>NC_083404.1:35503730-40503730 GCF_020745735.1 Hemiscyllium ocellatum
ATAATAGTAAAAAGGGCTATTACTTGAAAGATTAAAAACATGCAGCATGCTGCTGTGCAGAGGGACCTGGGTGATCTTGTGCATGGCTGTCAGAAGATTGGTCTGCAGGTGCAACAGATAATTAAGAAGGCAAATGGAATTTTGTTATTCATTACTAAAGGGATTGAGTTCAAAAGCCAGGAGATAATGTTGCAGTTGTATAAGGTACTGGTGAGGCCAAACCTGGAATACTGGATGCAGTTTCGATCTCCTTACTTGAGAAAGTATGTACTGACACTTGAGGGGGTGCAAAGGAGGTTCACTTGGTTGATTCTGGAATTACAGGGATTGGCTTATGGTGAGAGATTGAGTAGACTGGAATTATATTCACTAGAATTTAGAAAAATGACTGGGGTGATCTTATAGAAACATATAAAATTATGAAGGGAATAGATAAGATGGGAGTAGAGAGGATGTTTCCATTGTCAGTTGAAACTAGGACAAGAGGGAATAGTCTCAAAATTAGGGGGAGCAGATTTAGGACTGAACTGAGAAGGAACTTCTTCACTCCAGAGGGTTGTGAATTTGTGCAATTCTCTGCCCAGTGAAGTAGTTGAGGCTTCCTTAGTAAATGTTTTTAAAGATAAGATAGATGATTTTTTTTAACTGTAAAGGAATTAAGGGATGCGGCGAGAGGGTGGGTAAGTGGAATCGAGTCCAGGAAATGACCAGCCATGATCTTTTGAATGGCAGAGCAGGCTCAAAGGGCCAGATGGCCTACTCCTGCTCCTAGTTCTCATGTTCATATGTTGAAGTATATCAGTTTCTATATGAACTATTGGGTATAAGAAATGGTGTCCTGGCCAAGCAGGTGAGATGATAATTTTTGTTCAAAAATGGTTACCTTCTCTTTGCCTGATATAAGCTAAAGTCTCAGGAAGAGCAAAATCATGGACATATTTCACCTCCCTCCCCCTACTACGTGGGAGGGTTGGCCACTGACCTTGTTGGAATAAGGTGTTCAGACAAATTGGTTTGTTTTGATGTCAGTGAACATGATCCAGTAACAATTGCTGAGATCACAGCTGGATCCAATAATGGTTGCTGAGACCACAGCACAGCCTTATGGGCAAAGTCCTTGGACTGTGAATTCCTGGGCTTCCCATTTTCCATAGTTGCCAGCTTGTCTTTTAGAAACTCTTTTTTATTATGGTATTTGAATGTTTTCAATAAAAGCTTCAAAAAGAAAAAAATCTAATATCCCTGCTAATTTGAAAACTGTCTGGCTCATTAGAAGTTATTGTAGCCTGTGCACACAGTCCACATAAGGGCTAATCTGCTTAAATTCAATGGTCTTCAATCATAAACAAAAAGTTCATTGGCCCTAACAAGGCAGCTGAGTGGAATTGGATAAGTTGTCTTAATACTATGTATAAATTTTCAAACGAGTCAAAAAGCAAGTTTCTATTTTACTGCTAGCTGCTCCATGGTGCTCTGATACCAAATTGGGGACACTGTACAAATCGCAAGTTAGAAATTACTGCTGGCTTTATCCCTGTAAAAACACGCTAAGTTCCTCACTCTGCTATGTTAGCACAGGCAATACAAGTAAAAACAAGTCTTTCCTTAAAATCACGCACAGGAACAAGAATGTTCAACATTTGTATGATGAGGTTGCCAATAGTCATTTCTACGCTCTAATTTTTGCATCAGAACAGTCAGCATGCTTGTTCTTTATGCACATTTTGTTTTGTTCACAACAATTTCATTTAGCGTTGGTTATATTTTTGTCAGTCCATTTCAGTTTTGTATCAGAAGCTCCAATATGCGCATGTGTACATACCTGCACATGTGTATGTAGGCATAGGCCCAGAGATGCACATAGTTCGCATGTAAACATTCACAAATGCAAACATGCACGTACATCAAAGGAACAGTCCTTAATCTTTCAAAATGACCACATCCTCCTTCCACCACTGTAGAAGATGTGAGCTTTCACCAAAAGCAGTTTCTCTTGAGTGCACTGATTTACTTGATGGGCTTCTTAAGTCTTTAAGGTTCTTTATGATATACTCCAAGGCCTTTATGATGGAAAGAGGTTTGCTCCCAGTGAAAAGGTTTGCTCCCAGGTACCTAACCACAGAAATATCGTAATATACATTAGTATCTATTCTCAGGGAATAATCATAGTTATCTAATTCTAATTAATTAATTATATTTGACAGTTGTTGTGCTAATGAAAGAAGTCACACCCCGGGTGGATATTTGGAATGACCAGCATTTCAGTGAGAAAAACATTAACTATGGAGAAGAATTTTGACTGTTGTTGTATCATCTCCATCTTCAAGCGCTCAAGAAAATAATGTGTTCAAAAGGGCAATGGTTGTCTTTAGTGCTTCAGTTGGGGTCTCATACCAATATTCAATGCTTTAGATATGGTCTCCTAATTGTACTAGGGGCTCCCAATCTAAGCTTGTGCTAAACGTTTCACAAAAATTGTGACCACGATTGAAGAGATTAGTTATTTTTGCCACGCTCTGATTCAAATGCACCTAGACTTACTTCAGCTGTCATTGTGTAGTTAGGGAAGAATAATTCTTTACCTCATATATTTCAACCCTTAGGGCAACTTTATATAATCGACCATGTTCTGATGCTTCAATCAATGCTGCCATAATGCAGGCTGCAACATGGAACCATTTGGAAGTCCCACTTCACTTTCTTGCCCCAAATTACAGGACGATTCATCTTCATTGAGTTTCAAGCTGTTGCTCATCCTTTGCCTTGCAACAAGTGTGATAAAGATGAGCATTGAAGCTTCCTGAATTTTGTCGATCAAAGCAATTATTGGTGGAGTTTGAGAATCCATGAGAGGCACCTGTATGCAAATGGAGGAGAAGATCAGAGAGATCAGTTTCAAATTATGGGAGGACTTGTTCAAAAGGAATCAACTATGTAGGAGATCATATCATAGTAGTATTTGAATTATGGGTTCGGTTTGCAAAGATGGTTTAGGTTTTAATAGTGTCACTGTGGCGGAGGTCTGGGGAATAACGAGTTGTTGGATCAGATAGCAAGAAGAAGAGCATTTTGCCCGATTCCTCTGACTAAAATGAAGAATTATTAACCAGATGGTACAATTTTACAAGGAGTCTGTAAACTGAGTGGCTAGGTCCAGCCAGTAAGTGCTTTGCACTGGAGAAAGAAGAATAGGAATTCTTCTCTTGATCCCACAAGTTAATCCACAGTAAACAGCTCTTAAAAGGCATAAATTTGCACTATCCAGCATTCATTTTCTATGCCATGTGTCTGCTTATTTCACTGGCATATCTAAGACCTCCTGAAGCCTGTTACTATCTGCCACATTATTTATTATATTTCTCAGTTTCATATTCGGTCTTTTAATATTCAAATTATTGAGATGTACCAAAAACTGTATTAACACAATATATTTCACTCAAGTCAAAACAAACGCCATTACCTAATTCCAAAACTGTATTGCCACTTTAATCCCAATGACTTTAATTTGTCTAGTTTGTGACACTGTCTCAGTCACTGTTCAAAGATTCACTTACACAATATTGACTGTGTTACCTGCATCAAGCTGTAACATAATCCAAAAAAAAACTCCCAGCTTTGTCAGGCACAGTTTCTCTTCAGGATATTTGTGCGAGCTTTCATTTATTAATACAAACTTTCTCTGCATGAATTAATTAATTTTGCCATATCTATTGTCTCCAAATGTTTTCTGTGGTTGACATTAGTAAATGACTCATAGAGCCATAGAGTCATAGAGATGTACAGCACAGAAACACACCCTTCGGTCCAACCCATGACCAGATATCCCAACCCAATCTAATCCCACCTGCCAGCACCCGGCCCATATCCCTCCCACTCCTTCCTATTCATATACCCATTCAGATGCCTTTTAAATGTTGCAATTGTACTAACTACCACCACTTCCTCTGGCAGCTCATTCCATACACATACCACCCTCTGTGTGAAAAAGTTGCGCCATACGCGTCTTTTATATCTTTCCCCTCTCACTCTAAACCTATGCCCTCTAGCTCTGGACTCCCCGACCCCAGGGCAAAGACTTTATTTATCCTACCCATGCCACTCTTGATTCTACAAACCTCTGTAAGGTCACCTTTCAGCCTCCAACACTCCAGGGAAAACAGCCCCAGCCTACTCAACCTCTCTATAGCTCAAATCCTCCAACCCAGACAACATCTTGTGAATATTTTCTGAACCTTTTCAATCTCACATCATCCTTCTGATAGAAAGGAGACCAGAATTGCATGCAATATTCCAAAAGTGGCCTAACCAATGTCCTGTACAGCTGCAACATGACCTCCCAACTACTGTACTCCATGCTCTGACCAAAAAAAAAGAAAACATACCAAACACCTTCTTCACTATCCTATCTACCTGCGACTCTACTTTCAAGGAACTACGAACTTGCATTCCAAGGTCTCTTTGTTCATCAACACTCCCTAGGACCTGACCACTAAGTGTATAAGTCCTGCTAAGACTTACTTTTCCAAAATGCAACACCTTGCATTTATCTAAATTAAAATCCATCTACCATTCCTCAGCCCATTGGCCCATCTGATCCAGATCCTGTTGCAATCTGAGGTAACTTTCTTCACTTATCCACTACATCTCCAATTGTGGTGTCATCAGCAAATTAATGCTCACATCCAAATCACTTATATAAATGATAAAAAGTAGTGGACACCTCACCAATCCTAATGGCACTCTACAGCTCACAGGCCTGAAAAACAACCTTCCACCACCACCCTATGTCTTCTACTTTTGAGCCAGTTCACTATTTAAATGGCTAGTTCTCCCTGTATTCCATGAGATCTAACCTTGCTAAGCAGTCTCCCATGGGGAACATTGTCGAATGACTTACTGAAGTCCGTATCGAACGCTTACTGAAATCCATAGTCTACTGCTATGCCCTCATTAATCCTTTTTGATACTTCTTCAAAAAACTCGATCAATTTTGTGAGGCATGATTTCCCACGCACAAAGGCATGATGACTATCCCTAATCAGTCCTTGCCTTTTCAAATACATGAACATCCTATCCCTCAGGATTCCCCCCAACAACTTGCCCACTACTGATATCAGGCTCACTGGTCTATAGTCCCCAGAATTTTCTTTACCACCTTTCTTACATAGTGGCACCACATTTACCAAACTCGAGTATTCCTGCGCCTCACCTGTGACTATCGCTGATAGAAATATCTCAGCAAGGGGCCAAGCAAACACTTCCCTAGCTTCGCACAGAGTTCTAGATTACACCTGATCAGGTCCTGGGAATTTATCCATTTCTTTGCATTTCAAGACATCCAGCACTACTTCTTCTGTAACATGGACATTTTTCAAGATATCACCATCTTATTTCCTTACATTATATCTCTTCCATATCCTTTTCCACAGTAAACACTCGTGCAAAATACTCAGTTAGTATCTCCCCCATCTCCTGCGGTTCCACACAAAGGCTGCCTTGCTGAAGTTTAAGGGGCCTTTTCTCCCCCTAGTTACCCTTTTGACCTTAATGTATTTGTAAAAGGCCTTTGAATTATCCTTAACCCTATTTGCCAAAGCTATCTCACGTCCCCTTTTTGCCCTCCTGATTTCCTTCTTAAGTATACTCTCAATGCCTCTATACTCTTCTAAGGGTTCTCCTGATCTATCCTGTCTGAACCTGACATATGCTTCCTTCTTTTTCTCAACCAAATCCACAATTCCTCTTGATGTCCAGCATTCCCTTCACCTACCAGCCTTTCCTTTCACCCTAACAGGAATATATGTTTCTGGACTCTTGTTATCTCATTTCTGAATGCTTCCCAGTTTCCAGCCATCCCTTTACCTGCAAGCATCTACCCCCTATCAGCTTTTGGAAGTTCTTGCCTAATACCGTCAAAATTAGCCTTTCTCCCATTTAGAACTTCAGCTTTTAGATCTGGTCTATCCTTTTTCCATCACTATTTTAAAATGAATAGAATTATGGTCGCTGGCCCCAAAGTATTCCCCCATTGACACCTCAGTCACCTGCCCTGCCTTATTTCCCAAGAGTAGGTCAAGTTTTGCACCTTCTCTAATGGATACATCCATGGACTGAATCAGAAAATTTTCTTTTACGTACTTAACAAATTCCTCTCCATCTATACCCTTAACACTATGGCAATCCCAGTATATGTTTGGAAAGTTAAAGCCTCCAACAAAACCACCCTATTATTCTTAGAGATATGCAAGATTTCCTTGCAAATTTGTTTCTCAATTTTCCGCTGACTATTAGGGGGTCTATAATACAATCCCAGTAAGGTGGTCATCCCTTTCTTATTTCTCAGTTCCACCCAAATAACTGTCCTGAATTTATTTCTGGGAATATCCTCCCTCAGAGCAGCTGTAATGCTATCCCTAATCAAAAATGCCACTCCCTCTCCTTTCTTGCTTCCCTTTTTATCCATCCTGTAGCATTTGTATCCTGGAACATTAAGCTGCCAGTCCTGTCCATCCCTGAGCCACGTTTCTGTAATTGCTATGATATCCCATACCCACATTCTTAACCATGCCCGAGTTCATCTGCCTTCCCTGTTAGGTCTGTCCAACCTTGTTCTCTGCTTTGTCCCTGCCTGCCCTGACTGTTTGACTCACTTCTTTATTCTACTGTATCACTCTCAGATTGATCTCTTTCCTCAGTATCTCCCTGGGTCCCATCCCCTCACCTTACTAGTTGAAATCCTCCCAAACAGCTCTAGCAAATATCTCTGCCAGTATATTAGTCCCCTTGCAATTCACGTGCAATCCGTCCTTCTTGTACAGGTCACTCCTACCCCAGAAGAGATTCCAATGATCCAAAAATGTAAATCCCTGCCAATACACCAGCTCCTCAGCCATACATTCATCTGTTCTATCCTCCTATTCTTAACCTCACTAACTCATAGCATCAGGAGTAATTCAGATATTACTACTCTCGAGGACCTCCTTTTTAAATTCCTGCCTAACTCTCTAAGTTCTCCCTTCAGAATCTCAACCTTTTTCCTTCCTGTGTCATTGGTTCCAATGTGTACTATAACCTCCTGCTGGCCCCTCTCCCCCTTGAGAACACTCTGCACCCTCTCTGAGACATCCTTGATCCTGGCACCAGGGAGGCAACACACCATTCTGATTTCTCGCTGCTGGCCACAGAAATGTCTGTCTGTACCTCAGACTAGAAAGTCCCCTAACACAATCCATCTCTTGGAACATGAGGTACCCCTCATTACATTAGAGCCAATCTCAATACCAGAAACTTGGCTGTTCAAGCTACCCTCCCCTGAGAGTCCATCACCCCCTACATTTTCCAAAACCATATACTTGCTAACCATATACTTGCTGAACCTGCTCAGGCACTGCCTTTGCTGTTGAATTCAAGTATCTCTGGACTTCAGAGTGCGTCTAGGAAAATTAACAAACAGTGAAATTTAGAATTGATCCTGGAGAAATCTTTTTTGGGAGAAGTCACAGCACAGAAACAGATAAGTGAATAGTTTTAAGTGTGGCCTTGTTATAAGTCTGCATTAGAGTGGATTCTTTCTTGATTATATGTTTTATTGGGATTTATCTCATGATTAAACTTTAAAATATAAGCCATAAGCATTAGGTGAGCCTGGAGCAGTGTTTTGCAGAGGAATAAGGTGGTGCTATTATCTGGGTCTGCAGATTGGAAGAAGCAAAAATGGCCCTTTAGTAGAGTGATATGCTCTTCTTGGATGTGGGAGTTTAGGGAGAGTTGACGTGTTACTGAGGATTATATCTGCAATGAATGCATTGGTTGTGAATTCTATCAGATTGAATGGATCGGTTGGTGCAACAGAGGCAATGAGGAATTTACAAGAGCAAGGGGGTGTGACGGATGGCAGTTATAGGAAGGGAAAAAAGTTGCAGATACAGTCACATAGATGGGTTAACTCCAGGAAAGGAAAGAGAGGTAGGTAGGTGGTACAGGTGCCTCCTGTGGCTATCCTCATTTCAAACTCTTAATTTCTGTGATTCACATTTTTCCCTTTTATTAGAAAAGATATATTATTTTCAATTCACCCATCCTCTGGCATCAATTACATACACAAAGGAAGATTAAAACCATTGACTTGAACAGCTGTTATATCTAACCCAATCCTTCAGCAAAGCAGGGTGCACCAAATGCACTGAATCACATTGAATGCTGCCAAAAATATTCACCTATATTCTTAAAAGACCTTAAGAAATAGAAGCAGGTCTAGGCCATTCAGCCCCTCAAGCTTGCCCCATCATTTTATAAGGGCGGCACAGTGGTTAGTACTGCTACCTCACAGCATCAGGGACCCAGGTTCAATTCCCACATCGGGCAATGTCTATGTGGAGTTTGCACATTCTCCCCGTATCTGTTTCCTCCAGGTGCTCTGATTTCCTCCCACAATCCAAAGGTGTGCAGTTTAGGTGAATTGGCCCAGTAAATTGCCCGTAGTGTTAGGTGCATTAGTTAGGGGAATGGGTCTGGGAGGGTTGGTGTGGACTTGTTGGGCTGAAGGGCCTGTTTCCTCACTGTAGGGAATTTAATCTAATGTAAAAAATGATCTGCCCAACCATTAACTCCACTCTTGTGCTGCTTCTACATAGCCGTCAACTCTTGATTAGTTCTTCAATCCATCTACCTCATTTAAAAAATATTTTCCTTGATCTGGCATGAATAACTCTCTGGGATAGAGAATTCCAGGCATTGACTATTGTCTGTGAGACGAATTTCTTCACATCTTTGTTTAGAATGTGTGGCTCCTTATTCTGCAACTATGTCCCCTAGTTCAAGATTCACATGCTCGTGGAAACATCTTATCTACATCTACCCTGTCGGGGCCCTTCAGAATTTTGTCTGTTTCACTAAGGTCGTCCCTCACTTTTCTAAAATCTTGTGAATAAAGCCCTGTTAACCATATTTGATAAATCAGCCCTTTCATTCGAGGAATTAACCTAGTGAATTTTTTCAAATTGTCTCTAATGCCAACACATCTTTTCCTATATGTAGGGACCAAAGCTGTACACAGTACACAAGGTACAGCCACATCAATATCCTATACAACTGTAAGAAGATTTCCCCTATTTGTAAACTCCAACTACCTAGTAGTAAAGGACAAAAATTCAATGAACCATTTAGATTACTCTATTTTTTCTTTCCTGAACAAGAATACCCAAATACTTCTGAGGTGAACTTGGAGGCTCTCTCAGTTTTAATAGTAGTCTGACTCTTATTTCTTTCCACCAAAATATACTTCACATACATTCCCGTTGCAGACTCCTGAGTCCTCACCACAATGTGCACTCCCACCTATTTTTGTTTCATCAGCAAATTATCTACTATATTTCAATTCTGTTTCGATAAACTCATTCATATAAATGTGGCACTGACTGCATCATTTTCCTTGTGAAGACTGATACAAAGTTCTGTTTAACTACTTTTATCATTTGCCTCTTCAAAAAGATTTCCTGGTCTCTATTGGCCATGCTGTTCCCCTGACTGCACTTCTGGTTTTTATCTGTTACAAAATATGTTAGTGTCTCTTTTATATTCCCAGTAATCTTGTTACATATTCTCTGTGCTCTTATTTTATCTTTCAATTCTTCTCCATATTTTATTTGTTCTGTTTGATTCCCTACTCCTTTGGACATGGATGTCTTTATGTGTTGTATGTTCGAAAGACCTTGAAAAGAGAGGCAGACACCAACATGGTCAGAGTATGTGTTTAATAACATAATTGCCCATTGAGTGTGCTCATAACATATTTACATTATACCATTGTCCCTTTTGTCATTTTAAATAAGCTATTCAGAGATACACAAATTATACAATTTGAAAAGCAAACAAGTAAATCATTGAACATTCACACTTGGTAAAATAATGATATTTTTCTCTTTGAACTATATCTTCAAATCAAGCTGATTAACTGAATTACAAAGTTGTCCTATTCCTCTCAAAGATTTTGGTGCAGAGTTAGACTTTTGACTATTTGATTTCAGTTCAATACTTGTTTCTTTATCTGTCATCTGATGTATTTGTTTTGATCTACTCTTACATTTTTAATTCTTAATCTTTGCAAATTTAGTAACAGCTTGTGTTTTCTGTATATCTTACCGATAATTATCTTTTCATAATGAGTTTCACGTTTTTTAAGCCTTCCTCCCTCTCTTGATTCAATTCTGATTTTAATCTTTTGTTTTCCTTTTCACAGAAGTTAATATAGGCAGCTATATTTAGCTCTTGTTCTTTCCAACCTACTGTGCATTGAGCTAGCACATTTGAGAGTGGAGTTTGATTTCAGCTGTGGATCCTATTGTCCCAGCAATAGATTGCAATCTAGCCACTCTAATTTGTGTCCAATCTCACCGGAACTTAGATTTTGATGAAAATTTTAATTGTGTCTTTGGCCTAGATTTTTGTGGAGTCATGGAGACTCTGCACTTTTCCCGAACTGCTGCTGGGTGCTGAGATCTGGAAGTCCAGCTGCTACATGTGACAGCAATCATTCCTTTTGGGTTATGTGGAATGGGGCTGAGATGGATTACATACATGTGCATATGTGGTTAACACCCAAGTGAGCTGGAGGGTATGACCTTGGCCTTTGAAGGACATCTTGTTAAGAACCCAGTTGATGGTACCTACGGATGTATCAGATCCCAAAATACAATTTAGCCTGATGTTTTCTTTGTTTCAATGAGGTAGTTATTCACTGAAAGACAACCTGCAAGGTTTCTTGAACAACAGAACAACGGTTTATTATATAAAAGGTGAAAATAAAAAAAGCCCAGTTAGATATATTGCACAATTTGAAAAGTCTTAAAACATCCATTAAAACAACCAGCATAACTATGTCTCAATATATTTCCCAATGCCATCACTTTGCATCTATCAAAATTCAGAGAAATAATACTTCAATAACTTGGTTAAACTGATTCACCCAATGTCTGGTCTGTGAACTGTGGAGTTTCCTAACAGGAATATTCTCAAAACAGAGAGATTGAATTTTCTCAATTTCTAATAACCTGCAGATTTCTAATGAAATACTCTCAGATGTTGCACAAAGGGAGTGAGAGCTCAGAAAACTAGAGGTCAATTAGCTTAACATCTGTCATAGTGAAGAAATTAGAAGCTGTTCTTAAAGAAGCAATAACAGGCAACTTGGATAAATTCAAAGCTTTAATGACAGAGTCAACATAGTTTTGTGAAAGAGAAATCATGGTTAACCAATATATCAGCGATGTGTGAAGAAGCAATGTGTGCTGTGGAAAAGGGGAACCAGTGGAAGAACTGTATTAGATTTCCAAAAGGCATTTGCAAAGACGTTGCGAAAAAAAAAGCTATCGGGGAAAATAAAATATCATGGTGCAGAGAATAACATATTGGCATGGATAGAAGATTAGTTTGTTAATAGGGAGCAGACAGTAGGCACAAATAGATATTTTTCTAGTTGGCAAAACATGAGTGATTAGAAGGGTAAATGGTCATTTTTCTAATTTGCTCATGGAGCGTGGGCATCACTGGTTGGGCTGCCATTCCTAATTTCTCAGAAGCAAGTTAAGAGTTAAACCATGTTGCTATGGGTCCAGCGTCACACTTGAATCAGACCAAGTAAAAATGGCAGAATTCCTTCCCTAAAATACATTAGTGAACCATTTTACAGTAATCATCATTAGACCAGTTTTTAACACCATATTTTTGTTGAATTCAGATTTCACAATCCGTCAACACACAGAACATATATTTATTTCCACTTGTGGGCCAAGTTCTCAAATTCAATAATATTGAATGTTTGGAGGGGGACATGGAGTGTTGGAAATGGCAATACATCATTGCAGGATGGCCTGGGACATGTTCCCAGCACACTGAGTTGAGATGTTGTGACAAGATACCATGCTAGGGTATTCTCTCTGCATTGTACAGGTCTCCTCTAACAGTTTGCAGCTTTGAGGATCCTGGATAGGGCTCAACCTTGAGGCTGCACTCAGAGTTAGGTGGATAGAGTGTACGGGAAGGCCAAAGACTCACCATATGGTCTGATACATGATGTTAATCTGAGTCAATCTGAGTTTTATGAGCAGTTGATGCTGCTATCTCCAGGATTCTGACAGCCTTAGCGTTCTAGATTGTGGTCCTTCATTGCAAATTCCTATTGATGCAGTGATCTCGATATATTTTCCTCTGGAATGCACATAATTGGCTCTCTCCTCCATGTCAGCAACCTATTAGACAACTATTATACTTAATGATTACCTGACTCTTAATGTTGCTTATCCAGATCAACAACATACCATGCCATGGTGGCTCAGTGGCTAGCACTGCTGCCTCACAGTGCCAAAGACCTGGGTTAAATTCCACCCACGGACAACTGTCTGTGGAGTTTGCATGAACTCCCCATGTCTGTATGGGTTTCCTCCAGGTGCCCTGGTTTCCTCGCACAGTCCAAAGATGTACAGGTTAGGTAGATTGGCTATGTTAAATTGGCCAGAGTGTCCAGGGTTCTGCAGTTTAGATGGGTTAGCCATGTTAAATGCCTACAGTGTACAGGTTAAGTGGGGTAGCCTTGGGAAATGTTGGGTTAAAGGAATGGGATTGGTCTGGGTGGGATGCTACTCAAAGGGTCAGTGCGAACTTGGTGGGTCAAATGGCCTGCTTCTACACCATAAGGTTCTATGGTAAAGCTTCACAGCAAGAATTTCTTACAGATTGGCCTTTCTCGTTGTGGCTGAAAATGTGTTGCTGGTTAAAGCGCAGCAGGTCAGGCAGCATCCAAGGAACAGGAAATTCGACATTTCGGGCATAAGCCCTTCATCAGCCCTTTCTCGTTGCGCCCGAGATATGATTCCCATTCAGGCTCACCGCTACCTCATTATTACTTTTGGAGTGAGTGGACCCAACTCCATTAGTGAACTGGGAAAGGTCACATCTCTGTACACCCACCTCTGAGTGAAGTTGCTTGGGCACAGTGTACCTAAAAGATTGTTTCATACGCAATAGTTGACTTCACTTGTTTTTCCAAAGCTGCAAATAACTCCTTGTAGTTTCTCCCTTTTTCTAAAGTAGTGTTCATTTGTCATGTTCTGTCCACAGTCCAAAAAACAAGAAGTTTTAAGGCTGATTTTTTTTTTTGCTATACGTTTTTTTGGCCAAAGTTTTTTGACACATCAAGTTTTTTTAGAGTGTTTGAGTGAGAAGGCCACAAGAGTTCTCTCACCATATCTGACCAAACATACCTCAGTTATTATCTATCATGTCCATGTAGCATCGCCCACTATTACCATGTACCATTTCCAGAACAGTTTTCCATCAAAGGATTTTCATCAGAAGATTAGTGTCCCTTAAATCCACATGACCATCCGGACAATCACTGTCAGTATGGAGCCATCTGCTGACATTTGCCCCAGACATGACAGATCCTGGGAAATCATTGCATCCTCTTTGAAACCCGGTTTTTCCATGAGCTACTGGATGGGCCAGTGCCAATTCAGGAGTTCCTCCTCCCCCAGTAGCAGCAGTGGGGGCCACAACGCCAGACCATGGTCCACACTTACCATCCGAGTCGAGGCAGGCTCAGCAATCTAGAGAAATGCCCAACACTTTGGAAGACTTCCTCCACTCATCCAGAGGAAATTCCGCCATCTTCTCTCTGATAACCTATGCTCACTTTTATCTCTGCTACTGTACCTACCTCTCACCAAGGCTCATGCACTACCACACTCACAGTTGCCTACAACCACACTAAATACATATGTCCTCTGTGCTGCCTGTTCACCCACACAGGACACCTCTCCATCTGCAGCAACAGGAATAGCTGTGTCACTCACTTTCACCTTCTGTAATAACTGCCTCTCATTCCAGGAGGAAAATAGTATGACAGAAAGAGTTAAGACAGTGGTATCTGCCTGACATTTGGCTTCTCAATCCCTCTCTGAGAGGAGGTTTTTATCTTTGAGCATCCCATGCTGATTCTGGACTGATATTGAAGTTTAATCTTGACTTAATGTGCCAGCAACCCCTGAATGAAAGCTACCTCCCCTGACTTAACTGAAACTTGCTGATAAATGTGACAAACTTAGCAGTGAAACAGCAGGACTAGGCAACAGTACTGTGAGTTTGGTACCTCTTGCTGAGGGGGTGAAGCATGAAAAAAAAGACAATGCAAGGCAATGAAAGGCAGGGATGTTGTGAACAACCTGGTCAGCTCTGAACGAACAAGCCCTATGGGAGTATGCAAAGAGTGTACTGGGTGGAGCTTCGTCTCTTCCATGAGCTGCATGCACATCCTTGAACACAGTGTCCTGGCTGCACAAGGCAGTTATAATTGCAGGTGCAGCACTAAATTATCCTGTAAATTGATCACAGATGTGCCATGAAGGCTCTTAGATGCTGATATATATCAGATACCTATGACCATGGGCATAGACTGAGTAAGGCTTCCTATGGAGCATGATCTAAGATATCAAAGCCCATGTTCAGAGCAAACAGTGAGCTGAATTCGCCAGCTTTGCACTCCAATTTCCTTTGTTGGTTTTTTCCAATGTTAAGCTTGCTGAATAAGATGGGAGACTGAATATTCATGAGGGATTATTAAGGTCTTTAAACCCTACCAGTCACGATTTTGCCAGAGCACTTTGAAAAGTATACAAGTGGCCTGACTTGTTCCAAATGTAGTCAAGGGCCTTGTCACACATGTTGCCTGACTGTGTCACATATCACCACAGCCCCCTGTAAGATTCTGATCTCTTATGCTAGCACTTCCTTGTAGGTTTTGAATTGAATTGTGTTTTTAAATGGGTCAGTTAGCTAAGTTAGCTGGATGGTTGGTTTGCAATGTAGAGTGATGACAACAGTGTGAGTTCAATTCCTGCACTGGCTAAGGTTACCATGAAGGACTCTCCCACTTAATCTCTTTCCTCACCTAAGGCGTGGTGACCCTCAGGTTAAACTACCATCTGTCATCTGTGTGTCGCTCCCTAATGAAAGAGCAACCCTATGGTCTAGTAAAACTATGGAGGCTGTACCTTGACCTTACATCACTCATGATTGAATAATCTGCAAGTGCACCAATGGGCATTTTGTTGATTTATCAACGAGTTTGTAATAAAAGTCTCTGTTATTTGAACAAGAAACTTAAGTACAGTACAGCCCTAGCTCCTTAATGCGTAAGTACTCCAGTTTCACTTCACAGTTGTGATGCTCTATCCTTATGATATTGCAGTTCTCTTTCGCTACTGGAATATGTTCTATTTCCTGCTTTGGCCTATGCTTGGCTAGCAATTTGGCCATTGTTTTTGACAGTTAAAGGATTTAGCATTTCTGTACTGACATACCTGTGCCCTGTAAAAAGTGAAATAAAAACACCAGATGCTGTAAATCAGAGAAGCAGAAACAGAAATTGCTGGAAATGCTCAGTAGGTCTGGCAGCATCTGTGGAGAGAAATCACAGTTACTCAGAGTCTTGTGACCCTTCCTCAGAACTGATGATAGCCAGGAACATGTTGGTTTATATGCAAAAGGTAGGGCTGGTGGAGACAGTAAAGAGTAAACGATAGGTGGGGTAGAGTCCAAAGAGAAGGAAGAACATTTAGGCAGGTAAAGGAGTAGATAGCGATCTGACAAGGAGGGTGAATAGTTATTAATGGGGATTGTTAGTGACTAACAATGGGTTTGCGTAATAGCACACGCTGTAATAACAAGGTCTGGTGTGTGGGGATAGGGGCAAGGACAAGGAAGAGTTCAAGCCCTGAAGTTATTGAGCTTGATATTGAAGGCTGTAAGGTCCCCAAGTAGAAAATGAGATGTTCACTGGAGCACTGCAACAAGCCTGAAACAGAGATATTGGCCAGGGTTCAGGGTGGTGTGTTGAAGAGGCAGGCAACTGGAAGCTCAGGATCTCTTTGTGGGCAGAATGTGAATGTTCTACAAAGTGGTCACCCAGTCCACACTTGGTTTCCCTAAAGTAGAGGTGACCACATTGTGGGCAGTGAATGCAGTAAACTAGATTGTGTCAAAGGTGTGGTGCTGGGAAAGCACAGCATGCCAGGCAACATCCGAGGAGCAGGACAGTCGACGTTTCAGGCCTAAGCCTGAAATGTTGGGGGGTGGGGTGAAGGGGGCTCAGAGATAATAGGAGGGTGTGGGTGATGAAATGTAACTGGGAAGGCGATAGGTAGATGCAGGTGGGGGTGATCGTGATAGGTCGGATGAGATGATGGAGCAGGGGAAGGTGGGAAGAAAGATGGGTCGGACATTTCAAGAGGGCAGTGCTGAGTTGGGGCTGGATCTGGGATGAGTGGGGGAAGGGGAAATAAGGAAATTGGTGAAGTTGATATTGATGTGTGTGGTTGAAGGGTCTCAAGATGGAAGATGAGATGTTCTTCCTCCAGTCATCGCTTGGCTTGGATTGGTGGTGAAGGAGGACCAGGGCTTGCACATCTCTGGGGAGGTAGGAGGGGGAGTTGAAGTGGTTGGCCACAGGGTGGGAAGGTTGTTTGGTGTGTGTGTCCCAGAGATGTTCCTAGAAACATTCCGCGAGTTGGCGTCCTGTCTCCCGGGATCTTCTTTCACATCTGGCAGAGATTTTCCTGCACACTCAAACACCTCATCTACCATGTCCATTGCTCTTGATGTGATCGCCTCTATGTTGGGGAGACAGGTCGCCAACTTGCAGAATGCCCAAAGAAGGTTCACTTAGCTGATCCTGGGTATGAAGGCACTGTCTATGAGAAGATGTTGGGCCTGTACTCACTGGAAATTAATGAATGAAAAATGGCCTTATTGCAACATGCAAGACTCTAAGCAGACTTGGCAATGTAGCTGTGGAAAAGTTGATTTCCCTGTGCAAGAGTCTAAGACCAGAGGGTACAATCTCAGGATAAGCGATCACCCATTTAAGACTGAGATGAGGAGGAATCTCTGCTGTCAGACGATAGTGGACCTGTGGAATTCTTTGCCATAGAAGGCTGTTGAGGCTGAGTCATTAAGTATATACAAAGCTGAGATAGACACATTTTTAATCAGTAAGTGAATCGAGTGTTATATGGAGAAAGTAGGAAAGTGGAGTTGAGGATTATCGGATCAGCCATGACTTTACAGGATATTGTACTGCCTTGATGGGCTGAATGGCCTTCTTCTACCTCTACATTTAATTATCTAAATAGACTCTAGCTACGGGTAAACAGTTATTAACTGTTAGCATATATTGATATTTAACAATATCTAATCCCTTTAACTTCTGCAGGCATTCAAGCAGACAGGATTCAACAAGATTGTGGACAGACGGGTAAAACTGGAAATACTGCAAAATCTTTAAATGCACATGTAGAAGTGGAAGTAACATCTCTCCTGAATGGTCTGGCCCTAGTTTTTAGACTATGCCTCCGCATTCTAGAATTCCCAACCAGTAGAAATACTTTATTTTTGTCGATTCTATCTTTTTCTGTTAATATCTTGAAGACTTTTGGATTATTCCTTTGGATTGACATTTGTTAGTTGCCATAGACATGATGGGCCAAAGGGCCCTGTTTCTATGCTGTATGACTCTATGCTTCTGCAACTTTGACCAGATCACGCCTTAACCTCCTAAATTCAAGAAAAAACAGGCCTTAGGTAGGGTCCAAACAGCATATTGTATAACTGCAGAGTTTAACAAAATTAATTTATTTGCACCCAATCTTTTTGTTCTCAATCATCCACAACCAAACTTCAATTATTGCTTGGTCAAACCATTTCTAATGTTTGCTATGGTGTCAGATTACTTGCTTTCAAAACTACTACAATCTTTCAAATCCTGGTTCTCAAACAGCTCTTTCTCATTTCAGTCTGCAGTTTATCAAACAGAAGACAAAAACTTATGGTTCTTGCAATGCTCATAACATATAAATTCAGTACAACATGAAGGGTGGTGTCTTGCACCACAAAACCTATTTGAACTGAAGATTGGGTGCAAATAAATTAATTTTGTTAAACTCTGCAGTTATACAATATGCTGTTTGGACCCTACCTAAGGCCTGTTTTTTCTTGAATTTAGGAGGTTAAGGCGTGATCTGGTCAAAGTTGCAGAAGCATAGAGTCATACAGCATAGAAACAGGGCCCTTTGGCCCATCATGTCTATGGCAACTAACAAATGTCAATCCAAAGGAATAATCCAAAAGTCTTCAAGATGTTAACAGAAAAAGATAGAATCGACAAAAATAAAGTATTTCTACTGGTTGGGAATTCTAGAATGAGGAGGCATAGTCTAAAAACTAGGGCCAGACCATTCAGGAGAGATGTTACTTCCACTTCTACATGCAAAGGATAATAGAGGTTTGGAAATCTTCCACACATACAGCAATGCATTCTAGATGAGTTGTTAATTTTATATCTGAGATTATTTTTTGTTAAGTGAAGATATTAAGGGATATGGACCAATTGCAGGTAAATGGAATTAGGCCACAAATTGAATAGCAAAACAGACTTAATGGGATGAATGGCCTCTTCCCATTCCTATGTTCATGCTGGATGGAAATAAAGGCTAGAGTAAGCCAAAGAGTATAAATCTGCAAAAATACCTCTTGCACATGATAGAAATCATACTGTCTTATATATATCTTCTAAACATATGATTTGAAATCAAGTTTTTTTATAAGTTCACTCATGTCTGCTTCTTTAGACTAATGCTTTTTTTTTATTTTACTCAATTTTTAAATACAAGCACATTCAAGGAATCTAACTGCTTGATGTCCATACACTTTCAGGAATGCATTATGAATCGGCCACATATATTTTGAAACACCTTTTAATAAAAGTAGGGCAATATGAGTTTAAGAAGTTTCTGACACTCAGTTCATAATGAAAGCCAATACTGGATGGGTAAAATTTCAGATGTCACCATAAAACCTGATTATTATCGGTGATTGACAATCAGCCATCTAATGTCTCATGAGCTAAATGACAGCAGAGCTTTAGAGGTTGAAATTTGCTGTGTGTGCTATTATTACCGTTTGTATCATATATTGTACCAGAAAATTTTTGATTGTGATTGCAACTTTCTGCATAATTTGAATATCTTATTTATAAATTAAGGTCACACACAGAGGAAGTTCACTACCTAAATTTCACCTCACTTATAAAATAACAATGTGGAATCATGTTTTAATATAATTGTATGAAAAACTTAATGAGATTTAATATCGGCACTCCCAGTCCAAAGCTTCATATTTAATAACTCATTAATTGTGGTTCAAATTATTGTATCATTTCAAGTCTGTTACAAGCTGGAATATCAGATATGAAACAAGCACATTGAGAGGAGCTTTCAAGTTCTCGATATGTATCTCCATTATATGACTGTCTGCAGCAGAATTATTACACTGTAAAACTGACCTTTGTAATTGTGATGTTATAAATAAAAACTCTAGTCAAATTTGACTAATCACACTATGCTGTTCCTCCTTTATTAGAGGAAAAAGCAAGCTATCAAAGAGGCGAGGTTATACATAAAGATTTATAGCAGTAAGATTTTAGAGGTGCCAGTAGAGAGATTATTTTTCCAATTCTAATCAGCACGTTCAAGTATTAGCCATATCACATTGAAAAGTCCTGTTTCACGTCGATGCAGCATCAGAATTTCAAGAAAATTTCTCACATAATCACAGCTGGCACAAGCAAGAGCTGCAGTAATAAAGCTATTTCAAATCAAACAGCACGAGTAATGAATAGTGCTGACACACTTAACCAATAAAAGATCTATTTAGAGGGCCTTGGAAACATTTCTTAGTCTTTAATCGAAGAAATCAGATTCATTTTCTAGTTAGGAATTCAAAATACAGCAAACTCAGGACTGCATTGGTCATATTTAAACTAATTTAAATTTCAGTCTTCCATAATACTTCAACATGCATAGCATGAGGATGTGATTTTAATATATTTTGCAATAGTTGGATGTGCAGATGCTAATCATTGGTGCAGGTAGTGTGAAAAACAATGCTTACTGTGTAACATGTCTTTTTAACCAACACTGTCCCTGTGCTTGAATTTCAACATTAGACAATTGGCTGTCGTCTAAAATGTGCTACCACTCTCTCACCACCGAGGGGAGACTCTTTGCAGGCACCCAACTTTCTGCCTGGTTAACTAATACAAAATTCATGAAGCAGGTGATGGGTAGATTCAAGTTTCAGTCGTGCTAAAACTCAAATCTGTAACCACAGGGGTGTGAAACAGTGACTTAAAATTCATGTCTGGGGTATATATTTGAAAACTCCTTTTTTTTATCTGACTGAGTAATTGAGCTTCTAAATTCTAATTAAATCAAATGAACACATGAAATAAATTTGAATACTTTGATATGCTTTCCAATGCTGCAAGCTAGAAATATAACTCATGAAAATCAAATTCTCCTCACTGAGTCAGGAAAGTATTCTATTTGTAACTTGCTAAATTAAACACATAAAGTTGGTGAAAAGGAAACGGCAAGTTCGTCTTGACCTATGTAATGACTGTTCAAGATGACAATAACCAGGGCTGATGTGATTTCCTTAAATCACAACCTGCTGCATTTTCACCCTTTTATTTGATCATCTGATCAGCTCATGCAGACATCTCAGATTACACATTTTGTACTTCGGATGGTTTCTATGGTAACTTATTTTCGAAATCATTCATTTTAATCAAAGGGATTTTACATAAAAATTGTAACAATATGTTTAAAGTTATTCAGAAGAAGATTTATTGCTGGAATAATTGTTTTTTTTAATTAGTTGGGTGTTGCTGATAATTTTGAAAGTGATGCATTAAAATCTCCAGAAGAAAGCAAGAGCTGTACTTGAGAGGATATGTTTTAAATGCACACTCCTGATGTGGAACTTAGCCCCTCGGAGTAATAAGATTGCCTTTTTATGCAGCCAATTTCTTTTTCGCCTTAAAAAAGCATAACTGAAATATCATGGTGTGTAGAATTGAACAAGTTCACAAAATGTAATCCCTGCCATTTGAGTTTTCAAGCTGAGAGCTGACAATTCACTTTCAGGAATACTTGGGACTCGATTTTGGTTTGAGGCTCTGAGGTGGTAAACTATTGTTAGTGTTAGCAGTACATAAAATCTTAATAAAATAATGTGATGTCACTTTGTTTTAATGGAGAAATAAATAGATTAGTGATGAGGCAAACAATAATATTTTGAGAAACTTGCAGTTTTCCCCAACTAATACTAATTTCTAGCCAACAGTGAAATTAATCAATTGTTGCAGTCCTGACTAAGACAGGAGCCTCTAGGGTTGTCATTGGAGTTCATGAATCAGGGATTCATGGATGAAACTAAGAGAGCAAGTTTAGAAATTATTCTTCTTTATATAAGCCAAATCATATATCTTGTTAATTCTTGGTGACGTCTCCAGTCTAGAATGTGTAAAACCCAAGTAATTTCTGGACTTTGGAATTTTCTAGGTTTCAGATTGACATTAGAATGAGAGATATATGAACAGAAACTAAATGTTTACCTGAGAATTGAAAGAGTGATAAACTATAAGGCAGTAACAAAAAATGTTTTACTTAATCTAACAGTGCACCTTCCATTCAAAAATATATGATATCTAGGTGTGATCAAAAATGTTCATGCAAACCGGCTTGAGGTTAGAAATTGCCAGGTGATTGGAGGGAGGTGGTGGAATGCAGTGATTGTAAGTCAGTAAAGTATAGCACAATTTTGCAATGTAATAGTGGACTGAGAATTCACACTGATAACAGGCCAGAGGTGGGCAAAGTAGGGTAAAGATCATTCACTAAACACTCAATATATTAAAAAAGGGATAGCAATTTCCTTTTGCGGAATGATTGGCAATGGAATCCCAGTGTGAAAGGCTTTGGTTTTTAATTTTATTTCCTACCTAATTACTCTGCTTTTCTTCCTCCATTATCCATCTTAACTGTCTGTCCTGAGTATATGATGATTAACAAGCTTTGTCACTCTGTTTTCCTAATCATTGATACAGGCTGTTTCGAGGTAATGTTGTATCGGACAGAAAGTATCTGACCAAGTTTCGGTGACTGATAGAAAAGAAAACTCACACACAAATAGTGGACTTTTTAAATGCAGCTGCCTGTTTTAACTATCAGCAGTTTTCAGGCCACAAATGTGTAAAATGTGCCAGACTTATAAATGATTCCAGTTTGTCAATGTTATAAAAGCTTTGTAAATAGTGCAGTGGAACTGTGTCATCTGTTTATGGCCCAGACCTCAAGAGCAGCTATCTACCGCACTGATTTTGGGTAAGAACTAAAAACTGTGACAGGTGAATGTCATCATTTAAAAAGCTAAACATTTAATTAACCATAACTGAGAACTCAGTGCAGTTTTGCCAAATGTTTTCCTCCAAGGTACTCAAGCCAACTTGCTTATTTTAGAAGATTGCACCTTTACTTCCTGGCTAGTTCTCCTCCAGTTGGCCTACTGATACAGGCTGTTATTCTTAACATCAGCAGCTGAAATTCTTTCCCCTTCTAGATGTTCTTCTTGAGATATAATGCACAAAGGATACAATCTATGTAGACAGACTTAATGCAAACAGCTCTTCTTGCCAGCTCATTGGAGCATGATCACTCAAATAATCAAATAACTATCAAAGTTATTACATTTGGCATTTCTCGATTTCGCAAGTGGTGATTTCTTGATTTGCCTGATCTGCTCAAAATATTTCTGGATAACTGGTGTTTCCAAACAACTAATTTCCACATTGGAGAGATTACAGTGCATTGGATTTGTGGCATTACTGTACTTTGTGAATTTCTTGGAAAGCTCACTCCCTGCAGGGAGCCCGTAGATGATCAGGGCAAATAAGGAGCAAATCCATTTGCCAAATTGGAGAATGTATGCAGTCACTAATGGCACTTTTAGAGAAGCAAGATAGAGAGTCAGTAAAATTCAGATGGTCAGATTTTGGCAGAAGATTGCAGGAATGGATAAACCTATGGTTCCGTTTTTAGATAAAGATTGCATTTGTGATGGATGCAACTGCTAAGTGGAGCACTGTGCAAAGTCAGAGCAAGAAAACTGCTGTGTTCACAAGCTTTTCAATCACATAGCCCCTCAATTACTGACCATCCCCGTAACAACTGCAGTTGCTTTGTTTTTTTTTCAAATAAGCACCGAAAATAAATTTATACTATCGGTAATTTATCTACTGAAATACTGTACAGAATCAGAGCCAATTAAACATATGGACAAATGGTCAAGTAATTTTATTCATATATCAATCTCAACAATGCTAACACTTTTAAACAGTAAAAGTGGAAAATGAATTGAAATACATCTGCAGTTTTTAAAAAAAATCCATTTTAGTAATGCTTGTTGTGTACTAAATTTTAATTGTTTGTTGTATAGAATTTGAGTACTGCTGAAAAAAGACAATTTTTTTTTAATTCAGTCATCTTTCACTCCTTAGGAGAATTCACAGAAATACCAGTCCAGAACAACAACAACCATGTATACCGTAGAACCCCTGTATCCGCAAATTCAGTTTTTGCAGTTTCAGTTATCCACGGTTTACCTCGGCCTGAAAATATTACATGGAACATTCCAGAAATAATTCCAAGAGGATGCATGGGTGCTAAATTTCCCATTTTAATGATAGGATTTGTTACTAGCCACAGTTTTGGTCATCCGCGGTAGGTCTTGGAATGTATCACCCATGGATATGGGGGAGGGACACCTGTATTTTATGAAAATGGAGTGCTGATGAATTGGCAAATGGGTGTTGATTGGTATAAACATTGTCATGCGGAATGTAAGAGTTGAATGACTGATAGTTAGTAGCCAAGATTTGTTTAAATTTTAAGCCAGACAGGTTGACTCCAGTGAAGGCAAATGAGTTTGAGTGCCAGCCACCTATTTTGTTGAATTGAAACAGGTGCCATTTGTGCACATGTTCTTTCTCTCTCACTGCAAAGAAAGGGTCCTGTGTGTTAATGTATGTATCTTCTAGTATGGATAAGTTCACCATTTTGTGAGACTGACAGGCAAATCAGGTGTTTGTATAATTCTTAGCAGACTGAGTATTTTTTTAAGCAAACATTGACCAATCACAGTTGGATATTATACTTCTGTTTTTCAAATATGGCTGATTGGGTACAATCAATAATTTGTTTTTTGTAAGTAGCTGAAAGGATATGCTGTGTGATATGACTCATCAGTCTTTGAGACATAAGTCCTATACACCTAACAGCACACTGGCACTCAGATTCATAGACAGAATGCTCATTTGTTGACAGACAGAGCAACTTTCTCGTTGACAGTTGTATCCTGTTCATGACAAATCTATTGCTACATCATGGCAGCTTGTTGCTAGGAGTATAATGCTTGGAATGTAATTTCTAGTCTCTCTTCCTGTTCCTTGTTATTCAACTGCAATGTGGGTGTATCTGCTGATGTGTAGACGGATCATGGTGCCCTTGTAGTTTTTGGCAGAGTCCCATCTCATTTATTGGGAACACACACACTTTTTCGTAAACATTAAAAAATTACAAAACAGGTTGACAGAGTGACTAAGGAAATATTTGAATACATTGCCTTGTAACTCAGGGCATTGTGTCTGAACACAAATAAGTCAAAATGAAACTTTACAAATCACTAGCTAGGCCTCAGCTAGAAAATGCTGCATAATATTGAGAATCATTGAAGAATAATGTCAAGGCCTGGCAAGGGTGCAGATGATATTGAAATGAGGGGCTTCGATTCTACATGGAAATTGGTAAAGGCAAGTGTGTAGAAGGTAATGGTGCTGAAAAGGTTTGTGTCAATGTTGCATGAGCTCCATCCCAATCTGATTGTGTCACACAGTTTTTGGGTGGAAACAATGAGACCTACACCTAACTTTTCAGGGAACAAATACATTCTGTTCAGCTTCCTAGAGTCCTTTGGGTAATTATGTTCCCAACATTTGTTCCCAATAAGTTATAAGTACAATAACACGATAATAAAAGTTGTTGTACTTAATACTGTATTGCAGTCAACTTGTTAACTAATCTTCTATTTGAACTCACCAGCAAATTATTGACTACCATTGATAATTAGACAGAGCCTAGACACAGTATGGACAATGGAGGATCAAGAGAATTGGCTAATGGATGACAAACAATGACTGGGGATAAGGGATTCTTTTTCATGTTGGTGACCTATGACCAGTGGGTTCCATGGGGATCAGTGCTGGAACCACAATTGTTTACAAAAAATATTAGTAGCTTGGAGGAAGGAAGCAAATATCACATGTTATTACTGTCACAGATATAGTGGAAAGTGTTGTCTTACATGCTTTACAAGCAGATCATACTGTACAAGTGCATCAGGGTGCAGTAGGTAATTAGGAAGGCTAATAGGATGTTGGCTCTTATTTCAAGGGATTTGGAGTATACGAGGGGGAAGTTTGACTGTAACTATACAAGGTAGTGGTAAGATCACTGAGTATTGTAAGCAGTTTTAGTTCCCATATTTAAGAAAAGGTATTTCATTGAATTGTTACCAATGAACATTTACAAGGATGATTCCTGATATGAAGGAATTCTGATAAGAGCAAAGAATAAACAGTTTGGGATTCTAATCACAGGATTTAGAAGAATGAGAGATGATCTCATTGAAATATATAGATTCTTAAGGTGCTTGATAGGGTAAATGCTGAGCGGATGTTTCCCTTCATGGCAGAGTTTAAGACCAAAAGGGCATAATTTCAGAGTAAAGGGACACCAATTTAAGAAAGGAAGAAGAATTTCTTCTCTCGGGGTTGAGAGTCCTTGCCACTGAGAGCTGTGTGGGCAAAGTCCTTGTGTATATTTAAGTCTGAGATAGATAAATCCTTAGTCAGTTGGGGAATTAAGGGCAATGGGGAAAAACACATGAGCAATATCAAATCAGCCATGATCCTATTGAATAGCAGAGTGCACTTGAGGGGCCAAATGGGCTATTTCTGTATCTATTTCTTATGGTCTTTTGATTAGGGGCATTGAACTATTTCAACCAACTTTAGCTCAGTGCCTCATACTAGTGGCATTTATCTCATGGTAGCTGTGTGGACTCAGATTCCAAGCAGAAAGTCCACCATGAGGGCAAATTCAAAAATACCAAGGGAAAGGATTTAAATTAGAGTGACTTGATCACTTTGAGGATAGGACTTTAAAAGGACAAAGACAGTAAATCAGTAGCTGAAATGCGATTACGGAGATTGCAGCAATTGGGGTAGCAGCAACAAGGTAAGCTCAGTGCGCCAAAGTCAAACCTACATCATGGGGTTGGTAAGAGGCAGAGCTGAAAAATATGTTGCTGGAAAGGTGCAGCAGGTCAGGCAGCATCCAAGGAACAGGGCAATCGACGTTTCATGCATGAGCCCAATTCAGGATTCCTGAAGAAGAGCTCATGCCCAAAACATCAATTCTCCTGTTCCTTGGATGCTGCCTGACCTGCTGCGCCTTTCCAGCAACACATTTTCAGCTCTAATCTCCAGCATCTGCGGTCCTCACTTTTTCCCATTGGTAAGAGGCATACAGAGGAGAGTGTAGGCTAGGAAAAGAGAGGAAAATGTCAGCCATTCTTCAAAAAATAATGGCAGAGACCAGAGCAAAGGTGGCTGTGCAAGAAGCAAGAGCAGGCTCCAGGAGTGAAGTTAGATATCCAAAGGAATAAGGGAAAGCCTCAAATTTAAGGGAGTGCAAAAGAGCGTTCTCATCTCTGTTAAAAAGTAATGCTGCAGTTGAGATCTTGTTTTGAGAGAGACGGCTGCAAAGAATAAGGGGAGGTAAGAAAATATGCCGGCATTGCTGATTTAGAAGGCATCAGACATTAGTTAGGCTTGAAAAGAACACAATAGAGAAGTTGAGTGAAAGTGTCCAACAGAAGATAAAAATTCCAGTGAAATTAAAGATATGAAAGGACTGGACGCAGCAATTAAATCTTGATTTCAGCAGGTAGATTTATTCAAAAAAAAACACAGCCCAAAAACTTTAAATAAAGTTCGTACTGAAAAAATGTGTTTTGGATTTTGAACTGAGAAAGGCAGGGAAACATTTATTTTACCCAGGAAGAAGTGGGAAAACTGGACCTTAGCTGCAGAAGGCTGAAAATCCTGGAAAAGTTAGGAGGCCCCCTTTTTTTCATTTAAATAGGTGGAAAAACCCATCTATTACAGCATTCCAGTGGTTGGTACAAATGCAATTGAAAGGATTCAAAACAGTAAATCACTACAGAGTAGTCAGTAACACACATTAAAGTTTTATTGAAGCATTTAATATACTATTTCAACAATATAGAGTTTAAAATGACTGTAAAGAATCAAAAAACTGTGGAGTCTAAGCAGCTCTACGATAATTGAGCTATTCAGTATTTGTATTTAAAATATCCTTCATAAATACAAAAATACAAGCTTAAAGAACATTGGAATATAAGCAGTATTAAAATGATCCAGATTTTAAACCGCTTTGTTGTAATAAGAATTAATTAGCCCTTTGAGTAGAAATGGAAGGAGACATGACACTTGCTCAAAGATTCAGTGACAGAGATGCACTGTCCAAAACATGAGACTGAACTTCTTGCTGGAAACTGTTGTTAACATACAGAATTGCTTTAAATTTAAATACCAAAATGCAGTATTTTAATACTTGGTGGGCCATTTGTAGAAGACATTATTAATAATGAGAACATAATGGGCAAAGTCATTGTGTCAAGTGTTCTGAGGACATGGGTTCAAATCTCACCAGGGCAAATAGTAAAATTTGAATTCAGTTGAAATCTTAACCTAATGTAGTGGCAACTACATAATCACTGTTGATTATTATAAAAACCCATCTGCTTCGCTGACATCCTTCAGGGAAGAAAATCTGCCACCCTTACATGGTCTGGCCTATATGTGACTCAAAGCATGACAAGCATGCATGTGATTCTTATATCCCTTCTGAAATCTCCTAACAATTGTTATCAAACTGTGACAAAACTAAGGAAAAGAATGAAACCAAATAGATCACCTGCCGTTCAGAAGTAACAATGGCAAATTTGGTCCTGTTGACCTTGTTAGGTTAATCTTGTCAACATCTAGGGGCTTCTGCCAACAGTGGCAGAACTATCACACATACCAGTCAAATAACAGCCTGAAATAGTCCTATCTTATAGACAAAGAGTATGACTATGACAATATCCCAGACCCCAACATCAATATTTTGAGCTATGTCTTGTCTCACAGGCTGGTAGAAATGGAGACAGTGGAACAGTTGAAAATTGTTGTACTGGAAATTCTCAACATTGGCTCCAGACTGTATGAAATCTTCATGGCATCAGATCACATAAGGGCAAGGGAAATGTCCTGTTGATATCACTGATCATTTCCTCAGCTAATGAATCCATGCTCCCCCATTTAGAGGTAGCACTGAAGGTGGCAAGGGCACAGAATGTGCACTACGTTCACCAGGATTGGCTTGTTAGTGTACGGGTGATGAGTGGCTTCAAAGTAACTTGATGTAGTGGTGTTCCCATATATCTTCTGCCTTGTCCATCTAGATGCAAATGATTGTGGGTTAGAAGGTGCTGTCTAGGATCTTTGCTGAATTTCTACAGTGCACCTTGTAGATAGTACATATATTACTATTGTGCATCAGTGTTGAAGGAATGGATTGTGATGCCAATCAAGCAGGCTGCTTTATCCTGGATGGTGTAAAGCTTTTTGAGTGTTGTAGGAGTTGTATTTATACAGGCAAGGGGGGAGTATTTCATCACATGCCTGACTTGTTCCTTGGAGACAGTGGACAGGCTTTAGGGTGTCAGCAGGTGAGTTACTCACTGCAGTATTCCTAGTCGCTGACGTGCTTTTGTAACTATCGTGTTTAAGTGGCGAGTCTAGTTGAGTTTTTGGTCAATGGTAGTCCCAGGATGTTGACAGTGGGGGAATTCAATGATGGTGGCACCATAGAATGTCAAGGGGTAGTAATTAAATTGTTTCCTATTGGAGAGCTTCATTGACTGGCATTCGTGTGGTGTGAATGTTACTTGTCATTTGTCCATCCAAGCCTGGATATTGTCCAGTTCTTGTTCCATTAAAACATTGACTGCTTCCATATTTGGAGAATGGTATGAAACATTGGGTAATCAGAGTGAACATTCTACTTCTGACTTTATGGTGGAGGGAAGAAAATTGATGAAACAGCTAAAAATTGTTGGCCCTGGGACTTGCAAACAAAATTATATGAAATTAAAGCAGGGTGTACCCATGATTGGTGATCCGGTTAACACAATGCCCTTACTTGAGAACATTCCAATTGTGGCCACCCCTATCCCCAACGTTGTGTTAGAGGAGGTGGAAACAGGTTAATAAATCATCATTCTATATGGTATTAAGGAGCATGGTGGTTGGTGTTTTCATTTAGAGATCATTGGAAATCTACCTCAAATAGCCTCTGTGTTTCTGCTGGGTGTTTTCTGAGGGAGTTAATGAAGATGACAGTGTTGAGATCCTCTCAGAATATTAACCTCCACAGCCCTAGGTTGACCTTGACATTTTGTTGGGTTCATTGGAGCTCACTGTTGAGATACAACAATCACCCATTCAAACAACTGCTGTGCCAACACTGTGAATGTCCTGTTAAGCGAATACAGTTCATTGTACTCAAAGGATATCAGTATTTGCTCCAGGCTACATAATGAGTCATGTATCCCTTTGCATGGAGTTACACTGCTCTTGTATCCAGTCTGACTGATACTTCCTGTGGATCTTCAACAAGACTGAGACATCAGTCAATTTGGCTTCCCGCTCACCATAATCAGTAAAGATATTGAAACTCAATGGGTGTTAGACAAATTAATCTCATCAGCCATTTGTCACTTTCGAAAGCTGATCGGGGGCAGATGTTCACAGGTAAAGGGACAGCTGGAAAATGGGAAGCCTTTAGAAATGAGATAACGAGAATCCAGAGACAGTATATTCCTGTTGGGGTGAAAGGAAAGGCTGGTAGGTATAGGGAATGCTGGACAACTAGAGAAATTGATGGTTTGGTTCAGAAAAAGAGGGAAGCATATGTAAGGTATAGACAGGATAGATCGAGTGAATCCTTAGAAGAGTATAAAGGAAGTAGGAGTATACTTAAGAGGGATATCAGGAGGGCAAAAAGGGGACATGAGATAGCTTTGGCAAATAGAATTAAGGAGAATCCAAAGAGTTTTTACAAATACATTAATGACAAAAAGGTAACTAGGGAGAAAATAGGGCCCCTCAAAGATCAGCAAGGTGGTCTTTGTGTGGAGCCACAGAAAATGGGGAAATATTAAATGAGTATTTGCATCAATATTTACTGTGGAAAAGGATATGGAAGATATAGACTGTAGGGAAATAGATGATGACATCTTGCAAAATGTCCATATTACAGAGGAGGAAGTGCTGGAGGTTGTGAAATGCATAAAAGTGGATAAAATCCCAGGATCTGATGAGGTGTACCCTAAAACTCTGTGGGAAGCTAGAGAAGGATGGCTGGGCCTCTTGCTGAGATATTTGTATCATCGATAGTCACAGGTGAGGCGCCGGAAGACTGAAGGTTGGCAAACGTGGTGCCACTGTTTAAGGGTGGTAAGGACATGTTAGGGAACTATAGACCAGTGAGCCTGATGTTGGTGGTGGGCAAGTTGTTGGAGGGAATCCTGAGGGACAGGATGTACATGTATTTGGAAAGGCAAGGACTGATTAGGGATAGTCACCATGGTATTGTGCGTGGGAAATCATGTCTCACAAATTTGATTGATTTTTGAGGAAGTAACAAAGAGGATTGATGAGGGCAGAGTGGTAGATGTGATCTATATGGACTTCAGTAAGGGGTTCAACAAGGTTCCTCATGGGAGACTGATTAGCAAGGTTAGATCTCATGGAAGATAGGAAGAACTAGCCATTTGGATATGGAACTGGCTCAAAGGTAGAAGACAGAGGTGGAGGGTTGTTTCTCAGACTGGAGGCCTGTGACCAGTGAAGTGCCACAAGGATCGGTGCTGGGTCCTCTACTTTTTGTTATTACATAAATGATTTGGATGCGAGCATAAGAGGTACAGTTAGTAAGTTTGCAGATAACACCAAAATTGGAGGTGTAGTGGACAGCAAAGAGGGTTACCTTAGATTACAACAGGATCTGGACCAGATGGGCCAATGGGCTGAGAAGTGGCAGATGGAGTTTAATTCAGATAAAAGTGAGGTGCTGCATTTTGGGAAAGCAAATCTTAGCAGGACTTATGCACCTAATTGTAAGGTTCTAAGGAGTGTTGCTGAACAAAGAGACCTTGGAGTACAGGTTCATAGCTCCTTGAAAGTGGAATCGCACGTAGATAGGATAGTGAAGAAGGCGTTTGGTATGCTTTCCTTTATTGGTCAGAGCATTGACTACAGGAGTTGTGAGGTCAATTTGTGGCTGTACAGGACATTGGTTAGGGCACTGTTGGAAGATTGCATGCAATTCTGGTCTCCTTCCTATCGGAAAGATGTTGTGAAACTTGAAAGGGTTCAGAAAAGATTTACAAGGATGTTGCCAAGGTTGGAGGATTTGAGCTATAGGGAGAGGCTGAACAGGCTGGGGCTGTTTTCCCTGGAGCGTCGGAGGCTAAGGCGTGACCTTATAGAGGTTTACAAAAGTTATTAGGGGCATGGATAGGGCAAATAGGCAAAGTCTTTTCCCTGGGGTTGGGGAGTCAAGAACTAGAGGGCTTAGGTTTAGGGTGAGAGGGGAAAGATATAAAAGAAATCTATGGGGCAACCTTTTCAAACAGAGGGTGGTATGTGTATGGAAGTGATGAAGGCTGGTACAATTGCAACATTTAAGAGGCATTTGGATGGGTATATGAATAGGAAGGGTTTGGAGGGATATGGGCCGGGTGCTGGCAGGTGGGACTAGATTGGGTTGGGATATCTGGTCGGCATGGACAGGTTGGATCGAAGGGTCTGTTAATCTCTATGATTCTATGACTCTATATTGTGATGGTTCCTTATTTCATACATAAAGCCCTTGGCTTTGTCAAAAAGCTACACCATAGGCTGGATGGGCTCAACCCATTCATGGTTTTTTTGGGAATAAGGATCTTGGATTAGTGGTAGTCACATGATTGGAACAGAAGATGATGTTTGAGTATATGAGACACTGACAGATACCTTGTGAAACCTCATCCATAAAGCAATAGAATTAGCTGCAAACCCAACGCACAGCCAAAGTAAAGGAGATATACACTGAACCTTTTAGAAAGATTCTCCCTCAATTTATTCCAACTTCCATTTCACCTAAGTGCTAAGTTCTAAGCAATTCAACTAAAAAATTCCTTATAGCTTACTGAAAATTCTTCGCTTTTTCAAGACCATCACATTCGTTAAAGTATTACTTCTTCTGAGGAATTGCTAGCATGTCATTGCAAAAGACTGAAATCATTGAATCTTTACAAAATGCAGCTGGGTTGTTTCTTTTCTCATCTGTATCTAATTTTTGTGCATGAGATGTCACATGTAGCAAAGCTTCTGGGACAAGTTAATGGGAATAAATAATCACCTTTATTTTTAAATTCACAAAAACTTCTTACTGCAAGTTATTTGAGTTGGGACAAATCACTGAGGGTAACAACCCACACTAACTTCACACCTGAAAATGAACTGATCATGGAAAGTATAAAATCATGTAAACTCAATCCATGTCAGTTTTATCAGTTGTGTTTTGTTATGAGATTGTGTAAGCTTTTGTTTTGCAGTTGTTCCTCGTTTGTTAGGTTGATGCATGATTTTAAGTTGTAACACAGCTCTGAAGTACTAAACCTGCCTCTAATCAATTAAAAAGGAAAAACACAAATTCTAGTTGTTCACATCTTGTCAGAGAAACATGTTCTATTTCATTTCTGTTTCCATTGCAGTCAAAGTTTCTACAACTGACTGTTTTGCTGAATCTGTTCACTGTTAGCACCAACTGAATCACCATGCTTTGCACTGTGCAATGGCTGCAAATTGAGATTTTATTGCTGAAGTCAGTGGGTCCAAAACACACCTCTTAGAGTTTTAATGGATGGATATTACAACTGCCCATAAATTGGTGCGTTGACCTCAAAATACCAGATTTTTATCCCTAATATAAGGAACTGTGTACTTGCAATGCTGAAGTATGAGATACTCCTTATAAGAATGGTTGTTAGAAATGGATAGCAGCACTGTATTCAAAAACCATTGACTTCAGAAATTTAAACTTTGTGTGAGTTAGTACAAGTTTGGTGAGACCTGCAAGTGCTTTAAAAGGCAAAAGAAACTTTCTAACATCTTGAGAAGATTATGAGAAAACTTGCAGCTGTAAATAATACAGATATTTGAATTTATTTGATCCAGTTACGAAAAAGTCAATCACCATTTCATAACCATAAACTACAGTTACAGAAATGTTGAGCTTCTCAGATCATTTCTTCCTTTACATTTTTAGAATGCTATATGGGAAATTGAGACGATGAGGAAATCTCTACAGGGTTTTCGGAACAGGTTGGTGGAACTGGAGCAGGACATCATTGAACAGCAGGCTTCAGTCTACAATATTCTAACAGACAACGAGAGGTTGGTTTAGTTTGATGTGAATTTGGTATATTGAAGTCACTTGTCAAAGCTTGTGTTTTGGGAGAGGTAGGAACAGTGTACAAATATGATAATGAAGCAACTAAATGGTGGGCGGCACAGTGGCACAGTGGTTAGCACTGCTGCTTCACAGCGCCAGAGACCCAGGTTCAATTCCCGCCTCAGGTGACTCTCTATGTGGAGTTTGCACATCCTCCCCGTGTCTGCGTGGGTTTCCTCCGGGTGCTCCGGTTTCCTCCCACAATCCAAAAATGTGCAGGTTAAGTGAATTGGCCATGCTAAATTGCCCGTAATGAAGGGGTAAATGTAGGAGAATAGGTCTGGGTGTATTACGGGTCGGTGTGGACTTGTTGGGCCGAAGGGCCTGTTTCCACACTGTTAGTAATCTAATCTAAAAAAAATATGATTAATGTCATTTCGTTGGGTACTTACAAACAAGTGGCAGCCTAATTTACCAAATAGATTTCTCACAAAAGGATGGTGACAATCAAAATAGTTCTTTGTTGAAATTATATCATCAACTGAAAACCATGCTCAAGTAACTTCCAGCTGACCTTAATACTCCAGGGTTATTTTGTTAGTTCCTAGAAGTGAAAAACAGACATATGGAATATATTTATTAGTGTGAAAATTCCCAATATGTGCTTTCATCACATCAGGCTCTGAATAATAATTATGTTATGGAATAACAACACTTATAATTTTAAAGGACATTTAACATAACAGAAGGTATCCTTAAGTGTTTTATTGCAATTTTTTTAACCAAATTTGGCATTGACCTACAAAAGGACATGATCATGATATATGACCAAAGAGGTAACTTTAGAAAAGAAAGACTTGCATTTTTATTGTACTTCTCATGACCACAGATGTTGCTTGGAATAATTCTCTTACTCTTCTTTGGAAAAATTCCCAAGGAGCTTATTCCATTCAGTACTGCAAAAACATGACAGAAATCATATTTAATTGAAATATTTATTATTCATACATCTTTATTTTGTGTCTTTTCTATCTTTGTTTTATAAATAGTTATTCATATAACTATAAACAAGAGATAATATTTGGGGTTTGGTGACACTACGTAAAATAACTTTTGCAAACAGTGGATGAATGTAATGTGATCAAATGTGATGTGATTAAGCCTCACATGAACTGTCACAAGATAAAACATCATGTGATCAAATGCCACATGATCAAATATCCAGGAAAATGTAAGCAGAGTTGGTAAATCTTACTGAGAATGTTACCACATAGCAAGCATTGAAATGCATCTGCCGATCATTGAGCCATCTGCTTAATTGGCATAAATCCCTCCTTTTTTTTGTTTATCATTCTCAATTCATCACTGCTTATTTTTTGAAGGTGTTAACTCCTTGCTGAAGTACAGCTGCCTAAATATTTCCTAACCAACTTGCCATTCTTCAATCATGGGGCATGGCAAACCATGTGAGCAAGACTAAAGTACTGCTGAGCCTATAGCTGTTCCCACTGTGCAATGTGATCTCACATGAGCTTGCAGCAGCCATTATTGGATGGTGATCAGAAAGATAAATCCTTTTCTTCTGGGCTTCTGAAATCCACTATGGAATCCTTAAACCCAACTCCAACTGAGAACAGCTAAGTCATCACAGAGTGCAGACTACTTTTGGAGCCGTTCTGATCTGTCTGGCTGTATTATTTTCTGCCTTATCTATGAGCTATCCATTCTCAGACCTCTTCCAATGCTAGTTTTCACTGACATTTGTCTCCTGAACAAACTTGGTATCAGGAAATATTTTAGTACCATAAGGAATTCTCTCTCTTCCAATTTATTTGTTCGTGGTAACAAATCACACAACAATACACTTGTAATTGGACTCCAGACACTTCATTTTCATTTACGATGGCATTTTCTTTCCTTTCCCAATACCTAATTTTTAACTTTTGCAATTAATTTGTCATTAATTGAACGAATCTTTCGTTACTCCACAAAGTTGCAGGAACAAAGTGTAACATTGCTTACTAACCATAAGATGCTCTTCCTTTTGCCCCTGTGTCTTCAGATGAACAAAGTCTTCAGTACTTCCTTCTCCACAGATGATAGGTTAACAGATCTTTAACTTTCAGGTTTTTGTCTTCCAACGTTTACTCAAGAATAATTGAGCCATCTATTAAAATTGAAATTTGCCTCCGATTTAAGTTTCCCAAACCGGGCGAACTTGTGTGAAACATTGTCTGCTATTAAATAAGATCATTGCTGATCTTTTCCACTTCCCTGATGATCCTTTGACTTTCTCAGAGTTAACAAATCTTTCAGTTCAGCCTTGAATGACAGATTTCAATCCTCTAGTTAGTAAAACCAGCAATGAGAATTGCATTGCTTGTTATCATAACAATTAATATCTATCAGTTAGTTTTATCCATTCATAAACATGAGATGAGGGACATCCTGAGGTAGAAAGCTTTGGGAAAAGGCACCTGTCCCCCACAAATGTGCCACACTTATACTTGTCCTTTTTCAAGTTGGTCATGGGCTGAATAAATGTATCTCGAGGAAAGACTTTGTTCACAGCTTGCCCCTTGAGCTTCTGGGCTACTGTCTGAATGCAACATTATCCATGCAATCTCCCTGCAAATTCATTAGATAATACAGGACAATTTCTTTCTAATTATAAGCACTTGTGCAAATTATATTTATGTTCAAGCATAGCTGAATTAATTTCTCCCCCAGAAACCTTCTGTTCATTGCACTATGCTAAATTTACATTTTGGCTCAGAGACAAAAGTCTGAATTTTCAAGTTGGGCTTGGAAAATGCAGGTTGCATCAATTCCCAAGTTTTGAAATGGAAGTCCATCTCCTCAGTCCATGTTATTATGTTTTTTTATCTCCTGGAGATGAAAGTATGCAGAAATGGATTTTGGAGTCCAAAGGCAACACTAAATTATTGCATTGTGTTGTTTTTAGCTGCTTGGAAGGCTCACTTTGACTCAATAGGATATTGATTCAGCTCTACACCATAGATTTGATGCCTCTTCACCCTCATCTCCCTCATTCCCACTCACCTCCATGACCCCATATATCTCCCATGTCATCCACGCTCTACCTATTCTTACTCACATTCCACATGCCACCCTCATACAGCCTGTGCTCACCTAAGGCTCAATTCTCCCATGCTCACTCACTTACTGCAGGCACCCTCATATCTCCCAGGCTCCCGGACCACTCCATCCATTCTCATACATATCCTCCAGAACCACTTGCTCATTATCCACTACGGCAACCCTCAGGATGTATTTGAAATGGACACAAAACAAAAAAAAATTCAAACAAACACTAATGGCTACCTTAAAAGACAGTTCATTGGGAAAGACAGTAACTCATATTTATAGAACTCATTCAAGAAGGTGTAAATCAAGTGGTCAATCTGTTATTAAAAACACTTAGCTACTCACCATGTCAAAGTTAGATAAGCCCTTGAACTACTAATAATCTTGGAAACTAGTCCATCAAATTAGGAACACGTCCCCTTCTGAGATAGATGGTTATGGACTTCTTGAAAATCATTGAAACTTCATATGCCCAACTATCAGACAATCTCTGGGACATGCAAACAGTGGAGTCCATTGAAACTGAAAAGCAGATGAAATTTTCCTTTACGTTGCAGGTGGAGCAAATATTTAGTTCTTCGTGTTAATGTACTTAAAACAACTGGGCAATTTTTTTTTGCCAAAATAAAATATATCTGGACATTTAAATCTCAGTGGGAGAAAGTGAAGACTGCAGATGCTGGAGATCAGAGCTGAAAACTGTGTTCCTGAAGAAGGGCTAATGCCCGAAACGTCGATTCTCCTGCTCCTTGGATGCTGCCTGACCTGCTGCGCTTTTCCAGCATCACATTTTTCAGCATTTAAGTCTCAGTCCAAAACAAGTCAAGAGAATTTCCCAGGACACATCCTCATAGCTTTGAATGTTTTTGCATATTTTCATTTGGGAAAAGTACTGTAATGAATGTCAACACTAAAACAATGGTGGTGAAAACATTTGAAATGAGTCTTCCAAGACTGGCATCCCATCACCAATCACTCTTTATTTACAAATGCATAGCCTTTGACAATAGCACTGCTCCCCGATAGGGAAAGGCTGAACAGACTGGGGCTTCCCTGGAGCGTCAGAGATTGAAGGGTAACCTTGTAGAGGTTTGTGGAACCATGAGGGGCATGGATAGGGTGAATAGCCATGGTCTTTTCAAATGCGAGGGGAATCCAAAACTAGAGGGCATAGGTTTAAGGTGAGAGGGGAAAGATTTCAATAGGACCTAAGGGGAAACTTTTTCATGCATGTGATGCATGTATGGGATGAGCTGCCAAAGAAAGTGCTGGAAGCAGGTAAAATTACAAGATTTAAAAGGGTGTATATATAGGAAGGGTTTAGGGGCTTATGGGCCAACTGCTGGCAAATGGGACTAGGCCAGATTGGAATGTCTGTTCGGCTCAAACAAGTTGGACTAAAGGGTCTGTTTCTGTGCTGTTCATCTCTTTGAATCTATGACTCTGCTCCTTACTGGGTTAGGCATACAGAGGCTCAATATTCCTGACATGTACCCTTTTATGTCAGCCAGGTCTCCCCAATCAGACCAGATTAACATACCCAATCAGGGAACTCATACTGAATGAGATCCAGCTCACTGACCTCATTACAATCACTACAGAATTTGTCAATTTACCTTTGCATAACAGAGACTTATAATAAATTATTGCATTAAACCACATTTACATTACAATACAACAGCTAATAGTAATATTTGAATGTGTTAAAACATTTAAGATTTACTTATAAGAATGTTTCAGACTTTTGTACAGCCAATAGCAACATTTGCAGATGTTAAAACATTTAAGATTTACTTACAAGAATGTTCCAGAATCCCCCTCTGCTCATCAATTCTCAAACCTGACTGATCTTTGTGTTTCCAAAACCCATACCAGCAAATGAATCTGGCCTGGGGAAGGAAATTCAACTATCCTGTAGTCCTCACAGTGGTGGGTGGGATTCACACTCATGGCTATCGTGAACCACAAAACGTTACACAAAAATAGCATAGGCATGGAACGGCATTACATTTTAGAGTTTGCATCCAAAACCCCTGCTTTTATTTCCATGACCTTTTCCTGCCTCGAGGAGGTGAAATTCTGATTTGAAGAGTTTGCCACTTCACAAGTAAACTTACGCGTGATGGAGACATGCATATTTTATAACCCATCACATATATACATTGACTAATGAGGTAATGTACTCAATTAGTAATCGAGATACTGTTAGATCAAACCTAACCATAGCAAGTTTCAAATAGATTTAATAACTCTGAGAATTTGAGTCTTCAAACAGGAAAATATTAAGATGTAATCTGCCAAAATCTGTCTGTTACTAAAACACAACTGATTCACAATATCCTTTGGTAAAGTAAATTTGCCAGGCCAACCATTTGAATTATATTTGATTATGTGGATGCTTCAAAATCATCTGAAATGATCCAACTGTATGAAATGGTCAGAAATTCTATTCTGTAGCCAACACACTACAGAAGGGAAATAACTACAGCCTTGTCAATATCATCCACAACTTGAAGATGCTTTGTTTTTCTAAGGAATGAAACTATCCTCTATATTACTGCTGTTGTGTTTATATATTTCATGTTTGTGTTCTGACAGAGAGGATGTGAAACGACTGCAGGCATTACGTCGAGCAGTACGTCAAGAAATTACAGAGATGGAGATACAGCTGGGTGACCGGGCTCGGCAACTTGGAGATGGGATGAGGATGGTTTGTATACTTAGAAAAGAATTTCATTCAATTACAAAACTTATCAACTCTATAGGGCATGTATTTGGTAACACCTTTGAACAATCTCTGACTTGGTTCATTGAAAATGAGTTGCTTTGCAATCAGTCCAATTTCCAGAAGATAGAAAATAGAAAATGAGAGTGAATTAAATCAAAGCAGTTAGCTTAATTTTAATGATAATTTTTAAAACCCATTCTGTTCCAATTAAGTGAAGATCATCAAAGGAAATTTCAGTGTTTGGATTAACTGTTTTTTGAATTGTTCTATAAAAATACATTTCAGCATTAATTGGAATCGCCAAATTTAGAGTTGTATTGGAACAAAATAAGGAACAATTGAAAATGACTCAACTGAAGGAGAACTGGTTTCAGTGAAATGTTCAGGGATAGGTTGATTAGAATCAAACTGTATAAGGTAAAACACTAAATGAGAAATTGGAAGCTCCGAAGAAGCAATATTTCAGGCATCTCCTAGATAAATTCCTATGAGTGGGGAAGGGGGAAGGATGGGCAAGTGTGGCTGAATTTCACTGGATGACAGAAGATATAAAAATTTAAATGAAACAGGAAAAGGAAGCAGACAATAAATGCCATATTGGGCTATAACCCAGTGTTCTGTGATTTATGATAAATGCCAGCTTTGTGAAACAGTACAGAAACAAACTAATGCAGTGAATGGAAAAGGAAATGGAAAAGACAGACAGAAGGAGATTGAAAATGGATTAAAGTTTTGCATAAAAACGATTACATGAGGATTTTATACTTAGATGATAGTTAAAGAAAGGATGAACCGATTATGAACCAAAAACTAGATTTTCCTGTGGAGGCAGAGGATGTGAGGTTTCAAATGATAACGTTGCATCTGTCTCCAGCATTGAAGAAGGTGATACCAACAGCATAGTACCGAAAGATCATTTAGAGAAATTAGATGGGATAAAAATAGATAGTGGTACACAGTAAAAAAATCACTCAATATGAATGATACATCCTAAGTTGCTGAGGGAAGTGAGGGTTGAGATTACAAATCTCACATTCTTTCAGTACACCTTGGATCTGGGAATGGTAGAAAAGTGCATTTTTTAAGCAACCTGTTCAGATATATTATGATGCAACTTCTGAAGTAGATAGGACTTGAACCTAAGCCTTCTGGCTCAGGTGCAGGGATATCATCACTATGCTGTGATAACCCAAAGATTCTTTTAATCAATCTGTCAACCAGGTTATCACATGTACGTGAGACACACACTGCCCTTGGTTCTAGATTTCCATACATTGCTTTTCTGCTTTCTATCTCTCAGCCAGTTCTTAGAATAGAATTTCATAGAATCCCTACAGTGTGGACACAGGTCATTTGACCCAACAAGCCACACCAAACCTCCGAAGAGTAACTCACCCAGAACCTTTCCCCTACCCTATTACTCTACATTTACCCCTGACTAATGAACCGAACCTACTCATGCCTGAATGCAATGGGCAATTTAACATAGCCAATTCACCTAACCTTCATATATTTGGATTGTGGGAGAAAACTGGAACACCCAGAAGAAATGCACGCAGACACTGGGAGAATGTGGAAACTCTGCACAGTCACCAAAAGCTGGAATTGAACCAGGTCCTTGGTGCTGTGAGGCAGCAGTGCTAACCACTGAACCACAGTGTATTAATATTGTCACTGTCCTGCAAATTCCATGGGCTACCAAGTCTTTTATCTGATATTTTCATCAAATGTCTTTTGAAGCCCATAAATCAAATATGATTTACCTCTAAAATTGCACATTTATTGACATTTATCAATCTATGTTCCTCCAACGTGGCAATCAACTTGTCTTCGACCAGCATGAATAACAAAGGCCAAATGGCATCCATCTGTGCTGTAGCATTCCATGATGATTGGCTCTCAACTGTTCCTCACCAATGATATTAGGCTAATTGGCCAATAGTTGCCAGTCTGATCTCTGTTTTAATCATTACATACGTTTTGCAAACCTGCCAGCAGTGTGGGACCATAAGAGCTCATGTAGTGCAGTGATAATCTCCCTTCCCACTTCTGGATCAGTTGGGCCAGGTTTTAGTCCTGCAATGATGTGTGTGGAAGCATTGCATTAGGGTCTGTTCACCTTGATACAGTGTGCCAGACCTGGGTAGACAAGGTGAAATTTCAAAGCTTGCAGGTGACAAATCCATAATTTATGGGGTGTGACAGGGACTACTGCTGGGCCTCAATTGTGGCCAATTTATATTATCGAATTGGATAGGTACAGCAAGGAATGTTTCCTGTACTGAGAAAATCTAGAAATCAAGGGGCACAGTTTCAGAATCAGCATCTCCTATTTAAGATAGCGATCAATAGAAATTTATTTGATTGTTATCTTTGGAAACATATAGCCCAGAGAGCGGTGGAGCCTGAATCATTTGAATATATTCTAGGCTGCATTCGGGAAGTTTTGATGTATAAAGGAATTGAGTGTTATGGAGAACACACAGTAAAGTGAGTTGAGACCGTGATCAGTTCAGCCATGATCTTATTGAATGGTGGAACAGGATCAAAAGACTGAATGGTCTGCGCCAGCTTCTGTTTCTTATAGTATGTGCAAAATGAAATTGCAGAGAGTTACAGCAAAATGTCAGAGAAGTTCACAAATTACTTTGGTTCAGAATTTGCCAAGGAGGCAGGTCAGTTAAACAAGACATCAAAGAATGAAATTAGAATTACTCTAAATGTATTTGAAACAGAATCAGCAGACATCTAAATGAATCAATCAGCCTCAAATTCAGAGTCAGAGACAAATAACAAAACGGATAGTTGGTTGACTTCAAGGCAGACAGAAGTACATACAGTAATGGTTAACTGGTCAGGATGAAAGCCCTACTGAGTGTTCACCATCCCTCCAAACCTCCCCCTCACTGAGGATGAATGATCAGTCCTCAGCAAAGGACTCACCTTTATCTCCCTCTGTCCACACATCAATGAATTTAATACACGCCGTGACGTCAAACACTTCTTCCGCTGCCTCCATCTCCGTGCTTACTTTTACAATCAGGACTCCCGCCCACCTTCCGAGGACCCCTTCACTCACCTCCAACACACTCCATCCACCTGGACACCTCGTGCTTGCCTATTACCTACCCTCAACCTCTTCATTTCCAACTGCCACCGACACATTAACTGCCTCAACCTGTCTACCCCCCCCCCCCCCCACTCCAACCTCTCATCCTCAAAACTCGCCGCCCTCCACTCCATCTGCTCCAATCCCAACATCACCATCAAGCCAGCAGATAAAGGGAGTGCAGTGGCAGTCTGGCATGCTGACCTCTACACCACTGAAGCCAGATGCCAACTCAAGGACACCTCCTCCTACCTCCCCCTTGACCATGACCCCACCCCCATCACCAAACCATTACCTCCCAGATCATACAGAACCTCATCACCTCAGGAGATCTCCTACCCATAGCTTCCAACCTCATAGTCCGGGAACCCCACACTGCCCAGTTCTACCTCTTTCCCAAACTCCACAAGCCTGACCATCCCGACCATTGTCTCAGCATGCTCCTGCCCCACCGAACTCATCTCTACCTACCTGAACACTGTCCTATCCCCCAGTACAGGAAGTCCCCACATACGTTCGAGACACCACCCATGCCCTCCACCTCCTCCAAGACTTCCATTTCTCCAGCCCCCAATGCATCAACTTCACCATGGATATCCAATCCCTCTACACCTCCATCCACCATGACCAGGGCCTCCAAGTCCTCCATTTCTTCCTCTTCCGACATCCCCAACAGTACCCTTCCACCGACACTCTCACTCATTTGGCCGAATCAGTCCTCACCCTTAACAATTTCTCCTTTGAATCCTCCCACTTCTTCCAGACCAAAAGGGTAGCCATGGGCACCTGTATGGGCCCCAGCTATGCCTGTCACTTTGTTGGCTATGTAGAACAGTCCATCTTCCATAATTACACTGGCACCACTCCCCACCTCTTCCTCCACTACATTGATGACTGCATTGATGCCACCTCGTGCTCCCGCGAGGAGGTTGAGCAATTCATCAACTTCACCAACACATTCCACCCTGACCTTAAATTTACCTGGACAATCTCTGACACCTCTCTCCCCTTCCTGGACCTCTTCATCTCCATTAATGACGACCGACTTGACACTGTCATTTTTTACAAACACACCGACTCCCACAGCTACCTGGATTACACCTTTTCCCAACCTACCTCCTGCAAAAATGCCATTCCTTATTCCCAATTCCTCCGCCACCACTGTATCTGCTCCCAGGAGGACCAGTTCCACCACAGAACACACCAAATGGCCTCCTTCTTCAGAGACCGCAATTTCCTTTCCCAAGTGGTTAAAGACATCCTCCAATGCATCTTGTCCACATCCCGCACCTCTGCCCTCAGACCCCACCCCTCCAACCGTAACAAAGACAGAACCCCCCCGCCCGCCTGGCGCCTTCCACCCTACCAACCTTCGCATAAACCAAATCATCCACCAACATTTCAGCCACCTCCAAATGGACCACTACCAGGGATATATTTCCTTCCCCAACCCCTTACCACCTTCCGCAAAGACCACTCCCTCCGTGACTACCTGGTCAGATCCATGCCCCCCCTACAACCCACCCTCCCGTCCTGGCACCTTCCCCTGTCACCACAGGAATTGCAAAACCTGCACCCACACCTCCTCCCTCACCTCCATCCAGGGCCCAAAAGGAGCCTTCCACATCCATCAAAGTTTTACCTGCATATCCACCAATACCATTTATTGCATCCATTGCTCCCGAAGAAGTCTCTGCTATATTGGGGAGACTGGACACCTCCTCGCAGAGCGCTTTAGGGAACATCTCTGGGACATCGGCACCAATCAACCATACCACCCTGTGGCCCAATATTTCAACTCCCCCTCCCATTCAGCTGAGGACATGGAGGTCCTGGGCCTCCTTCACCACCACTCCCTCATCATCCAATGAGGAAGAATGCCTCATCTTCCACCTCGGAACACTTCAACCCCAGGGCATAAATGTGGACTTCACCAGTTTCCTCATTTCTCCTTCCCCCACCTCACCCCAGTTCCAAACTTCCAGCACAGCACCATCCCCATGACCTGTCCTACCTGCCTATCTTCTTTTCCACCTATCCACTCCACCCTCCTCTCTGACCTATCACCTTCATCCCACCCCCATCAACCCATTGTACTCTTTGCTATCTTCCCCCACCCTCCCCCCTGACCTATCACCTTCATCCCCACCCCCATTCACCTATTGTACTCTATGCTACATTCTCCCCACCCCCACCCTCCACTCATTTATCTCTCCACCCGCAGGCACTCTGCCTGTGTTCCTGATGAAGGGCTTTTGCTGCTCCTCGGATGCTGCCTGAACTGCTGTGCTTTTCCAGCACCACTCTACTCCAGGATAAAAGTAAGGTCCCACGAGGAACTGTGCTGGGAATAAAATCAGGTGGATGACCTGGCATTTATGTAGACACTGGAAGTTAGCGACACACCCTGCTATGTTAACCCTGCAAATTCCTGCTTCCCCAAATCTGAGGGTTTCTACCAAAATTGGGAGAGTTGCCCCACAGACTGGTCAAGCATCGGCCTTCATAGCCAAGCTCACAGAATCATCAACAAAATCAGAACTCATGTTCAAAGTCGTATTCAAATCATATCCTGCGGTCAAAAACCCAGGTGCCATCATCACATCCCTGTGCATGTCCCCCAGCTGCAGGACAGTACAACACCACTTTGTGGCTCAGTGGTATACAGTCAGGTCAGATAGATTCAAAATAGATCTAAACCGGGCAGCTATGAGATACTGTGGGCCATCGACAGCAGCAGAGCCTGTATTCAATCACAGCATGTAACCTCATGGTCTGGCATATAAATCTCACTCTTCCATTGCCATCAAGCAAAAATTAGAGCAGGTTTTAATTCCTGTTAGTTACCCTGGCCTATTATTGTGGTAAGTGAGTTGGGACCTAAGGTTTCTGACTCAATGTAGTATTTGTGGAGGGCTCCTGTCACTGGGAGTTTCAACTTGCTAGGGAATTTTTGTGATGTCGGCTGCATTAGGCTTTCTGCGCCATCCAGTGTATGGACCGGCTACGGTTATCTGGGGTCTGGAAGATTTGGCCATTATTTGAAATGTTAAGGTAAACCAGCACCCATAGCAATGGTCAGTTGCTGTGCCTTTTTGTGTTCAACTCTCCCTCCCCCACAATGTCAAGACTCACATCACACCTCTCCACCAAATCAAGATCAGTGCTTGCCCTTTCCCAACCTACATATCCCTATCCCCACCAAAAGTGTTCACCAGCACCTTCCACATCTGCCCTTCAACGAAACTTAGATTGTACTCATTATCTCCTATCCCGTACATTTAACACTTCCCCCCCACCCTGTCCCGCCATCCACTTGATCCATGGACCGTGTTCACCCCATCCTGACTCATAGTCTACAGTCCTGCTGTTGTCTGGTAAGCTGGTATTATTGGAAAGTGTGCAACATTTTGAGTGTAAGTTTAGTTCATCTAATGAATTAGCAGTTTCTTGGTAAAAGGTACTAGTTGGTCAACTCCTCTCTATTCAGTATCTCCAAATTAACCCTGTGTGTAAAACTTAACTTTTGGTGTGTTCGTTTATTTTTCCTATACCTCTAACTGTTTTCAAATTTGTAAATGTTGAGTGAACTTGCTTCACGTCCAACCCAATCATACTTATTTCTGAATTTGACCATTGGAGAAAATGTGGACATGAATTTTGTGATAAAGTTGAGCTAACCTTCGGGTCTATCTCTCAACAGTTGCAGAGCTTGGTGGAGGAGCAATCCGCCTTCTGTTCATATGCAGAGGTACTGAGGCAAACAGGGAGTACAACATCAGAGACTTGGCCCTTGTCCTCATCCAGCTATGCAATACCGACACTACCAACCAGTTCACAAGAGCCTGACTGCAATGCCGGAATAATTCTCCCAGTGCATTTGGTTTCAGCACTTAACCCAACTGATTCAGTATCAACTAAAACAGATATTGAACCCAACCTTGAAGCTGACAAAGATGCAGACTTAAAAGTGGAAAAACAAACTCATCAGTCTGAAATGATGGATTTTAGAAGCATTCTGAAAAGTGTAAGGAACCACAACATTTTTTAATTAATTTATAGTTTGCAAAGCAAAACATGGCAATTAAAGCTTCCGTACAACGTGCGACATTTCCACTCCCATCACACAATGTAAAAGTTGCACATTTTTCCATGTCTAAGAATGGTTTACTTCTCAGCTATGTATGCTGTCAGTTAGCATTCAGGCCATTTTACAAACCAATCCATCTCAGGTTCAAACATCTATTTCCTTTCAGAGAATGTCATTCTGTGCTCTTGTCTGTTATAACTGTAGAAGGGAGAAACTTACTTTCACTGCAGTGCAATGGTGTCTGTTTATTTGACAGCACTTTTCAAAAATATATATTGATTTTCACTTGGTGTTCAGAGTTTGGATTTCTCTCTGCAGTACCACCCAAAATTGGAAAATTAAATAAGGAGGTTTATTGTCACATGCCCAACCGGAAATTCAGTTTTCTATCCTCACCCTCTCCCCAAACCATCAGGGAAGCCTATTGGATGTCAGTAAATTGAAATTTCCCAGCTCAATTCCTGCAAGCCACCATTTTGGAAATTCGATGCACAGTGACTAGGCATCGATGGAAATTGCAGTCTTTTAAATACCTCATTTAATTTTGAAATTTCCCAAGTTTGAGATCCCCACCAACGTATGTAGGTTCCTCAATCCTGTATGAAACACATCAGATCAGTTTGGAAAATGCCTGTTGCAGAGTCAGGAAACCTTTAACAAGCAAGTCCAAAGGCTTTGCCAACTTCAAGAATCATGATTAGATGCTGGATGATGCTGCAATTACATTGTTAATATGGCAATTTGTGATAGGCTTCTGTCCTTAAAATATACTTTGATCATTAGATGGACCAGAATTATGTAAGTGTTCAGATCTTATTGAGAGCTTTCTTCAGTAGTTTAAAAAGCCCTTATGCATTCAACTGTATTGAGAATCTAATGTGGCATCTGGACTTTATGCTTTTATTTTTACATAATTGAAAGTCCATCTGTTGAGTCCTTTTAGTAAAATAAAACTGAACAAGAAGATATCCATCTGTTCCGTTATCTTCCAGGACTCCATTGTATCGAATTCTATCAGTTTTTTTTTAATACCACTGTGGAATGGAGTCTTGTTATGAATGTTTGGCTGAGTTCTAAACTGGTTTAATTGACTCAGCTTAACAGCAGTCGTTAATACAATTGTTTATCAATTTTACAAGCAGTTGATTCAAAGGAGCTTTTGCATGGTGATTTATTTATTCTGACTAAGTTAAGAACAATTAAGCAGTACTTCTTTCAAACTGGGATTTTGAGATTTTAATATTTGATAAATTTATGAGATCATTTGAGGACCATATTTTTTAAATGGAAATGGAATTGATAATTGAAATGCTCATGATTCTTACAAACTAAACAGAGTTTAATGTGACATTACAGTGGTCGTAAGCTGTGGACACTGTGCAAGTGAGTACGGAGAGGCATTGGAGGTGGGTTGGATGGATGGGTAGATGAGGGGTAAAGGATGGGGGATATTATTGTCATGAATACATTTGGACCAATGTCTTAGAGAATTTGACAAGGCCTTCTAACCTGCTGATCTTAATACTTGGCCACATCTGTTCCCAGCTTAGACCCACTTCAGATAGCAGTGGCTGCAACTCCAGGTGAGTTCTGACACTCAGGAGATGGGGAACATGGCACCCTGCAATAGCCCAACTTACAATTCCCAAATCTAACATGACCCCAGCATTTTGCGCTATAAGATATTTTTCTACCAAGAAGACCCCTCCAATCAAAGTCCACTTTTCAGGTCTTACTCAGTAGCTCTGTAGAACATGGCACCTCAACTACATAGTAATTTTTTTAAAAACTATGTTCAGTACCCATAGGGAGGGCCTCAACCGGGATCTTGAGTTCATGTCACATTACAGGTGATCACCATTGCACTACACATACACTCTCTCACATACACACGGACACAGGTACACACAGACGCGCACACAGACACCCACACACACCCTTATAGACATACACACTCCCACACTCACACATGCACCCCCTCACAGACACTCTGCACTCACTACACACACACACACACACACACACACACACTTTCTCACACTCACAACCCCCACCCCAGGCAGACACACACAAACAAAGACCCACATGCACACACATATTTTGTGGGGTGAATTTGTACTTGCAGGGTTAAATTTCACTTTGCTCAAAAACTGCATACATTCATGTAGAACTCTGAGCTCAAAAACTGCATGAAGTTATGTAAAACTCTGTTATCTCACTTTTTGGATTAGAATCAATCTAAACATCAGGTCATAGACAGAGAACACAGGGGGCTAACACCTTCAACATATTGTCTAGCTATCACCATTGTTAATTCAGGCTTACACACAGATGCACCAGTACTGTGTTGAGGTGTTTTACACTGTCAAATGTTTTCATGAGACATTGAACTGAGGCCTTAGCCCTCTGCCTCACAGTTGGATACAACGGATCCCTTTTCACAATTTTAAAAAAGAGCAGGGAGTGACCCCTTGTGGCCAATATTTACCCCTTGTCCACATCACAAAAACAGATTACGTTGTTATCACATTGTTGTTTGCAGAATCTTGCTGTGTGCAAATTAGCTGGGATTTTTATTTGTTCATGATACGTGGCGTCATTGGCTGAACAATTATTTATTGTCTATTCCTAATTACCTCTGAGACAATGGTGGTGAGTCACTGTTTTGAACTGCTGCAGTCTGTATGTGTGGGCACACTATTTGGAAGGGAGTTGCAAAATGTTGACCCAATAGTGCAGGAGCGCATGTGACTTGGAGGGAAACTTACAAATCGTGGTGTTCTCTCACACCTGCTGGCCCTGTCCTTCCAGATGATAGTGAATACAGGTTTGAAAGATGCAGTATATTAGCGATGACCGTTAGGGAGTAAGTTCCTAACAATAACTACACTTCAAAAATGTGTAATTAGCCGTAGAGTCCTTTTAGAAAGTCCAGTCATTGTGCACAGTGCTGTGTAAATGTAGATATTTGTTCTGAAGCCCTTCCCCTCATTGAACACCTCCCATTGCTTTGATAAAAGCTAAATACGGTGGATGCTGGATATCTGAATTAAAAACAGTAAGCTGGAGCAACTCAGCAGGTCTGGTTGCATTTGTGAAGAGAGATATGAAATTATCAGGAACTAATGACAGAGAACTGGAGGGGCAGTGGGGGTGGGGACAGGCGGTGGAGGAGCAAGTGGAACAGATGGCATCTTCAGCCCTCAAAACTTTAACTCTCTTCCTTTCTCCTCAGATGCTGTTTGACCTGCTGAGTTTCTCCAACACTTTGTTTCTACTTCCTATTAATCTGACTCTTCATGTAATTGTTTCCAGTCATTTTTTGTTGAATCATACAATAATAAATAGTAACACCAGTCAGTATCATACTGGGATGATGCAGCAGTACAGTAATACAGTTTTACATTATATGGAAAAAGATTATTTATAGAAATTGAAGATTATGTTATGGGGTAACAAAAGAAACAGTAATAAAGTAACAATTTTCAGTCAGATATATGAAATGATGCAACACACTGTACAGTTACAAAGTGTGACAACATCGGACAGCATTATATAGTATTGTACTGAACAAAGCAACTTACAGCATTGCAGGGCAATGCAAATTGTTTAGTATTTTTAACATAATATGGTGTTCTAATGTCTCCTACAACTACATTACAAAACTAAATGTAACACAGTGACACATAGAGACATGCCAGTTCAAGTAACCAAAAGCTTGATCCAAGACAGAAATGTTTTATAATGTTTAAAGGAAGAAAATGAGGTAGAGAGGCAGATGTAGGGAGAGAATTTCAGAGCTTAGGGCTTTACCAGCTAAATACACAGCCATCAATCATGGAGCTACTAAACTCTGAATGCTTATGAGAGCAGATCTACATAACACCACAAAGCTTGGAGGATTACTAGGCTGAAAGACATTTATAGAAATGGGGTGATATGGTGAGAGACTGCAAATCCATGGAGGAATTTGAAAACCAGGATAAGAATTTTCAAATTGAGTTGCTATTTGACGGGGAGTCAGTTTGTACTTCAGCAAACAAATGGGTGATGAGTGAACAGGACTTCATGTGAAATACAACACAGGGAGTAGAGCTGTGAATGACCTCGAGTTTATAGAAAGTAGGATATGGAAGGCTGGCCAAAGTGTCTCCACATAATCAAGTCTATTGGTAACAAAGTTAGGAATGAAGATTTCAGCAGGTGAAAAGTTGAGATGGGAAATGTTGCCTGATGTTGTAGAGATCAAAACAGATAATGATCCTCAGGCCAAATATGATACCAGAGCTGTGAGGAGTCTGATTTAGACTTAGACAGTTGCCAAAGAGAGGGATGGAGTTGATAGTTATATTTCTTGTGAGGACAGTTGCCAACAATTAATTAGAGGAAATGCAAGGCCTTATAATAAAAGGCAAAACATTTATAACAATTCAATTATATTAAAATCTCTATTCCAGATTAAACAATCATTTAACCACCTCCGATCGCCAAGTCCTGAAACAACTAAAAGTAATAAACACTCAAGAACATCCACATGGTATGTTGTAAGTTATTCTGGTAACTACAAGCAAGTTAAGTTGTGGCATGGTGACTCAGTGGTTAGCACTGCACCAGGGATGCAGGTTCCATTCCACTCTTGGGCGACTGTGGTGTTCGCATGTTGCCTGTGTGGGTTTGTTCCAGTTGAAGGATGTCCAGGTTAAATGGATTAGCCATGGGAAATGCAGGGTTATGGGGTGGGCCCGCTTATGCACTGTGGGGATTCTATGAATTTACTGTACCTGTTGTGGACAGGTTTTGTTACATAAATCTTTGGGCGGCACGGTGGTACAGTGGTTAGCACTGCTGCCTCACAGCGCCTGAGACCCGGGTTCAATTCCCGACTCAGGCGACTGACTGTGTGGAGTTTGCACGTTCTCCCCGTGTCTGCGTGGGTTTCCTCCGGGTGCTCTGGTTTCCTCCCACAGTCCAAAGATGTGCGGGTCAGGTGAATTGGCCATGCTAAATTGCCTGTAGTGTTAGGTAAGGGGTAAATGTAGGGGTCTGGGTGAGTTGCTTTTCGGCGGATCGGTGTGGACTTGTTGGGCCGAAGGGCCTGTTTCCACACTGTAAGTAATCTAATCTAATCTAATCAAGTATTAATTGGTAGCAATATCCTAAAATGGATTAATAAGTAAAAGGAAAACTTGTCCAGTCTTATTAATTCCTTATTCAATGATATAAAAATGTTGTCAGAAAAATAGTCAACCAAATCATCCCTGGAAGCTGTTAAGATCAATCTGCTGCTATTTACTTGATCTCACTGATTGGAGAATTTTGGATCTGCACCATTGATTGCAGAAAGGGCTATTAGTCATATCCAATATACAGGAAGAAGAGCTTTCAGGAAACCAGTTTACCAGCTGCCTCATCTAATCTGCAGATACCAGTTTAAGATTTTGATAATTCTTGCTAACATTGCATTTTATTTTATTCTTACTGGCATGTTATCATAGTGAATAGCAATAGTCATTCACTTCCACTTAATTATACTAAAATAATAAATGATTTCACTTTCTAGCCTGAATTTGGAAATTCACAGATGTTTATTTATTTTATTTGAAATTCTAAAGTAAATCTAAAATACTAATGTCTTCCTTCATTGCAGATTCATGCACAAAGCTAGGCACCTTCTGTTACGTGATCAAATTTGTTATTACAAGACGAGAAATCTGCAGAAGATCTCACAAGGGACAAAGGAGTCTGATTAGTGTGGCTACACTTCCTGATTGACTGCATTTTTCCTTATGTTTGTAAACTTCAGTGAACTCTCTATCATTTTGGTTTTAATATTACCACCTGTTACTCAAGTAATTGTGCTGAACATTAATAACTAACATTCAGCCAAACTGTGTAAAGTGATTGAACCAAAATAAATGAAACTTGAATACTCTATAATGGCAGGATCTACACTCTATCCATCTCATGTTTACCAGCTTTATACACTCTGCAGAAAAAGAGTGAGTACTGATTTAGATCAAAATGTGTCAACAATTTGTGTTAGGTACTTTGATCTTCCATGTGGTATTTAAAACAAAAAGCACTCAGTAATAGAAATTGAGCTAAAAGAGCAGGGGTAAGACATGTCAGTGTGGTTCGGTCCTCATTGAAACTTCTATATTTAAATTTCTCTTAACGATTCATATGTCCAGTTGCAATACACAGTAGCTACCCCCACCGTACCCGTGGGGGATACGTTCCAAGACCCACTGCGGAAGTCCGAAACTGTGGATAGGAACGAACCCATTCATTTAAATGGGAATGTACCTTCCCGACAGCCTCCTGGTCCCTGGTTCAGGAATGCTCCCTATAATATGTTTGGGCTGTGATAAACTGTGGGTAACTGAAACCACGGGAAACGATTCCGCAGATACGGGGGGGGTCACCCTGTAAACTTTCTATGAAAACGTGTCATGCTGTAATTACATTCCTCAGTAAAATGATATAGTGGCTTAACTTGAAGAATAGTGTTGCGGGTATCTTGCTGGTATCTGTCCTTAAGCCAAACTTTTATCCAAGTTGAGACTGGCTGTCCTATTCCACAATCTTAAAGCTTATTAATCCCTGCCTTTAATGTGATACTTTTTCAAAGTTTTCCTAAAATCCATTCAAACAATATCCATTGTTATTTGCTCCTTCAACCTTTTCTGTTTCTTTGCCAATACATTTAACTACGTTAGTCAAACATAATCTGGTTTTCCATATCTGTGCTGTCTCCCCTTAATTAACTCAAACCTCTACGACTTCTTGATAATTCATCCTTTGATTGTTGTTTGTAAAGCCTTCTCCATTGTTAATATTAATCTGTCTCGTCCACAGTTTCTTGTAACTGAAGCTTTTCTCAAGTATTAGTGTTGCACTTGCTACTCTCCAATCCTCTGGCACCTCCTCGTTTCTAAGGAAGAAAATATAGCAAGACCTTATATTACGTCCAATTTGACCTCCTTTTGCAAGCCATCTGGACCAGACAATGCATTTCTGCTAAACATACCAATTTTTCCTTTATTCTACTCCTGAATTTTCAGTATATTACCTCTACCATCTCCATGTCTACTTATGTTTGTAAGGGTGTATCTTCTTCTTTAGTAAAAACCAATGCAAAGTATTTTAACTTTGTCATGTGCCTCTAAACATATACCACTCTTTTTGATTCAAAAACGCCCTATCCTACATCTTACTATCTTTTTACATTTCAGATGAAGGTAGAAGGTCTTTGGGTTCCCTTTTATGTTAACTACCATTCTATTCTCATATTATCTCTTTGCTAATCTTATTTTCCATTTGTCACCCATCCAACCTACTGAAGCGACTCTTTCCAAGCAACGGATGACATAGGCATTGGTAAGAAAGTTGGAAACATCACATGAGATGGCCTACGAGGTGTTTGGAAATGCTGAATGTGTCCTGCCCAGAGATTTGTACATCTGCTTTAATCTGAATTCCCACAAGGTGAGAGTGGCTGGTAGGGTGGAACTGGAAAGCATAGACACATTCCTAGAGTGTCCTGAGAGAAAATCTCCATTGGTCCTGTATGTGGTTTGCCCTTCAACTGATTTCCTACTGGTACCATCCTGTCTCCTTGTAAGGAAGGGACAACTGGAGTGAGGTCAAGTTACCTTGCCCCACACCCTGTAACTTTGCTGTCAATGTTGAGCACCAATGGCTGGAGTGATAATGTTCAGTTTCCATGCATTGATCCAGTAGCCATTCAGAGTATTGGATGTGACTCTCCATGACAGCTGCCAACCTGCTGATGGAGACAGGCAGACAGTGCATGACAGGGGAAGCATTTGGGGTTGCTGTTCTGCAACCTTTGTGTGCCTATTACAAACCTGTTTATTGCTTTTGTATCTGCACATACATTTCTCTGAAGCCCTGAATGGCCGGCAGCATGTGGATCCTCTCCTGCCTGAGGTTGAGCAGGGGCTAGGTCTTCAGCAGTTCTACATGAGCCGGTGACCTGGAGTGTTTCTTCCTCAGCCACTTGCGGAGACGCAGCAGCAATATCCTCACCAACTGCATCTCCACTTCAGATCTAGTTAACATATCCATTGAGATATCTGAGCTGGTGGGGGGTACAAGAGGCAGCCTTGCTGATGCTCCTTTGAGGGTTCATGATGTCTTCCTCAAACGTGGAGGAGATATTTTATTGCAGTTATACCCTCTGGGCTGCTGAGACCAAGCGGAAGCACTTGTACCATCAGGAGACAAGAGGGACAAAGCATCAGGAACAAGGGATAGATGTTTTCATATGTCAAGAGTATATTCACAGTGGTGGTAATGGAAGAGTAACACATCAACAGACAATGCTTCTTACTTGGCTGTCAGGGTGTGGATGCTTTGACATCACCTCATGAGCAGTTTCTCTTCTCATTAGCTGGGGCCAGTATTACTCTCCTTGATGTTGGGTGTCCCATCATGGTTTTTAATATCCTATTGTGGGCTATTTTCCCCAGGAATAAGGCAATGGGGATGGATTTAGTGATATAAAAGTATCTGGCGCAGTTGTCTGTGCTGGTTCAGATTAAAATGAGGCTTTATTTCATGTGTACACAAGTACAGGGATACAGGAGTACAGTGAAAAGTACAATGTCACCATTCACAGTGCCACCTTAGTTGCCAGGTAAGTAGTACAAAATCTTAGGTACAAAGTGAAAAAGTAAAGAAACAAGTTAAATGTTCAGCATTACAGTTCTTGTCAGTTCAAAATAGTAAATAAGAAATAAATTTAGAAGTTCCAAATTACAGTCCTGATTTAACCATGGGCCTGCAGTTGTTCTCATTGGGTTTTTGCCATGAGGGCTCAATCTGTCTCCCATGCTGGGCTCGCTCTCTCGATCCTGCATCTCTGCACTGCCATCTTGACACTGACTGTCATCCCGCTCACCAGCTGCCTCACATGGATCATCAGAGTCCTGCTGTGGTGCCGTTCCAGACTCCTTCGATCTGCTATGCCACTGATTGCCAGAGTTCTGCCCTGGCACAATAACTGTCTCAAGGACAACAGCCAAGTTCCTGCTCTGGGGCCCCAGCTGCTGCCATTCATGACCGAGCTCCTTTCAGAAGGTAAGCAGAACAAAAAAAAAGATGGTGGCACTAACCCTGACAGAGTAGAGAAGGTCATTTGCCATTTTTCTGCATTGCTGAGCATCTGCCTGGACTGTGGGCACCACCTGACCCAGGAAACCACCTTGGACCAGGTTGTCAGTATTTGGTGTTGTGAACTTCTTTGGCAGTCCTGAGGTAAGATGACAGCCCTCCTTGCACCATCCCACCCACCAAGGCTACCAGGTCCCTGTTTGAAAAGTGCAGTGCTAATTTCCCCTTGCCAGCCATATTTGGGGCAAGCAATACGAACGATGCTGGGTAGCTTCAGGCTGCCAGGACTTGACCTGGTGTACAAGGCCTTTTAAGTATGAGACCACAACCAGGGATCCCGGGATGTTCCAGCAGTGATGAGGACTCTGGCCTACAGTGGAAAATAGGAAGGCAAGTGTACCATAGTGGTCCCATACCTTGGCTATGAGGCTAGTTTGTTAAGATACTGTGAGAAAACTCATTCAGTCTTGTGGAGAGAACTCTTCCAAGAAGCTCAACAAAATTTACACTCGGCTAAGTTCGGTGAAGGTTCAATCCATTCTATTTGGCATGGTTCATGCTTGAACAATTCACTTAATATACGTTATGTGCTCTCTTTCATTGTTCTTCATATTCTCTCTACCACCCCCCCCCCGGCCCCACCTTTTGATCTTCTTTCCATCCCCCTTGTCTCTAGCCTGTACCTGAATCATCTCCTTCTTAGAGATTACCCATTGGACAGTTACAGTTCTTTTTTTCCTGTCAGTCTATATTTCCATTTTATCCTAACTGTATCCTCCCTTGCCCCATTTACATTAGCTCTCTAATAGTTTAGAAGCCCTACCTATGATTGTTCATTGTTCTTCCCCTGTACAAGTCTAATTCCTTATGATACAATGATCATTCTTATTCAAGTGTTTGATCACAAACACTTCAACCACCTCACTATTCAGCATCAGAATCAGCAATGCCTCTTTTGTAGTTAGAACAAGAACACTTTGGCCAAGGTGGTTCCCCTAAGCACATTTGAAAATTCAACCTTTCTTATCCTTTATTTTAACGTTGTAATGATTACTTGGCCAAATGAAGTTTGGTCAATATCTGTATCATTGTATAGTTCTTGTGTATATCTGTGATATTCCTGCAAATTTGCTCTTGATTCTCTCAGTATCTGATGCCTATAGAATGCTCCAGTTATCTAATCATATTTCTCTTGCATCTTAACTCTAATCTAATAGAGACTGTCCTTGACCCCTCAATGTCTTCCCTGATCATTACAAACATAGAATCTCCCTTTGTTTTCTTCACTAGCTTTTCTGAACTGTTAGCATCCTTGTATATTAACTTCAGTTAGATCTCATTTCATTGTTCTAAAATCCAGAAAATATAAGCCCCTTGCATTCTCTCCTCATAGAACAATCTTCTCATCCCAAGATTCAATTCACTGAACCTTTGTCACATCCTTTCTGAGACAAGTGTATTCTTCTTTTGATAAGTAGACCAAATTGTACACACTTGACCATAAGAGATAGGAGCAGAATTAGGCCATTTGGCACATTGAGTCTGATCCACCACTCGATGATGACTGATATGTTTCTCAATCCCATTCTCCTGCCTGTTGCCTGTAACCTTTGATCCCCTTACTAATTGAGAGCCTCCCTCTCTACATTTTAAATACACTCATTGGCTTGACCCCCAAAACCTTCTGCAGCAATGAATTCCACAGATAAACCATCCTCTTCATTTCAGTTCCTTCACTCTGAGGATGTTGTCTCTCCAACTAATAGAAACATATTCTCCAAGTCCACTCCATGCAGGCTATCAGTATTCTGTAAGTTTCAATCAAATACCCCATCTTCTTCTAAACTCCATTAAGTACAGGCCCAGAATCCTCATCTGCTCCTCATATGGCAAGCCCTTCCCCAGGATTATTCTTGTAAACCTCCTCTGGACCCCCTCCAAGGACAGCACATCCTCAGTTAGAAACTAAAACTGCTCACAATATACCAAATGTGGTCAGACCAGAGTTTCTTACAGCTTCAGTAGTACATCTCTACTCTTGTATTCTAGCTTCTTGAAGTGAATGCTAACATTGCATTTGCCTTCCTAACTGCCATCTGAACCTACATGTTAACCTTAAAAGAATCCTGAACTAGGACTTCCAAGTCCCTTTGTGCTTAAGATTTCCAAAGCCTTTCCCCCTTTAGAAAATAGTCTATGTCTCTTTTCTGCTTTCCAAAGTGCATAACCTCACCCCTTCCCTCATTTTATTCCATCTGCCACTTCTTTGCCCACTCACCGAGACTAAGTCCTTCTGCAGTCTTTCTGCTTCCTAAACACTATCTATCCCTCAAGATATCTTTGTGCCATCTGCAAACATATCAATAATACCCTCAGTTCCTTCGTCCAGATTGGTAATGTATAATGTAAATATTTGTGGTCCCAACATGGATCCCTGCAGAACTCCACTTGTCATGGGATGAAAAAGTCCCCTTTATCCCCACTCCCTGCTTTCTTCCAGTCAGCCAAGCCTCGATCCATACAGTATCTTGCCCTGAACACTATATGCTCTTAGCTTTTATAGCAGCCTCCTGTGTGGCACTTGTCAGAGGCTTTCTGGAAATCCTAATAGATTACATCCACTGTCCCTCCTTTGTCTAACTTGCCCATTACCTCCTCAAATAATTATAACAGACTTGTCAGGCATGATGTCCCCTTGACAAAACCATTCCTACTCAGCCCCACTTCCAAGTATCCACAATCTCATCCTTAGTAATGGGCTCTTAAATCTTACCAATGACTGAGGTCAGGCTGACCGGCCTATAGTTTCATGTCTTCTGCCTCCCTCCTTTCTTAAACAGGCATGTTACATTAGCCAAATAATTACAGTAAGATCTCATTACTAATCCTTTTTCCAATAAAAGCCAGCTTTTGCAAGATGTGTTGCAGTAAGTAGCCAGTGTTCCTTCGACAGTGCCTTCTAAACTGGCAACCTCGATCACCTTACAGATCTGGGGTAGCAGATGCATGGCAACACCACTACCTGAGGATTTCAGTCCAAGTCATACAGCATCCTGACTGGAACTATATTGCTATCCCTTACTGTTGCTTCCCCTTTTCTGGGACAGTTAGGTTGAGACAATAAAAGCTGGCTTTGCCAGTGATGCTCTCATCCAAGAACATTTTTAAAAATCATTTGCATCTGAGGAAAGTGACAAATGATGCACCTAAGAACTACATCATCACATCCACCCAGCAATCTTTCCTACCTCAGTATTCATTGTCATCTCAAGGTAATCCAATTTTGCACTATTTAGTACCAGTTTTTTATTAGTTGGTAGGACTCCTGTTACTGAAATCACAAGGTTGAAGGTTAAAGTCCAAACAGACTTTGACCTTCCAATTTACACTGACTATCCAGTGCAATGGTGAGGAAATATTGCACAGTCAGATGTGCCATCTTTTAGCTGAGATGATAAACTAAGGCCAACATTTTCTAGTATTTTTGTGAAGTGTACACAAAATGTATTTGTGGGTTCAGCCTGTTTAAATGTGTTTCTGTGGCTGCGTATATGCACTGAAGTGTGAGACATAGGCACAGTATAACATGGAACTTTCACATTGCTGTCTGGTGCACAGTCATGCAACTTGGGGGAACATTACCTCAGACACAACTGCAAGATGGCTAGGCTACAACTTGAAGATTTTTCCTGGTGTCCAAGTCTACACTCCAGCTAAATATCTGATCCGTCATTAATTTTTTCTCTGTGGGACCGTGTATGCATGCATTTTTGTCAAATTTGATAAAAACACTGATTACATTTGGAAAGTAATTCCTTGGTACTGAAATATTTTGAGAAGGCATGAATGCTAGTTTGACGTTCTGCATACATGGAAGTCTTTGGTTGAATTATGTTTATTCACAGATATGGAGAATTGACATTGAGGGAACAAATATACCAATAGTTTAGTGGACATGAAACTGTGGTACTGAAGATGAGAGGATTGACCTATGAGGAGAGATTGAGTAGAATGGACACATATTCTTTGGAGTTTACAAAAATTAGAAGTGATCTCATTGAAACATGTATAATTCTTTGAGGTCTGGACAGGATCAATATTGAAAGGCTGTTTGCCTTCGCTTATGAGTCTATAATAAGGAGTCATCATCTCAAGGATAAGGAATCAACTACTTAGCACCAAAATGACGAGAAATTACATCACTGAAAGGTTTATGAAACTTTAGAATTCTCAGCTCAGAGTCAGGGGTGAGCGGGGTGGCAGAAGCAGTGGAGGGAGATATGGTGCTCAGTTGTTGAGTGCATTAACGGCTGAGATCAATAGATTTTTAGACATTAGGGAATGAAGGAATATCAGAATAGGGCAGACAGGAAAGTGGAGTTGAGGTAGAAGGTCACACACGGTCTCATTGAATGGTGAAGCTTCTCAGAATGCCATATGGCCTGCTCCTAACATCTTACATTTTTCATATTCTTGTGATAGAGTGCGGAAGGTATATGACCAGATAGGGACTTTAAAATATCACAGTTTCATGGTAACAAATATAAGAAGGGGAAGCTATAGGAAAACCAGGGATGACCAGGTTTTGTATGACTTAGCTTCTCTTTTATGTTAATGAGATAAGATATCAAGAAAGCATTCTTTTAATATGGTACCAATTATGTCAGAGCTGAAAATGTGTTGCTGGAAAAGCGCAGCAGGTCAGGCAGCATCCAAGGAGCAGGAGAGTCGACATTTTGGGCATGAGCCCTTCTTCAGGAATTCCTGAAGAAGGGCTCATGCCCGAAACGTCGACTCTCCTGCTCCTTGGATGCTGCCTGACCTGCTGTGCTTTTCCAGCAACACATTTTCAGCTCTGATCTCCAGCATCTGCAGTCCTCACTTTCTCCTACCAATTATGTCAGTTAAACATTTCTGTCCCCCACCTTTTTATACCTTTTAAGAACACCTGTTCAAACAATGATGCCTCTTCATTAACAAGGGTGTTTTCTTAACTAATATTCCTGTGGACTATTGACTAATCATAATCAAGCAACCTGCTGGCATTCACTCCTTACATCTGAAAATAACCTCTTGGGCGAAATGCCAAAGGCAAACTTTTGAACTCTATGTAAGCCAGTCAAGAGAAACCTGGAAGGAAAAGTACATAACTATGTATTTATCTGATGGAGTTGGGAAGCACATTCATTTACCAAGTGCTCCACAGTTTGCTGAGTGCTAGCTTGAAATCAGATGTCCATGTTGTCTGAAGTTCATCTCAGCAATGTAAAAACCTGTGTATTTCTTAGCATTACTCTATGCTGGGATTGCTTTAGATATAGATAGAATCATGTGGATCTAAGAGATTTATGCCCTTAACTTGTTCCTGCAAAAAACATGTAGTTGGCATCCAGATGTAGAATTCTAACAAAGTAATATAATAGTATTTTTATGCTATCCATATGCAAACTTGTAAGTAATGATAGAAGTATTTGTTCAATAGATTAAACAACACTTCAGTTAACAATCTGTAAATAATTAACACTGACGGCGAACATGTAATTATTACAGTCCTTTTGAATGTCGGACTTTTATATAACTTGCAAATAGAAATATTGATGGTGTAAAACTAGAAAGTCGTAATATCTTGAAATGCCTCAAATAATTTAGAATATTTTGAAAAAGGCTATGATTTCTTCAAATAGTAATGTGTGATTTCAGATGATGACATTATTTTCAGAATTCAGCAGATATTTGCACCTTGCTGAGAGAGTGGATAGAGTAAACAATCTTAACAATTAGACAAAACCATTTAGTCTGCAAGAAAGTAAAGCTCCTGGATTCTGAAATTAGGTATAGCATACTTCATACTGCATGAAGTCAGCCACAAATCTAATTTTCTATTATTCTTGATCAATGCAATGTTGTGCTTTTCTTATACAAAAAAATAACAATGTGATGGAAAGCTGGATGATTTTTATGCAATTTTTATTCACCTTAACATTGGACTGACATAGATCTGAATGGCATTTTGCTTGCATTTCCTGTCTGAAAACATTCATGTAATTGGGGTCAGCAAAGGACAACCCCTCCTCCTGACAGTACCAGGTTACTTAAGGGACAGTGAATTACAACTTATTACCAGTGAGCTGTCAAGCCACCAGCAAACAAATAAATAGAAGATTGAATTAAGACGCAAAAGCGCAGAAATGTAAAGCAATAAAATAAACTCACTAATATCCTTAGAAGATTATTTCAGAAATAAATAGGAAGGAACAAACTCTTAAATGAACTTGATTAGTTACATTTCAAGTTTCTAATGAAACATGTTTGCAAAATCACAATGTAAGCTGAACCAGCTCAACAGAGTCCGCACCTAAAAGACATTGTTCGTTCTAAAAATCATTAAAATCTAAAGGAATGTGATTCTGCAATTGTTTTAAAAAATAATCAGTTGCAGAGGCTGTTTAGCACTAAGAAGCACTGTTGAAAGCATTCATACAGCCCAACTAAGGGGCGAGTTTAATTTTTCTTACGAGTTAAGTACAGAAACCTCATGCTGTTTCATCTATTACAATGACAAATACCATTATTACACAGAATTTGGAAGAAGGATGGTATCTGCAAGATCAACTTGTTAATTTTAATTGGACATTTTACAATCATTGGAAGTTCCCCTCAAAATTTCCACTTAAAAATAGCACTGCTCACCATGCCATTATTTCTACTCCATAATCAATCCCATTGTATACTGTGGTTTGTATGGAGAATTTGAGTCCTATCCATATTATTATCAGTTATACGTTCAACTGCTTGAATTGTAAGAGGAATCAAAGTTTCTTCCTGTCCCGGATTCTTACTTGCTCATCTGACCCCTATCTCTGCTCTGCAAGTCTCACATAACTTTGTCCAATGCAGAGGGATTAACGGATGTATATTTGCAGGCTATAAGATTATTATTAGTTAAAGGTGGGATTCTAGTAGTTACATGTAGAAATAGTATTATACCTTTGCAACTGTAAATATACCTATTCCAGATTTACATCTAATAATTCAGCGAGTTTCTACTGCTCCAAGCTTCTATCACCCTTTGTGTTTCCTAACTTTTGAATCACTTAGCAGGATTGGCTGTCTGACAGAAGGCAGTGAGTTGGGATAAAAGGATCTTTTTCAGAATGACAACTAGTGACAAGTGGTGTCCTGCAGGTTCAGTGTAGGGGCTGCAGCTGTTCACTTTATATATTAATGATCTGGACAAAGAGACTGGCGACATTCTGTTGAAGTTTGCCAAAGATATGAAGTTAGGTGGACCGGAAGGTAATACTGAGGAGGTGGGGAGGCTACAGAAAGATTTAGATAGTTTAGAAGAGTGGTCAAAGAAATGGCTGATGAAGCAAATGTGAGGTCTTGCATTTTAGAATAAAGAACACAGGCATGGACTGTTTTCTAAACTGTGAGAAAATTCATAAAGCCAAAGTACAAAGGGATCTGGGAGTGCGAGTCCAGGATTCTTTGAAGGTTGTCTTGCAGGTTGAGTCCATGGTTAAGAAAGCAAATGTAATGTTGTCATTTATCTCAAGAGGGTTGGAATGTAAAAGCAGTGATTTGCTACTGAGACTTTATAAAGTTCTGGTTAGGCCCCATTTAGAATACTGTGTCCAGTTTTGGGTCCCACACCTCAGGAAGGACATACTGGAGAATGTCCATTGGAGATTCACATGGATGATCCCTGGAATGGTAGGCCTAACATATGATGAATAGCTGGGGATCCTGGGATAGTATTTGTTAGAGTTTAGAATATTGAGGGGAGACCTAATAGAAACTTACAAGATAATTCATGGTGGACCATTGGTCCTCACTTACAACCCCACCAACCTCCAGATACATCGTATTATCCTTCGTCATTTCCACCACCTCCAAACAGACCCCACCACCAAGGATATATTTCCCTCCCCTCCCCTATCAGCATTTCGGAAAGACCACTATCTCCGCAACTCCCTCGTCAGGTCCACACCCCCCACCAACCCAACCTCCACTCCCGGCACCTTCCCCTGCAACCGCAAGAAATGCAAAACTTACGATCACACCTCCCCCCTCACTTCCTTCCAAGGCCCCAAGGGATCCTTCCATATCCGTCACAAATTCACCTGCACACCCACACACATCATTTACTGCATCCGCTGCACCCAATGTGGCCTCCTCTACATTGGGGAGACAGGCCGCCTACTTGTGGAACATTTCAGAGAACACCACTGGGACACCTGCACCAACCAACCAAATGTCGATTCTCCTGCTCCTTGGATGCTGCCTCACCTGCTGTGCTTTTCCAGCAACACATTTTCAGCTCTGATCTCCAGCATCTGCAGACCTCACTTTCTCTTAGAATTAAAGGAGGCCAATTTAGAATGGAAATGAGGAGACATTTCTTCAGCCAAACAGCTGTGGGCCTATAGAATTCATTGCCACTGATCGCAGGAGGCTAAGCGTTAAATGTCTTCAAGGCAGAGATTAATAAATTCTTAATCTCGCAAAGAATTAAGGGATACGGAAGAGTGAGGGTAAGTTGCTTTGAAATGCCCAGACTTACATCCACTCCTATTTCTTATGGCTCTGATTTTAAGTTTGTGTCTGTTTGTTCTAGATTCCCATAACTATGTAGAAGTGTAATCAATTAATACCTCCAGGTAGTTTGCTACTCACTTAGCTTATGTAACGTGCTTTTTTGAAAATGGTGTTTAACCTCACTGTTTAAAAATGATATTTGGAGATCACTAAAAAGGCACTTCCAGATAATTGAAAACTAACATACGTTAATCTATTTTAGAATCTGTATTTCTAAATAATACCAATATACTACAAACTTATATTGCACGAAGGAAATGCTGTTGTTACTTTGAGGTGCCTGCTTCAAGTTGTCCAAGTTGGAAAAGCTCTGATCCTCAGACAGCCAAAGGCTGAGTTAGCACATTAGAGAGGGTGATGATTTCTGTCATCTATCTCTACTTTAATCAAGAGCTGGCTCACAAGATATGGAAAATGTTCTATAATTTTGCCATTGACCTTAATGGAAAGAGGAGATGATATGCTGTGGGAGATGGTAAAAAGAGGACTTTTCGTCCAGCTGTTGGTAATGGAAGGCCCATTTTCCCAGACGCACTTCTGTGTACATAATCATATTTTCAGGCATGCCTTTTGCGTTGATAAAATGACCTGGGACATCATCTTAAAGGAGCTACATGGTAATGGTGATATTTTCTCTGGGACAATAATCCCCCTGGACAGGGATGGCGCAGAATGAGAAACCTTTTTGAAGGAGTGCCTACATCATCCAGCTTTCTTATTTGATGCAGCAGTGTTTGTTGGAGTCACCCCATAGTGCCTGTTTTGTCTTGGATTAGTACATCACTAGTGGCTTAGACTTCAAATCACTTGCAGTGTTTCCAGCAAGCTGATTTCCGGTGCCATCCTCTTATTTTTTGTATTATTCACTCATGGGAGGTTGGTGTTGCTTGCTGGCCAGTATTTATTGCCCATCCCTAGCTGCCCTTGAACTGAGTAGCTTGCTAGGCCATTTCAGAGGTCTGTTAACCACAGTGTTGTCAGTGTGGACTCACATTTGTGCCAAACCAGGTAAGGATGGCGGATTTCCCTCACTGAAAGCCATTAGTGAATCGGATAGGTTTTTATGACAAACGATAGTGATTTCATGATTATCGGTAGATTCTTAATGCCAGATTATTATTGAATTCAAATTCTACCATCTGCCTAGTGGGATTCTGCCTGAACATGAGCTGAATTTTTGGATTAATAGTCTAGCCAAATACTACTAGGTCATCACCTCCCCTTAAAGATGCTTGTTCCCTTTTATAGATGTATGTTCTCTGTGGCATACACTTCTAATAAAGCATTGTCTTATTAAGTTGGCTATTCACTCAAATAAATGAATAGCCTGCCTCTTCAATGGCTGTCTTTAGTAGACAGGCAATTCATCAGCTCCTTCAATATTGGCACTAGCTGCTTCATCTATTACTTTGATGTTATGTAAATAAGACTGAATCTTAAAATGCTCATACCATCCACAACTAGCACTGAAACATTCTGACTGGGAACTTTTGCCCTGGCGCTGTGAGGTAGCAGTACTAACCACTGTACCATTGTGCTATCATGCCATTTTATCAATAATCATTGCATCATTTGACTTTAACATCTGTGACTTTCATGGACTAAGAACCGTTTTTGAGAAAGGACAAATAACATCCTAAAATGGCAGCTGTGATCAACTGACAAGACCAGACAACTCACATGGATTATGTAAAACCGGCAGCATCAGTGTAACTATTTTAATTCAGAAACACTGAAACTCAGTGAGGTGTCAAGTTCCCATTGACCTTAATGGAATGAGGAGATGATATGCTGTGGGAGATGGTAAAAAGAGGACTTTTTGTCCAGCTGTTGGTAATGGAAGGCCCATTTTCCCAGATGCACTTCTGTGTACATAATTATATTTTCAGGCATGCCTTTTGGGTTGATAAAATGACCTGGGACATCATCTTAAAGGAGCTACATGGTAATGGTGATATTTTCTCTGAGACAGTAATCCCCCTGGACAGGGATGTCTTCTGACCTAATATGTCTACATTCTAACAGACAATTGAAAATAAGCCTGGTATTCATTCTGACATCCACGGGTTTCTTATAATTTATATTTGAAACTTATGCTTACCATTAAATGTATAAGAAAAGCTCAAGGTGACCAAACATGATTCACAAAATTAGTTCAGTGATTTTCATTAATGTTTACAACCCAGAGGAGATCACTTGACCCATTCATAATGGGTCAATCCATTTCCAGCTCTCGGCCCCTGGTTCTGGAGGTTGTGGTATGCAAGTTAATGTCTAAACACTGCTTAAATTGGCAGTGAGTTCCAGATTATCCACCACTTTCTTACTGAAAAAAAAACTCTCAACTCTACTTTTAGCCTTCCAATTCCTACCATAAATTTATGCCAAATTGACCCCTTAACATTAGAAAAACAAAATGCCTATGCATTCTTCACTATGATCCTCATAATCTATTAGGATCCTTCTCAATTTTCACTACTGAGATTATTCAACGGATTCATAAAGTCCTATAGCACGGAAACAGGCCCTTTGACTCAAACTAATCCATACTGACCAAAATATCCATCCACGCTCACCCCATTTCCCTATACTTGGCCATATCCTTCTAAACCTTTCCTATCCATGTATTTGTCCAAATACCTTTTAAATGTTGCTAATGTTCCTGCTGCAACCACTTCCACTAGCAGTTCATTCCATATATGAGACACCTTCTGTGTAAAAAAGTTGCCCCTCAGGTTCCCTTTTATTCTTTCCCCTCTTACCTTAAACTGATACCCTCTAGTCCTCGATTCCCCGATCCTGGGAAAAGATTGAGTGTATTTACCCTATCCATGCATCTCTTGACCTTATACACTTATATAAGAACCCCCTTCAGTCTCCTCCACTCTAAAGAAAATCCAACCTCTCCCTATAACTCAGTCCCTTGAGTCCTGGCAACATCCATGCAAATTCCTTCTGCATTCTTTCCAGTTTAATAACAACTTTCCTATAGCAAGGTGACCAAAACTGAACGCATTTGACACAATCTTTCCTCATAGTTCAGACCCCCCAACCTTACAGCATCCTGGTCAATCTCATCTCTAGTGCAATCACATCTTTCATATAATATGTTCAATACTCCTGTGACGGCCTAACCAGCAATTTATAAAATACCAGCACAACATCCTTGCTTTTGTATTCTAATACTTTGCTAATAAAGACAAATAACACATGTGCCTTCTTAACCATGTTACCTACCTGTCCTGCCCCCTTCAGGGATCTGTGAATATGTACAGCAAGGTCCCTCTGAATTTCAATACCTGCCAGGATCCTACCATTTATGATGTAATCTCTAGCCTTGTTAGCCCTCCACAAATTAGATTAGATTAGATTACTTACAGTGTGGAAACAGGCCCTTCGGCCCAACAAGTCCACACTGACCCGCCGAAGCGCAACCCACTCATACCCCTACATTTACCCCTTACCTAATACTACGGGCAATTTAGTATGGCCAATTCAATGCATTACCTCACATTTTTCTGGGTGAAATTCTATTTGCCACCCTTCTGTGCCTTTTATTAGATTGTTGATATCCTCCTGCAGTTTATGGCTATCCTCCTCACTATTTGCCAATTTACATGTCATCATCATATCCCATTCATTTACATCCAAACCATTAATGTAAACCACAAACGGCAATGGCTCAGAACTGAGGATTGCAAAACTCCATTGGAAACAGACTTCCAGTCACAGAAACATACTTACATCACCACCAGCAGCTTCCTGCCTGTCAGACAACATCCAATGTATCACCTTGGCTTGGATCCCATGGGGTCTTACTTTGTGGAACAGTCTGCATGAAGGAATTTATCAAAAGTCTTGCTAAAACTTCAGGTAGGCCACATTAAATGCATTATCCTCATCAATACTCCTGGTTACTTCATCAAAACAGCTCAATCAAATTTGTCAATCACAAACTTGCCCCTAATAAACTGATGCTGACTATCCCTGATTAATCCATGTCTGTCCAATACAGATACATTTCGTCTTTCAGGATTCTTTCTAAAAACATTCCTCACCACCAAGGTTAGGCTGTAATCTCCCGGTCTGTCCTTTCCTATTTTAATAATGGAACAACTTTAACAATCCTCCAGTTCTCTAAAACCTCACCTGTGCCACAGTGGAATTGAAAATGACTGCTGGCACCCTGATATCTCTACCTTTGCTTCCCTCAACAGACTGGGTTAAATCTCATCTGGGCCTGTATGTTACTTCTAAGGCTGATAAACCTGGTGGTACCTTCTGTCTGTCTGTCTGTCTGTCTCTCTCTCTCTCTCTCTCTCTGTTAATTTCGTCCTGGTGCCAAGTCTTCCACCTTGATGTCTATACCTGCTTCCCCACTTGTCCATTGTAAAAATCGACACAAAGCATTTATTGGAGGGTTGTGTCCACATCTTCTGGTTCCACTCACAGCAATTCTGACTGCTTAACAAAGTCTCCCACTCATCCCCTCCTCTTGGCGATGCTGACTGCCTATCACAGGATCCTCATCACACCTTCTCCTCTTAGTTCAGTTGTTCCCAGCTATAATCAATATTGGATATTCCCTTGCTGTCATAATTGATAATTCTAATTTTAAGACCATAAGATATAGAAGCAGTATTGGGCCATCTCGAAGGACAAAGGCCGCAGATACCTGGAAACACCACCACCTGCATATTCCCTTCCAAGCACCTTCACCATCCTGACTTGGAAATATATCACCATTCCTTCACTATCACTGGATTAAAATCCTGGAATTTTCTTCCTCAGGGCATTATGGCACAACATATAGCACATGGATTGTGGTAATTCAAGAAAGCAGCTCACCACCGCCTTCTCAACAGCACCTAGGATGGACAATGAATCCTGGCCAACCAGTGATGCCCATGATTCATGATTGAATAAAAAAAAATTCAACCCACCAAGATTGGTCCACCATTCAATTATGGGTGATATGTTTCTCAATCCCCATTCTTCTACCTTCTCCCCATAACTCTTGATCCCATCATTAATCAAGAACATTCCTATCCCTTTGCTAAATACACTCAATGACCTGGCCTCCACAGCCTTCTGCCACAGTGAGTTCCACAGATTTACCACCCACTGGCTGAAGAAATTCCTTCTCATTTCAGTTAGAGTCATAGAGTCACAGAGATGTACAGCATGGAAACAGACCCTTCGGTCCAACCGTCCATGCAGACCAGATATCCCAACTCAATCTAGTCCTATCTGCCAGCAGCCAGCCCATATTCCTCCAAACCCTTCCTGTTCATATACCCATCCAAATGCCTCTTAAATGTTGCAATTGTACCAGCCTCCACCACTTACTCTGGCAGCTCATTCCATATACGTACCACTCTCTGTGTGAAAAAGTTGCCCCTTAGGTCTCTTTTATATCTTTCCCCTCTCACCCAAAACCTATGCCCTCTAGTTCTGGACTCCCCCACCCCAGGGAAAAGACTTTGTCTATTTATCCTATCCATGCCCCTCATAATTTTGTAAACCTCTATAAGGTCACCCCTCAGCCTCCGATGCTCCAGGGAAAACAGCCCCAGCGTGTTCAGCCTCTCCCTAAAGCTCAAATCCTCCAACCCTGGCAACATCCTTGTAAGTCTTTTCAGAACCCTTCCAAGTTTCACAGCATCTTTCTGATAGGAAGGAGACCAGAATTGCATGCAATATTCCAACAATGGCCTAACCAATGTCCTGTACAGCCGCAACATGACCTCCCAATGCCTGTACTCAATGCTGTGATCAATAAAGGAAAGCATATCAAATGCCATCTTCACTATCCTATCTACCTGCGACTCCACTTTCAAGGAGCTACGAACCTGCATTCCAAGGTCTCTTTGTTCAGCAACACTCCCTAGAACCTTACCGTTAAGTGTATAAGTCCTGCTAAGATTTGCTTTCCCAAAATGCAGCACCTCACATTTATCTGAATTAAACTTCATCTGCCACTTCTCAGCCCATTGGTCCATCTGGTCCAGATCCTGTTGTAATCTGAGGTAACCCTCTTTGCGGTCTAAATAGCCATCCCTTCACTCTGAGTCTGTACCCTAGAGTTCTAATCTCCTACTAGTAGAAATATCTCCACTGTCCAGGCCTCTCAGTATTTTATAGGCTTCAATGAGATTGCTCCCTTAATATTCTAAACTCCATCAAGTACAGACGAAGAGTCCTTAACCACTCCTTATATGACCAACCTTTCATTCTTGGCATCATTTCTATGAATCCCCTCTGGAGTCCCTCCAAGGCCACCACCTCCATTCTTAGACACAGGGCGCAAAACTGCTCACAACATTCCCAATGTAATATTCCATAATTTGGCCAACTAATAAATTATTCTCAATTGAGGTGTGATGTCTTGTTGAGATGAGGCCTTAATTGTGACAAAGAGCATAAGACATCAAAGCTGAAGTAGACCATTCAACCTGTTAAGTCTGCTCCACCATTCAATGAGATCACAGCTGATCCGATAATCCTCAAATTTAGTTTCCTGCCTTTTCCCCATAACCATTTGTTCCTTGACTGATTAAAATTCTCGAGTAAAAAATGAGGTCTGCAGATGCTGGAGATCACAGCTGCAAATGTGTTGCTGGTCAAAGCACAGCAGGCCAGGCAGCATCTCAGGAATAGAGAATTCGATGTTTCGAGCATAAGCCCTTCATCAGGAATAAGAGAGAGAGAGCCAAGCAGGCTAAGATAAAAGATAGGGAGGAGGGACTAGGGGGAGGGGCGATGGAGGTGGGATAGGTGGAAGGAGGTCAAGGTGAGGGTGATAGGCCGGAGTGGGGTGGGGGCGGAGAGGTCAGGAAGAGGATTGCAGGTTAGGCCTTGTAGAGGGAGGAAGAGAGCTTCTTCAAGGAAGGCATCCTTGTAAGAGGATTCGCAGTAGGTTAAAATCTTCGAGTAAAAAATGAGGTCTGCAGATGCTGGAGATCACAGCTGCAAATGTGTTGCTGGTCAAAGCACAGCAGGCCAGGCAGCATCTCAGGAATAGAGAATTCGACGTTTCGAGCATAAGCCCTTCATCAGGAATAAGAGAGAGAGAGAGCCAAGCAGGCTAAGATCTCCTCTCTCAGTCTTGAATACCCTTCACAACCTCATCCTGATAACCCTTTGTGATAAAGCACCCATAAATTCATTACCTTCTGAGAGAAAAAACATCCTCATCATTTCTATATTACATTGGCAGCCTCTCACTCTGAGATTATGTCCAGTGGACCTAAACTCTCTCATGAGGAGAAATAACCTTTCTGGATCTACCCGAAGTCCCCTAAGAATCTTGTATTGTTCAACAAGGTCACCTCCCATTCTTCTAAATTTCAATACAAACCTAAAGTACTCAACCTCTCCTCATTATACAGTCCCTCCATAATTGGGATTAGCTAGTGAACCTTATTTGGACTGTTGTCAATGCCAGTAAATCTTATCTTTTATTAACGATTCAAAACATATCACAGTATTTTGGCTGGAGTCTGACTAGTGTCGTGTCTAATTTTAACAAGACCACTCAATTTTGTTACACTATTCTCTTTGCAATAAAAGCCAACATTCTATTTTCTTTCCCCATTACCCACTGAACTTGTATGGCAGCATTTTGTGACTAATATACAAGGATTTTCAAATCCACTTGTGCTGTAGATCTTTGCAGTATTCCTCCATTTAAATAAGTTTCAGTTCCTCTTCGCTTCTTACCAAATGCATAACCTTACATTTTCTGACTTTATATTCTATGTTCCAGTTTTTACCCACTCACTTTACTTGTCCGTATCCCTTTGCAGACTCTTCATGTCACCTTCACCACTTGCTGTCCTATCTGTTTTTCTCATGTCATTTGTAAACCTGGCTATAATGTATTCAATTTCCACCTCCAAGTCATTAATATATACTATAAATAGTTGTGGTCCCAGCACTGATCTCTGTGTCCCTCCATTTGTTATGAGTTGCTATTCTGAAAATACCCTCCTTATCCCAAGTCTTTTATTACTTAGACAATTTCCTATTCATGCTAATATGCTACGTCCAACATCATTGGCTATTATTACTCGGTCTAATGTGAGTTGCCTTATCAAATGCCCACGGAAATAATATTCAGTCTTACCCTTTTGTTTGTTGTGCTTGTTTCTTCTTCAAAGAATTGTAATAATTTGTTAGGTATGTTTCCTGTTTTGTAAAACTATGCTGACTCTACTAAATGTTCTGCTGTGACATCCTTTGAAGATTTTTCCAATAATATATGTTAAGTTAACTGACTAATAGTTACAATTTTGGTCTCCTTCTCTTTTCAAATAAAATGTGTCACATTGGTAGTTTTCCAGTCCTATGGGACTTTTTTCAGAATCTAAGGATTATTGGAAGATTATTATCAGTGCATCCACTGTTTCTGAAGTTACTTAGTTTAATATTTTACAATGCATCCTACCTATTATTTAGGCCCATCAGTTTCTCAAGCACTATTTCTCTAGTGATAGTTATTGTACTTATTACCTCTCCTCATTTTGTGCCTCGATTACTTAGTATTTAAAGAATGCTATTAGTATCTTCCATTGTGAAGACTGACATAAAGTATTTGTTTAACTTAACCATTTCCTGTTGCCATTATAATTTCCTCAGCCTCATTCTCAAATGGAACAGGTAACTTTGGTCTCTCTCTCTCTCTGTCTTTTCTATATATTTAAAGAAGCTCTTGCTGTCCATCTTGGTATTACTTATAAGTTTATCCCCAAAGATAATCGTCCTCCTTTTTGTTTTAGCACATGCATGCCTGAACTATATGGATTAGACAAAAAGATGTATAAGAACTTTTCTTTCTGCAGTTAAATTCACACAATACTTATTTAAATATGTGTACATCTTTATAACATCTGCTTTCTTAGGAAGTATGAAGTTCTTACTGTCAATGAGGTAGCATATCTAATTTTAAACATCTTGATAACAGATTGATTGGGTTATTACATTGATAATCAACCTTATCTTGTATAAATTTTCACTAGTTCTGTAATTAAATGCACCACATGTCACAGTGCAAAGCAATATGCTAATAGTTCTATTATCTCTATCTTCCCCACATTCCCTGCAGCCACCCCACAAATCAGGTAAACCGACTCAGTCAAACTTATCATCAGCTAAAAGATTCAACTAAGAGAAATGTCAATCATTAAAGGAATTTAACTTTACCTGCTATAAATGGGGTCCTTCAATGAAATGTCCTTCTCCAAGGATTTTTAGACCTGCAAGCATATATCAAGATAAAATAAATCTACAGCTACATAATAACAGAAACTGTTTCTTTAATAGGTTCACCAAAAGCAATGCTAAAAATCCTAGCTTAACAACACTGTAATGTTGCTAGCTATAACAAGGCTCAAGAAAATTTACCTATGAGGCTGTAATGCTTTCATACTCTGGATGTAGGTTTGCTCGCTGAGCTGGAAGGTTCATTTCCAGATGTTTCATCACCCGACTAGGCATCATCTTCAGTGGGCCTCAGGCGAAGCAGTGCACATGATTCCTGCTTTCTATTTACATATTTGGGTATAAATAGAATGCAGGAATCATGTACACTGCTTCATCTGACCATCTTTAAAAACAACAGAATGTTCAATCAAATAGATTTAAAGAAAACTACAATCAGGTATTTACGTTGTCTTTGTTTCAACTTTTCAAAGGGAAATTCCATTAGAACTCAATCCTCTCTCGTGTACCTTAAATGGCTGTTCTCCATGAATGTTTTGAATGTGTGTTGCCTTATAATTTGTTTCCATGTGAAAATAGGCCTTCATTGTCCATACAAATAAGCTTTGTCTCTTTGCTTACCCTTTCTTTCATAAGTCCTCCAACCCGGCTTCAGCAACAACTGTATGATTACCTGCCAAAAGTTCTGTGCTATTTTTGTATGGTTTTGTTTTTAACTAGTTTCTTGATACTTATTTAAATATTGCATTCCACTTGTAGTAATTTCAATTAACTTAATTAACATTTTAGTTTTGTAAAATTAATTTGGTTTAATTGGCCACTTGCTTTGCACATATAAACCAAGAAGTAAGTGCATCTTTAATCTATAGTCATATCAAATTTTTAGTATAGCAAAAAGCAGGCCTTTTCATCACCTATGTCATTTAACCTGATTAGCATTTCCTTCTATTCTTTTCGTACTCACATGCACAGCAGCCAATTTGCACATTGTAAGCTCCCTTAGGGGGCAAAGTGATAATGACCAGATCATTTTGTACTCAAGCACAGTGTCCTATTAATATTAACATCCATAGAATAATCAGTCCTGATGAGATTGCTGATTCAATAACATCAAACAGATTATCTGGTCGTTATCAGATTGTTATTTTTGGGAGCTTTCTGTGTGTAAATTATTTCTGTGTTGCTTAAATTCTGACAGTAGCTACAGCACAGAAGTATATTAGATTAGATTACTCACAGCATGGAAACAGGCCCTTCAGCCCAACAAGTCCACACTGACCTGCCAAAGCACATCCACCCATACCCATTCCCCTACATTTACCTTCACCAAACACTGCGGGCATTTTAGCGTGGCCAATTCACCTAACCTGCACATTTTTGGACTATGGGAGGAAACTGGAGCACCTGGAGGAAACCCACGCAGACACGGGGAGAACGTGCAAACTCCACACAGTCAGGCTCCTGAGACGGGAATTGAACCCGGGCCTCTGGCACTGTGAGGCAGCAGTACTAACCACTGTGCCACTGCGCCACCCACTAAGTTGATCTTAAAGTGTTTTGATATTAATGATCTTAAAGTGCTTTGGAATGTTCTGAGGCTGTGGAATGCGCTATGTAAATATAAATGATTTTCTAATATTTTCAATATGTGGTGATTTTTGCTCTTGTAAATTCAGCCCTGTCTGAACCTCACTGACAAACTCAATGTTTCCTTGATCTAATACTTTCATATTAGATTGTATCCATAGATAGTACAAAAAAAACTAGAGGAATTTAACTGTTTCCAAATTTGCGAGACATGCTTTCTACAAGTTCCATGTCCCATATTGCATCTCTGGTCACAGTCACTCATGTGACGAATAGATGAGAGAATCTGAAGTCAGTGCTGTTAACGAAGCTAGAACCTAAGTTAAATCACACCACTCCAGAGGTGTGGACCAGCATGAAATAAAATATGATAAGACTATTAAATGTTTAAGCTGAACATTTGCCACAGGATGGAGCTATTGGGGTTACCCTTATTGTGTGGTTTGGTAACAAGTAGAACAGTTATCAAGACCTCTACAACATGGTTGTTAAATTGTTAAGTAATTTGCATGTCATGGCATACCCATCATCATACAGCAGTATAACTTTGTACCTGTATATTTTTATATACGTACGCATGTATATATATATATATGTAGCATATATATTTTGTGCAAGATATTAGTCAGTGCCATCCCAACGCTAAAATATCTGGAGTTAATGGACTTATTTGAACATGCATTTAAAAAAACACAATACTGGTGACTAGGCTGTAATTTAAGCTTCAAATTCAGTTGTCAGCTAAATCAATAAGCTGCACTTTCAAAGTTCAAGATGTCACATGATTCTTCAGATTGAATAGCAGTTATTACTCAAAGTCATTGTTTGTCATTTTATCTTGAGTTTCACAATTCAACTATGAATTATGGGATATCAAAAGTTGACTTAATTAGAGCAATACAGCTCATACAATGTTGAAAATGACATTAAAAAAACAAAGGAAAAGAGGATGGAGCTTGATGTTTCTCTTTAACCCTAATGGATAGCATGATGTACAACAGATAGCAGCACTTGTTGTGTATTGGTCTGAATGAATTAATGCTAAGGGGTGCCATAAGTATCATCTATTATGACATTATCATGTGGATTCATGGACACTATGACTTAGGATTTCAAAGCAGTGAGACCGAACATCAGATCTTCCTCAAAGACTCTGTAGGAGGATGTGGTGGCACTGGAGACAATTAGAGGAAATTTACCAGGTTGATTCCATCGATGAAAAGGCTGTCATATGAAGAACAGTTGAATAGTTCGGGCTAGTACTCGCTGGAGGTTTGAAGAATAAAGAGGGAGTTTGACTAAGGTACATAAAATGCTAAAGGAGATTGATAAGGTGAATTAACATTCCCCTGATGGGACAGTCTCAAACAAGATTTTGTAGATAAAGAATGAGAGGAGGTAGGTATGATACTGAGATGAGGAGAAACTACTTCTCTCAGAGGGTGGTGGTCTGTGGAACTCACTGCCCCAGAGTGAAGTGGAGGCAGATCAAGAGATTCAAGAAAAAAACAGTTAAGTTTGTGATAAAAAGTGGGATAAAGAGCTATGGGAACCAAGCAGGAGAGTGGAGTTGAGACCAGAATAAAATCAGTCATGATCATGATAAGAGGAGAAGTTAGCTCAAATTGCTGACTCCTACTCCTAATTCCTACGTCCTATAAAGTCTATCACCTCAATGAAATTTGGAACAGGTCCTAAAAATGTAATTAACTATATTTTGTTAAGAAAAAGAGACTCTTCCAGTCAGACCAGGAAATAGTTTTCCTCTACCACTTTGGAACAAGCCCAGGCCTTGCATTTTCCTGTACTTAAAGAGAATGGTGACAGCAAGCTTCATGCTAAGCAGCACCTTATACAATGTGGTGAAATGTGCTGCCCATACACCAACACTTGCCATGGTTACTGCATTTTCAAACAAGGTGTTCAGTACACATGGTCATCTTGTTTTATGGCAAAATAACTTTTACGTTCTAATTCTGTCCAGAAAATATTATTGAACTCTGGATTGAGCTTTTTTCACGTATTAATATATGAAGTCAGTTTCTACACTACGTTTCAATATTCGAATAGGAATGTTATAATTTCCTCACCTAATTAACAATGCAATCATGGATGATTGCAGGACAAAATGAAACCATTTGATCCTTTTTTCTAAACTGATTAATTTAAAGCTAGTCTCGCTGTTTTCTTTCACTTCCTACAGGCATGTATCCTATTCTGCTTTAAATATTTATATATTCCTGGTTTAGCAATGTGATAGTATCTGCTTCAACACAAGAATTAGGAGCAGAAATAGACCATGTCTTGCCTTGAGCCTATGCCACTATTCATCACAACCATGGCTGACCTAGGGCTTCAACACTACATCTCTGCCCACCTACTGCATCCCTCAATTCTCTGACAGACCAACATTCTACTGATCCTGGTCTTCAATAATGGAGCAGCTGAAATCCTTTGGGATAAAGAATTCCTTTGATTTATGAACTACTGAGGGAAGCAATTTATTTATTTCATAGAATGTGAGCGTACCTGGCAGGCCTAGCATTTGTCACTCATTCCTTATTGTATTTGTTATGGTCCTCAGGGATGAACTATAAAACAAAACAAAACAAGTTTACTGAAGACACTCAAATGAAGAAATTACCAACCCAATTCCACTTTTCAAACATCTTATTTTAGCACAAGTCTGAAACCAACAGAACTTAAACATGAGTTAACCGGCAAATGATATTTCAAACAAAAGATTAAGCTACACTGCCAGCTTAGACACCTTCCAAGTGGTGCATCAATATGGGCCCTCAGTACCAGAAATGCACTTCTTAGTCACATAACTGAAAACCGAGCTTTCAAAATTGCCTAAACATACAATGCTTGGATTGTAAGTCAGATACTGTTGGAACTCCAGAGACAAAGTATGATTCCAGGCTGCATAGGCAGCCTGTCTTGGACCTACTATCTCTGGCTCCAAGTTTCTGGTTAGAAAGAAGTCTACTCTTCATCCACCAGAAGAGAATCAAAAACTTTGAGCCTTGGAAGCTGTAACTCAATAAATTGCTTTTCATACCTCTGAATATATCAAAAGTTGTAATTTATAACTTAGCCACTCTCCTGTCATCTATTCATTAATTCATTTGCATTTGGAATGTTTTGTTAAGAAACTTGCCTCTGAATTCACCTTAAAATCTTTAATCATGTATTTATTTGAAGATTTTGCATCCAAGAAGCCAGAGTTTGAGGAATACCTTTCTTTCTGTTTTAGTACAGGAAAGAACAGGATAGTTAAAATGGGAAGGAGTAAATCAATAATTTCCTGTCTCAGGCTTAAGAGGGAAAAAGAATCATTCATCCCATTCTCCCTCTTTATATGTCATAAACTGATGTAATACCATATGGATCAGTTTGGAAGAGGAGGAAGAATAAATGGATAAGAAGGAAGAGGAAAAGAGGGAGAAGGAGGACCAAAAAGAGGACATTATTATCATCACAATATATATTATGATGTATAGCAATGAAGATTAAAAAAGACTTGCACTTATCTAGAACAATTAATGAGCTTAGGATGCACAAATGCATTTTTTTTCAGCCAATCAAATGCTGTACTTTATAAATCTAAGGCAGTCAACATTGTAATGTCGAAAACATAACAGACAAGGTTACACAGTCAGCAATGTGAGTCCAGATATCCATGTTTGTTGGGAGATAAATATTGAAAATGGCACTGATAAGTCCATTGCTCTTCTTCAAAATAATGCAATAATGACCTTGTTTGCTTCATGGTGAAATGAAGCCTTGGTTCCACACTTCATTCAAGAGGGGAAAAAACACTGCTTCAGCCACCACTTGAGTGCTGTGTGCTGTTCTCCTCATCACATTATAAGATGTGATTGCACTCGAGACAGTGCAAAGGAGATTTATCAGGATGCTGCCTGAGCTGGAGTGTCTGAGCTATGAAGAAAGGTTGGGTGTGCTGGGTTTCTTTTCCTTGGAGCAGTGAAGGTTGAGAGGGAACAACACAGATGTATAAGGTTTGTGTAAGAATTTGTAGCTTGGGTCCTGGTAGCATTTGTTCGGTGAGCTGGGATGTTGCTTTGCAGATGTTTCATCCCCTTTTTAGGTGACATCCTCAGTACTGTGGAGCCTCCTGTACTGATTGGAATTTATTTGATTTTGTTCCTGTTGCTTCTGGTTTCCAGTTCCGGTTGTTCATTGCAGTGGTCATGACAGCACATAAACTAACAGCCACACTCAGACATCTCACCAGAACAAAGGACCCAATACCCATCAAGTGCAGAACAAATGTGGTGTACAAGATTCCATGCAGGGACAGCACAAAGTACTATATATGACAAACAGGCAGACAACTAGCGATCCATATTCATGAACACCAATAGCCACTAAACGCCATGACCAGCTGTCCCTAGTAGCTATCATACATACGGATGACAAGGACCACAAATTTGACAACAATCGATCAAGTCAAACAGAGGACAGCCAGAGAATTTCTAGAAGCATGGAATTCATCCACAGACTCCACCGGTAAACAGATTGGCCTACACCCAATATACTGCAACGAGTAACTGGAACTAGCAACTGGAATGAGCGGGAACAAAATTAAATAAATTCCAACTGACACAGTGCAGCAATGTTTCATAAGAAGCTCCACGGCACTGAGGATGTCACCGACAAAGGGGATGAAACATCTGCAAACCAATGTCCCAGCTCAGCGAACATACCCACAACAACTGCAGAGATGTATAACATTATGCAGACCATAAGTGGTGAGGAAGTCACTTTCTCCATTAGTAGAGGGTTCAATAATGAGTAGGTAAAGACTTGGATAGGGTCAGTCAGCCACTCTGGGCCGTCAGAGTCAACAACAAAAACAGAAATAACTGGAGAACCTCAGCAGGTCTGACAACTTCTGAAGAGAGAAAGCAGAGGTAATGTTTCAGATCCAGATCCTTCTTTCAAACATATTCTGAAGAAGGGAACTGGACCCAAAACCTTGATTCTGCTTTCTCTCCACAGATGCTGTCAGACCTGCTGAGGTACTCAAGCTATTTGTGTTTTTGTTTCAGATTTCCAGCAGCTGCAGTTCTTTATCATTCTTTTGTAGTCTGAATCAAGATCCTCTCAACATAAGGAAGGAGGAGCCGAATGTTGGGTAGCCACCACCCATCTTGCCTCAACCTGCCGTGGGGAGAGAGAGATAAAGGGCTAAGGGAGAAAGAAGAGGGTGGCACAGCTGTTACTTTTGGTGCAATAGTGAAAGTGTCCACAGCAAGTAAGTAGACAGTACAGAGGTTAAGCAGGATTAATGTAGTCAGGGGTTGGGATGAGTCAGGAAGGATGTTACAGGTGGTAGTGAGATTGATAGAGCATGAGCCATATTGGGAGGTGAGCACAGTAGCAAAGCTGGAAAGAGGATGAAGAATTGGAAACAATATTGTGGATCTTATGATGGTGGAATGGACAAGGACATTGACCTTGAAGAGGACATCCCAAAATTCCACGACCCCATCCATCAAGACCTCCATGACCCTGACTGAAAGGTACCAATTATCCTTTCTCTGCCATGTCTCCAGGAAACGTCAGGAACTTTGCAGGGCAGGTCCAGACAGTTAGTGCTTGTGAACAGATGCTCATGACCTTTTAAAGAAGGCATCAATGCCAAATAATTCCAGGATATCCTGGCAGTGAAGTGTTTTGCTGGGAATGGCATTTGGTACAATGTGGCTAGAAAAGGATTAGAGGCACTCCATAGGATGTAGTAGATAGTTAATCAGGTGGGTTTGATATAATATGGAAAGGACATTTGTTGTGGTGAATAACCCTCCAAAAAACTTGGCAGAATTTACACCTATTCACAAAAATGTGACATTCAAACCAATATATCTGTATGTTTCCTAGTACATGTTTTTCAGCAAATAGGTTCCCATTCTTTCTGGGACAAGAAGGATATTGTTATTACAGTACAGATTCTAGACCACACAGTCTGTACATTTAAGAGAGTGTCATGACAACATGACATGTGATGTTTCAGTACAAAGGTACTGCCTTGCCCTCAGATAGGTAAAACAATGACTGTAGATGCTGGAAACCAGAGTCTAGATTAGAGAGGTGCTGGAAAAGCACAGCAGTTCAGGCAGCATCCAAGGAGCATTAAAATCAATGTTTCGGGCAAAAGCCCTTCATCAGGAATACAGGGTATTGCCTTACCCTCTGTTACTCTCTCTTTGTGGTGGAGTCAGTATATTGTCATCAGACAGTCAGCTTTACATGTGTAAGAAGCGTGGGGAGTGGGGTTAGTTAACTCAGTTGATTGATGGACAGTTTGTGATGCTGAATGATGCCAACAGCATTGATTCAATTCTTCCACCAGCTGAGGTTAGCTAAATTTCAATATGTTAGTCTTACAAGAGCCCGGGTCTACTTTAACATGAGCTAACATGTAGAAAATAACAAAACTGCAGTAGTTTTATCAGCATTTCTCTCTCAAAACATGAAATACAAGCCTGAACATTTAGTCACTAAGCTCAGTATGAGGCACAGAAAGCAAAATATGAGGTTTGCTGGATAAATCATGGTCTGAGGCTGGTATGCCTGCAGTTTGAAATCATTGTTGGTACATCATGACAGCATCTGAACAAGTAATAAATTGTTACTGCAACTGTTTAATGGAGAATTTGAATTAACATATAAAGGATTTCCTGATGCATTTATCTTTCCTGGTTTGTTTAGCTCCATTTTGAAAGGCCTTATCTCCCTCGGAGTGTGTGGATACCTCCACTATTTGAATGTGATATATAATTCAGAGATATATTACTGGTGTGTTTTCTGGATTTTACTAATGTCATTATTAAAACAACTCCACAAAGGCCAGAATCCAATCACAAGTTGCCTTTTAGTTACACATGCGTAGTACATGATACTAATTCAGCCAGTACAGAGCCAGCATCTTAAATGAGCAGAATCCATAAAGTTTTTTTTAATTTGTTTGTGGTATGTGAGTATTGCTGGCTGGCCAGTATTTATTGCCCATCCCTAGTTGTCCTTGAGAAGGTGGTGGTGAGCCGTCTTCTTAAACCGCCGCAGTTCAGCTGCTGTGGATTGACCCACAATGCCATGAGGGAGGGAATTCCAGGATATTGACCCCAATGATAGCGAAGGAACAGCAATCTATTTCCAAGTTAGAATGGTGAGTGGCTCAGAGGTGAACTGCAGGTGTGGTGTTCCCAAGTGTCTGCTCCCCTTGTCATCCTAGATGGAAATGGCCATGGGTTTGGAAGGTGCTGTCTGAGGATCTTCCGCAAATTCCTGTAATGCATCTTGTAGTGGAGGGAGTGGATGCTTCCGAATATAGTGCCAATCAAGTGGGCTGCTTTGTCCTGGATGGTATCAAGCTTCTTCAATGTTATTAGAGCTGCATCTATCCAGGCAAGTGGGGAGTATTCTATCATACTCCTGACTTGTACCTTTTAGACGGTGGGCAAGGTTTGGGGAGTCAAGAGGTGGGTTACTTGCCGCCATATTCCTAGGTTCTGACCTGCTCTTCTAGCCACTGTGTTTATGTGACAAGTCCAGTTGAGTTTTGCTGATTACTAACCCCCAGGATGTTAGTAGTGAGGGATTCAGTGATGGCAACATCATTGAATGTCAAGAGGCAGTGGTTAGATTGTCTTTTATTAGTGATGGCTATACCTGGCATTTGTGTGCTGCAAATGTTACTTGCCACTTATCAGTCCAATCTTGTCCAGATCTTGGTGCATTTGAGCATGGACTGCCGCAGTATCTAAGTATGAATAGTGCTCAAAAATGTGCAATCATCTGTGAACATCCCCACTTCCAACCTTATGATAAAGGGAAGGTCATTAATGAAGCAGCTGAAGACACTACCCTGAGGAACTCCTACAGAGATGTCCTGGAGCTGAGATGATTGACCTGCAACAACCACGACATCCTCCTATCTGCCTGGCATGATTCCAACCAGTGGAGAGTTTGGCCCCAGATAGCTATTTATTCCAGTTTTGCTAGGTCTCCTTGATGCCACACACAGTCAAATGGGACCTTGATATCAAGGGCTATCACTTTCACTTCACCTCTGGAATTCAAATATTTTGTTCACATTTGAACCAAGGCTGTAATGAGGTTCTTTTTATATGTGTCAGCCAGAACTCCCTGATTGGACCAGGTTAACAACCTCAATCAGGGAACTCATATTCTATGGCATCCACTTGGCTGATATTGTTCCAATCACTACAGTTTTGTTAACTGTGGTAATTCTTCCTGAATTCTTCCTGAGAACAAGTATCAGACTATTTATTTACAGGCCAATTAAATACATCAGGATTGTTTAATGTATTCTGGGCCTAAGCTACTTGACTAACTGACTTTACTGATAGATTATAAAGGACAGCAGTAAGTATTCAAGATGGAACTGATACCTTGATACAGGAATATCACATAGAGTGTTATCGTACTGACACTATCATTTCCCTCTCATAAGTGATGTGCTCTACCTGATCACAAATAAATTCAATATCATGAATTAGAATAATGATTAATAGTCATTGATGGAAAGGCAAAAATGTAATATTATTTTGTTTTTGAGTTTGTATGACAAAAGAACTTGACTACTAGTGGGTTCAGGAAAGATAGATTTCAATTACTTTCAAACATGTTACCAATGCAGATGCAGATCCATGAAACCAGGCAAAGTAACTTCTCTGAGGAAGCAGGTACAATGGTTCAAGATGATAATACTCTCCATCTGTCTCTACCTCACCTATTTACTTTTTATTTTATTTCAAGTATTTCAAACGACATTGAATTTACTGTCGACTGTGAAATGCGGAACAATTTACTCTGTTTGAAACAAAATCTGAAATGTAAGAACCAAGAAAGCTTTGATGTTGTTTTTCAATGTATCCTGGTACATTGTTCCAGGTACTGAACAAAGGGAACATCAGGGAAAGATAGAAAGCACTTATAAATGGAAAAGACATGAGGAAAAAGCACTCTGGCTCTTAACATCAATCAGCTATACACCTGTGCTGAAGGCTACAAGGAGTCTGACGCTAATGTTTTGTGTTCATATCTTGTAATTAAGTGTTAAGTATTTATGTAAATGTCTTGTTTACATTTTGCATTTTCAGCCGTAAATTTACATGCTCTCTGTTTCATTGGAACTCTTTCTAAAGTATTTTTGCTTTGGGCTTCTGGACTATGTTGTTCCCAATGCAGCAAAGGGGACTTGCACAGTTGTAACAATGGCTTCATGCCATTGATGGCAGATTAAAAGAACTGCTTTTTAACAGTGGTCTGGTAATACAGTGAAGGTAGAATGCATTCAAATAACATGTGTTGCATATTTTAACTTGTTCGGGAGTAACGTTGGCTCCACTGTAATGCCACCCTGACTGATAGCAATTTGAATTCAGGAAGTCTTTTTCCATATGACTAACTCCACGAGGTTTTGGAGTGTAATTGCATCTAGAACAAAGAAATTATTTCCAGGCCATCTGAGCAACCACCCTAGACTTTCAAATATTAGTTTTTTTTGATATGCTGGCATCAGACCAGGTTTCATTCTACATTTATGCATGCTGCTGCAATGCTCCACCCAGCAGTGGCATTAACTGCAAATGCAGGTTTTGTTATTGATCACTTCTTGTGTCACCCTAAGTCCTTCATCTAAATGCGCTGGCGCAAGGTGCAGTAGATGATCATAAAGGGAGAGCAGAGAGTGCGCTGGCAATCAAGGAGAAACAATCCGGAATTTGCAGGGAATTGAGGCGACCATATGATTCTATTGAGATAACATAATTGTATTTTCATTTGTGCCCTTTCAGTGTGCAATCACCATTTAAAATTCTGCTCAACGAAGCTAAACATTTATCTTTTCTTTTATTTATTATTTAAGCATATATCAGGTAGCTAATCAAAAATTTAATGCTATAATTTCTCACCTTAGGAGATAGAATATTCAGCCGTTCGGGTACCAATCTTTGGAATTCCTCCCTTAAGTCAATCTTTGTTCACCAGCCTCACCTCTGTTATATTCTTCTGCTGACCTATTTATTACATTCACCTTCGAGTGATGTTCTCCATTGTTTTCCATTCTGGACTCAATACCAGTTTCCATCACATTTTATTTGTGAAATGCTTTGGAATACTCGGTACAGATGTTAGCTGCGGCTCAATGACAGCAATTCTGCCCCAGTTGGTGGGTTCAAGCTTATTCCTAATGCATAAAATAAAAGTGCCATGGTGGTGACTTGCATTGAAAGAGAAAAATAGCAATGTTGGGCATGGGTAAAAAAGAAAATGATTTCAAAACCTGGAGTTTAATCTCGTAGCTGTCATTCATCTCACAACCGAGCAATACCGTCTTCATTGATGTCCCTTCCCTTTCATAGCCAATACTTCCAGAAGATGACCTCTGAAACTGAGCCATGCCATAGCATCAATGACTCCTCTTCCTTCTCTCCTAGTTAGGCAAGTTGAGTAAACTGGTAAGGCCACATTTGGAGTACTGCATGCATTCTGGTTACCCAGCTGTAGGAAGGATGTGATTGAACTGAAAAAGATGCAAAAAAGATTGAAAAGGATCTTACCAACAGTGGAATATTTGTGTTGTAGGGAGAGGCTGGTTAGCCTGGGACTTTTTCTCTGCAGCATAGGAGATTGAGGGGTGACCTTATGGAGGGGATGATAAGGTGAATAGCCAAGGTCTTTTCCTCAGGATAGGGGAGTCCAAAACTAGGACATAGGTTTAAGGTGAGAGGGGAAAGATATAAAAGAGACCTAAGAATCAACTTTTCACATAAAGAGTGTTATGTATATGGAATGAACTGCCAGAGGAAATGGTAGATGTGAGTATAATTACAATATTTAAAAGAAAATTGGACAGGTACATGGATAGGAAAGGTTTAGAGGCCAAACACAGGCAAATGGAATTAGTTCAGTTTAGGAAACCTGGTCAGCATGGATGAGTTGGACTGAATAATCTGTTTCTGTGCTGTATGATTCTTATGACTCAATGCTTATAAAATAGTACATTTTGCACTTTATTCATTATTATTCATTAATAATTCATTACTAATTATTCACTAAGTTCTTCTTGAGGATTAATTTACATATCATATATACTGTATTAATTTAGCGGCACATAACCTCTGCAGCCCATGAAACTCAGTTTAAAAGCAAACAATCCCTCTGTGACCTGTTGCATGACAGTGGTTCTAAAACTAATCATGGTTTGTTTGGTAATTGTACTGATTTTCAAAACTCTTTCTTCAAATGCTGATAGAGATCAAAAGAGTTTCTCTACATCAAAGTTTTTTTTCTTCCTGAAAGGCTAAAGATAGTTTTTAAAAATAGTTTATTGCTTGGGATCAGCATAAAACAACAACCTGTCCTGCATTGTCTTTATTGTTGGATTATTTTTTTCACATATAGTTATCATAATTTTTATTGAAGCTTATGGTGATCATATTGCCTGGTGAACTATCATGGTGAACACTGAATTTCTGGTCAAAATGGTGATCTACATTCAAGCCTGAAGAACTAGAGTGCAACATGCATTTCCAAATTCTCAAAGTTCTTGTGTTAAATTTAACAGTGTTACACCTTTATGAACATATCTAAATACATAGAAACACATGCATTGGGAGCAGGAGTTGGTTATTCAGCCCCTTGAGCCTGCTTTGCCATTTAATAATATTATGCATGGTACATCAATACTAGTTTCCTGTCAACTTCTGACCCCTTTGGCTCACTTGTTAATTAAAAATCCATCTAACTCATCCATAAAAATATTAAATTACCTTGCCTCCACCGATCCCAGGGGAAGAGATTCCACAGACTATTGACCTTTTGAGAGAAAAGAAATCTCACCTTCTTTTAAATGGGAGACTCTATATTTTGAAACTGTGTCCACCAGTTCTATTTAGTCCTACAGGGGGAAATATCTTTTCAGTTACAACCATGTCAAGACTTAAGATCTCATAGAGTTCAATAGGATCACCTTTCATTCAAAGTTCTAATGAATATTAACAGTGTTACATTTTATGAACATATCTAAATACATAGAAACACACGCATTGGGAGCAGGAGTTGATAATTCAGCCCCTTGAACTGCTTTGCCATTTGATAATATTACACAGTATTATCAGCATCAGTATTTACTGTGGAAAAGGATATGGAAGATATAGACTGTAGGGAAATAGATGGTGACATCTTGCAAAATGTCCAGATTACAAAGGAGGAAGTGCTGGATGTCTTGAAACGGTTAAAGGTGGATAAATCCCCAGGACCTGATCAGGTGTACCCGAGAACTCTGTGGGAAGCTAGAGAAGTGATTGGTAGGCCTCTTGCTGAGATATTTGTATCATCGATCGTCACAGGTGAGGTGCCGGAAGACTGGAGGTTGGAAAACGTGGTGTTTAAGAAGGGCGGTAAAGACAAGTCAGGGAACCATAGACCGGTGAGCCTGACCTCGGTGGTGGGCAAGTTGTTGGAGGGAATCCTGAGGGACAAGATGTACATGTATTTGGAAAGGCAAGGACTGATTAGGGACAGTCAACATGGCTTTGTGCGTGGGAAATCATGTCTCACAAACTTGATTAAGTTTTTTGAAGAAGTAACAAAGAAGATTGATGATGGCAGAGCAGTAGATGTGATCTATATGGACTCAGTAAGGCGTTTGACAAGGTTCCCCATGGGAGACTGATTAGCAAGGTTCGATCTCATGGAATACAGGGAGAACTAGCCTTTTGGATACAGAACTGGCTCAAAGGTAGAAGATAGAGGGTGGTGGTGGTGGGTTGTTTTTCAGAGGGGAGGCCTGTGACCAATGGAGTGCCACATGGATCGATTCTAGGTCCTCTACTTGTTGTCATTTATATAAATGTTTTGCATATGAGCGTAAGAGGTACAGTTAGTAAGTTTGCAGATGGTACCAAACTTAGAGCTGTAGTGGACAGCGAAGAGGGTTACGTCAGATTACAACAGGATCTCGACCAGATGGCCCAATGGGCTGAGAAGTGGCAGATGGAGTTTAATTCAGATAAATGCGAGGTGCTGCATTTTGGGAAAGCAAATCTTAGCAGGACTTATGCACTTAATGGTAAGGTCCTAGGGAGTGTTGCTGAACAAAGAGACCTTGGAGTGCAGGTTCATAGCTCCTTGAAAGTGGAGTCGCAGGTAGATAGGATAGTGAAGGCGGCATTTGGTATGCTTTCCTTTATTGATCAGAGTATTGAGTACAGGAGTTGGGAGGTCATATTGCGGCTGTAAGGACATTACTTAGGCCACTGTTGGAATATTGCGTGCAATTCTGGTCTCCTTCCTATCGGAAAGATGTTGTGAAACTTGAAAGGGTTTAGAAAAGATTTACAAGGATGTTGCCAGGGTTGGAGGATTTGGGTGATTAGATTAGACTTACAGTGTGGAAACAGGCCCTTCGGCCCAACAAGTCCACACCGACCCGTCGAAGCGCAACCCACCCATACCCCTACATTTACCCCTTACCTAACACTACGGGCAATTTAGCTTGGCCAATTCATCTGACCCGCACATCTTTGTGACTGTGGGAGGAAACCGGAGCACCCGGAGGAAACCCACGCAGACACGGGGAGAACGTGCAAGCTCCACACAGTCAGTCGCCTGAGTCGGGAATTGAACCCGGGTCTACAGGCGCTGTGATAGGGAGAGGTTGAACAGGCTGGGGCTGTTTTCCCTGGAGCATCAGAGGCTGAGGGGTGACCTTATAGAGGTTTACAAAATTTTGAGGGGCATGGATAGGGTAAATAGGCAAAGTCTTTTCCCTCGGATCAGGGAATCCAGAGCTAGAGGGCATAGGTTTAGGGTGAGAGGGGAAAGATATAAAAGAGACCTAAGGGGCAACTTTTTCACACAGAGGATGGTATGTGTATGGAATGAGCTGCCAGAGGAAGTGGTGGAGGCTGGTACAAATGCAACATTTAAGAGGCATTTGGATGGGTATATGAATAGGAAGGGTTTGGAGGGATATTGGCTGGGTGCTGGCAGATGGGACTAGGTTAGGTTGGGATATCTGGTCGGCAGGGACAGATTGAACTGAAGGGTCTGATTCCATGCTGTACATCTCTATAATTCTATGACTCTATATAGGTCCAATCGACTCAATGTTTCCTCAGAAGATAATCTTACTTCCCAAGATTCAGCCAAGTGACTCCCTCACCACCAACTTCTCAAGAGCAATTAAGGATGGTCAATAAATGCTTGCCAAGGCAGCGAAGCCTACATCCCCGAATGAAGAAAAATAGATTCCTATCTGCATACCTTTTAATGCTATTTTGTCAGTCTTTAGATTTAGTCATTTTTTCAGTACCTTTGTGCTGCATTTTGATTGCAATTGTAATCTAATCAAAATTCTGTACAACTGGAGCAATTTTTTAGACTTGATTTCCTTTACAGTTAAAGACAGCATTCCATTTATTTTAATTATTCATTCATGGGATTTGGGCACCATAGCCTACACCAGCACTTTTTCCCCATTCCTAGTTGTCCAGAAGATGAGATGACTGACCTCCACAAACCATAGCTGCCTTCCCATACACTTGGTATGATTCCAAAAAGCAGATAGTTTTCTTTGTGATTCCCATTGATTCCATTTGTGCTGGAGCTCCTTGAAGCCACACTGGTCAAAGCAGCCCTTGAAGGCAAGGTTAATCACTGTCACATCGCATCTGGAATTCAGCTCTTTTATCTATATTTGAGTTAATATTGTAATTTGCCTTCCTAATTGCTTATTGTACCTGAACACTGACCTTTGGTGATGCATCGGCCAGGGCACATGGTATCACAGTTTTTTTTCCCCATTTTAATAATATGCTATTTTCTATTCTTCTGGTGTAAGAGGTCAAGATGACATTTTCCCACATTATGTTCCACCTACCAAATGTGTTCCACCTCACAATCTATCTATAACCCCTGCAGTATATTAATGTCTTCTTCACAATTTATTGTCTTATCTATTTGGTTCCTTCAGCTAAGTTATTAATATTAATGATAAATAGTTGATGGTCCAGTCCTGATTTCTGTGGCAATCCACTAGTTATGGTCTAGCTAGATTTTAGTTATTTCCGTTTGAGAGATGTTAGGCTATCTAATCGGTCATTGCTTGCTGTCTCCCTTGTTTCTTGAACAAAGGAGTTAAATTCTTGATTTTCCAAACTGTTGTGACTTCTCCAGAATCTAAGGATTACAATCAACACACCTACTATCTCACAATCGTTTCTTTAAAGAAACAATGATGAAGGACATCAAGTCCAGGGGCTTGCCAACCCTCAGCGGTAACAATGTTTTTCAGTACCTGTTAGCTCCTCTCTCTCTTCCAGTTCTTGATTCACTATCATTTCTGCAATGTTATTTGTGTTTTGAGAGTGATGGAAGATATAAAATTCCCTCCAATACTTCTGTAATTTCACTATTTTCCAATATTAATTCCCCGTTTTTAATCTTAGAGGGGCAATGTTCATTTCAGTTACTATTTCCATTTTAAATGCCTGTAGGAACTCTCTTACATTTCTAACTAGCTTTCATTCATGTCTTAATTTCTCTTTTTTTGTAAATAGTTCTTTGCATTTTAAAAACAAAACTTTTGTCTAATCATGGAATTGAATGCTTTTACTTCCAATTTGGTACGAACTCCAATTTCTTGGTTAGTCACAATGGTGCCTCATTCTCCAGGAATCTTTCTTCCACACTGTCATGAATCATTGCTGAGAGTTATAAAATATTTCCTTTAATATCACAGAATCTCTATAGGGTGGAAGCAGGCAATTTGGACCATTGAGTCCACACAGCCATTCAGAAGAGCATCTCAGCCAGACCACCATTCCCCACTTCCACCCCACCTCCCCCAAACCATCCCCTACTCTGATAGTCTATCTCTGTAACCTGTGGGGAAAACTCCACACAAACATGGGGAGAATGTGCAAATTCCACACAGAAAGCTGCCCGAGGCTGGAATCAAACACGGGTTCCCAGTGCTGTGAAGCAGCAGTATTAACCACTGAGCCTCCATGCTGCCATATTGCATATTTGCCAATGCATCTCTGCTGACTGACCCTTTAGCAACTCTGGCCTCATTGCTTCCTCATTGCTTCCTCATTACCTTTATTTAAATTTAAAATACTTGACTCAACTCCTGGGGCAGCACGGTGGCTCAGTGGTTAGCACTGCTGCCTCACAGTGCCAAGGACCCAGGTTTAATTCCAGCCTCGGGCAGCTTTCTGTGTGGAGTTTGCACATTCTCCCCATGTTTGTGTGGGTTTCTTACGGGTGCTCCAGTTTCTTCCCACTGTCCAAAGATGTGCAGGTTAGATGACTTGGCCATACTAAATTACCCATAGTGTTCAGGGATGTGTAGGTTAGGTGCATTAGTCAGGGTAAATGTAGAGTAATAGGGTAGGGGAATGGATGGAGTGGGATACCCTTCAGAGGATCTGTGTGAACTTGTTGGGCCAAAGGGCCTGTTTCCATATTGTAGGAATTCTATGATTCCTCTTATCAACCTCAAACAGAATGCAATGTTACATTATGTTATGATCACTGCTACCTAGAGATTCTTTCAATAGATGAAATCAATTAATCTACCTTCATTGTATTCCAACAGGGAAATTATCACAGGAAAAAAATTAGATGCTTTTTTAAAAGTTTGATTTAAATAAGGAGAATCAATATGGATTTGTATAAGGCAGAATGTGATTTCCTAATTAATATTTTAATTAAGTGAAAGGGAAAGTAGATTAAGGGTAAATGCATTAAACATTAAAAATTGAAAAATACCACTGAAGAGATATGTTAACAAATATTAGCATATTGGTTCGGAAGGTTAGTGTTAGGCCAAAGGAGAAATATTGATTTAAGGACAGAAAACAGCTTGCTTTTCTGTTAGGAGGATTGAAGACAATGTTGTTCAACATGATTCACTACAAGGACAACTGCTTGCTTTGTTTATAAAAGAACTTGGATTTTGGAATTGCAAGTAAAGTTATAAAATTTGTCAATGTTATTGAGCTTGGCATTGTGTTTCAGCAGTGAGAATGTTGCAAACTGACTGCAGGACATGAATCGCCAAGTTGAATGGGCCAAGTGATCGATAGAACTTATTAAAAAGAAGGGTGAATGCCTTTTAGCTAAAGGTATATGGAAAACCAGTCTAGATTAAATGACAATGTTCTGAACAAAAGTAAGTACAAAAACAAGAGGACTTTGGAGTTCATTGACAAATATCTTTGAAAGTGGAGGACATGTTGAAATTGTAGTTAGAATATTTTATTGTGTATTGGACTTCATTAATGACAGTGTTGAGCATAAAAGTGAGGGCATTGTGCTTTTGTAAAGCTCTACTTAGCTTGTGAGAATATCGCATCCAGTCTGGTATCTTAGATCTTACAGTCTTTGACAGGATGGACAGGCGATTTATCAGACTGATTACACTGACAGAGAATTTTAGCTATGAGTTCAGGTTGGAGAAGCTAGGGAAGAAATTAGGTGGACAGACAATTTGATAGGGCTCCACAAATTTATGGCAGATTTAGATTAGATAGACAACATTAACTTATTGCACAAGGAATGGAGGGGTCATACATTTTAAGTTTTTGGACAAGAGGATTTTCTTTATTCTTTCATTGGACATAAGCATTGGCATTTCTTGGATTTATTGCATTTATGGTTTTTATTGCTCATCCCAAATTGCCCTTCAAGTTCCCAGCCATTTCGGAGAGCAGTTATGAGTCAAGTACATGGAAAAATGAAATTAGGATAGATAAATATTTGTTGACAATTGTGGACATGATGGGCTGAAAGATTCATCGTTCACTCTTTATGACACGTTGCAGTGGGTTTGGAGTCACATGTATGCTGAAGTAGTTAAAATTCCAGTTTCTGAAGGACATCAGCAACCCAGCTTTTTCCGACAAACAATGGTAATTTCACAGTCAGTATTAAGACTGGTTTTCAATTACAGACTTATGAATTAAATATCGCATTCAAATTCCACCATTTGTAGTGGAATTAAGTCAGTATCCCCTGAGCATTAGACCAGGCCACTGACAATACCACTGTATTACCCTCTCCCTCAAAGTAGAGAGATATAAGGATGATTATTTTTATTTATAAAGCGAGTGGCTGAGAACAGGAGCTTGGTTCTTAAAAGGGTAGAAGGAGCAGAGAAACTGAATTATGTCTTATGAAACTGAATGAAATTGATAGACACTTGAATATAAATTTACAAGGCTATGGAGATTGAGCAGGAATGATTGCATTGATCTACAGAGAGCTCGCGTGGACCTGATTGGCCTGGTGTCCTTTCTCTGGTCTATAATGACTCTATGATGTTAACTCCAAGAACTTGAATCTGAAAATTATTGGTATTTGATAGTTTCAAATTTCATACATATGAAATGGTAACAATTCACAGTTGTAAAAGGCAAAGCATCTATAAATCAAAAGCTAGGAAAATCATTCAAACTGAGACTAATAAATACAAATGATATGAAAATAATACATCAAATATTGCAAAATGTATTAATAATGAGAAAGAAAAAATGGAACTAATCAAATCACTCTGTAAAGTCAGAACAGCTTCAAATCAAGCTTATTGAGTTAAATGCCAGGCTCTGCAATCCAGACTCCCACGCAGTGAAGCAGTGATCTGACAGCAGAATTCAGGAATATATTCTAAACTGGTGACACAGTGAGACAGGGTTGTCTATACAAACTATTTGTAAGCATTGAAACTGTAGTGGTTGTAACAAGGTCAGCCAGCTGGACCTCATAGCATATGACATCCCTGATTGGGGCTGTTAATATGGTCGAATCGGGGAGACCCAGCTGACATAAAGGATGATTAAACTCAGACGTCATGAAGGAGTAGCACTCCAAAAGTTTGTGAATTCAAATAAACCTGTTGGACTATAACCTGGTATTGTGTGACTTATGATTTTGTCCACCCAGTCCAACACTGGCACCTCCACGTTATAAAGGATGAATATTAGGGATACTGATACTCTAGTGCCTGACTCAGTAAGAGGAAGTGCTATAGTGAACAGTTAAATATTTGTAAATAAAGGGTGATTGGTGATGGGATATCAGCCTCTGAAGAGTTGTTTCAGAAAATAAGTCAGATATCGAAAGCTCAGATGAAGAAAATGAGTTAAGTGAGACAACACTTGATGTCAATGGTATCCTAATGTGAGAGAAAACAGGTACCATACTTACATCATAATGTTATGAAGTGAACGATATTCAGTTGGTGAGCAAATCCATTATCTCACTGCATAGGGCTGAGTGCATTGTTAAATTATTCCAGAAATTATCATTGTGATAATATTACTGTTGAAGTTATGGTTAAGTATGTAGTGTCTTTCATTAACTAAGAAAGAGATGGTTGTCGCATATTCAAAATTTATGCTGTACATTTTGTCGACTTAAAATTGCTACATACACATGTGCAACAAGAGGTGGTCTAGATTGAAAATGAAGGAATCCATTGTTTTTACAGCACATGTACGTCTGATTCTGAAAGCATATTCCCAAATATTGTTTATCTTCCCAAGAACTTTACAATCACCTTCCCAAGAGCAATAAGAGACATATAAAAAATGCTGGTCTTGACGGTGACGCACACATACCATGAATACATTTTCAATGCATTATTTTCTAACTCAGTATCAAATTTTATTTGATAAAATGCTTACAATGTGCTTTGAGCCTTTTTTAACATAAAAAAACTATGTTAATGTATATCATTTAACCACCACTTTTTTCAATATGTTCTTTTTTTCTTCTACAGTGAAGACAAATACAACTTATTGACATTATTAACATATCATCTTTCATATTTCCTGTTACAATTTTTATTGTTGCTGCTTGGAAGGCAGATTCAGAAATCTCCTCTTCTTTTGTTCTGGTGGAACTTTTTGAACACGTTTTTCAGTTTCTTGCTTACTTAAGTTCAGAGGGTCAGTATGGACTTAATGGGCCAAATGACCAGCTTTCACACTGTAAGGATTCCATGATTCTAAGACTCCATGATTTTAATTACATTGTGAATTTCTTGATCATATTTTGCTAATCTCTAAAGTCTTCTCAACCTTCAAGGTTTTCATTGGGAATTTCATAAATCATTATTTTCATCTTATAGTATTTTAATTTTTTTACCTACCAACAGTTAAGCCATTTTTGTTCCATGGAAATTTTATCTCTGAAGTCAATGCATTATTTGTTGAGCATTGTGAATGATTTGTTTTTATGTTCACCATCTACTGCCAAATCTTATAATCTCTCAAGTTGTACTTCAGTTGAATCACTCCTCATGCGATTGACTTTGTGTAAATTCATTCGCTGGGTTTTGGATTTAATGACTTCACTCAATTTGGAATTCTTCCACATTATTATTATCCTCCAGAGGATCCTTTAAGATAAATTTTCTTTGACATGTTCGGAAAAAAAAAGCATTAATGGGATCTCCACAATTATCCACAGCAGGCCTATCTTCACTAGCCAACATATTCCTTAGGTCTCCTATATCTACACATGCTATAAGGTTTTAGTGGCAACTTCATAAATAGGGTGAAACCTTTTACTCAACATACAAGACTGACACCTGTTAAACATACCACAAGAATGGTTTTCATTATTACATGAATGGACTTAGCAATAAACTTGCAAAACTTTCTCAAGAATTGACTAGAGAGAGAACCAATGCTCCATGTATTGGATGATGAGACAGGAATGCTAAACTATTGTGATGATTACCTCCAAGAACATCACCCCCAAGCCTCCACTCACTCCTGAAAATAGAGTTATAAGTTACACTTATTTTATAACATGTGCTCATGAATTTCCACTCAATTAATAGAGTATACCGAAGACAATTATTGATATGCAATTAATCCTTTGTCTTGGTCGTGGAAAGAAAAGCAGAGTGAACATTTCGAGTCCAGTGACCCTTTGTCAGAATGGAAAGCGGCTGGCAAATGGTAGTATTTAGACCGATGACAGCGAACAGAGGGGCAGAGGAATGGATAAATAGAAACACAGAAACCAGAGTAGCCATTCAGCTATTCAAGCCTGTTTCACCATTCATTGAGATCACAGCTGATCTGTGGCCTAACTCTGAATGGTAAGACAGGAAGCTAAATACTAATGAGGCAACTTGTGCCATCAACATGTCCGTCTGCACGGTGGGCGGCACGGTGGCACAGTGGTTAGCACTGCTGCCTCACAGCGCCTGTAGACCCGGGTTCAATTCCCGACTCAGGCGACTGACTGTGTGGAGTTTGCACGTTCTCCCCGTGTCTGCGTGGGTTTCCTCCGGGTGCTCTGGTTTCCTCCCACAGTCCAAAGATGTGCGGGTCAGGTGAATTGGCCAAGCTAAATTGCCCGTAGTGTTAGGTAAGGGATAAATGTAGGGGTATGGGTGGGTTGCGCTTCGGCGGGTCGGTGTGGACTTGTTGGGCCGAAGGGCCTGTTTCCACACTGTAAGTCTAATCTAATCTAAAAAAAAACAATGAGTTTAATTCCCATTTAATTAACAGTCCACCATTGCCTAGCAATGAAATCTACATTCCTATTGTGAAAAGCATAAAAATAACCTGTTGTGAAAAGCATAAAAATGGAACAAGTTGTTGCCAATGTCAGGATGAGATTTTCTAGACTTGTCATCCAATTGTGTCACAAACCTCACCTTAGCTAATGTTATCCAAGCATTTCAGTGTGCTATGTCAATGCTCTCTGGGTTTCTGCTTATTGTTTTAGAGTTCGTACTTGGATTGTCTCACTCCTATCAGGACATTTTGTGATCTTTATGTAATTCAGAGCTGCTTGTTAGAACCTTTTATCACGTCAATAACTTAGAGGCAGAGAGGAAAGGTCAATTACGGTGTCATCTGCATTTTTGAACTCTAAAGATATACTCAGTTCAGTTAATATATAACAACAAAATCAGATTTGACTCATTGGACAAACAATCAGTCATGCCATTTTACTGCTTTGTGAATCCCTCTGAACAATAAGGGTTCAGGAATAATTGCTAAATATTACATCAATACTCTGCAAATTTAAAAAATATTCTCTGTCCTTTTGCTGGTTCTCAATCTGGGGTCAGTGATGGGCTCTGGGTCAAGAGTAAAGGAATGAAATGTTGCCAGAGATGTGATCAGTTCTGTCCCTGCACTCACTATTGTGCTTCTCTTCCCTACCCTGCTCTCTGTCTCCTCGTCCCAGGTTCCTGCTTGCTTCATGCTCTTGTTCAATCAAGGTTCCTGCTCTCTTTGGGTTTATGCCTTCTCCAGGATCCTACTTTCTCTATGCTTCACCTTGCTTCTACATGCTTCTGTCCTTACCATAGTGTGTTTAAAATTGTTCCTGCTCTGCCACGTCTTACCCAGTCCCTTCTCCATGTTCTACCCTTCCACAGTTTCTGCACCTCCTGGATTCTCACTCTTCCCAGGCTTCTGTGTTCTCCATATTCCTGACAAGAATCAAGTGCCTCTGCATTAAGAAGGAGGCACAGCAATTTCTGATTTCCAGTGTGTGCAGTATTTTACTTTTGCATATTATTATGATCCCAGCTGATGTTTTTACTGGACACGTCAAACTGAAATTTGACTTTATAGGCCTTGTTTTGGCTTTAATGAGGTGGTCTTTCATGAGAATATACGTATGCATTGCTACAGATTTATTTTAAAAGTAAAACAGAATTTTTTCACATAAAAGAAACATTGATGAAATAGAATAAACCAAACAATTTACATATAACACAAGTTACCACTCCTGTCACCAGGTGACAAGTAGATTAGACCAGGGAAACCCAGTGGATGTGGTCTATCTAGACTTCCAAAAGGCCTTTGATAAGGTGCCACACGGGAGGCTGCTGAGCAAGGTGAGGGCCCATGGTATTCGAGGTGAGCTACTGGTACGGATTGAGGATTGGCTGTCTGGCAGAAGGCAAAGAGTTGAGATAAAAGGTTCTTTTTCAGAATGGCAGCCAGTGACAAGCGGTGTCCCGCAGGGTTCAGTGTTGGGGCCGCAGCTGTTCACATTGTATATTAATGATCTGGATGAAGGGACTGGGGGCATTCTTGCGAAGTTTGCCGATGATACAAAGTTAGGTGGACAGGCAGGTAGTACTGAGGAAGTGGGGAAGCTGCAGAAGGATCTAGACAGTTTGAGAGAATGGTCCAGGAAATGGCTGATGGAATTCAACGTCCGCAAGTGCGAGGTCTTGCACTTTGGAAAAAAGAATAAAAGCATAGACTACTTTCTAAACGGTGAGAAAATTCATAAAGCCAAAGTACAAAGGGATCTAGGAGTGCTAGTCGAGGATTCTCTAAAGGTAAACATGTAGGTTGAGTCCGTGATTAAGAAAGCGAATGCAATGTTGTCACTTATCTCAAGAGGGTTGGAATATAAAAGCACCGTTGTGCTACTGAGACTTTATAAAGCTCTGGTTAGGCCCCATTTGGAGTACTGTGACCAGTTTTGGTCCCCACACCTCAGGAAGGACATACTGGCACTGGAACGTGTCCAGCGGAGATTCACATGGATGATCCTTGGAATGGTTGGTCTAACAAAAGAGGAACGTCTGAGGATCCTGGGATTATATTCATTGGAGTTTAGAAGATTAAGGGGAGACTTAATAGAAACTTACAAGATAATACATGGCTTGGAAAGGGTGGACACTAGAAAATTCTTTCCGTTAGGTGAGGAGACTAGGACCCGTGGACACAGCCTTAAAATTAGAGGGGGTCAATTCAGAACAGAAATGCGGAGACATTTCTTCAGCCAGAGAGTGCAGTGGAGGCCGGGACGCTAAATATCTTCAAGGCAAAGATTAATAGATTCTTGATATCTCGAGGAATTAAGGGCTACGGGGAGAATGCAGGTAAGTGGAGTTGAAATACCCATCAGTCATGATTGAATGGCGGAGTGGACTCAATGGGCCGAATGGCCTTACTTCCGCTCCTATGTCTTATGGTCTTATGGTCTTAAGTTTAATGATTTTGAAAAAAATAGTAAACTATATCCCATTAATCTGAACAGCAGTCTTTTAGAGTACTCTAGCAAGAATCTCCTTTTCCATTACACATACAGGATGTAACTTAATAGATTATTCAATTCCTTTTCTCTTCCTTAATTCTTCTGGAACTAAGCTTAGATTTTTTTCAGCTTCAAGTGATTCCGTGACTCTATAAATAACCTCTACAGGTTTTTAACAAAACACTTCAGATCTGGAACTTTTAAACTAAACTCCGTGTTGAAGTAACCTATTTCTTAATTCTTCTAAACTATCTACCTTCTTCAGGAGAGATTGTTCTAAACATCAGCTTCAACCATGATTTCTGCAAAGTATTTCTTAAAGTATAGCTGTTTCCCCTAAGCCAAAACAAAACACACAATTCCAGATTCTTTTAACCCAAGTCTCAGGAACATTGATTGCTTTGTTCACTTGTAAAACTCACCCGATGAAAAGAACTCTCCAAGGAACTCCATCTCTCATGCATGGTGGCTTCAAAAAGGCTTACACATAAATCATCAAACGCCTTCATAGATACAGACTAAACTGCAGGTGCCACCATTTCAAAATTACAACCCCAAAATAAATACTATTAAATTACTTGAAAAGCACACAACCTGGATCACAACATCCATCTCACTGATATTTGCAGATAATTACCTGTTTTCTTAAAATTGCAGTTGAAACACATTTTGTAGCTATCACTTTCACAATGTGAGTTTTATGTTTTGTTATAATGTAGCTGTGTAATGGAGTACGGTGGTTTCATGATGATTGATGTGTTTGAAAAGTCATTCTTCCAGCAAAAGTGTTTGAAAACTACTTCTATTCAAACAGAAATCTGAGCTTGATTGTATTCAATTGGTTTACCTTTTTTTCATATGAAACTGTGCAGAAAAATATATGCATTTTAATAGCATTTGAGTTGCTGCAGGTAGTCTGTGAAATGAGCAGATAACATGCAGGCCTGAGTCACCATGTAATTAGTGTGCATTTCAAAGACCTTGCTCATTAGTAACTATAATCACATCATTACCTTAGCGACAAGATACGGCCTAGAAGTCTTTGCACTGCTTAGCAACAGGCCTCAACTGTTTTTGTTCACTCTTTTTTCTGCCTTAACTTTGCTTTTCCTCTCATGCTACACAAATCCTGTTTGGTACTTTTCATTCTTGAATTTCAAGATCTCACTTAATATCACCATTTGTAAAATATATATTCAATTGAAGAGATATTGTAATTTATAGCACAAAAAAAGATATTTGCAAAGGTTTTCTGTAAGAATTTGATGATAACCTTTGAAGTACAGTGCCTTTGACAATGTCTTTCCTCAGCATTGGCGTCACAGCGGCTCAGTGGTTAGCACTGCTGCCACACAGCACCAGGCACCTGGGTTCAATTCCTGCCTCAGGCAACTGTTTATATGGAGTTTGCATATTCTCCCCATGCCTGCGTGGGTTTCCTCCAAGTGCTCTGGTTTCCTCCCACAGTCACAAAGATGTGCAGGTCAGGTGAATTGCCCATGCCAAATTGCCCACAGTGTTTGGTGGATTAGTCAGGGGTAAATGCTGACTCTTTGGAGAATCAGTGTTGGGCTGAAGGGCCTGTTTCCACACTGTAGGGAATCTTAAAAAAATAATGCTAGTGTCCATTTTATGGGACCAATGACGACCCTAGCATTAATACCGATGTTATTATCAGTGTTACTACTTATGTTCATTCAGCCCATTGGGTCTGCTCTGCCATTTAATGTGATCATGGTTGATCTGATAATCCTTAGCTCCACTTTCCTGTCTTTTCCCCAAATCTCTTGATTCCCTAACTGCTTGAAATTCTGTTGACCTTAGCCTTTAATGTATATAATAACCAAGCCTGTACAGTCCTCTGTGGAATAGATTTCCACAGATTTACTACCCCTTTAAAGGACAAATTCCTCCATATCTCTGTCTTAAATTTGTGCTCCCTTATTCTGACATTATGCCTTCTGGTCACAAACCACCATTGCTGCATCTACAGTGCCAGCTTCCCTAGTTCCAATTCTACTACCAATTTGATTGCCTGCACTAGAGAGCTGCTTCCAATTCCAGTTCAGTAAATAGCACCAGTGATGGAATTAGTGTCACAGCCAGTATCAATGCCAATCTTAGTATTAGTAGCATAGTCCCTGTCAATATCTGTCAGCATTAGTGCCAGTATCCATTTAATTGACATGGTAGGAGGGCAGCCCATGAGTCTAGCCACTATAGACTTAATTAGAGTGGAAGTGGAAAAGAGCAGGTTTCCCATTCGCCATCCTCTTGCCCGATTAAAAGTCCCCATCACCAAACTCACTGAAAAGGAGAGCGTCAAGTGGCACAAAATGTTTTTACCATTCCATTCAATTCTAGTTTTAACTGAATATCTGTATATGTTTTCCTCAGAATAAGCAGCGAGTATGTAAAGGTATTCCACAGCATTGATTTTGTCACTGTCATAATTACAAGCACAGATGTTACCATTGGCACCTGACTGGCACTGACACTGGCATTAGCACTGACACTTATCGCCAATGGCATTGACATGAATACTAATACTTCTAATTACTTTGATTGATGCTGGCTCTTGAACTAACAGATATTGGCACTGACTATATTACTATTCCCAACATTGGCATTGATACTGGTTGTGACACTAGCTTCGTCACTGGTACTATTTAGTGAATCAAAACTGGAAGCAGTCCACTAGAGCAAACAATAGATTTGGCAATAGAATTGATATGGAAGATGAGACAATGATGTTTCCCCTTGTAGGAGGGTCTGTGACCAGAAGGCATTATCTCAGAATAAAGGATTGCCAATTTAAGACAGAGATATGGAGGAATTTCATTTATCAGAGGTTAGTAACTCTGTGGAATTATAGGTTGTCACAGAATCGGGAGCAGTGATTATTCAAGTGTAATCTGATGGAGCTTGAAAACTGGTCTATTTTAGATTAAGAGCTACGGCAGAGATTGAACACAGGAATGCAACCATAAAGAAGTATGAACAGTTACATGGGGATATGAAAGGTTCACAAACCTCCTCATGGAACTGCAATTGCAGATCAAAACAGGCCACAGGCTTTTAGTAACATTCTTTGAATTGAAATAAATCTGACAAATGCAACTGCACTCACAAAGATTCAGACTTAAGCTGATAAGATACAGCTATGGTAGAACTAATTTTCCAGCAAAATGCATGTAATAGCTGATGTATTCTCAAGGCAGCTGTGGGTTGACCAGAAGAACAGACCCTTATTCTTGTAAGTAGACTGTTTTTGTACAGCAATAGTAAAGTCTTTTTTCGAACCTGACCTATAGCTCGGATAAATTTGACCAGCTCAAAACCTGATAAGAATTGTGTAAAGGGCAGGCAACTCTAGCACAAGGGTGATCAAAATACAGTCCAGCAGAACCAGTGCTGAAAAGAAACAGCACTTCGTAACAGTGGAATATTTATTAGTGTATGACCCATACCATGGTTATACCAAAATCAATGCACACAGAAATACAAATTCCAAGCAGGGCTTCTCGGCATCAAGAAGTGCAGATCAAAAGCACAACAACCACTGTGGTGACCAGGTAACTCGAAAGACACACAGGATGATAGATCATCATGCTGTACATGCTTCAATAACAGCTGGATGCTCACACAGTCAATGATTTCTCAAAGATCTCTGGAAAGACCATGGGAAAGGCAAACAATGGATTTATTCAGTTTTAAAGGGAAGATCTATTTAGTCCTAGTTGACTATTATTCATGATGCACTGAAATAGCTAGCACAACAAGCTTGGTGATCAGAGCATTGAACAAGATGAGACATGGTTTTCTTGAAGAATTAGTGTCAGGCAGTGGACCTCATCTGGTGTATAAGGATTTGAGAAAGTTCATTTTGAAGCAAGGCATCAATCAAATGATGAGCTCTCCACTCCTCTTCTCAGTCAAAGGGAGAGGAATAAGGTTCAGTCAAAACAGGGAACTTAATGATTTCTAGGAATCCAAACGGGTATTAGCTCTACCCAGTTACAAAGTAACACCATTGAATAATTGTACCCCGGTGGAATTGTTAATGGGAAGGAAGTCAAAGGTATCTCTGTACCAGTTTTAGAACACAATCTAGGGAAATTCAACTTTGCAATACTACAAGAAGGGGAAATTAACCAGAGAGATGCCACAGCAGAAAGCAGCAGAGGTGGTCCAACTCTAGACACTAGGTGAAAACTCAGCCAATCTGACAGCCAGGCAAAAAGTTTGGTTAAGGGACAGGAAGTCAGAAGCCATGGTCATCAGATAAACAGGTCAATCAAGATCTTACATTGTCAGATACCTGAAAGGACTTGCAGGGGGAAGAGGAAGGCATTGATTTGATTTTACTTTGGCCAAGAAGTGAGGCTGAGTCTTATCTGTCACATCCAGCATGATGTCACAATTGCAAGAAAGACCCAACTTCTCAGCTTTTTGATATTTCAATAAACCACTTTGCTAACATTTTGTTGTCAACCTGAGGCAGTATTTCATGAAGCCCATACAGTCTGGAGGAACAACACCTAAATTTCTATTTTAACAGTACACAGATTTCAGGACTCAACATTGAGGTCACCAGCTTCAGACCATGGACATCACCAGCTTCAGACCATGAACATTGTCCTCCATTTTATTTAGCTCCCACCACTCCACCACCCCCCCCACCCCATGTTTTATTTACATTGGTTTGCTTTCACCAGAACTGGCCTATTTTCTGCTATTAACATCTACCATTAACAACTACACATCTTTAGTTTTAGTCTTTTATCCACTATCATTAGCAATTCTTTTTGCCTTTTGCTCTAGTTTATCTTTACCATCTGTTCCATTGGATTCTCCTTCCTCCATTTTCCAAGAGCTTAAAATTCTTTATTTGTCCACCTCCCCTTTGTTCCAAATCAGACTCAAATTGGACTTGAATCATTAACACTGTTTCACTTCCTACAAATACGGACAGAGCTGCTGAGTTTCGCTTGCACTTAAAGTTTTATTTCAGATTGTCAGCATCCACATTACTTGCTTTAATGATTGTCATTGGATGAAGGATAGCCATATCTATTCTACATCAAATAATGTATAGAATGGTACAACAATACAATCAAATTAGCATTGAACTTCAGTGTCTCAACCTTTGGGATTTGGACTTTGGGTGGCTTGGGGAAAGATGGTGATATCGTGCCAATAGTGATAATGGTAATACTGATGTTAATGATGGTGTTAATGATTATAAAAACAATGTAAGTAAAAGTAAGATACTGGAATAATGTAGACCAAGCCAAGAGAAACTTAGAGTGTGGAGGATATAGTATAATGAGATTCATGTAAATCATAACGATGCAACTGATGACATAACTCTAACATCAATAAAAGAGAAAATCAGACGAGAATGAGTTTGTGAAGAGACTAGATTTAAATACTACATCAGAGAGCTGCATTTGATAATGTGTAGTATACAAATGTAAGAAAGGAATTTTACAATCTGATTGAAGATTTGTAGCTCGGGTATCCGTTGTTGTGGTTCTGCTCGCCAAGCTGGAAGTTTTTGCTGCAAACGTTTTGTTCCCTGGCTAGGGAACATCATCAGTGCTGTTGGAGCCTCGTGTGAAGCGCTGCTTTGATGTTTCTTCCGGTATTTATATTGGTTTGTTCTTGCCGCTTCTGGGTGTCAGTTTCAGCTGCAGTGATTTGTATGTGGGGTCCAGGTCGATGTGTCTGTTGATGGATGTTCTTGCCGTTTCCGGGTGTCAGTTTCAGCTGTAGTGGTTTGCATATGGTGTCCAGGTCAATGTGTCTGTTGATGGAGTTTGGGGATGAATGCCATGCTTCTAGGAATTCTCTGGCTGTTCTCTGTCTGGCTTGTCCTATGATAGTGGTGTTTTCCCAGTCAAATTCATGTTGCTGGTTGTCTGAGTGTATGGCTACTAGAGATAGCTGGTCGTGTCGTTTTGTGGCTAGCTAATGTTCATGGATGCGGATTGTTAGCTGTCTTCCTGTTTGTCCTATATAGTGTTTTGTGCAGTCCTTGCATGGTATTTTGTAAACTACGTTAGTTTGGCTCATGCTGGGTATTGGGTCCTTTGTTCTAGTGAGTTGTTGTCTGAGCGTGGATGTTGGCTTGTGTGCTGTTATGAGTCCTAAGGGTCGCAGTAGTCTGGCTGTCAGTTCTGAGACGCTCCTGACGTATGGTAGAGTGGCTAGTCCTTTTGGTTGTGGCATGTCCTCGTTCCTCGGTCTATCTCTTAGGCATCTGGTGATAAAGTTGCGTGGGTATCCGTTTTTGGCGAATACCTTGTATAGATGTTCCTCTTCCTCTTTTCGCAGTTCTGGTGTACTGCAGTGTGTTGTGGCCCTTTTGAATAGTGTCCTGATGCAGCTTCGTTTGTGTGTGTTGGGGTGGTTACCTTCATAGTTTAAGACTTGGTCTGTGTGTGTTGGTTTCCTGTGTACAACACCCCCAGATTCTATGGACTACCCAAAGTACACAAACCAGACATCCCACTCAGACCCATAGTATCACTACCAGGGACACCAGCATACAAACTGGCCAAAGAACTACAACAAAAACTGAAACACCTAGTCAGCGGATCCAAACACTCCATACAATCAACACAGGAATTCTTGGACGTCATCAGGAATACACACATAGACAAAGAAGAAACCATGGTATCATTCGACGTGACGGCACTGTTCACTTCAATTGACAAAACCCTAGCCAGAGAAACAATTGCCAACCTACTGGACGTACATAACAGAACACAGGAGGCCGAACCTATCAACAAGGACGGCATACTTAAACTACTGGACCTGTGCCTCACCACACACTTCACATTCAACAATCAGATATATGAACAAATCAACGGAACACCCATGGGATCACCAATCTCGGGACTCATAGCAGAGGCAGTTATGCAAAGGTTAGAACATACAGCCATACCACAAATCCAACACAAACTCTGGATCAGATATGTTGATGACACCTTTGTAATCATCAAAAACACAGATATAGAAAAGACACACCGAATCATCAACGCCACACTCACAGGAATCCGATTCACACGAGAGGAGGAAAAGGATAGCCAACTCCCATTCCTAGACGTGTTAGTAGAGAGAACACCCAACGGAGAATTCACCACAAGGGTACACAGGAAACCAACACACACAGACCAAGTCTTAAACTATGAAAGTAACCACCCCAACACACACAAACGAAGCTGCATCAGGACACTATTCAAAAGGGCCACAACACACTGCAGTACACCAGAACTGCGAAAAGAGGAAGAGGAACATCTATACAAGGTATTCGCCAAAAACGGATACCCACGCAACTTTATCACCAGATGCCTAAGAGATAGACCGAGGAACGAGGACATGCCACAACCAAAAGGACTAGCCACTCTACCATACGTCAGGAGCGTCTCAGAACTGACAGCCAGACTACTGCGACCCTTAGGACTCATAACAGCACACAAGCCAACATCCACGCTCAGACAACAACTCACTAGAACAAAGGACCCAATACCCAGCATGAGCCAAACTAACGTAGTTTACAAAATACCATGCAAGGACTGCACAAAACACTATATAGGACAAACAGGAAGACAGCTAACAATCCCCATCCATGAACATCAGCTAGCCACAAAACGACACGACCAGCTATCTCTAGTAGCCATACACTCAGACAACCAGCAACATGAATTTGACTGGGAAAGCACCACTATCATAGGACAAGCCAGACAGAGAACAGCCAGAGAATTCCTAGAAGCATGGCATTCATCCCCAAACTCCATCAACAGACACATTGACCTGGACACCATATACAAACCACTACAGCTGAAACTGACACCCGGAAACGGCAAGAACATCCATCAACAGACACATCGACCTGGACCCCACATACAAATCACTGCAGCTGAAACTGACACCCGGAAGTGGCAAGAACAAACCAATATAAATACCGGAAGAAACATCAAAGCAGCGCTTCACACGAGGCTCCAACAGCACTGATGATGTTCCCTAGCCAGGGAACAAAACGTTTGCAGCAAAAACTTCCAGTTCGGCGAGCAGAACCACAACAAGGAATTTTACAATACATCAGAAGTTGAACAACCTTACCTAGAGATAAAGAGCAAACAGCATCAGAGACATTGTCTGTACAGGCACCCCAAGACAAGAGGTACACCAGATCTGTCTCAAAGTGTAGGTAGCAGTATTGGTTTAAAGCACGAGATGAAGCATAATTCACTGGTGCATTTGGGTGCAGTTTGCATGGATGCATTGCAGGAGCTTGTCAGAATTATTTTGACAATACCAGTCCCCCTTACAAAACATATAATTCCTCAATAAAATTTAGCCTCTTTTGCAGTGTTAAGAGAGGGCTGTGCATTCTCAGGATTTTTTTAGAACTGAGGGTAATACTCAGCTGAGCATGACTCTTCTGTCCTTTGCTGTGTGTTGTTGACAGAGACGCAGTTCAGGCACCACAATATCAGACCTAGGACTGGTGGCAGAGAGAAGATGGAGAGAGATAGAGAGAGAGAATCTGAAATTATGGAATAAATTAGGCTGGTGGAAGAGAAAGATAAAGCAAAGGATAACAGCCTTTGACAATGGTTTGAGAGATCTTGGTGGCTGTTAAAGTGACAAGAGTGGGGCTATTCCAGGCCTGCAGTTTGTTTCAGGAATCATAACCTAGCTTCAGCTGCTGATTTGGAGAGAAGTTTTGTGGAGAGTTTATTTTCGTGCGTATTCTGGTGAGAAAGAGTGAGGCACAACTACTACCACAAATATAAGATTATTTGAAAGAATGAGATTCATTAATACAGAAAATTAATACAATGAACCTGGCGCATTTCACATTTTCTATTTTAGGGAACTTAAATTTGCAAAGGCAGCAGAGTTGTGAAGTGAAAATAAATGGAGAACCATTTTGTTCAATGCGGTAGATAACGATAGAACTTTGAAATAAAATAAAACAAAGAGCTGCAGATGCTGAAGATTTGAAACAAAAACAGAAATTGCTGGAGAAACTCAGCAAATCTGGCAGCAACAGTGGAAAAAGCCAAGTTAACGTTAATCTTTTCTGAAGGAGGGTCACTGAGCCAAAGTGTTAACTCTATTGTCCAGGGAATTAATCTGGTGAAAGCTAGACCATAAGACCATAAGAAATTGGAATGGAAGTAAGGCCATTCGGTCCATCAAGTTCACTCCACCATTCAATCATGGCTGATGGGCATTTAAACGCCACTTACCCGCACTCTCCCCATATCCCTTAATTCCTTGCCAGATTAAACATTTATCAATCTCTGCCTTAAAGACATTTAACGTCCTGGGCTCCACTGTGCTCCATTGCAGTGAATTCCACAGGCCCACCACTCTCTGGCTGAAGAAATGTCACCTCATTTCCATTCTAAATTGACCCCCTCCAATTCTCAGGCTGTGCAAATGCATCCTAGCATCCCCACCTGACAGAAACAAATTCCCAGCGTCCACCCTTTCTAAGCCATGCATAATCTTGTAAGTTTCTATTAGATCACCCCTCGACCTTCTGAACTCTATGTTCAACTTACCATTCCAAGGATCATCCGTGTGAATCTCTGCTGGACACGCTCCAGTGCTAGAATATCCTTTCTGAGGTGTGGGGCCCAAAACTGGACACAGTATTCTAAATGGCACCTAACCAGAGCTTTATAAAGTCTTAGCACCATCTCACTGCTTTTACATTCCAACCCTCTTGAAATAAATTACAACATTAGATTTGCTTTCTTAACCACAGACTCAACCTTCAAGCCAACCTTTAGAGAATCCTGTACGAGCACTCCCATATCCCTTTGTAATTTGGCTTTATGAATTTTCTCACTGTTTATAAAATGCTGTATTCTGTATTCTTTTCTCCTGCCTATATTCTTTTTTTCCAAAGTTCAAGACCTCACATTTGCTCACATTGAATTTCATCTGCCTTTTCTTGGACCATTCTTCTAAACTGTTTAAATCTTTCTGCAGCCTCCCCACCTCCTCAGAACTACCTGTTCGTATCATCGGCAAACTTCACCAGAATGCCCCCAGTCTCTTCAGCCAGATCATTAATATCTAAACTGAACAGCTGGGGCCGCAACACTGGACTCTGTGGGACACCACTTGTCACCAGCTGCCATTCTGAAAAAGAAACTTTTATCCCAACTCTCTGTCTTCTGTCAGACAGCCAATCCTCAATCCATGCCAGTAGCTCACCTTAAACACCATGGGCCCTCACCTTACTTAGCAGCCTCCCACGAGGCACCCTGCCAAAGGCCTTTTGGAAGTCTAGGTGGATAACATCCACTGAGTTTCACTGGTCTAATTTCATTTCACTCCCTAGACAGCACTTATATCCATCTTTAAATGAGGAGACTAAAACTGTACACAATACTCCAGCTGCAGTGTCATTAAGGCTCAAGGCTTCATAAATTGAAGCAAGATTTCTTTACTCTGGGAATGTAATTCTTTTTGGAATAAAGGCCAATTATTGCTCCCATCAAAATGGAAAGTGATGGTGAAATGCAGCAGGTCTAGTAGCACCTGTGAAGAAAAAAATAGAGTTAACATTTCAAAGCGAAAGACCCTTCTTTGGGGCTGTGAAATGATGGTCTTTACACTGTTGAAAAAGGGGTAGGAGGAGCAAGTCGAACCGATGATAAGGATGCCAAGAGCAAAAGACTAAAAGGATGGTGGTAAAGGAGAGATTGATATGTAAAATAGCCGTTAATGATAGCTGTGACTAGTAGAAAATAGGTCAATCTTGTTGACACCAAAACCAACAAGGCACAAACAAGCAGGAAGAGAGACGATGGAAGTCAAAATGAAGGATAGTGTTCATGCTCTGAAGTTGTTGAGCTCAACATTGACTCTTGAAAGTTGTTAAGTGCTAAAGAGTAAAATGAGGTATGGCTTCTCCAGCTTGTGTTGTGTAAGGCATTTCATCACATCCTCTAATTTCCATCTCTTGTGAAGCTCCTTTAAGTTCTGCCACCTCTTCTCTTCTTTCTCACTCCATCTTTACTTCAAATTTCACTTCGTATTTAGAGCTCAAAAATTTTAATAGCTCTGAGTTTCAGATAATTGTCAAAGGTTTTAAACCAAAGAAGTGCCTGATTTTTAACTTATCTCTTGATAAGCAAGAACTTGTTCAGCTTCTGTTTCTGTGTTCCATTTAAAAGTGATACTATAACTCAAGAATTGTCCAATTTTATGGTGAATTTGACCCACCAATGAAATTATATCTTCCTGGCACTAGCACTGCTGATGCCATAGCTTCCTGCTGTGATTAGAATTGTATCTATTTTAAAGGTTTTTATTCTACAGTAATGGAAGTTTTCCAGTGCTTTGCTGGTGGGATTTCTCATGTCTAGTAATGGAGTTTTCTGACTTAATTTCAGAGCTACATAATGATTCACATTGCATTTTCCTCATTCCCTGAAAAGAAATTCTATTAGACCAAAATCATGTATTTTAAATTACCTGATGCTTATGTGCTTTTAGCGGCTTGGTTATCTCTTTCCCCAGCTCTCTGCTCCCCCAGTATGTGAGTTTTCCACTGTCTATATTACTACCCTTTCAGCCTGAATTACAGATTTTTTTTAAGACTCTCCTACTGTACAATTTATTGCTTACTTGAATTCAATTGTCAATGTCTGATCAGCTCACCAGCTCAACACCCTTGCATCCATGACCACTACCCTGTGATGCAGAATATAATTGCCTTGGTGATGCAGATGTCTTTAGTTCTAATGTGTCTTCTGCCTCCTCTGAAAAACTTCTGTATCATTCTCTAAAGTATTCCTCAATCAATGAATTTTGTTGAGTTCGCTATCATTAGCAATCAGTATTTGTTTCATTTAATACCTTCTAGTTACCCAGTATGTTTCTTATTCTTGCCTTTTCTTGAAGGCCTGAAGTCTCACATCTTTGAGTTAATCGAATTGAGAATAGTGATGGTCATCATTACTCATTTGTATTAAGGGGGCACCATAGCCAGCACACACTGCTCACCATGTTGTGTGTGTGGGGTTCATTCAAACCAAAAGTAGTACTATGTAGATGTGGATAGTCACCTTTCTGGAAAAAATAGAAGGGGCTTATTGAGTGACCAATAAGAGGCAAATTGCATTACTGCAACTGGTTACAGATTACTTGAACATGATCTACAATAGAGACTGTTAGGAGTGCACTAACCGTAGAGTTGGCTCCTACCAGCTCCTACTTCTCTCTTCCCAACTCCTCACAATGGAATGTATTTCAAACACTTTCAAAGAGCTGATGGCATCGTGGTAATGTCACTGAATTAATATTTCAATGCCTCAGATTAATGTTCTGGGGACACAGGTTCAAATTCCAGATGGTGCAATTAAAATTCAATAAAAAAAGACTGGATTTTTTTTAAAGCTAGCCAATGGTGATTATGTAACCATCGTCAATTGCTGTAAAACAAACTCATCTAATTCACTAATGTCCTTTAAAGAAGAAAACTTACATCCTTACCTTGTCTGGCCACATGTAACTCCAGACCATAGCAATGTGGTTAACTCTAAAATACCCTCTGGGCAATTAGGGATTGGCAATAAAGGTTGGGTCAGCCAGCGGGACCAGCATCATGTGAATAAAGAAGAAAATGTGTACAGCAGAGTTTGTGGGGCTCTTGTGGCTGAGGTAGCATCCTTACTTGTGTACCAGAAGGCCAAGATTCAAATCCCAGCTTCTCCAGTAGTCTATCATAGCATGTCTGAATAGATTAAAAACAGATACAACAGCCAGAAGTCACAAACTCCATACTGAAGACGACTTAAGTAAACAACTTGTGAGGCCTTGGGATCTTTGCTATAACTTGAAACAATGGATTCAGCCCTGGGTGTGCTCACAGACCAGTCTTTTTTTTTTAGCTTTAGCAGCAGAAGCTGTTTAGATTCGCAAAAGAGTTGAGAACTTCAATGAATGTCTCTTGGCTACTACGTTCGCTGAATTTTCTCTTGATGTTTTTTTCCTCCTGAACTGGAGAACTGCACATAAGAATCTGTGTCTGAACTTTTTGCTAAGTGGCATGTTTATGGGATGTTACTGTATTGGAACAGTTAATTAGTAATAGATACTGTATCGATTATTTGGTTAAGTTTTCCAATAGTTAAATTATTCTAAATTTCTCTTTCTTTTGATTGCATTTTAACTGTAGTGCTAAATGTTGAGTAGTTTGAAACATTTCAATGGATATTAAACCATTTCAGTCCATGTATTTTAAATAAGTTCATCATGCTGTTCAGAAAAGAGTTCATGGAATTTGATCCAGCAACAGAGAAGGAATGGAGATATAATTTCAAATCACTATAGAGTGAAGCTTGGAAAATAACTTGCAGATTCTGCACCTCTCTCCTTATCCTTCTAAGTGATAGAGGTCACAGGGATTGGAAGATTTTATCAAAATTGCAAAGACCAGTTTCTATGGAACTGGTTCCACATCCAGTTGTGGATATCCAGAGTTGATACCAGCTCTCAAATCAAGTGTATTATGTGTTGACAAAGATTAGAAGTTTCTGAAGAAAACTGATATTAATTGGAATGTAAGGGGAAGAAGAATGTGTTTAGAAACTTCATTACTCGATTAGTTCCCATATTTAACTCATTTTTTAATCATATAAGCCAAACTCTGAATGGCCGAAGTATTGGCCTGAAAAATGTAATCACTGTTTTTCCTCTTTAGATCAGGTCCTAATGATGTACCGAGGATCCAAATGTAAAGTTAATGGTATTCTGGACAAAGTTTGCAGTGCAAATATACCACCTGCTTTAACTTAGTTCTAATCAGGAATTTTGTTTTAAACTATCTTTTGTGAATCAAATGTTCCTCAAAAATAGAATTGCAAGACCACCTTCTCAGCACCATTCATACCCAAAAGGTTCTAAAAGTTTCCAACTGGGTGTCTTTATTCAGAATATTAGTCCTCCATGGGTATTCTTCATGTCATATCTGGGATTAGTTGCTCTGACTGTCCAGAAAATCTAATTTCTCTTCATCTTACAACTACCAAAATAGTATAAGGTAAATGAAATGGATTTAAAGCATATGTTTAAAAAGTTTTTTTTTATTACAATAGCAATGCCCATGTCCTGTGTTGTGCAGTCTACAAATGTAATTCGGTCTTGTCCGGAACTGCTAAATATTACTGAGTTAGACTCATTGAGTCATAGAGATATACAGCACAGAAACAGACCCTTTGGTCCAACTCGGCCACGCCAACCAGATATCCGAAACTTATCTAGCCCCATTTGCCAGCACTTGGCCCATATCCCTCTAAACCTTTCCTATTCATATACCTATCCAAAAGTCTTTTAACTGTTGTAATTGTACTAGCCTCCACCACATCCTCTGACAGCTCATTCCATACACACACCACCTTATGCATGCCTCCTAGTACCCTTTTAAATCTATCTGTCTCACTCTAAACCTATGCCCTCCAGTTCTGGACTCCCCCACCCAGGGAAAAGACCTTGTCTATTTACCCTATCCATGCCCCGCAAGATTTTATAAACCTCTGTAAGGTCACCCCTCAGCCTCCAACACTCCAGAGAAAACAGCCCCAGTGTATTCAGCCTCTCCCTACAGCTCAAACTCTCCAACCCTGGCAACATCCTTGTAAATCTTTTCTGAACCCTTTCAAGTTTCACAACATCCTTCGTGCAGGAGAGAGACCAGAATTGCACACAATATTCCAAAAATGGCCTAACCAATGTTCTGTACAGCTGCAACATGACTTCTGAACTCCTATAACTCAATGCTCTGACCAAGAAAGGAAAGCATACCAAACCCCTTCTTCACTATCCTATAACTCACATCTGTGAGTTATTTGACAGTTCTGTACTCTTGATTTATCTTAATCATCAATCGGACTGAAGCTACCCAAATCTCTTCCATTTCGAACCTTTCAGCCATCAGAGAGAGTGAATTTGCATTAACAAATCTGGGCAGATTTCAAATGCAATTCAAGGTGAAATAATGCAATAAGAAACACTTATACCATCCAGTCACATCCAAAGAAATACCTTCAATTGCACAAATCACACATTGAATTCGGACATTGTGTGCTTTAGCGCAAAATTGCTTAATGAATTGTATGTGCAGCCCATTGACATATATTCCTAGAAGCATGAGATCAACATTCTATTTGCAATTAAAGTTACAGTGTTGAGATAGAGACAGCAACCTCATGTATTAATTTATTCTGCATTTAGGACATTGAAATTAATTAACAGTTCTGATGAATCCATACACAGTCATTGTATGACGTAGTGTGGGATGATCATTCAACAGCTAATTATCACTGAATAGATTGAAGGCAATATGTACTTTCCACTGAGCCCTGAACAAAGACAATGAACAATAGCAAACTAAAAGAAAAAAAGAAACAAATGTTGCTATGGAAACCTACAGCTCCTTCACGACATTGTTTTTGATCGACTATACTTTAATGGACCATATTCCTCGATAGGACACTTGTAGCTTTGCAATCCTTTCCCGAAAATGCAGTAATTTGTCAATTCATTCACAATTCGCATGATAATTTATTATGGATTTGTGAAAAGGGCTATGAAAAATGTCACTGGCACTGAGCAAGATCATTTTATTGCAGGAACAGTCAGAGAATGTTTTCAATATTGTGAGAGAATCATTTGCATCTATCTGAACAGATAAACAAAGCCACAATTTAATATCACACCCAAAATAGACTTTATCCAACAGTGGAGAAGTTCCTCAAGAACATATTGAATTGTGTGCTGAAGCTTCCGAAGATTGGTCTTGAGTGCTCAAAGTTTTGTCTCCAAGGAGAGAGAATGACCATTGAGCCAAGCCAACAACTGTACATTGGTGTGAGCAATGCATTAAAGTTAATAAGTTAATACATGAGGTTGCTGTCTCTATTTCACTGAGCAAGTGTCCAAATGCTATACCAATATTTGGCACAAGTATGATGGAAAATATTGAAACTGTGAAACACAGTTTCGGTGTTTGGAAAAAAGACCTTGGTTATTCAAAATATCTGTGCCCCTCATGATTTTGTAAACCTCCATGAGGTCACCCCTCAACCTCTGACTCTCCAGGGAAAAAGGTTCCAGCCTGTCCATTCTCTCGTTGTATCTCAAACCCTCCAGTCCTGACAACATCTTTGTAAAATTTTTTCCTGCACCCTTCCAAGATTAGCAGCATTTTTCCTATAGCGGGGTAACCAGAATTGTATGAAATATTCCAAAAGTGGCCTCGCCAATGACTTGTAAAGCCTCAACATGACATCTCAACTCACATACTCAATGCTCTGACCAATGAAGACAAGCATGCCAAACACCTATTCCACCATCCTATCTACCTGTGACACCACTTTCAAGGAACTATGAATTTGCACTCCTAGGCCCCTCTGTTCATCAACAATCCCCAAGTCCTACTATTAACTGTGTAAGTCCTGCCCTGGTTTGCCTTGCCAAATTGCCAGAACTTGCATTTATCTGAATTAAACTCCATCTGCCACTTCTCAGGCCATTGGCCCAAATAATCAAGATCTCATTGTCCTCTTAGATAACTTTCTTCACAGACCACTACACCCCCAGTTGTGGTGTCATCTGCAACCTACAAACCAAACCTCCAATATTCTCATCTAAATCATTGATATAAATGATAAACGATTGTGGACCCAGAACTAATCCTTGCGGCACGTCGCTGGCCATAGGACCATAATACAAATAACAATCCTCTGTCATCACCCTGAGTCTTCTGCCATCAAGCCAATTCTCTCCTGGGAACCTATATGATCTAACCTTACTCACCAGTATACCTTGTCAAAGGTCCTGTTATATCCATGCAGACAACTCTACCTTCAGCTATCTTCATGGTAACCTCTTGAGAAAACTTAATCCAATTTGAGGGATATGATGTCTCATACACAAAGCCATGTTGACTATCCCTAATCAGTCCTTGCCTGTCCAAATGCATGTAAATCCTATCCCTCAAAATTCCCTCCAACACTTACCCACCACTGACATCAGGCTCGCTAGCTTAGAGTCCTCTAACCTTTCCTTGCAGTCCTTCTTGAACAATGGCTCCAACATTTGCCAACCTCTAGTCTTCTGGCACATCACCAGTGGCTGTCGATGACAAAAATATCTCTGCAAGGGGCCTTGCAATCTCTTCCCTAGCTTGTCACATTGTTCTAGGATGCACCTGATTAGGTCTTGGGGATTTACCTACTTTTAGAGTGAGGATCAGGAGGCTGCCGGGTAGATAAATTCCTCCTTTAAAACTTGCCTCATGAATAGGCAGAGCGCACACTGAGCAGGAGGGACTGCTGAGTAAGTGAGGTAATATATTTAGGCAGTTGCTTTACCTGTCACACTACTTAGGTAGCGTCTCCCACCCATTCTCCTCCTCTAACCAAACAAAAATGTTCTGTGTGTCGATTTGGTAAGGTAACTCGATTTTTTTTCAATAGTCTTTTTAGGAGTTCAGAACGGTGGGAATGGATGGTAGGGCAGATGCAGTCTCTTTCTGTAGAATGTGGGAGGTAAGGGTCACAAACAGTGTCTCCACTGACTTCATCTGCTGCAAGTGCACCCAATTCCAGCTCCTTGGAAACCACATTAGTGAACTGAAACTGGAGCTGGATGAACTTCGGATCATTCGGAAGGCTAAGGGGGCTACTGAGAGGAATTACAGGGAGGTAGTCACACCTCAAGTACAAGAAAAATGTAGATGGGTTACTGTTAGGGGATGGAAAGGGAACAGGCAGACCGTGCAGTGATCCCATGTGGCCATTTGCCTCAATAATAAGTATACCATTTGGATACTGTTAGGGGGGAACAACTACCAGAGGAAAGCCATAGTGGCCAGATGTTTGGCACTAAGCTTGACTCTGTTGCTCAGAAGGGATGAGGGAGAATAGAAAAACACTAGTGGTAGGTGATTCAATGGTTAGAGGAACAGACAGGAGATTCTGTGGGCGCAAACTGGACTCCCAAAGGTATGTTGCCTCCCTGGTGCCAGGGTCTGAGATGTCTCTGACCGAGTCGGCACTGAATGGGGAGGTTGAGCAGCCAGAAGTGGTGCACACTGGCACCAATGGCATAGCCAGGAAAAGAATGAGGAACTAAAAAGTGATTTCAGGGAGTTACGTTGGAAGCTAAAAAAAACTGGACAAGCAGAGTAGTAATCTCAGGATTACTACTGGTGTCACATGATAGTGAGGCGAGGAACAGGGAGCAAGTGCAGCTAAACATGTGGCTACAGGGCTGGTGCAGGTGAGAGGGCTTCAGATACGTCAATCATGGGTGTACCTTCTGGGGAAGGTGGGACTGTACATGAAGGATGAGTTGCACTTCAACTGGAGGGGCACCAATGTCCTAGGTAGGAGATTTGCCAGTGCACTTCGGGAGGGTTTAAACTAGTTTGGCAGGGGATGTGAATCAGAGCTACAGATCAGAGGAGAGGGTAGTTGTGAACAGGCAGAAATGAAATGCAAAGAGACTGTCAGGAAGGATACACAGCTGATAGGGCAAAAGGATGAGTTATAGTGTTTCTGTTCAATGCAAGGGATGTCAGGTATAAGAGTGATGAACTTAGAGCAGTACTTGGAACTATGATGTTGGGGCCATAATGGAGATATGGGTTTCACAGGGACAGGAATGGTTGCTGGATGTTCCAGAGCTTAGGTCTTTTAAAAAGAACAGGGAGGGGTAAAAGAGGAGGTTAACTAGAGAGTGTATCACAACTGCAGAAAAGAAGTTTGTTCAGATGGTTTGTCTACTGAGTCAGTATGGGTGGAACTCAGTAACAGGGAAAGAGCAGTCACTTTATTGGGTATTTTCTATAGACACCCCCCACCCCATCCCCTCAATAGCAACAGAGAAATGGAAGAACAGATTGAGCAGCAGATCTTGGAAAACTGCGGATATAACAGAGTTGTTGTTATGGGTGACTTCAACTTCCCCAATATTGATTGTAACCTTCTTAGTGCAGATGGTCTAGCTGGAGACTATTTTGTCAGGTGTGTCCAGGAGGGATTCTTGACTCAATATGCGGATAGGCCGACTAGGGGGAGGCCATAATTGATTTTGTGCTGGCAAAGAGCCAGGCCTGGTGTCAGATCTCTCAGTGGAGAGCATTTTGGTGACAGTGACCATGACTGCCTTCCCTTTACCATAGCCATGGAGAGGGGTAGAAGCGCACAGTACGGAAGGTATTTAATTGTGGGAGGGGAAATCATTCTGCTATTAGACAGAAGCTGTGGTGTATAAATTGGGAACAATTGTTCTACGGGAAAGGCCCAACAGAAATGAGGAGGCTGTTTAAGGAGCACTTGTTGTGAGTGTTGGATAACTTTGTCCCATTGAGACAGGCAAGGATTGATAAGGTGAAGGAACATTGGGTGACAAGAGCAGAGGAGCTTCTCATCAAAAGGGAGAAGGAAATTTGTTTAAGGTTGAGGAAGCTAGGATCTTGCATAGCTTTAGCGGATTACAGAGTAGCCAGGAATGAACACAAAATGGATTGAGGCGAGCTAGGAGGAAGCATGAAAAAGACTTGGCTGGAAGGATTAGGGGAAAACTAAAGGTATTCTACATGTATGTGAGGAATAAGAGAATGATCAGACAGAGGATAGGGCCGTTCAGGGATAGTGGAGGGAACTTGTGCCTGGGGTCTGAAGAGGTATGGGATGCCCTAAACGAGATTTCTGTTTCAGTATTCACTAGAGAAAGGGATGTTGTTAATAGTGAGAACACTGTGGGCCAGATTAATTAGCTTGAACAGATTGATACTAAGGAAGTGGATGTGCTGGAAACTTTGTGAAGCATCTTGATGGATAAGTCCCCAGGGCCAGACCAAATACATCCAAGGTTACTATTGGAAGTGAGGAATGAGATTGCTGTGCCTCTGGCGATGATCTTTGCATCCTCACTCTCAATGGGAGTAGTACCAGATGATTGGAGGGAGGTGAATATTGTTCCTCTGTTCAAGAAAGGGAATAGAGAAATCTCTGGGAATTACAGATCAGTTAATTTTACATCTGCGGTAAGCAAGGTACGGGAAAGGATTCAGTGAGATAGGATTTAAATTATTTGGTAAAATGTAGTTTGATTAAAGATAGTCAGCCTGGCTTTGTGAGGGGCAGGTCATGCCTCACAAGCCTTTTAGGTTCTTTGAGGATGTGATGAGACAGGTTGACGAAGATCACGCAGTGGATGTGATGTAAATGGATTTTAGTAAGGACTTTAATAAGGTTCTCCATGGTAGTTTCAATCAGAAAGTTAGGAGGTATGCGATATAGGGAAATTTGGCTGCCTGGATATAGAATTGGCTGGCCGAAAGAAGGCAGCGAGTGGTCATGGATGGAAAGTATTCTGCCTGGAGGTTGGTGACCAGTGCTGCCCCGCAGGGATCTGTTCTTGGGCCTCTGCTCTTTTCAGTTTTATATATGAATTGGATGAAAAAATGGAAGAGTGGGTTGGTAGGTTTGCCGATGACAAGAAGGTCAGAGATGTTGTAGATAGTGTTGAGGGTTGTTGCAGGCTACAACAAGACATTGACAGGATGCAAAGCTGAGCTGAGGAGCGGCAGATGAAAGTCGACCTGGACAAATGCCAAGTGATTCATTTTGGAACGTCGCATTTGATTGCTGAATACAGGGTTAAAGGCAGAATTTTTGGCAGTGTGGAGGAACAGTGGGATCTTGGAGTCCATGTACACAGATCCCTCAAAGTTGCCTCCCAAGATGATAGGGTTGTTAAGAAAGCATATGGTGTTTTGACTTTCATGAGCAGGGGAATTGAGTTTAAAAGCCGAGATTTATAAAACCTGGTTAAACCACACCTGGAATATTGTGTCCCATTCTGGTTGCCTCATTATGGAAAGGATGGGGATGTTTTAGAGTGGGTGTAGAGGAAATTTACCAGGATGCTGCCTGGAATGGAGGGCTTGTCTTATGAGGAGGGGTGAGTGAGCTCGGGCTTTTCACACTGGAGAGAAGAAGGAAGAGAGGTGACTTGCTAAAAGTGTACAAGGTAATAAGAGGCATAGATAAAGTGGATAGCCAGACACCTTTCCCCAGGGCAGAAATGGCTGTCACGAAGGGTCAAAATTTTAAGGTGATTGGAGGAAGGTTTAGGGGTCATGTCAGAAGTAGGTTTTTTACGCATAGTGGTGGGTGTGTGGAATGGACTGCCAGTGGTGGTAGGAGAGTCAGAGACATAAGGGACACTTTAGGAATTGCTAGATAGCACATAGACAGCAGTAAATTGAGGGGTGTGTAGATTAGGTTGAGTTTAGGTTAAGATAAATGCTCGGCATAACGTTGTGGGCTGAAGGGCCTGTGCTGTACTACGTTCTATGTTTATGCATTTTAACACTTCCATCACCTCCTCTTCTATAAAGTAGATTCTTTTTCAGATATCACTGCTAATTTCCCCAATTTTCCTCGTTTCCACATCTTTCTCTACAATAAGTAAAGAGGCAAAATATTTGTTTAGTAGCTTACCCATCTCCACATGTAGACAATCTCATTGATCTTTAAGGGGCCTTTTGAAGATTAGATTAGATTATTTTCAGTGTTGAAACAGGCCCTTTGGCCCAACAAGTCCACACCGACCCACTGAAGCGCAACCCATCCCAAACCCATTCCCCTACATTTACCCCATCACCTAACACTACGGGCAATTTAGTATGGCCAATTCACCTAACCTACACATTTTTGGACTGTGGGAGGAAATCCACGCAGACACGGGGAGAATGTGCAAATTCCACATTGAACCCGGGTCTCTGGTGCTGTGAGGCAGCAGTGCTAACCACTGTGCCACTATGCCACCCATTTTTAATATTCTCTCCCTAGTTACTCTTTTGCTTTAAAAACTTGTCGAATCTCTTAGGATTCTCCTTAACATTATTTGCCTAAGCTATCTCATGGCTGCTTTTATCTCATTTTTATTCCATTTTTTCTGCCTTTTGTTTGTTACAGTAAATAGATGTGCTTTCTGTTAATTGATGTGAATTGCTTTTGTCCTGAGCAGCAACCAGGAAAATTGGTCATCTTGGTAGTCTGGTTGGGATGATTTAATACATTTTGTAGTGTTTTTTTAATCAGTGGACACAATTATTAATGCACTCTTCCCAGTTAAATTGTGACAAAAATTAAACTATTCTCTATCATGCACTTACCATTAGTAATGTTTTATATTTCTGAGAAATGTATGGATGATACACTCCAGGTTATATGCCTGAACAGAAATTTTATTCAATACTTTAACATGTTCCTACCTACATGCCTACAATTTAGCTACTCTTCCCTTGCTATTAGACAATGCCTTAACGAATCACATACTGAAGTAATCTGTGTCCAAACGCAACAAGACCTGGACAATATCCAGGCTTGGGCTGACATGTGGCAAGTAACATTTGTGCCACACAAATGCCAGGCTATTACCATCACCAATAAGGGACAATCGAATTGCTGCCCCTTGACATTCAATGTAATCACCACTGAATCCCCCAGTATCACCATACTGGGAGTTATCATTGATCAGAAACTTTATTGGACACACCACTAGATGCAGTGGCTACAAGAGGCCAGAATACTGTGGTGAGTAACTCACCTTCTGACTCCAGAAAACCTGTCCACCATCTAAAAGGCACAAGTCAGGAGTGTGACGGAATATTCCCCACTTGCTTGGATTAATGCAACTCCAACAACACTCAAGTAACTTGATACCATCCAGGACGAAGCAGCCACTTGATTGGCAGTATATCGATAAGCATCCACTCCCTCTTCCGTCAACGCTCCATAGCAGCAGTGTGCATTATCTACAAGATGCACTGCAGAAATTCACCAAAGATCCTCAGACACACCTTCCAAACTCACAACCACTTCCATTTCGCAGGACAAGAGCAGCAGTTACATGAAGTTCCCTTCCAAGCCATTCACCATCCTGACTTGGAAATATATTGGCATTCCTTCCCTGTCCTTGGGTCAAAGTCCTGGAATTCTCTCCCTAATGGAATTGTAGGTCAACCCACAGCAAGTGGACTGCAGCAGTTCATGAAGGCAGCTCACCACCACCTTCTCAAAGGTAACCAGAGATGGGCAACAAATGCTGGCCAACCAGCGACACCCACATCCTCACTGAAAATGAATATTAACAACATACAAATAAACTGCTGCTTCATCAAAAAGAAGCCTTATGAGAGTGAGGAGATGGGAGGTTAAAGGGTAAGTGCTACATCGCATTTGCTTGCAAAGCATGATGCTTTCAGTGACAGACAGGTATGAAGATGATTGAGGTGTGGACCAAATTGTCAAGATGACAATGATCCTCTTTGGAACGTTGTAATAGAAGGGGATGGAAAGATATGGTTGTTGGTGAAATCACATTGGAGATACCATAAATGAATTTGCAGTATGCATCAGTACGATGTTGTGGCCATTATGGAGACTTGGATATTGCAGGCGCAGAAATGGTTGTTTAGGTGTTTCAAAAGGAAGGGGGAGGGTGGTAAAAGAGCTGGGGAATGGCATTCCTAATCAGGGATAGCATCACAGCTGCAGAAAGGGAGGTTGCTGGGGAGGATTTGTTTGTTGAGTCATTATGGGTGGGAGTCAGATATAGGAAAGAGCAGTCACATTTTTGAGAGTTTTCTATACACCTCCCAATTGCAACATAGACATGGAGGAGTAGATTAGGAGGCAGACTTTGGAAAGGTGCAGAAGTAACAGGATTGTTGTCATGGGTGACTTTAAATTTCCTAATCTTGATTGGCACCTCCCTTAGTACAAATAGTTTGGATGGAGCAGATTTTGTCAAGTGTGTAAAGGTAGGATTCTTGACTCAATATGTAGATAGGCCGACTGCAGGGAGACCATATTGGATTTGGGGCTTGGCAACAAACCACGTTAGGTGTCATTTCGCTCAGTGAGAGAGCATTTCGGTGATAGTAATCACAACTCCCTGACCTTTACTATAATCATGGAAAGGGTTAGGAATAGACAGTATCAGAAAGTATTTAATTGGGGTAGGGGAAATTATAATTAGGCAGGAACTGTAGAACATTAATTGGGAACAGAAATTATCAGGGAAATGTGGAACTTGTTTAGGGAGCCCTTGCAGCCAGTGCTGGATGGGTGTGACCCACTGAGGCAAGGAACAGATGGTAGGGTGAAGGAACCTTCAGGGTGGCACAGTGGCTCAGTGGTTAGCACTGCTGCCTTACAGCACCAAGATCCCAGGTTTGATTCTAGCCTCGGGCGACTGTCTGTATGGGTGCTCCGATTTCCTCTCACAGTCCAAACATGTGTAGGTCAGGTGAATTGGCGATGCTAAATTGCTCATGGCGTTAGGTGCATTAGTGACAGGGAAATGGGACTGGCTGGGTTACTCATCGAAGAGTTGGTGTAGGCATGTTGGGCTGAAGGAACTGTTTCTACACTGTAGGGAATCTAATCTAATGGATGTGGAACATCTAGTTAAGAGGAAGAAGAAAGGTTAACTTAAGGTTGAGGAAGCAAGGATCTGACAGGGCTCTAGAGGGTTACAAGGTAGCCAGGAAGGAACTGAAGAATGGACTTAGAAGAAGTAGAAGGGGCATGAAAAAGCCTTGGCAGGTAGGATTAAGGAAAACCCAAAGGCATTCTACATTACGTGAGGAACAAGAGGATGTCCAGAGTGTGGGTAGGGCCGAGTAGAGACAGTGGAGGGAACTTGTGCCCGGAGTCAGAGGACGTAAGGGAGGTCCTTAATGAATACTTTGCTTCAGTATTCATTAATGAGAGGGACCTTGTCGTTTGTAAGGACAGCATGAAACAGGATGACACGGCCAAACAGCTTGATGCTAAGAAGGACAATGTGCTGAAAATTGTGAAAAGCATGAGGATAGATGAGATAGACCCAAGGTTATTATAGGAAGCAAGGGAAGAGATCGCTCTATCTTTGGCGATGATCTTTTTTATCCTCACAGTCCACTGGAGTGATACCAGAGGATTGGAGGGTGGCAAATGTTATACCGTTGTTTAAGAAAGGGAATAGAGACAACCCTGGGAATTACAGACCAGTCAGTCTTATGTCAGTGGTAGGCACATTATTGGAGAGGTTTCTGAGAGACAGGATTTATGATTATTCAAAAAAGCATAGCTTGATTAGAGATAGTCAACATGGGTTTGTGAGGGGCAGATGAGGCCTCATAAGCCTTATTGAATTCTTTGAGGATGTGACAAAATACATTGATGAAGGTAGAGCAGTAGATGTGGTGTACATGGATTTTAACAAGGCATTTGATAAGGTTTCCCACAGTAGGCACATTCAGAAAGTAAGGAGGCATGGGATACAGGCAAATTTGGCTGCCTGGATACAGAATTGGCTGGCCCATAGAAGACAGAGGGTGGTAGTTGACAGAAAATATTCAGCCTGGAGCTTGGAGACCAGTGGTGTTCCACAGTGATCTGTTCAGAAACCTCTGCTCTTTGTGATTTTTATAAATGACTTGGATGAGAAGTCAAAGGGTGGGTTAGTAAATTTACCAATGGCATGAAGTTTGGTGGAGTTGTGGTTAGTGTGGAGGTCTGTTGTAAGTTGCAACGAGACATTGACAGGTGGCAGAGCTGGGCTGAGAAGTGGCAGATGGAGTTCAACCCAGAAAAGTGGGAAGTGATTCATTTTAAAAGGTCGGATTTGAGGGCAGAATATGGGGTTAAAGGCAGGATTATTGAGTATGGAGGAACAGAGGGATCTTGGGAGTCCATGTCCAGAGATCCCTCAAAATTGCCACTTAAGTCGATAGTGTTGTTAAGAAGGCGTATGGTGTGTTGACTTTCATTAGCAGGGGAATTGAGTTTAAGAGCCACAAGGTTATGTTGCAGCTCTATGAAGCCCTAGTTCGACCTCACTTGTAATATTGTGGTCAGTTTTGGTCGCCTCATTATCAGAAGAATGTAGAAGCTTTAGAGAGAGTGCAGAGGAGGTCTAGCAGGATACTGCCTGGCCTGGAGAGCATGTCTTATGTTGAAAGGTTGAGGGAGTTAGGTCTTTTCTCATTGAAGCAAAGTAGGATGAGAGGTGATTTGATAGATAGAATGGATTGCCAGGGACATTTTCCCCAGGGTGGAAAAGACTATCATGAGGGAGCATAATTTTAAGGTGATTGGAGGATGATTTAGGGGAGGTGTCAGAGGTAGGTTCTTTACACAGAGAGTGGTGGGTGCGTGGAATGCACTGCAAGCAGTGGTAGTAGAATCAGACATGTAAATGACTCTTGGATATGCACATTGGATGAAAGTAAAATGTAGGACATTTAGATTCATTTGATCTTGGAGTAGGATAAAAAGTTGGTACAACATCAAGGGCTGAATGGCCTGCACTGTGTTCTATGTTCTAAATGGTGTGGATGATTTATTGCACACAGAGGCTAATGTAGTGGAAGTTAAGGACAAGGCGCCCCCTTGTCCTTCTGGGCGGGGGACTACAGCTATTAAGGAAAAATCCTTTCTAATTAATCTGATTGAGATATTTTGATGAGGTAACAAGCAGAATAGATGAGAGTCATAAGAGAATAGATGAGCGTCATAAGAAAATAGAAGTACCATGCTGTCGATATGTATACATTGACTTTTGAAAGGAACTCATGAAAGCCTTGCACAGCAGACTGGTGCACAGCAGACTTGTACACAGCAAATTTATAACATGCTGACTAAAAGGAGCAATAACAACATGGTCTATAGTAGACTCAATAATGGGAAACAGAGAGTAGTTGTAAAGCATTGTTTTCAGCACAGAGGAAGGTTTGTAGCCCAGATGTGTGTATCAGACTCCTGCTCTTCATGATTAGTATTAATGATCCAGACTTTGGTCCATAGGGCACAATTTCAAAATGCAGACAACATGAAACTGTGAGAAAGTTACTGTTAAACTTCATAAGGACATAGACAGATTGGTGGAACATGAAAATAAGGTAAGCTGAATTTAATACAGAGAGGTGCAATGAGGGAAGAACGTAGAGATAATAAATGGCGTGAGGTGGAGGCAGCGTAAGATGCTCCAGACAGAGCTCCTCTGTTCAGCCCGTTCTTTTCTCTTTTTCTTTTTTTCTGTCTTTCTTTCCTCCTTTCCTTTTTTTGGCAAATAATGACTTTGACTTACCCAAAGGGGAATGGAGGATCTGATGAGCACTGGAGGCAAATCCCAGAGCCATGTGGAAGCAGTCCCGGAGCGGAGGTCAGTGAGGGGAATCAAGTCCTGGAATAAAGATCAGTGAGGGGAATCAAGTCCTAGAGCATAGGTCAGTGAGGGGACTCGAGTCCCAGAGCAGCGGCCACTGGGGGGAATAAAGTCCACAAACAGAGGCCACTGAGGGCAATCGAGACCTGGAGCGGAGGCCACCGAGGGGAATTGAGACCAGGAGCAGAGGCCAGCGAGGAGAATTGAGTCCCAGAACAGAGACCACTGGGGAGAATTGAGTCCCAGAACAGAGGCCACTGAGGGGAATTGAGTCCCGGAACAGAAGCCACTGAGGAGAATTAAGCCATGGAGCCGAAGCCACTGAGGAGAATCAAATCACAGGGCAGAGGCCACTGAGGGGAGTTGAGTACCAAAGTGGAGGCCAGTGAGACAAAGCTGTCCCGGATTGGAGGCCAGTGAGAGGTATCAAGTCCTGGAGTGGAGGCCAGTGAGGGGAAGTGAGTTCCAGATAAAACATACCCTGGAGCAGCTAAGAGCCAGTGCAGAGCAGATTGAAGGCTTGGAATGGAGCAGGGATTGTTGTTGGACTGAGGTCTGGCGTGGGTTGTCAGACCAGACTTGAAAGCCCCTGTGCTCAGCTACAGCAATGTAATGTTTATGTGTAATTTGTTTATATGACTGTAACAACTATATTTTCAACTGTGTTGTATTTCTGCAAAGTAACGCAACTACTTTTTTTATGCCTCTTTTTGTACCTAAGAGTTGTACCTAAGTGCTTGTACCTGAGATGGCACCACGAGAGGTGACATTGTAAAACTTACCACTGTTCTCCTGTACATCAGTACATGTGACAATAGAAGATATTCTATTCTGTTATTAAATCAAAGATACAATTCTTATGTAGTTGCAGGAGTAGAGAGACCCGAGTGTTTATATGCATAAATCATTGAAAGTGGCAGGACATTTTAAGAACATGTAGAAGCCAAAGCATAATAAATAGAGGCATGGAATTTATAAGTGAAGAAGTTATAAATCTGTATAAACACTGGTTCAGCCTCAACTAGAGTATTACATCCAGTTCAGGGCATAATAATGTTAAAATATTGTGAAGACATTACAGAGATTAGTGAAAAAGATTCACAGAATGGCACCAGTGATCAGTAACTTCAGTTATATCAATTGGCGAAGTTGTTCCCATTGAATAAGGCTGATTAGGAGACTTGATGAAAATATTTAAAATTATGGACTGGAGGGAGCAGGAAGAGACAAGCTGCTCGTTTTGGTGGAAGAAACAAGGATAACAATCAGGTGGTAGACAAAGGGTTTAGAGGAGGCTTGAGGATTGACCCAGAGTGTGGTAGGGGTCTGGAATGTACTACCTGGGAGTGTACCTGAGGTGGGTAAACTCACAACTTTTCAAAAACACGTGGATGAGCATTTGAAATGTTATAACCTTCAAAGCTAGTGCTGGAAAGTGGGAACAGTGCAGACTTAGCGTATTTTTGCCAGTAAGGACTCAGTGGACTGAAGGGCCTCTTCTATTCTGATTCTATGACTGGAGCACAAAGATTTTAAAAGTTTAAGAGAAGAAACAAAGGGGACATAAGGAAAAGCTTTTTTAACTCTCGAGTGGTTAAGTGTTGGAAATGCAATGATTGAGAATATGGTGGAGGCAAGGTCAAAAGGGAATTGGATCTTGATCTGAAAAGGTAAAAAGCACAAGGGTAAGGGGAAAGGCAAGGGAGTGGTTTGAAATAACTGCTTTTCCAGAAAATCAACATGGCTCCTTTGGGTGGAATGGCCTTCTTCTGCACTGTAATCATTCCATAATTTGATAATCATGTGATTAAATATTAAATTCACCTGTGGAAGCCCACCCTGCTCCCAAAGCAGAATTGTGAGATTGTATGATTGTGTGGATTCAGGAAGTTTTCAAGTCAAAAATTTAACCAAAACTGACAAGTATGCACCAATGACTTTATTCACTGGCACAGTACCATGTTTAAAGTCATTTTGGGTGATTGCTTGCAATTCAAGAATGAATTTAAAATGCTTTATGCTTTTGATAGATTTATGCTATATTAATAAAATTGAAACAGCTTGAAACTCTTCAATAGATCAAGGAATACTTTTTAATGGAATAATGAAGCATTACTTCCTATTACACTGCCCAACAGCATGGTTCAGCCGAAACTTCATATCAGTGATTATGCAATTACAATAGTTTTTACAGAAATTTGAACAGTATCTCTTGCTTGAATAATTTCAAAGACATTTTATGTGCAGTTTTCTGATTAAACCCAAGCTAGAACTTATGTTCCTATTATTTAATGACAAGAAGGCAAATCCGATAATTGGATGTGAGAGTCAGTACTTCTGTTCCACAGAATCGGCTAGTCCTTTGATCTTTGAAAGCAATTGCAAAAAAAAGTTATGGAGTCATTCTGATTCCAGTGCAAGAGTTGCACTTGCAAAGTGCACCTCCATATGCATGTATGGATTCCACGCCACTTGGAGTTAAGAAAAAATATTAAAGTGTTTGGAAAGAGAACAATGTGATTTTAAGAGCACGAGCCAATCACGCCAACAATTTGTCACTGACATACTTACAATAGATATAAAACTGAGGAAGGCAGCGACACTGATGAGCAATACATTAGCAATTACAGGGGTGTAACATACATCAGTTGTCATCACTGAATGGCAAGCAATATAGTTTTCATCAGAACAATGAAACCTGAAGAAAAACATTAGCTGATTATTCATGTGATGATGTACAATACAGTTGCATTCAACCACTAAAGGGGAATTTTGTAATTAACTTAACCTTTCCTGATCTAAGAGAAATGAATAGAGACACTTGTCTGACCCCAGTATTGACCTATGAAATAAAGTGTCCAGTCTGGGTATAACAGGGTCAGTTGTTCAGCTGGAACAAATTGAAAAACTCGGGTTTCCATTGGTGTCATTTTACATTAGCATCTGGGCATGAAGCATCCAAATTGATTTTCTGCACCAGTTAATCCCAAACTGGCTACCATGAAAAGAGCTGCAAGTCCTGAGCTGGTTGTGCTAACTCCTCAGAGGACAGTCAAATACTCAACCAGACTAACAGCAGAAAACAGAGTGAAATCTCTTGTTCTTGGCTGTTGAGGTAAAAGAAAACAAAAATATTGGAAGCTTATAGTGGTGCTTTCTAATTCACCTGAATGATCTGAATTAACCATAATCTGAATTCTAAATGAATGAAGTTTTATTGTAGAAAATGGACACCTCAACAAACAATGGCAAAATTGTCATTTTAACCTTCTACCTGATCAACAGGAAAGCTAAGGAATAACTTCATTTCCGAACACTCACCACAACCAAAATATTTTGGGATCTTGCATTAGCTTAACTGCAACATCTGAGGAGCAATAAAGCCAAGATCAAGGGGAGAGTGAACCTCACAAAGAGATAATGGGTACTGGCTGGGCCAGCAGAGCCATCACACTATGCACTGTTTAACTCAGCCTGGAGTAGCTGTTAGGAGCATATTGTTGCTCAAGGTGGCACAGGAGCCACACAGAATCATGTTAGATATCCCTGTCCAAGGAATCATGCAGATTATTCTGGGATGGTGAGAAAAACACAGCTTGTGGCTTGCTGGACTAGAACATATTACATTTACTACCACCTACAGGAAAATATCTAAATCAAAGAACACAATAGTTGACAGCTAATTAAGCACTCCTATTACAGTCATAGAGTCATTGAGATGAACAGCACGGAAATCGACCCTTCAGTCCAACTCATCCATGCCGACCAGAAAGTCTAACTCAATCTCAGGTTCATCTGCCAGCACCTGGCCCATATCCTTCTAAATCCTTCCTATTCATGTACCTAACCAGATGCCTTTGAAATGTTGTAATTGACTTCCTCATCCCATACAGCCACCACCCTCTGCATGAAAAAGTTGCCCCTTAGCTCCTTCATTCACCCTAAACCTATATCCGTTAGTTCTGGACTCCCCCACCCCAGGGAAAAAAGACTTGTCTATTTACCCTATCCATGCTCCTCATGATTTTATAAATGTCTGTAAGATTTATAAAATCACCCCTCGGCCTCCAGAGGATTTCCAACGAAAATCTATACAATCATCTCAAACACCATAGTCTGAATGAACCATAGTCCCACACCCTACAAACAGATGACAGAAGCCCCCCAACACATGCCTCCACCACCGCACCCCAACTCCTTTCCGTATCCCCCCCCACCCCCCCCAACGCTGCCAACTCTAGTTGTTACTCTTTTTGCTTGGTTGAAAACATCAGCAATAACAACTTGGCAACTGATCCAACTGCTGAAGACACAGGTGTCAAACTTCCATGGGGATTCAGGTCATCCTTCAAGCTTTAGTTGAGCTTGATCCAGGATAGATGTGGCCACATTTGGAACTTGATAAGCAGCTCCCATCATATGGCCAACCAAGTCCAATCATCAGCCATTAACTGACCTCCTGCCCTGAAAGATCCACTCTTAGCAACATCAGAACCATTTACACAGTGACAGCTGAAACAATTGAATGGATTCACTTTAAATTAAACTATAAATATTTCCATAGCCACTCAAATTTTAAAAAGACAGAATCTGAATGCAGCATGCAACTGGAAGAGATTAGGATCGAGTATGATCTCTGTATGAACTCTATATGTTGCCTAATTTCTTCCACACTCAAGTCCACGAATAGCTTAAACTCGTACACATTCAAAAGTTCATAGATGAGAGGTAGAGTCAGGGTAGAGAATCATTGAACAGTATTTTTCTCCTATGAATCTTCTGCAGCCTTTTTCCCTCAATATCTTAGACAAATGCTACTTATGGGTTAAATTGCCTTTTCTATAGAATTCATAGTGTGGAAACAGGCCATTCAGCCCAAAGAGTCCACTCTACCCCTCCAAAGAACATCTTATCCAAACCCATCCTTAACACTATCCCTGAACACTGCATTTTCCTTGGCTAACCCATACATCGCTAAACACTATGAGTAATTTAGCATGGCCAATCCACCTAACTTGACACATCTTTGGACAGTGGGAGAAAACCGTAGCACCCGGAGGAAACCCACATGGACATGGGGGGGTGGGGAGGGATGCGCAAAGTCCACAAGGGCACCTGAAACTGGAATTGAACTCTGGAACTGTGAAGCAGCAGTACTAACAACTGAGCCACCATGCCCACCCCATTTTGAGTCTTTGTAAAAAAAGCACTTGAATCTTTGTAACTTTTACTTTTTATACAGCTTGTCATTTCCAACTTTCATAAACTTTATTCGCCTGTTCAAATCTATTTCTGTAAATTTCTAACCCCGAAGAATTTACCGCTACTATTGCTTTGCCATTCAAATAAGATTTGCATTGATTTTTAGTCATTTGAAACCCACCATCTCTCCCCCTCTTTCCCACTTAGCCTTATTTGTCACATATTTGCTCCAGTTTGGTTCAGGTGAAGTGATCAAGCTGCAGAACTCAGGATTGAGTCCTCCTAAGGTAATTGCAAAGTGAAGGAGCACTGTAAGTGACAGCTGAGGGCCTTTAAAGTAGCTCTTGAAGTGTCTTCAGCTGAATCAAAAGCTGCTTCTGAGCTGTATTATTATACAGAGAATCACGAAGCCAGATGGGTCATTAGGGTGAAGGAGTGGAATCAATGCATTGTCATTATCTGCAGGGTGACCAGTCATACCAAGCTGATCTTAAACCACTTTTCCTGTTGATTAAGATTTTTCATTAACCATAATCATTAAGCAGTCATTGGTGTATACGTTTGACCTGCAGAATTGAACTTATGTTCTGAGAATATCTAAGTGGTTGTTACCTGCACATTTCCTCTATAGGTCTTTCAATTATGTGTAAGGCAAATGTTTGACATGATGCTGATAAGGACACTGAAACCTCCGTCAGCTGCTGAAATGTGCCAGCTAACTTCTGGGTATACGAAGGCACACTTGTATATCACAGCGTCTAGTGGCTGGGTTGAAGATACAAAGTACTACTCTTGAAACTCCACATTTTCAAATGAAGGAGCAAAGATTCATTATCAATAGAGGCCATTCAGTCCATCAAGTCTACACCAACCCTCTGAACATCATCCCAACCAGACTCACCCCTCAAGGCTATCCCGATAACCCCACATTTCATGTGGCTAATCCATCTAGCCTGCACCTCCCTGGACTCTATGGGGTAATTTAGCAAAGGTAGTCCATCTGGTCCCAACATCTTTGGATTGTGGGAGGAAATCAGAGCACTCAAAGGAAACATACATAAACAGGGGAGAACATGCAAACTTCACATAGATAGTTACCCAAGGCTAGAATCAATCCCAGCTCCCTGGCACTGTGAGGCCATAGTGCTAACCACAGAGGCATCTCAATGGAATTTGACAGGTGCCTGTGCTGTGTCATATGAATAGTAATAAACCACACATTTAATAAAAGTGCAAACTTATTCATCATAATTCAGTGCCCAGTATGGGCTGTGAACCTTTGAAACAAGGTAAGTGGATCTTCCACAAGTTAATGTAGCTCCAACATGACAAATCCAATCTAGTCCCACCTGCCAGCTCCCAGCCCATATCCCTCCAAACCCTTCCTATTCATATACTCATCCAAATGTTGCAATTGTACCAGCCTCCACCACATCCTCTGGCAGCTCATTCCATGCATGCACCACCCTCTGCATGAAAAAGTTGCCCTTTAGGTCTCTTTTATATCTTTCCCCTCCCATCCTAAATCCATGCCCTCTAGTTCTGGACTCCCCCACCCCAGGGAAAAGACTTTGCCTATTTATCCTATCATGCCCCTCATAATTTTGTAAACCTCTGTAAGCATCCAATGCACCAGGTAAAACAATCCCAGCCTGTTCAGCCTCTCCCTATAGCTCAAATCCTCCAACCCTGGCAACATCCTTGTAAATCTTTTCTGAACCCTTCCAAGTTTCACAACATCTTTCCAATAGGAAGGAGACCAGAATTGCATGCAATATTCCAACAGTGGCCTAACCAATGTCCTGAAAAGCCGCAACACGACCTCCCAACTCCTACACTCAATACTCCAGCCAAAATAGGAAAGCATACCAAACGCCTTCTTCACTATCCTATCTAGCTGCAACTCCACTTTCAAGGAGCTGTGAAACTGCACTCCAAGTGCACTTTAGCAACACTCCCGAGGACCTTACCGTTAAGTCTATAAGTCCTGCTAAGATGTGCTTTCCCAAAAATCAGCACCTCGCATTTATCTGAATTAAACTCCATCTGCCACTTCTCAGCCCATTGGCCCATCTGGTCCAGATCCTGTTGTAATCTGAGGTAGTACTCTTCACTGTCCACTACATCACCAATTTTGGTGTCATCTGCAAACTTACTAACTGTACCTCTTATGCTCACATCCAAATCATTTATGTAAATGAAAAAAAGTAGAGGACCTAGCACCAATAGATAAAAAAAAACTCTTTTATGTGTTGCCTTTGCAGTCTATTGTTCTGATCAGTTATAACACATTAATTTGTTTATTGACAGGCTGTGTGTGTTGTTAGCAAAGTTAGAATTAATGTTAATCCTTGTGAAGGTAATGTGGGATATAGGTAAATTAATGTTACTTCTGCAACCATAATTACTTATGCAAGGTAAATGAACTCACACCAGTGGGTAATTGTTTCAGCCAAGAGCTGAGTCAGCAAGAATGGAAACTATGTGGAGGAAATGCATAATTGTTTTTTTGTATTAGCTAAAAATGTATGCAAGAAAGAAACGGGACTGCAAAACAATGGTAGAAATACAGGCACTAGATAAGATGCTGTGAAGAGAGGCAGTTAAACTAGATATGCCTGTATAAATAGTAGGTATAAACATCTATTTCCCACTTTTACAGAAACACAGGAACAAACCCCAATTAAAAGGGCTTAGTGATAAGATGCTGAGAGGGGCGGCACAGATGGAGGGGGTAGATAATGGTAAGCAAAGGATGGGATGAGGTCAAATGGCCTTGTGAGGCCAGGAATAAGCATTTTATCACAGACAAGGCCAGATAAGGCAAGAGATAAACAGGAGTAATGGGTACCAGTCTTAGGGAAGTGGAGGATGTAAACGGGGGGAGCAATGAAATTTTTAAAAATGTAGAAACCAAATTATATAAATATCGAGTATTTGTTGAATTCAGTGTGTTTTGTCCCTGCCTTGTGGACATCACACCCATTTGCAAGTGTGAAATAAATGACACTACCGATTCAGATCTTGTCTCGGACTGAAATTATCGAAGTCAGTGAGCTTTGTTTCTCACTGTAATGATGAGCTACCTTCTTGAAGCATTGTAGTCTAAGCACTGAAGGTGCTCCCGTGGTCTGTGGAGGAGAGATTTTGAGGATTTTGTCCAAACAACAATGAAGGAGCAGTGATATAGTTTCAAGTCAGAATTTTGTATCAGTTCCAGAAGAGCATTGATGTGGCTATGTTCCAGTGTGCCTACTGCCCTAGCCCTTCTAGGTATAATGTTCACAGATTTCAGAGATGCTGTTGAAGGTACCTTGATGAGTTAATGCAGTGCATCTTGGTGACAGTACACATTGCAGCAATCAGGAAGCTATATGGATGATGAATTGAGTAAATTCTTAAGGTGCAAAATGATTTGTCAGTCAAGTGGGCTAAATTGTCTAGGATTGTATTAAGTTTCTAGGGTCATGTTAGAGATTCACTCATCCACACACGCATTGTATTCTATTATACTTCTGCCTTGTGTTTTATAGGTTATGAGAAGAGTTTGAGGTGTCAGGAGGTGAGTTACTCGCAACAGTGGAGTTGAAGTGCCAAACACAAAGTATGGAGGATTCTGAATATCATTTGTTATTGGATATTGAAAGATTGAAATATCTGAACTCTGCCATTGATAGAATCATAAGTTATTATCTAATGAAGTTTGACGGTCAAGCAATTGGGTCATGAACTAACATCTTGAATTTAAATAAAAGCAAATACAATGGCATGAAAACAGATTTAGGACTGAATGAACACATTGATCTGTATGACGATAACATGTAATGAGATAGAATGACCTCATAGCAAAGGATCATTTGGGAAAGAGTGATCACAACATCATAGAAATTTCACATTTAGTTTGAAGGTGAAAAAAGTGGGTCTGAAACTGTCGTGTTGAACCCATTTTCCTGAGAGATTAGCATGGGGTTCTGGATTACTGTCCAGTGACATTATCATTGTGCCACTATCTCCTTGAATTTAGTTAAAAGGTAAAATTGTAGAAAAACAATGGCAGGCATTTAAGAAGCTAAATCATAAGTCTCAGAGATATACAGATAAACAAAGACTTGAGAAATGTTGCATGGTTAACTAAAGAAATTAAGCTTAAGTTTCAAATCAAAAGAAAAAAATGCATAATACTGCAAAGATTAGTGACTGGCTGTGAGAATAGAAACATGGGCGGCACAGTGGTACAGTGGTTAGCACTGTTGCCTCACAGCGCCAGAGACCTGGGTTCAATTACCCATCTCAGGCGACTGACTGTGTGGAGTTTGCACATTCTCCTCGTGTTTGCGTGGGTGTGCTCTGGTTTCCTCCCACAGTCCAAAAATGTGCTGATTAGGTGAATTGGCCATGCTAAATTGCCTGTAGTGTTAGGTGCAGGGGTAAATGTAGGGGAATGGGTCTGGGTAGGTTGTGCTTTGGTGGGCCGAAGGGCCTGTTTCCGCACTGCAGGTAATCTAATTTTAGAAACCAGCAAAACTAAATAGAAACATTTTAGAAACCAGCAAAACTAAACAAAAATAAAATCTTGCTCAGCAAGCTATTGCAGACCAACAAGTCAATAAAAGAGATCCTGCAGATGTACTCGATTCGAAGTTCCAAAAAGATCTGCTAAGGTGCAAGATTAAAGGTTACTGCAGAACACAGCTCATGGTATATTAGCATATGTACAGCCTGAAACAGAGAGTTCAGATAAATGGATCATTTCCAGGCTGGAAACCTATATCAGGTAGAGTAGTATAAGAATGAGCTGGAGATATAACTATTTATGATCAACATTCACAAATTAGATGAAGGAACCAACTGTACTGTAGCCATATTTATTGATGATACATTTTTAGGAAGAAAACATTGTGAGGAGGACACAAAGGATGTAGAGCATTAAAATATGGAGTAGAATGTGGGAAAGTGTGATGTTGTTCACTTTGGCAAGAAGAATAGCAACACAGACTATTATTTCAAAAGGATGAGACGGCACAATGTCACATTGCAGAGAGATCTATACTTGTGCATAAATTACAAAAAGTTAGCATGCATGTGCTTCTGAATGCAAATTAATGTCAGCATTTAGTGCAAGAGGGAGAGAGTATAAAAAGGTCTTGCTACAACCGTATCGGGCAGTGATGAGTGTATCAGAGTGCTGTGTAAAGTTTTCGTCTTCTTACAAATGGAGGGATATACTTGAAATTAAGTGAGTTCACACAAGATTCACTAAAATGATTCCTGAACTGATGATGTTATCTTATGAGGAAAGGTTGCACATTCAGGGCCTATATTCATTGAATTTAGAAGAATGAGAGATCATTTTATTGAAATATCCTAATATCCTGAGGGGAGTTGACACAATAGCTGCTGGGAGGCGGCTTCTTTCCATACAAGCATCTAGAACTAGGGTCATAATTTCAAAACAAACTGTCTCCCATTTAAGATGGGGATGAAGACGAATTTGTTCTCTTTGGGTGATATTAATCCTTGACATTCTCTTCCACAGAGAGCAGTGGAGTTTGGCTCATTGAATGTATTCAGGATTGAGTTGGACAGATTTTTGAATGACAAGAAAAGTCAAAAGCTACAGGCAACAGACCGGAAAGTGCAGATCAGCCACGATCCATCCCTGTAATTATTTCTCTTAATCTTGTGACTCAGAGTTAGAGATAAACATCAATGCAGAGGAAGTACTTCTCATGTAATCATATTATTGCAGGGATATCTTTACCAATTTATGTTCCCAGTGCAATGATATGCCTGTAGGTAGCATATAATAGAAATTTGATGCATGCCAGAATTGCACATTTGCACTCCTGGCAGACAATTTCTGGGCCTGGAGCATGAAATTTTTCAATTACTCCTTACACATCCCAGAGACTTTAAAGGGCAACCTATCCTTGAAAAATAATTTAGCAAACTTTTATTTTGCTTGTGAAGAGTTGCAAAGTGTCTAGCTTTGTTTTGTTCCACAGCATTAAAAAGCAACCGATGCTGTCCTGTGTTTCATACTGATTCCTACCATTTCATGTTGTCCTGGATTGTCACTTATGATGCAATAGATTTTATGAATTAGTTCCCTTGACATATCAGTTGGAATGGGTATCACAAATTCAAGCACCCAGCTTCAGTCCACCCGACCTGATTTGTCCATGTACAAACTGTTACTTCAATCAGATGGTACTGTTCTGGGAGCACTAGTGGGTTTAAACTATTTTCAATTTTAAAGGCATCGAGGGCTATGGGGAAAAAAATTGAAAAAGAAGATCAGCTGTGATCATGTTGAGTGGTGGGGCAAGTTTGAAAGGCCAAATTGCTTGTTCTTGTTCCTAGTACTTTTATGTTAACCCATCAATTATTTCCATATACGTTCTCACGAGGATCTGCAGATAAGCTATCTACCTTGTGACTGAATGCAGACAAATGATTTTGAACAAAAGGTAGATTAACCCATATAATTATCAAAAATGGACAAATTAAACATTTTCTTATTGCTTTTTAAAAAGGATAAAAGTTAATTGTACAATACCAGAAAGAGTTTTACAACTCCAGGCGTCCACTCACACTGTCACAAACGCACAAGAAAGGGCAATTAAAAATGAGGTGGCATGCAGTCATGTATTACAGTTGCAAAAAATTCACCAATATCCTTCCTTCCTTCGAGGTGAAGGCTTAAAATGTTGCAGACCTGCGATTCCTTTTAGGTCTCATGAAGAAGTGGAGGTTGAAGGTTTATGAACATGGCTGACTGCTTGCAATAGCAAGTTTCTCTGCCTTCACTTCAGTTGGGATGCAGTTAAACACATGCAATAACAGACAAATTTTGTTCTTCAAACAGGTAGGCAGAAGCCACCACGAAACTTCCCTGATGAATAGGAAGTGAATCTGACTGCATTCCTATTAACACACACTGATTTGGAATATGTATTCTGTTTTTAAGACTTCCACTCTAAGATTTTTGTTTGGTTGGTAAAAACACACAAAAGATCAATGCAAGCTGGTTCAGAAACAAAAGGGTTAATGTTAAGTCTGTTTAGCCAATGGGGGTCATGCTGATGGGGGTGATTGTGCCCGATTCCTAATGCTTTCAATGTTCCACTAATTTAACAAAGTCCCTGAATAAATACGTGAGTGCTGTCTGTCATGTGCAAGAGGAGTTTACTGCAGATTTAATATGCTAGTTAACCAAAGATTCTGGAAGCTTGGATGGAGTTTAATCCAAAAACAGGTCGGGGAAGCAAGAAGGAGCTGAGATAGATGTTTAAAATTATATTTCCCCTATAGATTCTTCATGCAATCGTTGAGACCCCGAGTTTCTTTTTCACCTCCCGCAACTGTGGTCAGTTCAGATCCATTCATATATTACCTTGGTTTGAATCCTTTCCTTCAGCCTTTTATGCTGTCTGGTGTCCAGCATGACTCTGACTGTCAACTACTGATCAGGGGCATTCGTTTTAATTGGGAGATTAATCTGAATGTTACACATGAGGGTTTGGGGGTTAAAGCAGCCTGGACCTGACTTTGAGCACTCATCAAGACTTATCTTCCTTCATCACAGCCTGTCCGCTCCAAATACGTCTTAATTCCAAATTAGGTTTGAGCCATAATTACAATCCCTGATTGTCATGCATGAATAAAAAGATTTCAAATTTCAATCAGTATTCCCTGATATTGTCAGAAAATGTCATGGGGAACCAAATTTGTGAAAACGAATAATTTCTAAGTTTTCATGAAAAATTTGTGAATTGGTAACAACTTTAAAATAGTCAAGTTTAAAAGGTAGCCACTTTGAGGTTATTCCAGATTTTACTCATTAGCTACTTAGTTAGTTAGCTCTATTTTAATAATTATTGAAAACATGTTATGGAAAGAAATGGGACGTGGGGATTACAAATCATGTATCATTATATCAAGAGTGAACAGGCATAAGTCTATTACTTTTATTGAAACAAAGGATAGTGCAATGCAAAATAAAGTTGTTAATTCTAATGGGTAGTCCCAATTGCTAGTAAGTGAGATGCATGAAACATTTTGTCTATCAGATGCTGGTCAATCTGTTACGCGCTTCCAGCAATTTATTGGAGAGCTGTGATTATTTTTTGCTTCATTAGTTCATGTTTCTCGAATATTCTTGTAAAATAAGTATGGACCATGATTACAACCTACTGTGAAGATATAACTTTAACTGATTGTCTTGTAGGTGGTAATTCATTTCAGTGGATTGTTACGAAGTTGTCTTAAAACACAACACTTGTCATTTTCTAAACATACCTTTGAAATTACCAGGTGTTGCAAATTGTGCAACTTCTATACATGTCAGAGACCCTGGTAGAAACCCGTGCTTTAGTTTCTCAAGATGTAAAGAAAGTCTTCAGGCCATAATTAGTGCTATGAAAGAGATTAATTGAAAGTGAGGAAAAGCCATGGAAACATTGCATTGTCATGACAACAACCGATGCTGGCTAGATAAGCCTGAGGTGAGACTCGGAGCAGTAGAGCAGAGAGATTCTCCTTCAGTGAAGGCAGCTGTCAGCTTTGTGTTGGTGAGTGATTCTGTGTGTGTCTGTGTCTGTGTGTGTGTGTGTGTCTGTGTGTCTGTGTGTGTCTGTGTGTGTGTGTCGTTCATTATTGTTATGTTACCAGTTAACTTTAAATAGTATTAATGCAGTTAGTATAGAAAAGTAACACCTCTAGTGATAAAGCTTTTTTCAAAAAAGGGTTAAGTATTACACACTCATGATGAGGACTTCAGTTATAGTGTTAACTCTGTTCAAAATTACGGATGATTTTGTCTATTATCTGATTTACACAGTTTAAGAGAACAACCAGAATGTATAGCTTGCTAAGAATTGTATGGTTCACTCAGAAAGGCAATGCAAACTTTCAGTGTCGACAGGACTTGTTTTGAAAGTGATCATATTTTGTCATGTATGGCACTTTAATGGAAATTTGTATTTGATTCTAATCAAGGAAAGATGACTTAAGTTGGTCTATTAGCTTTTCTTTTTCATATATGAAAGATGTTGCCTTAATTCATTGCCAGTGACAATACTTCTTAAACACCCAATAATTCCAAATTTATTTTTCAGCTACATTTGAGCAGTGCTATAGAATTAGAGCTTAGTGCTGCAGAGATTTTGTACTTAAAAGTTACCTCAATTACATTGATTCCACATTTCATATTTTTGATAATCTTGGTGTTATGGATTTGGATAAAACTAGTGAAATAGTACAAAAGCAATAGTACTCAATGGGACATGAGTGCATCTTTTATCAGCGTATGTGGAATTTGAACAAAGTTAGTTTTTGATATGATGAAAGTGTTTTATTTATTTTAGGATACTAATTAAATATGCACATTTTCATGTTTGTCATTCCATTACAGTGTATTTTATTTTATAACAAAATTGAGCCTGGAATTACAGAGTTATCGAGTTCTTTTTAAAGAATAGCCTTGAGATGAGTGTAGTAGGTAAAATTCATTTGTTGATCATCCCTGGTTGCATAGACAGAGCTATACTTTTGCAATTCAGTGAATTCTGTTTACTCTGAGCATTTAGTAGCTTAAACGTGGAGCACAAAATTCTGAGGGGATACTTGGATAAAACCCAATAACAACATGGGGAATGCTGTTGGGTTACTAGTCGGTATCCATTCTTTGCAATGCAAGCAATTTGTGATCTTTGTGCTGCCTGCTTATTTCAGTGATAGAAGCATTTGTTGATTGCTTTGTGTGCTGCTGACTGTCTGTACACTTCGGCAGAGAACTCAAGTTCAAGTGAAGCCAGCCCTATTAAATGTTAGACTGGGTTACTTAACAGGGAGGTGCATTCTAGTCACAGCCAGTGATAGAAATTTTTATGGAGGAATCTGAACTGTGAAGGCTGAGGATAGAAAAGCAGCTGGGACAGAGAGAACACTCTAATATTCACTGATGCAATGGGAGCCTTTGTGTGAGTGATGTACAGGAAGGTTAAGGTCTTTTTCCCATGGGGGACCACAGGCCTTCTGCATAGACACAGAGAAGACAGATGGAACAGAGGCTATTGCTGTCGCTGTCAATGCCATCAGGGTAGTCTCATGGACCTGGATGCAGTGCAGGTAGAAGTTTGATTACTTCCTGCAAGTGGTCAAGGTCACTAATTGTATCTTCAAGTGTTGTATCCTTGCAAATGAACCACTAACTTCACACTGTTATTAGCACTTCCTTTTCACTTACCTCACCTTCAGACACAACACTATTTGCAAACCATCCATAACTAGAGGGCATAGGTTTAGGGTGAGATGGAAAAGATATAAAAGGGACCTAACGGGCATTTTTTTCACACAGAGGTGGCGCATGTATGGACTGAAGAAGTGGTGGAGGCTGGTAAAACTACAGCATTTAAAAGGCATCTTGATGAGAGTATGAATAGAAAGGTTTTAGAGGGATATAAACCAAGTACTGGTAAATGGGACTAAATTAGGTTAAGATGTCTGGTCAGCATTGACAAGTTGGACTTAAAGGTCTGTTTCTGTGCTGTACATCTCAATGACTTTATGACTCTATGACTCATTATAAATACTAATAGAGTACAATGTGGACATATTTCTTTACTTCATAATTTAAAGATTTTCGTAATGGAATTGGATTACATGCCTCTGACCTTTTAAGACCCTCCCAAAACTTTCCCTCCAGTTGTAAGGATTGAAGATGAGTAGGGAAGGGAACTAAAATTGAATGTTATGGGCTCATTAACTTCTATTAGATTGAGATATCTGTTCAGACACAGTGGTGACACTTTCTGTTCAAATCTGCTTCAGCCCAACTTTCCTTTCAAACTGTTGCCTGCTCATGTTCAATGTATGATTCTCTGCAATATGAAATATTCCTCATTTCCAAGTCTACGTTTGTCTTCTGTTTGTAAGTTGCGTGCAGCCAAGTACAGTATCACATAGCCATTCTAATTCTACAAACTTGTCAATATTCACAGATGTTAGGTACATCATACGTGATTCTACTAAACTACTGCCATATTCCCAATCTCTCTCTTCCAAATTATTTGAAAGCATTGTCACCAACAAAGTTCATTCTATGTTTCAGTTGCCCCAAACAGAATTCCTCCAAACAGAATCCTAACTCACAACAATACTAATTTGACTTACATCATCAATGAAATCCTATACGGCTTGTGATCCTTCCTTTTCTTTCTTGATCTATCTTATGGTTGAGCACACTTTTTCCTGTAGTACCTTATCACATTGCTCACTTGAATTGGACTGTGCTCACCTAATTTCATTTTTATCAATCCCTTCTTAAACAGATAACTGTTTTTAAAGAGTTCACTTTGCTTTTCCTCACCTTTATCTTTGGTATTCCTTGATCTATTGTTATTTCTTATGTCCATGCAACACTCCGACAAGGTCATGTGCAATTGCAATTTTGATTTTCAGATGTACGTTGATAATATTCAGCCTCAATGCCTGTCTCTAATTTGTCAGACTACTTATCCGACATGGAGTACTGGATAAGCATAAATTTCTTCAATTAAATATTGAGAAGCAGCAAACTGTTGGCTTTGATCAACACCACAACGTGCCGAGGATCTGATTTGAATCTTCCTTCCTAGCAACTGTCTGTGCCCGAGTCTCTCATCTCATTTCCTTGTCATTGTTTAAACATCTAGCTCTATCTCTGTAACATTAATCGTAATTCTTGTATGAATCAATAATTTTAAAAGACATGAATTTTCCATTTGCCAATGCAAATCATTGTACAAGGTTTCATGCTTCAAGGTTTCTACACCAAGAAATAATCTTAAATTAACATAAATTAAGCATTATTTAGTGGGAAACTAATAAATGATAGAAAATGTATCCATTTATAACTTTTTAGCGGAGCTGAAAATCCCACAATATTTCTACATTAAACCAGCAAGTCCTAGGCTAAAGTTTAAAACATCCTAAGCTGTTTGGCAAATTTTACTTGTCAACTATCACATCAAACCTGGATCTTGTCCGAATCCTGTTGCATCTGATAAAGGAATGTTTCATTATTGGAGCAAATGTAAATGGAGCTGAACAGCAAATAGATCTACCTGTGGTCCTTAAATTATCCAATGGTCATTAAAGGATGCAACTGGAAATATATTGCATTTGGGATGCTGCCAAGTTGAACTATTACAACTGGAAGAGTCACTGGAGACTTTTAACCCAGATTCTTTTTGACTACAGTTTTAAAAGGGATCCTTAGTGCCAGTCATGGTCATTTTTAGTCTCAAAGCCAAGGGATATCACTTGCACATCATCACTGGAATTCAACTTTTCATACTGGAACCAAGTCTGCAGCCTGTGAATTTTATGAAATCTAAACTAACATTACTGAACAGGATATTGTGAATAAGTGCTACTTTTGATTACATTTGATGACTCTTACAAACTTTTTGATCATAGTTAGAAGTAGTTGTTTAGTTTGCAGATTGGATTTGTCCTATGTTTGGTAGGTAGAATGTTTTTGGGCAATATCCCATGTAGTTGGTTTGATGCTAGTTTAGTAGCTGCACTAGGATAGCTTGACTAAAGGCATAGTTCATACTAGAGACAATTCTTTAACAACAAAGTTGGAATTTGTGGAGCCAATAACTTTCAATGTGCTCAGCTGCTTCTTAGTATTTTGTAGAATCAAATTAGTTGAAGACTTGGATTTGTTATGATAGTCACATTTTCAGTCTCAAGTATTCAAAGGGTCAAGTCCATTTGTGTGGTTTTGAATATATTTAATAAGACCTTACTTGCTGATTGTTCATTTTTATCCAAAGACAATTAATGAATCTAATCAGCGGTAGTCATATAGACAACCTTTTATATAAATATATAACATTCACAGTGCAAGCATGGTTACACCTTTGTTTGCGTAAATTGTTTTAATGCATCTTACATTTAAAAATGAAATAAAATAAAATGGAAACATTTTAAAAAGTAAATATGCATATTCATTTAAAAACTGAATTGGCTATAAAAGTTCAATTTCTGCTATCTGCGTATTGTGCTGTTTTGTTGCAGATCTGCAAAAAAGCTCTCTATCACCATGACAACAGAGTGTGTGTGGTCACCTGAAGCACCAGATGACAGACTGGACAACAGCGATCAGCTCTGCAAGCACTTAGGTAATTAATCTGGTGTGATGTCCACAGAGACAGTTCATTACACCAATGGAAAAAGATTTCATCAGCCAGGCTGAAAGAGTGCAAGATGTTCCTTTGAAACATGAGTGGAGTTTGCTTCAGGGCACGAGATTGGCCAACCCAGCCAGATGGAGACACAGATGGAAGGTGCACATCCTCAAACTGCTTGAAATACAAATGGGAACCACTGTCCTTAAAAGAGTCATGTACTACAAGTAGTTTGATTTGGCACAAAAATATGGATTATTTAGTTCAGATGAGATAACAGGTATTGTGTTAAATAGGTGATATACAAAAGGGTATTGCCAGTGTATTTGCTTCTGTCACTACTCCTTAAATGTGTACATTTCAATAGGCACTTCTACATTAAAGGAGTGCAACTGATGACAGACAGCAAGTATTCTGAGTGTGATTTCTCACCCCAACATAAAGTATAACATTCACATAGATCCAATTGCATGGGAATCTGTGAACTTCTGCGTGTTCCATTAGTTTCTGCCTACTTAAAGCTGTAACATAAACATATTATGTTATTTTTAGTCATCAATCACAGAATTGGCTTGCAAAAGAAATTAATTTGGAATCAATATGGATCGAACGTAAATTGAAGAGCATTGTAACATGGCCCCAGATTCTAACATGAACTTTAAAAGTGACAATAGTTAAATGTGTGCTTACATCAGAAAACAGGTATGGGCAGAGGAGACATTGTTTGATGGAACATTAACCATTCACACAATTGATTCAACTTGCTTATTTTAGCTGTCAACACACAGATGAAAAGTTGCACAGCCAGAATATTGACTGGACTGTTCTCACTCATATATTTCCTACATCTTATTAAGATCTGTTGCAAACTTCATCAACTGTGTTTTTGCATGACATGTTCATTACTTTCAAAATATCCAAACCAGGATTTAAAGAGTTTAATATTGTAGCTGAAAGCCTTACATCCTGTGAAAACTAAAGATTTTTAAAGAAGCTGCTATTTAACTACATGATGGTTTCATATAGAAGCCAGTGTCAAATAACATAAAGTTGTTGACTACAATTTACTTATCAAGGGTGTGCAAAACCCCCAGAGACAAACGGTTTAAGATGATGAGTCTGCTGTCTGTCTGTAAAGGACTACTCAAAGGTAACATGCATCATTGCTTGTTTGTGTCTCTCCATAAGCATGTGTGGGGCTAGTCCTGAGGCCTTCAGTGGAGCACAAGGGCCTTGGCTTGTCCCCAACCTGCGGACCACTCTCATTGTTTTAGTTCAATGTCTTCCATCTAACAGATTTAGGTTTGCCACAACAAGTTTGTTAATGACACCCATTCTTTGATCCAGAAGATGATGTTTGCATGACGGTCACTCCATATGGGCACTGAGATGGCTGATGGGTAGTTTGTAGGTTGAATAAGTCAACAAGGAATGGTAAGTGAGATGAAGCACGAAGAGTTTTGACCATCTTGTGGATTTTCAACAGTTGAGTGTATTAAAAGGCCTTTATGGAACATGCACTCCACCTGAGTGTGGCATGACATGGCTTTATACTTCCTGCTAAGTTAGTAGGGACTATCAGGGACATTTCTATGCAAGAAATAAAGAAAAGCGTTATTGGGCAGGATTGCCTAATGTATGAGACAATGCAGCATGACTAGAGACCTGAGGGGGAGACAATGATTGGTGAATTGCCAAGGAACTGTTAGAAAGAGAGAAAATAATTTTAAACATGAAAGGGGAATAAGTTCAGATAGTAACACCAGAAATCTAGTAGTTTGACAATCAGCACATTAGGCGTTCATAAGGGGAGCTTGAGATTAATGTTATCCTGCTGACAAGGCTGAAACTTGGCAACTGGTAGTTCATAATTGTAGACAAGTCAATCCCAGGAGTTATGAATTTGGCAGAAACTGTCAAACGCCGCAGAAAATCAGCTTCTGTCGGGAATCACAGAGTGATGTTGAACATGTCCATGGAGAATGAGAGCCAAAGAATCATAGTAAAATGTCTAGTAAGGAAGAGCAGAGGATCAAAAGGGAAAAATGGAACTGAAAATAAACTAACACCAAACATGCATTAACGATACTACAATGAAAACAGTGAGAGCGGCAATGAAAGTTGTGCAGTTGAAATTGTCTGGATGCAGTTTCACCAGCATGTAGACCCAAGGACTGCAGTAATTCAAGAAGGCAGATCCCCACCATCTTCTCAAGGACATTTAGGTAAACAAATACTGGCCTAGCCAACACTGACTGAAACCCATGAATAACAGACCAAATTAGACTTGGCAGTAAAATATTGTACTTAAAGCAAACTTGGCAGTGTGAATACAATATTGGTGTGGATATAAAGATCAGGCATTATTATTCAAAGTTGTTTCTCACATGGACAGAATTAAGGATTTTCCAAGAATGAAACTAAAAGTTATGGTCACAAACAATCACGACCATTTAATAGTTTGCATCGATTGTCTTCTTAGCATTTTAGATAAGGAAATCTGTTCAGACATTAACTTAAAAGTGTCACCAAACTTTGCTATTTGTGAATCACATTTCATATGTGACACTATAAGACAATGCTTCAGAGCTGGGTCTGTCACATTTGCACACTGAACTGTAAGTATACAGGGACATGGTCTGTGATGTTCAAGGGTGGCATTTTTTGGAAGAGACGTTACCATGATAGATTAATGCCAGAATGTAACCACCCCAGTGTAGCATGAACAATTTGGATCTGAAATATATATCTGGATAACTTTGCATACTCAGAGCCCCTTACTAAAGCTTCATGGCACTCTGCATCAAGGCAAAACATAAGTCTTCCCTGTGATTAGTGTGAAGAATCAGTAGTACTGCGAGTGAGGTACTGTTCCCTTTCTGATATTCTCCACAGATTATCAGCACGTGGATCTCTTAGGAATACCATAGTTGCTGCATTCCTTGTAGCCTTGCTGCACAGGTGAAGACAGCATTGAAGGAGAGAGCAATGATAACATTGTTAAAAAGAACAGCAATATCCATCAGCTTCTGCACTGTCTCCTAAGGGAGAGGCAGCAGGTGAAGATCCCCTAAGGAGGTGGAAGAGAATAATTAAACTCCATTTATACAGACCTTGTTATCATTTTCTACAACTCTTAAAACATAATGTGGGAGCAGGCTAAGGCTTATTACCAAACTATGTCATCTGCTGAAGCAGGACTTAGGTGGCAATCCCATTCCAGTGGCTGTAAAGGTCACAACTGCCTGGAATGTTTATTATGGTGACTCATTTTAGGAAGCAACTGGGAATCTGAGGCATCCCCAATCCTTGATCGACAACTTATTGAAAAGACAGGGAGGTGGGCAGAGGGGGTGGGGTTGCCTTGTTAGTTAAGAACATAATTAAATCTATGGCACTGAATGACATAGCGTCGGATGATGTGGAATCTGTGTGGGTGGAATTGAGGAACCACAAAAGCAAAAAAACCATAATGGGAGTTATGTACAGACCTCCTAACAGTGCTCAGGACCAGGGGCGCAATATGTACCGGGAAATAGAGAAGGCATGTCAGAAAGGCAAGGTCACAGTGATCATGGGAGACTTCAATATGCAGGTGGACTGGGTAAATAATGTTGCCAGTGGATCCAAAGAAAGGGAATTCATGGAATGCTTACAGGATGGCTTTTTGGAACAGCTTGTTATGGAGGCCACAAGGGAGCAGGCTATTTTGGACCTAGTGCTATGTAATGAACCAGACTTCATAAAAAATCTTAAAGTAAGGGAACACTTAGGAAGCAGTGATCATAATATGGTAGAGTTCAGTCTGGAGTTTGAAAGAGAGAAGGCAAAATCGGATGTAATGGGTTACAGTTAAATAAAGGTAATTATGAGGGCATGAGAGAGGAACTGACAAAGATGGACTGGAAGCAGAGCCTAGCAGGGAAGACAGTAGAGCAAAAATGGCAGGAGTTTGTGGGTATAATTGAGGACACTGTACAGAGGTTCATCCCTAAGAAAAGAAAGGTTAACCGGGGAGGGATTAGACAGCCACAGCTGACAAAGAAAGTCAGGAAATGTTTCAAAGAAAAAGAGAGATCCGATAAAGTGGCCAAGAGCAGTGGGAAATCAGAAGATTGGGAAGGCTACAAAAACAAACATAGGATAAGAAAGAGAGAAATAAGAAAGGAGAGGATCAAATATGGAGGTAGGCTAGCCAGTAATATTAGAAATGATAGTAAAAGTTTCTTTCGATAAATAAGAAACAACCGACAGGCAAAAGTAGACATTGTGCCACTTCAAACTGATGCTGGAAGCCTAGTGATGGGAGATAAGGAAATAGCAGGAGAACTTAACAAGTACTTTGCGTCAGTCTTCACGGTGGAAGATATGAGTAATTTCCAAACAATTAAAGGGAGTCAGGAGGCTGAGTTGAGTATGGCTGCCATTACAAAAGAGAAAGTGCTAGAAAAGCTAAAAGGTTTAAAATTGATAAATCTCCTGGCGACGATGGGCTACATCCTAGAGTTCTAAGGGAGGTAGCTGAGGAAATAGCGGAGGCATTGGTTGAGATCTTTCAAAAGTCACTGGAGTCAGGGAAAGTCCCGGATGATTGGAAGATCGCTGTTGTAATCCCCTTGTTCAAGAATGAATCAAGACAAAAGATGGAAAATTATATGCCAATTGGCCTAACCTCGGTTGTTGGTAAAATTCTAGAATCCATCATTAAGGATGAGGTTTGTAAATTCTTGGAAGAGCAGAGTCGGATTAGAAAAAGTCAACATGGATTTAGTAAGGGGAGGTCATGCCTGACAAACCTGTTGGAATTCTTTGAAGAGGTGAAAAGTAGGTTAGACCAGGGAAACCCAGTGGATGTGATCTATCTAGACTTCCAAAAGACCTTTGATAATGTGCCACATGGGAGGCTGCTGAGCAAGGTGAGGGCCCATGGTGTTCGAGGTGAGCTACTAGTATGGATTGAGGATTGGCTGTCTGACAGAAGGCAGAGAGTTGGGATAAAAGGTTCTTTTTCAGAATGGCAGCCAGTGACAAGCGGTGTCCCGCAGGGTTCAGTGTTGGGGCCATAGCTGTTCACATTATATATTAATGATCTGGATGAAGGGACTGGGAGCATTCTAGTGAAGTTTGCTGATGATACAAAGTTAGGTGAACAGGCAGGTAGTACTGAGGAAGTGGGGAAACTGCAGAAGGATCTGGACAGTTTGGGAGAGTGGTCCAGGAAATGGCTGATGGAATTCAATGTGAGCAAATGCGAGGCCTTGCACTTTGGAAAAAAGAATACAAGCATGGACTACTTTCTAAACGGTGAGAAAATTCGTAAAGCCAAAGTACAAAGGGATCTGAGAGTGCTAGTCGAGGATTCTCATTAGGTAAACATGCAGGTTGAGTCCGTGATTAAGAAAGCGAATGCAATGTTGTCATTTATCTCAAGAGGGTTGGAATATAAAAGCACCATTAAGCTACTGAGACTTCATAAAGCTCTGGTTAGGTCCAATTTGGAGTACTGTGTCCAGTTTTGGTCCACACACCTCAGGAAGGATATACTGGCATTGGAGCGTGTCCAGCGGAGATTCACACGGATGATCCCTGGAATGGTAGGTCTAACATACGAGGAACGGCTGAGGATCCTGGGATTGTATTCATTGGAGTTTAGAAGATTGAGGGGAGATCAAACAGAAATTTACAAGATAATACATGGCTTGGAAAGGGTGACTCTAGGAAATTGTTTCCATTAGGCGAGGAGACTAGGACCCGTGGACACAGCCTTAGAATTAGAGGGGGTAAATTCAGAACAGAAATGCGGAGACATTTCTTCAGTCAGAGAGTGGTGGGCCTGTGGAATTCATTGCTGCAGAGTGCAGTGGAGGCCGGGACATTAATGTCTTCAAGAGATTGATAAATTCTTGATGTCACAAGGAATTAGGGGCTACGGGGAGAATGCGGGTAAGTGGAGTTGAAATGCCCATCAGCCATGATTGAATGGCGGAATGGACTCGATGGGCTGAATGGCCTTACTTCCACTCCTATGTTTTATGGTCTTATGGTCTTATGGACAAGTGATGCTGAATGTCATCATTGTCATTTCCTGTTCATTTGTTAGTTATTCATATTCTCCCTCACCTCTCTGCCGACTAGGAAAGTCGGCATTACTGAGGAAGGGCTTATGCCCAAAGCATTGACTCTCAGATCCCCGGATGCTGCCTGACCTGCTGTGCTTTTCCCGCACCACACCTTTTGACTCTGATGTCCAGCATTTGCAATCCTCACTTCCTCCGAGTCAAGCAGTTTGGCAGCTGGATTCTCCAGCATTACTGGTTCCCATCAACTTCATCAAGATCAAGACACTTACCAAGAGGGACATCAACACAGCCCAATAAAGCAATGCACTGTTGAGAGCAAGAAGCCAGAAAGAATATAATTGAAACCAGCTTTAGTGAGCCAGATTTGCACTTCTTTTCATCATGTAATGTTCTGTGTGAAATATTCATGGATCTGCTTATTTTTGCAGTCCTTAAACTTTTCTGTTGACAAATAGATGTATTTGTATTCAAATGATCGTCTGCTTGATATCTTTTGGTGACTCCATTTCCATGCACCTACACATAGAACTTTACATTAAGGAGAAAGCAGCAGTCATTGAGACAGTGCACCAACATTGCATGGCATTAGGTTTGGATGGTGTTAAGATTTCAGTCAGCATATCATATCCAAGTGCTGTGCCATGAAATATTCCTTCATGTGAAGCAAGTTGTTGCAATCCTGAGGCATTTCCTTTTCACCCCTTCATCATCAGTTAGTCATTAGCATTTCAAAGTTTGCATAGGTTGGTAAATTGTCTTGAAATGCTTGAGTGTCCTGTAGGATGGGATTGAACCAATGAAAGACGGTGCTCTGTGCAACTTCTCTTGCAGGCCAATACACTATAAGAGAGAGTGGGCATGGGAACTAGCTATTGTACACCTGTCAGCATTGAACAGCACTGTGCTTTCTTGAAAAATTAATAAATAGAATGCAGCTTTGTCTCTAGAAACGTGTGGAATCAACACTAATTTGGTGCTATCACTCATAAGGTGGGAGTAAGTATGGATGCATATGCAGGTCATGCCCTAGCACAATCCTTCTGCATTGTTTTTAGCCTCAGTGCTGTCCACATTAAAGCAAAGCATTTGATGCAGTCATCAATGTCATGGTTCAAAGGTCCCTAATGTCTAATGTTATCTGCATTTGAAGAGTCGGTTACTTTTGAGAAACGAGCAATGCTTGGCCATTTCCTACTACTTTTATCCTCAGGACATCGGAAAAGTTTTTATCTTTCAAATTGATCCACTTGATCAGATCTGAATACTGCAGATATTTTTCCAAGTACTAGTGCATATACATTTACAAAAGTGCCATCTCTGTGCCGTTTTTTTCTGTTCCACTCCAAGTGCAGCTATGTCCTGTGCCGGTGGAGTAGAATTGTGTCTGTTCTGTGGTTGCCCCTGTTGGCCTAAAAGACCTGACCAGTTGACCCCAGAATTGTTTGGGCCTAGAGGTCCCAGGCCTGCTGAGAAGGCCCTTAACAGATATGCACTCACCATTCTTATTATGGACATTTGCAGGCTTTAGCATCACAGGCAGGGGTGTGGTGGAGCGATCAGGCATCTTGCAACATCTTCCCGTATGGATAAGGAACCTCCAAGCTCCTTCAGTTTTCTCCCTTTTAGTCTGGCTGTGAGCTCATTCTGCATGCAATGAGACTAAAGGAGAGAATGGTTCTGGTGAAAGTGAATGGAAGAGCTGTTAGTGGTGACACAGGGCAGGTGAAGTGGTGAGGTGTTTTCAGTAAGTGGGAGGTGCGGAGTGCAGGATGATTTAGTAGGAGAAAGTGAGGACTGCAGATGCTGGAGATCAGAGTCGAAAAATGTGGTGCTGGAAAAGCACAGCTGGTCAGACAGCATCCGAGGATCAGGAGAGTGGACATTTCAAGCATCAACTCTTCACCGGGAAGAGGAGACGGGTGAGAGCCATTGAGTGGACATAATGCATGTAGTCTGGGAGTTATAGTCCATGAACCATAGTGAGAGGTATGTCTTGGAACAGAGTTAGAATGAATAATGACCATGTGAGTATAAAAAAGCAAAGAGGGGTGGCACGATGGCTCAGTGGTTAGCATTGTTGCTTCACAGCACCAGGGATCTAGGTTCAATTCCAAACTTGGGTAACTGTCTGTGTGGAGTTTGCACATTCTCCCCGTGTTTTCTCCCAAAGTCCAAAGCTGTCATGGTTAGGTGGATTGGCCATGCTAGATTGCCCACAGTGTCCAGGGACGTGAAGGTTAGATAGAATAGCCATGGGAGTTGCAAGGTTACAGGAATAGGGTAGCGGGAGTGAGTCTATGTGGGATGCTCTTCAGAGGGTCAATGTGGACTTGTTGGGCTGAATGGCCCATTCCCACACTGTATGGAGGTTAGGTGCCATTTACCCTTTCAGAGCAGAGGACATCTTGAATCTTCTTGCTGCTGAGAAAAGTTGAAGTAGGCAATGACAGCTTGGGCACTGTGAATCTCATATGGAAAACATTATGAAAAAATAGGAAAATTGAGCCATAAATTCTCTGATAAGCTTAAAATTATCTTGTAAATATAATTAAGTTGAGTGGTGAAACTCCTATGTAGTTCACAGTCAAAGTTGTCATTTTTAAAATTTGTCCAAAGGTATGGCCAACTGCTCATTATTTATGAATTCATTTAGCTGGACAAGAAGACTTAAATAGGAATTGAGCTGTTTCATCAAACTGCTGCAGAGCACCAGTGAGTTAACAAGGGAGAGTTATAGGATGTATTTGTTACAAGGGGTTAAGAGTATTGAATGCCCAGGCAAAAACACAAGTAGAATAAAGGGGAGGTGATGACCACTGGCTAGTGATTTAGTAGCTCTACCAACTGCCCTGAGAATAGAGTTCACATCTTACCATGTCTGCTGTTGGCATTGACATTCAATTAACTATGTCAAGTGTCAGCAATGATGCCATAAAGCTACCATGTTGTTAAAAATCTATCTAGTTCACTAATTCCCTTCAGCAAAGGAAATCTGCTGTCCTTTACCTGTTCTGGCCACCAGAATGTTTTGTGACTCCAAACCCCCAGCAAATTCATAGACACTGAAATGCTGAGCAGGAAACTGATTGCCCAGATAAGCATCAATTGCTGGCCTAGTCAGTGATGTCCACATCCCATGAAAGAATTAAAAAAAAACTTTTGCAAAGGGAAAGCATTTGAATGAAGAAACTTCTGAAGAGAAAGCCACTTGAATCTGCTTGCCCAGGCACGATGAGCTGAATTAACGCTACCCCTGTTGTAAAGTTCGATGGTTCTATACCTCTATTACAGAAGATTTTTTAAGATAGCTTATTCAATTCTGGAAAGGTTGCATTTATAAAAAAAAAGAGAAAGTGTGAATAATCGGTAAAATAGAGTATAAAACAGTGTCGATTTGATTGAAGAATGGATGTGTTGAGATTGACGATTAGTTCAAAAAATGAAAGAAAGATTGATAGAATATTACACAACACCACTTTTTATATTTGGTGGGTGATGAGTAAATGATCCAGATGGTCCTTACTTGTATACTTTACATAAAATTTGAGGTGATTTTTATTGTCTTAATATTCTCAGCATTAAAATCCCTGATATATACCAGACTGCTTCTGAAGCATGAAAGAGAGACTATATTTCACCAAACTGCCCAATGATTTTGTCTAATCTTCATATTTCTTTCAGTCAAAAATTTTGGGCAATGTAGCAATAGGTCATTTGGTGCACCTGCAGATTTCAAATTTCAAACATTGTGAAAAGGATGACAAAATGTTGAGGTATGCATTGTTCTAAACTTTTCAATATTTTTACCTGTGACATCTGTCTAAACTAAATGGTGAGGAGAAAGTGTGAGAAAAAGAGAAGTTTTGTCTTGCAATCTTAATGCTATTTCAGAGACTAACTTTACCTGACAGGTTCCAAGCACCCCCTGCTGTTTGAATGCAGTCTTGGTATTATGATCACAACAAAGGAATTGTCAGTGATCAACACATTTTTCTTCTACTCTAACCTGCACATATTTGTTTTTCTTTTAGTATTTGTTGACTTGCCACAACTAGTGAAGGGAGTATTTTGGATAGATTCATGAATCTGAATTTGTCTGATTCAGAATACTTTGGGAATTAGACCGAGTCCTAATTTCCAGAACCTATTGGAGGAATCTTGCTTTATTAAATCTACATATGGAGTCAAACTTAAACAAGGGAGGCACTTTCACTCAGGGGCAGGGCAGGTAATTTTTTCAGGCAACTACAATCTTGTATTTATACTGAAACAACTCCACAGAGGCCAGTACCCCATCACCAAGTCATCCTTTATTTAAACATAGGAAGTCCATAACTCTGGCATAGCCTCAACAGAGTCAAGAACGGAGAGTGTCAGAATGTCAGACAATCCTCTTTTTATCTGTCAGCCAGGACTCCCTGCTTATTTTATTCAGATGACTAATTGTTCAGATAATGGATTGTGCTGCAAAAGTAGAGATAGAGGAGAGAGAAAGGTTAAGAAGAGAGAGGTCCACACTGCACACCGATCAGGATAATTAATGTCAGAAAGCAAAACAAAAAGCAGGCATCAGGCAGGTTTCACACACAAAGCCTCCTTCAATTGTACAAGGATCAAAAGGTGATCGGAGAGTGCTGTGCAGCCACAGTACTGTGTGTGATGATGCTGACAGCCTGCTTCCTGCCATCAGGAGGTTGGAGAGCTCGCGGAGGCAGTGCAGGACGGAAGGTGCACGTGTGAACCCTCCACGGCAGCGGCTTCAGTTATAGCAACTGTTGCTTTGTGAATAGTCCTGGCAACTGTTGTCCACCAACAACTATTTGCAACAACAGCAGCTGAGATGAATATTATTAATATTATTATATATCTGTCGCTCCTCTCAGCCCTGAATCACACTTACCGCCTGATTCATACCACTCCATGAAAAGTCCCAAACAGTCGATACCTTGGTTAACGGGGACTGGAGGAAATGTCGGTATCAGCAGTGGCGGTAACATCTCTTTGATGTAACGTTTTTACAGAACATTGCAATCTTGTTTGGATAATCTGAAATTCGGATAATTGGTGTTCAGATAACCGAGGTTGTTCTGTAGTCCATGTGCTTGTTCAGGACTGTCGCATCTGTCTGAACTATCTATATGATTTTATGTTGACTATGCCTCTTACCCGTGCAGAGTCACTTCCATGTTTCCTGCATCAAACTACATCCCTTGGTGGAGTCTTGGATCTGGTACTGGCAACCCTGATGCTGTTTCGCCCTCTCCCTCCAGGTCTGGGAAGATGAAATTGAGCCTTCTACCCATTAGCAACTCTGCTGGAGCCATCCTTGTAGTTGCATGTAGTGTGGTCTTATAATCACATAAGAACCATGACAGCTTAGTATCTATCGAGGCTCTAGGCTGTTTCTTCAAGTTTGCCCTCAAAGTTTAGACTGTTCCATCTGCCAGGCCTTTGGATGGTGAATAGTATGGAGCGGTCCTTACATGTCAAATCCTATTCAACCTATCCAAATTCCATGCTGATAAACGATGGCCTGTTATCTGTGATCAACAATTCTAGGAGCCCATGTATTGAAAAAGATATGCGTAGTTTTCCTCTTGCCGTCTCTGTGTTTGACAAATGGACTGTATGCATGCCCAACCATTTCTGGTGGGCATCTACAATGACTAAGAACATTGAGCCCATGGCAGGACCTGCATATTCAACATGAAACTGAATCCAAGATTTATCCAGCCATTCCCATGGATGTGGGGGAGCTGCTGGTGGTAATGTTTGCACTTGTTGGCATTCTGGACACTAACCAACCAATATGGTTTCCCTCATCATGCTAAATCTACATCCTGTAGCGCTATAGCTGTAGCATCATCTGCAATACATCCTCTTCCAATAGACTGTTCAATGCTGAAGACCCCATTTCCCCCTTTGAACACACTGCTTGCTTATGCACAGCTACAGACTCCTGAGTCTCATGTCACTGGTTCTGTTATGGTTGTTCATCCTTCTTTGTAACCTGAATGAAGCTAATATGGCTGCTGTGTTAAGTTAGTCAAATACCTGTCATGGCTGCATTGATTCATGAATAATCTTAGGAATGAGATGAATGTTTTCCATTTGACGTCTTGACATAGTCAAACCACCCTCTGGGTGTTTTTCAAGGTGTTCAAGTATTGATTGAATGCCTGCTCTACAGCTACCTCTACATGGGGTTGAGAGTGTTCTCCATGGCTGCTATATCTCTTCCTGATGCAGCCATGTACAACGTATGGTGGTCCTGATCTTTACACTGCTCTCCATGCATGTCATAATTATTTCAATCGGGTTCTTGGTGACCTTCACTATGCCCTGCAATACAGCCCTAGAACTTTGCAATCTCTAGCCTGCATAATGGTTTCAGCCCCGTGTCATTAACTTACAGGTCTGTGGATGATCCTGCACATCTGAATGTGGAATAGCCAGCATCATCACTATTGCTGGTGATTTTTAGGTGCATCTCTCTGTACTTCCCTTCAGTGAAAAACTATTAACTGCTCATGCAATAATATTTTATAGTTTTTGCTTTAACTGTCTCCCTTGCGTGTGTTTACACTGTAGAGAAACATCTGCAAACAGATCTTGGGATCCTCCCATTTGCATTATTTGATTTAGGAAAAATAGCGATTGTAAACCTTCCCTTTAAATTACTCTCTCTCCATCACTCCCTTGAGAATATATGGATCCTGCATAAAGGACAGATGGCCCACTTTTCTCATCAGACTTTCTTCAACATGCTCCTGTGACTATCTTCCCTTTCGTTATCCTCCTTGATATTCCTGCTCTTCTCCTGATACCACTCCTATCCAGATCCAAACTGTTCCGTTCCACTGGTCATTCTCCCTCCACAACAAGTCTAATTATTTTATTGTGTTCCCCATTTGCAATATGAAGCTCCACACTTCCTTGACCTCTAGCAGTTGACTCTACCCCCTACTTCTCAGCTTGTCCCTTCCATTTTCCAAATTAGAGTCAGAAAGTCATAGAGATGTACAGCATGGAAACAGACCCTTCGGTCCAACCCATCCATGGTGACCAGTAATCCCAACCCAATCTAGTCCCACCTGCCAGCACCCGGCCCATATCCCACCAAACCCTTCCTATTCATATACCCAACCAAATGCCTTTTAAATGTTACAATTGTACCAGCCTCCATCACTTCCTCTGGCAGCTCATTCCATTCATGTGCCACCCTCTGCATGAAAAAGTTGCCCCTTAGGTCTCTTTTATATCTTTCCACACTCACTCTAAACCTATCTCCTCTAGTTCTGGACTCCCTCACCCCAGGGAAAAGACTTTGTCTATTTATCCTATCCATGCCCCTAATAATTTTGTAAACCTCTATCAGGTCACCCGTCAGCCTCTGGTGCTCCAGGGAAAACAGCCCCAGCCTGTTCAGCCTCTCCAACCCTGGCAACATCCTTGTAAATCTTTTCTGAACTCTTTCAAGTTTCACAACATCTTTCCAATAAGAAGGAGACCAGAATTGCACGCAATATTCCAACAGTGGCCTAACCAATGCCCTGTACAGCTGCAACATGACCTCCCAACTCCTGTACTCAATACTCTGACCAATAAAGGAGAACATACCAAACGCCTTCTTCACTATCTTATCTACATGTGACTACACTTTTAATGAGCTATGAACATGCACTTCAAGGTCTCTTTGTTCAGCAACACTCCCTAGGACCTTACCATTAAGTGTATAAGTCCTGCTAAGGTTTGCTTTCCCAAAATGGAGCACCTCGCATTTATCTGAATTAAACTCCATTTGCCACTTCTCAGCCCATTGGCCCATCTGATCAAGATCCTGTTGTAATCTGAGGTAACCATCTTCACTGTCCACTACACGTCCAATTTTGGTGTCATCTGCAAACTTACAAACTGTACCTCTTATGCTCGCATCCAAATCATTTATGTAAATGACAAAAAGTAGAGGACCCAGCACCGATCTTTGTGGCACTCCACTGGTCACAGGCCTCCACCACCACCCTCTGTCTTCTATCTTTGAGCCAGTTCTGTATCCAAATGGCTAGTTCTACCTGTATTCCATGAGATCGAACCTTGCTAACCAGTCTCCCAAGAGGAAACTTGTCAAACACCTTACTGAAGTCCATATAGATCACATCTACTGCTCTGCCCTCATCATTCCTCTTTGTTACTTCTTCAAATTTTTTCCAGTGACCCTGATAACCACATCATTTTAATTCTATTCCCTACTATTTCTTTTCACCAAGTCTACCTTTTGGCTGACTTTCCTTTTAAGTACAGCCTACTTTTCATTAGACAGCCCTTTTCATTTCACAGCTCTTTTGAGTTGAGCTCTGCTTGTTTGCCCCAATCAGGTTTGCTGGCATGAGCCAATGTGACTGCTTTGCTCGGGCAGGTTAATGGCCTGATTAGCCTTCACCCCTGACACTGTAAGCTTTTAACTATAACAGGCAAGACCACATATGACTGAGACTTCTCATTATTTGGTTGACACAAAGATTTCACCCCTTTTGCCATGAGCACTTGTTCAAAGCAACAGTTCAAGTATGAAACAGCCAGTTTTCTGAAGACACTTTTACTCACTGGAGCTTACAGGAAAACATGTCCCCCATGAGGTACATTCCTCATATATAAATACATGGAGTTAGGTTTGTGAACATGCATTTCCCATTTCTGCTTAATGCGACTGAATGTAGCCCCAGAAGGCTGGGGTAAAAAATGAGGTCTGCAGATGCTGGAGATCACAGCTGCAAATGTGTTGCTGGTCAAAGCACAGCAGGCCAGGCAGCATCTCAGGAATAGAGAATTCGACGTTTCGAGCATAAGCCCTTCATCAGGAATAAGAGAGAGAGCCAAGCAGGCTAAGATAAAAGGTAAGGAGGAGGGACTAGGGGGAGGGGCGATGGAGGTGGGATAGGTGGAAGGAGGTCAAGGTGAGGGTGATAGGCCGGAGTGGGGTGGGGGCGGAGAGGTCAGGAAGAGGATTGCAGGTTAGGAGGGCGGTGCTGAGTTGAGGGAACCGACTGAGACAAGGTGGGGGGAGGGGAAATGAGGAAACTGGAGAAATCTGAATTCATACCTTGTGGTTGGAGGGTTCCCAGGCGGAAGATGAGGCGCTCCTCCTCCAGCCGTCGTGTTGTTGTGTTCTGCCAATGGAGGAGTCCAAGGACCTGCATGTCCTCGGTGGAGTGGGAGGGAGAGTTAAAGTGTTGAGCCACGGGGTGATTGGGTTGGTTGGTTGGAGATAGAAATGGAAAGGCTATCTCGGGCGACCGACTCAACACAGACGCTGCCTCGTGCTCCCACGAGGAGGTTGAACAGTTCATCAACCTTACTAACACCTTCCATCCCGACCTGAAATTCACCTGGACTGTCTCAGACTCCTCCCTCCCCTTCCTAGACCTTTCCATTTCTATCTCGGGCGACCGACTCAACACAGACATCTATTATAAACCGACTGACTCCCACAGCTACCTGGACTACACCTCCTCCCACCCTGCCCCCTGTAAAAACGCCATCCCGTATTCCCAATTCCTTCGTCTCCGCTGCATCTGCTCCCAGGAGGACCAATTCCAACACCGCACAGCCCAGATGGCCTCCTTCTTCAAGGACCGCAGATGCCCCCCAGACGTGATCGACGATGCCCTCCACTGCATCTCCTCCACTTCCCGCTCCTCCGCCCTTGAGCCCCGCTCCTCCAACCGCCACCAAGACAGAACCCCACTGGTTCTCACCTACCACCCCACCAACCTCCGCATACAACGTATCATCCGCCGCCATTTCCGCCACCTCCAAACGGACCCCACCACCAAGGATATATTTCCCTCCCCTCCCCTATCAGCGTTCCGCAAGGACCACTCCCTTCGTGACTCCCTCGTCAGATCCACACCCCCCACCAACCCAACCTCCACCCCCGGCACGTTCCCCTGCAACCGCAGGAAATGTAAAACTTGCGCCCACACCTCCACACTCACTTCCCTCCAAGGCCCCAAGGGATCCTTCCATATCCGCCACAAGTTCACCTGTACCTCCACACACATCATCTATTGCATCCGCTGCACCCGATGTGGCCTCCTCTATATTGGTGAGACAGGCCGCTTACTTGCGGAACGCTTCAGAGAACACCTCCGGGCCGCCCGAACCAACCAACCCAATCACCCCGTGGCTCAACACTTTAACTCTCCCTCCCACTCCACCGAGGACATGCAGGTCCTTGGACTCCTCCACCGGCAGAACACAACAACACGACGGCTGGAGGAGGAGCGCCTCATCTTCCGCCTGGGAACCCTCCAACCACAAGGTATGAATTCAGATTTCTCCAGTTTCCTCATTTCCCCTCCCCCCACCTTGTCTCAGTCGGTTCCCTCAACTCAGCACCGCCCTCCTAACCTGCAATCCTCTTCCTGACCTCTCCGCCCCCACCCCACTCCGGCCTATCACCCTCACCGTGACCTCCTTCCACCTATCCCACCTCCATCGCCCCTCCCCCTAGTCCCTCCTCCCTACCTTTTATCTTAGCCTGCTTGGCTCTCTCTCTTATTCCTGATGAAGGGCTTATGCTCGAAACGTCGAATTCTCTATTCCTGAGATGCTGCCTGGCCTGCTGTGCTTTGACCAGCAACACATTTGCAACCAGAAGGCTGGGGTGTCAATAAATATTCATGATGTGCTAATATTTGCTGAAGAACTTGTCAGCAAGTCAATCTGTCTGATATGTCCAGAGAATTTAATGGCAAGTTTTTAACTCTCCATCAGGAAACTGAATTATTGCCTCCCACTAAATTACGTTCTTCCGCCCGTTTTTTCTAAGTTCACTGGAAAGCTCTCGAAACTTCCACTCATGACTGCTTTCTTTCCTCTCTTGCAGTCAGTCAATCCACAAGTAGTATATCTCAAAATATACTTTTTTTAAAAAAAATCCTTTTAATCCATACTCTATCGTGTGAATTTGTTTCCAACAGCTGTTTTACCTGCTGCAGCAAAGTTTATGTTATCTCCTATAACATAAGAAACTGGTTGCAGGTATCAAGCTATTGAAGATTCCATTGGACAATTACTACAACAAAATATTATGTACAAACATTACATTCCCCAGGAATATTAGCTGCTTGGACTAATACTGAGCTTTGATTTTCAACAGAGGAGCATGTTACAGTAGAATGTCATGCTTCAAGTGATCTTGCAGTGAGATGGAGTTTGTGATCTTTATAACTTCAGATCACATGCCATGATACAATGATAATGTGTCTCTTAAAGGTATATGGACATATTGACTGGAAGACATAACACAATAGACTACAGCCACTATATAATTAATTCATAATTTAATTATGTTAGTGGATGACCATTAATAGTCTTTTTGTAAAATTTGGGATTAAAGAATCCGGGATCACCTAACAGAGGAAAGCCAATGAAACAGGGAAGACTTGCAAGTTAGAGATGATTATGACAAATTAGAAAAGAACAGCAAAAGAGGAAAATGTTATGCTTTTTGGATACCACAAAACTTTACAACTGACATTACTTCAAATATATTTAATATATTTGAAATCATCAAGCATTTGAAATTATATAGCAAAACCATTTCCTTACCTCATATGTGCTGGCTTCCTGAAGCTTACAAGCAAGATAAAGGCATAGCATAATTGAGGGACAAATTAAAATTTACGAAAATGCCACAACAATATTTATCCCTCATCACTGTTTTCTTACTTACAACTGGAAACAGTTTGTTCACGTAACGTTTGCTGAGAGATGACCTTCTGCATCTTCAAGGTTTTCTGAATCCCATCAAGAGGGGTAGCAGCTTGGCTACCTGAGATTTGATGGGAAGTAATATGACCACCAGCAATTGATCAGAGACCTGAAGCTATATATCAGAGAGGGGAGTAGTACGTAGGACAGCAGCTAAGGATTCAGGTCACAGGAGGTGCTAGCTGTTTTCTGCTGGCAGTAATGGAATTTCCTTGACCTATTAGTACAGCAGAATGCTCAGATTATCATGTCAGATAACGATAGAGATTTATAGCATCTCAACAGATGACTGGCGGTCACTTGTGGTTGTTAAATTTAACATAACCCTCAATATCTTTCTTTTTCAGGTCATTGCCAGAAAGGTTTAATTGACATCATAAGATAAATCCGACCCATTGGGGTATAAAGGGTTGCTGCAGCTAACCAGAGTCATAGTGCGTCTTATTTAGTTCTCTATGTGTTCTTAGCTAGTTCTCCTTGTACCTTAATTGATGTTTCAATGATTGTTCTTAGTGTTAACAGCATGTACCCATATGCTTGCTTTTAAGTTGAGACAATTTAGCTTCTTATATGTGATGCAGCTAATTAATATGCACTGTGTAACAATATTTTAAGTTTTTATGAAGACTGAGCCTTTCCTCTGCCAAATACATCATCTGAGCCTCCCTCCCCACTTGGTAGCAGTGGCTCACCTAATACTAATAAGAAGAATCAGTGGCTGTGAATTTATCCAGAATATATTGGCATTACTGAGAACCGAACATCATAAGAAGAACCATCTTGTTTTCGCTCTCTCACGTATCCTCTGCTCTCTTGTGCAATAGGAGAAAGAGAAGACCTGTGACATATGGATACAGTGCCTTTGATAAGGGTGACTTTTAGGGAGTGGTTTGAAATTGCACAAGAAAGACTGTGGGTGGCAGGTATAGAGATGGGAAATTTAAATAAAGGGATAGTTGGGTGCACTTTCAACGTAATAAGTCAGGAGTGTTTTGAAAACGAAGACTTAACAAGGCCAAGTCTCAAGTCATTCTGACTTGGAACTATATCATAATTCACATTATTGCTGGATCAATACCCTGGAATTCCTTTCCAAACAGCACTATATCTAGGTATACGTTGCATAGATGGCAGTGATTCAAGGATATGATTCACTATCAGCTTCTTAGAATCATTTTAAGAATTGGCAATTCTTCACCCACTTCACCCACATTCCGTGAATTAATAAAGAAAGGTAGTACTAGGTAGTACTGGGCAAATTGAGGAATAATAACTGTTAGGAAGCTTACCTTAGCTATTCTTGTGAGACTATTAAACAATTTTGAGCATTGCATCCACAGCATAGCGCAATGCTTCTGACAGTGATGCACTATGTCATCTCTCCCCACACATGCAGAGCTACTGCTTAGAAATATTTGGTGTTGTTTAGTGATTAGAATATGTTCCTTATCATACCAACCTCCTTCACCGAATCCTACAACACACTATCAGAAAAATGGCAGGGGATAGTTGGCGTAATGTGGATTAATGCCTTGCAGTTTTCACTGAATATTCACTGACATTTTGTTGCATTCAAAGTACATCTCCTCTTTGAGAGGTGTAGGCTGTCTTTAAATGGGGACAGGATTGACATCCCAGAGCAGATTCACTGTTAATGATGTTCATCAGGCAAGTGCTCTGCGTATGCCATTCATCTTGGGCAAGAAAATACACTTAGAATGGGACTAGCAGTGTAAAACTCCCAAATAGCTAGTATGGGCACAATGGGCTGAATGACCTCGAACTGCACTGGAACCCTACAATTATTTGTACTTCTACATCTCTGAATGTTTTCTTTTCACCCTTTGTGACAACCCCCTGTTAACCCAGTTAACTCTGAGCATGTGGGCATGGGGCTTGCATATACAAATAGCCCCATTCATGTTGAAACAGTTGTTTGATAAGAGCTTTTGAAATATTTTTCCACACTTTTTGTTATTTCTCTCGGTGCAGTGTCTCTGAAACACAAAGAGAGAACTTGGCATTAATCATTTCCTGTGCCTGTTCACTGATGGAAAGGTTATTTCTCTCCTGATTTGATTTTTGCAATTGAAGTGGGTGCTACTTGAACAAGATCTCTATCTGCTGCCTTGCTAGTACAATAATTGGCTTTTGATGATTCTGACTCGGAAAGCTCATTCAAATGTATCTCTGCACATTTCTTTCTGACAGATGATCTTTCAAACCTCTCAGAGCAGTTAATAAAAACCTGTGAAGTAAATGAAGAGAGTGAGAAAGAAAAGGCTACAGATGAGTCAAAGGATGGTGAGGCTGAGCAGAAAAAGCCAAGGAGAAAGGATACTCCTGTACAGTATGTACCTCCTCTCATCCCAGGTACTGGAACGGATGTAATTTATCCTTGAGTCCATCATTAGAATAGATTTTTTTTATTGTTCACTCATAAGAAGCAGGCTTCGCTGGCACTTATTGTTTGTCTGTAGTTGCTGTTGAGAAGGTGCCTTCTTAAACAGCTGCAGTCCACAGGCTGCGGGTTATCCCACAATGTCATTAGGGAGGGAATTTCAAAATTTTGGGAATACTTAAATTCTGCTCTCTCTACAAAAGCAAGCACAAATGAATAAGGTGCTTCAGTGCATAACTATACTGCTATTTTCTATATGTGTCTGCTTCCTCTGGCAGTCATATATGGTACAAATTTTCAATTTGTGTCTGATCCAAACAGGAACTAACTGCTTGGAGTAAGATCTTGCATCTGATCCCTTGCCATACAGGGCTGGGCTTGCAGTAATTTCTCCAGTTTTGTAATGATTAAGTATGTTTCGTGGATGTGTACAGAAATCCACATGCTATTCGACATTAAAAGCATCAGACTATAGGCTTGGGGAACTCTGATAGCAGGGTGTGTTCCTACCAGTTGGATTGCTTTTGTTAACACAAATCCTCCGTTCAATGGAACTGCTTCCATTTACTGATGCAAAGGTCAAAGGTTGCACTTATTGCAAACTTCCTGTGGCTGCGGCCCACAGTTGCCAATCATTAAAGGATAGCAACACGTACACAAATTTCCAATTTATCCTGTTAGGAGTCAAAGCAATTCAAACTCAACACAATCCATCTTAAACAAAAGTCTTCTTTTATTAAAAGCATTTGTTGTTTATCTTCCAATGCTGAAGTGAACTCTGAGGGACATTTCTGACAAATACTCTCCCAGTCTGAAACATAATACGATGTGTCTTTCAGTTTCCCCTCTGAGTCACAATAATGATCTGACAAGGTTGTTGTCCTCAAGCAGTTCCATTGACACTAATAGGATAGGGCACTTTAATTTGGCTTGAGGGCCAATGTCAGTTTGCTCAATGAGCTACTGCTGCATACTTAGCCAGCAGAGGGCTTTGCAGTTCATTCTTGATTCCCTTCAAAATGCTAGATCCTGTTAGATCAATGATATTGCTGATCCACACTAGAAGCTTGGAGTGAATTTGGAGGCTATAAATTTTGGCCTTTATAACAGTTAAATAATACTTAAAAGGGAAAGAGTCAGTAAATAAAACTGCCTGGGCAGCAGCTTGCTCCTCAGCACCTACAAATGGAGGATGCCATGACCAATAGTTCTTGGTATGCAGAAATTTATTGGTTAATTTGTATTATTTAATTCTGTACCAAGTCAACATCATCCTCAAGAAAGACAGAAAGAAGAAATTTGGATTTATGCAGCACCGGTCACAAGCTCTGAGTTCAAGTACTTGCAGAGTAAATTCTGAACTATTGAAAGCAGTTAATGGGTTATCATATCAGGAAATACTGACAGTCATATGCGCACACACTAACAACAAATGACCATATAATCTTATTTGGTGATGCTGATTGAAGGTTAATTATTGGCTAAAGACGAGGGAGAGATTATTTTCAAGTTTGTGCCCTGATTTATCATATATTCTCCTAAAACAGGAGAGTTTAATGTTTCCTTGGATAAACAGCATTTTCAATAGTGCAACCTGAAACCTGTACTGCATTAAATTACTGAGTTAAATTTTACTCTCAAGCTTTGTTTATCCTGAGCCACACCTGAAACTTGTGGTTCAACTCTCCCCAATCACATGAGGCAAGCTGAGGAGTTTGGAAATCCAAAATGTTTTACTGGCACAGTATAGCATCAGTGGTCAGTGAACTGAATCACTCAAATAGCCAATGTCCATATCCCACCGCTATGGACATTTTGCCTGCATTCTGCGGGTCTGCTGCCACATGGATGAACCAACCGTGGTTAATCAAGGAAGTTAAGAAGAGTATTAAGTTGAAAGAAACAGCATATAAGGAGGCACAAGTCAGTGATAGTCCTGAAGGATGGGATAGATTCAGAAACCAGCAAAGGAGGACTATAAAGATAATAATGAGAGCAAATAAACTCTGAGGGTAAACTAGCGAGGAATATAAGTTAAAACACAGAACTGTTGATGGGTGGAAACCTGAAGCAAAACTGCAATTGCTGGAGATAATCAGCAGGTTGGGCAGCATTTGTGGAGAGAAAGCAGAATTAACATTTTGAGTCTAGTGAGCTTTCAGAAGTCAGGATGAAAGTGTGAAAACTGAACAGGAAGAGCTTCTTTATCCAATAAAAAAGAAAAGGAGACAGCAAAGTGAATGTAGGCCCCTTAGTAAATGAACCTGACAAGATGGTTATAGAGAACAAGAAAATAGCAGAGGAGTTAAACAGATATTTTATGTTAGTCTTTGTAGTGAAAGAAACTTTGAACATACCATTAATTCCAAAGAATAGAGGGGAGGAATTAAATACCATCACCATCACAGAGAAGTACTATTGGACAAACTAATGGATCTAAAGGCAGACATGTTCCCTGGTGGCTTGCGTCCTAAGATCCTAAAAGAGGTAATTGGAGGGATAGTGAATGCTATTGGTTGTATTGGAAAACTGCTAATGTGACACCCCTATTCAACAAGGCAGGTAGGAAAAAGTAGGTAACTATAGGCTGATTAGGCTAACACCTATTGTTAGTAAAGTATTGGAACCAATTATTAAGGAAATAAGAGCAAAGAATTTGGAAAATTATAATCTAATCAAGCAGAGTCAGAATGTCTTCATGAGGGAAATCATGTCTGACCAATTTATTGGAGTTTTTTTAGGAAGGCTAAACCAAAACCAGTAGAGCTGTTACATTTGGGCTTCTAGCAGGCATTTAACATGGTAGCTCACAAAGTTGTCACCAGATAAGAACCCGCAGTGTTGGAGGTGGTATATTGTCATGGGTAGAGAATGAGCGAATAGGCAGTAAACAGCGAGTGGAGATAAGGGGTTCTTTTTCAGGTTGGTGAGCTCGACCAGTGGGGCTCCACAGGGATCAGTGCCGGGCTTGCAACTATTTACAATATATTAATGACCTGGAGAATGAAGTGAATGTACAGTAGCCAGACTGGCAGATAACACAAACATAGGTGGAAAGTCAGTTGTGAGAGAGATGCAAAGGGTTCACAGAGCGATATTGATAGATTAAGTATGTGAGTAAAAGGTTGGAAAATGGAGTATCAGGTGGGGAAATGCAAAGTTGTACATTTTGGAAAGGAGAACAAAAGAATAGAGTGTTACTTAAATGGAGAAAAAAACTGCACAAAGCTGCAACACAAAGTGATTTGGGGGTATTGTGCTCGAGACACATCGGGGTGCAGCAGGTAATCAGGAGGTTAAGGGAATGTTGGCCCTTTTTTCAAAGAGATTGGAGTATAAGAGTAGAGAAGTCTTATTACAACTGTACAACGTGCTGGTGAGATCACATCTGGAATGCAATGAACAGTTATGGTCCCCTTATTTGAGAAATAATAATATTTCATTGGAGGCATTTCAGAGTAGGTTTGCCAGGATGACCCCTGTTATGGAGGGATTGTCCTAAGAGCAAATGGTAAGCAGATTTGGACCCTACTGAGTGGAATTTAGAAGAATGAGAGGTGAAACAGACAGAATTCATAAGGAACTTGACAGGGTAAATGTTAAGAAGATGTTTCATGGGAGAGTCCAGGAGTAGAGGGCATGGTCTCAGAATAAATTAAGGCTGAGTTGAAGATGAATTTCTTCCTCTCAGAGGATGAGTCTTTGGATCTCCTTGCCACAGAGAGTTGTGGGGGCAAAGTTCTATTGTATTTTTAAGACTAAGTTAAATAGATTCTTGATCACTAGGGAAATTAATGGTTATGGGGAAAGGGCAAGAAACTTGATGTGAGGAGTATTGGATCAGCCATGATCCTATTGAAGGTGGAGCAGGCTTGAGGAGCCTAATGACCTAATCCTGTTCCTGTTTCTTATGGTCTAATGGTGGGATTTCCAGCTAAACCTTGGCAGCCTCCTTAGTGAGTGGTCTATAGCACTATGATATGTGGTGTAGGGCACTATGTTCTCTTTGGTAGGGAACACCAGTGACAGAAATACCCTTGCAGGAATGGCACTACAAATGTGCCACTCCACTCCCCAGATCAGGTCTGTCTCCTGGCACTGGTTTCTCCCTAACCAAGCCTACCTCCTCTTTGAAGACCCCTCTACAGGGTGTTGTAGCCTTAGCAATAATTATTGCAATTGGTGGCACTGGTAGGCAGACAAGCAAGCAATCCTCTGATTGGCTCTACAGTTCTTGGGACTGAACTGCCTTCCTTGATTGGATGACAGTCCTGGCAGTGGCTTGTTCAATGAGAATCAACAGGAAATTGCTAACCCAGGATCTCACCACATGACAAAGTGAGCTCATCCTCTGAGTTCACTTACGGGATACAAACATCATGAAGAAAATTCAGTCCCTTGACATTAAATGCAAACATCAGATCTTGTGACATCAAAGTAATGATAAATTCTTGGCACCCCATATATCAACAACCAGAGTCTACTGCTTGCTCAATGAAAGCTCTGATTGACACCAATATCAACTCAACGTTTGGATGTCAGGATATACAGACTGCATGGAGACCACTTGGCTTTTCTATCATTTCTTGTAAGAGTTGTGCAATTTTTGATTTGACCTGAATCATACAACCAATCAGGAGAATAAAATGTATCAATTGTTTGCTGACGGTTGCCTACTGTTTGCACTTTGGTTAAAGGTAGTTTGGCATCCTACACATTTTAATGCTTTTAATCATTTCAATTTTAAAATAACATTAATTTCTGTGTGATTGTACAAAAGCTTCCTCCCTTAACTGGCTTTAAATGAGTGTAAGCTTTTTACCCAAAGGTTTTTGGAGTTGAAATACACAAAGAGGCACGTGGACAATAGTTAGTTTCTATTTTATCTACCAATTGCAAATCTTTTTAAATAAACGAGCTTTATTATTTTTTATGGAAAAAAGGAAATTGGAATTACACTGCTGGTAAAAGGATTGGAAAGACAATGGTACTCACGAATCATCTGTTTAATCTTCACTAATGTCTGAAGTTAATTTGTGATCAGACACTCTGAAAGCAAACTGGAAAACTGGAACATTTTAACAGTAGCACTGATCACTGCTTCCTTCAAGTATATAATCCCTGTGAGAGATGAGCTATCTTTCCTTTAAGTAACCCTGGTGCAGAAAGAAAAAAAATTGCAGGTTATCTGTGAGACAGCACAAAATTTAATTAAGCTGTTATTAGCTGCACACAGATTTTTCTAAATAATGTAATCATGGTTTCATGCTACTTGTAATCCAGCAGCTTTGGCAGTACTATCTTATTTACCCCAAAGACAAAAAAAAACACTGCTTAAGCAGCTGCTGCAAGTTAATATTCTGTAGATAGCAGTACCAAACTAGCTATGTTTCTAATTGCGGAAGTCCCGCATCTCTCATGTCATGTATTTTACTTACAGTTTATTTAATTTATGCAACTAATTTTATTTAAATGCTCTGGAGTTGCATTTCAAGGGAATTAGACCATTCAGGAACAGACGGGATAATACTACAAGTATTATAGGGAGATGGCGGAAATATTGAATAATTATTTTGCGTCAGCATTTAACAGAGAGTTTGAATAGGGTAGTCATGACATTAAATAATGAGATGAGCAATATGAAAAGTACAATTAACATAAAAAGAAATGTGTTAAATAAACTGATTGACAGCTGGGAATAAGAAAAAAACATATTTTCAGTATCCCAGGCAAAACATTCTTTCCAATATACATGTCATGTGATTTTCAATGACATTTTTATAGTAGCTGCACAGGATGCTGCTTTCTATGGAATATATGCTTGTTGGGGAGGAAGCATGGTGGGAAACATTGCTAAATGAGGGACTTTCCCATGGCATAATGGAGCGGGCTAGCAGGGCACAGATCTAAGACAAAGGTGACTGTCTCCATTCCATTTCTGTCTCCACTAATCTGAAACAGACAGCACGATGGCATGGATCAACCTTGTCCTTCTTTGGGTCATCGTGTTTCTGAGGAGAACCCTAACACATCGCCTGCTGCAACACCAACACAACTAGGAGCAGGGACCAGACCTACAGAGACACAACTGCCTGTGCAAAAGGAATAATGTGATGGTGCATGTTGGCCTAACAATGCATCCAAACATGATGCAGCTATCTGTATATGACAGACAGGCAGTGTAGAAGATACCTTGGGATGTCCCAGGCAGTTGCCTCTTACAGCTGTCACAGCTGAACACTCAACGGTGCCTGCATCTTTCAACACTACTCAATTCATACAGAGATGGTTGGTTAATGATCAGGGTTAAATTTCAAATCTTGATTCATGATGTCTGCCAGTAATTCTCAGGCTGACTGTAAGGACGGGAACATGTTTTGACAAAGACCATTGTGGAGCAGGCCATAGGCCACATGTAGATAGGGTTCAAGTGCCTGGACAATGCAGGCAGTTCAGGAAGTATAACCTAGACAGAGTGTCCTTACCACAGTGGTTTGCTGCATCCTCCATAACCTCACTTGATAATGGGAGTATATCTTGGAAGTGGAAGAGAGAGGAAGAGATGGATGAGTTAGAGGGCACCTTTAAAGAAGGAACTGAAAGTGAGGATGAAGAGATACCCCAGGAGGGTTCTCACAGACAGGGCAGCAAGTGAAAATCACATAGTTAACCACTTCCAGGAGGACTGAGTTATATGAACATATTTCTTTTAATGTTCAGTTTGCTATAGCTGGATAGGAGGTCACTGTATGCTTGATGCAGCATATCTCATTGACTAAGAAGAAATTTATTTTGCACTTTTTTTTGGAATAAAGGTTACATTTTTAAAAATTTATGAATGATGCAATAATTTTATGTGACAGGAAGATTAAATGATAAACCTAGGTTTTGTAGTAACTGTGAATGGCTATATCTGCTATACAGTGGGTGCTGGCATGAACAGAGGTCCATGGAGATTGCAAAATTCTGGGCCATCTCTCCACTTAAGAGAAAACAGAATAGAGAACATTCACCCTGGACAAGGGTCCCCAGTCTCTAACATTCTACTTGATCTCATTAATCATAATCTTAATTCTCTATCTTTGCAGACCTGTGAAAGGTTCCCCACTATCTGCCCCTTAGGAACACAGAGTGCCTGGCCTGATGTGCATTGTTTACTGCATGAACTGAGAATGTTGTAAAAGCCCCAACTAGGGAAACTAGCTTTACATTCCATAGGCCATACCAGCTACTTCTTTGCATCACTTCCATTAATTGTCTGTGATGGACATGGTGGATGTTTGTCCCAGGATTGCTATTCTACTGTTGAACTCATCAGATCAAATATGCTTGTCTGAATGCTACCTCTGGAGTTTGACTGCAAGGAAATAATATGAGGTCTATTGTTTGCAGGTCATTTGGACCACCTCATCTCCTAGCCCCAGATTGAGCAGTTCCACCCTTCTATTTGGATTGAGATATAGTGATTGAGAAAGTGTAGAATGCCCCTGCAGATTTAGTCCTTAATTTTGCTGTAATCATTTGAAGTCTAGAGAATATCCTACGATGCATGATTATATCATATTTGCTTTTCAACTTTAACCAAATAGATTCTGTTACTGCGTATCAAGGGTAGCTTCTCTTTCCTATTTCTTCCCTAATTTGTATGGCCACCTCAGCTCCTTTTACTCCTTGCCTATCTTTTCAGAACATTTTATATCCTTTGACATTAAGCATCAGTCCTCACCATTTTAAGTCAAGTTTCTGTTTTTACCATTATGTCTGATTATAGATATTTTAATTACCACATTCAGAGATGTTATTGCATACTTCTGGAGCAGGTAGGGCTTGAACTGAGACAATCTGTTCAAAGATGGGGAGATTACTGCTACACCACAAGAGCCCTCAGTTATATTTGACTACATCTCTTTGTAGTCCTGATCATCCTTCATTGTTAGATTCTATATATTAGCTTCTATTAACTTCTTCTCTGCTAAAATCAACGCTCACTTCTCCCTACATTTTACTCTCATTTTTACTTGAATCTGCCCATCTACTCATCTCAATTTAGTTTAATCTTTCCCCAATCATATTAGTGCTACCCATTGGAAAAGTTTTGGCCCCAGTCCTGTGCACGTACAATCTGCCCATTTTAAATAGTTGCCTCCTGCCCCAGAACTGCTTCCATAGACCCATGACCCTGAAGCCAGCCCTTTGCACTATGGTTCAAGCCTCATGCACTGATCCTTTCTATTTCCCGATTTTCACTCTCGCTCATGTATGACACTGAGAATAATTCTGAGATTGCTGTCTTTAAAGGGCTACTTCTTAACTTTCCTCAGCTACCAAACTTCTGGCCGTACAACCTCAATAACTGTCCTTTCTCTATTGATGTTGTTACTGAAGAGTATTGCAACTACATGACTGATGGCTCATTCCCCCTCGAGAATATTCTGCATTCTTTCTGGCTCTAGGAGGTAAATCACAATGCAGATCTGTAGATGATAGTTACAGAAAAGCCTGCGTGGTCCTACCTTTGGAATATTGTGTAATGTCTGCATTTCTCTGTTTTGAGGTTTCCCCTGTGCAGTTCTTTACCCATTGCTTCATTGTTAGGACTGTACTCTTTTCAAGGTTTTGTGTTCAATGCCAAATACAAGTTTGGGACTGGCACAGGCCCTGAAGAATCCTGCTCTTCCTGGTCTTATGACGGGCATCTGTCTGTGATCATGAATTCTCTATTTCTGTGGAATGGCCATTTTCTGGACAATACAATTCAGAATACTCTCAGACTCCCTGGTGATTCATAGCCTCTGCACACCCAGTCAGAAAGTTTTAGCACCAACTGGAGCAGCTGGGTGCATCTCCAATGAACATGGCTCCCAAGATTTTTAATCTGCCATGAAGTAAAACATGGTGATGGAATTGGAAACAACTGTTCTTTGATGTCCAGTCATAATCTGAAATAAATTCTTCAATGCTTTTTTTTTAGAATCTATTCAATATCATGTTTAAACTATTAATTTTAACCATTGCATTCTACGTTTTAAGTCATAGTCTCCCATTGTCTCACACTCTCTCTGATTCCTTCTAATTTTTTAAAATAGTAAAAGAGTACCGATTTCCCTCACTGCTAAAAATTCCCTCTTGCACCTAATGCCCTGAGTTTGTATTCATTGAAGAAGTATTTCAGAGCATTACACTCTGTGCTGTTTAGAAGCAATATATGACTGTCTGAAGAGTATTGTGAAGACAACTGCACAGAAAGGGCCAAAGTGATGGCTACCAGTTGTAAGCTGCAGGGCATACACCTTTCCATGAGGTCGTTACACTTTCTCTGGCACGGGATCCAAATCCTGGGGGTTATATACCCATGTCACCACTTGTATATTATCAAGGAAGCTATACATCTGATTTGACTGATGCTAGTTCACAACGTGGTTAATTACAGAAATTTACACTTTGTAGAACCTAGCTATGAATATATGTATGTTCTTTTCAGAATCTTCTGCCTCTATTTTGCAGAGTAAGTTACTTGATTCTCCAACTCAGATTAATGAACAAACTGATGCAATGCACACAAATTGCCATTAAACATTGCATCCAGCACCAATGTTGGCTATTTACAGCCTTAAAGACTTTCTCAGTGAGGTTCGCTGGCCTCCTCCTGTCTTCTTCAGGGAAGGGAGCTTCTTTCCATATCCTGATGACATGAATCATCACCTCTGGGAATAGTCCATGAACCGGGGGGCGGGGGGAGGGGGGGGGACAGTGGAGGGGCATATCACATTCTACGAGCAAGCAAATCCCAGGTGTGAGGTTTAGGATGCATTCTTGAGCACTTAGTCCTTGATAGAATATTGGGACCATTTTCTAACCAGGAGCCTGATTTCTCAAGGGGCCAGGGTGTGGGGTACACGGACACACCAGCACTTACTGTTTTGCAGCTACAACTACAATAAAAATGGGGAGGAGCTTGAGCAACCAGAAATAGGCAGAATTTAAAACTATCGGTATTGACTTAGGAGTTTGCGATGACTGCTGTGCTGTACCCAGTGGAATCACCAATTTCTTTATAATGCTCAGTGAGTATGAGTTCACTCGTTACAGACAATGCGTAATAACATCTCTGAGCAGGTTGATTTGAAAAATAGGCGAAATGAATACAAGACAAAGCAGACCTAGGAACAGGTCTGCAGAACTGCCCGTCCCAGGCCAGGATAACCTACATATGTTACAAGTACTGGTTCTATTTTGGTGTTCAATAACAAATGATATTCCTTTCAAGTCAGGCTTCCTGAGTTAATACAGAGCTTTATTCTTGCAATGTGTAATTCTGTAAATAAATCTGCATTTATATAAAGGCTGGCTACAATTTTATCCTTCACAAAGTGACTTTTTGGATGAGAGGCTCATAATATTGGTATCATAGAATTGTTACCTCAAGGGGAAGGTTGAAAATTAATAGGGAATAATGCCTTCAGACAAAAAACTAAACACATTTTGGCCATTGGGAAACATGCTACATAGCAAGTGTAAATTGTCAAGTTATGATTATCCACCAATGTTTTCATAATATATTGCTCATTAGAAAAGTGATGTTGTTATATCTGGACACAGTTATTTCCCTAAAATGGTTACAATGGAGAAACAAGATACAACCTTTCTGCAAGAAATAAATTTAAAGCATTTTGTCAGATGGATACATGCCAATAATGTAGGAACAACAATACAGTTCCAAAACCAGTGTGTGGTTTAGAGAGGAACTGGCAGCTCATGAAGTTCCTTTGCATTTGCTGCCCTGCCATGCTGGTGTTCAGGAGTTGAGAATAATCTTGACAAGTTACTGCAGTGCACCTTATAGCTGGCACACACGGTCTCCAATGGGAAAGTGGCAAAGGGAAGTGAGCTTTGTAGGCGATGGATAAGGTGCTAAGCAAATTGGCTGCTTTCTCTTAGATGTTATTGAGTTTTTTTTAAGAACTGTTGGAGCTGCTCCCATTCAGGTAAATGGAGAGAATTCATCACAGTCCTGATGTGTGTCTTGTAGTTGGTGGATTATCTCAAGGGAAATAAACAGGAGGTTAGAAGAACACAGCAAGCCAGGAAGCATCACGAGGTAAAGAAGTCGATGTTTCAAGTCAAGATCCTTCATCAGGATTGGGGAGAGGGAAAGGAGCTCAGAAATAAATAGAGGGGGGGGTGGCGCTGGGGGATAGGTAGGTGGGATAGCAATAGTTGGACGCAGATGGGGTTATTTGTGACAGGTCAGCGAAAAGGGTGGAGTGGATAGGTGGAAAGGAGGATGGGCAGGTGAGGTTGGGTCAAGGAGGTGGGGAGGAGAGTAAGGGCTTGACATGGGATGAGATTGGGTGTGGGATGATAGAGAAGCTAGTGAGGCAGGAGGTGGAATGAAACAGAGTAGGTGTAGCTGGGAAGGGAGCCAGGGGTTGGAAAGGTTATTTGAAATTGGAGAACTCAATATTGAGTCTTCTGGACTGTAGGCTGCCCAGGTGGAAGATAAGGTATTATTCCTCCAATTTGTGGTCTGATTCACTGTGGTAATGGAGGAGGCCGAGGATGGACATGTCAGAGAGGGAGTGGGAGGGAGAATTGAAATGAGCAGTGACCAGGAGGACAGGCTGACCATTTCGGGCCCAGCTAAGATGCTTGGTGACCCTAAATGATTGTTCCTTTATCGTGATTCCCTCAACGGGGGAAACAAAATTTCAATATCTTCCCTGTCACGCCCCTTCACAATCTTGTATGTTTCAATCACATCATCTCTCATTCTTCTAAACTCCAAAGAATTTAAGTCCAATTCCTCAGCATCTCATCACTGAACAATCCTGTCAATCCAGGGACCAGTCTAGTGTAACTTTGCTATATTGCCTCCAAGACAAGTATATATTTTTTTTAATTATAAAGAGCAAAAACACTTCCTGGTGTTGTCTTACCAAAGCCATGTACACTTGTAAAAATATTTATTTATCCTTCTGCTGAATTAAACATCAGAACATAAGAACTAGGAGCAGGAGTAGGTCATCTGGCCCATCGAGCCTGCTCTGCCATTGTATAAAATCATGGCTGATCGTTGTGAGGCCTCAGCTCCACTTACCCGCCCTCTTACCATAACCCTTAGTTCTATTATTGTTTGAAAAATTATCTATCTTAGCTTTAACAACATTTACTGAGGAAGACTCAACTACTTCATTGGGCAGTTAATTCCATGGATTCACAATCCTCTGGGAGAAAAAGTTCCTTCTCAATTCAGTCCTAAATCTGCTCCCCCTAATTTTGAGGCCATGCCCTCTTGTTCTAGTTTCACCTGCCAGTGGAAACATCCCCTCTACCTCTAACTTATCTATTGCCTTCAAAATTGTATGTGTTTCAAAAAGATCCCCCCTTCATTCTTCTAAATTCCAATGAATATAATCCCGGTCTACTCAGGCTCTCATCATAAGCCAACTCCCTCAACTCTGGAATCAACCTAGTGAACTTCCTCTGCACCCCCTCTAATGCCAGGACATCCATTCTCAAGTAAGGAGAACAAACCTGCACACAGTACTCCAGGTGTGGCCTCCTCAGCACCCTGTACAGCTGTAACATAACCTCCCTAGTTTTAAACTCAATCCTTTTAGTAATGAAGGATAAAATTCCATTTGCTTTCTTAATTACCTGTTGCACCTGCAGACCAATCTTCTGTGGTGCATGAACAAGGACATCCAGGTGCCCCTGCACAGCAGCGTGATGCAATTTCTTACCCTTCAAGTAATAGTCCTTTTTAACTGTTATTCCTACTGAAATAGTCACTTTCTTTCTGTACAAGGATGCTACTTACTAAACAGGCCTGACATGTTGATGTGATGATTCTAAGTACATAGGTAAAGACAGCGTACTTACTGATTTTGTGTACTGGTTTGCTTCTCACTTTTAGTCCGCACTACTGGTTAGTAATATTGTGATAAAGCGAGCCAAATGTCAGTCCACAGCCTCTCCACTGGTGTGGCCTCAAACATGCTTCCTCATAGTAACACATGGAGACCACGTGCCATTTGGTTACTATGCGCACAAGATGCTGAAATAGGGTGCAAAACCTTCTGCAGGATAATGGCTCCTTTCTGGACATGTAAGGTATCTCTACACAACTGTTGTTCACTACTACTAGAATATAACCATTAAGTCTAAATATGTCCTGTGTATGACAGAAATAAGTATTGTGCTATCTGTATTTGAAAGCCAGTTATGATGCTAGGTATGAATGTAATGCATGCCAAAAATCGGTGGATCATATCAAATAGCATGTTCCTTCAGCTGCTCACAGCAAGGAAGGTACTAACTGTACTCAACCAGACCAAACTTGCAAAATACATGACAAAGTGTCCAAAATCAGATGTCATTCCATAATTGAACATGCTTTTACTAAATCGTCCTAAATGAATGAAATCTTAAGCTGCTGACAAATTCAGGATTGTCTATCTGACTCAGAGGATGTGAACTAGCATGTACATATATTAATCCAAAGGGACCTCTTCTTTTCATATCAAAAGTACATGGATACACACTGTGCCTGTTCCAATTCAATAAAGTAGGTGCTGGCCATTCTCTGATACGTTTCTCAAGGCAATGCCTTGAGCAATCAAGGTCAACCTGTCTTGTTTAATGTGTAAACAAAACTTGACAGCTAAATGTCAGTCATCATTAATTGGTACATGCTTCATGGCAATGCGTCTATCAATCAGAATCCACTTGTCAACCAATGAGCACCGTCCTCTCATATTGAATAAATGTTGATTTTTCTTTGTATGTATATTTCTTGTGATTTGTCCTGATGTGTGCAAGATGAACACCTTCAATAAGATGAGTCTTTTTCTAGCAATACGCATTTTAAAAAATTTCACTTGACTTTACGTCGGGATGGTTCCAATAGCTTTACATTGTTTTATGTCTTCATTCCAGGTGTAAAATTAATGAAAAAGGAGAAGCGGGCAGTGTTTGCAGAAGATGATGAAAAGGACTGAGAAAAATTAAGTAATTAACCATTCCACAGTAACAAAGAGTCATTGGGGTTCCCTTGTGCTGATATCCTTGTGCGGTGTGTGTTTTCTTTTCCTGCATTACTAAATATTGTTCATATAAATCTTATTGTAATCAAAGTGATAAACTTTGTTGAATTCAATTAGAAAATTATCTGTCATTGGCATAGTCAGTTCAAGATTGCTGTTACATTACCATTTCCTGTACTAATCATTAGATTAAAGAAGACTCTGTAAAGCCTGGAAGATTAAGTCAGTCATTTAACACATCAACATGGGCAGAAAATTAAAATCATATTATAATGTTTTATACTAGATTAACTATGTCTTCAATTCCTTTGTTGGTGATAAGACTCTGTCCTTAAAAGAAAACTGAGCATTAAAGAGACCAGCTTTATCCAAGTGTTCATGTATATTACATTAGTTTTATCCAGGAACTGTCTCTTCTACTTTATTCAGCATTGAAAATATGACTTAAATCAGTCAGCCAGGTACTCTGGTTTGATGATTATAATTTTTCAGACACATTTTAAAATTTTGAAAAAAAAAACTGTACAGACCTCTCTGAAACGTCTTAAAGTCTTTGAAAAAGGTGAGTCACATGGTTGGATATCTAGTCAAAAGTGAGGTCTGCAGATGCTGGAGATCAGAGCTGAAAATGTGTTGCTGGTTAAAGCACAGCAGGTCAGGCAGCATCCAAGGAACAGGAAATTCGACGTTCGGGCCAGAGCCCTTCATCAGGAATGAGGAGAGGGTGCCAGGCAGGCTAAGATAAAAGGTAGGGAGGAGGGACTTGGGGGAGGGGCGGTGGAGATGTGATAGGTGGAAGGAGGTTAAGGTGAGGGTGATAGGCCAGAGTGGGGTGGGGGCGGAGAGGTCAGGAAGAAGATTGCAGGTTAGGAGGGCGGTGCTGAGTTCAAGGGAATCGACTGAGACAAGGTGGGGGGAGGGGAAATGAGGAAACTGGAGAAATCTGAGTTCATCCCTTGTGGTTGGAGGGTTCCCAGGTGGAAGATGAGGCGCTCTTCCTCCAACCGTCGTGTTGTTATGTTCTGCGATAGAGGAGTCCAAGGACCTGCATGTCTTCGGTGGAGTGGGAGGGAGAGTTAAAGTGTTGAGCCACGGGGTGGTTGGGTTGGTTGGTCCAGGTGTCCCAGAGGTGTTCCCTGAAGTGTTTTGCAAGTAGGCAGCCCGTCTCCCCAATATAGAGGAGGCCACATCGGATGCAGCAGATGCAATAGATGATGTGTGTGGAGGTGCAAGTGAATTTGTGGCGGATACGGAAGGATCCCTTGGGGCCTTGGAGAAAAGTAAGGGAGGAGGTGTGGGCGCAAGTTTTGCATTTCCTGTGGTTACAGGGGAAGGTGCCGGGAGTGGAGGTGGGATTGGTGGGGATGTGTGGACCTGATGAGGGAGTCACGAAGGGAGTGGTCTTTGCGGAACACTGATAGGGGAGGGGAGGGAAATATATTCCTGGTGGTGGGGTCCGTTTGGAGTTGGCGGAAATGACGGCGGATGATACGCTGTATACGGAGGTTGGTGGGGTGGTAGGTGAGAACCAGTGGGGTTCTGTCTTGGTGGCAGTTGGAGGAGCGGGGCTCAAGGGCGGAGGAGCGGAAAGTGGAGGAGATGCGGTGGAGGGCATCGTCGATCACGTCTGGGGGGAATCTGCGGTCCTTGAAGAAGGAGGCCATCTGGGCTGTACGGTATTGGAACTGGTCCTCCTGGGACCAGATGCGGCGGAGGTGAAGGAATTGGGAATATGGGATGGAGTTTTTACAGGGGGCAGGGTGGGAGGAGGTGTAGTCCAGGTAACTGTGGGAGTCAGTCGGTTTATAGTAGATGTCTGTGTTGAGTCGGTCGCCCGAGATAGAAATGGAAAGGTCTAGGAAGGGGAGGGAGGAGTCTGAGACAGTCCAGGTGAATTTGAGGTCGGGATGGAAGGCGTTGGTAAAGTTAGTGAACTGTTCAACCTCCTCGTGGGAGCACGAGGCAGCGCCGATACAGTCATCGTTCAACCTCCCAGATGGCCTCCTTCTTCAAGGACCGCAGATTCCCCCCAGACGTGATCGACGATGCCCTCCACCGCATCTCCTCCACTTCCTGCTCCTCCGCCCTTGAGCCCCGCCCCTCCAACCGCCACCAAGACAGAACCCCACTGGTTCTCACCTACCACCCCACCAACCTCCGTACACAGCGTATCATCCGCCAATTCCAAACGGACCCCACCACCAGGGATATATTTCCCTCCCCTCCCCTATCAGCGTTCCGCAAAGACCACTCCCTTCGTGACTCCCTCGTCAGGTCCACACATCCCCACCAATCCCACCTCCACTCCCGGCACCTTCCCCTGCAACCGCAGGAAATGCAAAACTTGCGCCCACACCTCCTCCCTTACTTCTCTCCAAGGCCCCAAAGGATCCTTCCATATCCACCACAAATTCACCTGCACCTCCACACACATCATCTATTGCATCCGCTGCACCCGATGTGGCCTCCTCTATATTGGGGAGACGGGCCGCCTACTTGCAAAACGCTTCAGGGAACACCTCTGGGACGCCTGGACCAACCAACCCAACCACCCCATGGCTCAACACTTTAACTCTCCCTCCCACTCCACCGAAGACATGCAGGTCCTTGGACTCCTCCATCGCCAGAACATAACAACACGACGGTTGGAGGAAGAGCGCCTCATCTTCCACCTGGGAACCCTCCAACCACAAGGGATGAACTCAGATTTCTCCAGTTTCCTCATTTCCCCTCCCCCCACCTTGTCTCAGTCGATTCCCTTGAACTCAGCACCGCCCTCCTAACCTGCAATCCTCTTCCTGACCTCTCCGCCCCCACCCCACTCTGGCCTATCTCCTCACCTTGACCTCCTTCCACCTATCCCACCTCCATCGCCCCTCCCCCAAGTCCCTCCTCCCTACCTTTTATCTTAGCCTGCCTGGCACCCTCTCCTCATTCCTGATGAAGGGCTCTGCCCCGAAACGTTGAATTTCCTGTTCCTTGGATGCTGCCTGACCTGCTGTGCTTTAACCAGCAACACATTTTCAGCTGGATATCTAGTCAGGCAATTTTGAAGAATCCATGCACTGATATCTTGGGTGCATACTCAGTTATGTAATATGATCTTATTATGAATGTAGGGTTGAGTTCCAAGCCTTGCCAATAGTCTTTGGTCAGCAGGAGTTACTGGTATAGCTGTGACTGGACTGTGGGCTTTGTTTTATGAATAGGTATGTAAGCAGACAATAAGATTAAATATTTGGAAGAGATTGTCTTAATTTTGACAGGTTAATTAGTGATATAAATAAGGGCAATTTCAATGCTTCTGTTTTGATTGGTAGTGTCATGAGCTTCATAAGGGGTATTTTCTTTTCAAGAGAAATTTCTACAGTATTTTAAAGACTACCCAGTGTTATTATATGTCTCAATGAGTTCTGTGCATGGAATATTTTTTTTTCATGGGATGTGGGGATTGCTGGGAAAACCAGTATGTATTTTCAATGGCTAATTGGGCTGAGTGTCTTATTAGGGACAATTCAGATTGCACCAAGGAAGTTGATTTGGCTCATGCTGATCTGACGTTTTTGCTGTTAAAAACTAAACCTTTTTTTTGCTGCTTCCATGAGCTGATGAAGGTTTGTGTTTGGTTTCCCAAAGAACTGAAAAATCATCTGTGATATTGAATTAACCAGGCGCATTCTCGACCATATCATTCGTATGTTGATAGAATATATCTTGGCTATAATGGATCATCCAAATAGCAATGCTGAGAAAACAGTATCTCTAGAAAGGTGTTCCAAAAACTACCTGTTCCTAAGACGCTTGGGAAAAGTGTACTGACGAATATTTATTCTTGGCATCAACCTTGGTAAAATGCTTCAAACCTTCCAGGGTAGAAAACCTAAGTGGGACATCTTTTTTAGTGCAATGTCCAGTTGTCTTCCATGTGAAGATGCACATGGAGTACCATCTTTCTTCAAAACATAACAGCTAGAGCTACCCTATTAAGTTTGACTTTGTAAATGATGCTGTCTTGTTACATTGAATCCCAAACCAGCTTGTGCATTTCCTAAATGTGAACACTACACTTACAACAAGAGTCAATGGATATTATTTTTCAGATGTAAATAATATCGCCTTTAAACTTTAGTCCAATGTCCTCTTATAAAACATAATTTATAAGTGTCACAAAGTATTGAACAATATTTGGAAGATAAGGCCTATCACATCTCATACATGCCTGGAGAGTTTGCTGTTCTCGTAAATATTAGTTACAGAGTCATGCACTTGTCAATGATGCTGGCCTGTTACAACTGCTTCAAACTTTTGTTGTCCTTCTAGAAGTGTGCTGATGATGAAGTCTTTAGGTGTGTCCAGAAGTATCTTTTAGAAAGATTTGATAATCATAGAAACAATGACCAGTTCGAACAGCCTTGCAACTAAGTTAGATTCAAAGAAATAATGCTCTATGTCTTTGCATCAACATCTGCCGATGAGTTGGTCATTATTTTTATGTGACTGTTAGTGGTATGAAATGAACTCAATCTTGCGAATCCTGAAATTGAGATCAGACTGGTGCTGGAAAAGCACAGGTCAGGCAGCATCAGGAAGATTGACATTTCGGGCAAAAGCCCTTCATCAGGAATGCTGTGCTTTTCCAGCACCACTCTGATCTAAACTCTGGTTTCCAGCCTCTGCAATCCTCATTTTTGCCCAATCCTGAAATTGACCCTGTCCTGAAGGTGATGGATCCTGGAAAATATTACTTGGGTCTTTGGAATCATTATTTGAAATATTGGAGAATTTAATTATTTACAATTCTTCAGGCCAGGACGTTAAAAAGTTTGACAGCCTAATTTTCTTTATTTATGATCTGTTGGCCTTTAAAGTGAATCTTCATTCTTTCCTTGAAAAAATTGAAATTCAGACAGAATGTCATTGCAAGATTCCTGGATCAAGGGGTACCAAAGAACCCAAAGTTTTGATACAGCCTCACTGGAGCGAGTCGGGTAGATCATGGACAGCTAGAGGCATTGGGGTCAAATTTGTTGTATTTTGTGAAGCCAACGTAATCAGCAATTGCACTAGATGCTGACTAGGGCCACAGAATGTTTTGTTTATTGTGGAGACAGATTAAAACTCAGAGGCCTTACGTAATCCAGGCAAAATCTTTGATATCCTAGTAGCTACCAATTAAGAACAAGCTTATTTTGTCCATCATTGTCTCTATTGGCATTTGATGTGAATAATTTTATAATTTAATACCGCCTGCATCACCAAAATCTGTTATATATTGGGAGGAACTTGTAAAGAGAAACAGACACCAAAATAGCCATATCATAATGTTTAATGGCATCATCGTGCACTGGACATGTTGTTAGCAAGAATACATGGAAAGGGAAATCAATATAATGAAGTATTTACAGGTATAGAAATTTCAAAAGTAAACTTGAAAAGTCTGTGAATATTCATAATTGACAAAATAACAAATTTTCTCTCTTCATACTGTATCTATAAATCAAGTCCAACAATTGTTTATTATTCTTTGTGTTTAGTCTGCTGTAAACCTACACTTAAATAGGTGGGTGAGGCGGGCAAGTGGATTTTTTGGGAGGGAGGTTTCACAGTGGCTACCATTATTGCTCCACTTCAGGCGGGATGAATCTCAAGGGAATTTATTACTCATTTCTCCAAATCTAAATACTCTGGTTTCATTCAGTGCTGTTGGGAATTGAAGATAAAGGTAAGTCATCTCAGAATCAGATCACCATCTTTTCACCCAATCTTTTCATTAATATATTACACAACGTATTTCTTTACAGGAATATTCAAAGCTCGTTCAATTTCTACCTGTGTAGATGATGGCAATTACAGGCAAATTCACACAATCAGATATAAATACAGACATTTCCAACATTGAGATTTTGTCTTCTTTTATGTTTAAAGGATTGCTTGTGGATAGCTGTTTTATCTTTAATCTTAATTCTCATGGTTTTTCAATGGCGAATGTAAGGAATTTTTGTATTTGCCTCATCTGTTAAATAGTGCCAGAATTTTATTATTTTCACCTCAGATTTCTCATAGCACTTTTGCTTTTGTGTTAATGTTGCTTCTAATACTGTTCATAATCCAGACTTTGTGCTCATCTTATCTTTAAATATTTGTACATCTGAAACCCTGTGTTGCTTCTCCACATCATCTTTATGCTCTTTTTTCCCATTTCCCAACTCCAACATGTCATATTTATCTGCATTAAATTTTATCTGACAAGTCTATCTAATCCGTTAACCTCACTCTGTCCTCTTCAGTTACCACACCCATGTCCTCTACATGCTTTAATTTTTTACATCAAAGCTTATTTCATGTGTTGAGAAGAGTACTTAACATTGAAGGTACCAATGCTTAAATCCCTCTAGTGAGAAAGCAAAACTCAAATCATTTACCTAAACATATCTCCTTTTTCACCCATCTATGATTTGATGAAGTATTATTGTATAAAACCTCAGTACCTCAATCATGATCTAGATATGTATTAATTTCTCCTTTATTTGTCGTTATATGTATTTATGGGAGTGATGGTGGTGTAGTGGTAATGACATTGGACTAGTAATCCAGAAGCCTAAGTTAATGCTGTGGAAGTATGGGTTCAAAGCACACTGTGACATTTGGTAGAATGTAAATTGTGTTAATAAATTTGGGAAAAAACTGATGACAACTATAACATCTGTCATCAGTTATTGCAAAAACCCACCTAGTTCACTAAGAAGGACTTCTACTATTCTTATGTGACTCAAACTAAAACAATGTAGTTAACTCTTAACTAATTCAATTGCAAGCTGATCAACGTATGAGCAATAAGTGATTGCCTTGCCAGCAATGTCCACATCACATGAATCATACACTTGATTTGAATTTTACTTTCTCACTAGAGTGATTAAAGCATTGGTACTTTCAATGTTAAGTACTCTTCTCAACACATGAAATAAACTTTGATGTAAAAAATTAAAGCATGCAGAGGACATGGGTGTAGTAACTGAAGAGGACAGAGTGAGGTTAACAGATTAGATAGACCTGTCAGATAAAATTTAATGTTGATAAATATGACATGTTGGAGTTGGGAAATGGGAAAAAAGAGCATAAAGAAAATGTGGAGAAGCAACACTGAGGGTTTCAGATGTACAAATATTTAAAGAAAAGATGAGCACAAAGTCTGGATTATGAACAGTATTAGAAGCAACATTAACACAAAAGCAAAAGTGCTATGAGAAATCTGAGGTGAAAATAATAAAATTCTGGCACCATTTAACAGATGAGGCAAATACAAAAATATTTTTCTCATTTAGAAAAAAAATTATAAGAAATAAAAACAAAGTAATACGAAAATGAAGTGGAGTAATGATTAATAAATGGTGCAATCATTCAAAAGTGTGAAAAAATAGCATCAGGACAAATGGGCAGGTTAGGGTTTGCTGCCCAGTTAAGAGTACCACTCACTAAAGCGCGTAGTATGAGGAATGAAATAAATCAGTCCACAGTTAAATGGAGATGATGAAGTTCTCAACATATTTTTCAGACAAAAGAGAGGTTTGTCATGAAAGCGCTGGTGTTATGAATCATTTCTCTTCCTGAGACTATATTAATGAATTAGCTCTTCATGCACAAGGCCTGCAGGTGATATGAAGCATTGAAGGCATTGAGGAAGCATCCAGTGAGGATATTGAGGAACTTAAAATAAGCATAGGGAAGTTGTTGGAATGGATTACATAACTGACAGATGAAATTTAATGTCAAGAAATGTAAACTGATTCTTTTTAGTAAGAAGTATATGAAGTGACATTATAAAACAAAGTGTACAATTCTAAAGGAATTACAAGAGCAGAGGGACCTGGATACATGCACACATTTCTGAAGATAGTGTACGGGTTAAGAACATAGTTAATAACACATTCAGAATCCTGGGTTTATCAATAGGGACATGAGGGAGCAAAGCAAGGAAATTATAATAAATTATGATGGCATTAGAGCTTGGAATGCACTGCCTGTGAGAGTGGTGACAGCTCAAGGCATTCAATATACAATTGGATTGTTATTTGAAAAGGAATTGTGTGAAAGTTACAGGGAGAAGATGGCAGAGTAGCATTCAGTTAATTGGTGATATGGAGAACCAGTTTAGACATAATGGACTTAATGGTCTCTGTCTTTTCTGCAACATTGCTGTCCTGGAATTGAGACCTGGCTACAAGCTAGACGTGACTGGAACATGAATATTTCAGGTTTTGTGGTATTTCAAACAGACAAGGGTATTGAAATAAGACATAAGATAATATTAACAAAACAACATTAAAAACATTCATATAGCCCTCTTAAGGATGTTCACATCTTCATATAATGTAGTCAGCAGAACTAGATGCAATATTATGTTGTGACCAAACCAAAATTTTATAAAAGTTCAACATGACTTCTTTGATTTCGTACTCAGTGCTTCTATTTATCAAGTTAAAACTCCACAAGTGATTTTTTACTCTACTCTCTCAATTTGTCCTGCCACATTGAAACATCTATGCAAATACACTCCCAGGTTCTTCCGTGCCTACACATATATAATTAGTTCTCTTATATGAATATTTTTTTTTTACATAAAATAACATCTACCACTAATCTATTTGTTTTGTCAGTCTATCCATGTCCTGTTGCAATTGATTAGTGCAATTGATTGGTAACATCAGTACAGTGATTCTGACGAGGTCAGTCAGGTGGACCTCATCGAATATGATTCCCCCAATTGGGGCTGTTCATTTAGTCCAATGTGGAATTATTTCTGTGGTGACAAGAATGGGATTTTAGCACTAGATCAGGTTCCTCCAACTCTGCTTCTGATATGGGCAGTGTGTAATGCACAGTACGTCACCTCTTGTGCATGGAGTGTCTCAGACGAAATTCATTCTCTTCCTCAGGCAGTAAAGACGTCGAGGTGGTAACATAAGACCATAAGACATTAGAGAAGAAATTAGGCCATTCAGCCCATTGAGCCTTCTCTGCCATTCAATCATGGTTGATAAATTTCTCAATCCCATTCTCCACTTTCTCCTTGTAACCATTGATCCCCTTGATACTCAAGAACCTATCTATCTTAGTCTGAAATATACTCAATAACCTGGCCTTCACAGCCTTCTGTGGTAATGAATTCCATAGATTCACCAGTCTCTGGCTGAAGAAGTTTGTCCTTAACTCCATTCTAAAAGGTCTTCCCTTTACTCTAAAGGTGTGCCCTTGGGTCCTTGTCTCGCTTACCAATGGAAACATCTTCCCAACATCTACTCTGTCCAGGCAACTCAGTATTCCGTATGTTTCAATTAGATCCCTCCTCAACCTTCTAAACTTCATTGAGCATAAACTCAGAGTCCTCAAACATTCCTCATATGTTAAGCTTTTCATTCCTGGGACCATTCTCATTAACCTCCTCTGAACACACTCCATGGTCAATACATCATATCTGAGATTTGGTGCCCAAACCTGCACATAATACTCCAAATTTGGTCTGACCAGAAGTAAACTTTGAGAGCCTCAGAAGTACATCCATGCTTTTATATTCAAGTCCTCTCAAAATAAATGCCATTGTTGCACTTGACTTCCCAACTACTAACTCAACCTGAAAGTTTACCTTGAGAGAATCCTGGACTAGAACTCCCAAGTCTCTTTGCACTTTAGATTCTGAATTTTCTCCCCAGTAAGAAAATAGTCCACATCTCTATTCTTCCTACCCCAGTGCATGACCTCATACTTGCCCACGTTGTACTCCATCTTCCATTTCTTTTCCCATTCTCCTAACCCGTCCAAATTCTTCAACAGCCTCCTCGCCTCCTCAATGCTACCTGTTCCTCTCCCTATTTTTGTATCAACTGCAAATTTAGCCAGAATGCTCTCAGTTTCTTCATCTAGATCATTAATTTATAAAGTGAAAGGTTGTTGTCCCAACACTGAACTTTGTGGAACACCATTGTCACTGGCTACCATTCTGAGAAGGACTCTTTTATCCTTAATCTCTGTTTTCTGCCAGACAGCCAGGCTTCTATCCATGCTAGTATCTTGCCTCTGACACCATGGGCCCTTTTCTTACTCAGCAGCCTCCTGTGCAACACCTTGTCAAAGGCTTTCTTGACGTCCAGCTGGATAACATTCATTGGTTCTCCTTAGTCCAACTTGCTCATTACTTCCTCAAAGAATTCTGGCAGATTTATCAGGCATGACTTCCCCTTGATGAAATCATGCTGACTTTACCCTATTTTACCATACACTTCCAAGTATTCAGAAATCTCTTCCTTCACAATGGATTCTAGGATTTTAACCACAACTGAATTCTGGGTAATTCAAGATGGAGGATGAGGAAAATTTCTGGCTGTAACAGCTGCTCCTTTTTTGAGGTATTTTCGGTGCTGGAGGTGATTTCCTTGAATGCCAGGAGCAGTAATTACTGCTTTATATGCTGTTGCATTGTTTTGGATCTTTGGAAAAAAAGAGTCAAAACAACAGCAGTTTTAAAAGGGAGAAGAACAGACAAAGGAAGTACATGGTGAGGTTAGTGCAAGAGAGAGAGAAAGAGAACCTGCACAGTTACTGCCTTTGCTGTTTGAATTCATGTATCGCTGGACATTGGAGTGCATCTGGGAAAATTAACAAACAGTGAAATTCACAACTGATCTTAGAGGAACTGTTGGGCGAAGTTCACAGCACAGAATCAGATAAGTTACTTGTTGTTTTAAGTGTGGCTGACAGAGAATCTGCAGTAGTGAGTAGAGTGGGTTTGTTCTTGATTATATGTTTTTGGAAATATGTTTCTTGATTAAACTTAAAATATAAGCCATAACTATTAATTTAACCTGGGGCAGTGACTGTAGAGGAATAAGACGGTGTTATTTTCTGGGTCTGTAGATTGTGAAGGAGCAAAAATGGCCTTTAATAGAGTGATATATACTCCTTGTCTGATGTGGAAGTTTAAAGAGAGTTTAAGGTCACTGTGGATTGGCTACGAATCTTATCAGATTGAATGGATCGGTTGGAGAGACACTTAGAAGCAATGAGGAATTTGCAACAGCAACAGTATGTGATGGATGGCTGTTATAGGAAGGAGGAAAGGCTCAGTCACATAGATGGGTTAACTCCAGGAAGGGTAAGAGAGGTAGGAACCTAGGGCAGGAGTCTTTTGTGGATATACCTATTTCAAACAGATATGCTGTTTTGGAAATGTAGGAGGTGGTGGATTCTCAGCATGAACAGCCAAGTTTCTGGTATTGGCACAGGCTCTAATGTATTGAGGGGAACGTCGGGTTCCAAGATATCAATTGTGTTAGGGGAATCTCTAGTCTGAGGTACAGACAGACATATCCGTGGCTAGCAGCGAAAAAGCAGAATGGTGTGTTGCTTCCCTGGTGCCAGGTTCAAGGATGTCTCAGAGAGGGGGCAGAATGTTCTCACGGGGGAGAGGGGCCAGGAAAAGGTCATTGTCCACATTGGAACCAACAACATAGGAAGGGAGGGTACAGAGAGTTAGGCATAAATTTAAAAAAGAGGTCCTCGAGAGTAGTAACGTCTGGATTACTCCCAGTGCTATGAGCTAGTGAGGGCAGGAATAGGAGGATAGAGCAGATGAATACATGGCTGAGGAGCTGATGTATGGGGGAAGGATTCACATCTTTGGATCAGTGGAATCTCTTTTGGGTGGTTGTGACCTATACAAGAAGGACAGATTGCATCTAAATTGGAAGGGGACTAATATACTGGCAGGGAAATTTGCTAGAGCTGCTTAGGAGGATTTAAACTCATAAGGGACCCAGGGAGATAGTGAGTAAGGGGGATGGGATCCAGAGAGATAGTGAGGAAAAATATCAATCCGAAACTGGTACAGTTGAGAACAGAAGCGAGTCAACCAGTCAGGGGAGGCAGGGACAAGGTAGGACTAATAAATTAAACTGCATTTATTTCAATGCAAGGGGCCTAACAGGGAAGGCAGATGAACTCAGGGCATGGTTAGGAACATGGGGCTGGGATATCATAACAATTATTGAAACATGGCTCAGGGATGGGCAGGGTTGACAGCTTAATGTTTCAGGATACAAATGCTACAGGAAGGATGGAAAGGGAGGCAAGGGAGGAGGGGGAGTGGCATTTTTGATAAGGGATAGCATTACAGCTGTGCTGAGAGAGGATATTCCCAGAAATACATCCAGGGATGTTATTTGGGTGGAACTGAGAAATATGAAAGAGATGATAACCTTATTGGGATTGTATTATAGACCCCCTAATAGTCAGAGGGAAATTGAGAAACAAACTTGTAAGGAGATCTCAGCTATCTATAAGAATAATAGGGTGGTTATGATAGGGGGTTTTAACTTTCCAAACATAGACTGGGACTGCCATAGTGTTAAGGGTTTAGATGGGGAGGAATTTGTTAAGTGTGTGCAAGACAATTTTCTGATTCAGAATGTGGATGTACCTACTAGAGAAGGTGCAAAACTTGACCTACTCTTGGGAAATAAGGCAGGGCAGGTGACTGAGGTGTCAGTGAGGGAGCACTTTGGGTCCAGTGATGATAGTTCTATTAGATTTAAAATAATGATGGAAAAGGATAGACCAGATCTAAAAGTTGAAGTTGTAAATTGGAGAAAGGCCAATTTTGACGGTATTAGGCAAGAACTTTCGAAAGCTGATTGGAGGCAGATTTTCGCAGGTAAGACGACGGCTGGAAAATGGGAAGCCTTCAGAAAAGAGATAACGAGAATCCAGAGAAAGTATTTTTTTGTTTGGGTGAAAGGAACGGTTTGGTAGGTATAGGGAATGGTGGATGACTAAAGAAATTGAGGGTTTGGTTAAGAAAAAGAAGGAAGCATATGTCTGGTATAGTCAGGAGAGATCAAGTGAATCCTTAGAAGAGTATAAACGAAGTAGGAGTATACTTAAGAGGGAAATCAGGAGGGCAAAAAGTGGACATGAGATAGCTTTGGCAAATAGAATTAAGAAGAATCCAAAGGGTTTTTACAAATACGTTAAGGACAAAAAGGTAACTAGGGAGAGAACAGGGCCACTCAAAGATTAGCAAGGTGGCCTTTGTGTGGAGCCACAGAAAATGGGGGAGATACTAAATGAGTATTTTGTATCAGTATTTACTGTGGATAAGGATATGGAGGATATAGACTGTAGGGAAATAGATGGTAACATCTTGCAAAATGTCCATATTACAGAGGACGAAGTGCTGGATGTCTTGAAACGGGTAAATGTGGATAAATCCCCAGGACCTGATCAGGTGTACCCAAGAACTCAGTAGGAAGCTAGAGAAGTGATTGCTGGGCCTCTTGCTGAGATATTTGTATCATCAATAGTCACAGGTGAGGTGCCGGAAGACTGGAGGTTGGCAAATGTGGTGCCACTGTTTAAGAAGGGTGGTAAAGACAAGCTAGGGAACTGTCGACAGTGAGCCTGACCTCGGTGGTGGGAAAGTTGTTGGAGGGAATCCTGAGGGACAGGATGCACATGTATTTGGAAAGGCAAGGACTGATTAGGGATAGTCAACATGGATATGTGCATTGCAGGTAGGTAGGATTGTGAAGAAGGTGTTTGATATGCTTTCCTTTATTGGTCAGAGTATTGAGTACAGGAGTTGGGAGGTCATGTTGCAGCTGTAGAGGACATTGGTTGGGCCATGTTGGAATATTGCATGCAATTCTGGTCTCCTTCCTATCGGAAAGATGTTGTGAAACTTGAAAGGGTTCAGAAAAGATTTTCAAGGATGTTGCCAGGGTTGGACGATTTGAGCTATAGGGAGAGGCTGAACTGGCTGGGGCAGTTTTCCCTGGAGCATTGGAGGCTGAGGGGTGACCTTGTAGAGGTTTACAAAATTATGAGGGGCATAGATAGAATAAATAGGCAAAGTCTTTTCCCTGGGGTCGGGAAGTCCAGAACTAGAGGGCATAGGTTTAGGGTGAGAGAAGAAAGATAAAAAAGGGACCTAAGGGGCAACTTTTTCACACAGAGGGTGGTACGTGTATGGAATGAACTGCCAGAGGAAGTGGTGGAAACTGGTACAATTGCAACATTTAAGAGGCATTTGGATGGGTATATGAATAGGAAGGGTTTGAAGGGATATTGGCTGGGTGCTGGCAGATAGGACTAGATTGAGTTGGGATATCTGGTTAGCATGGATGGATTGGACCGAAGGGTCTGTTTCCATGCTGTACGTTTCTATGACTCTGGGGTTAGGCTAATTTGTAATCTTCCATAAATTTCTGTTTTTTGCCTTAAATCCCTTTTAAACAAGTGTGTCATGTTAGCGATTTCCCAGTCTTCTGGGACCCTTCCTGATTCTAGAGATTCCCGAAGATATTTGCTGTGTCCATCTCAGATTCAATGCTTGACTGAGAGAGAGAAACCACAGGTTCCAGAAGTCAGAAAGATAGACAAGGAGCTTAATACATTTTGCTCCCTCAGCTTTCATATGGTTCATCTACTTTTTCAGGACTATCACACCTATCTGAACTTTATATGTCACCTGACCTGTCGTTGACCATGCTTCCTGTGCATGCAGGTCCATTCCCATGGTTCCTACATTCAAACTTCATTCCCTGAAGTAAACTGTCTCTCTTGCTTAGCGAAGTCTTGTGTCCAGCATTGGGGTTGCTCATAGTGTTTCAATCAGTAAGTTTTGTAGTTTTACTTTATATTCTAATATCCAATTATATATAACTGTGCCCCAATCACTAACCTTAGGGAATTTCACTGTCTAAAATCTCTCACTCTGAAAAATCAGTTAGTATTTTTTTGCCAAGTTTCAGTCTGAATCTTGTTTTTATGACTTTGCTTCGGTAGAGATTTGTTCATTTTTCTACCATTAACTCTTATCCTAGACTAATGTTTCATTTATATACTGCAATGCAAAAATCACTTCCAATGCCTTTTGTTGCATGACATCAAATTCTCTACATTATCCCATATTCCAAAGTGAAAAAAAAACAGGAAAACCGTAATACTTGGAAGTGAATATATTGGTCATACTGGCGTCCATTTCAATGTACATGACTCTGGTTGGATCAGTATGTTTCATTTACCAGTTTTATTGTTTTTCCTTCTGTTTGTCCTTTTGTTCTTTCATCCTTTCCCAACCCTTTCAATGACACAAAAGTCACATTTCTACCTGCTTTCAGTTCTGAAGATGTCATATTAATTTAAACTGTTAACTCTTGTTTTTCCTCCACAGATAATGCCTGAACTGCTGAGTATTTCCAACACTTATTTTAATTCAGATTGCCAGCATCTACAGTATTTTGCTTTAATTTATCATAACTTGCTTCTTTCTGGCATTCAGCCAATTTTTTTCGAATACTGATTCCATTTTATTTTATTTAACCACCTTTTGTATGGTACTTTGACAAATGTTTCTTGAAATCAATGTAGACAACATCCATTGCTTTCCATTCATCAATATTCTTTGTTGCTTACATCAAAAAATTAATTATATTAGTCAAGAATTATCTACTTTTTACAAATCCATGTTGGTTTGCCTTAATTAACATAAACTTTTCCAAGTGCCTGTTGACTTATTTTCCTTGATTTTTGATTCTAAAATCTGAACTACCATTAACATTAAACTAACTTAACAGAAGAGTTCAGTCAAGTTGAGCGGACAGTAGACACTTTATGGTAGAACTGGTAAAGCAAAAAAAGAAGTATAATGAGTTCTCTACGTATCTCCTAAAGGCAGAGGTGAGGGCGGGGGATATAAGAACAGGAACATCAAAGTCTGTTGCAAAAGCAAAGTGCTAATAGGAGACTTTAAATTTCACAGTTTGGAGGAGTAGAACACCTTATGTCCTATTTTCTTCTGTCCATTACTGCAGTCCTCTGGAATGGTGTACCTATCAACACACTTAAGCAATGAATCAGAATCCAGAAGGCTGTTCACATTTATGTCCCTTTGTCTGTGGTGACCTCAGTAGGTGTCAGTTGTTTGCTTGAAGCCTTGTGATCCCTGGCTCAGTGTAGGATGCTTGTCTCTGGCTGCAGCACACTGAGGCAATGGTGCCAAGCACAGAGGGGCAGGTGAGAGTTTGTTCCAAGCATAAGTGCCCAGAAAGGTGCTCTTAATGGCAGCAGTTCCAGCTGATCTGCCAACTTGAGGCCCATTTGGTCCTCCTTGCTTTCCTGACAGGACTACAAGGTTGCGAAAATTTCAGGCACATTGCCCCTCGTTTCCAAAATCCATAATCCTAAAAGCATTAGCAAATCTCCCTCCAATGATATTGGTCCTGATCATGTTAAAATGAAACTCATCCAGCTTGTACAGATCTTACTGCTCCAAATCTGGTTCCATTGCCTCAGAAATCTGACCCTCTCCTCCTACTTTGGTTCTCCAGCGACATATTCTATCAATTAATCTCACTGTTTTTACACTTACTAGCACACGGCACTGGGAGTGATCCTAAGACTACCACTCTTGAAGCCCTTAACATCTCCCTGAACTCTGCTTTCAGGCCTTTATCCCTCTTTCTACCTTTTTTGATGGTATCAATGTGGACCACAACTTCTGGCTGATCCCCCTCCCAGAGTAGGTTGTCCTGCAGGTGACCTGTGACATCTTTGATGCTAGGAGGCAACACACCATCCTGGAGTTACATTTCATGCTGCAGAAATGCTTGCTTGACCCCCAGCCATGGAATCCACTATCATTAGTATCCTTCCATTTTTCTTCCTTTGGGTGCACTCTCTTGAGATGCTAATGCCTTCACTCGTTTCTAGCAATATGATTGGCAAGAATGATAGGCTCCTGCACTACCTGCCTGGTTTCTTCAGACAACCTGGCAGTCACCCACCCCCTCTCTGCCTGTGCACTTCTACCTGCACACAGTATTTGCATTCCGCTGTCTCATTGATGCACAAAAGTGAGTACAATCACTGCTCATGTTACAAAACCTGAAGGTCAAGCTTGTGCAGCTGGTGACAGTATTTGTCTGGGACTCATGGTAAGTCCATGAGAACACACATATTGTAGAATGTACACGTCACTTGGCCAAGCTGAACTACCGTCCTGTAACTCTGAAAATTATTTCCTTCCCTTGGAATAAATACACAACCGCTATAAAGTCTTACTAATAACTTCAATTAAGTTAATTTTACTTTCCTTCTTTATGATTTTATTTTACTGCGATATGATTTCATTTTACCTCCGTTTGCTAGTCTTCCCTCTTGAAATCCAAACAGCTGCTGCTTCTTTATAAACTCCTTTTTTTAGTTTTAAGTTATTTAACTCAATCATTACCAGCAGTTTCTCTTCAGCCAATAAACATACAGATTTCCTGTGATGTTATTCTTGGATTTTCTTTCACACTCAGTCTCTCTCGGTGCTACTTTCAGAATGAAGTCACTCCCCGCTCTCCACACTCGCTTAAATCTAGTGCTACCTCTATCAGCACTATGTTCAGAATGAAATCACCGCCATGCTCTCTGTTCTTCTTAAATCTGCTGCTTTCTTTTTCAGCACTGTCTTCAGAATGAAGTCAGTTTCTGCTCACTGCACTCTTTTTAATCTTGCTGCCTGATCTCTTAGCACTGCATTCAGAATGAACTGTTTGGATTGCCTCTCCATGACAATTACCAGGCTGTCAATGGATGAAGCTACATTTACTGAAGAGTGGATCAATGTAGCACTTACCGTCTGGATGGTCTCTTCCACTATCTGTGCCAGTGTGTGGAACCCCTCTGGAAGCATTGAAATATTTCTATGAACTTTGCATTCATTATCCAACATCTGGTCCCTGACAGATGGCCCCATGTTTCTCTGATGCATATTTCAGAGGCTTGTCATTATCTGGGAGTCAGTACCTAGGTCACATCTAACACTCTGACTGCCATTCTCAAGAATGTTACTAGCATGGTAGTTCAATGAATTTTGTGGATGCTATTTCTTTGGGCTTAGAGAAAGCATTTGCGAAGATTCTGTATAAAAGGCTATTAACCCTTTGAAAGTGTGTGGAGTTGGAGGTAGTATATTGACATGGGCAAAGAATTAATTAAAAAATAGTTACAGAGTAGAGATATGAAGAAAAGGTACAGAGACAACCCCGTGTCGAGAGTGTGGTGCTGGAAGAGCACAGCAGGTCAGGCAGCATCTGAGGAGCAGGAGAATCGATGTTTCAGGCAAAAATCCTGAGGCCTCATTCCTGATGGAGGGCTTTTGCCCAAAATGTCAATTCTCCTGCTCTTTGGAAGCTGACTGACCTGCTGTGCTTTTCCAGCACCAACTCTGATCGCCAGCATCTGCAATCCTCACTTTCTCCAAAGAGAGAACCCCTGCTGGCAGAGAGCACCTAATGGTCTCAGTTTTTCATGACAATGTTTATCAATGAGTTAAATGAAGGAATAGAGAACCACATATCCATATGCATATATAGCCATATAAAGTAGCTGGGATTAGAAAACTACAAAAGAACATTGACAGACTAGGTGAACAGACAAAATAGGATGCCATATGAAGAATGTGGCATTTTAAAACTTGAAGAAAGGAAAGTATTTTCTCATAGTAAGACACTAGGGGCTGGGGAGGAGAAAAGAAATTAGAGAGTTATAAATAGTAATTATGAAAAGTTACTTGACTCATACAACACTTTAATAAATTAATTAAATTTATTTCTAAGGAAATACAAAAGGGTAAACATCATGCCACAATTGTAAACACTTCGAGTAAGATCTGTAGTATTGTGCTCAATTCTGCTCACTGTATCTTGGAAAGGATATATTGAATGTGGAGGAAAGTGACACGGATTAATTACTGACACTGACACATTTAAATCACAAAGACAGTTTTTAATGAATTATTCTGGCATTCCCTTGAATATAGACGATTAAGAGTTGATCCAGGTGAGATTGACTCCAATGGAACATTGGTAACACTGTGGACATTTTGAGTTGATGTACAGTAACTGAGATATATATTCCATAAATATTTTGTAAAAATAACTGAAGAATTGGAGATAAACAATTTCCTCTGAAACAGTCTACAACATTATGAACTAACCTTAAAAATATAGCTAGACCATTCAGTGGTGATGTCAGACAAAGGATAGGAAAATCTGGAACTTGTAATCATAAGTAACTTGTAGTCCTCCCCCCATCCTACCGCACCCTATGACCAGTTCATAGTTGAGATTAGATCAATTGAAAATGTCAGAATTGAACGTTTGCTAGGCATATAATAAAGCCAGGTAAAAACAATGACTGCAGATGCTGGAAACCAGATTCTGGATTAGTGGTGCTGGAAGAGCACAGCAGTTCAGGCAGCATCCAAGGAGCAGCGAAATCAACATTTCGGGCAAAAGCCCTTCATCAGGAATAAAGGCAGAGAATCTGAAGCGTGGAGAGAGAACACATCAGATGGCCTCCTTCTTTAGAGACCGCAATTTCCCTTCCCATGTGGTTAAAGATGCCCTTCAACACATCTCCTCCAATCCCCCACCTCCACCCTCAGACTCCACCCCTCCAACCATAACAAAGACAGAATGCCCCTGGTGCTCACCTTCCACACTATCAACCTTTGCATAAACCAAATCAACCGCCGACATTTCCGCCACCTCCAAAAGACCCTAACACCAAGAATATATTTCCCTCCCCACCCCTTTCCGCCTTCCGCAAAGACCGTTCCCTCCGTGACTACCCGGTCAGGTCCACGCCCCCCCTACAACCCACCCTCCCATCCTGGCACCTTCCCCTGCCACCGCAGGAACTGTGAAACCTGCGCCCACACTTCCTCCCTCACGTCTATCCAAGGCCCTAAAGGAGCCTTCCACATCCATCAAAGTTTTACCTACACGTCCATAAATATCATTTATTGTATCCATTGCTCCCGATGTCCATTGGGGAGACTGGGCGCCTCCTAGCAGAGCACTTTAGGGAACATGTCCAGGACACCCGCACCAATCAACCACACCACCCCGTGGCCCAACATTTCAACTCCCCCTCCCACTCTGCTGAGGACATGGAGGTCACTGCCGCTTCCTCACCACCAGATGCCTGGAGGAAGAAAGCCTCATCTTCCACCTCGGAACACTTCAACAGTTTCCTCATTTCTCCTTACCCCATCTCACCCCAGTTCCAAACTTCCAGCTCAGCACTGTCCCCACGACTTGTCCGGACTTGTCCTACCTGCCTATCTCTTTTCCACCTATCCACTCCACCCTCTCCTCCCTGACCTATCACCTTCATCCCCTCCCCCATTCACCTATTGTACTCTATGCTACTTTTTTCCCACTCCCACCCTCCTCCAGCTTATCTCTCCACGCTTCGGACTCCCTGCCTTTATTCCTGATGAAGGGCTTTTGCCCAAAACGTCGATTTCGCTGCTCCTTGGATGCTGCCTGAACTGCTGTGCTCTTCCAGGACCACTGATCCAGAATATAATAAAGCCAGGTAACTGGAATTGTAACATAGAATAGTGATGGTTTAATTGCATGACAAAACAAGCTTGAAGGAATATGTTTTTCTTGCATTTCACTGAGAATGTGCAAAATATTTGGTTAAATGAAGAGCAGAAAACATGCGTGTTTATATTTAAACTATAAGTTGCTATTTATACAAAACTATTAATGTAATAACATGTCCTATGGCACTTCATCAAAGCATAGTCAGAAAAAAAATTGGCACCAAGACATTAAAAAGAAAAAGGAGATAGTGAGGACTGCAGATGCTGAAGATCAGAGTCGTGAGTGTGGTGCTGGAAAACCACAGCAAGTCAGGCAGCATCCGTGGAGCAGAAGAATCGACGTTTCGGACTTAAGCCCTTCATCAGGAATGTCCAAAACATTGATTTGCCTGCTTCTCAGATGCTGCCTGACATGCTGTGCTTTTCCAGTGCCACACTCTTGATAAAAAAGAAAAGGTAGGATGGAAAGTGGTAAATTCTCAGAGTGCCATAAAGCACGAAAGAGAAGTGAATGACACATATTCAAGAAGAAAAATCTTTGGTTAAAGCTTAGACAAGTGAAGGCACCAACACCTATCCTATGAAGGTGATGGGATGCACAAAGAGTCACAATTGAAGGAAGGCAGAGTTCACCGGTTGGCGTAAATTTGTTGTGAGTTATTAAAACTTGAAGGACAAAGTCAAGGATGGATTTGAAGACAAAGATGAGTCTTAAATTTGGACCAAGAAGTCAAAACACTATTTCAAAATTATTTGCTAAGATATTATAGCTTGTAAAGATGCATAAATTTAAAATTATTGGGAAAAGTAGAAGGAAGAAGTTAATAGAGCTTGTTTTTTTTCAGAAGGAGAGGATTATTATGATATGGAAAGCCCTTCTGGAGATATTGTTGAAGCAGAAGCCATAATAACTTTGAAAAGGAAAGATCAAAAAGAGTGTTGAGAAAAATCAGAGGAGTAGAACCATTGGATAGTTCTTTCAGTCATCTGCATCTATGCTGAACAACAGTTGAGATTCGGAGATGTCCAGCAGCTGAAAATGGCTGGGAAATATGGCTGTCATCAGGAGCCTGAGGCTTCCTTACCAAAATTCTATACAGAATCTGTAAGTGGCAGCTCCTGTGGACTATAACCTTAAAACAATGATCTCTTTTGTTTCTTGTGGACTCTGCTCTTAGCAGAACAAATCCAGTCTCTCCTCTGCACACCTTCATTTACACCCACATGACATCTCTATCTCTTCTTGACCACCATTGGCACTTCCTATGTTTTTTGCTTTAAGCAACCTCACAATCTGTTCCACTCACTCCTGCTCCCCCTATTAACAGCATTTAAAATATTTTCCAGTCCCTTTCAGTTCGAAAGAAAGGTCATATTAGACTTTAAACATTATCACTGTTTCTCTTTCCACAGAGGCTGCCAGATCTGCTAAATTTCTCTCACATTTTCTGTTTTTGTTTCAGCATTCAGAGTATTCTGCTTTTCTTTCAAGTTAAGAAAAACAGAATTCAAATCATGATAAGATATTCATGTTGCTACACATACCTTACAATTGCCAACATAATGATAAACAAGTAGCTTAACTTAAAATATAATTACAAAATTAAATAACATCAGTACAGAATTGACATCCTCATATAAATTTAAAGATTAAAATGTTTTATTCCTCTCAGGCAGGCCTCTTTGGAATTTCTGGACCATTCCATCAGCTGGAGCAAGATAGATTTAGCATACTTTGTACATTCCTGACTTTAGGAATTTAATTTAATTGTAAGGCAGGGCCTTATAAAGTGTTTTGCTATGTACAATTACCATATCCCAATACTAGGAGCCCTGTCTTTATAGAACTGACTCTTTCACAAAAGATTTCTTTTAGCTACTGTAAAGAAGAGAGATGTGTTGTAATTTTTTCATCTTGCTTCTCTGGTCAGTTGCTTCAGTTGGATCCTCTTGTGCCTTTTTGTGCTGCCGTATGGTTTTGCAGGCACAATAGTTGGGACGCTTGAATACTCGGACCCTGGTAGTAAATTGTGGCAAAAGATCTAGAGAGAGGATAGAAAACAACAAAAATCACAAGAAAGCAATTTATTTACATCCTTTAGCTTGCTAGAATTTCAGTATTTAATTGACATCATCAAGTCCAATCATCTTAATTCCACTACAAAGTGTTTCTTAATTTTTATCATAATTTGAATGAAGTTTTGGAGGTAGGTTACTTTGAGAACCAAGTTAAATCAGACTACTCTTGGGTTTGTCTGAGGGAGTTGAACTAGATGTTTGAAGCAAAGATGGCGGCATAAGGGCATTGCTGGCAAAGGTAAAATTAGAATTAGAATCCCTACATCATGGAAACAGGCCCTTCGGCCCAGCAAGCCCACACCGACCCTCCGAAGAGTATCCCATCCAGCCACATTCCACTATTACTGTATGTTCACCCCTGACTAATGCACATTCCTAAACACTATGGGCAATTTAGCATGGCCAACTCACCTAACCTGAACATCTTTGGACAGTGGGACGAAACTGGAGTACCCGGAGCAAACCCACACAGTTGTACCAAACTCTACACGAACAGTTGCCTGAGGCTGAAATTGAATCCAGGCCCCTGGTGTTGTGAGGCAGCAGTGCTAACCTCTGAACCACCGTGATTCCCCATTGCTCAAACTGAGATGAATTTGAAAATTTGGTTGTAGAAACTCTTGGGCTGCGGCAGTCTGTGCTGAGCATGTTTCCATAATACTGCTGGATACAGCCTTTCAAGATTTTGAGACGGCAACAATGAATGACCTTGAATAAATATCCACATCACATTGATAAATTACTGGAAAGGAATCTTGGAATGCTTCATTACTTCGTACATTATTCTTGCACAAGGCGTGTTTTCAACATTATTCCAGTTTTGGAATGAAGTACTGATATTCCTGCGTTTTTCCAGCACTTGCACTTCTAGGTGGCTCTGATCAAGATTTGGAAGGTAATCTTGGTAATAACTGAGAACTTAATTATGCTAAACAGACTGGTAACCTGAACACAGGGTACACCAAAATGCGAAAGATTTCAATATACTTCAGTTCTCTATAAATAAGATTAATAAACTTTATATCGTTATTTTCATTCATATGCTTTTTGCAAAGCATGAAACTCTATATGGTGTTGTCATTTCGAAGTAAAATATTGCACAACCAAGATTTAATTTTGTTTCTGAGCTCTATATGCTGTCCATTCATTTACACCTTTCTGAATGTCAATATTATTGAGCATGCCATACACTGCTGCAATTCTGTACCAGAGGCACACACTGGAGGGCTCTCTTCGAACAGTTCAAATGGAGAAAATCTTTGCTGATATCTTATAATGAAATGGTTCAAACAATGGAGCTTTTTCTTAAAGGGGAAGGATGATCAAAATAAAATATCTTTGGCCAGAAAAAGTCATTTTTTTTAAAGAAGTAAACTAATTTTAAAATTTGCAGGATGCTAGAGTATGAATTGGTCGCTAGAGACTATGTGGTTGAAGAATGTTTATTGGTACATAAAGCAGTTCATGCTTTGAAGCAATAGTGATGAGAGACCTTCACACAGACTGAGGCCCATTCTCTAATTTGACAGATTTCATTGCAGGTGAGGGAAACATTCTAGAAATGCTCATACATATTTTGTATTTTTTCTTCCTTGTTTGTGTCAGATTTTTCTATAGTTCTGCATTTGTTGTAAAATGTTGATTCACTTCTTTTCCATGTTAGTTGCAGTCATGTTTTGAGTATAGCTTTGTTTTCTAAGTTTCAATAGGCTTTACTGTCAACTCTTTTAGTTGCTTTCTTTCTTCACTGGCCAGTTTTAATGAAGTAGCTTTTCATCCATAGGCTTTTGAATTAGAAGTAATAGTGCGACCAACCAAACACCTCTGTTAAATAGGCTAGGCGACCAAAGAGGAGCGTGATGATAGGTCCATCCAATTCAATCACTTTTCTCAAGTCAGGGAGTTAGTATGTAGCAAGTGCTCCCAACAAGATTCCTGTTACCAAGATAGGTGGAATCCTCTTCGATGGGTCAAATGGCCTGCTTCCACACTGTAGGGATTCTATGATTCTATGAATCAGATGATCTCCTGAATAATAATAAGTGAGTACACAGGAGAGAAATTATGTGGAATTCTAAGCACTAACCTCAACTGGCATTACTTATACTTGCAGAAGCAAGCTGAGGTTGTAGTGTTGTTCAGTGGCAGCCCCAGTTAATGTAACTTAACATGAAAACCTGATCTATCAAGATTGTGTGGACAATGATTGTACTCCAAGAACCTCATTTTAAGCAAGATATTGTGCAAGGTCCATTTGGCAAGCCCTGTGGTGATGGAGATTGGCTGTAAATCTGACAGTTGCTTCTCCAGAATCTGCGCAGAGGGGACAGATTCAGGAAAGTTTTTTTGGATATCTGTGGTGAAAATGAGGATCTGTGATTAAGCATTCTCAGCAGAATACCTTCTGTCACCCCAGATGGACAGGAGTCCAGAAAGACTGCCCTAAAAAAGGATGTCCCATTGAAAAAGAAAGGCTGACAACAACCCTTATATCATGGAACAGATCCTTAGGTGCAGTGGTAGCTTCTCCACAGTAAAAATAAGAGATTCATGAGTTATTACCAACTACTCAACCATACAAAACATGCCACCATCATCAGCACTAATGTCCAGTCACTATCACTGATAAAGGTGTTCAGGAAATGTTCTATATGAAAATTGATAAAGGTTTCTCTGACATCCTGAAAGAAGACATCATTCTTTGAGGACTTTAATGCCAGGTTTGGCTATGGCTCCGATATCTAGGAGAGTGCACCATTGGGCAAATCAGGGTGCAAAAGATTCATGCAAATGGAATTCAAGTGCTTACAAAATATAACTACCACTGTGGGATTGGAGACATGGTCAATTAAGGCTTTCAAGATTGCATAGAGTGATTATTTAAATAAAGTGAAGGGTTAATAAAATGGGCATGAGAATGACACTAAATCATGATACTCATTTGGAAGGCCACAATGGACTAAATGGTTTTCTTTTGTGCATTAAGAGTTCTGTGATTCTGTATACCTCAATACCTTTCTTCAAGAAAGCAGATAAATCATACAATGGAAACCATTAAGGTAGTTCCATTTTATCCATAGCTGAGCAAATCCTGACATGGATTCTCCTGCACTGCTACCTCCTGTCATTTAGAAAATCCACAAGTGACAAAATATGGCCTTAGACATTCCAAAGAAGCCTTTGCAAAGTCTCTTGTTGCTCAATACACCCAAGGAAAATGATGAGAAGATTAACTGAAAGCCAGCTCAGCAGGCCTACAGCAAACTCCTGAATCACTTCTTGTCTGGAAGACTGAAAGCAGCTCCCCCTAAAGATCCTGCTTTGTCACATGGTTAACCTTCTGGGAAGGAGCTGAGGAGAGGAAGAAAATGCTGCAAAGACACTCTGAAGCTCTGCACTGACATTAATGACAGGGAAGAGATTGTTACTAATTATTCCAAACGGTAACAACCTGCCCATTTGGCTACATCACACATTGAGTTACAGTGTTTCATGAAGAGTCAGAGCAGCAGAAGAGAAGGGAAGAAAAGGAAACAAATTCTACTTGCCTCATGGGACATCCTGCCGCATGTGTCCAAAGGTCTGTAGATTTCAGAATTTATACACATGAAATCTTATGGGCAGAAATTCAAACCTGAATAAAAATTATCCCCGAATTGGGGTATCGCCAATGACATTAAATGGAATACAGAATAACTTTCAATAGTTGGGAATAGTAGAAAACTTGAAGGTTTCGCAAATAGTGGGGATGTAATAGTATTGAAACAGCCTAACAGAATAAACAGACAAAAGTCAGATAGAACTTATTATGGAGAAGAGTGAGATGATGAATTTTGGAAGATGGAACACAGACAGGTAATACAGATATAATGGAACAGTTCCAGAAGGTGTGCAGGACAGAACGTCCTGGAGGTTCACGTGCATAGATATTTGATGGTGATGGGATATATTGAAGGAGTTATTAGGAAGGCTCTTTGGAGTTTGGGCTGCATAGGTAGAAGTATTGTGTATTGCATTCATTTCCCATCAGCATGCATTAAGATGGGAGACTGAGATCATTGAGAAGGCACTGAGGAGATTTACCAAAAATAATTTTGTCTGGAGGTGAGATGAGGGAACAGCAGCAGAATGTAATTTCCACATGTTAAATGCAATTTTAGCTTAACCATTTGAATATAGAGTTGAGTTCAAATCGACTCCATTTTCACTGTGACAAAGACTTCATCCTGCAATGTGTGTGCGTGAGTTAATACCTTTTATAGTAGATGCAATCAGCTTTGATGGTTGTTAAAAGTTTGTGGAATTACCATATTCTAAAGTCATTTAAATAGCCAGCTCTTTAAAAATTGGGAAAAAAAGTTGTTTGCCACTTGAAGGAAAACCTGTTCTATCATGTTCAATAGCTGTTTATTGATGCAATGCTATGTTCTGTCATAACAGTATTGCCAATGCTTGGCTGTTTTCCATAACCTACCTTTAGTACACTTGGCCTCTAAATTTATGGAATGACAATTTAAAGAGGTAGTTAAAGCTTGATTTGATATAGGATATGAGCATGGTATTTATTTTTATAATGTTTAAATATTTTGGGATCTTAAATATATTGAATAGCATTTCATGACGATGGAGTTTTTATTATATTGTTAGGTCTTTAAAAGATATTTAGGACTTCATTTTATTTGTGTGGTCTGTTTCATGAATAATGGGTGAGTTGTCATTGGGACTGTATGAGGCCAAAGGGATGGATGAGAGTCATGAATTGGCATTAGGTTCACATCAGCATAAAAGTCTTCTCAGCGTAAGTGAGGTCATGAGTTGATGCTGTCTGCTTAGGGGCTATAAGATACCATGGAAGTGGGTGAGTGTCATGAATTGACACTAATCTAGCATAATGTCACATGAGACCTTGGAGTAGGTAGAGTTATAAAAATGAATTGACAGTGAATTGGCATATGTGTCTTTAAGAGGTCATGTGAGTGTGTGGTGCCCATGAATTGACTTTAAGTCTGCATGGAGGTATAAGGCGAAATTGGGATAGATACACATAGTGAATGGAACCATGGCGAGGAGGATCTCATTGAGTATGAAATCCTTGATCAGGGTTCTTAAACTAGGCCAATCAGGAAGCCCTGGCAACAGATATAAACAGGACATTGTCTCTCACTGTGTCTCACAACTGCACACACACACACACACACCATGGGTGCTGGGGAAAAAATAAGCACTCCCGCAGTTAAGCAGTAGTGTGGGGGTTAAAAAAAAAGAAAACGAAAAGAAGAAAAAAAAGAAAAAAAGAAAACTAGGCGTGGTCGAAAAGTGCTCGGGGGGGGGGGGGTAATGAAGCCGGAAGGTGGGTAGGCCATCCTGACCGCTGTCACCCTGGGCGGGCTGTCCTACAGGTGGTCGAAAGGTGCTGAGGGTGGGTTGCTGAAGCCGGAAGGTGGATAGGCCGTCCTGACCACTGTCACCCTTGGGGCGGGCTGTCCTAGAGGTGGTCGAAAGGTGTGTCAGGGCGGACCAAGAACTGGAAGGGGCATGGGGTGGACCAAGAATAAAATAAAAAAAAACAGGACATTGTCTCTCACTGTGTCTCACACCTGCACACATACACCATGGGTGCTGGGGAAAAAAATAAGCACTATCGCAGTTAGGCGGTAGTGTGGGGGTTAAAAAAAAAGAAAAAAGGGAAAAAAGAAAAAAAAACAGGACATTACACAGCATTGCCTTTTGTGAAGGGCATTGTTTGTCACTGGCCACTCGGGTGTTTACTTTCTTCCTGGTGGTGGAAATTGAATAAAGATTCATGCACCTTGTGTCTCTCACTGTGTCTCACACCTGCACACACTCAACATGGGTAAAAGAATAAAAGAAAAAAAAGAAAAAAAGAAAAAGATAAAAAAAAGTTTAAAAAAGCAGGACATTGGACTCACCACTTGTCAATAAAGAGTAACTTGGTGAAGGGAAAGCTCATACTTTGCATATTTAAGTGTTTCATTAGGAATTTATATTGTGGACCTTCCTGAAAGATTAATGAGGAGCTCATCCCAGCTCTTCAGGTGAGATGATTGCAATACCAAAATTACATTTCACACAATGGGATAACTCTCCTGTTCAAATATCTATGGGTTATTGTGGCTGCGCATTGTTATTAACACGTATTTTTTATACTGCAGTTATAGAATAATGCAAGCACTACATCACAATGGTGCTTCAACTTAGGGTGTTAAGTTTTAGGTTGTTACAACAGATATAAATCATAAAAAAAAGGATATTCAGAATGGCTCTTCAGACTAGGCAGTGACTTTCAGCTGGCCGGTCAGAGCATATGTACTACGCACATGCAAACAAAAGGTGACTAGGTGATGTGACAGCAGCCTCTGTGCAGTTATCTCAGTGTACATGCAGCTTACGAGAGGGTATTGTGCTCAGTGGCATGGGTTGGCTTAGAAAAGTGTAAGAGGTTATTTAAGGTTGGTGGTAGGTTGAGGGGATACAAGGGATAGAGGGCTTATTTTCTTATTAAAGACAGGAACTGGGGTGGAAGTTATGTGAACCATGGTAGGAATTTTAAACAGCCTGTCTTTGCACTTGGCAGTGCCAGTCTCTCCTTGGGCCAGTGGTCTGATTTCCTCCAGCCCTTGTTCCCACTGTCCCCTATCCAGAACAAACAGCCTACCAGTTGAGCAATCTTATTCCTCAGGGGATGAAAGTAATCAAATTTCTTGACTCTGCATTCACCTCCAAAGCAAACATCCAGATTAGGGCTCTGCAACTGTTAGAGATCTTGAAGACAACATCATTTTAAGGAGGAAACAATGGAGCCTTGAAAAGCTGCTCCTTTAGAATGTGTAAATGTTTCCATCACGCTTCTTTCCAGGTACCACAATTTTAAGTGCTCCTTGACAACGTTAATCTTTCTGGTTTATCTTTCTCCCCCAGCTTTTGCCCTGCTAATTCTATTAAAAATGCTTCTTCATTGTTCCACTTTATCTAGATCACAATGGTTAACTTTATATGTTCATTAGACTTTTCAGATCTTCAGGTGAAATTTACCATTGTCTTACTTTGTTTCCTCAGTCCCTTTTACATGTTCATACTATTTTCTTTGATCATGTTTATTCTTAAAAGAGCTCACTTTTTTTATGCTTCTACTTCTTGTACTGATGCTCAAAGTTTAGTACTTTTTTTGTAAATTTTTTATTGAAAAGAAAACATATTTGAGTTTCTTTTTACAAAATTACAATATTAATACAAAATAGTGTATCCACTTAACAATATAATAACAGCACCAATATAAAATTAAGAAAATTAACTACTAATCTATTCTACAAACTACCGAAACACAATTTTAAACTTATGAAGTTGCTCTTCTCTTTCAAATTAATTATTATCTTGAAAATTATGGTGTAATCTATAATTGAGACAATGGCTTATGTTATGAAATGTATATCTCTATTACCATGGACACATTAGTGAACTACTATTATCTGTCACTGTCTTCAACATCTTCAAAGTCTTTGACCAGGTGCAGCACCATGAACTAAAAATCAAGTTAGCATCGTATGGTTTCCTACAAAAACCACATTATTCACTCCCTATTTTCCATTCAAATTCATTGATCTGTAGCATAATTGATGGATCATCTCTGACACTTTTCTCTAAATGAGGTCAGCCTAAGGCTTGCACTTCTCTCCAATTTGCTTTTCTTTATCATTCAACCCTCTTTTGCCAATGATTCCATTCTACGTTCGTGAACTTGCTTTCAATTGCTTGTCGCTTGGTGCATTTAGCCTCTGGCTATCTTCCAACACAGTAGCTAAACCATTACATGTTGATTCCTTCAAGGCTGTTTAGTAACACAAGGGAAATTCTTGTTGATTTTTGTTTGTCAAAGATGTAGTCAGGGTAGATTTTTGGAGCCCTTCTATGACAGGAAATCACATGCATTGCAACTACCATTTTCTGATGCTTGCCAGTGATGAACAAGGACTCCAGGAAATAAAGGCATGTATCACATGCAGTATCCCTTTTAACATTTAGATTCTGTGCGCAGGCTGCTTTGATCAATGCATTGTTTCTTTAAACATTTTTTGCATGGTCGTGCACATGCATTATTTATCACAGAACAAGGCCTGAAGAATATCCTTAGGGTTGCTGCATTGCTATGAACCCAGCCAGCATAGCAGACACTTTAATCACTTGTCGAACTGATGGCGACAACATTCCAACTTTGGTAACATTTCCTTCATCCATCAGTTTTGCGAGTCTTAATATTTAGCAGATTTGGAATTCTCACATGGCTTCAACTGGTGGAACTATTTTCGCTTGTGCAAAACCATTTCTTCCACTGAACAATTCTGGATATTCTACGAAATTCACTATGAAAGACTTGCAGTGTCCTCATGTGTAAGAGGATGTTGAAGCATGTCTTTCTCGACAATATATGTTTAACTATGGCCAGAACTTTCCAGATCAATTGCTTGTGTTGTTCCAATTTCTGACTACATCACCTCATTGATGCTTTTGTACTTCCTATATATTCATAACATTGAAAGCAAAGCAAATTCTGATTTTGTATATCCATTCTTTCCCAGAGTCAGAAAATTATGGAATTTCTTACTGTTCTTAATATCTCCTTCTATCCATAATCTTCCAATGTTTAAAACTTAAACTTGGTGTCATTTGATTATTGTTGCTAAATTTACCTTAAATAAGAAGCTGGGTCTGGTTTACTGACACAAAAGTGAACAAGACAACCAAGTTAAAAATCACACAACATTAGGTTATAGTCTAACAGGTTTATTTGGAAGTACTAGCTTTCAGAGTGCTGCTTCTTCATCATGTGGTTGTGGAGAATAAGACACAGAATTTATAGCAAAAGTTTACAGTGTCATATAACTTAAATTATATATTGAAATTGTTTGTTAAGTCTCTCATCTTTTGGAATGACCATGTTGGTTTCAGTTCTTTCATATGTAAATTGCAAAATCTTTTTTTTAAAAATTACATTCTCAAGTAAACTTTAACAATTGGTGTCATGTTGGCCCAGATAATGTATTGAAGGTGTGAGCTTCCCTGCGTGAGGCTGTCTGTGCCACAATGGCCAGACTGATTCTAATCTAAAAAACGGATTTACAGAATCTTACAAGAATTCATGCAGTTTTTGAGCAAAGTAAAATGTAATTTTGCAAGTACAAATTCACCTGACAAACTTATATGTGTATATGTGCACGTGGGTGTGGGTTTGGGTGTGTGGAGGTGGGGGAGGATAATGAGTGTCTGTGAGAGAGTATGTGTATGTGAGTGTAAAGGGGTATATGTCTGTGAGAGGGTTTGTGTGAGCGTATGAGAGAGGGTCTGCATGAGTGTGTGTGTGGCTGTAGGAGAGTGTGTGTGTGTGTCTGTCTGTCTGTCTGTGTGTAGTCTAGTGGTGTCACCTGTACTGTGACATGAACCCAAGGTCCCGGTTGAGGCCATCCTTATGGGTACCAAACTTGGCAATCAGCCTCTGCGCGGCCACTTTTCGTTGTTGCCTGTCCCGACGTCCACCTTGGAAAACGGTCACCCGAAGGTCTGAGGTCGAATGTCCCGAACTGCTGAAGTGTTCTCCAAATGTGTTTTTTTCAATAGATAAATCCAAGTCTTTTTCATTATATAATTTCAATTACATCACACTGTAAACTTTTGTTATAAATCCTATGTCTTACAATCTTATTCTTCACATCCACCTGATGAAGGAGCAGTGCTCTAAAAGCTAGTGCTTCCAAATAAACCTGTTGGACTATAACCTGTGTGATTTTTTTAACTTTGTACACCCCAGTCCAACACTGGCTTTTCCAAATCAAGACATATCCAGAATGGGTGGGTAGTAACAAAAGAAACAGAAGTTGCTCTCAAGCTGTGAAACTCAATATCAAGTTCTAGAGGCTCTGAAGTGCCTAGCTATGTCTTGTTTGTGTTTGTACACTTTGCTCTCAGCAGAGCAGACTCATTCTCTCCTTTATACACCTTCATCTATACCCACATTACATCTCTATCCCTTCTTCACCATCATTAGCACTTCTTTTGTCTATTTCTCTAAGTAACCTCACAATTTTGCTCCTCCTCCCTCTTTTTCAAAGCAACAAAACATTTTCCAGCCCCTTTCAATTCTACAGAGCAGTCATATCAGATTCTCTTTCCACTGACACTATCAGATCTGCTGGGTTTCTCCATCACTTTCTGTTTTTATTTCAGTTTTCCAGCATTCACATTATTTTATTTTTATGTGAATATTCAATTCACCTTGGGATTGATCTTTCCTTCCAATTCATTTAGGGAACATTTGTTACTTTTCAGTCAATCACTTCTACACCTCAAAGATTAGTAGAAATCGACAGGGTAGACAAAAGCCCTTTGGCCCACTGAGTTTGCCCAAAAGTTGCTCCCCATCTCCCATCAAGTGCAAGCAAGGGCATACACTAGCAGGAGCCAATATTTCTCTCGCATTTGTCATAAATATGTGCAACCATGGAAAAGAAATAAACATTTTGTCCAAGATCCTTCAAAATGAGAAATCAAGGACAGGTTTGGCAGTTTGGATGTGGGGAGTGGTGAGGGTAAAGTGTCCAGGCAGTAAGGCAAACACAGTTTAACATTGTGAGGAATAACCCAGTGAGGAGTTAATCTCATTTCTCAAGACTGCTGATCACATAAGCCAACTGGAAAAATCTGAAAAATGGGGCATTTTGTGGACCATTGCACTGCAACATTACCACAGCAGAACCAATTACATTTGGAGCTGGAGAATCTCCATCAGAAATTAGACCTGTCATTTAGTATTGTGTAGAGTAGGACAATATGTAATAGGCATTTAGCATAGGCCACTCAACAGTTTGGGCCTGGAAATGAATTCATTAACAGTACAATATGACTGATAGGTCGAATTCCAGTGGCTGGGAGAGGAGGATAAGAAGTAGACTTATGACCATATTGGATTGTGCACCTCCAAAGAGAGGGACTCGGACCAACTCTCCAGGAATCAGACGAAAGTCAAGACTTTATGAGTGGTAAAACTGCATGAGGCATGATCAATCTGAGGACAGATGGGTAATATCACATGCGCGCACATGAGAATAGTTTAGATTATGTAACCAAGGCATTTTGTTAGTAATGCAGTTTTAATGCAATAAATCATTGTGATTTTTCAAACAAAACTTTGTGTCTCAGGATTGTTACTGGATATCATTGGTAAGTGTGTGGTACATGCTTCTGGACTAATAGATCAACAGTATAACTTCCAACTGCACTTAAGATGTCTTCTACCCCCTGCAACTTTGCAAACCTTATTCTTCTTGCAGAGGTAGCGATTGCAAGTGACCTTGCTTCCCTAGTAAAGACATTCAAGATGTTGTGAATGGTTTTATTTCAGTTTAGGTTGTGACAATAAACTTCCCTGTCATTTGTGATCTTTCGGTGATTTAATTTATTAATCCATAACAGCAAACAGCTGAATTAATCCTGTTAGGGTTGTGTGGAACTGGTTAGCATGTAGCATGTAATCCTTAATCCATAATGGAGAATAAATGATTAGATTTACACAGGGTTTTTTTTTGTAGTTCATTTATCATCTTGTGACATCACAAATGGCAACTCAGATATTAACAGAATAAATTTCCCAATTACACAATTGTCAAGCAATCATTTGGCATGTATGTAATACACATATGACACATGGCTCAGTGCTGGTCTTCTGACAGTTCAAATGGAAACATTAATTATCAGCATGCACTAATGCCACTTTTAGCTGATCATATTGTCCTGCATTAATTTTAGGCCAATTCTCTTTATTCATAACATAGTTGCATTTACAGTTTTGTGCTTTGATTCCCACTTACAATTCCAGGGTAAGTTCACACAATGGGGAATAGTGCAGTCTGTGGGTGGATATAAGGAGTACTACATTAACTTTTGAAAGGGGTAGGAACTTTATAATGTCCTAATAATTATACTTAACAAAATGCAGCTGTCCTGTTGCCATTATGCAATGAACTTCTTTGTTATCTTAGAGCAGTGTCTCTTGTCTAGCAACTATATGGTGGTGTACTGTCCACCACTAATCACTAGATAAGCCCAACACAAGCAAAGACAAAGGAGAATTGCTGCCAGCAATAAACAAATAGCTCTCTTAGCTGGTACCATATACTGGCAGAGATGCAAATATAACAAGGTTGTGTGTAAAAATTCTACACAGTTGCAATGGTGCAAATCGTACCCTAACCACGAGGAACTACGCTTAGAAAATACAGAAACCTGAACGAAGGAGGTTCTGTAAGGAGGGTGTGAAGGATCGAGGAGGTAAAGTTAGATGCCCCAAGGGAAAAGGCAATAACTTCTATGAAAAATAGAATTAAAAATTAGAAAAGGGAAAAAAAAAGTATGTGAGAACGAATTCTCATCTCTCACAGTGCGCATTATGGACCACGAGGTATACCCGCAAGGAAAAGCGAAAGGATGAGAAAGGAAATTTAGACTGAAAATATAGAATTGAGAAGGCCACAGAATTTATTTAACGTGAAAACAGGTAAATTTAAAGAACCTAGTGGAAGTGTCTAGCAGCAGAGGAAATATCAGGAAAAACATTAAAAATTTAGAAGGGTAATGATTTGGTAATTAACCTTCAATTTCTGCAGAAAGATTTTTAAAATGTCAGTCAGAGAACTTTATCTAAACATTTGGTGATTGGTGTAGGAAATGGTAGGAATGGTAGGAAATGTCTATTTTTCCTAGGAAGAAGTGAGAAAACTCCACCTTGGCTGCAGTAGGTGAGAAAACACTTGAAGAAGCCAATATTGTGATCATTAAAAAAAGGCAAGAAAATTCCCAATAAGCAGTACAGAAGTACACAATTATAAAGAAACAGATTTTAGAAGCTTAAAAACAGTAAATTATTACAGGACAATTCCAATTTTTACTGAATAATTCAATATATTTTTATAGAAATACAGAGTTTTAAAAAACTGGCAAGTATATTTAATATTACAACACTGTTATGTTACAAAGTCTAGCAAGCTTACAATCATTCAGTGTAAAACAGCATTAGTGAATACAAGAATACAAGCTTAATTAACAACAGACTTAAACCACTTTTGGAATGATACAGATTTAACATGAATAAAATAGTCAGCACATTGAAAGATAGAAAAATATTTAGTACTTCCGAGCAGATGCAAGGTTAGAGAAGGAGCATACAGAACACAAGATTGGACTTCACATTGGTGATAGATTTTAAGATAAACATTGCCTCAAAGTCACACGCTAAAAGTGAAACTGAGAAAAATAATACACTATTATACACAATGGATGTGATTTCAGATAATGTTATAAACAAACAAAACATCAAACATCAGACAGTTTTGAGTATATCTTAAAAGTTTTTAATGATTAATTTTAGGAAAACATGAAACTCTTAAATGCACTGGATTTAGCAGAACATTTCAGCTGTCAGGAGAATTTATAGACAAATCCATGATTGGCTATTACAGATTAATAGAAAACTGTGAATGTGGAGTTTTGGAATTGGAATTCATAACAGATAGAATTCTTGTTGGAATTCTTGACGAAGCTTAGTCAGTTTTCTTACATTTCAAAGAAGATTCAACCTTGGAGAAAGCTGGAAGCAGAAACCAAAAATACGCATAGTCAGATCCTGAGAGGAGAAAACTAAAACAACTTCGAGAAGGAAACAGACTCTATTACTTTTATTAGGCATGGGCACTCTAGAGAGAAACATGATGGGCCTTCATAGAAAGCAACCCAAATCCTTGCTACTAAATAAAGTCGTAGTGCTATGAGATAAGAATGGCACACAGGCATAGATAAAGTTCAGCCATTACTAAGGAATGCTACATTTGCAAAACTGTAGGTCACTGCCAGAAGATGTGTAGAAATAAGATAACTTCAGAACAATGGAAACATTGGTGATCATAAATGTTAAATGGTCTTCACATATCACTGTTAGAAAGAATACCTGCATTTGATGATTTGGAGAGAAAACCGAAGGCATTCCAATGGGGAACAAATAAGAAAAACAAGCCAGAAGACAAAAAAACTATCAACATCAAAGATATGAATCACCTGTGAATTTTGTGCTGAACTGTCAGAACAGTTACCATGGTGAAAAAAGTGGAGGTTATACTCAACAGAAATTAGACGGTCTGATAACTCAGTGCAAGATGTTTTTAATAAATCACACTACAACTAAGAGAATTAAAAATTAGCACATGGTTCTCAAACAACCAACTTCTCCTTTTAAGCTTGTACACGTGTCTCCATCTCAACTCCATTTGAAGAGTTGGATGGGACTGACAACCTCCAACAGAACACTGGCCCAGATGCAAGCAACTGCCCAAATAGTAATCTATGAACAAATCATTATGAACCAACCAGTCGAGAGACAACCAGAAGAAGGGTTCAACGGGCTTCCAAGACTCATGACAGAAAACAAATAGAAAAAGAAAAATCAAGTCAGATCTCTTCTTATGGTATAAGAGAGCTGTTTATCCTCGTCAAAATAAAGAAAATCACAGACTTCACAGCTCTGGTGGAAAGGTTTAATATTTTGTCTTCTAAAAGAACATCCAATGCTAACAAAAGTGATTGTATTGAGTGAGCAACAATCTCTCAGTAACATGACTAAGAGTCTGGGAAGGTTTACTTTACCAGTCAAACAATGGGGAACTGAAGACATCTAGCTGTATCAGCAGCTCGCATGGGATCAGTTTCCATAGGAACCTGACCAATGTCCACTGACCCTGGGCATGGTCAGGAACAATAAATTGATTGGTCAAAGCATTCAGAATTCTGCAAAATGAGACAAGCTGATCCAACTAAAATAGACCTAGCAATTCAGTGTAACACAAGGAAGAAAGTACTTTTTTCAACAGAGCAGCTATCTTTGAGGAAGGAAATTGATATGACGAAGGGCCCTCCTGTCACATAATGAACATTGTCTACAAAGAATGGTCTCATCCACAAATGATATTCATAAGATAAAAGATTCTCTGCTGGAATCAGAAATCACAAATCAGAACCAGCATCAATAATCTGTAAGTAAGAAATTACAGTTTTCCAAGTTAGTCGAGAGAGTGAAACAATCAGATCTTCTGCATTTATGAAGGAATGGAGATAATGTAATGTGGTTATTTTTGTGATTGTGTCGTGGGTTGTTTTTTGTTCTAAAAGTTTTGGTGGAGATGTGCTTTAAAGTAATTGTTCCTAAGTGGTTAATGTTCATGTTCCATTGGTTTTACATATTTGATTGATACTGCGCAAAGTCTGTGGGTGGAAACAGAGATCTATCTATTTTAGATCCCTAAAGTCCTGTCATTACACCTCACCTTATAAATTTGAACTTATTGTTACCATACGATAAATCTTCTTGATACAAAATTACACCATCATCTGTACATGCCCTATGGTGGCATATTCTCTACCATTAATCATTAGATAGGCTCAAGACAAAGAAAAGACAAAGGAAGATTGGTGGCAGCAAACAATCTCCAACAATACTTACCCAGTACCACATTCTTGTAAATGTGGGAAATACTACAAATTACCAACAGTGGTGATTTGAGAAAATACCACATACGACACTGGATGAAATTTTCACAACCCCCTGGTGAATAGTGACAAGAAAGGCAGTAAAATATAATAAGAATGAAAAAATCTGAATATTGATATCGAGAAAAAAATTTCATGACTTCCTCCGCAGGCTGTGAATGCTACTTCAGAATCTCACCACTCAGTGGTGAAAGTTGTACTTACATGCATTTTCTTCTGAGTAACACATCAAAGGTTCCCCATGGGAGACTGATTAGCAAGGTTAGATCTCATGGAATACAGGGAGAACTAGCCATTTGGATACTGAACTATCTTGAAAGTAGAAAACAGAGGGTGGTGGTGGAGGGTTGCTTTTCAGACTGGAGACCTGTGACCAGTGGTATGCCACAAGGATTGGTGCTGGGTCCACTGCTTTTTGCAATTTATATAAATGATTTGGATGTAAACATAGCAGGTATTGTTAATAAGTTTGCAGATGACACCAAACTTGGAAGTGTAGTGGACAGCAAAGCAGGTTACCTCAGAGTACAATAGGATCTTGATCAGATGGGTCAATGGGTGAGGAGTGGCAGATGGAGTTTAATTTAGATAAATATAAGGTGCAGAATTTTGGAAAGCAAATCAGAGCAGGACTTATACACTTAATGGTAAGGTCCTGAGAATGTTGCTGAACAAAGAAACCTTGGAGTGCAGGTTCATAGTTCCTTGAAGGTGGAGTCAAAGGTAGATAGGACAGTGAAGAAGGCATTTGGTATGCTTTCCTTTATTGGTCAGTGCATTGAGTATCGGAGTTGGGAGGTCATGTTGTGATTGTAAAGGACATTGGTTAGGCCACTTTTCAAATATTGCATGCAATTCTGGTCTCTCTTTTATCGGAGGATATTGTAAAACTTGAAAGGATTCAGAAAAGATTTACAGGGATGTTTCAGGGTTGGAGGATTTGAGCTCAAGGGAGAGGCTGAATAGGCTGGGGCTATTTTCCCTGGAGTGTCAGAGACTGAGGGGTGACCTTATAGAGATTTATAAAATCATGAGGGGCATGGATAAGATAAATAGACAAGGTCTTTTCCTTGGGGTGGAGGAGTCCAGAACAAGAGGGCATAAATTTAGAGTGAGAGGGGCAAGATATAAAAGGGATCTAAGGGGCACATTTTTCACACAGAGGGTGTTGCGTGTATGGAATGAGCTGCCAGAGGAAGTGGTGGAGGCTGGTACAATTACAGCACTTAAGAGGCATCTGGATGGATATATAAGTCGGAAGGATTTAGAGGAATATGGGCCAAATACTGGCAAATGGGACTAGATTAGGTTAGGATATCTGGTCGGCATCAACGAGTTGGACTGAAGGGCTTGTTTCCGCGCTGTACGTCCCTCTGATTCTATAACTCATTTTATTTGCAGGCAAGTCCAATTCTTTTTTTCCAACATTGGGAAACTAGATGGTGCAAATTGCTGACATATGACTCAGCATGGGTATCTGATGACCATAGCTCACCAAATGTTTGCCTTGACTATCTTACAACAGCTGCTTCACAACAATATCCCTGCAGACGCCATGGGCACCATTTTCATCAACCTTTCATTCATACAAGTCAGCATTGGCAAATCAGCATTGTCATTAAAACATGCCTCCTCACAATTTTGACGCAGTCACAGAGAAGGAATGATCAGGATGATGTGTGAATGGGAGGGGAAGTTGCAAGTAGTGATGCTTCAGTGCAATATCAAGGCCACTGCTGCCTTTGTCTTTCTCAGTGGCAGAGGTAGCAGGTTTAGAAGGCAATGTTGAAGGAGGCTGGATAAGTTCCTGGAGTGCATTTTGCATACAATACAGCTGCAGCCACAATGCCCAGTTGTGGAGGGAGTGATTATTTAAGTCGATGGATGGTGTGCTTGATCTGAATCCACGCAATGGATGGTGTTGAACTTCTCTGGTGGTTCTTAGAGCTACATCTGTTAAGTAAAGTGAGGAGTATCCCATCAACTGGAGTCTTGTGGATAATGGGTAGGCAATGAGGAGTCAGGAAGTGAGTCAGCTCACCTTCCAATTTCCAGCTTCGAACCTTCTCTTGTAGCAACAGTGTGTGGTTCAGTTTCTGGTTAGTAGGAAAGCTTCAGGTTGTTGATTATGAGGAATTCAGAGGATGGCAATGCCATTGAATATCAAGGGGACACAGAATATAGAACATTACAGTGCAGTACAGGCCCTTTGGCCCTCAATGTTGTGCTGACCTGTGAAACCAACCTGAAGGCCATCTAACCTACACTATTCCATTATAATCCATATGTTTATCCAATGACCATTTAAAAGCCCTTAAAGTTGGTGAGTCGACTATTGTTGCAGACAAGGCAATTCATACCCTTACTACCACCTGAGTAAAGAAACTAAGTCTGACATCTGTCCTATATCTATCATCCCTCAATTTAAAGCAATGTCTCCTTGTGCCAGCCACCACCATCTGAGGAAAAAGGCTCTCACTGACCATCCAATCTAATCCTCTGATCATCCTGTATGTCTCTATTGAGTCACCTCTCAACTTCCTTTTCTCTTACAAAAACAACCTCAAGTCCCTCAGCCTTTCCTCATAAGTCCTTCCCTCCATACCAGGCAACATTCTGGTAAATCTCCTCTGCACCCTTTCCAATGTTTCCACATCCTTTCTATAATGTAGCGACCAGAACTGTACGCAAAACTCCAAATGCAGCCGCACCAGAGTATTGCACAGCTGCAGCATGTCCTCATGGCTCCGAAACACAATTCCTTTACCAATAGTAGGTGGTGTACCATTTGTGTGGTGCAAATATTACTTGTCGCTTCTCCACCAAATATATTTGGATATTATCTTGGTCATTCTGCATAATTGCACAGGGTGCTTCAACATTGGAGGAGATGTGAAAGGTACTGAACATTGCAAATATCCTCAACATCCCCATTTCTGACTTTATGACAAAGGCAGCAGTGGCCATGGCATTGCATTGAAACATCACTATGAGGCAGCAGAAGGTGTGGAATGTCTGCAGTGATGACCTGGGACTGAGACGATATGTCCTGAAAAATCACTGCCATTTTCTTTATACTAGTCATACTTCCAGTTAGTGGAGAGTATTGCTGCTGATTCTCTGACTTTTTACAAAATGCAAGATTAAGGAAACATAATTTACTGGTGAATATTCATTTTGCCTTCTTTCCGTGGGATTCCAAATGAAAAAAATAGCAATATGTGGGACTGTTAGAAGAATCTTTAATATTTGCTACAATAGTCTTCAAATGCAAGCATTTTGCTTTGCGCTAATGTACCTAAATTATTCTATAGTTTTTTCATTGTTCACTGTAAAGCAATGAAATTAGCTCATTGTTAGTCTTTGATTTTACAGATGTCCTCCGTAAAACTAGCTAAATATATTCCAATGTCATGTAATTTTAAAATGATGTGGAGTTGGATTCTGTGAAACTCTACTTTTGGGCATTGTTCCAGAGGGACATCACGATCAGTAAATTCAATTTAATCAGTATGTCGGTGGGATGTGTGTTTTCGTAAAGCTCAGAGGTAGTTAACTTGCCCCCAAATAGTGAAATTGGAATTAATGAAGAATATCAAACAAATCTCTGAGTTACTGTAATTAAATTTGAAAAGAAAGATGTGATTAAATTACACTGTTTGTTCTTTTAGTATAACCCAATATAATGAGCCACCTTATATTATACCAGTCAAACTCCCAAGGCAGTTCACAGGGCATGTCAGCAATTGTAGTCTTCAGCTGAAGTGGGGAATAAGACCAGAGTGTGCACTTAGGTGTGTAAAGTAATTTTTTGTTCTCCTTTTTATATTTTGGTTGTAGGCTCCAATATCCACATTTACAGAAACTGGCTGTGTAAACTTGTTATAAAAAAAACTGTAAAATTAGACAATCTACTTCATAAGAGCATATGAAATAGAATCAGGGTTAGGCTATTTTGCCCCCAAGCCTGCTTTGCTGTTCAATAAGATCATAGCTGATTTAGTTGTGGCCAAAACTCCACTTCTCTCTTAAAATATTTCTTTTTCTGGCTTACGTTGTTTTTCAAATGATTAGTCATTTACAACTTCCTGCAGTTATTCATGCCCCCTTTTGCTCGAATTCACTTATCACCTCATTGAGCGGCATCTCAGATTTTTCTAATGAATGGATTCCACACCAGTTATCCTCAGGCATTTATGTGGAGTCCAAAATGTAGTCATGTGACAACTTTGATTTAATTTATTGTTGTCACGTACTGAAATACAGTGAAAAGTATTGTTTTGCGTGCTATCCAGATAAATCATATGTTAAATAAGTAGATCAGGGTAATACAACAGAATGCAGAATATAGTGTTACAGCTGCAGAGAAGGTGCACAGAAAGATCAACTCTAATACATTGAAAGGTCTGGGGATATCAGTGGGTACCAAACTGTTCTTAAACTGGGAAACTGTTGACAATTAAACGCAGAAGACATGTAAACTAGCCACAGTACATTTTAGCTGTGACTCAGTGACTGAGTTACAAAGTTGTGGATTCAATACCACTCCAAATATTTGGAAGTGGTGCTGGAAAAGCACAACAGGTCAGGCAGCATCCGAGGAGCAGGAAAATTGACTTTTCGGGCCGGAAACGTCGATTTTCCTACTCCTCGGATGCTGCCTGACCTGCTGTGTTTTTTCAGCACCACCCTAATCTTGACTCTGATCTCCAGCATCTGCAGTCCTCTCATTCCCCAAATATTTGAAAGCTTCTGTGCCATATTGAGGGACTCATATTGTAGGTCCTGGTCTCTTAGAAGAGAAACTGGGTCCGAATGTCCTCTCAGCTGAATGTAGAAAGGCTCCATGCCATTATTTGAAAATGAGGAATAGGGGAATTTTTCCCAGTAGCCCGTCCAATATTTATTCTTCCACTAGCATAACTAAAGTAGATTATCTGATCACTATTCTTAGTAGGGTATCTTGAAACATGAAAATTTGTTTCTGTGATTTCCAAATCACAGCAGTGACCATACTTCAAAACCATCAAATTGGTTATGAAACACTTTGGGGCACCCTGTCATTAAGAAAAGAGCTAAATAAATGCACATTATCGTTTTCCTTAAACTCGCAAGAGCCTGGTGTGATTGAGTCTCTTCTTTTCTAAAAGGTAGAATAATGCATCCCTTGAGGAGGTGAAGCCAATGTAAATGTATATATTACTTTGGAATTGCAATTTAAGCAGATAATATGTGTTGTAAGTTATATCACCAGGCTATACTTTGAACTGCTTCCTCAGTTCTTAATGCATCCTAAACAGAAAAATCTAATTTACTAGTTTTCTATCCAGATCTTACTACAAGTTTACGTAAAAGTGTATTTTCCCGTATTTTCATTGGATAGTTAATAACAAGTTGGACACTAATTTCTGAGGCCCTTCATGTCTAGAGGTTGGCCACTGGGCTGGCAAATGTATTCGTTTCAATGTTTCCAGATTGCCTGGTCCAATCAAGCAATTACATATATATGGACACCTATCATAGTGTTTAAATGAGCCAGATGGATCAATGTGAAGTTATACACTTCACTGTGAAAAATAGAAAAGCAGAGTGTTATTTGAATGGTGATATATTGAGAAATGTGCATACACAAAGTACTGGTGACCTTGTACACCAGTCAATAAAAGCCGACAGGAAGGTGAAATAAGGTGAAACAAGCAATTAGAAAAGCAAGTGATCTGATTGACTTTCCCTGGAAGAGAACTTGCATTCAGAAATAGGGATATCCTACTGCAGTTTTACAGGGCCTGGTCGAGACCACACCTGGACAATTGCGCACAATTTCAATCTCCATACCTAAGAAAAGGATACAGTTGTCAGAGGTTCACTAAGCTGACACCAGGGATTACAATGAGGAGAGATTGGTTAAAATGGGCCTGTATTCACTAGATTATGGATAAGTGAGAGAGGAACTGTTTGAAATGTATAGAATTCTAACAGGACTAGACTGATTCAATATAAGAAGTTTGTTTCCCCTGGTTTGAGAATCCAGAAAAAGGCCATGATCATACTGAACTGTGAGCAGGCTGAAAGGGCTGCTCTTTCTCCTGGTTTCTGTGTTTCTAACCGCACATAAGTCCTCTTGAGCTGAAAAACGTAACATACTCAATGAGTGGCCCATTTTATTCAAGACATCCTATTATTTCCTGATATAGCAATTGTAATCACTCTTCCAATAATAAGTGCAGCACCAGCAATAATGACAATGGGAGAAAATTCAGCCATTCACAATCCACAATTAAAAAAGGGACCAAGCCTATGTGAAGCCCCCACAGTTATGGATTTGTCCTGAGACAATTCAATTCAGCACAACCAGCATCTAGTAATCCCATAACAAATGGTGGTTTATATATATAGGTGAGTGCTTCAAATTTAATTACACAAAAGTGTAGCATGGATTAATAGATATGTTTCTCCTAACACTAAACTTCAAGAAAAAAGTAGGTTTAACAAGCACCTTAAGAGAAGAAGAGGCAGAGAGCCAGAGAGGTTTAGGGAAAGTTTCCAGAGTCTAGAGCCTAGGTAGTTGAAGGCAGGGGTTCTAACGTCAGGTGATTAAAAAAATTAGTGAGGCTCAAGAGGCCATTAATTAGAATAGTGTATACATCTCAGCAAATGTTGTACTGGTGGAGATTACAACGTTAAATAGGGGGAAAGTAATGGGAAGATCAATAAAGAACAGTGAACATAGGGGTTGCAATTGAATGGGTCTGGGTGTGAGTCAGGATATGGGCAGTAGAATTTGGATGACCTTAAGTTTGGATGACATGGAGGATAAAACACGGGAGATGGGAGGTCAATCGGATGTGTATTTGAATATTTAAGTCTAGAAATAACAGAGGAATGGATGTTGGTTGCAGAAGTGGATATGCTGAGACAGAGGCTGAATCAGGTAACATGACCGAGGTGTTAATAGGTGATCCTAGTAATAGCAAGGATACATGGCCAGACAGTAAAATGTCTAACCAAACTTTTAAACAATCGGTTTCAACCTCGTACATGTCTAAGGCAGTGTGAGCTGTGGGAACAGGCTACATTTGGCAGTGTGTGCAGAGAAAATCCCACACTTTTGGAGTGGCCTTGCAATTCCTTTCAACAGAGATCATGGGGAGGTTGAGGCTGCAGCTAAGGTTGATTTTTATAGCAGAATGGTCCTTTAACACATTTTCTTAAAAACCTAAATATAAGAAAACATAAAGTCATCCCCTACAATGGCTGTACAATCAGTTTTATACATGTCCAACTTGAAAAGCAACTGTTCTAGATTTCCAACTGTCAAGGTAGTTTAAGCCATAGTTTGCGGCTGCGCCCATCCATTGACTTTTACCTGATACAATTAGTTTTTCAAATTAGCAATTTGAATGGCTCCCACTTTGATATCTGCTGAGGGAGGAAGCTTTGAACTTTAAAGGGCCAGGGTCAGATGGATTGTAAAATGCACCGTTTTATGACTTGAAATGGTTAGGTAGATTCTAAAATTCACCGTTTTATGATTTGAATGGAGACACAGTTCAATGGGCGTGAAACAGGCCACTGTAACAGTTATGACCTACTGTAGTTTCTATCATGAATAGTTTACTTTAACTTAACAATGAGCACTTAAAAAGCCAGGGCACAGAAAGCAATGGACCAACCCTATTGCAGGAAAATAGGATTAGTCTAGTTTGTGGTTTGTTGGTCAGCAAAGACATAGCAGGCCAAAGGCCCTGTTTGTATGCTGTATGATTATGTGACTTTTTATGATGTGCAGACTTTTATAGAAAATTGTTCTTTCAATATGTTTTTCTTAAAAACCTAAAGGTAAAATAATGAAAAAATATGTTTCAGAAACTTGTAATCTTCTTTCTAGCCCATTCATCGTGGATAGCAGGAACAAACCATTAATCCTGGGGCACCAATGAATGAATACTGAGATCAAATGCTCCATTTGGAATCAGCTCTTATGTGATCTTGACATTCATTCTAACTAATCAGCTCTATGCAGTTCAACACATCCAGTTTTTTTTCTTATTAAATTCATGGACCTATCTTTCTTCTCCTTAAGAAACTTGCCTAATATGAACAGTTAGCTTCAATTCCAACAGCAACCTCTTCCCACCCACTTGGTCAGCAGCACAGGGGTTAAATCTTAAAAATCTAGATCCTGATGAGGCAATTTAGGCCCTCATTGATTCTCCCATTAAAAGACGAGGAAATGCCCCTTTTTCTGGACTGTGAGACCTGGGCTCAAGTCCCACCAGCTCCAGAGGTGTTCAAAAACTTCCCTGAACAGCTTGATTAGGAAAATAGGTTACATCTTTGAAAAAGTCTTAACTTCTCCAGACTCTGCCACAGATAAGGAATTCTAGTTACATAAAAACAAATAAATAAAACCAGAGAGGATCCTACTCCGAGGGGATAAAAAACTGATAGGAACCTTCCCTGTCGTGGTGCCTTATGAGCTTCAGGGAATCTCCAACCTCCCCAGATCTTGAGGAATCCTGGGCCGGTGTATTCTCTCAATGTTCAAAGGCGTATAAGCATTAGCACAAATGATAAACACATTGACCAATATGTACCAACCTCCAAAAAGGGTTTTGAGAACCCACCCTCAGGAGTGAGTTTTGATGACTGAGGGCTTGGAGGAAGAGTATAGAGAAACGAAGTACTCTTTTGTTGAAGGCAACTCAGGCAACAAGCATCAAAACCACAAAACCAGTTAAGATTAAAAAACCTGCTCTCCTTCCCAAAAGCCGCTGACCTGGGGAGGGAAAATGAGGAAATTGGTGAAATCCACATTGATGCCATGAAGTTGGAGGGTCCCGAGGTAGAAGATGAGGTGTTCTTCCTCCAGGCGTCGAGAAGTAAGGATATGGCGATGGAGGAGGCCCAGAACCTGCATGTCCTTGGCAGAATGGGAGGGGGAGTTAAAGTGTTAGGCCATGTGGCGGTGGGGTTGATTGGTGTGGGTGTCTCGGAGATGTTCTCTGAAGCGCTCTGCGAGTAGTGTCCACTCTCCCCAGTGTAGAGGAGACAGCATTGGGAGTAATGGACAGCAAAGACATGTGTGGAAGTACAGGAGAAATTTTGATGGATGTGGAAGGCTCCTTTGGGGCCTTGGACACAGGTGAGGGGGGATGTGTAGGCGCAGGTTTTGTAATTCATGCAGTGGCGGGGGAAGATGCCAGGAGGGGAGGGTGGGTTGGTGGGAAGCTTGGACCTGACAAGGGATTTGTGGCAGGAATGGTCTTTACGGAAAACGGATAGGGGTGTGGAAGGAAGTATATCTCTGGTGGAGGGGTCCGTTTGTAGGTGGCAGAAATGGTAGAGGATCATGCAATGTATACGGAGTTTGGTGAGTGGAAGGTGAGGACCGGGTGGGAGTCAGTCCTTGTTGAAGTTAGAAGAATGGGGTTTGAAGGTGAAGATGCGGGAAGTGGATGTGATGTGCTGGAGGGCATCATCAACCATGTGGGAGGGGAAATCGTGGTCTTTAACGAGGGAGGTTTGTTCTGTGGAGAACTGGCCCTCCTGGGAGCAAATGCAGCAGAGGCAGAGGAATTGGGAATAAGGAATAGCATTTTTACAGGAGGCAGGGTGGGAGGAGGTGTAGTCAAGGTAGCTGTGGGAGTCAGTGGGTTTGTAGAAGATATTAATACTGAGTTGGTCAGCATTAATTGAAATGGAGAGGTTCAGGAAGGGCAGGGAGGCGTCTGAGATGATCCATTTTATTTAAGGTCAGGTTGGAATATGTTGGTGAATTTGATTAATTTTTCACTCTCCTCATGGGAGCACAAGGTGGTGCTGATGCAGTCATCAATGTAGCAGAGGAAAATGTGGGGAATGGTGCCAGTGTAACTATGGAAGATGGACTGTTCCACGTCACTGACAAAGAGACAGGCATAGCTGGGGCTCATGCAGGTGGCATTGCTACCGCAGGAATTGCAAAACTTGTGCCCACACCTCCCCCCCCACCATCATCTCTGTCCAAGATCCCAAAGGAGCCTTCCACATCCATCAAAGTTTCATCTGCGCATGTCATTTACTGTATCCATTGCTCCCCATGCGGTCTCCTTTACATTCTTGCAGACCGCTTCAGAGAACATCTCTGGGACACCTACACCAACCAACCCCACTGCCCTGTGACCGACCATTTCAACTCCCCCTCCCACACTGCTGAGGACAGGCAGGTCCTGGGCCTCCTCCATTGCCACTCCCTTACCATCCGACACCTGGAGGAAGAATGCCTCATCTTCCACTTCGGACCCTCCAACCCCATGGCATCAATGTGGATTTCACCAGTTTCCTCATTTACCCTCCCCCCTCCTTATCCCAGTTCCAACCTTCCAACTCGGCACCACCCTCATGACCTGTCCTAACTGTCCATCTTCCTTCCCACCTACCTGCGCCACTCTCCTTTCTGACCGATCACATCATCCCCACACCATTGCATGGGTGTTTCTTGTGCACTGAAGTATGCACTTGGGTTAAAGGTACAACTCAGCAGTCTTGCTCACCACTTTCCTGACATGGGTGTAATCCCTTCGTCCATTCAAAAATCTCATCCCAGTCTGACTGCTCTATGTCGCTCCATAAATATCCTAACAGGCATTGCTCAGTATTTGCCTTCTTGTCAATCATCTTGATCACTCTCTTGAAAAGCCTAGTTCCATTAGCTCAACATCTCTCAGCTCCAAAACTCGGCTTGCTCCATTCCCTGTTTCCCTAATGAATCAGATGACTTGTAAGTTATCCTCAAGATCTCAGTTGTCTTTTTCTCCCTAGACACATCACACTTCCCCAATTTGCCTTTGTTCCCTTCTTAATTGAATTATTTAATTATGTCCTTGAAGCAAGCTCATTTTTATATCATTTATCTGCAATAGATAAGGTAAAGAAAATTTTGCAGAAAACAATTAGGACAAAAAAAATCAATTTACAATATCTCTTATACACTTCCCACATTTCTTTTACGCACAGTGAATTTCTTACTCCGGCAAGACAGTGATCTTTGACTTGCCAAGAGAAAGTTCACAGGAAAAGTATCATGAGATGTTTTAGACTGAGTTTATATGCTGCAGATTGTGAGACAATTGAATGAAATAAATAAAATCGCTGCAGACAGACAGTTTTTGTCTATGTTTAATTTCACATTACATAGTGCAACAGCATGATAGAGGAAATGCATACACCTGTCCAATTTTATTACAAAGTGAAATGTGAAACAAAATTGATATTACACAATTATGGCTCAAAATGGAAATATGAAACAGAAATTCATTTAGGACTTAATTCGTACACTGTATTTCCATGCAGTGTGACATTGAGGAACTGAGAACTTGTCTACATACGTTAACCATTGAACACAACATAGCACAGCCAAGAAATATATTTCTCACAGCCTTACGATTCATTTTGTGGAAACTTTTCACAAGTGTTCTGGTAGAATTACAAAAAGCTAACATTGCGTATCAGGCTGCCTATCTAGATATGTCCAAAATAGAAAATAATGCAAACATTAAGTCACTGTATCCAGAAGTGCACCACAGAAGGCCCTCAGTATTTTAAGCACACATAAATTACAGGGAATGATATATTAGTATGACATCTGGTTACTTGAGGCACCTGCTCTTTCAGTTGCCCTTATCGGCATTCTTATTACGTAAGATGCTGAAGCCACAAATATTGCCATTTCACATAGAGGCGAACAATTGACATATTTCAACAAAACTAAACAACTCCCTTTGCACTCCCTGAATGTGAAGCAATTATGTGGCTAATAACAGGTTCTCCTAGTAAAATTAATTCAATAGATGTAGGGTGTTGAACAGAAAATAATATCTAATTACATGATGAGAACAATGTGATGTTATTAAAATGCAGAATATACCCAGCATAGAATATTCAATTAATTATATAAAAATAGTTTGTTACGAAAAAACCTAGCAACTAAATTGACAAAAGCTGCACCATTAATGTATTCAGGTTAGTAAGAACAGATTGCTGCATAAGTAACAACTGATGTTGCTACCACACAAGGTTCACATCAGAATTTCCTGCTCAATGGAATAATATTCTTACACTTTCTTGCTGAATGGTTTGAGCTGCTCAATAATTTTCAATTAAAATTCAAATTACAGTCCTATTCTCAATAAAGTGCAGCCTGAATTGCTTTGCCAGAAGGATGGATTTGTATAATTGGATTCTATTCATTTATAAACCCATCTGTAAATCTCATGATCAAATAAAAAAAACCTCCTTTGTGTCATTTTTGAGTGCATACATCAGACAGCTGATTGGTGTTTGCTGTTTTGACACACTCACTGCTCACCTGGTGAACAGGTAACAACACACTTATCAAACTGGAAATCTTCTCATGGCGCATTTGTAAGTATATCATAAAGTTTATCATTTAAACCACACACTCAGACAGAAGCCATTTCCAGAACAATATTTGCACATCAACACCTCACATTTGGAAACATTTTTGACATCCTGCACTTTCTGGAGTGATAACATAAGTACATTATGCAATACTTACACATCTATTTTATCAACAACTCTTATAACTAAAATATATTAACATTTTAAGTAGCAAAACTGTTACTTCACCGACTGACATTACGCATTCCTAACATGGCCATCCTAATATGCATATAGTGGCGCAACCATTAATCTGTCCATCCAGGAACAATTATTACAGAGACCAGCAACAATCAGAAATGTCTCATATGATTCCAATTGATCCACCATTTTGGGAGAAAGAATCCTTTACTTATGTTTCCATTTAACAGAAGCCTTATGTTATTAAGAATTAGATCAAAACAGTTTCAATGCATAGAGTCATAGAGTTATTAAGGCACAGAGCAGACCATTAACACCATTAAGTCCATGTTGGCACTTTATAAAAGGTCCCTTCTAATTAAGCGGTCCTGCAAAATTATTTTCTTGCTTATGAAATTATTGACTGCGTCCAGTTCCAAGACAGACACACAAGTTCTGGGTTATTTCCACTCACCACTTAACAAAATTCTTCCTTACATCTTCCTTGTATCTCTTGTCCAATGCCTTTAATCTTGGTTCCCTTGTCCTGTACTGCCAACTAATGGAACAGCTTTTTTTTGTCCTCATCATCTAAACCAGTCAGAATTTGTTCATCTGTTTCAGATTTTACTCAACTCCCTTTGGTCCAAGGAGAAGAATCCCAACTTCTCTAACCCAACTTGGCAGAATGGCAACTTTCAAATTTTCTTCTTCCACATTCAGAGAAGCATGAAAACTTGGCGCGTCTTTACTCCAAACCCATTTTCCTTCATAACCCCAGGATGTAAATTATCTGGACCAGATTCAGTACACACAATGTCACCATTTTCACGGTATCTATTACATCTACCACATCTACTTCAACTGACATTTTGTCAACATTCTCCTCCTTACCAAATGTCATTACAAATGGGTCTCACTATTCCCTGTCCCTTTACGTATACCGGGTTCAAGTTTCAGCTACTGTAGAGCTGTGTCATAACATTCATATAAAGATGTCTTTAATCAACCTGTTCAGACATATTATGATACACCTCTGGAACAGCCGAGACTTGAACCCAGGTCTCCTGATCTGGAAGTAGGGATACCACCACTGTGCCACAACCGCCCAAAATATCCATGTAAGCTTCTTTGTCCCTAATAGAACCCAACCCATCATTTTATTTGCCAACTGATAACAAATTTTTTTGTTAATTGCCATTCTATGCTCATTGTCTTTTGTTGGCTTGCCGCGTTTATCTGTTTACTATTCCCCTCAACTAATTTCTTCAGCTCTCACTTTAAGAATTCACTTGAGCTGCATAATAGAACACACTTTGGTTTTTCTAGCTCCATTGTTTTTCAAGAAGACCTGGCTTTGGTTCTCACACCTTGTCCTCTTGTGGGAATGTATCTAGCCTGTAGCTGAAAAACTTCTGCAAAGATCACTCATTGCCTCAGATCTTTGTGTGAGAATGACAGAATTAGAGAATGGTTACAACACAGAAGGAGGCCACTGCAATAGCAACTCACTCCCAGGTGTTTCTATAGCTCGACAAACTTACTCTCTTCAGGTACTCATTCAATTCATTTTTGAAAGCCTAACATTATTCACTTCCACCACACTCTGGGGCAGTGCATTCCAAATCCTAACATTTTGTGTTATGTTTAAATATTTTTACCTACTGTCACAATTGATTCTTTTGTCACCCCCTTAAGGTGGTGTTTTCAGGGTCTCATCTTTACTGCCAGTGGCATCAACTTCTATATGCTCTGTCTAGAAACCTCATGATTTTGAACACCTCAATCAAATCTCTCAACCATGTCCCCTTAAAAAAAATCAACTCTTAATTTCTCAAATTGACATCTTTCATCCTTGGAACTGTTTGTGTAAACCTTTTCTGCATTATCTCTAAAGTCTTCACACCTTTGCTAAAATGCAGTGCAATGTTTTCAATATTTCTGACTACACCATCTTCCAGCATGACTACTGGTCCTTGTAGCTCATCAACGATGATCACCTCACTTCGTGTTTTACAAATATGTATTGGAAACCTGTCTCTATGTTCCTCCTTGATCTACTTGGTCTCTTTCTATCTAATATGATACCACATCTTTCCCTAGTACTTTCTTATTTGATTCCTCTTCTTCATGTTTATATGTTGATGCTTACCATCCTGCTAGCTTAGTTTAAAATTTATCCAATTATATTAATGAACCTCTAGACAAGGGCATTGATCCATGTTGAAGTTCACTTTTGACTAGGTGCCTTCTGCCCAAGATGCTCAAGCTCTTTCTCCCTTCTCTTTCCGGTCTTCATATTTCTAGTCTCCTTAGCAATGCAGCACAAAAATAATGTAGTACTTATTATCTTTTTTTCCATAGCTCCTGAAAATAGGACCAAAGGACCTCTCAATAGTCTCCTTCATGTCACTTGTTAATTTCTCCATCACTCTCTCCTGGCAGAATATTCTGGGAGGGGCTCTTTTTAGCATTAAATAGGCAAAACTCCATGTGTGACTCAACTGATCTGAAATATACTCCTTCAAAGCATTATCAGTCTCAGTAGTCTCCAAAGATGAGTACTGGTTTGAGAGAGATATGCAATCCACAATTCCTTCATTTCCTGGTGGCTTACCATTTATATCCCTGTACTTCCAGCCTGTGGGGTGACAGCTTCCTTCAATTTGTAATCCAGAAAAACCTTCATCTTTCCTAATGCTCTGATGTGACTCCAGTTGTCACTCAATCTCAAACAGCCTGATATGGAGTTCAGCAGCTGGAGGGAGTTCTGACAAGTGTAGTCCCCCAAGACACAAAGTATCTTAAAGTTCCCACATGCTGTAGGATTTACAAGCTAGGAGTTCTCTACTCATCCTTGATCGAAATAAACATTTCTAGTCCCCTTTTTCAGAGTCATTGTTCAAAGTTTCATTTTCATTAATGCCTCTAGATTTCAGCTCATGCTGTCCCATGATGTGTCTCTCAGATTGTTGCTGTTTATTTTAAATAATAGGACCTCTTCCCAGACTCACCAAATTTTACAAGCGTGGTATTTTGTAGAAGCAGTACTCTGTAGCCTGAGACTCCATGCTATGACTCTATGGCTCTATGCCAATTTTCTTCCACCACAGATAACAACAGTGGGGTTTCACAAGGAATATTTCTTCCTCCATGGAGTCACTGAATCTTATATCTTTTAAAATTACATTGAACTTGGAATTTACAAGAAAAATTTCTTCCTCAATTTTATCTCCGAATTGTAAAATTTTAAAAATTATTTGAAACTTAATTCCAGTGGACCTCTAAATTGCATTTAAAAGGCTAAGCCATCCTGTTCCATACACTGATTACTAAAATATATAATCTAAAGTGACAGTAAACATGTAACAAAGTGCAATCTGATCGATTGCTTATCTGCATTCAGCATTTGTAACTTGCTAGTGTTGCATTCTAAGACTTCAACAGCAAAAATGATAAATAGAAAACAAAAAGGGGCCATACAATAAGTTAGTCATTCCATTAGTTTAAAAGACAGCAATTAGTGGAAGCAACAGACAAACAACATGAATAAATCATTTGGACATCACAGAGGTGGTACATATTAATCAGTGGTGAACGGTCAACTCTGATTGCTCTGAAACATATTATGCAAAATAATCATTCACATTTATTATAAACAGCAGTGTAGGCAGGTACTATAACATACATAATGTACATTTACAATTTACACAAAACAGTACGCCACATGTAAGTGATCAAACAAATGACAGTCCAAGACAGCTAATGATAGTGAGATGCTTCCCCCAAGGTACTAGGATGGATAAGCGATGAAATTAACACAAAAGCTCTGGCTCCACTCAGGCACAGACTGGAAGAGGAACCGGCTTTTTATCCTGTGTGTTTTGGCAATTCCATTTGTTCAAAGGACTGTATGAAATAAAAAGAGTGTTTTGTCCAGTGACAAAAAGATGCATGTTCCAAATAATTACAAAGGTAGGTGATTTACTGCTTTATTTACCCAGTCAGAAGGTAAAGATTCAGAGTGAAAAGGGTCAAAACAAATCTTTGAAAATTTTTCAGTAATAACTATGAAAGGAAATTTTGTTATTGTGAGAAATCTACATAACAGAGTGAGAACGCAGATAACTGAATGTAAAGGTTGTATTGTTCAATTTCTTCGGTGAATCTATCATACAATCTTTCCAGATGGTTGAGTGTTCTCTTCAAATTAGTCAGTCTGCCCTTGTCACATTTACTTAGCTTGTTTGATATGATTATAATGTTGACTGCAAGATAAATTATCATTATTTGACTGATTAAATTTTAGCATGAAAATATATATGAAGGAAAGTTGCATAGAATGGGATGTTCGATTTTCTGTCCAATTATATTGATGGGTGGGAAACCTGGTATATAAGAACATTAAGAAAAGAAGCAGCACATTTAGTCCCTTGAGACTTCCTTACTCATCAGTTAGATCATGTCTGATCTATATCTCATTTCCGTTTATCTGCTTTTACTCCATGTCTCTTGACATGCTTAATTAATAAAGTCTATCAATCTCAGACTTAAAAGCTCCATATGTCCCAATCTTTTTAGCTTTTTGGGAGAGAATTCCAAATTTCTATTTATCTTTGCGTGACAAGTATTTCCTAATTTCACTGTGAATGGCCTCAGTCTAATTTTAGCATCCTAGGCCAGATTTAGAGTGTCACGGTAGGTACTCGAGGAAGGGATAGAAGATGATAGAGTTGGGTCTTCTGATACCAGAACAGAGCACAGATGACCACAGGGGCAAGCTATTGTCAAAGTGAATTGGTTAGAAGGCTTGTCTCAGTTCTTTAGGAGCTTTGTCTGAGTTGTTTTAAAGATTGGCAAATATTTTAGTTTTCATCCATCATACGCTTTTGTTCCTAAATCCTCATACTTACGCAATTCAATGCCATCTATGCACTCTCCATGGACCTTTATTCCCTCTAAGCCATCTCCACAGTCACTCATTCAGAATTCACCATGGGTATCCATCAGGAGCCATTGGAGATGAAATGAAAACCTGCTAGCAATATGGCTCCCATTCTGACACTTGATTGTGAAAAGAACTCCAGTCTTAAAGTCCATCTGGAGCCTTTAACTCACATGTGGTTTATCTCTTACATATAGATACAACCTTCTATTCAAGCTCCATATTACAGGCAACTAATCCTTGATTAGCCTCTTTAGCTGTCAGTCACATTTTGAACTCAGAATCCCTTTGATGGAATGATTATAGCTTCTGAAGCTCAGCAAGGCATCCATAATGAGGAAGATGGGCTTGAGGAACTGTCAACAAAGTGCTCTATTGAAAGTGCAAAACCAAATGGCACTTCTTTTTAACATCTGTTTGGATGGGATACTCTTTGGAGGGTCTGTGTGGACTAGTTGGGCTGAAGGGCCTGTCTCCACACTATAGGGATTTGATGATAAATTAATGTAGTCCAGGAGAGTTTCTTCTCAAAAAAAGTGTCCCAACGATGGCAGCAGCCTCTTTCCGTTAGTTTAAAGTGATCATTTAAAAACTTCATGTCACAGTAGTTGTACAGGTGTTATCTACGCTTAAAAAGTATTTATGTCAACTTCATCAACTGGATTGGCAGACTTCGGGGTTTAACCTGGCAAAACAGGGCTTGACTAAATTGATCCTGCTGAGGTTGGTTTTCTTGTCTGTGTGAATTGCACTCAACCCTGTACTCCTACTGATAAAAGTGTAAATCATTCAGAATTTGGGGCAGGACTTTCTTATATGGGATCTAAGTGAGATTCCAAAACACATGGAAGCTTTACAGCCTCCCATGAATCTGTTTAATTGGTTTTAACCACTGATAGCTTTTAATCAATTGTGTCTTTGGACTTCAAAATCTTTTTGCTACATCTTAGTTCCTAGTTTCTCACATTGATCATACTTCAAAATGGGATGGCACAGTGGTTAGCCCTCCTGCCTCACAGTGCCAGGGACTCAGGTTCAATTCCAGCCTTGGGCGACTGTCTGTGTAGAGTTATTAACATGTTCCCCCCTTGTCTGTGTGGGTTTCCTCCAGGTGCTCTGGTTTCTCCCACAGTCCAAAAATGTGCAGATAAGGTGGTTTGGTCAAGTTAAATTGCTGATTGTGCCCAGGGATGTGTAGGCTAAGTAGACTAGCCATGGTAAATGCAGTGCTAGGGGGATGGGTCTGGATGGGCTGCTCATCGGAGGGTCCATGTGGACTCGATGGATTGAATAGCCTGCTTCCACACTGTGGGATTCTATGAAACAGGATCACCTTTCCCAGACACTTTTCCTTCTACATTGAGTGCCATAGGTTCAGGTGTGATAACAGAAACAAAGTGTCCCCATAGTTTAAACACCATTCAGCTTTTTGTGCTTGAAAATGTAAAAATACAACATTAATTGATATTGCGAAGATGATCATCTCACCAGAGAGGCTGCCTGCCACAAGAACAAAATCACAAAATTACCCCAGAATACAATGAATATTAATATATAGCTGTAACCTTAGCAGAGAGATCTGAGGATAGGAATTCTCTTCTGTAAAATGACTAAATAATGCATATCTGATCCTATATGATTTGCCCTCCCAGGTTCCTCTTTCCTGTTTCTCACTGAGCATTTTTAGGACCTAATCTTTCCAATCTTTCCTCACCTAGATCAGTGTGAAATTTTGATTGACAATGCTGCTGTGAAGCACCTTGAAGTATTTACTACATTAATGATCCAAGATAAATGCAAGTTGTAGTCACTGTACATTCCTTTGTGTGCAATTGGTGCAAAGAGGAGGGTATCCAACTTAAAATGTCTGCTATTCAAGGACTGGAGGCTTCAAATGTAAACTTTGCAGAACACAATTTCTCTCTGATGATGCCAAAAAGCCATTTTAATTTGAAAATATCAAAACATCAATATTCCATTACGATTAATCTGAACATTGATCAAGCCTTAACTGAAATGTAATGAGTTAAAGACTTCAGTAAATCTGTAGTATTAACCAGACAGATTTGTTTATATAGCTGACTGATGTTTCTAAACTCTTCTCAGTGTGGGGAATAATCTACAATCTCAAGTAGATTCAGTGTTCATTAGAAACAAGGAGTGGAAAGAAAACAGGAATAATTACCTAGTCAGTAAAAATGCTGAAGCATCAATTGATAAAATAAATGTTGTGATGCCAGTAGTTTTTTTCATTTCTCTGTATTTTTGATTGTGGACTGAAATGGGAAAAGAACTGTTTTTAACACTGGAGGTTGAAGGGATTGTTGCACTTACAATATGTGTTGTTTACACTATTGTTTGTTCAACCAGTACAGGAAGTTTAGTTGCAGATAGATCGGATGAAGACGATGTACACAAAGTGAGATTTGGCTGTCAAAAAGTAGTCGATCTATCCTTGGAGTAGTGAACAATTGTCCACAGAGAGATAGGGATAGATTAAGCAAATGGGCAAAAACTTGACGGATGAAATATACTGTTGGAAAGTGTGAGGTAATGAACTTTGGCAGGAATAACAGAAGAGTTGAATATTATTTAAATGGGAAAAGACTATAGAAAGCTGCAGCACAGAAGATTTAGGAGTACTTATATATGAATCACAAAAATCTCAGCCAAGTTATGTAGGTAATAGGGAAGGCAAATGGAGTGTTAGTTTTTATTTCAAAGAGAATGGAGCATAAAAGTAGGGAGATTTTGCTAAGACTACATAAGGCATTGGACAGACTACACCTGGAATACTGTGAACATTGTGGGGGATCTTATTTAAGGAAAGATATATTGGCATTGGAAGCTGTAGTTGGAAGGTTCAAGAGGCTGATATGGAGGGACTGTCCTGTGGGGAGAGATTGAGTAAGATGGTCCTGTACTCATTGGAATTTAGAAGAACAAAAAACAACCTTATTGACACATATGATTCTTAGGAGGTTTGACAGAGTAGATGCAGAGTGGTTGGTACCCCTTGTGCGAGAGTCTAGGATTAGAGGCCACTGTCTCCAAATGTGGGGTCACACATTTAAGGCAGACAGTAGGAGAAATCTCTTCTTTCAGACCACTGTAAATCTACAGAATTCTTTCCCACAGAGGATTGTCGAGGCTGGATTGTTCAGTATAATCACGGCTGAGATTGACAGATATTTTTATCAACAAGGGTGTCAAGGGTTATGTGGAAAAGGCAGAAAAATGGAGTTGCGGGTACCAGATCAGTCATGATCTCATTGAACACAGAAACTGACTCAATAGGCTCTATGGTCTAACCTGCTCCTGTGTCTTAGAGTCCCTTATGGTGTAGGTTAACAGCAAGTTCTGGCAAGCCAAAAGAATCATCACAGTAAATCCTGAGGACGAGGGTACCATTGAACTGGCTTCCCAGTTTTTCCCATCCTCTGCATCTGTGAGTGTGAATATAGGGGGAGTTTTATAGTCAGTCAGGGTTTTAACCAGCAGAGTTATATTTAGCCAGGTCTGTTGTTTACCCATAGGTAGAATCCTTTTATTTGTAATTGATATTAATTTCTATTAACTACAGAAACTTTGGTCTTAAAACATCAGTAAATTGGATCACGTTGTCCACTTTGATAAACCTGAAATCCTTGGAACCACTCCAAAAATAGCAGGACTTGAATTTTAGTGCCCTACCCCACTGGGATATGACATAGTGCAGGAGAGTTATTCCAAAATATAACATTTAGTTTTGAGCACCAAACTTTAGACAAAACTAACTCTTACAGAATAATTTTAATATTTTGGTTATCATCACTTCTTCCAGATATTTATTTAACTGTACCTGTATGAAGTCACAGTGTGTGCCAGTGATAATAGGGATAATAACAGCAGGAAATTATAACATTCAATCCCAGGAATACCTAATCTCCAGCAATGAAGGCCTGAAAGCTCTGAAACGCAGTAAAACTAAGGGTGCAGGTCCTATGATACTTTATGCTGACTTGCTGTGTGTTTCCATAATTTTATGTTTTTATTAATATTTCTTTCATGGTTCATCCAGTTTTAAATTGGGGGACTTTTGGAAGGAGCCTTTCTTGCATTTGTTGTCTCATTGGTGAATAAATCCTTAATAACTATATTTATTTACATTAGCAATTTGAATTATGTTCATGTTAAAGAATCATGAATTCAACCTTTGCATATGATCTCCCAGGTTCCATGAACAGGCAATGTACAAAGACAAAAGCTAGCAAAACTCTGCATTACAATATTTTCCACGGCTTTTAGACTTCAGTGACTGCTTTTATCAAATGAGATCTCTGAATATGCACGACTCAATAACTTTCTAAAACAGCGATGTTTCAACTAAATGAGGTGAATATCCCTCTGACATAGTAGGAGTTGCAAGATGTTGAATTGTTGCTCTAAAGAGAGCAGCTCAAAGGATGAGGATCTGCAGTTATGAAGAGAAGTTGGAGAAGTTAGGATAGTTCTCTTTCGAGAAAAGAAAGCTGAAAGATTTGAAAGCAAAAAAATTCAAAATTACAAAAGGTCTGCACAGAATTGACAGAGAAAAAATGTTCCCAAAAATGAGAGGGCACAGACTTAAAGTAATTGGTAAAAGAAGCAAAAGCTATATGTGTGAACACCTTTTCATGCACTTAATGGTTAATGTCTAGAATGCACTGCCTCAATATGTCAGGATCAATTCAACAATTAAAAAGGGGAGAATACTGCTATCTGAAGAGAAATAATCAGCAGGGTTATGGGGGGAAAAGCAAGAGAATGATGTTAAATGAAATACTCATTTAAAGAGCCAGGAAATACATGGTGGCCTTCTTCTGGCTGTAACAATTCTGTAATTCTGAATATTTCACTTTTTAATGAGTATTTATTCATAATATGTGGGCTTCACTGTTCAGCCATATATTGTCCATTCCAAATTCCCGTTGAGGTGATGGTGAACTGCTTTGGTGCACCACTGCAGTCTCCAGGGTGCAGGTACATTCAGATTTCTATTCAGAAGAAAGTTATAAGATTTTGACCCAGTAACAGTAAAGGAATGGTGATACAGTTCCAAGTCGAGATGATTTGGAGGGGAATCTGCAGGTGGTCTTTCTGCCATGCACCTGCTGCCTCTGCTTTACTAGTTGATAGAGGTCATAGGTTTGGAAGGTCCTGTTGAAGCAGCCATGGTGAGTAGCCGTAGTGCATCTTGTGGACGGGACATTGTACATTCGTAGTGTAAGGGAATAAATGCTGAATGGGATGGGTGTGGTGTCAATCAAGTAGGCAACTTTGTCCTGAATGGTTTCAAGCTTCTTGAGTGTTGAACACATCCAAACAAGTGAGAAGTATTCCTGACTTGAGCATGTATATAATGGACAGGCTCTGGGAGTCAGGAGGTGAGTTACTCACCACGAATGGTCATCACATCTGCTCTTATAGCCAAAGTGTTTTGATGGCTTGTCCAGTTCAATTTTTGGTCAGTGGTAATCCCAGAATGAAGGTAGCAGGAGATTCAGTGACAGAGATTTTATTGAGAGTCATGGGAAATGGTTGAATTCTATTTAGCCTGGCACTTGTGTGCCGCAAATCTAACTTGCCTTTTATCAGCCCAAGTATGAATGCTGTCCAGATCTTACTGCTTACAGAGAGCATCAGTATATAAAGATCACAAATGGTGCTGAATATTTGCCAATTAACAATAAATATCCCCAATTCTGATCTTATGATGGAAGAAAGGTTATTTGAAAAGGAGAAGAAGATGATTAAGCCATGGATACAACCCTGAGAAAATCCTGCAGCGAAGTTCTGAAGGAGAGAGATGCTACTAATTCTACTTGACAATTCAGGTATAAATAAAATATTTCTACAATGAAACTGAAAATGCTGAAAATAATCAGCAGGTCAGGTGGCAACTATGGAATCAGAGTTAAAGTCTCAGGTCAATGATCCTGTATTACCCTGAAATATTAACTCCATTCCTTTCCATTGATGTTGCCTGACATGCTGAGTGTTTCCAGTATTTTGAGTCTTCATTTCAAATTTCCAGTATGTGCAGTATTTTTCTTTTGTAATATTTTGCAAGACAGCTTGTTTAAAAATCAAGTGTAATCACTATTGGACAACATTTAACTTAATATACCCACCTTATTTATTTAAACATGTTGTAAAGTTGAAAATGTGCTACTGCTATGCTTCAATGTTGAAATAAATTACCAATTTGACACTGCATGCTTCCATCAGATAGAAACAGTGGAAATGCGGTGTTTCTAGAAAGCAATGTTTATGAACAACAACTTGCATGAATAGTGCCTTTAACATAGTAAGACATTCTAAAACTCTTGGCAGAAGCAGTATTCAACAAAATTTGCCATGAAGTCATATAAAGAGATTTTAGAACAGAAAGAACATGAGTTTGGTCAAAGGGACCTTTAAGGAATGTCTTAAAAGCAGGAAAGCAAGATACAGAGGTTAAGTGTTTCAGGGACTAAATTCCAGGTCTTTAGGTTTCGGCAGTTGAAGGCATAGCTTCCAAATAGAGAGCAATTAATGGCGCAGGAAATCAAAAGCAGCAAAGTGAAGTGACCTGAAAGGATCATAGGGTTAAAAGAGGCTGCATAGAAAGGAGCACATTCAAGGGAGAATTTGAATGCATGGAAGAGAATGTTAAAGCTATGTCATTGTGGACTGGGAACCAATAGGTCCTTGACCATAATGGTTATTATGGGTTGAAAACCCCTGGTGGAGTTGGGAAAGTGGGAGCAGCAATTTGGATGAATGAGTTTATATAGTGTGGAAGATAGAGGCCAGTCAGGGCAGCATTGGAATAATCATATCCAGAGATAACAAATGCACATGGATGAGCATTTCAGCAACAGATGCGCTGAGGCAGAGGTGGAATGGAAAACAAATATAGATATTCTTGGTGATGGAGTGATATGTAGGGAGCCATTTTACTGCTAAAGAGAGCACTACAATTATATTGGATAAGGGTTCAATAGAAACACACAAATCAACAAATTAAATCAAATACATCAACTGCTTAAAGAGGTGGTAAATTATTGGTGGTGTTGGATAAAGTTTCATTAAAAACTCGTGACTGTGTGCCTTACAGTTACAGTTTAATGAAGTTTGAGAGGTGGGATGCAAAAAAAACCTTGAAATAATGGAAATGTCATTTAATGACATCTGTACTTCCATGCTTGTGTTGTATTCACAAGAAGCTCTTCAATAAATATTTGTTATACAGCTTTACCACATCATTTGTAAGGCCTCAGATCCCCTGTTAAGATTATGCTGTACAATGCCATTTCTATTTATTGGAGGCCATATTTGTAAAATCAAAAACTTCAAGAATTCTCCACCTGTGCAAAACAACAGTTCATTTTAAAACAAAAAAAGAGCAGAACTCAATAAAAAAATCCAATGCCTATAGTTTTAGTCTTTTGTAAACTGGCCAATGAGAAGAGTCAGCACTTGAAACACTGTTCAAGCCTTTCCCTGTGGGTTGCTCCTTGTGGAAAAAATGAAGAAGCTGAGCTAGCATGATGCAACTAGTTTCCAGGGCCAGGCTGCACTTCTGCCCCTGCAAGAGAAAGAAACAAATGCCTGTCAGTGTCTTATTCCAGTCCAGGGTGAGCGTAGCTGAGTGGGAAGGAATGCAGCAATAAGTTAATACTAGGCTTCTCAGCTTGAGGAAATGTGGATGTTTGAAAGTTACATGCAAAACAGTACAGGCTGCCTAGCTGTAATGAATTGACTGAGAATGTTAGGTTAAACAATAATTGACTATAGGAAGTATTTTTGGTGGACATGCACTTTGGGAAATAGCATAGCTAGTGACTTTCTGCCATTACGGATGCACCTCCTGTGATCAATGGACTAGAATTGGAAGCACTAGAGTCTAGAATCACCGCTTATAACTCGTTATTGCAGTAATGCATAATTTGACAGACAAACAAGCATGTCAATAAAAGTTGTCTGAATAACCTAAAAAAATTCCAACAATGCCTTGTTTATGGAAAACTGTCATTTAAAAAAATCGTTATGCCATTCTTCTTTCAGAAATAGCTCCACTCATTTGAAAACAAATCAGAATCCATCATTACAAGATGGATTGCAATTTAAATGATGTATTACATAATCCACAACAGATATTCTGTGACATTGCACATAGTGAGCTAGAGCAATTATTATTTCATAAGGACAGAATTTTCCACATTGGGGCTTTTCAAATATTTAAACCAAAGGAGAAAAAGCAATTCCTACTGATGGAATGACGAGGTACAAGCATGAGAAGTTCCTGGATCAGCTCATAATATCCACTGGAGTAATGATTGGCATAAAGGTTGCCAAGGTCTAACAAAGACTGCAATGAAGATTTTCCAGGATAATAACAAGGATTTCAATTATCAGTGGCATACTTCTCTTTACAGCATGGAAGATAAAGGGTAAATTTAATAGGGGTATTTAATACTAATAGGAGTTTGCCAAATAGACAGGGAAAAGCTAGTACCACTGGCATAAGGATCAGGAACCAAAAACACAGATATAAGATGATTTGGGAAAAAAAGAGACAAGAATATCCAGTGAATTCAGTCCTCAAAAGCATTACCTAAAAAAATGATTTTGTTTGAGTGTGGAAAATCTTTTGACATCAAAGATACTTTTGGCATTAAACAGAAGAGGACACTTCAGCACTGAGTTATTTTCTAATGTTCCTTGCAACAGTTACTGAGGAGTCCTCTGAAGGCAAATCATTGTGATCTCCTAAGAGAACACATCTGCAACAGATAGTTCCCTCTTGAATTGCTATGTCTCAGAGTTATCGAGTTGGAAAAAAGTTAGAGACACTTGGGCACGTAAAGAGGGGGGAGCAGAATCAAACAGTTTGTTCCAGACATCAGTATCAGCTCAAAGAGCCATGCAGGTCCAGAATGGGAGGGTGTGTGCGCACGCATACACGCAAAAGCATGCTGTGCAGCCAAGCTGAGATAGAGAACAAAGAACTGATTGAATCTGAATAACACAAGGTACATGTTATCTACGAAGATAAGAATAAAAAATGTTGAACAATATCACCTTGGAGCAGAAAGAGGGGAAATGGAGAAGATGAGTAGTGTTGTGTGGTAGTTATAGGGAGTTAAAAACCAGAGAAAACTTAATATTATTGATACACAAAAGCAAGACACCAACATTGTATGTGCTTACGTGTACTTACAGTGAGAGACATCTCAAATCAGCCTGAAAGAGAGGGTAAGATCCAACCAGTGATCTATATTGAGACCAACAATATAAGGAAGTGTAGGCAAGAGATGCCGATTGGAGAGAACCAGGAACTAGGAGATAGATTAAAGTCAGTACCACAAAAGGGTCTCTGGATTACTGCCTAAATCACAGGCCAATTGGCATAGAGAAAGTAGGTTAGGGAAATGAGCAATTTGCTTAAAGTCTGATGTGGAAAAGCTGATTTGCTTTATGGGATGCTGGCACCAAGTACTCAGGCAGTAAGGGACTGTGTAGTTGAGATGTGCTCCACTTGAACCAGGCTGAGACCAGGATCATATCAGGAACAGCGAATGGTCTAAGGGACTTTGAAGCAGCAGTTTGAAAGAATGGGGTTGACTCAAGTGGAAAAGCAAGTCGAGATAGCAATTTGAAATCAAACAAATGGGAAACATCCAAAGTGAAAAGTAAAAATTATACTTTGGACATCACAACTAAAAGGAGAATTGTGAAACAGGTATGAAGGTTTTAGATTTAGACTGGGCTGCCTTCAGTGTGATGAAACAGATGATCCATGCAAAACTGAATACATTTGTTAATGGCTAAAACAGCTGAAGATCACTTGGGGGTACACAGAAATTAACATTGGCTGAAACTTTCCATTTTGTAGCTAATGTGTGCAGATGGACATGTTTATGCCACAATCAAAGAAAAAGGTCAGCATGTTGATCTCCAATATAACACTGGTTGATAATCTTCTCAGCAAATCAGTGACCTCTACATGAAAGTCCACCTTACCAGAAGCTGCCAAGCATTCAGAGGCCATCAGCTTCTAGGTTATAGAGATTATGACTGAAGACGTCACATTTAGTAAATCCAACAGTGAAAAGACAAGTCTTTTTCTTTTGGGCCTTGTGGAGAAGGAGGGTTCAGATGAGTCAGTGACAAAGGATTTGGATAGCTTTCAGTTGCACCTCCTACCCAGCCATCACAATTCCTCAATATTCCCAGACTGGGGCAAATATAGCCTAGTCCTCAATACAGCAAACATGTCACCCTGGTATCCCAATAAGGAAAGTAGCCACTTTTATTGCCTCTTAGTCAATCAGGACAGTAGCAATTCAGCCCCTTGGGTGGCTATTAATTGATGATTTCAGGTCCTTTCTAGATAGCACTTAATTGTTGAGAAAACCATGATGCAGAGGAGCTGGTGTTGGACTGGAGTGGACAAAGTTAAAAATCGCAAAATACCAGGTTATAGTCCGACAGGTTTATTTGGAAGCACTGGCTTTCGAAGCGCCGCTCCTTCATCAGGTAGCTATGATGAACTATAATCAGCTGTTGTGTGATTTTTAACTTTGCTGAGAAAGGAGATGATGATCTTTCCAGGGTCAAATTGCTCAATTATTTGCCCTTCCTGACACCTCCAGGTTGGGATCCAGAACTAGTTGGTTCTCCTAAGAGCCAAGAGTAATTTGTCAAATTTCTCACTGGCAACAAGAATTAAGAGATAACACAAGATTGAAAGAAAAAGCAACCAATATGCAAAATGTAATACAGATCTTATGGGACAATGAAATTGATGCAATGAATAGGAAGGGTGACTGGGCAGGGAGTAATGGCTACAGAAACTATGAAAAGAAATTTACAAGAAATTTAGCTTCATTAAGTATTTTTTACTTCTGTCAACTTTGATTAAAAACTTCAAAACTGATCACCATGATATTGCCGATGGAAATGTGGTAAAAGGATTCTAATTGGCAGGATGTGGCAAGTAGTACATGCAGGGATCTGTGTTAGATTCACAAATTAGATGCTGGAAAAGAAGTTTTGCAAATCCAAGCCAAGATTGAAAATGACACAATGATAGACATTATTGTTAGCCTGTGGCGGAAGCATAGAATTGCAGAGATATTGATAGATGATGTAAATTAGAAAAACTATGGAAAAGAGGTTGAAATATTATTGAATATGAATTCATCTGCTTTGGACCGAGAAAAGATAAAACGGAAACTTTCCAAATAATATATAAACATACAGGTCTAAAGAGACTTGTGGTCCATTAGTTAATAAAATGTCATTAACTCACACAAAGAAACTCAAAAAGGCAAATAGGAATGACAGCCTTTATTCAAGAAGTGAAGAATACAAGGGATTAGATGTCATGCCTCACTTATCCAGATTTGATGATCTTGGAATTCTGCATGCAGTTCTTAGCACTTCACTTCTGGAACTACACATTGGTGTTGGAGGGAGTACAGCATAGATTTACCAGAATTACACTTCAACTCAAAGTGTTAAGTTTTGAAGAGAGATTGCATAATCTGTGATTGCATTCTCTAGAACTTTGAAGGTTTGTGGGTGATTTATTCAATTTTGTCAACATATTCCGAAGAACAGACAGAGGAGGCAAAGAGAAGTTTTTTTGCTGGTTGAGGATTCTGGCAGGAGGGAATTTAGTCTAAAATGGAAAGAATTGTCAAGGGAGAAGTTAGGAAACATTCCACAAAAGGGTGGGAGAAGTTTGGAGCAGCCTTACCAAACAGCAACTAATACTAAATCAATTGTTATTTTTAAACCTGAGATTGCTAGATTTTTGTTTAGAAATGATAGTCGAGGGTATGGAAAATAGTGACTAGGAGACAGGCCAACATTGGTCATGATCTCCTTGAGTGATAAAGCAGGAGTGACTGGCTACATTGCTCAAATCTCTTTTTATGTACCTATAAAGTATGATGGTACACCACAGGAAAGAATGGTAACTGCCAAGTAGTATGCTTTACAGCAATTCCATCCTCAGTTGTCCCAGACATTACACATTAAAATCTTTATTAGTTTTTGGTTTCTGAAAATAATCTGTTCCTCAATGATTCTTGACATGTCTTCTGATACCTGCCAGAGCTTCTGCCATTACACTGGTTGGATCCCCTCTGATATGAACGAAGTTCACTGGGAGCCTGCTGTTTCTACTGAAGCACCCTTGAGGAGTGAGAATCTCCCATCCTTCCTAGTTCTCCGTGTGTGATGTACATTATATCACATTTTAACAAAGCAAACATTTCTCCAAGCTATTTAGAAAAGAACAATGACTGGTGTACATTACAAATACACACCTCAAGATTCAGATTAATAACCTGAATCATTTTTATGATGTCACATTATCCTGGCCCCAGAACACATTTCAGCATGTTATCTTCTCTATTTTTGATTTAATACTTTATATACATAATAGAAACATATTATTCACAATGCCAGAACAACTTTCTGGCACTTCATAAAACATCTTAACTCCAGATCACCTCTGAGATTGTCACATGACTTTACAATTTGAATCTACTTTGAAGTACAGCAGTAAAAGCTGACTGAAAAGCAATACAAACTGGTGACTATGCATGTCAGGTGACACAAAGAAAACATGAGTCCAAAAGATTCACTGAAATTTGTGTGACTCGTCATATTTTGAACCTATGGTAAAATAACTAATAATCCACACCACAAAAAAGATCATAAGATGTAGGAGCAGAATTAGGCCATTTGGTCAGTTGAGTCCTCTCCACTATTCAATGAGATTGTGACCAATCTGATACTGAACTTCAATTTTCTGCCTTATTCCTGTGACCCTTAATTCCCTTAATGATTATAAATCTGTCCATCTGAGCCTTGTGTATACTTAATGACCCATCCTTAAGAGCCCTCTGAAGTAAAGAATTCCACAGGTTCACCATCTTTAAGAAGAAAATGGCACAAAAAAACCTCAGAAATTACTTGATTAAAAGGTAATTATAATTACTGGAAAAACAAAGGACGTGGGTCATTTAGTCCTAAAATAACATGATCTACTTAAATGTTATAAAACAAATGCATAAACTGCAAATGCTTAAAATATGAAATAAAAATTTAAAAATTCTGTAAATACTAAACATGTATTGGATGGAATATGCTGTTGCAAACATCTGGCAGTGTCTTCTTTTCAGCTCAAACTGACTTACTTCTAATGTCAATGAATGCACACAGATAGTACAGTCTGTTCTGATATAATGCAATAGTTCCATTCCTGTGTGAACTGTGTTATAAGAAAATCGTGTAATAGCCGCACCATTTAAACCAATGGGACTGGAATCAGACTGTAGCTGAGACAGGTAAGGAAGGTTCACCTGCTACAAATAGTGGTCTAAATTCTTCAATCGCGTTATAGCCAAGTTGCGTTGAAGAAACACATGTTATAGCAAAACCGATTGTAAGGGAAAAAGCAATGGGATGCATCTCTTTTTGATTGGATGTTTAGGTGCTTAATATTCCTGGGTACAAAATATTTAGGAAGGAAAAGAAAGAGAAAATAAAATGAGTAATTTTTTTATTAATTAAAGTACTGCAGCAGTAGAAAGGAGGGAATTATATTTGATAGCCTATGATAACAGGCTCAGGGATCAGAACACAATTAAGATATTTTCTAATCAATCCATTCAGAGATTTTATTAAAACCACGGAAGCAGGTGGGGTTTGAACCCAGGTTTCCTGGCTCAAACTTAGGAACATTAACAATCCTCAGAATGTAATTACCCTACTCCTCCTGAGTGTGATGCAAGTGGCATGCCAACTTTGTACCGCCTGCAGATTGAGGTGATCGCAGCATGCAGAGTTAACATTTCAGTCCAATATGACTTTTTTAAAATCAGGATGGTGTGCATATGTGTGCGGCAGATGTTCACACTTCAATATTTCAAACTGTTTTATATCAAACTGTTAGTTTTACATCACAATAATTTTAGTGTTTATTAAAGTTACCTGGTTGATGGATCTTTTTATTATAAATCTAATATAGATGCACTATGTAATTGGCCAAATTCGTGAAAGGGTATAACATTTAACTTTGGGAGCAGTGGGAGCAGTGGGACTCATCTTACTGCCTCAGTTGTAACAATATTGCAAAGCATTCAAATGAATACATTGGCTGGTCAAGCAACAGAAGAAGGCTGATGAAAAGTGATGGTACATTGTAAAATGTACTGAAAGGTGCGCAGTCAGTGCAATGGAACATGGATAAGTTCAGTAATCCCTCTGGCGCTGAGACTTGCCCTGAGATTGATCCACTCTTTCAAAAAGGAACGTAGCAGTCACAACTTGAGCAAACTAATACCGTGGCCTATAATCCAATCCATATTCTCATCAAGTCTGAGAATATGTGATATGTGAACTCAGAATAAACCATACTCTTCCTACTATACTTTATTATTTGATATTTGCTATGTTTCTCAGTCGATTCTCAGTTGTTTCTCATAATGTACATTTTATCTTATTATGTTCACTTACTTGGGTTGCCTAAGTTGCTGTGACATGCTTTTATTGCTGAGGATTAATTATAAATAAAAGCAAATACAGAGTCAGTTTCTGTTTTCTGCTCAGCATTTGATATCATTTAAATAACGGAAACAGACTGACTCTCCAGCTTATAGATTCTAAATGACCATTTCTTACACATATCTGCTTTCTCTCTAAAATCAAATAACCGAATGCATGTTAATGAGCCTCCGTTGCTAATATGAAAGAACTCATCCAAATAGAGCATACTAACATGTACTTTCCACATAATCAAATCATTTAATGATATTTACTGTTCCTGTTCCTAATTCTTTGCAAACCCCATTTCCTTCATCCACCCATCCTGTCCAATACTGATAGAGTTTCTATATCAACAACAAACACTGGAAGTCATCATAAAATTTTCTATGTAAAGAAATTTACCTTGTTCTGTTTTAACTCTATGTTAATTTTGTTTCTACCGACCTTTTTCTCAATCCTTCAAATATTTGGAAATATTCTAATTATGATTTCCATTCTTTCTTAACTTTGAACACTTGCAATTTACTGTCTTAGAGTCTGTATTGTTCTGACAGAATAAAGCTCTGAATTTTCAAATTACAGTTTTTCATTCATTCCACACCTTTAACAAAAGAAAAATTTGGAAAATTTATCACAAGCAAAAAAAGGGAGAGACTTGAAAAGGATAATTTAAAATATACATTAAAAAGTAGGCTGTGAAGAGGAGTGATATAACAAAAGCAATGAAAAAGTAGCAGTAGAACAGCTGGCCGCTGGAATCTGCTCCAGTAATTCGATGAGATTACGGCTAACCTTCGTGCAAGGTAATAGGCCACATGCTGGAAATGGGATGAAAATAATTAGATGGTTTTTTGACCAGTATGGACATGATGGGCTTAAGGGTCTTTTTCTATGCTGCAGATCTCTAACTCCAACTTCCCACATATTCCTTGAATGTCTAAGGTAACAATCTCTCTGCCAATTCCTCCAAGCCTCTACAGCACCTTGTATGTTTCTGTGAGATCTCCTCTCATTCTTCTAAATTTTGGAGAGTATGAGCACAATTTACTCAGTCTCTTAGCTTCTGACTCATAGGCAAGTGGACAAAAACTGAGCCAGGACCTGGCATTGGATCAAACCATTGATTTTACTCATACCTAGTACCCAGTCTACATCTGCCAATACTTTTTAAGCAAATGATCCTCACTGAATTAATTGAACATGGAATAATTTATTACAAATGAGATAAAAACAAAGAACTGCAGACGCTGGAGACCTGAAGCAAACACAAACAGAAATTTCTGGAGAACCTCCGCAGATTTGGCAGCATCTATGGAGAGAGAAACAGAGTTAATCTGAGTGTCATTGGACTCAAAGTATTAACTCTGTTTCTCTCTCAACAGATGCTGCCTGAACTACTGAGTTTCTCCACTAATTTTTGTTTCTATTTATTGCAAATAAGATGTTGAATCAAAGTCCTACTTTGTGTTTCACAACAGAAGTGTTCTCCTTGTGTCCTGACAAAGATCAATACTTCAACTAATAACTCTGAAACAAATAACAATCACTTGTCTTATTGTTGTTAATGGGATCTTGATGTTCACAAATTGGCTATATAATTATAACAGTGACTGCACTTCAAATGTACTTCATCATCCACAAAGCACTTCCAAATATCCTGAGGTCATAAAAGCTGTGACAAAGTGCAAATTCTTTATTAACAACTCCACTCAACCAAACACGAGAGGAATATGAGAGAGTTGTTCAAAGCTTACTCATTTATGTGATATTAAGAGAACTGCAAAGATTATTCAATAGCTTATTAGATCATTTTCAGGATTTTCAATACTAACTATCAGTAGGTCCATAGAATAATGTTTGACCTGAGATCCAAGCAGGTGTTCATCATTCATTTTTACATTGAACTGGTGTGACATGTGACACGCAGGGCTTTGAGATGCTTTCCTTATCAAATACAATCATAGTTTCTAAATAATTGACCCTGATTCAGTACTTGTAATGAGAAACCTTCTGTTGGAAAAACAACAAATTTATCATGGAGGCTCAGCTGAAAATGTTTGAATCAGCTTATGTCTCCAAGTGTCCAAAGTATACGAGAGCATGAGACATTGAAAATAAAGAGATAGAAAATATTAGAGGCTATACAATAGTCCAAGGAAATTTGCCACACATAACAGCCTTCTTTCCATCTACTGACATCATGCAGTGCAGTTCCATGAAGATGCCACCTCTAAAGTAACCCATTGAAGCAGCTCCTTATAACATGTATCCCCGACACGTTATTCAATTATGGGCATTTTTTAAATAAGGTTAGATTCCCTACAGTGTGGAAACAAGCCCCACACCGACCCTCCGAAGAGTAACCCACCCAGACCCACTTCCCTCTGACTAATGCACCTAACACTATGGGCAATTTAACATGGCCAATTCACCTGACCTGCACATCTTTGGACTATGGGAGGAAACTGGAGTACCCAGAGGAAACCCAAGCAGACATGGGGAGAATGTGCAAACTCTACACAGATAGTCAACCTGGGACCTTGGTACTGTGAGGCAGCAGTGCTAACCACTGAGCCGCCATGCCACCCTATGCTATGAAGGTAGTCAGAGGATATAATGTCTAATATTGCTAGTATCTTGGCAGATGGGACAGACAACCCAACCACTAAACCAACTGGGCAGCACCTTCACTAAGCGTTGAACAGTTTTCATTCCTTCAAAACCAATTCACAGGACAGTAATATACCTTTTCTGTTTTGGTGATCTGTTTTTTTTTAATCCCATTATTAGTCATTGTTATAGAGTCATCGAATCATACAGCACAGTAGCAGACTCTTCTGTCTATCCAGTCCAAGCTGAACATAATCACAAACTAAACTAGTCCGAAACTCCTTATTCTCACTCTCAATTACTAAATTACTAAGTATCTAAATTACTACCTTCTATGTTTCTAGAATTTCTGGACAATGAGCATTAGATTAGATTCCCTACAGTATGGAAACAGCTCCTTTGGCCCAAGTCCACACCAACTCTCCAAAGAGTAAACCACCCAGACCTATTCCCCTACCATACATTTATCCCTGACTAATGCACCTAACACTATGGGCAATTTAGCATGGCCAATTCACCTGACCTACACATCTTTGGATTGTGGGAGGAAACACATGCAGACACAGGGAGAATGTGTAAACTCCACACAGTCACCTGAGGTGGGAAGTGAATCTGGGTCCCTGATGCTCTGAGGCAGCAGTGCTAACCATTGAGCCATTGTGTCGCCCCCATTACTAGAGCATATGTTTCCTCTTTTCCCTAAGATATCACTCAACTGATAATTTATTCATTTTTTTCTGGCATGAAATTCAGAATTGTATGTGCCTCTATTGTGAAGGACAGTTGTGAAGGGTTGGCCTCTGAGAACATGATCCAATTAAGCATGGTGGGTGAGCTCCACAACTCAAAGTGCCAAAGAGTGTACACTGGTTCTGTGTCCAGCAGCCCCACAGGGAGAGATGGACTTTTTAGTTTTCGATAGGAGAATGCAAAGGCATCTCATGATGGAAGCACCCCTGAAAACATGGAAATCTTACAAAATATACTATATTCAAAGCTGCCAGTCCATCAGTGTACAATGGGAATCCCACTACCGCTGTGATCCTTGCAGGGTAGCATATCAATTCTGTGCTGGATTTCAGAATACACCTCTTGTTCTTTACCTAACCTTGAACTGCTGCTGAGGCTGCCATCATTCTACTTTGAGATTCCAGGCACATTCAGGACCATTCACAATCTGGAAATTTCATACTGTGGTATGAGTGTGTAAAAGTATCAAAGCATCAATACAAAGGAGTGCATTAACCACCACCTGATATGATGATATCACATTGGCTGGAGTGGTAGGGAGCAGGTTTGGATCTTGAAAGCGTAATACCTAACCTTGTGATCTCTCTCATAGTCTTGCAACAATGTTTATTGTTGGAGCGCAACTTGTATCTGATTGCTACAAAACAAGGAACTATGTCTTGTTTAATAGTCTCTTTGCATTGGACTACCAGGTAGTTTTACACTGCCTTATTGGACCATAATGTGGAGGAGTCACTGTTGAACTGGGATGGACAAAGTTAAAAATCACACAACACCAGTTATAGTCCAACAGGTTTATTTGGAAGCACTAGCTTTCGGAGCACTGCTCCTTCATCAGATACCTGTGAAGTAGGATCATAAGAAACAGAATTTATAGCAAAAGATTACAGTGTCATGCAGCTGAAATGACATACTGAGGAAATTCGATTATCCGAATACCGATTATCTGAAGTTTGGATTATCCGAAGTAGATTTCAAGATCCCACAAAAACATTATATCAAAGAGGTAAGTGTATTTGATTTACCTGTACTGAAGAACAAGTGAAAACACTGGCAAAAACAAAGAAACACAAGCAGCTCAAGCATCAGTGACTGGATATTTTTTAGGTAAGGGTTGTTACACAGCCCTTTACAAAAGTAAGTGTTTACAGTACTGTATTCCCCTCACTTTACCGGGCCGTTCATTAAAACAAAGGCCGAGAACGTATACGCGTGTGCGAGGATGCACTTCCGTCTTTTGTCGCAAGACTGAGTTCCCAGAAACTGACAAATGCTCTTACAATCATACAAGCTGCTTGGGACCTTGTTTAATGCTGGGATTTGATATGCAGTATTATGTGATGGTAAATCCTTCTCATTTTAACCTATAATTTGCAGACTGCAAGGATTAGTTTGTTTAAATGGTAGACTCATTAAAATTATAGATTTAAACAAATTCTCTGGTAGATCACAGCATTAAATCAGTATGGCTTCCCTTGTTTAAGGTAAAACTGATTATCTGAATAATCGATTATCTGAACGAAATAGTGCCTGCCCATTTTGTTCAGATAATCGAGGTTTCTCTGCATTGAAAAACCTAGAAAAAACCTGTATCCCAATTTTGAGTCAGACTGGTTCTATTTCCAAAGTAGGAATTCATAAGATATTACATGGATTGAGCAAAATAGAATGAATCTGCAAATATAATTCTGCAAATGCAAATTTACCCCATAGACTTATATGTGTGTGTGTGTGTGTGCGCGCGTGTGTGTGTGTGTGTGTGCGTGTGTGCGCGTGTGTGCGCGCGTGCGCGCATGGGAGAGTGTGAGTGTCTGCCTGTGAGCATGAACGTGTGTGAGAGAGTATGTGTTTACGCATGTGCATGCTTGGTAAAGTGTGTGTGTGAGTGTGATGGAGTATAAGCCTGTGAGAGGGTGTGTGCTTGGCTGTGAGTGTGGGAGGTATACGTGTGTGTGTATGAGAGACAACGTGTGTTTGGGAAAGGGTCTGCATGAATGTGTGTAAGAATGTGTAAAAGTGTGTGTGTATCTGTGCATGTGTGTGTTAGTGTATAGTATAGTGGGGGTCACCTGTCGTGTGTCATGAACCCAAGGTCCCAGTTGAGGCTATCCTCATGGGTTCTGAAATTGGCTATCAGCCTCTGCTCGACCACTGTGCGTTGCTATGTATCCCAAAGTCTGCCTCAGAGGATGGTCACCCGAAGATCTGAGGCCGAATATCCCTGACCACTGTTCCCTGACTGGGAGGGAACATCCCTATCTGGTGATTGTTGCACAATGTCTATTCATTCATTGTCATAGCCTCTCATTTCAGTTGCGTGACACTGTAATCTTTTGTTATAAATTCTGTGCCTTATGATCCTGGTCCACAGCTACCTGAGGAAGGAGCAGTGTTCCAAAAGCTAGTGCTTCCAAATAAACCTGGTGTTGTGTGATATTTAACTTTGTCCACTACAGTCCAATATGTGCTCCTGCACATCAAAGCTACCATTGACACCGCTAACTGCTGGCTCAAAGTAGAGAGGATCTCCAAGAAAATCAATCGCCAGTTCTGATGTGCCACAGTGAGAAACTGTAATGACCTCCTCAGAAGACAGACACAAGTTGCAACAGATAGCATACCCTTCGTTGTCCAGTACTTCCCAGGAACGGAAAACCTACGCCATGTTCTTCGCAGCCTGCAACGCATTATCAATGAGGATGAACACCTCGCCAAGACCTTTCCAACGCCTCCACTTCTCATCTTTAAACAACCACCAACATTAAACAGACCATTGTTCACAGCAAACTGCCCAGCCTTCAGGACAACATGGACCACAACACCTTACAAACCTGTCATGGCAACTACTGCAAGACATGTCAGAGTGTCAACATGGATATCACCATGTATGCGACAGGTACTCATGTGGCCAACGTTGTCTGTCTCATATGCTGCAGGCAAGGATGCCCTGAGGCATGGTACATTGGCGAGACCAAGCAGATGCTATGACATGGATGAATGGACACCACACAACAATCATCAGACAGGGGTGTTCCCTCCCAGTCAGGGAACACTTCAGCTGTCAGGGACATTTGACCTCGGATATTCAGGTGACCGTCCTCTAAGGCGGACTTCGGTATATGCAACAATGCAGAGTGGCTGAACAGAGGCTGATAGCCAAGTTTGGAACCCATGAGAATAGCATCAACTGGGACCTTGGGCTCATTTCATTCTACAGGTGACCCCATTACACTATACATTCTTTCTCTCATACACATACACAAGCATACACACACATGCAGTCATGCGCACAACCTCTCACAGGCGTATACTCCATCAGACTCACACTCGCACACACTTTACCAATCATGCACACATGTAAACACACACTCTCATGCGCACTCATGCACACATTCACATGCACACACTCACATTCTCTCTCCCATGCACACAAAGAGACACATATAAGTCTATGGGGTGAATTTGCATTGCAGAATTATGTTTGCAGATACGTTTTATTTTGCTGAAAAAGCACACAATTCACAGGCAGTCAATGCAGGCATTCAATCCATGTAATATCTTATAAATTCCTACTTTGGAAATAGAACCAGTCTGACTCAAGATTGGGATAGAGACAGACTCTAACCTCACTCCTTTAATGAATTATAAGAGCTAAGATGACAACCTTTTTTTATAAAACTTTAAGTTAGTTCAAGAATGTGACTTACAAGAAATTCTGGGATTTACATATTTTTGAACCGAAACCTGCAACCCATACTAAAAGATGAAAGACTTGACAGCAATCTTGGTTTGTTCAATGTATCATTTCAGTTGCATGACACTGTAATCTTTTGTAATAAATTCTGTGTCTTATAGTCCTGCTCCACAACCAACCGAAGAAGGAGCAGCACTCCAAAAGTTAGCGCTTCCAAATAAACCTGTTGGACTATAACCTGGACCATCAGGCCTTGCCATTGGTGAGTCAACAGTTGCCACCCTTCCAGAAACAATCTCTCTGAAAATACGTCAGGGTTGTCAGCACATTGCTATGTTTTCTGGTAACATCAAATAGTTGCAACTTCTGCCTCCAAACCTGCCTCAGGATGAAGATTTAGCCCAATAGTTTTACCTTAAAAATATACCCCCTAGTTTTTAACTCTCCCACCCTAGAGAAAAAAACATTGTCATTCACCTTAACCATACCCCTCATGATTTTATAAACCTCAATAAGGTAATCCTTCAACTTCCTATGTTCCATGATGTGTTTTTATTCTCCATAAACACGTTACTAACATGAACAATATTTCATATAGTTAGAGTGTCAGCTAGATTTTACTCAGCAAACTGGTTGAGGCAGGGGTAATAGCGTTAGATCGTGTAACTATTTAGAATTTCATTAGATCTTCAGGATATGACAAAGCGTCTTTTTCAATTCTGCTTTGATGTGAGAATCGCTGGCTTGGCCAACATATGTTGTCCAATGTTAACTAAACTGATCTTGATCAATTGGGTCAATGGGCTGATGAGAGGCAGATAGAGTTTAATTTGGATAAATGTGAGGTATTAAATTTTGGTAATACAAACTAGGACAAGACTTAAACAATTAATGGTAGGGTCCTGGGTAGTGTTGCAGAACAGAAAGAACTAGGGGTTCAGGTACATAATTCTTTGAAGTTTGCGTCACATGTGGACAGGATGGTTAGGAAGGCATTTTGCATGCTCATCTTCATTGTTCAGTTTGGAGTTAGGATATCATGTTGAGGTTGTACAGGATGTTGGTGAGGCCCTTTCTGGAGTATTGTGTTCAGTTCTGGTCACCCTGTTGTAGGAAGGATACTAATAAACTGGAGAGGGTTCAAAAAAGATTTACTAGGTTGTTGCTGGGAATGGAGTATTTGCGATATAAAAATGACTGGAAAGGCTGAGGCTTTTTTCACTGGAGCATAGGAGGTTGAAGGATAACCTTACTGAGGTTTATAAAATCATGAGGAGCATGGTTAAGGTGAATGACAATGGTCTTTTCTCTCGGGTGGGAGAGTTAAAAACTAGGGGGTATATTTTTAGGGTTAGAGGAGGGAGTTTCAAAAGTGACATGAAAGGCAAATTTTTTACACAGAGAGTGGTTCATGTGTGGGGAATGAACTTCCAAAGGAAGTGGTGGATGCAGGTACAGTTACAACATTTTAAAGACATTTGGATAAGTTCATGGATAAGAAAGGCCTGGAGGGATATGGGCCAACTGCAGGCAGGTGGGACTAGTTTAGTTTAGGAACACAGTCAGCATGGACTGATTGGACCAACAGGTCTGTTTCAATGCTCAATGACTCTATACCTGCATGAGAATGTCAAGGTAAACTGCCTCTTGGCCCATTTCATTCTGGGTGGTCCAAGTCCAACCAGAGTGTGAGGAAGGGAGTTACAAAGAACATAACTGTCACTGAGTTTATCCAATATTGGAGTATGAGTTTGGAAATTTACTGAATGAGAGAAAAAGTTAATTTTAAGGGTTAACTGTTTTTCTAGCCAGTAATGCTGAGTCTTCTCTGTGGAACTTCAAGTATATGTAGCATTTGGCGTTCATTGGTAAGGAGTAATGGAGAAAAGCTGCATACTAATGGCCAGACTGCATTATTAGCGGTGGCAGATCACATGGTACTGGGACATGATGGAGGAAAAGTCTAGTGAAATCCGTTTCAATGATGTCTTGGTACACAGTATAAATAATTAAGATTTTTAGCAGTTTTAATGAGCGTGTTGGTCATTCATCATGAAATAATTCCACAGAGGCCAATATCCCATCACCAAGTCACCCTTCACTTACAAGTAGACAGTCCTGCTCCCTTAGAGCCAGCTCTGAGTGAACAGGATGTCATATGCTCCTCTTTTTATCTGTCTGCTAGGGCTTCCCAATTGGAACAGATTAACAGACCCAATCAGGGAACTCATTTTCTATGAGCTCCACCTGGCTGACCTCATTATAGTCACGACACATCATCTCTTAAAGTAATCAGAACCCAGCCATGAAATTTAGAGTTGGTGACTCTCTTACTGTGCAGTCTGTGAGTCATCTAAGAGGGATCTCAACTAATGCTGATAAAGGCAGGCAAGTGAAAAGCCATCAACCCAATACAATGCATTCAAGTACAAATGCAGCGGTGATCAGAGCAAATCACCATTATCAGGGTCCTGTGACATTCAAACTAGAAGTGCACAGAATGATGGTGAAAGCCTGGTCTCCATCCAAGCCCTGGTGTCAATTCCATCAATCCATGGGCACTTCCAGACTTACGCAGAAGGATCACATCAGTGTGCTCCTGAATACAATCAGCTGCTATACCAAAAACATTATAAGAGGACAAGGGATTGATGAGGAAACTGCTAAATTTACAGAGATTCATTCCAGCCTTTTACTCATAGTTAGCATTTCAAAGGGAGTCTCTCATTGACATGGGGAAGGTCTGCATGGCTCCTTTCAACTCTGCAGCAAATTTCTATTGGGTGGCAGCTAAGCGTATAGAGACAAGAACTCCGAGGGTATCTGCACCAAATCCGAGCAGAAAGGCAGAGGTCGTAGTCACTGCCACTGCTCCAGGTCGACAGTGCAACAGGAAAACACCTTACTGGCATCAGGTTTGCTCAAACATCAATGCAGAGTGCAATGCAGAATCCTGGGAGAGAAGGAGGCATCTTCAAATGGTATGCTACAGAGAAAATTTCCAAACCAATTCAAAAATTTACAGGGAGATTGATTAGTTCAACCAGTGTTCATGAATAATGAGCAATAGCTAGAGAACAGATTTCAAATTAAATGCTGGAATAGGAGTAACATTATTTTTTGACAGTATAGTGGCTGAAACTTGATTTTTCCTAATCACCAATGCCACAGCCTTGTACTTCAGTTGAAAATGAAGCCGCAGTTGACTGATACACTTCAATATAATAGCAGAGTAATTATAAAAATCCTGTTACATAGTATCAGGAGTGTTTGTTTGTTTACTCCAAGAAAGGTTCCACACTAATCTTGAAAAAGGGAAGATGAGAAATTGGAGCTGAGCTACAATACGGGGTAAGAATCCACTGCTGCTCAGGTATGTTTTTTGTACCCAAATCCAATGGCTCATCTGCATGTGTGGACTTTGCATAGGTGAACAAGACTATGAAAAGGGAGGTCCACTCCATGGCATCTATGAGCGATAGCCTTGTGCCACCTCCACCAAGAAAGGATCTAACATTCTTCCCCTCGACATTCAACATTGCCATTGCTGAATACTCCACCATCAAAATCTTGAATGCGTGGGCACTTCATCTCCGACCTTAGACATTCTCTCCCTCCAACACTGACACATAGTGCCAGGTATGTGTACCATCTACAAGATGCACTGTAGTAGCTCACCATGATACCTCCTCTGACAACATCATCTTCTGAACACACAAATTCTCAACCTTGTAGAAGGACAAGAGTTTCAGACAGATGGAAGCCACAGCATTAGCAAATTCTATTCCAAGCCACATACCACCCTGACCTGAAACTGTAGTTGCTGTTCATTAACTGTAGCTGGACCAAAATCCTAAAATTCACTTTCCAGCAGCTTTTGTGGGCGTAATGACACCAGATGGACCATAACAGTAGCTCACTTCAAACTTCTCAAGACAATTTGGGCCAGACTTCATCAGCAGGCCTTGACAGCAGTGCTCACGTCTCATGAAATAACAGAAATACTCTTTCATATACATTTCTCATTGAAAAAGACAGCAAGAGCTGACTTTCAAAAGGTTTTCTTTTTACTTGGATTATTCCACATTTGGGATAAATCCAGTGTTTTCATCAGGGAAATTACAATCTAGCCCTTCAGGAATTAACTGACTGAGTAACATGCTTTGTGAATATTGCTCTGAATGAGGTAGGCTGCTGAATCTTATTTTCCTTTCTCCTGACGAAATTGCTGACCATTGAACGGTGTCACTCTCCGCGGTTGATTCTGCTAAGTATTCATTGCTGCTTGAAAATTATCCCTTCAGTCTCAAAAAATTTAGTTATCAACAAAACTGTGCAGGGTGGCACAGTGGGTGGGTGGCACCGTGGCACAGTCGTTAGCACTGCTGCCTCACAGCGCCAGAGACCCGGGTTCAATTCCCGCCACAGACAACTGGAGTTTGCACATTTTCCCCGTGTCTGCGTGGGTTTCCTCCGGGTGCTCCAGTTTCCTCCCACAGGTGCAGGTTAGGTGAATTGGCCATGTTAAATTGCCCGCATTGTTAGGTGAAGGAGTAAATGTAGGGGAATGGGTCTGGATGGGATGCTCTTCGGAGGGTCAGTGTGGACCTGTTGGGCCGAAGGGCCTGTTTCCATGCTAATCAAATTCATCAATTATCATTGCTGATATTGTGTGTATAAACTGAGAGCCAAAGTTTGAATACTTAGTCTGAGATGAAGAGAAATGAACATTCCAAAAAAAACGGAGATATGGCAATTGTTTTACATCATGCATTTATTTCCATTGTCAAGTGCAGTGACTTGTGTAAAACCTGCAGTTGCAAAATAATCAGTTGTACAAACTCAACTGTCTAGTCTTACACTCAAGTCCAAAGGGCTGATTTTAATCCTGCCCATTGATAAGTAGCTAAGATGGCCAGTGATTTTCTTTTTATAATCCTAATGGATTGCAATTTTAACGTATTTTCTTGAACAGGTGAATGAAACACCCATTTTAAGCAGAGATGCAACTTTGCAATTTTAACTGAATATTGATAATGTGAGATGAATCTAGAGTGTCACCAATCTCAGAAATATTTATAACTTTATTAATTTTCCTTTGCAGGCTGAGAGGACGTTGGAGGCTCTCATGTTCCTCTCCCCTAGTTACAATATCCTGACAAACCCCATGTGAACAACTTACTTGACATTCTTGGTTTCTCCAGGAAACTGAACCTTCCCATTGGACTTGGAAGGTGACTAGTTAAACTTGGGTTCAATTGCTTGGGTCTCATGTTGTAGAGAATAGACAGCTTTCAGTGCTTGTGGGAGTTAAAATCCAAGCACAAAATGCTGACCTGACATTTGTGTTTGACATTAACTTCCTGAATAGCTGATAGATATACAAAAGGATCCTGTATTTAAATAATTTATATTCATTACAGTGCACATCAGCAGTAAGATATATATATAATTAAGGTAATGATGTTATAGTTTCAGCGAATGCCATATAATTGCAGTGTTTCAAGTCTGCATCATTTGTTTTAAGAAGAATGTTGACAAATGCGAAAATAGTGCCAATTTGATGCTGTGCACTTAATCAAATAAAGCAACATGTATTGCTGCACTTCTTTGCTGACGAATATCCCACAGTAAGTAGGTCATAATAACAATGCATAATTGTTTTTATATTACTGCTTTATTGCAGAGAATCACATTTAGTTGCTTAACTCTGACATGAGAATAAGATGCTGTTTGAGAGAGGATGATAAAGGTATGGTCAGAAAAGTCAGTCTGAAGGATTCTCTTGACAGAGAGGTAGTGCAGAGTCGAGAGTGTGGTGCTGGAAAAGCACAGCAGGTCAGATAGCATCCGATGAGCAGGAGAACCGATGTTTTGGGCATATGCCCTTCATCAGAAGAGAGGTAGTGCAATAAATATGAGCCACAAGGTATCAACAATGCAGGAAGCACAGTACTTGACATTCACATTCAAACTACACATATATATTTATAGAGCTGTTGGTTATGTTGTATTGCAATAGAATATAACTCATGCACCTACCTGCTGCCTTCTTTTGGTCCCTTTCCTGACTGGAATCCGTGGACTCGGCACTGACAATGCTTAGCTTCCCTAGAGATTCAGCAGAAGATGGAATATAATTACGAGAACGAATCTAAACACGTAGAAAATTTTTGGTTCCTGGTACTTAAATGATAGCAAAACCTATCAATGAACCTCCAAATTAATTAATTTGATCCAATAACACATGACAACATGAGAAATATGAGCAGGAGCAGACCAGATGACCCTTCCAGCTTACTCCATCCGAGGGAAGTAAGGTTTACATCCAGGCCAGTTTAGATTTCTACAGGATATTAGCAAACAAGTGGGTATTTTGTAACAAATTAGCAATTTTATTATTGTCTGTGGCCAGACCAAAGATTACCAGATTTATTGAAGTTATAGGATTTAAATTTCTGATTTCTGGATCACTAGTCCAGTATCATAAGTTTATTTTTACGATAATATATTATGCAGGCAAAGCAATCAGACTAATGATCTTAAAGGTTACCACATGGACTTAGAATGCTCCACAAACTACAAGTTAATTCATCGGATTAAATGGACATTATTCGTTAGGCAGTATTTCATGCCTGTTCCCAATTGCCTTTGGTGTTGATGGTGTTGAACTGCATTCTTGAACAAGTGTTGTCTATGTGCTGTAGGTATACCTACTACTCTGAAAGGATCAGTGTTCCAGTATTTTAATGCAGCGAAAGGGAGGAATGAAAATATAGTTTCAAAACAGGAAGGTGCAGGGCGAGGAAGGGAATTTACAAATAGTGGTGTTCCCAAGTATCTGTCCTTCTAGGTTATAAGCATCAAAAGTTTGGAAGGATGGTGTTGAAGGATTCAAGAAACAAATCGCTGAAGTTGATCATTTATATGATACACACTGCTACCACAGTACATTGGTACTATAGTAAATAAATACTTGAACTGATGATTATGGTATCATCCAAATGGGCTTTTTTCTGAATGTTCTTGAGTTTCTTGAGTGTTGTTAGAGCTGTAATAATCCAAGCACTCCATCAGACTATTGATTAGCACATTGGAGATGGTGCACAGTCTTAGGGGAGTCAACAGTTGAGTTATTCAGCAGTGCTTATTTGCCCCTGTAGTTATAGCCTTTATATGGCTCATTCAGTTCAGTTTCTGGTCAATAGGAATGCCAGGATGTTGTTAGTGTGGGATTCAGTGATTGTAATACCATCAAGAGTCATGGGGAAATGGTTGAATACTCTCTTTTTTGAGATTTTCATTTCTTGACACTTGACTGTTGTGAATGCCACTTTCAATTCATCAACCCAAGTGTGCATGATGTGATGACCACATATGGCAATGATTGCAGATTGCTTCAGTATCTGAGGAGTTAGGAGTGATAGCTAGCACTGTGCAATGATCAGCGAACATCTCTATTTCTGACCTGATCACAGAGGGAGGGTTGTTGATGAAGCAGCTAAAGATGGTTGAGCGTAGGGCATTACTCTGAGAAAGTCCTGCACCAAAGATTTTGATTGATCCCCAGCAATCACAACCAACTTCCTTTTTGCAAGGTCTGGCTCCAAGCAGTGGAGAGTTTTCTCTTGATTTACAATCTGGGTTCTGAGGTCGACCCAGTGAGTGAGTTGACATGGAGGATGTAAGGGCAAAGTGGTAGATATTGACATGGTGTGGAATCAGTCGAGAGTGATGTTTCAGGCAAAAGCCCTTCATCAGGAATGAGATTATTCCTGGTGAAGGGCTTTTGCCCAAAACATTGATTTTCCTGCTCCTCCAATGCTGCCTAACCTGCTGTGCTTTTCTAGCACCACACACTTGACTCTAATCTCCAGCATCTGCATTCCTCATTTTCGCTGTGGTTTGGAATGGGTTGAAACCAAGTTGGTATCAGGGATGTGGGGGTGGACAAACGGGCATAGGTTATCAGTTGAGGCATAGATGATAAAAGCATGGAAGTATTTTGGAGCTGGACAGAACTTTGATTAGACCACAGCTGGAGTACTGTGTGCAGTTCTGGTCATCACACTAAAAGAAAGATGTGATTACACTGGAGGGGACACAGAGGAGATTCGCCAGGATAATGTCTGGGATGGAGCATTGAAGAGCTGCGAAGAGAGGCTGGATAAGCTTGGGTTGCTTTCTTTGAAGCAGAAAAGGTTAAGGAGGGATCCTGTTGGAAGTGCATAAAATTATGAGAGGTTGAACAGAAAGCAGTTCTTCCCCCTAGTTGAAGAAGAGGGCACATTTGTAAAGTGAAAGCAAGGAGATTCAGAAGCATTTTGAGGAAAATGCTTTTCACTCAGGTGTAGGTGGGAATCTGGGATGCATTACTTGAGAGGGTAGTTTGACAATCACCTCACAATCTTTAAAAAAGTACTTCGATGAATGCTCGCAACGTCATAACATTCAAACCAAGGGTTAAGTGCAGAAAAGTGGGATCATGTGGATAGTGATGGAACTTTTGTGATATGCCTGAATGGTATGATTCTATGACTATATAAGACGAGGGGCTATCAATCAGTATGCTGTGGGTAGAGAGGCATACATTGGGGGAAAGGGTATCAAGGGCCATGAGGATATATGGCACAGGGGCAAGAAAAGGCCATGGTGATGGTAGAGCAGAATAGGTTGGCATGGAGTATATGGTGGTCTATTGGGTGTGGGTGAGGGTTTGAAATGGCATGTTGGCAGTGAATGGGCATAGGAGTGACCTATGTAAAGAGTCCGGCTGTTTTTGTTTTATTGTTTTTGTCACAGTGGGAACAAAGTGCTGGTCTTTCCTACAGCCCATTTCCATATCCAACAATCCTTTTGGCGACATCCAAACAATTCCCAAGGGTAGGAATCATCAGCCCCACCTGTGACCGCACGACCCCCTTCCCCCACCCAACCAATAGAAAATCTGAAAAATCCGAACATTCAGGGCAACATTGCAAGGGTTGAGTTTGCAAGGCCAGGAATTGCCCAGATGCTATGCTCCTGATCTGGAGAGGAGATCACTGTAATTTCAGTGACCTTTGTGAAAACAGGCACAGTGGGCTGAATGGCCTACTCCTGTTGCCATATTTCTATCTCAGCCTTTCATCTTGCAATGCTCTGAGCATTTCTGATTGTCAGTATAGATTGCCCAACATAGCTTTCTTATTGTGTTGTAGGTCACAGGTGCTGTGTCCCTTGTGTTAACATCATCTTCTCATCCTCTCAACCTTGGAGTTTGTTTGGCTATTCTTGAGTCTCATTTCAACAGACCTATATATCATCTGAGAAAACAGTAAGCTATGGATCATGAATTATTGTATGTCGATTTGAAAATTTTCAGCTATGCAGGTGCAAATAAAGAATAAGCAATATATGCATCTTTCACTGCAGCACAGTAAGTTATATTAGCATCAATATCAAGTCTGTGTACATTGCATATTTGGGACCTGGTTCAGAGTTAATTCTTCTATTGAATGGGTCAGATAATCTGGTGTTAGTAGCTAATTTTGAAGACTAATAAATCCTCAAACCCTGATAATCTACACCCCAGATTATTTAAGGAAATGGCCCTCGAAATAATGGGTGAATTCATGGTCATCTTTCAAGATACTATAGACCATGGAATAGTTCCTACAGTAGGTAATGTAAATCCTCCATTTAAAAATGGAGGCAGGGAGAAAACCAGGAATTATGGACTAGTCAGACCTCGGTGTTGTGGGGAAAATGCTACTGTCCATTGTAAAAGAATTAATAAAATAATTAATAGCTGAGCATTTGGGAACCAGTGGCAGATTCAATTGAAGTTACATAAAATAAATCATGACTGACAAACCTATTGGAGTTCTTCATGAATGTAACTGATAGAGTTGATGAAGGGGAGCCAGTGAATAAGGTTTATTTGGACTTTCAGAAGACTTTTGACAAAGTCACACAAAAGAGATGAATGCGTAAAATTAAAGTGTATTGCATTGAGATGGATAGAACCTGATTGGCAGACAGGAAACAACTGGACTTTTTCTGGATAGCAACCAGTAACTAGTAGGGCAACTCAAGGATTAGTGCTAGGACACCCCCCCCATCCCGTTATTCACAACATATATATGAATAATTTGGAGAGGAACTAAATACAATATTGACAAATTTGCAGATGAGAGAAAGCTGGATGGGAGAGAGAGCAGTGAGGAGGGTGCAGAGATGCTTCTATGTGATTTGAACAAACTGAGTGAGAGGACAAATGCATGGCAGATGTAGTATTATGTGGATAAATGAGAAGTCGAGAATATGCAATGAGACCTGGATGTTCATGTACATCCGTCGTTGAAGGTAAGCATGCAGGTGCAGCGGGTGGTAAAGCAGGCAATAGTATGTTGGCTTTCATAACAGAAGCATTTGAGTACAGAGTAGGAATGCCTTGCTGCAATCGTACAGGACCTTGGTGAGACCATGCCTGGAATATTGTGCGCAGTTTTGGTCTCCTTATCTGAGGAGGTACCCACTTGCTATAGAGGAAGAGCAGTGAAAGTTACCAGACTGATTCCTGAGATGGCAAGACTGGCGTATGATGACAGATTAAATCTGTTAGGACTATATTGCTAGAGTTCAGAAGCACAAGGAATTCCACCAGGAATAGACAGGGTAGATGCAAGGAGGTATTCCTAATGGAGGGGGGGTCCAAAACCAGGAACCCAGTCAAAGGATACAGGACAAACTATTTAGAACTGCAATTAGAAGATATTTTTCCACCTGGAGAATGGAAGTCCATGGAATTTGCTACCACGCAAAGCAGCCATGGCCAAAACATTGTATGATTTAAACAAGGAATTGGATTTAGCACTTGAAACTAAAATAGTGGAAAAACAGGAACTGGCAATTGAATGGAGTGATCAAGCACATCATAATGAATGGCCAAATAGCCTATTCCTTCTCCTATTTTCTACATTTCTTTGAAAAGTATTCCCATTGGAGACACTAATCACCAGAAGCAAAGCTCTGCAAATTGATCCTTAGTGATGACAGAGTAAATGATGTGATTTGAGCTGAATGATTTTAGTTGATTATAGATCTGCAAACTTGATGAGAAGAACTCAAAATTCAACAAATTTCTTAGAATCAATACAGAATAGAGTTATAGAGTTATTGAGTTTTACAGAACAGAAACAGACCCTTCAATCCAACATTCCATGCCAATCAGATGTCGTCAATTTATCTAATCCCATTTGCCAGCATTTGGCTTGTATCCATCTAAACTCTTCCTATTCATGTACCCATCCAGATGCCTTTTATATGTTGTAACAGTACCAGTCTCCACCACTTCCTCTGGCAGCTCATTTCATGAATACACCATTGCCTGCATGAAAACGTTACCCCTTAGGTCCCTTTTACATTTTTCCCCTCTCACCATCATGTCTTGATTTTACAGGCTCACATAACTGATTTTATTTTGAAAACTGGATAAGCTAAGATGTTCCTGATGATCAGACAGCTTCCAGAATCCAAGCAGGCAGCAGAGTGCACTCTCACCAGTTGATACCAATCTTTCACCTGTTCCCTGTATTTACAGATTTTTATTAAAACTGTAATGCTGATACTCATCAGATTTCATGGTAAAAAAGAGTTTCCAAGAAGTATTGGTCAGGAATACGTAAACCTGAAAATCTTGACTTTTTGCATCCACTTAAATTCACAGTATTACACATCTTTGACTTGAACCATTCTGTTGTAACACCAGTGCCACAGAGGAAGAGGTGGACTGAATAATTTTACTGTTCCCCTAGCCTGCTCAAAGGCAGAGATTGTTATTATTTTCTATTATTTTATTTCTTGTCCCTTTTCAAAATAAGCTGTGGTGTGAATCCCCAAAAATCATCTCTTAGTGAAGTCCCACTTCTAAATGAGCCATAACAAACTCTTTGTAGAAAGCAAAAAGATGACTTACTTGTACATTCAATTCAAGGGATAATTTTGGTGACACATACAAGCAAAGATGAAAGAAAGAGAAAAGGGAAAGAAATTACGATTACAAAAACTTTTTAAAAAGACATGAGTATTAGACATGAGCGAATCAGAGTCCAGTAAGTCAATGTTTATTAATGGTTCTTGCCACAGTCGAATGGTCTGGCAGAGTTCCTTTTTTCATAGGTGCTCAGAAGCAGTTGAAGGCCAAGTCAAATGATTTTTGTAGACTTTGAATTGGTTCATTTTTCATGGAAAACACAGGATTCTTTTTAGAAACCATGTTTTTGAGAGTAGTTCAGACTAAACCAGATTTTAGCGAAGCAATTTGCTGTTTTTTGTTCCGATGTTAAAAGCAGGCTGAAATAAGATTTGTAATATTATATCCATTCAATCACTTGAAGCGTTTCAGTCAGGTTGCAGGGTTCCTGGATGAGTTAATTTCCACTTAACAAGGTAGTTTCTGTATTTCTGGATAAAACCATTGCCAGTTGTAGAAGACAACAATGGGGCAACTTGCAATTTACAGGAATATAAAGGTTTGATTAAACTTTCTTTGTTATCAGCCCAAGTAGAAAGATGGAAGATCTGTCCCCCTCATCGTTCCATGTATTTGCAGTTACTCTACAAATATAGGTCTGAAAGTTCACAAGAATGATACCTTAGTTTTGCCTACTGGAATTTTCCTGGAAATTTCTAGACCTTAGCTAACTTGCACATTCTATGATCAACAGCAATCCAATTTAAGCCCAGTAAGAGTTTATTTTTTTTTTAAATGTGTGTATGTATAATCTTTATGAAATAAAAACAAATTAGAATCTCATTCTTGTAAGAATTACAACCAGCTATTGAAAGTTGCTGATCAACATTCCAGAGCAGCTAATAGGTCAGATTCAACAGCTATCTCCACATCAGTTCTTTAGATAACTGAAATACTCATTCTCATGACAAAGTGCATCCTACTGTTCTACGTACCCTCAGCAAGCTTCAACACTATAGTTTAATTATAACCACTTATATTGCATTTATATAGTGCCTTGGCAAAACGTATGAAGTTGCTTCCCTAGGGTGTTATCGCTCAAAATGTGACATTGAGCTACAGAATGAGATACCAAGACAGATGACCAAAACCTTTGTGTGGTAAATAAGTTATAAGGAGCATTGTAAAGGATCAGAAATAGGGAAACAAGCGAGAGGTTTTGGAATGGAATTACAGAAGTTTATCACAAGGCACAGAACAACCTAAAAGCATAGTTGCCAATGGGACAGAAAAATAGGGATAAAGAATGTATTAAAATTGAAAAAAAAAGAGATTTCAAAAAGTAATGGGGCTGGAAGGGGTTACAAAGCTGGAAGAGAGAGGGAAATAAAGCATTTAAACACAAGGCTGTGTTTTTTACATTTGAGGTATCGATAGTCCAGGAACCAATCAATTTTAACTCATAGAGAGGCAATGACTGCACCTGAGTTAGGAAGTTACAGGCAGCGGAAGTTTAAGTGAGCACAATCTTGTGTAGGACGGAAGATGGGAAGCAAACCAGAGAGCATTGCAATAGATAAGTGTAACAAAGGCATGAATGGTGGTTTCAATAGCTGAAATGCTGAGATAGACTGTAAGGGCATCGGCATAGGAGCACAAGTAATCTACTCAGCCCATCAGTCTGCTCTGCTATTCAAAGAGATCATGACTGATCAGATAATTCCTAACACTACTTTCCTGCTTTTCTGCCACAAGCCTTGATTCCCTCACTGATTAAAAATCTGTCTATCTCAGCCTTGAGCATGTTTATGATTCAGCCTCAAAAGTCCTCTGTGGTCAAGAATTCCACAGATTCACTATCTCAAGAGAGAAGAATTTCCTCACCTCTGTCTTAAATGTATGATCCCTTTTCCTGAGATTATGCCCTCTGGTCCTATACTCTCCCACAAGGGGAAACAATTGTTTTTATTCTAATCTAGTAAATCTCCTGAAAATCATACATATTTCAAGAAGGTCTCCTCTCATTCTTCCTGACTCCAATGAGTACAGCCAAACCCTGGTCAACTTCTCCTCGCATGTTAGTCCCTCCATACTTGGTATCAGCCTAGTTAACCTTCTTTGGACTGCTTCCAATGCCTGTCCATAGATATGGGACCCAAAACTGTTCACAGTATCCTAGTTGGCATCTGATGAGCACCTTGCATAGTTTTCGAAGACTTCCCTATCTTCCTTATTTGCCTTGGAGTCAAGTAAAGTTTTGAAGATGGTAAGAGGTACTACTATCTTGATAGTAGTATGAATAATATATTTGAATAATGTATATAATCACTCACAAAGGATAAGGGGAATCAGGAGTCCAAAGACAATGTCTTCTGTTTTCTTCACTGCTGTTCAAAGGGCAGTGTGACCAATCAGGTATAGTGGAGTGGGCAAAAAACATGCCAATGTAAAACAAAAAGGGCTAAGGGCTTATCTTTCTTCATAAGACTATGTAAGTAATGCTTTAGGAGATATTTCTTTAGAAACAATTCAATAAATGAAATTAAACCAGGTAAAGCTGGTTTCACCCAATATAATGAGAGAGGACAAGTGATTGATCAGGATGGCATGAAAAACTGCATAGGAAACGACAGGTTGAGATGAATAACGGTAAATTATTTAGCATGGCTACTTTCACAAAATATCTGCATAAGACCATAAGATATAGGAGCAAAATTAGACCACTTGGTCCATCAAGTCTGCTCCACTATTCAATCATGGCCGATATGTTACTAAACCCCATTCTACTATCATCCCTTCTCACCCTTGATCTCCTTACTAATCTATATCTGTCTTAAAAATCACTCAATGACTTGGCCTCCATAGCCTTCTGCAGCAATGAGTTCCACAGATTAACCATTCCTCTGGTTAAAGAAATACCTCCTCATCTCAGTTCTAAAGGGCTATCCCTTCACTTTGCAGCTGTGCTGTCAGTTCCTAGTCTCTCCTATGAGTGGAAGCATCATCTCCATGTCCACTTTATCCAGGCCTGTCAGTATGCTGTAAGTTTCAAACAGATTCCCTCTTCATCCTTCTAAACTCCATTAAGTACAGACCCAAAGGCCTTAATTGCTCCTCATATGACAAGTCCTTCATCCCGGGATCATTCTTGTCAGCCTCCTGTGGACACCCTCCCATGGCAACACATCCTTATTTAGAAACAGGGCTCAAAACTACTCAATATTCCAAATGTGGTCTGATTAAAGCCTTATACAGCCTCAGCGTTACATCTCTGCTCTTATAATCTAGCCCTGTCAAAATGAGTACTGATATTGCATTTTTCTCTTAATTGCCAATTGAATCTACATGTTAACCTTGAGAGAATCCTGAAATGGGAGTCTCAAGTCCTTTTGTGCTTCATTTGTTCTCATTTGTAACTTTGATAAAGGTTATTTCAGTCTGTGTCATAGACAGAAGCTCAATTTAAGAGAATCAAACACATAATTGTGGGTAAGATGGGACTGGATTTGGAAAGTTTTTGCATGTTCATGGAGAGGAAGGGGAGTTTGGAGACGGGGCAACAATTTGCAAGGAAAGCGAGATCAAATTTATGATGGAACAGGCAATCAGTTTGACAAGAGAGGGAGAATTGTATTTGAGGAGAGTGGAGCCACCGAGAACATTTGAGCCTGGAAAGACTGCTCAGCATATCATTTGATTTCAATCTGATGTTCGAAAGAGAGAAATGTGTAACCGCAATAAAGGTGTGAAAGTGAGATAACATTGAATTTAACACAATACAACAGTGAACTGAATAAATCTATTTATGGGTAAAACAGTAAAAAAAAAATCAATAAGTGGCATTCAACAAATAATTTAATGCAATACATAAGCAGTAAGGAACAAGAATTATACTTTGCAAAAAAAAGCACGATGATTAAATATCTAAATGCCATACTGTGTTCTGGGTGACAACTACTGGTGGCTTATAGCTGGAGTAGTTTGGTGGCACCCTCTTTCTTTTTATCCTGAGTCTAAGGGCTGTCAGTGGTATCAGTGGTAGAGGACAGACCACTAGTGAAGTGAAGGAACTTGTCTTAAATAATGAAGTGTGGTTTATTAAATGATAGCAATAAGTACAATTATCATTAACCATTGAAACGTAATTATAAAGTATAAGAGCCAAAGGTGACATGTCTGTCACAACGGGGATTTCATGTCAGACTGCCTAACTCTTCACTCAGAGTCTGTGTAACATCATCAAATTGAGTGGAGCTTAGTGCAACCTTGCATTAAGTCTTTCGGAACAATTCATGCAAAGTGAGAGCCAGCATAAAACTAGAAGAGAAAACAGACCAAAAATGTAAACAGAAATCACAGATTCTGAAGAATGAGAAAGACATAATGAAAATAAAAGCTACAAAAAGGGAGCATGGAATAAAAAGCCAGGAACGGACATATTCATAACACTCTCTTTTACAATTTTATTCATAATAAAAGACTATTCAGGAACAATTTTGGTCCTTTAGAAACTGATAATGGTGATACCATGAATGAAAATATAAAAATTGTAGACATCTTGAATAATTACTTTTGATTGCATTTACAACAAAGGTGAAACTCCATTTCCAATAAAGGACATTATTAGGTTGGAAATGTACAAGAAACCAGAACAGGGATAGGAACACATGAAAATTAACATAAACAAAACCATAATAATGGAAAGATAATAATATAAAGAACAGGAGCAGAAAGAATGTTGACAGAGATTGTTCTGCCATTCAATAAAATTACAACTTCTCTTCTGTGACAACTCCTCTTTGATTTCTGCTCCCTATATCGTGTATTCCCTGAAAGGTCAAAACTTCATCTATTCCATTTGTAATTATACCAAGTGAAAGAGCATTCACAATAATCTGGAGGAGAAAATTCTAAAGATTCATAACCTTTTGAATGAAGAAAACTCTCCACATCTCAGTCATAAATGATCAAATCCTTATTCTAACACTGTGACCCTGTGTTCTAGATTCCCCTGACAGGGAACAACCTTCCAGTATCTACTCTGTCAGGTTCTGTCAGTCATCTATGATTCAATAAGACCACTCTCTAATCTTCTAAGCTCCAGAAAACAGAGACACAACCAGCCTAATCTCCCATAAATAAACAATTTTACCCACCCAGGAACTTGTCTTTTGAACCATTGGTGTAGCACCCCCAAAGCAAGTATATCTTAAACATAGAGACAAAAAATACATACTGCACATAAAGTGACAACTTATCAAAATGCTGAATAATTGTACCAAGACTTCCTTTCTCTTGCTCCCCACTCATCTTGTTACAAAATTATCATGTTATTTAAAATCCTGATTGCTATACCTGTTGTATGATGGATCTCCACCACAGCTCATCTGATAGATTTGCTGCCACCATTCTCTTCCAGGGTAGAGATCTACAATATTTTCTGGTCCAATGTGGTAGAGGAAAACCACTTGACAGTCTAAAAGGATGAAGCTCTTGTCTTAAGATGCATGATAGCATCTAGGTACAGGTTACATTGGTATGATAAGTATTATTACTAGTTCTATGGTTAGGTCCTTCAAGATCCAAAGCCCATTTCCTCCAGCCTGTGTACAACATTGGATGTTGTCTAATGCACTCAGTATTAGCCCTCTCAAACAATTACACCCCTAGTACTTGCATGCTAATTTCACATGTTTATTGTAAGAGTATACCAAAATATCTCTGAACATCAGCATTTAAAAGTTTCACACCCTTTTTAAAAACTTGCTGCTCTTAATGGCAGAGCTTCTTTGTGTCTTCTTCACAGCTTGCATTCCCACCTAACTTGGTGTCATCAGCAAGCTTATATATGTTACTTTCAGTTTTCTTGTCTGAGTCATTAATCTGTCATTGCTAACAGGAGTCACACATGTAGATTCTAATTAGCTTGAGATTTCTGCACTTACGGCACTCCACTAATTACAGCCTAGCAACTTGAAAATGTCACATTCATGCCTAATGCCCATTAACCAAGCCTCCATCCATGCTAAATATTATTCCCAATTCCATAAGACTTTTCTCAGCTTAAAAGTATTTGTGACAAACTATGGAATTGCTTATGAAAATTCACATACATAACACCTACTAGTTCCCTTTTGTATACATTGAATGGCATCCTCAAAGAACGCTAATAAATTTGTTAAACACAACTTCACTCTCATACAGGTTGCTTAAATTGTGATGAATGATTTTCTAAATGCATTGTTAATCCTTTTTAAGTTATAGTTTCCAACACTCACCTAATGAGTGAAGTCAGATTGACTGGTCTAGTTCCCTGTTTTCTCCCTCCTCCCCCCTTTCTTGAATAGCTGTTACAATTGTTAACATCCAGTCAACTGGGTGTCTTCCAGGATCTACAGCATCATAACAAGTGCACCTACTATTACAATAGGTATCTCTTTAGATCCAGTGGATTAAGTCACCCAGTCCAGGAGATTGATCAGCTTTTAATACCTTAGGATTCTCAAGGCAATTAAGGAAACCTATTAAGCTTCTCAGATGATGTCACTATGGAGTAACAAGACAACTTAACCAATCAGATTTAAGCTTTGCAGGTCCTTCTACATCCAGTTGAGAATGGACAATTAAACAACTAACAAGACATAAGGTGCCACAAATGTCCTGTCCCCTCCTCAGTGAAGCAGAAGTGAAGCACATCGGTGTAAAAGACAAGGCTGAAACACTTGCATTCATTTTCAGATAGAATGCTCAGTGGATGATTGACCTCAGCTTGCCCTGAGGTCACTTGCACTACAGATGAGAGTCTTCAGCCAATTTAATTCATTCTACATGATATCAAAAAAATGGCTGAAGGCGCTGGTTACTGCAAAGGTCATTGGGCATGACAACATTCGAGCCATATACTGAGGACTTGAGCTCCAGGACTGGCTCTGACCTTAGCCAAGCTGTTTCAGTACAGCACTGGTGCACACATCCAACAATATGGAAATTTACCCAGGTTTATCCTGTTTACAAAAAAGCCAAAAAAAAAATCCAGCCCAGGCAAGTACTATCTCATCAAACAGCTCTTGATTATCAGCAAAGTTGTGGAAGGTGTCATTGACAGTGCTATTAAGTGGCGCTTAAACTGATCCTCACCTTGGGTCCTGCTAGGGCCACTCAGCTGCTGACATCAACATAGCCTTGGTTCAAGTATAAACAAAAAAGCTGAGTTCATGATATAAAACTGACCTTGATATGAAGATGGCAGTTGACTGAGTGCAGCACTAAGAGGGTCCAGTGAAAACTGAAGTCAACTGGAATTGGGGGAAGTCTTTTCACTGATTGAAGTCATAACTGGCATTGTGGAAGATTCTTATATCAGGGTCAATCTTCCACGAGAGGTCAATAAATTCACTGCTTGCACTTCATAGCTTGATTTATATGGTCAAGGATGTTATATGTTTTTTTTAAATTGTTTTATCAACATTTCCTGACAGGTTCAAAAATCGCCTTCTCTCTGCATTTAAGAGAAATATTAGTGGCAAGGCCAGCAACCGTGGGCTCATGTTATTTGCTCCATATGTGGCTTGGTGGTGGGTGGGGAGTGCAATCATGATGGAAGTGATATTCCCATGAGCCTGATGTCTTTACTTCTTCAAGGCAGTAGTGATAAAGGGTTTGGAAAGTGATGCTAAAGAAGCTGCTACAGTAATGAGACTGTCATTACTGGCTCCAACATGTCCATCTCTAGATCTGTTTGATTAAGCATCCATTTAAAATTGTATAATTTCCTATATAAAGCCATTTATACACTTATATATTCTTATTCATTTTTGTACTTATCCTTCTGAAATGCACTATCATATATCTCAGTGAAGGATATAAGAAATAAGAATGAGAATGAAAAGTAAAAATTGGCTACAGGATGAATGGAAAATTTTCAATCTCAATCGATTGAAATCCAAGAGAAAAATGATACTGACCTTACTTGTAGAACTTCAATATGTGGATGACAATGTCATCACTGCTGTCTTAGAAGAGAACCTTCAGGCCTCACTTAAGGCCTTCATGGAAGCATACTAAAGAATTGGTCTCAGACTTCAATTCAAGATGACTCAAATCCTTTACCAACCCATCCCAGGTCAAGTTTTGGTCCATCCTTCCATTAAGATCAATGGAGAAATCCTCTCAAATGTGGAGCATTTCCACTACCTGGGAATCTACCTTTCATCTAAGGTTGACATTGAGATTCAACATCACATCCAATCTGCGAGCACCATGTTAGGATGCTTAAGGATGAGACTCATCAATGACCATGATATCTGTTATGATACCTAGATCTTGTGAATAAGGCAGTCATCTTTCTGACTCTTCTATCTGGCATCAAAACTTTGAGTACGCCACCTCAAGACCCTTGAGAAGTACCATGAATGTTGTTTGAGATGGATTATTTGCATCACTTGGGAAGACAGGCGTAATAACATCAGTGTCCTTGAAGCAGCTAACAGCATCAGCACTAAGGCAACGATCGTCTGAAACCAACTCCACCGGGCTAGCCATGTGCTTAGGATGGCTGAGATCTGACTTCCAAAGCAAATCTTCTTCATCCAGCTCAAGGAAAGCACTCAGATGAGAGGACGACAAAGGCATCATTTCAATAGATCACACTAATAGATGTTAACACATGGAAGACACTTATTCAGAAGAAACCCATTCAGAGAAGACTCCTACACAAAGGAACATAATTCTTTGAGAACACCCATCAGCAAGAGAAAGCATGGAAAAGGAACCAGATAAAGGAATGATCTCAAGGTCAAGGACCAGTTCCACCTCCTGAAAACATCTCTGTGCACAGAGATGAGGCTCTAGGATTAGGTTCACAAGGCCTTAAGGATCCTGTGAATCCAAGACGAGCGACACGGAATTTCCTAGGTGGACAATCATACTCGATAGAGAGTGATTGCCGATGACAATGATAATAAAAACTAATAACAGATCATACAACTCCTTTAGCCTCCGTTCAGTAAGGCCATGCCTGAACTCCTACATCTATCACACCAATCCTATTCACATTTCCTGATTTTCTTTTGTCAGAGTGGTCAGCCTCAAATTCTCTATAAATGAGCATCATCAACCCTTTTCAAGCAGAGAATTCCAATGATTCACAACCGTCTGAGTGAAGAAGGTTCACATTATTTCAACCCCAAATAGGTGGCCCTCATGTTGAGATTCTGTTCCATAGTTTCACACTATTGCACCAGGGAAAACAGCCTTTGAGCAGTTAACATTTCAATTTGTACTTATTAAAATGTGATTTCCTCTTCCGAACTCTAGATGGCTCATTCTACTCAATCAGTGAACAATAGACTCATCTCAGGAATCAATTCTGCAAGGCTTTGTTGAGGCACTTCTAAGACAATTATATTTTTCTTTAAATAGGGAGAGCAAACCAATTCACATTACTCCAAGTGTGGGCAAAACAAAACATAAATAGAGTGATTTTCTTACTTTTAAACTCTAATCCCCTAACAATATCTATGATAATATTTGCCTTCCTACTTGCTTACAGCATCTGCAGGTTGGTATTTATGAATCCTATATAAGACACTGAAAGCCCTTAGAATACTAAAGACCGGATTAAACAGGATGCCGTTAACTCCAGGCAGTCTGCCCCTGCTTTTCTCTACAGTGGCCCCACTGACATTTCAGCAACAGGAGATCTGATTAGAATCCCTACAGTGTGGAAACAGGCCCTTCGGACCAACCAGTCCACACCGACCCTCCGAAGAGTAACCCACCCACACCCATTTCCCTCTGACTAATGCACTTAACACTATAGGCAATTAGCATGGGCCAATTCCCCTGACCTGCACATCTTTGTGATTGTGGGAGGAAACTGGAGCAAACCCAAGTAGACATGGGGAGAATGGGATCGAACCTGGGACCCTTGTGCTATGAAGCAGCAGTACTAGCTACTGTGCCACCGTGCCACCCAAGATCTGGCAGTCAATTAAAGTCTGGCCATTGCTGGTACAGTGTGCTGCACTGGACACGGGATCAGAACTAGGACTGGGGTCTTGTTAGCAACATTATGGTAAGCCCTGACAAGGTGATGAGTGCACATGTGGTGAGGATGTGAACTAGACAGACATGAGGGAAACTGGCAAGTGGCAGACTCCAATGGGCCCAGGGAGTTTGTCAAGAAGGCGCCTGATCCTCCTTTCCCACCACCAGTCCATGCAGGGAAGGCTGGTTGGCTGGACACTTCTTGAAAGTCTCTCCTTTTGCTGGTTAAATCCTGCAGCAGTGGAATGAGGAATTAAGAGACCAATTGATGCCCAGTAAAGAGCCCTATTTGATCCATGGACAGGTCTGCCACCCAACACTTACCCATTACTCCCCTTCTCCTTATAGTAAAATTGAAGTGGAGGCCAGGACTGGCAGGTAGATAGCAGGTATCAGCACACATGAAATTTTAACTCTTCCCTCCCCCTTCCCCCCTACCGCCCCTTCGCGCCACCCCCCCCCCAAGAATTCCCTAACTCTAACTATCATCTCACTGCTGGATCATAAAATCTGACCTCCAATCACTCATCTTTAACTCATTGAAACTGGCTTGGAATAAACTAAGACTCAAGCACTGATTCTTTTCAACACACTACTAGTTACACTACATGTCACTGAAAATAACCCATTTACTTCCACATTATCTTCTCCCTATCTGCTAATTCTTAATCCCATGTCCCCAAATTGAATGTAAACATTTATTGTGTGGCAATAATTGAAAAGCATCAAAATTCATTAATGTACTCTTTCCTTTAGAGACAAAATAAAACCCTGCAGATGCTAGAATCCAAGGTAGACAAGCAGGAGGCTGGAGCAGGAGACCACAGCAAGCCAAACAGCAACAAGAGATGGAGAAGACAATGTTTCGGGTGTAGCCCTTCTTCAGGACTCTCTCCTTTGCTACTCTATAGGTTTTACACACTTAAATAAAACTTTAGAGGATTATTTAACACCATTTTCCTTTCAAATAACTATGCTGAATCTGCCTAATCATGATTGTTGTGTTCTAATATCATTGTTACCAGGTCCTTAAGAATAGATTACAGCAATTTCCTAATTAAAGATACAAAAGTTCCATTTTCTTTCTCTCTGTCTCCCTATGAGAGGAGAGTGGGAATGAAAAAGATTTAGGTCCAAACGACTGAGTAGATGCCACTCTTCATTCCATTGCAACTCTCTCAGTAACACTGCTGTCAGAGCCATTCATTGCACGTCACTTCAAACCACAGGCAGTGACAACTTTGTTCTCCCTTTTGTGTTGCAGGTACCATCAGCATGTTCAGCACTTCCACAAGGAAAGGACTGGCTCCCCCAGATACCCATTTCCTCAACCTCTAAAGATGAGAGGTAACAAGACCATTAGAGACTGCCATCTGCACTCTCCATCAGCTCAAATACTGGCACCTCAGTGGGAAGGTTAGACTTTGAGAGTGTGGGAGCACAATTTGGTAAGTATCTCTCTGTGAGAGTTCCCCACCTAGACAAGGAAGAAATAATTCAGGCTGCAGATAGAGAGCAGGCACCAATCAGACCATAAGACATCAGAGCCAATTTAGGCCATTCGGCCCACAGAGTCTGCACCATCATTCAATCATGCCCGATGTGTTTGCCAACCCCATTCTCCTGCCTTCTCCCCATAATCAGTGATCCCCTCACTAATCAAAAGCCTATCTATCTCTGTCTTAAATACACTCAATGACTTGGCCACTACAGCCCTCTGCTGCAGTGAGTTCCACAGATTCACCACCCTCTGGCTGAAGGAATTCCTTCTCATCTCAGTTCTAAAGGGTCATCCCTTCACTGTGTGGCTGTGCCCTCAGGTCCTAGTCTCTCCATGTCTATTCTATCCAGGTCTCTGAGTATTCCATAAATTACAATGAGATTCCCCCTCATCCTTCTAAACTTCATCCAATAGAGACACAGAGTCCTCAACCACTCCACAAATGACAAGTCCGTCATCCCAGGATAATCTCCAACACCAATACATCCTTCCATAGATATGAGGCCCACAACTGCTCAAAATATTCCAAATGCCTTATACAGCCTCAGCAGTTTATTTCTGCTCTGGTAAACTAGCCCTCTTGGAATGAATGCTAATATTGCATTTGCCTTGCCAACTGAATCTGCAATTTTTACCTTAAGGAATCCAAAACTAGGACTCCAAGTTCTTTTGTGCTTCAGATTTCTGACGCCTTTATCCATTATAGTCTATGCCTCAATGCTTCCCATCAAAGTGCATAACCTTGCACATTGTTTTTCATCTGCTTTCTCTTTACCCACTCTCTGAGCCTGTCTAACTCCTTCTACAGCCTCCCTGCTTCCTCAACACTACCTGCCTGTCCATCTATTTTTGTGCCGTTTGCAAATATAGCAACAATGCCCTCACTTCCTTCAACCAGATTGTTAATGCATAGGGAGGAACAGGATGGCAGGCATGTATTTGGGAGGCAATGATCCTCACTGTCCAGAAGCTACAGCAGTGCAGGAAATCATGCAACTGTATAGCTGCCTCTTGGACAGTTTGGTGGCTACTATGGAGAACCAGATCCTCCACCATTAGGATGTTGCTGGGCAGTGACACGCAGCCGCACTCCAGTGTCCTCAGGACCAAAGGCATGACGACAGGCAGTCTAAGTGCTACTTCCTCACAAGGAGACATCTTGGTGTCAGAAAGTACCCAGCTGGAAGAAGGACTACACAAAGTCCCCTCAGAAGTATCCAAACAGGACCCTACATACCTGCAGCACTTTCCCCAGCCCCATCCTCCCCCCACCCCCAAACTCATAGGTTCATTCTAAGGAGGATCAAATGGAAAATCTTTGACAGGTCTTATCTATACAAACACAGTGGTCCCCGAGTCACATGACAAGTGGGTTCAACTGCTAAGTAGGCTCCCTCCACCCCCGCTGCCAAGGAGTACACTAAACTTAGTAGAAGGGAGAGGAGGAAGAAATCTTACTGAAGCAAGTTGGCAGCATGGGTGACAGTGCACGGTACTTTATTTGGCACTCTTTTTACTTGTTATAGACTAGACCGAAGCCCCATAAAATATATTTAGGGATAGCCTAGACCCTAAAAGTTCTCTCATTTAAAGGAAAGTGTAAGGTGCTGCATTCCTCATGTTATTTGATTGGTCAAACTACTCATTATGCAAAACAAATTTTATTCTTACACCACCATTAAAATACAAGCGAAGAAAAATTGGCATAACCTTAAATTTATCAAAATACTTAACAAAATAATATATTATTTAACTGCTACTCATCAACTATTCCAATATAGCAGCATCCCTTAAACACACCCTCAGCAAAGGTAAATTAAGCAAAACAGATTTCCCTCACTTGCTATCTTCCCTAGTCCAGGAGAAGGAATACCAAACGCATGAATCGAGCAGCCAAGTGAGAACTCAAGCTTTTTCCGGCAGCAAACAGAGAGCTGCATCAAGCAGCTTCGACTCCAAAAGCCCCAACTTCAATGACTGAAAGTGAAAACTAAAACTCGAGGTCAGCGTGAGCCTGACTCCACCCACTCATGCTTCTTTTGTCTACTTTAAAAGAAACTCAATGCTATTTACTCTGCTTTCCCTGTGGCAGGCACATTATCACCAGGCTTACAACACTTATTTTCAAGAGAAACAGGACAGAACCAATTTCTCTCAAAGCCATATCTTGTCACATCTCCACCCTTAAAAAAGAATGAACCATCAATATATAAAGTTGGCTTAATTTTCAAAACCTTTACTCTTTCACTATTAGTATGCTACATTATATGTCTAGATCAGAATGGTGCTGGAAAGGCACAGCAGGCCAGGCAGCATCTGAGGAGCAGGAAAATCAACGTTTCGGGCAAAAGTCCTTCATCTGGAATGAAGGCAGGGAGCCTCCAGGCTGGAGAGATAATTGGGGGGGGTTGCTGGTGAGAAGGTAGCAAAGAGTATGTGTGGGGAGTGGATGGGGGTTGGGAAGGAGGTGATAGGTCAGAGAGGAGGGTGGAGTGGATAGGTGGGAAGGAAGATTGGCAGGTAGGACAGGTCATGAGGATGGTGCTGAGCTGGAAGGTTGGAACTGGGGTAAGGTGGAGTGAAGGGAAATGAGGAAACTAGTGAAGTCCACATTGATGCTCTGGAGTTGAAGTGTTCCGAGGTGGAAGATGAGGCGTTCTTCCTCCAGGTGTCGGGTGGTGAGGGAGTTGCGGTGGAGGAGGCCCAGGACACATTGATGCCCTGGGGTTGAAGTGTTCCGAGGCGGAAGATGAGGCGTTCCTCCTCCAGGCGTCGGGTGGTGAGGGAGTGGTGGTGGAGGAGGCCCTACATTACATTATATATGTATATTTGATATATATTCCACAAAACATTCAATATCACAGTTCATCTCAGTCCATTTTTTTCACAAATGAAAACTACTCTTCCTTCATCCAAGTTGTGATAATGCATCCGGGAATGGCAGTAACAATAAATTCCATCTAAACAGTTTGGTATTTTTATCCTCAATTTTTTCCAAAAACATTACGGGGGTATGATCTATATATGCAATTGAATCTAATACATTGCTGGCAACATAAATGTTGAAAATTTGCAACACCAACACTAAACAAAAGATCTCTTTTTTAATGGTGGAATAGTTCTTTGATGAACATTCAACTTTCTGGAAAATTGTCCAATAGGTCTTTCTATTCTCTTGTCATCTTCTTGCAAGAATATAGCACCAACACCCACAACACTCGCACCAATAGCTTTGCACAGTTAGGTGTTGCTAGTTAGGTGCTAGAAGCAGTCAACACAGCTTTCAGGCTGTCAAATGCCTTCTGACATTCCTCCATCCACTGAAATTTTCTGCAATTCTTCAACAGGTTAGTCAGTGGAGCTACCACACTGAGAAAATCCGGTATAAATTAGTTATGAATTTTCTATAAAATCACTCAGTCCCAAGAATTGTATTACTTCCCTCTTCATTGGTGGTATGGGAAATTCCCCAATCCCCTTTGTTTTCACATCCCATGGAGCCATGTGTCCATGTCCAAAGATATAGGAACGTAATTTGAGTTTTTGCGAACTCACTCTTAGCCAGGTTTATCACCTCCTGAAGTCAATTGAATAATTCTGCTAGATGCTCCAAACATTCCTTCTAAAAATCATCAGACCATCTATGCACACCATACAGTTGGGTAATCCTGAAATTACCTTATTGGTTAGTCTTTGAAGCGTGGCTAGTGCATTCTTCACACCAAATGGCATGACTTTAAACTGGTAAAGACTTTTAGGTGTCACGAAAGCCAAATTTTCCTTCCCTCTTTTCTGATAAAGGTATCCTCTGAGTAAGTCCAATGTGCAAATATAAGTTGCTTGTCCCACCTTCTCAATAAAATCTTCCAAATGTGGAACAGGATATGAATCTGATTTCATGAATGCATTGACTTTGCGATAGTCCACACATAATCACTAGGTACCATTTGGTTTTGGCATCATTACTTGGCTGAGCTTCTTTTGATGCAATTCACTTTGATTATGTCTATTCTGAACCTGCTTTCAATTTTTTTTTGAACCTGTGTCAATTTGAGAGGGTTAAGCCAATAAGGATGTTCCTTAATTAGAATTTCCCAAGTCTACATCATGTATAATTTGTTTGGTACTTCACAGCTTATGACCACACATCTCTCCACATGATTGTAATAACTCTTTCAGGTCATTTTGACTTTCGTCTGGAAGGTAACTCAACAATTTATCCCAATTTTTGAGCACTTCCTCATTGTCCGATTTTTTTATTCCTAAGCTATCCATAACTTCCTTGAATAAGTTGAATGTAAAATGTGATGTTTGATCCAATGTATCTCTGTGGGCAGTCTTTACCCAGTCAAAAATTTGAGTAACTCTTCTACATTCCTTTTAACCGCGATACTGAAAATTGAGTTGTCACATCTCTTATAGTCAACAAGTACTGAGTCCCTCCCTTTGTTTTAGGAAGAGGTCCTGTGCAAATAATTAAGACCATGTTAAAATGTTCCTCAAATGTTTGAAGGGGTATTAAGGGTGTTGGTTCTAACACTGCCTTGTGGTTTTCCTACTACTTTAAACATGTGACATGTCCAGCAAAATTCAATCACATCCTTTGCAGTCCAGTTCAATAATAATGCTCTTCTTTTTTGGCTTGTGTTTTACTTACTCCCAGACCTCCTACTAGTAATTCATGTGCTATCCACAGCACCTCTTATCCTAGAACCCCACGGGTATTAGAACTGGATGAACTTCTGCCCATTTTTCATCCACCTGAGTGTGTGATGATTACCTGTTTTTAATATAGTATCATTCTGGGTTACACTCAGATTCTTCTTCTGTATATGTTTTTGATACAACTGCTGTATTTTTTTCAATCTTCCGTTTTAACTCAGCTAATTTCTCTGCATTAAAAATATCCACATCGTCCTCATCCTGCCCTTGTCTTTTCTCTCTCAGCCATACTTTCTGATAAGTGAATTTCAACTTCCTTATGTTTACTCTTTGATTTCTCCTCCCGTTTCAACTTGCGACTTTGTGACCTTGTTACCATACAGTCAGAAAAAAAAATCCCAGGACATACTACTGTGACACCTCTTCTGTTTGAATTTCCACCGGTTTTTCAACCACATTAGACCAGATCATCTGACACATGTCGGAGTGTTTCCGGGAGGTTAATGAGGTCATTGAGTACTTCACAGGCTGAGAATGTGGTCACAAATTCTATACAGTGCTGGAATGAATACTTAACTATAAAGATCATAGAAAAAGGTATCCTGGCTGTGATATCCTGGTTGGTGAACAACACAGATATACATTTGATCACAGATTCTGAGATCATGTTGAAGTACCAGCAGTTAATAACCAACGGTTTTGTTGAGTGTAATCAACTGTTAAAATGGTGCCCTGCCCCTGACTGTCACCATGTTATTAAAGTCCAGTATCCTGATGCTGCCACCTGTGATCCAGCTATATCATTGCCAAGAATAAATTGTAACTCCAGAACAGAGAATTTCTCTGTTATTCCTACCATCAATTCACACTTTTCACCAGACTCTCCAACCTTAACTTATATAATGGAACACTGCCTTTCTCAGCATGCATTCCACATATTACTACCTTTCCTGACAATACTCCTTTTGAATTACATAACTCCTCATCTCTCGCCATTAAAGATTGACTTGCCCCCATATTTCTTAAAATCTTAATTTCTTTACCTACGCCTCCTGGTATACATGAGTAAACCTTAACCATGCAAGTAAATGCTTTAGAGAGATCTGGCACTTTCTTAACACCAACCTCTGGCCGTGTTGGACATATTTCTGTGGTTTTTTAACTTCCCCAATGCTTTCCTTTGCCTCTTTAACAAAACTCACTGGCTCATCCTGTTTTCCCACATCCATCTTCCTAGTTCTTTTTATAAACTACCAACCCTGCGACTTCATGTGGCCTACTTCATCACAATGAGAACACCTGAGTTTTTTTTTTACTTCTCTTCCCCCTCATTGGTTTACCTGTGGTAAACTATCTTTACTACCTTAAATGAGATCTCCCTTTCCCTTACAACCTGAGGATTTCTCTTTTCCTCAATTTCTATCTCTTATAGATTGAAATTTATTGTGGAAGCCAAAATTTGATTTATGAACCAACTCATAATCAATTGTCAACCCTCCTGCTTATCTTGCAGTTTTAACTCTCTACACTTCCACAGGAGTTCTCACTACTTCAGGAAGTGAATTTTTGAACTCCTCCAAAATAATCATCTCTCTCAGAGCATCATATGTTTGATCTATTTTCATCATACTCCCCAGATACCTCCTCTGATAGAGATGCAAATACCTCACTAGCCCTACCAAACAATTTTGTTTGGATCAACAATACCCACATGGCTGGTGGCCATTTAATTTGTTTAGCCACTTTCTCAAGTGAAATGAAAAAAGGCTTCTACTTCCTTCTCGTTGAACTTTGGTAATGTTTGGATATATTTAAATAGATCCCCAGATAACCTTTGGCTACAATGTACTTCGTCTCCATCACTGTCCTAATCACTAATCCCATCTTTCGCTTGCACCTCTGTCATTTGAAATCAATGTTAACTTTTCAGTTCCAACTTCCCCGAAGTTCATAAGTTCTCTTTCTCCTGTTCTTCTCTTTATCCCTTTCTTGCCTCTTTTTATTCCTTTATTCTGCTAGGCCTATTCTTTCTTTTTCTTTAGCATTGAATCATAACTCAAACTGTTTCATTTCCTTTTGGCATTCAAGCTCTTTTTCATTTGTAATCAAATTTTTGCATCTCCAATTACTCCAATTGCATTTTTGGCAATTATAAATGCTGAGCTATCACTGCAATTATTTCCCCTTTCTTCACAGATAACCTCAACCTCAGCTTGACTGCCAGTTCCAAAAGCTTTGCCTTACTCACCTTCTAGGAGAACTTCAGGAATGAGGAAAGTGTGTCCAGCAGGCTAAGATAAAAGGTAGGGAGGAGGCACTTGGGGGAGGGGCGTTGGAAATGCAATAGGTGGAAGGAGGTAAAGGTAAGGGTGATAGGTTCTTCAGGAATGAGGAAAGTGTGCCCAGCAGGCTCTTCAGGAATGAGGAAAGTGTGCCAGTACGGCTCATGCCCAAAACGTCGATTCTCCTGCTCCTTGGATGCTGCCTGACCTGCCGCGCTTTTCCGGCAACACATTTTCAGCCCTTACTCACCTGTCAAACACCCCAAGTGGTTTTTCTCACACCCAGTTAATTCTCCGCCTTTGAAAGAGCCATTATTATAGGAGCACACCATATTTGAAACGACTGAATGCAACAATTGAAAAGAGAACACCAACACTCACCATTCACTTTCTTTGAGTCCAATAATCCTGAACCAACCTGGAAGTAGAGACTTTGGCCTCAAATGAGCCCCCAATTTGCCATGGAACAGACCAAATGCCCCCAAATCATATCACAGAGATAGCCTAGACTCTAACTTTTAACTTATTTAAAGGCAAATGTAAGGTGCTGTATCCAAGATGTGATTCAATTAGTCATTCCAAAACCGAACTTCAACAAGCAAAAGCAAAAACTAAAACCCTGGGTCTATGTGCATCTGACTCCACCCACTCATGCTTCTTTTTTCTTTTAATAGAAACCCAAAGCTTTACCTGGAGCAGACACCTCAGCGCCAGCTTTACAGCACTTGTTTTCAAGAGAAACAGAACAGAACAAATCCCTCTTAAAGGCACGTCTCATCACATAATAGGTGGCACAGCTTTGATCTTAAAGCTTGCTGTTTGTCTTTCTACACAGTGCTGAAGATAATCATTCCACAATGAAGCTTAACTTCATGTCCTCATAGGATGTACCATAGATGGATGTCTGGTTTTAGTCTGCTGCAGCATACAGAAGCAAGAGGAACAAGGTGTAGACAGGACAGTGAGTACCGCTGACATCATTGCCTCTTGTCCTCTAGTATCCCTTTCCTTCCTCAGCCTCTGTGTCCAAATGTGTTTGCATGAATGAGATGGTCAGTAATGTCTGCATCAGCAAGGTTCACAGCAATACATTAGGCTGGCCAGGGATTTGGGAACCCACAGGTCTGTGTTCTGTACAATGAATGGGTCTGTGTATAATGTCCTTTCCCTTTAAAATGTCGAACATCTGTCGGTCCTTATCTCCCTCAGATGCTACCTTATCTCCCTCAGGTTGAGACACATCACCCAGTCTGAGTGTGGATGTGGCCCATTTTCTTCCCCATTGTGATTTCCAGCATAATGGAAGGTGACAGTAACGCTCTTCAACCAGTGGCTTTCAGCATGAGGCACAAACATCCAAACCTCTTTCCTGGCAGCCTAACCTGTAACGCCCAATTGGCCTCACACCACCTCAGGTCTACAGTCAACCTATCTAAATGAGCATGTACCTGCCTACCTTTCCTGCCCAGTTGCTGACAGATGTGATGATCATACAGATGTGGCCATACGTTAACTCTGTTCTCCCTGAAGCCAAGGTGTTCCTGACCATGGTCAAGCTCCCTATCACATGACTCCCTTCTCCTCCATGATTTACTGCACCCCCCGTCTAGACATTGTTGCCCCTTTCCACAACTGTTATCCCTGCTTCTCCCAGTCTACAATCCCCAGTTGTGAGGAATAACTTGCTGTGTTTATGTCCTGTGGCGATGGCCTCCAAATCACCCCAACCTATAAACCATCACCAACATCACATTTCCCTTCAGTTTCTATGGACAGAGCCATAGGGAGGCCTGTGTCACAGCTCTTGAAGCAACCTAAGTGGACAGCCCAGGGCAAAAATTCCCAAACCACTGGTATTTATATATTGCTATGATTATGTTACTCTAAGCTCCTTGTACTATGGAGTCAAAGAGCTGGCCATGACCCACTCCCTGAGAAGGTACAGACTCCCTGACCTAGAACACAGTGACCAGATGTCTGATTGTGGTAAATCCCCTGGACTGATACAAAAGGCTGCACTTGACTAATTGTGCCACCTGACTGAAGGCCACCACCATGGACTTCAGTAGAGAATGCTTCCCTAAGACCCTGAGACATGGCTGCCTGCTTGCTGCACATTGCGTGTGCTCCATTAACAGCTGGCATATGGTGTAGGTGTATGATTGATGTAGCGCACTGCCATACAGAAAGATCTACAGTCCCTTACCTGAGGAATACCGATCAGCAACATAAGCTTCCTTTTCATGCACTGTCATTTATTGGCACGGCAAGACAATATGATGCAAAGCACTGATGGTGCGAGCACGTTGGTGGGTGCGAAGGAAATGAGCACTGGAAGAGCAAGTGAGCAAGCCTGAGATACCACCTGGTCTAATCCATGATTGGGTATCAGTCCCTGTGCACGTTATCACTGCTACAATCTTTCAATACCAGTTGCCTGTGTGCTATGCTTCTTGAGAATTCTGCAAATATATTGAGTGGGGCCATAATGCTGTTGACAGGTTGGCAAATGCCAGATGTTAATGTCCATGGCTGAAGGGCATATATGGGTGTTGACCATGTTTTTTGGTCCTACACAATGTGGAGATCCATTGGAATAAGTGGTGAACTAAATCCATCAGGCATCCACTCTGATTTTACGCTGAGTTTTTTCAACATTTTGCTTGCTTGGCACATTATGTATTAGAAGCTGAATATTAATTAGTAAAGTTGGATTGTTAACATGGCACTTAAGAAACAATAAGCTCCCTTAATTGGCAACTCACCACTGCTCACGTGTGTGGGCGGCACGGTGGCACAGTGGTTAGCGCTGCTGCCTCACAGCCCCGGTTCAATTCCCGACTCAGGCGACTGACTGTGTGGAGTTTGCACGTTCTCCCCGTGTCTGCGTGGGTTTCCTCCGGGTGCTCCGGTTTCCTCCCACAGTCACAAAGATGTGCAGGTTAGGTGAATTGGCCAGGATAAATTGCCCGTAGTGTTAGGTAAAGGGGTAAATGTAGGGATATGGGTGGATTGCGCTTCGGCGGGTCGGTGTGGACTTGTTGGGCCGAAGGGCCTGTTTCCACACTGTAAGTAATCTAATCTAATCATACAAAAGATGGAGCGAGACCTATGTCACCATCTGATTCTGCCTCACATCCCACCATAACTTACATTGCTCAGCTCCCTGTAAGATTTTGCCTTAAGTTCATGATGGATAATTACATGAAGTGGCTTGAGTAGTATTAGCTGGAACTCACTTATCCTAATGGTGCTGGAAACAGACAAGTCACAAAGGTTTTAGGTTAGATTCCCTACAGTGTGGAACAAGGTCCTTCGGCCCAACCAGTCCACACCGACCCTCGGAAGAGTAACCCACCCATTCCTATCTGACTAATGCACCTAACACTATGGGCAATTTAGCATGGCCAATTTATCTGTCCTGCACATCTTTGGACTGTGAGAGGAAACTGGAGCACCAGGAAGAAACCCACGCAGACATGGAGAGAATGTGCAAACTCCACACAGACAGTCGCCAAGGCTGGAATCAAACCTGGGATGCTGGTGCTGTGAGGCAGCAGTGCTAACCACCGAGCCACCGTGCCATCCTTTGTATTGACTATCGCAAATGAACATGGTAACAAAACCAATTTCATTCCAAAACTGGAAGATTGCATTGAAAAAATTACAATTCAGCACCTACAGCAGTAATTGGCCAGGTTGGATTTGTCCTGCTTTTTGTGCACAGGACATACTGGACAATGTTCCATATTGTCCGGTAGATATCCACGAGCAGTAAGTAGTAATGAGCAAAAGGTTTCCCTGTCTTGTTTGAGCTGATACCACAATATTTAATGGGGTCCAGAGTCAATGATTCTGAGGTAATTTCCTTCCCAACAATATATCACTGTGCTACATGGTGGAGTCATAACAGTCCTAGAGGTGGTGATTGTGAAGTCTGGGACATTGTAGTGCATGATTTCATGAAAATTATAATGGCAGGCTATTCCTTGAAGAGTCCATGCAACAGCTCTCCCGATTTTGATGCAAGCCCCTAGATGTTAGTAATGTGGACATTGCAGGATCAATCGGACTGTATTTGCTGTCTTCATTTCCTGTGCCTAGATTGATGCAAGTGACTCATTTTGTTTCAATCCTTCGTTTCTAAATTCATAGCAGCTTGATGCAACTGGGTAACTTGCCAAGCCCTTTCAGAATAGACAAGCAGGAGGCTGGAAGAATACAGCAAGCCAGGCTGCATCAGGTGGTGGAGAGGTTGACATTTTGGATGTAACCATTCTTCAGGATTGGGGTTGGGTGTAGGGGGAGCTGCAGATAAAGGGGTTGGTGGGGGGAGGGTGGAATTTCTCCACTTCCTGATGCTGCCTGGCGTGCTGTGTTCTTCCAGCTTCCTGCCTGTCCATTTTGGGTTCCAGCATTTGCAGTTTGTTTTGTCTCTAATCAGGCCCTTTCAGAAGACAGTTAAAAGTCAACCACATCACTGTGTGCCTTGAGTTACAGATAGGCCAGATCATGGAAGGATGACAGATTTATTTCCTTCAATGAAGTACTTGCAGGACTACGCTGAGTCTTTGAACCTTTTGTCTCAGAAGGTGGTGGAAGAAGAGTCCTTGAACAATGTTTTTAAGGCAGAGGTAGATGGAATCTTCATAAACATGGAGAATGAATATTGTAGAGAATAGGCAGAAATGTAAAGTAATCAGATCAGCTGTGATCTTAGTGGCAGAACATGATTGTGAGACCAAGTGTCTCACTCTGGTCATAATTCATATGCTTATGACTTGATTCTCTTAAATATGTATACTTATTTGATCATAGATATATGCATTGTGTTTCCTTGGCTTTCCTTTCCACTCTTCCACTGTCCTGAACCCCAACCCTTCCTTTTCACTTAAGCCTTGCTCACTAAAGACTTGCCCTTTCCAGTCCTGAGTCTCCATGCAAGCTGCTCTTTGTCTGCTCCCACACCTGCTTTCATGTGCCACAGAGTTCAACAAGGCAGACTGCTAACCTCAGACAAGCCTGCACAATTACACACTTGTACGCTAAGGTGACCTAGGTGCCTCATTCACTGCTGACATTACCTCAACAATGTGGCATAATTGAAAAGAAAAGTTAATAAGTATTCATGGCATTGCAATGTATTACAAGTACAAATCTACCGTAGAACAGCATGAGGCCCAACACATTACAAAAACACTGCAAGCTTAATCTCTGCCTCTCAACCTGCTGTCAGAAATGAAAATCTCACATCCCACCAAATTCAGTCACCCACACGCTGCGCTTACAGGCTCCATATAATCCAACCTTCCTTTTTTAGTTGGACCAATCACACATACATAATCAATAAATTCTGTTTAATTAGATACTCCATCAATTATCTTGTGCTTTCTTTAAACATGCTGTTATGAGGCAGGGAAGAATAAAGGTTGATTGAATGTTAATCTGCATTAAATTGCATCAGCCAAGTGTCTGAACATTTCACCAATTTACGTCCTCCTGAGGGCTGTGATTATCCTTCTCATTCTTTATTATATTTCCATTTTGTAATTTGGAGAGTTTAAGAAAGGCCACCTACAGTCCAGGTCATTAATGCATATCAAAAGTTCACTGATTCAAATACCTGAAACATTGAAATAGTGGGAAAGAGCAGAGTGGTAGCACTAATTATCCAGCATCCCACAGCAGGTGCAAATGTAATGGGCCGAATGACTTGCTGCTGCATTGTAAGAATCTGTGCTAAGAGGCTGGAAGTATAAAAATCTCAGATTTGATCATGCAAATGTAAAGAAGCTGTGACTCACCATTCTGCATAAGCCGTGCTCTGCCTTCTGATACAGTGCAAGATCCTTTCTCAGTTTTCCAAAAGCTTACATCCTTCTTAGCAGTCGAGATGAAAGTCGTTCTGTGATCTTTTTTGTTTTCTTCATTGTCTTTTTCCTGTGACGCCATTTGTTCTCTGAGAAAGCGACGCTCTTTCTTCTCGAGTGCTGCCTGGTCCTCTGCTCTTTCTTTTTCTTCAGTTTCTTTTCTGGCTTTTTCTTCAGTATCTAATAAAACAAACAAAACATCGTGGCATTGTTAGAGTATTTGTGAACATTAATTACTTCTCAAATATTAACCTATTTTAACCATTAAGTTACAATTGCATACATTTATTCTGTACCTTTCTTCCTACATTTCTCAAACTCTTTGTAGGTTCATGTTAAGAAATTTTGTCTCAGTTGTGATGATACTATCCCGTTAAGAGGTTAATTTTGTCCTGTATTTTTTTTGAAGGAAAGTTTTATGACAGAAGTGATGAGCTGTGCATTCGAAGCCAATAAAGTAAACAACTTGTGAGGCCTTTTCTTTTTTAAAAAATTTAACAATAGAAGCAGCATGAATGGGTGGGGCCAGGCTCCCACAGAACCAGGATTTTAGTTTAGCATTTAGTAATTATTGGTGTTATGAAGTTGGCTATGGAAACTGTCTCTTCTCTCCCGACCAGGATTTTCTCTTTCTGCTGCCAGAATTACACGTGAGACAATCTATTTTTTTGGAATTTGCCTTTGGGAAAGATGTGTTTACGGGATGTTACTAATTTGGAACAGTTACTATTTAGTAGCTAAATAATCTAATATTCTGTTAAGTTTTCCAAGAGTTAAAGCTTTAACAATGCTTCTTTGCTTTGTTTGTATTTTAACTGTAGGGTAAGAATAAAGTATGTTTTGCTTAAAGCTGAGTAACGTAACTAATCGAATTACTTCTGCAACATAGCACCTATACTTGCCTTTAAATAGGATAAAAGTTAGGGTCTCGGCTATCTCCTCAATACATCTGAAGGGGGTTTGGTCTGGTTTATGACACAGTGAATTAGTATAATAAACTGAAAGTCTTTTTCCGCTATGTCACAATTAAAGAGCACTAAGTGGCATCAGAAATGGGGTGGGTGGGAATTCTGCTTTGCTGCTATCTCCAGACAAATTAACTACCTCAAGTAAAATTGTGTAACTTTCATTGACTGCTGTCATTCAGTGTTTCTGTGGAGATTTGGTCCTAGTTTCTGGTAGCAGGTCAGGCACAGAGGTGGAACAATGCCCAATCCTGCAAAAATCATCTGAGAGAATGTGATCATTTTGATTCTATGGGTCCTCAATTCTCTGAGAGTCTGGCAAGGCAACTTTGGTACAAGTGTGGAGGCTGCTGAATGTGAAGGCAAGTTGGACAGAAGGCACTGCATTGAAGTACGTGGACTCCCGGCCTCAGCCTGGACTTGAGCCCCCGCCCTCAGCCCTGATATGACCTCAGCACAGACTTGTCATGGTGATCTCTCGGCCCAGTGTGGCAATCTCCCAGCTTGTCATCTTCTCAGCTCAGCTGGTTTGTAAAATATGAAATTTCTTCTTCTTGAGGACAAATCGGTCCTATTCCCGCGTAAAACCCAAACGGGTCAGTGGTAATTAAAACCTCCTTGCTGATTTACACATATTAGAACTGTCAAAGGCTGCTCTGTCATAATTGCATCCTGCTTAATCGAGCAGGCAACAAGGAGCTGCTCCCAAAGCCGACAGTATGCCTATTAACATATACATGTTGGATCCTGTAAGTATCGTCTGACTTGAAATGCAGCTTTTAACTATGTGGCATGAGGCAAGCCAATGCAGCAAGGCAATTAATCAGGACCAGGAGGAGCCAAAAGTGATACATTTTCAATGGTGTTTTCTCCTGGTGGGATTGGCAAAATCGAAATGTTTCCTGTGGCCCACTTCTTTCTTTGACTATTAAGATGGCAAAATCCACACTCCCTGTTGGGCAGAATAACTCACAGAAAATATTTGTAAAACTTTGTGTATGCTTGGCTCAATACCAGTAGGACAGATGGACACTACTGCTGATGGACTGACTGACTGATACCAATACTTTCAGGACTTCGCCAGAGCTGGCAAGCCCATAGACAGAAGTCAGCTGCAACTCCTGAATGTGAAAGTAAATGTTAACTGTGTGAAATTAGTTTGTAACAATGTCTCTGATGAAGACTCGAAACCTTAGCTTGCTTTCTCTCTCTCTCATGGATGCTGTCTAACCTGCTGTGATCTCTAGCATTTGTTGCTTTCAGTACAGATGCAAGCATCTGCAGTAATTTGCTCCTGTATCTCAGTACTTCTGTTGTATATTATATATGATAGCAAATTAAGTTTGATATATCACTGAGTAAGTCGTACATACAGTCACCATTTACTTACCTTTTGCATGCAATGCCTTCCATTTTTCACGGTTTTGTTGCAATATTTCACTCCAGATATTTTTAAAGCTCTTCATATCCACAGCGAGCAGGGAAGAATTTATAGAAGAATTTCCTTCAGACAGTATATTTTTCAAATTTGTCCGTTTCACTTCAGTAGATGAAATACTGTGCACACTGGACATAATGAAAATGACTAGGTTAATATTAGACACCAGTAAACACACTGGCCTGATATTTATGAGGAAAGTTGGAGATTTCAGTTAAGGCAGAAAATGACCAAAGATCCTGCCAGACTTGAGAAATAGTGCTGGTTGCTAGGTGGAGGGATAACAAGAGTGACAGAAGGTTTGTCGAGTTAGAACTTGGATGTCAGTCTGGAGCTTAGAGAAGACAATGATTAGGGTTGGGCTAGCAGGTCCCAATCGAGATTTAATAGAAAGGACATTGATCAAGACTGGAGAGAATAACCTGCTATCAGAAATGAAGGAGACTTGAGGGATATGGGGTGGGAACTGACCTAGGTTTGGGTGAGGAGTGAGGGAGATGTCGCAGTTGAGTTGGGGGAGAGAGGTTCAGGATTAGAATCAGAAAGTCAAAGATTCCCTTGAAGGCCTTGGGCTAACCTCTCTGCTTTGTCTGAAGAATTGCAAAAGAAAAAAGGAACCTGCAGTTCCCCATTTAACTTCACTGTTGTGTTATCCAACATGGCTGGAAAATTTACCTCTGTCTCACAAATTCTGTGGAAAAGCTTCATTTGAAATATGCTGATGAGTGTTCTGTCTTCATGGTGGGACCTGGGAAAGGCTCATAATTCACTGTTTGTGAAAATGGTGGTTAAGGCTGATATATGGGGTCAGGTTCCCTATATGTTACTCTTTAATCCACTGAACCTATTGTGTGGTGGGGAGTGTCAATATTGACACCAATGATTTAGAAATGAACTATTGAGCTTGTGTTATTGCTTAGAAATCAATTGTTATACAAATGTGTGGGAACAGATCAGAGAGTAGAATTGCTGTGATTAATAACAAACTCTACAAAATACAACTCAGTTTTAGAATGAAGATGCCTTCATGTTAAATTATGTTTTGCTTTGCTTATTGTTGATAGTGCATAATTTAAAAGCATTACCAAACAATTTTTAAAAGTGTGATCCAAGGTTAGTTCGCAAATACAGTCTAGAACAGATTTGACTGATGTTGATCAAGTCACTTAGATATGCTCAGTCCTCATTCACATGCAGGCAAGAAGATCTGCCTATCAGAGTGGCACTCTGTGGTAGTTCACCAGTAGGACATTGCTAGAAATTTACTGGACCTTAATATGGAATCTCCCATTTCAGATGGAGATGAGGAAAAATTTTTTCTCTGAGGAGTTTTGGTGCTTAGAATTTTCTTCACCGGTGAGCAGTGTCAGTCATTGCATATACTCAAGGCTGAGTGAGACAGATTTTGATTGCCAGGGAAGTCAAAGGTTATGAAGCAGTCAGGAAAATGAAGTTAAGGCCACAAACAGATAAGGCAGATCTTATTCAATTTCAGAGCAAGCTCAAAAGACCAAATGGTCTCCTCCTGCTCCTGTTTTCTTATGTTCTCACATCTACATGTAATGATTTTCACTGAGGGGTGAGCCTCAATTTTAAATAATATTCTGTTTGTACAGGGTCTAGGTAAATGACTGATCCATGCCTCGGAGCCACGTGGACTGGCCCCCAAAAACAGCAGGAACCACTGCCTTACAAAGAGGCTGCCTGTAGGAAATGCCAAAATGTTTTAAAATTACCTTGCTGAAATACAGCGCTTCGTGGGGTTAGTTTGCCAGACAGCCAGCATTGCATAACCATTAACATTTCAATTTAAACTGGGACCCCAGTGATAAATTAGAGTCCAATCTGCATATTTAAACAGACCATATATTTTGAGGCAGACACCTTGGATGCTTTCAATTTAAAATCAACCAGAGTGGAAATTCCTCCATTCCACTTTAAAACTGTTCCTTTCTACGCCTGTCTTCATTCATTTTCACCAGCAGCTCCCAAGAGTGCAGAGACAAGCTCCTTTAAACTGAATGCCAGTTCATTTTACCAATTTCAGCAGTAATTTGGGAGAGTGGCTTGCAAAGGAAGGAATACTCTTCTGTTTCACGAGCTAGGTGACCATTAATAAAAATGAACAGTTCTTGAAATGTTTCCAATCATTGGAAATGAGCAGATGACTCAATTCTTAGTTTCTGACTAACCTGGCTCGCCGAAATCCACTGGCACTGGAGTGGGATGCTTCATCAATAAGGGGAGTTACAATCTTTTCAGTCATGTCAGTCAAAACGGAAAATGTTGGTTCCACAATAAAATCAATAAAACCTGGAAAGATCATGGCAATTATTTCAGAAATAATGAATGCTTCTTAAACAATTTCAAAGTGAGTAAATCTTCAATTCTTGCACCTGACACAGATGTATTTTGTTTTAAGAATCAATATCACTGAATTAATGTCATTATCATGATTGTTTGTTCATGATGGCATGGGAGACATTAACCCTCCATTCCTCCAGAAACTGAATTTTCCACAGTACCATTCAGTTCAGAGTAGATGTGACAAAGTGGTATTTTGCTTGATATTAAGAGAAGGAACCATTTAATTTCATAGTTGCGTTATGGGACTGCTAAAAGTTAGGAAATGTGATTGTTGTAAGTTTGTGTTTTAGAATCAAAACTATTATATTGCACCTACAGATGACCTATTTCTTTTAAATGTATATCAGAGATGTGACATTGTAATAGAGAAAACATGCACAGCTCTTAATGAATTCAGAATTTTCTCATTCAAATCCCACTTCTGCTTAATGAGAGCAAACCTGGAGTGTAGTCAATGATAGGTTTCATTACAGTAATGTTACCCCTGAATTAGTCAGAAATTCTCTTGCTCTTGCTTCCCACATGTTGAGTGTGGTATTGTAGATGGTGTCTTCAAGTATGTTCCATTTTGCTTCTGCACTCTGTATGATAATGAGTGCCTCGAGTGCCTGTGCAAATGAGTCACAGACTAGGTAGGCGGTTTAGTTGATTTAATATGAGGACAGCTTTTGTGCTTTCAGTTAAAAAAAATTAAAGGTTGCATCTACATACAAGTGCACACCAGGGAGTGATCTGTATCACTGAAAATTCAAAGATAGAAGACATTACATGCGAACCTGGCACATGATCTGATGTTATTTAAAAGTCCTCAGACATTTCAATTCGAAAAAGTCTGCAACTTTTCCTGAGAAGAAGAAAATGACATGCATGCTTTTATTGACAAGCTACATGTTGTAGCTTAGGAAAAAAAGGCCATTTTTCTTTTAGTTTCAACATTCACCATTGTCTGTCAGCTGTATTGGTTTGTTTTAACAGCCAGGGTGGCATGGCATGATGGTGCAGTAGTTAGCATTGATGCCTGACAACACCAGGGACCCAGGTTTGATTCCAGCCTTGGGTAACTGTCTGTGTGGGTTTCCTCACACAGTCCAAAGATGTGCAGGTCAGGTGGAATGGGCATGCTAAGTTGCACATTACTGTCCAGAGATGTGTAGGTTGGGTAGCCTAGCCATTGGAAATGCAAGGTGATAGGGTAGGGGAAAACAAGTCTGGGTGGGATAATCTTCAGAGAGTTGGTGTGGAATTATTAGGCAAAATGGCCAGTTTCCACACTGTAAAGAGTCTATGATTAACTTCTTACAAAAATTGTTCATGGCATATATTGCCCATCCTTACTCACCTTAAAGGTGGTAATGGTGAGCTGTCTTCTTGACCTCCTGCAGTTCTTAGAGTATAGGGACACCCACAGTACTGTTGATTTTGACAAAACAACAATGAGGGAATGACAATATAGTTCCATATCAGGTTCATCAGTGGCTAAGAGGGGATGTGCAGGTTTTAGTGTTCCTATGCAGCTGCTGCCACTTTGTGGTAATGGTCATGTGTTTGAAAGGAATTTGCAAAGGACCTTCAATGAATTGCTGCAATACATCTTGTAGATAAATACACACTGCTGCATTATGTGTCAATGGTGAAGGGAGTCAATGTTAAAGGTGCCAGAGAGTGCTGTTAGAGCTGCATCCATGTAGACAAGTTAACAGTGCAAGCACTTCTGCCTTGTAAATGATGGAGGGCTATTGCAGAGACATGAGGTGAGTTACTTTCCACAGAATTCCAAACCTGTTCTTTTAGGCACTATAATTTATGTGGCTGGTCTAGTTCAGTTTCTGGTCAATGGTAACCTCCAGGATGTTGATTCAACTATGGTAACAGCATCGAACATCAAGGGGCGATACTTAGATTCTCTGTTGTTAGAGATGTTCATTGCCTGATATTTGTATGGCACAAATGTTACATACACTTATCAGCACAAATCTGGATATCGTGTAGGTTTTACTGAATATGGACAAGGTCAGCTTCATTATCTGAGGAGTCATAAATCATGCTAACATTATGCAAACATTAGTGAACAGATCCACCCCTGATCTTATGATGGAGGGAAAGTCGTTGACATAGCAGCTGAAGATGGTGGAACCTGAGATATTACCATAAAGAACTCCTGTAGCTGAGATGATTGACTTCCAACAACTACAACCATATACTTCTGTTCTAAGTATGATTCCAATTTGCAGAGAGTTTACCTCTGATTTCTATTGACTGAAATTTTCCAGGGCTCTTTGATGATATCATCTCACAAATGTTGCCTTGGTGTCAAAGGTAGTCACTCTCATCTCACTTCTGGAGTTCAGCCCTTTGTTTGGACAAGGCTATAAAATGAGCTCGGGGCTGGCAGAAGCCAGATTAAGCATTAGTAAGCAGGCAAGTCCTTTCCATGTGCCACTTGGTAGCTCTTTTTACAGCTGCTTCCATCACTTTGTTGATGATCGAGAGTAGACTGATGAGGTGAGAACTGTTGGATTCATCCTGCTTTTTGTTTGCAGGAATAGATGTTTGCCTTTAAATATGTCATTAATCAGGATGATATAAAATGATGATTTGATGCATTTTTGACTGCAGTTTTCTTTTAAATTTTCACTTTAAAGTGTTACACTTGTTATTTCATGGTTCCCGAAGGCATTTCATAGTGGACAGACAGAGAATGGCTATGGGGGATACCTGGGACAACACAGTGGAGACACAGGAGTATGAAGGGAAGGGGGCATGAGTGGTCCAGGTTAAGAAGGATAAGAATGACATGGAGATTTAGTTTGATGTCACAGTGAACTAAGTCAGGCCTTCTAATGAGCACAGCTTGGCTCAAAGACCTGTCTGACACTAACGCAGATAAAACAGGAATGTAAACTTCCTTGCATCCAGGAAATAAAAAATATGTCGGAAATGACTGACTTTTCATGGTAAACTTACCACAGAAGGAAGTTACAGAAAAAGGAAATCATGAAGGTTTACAGGAGAACATGACATTCACCTCATGAGGGTCAAATTACTGTCATTAAAAAAGCTGCACATTGAAAGACGAGAATCCTTTGCACATCAGAACAATGGCAGATTATGAAGAAGCCTACAATCCAAACAATTCTTTATGCTTGGGGTCGCTCTACCTGTGTGTATCTGGATTGAGATACTAAGAAAATGTTACATCTTATTTACGATATGGAACTATCACAAGTTGTGTAAGGTTACTGAGCAACAGGCTTGAAGGAGCCAAATACATCTCGTTCATCTCTTTGATAGTCATAAATGATGCAATCCTTGCCCCTACTATAAGGATAACGCCGTAGCCATTGGCAGATTCTATCCTCTCCTTCATTGATGAATGAGAGGCAATTCTGTACACAGTAATCCAGTCAAATATATTCTTGCACTCCAGGTTTACTAGATCGGCAAGTTTGCTTACTTAAATGCTATCTAAATTCCTTTGGAAATCATTGAGAATGTCTGCCTCCACCAGTCTCATAGGACATAAGTTCTCCTCGGGTTTAGAGCAGGAGAGGAGGAATCCCATTGTCATTGCCCACATTAGGATTAATTGCACTGATAAGATTGAAGAGGAAGTTCTGATGTAAGATAATGAACAGTTAAGAGCTATTAAGAGCGGTATTAAGCCAAACCGAGAGAAAGTGAGGACTGCAGATGCTGGAATGGCTCTTGTCCGAAACATCAATTCTCCTGCTCCTTGGATGCTGCCTGACCAGCTTTTCCGGCACCATGCTCTCAATTATTAAGCCAAACCTCCAGGCTGATAATCTCAGGATTACTACCTGAGCCATGGTCAAACTGGCTCAGAGCAAATGAAGTCAAGGAATTCATGTTTGGCTTAAAGATTGGAGTGAGATGAATAGTTTTTGGTTCAGGGGCACTGACTACTGGGAAACTGGGATAGAAGGGAGCTTAAACCATACTAGATACAGTGCCTTGGCCCTGGAAAAAGGGCCTTAAACTAATTAGATGGGGTGCTCAGAAGAGGTTATCTGTAGTTTCATAAAACAAAAGTATGGTGATGATAGCCAGAATGGAACAGAAAGTACAAGCACAAAAAATCAACAGTTGTTAGAGTCAAAGAGGAAAAATTGTTAATAGGCAAAATTAATAGCTGCTTACTTAAATGTGCCAAGTATTGAATGAATAACACAAAAAGAGATTAATGGATATGTTTTCATAGCTGATCATGGAGTAGGAGGAGATCAGAATTGTGAACTAAATAGTTAGGGGTATGTAGAGTTTTGAAAATATGGACACAGAGGGAAAGAGAGGTAAGGTGGTTTTATTAGTACAAAATGGAATAAGTATGATAGCAAGAAATGATTTTGCATTTGATAATGTAGAATCCACGTGGGTGGAGATAAGAAATAACAAAGGGAAGACACTGGTAGGAATAGTAGAAACACTAAAAGTACTGTAATTCAGGAAATAATGAGGATATGTTAAAAAAAGGCATTAGATTATTATTTGATGATTTCATGTAGACTGGGAAAATCAAATTGTCCAGGGTAGCCACGAGGAAGAATGCACAGTGTGTGTTTGGAATGGTTTTGTAGAACAATATGTCATTGATCACATTAGGGACCAGGATAGTTTTGATCTGGCAGTATGTTATGAGTTAGGTTTATTAAAAGACTTCAGAGTGAAAGATCTCTTAGAAAAGAGTGGCCATAACATTGTAAAGCTTGGAATTCAATTTGAGAGTGAGAAACTTGGGTCAGAAACAACTTTGCTAAACTTAAACAAGCATAATGATTTAGGAATGAGGACTGTGATGACTGGAGTGGACTGGGAAAGGAATTTTGCAAGAAATAAGTGAGGAATAATGGCAGATATTTAAGAAAATAGTGTATAACACATAACAAAGTTATATTCTATTGAAAAAGAAGGATTCTAAAGGGATAAGCCAACCATAGTTAATCAAAGAAGTGAAGAACAGTATCAAATTGAAAGGAAGAAACACATACTGTGGCAAAGATTAGTGGTCAGCCAGAGGATTGGGGGAGTTTTAAAATACAACAAAAAATTACTAAAGAAAAAGGAGAAAATAAAGTATGAGGACAAACCAGCAAGAAATACACAAATGAACCTATTTAAATACAGAAAAAGGAAAAGAAGAAGCCAAAATGAATGGAGGTACCTTAGAGAACAAGGCTGGGGAATAATAAATGGGAACCGGGAATGGCAGTGGAGTTTATTGGTACCTTTCATCCGTCTTCAGGGTGGAGGACATTAATACCATTCTAAAAATACTAAATCATCAAGGAACCCAAGGTGGGGACAGGCATAAAATAACTATCACTAGAGAAGAAACCTAAGGAAAGTAATGTGCTAAATCTTCCAATCAGTGGTGAATACATTGTCTGAAGATTTCTACATCCCAGATTGTTTACTTTTTTTAAACTGTGACTAGTGAAGGATCAAAACTGCCTTGAAGTAGGGGAGTCAGCAAACACAGCAGAAGTTGGGCAAAGAGAGGTCACAACCCATTTTTATGACATCAACTAACATAAGCAGACAAGTTTTGCAATAAATCAGGTCTTTTGGTGAATACATTGGTGAGTGGGTGGCTGGATAAATCAGTGATTGGATGGAAGTGAGAGTGATTGAATGAGTGGGCAGTGGGGTGGGAGTCGATGGTGGCTGCATGGAGGAATGCCCCTTTCTTCCCTCTCTACCTTACCTGCACCCTTAGCAGTTCAAATTGCCCTTAATAGACTTTGCATGTACATTAACCAATCAGAAAATACTGGTGTTGGCTAATAGGTGTAAGGATACCACAGGTTTCTTTTTGGTGATGGGAAAAATAAATATTTAGTTGCATGTCAAATGTAAAGTATTTGGATATAAAAAAAAGTTGAGTGGGGTGAGAATATGATGTAGATAAATGAAAGTGTGGACTTGGACTCTGTGTATAACAACTAGCAGTGACTGACATACAAAAATAATTTGTCAGAATTTTAAAGGAAATGATTAAATATTCTGTTACTCAAAGCAGCAATCTTAATTTGTATACCTACCATAAAATAATTTCATTAGCCTAAGCATCTTACAAAGCTGACCAACAGATGTCAAATTTTCATTTACAGAGTGGATTTAAGTGAGAATCGAGGTCCATGATTACATAATAATTGCCAAAGTCTTTCCGTTTCTGGGCAGATGGAGGTCGGATATGACACCTGTACACATGTTGTGACTCCTCAGATATCCTGACAGAATGACTACACTGCAATTGCAGTTTAACTTTAAAATTCTGATGGACAATTACCCTGACAATTCTGTGTCAGTGGCATCCAACACTCTCAGGGCGAAAGTACGTATAAGAATTGTCATCTATAAAATTTAACAGGCAGAAAATTCTGGGCTGTCAACACATGATGTATTTTCCACTCTTTACTGGGAGCACTGACCTGACACATTTCTTCTTCAAATGTGGTGTCATGACGTTTAGGGGGTGGATTGAGCTCAGTTGGCTGGATACCTGGTTTGCGATACAGAGTGACACCAACAGCATGGGTTAAGCTCTCCTCTCACCTGAGACATGGTTACCCTCAGGGTGAGGCACCACCAGTCATCCGTCTCCCTGATGGGAGAGCAGACGTATGGTGTGGTAAGACTACGGCAGGCTTATCTTTGATTTTTACATAAAGTTTCTTTACATTCCACCTTAATGGGGACTCATTTGAAAGAAGTATGTACATCCTTTGAAGTAAGAGGAAGATGAATTTAGATTGAGCATGTGAAATAATCTTGTCGAAGTAGAAATCTTAAGAAGTGTGCATTATAAAAAATTACTTGTCAGGGAGCAGCAGCTTTTCTTCTTAGCTTTACATTACCATATCAACATCTACAGTCAACAGTAATAAATTAAATGATCAAACCATTGTACTGTATATACTCATACATAAACAATTTGTGAATAAAACATGTTTGAAGCATCAATCAAATGCCATGAAAAAAGTATACAAGTTTTGAACAAGCCAAAGTTAACATTATAACATTTCTATACTGCAACTTTTAACTAGTAATAATGCATACTTTCATTCCCCCCTTGAGGTAAATTGTTCTGTCTTTTCTGATTTTGTTTTTTATCTTTAATACATTAAATACTAGTTTTTAATTATTTCTGTAGATTGTTTTCAAACATCAATACAATATGGGAGGATGCAGATGGGAGTTCTTGTCAGGTTTCGTTCCATTTCTCCCATACAGTGATATTCAAATAGACTCCAAATCTAGCCCAGGCTCTTGTTCCTGATTTGGAGAATAGTAGAAATGGAGTTGAATTTCCTGATGATCGAGTTTTTTCAATAAAAGTAGATGCTTATATATGACACTATGCTTTAAGCTGCTTCATGTTAATTTGACCATAGATTGTTCATTGAATTCTTTTTTGATAAAGATATACCTGTATTTGAGCATCCTACCTATTTGGGACTGAGCTACCATTGTTGAGTTACGATCACAGAGTGGAGAGAAAGGAAGCCCCAGTTCAGCCTCTTTGTCACCCTGCAATAAGATGAAATGAAGAACTGAAATTGAGCTGCTCATGTTGGTTTCTAATGTAATTACATAAATAAGGCTTGGGAACCTTGCAAAACTAAGTTTGCTAAGCCTTGCGCACACTGTGGTATTTTCCCCAGCAACCACTCCTGATACTTTCAAGTGCTGACTGGATGTGTCTTCTAAAAGCAGTAATGCCCCTGAAGTGTTAAATTCACTTGCTTAATTTTTGTTTTCTTTTCTTCTGGTTTTCTGGATTTTCTTTTTTTTGGAGTGGGGGCCAGATAACACCACAGCAATCATGTGACATTTCCCAAATGACCATTGCCGGCACCACCTCTACCACAATGTGGTACTGGGTTGGTGTTGTTCAGAGTCATTTACTGCCATCAATCCTCTTTGTTTTAGGCATACCAAGTGATTACTGGGAGAGAGTTAAATATCCACAGAGAAAGCACTGTTCTTAGATAAAACTAAGATTTGTTGCATGATATTAATAAGTACAACCACACTTGATCAGGCAGAATCTTTAGGACTCTGGGGAGCTGGTATAGATGCATCTGGTCAGATAAATAATAATACAGAATTCTTTGGAATAGCCTAAATCTTCCGGTTTTCATTAGGTCTAAATCTCGACTTAATTAGGAAGATGTGATTCAGAGATCAACAGGAGTCCTAACATATAGGTGATAAAATTGCACAGGAAACAAACTTCTAGAAGTCATTTCCACTGTATTGACCGTCCGCAATTGTCTCTCGCACTAAGCTCCATATTGAAAATTTGGGCTCAATGCACAGGACTTGTCTGGATACCTACCCAGAAAACAGTACAATGATTAATACTTGGTTATTTCAAAAGTGGTCAGTGTGAACAACACAACTGCCACTCTAAAAAATCTCTCCCCTAATCCAACAGTCCTCTCCAAATTGACCCAACTGCCCAAGGATATGACATGACTAGTCCCACACCCATAACCTTTCTGACCCAACATGACTGTCATTCCAACCAACCTTCCCTCAACATAACCATCCCCAAAACTGATAAGCCCTCAACTAACATCACACTTGTGCTCCCAAATGCTAACTCACTTATCCACTCAAATTTCTACCCAATCAAACATTCACTAATTCACTGAAAGACTTGAGAACTTTTAAAACTCTCTAGCATCTGACACCTGATGTTTTTAAAAAAAGGACATTTCACTCAGGAACTATCTTTCTGTCTTTGAAAACTGTGATTTTCATAGTTCTTCTGGAGAGGGGATAGCTCATTTGGGGAAGGGGAGAGCAGATGGAGATGAAGAGTTATGGTCGTAGCAGACTCAGTAGTGAGGGATACAGGCAAGAAGCTGCAGATTGTTTCCAGGATGGTACGTTGTCTCCCTAAGTCCAGGGTCAACATTGTCAGTGATTAGCTGCAAATTCAGAGAACAACATTGATAGAAAGAGGTTGAGGTCTTGAAGCAAGGATGTTGGGAAATAGGTAATAGATTGCAAAGGAGGACCTCAAAAGTTGTAACCTCTGGATTAGTCCCAGTGCTACATATGAGTATGTATATAAGAATAGGCAGATTGAGCAGTTGTATGTGTGGCTGAAGAGTTGGTACAAGAGGGAGGGCTTTAGATTGCTGGATCACGAAATCAGTTTCTGTGCTGGGTTTCATGTTAACTGCAATCACATTATCAATTGCTGTTGTTGGCAGTTTATACTAATTTGGCAGGGAAATGGGATGCAACGTGGAGATACTATACTGGGTGATGCACATGCAAATATAAAACAAAAGCAAAGTCAGTCTGGAACGCAGAACATACATGGTCAACATAAGACACAAGGGAGCTTGGCAAAGTTGGACAGCTTTTATTTTAATGCAAGTAAGGCAGGTGGGTTGAGGGTGGTGGTTAACATATGGGAATACAATATTATTACAATCACAGAAAGAGTTTAGGGATGGACAAGACTGACAACTCATATTCTAAGGTATAGCATATTCAGACAAAGTGATGGTTGTAAAAGAAGAGCTGGTATTGAACTATTTATCAATGAGTCAACTATTGCAAAAGGGATGGTATCTTAGAAGAATTCTCAACAGAGGCCATATGAATAGAACTCAAAATTAAAAATTAAACAATCACATTGTTGGGACTATACTCTAGTCCCCAAAATAATCAGAAAGGGAAGAGTAGATATGTTAGCAAATTTCAGAGAAGTATAAAAATAATAGATTGATAATTGTAGGGGATTTCAATTTCTCCAATATTAATGGGATAGACAGTCTGAAATGCTTAGAGAAGTGGAATTCTTCAAATACATCCAGAAGAGCTTTTTACACCAACATGTAGAAAGCCTCCAGAAAATGTATGCAGATATTGCTTGGACTGGAAAGTTTCAGCTATAAAGACAGACTAAATAGGCTAGAGGTTGTTTTGCCTTATGGCAGAGAGAGCTTCAAGAGGATCTGATTGAGGTGTACATAATTATGTTGAGCACAGAAACAGCAGATTGGTGGAAACCTTTCCCAAAGTAGAGTGATGAATAACTGCAGGGCATAGATTTAAAATGAAATGCATGAAGTTTTATAGAGATTTAATAAAGAATTTTTCACATAATGGATATCTGTAACTCTCTGCCAGAAAGGGTAGTCAAGGCAGGAACCATCATAACCTTTAATTTAGCTGATAACCTGTTCAGCTGATCATTTGAAGCCACACCACACAAGGCTCCTGATCAACTACTGGAAAACAGGTTGAGAATAGACAGGTGCCTGATCACTGGTGTGGACTCAATGGGCCAAATGGCCTCTATCCATGCTGGAACTCTCTGATTGCACAAGGGCTTGAGCTTCTTTTCACCCAATATCTCCTACACTCATCAGTCTTCTGTGGGGATGGTTATGCTGACCCATCACTATACAAATATAAACATTCCTCTCAGTTAAAACGTAAGTGCCCGTCAGTCTAATTTTTTTAAAAAACTCTGTGCTGACTAGATATCTTACCTGTCTGAAGAATTCCTCCAACAATGCCATGGTCCAGCGATGATGCATCTCCCAGGCTTTCGTTGGATGGCTGATATCAGCTGTGTGCAGCAACATGGAAAAGGCTTTTGGTTTATCAATCCTGCAAATCAACATAGTGATGATAGAAATGACCAGTCTGAGGCAATGCAAAAAGAGTGCCATCAGAGGGTAAAAGATTACGGTCCATATAATTATATTACATCTGTTGGTAATCAATTATTGTTAATTTTTTATGTGAACATGTATAAGGAATTCAGTCAGTGGAAAGCTTTGTATCAGAGCATCATTCACCCATAATCTGCACTTCTTTGCTATCTGTGATTTTATCTTTTGTGTATAAAACACCTGAATTTATGTTAAACACAGGCTGCAAAATCCTGACAGTCCACTTTGCAAAAGTACATTGGCCAGAATTTGCTGACAGGAATCATGGTGAGGCAAATGGTACTTACTGTTATTCATATGTGAATAGTACAGAACCTTCAGATGAGGAGCAATGCTTTATCACTCAAATATCCAAAAATTGGTAGCCATGTTGTAGTGCTCCACAATTATATTCACAAAGGCATTTTGCTGTCTGCCTCATTATTGAATTGTGTTGAATGGCACAAAGTTACTTCATTTGCCCAATAAATATAAATTAAACATGACAGATGGGGTAATTCTTGTCATTTCAAAGCAAATAACTTTTAATTATGTCATAAAAATAGTTACTACCAAACAACATCTATGGCACTGAAAACTAATTATTCTCAGTGTGGAGTAACATTCCTTCAGATCTCAGTGTTGGACAGTTTAAAAATGCAAAATTAAAAACTTCATGATGATTGTACTTTGCCTTTCTGTCTCATTTTATCATTCCCTTCAATAAATCTTACCTCTCCCTTTATTTCTCTTCTTGACTTGATTTGACATTGAATTCAGACACTGATTATGAATTGTCAGTTCTCCCTCAATCATTTGTTCTGATTACTTAAGGAGATACACAGTTGGCTGTCCTATTCACTCTGATCTCACATAGCCAGTTTCCTTCACTATAATGTTGCCAGCTCCCATATTTGCAACTTTATGGATAAAAATATTGAGAGTTGGAGCCTGCTTTGACAATTATAACTAGTAAAAGACTTTTGTTCAATATCCTGCTACGGCACAATTTGTCCTGTTATATGTATAAATGCTGCACTGGGTTCAGAAATACAAATGTCCTTGCTTAAAGTAAAATCTTTAAGTTGTTGTTCACAATTAGTCAAAGTGATTAAGAATCTGGATAGCCATATTGCCAAATAATGAACAGCATCCATGTGTGGAATCAATAACATTCAATCTTAATGTAATCAACTACATATACCCTTCACTAGTGGATGATTGTAAAAAGTAAATTCCAAACATCAAGGTCAGTAAATTCATCTTGAAATGCCAAGTCCCATCAACTGCACCACAATCCCATCATTTACCTCCAATCTTACTCAATCCCAAAAATTCCCAACTTCATCTCATACTCTCACATATTTCTCAACTTGGCTGTTCAATTGTCACAGCTCAAGTAATATTTGAGCAATTAAATCCTTCAATATCAACATTCGATAGTTATTGTAAATCTTCTTGATTTCTCTTCAGATTTTCTTATCTCTTTCTCTCTGTCAGAAAGCCTCTAGATTACGCCCAGTAACATGACCATCCTTTATTTGTCCCATAACTCTAACCAAACAGATGCTGTCTCTTTGCTTCTTCCCTATGGGTTGACCTTTATAAAGCACGGAGTTCACTGCTCACACACCCGATGAAATTTGGTTTCAAACCAATTGACTTTAAACAAGGCCACCTTATAGTGATAACACACTTCAGGGGAATATAACTGGGTAAGTGTGAAACCTATGTTCCTTAGTGGGAGGAAGTACCACTCTCTGGAGATGCCCTGCAAAATATGATTGCAGTAGGCACTGCTGGGACTGACAAGCCCATGGATAGAAAGGATGTGGCCAACAGAGAGAGATATGGTGTGTGTTTTGGGTGGTGAGGGAACATGGAATATAGAAACAGGCGCTGAGTGAGGTGGTACAGTGGGTTTTGAAGGCCAAATGGGGAGATATAAAGGGTGTGTGGAGAGAAAACATCACACAGGATCCCCAACTCAAAACCTTTCCTACCTGCCTTTTCAAGAGATTTATTAAAAGAATTACTTCTCACTCTTACATACCAGCTACTACGCAATGTATTGCACTGGTGGAAGCAGATTGAGGGATTCAATAGGGCACCAGTTACTTCTAAATAGTTGACTGTCTATTTTATATGACTGTGTTCCCGAGTCCAAGCTCTAACTTGCAATGCCCACATTATGGTGAGTCTGCAGTTAATGGCACACTGCAAAGGTGCAATCCTCACAATGCTACAGGCCCATTCTGCCTGCTTCTCTCTGGCAAAGCAAATTAGTTATATTCAGTTTCTCTTAAAATAGAATGTCTCAATGACATATTATCGAACTACAGAGAATACAGAAAAAAAAACACTTCAGTAATTGCTGCAAATCAGGAGGTGGCAAGAAATTTAGTGAAATTGTAATTACTAGCATTGGTCACAACTCAAAAAAGATTCAGTAGATTAATCCCAGGTATGGAGAGACTTTCTTACAAGGAGAGGTTGAGTAGGTTGTGCTCTTTGCAGTTTAGGAGAATGAGAGAAGATCTAGTTGAAATGTATAAGATACTGAGGGAGCTTAACAGGGTAGATCTTAGAGGTTGTTTCCCCTTATGGGACAGTCTAGAATCAGAGAGCATAATCTCAGAGTTAGGAGTTTAAGGCAAAAATAAGATTTTTTTTTCTTTCAGAAGATGGTTAACCTGTGGAATTCTTTCATGCAAAGGGCTGTCAAGGATGGATCATTAAGTATATTCGAGGCTGAGATCGACAAATGTCTAATTATTCGGGGAATCAAGGGTTAAGGGGACAAGACACAAAAAGATCCGAGGATGATCAGATCAGATCAGATGAGGAGCAATGCTTTATCACTCAAATATCCAGATGGATCAGATCATCCAGGATAGCACTGAATAGCTGAGTCTATTCAATGAGTCAAATGGCCTACTTTGGCTCCTACAGCAAAATGGTATTGAGCAAACTAATAAAGCTGTGGGTCAACAAATCTAATTGTCAATGATAATGAGGTGATTAGATTAGATTAGATTAGATTACTTACAGTATGGACACAGGCCCTTCGGCCCAACAAGTCCACACCGACCCGCCGAAGCGCAACCCACCCATACCCCTACATTTACCCCCTACCTAACATTACGGGCAATTTAGCATGGCCAATTCACCTGACCCGCACATCTTTGGACTGTGTAGAGGATGTTAACTTGCAAAAAATCCCTCTTTTCATGAAAAGGTTTCACTGCATTAGCAAGTAGCAAATTTATTCAGGAAAGGAGAGACGCAAACAGTTAGTTTCATGTCTGTCATGGGGAAAGTGTTGGAATCAATCATTATAGAGATTACCATCTGAATACTTGAAAAAAATTCAAAGTTATCAGGAAGAGTTAGCATGGTTTCACCAAAGGGATATCATCTTTAATCAATTTATTGGAAATCTGTGCAGGAGTAAAATGCGCTGAGGGTAAAGTGACACATCAAAGATTATGGAAAATAAAGTGAAGCAGTGAGTGACATGTTAGCATTGGTAGAGGATTGACTTCCTGGCAGAAAGCAGCTGCACAAATTCAAGGGGAGGCAGTCATATGGTGGTAATATCGCTAGATTAGCAATCCAGAACTCCAGCTAATGTTCTGGGAACGCAGGTTCAAATCCCACCAAGGTGGGATGGTGAAATTTGATTTCAATAAAATCTGAAATAAAGAGATGATTTAATAGTGACCACATCGTTGTCAATTGTCGTAAAAATCCAATCTGGTTCACTAACATCCATTGGCATACATATGACTCTAGATCCACAGCATTGTGGTTGACTTGTAACTGCCCTGTGGGTAATTAAGGATTGCCAAGAAAGACTGGCCTAATCAACGATACCCACGTCATGTGAACGAATAAAACTAAACGTGCCCAGTCTGATTGGCAGTATAATGTGTGTAGTTCTGCATATCTCTGTGTTGAGGGCCTCAAAGATGTAAATCTCAGTGTGTGGCTGGGTCACCATTTACAGCCCATCTCTAGTTGACCTTAAGACAATGGTGAGCTGCCTTCTTAACCCACTGCAGTACATATGCTGCAGGTAGAGCAATAATGTCGAGGGAGGGAATTCAGTGATCTAGCAACAGTGAAAGAACAGTGATATATTTCCAAGTCAGGATGGTGTGTGGCTTGGAGGGAAACTTGTAGGTGGTGGTGTACCTATGTGTCTGCTGCCCTTGTACTTCTAGATGGAAGTGGCTGTGGGTTTGGAAAATGCTCTGTAACGATTTTTGGCAAATTCATTAGTGCATCTTGTAGATAGTACACACTGCTGCTGCTGAGCATCGCTGATGGAGTCATAGAGTCATAGAGATGTACAGCAAAGAAACAGACCCTTCGGTCCAACCCATCCATGCCGACCAGATATCACAACCCAATCTAGACCCCCCTGCCAGCACCCAGCCCATATCCCTTCACACCCTTCCTATTCATATACCCATCCAGATGCCTTTTAAATGTTGCAATTGTACTAGCCTCCACCACTTCCTCTGGCAGCTCATTCCATACACATACCACCCTCTGAGTGAAAAAGTTGCCCTTGAGATCTCTTTCATATCTTTCCCCTCTCACCCTAAACCTATGCCCTCTAGTTCTGGACTCCCCCACCCCAGGGAAAAAACTTTATCTATTTATCCTATCCATGCCCCTCATGATTTTATAAACCTCTATAAGGTCACCCCTCAGCCTCCAATGCTCCAGGGAAAACAGTCCTAGCCTATTCAACCTCTCCTTACAGCTAAAATCTTCCAAACCTGGCAAGATCCGTCTAAATTTTTTCTGAACCCTTTCAAGTCTCACAACATCTTTCCGATATTAAGAAGAAGTGATTGAACATATGTGGATACGGTGTCAGTCCATCGGGCTGCTTTGTCCTGGATGGCGTCAAGTTTCTACAGTGTTATTGGAAGTGCAATCATCCAGGTAAGTGGAGAGCATTCCATCACACTCACAGAGTCATAGAGTTATACAGCATGGAAACAGACCCTTCAGTCCAACTAGCCCATGCCAACCTTGTTCCCAAACCAGACTAGCTCCACTAGCTTACATTTGGCCCATATCCCTTAAAACTTTCCTACTCATGTACTTATCCAAATGACTTTTAAGTGTTGTAGCTGTGTCTGCATCCACCACTTCTTCTGGAAGTTCACTCCAAATCCAAAAAATTGCCCTCATGTCCTTTTAAATCCCCCTCCCTTCACCTTAAAAATATGCCCTCTCGTTTTGAACTCCCCTATTTTACGGAACAGACCCTTGCTATTCACCTTATCCACGTCTCTCATAGTTTTAAAAACCTCTATAAGGTCATCCTTCAACCTTCTATGCTCCGGCAAAAAAAAAGATCCAGCCTACCTTTGTAACTCGATCCTTCCATTCCCGGCAACATCCTGGTAAATGTTTTCTGAACTGTTTCCGATTTAATAATATCCTTCCTATAGCAGGCTGACCAGAACTGTACACAGTACTCCCAGAAGAGGCTTCACCAATGTCCTGTACAGCCTTAACATCACATCCCCACTCCTATACTCAAAAGTCTGAGGAATGAAGGCAAGTGTGCTAAATGCATTCTTAACCGCCCCCCCCACCTGTGATATAAACTTCAAAGAATGATGTACCTGAACCCTTAGGTGTCTCTGTTCTGCAACACTACCCAGGGCCCTCACATTAATTGTGTAAGTCCTACCCTTCTCCTGACTTATGATTTGTAAATGGGCTTCAAGAGGTGAGTTACTCATTGCAGTATTCTGACCTATGCTGGTGCTGTGTTTATGTGATAAGGCCAGTTCAGTTTCTGGTCAATGGTAACTCCCCAGATGCTGACAGTGACGACAACACCACTGAATGTCAAGGGGTAGTGGTCAGACTGTTTCTTAAAGAAGATGGTCATTGCCTGGCATTTCTGTCACGAGAATGTTACTTGCCAGTTTTCACTCCAAGTCTCGATATTGTCCTGATCGTGTTGCATTTGAATATAGACTGGTTCAGCATCTGAAGAATCACAAATAGTTCTGAACATTGTGCAATCATTGAACAAAAATCCTCACTTCTGACATTATGGTAGAAAAAAGGTCATTGGTGAAGCAGTTGAAGATAGTTGGGCCTTACCCTGAGGAACTTCTGCAGAGATGTCTCGGAGTTGAGGTGACTGACGTCCGATAACCACAGCCTTCTTTCTATGTGCCAAATATGACTCTAACCATTGGAGAATGTATCCCCTCATTCCCATTGACTTGATTTTTGTTAGGGCTCGTTGATTCCACACTTGGATAAATCCGGCCTTCACATCAAGGCTGTCATTCTCACCTCCCCTCGTGAACTCAACTCTTATGTTCATGTTTGAACCAAGGCTGTAATGAGGTCAGGAGCTAAGTGGCACTGGCAGGACCCAAACCGGGCATCATACAATCATAGAGATGTACAGCATGGAACAGACCTTTCAGTCCAACTTGCCAATGCCAACAAGATATCCTAAATTAACCTAGTCTCATTTGTCAGCACTTGGCCCATATCCCTCTAAACACTTCCTATTCATATACCCATCTAAATGCCCTTTAAATGTTGTAATTGTATCAGCTTCCACCATGTCCTCTATCACTGAGCAGGTTATAGATAAGCTGGTGCTGCTTGATAGCACTATTGATGACACCTTCCATCGCTTTTGTGATGATCAAGAGTAGACTTATGGGACGGAAATGGGCCAGGTTGGATTTACCCTTCTTTGTGTACAGAGTTTTCCGAAACACTTTGTTGGGCAGACGTCAATGTTATAGCTGTGTTGGAGCAGGTTGGCTGGGGCGAGCAGTAAGTTCTAGAACACAACTGCTCAGTACAATTGCCAGAATGTTACCAGGGCCAAATGTTGTGAGCAGTATCTAGTGCTTCCAACCATTTCTTGATATCTGATCTAACAATCCAAACAATCCAATTCCTTCCTGAATGCCTTTCATGGATCTACCTCACTACAGTCAAGAAGTGCACTCTGGATTCTAATCACTCACTGAATTAAGAAGGTTTTTCTCATGTCTCCATTGTTTCTTTTTCCAGTTGCTTTAAACATCGATTTTACAACATAGAAACAAACCAAGCAGCACAACTGCTCTCAGCTGGTATGTTGCTCCACATTACTTTCCTCCTAGCCTACTTCATTGAATCATCATTGAAAATTGGTTAGCTAGCTTCCCCTTAAACGTATCTATAGTATTACTTTAAATAATTTAATCGTAAACAGAATTTTATTCATTTATGTTATATAAAAGCAGAAAGTGCTGGAGAAACCCTGCATATATGGCAAAGAGAGAAACAAAGTTAACTTTTTAAGTGCAATTGGCTGTTCTTTGGAATTGTTTGACTCAGAACATTAACTCTGTTCCTCTTTAAAGTCTGATTGAAGATTTGCAGCTCGGGTATCCGTTGTTGTGGTTGTGTTCGCCGAGCTGGAAGTTTTTGCTGCAAACGTTTCGTTCCCTTGCTAAGAGGAACATCTATACAAGGTATTCGCCGAAAACGGATACCCACGCAACTTTATCACCAGATGCCTAAGAGATAGACCAAGGAATGAGGACATGCCACAACCCAAAGGACTAGCCACTCTACCATACGTCAGGAGCGTCTCAGAACTGACAGCCAGACTACTGCAACCCTTAGGACTCATAACAGCACACAAGCCAACATCCACACTCAGACAACAAATCACTAGAACAAAGGACCCAATACCCAGCATGAGCCAAACTAACGTAGTTTACAAAATACCATGCAAGGACTGCACAAAACACTATATAGGACAAACAGGAAGACAGCTAACAATCCGCATCCACGAACACCAGCTAGCCACAAAACGACACGACCAGTTATCACTAGTAGCCATACACTCAGACAACCATCAACATGAATTTGACTGGGAAAACACCACCATCATAGGACAAGCCGGACAGAGAACAGCCAGAGAATTCCTGGAAGCATGGCATTCATCCCCAAACTCCATCAACAGACATATTGACCTGGACCCAATATACAAACCACTACAGCTGAAACTGACACCCGGAAGCGGCAAGAACATCCATCAACAGACACATCGACTGGACCATATACAAATCACTGCAGCTGAAACTGACACCCGGAAGCGGCAAGAACAAACCAATATAAATACCGGAAGAAACATCAAAGCTGCGCTTCACACGAGGCTCCAACAGCACTGATGATGTTCCCTAGCCAGGGAACGAAACGTTTGCAGCAAAAACTTCCAGCTCGGCGATCTGTTCCTCTTTTCACAGCCAGACCTGCTGGGTTTCTCCAGCACTTTCTGTTTTAATTTCACTTTGTCAGCATCTGCAATACTTTTTTAAATTGGAATGTGCTATTCATTTAAATAGATGGAAAAAAAAATTGCCAAGGCCTGGTCTTTGCTACAAAATCAGGATTGGATACCTTTCTGTCACAGCCTACAACATCTCTGTGACAATGATAAGGTTTAAATGTTCCTGTCAGGTCTCCTGTGGTAGTTACTTTCTACAACAGGATCATTCAGCAATGATCAGTAAAACTCCCTGAAGAGCTGTTCAAACTTCTTGTTTTAATTTTCAGCAGTATTAGCTATTCATGATGTTGGGCAAGGCTTATGTAGTTTTACCATTAGCTATGAATAAGCAAATATACAGCAGTTAATGCACTAGACACAAATGACTTTTCATCCGATTTTCTGATGGCTGAAAGAGATGACTTACCCTTCAGGTTGCTGCAATGCATTCTTCATAGCTTTGACTTGTTGAAAGTGGCAAGACATGTCAGTCGCCAACACCATCTCAATTACCAAGGCTCGCAGTTCCCTTTGGAGAATAACAGACAAATCATGAGATTCTTCTCACAAATTCAATAAAATAAACTAATTGTTTTAACATTTCAAAATCTGGGCATGCAACATTCACCTCAAAAGTTCAATGTTTTCTTTTGCCAAAGTCACTCAGTGTCTTCTTCTCAAATACCACACATGATTTGAAGTGATGAAATAGAAGATTAACCTCTGCGCAAGGTTTGTGAAGGTTTGTAGCTCAACTTCCATTTAGGGTGTAGGTTTGCTCTCTGAGCTGTAAGTTTGATATCCAGACGTTTCATTACCTGGGTAGGTAACATCATCAGTGGCGACCTCCAAGTGAAGCGAAGCTGTTGTCTCCTGCTTTCTATTTATATCTTTCTCCTGAAGACATGCCAGAGAATTCCTAGAGGCCTGCCACTCCAACCACAACGCCATAAACAAACACATAGACCTAAATGCCATCTATCAACCTCTCAGAAAACGAACAGGAAATGACATCACCACAAACCCCAGGAACCCCATCCAGGAGAAAGATATAAATAGAAAGCAGGAGACAACAGCTTCGCTTCACTTGGAGGTCGCCACTGATGATGTTACCGAGCCAGGTAATGAAATGTCTGGATACCAAACCTACAGCTCAGCGAGCAAACCTACACCCTAAATTAACCTCTGTATATAAACTAAATATTGTTACAGGATGAATGATGAGGTATTATTTTTTCAATTACAGAGAGAAGTTCTCAATTGATTTTGCTTTCAAAAACATTTGTTAAATAACCGCAGCATGCTTAAGTACACCTGACAGCCAGCTTGAAAGAACTCCATGAGCAGATCTTAAGATTTCAATTTTCCAGAATTCTTCATGACTTTAACTCAGTTTACAAGTTAGCAGTGGTTCAACATTATTGAAAGGAATCCTATCAATGCAACTTATAATGATAGAAAAAAGAAATCACCTCCTACTCGCTAAGTACAGGGCATTCTGCTAAAACATAGGTTTTGTTAATGTGAATTTGCTAAAACGTGATTGACGAATTGGGGACACTGTACCTAAAACGCGAATTTTTAAAACATGGGTTGGCTGTAACATGATTACATCACCAACACTTTATAGAGTCCCTCCAGTGTGGAATCAGGCCATTCAGCCCAACATGTCCACACCAACCCTCCAAAGAGCACAGTACCCAGACCCTGTAACGCTGCATTGCCCATGGCTAATCCATCCTAACCTACACATCCCTGGACACTATGGGTAATTCACTATGGCCAATTCACCTAAACTGCACATCTTTGTGAGGGTGGGAGGAAATGCACACAGACACAGGGAGACTCCACACAGACAGTCACCTAAGGCTGGAATCGAACCTGTGTCCCTGGCGTTGTGAGGCAGCAGTGATAACCATTGAGCCACCATGCCGCTGCTGTTTCTAAAGCGCGATTTTTCTGTAACACAGGGTTGCACAAGAACACAACCATTGTGCTATAGAAGAACTACCTGCAGTACTTCTAACACTATCTCTTCCCCATGAATCAATAGCACTTTGCCCTAACCCCACACAAAAACTCAGGCTGAAATATCACCACACCCCTAACACAAACTTACATAGCCAGTGAACAGCATACATCCAAATTCTCCGTATGACTGAGCACAACATAAGCAGAGTATCAACCAAGCCCCTTCTCCCTAACTGCCCCCTCCCATTGTAGCAGCATTTGTTCCTCTGTTACTTAATATGATCACATAGATGGGGAGAAATAACAGGCTCCAGCAAAACGTAAAATGCTTTTACATTCACAACCATTGGACATTGCGAAACACTTCACAGCCAATTCAGTACTTTAGAAGTCTAATCACTGCTGCAACACAGGAAATGTGGCAACCAATTTACTCATGGTAAGCTCACTACTTTTTTTTGTGACGTTGATTAAAGGATAAATATTGACTGGGACACTGCCGATAACTCAGTGCTCTTCTTTGAAGGAGTAGCACTGGATCTTTTACATCCACATGAGAAAGTAAATGAGACCATGATTCAATGTCTTATTGATAAGATTTGAACTCCATCATTGCAGTATATTTTCAATCTGACATTTTGTAAAAAAACAGATTTTGGAAATGTTTTTGGGGTTTATTCAATCTCATCTAAATTCAACTAATTAGTGAATCTGGAATAAAAATCTGATACCAGCAATGAATCTTTCAGATTAGCATAAAAACCCAACTCATTCATGAAAGTCTTTCACGAGAAGAAATCTGCTGTCCTCATCCAATCTGGCCCACACATGACACATATCCTCAGCAAATTGTACCAAATGGTAAAACTCCTGCTGATTAGTAAATTATTCAGCTGAGGAGCTGATGTATAAGTTCCCTTCTATGTTAGAAGCAGATGCCAGTCTTCAGCCATTTTAATTATTCCAGATTATAGAAAGAAGCAGCAAAAGTACCAGATACAACAAAGGCTATGGGTTCTGGTAATTTTCTTTTAACAGCAAGGATTTACCACCCACAGAACAGTTGAGAAACAACACATTGCTGTGGATCTGGAGTCACATGTGGACCAGACAAGGTAAGGAAGGCAGTTTCCTTCCCTCAAGGACATTAATGAACCAAATGGGATTTTCCTAACCATCTGCAATGGATCTATGGTTATCCAGACTTTTAATTCCAGATTTTCATTATTATTATTAAATTCTACACCTACTGAGGTTAGCTTTGAACCCAGGTCCCCAGACATTACCTGCGTCTGTGGATTAATAGTCTAGTCATAATACCACGAGGGCATCACCTCCTCACCTTCAACATAGTATTGAAGACTTCCTTAACAGGACTAGTCAGGTACCAGCCAAGTTGTTTCAATACGGCTCCACCATTTTCAAATCCTAAACAGTGTGGAAAATTGTCCAAGTATGTTCTGTCCACAAAATAAAACAAGATAAATCTAATCCTGTCAATTACCCTTCCAGCAGTTTCTCACTCAAAAATAGTAAAGTAATAGGAGGTGTCACCAACAATGCTATCAAGGGGTATGTCCACAGCAATAACTTGTCTGTGTTTCTTCAGGGTCATTCAACTCTTGACCTCATTATAATTTTAGTGCAATGGAGAAAAAAATGGTTGAACTCAAGAGGTATAGTGAGAATGATCACCATTGAAGGCAACATTTGATCAAGTGGCTAGTGGATGCATTGATAGTCACTTTCAAGATTCTGTAGACACTGGAACACTTCCTATGGATTAGAGGTTAGCTAATATAACTCCATATTTAAAAAAGGAGGGAGAAAAAATAGAAAATTATAAACTGGTAGCCTGACATTGGCAGTAAGGAAAATGCTAAAGTCCTTTATAAAAGATTTAATAGCAGAGCACTTGGAAAACTTTTTTCAATCCTGCCACTAAGTTAGCATGGACTTACCGAAGAGAACAATACTTGGCAAATCTATTGGAATGTTTTGTGAATGTAACTAGAAGAATCAATTGGGGGAATCAGTGGATGAGATTTATTTGGACTTTCAGAAGTTGATAAGGTCCGACAGAGAGGTTATCATGGGACTGGGGTTAGTGTACTGACATGGGTAGACAACTGATTGGCAGACAGGAAATGAACAGTAGAAATAAACAGGTCATTTTCTGACTGTTAGCCAGTGACCAGTAGCGTACTACAAGAATCAGTGCCAGCTGATCACAATATATATTAATGATTTAGATGTGGCAACTAACTATAATTGCTGAAAGCTTGCAGACAGCACAGCTTTCTGGGAGCGTGAACTATTAGGAGGATGCAGAGATGTTTCAGTGTGGTTGGACAAGATGAGTGGGTAAATGCATGGCAGATGAAATATACTGTAGATAAATAAGCAGTTATCCACTTTGGTGGCAAAAACAGGAAGACAGATTATTAGCTAAACGATGACAGATTGGGAAGAGGGGATGTGCAACAAGACTGGATGTTCTTGTACACCAGTTACATTAAGTATGCATACCAGGCACAGCAGATAGTGAAGAAAGTAAATGACTTGTTTGCATTCACAGGGAGAGGATTCAAATACAAGAGCAGGAATGTCCCACTGCAATTGTACAAGGCCATGGTGAGACCACACTTGGAATACTGTGTGCAGTTTTGGTCTCCTTTATCTGAGGAAGGATGTGCTGGCAGTGGAGGGAGTGCGTGGAAGGTTTGCCGGTCTGTTCTTGGGATGATAGGACGATGGCCGGACTTATGTATGCGAGTGACTCAATCAGTTAGGACTATTATCACTGGAGTTAAGAAATATGAAGGGGGTCATTAAACCTATAAAATTCTCAAAGGTCTAGACAGAAATGCAGGAAGCATGTTCCCGATGACCAGGAAGTGAGGTAAGAATTAATGTCTTCACCCAGAGCATGGTGAGCTTATGGAATTCTCTGCCACATAAATCAATTGAGGCCAAAACATTGAATGTTTTCAAGGAGGACAGATATAGTTCTTAGGATTAAAGGGAACATTGGGAATGGTGTGTGCAGAGATTGGAACGAGGTCAGCCAGGTGGATATCACTGAGTGTGAGTTCCCTGACTGGGGCTGTTAACCCAGGCTGATCAGGGAGTCTGGGCTGATAGGTATAAGCAAGTCTCAGGGATTCTCCTCACTGGAGGGACTAGCTGGTCAGGTCATGTACTTTGCATGTGTATAAAAAAGAGTGCTTTGATGATCAATACCAGTTTCTGTGGAGTTACTTCAGTGGCAATGTGATAAACAATACACTCCTGAACACAATTCACTCACAACAGTTGTCTTTGAGTTGGGTTAAGCTTTCCTAGCATTATGCCTTTATTTGGGAAGCTTGATTCATTTGATCCTGCCATTAAAGACTGGGCCCAGTATGTGGAAAGAAATTGTCATTTTTTTCCTGGCAAATGAATAGCAATGAGTAATTCTTCTGACCGCTTGTTAAAAGCAGGAACAGGCTTGAATGACCAGATGGCTCATGCCTATTCATATTTTCCTTTTCTAAATCAGAGCTATGGTGGATTAGTCTCCAAATACTTTCATTAATGCAGCCAAAAATACTGACATCAATAATAAAACATCCCTTCTACCACCTTCACCATTCAATCCTTCCTACCACAGTGGTAGCAACATGTACCTTCTCTGCAGCAACTTCACAAGACTCCTTCAACAGTACTTTCTAAACCCGTGACCTTTGAAGGATAATGGCAGTGGATCCATAGGAACACCACTGCCTGCAAATTCTCTTCCAAGATATACCCCATTGTAATTTGTAACTGTACTCCATTCCTTTATTTCAGGGAAATTGCTTCATATTGCACTTGAATGCCAAACATGCAGACACCCACTTTGGTACCTTCCAAGCATATTTGAGCTATGGTAATCACCACTTAGCCCCAAAGTTTGTCACCAGGGCAAGACGTTTAAACAGACACATCTCATTAGCACAGCACCCAGTTGGCATCTGTTTCCATCCTTTCCTCAAAATCAACCATTATACCTCTGTTTATAACAGAGTACCTTTCATAGTGTTTTAACAGCTTTCTCAATTTGTGTTGTTACCTTCAAAGATTACTATGTATAAAGCTTCAGGTCTCTCTATTCCCATAACCATTTCATCAATGTGCCATTTACCTTTTACTGCCTTCCATCATTCTTCCTTGGAAAATTCCCATGTGCCTTAAGTGGCCGATAATGTCTATGTCTACCAGACTCAGTTGCTGTCTCTTCTTATTTTAGCCATTCATCTTCCCCTGCTAGAACATTCTCTCTGGAGCACTGCCCCTCCCCCACCTCACCTCCTTCGAGCAATGCCACCAATTAAGAACCTCAATGTTATCTAATTTTGTCCTGAATTATTTTATCATGCTTGTTAATGGAACCTTCGATTTTTAGCATGTATCCTGCATTAACTTAAAATCAGGATGTTGAACGAGTTTCATTGAATCCGAATGAAATAAAAGTCATGAACACAGTTGAGAATTAGTTCTGAGTGGTCCAGAAAGAAAATTCTAGAGGCCTGCAATGGAGTAAGATTGTGCATTGCCTATAATTACTCATAAACATACTTATAACGATGGGGCAGTCAGTTAGCACTCAAAATTCTCACTTGCACTCTCTAGTTAATTTTAACTGACTGCCTTACAACCAGTGAGCCCCTATAGTGCACACAAAGTTTGAGAAATGCAATATTGCCCAATATACACAGTGCAAAATATTCATTCATTCAGTTAATTATCTTATAAATCATGGTGGGGAGACTGTTATTTTGGTGAAAGGTTGAAATATTGCTAAATGGGCCTATGCTACTTTGAGAGTTTTTGCATGAAAATTTATGCCTAATTTCTGGATAGCCCAACTTGAACTTGACTCGAAATGCCACAAACCTACATGTCTACAGCTGAAGCTGTGTGGTGGGTTGGCTGACAGACAGTGGGAGGTGAAAGAATGATGCGCACATTGAATAACAAGTGCACAGGCCACAGGGGCTAACACAGGATATACTGCACAGAACTGGCCATTCAACCCAAACGATCCATGCCATTCTTTGTGCAGCAGACCAATATCCATTTGTTGAATTAGGCAGCAAAAGACTTCAGAAATTTGCAAGGAGTTTTATTGGAAATCTACAAGTTTTACTCTTGACCACTGTCCTGTCCAAAGGCCAACACCTCCACTGACAAAGCTCTTAAATACAAAGTCAACTGACTATCTCTTGCTGTCAGCCAATTGTGGAAATGTTTTCATTTATCCTTAAAAACTCCAATATTTCCTACACTGATATGCTCCACATGAGCTTCCTCATATCTTTTCTCATCAAATTTGATTGTTGTAATCCTCTCTCCCCTTCTCCCTAATTCACATACCAATCTTCCAGTTAAATATATCCATCTGTTCACAGAATCTCAAAATTATTATGAGACAGAAAAAGGCCATTTGGTCCGCTAAATCTGTGTTAGCTTTCTGAATAAACCATTGCTAAGTGCCACCCTCCTCTTTATCCTTTATATCCTGCAATTCTTCCTTTCGGATAACAACTCAATTCCCTCCTGAATGCCTTGATTGAACCTTCCTCTTTTTGCACTGTCACCAAAGCCTTCATTTCTTCCTGCAAGTGTCCAACTGGCTGTATTCTAGTAAAAAGTGTAGTAGCCAGAATGCATATGTGTTTCAGTAAAGATCAAATTAGTGAGGGCACAGGTTTAGGGTGACAGGGAAAGATATAAAAGAGACCTAAAGGGCAACTTTTTCACGCAGAGGGTGGTACTTGTATGGAATGAGCTGCCAGAGGAAGTGGTGGAACCTGGTACAATTGCAACATTTAAAAAGCATTTGGATGGGTATCTGAATAGGAAGGGTTGGAGGGATATGGGCCGGGTGCTGGCAGGTGGGACTAGATTGGGTTGGGATATTTGGTCGGCATGGACAGGTTGGACCGAAGGGTCTGGTTCCATGCTGTACATCTTGTTAAGACGGAACTACCGTCCCCGGTGTTCATTTGAAGGAGAGAGACACTGGATCTGATTCAAAATATAAGCTTTTACTGAGAGAGAGAGACGTACGCAATACAGTGAGATATTTACTGCTCACTGGAGAAGGCGCGTTCTGAAATCTTTCCAAAAACCCCTGCTTGATATATTGTTTGCTAAGCTAACGCTACGTAATCACTCACACACGTGATCTCTCACAGACAAAGGCTTCCTGTGAACAGGCCTCGGCCTTGGCAGGTATCCACGAGATGGTCTGTCTCGTAAACAAGGTCTCCGAGTAAAGGCTGCCATTGTATTGGTCTGACCTTGGTAGTCCAGCTGCACAGGCAGTTTCGGTAAACAGTCCAAACAGCAGCTCCGCAGCGCCCCCCGATTTCCCAAGCAGCAACTACAGGTCTACCCTCCCTCGGCGTATAGATATACATCCCAACAATCTCTATGACTCTAGTGCCTTAAAGAAGACTAACATAACTTTCTTGCTCTTGTACTCTATATCCTTACTAATAAAGCCTCAAATACTGCATGCTTTATTAACCAGTCACTCAACAAATCATTCCATTTGATTTGCAAATAAACCCAGGTTCTGAACCTCATTTTTATTTTTGTTTATATCATCTCCCCATGTTCTCCTCACCAAAATTATTCACTTCACACTTTTCTGCATTTAACATCAGTTGCCAACTGTTCAACCATTCAATCAACTGTTTATACCTTTTTGAATTTCTATACTAACAATCTTACACTGTACAATATTCGCTCCCTCTTCTGAAAATTTTGAAACCAAGATCTAGATCATTAATTATTATCAGAAAGAGCAAAACATTCCAACACCCCTGGGGAACCCTGCTACTAATCTTCTGCTACCCTGAAAACATCCATTAGCCACTTTTCCCAGTTTCCTGTAACTCCTTACCATTATTGTTCTTTTTATTCCATGAGATTTAACTTTGCTCATTTGTCAGCATTGTTGTGGAGCACTGTTGCACACACTCTTTGGAAGTTATGCCATGTTATAACTGGAAATTTTGTAGTGGGGTTACCAGGAGTCAATGTTATGCTCCCTGCTTTTCTCAATATGTGTTAATGTCCTCAACAAATTTGTGTGTTATCATCACAATTTCTCTAACCGTACACAGAACAACTATTCTGAAAATCAGATGTACTTTCAGGAGTGAAAATTGGAGGCAAGAACATCACAAGCCTGTGATACACTGACGTCAGAACAATATTTGCAGAATCATGAGTCCCAGCAAAATATCACAAATCAACCAGAGGATTAGAGTGGATTGAGTATGAATATCAAACAGATAATATAATGGTATAGTTGGTCAGAATACTGTAGAAGAAATGAAAGTTTTCTTTATTCATTCATGGAGTCGCTGGGCTATTTATTGCCTGTGGAGCAGGCGAATTGATGTTTCAGCCATACACACAATGTCGATTCTCCTGCTTCTTGGATGCTGCTTCTTGAATGCTGTGCTTTTCCAGCGCCACACTTTGCGACTCTGACTCTCCAGCATCTGCAGTCCTCACTTTGTCCATTTATTGCCCATTCCTACTTGCCTTTGAGAAGGTGGTGGTGAGCTAATTTCTTGAATCTCTGCAGTTAATACTCTGTAGGTACATCCACAATGTTGTTGGGGAGGGAGTTGCAGGCTTTTGACTCACCGACACTGAAGGAACAGCAATACATTTCCACATCAGGATGGTGAGTGACTTGGAGAGAAATGTACAGTTGGTAGTGTTCCCACTTTCTGCCACCCTTGACCTTCTAGACGGAAATGGCTGTGGATGTAGAAGGTGTTTTCTAAGGAGTGCTAGTGAATTTTCACAGTGCATCGTGTTGATGCTACTGAGCATCAGCGGTGGAGGGAGTGGATGTTTGTGGATATGGTGTCAAGCTAGTGCAGTATTTTGTCCTGGATGATGACAAGATATCTGAGTGTGATTAGACTGCAAACATCCAGGCAAATGAGGAGTATTCAATCACACTCATGATTTCTGCCTTGCAGCTGATGGACAGATTTTGGGGAGACAGGTACTGAGTTACTTGCTGCAGTATTCCTAGCCTCTGACCTGCTCTTGAAGTGTCAGTATTTAAATGGCAAGTCCTGGTGAGGTTCTGGTCAATTGCAACACCTAGAATGTTGATTGTGGAGAAGTCAGTGATGGTAATGCCATTTAAATTCAAGGGACAATGGTTAGATTCTATCTTTTTAGAGATGATAATTGCCTGATATTTGTGTGTCATGAATGTTACTTGGCAATTTTCAGCCCAAGCTTAAATAATGTCCAGTTCTTGCTGCATTTAGATGTGGACTTCTTCAATATTGAGGCATTACAAATGGTGCTGACCATTATACAACATCAGAGAACATCCCCACTTCTGACTATATGATGGACTGAAGGTCATTGATGACACAACTGAAGGTGAATGGGCTTAGGACGTTACTCTGAGGAAAATCTGGCATGGAACTGAAATGAATGACTTCCAACAACCACAGCCATCATCCTATGCACCAGGTATGAAGTAAAAGTTGAAGTAGATGACGTCACACCAGAACAAGTGGATAAGTACGTTTATTTAGAACAAATGACAACAAAAGGGATTCTAATTTTTCTAATTCTAAAAAAAAATTGCAGTCATGATGCACAGGTTCGAAGAAGATAGAGATAGCCATAAGAAATTTTATGAGGACAAAAAATGCATTGGAGAACCTGGGATTGCTGTCCTTGAAACCAAGGAAGTTTATGGAGTTTGATAGAAGTCTACAAGATTGGTTTGGTTGAGGTGGACAAAGAAAAGTTGTTCCATCAGCAGATGGTGCAGCAACTAGGGAATACAATTTTAAAATTTTGGGAAAGAGTGTACATGGTGATTTAGGAAGAAACTTTCTAAGCGGAAATGATCTGGAATAAGAATAGTGATAACAGATATGATCAATGATTTTACAAGGAAATTTAACGGGAATTTGAGGGAATCAATCTTGCAGAGCAATAGGAATTGAGAACAGAAATTGGACCAAATCAATTTCTCTGCATGGAGCCAGCATATAACTGATGGGCTAAATGGCTTTCATCTGTGCAGTTATACCTCCATAACTCAATAGGCACCCCGGCCTCCCTGTCCCTAGTTTTGAGTCAATTTTGATTTGAATAGCATGAAATGCCAAATAAGTGTATGGAGATGAATGTATTTATCCGTCATATATTCATTCACATTTGGACAAACTTGACTTTATTCAGCTATGTTGGCTACAGGAAACCAACAGGGATATTTTTGCCACTCCTATTTGCTCCAAATCTGCAAACCAATTCGAGAGCTGGGACTGTGGGAACAATGAGAAAGATTGCCAGTACATCTATTCATTTCAACCAAACAGCCTGGGGCTTATACAAAAGCACAGAGCCTTCACTTACTACTGATCTCTATTTGTTACCTCCAATCATCCTTGGAAAGGTTGAACAGGATGTTCATTTCCTCATCATCCTGAAGCAGGCGATAAGTTGCACTGACATGATGACTCTCCTGTACTGCTCGGTCATTGTACAAAATAGCTGTATCAGACCTTCCAATTAAAAACAAACCAGTACATTAGTTCACACAAATCAACGTAAGGCATAATGACTCAATGCTGAATATAGTTTTAAAAATGAGTTCTCAGGTTCTGACCACCAAAGTTAGCAGTTGAATTTGTTTTTATTTAAATTCCAGCCAAGTTGTTTGACATCAGTTTACACAGAGTCAGATAATTACTTTGTGCTCCATCCATTCCAGCAAAAAAGATCAAACAGAATTGACTTCCTACTATGCATCATAAATGGGATAATTGCATTCCATTCGATTATTAATATTCAATAACCTTTATTCAGCTTGTATATTGTATTATATACTACATGTAAAAAGTGATGTGTGCAGATGCTGGAGATCAGAGCTGAAAATGTGTTGCTGGTTAAAGCACAGCAGGTCAGGCAGCATCCAAGGAACAGGAAATTCGACGTTTCGGGCCAGAGCCCTTCATCAGGAATGAGGAAGAGGGTGCCAGGCAGGCTAAGATAAAAGGTAGGGAGGAGGGACTTGGGGAGGGGCGATGGAGATGTGATAGGTGGAAGGAGGTCAAGGTGAGGGTGATAGGCCGGAGTGGGGTGGGGGCGGAGAGGTCAGGAAGAGGATTGCAGGTTAGGAGGGCGGTGCTGAGTTCAAGGGAATCGACTGAGACAAGGTGGGGGGAGGGGAAATGAGGAAACTGGAGAAATATGAGTTCCTCTGGCCCGCCTCTAATGCCAATACATCTTATCTTGGATAAGCGGACCAAAATAGTTCACAGCATTCCAAGTGTGGTCCAAGTCATGCCTTGTACAGTTTTAACAAGGTTTCCTTATTTTTACATTCCTTTCTCTTTGAAATAAAGGCCAACATTTCATTTTCTTTCCCTAATAACTGCTGAACTTGGGTGTTAGCACTTTGGAGTCTGTGCACAAGGACTCACAAATCCCACTCTGCTGGAGTTTTCTGAAATCATTCCTCACTTCAACAATTTTCAGCTTGTTTATTTTCCCCACTGAAATACATAATCTCATGTTTTCACACATTATATTTCATCTGCCAAGTTTTTGCCCACTCGCTCCACCTGTCTACATCCCTCTGCAGACTCTATATCATCCTCACTACTTGCCCTCCCACCTATTTTTTGTATCATCTGCCATAATAAAGATTTGGTCACTTGAAAGATTGATTGCTCACTGGTAATACTGACCAGTCTTTCACAAGACTGATGGTCATTTATAACACTTGCTGGTTACTGGTAATTATGGCCTACCATTTGCTACCATACCTTCTTGGTATACAATAGAAACTGTATTTTCATTGGTTTAAAACAAATTTTAACACAAAAATAATCTGGAACCAATCTATGTTTTAAAATGAAAACTTAATTTCCTATATACACTTGATTTTCTTAAACCCTCACAGGTTAGAATGAAAAGATAAATAATTATCATATTTGTAGTACAAATTCAGCTTAGAAGATGTTTTCAGTACATGTTTGTGGGAACAAAGTATTAACTTTAACGGACATTGAATTATCGGCATTTACCACTTTATGCTATGTGGTATTTTGGCACTCAATGAACCCAATGTCACATGAGAGAATAGAAGGTGCTGTGATGAAACAAAACATTCAAGGTCCCATTACTGGGAACCATTCCGCTTATTTTTAAAGATTTCATCGAGATTTAATATTTTTATGAACTACTAATTACACTGTCAGAACGAAAGAAAGAAATGAATCACAGCTTGCAGAATCAGCGCCACTGTGTTATTGCTGGATCTCTACAGAAATTTTAACCTGGGTTGAATGAATTCTGCAGAATAAATAAATCATATAATGACACTTTATTCCTTCCTAGAATGCAGCTGATACAGGAAAGCATATAATTTACTGGCCCTCACAAGATGGTAATGGAAGGTCATCTCCTTGATCCACTGCTGTTTTGTATAAAAGCAACAGTGGTTCATAAAACTGAGCACCCTGCCAGGCCACTTTAAAGTAGGGCAGAAGTCAAATGCAAACTGTGGGAGATGATGACATAGTGATAATGTCACTGGTTTAATAGCCTAGAGGCCTCAGCTAATACCCTGGAGATATGTGTTCAAATCCCACATCAACTGGTGAAATTTAAATTCTATTAATACTTAGCCTCAGTAATGGGGAGCATAAATTGTCATTAAAAAAACTACTTTACAGATGAAATTTGTTATCTTTATCTTATTTGGCCCTCATGTAACTCCAGACTATGAGCAATGTGGCTGTCTCTTAACTGCCACTTGAAGTGATTTTGCCTTTTCTCAGTTCAAGGGGCAGCTTTAACACATAACTCTTCCAGAAAACTTAAGATAACCCACTAGGGACAATGTGGGATATAGGTAAAGCAATGTTACTTCTACAATCATAATTGCTTATGCAAGGTAAATGAACTCACACCAGTGTATAATTGTTTCAGCCAAGAGCTGAGTTAACAAGAATGAAAACTATGTGAAGGAAATCTATAATTGTTTTTGTATTAGCTAAAATGTGCATACAAGAATGAAATGTGCCTGCAAACAATGGTAGATGTTACAGACAAATAGATAAGGTGCTGTGAGGGGAGGCGGGTAAGTTAGATATGCCTGTACAAACAGTTACAAGCGTCTGTTTCCCGCTTCAACAAAAAAAAACAATCAAGAGGTCATAAGGCCCAGTATGGGCAAAGAATAAAAGGAAATATTGCTTTGGAAAGCACAGAAACAGAGGACAGTGAAGAAGGATATAAGACCATAGAGGGAGGTAGTCAAACGGCCTTGTGAAGCCAGAGATAAACATTTTGTCACGGACAAGGCGGATGAGTTCAGAGATAAACAAGAGTAGTGGGAAATGTAAACAGAGGAGGAGCAATGGGAAGAGGGAAGAGAAACGAATTACATAAATATTGTGTACTCGTTAAACTCGGTGAGTGTGTGTGTGTGTGTGTGTGTGTGTGTGTCTGTGTGTGTGTGTGTGCCTACCTTGTAAATAATAGACACCACACCCCTTTTGCAAGAGTGTAATAAACGATACTATTGCTTCAGATCTTGTCTCGGACTGAAATTATTGAAGTGAGTGAGCTTTGTTTCTCACAACTGGGGGCCGTCCAGGATATTCTTCCATCGCCGGGGGCTGGGGTGGGGGGGGGGGGGGGGGAAGACACGTCCTGTTCCCGATTGAGGAGCGGTCCCATGTCCCTTTTTGGTCTGCTCCCTTGGGCAACTGGTACAAATCCCACAAGAGAGACATCTGAATCAGACAGTGAAAGGAGGTCAATAGAAAATAAGGCAAAAAGGGGCCAGGCAACTCTGTGCACAGACCAAGGTAAGAAAATTGACTTTTAAGTACTGCCTTGGTGGCCAGGATTGAGTTTTAGTAGTTAATAAGGGACTAATGAAGGAACTCAATATGGGCTGTGCCGTGGGTAAGGAAAAGGCCTCCGGGAAAACAAAAGAAAAAGACAATGGAAATGGAGGCGGTGTCCCTGACAACATAGCTCCAGAAAGTCCACTGGGCAAGATGTTGTGAAATTGGAAAAATAATACTTGTACAAGGGAAAAAGATAGGAAAAAGATTATTAAATATTGCTGCTTTGTATGGACTAAGGAATCCTTTCTTCATCCCGCTGTCTTCTGGCCAAAGTACGGGTCAGACGAAGACTAGATTTGTAAATATTTGAATTTATATATCAATGGAAAACAGCCTTACAGTCAGGAGGAATCTGATTATGCTTCAAGTCGGAAGGTCTAGTAGCTGAAGGGCTACAGAGGGGAAACTTTGTAACTAAATCATGGCCAGACATCCAGAAAAATATTCAAAAGATAGAGGGATGAAGCGAGGAGCACCGAGAGGTGTTGTTGTGGGAAGCTCAGAAAGTGTCTGTGAGATACTGTGTGTGTGAGAGAGAAAAGAGCTGTACAGCTGGTAGAAAGTTTAATCCTTTGTGATTTGGTTTGAATGCACATTTGTTTGTTGGTGATTGAGTGTTTGTGCTTTGTTCCCTGGAGCTTGAGATCCAGGACTGTTTTGAATCTGATTTTTATTATGGAAACTTAACATGATTTAATTTAAGGTTAAGGATTTTACAGTGACTATGAAATAAAATGTTAACTCCTGCTCTTTTTACAGGTAAAATTAAGGGACTGAAACTGAGTAATTATAGTGGATTTCAAAGTTGGAAACTGTTTGCATTTTACATCTTAAATGTTAAATACTGCCTGACTATCAGTTTCTGACTAATCTCTTTTATCCTTACATAAAAGCGATTTATGGAGGACAGTTGAAGTTTCAGTTCAACACTAGATTGCAAAATATATTTTAAAAATCCTATGGTTAATATCTGTGAATTTGGATTTGGTCGTTATTCATGCATTAGAAGTTTTTTATTCTAACTCGAATAGACAAATCCTTTTAAGGTAGCTCCGGTTATTTCACGACCTATAGCACTGTAATTGAGCAATGACTGGTCAGGACTACTTAAGAAATATAACTTTGGATTTAAATTAAGGGACTAAAACTGAGTAATTATAGTGGATTTCAAAGTTGGGAACTGTATGCATTTTACATCTTAAATGTTAAATACTGAATAAATGAATTTATAATATATAAATATATATTTACAAGTTAGGAACAGGCTTTAAAGTTAGGCAAGCATAAATTGATGAATTGGCATTTGAAGTTATGGGGAGCAAGAAATATTGCAACATTTCTTAAAAAAAATGTTTTTCAAGATCTAAACAAAACATTGGGTGATGAAGAATGACAATTAGGTGGCCCTAAGGCTGTTCAGTTGGTTAAATCGTGTCAGCAATTGATCTGGCAATGTAACATGAGAAGTAGAAACAAAAAGCAAAAATAATGATAAACCATGGTTGATGAGATAATAAAGAAGAGGACAAAACTAAAAGGAGAAAGAAATCAGAATGGTTGAGGACAAGATGTTAAGGGGTCTGGTAGACAGAAACAAGGATAGAAGTGGAAATCCCCACAGGCGGGATGTTATTACTGTGGAAAGACAGGTCACTTTAAGAGAGATTGTCCAGATATGAAAAAGGAAGCAAAGGCAGGGCCGTTTATGAATTTTGATGAAGAATAGAGTGTCAGGGTTTCCTGCCCCCGGGGACTCACCAGGAACCCTTGATAAATTTAAAGGTGGGACTTTATAAAGAGGACAGAGTTTTTCTAGTCGACAGCAAGGTCATCCTTAAATTTTAAGCCCAAGGCAGTGGGAATGAAAGAGTTAATCGGATTGTGGCGACAGTTTTGTGATGAGAGGCACGAAGAGTCGGTTTTGCGCTCATGGCAAGATACTGCAAACAAATTGGGGATTGAATTAACTGCAAAGGGTGCTATGAAATCTGTTGAGGTTCTTAAAAATGAATGTGCTCGAGCAAAACAATTACAGAAACAGAATGAGAAGTCACAAGTGACTAGTAAACAAACTGTAACAGCAATTACAGTTTTAAAAATGTTTTAGTCATTTATTGCATTTCCACCCTGAATTACAGATAATGATTTTTATATTTATATAATATATAATTAATAATTAATATTTATAATAAATCGTTCGTGTTAGCCTGAATCAATATTAATTGGTAGGATTTCTTCACACATTCTCAGTGACCTGTCATATTGATTCATGGTTAATTTTAAAAATGACTGCATTAATTCATTGTTAATTAAAGAATGGAAAGCTACATTACTGGCTGATGAGGTAACTAAAGAAGCAGCCCTGAATCCACAGGAAGTGGTGGTTTATTCCTTAATACCTACTGTCCCAGGTCCTCGGGAAGCTCCTATCTCTGGCCACTGCCAATCCCAGAAACTAAAGATTTGTTCTGAAAGAAGTATATACTGGGCTTGTCCTCCTCTTTGTCTTTCCTCAGGAAACAGGGTTTATTGGCACCGACTCTGCCCCTTGAATTCGCTGTTCATCCGATCCGACCGGGAGATTGGGTCATGGTAAAATTATGGACAGAGACTAAATTGCAACCGGACTGGGAAGGGTCATACCAGGCTCTCTTGACTACTGAAACAGCGATAAGAACAGCAGAAAATGGCTGGACTCACTACACTCTGATCAAAGAGCTGGTGGAACCTCCAGTTGAGGAAGAAGCCTGGACAGCCGAATTAACACAAGAACCACTGAATCTCAGGCTAAAGAGACTTTTAGTAACTGATTATACAGTGGCGACACGAGCGCGGGATTATTTCTGTAGGATTGTATATTAAGTCTTTTGGTACTTCAGCACGATTTTTAGAATGCTGGGGATGCTTAGGGTTATGATACAAGCTCTCTTAGTATTGGGATTTTGTCAAACATTATTTTCATACGTGTTATTAATGGTCCCTGAGTCTGATAATCCGCAGGTAATAGATGCTGATGCATGCAGCTTAGTAAATTGTGGGGATGTAGATAATCAGAGACAGTACAGCAGCACAGAGATACATCTTTAGTCCTATGGGGATGGCCTTGGGGATGGTACTTGGCATAATGGTCTTATCACAGTACACTGGGCCCCCTTCTGATCAGCTCTCGATTGTCCTGATAAAAATTGTGTAACCCAATATACTTAACGATAAAGAAAACCACAAGGCACGAAGTGATTCGGGGGGGAGGGGCACCTATGATATACAATTAAATGAAACATTTGAGATAGAAATGAATACAAACGGGAAGGATTTCACGGGCTGTTGTTTTCGAATTAGCGTAGGAAAGGGAAAACAGACAGAACTACTGGATAATAAGGTTCAACCTTTCACCCCTCCAGATGACCCTAAATTGGTAAAAATTATAGAGGTGAAGCACTTGAAACAAACCATTGAAATAGAAACAGGATAGGGGGATGCAAATGCCTGGGTTGAATGGGTAAAGTATACTGTAAAAAGTCTGAACAAGAGCAATTGCTATGCATGTGCCTCCGGTAGGCCAGTGGCCCAGGTGGTTCCCTTTCTGCTCGGGTGGAAGTGAGACAGGAAGGGCATGAAATGTATGATAGCCCCGTATCAGGATGAGACTGCATGGAATGATAGGAATTGTAGCTCCCTATCTCTGATGTTCCCTCCCTTGGAGAAGAAAGATGTAAAAACCCCCCGCTACGTTTTCAGCCACAGTTGGAAATCACACGTCGTGTGTTTGTTAGCAAGGTACAAATCAGTCCAGAGACTTGGGGGAGCAGAGATTAAGAATGTCACCGAAACGGACAAGGGAGGGAACTACTCAGCACTGAAGGTTCCCTGAGCGGATCTGTGATGGTACTGTGGAGGCAAAATATTGAGACCCACCCTACCTCCGAATTGGAGAGGGATATGTGCAATTGTACAATTGGCAATACCATTTACCTTGGCATTTGAAAAGATAGTAGAGAAAAAGGAGAGGAGTAAGGGATCACGGTTAGACACCTCTTTTGATGACCGGATTTATAGACTCTATAGGAGTTCCAAGGGGTGGGGTACCTGATGAATTCAAGGCTCGCAACCAGATTGCAGCAGGCTTTGAGCCAGCTGTCTTCTGGTGGGTAGCAATTTATAAAAATGTAGATTGGATAAATTACATTTTCTATAATCAGCAGCGATTTGTAAATTATACAAGAGATGCGGTTAAAGGAATATCAGAACAGCTTGATGCGACAAATAGGATGGCATGGGAAAACAGAATGGCCCTTGGTATGATATTAGCAGAAAAAGTGTGTGTGTGTGTGTGATGTTAGGAGGAAGCTGTTGTACCTTTATCCCTAATATCACTGCACCTGATGGTTCAATTACTTGGGCCTTAAGGAGATTGACTACCTTAGCAGAGGAACTGGCTGAGAATTCAGGAGTAGACACATCTCTCACGGGATGGCTTGAATCTTGGTTTGGAAAATTGAAGGGGGGGGTGGTTGCCATCCTTACTTCCCTGATAGTAGTAGCCGGGGTATTGGTAGCCATTGGCTGTTGCATCATACCCTGTATACGAGGGCTCACCCAAAGACTGATTGAGACAGCCTTAATGAAACAGATGCCCCTAAAAGGGAATCAGGCAGAGGGACTTTATCTATCAAATAATGAGGGGATGGGTGAGACCAAGACGAATGAAGTCTCTGAAATGATGCTTGCGAATTTTGGAGGCAATGCTCAAAAGAAAAATGCAGAAGATAACAAATGATAATTAAAGAAAAAGGGGGAAATTGTGGGCTATAGGCAAAGCAGTGTTACTTCTACAATCATAATTGCTTATGCAAGGTAAATGAACTCACACCCGTGTATAATTGTTTCAGCCAAGAGCTGAGTTAACAAGAATGAAAACTATGTGAAGGAAATATATAATTGTTTTTGTATTAGCTAAAATGTGCATACAAGAATGACATGTGCCTGCAAACAATGGTAGATGTTACAGACAAATAGATAAGGTGCTGTGAGGGGAGGCGGGTAAGTTAGATATGCCTGTACAAACAGTTACAAGCGTCTGTTTCCTGCTTCAGCAAATTAAAACACAATCAAGAGGTCATAAGGCCCAGTATGGGCAAAGAATAAAAGGAAATATTGCTTTGGCATGCACGGAAACAGAGGACAGTGAAGAAGGATATAAGACCACAGAGGGAGGTAGTCAAATGGCCTTGTGAAGCCAGAGATAAACATTTTGTCACGGACAAGGCAAATGAGTTCAGAGATAAACAAGAGTAGTGGGCATCAGGCTTAGAGTAGTGGGAAATGTAAACAGAGGGGGAGCAATGGGAAGAGGGAAGAGAAACGAATTACATAAATATTGTGTACTCGTTAAACTCGTTAAACCTTGTAAATAGTAGACACCATACCCTTCTTGCAAGAGCGTAATAAACGATACTACTGCTTCAGATCTTGTCTCGTACTGAAATTATTGAAGTGAGTGAGCTTCGTTTCTCACAGACAGCAAGTTCTTTCTCCTGAAGGACATTTGTGAAACCCCTGGCCACTTCCTTGGTAACCTTTTGAAATGTCAGTTTTCCAATCATCAGAGTTAAGTTAATTTCACAAGCTGACACAGTGGGATTTGAACTCATAGGACTGAATTGTATCAGCCTCTGGTTAGTAGGAGCAGAGGTGGAGGCACCTGTAAGTTAGTGGGAGAGCCACTTCAGCAGAGCATCATGACTTGATGAGGCATGAAAATAGTAACAAAGCACCAACAGTAAGAATTCAGCATGAGCTTTCCAACATTAATTGAAAGGAAGATTTGTCTGAGCAACAAGCCATAAACAAGTTTTCTACGGAAGAAAGTAAATGATTAATCTCGAAGTTACCTGGTCTGGATGTGGAAATTATTTGTCATTCCTGTATGCTCATAGTCATGAATAGCAGCTGCAAATAGCATGGCGAAGATTTCCAGTTCTGTCATCCAGTGCTACAAAAATCAATCAAATGGAAAACAGATAATGAACTGTTCTTTTGTAGATTCAAGCAAAAGGTTCGCCTGCTGATTTAGTGCATCAACTGAGAATCCATGTGCACATTAACAATACTGAACTCTCACAGCACACAACAACCTGGGAAATTGCATTTCAAACTTTTTTTTATGCAGGGAGATGTGGGTTCATACTTGTAACAGAAATCCAGAATGACTTGCATTCATACAGTGCTGCATCAAACTGTCTGCAATGTCTCTGTCTGAATACGCCGTTACATTGTGTACAATAGCAATGTGTATATTTACCATGTGTGCACTAAATTAATGTGTAGTCTATCACTATGTATGAAATACATCAGTGTGTTGGAGGTCTTATGTTCACAGATTTGTTTGACCCCCATTTTCATATTGCTCCAACATGTCAGTGAAATGAAGAAGAGCATTTGAAGAGGAAATTCTGATGTTAATGCCACAGTTAAACAAGGAGGATTGACAACCCAAGCTCTTACATGTTTCAGAAACATGAAATAACCTACAACAGACACCCCATAGCACTGCTGAAATATTATTAGTAGTGCCTTCACAAGATCCTTCAAATCCTGGGGCAAGAAAGGCAGGTCAACAGCAGCATCCTGTGCCTGAGAAGGCTCATGCAGCATGTCTCAATGACTACCGCCCAGTGGTCCTAACTTCAGTGGTCATGAAGAGCTTCGAAAGGCTGGTCATGGCATTAATCAACTCCAACTTCCCCACTACTCTTGACACACTCCAATTTGCCTATTAGACCAACAGATCCACGTCAGATCACTCCTCCCCAGAACATCTTGACACCAAGAACAGCCAATTAAGAATCCTATTCATTAACTACAGTTCAACCTTCGACACTATTATCCCCTTGAGACTGATTACTAAACTTAGTAATCTCAGACTAAGCCCAGCTCTCTGCAATTGGATCCTCAGTTTCCTGACCCATAGGCACAATCAGTGAAGACTGGGGACAATATTTCATCCTTACTAACAATCAACACTGGAGCCACCCCCGGGATGCGTACTCAGCCCCCTACTGTACTTGCTGTATACCCATGACTGCGTCACCAAAGACCAGACTAATGCCATTTACCAGTTCGCTGATGACACCACCATAGTCGGTCAAATCTCAGATAGCAACAAAACAGACTACAGACGGGAGGTGGAAGACCTGGAAAAATGGTGCACTGAGAACAACCTGGCTGTCAATGCCAGCAAAACCAAGGAACTCATTATTGACATTTGGCAGGATGTTACTCATGCCCCCCTACACACTAACAGCACAGAGGTGGAATGGGTGGATAGTGTCAAGCTCCTGGGAGTGGTCATCAACAACAAGCTTTCTTGGACTCTTCATGTGAACGCACTGGTTACAAAGGCCCAACAATGTCTCTTTTTCTTCAAGCAGCTGAGAAAATTTAGCATGATGGTGAATACCCTTGCCAACTTTTATAGGTGCGCCATTGACAGCATTCTGTCTGGATGTATCACTACCTGGTATGGCAACTGTACCATTCAAGATCGGAGACAGTTACAGAGAGTGGTGAACTCGACCCGGACATTCACAAAGGCCAACCTCCCAACTTTGGAATCGCTGTCAAGGAAAGGCCGCCAGCATTCTCAAAGATCCATTCCACCCTGGCAATGCTTTTCTACAACCTCTATCATTGGGGAGAAGGTAGAGAAGCCTGAACACACATACCAGTCGATTTCAAAACAGTTTCTACCTTATTGTTGTTAGAATACTGAATGGAATTTAAACTCTTTGCATTCGCTTGTACCTGTGCTTTTGTTTAGCTGATGTTTACCTATTATTCACTTATCTATGCTATTTAACTCTGTGATCTTTGTATTGCTCAAAAGACAAAGCTTTTCACTGTGCCTCGATACACGTGACAATAAATTCAATTCAATTCATCCTCTCCCAAGACAAAATGCTCAGTATCAAAGTAAAAATCACTCAGAACCAGCTCAGCAGGATAGGACACATCGACAACAAGTCTAACTCCAGACTCTGAAGCATCTTCTCTATTCAAAGCACAGCCATGACAGGGAACTCCTGAGATGAAACTGAAATTGCTTTAGGGACCTCTTCAAAGCATTCATTAGCAGTGAAACATTTCTGCCAATTAGAGGGAAACCCTAATTTGTGAAAACCAAAATGGAGTTGGTTATTTGGGAAAGCACTAAAACTTAGAAAAATGATAGAATAATCAGGATATGAACATAGTTTTAAGAGACAAAATACATCAGTGTGTGATGTTAAAGCATGTGTACTACATTAGTGTGAGCACACTGTCACAGAGTATTTATTACATCAGGGTTTACAACTTTCTGCAGAATGTGTATTACCTCATGGTGTGAAACTGTTAGTCTGTACTACATTACCGTGTACATATGTGTCTAAGTATTGCCACAAAATGTACATTACTACAATACGTAAACACTATTGCTGAATGTGTATACATCAGTTTGTGCACACTGTTGTGGAGTATGCAATGCATCAGTATGTGTACATCATTGCAGAGTGTCTATTACATTAGATATGCACATGGTTATGGAGTGTGTATTACAACAATTGTATACACACTGCTATAGAGTGTGTAGGACCTCACTGTTAAAAAGTAAAATACAGCAGTGTGTAAACTGGTAGTGTGTACTACATCACTGCATATATACTCCCATAGATCATGCAATACATTAGTGCGTATATACTGTTATGGAGCATCTGGTCTTTCATTCCAGATCAATGTTTGGGGACTTCTCTGGAATGTTCAGCTGACAACAGGTAAGTTATCCATTGGAAGTTTCAACTTCCAGGGCCATTCCCTCATATTCAGTGTTCAGGACTTCTGAAGAGTCCTTACACAAGTCATACATTTGATTGTGGGCCATCTAAGGACAAAAGATCTGGACCCAAGTTCCATTAGGTTCTCGTGTCAGGGTTGGGCCTCACTGCAGGTTACTGCTGGTCAGAGAATCAGAGCTAAATGTATTGTACATCTGCCTGTGGCCTACAGTTTCCTTGTGAGTGATGCAACATTTACAACAATATGATTTATACAAGATCATTGGTTGAGACAAAGGATTCATTTAGCATTCAAAGGAAAGCTGGGAGTAATTTATTCCTGGTTAGCACAATCAATCAGGTTAAACTCTACGATGTTCTCTATGAATTCTTATATTTTCCTTCCCACCTCAGTCACCTATTCATTATAAACAATTCTCCCTTAGTTATGATAGCACATCAAGCATGGAGTTTCATCAAATATGTATTTTTAAACGACACCAAATAACCTGTTCACAAAGTGGCTTTTATATAGATTTTCTCGCATTTTGGTCAAGTTATCATTTTAGGTTTTTATATCATTTAGTCCTTTGCTAACAATTCAGAACAGATTTTCTAAATGAATTTTTTTTAGCCAGTAATTTCACCTGCCAGAGATTTCTATCAGGGTAACCAAAATAGATTCAAACATCATTCATAAATAACAGCATGGTAAAATTCAAGGTCAAAACTTAAGTTTCTTCACGCAGAGTAATGAATACATGGGATGCATTGCAAGCGGTGGCAGTAGAAGCAGAGTCATCAGGGACATTTAAGCGACTGCTGGACATGCACATGGATAGCAGTGAGTTGAGTAGTGCACAGCTTAAGTTATTTTATTTCACATTATGAATAATCCTCATCACAACATTGTGGGCCAAAGAGCCTGTTCTGTGCTGTATGTTTCTATGTTTTATGTATCATATTTACCAAATTTGCTGTAAATTGTCCTTTGTAACTGAAGTGGATTCTGCTATCCAGTGCTGAGCCTAATCCCTGGAGACATAACTGATGTGTTCATATCAGTTGTTTCCTTTGGACTCAATAGCAAAGGACGGATATTGTTGCATATAATGTGAAAAGGCCTGATTGAAATGTGATGTGTTGTGTTTGGGGATGTGAATTGCCTGAGACCAATCTTTGACAAATGGGAGAAGATAGCGCCTGACAAACCTTAAAAGACTTCCAAATGATTAAAACAAATTATTTAATTCACACACTGAAGAACATTTACATTTTGGAATTGTGAGTGAGGCAAAAGTCATCATTCAAAGTAGTTAGGGTGCATTGGTCCTGTAATTAATTCACACAATATGTTACTGATATGAAAATACTGTTATGCCTCACTGTTGCAGCACATGGGAAGTCAAGACTGGATATTCCCAGAGTCATCACAAAAGTTAAATATTTTATAAAATTATACAGAATCCCCTCATTTACCTGGTTTTAAGACCGGGTTGACAGAATGCAGAGATCTCTCTTCTGTACTTAATGAGAATAACTATTTATTCCAAATAATTACATTCTAGCTACAGATGAACAATTGTGAACAGTTGATACACAACTCTACTAGTTAATGCACAGTTCCTCATAAAATCCCTTGCAAAATCTCCCCTAAGACAGACAAGCACAAACAGGGTGTGATGGGAGGAGGCAATTCAATGTTGAGATGTTCCTTTGGACTTATCAGGTCATGCTGCTTCTTGATTCTCTTTCTACATGTTCGTTCACTTGTTTGCAGAAGGCACTTGGTGGACTGTTCACACTTAGAGAGTATTTGGCTTTGGGGTTAAGAGCCACAGTTTACAGGAACTGGTGATGGAAAAATAAATTGGCTTTCTTCAGGCTTAAGATATTTCTTTTCTCCGGCAGATAAAAGAGACCTTTTGGAGATCCAATTGTTTTTCCTAAACATTCACACTCCTAAGCTGTTCATATACCTGAATGGCAATCATGCTTTTGTTGGCAGGTAGAATGTCTAGTCACTCGTCCCCACACCAATCAGTCACTTTTTGCTAGCCAAAGCTTTACTCATTGAACATAGAAGATTACAGCGCAGTATAGGCCCTTTGGCCCTCGATGTTGCGCAGACCTGTGGAACCTGTGGGCAGCACGGTGGCACAGTGGTTAGCACTGCTGCCTCACAGCGCCTGAGACCCGGGTTCAATTCCCGACTCAGGCGACTGACTGTGTGGAGTTTGCACGTTCTCCCCGTGTCAGCGTGGGTTTCCTCCGGGTGCTCCGGTTTCCTCCCACAGTCCAAAGATGTGCGGGTCAGGTGAATTGGCCATGCTAAATTGCCCATAGTGTTAGGTAAGGGGTAAATGTAGAGGTATGGGTGGGTTTTGCTTCGGTGGGTCGGTGTGGACTTGTTGGGCCGAAGGGCCTGTTTCCACACTGTAAATCTAATCTAATCTAATCTAAAGAAAAACCAATCTGAAGCCCATCTAACCTACACTACTCCATTCTCATCCATACGCCTATTCAATGACCATTTCAATGCCCTTAAAGTTGGCGAGTCTACTACTGTTTCAGGCAGTGCATTCCACGTCCCTACTGCTTTCTGAGGAAAGAAACTACCTCTGACATCTGTCCTATATCAATTACCCTTCAATTTATGTCCCCTCATGCTAGCCGTCACCATCTGAGGAAAAAGACTCTCACTGTCCAACCTATCTAACCCTCTGATTTTCTTATATGTCTCAATTAAGTCACCTCTCACCCTCTCTCTAATGAAAACAGCCTCAAGTCCCTCAGCCTTTCCTTGTAAGACCTTCCTTCCATATCAGGCAACATCCTAGTAAATCTCCTCTGAACCCTTTCCAAAGCTTCCACATCCTTCTTATAAGTCAGTGACCAGAACTGTTCACAATACTCCAAGTGCGGCTGCATCAGAGCTTTGTATAGTTGCAGCATGACCTCAAGATTCCAAACCTGTCATACACAGCCCTTGGTGCCAGCTTGTCTACACAAGGCTTTCACATCTGCTTGAACAAACAGTTATGTAAACCGTCTTTACAATGAGTAACAGGTTACTTGTTTTAAAGAAAAATAAGATTAAAGAAAAGTGTCAATCCTTGTTTTTTAAACAGCTCTTTTTTTCTATTTCAGTTCCAATCAAAAATACAGGAAGATAGAAAGGTATAGACTTTACAATACTCTGCAGTGCAATGCAATAAACCTTCAATTTTAGCTGATCTGCATGTTAACATCTCTCTCCATTGGTGCAGAAGGACAAAGTAACATTTCTGATGAAAGAAATTATGAAGTTATTCAGTTTTAGTGTGATTCCACCCATTCAGGCTCCCTACAAATCTTGATGTGACATCATCACTGTACACAGTAAATTATGGAGAAGGTAGGGAGAGATCAATTAGATCTGAAAATGTGTTGCTGGTTAAAGCACAGCAGGTTAGGCAGCATCCAAGGAACAGGAAACTCAATGTTTCGGGCCAGAGCCCTTCATCAGGAATGAGGAGGCACACTCTCCTCATTCCTGATGAAGGGCTCTGGCCCGAAACGTCGAGTTTCCTGTTCCTTGGATGCTGCCTAACCTGCTGTGCTTTAACCAGCAACACATTTTCAGCTCTGATCTCCAGCATCTGCAGACCTCACTTTTTACTCAGAGATCAATTAGATATAAAGTTATTACATTGGAATAGTTTGCACAATTGTTTGCTTACTTTATGGAGATACAATGTACTGTTAAGCTTTGTTTTCATTCCAAACCTCGTCAATTTTGTTTGGAGTTTTTTCCTTTTGTGAAGCTGAGATGATTTGAGGGCAGTATTTAATACTTCGTCCGGGTTGGGGAGGGGGGTGGGAACAGTCACAACCCAGACACTGGAGTTAGGAAAACGGTGGGACAAATACAGTTTGGGAGAAAAACTAAAGTACAACACTGAGAACCTCATTCAGCACTATGAGAGATAGAAAAAAAGAGAGAAAACAAAAGGGGAGAAAAAATAAAAGTAGCACAGAGAGAGAAAAGGAGATAGAGGAAGATAAAAAAGAGAAGGAACCAGAGAGCAGAATAAGTTAAAAAAAAACAAAAATACAGAGAAAGGGTGAAAAGAGAGTAGAGAGAAAAAAAATGGAACAGACTGCCAGAGAAAAGCAGATAAAATTTTCACTTCCATCACTTGATGTTAATGGGAAAGTAAATATCTTATTGACCTATTGATGCTGACAGAGTGTTTGGTGATATTTTGACAGAAATCTACCCTTGTACAGGTGAAACAGGACTGAAGGTCAGTTGTGGACAAATCAGTGTGTTATACTCCTGTTTTGTTATGCTGATTGGAACTGACAGTGTGTCATATTCATGTGAACCACCTTCATGATCATTGAAGGAAAAAGAGAGCCAATTAAGATAAGTTTCGAGTTTTTGTACTCTTGGTCTTCCAAGCCATGCTAAATTAATCTGGCCAGTTCCATCATAAGGTGCCTTGCTGTTGACAGCCGCTTGAGTCTACCTTTCTCACAGATGTAGCAGTGAAAGACTTCCATCCAGTAATCTGTCTGAATCCTCACCCACCATCACCATGTTAATGAGGTTAGTGGTCAACTGGAACTGCCTCTTCTACATATATACATGAAATTGGTTAACAAACTTTGCCAGTTGGTTTCTTAAATGTTCAATGAAGCCCAGAAAGACAGAGGGAGAAATACACAGACAAACAGGGGCTAAGAAAGACATAGAAAATTAAAGAGATAAACACTGATACAGGGATAGAAAGGGAAGAGACAGAGAGAGACAAAGATATTTCAACAGACAAACAGAGAGACAGAGAAAAAAATAAAAGCAAAAATCCAAAATAGATAAAAATAGAGTAACAGAGGAGCAGAAATAGAGGAGGAGGTCACAAACAAGCATTCAATAATCATTTAATTATGTAATTCTGCATAGAGTCATAGAGATGTACAGCAGGGAAGAGATTCTTTGGTCCAACCCGTCCATACCGACCAGATATTCTAACCCAATCCAGTCCTACCTGCCAGCACCCGGACCATATCCCTCCAAACCCTTCCTATTCATATACACATCCAAATGCCTCTTAAATGTTGCAATTGGACCAGCCTCCACCACATCCTCTGGCAGCTCATTCCACACATGTACCACCCTCTGCATAACAAAGTTGCCCCTTAGGTCCCTTTTATATCTTTCCCCTCTCACCCTAAACCTATGCCTCTAGACTTTGTCTATTTATCCTATCCATGCCCCTCATAATTTTATAAACCTCTATAAGCTCACCCCTCAGTCTCCGACACTCCAAGGAAAACAGACCCAGCCTGTTCAGTCTCTCGCTGTAGCTCAGATCCTCCAACCCTGGCAACATCCTTGTAAATTTCTTTTGAGCCCTTTCAAGTTTCACAACATCTTTCTGATAGGAAGGAGACCAGAATTGCACGCAATATTTCAACAGTGGCCTAACCAATGTCCGGTACAGCCGCAACATGACCTCCCAACTCCTGTACTCAATACTCTGATCAATAAAGGAAAGCATACCGAATGCCTTCTTCACTATTCTATCTACCAGCGACTCCACTTTCAAGGAGCTATGAACCTGCACTCCAAGGTCTCTTTGTTCAGCAACACTCCCTAGGACCTTACCATTAAGTGTATAAGTCCTGCTAACATTTACTTTCCCAAAATGCAGCGCCTCACACTTATCTGAATTAAACTCCATCTGCCACTTCTTAGCCCATTGGCCCATCTGGTCCAGATCCTGTTGTAATCTGAGGTAACCCTCTTCGCTGTCCATTACACCTCCAATTTTGTGTCATCTGCAAACTTACAAACTGTACCTCTTATGCTTGCATCCAAATCATTTATGTAAATGACAAAAAGTAGAGGGCCCTACACTAGTCCTTGTGGCACTCCACTGGTCACAGGCCTCCAGTCTGAAAAGCAACCCTCCACCACCACCCTCTGTCTTCTACCTTTGAGCCAGTTCTGTATCCAAAAGACTAGTTCTCCCTGTATTCCATGAGATCTAACCGTGCTAATCAGTCTCCCATGGGGAACCTTGTCGAATGCCTTACTGAAGTCCATATAGATCACATCTACTGCTCTGCCCTCATCAACCTTCTTTGGTACTTTTTCAAAAAAACTCAATCAAGTTTGTGAGACATGATTTCCCATGCACAAAGCCATGTTGACTATCCCGAATCAGTCCGTGCCTTTCCAAATACCTGTACATCCTGTTTGATTAACCATTCACCAGAATGTCAGAAGGTTTTCATAGATGTTGGCCTGGATTTTGCAATCAGTGAGGAATGTCATATATCCTTCAGTATACTGCCATCTGCCCACAGAATTATCACAGGTTTCTCAGTAACAACTTCCAGTGTGACATTGTCCATAGGGAATACTGGCTGTGCAGACACACAAGCCAACTCAGTCAAGAAATCTCTCAGAGACCACTAGAACTTAAACCAGGAAATATAAACCAAGAAGCATAAAGATTTATTTCATTCTAAACTTCTGTACAGAAAGTGAAAGCATGATGATATTCATAGAATCACAGAATCCCTACAATGCAAATAGAGGCTATTTGGCCCAGTGAGTCTGAGCATCCCACCCAGACCCACCCTCCACTCTGCCATTCCCATTACCCTGCCGTTTCTATGGCTAATCGATCCAGCCTACACATCCATGCACACTATGGGCAATTTAGCAAGGCCAGTCCACCTAACCTGCACATCTTTGGACTGTGGGAGAAAGTCCACAGGGAGAATGTGCAAACTTCATACAGAGGAAGAGATGAAAGAGATATTTTAAATAAATGAAAATGCAATACTGCCATGATTATTAAATTTAAATGGAAGAAGATTCCATTCTTACAAAGCTCCATTTTCAGGACTAAACAAAATACTTGACAATAATTATGACAAATAGTTAACTTCTCAGAAAACATACTAGTTCTAACTTTTTCTGGGTATGTTTAATAGGTGAGTAACCAGGGGAGTATGAAAACCCACATTTTGTGGGTTAACTGTGGATTTGTACTCTGGATGTTGTTGCCTGATTTACTTCGTAACAAAGCACTTATTGAGAACACAGTGTATGGTACAACAGACTCAAAGAACTGGCTAGGCTATAACTTTGTATGTTCTTAATAAGGATTGTCTTTGTCCTCTTTAAAGGGACAGAATGCTGTTGATATCTGGCACTCTTTTCCTGTTTGAAAGGAAGAATGCATTCAAAGAATTGTAGAAAAATACAGAATAGAAAGAGGTCAATTCACTCATCTTAACTCTGTTGGCTCTCTGAAAGAACTATACAATTAATCCCATGCCCCACCTCTTTTCCCAAAGCTTTGTATCTATCGCCTTGTCAAGTTTATAATCAATTCCCTTTTAAACCGTGCCACTTAGTTTGCTTCCAGCATCATGACAGTTATGAAGAACAGTCATATCAGACTCTAAACTCTTTTAGGGTGGCTGGGGAAAGATATAAAAGAGACCTAAGGTGCAACTTTTTCATGCAGCGGGTGGTACGTATATGAAATGAGCTGCCAGAGGAAGTGGTGGAGGCTGGTACAATTGCAACATTTAAAAGGCATCTGAATGGGTATATGAACAGGAAGGGTTTGGAGGAATATGGGTCAGGTGCTGGCAGGTGGGACTGGATTGGGTTGGAATATCTGGTCAGCATGTACAAGTTGGACTGAAGGGTCTGTTTCCTTGCTAGACATCTCTATGACTCTATTTGCATATGTGAATTTCCAGATGGTTCTGTGCCGGTCCTGCTTTTCAATGCGTTCATCCTTCCACTTACTAAATATGCGTCATTTTAATTGTAATGAATCTGTACATAATTACTACAACAATTCATTTATGAGTGATTTATTGCAGTGTGATAAATTTAATTATAATCATATATATTGTGAATCTGTTTTTCATGTACATTGTGCATCTTTAGTGCTCCTGTACAACTCTTTCTTATTCAGAGAAGCTTAGTGATATTTACGTTAATGATTTGGTACTAGTACAGTTTTTAAACCGTTTTATTTAATGGCAAGTGGACTTATTATTCCTATCTCAACAACAACTCTCAGTTATCTTAACCACATACTTGGCCGGCTTATTTTATGAATAACTGTAAACACATCAATGATTCTATTGATAGTTTGTTGAAGGTGCAAAAAGAATCATAAATAGAATCCCAGAATGGTGTCAGCATTGGAGGCTGGGAGATAAATGGGAGGGGGTGGGGCTGTGGGGAAGGTAGCTGGGAATGAAATAAGTAGATGATGATGGGGGCGAAGGTGCTAGGTCAGCGAGGAGGGTGGAGCGAACAGATGGGAAGGATGATGGACAGGTCAAGAAGGTGGTGCAAAGTCAGAGGCTTGGGACTGAGATAATGTGGGAAAAGGGGAAATGAGGAAACTGGTGAAATCCACATTAATCCTGTGTGATTGCATGGTCCCAAGGCAGAAGATGAAGTGTTCTTCCTCCAGGCGTCGGGTATTTATGGTTTAGCAGTGGAGGAGGCCCAGGACCTGCATGTCCTTGGTGGAGTGGGAGTGGCAGTCAAAGTGTTCAGCCATGGGGCGGTGGGGTTGGATGGTGCAGGTGCTCCAGAGATGTTCTCTGAAACGATCCACAAGTTGGTGTCGGGGGAGACACAAATCTGAGGCAATATCTATACTTAAATTGGATGGATTCCATGGGCAGAGCAAGACCCAAACGGCTATCTGGTTGACATACTGCTTTCTTCGATAGGTTATGTCATGCTGTGGTCTTCCCTATGACCACAGTATCATCAGTTATACAAATACAACCAGGTACAATTTCACAACGTCCTATCAGTTGGCTGCTGGAATGGATAGATCTTCGCTTACGTGTAGCCCAAATGGTTATCACTGAAAACAGTACTGTCCAATCTTGGGATGCCTCTGACCAATGGACAGACTGGTATACATCCTTCACAGCCAGCTTTGAAAGTAATTTTCCGCTAGAAAATTTAAGGTATCATTCTTTCAGCATTGTATTTTGTGTTGAGATCTTTCAAGTGAAAGTTCAGGCACCTTGGATCAAGTTGTTCTTACAGTGCTCTGGAACTGCTCCAGCCTGGATGGTGGTCAACCTTCTGAACAATTCCCAGTTTGCTATGGGGAAATGACTGGGGAGTAGCTCAATTGGTCTTCCAAAGAGCCACCATAGACAATATATATCAATTAGCCTGCAAGTGGGCTTTAACTATTCTACGATGATATAATTCTATGACATCAGCATGTCAGATGTCTCAGGAAAACTAATATCCAATCAGAGTCAGGGACACAACAAATTTAACAGAATGAAAATTTGGGTTAAGAAGAAAGTAATGACATGAATGAGCTATTTCTTGTATCAAATAATTTCCATCCCATGTTTTTAAAGAGAGTAAATGAGAACATTGCAGCAGTGCAAACTATTGTCTTGCAAAGGTCTCTGAATCGAGGAACTGTGCCTTTAGTTTGGAAAATCATGTGCATCACCTTGATGTATAGGCCAGTCAGCTTACCATCTGTTTTCAAGACAATACATGGATCTAAAATTAAAAATTGAACAACTGATCACCTGAAAATATTTCAACTAAACAGCAAGAACCAGTGATTATTTTGTAGAAGAACAATCTTATGAATGCTTGACAAAACCGATTGAATTTGTCGAGAAGGTGACGAATGTAGTGGACAAGGAATTGTTAACGGATATTATATCTTTGGATTTCCAGAAGGCATTTGATGAAGTCCCTCATAAAAGACTGTTAATTAAATTTGAAGCATATGGAATTGGAGGCAGACTATTGACCTGACTGGGAAATTAGCTGATTTGCAGAAGACAGAAAGTAAGGATAATTGGCAGGTACTCTAATTGGTAGAATGAGACTGTTCTTTTGAGCAATTTTGGCTCATCCAATACTGGGTGTCAGACAACCTATCTTAGCATTTAGAGATAGTTGATAAAGATGATGATGAGATGTAGCTGTATGTCACCAGCATACAAATGAAAACAGACATGGGGTTTTCAGATGGTCCTGCTAAGCGGAAGCTGGTGGTTGCAAATAAGGAAGGAGTGATGGTCAGAGCCATGAGAGGCAGCATTAGGGAACTGTGTGTGAATGGGAAGTAAAACCACCATTGGCAATTCTCTGGCTTCAAGTAGAGAGGAAAGAATGGGGCCAGAAGAGAGCAGTTCAACCCAGCTAGATGATAGTGGAGTGATGTTGGAGGAGGATAGTGTGATTGACCATGTCAAAGGTTGCAGACAGACCGTGAGGATGAGGAAGGATAATTATCAACGTCATATAGGATGTTGTTTGTTACTTTGATAAGGCTTGTTTCAGTACCATGGTAGAGAATCAATCATGGAATTCTTGGAAAGATGGGAAAATGATTGGGGAACAACATGCATTAAAGGGCTTTGGGGAAGAAAGAAGTTATGAAGGGGCAGTCATCTTCAAGGATATAGGGGCCAATGGTTGGTTTCCTGAAGGAGGAGGTAATAACAGCAGAATTGATGGCGAAAGGCTCAGAACCTGTGGAGAGACTATCACTAACGTGCCAGGAAGGAAAATTGGTTTGCTGGTCATTCTGTGGGATTAGGATTAAGACAGCAGGAGTCAAGATCAGAGTGGTGCTAGAAAAGCACAGCAGGTCAGGCAGCATCCGAGGAGCAGGAAAATTGACGTTTCCGGCAGGAGCCCTTCATCAAGACAGCAGGAGGTGCATCTCAGGGACAATCTGAGCTCAGAGATAGCAAGAGGGGAGATAGGAGAGAAAGTTAAGAAAGATACAGGCTCGAAGCTACGGTAGAGTGAAGCTGAGAGGAAAGTTGATTAGGTGTGTTAGGGGAGGGAGTGATATCTTAGAGGCAGTTGAATAGATGGTCATGGACATAGACACGCAGCAAGATATCTTAAAGATGCCACAAACATAGAAAGTGAAGCAAAGGCAAGCCTTTGACCATGGATTAGGCAGAAAATGACATATTCCCTGAACTGTAACTATTTAAGCAACATTTGAAGCTTACTTCATAGATCACGCCATCAAAGATTCTGACAGCGGATCTCTTAAAACCTTACTAACTATCAGCAAAGAGCTTTGCTGAATAAATATATCTAGTCTTTCTAAGAACAATAAAAATGATCCAGACAAGATCTGGAGAGTACTTGAGGTCCAGCTTAAAGTCTGAATCAACTCCTAGTTTAATAGACTCTAATCAATGTCATATAGACAGAAAACCCAAGAGTACATTGACGACTTTGTCCCGTGCTGCAGCAAAGGGCAACAGCAACTGGTTCTAAAGTAGAACTAGCAAAGAGGCTAATTGAGTTAGTAAATGCTGTTACTCTGATGAAATATTTCCAGAAAATCAAGAAGAAGGGCAAGAAGAAGGATCACACCATTGATGCCTTGTAGGAAGAAGGATGCTCAGTGGCTTTGGGTGCTGTTACAGAGGTCAACAAAGTGTAGCAACATCTATCACTGATGTAGTCTGTCACACCAACCCAGATCTGTTCACCATTTTCTCATATCAGCAAGGCATCAAAGAATATTGGGCACTCGTGCATAATTCAATTCAAATGATATCAAGAAGTGGATAGATATTGATATTGCTAATTTTATAGGCCCTCAGAACATTCCAGTAATTGTATGGAAGAGTTGTACTCCGGAACTCACTGTGCCACTAATCAAGTTGTTCCGGACAGTTACTGGCATCTACTCTACAATGAGGAAAATTACCAAATATGTTGTAAAAGCAGCACCACTCCAACCCAGCCAATTATCACCCCATTGGTCTACTTTCAATCAACGGTAAGGAGATAGAAGGGATCATTAACATTGCTATGAAACAGCATTTAGTTGCTCTTGTGGTGCAGTGGTAGTGTCCCTATCCCTGAGACGGACATTGTCAGACTAGTAAATAACTTTGATGTAATTTCAACTCTTTTAAAATATGATTTTGAGAATCTGTTGAACAGTGAAATCGGTATTGCTGTGATGTCCTGCAGATCAGCTATGTTAATGGCAAGAGGTGACTGTGAAAAGTACTCTGTACACAGATTACTCTTTCAGTTATGACTTATTGGCATTGGTTTCCATGGCTTGTTTCTGGTAACCTTGTGGTACTTCAAGGTGGAAAGAAGAAATGGATGGTGCATATCTTCTGTAATTCAGTAGTGGGTAAGTAGCTCAGTGGATCAGTCGACATAAGGCCTCCATGATACTTGCTAACTATCTACATAGTTTGACCTTCAGATCCTGTCTAAATTTATACAGAGACTAATCTGCAGCTACATTCTGCTTCTAGTTTCCACATTGGTCATATATAGATCCCACACACATATTTAAGTATATTTCATAATTAATCGTGTCAGCGTAACTAAGTTTATTTAAAATAAAAACAGAAAATGCGTTAAATGCTCCACAGAACTGGCAGTTCCTGCACAGAGAAACAGTTAATATTTCAGTCATTAATGATGGCTTGAACACGGTTTTAACACTCTTTTCTCTGCACAGATGCTGTGAGGCCTGTTGAGTATTTCCTGCACTTTTTGTCCTTATTTTATATGAATATAAGTCTTTTCATTTCTTAATTTCTTTTCTGTCAACGACAGCAGCATGAAGTTTTGTTACTTCTAATTATAATAATGTCCTTCATCCTCATAGCATCTTGGTAAACATTCTTTACATTTTTCTTAGGGTTCTTACACCTTTCTTGACTGCCCAACTACTCACAACATTTCAGCTAATAACTAATCAGGTAATTAAAAGTTCTGACAAATTTGTTCCGCTTTTGTAATCTAGATCTACATTTGTAAACAGAAGTAATTAAATTATTGACTTGATTTATCAGCAAGTTCTCTCTGCTTAACAAAACCATTGAAAATAATGCCATTTGGGATGGCACAGTGGTTCAGTGGTTAGCACTACTACCTCACAGAGCCATGGACCTGGGTTCGATTCCCGCCTTGGGGAACTGCCTGTGTGGAGTCAGCACATTCTCCCCATGTCTGTGTGGTGCTCTGGTTTCTTTCCACAATCCAAAGATGTGCACTTTAGGTGAATTGACCCTGGTAATTAGCCCACAGCATAGGACATTAGTCAGTAGTAAACATAGGGGAATGGGCCTGGTGGGTTACTCTTTGGAGGGTCGGTGTGGACTTGTTGAGCTGAAGGGTCTGTTTCCACATTGTAGGAATTCTAATTCTTACTTGCTGTTTTCCTTATTAGCCCTTTAAAATTGCATCGTTTTTAGTTTTTCCAATTGAACCCACCAACCATAATCCTGTTCACCCTGCTCATCATCGTGAAGGTTACAATTACGCTGATTACTGTCTACTGTACTTCCAAATATTGAATCATCTGAAATCCTTATAACATTGTTCCTTACACCCAAGATTAAACAATTTATATAAAATAAAAATATGGCTGGCCACCAACCAGACCCTGGAGAAGACAACTTTAAACCCGTTCCCAGTCTGAGAAAGGTCAATCCACCTGCTGTTCAATGTCATTGTCCCAAGCTGAATCCACTTTCCCCTCAGTTCTATGGGTTTTCCATCTTAACAAACATTCTGCATGGCATTTTGGTACATGCCTTGCCAGATTACATAAATATCTTAATTATTTCAAATTTCATTATAAAATTGGATACAACCTGAAAGGGGGATAAAAAACCAGCAGTTAAGGGAAAAGGCAGGGAAGTGGGAGTAATCAGTAGCTTCAAAGAACTGACACTGACATACAATATGCTCTTCTGTGTTGCATCAACCCATGACTTCTTGAAGAGTAACTTGCTGGGAATGAATTAAGTCCTTTTAGACTTAATTTAATAATGCATAAATGCGCTGGGCACAGACAGTGCTACCAAAGGAACAGACAAGAAAGAATGAGGAAGTCTAGACACTTGTGGTTCTGTAGGATTAAAGGGAAGGAGTCTAATGGAAGCTCCATAATATGCAAAAGCCTAAGAGCAATTGATATGAATTTGAAACAGAATAGAAGATGGAATTTATAATTCACACCATATCACCCAGCCAGCTGATGAAAGTTGTACGTTAGTGAAATTGTACGTTGGTCTGTTTAATTAAAGTTAAATGTATTCAATCTGTTTTATGCGGCCACTACTAATTGAGAATACAAACATATGTGCACATATACACATACAAGCATACAGAGTTGTGCACATACATGTAGGGTGTTGCTGAAGTGAAACTGTGATTTTGCAACTCTCTCTGTGTATTCCACATATTCTGATGAAGTCGTTGTTTGGTCAAATGGCATAAGTATTTTCACAATGTGCCACTCAAACAACATAAAGAATCTGAAGTCGGATTCTAAATACTGGTAACAGGAGAAAATGGGCAGCAGGACACTGAACCCAATCTTGTCCATTCCATTCTGGAGCCACTGAAAACCTCTCTTTGCAATGTCAGCCTATCAAGTCCAGACCAAAAGTGACTAAACTATATTTTTGGAAGCAGTAACGTCAGGTTAGTTTTTACGGGGCCAGTTTCTCCCTGATTTGTACCCAGCACTACACAATGAAATTTATAACACAGACTTTCACTTCCAGTCAGCATACATCATCGAACCCAAAGAGGAAGCAGTGTTTTTGTGCCAGTGCAGAGGAGGTGGCAAAGAGAAATGCTCTTCATCCCTTCGCATTGCATGCATTTGAGAAAAAGCAGAAAAAATATAGCCCTCAGGTATGGTTTGGAGTATTGTACTCAATGTTAGTTGCCATATTTGACCTTCAAAGAAGCCCCAATAATTCTCCATTTTTGAACAATTATCACAAATTAAAGGGGACAACAGGTATGGGGTATTCACAACCAACACAGAGTTTGGACTGTCCTGATTTTGGGTTACTTATTACTCAACATGTGGATCCGGAATAGGTACCTGGTTTGTGTTTAACTCATAGGAGAAAGTGAGGACTGCAGATGCTGGAGATCAGAGCTGAAAATATGTTGCTGCGCTTTTCCAGCAACACATTTTCAGCTCAGTTGTGTGTAACTCAGACACTTTCAATCAATTACTGATTTGATTTGCCCAACCTATAAGCAGATTAAAGTCACACATAATTACAGCTGTAATTTTATTGCTTGCAACTCTAACTTCATAATTAAAACCTTCCCCAACATCACCACTACAGTTTTGTGGTCTATATGCAACACCCACTAAAGTTTTACATCCTCGGTGTTTCTAAGCACTAACCATAGTTCATTAGAGCTGACAATTTTTCTTATTATTGCATGAAGTCAGCAATGCTACCACACTTCTTTTTCCTTTAGTATGTCCTTTCTAAAAACTGAACACCGCTGGATATTCAGTTCCCATCCCTGGTCACCCGACAGCCTCATCTCTGTAATCCACACTGTATTGTATCCCTCTATGTGTTTTAACATGGCTAATTCAATCGCTTTATTGCAAATGCTCCATGCATTAAGTCACAATATCTTAAAGCTTAATATTTCTTCTTAATATTTTAGTCATTGCATAGAATGAGGATTCCCTTTTCTAAAGGACAATAGTGAACCAGATGGGTTTTTGATGACAAGCGATTATAATCGACAGCAATCATATAGTCACAATGAAGCAAAGTTTTTAATCCCAAATTTCTTTTAATTGAAATCAAAGTTGACTATCTGCCACGGTGAGATTCAAATCCATGTCCAGAGATTGCTTATCTTATGACATTACCACTACACCCCTGTTCTCCCAAAGCCTGCTTCACAGGATAAGTTATATAAATGTTATAAATGTTGAATTTTGTTTGGGTGATTCAGGATTGTGAAAAGCTGAATTTGAGATTCTGTATGGACAGGACTATTTTTCATTATACTGCTGTCTTTACTTGGCTATTTGATCACAAAATCTACCAGAAAAAAAATGACCCTTTCTGCCAGACATAAAATCAAATCTCCGAGGCATAGCTACATGTAATTTCAGGATGGCATAACTAATATGCCTAACAAATTGCAAGAAGCAAATACTGAATTCTATTAGTAATGAATAAAACAAGAAATTGACTGTGTTGAGAAACAAGGATAAAGTGTTCCATTTGCCAATCTCTCAGTTTATAATTTGAATGAATCAATGGGATTGAACATTTGATTATCTCTGCTGCATTCTTTCATAACACAGCTTTGACAGCTCAGGATTGACAAATGTACCCAGTGGAATAAATATATAAGCAGGGACCACTTAACAAATAAGCATTTCGATTGATGCAATTATGAGCAATCACTTGCACTGACATCCCTCATTCAGGCACCAGTGGAACATGGCAGTATAGAACACTGAATAAAAAGGGGTCTCATGGCCTAGCCTTTCAGGATTATTCTGCTTTTCTTTTGCTGCATTTTTTTTTTGTTTAAAACTCAGTAGGTTTTGTTTTCATGCTTCAAATGCACAAATGTGAGTTTATATAGGTTTATGCTATTGTACTTACCACAATACCAGTTCTCAGGATAAAGTAATGGACTGTCTGTGTAACATCTGCTGCATGTAGTAGATTATGATAGGGGTTTTTATGCTTCATGTATCCAACTTCTAAAGCATCAATGAATGACACAAGGGAGGAAATGGGGATCTGAAATGAAGAAAAAGATAGAAGAATGAAAATCTATACTGTAATTATATCTGAAACACTCATTTGGTAATCAGTAACAATAAAGGTGCAATGCAGGAAATTAAATTGCCTCCATGGCTTACAGTTACACTCTCCCATTTGTTCTGCTGAATGCCTGCTGTATGGCAGCCGAGAGAAAAGGAAAAATTCTGAACGTTAAGAAATTGACATTTCAGGACAAACTCTATTGGGCTGAGCCTTTATTCGCCAAATACATATAAGGCAAAAAAAGAACTGAGTCCAGTTATATAACAGATACACAAAACATTTAGAAACCTAATTTCCACCACAACAAATTCTGATATTGGTTTTAATAAATCTGATTATTTTTGGATGAATACCAGGGCAAACAAAATAAAATTCAGAAAAATACTGCTCACCATTTAGACTCTGACCTCTCTGTCCCTAACAGAGCCAGTGCAGTTCAATAGAAACATAAGGAACAGCATCTCATCTTTTATTTTGGCATTTGACAGTCATTGGACTCAATATTTGAGTTCAACAGCTTTGGATCATAACCTCTTCCCCTATCTAGGGTGCTTTTCTTTCCCTAGTGCTTTTTTTATGCTGGTTTGTTCATTTATTTATCTCTTTCTGTTAGAGTCAGAAGACTGCTGTTGACTGTGTCTTATCTGGCCATTTTGCTTTTACCACACCCAACATCACTGTTCTTGTTCTTTTCATCATGAATTTTCCTAACCTTCTGGCCTACCCCTGATCCCCTTCACTGGTTTAAATGCTCAAACATTTTTATCTTCCATTTATTCTGATAAAGGCTGAAAATAGTTTTTTTTCTCTAACAGGTGCTACCTGACCTGCTGAGTATTTCTAACATTATTTGTTTTTAAGTCAATTGTTGTCCTTGGACATACAGGGGTAGCACAGTCATTATTTTTGGTAAACCATGTGGGTTTCCCTCCACACAATTCACTGAACACAGAGATTTACCTACAAGGTATCAACAGAAATTATTTACCTCTTTCCTTGTATCGGGTCCAGTGCGGAGTACTGAACAATCAAAAAGGTAGACATGTCTCTGTGTGATTCTGTTATGTCAACATTAAACCTTCAGAAAGGCAGTAGTGCTTAGTGCAATAAAGTGCAATATAGTCAGTCAAAGGGTATTGCCACAGGCAGTCAACAGGCTTGCCTGGTTCCAACCAAAACGGTTGTCCACAGTATGTCAGGTATTTGGTGCATCCAATGTCTCCATGTGCTTACAGTCTAGGGACAGGCATTGTAAGTCCCCCAAATCAATTGCAACCAGTCCGGAGGTTCCAGGCACACCAGTCAGGCTATTATGGAGACATCAGTCAAGAATTAGGCCTGGTCAGTTGGGGCTGTTCAGTCAAGTCAGTCCAGAGGATGGATAATGGTCAGTCCTGGGTGTTTAGTCAATAATAATCAGTGAGCTTATTGCAGCAGGGTGAACCAGAGATCTGGAGAAAGTGGGCAACTTAAATCCGGGATGAGCTCACTAAGGGAATGGTGACAATGACAGAGTGTGATATAGTTAGTAGAGTGGGACTTCATAATGTTTAGGAGGGGACCAGGATGAAAGAGGAGTTTCAAACAAGTCATAGTAACTCCAACCTCAGCATGCGAGGCTGTAGTGACAACAGTGTTGTGGAATTTCCAAACTCATGGGCCCTGGATTAAAGTGGAAACATTAATAGCCTATTAAGGGGCTCAACCGAAACAAGGAAGATGCTAAAAGGTCATTAACAACAAAAAGGGAAGATGAGGGATGGGAAGCTTGTGCATCACAAATGAAGCCTGCAAATTATTCTCACTGAAACAAAGTTGGAACTTTCACATGTCAGATCCAAAGTCAAATTGGCAATAATTTGAAATGGCTGACCCCCATGGAAAGTGGATAGAGCATGCCATTTTTTCTATCCTGGTTTAGAGAAAATCTTGCATTTTTGGAGTAATGTCATCTGTCTGGCTTAATTTTAGACTTCATCAGCAAGTCTTGCATTGTGCAAGAATGCACATTAGGAATAATGGTCTCAAGTAAACATGACCATTAAGTTGTGCATACTATTGGCTCCCTGTCATGACATTTAAGCAAGTGTGATCAGAAAAAGGCACCTAAAAGCAGTATTTTGCTTTCCATCTCACAAATATGATACATAGCTGGAACTACTTGACAAATTTCTGCAGATGCCACATTCACACACTGAACTAGAAATAGGCAAGGACATGTTCTGCAATGTGGAGGGGAATCTTTTCTTTTGACAGCAACAGTGGTTGGGGGCAGTTTGTCATTTTTTCTTTCTGGCAGAATTCCAGCCCTCTAATATAAACTGAAAATTTTGGTCATGTAACATATATTTTGATTATTTTAGAGCTCCTTGTTGGCATGACATTAACTTCTGTGGGAAACTGCCATTGCCACACCTTGTGAGGGTACAACATGACACTTCATTGCGATGGATGTGAGGGCTGAGGAGTTCCTTCAGTTCCCTCTGTCATTGTCACCATTCCCTTAGTGGAGTTCCTTCAATAAAATAGTGTTAACTTTCTGACATTGACCACAGATCATTCGCTTGTGCCGCTTCCAGTAGACATCACCGCACCTGGGGTCCCTGTGGTCTTGTTTTAAATCTGAAAACAGTTAAGAAGGAGACAACAATTACAACTTCACCAGCAAAACAGCAACTATGGCTGCTGCATACCCTCTGAGGGAGATGCAAAAGGTGAAGATCCGCCGAAAAATGTAAATTCCAGATATTTACAGTCAATTTCTTCATTTTCTCTTAAAGATAGTGCAGACACTGAGAAAGGTCCCAGGTCATCACCCCCAAACTGTACCATGTGCTGGAACAGGACTTGTGCTCAGAAAGACTGGATTGAAGTGGCCATCAAGGTTACAGTTGCTCTGTTTATTTATGCCATCAGATCATTTCAAAATCTTTGTGGCATTCCTTGGCCGTAAATGCATGCAGAATGTGACTGATGCCATTTTCTCAGCTCACCATATCCTTCCCTTATGACAAGGAGAGTCAAGCAGCTCACGCCGTGGTGTTCTTCACCAACACTGGCTTCTTCAGGTACAGGGCACTATAGACTGCATCTATAGACTGCTTTGAGAGGACTCTATCACCAGAGTTTGTCAAAGGAAAAGGCTTCTGCTCCATCATCAGTACACAAATTATACACGACCACTAATGACTCTTGCATATGCGAGAATTCACAAGACCTGACTCCTTCCAAGGTCCTCTGGTGATACAGGAGTAGTTGCTTGGAGACAAGAGCTATCTCCTCCAAGCAAGATGCATGGCATTTTTTCAAAAGTCTCAAACTGTTGAATAACAAACTTATGACACTGCTCACATTTACACCAGGGCTATATAATGGAACTACCCATAGGCCTCCGAAAGATGAGATCATGATTTCTGGACCATTTTGGCAGGGTCTTGGAGTACATCCCTGAAATAGTATGCTGTAACACTGTAGCAAACTGTTCCCTTCACAAATTAATCTAACAAAGACCTCGATGCAGATGAAATGGGGATTAACTCTAAACTCCTGAGGATATTGACCTAGAGGATCACTCAAGGCAGCATAACTGATTGAGAGATTATTGATTGTGAGTAAAATCCAGATTGAAACCCCTTTCCAGGAAGAATGAGCTGGATTTGCACATTGCATGATTGTTTAACATTCTCCGGGTAATGTGACAAGCAACTCCTGCTTCATGCAAAGAACCTGGGGGCCTTTGTTATTTTTGCAGTCCTTCGACATTTGTGTTATTCATTGAAGGTTTTCTTATCTATCTGATTGTATGCTTAATATCTTTAGGTAATGCCATTTTCAAGTATTTGCACTTTGCATGCCCTATTGACCTTAAGGAAAAAAGCAACAGCAAGGCAATGCACTGACAGCACATGAACCAAAGTCTTGGTAGCTTGTAAGGCTGCCATCAAGTGTGTTGTGGAGATAGGTCTCTCATGATAGCTAGCAGGTTGAAAGGAATTGTGAAGGAACTCCTTTTGAGTTCCTCATTGGTGAATGTTTCAGGGAGTGCGTAGATTGCGAAGTTGTTTTGAAATACTTGAGTATCCTCTAGAACGAGACGAGACAGACAGCACGTAGTGCATTGATCTGCTAAGAAAAAGTTGCAGAACGAAAGAGATGGCCATGCCTCTTTTACATCTCCTAGCCTTGAATGACAGTGCATTCCCTTGAACATCTGATAGACAGATTGAAACCTTCCCTGCAGAGAAGTGTGGAATCATCACTGATTCTGTACTCTCACTCTCAGGGTGTTGTAGGAACCTAGGTAGTGTAAGTGTGGAATGATGTGTGCAGATCAGCCTCAAGCACAGTCCCTGCACTGAAGTTAGTCTCAGCTTTGTTCACATTAAAGTGCAATGTCTTTAAGTCATCAATGTCATAGTTCTAGGATGCCAGAGGCAATATACAGTCAGGATTCAAATGCTTGAGAGAAATGAGCAAATCTTAAATCATTATAACTTTCTTCATTGTTGAGATGACTCATCTGTCTCGGGAATGCTATATAATCATGTCCCAAGGAAAAATTACACTCGAGCAGATATTTAGAAATGCAACTGAAGGCATATTTTAAGAAGTGAAAAATTATTTACAATGATGCTTCACCAGTGCTGTCTAAATACCTTCAGCAAGAATTTTCATCCTCTGCCTCCCATTATGCCTAAGAACCGTCCCACATTCTGCAGGTGGAGTGGGCAGGAGCCTGCTCTGTGTTGACCCTGTTGGTCTGGAGGATTTGTGCAGTTGTTCTGGATGCTTTTAGGGTCAGAAGGTCCAGGTGCGCTGAGAGTGCCCACCTTGGCTGGAAGATCTTGAGGCTTAAGATGACAAGGAGGGGCAAGTGGAGGAGTCAGTCATCTCTGGAATGTTCTGAGAAGCAGCTCCAATGTCACGTGTGGCTTCTTCTCACTATAGGAGAAGTGCTTTTTCAGCATCACACTCTCAACTCTGATTTCCAGATCTGCAGTCCTCACTTTCTCCTCTAATAAGCGGCAAGTAATATTTGTGCCACAAATGTGCCAGGAAATGATCATCTCGATAAGAAAGATTCTAACCATTGCTCCTTTACCTTGAACAGCACCAATACGATTATATCACTGTCAATAACCAGGGGCCACCAGTGACCAGACACGTACCTAGCAGCCACATACATATAATATGATATAACAGCAGGTCAGAGACTAAATATCATGTATCCATTATCACACATCTGGACTCTCCAACATCCACAAAACACAATTTAGGACTGTGAAGAAATACCTTCTTCTTGTTTGAATGAACACATCTCTGAGAAAATGCAAGAAGTTCAAAACGTCCAGGACAAAACAGCCTATTCATCGTCTTAAATGTTCATCCCTTCCATTACCAATGCAACACGACTGCAGCGTGAGGCATCTACAAGGTGCATGGCAGTAACTCATTAAGGTTTCTTTGGCAGTTCCTTCCAAATATAGTACCTCTATTAGCTAGGGCAAAGACAGCAAGTGCATTGAAATACTACTTTTCCAACAGATCATTCTAAATCACTAGTGCTTCCTCATTACTTTCAGCACTGAAGGAGTACACACAACACATCAACTGCAGTGCTTCAAGAGAGTGGTTTCAAAACAGCAATTGGAGTGTGCAATAATTGATGGCCTTAGCAATGACACTTGCACCTGATGAATCAATGAACTATAAAAAAGATATTGTCAGTAGCAGCCCATAGAAACTGCAGAGCTACAGCATGAATATTAATTATGCCTTTTCTAAGAGACTTTCTTCTAAACATTCACCAAAGTCATGGCTGATGATCAGGAGAATTCCATGGAAATTCACAGTGAATGTTTTAAAATGGAGAGTGAATTATGTCTACATGGCTTTGTCCAGCTATCCACTGCTTTCTAACCTGACTTCATTTGTAAACTACACTCAGTCTTGACATCCTGCCTGCAATACCACAAAATATATCTGGGATAATGCATATTTTCAAACACAGCCATGAATAAATTGGGTTTCAAAACTGTAGCATTTAACTCACTTATTCATGTGTGAAATCGATTGCATATTCAAGCAGACTGAAAAGTCAACCACTAACCTTGAAACGACTGATGAGGTCATATCTGGTGAATAGATCATAAACAATGAATTTGAGTGCATGTTCTCCACTGGCTTCATTCAGTGCAAAAACATTGAAGGTCCATTTATCTACATTCTGCAAAACAAAGTACAAGAGGATGTTTCATACGACTGATTGCCTTCCATCATATAAAGTAACACATTTTCCATTTTCACTGTGTGGAGTTTGCATGTTCTCCCCGTATCTGCGTGGGTTTCCTCCGGGTGCTCCGGTTTCCTCCCACAGTCCAAAGATGCGCGGGTCAGATGAATTGGCCATGCTAAATTGCCCGTAGTGTTAGGTAAGGGGTAAATGTAGGGGTATGGGTGGGTTGCACTTTGGCGGGTCGGTGTGGACTTGTTGGGTCGAAGGGCCTGTTTCCACACTAAGTAATCTAATCTGAGTAATGATAGGATGATGGTCTGCAATTAAGTATTGGAACTTTAAAGTCAGGTTAAGTTTCTCAAAAGTGTGTACTAGGAAGTTATATTGCATGCATTTGTATCGTGTACGTCATCATTAAAAGATTAGCTCACGAAAATAAAATTCCCCTTCCCAATTAAGTACTCACAAGTAAATAATTTCAATTTCAGACTGCATGTAAAAAGTGCAATGCACCTTCTGGACTTTGGAATAAGTAGTTGCTGCTCTGTCCTCTTTGGAAAGAGTTTGTCTATGCCATGCCATGATTGACATCAAATGGTGGTAGCTCATGTTGCAGAGGCATAGGCAATGACGGAGAGAGAGAGAGAGAGAGACAGGTTAGCATCTAATGGGCATGGTTCAAGGAGGTTGACTGTGGTAAAGGGTCTGTCTGGTTAGGGGTTCAAGTATGGCTGTGGAAGGTAGATAGGCTGACCAGCAAAGGGTAATAGGCACAGAATATTTAACTGCAGACATCCACTCCTAGAGTTCAAGTGATGTTCCTGGCTCACAATAAGTTAATGCCTGTCCAGCTGCACTTTAAATACAGCATCAGGTGTTTGAACCAAAAGGTAAAGGCAGACACATTGGCTTCCACAAATAAATATGCTTCTCGTAAATGTGTGTGGAATGAGCTGAGATTTGCAAACTTAAGAGGAAAAGTGGCCCATTAAAGTGCCCCCCCCCCCCACGCCGAGCAGAAGTGACACTCACTTACATACCCACTGCAAATGCTAAACTATATAACCAAATATCCCCACCAATGGTTCTCTTTAAAGCTTTTCTTACTTAAAAATTTCTTTAAAATTCAAGAATAGAATCCTCTTTGTGTTTGATTCACTTATTTAATACTTCTTCTTCTTATGTTAAAAATATGGTTATTTAACTTTTATTTTATCTTTTAAAAGCACAAAATTTTCTTGATAAATACTGAATCAAAGTAATTATTGAATATTTCTGCCTTTTAATATTTCTATAGCTACAAGTGATTTTATCCTCAGTGCCCATCTTTCCCTTTATTACATACGTGACTTCAGAATAATTTATGATTTGTTTTGTTTCCTGATAACTAAAACTCATTATTCTCCTTGCATTCCCAATTGCCTTTTGACTTCTTTCCTAAATGCTTCATATTCATTCTTGTCATGTTTTCTGTTGCATGATGGTCCACATACCCTCAATTCTTTCCTTGTTTCTTTATCATCATGATGTTTCTTTATTTTTCTTACTCGTTAATTTTATTGTATGTCCCCCCTTACTTTAGTTTGACCTGTCTTCTCTTTTTACCAGCTTTATTTTTGTTTTAGGTTAACTTCACATCTTGCATAAACCTTCTCTTCATCATACTAAATTAAAGCATTTGTCCTATCCCTATTTAACCTGCATTGCACCCATTCTAATTTAAATGGAACATATTGTAGCATGGACAAAGTCCATCTGAATAGCACAAATTCTTAAGAAGTTTATGGCTGGTACAGTGGCTCATGAAATGGAATCCCTCTTTCACCACACCAGCCCTTTAGCTGTGTGTTTAGTTTCCTGATCAATCTCTCTCTCTCTACCAATTTGTACATGGCTTAGGCAGCAATCCAGAGACCTTCAAGTCAATTAAGTAACCATTTCACATTCCCACACAGTTAAAATGACCCACTTGCTATGCTCCTTGCACTTTTAAAAATCTACATTTGAAGCTCTATTAATCACATGACCAAAGATGCAACATCTCTATTTAGGTTTCTCTCAGATACATATCAATATCAAATTCAAGCATTCAAAATCCAGATAAGTTCAATACCAATAATCTGACATCAAGATCAAGAATCAAGGTTTAACTCGCATTTACTCATTAATTAATCTTTCAGAAATACAGTATGATCAGTCCTCTTTCTAGATATTGCCATAATCAATTAAAATTAGTGTGACTTTGAGAGTAACTTTCATGTGTTATGAGTGAAATTAAAATTAATTTGTGAAATATTAGGTCAATTTCACAAGTTCAGCTTCCAGCTCCTAGCTGCTTCCAACTGAACATGTATTTCAAACATCAGACTGAAAGCTCAATTCATTCAAACTACATTCATTCCAAAGTTGCAATTATACCTTATCAAAATTAAATTAAATGCATGAAATAAACCTTTCTTTTAAATTTCAGTACTGAATTCTGTAATCTGCCCTTGTGTCAAACAATATGCATAATCACTTACACAAATCTCATAATGGTTTGAAAGAATGAGACTGTCATAGAGGAAAGAAAGCAGAAGTCAAAAATACCTTTAATACATCGATGACTGAAGGAGGATAACTTAGTCCAACCATATTTGATGTTCGCCTGTACATTCTGTTTAGGAGCAGTTCAGAAAAGAAAGACAATTAAGAATGCAATGCTGATTTGCATCAGTCACATTTGTCAGTGTGTCAACATGCGTGAACTGATGAAAAATCACACTTCAAGCCCTTGATCAGGATGTAAATTTTAAAATGCTAAACAAATATTAGTCATTAGTCACCAATAAAACAGCTTCTTTCAGCAAAATCAATTGCAATGAAAAGGAAGCTGTTAGCACAGCAAAATACAGAGATAACAGCGGAATGTGAAGACAGAAAACTGATATTTTATCTGGGTAGTGGAAGAATATTGATCAGCAAAACTACACATCCATCTTAGAGTCAAAGAATCATAGAGATATACATCATGGAAATAGACCCTTCGGTCCAACTAGGCCATGCCGACCAGCTATCCTAAATTCATATAGTCCCAATTCCCAGCATTTGGCACAATTCCCTCTGAATCTTTCCTATTCATATACCATCCTGATGCCTTCTTAAGTGATGTAATTGTACCAGTCTCCGCCATTTCCTTTGACAGATCATTCCATACATGCACCTCCCTCTATGAGAAAAAGTTGCTTCTTAGGTCCCTTTTATATCTTTCCCCTCTCACTTTAAACCTATGCCTTCTAGTCCTGGACTCCCCAACCCCAGGGAAAAGACTTTGCCTATTTATCCTATCCATGCTCCTCATAATTTTGTAAACCTCTGTAAGGTCACTCCTCAGCCTCCGATGGTCCAGGGAAAATAGTTCCAGTCTATTCAGCCTCTCCCTACAGTTCAAACTCTCCAACTCTGGCAACACCCTTGTGAACCTTTTCTGAACCTTTTCAAGTTTCAAAACATCCTTCTTATAGCAGGGAGAGCAGAATTGTACACAGTATTCTGAAGGTGGCCTAACCAATGTACAGCCGCAACATGACCTCCTAACTTTAATATTCAATGCACTGACCAATAAAAGCAATTGCACTGAACGTCTTCTTCACTACCCTGTCTACCTGAGACTCTACTTTCAAGGAACTACGAACCTGCACTCCAAGGTCTCTTTGTTCGGCAACACACCCCACGCCCTAACCATTAAGTTCTGCACTGATTTGCTCCACCAAAACATTGAACCTCACACTTATCTAAATTAAACTCCATCTGCCACGCCTCGGCCCATCATCTTCAATTCACAGATTATGCTTAAACCTTTAGCGAGAGAAATTTGCTTGCGTAAAGTCACATGTTAATGTGATGAGAAATGATACATGGGCCACTACCAGACATTCAAATTTCTCCCATTTAATACCCAGTGTGGAAATGCCTGCAGCTAAATTAAGATAATTAGTATAACTTTGGTTTTGTAGATGTTCATGTCTAATAATGAAACTGAGCGTTTAATCTAGTCAACTGTTTCATTTCTTTAGTTTTGTAATTAAAACACAAGATGCAATCCTTGTCATGAACACCAAACTATGTCAGACAATCATTTTAAAAAGAATCTTTAACTCAAAGTAAAGCCCAAAATTCTGGACACACACTTTGGCTTGAAAAATGTCTGAGCTGTCATGGAGAGAAATTTAAACAGAAATCCATCGAAGTTTGACTGTCCTTGATCCAGAAGCAGTAATAGTAAGGAAGATTAGCGCTTACTTTAAAATGTTTGGGGAATCTGTAAAGGTTTTTAATGTTTGTAAAGGACTTCTAAGTTGAAATTGTAAAGGGATCTATTAGAAAATTTGATTCAGAAGAATATTGATCATGTGGCCTGGTAATCGTTGACCTGAGACCAGTATCACCAGGAAGCATATTTGAATATGGGAGCCACATGGTGCAAAGATAAAATGAGAAAAGACAGCGGTGGAGAGAGAGATTCTGACAGATTCGGATAGCTACCATGACCAGTAGAACTCAGAGTTGAAACGGTTCTGGGAATGTGTACCTTTTAGGGAAGTTTGTTTAGATTAAAGGTGCTGAGAATCATTAAGTTCCCAATGGAAAGGGACAGGAATTTTACATGGAAAGGCCATGTGACTGACACCATAAACATGGCATGGATTGCAACCTACAACTACAGAAACTACTACAAATGTTAGTCTTTATTGCATCTGCTATTCCACATGCAATTTATAGTCCATACCCTATTAATTCATATTTGATTCATAATGATTCTGATAAGTTTTAAGGTAAAAATAACTTCATTTAGGGTGGTCACTCAAAAAAAATGACTTGTTAGCTTATAGATTTCCATTTGGATTTTGACGCAGCAAATGTCCAATTACAGAGCTTTCTTTTATGAAATTATCCAATTAATTTTATTCCACGAAGCATCCTCTCTGCAACTAGCAGGATTGACTCTGTTAGAATTTTACACATTTCAATCATATGTCCTTTCATTCTGGTAAACTCTGGTGTGTACAGGCCCAATCAAACTAATCTCTCCTCAGAGGTCAGTCCTGCCATCCCCTATATCAGCCCAGAGAACCTTCATTGCACTCCAACTACATCAAATATATCCTTTCTTAGGTAGGAAGACCAAACTGCCAACCAAGCTAAGTTGCTAGCTCCATGGAGATGGTCTACAGCCTTGTGAATCTGGTAGAGTATTATCTCAAAAGGAGAGGGTGGGCTACTAGGAAGTGAACAGTTGCTGGGGCATTCAAAGTTCAAGCATGAAACTACTTACATGCCAAAGGAGGAGGAGGATGGCTTCTAAGCAACATATGAGTTGTTGTTCAGTAGTTTGTGAGACTAGATATTCAAAAGTTAATAACTGAAACTCCTTGTGAAACAGGCAGGGTTATATTGAGATTCGGTGACACAAAGTGTTTGGGTAGATCACTGAGAAAGATATGGAATGAATTTCTTTTAATCGTATATGCCATTCAATGTGTTTTGGAGGATATTCAATCAGTTTGCCTGTTAAACCACATTTACGTCATATTAATTATTGATACTAAAGTTTAAGTTGTATCTGTTAAATTATTCTAATTTATAACTTCCTTTGGTAAAGTACTTTATTCTCCAAAGTAGGAATTTGAACTTTCCCTACTTTGAATAAAAAATACTTATTACTTTCTAACCAGATTGTATGATGGGTTTAGTGGCCTTGACTGGAATTGCAACGATATATAAAAAATGGAATGGTCCTGGAGCTGACCCTTGGCAAAGCCACCCTACATCCTGGAAAAAAAGACTGTAATCACAAATTGATGTTTACTGTCCTTGAGCTTTTGCTTTTATCCAAGCTGATATGATCCTCCTATTTCATGAGACTCAAGTTTGTTGATTAACCTTTTATGCTTTTATCAGCATAAACACCAAATAAAGCCATTAGCCATGAGACTATTATAAAAACATTCCCTACCTTTCTACAAATATCCCAGCCTGTACTGCATGTACAATACTGCGGAACCTTGGCTTTTCCTCTGTTCGCTTCAGCATCAGCCCCATTTGTTTCGTAAATGTAGAAGCCAGCCAGTCACGGACTTCCGATGGAACAGATTCAGACTGGATATTGCTGAGTTCATCCTCTGTATCTAGCAGGTGCCTGTGGTGGAGGAGACAAAATTAGACAGATACTTTTGAACATACAGATGCTAGTCCCTTCATGTCAAACCCTTTCCATCCTGAATATTCTTTTTAACATGGTCAGACACATCGCATCATGCATAATAATAGGCCTGTTAATTCTGCACAATTTACAGGTGTGATATTTTCTGTAATCAAATGGATATGCAAGGAGTCAACTCAAACTTGAATTAAAGTTAAATGTGACAAGCTTTTTTTTTCACAATGGGTAATCCAGTGAGTTCAACAAAATGATTTGACCTTTTGTCTCTTTCATCTCCCTTCTGTCTGCTAATTGTGTTTCCTCTCTCTGAGCTTGCTTTTGACAGTGCTGTGGATGTTCTGGAGGCATCATCCTTGGATAATGATGGTTTGTCATTGCCTGCCTATGGGTTTGTCAGTGTTTTTTCCACCTGTCTGTCACTAAACGATGATGTTTAAGGTAAGGCTTTTACTGCAAGTGGAATAGGCAAAATAAAAATGAACAGTTTCCAGTGGTTAAAGTGTTGATATGCAGAGGCTGCAAATTTTAGATGATTAACCGAAGACCTTCAAACAACCAGAACAGGATCTGTTTAAGGCAAGGAATTAGATAAATGTTTGAAGAAGAAAATATTGCCATGAAGGAGTGAGCGACTGGGACTAAGTGGATTTATCATCAAAAGAATCATTCAATCACAATCAGATGAGTGCTCTCCTTTTGAGCCATGATGGTTTGACGGTACTTAAAAGCCAACAGCAAGGCAACTGGCAAGTGACTGTCATCAGTGTGCACACTCCTACTATGACAAACTCTGGTAAAGTTCATGATAAATCTAGGATGAGCTCCATTCCTTGATTGCTGCAATGCCAAACTAATTAAATATAAGCTTTGTTGGTGAATCCAACACAAGATTTGGTGCAGAACACCAGACGTAGAATGAAGTCTTTAAAAAAATAGGGTTGGCAGTCATAACAGCAAAGGTATCCCCTTGCTGAGAATGTACACAGAGCAGCAGTTTTTTTCTGAGTCAGCAACACAATTTTCCATCTCCCTATCACACTATGTCATCTTGGATACTGCCCAACTCTCAGCGGTGGCTTCTAATCAATGGTGTCATTAGGCAAAGGGGTATCATCAAGCAGGATGCGCATGTGACAAAAAGCCACACTCATTGCTGGACTGGCCACCATTATATTCATGTCAAAGATAACTTATTTATCAAAATGATCCTGGATCATGATGTTCATAAGTATCTTATTGTCTCAAGCCTCACGTATGGATGAATCATTCTCAAAGAAACTGGAGAGTTGGATGTGCACTCGAAAATGGAGTGAGAACGACTGGGTGACATTCAGTGATACAGTGTATTCTATTGCTCTAGGGATATTTAGGCCTACCTCTCATAAGCAATAGATTTGGTTGAGTGAAAACAATCAGGTCTTTGATAATGTTCTGGGGAAGAAATATTCCCTCTTCTAGTTTTACGTCAATGACAAATCATCTTTATCCAAGGATTATGTCTCCAAAACATCCACAGGACTGTCAAAATCAAGCTCAGAGAGAAAAAAGTCACTTGGCTGAATCAGGGAGCAAATGGACCTCAATCATATGCAAACCACACAGACTGGAAGAGATTCTACAATATTTTGAAACCTGTTTATGTCTTCAGTCTACTGGTTCATCCCCAGTCCGCAGCCCTCACAGGTTAACAGGGATCACAGACAGAATTCAGATTCCACAGGCAAAACAGATCCTCAATGAGATATCATTCCTCAAAAAAAGAGATAATCATAGGGTGCCACAGATTGTAATCAACTGCTCTATTACCAACGATCCCAAGCAGTTATACAAGACAAACACAGTGAAACACATATCGAGAGGCAAGCCCCAGGAGCTGGTATCATCTCAGTTGGGATCAACAGGACCGCAGGTCCATGCCTGGTCAAGAAGCTCACTGAATTCTTTCAGTGGAAAGAGTGAAACATTCCAAGAATACAAAGATGCCTCCACTGACCACCCATCCAAGTGGAAAATAGCTCACTAATCTCACATCAATCTTCACATGATCTTCATCCTCTCTGGCAAAATCTTCCCCAGGATCCTTCTGTCATCTCATTTGTGACATGCTGCCAGAGAGCCACTGCATTTTCAGAAAGGGTTAAGGAACTGCAGTTATGGTGTTTGGACTTAGGTAGCACAAGGAGAAAGGCCAAGAACAGGACATAGTTATCTACATCACATTTGTTGACCTGACCAAGGCCTTTGACACAATCCCAGCCGTCAGGGCCTTTGGAAAATAAAATTTGTTTGTCCTCAATAGTTCTAATGCTATGACTTTTACAGTTCCCTGTCAGCATGCTCATGTATGTACTAGATAACCATGGGTTTTCTGACCAATTCCCAGCATCACGGAGTTAAATAGGGCTGAATACTAACACTAACCCTCTTGAGTATGTTGTTTTCTTCTCATGCTCTCTGATGTCTTCCACACTGGTGACACTGACATCGAAATCAGATTGTGCATGGACAGGAAGCTGCTCAAACTGAGATGACTCCAGATAAAGAAAAAAATAAATTCTCCAAAATCATGCTTCACATTTCCGATTTACCAATGGCTGTGCACTAGTGCCAATTTAAAGTTGGACACACACTATATTGTGGGTTGGTTTTGCAATTCATGCACACAATTTCGATCAGCATGAGAAAAACTGAAGTAATGTATCAGGAAACCCCTATCTCAAACCTAAGACTATGATCCATACCTGTCAGCAGTAGATAAGTTCAATTATATATGTCAATGACAAAACACATGCAGGAATTGGCAAAGATATGTAGCCTTTAGGAGACCTTGAACATGCATCTGGAAAAGAAGAAGAGGAAGATTGTCTACCCAACTGAAGATTTATCAAGCTATAGCCCTGTTCACTCTGCTCTATATATGAGACTTGGGTTGTGTAACAGCATCATGCCAAGAAACTGAAATCGTTTCACTTGAAGATCTCTGGAAACATCTGAAGATCAGATCACAGGAGGAAATACCAGACACTGCAGTGTTCACCCGAGCCAGTAGGCGAAGCGTCCACATCATATCAGAATAGTTACTACTGAATTGGAATGATTATGTCGCCAGAATGCAAAGCAATTCTCATAGAAGGTCAACTCTAGGACGTACATTCAAGGCAGTTAAAGGAAGCACAGTTAAAACTCTCTGGAGGTTATCATATAAGAATTTTGATATTAACTTTGATTCCAGGGAGAAGGTTACCCAGGACTGCTGCACATGACACATTCAAATTAAAAAAAAAGTCTGTTCCACCCCTTTCAAAAACACGCCCATGTTGGAGACAGATAGAAATATTAGGGCAGGAATTCCTAGATCAGAAATTCAGTCACTGAGGTATATGCTTTGTTTTCAATGGAAATGTTTTGGTGTAGTTCAGTTTTAGTAATCATCCATACATCCCTCAGAATCGTACCAAGAAGTCCAGATGATGAAGATAGTCAACTTTGCTGCAAAGAATGAATACCAAATATTCAATCCTTCATCTCTATATAATGTCAAGTCCATGCTTTACTGTGATTAGATTACTTACAGTGTGGAAACAGGCCCTTCGGCCCTACAAGTCCACACCGAACCACTGAAGCGCAACCCACCCACACCCCTACATTTACCCCCTACCTAACACTATGGGCAATTTAGCATGGCCAATTCACCTGACCTGCACATCTTTGGACTGTGGGAGGAAACCAGAGCACCCGGAGGAAACCCACACAGACACGGGGAGAACGTGCAAACTCCACACAGTCAGTCACCAGGAATTGAACCCGGGTCTCTGTTAACCACTGTGCCACTGTGCCGCCCACAATATGGGGTCTCAATCTACTACTAACTAGGGAAGATAAATAAAAGCAAAATATTGCAAAGATCCTGGAGATCTTAAATAAAAGCAAAATGTGATGAAGAATTCAGTAGCTCAGGCAGCAGTTGTGGTGAGAGAAACTGAATTGACATTTCTAGTACAATGACTCTTCTTCAGAGCTACGGAGCAAATAGCAAGGGTTGTGAATCGAATGCCTGAAGGGGGGAACAGTTTATTGTGGCAGTTCGTCATGTTTCCAGACTAAGGTAGTCTGCTCTGTGGAGAACATGTCTGGTGACTTGAAGATGAAGCAGCTTTTTTTGAGTACAGTGTGAAGCTGTATCGATGCACAAATTGTAACTGAAAGCACTTGAGAAATGATCTCTTGGTTGAGTAGAGACGTAAGTCATGGAATTGGCTTTAAAGTCATGGCTCGTGGAGAAATATATTCCGAGTTGATCTTGATCTTTCTCTGCACCTTCTCTGTAGCTATAACATTATATTCTGCATTCTATTCTATTAACCTGATGTACTTATATAAGGTATGATTTGTCTGGTCAGTACACAAAATAATACTCTTCACTATATCTCGGTACTGATGACAAGAAAGAATCAAATCAAATGTGTTTCCTTTTGTTCTGCCTGGAATAATTAGCTCAAACCACTAGTGTGAGGCTTTCATTGTCTGATGAATCCTGCAGTCTGCCATATGGGAGTGGTCAACATTATGCAAACTGCAGTCTTCTTTTTCAAAGTGCCTCATGATTAAATGAAATACCTTAATTAACATTATATACCCAATTTATATACCCTTCCAAGGGAATTTGCTCAATATTGAAATACTTTATGCATTTATATTAATGTTCATAAAATTCTAAGTGGCCTGGATATATCAGGCTTGATTATGAGTTCCCAACACCTCAGAAACTGTGGATGTTCATCAGCATGCTGAAAATCCAAAAGTATTTCAATTTACCAGCCAAGGGCCTTTTAACTCAACCAGTGCACTGTCAAATCATTTCCACAGAATTAGGCTGAACTGGTGTGGTGATGACCCATTTGAATCAATTTCAACTCGAATTTGAAGGGGCCCTCCAAGTGAGCAAGTTTATGGGTTTCAGACTCAGGGGCATGAGAGCAGCAGTAAGCAGAATGCAGAGCAGACATTTGAAAGCTGCCACTTATTTCGGTGATTTCCCCAGATGTGATGCTGAGGGCTGTAAAGGTTTGCAAGAAAATTTTGTTTCACACAGATAGGAATAAAAAGATTGTTGGAGAAATCAATGAGATGTGTCTGAAGGCTGTCCATGAGGGCAGCAGCTGTGGTTTCATGTGAATACATTAAGTGCTATAAAGTGGTTTAATGACCTCACAGGTCCAGAACATCGAGTACAGTACAAGATCATAATGTGCAAATTGTTGCAAATGTCCAGTTCATAATTCATATGCTTTAGAATATGGCTTTTAGATTAGGAATCAATGTTTTAACTTTAGATACGTTAAGAGAAGGGAAGGTGGTGACATCATACTAATGTCACTACACTATTAATCCAGAATCCCATGCTAGTGTCCTGGGGACACAGGTTTGTATCCTACTGTGGCAGAAGGTGATGTTTGAATCCAATAAAAATCTGAAATTTATTGCTAGTCTAATGACAACCACTGCCCATTGTCGTCAATTTCTATCTGGATCACTAATATTCTCTGGAGAAGGAGATCCAATATCCTCACCTGGTCTGCATTACACATGACTCCAGATCCACAACCAGGTGGTTGATTCTTGACTGCCAATCTCCTGAATATTAACAATTACAGACAGATAATAAATGATGGCCTGGGATTTGAGGCTTGTTCTCATTTCCCTGAAAACTAGTTGAACGGTAGAGTTTGGGATCTGGCTTTACCGCTCCTCTCCCTTATAAATTGCTGTTTCTCTGTACACAGCAGTTAGTCTTAATTGTTTGTAACTGTACTGTTGAATAAATTTTTAAAAAATGATGGCCTAGCTAACACATCCACATTCCACGAACAAATAAAGAAAATCATCTGGTTAGGAAATTAGTCAACCTCTTAAGTGAATGCATTTCAAACCAGCTTGGAGTTTGATGGTAAAAAGCTAGGCAGGTCAACCTACAATGTTAGAAGTGTAAAACAATTGAAGCAAAAGTAATACATCTCCGGGCTTGTAATAGAACCAGAAAAAGACCTACCCTTACTTCAGTAAAATATTTACTGTAAATGTTGTATGTAATTTCAAGAGGAAACAAAATTGGGAGCCAGTTATAATCAAGAGAATACCTTGATAAGGACAACAATTATGGGAAAAAGGACTGGAAATTCAGTCAGCAATCTAAATTTTTCATTTGTTGGAGATAGATCATTGTTACTTGAGACCTTTAAAGCATGGAGTTTCTGGAACATGAGGAAGAAGCAAAAAACTGAAAGCGACCCTCCAGTCACCTCACAATAAATGCCCTCAGAGGGAGGGATTCAGGAGGCTTGGCCATTAGACATGGGCAAATGGGGGAGGGGAGGGTGGCACATCAGCTCCTTGAAGACAGAATTAAATATCAGACATGTGCATGACATGCAAAACTCAGCCATAGTAACTTGATGCGAGCAACAAGTGAAACTGGAGAAAGGATAATTTTACTCAGGTGAGAGATGTGATTTAACTGGACAGCTACCATTGAAAGTGGTAGGCAGAATAAAAACAAATACATTTTAAACTACTTCCGAAATATTTTTAAAAATATTTTAAAATTCATTCTATAATATTTCAAGTTTCAATGTTTTCTACTATTCCCATTGAATAATCCCTGATGATTTTATCTACCGTTGGACTGACTCTGGTCACGGTCTGTATCCACTACCAGTGCAGGATCATTGATAAAGGTGGTAGACCTAGGTCCATTAAGAACTTGGCCCCAGGAAATCCCATTTCCTGGCAATGACATGTTTGGGTTTTATTTGGAGGTTATTGGACTAGTGTAGGTTAGGTAGGCTTCAGTCGGCACAACATCGAGGGCCGAAGGGCCTGTACTGCGCTGTATTTTTCTATGTTCTATGTTCTATTTGGACAGCGATTGAAGCAGAGGTCTGTTGTAACGTTATTCACCCTCAGTTAAGGTCAGGCTACTATTTATTCCAGAGAGCCAATTGTAACAAAAATATTCTAAAATTCCAACAAAAATATACAGAAAGCCTTGGGACAGCGGAGAGAGAAATTCAATTCAGGCAATGGTGTAAAAGGGTAATATCGGATCACTTGTTCTCAATAAACTGAGCCTGTTATTCATTTCCATTGCAATCAAGGGAATTAAATACAGGTCATTCTGCTATAACATGCATTTTGTCAATGTGATTGACGAATAGATAACACTGTTTCTAAAGCACAAACATCTAAAACGTGTGGTAGCTATAGGGTGATTGCATCACCAACACTTTAAGTGTTATTCGTACTGTGCAATACTTGTATAGCACAAGGCCACATAAGAACATGACGATTGCACTATAGAAGAAATAATTGTGCAGGCAACATATATACCAGCCAGACAAACCAACACAGCTTGTTCTGCACCACTTTCCAAGGTGGATTCCCATTCTGGAAACTCACGATAGTGTGGCTGAAGTTGAGAACAAAAAATATAACAGTCTCATAATATGGTTTGCATGCATACCGTGTCTCATCAATGTAGACAGTCTCGAGCACTGTAGCTGCGTAGTCTAAATTCTTCTTCAGATCTGAGACTGAAGCTTCACCTCGTTCCAGCTGTTTGACCAAAGATCGCAATCTAGAATCAAACAAAAAAAGTATTACATTAACTGTACTCCACAAAGCAAAGGAAGAAAAAGCAATTTGAATAGGTTTATAATGAATAGATTATTTGATTGCCATCTGTCATTCTAAATGCAAGAATCATTTCTACGTGGACTGTGTCTCTTTGTGCTTTCCCAACAGTGTGATTTGAAGTTCCACAATTAAAGTTTATAGGGTAATCTCATAGTTTAAGATATTTTCCTACCAAATGGGCAGTGGAAAAGCACAGCAAGTCAGGCAGCATCCAAGGAGCAGGAGAAACTATGTTTCAGGCATAAGTCTTTCATCAGGAATCTGGAGCATAGTGGGATTAAGGTGAAGCCTTTGCTGAGGACTGAATATTCATCCTCAGTAAGGGGGAGGAGAAGGTGAGGCTGATGAAGGGCTTATGCCCAAAACCTTGATGCTCCTGCTCCTCGGATTCTGCCTGACGTGCTATGCTTTTCCAGCACGACACTCTTGACTCTGATCTCTAGCATCTGCAGGCCTCACTTTCTCCTAACAAATGGACAGCCAAGAATAGCATTTAGTTTAAAGAAAACATTTTCAACTGCAATAGCCATTTACAATATACAATCAAGAAAATGATTAAAGCTAGTTCATGATGTCATGTTACAACAGTGGTATTATTCCTGTAGAATTTGTCATCCTATTATGGTGTCAATGGCTATTGCATGCACTAACTCTGTAATTCTGCACACCCACAAAGGACTGGATCTTGTCATGGAGCATGGAATCGGAGAATGGACTGAAACACGAAACCCCTATTTGATGATTCATAATTCCTAGGAGAACAGCATTTTATGACGATCTATAAAGTACAATACATAGTAACACAAATTACTATAAAGTAACTGCGGACATATAACTTTCCGATACAAATACCGAATGTCAGTTCTGAGGAGGTTCACCTGAAACAAAATCCAACATCAACAAATTTAATACTAAAACTGATACAAATGCGTTTAACGCAAAAGGCCATATTTTTGCATTTGGACCATTACAAATGGCAGGTGGGGACCTAGATGGGAAAGTTTGACTCGACTCCACCCTGCCCTAGCCCTCCCCAAAAGTAACACCTTATTTTTTTTCCCAACAGGAGAAAGAGGTTGGGTGTGACTCACATCGGTGAGAAACCTAAACTTAACAAGACCATTTTCACACATGTTCATTTCAAGAAGTTTACTCATGGTGACCTATCTGAAACATATGATTCTGAAGGATCCTGACAGGGTAGATTTGGACAGGATGTCAGAGAATCTCGAGCTAAGCGTCACTGTTTAAAAATCAGGAAACACCCATTTAAAACAGAGATTTGGTGATTCTTTCTTTTTTCTTTGAGAGGGACATAGTCTTTGGAATTTTCTTTCTCAAAAGATGGCAGAAGCAGAATCTTGAATATTTTTCGAAAGATGCAGACAGATTCTTATTAAGCAAAGGAGTGATAGATTATCAGAAGTAGATGAGGAATGTAGATTGATGTTACAAACAAATCAACCAAGATCATACTGAATGTAGAGCAGGTTCAAAGGGTTGAGTAACCTACTCATACTCCTCATTCATTTGCTTGACGTCATTAGCCAACATTCTCTGCTGGTTTGGTTTGACTACCATCTGCTTTAGGTTAGGGAGGAATATTAACACCTGGTCAAGCTGGTTCAACAGAGCTCTTTGTTTTATTATTATGTTATTAGAAATGTTTGGCTAAGTTTCAAAAGCTACAATTATCTCACCACTGGGTTCTGAAATGACAGTTTAAAGATGCTATTTACAGAGTAGCTGTCTTTGTTATTAGGTTCAAACCGAAACTTGTTTTTACAAGACTAAGAATCATCAGTGAATCCCTGCAGTGTGGAAGCACAACATTCGGCCCATCGAATCCACACCACAGAGTATCTCACCTTCCCCACCCCCCTGCCCCACCCTATCCCTGTAACTCATATGGATAAACCACATAGCCACATCTTTGGACTGTGGGAAGAAACCGGAGCACCCGGAGGAAACCCACACAGACAATGGAAAATGCACAAACTCTACACAGACTGTCACCTGAGGGTGGAACTGAATCCCAGTCCCTAATGCTGTGAGGCAGCAGTGATAACTACAGTGCCGCTCCACAGGGGATTTCAAAGTTACAAGGGCTCTGTAACTGGGAGAATTTCACTATCAAATATAGACTAGATTACTTACAGTGTGGAAACAGGCCCTTCGGCCCAACAAGTCCACACCTACCCGTCAAAGCGCAACCCACCCAGACCTATTCCCCTACATTTACCCCTTCAGCTAACACTACAGAGTTTTTGAGACTTGTCAAGTTGGATATTGAGTGAATGGCTCATGATGTGACATTGAGGGGCTAAGAGGTCAGGAAGGATGGGTTGGGAGCATGAGTTGGTATTGGATTGTCAAGGAGTGTCTGATGGGACTTAAGGGGTTAGGGTTAGGGATTGGGTTAGGGTTAGAGATTGGGTTACTGATGGACACTAAGGTGTGAAGGCTAGAGGCTCTAACAATATCTGAAACAACTGGGTGAAACTTTCAGGGAGTCACAACAAGCCCTCTAACTGATCAACCTTACACTCCTCTGTCCCAATGCCACTGAATTTCTGTTACAAGCTTTGGCAAGTCCAACTCCAATCCACATCTAGAGTGGAATTCGTATGAGTAAGGGCGCTTTTCATTGAGATGAGTCTGGCAAGCTAGGAAAATTCCTATTTTGAGGGAAATAGGAAATTTCCTATTTTAATTACAGCAAAAAAATCAGTCCTATCGAAAATAGATAAAGGTGGGTGCAGCTATGTAAATAAAAACCAAGGAATCAAATAAAAATAAGATCGCCATAATCCCAAAGACCATAGAGCTATTCTCTCATGAGAGAGAGAGAGAGAGAGAGAGGCAACTGGTGGTGGTTTAACCTGAGGGGAGAGGTTGGGAAGGACAGTCCTTCATGGTAACCTGAGCTGTGGGCAGCACTCCGCATTACAAATTAGCTCCACAGCCAATCAAGCATTTAAAGAATCAAATATTAAATGTTAACCTTCAGAAAATGCAAATTAGGTAGAAAACCTATTTTGAGAATATACTATAATGGTGGCTCAGTTTAACATTTTTGAAGTTCTTTTAAGCATTGAAGATCCACTTTGCACATGTTGGTCTTCAACATTCAGCTAAACCATTCCCCATATTTTGCATCTAATGCATTATTCTTCCAAAGCATCAAAATAATTATATCATCTTGGTTTTCAAATCATTAGACCCCTGGACATCCTAACTAATATAGCTCTTGGGGGTAACTGTTCCCACCATCTAACTTGCCCTGTAACCACAGTATTTATAATCAGTGTTCCAATTCAGTTTCTTGTCAAGAGTAACGTGTAGCATGTTTATGTTAGAACATCCAGCAGTGACAATGCTACTGAATCTTCCACCATAAAACAGTCACAGGATATTTTAGAAATCAGAATAAAATTAAGCAAAATTAACTTCTAATGAAAAGGAAAATGCATTTGACAGATTTTTAGATTCTTTGAAGACATAACAAGGAGGAAGGTAGCAGGGAAATCAGTTTATGTTGTATATTTGCATTTCCAAAAAGCAGTCAATAAGCTGCCTCACAAAAATTAATATAGAGATAAGAATTTTATTGTGTAGGTGGTGATGTATTAGCATTGTAAAGGACTGATTATCTTGAAAATGAGATAAATGGAACGCTTGTTAGGTTGCAAACTGCACCACAAAGATTGGTTCCGGGACCTCAATGTTTTATGATATACACTAATGACAAGGATGAGGGGATTAACTGCAACATAGTTAATTTTTCTGATGTTAAACAGATAGATAATGAAATGAGCTGTTATGAGGATATAGAGTCTGCAAAGGGATATAGATAAAAATTAGTTGACACAAAATTGGCAGATTAAGAATAATGTGGGAAGGTTGAGATTGCCCATTTGGAAGAATGGAAAAGCAGAATATTACTTCAATAGGGAAAGACTACCCATTGCTACAACACAGAACAATCCGATGTCCATATACAATAATCACAAAAGGTTAGAATGCAGGTACACTGTAATTAAGAACAGAAGTAGAAGGTTAGCCTTTACGTGATGTGAATGAAGGACCCAAGTAGGGACTCCTTGCTACAATTATATATGCTGAAACCATGTGCAGTTTTGGTCTCCTCATTCAAAGAGGGTCATTGTTGCATTCGAAGCAGTTCAGAAAAGGCTCATTAAGCTGATTCCTGAGCTGAAGAAATATGAGATGATGAGCAGGCTGGGTCCTCGCTCATTGGAATTTATAAGAACGAGAGGTGATCACATATCACCTTAGGGCGTGCAACGATAAACATGACAGGGCCTTGTTCCAACATGGGATAAACCCAGCCCTGGTCATTTTAAACCAGCAACACAGAAACGTTTTATCCTGTGCAGTAATCTGTGAAAATCCGAGAGGCCAAGAACTATTTAAAGTAACAATTAACAACTTTATTTCTTAAAGTACAACAGAGAATAATTAACTAACAACTACTTACAACTCCTTCCCCAACCTACCTTTTACTTTCTCTTCTAAAAAACTAGTCTGATGAAACCCCTGATTAAAATTTACCAAAATTCAAATTTCAAAACCAGCCAGCTGTCAAATCTTCCCTTTGTATCTTCCTCTAGAGATTTTTTTCTTAGGATTTCACTTTCACAGGTTGATAGATAAATGTACGTTTATGACAGCTGTATTCCAGGCAGTCTGTACATGCTAGTGGCTTGGCAGTTCTCCTCTCAATTGTTCATTTTTCCTGGTCTTATAGCCCTAAAGCATCGGATTGTGTCATTGGCTTTTAATATTGTCAATATATTCAATTCAAACTTGATTGGAGTTTGGTATTTTTGGGGGTATAATTTAAACTGATTGGTCTAATTCAAATTTGATTTTTTTTTCCCTTGACAACCAGCTACACTAGCTGCTGGACCACATGCTACATTGTATCTTGTTCAGAACACTTGATGCTACCAGGTAGTTCTGCTAGTTTTTAACTTTCTTAAAGGTACAGCACACCCACACTTTCAAAAAAACCTTTCCTCTTGAGAATTGAGAGTATAGTTTAAAAGTAGACTATCCCAGAGATCAGAAGGATTTTCTTATTGAAGATCATTCAGGATTCTCTTCCCCAGTTGGGTGACTGAACAAATTCAAGGTTGATATAGAAAGATTTTGACTAACAACAGAGTGAAGGGTCTTGGTGAATAGGCAAGGAAGTGAAGTTAATGCCACAATGAAATAAACTTATTGAATGACGGAGCTGATACAGTGGGATAAATGGCTGACTCCAATTTTAATGATGTTAGCAATGTGCTCACTTAAAATGTGCAGGGGGGTGGGAGGAGAAATTGTTTGATTATCAATAACCAAAAAGAAACAGGCAGATTGTAAAGGAGTCTTCTCAGTTCACCTCATTCTCTCACTAGCATTCATTTGAATACTGATGAAAGTGATAGCTGATTTGGAGAGTGCAACCAGAGCCAAGTCCACAGCAATTCTGAACATTTAGCTGAACTGCAAACACAAAGAAGACAGAAAGCAATATTGATCAGACAATCAATAGTCAGAGGAATCGACAGGCTAGGTAGGAAGTTAGCAAGTCAGAACTTCTGAATTACTCCAGGTTTCACTCACAAGTGAATATAGAAATAAGGCAATGAAACAGATGACTATGTGGCTAGAAAGTTGATGCAGGAGGGAGGGCTCAGACACTTGGGACAGGATCGGGGGAAATGGAATCTGTAAAGGCTGAATTGGTGGTACCTAAAGAGAACCAACAATAAGTTCTTTGTGGGTCACTTTGCTCATGCTATTGGGTAGTGCAGGAGCTAGGAAACAACACTAGAGAGTATGTGCATGATGCACAAAATACTGGGAGATTTCAGTAGCATTAGATTAGAACATATTAAGTTGTGAGGTAATTTCAGAGGAAAGGAAAATGTAAAAAAGGATAATCAGGAGTTTTGTGCATGTATTTACTTGCAGGCACGGAGTGCCTTGTGGAAGTCTGGTGTCTTGAATACAGGATAGACCTAGCTCAAAGATGGGTATCAGCAAAATGCTGCAGATGCTGGCATCTGCACTGAAAACAACAAATGCTAGAGATCACAGTGGGAGAGAGAGAGAGCAAGCTAATATTACACTTGAAACATTAGCTTGCTCTCTTTCCATGAATGCTATCTGACCCTCCCTGTGATCTCCATCACTTGTTGTTTTCAAAGATGGGCATATTAAATATGCCTGGGTGCAAGGTGCTCAAGATAACTAGAAAAGGTAGAAAGATGACAGTATTGATTAGGGAGAAAACTGCAGAGCTGAAGAGAGATAGATTGTCCTCGAGAGTTTAAGGATAGAATCAAGGAATAAAAATGTGCAATTACATTACTCCCTATAATTTCTAGGCCATTACCTCGAGAGAGATGTAGCAGAACAAATACGTGACAGCACAGTGACTTGGATCCTTTGCGCATAATCACAAAATGATACAAAGCAGTTACACAAAGTAATTAGGGCTACATATGGTACATTGGCCTTTATTTAAAGGGTACAAGTATAAAAGTAGGAACATCTTGCTACAACTGTCCATGGTATTGGTGAGACCACACAGAGTACAGTTTTAATCTGCTTATTTCACAGGTTGGGCCGAAGGAGTTTAGGATAATGAAAGATGGCCTTATTGAAACATGAAAATTTCCAAGGAGGTTACCTTGGTAAATGTTGTGAAGTTTCCCTTCATCTAGGAATCCAGAAGTAGAGAGACCCATTTAAAAATAAGGTGTCTCCAACTTAAGGTGGGGATGAGGAGAAATTTCTTCTCTCAGAGAGTCATCAATCTTTGGAATTTTATTCCCCTAAAAGCAGTGGAGGCATTGAGTGTATTATGGGTGGAGACAGATTTTTGATTGATGAGGGAATCAAGGGTTACGGAGAATTGGTAAGAAGGTGGAGTTAAGAACACCATCAGATCAGTCGTGGTTTTATTGAATGGGACCAAATAGCGTTTTCCTTCACTTATTTTTTACGTTTTCAATCCTTCTCAACTACATAAATCCCTGCCAGGACATTGGATCTCATCTTCTTGAATCACAAATCATCCCTTCATCATAGATGGTTCCTTTCTCAGAAGTGACCTTTACCCAAGGCATGATGGCATGTGGGAAAGATAAGTCATGAATGATCCAAATCAAATGACACATGTAATAAAATTTTAGATGATTGGTCTGTGCCTAAGTGTGATTCTTAGGTTTACTGAGCTCCTTGTAGATATAGAAATAGGTTAAAAAAAGGAATAATTGCACCATACAAATAAAGGGAACAAATTGATGAACACAATTCCAACTTTTAAGACAAAAGTTGCAGCTTCAGATAGAGTGCGAGCTGGGGAAATATGATTTTTTTTCTGTGGTGAGGGAGGTGCTGTCATGACATTTTATATGAGAGGACTGTGACAAAAGAGCGAACCAGAGACCAGCAGCAAGATGTGACAAATGAAGCTCAGAAACATTCATTAGACGAATTGATGAGCTTTATGACTTTTTTCTCTCTCTATCTTTCTAAAATGTGACATTTGCTTAAAATGGTACTGAGGAGATATTAGTATTGCATTAATTCAGTTACTGGTCAAGCCACTTGATACATTTTCGTTATGTGATATTTCAAAATTTATTGAAATAAGTAAAGCACAATAAAGATGGTAGGCTAGGTGGTGCGGCATACTTGTAACTTGTAAGATCCAGGTGAGACCTGAGAGATTGTGAGCAACTCCTTCCGCAGTAAGTGACTACAGCTTGAGGAAGCTCAGAACAGGATTGAACTGGACTCCGAACTTTAGGAAGTGAAATGGAGGAGGCAGTCACATGGCTAAGCCCTTCTGATTTGTGAATGTCCATGACCGGGGAGAGGTGGGTGTGGCTGTGAGTGACAGAAAGAGGGAGATCCAAAAGGTACCATTAGATGAACCTCAACACTCTCTGTTGCTCAACAGATTTAAGATTCGTGCAATTTACATGGACAAGAGCTGGGATGACAGGAAACACGAGCAGACTTATCATGAATATCTGAGAAGGTCAGACTTATTCTTTTAATTTTGGATGGCTGTAAAAGATTAAGTTACTGAAACATACAAGTCACTGTGAAAGCTTGATGGTCAAGATGGTGGGGTAGTCAAGTACTAGGAGACACCCATTGGAAATTAAGATTCTCACATTTACTGCTGAAGTAAGGAGAAAGTGAGGACTGCTGGAGATCAGTGTCGAAAAGCGTGGTGCTGGAAAAGCACAGCAAGTCAGGCAGCATCTGAGGAGCAGGAGAATTGACATTTTGGGCATATGCCCTTCATCAGTAACGTAAGGAGCCAGGACCATTGAATACATTAAAAGTTGAGTCTGATTTTTGATTGGCAGGAAGTTGACGGTAATGAAGAATAGGCAGAAAAGTGGAGCTGGGATCACAAGCCATGATCCTATAAAACATCAAAGCAAACTTTAAGTGCCAAATGGCCAACTTCTGCTTTGACTTATTGTGTTTTCCTGTTTATATTGGTATGTAAACCAAAACCCAATTTGGATTTCTAAACTCTAACATCTTCCCCCACACTTTTCAACCTGAAACTTCTATGTGTATACATATTATCATCTTTTGGAAATCTGGATTGTTAAAATAGAGACCAAGAGATTGCAGCTTCAGTCCTATGACTGATGGGCAGAAAGTCATTTTGAATTGTCACCTGAATACAACATTTCCCAGAAAGCATGCGATTCACTAAAAGCCTAACAGGGTACTTGTGATGTTCATTGATGAACTGTTCATATTGCTGATGGAGAAACATATGGAGTAAACAGACCAGGAGACGTAAATTTAGTTTGATGTCAGTTTGGAAGAATCAGGAGTTATGTTCAGTAATTTCCTCAGAGGAGGAAAATCAATTTTTCAGTTCAAGAGAAAGGTCACTATAGCAGAAGGGCTTTAGCTTGTGAAGTCTCCAAGCTGAAAGAGTGCTAGTATAAGTTTTCAAGCTGTCAGACTGAAAGAGGTTTAGGCCATCAAAACTGGAAAAAAGTTGTAAAACTATCTCAACTATCCGAGGAGAGATTGCTGGACAGAATCAGTTCAATGAGAAATCAAGGCACTGAGACTGGAAAGATATTTCTCTGGGTTTGAGTATCTGTAGAATGATCTATCTGGGAAATAGGTTGAAATTTTCTTGGTTTTTTGAATTAGTCTAGAAACAAATAGTTTTTTTTCTCTCTTGTGCAGTGAGCTTCTGTTTTCTGTTGAAAGACTTTGCAACCTTGTATGAATATGTTCAGTGACTAACCACCATGGTAATCAATTGCAAAAATTAAACTTACAACGTATTAAGCCAGATTTCACTCTCAGATCTGACTTGACCAGTGTTACGATCTGCTGGGATCATTTCAGCATCTAAACCAACATAGCTTATGGACATTTTAACTTCATTTTAACCATCTGGTCCCTAAATCTTTCCTCCTCATGAACATCTAAGTCATTATACCTTCTGTATCTTTAAATATGCATCTAACACACCACAATTCCTGAGCAATTATGCATTTCTGTACTTGCCATACAACCAATTATAGCCCCAGAATATTCAAATAGTTGAACTTCTGTATCATTGTACTATCTGTTCAATTAAATTTAATAAACCTAAATCATTACACTCTCAGATGAGTTATGTATACTGATCTAAACGTTTTGCTAAACTTTCTGCTGCTCTATTCAACACAATCTATTCAAAATCAGCCACATTAAAGACTACAGAAATTCAAAAGCGAATTACATTGACCACAAATGGACTAGGAGGAGTGTGCAGCAAGTCTGTGAAGCAGATTGGGATAGCACAACTGAGTGGGGCTTGGGACGTAAATAAGGAAAAGGTTTTTCTCGTCTACCATGTACTCAGACTCAAAGAGGAGCCAGTTGGAGCAGCAGTGGAGTAATCCTGGAGGTGAACTGCAGCAATAGAACCTCCTGATAAAAATCTGAGGGGCAAAGCCCAGAATGAGATCAGTTGGAGTGACAGCTACACCTCAACAGGAACTGCAGGATTAACTATGGCTGGAGAAAGTGACGTCAGCACAAAGTGAGCTGAATGGTAGGTACAGGAAGGTAAATGATGACTGGAATGGATAATGGGCCAAAGGACATCTGGAAAATTCTCTGACTCAAATGAGATTTATGCAATCTTTTAGTTTACTAATCGGAATATTTTTTAAAAAATTTGGGGCTGAAATTTAATATCCTGTTGTGTCTGGTGGACCAAGTATGAAAACATCATTTTTCCTGTTAATTAAAATAATTGGAGTGTACAGCCAATAATACCGACACTGTAGAGTCAATACTGTCTCAGCAGAGGATCCAGAATCTCGAAATGCTAACACAGGTTAACACAAGCCTGCACTATTTAAAGTCAGTCTACACTCCTTAGGGGGAATGAACAATGACAGCAGCAGATGTAATTACTGCACAACATGGGAGAGGGTGGGATCCAAGATTCCGTGAAGCCACACCATGATAAGTCAGAGAAATAATCCAATAGGAGTCCAAAGGACTCAGAGACAAAAACTCCAAAAGTAAGGGGACCAGATAGTTATAGATATCAAAGGCAGGAATTCTGCACATACAAACACATCTACATTTTTCACCTTGAAAATCAGGTCTGAAGAAGTGTCACTGTACCCGAAACATTAACTCTGCTTTATCCCCACAGATGCTGCCAGACCAGTTGAGTTTTCCTCGAAGATTTATGGTTTTGTTTCTGAACAAGGGATGTTCCGACTAAACTGAAGAATTGAAAGAGGTGGCAAAAGCAAAACTAAAGTTTGCAATTAATTTTCATGAAGTCCAAAGAAGAAATAATTTACAACTCTAAGGAAAGTAAGGAATAATCTTGTGAGACTATCATTTGCCTTACGTATGTAAGATTCCTATTGAATCAAGTACAACAATGTTTGACTAACATCGAGACAATCAAGACACACTATTTTGTCAGTGTTTGATATCTAAGCTGACATTTAGTTTTAAGCTCCAGTTGGAAATGCAAACTTAATTTCATGAAAAAATGAATATAGATGTCAGGTATAAACAGGATAGATTGAGTGAATCCTTAAGAGAGTATAAAGGCAGTAGAAGTATGCTTAAGAGGGAAATCAGGAGAGCAAAAAGGGGACATGAGGTCGCTTTGGCAAATAGAGTTAAGAAGAATCCAAAGGGTTTTTACAAATACATTAAGGACAAAAGGGTAACTAGGGAGAGAATAGGGCCCCTCAAAGATAAGCAAAGTGGCCTTTGTGTGGAGCCACAGGAGATGAGTATTTTGCATCAGTATTTACTGTGGAAAAAGACATGGAAGATATAGAATGTGGGGAAATAGATGGTGCATTTTGAACAATTACAAAGGAGGAAGTGCTAGATGTCTTGCAACACAAAAAAAGGATTAATTCCCAGGACCTTATCAGGTATAACCTAGAACTTTGTGGGAAACTAGTGAAGGGATTGCTGGGCCCCTTGCTGAGGTACTTGTATTGTCAAAAGTCACAGGTGAGGTGCTGGAGGACTGGAGGTTGGCTAATGTGGTCCCACTGTTTAAGAAAGATGGTAAGGACAAGCCAGGGAACTATAGACCAGTGAGCCTGACCTCGGTGGTGGGCAAGTTGTTGGAGGGAATCCTGAGGGACAGAATGTACATGCATTTGGAAAGGCAAGGACTGATTAGGGATAGCCAATATGGCTTTGTGCGTGGGAAATCATGTCTCACAAACTTGATTGAGTTTTTTGAAGAAATAACAAAGAAGATTGATGAGGGCAGAGCAGTAGATGTGATCTATATGGACTTCAGTAAGTCGTTCAACAAGGTTCCCCATGGGAGACTTGGTTAGCAAGGTTAGATTTCATGGAAAACAGGGAGAACTGCCATTTAAAAACAGAACTGGCTCAAAGGTAGAAGAAAGAGGGTGATGATGGAAGGTTGTCTCTCAGACTGGAGGCCTGTGACCAGTGGAGTACTACAAGGATCAGTGCTGATTCCATTACTTTTCATTGTTTATATAAATGATTTGGATGCGAGCATAAGAGGTATAGTTAGTAAATTTGCATATGACACCATGGACAGCGAAGAAGGTTACCTTAGATTACAACGGAATCTTGATCAGATGGGCCAATGGGCTGAGAAGTGGCAGATGGAGTTTAATTCAGATAAATGCGAGGTGCTGCATTTTGGGAAAGCAAATCTTAGCAGGATTTATACACTTAGTGGTAAGGTCCTAGGGAGTGTTGCTGAACAAAGAGATATTGGAGTACAGGTTCATAGCTCCTTGAAAGTGGAGTCACAGGTAGATAGGATAGTGAAGAAGGTATTTGGTATGCTTTCCTTTATTGATCAGAGTATTGAGTATGGGGGTTGGTAGGTCATGTTGCAACTGTACAGGATATTGGTTCGGCCACTATTGGAATATTGTGTGCAATTCTGGTCTCCTTCCTATCGGAAGGATGTTCTGAAACTTGAAAGGGTTCAGAAAAGATTTACAAGGATGTTGCTAGGGTTGGGGGATTTGAGCAAAAGGCTGGGGCTGTTTTCCCTGGAGTATCGGAGGCTGAAGTGTGACTTTATAAATGTTTATAAAATCATGAGGGGCATGGATAGGATAAATAGACAAAGTCTCTTCCCTGGGGTGGGGGAGTCCAGAACTAGAAGGCATAGGTTTAGGGTGAGAGGGAAAAGATTGAAAAAGAGACCTGAGGCACAACTTTTTCATTCAGAGGGTGGTACGTGTATGGAATGAGCTGCTAGAGGAAGTGGTAGAGACTAGTACAATTGCAACATTTAAAAGGCAATTGGATGGGTATACGAATAGGAAGGGTTTGGAGGGATATGGGCCGGGTGCTGGCTGGTGGATTAGATTGGGTTGGGATATCTGGTCGGCATGGATGAGTTGGACTGAACGGTCTGTTTCCATACTGTACATCTCTATGATTCTTTGACTGTATATCATAAGTCAAAGTGAATCATGTCCTGCAGTAAAAGGCCCCAGATGAAACTCAGGCATTCCCTTCTCCCCTATCTGTTTGTTTTAGGTTCTTCACTGAAACTTCAAGAAATATATCACTGAGATATAATGGAATGAAGTCTCAAATTATCAAAAAAACTATAAATGGTAGAAAGCGGTTTATAGTAGATCTCTATTCTTGTTTTCTCGTCCATTCATTCTTAAAATGAATGCCAACATTGCATTTGCTTTCCTAATGGCCAACTGAACCTGAATGTTAACCTTAAGAAAATCCTGAACTTGAATTCCCAAAATCCTTTGCGTTTCAGATTTACAAAGCCTCTCTTCTTTTAGAGAATAGTCTATGCCTCTCTTCTTCCTACCAAAGTGCTTAACCTCATACTTTGGCACAGTGTTCCATCTGCTACTTCTTTGCCCACTCATCTCACTTGTCAAAGTCCTTCTGCAGCATCCACGCTTACTCAACATTACCTCCCTTTGTCACATCTGCGAACTTAGCAATAATGTCCTCATTTCCTTTGTCTAGATCATTAATATATTATGTGAATAGTTATGGTCTCAACATGAGCCCCTGCAGAACTCCATTTGTCACTGGGTGCCATCCCTACTCCCTACCTTCTGTGAGTCAGCAAATCCTCTATCCATTGCAGTATGTTCACCCTAAAGCCAATGGCTCTTATCTTATTTAGCAGGCTTCTCAGTGGCGCCTTGTCAAAAGCCTGCTAGAAATCCAAATAGACCATATCCATTGGCTCTCTTTTGTTTAACTTACTCGTTAGCTCCTCAAAGAATTCTAAAAGATTTGTCAAGCATGACTTCCTCTTGACAAAGCCATGCTGACTCTGTCCTATTTTACCTTGCACTTCCAAATACACCACAATCTCATTTTTAATAACAGTCTCTTAAAATCTTACCAATGACCAAGGTCAGGCTAATCGGCCTACAGTTCCTGTCTTCTGCCTCCCACCCTGCTCAAATAGGCATGTTACATTTGCTGAGTCGGAAAGTGTGGCGCTGGAAAAGCACAACAAGTCAGGCAGCATCTGAGGAGCAGGCAAGTCGGCATTTCGGGCATAAGCCCTTCAAACGAATCCTGCTCCTCGGATGCTGCCTGACCTGCTGCTCTTTTCCAGTGCCACACATTTTGACTCTGATCTCCAACATCTGCAGTCCTCACTTTCTCCGAGAGTTACTTTAGCCATTTTGCAGCCCTCTGGCACCCTCTCTGATTCCAATAATTCTTGAAATATTACCATCAATGCCTCTACAATCTCCTCAGCTATCTCCTTCAGAACTCTGGGGTATCATTCATCCAGTCTGGATGATTTATCCAACTTCATACCTTTTGGCTTCCCCGAACCTTCTCCTTAGAGATGGCTATTGCACTCAACCTCTGCCCCCTGACTCTTTTGAAGTTCTTGTATGCTGTTCCTGTCTCCCACCGTGAAAACAAAGGCAAAATATCTATTCAGTTCCTCCACCATTTCTTTGTTTCCCATTACTACCTTCTCCAACTTCATTTTCAGGTTGTCCAGTGTTCATTCTTGGATCTTTCCTGCCTTTTATGTCTCTACAAAAAACTCTTGCAATCTTTGTTTATATTAGCTAGCACATTATCAAATTTCTATCTTTTCCTCCTTATTGCTTTAGTTATCCTCTGCTGGTTTTTAAAGGCTTCGCAATTCTCTGGCTTCCCACTAATCTTCACCACACTGTATGCTTTTTCTTCTGCTTTTATGCTATCCTTGACTTCCCTTATCAGCCATGATCACCTCATCCTCCCCTTAGTATGTTCATTCTTTCTTAGGATGAATTTCTGTTGTGTCTCCTGAATTACCCCTAGAAACTCTTGTCATTGCTGCTCCATCATCTTCCCCGCTAGGTTCCCCTTCCAGTCAATCTGATCAGCTCCTCTTTAAGTAAAGGTCTTTGCACTTACCTTTACTCAACTGTAATACTGTTACATCTGATTCAAGCTTCTCACTCTCAAACTGTGGGGTGAATTCTATCATATTATGGTCATTGTCCCATAGAGGTTACTTCACTTTAAGCTCACTAATCAAATCCAGAATTGCCTGCTCCTGGTGGACTCTACCACAAAGTTCTCTAAAATAAATCTTGTAGGATATTCCACGAACTCCTTTTCTTGAGATATACTACCAATCTGATTTATCCAGTCCACCTGCATACTGAAAGTGGACATACATGATTATTGTATGATGTTATAGTGTCTTTCTTACACGCATTGGAACTCTGATCGGTTTGTAAGGGTTCATTATTGATCATGGAAATAAAATGTGCACTATGACCACAGAAACTCATAGAAGGAAAGGTTATATCAGGATCCACTTTGAGTCCATGGTCCAGAAAAATAAGCCAACTTTGCAATAAAAAATTTTTCAGGCAATTTAGTCCTGCCAACATATATCTCACATACAAACCTGAAAAGGGCTTGAAAGGACATTTTGCTAACAGGTTCCAATTGCAGAAGGTCGTGAAGAAAAGCTTTTGAGAGTAGATCCACACTGACTTCAGTCTAATACTGCTGGGTAATTCAAGGAGACTTCGAGAAGCAAAAAAGACTGCTTGCACATGCCAGCCATTCCAACCATTCAATACTCATAATGTTTACACTGCACATCATTAAGTTTCCATAGATAGCACCTTCCAAACCAGTGACCACTTCCATTTCAAAGGACAAGGCCAGCAGATTTCTAGGAACAGCACTACCTGTAAGATTCCCTTCAAGCCACTCACCAACCTGACTTGGAAATATATTGATGTCCCTTCACTGTGTCTGGCTCAAAATCCTGGATTTCTCTCTCTCAAGGCATTGAAAGTCTGTCTGCAAAATATGCACTACAGTGATTTAAGAAGGAGGCTCAGCATCACCTGCAAAGACAACAATGGATGGGCAATGCATGCTGGTTCAGCCACCAATCCCCACACTCCATGAGTGAATGTTTTAAAATATACATAGTATATAAGTAGCATACTTGATCAGTTGATCCTTATTGATAATAATATGTCCTTAAGTTAAAATTTCAACACAACAGCAACAGACTGTTCAAAGTTTGGGAGAAGATTTGTAGCTCGGGTGCTCGTTGTTGTGGTTCTGTTTGCCGAGCTGGGAATTTGTGTTGCAGACGCTTCGTCCTCTGTCTAGGTGACATCCTCAGTGCCTTCACAGGAGGCTCCCAAGCACTGAGGATGTCACCTAGACAGGGGACGAAACGTCTGCAACACAAATTCCCAGCTCGGCGAACAGAACCACAACAGCAACAGACTGTTTCTCCTGGATGGATATCTAGTTATGATATCTCAACAAAGAATGATTGAAGAGAGCTGCAGAAATTCCTTTCTGCAGAATTTCTGGAAACTAAAACAATTTCGCCACAAGGGGTGGTTGAGTTGGACCATCGCATCCTTTAAGGAAAATTGGATAAGTCTTCAAAGCAAATGAAGATAAGGGAGGATGGGGAGAGTAGAACAGTGAGATTAGTTTTGAATTGTTCCAGAAAATAGCTGAATAATATGGCTACATGCTTTTGTGGTTATGTGGTTTGCAAGAATCAAATGTTTCAATAATAAAACATTCCCAGAATAAATTCTAATAGGAAATATGTACTTTTGAAATTACAAACATATTATAGTGAACTGTTTCTCAAGTCTATTTTACTGTCTATGGTGAGCGACAACAAACCTAGGATCTTCTACCTCACCAATAGTTGAATAACTCCAACAAAATAAAACGAGGGAATGAATGTTGTAGCGTGCATACTAACTTTTAATTTAAGTCACAGGCAAATTATTAAAAAATATACATTTGTAAAATTCAGGAGGCTACCAGCAAAATTGACAGCTTCAATTATATTGAGTAATGCATGAACATTTTCTTTCTAAAGGTCTGACCACAACATTTAATTCAAAGCAAGAAAGAGCAATTTCAGGAGATGCTGAATTGCTGAAGCACAATAAAATCTCATTATAGATACCCAACTTTTTCAATGTGACCTTATGACAAGGGACGTTCGAGTTCCTGCATGAGATGCAGCACCCTCAGCTGCAGAGTAAATCTTTGTCTAGGTTACATCAGGCCTCAGTCTGAACCGAAAACAAGTATGCCATTTCCCCAGAAGCAGCCATTGGAACTTTGTTTGGGAACAAGTACATGATTGGCGTCCATCTGGCCCTTGCACCTTCAAAAGGCTACTTTTTGCTGTTGCAATTTAAACCTTACCTACAGCAGCCCTTAATGATCCAAAATACAAAATTCAATGAACAATTCAGTGATGATGAAATGCATGAATAAGTAAGAATGAATCATTTGAGTTTGTAGGCCACATGACCCAGGAACTAGCATAAGGGCATCTGTACATTCATTAACAATGCATTATTGGTTTATAAATTGCTAGTAACATTGTTTGATTTTATTCAATGTTTTACGGAGAAGTTTCAAAACAATTGTAAAGTCACAAACAATTTTTGCACAACAATGAATAACCTGGGTTTTATTTTATAGTCCGTGTTTAGTGAACACATCAATAACCTAACATTAACGGTCACGCAGATAGGTTACTGAAATGATCATAGGAATCTAATAGAAAGGAATCATGGTATGTTAAACAAACATGTTTAACACACAAATACACAGAATACTTAAACAAAAAAGATGGCCCTGACTGTCAGTTGCAAGCATGAAAATATTGCAACATGAAGTGCCACTTATAAAACAATATTTGGTGCTATCCGAGAATCCAGAACAATATGTTCAGTATACATAGTCATAACTGAGGCAATGCCTCGCATTCCCACTGCCCCAAGACTACTTTTAGTATCCGTCCCCAAACATCCCTCTCTGTCATTTTCTGTTTCACGTCGACATATTGTCCTTTAGACATAACATCCAAAAATATTCCAGATTACATGTATGCTGATGACATCCACCTCTATCTCATCATGACTCTTATACTCTCTCTAAATTATCAGGCTGCTTGACTGGCATACCAGACTGGAAGAGCAGAAATCTATTCTAACTATCTTTTACCATTACCTTCAGTGCCCATCACAAAATATTCTCCAAAGTCACGAACTTCATCTCCCCTTCCTGGCACTTGCTTGAGGTTGGTCCAAACTATTAGTACATTGGTTTCATATTTGACTCCAAGATGGGCTTTCAACCACCTAACTATTTCACTACTAAGACTCCCTATTTTCAAACCAACTCTCCCCTGCAGTTCAAACATTCCTCCCTGTTTCATTTTACCTTTGGATTAAACTGTTTCAACACGTTCTTGGTGAGCCTCACATCCTCTTGACCTCATTCAGACTTAGTGCAGTTTTCCACCCATCATTCTCATTTTTGTTACTATTTGGTTATTTTTATAATTAGTTATTTTTTAGGCTAGAGGAAAATACTTAATGATGTTCCACAAGAGTCGGTGCTAGGGATCACTGCTTTGTTTGTTGTTTGAAATGATGTAGATTTGGGAAGACAAAATAACAAATTAATTTCCTTAGCACAACTTGCACTCAGAGGAGTGGCAAACAGTGATGATGATACTAATCAAAAGCCAAAGAGACTAGCAGAATGGGCACGCAAGTGACAGATGGAATAGATATAGAGAAGGGTGAAGTGATGCATTTTGACAGAAGGGATAGGGAAAGGCAACAGAGACCAAATGGCACATTTCAAAAGATTGTGTGGGGACAGAAGAACCTGGGTTGGAATATGCATCAACCTTTGGAAATGATAGGTCATTTGAGAGAGTGCCAAATAAAACATATGGGATCATCAGCTTTGTAAATAGAGATACTGTGCTCAAAGCAAAGGAATGGTCAAGAAAGCATATGGCATGCTTGCCTGCATTGGTCTGGGCATTGAGTTCAAAAATTTGGTCAGTCATGTTACATCTAGAACTTTAGTTAGATTCCATTTGGAATATAGCAATGGGGTTAGGTAAGACAGTGTACCTCTCTTTAGGCCCATCAGAGATCCTCCTCGAGGTCCTCCCAATTCCTTTGGATCCCTTCCCTCTCCACCAGACTTACCATCAAACACCCCACCTGCCCATTTTAGTACTGGCGTTTCCCCACCCCCCACTCCCGGCCATAACATTCCATGACATCCATTTCCAGTATTCCTTCACAATTACACCGCTGGGACCAGAGAGCTGGTCAGTTGTTTACCTGTCAACTCCCCAAAACAGGACCCCTCCCCAGACGTGGCTTTAACTGTTCTTGCTGACTTGCATTAGCTTTCAGTAATTTTAACATTAATGTGTTTTTTTTCTTTAAGTACCCATGGCCTTATCTTTTCCAGTCTCTATAACTTCTTCCAGTCCTGCAGCTGTCTGAGGTGATTGTTCTCTTCAACTTCTGGCCCCCTATTTTAATTGCTCCACCATTGCTGGCCAGGCCTTTAACCCTAAGCTCTGGAATTCCTTCTCTAAGCCAGCCATGTCTCTTTCCTACTTCAAGGTGCTCCTTAAAACATACCTCTGTGACCAAGTATTTGGTCATCTGTCCTAATTTCACTTTACATGGCTTGGGATGAAAATTTGCACACAATACAAACTAGAAAGAAATAGAGAAGTTTCATTTTATAAAGCACCTTATTTCTTCTAACCACATCTCAATGCGCCTCACAGCCAGTGATCCGCCTTTGAAGTGTAGACACTGTTCTTTTGCAGAAACTGTTGTTTTGCACAGCGAGATCTCTCAAAGAGCAGTGAGATGAATGTCCAATTAATTTGTTTTGGTGATACTGATTCAGGGAGAACGTTGGCCAAGGTGCCAGGATAATTCCCCGCTCTTCTTTGAAAAATGCCTTGGATATTTTGCATCCACCTAAACAGACAGACAGGGCATCAGTTTAATCTCCTATCCAAAAGACAAGTGTGTGAATTTAAAGAAACAGAGTGACCACGTCAGGACGTAGTCTCTCACTGTTTTGCTTCAGGGCAGTAAGGATGAAATGATGTGTAAGGAATTTCAAGACATCTGGAAGCTGGCTGAATGTTTTTAATGTTTACAGTGCTCTTCTAACATTAAAATTAAAGCAGATTTTACATGAAGAAATACTTTCCTTGGCAATACGTTGAAGGAAGAATAGCAGTATAACTTAGGTCTGTTTAATAATTCTCTGGAAGCATTGGTTGTATTGATCCTCATGATAGTTATAAGAATACCAAAACTAGGTAGTTCTACCTCAGAGAGTAGCCAGAGGGAAGATGGAATTATCAACTCCTGGCATCCACAACTGAGGACGTGAGTAGCAATGTTTTGAAAACACCTTCACTTCTAAGTTCCCCTCCATGGAATACACAGGCCTAAGTTGTGTATATCTGTGTGTAAGTATGTGCGTGTGTATACACACATGTATATCTTTTTTTTAGTGATTGCATCAATACCCTGAACTTCCCTACATAACATCACCATCAAAGTACTATTGTCAGCAATGGCTTAAGGAGAATATCAAAAATCATTTTCATAGGAAATCAGATTAAGCCTCATCAGCATTGCTCATTCCCAAGATCAGAATTTTGAAAGCCACAAGTATTTTCCCTCCCCCGAATGCCAAGAGACCTCTTTAATAGGATAAAGGTAGCTTTTCACTGGTATTACTTATTTCAGGATTTATCTGTCTCATTTTTGAATCTTACACTTATTAACTAAGGTTGAGTGTTGCAATTAATCAACAACTCTGTTATGATTACACTACGCAATTACTCACAGAATACTGACAGTGCAGAAAGAGGTCATTCAGACCTTCAAATCTGCACTGATCCTCCAAACAGCATTCCACCCAGACCCTGCTCTCCATCCAATCGCTCTAAACTCACATTTACCATAGCTAACCCACCTACCGCTGGACACTATGGGCAATTTAGCATGGCCAATCCACCTAATCTGCACATCTTTGGACTGTGGGAGAAAACTGGAGCACCTGGAGGAAACTCACACAGACACAGGGAGAATGTACAAACTCCACACGGACAGTCGCCTGAGGTTGGAATTGAACCCAAACCCCTAGTGCTGTAAGGCATCTGTACTAACCACTGAGTCACCATACCTACTCAACTGGTAGAAGATGAACTAATTCGACTATGCCAACAGTTCAACTTGCTAACTCCATGTTTGTATTCTCCTAACCTTCTGTCATGAAATGAATCCAATTTTAAGATCTAAAGTTAGAAATGGTAATATTAGGGTGATAGAACTGTACATAGAATGTCCTGCAGAAAATTGAGATTCTGCTCCTGGAATTTGTACTAAAATTTATCACAAAATATAGAAGAGTCAAGAAAAAATGGTTGTCTGTAGTTTACTGCAAATAGAAACAATTCAAACTTCACTGAACATGTTCAGCCATAGAGACAAACCAGTTAAGTGTGAATACTGCAGAAGTTACGAGTGGATTAAGAGTAGAGATTTCATTTGACAAGTCTTTATGGGTCAGATTAAAGTGGATAGTGTGTAGTCATGATTGGGAAAATTCTGGGTTAGTTCAGGGGGTTTGTCCCATACTTGCTTATGTTTGCAATGAGTGGTGTGTCATTACAAGAGCAGCAACCTTTTGGATATAATTTAACATTAATTTCATTTATAAAATAAAATACATACAAAATTTGTATCAGCCGTTTAAATTACACAGCTCCTCATTTAAATTCAGCAGGTCTGGCTTTGGGTCCCCAAAGCATTAACTCAGCTTTCTAATCATAGATGCTGTCAGGCCTGCTAAGTTTCTCCAGCAATATCTACTTTTGTTTCAGGTTTCTGCTTTTCCTTGTTTTATCTTCACTTATAGTGTCCTGTATTTCACTCATTTTAGCACATTCATTTACCTGTAAATAGTTTATCGAACCCCACACCACCAAGTTGGAATTCACATAACAGGTTATAGTCCAACAGGTTTATTTGGAAGTTTTAGTTTTTGTAGTGCTGCTCCTTCACGCCTGGATAAAAGAGCAGCACTCCGAAAGCTAGTACTTCCAAATAAACTTGTTGGAATATAACGTGGTGTTGTGTGATTTTTAACTTTGTCCACCCCAGTTCAACTCCAGCACCTCATGTTTGAAATTGATATGTTTAATTGATGTCAGCTTTTTCTCTGAACAGCTTTTGGTTCTAATTTATTCCACCTTTCAAGGGGTCCAGAATCTGGTGGTGATGGGATTTTCAGTATCTGGTTTTGATATGTGAGGTCATTCTCGATTGTTTTTAAAAAAAAATCACACTAGGCTGCTTTATGAACCAAATCTTAGCCAAGAGCTGTATGCTGCAATGGGAATCTTAGGCTCGCTGGAAAATATTGGGCTGGAAAGGACTAAGCTTCAGCAATCAAAAGAAACATTCTTTTACAGCTCATTATGCTTGATTATGAAAGCCAACTTCTAACATATGTTAACACCCCAAAGAAAAAGCAAAACTCACAACATTTATTGTATATATTCACACACACATTGATGCTCATATGAAATTATTATTTACGATTCATTGCAATAATGCACTTTAGTGCTCAAAATGTTATTGCTTTAATCTTTCTCATACCCAAAGAAACAACTTATACTGACCATGATAACCTTAAGGTAAGGAATCTAGAAACATATTGAATGGCATAAAAATGCTCCAATAAATGTTGAAGCCTCCCAGCTGCAGTTAATTATAGATTGCCAAAGAGAGTCCAAAACACTCATCCCAATTATAAGTATCTGAAGTGAAATCCTCGAAACTGAATAAGATATCATTAGTGATTTTAAACAGGAGAACAAGTCACCCAACACGACTTCTGTTATAATCACAATCACTTGCTTGTCAACCAGCTATAGTTACAGTGCTTTAACCTGCTTGAGCACAACAGGTCTCTGTATGTAAAGAAATGAGCAGCTCCACTTTGTATAAAGTTGCACCAATACATTTGGCAAGAAACATTGCCATTCAAATCTGAGGATTTTTGAAAACAGTCTTGACACCATATTTTGCATCCAACATCAATTATTATAGAATTCTATCTAGAATCACAGAATGCCTACTGATGGAAGCAGGCCCATTGGGTCCACACCGAACTTCTGAAGAGCATCCCACCCAGATTCACCCATGCCTTATCCTATCTATGTAATCATGTATTTCCCATGGCTAATCCACCTAGCCTATACATCCCTGGAAAATACGGGCAATTTAGCATGGTCAATCCACCTAACCTGAGAACAATATCTAATAGAATGTCCCGGCAATCACTAGAGGAATAAAATTAGAAACATATCCTCCAAGGACATTAGATGAGATGGTACGTACATGAAAATGAAGCCATAGTAGTTGATAGTCCCACGTGGAAAACATTTGCCTTGGCAGTATATGAGTGTGTGGAGAAATACCTATCTCTTGACTCTCTTCCCAGCTGCTCTGCTGCTATAATAAAAGTTCAGAAGTCACACAACATCAGGTTATAGTCCAACAGGTTTATTTCAACAAAAGCTTTCAGATTGCTGCTCCTTCATCGGGTGAAGTAAAGGGAAGCACATGGGCACAGAATTTATAGGCAGAAAGATCAAAAGATCACACAAATGGCCTGAGTCGAATGTCGACAGGCTTAATAACAAATCTCTGCAGGTAATAAATAGTGTCAAACGGTGTGAGTAAGGTGTCAACAGCTGAATAGCAAATAAAAGGATGACCTATGATCCAGTTAATTAAGGCAGAGAGATAATTACAAAAAAATTAGAAATAAGATGGTGCTGGAGACAAACAAAATGGCTGCAATAACATGATAGATATAAGAGTTGCATGCCAATGGTCTAACCAGAGTAACAAGTAATCCAAAACTGTACAAACTAATTAAGGTAGTGCGATCATAACAATTTATCAAGGTGATGGTGTTAAAACAGGACAGTAAGGAAGATTTTACAGATACAGGACAGTGTGGTGGGGTTGCATGTAGCGTGACATGAACCCAAGATCATGGTTGAGGCCATCTTCATGCGTACAGAACTTGGCTATCAGTTTCTGCTTGGTTATTCTGCGTGTTGTGCTTCTTGAAGGCTGTCTTGGAGGACACTTACTCAAAGATTGGAGGCTGAATGTTCTTGATCGCTGAAGTATTCCCTTACTGTGAGGGAATACTCCTGTCTGGAGATTGTTGTGCGGTGTCCATTCATCCATTGTCGATTCCACCCTCAGACCACTGCCTGTGTGGAGACTGCACATTCTCCCTAGGGTTGTGTGGGTTTCTTCCCGTTGCTCCAGCTTCCTCCAATAGTCAAAAGATGTGCAGGTTAGGTGGATTGGCTATGGGAAATGTAGGATTACAGGGATGGAGTAGGGGGTGGTCTGTGTGGAATGCTCTTTAGAGGATTAGTGTGGACTCAATGGGCCAAATAGCTTGCTTCCACACTGTAAGGATTCCATGAACATCACTATGAGTATCCCAACACCCTACGGGCTGCAGCAATGTGAGAAGACCGCTCACCACCACATTCCCAAAGAAACTGGGATGGGCCATATATGCGGGCCTGGCCACTGACATCCCATAATAATTTTTTTTTAATCTGACCTCATCATTTCCATCTGTTGTTTTGATTTCTATCACATCCTACAAACAAACTCATTTTCCAATATTCTGGATGCTTTAACCTCGAACAACCCGGCTACTTCTGGTGAGTCTTCAAGCTGTTAAGTCTGGTAAATGGTAGGTTCCCATTTACTGGCAGGAATTCCATTAAATGACATTAAGAGTGATGAACAAAACTAGATCTGGGTAAGATTATGATCATTCAATCTTGGATTAGTGATAGTACAGAGCTTTCTTTTGTGTTCTCATGTTATCATCCTCAAGTAAGCAGTGCACTAATCCACATGATTTTTGTTTTGTTTAGAGCCTAATTTTAAACAATTTGTCTATGCAATTCCTCCATTCCTTCTGTTCACTACATTCCATTTAAGACTAGTTGAGGTCTTTTAGGAAGAAAATGTAGAGTAGACCATTCAACACAATGGGCTAAAGGGCCTTTTTCCATGCTGTAAAATCTCTAACACAAGCCTGCACTTCTATTCAATTGGACCATGCCTGAGTGGTACCTCATTTCCCTTTCCACAGTATTGCTCACCATTCCTAACCAATCAAAACCCCTATCATAATTACTTCTTGTCCCTGCACGTAAAGGCTGCAAAGCTAAGCACTGTAGTGCCCAGACGTTCAGCACTATGGATTTTGTTTGGGTACCAAAATGACATACTCCCCCATACCGATCTTGGTGAAGCATCAAAGTGAGTATTAAGAGTATGCATGGGAATCCTGCAGATTAAGCAGATCCATACATCACATAATGCTGATTTGATACCAGTGCTCTCTCTTTTATTCATTCACTCATTGGATATGGACAGCACTGGCTGGGCCAACATTTATTGCACATACCAAGGTGCCCTTCGGCTACATTCCAACTGACATCTTGTTTTAAATATGCCCAGCTAAATGCATATCCAGCAACAGGAAGAACCAAACTCATCTCCACCACACACAAACCTTCTCCTGATTAAAGGGTCCATCAACTACTTACAAATTAGTTATTGATTCATCTCTGTTAGATCTTGAGTTTATGGATGTGCTCATTTGTTTGAAGTTGGTAAAGTTGATAGATCTCTATGTGGAGAAGGTCTCTCCACTCATGAGCAGTATTACTGCAATCCCACTTGTGCTATTGCATGTGATATTTCAGACAAAGGCAGCAAAGATACCAAGAACATAATGTGGGCGGCACGGTGGCACAGTGGTTAGCACTGCTGCCTCACAGCGTCAGAGACCTGGATTCATTTCAGGCGACTGACTGTGTGGAGTTTGCACATTCTCCCCGTGTCTGTGTGGGTTTCCTCCGGGTGCTCCGGTTTCCTCCCACAGTCACAAACATGTGCAGGTCAGGTGAATTGGCCATGCTAAATTGCCAATAGTGTGAGGTGAAAGAGTAAATGTAGGGGTATGAGTAGGTGGCGAGTCTGGTGTGGAGTTATTGGGCCTGTTTCCACACTGTAAGTAATCTAAGAATATAATGTTGTCTCCCAGAGAGAGATAGTCTAAGCCTCTATTCTTTCTACCAAAGTACATTACCTCACATTTGCCAACACTGTTTTCAATCTGCCACATCTGTCAAGACTTCCTAATTCTCTGGCACTGAGTGTTTCCTCTGTCTTCAAGACAACTGCTGGAAAAGACAAATCATGGGTCAGGCATATGGACACTGTGGTTTATCAATAATAATTAATGCCGCGATGTTAGGCATATGTCCATATACGTAAATTCTTGTAAGTTGGCACCCAGGTTGATAGGGTTGGTAAGAAGGCATACGGTGTGTTAGCTTTTATTGGTAGAGGGATTGAGTTTTGGAAACATGAGGTCATGCTGCAGCTCTACAAAATTCTGGTGTGGGCCGCACTTGGAGAATTGCGTACAGTTCTAGTCACCACATTAAAGGAAGGATGTGGATGCTTTGGATAGGATTCAGAGGCGATTTACTGGGATGTTGACTGGTAATGGAGGGAGTGTCTTATGAGCAAAAGCTGAGGGAGCTGCCAGGGGAAGGCTAGCACAATTACAACATTTAAAAGTCATCTGGATGGGTATATGAATAGGAAGGATTTGGAGGGATATCAGCTGGGTGCTAGCAGGTACGACTAGATTGGGTTGGGATATCTGGTCGGCATGGATGAGTTGGACCGAAGGGCTGTTTCCATGCTGCACATCTCTATGACTCTATGACTTGAGAGAGGACATCTGTTGTTGGATAAGCAAAAATTTGGCAAGGTATCACTGTTAATATTTCTCTCAGGATTTGTAGTGTCCACTGCTCAATTTCAACATCTCTAACACATCCATGAGGTCTGGTAATACTGCAGCCCTGGAGAGCCAAGCTCGGTGGTGGGTCTGAAGAGTTGGACATCATTCTTTACTTCAGAAAGGAAGGTTAAGACCATAAGACCATAAGACATAGGAGTGGAAGTAAGGCCATTCAGCCCATCAAGTCCACTCCGCCATTTAATCATGGCTGATGGGAATTTCAACTCCTCCCCGTACCCTTAATTCCTTGTGACATCAAGAATTTATCAATCTCTGCCTTGAAGACGTTTAGCGTCCCAGCCTCCACTGCACTCTGTGGCAATGAATTCCACAGGCCCACCACTCTCTGGCTGAAGAAATGTCTCCGCATTTCTGTTCTGAATTTACCCCATCTAATTCTAAGGTTGTGCCCACGGGTCCTAGTCTCCTCACCTAACGGAAACAATTTCTTAGCATCCACCCTTTCCAGGCCATTTATTATCTTGTAAGTTTCTATTAGATCTCCCCTTAACCTTCTAAACTCCAATGAATACAATCCCAGGATCCTCAGCCGTTCCTCATATGTTAGACCTGCCATTCCAGGGATCATCCATGTGAATCTCCACTGGACACGCTCCAGTGCCAGTATGTCCCTCCTGAGGTGTGGGGCCCAAAACTGTACAGAGTACTCCAAATGGGGCCTAACCAGAGCTTTATAAAGGCTCTGTAGCACATTGCTGCTTTTATATTCTAACCCTCTTGAGATAAATGACAACATTGCATTCGCTTTCTTAATCACGGATTCAGCCTGCATGTTTACCTTTAGAAAATCCTCGACCAGCATTTCCAGATTCCTTTGTACATTGGCTTTATGAATTTTTCTCAGTGTTTAGAAAGTAGTCCATGCTTGTATTCTTTTCTTCCAAAGTGCAAGATCTCACATTTGCTCACGTTGAATTTCATCAGCCATTTCCTGGACTACTCTCCCAAACTGTCTAGATCCTTCTGCAGCCTCCCCACTTCCTCAGTACTACCTGCCTGTCCACCTAACTTCGTATCATTGGCAAACTTCGCTAGAATGCCCCAGTCCCTTCATCCAGATCATTAACATATAACGTGAACAGCTGTGGCCACAACACTGAACCCTGTGGGACACCGCTTGTCACCGACTGTCATTCCGAAAAAGAACCTTTTATCCCAATTCTCTGCCTGCTGTCAGACAGCTAATCCTCAATCCATGCCAGTAGCTCACGTCGAACACCATGGGCCCTCACCTTGCTCAGCAGCCTCCTGTGTGACACCTTATCAAAGGCCTTTTGGAAGTCTAGATAGACCACATCCACTGGGTTTCCCTGGTCTAACCTACTTGTCACCTCTTCAAAGAATTCTAATAGGTTAGTCAGGCACGACCTCCCCTTACTAAATCATTTTGACTTGTTCTAATCCGACCCTGCTCTTCCAAGAATTTAGAAACCTCATCCTTAACGATGGATTCTAGAATTTTACCAACAACCGAGGTTAGGCTAAAGGGCCTATAAATTTCCACTTTTGTCTTGATCCTTTCTTGAACAAGGGGGTTACAACAGCAATCTTACAATCATCCGGGACTTTCCCTGACTCCAGTGACTTTTGAAAGATCTCAACCAATGCCTCCGCTATTTCCTCAGCCACCTCACTCAGAACTCTGGTTGCACTTACATAAAGGAAGCAGTGTTCAATTTCATTATCTCTGTTCTCAACAGCTGTAGGCTCCCAAGAAATGAGAACTGATCCATGTTGTTTAATATCTCAATGTGGATCTTAACAGTAGGGGTTGGCTAGTAAGAGTATTTGCCTTCTAGATGTTTAGGTAAGGCCATCCTTTGATAAACCTCCGTGATTCATCAACTATGGATTGGAACTGGGGGCCCAAGTGTGTACATACACAAATATCATCTGCAGATCGCATTGCTAAGATGAAAAAGTTGGGCTCATCTTTGATCAAGACTGGGCGTGCTAAGATTAACAGTCTCCTACTTATCCTCTGCAGTAGCTCCGTTCTCAGAGGAGGGTTCATGGATATAGGTTGAAGTGTTGCAATAAGGAGGATAGAGAGATTTTTATGGATATAGGTTGAAGTGTTGTAATGAGGAAGATAGAGGGATTTTTATGGATATAGGTTGAAACGTTGCGATGAGGAAGATAGAGAAGAATATTGATGTGATGACACAGACTTGGTTGACCCCAGTTAGCACTGATATATTCTTGGGCTTGTCTGGTCTTGATGTGAAGTTCATTCATGCTCACTCAGTCTCTTGATGGATAGAGAATCCATCTATATAACTATAACTCTGGTAGAAGTCCTTCAGTCATAGGACAAGGCAATTGAAGAGGATCCATCTATAGATACCACAATTAGCCTTGTTTTCCAATCTTGAAAATGGTCTTAATTATAGCATCTTTGAGATCCTGGCATGCTCTCTTCCTTCCAACTGAGGGAGATGAGGTCATGTCTTCATGCTAAAAGTGCTTCTCAGCCTTTTTTTCATTTTTTCCACAGCACCAGCATCCTTATTCGTTCTCAGCAGTAGAATGGCCTTTTCAACCTATGTCAAGATGGAGTTGTGCTGGGATGATAATGAATAGCCTCAATTGAGGAGGTCCTCATAGCATTTTTCCAACAAGCACTGACTGCCTCTCCCTGTTTGATGTGTGCCATTTCATTCTTACCTTCATTAGGATACCTTCAGGAGTGCTTGGACCATACCTGCACTTGACTGCACTAAAGAATTTATACATGTTATGGCTGTCACAGAATTTCTGGATTTTCTGCTCTCTTGCCACCCACTGTCGATTGTTTAGGTCACAGCTTTCTTTTTGTTGAACCTCAGGCTTCATTTGTCTGTGTCCTTGTTTTCTTTCTCTTGGATTTCAATCGCGCTTCCAGCTCCAGTTTGTGACTTAATAGCTCCTGAATTTCCCAGATATTGTCGTCAAACCAGACTTGATGTTTCCTGGTAGAAAAACTAACGCTATCCTCATATACCTGTTTACGATGGACTTATGGGCAAAGAAAAGGTAATATGGAAGTTGTGTTCATTGAGTGTTGTTAGATTGATTGTGAGGTCCTGACCAAGTAGGTCTTCCTTTGCAGACTCTTTGAATCAATCAACACTGAATTTCCTGTGGCAATGTTTCGACTGCTACTGTTGCCACTTTTGAGTGAAAGCTGACAGACACAGTCCCTGGATTAGGTGATGAATGGCCAGCAACTTCTTTTCTTGTGCACATGATGTAAACATCTTTCCAGATTTTCACTCAGCCCAAGCAGGAATTTCAAAAAAAAAGCTGGTCTCATGATGACTAAGTATCTATCGGCAATTGTTGCAAAAAACAATGCACTGTTGTCCTTTAAGGACGGAGGGCTGCCACCCTTGCCTAGCATGGCTTCCCTGTGACTCCAGGCCCACTTCACTGCCCTCTGGACACTTAGGGACATTTGTGGGACTTAGCCCACATACGATATAGAAACTAAAAGAAAAGATACCATTACCTGGAAGAAGGGTATCAATTAAAGAATGAGATATGAGAAAATAGCATGGGGCTAGGAGGGGGAGCAAGATGGAATTTACTGACGATCCCTATGGTTTCAGTCCCATCAGTTGTTACAAACTCAGTTATGCACACACCAATGTATGCCAGCACTGTCTCCTCTACAGGTACGCAGCCATACCTGTACTGTGCTGGTAGAATGCTGCTTTCTCCAATTATCAGCCATATTAGAATTATAGAATGATCACAACACAACACAGGCCATTCAGCCCATCATGTCTGAGATAACTATGAGGGTAATTCAGCTGTCTTTCCCTTGTAACTCTGAAAATCGTTTCTCTTAGGTGACTGTCCAATTTCTGATGAAAGCCAGAATATGATTTGCCTCCAGCACATTTGGCAGACAGGGCATTTTAGATCTTAACCACTTGCTGTGCAAAATCATCTTTCCCATTCTCTCCATTCTATTTCCAATTACTTGAAGTCAATGTCCTCTGATTTCCAATCATTCTGCCAAAGGGAACAATTCACCCTAACCATTCAGCTCAGGCACCTCATAATTTTGAACACTTGCGTTATGAATTTTCATCTCAATAGCCTAACTATAATCTTAATACTATGTTCCACATTCTTGCAAGAATACAAGATGTTCATAGAATTATTCTGTCTAAAGCAAAAATACATTGTTTTAGCCTCCTACATGGTCTCTGTGAAGTTTACTCCCTGAACAATGATGTGGAAAATGCAAAGAATTCAGGAAACTTGGGGCATCCCAAATCTCGATTATGAAGAATGTGAAATAAAAAATATAGTATTGGTTCCATATTCATCATTTTCTTTGAAAATGTAAGCCACAACGTAAGCAACTGCACACAATATTCCAGCTACTGCCTAACCAATATTTTGTACCGTTCTAGAATAACCCTCTACACTTAAACTCTATGCTTTGGCTTATAAGGGCAAGTATACTGATTGCCTTCTGAACTGAAACCAAAATGGTCATTCTAAAAGATGAGAGACTTAACAAACAATCCAGGACTTTTTCAAGATATAATTTCAGTCTATCACACTGTAAATCTTTGCTGTACATTCTGTGTCTTACGATCTTATACTCCAGAACCACCTGATGAAGGAGTACTGCTCCGAAAGCTAGTGCTTCCAAATAAACCTGTTGGGCTATAACCTGGTGTTGTATGATTTTTAACTTTGTATGCTTTCTTAACTACTTTGATATACATATACCAAAGTATCTTTGATCTTCAGTGCTTCCCAGGCTCCTACCATTCATCAGTTATTCTCTTGCCTTGTTTGTTCTGCCAAAGCGCACAACATTTTTCTGGACTGAATTCCATTTGCCACTAATCAGCCCATCTGTATCCTCCTGTAGTCTAAGGCTATCCTTCAAAACTTACACTTTACCCAAAAAGTCAAGAACAATGATTAGGCATTCAGCTTTCACATCTCAGAATGTTTCATTATAAATTCAAAGCACAAAATTATCATATATTAGTACAAAACACATACAAATATAGTCAGCACTATATTTCCACCTTACTACTGAACTTTAACACCAAAGTTTGTACCCAATACACATTACTGGCCAAAATTGAATTGGTAGTTCCCTTGCTTCAGCGTCAGAAAGTGGTGGAATTCATTCCCCTTGAGCACATGAGCACAAGGTTAACAATCCTGCAGTGCTGCACAGTTGCTGACCTTCAAATGATACTGAAATCTATTTGCCTTCTTGGACGGAGTTAAAAACATGCCACAGTACAATTTTGAAGAACAGCAGGTGACTTATTCATGTTGACTTGATCAATATTTAAACCAATTAACATCACTTAATAGACTGTCTGGTGAATATGCCATTGTTGCGTGTAAATTTGCTGTTGTATTTTCTACAGTTTGACAGTGACTATTGATCAAAATAACTTACTTGGCTGTACAGTACTTTGCCAAGTCCTGAGGGCATGAAATGTGTAATAGTAAGTAATACAAGTCATTGTTTTGCACAAAAATGTATCATTCACATTACTAAAGCACCCAAAAGAGCATTGCAACCACTGAACTATTTTTGCAGTCACCATTTTGGCTATAACATTTTGACATGGCACAGCACAGTTTTTAACACTGCTACCTCATAGTGCCAGGGACCCCTGTTCCATTCTACCCTCATGCGACCATCTGTGGAGTACAATAATAATATTTAAAGGTATTTAGATGGGTATATGAGTTGGAAAGATTCAAAGGGACATGGGCCAAATGCTTGCAAATGGGAGTAGAATGGCATGTGTGATCGGTACGAACAAAGTTGGGCTGTTTATAGACTTTGTAAGCTACCGACACTGGTAAAGTTTAAACCCAGAGATAGGTTTTGCTTCACATGCTGTTAGAAAGAATGGGCAGGGAAGACAATGCTTTGGAACAGACATTCATATAAACATATATGGAGATACAGAATTGGAACAAAGATAGAGAATATTTAATTAGTGCAAAACTAAACAAATGACTTTGACAAAGTTCTTGCTTTTTTAAGATAGAGTCCAACCGTCTAATTTGCAGTTTCTGTTAGTTTGGAATTCCTGTGTGAGAACTGACTAGATGTTTGAGGTGTTACAGGCAGTTTCTCATCATTAAAAGTATCTTCAAAGTCTTCTGAGGAAGTTTTTGCTCAAATGTAACTTCTATTTCACTGTTTTGATGAAATGCAATTTTACTTGCAGAGCAGAAATATGGGTTGTCAGTTTCTTTTAACCAGCCAGAGGTTTTTTTCTTTCCTTTACAGCCAGGAGTTGGTATTTAGATTCAATAGATATGGATCCCTCAACTATCTGCTATTTCAAAATCCTTCATTCAAAAGATGTTGAGATCCAATTCAGTGGGAGTCAAGTCTCCTGCAGAAGGAGAAGCAGTTACCCTTAAGACAAAATGATTGCATTGCACATCGTCAGCCAGTGGTTAGGTGAAAAGTCATTAACACATCTTACACCTTTGTAATTTGCGATTCTGTTGTACAATATTAAAAAAACACACAACACCAGGTTATAGTCCAATAGGTTTATATATGGAAAAAAACCTGGATTGTTTTTAAGTCTCTCATCTTTTAGAATGAACATATTGGTTTCAGTTCTTTCATATGTAAATCGCAAGACTTTTTAAAGTTTCATTCTCAAGTGAACTTTAACAATTGGTGGCCTGACGGTCCAGATAATGCATTTATTAAGGTGTGAGCTGCCCTGTGTGAGACTGTGAGTGCCCCAATGTTCCGACTGATTCTCATCTAAAAAACAGTTTTGCAGAATCTAAAATGGCTTCATGCAGTTTTTGAGCAAAATGAAATGTTGAAATGTAATTCTGCAAATACAAATTCACCCCACAAACGTGTGTGTGTGTGTGTGTGTGTGTGTGTGTGTGTGTATATGCATGTGGGTGTGTGGGGGTTATGGGTGTCTGTGAAAGAGTGTGTGCATGTATGTGGGTGTGAGTGTTAAGGGGTGTAAGTCTGTGAGAGGATGAACAGACTTATACCCCTTTGCATTCACACTCACACACTCTATCACAGACCCTGATAAACGCCACAGACCCCAACCCCACCTCCCACCCCCTCCCCAAACAAACACACACACCCACATATACAGACAAACATATATGTTTATGGGGTGAATTTGTACTTGCAGAAATATTTCAATTTTGCTCAAAACCTGTATGAAGTAATGTAAGTTTCTGTAAATGCCTTTTTTAGAAATAGAATCAGTCTGAACATCAGGGCACACACAGTCTCACACAGGACACTCACACCTTCAATGCATTATCTGGGCTGACATGGCACCAATTGTTAAAGTTCACTTGAGAATTAAACTTTACAGAAGTTCTGTGATGTACATGAAAACTGAAACCAATATGTTCATTCTAAAAGATGAGAGATGTAACAAACAATCCAGGTCTTTTTCAATATACAATTTCAGTTACATCACATTGTAAATTTTTGCTATAAATTCTGTGTCTTATGATCTTATACTCCACAACCACCTGATGAAGGAGCAGTGCTCTGAATAAATCTGTTGGACTATAACCTGGTGTTGTGTGAAATTTAACGTTTTACACTCCAGTCCAACATCAGCATCTCCAAATCACAATTCTGTTGTATAAGTGTTTGAGCATTTCAGATCCACCAGGAGGTAACTGTGTGTCAATGTAACATTGATATCAGTTGCAATTCTGGAAGGTTATTGCCAAGTCCAGTCACATGATTCTGTAGCCATTATTGTAGGCTATGTGGATGTTTTGAAAAAAAGTTAGACACTTTATATGCATAATAACAATTTTGTTTCACTCTGTTTGATGCAAAGTTAATATCATCCTAAATTGCTAAGATATTGGCAGTCAGTCTACTGGAACAACATGTTCCAATTTGATCAGATATTATCTGTGTGTAATATTCAATTAGGTAAGGCACTGATGGTCAAGCTTCAAGATCCAAAAGGTGTCACAAAGTAAGGCATGAAGGAATTTGAAAATGGAAGTCATAAGTATTAATTCGATTCATTGCACAAATGTAAGGACAGAGGAAATATAGTGGAGGATAATATAGTGGAAGTCTGTTATAACATGGTTCAATATGTTTAATTCACTTGGTGTGTGTTTTACAGCTCCAACAAAATCATTTAAATTCTCATTTAGACCTTCATTGTGGTAGCTAAACACACCTTCACTGAGCATTGGCAGTTGTATTTTTGCGTGAGTTACTACTTATAGAAGGGGATGTTGGTTGGCCACTCTGGGGAATTTGAACTGAATGAGGTTTTATGAGGTACAGAGACCTACTGCACAGACCATTGTGTCTGCCATTTTAATCCCATTTTCCAGCCCTTGGTCCATAGCGTTATGTGCCTCAGCATCGCAAGTGCACATCTAAATACCACTTAAATGTTAACAGGGTTCCTACATTATCCTTACAGGCAGAGAGTGCCAGATTCCACCCAGTTCCTCCAGGTGAAAAACCTCTTCCTCACATTTCCTCTAAACCTTCTGCCCCTCACCTTGAATCTTAGCCAAGGTCATTGATTCATCCATCAAGGGAAAAAAGTTTCTTCCTGTCTACCCTATCGATGTCCCTCAATTTTATATATCCCGGTCATAATCTCTCTCTGCTCCAAGGAAAACAAACCCAGTCAATCCAATTTCTCTTCATAACAGAAACTCTCCAGCGAGACAACATCCTGGTAACTCTCCTCTGTCCCCTCTCCAATAATGTGAATTCCAGAACTGCACCCAATATTCGAGCTGTTGCCTGACCAATATTTCATACAGTTCTAGAATAAACCCCTGCTCTTAAACTCTATGCCTTGGCTTATAAGGGCAAGTATAACGTATGCATTCTTAACTACTTTGAAATACACACCAAAGTCTCTCTGATCTTCAGTGCTTTCCAAGGTCCTACCATTCATCATATATTCCCTTGCCTTGGTTGTTCTGCCAAAGTGCACAACATTTTTCTGGATTGAATTCCATTTGCCACTAATCATCCCATCTGTATCCTTCTGTAATCTAAGGCTATTGTCCTCATTATTTACCACGCCATCAATTTGAGTACTACCTTTAAACTTACTGATCAACCCAGAATAAGCACCTCGAAAGAACTCACTCAGAATTCTCTTGAGTTTCAAAGAAAAATAAGTGATCTCATTGAAATGTTTTACATGATAGGATAGATGGCTGGTGAGTTTCAAAGCAGGGAATCAAAGGGGACATGGACCTGACCAGGTAGTCGTGGAGGGAATGGTCTTTGCAGAAAGCGGGTAGGGGTGGGGAGGGAAATATATCCCTGGTGGTGCAGTCCATTTGTAGGTGGCGGAAATGTTGGCAGATAGTGCGATTTATGCAGAGGTTGGTGAGGTGGAAGGTGAGGACCAGGAGGGTTCTGACCTTGTTGCAGTTGGAGGGGGGTGGGGTTCGAGGGTGGTGGTGTGGGACGTGGATGAGATATGTTGGAGGGCATCCTCAACCACATGGGAGAGGAAATTTCGGTCTTTCAAGAAGGAGGCCATCTGGTGTGTCCTGTCGTGGAACTGGTCCTCCTGAGAGGAGATGCGGCAGGGGCGGAGAAGTTGGGAATACAGGACAGCACTTTTGCAAGAGGGTGGGAGGAGGTATAATCCAGGCAGCTTTGGAAGTCTCTGGATTTGTAAGAAATGTTAGTGTTGAGTTGGTCCTCGTGGATGGAGGTGGAGAGGTCTAGGAAGGGGAGGAAAGTGTCAGAGATGGTCCAGGTGAATTTGAGGTCGGGGTGGAATTTGTTTGCGAAATTGATGAACTGTTCGACCTTCCCGTGGGAGCACAAGGCGACAAAGATGCAGCCATCAATGTAATGGAGTAAGAGATGGGGAATGGTGCTGGTGTAACTCCAGAAGATGGACTATTCTACATAACCAACAAAGAGACAGGCATAGCTGGGGTCCATGTGGGTGCCAATGGCTACCCCTTATGTCTGGAAGTAATGGGAGGATTGGAAGGAGAAATTGTTGAGGGTGAGGACCAGTTCAGCCAAACAAATAAGAGTGTCAGTGGAAGGGTACTGGTGAGGACGTCAGGAGCGGAAGAAACGGAGAGCTTGGAGGCCCTGGTCACAGTGGATGGAGGTGTAGACAGATGGAATATAGCAACTCTAGTAGGCCATAAGTAGAATAGCAAGAAATTATCGTGGATCTAAAGATGTAGAATCTATATTGGTAGAAGTAAGAAACAAAAAGATAAAGAAGTTATTTGTAAGAATAGTCTATAGAGCCTCCAACAGTAGATTGTTGCTAAAACACAGCTAGAATACAGTGAACCAGTTTGGTCCCGTTATCCAAACAGTAATTAGATTAGATTAGATTCCCTACAGTGTGGAAACAGGCCCTTCGGCCCAACTAGTCCACACCGACCCTCCAAAGAGTAGCCCACCCAGACCCATTTCCTGCTGATTAATGTACCTAACACTATGGGCAATTTAGAATGACCAATTCACCTGACCTGGACATCTTTGGACTATGGGAGGAAACCCACGCAGACACAGGGAGAATGTGGAAACTCCACACAGACAGTCGCCCAATTCTGGAATTGAACCTGGGACCCTGATGCTGTGAGGCAGCAGTGCTATCTGCTGAACCACCGTGTGATATATTGGCATTGGTAGCAGTCTAGTGCTGGTTTACCAGGCTGATCAAGTGTATGGAGGCATTATTTTATAAACAAAAGCTGAGTAGATGAGGCCTGTAATCATTGGAGTTTAGAAGAATGAGAGACAACTTTATTGAAACACAAATCGGAGACTTGACAGGATAGATGCAGAAAGGCCATTTCCCCTTATGGGAGAGTCTCGAACCTCAGGGCATAATTTCAGAATAAGGGGCCACACACTTAAGATAGTGCTGAGGAGAAATTTCTTCTGTCAGATGGAAGCAGATTTGTAGAATTCTTATCTGAGGAGGGCTGTTGAAGTTGAGTTTTTTGTTTATTTAAGGCTGAGATAGGCAGATTTTTAATCAGTAAGGGAATCAAGGGTTATAAGGAAAAGGCAGGAAAGTGGAATTGAGGATTACCAGATCAGCCATGATCTCATTGCATGGTGGAGCAGATTGAATGGCCTGTTTCTCTTCCTACATCTTATGCTGTTATGACATGGAGTATAAGACAACCCCAATTTTTGACCTTATAAAACTCAAAGCTATTTGCATCATCATGATGCGCAAACCACTATCAGCCCTCCTTCAGCTATGAAATGCTGTATTCTCATTCATCATTGGCTTCAATGTTTCACATCACAAGTTCATTTTACACTCCTCTGACACTGCAACAACCAAGCTGACAACCTGTGTTGCATTGTGAAGATGTATGAAATGTCTGCCCAGAGTAGGTATGGCAAACATGGACAAAAATGGTCCTTCAGCAAAACAAATATAGTAGGAAGCTGCTTTCAAGATCTAAGTCATAAATATTTGTAAAATAACTATGCAGTGGAGGGGGAATTTGGTATTAATGAAAAACTGTTGCAAGAATGGAAGGAGGAAGAATCCTTCCCAATGGACACCTCAAAACCAAACGAGTCATTGGAACAGGAAGCAACTACATTATCCTTAGAAATTCAACACAAATATAGGTACTTAAGCTGGCCAATTCAAACCCCAAGTCCAGCAAAAGCTATAGATAAACAGCTTGAAGGTGGAGTCACTTTCTGGAATGAAACATGGTCAAGTGCTGTGGTAGATGTCCAAGACTGCGCAGAGACTACTAAAATACCTCAATGATTCAGTTTCTAGTAAGTCATCATCAGACAACTGCAAATATACGAGTACCCAATTAATCACATAGATAAAGCACTCATGCATTTTAAAATGTCAAGCACCCAAACTGTGAAATGCAATGTTTCTCGTGAAAGCAACAACACATGAAACAAAACCAAAACAGCCACCACCACATCAGTGAACAGCTAAGCCCAGCATAGGATGAATTAGAAGATGATGATATTCTCATTAGAAGGAGGCATTTGACTTGTGAGGTTTAAACTGAAGTCCAGAATAACATTCAGGAGTTTTCTCAACAAATGAGTCAAGAAGATGGTTCACTACATCTTTTGGTGGGCAGGAGGGAAAGGAAGAAATCTTTTTCATTACTGGGACATCAGTGAGGAGCACAGGAAAAAAAAACACAATCACAGAATTGCAACGTCATAGAGGGCCATTTCGTCCAGATCTCATAATTTTAAACACCCCCACCAAATTTCCCCTTGGCTTTCTCTTCTGCAAGGAAATTAGTTTGGGGAAGTTAGGGTTATTTCACATTTGAAGTTCCTCATTCCTCAAACCTCCCTTGGAATATTTGCTGCATTCTCTCCATTGCTCTTATATCCCTCCTGGAGCACAGCCTCTTGAACTGGATGCAGTACTGTAGGTGAAGTCAAACTAGTGTCCAGGCAAAGTTTTTGGGAAATTCAACACATATCTCCAGCATAATTCAAACCATCTGTTCCATCATTATGAATTTCAAAGTCTACAGCAGGAAACAAGTGAGCCTGTTGACAATTTATTAGTCAGATTGAAAAAAGCAACCAGCAATTGTAATTTCAAGGAAATAGATCAAAGGCTGGTAAATTAGCTAATTTGGAGCTTTGCACATCCTCATGTGAAAGAAAGGCATGATTGGAAAATTAGCACCCAACCGCCATTTGAAGACGTAGTGCTTTGAAAGCTAGTGTTTCCAAATAAACCTGTTGGACTCTAACCTGGTGTTGGGTGCTTTTTAACTGATTAGAAAAGAGGAACTACCAGCACTGTAGGCCATGAACATGACCAGAACACATGAACATGTAGATAGAGGAAGATGTTAATACCTAAATGGTTGACCTTCAATTAAGTCATGAGCAAGGCAGTCATTTGATGCAGTGTAACAACCATAAAGAACTTACACCTACAGAGAGAAAGGATGCAAAAACTGTGAAAGTACAATCACTGACTGAGAAAAGATGTGCATGACAAAACGAGTTTTCAGAGTGAGAACAAGAAGGCAAATGTGAAAGAAGCAAAACATGCACAACCTGGAGGATACACATACAAATAGAAATTATACAAGTGCATGGAATCACTGGTTGTGTCAGTCCCCAGGGAAAATTAATTCGCACAACTAATCAAAATAGGAAGGTGGTGGAAAGTATGTACGTAACGATAAACCTGAAGCTGTAGCTTTATTCTGAGAAATATTATCCCACTCAGACGTTGCCAGGGGACCTTCCCTGAAAATTTGAGAGAAAATGGTTACCCAAGGAATGATGTTCTGAAATCAAGCAATATAATTCTGTGAGCATAAAGTGGAACTCGGAAGACCAAATCAGACAAATACACACAAGAGAGGTGTGAACTGCGTGTTGTATGGCACTGCAACAGATGGACCTGCCAGCCTGGGGTTGAAAAGTTGTGAGGAGCTGCATTGATCTCAGCAAACCAGGAGGAGAAGCTGGTTTTACTGATGGTTAAAGGTAATGTACGCATTAAAAGTGGCCTCTGTTCAGAAACAACAAGAATTGGTCTAGAGTGGCGCTGGAAAAACACAGCAGGTCAGGCAGCGTCCGAGGAGCAGGAAAATCGATGTTTCGGGCAGGGACCCTCCAGGGTGGAGAGATAAATGTTAGGTGGGTGGGGGTGGGGAGAAAGTAGCATAGAGTACAATAGGTGAATGGGAGTGGGGATGGAGGTGATAGGTCAGAGAGGAGTGTGGGGGAAGGTGGCAAATAGTACAATGGGTGAATGGGGGTGAGGATGAGGGTGATAGGTCAGGGAGGAGGGTGGGGAGAAGATGGCAAGGAGTACAATGGGTGAATGGGGGTGGGGTTGAGGGTGATAGGTCATTTTCCTGCTCCTTGGATGCTGCCTGACCTGCTGTGCTTTTTCAGCACCACTCTAATCCAGACTCAGGTTTCCAGCATCTGCAGTCTTTGTTTTTACCTAAAAAATGGTCTAATTGTGTCCAGGGTGTTGTGGGATAAAGTGGTTAATGCTTTAAATATTTTGAGTGTCACACATTGACAGAACCAGTGATACACCCTCAACATCAAAGTACCAATGGAACTAAAAGGAAAGTTCAAAAGAGTGCATCAAAAAATGGCAGAAAAAGTGATCACCACAGACACAGAGCTTACATGCTGGGTAAATTGGGCAAACAGTTGAAAGATAGAAGCCAAATGAATGGTGACCAATTTGTATGGACCGCAAAGATTTAAATCAACCAAAAAGAAATCAACTATTGTATTCTAATGCTGAAAGAGATGCATTGGCAGGGCAAAAAACATTCAGCAAATTTGATGCCAGATGTAGGTAAGGTACAGGAAGCTTGAAAAAAATTGTTGTTGTAGACAACTTTCAACACAATGATTGGATTGTAGAAACTCCTCAATTTCCTTGTTAATGATCTAATTGGCACAATAGATTTGCCAATAGAAAACCATTTTTGATGACCATGTTGGAGCTTCTGATAAAGAAGAGCTGATGGACATAGTATAGCTAGACTTTCAAAAAGGTTTTGTACAATTTTGTACAGGAGACTGGTTAAAAAGATTAAAGCACATGGGATAGGAAGTAATGTATTGGCAATGATTAATGATTGCTGAAAGACAGAAAACAGCCCTAGCAAATTGACCTTGACTGTGCAAAGGCTGTACCACAGCTCCCTGACAATTCCTCTTATCTACCTCTGAACCATGACGCCACCATCGAGAATCAAACCATTTTCGAGCACTGTCACTAATCTCACCTCCTTCGAGATCTTCCTCCATGGCTTCCCATCTCATAGTTACCCAAACTCAATGCAGCCAGCTTCCAGCTCCTTCCCAAGATACCGTAAAAGGACATGCGTTGATGTAGTCTATTTCAAGATTAGGAATGAATGTATCATTCTCACACTGGCAGGCTGCTATTAATGGGGTACCACAAGGATCAGTACTTGGGTCCCAGCTATTCACAGTACATATCAATGATTTGAAGGCGAGGCTTAAATGTAATGTTTCCAAATTTGTATTTGGCACAAAGCTAAATGGGAATGTGCATTGTGAAGAGGATGTAAAACAGATTCATTTGGATAGGCCCAGTGAAAGGTCAGGAACATGGCAGATGGAATATATTATGGAAAAATGTGAGGGTATCCTTTTTGGTAAGAGAAACAGATGTGCAGAATATTCCTTAAATGGTAAGAGGTTGAAAAAGTTGAGGTTGACAAAGGAACCTATGTGTTCTTGTCGATAGGTCACAGAAGACTAACAGGCAGAAGCAGCAAGCTTTTAGAAAGGCCAATGGAATGTTAGCCTTTATTGTAAGTAGATTTGAATAAAGGAAAAGTGAAATCTTGCTTCAACTGAATTGGAGCTTGTTTTGACAGTATTTGCACAGTACCATGTGTGATGTTTTGGTTTCCTTATCTCAGGAAAGATATCATTGCCATAACGAGCACAACAAAGGTTTGCCAGACTTATTCCCGGGCTGGCAGGAGTGTGCTATGATCAGAGATTGGGCAAAGAGGGCCTGCAATCTGCAGTGTTTCAAAGAATCACCGAGAAACCTACATGATATTTAAAGGGATAGACAGGATCGATGCAGCTAAAATGTTGCCACTGATTAGGCAGCACAATTTAAAATTAAAGGGAATGCCACTTAGGTTTGAGATGAAGCTTTTTTTTGTACTCAGAGGTTTGTCATACTTTGGAATTCTCTACCACAGAAGGCTGTGGAAGCTCAATCTTTGAGTATGTTTAAGGTAGCAATTAATAGATTTAGTGATGCATAGGAATTTAAGTACTCAATAAATCACAATCATATTGACTGGCTGGACAAGCTCAGGTTGAATGGCTAGCTCCTGTACCTAGGTTTTAGACTTAACATGCATCCTACGGAAGGCAGCTTATAACCAATACGAATTATCATCCACAGGAACTGATCTACAAGAAAGGTCTGAGTAATGCAACAACAATACTGTATTGGCTACACTTGTTGCTTTAAAGTTACAAATTCAGTCTAAAAAACAAGCCCAGAAGAGAAATGATCCTGGGCTATCTCATCTATCGTCACATGAAAAAAAAGATCAAAGTGTGAAGATTCATCATCCAGTGAATAATGCCAATGAAACAGAGTAAAGTAAGAGATGAGATCACAAAGATGAAGAGTTACAGATGCTCCCTCAGCAAGTGATCCAGGGATAGTAATAAGATAGAACTAACAAAGCCAGAAATATGGCAATAACATCAAAGATGACATCTCACTAGAGATTGGTGTTCTGCCAGCTAGATCAAGGATCATTGTACACAAAATGATGCAGAGAGACCTTCTTCAATCCGTACGTGGGAATCGAATGTGTAAACATAGAGCCAGATCAGCTGAATACAAAGACATCAAAATAATGGTGTTTAGATGCAACGAAAATAAGTGAGAAATAGAGAAATATGCAGCAGGGAGAGTAGATCTCTAAAGTACCACTGATGCCACAGCATACTCGGAAATCTAATTATTTACACCCATTCAAGAAAGGCATCTTACATCATCCCATCACTCAAGATTCTGTTTTACCAGCAAGGTGAAAGATTGGAGAATTATAAAAATAAATTCAGCAGTGCAAATTCTCTTCATTGAGCAGGAGAATCCTCTATGATTGATGTGTTATAATAGAATCTGTGATCATTTGTGGCAAGATCTGTACAGTATCCAGCTTTGGGGTGGAAAGTAGCAGCAATATTCATACCACACGCATGTACTAGGCAAGCACCATCTCCAACAGAGATAATAGTAGTATCTCCACATGACAATCAATGGCTTTGTCATTGCTGAGTCTTAGTCTTGGGTTACCATTGACCAGAAACTGAATTGGACCAGCCATATAAATACCTTTGTGACAAGAATAGGTCAGGCTAGGAATCTAGGCAGAAGATACTGACTCCCTAAACCCTGGCTTCCAAATATAAAGCATAGTCACTAGCATGATGGAATACACCCCACGTGCATGGATGAGTGCAGTTCCATTAAAACTTAAGAAACTTGACACCATCCAGGATAAAATAGCCCCTCTTGACTGCTGCCACCATGTGCATCACTGTGCACTGTGGCAGCAATGAGTAGCATTTACAGGATGCACTGCAGTAATTCGACGTCTCTGACAGCGCCTTTCAATCCTGTGAACTCCATAGCCTACAAGGATAAGAGTTGCAGATGTATAGTAACACAACCCAAGTTTTCCACTAAGCTATTCATCATCCTGATTCGGAACAATATCTCCATTCTTTCACTGTCACTGGGTAAAAGTCCTGTAGATCCCTTCTCAATAATGTTGTGAGTGTCTCTACATCTTAAGGACTGCAGCAGTTTAAGAAGGAAGCTTAGCACACCAGGTTCATTGGGGATGGGCAATAAAATTGGCTCAGCCAGCATTATCCAAATCTCAAGAATGAATAAAAAAACTCACCTGCAGAGAATTTAAAGAATTTAGTGAACAATGTGTGTTCAATACCTCATAATATATGATGCAACAAGGTATAGTATTATACAGAAACATAGAAGAGAGGAGCAAGAGTAGACTATTCATCCCATCGGGTCTGAGCTGCCATTTAACATGATCTTGGCTGATTCTCTATCTCAACACCATACTCCCACTCTTTCCATTGCACTGGATCTCAACACTATCCTCCTACTCCTTACACTTCACTGGACACATTTAAGGTCTAGAAATGTATTTCTTTCTTAAATATATTCAATTACATGGCCTCCACAGCCTTCTTTAGTAAAGAATTCCATAGCCCTACCAGCCTCAGAAGAAATTTCTCCTCAACTCAGTCTAAATTGGTCCACCCTGTATCCTGAGACCATGACACCATTTTATGGACCCCTGTTCAAGAGAAACATCAGTCCTGCATCCAGCTTGTTCAACCCTGTCGCAATTTTGCATTTTTCAATGTGATCTCCTCTCAATCTCCTAAATTCCAGTGAATACAGGTCCACCAACCCAATGCCTCCTCACGTGACAAATCTGCCATCCCAGGAATCTGTCTGGAGACCCTTCATTGTACTCTCTCTATGGCCAGCATGTATGTTTTTGAGGAAGAACAAAGCTCCATGCAATACTCCAGCAGAGGCCTTACCAAGTCCTGTACAGATGCAGTAAGACAACTGTTCCAACTCAATCCCTCAAACTGTACATACCAATTGCCTTTTGTTTTTGGACCTGCATACTTGCTTTCATTGCCCAGCGCAGAATACCCAGGTCTTATTTTACATCAATTTCACAATTCATTATCGTTTAAAATTTTCCAATGAAGTGGACAACTTCACACTTATCTACATTATACTGCACCTGCCACACATTTTCCCATTCACTCAACTTGTCTCAATCAGCCTGAAGCCCATTTACATCCTCTTCAGCACTCAATTCCATCTAGTTCTGTATTGTTAATAAACATGAAAAGGTTTGATTCCATCATCCATTCTGCTTAGCTGTGGCCCAAGCTTTGATCCACTTATCACCACCTTTCAAGGTGAAATTAAAACTCCACAATCACACATCATCGAGTGTGAAACCAGTAACTGAATATGAGAAGGAAAGGAATCCACGTTCAGCATATACCTAAGCTAGAAACACAGAAAAGGACATCAACATCACCAGTAACATCACCAAAGAGAGAAACGACACCAAGAACATCACCAACGGGCAGCACGACATCAACAATGTCACCAGAAAGTGACACATCAGCAACATCAAGCATAATTCTTACAACACGAAGAGTTGGATCCACAACATCACCTATGTAGTCTGCTAACCTATCATGGCGAGCGATGAATAACAGATCCAGGAGATGGAAATACAGTATTCTCTATCCAAGTGATACTGTGAGTAACATTTTTGAGAAAACAATCTATAAAAGATTCTTAAGGTGTTCAATTTAATTATAAAAGTTGTTTGATCATTTTCTTTCAGTGGTAGTGTAAAATGTAATGATTAGAACAGTCACATTGATATTGAGACATTTGTTTAAAAATAAATGGGTGTAACATTATTATATTATTCCAATATGAATTAGCAACTATATGTTCATGCTTGTGCACAAAAGTGTCCAGAGTTCCACATCACACACAACTGCACTACAGTTTGTATATCAAACTGACAATATACCAGCCTGCAGCAAATGTGGTTTGCAAACACATTCAATGAAACTCAATAACTGGAGGCTCAATGCTTGATTATTTTGAACCTTTAGGAACTACAAGCCCCCACACACTTTAACAATGGCACAAAAAGAACCAAACACAGCACTCAATTTATTTTTGAAAGAAATAAAACTGAAAAACATGGAAGTTTAGTTAAATTTGTGTATAATCTGAGTTACACTAAACTTGAAATCTGTGAAATGCTCTGATTTCCAGAAAAATAGAACTATTGGAGAGGGTGCAAATAAGATTTACTACAATTATAACAGAACTGAGAAGTTATACCTGTCAGGAAAGGTAGAACTAGATTGGATACTATCCTCAGAAAAAGCCATAAGGTGACCTGATGTATCTTCAAAATTATATAAAGAATTGACAGGGTAGATGCAGAGAAAGTGCTGGGAAAATCAAGTGCCTTAAATATCAGATATTCATTGAAATACCCAATACTGTACTCAGGAGCACGTCTTTACTCCAAGTGGCTAGAATTGAGAACTTGCTATTGGGGGAGTAGCTGATGTAAATAGCACAGATATGTTTGGTTTAAAATCAGATTGGCACTTTAAGGAGAAGGAAGAGCATACTGATGGGTTTATATAAAAAGCGATGGAGGGAAGTAAAGGCAGTAATGTTTAGTAAATGGATCAAATGAGCTGTGAATAATTTGCAAAATATTGTGAATACAGGCGCACCACAGTTTTCACCAGAAACTCAAATTAAATAAAACAATTTGACACAATTTAATGATGATCCTTTGGACCAAGGGTGGGGCAAGTATTAGACTGGTCTCCATCATCTGGAGGTGAAAGAAGTCCTGCTAACACTCGCTGTCATGAATCAGGTATGAATAGTGGCTAGTTGAAAAGGCCAGTAAAGGGTGCTCAGTTCCTATGGCTCCACATCTCAATGCAGAGACTGTACCTTCTTCAGACAGCAGAGAAAGTTAACGACATAGAAAGACACCATCCAAACCCCTGGGGTCTGTTCTGCCAATATAAATGCAGAAGAACGGGAGCCCCTGTCTGCCTTCAACCAAGTATGGGATCCGTGTCAACATTTTGGGATAAGGATCATTTGATGCATGTCTCTCTTCATGTAAGGATGCATTTGCAGCACCAGTTTCAAACTGACAAGAATGAGATAAAGTCAGAGCAGTATCAAATTGATTACATTCCCTGAGAAAAGTTTAGAAAGTTTTTACGTTCTCAAATGAAGAACAAATTAAATGAGATATTAGATGATATCTTACTTGCGAGAGAAAATATCTATCATTCTTAACAATGCATTCAGTCATATAGAATGAACTGAATGACTCATTCATTGGCAGATAAGTCACTTTGTAGCTTAGTTACTCACAGAAGTTCAAATATATGATACGTTGAATGCTCAAGTTCTATCTAAGTTTATGTTTCTACTTCAGAAACAAATCATTAAAATATGTTATGCCTCTTATCTTCTAAGGGGAAATTTTGAAAATTGAAAACTGCATGGGGAGTTTTGTCCACTTGAAGCTATAATTTATATTTGCACCAGCAGAGAGAGTAGAGTAGAATGAGAGATTAATAAAGGATCTATCCTTAGTGGATCATTCAATTCCAACTCTAATGGTGGAATCTTCCCTTTCCAAGAAGCACAGGGGCTGTACCTTGGAAGGGACAGGAGGAGAAGATAATTGGGTGGATTGGCAAGAGGGGGATGTTGTATACTGGGACTGAAAGAATGAGTACTGATTGATTGCCATGCTGACCAATTATTGGTGAAAAAAGTAAAGATCTTGAAGTAAAATCTAATACCATATCCTGCTAGTAGTCTCTTCATTAATGTATACCATATTCTTCTGATACGTCAATAATTCTAAGATATAATAAGCTAAATTTTTTTACTACAAAAAATTCTTCAAGTTAGGCCGGAATGTGACTATCATCACTAAATTAGACTTGTAGACTCTGGAAAAACACATACCTTAAGCATTCATGGCAACACATATAACAGGGAGCAAGTGGTGGGTTCGAAAGACGTGTATTAGCTTCAGCTTACAACAGTAGATACCTGTTGCCTTCCCGTCACCACAGAAAGTATATCCTGGATGGGAATTCTCAAGTTTTACCTTCCAGGTTCACCACCAAATGAGGCCTCAAGCTGTCAATTAGCAATCACTGAAGGGTCCCTTCATATTACCATCATGATTAATTCTGTTCACAGCAGGCAAGAGCAGTATCAGCCTTCCAAACATTAGAACACAGTGGCTGTCTGCAGGATTGGAGTTGGCCCTATCATAACATGATAGGAAGCATGGATTGAGTTTAAGGAGGAGAGACACTGAAAGCCAACTCCTGCCTTTGCCGCCAAACTTCTTGAACCTTTTTTTCCTTTGAGCCCCATCTTCGTAAAAAGCCACATACTTGCCCCACTGCTCCTGGACTTTGGCTTCACTGCCAGCAGTTTCAGTTTCTGAAGTGGCGCTGCTGGCCTCTGATGGTCAGCAACTTCAGGAAGGATTGGACATCCTGGGAAGTCCTGGGAAGTGATGCACTGAAAAGCCTAATAGGCAAATAATCAAATGGGCTTTCCCATCTGTCTTGGTGGAAGATGTCCAACGTATTATGGAGCCCGCCACAACACAGAAAAAAATTGTAAAGCTTGTGCCTCTATCTGAATATATAACTGTTTCAAGAATTTTACAAGCTGTGTATCTATTTCTTGAAAGGCACATATTCAATGTTTGAGTGTCCTAATTTTTGTGTCATAATGTTAAATTATGCTAAGATTCTCAATACATTGTTCAATCCAATGTTTGCCATCCTGAGCTCTGACAGATTTCTGCTTGCCTGAACGATGTTTAAAGTATCTGTTGCAGGAGAAGAATTCTGTCATCTTATTTTCTGATGGAATTAAATTTTATTTGAATGCTATTGGGCACTGTTACTGTCTCTATAAATGGATATCTAGTCAAATATCTCTGCTCCGAGAGAAAGTGAGGACTGCAGATGCTGGAGATCAGAGTCAAGAGTGTGGTGCTGGAAAAGCAAAGCAGGTCAGGCAGCATCCAAGGGACAGGAAAATTGATGTTTCTGGCATAGACTTTTCTTGATGAAGGACTTACGCCTGAAACATTGATCCTGCTGCACTTCGGATGTTGCCTGACCTGCTGTGCTTTTCCAGCACCACATTCTCGACAAATATCTCTGCTCCACCTTCATCTTAAGTGAAAAATCTTTATTCATCCTTCGAAGTCTGAGTCCTGTGCCTCCACCAACACTGACTACTTTTGTGTTTTAAAGCTCAGACAAGCTGTAAATAAAAGCATTTTCGTGTACAGCAGCCTTTGTTAAAATGTGATGACCTCATTTTCTTCCAATAATCTTCAGATGCATCTTTGTTTGATGAACATCATTCCATACTGTTCAAAGCTATCAAATTGGAGTTTCAGTAGGACCATCCAGGAAAACAAGGTGAGTGTGGAACCAATTTAAGATGTATGTTCAAAAGAGTCTTCCACATTCACATTACAACTGAAATTCTTCAAAAAAAACATTAGGGCCAATTTGCTTAGTTAAGATCCATTTCAAAACAGTGCTGTAAAGTTTGGTATTTTGGAAGGTCCATTGCCATTCTTATCTTTGACCAATCTTTCACATTTATGTTTGGAAGGAATGGGATATCAGTTTAACCTTGGTAATGTATAAGCTTTCCCTTAAATTTTCTAAAATGGCCTCACTCCTCATCCTATTAATACACCATGGCCTGTGTGCAGTCAACTTTCAATTTACATTAATTTACATCAGCGCAACAATACAGAGTCTCATTATGAAAGCTGCATTTAAAGGTTCAAAAAGAGCGAAACATACAGATAAACAGATATGTCTATTAGAGTATCTGAACTATTTGTAGGATATATTAGAATGACAAAACGCAACACACACTTGAAAGTATGAATACCAACTAATCTTTTAAAATTCTACATGTACTTCCTCATTTAAGAAATTCTGCAAAATCTTTGTTAATTACAAAAGGGAGTCCTGAACATAAAATAGATTACTTAATAAAATATGTTCTTCTCACAGTCCTAATAAGGACCATTCCGCTTTGCAAAACAAAAGCAAATAATCTGAATTTGGAAATATGGGGCACAATAATAAAAGCTGCAGACAACACAGACTTAGACACTGTAATGAAGGGCTTTTGCCCGAAACATCGATTTTCCTGCTCCTTGGATGCTGCCTGACCTGCTGTGCTTTTCCAGCACCACGCTAATCTAAACTCTGGTTTCCAGCATCTGCAGTCCTCACTTTTGCCACTGTAATGACTGTGACAAGGATATCCTATAACTGTAGAAAGGCATAAATGTTTAGTCAGATTGATATTCTATGAAATTTAGTACACAGAATATAATGTAATATATCAACAAGCAAATATAAAGACTGAAATATATACTAAGTAAATTATCAGAGTAACCTATTATTCAGATGCACAAATCTGAAAAATACAACAAATTGATAAAGTTTGGAGAGAAGTATTGGCTCTTTTAGGTTTTATAAATAAGCACTAAGGGTACAATGGGAAAATTATTGTTAAACTTATACAATTCACTTATGAGGCAACAGTCAAAATACTTTTATTCTGCCTCTTCTCAATCCTTCCAGAGCACAGAATTTGAAACTGTACATTCCCAGCCATGAGACTCCATTTCAAATCATGGTTTAGGAAGGTTAAATTATATGAGCTGTGTTCCTAGTATATAATATATTAGTGATTGGAATGATTTGGAGATGCCAGTGTTGGACTGGGGTACACAAAGTTAAAAATCACACAATGCCAGATTATAGTCCAACAGGTTTATTTGAATGCACAAGCTTGTACTTCCAAATAAACCTGTTGGACAATAACCTGGAGTTGTGTGATTTTTAACTTTACTGATTGGGAGACAGTGACCAGCAGTGTACCACAGCGATTAGTGTTGGGACTGTCACTGTTTGTTAGGGATATTAATGACTTGGATGCAAATATAGAAGGTATAATTAGTAAATGTGCAGATGACACGGAAATTGGTGGTGGTGTTGATAATGATGAGGATGGTCTCAGGCTACAGTCTGATATTGATCAGATAATAAATTGGGCAGAGCAATGGCAAATGGAATTTAATCCTGGTAAGTGTGAGGTGATGCATTTTAGGAGGTCATTATGGCAAGGACATACACTATGAATAGTAGGACCTTAGAGAGGACTGTGGAGCAAAAGAATCTTGGTGTACAAGCCCGTCGATCTCTGAAAGTGTCAGTACAGGCAGACAGGCTGGTGAAGAAGGCATATGGGATGTTTGCCACCATAAGGTAGGGGGTAGAATATAGGAGCAAGGACGTCTTGTTACAACTCTACAAATCATTGGTTAGGCCACAGATGGAATACTGTGTGCAGTTCTGGTCACTACACTATCAGAAGGACATGATTGCACTGGGTAGGGTACAGAGCAGGTTCTCCAAGATAGTATCTGGGATGGAAAGTCTCAGTTTTGAGCACAGACTAGATAGTCTGGGTTAGTTTTCCCTGGAGCAGAAGAGGTTGTAGGGTGGGAATCTGATTGAGGCATACAAAAGTACAAGTAGACATATACAAACTAGATTGTGAGAATGGCTGACATGTCAAGACCAGAGGGCATACGTTTAAGGTGAGGAGCAAGTGCTTTAAAGGAGATCTGAGAAAAAAGGTTTTTCACCGAGAGGCTGGGAGAACTATGAAACCTGCTGCTTGAGAGAGTAGTGGAGGCAGGCACTCTCACAACATTTAGGAAGCACCTGGATATGCACTGAGAATGCCAGGGCATTGTAGGTTATGAACCAAGTGCAGGCATATGGTCTTAACATAGTTTGGTGTTGTTGATCAGCATAGACAGGGTGGGCCAAATGGGCTATTTCTATTCTGTATGACTCGATGCTTCTGACAAGGAAATCTCTGTCCCTTCGCACAGTTTTGGGTGCTCAATCTTCTGTTAAACCTTTACATGAAGAACAGTTGCAGAAACAAGCTATTGAGATGATGCCACAAATTTTACTTATGAAGAGACAAGAAAGGAACAACAGCTCTTCAGAAAACAAAGACAGACAAGAATAAATCTTATAGTGTTGAAAACTATGAGGGATCTTGTTCCAAATCAGCAAAAACAATTACATTTCTGGATGTAGGTTTGCTTGCCGTGCTGGAAGATTTATTTTCAGCGAGCAAATCTACATTCAGAACCTCAACCTGAGCTACAAATCTTCTCAAACCTCACTAATAAATGTATTTGCATGTAAGTAGGGAACCATATGTTTGGGTTTCTCTGATTTTGACAGATACTACATTGATCTCCCAATGAACATAACAGAAGAATTCTACCAAAATTCCAGCCTCAATTTAAGAGAAATGTTATCGTACATGGAATATCTTTCTAGTAACAATATTAGGAGGTAGCATAATGGCCTAGCATTGGGGCTGTTGCTTACAGTAAACTACTGTTAACCTAATATTAAAATTTTATTCAGGAAAGTATAACAGTTCTGAAATTAAAATTATGGATATTAATGCACAGTCAAAGGCAACAATTAAATTTAGAGTTGATACAATCCATTCACTGTGCTGTAAAAGTTCTTTTTTTCCTCAGTATGATCATGGAAAGCTAACTGATATCTGATGTTTGCAATTCCTGAATTGCGTGGGAACTTCAGGACATATGTCATGGTGAACCGTGAGTGTAGGTCATGTCTTGAGCTCAGGATTTCTGAGCTGGAGGGACAACTGGAATCACTTTGAATCATCAGGGAGGTTGAGATTTTTCTGGAAAAAACTTCCAGGCAGTGAGAGTTCAATTACTGGATGATGGCCATCTGGTTGCAAAGTGCAGGACTGTTTGAGGTGCCAGGGATCATTAATGAGGACCATCAGGAGCTGTGCAGAACACATCTGCTCCTCTCAGGAACTCGGGTCAATTTCAGTTGCCTCTACCCAAAGATTGTGTGAAGCTTAATGCAACATTTGTACATTCAGAGCCATTATCTTAAACAACAAAGCAGGATGGAGAGGCCATGTAGTGAAGCAACACTATGTCCCCCTCTATCATGAACTGAAGACACAAGCCTTAAGCTCTGACTTCAGTTAATTGATTTTCAAATGAGCAAGTCTTTGTCCCTGCCATGACAATTCCCACACCCCTCACACATGACCCCATGACAACGCTCAACCCTCACATACCCCTCACACACCATCGCCATAATAATTCTTACCCCTCACACACACTCCTGACAATTCGCACACTTCTCACTTATGTCCATCACAGTGCCCAACACCCCTCACCCCCATGGCAATGCTTAACCCCCCCACCTCCCTTCACATCTCATGATAATGTCCAGTTCCCACACCCCAATGACAATGCCTACCACCTAAAGCCTCATGGCAATGGTCTTCCCCTTTCATATACCAATGCTCACCCCTCACATTGTTCACCTCGTTCCCACACTCACAATAATACTCACCACCACTCCTCCACAACACCCTCCCATGTTCACTGTCTTCCACATTCTAACCACAATGTTCATCCTCTTCCACAATACCTCCCCATGCTTACTCCTTCACTCCTTCCGTGATAATACTGCCTCCCTCCCACAGCAAAACAAATACCCACATTCACCCCACCCGAACTTTCTCCACTATCACCCACTACGTTCACAATCTTACACTCAATGCTTATACCTCCATCTCCAATTATGTTCACATCTTCCACACTCACAATTAAGTTTGCTCTCCCTCCAGCATCTCCCCAACAACGCTAGAGTCATGTTATCTCCTTGCTACCTCCCTTACTATGTTCACTCCTCCCTCATCACTCTGAACACTTTTCTGTTTTTTATTCCTTCAGCGCCAGTAATGTTGACTCATCAGACATCAGAAAGACAGAATCCAGGAACTCCGGAAGGTAAGTTGGGAAGATGGATATGACAGGGGGGATGACTTGCATGAGGAAAGAACGATATTGATGTTATTAAAGGGAGGACACAGTACAATCATAGGTGTCTATGAACAATACATTCATCACGAGACTAAAATACAAATTCTTTGGATTCATAATGAGCGTATCCACTTCCTTAGAATTCTCACATAATAATTCAGAAGCTTGTACATTTGGGACACCTGAGTATAATCTAAACACTAATATCAATCCAGAAATTCCCAAATTAAATTCTGTCAATCACTTAAGACAATCTGTTCAAGTTCATGTTATGTTTCTCTATGGATGACCATCTGTTTTCCAAATTTAAACTGTGCCTCATCGCCATGGAATGCATTATCTTTCTTGTCCACTTAATTCAGACTTCTCATAGATGATCCAAACCTTTATAATTCAACTGTTGGGAGTAAAGCTTTCACCAAATAGTTCCAATTTACCTCTTGTAAAAAATGAGAGTGTCAAGACTCTTCCTTGTTTCCTCTTTGGTAAGTCAAGGGCTTCCCAGGAAAATTCAATGGAAGCTTCCGATACTAGACCAGGGGGTTGGAAATTGTCAGTCAATCTCTCAGGGCAGTGAGAGTCAGGATGTTTTGCACATAAGGAGCGAGGAACTGAATATTGGGCTGTCCATCATCCATTGAGTCTTTCTGCCATATATGGGTCAGTTTAGTTCCAGGAATGAGAGAGAGAAAGAGAGAGACAGATACAACAAAGGTGAAAGTGTCACAGCTATTACTTTTGAAGCAGGTAGGAAGGTTCCCTGAGCAAGTGGGCAGACAGTGCAGAGGGCATATAGGGTTTGATGTTGAGGTGGGTGAAGGAAATGTTGCGCACAATAATGAGAGTGGCAGAGCATGAACCTTGGTGGGAAGTGGCTGCAAAAGCAGAGGGAGAGTGAGTGTGAGCTATCAGAGAGAAGATGGTAACATACTAGCGAAGTGGAAAAGGCCATTGAACAACATCCCACAATGCTGTGCCTGTAGGCGGCCGAGACTGGTTTAATCCAGGTGGCAATCTTGGCTTCCGGTGTCATGACCTCCATTCCTGATCCTTGGGGAGAAAGGAATTCCTACCTGTGCATCACCTCAGGACCCTGTCCATACAGCGAGGTGCCAACTTCCCCATCTGCCATATTTGGAGCAAATGTCACAGGGCAACTCTGGAGTGACAACGGCACGGTGGCACAGTGGTTAACACTGCTGCCTCACAGCGCCTGAGACCAGGGTTCAATTCCTGACTCAGGCGACTGACTGTGTGGAGTTTGCACGTTCTCCCCGTGTCCGCGTGGGTTTCCTCTGGGTGCTCCGGTTTCCTCCCACAGTCCAAAGATGTGCGGGTCAGGTGAATTGGCCATGCTAAATTGCCCGTAGTGTTAGGTAAGGGGTAAGTGTAGGGGTATGGGTGGGTTGCGCTTCGGCGGGTCGGTGTGGACTTGTTGGGCCGAAGGGCCTGTTTCCACACTGTAAGTCTAATCTAATCTTATCTGGGTGCACAGCGGGCTTTTAAAGATAGCCCGGGCACAGGGGATGCTGTTGAATTCCAAGTTATCTGCTGACTGCCAAGTTGCTCGTGGAACAGCATGTGGTAAAATGGGACAGGAATCAGATGTGTGGAATCCCACAGGGAAGGAATAGATAGTTGGTAAATGTAGACTGGGAATAGACAAGTTGGTAAGAAAACCCATTAGGCTGCATAGCAGAAATATCTCCAAAAAATAAGCTGAACTCAGAGTTCACAAAAAAACTATAGGATTTAGCTGATTCAGCTTAAAGCTGAAACAGTAGGGCAATTTTCAATAGTTGTGGCGAGGAGGCGGCATTGATACAATGTGACCACCTGATGAAGGAGCAGCATTCTGAAAGCTAGTGTTTCCAACTAAATCTGTTGGACTGTTGGTGTTGTGTGATTTTTAACTTCGTACACCCTAGCATTTCAGCATCTCCAAATCATCATGATATCTCAAGTTGACTTTAAGTAAAAGGGATAAGAATGTTGGATTTGTTCAACTATAAAGCTGAGCAGATGCTACGTTCACAGAAGGTAATATCAACCAGATTTCAGAATTGTTGCCAGGTTAATTAAACTGGCTGAATTTTTAAGGATTTGAAAGCCAAGCAGCTTTCTCAAAATATCACCCATAATGTGCCATATCAGTCTCCTGCTGAGGTGTCTAGCTACTTAGCAATTATGCAGTCATCAGAGTATGTTTCAAAGAAGAATCTTCAAGTATATCTAACAAACATGACAATTACTTAACACAATACAAATCTACCTTTGAACTAGAAAAGAACAAATTTCAGCTCCTCTTCAACAAACCGGAGGTTTTAATTTGACTTCCATCCAGCATGCTCAACCAGCTCTCGTACACAATTTTCTAACAGATTAATTGAACAGGCAAAGTTACCCTGAAGGCTAACAGCTTCTGAAGAAGCATTTCGATATGTTGATAAATATTAGTCATGAATTGCGATGCTTCAGACATTCATCCTCAAGCCTAACTCTTTTTCTCTTCCATTGAAAACCTGAGGTTTCTCTTTTACTTTAAACTATACATTTCAGTATTTGAGAATATTTTAAATGGATTTTTCTTGTTTTGTGTATTCATGCATACTGAGAAGTAAGTGTACACATGTGTAAACATTACACAATAGGGAACAGCAAAGTGGTGTAGCACATTGGAACAGCAGGCAATACTAGTCACATGTTTGATTCTCCTCATTTTGCTGAGCTCCTAACATTACCTATACTGCTGTAGAAAAGTGTAAACCTCAAGTTAACTAGCTTTTGTCTCTACTCCACCCCCTTTCTTGGCTGGTGGAAATCAAAAAGGAAATCCATCTATGGTGTTTGGTGTCTGATGGCGATAAATTAATCAGAGACAGAATGAAGGCAAAAGCATCAATAATGAATGTACACCAAAAGCAATAATAATAGAGCATTGGCATTGGAGTTTTGCCACAGTGCCACCCAAACTTCATCAATATTATTTTTTAAAAAAAACAAAGAACTGCAGATGCTGGAAATTTGAAACAAAATCAAAAACAAAGTCATAAATTGCTGAAAAAACTCAGCAGGTCTGGCTGCATCTGTGGAGGGAAAACAGAGTTAACATTTCAGGTCCAGTGATCCATCTTCAGAACTGCTATTAATATTATCAATATCTTTCCTCCTTATTAAAGGTATAATATTAATGATATTAATATTTAATATTACCTTTAATAAGGAGGATAGAGGGTAATCCAAAATTTACTTTCAGCAAACGGTATTGATATTTTAATTATTTTTGAACTTGATTAATTTCTGTCTTCCTTCTATGATGTTGTCACCACAGGATTGTGCTGCCTCCATAGACTTGAGTTTGTAATATTCTACCCTTATGGATTCTTTAGGGTCTGGGTGTTGGGTGTCCACTGCAGTTGAGGCTGCTGCACTTAGCTAGACCACTCCTAATGTGAGTCTGCTGCACCTCTGTCCTTTGCCATACCTAGGAGTAACTATTCTCAGATTGCCAGTAAGTTTACAAAATTCTTACATTCTAATATACCAATTACCAGTGACAGCTTTCAAATACAGTTGTTCCATTCCTCCCTTCTTAAAACCTCAACAGCAAATGATTGCTGATGTCGGTTACGTCATCATGTACACGCTCATCATTAACATTACATACCCATTTTATGACATTTGCCCCCAACCAAGTATCTCTCTACTTCTTTGTTTACATAATGTCAACAATTTTGTTGGACTATTCACATTGACATCATTTTCTCCCACTCAAACTCCCAACATTTAACATTGAGTCTTGGTGCAGACCTTTCTGATTTGCACAATTTTACAATGAAGCTGATGGTCTTCCAACACTTCTGAAACCCTTTTTGAGCTGGTTCATGTTGTTCTATTCTCCATGTCCCATGTTCTATGGTAATGACATTTGGTCACTATCCTCAGTTTGAGTAAGATCAATGTGTTCCCAGCTTCTCCTGAATTTTCCTTCAGGAATATGCACAAGGTGCGGTAACAAGTTTGAAAAAGGTTCTTTGTGGAACTGTATCACTTCTCAAATTATTTTCAATTCGTCATGAGCTTGAGATGATACATTTTGTCTGACATTTTGCCTTCAAAAGTGAATTACTGTATTTTGCTGGGAAAGCTCAGCAGGTCTGGCAGCATCTGTGAAGAGAAATCCGAGTTAATTTTTCGGGTATGGTGAACCAGAAAAGTTAATGTTGATTTCTCTTCGAAAATGCTGCCAGACCTGCTGAGCTTTTCCAACAACTTCTGCTTTTTTGTTTCTAACTCAAAGCACCCACAGTTCTTTCAGTTTTTAATTATTGTATTTTGTCTTCTGCCCATGAGTAACCCCACCAGTGAATGTCCATTACACAAATATGTTAATCTGTAATTTAATAACACAAATTCCCAAGTTGTGCTTTTGGCTGCTCATGGATTTTACCACTCACTCTGCTTCTCCATTTGCCTGTGGATGAAGTGGAGAACTTGTGACCTGTTAGTTACCTTTCACTGTTGTGAACTTCCTGAACTCTGTGTTCATGGATTGTGGACCATTGTTAGAAACCACATCAGGGAAATGGTGTAGAGAAGATTCCCTCAGTTTGAATCAATTACTCAGCTGAGGTTGTATAAAGCCTTGAAATTTCTATCCATCTGGAGTAATAATCTACCAGTATCACACACATGCTTTCCCTTGAAAATCAAATTAATCTAATCCCAACCTTTGCCAAGGCTTATCTGGAAGAGTTGAAACCATTGCTGGCTCTGTCTGTTGAGACCTGACTATAATGGCAAGACAATAGGAAATTTTCTACTTTCATTGCACTGCCTATCCACCACAAAGAGGCAGTTGTGTTCTGTATTTTGATGGCCTCTAAGAATTCTTCTTAGAATTCCTTCTCTTGTGAATTTTGGTATTATAATCAGTGCTCAAACACTGGTGTTTTCTTTTATAGTTAAGCATTGCTCTGTTCGTGATATTTGATTAAGATCTGATTTGTTGGATTATACTTCGATCAATGATCAAGAAAAAGTTGTCTGACTCTGGTGCATTCTGCACCTGCTATTTGAGCTTTACAAATTTCCTGTAACTTCACCAACAAAACAGGTGAGCCACAGTCGCAGAAAGATGTTGAGGCCAAAACATTAAATGCTTTCAAGGAAGAGATACTTGCAGTTTTGAGGGTGAAAGGGATCAAAGTGTATGGGGAGGAAGCAGGTAACACAGTACAGAATTGAATGATCAGCCACAATCATACTGAATGATGCAGCAGGCCTGAAGGGCCAGATGGCCTGGTCCTACTGCTATTTTCTATGTTTCAATGTAAATGAATTTGTCAACATCGGAAAACTAATTCTGCTTCTTCATTGAAGACCAAAACGTACATTTCAGCTTACACAATGTTGTTACGTTTGGTGCAGCATTTGTAACCTTTACCTTCCCTGGAATGAAGACTATCAAATCATCATACTTAATTAATCAGAGTCTGAAACTCAGGATTCCCAGTCATGGTTTCACTATTTTTTTGGATCCCAATCATGTAGCTAATGGTCTTTAGTCTTTTTCCAGATAAAATCTCAGTATGTGTGCTGCTCACCGCACCATGTAACTGCTAACTCTTTTTCTCAATAGTTGCTTACTTACAGAACCTTTGGTCCAACTCATCCATGCCAAATAGATATCTTAAATCATTTAGTCCCATTTTCCAGCATTACTTTGTTTCTAACAGGGGTCTTGATGAGAAAATAACAGGCTCCTGTTTCTATCCTTCTGAAATAGAATGACACCTAACCATGTGGATGATGATCTGCAGCTATTATTGGGGGCAATCTGACATTGTAGTGATCTGATCAGAATAATTCTCCTTTATCTTCAAAATACTAACATCTGTTCAGACACCAAAGCCACCATTGACCTTTCTTAAAAGATTTCCTCAAATCTGTGAGACAGTAGCAAAATTTGCAATGAACTTCCCCACTTGGTTGATCAGTCATGTTTGTGGGAATTTGCAAAGCTATTGTCATCCTGCGATCTACCATGATGCGTTTCACATGTATGACACGACCCAAGGACATGTCCCCATTCTTACAAATTGACACTCATTATTGATTGAAAGGCCTGCATTAAGCAGTGTTTTCAAAACTTCCCAGACTCTATAATCATGCATAGCTAATCATATCATGTATCAATATGCCATTCACTTGACAGATTATATATTACTTACCTTCAAGCATTTCAAACAGTGCATGCTGCAAAACTTCTGTGCTAACAAAATTCTAAAAGGTAACTCTAAACCGAAATTAAAAGATAATTCTAACTGCTAATAAAATCACTAGAATATTATGATAAAACTGGTAAACAGCCTTGAATTGTAATATTTTCCAAAATCCACTGCTCATTTCCATTTTCAAGAAGAATCAATGACTGACTATTTCTACCAGACTGAATACCACTGATGAGACAGACAAACTTCTGTCTGGACCAACTTGTTCAGTTATTTGAGGCTGACACACGATGTGAGCTGTCCATTGGGTTTGAGCCCTGTTACCAGCACTGAACAGCACCTTGTTGGCCCTTTACCTGGTGATATTACTCCACTCTGTAATGCATTGCTAGGCCGTGTCTTCACTTTCTCCAACAACACGTTGATATCTGCCTATGCATATATAAACATATTAGCTTGGCATCCTTACATAATGTAAAATGATACTCTTGCTGTAACTTTCCTAGAGCTTTAAAATTTAAGGGAATTTTTTGATAAAATTCCTTGCCATTTTAACCCATAAGTTAAAAGAGCAGAATTATGTTATTCAGTCCATTAAGTCAGCTCTGCCCTTCAATGAGATCATGGCTGACCAAATAATCCTCAACTCCACTTTCCTGCCTTCTTCCTAGCATCCTTGATTCCCATAACGATTAAAAATCTATCTCTATGAGCTGTAAATACGCCTATTGATCTAGCTTGACAAACCTTTAAGCTAAGGAATGTCACGGATTCACTACATTCTACAAAGAAATTCCTCCTTATCTCCATCCTAAAGGAGTGTTTCCTTACCTTGAGATTATATCCTCTGGTCTTAGACTGTCACATAGGAGAAACAGCCATTCCATCTCTACCCTGTCAATTCACTTCAGAAATGTGTATGTTTCAATAAGCTCATCTCTCCTTCTTCTAAATACCAATGCGAATCGGACCAATCTACTCAAGCTTTCTGCATAAACCGTCCTCCATATCCAAGGTCTGCCCCTCCACTCTGCCCTCAGAACCTTAAAATAAAACTAGTAGTGCCGGCTAAAAACATCCATGTCAAAAGAGGATATGGGTGTGGGGTGGTTAAAAATGTGGAAGAATGGAATCAAGCTCTAAAGTTATTGAAGTCAATGTTCCTCTAGAAACATCCTTGATATGTTTTTTTCACTATCTCCTCCCACCAACGCCCCCCCCCACCCCTCCATCCCCCATTCCTCCCCCACCCAGTCCTATTGTCACGGGTTACTTTTAGCAGACACCAATTCCCATATTCTCCAAGGCCCATTATTACATTACATGGGTTGCATTCAGCACAACTAATCCATTTTTCTCACTCACAACTCTTAGCATCACTTAAATCAGTTTTTCTTCTGCCCTGGTCTGCTATGCACAATCTCTTGCTCACCTCCCCCCATCTCCTCCTCCACAACCCACCCACCCCGCTCCACCCCAAACAAAAAACTTCAGCTTCACCAATTCCACTTTTTCCTACCTACCAGTAGTTCTGATAAAGAGAGTCTCCAGACTTGAAACTCTCCTTTCTTTCCACAGATGTGATCAGGTCTACTGACTTTCTCCCACAACTTCTGTTCTGGTTCTTGCAAGACCTTTCTATTTATATGCACCATTCCCTTTAAAATAAAGACCAACAGCCCATTTGTGTTCCCTATTACCTGCTGAATTTGTGATTCATACACTTGAACTTCCAAAATGAATTCACCAAGGAAAGTCAGACATCAACTTCCAAACCCATGACGACTCTCATCTAGAAACACAAGGACAACAGATATAGGGGAACACCACCATCTTCCATTTCCCTCTAAATTATTCACCATTGAGACTTGGAAATATTTCTCAATTCCTTCAATATCATTGTGTTAAAATCCTGGAATTGCCTCCCTAATAGCAATGTGGGTCAACCTACAGCACACGGATTACAGTGGTTTAACTCATCATTCCCTTCTCAAGGTTCTCAAACTGGTGACTAGCAATAAATACTGACCCAGCCAGGGATGCTCACATCCCATGAATGAAAAAAGATCTCTCTGTGTTGTGGCTTCTGAAGTTGTTTACCATTTAAGTAATATTCAGCTCCTCTATTGCTCCTGTCAAGTTGCAATTCCTCACATTTCCTCACATATTATTCCATTTGCCAAGATTTTGTCTACTCACATAACCTGTCTGTCTCCCACTGCGCACACTGTGGTCATCTTCACCACTGCATTCCCACCAATTTTTGTGCCATCACATTCACTTGGCTTCAACACATTCACTTTCTCCATCCAAATTATTCACATACATTTAAATAATTGTGACCCCTGCTAATTGCTGGTTGCCTTTCTTATTCCCAATGCTGTCTCCTACCAGTTACCCAATCCTCTAACCCCAACACCATTGGGTCTTATCTTATTAAGTAGCCTAATGTGTGTTATCTCATCAAACATTTTCTGAAAATTTAAATATATTACTTCCACTGCCTCCCTTTAATTACGCTGCTTGTTCCCTCCTCAATGTATTCTAATAAATTTGTTGGTTATGAATACCCCTTTGTGAAATCATGCTGATTCTGCTTGATCATGTTATATTATTCTAAATGCTCTGCTACTATATCCTTTATAAAAAGCTGTAACATTTTCCCAATAACTGATGTTAATCTAACTGGCCTTCAGTTACCTGTTTGTTGCCTCTTTCCCTTTTTAAATAAAGGTATTACACAGGTAGTTTTCCAATGATCTGGAACTTTGCCAAAATCTAAGGATCCTTGGAAGTTTACTGTCAGTGCAGCCACTATCTTCATGGCGACTTTCTTTAATAACCTGGGATGTATCCCATCAGGACTAAGGGATTTATCGGTCTGAAGCTCCAATACTTTCCCCGAGCACTTTTCCTCTCATGATAGTTATTGTATTTAATCCCTCTTCTCTTTTCACTCCTTGATTATTTAAAACTTTTGGAATGTTATTCGTATCTTCTGCTGTGAAAACTGATGCAAAGTATTTATTCAACTGCTTTGCCATTCTCTGCCTCATTCTCTAAGAGGCCTAGGCTACATTTGGCCTCTCGCTTCCTTTTTATATATTTAAAGATGATCATCCTGTCTATCTTGAGATTACTGGCAGGTTTACTCTTTCTTCTGGTAAGACTGCATCCACTCTGTCTGGAAAATTAACTGTATGCATGCATTTCTGCTTAAAAGCAATGTGGTTTTGTTATTCAAAGCAAAGAGTCTTGCTGATCTCTCAGCCCTTGTAGCTTGGTGTGATTTTGAATTCATTTTGTACTTGGAGACCGGTGCCCCCTGAATCTTGCATTTGTATGTTCACTGGTTGAACATCCATTTATTTCAGCCATGCCAAGCTGTTGGCCAAACCTGAAACAGTTGGATGGGTCTGTATTAAAGACTTGAACTTGCAGTGTGAGAGTGAGAGCCCAGAAGCTCTGCTGGCCCTCTTTAACTTCACATAAAAATGTTGGCAAGCCTTGCTTCATTTTTAATCTCTTGAATTTTCTTTTTCCAAAACTTTTTTCATTTTTCAAGAATTCTCCCTTTACTTCATCTTTTTCAGTTCTGTGGTGATATAGTGTTTGCAAGCCTACAACTGTGTCCAAAGTGCCCAATTATTTCACATTGAGAGCACTCAGCTCCTTCTATGGACATTTGTAGCATTAAGTGGCATTGCCTTGCTCTACAGTATGAACATTCTAATATAAGTGCTGAATCATTAGCTGTTTTGGTGTGATTATGGGATGGTGACAAGATCTTCTTGGATTCTAGGCGAAAGTGAGGACTGCAGATACTGGAGATTACAGTTAAGAGTGCGATGCTGGAAAAGCACAGCAGGTCAAGCAGCATCCGAGGAGCAGAAAAATCGACGTTTTGGGCAAACGCCCTTGAATTCTACTCAGCTAACCAATTCAGATAAAACTTTGGTATTTCTTCAGATAACGGCCATCTTCTAGGTCATCACTTTAGCTGATGTCATTTACTGAATCAATTACTCTGAAGTTAATTCCTCTTTTGACAACACAGAATCTGATAACAGATGCCAACCGTTATCTTATCTCTAATGAGCTTGTCTTTTAGTGTTCAGTATCCATGCATAATGTTAACCAGTCAGTAAGAAATGACTGTTGATTCTCTTTGCCTCTTCTGGTACTTCTAGTTCAATCTCACCCTCTAAATCATGAGTCTCTGCTTTGGATTAAAACATATTTTGGATGCTTTGCCATTGTATTCAAAACTGGCAGTACTTCTCTCCATACCCTGTCTCACAAGGACATCAGCAGTTCTAAGCTTGGCTGTATAGAAAAATACACTGACTTAATATATCTGCTCCAACATACAAGGGTGTGACGCTAGAGAAGCACAGCAGATCAGGCAGCATCCAAGGAGCAGGAGATTAGACATGTTGGGCATCAGCCCTTCATCAGGACTTCCTGTTGAAGGCATTACACCCGAAATATCAATTCTCCTGCTCCGATGCTGTCTGACCTGCTGTGCTTTTCCAACGCCACACTATTCGACTCTGATCTCCAGCATCTGCAGTCTTCACTTTCTCCCTGCTTTAACATATAAGCCCAATACAGTCCAGTATCTTTGGAACTGTCACTTTCACAATTCTGACCACTATGTGGATTTCCTGTATTTTGAAATTCTGGGGCAATGGCAGAGCTTTGACCAGTGCAGCTATGTTTTCAGGTCTCTGTATGCAACTGACCTCAGTACGTTTTGAGAGTAATAGAAAAACTGTACGAGAGAATTGCAATCCATATTCTCCCGATTCCTTGCTGTCAATGTTTTCTTCCAGTCTGCCAGGGTCTTCCCATTTTTCTCTTCCTTCCAGATCTCAAGCTATAGCTGCAATTCACAGTGATACTGGAGTTTCTCTAGCTGCCACCATTATCAATGAAGACATTGTTGTCACCATGGACCCTCATGGATTCTGTCTACCACAGGGTTTGGGTATTGGCTGGTCGGGTTGCTCTCTTGATGTTGCTTAGACTGCTACATTGCTTCCTTCATTATATCTACTAGTAACCATAAGTCTAACTTATGGATGGCACAGTGGCTCAGTGGTTAGCACTGCTGCCTCACAGCACCAGGATCCAGGTTTGATTCCAGCCTTGGGCAACTGTCTGTGTGGAGTTTGCACATTCTCCCCGTGTCTGTGTGGATTTTCCTCTGGGTACACTAGTTTCCTCCCACAATCCCAAAGATGTGCAGGTTAGGTGAATTGGCCATGGTGCTCAGGGATATATTACTTAGGGGTAAATATAGAGTAACTGAGTAGAGGAATGAGTTTGGGTGGGTTACTGTTCAGAGAATCAGTGTGGACTTGTTGAGCTGAAGGACCTGTTTCCACACGGTGGGGATGCTATGATCTATGAACTCTCTAAACTCATTATTTACATTCTAAAATATAGAGAATATGGATTGCAATTCTCTCGTACAGTTTTTCTATTCTGCTCTTAGAATCGGAACATGTGACTTGATGTTTGAGATATATCATGTACATTATCATCATTAATATATTGATTCCCTTATGATGCATAGATGTAGGCAACTTTATTTCCCATCCCTCACTACCTTAAGTATAGTGATTCATTGTCCAACTTTGGTCTTGCTAGGCCACTTTTCAAAGCATTACCTATCAACTTGTGCAGTCATGTGTTAGACCAACTGAGCAAAGGTAGCAGGTTTCCATCTCTGGAATTTTTATAACAATATGTAGCTTTCAGGGATTCTATTATGATCCTATTTATTTCCAGATTTGTTGCATCTAGTTTTACATCATGCCACCTGGTAAATGAAGTTGAATGCCAAAGCTCTATCAGAAATACACCGTTTATATTTTTCACTCTAATGGACTGCTTGCTGCTGGTGAACTCAAACTGAAATAGGTTAGGTTATCTCAGTATAATTGTGGAAACCACCAGAGGATACTTCCTGAGAGCATTGCAAAAACATCACCAGATCTACCACCAAAGATGTTTGCCATCAGAAGGCTATTTGTATCTCACGAGTAAAGTTCCCTCTCAGCTGCATGGCTGTGCAGACACTTGGAGGTCCCGTGGACATCAATAAGAGTGGGGACACATTGATTTCATGGACTTTGGAGGTCTGCACAATCGTAAAAACAATAAGGGAACGTAGCTCGTGAGGTAATAATTATGTTGACTCCCACAACGTAAGAACTAAATGTGGATAACATAGTAATGAAAGATCTTACAGATCCTCATCTAAACAGGTTTTACAGTCACAGGCACTTCAGTTGGTAGTTGTAGAGTGTGGTGTTGAAAAAGCACAGCCGGTCAGGTAGCATGCGAGGAGCATCCAAGGAGCGGAGAATCGACGTTTTGGGCATAAAGCCCCTCATCAGGAATGAAGCTTGTGGGCCAAGGGGGTTAAGAGATAAATGGGAGGGGGGAGGGCTGAGGGGAAGGTAGCTGGGAAAGCGATAGGTGGGGGTGAAAGTGATAGGTCGGAGAGGAGGGTGGAGTGGATAGGTGGGAAGGAAGATAGATAGGTAGCACCGTTCAAGAGGGCAGTGCTGAGTTGGAAGGTTGGGACTGGGATAAGGTGGGGGAGCAGAAATGGGGAACCTGGTGGTAGACTAATATAAAGCTATTTTATTACCATCGGCAGCATGCTTTCCGATGCATAGCATGCTTTAAATGGTACTAGTTAAGATGGAGTCTGAGACTTTTTACCCTCAGGTCAAGAACAATGAACTTCTGATGATATCACAATCACAACTCTTAAGGGCATATACTAACAGCGAGATGCATTACAATACAACTAACCAAATATTAACCATTCTCTCACGTCCTTGCCATTCATTTTTATATTCAAGTAACTTAAACGTTATAACTTTTTCTACACTGAAGAAGACTTTTAATCTCTTCCATAATTGTCAAGTATCTGCTCATAATTAACAGTTCTTAACAGTTAGCAACTGCACACTTAGTGTGAGAATTCAACATAACATCTGACACAGACAGTACTGCAACGGCCAGGAACAGTCAGTCTGTATGTTACACTTGCTAGTGTGATTTGAGAAAGTGGAAATCAAATTTGTCAACTTCTCCGCGATTAAATAGAGTCATAGATGTGGAAGATTGGATAGTAATAATAGAGTCCAATGGTACAGTTGCGCAAAATCTACAGGAGCAAGATGATTGAAGGTCTTGGATACTAATCTCCTTCCAGTGCAAGACTGAAGTTTTATTGAAAATCTTATTCCCTTTTACGTTGAGGAAGCGAGCCATGTATGTATTGCTTATAACAAGTATTAAAATGCAGCATTTTTTTAACCCTCTTTGAGTAAAAATCAATTTCTGAAACTAGTTTTATAGTGTCAATGAAGAAAATCCAATTTCAATGCAACTGTCTATTATGAGCTACACACATTTAAATATATTAAGGTTTTGTCAATTTTTTCCCAATAGTTTCATAATTGTTAAGGGAGTTTTATAGAGTCATAGAGATGTACAGCACGGAAACAGACCCTTTGGTCCAACCTGTCCATGCCGACCAGATATCCCAACCCAATCTAGTCCCACCTGCCAGCACCCAGCCCATATCCCTCCAAACCCTTCCTATTCATTTACCCATCCAAATGCCTCTGAAATGTTGCAATTGTACCAGCCTCCACCACATCTTCTGGCATCTTATTCCATACATGTACCACTCTCTGCGTGAAAATGTTGCCCCTGAGGTCTCTTTTATATCTTTCCCATCTCACCCTAAACTTATGCTCTCTAGTTCTGGACTCCCCCACCCTAGGGAAAAGACTTTGTCTATTTATCCTCTTCATGCCCCTCATAATTTTGTAAACCTCTATCAGGTCGCCCCTCAGCCTCCGACGCTCCAGGGGAAACAGCCCCAGCCTGTTCAGCCTCTCCCTGTAGCTCAGATCCTCCAACTCTGGCAACATCCTTGTAAATCTTTTCTGAACCCTTTCAAGTTTCACAACATCTTTCCGATAGGAAGGAGAACAGAATTGCACGCAATATTCCAACAGTGGCCTAACCAATGTCCTGTACAGCCACAACATGACCTCCTAACTCCTGTACTCAATACTCTGACCAATAAAGGAAAGCATACCAAACACCTTCTTCACATCCGATCTACCTTTGACTCCACTTTCAAGGATCTATGAACCTGCACTCCAAGGTCTCTTTGTTCAGCAACACTCCCTAGAACCTTACCATTAGGTATATAAGTCCTGCTAAGATTTGCTTTCCCAAAATGCAGCATCTCACATTTATCTGAATTAAACTCCATCTACCACTTCTCAGCCCATTGGCCCATCTGGTAATCTGAGGGAACCCTCTTTGCTGTCCGCTACACCTCCAATTTTGGTATCATCTACAAACTTACTAACTACACCTCTTATGCTCACATCCAAATCATTTATGTAAATGACAAAAAGTAGAGGGTCCAGCACCGATCCTTTTGGCACTCCACTGGTCACAGGTCTCCAGTCTGAAAAACAACTCTCCACCACACCCTCTGTCTTCTACCTTTGAGCCAGTTCTGTATCCAAATGGCTAGTTCTCCCTGTATTCCATGAGATCTAACCTTACTAATCGGTCTCCCATGGGGAACCTTGTCGAACGCCTTACTGAAGTCCATATAGATCACATCTACTGCTCTGCCCTCATCAATCTTCTTTGTTACTTCTTCAAAAAACTCAATCAAGTTTGTGAGACATGATTTCCGATGCACAAAGCCATGTTGACTATCCAGAATCAGTCCTTGCCTTTCCAAATACATGCACATTCTGTCCCTCAGGATTCCCTCCAACAACTTGCCCACCACCGAGGTCAGACTCACCGGTCTGTAGTTCCCTGGCTTGTCTTTTCCACCCTTCTTAAACAGTGGCACCACGTTTGCCAACCTCCAGTCGTCCGGCACCTCACCTGTGACTATCGATGATACAAATACCTCAGCGAGAGGCCCAGCAATCACTTCTCCAGCTTCCTACAGAGTTCTCGGATACACCTGATCAGGTCCTGGGGATTTATCCACTTTTAACCGTTTCAAGACAACCTGCACTTCCTCTCTGTAACCTGGACATTTTGCAAGATGTCACCATCTATTTCCCTACAGTCTATATCTTCAATATCCTTTACCACAGTAAATACTGATGAAAAATATTCAATCAGTATCTCCCCCATTTTCTGTGGCTCCACACAAAGGCCGCTTTGCTGATCTTTGAGGGGCCCTATTCTCTCCCCAGTTATCCTTTTGTCCTTAATATATTTGTAAAACCCCTTTGGATTCTCCTTAATTATATTTGCCAAAGCTATCTCATGTCCCCGATTTGCCCTCCTGATTTCCCTCTTAAGTACTCCTACTTTCTTTGTACTCTTCTAAGAATTCACTCAATCTATCCTGTCTGTACCTGACACATGTTTCCTTCTTTTTCTTAACCAAACCCTCAATTTCTTTAGTCAATTCGCATTCTCTATATCTACCAACCTTCCCTTTCACCCTGACAGGAATATACTTTCTCTGGATTCTTGTCATCTCATTTCTGAAGGCTTCCCATTTTCCAGCCGTCCCTTTACCTGCGAACATCTGCCTCCAATCAGCTTTCGAAAGTTCTTGCCTAATACTGTCAAAATTGGCCTTTCTCCAATTTAGAACTTCAACTTTTAGATCTGGTCTATCCTTTTCCATCTTATCTTGTCTTTGAGTCTTTCAAGATTTTATACCATTCCCTACACCCTCCTCCATCTGGTGTTAGTTTTCTTCTGAAACAAATCAACAGGAGATACTTAAAGATGTTATTCTTTCCAAAGTACCAAACCTACAGTTTCAGACTAAAATAAGGGTGATCACATCATGGGGTGTTACTGTGATCTGACAATCCCACAGTCCTACCCTACCATGCTATTAAATTTGCATTTTAATCAAGTTAGTTTGTTGACTTTGGTAAATAGCTTTTTATGCACTGACTACAGTCATTTTGTACCCTTGGTACAAAAACTGCAATGGTATCAAATTCAGCAGCGCAAACAAAATCATGAACAATTTAAACATGTTTTTATAATTCTTTCACAGCATGTGAGCACCACTAGCAGTGCCAGCATTTGTTGCCCAATTCTAATTATTGCAATGAAAAGGATGTGGTGAACACCTACTTAACTGTCACAGTCCATTTAGTATTGAATTTTCTGAGGATAGTCAAGAGCTTACCACATCACAGACCAGCTAAAGACCATAGCTTTCCTTTCCTAAAGGACATTAGTCAAACAGAGGGGTTATCACAATGATGAATGATCATTTCATGGCCGTCATAACTGAGGCTAACTTTCAAATCTAGGTTTATTAATGAATTTTATTTAACAACGGACAGCTGCCCAGGTGAAACCATGGCTCCAGTTATATGAGCCTCTCAATTACCAGTCAAGTGGCATCGCCACTATGTCATTGCTTCTCGTAACTACAGTATATGGATAAAAAGCATGCTGGCTGTTTTGAAGAATAGGCATCTGCTAAGATTCTTCAGCTCGTTGGGGACAAAAGGCAGGAAGGAACTTGCACATTTTCCAACTTCAGATTTCAAGAATCTAATGCATGTCTTTCCCCTATCATAGCATTAAAAGCAGAACCAAGCACTTTGGTTAAGTGGGTTCCATTCTTACCTCTGAATAAGGAAGAGTTCCAAATGTTGACACATTAGCAGTAAAAGAATCAATGAATAACCCCCCCAGGTTATTTGAACTCAGATTTTGAATGGCAACTTGCAGACGAGAGTCCAATATCAAATTTGTGCACAAAAATCTGAGTTTTCACTCCCGCAGGAGAGTTGCAAGGTCAGTCAGTGATGCCATCTTTTGGGTATGTAAAGCAGTGTCGTGACTGCCCTCTCAGATTGACATGATATTCTCACAGCACAATTTCAAAGAAAAGAGATGTTTATTCTCAGTAGGCCTGGGCAATAATTAACCCTGAACTTTCATGAGTAACTGGCTGCTGCATTTCCTGCACTGTAAATATGACTACACTTCAAATGATCTTCAAAACTGAAGTGCTTTGTAATACAATTAAATTATGCAAGATGATCAATAAATGCAATTTGTTTCATTATTTCTTTCTTTACTTCCTAACTATCCAAACACAAATGACAACTTATTTCAGGAATAATTGTTTCTATGCTGATATGAAGCTTTCAGAGAGGAGATATTTTTAACCAGCCTCTGTAGACACATTGTGCAGCTTTGGGGAAGGTCAGACTTAAACTCAGACCTCCTGGCTCAGAAGTAGAAACACTACCATTGTTCCACAAGAGCAATTACAGCAGGGGGCAAAACTACTATCTTCTGAATATATCACAAACCACAGCGAAGGCAGATACCATAACTATCAGGCCACACCACCGCGGGACTTAGTCTAAGGGGAAGCTGTCTACAGAATGTAGGAGGACTATCAAAGAAGTGCAAATAATTAGCTTGTGTGCAGAATTTAAACATTGTTAAAAAGAGCCATTATGCTGAAGATTTTCATCTTGCACGCATAAGAAAACCTACTTTAGAAAGGCAACAGCAATTTATACAGAACCTGAATAGGGTGCTGGTTAATTGAACTATGGTTGGCATCAAGACACAACAGGAGGTTTCCTAGTTTAAATTCAAACCAATCAACTCAATTCTGCTTGGTCTTCTCATGCTGCCTAAATTGCTGTTTCCTTTCTAAAACTGGTTTCTTCTGCTTCAGTTTCAATAACTGCAAGACAAAATGCTTTGAGTTGATATCTCTTTTCAGTGGGCAGTATCCAATATGGCCTTCACAAAGCATTTCATCGATCTCCACCTCAGTGTCTCAGGCAGCTATAATTCACCAACAAGATGGTCAATCCCTCCAACTAGATGTGCAGAAAAGCAAAAGTGGCCAAATGGCTTGTTTCCACACTGTAGGGGCTCTATGATTCTATGATTCAAGTGGCAGAGGAATCTGAAGGCATAAAACCCATGAAACAAAGAACAAATAGCAGATCAAAAGAGCACAAGAGATCTAACAATTTGCATACAATAATGGCGTATGCAATTTCTTCAAAGTAATCTGTGTCCCAAGAATTTAAGGACTCACCTAGCTCAATGAGGTGAGTTCATTAAGGACAGGGAAGCAGTGAGTACTCACTGGAGGGAATAATTTAATGAATTCCTTAACCAGGTCTCCATCTTAGACTTAACACCCTCGACACTATTCGTCAATATCCCATCCCTGGTGAGGATGGAATTTATACAAAATTTTGAAACACAGTAGATACATACAGCTGCATGTGAAAGGAGCAGAGCATGCTGGAGGCTCTCACAAAGGCTGCGACAGTGATTATATTCAAGATGGGAGATTGCAGCAAGTACAGGAAGAATTGAACTGCTGACTGACAATCACTCAAAACCAGCTTTCAAGGGCAGGACTTATCATTCATCTCCCTGACACCAGATTTACACAGTAACTGCTTTAATGTGAACCTGGTTATCACAAGGCAGGGGAAAGCCTTATTCATTCTCTAAAAGGTCTGTAGAGACTCTTTCCCCGGTTTCTACACTGTGACACAAGCTGCCTTTAAAAACGTGAGACTGAATGTGACTCATGCTAGCAACACAGTCACTTACACTCCCTGCTGATAGTATCGAGTGGTTAGAATAATCTTCAATGCTGGGTTGCGTACAATAGTCACGTTTATGAGCAGACAGCAGGAAGTTTCTGTTCTACCTGCATTGCTTCAACTGGGAGAGGCTAGACCTTGCATTTGTTCATATATATTTCCAGCTCCGAATCTGGTAATGATTCTGATTGTATTATTAATCTTTGAAATTTACAAAAAGAAACTCACATCATAAACAGTAACCATGAGGCTTCAGAATTGCTGGAGAAAAGAATGAGGTTCACTATTGTATCTTCAAAAGGAAACTTTAAATCTTTACTTGGCTCACTATATGTGAGGCCCTAAGGACCATAAAGACATGAAGCTTTTGAAATTATGAAGCAAGTTGTGATAAACTACTAGAAATAAATACAAAGACAAAAGCAGACAAACTAGTCAGGTAGCAAATCTAGACAGAGGTATAAACAGCTCAGTGGAGGCTGCTGTGGGTGAGTAAGAGCAACATATTCACATTTAGAGAATCATGTGTATCTGTCAGTGAATATCCCAGACTTCTGTTATCAACTTTGGCTATGTCCTTTTTCTCAGCAAGATACCACTCCAACAGAGATGAGGAAGCAGTGGATCGAGTTGTGGGAGTGGGGGTAATGGAGGAGTGTTCATGGGATTCCTCATATCATATGAAGAAGGTAATCATCTCCTGATTACAGCCTACCCCTCTCGCCTGTTGAGTTAGTGACTAAGAGAAAGAACAGAACAGAGCAAGGACTTATATCACATTCAGGAAGAGGGAATTGGAATGCCTAGTACCAAGAACGGCTAGGTTGTAGTGCCACAGACCCAAGTGCCCTCATCGACATTGCTGACATTTGTGTTTTGTGTTAAATATTGAGACACCCAGCAAGCTAGAATAGTCTTCTTTACCCCATCCTCACCACTCTTGCTACATGTATCTACGTCGAAAAGGGTGGCGCTGGAAAAGCACAACAGGTCAGGTAGCATCTGAGGAGCAGGAGAATTTACATTTTGGACATAAGCCCTTCAGCAGGAACTATGACATAGATACACATTTCAACCTCAACCTCGATAGGAGCAACTGATATTCCTTATGGAGTTACACCCCACCTTCTGAATGAGCACACTGTCAATCATAACATACAATACAAGCATCTCACTCAGAATGGCAGTTTGAGACAGCTTTAGACACTCAAAATATCTGTGAGGACCTGTAGGTGTCCAACAGTAATCTGCAATCTCAGCATTAAGTATATCCAACACCCATAGTCAGAGTTATATAGCACAAGCATATAGCCTTCAGTCCAACTCATCTAATTTCATTTGCCAACATTTGGCGTATATCCCTTTAAACCTTTCCTGTTGACGTACCTATCCAGATGCCTTTTAAGTATTGTAATTGTAACTGCCTCTGCCACTTCCTCTGGTAGCTCATTCCATATATGCACTAGTCTCTGTGTGAAAAAGTTGCTCAAGCCCCTTTTAAATCTTTTCCCTCTCACCTTAAAACAATGCCCTCTAGTCTTGGCCTTCTTCACTGGGAAAAAAGATTTTAGCTATTCACCCTATCCATGCCCTTCTTGGTTTTATAAACATCTATAAGATCACCTCTCAACCTCCAACACTCCACAGAAAGCTGTCCCAGCCTATTCAACCTCTCCCTAAAGCTCAAACTTTCCAATCCCTTCAAAATCTTTTCTGAACCCTTTTAAGTTTAACACCATGTTTCCTATAGCAGGAAGGACTGAACTGAATGCAACAAACATGGCTTCACCAATGTCCTATACAGCAGAAACATGATGTCTCATCTCCGATATTCAATGCATTGACCAATGATGACAAGCAAATCAAATGCCTTCTTCACCATGCTATATCCCTAGGTCTCTTTGTTCAGCAACAATCCCCATGGCCCTAACATTAACTCTAGTAGCCTTGTCCTGGTTTGCCTTACCAAACTGTAACACCTCATCTGTCACACCTCAGCCTATTGGCTCATCTGATCAAGGACACATTGTATTCTCAGATAACCTACTTTATCAACTGTTTTGTGCCATCTACAAACTTACTAACCATTTCTCCTGCATTCTCGTGCAAACCATTTATATATATAAAGAAAAGTAGTGAACCCAGCACCGATCCTTGGGGATTCCATTGGTCACAGGCTTCAAGTGCAAAAATCAACCCTCCACCACCACACTCTGTCTCCTACTTTCAAACCATTTTTTTTAACCAATTGACCAGCGCCCTGGGATTCCATGTGGTATAACCTTGATAACCAGCTTTGCTGAAGTCCGCATTGACAATGATACAGCTCTGCCGTCATCAATCCTCTTTGTCACCTCTTCAAAAAACTCAATGAAATCATTGAGACTTGATTCCCTATGCATGAAGCCATGTTGACTCTCTCTAATCAGTCCTTGACTTTCCAAATGCTTGTAAGTCCTATCCCTCAGAATCCTGTCCAACAACTAAACCATCATTAACATCAGACTCACCGGTCTATAGTTCCCTGGTATCTTCTTGCCACCTTGTTTAAATAATGGCAGCACATTAGCAACCCTACAGTTTTCTGACACCTCACTCATGGCCATCAATGATATTCTGGATTAGTGGTGCTAGAAGAGCACAGCAGTTCAGGTAGCATCCAAAGTGCAGCGAAATCGACGTTTCGGGCAAAAGCCCTTCATCAGGATTGCCTGAAACGTCGATTTTGCTGCACTTTGGATGCTGCCTGAACTGCTGTGCTCTTCCAGCACCACTAATTCAAAATCTGGTTTCCAGCATCTGCAGTCATTGTTTTTACCTCACCATCAATGATATGTCTCAGCAAGGGGCCCAGAATCTCTTCCCTCACTTCTCACAAAGTTCAAGGATTCACCTGATCAGTTCCCAAGGATATATCCTTATGCATTTTAAGACCTCAAGCACCTCCTCATCTGTTATATGGATAGTTTTCAAGATGTCACCACTTATTTCCCCAAGTTCCCTAGCTTCTATCTACTATTAAGCCAGATGATTAATTCTGAAAATATGGTGATGCTACACCACTAATAAAAGACAGAATATAGGTTTTCCTTAATCAAAAGGTACAAGTTAGAAAATGCACAAACTGGTATAAGTTGTAAACATGTAATGATCCAATATGAATAAAATAATCATGTGTATAATGTGGAATGTAAACTATTTAAAGACGATTAGGTAGAGATATGGGTGAGTATAATGGATAATTTTTGATTGGAAGCTTGTCATCTGTAAAAATACTATAAAACCATTGTACCACAATCAAGCTGTTCTTCACATTTACAACCCCCATGCATGCATGAGCAAATGTTTAATAAAATAACCCAAGGCTGAGATATTTGTATCATCAACAGTCACAGGTGCGTTGCTGAAAGACTGGAGGTTGGCTAATGCGGTGCCACTAATTAAGAAAGGTGATGAGGAAAAGCTAGAGAGCTATAGACTGGTGAGCCTGACATCAGTAGTGGGCAAGTTGTTGGAGGGAAGCCTGAGGGACAGGATTTACATGTATTTGGAAAGGCAAGGACCCATTAGGGATCAGTAGCATAGCTTTGTGCATTGGAAATCATGTCTCACTAACTTGATTAAGTTTATTGAAGAAGTAACGAAGAGGATTGATGAGGGCAGTGCAGTAGACGTGATCTATATGGACTTCAGAAAGGTGTTCAACAAGGTTCCTCACGATAGACTGGTTGGCAAAGTTAGATCATATGGAATGCATGGAGAACTAGCCATTTAGATACAGAATTGGCTGGAAGGTCTACAGAGGAGGGTTGGTTTTCAGACTGGAGGCCTCTGACCAATGGAGTGCCACAAGGATCAGTTCTGGGTCCACTGCTTTTCATCATTGATAAAAAATATTTGGATAGGAAGTATGGTTAGTAAGTTATAGGTGACATCAAAAATGGAGGTGGAGTGGGCAGTGAAGAAGGTTCCTCAGAGTACAATGGGATCTTGAACAGGTGAGCCAATGAACCAAGGAGTGGCAGATGGAGTTTAATTTAGATAAATGTGAGGTTCTGCATTTAGAAAAGGCAGGACTTATACACATAATGGTAAGGAACTGGGGAGTGTTGCCTACCTAAGAGACCTTGGAGTGCAGGTTCATAGTTCCTTGAAAGTAAAGTTGCAGGTAGGTAGGATACTGAAGAAGGTATTTGCCATGTTTGCCTTTACTGGTCAGTGCATTGATTTTAGGAATTGGGAGGTCATACTGCTGCTGTACAGCACATTGATTAGGCTACTTTAGGAATACTGTATGCAATTCTGGTCTCCATGCTATAGGAAGGCCATTATGAAACTTGAAAGGGCTCAGAAAAGGTTTACAAGGATGTTGCCAGTGTTGAGCTATAGGGAAAGCTGAATAGGCTCGGGCTATTTTCTCTGGAGCATTGGAGGCTGAGGGGTGACCTTATAGAAGTTTATAATATCATAAGTGGCATGATAGGGTAAATAGACAAGATCTTTTCCCCGGGCTGACAGAGTCCAAAACTAGAGGGCATAGGTTTAAGATGAGGGGGAAAGATTTGAAAGGGACGTAAGGGGCAACATTTTCACATACAGGATGTGTGTGTATATGGAATGAGCTGCTGGATGATGTGGTGGAGGCTGGTACAATTACAACATTTAAAAGGCATTTGTTTGGGTAGTAGAAGGGTTTAGAGGGACATGTACCAATTGCTGGCGAATGGGACCAGATTTATCCAGGATATCTGGTCAGCATGGGCAAGTTGGACTAAAGGGTCTGTTTCCTTGTTGTACATCTCTATGGCTCTGAATTATGTCCAGTCTAAGAGGAAATAAAGGGTTAAGTTCAAACTTCTGATGATGCCATGATTCAGATATGTCTGGATCTTTGTGAAAATGGACTGTGAGAGTGCTTTTTTTATATAGATTATCAGTCATTTCACTGGAACAGAGGCCTAATAGGACACATTTGAACCTCAGACCTGGGACTCAAGGTCTTTTAAGAGGCTTTAGAATGCATGCTGGATGGGAGCCAGAGGTTGATCCAACGCATCAGACTCAGATAACAGGCCCATGTTGCTGTACCAGAAATGGGTTGAATTGAAATGAAATGTGTACTCAAACTCCAGCTAGGACCCAGAAGTTTAAACTGTGCACTGGTGTATCGGTGTCAGGCCGGGGATCTGAGGCATACGAGGTCCCAGTCTGATTGAGTCAGGCACTCAGCATTCCGGCTGGGAGCCAGAGGTTTGACAAAGTCCCGAGTCAAATTGACAAAACTCGGGCTTGGCGTCTGCATAAATTTTCATAAACTCAAAAACAAAATTAAAGTAATAAAGAAGATGAAATTATTTTTCTTACCAATTGATAAAGAAGATAAATTAATAAATATTGCTGCTCCAGGGCACAACCTTCCCATTCAAGAGATTCCTAAGATGCAGTTAAATAACCTTTAAACAACCTTAAGGAGAACTAGATCAGTCTCCTTTAGAACCTAAGATGTTTGAAACAAAAGGGAATTCTTCAAGTGACAGGCATTTGACAAAGCCAAGATAAGTGAAGGCAAAATCCCCTGTCCCCTGTGTACTGTAGCTGGTGTTCCTGGAATGTAAAACATCGAGTGTAAAACAAATTGTATCCCTCAATCCCACTACATGAAAGATTGAAATATAAATTTAACTCTCAGGCTGGCAGAAGTGTTTAGAAGGTGAACAGCTTGGTTAAAAGAAAGCATAAAACCTTGTGCCAGGATGATGAGCTTGTTTTCATATTTTATTGTAACTAATCTTTTCTGCGTGAACGTGCATTACTTGAATATCTTCAGTCATTGAACTAAATGTTAACCCTCTATAGTCTGGTCTCGAATGTGTTTCCGTTCTTTGGTTGTTCAATGTAGTCTTACATGTATTTTGTATTATGAGTGAGATTTTAAAGGAACTTTTTTTAGTTCCTTTCCTCTGGAGCTCAAGATCTGGAAATGTTTTCTAATTTGAGATTATAGCTTATAGGAATTCATATTTTGAAGGTGGCACAGTGGTTAGCAATGCTGCCTCACAGCACTGGGGACCTGGATTTGATTCCAGCCTTGAGGGGCTGTCTGTGTGGAGTTTGTATGTTCTCCGAGTCTGCTCGGTTTCATCTAGGTGCTTCAGTTTCCTCCCACAGTTCAAAGGTGTGCAGGTTAGGTGGATTGGCCATGCTAAATGGCCATCCTATAGAATCCAGGGATGTGCCAGCTAGGTGGGTTAGCCATAGGAAATACAGGATTATGGTTCTGGGTGGCATGCTATATACAGTGGCTTCCTGCCTCGGGCGACTATCTGTGTGGAATTTGTACATTCTCCTTGTGTCTGCGTGGGTTTCCTCCCACAGTCCAAAGATGTGCAGGTTAGGTGAATTGGCCAAGCTAAATTGCCCATTGTGTTAAGTGCATTAGTCAGGGGTAAATGTAGGGGAATGAGTCTGGGTGGGTTACTCTTCAGAGGGTCAGTGTGGACTTGTTGGGCCAAAGGGTCTGTTTCCATACTGTGGGGAATGTAATCGAAGGTGTGTGGAGATTTGATGTGTTTATGGTGTATACTTTTGTCAGTTTAAAATGTGGAAAGTTAAGTTGCAGATTTAGGTGTGGTATTTGATGCTGGGATTTTATTGTTTTATTACGACTCTCCCTGACAAGGAAGAGAGTTGCAGTGGAATGCAAAATGACTAAAGGATCATGAAGTTGTTATTCATGGTTATTAAAACAAAAGTACTTTCAATTTGTTGTTCGGAGACAGATTGTCAAATGTTTCCTTGTGATAATTTCTCTCTTATTTTTTAATCACAGCCATAAAGCTACAGTGATTGGAACCAGGTGAATGTCATTGGTTAACAACCCCAATCAGGGAGCCCTGGCTGACCAATATAAACATGGAATTAGAATCTCCTCACTTCAGGGACTGACTCTGAGCTGGCTGGCTACAGCCAATGAACTGTGTGCATGTAAATATAGGGTGGCTTGGTGATGGGATACTGGCCTCTGTGCAATTATTTGAAAATCCAATTGAACAAAGAAGAAATAAGACAAATTATTTAAGTCACCTCTTTTCCTTTCAGAAATTTACTATTTTGTATTTAGTTTAAAGAGTTTTAAATAAATGGTTAAGTTTGGAACTTTTGGGATTGAATTGTCAAGTTTGAAATTTAACTTTCTAGCCAGAGTAAATTTCCAAATATTAATATTTTAATATGGGTGATTTTTTAAATTCTGGAATGTGAGATTTGCTTTAAGTAAATTTGTATAGGTGTGAATTGGTTATTTAGGGAAAATAAGGACAGATTGGAATTTTGGGAAACTGGAAGAGTAATCTTTTGAACAAAATTATCTGAAAATATGTTCTGGAATTTGAGCAAGCTGATTTCAAGAAATTTGAAACTATAAGGTATGTATGTTTTTAAAAAAAGCTACAGTACATGACTCTTATCTCTGTACAAAAGGAGGAGGGAGTGATTATGTAATTGTGTCTAAGAATTTGGGGAAATGACTTCATGAATTTATGACCAATAAGCTGTAAATTTTGGGTTTTTGAATTAGAGATAATGAACCTGTTCTTCCTGAAGTAGGATGGATGGATTTTTATTTTAGTTTTTCAGATATGGTAAGGAAGCTTCAAAGGTTTTTGGACCTTATCTACAGGCTTCAATGTCACAGCACAGTAATGGACTGAAAACGCTATGCCTTTTCACAAAGAATCGTTATTAACCCAACAAAGCCATTGATTAACAATTCGCTGAAGGATAAGAGAACTGTTCTTAAAAGACACTAAATATATTGAAGTATCAGGCATTTTGAAACCACTAAGCCTGGACATACACAAAAATTATAAAAAGAACTGATATGAGACTCACATGGGTTAGCATTCTAAAATATTTAATATTAAAGGGATTTAAAATAAAATTAAAATTTAAAGGGATTCTGCGAAGAATAAAAATTGTTTGAACACTGACTTGGTGTTTTCAAGGCATGGAAAGAAAATTGACTTGTTTTTGAATTACAGAGACACAATCCTTTAGGTCAGTTGTTTTTTTGGAATTTGGAATTCTTTGGATTTTGGAATAAATGACATTTTCACAGTGAAATTAAGAAAAATTACCTAACAGCATATGCATGTGTGAATAATACGAGTGCTGAGACACAACTGAAGCCTGCCAGTGCTGGGCCAGGCTGCCATGTCACATCTGAGCGATGTGCTGCAAGTGAGTTTGGAGTTGGGTCACCTGTTCACACACTAAACTGATACTCCACATTCCAAAAAGAATTTCGGAGCTTTTTGGGCTTCGCAATTTTGGATAGTGGATTGTGTACCTGTAATAACTGAAATATTTAACTTGGAAAAGTATGTAGAACGATTTATTCGGTAATTGTTTTTAAAAAGTCACCTATGGGAAAGAATGAACAAACCAAGCATGTTATTGCATGAAATCAAACAAATATGATTGCTATTATATCATGAGACTGTAAAGTTTTTCCAGAGCTAATGAATGAGAGGATTGTAACTAGGTGAAGGTGTAAAATTTGAAGGGAAAGTGTTTGAGGCTGGAAGATGGTGACAGAAATGTGGCCCAAACAAGAATTAGAATAATGCATCTTGGTGTGATTCAGTAGAGCATCAATTGATGTTAACATACAATCCAGTGAAAGGGAAGCTTTGATGACAGCACTGAATGGTAGCTTTCTTATGCTGATGTTTTTAAGTCCTTCCCATTCATTTGAAGAGAAATGAATTTGACAGTCAGACCCTGAGGCATTGGGTCCTACATTAGGGTTAGGATTAGGGGTCCATATACAGAGAGTTAAATAAATACTTTGCATCTTTTCATAAGATCATATGAAAGTCATGGGCTACTGCATAAGTGAGAATATACTGAAACTAGTTCATAAAGGGTGCAAAATATTGCACTGAAGAACAGGCTTCAATCGTGCAGCCACTGGACCAACAACATGGCACGAAACAGCTAAAGTGATCAAGGAAGTAAGGGAACCTCTTCATCAACAGGACAATGACATTTGTGCTTTAAGGAAACTGATCTTAAAACAATTAAGATAGAGTTAAACCTGTTAGTTTTTCTCAACTAGGAGGAAGTGAGGACTGCAGATACAGGAAAGTCAGATTTTCCTGCCACCTCATTAACTGCATCTGCTGCTTTCTGTGGTTTTTTCTGCATCAGGGAAGCCGTGCGCCAACTTGTGGAATGGTTCGGGAACATCTCTGGGAAATGCAACAAACAACCCCACCACCCAGTGGCCACCCACCAAGGAAATGCAAATCCTGGGCGGCCTCCACCGCCAAATCAAAGTCCCACCAGCTGGAGAAAGAACGCCTCATCTTCTGCCTCAGGACCCTACAACCCCATGGCATCAATCTTGACTTCATCAGTTTTCAAATTTCCCCTCCCTCCACCTCATCCCAGATCCAAACCTCCAAATTGGCACTGCCCTCTTGAATTTTCCTCCCTATCCATCTTCTTTCCCACTTATCTGCTCCACTCTCCCCACTGACCCTATCACAATCTCACCCCACCTGCATCGACCTATCAACTTCCCAGCTATGTCACGCCCAACCCCACCCTCTTACTTCTCTCCCAGCCCCCTCCTCCACCACTCCCACCTCCCCCCCCACCCCCTCAAAGTGTTTGGGCCCAAGGAAGGCAGATGGAATTAAGCTACAGATCAGTTATGATCTTACTGAATGGCACAATAGGCTCCAGGCGTTGAAAGCCTTAAAGCCCATTATCCAAATGGTGAGAGGTTACAGAGAGGTCGGTGTGTCCGAATGCATGAAACACCAAAGACTATAATGCAGATACAGCAAGTAATCAGGAAAGCTAATAGAATATGTTTTAATCCAAGGGGAATTGAATGTCAAGAACAGGAGTAGGGCATTAATGCCTGGAGCCTACTCTGCCATTTGTTTCATCTGTTTTTCTTGGGCCCATATCCCTTGATACCCTTGCTTATGAAAACCTCTGTCTCCAATTTCAATTTACCTATTGAATTAGCATTGAACTACATTGGAGGAAGAGTTCCAAATGTTCTCTACTCCTTGTATATAGAAATGCTTTCTAACATCTCTCCTGAATGGCCAGCCCTAATTCTTGGAGTCAAGATTAGAGTGGTGCTGGAAAAGCACAGCAGGTCAGGCAGCATCCGAGGAGCAGGAAAAATCGGTTTCAGGCAAAAGCCCTTCATTCACTGGCAAAAGTCCTCTAGGGTTACAATATCCTTCCTAAGATGTGGTGCCAGATCTGCTCAGTGTGCTCTAAGTGGGGTCTAACTCAGGTTTTGTATAATTGCAGCATAACATTTAAGTCATTATGCCCTAGCATTTAGATATGAAGGCCAGCATTCCATTAGCCGCCTGGACTATTTTCTGATCTTGTTCATGGTGTTTTAAAGAGCTATGCACCTCCACCCCCAAATCATGTTGGATATCCACTGTATTTAGCTTTCTGCATTCTACAAAAAATATCCTGATTATCCTTTTTTAGGTCTGAAATGGATAGCCTCACACTTGATTATATTAAAGTCCATCTGCCACAGCTTTGCCCATTCACCTAACCGATCAATATCCTGTTATGCCATCATCAATATGGTCTACAATTTTTAGGTGCGTCAATAACAGTTGAAGAAACCTTAAATTAAATTGCTTGTAAAATGGAGTAACATCAGCAGGGAAAGAGATGACTCAGTGAATCATTTAAATCTTCTTGTTTTTTTTTCCCTATTTGGATATTAGACTAATAAATAGCTTTGTCTAGCTTAGAGTGGTGCTGGAAAAGCACAGCAGGTCAGGAAGCATCCGAGGAGCAGGAAAATCGATGTTTCAGGCAAAAGACCTTCATCAGGAATCATCAGAAGCCCTTCATCAGAAAATATTTGCCCGAAACATCAATTTTCCTGCTCCTCAGATGTTATCTGAGCTGCTGTGCTTTTCCAGCACCACTCTAATCTAGACCCTGATTGCCAGCATCTTCAGTCCTCACTTTTGCTGAATAAATAGCTATGTTAGGGTATCCTAGAAACATAGCATACCTATCCTTTGCCATGCAGGTATACCTCAAGGCTATCTTTAGCCCTGAACAACCACATGTGCAAGAAATATCATCAACTGGAATCAAGCTTTGGATTTCTGGGCTTGGCAAGGTGGGGCATCTGTAAGGCCGAAAAATAATCCCTTATCCAACAATTGTGTTCTCAGGGGAACAGTGTGAAAATCAGAAAAGTAAAATATAAGAATTTTTTTATTTCAATTTCACTGCAAAAATCCCCTCCAGGGTTTAAATCTTAAATGGTGTTTCAGATGTCACGATGATGCTGAAGCTGAGGAAGCAATTGGCTCGCACATTTCAATAAGCATGCTACAAAGAATTCCATTCTCAGCAGTCTGAGTCATCAGCATCATTAGGATAATAGGGTGCAGCCAGAAACAGATACTTCACAATTAAATGGCAACATATTGAAGTGAAGCTACATAGTGATGTACTACAATGATCAATTGGATCATCAAAATTTTCTTTAGCATTTGAGTCCTATAATCATCACAGCTCTAAGTAATTTAATCTGAAGGGAAACTTCAACTCTGTCACCAAGACCATTAACTTCTACCCTTGCCACGTCACTCATTTCATTGACCATGCCCTTGACCAAATCCAGATGTGACACCTTTGCTTGCTGCTCGACCATCCTTCATCCCCATAGCAACTATTCAAAATCCTGTTGCATGAATTTCCCTCATTTCCCTTTCCACATCAATCAATATTGTCTACCAACTTCCTAGTGATTTGGATTAAATGAACAAGAGCTATCAAATGATCAATGAACATGGTTATTGTGCTTTCAATTTTTATGATAATAATGTAACAGATTCAAATTTTCAAATGTCTATAGGGCCAACACAGGAAAAAAGGGAGCATATTAGATTGGAATGGATTTCAATTCAAGCCCTAAAGGGGTAAAATGTCAATATATAATTGACAGGTTATCAAAATAAAAAGCTGGCAATTTATTTTAAAATATTTTTTGACAATCTATGCTTTGCAAATAAAGTAACACTTGCCTTTACAATTTCATGGTGTTGCAAATAATGTAATAGTCACTTAAACAATTATCTTTCAAGTATGTCCTTTTCACTTATTTCCATTATAGAAAAACTGCTGTCCCTACCTCATTTGATTTACAAGACACAAGCAATTTGATGTAATATTTTCCACTTTAATGGATGTGTGTAGTTCTAAAAACACCGAAGAAGCTGAACGCCATTTGGGACAAAGTAGCTCATATGGTTGGCACTCTAGCCACCTCAGGCAGGTCATTGTTACAATTTGCATGATCTACAAGATGCACTGAAGAACTCTCAAGGCTACATTGGGTGCAGCGAATGCAGTAAATGATGTGTGTGATGTAGCCTCCTATACACTGGGGAGACAGGCCGTCTACTTGTGGAACGTTTCAGAGAACACCTCTGGGACACCTGCACCAACCAACCCAACTGCCCCGTGGCTGAACACTTTAACTCCCCCTCCCACTCCGCCAAGGACATGCAGGTCCTTGGCCTCCTCCATCGCCAGACCATAGCAACACGACGCCTGGAGGAAGAGCGCCTCATCTTCCGCCTAGGAACACTCCAACCGCAAGGGATGAATGCAGATTTCTCCAGCTTTCTCATTTCCCCTCCCCCACCTTTTCTCAGTCCCAACCCTCAGACTCAGCACCAACTTCTTGACCTGCAATCTTCTTCCCGACCTCTCCGCCCCCACCCCCTCTCTGGCCTATCACCCTCACCTTAACCTCTTTCCAACTATCGTATTCCCAACACCCCTCCCCCAAGTCCCTCCTCCCTACCTTTTATCTTAGCCTGCTTGGCACACTGTCCTCATTCCTGAAGAAGGGCTTATGCCCGAAACGTGTATTCTTCTGCTCCTTTTTTGCTGCCTGACCTGCTGTGCTTTTCCAGCAACACATTTTTAAGCTATATTTACAACCCCTGAATTAATGCAAACAACGATAGATTTTTCTTTAGTGGTTTCATTTTTAATGTGATAGTATCACTATTGATTATCTTTTGCTAATGGAATGTCATTGCACATAATTAAATAACATGGTGTAAAATGACCAATGATACTTTTTGCAGGGCCTTGCTCACTGCAGCACAGTTTGATTTAAAAATAATCACCAAGAAACAGTGAGGTGAGTCAGACACTCTAGTCCCTGACCTGTGCCTCTCAGCACGGTTGCTCAATGCTGACACTACAGTCAAAAAGGAAAGATTGTTGCCAAAGTTAAAAACTAATCCAAGCAAAGAAAATGCAGCAGATGTAATATTCTGGCAGGCAATTACATGGTCAGACCTGGATGGATATTGACCAGTTAAACCATGTTAAAGTATAGAAGAATAAAGCTAATCCTATAAAAATGGACCCGGGCGGTCAAAATACTCTGCGAAAACCAAGAATTAGCTAGAGAAAGGGAGCATTAGGCAACCGAATGTTGTTGGATAGACTGAAATACATTGTAAAAGCCAAATTTGAGACAAATCATTTAGGCAATGATTTAAATCAATTTTATACATATCATGCTTTTTTGAGAGCTTACTTCAAACTGTTCATTCAGCACATCTAATGTGACTCTCAAAAGAGCCTTCAAGGGAATCAAAGAAATGGTGCCAACACCAAGCATTTACTGTTTGGTTTCTCGGTGCTTTTACAAAGGTGAATCCCCCACCTATCCCCCAGACCCAAGCAGGGAAAATGGCATTAGCTTGCCCTGCAGCTTCAATGCTACTGAAGGGTCATGGGAAGGGAAAGGAAAATGTTCTGCCAATGGAAAATGCCATTTTGACCTCTGCCAACACTTGAATAGGCCTTGTTGAAGAGGGATTACATTGAGTTGGTACGTATAAGGGCCCAATCAATATGGCCTGGTCACCTCACCAGCCCTCAAACCTGACCAGTAAGGCTGTGTGTGAGAACACAGCACATTTACTTAACGGTCACTCTAGACATACATGATTATCCTTTACTGATCTATCAGTTTCTGCCCCCAAAATCAAAATCCTTTGAATTTCTTCCTATCTTAACTGATGATTAGAAACTAGAGGAAATGTGGTAAATAGAATGAATTTTTAATCAATAATCTTAAGTTTTTGATTAAATTGTAAGCAATATATATTTGGTTCTGAATCTTTCGGGGCTTTGATCCTTAAGTCAGGTTTAACTTTTACATAATGATTAGATTAGAAATCATGAGGCTAATTTTCCTATGAGGTCAACTTTTTACATGATAAAGCTTACCATTGATTATTGTGTATAATTAGCTCTATACAAACAGCTCTTGGGGCAGGGTTTCCTTGTGAACTAATGATGGTTATTACTGCACGTGCATAATGGTCAAAATGTCAGTCAAGTAAGTAGTGAAAGGCAGGATCCTACAGTGCAATCTACAAACAAAGCCTAGCAACACAGTTGAAAGGTAATTAAGGATGAGGGCAGAGTTATCAGAATCCTAAGATTTGAGTTGCACTGAGAAAGCATATCTTGTATCGCAGCACTCCAATATAACCATAGCCAGTGGAAAAGTAGTTAAGCTACTGCATAGCAGCCCAGAGATCAAATGCTTGAAAACTCAATTTGTTCAAACACAGAGATCGTGATTTACAATTACCCGACTGCCAATGAAACTGATGCAAGGAACACAACTTCACACTGCCTGTTCATTTCCATGACTGAGCTCAGATGAAAGCTGATTAACCTGAAACATTGATGCTATTTCTCTGTCCAAAGAGCCTATTGATCTGCTGACAATTTTCGACATTTTCTGCTTTCATTTAAATCTCTATTATTTTTAATCTTTAAAGGAGAGGTGCACGTAATAGCTCATTTAACTGGTTGGAAGAAATCTTCAAAGCAATAAAAAACCAAATTAATGGAGGGTGGTCAGAAAAATGACTGAGGTTCAAATGATGGTGATTTTAATACTGGAGCATTAAAAGGAGAAGTGAAGTGAATTTTCTAATGGGGGCGCAGAGGTCTTTCAGACACTTGCTAAGGAACTGCACAGTAACAATGATCTCAGTGGTCAGAATAAATATGTATAATTTATAATTGTCACATGCTACTATCTGCACCACTAAATGTCACACACAGCTCCATGTACCACACTCGCATCAGTAAACCCCCAAGTTCTGGGGAGGTGAAGGCCCCCAGTGGCATTATCATTGGACTATTAATTCTGAGATCCAGGAATGTTCCAGGGACCCAGGTTCAAATCCCACCATGGCAGATAGTGAAATTTGAAGTCTATGACAATGAATTCATGATCAAGCAACAGGAAAAACCCATCTGATTCATTAATTCCCTTTAGGGAAGAAACCTATTGTCCATACCTGATCTGACCTACATGTGACTCCAGACTGACGCAATGTGGTTGACTCTCAACTGTCCTCTGGGCAGTTAGGGATGAGCAATGAATGCTCGCCCAGCTAGCAATGCCCTCATCCCTTGAATGAATTTCTTAAAAAATTAAGGCTAATGCATAGGTGGCACCTCTCACAGCCACTGCTTTCATTGCAAGTTCTCACAGCTTTCGCATATCACCAGCAATAGGTCTCGACAGATACATTCTCCAAACACAGTTAAAACATGTTCTCAATAGATTTCATCCATGGTTGCAGGACAAGATAGCCCATGATAGTAGACAACAACGAGTCAGTTATATGTCTTCAACACCTTGGAAAACACGGCACTCAGCAATATTATAGCAACAGGCACGGTGTCCGTGATAAATTCTTTCATTGAAGCCAACGAGTGTGATGGTATTTTCTTGTTTTATGCATCTTCTCAAAACACATTTCACCATCATCCTGTAATCTAGTATGAAGAACTATTCATAAATCATATAACCTTTCACTTCCTGGTTTCTCCACAATCCCAGTTCCCAGACCCCAATCCACCCTATGCTGCATTAGTGCCTTCCAAACTGCTACCTCCAAGGAAGAAATACCACCACTTGAGTTGACATGTAGACATGGCACCAATTTTAGAGTTGGATTATAGAAGTAGAATCTGCTCACAGTGAGTCACTGAGCATAACTGGACTACAGCTTGGGACGGGAAAGGAGAGCATTGATACCAAATCCTGGAAAAATGAGATTGCAAATGAGTTCTATTTAGGACTGTGAATGAGAGCTTCAAAGGAGTTCTGTGACCATCAGATTGGTGAAGAACAGCTGATGGACACATTGCTTCTGACTGAGGTGCACACAGGAGAAAGGCTCTCTAAAGAGGCCTTCAATGGACATTGATCCTATTTCCCCCCTCTCTGAGTATCTTACCTTCTCTACTGCCCACAGCAGCTATATTTCCCTATGATCCTGACAGCCAAAAGAAGCAACAACTTTGGCTCATGGCTAAATGCAATAAGGGTACACTGAGAATCTTCCATAAAGTAAATCAAACATCCCTCCCTGTTCCTCCAACACACCACCATAAATATTCCAAAAGCACTTCACCTAAAAGTTAAATTTTGAGGTTTTAGATAGCACAGCTGCGGAGGGCTTTGTAGTTGAAGTGCATGTTTAAGAGGTGTCTAAAATAGCAGGTCAGGCATTTGTGTTGTATTACAAGCTATTGCTGCCACTATCAGCTCGCTTTGCATATCTCTAACAGATGCCCAGGGATCCCACACTAATATCCTCCACAATATGGAATTCAATGCCAGACGTTGTCAGGCGCCATCTTTATCATTACCCAGCTGCCACAGCACTGCAACCAGTTGGAGTGCAATGACAAACGTTGAGGCCCAGGAGTTCAAATCCCATCACAGCAAGCTGTGAAACTGATTTCCACAAAGGAAATAATGTGCTGCCTTCACTAGGATGAAGGACCATGAAAGCTGCCATCTTGTTATAGGACACTAATTGCTTCACTCGCTCCCCTCTTTCACAGGAGGGAACTTCCACTCATTCCAGTTTCTGCATACCTGTGACTCCGATTTTATCCAAGGTGGTTGTTGTGGCTTAGCAAGCCTCTTGCGCCGACTCACTGTGACTCACTTAGTCATTGTGCATTTGTGGGACAGTGATGTCACAACATTACGTCACACAGGGAACAATGGATTTCAGAAATTTGAACAAAGAATTTAAATCTCTGCAACTGCCTCCATCGTAGTTTGTTAGTTGCTGAATCGATGCAGACTTGATGAGCCAAAGGGCTTCTTGAATACTGTATAATTCTTATGCAGGTGGGTGAAACGCAGCAGTAGATTCCCAACCCACACTCCCTGGAGTGCACGCCGCAGTAAAATATGCTTCGTGCTTGGAGCAAACCCGGTTATCATAGCGAGACCGGGTTCACAAAATCCACTGAGCTCAGTACTGAGCCAAATGGATAAAGCCCACCCTCCTGTGGGTTTATACCTTAAGACCATAAGACCATAAGAATTAGGAGTGGAAGTAAGGCCATTTGGCCCATTGAATCCATTCTGCCATTTAATCATGGCTGATGGGCATTTCAACGTCACTTACCCGCACTCTCTCCGTATCCCTTAATTCCTTGCAAGATTAAGAATTTATCAATCTTTGCCTTGAAGACATTTAACGTCCCAGCCTCCACTGCGCTCGTGGCAGTGATTTCCACAGGCCCACCACTCTCTGACTGAAGAAATGTCTCCTCATTTCTATTCGAAATTGACCCTCTCTAATTCTAAGGCTGTGCCCACGGGTCCTAGTCTCCCTGTCTGATGGAAACAAATTCCCAGCGTCCACCCTTTCTAAGCCATGCATTATCTTATAAGTTTCTATTAGATCTCCCCTCAATCTTCTAAACTATACAATCTCAGGACCCTCAGCCATTCATCATATGTGAGGCCTACCATTCGAGAGATCATCCATATGAATTTCTGCTGGACATGCTCCAGTGCCTGTATGTCCTTCCTGAGGTGGGAAGCCCAAAACTGGACACAGTATTCTAACTGGGGCCTAACCAGAGCTTTATAGTCTCAGTAGCACATCACTGCTTTTACATTCCACCCTCTTGAGATAAATGACAATGTTACATTTGCTTTCTTAATCATGGATTCATCTTGCTGTGACCTATTCTGGAATTGAAACTTACTGTAACCCGGTGTTCCAAGTCACAATGTAAAGCATGAATGCATTTGCAATATTCAGGATGCATGTGGGTTGCAAAGCCACTGATGGCTTCAATCACCTGCATTAGAATCATACAGTACAGAAGAGCCCTTTGGCCCATCTGTACTGCCTTACAATTACCTTCAACTCATAGTTCAGTGTTAGGAAATTCCACAACTGCAAGTGACAGGATTATTCAAATCTCACAAATAACCAACTGCAACCCTATTCAGCCAGGTAAAGACTGTAGAGAATTCAATTGGCCAATGTTCACCAACATACAGTCACTAAGACAACCCTCTTGGAACAGGCAGCTGAACAGGCAGCAAACAAAACAAAATCTTGCAAAAGATGGGACCTTCTGGTGGGCCTCATTTCCACCAAGTGGTGAGTGGCTGATGGTGGATAGTATGCCTGCTTTCATCAGGCTGTTTAAGGGCTGGGGCCCAAAGAAGCAACCCTGCATCTACTTTTCTGCCTTTACCCTCACATTGCTTCAGATGGGCTTTTACACAGACTTAGACAGAAACTGAAGACAAGCCCAGGACATAACCAAAACTAATCCTCACTTCACCACTTTGGTTGTCCCCACCCAACCAGAAACATTTTCAGCTTGTCACATTTTACAAAGTTGCCTTTAATCAACGTTTATTCATTATAAAATCTTTAACCAAGAACTGTGACTGCCATATATATATACATATATATAAACTAAAATGATAGATTTGAATACATACAGGATGAGGGTTAAACTTAGCCGATTTCCCTTCAATCAGAAAAAGGGTGACTAGATACAAAATGTTAACTCTGCTTTGTCTCCACAGATGGTGCCAGAACTGCTGAGTTTCTCCAGCACTGCTTTGTTTGTTTGTTGTTTCAAATTTCCAGCATCTCAGTTCTTTGTTCTAGTTTAGTGTTTAACTCCACTGCTACATCTCTTCCAGTTATGCCCATTTTGAAGAATTTCTGCTTCTCTCTCTGACAGGATTTCAGTTCTTTCTTATTAATCACTGTCATTATTTTTGTTGTCATGCCCACCTGTAACATTCTTTCTCCACCTGAACATTTACCTGAACTTAACCTGCTTGATGAGAACTGTTAAGTTGACACTGGTCACCTTATTTTCTCTGACAACCCCCTTACCCATTCAAACCTATCACCCTCTGGACTGACTGCACTCCCTAGCTTTGTAATTAAGCCTGACAACATGGGTTGTTGACTGGCGGGACATACCTGACATTGCAGGGCACCAGCCTTCAGACACCTTATCCTATCTGCCCCTGGACCATGATCCCACCATAGTTTCAGGCCATTGTGTCCACAATGGACAATATCCTCATCTTATCTGGGAATCTGGAGATACTCAAACCCCAACCCTGTACAGACCGCTTCAACCTTGTCATTCCAAAGAAGGGTGACTGGACCCAAAACATCAACTGTTTTCTCTCCTTGGATGTTGCCAGACCTGCTGAGTTTCTCCAGTAATTTCTATTTTTTGTCCAATTAATCCAAACTTGGCATAGATTTTGTAAAGCAGAAACACCTCAGATCTGTCTAAACTACAAGTACAGGATAATTCACCTGCTCGAATTCCTTTTTTAATTGAGAATTCTGAAAAAATGGCCATAACATCTTAAAATCAACAAGCATATTTTCAGAACGGTTAAATCCCAACCCCCGTCCCTAAAACCTATGGAATGTACATCATCAGAAATATTCAACACATTTTTCTTTGGTAGAGAATTCAGAGCAAATCATTTGGCATGGGTACTGAACAGGGAGATGTTAAACTAGGCCTGAACCTACTAAATTTGTGGGGAATAATCCTGAAAATGGTTATCACCTTATACTTGCTTTGATTCATTCTCTGTTACGAAAACTAGGGGCAGATTTTACTAAAAAATGCAATACCCTGACCCCACCCCCACCCCCTCCCCCCGATCTGAGGTTGTTTGTTACTTTCCCAACAGTAGGGAGGTTCATAACATTTACCCTTTGACAGTGAAGCCACCATTGTTATGCATTTTATATTCTGGGTTGGAAGGAAGTCTTGTGATGTGTCAAGAATGACCAGATAGCAACTACAATATAACACACTTTAAAATAACTATTGAGGATAAAGGTATGATGAAAATATGGTAATGAACTGGAGACAATGATCTAAGGGGCTGAGAATGGAATCTGAAAAAATAAAATAGACAGTAATGGTGGAAAATTACTGATGCAGCAATGGGGTACATTTAAAATAACATTCAATATGGAGTCCATATAACCATAATCATTATTGAATCCTTACAGTATGGAAGCATGCCATTCGGTCCATCATGTCCACACCGACCTTCCAAAGAGCATCCCACTCAGGCTCTTACCCTATCCCTGTAATCCTGCATTTCCCACAGGCCATTCCACTTAGTCTACACATCCCTGGGCACTTTGGACAATTTACAATGGCCAATCCACCTAACCTGGGACTATGGGATGAAGTCAGAATATCCAGACGAAACTCAGGCAGACACGGGGAATCTGCAAAAACTCCATACAGACAGTCACGCAAGGGTGGAATCAAACCCAAGTCTCTAGTGTTGTGAGGCAGCAGTGCTAACCACTGAGCCACCGTGCCACCCAAACGTCTAGAAAAATATATTTTTACTAAAATAACAATAACAAACTAAAGACAAGTGAGATCCATGAATACATGGTCTAAAAACAGATTGAATTATCGAATAGTTATGTAAAATGATGCTTAGAAACAAATTGACAAATATATCAAAGTGTACTAATGATATATCATAAGGAAACAAGTGAGCCTAAGGAAAGCAGTGGAGACTGGTACATGGGCAACAGAACAGGGTAAATGGCAAGGGAAAACAGACTGTTAAGGAAGAGAAAAAGACAAATAGGAAAGCATAAAGGAACTATGCAATTAGGAGAAACAGAAGTTAAATTAAAATATAGGAACACAAATAAAAGTAGAAATTCATGTTGTGGTTATACAACTAGGGACTGGATAAAATACAGTCAGACGCTGCAATAACAAAATCACAGAAGCATTCATTATTTTGCCTTAATCTTTATCAGGAAGCCAAATCAGTAGCAAATGATATTAGAAGATGAGTTTATAAATGATACGGCTACATTTAATTACATTTAAAATATATTAAATAAACCATTCAATTATTTCAATGAAGATAAAACCTCTGATTTGGACCGACAGAAAAACATTTGAAAAGAATTTGGAAAAGGGCTAGCAGAGACATGAGTGCACTGATATTTAGTAATTCGTAACGCCATAGAACCAGCAGAAAACAAACGTTACCCTACACTTAAGAAGAGAGATAATGCCAGTTGCTGCAACCTATAGACCAGTCAGGGTTAACATCAGTGGTTTTGGTAAAACAAACCACCACCTCAAGGGCAAAAGAACAACACATTAAAAATATTAAAAAGTAACAAAGAAAGGAAGAACTTGTATGCTTAGAGTTTTCATAATATCCCAAAGCAGTTAGCAGCCAATGAAATATTTTGGAAGTGTTATCTCTGCTGTAGAAAATGCAATACCCAGTTTTCACTCAGCAATGTGATAGCGAACAGATAATATATTATTCTTAAAGATGTTGGCTAAGAACTAACTATTGGTCTAGAGACTGGGGATAATTTATTTGTCCTTCTTTGAAATACTGTGCAGTGATTGTAACAACATCAGCTAGGTGGACCTCATAGAATATGAATTCCCTGGTTGGGGCTGTTAATCTGGCCCAGCGTGCCCTGGCTCACAGACATACAACAGGAGTGTCAGAGTTCTACTCATTCTAGACTTGGAGGATTTGGATCAGTGTCAAGTACACTCAATGTGCAAATAAAAGTAATTTGGTGACAATACATCAGCCTCTGTGGAGTTACTTCATACTTGACGTATCTGGAATCTTTTGTGCCCAGTTAAACTGACCCATCTGCTGTTTCAATATCGTTTTCCAAAAACAATGGGTTGAATTTTCCCAGCCTCAGCATGGCATGGCTAATGGCAAGAGTATGAGAAAATATGACAAGAATGAAATAGACAAAAGTCCCATTTTCTCTTAAGGTTTCAACGGCTAGGTGAGAATCTCACTCGTATATGGTGAGGGGTTTATTTGCAATTATTAATATATCATCAAACCAAATGTCATCTCATTTATACGCTGGTTGCTATTTCCCCAGAAAGTGTTTACCTGGCAGCGGCAGCTCACCTTTTCCAGGCCTCCACTTTGTCCAGCATTCCTCAACATTTCAGGGTACACACCATGGGCAGCAAGTGTTTTCACCCTCCAACCACAGAGGCTGCTATTTGCACAGCACCAGCCTCACCATTTTACCGGGTGTGTCTCAGACTAATGGAATGCAGTTCTGCACTTCAATACTACACCAACATCTTACAATACATTGCTGTTGCTGGTCACTTAGGATAGACAGGTACCCATCTCATGCACCAAAACATGGTGCATTTGAGGGCTTAGCACGCTTTTTTAGCACTCACTTTTCTAGATCCTCATCAACTCTTTCTTACCTTGCATTTTAACACAGACAGAAAGTTCGGCAACTTTGACAGATATAATCAGTCAAGGTCATGAGCAGGTTTATATACAGCACCTACAGCCTATGTGGCAAATACACAACATGCCCAAACCAAATGGTCAAGCTTGAATTCTAAGGGTGCAGTCCATAATCTAGTCAAAGGGACAATGGTCAGTCAAGAAACTAATCCATCCTCAGCCAAGAAAGGCAGTGAGATGCCTTGAGTATGAAGTACAGAGGGCAGGATTGGCTAACAGTTTGGCAGGCATAGGGCAGGTGAGAGCCATTGAGGGAAGATGCATAGTAGAGAGAATGGTAGACCATGAGCCTTTCTGCAAGTTAATGTGTAATGGCACAGTTAGAATGAGATTGAGATAGCACAGAGAAGGTGGTGGCACATATCCTCACAGAACATCTTTAATATTCTTGCATTCTGGACCATGGACACACACTGACCTGCTTCAGACTGGGAGAATTTCAAATGGCACTTCAAATGAGCACAAGATAGTGAGACAGCAGTGCTGTGGAAGCATGATCTGTATTTAATGAGATGATAAATATAAAATTTTATGAAAAAAGTCACCAGAATTCACAGATGGAAACCTTCCTTTAAATTCCCTAAAATTGACACTTAGCTAAATGTTGGGAAAATTCACCACAATATCTCTGATAATGCAGCTTTCCTTCATACTGAACTAATACTAGGGTAGAGTTTTGTGCTCAGATTTACAGGAACTCAGACAAAAGTTTTGGTCACCTGTAGAAGATCTGACCATATGATAATGAACAGTCAATACGCAATTCTGGCTTGAGCAATTACAATGAATTCTTAGATGAGGTCATTTTTTCTTTAGAGAGTAGACAATCAGAATACAAACAGTATTATATCTAATATTCCAAAAGGCCCTTGACAAAGTGCCACATTATGGGCTAAAGATTAAAGACTGATCATATGAGGTTGCAGAACAGTCAGGCAATTCATAATTAGCTGAATGCAAGACCAGAGACCCAAACAATGACAAAGGTAGCTGTTCGAAGTGGCAGAAGAGGAGATCGCGAGTATCATGCTGGAACATGTCACAAATTAGGTTTCATAATCAAAAATACAACTTCTAAACCTGACAGGCAGGAAATTAAATTTGGCGATGTGACAGTGGTATACGAGACAGTAACAATTTACAACAGATTGGCAAACATGGAGAATGAACTTTATACTTGTTAACATTTGTTTGTTCATTATAAGATTGAGCCATTGACAATCAACTGTTGTAATCATCTATTCCCTTCTCCCAGATTGCTTCTGCTTAAATGCAACTATACGACACACCTCAACCATTCCCTGTGGTAGCAACTTCCACTTTCTTATGACTCTTTGGATCAGCATCCCTTCTGAATTCCCTACTGGATTTTATGGCAATTACACTGATGGCCTTGAGTTGTGCTTTTCTCGACAAAAACAAATATTGTCTTTTACCCATTCTATCAAACCTCTCATCATTTTAAAGAATTATTAGGTTGCTCCCACAGCCTTCTCTTTTCAAAAAGAAACAGCCTCAGATTGTCAATCTTTTTCTGATGCACATCGCACTTCCTTGTATCATCTTTGTAAATTTTCTCTAGCCTCTCTCCAGTGCCTCTAATATCCATTTAATAAAATGGTCATTCTGATCATCCAGAACTACATGTAGTTCTCCAAGTATGATATAGTCTAATCACAGCTTAATGTGCTATGCTCGACAGCATAACTTCCCTACTTTTCAATTCTATCTCTCTAAAAATAAAGCATAGCAATTAGTTTGGTGTTTTATGCCTCGCTAACCTGTCACACAATGATTAGCAATCGGTGTATCTGTTCAATGAAGTCCTTTTATTCCTCGTCTCCATCAAGACTTGCAACTGCTCAGTAATCAGTCATATTTCTCATCTTACAAAAATGCACTGCCTCACAATTGCTTTTGAGTTTCATTTGTCGATTATTTGTGCACACTCAAAATTTATTCATAAAGTCATAGAATTTTACAGTGCTGAAGGAGGCAATTCGGCCCACCCTGCCTTCATCGGCTCCTGAGAGACCTACCTAGCTCGTCCCATTCTCCAGCCCTATCTCCACAGCCTTCTGGAGTCATAGAGATGTACAGCATGGAAACAGATCCTTTGGTCCAACTTGTCCATGCCAACTAGGTATCCTTACCTAATTAGTCCCATTTGCCAGACTTGGCCCACATCCCTCTAAACCCTTCCTAGTTATATACCAATCCAGATGCCTTTTAAATGTTGTAAGTGTACCAGCCTCCACCACTTCCTCTGGCAGCTCATTCTATACACGGACCATCCTCTACATGAAAAAGTTGCTGTTTAGGTCCCTTTTAAAATTTTGCCTTCTCACCCTAAACATGTACCCTCCAGTTCTGGACTCCCCTACCTCGGTGAAAAGACAATATCTATTTATCCTATCCATGCCCCACATGATTTTATAAACCTCTATAAGGTAACTCCTCAGCCACCAACACTCCAGAAATGCATTACTTTCAAATATATACCCACCTCTCTTTTGAAACCTCGTGTGGAATCCATCTCTACCACTTTCCCAGGCAGCACATTCCAAATGGTAAAATCTCTTTGAGTAAACAAGTTTCTCCACATTTTATTCCTAGCTCTCTTGCTGCTATGTTGAAATTGACTTCTTGTACTGACATACTAACTATTGGAAACTGAATATCCTTCTTTACCCAGTCAAAATTGTTCATGCTATTAAACAGCTCAATCAGGTCACCTCTTAATCTTCCCTGTTCCAGGGAAAATAAGCCCAATTTCTCTATTATTTCCTTGTAACTATAATCCCTCATTCCTGGTATCATTTCAGCAAATCTCCTTTGCATTCTTTCCAGGACTTTAACATTCTTCCTTCAATAAGTTGCCAAGAGCTGAACACAATTGTCCAACGGTGGTCTGACCAATCATTTGTGGAAGTGTAATTATATCTCTGAACTGGTTGACTAACAAAATGCCTTTTCTGTTCATATTAATACTCAAACCAAGCAGGTAGACTCTGATTAGTCAGTGTTAAAAATCACACAATACCAGGTTATAGTCAAACAGGTTTATTTTGAAGTTGAAAAGTGTGGTACTGGAAAAGCACGGCTGGTCAGGCAGCATCGACATTTCGAGCATAAGCCCTTCATCAGGAATGAGGGGGTGGTCCAAGGGGGCTGACAGACAAATGGGAGGGATTTGAGGCTGGGAGGGTGGGAGATGGCTGGGAACGCGATTGGTTGATGAAGTTTGGGGTGAAAGTGATAAGTCAGAGAGGAGGGTGGAGTGGATAGGTGGGAAGGAAGGTGGACATGTAGGACACATCAAGTGGTCCTGAGTTGGCAAGTGAAGATGGACATGTAGGACACATCAAGTGGTCCCAAGTTGGAGGGTTGGATCTGGGATCTGGGAGAGGAAATGAGGAAACTGGTGAAACCCACATTGATCCTGTGTGGTTGGAGGGTCCCAAGCGGAAGATGAGGCACACGCACTAAACAACCCCACAACCCCATGGCTGAACAATTTAACTCCCCCTTATTTACCTCCCTCCAATTTATCTCTCAGCCCCCTTGGGCCACACCCTCATTCCTGATGAAGAGCTTATGCTTGAAATGTTGATCCTCCTGCTCCTCGGACGCTGCCTGACCGGCTTGTTTCTTTCCAATACCACTCTGTTCAACTCTGATCTCCAGCATTTGCAGTGCTCACTTTCTCCCAGATTCAGTTGGAAGTACAAGAATTTGGAGCACTGTTCTGTCATCAGGATCCTAGAACACAGAATTTATAGTAGATCAAAGTGTCATACAACAGATGTCCTGTATCGAGTCAACACTGACAACTCCACATCCTAATTAGTCAGGACTTTGCCATGGGGATGGAGTAGAGTTTGGTGACCTCCATGATACTACTTTTTGAAAAAGCTGCAATGTATGTATAAATTGCTTCCAATTATATAAAACAAGGTTTTGTGTACTAAGCATGCAGCTTCTAACACCCAAATACATCACACGGCAAGCTCAACTGATCTTAAATTGGTTTCCAATACAACTCTTAGCACTAAAATATTTAATAAGTGATTTACAATTGTCAAAACCATATCTAATGGTGGGTACATTTCTTCTGAGAGTTGTAAACACAGGCTAATTGAGCACAAGAGGCATGTTGCCAGCTCTGAATGGTCAACAGGATGTTATTTGATGCCAGTCTTTGGGAATTATGGCCGACGTACCTGCATCACACTAGAACATGTAGAAAGTGAGAACTGCAGATGCTGGAGGTCAGAGCTGAAAAATGTGTTGCTGGAAATCGTAGCAGGTCAAGCAGCATCCAAGGAGCAGGAGAATCAAAGTTTCAGGCATAAGCCCCTTCTTCAGGAATCCTGAAGAAGGGCTTATGCCCGAAATGTCGATTCTCCTGCTCCTTGGATGCTGCTTGACCTGCTGCGCTTTTCCAGCAACGCATTTTTCAGCTCACACTAGAATTTGTATGTCACATCACTTCTCTGTGAGATAGGCAAACTATCTTGGTCTGAGATTTAAAGTAAACTATGGATGAAACATAGAGCACCCTCTTTTCATCAGTATGAATTGGTACCTCATTTTCTAAAACAAAAACTGAAAATTGCTGCAAAAACTCAGCAGTTCTGGCAGTATCTATGGACAGAAAGTAGAGTTAACATTTCAGGTCCAGTGACCCTTCTTCCAGTTCTCTTTCTTGCATCCAATTCTAGGGATGAATGCAAGACAGGAGAAAGTGAGGTCTGCAGATGCTGGAGATCAGAGCTGAAAATGTGTTGCTGGAAAAGCGCAGCAGGTGAGGCAGCATCCGAGGAACAGGAGATTCGACGTTTCGGGCATAAGCCCTTCTTCAGGAACGCAAGACAAAAAGCTTCAACTCTAGTCTCCTTTCAGCAATATTTAAAAAGGTATTCATACAAGGATGCTTGATGTCTGAGATTCAATTTCAAAATTTTTACTTTGAATTGATACGTATTTTACTTAGTGAATGCAAATGTCCAGAGCCACACAATAGGATACTTATTTGCTGAGTTTAAAGTGATTCGTCCATCGTTTTGTCTGTAAAGGTATGCTCCTGCATGACGTGCTACATTGTCATGTCCCTCGCCGTGGTACAGTTGCTCAGGAGTTAGCACTGCTGCCTTATAGCACCATGAGTAACTGTCCATGTGGAGTTTGCATGTTCTTCCAGTGTCTGCATGGGTTTCTTTTGGGTGCTCCAGTTTCCTCCCACAGTCCAAAGATGTGCAAGTTAGGTGGATTAGCCATACTAAATTGCCTATAACGTCTGTGGATGGATTAGCCATGGCTAATGGAGTTATGGGAATAGGCTGAGTGGCTGGATGTGGGTCTGATGCTTTTTGGAGGGTTGGTACAGACTCAATGGGCTAAATAGTCTCTTTCTGTACTGGAGGGATTTGATGACTTGCAAAAGGGCTTTGTTCTAAGGACCCCACACAAGAGGTTGTCTGTGCAGGGGCTCTGACTTGTCCTGAACCTGTTTGGAAAAGACCTTAGTAGGTCAAAGTCTGCCATTTGACAGATGGCAATAAGAAACTTGTTTGCAACTTCCTGTGTTTCCCATCCCTTTCTCCAAAGCATGTTTACTGGTAGATCTTGTTCAGAAAGATGAATCCAAAGGGGGCACAGAGATGGAAGTCAGGCAGTACAGGAGGTTGAACAGGTCACCATGAAGTAGGTGGGTGAGAGATGCAGTATGGATGATTTCAATCAGCTGGTAGGTTTTCTTCAATCAATGGATCTGTGACTTTTGCGAAGGGAAGGGCGGGTGAGCAGAAGGTGCCAGTTATGATAAGGCACGGTCTGAGGTCCAACCTTTTGTGACAGTAGAACTTTGTCGCTTTGATCTCGACTGTAGTTTTTCCAGCTGTTTCAGGAAGGACATAATACCTAGAGTCCCTCCTCTAGAATTGTGCTGAATATTCACACCCCAGCTGTAATCCAACGTCACCATGTCAGTGCCCAGACACTACTGGAGAAACAAATGATCCTGCAACAGAATTCCGTATTCTAAGAGAAAAAAAAGACTTCTCGTCATCCCCCAGAACCACCAATCTCAACATTTAACCAATCCTGATTTTATGGCAATTGAATATGCTCCCTGAATCCACAATTTAATGTTGAGTGCCAATCGACCATGAAGCAAAATCTCACTCGATTACAATGCACATGTATATCAAGTAAAGGGAATGCAGGGTTTGAAATGCTGGATAGATTGGGACTTCTTTCACTGGAGGGAGGAGGTTGAGGAGTGACCTTACGGAGGTTTATAAAATCATGATGGGCATAGACAAGATGGATGGTAGATGTCTTTTCCCTAGGGTGGAGGACTTCAAAATTAGGAGCATATTTTTAAGGTGAGAAGAGGAAGATTTATAAAAGATGTAGGCAGTTTTTGTTTTACAGAGACTGGCTCAAAGGTAGAAGGCTCAAAGGGAGGGTGGTGGAGGGTTGAAGGGATCTGTGCTGGGTCCACTATTTTTCATCATTTATATAAATGATTTGGATGTGCACATACGAGATGGAGTTAATAAGTTTGCAGATGAAACCAAAACTGGAGGTGTAGTGGACAGCAAAGAAGGTTACCTCAGATTATAATGTAGATCTTGATCAGATGGGCTAATGGGCTGAGGATAGAGTTTAATTTAGCAAAATGTAAGGTGCTGCATTTTGGAAAAGCAAATCTTAGCAGGACTTATACATTTAATGGTAAGGTTCTAGAGAATGTTGATGAACAAAGAGAACTTGGAGTGAAGGGTCATAGCTCCTTGAAAATAGATTTGCAGGTAGATAGGATAGTGAAGAAGACATTTGGTAAGCTTTCCTCTATTGGTCAGAGTATTGAGTACAGGAGTTGGGAGGTCATGTTGCTGCTGTACAGGACATCGGTTAGGCTACTGTTGGAATATTGCATGCAATTCTGGTCTTCTTCCTATTGGAAAGATGTTGTGAAACTTGAAACTATTCAGAAAAGATTTACAAGAATGTTGCCAGGGTTAGAGGATTTGAGCTACAGGGAGAGGTTAAATAGGATGGGGCTGTTTTCTCTGGAGCGTCGGAGGCTGAGGGGTGACCTTATAGACGTCTATAAAATCATGAGGGGCATGGGTAGGATGAATAGACAAAGTCTCTTCCCTGGACTGGGGAAGTTCAGAACTAGAGGGCATAGGTTTAGGGTGAGAGGAGAAAGATACAAAAGAGACCTAAGGAGGAACTTTTTCACACAGAGGATGGTACATGTATGGAATGAGCTGCCAGAGGAAGTGGTGAAGGCTGGTACAATTGCAGCAATTAAAAGGCATCTGGATGAGTATATGAATAGGAAGGGTTTAGAAGGATATGGGCCGAGTGCTGGCAAATGGAACGAGATTAGGTGAGGATACCTGGTCGGCAGGAATGAGTTGGACCGAAGGGTTTGTTTCCATGCTGTACATCTCTTATGACTCTACCGTTCATGTGTAGAATGAATTGCCAGAATAAATAACTGCAGAGAAAGTGAGGACTGCACATGCTGGAGATCAGAGCAGAAAATGTGCTTCTGGAAAAGCACAGCAGGTCAGGCAGCATCCAAGAAGCAGGGGAATCAACATTTCAGGAATGAGCCCTTCTTCAGGAATGAGGAAAGTGTGCCAAGCAGGCTAAGATAAAAGATAGGGAGGAGGGACCTGGGGGAGGGGTGCTAGAAATGTGATAGGTGGAAGGAGGTTAAGGTGAGGGTGATAGGCCGGAGTTGGGGTGGGGGTGGAGAGGTCAGGAAGAAGATTGCAGGTTAGGAAGGTGGTGCTGAGTTCGAGGGTTGGGATTGAGACAAGGTGGGGGGGAGGAGAAATGAGGAAACTGGCGAAATCTGAGTTCATCCCTTGTGGTTGGAGGGTTCCTTGGCGGAAGATGAGGCGCTCTTCCTCCAGTCGGTGTGTTGCTATGGTCTGGCGATGGAGAAGTCCAAGGACCTGCACGTCCTTGGTGGAGTGGGAGGGGGAGTTGAAGTGTTGAGCCACAGGGTGGTTGGGTTGGTTGGTCCGGGTGTCCCAGAGGTGTTCTCTGAAACGTTCTGCAAGTAGGCGGCCTATCTCCCCAATATAGAGGAGGCCACATCAGGTGCAGCGGATGCAGTAAATGATGTGTGGGGAGGTGCAGGTGAATTCTGGCGGATATGGAAGGATCCATTGGGGCCTTGGAGGGAAGTAAGGGGGGGAGGTGTGGGCGCAAGTTTTGCATTTCTTGCGGTTGCAGGGGAAGGTGCCGGGAGTGGAGGTAGGGTTGGTGGGGCTTGTGGATCTGACGAGGGAGTCACGGAGGGAGTGGTCTTTTCGGAACGCAGATGGGGAGGAGAGGGAAATTCGGAATGCTGATAGGGGAGGGGAGGGAAATTCAGAACACTGATAGAGGAGGGAAGGGGAAATTCCCTCCCCTCCCCTATCAGCGTTCCAAAAAGACCACTCCCTCCGTGACTCCCTCGGCAGGTCCACACCCCCCACCAACCCAACCTCCACTCCCGGCACCTTCCCCTGCAACCGCAAGAAATGCAAAACTTTCGCCCACACCTCCTCCCTCACTTCCCTCATTGGCCCCAAGGGATCCTTCCATATCCGCCACAAATTCACCTGCACCTCCACACACATCATTTACTGCATCCGCTGCACCCGATGTGGCCTCCTATACATTGGGGAGACAGGCCGCTTACTTGCAGAACGTTTCAGAGAACACCTTTGGGACACCTGGACCAACCAACCCAACCACCCCGTGGCTCAACACTTCAACTCCCCCTCCCACTCCACCAAGGACATGCAGGTCCTTGGACTCCTCCATCACAAGTCCATAGCAACATGATGACTGGAAGAAGAGCGCCTCATCTTCCGCCAAGAACTCTCCAACCACAAGGGATGAACTCAGATTTCTCCAGCTTCCTCATTTCCCCTCCCCCAACCTTGTCTCAGTCCCAACTCTCGAACTCAGCACCACCTTCCTAACCTGCAATCTTCTTTCTGACCTCTTCACCCCCACCCCACTCCAGCCTATCACACTCACCTTAACCTCCTTCCACCTATCGCATTTCCAACACCACTCCCCCATGTCCCTCCTCCCTACCTTATATCTTAGCCTGCTTGGCACACTTTCTTCATTCCTGAAGAAGGGCTCATGCCCGATACGTCGATTCTCCTGCTCCTTGGATGCTGCCTGACCTGCTGTGCTTAAATAACTGCGGATACAGTTACAACATCTAAAAGATATTTGGATGAGTACATGAATAAGAAATGTTGGGTGTATATGGGCTATGCGCAGGCAGGTAGGAATAGTATAGTTTGGGATTATTCTCAGCATGGACTGGTGAGACCGAAAGGTTTGTTTCTGTGCTGTATGACTCTAAGTATGATTCTACACACTGGACAATTCAATACTCTGCTAAGGGATATCTATTTCTCCTTATCTAATTGATCTTATGACTTCATTAAATTTAACAAAATCTAGTATTAACTTCTGTCTCCTCTGATACTGCAACTGCTGAATAGGTGCTCTGGACAATAAAAAGAATTGATTGATTTACAAAGCATGTAAAATGACCGTCTGAGTTTATTGAGCCAAATATAGTGGGAATCTCGGAACTGCAGGAACCTGATAATGGTATGCTCAATTCATGATCTGATGAAGCATGACAAAGATAAAAATGTGAGAAATGATGGCATTCTCCTCTGTTCCATTTTGATTAGCTGACTAAATTTGTAAATTGCACTTTTGATAAGACAAGTATGATGGAACATATTAACATTCACAGTAAAACAAATCATAGCTACTGGTTTACATTTTATGTAGTCGATTGACAAGATTATAACAAACTGTGCGCATGTGTGTCTGTGAGAAAGAGAGAGAGGAGCAGTGCCAAGACAGGACTTTGTTAAGCCCTTTAGCTCTCAGTAATCACTCTCCCCAACCCCTCCACTTCCTATGCCATATCCATGCCCTCCATGTTAGTGAGTGCCAAGTGACAGGATAGTCCTGATATTCTTTTTTGAGAAACATTCTGCGCCTCAGTTCCAACATTGTGAGATAACAACCTAATTTCCTTCATAGTTAGAAGTTCAATGAGCCACAACCTGTGCCCTCGCTACCAATCCCTAGTCACTGGGATCACAAAGGTACTGCTGCAGGCATGTTCTGCACCTAATCCTGCTGTTGTATTGACTTGAATTACTAAAATATATTCCACATTCATGAGCTTGGAGGTTGCTCACATTTGTCGAAATTAAATCCTTCAAACTAAAGGTCAGTTTCTTTCTACACAAATTCTAACTTTCAAAATAGACTGGCATTTAACAGGATAAATAAAACTAAAAATAAAACCATTCAAAAGTAACAAGATAGATTCCAAACTCAACAGATTATGAGTACTTAGATCCCTGTGCTGAGATCAGAAGGATTGCTAGGTGTGACTCTGTGGCTACAGGAGTTCAGCAGGTCCAAAAAACAGTCATTTGACTTGAAACATTTACTGCGTTTTTCTCTCCACGAAAGCTGCCAGACCTATTGAGCTTTTCTAGCATTTATCATTTAACAATGTTATCATTTCAGATCTCCAATATTTGCAACATTTTACTTTTAACTCACTTGCCCACTGAATGGAATGTATTCTAACAAACAGAGCCACAGGGAGAAGTTTTTAATCATGTTCGGTGCCAAGTCCAGGAGCTGGATTTGTGTCACCCAACAGAGGTGCAGATCAGATTACAAACTACAACATAGCTTTTGTTTTGCTAGAAAAATAATTTTCCTTTGTATTTCTGACCCCAGAACATTTTCGCATGGCAGTGGGTCAAAGCACACATACAAACACCTCTTCTAATGTTAGGGTCCTCATTTGTGAGGAACATTTAATTTCCTCTGGCACGCATAATCACTCTTGCAGCTCCTTGGAGATCTCATGACCTCAAGAGGAAGCCAGTTCAAGAGTCAGGGACAATCTGACAGATAACATAAAATGTTTTGATACCTTTAAATGTACTAACAGATGTTACATTGCAAACCATATTGTTTTTAGTACAGCAATTCATCATAGAGATCTAACCTCCCAAGATATATCCTTCCTTAGATTGTCCACCAGTGTTTAATTGTTGTCATTCATTACTGTGCTTTGTCAATGGTCAAAAATGCTGTAGTGGATTTTAGAAAAACATGCCCCTTCAACTTCTGATGTCATATTTTGTGCAGTCTTTGAAATTGATGGACAACTCTAGTTATTAAAAAAAATATTTTTGACTGATGGAAAAAGTCTCTACAGTTCCTCAGCTTCCTTCGCTGCTCGTTGGATGCTGCCTGAACTGCTGTGCTCTTCCAGCACCACTGATCCAGAATTCCTTTTGATTGATAGACACTCTCCTTTTAAATAGAAGTGGGAGACTATTCTAATTTGTTAGTTTCAGTCAATGCAGTTGGTGATATTTGTTCTCACAGCTGCAGTCAATATGAATGTCTTCAGATCAGCAGCTCATTTATTAACCCAGAATGTAATAAATTCTTGAAGAGATATTAATTCACATAATACATCTTTGATGTGGTTTCTTCTCTATTTACAAATCAAATTGGCATTAAAGGATTACACTTTCCTTTGCACTGCAGTGATCCTTTCATTACTGGTGGAAACAAAATGGAGCTAATAGCTTCCTTCTTCCCTGGAACATTTTTGTGACTCTTCCAACAATCAACAGCATGTGCTTGAACTCAGGGTTTTATTTATTATTAGAACTTTTCTTACAATATTTTAAAATAATTGTCAATTCTACTGTATGTCTTCTGAGTGTTACACATTGATCATACCAGGTGAATGGCTCAAAGGATTCATGGCATCAGGTACATGGAATGAGTGATGTAAGTGGTCATGACAGGGTTACATTGGGAAGGTGAGGTACAGTGTAGGTCAGGGAGATGGGGAGGGAATAATTGGTGTTGGAAGTTTCTAACTTGTCAGCATCCATTCTTGTACTCCTCACATTCCAACACAGTTCACAAAACGGCCTTAAACCCAATCCCTGTGTGAAAGGAAAACAATTGCAGGCAAAGTCGTGCATCTCGCAAAGCATGAGAGGTTGCAGGTTAAATAGAGACCAATTCTGCATACAGTACTCCAGATGTCATCTTATCAATTCTCTCTGCCACTAAAGCATAACCTCCCTACGTTTGCATTCAATTCCCCTTGCACCAAATAACATTTTGTCAGCTTTCCTAATTACCTGCTGTACCTTCACACCAAATGTTTGCAATTTTGGTGCCGGGACAGATCTCTTTCCTTCTCCGTGTTGTGACCTCATTGTTTAGGGAATATATTTTACTTATTCTTCCTGTCAAAAGAGACAATTTCATTTCTTTCCTACATCTCTATCCATTTGATATATCTTTACCCACTCATTTAAGTTGGCTACATCTCTTTTGTATCCTCCTTATGGTCTCTTCACAACTTATTCTCCTAACCATCCCATGTAGCAACTATGCTTCAGTGCTTTCATCCAAGTCATTTATATAAGTTGTAAAAAGTGACGAGCTCAGCACTGATCCCTGTAGTGCACCAATCATTAAATCTTGACAACCAGCAAGTGACCTATCTATGTGTATTGTTTCCTGTTAAACAGTCAATCTTCTTTGCATGCCAATACCATATAGTATGAACTTTCACTTTCCATCATGACCTTTGATATGGCACCTTATTCTAAGTGGTTTCTGGGAGTTGAAGTAAGTTCATTGGATCCTCTTTAGCCACAGAATGCTTCTTCAAATAACTCCAGTAATTTGGTTAAATAAGAATTCCCTTTCACAAAACCATGTTGACTGTGACTGATTATGTTGAACTTTTTTTCAGTGCCCTATTGCGATGCCTTTATAAAAAGCTTCTAACATCATAATTATAATGCATGTTAAGCTAACTAGTTTGGAAGTTCTTGCTTTCTGCCTCCCTCCATTGTTGAATAAATGGGTTACACCGACTATTATCCAATCTTCCCAAAATCCAGAGAATTTTTGAAAATGAAAGCCAATGCATCAACACACTTACTATTTCTAGAAACACTCAGGACAAAGACTATCTGTATCCAGAGACATGTCAACCCACAACATCAACAATTTGGTCAGTACTACTTGCCTGGTGTTTCAAAGTTTTCTTTAGATCCTCTTTTGCTTTTGTAGTTAACATGTGTGGTGGGTTTTCCCCTTTGAATCTTTATTTCTTATTGGAATATCCCCTTAAATGCCTGCCACTGCATCACTAATTTCTTCGCCTAATTTGCAAGTTTATTTGAGCAAACTTGCATTCATATTCATATAACTGCCAGTATTTAAGACTGAAGTACAAGTCTTGAATCTACTCTTCTGTTCCTCAAACTGAACATAAAATTCAATCTCATTATGATCACTGCTAAGGTATGTTGTCTTTTCAATGAGATCATTAATTAATCCTACTTCATTGTACAATGCTAGATCTGGCCAGCCACTTTCTAGTTAGCTCCAGAATATGCTGCTCTCTAGTTGACACTTTACTGACCTTTGGGCAATTACGGACAGGTAACAAATGCTGACCTAGCCAGAAATGCCCACATCCCAGGTGTTGATTTTTGTTAAATCCTGAAAAGAATCTGAGATCCTTGCCTAGACTGTCAATGGATCATTGCAGTCTACATAGATTAAAATAAAATCTTCTTAACCACTATCACACCTTTGTGACAAACTCGCATTATTTCTTGCTTTATACTCCAAACTACCACATGAATATTGTTAGAGTGCTATACATCATAGTCAACGTTTCGGGCTTCCTGATGAAGGACTTTTGCCTGAAACGCCGATTTTGCTGCTCCTCGGATGCTGCCTGAACTGCTGTGCTCTACCAGCACCACTAATCCAGAATCTGGTTTCCAGCATCTGCAGTCATTGTTTTTACCTGTTATACATCATAATAGAAGTGACTTCATGCTCTTATTATTCCCATCTCTACCTAGGCCATTCTTCTCTACTGTATTGTGTTAATACAATCATTAATTAACAGAGTCACCGTCCACCTTTTCGAAGCTTCTTGACTGCCCTAAATGCCGTGCAGCTTTCAATATTTAGATTCCAATTTATGTAATCTTTTCTCCATGTTTCTGTCATGGCAATCAGATTGTATTTGTTCATTTCTATTTGTGCTTTCAGTTCAACTATTTTGTTATGAATGCTGCACACACTCAGATAGGCATTAGTTTTGTCCTTTTAATATTTTTGTAACTCCTACTCTTACCTGTTGACTTAATTTGATTTGTAACACATTTGCCTTGGATTCATGCATAGACTATTTCTTTTTTTTCCCATATTAATACCTCTTTTCTTCTATCTTGCCTCTACTCTCCAATTAACTATTTCTTTCCCATGTGATATTTGCCCCAAATATTTACCTGAAAATCTTTCTCCTTCCTTATTGATGCTGATCTCTGCAAGCATAGGTCAGGTGTAGACTGTCATAGAACCCCTTCTTTCCCCAGTAGTGAAGCCAGGAGCCCAATGAAACCGAACTTGTTTCTACTGCAACAGTCTTTAAGCCACACATTGATTTCGCTAATTTTATTTGCACTATTCCAAATCAAACACAACTCAGATAAAAGTCCAAAGATGATTACATTCGAGGATCTATTTCTTCATTGGGTGCCCTTCTCCCCAAACTGACTATGTATAACCTCTTTCCTTGTCTTGCCAATATCACTGGTGCCTATATGGACTGTGGTGAACAGTGCTGTTACATCGAACTATTCCAACGAGCCATCACACACTGCAGCACAGACAAACTTCGGAAAACAGAGGAGAACCACCTATACAACGTATTCAAGAAGAATGGATACTCAAAAAATACAGTCCGCAGATTCCTCAAGAACTAACCACGACAAGCAGACCAAACACAGCCAGAAACCCTAACCACCTTACCATCCATCAAAGAAGTTTCAGAAATGACAGCCAGACAACTAAGACCCCTCAAAATCCTAGTGGCACATGAACCCACCAACACTCTCAAACAAAAAATAACAAACTTAAAAGACCCAGTACAACCCATGGACAAAACCAACGTCATCTACAAAATTCCATGCAAGGACTGCCACAAACACTACATAGGACAAACAGGAAGAAAGTTAGCCACCAGGATACATCAGCTCACCACAAAAAGACACGACTCTCTCTCCCTCGTAGCCCTACACACGGATGAAAAAAAAACACAATTTTGACTGGGACAAGACATCTATCCTGGGACAAGCTAAGCAAAGATTTGCCAGAGAATTCCTAGAGGCCTGGCACTCCAACCACAACACCATAAATAAACACATAGATCTAGATACCATCTATCAACTCCTCAGAAAACGAACAGGAAATGACATCACCACAAACCCCAGGAACCCCATCCTGGAGAAAGATATAAATAGAAAGCAGAAGAAAACAGCTTTGCTTCACTTGGAGGTTGCCAATGATGATGTTACCTAGCCAGGTACTGAAACGTCTGGATATCAAACCTACAGCTCAGCGAGCAAACCTACACACTAAACCCCTAGAAAAATTACTTAAAAGCATAATAAGAGGTTCTACCTATCAAGCAAGAGGCTTGTGTTTCTTTTCTCAAGTGAAAGTACTAAGGGATAACCTTAAAGAAGTCTTGAAGATTACAATAGGATTTTGTAAGGTTAGATGGAGAGATGTTTAAGATATTGAAGAGTTATGAATAAATCTGGAAGGAATTCACCATTACTCAGTAGTTAGAGTGTGGAGATTGATATCACTTTGAAGAATTGAGGTAGATAAGACTGTTGGCCAGAATAAGTGAGAAAAACAAATGCAAGAGAAAGAAATAGAAAAGACATAATTTTTGGATTTGATGAAAAGAGGTATTATTGATAAGATGAAATGCCAAAATGAAGTCCTTTTTGACAGAAGTTGCCGCAGAATTCTTTTTTTAAAATAGAACTGAGGAAGAGTGGCTGATGCATCGACTGCAATTTTTCTCTCAAAGCAGCAAAATAAATCATATAATCATTCATTTCTGTGCTGTTCCTGGCACCTTGTAGGATGGATATTTGTCAGTTTGTTTACCTCACTAACAGCAATGTCTTTGCTTCCAAAATGTGAAGGTGCCTGTGTTGGACTGGGGTGTACAAAGTTAAAAATTACACAACCGCAGGTTATAGTCCAACAGGTTTATTTGGAGGCACTAGCTTTCAGCTCACTGCTCCTTTATCAGGTAACAACCTACAACCCATTCTAAAAGTTGAAAGATTTAACAGCAATATATTGTTTGAATTGCACGACGCAGTGATACTTTGCTATAAATTCTGTGTTTTATGATCCTGCCCCACTAGTTACCTGATTAAAGAGCAGCACTCTGAAAGCTAGTACTTCCAAATAAACCTGTTGGACAAAACCTGGTGTTGTGGGATTTTTAACTATACTTCCAAAGTAATTCAGTGGTTGTGAAATGTTCCCGAACACAAGTATTGCATTAATGTGGCTTCTTTCTATCTCTGGTGACTAAGACAATCTTACGTTATTTTTATCATTTTGCTTCATGTTTTTAAGCTGAATTGCCTCAAAACATAGTTAAATATTCTCAAAAGCAAAAGTCAACAAATTCAGACTTAATTCCGTCTGATTTAATCTGCATTTAGCTGAATACTGATTAGGGTAATTTATACAGTAATCGACTCAGAACCAATGATGACTGCTCTTTTTTGTATGACCTGAGGATAACACTTGCTGTGACTTGTACTGCCTTTCATGCAACATCTGTTTTGGAGATTATTGTATCGCACAGGGGGGAAAAAAATTATTGCGCAGTGAGTATAAATAATCAAATAACAGAGGGATTTTATGTGAAATTACCTGCAGTTAGCTCTTGCAGTATTATATATATAACTCTTGCAGAGACTCAGGTCTATCCAGCATATGTACGTAACAGTTATTAATGTTGCTAATATCTGCTATTTACAGAGTTGTGATAAACACTTGAGGTGTTTAATTTTGCAACTATCTGATGACTAAAGATATCCACAATCTCAGCAGGTATCTTACTGGGTGGGGTCAAATGTTCTGCACAGATTTATTGGAGCTACCTTTAGACGTATGTTTAGAACAGACATGGTGAAACCTCATGGCTGGAGGGTATGAAAATTGTATGGGGTTGCATAAATGCCCAAGGAACAAGGAATTAAACTTTTTTAAAAATGATCAGTTATGCATGAAGTCCTTCTTATTGGTAACTATACCATCATAATGATGCAATACAACAATGAAATCAAAAATAGCCCATTTCTCATGACTCTCTATTAGGTGCCCTGTACTTACAGGAGAAATTGAGGACTGCAGATGCGAGAGGTCAGAGTCAAAAAGTGTGGCAGTGGAAAAGCACAGCCAGTCAGGCAGCATCCGAGGAGCAAGAGAGTCAATGTTTCAAGCATAAGCTGTTCATCAGGAATGCCATCAACTCTCCTGCCCCTTGGATGCTGCCTGATCGGCTGTGCTTTTCCAGCACCATACATTTTGGTTCTATAGAAGGCCTTTAGGTCTACTTGGAGCACTGCTCCATGCCCCATTCTGACACCAGACATCCATCTCTAGGAATCTAAACTGGCTGCCAACTGCACAATGATCTGGCAGTGAACTGGAGTACCCCGGTCAGTCACCTTTAATGGACCTGAATGAATCTCCTCAGGATCTGTATCTGCCACTCGTCATGTGGGGGGGGGGGTGGGAAGCCATGCTGACTGCAAAGCTGCCACCAGAGAAACAGCTGGTGCCAGGAAAACCACATGCCAACCAAGGGGGACCTGTACTCCTTCTTTCCCACCACCAGACAGGCCTGAAAAACCCAGCTGTGTGGCTTCATTATGTCACACCAGCAAGTTGTTCAGCTTTTATCAGCTTTCTTTACAGCAATCCAACTCATCTTCATTCCCATCCACTCAAGCTAGCCCCAGAGTGCTGCACATTAATTTTCCTCAAGTCAATTTCCTTTTGCAATCATTGATCATCCCTCCGCCAATCACCTTTGGGGGCAGTGAGCTCCAGGTCATTACCATTCACTATATTAAAAAATATTTCCCCACATCACTGTTGAAATCATATCCCCTCGTCCTTGCACCATCAGACAATATGGGAACATGTCTCCCTGTCCATGGCATCCAAACCTGCCATAATCTTTTATACCTCGATTACATATTCCCTCAACCATTTCTGCTCTACAGGTGCCAGCCCCAGTTCTCTAACCTAGACTTTTGATTACATTCCATAGTTCCTAGAAAATTCTGGTAAATATCCTTTGTACTCTCTCAAGGTGCTCCAAATTCTTTCTATAATGCTGCAATCAGAAATTATAGTCAAGCAAGTAGGCCACAGAAGTCAATCTAGGCCAGAAAATAAGGATTGCAACCTGCACTTCCAAAGAAGTCAACTTAAAGGACCATTGGTACATCCTCTCAACTTCAGAGAAATTGGAGATTAGCAGGCATTTCATTCTCCTCTCATAATCCAATAACTATTATTGGAGCCAAACTTACTTATTTAAAGAACTGCTTTAGGGTTTGGGGTGGAACAAAACCTGGTCACCAATTTACAAACCTGCGTAAGAATTAAAATAAGCCCCCAATAGATTTTGAGCTGAGAACCAGATGTCTGGCAATTGACATTTACCCAACATTTCACTCCAGATTCCCAACAGATATATTTTCCAACATATTAGAATTAGTTCCTGATTGTAACCATGTGGTCAAAGGCTCTTATGCAGAACAACTGATCTATCCAGACTTTGGGACAGTAGCAGAAACCAAGTGGAGGCAATGATGCATTATTTCTGAGATTACTCAGTAAAATTCCCATTTGTTGGGCAACCAATCTGAAATTTTAGAGGAAATAAAGGCTTAATTAAAGGGCTACTTAGCTAGAGTGATACAAAGTAGAGAGACAACAGAGGTAAAGCAAATCGTTTGAAGGTATTATACAGTCACTGAATAGATGCACACAATTCTCTGGCAGCAATTCAGGCCACCTGGGCCACTGGAATGGCATCTGTGATTACAACATTGAGTTAGAACAATAACTGCCAAATTAAAAAAAAGTCACTGAAGAATGCAAAACTGGAACTACTGCACCCTTAAATGCTAAACAATTTATATCAGAAAATACCTCAGCTATGTAAAAATTGACACGGGAAGCTGGAGGATATGAAGACAGTATTGGCTAAAGTGGCATTATAAAATAAGTTCAAATATGAGATAATAGTAAAGCATTGACAGACATTTAAAGACACAGAACACTCAATAAATTACACAGTGAAAGAAAAGTCATACAAGAAGGATATACCATCTATGCCTACTGAAGGAAGTTAAGGACAGTATGAATTTGAGGAAAAGACGTCCAGTACAATGCTGCAAAGATCAGTGGTAGGTCAAAAATTTGGGAACATTTTAGAAACCTCGAAAGCATGATGACAAATGTTAATAAACAGGGTGAAATTGTAGTATGAGACAAAATAAACCTTCCACAAGTATATAAAACAAAGTGTTGCTGAAGTCAGCAATCATCATTTCGAGGGTGAGAATGGGGAATCAGTAATGGGAGACAAAGGCTTTGAGCACCAGCTCACCACTCCACTCCAATCCTACCACAGCCTGCCCTGCTCTCATTGATCTCCCAGATCTGCAGCCCAAAGATCTCCACCGTGATATCCTCATACTGGAGCATCCTGCTCGCCAGCTTCTTACAAACCTGCCAATTTGGTAGGAAACAGTAGGGGAAAATTATGTTGAGAGTTTACATTAAATAAAATTTTCTTCAAGTCTCTGATCTTACTGGATTCTCCCCATTCTCTCCCACAACCTCACTTTAAAGATTAGGCTTTCTTTTCTCTCATTTGTTAGATAGTGATTAAGAAATACAGAAAGAGATTGTATTAATATTGTCAATTTTACATCTACAGGATATTTCAAAACATATTGCAGCAAAGAAATATTTTCTGAAATGCAGTCACTTTTATTTAAGCAACAAGGTCACCAATCTCTGAATAAAGTTGCACAATGAAAATACATTTAAGTTTAACTGGATAAAAAAAATCTTCACTTAGAATATTGAGCTAGTTCTTGACTTTAAAACACTTGCTACATCAGCTCTCTTACATGCTTTGTTTTTGCATTTCATTTGAAGAACAAATCAATTTGTCTATCTCAGAAAGAAAGTGTCAACTGCAGATTATATGCACCAATTTCTGGAGTGCAGCTTGAACTATGACCTCTTGCTCAAAGGTGGTTTAAACCTCAAAGCCATATGTGCAAAAAAATCGAAGGTTTTAGAGCTTGTGAACAGACAAGGTGAGTCATGAGAATCAGGTACTGAGATAAGAAATACAATTACTAATATACCACTTATCACAGAATACTGCTAATGCATTCAAAGCTACAAAAATCTGAAGGTATCAAGTAGGAAAGATTATCTTGTACATTATAGTGAAGCAAACAAAGCTTGTCGGATACAGATTGTTTGTAGGTTTGGGATATGATGTAAACACCTCAAGTGTTTAATCAGGTAACGTTGCCATAATCGACTGGATTGTAGGGCTGCTTTCTCAGCAGAGAGTCAACTGATGGTGGTTTAACCTAAGGGTCACGACACCTCAGGTGAGGGAATCCTTCATTGTAACCTCAATCAGTGTGGAATTGAAGCCATACTAGCATCTCTGCATTGCAAACTAGCCATTCAGTCAACTGAGCTAACTGACAAAGACGTTGCCTAATTTTAAATCAAGTGCAAAATTTACAAACAATGCTTTATCTTTTGCTCTGGTCAAACTGATTTCAAATGGGGATAAGGGAGGGTAAAAGCAGGAAGTTATTTATAGACCTAGTGAACAGGCGCACTATCAAAAATCGCACAGTAAGATTAAGAATGATTGAAAAAGTGATGTAAGTTTGTCAGAATGAAAAGGGAGTAATCGTGGGGGAGTTTTAATCTATAAGTACACTAGAAAATCAACAGGAATTCATGGAATGGTTGTGAGATAGTTTCATAGAACAACACTTTCTGCTTTACTAATCTGCAAAATTGGAGTCAATGGAAATCAGAGAAAAGCTCTCCATTGGTTGGAGTCAGAAGTACCGTAAATAAAGATGGTTGTGGTTGTTGGAGACCACTCATCTCAGCTTCAGGGCATCTCTGCAGGAGTTCCATGGGTTACTGTCCTAGGCCCAATGATCAACAATGACCTTCCTTCTACCATAAGGTCAGAAATGGGGATGTTCGTTGATGATTGCACACCGTTCAGCACCATTCATGACTTCTCAGCAACCCTTCATTTGCAGCAAGACTCAGGCAATATACACACCATGAGTGATAAGTAGCAAATAACAATCTTACCACAAAACTGCCAGGCAATTGCCATCTCCAACAAGAGTGAATAAACACATTGACCCTTGATTTTCAAAGACACGACCATTACGATGGTATACATTACCATTGACCAGAAATTGAACTGTACCAACCATATACATACTAGGGCTACAAGAAAAGGCAAGAGCTAAGCATTCTCCTGACTCTCCACAGCCTAACCACCACTTACAAGGCACAGCTCAGGAGTGGAATGGAATAATCATCATTTGCATGAATGGGCGCATTTCCAACATTTCAGAAAACCTGAAACCATCCAAGACAAAGCTTCCCATATGATTAGAACCCTGATCACCATCTCCAACATTCACTACCTTCACCACCAATACACTCTGTCAGCATGTGCCATCCACAAGATGCACTGCAATAACTCAGAAAACCTTTCAAAAGCATCTTCTAAACCCAAAAGGTCAACCAGTTGAAGGACAAGAGCAGCAGGTGCCTATGAATACCATAGCCTGCAGGTTCCCCTCCATAAACCATCCTGACTTGGAACTGTGTTGCTCTTTCTTCACTGTTTTTGGGTCAAAATCCTGAATCTCCCATCCTAAGAACAGTATTGTTAGACTAACAGACTGAACGCTCCGCAGACGTTCAAGGCAGCAACTCACCACCACCTTCTCAAGGGCAATTCAGGAAGCCAATAAATACTAGCTTTGCCAGCTACAATGACATCCCTTGAATTAATAAAATAAATCCTGGAATTGTACAACAAGTTTGGATTAATTAATGTTCTCAAGGAACCCGAAGTTACTCAGTTTGACAGACAAAATCGGTCCCAAGTCTAATATTCTAAATTTAAACATAACCATTATGAGGGCATTCAAGCAAGTCAGCTAAAGAGAACAGAGGTATATATGAACAGGAGTAGACCATCCAGCCCTTTGAGTCCACTCTACCATTTAGTATAATTATTGCTGATTGAACACTGCATTGTCTTTTACCCACATTATCTCCATACTTTTACACCATTGGCAGATATTTATCAATCCCCACTTTAAAAATACTCAAACACTGGGTTTCCACAGCCAATTCATGTTTAAAAATCCCAAAGGCTCACAACCCTCTGAGTAAAATGATTTCTTCTTATTTAAACAAGACCCCCTTTATTTTTAAATTGTACCCTCTGTTGTAGATTTCTGCAACTACCTGTCTATCCCTTTATGTATGATGTAGATTTCAATAAGATCACCTCTCATTCTAGGAAACTCTAGTTTGCCCAATCTCTCTTCATAGAACAGGCCTACCAACCCAGATACAAGTCTGGTGAAGCTCACTGTGCTCCCTCTATGGCAATAGCATTTTATCTCAGACAAGGTAAACTGCACAAAGTACTGTCCAGGTGCAGTCTAAACAAACAATCTCTTAACAACTGAATCCAAGACTTCATTCGACAAAAGCTAACATTCAATAGCCTTCCTAATAGCTTGCTTCACTTAGACTTCAATGACTTATTGGTACCCAAGTCCCTTTCCATTTCTACATTTTACATGTTTTTCTTGCCTCATATGTTTTCTTAAAATATTCCACCTGTCATGTTCTTGTCCAATCACTAACCATGTCTAAATCCTCATGAACACATTTTATATCCTCACAAAACACATTCCTTCTTAGCTTTGTATTATCTGCAAATTTGGAAATGTAGCTTTTGGTCCCCACATCCAAATCATTGATACATATTGTGAACAGCCAGAACCCTAATACTGATCCTTGTGGTACCCAATAGTCAGTTTGCCAATTCTCGAATGTCCCATAATGTCCCTTTCTGTTTTCTATTTGTTAGCCAAATCTTTGTCTATTCCTATACATTACCTCCTAACATACATGTTTTAGTTCACTAAACCTCCAATAGGGGATCTTATCAAAACCTTTCTGAAAATTTAAGTATGCTTCATCCATCAACCCCCCTTATCCACTTTGTAAATCCATGCCCAATCAGATCATTTTTATTCAAGTATCTATTTATCAAGTACTGGTGCTGATTTACAATGTGGGAAAGTGTGAGGTCATGCATTTTGGTAGAAAGAACAGAGGCATGGACTATTTTCTAAAGGGGGAGACACTTCAGAAGTCTGAAGTGCAAAGAGACTTGGGAGTTGTAGTCCAGGATTCTCTGAAGGTAAACTTGCAAGTTGAGACAGTAGTTAGGAAGGCAAATGCAATGATGGCATTTATTTTGAGGACTTGAATATAAAAGAAAGGCTCTATAAGGCTCTGGTCAGATCACATTTGGACCATTGTGCACAGATTTGGCCTCCATATCTCAGGAAAGATGTAGTGGTCCTGGAGCATGTTCAGAAGAGGTTCACAAGAATGGTCCCAGGAATGATTAGCTTAACATATAAGAATCATTTGAGGACTCTGGGTCTATACGCAATGGAGTCTAGAAGGATGAGGGAAGTTCTAATTGAAAATACAGAATACTGAATGGCCTGGACAGAATAGATGTTGGGAAAATGTTTCCATTAGTAGGAGAAACTAGGAGCCGAGGGCACAGCCTTAGGGAAAAACTTTTAGAATGGAGGTAAGGAGAAACGTCTTCAGCCAGAGACTGGTGAATCTATGGAATTCATTGCCACAGAAGGCTGTTGAGGCCAGGTCATTGAGTATATTTAAGACTGAGATAGGTTCTTGAGTATCAAGGGTTATGGGGAGAAAGCAGGAGCATAGAATTGAGAAACTTATCAGCCATGATTGAATGGCGGTGCAGTTTCGAAGGACTGAATGGACTAATTTCTGCTCCTATTTCTTATGGTCTTATTTGAGCATTTTCCCTGCTACAGATGTAAGATGGTTCTGTATAACCTTGTTTATTTCTTTGTCCCTTTCTTAAAAAATGGGTGACATTTGCAAGCTTCTAATCTGGAGGAATAATTTTAAAATCTTTGGATATTTGAAGTAATGCAACAACTATCTTTATAACCACCTCCTTCAACAGTTGGGATGTAACACAGGTCCCTGGACATATCAACATCCAGGCCCATCAACTTCTCCAATATAATCTTCTCATGATTACTCATTTCCTTCACCTTCTCATCCTCCCTAGTTATTTGGATCTTTAAGTCTGGGAAATTCTAGTACCTTCCTCAGTGGAAACAGATACAAAGTAATCATTTAACCTCTCTGCCAATTTTCTATTTATAAGTTCTCCTGACAGGTTTTAACTGAACAGGTGTCTTCGTTAAATTTTCCCTTTTTAATGTACCTGCAGAAATTTTCAAAGTCCATTATTTACGTTAGAATTAGAATTAGAATTCCTACAGTGTAGAAACAGGCCCTTTGGCCCAACAAGTCCACACTAACCCTCCGAAGAGTATCCACCCAGACCCATTACCCTACCCTATTACTCTACATTTCCCCTGACAAATGCAACTAACTTGCACATACCTGAACCCTACAGGCGATTTAGCTTGGCCAATTCACTTAACCTGCACATCTTTGGACTGTGGGAGGAAACCGGAGCACCCGGAGGAAACCCTCGCAGACACAGGGAGAATGTGCAAACTCTACACAGACAGTCACCCAAGGCTGGAATCGAACCGGCTCCCTAGTGCTGTGAGGCAGCAGTGCTAACCACTGAGCCACCGTGCTGACCTATTATTTGTTAGCTCGCATTATTATCTTACTTTTCCTTTCAATGTCAGTATCTTGATCCTCCTTTACTGCCATCAAACAATACTTACCAATTATGAGGCTTATTTCTGTTTTTGGTGATATTAAAAGCCTTTTCTTTTAATCTTCTACAATCTTGACCTGCCTTTGTCTGCTATGGTTGACAGAATTTTGCACCTTGGAGGAATGTTTGGTGTTGTAATCCATAGTAGTTCCTTAAATATTACCCATTGCTTATGTTTGATCTTGCCTTATAATGTATTTTTCAACCCATCTCTAACTTGTGCCTCATGTCTTCATAACTCCTCTTATATAAAATTTCAATACGCTGCAGGTCACAAGATTGTACTGAATGTAGAAATCAGCAAAGAACGATTAAAACATTAAAAGAGGGGAAATTAACTCACAAGGGCAGAACGAAGGAAATAAAGAAATTCATACAGTTTCCATAGATATTTGTAGGATTGAGTTATTTTTCAATAAATTTGACTTGATTACAGAAGTGAGGGATTACATTATGCTCTGGTTAATTGTGGTTAATTGTAAACACTGAGGATGAATAAGCAGGTCAAAAGTAAACTTACAGGTTTATGATTTAATGTCTGATTTTGTGGCTCGAGCGAATGTAAACTTAGGTTAACAAACATGCAAATGTTTTAAAAGTACACACAGCTATATGTTATATTGGTTTAGTTTCGCAATCTAAACAGGCCTATGTGCATTGGCTGTTATAATTAGGTTGTGCTTTAATTTACTTCAGGCATTAAAAGCTATTGTAGAGTCACACAAGATTCTATTAACTAAAAGATGTTGTTAGGTTTTAGAATTTTTCCAGAATACTTAGGTGTATCAGTTGGTATATTTGGGATGGGGTGTGAACTTTGTTCATTCCGTGATGAGTCTGTGGGATCTCTGTCATGTTTTCAAGGAGTTAGATATACTTCTTAGTGCAAATGGGAATCAAAAGGTATGAGTGGGAAGATCAGCCAATAACATACTGAATTGGCAGAGTAGGTTAGAAGGAACAAATGGTCTACACAAACTCTTATTTTCTATGTTTCTCTAAAAATACACTCCAGCAAATGAAAAACTTACTCGAATGGTGCCACGTTGTCTTAGTAGCTGATACACACTGCTGTGACTAAATGGTGGAGGAGGGAATGAATGGCTGTGGATACATTGTCCATCTAGTGGGCTGTTTTGTCCAGGATGCTGTCAAGCTCCTTGAGTGTTGTTGGAGCTGCATTCATCTTGGTAAGTACAGAGTATTCCATCATACTCCTGATTTGTGCAGGTTGTCAACTCCCCTGTCCCAATTGACCAATTAAACATCACATCTTGTTGCTGATGCATTGGCACTGAGAGTGCGATTTTCAAAGTATACTTGCATCTGACCTTGCTTGCTTTGACAGTATACACTAATTGGAAAAATATCCCAAATTCTACTCCAAAAAATTGACACTGGGCAAAAGACAGACGTATACAGGTATTTGAATTAAAGCATGGCCTATAAAGTTAGGGCTAGGGTTAGAATTAGTACCTGAAGGCTGACAGCAACAGGGTTGGGTGCTGAACTGGGCAAGAGAAGTACCTTCCAGACAATTAGAACTCAACTTCAAGCAGTGAGGACTCAATGGCAGAATCAATGCTGTATAAGGCAGCCTCAGAACCTGCCCATTTCTCCAGCTGCTCCATGTGATTGATCAAAAGCTGTCAATTTCAGTGAGGCAGTATCTCCTATTGTATTCTCACCTTTTTACTCTCAGGAAGGTGACATGGACATTGGGAGACCACTCTACTGTGGGAAAAAAAAGGATTTCACTGGGAAAATTCTATCTTTAGTAGCTCAACAACAGGTTCCATTAGCTTCCTCTGCACTATCAGGTGTGAATCAGCCAAAACACTCAACCACAGCTGGCATCAGCCAGAGGAGATAGAACTCTTCATGATATCTCAGCCACAAATGCATTTCAGTGCAGAAGGAATTATTTGAGCCAATGTGTCTGCCTCAGCTCTTAAAATGAGCATCACTATCTCATGTCAATCTCCTGCTTTCCCCCCATATCCTTGCATAATATTTCTATCCAAATAATTGGTTTCATGTATTCCTGAATGTCTCAATTGAAGCTGCCTCCACCACATTCCAGGAACTGCATTCCTAACCTTAACTGCTCAAAGTGTGAAAAAGGTTTTCCTCCTTTTACGAAGCAATTTAAATCTATGCTCTCTCATTCTTGTTCCCTTTACATGCTCCCGTCCACTGTATCCATTGTTTCCTCATGATTTTGAAATCCTCTATCAAATTTGCTCATGGACTTCTCTCTAAAGAGAACATTCCCACCTTCTTCAGTCTGTCCTGATAATGCAAGTTCCTCATTCCTCAAACAATCTTTGTAAATCACTTCTGCATTCACATCTTTCCTATAATATGACACCCACAACTCTACACAATACCCCAGGTGAGCTCTGTTCTCTCGACATGCCTTGCACAATGATCTGTGCGCATACACACACCAGGTCCTTCTGCTTCTGTACTCACTTTAGTCTCCCAACCCTTATATAGTATTGCCTTCTAAAGGTCTTCCTACATTTCTCTGTATTGAACCTCGCCTGCTACCCACTCCAACAACTCCATTGTGCAGGTCCTTTGGAGTTCTACATCACCTGCTTCAGAATTTACAATTCTTCCAAGTTTAATATCATCTGAAATTGCTTCCCACACACCAAGCCTAATATATATATATATATATATATATATAAACACAATGGTCCCAATGCAAACCCTATGCACTCCATGAGAAATCTTCCTTCAGCCCAAAAAATATCCATGGACCACTGCCCTCTATCTCTGACCATTCAGCCCATTTTGTATCCATGTTGCGACTGTCCCTTTCATTTATGACCCAGGTTTGTTGTGTTGTGCCATATCAAATTACTTCTGCAAGTACATGTACTCCATGTCAACAATGTCACCCACTTAATTCTTTATGTTTCCTGTTCAAAAACTCCAGGAAGCTCATCAAGATTATTTCCCCCTTCAGAAATCCATGCTGACTCTTGCTAATCAGGGGGAGATACTAAATGAATATTTTGCATCAGTATTTACTGTGGAAAAGGATATGGAAGATTTAGACTGTAGGGAAATAGATGGTGACATCTTGCAGAATGTCCATATTACAGAGGAGAAAGTGCTGGATGTCTTGAAACAGATAAAGCTGGATAAATCCCCAGGATCTGATCAGGTGTACCCTAGAACTCTGTGGGAAGCTAGAAAAGTGATTGCTGGGCCTCTTCCTGAGATTTGTGTATCATCAATAGTCACAGGTGAGGTGCTAGAAGACTGGAGGTTGGATACGATGGTGCCACTGTTTAAGAAGGGTGGTAAGGACAAGCCAGGGAACTATAGACCAGTGAGCCTGACCTCGGTGGTGGGCAAATTATTGGAGGGAATCCTGAGGCACAGGATGTACATGTATTTGGAAAGGCAAGGACTGATTAGGGATAGTCAACATAGTCTTATATGTGGGAAATCATGTCTCACAAACTTGATTTGAGTTTTTTGAAGAAGTAACAAAGAGAATTGATGAGGGCAGAGTGGTAGATGTGATCTATATGGACTTTAGTAAGGCGTTTGACAAGGTTCCCCATGGGAGACTGATTAGCAAGGTTAGGGAGAATACTGAATACAGAGAGAACTAGCCATTTGGATACAGAACTGGCTCAAAGGTAGAAGACAGAGGGTGGTGGTGGAGGGCTGTTTTTCAGACTGGAGGCCTGTGACCAGTGGAGTGCCACAAGGATCGGTGCTGGGTCCTCTACCTTTTGTCATTTACATAAATGATTTGGATGTGAGCATAAGAGGTACAGTTAGGAAGTTTGCAGACGACACCAAAATTGGAGGTGTAGTGGACAGCGAAAAGGGCTACCTCAGATTACAAGATCTGGATCAGATGGGCCAATGGGCTGCGAAATGGCAGATGAAGTTTAATTCAGATAAAAGTGAGGTGCTGCATTTTAAGAAAGCAAATCTTAGCAGGACTTATACACTTAATGGTAAGGTCCTAGGGAGTGTTGCTGAATAAACAGACCTTGGAGTGCAGGTTCATAGCTCCTTGAAAGTGAAGTCACAGGTCGATAGGATAGTGAAGGCGGCGTTTGGTATGGTTTCCTGTATTGGTCAAAGTATTGAGTACAGGTGTTGGGAGGTCATGTTGTGGCTGTACAGGACATTGTTTAGGCCACTGTTGGAATATTGCATGCAATTCTGGTCTCCTTCCCGTCGGAAAGATATTGTGAAATTTGAAAGGGTTCAGAAAAGATTTACAGGGATGTTGCCAGGGTTGGAGGATTTGAGCTATAGGGAAAGGCTGAACAGGTTGGGGCTGTTTTCCCTGGAGCTTTGGAGGCTGACGGGTGACCTTATAGACGTTTACAAAATTATGAGGGGCACGGATAGAGTAAATAGTCAAAGTATTTTCCCTGGGGTCAGGGAGTCCAGACTAAAGGGCATAGGTTTAGGGTGAGAGGGGAAAGATATAAAAAAGACGTACGGGGCAACTTTTTCACACAGAAGGTGGTAAGTGTATGGAATGAGCTGCCAGAGGAAGTAATGGAGGCTGGTGAAATTGCACCATTTAAGAGGCATTTGGATGGGTATATGAATAGGAAGGGTTTGGAGGGATTTGGGCCAGGTGCTGGCAGGTGGGACTAAATTGGGTTGAGATATCTGGTTGGCATGGATGGGTTGGACTGAAGAGTCTGTTTCCGTGCTGTACATCTCTATGACTCTATAATTAACCCATTTTTTTTTCCATGTGACTACGAATTCTATTCTGAGAAGCTTCCCACTACTAAAGTTAAACTGTCTGGTCTGTGATTGCTGGTTTTAGCCTTTCAACCTTTCTCAAACAAGGCCAGATTGTTTGCAAGTCTCCAGTCTTCTGGCACCTTTCTCAATTTCAAGAAAGACAAAGATTATAATCAGTGTCGTGACAATTTCTACTCCCAATTCCTTCACCGTTTTGGGTTTTACTCCCACTGCCATGTCCACTTTTAAGGAACAACCATCCATCTAACACACTGCCTATCTATTCTGAACCCTTCTAGTGAAAGAGGTTCTATATAACCACAGCCTGTGTAGCATCTCCATCTTTGATAAAGGCAGAAGCAAAAGTGCAACAGTACATCCCTTTTTTTGGATTGGATACATATTGCTTTAGGAAACTCTCCACTAAGTTATCCAAGTATAGACTGGGATACTGGTAGTCTAAGTCCTCAATCATAATTATGCAGTAGTTTGGTCTTCTACATCCTTTGCACAAGTTGATGGTCTATAAACTATAGCTCATATTGTACCCTTTTATATCCTTTGCTCTCGCCGAATTGATTTTGTCCTTGAACCCGCCAAGATATTCTCTTTCTCCAGCACTGCACCCTACTCCTTAACCAATACTGCCAACACTCCTCCTTTCCCACATTTTTTATCTTTTCTGAACACCCTGTACCCAGGAATATTTAACAGCCAGTCTTGCCCTTCTTTGAGTCAGGTTTCTTATCACCATGACATCATGTCTGCACGTGATAATTTGTGGCTGTAACTCGTCATCTTATTTACTAAACCATATTCATTCACATGCATGCACTGATTTAGACTTCATTATTTTCCCCTCACTCTGACTTCATCTATGACTTTGCTATTCTCACTGCCAACGTATCTCTAAGCAACTTATCAATCTAGTATCCTTCTCTACCATCCTCTTAGTTCCCACACCTCTGCATAGTTATAATAGAAACCTCTTTACAAAACAAGCAAAACACCTCAGAAGAAATGCAGTACTAGCTCTATTCAGGTACAACATCTGGCCTATACAGATAGATTTTGAAGTAGAGACATTCCTATACAATAGACTCTGATGTGCTATTTTTAAAAAAAGTTGAGCTCCAGTAAAACACTGATTTGTACATGCAATCTTTGTATCTGGAGTCAGCTGTAACAAACATGTGTGACAAACCAAGACACATCTACCTGTTACACACACGCGTGGACAAATATTCCTCCTCATAGCATTTCTGACTGTTCCAAATATCTAACTAATTCCTGTAATCAATGCTTAAATGATGTTTTTTTCTAATTAAGCTGATTTTCAATGTATTCAATAAAGAAGTAATGCTATATATTGCAATAGTTACTGGATATCACATCAGGTACTACAATGGTGTTCGAAGCCATGGCCACCTATTGAATTTACGTTGGTCTATAATTATGTTGGACAAAGTACTGCACTGCTTTGTGATTGGCCTCTGCTGTACAATTGATGAAGGAACTTTCTTACTTTTATCACCTGGCCGCAAATGTGTTGCTGGTCAAAGCACAGCAGGTTAGGCAGCATCTCAGGAATAGAGAATTCGACGTTTCGAGCATAAGCCCTTCATCAGGCTTATGCTCAAAACGTCGAATTCTCTATTCCTGAGATGCTGCCTAACCTGCTGTGCTTTGACCAGCAACACATTTGCAGCTGTGATCTCCAGCATCTGCAGACCTCATTTTTTACTCGAAGATTTATCACCTGGCCCTCAAACATTTTGGAAAGGATTCACAAGATGATACCAACCTGTTTGGTCACACTGTGATCAGACCTTTGTGGCCAGTAGCCTTTAACTCAGAGCTCTTGGCCTAGAGCTAGACGCACAATCTACAAGATCTCCTGGCAATAATCACAATATTTCAACAAATTTCAGTGTCATATTTTGGTGCATCTATGGTCAGAAAATATCCAATATAGATAGATTATCTCTTTTAAGAAGAAAAGAGAGAATTGTTAAGGGTAAAAAATTGTAACTAATCTGTTTACTGATCCTGTTAAATTCACAAAGTTATTTTCTGAAAAATAACATACTTTCTTTCTTCCTTCAGGATTGTATTTTTGCTTTTCAGTTTGGAATCACCTGAGCTGAGTAGTCAGATACCCGCAGCTACAATCTGTTTCCACTTAGTCAGCAGGAGTCACGCTGATAACAGATGAATCATTCATTGCACATATCAAACCAATGGACGTACTTCTTCCAGTATGTGAGTGCTGTTGATGAGACCAAATTTATAACATACCCCTAGGTATATACGATGATGGTGATGAAGAGCTTCTGCTTGAACTGATACAAGTCTTGTGTTTATGCTACTCTCCCAATGATGGTAGGTAGGAAATCAAAGAAGTTTATCCAAAAATGGCAGAAGATTGGCACCTTCGGGATAATTATGAATTTGTGTATTGTTGGACAATGAATGAATTTAAAATTAGCTACTAATTATACATCCCATATGATCTTGCTTGCTACTGAAGTCAAATATCACTTTAAAAGGATAAGTAATGTTGAAGAACAGAGAGGAGCATACAGTGTGCTACCTCATCTGCCTTGCTAAAGTGACAATTCTTGTAGCACTGTTCCACAGCTCAGAGAAAGTGGGCAATGAGACGAGGAGGCATAAGGGGTTGGCATTCACTGTCAGTAGTTCCACATCCTTACAGGTGATATATGTCATATTTCTGGAGAATCTAGTGGCAAAAATACCCAGAATATTGCCATCTTGCCTGAATGCCCTTCAGGAGGACTTGTCAGCACAAATAGTGTATCTGTAGGTTAATTTGCAGCTTCCTACCTATCCACTGTTCTCTGAGCACAGTTGATCTTCAAGCATTCACAATTACACAGGAATGATTGCATTTATGCAATATGATTCACAAATTAAAGATATACTAGGGCACTTTATGGCAATGAATGTTTCAGGAATATAGTCACTATTGTAATTTAAAAAGAGCACAGCAAGCTCCCAAACAGCAATGTATTAATGAACAGATAATCTTATCTATTATGTTAAACATATGTATTGGCCAGGGTATCAGGGATGATTCCCCACTTATTGCTCAAAATATTGCCATAGCACCTTCTGCATCCATCCAAAAGTAGACATGTGGTTTCACATCAAATCTGAAGGTGGGCACCGACAACAGTGTGGCATTCTTTTAATAGTGTCTGGAATACCAGCCTCAATCTTTGTGCCAGTCACAAAATATCAGATCATCTTCCAGCCACATTCCAAAGACTCGCCCAGAACTTTCCAGGTAGATCACTGTGTCTTCCTTCGACGAGGATAATTGTTTGCTTATAGGCCTTAGTCAAAATACAAATAGGAAACATTGGCTTCGGTAAACTTGTAAAAAAAAAGGATGGTGATAGAAATGGTCTTTCATTCAGCTCAGGTGATCCATGTTTTAGGAGTATTCCAAATTGTGTCAGCCTGGTATGTTTGCATATTGTGGCTGAAGCACTATTATACAATACATTAAGAAAGCAATTTGTGTTATTTTCCTTGCAGCCTTTAAGCATGTTGTTCCAAGGTGGGATATCATATAATATATGAATACAAATATCCACAAGATCACTGCTTAGATGTGTAACTAAGTGGAAGAAATAAGAAAGAAGAAATGATTTTGCTTTGTTTTGTTCCTTATTGTGTACTCAAGACTTTGTGAAATGCTTAATAAGCAACTTTTTAAAGTGTAAACTGTATCACACCAGCAAACACAGCAGCCAATTTGCAGGGAGAAGTATCCTATAAACAGTATGTGTTAGTTCATGTTTCAGCACAGAACAATATGGCAGACATTTCAGAAGTGGTCTCTGGCCAAAGGACTGGACTTGGGTGGTTTAGGAATCAGATCACTGTGGAAGTGCACTGTGCTGTGACTCTTTAACTGAGGCACAGCATTCACATTCTATTTCCAGACTTTTTGACCAGAGACCAGTCATACAATATGCTGAATCTATCAAATGACCTATTTCTAATTAAAGGGACCCTGGTGTGGGTTAATTGAACATGAATGTCTGCGGTGGTGGCAACTACATAAATGCAGCATTGTGGATGAGATGGAGATAAGTATCCATTTGAATTGTTAAAAGTAGGCATAAATGTGTGTAAACTCATTACTAGCAAGCAAATTGGAACCATCAACACACCTGAGAAACCCTGTCAGAAATGTCTGTCAAAAATAACTATAAAAACATCAGAATAAATTCTAAAGCGTGATGTTATAAAGGGATTGTGCACTAGAGTGATTTGTTTATCATTTGTTTGAAGGAAGGTGAATGTCTTTTCTACTTTACTAATGAGGTTTTTTTCAGTATAATGAAGTCTACAAGAGATACAAAACTCTATTTTACTGAATTCAGTTTTATCTCATCACTGCATGGATTAAGAGGTCTGCCTTGTCTGAATGCGGTAAATTAATTGGCATGTGTTGGAATAAAATTGACATAAAGGCAATAAAGATTTATGGGTGTAAACAGAACAACACAGGTCAGAATGAAGACAGGAAGGAAAATGGGTGACATGAACTGGGTGTGGGAAGTGTGGTTGGGTGGAGTGGAAGGGGTGAGAGCTGGAGGGATTTGCTTGTTTCATTACTGAAGTTCAATTTTTTTTTAAAGTGCCAGAATGTTAATACTACAGCAACCACTCCTCACCCAGAGGCTCTTGTTCTGGGATTGCTTGATCTGAATCCTAGGTAACACCCCCATGCAAAAATGAAAATCCAACCTTAAGAGTCACTTTATTTAGGTCAGGGTTGTGGAGTCTGGACAGGTCACAATATACAGCTGACCCAGGATCAAAATCCGTATCACAGTAGATGCGTAGTGGTAACAAAAATCAACAAATCAGAAGTCTTCTTTCAAACTTTAGAGTGTATCTAATAAAGACAGTTAGTCGCCAAGTATTGTGTCTTTCCCCAGCTCTGTCTGATGATTTATTTAAAGAAGCCGAAGTCTTGTTGGACTACCTAGACCCAGCACACAGATTCAGATAAGCCTGACTGACATCACTTTTCAAACTCAACTTTTCTTCACCATGGTCAGTTGTGAAATTGAATCTGTTACTCGCCTCAGGAAAGATGACTATTGTCATTACAACATAACATCTTCATATGTCTACTTCAATGAAGGGAATCTGTGGTTCCTAACCTAGCCTGACTTCCAAAATCAAGCAATAACAATATTCATCAGGAAGGAATATGTTTAGGTCACTGGTGTTGTTTTTATGGCCCACAGTTTCAGCCTGCCTTTACATGACACAAGTATAAATGACCCAATCCCGGCACTCTACACCACCATCGTCAACCTCTACCAAACGGCTCCCCCAAACCCTTCCCTCCACAGAACGATAAACATTGGGAAAACTAACAATGAGTTGATTAATCTTTTTACAATCACACTTAGTTCAAAATGAGATTGAGGTAATAAAAAACTAATGCAAATTAATTCTGCATGTTCAGCTTCAAAAATAAAAGCCAGACACTGGAAACTAAAGATCAGCTCTCTATGGATTTTGTACATGGGGATCTCAATCTGTGAGCTCTTCATGCTGAAGGTGGGAAACACTTAAATTTGATGCTCACACTTCAATACAACAATTGCAGAATGGAACAGGGTGTTTGAATCCCTGCTGGTTGATTATTCACAATACCAGATGCCCCTGTAATCAATCGAGTGGCTGTGTTATTTTGATAGTTCAAGGTGCAGACAGCCTGATCTTCATAAAGGAGTCTGTCCCTCTTCAAGGAAGATAGAACCATGTTGAAACAACCATGAAACATGGAAAACATCAAATTTAAGGAGAAAAGTATATAATTGAATAAGGATGTGTGGTAAGTCAGATGGTTCAGCAGATTATAAGGAATTGCAGGAAATGAATAGATTAATCAGATACAAGAATTGAGAGTAGGAGAGAAGCCAGCTACAAATGTAGAAATGATAGGATTAATTTTGGCAGGTATTTAAAAAGGAACAGAAGCACAGCAGCTCAGTGGTTAGCACTGCTGTCTCACAGCACCAGGGACCCGATTCAATTGCCACCTCGGGCAACTGTCTGTGTGGAATTTGCTCATTCTCACCTTGTCCGCGTGGATTTCCTCTGGGTGCTCTGGTTTCCTCCCACAATCCAAAGGTGTGTAGGTCAGGTGAACTGGCTATGCTAAATTGCTCATAGATTAGGTGTATTCGTCAGGGGTAAATATAGGGTAAGAGAATGGGTCTGGGTGGGTTACTCTTCAGAGGGTTGGCATAGACCTGTTGGGCTGAAGGGCCTATTCCCATACTGTAGGGAATCTAATCTAGTGAATGTTTGTCCTCTAGAGAATGAGAATGAAAATGGATATTATAATTATAATAGTATATAATAAAGAAATGGTGAATGAAACTGAAAATTATTTTGTGTCTGTCTTCACTACAATTCTGGAGGTTTCTATTGTTATTTCAGAGTTTCAATATCTGCAGTATGTTGTGTTTATTTACTGATTATACTTCGATTTTTGTGGGTGGTCTTACATGGAAAGGCTAGTCAGGCAGGGTTAATTTCAAATAGAATTTAAAAGAGTCAAGGGGTAATTTGATTGAAGTGTATAAGATCGTGAACAGCCTTGACAAGGCAGACTTGGAAAGAATATTTCCTCTTGTTGGTAAGACCAGAACACAGGAACACTGTTTAAAAATGAGCAGTAGGCCGTTTTGGAGCATAGAGCATGTGGAGAACTTTTTGTTCAGAAAGATGTGTGACAGTGGACAATCCATACCCAGAAACTTGTGGACTCAGGACCATTGAATATTTTTCAGACAGTTGTTAATATATTTTTCTTAAACAAGGGAATCCAATGTTATTGGAGATGGATGGGAATATTGGACCATAAATACAAATTGATCAGCCAGGACCTTTTTGAATAGTGGATCAGGTTGAAAAGATCAGGCTTCAAGTGGCCTACTCATAGTCATATAGCACAGAAACAGACCCTTCAGTCCAACCAGTCCATGCTGAACATAATACCAAAATAGATTAGAGTGGTGCTGGAAAAGTACAGCAGTTCAGGCAGCATCCGAGGAGCAGGAAAATTGATGTTTCAGGCAAAAGCCCTTCGTCAGGCTCTATTCCTGATGAAGGGCTTTTGCCTGAAACGTCGATTTTCCTGCTCTTCTGATGCTGCCTGACCTGCTGTGCTTTTCCAGCACCACTCTAATCTAGACTCTGGCTTCCAGCATCTGCAGTCCTTGGTTTCACCCTATAACACCAAAATAAACTAGTCCCACATGCTCACTCCTGGTCCATATTCCTCCAAACCTTTCCTAATCATGTATCCATGTAAATGGCTTTTAAATGTTGTGATTGTACCCGCGTGCATCACTTCCTCAGGCAGCTCATTCCATACGCAAACCACCATGTGTAAAAAAAATTGCCCTCTGTCTTTTTTTAAATCTCTTTCCTCTCACCTTAAAAATATGCCCCCTACTCTTGGAATCCCCCATTCTAAGAAGAGGACAACGATCATTAACTCTGTCTATACCTTTCATTATTTTATAAACTTCCATCAAGTAGCCTTTCAACCTCCGACACTCCAGTGAAAAAAATCCATGCCTACTCCTGTTTCTAATTCAAATATTCGTGAATGCATTGGCAGCATGTTCAGGGAAGGGTAACCACACTTATACCTGAGATGAGCAGATTTTTATCTAAGAGAAAGTGAGGACTGTAGATGCTGGAGAGTCAGAGTCAAAAAGTGTGGCACTGGAAAAGCACAGCGGGTCAGGCAGCATCTGAGGAACGGGGAGTCAACGTTTCAGGCATAAGCTCTTCATCAGGAATGTAGAGGGGGAAGGGGGTTGAGAGATAATTAGGAGGGTGGGGGATGGGGCAGGGTGAAGGAAGCTAATAAGGCGATAATTGGATGCAGGAAGGGGATGATTGTAATAGGTCGATGGGGAAGGTGGAGCAGATAGGTGGGAAGGAAGATGGACAGAGGGGACAGGTCAAGAGGGCGCTGTCAAGTTGGAGGGTTGGGTCTGGCGTGAGGTGGGGGAGGGGAGATTTGGAAACTAGTGAAGTTGAGGTTGATGCCTTTTGATTGAGGGCTCTCAAGGCAGAAGATGAGACGTTCTTGCTCCAGACATTGGCTGGCTTGGATTTGGTCTTGGTGGTGGTCCACAACATGCATGTCCTTGGTGGAGGGGGAGGAGAAGTTGAAGTGGTCGGCCATGGGGGATGGGGATGTTGGGTATGCCCCAGAGATGTTCCTTGAAGTGCTCCACGAGTTGGCATCCTAACTCTTTGATGTAGAGGAGACCACATTGAGAGCAAAGGAACAGTAGTTGAAATGGATGGATGTGCAGGAAAATCTCTGCCAGATGTGAAATGATCCTCTGGGGCCTTAGACAGGGGTGAGGGGGGAGCGGCGGACACAGGTTTTACACCTCTTGTGGTGGCAATGAAAGGTGCCGGGTGTGGAGGGTGGGTTGATGGGGGCGTGGACCTAATGAGTGAGTCACGGAGACAATCATCTCTATGGAACACAGCTTGGGGTGGGGAGTAAAAATATGTCTCTAATGTTGTGGTCTGACTGTAAGTGGCAAAAATGGCAGAGGATAATGCACTGTACCTGGAGATTAGTGGGATGGAAGGTGAGAAGCAGGGATGTAATTTCCTCATTGCAGGTGGAGGGGTGGGGATTCAAGGGCAGAGGTGCAGGAAGTGGTGAAGATGTGGCGGGAGGGCATTGTTGATCACGTGGAAGGGGTAATTGTGGTCCTTGAAATTGGAGATGGGATCTCCTGGAGTGGAATTGCTCCTCCTGGGAGCAGATACAGTGGAAGTGGAGGAATTGGGAGTAAGGGATCACATTTTTAGTGGTGGGGGGGTTGGGGGGGGGGGGTTATTGAGGAAGTGTAGTCCAGGTAGCTGTGGGAGTCGGTCACAGGAAATGAGACAGAGAGGTCCAGGAAGGGAAGAGAGGGTCCGAGATGCTCCAGGTGAACTTAAGATCAGGGTGGAAGGTATTAATTAAGTTGATGAACTGTCCACCTCCTCATGGGAGCATGAGGTGATGCCGATCCAGTCATCAATGTAGTGGAGGAAAAGGTGAGGAATAGTGCCAGTGTAATTGTGGAAGATGGACTGTTCCATGTATCCTATGAAGGAGCAGGAATAGCTGAGGCCCATATGGGTGCCCATGGCTACCCTTTTGGTCTGAAGCAAGTGGGAGATTCAAAGTGGAAGTCGTTAAGGTGAGGACCAGTTCTGCCAATTGAATGAGGATGTTATGGAGAGATACTAGTTGGCTTGGTGGGACAGGAAGAAACAGAGGGCTTGGAGGCCTTCACCATGGCAGATGGAGGTGTACGGGGACTGGATATCGATGGTGAAGGTGGGGCTTTGGCAGCCGGGAAAAACTAAAGTCATGGAGGTGGTGGAGGGGATGGGTGGTGTCCCAAATGTGTATGGGTGTTCCTGGACCAAGGGGGACAGGATAGTGTCGAGATATGAGGTATATTTGTGGGGCATGAAAAGACAGAGATGATGGGTCAACTGGGGTTGTCAGGTTTATGAATTTTGGGTAACAGGTAGAACCAGGCATTGTGGTGTTCCCAGACTATGAGGTTGGAGGATGTCGAAGGGAGATCCCCTGGATGATGAGGTTGTGAATGGTCCGGGAGATTATGGTTTGGTGATGGGAGGTGAATCATGGTCGAGGTGGCAGTAGTAGGAGGTGTTCGTGAGTTGGCACCTGACTTAAGCGACGTAGAGGTTGATGCGCTTAACTACCATAGCATCCCCTCCCCCTTGTCTGCTGGTTTATTGGTGAGGTTGAGGTTGGAGAGAAGAGAGTGGAGGGCTGCACTTTGCAAGAGTGAGAGGTTGGAGTGAGTGAGGTGGGTGGACAGGTGGAGGCGGTCAATATCACAGCGGCAGTTGGAGATGAAGAAGTCAAGGGTGGGTAAGAGACCAGGGCAGGGTGCCTAAGAGGATGGAATATGTTGGAGGCAGAAGAAGGGGTCCTCGGAGGATGGGTGGGAGCCACGATTATAAAAGTAAGCACAGAGGTGGAGGAAGAAAAGTTCGATGTCACAACGTATATGGATTTTGCTGACCTGGGAGCATAGTAGGATAAAGGTGAGACCTTTATTGTGGGAAGATTAGACATTTTGGCCTTGTATCTCTGGAGTTTGAGGACGAAGAGGTGCCTTGATTAAATCATATAAGAACTGAAGGGACTGTGTAATGATTGTAATGAGGTCAGCCAGCTAGACCTCATGGAATATGAGTTCCCTGATTGGGGCTGTTAACCTGGTCCAATCAGGGAGTTCTGGCTGACATAAAGAGATGCTTGATATTCTGGTGCTTAACTGTGTATGTGGCAGTACGAAAGTCAAAGATTGTTCATGCGTAAAAGGAGTGGCTTGGTGATGGGATACAGCCCCTGTAGGGTTATTTCAGATGTGGAATTAGGACTTCCTCTTCTGGGAGAACCTACTACCGGAGACTACTGTTAATAAATAAGGGGCCACCCAACTGAAAGAGAGAGAGAGAGAGACAAAAAAATTTCTTCCTCATAGAGAGGTGAGAGATTCTGGAACTCTCTTCATCAAAAGGCAGTGGAAGCAGGGTCTTTGTAAGTGTTACGGGAAAGGTAGATAAATGCTTTATAAGCAAGGAGGGGAAAGGTTATTGGGAATAGGCGGGGATATGGAGTAATCAAAACGACATGATGCTACTGATAGACGGAGCTAACTTGAGTAGTGGTATGACTTACTCCTGCTACGAATTTGCGTGTCAATTTGTTCGTGAAAAGATCACATGAGGTCAAAGTAAAATACTTAATCATCCTTTGGTGAAGAGGCCAAAGATTTATTTTAGTGATTATAATCACTATAGTAAAGAGTGATTTTTCTGGCAAAATCTATTAAGTGATGAGGAAAGTCAGAAAATAAACAATCAAATGTTTTCTAAATTTTAATTGGATGAGGCATTATTGTCACAATAAATGCTCGTGTACTTTTATCAAATGCATTTGACAATTCAGAAAATTTGATTCCTTTTTCCAAAATCCAGCTCAATTTCAATACAAGCAAATGGCAGAAGTCACTGGATGCCTGGTGTATTATCCACTTCAGCATCCATTAATCAATGCTTCCGGTGCCCTTATATGAAAAGTTATTGTTCATCCTGAGAAATTCATTAAGGATGAAAAGTTTCATTTATAGAGATATAGGATATTGTGGTCATATTTATTTTACATATTTTTTAAACTGACCAAATCAAATTTCTAAGAGGAAAGACGTCTGAACATTTTATCATGAGTGTTTGTCAAATTGTCAATAATGAACAATTTCCTTTTCCAACAGTCAACAAAGCACAGGTAGAGATAATGACTTCAAAAATCCACTGGTGTTGAAAATTCAGTGAGTATTACCATTTCTCTTTCTTTCTCTTGGTAATCCATCCTTTCAGATCCCAATTTTTCTCCCTCTCATATACTTCTGAATACTTACATAATACGCCACAAATACTATAGCAGGGATGTGATCAGGAACAATTGTTTATTCCCCACAGACAGAACAGTTTCCCTTGGAGATGCTAATTTTCTAGTCTTTCATTTCTTTTGCTCCACCTCTTACACTGGTACCACTATGGAACTTCATTTAGAGAATCAAATAAACTACACTCAGGTAACAAAGTAGTGTGCCAATTTTCCATTTATATTTAATAACAAAGATTCTTGAAATCATCTAATTGACAAATACTTGGTTTAACCTTGTTAAGGTCCATGTTTCTTATGAAAAACAAGGAACTCTTATGATTAAATTAGATTCCCTACAGTGTGGATACAGGCCCTTCGACCCAACACGTCGATACCCACCTTCCAAATAGTAATCTACCCAGACCCATTTCCCTCTGACTAATGCACCTAACACTATGGGCAATTTAGCACGGCCATTTCACCTAACCTGCACATCTTTGGACTGTGGGAGGAAACCAGAGCACCCAGAGGAAACCCACACAGACAGGGGGAGAATGCGCAAACTCCACACAGACAGTCACCCAAGGCTGGAATTGAACTTGGGACCCTGGTGCTCTGAGGCAGCAGTGCTAACCACTGAACACTATGCCACTTATACATACCGATTGTTTTGATGCTAACACATAATATATAATTTGTAACTTTTGAAATACATCAATGAGCCCTAATCTATGCAAAATTTATCAGTGGGCGATAAAAATCTGTAATGTCTGCTATAGATATCAAAAGCTTTATAAGTAAGTCAAAACAATAAGCATCCAAGTGAGCTTTGTTTCAGGGTGACACAGGTTAACGTTTTAACCCCTACAAATATGGAATAATGACTCTAAACAAACAAACAAACAAAAAGGCTAATAAAACAGCCAGCACCACCCACCCATGCAGAGCCAGGATTGAGGATGTCAGCTAGTCATAGCAAGGTCTGCACTATTATCACCATGGTTGCTGCCCAGTGTCATCACCAGTGCAAGTGCAGACTGCCCCACCTTTATTTCATACCAAATAGTTTCTCAGAATGAGAAACTATCCCCTTGTGCTGCCTCAGCTGCTTCCTCTTATAGTCCCCTCCTGGTCCATCATGCCAATTCAGTCCAGGGCAAATTTTCTTGCTTGGCACTCACTTTCAAATTTTCCTCCTTGCAGATTACTTAAATTAACTCTCTAACACACTACAGCACCTCTCAATGCTGTTGCAATTTTGCTAAACTTTGGGGATGTTAATCTTAACATTTTAGGGAGTCAATCTCATGGGTTACAACCAAATTCCTTGACAAAAAAAATTCCCAGATTGTCAACTGCCGATTTATTTGAATAACGTTCACTTACAGACATTTTAAAAATTTGCAGTACTTTTGAATGATGTCAGTTACATCTTTGCACATGCACATCTAGAGATGGTGTTTGAAGCATTAGCAGCCTTGACAATAAAAATGATTACAGTTCGATGCAAACTGAATATCACAAGCTAACAATTCAAATTGTACACATGTATTGAACAAGCAGGAAGCAGGATGTTTTACCCTGACACTGGTGCCTTGAAAAATACTTCTGGAGAGATGCTTGAGGCGGGTAACTGCAGGCATACGCTATTCCTAAACATCAGCTCGTTTAAATATTTTAGTTGCAGGTCCAGTAGTTTATTTGATGAAGCACTGGGAGCCTTACCAGACAATGCAAGTCTCTGCAGCCATTTGAGGATTGTCAGCAGCCCTTAAAATATCGACAGCTTTTTACCAGAAAATGATTTCAAGGACCAGAACATATGTTTTCAGCCAGTGAAGCTCAAATAACAGCAGGATCAGGAAGGACAACAGGCTCTGAACAAACAAGAAAATCCACCTGGCAACAGGAAACAATTTTCACTTTGCTGGACCACTTTGGGATCTGTGTTGTACAGGAACAATTAGCACCTGAAACACAGCTATGAGACAACAGTTAGCATGTGGGGGGCCAGTAATCAGCATATGGGTCAGACACCAGGGGAGGAATGATAAACCAGATTAAGCTCATGTCATTTTATCGCAATGATGTAAAATAAGTTGGCAATGTATCTTGATACAGACTGTGCCCATTAACGTGTACCCATCTGTCACATAACAGTAACTAGTAGTAAAGTCAACATTTTCAATCATGCATATTACATTACACGCTCCAGACATTATGGTTTCTGTATTTATTGATACTGGTAACTAAATACATATAGAAAGCAATATATCCTGTGAGAAACAGAAAATAAAAAATATAGCATGAAAGCTTTACAACTTTTAAAGGCCAGGCTTCCATAAAAAAAATCCCCTCCATTGTATCCCAAACAAGAATCTTTTTACCACTTTCTCTCCTTTGATGCTTCTCCAAGCTCAGCTTGTCTGAGAGCCACACCTCCTGTTCTCTCAATCTTACTCATACTAAACTGCTAACTACTTCACTTTGTTCCTTGATTCCCCCCGTTAACTGATATTGTGGCTTTTCACCTTCTATCCCCTGTAAACTTTAGTTCATCCAAATGACATACCCAGAACACAGGTCATATTATGAACTTTCAATCTATATTTCTAAAAATTGGATCCAAACAACTGGCTGTGCAAATCATGTGATTTATTTTGGGCATTGAGACTATAGACAGCATCAAGTCCCAGGTGAGTTCCTAATGGAAAATGGATGTACATGAGGGCACCTCATAGCGTCTGGAACTCATGCATCTCACAGTTGGATAGAGTTTCCAGACTGTCTCTCTCTGTGACATAAGGGAAGGTCAAAAACCAATATCCACTATTAATTTATGATTGCATCAAGATGGCCACACCCCATTTATAATTGACTGCTTGGACCTCAAAAGTTGACGTCCGAGTTGGTTATGCGACTATAAATAGTTTCATTATTTATATAAACAATTGCATTATTTAATTCCAAATCCAATCCAACAGATCCATCATAGCCACGAGTTGTCAGCCAGTCTGAGAACCAGACTAAAATTCACTGCTTGATGACTTATAGCTGAAGCACTGAACCCCCATTCTAGTTTCAAAGTTTACATGAGAACCAACTTTCTAGACAACTACAAGCAACCTCACAACCTGTTGTGCACCGTTCATATGACAAATCTCTCGCCTTAATTTCAAATTATCAAATTCGTTCATAAGAAATTACAGGCCAATCACATGGGTGAGCATAAATCATAAATCAAATAGAATTAACCGTAATCTAAAAAAATGCACTCTTGCTATCTGTATCTAATCGTTGTGTGTGTACCTGTGTATGCACGAGATTGTGTGTGATGAAGTTTAACAGGGGTTAGTGTGAAGAATAAAATAACATCCATTTATTGTCTTATTAGTTAATTATAATACACACTGCAAGATATAGGCCAGAGGAGAAAGTAAGGACTGCAAATGCTTGGTGAGCAGAGTCGAAAAGTGTGGCACTGGAAAAACACAGCAGGTCAGGCACATCCTAGAAGCAGGAGAGTTGACATTTTGGGCATAAGTCTTTCATCAGGAAGGCTCAAAGGCCACAATCCCAAATTTTATATTTTAGCTTTATATTTTTTGGTTTGCCCAGGATTTTAAGTGAGTTTATAGTAAACCTGTAATGAAATTTTAGGAATTACTTTGGTGATATTGATTTAAAAGCAAAACTGATTGTGCTTTGATTAAATAATTAAGAATTATGTAATCAATAGTAATCAGTAGTAATACCATTAATTGAGAGCTTGTATGTTTTTTCCCTAAATTACTCTTTCATTTTATTTTTATTCTGGTCAATGTAAGTCACGTTTACAGCATTTTTTGTTGTCTAAACTACAATTTTTCTTTAATTAAAAAAAAAGTGCTGAAAAACTCAGCAGGTCTGGCAGCACTCATAGAAAGAAAAATAGTGAACATTTCAAGTATAGTTGATTTTTTCAAATTTCCAGCATCCATAATATTTTACTTTAATTTCACTATTTTTCTTTCTTCTATCTAGAATTGCTAAAACAGCAACTGGTTTTTACAACTAACAGGAGTCAGTTCTTACCGTATTCAATGACCCTTGAACCATAAGCTGGGACAACAGTTAACCTCGCACATGTGATGGTCAATATTGTATGGAGGCAGGCGATGGAGATAATTAATGTACAGTATAACATGAATAATGGCTGATTGAAGACCCCATCAAATGGATGTCTAAATAGCCCAAGACTTATGGAGTCATAAGCCATATGCAAAGAATTTGTTAAGGACCTGTGTATGTCAGATCATTGTTTTGAGAAACTCTGAATGGGAAAACCGGAATGGAGTCAGCAATTAGACTCAAAGGACCACAACAATCAGCATTCAGTGGTTCAACCAAGTGGACAGGTCAACCTTTGGATAGTGTGAAAGAAGGGAGGCTGAAGGAGTTACTGCTTGGAGCATTCACCTCTCCCTCTGCTCTCCCAGACAATGTTATTTGAACACTTGATGATGTATGTGCAAATTGGAAACATACATTTTGGGAAATTCTCTGGAACTGACTGGTTCATCATTCCAATTTGTGCTGTAGAAAAGTTGTCTTTGATCTTTTATTGTATATATAGAAACTAATTAGTTCCCTGATGGGTTAATTAGAGTTATCTTTCTTTCCTAATTTAACTATTAAGAACTGCTTAAGCATTATTTAATATGAACTGTTGTTATAACAGATTACTTGGTATTATGTCACTCATTCCAGTTACTTCCAGAGTATGGTGTTGAGCCGAAGTGAGCTTCCATAAAGGACTCACATACAAAGGGTAAGAAAATATGCACCTGTTTTCAGTCAAAACAGATGCATTATGTATAGTAAGACAGCATATGCATTCTGCTCATGAGAAAAAACTGCTGACTGAGTTCTTACTTAGGCCAAATCCAATTCGCTCATCATGTCTCGTCTGATCTTTATTATTCACAGTTAAGCAACAACTTGTTTTAAATGCCTTTTTCTGATGTTGGAACAATGGACAAATGATAACATTAGTTAATTTATAGTTAACAAAGCACTTCTAGCAAGACAGAGAAAGGATGACACAGACTGATAGATAACTAGTAATAGCATAAACATTGGGATGAAAGTTAACTGACGAAACCAAAGTGTTGCATATCATAAAATCAGCAAGAAATATTCATATATCCATTAAAGGAAAAGAACAAGAATAGACACCATAATTCACATACTCAGGAAGCAAACAGAATATGCAAATAATTAAGAACAAGGAAACAAAGAGGATAGGCCAGACTTAGTAAGATGTCTAAACAAAACTCAAAATAAAAACTTGTAAAGAGTTTGATGTTGATTGTTGTTTTCCATGAATATGAAACATTACGGAGACCACCGACTTTCTATTAACTTTGAATCGTGGACCTGGAGGATCACCTAGACAGAAAGAGTAACAAATACTGAAGTACTATGGAGAATGAATGAACAAAGAAATTTGTCGAAAATAAATTAGGAAAAAATAGGAAGTCAGAGATGCGTAACGTGAAATAGACTTGTAAAAGATGTTAAGAAGGGAATATTTTAAGGAAAAATAGGAAGAGGAAAGAAGAGAATATCAGTGCTCGAGTGCTTGAAAATTGAAGGAAGCTATTTGTAAATGCAAAGGCAAACATAGGAGAGTGAAAAAACGATGACTTGATGAGGACCACACTTTGGTGGAATACATTATGATGAAATAACATGAAATAATAAACTATGTCCTTGCAAAACATTTTTTTATACAAGATTACTTACAGTTCCCCCACATCCTTCACAGAATTCATACATGCACTCCAGAGCTCCACAGTCCCTTCACATTTGCAAGGGCCAGAAATCAGTAGACATTCAGAACTACTCATCATTGTCTTAATGTTTCTACTTGTTGTTTTGAATCATTACCCCTTTGATTTTAGTTTTGTGCTAATGAAGGATCCCATTGGAATCCTTCCTCCTGATCACTATAGTAGCAGGATTACAAAATACAAACAATCAAAATCTGTTCCCATAAATAAAAGTTCCCGTTGTGCAGCAACCATCAGTAATAAAAGCATACTGACTGCACCACTTGCTATTGTGGCAATACCGAGTTTTAAATCTTGTTACAAATCCAATTTATTTTACAATTTTCTCCCAGTAAATAAATATGACTTTGTAATCATTAAATATGTAGAAGTCTTGAATTCTTTGAAATGGACTCCATGGACACAAGTGTAGTGGATATCTGCAGCTCCTGATACACGTTCTTGTCTGAATTCTCTGAATAGATTTGTTTGCACTGTTCATGCAAAGAGAGCTCTTCACAGATCAAATGTTTTTGTCCTAACCTGACAGCCTATGTCAGTGTGGATCTCAAGTATTCACACACAGGAATCTCCAGGCCTTCCTGGATCAAAGACAAGTTGACAGTTTTTTTTTCTTCCTAAAGGGAGCCCTCATCCCCTCCCCCCCACCAAACTGGTCACAGCCCCAGGATTAAATATCATTCATAGTTGTTGCTAACTGTGCCCATCTGCAGGGTTTTGAGTTGCCTTCAATGATTCATCTGTGGTTTGGAGGATAACCAAAGGTCAATAAAGGAACCATTTATTGTGATATTTTTACATTTTCCCAAAGGTTTTCAACAAGATCCCTTTCAAATAATAGTATTTTACAAGGTAAGCATTCGTGAGTTTGGAGGTGAATATATTGGCCTGAATTGAGGATTAGTTAATGAACAGAAAAAAAGTAGGAATAAAGAACATCTTCAATTTATTGGCTGTAATGATCACTGCTGGGATTTGTTATTTACAATATGTATAAATAATATGTATAAAGGCACCAAGAATAATGCAAGGTTTTTGATATTATGAAGCTAGATGGGCCAAGAAGCTGTTAGGACAGTACAAAGAAACTGTAAAAACATACTTGCGAAATAATATAAGCTGGAATATATTACGGGGAAGTATGGGGTTATTCATTTTGGTACAGAGAATGTAAAATCAGACTTCTTTGTAAATGGTGAGAAACTTCTAAATATTAAACTTCAGGGAAATGTTTGTTCTTCAAGAAACATACAGCGTATAAGAAAAAATGCCTAAGAGTTGCAGATGCTGTAAATTAGAAATTGCTGGAAAAACTCAGCAGGTCTGACAGCACCCATTTTCCAAACAACAAAACGAGCTTTTAGGATCAATGCCAGCAATCTAGTCCTGAGTACCTGGATGCAGTGACATGTACCAAATTGAATAGGTCAGTGAAGGCATCTTCATATGCCATATCAGTGGAAATGAACTATCAAACTCACATTGTTCCAACATATTCACTATTAGTTCCACATCACCAAAACAGCATCATTTCAGTCTTTTCATTGTACAATCAGTATAATTTTTACATATACCATAGACTGGCTCAATTAATTGAGTGAATCTTCTGTCACTGAGTACTACTTAATATTAAACAGATTCTCCATAGTTTTTAAATGAAATTAGATTGTCAACGCACAATTCCGACTTGCTGCTTTGAATGTTTGAGGAGTCACAGAGACTCCCGAGCCCTTCCACAATGACCAACAGGATTCCATTCGAGAAGGCATACCCTTTGTTCATCAGATCCTTCAGATCCAATTCTCGCCAGGACGGGGTTGGTTGGAAATCAGGAAAAGGAAGTGACCCACATGTGGAAATCAGCAGGGCCATTTAAACAGAGTTCTGACTTCGAACAAACACTACTTTCAATGAAGCAGAAGCACCTTTAGAGAGAAAGTAAATTTTCTTTAAGGGCAGATAGATCTATAGATCTGTCGAGTTATCCACTTGTTCAGATAGCCAACCTTTTAAAAATTGATAAAACTCTGCCAGCCTACGCGTGAGTTAAAAAAACTTCTGATCTAAATATTACAATCCCTTTTTGCTGACACAGCCTATCATAGCATTTTTAATACTTGGCTGTTTTCCAAACATTATCACCACCACAGTGGGGTGTTGCGAGTTCACATTTTGATCAATAAGTCAAAGATGCAAATGTGTTGCTGGTCAAAGCACAGCAGGTCAGGCAGCATCTCAGGAATAGAGAATTCGACGTTTCGAGCATAAGCCCTTCATCAGGAATAAGAGAGAGAGAGCCAAGCCGGCTGAGATAAAAGGTAGGGAGGAGGGACTAGGGGGAGGGGCGATGGAGGTGGGATAGGTGGAAGGAGGTCAAGGTGAGGGTGATAGGCCGGAGTGGGGTGGGGGCGGAGAGGTCAGGAAGAGGATTGCAGGTTAGGAGGGCGGTGCTGAGTTGAGGGAACCGACTGAGACACGGGGGGGGGAGGGGAAATGAGGAAGCTGGAGAAATCTGAATTCATACCTTGTGGTTGGAGGGTTCCCAGGCGGAAGATGAGGCGCTCCTCCTCCAGCCGTCGTGTAGTTGTGTTCTGCCGGTGGAGGAGTCCAAGGACCTGCATGTCCTCGGTGGAGTGGGAGGGGGAGTTAAAGTGTTGAGCCACGGGGTGATTGGGTTGGTTGGTTCGGGCGGCCCAGAGGTGTTCTCTGAAGCGTTCCGCAAGTAAGCGGCCTGTCTCACCAATATAGAGGAGGCCACATCGGGTGCAGCGGATGCAATAGATGATGTGTGTGGAGGTACAGGTGAACTTGTGGCGGATATGGAAGGATCCCTTGGGGCCTTGGAGGGAAGTGAGTGTGGAGGTGTGGGCGCAAGTTTTACATTTCCTGCGGTTGCAGGGGAAGGTGCCGGGGGTGGAGGTTGGGTTGGTGGGGGGTGTGGATCTGACAAGGGAGTCACGAAGGGAGTGGTCCTTGCGGAACGCTGATAGGGGAGGGGAGGGAAATATATCCTTGGTGGTGGGGTCCGTTTGGAGGTGGCGGAAATGGCGGCGGATAATACGTTGTATGCGCAGGTTGGTGGGGTGGTAGGTGAGAACCAGTGGGGTTCTGTCTTGGTGGCGGTTGGAGGAGCGGGGCTCAAGGGCGGAGGAGCGGGAAGTGGAGGAGATGCGGTGGAGGGCATCGTCGATCACGTCTGGGGGGAATCTGCGGTCCTTGAAGAAGGAGGCCATCTGGGTTGTGCGGTGTTGGAATTGGTCCTCCTGGGAGCAGATGCGGCGGAGACGAAGGAATTGGGAATATGGGATGGCGTTTTTACAGGGGGCAGGGTGTCAAAGAGACTGCTAAAGGATTCACTGTCTTTGATATGGAGTCATGAATACCAATAACTGTTTTCATAAGGGGTTAAATGATCATAGAATTCCTACAGTGTGGAAGCAGGCCCTTCGGCCCATCGAGTCCACACCAACCCTCTGAAGAGCATTCCACCCAGACGTGCCCTCTAGCCCTGCATTTCCCATGGCTAACCCACCTAGCCTGTACGCTATGGGCAATTTGGCATAGGCAAGCAACCTATCCTGCAAATCTTTGGATAGTGGGAGGAAATCGGAGCATCTGGTGGTAACCCATGCAGACACGGGAAGAACATGCAAACTCCACACAGAAAGTCAACTGAGACTGAAATTGAACCCAGGCCCTTGGAACTGTAAGCCAGCAGTGCTAACCACTGAGCCCTTATTGAATGTGCTTTTTACTATATACAATATAGTGGAGCCTATACCTGATATTTAAAATCTTGATTCATCTCTGAATGGCTCCCCACAGTGAATTCTAGGCAAGTTGACATGGGCTGTGGAAGAGTAAAGGGTGGCCATGAGTTGGCACCAAGTAGACTTCTCTTGTCAAGAGGAGGAAGAAGGCTTCTGTTAGGATAAGATGATGGATGATGCCCCAGTTAGGGCACTTGAGAGTTATAAGTTAGCCAAGGAAGACCTAAAGAGAGAGCTAAGAAGAGCCAGGAGGGGACATGAGAAGTATATGGCAGATAGGATCAAGGAGAACCCTAAGGCTTTCTATTGGTATATCAGGAATAAAAGGGTGACTAGAGTAAGATTAGGGCCAATCAAGCATAGTAGGGGGAAGTTTTGCGTAGAGGAGAAAGGGGAAGTGCTAAATGAATACTTTTCGTCAGTATTCACACTAGAAAAAGACAATGTGGTTGAGGAGAATACTGAGATACAGGCTACAAGACTAATGGGATTGAGATGCATGACGAAGTGTTAGAAATTTTGAAATGTATAAAAATAGATAAGTCCTCTAGGCTTGATGGGATTTATCCAAGGATTTTCTGGGAAGCCAGGGAGGAGATTGCCGAGCCTTTGATTTTGATCTTTATGTCATCACTGTGTACAGGAAGAGTGCCAGAAGTAAATGCTGTTCCTTTGTTCAAAAAGGGGAAAGGGAAATTATAGACCTGTGAGCCTTACTTCGGTTGTGGATGAAGTGTTGGAAAGAGTTATAAGAGATAGGATTTATAATCATCAAGAAAGGAATAAGCTGATTAGGAATAGTCAACACCGTTTTGTGAAGGGTAGATCATGCCTCACAAACCTACTGAGCTCTTTGAGAGGGTGACCAAACAGGTGGACGAGGGTAAAGCGGTTGATGTGGTGCATATGGATTTCAATAAAGCATTTGATAAGGTTTCTCATGGTAGGCTATTGCATAAAATAGAAAGGCATGAGGTTGAGGTGATTTCGCAGTTTGGATCAGAAATTGGCTAGCTGAAAGAAGATAGAAGGTGATGGTTGATGGAAATATTTATCCTGCAGTACTGCAAGGATCTGTTTTGGGTCCACTGTTGTTTGCCATTTTTACAAATGACCTGGATAAGGGTGTAGAAGGATGGATTAGTAAATTTACGGATGACACTAAGGTTGGTAGAATTGTGGATAGTGATGATGGATATTGTAGATTACAGAGAGACATAGATAAGCTACAGAGCTGGCTGACAGTGGCAAATGGAGCTTAATGTGGAAAAGTGTGAGGTGATTCACTTTGGAAGGAGTAACAGGAATGTAGAGTACTGGACTATTGGTAAGATTTTTGGTAGTGTAGATGAGCAGAGAGATCTTAATGTCCAGGTACATAGATCCTTGAAAGTTGCTACCCAGGTTGATAGGGTTGTTAAGAAGGCATACAATGTGTTAACTTTTATTGTTCAAGGGATTGCGTTTCAGAATCTTGAGATCATGCTGCAGCTGTACAGAACTCTAGCGTGGCCACATTTGGAGTATTGCATACAGTTCTGGTCGTTGCATTATAGGAAGGATGTGCAAGCTCTGGAAAGGGTTCAAAGGATGTTCCCTCTATACCTCTTGATATGGAGGGAAGGTCTTACAAGGAAAGGCTGAGGGACTTGAAGCTGTTTTCATTAGAGACAGAAGAAGGTTCAGAGGTGACTTAATTGAGACATATAAGATAATCAGAGGGTTAGATAGGGTGGACAGTGAGAACCCTTTTCCTTCAATGGCAATGGCTAGCATGAGGGGACATAGCTTTAAATATAGGACAAATGTCAGAGGTAGTTTCTCTACTCAGAGAGTAGTAGGGTGTGGTATGCACTGCCTGCAACAGTAGTAGACTCGCCAACTTTAAGGGCATTTAAGTGGTCATTAGATAGGCGTATGGACAAGAATGGAATAGTGTAGGTTAGGTGGGTTTCAGATTGTTTCCACAGGTTGTCACAACAATAGGGCCAAAGGGCCTGTACTGCACTGTAATTTTCTATGTTCTAGACATAGGATGCATTATAAATGGCATGGAGATGGTGGGGTAATGAGTTGGCACAGGGACTACAAGGAGCTATGTGAGTATGAAGTGTAAGGGTTGATATGAGTTAGCATGTACGGGCACGTTAAGGCATAGACTAGTGGACTTGAAGAAAAGAACTGGGATGAAGTCCCAAAGAACAAAGATGAGCCATTCAAACAGTCTGCCTCAGTATGCACAGCCCATATGTGGCTATATCTGTTCTGGATCTCACGGTGGCATCTTATACCAGCCCTCCAGAATGAAGATCCAGCTATTCAGGGCCTTTTTAGCACATTTATCAATTCCCAATAGCTGACTCAGGAGCAAAATTCTAGGGCACTATATCATAGGTAATGCATATATATCATTAATTCTTGTGACTTAACCAATGGCTTTTACATTTTTTCTTATTAGATGATGGGAGAGAGGTTTTAGCCACTGGGCCTACTCATGTTCCTATGGAAACCATTGCATCAATTAGCCCTCTGTGAAAATACCACAAGAACAAAGCATTCAATATATTTATGTTTATGCACCCAGTAATCCTCAAGAGGAATACTCAGAAGAATAATTACTTGAAAAAAAGGAATATAATTCTCAAGTGATTCCTCCACTGTCACTGTTAAATGTATGGCTGAGTTGATGCAATGCAAAGGTTGGTTAATCTTGTACCATCAGGGACATTCTCAAATTATGTTTTTTCAATTGAGTTGCATTATCAATCCATCGTCCTTGCATGAGGTGCAATGGTCTGCTACTATTTGATGCAGCTTGTCATCATTAAATATTTTTAAAAATGAAAGAATGAAAGGAAATCTATTTGAAAGGATGAGAAAAAAGGTGTTAAGCACAAGCACAATGCTGTGCTGCTCAACTCATGGAGATTCTGAATGCGTCTACATTCTGTGGTGACTTTATTCTGTTCCTTAGGTGCTGATGGAACTGCTATTTGTTAGAACTCAGGGGAAGCTTGTCAGGAATGTATTAGCATTATCTGTTTGTTGCCTCTACTGCTGTAAAAGCCTGGTGATTATTAAGTAAAGGCCTATGGCCATGATGCCAATTGTTAGTGCATTCACATTTAAGGCTAAGCTAACTTAGACGTGTCCCATCAGTAACCAGCACCATCAGAAACACATTACAAAGTCAATCATTCAGCTGCCTTATCAAGGGTTTTTGTGAAAATTGACTGCTATGGTTCTATGTGATAACAGTCACTTAATCTCAAAAGTAATTTATTGGTTGTAAAGCACTTTATAACGTGCGAGATACTATCTAAATGCAACTCAAAGAGCCATAGAGCATGGAAACAGATCCTTCAGTCCAACCAGTCTATGCTAACCATGTTCTCAAAACAAACTAGTCCCACCTGCCTGCAGTTGGCCCCTATCCCTCCAAACCTTTCCTATTCATGAACTTATCCAAATGTCTTTTAAATGTTGTAACTGCATCCCTGCATCTACATTTTCTCTGGCTGTTCAATCCTCAGACAAAATACTCATTGTATAAAAAAATCATCCCCATGTCCTTTTTTAATCTCTCTCCTCTCCACTTAAAAATGTGCCCCTAGTTTTGAACTCACCCACCCTTGGGGAAAAAAAGAAACTCTTGTTGTTCATCTTATCTATGCCCCTCATGATTTTATGCACCCCTATAAGGTCACCCCTCAATCTCCTATGCTGCACTAAAAAAAGCCCCACCCCTTCCAGTCTATTTTTATGTCTCAAACGCTTAATTCCTGGCAACATCCTGGTAAATCTTTTCTGAATCCTCGCTAATTTAATAATATCTTTCCAAGAACAAGGTGACTGCACACAGCACTCCAGAGGAGGCCTCACCCACATGGTGTACAACCTCAATAGATATGTCAACTTCCATACTTAAAGGTCTAAGCAATGAAAGCAAGCGCCTTAATGCACACGTTAAGTCTCTACCTGTGACTCATAATGCTTCATCTTAAATGTTGCAAACATCAGCATGATTGAATCAAAGCATTTTTGAGCAGGAGAAAGAACAGGATTTGCAATCAGGTTGACCAGCAATTCTGATGGTGAGTACTTGTGACTGTATTAAGTAAATGCTATGCAGATATTATCAAAAACCTACCTCTGTTCTTATCATATGCTGTTTAAGAAACCACCGAGGTGTTCATGCATAGATGACTTCTTTAATATATTCACATTACTTTTTCTTTTAAAGAAACATTCCTTATTGCAGTTTTAGACCTATTTACGGGCTCTTCTATCTCTAAGGTTGGTGTTACGTGCCCAATGGCAGCACACTCAAAGTTTGGCTGGTTCAACACATTCCAGACAATTGGTCGGCATGGTCGAGTTAGATTAAAGGGTCTGTTGTCTATTTCCATGGTGTATGACTCTAATTCATAACTGATGGAATGTTGACCATTTTTCTGTTGACATGTTAAAAGTTTGGCCTCATCTACTCCTCACCAGCAATAAATATCTAGTGGCACATTTTGAAAAGAGCAATGTCATTCTCCTGGGATCCTTCAAACAACATCACACAAGATAGTGTTCACATGGAAATTTCTTCACAAATGTCTGTGGATGCTCAATCAGTTGCAAGGCTATGGTAGACCTTTGCTGGTTAAAGGAAATCCAGGAATCTGAAGCCAAGTTCTGTGAATGGATTTAAATATTTAATGACATCCATTTCTATGTTCCAAAAGGTAGCATGGATGTAACATAAATAAGTAGGAAGGCCAACAGAATGCTTGTTGTGAGGGAGATAGATTGTGAAATTAAGGATGTTTGGCTAGGGTAAGTTTAAGACTACACCTAGCATACTGAAGGAAGTTATATGAAGAGAGATACATTTGCAATGGAAGGAGTTGAGTAAAGCCTTCCTAGGTTTACTTCTGGGATAAAGGGGCCATCTTATGTGGAAAGGTTGAGCAGGTTGGGCCTACTTATCTGGCATTTTCTACAGCCACTGGACATTTCTACCCACAACTTACAACCAGCAAACATTTTCTGAAGTGAAGTCACTGCTTTAAGAAATATGACAGTCAATTAGCTCCGTAAACTCCTGTAATCAGCTCAATCATAATATCCAGATGAAACATTTTTGTGATGTTGATTGATAAATACTCACCAGGGCATGAGCAACAACTCTTCTGCTCTTCTACAAAATAATGGAATAATGGGATCTTTAAATCTACTCATTGAGGCAATTGCAGCTTTAAGTTATTGTAAAGATAGCAGTTCCAATCCAGCAGCACTCTTTCAGTACTGCGCTAGAGAGTATGCCTCAAGGTCTGAAGCCAGGCTTAACCCAGGGAATTCAAGAGTCAGAGGCAAAAGTGTTACTAACTGATACTACAATGTGACTTCAGGATTTAAAAAAACACCAAATAGTACTCCGTCCACAAGGAGTGGACAACAGATCGAAACTGGTCATTTCTGATCTAGATCACTCTGCAAAATCACAAAGTGACTGCGCCACTGAACAATATCAAACAATTTTACATGGCTGAAAAATGTTAGTGTGTCTGAATGTTTTCACTTCTAATTTAAATCCAGCAATAATGAGAAGCCACTATTGGAAACCAAACAAGTCTTTTTTTCCCCAGGCATGATACAGCTGGGGTATCTGGGACTCTTGCCTCTAATTGTAACTGACATCAAATTAAGCTGTCGGCTCCTTTAGGACTCTAATGGAGAACAATTAACATAAATCATTGTCCAAGTATGTGGAAACACATTCTAAATTTTCTGGAACAGGTATACTTAGTACTCAAATTATAAAATCCAGTTCTAATTTTCGACCTCCGTCTTTTTGTTTTAACCTCTTAGAAATACATCTGAATAGGAGGGAGTGTTTATCCAGGACTGTAATTTCTAAAAGGAAAAAAATCATCTCAGTAATTCTCAGTTCAAGCAGTACCTGTGAGATAGAGCATGGTTGTGAAGAGTAGTTTTTCGACTGGAGGCCTGCAATCAGCAGTGTTCCACAGGGATTGGTGCTAGGTCCACTTTTGTTTGTCAATTATACAAAAGATTTGGATGAGAATTTAAGAGGCATGATTAGTAAGTGTGCAGATGACACCAAATTTGGTGGCATAGTCCACAGTTAAGAATGTTATCTCAGATGACAAAGGGATCTTGATCAATGATGGAGTTTAATCTGGAAAAATGCAAGGTATTGCGTTTTGGTAAAACAAACAAAGACAGGACTTAACAGTTAATGGTACAACCCATTATGTAATGTAATCAAACAGAGAAACCTATGGGTTCAGATACATAATTCTGAAATTTGTACCACAGGTGGACAGGGTGGTTAAGGTGGCATTTAGCATGCTCGCCTTCATTGCTCAGAATATAGGAATTGGGACATCATGTTGAGGTTGTACAGGATGTTGGTGAGGCCACTTTTGGAGAACTGTATAGAGTTCTGGGCTTTCTGCAATAGGAAGGATTTTATTAAATTGGGGAGAGTTCACAACAAGATTTACCAGGATGTTGCCAGGATGGACCATTTCACTGGAGTGGGTTGAGGGATGACCTTACAAAGCTTTATAAAATCATGAAGGCCATAGACAGAATGAATCGCAAAGGTCTTTTCCCCAAGGTGGGTGAGTTCAAAACCAAGTGGTACATTTTTAAGGTGAAAAAAGAAAGATTTAAAAGAGACCTGAGGAGCATCTTTTTTACACATAGAGGGAGGTTCATGTGTGGAATGAACTGCCAGAGGAAGTGGTAGATGCAGGTATAGTTACTTCAATTAAAAGATATTTTGACAATTGTATGAGTAGGAAAGGTTTAGGGGGAGTACGAGCCAATTGCGGTAAAGTGAGATGAGTTCAGTTTTGGAAAACTCATCAGCATGGATGAGTTGAACCGAAAAGGTTGATTTCTGTGTTCTATGACTCTATGACTTTATAACTACATATGCATCTTCAATCCCTCAGAATAAACTTGTAAAGCTTGGAAGTGCTACTAAAGAAGGTAGACAGAAGAGGGAGGATTGCTTTGAACAGAGCGACAAGAAGTCTGTTTGGGGTCAGGCCCAACTCACCATAGAAAAAAAATCACTTTTAAAGGCCAGTTACTGAGCAAATAGAATATTATCATAATCTTCTCGTCTGACTGCAGGGTGCATCCAGTTCAATCTAATCTTTCAATATGTCTGTGCCGTTGTATATCTGTGCTAACATCTAGATCACTTTCTAACATGATGCATTAATATTATTGACCATAATTGTAGATGATAACATTGATCCCATAACACTGTTACTCATTTAGTGTGCTGATGCAGGCACAATGGGCTGAAAGGCCTTCTTCAGTACTGTGATCCCCTAGGATTCATGGCAAGACTTCTGCACTAAGAATAAAAAGTGAGGTCTGCAGATGCTGGAGATCAGAGCTGAAAATGTGTTGCTGGTTAAAGCACAGCAGGTTAGGCAGCATCCAAGGAACAGGAAATTCGACGTTTCGGGCCGGAGCCCTTCATCAGGAATGAGGAGAAGGTGCCAGGCAGGCTAAGATAAAAGGTAGGGAGGAGGGACTTGGGGGAGGGGCGATGGAGATGTGATAGGTGGAAGGAGGTCAAGGTGAGGGTGATAGGCTGGAGTGGGGTGGGGGCGAAGAGGTCAGGAAAAAGATTGCAGGTTAGGAGGGCGGTGCTGAGTTGAGGGAACCGACTGAGACAAGGTGGGGGGAGGGGAAATGAGGAAACTGGAGAAATCTGAGTTCATTCCTTGTGGTTGGAGGGTTCCCAGGCGGAAGGTGAGGCGCTCCTCCTCCAGACGTCGTGTTGTTATGTTCTGCCGATGGAGGAGTCCAAGGACCTGCATGTCCTCAGTGGAGTGGGAGGGAGAGTTAAAGTGTTACACTTCTGCACTAAGAAGTCAGTGGTGGCACACTGGCTTACAAACATAGAAATTAGGAGCAGGACGAGGCCATTCAGCACTTCTTAGCCTGTTAATTCAATAAGATTCTGTCTGATCTGATTATGGCCTCAACTTCACATTTTCATTCACCCCATAGTAGAGCTAAAAGTATTTACTTCAATGTGATGCTGCAGGTTACAAATCAGCACCAGACTGACAAAATGAATTTGTTTCTACTGATGTAGGAAATGGCATGCAGCAAGACAACTTGCATGTGGATGTAAATGATTCATGACTGCTTCGACTTTAAGAAGTGCTTCGCGTATATCAAATTATAGTAATCCATAGGAATTGGATGAAATTACATGCTCAGCAAAGAAGATTTGTTTAAAGTACTTCATATAAGAGACTAGCGATTAGTCACTTGGTCATACAAAACTTGAGTATTGCTGAAAAAAATGTCATTTTGTCAAAGCTTTTCATCTTGCACATGTCAGGACAATTCACAAGAAACATCAATGAAAAGGGAACTATTACACTGCATGAAAGGACACTGCTGATTGGTCAGTAAATACACTGTTTGGTAGAGGCATTGCCATGGAGAATGCAGTTAAATTATGACTGACAATTATCTGCCAAGCTTTATTTCAATTTTAAATAACATAGGTTAACTCCAATTAATCAAGACATCATCTAGAGAAATTAACCAGAGAATGACTGTCACCTATTCTAATGAGTTAATACAGGCACAGTGAGTGGACAAGTTCTTTCTATCTGCAAATAACTCGGCCTTATGTATTCACATATACAGCTTCCATCCTAAACAGGCATGCCACACACGAATCCAACTGACAGTCTTAAATGGATAGTCACCATAATTTTTCACATACTCAGGATTAATTAGCAAGTGTTGTTTACTTGCAGAATTGTATCTAAGTTGGACGTAGTGTTGAGAGCTTTTCAAGTGTGGTCTGGTTGAGTACAGACAGTACTTTGCTTGTTCTGAACAGCCAAAGGGATACACTGTTTGATATAATCTGCTACTCATTGAGATGTGGCCTAAATACTTGGTATCACACCAGCACTGAAATTCATACATCACATTACTCTTCTTTGTGGTGAGTGCAAAACATCTGTGCGAAAAATCAACAACTTTAGGCCCACTTACTACTTTGTGCATATATAGGAAGAAAATCTCTCATCCAATACCTACAGGCTGGTTTTAATGCATCCTATTGCAGCAGCAGACTGGCATAGTAAACAAGCATTTCAGGCTCTATTTACAGGCTGACAATAGCAGATGGAACTCCAGGAATCCCATCAGGTACACTGACCAGAGAAGATAGGTTTGCAGTACACCAAAGTAAAGAACCCCTGGCCTACAGTTCGGGCAACATTGGAGAGAAACAGGGGCTAGTCCTAAATTGGGGTATGAAATTGGGGTCTGAAATTTCTCATGCAGTATTTTTGTGACTAGAGTTTGGAGCATTTGAGAGAATATAGTTGGCGAGAGTAAAGTGAGATATGGAATTTTGGAGCACTAAGTGTGAGATGCTGTTGTGATTTATGGAAAGTTGTTGGTGGAAACTCTCCTGAGCTTTGACAACTTGCTCAGATAGACTGCATTGATATTGGGTATAAACAAAGAACAGAATGTTTGTAATCCATTTGCATAGCAGTGTAGCCATGAGGAATGAACTGTATGGTGGGCAATAGACCAAATCCTATCAATGACATTCATTGGCACAGAACTAGCAGAAAACTAGGCTAATGATCTGGAGACATTAATTAAATAATAGGAAAGTCAAACTCAATTATTCACATAAGATTTGGAATAAGTGTGCATCAGTAATGGTGAGCATGAAGTGATTTGGTGTAAAAATCTATATTGTTCGCCAGTTCCTTTAGGGAATGAGTATGCTTTTCCAGTCTGGTTCATATGTAACACCAACCTGTGGCAAGGTGGTCGAACCATAATTGTTCTGTGAAACTAGCAAGCCACTAATCTTCATTCAAGAAGGCAACCCACCTTCTCAAAGGCAAATACATATTAAGGGGTTAAGTATTAATTTAACTTGGCCATTTTTTTATGGTAACTCTGTAACAGCAAACATGTCAGTAAGCTGGTTTGATACAAACACATGACTAAAAGAAGCCATTTTTTGCCAATCAAATTACTCTGTTAAGGTAGCAATCAGTCATGAAGCAAATGATGAGACAAATAATGAGTCCTGATTGAATTATAATTCATGAATCAATAATCATATCAGTAAGACAGAGTCTTCATTTAAAGTTGAGATCAATTATTCTAAGTCTGTTTGTGATAATATGCAATACAATGCATAACATTGGTAATTATTTATTTTTTCAAAATAAGGAGTGACCTGAATCTAACCTTATTTTGTTTACTTAATAGTTGAAGACTAAGCGGATCAATTAAATATGATTGCACTTCCTTTGCTCTTATATTCATCCATCTTTAAAAGCCTCCCATTTGCAGAAGCCATATGGAAACACATCCATCATATCTACTAACTCATGCGCATCAGTACCCTCTGAATTTCCTAACATAAATGAATTCTTTTGATGGGTTTCAGATGCAGGGGAACCACCCAATGAATGGATCAATTTTTGTGGAAATTTCGAAAGAGTCAGCTGAGATTTCTGCGTAGTCCCAGCACAACTCCAGTCGCCAATTGCTGCTGCAGTAACTCTGAACGGCAGAATATGTGGGCAAATGTAAGCAACTTGCGTCATCAGAACATTCTAATCATGCAGTTTGTTACTGCCAATTGGTCTGCATGTAACTAATTGTTTATTTTATTATCTTTTAAAATGATTTCAGTTCTGAAACTTTGTTGACATATTAACAAGTATAATTAAACTGTTATATGGAATTTGAGACATCACCACAGAAAGCATCTAGTGCTTACTCACTTATACCTCTGTTACTGTCCATAGTGGAAGTTTGTAATTTGTTTGCATATTTAATTAGTCCTTTTTAAGAAGGAAGAACCTCTTGTCAAAATATTGGTCGAAGTGAAGACGGTTAAAAATGGGTAAAAATTGAGCCACATAAGATAGTGGGAGAGCTGGCTATGCTTCAAGCGGTAATTCACTGGTCCAAATGGTTCCTATCCCAGTTGCTAAAGCAAATTGGAGTGTAGGTTGTGGAGTATCTTGCCATAATTTTCCAATCTTCCTTACTGTTCCTCAGTGGATGTCAGAGAACTGTAGAGTGAGCAATGTGGTGTTCCTATTCAACAAAGGTCCCAGTAATTACAACTTAAAATCAGTGGTGGGTTATATTTTAGAAGAAGAATTAGAGAAGATGTCAACAGGCATTTGGAGCAGTTTGAGTTAATTGAAGATTTTAAGTATATTTATAAAAGGCAGATAGTAAGCGACACATGTAATTTAGCATTTTGATGAAGTAGCAGAGAAATTTGATGAATGGAATACAATGCATGTTGGATGTCAAGAAAACATTTGACAAAGTATTTGGTAAAACACTTTAGCAAAATTGAGGATAATGGGATAGGTGGGAATGTGACATCATGGGGGAAAATTGAGTGAAGAACAGAAAACAGTGTTATGGGAAATGGTTATTTTTGAAACTGAAAATACTGTTGTCCTAGAGACATTGCTATGACAATTGCTTTGTGAAAAATAAAAAATAAAAATTAAAATTAAAAAATATAGTTTTGGATACTGTATTTGATTGCAATAGTTTTGGATACTGTATAGGATGAAATTGCAAAATACCAGTAAATACCATGCTGGGGAATGCCAAAGAGTTAGGATGATATAAATAGATTGCAACAAAACATGGACAAGACAGACAAGCCACAAAAAGGACTTTGATAAAGAGAAGTATGAAGTGATATATTTTGATGGAAGCCTATGGGTTAGAGTAGAATCCCTACAAAATAGAAACAGGCCCTTCAACCTTCCAAAGAGAAATGCATCCAGTTCTATATTTATCCTGACTAATGCAACTAACCTCCAGACCCCTGAACACTATGGGCAATTTAGCATAGCCAATTCACCCAACCTGCACACTTTTGGTTTATGGGAGGACACCAGAGGAAACCACACAGACACAGAGCAAATGTGCAAACTCGACACAGACAATTGCCCGAGGCTGGGATTGAACCCAGGTCCCTAGCATTGTGAGGCAGCAGTACTAACCACTGAGCCACTGTGCCACCCATAAGTGTGTACCTGGACACAGGAACCTGTGCTGTTTATGAATAGAGATAATATAAAGTATATAGGATCTTGAGTTTCAAAATTTATTATGGGTACAGAGTACAACCTTTTAATAAAATTCTAATTAAGCCACAACGGGAGTAATGGATCCATTCTGGTCATATTTTAGGAAAAATGTGAGCACTCTCAAGAGGGTGCAGAATGTTTTAAAGACAAGGCATTTAAACTGCCAGTTTAGGACAAGGACATTAATAATGGATTTCGATTTAAGATTTTGGACAAGAGGTACAGGGGTGTTTCTGGTGGTGTTTATTTTTTAATTGCCAACCATGGTGATGACCTCGAATTCTCTGAGGGTGATGGAACCAAAGATAATTCAGGACATCAAAACAAAATTGGATAAACACTAGAAGAAAACAAATCTGCAGTGACAGAATGGTTATAACTGAGTTGTTCTACAGTTAGACAATGTGGGCTTAATGGGCACAATGGTCTCCTAGTGTTCTGTAAAATGACCCTATGGCTCCATGATCCTTTACACAGCAGCAAAGTAATCAGCGACTGATTCTGTTGGCAATTTTATACAAATGAATGCCATAATATCAGACTAACCAATAACGTATCATAGATGCTAACATACAGACAGTAGAAATGCCGCATTTGAATCGTTTGAACTGGTTTGGCTAGTTGTTTCCTTTGTAGTTAAAAGACAGACAGACGTAAATGTACGTAGAATTATTTCCCCACTCTAAATGCCAGTTACTATTCATTTCTTGACTGAATCTACAGATCAATAATAAACATATACTGCATCCATTATATTCATAACATGCTTGTATAATTCATTATAAAACAATTGCTGTAATGAGGATAATTACAGAAAGTTTATAATACTGAGGAAATCTGTAGAAGGGAAGAAAAGTAAATTGAATGATAGGTAGAAGAAAGGATAAGCGGATGACTTCATTTGATAAACAGGTTGAATGGATGGTTATAAACTGGTTGAATTGAAAGATGTATGGATGAATGGACAAAACTAATCCCTATACAGCTATAACAGACATTTATCCCACCAAGTCCACACCAACTCTCTGAAAAGCATCCCACCCAGACCCATCCCTCTACCATATCCCTAAAACCCTGCGTTTCCCATGGCTAATCCACCAAGCCTGCATATCCCTGGACACTATGGGCAATTTAACATGGCCAATCCACCTAACCTGTACATCTTTGGGAGGAAACCAGAGCACCTGAAGGAAACCCACACAGACACAGAGAAAATGTGCAAAATCCACACAGTCGCTCCTGGGATTAAACCAGGGTCCCTGGAATCATAAGGTAGCAGTGTTAACCACTGAGCCATGGTGCCACTCCATAAGTCAAAGAATTTTATAGCACGGATGAGTTATTCAGCCAATCATTCTCATTCTGGCCTTTTCCACAAGCTCTCCAATTAATCCCAACACGCTTTCTTTTATATAGTCCTATCATTTTCTCCCATAACTGATCAAAGAAAGAATTGATGAAAGCAGACAAATGAAGGAGAGTTTATGCTTGAAAGTTCGACTCTCCTGCTCCTCGGATGCTGCCTGAACAGCTGTACTTTTTGAGCACCACACTCTTTGACATAGAAAAATTACAGTATACTTGAATGAATGGATAAGCAATTGAATAATTAGTGAATTGAGGTCAGCTAAGTTCAGTTGCAAATGTATCTCACAATGCATAATTGTAAAATGTTTTGTAAATACATAAGATGAATTCCTTCCCACAAAAAACACTCAAACAATGGAACTCATTGACTGCAACAGTCTTCCTTCCTTTCAGCAGTGTTCAATCTTTCATTTTTAAAGCTAGCTCCCAGCTCTCAAAGGTCTTGACTTTTACTCACTTACAATCTCAGAACAACTAGTAACACTTTTGTAATTTAACCTTCCTCGTAAATGAGTTTAACTAGGGCTATTTGATTGTAAAGAGCATCACAATCAAATGTAACATCAATTGGAGCCATCCCACACAGATTTAGTCCAGAATTCTGCAGCAGGAATTTCTACACAGCAATCAGTGGCTGTAACTGAGGCTAATTTCTCCACATTTCCCATCCTCGCACTACTGAGACAATATGTCATGTGCCTGTTGCATTTTAAGCCCAAAACCCATGTCATTGAACCTCCTCAATGCTTTCTTCATTCCTATTCTTTTTAAGTTAGTGGGACTTGGGTTCTCAAATACCAAAACAAACAGCAGATGTTACTGAAATGTATTGAACTATCAATGTCAATTATGGGAAGTAATTATGGCAATCGTTGATTGCTTTGATGGCGAATGGTATGCTTTGACTTCAAGTATTATGCACACCCTCTGTCACTTTGTAACTCTTGTTAATAGTTTATATGATAGGATTAAAATGACAGGCTTTTAATTTACATTATTATACACTTGGATGGGATCTATTTTAAAACAGAAATCTTTTGCCCCCTGCAATTTTCCAGGAACTGTCTGGTCATCACAACCATTATTTTGAAACAATCGCAGCTCTCAATGATTAGGAGGAAAATTAGCTGCTCCATCCCTTCTATTAAGCTGTGTATGTATACCAGCTGCAAGTTACCAGTTAGTTATTAAAAGAGGCACCATCTGCATGAAACATTTTTCTTGCCTATGTGGGAGAAATGACCAGAAATATACAATTTGATATTGTAATATTTTGCAGAAATTTTACAAAAAAGTTCTCTAATATTAACTACTTCATGTCAACATAGAGCCAGCATTATGATCCCAGTGTAGCAATGTCTGTTAAAGTTACAACAGCCAGAGGGTGAAGAAAGAAACCAGATGCCAGCCTTTTATTTAATACTAGATTTCTTTTACAGAATGTAGCATGACTAATACCTGCCTCCCCTTGAAATGATGCCCACAGTGTTCCAGAAGCATCTCCTTATAAGCTCTCAAGAGATTGTCCTAATCAACCAGTTCAGAGACATTATTACGCACCTCTGGAACAGGTGGGACTAGAACTCAGGTCTCCTATCTCAGAGGCATTACCAATACAGCACAAGAGGCTCTCTAATAAGAAACCTCAAAATCCTCTTGAGAACAGAATTCAGTAACCATGCTGAAAGTAGCTTTAACCTGCTCTGTCAGTGTAACAGGGATAAACCAACACTCCATGAGGGAAGAACTCAGCTGTCTTTTGTTTTCCTAACAACCTGATCAGAGATGTTATTACCCAATTCAGGTGGAACTTGAACCTGGGCCTCCTGGCAGAGGGGGAAGGCAACAATCATAGTGCCATAAGCACTCTCAAGCAATGTCTGGCTTGGATGCCAGAAACATTAGCCAGTACTGGAATTGAACCACCGTGTTCTAACCATCTGAGCCAGGCTGCCATCATTACTGCGGCACTGGAAACCTTAAAGAAACACAGAAAAATCTGCAGGAACTCAATAGGTCAGGTCTCACTTTTAACAGATTTTTTAATCAGCCTGTTCAGACTAGGCACATCTCTGGAGCAGGAAAAATGACGTTTGGGCAAAAGCCCTTCATCAGGAATTCCCAGTGAAGGGCTTTTGCCCAAAATATCAACTTTCTTGCTCCTTGGATGCTGCCTGAACAGTTGTGCTTTTCCAGCACCACACTCTTGGCTCTTATCTCCAGCATCTGTAATACTCACTTTCATCTATATCTCTGCAGCAGGTGGGACTTGAACATGAGTCTCCTGGTCTAAACATAGGGACTCTACCACTGCTCCACAACAGTCCTGCAGCTGCTAATTGACTTTTTCAATAAGTGCACCTTCTAGTCAACTTGTTCAGAACAGTTATTACACACCTCTCAGCTGGTGGGACCTGAACGCAGGTTTTCTTGTCCAGGGGTAGGGGCATACAGCCTATAAGTGTTATTTAATCACTTCCTTATGTACACCCTTAACCTTAATGATAGAATTAACAGACCATACATTAATCCATTTCCACTTTAAACTAAAACTTTATAACATTCAAGCAATTTCTCAAAACTAACTAAAAAGGCTAAGAGATTTAACAAACATTAATTCTTTCTACACATCATAATATGAGATTTCCCTCTTCTTGCTTAATAGTCTCTTAGTTTAAGCATTCTTTTTGTCAAGCAATCCAATAATTGATGACCTGCATTAACCTAGTTGGGAAATGTTTTTCCACAACCTGGAAAACTGAAATAGAAATGGTTGAAATATCTTATTTCTAGAATAAATTGCTTTTATTGATGCTTTTGATGAGATTTTACTTGTTAAACAATGAAGAAATTCGACACACGGGGCATTCTGAGGATAGCATATCCATTGGATATTGGATATATACATAACAGCTCCTTGTAAGATAAAGAATATCCAGCAAATAGATTGACTGAGAAAGTTTAATGATTGACCTTGCAAGTTGAGAAGTGATGTTATAAATGAAGACAGCCCCAAGATCAAATACGTCAATGCAAGTTATCAATCATTGGATTCCTTTGAAAAAAGGGGTGCTCACACAAAGATTTGGATTCATTTTGAAAGAACTAATGTGCTGTAAAATTAATTTCTGGTCCATAGTCTTCCAAGATGGGAATTTTGAGTACTCAATTCTGCCAACTTAGTTTTTAAAAAATATTTTGTTCACCTTTAAAATGTCTTTGATTGTATCATGTTGCATTACAGGACTTAATTCCAATACATCAAAACCAGCTGCTTGTTCTTCTCCATGTGTAGTCAATTCAGCTTCCAAACCAGTTTCCTAACTGTTCAGTTTCCTCTTTCAATGTAATATCATCTTTCTTCGATGACCTCAAAATTTATCAGGGTAAAGTTAAGATTAGAATGTTGATCTAAGCTTACACCAGACCTCTTAGGCCTAAGTGTATAGATTTAAAGGTGCACAAAGGCTGACTGCAATTCTTAAATTCCCATTTAACCTTATTTGTAATAACTGGTCAAATTCCAAAAAGCCTCCCCGCACAAAATGAACATGCATCATAAAGCCTGATATTGTCCCAGTTGTAGCACTAAGCTGCAAGCAGTTTCAAGCATCAATTTATCATCTCTATGCTGAAATTCCTTTGCAGATGAAAAATATTGTGTACCACTGGATCACTCAGTTTAACTTCCCAGTATGTGTTCCCAGCAAATAAGGCTCCTCAGCAGGACTGTGAATTTGTTCCAGATATCCCTACAGCCATGTCATCTTTACTTACTGGAGAATAACTCAGATTTTCATTCAAAATAGAACTTTTAAAACATCCAATGTTTAGGTGACAATGTGAAAGTATCAAAGTACTTTGTCTTTCTACTCTGTAGCCCAAAACTGGTTCAAACTGGTGATGCAGCTGACCAGAGAGGTTATCATAACAACCATGACTTTATTCCTGATCATTCCACAACCAAAATTCTCATTCACCTAAAACTCCAATCAGCAAATGATTTGGTTATATCAGATCTGAACAATACAAAAACTATAAGTCCAGCAAAATGTCAAATATGGTTAAATTTGTGTATTAGGTGCTGCCAAAAATAGACACCTACAAAATAGACTTGAGGACACAGAGAGTCCCAAATAATGTTCATTTTGTGCCAACAATAGTCACCTTGACACTCTCAAATTGTTAACTACAAATAACCTTCAATACATCTAGGACTTCAACAGCTTCAGACATAAGAGACAGCTCAGGTTACATTTTGCTCAAAGTACCTACTGCATCTGAACTGTGATGAAGGATGGATTTCCATTGAATTCCTTTTTGATTCTTGTGGATTTGAGATTCAAGTACTCCTTCCTGCAACTTCCATTACCTCATTAATAACATCCATCAGAAGATGCACAAACATCTAGAGCCAGTTATCTGACAATATTTCCAAGCTTAAATACTTAGCCCTATTGAAGTTCAATAAGCAAGCATTGACCATAATTTCAAGACATTTGGGAACACTTTTTCCAGTACATGTACAGTACAAGAGTGGCATATGGCGTTTAATTTGGATAAATATGAGGTATTGCAAACAAACAAGGGTAGGACCGGTGAAGGGCTCCGGTCTGAAACATCGATTTTCCTGCTCCTCAGATGCTGCCTGACCTGCTGTGCTTTTCCAACACACATTCTCAACTAGGACCTACACAGTGGATGGTAGAGCCTTGGGTGGTGTTGTTGAACAGAGAGACCCAAGGGTTCAGGTGAATAGTTTGCTGAAAGTTGCACCACAAGTAGACAGGAAGGTTAAGGCAGTATTTTGGATGCTTGCCTTCATCGCTCAGATCTTTGAGTATAGGAGTTGAGACGTCATGATTTGGTGGTATGCAATGAGCCAGGCCGGGTGTCAGACCTCTCAGTGGGAGAGCATTTCAGTGACAGTGACCACAACTGCCTCACCTTTACTAAAGCCGTGGAGAGGGATTGGAGCTCACAGTATGGGAAGGTATTTAATTGGGGGAGGGGAAATTATACTGCTATTAGACAGGAGCTGTAGAGTATAAATTGGGAACAATTGTTTGACTTGCAACGCACAACAGAAATGTGCAGTGTGTTTTTTAGGAGCACTTGATGCAAGTGGTGGATAACTTTGTCCTACTGAGACAGGCAAGGATGGGAAGACCAGAGGAGTGTCTGGTCAAAAGGAAGAAGGAAGTTTACTTAAAGTTGAGGAAGCAAGGATCTGGCACAGCTTTAGAGGATTGTAGGGTAGTTAGAAAAGAACTCAAAATGGACTGACGGGAGCTAGGAGGGAGCACAATAAAGCCTTGGTGGGAAGGATGACGGAAAACACAAAAGCATTCTACATGTACCTGAGGAATAAGAGAATGATCAGGGAGAGGGTAGAGCCGATCAGGCATAGTGGAGGAAACTTGTCCCTGATGTCTGAAGAGGTACGGGAGGCCCTAAATGAGTTTTTTGCTTCAGTATTCACTAGAGAGAGGGACATTGTTGATAGTGAGAACACTGTGGGCCAGGTTAATAGGCTTGAACAGATTTATATTAAGGAAGTGGGTGTGCTGGAAATTCTGGAAACATCAAGATAGATAAGTTCCCAGGGCTGGACCAGATATATCCAAGGTTACTATGGGAAGCGAGGAATGAGATTGCTGTGCCTCTGGTGATGATCTTTGTGTCCTCACTCTCCATGGACGTAGTACCAGATGATTGGAGGGAGACAAATGTTGTTCCTCTATTCAAGAAAGGGAATAAGGAAATCCCTGGGAATACCACGTCTGTGATAAGCAAGGTACTAGAAAGGATTCTGAGAGATGGGATTTATGTTTATTTGGAAAAACATAGTTTGATTAAAAATAAACAGAATGTCTTTGTGAGGGGCAGTTCATGCCTCACAGGCCTTACTGAGTCCTTTGAGGACATGACGAAGGTTGAGCAGTGGATGTGATATATATGGATTTCATTAAGACAATTGATACCCCACGGTAGGCTCTTTCAGAAAGTTAGGAGGTACGGGTACAGGGAAATTTGGCTGTATGGATACAGAATTGGTTGGCCAAAAGAAAACAGTGAGCGGTAGTGGATGGAAAGTGTTCCGACTGGAGGTCGGTGACCAGTGGTGTTCCAAAGGGATCTGTTCTTGGGCTTCTGCTCTTTGTAGTCTTTATAAATGAATTGGATGGAAAAATGGAAGGGTGGGTTAGTAAGTTTACCGATGACAAGAAGCTCGGTGGTGTTGTAGATTGTTTGGAGGGCTGATGTTAGCTACAACAAGGCATTGACAAGATGCAGAGCTGGGCTAAGAAGTGCTAGATGGAGTTCAACCTGGATAAATGCGAAGTGGTTCATTTTGGAAGATCAAATTAGAATGCTAAATACAGAGTTAAAGACAGGATTCTTGGCAATGTGGAGGAGCAGCGGGATCTTGAGGTCTAAGTACATAAATCCCTCAAAGTTGTTACCCAAGTTGATATGGTTGTTTAGAAGGCATATGGTGTTTTGGCTTTCATTAGTAGGAGGATTGAGTTTAAGAACAGCGAGATTTTGCTGCAGTTCTATAAAATCAACTAAGAGAAAGTGAGGACTGCAGATGTTGGAGATCAGAGAAAGTCATTTTAAGTGGGTAACGTGCCGAAAGGGATCTTTAGATCTTCAGTCTAACACTCTCCTTACTGAGCCATTCCTGAAGAATGGCTTATGCCCGAAACATCGATTCTCCTGCTCCTTGGATGTTGCCTGACCTGCTGCGCTTTTCCAGCAACACATTTTTCAGCAGTTCTATAAAACCCTGGTTAGACCACTCTTAGTTCTGGTCGCCTCAAAATCAGAGCAATGGAGATATTTTAGAGAGGGTGCAAGTGAGATTTACCAGAATGCTGCCTGGATTGGAGAGTTTGTCTTCTGAAGAGCATCGAGTGATCTTGGGCTTTTCACATTGGAGAGAAGAAGGAAGAGAGGTGACTTGATAGAGGTGTACAAGGTAATGACAGGCATAGATAGAGTAGATAGCCAGACACTTTTCCCTAGGGCAGAAGTGGCTGTCATGAGGGGTCACAATTTTAAGGTGGTTAGAGGGAGGTTTAGGGAAGATATCAGAGGCAGGTTCTTTACGCAGAGAGTGGTGGGTGCATGGAATGCACTGTGGTGATAGATTCAGCAATGTTAGGGACATTAAAGTGACTGCTGGACAAGCACATGGATGGCAGTAAATTAAGCAGTGTGCAGATTAGGTTGATCTCAGATTAATATAAATGGTTGGCACAACATCGTGGACCGAAAGGCCTGTAATACGCTGTACTGTTCTTTGTTGTATGTTGAGGTTGTATAGGACATTGGTGAGGGCACTTTTGGAGTACTGTGTAAATTTTGGTCACCCTCCTATCGGAAGAATATTATTAAATTGGAGAGGGCGCAGTAAAGATTTACCAGGATGTTGCCAGGGCTGGAGGCTTTGAATTACAAGGATAGGCCGGGACAGTTTCACAGAAGCATAGGAGGTTGAGGGGTGACCTTAGAGAGGTTTATAAAATCATGAAGGGCGTGAATAGGATGAATTGCCAAGGTGTTTTCCCTCGGAAACTAGGGAACATATTTTTCATGTGGATGAATGAAGATTTAAAAGGGAACTAAGGATCAACTTTTTTGTACAAATGATGGTTCGTATGTGGAATAATCTGCCGGAGGAAGTGGTCGATGCAGGTATAGTTACATTTAAAAGGCGTTTGGACAGGTACATGAATAGCAAAGGTCTAGATGGATATGGGCCACACAAGTGGGACTAGTTTAGTTTTGAAAACTTGCTTGGCATGAACGAATTGGACTGAAGGGTCTGTTTCCATGCTGTATGACTCTATTACTCAATGACTGCAGATGTTGGTCCATAATTTGAAAGTGGAAAGGAATTCCAAATAAAATCTAGATCCATGCAATATGGTTAAATAAACTCACATCTAATTTTGTCTATTTCCAATGCGGGACAGCCTTCCAAACAATTTGCTGACAGAAAGGTGTGCAGATAGGTTTGACAGATTAGAGATTTAATTTGACACAGAAACCTGTAGAAGGTGCAGGGACAGGAAATTTGCCTTAATGGCAGAATTCTAAAGAGTGTGATGACACTGAGGGCCTGAGGAGTTTGTTTGCATAGATCTCTGAAAGTGACAGGATAAACTGAGAGTGTGTTTAACAAATCGTGGGCTTCATAAAGAGGCATTGAGCGTTAAAAAAAGGGAGTTATGCTGAAGCTCTGATTAGGCCATAACTAGAGATATGGATCTAGTTCAGGCCACCACACTTTGGAAGGATGAGAAAAGGTTCTTGATTGGATACAAAGTAGGTATCAGAGCTCATTAAACAGGGCACACTGTGTTCTCATTAGAGATAGCCTATTCAGTTGGACATCAAACTCCTCATTGCTTAGATATTAGGGGGCCACTAGACAGGACTAATACCTGATTCTCTTTGGATCATCAGCCTGGGATTTATTTTAATATAACTTATTTTTCAACTCAACTTGTTCAGAGATGTTATTATACTCTGGAGCAGGTAGGACTTGAACCCTGGTCTCCTACTGCATCTGCATGACAAGCACCCTAAATAACAGGAATGAGGACAAGAACTGAATTTTGTGATCTACCATGTTGGGATTTGAACTCATGTTCCAGAGCCTAAAACCCAGCAGTCCTAAGTAACTAGTTCAGTAACATTACCACTACACGACCTCCTTTCTTCTCAGCCTGGAATTAGCAGCATTTGAAATCATTTGCACCTCCATGCAGCTAGCTCACTCAATCGACAGTAATTGGACTTTTTCCTTTTCACAGGTGCTTTGTGCTCAAACTGACAGCAGTGTGGTTGTACGCCAGCTGCTTTGACCCTTCGTCAGTAGAACACGGAGCAAAGCATCTCTGAGCAAGACCAACAAAAGGACTTCAAAGCTTACTCACCATAGCTGACCTTACTGACAGCCACCTTAACGTGTTCTTTTTATACATATTCTCGTCATGTGTTTTTTTCTTATTATGTAAACCTCCATGTTATTTTATTATTACATACCCTCATTTTTTCATAAATACCCTTTTTATATATACCCTCATCATACCCTTTTTAATATATACCTTTTTATAATATATGTCCTCATCACATTTTTTCTAGATATTTTCATCACGTTTTCTACTCTCATTATGTTTTTTTGTTTAATATCTATCCTTATCACTGTTTTATACATATCTCATGTTGTTTGATCCTTTCGTCCAAATGTTGTCAACTAATGTTTTCAAAGACTAGAACAGATCAGCTGAAAGTCAGAGCAAGGGTGATTTACTGGTGGTGATTAATAGGAGAAAAAATATCACTCGAGATTTGGTGATGGGGAAATAAAACATTCAGTTGTGTGTAATAATACTTCTGAGAATAAAGAATAAAGTCAGCAGGTTTATTTTGTGGAGGCACATTCAAGCTCCAAACCCAAGCTGCTTAAACAACTTTGGCCATTGGGTTTGTAAAATTTATAAAAATCATTTACTTTCTTTTCAACCTATTCAACCTATTTTCAACAACACTTTTTTCTTTCAACATATAATTCATAGACTGGGATGGTAGACCTGAATGCCGGGCCACTCTAAACCAGCACATGGTTCAGCTATGAGAATGAGGAAGGTACAAATAAAACTTTCCAATTCATTCAGGGGATGTAAGCATCACTGACTAGGTCAGCAGTTATTGGCTCATCCCAACTGTCCTTAGACAGAGTTGTTTACTATTTCAACGGACAGTTAAGCGCAATAAGCTAGGATCTGAGCATGGATCCCTGCTATACCCCAAAAGTCACTGGCTGCCACTCAGAAAATGACCCACAAAGAGAGATAGAAAATAGGAACAGGCATAGGCCATTTAGGACAAAGTTCTAACAGGACTCAACAGGGTAAACACAGAAAGGACGTACCAGATGACCAAGGGTCCAGAACCAGGGATCACAGTAAGGATACAGGGTAGGCCATTTAAGACTGAGATGAGGAGAAAGTTCTTCACCCAGAGGGTAGTCCGCCTGTGGAATTCTCCATCACAGATTGCGACTGAGGTCAAAACATTGAACATTTTGAAGAAGGTGACAGATCCAGCTCTTGGGGCCAAAGGGATTTGATTTGATTTGATTGGATTTGATTTGTCAATGTCACATGAACCGAGGTGACAGGCAGGTCACATTCTACAGCAACAGAACAGAGTTCAGGATATAGTGTTACAGCTGTTGACAAAGTACAAAGAGAAAATAACATTAACATTAAAAGAGCCCTTTCAAAAGTCTGATAACAGCAAAGAAGAAGCTGTTCCAGAATCTAATCATTCATTTATATCTTTTATATCTTCTGCCCAATGGAAGAAGGTGGAAGATAGTATAACCAGGCTGGGGGGTGGCAGGGATCTTTGATTCGGGGGGGAGGTGGCAAGAAATATAGATGAAGTCAATGGGAGGCTTGTTTGTGTGACAGATTGGGTTGTGTTCACAACTCTGTAGCTTCTTTTGGTCCTGGGAACAGCAGTTGCATCTGTGATGCATCCAGATAGGACCTTTCTGTGGTGCATCTACAGAAGGATCAATGCGGGTATAGGATACTGAGTTGGATGATCATTTTGAATTGTACAGCAGGTTTGAAGGACCGAATGGCCTACTCCTGCTCCCTTTTTCTATGCAAGTGAGCTATTACTGCAGTCAAATGACTAGCCAGCTGTTCAAGTACATTTACAAAACTGGCAGCTAACTGACAATATGGAATATTGCCAAGATATGTCCTGTATGCATAAAGTCAAACAATTCTAAACTGGCCAATTACCGCCACATCAGTCTACTCTTGATCATCACTGATGTCATGTCATCAATAGTGCTATGAAGCATCACCTGCTTAGCAATAACCTGCTCAGTAACACCCAACTTGGGTTCCACCAGGGCCACTCAGCTCCTGACCTCATTACGGCTTTGGTTCAAACATAAACAAACATGCAGAGTTCCAGTGAAAGTAACTGCCCTTGACATCAAGGCCACATTTGATTGTGTGTGGCATCACAGAGCCTGAGTAAAACTGTAATTAATAGGAATTGGGCACAACTGCCTGCTGATTGGAGTGATATCTGACAGAAAGGAAGTTGTGGTGATCAGGGGTCAGTCATCTCAACTCCAGGACATCTCTGCAAGAACTCCTCAGGGTAGTCTCCTGGACTCAACCATCTTCAGCTGCTCATCAGTAACATTCCCTCCAACATACGGACAGAAGTAGTGATGATCACTGATGATTGTACAACATTCATTGTGGGTGTACTTACACTAATGCTTTGCAAAGATTCAAGAAGGCAGCTCACCATCACATTCTTAGGGCAACTAGGGCAAACCCATGTTTATTTTCCTTAGTTACCCCATATTTGTCCAAATATATACTAATTCCTCCCAAATGATTGTTTCCAGAAACAAGCCCAAAAACAAGGTTAAACAGGTTGGTCTGTAGATTACTGGGCTTTAGTGAGTGGGGTGTAACATTTGCAATTCTCTAATCTAACTGAGACAGAAAAATTATCGTCAATGACTGCAATTTCTGCTCCCACTTCCCTCAGTATTCATGGATACATCCCATCCAATCCTGATGCCCTATCAACTGTAAGAACACAGTCTATCCAATACCTCATCTTATCAAGACACCTTAAATATTTGAATTATTCCCTCCTCCACCATGATGTCTGCTGTGTCATCTCCCTTGGTACAAACAAATGCAAAGTATCAATTTAATACTCAAACTCTATCCCCTGCTTCTGGGTATTAATCCCAGTTTTGGTGCTGAATAGACCTTACTCCTCTGTTTATCACTGGTTTTATATTCATATGCCTTTATACAACTTTGGGATTCTCTTTCATAATAGTTACTAATCTTTGTCCTCACTATTTATTTATTTGATTTTCAATTCCTTTCTGAACTTGTGCGTCTAGCTTGGTTTTCAGTTGTATTGTCAATCAACATCTGTCATAAGCATATCACTTTCTTCTTAACCTCTATTTCTTTCACCATCCAGGGAAATCTGGATTTGTTTTCTCTTTCTAATTTGTTTGAGGGAATATCCTTTGTTTATGTTGGAATGATCTCTAATTACAAGTACTCTAGCCAGCATCTTCCAAAATTATTTTGATGTTGGCATTTAGTTTATTTGGCCAGAAAATGTGTCAATGCCCCACAGTTATCTGAAGAGAGCTGAAGAGTCATCTAGACTCAAAATGTTAGCTTGCTCTCTTTCCACAGATGCTGCCTGATCGCGCTGTGATGGGATAATAAATATCGATAAATGAGTCATTTTCTTAAAAATTGCAGATACTTAAGGATGGGGTAAGAATTTAGATATGGAGATAGACAAAACATAGAGATAATGAATATATATGCAAAGCAGTACAATCAATTAGTGCTGTCACCCAGTGACCTGTCCTGTGCCTTCAGTTATTGCCACACTGATCAGCCACTCTGAAAGGAACGAAAGGAATAAATCCAACTTTGATGACACCAAATCAGATAGAGCAGCAAACTTGCAGAATGGGTTAGAAAGTTACAAAAGGACAATAATAGATTCAGATTGTTAGACCGAATGAAACCAGTGGCATATAGATTTGAGGGTTTACTCAATGGTGACTCGTTGAGAAAAGTGGGAAGACTTAGAGACCCATGTACGGAAACCTTAAAGTCTAAGGGAAATTGCCAAAAAAAAATTAAATGGTTAATGCATTGTTGACCTTTGTCTCAGAAGAACTTGAATATCAAAGAAAGTAGGAACAGGGCAGACCCTGCACCTCATTCAATCTGTTCTGCCATTCAACTTGGGAACAAAGGCACAGGATTCGAAGAGTCATCCCTTGGAGCTTGCTCTGCATTCTAAAACATGGCTGATCATCTACCTCAATGCCATTTTCTCACATTGTTCCAATAAAACTTGACATCACGAGTATCTAGAAAGGTATCAATCTCTGTTTTGAACACCACTAATGACTAGGTTTCCATAGGACTCTGCGGAGAATTCCAAAGATTGACAGCCCTCTGAGTAAAGAAATCCCTTCTCACCTAAATTTTAAATGGCCTTCCCCATCATTCTAATTAATGTTGTTCAGTTTGAGGTAACATCCTTGCTGCAATTGCCCTATCTGTCCTTTTAAGAATTGTGACTTGGAAGTGCTGGTGTTGGACTGGAGTGGACAAAGTCTAAAATCACATGACACCAGGTTATAGTCCAACAGGTGCTTCCACCACCTGATGAAGGAGCAGCACTCCGAAAGCTAGTGCTTCCATATAAACCAAATATAACTAGGTATTGTGTGAATTTCAACTTTAAGAATTGTGTCAGTTTACATTAGATCGCCTCTTATTCTTCCAACCTTTAAAGAATACAGGCTGTCTTTTCAATCCCTCCTCATACGTCAGTTCTGCCATCCAATGAATAAATCTGGTGCTCCCTTATTGACAAGTCTATATTCCTTGAGTAAGAGGACCAAAACTGTATGCCATACTTCCAAGTACAGTCTTACCAATGTTGCGTACAGAACCGAAGACAGCTCTGCTCTTGTGCTTTTCCAACAAAAGCCAACCTACAATTTCCCACCTGCATATTAGCATTAACTGGGCTGGTGAATAAAGACTCCCAAATCCCTCTGAATATCACTACTTCCCAAAATTTCAGCATTTTAGAATCACTCTGTGCCATGTTCCTCCTTCCAAACTGCATAATTTCTCCCTGAGCCACATTATATCACTTCTGTGATGTTCTTACCCATTCAATCAATCTGTGCAAATCTGCTTGAAGATTTTTGGCATTATTCTCACAACACACATTCTCACCTAGTTCAGTGCCATTCACAAACTTGGAAATACTACATTCGGTCTGATGTTAAAATCATTAAGAATGCCTGGGTCTCAATGATAGAACCTTGTGGTACCACCCTGGCCATAGCCTGCTGACCCGAGAATGATCCAATCATTCCAACTGCGTTCCTTCCATAAATCAATCCTCAAGACTATTACCACCTATCTAGTTTGCTTCAGTTTTGTTTACTAACTTCCTATCAAATCTGATTTGAAAGCTTTCTGAAAATGAAATGCACCACAGTCACCCATTCTCCTTTAGGAATTCATCTGGTAACATCCTCCAGTAAGTTTTTTAAATACAATCCAACTGTGTCCAATCAGATCATATCACATTCTTTCTGATGAATTTAAGTATTTTACCTCCTACTGATGTAATTTCCAGAATGTTGTTTTTATTTCGGATTTCCAATATTTATTGTATTTTGTTTTTTAAAAGATGCCAAGAGATTTAAGTAAACACAATTATTGGGAAGGATTGGTTTTGTGCATGGCCTGTTTCAGTGCTATAAATTCTTTGTAATTCCATCTTTAGTTTTAAATCTCAAATTTGACTCCAGTCACAGAACCACATAAGTGATTCAGAGAAAGGCCATTCAACCCATCGTGCCTGTATCAGCTCTTCAAACAATCATTATTACTTCATGCTAATGTATTGCATTACAGACCCTAACTACTTGCTATGTGAAAAAAAATGCTCATGTCACCCTTATTTCTTTTGCGTATCATTTTAAATCTATGCTCTCTCATTCTTGTTCCTTTTACCATCTACTGTATCCAGCTCATGCATGATTCTATGAAGTCCCTTCTCAGCCTTCCTCTCTCCAAGGACAACAGTTCCAATTTCTTCAATCTATAACTGGAGTTTCCCATTCCTGGAACATACTTCTAAATCACTTCTGAGCTCTCTCCAATGCACACATATATTTCCTATAATGTAGCATCAATAGATGCACACAATACTCCAGCTGAGGTTTAACATTTTGAACTTGCATAAGACACATCACCTCCATACTCTTGTACTCTACAATCTTATTAATGTAGGATTTATGCTTTATTACGTATATCTAATGTCCTGCTACCAAGGATCTGTGCACATATACACCCAGCTCCCTTTGGTCCTGCATCCCATTTAGAATTGTACTCCTATTTTATATCGTCCAACAGGTTTAATGGGAAGCACTAGCTTTCGGAGCGCCGCTCCTTCATCATCATCTTTCAACGTTCTTTTTGCCAAAGTGTATCAAAGAGTCATAGAGATGTACAGCAAGGAAACAGACCCTTCAGTCCAACCCATCCATGCCAACCAGATATCCCAACCCAATCTAGTCCCACCTGCCAGCACCCCTCCCATATCCCTCCAAACCCTTCCTATTCATATACCCATCCAAATGCCTTTTAAATTGTAGTCACCTCCATCACTTCCTCTGGCAGCTCATTCCACACACGTAGCACCCTCTGTGTTAAAGAGTTGCCCCTTAGGTCTCTTTTAAATCTTTCTCCTCTCACCCTAAACCTATGCCCTTTAGTTCTGAACTCCCCCACCCCAGGGAAAAGACTTTGTCTATTTACCCTATCCATGCCCCTCATAATTTTATAAACCTCTATAAGGTCACCCGCCAGCCTCCGATGCTTCAGGGAAAACAGCCCCAGCCTGTTCAGCCTCTCCCTATAGCTCAAATTCTCCAACCCTGGCAACATCCTTGTAAATCTTTTCTGAACCCTTTCAAGTTTCACAACATTCCAACAGTGGCCTAACCAATATCCTGTACAGCCACAACATGACTTCCCAACTCCTGTACTCAATACTCTGACCAATAAAGGACAGCATACCAAACGCCTTCTTCATTATCCTATCTACCTGCGACTCCACTTTCAAGGAGCTATGAACCTGCACTCTAATGCCTCTTTGTTCAGCAACACTCTCTAGCACCTTACCATTAAATGTATAAGTCCTGCTAAGATTTGCTTTCCCAAAAAGCAGCACCTCGCAGTTATCTGAATTAAACTCTATTTGCCACCTCTCAGCCCATTAGCCCATCTGGTCAAGAATCTCTGGATTGAATCCAAACTACTACTTTTGTGCCCACTTCACCAATTTGTCAATAACGTTTTGAAGTTCCACATTGTCTTCCTTCCAGTTTACAGTTTTTCCAAGTTTCATATGATGTTCTAACTCTGAAATTTTCTCCAGCACATCAAGATCGAGATCATTAATATTTATCAGAAAAAGCAAGGGTGCCAATACTGAAGGTTCTGAAAAAGAGTCACCAGACCCAAGACATTAACTCTGAGTTCTTCCATAGACGCTACCAGATCTGCGAGATTTTCCAGAAATTTTGTTTTTTGTTGCTCAAATATGTAGAATTGGGCATATGGCATTTCAAGCCCATTCTGTTTCTCGTGGCTAGATTATCTTAAAATACGGACCTTATAATCTAGCTGAATTAACATAGCTTTGGACCTATATCGCTTTGTAATTTGCTTTATTTTTGTGTCTCATAATAATGGGTGGCTACTCAGCCAATTCCTCATCTCACCTTTTCCTCTCTCCTTCAAATTTATTGTTTTCTGTTCCCCGCCTCATTCCAAATATATTCTCCCATAAATATACTGGCCATCCTTTTCACCTATTGCTATTTCACAGGGCTTCCTGATTCCATTGATGAAAATGTGTTGCTGGAAAAGCGCAGCAGGTCAGGCAGCATCCAAGGAACAGGGGATTCGACATTTTGGGCATAAGCCCTTCATCAGGTTTATGCCCGAAACGTCGAATCTCCTGCTCCTTGGATGCTGCCTGACCTGCTGCGCTTTTACAGCAACACATTTTCAACTCTGATTCTCCAGCATCTGCAGACCTCACTTTCTCCTTCCTGTTCCATTGGCCCAATGAGAGTAGGACCATATTGTTGATCAGTCTCTTGTACCTATTTCCATCAAACTACTTCACCCTATCCTCCCAAACATGTCTCTTTCTGCATCCTTTCTTACAAGAATTGCAGCTTCATGTCATTTATAACAGGAGTCCCACATTCCCAGTTGTCTAGTTCCTTAGACCTCCACTCACCTCAATATTGTACCATGATATTCTGTCACATCCAACAGTCTACATTTATTACCCTAGTCCCTAATAGAGTCATAAAGATGTATGACACAAAAAACAGACCCTTTGGACCAAATCAGCCAGGCCAACCAGATATGCTCCATTAACCTGGTCCCATTTGCCAATATTTAGCCCATGTCCCACTAAACCTTTCCTATTCATTTACCCATCGAGATGCCTTTTAAATGGTGTAATTGTACCTGCCTCCACCATCTCCCCGGCAGCTCATTCCATACAAGCATTCCACTCTGTGTGTAACAGTTGCCCCTTAGATCCTTTTTAAATCTTTTCCCTTTCACTTTAAACCTATGCCCTCTAGTTTTGGACTCCTCTGCCCTTGGGAAAAGACCTTGACTATTTACCCTATTCACAACCCTCATGATTTTATAAACTTCTCTGAGATAACCTCCAAAGCTTCAGGGAAAACAGCCCCAGCCTATTCAGCCTCTCCCCGTAGCTCAAACCCTCCAACCCTGGAACATCCTTGTAAATCCTTTCTGAACCCTTTCAACTTTCACTGAACCTTTTCAGTTTCAATGTTGGTCATTCTCTTCTATATTTGCCCATCTTCACAGTGTAAAGTTCATTAAGCACAAACTTGGATGTTTATGATGTGGTAAAATATATAGCTGTTCAATACAAAATCAGGCACAGTTGAATTAAGTAAAGAACATATGCATTGATTTAGCACTTAACACATGTACAGAATGTTCCAAAGTGCTTTAAAGTGAACAATTTAGTTTAGAAGTGTAGTTACTGCTGTGGCTACAATCATATTGTGCAGTAATCCCAAATTAGCAGTGTGATAATGACCAGAAGATCTGTTCCTTTCTGATAGTCAACTCAAGGATAAATATTGTCAAGGACACCAGGGATAGCTCCCCATGTAGTTTCACAAGGTCTTCATTGAGAAGGCATCTGAATGACAACATCCCAGACAGTGCAGTACTCACTCAGTACGCCACTGGAATGTGAAACCCATTTTTGTACTGAAGTTCTGGAGCGATGAAAGGTCTAATACCTGTGTCAACCATGATTCAGTGGGTATCATTTTCACTCCAAAATCACGAGTATAAATGGAGCAATGGATAGCACATATCCCATGAAAATTCACTTGATAGTCCATGCAAGGACATTGGGTTTATTTGGTCCGAAGGACCTAACAGCAGATGACAAAGCACCAGAAACTTAGCTCTCTGGCAGCTGTTCCAATCACTTGAAGACGGCCCTTGATACATCCTTGCCCTCAGAGAAATAGGTTATTTCTTTTCTCGTCTTGTCCATTTCCAAAAGTGAAGCCTGCAGCACCTCATTTAGGCATTTAAATGGTAATTGGATAAACATATGTATGAAAATTGAATAGTGTAGGTTAGACGGGTTTCAGGTTGGTTTCACAGGTTGGTGCAACGCTATGTTCATTTATGCTTCTGGAGTTGCCTCCCTGCCCTGATATCCCATTGTTGCATTTAGAAGAGCTGCAATGGATTGAGCAGCAAACTCCATCACTCACTAGACCACACTTGTTTAATATCCCAGATCCTTTTTTTCCCAATCACTCGTACCTCCACCTCAGAAGTATTCTTCTTCCATCTCAGTTTCTGTGCTGATTACTTTCTTCGTTATTGCTGTTCCTTCTGGGGATGTGAGCATTGCTCACTAGGTTAGAATATTTTCCCATTTCAAATTCCTCTCGACATGTTGACAGTATATGGATTTTGTTTTGATTTGTTGCAGACCTTGTGTCCCAAGTGTTTCATCTCGCAACAGCAAAGGAACATCAGAATGGTATGTAGTCTAAAGCAGAACCTTCAAGTACAAGCAGTGGTCCAATGTACCAACTGCCCTCATCTTTCTAGATGTTGGAGGTCATAGATCTTAAAGATAATAGTTAAAAGAGTTCTTGAAGACATGCAACACAAGTATGCTTTCCTTTACTGGTCACAGCATTGACATGTTGCGGCTGTACAGGACATTAGTTAGGCCACTTTTGGAATACTATGTGCAATTCTGGTCTCCCTTCTTTCAGAAGGATGTTGTGAAACTTGAAAGGGTTCAGAAGAGATTTACAAGGATGTTGGCAGGGTTCGAGGGTTTGAGCTCTAGGGAGAGGCTGAATAGGCTGAGGCTATTTACGCTGCAGCATTGGAAGCTGAGGGGCGATCTTATAGCGGTTTATAAAATCATGAGGGGCATGGATAGGGTAAATAGACAAGGTATTTTCCCAGGTTGGGGGAGTCCAGAACTAGAGGGCATAGGTTAGGGTGAAAAAGGAAAAATTTAAAAGGGGCTACTTTTTTTTTACGCAAAGGGTGGTGCTTGTGTGGAATGAGCTGCCAGAAAAAGTGGTGGAGGCTGGTACAATTTAAAAGACATCAGGATTGGTATATGAATAGGAAGCATTTAGAGAGAAATGGATCAAGTGCTGGCAAATAGGACGAGATTAAATGAAGATATCTAATTGGCATGGATAAGTTGGACCAAAGGGCCTGTTTCTGTGTTGTACGTCTCTATGACTCTATGATTCTATTTGTGTGATACACACTATCACTGGCATGCAATCTTAGCAGAGCAATTGAATGTTTAAGGTGCTGAATGGTGTGTTGATATAACAGGCTGCTGAGTCCTGACTGGTGTTGAGCTTCAAGTGATGTTAAAGCTGTGGGAGAGAAGTGAGATCACATGCTCAATACTGACTTTTTTACTGAGGGATCTAGTAACATGCAGCTCTCACTCTCGCTGTAAGATTAAGGCAAGTGACTCTGATGTCACACTTTCTCAAGGGCAACAGGAGATGGACAATACACTTCAACTTGCCTGCAACACTCAGCTCTGAAAGAGCAAATAAATAAAACTTGCTGGACTTTAAATTTAAACGCTCAATTTACAATAGGCTAATCCTTTACTTATCCATTAAAATCAGCTTTCAAAATCACATGAAGACAGGGTAACGACAGTGACATCAAGAAAACAAACCAATACTAAAACTGAACATATCACTGAAATGTGGGATGTTGCAGTGTAAATGATACAATCTTTAAACAAGTGCAGAAACAGAGATATGGGAGTTCATGTAGATGATCCTCTGAATGTGAGAGCCAAGTCAATAAGCTGTTAAAAGAAGTTAAAAATCACACAACACCAGGTTATAGTCCATCAGGTTTAATTGGAAGCACGAGCTTTCGAAGTGCTGCTCCTTCATCAGGTGGTTGTGTGATTTTTAAGTTTGTACACCCCAGTCCAACACCGACATCTCCAAATCATGACTTTTAAAGAAGAACACTTTATCATTGGCTTTATCAGCATGAGAAATGTTTGTAAATCACTGGTTAGAGAGAGTGTTATGTCCAGTTCTAGCAGCACAAATTAGGATGAATGTCAACAACTTGAATCCTTGTATGAAGATGATGTCCAATGATGAAAGGTTCAGTAAGTTGGCCCTATACTCTCTGGGGTTAGACCTACAGTAGGCCATCTCATTGAAGCATAGAAGATGCTGAACAGGTTGGACAGGGTAGACATTGCCATGTTATTGTGCCAAGCTGGGGAATCTAGAATTCAAGAACACAGTTTCACAATAAGAGGTTAATCATTTAGAATGAAGATAAGGAAAGATTTATTGGTTCAAAACGTTGCAAAACTTTGAAATTCTCTACCTCAGAAGGCTCTTGTCATATACTTATGACAAAGATAGTTAGATTTTGATCTTTTACTGAATGCAGTGATGAGACACAGGGAACAAGGCAGGTGGCTCAGTGGTTAGCGCTAATGTCTCATGGTGCTAGGGACTTGGGTTCAATTGCCTCCTTAGGTGACTGTGTGGAGTTTACACATTCTCCCCATGTCTGTGTGGGCTTTAGTCCCACAATCCAAAGCTGTGCAGGTCAGGTGAATTGGCCAGGCTAAACTGCCCATAGTGTTAGGTGCATTAGTCAGGAGTAAATATATGGTAAGGGAATGGGTCTGGGTAGGTTGCTCTGTGGAGGGTTGATATGGACTTGTTGGGCCAAAGAGCCTGTTTCTATGCTGTAAGGAACCTAATCTAATCTAAAAGGGGAGTGGAACAACATATCAGTAAATGGTGAAGCTGTCTGGATATGGTCCACTCTTATGCTTACAGATTAAAACAAAGAACCAGAGAGAAAACATTCAAAGCTTTGCCAGGTATGTCCTGCTCACAACGAAAAGAACAAATCCAAACTGCCCAATGACTACCACCCCATCAGCAGCAAATTGATGAAAAAGATAATTGATAGTGCTGCGTGATGACCACATAGCTTTGGGGAAAACCATGCATTTTCTTTTGAGAAGGTTCCTTTAAGAACAATGTGAAACAAGGATAATTTTGGAAAGACAAATAATAGGCATTTCTCTGAGGGAAAACATGTGATGAAGGTGGAAAACAAAGGGTAGACAATAAGCTAATTGGAGATCAAATTACTGCTGATCTCAGAGGCTGCAGTTTAGAACAGATCCCAAGTGATCAGCAGGAAGGATACTCTGAAGAGGATAATGTTCAATTACAAAAAACCAAAGAGCAGAGAAACCAGCTGAGGCAAGAACCAGTTGCTGCAATTTCAGATTTTTCAGAACCACCAGACTGATAAAGGGGTCAAAGAAAAGAGATTTTGGGGATCCTGTGCTATCAAGACTGCCATGAACCTAAGCAAGGAAATTCTGCAGGAATGAGCTGTTCGAATTTGCACCATATGAGAGAATGATGCATATGTTATAATACAGAAGGAAACCATCAGCTCCTTGTTTCTATATCAATTCTTCAAATCACCATCATTACTTACTGCCTATTTCCTGCTTTTTCATCACGCTTTTGCACATTGTTTCTCTTAAATGGATCATCCAATGACCTCTTTAAAGCGCCAGTTGAACCCATGCTTTAGGGTGATACAGTGGCTCAGTGGTTAGCACTACTGCCTCACAGTTCTAGGGACCTGGGTTCGATTCCAGCCTCAGGTGACTCTCTGTGTGGAGTTTGCACATTCACCCTGTGTCTGCATGGGTATGCTCCAGTTTCCTCCCACAATCCAAAGATGTGCATATTAGGTGAATTGGCCATGCTAAATTGCCCATAGCATTCAGGGATGAGTAGGTGAGGTGCATTAGTCAGGGGTAAATGTAGGGGAATGGGTCTGGGTGGCTTACTGTTCGGAGAGTTGGTGTGGATTTGTTGGGCCTGTTTCCACACTACAGAGATTCTGCAATTTCTATGATCTTTATGCTGGCTGCTACTCCTTGTCATAATCCCTCCTTGCTTTTCTTATTTGCTTTTTCATCTGCTCTCTGAATCTTCTGCATTCCAATCCTTCCACTAGACTACAGCTCCTGGTGAGCTTCCATCAAGTGGAGAGCGAGAGGTCCTCTGCACTGGCATCAGAACTGGAGACCAGGTTTTACGTGGTTCCCCATTTCTATTGCAAATGGTAAAAGTGCTTGTAGCTACACAAGCCATATTATATCAACTATTCATAAAGAAACCAGTTTCTTTGTAATTAAAAGGCAATAATCCTTTGAATGATGATTAACATTTAGTTGTTAAAAAGTGAAATCTCATCTATCGGTTTTCTTTCCACAGGCATCAAGAGGATTCCTTTTCAAAGCAAATAGGTTATTTATCTCTTTGGGATTGTAACAGCTATTAAGAAGCACTTACTCAGCAATATCGTGCTGCCTAAAGCTCAGTCTGGTCCACCCACCTTATAGTCATAATCAAAATGTAGAGAAAGGAAAGTGGATTTTAAGGTATGAAGTAAGAGAGCAACTGTCCTGATATCATTATGGTATTTGACTCAGTGTAGCTTCAAGCAGCCTTAGCAAAATAAAATTCAATGGGAATTTAAGTGAATGGCCAGATTCATGCCTAACACAAAAGAAAATGGTTGTGATTCTTGAAAGCCAACCATCTTAGTCCAATACTGAAGTGGAGCACCATCCAAAAGGAAGCAAAGTGCTTCAGCCCTTCACTGGATTTCTTTAGGCTAAAAATTCACTTCATCCACCACATGAAACTCACAAACCATTCTTTGAAAGCACCTTCCATACCTACAATTTTTGACATCAGTCAGACAAGGACAGTCAATGAACTCAAACACCACAACCTGAAAGAGGCTTAATGGTAATCCAGATCACCACTAATCAGGATTCAACAATGTTAATGACATTAAATGACAATTTAGATTCTCGCTTTTTAAAGACAGCCATTTCCTGTTACTTGTTTGTGTTACATGACAGTTCTAGTCCAAACCTGCATCCTGTGCAGACCATTGAATTTTTAAAAAAATTCCTGATGAGCTAAGAATGGAAATGAATACTGTTATACCATCAGCAAATACTCACACTTCTGAAATTACGATGGAGGGAAGGGCAATGATAAAACACCCAATGCCAGAGAGCACATAGACATCCTGTAAACAGCCTTTGGTATATTGCATTCTGATCTGCTGTGCGGACAAATTGATTTAATTATTTGGTAGGATAGAAAGAACTTTGCCAACAGCCAAATTTAGGATTGATAGTTGACGGTTCAGTGTGTTACATTTGTAAGTACTGCAAGCTACACATAATAATACAGAACCCTGTTCTTTGCAGACAGAAAGAAGATGCATTGCAGCCATTTCAATTCAATGAAATGCAGGCAGCCATTTGCTGATTCATTTCTCAAGCAATGCCTTGAGCAATTAGAGTGAAAATGCCTTGTAAAATGTAAACAAAGTCTAGTAGCTAACTGTCAATCATCAATAATTAATGCATTCTCTATGACAGTAAGAGTTCACTTGCCAATCAATCAGCATTCTCCTCTCCTGCAGTATAAATATTGACTTTTTCCCTTGAATTGGTATTGTGAACTGTCCTGGTGCTGGAAGTTGGGTTCCCTTTAAACCTGTGTTCACTGAGTATTCCGCATTTGATATTTCCGAGTTGGCATGAAATCTCATTTAACTGTGTCACAGGAGCCTTCCACAATCATAAATACAAGTGGTGCCACACTGCTCTATAGTGAGTTGATGTTTTCAAAAATAAGGTAATCTTGTTCTTATAGGAAATGAAAATGAACCTTGAAATGAAGGCGGGCAAGGGGACAACGGTCATTCGAGGTATTGAGCAGCCGCCCCATTGTTATTGGCCAAAAGGACTCAAACAATTGATGGGCACAATTACATGCCGACAAAAACACAGTTTATCAACAAGTGCTCTGGGACATCATGTAATTCTTTGAGAGCTATTTTCTTTAGATTGAAGATGAACCAATAGAAGAGCAAGAGTTCCATAAAACCTCAACTAGAAAGCAAGGTACTGCCTTCACAACTTTAAACAGACCGACACGCTCTGCATCAACAGCTTGTTTATCTTCTGGTGTTAGTGAACTATCCCTAATTGTAACTACTGTTTACTTTCTCTATCTACTTAAGTAACATATCATATCTAAACTGCTGCTTCTTAACAAATTCAATAAACTATTAGAAATTTGCTTGAAAATTGTCGAAACGTCGAATTCTCTATTCCTGAGATGCTGCCTAACCTGCTGTGCTTTGACCAGCAACACATTTGCAGCTGCCTATATTTGGTAACTGTTTAATCTAAAGCCCCTAAATCAACACTGACAAATACGAAATTAAAAGCTTCAACAAAATATGTATTTTCTCAGCAATGCCTATTGACTTGTCCTGCTGCACTGTTTCACCAGAGATCAGTTTTTCTCACGTTGTTGAAAGATTTGGTCACCAGGAATGAAGACTTTTGCCCGAAACGTCGATTTTCCTGGTCCTCGGAAGCTGCCTGACCTGCTTTGTATTTCCAGCACCACTCTAATCTTGAAACTTGCATTTATATCTAGTCTTTCACCACTTCAAAATGCTGTGAAGTATTCCCGACTCAGGCGACTGACTGTGTGGAGTTTGCACGTTCTCCCCGTGTCTGCGTGGGTTTCCTCCAGGTGCTCCGGTTTCCTCCCACAGTCCAAAGATGTGCGGGTCAGGTGAATTGGCCATGCTAAATTGCCCGTAGTGTTAGATAAGGGGTAAATGTAGGGGTATGGGTGGGTTGCGGGTCGGTGTGGACTTGTTGGGCCGAAGGGCCGGTTTCCACACTGTAGTAATCTAATCTAATCTAATTTCACTGCCATTTGAGAACTTTTTGAAGCAGAGTCATCAATGTAATATGAGAAAAGAATTTGGCAATCAATTTCCTTACAGCAAGAACCCATGTGACAGCGACCTGATCATTTATTTTTGATGTCAATTCGGAGATAAAGGTTGACCAGGAAATTTGGGGAGACTCTCCTGTCCTTCTGCAAAATCATCACCAGATCTTTTACATCCATAAATCCAGATCTGACAGGCCTTGGTTTAGCAACACTTCTGAAGGACATCCCCCCAGGGAAGTGCTGAACTGAAGTGTCAGCTTTGATCTTGCGCTCAAGTGGTGTGGGAATTGAATCCTCAACCTTACAACTCTAAGGCAACTGAACCACAGCTGACATGTTGTTAAGAAAAAAAGACAGCTGAGCAAAAATCAACAAAGCCTGTCCCTGGACAGACACAATGGAAGTCTGGGAAAAAAAACAAAAAGCCCATTATTCAAACAATATCTAAAATTAGTAAAATTAGCTGTTGAAAAGTATATCAATGGGATATCACATCGAGCATGACTCAGTTACATTTAACACAGATGCCTGGAGACACGGAGAGTAATGGAAGAACGTAACTGTGAGTGGACCACTAATCCAGAACTTCAAATTAATGTTCTGAGCATTTGATTCCTCCCTAGCACTTACTGAAATCAAAAACTTGGAATAAAAAAAGTTGATTGTCAATTTTATAAAAGTGATCTGATTCACTAACGTCCTTTAGGAAACAAAATGACCCATTCTTATCTGGTTTGCCTTGCATGCAAATCTGGACCCGCGGTAATGTAGTTGACTTGACAGATCTTCCAAATGGCTTGGAAAGGGACAGGAGCTAAATGCTGGCACAGACTGTGATGCCTGCATCAAATGAGCCAACACACAAAAGAAAGGATGGGTACACATGTAGGTAATGAAGGTACCTTCTACTTTATTACCCAAGGCATTGAATATCACAATGCCAAGGTTAATCTGAAACTTTAGAATACACTACTTAGGCTACAACTGGAGTACTGCTTTTAGTTCGGACTAGAAGCATAGAGGATGGACGTAATTAGACTAGTGAGAGTGGAAAATAATTTAGGAGGATGCTATGAGAGAATTTTAACAGAGAAACAGCAATCGGCTGGGATTATTTTCTTTCCTTTTTAGGAAAGACTTAATTAGATTAGATTACTTACAGTGTGGAAACAGGCCCAACAAGTCCACACCGACCCGCAACCCACCCATACCCCTACATTTACCCCTTACCTAACACTACGAGCAATTTAGCAGGCCAATTCACCTGACCCGCACATCTTTGGACTGTGGAGGGAAACCGGAGCACCCGGAGGAAACCCACGCAGACACGGAGAGAACGTGCAAACTCCACACAGTCAGTCGCCTGAGTCAGGAATTGAACCCGGGTCTCAGGCGCTGTGAGGCAGCAGTGCTAACCACTGTGCCACCCACAAAAACAGAGGTGGGATTCGAACCCACACCCCTTTCCAGACTGGAACCTGGATCCATCACCTTAGACAGCTCAGCCACACGACCAGCCATATAAAGGTGTTTAAAATTTTGGTGGACTTAGATAAAGTGGATAAGAAGAACTTACTATCCTCAGCACAGTGGTTAACAAAGGTATGAATTTCCAGATATTGGTAGAAGGATTTGGAAAGTTATTTAAAGTATTTATTTTGGACTCGGCAAGATGGCGGCAATTCTGTAGAACTGCTGTGGACAGCTCTGCCTAACAGCCAAGGCATACTGGTGTTTGTTTCGCCATTCCTGGCCAACTTATGAGGTGGAATTATCAGTTTAAGACCTCACAGAACACATCTTTGTAAATATTTGGGAGTGGGAAGGATACCAAAGAGAAAAGGAGCGAGCAAAAGGACACTCCCCTGCAGCACCAGGCATACCAGAGACAGCAGCAGCAGCTTCTCCTGAACACCCCCCGGGGACCTGACAGACTCACAGGAATTGGCTGTGGTGATGGAGAGACTTACCATGAAAGTTGGAGCTGCGATAGAGGAGATCCATGGGGAAATTTGTGCCCAGGTCCAACCTATCGCATCCATACTGCAGAAGCATAAACAGGAGATCCAGGGCCTCGGGGAGAGGCTGGAGGAGGTGGAAGGTCGAACTAAGGCCTCGGAAGCTGCAATGGAGTCCTCATCCTCTCGGATCCAGGTGCTGGAGCAAGAGGTGCGGACCTTGTGAGACCATATCGATGACCTCAAAAATCAAGATCGGAGGATAAATCTCCAAATGGTCAGGCTCCGTGAAGGTGAGGTAAGTGAGTAGCCAGTCAGTTTTTGAAAGCTGGCTGCCGAAGTGTTTGGGCCTTCACATTGAGTCCAGCAGGCTGCAGATTGAAAGGGCTTATCGGGTTACAGTGTACAAGTCAGGGCTGGTGCAGCGCCCCCGCCCAGTCCTAGTGCACTGCCATTCATATAAGGACAAGCAAAAAGTGATAGAAGTTTCTAGATTACTGGGAAATGATCCGCAGGCACTGCTGTACAAAAGGTCAAAAGTCATGTTTTGCAGGATTTCTCGGCAGCTTTAATTCAAAAGCGGAAGTCCTTCGATGAAGTTAAAAAGAGGCTGAGGAACCTGGGCATCCAGTACTCCATGAGATACCACGCAGTGCTTCGTTTCAGCCACGAAGACTCACTTTATTTGCCTCAGCAGATAAGGCTAAAAACTTTGCAGACACTTTAAAATAGATGGACTAGCCTGAAGAATTCGGTTAATGTTTGTTCTCTTTGCCTTATTTCCCCAGGTTTTCCCTTTTTTTTAATTCCTTCTTTATCCCTAATAATTTCTTTTTTGGAAAGAGGGAAAAAAAAACTTGGAATAAATTGTTCCTTTTTTTATAACTGGATTTTCTGATGGGAAACTTTGTGGATGTTCTTTGTGGTCTCCCCTTTCTTTTGTTTGTTCTGTTTCTCTTTTAGTCACAAGTAGGGGCGACAGGAAGCCAGGGATGGGTGGAGTGCTCATCCTGACTTTGTCTTTTTCCTGGTGATTTAAGGATCATCTCCTTGTTTTTTTTCTGGCCTAAGGCTGGGGCACAGTCCGGGTTTGAAGGAGTTTTGAAGGAGAGGATAGGTAGGGTGAGTGCCCCCTATGGGCAGGGGAAAGAGTCTTCCATACAAGGTTTTGTAGTTGGCTTTCTTTGTAATTTTTCGGTAGTAATAGTTATTTTTATATATATATATATATGTGTGTGTGTGTGTATAGTTCTTCGACTCTATGAGTCTTTATTTACTTGTTTTCGGTGCTTGTAAGCAGGGTTCTCCCTCCCAGGGGTTCAAGGGTCTCTGAAAGGGGATATAGCTAAGTGTCTTAAGGTGTACCTGGAACATTAAGGGAAGTCATTTGCCTGCTAAAAGAAAATGTGCTTTCTCACCTTAAGAGGGAAAGGGTTGATATGACTTTGTTGCAGGAAACCAATATTGATGATGGGGAACACTTTAAATTACAACAGGAGGGTTATGACTGGATATTCTTTTCATAATTTACTACTAAAAGTAGGGGAGTGGCGTTACTTATTCAGAAAAATCTTCCGTTCACGTTATTAGAGCAGGTGAAAGATGAGCAGGGACGGTTTGTGATACTTTAAGCAATGATACATGGGGAGGAATATGGCATTTTAAACGTCTACTGTCCTCCGGAGCATCCCCTCAACTTTTGATTAGTGTTTTTTCCAAGCTGAGTGCTTTTGGAACATGGCACATTATTATAGGGTGGACTTTAATTGTCTTTTGGATCTGACAATGGACAGGATGCCTTATGAGCTCCCAACTATTGCTTCATAGGCCAAGCAGGTGGTTGACTTATGCAAGGAATTGGGGCTGGTGGGTATTTGGAGATGTCTTCATTCTACCGGCAGGAACTTCACCTTTTTCTTCAAACCCACATATATTTCACACGAGGATTGATCTCTTTCTGACTCCCTCAGCCCTTCTGGATTCGATTATGGGTTATAAAATTGGGAATATAGCTATCTCTAATCACACGGTGATATATTTGTAAGTTAACGCCAAGAGTGTTAACGCCTAGGTTTGCAGCACTGAGTTTGGACCCTTTTCTCCTTAAGGATTCCAAATTTGTGGAATGCTTCTTGAAGGAGTTTCAGGAATTCTTGACTATCAATTCAGGCACGGCTAGTAGTCCGTCTATGCTATGGGAAAATGCTAAGGCCTTTGCTAGGGGATTGGTTATTTCTTATTCGACTAGCCAGAAATGACAGAAGGAGGAACAGCAGCGTTTACTTGAGACACGGTTGAAAGCTGCAGAGGTGGCACATTTTGCGTGGTCTTCGCTGACTAAGCTATAGTGGATCACGGCCCTGCAGGCTGCCTTGAATTCAATAACTGTCACAACACGCAAAGAAAGAACTTGCTTTTGCTAGACAAAGGCTGTTCGAGTATGGGGATAGGCCAGGGAAGTATTTAGCATATCTGACTAGGAAAAAGCATGCTCCCCAAATCATTACTGCAATCACAGACAGCGCCAGGGTCCTTACATACAATGCTAAAAAGATTAATGAAGCTTTTCGGAGCTTTTACTCTGAATTGTATCGCTCTGAAGGTTGCAAGGACAGGGGCTAAAATGGAGGGTTTTTTTAAAGAAGTTGGACCTCCCAGGGGTAACCTTGGAACAGGCCTCTCTCCTTAATGCCCCCTTGACAGTTCAGGAAACACAGGAGGCAACTAAGCAACTTCAGAGTGGGAAAGCGCCTGGCCCTGATGGTCTTCCATAAGGAGTTTATAGGGAGTTTATAGGGATTTATAGTTTTATAAGGAGTTTATAGGGATTCTGTCAGGGCCCAATGTTGGAGATGTACAATCACTCCTATATGCATGAATGCCTCTCACCATCTTTGAGAGAAGTTAATATTTCCTTAATTCTTAAGAAGGGGAAAGTTCCTGAGCACTGTGCCTCATACAGGCCCATCCCTCTATTAAATTAAGATTTCAAGATTCTGTCCAAGATCCTGAGATTGGAAAAGGTGTTTCCCCATATTGTTAAAGAGGGCCAGACAGGCTTTATAACGGGCCGCAGGTCCTCTAATAATATTAGAAGGTGGCTGAATATGGTCCAAGTTTGTCAGCGACGATTGATTCAAGGGTTGGTGATTTCCTTAGATGCAGATAAAGCATTTGACCGGATGCTTTCTATGTCCTTTTTATGTCATAGAACAGTTTGGGTTGGGTGGAGTCTTTGCTAGGTGGTTGAAGATTTTATACCACCACCCTCTGGCCGCGGTCGTCACCAACGGGGTGAAGTCTGGGAATTTTAAGATTGGTAGGGGTAGTCGGCAAGGTTGCCCCTCTCACCGTTGTTGTTTACATTGGTGATAGAGCCGCTGGCAGAGGCCATTCGTCAGAACATCCACATAGCCGCTCTGGACGTGGGATCAAGGGCACACAGATTACACTGGGGCTATTTCAGGATATAAGATTAACTTTGCAAAATAGGAGGCTATGCCTTTGGGGAACCTTAAGGATGTGCAAGAAGTTGAAGGTGGCCCAAAGTTCCCTTTTAAGTAGTCACAGGCAGGATTCCGATACCTAGGCATTTTTATTACCCCCAAGTTTGATCTGTTATTTCAGACCAATTTTGCTCACTTGTTCAACAATATTAAATGAGATCTCCAGAGATGGGAGGCTCTTCCAATTTCATGGCTGCGCCAAAAATCTCTCATTAATATGAATGTTCTTCCTCATTTGCTTTATCCCATGTGTATGCTCCGTATATTGTTTCCCACATCAATGCTGCGGAAGCTTATGGGATGGTTTGGTTCCTTTGTCTGGCATCGTGGGCGTCCCCTCATCAAACTTACTAAATTGCAGCTGCCTCAAGGAGGGGGAGGAGTTGATTTCCCAGACATCAGGAGGTATCAGTTAAGTTCCCTGCTGTCCTTTGTCTGTGATTGGGTAGGTAACAATCCAAACTCAATGTGGCTGGATATTGAGGCCTCCCAGGCAAAGTGCCTCTTATTAGCCTGTTGTTCATGGATAAGATGAGGACAGTTATGGACCACTGCCGCAACCCCATTGTCATTAATACAGTCAAGGCATGGAGGGCGATGCATCAGAGTGAGGGTTGCTTATCCAAGACTTCACCACTTACACCTATAGTTGGCATGCCAGGGTTCCGACCAGGGATGATGGACTCAGGGTTCAAAATATGGGCAGCAAGAGGAGTGTCTAGTTTGGGAGACTTAATTGAGAGGGAAGTTATGATGTCTTTTGAGCAACTGAGCAGCAAATACGGGTTGCCCAGCAGAGATCTTTTCTATTTTATTCAGATTAAGGATTTCATCCAGAAGAAGACTACACTTCTCACTAAGCCCTATAAATCCGATCCAGAGAGATTGTTGCTACGTTCCACAAGTATTCTTTCGGTTAGTACCCTCTATCGCCTGCTGGGTGGCAGGTCCTGGCAGGATATTAACCGGATATATGAGGTCTGGGAGCAAGATCTAGGAGTGGAGATCTCTTCTGAAACATGGGACAACATATGGGAGAATGCTCAAAAGATGTCAATTTGTAATAGACATGTGCTACGCAGTTAAAACTTCTGCACAGGGCTCATCTGGCACCAGACTGTCTGGCGAAGTTTAAAAAAGGGACATCTTCAGTGTGTCCCAAATGTAAAATAAGTGTAGGTACTCTTACCCATTGCTTCTGGACATGCCAAGGCTCTATGTTTATTGGAGTGCTGAGGTGGGAGAGGTAGGGAGGGTATTGAGGACTGAAATCAAAGTAGACCCGATATCTCTCCTCTTAGATCTACCATATTTGCCATCTTTAGACGGGCATGGGAAGAAATTCTTGCATACTATGCACGGAAGAATATTCTGATGAACTGGGTGTCTGAGAACCCACCGGGCTTGCTGGGATGACAGAAATTAATTATGAAGCACATTCCCTTGGAATTTTTTTCTACAAACATGGTGCACCACACAACAGACCATTTTTATTAGACATGGCAGCCCTACTTGAGTTATTTGAATATAGATTTGTCAGTTATCTTAATCTAGGGCATTTGTTTAACCAGAACGGTTAGGTTTGTCAAGCCCTGGGCCCTGGAAGGGGTCTCCGGAGTTAATACAGGTATTTATACAATGCTCCCATTCCTCTGTTTGGGAGCTTTGCGCCGAGCATAGCTGTTCCATATTCTGTGGCTTTTATGGGCTTTTTTTTGCTTTTTTTTTATCTATTAATTACTTACTTTATTGGTGTTGCTTTTGCACTGTGTTAAGGTTTGTTTTGTATTAGAGCGTAGGTTAGTAGACAGTAGCTGTATTGTAATTTGTGTTTTGTTTTCTTTTTATTATACTGATATTTGTTATTAATTGCATTTTCAATAATTTTATATGTTTGTAAAGTTAAAGAAATTTGCTAATAAATATATTCCCAAAAAAAAGTATTTCTTTTGATTCAGAGGATAGAGGTAGTCTGGACCTCACCTGAAAAGGGACACAAATCCATTTCAAAAGTGTCAGAACATACAGGACCAATAACCAAACACTAAGACTGGAAAGTATCATTTGAATACTGGTCAAATGGCCTCCCTTTGTTCTGTAATTCTACATGTAACCATGAATCAATTACGCTCCTTCATTGCTGAAGAGGTCTTCATGACTGTGCTGAGTGAGATCAGCATTTGGCCAGTGAAGTACAAATGATGAACAATGGAAAATAAGTCCCGCATAACCTGTAGGACTTTTATTTGTATCGCTTATTTTCAACTTTAAGCGCTGCTGATGCACAGTTCCTTTGCAAATCTCAGCTCTTTTACAAAGATGGCTTGTGGGCCCATCTCTGGGTGTACATATATTAAACATTTACAGATTGCCATTTGAGCCTCTATTAGCATCTGAATTTCTAGCTCACCATGCTGAGTAATCACCAGGAACATAGCATGAGATACGACTACTCATCAATTCACAGGAGCACAGATTAAACATTGCAGTCAACCACTTTTGGGCTGTAGGCCCACTGTATTGTATGATAGTAAGAGCAAAATACTGTGGATGCTAACAAATCTAAAATAAAGACAGAAATACTCAGCAATTCTAACATTATCTGTGAATTACCATTTCAAATCAACAATGCTTCAACAGAACTGGGGAATGCTCAAAGGTGTAATGCTTCAAGGCCTGTTCACACCTGCCATTACAGTAGTTTTCACATTCATTGGATCAAGCTCTGCCATTTTTGCAAAACCCAGCCTAATGATTATCCATCCCCTGCCCTTGATGACCTCAAGTGGGACCATTCTCTCCATTCCTCAAACACTGCCAACTGCTCCTTCCTTTCAAAAGCACTTTTGCAATTAAGCGCAGGAGATACAACAGCAAGACTTTTACCTCTTTCCTTCTCATCATCCAAGGTCATAATCATTCCTTTCAGGAGAACCACCAATTTGGGTATACTTCTTTCAATTTACCACACTGTGCTTGGTGCTCTCAATATGGCCAACTCTGCACTGGGAAAGTCAAAAGTAGATCCTCACCTCCTACACTATTCTGAATTAGTTTTATACAAACTTGAGGAACAGCACTTCATCTTTCAACTAGGCACTTTCCAAACTTCCAGAATCAACACAGAGTTCAAGAATTTCAGATCATTCTTGCATGGCAACTGCTAGAAGTTTATCTTCCCTTCAGAAATATATTTTGTTCCTTCATTTGTTCCATTGCTACCATCTCTTCTCATTGGCGAGACTGTCCTGTCTTTCCTCCAACCTTTTGTAATTCTTTTTTCCTCCTCTGCTTAACTCAGAATCTTAAATCTTATGTCATCGACCCAAAACATTAAGTGTATGTCTCTCTGCAGATGCTGCCCAACCTGCTGAGCCTTTTCAGCCTGTATTATTATTAGCTTGTTGACATTTAGTGGTGTCACCACTAAGAGGAAACAGCACCTATCTGATCAATGACCTCCTGCCTCACATTCCAACGGTTTTGATCGACTTAAATAGAGTGCCTCAACATCCAGCAAGACAGTCTCTGGTGCAATGCTATTTAGCTGACACATGAATTGAAATACTGGCAGGTTAAAATATTGATGGATGGATGGTATGGATTAATTTTGTCAGCGGTAAAGAGTCCTTAACAATTGCACAAATGAACAAAACTTCTATCTACTGGAGTGTGTCAGGTTATATCACAGCTGAGTGAAGCACCATCACTACTATCTGCAATCCAAGCTTTGATTAACATTATTTTCAGGTCGTGGTTTGCTTAGCATTGTTTTCTGATGAAATAAGCATTGCTCCTATAACAAACACCCAGTGACTTCCTGTGTTCAAATACAGTGATGCATAATCTACCTTGTGGAACCAACCAATACACAAAACGTGAATTCTGGAAATCTGACAAAAAAACTCACAAAATACTAGAAATGCTGAGCATGGTCAGACAGCATCTGTGGAGAGAAAAACACAGGCCCACAATCTTGTTGCCAAGTCTCATCCAGAATAGCCAGAAATACCCAAGATTGCAGAAACCTGACTCAGGGGGCACTGCTTTAACCACTTTTATATCTTCAGCTATTTTGGTGATCCACAGGTAGATAGCCTGTAAAGGATAAAGAACAGAACAACACAGAAACAGGCCCTTCAGCCCATCAAGACTGTGCCAACACAAGACACCCCTCTAAATTAAAAACCTCTTGGATGCAGTCCATATCCCTCTACTCTCTGCCTATTCATATAAGTGTAAACGTGCCTCTTATACTTTGCTATTGTATCTGCTTCTACCACTTTCTCTGGCAGTGTATTGCAGACACTTACCACCATCTGGGTAAAAAAATCTTGCCTCCCACATCTCCTTTAAACTTATTCTCTTTCAACCATAAACCTATGTCCTCTAGTAATTGACATTCTTATCTTGGGAAAAAGATTCTGACTATCCAAGCCTCTTATAATTTTGTGAACTTCTATCAATTTGCCCCTCATAATTCGATATTCAAGTGAAAACAAGCCAATTTTGTCCAACTCTTCTCATAGCTAATACTGTCCAAACCAGGCAACATCCTGGTAAACCTTTTCTGTGTCCTCTCCAAAGCCTCAACGCCCTTCTGGTCATGTGGCAACCAGAACTGTACACAATTTTCCAAATGTAGCCCAATTAAATTTAAACTAAACTAAAGCAGCATGACTTGACATTTTTTTTAAACTCTTTAAGTTTAAAAGTTTAAACTTTTTAAACAATTCAGCTCACCATGGATCTCATGTGACTTCAACTTCTCTATCAGCCTGCTATAAGGGATCTTGCCAAAGAACTTACTAAAGTCCATATAGACGGCATTTATTGCTCTTCCCTCATCAATTATCTTTTTCATTTCCTCCAAATGCTCAATCAGGTTTCTGAGACACACCCTCCCTGCACAAGGCCATTCTGCCTATCATTATCCATATCTTTCCAATGTGAGTACATCCAGTCCCTAAGAATCTTTGTTTATTACGACTAACATACGGTTCACCAGCCTTTTTCCTGTTGCCCTTTATAAATAAAGGAACAACATTGGCAATTCTCTACTCCTATGGGACCTGTCCTGTGACTGAAGAGAATACAAAGATTTTACACAAGGTCCCTGCAATTTTCTTTGTCAACTCCTTCAATATTCTTGGATAGATCCCATCAGGTTCTGGGGACTTATCTACCTCAATACTTTTGAAAACATATGTACACCATGTCCTTCTCCTTTATGAATACCAATGGAAGTATTCATTAAAGATCCTCACCCACTTCCAATGGCTCCACGCATAAAACACTTCCTTCATCCTTGAGTGGACCTATCCTTTCCCTAGCTTTTGTCTTGCTCCTTTTACATATATATATATATATATATATAATATATATATATTATATATATAAAATGGGCATAGCTAAATGTAAACATGTTACATAGTCTTTGGTGGGTAATGAAGAGTCTAGTTTGAGATCCTGACAGAAGAAAACGTTTCATCATTGTCTTCCAATACTTAAGATGTCCGACTAAACAATTTAACTTGTAATCATTATTACCTCACAACAAACTACATCTTAAGATGAGTATCTCATTTTGTTTAAATTCACTGGTGATTCATCGTTTATCGCTGGTAACCAATAGGGCCTTAGACCCAGTACACAAAATTGAGGACAAATTTATTTAAGGTTTATTTCAAAACAGCAGAAAGGAAAATTGTTGGCAACATTCTACCCTAACCATTAGCTGATAGTAATTGGTTCCACAGCACATACAATATACAACAATACAGATAGTGTAGTATAAATGGTTGATTGTTCTTGTTCACCACTTAGAACAGCCCAGTACTAGTGTTTCTTCTGAGACTGAACTTTGTTTCACATTGCTGTGCCACAACTCCAACTCCAGTTCTGGTACATACATTCTCTCAGTCATCACTCCATTCATACCTGCTTTTCTTACCATTAATACCATACTCCACTGACAGGGATTCCTACCGTTATTCTACAAGATTGAAGGAATTTGTTTGCTATGTAAATATTTCCAATTCTTCCAGTTTTATTAAAACAACATCTCAGCACCTTTAGGAAAGCACAGATAGTCTGACCAGACCTTTAGCAATTGTTTAAAAGTAACTACATACAGAATCGATTATAGTTAAAGAATAGTCCATAGAAAATATTCCAGCCAGAGATAAATCATATTGTTAAATGCTAGACCTTAGTTCTGTAATCCACACACACAAACGTACAGTCTGAAAAGTCGAAAGAGAGAGACGATTTTTAGCAAAATTGGTTTTAACAAAGCATATATATTTTAAAAATATATGTATTTTACATGTTTTCTGATGTGCAATTTCAATGAGACTTGCTCTATCTCAGAACCTAATGAAGTTGTTTATGATTTCTCAGATCATATAAAAGTGGTTTTCAAACAGGAGGGATAGAAAGCAAAATATTTCAAAAAAGTATGGATTACACTAAACGTAGATAAACCGAATTAATTAATGTTAGACTTGCAGTAAATGACCACAGGAAGTGGTCCTGAATAAGAAAACATTTGGCAGTCAGAGACATCTGGAGCAGAGCGCAACTGTCATATGCAAAGAGGGAAAAGTGTATAGAAGAGCACAAAGAGTGACACATAGTCTAACAACCTAAATAAGCATCTGAATGTCTTTAATTTCTGCTGGCATTTTATTGAACACAAACAGAATTCATCGCAATAGTTTAAAGTGACAGTGAGCATAGCATAGTTAGGTTATTAAACTTAACAGCAGTGTCTAAAACATTCTTATCACTCAGACAAACACGCTGCTTAGATTATAATTTAGATCCATGACTATTAATCCATTTGAAAAGGGGTCAGTCAACCAAAAACTTTCAGCACCATTCAAACAACATGCATCATTAAACAAATCCTCATTAGCCCTCAACAGATGAATAGTTCAGCACTTTTTTTCTTGTTAATGGCAGCACTGTCTGATAAGAATGAGTACAAATGTTGACGTTATAGTTATTAAGGTTGAACAAAGATGGTTTGCCTTTCTAAAGTGTCTTTTATATCCTTAATACTTCACAGCAATTGAAGTTGAATTACTACAGTAATAAAGGAAAGTACGACAGATACTTTGGGAACAGCAAGTCACATAGACATCAATGAGTATAAATGCTCCATCTTTTTCATGTTTGTTGGGAGAACTCTGTAGCCCTTGCACAAATAGTGCCAATGTAATCCTTGATATCAATGCAAAGAATAAATATAATCTCAACTTTAACATCTCATTCAAAGAGTAATCCCCCCACTCAAGAGGTAGCCTGGAAGAGGTCGTCAGGTCTCTGCAATGGGGTCTTCATCCAAAACATGACTCAAAGGAGATGGGTGAGTCTGGAAAATAAAATCCTTTGCATAGATTTCTGCCCTTTTCAACACCCAACAGAAAACAAAAGTTCCCTACAGATAATGCTACAGAAGATTTCAGTTATGGAGAAATCTAAACTAATTCACACAACTATCTCCTGGTGCTTAAAACACTTGAACAAAAGGTGGCACATGTTTAAAATTAACAACTGTGTGTAAAGTGGGAAGATGGAATGCAACTTTCTCAAAGATTGTGGAAAAAGGAAGAGCATTGAAATTAACAAAATAAATGGATCCAAGAAATTACTGGATTCATGAGTAGAAAGTAAGAGGAAGTTTGATGAATGTGTCTAAAATCATGAAATGTATTCAATAGCTGAAAGGGCAGTAAAAGGGATTCCTGCAATTTTTAAAAGTAAACTGCAAACTACCAGCACTTATTCTAAGTTCTGTTTACACTGTTGTTTGGTGAACCGACATTAGGAAGTCTAATTGCAGACAAACTGGCATCAGGGAATGTGTACAAAATAAAATGTGGCTGGCAACAAGTAGCTGATTGGTTGGAGGAGTTGTGACCAGTTATCAGTGACAAAGGCCTTCTTTCTGACAACAACAATGCAATTGGTTCCCAAGTAGATGAGCAGCTTGTAGGTATGAATGAGATAGTCTGAAGCCTTCAGAAGATTCTCTACTTTGTTCTACAGTTTAAAAAAACCTAAAGACCGGAGAAAGCCAGTTTGTTAGTCCTTACCAGATGCTGTAAGTTGTGGCTTTTAACTGACAACTTTAGTAAGTTGTGAACCAGTCAGTCATTCTGTTCCTCCTGCATACAAGTGAAAGTGCCTGGAGAGAGAGAGAAGGCTGAACAGCAAGCCCTGGTAAGCCAAGTGGATCATCTCAGCAAGCCCTGTAGGCAGGGAACATTGAACTTAGTCTCAAATTTTCCTTCCAGCAGAATATCAAGGTACTTTTTATCTGTTTGTTTACAGGGGTAGAGTTAAATGTCAATGGTTCATCATTGCTTAACTGCAGCAAGAATCTGTTTACAGAGGAATCTTGATTATCTGAATGAGATGGGCAGGCACTGTTTTGTTCGGATAATTGATGATTTGGTTAACTGATTTCCTCTGGGACTCAAGAGTTCTCTGTGAAGCCTGCTAGGAAACTAGACAGCAGCACACTACTCGCAAGACCCACCCACCGCCCGCAGCCCCAAACTCATCCGCTCCCACCCACACCCCCGCCCAACCCCCAATCCCACCCACCCCCCAACCCCGCCTGCCCCCAACTCTGCTCCCAATCCCTGCCTGCCCCCACCCAGCACCCCCAAACCCTGTACCCATTGTCTGACCCCCGCCCCCTTCCCCCAGCCAACCCCGCAGCCCCCCCCACTCCCCTCAACAGCTAGACTGTACTTCAACAGGAAGACTACTGCTGCTCTTGTGGGGTAACTCTCCAAATAGCGCATGCACACATATACGCAACATTTTACTGCAACATTTTGACAGGTTCCACCTTTGGCCTGTACAGGACTATGTTGGAGAGATTATCCGGGGAAGTGGGGTTTAGGGTACTTGCCTGTGTAGAACTCAAGAGAAAGTGTGGGGGGAGAGAGAGAGCATGGGAGGTCAGTCATTTGGAGACAGTGCCTGGACTGTCCAGGGCTGTTCTCGGCAGCATTTCAGTGAGCCGAGTTCATTTTTAATCATTGTACATGTAAACAAAAGATGCGATCAGGATTGAAATAGCTCTTTGACGTAATGTTTCTATTGGGAACTTGAGATCCCCTTTGGATAACCTGATATTCGGATAATCAAGGTTCCTCTGTATTTGTAATAAATACTAACTCTTGTTAAGTGAAGAAACCTAGTCTGTGCTTTCTGATAACAAAAATTAGGGATTTTTTAAATTATAAAATCTTTAGCTTTTATAACAGCGCTGGGAATAACAGGGCTTGCTTTCCAACATACTACCCCCGTGAGGCAGAATGCCACCCTAGCCCATTCCATGATCTTCTGCATCTTGATCTTCCTTTTCCAGTTCTGAGTGGGGCCATACCTGAATGTTTGGTGAGGAACAGAAAGTGTCAAGTACTGTCATCAAGCTTATACTTCTGTAGCACATTAACACTATATACAATTATACACAACTATACATGGTAATGAGACATAGTTTCTAATTTTATTGTTACATTGTTAAAAGACTTGCCTACACATTCTCCTCATTTCACCTTAACTCCTCCCACACTTTGCTATTTATGCCCTGAATAAAACAGCTCAGTGACATCATAAGGTTGCTCCAGGGTTCTAAAGCCCTTACATAATATCAACATCACTTCTACAATCTCAGATGCCAATAGGCAACGTCACATTGATTTTATTTAATAAAAGGGAAAATGCTGGCAACTGGCAGTATAATGCCAGTGATTTATTGAATGTGGCAGATAACAACAGAACAAATGTAATCCTTCTAGTCTGCAAGTGATCCTTCTCACTTTCCAATACTGCCTCAACTTCCAAGTGCTGCCTACAGAACAAGTTGAACAAATTAATCCACTTTTAATTTTAAATAGCTAAATATAGCTTCTAGCTTTCTTTTTGAGAAACTATAAATAATGTTTGATTCAAACATGAGCTTTATTCAAATCATTTTACTACTTGACTTTATAGTCATGGGACTTTTTGTCACTGAAGGAGATTGTTCAGTCCATCCACTCCATGTTGGCTCTATGCAGAAAACTACAATCAGCCTCACTCCAGTTCGGGCCCAGCATTCCCTGTAAATTTAATTTCCTTCAAGTGGCCTACCAATTTCCATTTCAAATTATTGACTGCTCCTGCTTTCACCTCCCTCATGGGTTGAATGTTCCAGGTGGTTACTGTTGTATTTCCATACTTCCATAACAAAGTTACAATCTCATAATAAGAAGAGTAAATGGACACAGCTTTAGCTTATTTAAAGATCTAATGTAGGTTTACTCAGAGAGAATTGTTACAGGAATCAACTATTTGTTGGTACAGAGGAAAACTGCTAGGTGGCCTTAGGTTTACAGCAAGCTGGACTGAAACAGAATGCTAATCACATAGATTCCTGATGAAGGGCTTTTGCCCAAAACATTGATTTTCCTGCTCCTCAGATGCTGCCTGACCTGCTGTGCTTTTCCAGCACCACACTCTCAACTGCTAGTCACATGATCTACCTCTCAGTTATTTGTTCATTAACATGTTCCCTCCTTAAAGGTGATAGCAGAAGAGTACCACTCACTGTGTAAAAATGTTCTTCCTCACATTTGTCCTGCATCCCTTGCTCAAAACTTTTACTCAGTATCTACTGATCCTTATACCATCAACTAAAGGGAACAATCTTTCCCTGTTCACCCAAACTAAGCCTATTATAACTGTACATCTCTGTCAATTCACCTGCCAATCACCTTAACTCCAGGGTTAACCACCCAAGCCTTTCCAACCTAATCTGGTAACTAAGATGCCCACATATAGGACTATTCTAATAAGTCTTCATTGCACTGTCTCCACGGCCTTCTCTCCCTACCTAAAGTGTGCTGACCATCATCACCCCAATTACTCCAAGAAATGTCAGAGACCAGGTTAAAAGGCAGCAGTACTGTTAATGATACTTGAAGGTTCTCTCGAGATTCTCCTAAAGCCTGGACAGAAATGAAAGGTTCCCTCCAGATGAAGTCAGCCTGGACAGAGGTAGCTGCGCAGGTCAGAGTGTATAGGTAGCTCAACAAATCCTCGCTCCAGTGCTGCAAGAGGATAAATGATCATCCAAACTCCACCAAGGTATTACTAATATTTACTCAATACTTCATGCCCCTGTGTGAGGGTTAGTATTGTAAACATGCCACTGACCTCTGACCTCTTTCTTGCGCAAAGACATTAACAGACTGCTTGCACTATAATATTTTTCTATTTCTATTTCAATTCCCTCAGTTGGGTGCGAATTTGCAGGAACACATGCAAACAGGTCAGGGCTCTATCCATTTGTGCTGTACATTATCTGAGGGGCATTATGGCTGAAACAAGATTTAGACAAACATGGCGGTTATACATTTTTTCCTTTGAGCTGCTCCCCTTCTACCCCTGCCCTACCCCGTCTAGAATATGTTATTCCCCTCAATACTCAACACAGTTTTCTCCTTTCTTCTTGCATCTCATCTGCCCTTCTTCAATAACTCCGTGACTATCAGCCCTTTCACCATCTCCTTCAATTTACTTGATCTCACCTTGAGCTCTATCTTCATGCCCTGTCCAGTACAGCCCGATACCAGTCCTTCTTCAGTTCACTCGCTCACTCGTTCTCCCTCCCTAACATATTAATCACCCAGCTGTGTGCCCTGCCTTTAATAGGTAGCTCCCAACTTTCTATATGCCCCCTTTTCCTTTCACCATTCAGCAACTCAGATTGCCTCCTCCATTCACCATCATCCTTCCAGTTCACTTACACTTTTTAAGTTCCATTTCCTTATGATAAACATTTTTGTTGAACATTCTTTCATTTCAGATGCCTTTTCAACTTAGGTCCACTTGGCTGCCACAGTCAGGTTTACTGGCATTAGTCAGTATGGTTGCCTCACTTGGGAAGGCTAGTGGACCCAGTTAAGCTTCACCCCTTATACTGTAAGCATTTAACTGCAATGAGCAAGACTGCATAGCTCTGAGATTTCTTATGAACTGGTTGAACTGGTCAGCCTTCATTGTAAGCACTTGCACAAAGTAGTTATGAATTACCCAGCTGAAAAAGTTTGAACTCACCTGAGCTTGTAGGAGGAAGTCAACCCCATCAGGTGCACACCACATATCAGTTTTATGAACCTATGTTTCCATTTTTGACTAACAAGATTGTACCTGTAATCTTAATCTGAGCAGGCTGGGGTACTGAGTATTTATTGTATGAAAATATATACAATACATGGATAGTCTTGAAAACACAGACTCAGTTTAAAGAATTTGTGCACTTAGTCGTGAAAGTTTAACCCATTGTCAGCAATCTAAATTTTTACCTCATACTCAATTAGGTTTCCCTGCCCACCCTTCTAAAATCTCCAACCAGGCCAAGGGGATTCCATACCAGAACTGGTTGTAATATTCTCGATGCAGCCTAACATTAGCTTCATGAAAGGTTCAGTATAACTTCCCTGCTTGTACTCAATACTTCAATAGATGAGCCAACAATCCCAGGTGCCCCTGCCACCTCTAAATGTTGATACATATGCACCCACCCTCACAACCCCCTGAACCTTCTAGCCCTGCAAAACCTTTAAAACTGCACTCTTAAGTCTATGTTAGTTACTTCTTCTTACCACCAGTCTCCCCCCCCGCCCACCACCAAAATACATAATCTCACACTTCTGTGTTGAATTTCACCTAACATCTACTTGCACATTACTGTCCTGTTGCAAGTATCATCCTTACCATTTTGACCTTTTTTTGAATGATCCAGTAGCTTGTGGAGTCTATAGTTCCTCCACACTTTTTCCATGGAAATACCTGGGCCAATTTCCCCTTTTTCCTATTGTAAAAAACTGTTGGGATCAGAAAAATAATTTATTCCAAACAATTTGGTCCATTACAAGTAGCGTAGACTACCTCAACTTGACTCAGCAGTCATACCTACTGGAATCATTAGGTTAAAGATTAAGCTCCATTCCTGAAACTCAGGTCAAATATGGCCAAATATTTTACAGCACAGTTAGGGAGTGCTATACTTCTGGAAAGGTCAATCTGTCAGACGACAGGTAGAAATTGAGGACCCCTCAATAGAATTACTGGTGACAATATATATTTGTATAACAATAACTATATTGTATAGGGCCTAATACAATTACACACATGGGCAGCAAGTTATGAATGACTTCAGCTTTACAGGAGTGGCACACCGGAGAGTCAGTGTGCATTGCAGCAGTCAGTTCTAGCCAAAATCAAAATATTGATGAAGGTTAGCAGCAGGACTACTGAAGCAGTTTTGGAACTGAATGATGGTATTGAGATGAAAGCAAGCAATCTGACAGATGTACAGGAGGTGTGGGTGGGAAGGCCATCCCAGCATTAAACATGACAAGGCTGCAAACAGTCCAGTTCAGCCTCAGACAACTCCTAGGAAGAAGGATGGAATTCGTGGCTAGGAACTGCAATGTGTAACCATTTCAACCAGCCAAAATTCCAACTTCTCTCGTGCATTTTGGGAGATAAGCCATTTGTTAAATGAGTGGAGGAGGTGAGATAGGTGGTAATGACTTACGGCGAAACTCACATTATAGCCCAGACTTTTGTTGAGCCAAGGCAAATTTGGAGATCTTTAAAATGACAGATAAAAACCACACTGGAAACTCTGTCCCCAGTCCTGAAAGAGAATAGGACTTGACTTACAAGTAAGAAACCCGACTCACCAGGCCACTTGAATTCAATGTAAACTCAATTCAACAAACAACATTTTCACTGCAGTCAGGGTTTAACCCACAGTATGTCAGTGTGATATTAAAAATATTTGAAAATCATGAATGATATCATTTCTTTAAAGTTTAGGTCAGCGGCAAATGGATTTATTGTGTGCCTGAAGTTAATAATTAACCGGGATGTATCTCAGTACGTCTCAGTGATTTATTCTCAAACAGTGGGAGAGTTACTTTGGCAGCACTAATGGGCTTTTTTAACCTTAGGATGGGTTTATTACTTAGCAAGATAAATTATCATTCTTTGAAGTCTGTTAGAAATTTCTAGATCTTTGGTTGTTTAAGCTGGGGACAACACCAACAGATGAATGGCAATTTTTTTCTTTTAGTTTTATTCTATTTTGAGCAATTGGGAGAAGACGTTGGATAGAGATGGCTGTTCATGGAGTGCTGTGAAGAAGGAGAAATATAGTAAAACTCGATTCTTTTTGAGTTAAGAAAAGTGACAGTCTAAACCCAGAGGTAGTTAGGATAAGGTTACTTGAAGTTGAGTATGTATAAGCCTCAGTGTACATAATGGGAGAAAGTGAGGACTGCAGATGCTGGAGCTCAGAGTCGGGCCTGTAGTGCTGAAAAAGCACAGCAGGTCAGGCAGCATCTGAGGAGCAGGAGAATCAACATTTCAGGCAGAAGCCCTTTATTCCTGATGAAGGGCTTATGCTGAAAATGTCAATTCCCCTGCTCCTCGGATGCTGCCTGACCTGCGGTGCTTTTCCAGCACTACACTCTCGACTCAGTGTACAATAATACCAGGAAGAAGGTATCCCAGCTTTCAGTCTAGCAGTTAAAGCCTCACTTACCTTAAATTTATTCAAGTGTTATGAAAAGACTTAGAAACTCTGATGCATTTGGGTACTGTAAAGGTGATTTTCTTTTTTGAAACTCATAACAGTATATTTTGGGATTAGACCTTCGCTGTGTTTAAAATTCTTAATTTGGGCCACAGGTAAAAAAATTTGATTGATTCTCTTTTATCTCAATTTCTTTGGTTAATCAACTTCTGTTTAATCATTAAAACAAACTCTAATACTGCATGTTCATGCTTCAGTGAAAAACCACCTTGTTAAAATCAAAACAAAATATAATCTAGTAGTAAGCCAGGTTTTCAGACTGAAATCGATTTTATCCAGTAATAACACAAGTAGCCACATAAGTGAGTTCAAACTTTTGGGACACAAATGATCATGATAGATCTACCATGTCTGTAGACTTATCAAGCTTTCAAATTATTTAATAGCCTTTAGAATTGCAAAATTGCCTGCCTGATATCTGAATTGAAAAGAAATCTATGCTAGTAGCTGCAAGAGTTGTTTGTTGAAATCACACTATGTGCTATCATTACAGTGCTTATTTTACTGCTCTATATTATGTTCACAATGGAGGATGAACTGTAAGTTCCTTTTGATTGACAACTCAAGAAACTATAAAAATATTATGTGTGTCGATGTGGGGCGTTGAATACAAATTGATGCTTTATAAGGGATTAATTACTTACTCTTTTGGCTCTAGTCATTAACAAAGGTCAGACTGAAACTTCGAAAGCATTTAAATAATAGTTCAATGCTGAATGCTATGAAAATAGTGTCCGTTAACTGCGCAGTTTACTTTTATGTACCTACCAGGCCATACCAAAGCACCAATCACTAACATAAATCCTTCAAGGTCAAGATGACTAATAAGAAATTGGAAGAAGTTTGTGCTGCAATTTTGATAGATTGTGATAACGATAGTCCTTTGCTTGTTCTTGTCATCTTAACTACTGATCAAAATAGTTTCTATTTTTGTTTTCTGCTGCCTCTGGATTTTTCCACATCCTCCAATTTTTATCTTAGCACTGTTTTTCTCAAGGCTTTGATATTAAAACCAAAATGTGAAACATTGTTAGTTGTCAATAAGAATAATAATCCCTAATCTATTAGATTCTTGAGCACACTCCCGGCATTGTCCAATACAAGTGTATCTAAGTTCTTTCCTCCTATGTTTCAGAAAAAAACAATAATTTTTCACAATCAATGCAAGTCTCATTGGCTGATCCAAATACTGGTGGTTCAAGTTCCTTTGTGAAGATCTCATTTGACCTTCAATCAGTTCCATATATTCCAAGAGAAAAAATAAGTCCTCTAAAATCTAACTTTTCAAGATGTGTGACTGTTGTATTTATATCCTCCAGTTCAAAGCTCATTATCAAAGCTATGAGGTTAAAGTGGGGAATGGAATGGACTGGATTACTCTCCAAGGTGGTGAGGACTGCAGATGCTGGAGATCAGAGTCGAAAGTGTGGTGCTGGAAAAGCACAGACAGTCAGGCAGCATCCGATGAGCAGAGAAATCGATAGTTCGGGCCATAAGCCTTTCAGCACTACCACTCTGGATTACTTGACAGAGGATGGATGTCTAATGTCATAGTGCCTCATTGGCATGGAAATGGAAAACACTCAAGGAAGAGAATTCAAACTAGATATTGTTTTTTGAAGAAAATGAATAGGGCATCCAAATTTAATATTCTCAAATTACAAAGGAAATAAAAAGTAAAAGTAAAATAGGAAAAGGCGTCTCAGGACAATTGTGAGCAGTGAGATTCAGATTCAAAGTGATAATGCAATAAAAAGGAATTTCAATCATCTACTCTATTAACAAATAAAAATTATGACAAAATAACATTAATAAGCAACATTAAATTGAACAAAAAAGCATTTTATGAATCATTAAAGGCTAAAAATTGTTGTGCACCTCCTTTTCAGCCATGCCTGTGGAAGACAGCATACAAATTATGTTTTCTGCTCATTGCTGTACATTTGAGATACAACCCTTCCAAAACTCAGACAACATGCATGTGTTCTACCTGCTCTCCACTTCTTAAAGGCAGTCTGCACTGACTGAAGAGAAACTGATGCTGAGTGGTATTACACAGGTGGAAACAGGGTCGATAAAGTTGATCATTTTATACCACTGTTCAAAGAAAGAGAAGGAGGATAAATTAAGAAACTACAGGCTAATGTCAATCATGAGAATTTTATTGGAAATCATTATCAGGGATGAAATAAATTTTAAGTTAGAAAGATATTAGTCAATCAAGTAAAGCTAACATGGAATTGTTTAAGGAAAGTCATGCCTGAATAACTCACGCAATTATTTTGAGGTGCCAGTCAAGTTTATTTAAGGTGGTGCAGTAACAGAAGGATTTTTGTAAAGCATTCAGAAGATGCCACAGAAGGAGGCTGTTGACGAAATGGACAGTCACAGTATGGATATGGAATCGGCTGTGTTAGGAAGAAATGGATGAATGCTTTTCAGATTGGACCAAGTTTTGAAGTAGTGCAAACCAAGCCTCAATTTTAGGGCCATAGCTTTTTATTCAAATTTTACAATGGCTTAGTTACTGGTGTAATGAACAGCATTATAAAGCTTGCAGATAATGTGATTATTGGTATTGTCATAGATAATGATAACAACAGTTATATAGACTTCAACCTTGAATCAACTTGCCTTAGCACTTGTCTGCCTCTGCACTCACTTTCAAATTGCCTCCAGAGACAACGGGCTCAACTAAGACCAGCTCCCTCCTCTCAGGATTGAAAATACGGTGGCTCAGGATCCTTATAAAAAAGGAGAGAGCTTTCCAAATTGATTGCCTCAGGGAACTCCAAACTTCCAACTTGAATGAGAGCAGGCCATGGCTGAGTGAAGACAAACACCTGAGCAAAGATTCACAATTGATTTAGGAATGTTTCATCAAATGTTTGCCAGCTACTTAAGGATTCAGCCTTAATTGCGCAACAGTTATTGTTCCATCCCTTCAGACTTTTCATGAATTTAATTTTTTTTTAGAAGCCAAACTTTTTAATTATTTGTATAATCATAAGATCTATTTCCAATTTACAGAGAAACAAAAAGAAAGAGAAGGTAATCACCGTATATCCTTGTGTAAAAGTCGAACTTTGTAGACTATTGTTAAAGGTTCAATTTATAGGGCCGACTAATATACAGGCAATAGTTTTGAGGGGCTGAAACTCAGAGTGCAGTTTGAAATACCATATTATTAGCAGAAGTTGATTTGATTGCACAACCAATCCTGGGTAAAGAAGGGAAACAATGAATTACAGTCAAGATAATTACTGGATAAAAGCAAGAGAAACAAGAATGAATTATTGGTAGTAAATTTTATTTATACATACTGGTATGAAAATTTAACATGTCAAAGATTAATTGAAATCCTGCAAAATCACACTGTTCAACATCGTCATGGCCTGGTATAATGGTACACTTAAAATGAAACATTTATTAAACTCTGAATGTGTAAGAGTCTTGAACTTTCCCACCAAATTCTTCCCTTTCCCTCCCATTTATTCTGATTTATTATGAACCTCAGCAACATTAACAAATTTGTCAAAAAAAATTAAAGATATATATAGCTGATATATCTCACTTTTATTCAGACATAATTTATTCAGGCACAATTAAAATGATTAGCTATTAAACAATATTAACTTTTGGATGTAGAGTGAACAAAGTGCAATAAGTACCGATAAACTTAATACCGGTCTGAATGAATGAATGAATCAAAACATGCTGTATTAACCCAAGTGGGCTAAGTAGAGTTATGAATGAATGAATGGATGAATGAACGAAAGAACGAATAGAGATGCAATATAGTAAACAAACAGCAATGAGTACAGTTACTGGTATTGCGATATTAAGGAGTTAATTTACTCTGCTGACCTGCAGGAAGTTGGATGTCCCGAGGCTATGGTGGCATGTCTCTAATCTACAGGTAAAATGTAAAGAATTTACATACCCATCCCTTGCCATTCAGAGGGCCATCTCCTATTATGCAGAGATAATTTATATTTACATCATCATCCTATTCCAAATCAATAAGAACATTGCAGTTGGAATTACAACTACTCCCTGTAGTTTTAAAAAAATGGTTGGCAACAGACCATTAAGGGATAGTTTACATTATATTGTTTCTGGAAATTATGTGGTCACTACATTGTGTCTTGAATGGCATGTGACTCTGAGGGAGTGGCTGGAGGTTATCTTGTGGGCATTACTATGACGTAAAGATTTTGTATAAAGGAAGGTCTGTTCCTTTGTTCAGGGAGACCTCTCGACGTGCTTCACAAGCATGGCAAAGAGAGTTAAGAGTGTCTCCACAGCTTGTACTGTACTGGCTTAATAAAATTTGGTTGTTGTTGTTCACAGAGGTTGGTGTATTGCAGTTGCATCAAGTGTGTAAGAATCTCAGTGAAAAAAAAACTTAACAGTATGAATTAATGAATACAATTTTAAGTTGGTTAATGGCAACATGTAGTTTCCTTTGTAACAGGTTTATAATGCAATTTAATAGGGTCAGCTTTTACACGGGATATACGTAAAACACAAGATTGTCTGGCCAAAAATAAAGGGTCAATTTTTACGTAAGTATATACAGTAAACCTAGCATAAACAGAGTATATGACATGAAACATTATATATATTTTCATAACCAACACACAACAAGTACAACTTACGTTAATTTACTGCCTTAAAATATACTATGACTGTCTCAAGGTGCTTCACAGTATCACCAAAGAAATATGACACCAAGGCAGAGGTACAAGGACAGTAGACTAAAGGCAAAGTCAAAGATAGAGGTTTTAATGAGCAGCTTAAGGAGAAAGTGGTTAGAACAAGGTTAATGTCTAGGCAGCAAAAGATGTGTCCACCAATGGAGGTAAAGATAAAATTGACAATGCCCAATAAGATAGATTTGAAGGACTGCAGAGATCTCGAAGGTTACAAAGAGAGCTGTGAGGCCAGTGCAAGGACCATGAGGCTCAGCCTGGTGTCTATGATTTCGGGCCCTGGGCTAAAACTCAAATTACATGGGGGATGTGATCAAATTCATCCCCTTTTAGTGTCCCCAAAACCCCAGGGAAAATTCAAAGGGATAACCAATGGGAGACAAGCCGTTCCCGATAAGTGGAACCATCAGCACATCCAAGGGCTGCTCCTTCTCCAGGTTTAGGCTGGTTCAGTCCTCAACCTGCTGCTGATGAGCCTACCATGCAGGAAAGAGTGCCAAGTGGGAAGCCATGGCTACATTTGGTGGCACAGTGATCAGGGTCTCCCTGCTATGGTAAAGATACTGTTAAACTTGAAAGTGTGCAGAAAAGATTTACAAGGATGTTGCCAAAGTTGGAGAGTGAGAGTTATAGGGAGAATTTGAATAGGCTGGGGCTATTTCAAAAGCTGAGGGGTGACCTTATAGAGGTTTATAAAATCATGAGGGGCAGGAATAGGGTGAATAGTCAAGGTCTTTTTTTCCCAGGGTAGGGAAGATCAAAACTAGAGGCATAGGCTTAAGTTAAGTGGCAAAGTTTAAAAGGGACCTAACAGGAAACCTTTTCATGCAGAGGGTGGTGCATGTATGGAATGAGCTGCCAGCGGAAGTGGATGAGACTGGTACAATTACAGCATTTAAAAGGCAGCTGGATAAGTATATGAAAAGGAAGGGTTGAGAGGGATAGGGGCCAAGTGCTAGCAAATGGGACTAGATTAATTTAGGATATCTGGTCAGCATGGATGTGTTGGACCGAAGGGTCTATTTCCGTGCTGTACATCTTTATGGTTCGAAGTAAATAGGAAAGCAATTGGGGCATTCTTGGGGAATAAAGTGTAAGAAGGTTTTACTGCAGCGTGTATTGGCTGTTGGTGAGGCCAGACCTGGAGTACTGTTTAGTTTTGAACTCTATTTGAAAAAATATACAATTGCTATAAAATCAGTTCAGAGAAGGTTCATCTGACCTATTCCAGAGATAAAGAGCTTATCTAAATCAGAAATGTTGAACATGTTAGATCTATATCCATTGGAGTTTAGAAGAATGAGAGATGACCTTATTTGAGCAACTAAAATCCTAAGGATGGGTACCAGTTTCCTCACAAATGAGATACTAAAACTAGTGACACAATTTAAGAATAACAGCTGCCCCTCTTAAGACAAAGGCAAAGGTGCTTTTTCCCCCTCAGTGTCATACACATGTGCAATTCTCTTACACCAGCAGGTAGTTGACGCTGAAGTTCCACATTGATTCAAGACTAAGTAGATAGCTTTTTTAATGTAACAGGGAGTCAAGGCTTATTGGTACAGACAGCAATTGAGACCAAAACATACCAACAACAATGTTATTGAATGGAGGAGAAGAAGAAAATGGTTGAAGTGAGACTGCAAAAGGGAGAAAATAGTTTCAAATTTTCGACAATGGAATACCTATTTAACTTAGAACAGGAAAACTGAGGTAATGATTAGTTGCAAAGTTAACATCAAAACTCTACATTAAAGCTGCAAAAGTTCAAGAGCTGCTGCAGAGGGGATAAATGTAGTGAATTCTTTTATAATGAACCCCGTGTCGATTGATTAATCTACCATAAAACAGTTTTATTCTGAAGATTTGCAGTTGTATGTTGTCACCTAGAGTCTTAGATAGAGTCATAGAGATATACAGCATGGAAACAGACCCTTCGGTCCAACCTGTCCATGCCGACCAGATATCCCAACCCAATCTAGTCCCACCTGCCAGCACCCAGCCCATATCCCTCCAAACCCTTCCTATTCATATACCCATCCAAATGCCTCTTAAATGTTGCAATTGTACCAGCCTCCATCACTTCCTCTGGCAGCTCATTCCATACACGTACCACCCTCTGTGTGAAAAAGTTGCCCCTTAGGTCTCTTTTATATCTTTCCCCTCTCACCCTAAACCTATGTCCTCTAGTTCTGGACTCCCCCACCCCCACCCCCAACTCCAGAAAAGACTTTGCCTATTTACCCTATCCATGTCCCTCATAATTTTATAAACCTCTATAAGGTCACCCCTCAGCCTCTGACACTCCAGGGAAAACAGCCCCAACCTGTTCAGCCTCTCCCTATAGCTCAAATACTCCAACCCTGGCAACATCCTTGTAAATCTTTTCTGAACTCTTTCAAGTTTCACAACATCTTAGGAAGGAGACCAGAATTGCACGCAATATTCCAACAGTTGCCTAATCAATGTCCTGTACAGTCGCAACATGACCTCCAACTCCTGTACTCAATACTCTGACCAATAAAGGAAAGCATACCAAATGCCTTCTTCACTATCCTATCTACCTACGACTCTACTTTCAAGGAGGTATGAACCTGCACTCCAAGGTCCCTTTGTTCAGCTACACTTCCTAGGACCTTACCATTATGTGTATAAGTCCTGCTAAGATTTGCTGTCCCAAAATGCAGCACCTCGCATTTATCTGAATTAAACTCCATCTGCCACTTCTCAGCCCATTGGCCTCTTAAAGCTTCTCACGTACTGTGAATGACTTGAGTGTTGGAGATAAACAGGATCATTTAGCTATGACAAGTGTATACAGTGATGATATGTCATGTGTCCAAGCATCAGTTAGTTTCTGTAAAAGTATTTCGTTGCTTGTTATGTCTTTTGTTTTATGCCAATTTACATATTGCGGTGTCTAGGAAATTAATACTTTTCTTGGTCCTCTCTCGGTCATGGTTCTCATTGCATTCTGCCAAGAAACTATCCCTGCAAGCTGTGCTAAAATGGGAGATCTGTCAGAGAAGGAGAGAGTCCCAAGGAACTCCTGGCACTGTTTTCACTCTACCTGGTTTTCACTCACCCTCTTCATGGCTGTGCTGCCCCGTCCAGCAGTCTGATCACCTCATTGGATGTGCAAGTCTTGAAGGCATCAGCCTTGCCAAGGCACCAGAGTGACTGCAGCTGCTGCTGCTGCTCCAACATTGATTTCAGTGGCTTCTGGTTAAGACGCTTTCCTCCGTCCGGACAGGTCCTTCACTTCCCTCTGTCTGGGCCTGTCCCTTACTTCCCTCCGTCCAGACAGGTCCTTCACTTCCCTCTGTCTGGGCCTGTCCCTTACTTCCCTCCATCTGGATGGGTCCCTCACTTCCGACATCACACTTGGCCAGCTGCCCGGTCATGGCTTACCCTTATATTATGCTTAAAAAAAAGTTAATACCTCAAAGGCTACTTTTTCTAAACTAACAACTAATCAAACTATCTGAAGTCCCTAATTCAGCTGAGTGATAAACCCAAGATATAAGGAAACTCTGCACTTAAAATTTCTGCACTTAAGACAGTAACAGGTTTTTGTTTCACAAGCAAATGGTCATTAATCAGGGCAATTAGAAACTCAGAACTCTCTATAACTTAAAGTCTACCTCTTTTAAAATCCCCTTTCCTTCACAAACAGACAGACAGACAGAGAGACAAAGGTAGGCAAGAAATGAATATCAATCTTGGGAAAAGATAACTAAAACAGTGACACCAGTCTGGACCACTGGTGAAGAGTTGTTTCTTCAGTGTCATTCAATTGCTCTTAGTTCTTTCCTGTTGACACAAGGTGGTTTGCACAGCAATGCGTCCTTCATTCACAGGTTGTGAATTTAGCTTTTCACTGTCTTTGACAGAGCTTAATTCCTTCATTAGCAGGAGAGTTGTAAAGAAAGATGAATGGATGATAGCTTGCTGTCACTGAAGAGTATCTGATATTTCCACAGAGATGGTGTGGTTGGGGAGGGTTGGGGGGGGGGGGGGTGGGGATGAGAGAGAGAGAGAGAGAGAAAGACATGCACACATGCAGATAAAGACACATGTGGATACAGAAAAGACACACACAGAGACTAAGACGCATGGACAGACAGAGAGAAGCCCACACATACAGATCGAGGGAGAGAGGCATGCACACACACACAGATATATATAGAGAGAGAGAGACACACAGACAGACAGTGGGAGATGGGGGGAGAGAAAGAGAGTCAGAAACACAGAAGCAGAAAGGCATGCACGCAGTGTATCTCAAATACACAAACAAGGAGGTACACACACAGGGACAGAAAAGGTGGGGGGGAACAGAGGGAGACACATACACAACAGCAGGAGACACAACACACAGAGTGAGACACACAAACATGCACACACAGACTGAGTGAAAGACACACCAACACATACACACAAACTGAGCAAGAGACACAGACACATACACTGAGCAAAATACACACAGACCACAACATACACACAAAAGGTCAGAGTATTATGCAGAGCGAGACACAGACGCACACACAGAGTGGGACACACATGACATATCCACTTATAAAGAGTGAGGCATACGCACACATTCAGACTGATACACACAGGGACAGAAAACTATACACAAATGCACACAGAAACAGACAGCGGTAAACACACAGACAACGACAAATAGACAAACATACAGACAGTGACAGATGCACACAGACATACGAATATAAAGTGACACATCTGCACTGTAGGCTACACACAGCAATGAACACAGATACACGCATATACACACGGACACAAAGTGAGCAACACACGTACACACAGAGCGCCACACATGCACAGTCACACAAACACTCACAGAGCGCCATATACATACACATGCACACACACAGATATGCAGAGATTGACGCACTCACAATGACATAGAGAGCAACACAGAAACATACAGAATGACAAACACACACAAAGAGGGACACAGTGACAAACATGAATGGACACACAAAGAGTGACAAAGACACATAAATACCCACACGCACACACGTGCCCACACACACGCACACAGAAGAGCGAGACATGCACACAAAAAGCGAAGCGCCCACATATACAAAGAAACACACACAGAGCGACAAACATATATACATACGTAGGGAGTGACAAACACATACAGGGAATGAGGCGCACACACACACACACACACACACTCGTAACAGGGAGTGAGGCATACACACAGGGTTCCACACACGTTCTGACAGACACATACACATACAGAGTGACACAGACACCGAGTGACACGCACAGAGTCAAAACGTGAGGCGCTGGAAAACACAACAGGTCAGGCAGTATCCGAGGAGCAGGGAATCAATGTTTCAGGCATAGGCCCTTCATCCTGATGAAGGACTTAAGCCTGAAACGTCGACTCTCCTGCTCGTAGGACGCTGCCTGACCTGCTGTGATTTTCCAACGCCTCATTTTCTGACTCTGATCTCCAGCATCTGCAGTCCTCACTTTCTCCAATACACACATAGCGACAAACACACATAAACACACACACAAATAGACAATAGACATGGAGAGACAAACATACACATAGACAGATACAAAAACACAGAGAGCAACAAGCAAATGCACACACACACACACACATCACATAAAACATGCATACAGAGGCAGACAGGAACACACACAGAGTGACAACGACACAGATACACACTAACACACAGAGACAAAGCAGATATGGCAAGTCAGACACACTGACACACGTGTGTGCACACAAACAGAGCATCACACACACACACACACACACACACACACACACACACACAAATACAAACACAGAGCACAACACACAGTGACACACACACAGAGTGATGCACATTTCAAACAAGTATGCTGTTTTGGATGGAAGTGACCTGTACAAGAAGCACTGATTGCACCTAAAGTGGAAGGGGATTAGTATGCTGGGAGGGAGATTTACTAGAGCTGCTCGGGAGAATTTAATTGAGTAAAGTGGGGGGATGGGACCCAGGGAGAATGTGAGGAAAGAGATCAATCTGAGACTGGTACAGTTGAGAAAAGAAACGAGCCAAACAGTCAGGACAGGCAGGGACAAAGCAGAGAACAAGGTAGGACTGATAAATTAGACTGCATTTATTTCAATGCAAGGGACCTGACAGGCAGATGAACTCAGAGCATTGTTAGGAACATGGCACTAGGATATCACAATAATTACAGAAACATGGCTCAGGGATGGGCAGGACTGGCAGCTTAATGTTCCAGGATACAAATGCTACAGGAAGGACAGGAAGGGAGGCAAGAGAGGAGAGAGAATGCCGTTTTTGATAAGGGATAGCATTACAACTGTACTGAGGGAGGATATTCCCAGACATACATTCAGGTAAGTTATTTAGGTGGAATTGAGAAATAAGAAAGGGATGATCACCTTATTGGGATTGTATTATAGACTCCCTAATAGTCAGAGGGAAATTGAGTAACAAATTTGTAAGGAGATTTCAGTTATCTGTAAGAATAAATGGATGGTTATGGTAGGGAATATTAACTTTCCAAACATAGACTAGGACTGCCATTATGTTAAGGGTTTTGATGGAGAGAAATTTGTTAAGTGTGTACAAGAAAATTTTCTGATTCAGTATGTGGATGTATCTACTAGAGAAGGTGTAAAACTTGACCGACTGAAATAAGGCAGGGCAGGTGACTGAGGTGTCAGTGGGGGAGCACTTTGGGGCCAGCAACTATAATTCTATTAATTTTAAAATAGTGATGGAAAAGGATAGACCAGATCTAAAAGTTGAAGGAGGAAGGCCAATTTTGACGACATTAGGCAAGAACTTTCAAATGTTGATTAGGGGTGGAAGTTTGCAGGCAAAGGAACGGCTGGAAAATGGGAAGCCTTCAGAAATGAAATAACAAGAGCGCAGAGAAAGTATGGTTGAAAGAAAAGGCTGGTCGGTGTAGGGAATGCTCAATGACTAAAGATGTTGAGAGTTTGGTGAAGGGTAGAACAATTGAATCCTTAGAAGAGTATAAGACCAGTAGGAGTATACTTAAAAACGAACATCAGGAGGGCAAAGAGGAGACATAAGATAGCTTTGGCAAATAGAATTAAGGAGAATCCAAAGGGTTTTTACAAATACATAAAGAACAAAAGGGTAACTAGGGAGAGAATCAAAGATCAGCAAGGCGGCCTTTGTGTGGAGCTGCAGGAGATGGCGGAGATACTAAACGAGTATTTTGCATCAATATTTACTGTGGAAAAGGACGTGGAAGATAAAGAATGTAAGGAAATAGATGGTGGCATCTTGAATAATGTCTATATTACAGAGGAGGAAGTGCTGAATGTCTTGAAATGCATAAAAGTGGATAAATCCCCAGGACCTGATCAGGTGTACCCTAGAACTCTGTGGAAAGCTAGGGAAGTGATTACTGGGCCCCTTGCTGAGATATTTGTATCATCGATAGTCACAGGCGAGGTGACAGTAGACTGGTGGTTGGCTAACGTAGTGCCACTATTTCAGAAAGGACAAGCCAGGGTACTATAGACCAGTGAGCCTGACGTTGGTGGTGGGCAAGTTATTGGAGGGAATCCTGAGGGACAGGATCTACATGTATTTGGAAAGGCAAGGACTGATTAGGAATAGTCAACGTGGTTTTGTGTGTGGGAAACCATGTCTCAGAAACCTGATTGAGTTTTTTGATGAAGTAACAAAGAGGATTGATGAGGGCAGAGCAGTGGACATCATCTATACAGACTTCAGTAAGTTGTTTGACAAGGTTCCCCATGGGAGACTGGTTAGCAAGGTTAGATCTCATGGAATATAGGGAGGACTAGTCATTTGGATACAGAACTGGCTCAAAGGTAGAAGACAGAGGGTAGTGGTGGAGGGTTGTGTTTCAGATTGGAGGCTTGTGACCAGTGGAGTGCCACAAGGATCAGTGCTGGGTCCTCTACTTTTTGTCATTTATAGTAATGAATTGGATATGAGCTTAAGAGGTATAGATAGTATGTTTGCAGATGACACCAAAATTGGAGGTGTAGTGGACAGCAAAGAAGGTTGCCTTGGATTACAACGGGATCTTGATCAGATGAGCTAATGGGCTGAGGAGTGGCAGATGGAGATTAATTTAGATAAATGCGAGGTGCAGCATTTTAGGAAAGCAAATCTTAGCAGGACTTATGCACTTAATGGTAAGGTCCTGGGGTGTGTTGCTGAACAAAGAGACCTTAGAGTGAAAGTTCAGAACTCCTTGAAAGTGGAGTCGCAGGTAGATAGGATAGTGAAGAAGGCATTTGGTATGCTTTCTTTTATTGGTCAGAGTATTGAGTATAGGAGTTGGGAGGTCATGTTGCGGCTGTACAGGACATTGCTTAGGCCACTTTCAGAATATTGCGTGCAATTCTGGTCTCCTTCTTATCGGAAAGATGTTGTGAAACTTGAAAAGGTTCAGAAAAGATTTACAAGGATATCACAAGGGTTGGAGGATTTGAGCTACAGGGAGAGGCTGAACAGGCTGGAGCTGTTTTCCCTGGAGTGTCAGAGGCTAAGGAGTGACCTTATAGAGGTTTATAAAATCATGAGGGGCATGGATAGAATAAATAGACAAGGTCTTTTCCCTGAGGTGGGGGAGTCCAGAACTAGAGGGCATAGGTTTAGGGTGAGAGGAGAAAGATATAAAAGAGACCTAAGGGGCAACTTTTTCACACAGAGGGTAGTATGTAAATGGAATGCACTGCCAGAGGAAGTGGTGAAGGCTGGTATAATTGCAACATTTAAAAGGGTTGGGTATATGAATAGGAAGGGTTTAGAGGGATATGGGCCGGGTGCAGGCAGGTGGAACTAGATTGGGTTGGGATATCTGATCAGACAAGTTGGGCCAAAGGGTCTGTTTCCATGCTGCACATCTCTATGACTCTGTGACACAGGCAAACATATACATGTACACACACAGACAGAGTGTGGTGCACATACATACACATAGTCACACACACAAACACAGTGAGGCGCAAGACAGACACACAGAGCAACACACAAACACAAACGACACAAAGCAGTACTCACACAGCGAGTGACACAAACACGCCCCACACACAGAAATGCACGCGTATACAGAAACAGTGACAGACATACACAGAGCAACATATAGATACAAAGCCAGAGAGAGTGAGAGACATACACAGAGCACGTGAGAAAGAGAGTGACAGCAAGACCAAGTGAGACAGTGAGAGCAAGAGCCAGACAGAGAAGGATAGACAGAAAGAGAGAAATATGAACAGACACACACACCCTGGGTGGATGGGTGCTGGTATTGAAAGAGAAACAGATTGACACACAAGTGAAGACATACATAGAGGAAGGGAGGCAGCTGGAGTTAAAGAGCAAGACACATAATCACATAGCCAGAGACGGTCAGAGTAGAGGAGCAAGAGAGGTACAGAGAAAGAAGTGAGAGAGACAGAGACAGACACATTGATAGACACACACAGACACACAGAAAATGAGGAAGACAGAGGGGAAAAGGAGCAGAGAGATTGAGAGAGTCAGAAAGAATGACAACAGAGAACGAAAGGTTGCTGGAGTGTGAGAGAGAATAAATAAGAGCAAGAGCAAGTCCTGATGAAGGGCTTATGCTCGAAACGTCGAATTCTCTATTCCTGAGATGCTGCCTGGCCTGCTTTGCTTTGACCAGCAATACATTTTCAGCTGTGATCTCCAGCATCTGCAGACCTCATTTTTTACTCGAAGAGCAAGTGAGGGCAAGCACGAGAGAGCAAGAGACAGAAAACGGGGGAGAGAGAGAGAATCAGAAAGAGAGCACGAGTGAGGAGGCACAGTGAGGGTGTGGAAACAGCAAAAGGTCCAGGCTTTTTTTTTATGCTGTCTCTTTACAAGCTGGGGTTTCTTTTCTGTGCTGCATAGAAGTGGTACAATACCACTTCAGCTCCTCATACCTGCACCAATCATTCAATCGAGCATCATTATGTAGTGCCACTCCCTATGACACTGCACACTACTTAACATCCAAATTATCATCCCATACCCTCTGGAATGTCTGCACCACATTTCCAGGCTGTGCATTCTGTACACTAATTATTCAGTCAGTGAAAAAGCTTTCTCACATCACTCTTACCTCTTTAATGCATCATTTTAAATCTATGCCCTCTCACAATTTTTCCTTTTACTAGCCAGAATGGCCTCTTCCTATGTACTCTGTCCAGCTCACTCTTTATTTTGGTAGTCTCTATCTAATGCTGAAAATGTGTTGCTGGTTAAAGCACAGCAGGCTAGGCAGCATCCAAGGAACAGGAAATTCGACGTTTCGGGCCAGAGCCCTTCATCAGGAAAGGGCTCTGGCCCGAAACATCGAATTTCCTGTTCCTTGGATGCTGCCTAACCTGCTGTGCTTTAACCAGCAACACATTTCCAGCTCTGATCTCCAGCATCTGCAGACCTCACTTTTTACCTAGCCTCTATCTAATCTCTACTCAACCTCCTTCTCCCCAAGGACAATAGCCCCAATATTTTTACTCTACCCTCATAACTGAAGTTTCACATTGCTGGAAACATTCTTGTCAATTACTTCTGCACTCTCTCCAAAGCATTCACATCCTTCCAATAATGTGGTACCCACAACTGTACTCAATACTCCAGCTGAGATTTAATTAGTGCCTTACACAAGTTCAGCATCACCTCCTTGCTTTTATACTCAGTGCCGCTATTAATAAAGCAGAGCACTGTACCCTTTATTTACTGATCTCCTCACTTGTCCTGCCATCTTCAATGATTTGTGCACCTACACACCGAGGTCCTTATGCTTCTGCACCCCCTGTAGAATGAAATCCCTTATTTTATACATTCTTTCTCCTGACCAAAGTACATCACCTCACACTTCTCTGCATTGAATTTCACCTGTCAGCTATCTACCCAACTCCACAACTTATCAGCACTCTGTACAAAGTCCACACAGTTGTACTCACAGTTTACAATTCTTCCAAGTATTGTCTCATTCACAAACTTAGAAATTGTCCTCTGCACACCAACTGTCCTCTTTAATCACAACTGAATTAACTCTGTCCTTGCGCACCAAGATTTAGAACATTAGTATGCATCAGTAAGAACCCCTAACACCCAGCCAGCAAAACTTCACCTCATCCTTTGTCTAGCCCAAAGATATCTACCGAGCTTAACTCTCTGCATCCTATCTCTCAACCAATCTTGAATTCATATTGCTACTGATCCTTCCATTTCATGTCCTACAGCTTTCCTCAAGATTGTTGTGTTATCAGTATTTCAAAACGCAATCTGGAAATCAGTGCAAAGAGTGACTCCCCTCTCTTCAAAACACTTCAGCAAGTTATTTAGTGCAGCCATAATTTCTACCCTCACTTCCTTCAAAATCCTCAAATACATCTCATCCAGTCCTGGCGCCTTGTCAACTTTAAATACAAATGGTCTATTCTAGACCTGTTCCTCCCTAATTTTGAACCTTCTAATGACAGAGCTTGCTCCTCTGTCACCATAGCCTGAATATCATTTTGCTGTTTTAAAAAGACTGATGCAAAGTATTAATGTAACACTGCACTGCACCCACCACCATGTGTAAATCTCCTTTTTGGTTGCTAATCAGTCCTACTCCTCCTTTAATCACTCTCTTCCTGTTTATATGAAGAGTTCGAGATTTCTTTTACTATTTGTGATCCAGAATCTAGAATCCCTGCAGTGTGGAAACAGACCCTCCGTGGATTAGCTCACACAGACCCATTCCCCCTACCCTATATTTTCTCTAGACTAATATACCTAATCTACACATCCTTGAACACTATGGGCAATTGAGCATAGCCGATTCACCTAACCTGCACATCTTTGGACTGTGGGAGGAAACCAAAGCACCTGGGGGAAACCTACGCAGACACGGGAAGAATGCAAACTCCACACAGTCACCCGAGGCTGGAATCGAACTCAGACCCTGGTACTGTGAGGCAGCAGTGCTAGCTGCTAGATTTTTTTTCTCTTTGCTTCTCCTATTTGCTTTTTCAACTTCCCACTAAACCTTTGGCATTCATGTAGGTTCTCAATTCTATTTCCTGCCTTACAACTGTCAAAAACTTTCTACTTGATTTTTACTTCCTTTGTCATCCAGAGAACTCTGAAGTCTTTTCCTTACCATTTCCATTTGAGGAAATATGCCTTGACTGAATCTGAACCATCTCCTCTTTGAAGGTAGCCTATTGGTCGTTACTGTGTTTTCTACCAACCTCTTGCTCCAGTCAACCACACCCCTTCCTGATTGAAATGAACTTTCTGCCAATTGGTTTTTCTCACTCTGGATTGTTGTCAGTCATTTTCCACCACCATCCTGAAACTCATGATACAATGAACATTGTTTCCTAATTATTCTCCCACTTGACACTTTATCCACTTCCAAGAACTAAGTCCAAAAGTTCATCCTTTTTTGTTGGATTGGGCATATATTTCTGTAGGGAACTCTCCTGAACACATTCAAGGAATGCCTGGTACGCCCTTCAAACTACCAGACTCCCAGTCTATATTTGGGCAATTTAAGTCTTCCAATTATACCCACCCTAAATTTACTTGCTCCTCTATACCCTTTGAATCAGTTGGTGGCCTGTAAACTACACTGAGTAATGTAATTATACCTATTTATACCTATTTGGGTTCTCATACTAGAGGAGGGATCTCATTGTTTTGGAGATAGTTCAGAAGAGGTTCACCGCATTGGTTCTTGATATGATGGGTTTGTCTTACGAAGAGATTGAGCAATGTAGGCCTATACTGTTTGGAGTTTTCAAGAATGAGAGGAAATCTAATTGATGTACATAAGATGCTAAAGGAGATTGACAATGTAAACACAAAAAGGATGCTTCTGCATGTGGGACAATCGAGAATGAGAAATCACAGTTTTAGGATAACGGGTAGCAGATTCAAAACAGAGATGAAGAGAAATCACTTCTCTCAAAGGATTGTAACCGTTAAACTCAGTACTCCATAATGTGGTAGATGCTCAGGCACTGAGTAAATTGAAAGAGGAGATATAGATTTTTGAATAGTAATGGGTTGAAGGGTTATGGAGAGCAAGCAGGTAAGTCGAATTTAGGCTGGGATGAGATCGGTCCTAATGGTAGTGAAAGGCAGGACAGGCTCGAGGCGATGAACTGCCTACTCTTGTGCTCTTATTCTTTAGCCTCAACTGAATTAACTCCATCCTTGAATCCTCAGACAACCTCTTTCTCCAGCACTGCTAAATCAACCCATAACCAATACTGCAATGCCCTCCCCGTCCTATCATTCCTGAACAACTTACACCCAGGAGTATTTGACACCCAGTCTTCTTACTTGAGCCAGGTTCCTGTTATGTCATAAAATCACATTTGACATGACAACTTGTACATCTAACTCCCCAAACATATTGACTGTAATCTATACATTTATATACCCACACTCGCATTCTGCTTTGGACTTCATTTCTTTTGACCTTACTTTAAATTCTTCCAATAACTTCTTATTCACCATGCCACTGCCAGGTGTACCCCCATATATTTTGCAAATGATGAAGGGCTCTGGCCTGAAACATCGAATTTCCTGTTCCTTGGATGCTGCCTGACCTGCTGTGCTTTAACCAGCAACACATTTTCAGCATATATTTTGCAAACCCTGGTATTCTCCTCCACTTTTCATTCTTGGTTCATACACTCCTGCTGAGTTATTTTCAAGCCCTTGCCACAGTCCTAGCAAAATGCTCTGCAAAGAAACCAATTGCAGCTCTGTTCAGGTGTAACCTATCCAGCTTGTACAGGTGCCACCTTCCCTAGAGCCAGCCCTACTATATCTAGAATCCTCTTTCCAGCCATGCATTCATCTGCCTTATCCTCGTCTTTCTATACTCAGTTGCAAGTGGCACTGACAGTAATCAAGACATTACTGCATTTGAGGTCCTGCTTGCTAACTTTCTATCTTGCTTCCTAAGTTCAGATTGTAGGAGCATATCCTCTTTCCAAAATTATTGGTATTGATGTAGACCACAAACTCTGACTGTTCACCATCCTCCAGTAAAATATCCTGCAGCTGCTCTGTGACATCTTTGACCATTCACCAGGGAGGTAACGTAACATCCTGGAGTCACGTTGATGGCCAAAGCAATGCTATTATGCTCCCCTAACCAATGTATCCCCTATCACTACAGCTCGTGCTTTCTTCTTGCTCCCCTCCTGTACACAGTCAGGATGCTTGTGATGCCAGAAGATTGGATCTGTCCGCACTCCCATATGGAAAACTGATTTGTAAGTGGGACCCCATTGCATGGCTGTACCACCTGGCTGTTTCGCTGAGATTTCCCGGCACTCACTCATTCCCTTCAGTCCCTTAAGCTGTGATGTGACCATCTGTCTAAACATGTTCTCCACATAAATTTGCATCTCACAGCTCTGCCACTGTATCTCCAGACACCACTTGAGCTCAGAAACTCAGAGTTCATGTTTCTGGAGCTGGGAGAGCACTTCCGGCACATTTAGGAGCCTAGTAGGGTCCATGACTTCCTATATTTTACAGGACACATATTTTCCACTCATATATCTGAGGCGCCATGTCTTAAACTTACTTTGTTCTACTTACTCGCTTCCTCAATTACTTGAAGTTACTCCCCCTTACATTAACTCTCTCTCCCTTATCCTATTTTAGCTACCTGATACTACTACAGTTTAGTAGCCCTGACTTTCACTTATCACTGGTGATTGTCAGCTAATCTTTAATTATATATATTTCTAATTAAGGGGCAGTCCCTTATTGAAGTTCCTTACCAGAGCTGAAAATGTGTTGCTGGTTAAAGCACAGCAGGTTAGGCAGCATCCAAGGAACAGGAAATTCGCCGTTTTGGGCCAGAGCCCTGGCCCGAAACGTCGAATTTCCTGTTCCTTGGATGCTGCCTAACCTGCTGTGCTTTAACCAGCAACACATTTTCAGCTCTGATCTCCAGCATCTGCAGACCTCACTTTTTACTCGAAGTTCCTTACCAGCCAATCAACGCACTGATTTTCCATGATAGGACTTCAGTAACTAGCGCCTAAAGTGTTGCACAATAGACAAGTGTGTGGGAAGGCTGTATAAAAATTTGGAGTTTAAGGATGTTTAAGGTTGAAAATGCTGAAGAAAGATAGCCTCACACAAAGATAATGTGTTATCTTTACACTGCTGAATAGACGGTAGGTTAATGGAGAGTCGGAGAGAGATTAAGTATATTTTGGGAAATACCCACTTGTTTGACAACAGGAAGGCAAAGGGGGCATTGAAGATACAGGTCTCATGAGTGAAGATGAAGGGTTCTGGGTAGAATATTTCAGTTGGCAAGATTAGGTTTGAAGCAGGGAAGGATAAAATGGACACACTGTGGGCCACTTACAATTCCTTCAAATAGGTAAACTTTTATCATGTTTCAATCTTTGAAAAAGTAGTCCTAAGAAGAAAATTAAAATTCTAATGTAGACTACTGAGCTCAATCACTGCTAGGTTGTTCAAGTTTAAATTATAAGACAGAAAAATTTGTACTTTAAATTAAAAATCATCCTTAGACTAAGATTTTTAAAATAATTCTTTGTCTTCACCTCTGCTTAGCATTCATCCTAATAAGTACAAGATATGTTCATTCCACTTAAAAGTTAAAATGAAAAAGGTAAATAATGTCATGCTACCTGCTGAACTGGAAATGTAAAAAACTACAATTAGGGTAATTTGTAAAACTATAATTAGAGTACAGTTATTGCCTCACATGCCATGATCACCTGGCAGGAGCCAAATAAATATTTGTCGTCAGACAATTGATCCTTAGTTCAGAAATGTTCAACTCTGATGTCTGATTCTGTTCTCATTGTTTCACAAAAGAAACAGTGTATAAAACTTACAGCATTCTCAAGTAAACATGATTTTGTTTTAAAAACATGACAACCTCCCCTTTGTACAGTCTCCTTGGTAGAAACCAGTAACTTCCATTTTTTAATCCACAAAAATTAAGGAAATAAAAGAGTTATGGCCTTTATAGATACATTGCAAGGATAATCCAATATGAACAAGTCTTGGATTTATACAACACATTCCATGACTGCAGGATGCCTCATATGTATTTTATAGTTGAAGAAATTACTAAAGAGTTGGCCCTATTATAATCCGTACAGAAATTCTGCATTCAAATCCCATAAGCAGCCTTAGGTTACTCCAGTTGATTTGATCAAAGGATAAATATTGACTAGGATTCCAGTAAAATATCTCTTCCCCTCTTCAAAAGATCTCAAAAGATTGCTTAGAGCTATCTGAAAAGGTATTTGGGTTGATAACCTTTCTGAAACACCATCTAAGGAATTACACCTGCAATGAATAAAACTTAAGTTATATCTCATCTTGAACATACTGCCCAGTTTTCATCAAATAACATGATGGGAGATATAAAGATGTTATGAAGGATGCAGAGAAAGATCACGTGACTGCTATATGCTTGAAAAGCTCTACGCTTTTACAATAGGCTGAGAGAGCTGGTTCATTTTCTTTCAACAATAATATGGATTCAGAGATTTTATTGAGGTTCCAAAAATGATGGACAAATCTGCATGAGCTCTTGGTTGATCAACTACTCAAAATAATTGGCTTAGGGATGTGTACAAGTTGCAAAAAAATCATCAGCCTTGGGAACAAAATCACCTCATTCAACAAGCCAAGAGATGTTGCAGGAATCACGATCCAGCTGATGTTATTGTTAGACAAGTCAGATCCCCGGTTGAAGATTCAGTTAAAAAAAAGAGTACGTTACCAAAAGAAAATATAATAAAGTATTTAAAGTTCACATTTAATTGCACATTTCAAGATTTAAAAACACATGTAAAAATACAATCCTATTAATCCCAACAGCACCTCACTACAATACTCAAAACAGAGAGAATATCATTTTGTATCTCACATAGGGTTTGACGCAGCTATAGCTTTAAGTCCTGGTCACAAGAATCTGATAGGCTCTTCCTCAATTTACCATGTAACTGAGCTTAGATTTTCAGATGCTGAGGTCATCTATTTTCAGCAATTCAAAACAACTCCTCCCTTCTTCAGAAGCATCCAGTTTCAGCCATTTACCCCGCAAAATTTCTAAACTGAAACTTTAAAAAATCTTCTTATCAATCTAAAACTTTTGAGCATTTCCCTAACCAAATGAATAAAAAATCTGTGACCTTCTAAACTGGAACTTAATGAACAACTGTTTGCCTTATTCAAAGTTCTCCTAATATAAACAAAATCCAATACTCTCCAGGAAGTCTCTCTTGTTTTAAAAGGAATCACCATGCCATAAATACTTGCAAGTTAATTATAAACCCATTGAGAAACAGATAAAGCCCATGTGCCACTAGTTCAAATTCCAAATTCCAAACTCAAAAATAAACTATATTTCAATACACAAAATCACATCATACATCACAGCATTAAAAAAAATAAACATTTCTGGTAGTCATATCACAGTCTACAAATAGGTAGATAACTCAAACCCAACAGCCTGTGTGTGTCACGGTCATTGTGAGGTCTTGGAATTAGTTTCAGTCAGACTCTTGAAACATGCAGAAATTTCCCAGAATTACTGCTTCCAATAAATTATCCATTGTTACTATTTCTATATTCTATCTCTTCAAGATGATTACACAGTTCCTCTTTTATTCAGTTCAGAAAGTGACTTTTTTGTCCTCTTCAATTTCTTATAGGTTAGCTCTCATTCTAAATAATCACTTCGGCAAACAACCATATTAAAAAAAACAGCTTCAGCACAACCTATCAAATTGTGCAGCTAATGTCACTTTTCGGTGAAAGGAAGGTGGGGGGGAATGGAGGTGGTGTTCTGTCTTACCCATGCATCACAAAGCTTTCTATATTTAATATGCTTGAAGGGAAGGGATTATTAATTGTTAAATAGCAATTTCACAGTTTTTATGTGTAGTTGACGTATAAGCTTCAGTGGAGCAAGCAAGAGAGAATCATTGCAGTATCATAGACCAATCTCGAATCACTTCATACAATATTTGCTCTCCTGACACAGCCAAATAACCCTGCTCTCCTTCTGATTGGAGAATGACATTGTGAATGTAATACATTAGTATTTTTTAGCCGGTTTCAGGTTTGCATAACTTAAATATACATTACAAATAAATAAAGGTTTACGTTTCCCAGAAATTTATTTATCTTACTCAATAAAATTCCTTTATTGTCTATGACGTTGATTCAGATATTTCTGTAGTATCTCTCATTCATGATTAGTGATCCCACAGTGAGTCAACAAATTAAAGTTAATATGCAATAGATGTGTCAATTAGAGCCAGCCTTTTCAATTCAGTTCTGAGGAGGTTAACCTAGTCACACCACATCAGTAAGTGACGCAAGATGACAGCTGACCCAAGAAGGACTTAAAAACAGGAATCCAAATGCAGTATCTGAGCCAGTGGAAATACAGGGTTTTGGTTATAGATCTGGTGCTGCACAACCAGAGAGGTCCAAAGCAAGAAACTGTTGGACCAACAAAAATCAATCCTCAGGTTTGGTTACTGTACAGATTTGCAAACTGCAGCTTGAATGCCTCTCACTGAAGCACATAAAATTCATAAGTGGCTTGGTAGGACGGTTGCAGGAAGACTGTTTCTGCAGTATGGTGATCGAGAACCAGGGATACAATCTCAAAATAAGAGGTAGGTAACTGAGCATGAAAACAAGGAAGCAATTCTTAATTCAGAGAGTAGTGAATCTTTGGAATTCTCTACCTCATAGGGATGTGAAGGCTCAGACAATATTTAAAACCAAGGTCACTTAAGATAGGCTGATATTCGTAGTATTGTTACAATGTGGAAACAGGCCATTTGGCCCAACAGGTCGACACCTACCCTCCAAAGAATAACCCGCCCAGACCCATTCCCCTACAACTCTACATTTACTCCGAACGAATGCACCTAACCCACACACCCCTGAACACTATGGGCAACTTAACATGGCCAATTCACCTAACCTGCAAAACTTTGGATTGTGGGAGGAAACGCAAACAGACACAGGGAAAGTGTGCAAACGCCACCCAGACAGTTGCCCGAAGTTGGAATCGAACCTGGATCCCTGGTGCTGTAAGGTAGCAATGCTAACCATTGAGCCACTGTGCTGCCTCAGAGCCTAGTGGCATTATCACTGGACTGTTGATCTAGAAACACATGTAATGACCTAGGGACCTGAGTTCAAACCCAACACAGGTGGTGGAATTTGAATTCAATAGAAATCTGCAATGAAGAGTCTAATGCTGACTGTGAATCCATTGCTGACTGTTGGAAAATCATATCTGGTTCAATAAAGCCCTGTCATCCTTACCTGGTCTGGCCTACACATGACTCTAAACCCACAGCAATGCAGTTGACTCTTAACTTCCATCTGGGCAATTACACTGACTAATGAAAAATTCATTTCCATATATTAAAAGGTAACAAGGGTAATGGAGATAGTAAAACATAATGGCATAAAGATAGACGAATAGCTGCAATTGAATTAAAAAGCAGAGCAAGTTCGAAAGGCTGAGTGGCCTACTCTTGCTTCCTACCCCATAAACAACTTGTTCAACAAGGATTCCACCAGAAACCCTCAAAGAATGTCCAAAGTGGAGACTGGAAGCAAGTTGGATAGAGGAGGTCCACTGGCACACCCATGTTCATCCAGTTCCCCAGGAATGGGATCACTCTCTGGGAGACAGCTGACAGGACTACTGAGGACAGCAATGCTCAACTCATTCAGTGGGAGACCATTTGTTTTTAAAAGTCTCACAGACGTATTCAAGTTGTTACAATATTGGATAAACTGGAGAGCAGGCCATTCCTCTGATAACTTCATCGGCTTTGCACTGCTTCAGCAATTTTGTACCCTAGCATTTTTAAAATTTTACATCTAATTCACAGGTTCCCAAATGTACTTCAATGCAACCAACCAGCAGAGAATCAGAAACAGTAAAATAATGCTTTTCTAGGATGTAGATTCCTGAAAAATCTTGCACGCCTTTTAGAACAATTCATTTGAATAGATTCCAACAATCCAAAAAAAATGAAATGTACAATACACAATAAAAGATATATTCAAAATTATTGCTTTTATTAATTTATTGATGTTCCACTGGACAAAGTGTAGTAAGATGTATAAAAATTGTCACACTCATTTATTATAATGCTCGCCAGCAAAACACAATGTGTTTTGGGGCATTTTAATTGAAGATAAAGGTGAAGAATGCTATGGTTGAGTTTTCCGACATTAGCTTTATCAATCGCACATCAGGACTGCCAGATGGACTTCAGTCCTATTTATAACACAGCCATTTACGGGATTGCTCAACAGGCAAGTTTATTACAAAGGTTCAACAACTATAGTAAACATGAAAACAATTACACTACTTCTCACTATATGTTGGAAGTCAGGTTGGCAACAGCTGTTTGTCACAACTTCTGCATCTTGGTGAAATGCTCACTCATTTGCTCCCTCTTAAAGCCACAAACACAACAGAGGGAATGGGCGAGGAGAGTAATGTAAATGTTGATGTCATGGGATGTCAGCATATTTTTTTCTTATGGCTTCACTTTATGTTTTTGAATTTTGTAAAGTTCTCAGTAAGGAGTAATGGCACTGCCAATCACTCTGCACAAGAACTTTGTAATAGTTTGTAATTATTTTCCTATTCATCACCTGATTTCATGAGGCCTGTATATCTTTGTTGTAAATTGAGCCATCTTTCTCCCTCCTTACTAATTTTTCTGAAGACAGTCTGTTCGAGAATAAAGTAACTCACCTGTGGGAAGGTGTTCAAAGCCTCCCTTCCAACTGGTCCTATTAACATAATACTTTTGGCTACTTCAGCATTCCTATTGAGAAACCCCTGTGAAATCATTCACTACCATATATACACACATTAATTATCCTTCTCAATATAATTTCATTAGACTTCTTTTAGCAGTCACTGACAGTGGTTGAGAGGGTTTTATCCAAGAGATTTGAGAAAATGGCAAAAACTTCTCTGAGTGTAATGTCGGTTCTGCTGTAACACACGTTTCTTCAACATGAATTGGCTATAATGCGTTTGAAGAATTTAGACCGTTACTTGTAGAACACAAACTTTCCTTACCTGTATTGACAACAATGTGATTCCAGTTCCATTGGTTTAAATGGTACTGCTATTGCACAGTTTTCTTATAATGTGGCATTACACGGGGACAGAACTGTTGCGTTCTATCAGAACAGACTGTAGTAAGCTTTGAAGTTGCAGCTACACCTGGCGTATTGACTGGATGAGTGTGGCTCAATTTCGGGGCACAAACAAAAAGAACAATGTCTGGATGGCTGAAAAGAGAATAGAGAGAGGGGCAAGAAAATGAAGAAAGAGGGAGAGAAGAAAAAAGAGGGGAAAAGATACAAAGGAAAAGAGAAAGGTGGGGAGGAAGAAAAAAAAGAAGCAAAAGAGTGTGTAGATTTTCAAGGATAAGAACTACAGTACTTTCCTCAAATAAGTCCTGACCTCATATAAAAGCAATTCTCAGATTTGTCAAACAAACGTTGCTGTTGATGCAGCTGATCTTCCAAAACACTGCTGAGATTTATTTTTCCCTGAAGAGCTCAAGGTTTTGTAGAGCCTATTAACCAGCACTCATTTACACTTAAAACCAGCCAATTTGTCACACAGCAACAGCCATCCTTTGCTTTTATTTCATGTGATCACAGGATGTGAGCATCACTAGCTATGGCAGCATTCACTGTCCTTGTAAAATGGCAGTGGAGCGACCTTCTTAAACCATGTAGTCCGTCTGGTGTAGGCACAACTGCAGTACTATTAGAAAGAGGGTTTGATGCAGAAACAGTGAAGGAACAATGAAATATTTCCAAGTCAGGATAGCGTATGCCTTGAAAACTTATAGTTGGTGGTATTTCCCATGTATCTTCTACCCTTGTACTTCCAGGTAGTAACGTGTCACAGGTTGGGAAAAGCAATCTGAGAAGCCTTCTGAAAATACCTGACCATTTTGTAGATGATGCACACCGCTGGCACTGTGTATTAGTTCTGGACAGACTGCCAGTATGAGACAAGATGGCAATAAAGTGGGCTGCTTTCTTCTGAATGTTGTTGGAACTGCACACATTCAGAAAAATGGGAATATTCCATCACAGTCCCAACTTGTGTCTTGTTGATCACAGACAGAGTTTGGGGAGGTAAGTTACTTACTGCAGAATTCCTTGGCTCTTGACCTACCTTTGAAGCTGCTACTTATTTGAATAGTCAAGTTTCTGGTCAATGGAAATCCTAGCGTGTTAAGAGCGGGGGAATTTGGAGATGGTAATGGAACTGAATTTCAAGAAGAGTTAGTTGGATTCTCTTGTTGGAAACAGTAATTGACTGTCTTTTATGTGGTATCAATCTTGCTTACCACTTATCAGCTCAAGTCTGGCAGTTGACCAAACCTTACTGCATTTGGCCATGGAACGCTTCAGTATCTAAAGAGTCGTAAGCATAATGCAATCACCAGCAAACGTCCCCTCATCTGAACTTGACCACCACCCAGAGAAATTCCTGCAGAGATGCCTGAGACAGAGATGACTGGTCGCCAACCACCACAACCATTTTCCTTTGTACTGGGTATGACTCCAACCAGCTGAGACATTGCCATCATCCACAATTACCACAACCTCCAGTTTTGCTCAGGCAATTTATTGCCACAGTCAATCAAATGTTGCCTTAATATTAAGAGCAGTCACCCGTATCTACTCTCTAGAATCCAGCTGTTTTGTCCGTGTTTGGAATAAGGCTGTAGTTGGTCAGGAATTGAGTGGTCCTAGCCAATGAGCAGGTTTTTGTTGTTCAATCCCATTTGACAGCAATATCAATGACATGTTCCACCACTTCCAAGTTTGAAAGAGTAGACTGATAAGGTAGTATTTAGCCAGGTTGGATTGCCCTGTCTCTTGTGGATAGCACATACTGAGGCAACTTTCCACATTGTTGGGTAGATGCCAGTGCTGTTATTTTAAAATACAACATTGTACTTACTTATTCAGATACAAAGTCCTATTTTTCTCCAGAACAAGCCATTTTTTAACTGCATTACAGAGCCTCTATAACTGAACTGTCTCTTTCCTGAATGTATTTCTATAGCTCCTACTGGAGCTTTCCCACAGCTGCATGTTCAGCTGATACACCTTCTCCCAATGTTCCAAGAGGCTTTAATGGTTGCCACAGATTGCACACATCACTTGGATCACCCACCAACTTCACATTATGAAAACTAAATGTTTTTCAAGGTAATCAAACTATTATGAAGTGATAAAATCCTATAAATTACTATTAACGTAAGAAATAAGAACTAGAAGAAGGAATAGGTAATTCAGCCCCTCAAGCCTGCTCTACCATTTAATTCAACTGTGCTGATCTCATCTCGGCCTCAATTCTACTTTCCACATCCCCTTCAAATCATTACTAATGAACATCTGATTGACCGTTTCCTCTTAACTTTATTCAATGGCCCAATATCCACACACACCAGGGTAATGAATTCTCCAGGTTCATTACCCTTCAAGAGAAGCAATTCCTCCTCATCTCGCTTTCAAATCTCGTCATGAGTAGTACCAGCATTCTACTCTTCTCATCACTTATGTATTTGTATAATTCAAGAAACTTTTACTTGAACTAATAATACCCTTCTTCAGCAAGTGCCATCATTTTGCTGGATTGATTTTGAACTGAGAAGACAGCACACATTTTTAAATAATGCACGCTGACAGTGACTTTCTCATATTCTGTACTAAACTGTTAGTTCATGCATCAGTATCATTGAGTAACCTCCCAATTTCTGTCCACTACTGTACTGTCGATTGTGACAATGACGAGCCCAAATGCTGCACAACAGCCAACATATATAGCATGCATTTTCCATTCTTAGAAATGCAGTTTCAGTAAATCGCTATCACACTCACATCCCTAGTCGATCTTAAGCCATACTTTTCAATTTTATGAAATCTCCTGCAAGTTTTCGATAATTTTCATTGCTGAAAATTGAATAAGTGAACATTGAATCCACAAAGGTGTACAGAATGCTTTGCACACATTACGGACTTCACAAATGGCAAAGACATGACTGGCAGATCTTTACTGTGCCGTACAAGGGAAAACATGTATTATTCACTCAGAGCCCCATTAGTCCTGTGTGAACATCTGTATTTTACTGTTGCTCCTGAATTAGCACAGAGGCTGGTGAGAAAATAACGCTAATCGTGCTCCCTGTAGCAAAAGGATTGTGCTGGGAATTCAATCTTGAAAGAAAACACAACTTACAGAGGAAAGCAACACAGTCGGAAAATAAAAGACAGAGTGTTATGATGGTGGTCAACATGCTGTGAGGTTATCAAATTTGTTAATAGGATTTGGAATTGCACACACAGAGTTTGGTTACTCCATGACACATTTTCCCCTAGAGCCTTGTGCTTCCAGAAGCCTTTCCAAGATAACTCATAGCTTGGTCCCTGAAAACACAAGTCATGGATATTGTTGGTTCCGATTTGCATTGTGAGTCATACTGCTGCTAAGCAAGGTGATAGAAAGCTGTTCCTGTGACTGCTCTTGTGCATCAGCCTTAGCTGAAAGAAATCTGTTGCAATATTCCTGTATTTCTCACAGCCTGGAGCTTAGTTTTGAAATGGAAACATAAACACAAGTAGCTTACTTATAGAATCATGTGTAATGAATTCACATTTACAGTCATAAGGTAAATTCACCATGGTTCCAGATGACCAAAAGGCTGCTCTCATGGGAAATGAGTGATGGCAAGTTTCACCATGTCTCAGGCAGGTTGAGAGGGCAGGACCTTCATGGTGACCTCAGCCAGTCAGGAATTGAACCTACACAGTTCATAGAATCATAAACTCTTTACCATGTGAAAAGAGACCATTCAACTCACTGAGTCTGCACCAACCTCTGAAGAGCATCCACTCAGACCCAGCCCTCCAACCTATTTACACATATATGATGGCTAACCCACATAACCTGCACCTCCCTGGACACCACTGGGAATTTAGCACAGCCAATCCACCTAACCTGCATACCTGCACAGAGGCAACACGGTGGCTCAGTGATTAGCACTGTTGCCTCACTGCACCAGGGTCCTGGTTTCAATTCCAGCCTCAGATGACTGTGTGGAGTGTGCACGTTCTTCCGCGTTTGCGTGGGTTTTCTCTAGGTGCTCCAGTTTCCTCCCACTGTCCAAAGATGTTCAGGTTAGGTGAATTGGCCAAGTTCAGAGATGTGTAGGTTAGATGCGTTGTCAGAGGAAATGTAGGGTAATGGGTCTGGGTGGGATACTCTTAGCCGGTTCAGTATGGACTTGTTGGCCCAAAGGGCCTGTTTCCATACTGTAGTTTCCTAATTCTGATCTTTAGACAGTTAGAGCCACTCTGTATTACAAACCACCTATCCAGCCAATTGAGCTAACGTTTAGGACAGTAGTGTAGTGATTATGATCGCAATTAGTTAAGAATTCAGAAAACAGAATTTTAAATCATCACTGCAGTTTGAAATTGTACCAGTTGTAGAATTATTTTAAAAATCCAGCTGGCTCAGAAATAACCTTTCAAGAAGGAAATCTGTTTTCCTTCCCTTACCTGATCAATATTTGACTCCAGACCAATTAGTTAACTCTCAACCAAAGTTAGTTCTAACTGCATTAGTAGACAGTCTGGAACAAGGGGATTTTTTTTTCAGAATAAGGAGACCCTTTGGCCTGTCAATGTAATACCAACTCATTGGATAGCAAAGCTGTCAACCTAATTTTCTTTGTTTCTCTTATCTAAACCTGTCATGGTATTGCCCACCAGTATCAAATATCCCCCTGTTCCAACAGTGTCAAAATTTGCCAACCAATCTGGGGTTTGAGGGTTTGTGTGATCTTGTGACAAGTTCCCCCACCGCCCCCCCCCCCCACCCTGTGCTGGAGTGGGATCATAACATGACCAAACACCTTAGATTAAAATTTACAAACTGTGGTTCTTCTTGAAATTATTTCTTAGAATGCTTTTGAAACGGACATTACTAATAAATCTTTCATCTTCCTCTTGGCAAAATTCAAGTAGATTAATGTAGATATGAGCTTAAAATTTGCTGGGCTAGCCGAAATGCTGATGAATCTAATTGAATGAAATGAATCCTGGTGATGATCTCATGATTAGAAAGGTCATGATTTCAATGTGCTTTTGTGTTTTTATGTAGGAAAATGTATATATTTATATCAAACATTCCAACTCAGCAGTAATGAACTGGATTGTCACGGTAACTCTGAAGAAGCTGAAGGTTTATTCAAAATATGGATAATAAATCAGATATAATAATGTGGACTATTTATCAACTGAATTTTGAGATGGTCATTGAATTGTGTTGTGTAGATATATTTTTAATGTAATTAGACATCTCTGAAACAATTGGGATTTGAACCTATACCTCAGGGAGGAACATGACTACTACACCATAAGAACTCCCTAGTTCTAGTGTGTTAATATTGTATAATTGATTGTACAACATAAAGCAAAAGCAAACTAAAGCTGAAGTAAAATTTGTTAAAGGCAAGAGATGAACCTCCTTCCAGGGAGATACAAGCAAGTCCTAATAAGCTAATGGGAAAATGTCCTAACACGAATAACATGAAACATATGAGAAGTTTGCCACCGATCATTTGATGGAGACTGAACAATGTAAAGGTTGGAATACACAGCTTCTTTGTAAGGAGAAAATAAATGTATGAAAATGCATACCTCACAGCACAGTTGGCTAGGCTGGGAAAAGGCTGGAGGTTGGAATTGAGACAAAGTCGATAGATTGGAACAGAGCAGACAGCTCACCTGTTCCAGTTTGATCTTCAGATAAGTCCATGCAAATGGATTCAATTGTGAATTTGAGCACTGGGTGTATGGGTAAAGTTTTTGCAGTATTCTTTTATAATTTGGATATATTCCGTTGTTAGAACTGGCTTGGATTATTGATTTCCAGAGTAAACCCATCAGAGCAGGGAAAGTGGGTGTGAACACTTACTTCGCAAAAGCATAACCTGCCATTTACAAATCCATCCTTAATTAATCCTAATTAACTCAAGCCTCTTCACTGTGTTTTGATTTCTACCCCTGATAATTGTTTGCCAAACCTTACTCAGTATGTTAAATTTTTAGTTCTAAGGACTGTCTTTGTATATTTTTTTAAAAGAAGACTCCCATTTGCCACTGTTTAATCCTCAAAATTTGGTGTAATGCCAGTGATGAAATAGGGACACAGTTTCTAAACAATGAACTTTGAAAACTTGTGTTGGCTGTCACGCGATTACACTGCCAACACTTTGAATGCTGTTTCTAAAGCGGAATTTTTCTGTAACAGAGTTGCACAAGAACACAAACATCGCGTTATAAATAACTGACTGTATTTGACTTGAAATGTTAATTCTATTTCCCTCTCCAATGATACTGACAAATGCCAACTGAGTTTCCCCAGCATTTCTGTTTTTTTTACTCAAAATATCCTTGCAATATTAAGCATCTCTTTATCCTTTATTAACTGCCACTCCACCCTTTATTATCCACTTTCCATTCATTTACCAGTCAAATATTTGTGGGTTTTCTTTTATTTCACCCTAATTTTATTTGTTATCACCTCACAAGGCACTTCCCTCTCCACTTCCCCTTTCAACATATTATGTTTGACCCAATGCTACATTTGAATCATCACAGATTTTGTTTTGTTTCATCATAATCTCCCTCATCATGCACAGTGATGTTTTCAGTTCCCACATCTTTTACCCTTGTTGGAACATACCAAGCTTCTACCTACAGCATCTCTTCTTTAAAACCATCCATTGATCAATTACAGTTTTGAGACACATCTACATCAGATGGAGGAAAATGTTTTTTTGACAGACTTTTGAGACTGAGGCTTGGATTTGCAAATATAAAACAAGTTGACTGGCCCTAGAGTTCTTTGCAAAGCACACTGTTTTGGTGCCTGAGTAAATTAATGCTTCCCTCAGTAAGATGGCTTCACACATAAATGGCTTGTGTTGACAAAAAACAAAGTCAGAAGTCACACAACATCAGGTTATAGTCTAACAAGTTTAACTGAAATCACAAGCTTTTGGAACACGCTTCCTTCATTGAGTGAACCTGATCTAAATAAATATTAATAGAGAAAAGGAAACAAAAGTAGGATACTAAAGAATATAAGTTTTAAAACCAGAAGGAGGGGAAAAATTTAAAATAAACTGACAGCCTAGATAGAGTTGAATGACAGACGTCACAAAGCAGTTGCAGACTATCGACAGTAGATGTGTGAGGATGGTGCAAGGCTAACAGTCATAGATGAGGGTAGCACAGTGGCTCAGTGGTCAGCACTGCTGCCTCACAGCACCAGGGACCCAGGTTTGATTCCAGTGTGGGACAACTGTCTGTGTGGAGTTTGCACATTCTCCCCATGTCTGTGTGAGTTTCCTCCGGGTGCTCCCGTTTCCTCCCACAGTCCAAAGATGTGCAAGTTCAGTGGATTGGCCATGCTAGCTTACCTATAATGTCCAAGGACATGCAAGCTGGATGGATTAACCAAGGGAAATGCAGGGTTACAAGAACAGGGATGTTCTTTGGAGAGGCGGTGAGGACTCAATGGGCTGAATGGCCTGCTTCTACAATAAAGGGATTCTATGATTCTATCTCCCAGTAGAAGTAGTTATAAGCAGCAGTAAAAAAAAACAATGCTGCAGCAGATGCACATAAAGAAATGGAAGGGATTTATTACATGAAAGCTGCTGTGGCAGATGGATGTTCCCCTAGCCAGTCATCTTGTTTCTCTCCTCTTAGAAAGCAATCTATTTCAAACTGGTTCATTTCATGGCTTTCTCACCTCTGAATCAGAGGGCTCTGGATTCTATGATTAAAACTACACTTCAAATCGTTTTGTCCATTCCAAGACTTGGATTGTTAAATCAAGAATGACATTCCAATACAGTACGTAAGAAATGTACTGTCAGACAGTTGAATGCATACCTGAAAAATTGATGTGGGAGAAATGGGTCACTGGCACCACTGGGGAAAGTGGGGAAAGCTGCAATATTGGAGTGGTCTCCCCCTGGACAATACTGGGACTGGTGGCCTGATATGTCATAACTAGGGATATAGAGTGGGTTTTACAACCGTTACTTGTTTTAGGATGGGGATGGCGGCCATTGTGAGAGGTGATTTTTCTATTTTTAAATAGAAAAGACATGACACATGTAGTGAGATGGCCAATGTTTTAACAAGCTGAAAGGGAAGAGGATTCAGATGAAGGGAGATTTGAAAATCCAAGGTTAAATGTTGAAGTGAGAGAAAAGTATACCAACATGGGTAAAGATAAGCTATCAGGGATCGAAAGTTCAGGAGTAAAAGTACATCAACAATTGAGTTCCATGCTGAGAGTAGTAGTTAAAGAACAAAATTAAAGTCACTTCATCTGAATTAGCAAAGCATCTTCAATAAGATAGATGAATTTGTGGCACAACGATTAATGGTTTGGATCTAATTACCATTGTGAATACTTTGTTACAAAGTTGCCCAAAGTTGGGAAATTATCATTCCAAGGTACACAAGTTCAAAAAGAATGAAGTGTTTCCCTGATTATCAAGGATGACATTAGGACATTAGGAAAACGGGATCTTGGCTCAAGAAAACCAGGAAACAAAAGCAGTGAGGGAGGATATTAGGAAATGCAAGGATGAGAAACATTCATAGTAGTTATATTTTTGGACAGAGCAATCAACAAGAAGCATCTGTGTGGTACATTAGTCTTCATATGAACTGGACTCAATCAAATTGTCCAAGGTGATCTGGAAAATGAGCTTTAATGATGCTTTCATAATTACATGGAGCTCCGTGTTGTGTAAGGACAGATGAGGCCATTGTAAATATAGTATTGTGCAGTTGAGGCAGAGTAATTAGTAAATGTCACCATAAAAGATCTACAGGTAAAATCATGAACATGATGCAACTGAATTCCACAGACTTCAATGAAAAAGTTCACAAATGAGGAGCTAACTGCACACATACAAGAGAAAAGCTCGGTCAAATCGATCATTAGAATATACTAAAAAATGCAACCATAAATAACCACAGTAGAAAATATTTGAAAAGCAATTCCAAGTGTTCAACAAAAATACAATCCACTGAACAAAAAGCTGAAAAAGATTCAGTGACTTAAAGAGATGAAGGACATTCTTAAATTAAAGGGAGCAATTTATGTTATTGGAAAGAATAATAGGAAGTCTGAAGAGTGGAAAGGCTTTAGAAACCTTTTGGTCTAATGGTCATTAAAACATTGATATAAAAAAACAGAAAAGTATAGGTGCATAAAATAGCTGTGCAGAGAAAAACAGGTCACAAGAGATTTTAAAAGTTGATATAAAAGAAGAAAGAGTAGCTGAGTCATGGTCCCTTAGAGACACAATAAAGGAAAATTGCCATTGGGCATAAAGAAATGACAGAGACAGTGAATGCATAATGGTGTTTGATTTCCAATGGAGATAAGATACAGCAGAGAAGCAAACTGGTGATGTTGAACTTCAAGGACTGTTATGATCTCCAAGACTTGATGGCTTATATTCTAGGAGTCTTTAAGAGACAGTAGATGCACCGGTATGATTTTCCAAAATTCCCTCATTTCTGGAACTTTACCAGTAAGTTGGAAATTAGCAAACATAGCATTGCTATTCAAGAAAGAGAAAGAAGCAAACAGGGACTTGCATGTCAGTTTGCCTGAGATCGGTCATCAGAAAAGTGCGGAAATCAAATACAGGTACACAATCCTTTATCCAAAACCCTCAGGGCCAGCTGGTTTTCAGAATTCGGATTTTTTCAGATTACAGAATAAGTGACAGTTTCTTGTAAACTTGTCTTACCGAACAACTGACAATCTGTGATTACTACGAGCACTGAGACAGAATTGATGCCTGCCAGTGCTGGGCCATGCCACTACATCACATCTGAGTGACGTGGGTCAAGGGGGTTGTGGAGTTGGGTTAGCTGCACGTTAAACTATCTTGTTATGGAGAAAAACACTTCACGAGAGAGCTTCGGAATTTGGAGCTTTTTAGATTTCAGGATTTCGGATAAAGGACTGTGTACCTGTATCAATAATGCACTTAGAAAAACATAGTGAGGTCAAAACAAGTCAACAAGTGGATTTACAAAAGAAAAATCCTGTCTGACAAATTTATTAAAATTTTCCAAGTATGTAACAAGACAGTACATCGAGGGAAATCAAAGATGCAGAATACTTGGTTTTCCAAAAGACATTACACATAAAAGCTTGAAACTCAAAATGAAAAATCATTTTGTTTTGAGTGGGGTGGGTGTTGGAATTTGCTACATTAGAATGGATAGAGGATTGCTCAATGGACTGGGAGCGGAGAGTAGAGACATGTGGAATTTCAAGTTGGCAGGCTTTGACTCATGGAGTGCTGCAAGGATAAGTCACAAGTTCTTGGATAGTTACATAACCTACAATAATGATTGAGGTACGTTCCTCTGAATCTTCACTCAAGTTTGCCAAAAATAGGAAGCAGGGTGGAGATTGAGGCTGCGAATAGGTACATACAGGTCCAGAGAGTATACAACAAGATGGCAAATGAAGTATAAACTGTTGTGGAATGTGAGGCTACATTGTAAGAATAGAAAAGCAAAACACTTTCATTTTAACAACAGCAATTAAGTTATTTTATGCGAACACCATTGCCAGAAATTCTCTTTTGACTCTCATCTTTTTGGGATTCGGAGAGATAGAATACAAGACCAAGGCATGTCCCGAATACACGATTGTTGTCTTTTGGGAACTGGTATTTCCTGTTGGAATGTAAAGGTTGTGTTTGGTAATGCTGTTAAAACTTCTGATTCTGAGGTCACGTTTGTGTTTGCTTGGGCAATGTACTAAGATATCACCCCTGTGACAAATTACTCTCCATTTTTAATGATTCTTAATACCACCCAACAGACATTTCCATTTTGGACAAAATTCCAAATATCCAATAAAGTACATAATTAAAATCATCCAATGGCATAATGAATGTCATCAGCCATCTTGACTCAGTCTAAGGGTCTTCCCAGAATCCACTGTTGGTGCAATTTGATAAAGAATCTACTTTGATTAATTTGGTTGAGCACCATTGTGTCGGTTGTATCACTGGTGATATGATCACTTTGTCTGATATGCTGTCTGATTGATTTTCACCTTTCCTAACGTAGGATGAGGAACTTTCTGTACAGAGACTTGGGGTGTAAAGGTCCTTGCGCAATAGAGAGATACTCCTGCCTTAATTTGCCAAGCAGTGAAATAACTTGAGATTTTTGGGAAAATTCTTTTTCATTCTCATCTTGGAGCATTGCATCAAAGCTCTCCAAGACCAAGCTGAGTGCAGGTAGATCTCTTTCATGAAAAGTTTTCTAGTACTTCAATGTGCAGAGTCTCACCAACTTCTCATCCTTCATGACTGAGTTAGTAGTGAATCAAGCATGCATCTGCATTGTTGCTTTCTTGCTCGTAGATCAAACAAATTCTGACTTTAACCAAGGTAAATTGTCGGCCAGGATTAAAACAGCTGTCTCTGAACTGAATTTGAATTTCTGTTTCAAAAACTTGCAACTTTAAGATGATGAACCAGATTCTCTTTTTTCACACCAAACTTACCTTATTGATGTTCATAAAAATTCCTTGTACTTTTTCTTTGTCAATCGATTTCCCCTTGTCACTACATTTTTCCTCCCACCCATGCTGGAACGTTCCTAAATTATGAGATGCTGCTACTTTGTACAATTTCTTGAAGTGTCCCAGTCTGCCAATGATGGTGCTTGATTCCCTTTGCTGGGCACCTGTTCCACATTGTGGTGTTGCTTTGACATTGTCAAAAGAACAGGAAACAATGCTGCAGTCTTTGGTTGGGTGACAATTCCAATTTGGATCTACCATCTGGCTACATCAAAAGAATCCCTCATGTTTCCTCGAAATAAAGGCCAATTCAAGGCTCTGATCACCACTGCAGCAACATATTACAATACCTGTTCCAGTAGAAGCTCCTCTTTTGATTAAAGGAAATCAGACACTTTCACTCCCCAATACCTGCAGCAATGTAGTCTCTCATTGATTCATTGTTTAAGGCTCCATAAATGCAAAAGCCTGTCAATCTGTGCAAATCTGTTAAACAAAAAAACTTCACATCAATTCTGTTTCAATTCACTTGGGAAAGATCGTTGATTCTTGAACTGTGCTCCTTTGGGGCTCACCACAATATTAATTATTAAATTAATCGAAGTATGCAAAATTCCCTGACTGATGGAATTGGATCAACAGAGAACACTGACCAGGTTGCCATACTTAATAAGCTATACCACTTTACAAAAATTAAGTTTAACAACAGGTAAGCAAAATGATAAACTACCAGCATAGAACGACTACCAGTTGAATCTCTCGCCCCCTTTAAAATCTCTACAAGAATGCGAAGGTATATAAAAAGTGCTGTTGGTGGAGAGAAAAATACTGGGGAAATGGTTCAATAGGATTTGGTGAGATATTCCAACTGACTTTCTGTTCTTCTATCTCTTTTTCACAGGAGCTAAGAGCAATTGGTACACTAATTATAATGTATCATGGTTACTGTTTAAAGGCAATTGAGGGTTTACAGCCAGTTATTTTCCTTTGCCAGCTGCTATCTTCAGACTTCACATACTTTCCCAGAGAAAGGTAGTCATGCTTTCAAAGTGAGAGGTGGAACGTTTAAGGGGGATACATGTGGTAAGTACTTCACACAGAGGGTGGTGGGCGTTCGATACATGTTGCCAGCAGAGGTGGTAGAGGAAGGCACGGTAAATTTATTTAAGATGCATCTGGATGGATGCATGAGTAGGTGGGAAGCAGAGGGATACAGATGCTTAGGAATTGACCAACAGGTTTAAACAGTACATTTGGAATGGCTCAGGCTTAAAAGGTCGAAGGGCCTGTTCCTGGGCTGTAAATTTTTTTGTTCTATCTCAAAGAACAAAGAACATGTCCTTTCAGCAGTCTGAAGGTTTCTCCCCCACCACTGTAGCGCTCAAGACATTAACCTACCCAAAAACCAAAGAGCAATTGTCACTCTGATAACTTCACACATCCACAACTGGGCGCATTTGCACAGTCATTATTTTTACCTAGTAATATGTTATGGGCCAAATCTCTCACAATAAACATCATGCTACTGAGCAGTCTTATCTCATAACTCCCACTGCTTGTAAAGCAACATCAACTCATGCCAGTCTAGTGGCTTGTTTTCAAAAGTGCAATCTTTTCCACAGTCCTTAGCTTTTAAAAAGTTACATTTTTCCCTCATTTCATCCCACAATCAAAAATAAAGAAAGAAAAATGTTAAAATTGCTATCTTTACAATTCCCAGGTCCTGAGATTGTTGATTGAACCCTGTCACTTCTATGACCAGACGTTCACTTTGACTAAGATCCGTGTCTAAAGTCTTCATTAACATGTCAAAGTTGGAAGAACTTTGTTCCGTTCATTGCCTTGCAAAGACACTGTCTGCTCAATGTTGACTAAGTTTCTATTCCTTTGCATGCAAACCTGATGCTAGTACTACTGCTTCCAGAGCTCACATTTTGCTTTGCTGTTGACCCCTCAATATTTTCAAATGGTCTTGGCAATGTTTCAACTCAAGCCACCAGGCCAATTGAGGACTTCAACACTCAGACCAAGCTAGCTACTTAAATCTTTTCTTTTACTCAAAGTCTTTCAATAAATAGTGTTTGATCTCTGAAATCTACCCAATGTGTTGTTCTGACTTTGAAGCCAGCGGAGTTTCTGTCCTGTCCTTCATATTCTGTGTGCTTTGCCCCTATGCCTCACGGACTGACTCCAAATTGGTCATTTTAAACTTTCCATTCTTATCACCATTTTATGTTATCCCTTATAAGAACACAGCTGTCAGCTTTCTTGGACACTATTTTTATGAGATTCACTCCCTACTGAAGTCCAGCTCTGAGGTGTTCAAGTCGAATGACCCTGATCTGTACAGGAAATCTACGTACAATCTTTGCAAAACCATCAGGGATGCCAATAGATGATACAAGACTGAATTGGAGTCCCAGACTAAACACGCAACACACATCGATTGTGGCAAGGTGTATATGATATCAACTCTCAGTAATTTCTAGCTGTCCTAGGGAGAGCTGTTGCCATACCAAGCTGTGATCCATCCAGATAGAATGCACTATAAAAATTGGTATGAGTTATTGTGGACGTGCCAAATGTTCTTAGTATTCTGAGGAAACAAAGTAGTCGGTGTGCTTTCTGGACTACAGCGTCGAAGTGAATGGACCAGGACAACCTGTTGGTGATATTTACTCCTCGGAACTTGAAGCTTGTGACCACCTCCACCTCAGCACCATTGTGTCATCCACTCTGTTTCCTGAAGTTAATGACCATCTCCTTCATTGAGGGCAAGATTGTATTTTGCAGACATTGAGGGCAAGATTGTATTTTGAATGCTGTCCTAAAGATTGCCTGCTTTTGAGGACACCACTTTTCACGGTCTTTGGCTTCCCGAGTTCATCCTTATCATAGAGCGAGGCTCTCTCATTCTTCTGTAACACCATTTACATTTACACATCACAAGTCACTCAATACTGCTGTCCAGTGTAATGTTGAAAACCTCTCTCTTTACCTGTATCTTCCCATGTCTTATCAAAGGAAGATCTGATTCTGCAATTGGATAGTAATGGCTGAACAATCCTGAGTGAACAGCTTCACTAACAACTGGTTTAAGGTATTCATTCATAACATGACTCATTTCTGCTTGCAAAGTAAACTTGTTCAAGCCCTACAGATTTCTGGAATAATCTAGGAGCGTTTGGAGTCCATAGTTCCCTTTTGGTTTCTCCAAGACAATGCCTCAACCAATCAACTTGCCAACCAATCAGCATCCTTGCATCTTTCAGTATAAATTATTAAAATTGTTTGAAATTTGCATTCTTGCATTTGTCTTCATGAGGGCAAGACAAAAATCTTGGCAACATTGTATTTATTTTATGCACTGTGTAAATGGAGTTAACACATAGATTGGCATTATTCAGTTGAATGGTGGAATATATTTGTGGAGCTAAGTCCACTCATTCCTATGACTCTAAATAACTTGTGTCTGAAACAGTCCAGATGTTACCAAAGCAGGTTGGGAAACGCTTTGCTGAATGTTTTGCTGTACACTTTATCTCAAGAAGAAAACAAGTTTAGCTCTAGTACATGTTAGAAATCTGCATGACTAGAGCAACAGGGTGTCTGGGATCAGCTGCACCAACCTTTCATTTTCTTAAACAATGGATTTTAACACCCAGAAAGCAATTTATTTTTATTTTGTATATATGGCATGTGGACATTGCTGGCTAGGCCAACATTTTTGCACATCTCTCATTGCTACGGAGAAGATGGTGAGCTGCCTTCTTGAACTGTTTGGGCTTTGGACAATGTATCATCCACAGTGCTATTATGGATGGTGTTCCAAACTTTTGACCAGTGAGAGTGGAGAAATGGTATTATAATGAGTGCAGAGATAAATACAAAAAGCACAGGAAAAATATCAAAAATCAATTGGCTAATAAAGTAATAATTAAGTTTTTCAAAAATATTTTATGAATCTATTTCACATGGAAATAAGATTGGTTCCCTAAAAATGCTCATTTTTGCCCAGACAGGTTGACTATGATTGCATTAACAATTATCACGTTGCTAAAAAAGATACTTCTGCTTTTCATTACCAGCTCTGATATTTTATTAACTTAGCTAAATAAGTTAATGCACAAATTCATACGGTGCTTAAAATAATGGAGAGATTGACGACAAGATGCTGTGCGTGTGAAGCAAATGATACAGAGTCATAAATCAACTGTTCTAGAAATTTAGAATTCACAATGTCTTTTAAGGCTCATAAATTTCTGACCAATTTGTCCATTAATAACATTATATATCATTAACACTCCATTAATTTTCCTGCAAGATTTACACACAAAGGCACAATGCTGAAAATAAAAAATCTTCAGTTTGTCTCATTTCAGTAACTGCAAAGCTTAAAAAAATTTCATCTTACTGGAATATTTTAATTATGCTGATGCGGAGTATTCATTTTGAGGCTACTAAATGATTACTAAAGAAAACTTAAGCTCAAGGCATTAGTGTGTCGAAGCACACAATTCATGAGGAGGATGCAGTTGCAACAAAACTCAAGTAATTCAACAACTACCAAACTAAATATACACTGGACCCAATGTCCAGTGTCCTTCATCAGCAGTACATTATCTTTTATCCATAGAGTACATTGCAGGACTACACCCAAACTTACTTCATCAGTGCTTCCACCATTGTGAAGGACAAGCAACAATAATCCACATCATACATCACCCAGACTCAGATACTTATCAGCATTCTTTCATTGTTGCATTTATGTCCTGAACATCTTTCAACTTATCAATGGAAACACCATTGTCATAAAGATTGCTATAGTTCAAGGCATTTTTAAAGCAACATATCCATGGAATGAGAATGTTTATTGTCCAGCCTTAATTGCCTTTGAGAGGTTGGTATCAACTAGGCAAAAGTGAGGACTGCAGATGCTGGAAACCAGAGTTTAGATTAGAGTGTGCTGGAAAAGCACAGCAGTTCAGGCAGCATCAGAGGAGCAGGAAACTCAACGGTTCAGGAATATAGGCATGGAGCCTCCAGGGTGGAGAAATAAATTTGGGGAAGAGCTGGGGAGAAGGTAGCAAAGAGTACAATAGGTGGGAATGAAGATGATAGGTCAGAGGGGAGGGTGAATCGGATAGGTGGGAAGGGAGATTGGCAGGTAGCACAGGTCATGAGGACAGTACTGAGCTGGAAGGATGAAGATGGAGCGAGGGGAAATGAGGAAACGGGTGAAATCCACATTGATGCCCTGGGGTCGAAGTGTTCCAAGGCAGAAGATGAGGTGTCCTTCCTCCAGGCATTGGATGTGAGAGAGCGGCAGTGAAGGAGGCCCAGGACCTGCATGTTGTTGGCAGAGTGGGAGGGGGAGTTGAAATGTTGGGCCACGGGACGATGTGGTTGATTGGTGCGGGTGCCCCAGAGATGGTCCCTGAAGCACTCTGCGAGGAGGCATCCAGTCTCCCCAAAGTAGAGGAGACCGCATCGGGAGCAACAGATACAATAAATGATATTGGTGGATGTGCAGGTGAAACTCTGATGAATGTGGAAGGCTCCTTTGGGGCCTGGGATGGCGGTGAGGGAGGAGGTGTGGGCACAGATTTTGCAATTCCTGCAGTGACAGGGGCGAGTGCCAGAACGGGAGGGTGGGGCATTGGGGGGTGTGGACCTGACCAGGTAGTCACGGAGGTAACAGTCTTTGCGGAAAGCGGAAAGGGGTGGGGAGGGAAATATATCCCTAGTGATGGGGTCCGTTTGGAGGTGGCGGAAATGTCGGCGGATGATGCAGTTTATGCGAAGGTTGGTCGGGTAGAAAGTGAGGACCAGGGGGGTTCTGTCCTTGTTACGGTTGGAGGGTGGGGTTTCAGGGCAGAGGTGCGGGATGTGGTTGAGATATGTTGGAGGGCATCTTCAACCACATGGGAAGGGAAATTGCAATCTCTAAAGAAGGAGGCCATCTGGTGTGTTCAGGTGGTGGAACTGGTCTTCCTGGAAGCAGATATGGCAGAGGCGGAGGAATTGGTATTACGGGATGACATTTTTGCATGAGACCAAGTGCGAAGAGGTGTAATCATGGTAGATGTGGGAGTTGGTGGGTTTCCTCATTTCCCATCCTCCCACCTTACCCCAATTCCATCCTTCCAATTCTGTCCTGTCCTCATGACCTGTCCTACCTGCCAATCTTCCTTCCCATCTATCTGCTCCACCCTCCCCTCTGACCTATCAACTCCATCCCCACCCCCATTCACCTATTGTACTCTTTGCTACCTTCTCCCCAGCCCCACCGCCCCACCCCAAACAATTTATCTTACCACCCTGGAGGCTCCCTGCCTATATTCCTGATGAAGAGCTTTTGCCCGAAACGTCGATTTTCCTGCTCCTCGGATGCTGCCTGACATGCTGTGCTTTTCCAGCGCCATTCTAATCTAAACTTTGAAAGATTGGTGGCAAGCTATCTTCTTGAGCTGCTGCAGCCCTTGGTGGGTAGGTACATCCATAATGTTATCAGGAAGTCACCTCCAGGATTTTTATCCAGTGACAGTGAAGGAACGGTAACATAGTTCCACTTGCTGACCAACTATTAATATTAGTTATTCTGACATGATTGAGTTTAGCAACCTTACAATAACAGATATTGCCTGCTTTAAATTTCCCTAACCAAGAAAAAAAAAGCAATTTCATTTTGAAAATTATCCTTAATGAATAGAACCCTCTCAATATAATTATTATACTTCACCTTACAGTCTATTAATGACAAAGTGCAGAAGATAACCTACCCTGACTGCTTGCTACAAGACTCCATATCAATCTGAAGCATTATTTTTCAATCAAAATTTGAGCTTTTTGATTGTAAGGAAGTTGTCAATACAAATTACAACCCAAAATTAATCAAATACACCAGTTTAAATCAAAATCTCATTGCATAGTTTTCACATGAACTTCACAAATAAAGCCATTCCCAAAGTTGAGTTCAGACCCACAGGTATCCTACAGAAACATGGATACTTGAGACTAAAAAAAGTGTTTCAGTAAATCTAGTAATATTAAAAATGAATTCATGTGAATTACAACTTCCCACAGGTCAGAGTTTGATAAAAGATTCCTTGGTGAACTGGGCCTAGTGTGTTTTCTCCCCTCCTTGCAGGCAGAGTGTACACTTCTTGCAAGCAACATGAAGACAGAAGAGGAGCATCAAAAGCACTCTGTCAACTTAGCATGGGATCCTGCTTTCTCTCTGGAAATCAAACAGTAAATTAGAATTGCAGAATTGTACGATTCAGCAGCTCCAATTTCTGTCATGTGTGACAAAGACAGGCATTAGAGGTACTGATAGCATTTTGAAAGGTCAATAAGCTAACAACATAATTTTATCTCCCCTGGAGATTCCACTGTGAGATGATGAGGTAACTGATAGCATTACGTTCATTCAACAATCACAAGTCTTAATGTTTCCCTTTGTTTGGAGCTGGCTGAAAGAAGAAAGCTGGCCTCTGAATCCTTTGTCAGCTTTAGCTGGAACATCGATACAATGCAGGGGTGGAGGAAAGGGGTTTCAGAAGCATCTGGAAATACAACCATATGATCAGCCTTGACCATTTTGTGAGTCTATCCAGGCTGTGTACTTGTAAACGAAACAGTATGTAAATATGAAAGCATGAAAAGAACTGAGTGTTCTGGATGAGAGGGTGGATTTCTCTTCATATCCTTTGGCCATCACACTTCGTTTGAGAAAAATGAAACGTTAATATGACCATCAACACAAGTGACCAAGACAATCTAGTTCAAACAAACACTCATAAAACTATCTCAACAACTTACATGCTTGCATATGTTCATCCTTGTTGTCTACAGGGATTCCAAGAAACATACTGTTTTTCATAACACATCCCTTGCTCAGTGAAAACCTAATTTAACTTAATGAGTGTTTGTTCAAAAGGTTATGTAGGATATTAATGTGTTTGGGTAGCATTGACTATATTTCCTCACAATAGGAGTTCATGCTCCTCAGCAAGGCAGTATCTAACAAGGTGGATACAGGAGTGCCTGGAGATGTGGTGAACTCAAATTTCCAGAAAGCTAAACTGCCACCTCAGAAAGGCTGTAACATAAAATAAAAGCTCATGTGTAATGGGCAAGATATCAGCATGGTAATCTAACAAGAAACAAGGAGTAGTGATATATAGATAACATTCAGGTTGGCAAGAACAAATGAACTGGAGTGCCACAGAGATCAGTGCTGGGCCTCAATTATTTATAGTCTACATTAATGACTCAGAGTGAAAGGACTAAATGTATGATTGCTAAATCGGCTGATGACAAAGGTAGATAGGCTAGAAAGTGATAGAGATAAAGTGAGTGGGCAGAGACAGAAAAGGAAAAAGTGAGAAAGGAGAAAGAAGAGAGAGAGGGAGAGAGAAAAAGGGAGAGAACCATATTCTCTACACCCTCCACCCCCAAACCCCACCCCCCAGCGAGGCAAGATCAATACATTTTTTTAAAAGCTGATACAGATTTAAGGGGCCCCTCAGCATATTCCTACTTCACTTCTGTTTGGACCAAACACAATAATTTCCCATTGTTTAATTGGAGAAATATTCTGTTCAACCAGCATTTGGTCTGATAATTTCACTCGGATTCTGTTGTCAGAATTAAGTCATCACAGAAGTCTCAAAAGAAAAGAAAACTCCATCCATTTATATTGCTATTTATGTGGTGTTTTAAAATCTTTTTTTAAGAGTACAGACAATATCCTCTGCTTTCCCCTCATCATCCTTTTACGTTACTTCATCAAATTGGACAAATACAGTTTGCTTTTCACAAATCGAAGCTGGCTTTCCTTAATTTGCTCATATTTCTCCATCATTGATTCTAAAGTCTTGCCACAACTGATGTTAAACAGGTCTAGAATTATGAGGATGCCCTTACATACTTCAAACAAGGATGCATCATGTGCATTCACCACCTAATCCCTTTGCACCTCCCAGTACCTAAGAACATTTAGAAGACTGCAGTATCTTCACAATCCACTTCATTTGCAGCCTAATGCAAGCCAATTGAAGCAGGCAACCTCTCCACTTTAAGTAGAGCCCAATCCTTAAAAGACAATCCATCAACTTTCACCTCATCCATTACCATTTGTACTTTTCTGTCAGCATTACCTTCTTTAGGAATCATTGACAAAATACTGATTTAAAATCCAGCCTTTCCCTGCACTTCTGAATATGTCATCTTCTTTGTACCAAATAGGACCAGCCTTTACCACCTGCTTAGTTTCTTTTAATATCATTTTATGTTAATTGCCATTCTATTGTAATATTATATTTCTCTGTTCTATTTTCCTCTTCACTTCTCTCAATGTATTGTAGTTAACCTGGTTCTTGCATCATCCATCACACACCCTCCTTGCTTGTTTCTTAATATCGACCATCGGCTTCTCCATCTCAGAACCCTCGATTTGGTTCCTTATCCTTTGCATGAGTGCACATTTCCAGGTATGAAACGGCTCCTCAAAGGTCACCAATTGTTAGAGTCATAGAGTCGTAGAGATGTACAGCATGGAAACAGACCCCTCGGTCCAACCCGTCCATGCCGACCAGATAACCCAACCCAATCTAGTCCCACCTGTCAGCACCCAGCCCATATCCCTACAAACCCTTCCTATTCATATACCCATCCAAATGCCCCTTAAATATTGCAATTGTACCAGCCTCCACCACATGTTCTGGCAGCTCATTCCATACACGTACCACCCTCTGCTTGAAAACATTGCCCCTTAGGTCTCTTTTATATCATTCCCCTCTAGTTCTGGACTCCCCAACCTCAGGAAAAAGACTTTGTCTATTTATCCTATCCACGCCCCTCATAATTTTGTAAACCTCTTTAAAGTCACCCCTCAGCCTCTGACGCTCCAGGGAAAACAGCCCCAGCCTGTTCAGCCTCTCCCTGTAGCTCAGATCCTCCAACGCTGGCAACATCCTTGTAAGTCTTTTCTGAACCCTTTCAAGTTTCACAACATCTTTCCAATCCTATCTACCTGCGACTCCACTTTCAAGGAGCTATGAACCTGCACTCCAAGGTCTCTTTGTTCAGCACACTCTCTAGGACCTTACCATTAAGTATATAAGTCCTGCTAAGATTTGCTTTCCCAAAATGCAGCACCTCGCATTTATCTGAATTAAACTCCATCTGCCACTTCCCAGCCCATTGGCCCATCTGGTCAAGATCCTGTTGCAATCTGAGGTAATCCCCTTCACTGTCCACTACACCTCCAATTTTGGTGTCATCTACAAACTTACTAACTGTACCGCTTATGCTCGCATTCAAATCATTTATGTAAATGACAAAATGTAGAGGACCCAGCACTGATCCTTGTGGCACTCCACTGGTCACAGGCCTCCAGTCTGAAAAACAACCCTCCACCACCACCCTCTGTCTTCTACCTTTGAGCCAGTTCTGTATCCAAATGGGTGGTTCTCCCTGTATTCCATGAGATCTAACCTTGCTAATCAGTCTCCCATGGGGAGCCTTGTCGAACGCCTTACTGAAGTCCATATAGATCACATCTACTACTTTGCCCTCAGCAATCTTCTTTGTTACTTCATCAAAAAACTCAATCAAGTTTGTGAGACACGATTTCCCACGCACAAAGCCATGTTGACCATCCCGAATTAATCCTTGCCTTTCCAAATACATGCACATCCTGTCCCTCAGGATTCCCTCCAACAACTTGCCCACCACCGAGGTCAGGCTCACTGGTCTATAGTCCTCTGGCTTGTCCTTACCACCCTTCTTAAATAGTGGCACCACGTTTGCCAACCTCCAGTCTTCCAGCACTTCACCTGTGACAATCGATGATACAAATATCTCAGCAAGAGGCCCAGCAATCACTCCTCTAGCTTCCTACAGAGTTCTCGGGTACACCTGATCAGGTCCTGGGGATTTACCAACCTTTAACCATTTCAAGACATCCAGCACTTCCTCCTCTATATTCTGGACATTTTTCAAGATGTCACCATTTGTTTCCCTACAGTCTATATCTTCCATATCCTTCTCCACAGTAAATACTGATGCAAAATATTCATTTAGTATCTCCCCCATTTTCTGTGGCTCCACACAAAGGCCGCCTTGCTGATCTTTGTTCTGGTACAGTTCTTTCTGTTAGTCTTCATGACATAATGATCACTCTTAAAACCAATGTTCCTCTATAAATATAAAGTCTACATTCTTCAGCTACTGTTCGAGCTTTGCCCTCTTCCTAACTGGACCAAGGGCATACTGGTCGTACTAAAGTTGCCCTGAACACACTTCAGAAATTCCACAGTCACCCCCCTCCACTGCAAATTATTCTAGCATTATTTTCCCAAATATTGTTTTGGATAGAGTCCCCCAAATCACATTTTTTAAAAATATATTTATTGTACATTTCTGTGATTCCCCTACAGATTTTCTCCCTACCTCTATCATAATTTAGAAATCTACAGTATTTCCCAAATAATGTAATCATATCTTTCTAGCTTCTCAACTCTAATCAAACAAATTCTGTCCTTGACCATGAAAGAACAGCTCCACTTTGCAACATTACAACGCCTTCCCTAATTAGTACTGCTACCCTGCTTCCTTTTCTGCTCTTTCTTATCTTCTGAACAAAGGGCTCTGGCCCGAAACGTCGAATTTCCTGTTCCTTGGATGCTGCCTAACCTGCTGTGCTTTAACCAGCAACACATTTTCAGCTCTGATCTCCAGCATCTGCAGACCTCACTTTTTACTCGAAGATTTTAACCTTTTAATATTCAGCATCAGTCCTCATCATTTTTAAGCTGCTTTTCCATTACTACAAATGTGTCATATTCCCACAAAGCAATTTGACTCAAACTCATTCACGAAATTTTGTGCCTTTACATACATGCATTGCAAACCATTTATCTTTGTATTCCAAGGTTCTTCTTGGTCTGTTCCTGTCTAATATTGTACTGCTTCATTCTCCAGCGTGATCCAAAACTCTAACTACTATTTAATTATCATGGACAGCAGTGAGGGTTGTCACATAGCAGGTAAAGACTGAACAGGCAGAAAGGGATTGAGTGATCATCAGGCAGAGTAGAGTCATAGAGATGTACAGCACAGAATAGATCTTACAGTCCGACTCATCCATGCCAACCACCCTAAATTAGACCCGTTCACCAGCATTTGAACCAGATCCTCCAAAACCTTTCCTATTCATATACCAATTCAGATACCTTTTAAATGTTGTAATTGTACCAGCCTCCATCACTTCCTCTAACAATTCATTCCATACACACCACCCTCCACATGAAAAATTTACCCCTGAGGTCCCTCTTAAATTTTTCTCCTCGTACCTTAAATCCTATGCTCTCTAATTCCGGGCTCCCATATCCTGTGGAAAAGACCTTGACTATTCCTCCTAACTATAAACCTCTATAAGATCACCCCTCAGCTTCTGACACTCCAGGGAAAATAGCCCTAGCCTATTCAGCCTCTCATTGTAGCTCAAACAGAAGGCAGGTAGGTCAGGGAACATTTTGGATGCTTTTGGGGACAGGGCAACTTCTCAAGGGATAACAGTGGAAGCCAAATCTATAGCAACACTGTTGGCTCTGGTGCACAAGATAGGAGGAGGAAGAATGGCAGGGTCATTGTGATAAGCAATTCAATACTATGAGGAACATACAGGGAATTTCTGCTGCTGCAAAAGAGACTCCAGAATGATATGTTGCATCATGTGTGGCTCAGAGCAGCTGTAGGCCATTCCAAAACAAAAGGAGTGTGAACAGCAAGTAAACATGGTACTTTTCAATACCAACGACATAGGTTTAATAAAAGAATGAAGTCCTACCAGCAAAATATAGAGAGTTAGGATGCAAATTAACTAAGCTCAAAGCTTCTGAGAATTACTACTATTGCCACATGCTAGTGACAGGACATTCAACTGAATGTGTGGCTGGAAAAATAGTGTAGGAGGAAGAGATTCTAGGGACACTGGGCCTGGTTCTGAGGAACGCAGGACCGACAAACAGGATGGCTTGCATTTGAGTAGGATTGAGACCAATGGCCTTGTTGGGGGTGGAGGGGTTGTGGGGGGGGGAGGCAGGATTTGCTAGTAAGTCGGGGTTTTGGGGATGGGGGGAGATGTTTTAACGAGAATGGTGGGGAATGATATTCAGACATGGGAGACAGACAAGGGAGAAACAAGGATAGCAATAACAGGTGGAAAGTTAAGAGGGGAAGTGGAAGGCAGAAAAAGAATGAAAGAGAAACAAATGGGGCCACGTTGCAAAATAAAGCTAAGATAACCAGCAAAGTTAAAAACTCTTGAAGCTGTCACAAACCTAGTTCCTTTTCTTTTCTAAAAGATGTACCTTAACTCAAGGAGACTCTGTCCTTGATTTTTTTCAGAGGGGCAACAAACTGGGCCAGGCTCCAATCAGTCTGGTTTGGTACAGAGATGAAAAGGATTTTGAGAGGTCTTTTGTTTATATGTAAACAGATAAGACTTCAGGCCAAAGTGGTCATGTTTTAGTAGCGACCTGTATAATGAAAGGGGAGTGGTCAGCTCTTTAGCTGAGCTGAGCTGAGCAGTTTTAGTTCAGTCTTAAACTGGGAAGTTCAACAGGGAGCTGTGTGGAACCTCTCTCTCTTTTCTGCCCTTCAACTTCAACATGAAAGCATGGGTTCCATTTATACTGGTTTTTAAAGGAAGAGTGCTTATTAGGACTGTTGTGTATATTCGGAACAGCATAATTAAGTCTAATTGGATAGGTTGAATTCTGAAGAGGTTCGTTATTCTCTTCTTTGTATTTCATTGCGTAATTTTATGAATAACTTTTTTGTCTGTTTTAAACTCTAGGAGTCAACCTAGCTAGCTTACCCCAGGTAATGTTCACTGTACACTTACCGAAACAAATTGCAAAATTAGGGTCTGGGGCTGCCTGCTTAAGAAAGTTTTGAGTGGTCTGGCCTAGTCCATAACAATGCATAGAGCATTCCAATGATATTGATATGAAATAGCAACATAAATAGATATGAACAGTTTAGATTTTGCAATTTTGCAGAGTGACCAAGGACAGGAACTGAATGTCCAGAAGTATTCATTATTTGGGAAGGACAAATAAAAGGGAAAAGAGGTGACATAGACTTCAGTACATCCAGTCATCAATGTTCACATGGAAGCTGATGTCATGATTTTGAATGACAGCACCATGATGCTACATCTAGAAATGGAGGGAACCAAGAATATCTCTGGAGAACATCAGAGGTAATGGCTTTACATTAGGACAGAGGTCAAAGCATAGCTCTAGCTATGACAGGAATGAATCCAGGAACGTGCAGCTCCACAAAGCCAAAAGATGGAAGCAATGGATTTTGTGGTCAACTACATCAAAGACTGCAAACAGATCAAGGTAGATTAGTTTACCATTGTCACAGTCAACATACATAAAGAGCTTACGCCAGACGTGATTCATTCACTGATATGATAATCTAATGAAGAAAAACAATGTTTGAGAATCAAAAGGCAACAAAGCTTAATTAAAATATACAGCAGGAATTTATCAAGGCTATTTAGGCAGCACCATCCAAACCCACACTATCCAGAAAGTCAAGTGGCAGCAGCTACATGGGAGCACTCCTGAATGCAAGCTCCTCTCCAAGCTCGGAAATATATCGCCATTCCTTCAGTGTCACTGGGTCAAAATCATGGAACTCCTTCCCAAATGGCATTGTGGCTCAACTTGCACTAACTAGACTCCAGGAATTTAAGAAAGAAGCTCACCCCCACCTTCTCAAGGACAACTAGGGATGGCCAATAAACGCTACCCCAGTCAGCAACAACCACAATCCATGATTAAATAAAAACAACTGTGATGAAAGATAAGGCTAAAGATGCAGAAAAAGTTTATTCAATATCAGTGTTTATGCTCCACAATACCTTCCTCTCCCCGTATTTCATCTGTATTAACATTGTAGCATTCTATTCCTTTCTCTTTCATATATTTATCTAGCTTCACCTCAACTACTGCTTGCTGTAGCAAATTCAATATTATTTTTTCTTTCAGAGTAAAGAAGCTCCTCCTGGACTTACAGCTGGATATATCAGTGACTATCATATATTTATGAGCCCTAGTTTTAGACTCCCTCAAAAGGAAATATTTTTACATCTCCCCTTCAAACTCCTTCATAATTTTTTAAGACTTCTAGCAGATCACTTTTCGAAATAAAAGAACTCAAAGCCATTCAACATTTGGACTAAGTGTCGAGTCACATTCATGCCAGACATGTGAATGTAATAACTACCACCAATAAGAGAATCTAACAACCTTCCTTCAATATTCAAAGGTACTATCACTGAATACTCCACAATCAACATCCTGAGGGCTATGAGTGACCAGAAACTGGCCATATAAATGTTGTAACTGCAGGAACAGAGGCTGAAAATTCTACAGAGCGTAGCTTTTCCATCCTACCCATCATCAATGAGGCACAAATCAGCAATGGAAGGATAAATTCTCCACTGGCTTAGGTTGAGTGCAGTTCAAATAAGAGAAAAAGCTTATCATCTAGAACCAAGCAAACTGCTTAATCAATGTCCCATCCACCACCTTAAAACTATCATTTCCTCTACCACTGGCAAACAGAGACAGATTTATGATATAAATCAGTAAATTACCAGCACTTTGCAAAACCACAATCTCCAGCTTCCAGAAGGTCAAGGAAGAGCAGATGTATGGAACACCACCACGTACAAGTTGCCCTCCAAACCACATTTCATCCTTTCTTGGAATTATATTGCTGTTCCTTCTCTGTATCAGGTCAAAATAATAGAACTCCATTCATAACTGCATTGTGTGTGTATCAACACCAGAAGAACTGCAGCATTCAATTCAACATTTCCTTCTCAAGGACAATTTAAAATTAACAACAGAGCTGGACTTGCTGAACAGGTCAACACTCCACTGAAGAATTTAAAACATTCTGCTAATTTTTTGATCTCTAGTCTTGTATCCTTTGTGAACCAAGATATCATTTACGTTTAATGTAAATAAACCCATTACTTTCACATTCCATTCTACTGTTGAAAGCCAATGCATTGTATTTTCTCTGGTCTTGTAAACCTATCTTATAATGGTGCATGCATGTCCACCCTTGGATCCCTTTGCTTTTCTACCTCAATTTGACATTCAATTCATGGTTGACATGAAATATTCTTCCTGCCAAAATGCACCATCTCACATTTAAATGTATTATCACCTACATCTCTATTCTGGTAATGTATTAACATCTTGTATTTTGGTGCTGCCATCTGCCATACTGACTATTCCTCCCAACTTCATGTCATCTGAAAATTTTAAAATGGTATTTCTGATGAGTCTAAGTCATTTACGGGAATGCAAGTAACTGCAGGCCCAGCATCAATCCCTGTAGAACATCAATATTTACCAACACTTATTTTCTGACAAATTGACTAAATGCTTTTAACCTCTACTCATTGTTTCCATGCTATGTTCTGTGATCAGCTTGACAACCAGTCTGCCACTGACTCCTCATGCACTGGCATCAAAGTCTCCTATATAAAAGATCTTTTGAAAATTCAGATACATTGCATCTATGACATTACCCAACTGTACTCTTTTGTGTACTTCTTCAGAGAAGTCAATAAAGCAGATTAAGTTTGACATTTTAATTATGTGCTTTTATGCCTTGGGTCACCAGGTTTCTTTTTATCTATTTCAATTTTGATTCAAAATCCTCTTGTCTTCCCTGTCACTGGTGTAAGTTAATTGGCCTATAGACCTTTGGACATAGAATCATAGAGTCACAGCATGGAAAAAGATCCTACTGTCCAACCATTCCATGCCAACATAATCTCTACTAAACAAGTCCAACAAGCCTGCTCTCGGCCTATATCCCTCCAAAGCTTTCCCATTCAAGTGCTTATCCAAGTGTCTTTTAAATGTTACACCTACGCCTGCATCCACCACTTCCTCAGCAAGTCCATTCCCTACATGAAGCACCCATTGTGTAAAATAAAAATTGCCCCTTTTATAAATCTCTCTCTCGCCTTAAATATATACCCCGTAAGCTTGATATTCCCCATTCTGGAAAATAACCCTATCTACACTTTAATCAACCTCTATCAGGTCACCTCTCAATCTCCTATTCTCCAATGAAAAAAGTCCCAGCCTATCTTTATAACTCAAACTCTCCATACCCAGCAACATCAAATATAGGAATGCCATTAGATGCCTATCAGTTTTCCAATGCTATTGTCTTATCTTTAAAAAAAAGTATGTTTGATACTGGTTGTTCCACCTCTTAACATATGCAGATACAATCCATCAAGACCAGGGATTCCACTCTCTTAAGTTTGAAGAAGGTATCTGAAATACCTTTGATCCATCTGAAATATACTGTTTGCAATGTTTGATTTTTATTTTCAAAAATAAATCACCAATGCAGAAGATGTGTTAATCCACACCAAGAAGCATATTAATGAAAGGGGTGACCAGCAATCTGCAGGATCAGTCTTACCTCTGAGAGGTTTTCCTGTATTTTCTCCTATGGGGAAGAAAAAAGATAAAAACAACATGAATCGGGATAGTGGACCGCACTGACCACATTCTACATTGCACAGACAAAGGAAAGTTGATTGATTTTTTTGAGGGGGTGCTCCGTATTAACAAGTTAATGAAAACGTGAACAGTTTTCTTTCCAGACCGGGTCCTGCGCTGAACTACCGCCTCAAACTCTCTCTTCCCCTGTCAAATCCCATAATGGTAGCATTTGTGCCTTTTGTTCCATCCTGAATGCTTTCATCTCATGGAAATGTTCAAATGGTTCATGTTACATAAACTAAAGATATTTTAACTCAACAAAGACACTGTGACATCCCAGGGAAGCGATGAAATTATAGTCATTATTCTGGTCAGCATTTCGTTAAGTTTTTTTTCGTGAAGACTGCCCGCTTACAGAAGGCCGATAAACCAATGCGAGGTCAGTGTCAAGCTGCATTTTACGGTTTGTACAGGCATTAAAATTAACTACATGAGAAATAAAACGAGATCGTGCACGCCGGTCCCTGACCTGCATCGAGTTCAGACTGGCACCCGGACTGGTGCAAAAATTCATAGCTTTCCCCACATGGATTTCTCCCATGAAACTTTTTAAGAATGAAATGCATGTAGGTAAATGAGCTTTTTCTTGTTGTGTGCATGAATGTCTTCGCAGTACACCGATTAACAAGCTAAAATGGAGCAGTGTGTTTAATGTCCTTATCAATGAAATAACAGTCCCTTTCTATTGTGTAAAGCTACTGGCGGCCGTTCTGTTCACTTGGAACCCAATGATTGGTGACACGTCTCATTGCCTGTAACAGGGTCATCACTCAGTTGCAGGATTAACAGTGATGGAGTGACTGTGGGCTGCAATAATGCTGAGAGAGTCTGCACTTTGTAGGGTCTCAAAAACGAATGGTCCTCTTGCCTCAAATTGCGGGGACCGTCCTGTATGTTTTCAACACAGCCTCAATCCAGTCGAAATCGGTTAGAATATTGGCTTGGTGTTGTTACTAGCGGCTGATTGTGGTTAACTCCCTGTTGTAACTGTAGTCAGACTGCACCCCTCCAATTTTTCTTAGCTCATGACCAATAACCAAAAGGTTTGTTTTAGCTGGATCACTGCTCAAAATCCTATTTCCCACATCCTTCTGGGGTATATAACCAGGAATAGGATTCAATCAGTAGTCGGTGTTGGAATATGCGTTACCGGTTGTTAAAACCACAAGGGCTCAGCGTTAAAATCTGACTGGGGGGACCAGCGTGGGTTAATCAGAATGAAATGTTTCAACCTGTCCCAACAAAAGGGATACTGACAAGTGGAACTGAAAGCTAGTTTCTGATTGAACGTAAGCAGGCTCAGTTATATCAGGATCGCAGTACAGTTGGTAGCTTTGTTTTAACTTGTCCCTCCCCAAGATTATGTCCTGTGTTGTCAGTAACGACATTTCTCGACTCGCGACGAATAATCAGGAGCTGGCATCAGCTCGGTCTGAAATGTCACAGCAGTTCCGGCTTTCATTTATAAACAACAGGGAACAACTGGCTTCTTCCGATCACTGTCCCCTTCACGTACAATATTGATGTACTCACCTACGCTATCGATAGTGTTATCAGTAACTGTTCGAGAAGAGGGACAGTGTTTGAAGAAAGTGAACGCAGTTTCAAACTACCAAGAAGTTGCAGACACGCGATATTGTGCATTGATGATGAAACTTTCAGTTCGGGGAAGTAAAAGGGTGGAAAATGAAATAAAAGTCTCAATGTACTTACAGTCCCCGGAGTCGCAGCCATATTTTCTCTATTTGCTCCGGCTGAAGATGTTTGAGAGAGTTGCTCTCAAACTCTTCGATTTCCTTCGTGGGTGACTCCATGCCTTCAACTCCGCGGTTGGACTCAAAAGTAAATCTGCAACGCTTCAATTCAGTGAAGGGCGGGCTGGCATCTCTTTAGAAAGAGTACATGTCAATGTGGAAACCTCTGTGTGCATGTTACAATCAGCTGCAGCAGTCTGCATGGTTTAGAGGATGATGTCCAGGATTACTCATTGATCCCTAGTCTCACAAGGCACCCGGTCTGCTGTTTGTGATAAGCCAGCCCTGCAAATACTCTGGGACACAAAGCGTACTGCTCCTGGAGCCGCACTGAATGAGAGGGCGGGCTGGCACATGCGCTGCTTCATCCCCTTCTTTCTCCTCTTAAGATTCTCGATTTTTTTTCCCCCGGTCCCACACTCACATGCCTCCTTAACACTTAGCTTGGGCTCATGTGTCATTGCGTTGACAAATGAGGAGAATGCCTTGTTAACCCGCAGATGGCACACACCGGTTGCAGGAATTCACAGGGAGATTGCCCGAGTCACTCTCTCATGCCCACAGGTCTGGCTCGTTGGATCGGAGCTCACCAATTCGGCGCAAAATGCCGCACAATGTCACATTTTAGAGCGTTTTGTTTTCAACAAAAAAAAAGCAAACAAATACAAAATGACGAAACAAGAGCGGCTGTGCTGGGGGAGAAAATGTATGGATTAAAATAAAACAAGGTCGACAAAAACGGGCGGTTGTTGATTCAGAGGAACTGGCCAAAAGCAGGACATTAGGTTGATGACTGGAATGTGAAGGAAATGGCTAAACCTGTGGATTTCAAGTCAGTGGCAGCTAAACTCAGTTGTGGATAAGTAGCTGATGCTAGTTTTCAGCAATACCATGGGAAAACAAAACACCAAGCTGAAAGATTCACTTTGTTTCGCTCTCTTTCCCCAATAGGTGATGTCCATCTATTTTCAGCCTATTGGTCTGGAAGCCATGCACACCTGAAACTTAACACAAGAGGGTACGTTATAACATTTTGCCCCAGTGCAAACTAATTACTAATTGTTCTTATTTCTCAATTTATTGACTCATTGCAACATGACATGAGTGCCAGTAAATCAGATCAGAAGCAGACCTTGGTCAGGGAACTCCTTCCAAAACAAAGAACAATACAGTGCAGGAACAGGCCCATTGGTCCTCCAGGCCTGTGTCCACACATTTTGCTCTTCCATATTAAAACTGGCTTCACTTACAGAATCCGTATTCCTCTATTCCCTTCCTATTCATGTATTTGTGCTTCTTGAATGCTGCAGTCCAATTTGTGACAGATGAACAAAACAGAAAGTGGTCATCCCTAAAAACAAATATTTCCAGGATTCAGGGCATAAGAAGTAGAGAACAATATTCAAGTACATCAGAGAAGTATTACTCATGGAATGAGGCTGTTGGGCCCATCCTTTCTGCACATGAGTATGTAAACATTTTGTTACCATGTTACGTGTTGTACTGTGCTATATTCACCTTCTGTAAAATTCACAGGTTACTGAACATTTTCCCCAACCTTCAGCAATGGAGACCTTGAGATTGCTGATAATATTGAACCCAGTTGAGTTTCACAGCTACATGTCTATGATGGTGTCTGAGAAAGCCAAATCAAAACTGGTATTCTCACAAACCTGTGTCTGTTCAAAGCCCCATATGACATGCTACAAAATTACATGTTACTGAAGAATGTGGAAAGGTGTTGTCAGGTGAAGTTCCTCATTTAAGTGCTTGGTCGTACAGAACATTGCTCAAAGAGACATAAATCAAAATTTTTCACCTTGCACTCACAAGCATTGAAAGCCAAGAATAAGACCTTGCCCCTCAGTATTATCAGTATTGTAGACTCTGTCCAGGTGCTGCAATACCACCCTTCAGAGGGAAGCTGGTGATATTATCACAGGATGCCAGAGCCCAAGGCAAGAGCTCTTGGGACACCATTTTGAGTCGCACCATGACAAATTGTGGTATTTGAATTCAATAGAGTCAGAGAGGGAGACAGCATGGAAACAGGCCCTTCAGCCCAACTTGTCCGAGCCGATAGGTTTCCTAAACTGAACTGAACTAAACTGAATTAAAATCTGGAATTGTAACTTCGTCTAATTGGAACAATTGGCAATTGTCATAGAAAGGATGATTACCACCATATGGTGTGGGTCATGGGTAAGAGTGGACCGTGCCAACTGCCTGGCTGTAGCAGGCTACAGGCAATCATGTTCCATGAAGGGATGGCACCAATTATTTCCACATGGGAGGAAGGTTTGGGGAAGAGACAGGAAGGATGAGGCTGAGATGCAGCTTCATGTCCCCAGCAGAGGTGTTTTTCATTGCCCAGCCATGATCTGTCACGGTGGAGTAGGGCCTGTCAGTGATTTAGAGCAGGTGTATTGCCGGTAACGGACACTCACTTCTTTGCAGGATCCACAAACCCTGGAAAATGACTTTGAACTGAAAACACAGATGAGGTTGCTGGAAGTTGCTGTTTATTCACCTTGCAGTGGTATAGCACTGCAAACCTGTGTCCCTGAGCATGTGCAGGCACTGGGCCACCTACTGTGTGGCATCCACAATTATCACAGCTATCTGCTTCTAAAAGAAATCTGTCATCCTGACTTAGTCTGGCCTACATGAGACTCCAGACCCACAGCAATGTGGTTTACTCTTGAATGACCTCTGAAACAGCCCAAACATCAGTCTTTTGAAGGAAGAGTTCTGGAATTCAATCCAGGTAGGTGTGGGGTGGTGCATTTGACCAGGACAAAATGGGGCAAGAGAATATATGATGTACAGTAGGACTGTGGAAAACACTGAGGAACAGAAGTGTGCATGTACACCGATCCCTTAAGGCATCGGACAGGTAGATAAACTGGTTAGGAAGATATGCGGGATATTTGCCTTTATTAGCTGAGGCATGGATTTTAAGAGCAGGGAGGTTATTTTAGATTAGATTAGATTAGACTTACAGTGTGGAAACAGGCCCTTCGGCCCAACAAGTCCACACCGACCCGCCGAAGCGCAACCCACCCATACCCCTACATTTACCCCTTACCTAACACTACGGGCAATTTTAGCTTGGCCAATTCACCTGACCCGCACATCTTTGGACTGTGGGAGGAAACCGGAGCACCCGGAGGAAACCCACGCAGACACGGGGAGAACGTGCAAACTCCACACAGTCAGTAGCCTGAGTCGGGAATTGAACCCGGGTCTACAGGCGCTGTGAGGCAGCAATGCTAACCACTGTGCCACCGTGCCGCCCCGTTATGCTGGAACAATATAAAATGTTGGTTTTTATATTTAAGCCACAGATAAAGTATTGTGTGCAGTTCTGGAATCTACATTATACGATGGCTGTGATTACACTGGAGAGTTATCAGGGTGTTGCCAGGGCTGGAGAGAGATTGAATAGACTGAGGTTGTTTTCCTTAGAGCAGAGGAGACTAAGAGGGGACATGAGTGAGATATATAAAGGTATATGGGGAATAGACAGGAGAAAACCCTTCCCCATGCTGAATGGATCAATGACCTTAGGCATTGGGCATGAGGATAGATTCAAGGTAAGAGGCGGGATGAGGGAAAATGTAAGGAAAATCTGGGAATCTGGAACTCACTGCCTGTAAGGGTGATAGAGTCAAAAATCCTCATATAATTTTAGAACTATTTAGATGTATACTTGCGAGGTCAAGGAATAAAAGGATATGGGCCAAGTTCTGGATAATGGGGTTAGAATAATCAAATGGTCAATGCAGACTCAATGGGCTGAAGGGCCTTTTTTCTGTGCTGAAAACCTTTATGTTTGTGAAAACTGGGGATTGGCAACATATACTGGCCTTGCCAGCAAAGCCCACATCTTATACAAAAAGAAAAGTAAGTTCCAAAAAAGGCAAACTTATTGGTGGAGACATATGCACAATGTTAGATTAAGACATAGGCTACAGCTTAGCCCTCACATTAGGAGGGTCCTGTAAGTGTGAAAAATGACTCATACCCAAGTTTCGCAAAATCTGTTGAAAAATAAAAGAGACACAGTAAAAACTGCTAATGTGAATATTTTCGTTCTGATAACAAAAATATATTTACATATCTACACAATTATTATACAAAAACAATTTTGCTTGGATAAGTCTCACGTCTGTCGTCTGGAAGGTGTTAGAAAAGATTCTGAGGGATAGGATTTATGACCATCTGGAAGAGCATGGCTTGATTAAATGCAGTCAACACGGCTTTGTGAGGGGCAGGTCATGCCTCACAAACCTTATCGAGTTCTCTGAGGATGTGACTAGAAAAGTTGATGAGGGTCAAGCTATGGATGTGGCATATATGGACTTCAGCATTTGATAATGTTCCCCATGGTAGGCTCATTCAGAAGATCAGGAGGAATGGGATTCTGGGGAACATAGCTGTCTGGATACAAAATTGGCTGGCCAACAGAAGACAGCGAGTGGTAGTAGAAGGAAAATATTCTGCCTGGAAGTCAGTGGTGAGTGGTGTTCCACAGGGCTCTGTCCTTGTGCCTCTATTGTTTGTAATTTTTATGAATGACTTGGATGAGGGGATTGAAGGATGGGTTAGCAGGTTTGCAGATGACACAAAGGTTGGAGGTGTCGTTGACAGTATAGAGGGCTGTTGTAGGCTGCAGTGGGACATTGACAGGATCGAGAGATGGGCTGAGAGGTGGCAGATGGAGTTCAACCTGGATAAGTGTGAGGTGATGCATTTTGGAAGGTTGAATTTGAAAGCTGAGTACAGGATTAAGGATAGGATTCTTGGCAGTGTGGAGGAACAGAGGGATCTTGGGGTGCAGGTACATAGATCCCTTAAAATGGCCACCCAAGTGGACAGGGTTGTTAAGAAAGCATATGGTGTTTTGGCTTTCATTAACAGGGGTATTGAGTTTAAGAGACGTGAGATCTTGTTGCAGCTCTATAAAACTTTGGTTAGACCGCACTTGGAATACTGCGTCCAGTTCTGGTCACCCTATTATAAGAAAGATGTGGATGCTTTGGAGAGGGTTGAGAGGAGGTTTACCAGGATGCTGCCTGGACTGGAGGGCTTATCTTATGAGGAGAGGTTGACTGACCTCGGACATTTTTCATTGGAGAAAAAGAGGAGAAGAGGGGACCTAACTGAGGTATACAAGATAATGAGAGGCATAGATAGAGTCGATAGTCAGAGACTATTTCCCAGAGCAGAAATGGCTAACATGAGGGGTCATAGTTTTAAGCTGGTTGGAAGAAAGTATAGAGGGGATGTCAGAGGCAGGTTCTTTACACAGAGAGTTGTGAGAGCATGGAATGCATTGCCAGCAGCAGTTGTGGAGGCAGGGTCATTGGGAACATTTAAGAGACTCCTGGACATGCATATGGTCACAGAAATTTGAGGGTGCATACATGAGGATCAGTGGTCGGCACAACATCGTGGGCTGAAGGGCTTGTTCTGTGCTGTACTGTTCTATGTTCTACGTATTAAATACAATTAGAAAGCTTTGATTTACTCCCTGGTCTTCATCCAAGAAATGCAGTAGTCAGACTTCCGGGGCCCTGCGTCTCACACTGATAAACAACACAGGTCAACAGCACCTCCACAATGACATCCCTTTTCATTGACCTTCCACAGTCAGATGATCCATTTAGACATTTTGACCACTCAATAAAAGTGCCTTATATGGTGTTTAGGAGACAACAGCAAATGTAAAGATGTTTTTGAATTTTAAAATGTTTACCTTTAAAAGCTATATTTAGTTTATAAAAGCTAATAAAATTATCTCTCTCCTTGACACCAGTTAGATACATTCATATATCATTGAATGTGTGTATCAAATTTTTGACTTCTATTTTGCTTGCAAACATCAAGGATTAAATTAAAATAATTTCTCGATTTTTTGTAGGGAGACCTGTTACAAATGTAGAAAGGTCAGAAGAGAAAAAAAAGCAGGAGTTTGAAGGACGGCTAATACAATAATAAACATTTGACAACAACTTCAATGATGTAAGGGAAGGACCACATCATCAAGGGAGTCAGCCAGGCTGTCAACAACCATAAGCATTCACCTCTTCTACTGGGGTAGATGACACCGTTGAGAATGTGACTATTCCACCTAAAAATGTTCCATAGCCTGAAATCCCAGCTGAAGAAAATAGATACATGAAGTCCAAAGATCTTGGTCACTGGGTATTTTGCATACAGCAAGGTATTTCAAGGCATCAATGTGGATTCGCCCGTTTGAGAAATTGAGGCAGTCATTCAAAAAAAACAAATTAGATATTATTCAAAAGGATTTCTTTCAATCAATTTTAATGCTGGAAAATGCATTTGGAGTGGCTTGCATCCTCTTCAACAGGCAGTTTTGTTTATTGTTTTATTTGTACCATCTTCTCAACATCACCAACTGACACTCTGTTGGAATTCACAATCATGAAAACTTTGGGGATCATAAGAAAGCTTCCCTTACTTTTTAATGAGTCAACGTAGCTTAACTCTGGGTTCACAGCTGGAGTAACAGATGAACAAGAAGCAAGAGGACTGGAGGCATGTACCTGAACACATCTTGTAGTTGTGTGCACATTAGCTTGATTGAGTTTATTGCTAAGTAAAACATTATGGAAGCAGTGGCTCTAGGAAGCTTTCATTCTTGATTAAACAAACTGTGATGAACTCATCAGCTCATGGCCAAACAAGAAAGAAGCCCTATTTTGGATGACTGGAGAAAAGCAAGATACTTCAGTTTGTCTGTTAACTCTGCATCAGATATTTTGTGTGTTGGTATTGTAAGATTCACCTCACCTGATAATGATTTTCTAATGGAACACTGTTTCATGTTCCATGGCTTGAAAAGGATAGTGGTGTAAGCAAGGCCAACATAGTGCTGAATTGTCTAGGAAGTGGCTGTACAGTTAAATTTAGTTAATGCAAAGGACAATCATGGGACAATGCAGCTAATGTGGCAAGAAGCTGGAATGACAAGCAGCAAAAGCCTGGAGAAATGTAAGAAATATATTTATCCCATTTACTGGACATTAATTGAATCTTGTTAGCTGTGCTGCGGATGATTGCTCCATGAAAGTAGTATTTTCTTTGCTGTTCTACAACTAAAGTACACATTCTTCTCTGCCTCAATAAAATACATTGTTAGTCCTGATCCTATTGTACTGAAACACGATACAAGATGTGAAGTTAGCATTCTAGAGGATAAGCTGGAGGAGTACACAATATGTTGCATATTTAGAACATTGGAATCATTTGTTAGTTAATTTCCACAAATCTGTCAAGACCCTGCAGGATATAAAGATAGCCTTTAATAGGTATACATGTCACATTCTCATTTCATGAAAGAAAAACTTTTCCTGATATAGACTACACTTGTTCAAATAAAAAGAAAAGAATGAGGAAAAACATCAGTGATTGCAATGCACTTAATGCTGATGAAACACTTTCTTCAACAGATTGAAATCCTTTATTCCTATGGCTGGATTCATTTGAAACCAACTTGAAGTAAAAAGAAATCACATATGAAAACATGGCAAGCAACAGTTTATTTTTAGCTTATTTAAAAAAACAGCAGTGTGAAGGTGTAAAACCTCTGATGAAATATTATCCTGATCATGTTGATGTCAAAGCTCTTAGAGAAATAAAGCACTTCCAAGTTTCTATCAAGGAAAATTATACAGAAAAAGGGAATTCATAACAGCAGGGCAAATATCATATCATTATCTGAGAATTCAGTTAATTTTCCTTAATGGAAAAGAAATATTGCAGCTCTTTTTTTTGTGTCTAATATGAAACTGTTCAGGAGAAAGGTCATTTTCACAGCTGAGAAACATCAAGCATGAGCAGATGCTGTAAGAAGTACTGTCTGCACAGAGCATTATGCTCACAGAAAGTGATAAAGATTGTAGATTATCATTTGAAGACATCATCAGTGAATTTGCTGTTCAAAAATCAAAAAGGACAATGTTCTAACCTTTTTTTATTTGCTAATCCCATTTTCAAAGTGCTGTGTAATTGTTCTTGTATTGCTGCTAATTAAACATTTTCATATATGCTAATTAAAAAATCATAACGTTTTTCCACTTGAATATTTTTTATAATGAAAATCTACTTATTGCAAGATATAGATTTTAGTTATATTTTAGTTTTACATTGCATCTTCACTAATGTATAGATGTAATAATAAAGTTTAGATATTTCTATTTGCATTGCTCTTTCTGTTGAATAATATATTTTATTTGGTAATGCCAGGATTTCTTATGCTTAACACAGCTTAGGGACTCAGCAAGCATGTCTACATGCACCCTGCTTGGTTTGTGCCTGTTCATCATTTCTCTCACTATTTTCCATCCTCTGCAGCTTACAGAATTTATGCGAGAGACGAATAGTGAAACCTTATTGACAACCAGATAAATGACTGTTTCTACCTCTCTAATCAAAGTAAGATGGTGTAAAAAGTGCTTAAAAATATCAAGCACAGAAATTATTACTGTGGTGGCAGTAATTCGCACAATAATAACAAAAAAAGTTATTTGTTCAATCAGAAAATTGATCTTTCTCCTTTCAGGCTATGATGCCTGATGAAAGAAACAATTCTTTTTCAAAAGCATAAATCTCCAATCTAATGTTGCATCATATGAAAGGTTGTATAGTGGCATCTACACAGGTTGTCATAAATACAAGGAGCACTTCTATCTGCCTTACTATTCATGCCTGCAAGCTGACAGACAAACATAAAAGCAGGCACAATTGTTGGAAAACACTTAGGTGTAATTGACTGCACCATCAACGTGTCAAACAATCTCCTTTTGACAGATTAACATTTGGAAATATAACACTCTCATCAAAAACACATTTCGCTGATGGGTCCAGGACCTCAGCAGCAAATACAATGCACAGGGAAAGGAACAACAGAAGTCCTGCTTTGGTTTCTGATTACAGACATCCAAAGTGCTCTTGGCATGTCGTCTTAGGAAAGGAAAACTAATCAACCAGGATGTCCATGTCTAAGTGCACTGGAGTGGCCTCTATTGGAAAGTCTGTGTGTTTGACTATTGGATGAGAAATGGTTCAAGCTCACCTAACATGCTTGGTGACCATTATAATTAGCATGTGTGGTGGCCTGAAATGATGAGAAGAGACTGAGAGGGTGAATATTGCACTCTAACAATTTGAGAAAGAAACAAATTTACTGCAGTGATTGGAACCAGGGCCAAGTAGATCTCACTGACCACAAGATTTTTGATTGGCGTTATTAACCTGGCCCAATCAGGGAGCCCTGGCTGATAGACATAAACAGGAGATTGAGACGGTCTCCTCAGTCTAGGGCTTGGCTTTGAGCTGGCTAATCAAAGCCCATGGACTTTGCACATGTAAATAAGGTTGATTTGGTGATGGGATACCAGCCTCTGTGCAGTTATTTCATTTACCAAATTAACAAACCTAGTGTAGAACCTCAAATAACTGGGTACGGGTAAACTAAAATTCAGGCATTGGTGAAGAATCATTATGTTAAATGATGCAAACAGTGCAAAATGAGGAAAGTTGGCATCACAGCATATGAAATGAAGACTGCAATCACACCATGATAAATACATTTGTACCACAACACAGTACATTAAATGAAGCATATTGAATCACAATGGTTATGAGACACATTGATACAATAATGTTACTGCGCTGCAATGGTGTCACAATGTTAATGAGGGGCATTTGTACCACTGGATGATGAAGCCATATAACCCTTCTCCTTGACCTTCCATTTCCACTGCTGAATCTTCCATTCTCAACATTCCGGTAGTTGCCATTGATGAGAAAAATAACTGAATCAGGCACATACACTACTACGGTAATTATGCAAAGCCTGTCATCCATCTATAAGGCACAAATTAAGAGAATTATGGGATACTGTCTATTTTTGTGAATGACTACAAATCCAACAACATCCAAAAGTTTCAGCATTACCCTCAATAAAGCAACCACTTGATATGCACAGAGTCCACCACATGAAAAAAATCACTCTGACTACAACTAGTGCATAGTGGCCTCAATCTGTACCATCTGCAAGATGTTCTGCAGTAACTTTTCAAGATCCCTTTGACAGAACTACTATCTCTTTACTTTCTCTAGGTCAGAATTCTGGAACTCCCTTCCTAACACCATTGTTACACCACATGTGCCACAGCAGTTCAAGACGGTGGTTCACCACCTCTTTCTCAAGGTAAATGTAAGGTTACAGTACACCCAGAGGACTATTCCCACATTACACAGAGAGAAAGAGATGACTGGTAGTGAGTTTAACCAGAGGGTCACTCCACCTCCAGTGAGGGGAGAGGGTAAGAAAATGTATCCTTCATGGCTAGCTCAGCTAGTATGGGAATTGAACCCATACTACTGACATAATTCTGCTTCACAAAACAGCCATCTAGCCAGCTGTGCTAACTGACCACTCTCATAGCGAATTAGACAATAATTGGTGGCCCTGCCTGTGCTGCTCACATTCCACAAACAAATAAGAAAGATATAGTATCACTGATGTCACAGAATGCTAAGTGAGAAATACCATTTATTCTGTTGTTAAAAGAGCCCCTTTGCATCTATACATCCTCAAATGAGGCAAAATGGCAATTATGTAAACTGATCTACAAAATTATGATGGTAGAGCTCCAATTTTCTTTATGTCACGTCGCTGACCAGGGATCCGTCGTGTTCTTTTGACCTGTCATTGGCAAATTTTGGAAGGATTTGCAGGTTGACAATCAACCTGTTTGGTCCCATTGTGAAAGCACCATTCGTGGGCATGAGATCCTGGAGTGAGTCTGAACCCAGAGCTCTTGACACAGAGGCCAGGATACTACCTGTGCCACAAGACCTCCCAAGTAACTTGCTGGAGGTTATTAGGTTTGGTGAGGGTAATGTTGATATGGTGCAGGTAGAATTCAGATACCATTGGATAGAATCTCACACAACAAACCTGAGAGCAAAATTACAGTTTATGGGAGAAAAGGACAGTGACAACAAAAATTTGCCTGAGGGACAGGAATTTGGAGAGTGGTGACTAATGCATGTTTTTCAAACTGGAAGATGCTGTGCTGTCAAATAATACATTTTTCACACATCAAATGGTTAGGAAGTGAAATGAACTGGCTGGTGAAGGCAGGTTCAATTGAGGCACTTAAGAGAGAATTGGAGTGGCATTGAAAAAGAAAGAATGCGCAGGATAGAGGGCGAAGGTCAGAATTGACACAGCTACTTCATCATTTACTAACATGCACTAGATTCCGAAAAAATGAGAATGTTCAATGTAAACTATTCACAACAGCATTAAACTGCCAAAAACAAAAAGCCAAACTAAATGTTTTGCCATTGGCATGTATCGCTGAAAGAAAACTGAGCAGATAACCTTCTCGAAAACGAACAATCTTTAGCAACTTACACTTGGATAAATGTTAAAAATGCTTTTTCCTTCATGTAGCCAATGCCACCACAAGGAGTCAAATGGGACTCTGACTGTGAAATACTTCGCCCTCTATCCTGCGCATTCTTTCTTTTTCAATGCCACTCCAATTCTCTCTTAAGTGCCTCAATTGAACCTGCCTTCACCAGCCAGTTCATTTCACTTCCTAACCATTTGATGTGTGAAAAATGTATTATTTGACAGCACAGCATCTTCCAGTTTGAAAAACATGCATTAGTCACCACTCTCCAAATTCCTGTCCCTCAGGCAAATTTTTGTTGTCACTGTCCTTTTCTCCCATAAACTGTAATTTTGCTCTCAGGTTTGTTGTGTGAGATTCTATCCAATGGTATCTGAATTCTACCTGCACCATATCAACATTACCCTCACCAAACCTAATAACTGTGAAGTCAGAATTGCTGTTACAATTTCTGAACATCATTGATTCCAGCGCTGATCTTTGTGGAACACCACTTCCACATTTCTGCCACCCTAAATAATTATCGTTACTCCAGCTGTCTGAAGCCAGCTGGCAATTGAATTGGCTACTTGTCCAATGACTCAGCATTCTGTTACTTTATTAATTTGTCGATATTAGAGCACATTAGTGAAGGTCTTTTAAAAATCCAAATAAATTGCAATTGGCACATTAGCTATTCTCTGTCACCTCCTCAGAAAAAAATCAATAAGGTTGGCGAAGTAAGATTTTCCCACTTGAAATCCATGCTGACTTTTCATTCTTTTTGCTTCTAAATGTTCTAGATTTCTCTCCTTGCATATGGATTCCATTATTTTTCCTGTCATTATTGTTAAAATCACCTGAAATATAATTCTTTGGAAATGTTCTGCCTTTATCTACAAATGGGAACTATGGTAATACCAAATCATCTGCCACCTCCAAAAAGACCCCACCACCAGGGATATATTTCCCTCACCACCCCTTTCCGCCTTCCGCAAAGACCGTTCCCTCCGTGACTACCTGGTTAGGTCCACGCCCCCCTACAACCCATTCTCCCATCCTGGCACCTTCCCCTGCCACGCAGGAACTGTAAAACCTGCACCCACACCTCTTCCCTCACCTCTATCCAAGGCCCTAAAGGAGCCTTCCACATCCATCAAAGTTTTACCTGCACATCCACTAATATCATTTATTGTATCCATTGCTCCCGATGCGGTCTCCTTTACATTGGGGAGACTGGGAGCCTCCTAGCAGAGCTCTTTAGAGAACATCTCCGGGACACCCACACCAATCAACCACACCACCCCGTGGCCCAACATTTCAACATCCCCTCCCACTCTGCCGAGGGCATGGAGGTCCTAGGCCTCCTTCACCGCCGCTCCCTCACCACCAGAAGCCTGGAGGAAGAACGCCTCATCTTCCACCTTGGAACACTTCAACCCTAGGGCATCAATGTGGACTTCAACAGTTTCCTCATTTCCCCTTCCCCCACCTCACCCTAGTTCCAAATTTCCAGCTCAGCACTGTCCCCAGACTTGTCTGGACTTGTCCTACCTGCCTATCTCCTTTTCCACCTATCCACTCCACCCTCTCCTCCCTAACCTATCACCTTCATCCCCTCCCCCAGTTACCTATTGTACTCTATGCTACTTTCTCCCCACCCCCACCTTCCTCTAGCTTATCTCTCCACGCTTCAGGCTCTCTGCCTTTATTCCTGATGAAGGGCTTTTGCCCAATTTCACTGCTCCTTGGATGCTGCCTGAACTGCTGTACTCTTCCAGCACCACTAATCCAGAATTAGGAACTATGTTAATTATCCATCTCCTGCACTGCAACGTTTACAACAAATCATGCCAGTAAGTCATCACTTATCATTATAGCTGTGGTTAAAAGTGCAGTGTTAAACAAAACATTAAGCAAATCAGATTTTATCATTATAATCCATGTAGGTTCTGCAGATAGGTTCTATAGATGCTCTGTCATCAGAAAAAAATTGAAACAATATAACCTGTAACTTGACATGCTGTAGATTTCTTAATTCCAATATTTGTAAATGAATTACTTTTAAATATATAATAAATTTTATACAAGATAAAAGAAATGCACTGATACTTTCTGTGTAACTTGAGCTTGCTGACTCTCCTATTCCCTGTCCTCTGCTCACCAGTATATGACCCTTCAGTTCACCACCTTAGAACATAGAACATAGAAGGATACAGCGCAGTACAGGCCCTTTGGCCCTCGATGTTGCGCCGACCGAATCCTACCTAACCTATACTAGCCCAATAACTTCCAAATGCCTATCCAATGCCCGCTTAAATGACCATAAAGAAGGAGAGTTCACCACTGATACGGGCAGGGCATTCCATGAACTCACAACCCGCTGTGTGAAGAATCTACCCCTAACATCTGTCCTATACCTACCACCCCTTAATTTAAAGCTATGTCCCCTAGTAACACCTGACTCCATTAGCGGTAAAAGGTTCTTAGTATCTACCCTATCTAAACCCCTAATCATCTTATACACTTCTATCAGATCTCCCCTAAACCTTCTCTTCTCCAATGAGAACAGCCCCAAGTGCCTCAGCCTTTCCTCATAAGATTTTCCTACCATTCCAGGCAACATCCTGGTAAACCTCCTCTGCACTCGTTCTAAAGCTTCCACATCCTTCCTATAGTATGGCGACCAAAACTGCACACAATACTCCAGATGAGGCCGCACCAGAGTCTTATACAACTGCAACATGACCTCAGGACTCCGGAACTCAATTCCTCTGCCAATAAAGCCCAGTACACCATATGCCTTCCTCACAGCACTATTTACCTGGATGGCAACTTTCAGAGATCTGTGTACATGGACACCAAGATCCCTTTGCTCATCCACACTACCAAGTAGCCTACCATTAGCCCAGTAATCCATCATCTTGTTATTCCTTGCCTACATCCTAACCTTCACCATTTATACTGCTAACCAATTCTACCTCTTGCTAAACCTTTCTCTCTGAAGCTCAACTCATAATCCTGTCTGCTTGCTGCTTCTCTCCTGAGCTCTTGCTCTGTGCGAGAGACCATCAGATGAATTGCGATAGGCAGCTTTGGGTTGCAGAGGCCCAGCAAGAAGAAGAGTCAGTGAGATGGATTCCCAACATGTGTGAAGCTCTGGCAGCAACCAGAAGTGTACGTAAGGCAAGAGGATCAGCAACTGGCAAGGTCAATGAGCGGGAATCTCAGCAGACAAGAAAGGTGGTCAACAAGAGGAAAAGGTAACTGCTGCGTCATGAGAGGGAGTCTAGGTGGTGAATGGCAGAGTTGGAGAGGATGAAGGTCAACAATGACCAGAAGAGTCAATGAGAAGGCAAGTTCTCAGCAACAAGAGGGTTGGTAAATGGGAAAGGCCAGAGTGAGAGGGAAGATTAACAGTGATTGCAGAAGGATGGGAAGATGGACACACTATCTTCCCACATTGAGATTTATCATGGTTTTGACCTTTTGTCTTGTGGAACATTGTCTAATTTGGATTCAAATCACTCTGCTTCAGGAGAAGGCAAGATTCATAACTACCTTTCGGCTTAGGCTTCTTTATAAACACTTTATTTCAAATTAAGACTAATTGCTACACTACATAGTAGTTGAGATGCACTCGACAATTTTGGAAGTATCGACTATTCTCTGCATGTGCCTCTCTCTATCTTTCACACACTACTTCTGCCCAAACTATGCTATTTATACCCAGGGCAGAGTAACTCAATGTCAGACTGTTCCAAGATCCTAAAACCCTTGCATAATATTGAGAACATTGAAAACCTGATGCAATTCTTTCATGCCAACAGAAAGCAATGTGTTCAAATAGCACAAGTTGCAGCAACTTGTATTTCTTGCACAACACCTGAATACTTGCAAATCATTGCTGTAACCCTGTCAGTGTAGATTCTAATGCAATATGATTTCTGCTGAAGTCATGAGATTAACTAGCATTCTTTTCAAAAGCATCATATAACATTTTTTGCTGTTTGAATCCTTTGAAAAGTACAAAGTATTTTACCTCCTTTATCCATACACAGTGAGTGTTGGCAAATAAACTGGACATTACAGAAATGCCTGGATTCATCAAGTTGTATAGTCAAGTCATTGTCACACGATCGATCAATGCACTGCAGACTGTTTTTTGACATTAAATCAATCCTTTGTTAAACAGCGCCATTTGACATCATTACTTTCAAGTTCCTTGGCCTCCTTTTTGACATTCGCATCTCTTGCAATTTCAGCAGCACATAGCATTATCAACTCTTCAGCAATTGTATACAATTTCTTTGTTTTAGCAATTTTCTGCACTACTAAGTAAGAAGAAATCACAAAGCTTTTTATCAGCAGTGGCTGTGGACTTAATTACTGCTTTAGCAGCAAACAGATGCTGAGTTTTTTTCTGCTTCAAAAAAAAACAAATATTACTTGTCTTTATATATTTCATGCTTGATAAATTGTTTCCATAATTTGGGGGGTTTCAAAGATAGCCTGACATCAATAGTAGGTAAAGTGTGAAAATCTATAATAAAGGATGTGATAACTGTCACTTAGATCATAATAAGGGAATGGGCAAAGTCAACATGGATTTATGAAAGGGAAATCATGTTTGAATAACCTGTAAAGTGTTTTTTTGAAAATCTAAAAAGTAGAATAAATAAGGGGCAACTTGCGAATGTGGTGCATTTGGATTGTGAGAAAGCTTTCAATAACGTGCCCCACATGTTAGTAAGCAAAATTAAATTGCATGGAATATGGGGTAATAGACTGATGTGAGATGAGAATTAGTTAATGGACAAAACATAGAGAGTAGGAATAAATGTGCTGTTCTCAGGTTAGTTGGCAGTAAATATCAGGTTACTTGGGACCCAGCTATTCACAATCTATAACAATTGGCTGGATATGTAGATCATTGGTGTCATTGATACAAAACTAAATTTTGAGGAGATTGCAAAGAGGCCTCAAGGATATTTAGAGAGGCTAAATCCATGGATAAAAACTGACAGATGGAATACAATGTGGAAACATATGCAATTAACCAGTTTGGTTAGAAGAACAGAAATGCATAAATTTCTTAAGTAGTAAGAGATTGTTTTGAAGTGCAACATTTCCCAGTCAGTGAGTCTTGGGTCAGGAATCATTAAAACCGAGCAAGCAGGTGCAGCACGCAATTAGGAAGGCAAATAAGTTAGCTTCCATTGCAAGGTGATTTGAATACCGGAGTAAAGAACTCTTGCTGGAGTTGAATAGAGCCTTGGTCAGACTGCAATCAAAGGATATACTTGCAACAGAGGGAATGCAATGGAGATTTCTGAAACTCATTCTTGGGATTATGTGATTATGAAAAGAGGAGACTGGACCTGAATACTCTGGAGTTTGGAAGATTGAGAGGTCATCTCAATGAAAAACAACAAAATTCTCACAAGGCTTGATGGGATAGATACAGGGAGGATGTTTCATGTGGCTGGGCTGGGATCTAAAATGAGGGGACAGAGTTTCACAACAAGAGGTAAACCACTTAGGACTAAGATGAGGAGTTTCTTCACTCAGGAGGGTAGTGAATCTTTGTAATTCTCTATCCCAGCGATCCATGGAGGCTCAGTCATCAAATATATTCAAGCAGAAGTTCATTGGTGTTGGGTGTGACAATTTCTGCTTCTATTTCCTACTCACAGTTTGTGAGAAGATTTGTACCTCGGGTGCATGTTGTTGTGGTTCTGTTCGCCGAGCTGGGAATTTGTGTTGCAAACGTTTCGTTCCCTGTCTAGGTGACATCCTCAGTGCTTGGGAGCCTCCTATGAAGCGCTTCTGTGATGTTTCCTCCAGCATTTATAGTGGTTTGAATCTGCCGCTTCCAGTTGTCAGTTCCAGCTGTCCGTTGCAGTGGTCGGTATATTGGGTCCAGGTCGATGTGCTTATTGATTGAATCTGTGGATGAGTACCATGCCTCTAGGAATTCCCTGGCTGTTCTCTGTTTGGCTTGTCCTATAATAGTAGTGTTGTCCCAGTCGAATTCATGTTGCTTGTCATCTGCGTGTGTGACTACTAGGGATAGCTGGTCGTGTCGTTTCGTGGCTAGTTGGTGTTCATGGATGCGGATCGTTAGCTGTCTTCCTGTTTGTCCTATGTCGTGTTTTGTGCAGTCCTTGCATGGGATTTTGTACACTACATTGGTTTTGCTCATCCTGGGTATCGGGTCCTTCATTCTGGTGAGTTGTTGTCTGAGAGTGGCTGTTGGTTTGTGTGCTGTTATGAGTCCTAGTGGTCGCAGTAGTCTGGCTGTCAGTTCGGAAATGTTCTTGATGTATGGTAGTGTGGCTATTCCTTTGGGTTGTGGCATGTCTTCGTTCCATTGTCATTCCCTTAGGCATCTGTTGATGAAATTGCGCGGGTATCCATTTTTGGCGAATACGTTGTATAGGTGTTCTTCTTCCTCTTTTTGCAGTTCTGGTTTACTGCAGTGTGTTATGGCCCTTTTAAATAGTGTCTTGATGCAACTTCTTTTGTGTGTGTTGGGATGGAAAGCCACACACACAGATCAAGTCCTGAACTACAAAAGCAACCATCCCAACACACACAAAAGAAGTTGCATCAAGACACTATTCAAAAGGGCCACAACACACTGCAGTACACCAGAACTGCAAAAAGAGGAAGAAGAACACCTCTACAATGTATTCGCCAAAAATGGATACCCGTGCAATTTCATCAACAGATGCCAAAGGGAAAGACAATGGAACAAGGACATGCCACAACCCAAAGGAATAGCCACACTACCATACATCAAGAGCATTTCCGAACTGACAGCCAGACTACTGAGACCACTAGGACTCATAACAGCACACAAACCAACAGCCACTCTCAGACAACAACTCACCAGAATGAAGGACCCGATACCCAGGATGAGCAAAGCCAATGTAGTGTACAAAATCCCATGCAAGGACTGCACAAGACACGACATAGGACAAACAGGAAGACAGCTAACGATCCGCATCCATGAACACCAACTAGCCACGAAACGACACGACCAGCTATCCCTAGTAGTCACACATGCAGATGACAAGCAACATGAATTCGACTGGGACAACACTACTATTATAGGACAAGCCAAACAGAGAACAGCCAGGGAATTCCTAGAGGCATGGCACTCATCCACAGATTCAATCAATAAGCACATCGACCTGGACCCAATATACCGACCACTGCAACGGACAGCTGGAACTGACAACCGGAAGCGGCAGATTCAAACCACTATAAATGCTGGAGGAAACATCACAGAAGCGCTTCACAGGAGGCTCTATTTCCTACTTCCTTATGATTTATTGCATAGCATGTGTGCTCAAATTACTCCATTTCCATTATGAATAAAATTGAAATTAAAGTAGTGGTCTTTGCATTCCATAAATTTTGTAAGATTAATGGTGGCATTGTGTGTTAGATTCATGGATAAAAGAAATTTACCATTGCCTCAGTTTGGGGTTTTAAGCACATTAATTGTCAAATTAAGGTACACTTTAATGTACACAATAATCTTTCATTTTCTTTGTGTTTTATGTTGTTCATTATTCCTACTAAAATAATTCAATCATACATGATGTGAAGAAGAATCTATTGAGTTCTAAATTCATCTCATGCTCATTTGCTGTCCAAATGGAACCAACACCTTAACCATTTGCTTGATAAGAAATTAACCAAAAACAATTAAGCACAGCATTTACCATGGGCTTATTTTATGTCCATTTAATTAAAGCATTCGAAATTCAAGATTCATCTCCTCCATTTTAGGAATGAAACCTCCCCCTCATTATCCATGCCAAATTCTTAAATAGCAATGAAAAACAGTAACTTAAATGAGTGCTTCAGTAACAGTGGAGGTAGGTGGCACAGAAGTGAATTGAAGAAGTAAATTACGTCTTAGAGTGAGTTCATTCAGATATCACAGCCATAAATCTTTAATTAATTTCAACTTCAAAAGCAGCAACACAAAGCATAGTTTTCAGCAGTGTAATGGTGAGGTAATTGAAATTGAGCGGGTGAGGGAAATGCAGATGTAGAAAAAAATAGTTTCAGTTTAAAAGTTGGGTATTCTGTGCCATAATAGGTTATTACTTTCTGGTAGTTAGGAGCCTACAGTTCTCCTATGGGCCTATGACAATGATCATCTTCAACAACAGGAAATCTAACAATCATTCCTTGACGTCCAATGGCAAGACCATCTCTGAGTCTCCCACTATAAACATTCTGGGAGGTTACAATTAACCAGAAACTGAACTGGATCAACTATATAAATACCTCTGCAACAAGAGCTGGTCAGAGGCTAAGAATTTTGTGGTGAGTAATTTGCTTCCTGTTTCTCCAAAACCTGCTCAACATCAACAAGACACTAGTCAGGAATGTAATTGAATAATGGATAGTTGCAGCTCCAACAACCCTAAGGGAGTTTTATACCGTCTGGTACAAAGCAGCCTCCTTTCACCACTAACACACAGTGGCAGCAGTGTGTACCATCTACAAGATGTGCTGTAATAACTCAGCAAGACTGCTTTCACAGCACCTTCCAAACTCCAAACTCTAACATCTAGAAGGACAAGGGTAGTAGACGCAAGGAACACTACAAATCTGTAAGTTCTCCTCCAAGCCACACACAATCATAATTTGAAAGTATCTCAATGTCCCGATGGTGTCCCTGGATCAAAATCCTGGAGGTCCCTTCCTAACGGCAAAGTGGGTATTCCCACACTCCCAACCCCAAAAAACTGCAACCCTTTAAGAAGGCAACTCACCATTATCTTCTCCAGAACAATTACTTCTAGGTAATAAAATCTCTGCATTTTCAGCCTTGTAATCCTGCATTTCTGCTCATCTGAAAGTAAAGGGGTGAATCTGATTTTCCTTACTCTGTGACTGAAAGTGACTGTCTCTATGGTTGAGGAAAAGAAAGGTCAAGTTGCAAAGAAGGGAGCTAAGAAAGCAGTGAAGAAGGTTCAAGCAAAGAGCTATAAAAGGAGGAGATGGTCCAGGAAAGAAAGTTACACCACTTACATTTACAAAGTGAGGGAGCAGGTACATCCCAACACTGACATCATCTCCAAAGGCACTAGCATCAGAAACTCATTCATCAACAAGGTCCAGGCCACCATGCGCCTGCTGCTGCCCAGGAAGTTGGCCAAGCACACGCATCGGAGGAAACAAGAGCAGTGACCAAGTACACCAGCTCCAAGTGAATATTGTATTGTACTGACAACAAATACAGGCACTAACTCTGTTCTTATTTTTGAATTCTTAATACAAATTACTTTGTCCACATCTGTCATCACAAAACTAACACAGCAAATCTATCACATGATCATTACACTATTTTATCACTGATGGCCTTGCTGCATTTCTTATGAACCTGAACACTGCCAGAAAAAAGGCCGCCTCCTTATTCTCTCTTTCACAAGCTTTCTGAGCGATCCATGGTTTCTCAACAAATAAGATTGACCAGGCAAATCTGAATCCTTCTTCAGAGAAGCAGGCAACCGTAAAGATAAGACTACATGGCTCTATAACTAGAGACTGAAAAAGAAAGTTAGACAGGAACCCAATTGTTATATTTTTGCTGCAAATCTGCAGGCTTGAAAGTTTCTTCCCTTCACTTCACATACTGAAATCTGCTCCTATCCTGTTCAGTGTTAACTATGTTCCCAAATTTTGTTTTCTTATGATCCCTTCTAATAATACTGGAGAAGCCTCATCCTAGTGTGTAACCTGGCTTGATAGATCATAAGTTTAACTTTTGCCATTGGTAATCATGGCAGTTTGTCATTGAACATTATCACATAAGGCTGCCAGTATTTTTACCAAAAAACACAAATTTATGACATATAAGAAAGAAAAAACAAAAACATAAACTGTTAGGAAATGTTTCAACTTGTTTCCAGTAATAGTATTTACTGATATTAAATCCCAGTGAAGTTTAAGTTCTGTTGCAACTCTTTAGGTTTTTCTTGTATTTAATTGACATATTTTAGTTCTGATGCCCAAGAAATACCTTACCAGTTCTGTTGGCCTAAACGTCTTTTCGGTTCTGACAGCTTGAAAACTTCTACATGACCTCTCACAGCTTGGAGACTTTGAAAATTAAACTCTTCCAGCCTAGAAATTTCTACCCGACTAACAGGCTTCACTTTTGCTGGGATGAAGCAGTTCTTCTGAACTGGAAACCTGATTCTTCAGAACTAAACCCTATTGGGAGCCCCAGCCTGTTATTTTTCTGTATGTCATAAAAGTTCAATCTTTGTAAACGTGAATTAACACCACTGATACCCTGCTAGATACAATTAAAACACGTGCCTTCTTGGAAATCAAGGTTTCAGCTCACTGTTCCCAAAAATACCTCCACAGATCTGAAATCATGAATCTATTTCCCCCTTGGTTAAAATCTGAATTCTCAAATGATGGTAATTTATTACAAATCTTTACCACAGCTTCATTTATAAAATTTGCAATTGTCCTCCACATACCCAAGTCCAGATCACTTGTTTACAACAAGAACACCAATGGGCAGTAATGTCTCCTTCCTGGTTTTTGTGAGATTAATAATGAATATTGTGGCAAAGAGGCAACAACTGAAAAGGTCTCAAGACTAATTTTCCCTCAAGCATCAAATGGTGACTCCAGAATCTCATCTTCGAGTGATGGCTGTCCTATTTCCATGTTTTTTATCTCATTAAAACACCAACTTGCCCTACTTTTATTCCACTTCCAATTCTCCTCAACTCAACTGAGAAACCAAAAACCTATAAATTAGGATGGCTACCTGACAGCTTGCTAAAGGCCTGTCCTGGTAATCTTGCTACTGTTTTTGCTGAACATTATTGCATACTTCATGGCCACCAATCTCCTCAACCCTTCACCTACACAAGTTGGCATCAGCCTCATCACATCATCACTCCTGCTCTTGGGCCAACTCAGCCAACATTACAGCCCTTCACATTTTACTTTTGAGCTAATGAACAACAACAACTTATGTGCTTCTGCCAAGCCAGCTTGCAGCAGGGACAGCCACATATCCCATGCACCTCGACTGGGAGCTGATGTGGACACATATAACTTATGATTCTTAGCTTCCTTTCTTAACACTCACTAAGACTACCTGCTTGGGGAGATCCACAGCACTGGCGCAATATTTTGGCAGGTAGCTAACTCTTTGGCGGCACACCGAATGCCTAGGGTAGTGCCGTCTTCGTGCTTTTCTAGCCTTCACTAGACCAAGAACATGCTTCTTTTAAGGCTCTTCCTCATTGCTAGGCTCAATGAAAGAGTAGTGTCGAGAATGTGGTGCTGGAACTGCACAGCAGGACAGGCAGCATCCGAGGAGCAGGAAAATCGACGTTTTGGGCAAAAGCCCTTCACCAGGAATGAGGCTGAGTCTCAGGGATGGAGGGATAAATGGGAGGGGGGGGTAGGGCTGGGATGAAGGTAGCTGTGAGTACAATAGGTAGATTGAGGTGGGGGTAATGGTGATAGGTCAGAGAGGAGGTTGGACCGGTCAGGTAGGAAGGAAGATGGACAGGTTGGACAGTTCATGAGGGCAGTGCCGTGTTGGGAGGTTCGATCTGGGATACGATGGGAGGAGGGGAAATGAGGAAACTGGTGAAATCCACATTGATCCCATGTGGTTGGAGGGTCCCGAGGTGAAAGATGAGGCGTTCTTCCTCCAGGTGTCAGGTGGTTAGGGTGTGGTGATGGAGGAGGCCCAGGACCTGCATGTCTTGGCAGAGTCGGACAGAGAGTTGAAGTGTTCGGCCATGGGGTGGTGGAATTGGTTGGTGCATATGTCCTGGAGATGTTCTCTGAACCATTCTGTAAGTAGGCATCCTGTTTCCCCAGTGTAGAGAAGACTGCATCAGGAGCAACGGATACAATAAATGACGTGTGGAAGTGCGGGTAAAACTCTGATGGATGTGGAAAGCTCCCATGGGGCCTTGGAGGGAAATGAGGGGGGAGGTATGGGCACAGGTTTTGCAATTCCTGTGGTGGCAGGGGAAGGTGCTGGGAGGGGAGGGTAGGTTGGTGGGGGGAGTGGACCTGACAATAGAGTCACTCAGGGAATGGACTTTACAGAAAGCAGATAGGAGTGGAGAGGAAAATATAACTCTGACAGGTGGCAGAAATGGCAGAGGATGATGCAATGATTACAGAGGTTGGTGGGATGGAAGGGGAGGACTGGGGGGTGGGGTTCTGTGCTTGTTGTGGTTGGAGGGATGCGGCGCGAGGGCAGAGGTGCGGGAAGTGGGGGAGGTGCACTGGAGAGCATCGTCAACCAAGTGGGAGAGGAAATTGCAGTATTTGAAGAAGGATGCCGTTTGGTGTATGCTGTGGTCCTCCTGGGAGCAGATACGGCAGAGGGGGGTGAAATTGGGAATAAGGGATAGCGTTTTTTTGCAGTGCCTTCTCCATTCTCTCAGCAGATACTCGAATGGTTAGCAGATTGCATCTGCTGCCCAGGTGAAACCAAGTCTGACACATCCACTCACATGAGGGGGCCACTGGGGTACCCTGGAGAGGCTAGTGAGGAACTTGGAAGAGAACCAGATATGGTGGGCAGGCAGTGGATGAATGACATCCTCTCATCTTCTGCCTCGGGACCCTCCAACCCCATGAATATGAATTTCACCAGTTTCCTCATTTCCCCTCCCCCAACCTTATCCCAAATCCTACTTTCCAACTCGGCACTGCCCTCATGACCTGTCCTACCTGTCCATCTTCCTTCCCACCTATCTACTCCATCCACCCCTCTGACCTATCACCATTACCCTCATCTCCATTCACCTATCGCACTCACAGCTACTTTTTCCTCCCCAGCCCCAACCCCCCCTCCCATTTATCCCTCCACCCCCTAGATCATTCCTGATGAAGGGCATTTGCCTGAAACATCGATTCTCCTGCTCCTCGGTTGCAGCCTGACCTGCTGTGCCTTTCCAGCACCACACTCTCGACTCTAATCTCCTGTAGTCCTCACTTTTGCAGAGTGAATGAATGACATGCTACTTGGATTGACCTGATATCTGATGTGGCTTAGGAAAGGAAGATTTTGAAAGACAAAATTGCTTATAATTTGCAGGATCTGCTATGAACAGCTCAGCTCTTTATGAAGGGTGATGCTATAAAACCTCTTACCTTATTGTGGACAGTGTTCATATTTTGATTGCCAGTTTGCAAAAGTTGTGAAAGGAACATCTGTCTTTGGTGTGGTAAATAACTCGGTGTTAATACATTGTAAAATACTCCAGATGCTGTAAATTTGAAATAAAACCAAAAAATACTAGAAAAACCCATTAGGTCAGGCAGCAGCAAGAGAGAGAAAGAGAGTTAACATTTCAGGTAAAACGCCTTTCATTAGAACTGAAGACAGTTGAAAAGTAAGAGCTGTTAATTCTTTTAGGCCGGAACATATATTTTTTCCCTTGACTACATCAGTGTGTGCGTGTGTAAAGAGGATTGGAGTTTTAATTAGTAGAGTTAAATACTGACAATTCATTATTGTTTACCTATAGTTAGAGTGTAATTATTTGTAATAAATAGTAATTTTTTAAAATACAGAATCCTGTCAACCTGAGTTTAAGGCAACAGATAAATTGGGAACCTTGCATCTATTTAACAAATATTCTTTGTGATGGCTATAGAAGTAGTAGAGCTTGATTCCCAGTGTGCTATTTCAGTGAAGCATAAGGTAGGTTTATTTGTTTTTACAACACATTGACCACTTGAGTGGATTTAATTCTATTTTTGAATGGCTTTTATGAAGTAGTGTGTGCTTTTTTCAATATGAAATGTATTTGAATGATAGTTCTATTAGATTATTACATTTTTTTAATGCCTATTTGAAAGTCTCTTGATGTTTGCCCTTGCTGCACACTGAATGAGTGACTACAGAGGATACAGGGTGGATAGAGAAGGCATGGGGAGCTTGAGATAATATAAGAGCTGTGGAGGTCATGGGCAGAAGGCACATGTTGAGAATGAAGTGGAATGACAAGGCATGAGGGATTGGTAGGGAGTGTAAATGTTAAGAGTTTGAAAACCAGACTTGCATCAATAGATTATGATCTTTTCCCTGGGTTGGGGGAGTCCAGAACTAGAGGACATAGTTTTAGGACGACAGGGGAAAGATTTAAAAGGGACGTAAGGGACAACCTTTTCATGCAAAGGATGGCACGTGTATGGAATGAGGTGACACGTGAAGCGGAAGAGGCTGGTACAATTACAACATTTATCGGGCATCTGGATAGGCATATGAATAGGAAGAGTTTAGAGGGATATAGGCCAAGTGCTGGCAAATGGGACTAAATTAATTTATGATATCTGGTCGGCATGGATGAGGTGGACCCAAGGGTCTATTTCAGTGCTGTACATCTCAATGATTCTATGTCTCTATGACTCTAAGTGAGCCAATATTTAAGGAAACTGAGGTGCAAGATCCAGCTCATGACTCTGTCCATCTGTCCTCATCTATTGCTGGCTTTGTTCAGTCCAAGCCCCTATCACCCACAAAAACATATATCCACGGGTATGAAGGAGGTAATTCAGCCAAGTCACAGTGTTTCTTGACATGACCTTCCATCTCTTCCTCAAAACTCCTATCCAAAGAGATTAAATCCCTTGGGCTCATGAGAGAGTCTTGGTTGGCAAGTCCCTGCAATGAGCAAATTGGATATTAACATAGCAAACCGTTGAAATGGAAAACTTGCTGTATTTCGACATGTACTGCTTCAGTATCTGAGACATCATGAAAGATGGTGAACATCCCACTTCTGAGCTTATGATGGAAGGAAGGTCATTGATGAAGCAGCTAAAAATGGTTGGGTCTAGGACAGGGTTCCTATCTTGAAAACTTCCTTATGTGATGCCCTGGATTTGAGACAACTTATTTCCAATGACTAACAGAATCTTCCTTTGTTGTGTATGATTCCAACTAGAGAGAGTTTTACTCTGATTTCCATTAATTCAAATTTTGCTGGGGCTCCTTGATATCACCAGTCAAATGAGCCTTGATATCAAAGGCAGTCACTCTCACCATTCCCCTCTGCCCCATCTCTTCTGTACCAAGGTGGTAATGAGGTCAGGACCTGGCTGCCCCTGACAAAATGTAAAATAAGCATTAGAGTGTGGGATATTGCTGAGCAAAGACTGTTGATGACTAAATCCATTCCATTGCCAGCACTTGGCCTATATCTCTCTAAACTCTTCCTATTCATATGTCCATCCAGGTGCCCTATGAATGTTGTAATTGTACCAGCCTCCTCCACTTCCTCTGGCAGCTCATTTGATGATTGAGAGTAGATTAGTAGAGCAGCAATTGGCCAAGTTGGATTTGTTCTGATTTTGTTTACAGGACATATTTGGGCAATGTTCCATATTGTTGGGTAGATGCTAGTGTTCCAGCTGTACTGGAGCAGCTTGGCTGGGGAAGTGGCAAGTTCGAGAGCTCAAGTACTGTTGCCAGAATGGTGTCAGGGCCATAGCCTTTGCAGTATCTAGTGTCCTCAAACATCAGGTGATGAAAGAGCCCTCTGAAAGCTTGTGATTTCAAATAAACCTGTTGCACTACAACCTGGTGTCCTGTGACATCTGACTCGAAGCCAGGAGGTTCATCAGTTTCAATCATTTTTTTGAGATTTTTAGCAGCTGATACAACTAAGTTCCTTACTAGACCATTTCATAGGGCAACTAAGAGTCAACTACATTGCTGTAGGTTTGGAGTCACATGTAGCCCAGACCAGGTAAGGATGGTAGATTTTCATTCCTGCAAGAAATTCGTGAACCAGGTAGTGTTTTGTGACAATTGACAGTGGATTCATGGTCATGAGACTTTTAGTTCTGGAACTTGAAAAATTAATTTCACCATCTGACATGGTGGAATTTCAACCAAATTCCCCCAGAGCATCACCTGTGTCTCTGAATTGCTAAATCAGTAATAATACCAGTCTGCCATCCCCTCCATTAAATTACTGAAGCAAATGTTCATGTCTCATATCTACATCTCAATGAATATTGCTGCATAGTTCAGTATCCTCAGTTCTCAGATCCTTTTAAATATTCAGTGAGCTATAATAATATAATATATGATTCATATAATAATATTATAGAATACAGTATATAGTAATAGCATATAACAGATTTTAACCTTGTTTCACCTTTTATAAAAAAAGCTCCTGAACCTAGTCCTCAGTCTTTGGTCCACACTTTACATCAGGTTTGTTCAAATGCATGAAACAACTGGGGTCATGTATGCTGGAGGAGCTACATAAATGTAAGCTGTTACAATAGTATATTAAATGATACAAAGTGCTGCATTGGATTAGCAAACTGGCATTTGTTCACAACTTCTTTAAAAATTAATTAATCGGCTATAAACAAGGATGGGTTGCCGTGAAAATGCTATTTGATTTTTGATAAATCTTGCACTACAATACAACTCCATTAGCAATCCAATAGAAACATTTATCAAACACCCACACAAACCTAATAAGCACACTGGTTATCTACTGACATTCCCTTAAGTGACTTGGTTTCTCCAGAGTATTAAATGTTCACTATTTCATTTCAAAATAAATTGAGTTCAGAGCTCTGTCCACAAAAAAGCCAAAGAAATGAGCAAATAAATGAGAAACATTTTAGTGTCTACAAATTGCCCACCAAGTTTACAGTTCACAGCAGAATTTGCATTCAAAGTAGTTTAGTAGCTACAAATACTTCTTGGTATTCCAGCTAAGATGATTGTCTTTCATATTCAAAGATCATGATCAGGTCCCTGCAGGCACAGTTACATACAAATCACTTCATGCAATGTTAAGTTGTCACAGCTCTGTATAACTTTTCTCAAATCCATTTATAAATTCACGATGGCTCATGTAAAATGTATCATTTTGCATAAACAGGAATTACTGTCTATTGGCCCAAAAGCTGGTTCTGATCACCAACAAAATTAAAATAGTCATCATCCAAAGTCAGTTGGCTTAGGTGAGATCTGAAACAGGAATCATCATCAATTTGGGTGTTTCTGCTGTAACATAGTGAAGACACTCATGTCATGAGGAAGCACTGAAATTTGTCCAGGATTGAATCAAGGAGACACTTGGAAACAGGGAGCATCACACAAAAAAAATGAAGATTAAAGCTTCAGGAATTTTAAAGTTGGCATAAAATATGGGGAGAGAAGCATTATGCTGAGAAAATGTTTAAAACTTGACCATCAGAAACCAGAAACTATAATGACATAATCGGCTTTAAAGAAACATTTGGAATGTGGAAAACAAGCAAGAACATCCAGAAATATGTAGAATAGGGCCAGCACTTTCACTCTTATATCTATACATACAAAGTTTTATTTTACCTTATCTCTACATTCACTGCCAAATCTTTTCCCTGACCTCTGCACCTTGAGATGGCATTTGCTGAAAATTGTGACAAACCGATTATATATAATTTAAAAAATACCAAGGAAACAGAAACAAGCTGGCCGGAAAGAAGGACACTAGTCTCGTGATGTGATATTTCCACTGATGGAAAACTTATAATTGATTAATCACGCCCACTAACAAATCACTGTGTTGCTACAGATCTTTGATCCCTCTATTATGACAAAGTATTTCCTTAGCATTGAGCTGAATGGAATCAGTTACACAAGCAGCTGCAGCTCATACTTGGGATCGGGCTAAGTGGAAAAAATACTAATACATTTTAATTAGATGTGCATCAGCTCCAAGGGTCTTCCAAACAGCTGCATTATGCCAGTTGTATCATCAAGTAGCAGCGCTATTCCCCATTCACTTCAACTGGAACAAAAGCATTTTATAATTATTATGCATATGATGCAAAATACAATAATTAGGGGATTTTTTTTCCCTTTGATGTAGGAAAGGCAGCAGAATGTTTATAAACTAAACTGGAAATGCCTCAATAGCAGTCCTCAAACCTGTCTTCTGCCTCTATCTATTCTTCATCTTCTTAACCTAGCTTCACCCTAATTATTTCTTTTGAATGTAAAGCCAGGAAAGAGAAGGAGGGGGTACAGCGTAAAAGAGGGTGGGAATAAGGAAAACAGGATGGCAAGAATTATCTTCAGTATGATGCAGCATGAAAGAAGGTAATTACCACTTACTGTTCCCACTCCCGATAGTTGCTGATGCTATATGTTCTATGGCTTTGAGTTCAAGTTTCACTCCAGTGCACAGAATTCAAGCCAACCCCTGATGGACTGCTGCACTTTCGAAGTTGCTGACTTTTGAATAATATGCAGGCCATCAGGTTCTGGGGAATCTTTAAACTCCCTTAAATTGCTGGCCCTTAAATTTCTCCAATACATTTTTCTCCATAGCTATTACCTACTTCAAGTTTCTCAATATTTTTAGCCCCTTTGTTACCCTCCATATCTGGTATACAACTGTGTCATTTATAAAGAAATCAGAAACAACTACTGACTCAGTGGGTCTCATTTTCATTGTTTACAATGCAAATTTCTGATGTCGCCCCCCTGTTAAAGAACCAATTTTACTTGGTCTACTCTTCCCATTTTCATATATTTTTAAAAATTCTAGTTATATTCATGCAAATACATAATGTATATCTCACCTAGTCTGTGCAAAGTATCCTATTAAATAGTTTGCTTGCACACTTCCTTTTTTTCCTTTCTCATCAATGATTGGTTGACCTTTGCTGGTTTCTAAAAGTCTCCCAGTCCTCTTGTCTTTGACTATTCTTTACAGAAACACAAGCTACATCTTTTAATCCAATACTTGGCTTACTGATTAAGTTATGGATGTTTCTTTCTCACTGAATTGTTATTATTTAAAGGGTTTTTTTCCTTTGTTGAACATTTAAATAGTTATTTAAATGATTCCTACCAGCCATCATACCTTTAACTCTATTTCCACAAGTAACATTAGACATTCTTGTCTTAGCTTCAATTAAGTTGGTCTCAACTTATTCTCGACCCTTCAGTCATGATTTTCTAGAGCTATCTTGATTCAAGAATTATCGCTATGATAACAAAATGAGCAGAGCTACTTCAATATTCAGGAAGAGTACCAGAGATATATTAGGAAATTATAGGCAAATTAGTCTAATGACTGTTGTGAGGAAGTTGCCAGAATCTGCAATTAGGGACAGAGCTCTTAACATTATATAAACATAAGTTTATCAGACAGAAGCAACATTTGATTTGTAAGGAATAGGTCCTGATTAATGAATGTATTTGATTATTTTTCAGGAGGTGACTAATATGGGAGATAAAGAGAGTGTCTATGCATGTTATTCACAATAAACTGTGGAGGAGCAAATGAGATTTCAGAGTTGACTACAGAAATCACAAAAAGCAAATGGGTAATTAATAAAAAGAAAACTATACAGTCTGTTTTACTGTTTTTGCCTCAGAGTAAGTTGGGAAAGTGCAAGGGAAAACATCATTCCTGTATCTACTTTATCCAACCCTATAAGCATTGTGTGTGCCTAGATGAGATGGCCTTTTATTCTTCTAAATGCAAGAGGAAAATAAAAGGCTCAGATCTCTCCTCACAGAAGAATCCCACCACCCCAGGCATCTGACTCATTACCTTTACTGCAATCCTTCTATGGCAAGTACATCCTTCCTTGGTTAAGGAAACAAAGACAGGACACAAATATCCAGATGCAATCTCACTGAGCTGTACACGACTGCAGTAAGATTTCTTTATGCCTGTAATTAAAGTATCAGAATCATAAGCCTCTATAGCATTGCAAAAGGTCCTGCACTCTAAGTTATCCATGCCAGTCAAAAACAACCACCTAACTATTCTAATCCTATTCTCTCACTATTAGAAAATAGACAAGTAAGCAAGTTCAACCCCACTAGCTGAACACTGGAGGAAAGATTCTAAACCAAGATGATGTTGTCCACTGTGTTCAAGTCTGCAGAGGGGTTGAGAAGGATGAGAAGGTCAAAGTCACATAGGATGTCATTTGTGACTTGATTCATACAGCAGCTGAAGCAAAAATACAAATTGCTGGAGAAACACAGCAGGTTTAGCAGCATCTGTGAGAGAAAACAGAGTTAACATTTCAAGCGTAGGGACCTTTCTTCAGAACTGATAGTAACTCAGAAAAGGTGGTGTAAAGGCTGAGGACACGGATGGGGTGGAAGACTATGAGAGGGGTAGGAGCAGATAGGTGGAAATGGAGCCCAGAGAAAGAAATAAAGACAGTTAGTCTGACAAAAGGATGGATGATGCTAAGCTAGGGAGAAAGAAAAGCTGATAAGGTGACCATAAGTAAATGAAAATGGGTTAACTGTGGTTAAAGCAGCTCGTGCAATGAGAATGGCTGGTGTGTGGGGATGGGTAAATGACATGGAAGCAGGTGCTCAGGCTGTAAAGTTGTTGAATTCAATGTTGAGTCCTGAAGGCTGCAGGGTTTCCAAGTGGAAAATGAGGTGTTACTCTTCCAGCATACACTGAGCCTTGCTGCAGCATTGCAACAGGCCCAGAAACACACAAAAAAATAGTCAGGGAACATGGTAGTGTGCTGAAGATGTAGGCAACCAGAAACTCGGGTCATTTTTTGTGGATAGAACATAAATGTTCCACAAAGCTGAGAGGTCACACAGTGACACAATCTAATACAGTCGATTAGATTGAGTGCAGTCCAGGTAAATCACTGCATCACCTGGAAGGTGTATCTTGGGTCTTGGTGTTCGAGGTATAGTAGAGATGGGCACTAAGTTTAGAAGAGAAAAGGCAGGTTGAAAATTGGATTGTAAGAATGGAGGTAAGCTAAAGTTGGTTTTGGAGGAATGGACATTTTTTAAGCTGTGTTGTAGAGTTCTGGGCTCCCCCCAAAAGAGGAAATAACATCTGAGCATCTACCATGGCCAGTCCCCTCATGATCTTAGGACCTTCAATGAGATTACTTCCTATCCTTCTAATATCCACTTTGTATAGGTCTGACCTTCTGAACATTTCTCATAAACATAATCATTGCAGGACTAAGCAGGTTATCAGTGAGTAAATGTCTCTGACAGAATGTATTGTAAGGTACTATGATGTTGCTAACACATGCTAAGCCAACATATGCCAAAATAAATGCAAAACTAAAAGTAAAACTGCCGGAGACAGTCAAGAATATGGATTGCAGAATGAAGTAGGTGCAGTTCAAGCATTTCATATCTTTCGCTTTTGCAAAGAGACCTCATAGCTCTTTGCTTTTCAATAACCATAGCTAGCATTGGACTTATATCTGACTCGGCCACTGGAAACTTGATCATTGCTTGTTCCAAAGTTATAAAAGTGATCAAAATGCTACATTTGTATCTGTACCTTCTTCCGGTGCTGTGTTATGGGCTCTTAAATGAGGAGGATAGGATGGTTGTGGGTACTTCAATTAGAGAAAATACCTGGCACTGTCTCAAGTTCATAAATAACAAGAATTGTGGCATAACGATCAGTCATTATTCACATTGTAAGCTTTCCAATATGACCTTCAGGAGCTAAAGACTAAACCCCAGGACACTAGTGCAAGCAAAATGGTAGAAAATTGGTCAGGGCAATGAAAAATTATTTTATAATAAAAGAAGGTTGAACTCTTCTGTTACTAGTTATACTGGTTAAAATAAAATATTGTACAAGTAAGACTAATGATAGTCAACTGATGAAAACAACAAATGCTGGAGATCACAGCGGATCAGATACCATGGGGAGAAAGTAAGCGCACATTTTGACTCCCAATGACTCTTCATCAGAGCTGTAATGAAGTGTGAAGGGGACGGCATTTATGCTACAGTTGAGGGGGAATAGGTGGTGTGGGGGTGATGGGTATAGAGAGCTGGAGGAGAAAAGATGTTGATCGTTCAGATTAAATGATTGGAATGTAAGAATGGGAGAACTGCCAGACTTGGAAGAACAGACAGTACCACTGGGCCGGGGGAGAGAGGACAAAATGACAGAGAATGTAACAAGCAACACTAAAAGAAAGGGAAGAAATGGGAGTCAGTTCACAATTTAAAGGTGTTTAACTCAATATTAAGTCCAGAATGCTGTAAAGTGTCTAGTCTGAAGATGAGATGTTATTCCTCCAGTTTGTGCTTTGATTCACTGGAACACTGCAGCATGCCCAGGACAGACCTGTGAGCATGCAAGCAGGACACTGCTGTGTTAGAATGACCAGCTACAGGAAGATCGTGTGCACAAACCAGAGGTGTTCTGCAAAGCAGTCACCCAATCTGCGTTTGGGTTCTCCAATATAGAGTCTTGGGCTATTTAGGCTCTTGGACATTGAGCATGGAGGTGTTGCAACTTCTGCAATTAAATGGGAAAGTGTGGGAAAGGAGGTGGTGTTAGTGGTTAATGACTAGACTTGGATATCCCAGACAGAAAGATCTTAGTGAAGTGCATACAGAGGGAGTGAGAGAAAGATGTGTTTGGTGGTGACATTCTGCTGGAGTTGTCTGAAATAGTGGAGGGTGATTCTTTGAATGCGGAGGTTGGTGGCTTGAAAAGGGGGACCCGATCACATGTGGTGAGTGATGGGAAGGGACAAGGACAGAAGCATGGGTGATAGGACGCGTGGCGATTGGGATGCATCTTGCAGGGTAATGGAGAATCTTCAGTTTCCAATTGAAAATGAAGATAGTCCTCTATGAGAATAGAAGAGTAAGGCACCAATTGTGGAGTGTGGTGGTGGGAAGATACAAGGCAAGAAGTTGTGTTGTTAATTCTCTGGCAAGAAGCTTAACCAAATTTAGCAACATTGTTAGCCTCAGCCATCTTTGCTCAACATCACCTTAATAAGTGGAGAGAAGAAAAATAACTATTGGTTTTCCATTATGCTCCTGAAATAAAAACTGCATGTAGTAAGAGTTCCTGCATTGAATAAAACAAATAGAATAATGAAAGTTTCAAACAGAGTTGAATTTTGTCAATGCCTTAATAACTAATACACAAAATTCAAAATTGGAATGTCAAAATTCTACAGATTTATTATTTATGCCCTCCTAGTATGGGTTGAAGTGGCGCATTAATCTTTTGAGAAAATACCTCACAGTAATATACTGAAACAGGTTAATTAAGGAACACCTTTTATACAAAAGCAGTACTTCGAAAAGAAACTCACATTCCATTGATTTTAATATAATATGACTGAAGCATCTAAATTGTATTTTTAATATATATATTAATATTCATGATATTACTTATGGTAGGATGTGTCCCTTGAGAATGTGTACTGGGCCGTCAATGTTTCACTATGTATTAATGATTTAGATGAAGGAATTGAGAGCTGTTTGTTGATGATACTAAATTACCAGACACAGTAAAGAGTGCAGATAGGAGTAGAAAGTTGCAAAGGGGCATTGATAGATTCAGTGATTGGGAAAACTACAGCAAGATTCAATGTGGAAAATTTTGAAGTCACTCATTTTGGACCCAGGAAAGGTGATATTTTATAAAGAAAGAGAACAGGGTGGAATGGTGGCTCAGTGGCCTCACAACACCAGGGGCCCGGGTTTGATTCCATCCTTGGGTGACTGTCTGTGTGGAGTTTGCACATTTTCCCCGTGTCTGTGTGGGTTTCCTCCAAAGATGTGCAGGTTAAATTAATTGGCCATGATAAATTTCCCCATAGTGTTCAGGTTAGGTGCATTAGTCAGGGTAAATGTAGAGTAATAGGGTAAAGATATGGGTCTGGGTGGCTTACCCTTCAGAGGGTTGGTATGGACTTGTTGGGCTGAATGGCCTGTTTACACACTGTAGGGATTCTATGAAATTAGGAACTGCAGGGCAAAAGATATATGGTCCAAGTACTGAAATTATTCATAGCTATTGAACAAACAATTGAACAATAAAAAGAAGGAAGCATATGTCAGGTATAGACAGGATAGATTGAGTGAATCCTGAGAAGAGTATAAGGAAAGTAGGAGTATACTTAAGAGGGAAATAAAGAGGGCAAAATGGGGACATGAGATAGTTCTGGCAAATGGAATTAAGGAGAATCCAAAGGGTTTTTACAAATTTATTAAGGACAAGAGGGTAACTAAGGAGAGAATAGGGCCCCTCAAAGATCAGCAAGGCAGCCTTTGTGTGGAGCCACAGAAAATGGGGGAGATATTAAATGAATATTTTGCATCAGTATTTACTGTGGAAAAGGATATGGAAGTTTTAGACTGTAGGGAAATAGATGGTGACATCTTGAAAAATGTCCAGATTACAGAGGAGGAAATGCTGGATGTCTTGAAACAGTTAAAAGTGGATAAATCCCCAGAACTTGATCAGGTGTATCCGAGAACTCTGTGGGAAGCTAGAGAAGTGATTGCTGGGCCTCTCGCTGAGATATTTGTATCATCGATAGTCACAGGTGAGGTGCCAGAAGGCTGAAGATTGGCAAACATGATGCCACTGTTTAAGAAGGGTGGTAAAGACAAGCCAGGGAACTATAGATTGGTGAGCCTGACCTCGGTGGTGGGCAAGTTGTTGGAGGGAATCCTGAGGGATAGGATGTACATGTATTTGGAAAGGCAAGGACTGATTCTGGACAGTCAACATTGCTTTATGCATGGGAAATCATGTCTCACAAACTTGATTGAGTGCTTTGAAGAAGTAACAAAGAAGATTGATGAGGGCAGAGCAGTAGATGTGATCTATGTGGACTTCAGTAAGGCGTTCAACAAAGTTCCCCATGTGAGACTGATTAGCAAGGTTAGATATCATGGAATACAGGGAGAACTAGCCATTTGGATACAGAACTGGCTCAAAGGTAGAAGACAGAGGGAGGTGGTGGAAGGTTGTTTTTCAGACTGGAGGCCTGTGACCAGTGGAGTGCCACAAGGATCAGTGCTGGGTCCTCTACTTTTTGTCAGCTACATAAATGATTTGGATGTGAGCATAAGAGGTACAGTTAGTAAGTTTGCAGATGACACCAAAATTGGAGGTGCAGTGGACAGCGAAGAGGGTTACCTCAGATTACAACAGGATTTGGACCAGATGGGCCAATGGGCTGGGAAGTGGCAGATGGAGTTTAATTCAGATAAATGCGAGGTGCTGCATTTTGGGAAAGCAAATCTTAGCAGGACTTATACACTCAATGGTAAGGTCCTAGGGAGTGTTGCTGAACAAAGAGACCTTGGAGTGCAGGTTCATTGCTCCTTGAATGTGGAGTCACAGGTAGATAGGATAGTGAAGAAGGCGTTTGATATGCTTTCCTTTATTGGTCAGAGTATTGAGTACAGGAGTTGGGAGGACATGTTGTGGCTGTACAGGACATTGGTTAGGCCACTGTTGGAATATTGCATGCAATTCTGGTCTCTTTCCTATCGGAAAGATGTTGTGAAACTTGAAAGGGTTCAGAAAAGATTTACAAGGATGTTGCCAGGGTTGGAGGATCTGAGCTACAGGGAGAGGTTGAACAGGCTGGGGCTGTTTTCCCTGGAGCTTCAGAGGCTGATGGGTGACCTTATAGAGGTTTACAAAATTATGAGGGGCATGGATAGGATAAATGGATAAAGTCTTTTCCCTGGGGTCGGGGGAGTCCAGAACTAGAGGGCAGAGGTTTAGGGTGAGAGTGGAAGATATAAAAGAGACCTAAGGGGCAACTTTTTCACGCAGAGGGTGGTACGTGTAAGAAATGAGCTGCCAGAGGATGTGGTGGAGGCTGGTACATTTAAGAAGCATTTGGATGGGTATATGAATAGGAAGGGTTTGGTGGGATATGGACCAGGCGCTGGCAGGTGGGACTAGATTGGGTTGGGATATCTGGTCAGCATGGATGGGTTGGACTGTAGGGTCTGTTTCCATGCTGTACATCTCTATGACTCTGTGACTCTAAGTGCAATACTGGTTAAAAGGGGTTAATGAATATTAAGACAGTTGAAATACAGACTTCAAGTCAAGTTCCATTCATAGCATTGCATTTAGTTCTGGGTAACAGTTACTTACAGTTGTATTACTAGATTGATGCTGGAGGTAAAATAGTTAAATTATGAGGACAGTATGTAGCCTTATATTCACTGAAATGTAGAAGATTATGATGTAAGATATTTCAGCTGATCAAAGCAGCTGATAATTTTTCTTTATTTAGCTTATTTTTGCTGATAGGAAATCTGAAACAAAGGGATATAGCACTGAAATTAAAGCTAGGCCCTTCAGGATTAATTAGGAGAAAGTGACGACTGCAGATGCTGGAGATCAGAGGTTAAAAATGTGTTGCTGGAAAAACGCAGCAGGTCAGGCAGCATCAAAGGAGCAGGAGAATCGATGTTTCGGCCATAAGCCCTTCTTCAGGGCTTATGCCCGAAACGTCGATTCTCCTGCTCCTTTGATGCTGCCTGATCTGCTGCGCTTTTCCAGCAACACATTTTTAAGCCCTTCAGGATTAATGTCAGAAAGTACTTCTTCATGCAATACACAGTGAAATTTTGAAACCTTCTTTTTCAAAAAAGCAATTGAGACTGTTTCAATTCAAGATTTCAAACTGAGATAGATAGGTATTTTTTAGGCAGGGGAACAAGGACATTTTCAGCCAAGATCTCATTTTAGAATAATGCTGATTTGATGAATTGATTAGTCAACTATTGCCCTTTTGTAATCTATCACTCTGCCTTCACACTGATGGGTGCATTGTGCATTACGTATGACTCGAGTGAGGAACTGCAATAACATGGCATCCAGGGTGAAATGCCAGTGTTAATAACTGGGCTACTACATAACAAAATGATAAACCCCACTGCCTTCTCACAGCAGGATTAAATTGAGACTGAAAGAGAGAAATTTCAGATTGTGCAACAGCAATTTTCACCTGCACCTTTAGCCTTACAATGACTCCCTCCCAAATTCTAATGCACTGAGAAATTGAAGGCTCAAACCCATGCAATAAACAATGCAATGGAGGCTTCCTGCTAATAGAATCTCAGAACAACATCTTTCATGAAGCTTGAAGCATGCAGAATATTACCTCAAAAGAAAAAGAAATGAAACAGCTTCGAATGGTGAATAAACACTCGCACAGAATTCAAATGGTCAGCTTTTATTAGATTGAAATAAACAAGCTGAAGTCAAACTCTAATCAGACTTAATCAAGGAAATGACATTAGAGTGATGGAAAATTCCTGTTGTACTGCGTATAAAGATTAATCAATCAATATAGGCAAAAAGGCCATGAAGTATATTGGTCTTCACAAGGGGATTACATGAATACAGTTCATGAAGAAAACATCAATACACATCTTAACAGCCAGCTCACCAGTTTTATTTTGCCTGAAAGTCATTAAGTTAAGGAAAGTCAACAGCTGCTACTCCAACTATAATGGAAAAGTTGGCTGTGAAATTAGTTAATCCTGAAAATGGCTCAGAGATCATGATGTGCAATTAACTTGCACTCATTTCAATGCAAGCAACACACAAATATTACGCTCTCTACCAATTTAAATGATTTCAGTATATAACCTCAGCCATAAGCATGCTGTTAAATGACTGCATGCATAAGCTAACCATATGACATAAAGCCAGCTTGCATCTCTTCAAGAGGAGCTGCATTTTGGCTGGAACAGATATTGCAAATAACTAATAAAGTGTTTTTGAGGTGGAAAAGACACAAGGATGAAATAATATGTGAGAAAGTGGCTCCAAATTTCCAATGCCATATTGAAACCGTGTTTGATGAAGTTCAGAGCAGAAGAGGTGTCATCTATCGACAGGGCCAGGAGGTCTGTCAGACAAACTTGTGAAGGCAATGAGATCAGATGTACAGGTGGTCAATGCAATACAACACTGACAACCCAGTTGTAGAGATGCATGGAAGTGGTAATATTGATTTGATTTGATTTATTATTGTCACATGTACCTAGGTACAGTGAAAAGTTGTGTTTATTTGTGCAGTACTGGTAGATGATACTGAACAGAGTGCATTAGGATAACAGAACAGTGTGAAGAATACAATGTTCCATCTGCAGAGAGGCTGCACAAAGAGTGAGGTCAACATTAAATTTGAAATTCAAGAGGTCCATTCAGAAGTTCAGTAACAGTGGGAAAGAAGCTGTTCGTGAAGCTGTGCATTTAAGCTTTTGTATCTCCTACCCAATGATGAGGTTGGAAGAGATTATAACTGAGGTGTGAGGAATCTTTGATGATGTTGGCTGCATTTCTGAGGCAGCAGGAAGAGTAGATGGAGTCAATGGACGGAAGGTTGGCTTGCATGATGGACTGGGCTATGTTTACAACTCTGTAGTTTCTTATAGTCCCAAACAGAGCAGTTGCCATACCAAGCCATGATATATCTGGAATGAGTGCGTTCTATGGTGAATCTATAAACATTGGTCAGACTGAATGCATGCATCTTCAAATATCAAACTACCCACTGCAAAATAAGGCTTACATGCTGCTTAATTCACAACAGACAACTAACACAGAATTTTGGCTGGAACAGATATTGCAAATAACTAATAAAGTGTTTTTGAGGTGTCAGAAACAAGAGTGATGAACTTAGAGCATGGGTCAGTACTTGGGGCTATGATGTTGTGGCCATAACGGAGACCGTGGCAGAGGCAGGAATGGTTGCTTGATGTTCCAAGGTTTAGAACATTTAAAGAGAACAGGGAGGGTGGAAGAAGAGAAGGGGGTGTAGCATTGCTAATCAGAGAGTGCATCACAGCTACTGAAAGGAAGTTTGTTGAGGAAGGCTTGTCTACTGAGTCAGTATGGGTGGAAGGTAGGAACAGCAAGGGAATAGCCACTGCATTAGGGGTTTTCTACAGACCCCCTAATTGCAGTAGACAGATTGAAGAACTCATAGATGGGCAGATTTTGGAAAAATGCAGATGTAGCAGGGTTGTTGTTATGGATGCTTTCAACTTTCCCAATATCGACTGGAACCTCCTAAGTGCAGATGGTTTGGATGAAGCCGTTTTTGCCCGGTGTGTTCCTTACTCAGTATGTGGACAGGCCGATGAGGGGAGAGGCCATTTTGGATTTGGTGCTTGGCAATGAGACAGGACAGGTGTCAGATCTCGTGGTTGGAGAGCACTTTGGAGACAGTGATCACAACTACCTCTCATTTAGCATAGCTCTGGAGAGGGAAAGGAGCACTTACCGAGGGAAGATATTTAATTGGGGAAAAGGAAATTATGACGCTATCAGATAGGAGTTGGAAAGTACAGACCAGGACCATTCGTTCCACAGAAAGGGTACAGCAGATATGTAGAGACTATTTAAGGAGCAGTTGTTGTGAGTGATGCACGAATTTGTTCCTCTGAGACAGGTAAGAAGGGGTAAGATTAAGGAACTTTGGATGAGGAGAACAAAGGAACTTCTTGTCAAAAGGAAGAAGGCAGCTTATGTAAGGTGGAGGAAGCAAGGATCTAGCACAGCTTTAGAGGATTACAGGCTTGCTAGAAAGGAGCTCAGCAATTGACTGAGGAAAGCCAGGAGGGAGCACAAAAAAGGCTTGGCAAAATGGATTGTGGAGAACCCAAAGGCATTTTACTCATACGTGAGGAATAGGAAAATGATCAGGGAGAAGGTAGGGCCGATCAGGGATAGTGGAGGGAACCTGTGCGTGGAGTCTGAGCAGATAGGGGAAGCCATAAATGAGTTTTTTGCTTCTGTTTTCACTAAGGAAAGGGACATTGTTGTGAATGAAAACTTTGAGGAGCTGGGATACAGGCATGACCAGATCAAGATTGATGAAGTTGATGTGTTGGAAATTTTGGAAATCATGATGATGAAGTCCCCATGGCCAGACCTGATTTATCCTAGGCTGCTCCGGGAAGCAAGAAAGGAGGTTGCTAAGCCGCTGGCGAGGATATTTGCCTCCTCACTCTCCACGGGAGTCGGACTGGAGGATTGGAAGGAGGTGAATGTTGTTCCTCTTTTCAAGAAGGGTAATAGGGAAATCTCTGGCAATTACAGACCGGTCAGTCTTACATCTGTGGTCAGCAAAGTTTTGGAAAGAATTCTGAGGGACAGGATTTATGACTATTTGGCAAAGCATAGTGTGATTAAAGGCAGTCAGCATGGCTTTGTGAGGGGCAGGTCATGCCTCACAAATCTTATTAAGTTCTTTGAGGAGGTGACAAGACAGGTCGACGAAAGAGAAGCAGTGGATGTGGTGTATCTGAACTTCAGCAAAGCAGTTGATAAGGTTCCCTTATTCATTAAGTCAGGAAGTATGTGATATGGGAAGATTTGGTTATCTGGATTCAGAATTGGCTGGCTGACAGAAGGCAGAGAGTGGTTGTAGATGGAAAGTATTCTGCCTGGAGGTCAGTGATGAGTGGGGTCCCACAGGGCTCTGTTTTTGGGGCTCTGCTCTTGGGCCTCTGCTCTTTGTAGTTTTTAGAAATGACTTGGATGAAGAGGTTGAGGGTTGGGTTAGTAAACTTGCAGATGACACAAAGGTTGGCGGTGCCATTGATAGTATCAAGGGCTATGGCAGGCTGCAGAGCGACATAGACTGGATGCAGAGCTGGGCTGAGAAATGGCAGGTAGAGTTCAACCTGGATAAATGTAAGTGATGCATTTTAGAAGGTCGAACTCAAATGCTGAATATAGGATAAAAGACAGGATTCTTAGAAGTGTGGAGGAACAGAGGGATCTGGGTGTGCAAGTACACAGATCCCTCAAAGTTGCCACCCAAGTAGATAGGGTTGTTAAGAAAGCATATGGCGTTCTGGCTTTCATTAACAGGGGGATCGAGTTTAAGAGCCGTGAGTTTTTGCTGCAGCTCTACAAGTCCCTGGTGAGACCACACTTGGAATATTGTGTCCAGTTCTGTTCGCCCTACTATAAGAAAGATACAGAGGCTTTGGAAAGAGTGCAAAGAAGGTTTACCAGGATGCTGTCTGGACTGGAGGGCTTGACTTATGAAGAAAGGTTGAATAAGCTTGGACTTTTCTCTCTGGAGAGAAGGAGGAAGAGAGGAGACCTGATCGGGGTATACAAGGTAATGAGAGCAATAGATATAGTCAATAGCCAGAGACTTTTCCCCAGGGCAGGAGTGACTGGTACGAGGGGTCATAGCTTTAAGATATTAGGAGAAAGGTATAGAGGGGACGTCAGAGGAAGGTTCTTTACACAGATAGTTGTGACTGCATGGAATGCATTGCCAGCAGTGCTGGTGGAAGCAGAGTCATTAGGGACATTTAAGCAACTGCTGGACATGCACATGGATAGTGGTGAGCTGAGGGGTGCATGGTTTAAGTTATTATATTTTACATTAGGATTAAACCTCGGCACAACATCGTGGCCCACAGGGCCTGTTCTGTGCTGTACTTTTCTATGATCTATGTTCTATGTTGTATAACTAACAATCTCTATTACTCACAGTCCTTACCTAACATTCACAGCTTCATTCTACCATCAAAAGCCTAGCATGGCTGGAAGCCTCACATGCATATGTCTCAGCTTGCAGACACTATCAGTTATTCAGCCCTGATAGTCACATCACCTGAACACATTACATCATATTCCTGACACATTTCACCCCACCTTGCAGGACAATGTTGCATACAGCTGAAGGTAGCAATACCTAACATGTGCCAGCATGATTACATGTCTGTACCACAGTGAAAGACAAAAGCCCGTAGTGTAAGGGATAATATATTTGCAAGCACAGAAGATTGGATAGCTGGCAGAAACTAGAGAATATGCATAAATGAAATTTTGTCTGATTGGCACAGTGTGATAAGTGGAATCCCACAGTGATCAGTGCTGGGACCTCAACTTTGAATAATTTACATCAATTACTTGGTTAATCGGGGTGAAGGCATGGTGGCTAGATTGGAAAATATTCTGTAAATATCACATAACTAGGATGCAGACTAATAAAGACAGGAAAAATGAGTGGTAAAATTCTGGCAGGCAGCATAATGTGGGAAAATGTGAAGTTGTTCACTTTAGACAGAGCATTACTTAAATGGAGAACTGCAGAAATCAGAGGTGCGGAAGTTCTTCTCATCCATGAGTCACAAAAAGTTTCGATGCAGATACAGCACATAATCAAGGTCGAATAAGATGCTATCCATTATTATTAGAGGAAGTGAACATAGAAGAAAATGTGTTATGCTTTAGATATATATGGGACTGGTGAGATTACATCTCAAAACTATGTAATGTTCATCCCCCTATTTCAGAAAGGAAGTAGAGGAGGAAGTTCAAAAGAAGGTTCCTAAATTGGTATCTGGAACCAATGGATTGACTCATGAAGATAGGTTGGGACAGGTTGGGTTTGCTTCTTCTGAACTTTTGAAGAATGAGTGGTGAATTGATTGACGTGTATAATATTCAGAACAGTCTTGACAAGGTGGACATGGAAGCATGGAAGAATATTTCCCCTTCTGGGTCAGTCCAGAAATATGGATGTGATGCTTGGGGGAAACTGTGGGGATTGGGGCGAGGCATTGTTAAAAATTAGGAGGTCATTCTTTTAGGACATGAGGAGAAATGTTTTCTCTCAGTTGGTTGAGAGACCTTGAAACTCTACCTCAGAAGGTAAAGGAAGTCAGCTCATTGAATACATTCAGGATGGAGGTAGTTAGATTCTTGTTAGGTGATGGAATAAAACGTTTTTGGGAGTAAATGGGAAAATGAACTTCAAAGCACAAACAGATCAGTTTCCATCACCTTTATAGGAAGAGAGTTTCAGAGACTCCACACCCTCCAGGAGAATAAACTTTGCCTAATCCGTTCAAATGGCCAATATTTAAACTGACCCCAAATCATTGATTCTCACTAAGACTAAACATGCATCAGGACACTGATATCCCACTACATCTTAGAATTGTGTAATTTCTCACAATTTGGATAAAAGCATATAATTTTATATTTTTCACATTTTAAAACTTTCCCCTCTCTTAATCTATGAATATGTTTTTGTAGCCTCCTTATGTCTTCTTCACAACTTACTTTCAAACCTCTCTTTGGGTCATCAGCAAATTTAGCAACCAGACCTTCTGTCCCTTTATCCAAATCATTTATATAAATTGTAAACAGTTTTGGCCCCAGCACAAAACCAAGTGGCACACCATTCTGATCAACCAGAAAAAGAACCATTTATGTATACTGTCCATTTCCTATTGTTCAGCCAATCTCCTATCCATGCCAATTTGCTACAACATACACCATGAGCTTTTATTTTCTACAATAGCGTTTCTTGTTTAACATTTTCCAAATGCCTTCTGGAAATGTAAGTACAGTACATCTCCTCCAACGGGTTAGTGAAACATGATTTTCCTTTTAAAAAACCACATTGACACTGCCTTATCCAACTTATCCAAGTGTCCTGCTATAATTTCTTTCAGAATAGCTTTTTAACATTTTCTCTACAATAAATATTAAGTTAACGGGCCAATAGATTCCTGCTTTCTGTCATATTTCCTTTTTGAATAAAAGAGTTAATATTGGTTATCATCCAATCTAATGGAACATTCCCTGAATCAAGGGAGTTCTGAAAATTAAAACCAATGCATCTATTATCTTCTAAGCCACTTCCTTAAACATCCGAGGAAAAAGACCATCAGGGCTTCGGCATTTATCAGCCCATGCCTCCAACAATATACTCAGTACCATTTCTCTGATGAGTTTTCTCTTTTTTTCCATTTCTTGATTTATCACAGCTTCTGTAATGTTACTTTTGAACACTGATGCAAAACTTCTGTTCAATTCATCTGCTATGCCCTTATTTTTCATTATTAATTCTTCAGACTTACTTTCTATGGGACCAATGCTCGCTTCGTTCACCTTTTGTTTTGTTCAAACATTTATAGAACCTCTTAACGATCTATTTCTTTATTTTTGGATTGCTTTCACTTGTCCTCTAAATTTTCCCTCCTTATTAATCTTTTATTTTTATTAATTTTGTCTCATCTTCTAAATCATCTGTCTTTGCACAATCTTTTTTTAAAAAAAATTGACATTATCTTTAAAATTTCCAGTTATTCCTAAATGTGGGTCCATCCCTTGGAATTTTTCTTAGTCTTTGGAATGTATCTATTCTGCATATTGTGTAATATTTCCTTAAAAGGTATCTGTCACTGCCACTCAATTGACCCATCTTTTAATATGATTTGCCAAATCCATTTAACCAGTTCTGCTTTCATGCCATTAAAACATCCCCTTTAAATTTTGTAAGAAATAACCTCAGATCTACTTCTTTCTCCATCAACCTGACTGTAAATGTAATCATATTGTGGTCATTGCTACTTTTTCTATGAGATAATTAATGAATCCTATCTCATTGCAAACATTGGGTGTAGAACATCCTGCTCTCTGATTGGCTCCAGAAAAATCTATTCTAAGAAATTAATCCAAAAACATTCTATGAACTTCCTATCCAGTATACTTTTGCCCATCGGACTTTTCCATTTTACTTGTAGATTACAAGCATCCATTATTGTTGCCATGCATTTCCGACAAGCTCCCTTCGTTTCTTCATCATGCTCCACCCTGTCATGTGGCTATTGTTAGGGGACCTGCACGTCACCTCCAGAAGTGACTTCTTGGCTTTATTACTTTTCATGTCTTTCCAAACTATTTTTATATCCTGGTTTTCTGAAATTAGGTCATCTATCTCCATTGTAGTAATACCATTATTAAAGAACAGAGCCACTTTTCCACCTATTCTGAGCTTCCTACACTTCCTGTTCAGTATTCCTCAGGTCCCATTCCATGTAATCCTGCTATCAGGTCTTTGTCATGGCTACATGATCATACTTATTCATTTCTATTTGCACTCTCAATTCATCTATTTTGTTTTAAATGTTAATGTATTCATTTACATAGTCTTTAGTTTTATCGTTTCATTCTTTTTGCAATTTGTTTCGTACCTGCTTTCCTGTCATTGCCTATTTATTATTTCCTACAATAATCCCTTTTCCTTTGGCCTTCATTCCACTCTTTGGTTTACTGCATCATTCAAATTTATTCCTTTTCCCCCAATATTTCCTTCTAAATTGTCTCTAATTCCTGAGTTACGGAGTCAGCAAGAACACTGGCATTAGTACAGGTAGTGACCGTCCCATTGGTACAAATCCCACTTTCCCCAGTACTGATCATAATGCCCCACAAACCAGAACCCACTTCTCCAACATCAGTTTTTAAGCTATGCATTGATCTCTCTAACCTGATGTGCTCCATTCCAATTTGCATAAAGCTGAGGTAATAACCCAGACATTACAACTTTTGAGGTCTTGCCTCTTAATTTTTAATTGTTTTCCTCATACTGACTATGCATAATTTCCTTCTTTTGACTGTCTATGTTGTTGGTACCTGTACAGAAAACAACCACCACATCTCACTTCCCACTGGAAGTTCCTCTCCAGCTGTAAACAGATATCCTAAACCCTGGTACTGGCAATGCAATACAACCATCTGGACCCATGCTATTTGTTGAAAAGAACACTGTTTATCTCTCTGACTGTACTCATTACTGCATCAATACATTCCATTTCTCTCCTCTTCCTAAATCAAACAGCTTCCTGTACTATGGTGCCAACGTCAGTTAATTCACCTGTCCTGCAGCACTCACTCTCATCTAGGCAAGATGAAACAAGCTCAAACCTATTGGACAGTTATAAAGGCTGAGGTCTGTGCCCCCTTGGTCTGCTTTTCTGTCTCACTTGCAGTCATATCCTTCCATCCCTGAAAACTGATGACTCAAACTCAAGGGAAGCAGTTGTTGCAGTGTCTGCTGTTCAGCCTTCAGCTATTAAGCTCTGAGCTAAAGCTACTCAAACTTCAGAACTGTAGATTTATTTGCTGTGAACCAAACTGGCATCCAGCAGTCTCCATATGCAGCAGCTGTGACACATCACCAATCCTGCTGCCCTTAATGTATTGTAATTACCTATTTAATTATTTTATTCAAGTAAATATTAACTTATAACCTTACCACCAGTAGCTATAGTATGTTGAAACCCAGGAATAACATAAACCCTGACAATTACCAGACGCCAGATGGCTGAAGTGCCATCTTGGAGGTGGAATACAATGGCAATTTGCAAGAGAACCTGCTGTCCTCCTTCTGGATAACAGTATTTGTCTTTTCATGATGGGCACATCACTCGTAGCATTGTTATTGTCTGTTAGCCAGCCCAGACTCCTGCCGCCCAAGTCAAGATGGCTCGGTTCAAAGCCAGGCGAATAGGTGTCTAAGCTTCTTGAAGTCATTCTGCAAGGCTGTCTACAACATCCTTCTCTGGGAGCCTATTGCTTTTATCAATCATGCTACAACTGTTGTAGTAGTAATGCATGGGGAGTACAAAGGAAGGCAATAGGGTATGCACAGAGTGAGTCATTAACATTTCTATGCCTTGAGGTGTACAAATTAGAAACGTGGTGGGAATGTTTCTATTGTGGTGGTTAGTAATGAAGGCAACATCATGTGTGTGACATTGGTGAATAGGGAATTGGATTTGTTTCCTGGCACCACAGTCAGATAAGTTGGTCATGGACTCAGTAGTGGGGAAGTGGGGAGGTCATCTCTTCTTCAGAGCAATTTGCTTTATAGTTAATGGCAAGAAATAAGCTTTGATGATAGTGAAAGAACCTCAAACATATTAGACAGTTGCAAAGGCTGAGAACCCTGTATACCTGCCTTCTTGGTCTCCTTACCTGCCTCACTTGCAGTCATAGTCTTCCATCCCAGAACACTGACCTGATCTGATGACCCCAAACTCAATACAGCATACAGCAGCCAACCAAAAGTGTTTACTCACATTCTGCTGAGTACTTTGCAGAGCAATCCAGGCTGAAGTGTGTAAATATATATATAAAAAAAAACACTTACCTGGAAACTAAATTGTCGGGTCTGGGGGGCGTGTCCTCAGCTCTCGGAGGTCACGTGGTCCTCTGATGCGTGCACAGAGGATGATCACGTGATGCTCCGGGACGCGGGCGCGGTCACATGGTCTCTCTGTTTCGCGCTCCGGGAGGTCACGTGATCGGCCGTTTCGCGCCCCGGAAGTGGGCGAGATTGCCGTTTCGCGCTCGAAAGGAGGCCGCATGGTGGTCCTTTGTCTCCGAAAAGGGAAGGTCACGTGAGGTTGGACAGCCGGAAATGTGAGGAGGCGGGGAATGGAATCGGAGCAACAGCCAATTAGAAGACAGTTTCACTTGAGTGATGGTATGATGTTTTCTATGGTATAAAAGACTGTGTCAGGGACAGATATACGTCTTTTGTTCTTTCTGAACTGACTGACTGAGTAGTTTGTCAGGGACAGAAAGGTTTAGACCCAGAGCTCTGTATACTTTATCCACTTACTGCTAGAATAAAACTAAAAGTGTAAGATTAGACATTTTTTCCTATTGCTTTATTTAAAGAGCACGCAGGACTTGGCTCACACATAAAAGATAATAAGTTTGTAGATTGAGCCTAAAGTCCGTCAAGTGCTATTTAAGCACCACACTGGTCCATTCCATAACATTTTTTGTGGCAACTCAATTTTCATTCTGTGTATCCTGCCATATCTGCATGAATTGTGCACCAAAGTCATGAGCCATGTCCTCAAACAATACCTGTTGTTGCCACTAAACACCCTCTAGTTTGCTGTGCTGACCCAAATTCAAATTGACGACTGTAGAATGAATGGATCATGACTGCAGGCAGGATATCAGGCAATGACATATTATTCAACATATGGCTCTGATCCAGCTGGATGTACAGCAAACAAAATCTCTTTCAGTTGCTGTGCATCCTAAAAGTGATGGCTGACATTCATATAACAAACCATGTACAGTCAATATTACTGCTCGCAAGAGTTTGCCAGAAATCTCCAAAAATTTTGTGCTTGCTCGACCTGTTTCTCTGAGATAGAGAGTGAAATATATTCTGCTCTGGAATACAGAGCTTCAATAACTTCCCTTATGCAACAGCGGCCACCAAACAGGAAGATGCCGCAAAGATCACTGTTATCAGAATAGAAGGAACAAAAGGTCTGCTTGATTTAATCTGGTCGATATACACTACATTCTGGTCTAACCAGAAGAATCCATTGTCATTAACAAGTTGTAGTACATTGTGTATTAACAACTAGCTACAAAGTACATTGAGGAGAAAATGAACACTGCAGATACTGGATATCAGAGTCAAAGAGTGTGGTGCTGGAAAAGCACAGCCGGTCAGGCAGCATCCAAGGAATAGGAGAATCAGTGTTTCAAGCATAAGCTCTTCTTCAGGAATGAGGGGGTGGCTCAAGGGGGCTGAGAGGTAAAGGGGGTGGAGCTAGGGTGAAGGTAACTGAGAATGCAATAGATAAATGAAGTTTTGGGGGTGAAGGTGATAGGTCAGAGAGGAGGATGGAGCAGATAGATGGGAAGCAAGATGGACAGGTAGGACAGGTCACGAGGGTGATGCTGAGTTGGAAGATTTGGGGAAGGGGAAATGAAGAACATCTACTTGTGGACTGCTTCAGAAAACATTTCCAGGAAGCATGCACACAACAACCCCAATGCCCCATGGCCGAACACTTTAACTCCCCCTCCCACTCTGCCAAGGATATGCAAGTCCTGGGCCTCCTCCACTGCCAAACATTACCACCTAACTCCTGGAGGAAGAATGCCTCATCTTCCGCCTTGGAATCCTCCAACCACAGAGGATAAATGTGGATTTCACTAGTTTTCTCATTTCCCCTTCCCCCCATCACACATCCAACCTTCCAACTCAACACCGCCCTCGTGACCTGTCTACCTTCCTTCCCACCTATCCGCTCCACCCTCCTCTCCAACCTGTCACCATCACGCCCCCACCTTCACCTACTTTTCGCACTCTCAGCTACCTTGCCCCTAGCCCAAACCCCCTCCCATTTATTTCTCAGCCCCCTTGGGCCAATCCCTCATTCCTGATGAAGAGTTTATGCTTGAAACATCAATTCTCTTGCTCCTTGGATGCTGCCTGACTGGCTGTGCTTTTCTGGCACCACACTCTTCGACAAGATATATTGATGTTATTAATATTGCTGCAGAGAATTCAAGGAGGATTTAATGTTAGGTCTCACTAAATGTCTGTCCACAACTCCGAATGACTTCATCATAGTGGGTGCTACTTATGGAATTCCTCAGTCTTCACCCTTTCAACCTCATACACCAGCTTATGATTTCCCCCTAGGTTTGCACACTCCCTACTCCTCTACCTCTCATTATTCCATTCTCACCTGCCACTGCCTCATTGCCCTTTATTACCATGAATTCAATCTCTCCAAACTTCACAATCATACTTGTTCTTTTATGCTGTACTTTATTCTTTGGCCTCTACTATTCTCTTAGTTTCACTCAATTCTATCTGTGACACTAAGTTTCTCGTTCTCAAGCACATCCTACACTCCCTTCTTTACTGTTTCACTCAAATGAGACATATCTGTTCTCAGAATTCCAACTACACAGGAATATGTGAAGAGTCCTTTGAGCCATTTACAACATTGTGAGATTATGACCGATCAACAATTCAGCTCCATATATTTGCCTTAAACACAAATCACTTAATAATAAAAATCTAACACAAAATTGCTCGGTAATACAGAATTCAAAAACCACGAGAAATTCAACATCTTTCATTTCCTACTCATGAGGACCGAAGTGCAAGGAATCCAACTTAGAAAGGAAGCAGCAATTTAGACAGAATGAGAAATTGATAATTAGTTGGATTATATTTGGCTTGGAGATGCAGCAGGGACTGATTAAATTCAAACCAGCCCGAGACCCAGAGAGAATGGAGCACCAGTCCTGGGTTCTAGGAGAGCCAGAGGTAATACTGTTGTTTGGCCTGGCCAAATGTGTTGATGAAATTGGAAATTTAGCCATTAGAGTGACCGGTGTGTGATGATCTTCATACACTAACCAGTACTCCGACTGGTGACTGGGTGATGGGCACATACAGATTACCTCACCAGTCCGGGAAACCCTGCACATGGATGAACGATCACAGCACAAAGTAAGTGAGCATATGTTAATGTTCCTCTAGTTGGCAACAGAAAAAGCAGTGTAAATTTATTTTAAATATTTCCCAAAATTCTTCTGTTGTTTTATCCATAAGGACATAAAAAGGGAGAGTAGACCATTTGGTCCTTCAATGTGCATCAACGTCAAATAAGATTGCACCTGATCTGGTGTGGTCTCAATTCTATTTTCCTTCCTGTCTTCCATAATCCTTGACTCCTTTGTCTGTCAAAAATCTATGGTCTTGCACCTATTGCCTTCTAGAGAATTCCCGCACAGTGAAAAAAATCCTCATCTCCATTTTAAAACATGGACCTCTAATTTTTAAACACTGATCTTTAGTTTAGTTCCCTCATGAGAGGAAAAATATTCCCAATATCCACTTTATTAATTCCCCTTAGTATCATTTTTATTCCAATGAAATCATCTCTCTCTCTTCTAATCTTTCTTAAAATAAACCCTTCACTCCAGGAATGAGTTAAGTGAACTATCTCTGCTTTCAATGCAGTTCTATTCCTTTTAAAATTTGGAGAAGACTCTGTAGAGTTGCAATAAAACATCCATTTCATTCCCCTTGCAGTAAAAACAACATTCCATTCATTTTTCTAATCACTTCTTGTTTCTGCGTGCTAACATTCTGGAATTTAAATAGCCAAACATTCAAGTCCTTCTGGGCAACAGAGTTTTGCAATCTGCTTTCAGTTCCGTTTTTTATATTCTTGCTGCCAAAGTGGACAAGTTCATATTTTCTCACATTATATTCCATCTGCCATTTCTTCCCCCACTCGTTTAACAGATCTAAATCCCTTTCTAGGCACTGTACCTTCACTTGATAGGAACAGATTTGCCAACCTTTCTGCACACAGTCACTGTCTCCTGCTATTTAAGTCATCCATACGTAAATCTAATAGCTTAGGTGAAGTTTGATGCTTCTTGCTTTCAAATACTGTGCCAAACTCAGCCATGTCATGGTGCTACTACATGAACTGTTAACTATTCATGCACTGTTAAGCTCATAACTAAGTCTGGTAGGCACATTATAAATCTAACATGGTTTCCTGATCTGGCTTTTGATTTGAGGAGAAATTGGATCCAATTTTAACAATATTACTTATTCTCATTGTGTTAATCATTCGGGGATGAAGGCATCGCTGGCTGGGGCAACATGTATTGTCAATCTACAGTTACCCTGGAGAAGGTGATGATGAACTATGTTCTTGAACCACTGTAGTAGATATACTGCTTGAATCACATGCTGTAGATATATGCACAATGCCATTGGAGAGAATTCCAGAATTTTGATTGACTGATGCTGAAGGAATAGTGATATGTTTCCAAGTCAGGATGTTGAGTGGTTTGTAGGGGAACTTGTACATGGCAGTGCTCCCATGTATCTACCACCCATGTCTTTCTAGATGGAAGTTGACATTGGTTATGGAAAGTGCTGTCGAAGGATTCTTAGTGAATTTCCTTAGCATATCTTGTCGATAGCACATGCTAATGCTAATGTGTATTGGTGGTGGAGAGAGTGAACGATTGTGAATTTGAAGCCAATCGAATAGGCTGCTCTGCCTGAATGATGTTAAATTTCTTGAGTGTTGTTGAAGTTGCATTCATCCAGGCGAGTGGAGAGTATTCCATCATACTCTCGACTTCTGCTTTGCAGACAGTGAACAACTTTGGGGAGTAGGCCATTGTGTATGTGACATGCATCTGAAGAAAATCTGGTTCCAATGATTAAGGCAGACTCCAGAATTTAGCACAGTGACTGACAAGATGGTGTAACACCACAGATTGGCAGCAAGAACATTTTTAGAATAGACACTGATGCAAATACATCAATGAGGTTCAGAGTCAAACAAGATGTCCAAGCCTTTTTCATTTTTACTTCACACATCAGAGCAATGGCACAAGATGAGAAGAAGCATTGACAATTATTAATACTATTTGTCCTGAAAAGATGGGACCACACACAAGACTAATATTGACACAGAAGCTAATGTCAACATATTACCAATATGCATCCTGAAAGACATGTCCCCCAGCAAGTGGCACTCCATAGAACAGCCTACGAGATACCATCTCATGGTATACTTGTAGAATTATACTGCAGCTCCAATATTAAATCTATGGCATTGAATGACATAGCGTCAGATGATGTGGAGTCTGTGTGGGTGGAATTGAAGAACCACAAAGGCAAAAAAAACATAATTGGACTTGTGTATAGACCTCCTAACAGTGGTCAGGACCAGGGACGCAACATGTACCGGGAAATAGAGAAGGCATGTCAGAAAGGCAAGGTCACAGTGATCATGGGAGACTTCAATATGCAGGTGGACTGGGAAAATAATGTTGCCAGTGGATCCAAAGAAAGGGAATTCATGGAATGCTTACAGGATGGCTTTTTGGAACACCTTGTCATGGAGCCCACAAGGGAGCAGGCTATTCTGGACCTAGTGCTTTGCAATGAACCAGACTCTATAAAAGATCTTAAAGTAAGGGAACCCTTAGGAAGTAGCGATCATAATATGGTGGAGTTCAGTCTGGAGTTTGAAAGAGAGAAGGCAAAATCGGATGTAATGGGTTACAGTTAAATAAAGGTAATTATGAGGGCATGTCTGAGGAACTGACAAAAATAGACTGGAAACAGAGGCTAACTAGGAAGACAGTAGAGCAAAAATGGCAGGAGTTTGTGAGTATAATTGAGGACACTATACTGAGGTTCATCCCCAGGAAAAGAAAGATTATCCGGGGAGGGATTAGACAACCATGGCTGACAAAGGAAGTCAGGAAATGTATTAAAGAAAAAGAGAGATCCTATAAAGTGGCCAAGAACAGTGGGAAATCAGAAGATTGGGAAGGCTACAAAAACAAACAGAGGACAACAAGAGTGTAATAAGAAATGAGAGGATCAAATATGAAGGTAGGCTAGCCAGTAATATTAGAAATGATAGTAAAAGTTTCTTTCAGTACATAAGAAACAAACGACAGGCAAAAGTAGACATTGGGCCACTTCAAACTGATGCAGGAAGCCTAGTGATGGGAGATAAGGAAATAGCAGGAGAACTTAACAAGTACTTTGCGTCAGTTTTCACAGTGGAAGACATGAGTAATATCCCAACAATTAAAGGGAGTCAGGGGGCTGAGTTGAGTATAGTTGCCATTACAAAAGAGATAGTGCTAGAAAAGTTAAAAAGTCTTAAAATTGATAAATCTCCTGGCCGCGATGGGATACACCCTAGAGTTCTGAGAGAGGTGGCTGAGGAAATAGCGGAGGCATTGGTTGAGATCTTTCAAGAGTCACTGGAGTCAGGAAAGGTCCCGGATGATTGGAAGATGGCTGTTGTAACCCCCTTGTTCAAGAAAGGATCAAGACAAAAGATGGAAAATTATAGGCCAATTAGCTTAACTTCACTTGTTGGTAAAATTCTAGAATCTATCATTAAGGATGAGGTTTCTAAATTCTTAGAAGAGCAGAGTCTGATTAGAACAAGTCAACATGGATTTAGTAAGGGGAGGTCATGCCTGACAAACCTGTTGGAATTCTTTGAAGAAGTGACAAGTAGGTTAGACCAGAGAAACCCAGTGGATGTGGTCTATCTAGACTTTCAAAAGGCCTTTGATAGGGTGCCACACGGGAGGCTGCTGAGCAAGTTGAGGGCCCATGGTGTTCGAGGTGAGCTGCTGGGATGGATTGAGGATTGGCTGTCTAACAGAAGGCAGAGAGTTGGGATAAAAGGTTCTTTTTCAGAATGGCAGCCAGTGACGAGCGGTGTCCCGCAGGGTTCAGTGTTGGGGCCATAGCTATTCGCATAATATATTAATGATTTGGATGAGGGGACTGGGGGCATTCTAGCGAAGTTTGCCGATGATACAAAGTTAGGTGGACAGGCAGGTAGTACTGAGGAAGTGGGGAGGCTACAGAAAGATCTCGACAGTTTGGGAGAGTGGTCCAGGAAATGGCTAATGGAATTCAACGTGAGCAAGTGCAAGGTCTTGCACTTTGGAAAAAAGAATAAAAGCATAGACTACTTCTAAATGGTGAGAAAATTAGTAAAGCCAAAGTACAAAGGGATCTGGGAGTGCTAGTCGAGGATTCTCTAAAGGTAAACATGCAGGTTGAGTCCGTGATTAAGAAAGCGAATGCAATGTTGTCACTTATCTCAAGAGGGTTGGAATATAAAAGCAGAGATGTGCTACTGAGACTTTATAAAGCTCTGATTAGGCCCCATTTGGAGTACTGTGTCCAGTTTTGGGCCCCACACCTCAGGAAGGACATACTGGCACTGGAACGTGTCCAGCGGAGATTCACATGGATGATCCCTGGAATGGTAGGCCTAACATATGAGGAACGGCTGAGGATCCTGGGATTGTATTCATTGGAGTTTAGAAGATTAAGGGGAGACTTAATAAGACGTACAAAATAATACATGGCTTGGAAAGGGTGGATGCTAGGAAATTGTTTCCGTTAGGCGAGGAGACTAGGACCCGTGGACACAGCCTCAGAATTAGAGGGGGTCAATTCAGAACAGAAAGGCAGAGACATTTCTTCAGCCAGAGTGTGGTGGGCCTGTGGAATTCATTGCCATGGAGTGCAGTGGAGTCCGGGATGCTAAATGTCTACAAGGCAGAGATTGATAGATTCTTGTTGTCTCGAGGAATTAAGGGCTACAGGGAGAACGCTTGTAAGTGGAGTTGAAATGCCCATCAGCCATGATTGAATGGCGGAGTGGACTCGATGGGCCGAATGGCCTTACTTCCACTCCTATGTCTTATGGTCTTATGGTCTATATACAAGGTCCTCTTAACTCCCCAAATCTACCAATCTACCAATCACAATTCATGAGATTCAAACAAAACCAACTGTGGCAGAACAGACTGCACATAGCACAATCGAGTCAGTCAACAATCTCGAAGGATCTGAATTTGCAGAGAAACATAAACTGAGCAGATTACCCAAACCACAGGAAGATCAAGATATTTCTCTTGATCAACACAGGGTTTCCCAAAGTGGGGATTGTAGTTTGAGCTGAAGACTTGGGCTGATACCTCTGCCCTTGTTCTGATAGGACTTCTTCTCCATGTAAATCACTGAGTGGTCACAATAATATTTGAACCTCCAGATACGGTCACAGTGGGAATACCTTTAAGATGGATTGCTCTACATGTTGATGCTCTAGACTACACATTTGAAGACATTCTCAAGACTGATCTGTTATAATTTTCCCAGAATCTGTGAAATGTTGCAATGAGCAACTGCCAAAGATAACCAAACACAAGAGTTGGAAATGATCATTATTTAGGGCTGGCCTCACTGTATAAAAGAAATATCTGAGGTAATTTGATACAAAAGTGGAAGTTGTCGGAGAAACTCAGCAGATCTGGCAGGAGAAAAAGCAGAGTCAATGCTTTGAGTCCACTGACTCTTCTTCAGGTTTTCTCAGCCTGTATTAAGAGAGTAAGGATTAACACTCCCAATGATGCTGACTGTCGGTAATGTCGAGTACAGCAACAAACAGCAAGATAATCAAGTTGACAAACAAGTTCACCAGATAAAACACCCTGTCAGAGGCAAACTGACATCCAAACTACTGGCAGGTGATCTGTACAAAATTCCCATTACAGGCTCAAACCCTTATCTATTTCTTAATTCTAAGCCAAAACGCTCCTCTCCTTGCTAACCGTTTGCTATATCCTCTCATTTCATTGAAATGATTTCGGAAGTTCAGCAAACCCATCTTGGATACACCTCTTCCTCCTATTTTCCCTATCATTTCTATAGACCATTAAACTTGACACATTTAGTTCCCAGTCTTGACTGTCATGCAACAAGCTCCCTCATGATGTCATACCATCCAAAGCTGAATTTGAAAATACAATTCATTTAGTTTGTTCCTTATGCTTTTTCTTAAAGAACACCCTTTTGGTGATACGCAATAAGTAATCCTCTACATTTATACTTCTCTCTCTTTTGCATTCTTGGTTTATCCTTTACCTATAATGCATAAAGTAGAATTACTGATTTGACTTTACTCTCTTCCATTTTGTATGTCTTCAATCTATTATCTTTATTACATTTTCGACATGGACCCTGGTTTTAAAACAGAAATCAAGTAACAAAGAGGAAAATATAAGTATCTGTTAGCCTTCCTGTCTTTTCTCTGTTTCATTCCTAGCCCTCCGAGTCTTATTTCTCTTTGTATCATGTTGTTCATGTCTCAACAGCTAATGTAATTAGATGGCTCCACAATTCAACTGATCTTTCTAAATGATCTATTAACACAAATAACTTTTTATTCTTTCCTCAGGCTTTCCCTCTCTACCTCCACTTCTTTGTTTTATATGCTCCCTCAAATTCATGGGATACAAAAGAAAAGCTGAAACAGGTTTGTAGTCAGAAACTGCCATATTTCAAAAGGTCTGTTCTGAGCAAATGTACTTGGATACATGGCCACTTTAAAACAATTTCCACATGGATGTTGTCTCTACAGGATTACAGTAGAAACTCAGGAGAAATTCAAGTAATGAAATCTCTTAGAGATGTAATACTCACACTGCGTGCTTCAAATCAGAATCTTCAAGGACGTGTAAAAACAAACAAAAATTAGTATTGTTATGATGAAAGATCAGACCTCTAAAGAATTTATAGCTTTACATTTTATTACCTTCAATTCCAACTTTCATTAAATAAAAGGACTGCTAGAGAAATCAAAACTGTGGATGTAAATTGAGTTATTATCTGGCAAGGTCCACACGAAGCTCATGGAATGTTGCACCTGTAAAGTGTCAAGGAAACTTCAAACAAAGAGAAACTTCACAAAAAGAGATAATGAGAAAGTTGACTATTAGATTTCTTACAGTGTGGAAACAGGCCCTTCAGCCCAACACGTCCACACCGACAGTTGCCCGAGGCGGGAATTGAACCCAGGTCTCTGACACTGTGAGGCAGCAGTGCTAACCACTGTGCCACCATGCTGCCCATATCTTCCACTCCTCTCAACAGAAAACTGGCTCTGGCAAACATGCGTGTTTTGTCATCCATGAATATACCAAAATAAGAGTTAAAAACTTACAGCAACACTAGTCTATGTTATTGATCGGACATCTTAGTGTGTGGGCTTGATACTGTGAAAGCCACGGCTTTGAGTACAGATAGTTTAGCACCCCTATACCCCAGGAGAAAGTGCGGACTGCAGACGCTGGAGATCAGAGTCAAAAGTATAGTGCTGGAAAAGCACAGCAGGTCAGGCAGCATCCAAGGAGCAGGAGAATCAATGTTTGATGTATAAGCCCTTCATCAGGAATGCTGGAATTCAGCTGCTGTTGAAAGGAAGCAGACTAACAGAATTTCAACCAACCTGCAAAAAGCAAGAATCTTAAAATTGGCTGCTCAATTATCAATGGCCGTATTGTTGGTAGCAACCACAACATCTTCATATCTGTTTGTCACGAACAAACCACAGGCTATGTTTATTACTTATAAGTTCTATTAGCTTGAATGTAACTATTATGGCTAATCATTGTGTATGTGTGGGGTATTATTTTCTCATGTTTGGTAATTAAACGAAAAATGAATAAATCCATTATTTTGTTACTCCAAGAGAGACTTGTTAAATTGTTCTTTTCAAAACATCTGCTCATTTGGGTTTGGGAAGTAGGTGCCCACAAGGAAAAAGTTCCTTTTAAATTAACCTTGTTGTAAATAACCAAGGATGTAGGTGAATAATCAAGGGGAGTCAATCTACCAACCTTTAGATGGGAGCTCAATAATTTGGTGCATCCAGTCCGAAACCTTAACAAATTACAGAAACTAATCCAGGGTCTGATCACAAGAATGCAAGAGAAAATGGAATTGTGGCATTATGAATGAAGTAGTTTGTGCAGTTGCATTGAAGTACTCAATTTGAATATAAGAAATATCAGCTGCTGAAGAAAAAATATTGACATAAAGAAATTGATATAATCTCACCAGAAAATCTCTGGAAAACAGCAACACTCCCTCAGCCTTTCCTGAAAGTTCAAGCTCAGATTTATATTAATACCATCATTGAGACACTGCAAGCTAAATATGAATTATGCAATCTTGCAAATGCAGTGCATCTAAATTTCCAGGATTCAGTGAAGTTGTCATTTAATTGCAGAGATGATATTTTTTCTTCCACTCCCCTTCTATTCTTTTTGGGGCTTAATTGAAGAAAAAAAGAGAACTAATTTATTTATTAATAATAATGTGACACCCTTTACATTGAAAGTATCCATCATAATGTCACCTACAAACTAACAGATGTTGCAAATACTTGCAGTGGGCTTTCAAAGAGAATGGTTGCCCCACCTACTAAATAAATAATAGGCATGCTTCATGTAAAGGTGAGTGACAAGTGCAAAATTAACAGGGAGGGCTGCTTCATTCAGTACATGGACTCAGCACATTGGCTGCTGGATACACGTTCTATTGGATGCATTGCAAGAACACACTTTGGTTACTTTCACAGCACCTTGCTCCCTGTATACTCTATACCTTAAAAGAGCTGTATATTATGATTTGGAATCCACCTCAGTTTTCAATTTAATTTAGATTTTTCATTTTCAGAAAGCAATAAAGTTTGCTGTGACACTTGGTAGTTAAAGGTTTCACGCAATTGCCTGTGAACTGGCAGAAAACTGGCACACAATGCATCTTCAATTGTAAAAATTGTGACATATTACTTTCCTGTTATCCTTAGAAGTTTAGTGTTAGTGGAGAAAAGGTGCTAAATGCAATGCCTCTGTTCTGGACCAGGCCAGACCCCTTCGAAACATCTCAAGAAAGTGACTCAGACCCGAACTTTGCTCGTTGTTTTAAGCAGGTGTAACATGGATATTCCAGGAGGGCTGCAGTTAGTCAAATGACTTAGTTTAAACAAAACATAATTTATTTACAAGATTACTGAATGAATCAAAATCAAAAGAGAACAGAATACAGAATAACTTAATCTATCTGAAAGCCAAACAGATTATCCCAACTTAATGAGGCTATTCCAAATACTTGCAACAATCCTCATAAACACCCCTTGGCACTAAAAGGTAAACTCAAACACAGAGTCTTACGGGAGAGAAGTCAGAGAGAGAGAGAGCACCAGCATGGACCTGCTTCTTTTGGTCCTGCAGCTACAAAAACACTACTGTGCTAAAACCAAACCAAACCAAACCAGAGAAAAGCTGAGTTGGGAACAGTGGTCACTCCCCTTTCATTGTGTTAAAGTGTATTTTTTAAAACTTGAAAGCCAATTCCTGAGGCAGTATCTATTGGCTATAATCAAACTGGCCCTAAAACCCAACCAACCTTAGACTTTTCAGAGTCTGTGACTTTTATGACCTCGCCAAGAGAAAAAAAACCAAGGACACCAAGATTCCTGAAGAAGGGTTTATGCCCGAAACATTGATTCTCCTGCTCCTCAGATGCTGCCTGGCCTGCTGTGTTTTTCCAGCACCACATTTTTCAACTCTGGTCTCCAGCATCTGCAGTCCTCACTTTCTACAAGGACACCATAACCTTATTAAAGGAACAGCATCGTCACACTTTATATGCCACTATCATAATATTGCAACCCCAGTCCCATATCCACTTCAAACTTCCCATTGCATTGGGCAGAAACTTAGATGGGTCTGACCAACATGGGTTATGGTGAGGTTCATGACAAAATTGGTCAAGAATTCTGGCAAGGTCCACTTTGACAGTGGGAGAATCATGCTTCTCCTTTATGTTTGTCACAAGCAGTGTGTTGAATGTCTTACTAGGCAATGGCAAGTTGCCAAAGTGAGATTAAAATTTGTTAAACACCTTCTTCATGGCTCATCTTGCCTCATTAATATTCAGCTTTCTAGCCGAACAAGCTTGCCAAGTAAGCTGTGTCTAGAAACCTCAAAATGAAAACCAAAGCAGGAACTGGCAAATTTAGCTCACCACTTGCTCCAAAAGATCTTGATGTTGGACACCGGGCACCAAAATTACGGCACGCTCCATTGGCAGTGGCCATATGTATCCAAAGTCCACAGGTATTGCCATCTGACAAATACCAGCCTCTAAGAACCCTCAAGGTACATCGCTGATCCACTTCCAGGATACTTCCACACTTCAACGCTGCACCTATTGTTAAATTGCTGAAGCAAGGACAATGTGCACTGAAGGACACAACTCAGCTCATGGACTGAACCAGATTGCTGCTCCAGGATCTTTGCTTTTATTGCTCACATCATCCTTGGTTTGTACTGTCTTGACTTTTTCTGTTTTGCCCCTGTAGCCAGAGATACCAGGATCATATAGGAAGTCAAGGCCGACCTCTGATTCCAGTCCAAGGACTTGCAAATAGTCAGTCAGCCATGCAGAGTAGTCAGATTCAATACATTCTATATAAGGTCAAGAGCTGAATGTTGGGCAGCTTATCACCAACCTTGACATTTTCTGCCCTAATGGGGGCTGTTTTCCTCCTGGAGTGAGAGACAGGCAGGTACTAATGGTGATGGAAGTGAGTAGCACAGCTGTTACTGTTAATGCAGGTGGGGAGGTGGCCCAGCGAGTGAGTAAGCAGCATGAATTATGTGAGTTCATCAATGTGTGGATGCAGACCAGAGGTGACTTTAGTGGAGACCATGGTACAACAGTTTTGTAAGGAATGAGAAGAGCTGAACTGAGTGGCCAGTATAAGGAGATTGTTGGCAGATATTATGAATAGCCTTTAGGAATAACCATCAGACAATGAAATAGACACAAATGATGCAACATTTGAGAATATTTTGAGGCTGAAAATGAAATGTGACCAGGTAGGACAAAGCAGTCAGGGAGAACCAAGTAAAACATAATAAAGAAAAGATGAGGTACATGCATTACTTATAATAACAGGTAAATGACATACATCTAGGCAGGATTGTCAATCCAAAAAAGTTAATGCTTGATATGGTGCTGTGAAATAAAGTAAATCATTATCGGATCCAAAAACCCGATTGATAATCCACCCGTGAAACAGACTATAAAGCAAGAGAATCAGGGAGAGCCCTGCTCAGGAGGCAGTAGAAAAGGACTGAACAAAGACTTGGTGGAATCTTCAATAATGATGACAAGTTGCATGTCAGGCATGGAAACGAACGTCCCTGCTTCTCAGGGCTTCTTTCACAGGATATTGGTTCTCAGTTATCACGTATACAAGCACTGGCTAAATCTTGCATTGGAATGATCAGGATACCCCTTCTTTATACCACAGGGCATAAGGTCCTGCCATCCTATTGAAACAGCAGCTGGATAAACAGTCACTCAGTCTCGAGGTCTCCTGCAACTAAGCATTCTCTTCCCTCCACCCTTGCCTAGCCACTATCTCCTTTGGTCATACAGAGTTCTACCCTTGGGCAACATGTGCTGTGTACTCCAGTCTCCCTCCCTTGGTCATCCTCCGAGCCCCTAGCTTGCACTGCAGCAACTCAGTCAATTATGGCATGACACATGTAAACAATTCTCAAAGAAGACAAAGCTGTGGCTCCACTCCAAATTCTGGTAAGTACATTACCTCCCCTCCTGCATAGATCTTGTATACTGTGAAGAAAAGAAAGGCGCATGCAGTTCCCTCACAGAGATATTAATTGGGATGCAGAGCTTAGTTTTGACAAGCTGACCTTTCAATGAGCATGCACAAGATGCAGATGTATGCAAAAGGATTTCCCAACACTTAGATTAGATTCCCTACAACATGGAAACAGGCCCTTCGGCCCAACAAGTTCACACCGAATCTCCAAAGAGTAACCCGCACAGACTCTCATCCTATATTTACACGTGACTAATGCACCTAACACTATGGGTAATTTAGCATGGCCAATTCACATGGCCTGTACATCTTTGTGGGAGGAAACCCATGCAGACATGGGGAGAATGTGCAAACTCCACACAGACAGTCGTCCAAGACTGGGATCAAACCTGGGTCCCTGGCGCCGTGAGGCAGCAGTGTAACTACTGAGCCGCCATGTCATTTACTGAAGGTTAATCACCTTTCATATTCCGAGAGTTTAATTGTAAACAGTCATCCCACCATCAGGGCCTAACTTTTGGCCTCTCTTGCCTTGGTTCCTGCTCCAAGAAGCAACACAAAAGGCCATCCTCTGGCATCAAAATTGGAGGTATTTCTGCACGTCAACTCTCTTGCCCGATCTGGACCTCCACTTGCAACTCCTCATTGTTGTCTGTATTCACTGTGCAACTACCAATATTATAGCCCATCTCAGAATATTATCAAAAACTTGACTTCCTGATTAATTACTTTATTGGACAATAAGAACTCTCAAGTATTTTTCAAATTTAATTTGAAACTTTTAGAATATTACAAATTATTACAATTGCCAAGAAGGAAAGATGCCTTCCATTTTAATATCCATTTTACCATCTCATAGAATCCCCACAGCATAGAAAGAGGTCATTCTGCCCATTGGGTCCACACCAACACTCCAAAGAGCATCCTACCCAGAGCCAACCCTCTGTAACCCTGTACAGGTGGCACGGTGGCTCAGCAGCTAACACTGCTGCCTCACAGCGCCAGGGACCCGGGCTTAATTCCTGCCTCGAGCAAATGTCTGTGTGGAATTTGCACATTCTCTCTGTATCTGCGTTGGTTTCCTCTGGGTGCTCTGGTTTCCTCCCACAATCCAAAGATGTGCAGGTCAGGTCAATTGGCCATGCTAAATTGCCCGTAGTGATAGAGGTAAATTTAGGGTAGGGGAATGGATCTGGGTGGGTTACTCTTCGAAGGTTTGGTGTGGACTTGTTGGGCCAAAGAGCCTATTTCCATACTGCAGGTAATCTAATTCCCACAGTAATCCACCTAGCCAACATATCCCTGGACACCACAGGGCAATTTACCATGGCCAATCCACCTAATCCGCGTATCTTCGGACTCTGAGAGGAAACCACAGTACCAGCAGGAAACTAAAGTAGACATGGGGAAAATATACAAACAATACACAGTCAGTCACCCAAGGCTGATATCAAACCCATGTCCCTGGCTCTGTGAGCCTGCAGTGCTATCCACTGAGCCACTCTGAACAAAATGGGCTGGATTTTATATACACTCGGATTATCAAACCAAATGTTTAGTGGGCCACTTTGTTGCAGTCCAGTGAAAAGGGGACCAATTAGAAGCATGATGGTTGCTCTGGACACAATCCAAAGTCTGATCTGGAACATCAGGAAGCACAAGGGTTATGTCACAAGCAGGAAGTCGGTCATGGCTACAAATTTATAGGCTCCTGGCTCTCTGAAATTGTCTTTTATTTTCTTTTCAATCTTTTTTGGCCTTCAGCAAAGAAGAGTTAAATAAACATAAAGGCTGCTGCCTTCACTAGCAGAATCTGCCGCCATGCTTAACCACGGTCCCGGAGACAGGCCATTTCTTGTGTCCTGGAGTTGGGGGCCAGGTATAGTGTGTCAAAATTCGCAGATGTCATGAAGATGAGTGGTCGAGCAAAGTGTGCAGAGGACTTTGAAAGTCTGCAGAGGGCTATTCCGTATATACTTGTGTAAAAATCAATCTCATGCAAACGTCGACCGCTTATTTTTGGTCAACAAGGCTAGTATTTTACATATATCTTGGGTAAAAGTCAATCCCACTATATCACATTATAAACCTCTTACAAAGGAAACTGCATGTTCTCATTAATCCACATAAATAAAATTTCATTCATTCATTCATACTGGTAACTCTACTCATTGTTCTTTGTTTACTACATTGTGGCCCCTTTCATTAATAACTATACTTAGCCCACTTGGGTTAATACAGCACATTTTGATTCATTCATTCATTCAGACCAGTACTAAGTCTACCGGTACTTACCACACTTTGTTCACGATGCATCCAAAAGTTAATATCGTTAAAAAATTAATCATTTTAATTATATCTGAATAAAAGTGAGATCGATTACCTACATATATCTTTAATTTTTTGACAAATTTGTTAATGTTGCTGAGGTTCATTACATACAAGAGTAAATGGGAGGGAAGTGGAAAAATTTGGTGGGAAAGTTAAGATGCTTACACATTCAGAATTTAATAAATGTTTCATTTTAAATGTGCCATTATACCAGGCCATGGTGATGTTGAACAGTGTGATTTTGTAGGATTTCAATGAATCTTTGACGTGTTAAATTTTCATACCAATATGTATAAATTTACTACCAATAATTAATTCGTGTTTCTGTTGCTTTTATCCGGTAATTACCTTTACCATAATTCATTGTTTTTCTTCTTTACCTGGGATTAGTTGAACGATCAAATCAACTTCTGCTAATAATACAGTATTTCAAACTGCAGCATGAATTTCAGCCCCTCAAAACTAGTGCATGTGTAATAGTTGACCCTATAAATTGAATATTTAAAAATAGTCTAGAAAATTTGACTTTTACACGAGTCTAGCAAGGGTCTAGCAGATGGATTACAATGTTAGTAAATGTGAGGTCAGCCATTTTGGTAGGAATAACACCAAAATGAACTATTATTGAGGTGGTGAAAAATTGCAGCATGCTGCTGTGCAGAGAGACTCGGGTGTTCTTGTGCATGAATCACAAAATGTTGGTTGCTAGGTGCAGCTGGTAATTAAGAAGACAAATGGAATATTGTCTTTCCTTGCTAGAGGGTTGGAGTTTTAAAAAAACAGGGAGGTTATGCTGCAGTTGTATCAGCTCCTGATGAGGCCACACACTTGGATTACTCTGTACAGTTTTGGTCTCCTTATTTGAGAAATGGTGTACTGGTAGTACATGTGGTGCAGAGGAGATTCACTAAGTTGAACCTGGAAGTAAGAGGATTGGCTTATAAGGAGAGCTTAAGTAGACTGGGACTCTACTTATTGGAATTTAGAAGAATGAGGGAATATCTGACAGGAACACTGAAAATTATGAAGGGAATAGAAAGCAGGGAGGTTACTTCCATTGGTGGGTGATATTAGAACTAAGGGGCATAGCCTGAAAATAAGGAGGTGCAGATTTAGGACTGGGTTGAGGAGGAACCTCTTCACCCAAAGAGTTGTGAATCTGTGGAATTCCTTGTCCATTGAAGCAGTTGAGACTACCTCACTGAATGTTTTGAGGCAAAGGTAGATAAATTTTTGAACAGTAATGGAATTAAGGTTTATAGTGAGTGGGCAGGTAAGTGGAGCTGACTCCACAAAACGATCAGCCATGATCTTATTAAATGGCGGAGTTGATTCAAGGTACTAGATAGCCTACTCCTGTTCCTAGTTCTTATGTTCTTAAGTACTGCCTTGTCATAGCTGCCATGAAACACTCTCAAACATTTTCTTGCCCAATGTCCAAAAAATGCAGTGGTTAGCAAAGAAAAGACAATTGCGTTGGTAATAAGTTTGATAAGTTATTGATTAGTCATTTTTAAAAAGCTGCTAACTTCAGATGTCGCCATCTGCTTACCTTTTGGAAACACATTTCATGATGTGTGTTGCCCACCCGGCATTACCATCACATTCACATGGTTGGCTGGTGGGCGTGGCTTGCCACCATCAAATCCAGCCCAATGGCAGACAAATGTCAAAGAATGACATTGGAGTGAGGCCAGGAAAATAAATTTAGCAGAATTTTGTCAAAAACATGCAAGCACATATCAAATTGAAATCAGAATGTCGTCAACATGGATAACATTCAATGGTATACACGAGCAGTAACTATGAGGATAGCAACAGTTTTAGGGACTTATAGACCTTATATTATAGTTATAAGAAGTTTTCATGCTATCTCACCCACGTAGAATGCAGTGCACCATTCCTCACGAAACTCTAGTGGTATCCTTCAATAGAAAATACAACCTGAAAAAGTGTAGAACAGTCAAGTCCACTCCAAACTATTTTCCACCCTGTTATTGAATTAAAGTGATTCTGCTGATGTAATGATGTAATTACTTTTCTCTCATCATATAGATCTGTTAACGAAAGCTTCTTTGTTTAGCTGCCATTGTGTTTTAGCAGTCGCAACCCCTAATGGGCATTGGTTCCCAATACAAAGTTGGCCAGAAATTACTTCCGGTCGCTGTGGGAAAATTGATAGTGACTTTCAGCAGTGACTTATATGTTTCGCAAATGAAAAAGAGCAGATGCACATCTGTGAGTACTTTGCACACCTTCACAATTGGTGTTTGCCAAATTCAATTTTCAAGTCAGTGCTTTGGCTGCTGACGTAAGCAGGAGGGTTTACGATCTCTTAGCCATTTGGATTTTCAAATAAGTGGCCTGTGCGCATTACACTCAGTTGTGCCACGTGTTCAGTGATGCAAAGAAAGGCTTAAAATGGACATTACAAATTTCTCCAAAACCCTGCAAATCTCAGGGCAATTATGTAATTTTGGAGCTAGAAGACATCTTCCGAACCCTGACCAAACAGACTCAGCGTATTCGTTTTCCAAAGCAGGTAAGCAGTACTGGAACATTCAGTTCCCAACCTTACTGCAGAAACCCAAGGTGCAGAGCAATTGAGGTGTTTTCATGCACAGTTCACAACAAAATTAATAAGTAAGTAAAGCACATAATTAAGAAGGCAATTGGAATGATATCCTCTAATACAAGAGGAATTGAACTTAAAATAAAGGATATTATATGTGATATAGGGTGCGAGATTTATATAGATTTTATTTTCATTTATTTTTGAGCTTGGATTTTTAAAATTTTCAACAAGTGGCATATGGGATTGTCTGTGTAACTGGAGGGATTTAATGATTAACTTACGTTTTTGTGATAGTGATTTCTGTTAGAGCATTTTGGGAAAGTTAGTCTCCAAGAACTAATAGGTTTTTCTTTACATTGGTGGGATTGAGAGAGTTTACAATTAAATAAAGCAAACAGTACAGGGCATTAGGCTTTTTGATAGATGCTGCAACACTTTTTTAAGCTTAGGGGAAGCACCCATGTCTTGAAGAGAAATCTTTCAGTTTTAGCCTCAGGTTGGAGCAGTTCTGCAGGATTCTTATCAGAAGATGGATATGTAAAGCAATTTCTCCTGGGAAAGGTAGAAGATGGTTTAGATTTGCTAAAAAATGGATTACGCCAGAGTCAGGAGTTTAGTAATAGTTCCAGATCAGAAAGGTTTGGGCAAAACCCTAAAGGGGTTGTTTTAAGACAAAAAGGATTAAATTCACATAGTTGAAAGCTCCAGGAAGAGACTATCACTTTCTTCAGACCGAAGCTCACAGTTAAAGCCTAGAGAGGTGATTGATAAAATAACTCCACAGAGGCCAGCAACACGACACCAAGTCACCTTTTATTTATATGTGGAGTGTCCCTGATCCAACTCCCTCAGAGCCAGCTGTCAGAGTGAACAGGATGTCTGACACTCCTGTTTATATCTGTTAGCTTGGGCTCCTTGATTGGACCAGGTTAACAGACCCAATCAGGGAACTCATATTCTACGAGGTACACCTGGCTGACCTCATTAAAATCACTACAATAGAGACTGTGACTCTCTCTAGTGCGAGAACTGTGAAGACATGTTTTTGGATCTGTAGAGGAATGCTTTTTGGGATTAATGGGATTAATTTTTTACTGCATGTTTTGAAATCTTTATCTATACATTATATGTAAGTAGTTTGGTTTATCATACTTTATTTTTATATCCCTTGTGAAATAAACTTTAATTTTATTATTAAACCCAATTCTGAAAGGTAGTGTGTTTAAATTGCTGCAGTGTGTTTTATAGATGGTACATATTGTAGCCTCTGTGGGGAGTTAAAAGATGCTGTGTTCCCATGCCAACACTCCTGTCTTAGGTCTACTGCAGTGCTCCAGTGATGCTCAATGCAAACTGGAAGAATAACACCTCACTTTCTGCTTGGGTACCTCACAGCCTTCAGGACGCAACATTGACTTTACCAATTTTACAGCATGAGCATTCCCTTTCTTGTCCCCAGGTGCTCTCGTGAAATAGGTTGCTTTTGATATGGGCCAAGCCATTTTTAACTATTCATAGTCCCCATTATCTCCCAACCAGCTGCTCTTCTACCCTGGCCTACTATTTATAATCCCTGCCCACTTTTTTCTCTGTATCACTCTGGGCTTTATCTCCACCTATATGCCCTCTCACTTTTCCCCCCATTCCCCCATCATCAGCTTAAATAACCACAGTTCCTATCCACATCTAGTTGTGAAGAATGGTAACAGGGTTCAAAACTTTAACTCTGTTTTCTCTGCCCCGATGCTGCCACACCTGTTGAGTTTCTCTAAAGAATTCTGTTTCTATTCTCATAAAATGCGATTATCCAACACTTATCATTGGAAGAGTCAAAATCTAAAATTGGGATGCCATTGGATAGTATTTAGTTGGAACTAAAAAGATTTGAATGAGATGAGAGACACAACCTGAAACAATAGGTTAAGAATATTAAGAAAAATTAAAATGGAAAGGGAGGAAGAATGGAATAAGATAAAAAGTGATGAAAAGAAATGCAGAGAGAAATGGAAAGGAAGATGGAATTTAAAAAGCGTGACTTTCCAAGTGTCCAAGTTAAAGAACATAAGATGGCCATGAAGCAGCTTAGAGCGAAAAGGGCTGGAAGAGGTACTCGCTTAAGTGAACAGACGGAAGGACATCAAAGTAATAAAGAAGAAAGACTGGATCCAAATGATGTAACAAGACTGGACATTGCTAGAAGTTAAATGGAAGACCAATTGCATTAGTAGGAATGTCCAATGAATCTTCAATAAAGGGAAATCAGGAAAGGAAGTAGTTGCAATAAGGGCAGCAATAGTGCAAAGCGAATGTGTATCCTTACAATAAACTGAAAAGTTAGAGGTAGCTCAAGGCAGTCATGAAAGTTAAGTTTTGAATTTTGACAAAGAAAATCAGACCCCTGGATGCTAAGTATTTTGTTTCTTCACATTTCAAATAAAGGAAGTAAATTAATAAAAATATCAAGAAACACAAGAGCAAATCAGTCCCTGCCACTATCTAATGATACTGTTTGTCTTACAGAAGGATTCTGATGAAGAAAGTTTTAATTGGAGGATACATAGAGATTACAAACTAGTACATTATACTGGCTTGAATTAAAAAGTGTTCATAACAGATACTCCATGAAATTGGGTGTTACAATATATGAATAAGTGTCAGGTAAATAATACCTTAGTATTCCTTAAGGTCTCAGTGTCACAGTGCCAGTCTTCATCAAATCGATTCACTCTGTGTGATAGTAAGAAAGGGCTGAAAGTACTTGATGCTGCTAGGACTATTGGCCCTGACAATATTCCAGCAAGAATACTGAAACTCTGTGCCCCAGAATTAGCTGCATCTCTGAAAAAGATGCTCCAATACTGGAACCTCCCTGACATTATAGAATTTGGATACAGAACTGGCTCAAAGGTAGAAGACAGAGGGAGGTGGTGGAGGGTTGTTTTTCAGACTGGAGGCCTGTGACCAGTGGAGTGCCACTAGGATCGGTGCTGGGTCCTCTACTTTTTGTCATTTACATAAATAATTTGGATGCGAGCATAAGAGGTACAGTTAGCAAGTTTGCAGATGACACCAAAATTGGAGGTGTAGTGGACAGCAAAGAAGGTTGCCTCAGATTACAACAGGATCTTGATCAGATGGGCCAATGGGCTGAGAAGTGGCAGATGAAGTTTAATTCAGATAAATGCGAGGTACTGCATTTTGGGAAAGCAAATCTTAGCAGGACTTATACACTTAATGGTAAGGTCCTAGAGAGTGTGCTGAACAAAGGGACCTTGGAGTGCAGGTTCATAGCTCCTTGAAAGTGGAGTTGCAGGTAGATAGGATAGTGAAGAAGGCGTTTGGTATGCTTTCCTTTACTGGTCAGAGTACTGAGTACAGGAGTTGGGAGGTCATGTTGCGACTGTACAGGACATTGGTTAGGCCACTGTTGGAATATTGCGTGCAATTCTGGTCTCCTTCCTATCGGAAAGATGTTGTGAAACTTTACAGGGTTCAGAAAAGATTTACAAAGATGTTGCCTGGGTTGGAGGATTTGAGCTATCAGGAAAGGCTGACCAGGCTGGGGCTGTTTTCCTTGGAGTGTCAGAGGCTGAGGGGTGACCTTATAGACGTTTATAAAATTATAAAGGGCATAGATAGGATAAATAGACAAGGTCTTTTCCCTGGAGTGGGGGAGTCCAGAACTAGACGGCTAACTTGTGTTAGATTTAGGACCTAAGGGGCAACGTTTTCATTCAGAGGGTGGTACATGTATGGAATGAGCTGCCAGAGGAAGTGGTGGAGGCTGGTACAATTGCAACATTTAAAAGATATTTGGATGGGTATATGAATAGGAAAGGTTTGGAGGGATATGGTCCGGGTGCTGGCAGGTGGGACTAGATTGGGTTGGGATATCTGGTCGGCATAGACGGGTTGGACCGAAGGGTCTGTGTCCATACTGTACATCTCTATGATTAAATACAGAGGTGCAACTTGCAAGTTTCCAACCAAGTTGCACACCATCCTGTTTTGGAGCTAAAGCATAGTTTCTTCACTGTTGTCAAAATCCTGGAACCCCATCCCTAACTAGGGACAGGGAATAAATGATGGCCAACTAATACTACCCATGCTCCCCCGAGTGAATGGATAAGTATAACAAAGTTAGGACTTATGAAATAAAATGAACAGTTAGAATATTGATGCAAAATTTGCTGAGCAACAGGAAACAAAGAATCACTTTTTTTTGTTTAAACTGGAGGATATCGTTTAGTTGAGTTCCCAGGGTCAGTGATGGAAACCCTGTTCTTCCTGAAATGAATATAAATGACATGGTACTTGATGTTCAGGGTAGCATTTTAGTATTTGCAGTGATACAAAATGTGGCAGTATGAGAAGCTGTTAAAAGTCTAGTGCAGAATTTCAAGTAGACAGTGAGTGGTTAGGACCTGGAATATATTTTCTGGAGAGTGTTATGTAGGGAAGTTCAATTAAAACATTCAACAGGGAATTTCTTTGTTACCTGAAAAGGAAGAATGTACAGAGTTTTGGTGAGAAGGTAAGAGGGTGGCACAAGATAAATGTTTCCTTCAGTGGCCAGCACAGGCAAAGAGCAGCAAATAGCTTCCTTCTGTACTAAAATCATTCTGTGATTGGGCATATCACCAAAATGATTTAGAGAGGGAAGTTTAGAGCAATGGACCAAGATAGCTGAAAGCATGGCCACCAAGGTTGGTGTAATTAAAGATGGGGAAACACAAAAGGCCAGAATTAGAGGAGCACAGATATCTCTGGGCTGTATGACCAAAGAAGACAACTGAAACAGATAAACGCGATGCTATTGAGGAACTTGCAACAAGTATGTTAATTATAAAATCAAAACATTTCTTAACTGGGAGCCAGCATAGGTCCTCCTGCAAGTATGTGCTTAACATGAGTACAAACACAGCATAGATTTCAAAAACAAGGCACAGAAAGAAGAAGAAACACTCACTCCAAATTGAGTTACCAACTATGCCACTTACTCTTTACATACAGGCAGTCTCGGGCTAGCAAATAGGTTTCATTCCTGAGTCCATCCGCAAGCCAATTTGGTTGTAAGTTCAAAAACAGTGCAGGAAAATAAAAAGCAGCCATTCATAATTACAGGAAATGTTTAAAAATTTACCCATTACAGAACCACGTTCATAAGTATGAGCATTTATAAGTTGGACATTCGTTAATTGTGAAATTTCTGCACTTTAAGGGATAGATTGCACATGGTATCTGTATTTGCTGAGACACCAAACACAAGAATCATGCAGTTAGAGCAAGGAACAAGGGCAGTGAGTGAAGACATGTTATCTGAAGTATTAATTTCAAATATTATTGACTGGATATACATCTTGGAACTTTCAGAAGAACATTTTGCAAAGGACACTGGCCTCAGCAGAAAAAAAATGCTGCATTTGCATACACCTCAAGCTGCTCAACTGTTGCAAACTCTACATTCTTTAGTTTGTATCTATGTTGTCATCACTCCTTTATTCCCTGAGCTTGAATTTTTCTGACTAGCTTATTGGCAGAAGGATTCAGAAGGAAATGTTCCATATCAGTATAGCAATGTCCTCTGTATGCACAGTTATAGACCCCCTGAAAATATTTTAAGAAGGTAGCCTAAATCATAACTTTTTCCTATTTTAAAAGCAAATGTAAAGTGCTGTCTTCCAGATGCAATTTGACTGGTCAAACTACTCAAAGTTAAGCAAACCACAACTCATTCAAACACTACAGCTAAAATAAACCAAAGAAAGGAGAATTTAGAATAACGTAACTTAACAGAAAATGGATACAGTAACTATTGTTATGGACCAGGCCTGACCCCTTAAAACATTTCAAGAAGGCAGTTCAGACCCTAACTTTGCAAGCTGTTTGAAGCAAGTATAAAGTGGGTATTCCAGGAGAGAATCAGCTTGTCAAACCACTTAGTTTTAAACAAAACAGAATTTATTTACAAGATTACTGAATGAAGCACAAAGAACAGAAAACAGAATTACTAATACCTTATCCTATCTGAAAAAAACAACAGACTATCGCAACTTAATGATGCTGTTCCAAATACTTGCAACAATCTCCATAAAGACCCTTGGCACAAAAGGTAAAATCAAACACAGGTTTGTACACAGTCATAGCATCATAGAGGTGTACAGCACAGAAACAGACCATTCAGCCCAACTCGTCTATGCTGACCAGATATCCCAACCCAATCTAGTCCCACCTGCAAGCACCCAAACTCTCCAAGCTCTTCCTATTTGTTTCCCGATTCAGCTGCCTTTTAAATGTTGTAATTGTACTAACCTCCACCACTTCCTCTGGCAGCCCATTCCACACAGACACCACCCTCTGCATGAAAACATTGCCCCTTAGATCGCTTTTGTATTTCCCCTCTCACCCTAAACCTATGCCCTCTCGTTCTGGACTCCCCCAACCCAGGGAAAAGACCGTGTCTCTTTACTCCATCCTTGCCCCTCATGATTTTAGGAAGGAGATCAGAATTGCACAGGAAGGAAGTCACGGAGAGAGTACCAGCCTAGGCCTGCTTCTGGGTCCAGCAGCTTTTCCACATTACTGCTAAAAAATTCCAAACCAGAGAAAAGCTGAGCTGAGAGAATTGGTGACTCCCTTTTCATTGTATAAGTGTTTTTTTTAATTTGACAGCCTTCTGCATGAGGCTGTATCTGCTAGCTATTATCAAAATGGCCTTAAAACCCTTCAACCTCTAGACTCTTTGGAGTCTGTCATTTACAACCTCTCTGAGGAAAAGCCAAGGATGGTATAACCTTATTAAAGGAGCAGCTTCATGACACTGTCACTAATTAACTGTTCCAGTATAGTAACATCCCAAAAAGACAAACTCAGAAAGCAGATGTTGTCTCACATGCAATCCAGCAGCCTAGGAAGAGAATTCCCAGCATTTGGCTGTAATCCAGAGAGGGAAATTCAGTTTCCACTTCAAGCCCACAATAGCAACTGCTGAAGGCTAACTAAAAATCTTTGATTTGTGAGAGCTTGACTACACCCGCTCAGGCTGCTTCTATTGTTCCAATCTTTTTTTAAAAAGGTCTCAGAAGTTGTTTATCTTCTCATAGACTGCTCTTCCCCTATTCCCAATCTTTCTCAGACAGAAACCAGGACAAAACACACTTCTTAAAGCCACAACACTGTTTGAGGATTTGAGCAATAGGGAGAGGCTGACTAGTTTGGGGCTGTTTTCACTGGAGCATCGGAGGCTGAGGGATAACCTGACAGAGGTTTATAAAATCATGAGATGTATGGATAGGATAAATAGACAATGCCTTTTCCCTGGGGTGAAGGAGTCCAGAACTGGAGGGCATAGGTTTAGGCTGAGAGGGGTAAGATATAAAAAAGACCAAGAGGCAAATTTTTCACGCTGAGGGTGGTACATGTATGGAATGAGCTGCCAGAGGAAGTGGTGGAGGCTAGTAGAGTTGCAACATTTAAAAGGCAATTGGATGGGAATATAAATAGGAAGGATTTGGAGGGATATGTGCTGGCTGCTGGCAATTGGACTAGATTCGGTTGGGATATCTGGTCAGCATGGACAGGTTGGACCGAAGCATCTGTTTCTGTGCTGTACATCTCTATGACTCTCTGACTCTATATACGTTTGGCATGATCACACCTGCAATTCACTTGGGCTGCGAGAATGCCAGATTGGACCCACAATTACACCTGTATTCAGCCCTATGTAGTGAGATTTTATGCTGAAATATTTCCCTTCTTTTAATTGCCTGCTGCCATTTTTAACCTTTCTTTTAGTGCGAAAAAACACCCATGTTCCCTGAGCCATATGAACAATGTTTTATTTTGTGTTTTATGGAATAGCACAATTCAAAATGCAATATATTCTCACTGTCAATCACCATGTATTCACCAGGAATTGAATAAAGTAGAGGCAACTGAGATTTTCCAGCGTAATTGTTCAAGGAAGTGAATTTTGGTGTATAATTACGGTGTCATTAAAAAAATTATTAAATGACTATAAAAAGAGCTTGTGTAGGCAGAGACTTGCTGTGCTTTCTGGTTCTAATTTTAACACCTACGTATTATACAAAGTGTTTGGATGTAATCAACACAAACCTAATTACCTTAGGTCATCATAACCACATCTGACTGTAATTTACCCTCTATTTTATGACTCTTGTAACTAATAGCATTTTACACCAGTTGGTATGCAGTAACACTTTGTGTAATTGTCTCATACTTTGCCATGGAAGTCCAGCATACATATCATAATTCAATGAAATAAGATTCTATGATATAAACTTAGGTTATCAGCTTAAATGAACTTAAGCCTGTTGAATAAAGATTACTTCTTTGCATCTACAATCACAAAAAATGACAGTCTCCAGGAAAGAAGCATGCAAATTTAGCTGGGTTCATCTCAACAACACCTTAAAGAGTTCCTACTCTCGGTCAAGTAGTAAATTTCCATTTGAATGTCTGATAGTTATAGATGTTTGCTTTTGACTCCCTCCAAAAGTGGAAATATTTTTTCACATCAACTTATTAAACACCTTCTAATTTTAGCGTCCTTTGCAATATCCCTCTTCAGCCATTTCTTTTTGAGAGACAGTATCTGACACCTTTTCCGTCTTTTCTGATAATTACCTCCTCTAAGTACATCCTCTCATTTTTATTATCTGATGAAAGGGACTAATTAGGTTCTAAAGAGAGCCAACATGGACATGGTGATCTAAACAGTTTCTGCTTGTGCTGTTATGTCTCTATGACTCTGTTTGAAATGTTGGCCAGCGTTCCTCAGCATTGTAATGCAAAGACAGATGCATTTGAACACAAACACCAATGGCTCATGATCTATACAATAGGCTCAACCCATTGAAGTCAGGACACATTAAGTGTCTACAGGACTCTCAGATTCATTCAAAATCTTTGCCTCAGGGAACCTCCCCATAATGTAACTAGATTGCTTGCAATTCCTCATTAAACTTCAAATAAAAGGTCATTGATTGAAAAGTTAACATTTTTATTAAACATGGTTTGGGCCCCAGCTACAGTATACATTCAGTATGTTGAATTCTGGGCACTACCATGGGAGGAAGGATGTCAAAGCCTTTATTGGTTCGGTGTCAGAGAAGAGGCAATTTAGCTCTGCAGAAAAGCAAGAGGGTCTGGGATTGTTCTCTTTGCAGTTGAGGTAGTTAAATTGAGATTCAATAAAGCTGCTCAATATCATGGTCAGTTTTGATGGAGTAAATAGGGAGAAAATATTTCTTGTAGGAGAATGTTCAGTAACAAAATGACAAAGATTTAAGGTTATTGTAAAAATATTGATGAGAAATTATTTCAGTGTTTTATCTGTTATGATCAAGAATGCACAGCCTGGGCGGGTGGTGGGAGAAGATTCAAATCATAACTTTTAAAAGATAATTAGATAAATACTTGAAAGTAATGTTATGGTAAAGATCGGTGGAGTGGGACCAATTGGATAATGTTTTCAAAGTACCAGCACAAGCATGATGAGCCAAATGTTTTCCTTTTGTATTATATTCTTCTGTCGGAGGTAACTGAGCTACTTCTCAGCCTACCTTTCCATCAACTAAAACAGTGTCAATAACATCGCATTTCTCAACTCTACAAAATGCAGATGACAAATTATGCAACTAGCCATTTGTGCATTCCCAAGACTTCTGTGGCATAATTAAAAGACGATTATTCCATCAGCAAGCAAATGGCAGGCGAAATCCACCTGATCAGTCTTAAGTCAGGAATGAAGTGATCATTTTGAAGAAAAGATCGCACTATTTGCTGAAGAGCCGACGATGAATTGCGAGCTCCTGTATGTGCTTTCATTCAGCCGGACTGTGCAACTCCGAGACTACAACTGCAACTTTCTTGAAGTGCGAGAAATCGTGTTTGGAGTCTTCTTGGTTTGAATGCTGAGGTTTCTTTGGTCTCAGAGACATGTATGCAATTATCTGTTACATGTTGTATGGTGGCACATGGTGTACACTAGAATGGTGCTGAAAGGGTTAATGTTGGGGATTACATTAAGCTCCACCCAGTCTGATGAAGTCACACTGGCTTGGGTAGGGAAAGGACTGAACATCTAAGGATCTTATCGAGCCTCAGAAACAGTTTCTAACTAACTAATGTAACTTATACCTGATTGCTAGTATGAATCTAGATTTAGATTTTTTAGATTACTTACAGTGTGGAAACAGGCCCTTCGGCCCAACAAGCCCACACCGACCCGCCGAAGCGCAACCCACCCTACATATACCCCTTACCTAACACTACGGGCAATTTAGCATGGCCAATTCACCTGACCCGCGCATCTTTGGACTGTGGGAGGAAACCGGAGCACCCGGAGGAAACCCACGCAGACACGGGGAGAACGTGCAAACTCCACACAGTCAGTCGCCTGAGCGGGAATTGAACCCAGGTCCCTGGCGCTGTGAGGCAGCAGTGCTAACCACTGTGCTAACCACTGTGCCACCGTGCCGCCCTAAATCGTTCAGACAAGAACCTCTTCTTATTAATACTCAGTTAATCATCGACGACTATAAACGAAATAAACCCTTAGACCCAGACAAATGAAAGAGGTAATAGTGGAAGCATGCTATTACCCACAAGTTACACAGTACATGGCTGGTGCTGATAAGAGTGGTAACTGGTTATTGTAACAGCTGCATGCCATTGAAGACCATATCCTTAAAATGTCCACTGACATCCCTAACTGCAGACAATGTAGGCCTTTAAATCCCTCTTCGCAGATACCTGTAGCCAGTGTTATCTTGCCATGTATATGAAATTAATTGTCAATACATTTTACAACCAAGGCAACTTGAGAGGTGCTGGTAGCAGAAGCTTTTACGCATCCACCTCCCCTACCTCTACTTGTCCTGGATCACAAGTGCTCTCCGGAAAGTGATGGAGATTGTAAATGTATGATTTATGAAGGAGGCCTGTGCTGCCACCAGCAGGGCCATACATGTGATGCAGTAGACTGCAAGCATTATTATAGAGGGTACCACAAATCTTCAACAGATTTGTTGTTGATTTTACTCTGTGAAACTAGGCCTAGATTTAATGTACAGTAATGGATCAATGCATTAGCTGAAGAAGCAATAGCAACTTCTCTCACACAATTCCTAAGTTCCCCAACTTAACTAAAAACACATCAGACATATACCTGGCTAGACATATACCTGGCTAACACTAAGTTTCCTTGGTCCCAAACAACGCATGGCCCATCTTGCTCAATAATCAAAGGTCGACAGCCTTTTCAGTGCCAGGAGCACCACTGGGAGTGGTGGCTAGTGCTGGTACTGCAAAATTCACTGGGAGATGAAACTTCAAAATGCAAGGAAGTGAGGGAGCTTTACTGATACCAGTAGGTTTTGATTTAAAGGGGAAGGGTAAGTTTCCATGGGCTATTATACTAGTAGCAACTCGCTGAGATCCTTAAGCCCTTAATTGGCCCTGAGGCAAGAAAGTCAACATTAATTTTTCTATCTCAAATGGAACTTTGGAGAATTGAGCTCTACATCCTGTATCTCTGTACCATAGTAAATTTTCTACACTCCCAACTTGCTCTTGGAGCTGCATTAAATTTTGGCCTAAGCACATCATAGATGCTAGACAGCACAGAAACAGACCCTTCGGTCCAATTCATTCATGCCAAACAGGTATCCTAAATCAATGGAGTCCCATTTGCCAGTATTTAGCCCATATCCCAGTACACCCTTCATATTCATATACCTATCCAGGTGCATTTTAAATGATACAAATTTACCAGCCTCCACCACTTCCTCAGGCAGTTCATTCCATACATGCACCACTCTCTGAGAGAAAAACTTTTCCCACAAATATTACCATTGATGTTAGATATATCAAGAATCCAGCTGCCAGAATGATGCAACTTCAGAAATTATACTTGTAGTTAAACCATTGACTATTAAGACAGAGGGATTGATGGGAGGAAGCCTTGAAGACTTTCAGATACCTATCAAGAAGGCAGCAGAGTAGAACTCCTGAGCTGGAGCTCATCTACTCTAAAGAATTTATTTTCTTTATTTCTCTCTTTTTGTTTTTTCTTTCTTTTTACATCCCATCCTCCAGCAGCATCGTCAATGTCCGGGATAAAAGCCAGCGCAGACTCCTGGCCTCAGCGTGAACAAGGACCCGGGAGGACTTCAACTCCCGGCCTCAGCGAAGGCTCCAACTCCCGGCCTCAGTGAGGACTCCAACTCCCGGCCTCAACAAAGGCTCCAACTCCCGGCCTCAGTGAGGACTCCAACTCCCGGCCTCAGCGAAGGCTCCAACTCCCGGCCTCAGCCAAGGCTCCAACTCCCAGCCTCAGAGAGGACTCAACCCCCGGCCTCAGCGAGGGCTCCAACCCCAGCCTCAGCGAGGGCTCCAACTCCTGGCCTCAGTGAAGGATCCAGTACCCGGCCTCAGTGAAGGCTTCAGCTCCTGGCCTCAGTGAGGACTCCCTCGCAGCACTCCCGGCATTGAAGTGAAGGCTGGCACAGTCTGGGTTGAATGGACTGTTATTCTGAACTTTTACTTCTCTAAATTTTTAACTCATTGCTGGAATTTTTACCTTGGCACCAAGATAGCACCATAACTGACAATTTATAAACTTTTCAGTGTACTCATGTGAGTACATGTGACAATAAGCTAATTCTAACATGTACACTCATATAATAGCACAAATTCATGCCCATTCACCTCCATGGCAAGCCCTCTTTTTAATTCTATATAATATATCATAAGTACTTCAACATTCTTTTTCCCTCCATCCTTAATTATAATTTAACTTACATTTGACCCTTCAATTAGATTCTTTGATTAGTGAAAGGATACTTGTAAAGACTTTTCTCCTTCACCAGCTTCCATTCTGTGGGATCCAATTACAAGTGGTTTTCAAGTGAATTAGCAGATTGTATTTAGTTATTTGGAATATGTGTGGTTTAGAAATTTCAGATAGACTTCCTTGAAGGATAGTATTCCTTGAAGGCTTCATCACCATCAAGTTTTCCTTAACTCCAGTCTAGATGGCAAAGTATTGTCCCAATAATCATATATTAATATGACCAAAAAACAATGCAAGAAGTCATCTAAATTCAAGATAATACATAATTACATAATATAAAGTTTTCATGCCTTTTAGACGAGATTTGTTATGAACTAGACCAGATCTCCTCAAAATAGTTCAAGAAGGTAGCCCAGACCATACCTTTTCTGGTTGTTTTATGCAGGTGTATTGTGGATATTTCAGGATTGACGCAGCTGGCCCAATTATTCGGTTTTAAACAAAACAGAACTGACAGACTACTGAATGAAACACGAATCAAATTTAGGATAACTTAATTTATTTGTAAACCCCATCAACTCTATCATATCTTAATGATGCTGTTCCAAATACCTGCAACATCCCCACAAACATCTCCTTGGCAAAAACGAAGATAAAATCAAACACAGGTGTTAATAGGAGAGGTGTTAGAGAGAGAGAGAGAGAGAATCAGTATGGGGCTGTTTCTTTGGGTGTAACAGCTTCTCTGGGTCCCCAGCCAAAACCTGACCAACAACTCCAAATGGATTGCTTGCTAAATCCAAACGAAAACCCTGAACTGGTAGAATTGGCCACTCCCCTTTCATTGTACAAGAGTCTTTTAAGAAAAAGCTTAAAGACCTTTCCAAATAAGTATTTCCAGACATTTTGTAACCTCCTGCCTTTATGAGTCCATTTGAAAAAACTAAGGACAACATAACCTTCTTAACGAAGCAGCAAAGTCACAGATTATTTTATGACAGTCTAAAAAAAAACTGCCAAAATATTGCTTGGCACAAGAATCCCTACAGTGTGTATACAGGCCCTTTGACCTAACAAGTCCACAATAACCCTCCGAAGAGAATCCCATCCAAACCCATTCCCCAACCTTATTACTCTACATTTACCCTGACTAATGCACCTAACCTACACATCCCTGAACACTATGAGCAATTTAGCATGGCCAGTTCACCTAACCGTCACATCTTTGGATTGTGGGAGAAAACTTGAGCGCCCGGAGGAAGCCCATGCAAACACGGGGAGAATGTGCAAACTCCACACAGACAGTCACCTGAGGCTAAAAGTTAATTTCAGCATTTCAGCAACAATGTTAACAACCTAAAGATTTTGAAACTGAAAGCGCGATGCATTACTGAGCAAGATGAAAAACTACTGTGAGGATAGCATCCAGAAAAGTTCTACAGAAAGCTACTCTATTGCTTTACTGAGTCATCAAAGAATAATACTGTGATGGACGGATTCTTCATCAACAATATGTGTGATTGGAAAAACAAAATCATTATTTACTACTTTATTTAAAATGTTGGAGAAATAGGATAAATTAGAAACCTTAGACAGAAAATAAGTTGCGTGCTTGGTTTTGATTGCACAAAACGCTTGCTTTAGAACATCTCCAAAAACAGTGTGCAAAGCTGTTTTCTTCTGTGTACACACCCTTTCTAGTCATGGTGTTAGACAACAGTCAGAGCAGGAAACCTTATTGACCTCCTTCTCTAATACAGAGTCCAGTTTGGACATCCCAAAAGTTGGCATGAGAGGAGATGGACAAGCTTGGCATAAACTAGGAATCCAACCTGGAATATGTTTGCTGCACAAACAGCACCTTACTCACTGAACAGTTGAACCTGTGATCACAATAGGTAAAACAGGACTTTGAATTTCTACTCTCAACTCTGGAGCTACAGTACCCATTGTTCATCACAGCTGTTCATCTAAATGTGTTTTCCTGGCAAATATAAATCAAAGTGAGGCAGAAGGTAGAGGTCACACCAGCTAGAGCATTATGTACCATTGCATTTCCCAAACAGCCCCCTTTGCATGAGAAAGTTTGCAAGCACTGTATTTGCAGTTACAAGTTACCCAAGTTACCCACTGTGCCTCACAGTGCCAGGGACCCGTGTTCGATTCCAGCCTCGGGCGGCAGTCTGTGTGGAGTTTGCACGTTGTCCCTATATCTGTGTGGGTTTCCTCCCACAATCCAACGATGTGCAGGTTAGATGAATTGGCCATGCTAAATTATCCATCGTGTTCAGGGATGTGTAGGTTAGGTACATTAGTCAGGGGTAAATATAGAGGAATGCGTGTGGGTGGGTTACTCTTTGGACGGTCGGTGTGGACATAGAGTCATAGAGTCATAGAGATGTACAGCATGAAAACAGACCCTTCAGTCCAACCCATCCATGCTGACCAGATATCCCAACCCAATCTAGTCCCACATGCCAGCGCCCGGCCCACATCCCTCCAAACCCTTCCTATTCATACACCCATCCAATGCCTCTTAAATGTTGCAATTGTACCCGCCTCCAACATATCCTCTGGCAGCTCATTCCATACACGTACCACCCTCTGCATGAAAAAGTTGCCCCTTAGGTCTCTTTTATATCTTTCCCCTCTCACCCTAAACCTATGCCGTCTAGTTCTGGACTCCCCCACCCCAGGGAAAAGACTTTGTCTTTTATCCTATCAATGCCCCTCATAATTTTTTAAACCTCTGTAAGGTCACCCCTCAGCCTCCGACGCTCCAGGGAAAACAGACCCAGCCTGTTCAGCCTCTCCCTGTAAGTAAAAACAATGACTGCAGATGCTGGAAACCAAATCCTGGATTAGTGGTGCTGGAAGAGCACAGCAGTTCAGGCAGCATCCAAGGAGCAGCGAAATCGACGTTTTGGGCAAAAGCCCTTCATCAGGAATAATCCAGATCCTCCAACCCTGGCAACGTCCTTGGGAATCTTTTCTGAACAATTTCAAGCTTCACGACATCTTTCCGATAGGAAGGAGACTAGAATTGCACGCAATATTCCAATAGTGGCCTAACCGATGTCCTGTACAGTCGCAACATGACCTCCCAACTCCTGTACTCAATACTCTGACCAATAAAGGAAAGCATACCAAACGCCTTCTTCACTTTCCTATCTACCTGCGAATTTACTTTTAAGGAGCTATGAACCTGCACTCCAAGGTCTCTTTGTTCAGCAACACTCCCTAGGACCTTACCATTAAGTGTATAAGTCCTATTAAAATTTGCTTTCCCAAAATGCAGCACCTCGCATTTATCTGAATTAAACTCCATCTGCCACTTCTCAGCCCATTGGCCCATCTGGTCCAAATCCTACTGTAATCTGAGGTAACCCTCTTCGCTGTCCACTACACCTCCAATTTTGGTGCCATCTGCAAACTTACTAACTGCACCTCTTATGCTCGCATCCAAATCATTTATGTAAATGACAAAAGGTAGAGGGCCCAGCAACAATCCTTGTAGCACTACACTGATCACAGGCCTCCAGTCTGAAAAACAACCCTCCACCACAACCCTCTGTCTTCTACCTTTGAGCCAGTTCTGTATCCAAATGGCTAGTTCTCCCTGTATTCCATGATATCTAACCTTGCTAATCAGTCTCCCATGGGGAACCTGTCAAATGTCTTACTGAAGTCCATATAGATCACATCTACTGCTCTGCCCGCATCAATCTTCTTTGTTACTTCTTCAAAACACCCAATCAAGTTTGTGAGACATGATTTCCCACGCACAAAGCCATATTGACTATCCCGAATCAGTCCTTGCCTTTCCAAATACACGTACATCCTGTCCCTCAGGATTCCCTCCAACAATTTGTCCACCACCGAGGTCAGGCTCACCGGTCTATAGTTCCCTGGCTTGTCTTTACCACCCTTCTTAAACAGTGGCACCATGTTTGCCAACCTCTAGTCTTCCGGCACCTCACCTGTGACTATCGATGATACAAATATGTCAGCAAGAGGCCCAGCAATCACTTCTCTAGCTTCCCGCAGAGTTCCCGAGTACACCTGATCAGGTCCTGGGGATTTATCCACTTTTAACCATTTCAAGACATCCAGCACTTCCTCCTCTGTAATCTGGACATTTTGCAAGATGTCCCCATCTATTTCCCTACAGTCTATATCTTCCATATCCTTTTTCACAGTAAATACTGATGCAAAATATTCATTTAGGGTATCTCCCCCATCTTCTGTGGCTCCACACAAAGGCCGCCTTGCTGGTCTTTGAGGGGCCCAATTCTCTCCCTACTTACCCTTATGTCCTTAATATATTTTTAAAAACCTTTTGGATTCTCCTTAATTCTATTTGCCAAAGCTATCTCATGTCCCCGTTTTGCCCTCCTGATTTCCCTCTTAAGTATACTCCTACTTTCTTTATACTCTTCCAAGGATTCACTCGATCTATCCTGTCTATACCTGACGTATGCTTCCTTCTTTTTCTTAACCAAATCCTCAATTTCTTTAGTCATCCAGCATTCCCTATACCTACCAGCCTTCCCTTGCATCCTGACAGGAATATACTTTCTCTGGATTCTTGTTACCTCATTTCTGAAGGCTTCCCATTTTGCAGCCGTCCCCTCACCTGCAAACATCTGCCTCCAATCAGCTTTCGAAAGTTCTTGCCTAATAATGTTGGGCCAAAGGGCTTGATTCCATACTGTAGGGATTTTATGATTCAATATACACAGTCAACAAAGAAAATTCTCAATCATTAACAAAGCTAGTTTAAATTCTAGTCTGATCTACTTTCAACAGAATCCACACATGCTTTATACCAATTTTTACTGAGGCGTTTAAGATTTTTAATGGCATTCATGACCAAGGCTTTGCATCTTGTGTCTGCACATTCTTCTATTGATCCCAAGTGAGTTATTGTATCAGAGCAAGATGCTTGCCTTTCAGATTCAAGATCTACTGGGTTGATAATTTCTCAAGCAAGTCGAGCCATTTTTGCAATTTCTTTGATTTGAGGTGAAAGCTCCTCTTGTTTGGTGCCCCATTTGTGTGGATGTTCACACCCTAATGACAAAATAATTAGGAACTTTGCCAGATAGTTCACAAATCCAGCAATCATTGCATTACCTTTACATTTGTTGGTTCTGCATCTTTGCTGTAGCTATCGCCTTTTGTTGTCAGTACATGACCTATATAGTTGACTTCAGGCAACTTTAAATGCAACTTTTACTTCTTGCCCTGTTCTTTTGTCTTCACATTTTTCCTTCTGTAATGACTGACTTTTCTGCTTTCACCTGGCTATTTCAGGGTTACTGGATTAGTGGTGCTGGAAGAGCACAGCAGTTCAGGCAGCATCCGAGGGGCAGTACTTCAGGGTTACCTCCTTCAGCTAGATATAATAGCATGAAAACCAAACAGAAAGACTCTCAAACATTATAGCAGCTAAACAGGCTCATGCAATCTCAAGCCAAAGATTAATCAGATCAAAATAGTATGCTAACTGTGTGTGATGTGTCAAATTATTCTTCAAAGTATCACCTATATTTGGCAACACAGAACAGAGTACATGGCTTAAGCAACTAGTGCTTCAAAATTAAAACCAGAACAGAGAAAACATATAAACAATAGAAAATTTATGCATCATGTCTAACATATTATTAAATCTTTTATTCCTCATGAAAAATTCAAGACACTCACAAAATTTTGCATAGTGCAAAATAAATAATTTGGAAGGTAAAATAAATAAACATGGTTCATTGCCAACTTTTGCCTATCACATTCTCAGTATTCAAGAAATGGCTTTCATTGAGTAATCTCTCAAATTCCATTTTTTTCACCTTTTTCAGAATTTTCTTCTCCTTTTTCTGGTTCATCTGCAGGATGAAAAAAATGGAGAAATTGGGGCTTGTTCGGATGAGGTAGTTGATGATTGTTGATGCTGGTGCAACTGTATGGCTGAAGATGTTGCCTTCTTACTTGTTTACTAGCTCTACAACATTTGTGCATCCTCAGAGAGGCCATCCCAGGAGATCATTATGAAGTTTTCTATGGATTGGGTATCAAGGATGATACATCAGTCACTCCTGAAGATATTTGTGAAGGAGAAGCTTCTCTCTATTTTGGCCATTGGTATTACCAATATGAATTATATTAGATGAAGAAAGTTAATGAATATCTTCTAGTTCTTTAATATACCTCTAGCTCCCAGAAATTTGGCCATTTCACTGACCTCTCCAGGATTCAAGAGTGACTGTATGTATAAGGTCAAGAAGCCATCAGTCTCTTCAGTGAATTAACTGACTCTGTATGCATCTTTAGTAGAATATTTTAACTGATGCACCACAGTGGATCCCAATTCGCTATGGCAGTCATGAAGAAGGCTTATGCTCAAAATATTGACTTCCCCACTTCCTGATGCTGCCTGGCTTGCTGTCATCTTCCAGCTTTCTGCTTGCCTACCATGGTAACTAAGCAGCCAGCATTTGGAGATCTGATCTCTCCAGCCAAAATTTTTGCCAATCTTATCAGCGCCAATGCCAGTCAGGATATTCTTCCTCATAGAATCATATAGTACAGAAGATGCCCTTCAACCTAACAAGTCTATAACTCCAAAAATACACCACTACCTACACTGGTCCCACTTTCCCTCACCAAGACCTTGCCTTAAATGGTGTGACACTTCCAGGGCTCGTCCAAGTATCTTTTAAAGGTTGTGAGGTTTCCCTCCTAGGCAGTGCATTCTAAAACATCTCTAGGCAAAAACCCTCTCCTTAAAACCAATCTAAACCTCCTTCCTTGCCCTTTAAATGTTAACCTCCTTGTGCTTGACCCATCAAATAAGGGGAACAGTTGCTTTCTATTCAGCCTGCTCCGAACACTCATAGCCTTACACACCTCTATCAGATACCTGCTCAACCTTGTCTTTCCCGAAGAAAATAACCTGCATTTATCCAACTTCTCTTCACAACTAAAATCCCAGGTAACATCCTGGTGAACTTCCTTTACACCCTCTTCGGTACATTCACATCCTTCCTATATTGTGGTGACCAGAAATGCACACAATACTTTGGCTGTGGCATAACGAAAGTCCTGCACAGTGCCAACATAACCTCCCTGCTCTTATAAACTATGCCTCAAATGATAAAACCAAGCATCCTGTATGCTATCTTAGCTGCTGTATCAATCTGTCCTGCCACCTTCAGGGATCTGTGGACAAGAACCTCAAGATCCCGCCGTTCTTCTGAGCTTCATGAACATTTAGTTGATGCAGTCCCCGATCCTGTCTACTTTTGCATTTTTCAGCATCTTGGATTCCAAATTCCAGATTACTGTCATAAACAAATTTGATATACAGAAAGTCTGTCTCCTTGCTACTTGTCAGTGTTACCATCTTTGAATTGTTTCCTTCTTTGAATAAGGAGAGCTATATTGTACTCCAGGCATAGTCTTACTAATGTCCTGTATTGCTGAAGTTTAACCTCTCTACTATTCTATTTAGTTCCACTTGCAATACACAATAACATCATATTAGCTTTCCTAATTACTTGTATCTGCATACCACCTATAAAGACCGTATATTTTTCATTGTTCTGTAGTTTTGATTGTTTACTATAATATGCAAATATTGTTGCAAATGCAAGGATTGTGGAAAGGACTCCTGTCGACAACTATGTGATTGGCTCCCAGCTCGCTGAACATCTTGAGAGTGTAAACATGTTAGCAGAATTCAACTAACGTTGCTGTTCTTTTCACTGCAGTCAATAAAAACCTGAATCCTGAAGTAAGCCAATTTATTTTCCCCCACCAATTACTGTAAGCTGGTGCTTTTAACCAATAAGTTAGAAATGATAGAAGTTGTGAACTAGTCATATGTGTTTCCTATGATGAAGTGAAAAGAACCGGGAAAATAAAGATTGAAGGACAGCAAGTCCTGACAAAATAAAAGGGTCCTTTCAGTGAATCCTACAGAGTAGGACAGTTAATTTCCCAGGTTTTACCTTGCACCCTTAACATCTATGCATTTTATTGTGTGTCTGTACATGAGGAGGAGAGCTCTGTAAGAGGATTAGCATTTTAGTTTATAGAGTTATATATCAACAGTTCATAATTGTCTACCTTTGGTTAGCATTGATTTATTTGCAATAATTAGTCATTCTGATTTGGTACAGAAACCTGCTCCATGTTCTCTGTTAACCTGAGTCTGAAAAGATAGGTAAATTGGGAATATTGTGTACTTTGATAAAATCTTTGATACTGCAACACCTCCAGAAATAGTGGGGTTTGATTTCCAGTGCACTTCTCCACAGAAGTGCAACTTTACAAGAATGTTTCCAGACCTTGGAAATTCTGGTATGAGGATAAATTGCAAAGGCTCAAGATTTTCCCTTGGAGAAAGGGATGCAAAGGGGTGAAGACCGTTAAGACAAAGGAGCACAAATTAGGCCATTCGGTCCATCAATTCTGCTCAGTCGTTCAATCATGGCTGATAAATTTCTCAACACCATTCTCCTGCTTTTTCCCTGTAATCAATGGAGATGAATCAAATAATAAAGGGCTTGGATAGAGTGGACAATGGAGACCAATGTGCGTTAATGGAGAAGTCACTTATCAGGGAGCACAGATTGATGGTCATTGGTGGAAGGATGAGCATGGTGCATGTCTGGAATTCACTGCCCGGTTTGGTGGTTGAGCCAGAAACCCACAACTCATTTAACAGGAGCCTGGATCTACAGTTGAAGCACTGTACGGTAACCTGCAAGACTACAGTCAAGATGCTGGTATGTCGAATTAGAACAGACAGATTTATTTAGGCTGCACAGCCTGAATGGGCTGAATGGCCTCTTTCCATTCTGTAATCTTTCTATGATTCTCTGATTCAAATAGGAAACTTGGATTTCCAGAAAACATTTAATAAGCTGCCATTTTCAAAATTATTCTGAAAGCTTAATTCTTATATTGGCAGTAGATAACATAAATAGACAGTAGGCATAAGTGGGTCATTTTTTGGTCAGCTAGATGGAACAAGCAGTGTGCCCCAAGGACCGGTGCTAAACCTCAACGTGTCACAATTTATTTAAATAACTTGAATGAAGTGACCAAAGGCATCTGCCATAAACTTCTCTTCTTCTCTTTTTCCATACCTTTGTGTCTCTGGATATTTGGGGCTCTCTGATCTAATGGAAATATATCATTTAGTTTTGTTATTGTCTCCTTGAATTCTCTGATATTGTGTTATCTGCCCTAGTCTACTTGGACTAAATTATGTCTTATCTTAGTAAAATATGCCTTTCCCCAGTTTGATACTTTTATTCCTGGCCCATTTTTAGCCCTTTCCATAAGTTATGGTGATGATCTCCAAAACACTCCCTACTGCTACACCTTACACTTGCTAAGCTCATTTCTGAAGGTTAGGCCTAGAACTACCCTCCTATGGAAGGCTTTCTACTTATTGGCTTCCACATCCACCATTTTTCTGTCTTATTCCTCAGGCTCCTTGCATTAAAATAGATTCCATTTAGCCTTGCTAAACTTACTTTCTCCTTACCTGGCCTGTGTTTACTCTCCCTTCCAAACTCAATTATTACAACTTCTAATGCCTCATCAGTTTCTCTCACCTCTCAACTACTTGTCAGGATTCCGGCCCTCGATCAATCTAGTTTAAACCCGCCCCAACAGCATGAGCAAACCTCCCCAAAAAGATGTTGGTCCTGTTCCACTTCAATATGTACAGGTCAAACCTCCCTCAGAATTAGTCCCAATGCCTCAGGAGCCTAAAACCCTTCCTCCTGCACCATCTGTCCAGTCATACATTCATCTGTTCTTCTTCAATACTACTACTGCAAGGCACAGGGAATAATCCAGAGATTATTACTTTTTGAAGTTCTGCTTTTCAACTTTGTACCCAAGTCTCTAAAGTCTATTTGCAGCAATTCATTTCTCCTTCTTCCTGTGTCTCTGACCCAACATGCACAATGACCATTGTCTGTTTACCCTCCCCATTCAGAATGCTCTGCAAGTGTTCTGTGGCATTGACCTTGACCTTGAGGCAACCTACCATTCTGGAGTCACATCTATGGCCCCTCACTAATGAGTCCTTATCACTATTGCACTTTCACACTTCTTCCTGCCCTCCACCCACAGTGCCATAGCCTTGATATTGACTGGCTTCCACAAGGATCTGTCACTCTCACACCTTTTTCCAAGGCCATAAAACAAATTTGAGCTAGACGCACTCAAGGCATTCCCTCAGCACCTGTTTCATTCCCTTCTGCTGTCCGGTGGCCAAACATTCCCTCTCTGCTGGCACTTGCTCAACCTGTGGGATGACCAAATCCTGAAATAGGATATCCTCAAACCTCTCAGCCTTGTAAATGTGCCGCGGTGCCCAGTCATTGCTTAAGCTCCAACCCAGGCCTTGAGTTGTTCCAAGTGGCGATACATCCTATGGACATTGTCATCTAGATCACTGGTGTGTCTAGGATTCCCCGCATAATACAAATCACAGGCCTCAATTACCCAGACATACACCAATAGATTGGGTATGGATCTTTGCTTTTATTTTAGTTAGTTCTATTTCTAGTTCTGTTTCTGTCTCGAGTCACTGGAATCCACCACTGGTCTTCTGCTTCTCTGTGAGCATCCCCACCTCACCCACTCCTCTCCATACATTGTAAGAATTGGAAGAATCTGTCTCTAACATGAGTTGCCATGATATCTCAGGTCTTTGTGTTGATGTCTATCACATGGAAAGGTTTGTTAGCACAGTTGGCTGGACGGTTGGTTTAAGATAGGTAAAAAGGGTATCAGATGAAGGGCTTTCGCCCGAAACATCAATTTTACTGCTCCTCGTATGCTGCCTGAAATGCTGTGCTCTTCCAGCACCACTAATCCAGGTTGGTGTAAGATGCAGAGAGATGTTAACTTCACAGGTTACCATGAGGGTTTGCTCTTCCCAACCTCTCCTCTCACCTGAGGTATGATGACTCTCAGATTAAACTACCACCAAGTGGTCTCTCTCACTCTCTCCTTCTCTCTTTCTCTCTTTCTAAGAAGACAGCAGCCTCTTTAAAAGTCTTCTGGTGACTTTGCTTTTACCACATGTAGCAGTCAGGTGAGTGAACGCTGATTCTCAGAATGCCACCTAAAGTACAATCAAGGAAAGTTTTGTCTTAACTATGAAATGGCACAATGATATGCTCGCAAGAACTTAATGGAGAGAACAAGGCCATGAGAGGAAAGATGGACAAAAAGGGACATGGAAGTGGAAACATTTCTCAAAGTTCTTCAACCCTAACATCTTGCTACAGCCCCCAAAGCCTACTCAGAGGTCTGAATGTTACCTCCTGTCCTGACAGCTGAGTCACCTGCCACAAGGTGAAACAGAGCCATGTACTGTGCTGTACTGATCTATGTTCTATATCTTGCAAAAGGGATTTCCCAGAGTATGAAGATCATGTGAACAATCACAAAAGAGCTGCATGAAGCCTACCTCCAGCTCTGCTGAAGCCACATTGTACATGAAACAGGAGGAGTACAGAAACAAGGATGAAGAATCTTTAGCAACATTGGGATATTAATTTCATTGGGTGAAACATGCAGGGTTTCAGGGTAACACTTCTGTTCCATGTTTATCTACTATAGCGCATTTTACTGTTCTATTGTCTCTCCCTACCCATTTATAGCTATTGCATGCTCAGTGGCTTTCTGCCTTATGAAGAATGAAAGGGTAAGAGTCAAAAGTAAGCAATGGGTATCTGAGAGGGATAGATTGCTAATGTGGGATTGCTCTATGCTGCACAGAATCGGTTCCAGTTGCAATCATAACAATAAGGTGATTAAAGCCTAAAGCCCATACATTCTTTATGTCTCATCCATGCCAGCCCATGCCTGTCTACCCACATCCATGACCCCACAACTTCCATGGACCTCCATGGAATTTAATATCAACTAATGAGAACTCATACCAGTCCACCTATCCCTTTGATCCCTAATAGCCCCAATGCAAAGTTAGTGCCAGCTCATGTGAATTAAGGAACCCCCATTAACTATTTTTTGCCCTTAAACTTTCCATGCGAATGCACTCAGTATCCACCATGGACAGACATGAAGAATCATACTAAAACTAATTAAAATTTAGTTCCAAGTATCTATTACAGCTGTTGCTATTTTTTCAATGATAAAAGTTCAGTCAATACATTTAAATTTAAATTCCTACAAGTACTTAATGTGCTATTAAAAACAAACATTTAAGTCCATAATCCCTCATCAACAAAACAAATCTCCCACACAGGGCTTTCAAACAAGATGTCAACTTGTAGACCCCCACTGTGATAATGATGACTGAAGAAGCAATCAAGCATTACTTTTCTATAAAGAGTTTACATCACTGAATAACTAATAAAATTGCAAGTGGTTATCATTTTTCAAAAGACAGCCACAGCAGGTTGCTTTAAGACCATAAGACATAGGAGTGGAAGTAACGCCATTCGGCCCATCGAGTCCACTCCGCCATTCAATTATGACTGATGGGCATTTCAACTCCACTTACCCACATCCTCCCCGTAGCCCTTAATTCCTCGTGACATCAAGAATGTATCAATCTCTGCCTTGAAGACATTTAGCGTCCCGGCTTCCACTGCACTCTGCGGCAATGAATTCCACAGGCCCACCACTCTCTGGCTGAAGAAATGTCGCCGCATTTCTGTACTGAATTTACCCCCTCTAATTCTAAGGCTGTGTCCACGGGTCCTAGTCTCCTTGCCTAACGGAAATAATTTCCTAGCGTCCACCCTTTCCAAGCCATGTATTATCTTGTAAGTTTCTATTAGATCTCCCCTTAATCTTCTAAACTCCAATGAATACAATCCCAGGATCCTCAGCCGTTCCTCGTATGTTAGACCTACCATTCCAGGGATCATCCATGTGAATTTCCGCTGGACACGCTCCAGTGCCAGTATGTCCTTCCTGAGGTGTGGGGACCAAAACTGGACACAGTACTCCAAATGGGGCCTAACCAGAGCTTTATAAAGTCTCAGTAACACAACAGTTCTTTTATATTCCAACCCTCTTGAGATAAATGACAACATTGCATTCACTTTCTTAATCACGGACTCAACCTGCATGTTTACCTTTAGAGAATCCTCGACTAGCACTCCCAGATCTCTTTGTACTTTGGCTTTACAAATTTTCTCACCGTTTAGAAAGTAGTCCATGCTTGTATTCTTTTTTCCAAAGTGCAAGGCCTCACATTTGCTCACGTTGAATTCCATCAGCCATTTCCTGGACTACTCTCCCAAACTGTCTAGATCCTTCTGCAGTCTCCCCACTTCCTCAGTACTACCTGCCTGTCCACCTAACTTCGTATTATCGGCAAACTTCACTAGAATGCCCCCAGTCTTTGATTCAGAATTTAAAGAACTGAAGAGTTAAATTACTTATAGATTAATAGTTCCATGAGTCTTATCCATCTTTTATGCATATTAACATTTATTATTTACCATACCAATAATGTGCCTGTCCTCTCCAGAAAACTCTGATAGGTTTAGACCTTTTTCTCAAATAGAAGCTTCAGAAACCGTTGTCATGAAAATTGCTTGAGTGAAGATAGCTGCTGCCCCTTTAGATTCCTCCCGCAGTCCAAAGATGTGCAGGTCCTGTGTATTGGCCATGCTAAATTGCCCGTAGTGTTAGGTGAAGGGGTAAATGTAGGGATCTGGGTGGGTTGCGCTTCGGCGGGTCAGTGTGGACTTGTTGGGCCGAATGGCCTGTTTCCACACTGTAAGTAATCTAATCTAATCTAATCTAATCTAATTTGCTGCCTATTTTCTGTGAACTGCAAATAAAATATGCCCTTTCTCACACCATCTTGACGCAAAAAGGATGGGTACTGATGAATGTCTGGATTTGAGGCTCTGGTGCCATTTTGGCTGAGCCACGGAGCCTTCCACAAATATTTGGGCAGCACGGTGGCTCAGTGGTTAGCACTGTTGCCTCACAGCACTAGGTCCCAGGTTCGATTCCAGCCTCGGGTGACTGTCTATGTGGAGTTTGCAAATTCTCACCGTGTCTGTGTGTGTTTCCTCCGGGTGCTCCAGTTTCCTCCCACAGTCCAAAAATGTGTAGGTCAGATGAATTGGCCATGCTAAATTGTCCCGTAGTATTCAGTGCATTAGTCACAGGGAAATAGGTCTGGGTGGGTTGCTCTTCGGAGGGTCGGTGTAGACTTGTTGGGCCGAAGGGCCTGTTTCCACACTGTAGGGAATCTAATCAGCAAGCAAACTTACCAAGTGAACCACAAATCTTCTCAAAAAAAAATCCTGTGACTAAAAGGTTTCACCTGACAAGCTATAAGATCTCAGTATTCAAAGCATTTTTGTGGTCTTTTGGTCTTCATTTTCTTAGATCCTTCAAATTGAACTGTCCTCTTCTCTAGTTTGCCTGAAGTGAGCTCCAAGAGCTCGACGAAACATACAAGATTACAAACAGAACTCAGGGTTAAAGTTGCAGCCGTTCAGTTTATGATTAGCCGTCTATTGATATTAACAAGTGTTCTGAAATGCAGAACCACTTCAGCTATATCCAGTGTGACTACAGCTGCCATTAATTGCACATGATACTTATTTTCTTTTTGTATTATTTGGTGATCAAGTTTTGTTAATGTCTTCCCATTTAAATTCATACATTTGCATAATCTGCCCATAAATTAAGGGACAAACACGCTATTAAAATGCAAACTGCTGCAGGTCTCTCACATTTTTCATCATTTCTGTTGAATGGCGAACAATGCAGCTGCCACACATTGCATGTGCTTATCAATATTAATAGATTGGAATAGCAATAAAGACATGCTTCATTAATTGGATCTGTTTGGATAAACAGACACAGTGTACTTTCATAATTGTTCCTTCGCAACATAAACGCTTGGGCCATAGTATTCCTCAGAACCCAAGCCCAGCAATCCCAATCTGTCAATGGTATCCTCCAGTGCAGACCCACATTCAGATTTTCAAGATCAGCATCAGGGCATCTCCTATACATTGGCCAGGTAGGAACAGCCTCCACCTGCACAGCACTGATGGGTCTGCTTACCCATGGGAGCAAGGACTTTCTCCTGCCTGCAACCCCATTCTCGCAACACACACAAAGGCCACACAAAGCTAAATGGCAGATCTGGAAACTGACTTAATTATTTGCATTTTGAGGCATGTCTTTTATTTATACTTCACCTGTAGAAGCCACAAACACCTGTGAGGGCCTCCACTTATTGGGTGTGCTAATTGGAACCTGCCAGACCCTGAGCGTGCCTAAGGATTAGAAATTCGTGGATTTGGCAGTCCCATGCTCAAATTTCCCTCCTGAGTTGTACATGCATTTTTTTTTGTGAATTGCAACAAATGTTCATTCCCTTAGCAGGGTATTGGGAGTCCTCATGACTCAATAGATAGCAGCACAACTGGGTCTCTGCCTTTGGTTGAAGGATGCTGCTAGTATCCCACCAGAGCTATGCAAAAATCATTCAAACACTGTGGAACATCAGCTTCTTAGTGATATGTTAGCCAAGGATTTTTAAAAATTTTATTGGAGACATTTTATATAATTACCATGAACTTGAAATGAGTTTGAACCCAGTGGAATTTGAACTGACGTATGGGACTATACATGTTGCATTTCCTGTTTAGGCTGTCCAAACATTGGCAGAATGAAAAGAAAGGAAAGAAGACTATTATTAGGAAAATATGTCAATCAACATTGCCCAAAACAGGGAGCTGACAATAACTGAACTGAGGAAATGACTGACAGAGATTGAAGGGTGAAGTTTATAGGTAACAAATAGCAACACTTGATAGTTTCAGTAACTGGAAATATAGCAGGTGACGTTTGAGCCAGGATGTAAGGCTTGAGGGAACTTTAGCTAACAGTCAGGGAAAGTCTCCTCTGTACGCAATGTTCAGTGAAGTCATAAAATTGATAAACGTTGTACCTAAAATGAATGGAGGAAATCTTCCTGCAGCAGTGACAAATGAGAAGGAATATTTTATTTCTTGTTTGATGTACTGTGCTTTTGCTTTAGCAGGTATGACAAGTGGAATTGACTACAAACTGCAACATTGCAAGTTATGGACTATATAGATTACATTTAACAAATTAACACAAAATTGCAGAGATCTGTCATTGACAAGAAAGAATTGAACCAGCTCACTTAGACTGTTTGGCCATTGACTTTCTGAAGGTGTTGCTTTGTAATTGTAGGAACACAGGAGTAGGCTGTTCAAACCTTCAAGCCTGTTCACCAGTTCTGACTAGAAATGTTAACCCTGTTTTTCTCTCCCCAGATGCCACCAGACTTGCTGTGATGAGCCTGCACTTCCTGTTTCACTTCTATTAGCAGGTCTGGATTTGAACTCCATTTACCTCCATTAGCTCTACATCCTTTGATGTGCATTCCAAACAAAAATACAACAATATCAATCTTGAAAATTTCAATTTAAGCAGCAACCACAGCATTGCAGGGAAGAATAAGCAGAATTCTGCTGTGGTTAGCAAGAAACTGTGCTGTTTAATTTCTCTCGTAAATAGCTTTGCAGATTATGTTATCTAAGTATTAATTTTGGCCAAAAGAGTAAATAGTTTTCCTGTAAGTGTATTATCAATTTCTTCAAACAGATTAAATTCCTTAATTAAATAACATGAGTCTTTCATATTTAATGGAATATGAACCACGTAAATTGAACTCATCTTTATAAATTAATGCTTGATATCATTCTGGGGAATGAGCACTGCACCCAAATACATCTACAATGAGGTACAATGCCTAAACCTAATTATTGGATCTGATTAAGTCTGTACAAATGAAGCATTAACTACCTTTGTATTCCAGTTCCACGAGATGAAGGCCAACATTATATATTTTTTTTATCCCTTTTCATACCTTCCACGAGCTGTAAACAATTTGAATTCTTGACTCTGTTTCCTCATAAGGTCACTAACACAAAGCAGCATTGAACATACAGCCATTAGCTATTCATAAATTTTATCATTCAATGCAAATTAAAATTAAATAAGAATATTCCAGTTCAACCATATCAAGAAAAATCACAAAAATAGACAAGCAGGGTTCAGGGCTCATTCTACACATATGTGTCCATGTGGAACTGGTGCTATTATCTTATTATCATGAGTCATGCTGGAGGCAGTGCTACAGATATTGCACATTAGTTGACCTTATGGTTTATGTGGAATTGGAAAATCTGATGGCACTTCAGAACATCTCCCACCTAGAAAGCAAACTCTGGTTGCAAACAGCAACAATGATGGCAAAAGGAAGATGTTTAGATAGGACACACTGATTTTCAAATGAACCTTTCAAACCCTGCTCAAGTTGTGTGATCAGTTAGAAAGCTCCTATTTCCCCATCAGATCAGACATTTCGACTACCAGGGAGAAGAAATCACTGAAGGAGTTAGCTCCAGGAACATTAATAGCAAAAAAATGACAGTGAAGTAGAAAAAACTTTCTGATGACCTCAATGGAACTGAACTTTTCAATTCCCACTTTGATTTCTAGACTCTGAAAAGACTTTGGCCAGTTATTAGGTTCTGGAAACTTCTTTCACTTTCTGGGATCAAACCAAATTGCCACAGTCCCCAGGAATTCACTCTATTCTCCTCGGTGCTTTTGCTAACCTCAGAATTTTTAGAATCCATAGGGTCCTTCCACCAACCTCCAGCTAAGAACTCTCCACTTGTCCTTATGTGTTTCATGATTGTAGACACTCTAGTTTTAACTATATATGATCTTAAAGTAATTACACATTGTTTATAAAGTATTACTGATAACTTAAGATGGACAGATCCAAATGGCCTGGGCTGAAGGAGTGTCCAATAACAGGGGCACTAACAGGGCAGCAAAGAGGATCCAAGTCCAGGCTAGATGGAAAAGTCCAAGTTGAATGGACTGGCGAGATCGAGGAAAGAATGAATGAGTGACGAATGAGTGGAGAGAGAGGAAAGGGCTGATTGAGTGGGTGGAGAAGAAGAGAGAGTTGGGGTGGGTGGGGAAAGAGGGTATGGACATGAGAGAGTGAGGGGGAGAGAATTGGGAAGAGAGGCTGCTGAGTGCACAAGGGTATGGGGAAAAGGGCTTTTCAGAAGAGGCATGGCTCTAACAGACAGATACTAATTACAACTGATAGCAAAATGTTAAAATTTTTAAGTTAGGATTCCACGTGCTGATACTGGTTAGCTTAGACAAGTTGTTTGAATAATAATATACCTTAGATACATTATATCCTGAGATAATGTTGCTATTCTGAAAACCCCTAAGAGATAGGATTTTTAATTTAATATAGCCAATCTATAGTTTTCTAACACTGACTAAATTCTGTTAATAATCTGAGGTTTCTCTGAATCAAGGAACTATTCTAACAATATGATCAACTGGAAAGGTTTACCTTGTCAGAGGATAAAGATGATGGACCATTTATAAGGGAGTGGACAGTGGAGTCTCAAGTTTATGGAGGATAAAAGGTAGAAGACCAGGAGATCAGTGGAATCATCAAGTATTGGGGTAACAGAAGCATAGATGATCTTGCAGCCGGAGATGTGCTTACTACGGACAGGAGGTGGAAGCAGGAAGACAGAGCAATGAAAAGGATACAGAGCATTTCAGCTCAACGCATGGTCCAATAGGCTGACAAAGTTGCAAACCATCTGGTTTAGCTTCAAACACTGGACATGAAAAGATTTGAAATTAATATTTGCTATTTGAAGAAATTAAACTCCAGCCAGACAGCAGCTAGGAAGAAATGGAGATGGGAGAGATTTTGCTGTGCCAGAATCAGTTTTCTAGAAGGGTATTTAGCAATTGTTGAACAAATATGTGACTGCACAAAAGATTAAGGTGGCTCCACTTAGGGTAAATTTCTCCATATGTAAAAGAACAATGTTGGAGGTCCATGGTAAAAGGGTGCTCTCTTTGGAGGAGTGCTGTTGTCTTTCTGAGAAAGCTAAATGGATGGAAGTACAAGTTGGGAATCTTTTAACTGAAAACCTCAGGACCAACTGATTTTTGGACAAAGGATATTTTTGGTTTTTGGATCCACTATAGTCCTTTCAGATTCTGGGGAAAGTAAAACTTTGATTAACCCAAACAGATCTAAAAATGAAGCCTTTTTTTTCTCAAAAGGCCTGCACTCCATGTCTCTACAACTTTGCCTGGGTTTGCTTCCAAAAAAGCCTTTGGTTATTAAATCTTTTCAATTTTGGATGTAAGGCTAATGGATACGCAACATTTAGCAGAGATTCTGGACACAAATGTGGAACTTGTTTGCTGATATCAGAATTGCCACAAAACAGTTGCCCTCAACATCACATAAATTGGGCCAAAGAGAAATGATTGCACAACTGTATGCTCCTGCACAAATCAGGGGGAGACAATGGCCTCATAGTATTATTGATACCCCATCAATCCAGAGACCTAAGTAATGTATTGGGGGCCTGCATTCAAATCCTGCCATGGAAGATAGTGAAAATTGAGTTCAATAAAAATCTGGAATTAAAAGGTAAATGATGACCATGATTGTTCAGAAAACCTATTTGATTCACTAATGTCCTTTAGGAAGAAAATCTGTCCTTATCTGGTCTGACTCCAAACCCACTGCCATGTAGTTTACTCTTAATTTCAATCTGGGCAAATAGGGATGGACAGTAAACACTGGCCCAGCCAGTAATGCTCACATCCTCTGAATGAATGAAGAAAAGGAACATTATGTGAAAAACAAACAAATATCTTTTCTATCTTATTGCAAAATTCCAGTAAAGCTCCAACCAAGTTGGATGAACAGCACATCATCTTCCATTTAGGCCCTTTATAGCTTTCTGGACTTAACATCGAGTTCAACAGCTTCATATCATGAGATATGACCTTGAAAAATACCATGAAATATGATTTTGATTTTTCTTCCTAACAAGTGTCAGTTTGTGTTTGTGCTTCTTTGTCCTTTCACGATTCTGTCATTAACAAATATTCTAGACCAATTTGTTTCTTTACCATAACAATGACCACGTTCTTTTCCTTTAGTCCCATGACATCTTTGTCATTTATTCTCTTTCACTTTATTACCTATTATTGGCTCTCTCTTTCCGTTTCCCTTCCCTTCTTCCCATTATTGATCATATTTTACCACCCTTCATTTGCAAGTAGTTACATATGACTTGAAACATTAATTCTATTTCTGTTTCCACATGTGGTGCCAGATCAGCATGTACCAGTACATGGATAGACCTCCTACAGATGGGACAGTGCTAGACCTAGTCATTGGAATGAAGCTGAGGTCTATACTGAGGTAAGGCTGATTTCAATACCATTAGACAGAATATGACAAGCAGATTGGAAGCAGCTACCTGCAGTTAAGTCTACATTTCAAAAGTGGGAGTCTTTTGAAAGTAGTACAGTGAGAATTCAGGGCCAGTGTGTTCCTCTAAGAGTGACAAGCAAGTTCATAAATGCCTGATGTCAAGGGATATCGAGAGTTTGACAAAGAAAAAGTAGGAAGTGTATATTTGGTGCAATACATTAAAAGCAGGGCAGGCTCTTCAAAAGTAAAGAGTATGTAGGGGGTTGATTACAAAGGAAATTAGGAGGGCAAAGAGGAACCAAAAAATATCTTTGACAGATGGGATCCAGAAAATCCCCAAGGCTTTTTTATAAATTATTAAAAGGATTACCAGAGAAGCAATGGGACCTATTATAGATCAAAAGGGCAACCTATGCGTGGAGCCAGTGTACATGGGTGAGATCTTAAATGAATACTTCTCCTCTGTAATCACAGAGAAGAAGGACATTAGAGCTAGGGATATCATTTGGGATGATGAGGTTCTAAAACATGTTAAGATGAATAAGGAGGAGGAATTAGATGTTTTAGCAGGCTGCTATGGAAGGAAAGGAAGGAGACTGCTGGGGTCCAATGGTTATATATAATACTTCACTGGCCATAGGTAAAGTGCCAGGTGACTAGAGGATAACTAATGCAGTTCTTCTGTTCAAGAAGGGCAGTAGGAATAGATTGAGTAATTACAAACTAGTCAGTCTGATGTCAATGGTAGGGAAATTATTGGAAGAAGTTCTGAAGGACAGCATGAATCAATACTTGTAAAGGGATTAATCAAGGATAGTCAGCCCAGTTTTATTAGAGGGAGATCATGTCTGACTAATTTAGTTTAATTTTTTGAAGAGAAAGCAAAATATATCGGTGAGGATAGTGCAATTGATGGTTTACATGGACTTCAGTACTGCAAACAATATTCAATCTGTGGCCTCTTCGAAGAATCGGTGTGGGCTTGTTGGGCCAAAGGGCTTGTTTCCATGGAAGGCTAATTTGCTTTGGTACCATGAAAACTTTTGTTTGCGAGCAGTACAGGCAGATCATAGTAAGCAAGGTCACACAGCTCATAGAGTGAAAAAACTTGGACAGAGTAAGGATTTGGAATTCAAGTTTTTAAAGTGTAGAACAGTTATAAGAAATGTTAGAGTTAGAGTTAGGGAGCGGCATGATGGCACAGTGGTTAGCACTGCTGCCTCCAGGGCCCAGGGGTTCAATTCCCACCTCAGGCAACTGTCTGTGTGGAGTTTGCACATTCTCCCCGTGTCTGCATGGGTTTCCTCCAGGTGGTTCGGTTTCCTCTCACAGTCCAAAGATGTGCAGGTTAGGTGAATTGGCCATGCTAAATTGCCCGTAGTGTTAGATGTGGGGGAATGGGTCTGGGTGGGTTGCTCTTCGAAGGATCGGTGTGGGTTTGTTGGGCCAAAGGGCCTGTTTCCACACTGTAAGTCATCTAATCTGCTGTAGAGAACTCACAAAGAGTCATCCAGTGTCAGCAACATTTTGAATCCAAAAGGTAAGAGCCTATGGGTCCAAGGCAAATTGGCAAACTGGATCCAAAATAGGCCTGTAGAGAGGAGGCAACAGGGTAATAGTGGAGAGCTGCTTTTTTAATTGAAAGCCTATGACCAGCAGTGTACCACAAGGTTCAATGCTGGGACCCTTGATGTTTGTTACACAAATTAATAACTTAGATGTGAATGTAGAAGTTATAAATTACCAAATGTGCACATGACTCAGAAGTTGATGATACTGTTTATAGTGAGGACAATGGTCTCAGGTAATATTGATATTGATCAGCTGGTAAATTGGACAGAGCAAAAGCACTTGGAATTTAAATCTGATAAGTGCAGGGTGATGTATTTTGGGAGGTCTAATAAAGGAAGGATATGAACAATGAATGGTAGGTACATTTGAAATACTAAGGAATAAAGAGACCTTGGGCCCATAGTCAAAAAGACAAAGGCTTCACAGATCCCTGAAAGTGTCAGCACAGGTAAACAGGGTGCTTGGGATGCTTGCCTTCATTAGCTATGCACATAATATAGGAGCAAGGATATCTTGATAAAAACTTGCAAAATATTGCTGAGGCCACAGATTGAATATTGTGTGCAGTTCTGGTTGCCATACTACCGGAAGGACTTCATTTCACTGGAGAGGGTGCTGAGGAGATTCAGCAGGACGTTACCTGGAAGGAAGAGTCTGAGTTTTGAGGAGAAACTGGATAGGATAGGTTTATTTTCCCTGGGACAGAGGATACTGAAGGGGAATCTGATTGAGGTATACGAGATTTTGAGAGGCATAGACAAGGTACATCGTGAAAAACTCTTGCCATGGCAGTTATGTCTAAGACTAAATGGTATGAATTTAAGGTGAGGAGCAAATGATTTAGAGGAGATCTGAAAAAAAAATTCACACAGTGGATGGCAGAAATATGAAACATGCTGCCTGAAAGAGTAGAGGAGGCAGGTACTTTCACAACAGTTAAGGTGCATCTGGATGAGCATTTAAAAAGTCAGGGCATTGTAGGCTGTAGATCAAGTGCAAGTAAACGGTATTAATGTTGTTCAGTGTTATTGGTCAGCATAGACATGCTGGGCCAAAGGGTCCATTTCTATGCTGTATGTCTCTACGACTCCACACCCACTGAACTTTTCCAGCAACTTCGATCTTTATTAACATGGTAAAGTTTTATTTTCAAGTGTTAGGGCTGTGTGGTTAAAGTGTGACATTCTTTAGCCTGGAAATGGCACAGTTTGGCAAATTTGTAATTTAATTTAAAGGCACATGGAACCTTTTTTTTACAATTTTTGAAAAGGACATTTAAAAGTTTACAACAATTTAAAAGAAATCAATTGTAATTTTCTTGCATAATCAGAAATTCTAGTCTATGGGACCTGATGACCCTCGACCTGGAAGCCATACCAATTGTTGTCAGCTGTTGTGGGGCTCCTGACTCACACTGTGTAAATAACAAAACAACGTATTATATAATGATGTAGCTGTGTAATACTAGATATGCTGACATGAATACTTGTCATTGTGTAAAAATACTTTTTATGAAGTATGCTTATGTTACATTTGCATATTTTCTGACTCGTGCTAAAATGAAAGTTATAAAAATAAAATATTGTTTGTCATTAACTCACTGGGTTTCACTTAATAAATTTGGTTATTTTGTTTTTCAGTTCCCTTAAGGGATCCTAGCAATTTTAAAGATGTATTTAGTTCCAGTAAACTTTGGTTTGCCACTTTTAAACTCCCTGGGCCTCTTGCAAACCTCTGTAACACTCCATCATTGTATTAAATCATTGTTAGTTGTTAATTGTTCTAATATCATGGAACTAGTTTAGCTTCCATGTTTTGCCCCAGCAGATGGATGGGAACCGGAAGTGTAATTGCAGTGCACAGGAGGATGAGAGTAGGAAGGACAGGGACAGGAATTCAGGGTCACAGGAATGTGCTGGCAGACAGTGAAGTGGTTTGAAGAGTGTCTACTTCAATGCCAGAAGTATCCGAAATAAGGTAGGTGAGCTTGCAGCATGGATAGGTACCTGGGACTTCGATGTTGTGGCCATTTCGGAGACATGGATAGAGCAGAGTGAGGAATGGATGTTGCAGGTTCCAAGATTTAGAACTTTCATTAAGAACAGGCAAGGCCGTAAAAGAGGGGGAGACGTGGCCTTGTTCGTCAAGGATAGTATAACAGTGGCTGAGAGAACTTTTGATGAGGACTCGTTTACTGAGGTAGTCTGGGCTGAGGTTAGAAACAGGAGAGGAGAGGAGAGGCCACACTGCTTGGAGTTTTTTATAGGCCTCCGCAAAGTTCCAGGGAGGTGGAAGAGAGGATTAGCAAAATCATTCTGAGTAGGAATGAAAGGAACAGGGTGGTCATTATGGTCATAACTTCCCCAATATTGCCTGGAAATGCTATAACTTGCACGCGTCGAATGGATCAGTTTTTGTCCAATGTGTGCAGGAGGATTTCCTAACACAGTATGTCGAAGGGCTGACAAGAAGGGAGGCCACATTGGACCTGGTGCTTGGTAATGAACCAGGCCAGGTGTTTGATTTAGCTGTAAGTAAACACTTTGGAGAGAGTGACCATAATTCAGTTACGTTTAGTTTAGTGATGGAAAGGGATAGGTACATGCCACAGGTCAAGAGTTATCGATGGGGCAAGGGCAATTATAATACAATTAGGCAAGAATTGGGATGCATAGAATGGGGTAGCAAAATGCAGGGGATGCAGACATGGAAATGTGGAGCTGGTTTAAGGAACAGATATTGCGTGTCCTTGATAGGTATGTCCCTGTCAGGCAGGGAGGAAGTGATAAGGTAAGGGAACCATGCTTTACTACAGAAATTGTATCTCTTGTTACTAAGAAGAAGAAGGAGGCTTATGTGTTGATGAGGCAAGATGGCTCAGTTGAGGCAAAGGAGAGTTACAGATCAGCTAGGAAGGATTTAAAGAGAGAGTTAAGAAGAGCAAAGAGAGGACACGAGCAGTCTTTAGCAAATCGAATAAAGGACAACCCTAAAGCTTTCTAGAGATATGTGAGGAATAAAAGGATGACTAGGGTAGGAATAAGGCCAGTCAAAGACAGAACTGGGAAGTTGAATGAGGACCCTGTAGAGATCAGAGAGGTGCTAAATAAACATTTCTCATCGGTTTTCACTCAGGAAAAGGAGAATATTGTAGAGGAGAAGAATGAGGTACGAGATTTTAGACTAGAAAGGATCGAGGTTAGTTACGAACAGGTGTTATCAATTCTAGAAGGAGTGAATGTAGGCAAGTCCCCGAGGCTGGATGGGATTTATCCGAGGATTCTCTGGGAAGCTAGGGAGGAGATAGCAGAGCCTTTGGCTTTGATACTTGAGTCGTCATTGTCTACAGATTTGGTACCAGAGGACTGGAGAATTGCAAATGTTGTGCCTTTGTTCAAAAAGGGCAGTAGAGATGACCCAGGTAATTATAGACCAGTGAGCCTTACTTCTGTTGTAGGAAAGGTTTTGGAAAGGATTATAAGAGATAAGATTTATAATCTACCAGCAAGCAACAATTTGATTTTAGATAGTCAACATGGTTTCATCAAGAGCAGGTCATGTCTCACAAACCTCATTGAGAAGGTGACCAAGCATGTAGATGAGGGGAGGGCAGTTGACGTGGTATACATGGACTTCAGTAAAGCCTTTGATAAGGTTCCACATGGTAGGCTGTTGGAGAAAATGCAGAGGCATGGAATCAAGGGTGATTTAGCAGTTTGGTTTGAAACTGGCTTTCTGAAAGAAGGCAGTGAGTGGTAGTTGATGGAAAATATTCAGTCTGGAGTCCAGTTACTAGTGATGTGCCACAAGGATCTGTTTTTGGACCATTGCTGCTTGTCATTTTTATAAATAACTTAGACACAGGCACAGGTGAATGGATTAGTAAATTTGCAGACAACACTAAAGTCAGTGGAGTAGTGGACAGTGTGGAAGAATGGTACAGATTGCAGGGGGACTTGGATAAACTGCAGAATTGGGCTTTGAGGTGGCAAATGGAGTTCAATGCAGCTAAATGTAAAATGATTCACTTTGGGAAGCATAACAAGAAGGCAAAGTACTGGGTCAATGGAAAGATTCTTGGTAGTGTGGATGTGCAGAGGGATCTTGGAGTTCATGTACATAGATCCCTGGAAGTTGCCACCCAGGTGGATATTGCTGTTAAGAAGTCATTCGGTGTGATGGGTTTCATTCGTAGAGGGATTGAGTTCCGGAGCCACAATATCATGCTGCAATTATACAATATGCTGGTGTGGCCACACTTGGAATATCGAGTAGAGTTCTGGTCACCATATTTCAGGAAGGATGTGGAAGCATTGGAAAAGGTGCAGAGGAGATTTACCAGGATGTTGCCTGGTCCGGAGGAAAGGTCTTATGAGGAAAGACTGAGAGACTTGAACCTGTCCTCGTTGCCAAAAAGAAGGCTAAGAGGAGATTTGATAGGGACATACAAGATGATCAGAGGATTAGGTAGGGTAAACAATGAAAATCTTTTTCCTAGGATGATGACATCACCATGCACAAGGGGGGCATAACTACAAATTGAGGGGTGATAGATTTAAGACAGATGTCAGAGGCAGGTTCTTAAAGCAGTGAGTGATAAGGGCATGGAATGCCCTACCTGTTAATGTAGTCAACTCAGCCACAACAGGGAGATTTAAACAATCCTTAGATAAGCAAATGAATGATTTTGGGATAGTGTAGGGGACGAGCTGAAAATAGCTCACAGGTCAGCGCAACATCGAGGGCCGAAGGGCCTGTTCTGCACTGTATTGTTCTATGTTTTATGTTCTATAATAAACTAATGGATAAGCCTAGGAAATGTGGAGCCAGGAGACAAATGGCAGAATACATAGCTTGTCATCTTAAAGACAGAAAGAGAAGTAAAGGATAGTTAGTCACACTGGCAGTCATTAGGAAGTGGTGTTCTGCAGTGCTAGGTTCACTGCTGACTACAATTTTCAAGAACAATTTGGACTTGGAATCGAAAGCTTAATTTCTAAAATTTCTTATCACATCAAATTGAGCGGGTAGGTGATGGACATAGTCAGTACTAACAGGAAGTGAGGACTGCAGATGCTGGAGATCAGAGTTAAGAGTACAGTGCTGGAAAAGCACAGCAGGTCAGACAGCATCCGAGGAGCAGGAGAATCGATGTTTCAGGTATAAGCCCTTTAACAGGAAATCCTTCATCCTGATGAAGGGCTTATGCTTGAAACATCGATTCTCCTGCTCCTCGGATGCTGCCTGACCTGCTGTGCTTCTCATAGTCAGTATTAAGTAGAAATGCAACAAATAACAGCAGGAGATTAATAAACCTATAGACTTGTGAATAATTCTCAAATTAAGTCCGACATATTTTGCAGGATGAATGGGGAAGTCACTTATTATTTGCCAGGTCCAAGTTGGGTAAGGTAATGGATCAAAAATTGTTTGTACTTTAGGCTTAGAAGATGAAAATAAAGAAAGAATAAATAAAGAAGTCAGCTCTATTTCTCGGGGGGATAGAACTGAAAATTTTCGTATTTGTGGCATTTCATAGTCACAGACCTTAGGCTGCCAATTCAAAAATGCCCCATTTATCCCTACTCTGTCTGTTAGCCAATCTTCTATCCATGAAGCTACGGTAAACCTGTATCTAACATTGGTCAGACCGCAATCAGAATACTCAGTGCAGTTCTGGTTGCCAATATATTGGAACTAGAGAGGATGCAGACAGCTTTTCCAAGATGGACATCAGAAATGAGTGTTTTTACATATCAGTCAAGGATTGACAGGCTGGGTCACTTTAACTGAGGTGTGAACTAATGGAGGGATTTCAAATTAAGAAAACTTTAATTGAGTGGTTACTGAAAGAATATTTCTTCTTTTGTGTAAAAGCATAACTAGAAACATCAAAATAAGATGTTGTCAAGAAACCATGTTGGGAATTCAGAAGAAGCTTCTTGACTCAAAAGGCAAAAGCAATGTGGAACTCGCTACCATAGGGGGTTATTGAGCTGAATAGTACTGAAATGCTTTAAGGAAAATCTAGATCTGTACAGAAGGGAGAAGGGAATAGGTGTTTGCAATGGCAAATTTGGGCTTAATGGATCATAAACAATACACAAAACACAGCAGTAGACCACACAATCCATTCAGCCTGCTCCATCATACAACATGATCATGGCTGATCTATACAGGGAGTTACCAATATACCAACATCCAACTTAACAAGCATTCTCACTTACAAACACAATCCCATAGGGGTGTACTTTTAAAGCAGTTGAGGACGCCAGGCAAGAGTTAAGCAGAGGACTCATCAAAGACTATTAAACTTTTAACTTTATTCCTTTATTTTTCTGTTTTATATTAAGAAGAACCTTAATGTTAACTATTATCTTATTTCTTTATTTTTATACTTGTTCTATGAAGGGTATGCTTAACTTTTTTTCAACTTTGTTTCTTTTACCACTTTGTACCTGAGTTTTTGTACCTAGGATTGCTTTACCTAAGGTGACACCATGTGTGCTGAGAAAATACACTTTCCACTGTACTCTTGTGCTTGAATATACATGACAATAAAATATAAATCTAAACAGCCAACACACAAACATTTTCCATACTGTTCAATGGCTGCTTTACATTGGCCTGCATTGTTTTCTGAACTGCATACAAATCGAACTGTGAACAGATTCCAGAACAGAATCTGTTTGCAAACGTGGGACTTCCTGTAATTTACTTCCAGTTCCAATGTGCTCCCCATATCTCTTGATTATGACTATCTTTGGTAGAGAATTCTAAAGATTCCTTTGAGGAAGGAAATTTCTTGTCTGAGTCCCAAATGATCATTCCCCACACATTAAACTGTGCACTATGTTCAGGATTTCCTAGCCGAGGAAACTATCTTGTCTCGCCCTCCAAAATTTTGTACACTGCAATGAGGTCACCATCTCATTCTTGTAAACGTCAAAGAACATCGGCCCAGATCTCTCAGCCTTTCATCATCGGTCAACCCTTTAATTCCAGGGACGATCCGAAGGACCATTTGCCTCGAATGAAAGTATATCTTTCCCTAAATCTGGAGATGAAAACTGCACCCAGTGTTCTGGGCTGGTATCACCAATTTCCTGAACATTTGTAGCAGCAATTCTTTATTTCTACGTAACTGAATGCTAACATTCTATGTTCCCTGTACATTCATGCCTAAGTCCCTCTGAACTTCAAAATTTACAGGGCAATGTTTTTTAAAAAATCTGCTTTTTTACTCTATCAAATTGAAGAAGCCTAGACTTCCCACATTACATTCTCTTTGCCACTTTATTCACTTAACCTCTCTATATCACTTTGTGCATTGAGTCCTCCTCACAATTTACATTCTCACTGAAGTTTGTATCATTAGCAACTTTTCAATATAAATTGTGAAAAGCTGGGACCACACTCATAGTCACAGATTGCGTAGGACATAGAACATAACTTGCTAACTTGAAAATTCCCCATTTTTCCATACTCTGTCTGCTAATCAATCTTCTTTCCCCAACTCAATCACCTCTCATCTTACTCATTAAATCTTTGAATGGCATACAGTGAATATCTGTTGGAAACCTAAAGTATACACATCGGTTCCTCTTTATCTACCAACTAGTTACATCTTTAGGAAATTCTAATAAATTTGTCAAACTCAAATTCTCTTATGTAAAATCATACTGATTATGTCATATCATACTCTGATTTTGTAAGTGCATCATTGAGGTTTTTTAATAAATGATTCTATCACTTTCCAGGTGCCAAATGTTAGGCCAACTGACATGTAGTTTTCTATTTTCTCTCACCATCCTTTTTTGGATAATAGTGCTAGATTTACTACCTTCCATTCCACACGTACCATTCCAGACAGTAAAGAACTTTACAAAGTCATAGTCAATTCATCCAGTACCATTGTAGGTACCTCTTTATGAACACAAGGACTCAGGTCCTAAAAACAATTTGGAGTTTAGTTCTAGAAATTCCTCCAATATTTCTTCTCTGCTGATATTACCTTAATTTCCTCTACTCTTGTTATTCTTTGTTTAATATTAACTCATAATCAATGAAATGGCATACACACAATATTTACTAGTGTCTCTGCCATTTTATCATTCCACATGAGAATTTGTCCTGTCTCTTCTTCTATAGGACCAATATTTACTTCTGCTCCTCTTCCTTTTCATGTGGTTTCAAAAGCTCTTGTAATTTGTTTTTAAATTTCTGGCTAGCTTACCCTCACATTATGTTCCTTTTATTATCTAACTACTTGGTACCCTTTTCCTATTTTGTTAAACACTTCCATTCCTCAGACATACTACTGTCTTTTGGAAGATTATAAGCATGATTATTTTTAGCTTTCTTCTCAAGACGTGATGATCCTTTCTTGCTGAGTTGTTCTTTTTTTAATGTAATGGCAGCTCCGTTAAATATTTTGAATTTTTAAAAAATGTTTCTTATTGTTTCTTTGCCATTGTTTGAACATCTCTACTAAACTCCCCTTGATCTTCTTAATCTGATGACAGCAATCTCAATTTCCCTAATCACATCAAATAAGTGAAGTTCTTCATCTCTGGAACCATTTGAGTAAATGTCCTCGGCACTCTCTCCAAGACTTTGACATCCTCACTAAAGTTGTGTGCAGAATTAGATCTTTGACTTCAAACAGTTCTTTGAAAGTTGCATCACATGTAGACAGAGTGGTTAAGAAGGCATTTAGCATGCTTGCCATCATTGCTCAGACCACTGAGTATAGGAGTTGGGATGTCCATAAGACCATAAGACATGCCAGCAGAAATTAGGCCATTCAGCACATTAAGTCTGCACCACCATTCAATCATGATTTATAAGTTTCCCAACTCCATTCTCCCGCTTTCCTCCCATAACCCTTGATCCCCTTGATACCCAGGAGCCCATTTATCTTAGTCTTTAATATACTCAATGATCTGGCCTCCACAACCTTCTGTGGCAATGAGTTCTACAGATTCCACTCTCTGGCCAAAGAAGTGTCTCCTTATCTCCGTTCTAAAAGGTCTACCTTTTATGCTAAGGCTGCGCCTTTGGGTCCTAGTCTCTCCTACCAATGGAAACATCTTCCCATACTCTGTCCAGGTCATTCAGTATTCTGTTTTTTCAATTAGATCTCCCCCATCCTTCTAAACTCCATCGAATATAGACCCAGAGTTCTCAAACATTCCTTATATGTTAAACTTTTCATTCCTGGGACAATTCTCATGAACCTCCTCTGAACACACTGCATGGCCAGTTCATCCTTCCTAAGATATGGGGCCCAAAACTGCGCACAATACTCCAAATGTGGTCTGACCAGAGTTTTATAGAGCCTCAGAAGTACATCCCTGCTTTTACATTCAAGTCCACCCAAAACAAATGCCATCATTTGTCATATTAAGGTTGTACAGGACATTGGTGAGGCCACTTTTGGAGACCTGCGTGTAGTTCTGGTCACCTTGCTGTAGGCAGGGCATTATTAAATTGGAGAGGGTTTAAAAAGGATTTACCAGGATATTGTTGGACCTGGAGGATTTGAGTTATAAGGAGAAGCGGGACGTTTTTCATTGCAGCATTGGAGGTTGAGGAGTGACCTTTTAGAGGTTTATAAGATCATGAGGGGCACCAATAAGGTGAATAGCAAAAATCTTTTCCCTAGGGAGCATATTTTTAAGGCGAGAGGAGAAAGATTTAAAATGGAACTTTTTCACACAGAGGTATGTAGAGTGAACTGCCAGAGGAAGCGCTAAAACGCAGGTACAGTTACAATGTTTAAAAGATGTTTGGGTAGGTACATGAATAGGAAAGATTTAGAGGGATATGGGCCAAAGGCAGGCAAGTGGGACTAGTTTAGTTTGGGAACATAGTCAGCACTGTGCAGTATGACTTTATGAAGCAATTCAATCATTTTAAAATAAATGTATGTGCTTTTTAACAATATTAGATGCATTGCAGAGATATTGAAGTCACCTTTTCATTTGACATTTTAATCGCAACATAGATTTATAAAACCCCACATTTTACAAAATAGGAGCAAACAGCTTTGATAAATAAATAAGTATTTAGAATGGCACAACTTGTTTTAAATATCATTGCTTACTGATAAGGAAGAGACTGAAAAATCTTCACCTTGGCCAGAGCTCAAAATGGGATCCAAGTGAAAGAAACTAAATTGTTTGTAAGGAACCTTTAAAGGCCAGGTCAGTTGAGTTTCCTTCATCCTTTAAAATTTTAATGGTATGTTTTGGAATGGGAATCTAGAAAATATTCATTTTGCAATGCCCAACATCAGTTGACTAGCTTCAATACATTACAGGTCAATGGAGTGAATAAATTTGCTATCATTCATTTTATGCTATTGCACAAAATGCAAATTATCTCCCTTGTGCCTGAAGCAGGTGTAAGCATTGTAAGTGGATGGAAATGAGGTGTATATTTCCTCCTGCCATGGCATGCAGGCATTTATTCAGAATAGTATCTAGAAAATTGAGACTCATACCTTGCACTCCAGTCAGGTCAGAGAGCTGAAACTAAGAGGTAGTAGATGGTAGCACAAGCTTTTTATGTTCCTGAGACATGGGTGCATGTAGCAAAGCTAGTATTTATCATTCATTCCTATAATCTCTTGAGAAGCCAATGGTGAGCTGCCTTCTTTCACCAGAGAAGTGACAATCAAGGGATCTAAATATAGTTCTGAGTCAAGTGGTGTGTGGCTCGGAGGGTCGTGCCTGCTGTTTTTGTTTTGTATGATAAAGGTTGTGGGTTTAGAAAGTGTTGCTAAAGGTGTCTTGGTGCTTTGTCAAAGTCCAACTTATATACAGTACACACTGTTGTCACTGCGCAGCATTTCTACAAAGAGTGAACAATTAAGGTTCTGGATGAATGCCAATCAAGTGGACCATTTTGTCTTGGATGCTGTTGAGCTTCTTGAGTGTTGTCGAAGCTATGCCCATTTGGCACTGGAAAATATTCCATCACACTATTAAATCATGCCTTGTAGAGAGTGTGCAGTCTATGTGAATTCTGAAGACTCTCACTAATCACAGAATCTCTGCTATGACCTATGCTTATGACCATAGCATTTTTGCGTGGCAGTTCCAATTTTATTTCTAGTCAATGATAATGTTCAGGACTGGAATTTCAAAGCAGGGCTTGAAAAGTGATACCCAACGAATATATATATATTTTTTAATTGACTCATAGAATGTGGCATCACTGGCTGGCCAACATTTATTTCCCATCCCTAATTGCCCTTGCAAAGGTACTGGTGAGCTGCCTCTTAATTTGCTGCAGATCATGTGCTGTGCTTTGACCCATAATGCCCTTAGGGAGGGAATTCCAGGATTTTGACCCAGCAACAGTGAAGGAACAGCGATATATTTCCAAGACAGGATGTTGAGAGGCTTGGAGAGGAATTTGCAGATGGTGGTTTTTCCATTAATCTGCCACTCTTCTCCTTCTAATGGAAGTAGTGGTGGGTTTGGAAGACAGTGCCTGAGGATCTTTGGTGAATTTCTGCAGTGCATTTGTAATTAGTGCTGCTACTGAATGTCTGTGGTGGAGGGAGTGAATGTGGTGCCAGTCAAGTGGGTTGCTTTGTCCTGGATGGTGTCAAAATTCTTGAGTGTTATTGGAGTTGCACCCATCCAGGCAAGTGAGTGCTAAACATTGATGATTGCACAATGAACATCCCCACATCTGACCTGATGATAGAAGGAAAGTCATTGATGGAGCAGCCATAAATATCACCCTGTGTGCCAAGTATGACTCTAAACAGCGGAGAGTTTGCCTCCTGATATTCATTGATTCCAGTTTTGATTTTAATTTTATTGTAATGCATATTTTACAGTAAGGATGCAATAAAATACACTGAAAAGCTTTCATGTGTCACCATTAGATTAGATTACTTACAGCGTGGAAACAGGCACTTGGGCCCAACAAATCCACACCCACCCAGAACCATTCCTCTACATTTACCCCTTCACCTCATACTACGGGCAATTTAGCATGGCCAATTCACCTAACTTGCACATTTTTGGGACTGTGGGAGGAAACCGGAGCACCCAGAGGAAACCAGGCCATTTTCAATAATTTCAGAATAAAGAAAATAAAGATGTGACTTGAAGAGAGTCCATCAGGCCTGAGCCAGCTCATCATTGTCAATGACACCTAAGGCTCCTTGGTGCCTTGGTCAAATGATATCATGGGCTGTCACTCTCCCCTCACCTCCACAATTCAGCTCTTTTATTCATGTTTGAACCAAGGCTGTAATGTGGTCAGGAGCTAGGAGGTCCTGGCGGAACCCAAATTGGGCATCACTGAGCAGGTGATACTTCACATCAGCGTCGATAACATGGAGTCATAGAGTCATAGAGATATACAGCACAGAAACGGACCCTTCGGTCCAACTTGTCCAGCTGACCAGATATCTTAACCTAATCTAGTCCCACTTGCCAGCATTTGGCCCATATCCTCCAAACCCTTCCTATTCATATACCTATCCAGATGCCTCTTAAATGTTGTAATTGTTTTAGCCTCCACCACTTCCTCTGGCAGCTCCTTCCATACACATATCATGCTCTGCGTGAAAACACGGTGGCACAGTGGTTAGCACTGCTGCCTCACAGCATCAGATACCCGGGTTCAATTCTCACCTCAGGCAATTGTCTGCTTGGAGTTTGCACATTCTCGTCGTGTCTGCGTGGGTTTCCTCCAGGTGTTCAGGTTTCCTCCCACAGTCCAAAGATGTGCAGGTTAGGTGAATTGGCCATGCTAAATTGCCCATTGTGTTAGGTGAAGGGGTAAATGTAGGGGAATGGGTCTGGGTGGGTTGCTCTTCGGAGGGTCAGTGTGGACTTGTTGGGCCGAAGGGCCTGTTTCCACACTGTAAGTAATCTAATCTAAAAAATTTTGCCCCTGAGGTCCCTTTTAAATTTGTCTTCTATCACTTTATTAATGACCGAGAGTAAACTGATGAGGCAGTAATTGGTCAGATCTATCCTGCTTTTTGTGTACTGTGAATATCTGGGCTATTTTCCATGCTGTCAGGTAGATGGCAGCATTGTAATTGTACTGGAACAGCTTGACTAGGGGAACAGCAAATTCTGGAACACAAGTCTTTTGTACTATTGCTGGAATGTGTCAGTGCCTACAGCTTTTGCAGTGTTCAGTGCCTCAAATCATTTCTTAATATCTTATGGAGTGAATCGAATTGGCTGAGGATTTATATCTGTAATGCTGGGGACCACTGGAGGAGGCCAAGATTGATCATGAACTTGGCACTTCCGGCTGAAGATAGCTGCAAATGGTTCAGCCTTATCTTTTGCACTGACCTGCTGGGCTCTGCCATCATTGAGGATGGGGATATTTGTGGAACCCTGTCCTCCAGTGAGTTGTTTAACTGTTCACCACCATTCATGATTGGATGTGGCAAAACTGCAGAACTGGTTAGATCTGATCCGTTGGCTGTGAGATCACTTAGCTCTGCCTATCGCTTGCTCATCATGCTATTTGGCATGCAAGTAGTCCTGTTTGGTATCTTCTCCAGGTTGAGCCCTCATTTTTAGACATGCCTGGTGCTGCTCCTGGCATGTCCTCCTTAACTCTCCATTGAGGCAGGGGTGATTGCCTGGCTTGATGTTAACAGCTGAGTGAGGATATACCGGGCCAAGAGGTCATAGATTGGGCTAGAATATAATTCTTGATGGCCACAGTGCCTCATGGATGCTTGGTTTTGCGTTGCTAGATCTGTTCCAAGTCTGTCCCATTTAGTACAGTGATAATGCCACACAATAGAGCAAACTATCAATGTGAAGTTAGGACTTCATCCCAAACAGGACAGCACAATGGTCACTCTTACTGGGACTGTCATAGACAATTACATTGGCCTGGTTGGTCAGAAGGCAAGCTCACAGTCTTGATGGTGGTACTGAGCACCTCAGGAGATGACAGCTGCAAGTCTGACCTCACAGCAATTATTCTGGAGTGCGTTATCTTTAAACCTTTGGACCCCGGAGCAACCTTGTAATAATGTAATGGAGCCGCTCCTCATTGGGCATAAATAACACTGTGGGGATGAAGTTAAGAAAAAGAGATAAGAAGAGTGAAATGCATGCAGAGAAGTGTGTGGAGTAGATGAATAGCATTTAGCTGATAGTTTATGGAACAGTCTTTCAATTTTGTAACCATAAGATTAGAACCTGAAATCCGATTACCATCTATTTAAATAATTAGTCTTATTATGTAATAATTATTAAGAAGCTTAATTCTGAAGGTAGTTCTTGACTTTACATTGTCCTCCACTATTCTGCCTTAAACGCTAGCTCTTGGAAGTTGGAGTAAAATAACACAATATAAAATCATGGCAATGATGGGTTCCACTACCTAGAAAATCACGGCAGCCATAAAGATCAAGAAATTGTCTGGGGAAGAGAACAACTCAGAAAGGTATCTTTTCCAAAACAACCTTGGTAGAGTTTTAAGACCAGCTAGCAATCAGAAGAACCATAGAACTGAACAGCTGCTGTGAAGGAAAAACCTTTGAATAGAAACCTCCTGTGGAGAAACCACCAAAAACAATTCTCAGTCTCAATAAAAACATTTTACAGCTATTAATAGATCAACAAGAAAAGTAGCTGTGAGAGCAGCAAGAGCTCACTACCAGCCAAGGACATTGATCTGGATTGATTACCCATGAAAATGGGTGATTACTGGAAATCCAAAGCAGATTCAGTTCCAGGGGAAGAAAAACACAAAAATCTAGCCTGGGAATCAGAGTTAAGGCTTCTGGCAGTGGCTTAGCAGTTTCTAAACTATTTACTCAGCAAAGTTAAAACAAGCAGGTTCACAAAATTCTTCAGAAACAGACTTAAAGTAAATCAATTGAAAACAGTGGGATTAAAAATCGTTTCTTGGGATGTGAAGTTTCAGAGCCCTATCAGTGAAATTAGCTACATCTTTCTTATTTTGACAGTTTGGGTAAGAGGCATAGTCTTATTCAGGAACTAAAGAGTAATTGATTTTAATTGTCAATAAACAGCATTAGAGATAAAGAAAAAAATGCAATTTAGATCGCATGCTGTCGAATCCAGTACAAAGATACCTTGGACACAAAATATTGGCTCAAACAACCTCAAAGCAGCCATTTTTGATACAGTCACTAAATCTATGAATCTTTTTGATTGATACCATTTTGGTCAAAGTTTCTACCCACAGATCTTTTATGAATTCTTCAGGAAAATGAAAAGGCTGTTTACGTTCACTTTTATGAATGTGCCATATTAGTAAAGGAAGGCTGAACATTACAATGAAAATTGCACTCACAATAGCAGAAACTTTAACAGCTTTTATTTGCACTACAGTAGCAATGATTCTACAACAACTGTAATTAATTTTGAGTACTTAACTAAAAAATTGTAGAACAAATAAATCAAAATATGAAGTGATCATTTAAACCGAGAAAATAATGAACAACCTTAAGTGCCTAACAACAATCAGCCAATGCAGCAAAATCCAATCTTTTCACCAGTTAAATTCAAGCTGTTAGATCCATTTAATAGATCATCAAATTGATAAACATGGAGAGCCAATTCCTCAGATTTCAAACACTTTTGGGGTCATACACCAAATCAATGCTGAACAGGTTGGCACACTTCTTGACTATAAGAAGAACAGCTAATCATGTGCTCCATGAAATGATGACTAACAAATGACATTTGATAAACCAACAGCCCTCTGATCATTATTTCTTTTCAAGAATAAACAGGACACCAGCGAAACCATGCTTCAATCGCAGGGTCAAAATCTCAGGAAAATATGTTCATAGTTTCATTTATAATCTGCATGATCTAAACCACACAACTCTGGAAACTTACAACAAGACCTTATTTGTGACAGAATTATTGTTGATCTGTTGGATGAATCAATCAAGAAAGGATCAAACTCGACAATGAGTTGTTCAATTAGCAGTGGATTTAGAAAATTGTTCAAGAAACATTATACATCAAAAGTTCCATTTAATACAGAATATTCTATAGGTAGTGTTGACTACTGGAAGCACAGTATGGCATTTGACCAGAGAAAACAGTAGACATGACATTTTATACAAAATCTTAAATGATCTAATGTTACTGTATCTTGTTGCAGGTGTAGTTCTAAATCCCCACATCAGCAAAGACAAAGATGCTCAGCCTTACATCAACAATGTGTTCTTTGTAGAAAAAATGGTCTTTCTTAAAGATGTGCTTCATTCTAAAGAACGTGCCAAGTATCAAACAAATTTTTCCAAGCCAACAGATATTATATATATATGCTTATGAACAGAACTTTGAGGAATAGATCGGACACTGTGATGAAATAGGTTTCTTTATACAAAGACCAACTATCTACAGATAAACACCATCACCCGATCCAGATTGGAATGATGAAGAAGGAAAAATAATCTATTATCTTTACTGCAGGAACCAACTCCTCACTGAGACATGATTGGGTACTATAGGAGGTTGCCACCAAATGCCACTACATAAACTGATCCGTTGCTTCATACTGTGAGTTTAGGGCATGTGGTTCGATCTTCAGAGCAATTAACTCTCTGGCCTAACAGAAGCCAATAGACAAAAAAAGATAAATAACTTTACCTCAAGTGTTACAATGCTATCCCATAGCCCACTGATCAACATAGCTGAGTGAAGTTATTTTAAGGAGGGGTGAGAAATTTAAAGAAAAATATGTGCTGTAAATGTTGCAAAAGAAATAAGATTAGAGCAGGGTGTTTCAATAAATACCATGTATTGTTGTATTTCGCTTTCATGTGAAATAAACAGCATTATCAAGATGCCCAAGCCTAATTCTTGACTTTGCCTTATCCCTGACCAATTTGTTTGTGTTATGATTCCAGGTGATGTTATTTCTGGATAAGTCAGATCCCAGACTCAAATCTGGCTTGATAAGTAATATTTGGGTTTTCTTGGTTTTAATGAGGCAGTCATTCACTGAAACACAAACACACAATGCTGAAGATTCAGGTTAATAATAAAACACCAAGCTTATTACACAAAAGGACAGCTTCCTATCGTTCATCCCCAGTGGGCCACCTATGATACCATATGGGGAGACATTGTATGTTAACGCCAGGTCTTCCTTGGGATCATAGTGTACCAACACATTAAAGGATGATAATTGTTTCTTTACTTCTTCAAAAGATAAGGCCTGCCTATGACAAAAGCTATGTCCATTTCCAAGGCTGACCCTTTTCTAGCAGTTGGCACGATGGTGCCATGAAGATAAAATAAAATAATTCAAACTATTGGCTAACAAAACAATGTAAAGACTTTGAAGCAGACAGTAAAATACACAGTAAAATATAATACTCATGCAGAAACAATTTCCTTCTCTTTTACATCTTATGGCTTTGTATTTTTTGGATTGACTCTCCAGTTCTAGGTGCAGGACAAGCCAAGGGACAGCATGCTGTCTGAAAGACTTTGGGGTAATACTAAAGACCTCAGTTTTGGAAGTACAAGTGGGTTCAATTTACCTCCAGTGGAGTAGTTTTCAAGTGGTGCTAGGTAAGAAAATTGACCTCAATCTGCATGCATGAAGGAACAACTTTAAATTGTTCTGTCTAGTTTAGCTAAATAGAACACTAGCCTAATCATATAAATGGTCCATAAATGCAATACTCACATAAAATAATAAAAGTTGGAGTCAAAACTCAATTAAAATGCAGCATATAGTAGTGTGACAAAATAGGTCAGCACCAGATTTAGGATCTTCCTGGATTTCAGGCCAGGCAGTCCAGGATGTGGGAGGATTTGAACAAACTTGGTCAGGTGGGTTGGGGTTGTGGGGGAAGGAAAGAGGGGTGCAAAGCAGCTGACTCATGCAGCACAACATCGCATCTCTGCAGCCAGTAGCTGAATTGTCCACGTAAGTCATTTCTTTTTTATTTTACTCAATTAAAATGAATGGATGACACATTCTGAAAATACCCCATTTTTAGATAACTCCACATTTTAAACTGTTTGCAATTGGGACTTTGTACCTGTAATTTAACAATTATTTATGCTTATGCTATATTATACCTCTATATCACACTGAAATAACAGGACTAGTAGTCTGAAAGTTCCATTCTACGCAGTTGAAATACGATATTGTGCACCAAAAAAAGTTACTGGCTCACTGGATCTTTTAGCAATGTGGTTGAGCCAGTCATCGTTTCACTATATGTTAATTGGGCCCAAGAAGCCAGAAGCCCATTCCTTACAATAAATACCATCAAAGTTGTATATCACTGTCTCCTCAATTCTCACGAGTTGCTGACAGTGCATTGTATCCTGCAGCAGCAGTGACCTCAATCAAAATGTGCTAAGTCATCAAACATCAGGGCCAAAGGTAGAGCTCTGGGGACCTGGGAATTTGAAAATATTCATAGAAAATGCAGGCTGGTCACTATGAGTTTAACATTTTGATGATAATTGTACATTCCAAATGGAGGGTTTGATACATCCTTTATCTTCCTTTTTATAGATTTGACTACCATGCTGTGAGCTTCCAGCAGTTTCTGGTTTCATATCAGAATTCCAGCAGCTCAGTTACCTTTTTACCTCTTTTCAAGATTACAATTATTCCTCACACACTGAGACAGAAATGCTCTCAATCATAACAATTCTAAGCTTCAAGCAGTTAGATAGTTCCCAAGAGCAAAAATGTAACCATTTCTCTTCATATTGGTAATTATGTACAAAACATTGCCTGGTGCAGTCACATACAATGGATTTTTACAGCCAAGGGGAAGCAGGTTTGAGAGTACATAACAAGTTCAATGCCTGAAGACCAAAGTTGGGTCAGAAACCCAACATCATTAGGTCAACTTTCAGATGTCACCTGGTTGGTTTGCAGGCAAACATGGAATTCCTTTGAGTTTGTCAGATTCTTGTCATTTAATTATTCTGGAAACTGAGCGCTGTTTGGAACAAACATGCTGGTTTTTGAAGTAAATTAAATGACTTATTGTCACTTGCATTTTACAGTGAATAACACAGTAAAATACAGTGAAAACCTTCGACTGTCAACGTAATTTGGCACCATTTTGAATAGATTAAGAATAAAAAGATATAACTGAATGAATTTATCTTTGTTCTGCTTCCTCAGCCATCAGCCCTGAGCCAGCTCATGCTGCGCTGCCATCCTTCCTCCACCGCCTGTGGCCGGAACCACCAATGTAGGTGTCACCACTCTTCAGTCACTATCTCTTCACCACTGGACCCACATCGCTGATGCCACTGCTGGTGATGGATCCCGTGCTGAACCCACACTCCATCCGCAACCAGGAGTCCCCAGCTCCCCTGCCACCACTGCCGCCAATAACCACAAGACCCCACTCCAGACCTGCTGTGACCACAACCAGGAGTAGCACTCAATGCACCAATTTTTTTGAGCTTTCAGCTCATTGCCAGGGTCAGTAAGGGGAGGGCACAGTGAGGATAATTTCTTAAGTGAGACTGACAGCTTGAGAAGATTTCGATCAGTGAAACTTAAGAGCTCAAACTGTGGTGATGAGAGGCCAGTACTGGGAGCATTCCTTCTGAAAGGCACTTCCAGTCTGGGAAGTCACTGCCTTTCATTTTACTCAGTTGCATTTCCTGGCTTCCACCATGGCATGCACTTAGTGATAGAGAAATGGCAACACCAGCAGCAGCAACTGGACTAACACCAGCAGCAGCAACTGGACCAACACCAGCAACAGAACGCTTACCTTCTTTTCAACCACTTGCCGTTCCACAAGATGAAGGGAATGGACATAGAGATCCAGCTTTAGGAGCTAACAGAAAAATAATCTGCTTTCTTGTGACATCTAAATGGCACTGACTCAAGACATTTAGACTTTCACCACAGACCACCTACTGAAATCTACAGGTCATTCAGCTTTCTAGCCCTTGATCTACTTTGTGTCATATCTCCACTTATTTATTCTCCTTTGAAAGACAAGCTAACATTCCATTAGCTTCTTTAATAACATTTGTAGCTGTCTACTTAGTCCTGATGATTTACATGCATGGACTCCTAAGACTGATCAGCCACCGTTCTTAGCTTCTCATCATTTACAAGGTATTCTGATCTACCTTGTGTTATGGAACACACCAAACCCCCTCAAAATATATTTAGAAGATAGCCTGGACCTCAACTTTTTTTTATTTTTAAAAGGTGAGTATAAGGTATTGTGTTCGAATTTGATTGGTCAAACTACGAGGCTTGAAGTAAAACACACTTTATTCTTTCACTATAGTTAAAATGTAAATAAAAAAAAGAATTGGAATAACTTAATTCCATTGCAAAACTGAGCAAAATAACAGATTATTTAACTACTAAACAGCAACTGTTCCAATGTACTATTGCCCCAAAAACACACCATTTGCAAAGGCACATTCAGTAAAATAAATTGTCTCACATGAATGTCTCCAGTCCAGGAAGAAAGAAAATCATGAAAAAACTCAGGGAAAGAGAGACAGACAGAATCCGAGAGTTTTGCTGTAGCAGGGAGAGATGTATAATAGCTTCCAAATCCTAAGTGCTAAACTAAAATCCTGGTGCTATGGGAACATGACTCCACCCACGCATGCTGCTTCTATTCTTTTAACTTTTTTTAAAAACTGTGAGGCCTCAGAAGCTGTTTACTTTATTGGCTTGGAACAGATGCTCAGTCTCAACCTCTCTTCATTAAAAACAGAACAAAATGCACCTCTTAGCGCCATAATATTGTCAAATTTACTTACCTTTACACTGGATGAGCTCCTAACCTGGGCAAAACTGTGTGAGATAGAGTGCAAATACTTAATTGATCATTATCTCTGAAACCCCTTGTTCAATTTACACTTAAAATACACCTAACTTCCCGTCATCAGCAAACTTCAGCATCCTGTGATCTGTATTTCCACCTAAGTTACTGCCAAATATGTTGGTTAGTAGAAGTGCAATGGCTGTCAGGGAGGAATAGCGCCTCTCACAGGTCAACTGGTACACGACAACAAATCAAAATGAGGCAGCCAACAGCCTGTAAGGATTCCAAGCAGTTGATATGAATTTGCCTGAGGAAGAGAAATTCATGAAACAGGCATTAAAGCAGCTGGTAGAAATAAACACTCTTCAAAATCTTAGGAAAGCACCCGAGGACAGTCAGTCAAAGTAATTCTGACGACAGTGGAATTTATTTGAAACTGGAAACAACTTACAATGTCTGCCATAATGACTGCAGTTCCATGGAGAGTGCAAAATATGAAAGGAATAAAAGGAAAAGGTCCCCCTCTGTATTTTAAAGTGTAAGTGGCCTTCAAAAAAAATGTTCACCCAATATTTGAACTTTGTTAAAGGAAAATTTAAAAACAAAACAAAATCTTGTGTCATTCTTTTGGCTGTCAACTACTGACGTTCAAATCTCTTTTTAAACGCTAGAGGTATTTCCTGTCATTGTGATGAAATTACTTGTTGACATTTTACCAGTTCAGTAATGATATACTTCCAGGACTCCTGACTGACACTGAATCCTCAGACATATTCCCAGTCAATAATGGGTGAGATAGGCCTGCATGCTAGCACTATCAATCCCCTTCAGTATGTATTTCACCCCAATGCTTGTCAATATTTTCCACGATGGTGATCCTGACACCAAAATCAAACATCACCGGGATGGGAAGATAAGGTCTCCCAAGGTTATACTTCACAGCTTTCTGTTTGCCAATAACTATGTATGTTGCTGGAGCTGGATATGCAACATGGCAAAGACTTGCTACCCAATGTAAGCAATTACTTGGTCCTTAGGAACAACATAGAGTCATAGAGTCATAGAGAGGTACAGCACGGAAACAGACCCTTCGGTCCAACCCGTTCATGCTGACCAGATATCCCAAACCAATCTAGTCCCACCTGCCAGCACCCGGCCCATATCCCTCTAAACCCTTCTTATTCATATACCCATCCAAATGCTTCTTAAATGTTGCAATTGCACCAGTCTCCACCACATCCTCTGGCAGCTCATTCCATACACGTACCACCCTCTGCATGAAAAGGTTGCCCCGCAGGTCTCTTTTATATCTTTCCGCTCTCACCCTAAACCTATGCCCTCTACTTCTGGACTCCCCCACGCCAGGGAAAAGACTTTGTCTATTATGCTAAGAGTTCACACCAAATTGCAAAAGTCAAAACTGAGTTGGGATGATCATTGAGCCAGATGCCTAGACAGCAGAACAAATTTTCTATGTAGTCCTTCATTTTGGGGTATGACTTCATGCCAATCAAATGCAGCTTCAGAAGGACGCTCTATGGGCTTCACTTCACAGTTTTGATGTCGAATCTTGGAAGAAATTTGCCCAGAATCACTGTCTTTCCAGAAACCAAATAAAAAATAAATGCTGTGGCTTGCTTCAAATGTACACGTCCATCAGAAACAGAGTGAAAACTCAGAAGAGGAAATACTGTGCCAACAAGCCTTTCAAAGCTCAAAATGACTGCAGGATCCTCTCCTATTTTCAGAAATCCTTCTAATAGTCATCAAGGCAACCACCAGAACCGTGCCAAATACCTGCATGATGAACATGATCATCTTCGCCTCAAAGAACAAACCTCAAAGGTAAGCAAAGGGCTTCTCAACAAATGACAAGAAAAACGTTAATCATCACAATTGGGGTACATACCTGCTATCTCAATTTCTTGTGTCCTACCTCCCAACCAATTCCTTAATCATGCCAAAAGATTCTCTCAAAATCATGGAATTGAAGTTTTGTTAAAAGTCATCATGAAACCCATACATGGGCAACATGGCATGAGTTGCCAAATACCTCTGTATCCAAAGACAAAGGGCACCTCAAATACTTAACAAGAACTGAAAAACTGCAGATACTGTAAATCAGAAACAAAAGCAGAAATTGCTTGAAAAGCTCAGCAGGTCTGGCAGCATCCATAAAGAGAAGTCAGAGTTAGAAATCAGAAATTTAACTCTGATTCCTTTTCACAAATGCTGTCAGACCTATTGAGCTTTTCCAGCAACTTCTGTTTTTGTTCCTCAGGTACTTATTTGTTCATGGAGTGTTTGAGCCTTTTGAAGCTGAAGAAAATGTGGAGACACATTTAAACCTAAATAATTTCTGCCAATTTACTAGCTAAAAGCGGTGAAAGAAAACTCAATAAACCAAAGTTCATGGAATGTTTCATTGTTTTTCACATGTAATTGCTAACCTGATCGCTGCTTTTTCCAAAGCGTCTGGGTTATCAACGGAGAGAAACTCCTCCGCTAGGATTTCTTCTGGATTCTGTGAATCAATGGCATTCCCTATTTTTTCTTTTTGTTTTTCATCCTTCCCTTCAAATCTTGCACCACTGTGCCGCAAAGAGGTCTGGGATTTTGAACCTAGAATTCAAAAGGAAAGGAGATAGTTTATTTTAAGCTACAGTATATATAAATATTAGGTAACAATTTAATCAGCAATAACTTGCATTTAAATAGCACCATTATTGCCATCAAAAAACCAAACAGTTCACAGTGGCACTATCAAGCAAAATTTATCATTGAGCAACTTAAACAGAATCTTTGATAGGGTGAGTAAAAATATCAAAGGGGTTTACTTTTAGGGATCTCTTTAAGGAGGAGTGAGAGAGCGAGAGAGAGAAAGAGAGAGAGAAAGAGAAAGAGAGAGATGGAGAATAAAAGATATTCAGGGCTATAATTATAATGCCTAGGCTGAGACAGCTGAAGACAATACCAACAATGATGGATTGATGAAAGCAGCAATGAGTAAGAAGCCAGGATTGGAGGAGTGCATAGATCTTAAAAGGTTACAGAGCTGGAGAAAGCTTGCAAAGAGAAGGAGAGCGAAGATATGAAGGGATTTGAAAACCAAGATGATAATATTAAAAGGTGTTTCCAACACGGTTCAATGTGGGTCAGAAAGCAAAAACATGATGCATAAATTGGACTTGTGTGCACTAGGGTCCAAGCAGCTGAGGTTTAGACCATAGAACAATAAGAAATAGATACAGAAATAGGGTGTTTAGCCCCAACATTCCTCTCATCCACTTTCCTGCCCTTTCTCCATAATCCCTGATTCCCCTATTGACCAAGAATCTATGCATCTCAACCTTAAATATACACAAGGACTCTGCCTTTACAGAGCTCTGTGGCAAAGAGATCCAAACATTCATGAACGTCTGAGGGAAGAAATTCCTCCCTATCTCAACCTTAAATCGGTGCTTCTCAATTCTGAGAACACATCTTCTGGTCCCAAGAAGGAAAATAAATTCTGAGCATTAACACTGTCAGCCATGAAAGAATCCTAAATGTTTCAATTAGATCACCTCTTATTCTTCTCAACTCCAAAGAATACAGTCACAACTTATCTAACCTTGGCTCATAACACAGTCGCTCCATATCAGGGATCATCCTCATGAATCTTCTTTGAATCGCCTCCAATTAAATGATATTTTTTCTTAAATACGGGGACAAAAACTACTCACAATACGCCAGATGTGATTTCACCAGCACTTTGTACAGTCACAGAAAGACTGCCCTACTGCTATATCTCAATTCTCTTGAAATAAGGGCCAACATTCCATTAGAAGGGCTTATGCCCGAGACATTGATTCTCCTGCTCCTCTGATGCTGCCTGGCCTGCTGCGCTTTTCCAGCACCACACTCTGGTCTCCAGCATCTGCAGTCCTCACTTTCTCCAACATTCCATTCGCCTTCCTGATTACCTGATGCATCTATATGTTGGTGTTCTGTGTTTTGTGCACATGTATCCCTAAGTCTCTTTGTGTTGCAGCTTTCTGTAGTTTTACTCCATTGAAATAATACTATTATTTTGTTCTCCTTTCCAAATGAATAACGTCACATTTTCCCACATTATAGCCTATTTATCAACTTCTTGCCAACTTACTTAACTTATAAACATCTCTCTATAAAATATTTATATCAGCGGCACGGTGGCACAGTGGTTAGCACTGCTGCCTCACAGCGCCAGAGACCCGGGTTCAATTCTTGACTCAGGCGACTGACTGTGTGGAGTTTGCACGTTCTCCCCGTGTCTGCGTGGGTTTGCTCCGGTTTCCTCCCACAGTCCAAAGATGTGCGGGTCAGGTGAATTGGCCATGCTAAATTGCCCGTAGTGTTAGGTTAGGGGTATGGGTGGGTTGCGCTTCGGCGGGTCGGTGTGGACTTGTTGGGCCGAAGGGCCTGTTTCCACACTGTAAGTAATCTAAACTTGTCTTTCCATCTATTTTTGTATCCCAATTACGACGAAAATCTTAATGGCTTGCTTTTTTTGTATCAGATACACCCAAATACAGAAATAGGTCTGAACGTTATTTAAATATTTTAAACTCTGCTAGGTGGTCTGCTGTTACTCCAATTTAAACTGCAGAATTTTGTAGACATTTCGACAACATGCCTTGGGCCTTCCCTTCCTTGCAAGCATTGCAGCACATACTCTGACCATTTGCCTTTATGAAGTGAGTTAAATGGGCTTGTTGAGAGGGGTTTACCTGCTGACCAACAAGTTGTGATTTCAGCATTTTCTGACACTGTAACAAACACATACATTAGGGATTGTCTCATGGAACTTGGCACCATTTAAGACTGTCAACCATGAGTTTAATCTGTTGATGAATTTGCTTTCTAACTGTTCAATCATGATAGGCCTCAGCAGAGTAATGTTGCTGCACTTCATATTATGCTTAATATAATGGTCTAATAATCATTAAATAGGGATTGATTAACTCCAATAGTTCGTATATTTAAAACAGTAAAAGTTTATGAAAAAGACTTTAAGCAAATCAACTGATTTTCATGAGTGCAGTTAGCAACTAACTGGCAGACAGATTCACAACATTATACACACACAGCATATTTTAAAAGTGGGCTCTATACAGACAAGAGATATACACAACATATAGAATGAAAGTAATATAGACAGCAATACAAAACAGGTCGTAACAGCATTTACAAGTATGTAAAAGGAAGAGTAGCTGAAGGAAACATTGGTCTCTTAGGGCCAGAGGAAAACAAAATCATGGAGAATTAGGAAACTGCAGAGATATTGAACAAATATTTTGTGTCTGTCTTCACAATAAAAGACAGAAATTACACAGCAGAAAAAAAGTGTAATTAAGAGTCTGAAAGGAACACAGAACTTTAGCAATTAGCGTCAGCGGAGAACAAATATTGGAGGTATATATAGAATTAAAATCCACCAAAACCTGAGGACCTGATGGCTTTCATCCTAACATTCTAAAATGGGTAGCTGTAAAGTTAACAGATATGGCAATTCTGATTTTATGCAATTCCCTACACTCTATAATGGACCCAAAGGATTGGAAGTTAGCAAATGTAACACCGTTATTCAAGAACAGAGGTTAAAAGAAAACACCAAAATCCAGAATAGTTAGAGCAACATCTGTTATTTGAAAAATTCCAGAACTGAAAAGAGACACTTGCTGTTGGAGCTTTGCACCATGTACCCATGAAGGCAAACAGCAGAGTGCTGAATTTCAAATGGTCACCGTGATATATTTTATGGGAGGAAAAAGTGTTGATTGCTGAGTCTGATTAACTGAAATGTTTCTCTGGACAAAGCAACAGAAAAGTTAAGGCACTCCAAGCTCTCTGGTGAAAAGACAGAAGGCTTGAACGTATCCCTTTTGTTTGCAGAGAACAGGTCCCTGTGGGTGAATGTACTTTGCTTCTATCAGGCATCAATGAGCCATGTTATGAGCTGGCTGATCATATTAAATTGGTTGAGGTTGCTGCTATTGGTACATCCAAGGTTGTTCTGCAAGTGCTGCCCATCTAAAGGTACATGATTTGTTTTCACTTGGTAAATCCAGGATGGTTGAATTTGGTCTATACTTGGCCTATTAAAAAAATCACTTAAACACGTATACAATATTGCTGAATAGCATGATAGATAGAGCATCTTTCTGACCTGTTGATTGCATTCCATTCATGTTAACATTACACTGTATCAGAGCTGAAAAATGTGTTGCTGGAAAAGCACAGCAGGTCAGGCAGCATCCAAGGAGCAGGAGAATCCATGTTTCGGGCATAAGCCCTTCTTCAGGAATAAGGAAGGTGTGCCAAGCAGGTTAAGATAAAAGGTAGGGAGGAGGGACTTGGGGGAGGGGCATTGGGAATGCGATAGGTGGAAGGAGGTCAAGGTGAGGGTGATAGACCGGAGAGGGGGTGGGGGCGGAGAGGTCGAGAAGAAGATTGCAGGTCAATTGATCTGTGCTATGTGTTTCCCCCAGAAAGATCAGGTTGTGAAAGTGCACTTTGGGTTGTTGATTTTCTGCTCCAAAATGTTGCTGGGAAGGCAGCTTAAACTCAATGTACTGCTGTTGTGCAGCTGAAGGTGGGTCCTGAAATAGAGTGATAAGCCATGTCCAGAAGATGACCCTTGTAACTTTTAACTTGGCATCCTAGTTGACATTCAGATGACAAAATTGGTTGCTTTTCATTGCAGAGCAATCAAATCAGCAAAGGTTGTCTGGAAATGGTGCTTCCAGGAGCAATACATTGTGGAAATAACAAAGGATAAAACGATTTATTCACTATGATATTAAGTATCACAATTAATATGATAATTAGCATATAGATTATTGTGCAATTCATTAAGAATACTATCGTTAAAGATCTGCTGGGGAAAAATACAGTGTGATTTGTGGTCACAAGACAATTTTACTGTAATTTTATATTGAGGTACAAGCCAGTTGTTAAATATTCCAGATTAATTCATAGGAAAAATACAAATTCACTGCAATGTGTATGCAGCAGATGGCACCTTGCACCAAGGTGAGGGGGCACACAATTTGGGAAGCATCTTATGTTTCTCCTTGCGCAATGAGCTCCCTAGTACTAGAGTGCAGCACATTACAAGATGTTGCTGATATCATTATTAAAAGAGCTCATAACAGATAACGTTGAGGTGACAGAGAGCTTCCGAGCTAGAGGCAGGGCTGCCTGTGCCCTGGTTTGAGGTGTATGTTATGATTGAAACAGGTGATAATCTTTTTAGTCACGTTCATTGGTCAAGCCAAGATGGGATACATGCTTTCCAAAAGCTTTCTTTAACATATGGACACATAAGCTGAGCTCATCAGAATACCCATATCTGCAACCAGACCATTGGCGAGTTAAAGAGCAAAGGTGCAATAACAGCATTACATCTCCCAAACAGAGAAAAAAAATCCAGGAACTCCACACACAAAAAAAAACACCATTAGTGTGTGTGTGTGTGTGTGTGTGTGTGTGTGTGTGTGTGTGTGTATTTTGCATCTTTTGGTGGCCTAAGTGTCACATGATATCTACACAGCGACATTATATGAGCTGTTATTTTAAACAGATCCATTTCATGACTTTTTAATGTTATATCGCTGAAGAATACACTTTGTGATTATCCAGTCATTTAATCTAACAGATCAGGAGCCAATTAACGCTTGTTAAGGAATAGTGAGCAAAATTTGTCCTAATGGCCTGGAAATTTCACCAAATAAAGTATATCACACAAAACTGGTTAAACCAGTGCAGTCTGGTTTCGGTGATCATTCAGGTTAATCTAAACAAGTTCTTTAGAGGCTCCACATAGAAAATTGTCCACATCCTCAGATTGAAATAATCACCATTGAGTCTCAGCTAACCGGATCCATTTGTGAATAGTTCAAAATAGCTGAAAGGCTATTATGCAAGTTTAAAACATTATTTTAATTAAAATTTATTAATGATCTGACAACTGAATAAAACATAATTATTGATGAGTTCTGCATAATTGTATAAGGTTATCTCCAGTTATTTAAAAACAGGATAGTACGTGATTTACCAGGCAACCTGATTAACAATTATGATAAACCAATTGTTCAATTACTTTAATACATCAAAACCAGGTTACTACTTTTAAATGTATGAAGGAAACTATTTAATGTAATGATTTTTTACAATTACATTCTAAATTGATGCCTAATTGCCCTGACTCGTGTCTCATATTACTTAGTCAGAAAAAGGAAAACTTCTGAAGACAAGGGTACAATTTGGATTACTGGTTTTGTGCAAATAAGAAACACTTGACCAATTTGTGCAAGACTTGCAAACGATATCAGATTAAAGCTCCATGACATTGCAAAAATACTTTGTTTCTTCGTAATGACTGAGTATCCCACTTGTAGTAGGGTTGGGGTTAGGGTTAATTATCAGCAGGACAAACCCAGCAGAGGCAGCACAAAGTATAGAGTCAGTAGGGAGTTTTGGGAGTGCTCAACATTGACTCTCGACACATGACGTCTCATAACATAAGGTCAAATGGGCAAGGAAACCTCCTGCTGATTACCATATACTGCCCACTAACTTTGATCACCTGATGAATCAGTACTCCTCCATACTGAACATCGCATACAATAGTCATTGAATACATCTAGTGACTTGTGATGATATGTGCCTTTCAGAGGGATTTTTCCTGTCCTGTTTCTCTTGAAGCACCCTGGTGTCAAGGTGTTTATCCCATGCAAAGAAGTGTAAATAGCTTTGGGTTTTTATTTAAATTATACAAAAGAAGCATGAACATGTGGAGTTAGGTTCACACAGACCCAGGTTTTTGTTTGCTTTCAGCTATTAAACCTGGGGTTATGGAGTTGAAGCTGCTAGATACAGCTCTCTCTGTTGCTTCAAAAAAAACTTGCATTCTCCCTCCGCTGCTAGATTCATTCTGTCGGTGCTCCTTCTCCTGGATTGGAGCAGGTAGCAAGTGAGGCAAGTCTGTTTTTTTTCTGAATTTGCCTTTGCCAAGGGTGTGTTTATGGGATGCTGCTGCATTGGAACTGTTGATGAGTAGTAAATAAATCGCATATTATGTTGCTAAGCATTTTGGTGGAGTTAACATTATGCCAATTATTTTCTTTCTCATTTGTATTTTAACTGTAGTGTAGGAATAAAGTGAGTTTTGCTTCAAGCCTATTAGCTTGACCAATCGAATCACATCTGGAACACAGCACCTTACACTTGCCTTTAAATAAGATGAAGGTTAGGGTCTGGGCTATCTTCTTGATATATTTTGTTGGGGTTTGGTAAAACAGGTTCAAGACTGAGCATCCATGAGACACTGTGAGCCATCAGCAGCAGAATAATTTTATTCCAACACAATTTACAACCTCATAGACTGGCAAAATACCCCACTCTACCATTACCATTGCAGGACAGCTATTGTAACAATGATACCCAAAGGGAACAGGAAGAGCCAGCATACACAAACGGGGATAAAAGCAAATAGTGACAGATGCAGGGGGCGGTGGGCAAGATAAGGCAGTAAAACAAAATTAATGGCCCGTTACTTGAATGTGCGTGGTATTCAGAATAAAATAAATACATTAATGCAACAAATAGAGGCTAATGACTATGACCTTATAGCCATTACAGAGACATGAGGAGATCAAAGCTGGTAATTGATCATTCAGGGGTACATGACCTTTCAGAAGAATGGAGAGGAAAGGGTGATGGGGTGACTTGTGAGTACAAGCTAGACTTTGTTACATTAGCCAGAAATGATGTTGGACTGGATGCTGTAGAATCTATTTGGGGTGAAGGTAAGAAATAAATGAAAATAATCCATGGGCCCCTTACAATTGTGACCATGTAGGACAGAGAATAAATCAAAAGATAATGAGAACACTGTAAAAAATATAGTGCATTTATAATGATGAATTTAATCTTCATATCAAATGAGAAAATCAAATTGGCAATAGTTACAACAAATAAGTCATAAAGGACCTTCAGGATAGTTTTCTAGAACAGTACGTTGTGGATCCAGAAATCAAGCTATTTTGGATCTCGTAATATACAATGAGAATTATGACTAAATTTAACACTTTGTTCTATTAATTTTTAACTCTTGGATTTCCAGCAGGGCTTGAGAATTGCAGGCATTCCAAACCAGCCACTTAAATCAGAGGTCCCAACTTACGCAGCATGAAACATTTCACCATGTCTTTGCCTTTTTCAGTTTTTCTCTCTTCTCACCTTTCCTTCACAATGGAAAGCAATCAGATGGAGAAAGGAGCTACCAATGGTTACATGGTGCACTTGAACAGGGAGCAGTGGAAAATATACAGCCCTCAGAACCTTCCTGTGTATTCTATAGCCCTCTACCAAGTACACGTCCCTCATTCTGGTGCTTTTGTTTACTTCAACATCTTATCGTGAGCTAATCCTCTTTCTTCCAAAGTCTCATTGCCACCAACCCTACCACATCACCTCAATGTTCAAGCTCATTTATTGAATCATTGTATACTGATTGTAATTTTATTGTAATGTTCTCACTCTGTCAGTGATACTCTCTTCCTCTCTCAAAAGTGTTGTATTTGTCTCAGTCCTTGCTTCATCCACAAGCTCCATCTCATTCTCCCACACCATATCCATCAATTCCTCCTATTAGTTGGACTAAAAACAAATTGATCAAGGAGAGTCTCCTGAAAGAATTTCAGAAACTCTTCTGCATAATTTCCCTATACTTTACAATTATCACAAATTGACATTTGAATTCATTGAAATTATTCAATTATTCTTGCACATCTCTGTGATTTTCTGTGTTGCTCTCCCTATTGCATATGTTCAGTTAAGGAGACCCTTTTTGCTTCTCAACTCTAAGTGGGTTGTCTCCTTGCACTAGGAGAAAGTGCGGACTGCAGAAGGGCTTATGCCTGAAACGTCGATTCTCCTGTTCCTTTAAAAAATTCCTGAAGAAGGGCTCATGCCCAAAACGTCGATTCTCCTGTCTCCTTGCACTGTAAAGCACATCTTCTTTTTCCAACAATACAATGCCTTCCCTAATCAGTTGGCAAAACCATCTTTTTCTGCTCCCTATAATTTCTGAACACATTATGCCCTTGCGTATTAAGCAACCAGTCCTCAATATTTCAAGCCACGTCTTTGTTCTTGCAATGACATCATATTTCTACTTAGCCATTCGTGCATGTAGCTCAGCAATCTTTGTCATTACACTTTGAGAGTTTTCTAAACCTACCTTTTATCCCTGTTAATATTACCTATTGCAAGTGAACAAAACGCCTAAAAGAATTACATTAGAAATGTCCCCGTCAAATGATAATTGTGCTACTCAATTATAAAACAACATAACTAATCACTGAAGTAACTTGTCAATGTGCTTGAAGGATTAGTTCCTCATAATGTAACAATCCACTGGCCTTGTCATCAATGCTCAAGCAAAGGTTATTTAAAATTAGAGTTGGATATCCAAACTAATCTAATACTAATTAGCATTCTTTGCAATTATTTTCTAAAATCCAGTGCTTGAAGAGACACTTTGTATCTATGTAAATCATAAATGCTTGGCGTGGGCTGCAACTGCATATTTTCTATATTACTTCTTTAAATTTTTGATAAAATAATTCAACTATACTAGAAGTTATTAATTAGAAAGCAAGTAATTCTTTTTGGTCATGAAACCTCTATGTTGGCTATAATGTGCAAGACATTGAAGTTTCTTGTACTCAGACCTTTCCCATATTTATGAGGCTGGTAACTGCTGTGCTATGTCATTCACATCTAAATGAAGAAAAACTGGTCAAGAATAAAACTCAGGTTTAAATTTCAAATACAAATGAAAGATCATTTGTGTCATTTGCACATGCTAATTTACATGCTCTCCTCATGGCTTTAGTGGAACAGGGCTAAAAATAAGCTTAAAATTATGCCACAACTTGCTTAGCAACACAGCCTGACTTACTGTGCCGCCCTCAAATAGCAGCAGCAGATTATTTGAACAGTCAGTGATGATTCATGCACAGGGTTTCTTCTCCAGCTCAGGGGATAGTAGCACCATCTACAGTAGACTACCTCATGATGCCTGGACCTGTGAATGCTTTTGTAATGACTGCTTGGGAAAAAGAAATCAGTGAGGAAAATTGTCCTAATTAGATTTAGGATAGATTTCCTACAGTGTGGAAACAGGCCCTTCGGCCCAACAAGTCCACACCAACCCTCCGAAAAGCAACCCATCCAAACCCATTCCCCTATGTTTACCCCTGACTAATGCACCTAACACTATGCGCAATTTAGCACAGCCAATTCACCTAACCTGCACATCTTTGGATTGTGGGAGGAAACTGGAGCACCTGGAGGAAACCTACGCAGACACGGGGAGAATGTGCAAACTCCACACAGACAGTTGCCTGAGTTGGGAATTGAACCTGGTCCCTGGCACTGTGAGGCAGCAGTGCTAACCACTGAGCCACCGTGCTGCCCACAATTGAATGTGTTGGTACATGCGTTACAACCTGAAGTTGTCCATCTGTTTTAACTACTCTATTAGTCAATCCATTCATTTTAAAGAAGTCAAATGTTTGCTGCATAAAAGGGTGCACTGTTTTTCCACCTTAAATTTTGCCTTGCTGGGTATTAGGATAAGGTGTTGGCAAGAATTAGGTCTAATTCTAACATAGACTCACTACCTCTCAAATATTGGATGCTATGTTTGCCTGCATAACCACAATGAAAAGGAAATGGAAAAATCTTGCATTTATATAGCACTTTAAATAAAGTCTGTCAACACTTTTAAGTTTAGTCCATGGTGTAATGTTGAAAATCGCAGTGATCAATTTGTCATGGTACAGTCACATAGAGAGTAAAGAGGCAAATGTCCAGAAAATATGACTCAGTCATGTTAGTTGAGAGATGGCCATTGGTCAAGGTATGAAAGACTACACTTGCAGCACCACGCATCTTCATTTACCTCAGAAAAAAGTGAGATCAATATTTTACCTGAAAAACACCATCACCAACAATGGATCCTGACTCAACTGCACTGAAATGTTAGCCTCGTTTATAAACTTAAGTATTTGGAATGGGGTCAAATGCCCATTATTTTCTGATTTAGAAGCAAGAATGTTATCATTGCTACACAGCTGAAATGAGACCAAACATTTTGTGTTGGTTGTAAAATGTTTTGCAAGTTATGCAGACATGATAAAATACCTCACAAAGGCAATGCCTTCGGTATCTTAATTTCCTATCTTTTTCAATCCCCCACCTCCCCAAATCCAACCTCATGCTTTTCTTTGTGATGATGGCAGTTCATCAGATGATGGCTGTCAGACATAGCAGGAGCATTACTGCGGTGTCAGAGCCAGCCCCTCAGGATGTATCCCTCCATTCTTGGTACAGATTAATTTAAAAGGGACAAAGACCTAGAAAAATGGAACTGTATCATTTCCCAAACATTTTGCCTCAGTAAATGGTCCCTCCCTCAAATGAAAGATTCAGTATCATCCAGTCTAATAGATTGTAGGAACAACACCTTGCCACACTGTTGAAGGTTATGTTGGAGGTCATATAGAAGGTTTGATAAGGAAGATACCTTACAAACCGAGGAGTATGGCAGTGAAGTATTGAATTCAGTTGTTCAGTTAAGTGGGTGGGAAGTCCACTGTTACTATATGCTTCCAAACACACTACACTTTTAAGTAGTTGAGTCATTATTCAGGTCTATGGATGAAACACTATGAAATGAGACCAAACATTTTGTGTTGGTTGTAAAATGTTTTGCAAGTTATGCAGACATGATGAAATACCTCACAGAGGCAATGCTTTCGGTATCTTAATTTCTATGAAAAGCAAGTATGGTTTCTGATATAATATAAACTTCTTTGTTGAAAGAAATGGTGGTGGCATGTAGCATACTAGTCTGAAAATTAATTCAGACAATATCCCAGAAACAACAAAGGGGGAGCTGGGACTTAGACACATGTAGCTCCTCACCAAACCCAGCAGATCCCAGCTCAGTTGGCATCTTGTCATTCTTTCATGGGGCCTGGATGTCGTTATCAAGACCAGCATATAGCATCCATCCATAATTTCCCTTGAACTGAATGGCTTGCTAGACTAAGTCACTTGCTCAGGCTGTCTTAGGAAAGTGTGTGGAATTTCAAAGAAGAACAAAAAACAAAAAATTTACAGTGCAGGAACGGGCCCTTCCACCCTCCAAGCCTACACCAATGCAGGTCCTCTATCTAAACCTGTTGCCTATTTTCTTTAAGGGTCTGCATCCCTCTGCTCCATGCCTATTTATGTATCTGTCTCGACACATCTTAAATGATGCTATTGTGCCCACCTCTACCACTTTTGCTGGCAATGCATTCCAGGCACCCACCACCCTCTGCGTAAAAAACTTTTTACGCTGGATAATCCAAGATGGAGGACAGGAAAAATTTTTGGCCATAAGAGCTGCTCCTATTTTTTGAGGTATTTTAGGTGTTGGAGATGATTTCCTTGAATTCCAGGAGCAGCAATTACTGTTTTATATGCTGTTGCATTGTTTTGGAACTTTGGGAAAAAAAAGTCAAAACAATAGCAGTTTAAGAGGGAGAAGAGCAGACAAAGGAAGCACATGGTGAGGACAGTGCAGGAGAGAGAGAGAGAGAAAACCTGCACAGTTACTGCCTTTGCTGTTTGAATTCGTGAATCGCTGGACATTGGAATGCAACTAATCTTGGAGGAACTGTTGGGCGAAGTTCACAACACAGACTCAGATAAGTTAATTGTTGTTTTAAGTCTGTCCAAGAGAAAGGCTGCATTAGTGAGTATAGTGGATTCTTTCTTGATTTATATGTTTTTGGAGATAAGTCTCTTAATTAAACTTAAAATATAAGTCATAGCTATTAATTTAATCTGGGGCAGTGTTTATAGAGGAATAAGACAGTGTTATTTTCTGGGTCTGTAGATTGTAAAGGAGCAAAAATGGCCTTTGCAGTGATATGTACTTCTTGTCAGATGTGGGAGTTTAAAGAGAGTTTAAGGGTTACTGTGGATTATATCTACCATAAATGCTGTTAGATGCGAATCTTATCAGATCGAGTGGATCAGTTGGAGAGACAGATAGAAACGATGAGGAATTTGCAACAGCAATAATTTGTGATGGATGGCGGTTATAGGAAGGGGGGAAATTGTCAGATACTGCCACATACATGGGTTAACTACAGGAAGGGTGAGAGAAGTCGGTACCTAGGGCAGGAGTCTTTTGTGGATATACCCATTACAAACAGGTATGCTGTTTTGGAAAATCTAAGGGGTGATGGATTCTCAGGGGAACGTAGCACAAACAGCCAAGTTTCTGGTATTGAGAGGATAAATAGACAAAGTCTTTTCCCTGGGGTGGGGAGTCCAGAACTAGAGGGCATAGGTTTAGGTGAGAGGAGAAAGATATAAAAGAGACCTAAGAGGCAACGTTTTCCTCACATAGGGTGGTACGTGTATGGAATGAGCTGCCAGAGGAAGTGGTGGAGGCTGGTACAATTGCAACATTTAAGAGGCATTTGGATGGGTATATGAATGGGAAGAGTTTGGAGGGATATGGGCCGGGTGCTGGCAGGTGGGACTAGATTGGTTTGGGATATTTGGTCGACATGGACGGGTTGGACCGAAGGGTCTGTTTCCATGCTGTACATTTCTATGACTCTATGACATATCTCCACTAATCTTTGAACTTGCGACTCCAGTAATTGAGTCCCCCACTCTGGGGAAAAGCTTCTTGCTATCCACCCTGTCTGTACCTCTCATGATTTTGTAGACATCAATCAGGTGACTGACTAAGAGGTGGGAACACCTGCTCACCCACACATACATATTTAATCCAGGATATAAAGCAGCTGAAAATCAACTTAGTTAATTTCTCAGACAAAAAGTTTTCAGATAATGTTTCATGAACTGCTCCCAAAAATTTAAATGGATGCTCACCCTCTAACATTGAAAAAAATTATATGATTGCCCACTTCTATCCAACTGAGAGTTCTAAAAAATATTTTTATATTTTAGGTTCAGAGAATATTTTAAAATAGACCATTCAGCCTTTCAAGGCTGTTATGTTGTTGAGACATCGACCCCACTGTCCTGTCTGATCCCGCCACGTTACCCTAATATTCCTTGGTCAGTCAAAAATCTACCTAACTCAGCCTGAAATGAATTCAATGGCTCAAACTCTGCTGCTTTCCAGGCAAGAGAATTCCACACTTTGACAACCCTCAAGGACAAATCTCTTATATGCAATTTTATCCTGACAGCCCATAGGCCCATGCTGCCATCTGGTGGATTTTAAATGTATTGCAACTCGTGTGAACACCTTTAAGCTAAAATTAACATTTGCTTGTATATTTTATCCCTTAATGTTTGAATCGACAAAAATAATATTCATGAAAATAGAAGATAGTTACTATGGAAGATGGAAGGTTGATATCTTGTACAGCTGGAGATCACAGCTGCAAATGTGTTGCTGGTCAAAGCACAGCAGGTTAGGCAGCATCTTGTACACTACAGTCTATCACTGATAGGAATGCTACACTTCCACTTTCAAACAATTGTAAAATACAGGTACAAAAGGACAGAGAAAAACTTCCCATTATTCTGCCCTAATCACTGTCATGATACCAATCTCTAAAAACCCCTCATACTGTAGCAATCAGACAGATTCCTGCTGCCATATAACAGTACACTTGAGATATCAAATTTAGTGTCAATTAAAGCTCCGACTATGTTAATAATGTTGATTACAATCGCAATATGGATGCAACAGAGGCAATGTGGACATTGTAAAAATTAACTGGTTAAATGGAAAAATAAATATACATGCTGCAGTGCACTGAGAAAATCACAGTCAATGGAGAAAATATTATTCACTGGCAAACATTAATGCCTTCAGCACATATTTGCACCATCATTAAGACTACCTGTCAGAATCTCTGCATTGTTTTCCAACCCTGCTCCTGTCTCAGCTCACTTGCTGCTGATGTCCTCATCTGTCACCTCCCTGCAAAGGTCATTAGCCACAGTCCATGAGAAGCCATTGGCATTTCACTCTGTTCAAGAAATGTAATGATAAAGCCGGAAGGGCATCACTCAATATGAAGCATAGGGCAACGCAACAGGCATACCTCCACCAATTATTTATACCCTCTAGATTTGACCATCTCTTTGAAGGACACAAGACATACTGAGAGAGTAGTTGACAAAATATGTGGCATCGTGGGCTTCAGAAATGGAGGGGCTGAATACAAGCACGAAGAAGTTATGTTGAATGTCATTAAACATCCGGTTGGGACGCCATTCTGTACTGGTCACCACAAGGTCGGAAGGGCATGAGGGCCCTTGGGAAGGCATACAGATATACGAGGATGGTTCTAAGGATGAGGGTTTGTAACAGCAAAGTCGGGCTGAATAAACTGGCTGTTCTCCTTGGAAAATAGGAGATTGAAGAGGGATATTTGGACGGCACGGTGGCTCAGTGGTTAGCACTGCTGCCTCACAGCATCAGGTTCAATTCCAGCCTTGGGTGATTGCCTGTGTGGAGTTTGCACATTCTCCCAGTGTCTGCGAGGGTTCCCTCCAGGTGCTCCGGTTTCCTCCCATAGTCCAAAGATGTGCAGGTCAGATGAATTGGCCATTCTAAATTGCCTGTAGTGTTATGGTGCATTAGTCAGAGGGAAATGAGTCTGGGTGGGTTACTCTTCGGAGGGTTGGTGTGGACTTGTTGGGCTAAAGGGCCTGTTTCCACACTGTAGGGAATCTAATCTAATATGTTAGAGGTCATCAAACCGATGACAGGTTAAGATAGAGTAGACAAAACAAAGTTGTTCTCATTGGCTGATGAGACAAAGTCAAAGGGAAATAACTTGGGTTTTTGGGCAAAACATGATACAAGCCAAGCAGTGCTCATCACTCACAAGCTACTGTCTCCTCAGCTTCACTGCAGACAGAACCAGGCATCAGGGTCATTGATCATCATTGTGACAATGGCAACAGCATCCTAGGTGTTGCACTTTAATATGGACAACACTGAGGCAGAACAATTTGTGCTTTTTATCCCAATTGCAAGGGATTGTATGTGGCCCTGGTCTGCACACATCTTCCACATTACCACCCAATCCTTGTTAAGTGAGAGTACAAAATCTGTGATGATTCCACACACCTCTGGAGACACACTTTCATTCCCTTTATCAGGTTTCCCAGGGAGCACACCACCATTCAAGGCTGGGAGGTCTACGATAAAACGTTCACATCTATATGCTCTATTATAGTACAGGAAGTTGCTCTCTCAGGTTGCACACTGTCCTACAGAATGGTTTCTAGGCACTTTACCAATTGGTACACATTCTGAAAGCTAACTGAGAATGGAAGGGTGAAAAGGATGCTGGTATATTCCACTATACAACACGTGGCTATCATGTGATGACTGAAACCTACAAAGCAATTGAATCTTAATACCATTCAATGAGCACTGTCTCAATGATCACTACTTTCTGTTTAATGATGAGTAGGAGCTGTGAAATGTAGCTATGTTCTCTGCAAAGATTAGATGCTGCACTCCTGAAGAGAAACAAACAATAAATTACTTTAACAAGTTAGGCTTTCCATTCATGGCCTGGTGAATGATTCTACCTGAGACTCAGAATTATCCCACGAAGCCTTGACATTCCTTTTCTCTTTTGCTGTCTTTGTGTCTGTGATGACCTTTCGGCCTTCCACTATTCTTGACAGTAATAGCCCCAATTCAACCCAAAAGCATGGTTTTGCCTATTGCCATGCCTGGTTGGTCTCGTAGTCTTTCCCCATTGAGGCCAAAGTGATAGCCCTACCTATCACAACTCTCCCTCCTCTCTCAAAGTCTATTAGCTCCCACTTTTCTATCTTAAATTGTCTCTTTCTGCACAGTTATTCCCTCAACAACCCAGTCCAACCCCAGATTTTCCCAGCACTATGGCACCCTGGGCTGACGTACCTATAATCCCCTTGACTTGAATTGGATGAGCCTCTTAACTGACAGTGGTTCTCCTTGACCCCATTAAGTACACAGTCCTCCTTTCGTTGAAGCACAAGCATTGTGTTTGTTGGTACATGCTGTAGGTGTTAAATCATGTCACGTAGAAACATGTCCAACCCATTGTTGAGTGCTATGAACTATGACAAGTGCTAAAAAGCAATGCAAGCCACTGAGACTGGCAGACTCCAAGGAAGTACAAAGTGAGTGAACACTAAGGAAATAAGCTAAGAACTTAGAGATGTATTCTGCATAGGTACATGAACATTGTGCCTGTCCCCTTGTGCAAAGCAACATGACAAAAGCATGGAAGTGAGAAGTGGCCCTGACCTCCAAAGTGAAGTCCTAAAAGGCTGAAATTGCTGACTCTGTTAGTTTGAAAGAACCCATGAGGATGTGGTGCAGCTGATGGTTCAGTGATGTTCACTCACGTGGATTAAGGGTGGAAAAGGATGATGTACATACAACATGCTCAGACATTATGGTGAAGACAGAGTGGTATGAAGCCCATAGAAGTAAGCAGGGTGCTGTTGACACCAGGAAACCACTCTGACTTAGAGGTCAGGAATTGGTCTAATGTAGTTGTTTTGGGGTAACAGAAGATAACATCCAGAAATTTAATAAGATGCAAATCAATAGAAACATAGTAATTGCGACTCACTCATGAGAGTCAGAAGTCACCATTTGAACCTTAAGGGGATAATTAGAAATCCTTTCCTTGATATTGATATCTGATTTTTCCATCATTGTTGAAATTTCCAACTCTCCCATCATTGCTTTCGTCACTCAAGAGGAGACAAACATTCAGCATATTTCCAAAATAATCAACATGTAACCTGTTTAGGTTGTCAAATTATTTCAGTTTAAGTTTTATGGCAGCTGATGGAACTGAACAAGTTAATTGAAAATAAGACTGGAATTGAAAGCTACTTATCAGAAATAATTACCATGAAACTGATTGTTGTAAAAACCCAACTGATTTGTAAATGTCTTTCAGGGAAAGATGCCATCCTTACCTAGCCTCATCTACACGTTTTCCAACCCACAGCAATGGGGTTGACTCTTTACCCCCCTTCAGTTCAAGGCCCATTTGGAATCATGGTCTTGCCAAGGATATCCACAGGCCATGAAATAATAAGTTACGAAAAAGAAATAGCAACAGTATAAGTCTCTTCACAAAATGTACAAAGGAAGACGTGGCTATTAAGCAAGAAACAAGAAATTTATGGAAGTAGTGGAACCAAGGAACATTTTGAAGCAATAAGATGCTGTGAAATCTTTGTGAGAGGTATAGAAGTCTGAATACAATTGAGAGAGATTGTTAGAATGCATGGGCCCAGAAACTGAGAGATGACGGATATGATGATGCAATGAGTTGTCAAGAGGGAAAAGAACAATACAGTAAGAGAGTTTTGGTTGGTGTGGGAGAAGGGAAACCATTTTGACTGTGGAAGCCATTTTCTCTGCTTAGAGGAGACATGCTAGTTAATTCGCTGAGGCCATTCACAGGAATTGGCTGTGAAAGCCATTTCCCTGACCGGAGGAAATATGTTAGTTAAGTGACCCGCTGAATGAACTCTCTCACTGACAATGCTGCTGTACCTCTGCACCCACTGATGAGTCCTCCAAGAGGTCTCTCCCTCTCTCTCCATGGGAACTCCAGCTAAAACAATACCCCTGCAGGCAAGATGTCACCAAACTATTTAATATTGAAAGCCTCTGACCACTTGCTACTATGAACACGATCAGTTTCAATTAGTCAACTAATCAATGTTGTTAGACCAGTAGTATTGTTAACCTTTTTAATATTGTTGAACTATCTATCGTAGTTAGACTGTATTGTTCTGTAACTAACCATCAGCCATTTGTAACCCTTTATAAACAGTATACACCTGTAGTTGAGGGAAGAGGTTAAGACTCATCAGTGCTGAGTGGTCATTCTGAGGTGAGACTTCATTGACCTCTTCCCCCAATATCGTGAAATAAACAGATTTGTCAATTTCACAAGGTCTGTGTACAAGGTTTATTGGAAACGGGAAATTTCTCCGACAATTGGAGATCATCTCTTGAGAAGGGGAAGCAAGGCCACAACCAGGTTAAAAAGCTGGGATATTTGGAATGATTTTCTGGGACACATGGAAGTTCCACAAAGTCATGGTGGTGGTGTATCCAACCTTTAAATGCCAGGAGACCAGAGATGCTGATTTCTTCTTTTGTTATGATGTTTGAAGGGCAAGGATGTTGAGCCAATGAAAAGCACATTGATAAACCAGTTTCCTAGGTTTTGTAGTAAAAAATGAGGTCTGCAGATGCTGGAGATCACAGCTGAAAATGTGTTGCTGGTCAAAGCACAGCAGGCCAGGCAGCATCTAAGGAATAGGCAGCATCCCTATTCCTGAGATGCTGCCTGGCCTGCTGTGCTTTGACCAGCAACACATCCTAGGTTTTGTAGTATAAATTGGACTTTCCACTTTCCGTTGCATGAGCTTTTGACTGCAAAGAGGGAGTGAGGAAATCAAACTAAAGAAAGAAAAATTAAGCAAATCATGAATGGACCAATGTACACAGTTTGAGAAGCAAGTTATCATCGCAATTCAAAGGACATGCAGCAGACAAACTTTCATTGAAGAATATTCACCTCCCAATGGCCGTGGCTTGTAGCTACGGGGACCTGCTGTCATGGTGTGCCACACTTGTCTGTTTTGCTTCATCCTCACACAAGCACTCTGCCAGATTCATTATACCCACTATGTCTGGGTCAACACATCTTCCTGCTCAACTCCACTTTGCCCTTCAGAAGAGATCTCTACAAGCCATTCAGCTCTGATCAAAGACAGTTTCTTTTCAAGTTGTCACTATTTAGGATAGATGGTCGCACTAGAACATATAGATAGTTTTGTCTTTTTTACTCTTGCAATTATGAGTACATGGAATTTATGGCATTATCTTAACACAGACATTTCAAAAGCTTCCATTTTGTTCAACAGTTGTTAACGTATTGTCCATGTTTCTGAAGCATTCAGAAAAGTGATTGAATATAGCATCTTGTGTACCTTTCGCTCCAAGCTTGAGTATTTTTTGTATTAATGTATCCTTTATCTTCACAAAATTACTTCTGGCCATCTCTAGCCTTCTAATTTCTGTGTCAAATCTGCCATTATCCGTTGTCATTTGTCCTAAACAGACAAAGGTATTGACGTGTTCCTGCGCAACAGCAGCTGCTTCAATCCTCAGTTTCTTCTGATGCATTCCTAATAACTGCCGTCGTTTTTACATTTTGGTGTTGATACTCAATTCAAAATCTAAAGTTCTGAATTCTATATTTTGTGAGGCCTCTGTGACTCTGCAAGTAAAACTGTGTTGTCAGTGTATCTAAAATTTCAATGCTCTTGTCTTTAACATTTACCCTTGGAAGTATATCCAACTATAGGAATATTTGTTCTATGTGCAAGTTGAATAATTTTGACTGCAGCACATAACCTTGCTATACACCTCTCTTCACTTAAAATATATCTAACTGTTCCTGTCTAGCCTGATGCTTAATACTTCGTCCCATTGTAGACACTGGATAAGTCACACATCTTTACAGTCAATGTAACATTTCAGGAACGCAACCGCTAATTTTTCGTGACAAATATGATCAAACACTTTTTGTATGGGAATGTTTCTGTTTACTTCTGCATATTTAATGAAGGTTACAATCACTATTCCCTCCACTTTTGCCACTCCAGGATTAAATCCAGGCTGTATTTCATCAATTTCTGCTTCAAATGTATTACTATTCTCTCCAATTGTGAATTTCATAAGAAAGGAGACACACCCAATTGTGAAGAAATTGGAAAGAAAATAAAGAATGCCTGCAGGGAGGAGAAAGTGAAAAGGTGTAATAGGATGTATGATGACATATTGAAACCGGAAATAAATCAGAAATGTGAGTTCCACACTGGAAGGTGAAATCTTTGACAGGTATAAAGAAATAGATAACAACAGACGTTGTGTGCATGCAAGTTAATGAGTACAGGTAAAGCTCCAGGCATAGAAGAATTAACAATAGAACATCTGAAAGGGTTTGGAGAAATAGAATTCAAAGTGATGCCAGAAAGTTGTGTTTAACTATGTAGCAAATGGTACATTTTAAGTGATTGTGACATTCATTATTCATTAAGTTACCAAGAAACGTAAAGCACAAGTGTGCAATCATTTCAGAACATTTACCAAAAGAATGAAAATTAAGAACAAAAAAATCTCGTACTTACGTGCAAATCTTTCAACTGGTCGTGGATTCCGATCAGGCTTTTCATTAGCAACTGAAAACAAAAAGTTGCAAAGAACTTCTTAGCAAGATCTTTACTGAGTCATTCATTCACAGATAATGCATTGAGTTTCAGAGGGGCAACTTTATTTAATTACCAACTTTTGGCTCTATCCGATTAACAAATGTGTTTCGGTACTAAAGATTAAAATCAACAGTTCACACATTCTTACTTTCATATTTGAGTTCGCACAATCACAAAATAGTTATGTTGGAGAAAGAGGCTATTCAGCTCATAGTGTCTGCACTGGTTCTACTGCCTAATGCCAATCTTTTGCCTTTTCCCCACATCCATACACAACATTTCATTCAAACAATGATCCAGTGTCCCCTTTGAATGTCTCAATTGAACGTGTCTCCCCAACATTTCCAGGCTGGGCATTCCATACCCTCACCGTGTGGGAAAAGATTTTACTTACACCACCTTGCTCTGTTTGCACATCACTTTAAGTCATGCCTCTCATTCTTTCCCTCACATAAGCAGGAACAGATTCTTCCTATCTACTCTATCCAGCTCACTCATAATTTTGAAAACTTAGAAACTGTCCTCTCAGCCTTCTTCCCTCCAGAGAGACCCAACTTTTTTAATCTATCCGTGTAACTGAAGTTTTTCATTCTCTGAACCATTCTTGCAAATTGCTTTTGCACTCTCTCCAATGCATTCACATCTTTCCTATAATTTAGCATTCACAAGTGCCAATTAAATGTTATAAGTTGACACTTTTGTTGCAAGGTCTCACATAAAGAATATAATAGGCCAGTTGAATGGAGAACAGTGGATGTGTACAATGATAAATGTGACAAGTGAGAAAAATAGAATATGCTCCGAATGAGTACAATAGAGACTGATAGCTGAGTACAATGGCCAGTGTGACAGATGAGCTCAAGTATGAGCTCAAGGATTCACCAGGTCATTCAGCTCATCATCTCAGTAAAGGCTTGGTCCAAATAGGAACAGAAGAGCTGAACTCCAAAGATGAGGTGACCAGCATTCAATCAAGTATGGCATCAGCTAGTCCTTTATAAACTAACATGACCAGGAATCAAGGGACAACTACCAAAGTTATACTGAGCACAGAGGAAGATGGTCGTGGTCTTTGAAGTTGAGATGACGGAACTGATCTGCGGCCGAACCTTGGGTCCATAAACCTTGATACCCTTGTTTAAGATAGTTGGGCCTAGGACTGTATCAGGATGATGTCCTGCAGCAATATCCTGGAGCTGAGATGACGGAACTTCAAAGACCACAACAGTTCAGCCACAGATCTGCCATGATCTTATTGAGCAGGTTCAATCAGCAGGCTCAAAGGGCTGACTGGTCTACTCCTATTCCTATGTCAATGCACTAATGATTCCTATAGATGGGAAGCTAGGAAATGTCAGCCCACTATTTAAGAAAGAAGGGAGAAAATAAACAGGGAACAACAAACCTGTTAGCCTTATGTCAGTAATAGGGAAAATGCTATAATCTAATAAAAAAATTTGTTTTAACCAGCATCTTATGAACCGGCAAAAATTATATACCTGAAATACTGGAAGTTTACTAAATTATTGCAATCTCCGGGATATGTAAGTAGTCATTTGACGGTTCTCTGCAGGTAAGTTTTATTTAAGGTAAAGTTGCATTATTATTTAAGTGAAATATGCTGTAAAAAAAGTATAAGACTGATGTATAGACGCCCAGCATTTTGTTTCTATCACTTACTGTGTGTTTTCACATTGATTATGTGGACCTCTTGATTACCTGGAATATTTAATCAACTGACAGACTCCTGGTCCCATAGGTGCCGGGTAATAAAATGTTTGCTGTGTAAGGATGGGATAAACAAGCAGAAATGGGCGGCACGGTGGCACAGTGGGATGGGCGGCACGGTGGCACAGTGGTTAGCACTGCTGTCTCACAGCAACTGAGACCCGGGTTCAATTCCCGACTCAGGCAATTGACTGTGTGGAGTTTGCACGTTCTCCCCGTGTCTGCGTGGGTTTCCTCCGGGTGCTCCGGTTTCCTCCCACAGTCCAAAGATGTGCGGGTCAGGTGAATTGACCACGCTAAATTGCCCGTAGTGTTAGGTAAGGAGTAAATGTAGGGGTATGGGTGGGTTGCGCTTCGGCGGGTCGGTGTGGACTTGTTGGGCCGAAGGGCCTGTTTCCACACTGTAAGTAATCTAATCTGTAAGTAATCTAATCTAAAAAACGAATATTTGGATAATAACGACCTGATTGAGCAAGTCAGGATGGATTTGCAAATGGGAAATAGTTTTTGGTGAGCTGAGAGTGTTTTGAGAATATTACTAACAGAAATGAATTTGATGGATATAGTATACTTGAACTTTAAAAGGCTTTTGTTGAAGTCCCTCATTGGAGGTTGGTTAAAAAGATTAAAGTGCATGGATAAGAGATCATGTGCAAGGATTAAGGATTGGCTAACAAGCAGAAATAAGTAGGTCATCCTCACATTATCAGGCTGTGATTTATCAGTGCTTATACCCCAGCTATTCACAATATAGGAATGAATTGGATGTGGAGACCAACTGTAATATTCCAAGTTCCTGGATCACACAAAGATAAGTGGGAATGTGTGCTGTGAGGAAGATGTAAAGTAACCAACCATACGCAAGGAAACCTCCTGTTGATTACCACATACCATCATCCCTTGGGTGAGGGGGAAAATACACTTTTTCTCGTCCTCACCAATCTACCGGCTACAGATACATCTGTACATGATGGTATCGATAGGTGTTCCTGTGGAGACTAATTCCCATTGTCACTTTGGGAATCCATTCCATCATGTTGTCAGACACTATCAACAGTCTAAATCAGACATCAAATAAATCGAGCAAGTCACTGAGGCACTGTGAGCTATCAGTAGCAGCAGATTTGTACTCCAACATAATTTGCAACCTCAAGGCCCAGCATATCCTCCACTGTCCCATTACCATTCAGCCAGAGGACCAATCTGATAAAAAGAGCAATGATGGAGGGCTTCTAGGAGCAGCACCAGCCGTATCTACAAATGAGGTATCAAGCTGATGAACCTACAAGGCACTACTTACGAGCCAGATAGCAAAAGCAGCTAGAAGAGAGCTGAGTAATTCCACAACCAATGGAACAGGTCTCAGCTCTGTCGTCCTGCCATATCCAGGCATACGGTAATTTAGGTAATAGAGGGTTTGGCGTCTCATATCCCATGTCAGTTATCAAGCATCAACTCAGTTATCAAATTCACTAAAGATCCTCAGACAGCACCTTCCAAACCCATGACCACTTCCATCTAGAAGTACAGATACATTGAAACACCACCACCTTTAAGTTCCCTCCAAGCCAGTCACATTCCTGACTTAGGAATATATCGTCATTGCTGGGTCAAAATTCTGACATTCCCTCCATGATGGCATTGTGGGTCAATCTACAGCAAATGGACTGCAGCCATTCAAGAAGGCAGCTCACCACCACCTTCTCAAGGGCAATTAGGAGCCGGCAATAAATGCTGGCCTGCCAGCGATGCCCACATCCCATAAATCAATTTTAAAAAGCATCTTAACTGTTCTAATCCCATTTTCCAGCCCTTGGTCCAAAGCCTGGGTGTTTCAATTGCTTATTTGAATACATCTTAAATGTCTTGAGAGTTCCTGCCTCTACTACCCTTATAGGCAATGAGATCCAGATTTCTGGGTGAAAAATATTTTCCTTAAATCCCTCTAAACCTTCCTGCTCCTTACCTTAAATGTGCGCCCCCTAATTATTGACCCTCAACGAAGGATAAGGTTTCTTCCTAACTGCTCTATCTATGCCCCTCACAATTTTGTACACCCCCATCAGCTTCCTCCCCACAGCTTTCTCTGCTCTAAAGTAAACAATGGCAGACTATCTACTTCCGCATCATAGCTGAATTGCACCAGTTTGGGGCAAAATCCTGGACAATCACCGCTACACCCTCTCAAGTGCAATCACGTCCTTCCTAAAGTGTAGTAATCAGAACTGCACATAGTATCCAGCTGGGGCCTAACTAATATGTTATATAGCTCCATCATTACCTTACATTAAAAGCCATGGGCTCTTAGCGTCTAAACCAATCTGCCACACAAAATCTTGTCAAAAGCTTTACTCAAGTCCATCAACTGCCCAACTCATATCTAGAGAAATTCATAGAAAATTCAAGCAAATTTGTTGACATTATCTCCCCCGACAAAAACAGGCTGACTATCTTTGATTCTTTTATGCCTCTTCAAATAGAGATTAATTCTGCCCCTCAGATTTTTTTGTTCCAATAGTTTCCTCTACCACTGATGGTAGTTGACTTGCTGGCCTGTAGTTTCCTGGTTTATCTCTCCCACCCTCCTTGAGTAATGGTACCACATTAGCTATCCTCCTGTGGACAGAGAGGATTTAAAAATTAATGTCAGAACCCCTGTAATCTCCACCCTTACCTTTTGCAAAAGTCTGGTACACATCAAGGGTTTGGAACTCCTCCACTTTCAAGACCACGTCAACCACTGATATCTCCTCCCTCAAAGCTAGTTTGTTCTAGTATATCACAGTTCCTAGCCCTCATTTCTATCCCCAGACTGTCCTTCTCCATAGTGAATATAGATGCAAAGTACCAATTTAAACCCTCAGCTCTAGATGGAGATTGACACTTTGATCCCAAATGGATCTTTCGCTTTCCCTGAGTATTCTATTGCCGCTAAGCTATATATGTCTTTGAAATTTTCTTAATATTATCCGCCAATTTTTTCATGACCTGCCTTTGCTCTTCTAATTTCTGTTAAACAATCCTCTGTACACCCTCTTCACCCCCAGGATAACCGCTGTCCTGGGCCTTAGGTCCCTACCATGAGCTTGCTTTCTTTTATTATTCAATTCTGTACATCCCTGGACATTCAGGATTCTCCAGTCCCACCCTTCACCTTCTACATTCGACTACATTGGCCCTATATTCTCACCATAATTCTTTTGAATATTGCCCACTCCTCTGAAGTGGATTTTCTTGAAATTAGCTGCTTGGATGGCTGATTGAGATAACCAGTAGGTCCAGGTGATGACAAATAGCTAAGAGCTTGACTTAGTCAAACCGTGTGGGCGGCACGGTGGCACAGTGGTTAGCACTGCTGCCTCACAGCGCCAGAGACCTGGGTTCAATTCCCGACTCAGGCGACTGACTGTGTGGAGTTTGCACATTCTCCCCATGTCTGCGTGGGTTTCCTTCGGGTGCTCCGGTTTCCTCCCACAGTCTAAAGATGTGCAGGTCAGGCGAATTGGCTAAATTGCCCGTAGTGTTAGGTAAAAGGGGAAATATAGGGGAATGGATGGGTTGTGCTTCGGATGGTCGGTGTGGACTTGTTGGGCCGAAGAGCCTGTTTCCACACTGTAAGTAATCTAATCTAATCTAATACGGACTACGAATGGTTCAGGGGTGAAAGCTGCACCGAGTGAAGAAATTAGGGTGAACTGCAAGCTCAACAATTGCATAAGAGAGGTGTCAAAAGCCCTTATGTTTCCTATTTCTCTTTGGTCCTGATCAAAAGGTCATCAACCTGAAATTCTAACTTGGTTTCTTGCAACAAATTATGCCAGACCTGCTAGTTTTTATCCGTGTTATGTTCTCATGCAATGTTTCCAACATTTACAGTATTTTCCCTTTGCGTTTGAGTACAGTGGAGTGCAACAGGAGAATACAACTGAGAGTGCAATGGAGTTGAAGTAGGTGAAGTTTGAAATAGCAATGATAAAACAGAAGGTGAGCCCATAGCAAAACCATCCTAAGCCAATTCACAAGAGCGTTATCAAACAAAAATTGGCTGTGAGCTACATAAGGATTGATGATGAAAAGCACAATCAAATAAGTTGGTTTTGAGAAGCATTTTGGAGGTGGACAGCAAGGTAAATAGCTGCAAAGATGTAGGGAAGGAATTCCAGACCTTATGGCACAACTACCAATGGTGGAGCAACTAACATCTGGGATGTCCAAGAAATCACAATTGTAGGTGTACGGTGTTTCAGATGGTGATGAGGCTGTTGCAGTTGAGAAAGCATGAAGCTGGGAAGGAATTTGAAAACAAGAATGAAAATTTTAACATCAAGATGTAGCTTAACCATGAGTTAGACACGATGGGTGAAAGGATCTTCCTGTGAATTAGGATATGGCAGCAAAGGTTCAGGTGATGTCAACTTAACAGCAGGCACACCATTAAAGAGAAGTTAGAATAGTCTCACCTAAAGATAACAAAAGCATTTATGCCGATTTCAGTGAAAGAATTGTAGCAGAGGCAGAGTCACCGATTAACCAAAGGTAGGAGTAGGCAGTCTTAGTGATGGCGCAGGTATGTAGCTGGAAGTTCACTTTGAGATCAAACATGATGCCAAAGTTGTAAAGAGTCTGGTTCAGCCTCTGTCAATTGCCACTACAGGATGAAATCAGATCGGAGTTTGTGGCAGAGACTCAATCTTCTTAATGTTTCATTTGAGGAGGTTTCTGCTTATCCTGTACAGGATGATGAGTAATTAATCTGATGATTTAGAAACAGTGGAGGAATTGAGATAATTGTTGGTGAGATAGAACAAGGTGTTGTCAGTATACAGTTCATATATGACTGATTTCACCAGAATCATCTGAGACACCTTAGGTAAATTCAATTCAGCATAGATAGCCCAAGTTACTGGTCCCATTTGGAATGTGTTTGGTTAGTTCAGTTGGCTGGACGGCTGATTTGTAATTGCAGGGTGATGCTAACAGCCTACATTCAATGCCTGCACTGGTCGAGGTCATTAATAAGGTTCCACATTCTTGACCTTGCCCTGCCTGAAACATGGTGACCTTCAGGTTTAATCAGCACCAGTCATCTGTCTCTAATGAGACAGCAGCCCTTTATTCATCTGGGACTATGGTGACTTACCTGTTACAATACTACTTGGGGAAAGGTGCCTGCATTAAGTCTTCAGCAGAAGTTGGCTCAATATTGACAACAGTAAAGGCTTACTACATACAAAAACAGAATGTGCTGGAAGAAACTCAACAGGTCTAGCAGCATCTATGGAGAGGAAAAACATAGTTAATATTTCAAGTTGTGAATTTTCATCAGAAGAGAAGGACTATTAGGTTGACATAAGTAGAAAGAAGGATAGGGGTGTAAGGCAGGATTTCAGGGAGGTAGGATGAAGGCTGAGAGCTAGAACAAACAGGGTAGTTATCTCTGGTATGTTTCCTGTGCCACGTGATAGCGAGGCAAGGAATAGGGAGAGATATCAGCTGAACACGTGGCTGAAGGATGGTACAGGAGAGAGGGTTTCAGTTACTTGGAAAATTGGGGCTCATTCTGGGGTAAGTGGGACCTGTACAAGCAGGATGGTCTTCACTTGAACCAGAGGGGTACTAATATCCTGGGTGGGAAATTTGTTGGTGTTATTCGGGTGGGTTTAAACTAGCTCAGCAGGGGGATGGGAACTGGAAGTGTAATTGCAGTGCACAGGAGGATGAGCATAGGGAGGACAGGGAGAGGATTTCACGGTCACAGGAATGTGCTGGCAGACAACAATCTGGTTTGACGTGTGTCTACTTCAATGCCAGAAGTATCCAAAACAAGGTAGGTGAGCTTGCAGCATGGATAGGTACATGGGATTTCGATGTTGTGGCCATTTTGGAGACATGGATAGAACAGGGTGAGAAATGGGTGTTGCAGAGATCACCTGTCCTTGATAGCTAGGTCCCTGTCAGGCAGGGAGGAAGTGATAAGGTAAGGGAACCGTGCTTTACTACAGAAATTGCAGAAGAAGGAGGCTTTTGTGTTAATAAGACAAGATGGTTCAGATGAGGCGATGGAGAGTTACAGATCAGCTAGGAAGGATTTAAAGAGAGAGTTAAGAAGAGCAAAGAGAGGACACTAGCAGTCTTTAGCAAATAGAACAAAGGACAAGCCTAAAGCTTTCTATAGGTATGTGAGGAATAAAAGGATGACTAGGGTAGGAATAGGGCCAGTCAAAGACAGAAGTGGGAAGTTGAGTGTTGACCCTGTAGAGATTGGAGAGGTGCTAAATGAACATTCTCATTGGTTTGCACTCAGGAAAAGGAGAATATTGTAGAGGAAAAGAATGAGATACGAGATATTAGACTAGAAAGGATCGAGGTTAGTTACGATGAGTTGTTATCAAGTCTAGAAGGAGTGAAAGTAGACAATTCCCCTGGGCCAGATGGGATTTATCTGAGGATTCTCTGGGAAGCTAGGGAGAAGATAGCAGAGCCATGGTCAACAGGTTTGGTACCTGAGGACTGGAGGATTGCAAATGCTGTGCCCTTGTTCAAGAAGGGCAGTCAAGATGACCCAGGTAATTATAGACCAGTGAGCCTTATTTTTGTTGTAGGAAAGGTTTTGGAAAGGATTATAAGAGATAGGATTTATAATCATCGAGCAAGCAACAATTTGATTTCAGAGAGTCAACATGGTTTCGTCAGGGGCAGGTCATGTCTCACAAACCTCATTGAGTTTTTTGAGAAGGTGACCAAGCATGTAGATGAGGGTAGGGCAGTTGACATGGTATATTGTACATGGACTTCTGTAAAGCCTTTGATAAGGTTCCACATGGTAAGCTGTTGGAGAAAGTGCAGAGGTATGGAATTGAGGGTGATTTAGCAGTTTGGGATAGAAACTGGCTTTCTGAAAGAAGGCAGCGAGTGGTGGCTGATAGAAAGTATTCAGCCTGGAGTCTGGTTACTAGTGGTATGCCACAAGGATCTGTTTTGGGACCACTACTGTTTGTCATTTTCATAAATGAATTAGACATGGGCATAGTTGGATGGATTAGTAAATTTGCAGATGACACTAAAGTCAGTGGAGCAATGGACAGTTTAACTAGGTGGAGAGTCATAGAGTCATAGAGATGCACAGCTGGAAACAGAGCTTTTGGTCCAACCTGTCCATGCCGACCAGATATCCCAACCCAATCCAGGCCCACTTGCCAGCACCTGGCCCATATCCCTCCAAACCCTTCCTATTCATATACACATCCAAATTGTACAATTGCCTTTTAAATGGTGTAATTGTACCAGCCTCCACCACTTCCTCTGGCATCTCATTCTATACACAAAGCACCCTCTGCATGAAAACGTTGTCCCTTAGGTTTCTTTTATATCTTTCCCCTCTCATCCTAAACCTATGCCCTCTTGTTCTGGACTCCCCGACCCTAGGGAAAAGACTTTGTCTATTTACCCTATCTATGCACCTCATAATTTTGGAAACCTCCATAAGGTCACCCCTCAGCCTCCGACGCTCCAGGGAAACCAACCCCAGCCTGTTCAGACTCTCCCTATTGCTCAAATCTTCCAACCCTGGCAACATCCTTGTAAATCGTTTCTGAACCCTTTCAAGTTTCACAACATCTTTCTAATAGGAAGGAGGCCAGAATTGCACGCAACGTGCAACAGTGGCCTAACCAATATCCTGTACAGATGCAACATGACCTCCCAACTCCTGTACTCAATACTCTGACCAATAAAGGGAAGCATACCAAATACCTTCTTCACTTTCCTATCTACCTGCAACTCCACTTTCAAGGAGCTATGAACCTACATACCAAAGTCTCTTTGTCCAGCAACACTTCCTAGGACCTTACCATTAAGTGTATAAGTCCTGCTAAGATTTGCTTTTCCAAAATGTAGCACCTCTGAATTTATCTGAATTAAACTCCATCTGCCACTTCTCAGCCCATTGGCCCATCTGGTCCAGATCCTGTTGTAATCTGAGGTAACCTTCTTTGCTGTCCACCACAGTACCAATGTTGGTGTCATTTGTAAACTGACTAATTATATCTCTTATGCTCACATCCAATAGTCACAGGTGAGGTGATTGGCTAACGTGGTGCCACTGTTTAAGAAGGGCAGTAAAGACAAGCCAGGGAACTACAGACCGGTGAGCCTGGCCTCGGTGGTGGGCAAGTTGTCGGAGCGAATCCTGAGAGACAGGACGTACGTGTATTAGGAAAGGCAAGGATTGATTCGGGATAGTCAACATGGCTTTTTGCATGGGAAATCATGTCTCACAAACTTGATTGAGTTTGTTGAAGAAGTAACAAAGAGGATTGATGAGGGCAGAGCAGTAGATGTGATCTATATGGACTTCAGTAAGGCGTTTGACAAGGTTCCCCATGGGAGACTGGTGAGCAAGGTTAGATCTCATGGAATACAGGGAGAACTAGCCATGTGGATACAGAATTGGCTCAAAGGTAGAAGACAGAGGGTTGTTTTTCAAACTGGAGGCCTGTGACCAGTGGAGTGCCACAAGAATCGGTGCTGGGTCCGGCAAATGGAGTCCAATGCAGCTAAATGTGAGGTGATTCACTTTGGGAAGAATAACAGGAAGGCAAAGTTCTGGGTCAAAAGAAAGATGCTTGGTAGTGTGATGCTCAGAGGGATCTTGGAGTCCATATACATAGATCCCTTAAAGTTGCCACCCAGGTGGATAGTGCTGTTAAGAAGGCATATGGTGTGTTAGGTTTCATTGGTAGAGGGATTGAGTTCCGGAGCCGCAATATCATGCTGCAACTATATAAATCGCTAGTGCAATCGCACTTGGAATATTGTGTAGAGTTCTGGTCGCCATATTTCGGGAAGAATGAGGAAGCATTGGAAAAAGTGCAGAGGAGATTTACCAGGATGTTTCCTGGTGTGGAGGGAAGGTCTTATGAGGAAAGGCTGAGAGACTTGCGTCTGCTGTCATTGGAAAGAAGAAGGCTAAGAGGGGATTTGATAGAGACATACAAGACAATCAGAGGATTAGATAGGGTAGACAGTGAAAGTCTTTTTCCTAGGATAATGACATCAGCTTGTACGAGGGGACTATGACTCTATAACTAAAAATTGAGGGGTGATAGATTTAAGACAGATGTCAGAGGCAGGTTCTTTACACAGAGAGTGGTAAAGGCATGGAATGCCCTATCTGCCAATGTAGTTAATTCAGATTTAAACAATCCTTGGATAAGCACATGGATGATGATGGGATAGTATAGGAGGACGAGCTGAGAATAGTTCACAGGTCGGTGGAACATTGAATGCTGAAGGGCCTGTTCTGTGTTGTATTATTCTACGTTCTATGTTCTATGTTGTACTTAAATTACTATTCACATTATCTGAGATACACGTTACTTTTACAAGAAACTATCAATCTCAAGCTGAACTTAATTGTAAGCTTTCATTATTGTCACTTCCACGAACTCAAGCATTTAGACTTCAAACAACAAATGGTTAGTTCCTCTCAAGAACAGTCCTTTCTATCCTGAAGAGCAGCACTGTCAGTGGCTTTGGTCACTTTAGGACATCTGACACTCCCCTTAGCTTACCAAAGACATTGTTCCCACCCTGCAGGAACCAACAGGAAAAACAAGTTGTTCTGCTCTGTACTCACCCCCATCATTGCCACTTGCTGTCAGAGGCCCCACTAAAATGTGTAACCTCACAGATACCTTTCAGACATTGACACTGAGGAGCAGCATATCTATATGAAAGACAGGAAAAGGCTAAGAACAGTTCTTGCAAGATCAACAAGGGAAATATTGCAATTTACAAATAGAAGGAGGTCAAGTTGCCCATTACCCTGTTCTGTCATTCACCAACATTAGGGGTACCAATATATAAGCAGAAAAAGACATAGAAAATCATTTACAGTTCAAAATTAGATAGATAAAAATGAAACCAGGAGTCCAGGTAAGCTGCATAATGACGAGGCAACATTGGAGGAAAATGATGTGATCAACTGTGTCAATGATTCTGATAGGTCAATTGGACAAGGATAGACTGTTTAATTTTGTCATACAACACCAGGTTAGACTACCTTGTATGTGAGTGGGATGGGCAGGGCTAGGGTTGTCAGAGCTCAAACTGATTCTAAACGGAAATAGAGAGGAATTGTGTTTCAATGGATTGTCCTCCACTTTGCTTTGGTTTCATGTCAAGCTTCAACTCCAGATTTAGGCTGGACTTAGATGGTAACTGCAATGTCCGTGGAATCTCAAATCTGTTGATCAATTATGCAGCTCACCCTTTCTGAGACTTATAGAATCCCTGTGTGATTTGTTTTTCAAAGTAGATCATGTTTATTCATGACATATGAGTGGTCGAAAGGGTAAGGTGATTTTTTAGAATGCAAATGATGCCGTTGAGTGCCTAATTTTAAGATGTTAATTTGGTTCAGTCTACCATCAGGCATCTCTGCTTGGAGAAACATAGAATGAGTGAGGAGCCAATTAGGTTGAAGTGGGAATTCAGGGAAAGTGGTGCTTAAAATGTTTATTGCAATTAATAAAATGTATTAAACATTTATCGTATATATCAGTACTTCGAATTTTTTAATGCTTCCATAGTTTACTCATTTAACACCAAGTGAACTAAAGTTAATATAAATTAACCAAAATAAAATAAAACAAAGAACTACAGATACTGAAGATCTGGAACAAAAATGGAAAGTACTGGAGAAACTCATAGGTCTGGCAACATCTATAGAGAAAAAAACTCCAGTTTTCCTCTTGACAGATGCTCGTAGACCTGCTGAATTTCTTCAGCACTTTTCCACTTTTGTTTCAAATTGAAATAAAGTTAAGTGAAGTAAAGTTAAAACATGGCAGAGCAGTTCAGTCCAATGGAATGCATTACCCCTTGTTTGCTGGTAGTTTTAGATTCTACCTGGATGGTCTCATTGGCAGTAAGCATCTACAGAAACCTCAGCTCCAGGTTTCAGAGTTCAAGCGATGGCTGAATTCACTGTGAGTCAACCATAGGATTGATAGCCAAATACGTAGCATGCTCAGAGAAGGAGGAAGAAGAGGAGGAAAACAACAGTGAGAAAGGATTTGTTAGACTAAAAGATGGGCATTTGTGTGACGGGGTAAATATGACTTCAGATAAGTTGCCGCCCTAGTGCCCGGATCAAAGATGTCACAGAGCAGCTGCAGGACATTTTTCTGAGGGAGGGTGAACAATCCGAGATTGTTGTCCATGTCGGTACCAATGACTTAAATATGAAGTAAAACCTCCAAACGGACCCCACCACCAAGGATATATTTCCCTCCCCTCCCCTATCAGCGTTCCGCAAGGACCACTCCCTTCGTGACTCCCTTGTCAGATCCACACCCCCCACCAACCCAACCTCCACCCCCGGCACCTTCCCCTGCAACCGCAGGAAATGTAAAACTTGCACCCACACCTCCACACTCACTTCCCTCCAAGGCCCCAAGGGATCCTTCCATATCCGCCACAAGTTCACCTGTACCTCCACACACATCATCTATTGCATCCGCTGCACCCGATGTGGCCTCCTCTATATTGGTGAGACAGGCCGCTTACTTGCGGAACGCTTCAGAGAACACCTCTGGGCCGCCCGAACCAACCAACCCAATCACCCCGTGGCTCAACACTTTAACTCCCCCTCCCACTCCACCGAGGACATGCAGGTCCTTGGACTCCTCCACCGGCAGAACACAACTACACGACGGCTGGAGGAGGAGCGCCTCATCTTCCGCCTGGGAACCCTCCAACCACAATGTATGAATTCAGATTTCTCCAGCTTCCTCATTTCCCCTCCCCCCACCTTGTCTCAGTCGGTTCCCTCAACTCAGCACCGCCCTCCTAACCTGCAATCCTCTTCCTGACCTCTCCGCCCCCACCCCACTCCGGCCTATCACCCTCACCTTGACCTCCTTCCACCTATCCCACCTCCATCGCCCCTCCCCCTAGTCCCTCCTCCCTACCTTTTATCTCAGCCTGCTTGGCTCTCTCTCTCTTATTCCTGATGAAGGGCTTATGCTCGAAACGTCGAATTCTCTATTCCTGAGATGCTGCCTAACCTGCTGTGCTTTGACCAGCAACACATTTGCAGCTTAAATATGAAGGGAATGAAATCCTTATAGCAGATTTCAGGGAAATGGGAAGGAATCTGAATGTCCGGATGTCTAAAGCAGCAATCTCAAAATTACTACCAATGCCACATGCTCGCAAACATGGAAATAGAAAATTTCAGAGAACATGTGACTGAAAAACTGGTGGAGGAGGGATGGCATCAGACGTCTAAGGAATTGGACTAATACTTATGCAGGTAGTGCTAGAACTGCTAAGCATTTCTAATATTTTCAGTTTTCTTTTACATTCAAAATTCCAGTATGAGTTACGCTTTGTTTTCAAGATTTTGGTCAATGATAAACCCAGAATATTGATGGTGAAGGATTCTATTGTGACAATGTCTCTATTAGTCATGGGAAGGTAATCAGACTCTCTCTTTTTGGAAATGGTCATTGCCAGTTGCAAATGTCTCTTCCCACTTATCAGCTCAAGCCCGAGCTCTTCCGACATATGAGCCTGCCAGGATGTGAGAAATTGTAATTGGAAGTGAACACTGGACAATCAGTGAGCATCCCTACTTCTCAGCTTATGATAAAGGAAGATCACTGACAAAGAAGTGTACTTACAATAGAGAATTAAAAGTGAAGATTCAATGAGATAAAATGACATATGTAGAGCATATTTTAGCAGAAGAGCACTTGGCACCAGTGCTCAGAAGATTGTCATGTTTCACCAAAAGAGAAAATGTTGGAAAATTTCAGCAGGTCTGGCAGCCTCTGTAAGGAGAGAAAAGAGCTGACATTTCGAGTCTAACTGACCCTTTGTCAAAGCTCAATGAAACTGTGGACCAGGACTGCTTTGAAAGGCTCCAGCATCTGCAGTAATTTGCCTTTATTTATTGTCATGTTTCAGTTAATTATGAAAAATGGCAAATGTTTACTTACAATGAATCCATTTATATTTATTGACCTCAAAAGTATCATGTGGTCTGCATTTATCCTGTGTATAGCGTATACAAAAATATATTTTCCACAAAGCCCATTGGTGTCAGATAGGATAAAGGCAATTGTTGAGACTAATAAGAAGTTAGACAGATTCAGTCCTGGTGAGGTATGATGTAGGTGGGAAGTCATGAGCATGCAAAGAATATGAAAGGCACATAAAGCAATATTGTAGAAGGAACAGAAGAAAATAGTTCAGAGGACTACTGACAATTGTGACATTTAGAAAGTTGATCTCTGATTATTGACTATCACACTCCAAGACAGAGTGAATGATATTGAATTCTGGTATGTTAAATACCATCTGTACCTTAAAAAAATATTGTTTTTGAATTCAATAGGAAATACAATTTGGGAATCAATAACAGGATATGCTGAAAGGGGTGGGATGGTATGTCGCCAATATGTATTTATGATTTCAAGGCTGTTATGATAGTTTTCAGTTGAATGGTGGATGGCTTTGCTCAACACCATTGCAATTATAAAATCATGCAATTGCAAAATTCTTCTCATCTCTTGCAAAATACAGACAATTCTATACACCAACACAAAGATCCAAAGCTAAGTTTTATTTCAAACTATATTTCAAAAGCTCTGCAAAATGCGTATTTTCCTTTGTAAGCTATACTATGTAAATAAATGATTTTATTTTCTTTCTTCACATCCTTGAAAGCCCCAAACTAATTTGAACCTCTTTGCACTACATCTTGCAGATCTGAGGAACTGGATTCTGGAGTGGAAAGTCTGCAGGGGTTTCCATGGGAACGCACGAAGAAACAGCAGGATTTAACTCAATAGAAATGCTGCATTTAAAGGATTTTGGCTTTTGGCCATTTTGATTTTGTTCCCATGGATTTTCTTTTCACAAAAACACCAAGGCCCAATTGATAACCAAACATTGTTGATGAGGTTTCCTATTTAACTAATTTGCTAAATGGTTAAAATATTGCATTTCATTCATTGGCATGCAATACTGAATATTAATTTAAAAATACAAATAAAATGATAGATTGATGGTGATTCACCCCTTTTCGTGATGTTAAATATTGTACACAGATAAAAACAGGCCATACAGCTCAAAAAGCTCATCTCAAAATTTATATTTACAACATTATACATAAGCAGAATGATTCAAATCACATTTATTAGGCCCCTTTCCATGTTTATTCATTTATCCACCTGCTCAACTTAATTTTGAGAGTTCTTTCCTGCAGCTTTTTCCCTGAAAATGTTACTCCTAGATGTGAATTTCAAAACTTCACAACACTTTGTCCCAAATCTTCCAATCTCTGATTTGTGAGCAATGGACAAATAACCTGAGACATGCATTGTGGAAGCCCTAATGTGTAGCCATACATTGGCATTACTAGGAAGTTTGACCTTCTAATGGACAATTCTGCCCCCTGTCACCTTCCAGAAAGTCACCTACTCTGAACAAGAATCACAGATGTTATAGTTAGACAGGAAATGGACAGGTTAGAACTTAGTCTAATCCCTGGTTAACTAGTCCCTCCCTCCACAAACGCTCACACTGAACACCCCCTCATAACTTTATCTTCAATTAGGCAACTACCTTCCCTGATCCCCGACTACTCTCTCGAACCCGCAACTGCCTCTCTGACCTAATCCAACTACCCATTAGAGAGGCAATGGGTAGAATTATCTCTGGACTGTTAATCCAGAGACCCAGGAATGTTCTGGGGACCTGGTTCGAATCCTGCCATAGCAGATGGTGGAATTTGAATTCAATAAATAGCTGGAATTAAGAATCTAATGACTACTAAAAATCCATTGTCAATTGTCAGGAAAAACCCATCTGGTTCAATAATGTCATTAGGAAAGGAAACTGTCACCCTTACCTGATCTGGTCTAAATGTGACTCCAGACCCACAGACTCTGGGCAATTAAGGATGTGCAATAAATGTTGACTAGCCAGCACCCTCATCCCATGAATGAATAAAGAAAACAAACACCAACTTGTCAAACATCCAAGTTACCCCTACTCACCCACCTGGCTACTCTGACCATGCCACCTCAGTAAACTGTAATCTCATTCACCTACCTCTTCACCCAACCTGTCACCTTATAACCTCACCCACCTGTCGCATCACTCATTAACACATTGTCTGTCACCTTGTCCATCTGTCACTCTAATATCTGACCACCCTACTAACCTGTAATCTCACCATCCTACCCACTTACCTCATCCACCCATCCATTTTTCCCTTTCACTCATTTGTCCATTCACCCATTCACTAATGTTCACACTGAACCTTTAAACACATGATGCAGCAGCTAAAACTGTAAAAAAGGGAGTATTCCTCCAATGCTACAGCACTACAATGGAGCTCTTCAATGGACTCTATGCCCTACATTTCTGGAGATGCTAAGGTCAGAAGACCTTGTAAAAAATGTAGAACAATGTCAGGGCAGGAAATATTCGAGTGGGACCAATCAATGACAACTGCTGTTTGACTGCAAACAAGGCCATTGTATTTAAAAAATTCTCTAAATCATGGTCCTAAATCTGTCAGATTTAATTTTATATTTATGGAGCCTTACCCTGGACGTCTAAACTACTGTAAACAATCTCTTTCTATGTACACCATTCCACTGAACATCTATAATTTATTAAATTGAGATGAAATACTGGAGATTTTTTCTTACATTGCGAGATGACTATTAATAATTATAGGTTAGAAATTACCATGACTGATGACACTATGTAAATAATGGTCCAAATTCTGCAGTGGTAATGATGACAAAATTACAAGTGTTCACCAACATTATACCTATTAAACAGGTAGTGACATACACCATTAAGCATCTCTGCATCATCCCCACAGCTCATCCTCCCACCTAGCTTTATGTAGTCTCCAAACTTGGAGATATTACATTTAGATCCCTCATCTAAATCATCGATATCCATCGCCCTTACAGGAGAGTGATTGACCTCTAGAAGTGATGGCATCCTGTATTCACTGCAGCTGATGATATAACTTGTTCCTCATCAGCTGCCTGCAATAAAGAATCAGCTTGAGTGTAGATGTCCGCGGTTGCTATGATATAGCACCACATGTTCACTAGAATCATAGACTCCCAACAGTGCCCATCAAGACTTCATGACATCCCAAAGAACATCCCACCCAGACCCAGATGGAGACCTCATTCTACTTTCATAACCTTGCATTCACTTTATCTAACCTGGACACAACAGGGTGATTTAGCATGGCCAATCCACCTAACCGACACATCTTTAGAAAGTGCGAGGTAACCAAAGCACCCAGTGGAAACCCACACAGACACGGGGTGAACGTGTGAACTCCATACAGTCACGTAAGGCTGGAATTGAACCCGGGCCCTTGGCAATGTGAGGCAGCATTGCTCACCACTGAGCCATCATATTACCGCTAAATACAATTGGGATGACAACTTCTCTATACAAATGAGATGATTATTGTTGCGAGTACTGAACATTTGTTTATGAGCTCTCCAAAACTCAGCTCTGGATGATTTGGCTGGTTTATTAAAAAGTAATTGTCATTTCCAGAAGTGTGTTACTAGTAAGTAGATTTTTAGGTAGATTATTAGAATAATAGCTTGGGTGGGGCATGGCATAAACGATTGAACTGGACAATATTCCAGGCTTTTCTTATGTTCTTCAATAGGTATGTTTCTCCACTTTAAGATTGTCTTGTACTGTGTTGGATATGTTCAGGTTCATTTGAGAAATCTCACTTCTGCTCCAAGCTTTTCGTTTGACTGTTATTACAATCACATAATGCAGCTGAGGGGGTGAATCAGATGCCCCTTTTCAACCTCTTTGGCTGGTTACAATTCATTCCAATTAAAATGTAGAGTCATAGAGGTGTACAGCACGGAAACAGACCCTTCAGTCCAACTCGTCCATGCCGACCAGATATCCTATCCTAATCTAGTCCCATTTGCCAGCACAGTCCCATATCCCTCCAAATCCTTCCTATTCATATAGCTATCCAGGTGCCTTTTAAATGCTGCAATTGTACCAGCCTCTACCACTTCCTCTGGCAGTTCATTCCACACACGCACCACCCTTTGCATGAAAAAGTTGCCCCTTAAGTTTCTTTTATATCTTTCCTTTCTCACTCTAATCCTATGCCTTCTAGTTCTGGACTCCCCTACCCCAGGGAAAATACTTTGTCTATTTATCCTATCATTGCCCCTCATGATTTTATAAACCTCTATGAAGTCACACCTCAGTCTCGGACGCTCCAGTAGTTAACTAATTTGCCAGAAATGAAACTAGGAGCCAGTTATAAGGTCACCTTGAGTGAAAACTATTTTACTACTTTTAACACCAATAGGAGTAGCAAAAACACAGCATCAAATGCACATAAACGCAAGTATAAAAGGAAAAACGGGATAGTGTCAAGTGCAAAAAGGAAGATAAAATAGCATGCAGTTTAGAGTCTTTAGGGTGTCCTTCAAATGTTAGATTTTATTTTGAGTCCATGATTGGTTAAAGGTGTGAATCAGTGGCAGTCGTGAATATTTCATATATGATCGCGTTCTCAGTTTCAGATTTGTATTAAAAATAGGAATGCAAGTTTCTTCATGTCTTCACTTCATTCAATTTCATTTATTCCAGATTGATTTCCTCGAGCTTAACTCACACCGTGGCCAAGTCATTACTGGGAGCATTTTTAAGACAGCTTCCTTCTTTATAAAATAATTTCAACCCATGGAAGTGCCAGGTATTAGAATAATTTGATGAAAGTTGAAAATTAATCTTCAGTACTTTACCACTATCATGACTTGAGAAATAATTTGGAGATGATGTGTGGTGCAAAATTTCATAACTTACCAAGTATCTGAGTTCTACAATTCTACAATCTCACTCGTCGCTGGCTAACTCCCAGTCGTCTGCAGAGCAGCCGATGGTGACAAAATAATTGGTTCCTGCGAGAGTAGGGATTTGCTCCAAACTTGATCCATAGTCTGTCTGGAATGTTATGGTCATGAGTGGCTTGTTATTTTGCTTAAATTGAGATTCATTTCAATCAATGCATTAGTTGATGTATTGCTTAATCTTATTAATCAAGTTTGGCAAGTCGGGGGCTTCTCTTGCCTTCCTCAGGTTAAAGCCTACTCCTTGGTGGCTTGAATAGATGTGCTTCAATATTTCATTTCTCAATTCTTTGTCTCCAAGCCTATCAAGCATATCAAACAAGCTAGACATCAAGAAAACTTGACATGGAAACCAGTAAGTAGTTGAAAATGTGTTGCTGGTTAAAGCATAGCAGGTTAGGCAGCATCCAAGGAACAGAAAATTCGACGTTTCGGGCCAGAGGCCTTCATCAGGAATGAGGAGAGGGTGCCAGGCAGGCTCAGATAAAAGGTAGGGGGGAGGGACTTAGGGGAGGGGCGATGGAGATGTGATAGGTGGAAGGAGGTCAAGGTGAGGGTGATAGGTCGGAGAGGGAGTGGGGGCGGAGAGGTCAGGAAGAGGATTGCAGGTTAGGAGGGTGGTGCTGAGTCCAAGGGAATCGACTGAGACAAGGTGGGGGGAGGTGAAATGAGGAAACTGGAGAAATCCAAGTTCATCCCTTGTGGCTGGAGGGTTCCCAGGCGGAAGATGAGGCGCTCTTCCTCCAACCGTCGTGTTGTTATGTCTGGCGATGGAGGAGTCCAAGGACCTGCATGTCTTCGGTGGAGTGGGAGGGAGAGTTAAAGTGTTGAGCCACGGGGTGGTTGGGTTGGTTGGTTCGGGCGTCCCAGAGGTGTTCCCTGAAGCGTTCTGCAAGTAGGTGGCCCGTCTCCCCAATATAGAGGAGGCCACATCGGGTGCAGCGGATGCAATAGATGATGTGTGTGGAGGTGCAGGTGAATTTGTGGCGGATATGGAAGGATCCCTTGGGGCCTTGGAGAGAAGTAAGGGAGGAGGTGTGGGCGCAAGTTTTGCATTTCCTGCGGTTGTAGGGGAAGGTGCCGGGAGTGGAGGTTGGGTTGGTGGGGGGTGTGGACCTGACGAGGGAGTCCCGAAGGGAGGGGTCTTTGCGGAACGCTAATAGGGGAGGGGAGGGAAATATATCCCTGGTGGTGGGGTCCGTTTGGAGTTGGCGGAAATGACGGCGGATGATACGCTGTATACGGAGGTTGGTGGGGTGGTAGGTGAGAACCAGTGGGGTTCTGTCTTGGTGGCGGTTGGAGGGGCGGGGCTCAAGGGCGGAGGAGTGGGAAGTGGAGGAGATGCGGTGGAGGGCATCGTCGATCACGTCTGGGGGGAATCTGCGGTCCTTGAAGAAGGAGGCCATCTGGGCTGTACGGTATTGGAACTGGTCCTCCTGGGAGCAGATGCGGCGGAGACGAAGGAATTGGGAATATGGAATGGAGTTTTTACAGGGGGCAGGGTGGGAGGAGGTGTAGCCCAGGTAGCTGTGGGAGTCAGTCGGTTTATAGAAGATGTCTGTGTTGAGTCGGTCGCCTGAGATAGAAATGGAAAGATCTAGGACGGGGAGGGAGGAGTCTGAGATAGTCCAGGTGAATTTGAGGTCGGGATGGAAGATGTTGGTAAAGTTGATGAACTGTTCAACCTCCTCATGGGAGCACGAGGCAGCGCCGATACAGTCATCGATGTAGCGGAGGAAAAGGTGGGGGGTGGTGCCAATGTAGTTGCGGAAGATGGACTGTTCCACATATCCTACAAAGAGACAGGCATAGCTGGGGCCCATGCGGGTGCCCATGGCAACTCCTTTAGTTTGGAGGAAGTGGGAGGATTGGAAAGAGAGCTGGGGCCCATGCGGGTGCCCATGGAAGTAAGGAAACCAGTAAGGCTACCTGGCAGATCTAGCTTTCCACTTGCTCTGAACAACTTCCATACTGTCTGTAATTCAGGGTTCAATCCACAGGCACTCGGAGTGTGCACCCCTCAGCCATGGACACTGGCATCGGCATCTGCCAACTCATCACTAGTTGCCACCCTATCTCCTTGTTACAAAAACCCATCACAACCATCATGGCACCTCTCCAGTAAATTTGCAGACTGCATGGAAAGTACACTTAGGAAGACTTGCATTGTAGTGCACATCAGCAATGGCATTGAAAGTGTGCAACAGGGATACATTGTGCACATGTACAGAAGTCCATCTCAAGATTTGGTCCATGCTGCATCTCAGGGCTGCTTGTCTGCTGAATTAGTGCCTGCACTCTTAGCGACTACCTGCATGCTCACAATGTGTGTGCCTTTCATTGCCATGCCATGCCTATTAACCCATAGACATTTTAGGCAGAACCAAGTTTACCAGTACTGCTGTATTGAAGTGCTGTTCAGTGCAGACACAAAGATATGTTCCCAGTTATGCTTGTCATTAGAGTAGGGGTCCATCAGGAGATGGGGTGTGGGGAGGGTATGTTGCTGTACAGCACAATGAGACACTAATGTACACCAAAGCATGTGGCAGGTGCCTGCCTTGAAAATGCACTGCATTTCCATTCAAGCAAATGCCATTTCAGAAATTGGTGGCAGCCAGTCAGGGGCTCCAAGTACAGGTCAGTCACAGTCCATATATAAAGCAGAAGTCTTAGTCAGTCAACTGTTTGGGATGTACATTGTTACGGGATCCATCCCAGTATAGTACGAAGGGGTATTCAGTGGTCAGTCCTGAAGAGTCAGCACAGGGAATCCAGGGAATTGCATACCATCAGTCAGGGAACTGCAAACACAATGGTCAAATTCTGGACAGTCAGGTCCAGGGGCTATGAGTCAAAATCAGTCAGAGGTTTGTGGCAAACAGTCCTAGAGTCTATCCATCAATCTTTCAACAGGATTCAATGAGGGACTATAGGGGACAGCAGAAAGATCACTTCCAGCAGTAGTGGGAGAGTCAAAGCAGGGGACAAGGATGATGACAGGGGAATGGAGGATGAAGAGTTGTCCCTCTTTATCAGGGAGCAGCACGTCCCACTTTACAGTGAAGTGCATTCCACCCTCATCTGGACAGCGTGTCACCGCTGACTTTTTTAAGATCAAAGAAACTTTCGCTTCTTCTGTTTCTTTTGTCGGTCACTTACAGCAAAAATCATAATCCCTGTTGCGGTTGGGATGTCGGTCACTGTGGGTGCACACATAGGAAGGTGGTGACAGATGCAGGCAGGACCGCAGCTGAGAGCAAGCCCATGAACAGCAGCAGCAACAACAGCAGACTCTCGCTGAAGTTAACGAGATGCTGCTCAGGGAGAGCTTGCTGCAGTACAGCTCCTCAGTGTCAGTAAGAGTTGAGCATGATCCCAAAGTATTTGAGAATTGTTTCTTGGCGATCAGCAAGGCACAGTGCCAAACAAGGCACTGAATAGCCCAGTGATAGAATTTTCTGGAGCAGAACCTGAGTGCTGCAGGAGTGGAAGGTCACCCTCTCCCTGTGGCCAGGAAGGCTTTGAACTTCTGTGTGACTGATTTCTTAGGGAGTGACAGGGGACCTCTGTGCAGATGAGAGATACAAATAAATCAGGACAGTGACCACTGCCATCTGTGCAAAGTCACACAGTTCATTTTATTCCCACACAACAAAATCAATGCTGCAGCTGGGTAAGACCGCTCAGAAACATAGCTGTGTCATATACTGTTCACAATTCACACTGTGGAATCTATCAGCAGGTAAAAGGGTTCCATTTGGTTAATATTGACGTGATCTGTGATCACTATTTCCAGTGGACCTGATATGTTGACAGTCCAAGTACCTTTCAAGGTTAGTTACTAGGGGACAAGGGATTCTCACTGTAACCATGAACACATTTCATAGTCCACCATCTGAAGGGGGCATAGATACAATGCTGCTCAAACTTTGACCAGGGCTACAGGAGAGCAGGCAATAGAGCTGTTGAAGACCTATTTCAGCTGCTTGGATCAGTCTAGAGGGTCCTTCAGTAGTTCAGACAGAGTGTCCCGTATCATCCTGGTGTGCTACGTTCTGTACAACTGGAACAGACATTGAGGCGGTTTGATGGATGCTGTGGAAATGGGGAACAAGAGCAGATTTCTGAGAAGGACTACAAGGATATTGGGGAGGAGTAAACTACTATTGAGAGAGAGTTCAGCTGTGTGAACAGAACAAGCCAAACTGAACCCTGCAGACACCCACTTCCAATAGTTGAGAGCTGGGTGAAGCAGACCATCCTGGAGTGTAAAATAGTCATTAGCAATGATGCCGAGATCTGATTTGCATTGTGGGGATGGACTTCAGCCTCTATTAGGTTTGCCTGTGTTTGCCTTTGCTGACTTTAAATGAAAATTCATGTTTGGATTGTCCAATCGCTTTTATGTGTGTGATGTTCCCCTATTACGCAATAATAAACTGTGAGTTTATAGTGGGCACTGGGGACAGAGTAGCCTGGACTTCGAGGATGTAGCTGCAAACAGGTAAAAGTGTGTGGTGGGGTAATTAAACTGAGATTAGGGAGAGAAAATGGTGTTGCATGTGTTAGAGGGTGTCAGCCATTGTTGTGGACAAGAACATTGATTAATCAAAGTCACCAAAACCAGCATTTGGAAGCTTCAACAAGTATGCACTTGTCCACTTTGGATAAGGGTAGTAGGTAACCAGCCACTATAGCAAATGAATTTTATTGTTCTCCACATTTGAAAATTAGCACCATTGATCCCGTAAAAGGTCGCAGTTGGAAGGCTTTGATCCCTTTCAACATTTTGGGTTCAGTTGTGTAATATTAATACAGGGACAAGTTGAAATGGATTTTGGAAAAAGACAATGCTAGCATCAAATAAATTTTGCAAAATGATTCATATCATGATGCACATGGTTTATGCATGAAAAACATTTTTTCAGAAGTACCCTCCTCACTTTCCAGCGGACATATGGGCACATTTCATGGACACCATTTAGTATTCAGTGACCACACTGCGCCCTTAAAACAGGCATTATATATTCCAATTCAGCCTGCAATATCTCAGATGAATATACTGATGGATGCAATTTGGATAATGAATGTATTACGACATATCAGTAGCTTTATTAATTAGTTAATATGACCATAACTTCCATCGATATTTTTAGTGAGTGTTCAATCCTATTAGGGAGTTCGGTGATTTGACAGGTAATACATTCTGTTGCTAAGACTCCTGAACACAGGCACCCACAGCAGCACGTCTGAACACTTCTTTGGTAAAATATCAACTTTTGTTCCCTGCCTGTCAAAGTAAATACATTCTACTTAAATCCCAATGTCAATTCCACATTGACTGGAACAGAGTGACATTAAACATTGATAAAAGGAATTTGAACCCATGTTCTCAAACAAGGCTAAAATTTCCTATTTCAACATGAAAATCTTTACAGATTAATGCTAAAAGCAAGGACTCTACAATTCAAATTAAAGGGGAATTGTGGATTAACAATAAACCTTTTATTTTACTTTTCATTTGTGGAATGTCGACATCACTGGTAGGCCAGTGTTTGTACTCCATCCCTAATTAACAGTATCATTCTAACAGGGCAGTTAACAGTCAACCATATTGCTGTAGGTCTGGAGTCATATGTTGGCCACATCAAGTGAGGATGGCAGATTTCCTTCCTAATAGGACATTAGTGAGCCAGATTGGTTTTTCTAATAATTAACAATGGCTTCATGGTCATCACTATATAATTAATTCAAGACCTTTATTAAATTAAAAATTCCACCATCTGCTGGGGCTGAATTCAAACCCAAGTCCCCAGAACATTATCTGGGTCTCGAGATTAATAAGCATAACAATAACACCACTAGGCTAAACCTCCAATCACTAATTTGAAGATGATATCTATTACAGGTTGAAAATTTTGCCACAGCTCTTCAGATGCAGAAATTTGGCACAAGATTCAGGAAGTTTCATGCAATAGTAGGATTTGGAGTGCTGTTGCTTCCTTTTCTTTCCTTCTTTGTTATGGCATTGGAACTCCAGGTATGACACAATCTGATGGACAATTCCTGGCCATTCAGAGCTAATGAGAAAAGCTCCTCCAAGCCATGAAGGTCAATGATGCCAGACTTCAAGCAGCAACTACAATATCTTTGAAGCATTTTGTTTAACATCCCAAGGAGTGTTTCCTTCTGAGAGCTGGAGGATCAGAACTTGGATGGGGAGATGCTTTTCTAGCAATGTGACAGTAACCAGTCCATTGAAGTTGATTTTTGCAGTTTTGTATGATTGCTTGTGGTCCTTGGTTTAAGGAGGCAGTAGCATTTGTTCAAAGGTCTTAAAAACCTAATCTGGAGGATGCTGAATGGAGTTTCCCCAGCACTCTTTTATGTCATTGATATGTCATCTGAACCTTGCTGCATGTTGATGAAAACAGCACTTTATAGAAAGAATTTTGTTGATTTGTGGACGTCTTTGTTGTCAAATACTCACTGCTGTAATTTATGGAAGGCTAAACTCTGCCACTGATCCAGTGTTGAATATTGGCCTTGTCACAGGGTGACCACAGAAATGAAAGAAGTGCAGAATGTACTTCAGAATCTCTCCTTCAACCTAAATCTTTGGCTGACCAGGGATGAGTTAATATTTGGATGTTATTTTCACAACATTCAAGGACAGGCAGAGTTGCTTGTACACTTAACTGAAGAGACTGAGAGTAGTCTGTTAATCTGGTGCAGAAGGTGAATCCATACATCTATGAATATATATTTATGGTCGTTTAGTTTGGGCATAGAGGCAACCAACATGAAAGAGTTTTCATATAGACAGTATTTACCACTGACACCAAATATCAAAATTTCAAAGTGACTTTGCTTCCTTCAGTGAGACCTGCCTTTCTCAAGGAGGAATTAGTGATTGCAGGAACAAATAAAGTTACAAGAAGGGGAAAGGCTGGCATTAACCCTTTTGTCTATGGAGTTGGTTCTGCCATTCAGGATAGGGAGGGCACCTTGCCAGAAGTCCCCAGTTGCATAAATGTAAGAAGTAGAGGAGCCTTCAGAGTGTATGCCACATGAAGAGCAAAACAAGCAAACCCGATCAAGTTGCTATCAAAAAACCCTGTCAAAATCACAATGGAGTGGACCTCACATTCAAAGTATTGTTTGGAGGACCAGCATCAGGAAAACAAGACTATCTCCTTGCTAATTATATCTCCTTCCCAACCTCCCACTACCATTATTACTCAGCTGTGCCTGAGTCTCTTGGCAACTGTCAGCTTTAGGTGGTTGTAGTACCAGGAGTAGCCACTGGCTCTCTGAAAGCACAGCTTTTCAATAGATCTGATAGCCTCTGGTTGACTCACCATTCTCAATGGGTGGGATTTCTGTGTCAAGGCCCACTACTGTCCAATTATATGGTGGAGTGGTACCTAATATGACAGGCCTTCCTTAAAAGACTTGCCAACTTTCCAGCTTGCAGCTGAGCTCTCTCACCTCAGTTAAGTATCCACCTAGAGAGGTGTTTGATGTATGGACAGGCGAATTCTACAAGCAAGATCGAGGTCAAAGGCAACCAATTTTAGAAGGAAAGAGGAAAGAGAGGTAAGCTGGCAAAAAGAGATTATAAAAAATAGAATGGCAGCTGGTATAAAAGGGAAGCCAACAATCTTTTATCAGCACCTAAATACAGACAGGCAGTAAGAGATGAGTGTACCCTAATAAGGATAAACGGAGAAACATATGCTTAAAGGCAGGGGATAAAGCTAGAAGACTTAATGAGTTCTTTGAAACTTATTTTAAATCAAACAGAAATATGACAAAGTATGAATAGAAGTGGAAATCATAGAGAGAGTAGAGAGGGTGCACCTCAAGGTCAATACTAGGGTCATTGTTCTTCACCTTAGAGACTGAGGAGCAGTGTGATATAAGTTTGACAGAATCTTACAAGATTCAGAGAGATTTGGATAAAAGCAGTTAAGAAAAATAAGGTCCTTTTAGCTGATGATGCAAGGATTAAAGGACACTTTAGTCAAACAATCCAGGTAGGGATGTGAGGAAGATCATTTGTGTGCAGTGAGTGTCAATGACTTTCTACCCATGAAAAAGGTAGAAGCAGAGGTGATCAATGATGCCAAAAGGAAATTGAATGGGCACTTGAAAAAAAAATTGATGAGCAAAAGGGATACAGCACACATGTGGGATTAATTGGATTAATCCACAGACATCCAGCAGGGACTCAATTGTCTGATTGGATTCCAGAACATTAGGATCACGTAAAATCAACTAAATTAGATTCCTGTGCTTGCAATATTTATATCATTAGGATTGGTTTAACAAAAAAAAAGATGCTTATACATAAACCCCCTGAAATAAAAAGGAGCAGCTTTCACTGCTTGGATAAGGTCCCTAGGAGCCTATATTCTAACAGGTGATAGATATATTCTAAAGGTGATATTGAAACAAAATTTTGGAAGAGAAAGGACATGTGGAGGGAAGAGAAACTCACAAAAGGAAAAAGAATTCCCACTTGATTATAGGAATGTGACAATCTTAATTCTGAGTATGGAAGACCTTAGCTATTTTTGCACATGAAGGAGACCACAGGCATTAGAAATCACAGTTCCATGGAAAGCATGATAAATAACTGCCATGACTTAAACTTTTTTCTGTGCCATATTCTCGACTGTCACCCAATGCACTAAATGCTATTGTCACATTTGCATTAATTACCTTGTCAGGACCTATTGTACTGTGTCATATGCATTGTTATCTAATGCACCAGAATGAGAACACCTCTATTAACACACATTTATTGTGAGCAATCTTATTCTTCCTTTTATATTAATTATTTGCCTATGATGGTAGTAGTTATTTTGCAAGCTATAAAGTACCTGTAGGTAATTGCTGAGAATTACAGAACCAGCTTCAGGTTTACTTTGTGTTAAAAGGTCCAATCTTTATGACAATAATTTGTTATGTTTGTTTGTGTTCACTGCAGATCAGTTGATCATAATCTTGTCTCTGGAGCTGCCTAACATGCTGTTAAGAACCCTCCAGCAAAATTTGACTGCACTAAACAGTGTATACCAGGCATGCTTGGTTTTAAGATGTGTGCACCACAAACAAATGTATTGTGTAGAAGATGCCTTACATGGTTCCATGGTAACATAACGATTTCTGAGACACTGATGTCATAGGTTCAAGTCCCACTTCAGAAACTTCAGCATGAAAATTTGTAGCTGATTGTTTTAATGCAACAGTAGCACAGAAGTGTTATGGTGCTGGAGCAGGCCATTCCAGCCATCACATCGAGACTGGCTCATTAAATGAGCATCATTATCTGGTGACAATCTTCAGTTTCTTCCCCGTACAATTGCACACTATTTTAAAGCAAGTAATTGCCATAATTAAACCAGCCTCCACCAGACTGGGTGCATTCTATACCTTAGCTATACACTGAGAAAAAGGTACTTTTTCACAAAAACCCTGTTAATCAAGGAGCTCTGGATTTCTTTGTTCTACCTTTCTCATTTGAATGTAGCCTATTGTTCACTTGCTGTTTTCCTGCCAATGTCTTGACTTGGACTATACTTCATCCTGCCCAATATCCTGCAAGAACTCCATCTTGCTTTCCCAATTCTTCTGCCTCCACCACAAATGCTCAGATGAGGAGACATTCCACTCCCAAGCATTCCAGATGTCCACCTATTTTGACCAACGTGCTATTCCCCCCTCTGTCATCCAGGCAGCCTTCTGCCACACCTCCTGTATTTCCACTCCAGTGCACTAAACCCGCCTCCTCCAAACACAATAAAGGCAGGGACTATTCGTCCTCACCTACCAACCCATCAGTCCCCCCATTCAACGCATCATCCTTAAACACTTCTGCCAACTCCAACTAGGCCCCACTACCAAGAACACCTTCCCCTCCCCACCCCTCTCTGCTTCCGCATGGACTGTGCACTTCACCAATCCTTGGTTTGTGCCACACTCCCCACCGACCCTCCCAAACCCCTAGGTACCCTCCCCTACAACCAGAAAAGATGTAAAACCTGCCAGGTACACCATCCCACTCACCTCCATCCAGGACCCCAAACAGTCCTTCCTGGTGAGACAGTGGTTCATCTGCCTCTCCTCCAAACTAGTTTACTCTATCCAGTGATCCTGATGTGGTCTTCTCTACATCGGGGAGACCAACATAAACTCAGACCACGTTTTGCCGAGTATCTCAGCAAGGCCTGCAGAGGCCAACCTGACCTCCCAGTCACCGCCCATTTTAATTCTTCTTCCCATTCCGTTTCCGACATGACCATCCTTGGCCTCCTCTGTTGCCACAGCAAATCAGACCACAAACTGGAGGAACAACACCTCATCCTCCACCTGGGCAACCTACAGTCTGGAGGACTCAACATTGAGTTCTCCAAATTTGAACAACCTCCCTTCACATCCCTTCCCCTCCCTTCCATTCCTCTGACTGATCTCCCCTCCAGCTACCAACTGGATTCATTCTTCCCATCAACCAACTAGGCCACATCCTCTACCCTGTGTTCACCTATCCCTACCTTACCACTCCATCCCTCACCCCACCCAAAACCCTCCCCACACCACCCCCCCCCCCCCACTTTATCTGCAGCTTCCCTTACACCCACTCCAGCCATGATGAAGGGTTACACCTGAAACGTTGACTTCTCCACCTGCTGATGCTGACTGGCTTGCTGTGTTGTTTCAGCCTCCTCCTGCTTGTCTACCTTAGATTCCAGCATCTGTAGTTTTGTTTTGTCTCTGACAATGTCTTGTTCCAATCAGTCCTGCCCAGCTCTGTCCTTGCCCCATTAACCACAGTCACTGGTAACCAAGGAATAATAGTGAAAAGCATCAAAGGTTGCTGCCGTGGATTCACAGGTGGCAAGTTTTTGAAAATATTCTTTCCAGTGGTTTGTCCCTCTTTTGGGATTTTGTTGATTTAACCTTGGTCTATAGATGTCCTGGGTGGCTTCAAAAAATATTGTATATCACGGAAATCAGCATTTTGTTGGAGCCCTTGTGCCTCCTCTTCCTACTATATAGGATTGAGATTGCAAAAATATAAGAAAGACTAGTGCAAGTTCATTGGTCTGACAGTCCCATATCTGGATGTCACTACTGTGCTTTTAAAGTCATTCTGAATTTGAATGAACAGAATGTGAGTGCAGTACAGGAAGCAAAACAGACTTAAAGAAACAAGAAAAGGCAGTCCAAGAACTCTTGAGTGGTAGAACTGCAGAAATAGTTAGGGTTCATTGGGAAAGTGAAGACCTGCAATTGAGAACATATTTCACTCAACTATAATAACTTCAGTGACCCTGGACAAAAGAATGCCACAGACAAATGACCCTGAAGAGAAAATAATTTCCCCCCATTGCCATTTGAAAAGTGAGATCTCATTTTCTTGACACAAAAACAAAAACAGAAATTGCTGGAAAAACTCAACAAATCTGGCAATATCTGTAGAGAGAAATCAGTTCTGAAGAAGGAAACATTAACACTGTTTTTTTTTCCATAGATGCTGCCAGACCTGTTGAGTTTCTCTAGCAATTTGTTCTTTTTTATTTCTGATTATCGACATCTGCAGTACTTTTTTTTTGTTCATTTCTAGCCTCTTTTAAAGGGGAAAGCATTGTCTCAAAATCCACCCTGTCAAGTCTCTGTAGGATTCTGTATCTGTCCATAAGAACACCTCTCCTTCTCCTAAATTCCAATGGGTAAAGACTTAACCTACTCACCTTTTTGCCATAAGATAAATGTTTCATCCCAGGAATAAGTTGAGTGAACCTTCAAGGAGATAAAGCTCTGTCTTCACATTAAGGACACCATTAATCAAGTTCTTTGACTAGCTAAATTAATGGATTCTGAACAAATCCAGCTGTTTAAGTCTATGTACCCATTAGGAAGCTGTAAATGATTTTGTTCATTCATGGGAGATGGATTTCATTGGTTGGACTAACATCTATTGTCCTTCCCTATTTGCCCTTGAGAAGGTGACAGTGCACTGCCTTCTTGTACCATTGCAATCCATTTGCCATACATAGTCTTACAATGTCATTGGGGAGAGAGTTGCAGGATTTTGACAAAGTGCTAGAGAAGGATAAGCGATATACTCCCAAGTCAGGATGGTGAGTGGCTTGGAGGGGAACTTACAGTTGGTGCTGTTCCAATATATCCGCTGCCCTTGTCCTTCCACATAGTAGTAGTCATGGGTTTGGAAGGTACTGTCTTTGTACCGTCAATGAATTTCTGTAGTGCATCTTGTAGATAGTACACACAGCTGCTACTGAGCATCAGTGGTGACGAAGTGAATGCTTGTGAATATACTGCTCATCAAACAAGCTGCATCAGAATTTTTTACTTAGTCATGGGATATTGACATCGCCAATTGGGACAGGGTTGATTGTCCATCATTAAATGCTCTTGTGAAGATGAAAGTGAGCCACCTATTTGAACCACTGCAGTCCACTTGTGTTACTCACACCCACAGGGTTGTTCGGAGGGATATTCAAGAATTTTGAACCAGCAAGTGAAGGAACAACAATATAGTCCCAAATCTGAATGGTGTAGGGTTTGGAAGGGGACTCTAGCTGGTAGAGATGACAGGTTCGGTAGGTGCTTTCAAAAGAGCTTTTTGAGAGTTGCTGCAGCGCAGTTATGAAACTACTCTTGATGATAGGAATTGAAGTCACCCATCCAGCATACATTGTGTGCTCTCACCACCCTCAGTGCTTCTTCCAGTTCGTGTTCAATGTGGCAGAGTATTGATTTATCAGTTGAGGGTATGTTGTAGGTAGTAATCAGTAGGAGGTTTCCTTGCCTGTCCTTTCACCAAAGTCTGTAACTTCATGCTCCAGCACATACCACTCTAGCATTACTCTAGCCAATGTTCAATCCAATTTAATGAGTGCAGGAAGCAATGCCAAAAACAGCTTCAACATCCCTAAGAAATGAGGTATCACCTTGAGAAGCTATAACACAGTCCTAATCCCATGCCAAACAGCATATAATAGAAAGGACAAAGCAATCCAACAACAAACAGATCAGATCTAATTCTGCAATCCTGCCACTTCCAGTCACAGGTGATAAAGGAGAAATAAACAACCAATTAAGAGATGGACACCCCACAAATATAGAACATAGAACATAGAAGGATACAGCGCAGTACAGGCCCTTCGGCCCTCGATGTTGCGCCGACCGAATCCTACCTAACCTATACTAGCCCAATAACTTCCAAATGCCTATCCAATGCCCGCTTAAATGACCATAAAGAAGGAGAGTTCACCACTGATACGGGCAGGGCATTCCATGAACTCACAACCCGCTGTGTGAAGAATCTACCCCTAACATCTGTCCTATACCTACCACCCCTTAATTTAAAGCTATGTCCCCTAGTAACACCTGACTCCATTAGCGGTAAAAGGTTCTTAGTATCTACCCTATCTAAACCCCTAATCATCTTATACACTTCTATCAGATCTCCCCTAAACCTTCTCTTCTCCAATGAGAACAGCCCCAAGTGCCTCAGCCTTTCCTCATAAGATTTTCCTACCATTCCAGGCAACATCCTGGTAAACCTCCTCTGCACTCGTTCTAAAGCTTCCACATCCTTCCTATAGTATGGCGACCAAAACTGCACACAATACTCCAGATGAGGCCGCACCAGAGTCTTATACAACTGCAACATGAAATATCTTGATCTTCAATGATAGGGAGAGCTCAGGACATCAGGTAGAACTATTCACAAACATCAAGAAGGCAGGCCAAACGGTTAATCTATCTTTGCATTCTCCTGAGATCCCCACTGTCACTGATACGAGGCTTCAGCCAATTTGATTCACTCCACTTAATTTCAGGAAACTCACTAGATACTGCAAAGGCTAAGGGCACTAACATTCCAGCAATAATAGGCAAAAATGTATCTAGAATTTGCTGCACCCCCAACCAAAATGTTCCAGTGCTGCTATACAAAGGCATACAGCTGACAATATGCAAAATCGTCTATGATAAAGTAGGACAATCCTACAAATTACTGACACAAAAATATAAATTGCTGGAAAATCTCAGCAGGTCTGGTAGCATCTGTGAAGAGACATCAGAGTTCACATTTGGAAGATGCTGTCTGTGTATCTTCAGTGAATTTCTGTAGCGCATCTTGTAGATGGTACACACAAGTGTCAGTGGCAGAACACCACAAATCACTGCCCTATCAGTTTACTCTTGATCATCAAAGTTATTAAAGGGGATATTGCCATTTGCTCAGCAAAAACCTCCAGCAACATGGAGAACTTGGAAACAGTGCAGAAGAAAGGATCTCCAAAGAAGGAATTGCTATGAAGGTTGCTCTAGGAGCACCAATTCTGCTGACCCATGTGTCAGGAGCTGTACCTGAGCAAACTACATTTCATAAAAGAGTTCATCACAGAGTTGAATCACCTCCTCCCAGCTTAATATCATCCCACTGTATGGTATAGTGAGCAAGCTACAGGTAGTGTGATCATGGGCCTCTTGATTCTCACCGCAGGAAGCTGCAATTTGCATATTAGAGGGGGTCCCCTTGACTCGGAAGAATGGCAATACTCATGGGGAAATGGTGAAAGTGAGCATATTCTTGGGACAAGAAATTGTCCCAAGTATAGCCTTGTTTCAACTTTTTTTAACATTCAAAATGAGAATTAAAGATGTGATTTTGTTTGTGCAAAACCTTAGAGCCCTGGGACCTAATTCAATTGCTGGCACCAGCTCAATGAAGCTGTGATATCTTGGTAGCCTGGGCAGTATGTTTTTGTTCTGAGTTATGCATTTCTGAGATTTGAGTTGGTTCCAAGCTATAATAACCTGGGCTTTAGTCATATAATTCCAAGAGCTGAACGTTTCAGAAAGCTAGGGAGCTCTTATCCCTAAAATACACAAAAGGTACATTAATCCTGAGAATGCAAACCTTTACTTTTAATAATTAAAAGATTGTCTCATATTAGTACATAAATTGAACATTGCTGAAAAGACATTGTTGAAACCTAATCCTCATACAGAATCACATTTAACAGTAAACATTTTGTTTTGGGATTTGCAAACACAGGCCAGTGAGTATGGTCTGCATTTGACAAATAACCGATTAAACCCATATCTGAGGCAAGGTTCCCCAAATTACATCAATTCGAGACAAAGTATTCCAAAATTGCTAAGCACCCAAAAGAGGTTAAATAGCTCTCCTTCTTTATTTCCTTTTGAATACCTTTCTCATAGATCCAAATAAACTTATTTTAAGAGGAAGCATGTTCATCAAGCTTTCTTAAATTAACAAAAGGTGAGAGTTTACTAATTACTACATTGGAAAAAATACTAATTTCATTCACATACACAAAGGTGAGTATGGACTGAGTCCATAAAGGTAAAGGTTAATAGAAATGAGTGTATCTGTAAAGCGTGGATAATTGAGCTTTGTCACATTTGTAGTGGAGATTATCAGACTCTCGATTAGAGGTGTTGCCCATTGTCTCAGCCTGGCCCTGCCCCACTGAACTCACTTCTACCTACCTCAACACTGTCCTATATCCCCTAGTCCAGGAACTCCCCATATACATTCGAGACACCACCCACGCCCTCCACCTCCTCCAAGACTTCCATTTCCCTAGACCCCAATGCCTCATCTTCACCATGGATATCCAATTCCTCTACACCTCCATCCGCCATTACCAGGGCCTCCAAGCCCTCTGTTCCTTCCTCTCCCGACATCCCCAACAGTACCCTTCCACCAACACTCTCATTTGTTTGGCCAAACTGGTCCTCACCCTTAACAATTTCTCCTGTAAATCCTTCCACTTCCTCCAAACCAAAGGGGTAGCCATGGGCACCCGTATGGGCCCCAGGTATAGCCTGTCTCTTGTTGGCTACGTAGAACAGTCCATCTTCCGTAATTACACCGGCACTTCCGCTACATTGATGACTGCATTGGCGCCACCTCGTGCTCCCACGAGGAGGTTGAGCAATTCATCAACTTCACCAATACATTCCACCCTGACCTTAAATTTACCTGGACTATCTATGATACCTCCCTCCCCTTCCTGGACCTCTCCATCTCCATTAATGACGACCGACTTGACACTGACATTTTTTTACAAACCCACTGACTCCCACAGCTACCTGGATTACACCTCTTCCCATCCTACCTCCTGCAAAAATGCCATCCCGTATTCCCAATTCCTCCACCTCCGCCTTATCTGCTCCCAGGAGGACCAGTTCCACCACAGAACACTCCAGATCACCTCCTTCTTTTTGCCTCCTTTGTGTATGTGAATGAAATTAATATTTTTCCCAATTTCCCTTCCCACGTGGTTAAAGATGCCCTCCAATGCATCTCGTCCACATCCCGCACCTCCGCCCTCAGACACCACCCCTCCAACCGTAACAAGGACAAACACCTCTGGTGCTCACCTTCCACCCTATCAACCTTTGCATAAACCAAATCATCCACTGACATTTCCGCCACCTCCACACGGATCCCACCACCAGGGATATATTTCCCTCTCAACCCCTTTCAGTCTTCCGCAAAGATCGTTCCCTCTGTGACTACCTGGTCAGGTCCACGCCCCCCTACAACCCACCCACCCATCCTGGCGCTTTCCCCTGCCACCGCAGGAACTGTAAAACCTGTGCCCACACCTCCTCCCTCACCTCTATCCAGGGCCCTAAAGGAGCCTTTCACATCCATCAAAGTTTTACCTGTACATCCACCAATATCATTTATTGTATCCATTGCTCCCGATGTGGTCTCCTCTACAGTGGGGAGACTGGATGCTTCCTCGCAGAGTACTTCAGGGAACAGCTCTGGGACACCCGCACCAATCAACCATACCGCCCTGTGGCCCAACATTTCAACTCCTCCTCCCACTCTGCCGAGAACATGGAGGTTCTGGGCCTCCTTCACCGGCGTTCCCTCACCACCCGACGCCTGGAGGAAGTACGCCTCATCTTCCGCCTTGGAACACTTCAACCCCAGGGCATCAATGTGGACTTCAAAAGCTTCTTCATTTCCCCTTCCCTCACCTCACCCCAATTCCAAACTTCCAGCTCAGCACTGTCCTACCTGCCTATTCTATTTTCCACCTATCCACTCCACCCTCCCCTCTGACCTATCACCTTCATTCCCTCCCCCACTCACCTATTGTACCCTATGCTATTTTCTCCCCACCCCCACCCTCCTCTCATTTATCTCTCCACCCTTCAGGCACTCTGCCTGTATTCCTGATGAAGGGCTTTTGCCCGAAACATTGATTTTGCTGCTCCTCGGATGCTGCCTGAACTACTGTGTTTTTCCTGCACCTCTAATCCAGAGTCTGGTTTCCAGCATCTGCAGTCATTGTTTTTACCTAGTGGAGATTCTCAGCAATGTGGATGTTGATAGATAAACAGTCGAGTTCGTGAAACTTTGCTGTGAAAAATTGAAATTCCGTAATGCTGATGCCTTTTGACTGACTAAATTCCAGCATTCAGGGCGAGAGAAAATTCTTTGCTGCCCAGTTTACTTGTTAACTAGTTGACAGCACACAGAATTAGAGAGGGTCTTTATCTACAACACATGGTAGCTAGAGGATATTTTTCTGACTGTGATGGTCACAGTATGTTTATGCTCAAACCCAGACTAGTGAACACAAGAGTGTTCAGTTCCAGTCATCCACTCAGTCGAGTTGAAAATGGCTCTTTAATCCCTAACCTCTTGTGTATTCCTGGAAGGTAAAAACAGACATGTCTGTAAGAGTGGCTTTCTACTGAGAAGGGAGAAATATTCCGTCTCTTCCTGTTTAACATTCCATTGGTTTCACACAGGACTTTGCCAGTCAATAAATTTAAATCTGCAGTTTTTGGTTTCTTTAGCAATCATCCTTTTAAAACATTGTTGCATTATAAGTAAAATAAAACTATAAAAACTGGAGTTGTGAACCATCATCATTCCACTTGGAGAACAAAATATTTTGCTTAAATCCACAGAAAGCAATCATAGAGAAGCAACCTTGTTAATGAAAGAGATCACCTGCAGAATGATGCTGAACTTTCAAAAAGAAAAAAAGGTTTATAATACAAGATGAAATAAACCCACTTTGATCCCCAGCCTGCAGATCACATACACAGGAATCCCTTCGAGGTTATATGCAAATACTTTTTATTGTCTATTTCCTCATCAATTATGATGCATTTCCAATTTCTGATCAAATTCAAAGTTCTTGCTAAAGCAATTCTAAGCTGTACTTAAATGTTGCTTGTTTTGTTGTTGATATTTTTAATGTATAATAAATATTATACTGTATAGACCCATGGTTTGTGTCATAAATCACTTGGAACAGAATTTGTTTAGTTAAATGGAAAATTGAACCTTGTAAAGATAAGGAGGCAGTTCAATGAAATATCAAATAAAATATCAAATTATTGCATATTTTGAATCATACATTGTCATTTAACTCCTTGCACGCCCCATTCCACTGAACAGGCTGGGGCTGTCTTCCCTGGAGCACGGATGCTGAGGGGTGACCTTATAGAGGTTTATAAAACATGAGGGGCATGGATAGGATAAGTAGACAAGGTCTTTTCCCTGGGGTGGGGGAGTCCAGAACTAGAGGACATAGGTTTAGGGTGAGAGGGGCAAGATATAAAAGAGACCTAAGAGGCAACATTTTCACACAGAGGGTGGTACATGTATGGAATGAGCTGCCAGAGGAAGTGGTGGAGGCTAGTACAATTGCAACATTTCAAAGGCATCTGGATGAATATATGAATAGGAAGGGTTTGGAGGGATATGGGCCAGGTGCTTGTAGGTGGCACTAGATTGGGTTGGGATATCTGGTCAGCATGGACGAGTTGGACCGAAGGGTCTGTTTCTGTGTGGTGCAACTCTATGACTCTCTGAACAAGCAACATTCAAATTGCTTCCATTTTGCAAATATTTTTGTTTGAGGGTCAAGATCCTGATGTCTAGCCACACATCAGGTCAATGTCAAATGTCCAGCATAGTTTTTGAAGGGATGGCAAGAGAAAGTCCACGTCATCCAATTAAGGAGAGTGTGTGAGCTCCTGAGGGCAGATGGCCAGTGGGATATCCTTCAGCCCTGATGATCAGCAATCCAGCAAGTGAGATGGCAACTGCCAGTAAATATAATTAAGAGAAAAAGAGAAAATATCCAACGATAGTGACGTCTGAAGAATTTTCCAGAGGGTAAGAATGACACAGCACAGACCACTACTAAGGAGGGATGAGGAGCTAGTCTGCAGGGCAGCTGACAGTCTCAGTTATGCGTGATAGTGACCATGGAGGCATCCACTAATCTACCAGTAGCTTTGCAACAGCCCCACGCCCCCCACTCCCCCACCCCCTCACTTCCATCCTGGGGGGCTTTGCCTACCAGCTAGAAAACTCCTGGCAATTTGAACACATTGCCCTTAAATCCTTTAATAATTGAGGTCAGGCCGCTACCTCCAACCACTACCTCCCACACACCCTCATAACCTCCATCAGAGTCTCCCTATAGCAATATGGCCAAGAGGCAAACCTGTTGGCTCATTGTCCTCCAACAACAATTTTCAGTCCTTTCCACAATCTGTCCAGCTCTACAAGAATCAGAAAATGTGTCCATGGTCCTGCTCTGCCAAGTGATTAATCTCATAGCCGACATTCTCTCCATAGCTAAAGCCATTATTTCAAAACATTTACCACCTCAAACTGTCCCTTAACCTTTTGAGCCAGCTATAAACCCTCAACCATGCTTTAAAACCTTCAAACTTTGCTATTTTGGTATTGTCTTCGAGTAGCCGTCAGCTCAATTTTCTAAATCCCCATAACTCATCACAACTGTTCTTACGGGTTAGACTGAGTGACAGCAGTGCCATCAAATGAACTCCAGAATTAATCTTATCTATTTGATACTGCTTATTTTACATTGTGGGTTTCATCATATTTACTTTTATACTACTGATAGCTATCAACATGAAAGCCAGCTGTTCAGGCATTCTAGCTGTAGTGAGATTCTTGTAAATAGTTAATGAATGCTGCCAGGTTTTTAGAAACTAACTTGTGGTTGATTATCAGTGTATGCATTGATTTTCACGCTGATAACATATCACCTCCCTAACTGAGACTGTTATACTTTTAATAATTATGTATTTCTGCCTGACTGTCTTTGGGTACAGAATGTTCTTTATATCTTTCAAAAACTCACCAAGTATCTGCAAGGAAACAGTCAGATAAAAATAAAACACAGCTGACATTAGAAATCCGAATTAAAAACAGAAAATGCTGCAAATATTTGTCGGGTTATCTGACATCTGGAGAAAGAGTGAGAAAGACAGAGTCTGAAAAGGTTCCAAAGAAAATGTCACTTTTTCTTTAAAATGGTATGTGCTTTACCAAGTTGCACTCAAGAGGGAAAAATAGTTTTCTGAAATTTTAAAAGCACAATTAACATAGAATTGCAGGGTTGCGGAGGGTGTGTACACTAGCCAGTGCCAATTTGGAATCAAATACAAAATTTCTAAATTTGCGGATGAAACCAGAGTTGAGGGGGAGGAGGTGATGAGAATAGTCAGTGCTGAGGAGGAACTGTAACAAATTGCAGGAAGAGTTGCAAAGTTTGTTACAAATTAACAAATGTCCAGAAATGGACATATGAAGTTCATCACAAATAAATATCAAGTAGCATGGTTGCTAGGCAGAAGTGAAAGGCTATTTACTGCTTGAAATGTGCAAGTGAGGATGAGGAAGAAAGAAAGTAGAACCTCAGAAGCACAAGACGACTATACAATCCATTGAGCTTGTTCCAACACTTCCAAATCATGGCTGATTTAGACACCAATTCCACCATTATTCAGATACTTTGATGTCATGTAGGGCAGGTCAGGTCAGTATTGCCTTCCTGCGGGATATTGCTTTCATGGTAACAGCTACACAGACCAGACTTATATCCTAGATCATTAATTTAATTTTAAATACCACCAGCTCTGGTGGGATTTGTACCCATATCCTTGTGCCTCTGGATTGTCTGTCTAGATGTTATTACTTTATAATCATGCCAAAAGATGTCATAGGAATTGAATTGACAACCATGGAACCAATTGATTCATTGTTGTCGATATAAGCCTGTCCACTGCACATTGAAAATTGGCAAAATTAGACAATGCGTTGTCTTTAAGGCAGTAAATCAAACAATTATCCACAAGTATCCACTTCCAACAATCCAAACTTGTCAACTCTATTTTATGATCCATGACCTTAGTAAAGTTTGCTATGTAATGGCACTACCTTCAGGTCAATCTGGAAGAGCAAAGCTGCTAACTTACAAAGTTTTGTTTTTCACAAGGTGTGTTTCAAAACCTTTGACTAAGCTCAACACCCAGCATAGCAGAAAGGTCATTTCTTCAGTCCTATCGAATGTTAACAGAATGATCAGCCTGCATGGAATGAATACAGTAGAAAGCATTCCATTTACATTAACAGTGCATACTTGACATGTCAAGCATAGTATGATACTGAACAAGAATGAATGCACGTTTTCAGCACCAAATGTTGATATACTCGGAGTAATACAAGAACACAGAAGCAGGAGTTGGCATTGGTATTTAGACTTCTGTCAATGGCTGATTTAAGCATACTTAGTGACTAAGTTTTGACAGCCCTCTGAAGTAGAAAAACCTAGAGATTGACAACCCTCTGAATAATAAAAACCTTTCCTTCTTATCACCATCATAAGTGACTTCTCCATTATTTTGAAATTGTGTCTTCTACTTCAATACTCACCAACCAAGGGAAACATCTTACCTCCACCTAACCCATCCACTCTTTAAGTATTTTGTAGGTTACAATCAGATTACCTCTCATTCTTCAAAATGCTAGAGAATACAGACCCAGTTTGCTCAATCTGTCTTCATTGGACAGTCCCACTCTCCCAAGAACAAACCTAGTGAATTTTTGTTGCACTTCCTCTATTACAATATCCTTGTAGAGATAAGCAGAGCAAAACTTCTCTAGATGCCATCTAACTGATCTACTATATAATTGAAACAACTCCTGTATTCAAATTCTCTTGCATTAAAGACTAACATACTTTGAGCTTTTCTAATTGCTGTCTGCACTTGCTTATTAGCCTTTAGCAAGTTATTGACACAGACACCCATGTTGCTTTGTACATCTAGGCTTTCTAACCTCTTAACTTTTAAGAAATACTTTAGTAACAACTCTGATGGGAAGATAGCACTAACAATCAAATTCCACTACATCATGAACAGTAGCAGAAGTATAAAGGTTTATTTAATGAAAATAATCAATTAGTCTCTCCTTTATATTGCTATCTAGAGTAAGATAAATGTCTACCAGGCTACATTAATGAATTCAGAAAAAAATTGTTTTAAAAATAATTCTTGCTTATTATAAAGAAGTGGCAAAACAGTTAAAAACCAAGCTACTATTCAGAATTAGTCCCAAACATAAATATATACACAGAGAAGCCAAAACACAGCTCTGCAGAGATAATAAAGGCAAAAAAAACCCACTGTGACTCAAATATACAAATTTAGAAGATAGAATAGATTGCTATCACACAGTTCATTTAGAACAGTCACAGAACAATGTATAATCTTCAAACTAGATTTCAGATTCAGATGGGGAACAATTAGGAACCTTGAAATTCACAAGTTATCAGGTTTCACAGAGTTTTCACTACTCTTCCCTGCACACCTCCCCAATGCCTATATCTAGCTCTGTGAACATAGACACACAATTTCAGTCCAGAGGCTGTTGCATATCTGTTAGTCCAGCAATTGAGGACTATAAAATCCACCTCCTGTCTCTCTCAAGAGTTCCACTAGACATCAGAAAATAGCTTAATTTCCATTAAAGACCAGACCTTGCCCCCAACCCCCAAAGAAATCACATGGTAAAGCCTCTTCAAAGAAAGTCCAAACAGTTCCATATTCCACTTGCTCATAATCCACATATAAATAGATATATTCCTAATACTGTGCACATATGTTCCTCCTATCAAAATGAATAACCTCATACTTTCCCACATGATATTCCATTTGTCAGGTTCCTGCTCAATCGCTAGGTTTGTCCAAATCCTCTTGAAGCAACTTTGCATCTTTCTCACGTCACACCTTCCCACCCAGCATTGTGTATTCTGGGAATTTGGAAATACAGAGGAACCTCAATAATCCGGCATTCAATTATCTGAAATTCGATTAACTGAACGGAATACACATTACTTGTGTCCTTCAGATAATCGAGGTTCCTCTGTATTACATTTGGTTCACATACTAAAATTATTGATAAACATTGTCAACAACTGCAGCCCCAAGTACCAATCTTCACAGTATTCTACAAGAATTTGGGGACATTACCTTATCGAGATCTATAAAATAAGGAGGGGTACAGACAAGGTGAAAGACAGGTGTCTTTTCCCTATGGTGGGGTACTTCAAGACTAGGGAGTATACTTTTAAGGTGAGAGGTGAGAGATCTTAAGAAAACATGGGGGCAATTTCTTTTTCTTACATAGGGAGTGATTTGTGTGGAATGAAGTTCCAGAGGAAGTGATGGATGTGGGTATAGTTATAACATTTAAAAGGCATGTAGACAAGTACGTAAATAAGAAATGTTTGGAGGGATATGGGCCAAATGCAGGCAGGTGGGGCTAGTTTAGTTTGGGATTATGGTTGGCATGGATTGGTTGAACTGAAGAGTCAGTTTCCATGCTGTATGACTCTATAAGTCAGTCTTCCAAAGCATTGAATATCGATTTCTTCCTGCTTTGTTTCCTACCCTTTAGACAATGCTTAATACATAACTTATATTCCTACAGTGTGGAAACAGGCCTTTCAGCCCAACAAGTCCACACCAACTCTCCAAAGAGTAACCTTCCCCTACTATCCTATATCTACTCCTGCCTAATGCGCCTAACCCACACATCCCTGAACACTATGGTCAATTTAGAATGGCCAATCCTGCTAACCTGCACATCTTTGGATTGTGGGAGGAAACCGAAGCACCCGGAGGAAACCCACGTAGATGCGAGAAGAATGTGCAAACTCCATACAGTCTCCCAAGGCTGGAATCGAACATGGGTTCCTGGCGCTGGGAGACAGCAGTGTAAACCACTGAGCCACCATGCTGCCCCTAACCATATAAGGTCCTAACCATGAGTGTTTTAAATGTGCTAATCAACCTTCGTTGGGGGATCTTATCAAATCTTCTGAAATCTAAATAATATACATCCACAGACTTCCCCTCAGTAATTTTGTTGGTAACATCCCCAAAAACTTCAACAGTTTCATTGAGCAAATTTTCCTATCAACAAATCCATGCCCAATTAGACCATTCCTATCCAAAGTGTTCATTTATCATACCCTTCATGATGGATTCTTGCATTTCTCTATTACTGACGTAGTGTTAACATGTGTGTTGTTCCCTATATTTTCTCTCACTTCCTTCTTAAATAGTGAGGTGCATTTTCCTAACTTTGAATCCACATGATCCCAGGAACTTAACAAGCCTCAGTCCCCATTAATGTCTCCAAAACTACATTCTTACTAATATCCATCAATTTATCATTTTCCCTGCTCCTTTGGATTGGGAGATTTTGGGAGATTTCTTGTATTTTCCTCGGTAAAAATTGACACTAAATTATCAGTTAGCTTCTTTGCCAATTCTCTGTTACCCATTATGTATTCTCCTCACTCTACCTGTAATGCACCCACATTTGTCTTAGCCAAACCTCTCCATTTTTCTCTTTATAAAAGCATTTACAGCCCATTTTTATGCTTTTTGCTTTTTTAAAAAAATTCATTCATGGAATGTGGGCATTATTGCTCATTCCAATGTTTCTCGATAGTGGTAGTGAGCTGCTCTCTCAAACTACTGCAATCCTCTTCTTGTAGGTAGGTCCCCAACACAACTGGGAAGGGAGATGCAGTGACACTGAGGGAATGCTGATACAATTCCAAGTGAGAATGTTGGGTGGCCAAGACAGAAACTTGTAGGTGTTGCTATTGCCATGTATCTGTTGTCCTTGTCCTTGAAAATGAAATTTTTTTTATGTTTACAAGGTGCTGTCTAATGAGACTTGGTGAATTTCTGTACTGCATCTTGCTGATGGTGTACATTAGTGCTGTTGGGACTGATGTTTGTGGTTGTGGATGCCAGTCAAGTGGGTTGCTGAGTCATGGATTATGTCAAGCTTCTTGAATATTGTTGGAACTACACTCACCCAGGCAAACAGGGTATTCCATCCCACACCTGACTTGTGCCTTGTAGATTTGCTGGACAGGTTCTAGGTAATGAACCAGGCCAGGTGTTAGACTTGGAGGTAGGTGAGCACTTCGGGGACAGTGACCACAACTCGGTGACTTTTACTTTAGTGATGGAGAGGGATAATCGTGCGCCGCAGGGCAAGAGCTATAGCTGGGGGCAGGGAAATTATGATGCAGTGAGGCATGACTTAGGATGTGTGGATTGGAAAAACAGGCTTCAAGAGAAGAACACTAATGAGATGTGGGGATTGTTCAAGGAGCAGCTACTGCGTGTCCTCGATAGGTATGTACCAGTCAGGCATGGTGTAAAGGGCCTTGTGAGGCAGCCGTGGTTTAGTAAGGAATTGGAGTCCCTTGTGAAAGGGAAGAAGGCGGCATATGTAAAGATGAGGCGTGAAGGTTCAGTTGGGGCGATTGAGAGTTATAAGGTAGCCAGGAAGGAGCTAAAGAGGGAGCTAAGAGAAGCGAGAAGGGGACATGAAAAGTCTTTAGCTGGTAGGATTAGGGAAAACCCAAAGGCTTTCTATAGGTATGTCAAGAATAAAAGGATGACTAGGGTAGGTATCGGTCCAGTCAAGGATAGTAGTGGGAAGTTGTGTGTGGAGGCGGAGGAGATTGGAGAGACATTAAATCAGTACTTTTCATCAGTATTCACTCAGGAACAGGACACTGTTGCTGATGTGAATATGGAATCACAAATAATTAGAATGGATGCCCTGGAAATATGCAGGGAGGAGGTTTTGGGAATATTGGAAAGGATGAATATAGATAAGTCTCCTGGGCCTGATGGCATTTACCCCAGGATCCTATGGGAAGCTAGGGAGGAGATAGCAGAGCCATTGGCCTGGATTTTTATGTCGTCATTGTCTACGGGAATGGTACCAGAGGACTGGAGGATAGCGAATGTGGTCCCATTGTTCAAGAAAGGGAGTAGGGATAGCCCTAGTAACTATAGGCCAGTGAGTCTGACTTCAGTGGTGGGCAAAGTCTTAGAGAGAATGGTAAGGGATAAGATTTATGAACATCTGGGTAGGAATAACGTGATCAGGGATAGCCAGCATGGTTTTGTGAAGGGCAGGTCGTGCCTCACAAACCTTATTGAGTTCTTTGAGAAGGTGACTAAGGAAGTGGACGAGGGTAAAGCAGTAGATGTTGTGTATCTGGATTTTAGTAAGGCGTTCGATAAGGTTCCCCATGGTAGGCTAATGCTAAAACTTCGGAGGTATGGCATTGAGGATACATTAGAGGTTTGGATTAGGAATTGGCTGGCTGGAAGGAGACAGAGGGTAGTAGTTGATGGATTATGTTCATCTTGGAGCGCAGTTACTAGCGGTGTACCACAAGGATCTGTTTTGGGACCATTGCTTTTTGTTATCTTTATAAATGATCTAGAGGAAGGACTTGAAAGCTGGGTAAGCAAGTTTGCGGATGACACAAAAGTCGGTGGAGTTGTGGATAGTGAGGAAGGAAGTGGTAGGTTACAGCGGGATATAGATAAGTTGCAGAGCTGGGCGGAAATGTGGCAAATGGAATTCAATGTAGCTAAGTGCGAAGTCGTTCACTTTGGTAGGAATAACAAGATGATGGATTACTGGGCTAATGGTAGGCTACTTGGTAGTGTGGATGAGCAGAGGGATCTTGGTGTCCATGTACACAGATCTCTGAAAGTTGCCACCCAGGTAAATAGTGCTGTGAGGAAGGCATATGGTGTACTGGGCTTTATTGGCAGAGGAATTGAGTTCCGGAGTCCTGAGGTCATGTTGCAGTTGTATAAGACTCTGGTGAGGCCTCATCTGGAGTATTGTGTGCAGTTTTGGTCACCTTACTATAGGAAGGATGTGGAAGCTTTAGAACGAGTGCAGAGGAGGTTTACCAGGATGTTGCCTGGCATGGTAGGAAAATCTTATGAGGAAAGGCTGAGGCACTTGGGGCTGTTCTCATTGGAGAAGAGAAGGTTTAGGGGAGATCTGATAGAAGTGTATAAGATGATTAGGGGTTTAGATAGGGTAGATACTAAGAACCTTTTACCGCTAATGGAGTCAGGTGTTACTAGGGGACATAGCTTTAAATTAAGGGGTGGTAGGTATAGGACAGATGTTAGGGGTAGATTCTTCACACAGCGGGTTGTGAGTTCATGGAATGCCCTGCCCGTATCAGTGGTGAACTCTTCTTCTTTATGGTCATTTAAGCGGGCATTGGATAGGCATTTGGAAGTTATTGGGCTAGTATAGGTTAGGTAGGATTCGGTCGGCGCAACATCGAGGGCCGAAGGGCCTGTACTGCGCTGTATCCTTCTATGTTCTATGTTCTATGTTCTATGTTTGGGGGAGTCATGTGGTGAGTTATACACTGCAAAATTTGAGCTTCTGACCTGCTCTTAGAGTTTCAATATTTATATGGCAAGTCCAGTTCCGTTTCTGAGTAATGGCACCCCCAGGATGTTGATAATAGGTGAAATCCAACAATGGCAATACCATCAAATGGTGATAATTAGATTCTCTCTTCTTTGAAACAGTCATTGCCATGTGGCACAATGTTACTTTCCACTTGTCAGCTCAAACCTAGATAGATTTGAGATTTGCTGCATTTAGATATGGACTACTTCAATATCTGAACAATAACAAATGGTGCTGGCCATTGTGCAATTATTAGTGCCCACTTCTGATCTTATGAGGAGATCTTAATCCTTCCTATGTTGCTGGAACCCACATGCACCATGACCATTGGATCCTTCCTCTCCCACCCCAAGTTCCTTTCTAGTTTAAGAAAATGTTTTTAATCTGGGTAATTGGCAGACAACACAATTCACATTCTCAGTTGCCATATAAATACAATCACTAAAATTTGCACTCCCGTTTAGCAAGACCATAAAGGGTGCACAGCAAGTTTGACGTTTATTTGTTGAAGAATGAAATTAATAATGAGGGAATTTATGCTAAATATCTAATGAAACTTGGTTAGGTCATACCTGGAGTGCTGCAAGCAATTCTGGTCATATCATAAGAATAATAGTGGTACAGGAGAGATTGCAGAGAAGGATGCCACCAGAAATGTGCGTGTATACACGAAGGAAGGATTGACATACTGTATCTCTTTCTTCTCAATGGTAGAAAGCTAAGTGTGACCTACAGAGCTTTTTCATTGTTTTTTTTATCGTAGCTTACAGAGAGAATCCTCTCTGGGTTCGAGCATTACTTGAAGCCAACAATATAAAATAACCAATTGAAAAGTGAAACCAGAAGAAACGTCTGTACCTCAGCAGTGGAAAGCATTTGGAACATGGAGTGATGATGCCATTGTATAGCATTTAAGGAGAGAAGCAGAAACAGATAGTTATAATGGCAGATTTAGATGAGGCAAAATGGGAAGTGGGGCATAAACTCTGGTGTGGATCTGGGCACAGAAATGTAATCATATTAACTCCTACTGAACTGTATAACAGCAGGATAAAGCCACTGCTGTGAGTCACAGCAAGGCACGAAATAATCAGTTTCTAAATGCTGCTGTTTGTCTCTCTGTCTTGGTGTCTGCAATAGTAATTATAATATCGCACCTACTTGGAAGGAATGTGACAAAGTACACACTCATCATAAAAAAATTAATTCAGTGTCAAATTTGAAGCATAATTTCATAAATGGTGAACTGCCTGATTTAATTGCTTTCTAACACCTGCCAATCTCCTTTTCATACTTTTTCTTCAGTAAGGAAGTGTTCAAAAGGTAAATCTTTTAGAAATCTGTAACTTAACATATAGCCGGTGATTAGATCAATTGGCAACATCTCCTCATTTTTCTCTTTCACAGCTAGTTTCAGTGAAGTAGGACATGGAATTTTTGTACAAACAGGATCAAAACGTGGGCACAGCATTGCAAAATGATATTGAGCCATGGCTTCTGCTGCAGGGACCATAGTGCTACCTGCTCACTACCATGATCACAGCATTCATTTATTGTTAAGTGAGCTGCATGTATGTGCAGGGGGTGCAAAATCACTGGAGGCTAGCATCACTTTGAAGCAAGGCTACTCTGTTCAAAGTTAGTCTGTTTTTTCTGAAAAGTGGGGCTGCATTCTGGATACTGGAAGCACCATAGAAAGCAGGACTGAGCAAGAGTAACATGGTAAAGTATGCACTGTCTGCAGAATGCATGCTCTGGGCTTCTTAATCACAGTACTGCAGGCCTTTGTGGCAGAGCTGGAGAGGACAATAGAGGCTTTCTATCAAGAGACTCTCCAGACAGATAGTAAGAAAGTTAATGGGACCAAATAATCATCACAGTCAATACCAGCAGTCACGCATAAAAATTTAATGATTATATTAGTGGTCAAAGCTGGTGAATACATCCTCAAATGGCAGAGACATTTACACTGCGCAGCCACTAAATTTTAAGGGTGGGAGGATGGATGTAAGATCCAATGAATACTATATCAGTTTCCTAATTACCCACTCCTTTCCCCTCCACAATTATAAATGCAGCAGGAATACCACTGGGCAGGCCAACTGAGGTCCTAAATAGTCTATTATTTCACACCATGTTGAGGTCTGTTGTTTTAACTGCATGCGCTGGTAGAATGCAGCGAAGGGGAGCATGGAGTGAGGGTATAGGGTGGAGCTGGTGAACCTTCTTTATGAATCTGCTGTCATCAAAGCTCCCTCAATTAGCACCGCCCCTAAATCCCTCTGGCCTTTTCAATCCTGGCTGCACACTTCTTTTGCTCACTCTCACTAAGAGAAAGTGAGGACTGCAAATGCTGGAGAGTCAGAGTCAAAAAGCGTGGCGTTGGAAAAAGCACAGCAGGTAAGGCAGCATCCGAGAAGCAGGAGAGTTGACATTTCGGGCATAAGCCTTTCATCATTCCTGATAAAGGGATTACCCCCAACAGGTCAACTCTCTGACTCCTCAGATGCTGTCTGATCTGCTGTGCTTCTCCAGTGCCACACTTTTCAACTCTCCTTCCCACCAGGGCTTGCCCGTTTGGCATCAGCGATACCTTTGCTCGAAACTTCATCTCATATCGATCCTGCCCTTTCAAAGTCCAGATGCAGTCCCAGCAGTGGCCTCCATTCCAGGTTCTGCTGTGGCACCAGCACAGTGAGACGATGTGGAAGGTCCATCTCAGGTGAAAGAAAGTTTCTTAGTATTACATGATGGCAGTTCGGGGCAGGGGGGGGAGGTGAGCATGGGAGACTATAGTGCCCTATTAAATCAAGTTGCAGAACATTGTTACTGAACTAGTAACTGCTCACACTGCCGCAAACATCTACCCTTCAAGCAACTATCAACAGCCTTGATCAACCACAGAATTTTCCTAACATACACAGCATAGTGACATCATCTTAGCACTGCTGCAAGACTCGCGCCAGCAAATCACAGCTTCCAGATGTTGTCAGCTCTGCACCCATGACAAGCACTTCACGCAAGTACACTGTGGCACATCTGTCTTGCAGATGAGATGCTAAATCTGATCTCTCAAGTCTGTAAAATATCTAATGGCCTATTTTAAAATTTTAGAACAACAAATTTACACCTGTCTCCTGGCCAATATTTATCCCTCTTTTAGAAACATGGAAAACAACAGATTATCTGGTCAATATCCCATTGCTAATGATGTGAGCTTGCAATGTGAAAATTGAATGCCATATTTCCCACAGTACAGCAGTGACTATGCTTTAAAAACACCTTCATTGGTTGTGGAGTACTTTGAGGAATCTCCTGGCTATGAAAGGTGCCATACAAATTGAGCTTTTTCATTTGTTTATACACTTGTGCAGGACAAGCTGGTACAGATGACAACCAGCAGCACCCAGCTAATGGGGAACTTACATGTGGCCTACATCTCTTCGCCACAATAGAAGAGATGGCATTCACTTTCATTGGAATGGCCAGTGATGAGACTGTGGCTAGTGACTGGATGAAAGTAATGAATTTAATACTTTACTCTTTCCTTCATTACCTTTTCAAAACCCATTTGCCCCTCTCATCGCACAGTCGCTCTACATTACAAGATCAGGTGGTTTAAACAAAAATCCCCAGTTTTCAACCACACCATCATATACCCCATCACTCCAATAACCACAACCTCCATGACTGTGCTCCCTATCTCTGTTCAGAACATCACACTTTTCAGGCAATGGCGCAGGAGTGAAAAATGAAGAAATGACTCATATCAGAAACTTAGAATCACCCAGTCTCCTTTTGGTTCCCTAGTCAGTGAGGCCTGACTCAGGGCTCTGGAATTTCAAGTAGAAATACAGCAGAGTATTGTTATTGCACAAAATAGCATGAAGTCCATTTCAACAGGGTACTACTCAGCAATAAGACTTCATTAATGTGGGAAACGTGGTGAGTGAGGAGTTGTTAAGGGTTGATGCCTTTGTTACATCTTGTGTTTACATTTATCATAACATTAAATTTTAATATCACTCAGTTATGAAGGAGCTGCTTGCAGCTTCACTGTTAATTGTGAAGTGAGTTTAGAAGTTGGCATGGTGGCTCAGTGTTTAGTACTGCTGTCTCACAGCACCAGGGTCCCAGGTTCGATTCCAGCCTTGGGTGGCTGTGTAGAGTTTGCACATTCTCCCCATATCTGCGTGGATTTCCTCTGGGTGCTCAGGCTTTCTCTCACAGTCCAAAAATGTGCAGGTCTGGTGAATTGGCCATGCTAAATGGCCCAGAGCATTAGTCAGAGGGAAATGGACTTTGTGGGTTGCTCTTCAGAGGTGTAGACTTGTTGGGCTGAAGGGCCTGTTTCCACACTGTAGGAAATCCAATCAAACTGGTTCCCTGATCAAAAGATCTTGAAACAAGTCTCTGGAATTTCAATAAGTATAAATGCAGAAGGTCTTGCTCACATACAAAGTCAGTTTGATGGGCCCACTGGGGCAACAATTTGGACTAATACTGGGAAGATACAATGTGGTAAATGTATAGATTAATTAGTTAAACTATAACTACAAATAATCATTGAATGATACTTAATCTGAAACCCTAACTATTTAAAATATAATAAAGATGGCAGGACAGTGGATGCATTGTCGTGTATCATATGAGAACTTGTGGACACAAGTATATCCACAGCAACCATTCTACAGATAAGTGTCTGAAGTTCCAGAAACTGAGCTAATGAGTTGGAGTCAGTGTAAGACATTTGATATATCAAGTAGAGGGGACTATTACCTAGACACTTTGTTCCAGGAAGCAGTCACTGCCACTGCCCTTTAGATTTGCTCTTTGGTCACGGAAAAGGTAGACTTGACTACAAATGAGGCAGGTATGTGAATCCAGAAGGTAGTACTGGAGGGGCCGCAGCTCTTACATTTAAATCCAAAGGTTGTGCTAAATACCTGGTGTCAGGATGAGGAGTATCTCCTCAGAGCTGGAATGCATCATAGAGGGAGAAGGGTTAGAGAACAATACAGACAAGGGTGCTAACAATGCACGGAGAACAAAGAAAGCTGAGGGATTATGAGCAGCTTGTGGCTAAATTGAAAAGATCAAAGAATCTCAAAGCCACAATGAAAATATGGCATACAATAAATAAGGTCAAAAGGTTGAGTACATGTCTCAAAAATTGATGAAAGAGCAATGAGCTTTGCTTCATGGGGCCCTGGCACCATTACTGGGGAGAGAGGGAGTTATGACACTGGGATAACCTTTACTTTGAATGTGCTGGGATTAATGCCTGGGATTAATAATTGCCTAACTAGTGTGGTGGAGAGTGCTCCATGATAAAAATCTGGGATAGAGGGTTAATGAGGAAATAATTATAAAGGTAGTACAAAACAGCAAGACAATAATGCAAGTATTAATATGGAAAATAATAGCCAGAGTATTTATATATATGTACAGTGGCAACAAATAAAAGGGCACCAAAAAGAGCAGCATTCATAACAAGTTAGATGAATTGATAGCAGAAATATAAATAAATGCATATGATATGATGACCAGTACAGAGACATGGTGACAAGAGATCAAGATTAGAAATTGAATAGTCAAAGTTATTTGAAATTTTAGGAAGACAGGAAGAAAACAAAGTCAACATCCTCTATTAAAAATGGATGAGATAGTAATGTGATGAGACTTGGTTCATAAAATCAGTTTTGGATTGAAAAAAAGCAAGTAATTGGTGCGAGTATTTTATGTGCCCCATGAAAGTAGCTACATTGTAGCTCAGAGTATAAATCAAGAAATAATAGCGTATTGCTCAGTTGGTGATTTTAATCTTTATTTATTGAAAGAATCAATTTAACAAAGTTAGGAAGATCATAAAGTGTATCCCACCCTGGCAATGTCTTTCTACAACCTCTACCATCCGGGAGAAAATACAAAAGACTGAACACGCGCATCAGCCGGTTTCGTAACAGTTTCTACCCTACCGTTTCTGGAATACTGAAGGGACTCACAAACTCTTAACATTCGCTTGTACCTGTGTTTTTGTTTTTTTTCTGCTGTTTATCTATTATTTACTTATCTATGTTACTTAACTCTGTGATCTGCCTGTATTGCTTGCAAGACAAAGCTTTTCACTGTGCCTCGGTACACATGACAATAAATTCAATTCAATTCAATTTAATGTGGTCTGGAACAAACCAATGACCCATGTTCGGTGTAATAAGACAGAAGTAATGAATGAACTCTCAGTGAAAGATCCGCTGAACAATCGTTATCACAGTGTGATGGAATCTCAGTGAGAAGGTGAGAAACATGGGTCTGCAAAGGAATGTTAATGCAATAACAAACTTAAATATTAGCAACTAGAGAGCAACAAAGATTGGTTTAGTCACAGTAGACTAGGAAAGAACACAAAGTAGTAGTGGCAGGCATTTAAGAGCATGATCTTAGAATAAAACCAAGGTATACTTCATCAAGAAACAAGAACTCCGCAGAAGGAGACACATTTCATGCACAGTCACCAATGACTCTCAGACATTACCTTCCAAGCCCATGAGCACTTCAATCTAGAAGGGTAAAAGAGGTAAATAGATGGGAACACCACCACTTGCAAGTACTACACTCTATCACCAGCCTCCAAGGAAGAACAATGTGCTTGATTGGCACTCCATCCACCACCTTAAACATTCACACATTTTCAACACTGTCACCTCTTGCAGTGTCCTTGCTTCTCTCTGTCAACCTGACCGCCCATGCTACTGTCATCCATTACAATATGGCACAGTCCAAAGTCAAGCCTTCTAATGTTCAGAACTATCTAAGGCCTTTCTGCAGAGCCAAGTGCAGCATGGCCATGGGCAGGCACATGGATGTGAGGTTCTGGGGAATGCTTGAGAGGGGCGTCTAATCTAAGAGCAAACAAACTACTGCAAATGCCTGAAACAAGAAACAAAAAGAGAGAATGCTAGAGGTACTCAGCAAAATAGGTAGTATTTATAGTGAGGAAGCATAATTTACAGCTAATGTCATTTTTTAAAATCAGGAAATCAATTAACGATTGCATGGAATAATCAATGGATTGTTAGATAAATTTGGCTTGGCGTGCTTGTATCAGTAGCTTTTATTTCAGCCGTGTGGCTAAACAGATGTTACACTGATCAGTGGTTGCCACTGAACAGAACATTTGAATTGTGTTCACCAGTACCATGTTTGGAAGAGCTGATCACAGCCAATTTGAAAAGGGCTGTATTGGCTGCCACTTCCCCTTTTGCTCCAATTCTCTTCTTCCTCGTCATTCTGCTCACTAATTGTTGTGTCTTCATGATGGTGAGACTGTTGTATCGCATGCAACAGACCATGATGAAGCTGTAGGGTACTCTGAAGAGAACAGTCAGGACCATTTGAAAGTACCCAGCTATTGGAAGAATTGTTAAGAACTGCAATGGCATGCTTCATGGTACATCACATGACAATATGACCCTTGTTATAGTTCATTGATATGTAGGTTGCAAGCTGAAATCATGAGCCAAGCATTTGATGTTTGTCCATCAGTAGCAATCCTCAGGTTTCATGTCCATTCCACAGAACCACCAGTATCAATACTGAGCAATCCCCTGGCTTAATGACAATAGGTAAAAACAATGACTGCAGATGCTGGAAACCAGATTCTGGATCAGTGGTGCTGGAAGAGCACAGCAGTTCAGGCAGCATCCATCGAGCAGCGAAATCAACGTTTTGGGCAAAAGCCCTTCATCAGGAATAAAGGTAGTGAGCTGGAAGCATGGAGAGATAAGCTAGAGCAGGGTGGGGTGGGGAGAGAGTAGCATAGAGTACAATGGGTGAGTGGGGGAGGAGATGAAGGTGATAGGTCAGGGAGGAGAGGATAGAGTGGATAGGTGGAAAAGAAGATAAGCCGGTTGGACAAGTCTGGACAAGTCATGGGGAGAGTACTGAACTGGAAGTTTGAAACTAGGATGAGGTGGGGGAAGGGGAAATGAGGAAGCTGTTGAAGTCCACATTGATGCCCTGGGGTTGAAGTATTCCGAGGCAGAAGATGAGGCGTTCTTCCTCCAGGCGTCTGGTGCTGAGGGAGCAGTGGTGAAGGAGGCCCTGGACCTCCATGTCCTCGGCAGAATGGGAGGGGGAGTTGAAATGTTGGGCCACGGGGCGGTGTGGTTGATTGGTGCGGGTATCTCGGAGATATTCCCTAAAACGGTCTGCTAGGAGGCGCCCAGTCCCCCCAATGTAGAGGAGACCGCATCGGGAGCAGCGGATACAATAAATGATATTAGTGGATGTGCAGGCAAAACTTTGATGGATGTGGAAGGCTCCTTTAGGGCCTTGGATAGAGGTGAGGGAGGAGGTATGGGCACAGGTTTTACAGTTCCTGCGGTGGCAGGGGAAGGTGCCCGGATGGGAGGGTGGGTCATAGGGGGGGCGTGGACCTGACCAGGTAGTCACGGAGGGAACGGTCTTTGCGGAAGGCGGAAAGGGGTGGGGAGGGAAATATATCCCTGGTGGTGGGGTCTTTTTGGAGGTGGCGGAAATGTCGGCGGATAGGTTGGTCAGGTGGAAGGTGAGCACCAGGGGCGTTCTGTCCTTGTTACGGTTGGAGGGGTGTGGTCTGAGGGCGGAGGTGCGGGATGTGGACGAGATGCGTTGGAGGGCATCTTTAACCACGTGGGAAGGGAAATTGCGGTCTCTAAAGAAGGAGGCCATCTGGTGTGTTCTATGGTGGCAATAGGACATGCATCCCAAATCTTACAAATTAATTTGAATGGCCTGTCGCTGCTAAAAGAAGCCTCCCTGGCTATCTTACTGCGCAACATTCCATTGACATTATTTTCCTGCAAGAGGACAACTTTAGAACTGTAGGAATAGGTCACTATCACATCAAAATTTTGACTTACTATCCCTCACGTAGCACAAAGTTGTGCCACCTAGTCTAATCCAGAATCATCAATGCAGCCAGCCTGTCATAAATCATACTCTGCGACGCTTTGGCAGCTTTTATATTATTAGTGTGCACAGTTCTCCAAATGTCAACTGAGAACAGTAAATCTTGCCAACACCTAACATTATGGGCAATTTCACATGGTCAATTCACCTGACCGGCACATCTTTGGACTGTGGGAGGAAACCGGAGCACCCGGAGGAAACCCACGCAGACACGGGGAGAATGTGTAAATTCCACACAGACAGTTGCCCAAGGCAAGAATTGAATCCAAGTCTCTGGTGCTGTGAGGATCTAATCTAATTTAATATAACCTACTACCTCACCAAGCCAACTGAATGGGAGACTTCAAACCAACCGCAATGACTGGGGTTACTCCACACCAGACAGGAATGATCAACAGCTACAGAGAGTGCATCTCTAGAAACTCATCCTTACACACAATCCTCAGTAATGAGAAGCATTCCATCCAGCCAAATGCAGTTCTCACCTGACCTAAGTTGGGTCAGTTCCACTGAAGGTCAGTCTCAACCAGATTAGTTCTTGTGATTGTCCCACATAGTCAACATAGGCCATCATTTATCCATATGGCCCTTTATCTTCCAGTCACCAATAGCTCAATGAAGAAGCATTGTTGGCTAAAATGCAGCAAGACATTGGACTGCAGTATAACCATCTGCCTATGGAAGAAACTTTTGTGAAGCTGTTCACAAACTACATGCATACCTCACAGTTATCAACTCACCTACATGTCATGCCTTGAAGCCGAAAGCACAATAATCGTAAAGGACAATGTGTCACATAGTGATTTTAATATGGCAGGCCACGTCATGGGGCCCCAGACAGGCTGCAAGTCACATCAGATAGCAGGCAATGAGACCATGGCTTAACTTCACTCAATCCAGTCAGAAGCACTGGAGTCTAATTCATTGCCTTGGAGCTGAAATGAAAGTTCACCAAAACCAAATTACTTGATCATCCTCTAGGAGGTTGGCATTTACCTGCTCTGGGTATTGATAGAACCACTAGAAAGGAAAATAAAAGAACACATCACGTATAACAAACTGGAAAAAAATCATCAGCAACACTCAGAACAGAGCAATCCTGGTCCCTTCAAAATGACAGAACAAGAGAAAGTATTAAGGAGCCTTAAATGCTGCAGCAGCATGTGACAATATTGCATCGGAGATCCTGAAAAAATCTGGCCCCCGATGCGGTCTCCACTGGAATCACTCAGTTAAAATTATTCCTGATGATGTATTATGTGGCAAAAAATAAACAAGACCTAGAAAAGATTACACATTGGCATCCAGCTACTGAACAATTTCACCACTTTCTGGGTATTTTAAAATTTTGGAGTGTCTCATCGTGCATATCTCGACAAATAGATAGCATCCTTAATGTCGATCAAGCTGGTTTCCAAAAGGATGCAGCAGGTGATCCAGTGTACTTAGCAGCTAAAACAAAAGCTGAAGAAACCGGAGGACAGGCACAGTGTCACTGGAGCCTCACAGTTACTTCGAATAAAATATGGCACACTGGCCTGCACCAAGAGCTGCCCAGAGAGCTTACAGCCTGGGTCATGTCAGTCATTGACATACTCCTTCACAACAGACAATTCAAAATACATGTGGGCAAGTGAAGATGTCAATGGAAACAACAGGGCAACAGCCTGACACATGGCTCCATGCTAGCTTCAAACCTGTTCAACACATATACAAAGAACATACCAACCTCCATACTCTGTATATTCATCTATACCGATGAAACATGCTGTGCTAAGGCATTACAAGATTTGGCAGACCACTGCAGTACACACATCGCATACCAAATTCCTCCAAAACCACAACCAGCATAATGCACTTCCACAGTTCAAATGCCAACAAAGATTAACATGTTCACAGGGGTGACCAGAGATGAGAATGTGATTCCACCCAACATATTTGGGAGTGACTTTTGATGATGCTGATCCTTTAAAAAGGTTGTGTTGCCCTTCATTGTTTTTTTTTCAGAGACGTGGTAGATACAGATACTCTAGGAGGTCTAGGTTTAAAGGGCTTTAGGGCCAATTTGATTATAGCTAACAGAAACTGCCTCAGACAAAAGGCTTTCAAGTTATTTTAAAAAAAACACTTCTGTAATGAAAGGGGAGTGGCCAGTTCTCCTATGTCAGCTTTTCTCTGGTTTGGGTTTAATTTGGTTTTAGCAAGCAGTTAGTTGTGAAGCTGTTGGACCCAAAGAAGCAGGTCCATGCTGATCATCCCTCTCTCTGACATCTCTCCTGTAAGACCCTGTGTTTGATTAGCCTTTTTTTTTGCCAAAGGGTGTTTATAGGGTTTGTCGCAAGTATTTGGAGCAGCATAAGTAAGTTGGGATAATCTGTTGGGTTTTCGGATTGGTTACGTTCTTCTGTATTTGGTTTTATTTTGTTTATGCTTCATTCTGTAATCTTGCAAATAATTACTGGTTTTTTTTAAACTAAGTGGTTGGGCCAGCTGCATCACTCCTGGAATATCCACTTTACACCTGCTTAAAACAACAAGCAAAGTTATGGTCCAGGCTACTTTCTTGAAATGTTTTGAAGGGGTCTGGCCTGGTCCATAACAGATTCGAGATCAGACCTTTTCCTTCCAGGAAGATAATTCAGCAAAGATCAAAATCAGCAATAATTTTCAAACCAAAGGTGCTCCATTTATGTAGGGTATATTGCTCAACAGTTGCCTTATTATACCACCAGCAAAGTACTATTCAGATGTCTAGCATAGTTCATCCCACACACAGCTAGTGGACACTCAACCGAACACATAAACTGGAACCTTCCATTCCATTCAACTCCACTCCTCTGGCTTCCTATCCTTACAAACATCACTTGCCCATACATTCATTGACTGACAAAAGCCACAGACTGGTTGAAACAATCTAGGCTGCACTTCACTAACTGCTCTATGATCTGTTCACACCACATTCTGGCCCACCTTCCATCGCAACACATTATAGGGAGCAATTTTCTCTAGCAAAACCCACCAGCAGACATCTTTTGTATCAAGCAATGAGGGACATGGAAAGTCATTAACAAATTCCTTTTGTCTAACACCACCTATCAAATGGCAGGCTTTGAATGCTATAGTGGTCCTTGCCTAACAGAGTGTGGGCAAGCGGGGGCCCCTGAACAGCCAATTTGTATCCATGGGCTCTCATGACAAACTCTCTATGCTTAGTGGAGAGAAACAAACAATGCTGCACATTACCAAGGTATGTCTGCGTAGTGATTGTAATGAGGTCAGCCAGCTGGACCTCACAAAATATGAGTTCCCTGATTGGAGCAGATTAATAGCCCCAAACAGGCAGTCCTGGGTGACAGATTAAAAGGGGGAGTGTCAGAGATGCTGACACTCTGGTAGCTGGTTCATCTTAGAATCCTTAGTGTGGAAACAGGCCATTTGGCCCAACAAGTCCATACCAACTCTCCTAAAAACAACCCACCCAGGCTCTCCTTTCTAATTTATCCCTGTAACTCTGCATTTCCCATAGCTAATTCACCTAACCTACACATTTTTGGACTGTGGGAGGAGATCGGAGAACCCGGAGGAAACCATGCAGACATGGGAGAATGTGCAAACTCCACACAGACAGTCGCCATAGGTGAGAATTCAACCATGGTCCCTGGTGCCTGTGAGGTAGCAGTGCTAACTACCAAGCCATCATGCCACACTCATTGATTCTGAATGAACAGTACTAATGTCAAGGACCAATCACGTGCAAATAAAGGGGGACTTGGTGACAGATCCTGGCCTCTACGGAGTTATTTCAGTTCCCCTCTACAGATGAGTGACAGGCCAACCACTTTGAACTCAGCAAGTGAGGAGGCTATTGGTCAGTTTTGGGGATTTACATTTGCTAATTAAACAATGACAAGTGTAAAGGTATCGTGGATACTGGGCATTAATTAGCAATATGCACAGACTATAGTCTAATACCAGCTAGACAATAATCTAGAAAGAATTCTTTGAGGTTATTATCTTTGCTGAATTTAGATACAGTGCTTGGAATTTGGAATGTGCAAGTCTACGAGCTCACTATGTGGGTAAAGTAGTGTGGTTACTTCACAGTCGCTGAATTCCCTCCAATGAATATACCTCTTCCCCCTCCCACACCACAGCAGATGATGAACTGAAAGAAATTGAAGATGTTCGCCTTCTCCACCATATGATTGCCACCCACAGAGAGTTGTCTCTTGTCCAGCTCTGGAGCTCAGATACACCTGCAAGAAGCAGCAGAATACCTCATGGTGAAACAGATATGTCATAAATAGGGTTAAGGGCAAGATAGAAGGCCCATAGGAATGTTACAGGACAAAAAGAAGCCATTCTTCCCAACCTATCAGTGCTGGCTGATTGAACTGGTCAAAGTTCCCTCAAATGTTGCTTTATCCACTGTGCAGGCCTCAGAGTTATGCACATCAGCAGCTTCCAAAAGCAGACGCCAATGCATTCAATTGACATGCGCAGAACCTCGCAACCGCTGCACAATCATGCAGCTTAGAGGGAATGTTCCTGGCCATCCATTCTAATCCCTCTGGCCAGCAGCTGATCCAGAGCTTTTCAGGTTATAGCTCTTCAGGTGCAGATTGAAGAACCTTTTAAATGAGTTGAAGATTTCTGTCTCCACTACCAAACAGGCCAGCCTGGAGTCATGCATAATACAAATGAGGATATTTGTAGTTGTTGGAGGACAGTCATCTTTGTATGAATTGCTCGGGGCAATGTTCTAGGCCCAATCATCTTAATCTGCTCAAATGGCTTTCCCTTCATCATAAGGCCAAAGGTGGGGATGATCACTGATGATTGCACAATGTTCAGCACAATTTACAAGTCCTAAGATATCCATGAAGAAATCCATGTACAAATGCAGCAAGACCGCAACAATATCCAGGTTTGAGCTGATAAGGAGGAAGTAATATTTGCACGCAAAAAATGGCAGGCAATGACCATTTTCAACAAGAAATTGTCTAACCATCACCCCTTGACATTCAATGGCATTACAGCCACTGAATCATCCATTATCAACATTCTGGGGTTAGTAATTAGAAATTGAATTGAACTCACCATATATACGCTATGACTACAAGAGTACATCAGAGACAATTACTTTTGCAGCAAGTAGCTTATCTTCTGAATTGTCAAAGCTGTCCATCATCCACAAGGTACAAGTCAGCAGAGTGATGAAATATTTCCCATTTGCCTGAGTTCAGTTTCAGAAACACTCAAACAACTTGATGACACTATCCAAGACAAAACAGTTCAATGGATTGCTACCACATCAATAGTCACTCCTTCCTCCACTGATGCTTACTCGGCAGCAGTGTGTACCATCCATAAGACTGAAGGCCTGACAGGGTAGGCATGTACTTCCTCAAGATTGGAAGAAGCAGTGGCGACTTAATGGAAAAATATAAAGTCTTGAGGGGATTTGATAGGATGGATGTGGAAAGAATGTTTCCTCTTGTGGGAGAATCTAGAATTGAAGGAATTAATTGAAAAAATAAGTGGTTGCCATTTATGACAAAGATAATGCCATCAGAAGGTTGAGGGTCTTTAGAAGTCTCTTCCTCTAAAGACTGATTGTAGAATCTTTAACTATTTTTAAGGCAGAGATCATTGGATTCTTGATTACCAAAGGGATATGCAGGAATGTAAAGTCAAGGTTAAAATCAGGTCAGTCATGATTTTATGAATGGTACAGCGGCTTGAAAGGCCGAGTGGTCTACTTTTGCTCTATGTTCATACATTCATACATATGCACTGCAGTATTTCATCAGGGATCCTAAAACAGAACCTTCCAAATCCAAAACTATCCAGAAGGGCACATGCTGCAGATACATGGGAATACTAGCAGTGGCAAGTCCTCCTCCCAGCCTTTCACCATTCTGATTTGGGAATACGTCATCATTCCCAAACAGTTGTTGAGCCCAAATCCTTGTAATCCCTCCCGAACAGCATTGTAGCATTACCCAGACCAAATGGGTGGCATTGATTCAAGAAGGCAGCTCAGCACCACCTTCTCGATGACAGCTATAGATGGGTAATAAATGTTGGCCCAGATAGCAACACTCACATCCCAAAAAGAACGAGATTAAAACAGCCGCTTGTTGCTTGTTTAAAGAATAAGTCTGATCTGAGTAAACAAGTTATTTTTGAAAACGTTTGGTGATAGTCTCTGTTGTTCCCAATAATAGTCATAAAAAGAAACAAGTTGATCATTCTGATGACTAAGTAAAACATTTACACTTCTGAAACACCTTGTGTTGCTTGATTGAAGCAGACTTCTCCCTCAGAGTCCTATAACATTTGGCTTAGAACTCTTCTCCTCCTGTATTATTGAGCAGCTGTCCTTCCTTGTGCTAGGTCTACTCATTTTTCCTGTCCTCGTGCAAGCAAGGTAGAAACCACATCACACACTGATTGAGAACTAGTGACAGCATTAAAATTCTTGATATGACAATCATAGCCTTCAACACCTGCCACTCAACGTGAATAACTTTAATCAGTGGTACAAATTTGCAAATGTTTCTATTAAGCTCAGCAATAGCAAGTCGCAGTCGATCAGCAACAAACTTGAAAGTGGTTAAATCATACAATTGCTATGGTCCAGAAGGAGGCCATTCAGAACATTGTGCCAACACAGAAGCTTCAAACTTCAATTTTCATCATGACCGGGCGGCACGGTGGCACAATGGTTAGCACTGCTGCCTCACAGCGCCTGAGACCCGGGTTCAATTCCCGACTCAGGCGACTGACTGTGTGGAGTTTGCACGTTCTCCCCGTGTCTGCGTGGGTTTCCTCCGGGTGCTCCGGTTTCCTCCCACAGTCCAAAGATGTGCGGGTCAGGTGAATTGGCCATGCTAAATTGCCCGTAGTGTTAGGTAAGGGGTGTATGTAGGGGTATGGGTGGGTTGCGCTTCGGCGGGTCGGTGTGGACTTGTTGGGCCGAAGGGCCTGTTTCCACACTGTAAGTAATCTAATCTAATCTTCACCTATCTCCTGTTTTTTCCACATACCCTTGCACACTATTTCTATACAATCATCCACTGCCCTCTTGAATGCCTCAATTGAACCTTCCTCCACCACTTTTCCAGGCAGGACATTCATACCCTAACTACTCACTGGGTGAAAACATTATTTTTCCTCATATTACCCTTGTTTCTTATGGACACTTTAAATCTATGCCCATCATTTTTTTTTTCCTTTTACAAGCGAGAACAGCATCTATCCAGCTAACTCAAGGTTTTGAAAATCTTTATCAAATCCTCATTCAGCCTCCTTTTCTCCAAGGAGAATAGTCCCAACTTGTTCAATCTATCCTCATTTCTCATTCCTGAAACCATTCTTGTGTAATCACTTATGTATTTTCTTCAATGTATTCATATCTATTCAATAAACATGGAGCCCACAACAGTAAGTAATACTCCAGCTGAGGTCAAACAAATGTTTTATACAAGTTCAATATCACCTCCTGCTCTTTATGCCCCATTAATAAATGAGATTATTTATTATGCTTTATTAATTGTTCCCTACACCTGTCTAGTCTCCTTCAATGATCTATGCATACAGACATCCAGGTCCTCCCGCTCCTGCACCTCCTTTAGAACAGTATGAAAAGCAATATCAAACGGGACGATGTTGTTTCAACCAAAGTGCATAATTTGTCTACATCCGTCATCTGCACACTGCACCAAATTGTCAATGTCTTTTTGAAATTCCACACTGTCCCCCTCACAGTTTAAAATTTTCCTTCTTCCATGTCATGCACACATGTTGGAGTTAATTTCCACACACTAAAATCCAAATCAAAAAGATATATCAGGAAAAGCAAGGGTCCCAATGCCAGACCCACCCTTTATCCATGTGATTGCTAATTCAATCCTGAATAATCATTTCTCAAAGCTTCCCTGCCACCAAACACTAGCTTGTAATTGCTGGGATTACCTTAACAACCTTTTTTGAAGAAGGCCATAATGTTTTCAATTTTCGAGTCGTCTGGCACTTCCCCCAAGTCCAGGGAGGACTAAAAATTTTCTACCCTCACTTCATTCAAAATCCTCAGATACATCTCACCTAAACCCAGTGTTTTGTCCATTTTAAGAACCAACAGTCTTTTCAAGGGTTCTTCCTTGTTAATTTTGAACCTCTCTAGTGACAAGAGTTTGTTCCTCTGTCACAATGGCCTGGAAAGCGCCTTCCTCTTTTATAAAGGCAGATGCAAAGCATTCATTTAACACTTGCTATCCCCCCCCCCCCAAAACACCTCAATATTTCATTGGTGTCTAATCTACCTTACTCCTTTTCTAAACCACTTTTTTCTTTTTTACACCTATAGAAAGATTCTGCTTAATGTTAGCTGCTAGTCTTTTCTCATAATTCCTTCTTGCTTCTCTTATTTGCGTTCTCACGTCCACTCTAACACTTTTGCATTCCATTTGGTTCTCTATTGTATTTATCTGTGATAAGCACACATTTTCGTTCGGATGTTAATTTCTACTTCCTCTACCAGGGAAATCAGGATTTTTTTTGTCCTACCTTTTCCACTTGGGGGAATATACCTTGATTGTATCCAAACCATCTCCTCTTTGAAGGAAGCTCCATTATTCAGTTACCATTTTCCCGCCGGTCTCTCAATTTTGCCCAGCTTTGCTCTTGCTCCATTGAAAATCCCACTAACTGACTTTACTCAACTCTGGTTTGTTGCTCATCACTCTCCACCGTCATCCTGACCATCATGAGACAATGATTAATTTCTCCTAAATGTTCTCCCATAGACACTTGATCTACTTTACCCAACTGAGTTTCAAGGACTAGGTCCAACAGTGTATCCTTTCTTTGGACTGGACACATACTGGTGTAGAAAGCTCTCATGAAAACATTTGAGGAACATCTGTCTCTTGCTGCCCCTTACACCATCACTATATCACAGTTTATATTTGGATAATTGCAGTCCCCCTAATAACTATATAGGAAGATTCCATTCCTTTAAATAACACTGATGAGGTGTTTACTGCTGTATTTGAGGTCACATTAGCTAGAAAATTCAGGTTGCAAATGACACTACATTGACTGGTGTTATAGAAACTTAAGAACAGAACTAGGCCATTCAGCCCACTGAGTCTCTCCCCCTTTCAATATAACATCAACGGATCAAACACTTCAATGCTTTTTATCCACCTTTTACTTTTAATTCTGTACACTACTAGTAATCAGAAATCTATCAGCTTCTATCTTTAACATACTCAAAAACTGAAATTCCACAGCCATCTGTGGGAGAAAATGCCAAACATTCTCAACACTGAATAAAAAAAAATTCATCTCAGACTGAAGTAGCAACCTCACGTTTTTAAATTTTGACTCCTAGTTCTAGACTAGGGGAAACATCCTACCCACATTTATCCTGCCTATTACTTTTGGTATTTTCTAAGTTTCATAAGAACATAAGAACGAGGAGCAGGAGTAAGCAATTCATCCTCTTGAGCCTGCTCTATCCTTTAATATATCAATCCTAATGTCATCCCAGGCTCAATTTAATATATCATTGCTAATCTCACCCTGGCTTCAATTCCACTTTCCTCCCCATTACCATTTAAACTGTTATTAAATAAAAATGTCTATCTCCTCCTCATTTTTTTTCAATGTCCCAGCATCCACCGTACTTTGCAGCAGGGAATTTCATAAATTCATTTTGAGAGAAGCAATTCTTCCTCTCTACTTTCAATCTCCCACCATCTCAAACTATTGATGTATATTGTCAACAGCTGGGACCCAAGTACTAAGCCCTGCGGTACCCCACTAGTCATAACCTGCCAAATCAAGCATGGTCCATTTATACCTACACTCCATTCTCTGTCTGTAATCAAGTATTAATCTACACCAGCACATTACTTCCTACCTTACATGCTTTAATTTTTTCTTACCAGTCTTCTGTGCACTTCACCAAAAGCATTGTGAAAGTCCAAATATACTATATTCAACTGTTCTTCTTTGTTAATTAGTTAGTAACCTTCAAAAAAGCTTCAACATGTTTATCAAACATGATTTCCCATTCAAAAATTCATGTCCAATTTGATCATTATCAACCAGGTGTCTATTTATCCTATCTTTTATAGTATTTTCTGTACTGATATGAGGCTAACAAGTTTGTAGTTCCCTGTTAGCACTCTCACTCCCTTCTTAAAATTATTAGATGACATTTACTACCCTCCAATCCACAAGAATAATTGCAGAATCTAGAGAATTTTGGAAGAAAATCTCTTAAATCCCTGTCTTTACAACATTGAGATATTGATCACCAGGACTCGAGAATATTCACCAACTTCCAACCATATTCATTACTCCAGTACAATCTACTTACTGAAGCTAAATTCCTTCAGCTATTCATTCGTCCTAGCCACTTGGATCTCCAGGAAGATTAATGGTATATTCCTAAATGAAAACAGACACAAACGAATCACTTTGTTTCTCTGCTGCTCATTATAAATTCTCCTGACGTTCTTTGTAGTGGACCTACAGTTGCTTTAGCCAATCATTTCTTTTATACGTCCCCACAGAAACTTTACAGTTCATCTTTATGTATTTTCCTAGATTATATTAATATCCTAGTCTCCCTTTCTTATCAGGGTAAAAACAATGACTGCAGATGCTGTAAACCAGATTCTGGATTAGAGGTGCTGGAAAAGCACAGCAGTTCAGGCAGCATCCGAGGAGCAGGAAATTCGACGTTTCGAGCAAAAGCCTTTGAAGGGCTTTTGCCCAAAACGTCGATTTTACTGCTCCTCGGATGCTGCCTGAACTGCTGTGCTTTTCCAGCACCTCTAATCCAGAATCCCTTTCTTATCAGCTTCTTGTTCCTCCTTTCTGCATACTATAAACCTTTCAATCCTCAGAAATACAGCAATTTCTGGAAACTTTATAGACCTTTTCTTTTAATCTTATACAATCCTGAATTTGCTTTATTAGCCACAGTTTGACTTCTTTTTATTTTTTACGTCTTCAACAAATGTTTAGTTGCTGTAAGTTCTGTAATAACTCTTTAAAGACTATTCATGCCTAGGTTCAGTCATGCCTTTTAATCTATTTTCCCACTCCATCTCACTCAATTTGTGTCTTGCCCCTTCATAAATATCCTAATTCAAATTTTAACACCTTTGTCTCAGATTCAACTACTTCCATTTTGAAACATAATCTAAAATTCCATTCTATTGTGACCACTCATCCCGAAATGTTCATTTACAATAAGATTGCTCATTTGTCCTTTTTCATTATACAATACTAGACTAAGTTTGCAGATGACACCAAAGTTAGAGGTGTAGTTGACAGCAAAGAAGGTTATCTGAGATTACAACAGGATCTTGATTGGATGGGCCAATGGACTGAGAAGTGGCAGTTTAATTCAGATAAATGCAAGGTGGTGCATTTTGGGAAAACAAATTATAGCAGGACTTACACACTTAATGGTAAGGTCCTCAGGAGTATTGCTGAACAAACAGACCTTGGAGTGCAGGTTCATAGCTCCTTGAAAGTGGGAGTAACAGATAGATAGGATAGTGAAAAAGGCATTTGGTAGGCTTTTTTTTATTGGTCAGTGTATTGAATACAGGAGTTGGGAGGTCATGTTGCGCCTGTACAGGACATTGGTTAGGCCACTGTTGGAATATTGCATGCAATCTTGTCTCCTTCCTATCGGAAAGATGTTGTGAAACTGGAAAGGGTTCAGAAAAGATTTACAAGGATGTTGCCAGGGTTGGAGGGTTTGAGCTACAGGGAGAGGCTGAACAGGTTGAGGCTGTTTTCCCTGGAACGTCAGAGGCTGAGGGACGACCTTATAAAAGATTCACAAAATCGTGAGGGGCATGATAGGATAACAGCTGAAAATGTGTTGCTGGTCAAAGCAAGGCAGGCCAGGCAGCATCTCAGGAATAGGGAATTCGACGTTTCGAGCATAAGCCCTTCATCAGGAAAGGATGATAGGATAAATAGACAAAGTCTTGTCCCTGGGGAGGGAGGTACAAAACTAGAGGGCATAGGTTTAGGGTGAAAGGAAAAAGATATAAAAGAGACCTAAGGGGCAACTTTTTTCATGCAGAGGGTAGTATATGTATGGAATGAGCTGCCAGAGGAAATGGTGGAGGCTGGTACAATTGCAACATTTAAAAATGCATTTGGATGTATATATGAATTGGAAGGGTTTGGAGAGATATGGGCTGGGTGCTGGCAGATAGGACTAGATTGGGTTGTGATATCTGGTCAGCATGGACAGGTTGGACCGAAGAGGCTGTTTCCATGCTGTACATCTCTATGACTCTAAGACCTAAAAATAACAAATCCCCTAGTTAGCTGAACACATTGCTCTCGAAAACCACCTCTTATATGTTCCAGAAACTCATCCTCCACAGCTTCAATGTTCAATTGGTTTCTCCAGTCTATACGTAGATTTGAAGTTACGCTTGATAACCGTATTGTCCATCTTCCATGTGCTCTATGCATAGATCTGCTCTGAGATTCTCCCTTTCTCAAATACTGATTCCACCCTATATTATCTGTGCAAAGCCATTACTATTTCCTTCTGGTCTGTCCTCCCTAAACTTTGAATATCCTTGAATATTCAGATCCCAATCATAGTCACCAGATACCCATATTTCCTGTAATGGCAATTATATCATAACCACTTCCATCAACTTATGTTTTGAGATCATTCATCTTGTGGTGAACAGTGGAGTGCCTCAAATTTGTCTTTTTGACATCATTCCACTTTCAAAGCAGACTCCGTGCTTGGTTTTGTTTCCATGACTTTAGTCTCGCTGGCATCTTTTTGACTTCCTGTTACTAACTTCACTTCCTTCTAATTTGTGTAACTGGTCAGGTTTCCATACCCTGACAAGTTAGTTTAAATCAACCCCAACAGCACAAGCAAACCTCCCTTTGAGGTTATCAGTCCCAGTCCTGTTTTGGTGTCACCTGTCCAACTTGTATAGGCTCCACCTGTCTAAAACAACTGCCTCTACCAGTACAATTCTTCAGAAATCTGATGCCCTCTTCCTATACTAGTGCTACACCCCATTTTCGATCAATATTATGATCTACCTACTACATAAACGTCTAACAGAAGCGTCCAGCATGAACAATCTACTCAAAATGGTGTTTGGTATGAACCTCACAAGAAGTGGATGCATATGCTGCAGATGGACCTGACACCTGCAACAACAAAATTGCAGGTGATACAGAATTTAATTTTGTGGCTAGTGTATGAAATATTCTTATGCTCATTTAAATGATCATGAGCAAAGTCCAATTAAAAGACTTACTATGAAGCTTACTATGAGCTTACTATGAACAGCAAACATAGCAACACTGCTATAGCTGGCAGCGGTATATAATTATATAATAACAAAATCAAGCCTCCTGAATAGCCACATATGACAGATAGACGAGGACAATGGGACTCATTGGATAATTCTTCCAAAGGCCCACTGGAGGCACGAAGAGCCGTATTCCATGATATATGTTTCAATGATGGAACTCAGGACATAATATTGACTTGCATGGATAGGAAATCAAACAGGGTATAATAAGGTTTGCCAATATGCTACCACCAGCTCTGTATTCCCATCTCCATGAAAGTTGAAAATTATGCCTTCGTGTTTCAGCAAAAAAATAGTTGCACAAATGCAATGTAGGAACACATGAATATCCTGCATTTGTCTGAAGTGCCATTCTTCTTTGAAAGGCAATGTTAATCTGTTAAAGGTTTAACTTGTCTGATAAATTGCACAGAAGGAAACTTTACCAAATATATCTGCCCATAACTTTAGTGCCAGTGGGAAACCAGCATAAATTTGTTTAACACCTTCACTAGAAGAGTGCCTAGATAACTTGAAGTACTATGTCAGTTCTACACTACATGGAAATTTTGAGACATTTAAACTGAACATATTGACGAAAAAATCAGATATCACGTGAATATAGTTGGACAGAGTCAGTTGTGCTTCAATACAGCTAATAATCATGGAGCTACCTTAACCATTTGTGCATGAAGCCAGTGCTGCTTAACTAGCTCATGTCAGCGTGGGGTGAATATTGGGAATGCAGGATACTACTTAAAAGCTGTCTGGCTGCAAAGACATTGGATCAACTGGAGGAAAAATGTGGCTGAAACAAAAGTGCTGTTAACGCTGCACTGGAGATTTTAGTGCAGACAATGAAGAGGGACATTTATTCTTTTTCTTGGCGAAGGCAGTCCTCTGGGCATCCTCTCAAGTGACAGTGAGACCTCACTGTTGAGTACGACATTGTTAGAAACACTACTCAGGAACATTGTTGCAATGCAGGGAAATTATATTGTACAAGGCAGATTTTGAATTACTTGCTGAGACAACTGCACCTCATTAATTACAACACCCACAGCACACTCAACAGTATTCTCTTTCACCCACATACTCTTGCAATCACTGCAACTCACTTCATTCAGTCTCCTTCTCTGCATTTAAAAAAAAGTCTCATTCACCCACAACTCTCCTCTCATGACATACACAAACGATTGCACCTTGGCACCCACACTCTTTAAACCTCTTGTAAGAATCTCAGAAACACACTCCACTCTATCACAGGAGGAGGTTGCACATAACACAAGGCAACAGCTTGCCACAGGTGAAAGAAGAATAAATCTGCTAACTCTCACCTAGCCCCCCACCTCCATCCCTTCCCTAGCCCAGAACGGACTATCCTAGCCACTGGATAATGTGATATTTGCTGAAAAGGGCTGTTGACCACTCCTTTTTCCTCTCCTCTCCATTTCAGAAGCACTTGTCAATCTTTCATTATCAGTTGCTAAGAATGTCAATAGCATTCAGCACCAGAACCCAGAAAACCAGAAAATGTATTCATCAGATTCTAGCACGCTGCTAATCTGGCCAAGCAGCCAAAGGCACTGGATTAAGATTCCAGCCTCTTTAGTGATGTAGTTTTAAATCCTGTCATTACTAATTGTAGTTCATAGTTCGTGCAGTTGTGGTACAGTGGTAATGTCCCTGCTTTTAGCTATAAGCCCAATTTCAAGTCCCACCTGCTTCAGTGGAATGATATAAAACATCTGAACAAATTGATTAAAAACATCTGACCTCACATTACTGACCCCAGATAGACATTAGAGGTTAGCTTAAAGGTGGTGTTGCCTCACTGGACATAACTGCACTATAGCTAAGGAGAGAATAAGAAGCCACAAGGGCTTATGCTCGAAACGTCGAATTCTCTATTCCTGAGATGCTGCCTAACCTGCTGTGCTTTAACCAGCAACACATTTGCAGCTATTAACTCCCTGAAGTTAAGCTTGCTGCAGAGATGGTCTAGAGGGCCCAGGTTATAGGTGTAAACTTTGTAGACATATTCGTCGACAGCACAGTGCACTGGACAGCCTGCCAGAGTGTTTGTGGAGAAGGTTGAAGAATATCAGTATTGTCTCAAACATTCATGGAGCAGATAAAATACCGTTCTGTTCTTAATGGACCTGGTGATCAACTCTAACAATAACGTGGAACGGAGTGAAATGGATAATCTCATGACTGACCTATCAGATTCCATCACAACTGACACCATTAGCATGGAAGCTCAGTAACAGATATCCTAGTATTTGTCGGAGTGATGGGCAAGTAGGGGGAATGGGTAGTCACTGATGAAGACGGCTTTGAATTGACAAATCACTGCTATACTCACTAGGAACCTTGCAGTCCTCAGTTACTGAGGCAGGACCTGACCTCACCTACAGGGGAGAGGCACTGCTGTCCATTCTCTAATGGACATCTTGTTTGTTCCTCTGCTGGGCACTGTGCATTACTGCTACCATTCAGCCAACTGGTTTGGACTGTTGCAGCCGAAGCTAAAATTCTGTAGTCTGTAGCAAATGGCTGCTTGGCCAAGAGTTTTAGCAGATATGTGCTCTCCTGGTTGCTGCCTCACCTTCCACCAGCTTATTCCAGCAGCTTGCTCTCATTTTGCCTCCTTACCACTCCTCAATCTTAGGTCCAAAGAAACACCCTCTAAAACCACCCTTAACTACATTTAGATTACTTATAAAATAAGCAGCAATAAGAGTAACAAAATTATTCTCAGTGCAGACAAAAGGAACCTTCAAGAGCAATCCAGGCAAAAATGTCAATAAGTCAAGCAATGACCAGAATTAATGAAGGAGTAAGATTCTAAACATACAGGAACATAGATGACTGTGACAAAGACAAATAGCACAGGTGCTAGGAATCTGAAATAAATACACAAACTACATTAGCTCATAACAGATAGCAGCATCTTTGTAGAGAGAAACAAAGTTAGCATTTCAAAGCTGATCATTTATAAGGTTAACTCTAAATACCCTTGCAACACAGTCAGGTGTATCAATTTGCCAGAGATAATTCCTAACAGCATTGACCCCTGAGCTACTGGGCCTGGGTTCAGGTTTAGATTACTTACAGTGTGGAAACAGGCCCTTCGGCCCAACAAGTCCACACCAACCCGCCGAAGCGCAACCCAACCATACCCCTACATTTACCTCTTACTTAACAATACGGGCAATTTAGCATGGCCAATTCACCTGACCCGCACATCTTTGGACTGTGGGAGGAAACCGGAGCACCCGGAGGAAACCCACGCAGACACAGGGAGAACGTGCAAACTCCACACAGTCAGTTGCCTGAGTCGGGAATCGAACCCGGGTCTCAGGCGCTGTGAGGCAACAGTGCTAACCACTGTGCCACCGTGTCACATCATTTCTCGCCCGGTTAGCTAATCAACCTATTTAGAGACGTTACTACACACCTATGGAGCAAGTGGGACTTGAATCCAGGCCTCCTAGTCCAGGGGTGGGGACACTACAATTTCACCACAACAGAACCCCTTATAAATATACCTAATAGCTCCATGGATGTCCTTCACAACATGACCTGCTGCAGTTCAAGGTGCAGCTCAATATCACTTCCTCAAGGGTAATTTTAAGTTGGACAATAAATTATGGCCTTGCTAGAAATGTTCTCATCTCATGAACAACGATTTAAAAAGTAGTTCTGCATGATTCATTAAGTAGCAGTCATGATCACTATGATTATGTTGTATTACACAAAACTTAAGCAGCAGGAGACAGAGAGTAATGGTGGAGGATTGTTTTTTGGAGTGGAGCCTGTGATCAGAGGTGTTCCACGGGGATTGGTTTTGTGTCCTCTATTGTTTGTCTGTATATTAACAATTTGGATGAGAATGTAGGAGGCATCATAAGTAAGTTTACGGACAATAGCAAAAGTGGTAGCATAGTAGACAATGAAGAAGATTTTCTAGGATTACAAAAGGATTTTGATCAAATGGCTCAATGGACTGAAAAATGACAGATAGAATACAATCTGGATAAATGCGAGGCGTTGCATTTTAATACAACAAACAGGGTAGGGCTTATACAATTAATGGTAGGGCATTGGGTAGTGATGTAGAACAGAGAAACCTAGAGGTGCAGGTACATAATTCTTTTAAGTTTGCATCATATATAGACAGGAGAAAGTAAGAACTACAGATGATAGAGATCAGAGTTGAGAGTGTGTTGCTGGGAAAACATATCAGGTCAGGCAGCATCCGAGGAGCAGAAGAATCAATGTTTCGGGCATAAGCCCTTCATCAGGAATGAGACTTATGGCCCAGGGCTGAGAGATAAATGGGAGGGGGGGTGGCGTTGTTGGAAAGGTAGCTGGGAAAGTGATAGGTGGATGAAGGTGAGGGAGAAGGTGATAGGTCAGAGGGGTGAGTGATGGACAGGTCCGGAGGGCAGTGCTGAGTTGGAGACTTGGGACTGGGATAATGTGGGGGGGAGAGGAAATGAGGAAGCTGTTGAAATCCACATTTATCCGCTGTGGTTGCAGGGTCCCTAGGTGGAATATGAGGCGTTCCTCCAAACCTGATGAAGGGCTTATGCCTGAAACTTCAGTTCTCCTGCTCCTCAGATGGCACCTGACCTGCTGCTCTTTCCCAGCAACATACTCTTGACATCTGTATAGATGGGAAGGTTAAAAGATATTTGGCACAATTGCTTTTATTGCTCAGTCCTTTGAGTATAAGAGTTGGGACGTTATGTTGAAATTGTAAAGGACATTGGAGAGACCTTTCCTGCAATACAGTATCCGGTTCTGGTCACCCAGTTATGGGAAGAATATTGAGCTGGAGAGGGTTCAGAAGAGATTTACTAGGATGTTGCGGGTATGGAAGGTTTGAGTTATAAAGAAATGCTGGATAGGCTGGGACCTTTTCACTGGAGTGTAGGAGGTTGAGAAGTGACCTGATAGAAGTTTATGAATAAAGAAAGGTATAGATAGAGTTGATGATAGTTGTCTTTTCCAAAAGATGGGAAATTTCAAGACCAGCAGTCACATTTTTAAAGTGAGAGGAGAATGTTTTTAAAAAGACATAAGAGGCTAGTTAATTCTACACATTAAGTGGAATGAACTTCCTGAGGAAGTGGTGGATGCAGGTACAATTACAATGTTTAAAAGACATTTGGATGGTTACATAAATTGGAAAGGTTTGGAGGGGTATGGGTCAGGAGCAGGCAGGTAGGACTGGTTTAGTTTGGGATTATATTCGGCATGGACTGGTTGGACTGAAGGGTCTGTTTCCGCACTGCATGACTCTAAGTCTTTGGGCATCGAGAACGAAAAACAGATCTTGCAAAAAGCACGAGAATTTAATGTGTAGACATTATTACTGATTTTAGAATGTTGTTATATTGCTGCTGTGATTGTAAGTAGTGCACTGCAGACTCAGTAAACCACTGAGGGAATGATAAACAGGCATTGCACTATTGAATTTATCGGGCATTCATTCAAATGATGCAACTAGTTGAAACATTTTGGAAATCTTTTAACAATGTTAAAGACCATATATAAATGTACGTTATCATTGTTGCCATTCCAACTGTCTCCTTTCCCCACACACCCCCACTCCCCAGTTTCTTTCTTTTACTCTCTTTAGTTTGTGTTCCTAAAATGTTCTCACCAGTTATGATTTCTATTTCTCTCTGTCCAACTAGATTATGTTTGCTTAACAAAAACAGAAAATGCTGGGAATACAAGATAGGTCTGACAGTACCTGTGGCAAGAGAACCAGTTAACGTTGCTGGGTCATTTTATTGAACATCCTCACCAATAGCACAAGGACTGCAGCAGTTCAAGAAGGCAGCAGGCATCAAGGAAACTAAGGATGAGCAATAAATGCTGGTTTTGCCAGCGCAAACCAAATCCAAAGATGTGAAAGCAGCAGTGCTAAAGAAGTTACTGCAGGAAATCCCTGACCAAAACGACACCCTACTCCTGGTGCACCAGTGCTTCAAGTTTTAAATTTTCATTCTTGTGTTTTTGCTTCTTAACTTCTTCACCCTCCAAACATCACCACGTGTTCCACCATGCCAATAATCCTGAAGGAATTTTGTACTATTTCTAACCTGAACAAACCACACCCCAACTCCTGCATCTCACCTTTGGCATCCTGCCTTCAGTCAAGTAGGCCTCAGGATTCCTAAATTCTTGTCCTCAATCTTTTGCTGTTCCACTTCATTGTTTTAAGGCACTTTTTAAATTCTGTTTCTTTTAGTCTCCTTTAATTCATTGTCAATTTTTGTCTGATTGCATTACTGCAAAATACTTTGGGGATACTTTACTAGAGTAAAGACAAGCTATAAATGTAAACTGTTTTATTTTAAATTCATCTACACATGTAAATCAATTGAATCTCTTATTTCACATTCAAGTGAACCTAAATTCAAGGTTTTTAGTATCATCCCCTTCAAGGTGCCTGTAGGAGTGCCCACTAAGGATTTCTATCTGTCACTAATAAGTCCACTAGGAGGCCCAACACAGCTTGTTAATAACAAGTCATGAAGAACCTGGAGGTGTCTTATCGCCCACAGTCTTGTCAGTACCAGATGCAGTATAAGTCAGGCTGATTTCAGAGTTTAATGTGTGAGGAGAGGCAAGTTGTACTAATTACTCAATAAACACAAATAATGAGACACCCGTTGAATTTCAAGCTGCGACTGGGAGCTGGATGCTAAAAGAAGTTGCTGGCTGCCGTTGCGATCACTATGTGACATCATGTCCTGTTTTGTCACCATGGAGACAGCAATCAGCTCACAGAGCATTTTATCAGTAAGATGGCAAACACCAGCTTTTGAAATTTTTTGTAAAGTTCATGCAAGCAAAAAATGATCTTACTTATTTTTAGTGATGTCATCTTTTCAATGCAATGCAGCAATCATCAAATTAATGTCGCTTAATCGTACATCAACAATTTACAGGATATTGCTACTTACTTTCATTTTATAATGGGCTCTCAGAAAAGTGCTGCTTCTCAAAATTCATTGGATATTTAAGAGCAATTCAATACATTAGGTTTGCATTTGTTAATAGCAGGATTTCTCATTAAAACAAAACTCTCATGCTGACAAGAGTTAATTAGAGTGCTTAAATATTCTTGCAAATCAGATTAAAAGATGAAAAGCAGTAACAGTACATGTTTTCATAATTTCTCAATGTTATGCAAACATATTTGCATAAGTATAATGCCTTATAACCAAAGTTAATCAATTTGGGCAGTGAGCAATGCTTATGTGGGGAAATAGCATTATTGTAACATTTCTAGCCTTTGGATTTTGGTGGCAGACATAAGACAATGGTTTGCGCTAGACTGGTTAAGTCCATTTTAAGGATCATCTGGTGTGATCACTAGTACAATTGACACTTAAATGCTTTTAAGAAAGTATTACATCTATTTTAATGTATACACCATGCATCTTATCATTCCTGCTGATCACTCACTATAACTAGAGTTGTGAGGATTTTTCAAGCGCAACTCTATTTACAATGCATGTTAGCCATCTAAATTGTAAGACTTTAAGGTGGACAGAACTGAACTAGTCAAAATGCTGCATTAAATTTTGGTTACTTTTCCACATGATATGCAAATTCCTCAAAAATAAATGCATGAATCTAAATCTGTATCAGGGTACATTTGAAAAATACACGTATACAGAATGCAGTTCAAGTTATTCAGGTCTCAAACTCTTTCAATCACAGTCTATTCACTTACGTATGGTGAAACTAAATCCATCAATGTTGAAAGTAGCACTCCGACATTTTTTGAACCCTTGTTTTCTACAATTTGTCTCAGTCATATTCAGATTTCTGTAATCCAGGTGCAATTGGATCAGAAGTTCTGTCTCTGGAGCTTGCAATTAGCTACAATTGAAATTCTGCTTCTCACGCCTCACACTCAACACTCATGCCTGATCTCACATATCTCCTAATACTGGAACACAGACACCAAACAGCATCTCCACCCCTGATGTACTCACTGAAATGCTGGCGTACTATAGGCAGTCTGATTAATCCACCCTATCAACAACCTCAATCACACAGTAACAGTTGCTTTAACTTATCGTCACATTTGAGAGGAATGACAGGCTAAAAGATGTTTTGTGAAGCTAATTATGAAAGGAGCACTGTTCCTATTAATTAAAATTGTGCTATTCTTCAGGGTTTACAGCAGTAAGGTGAAAATTACTTCTGTTAGCTTCCTCATAAATATATTTTTCTCCTTACACATTTATTGAATGCAGAAAAAGAATATTTCTGTTAATACATTAATGCCTTCATTCCACAACCAAATTATATTTGGGAGTAAATTAAATTGAAATAGTAAACATGCCAGAATGAAGCAAGAGAGGTCCATAGCCTGGATAACATTGCAAGTCATCACAATTAAATCAATTAAATAGTTTTTCCCAATAATGCTGGCTTCTCTAAAATTTACTTTATTGTTCATACTTCTGAACAAAATTAAGGACAGGATACTTATGATCCTTAACAGATACTTTTAAGAGCAAATGTCACTCCTATAGTTTTCAATTTCTTAATTCCTCTCTGGTAATACAGGACAACAGAATTCTGCAAGACAGAAGTTCGTTTGGCAATCAATAGAACAATTAAATCCAATATCAATGGACACAACAATGCCATCAGAAGTGATCCTTTATCATGCCCTGTTACAAATTTCAGTGTCTCTGGTTATTAATCTCCATTTAGAAGATGCAATAAGAAGAATGTTAAACTTGAACATTTTCAGTGGATGAATGTCATAATTATTGATTGGTTATGACATTGAAGTAGACTATTCATCCTATCATGTCTGTGTTAGCCCTGTAAAGGTGCAATTCACCTTCTACCCTAGAAGCTTGCACTATTTTCTTTTGTAATTGTAGTAAAAGATGCTTGATATATAAGTAAATTCTTTTTAAGTATTCAGATTTTAAACTAGTGGCATATGGTTGTTCATGAATTTGTATTCAATGGAGTTCAATAATTACTTGGTTAAACTTTTCAGAACCATGATTTTAAGCTAGTATGTATCACAAAGTGTCTTGAAGGATTAATGGAAACTTGTTTATGTAATTCATTTTACAAGTAATTGAAAATATCAAAATACATTAGCTTGCTTTTGATTTTAGAATAATCAACAAATGATTTCAGCTTAGAAAACCGAGAGATTGGAAAGCTTTTTTTTTCAGTTAAAAGATGACCTGACTGTAGTCAAATGCAAGTACAGTTTCTCTAGAAAAGGGGATAGTTTAGAGCAGTTAAGGAAATTGGTACTGCAGCATAAGAGTTATAATCTGAGAAAGCTTCCAGACCATAAATATTTGTAGAATATTAAAGGACTAAGGAAGTCTAAGCTTTCTGTGGTGAGATTGGTTCTGGAAAGAGCTTTGCATTTCCCAGGACAGGAACTGAAAATAAGCAGTTAAAGTAATCTACAGATTTGATAGGGAAGAAGAATTTGTCTGGATTTTGATCAACTGTAAAATGATAGTGCTGGAGAGCAAATACCATTCAGTTTTACCAGGTGTTTGTTTTTTTTAAACTGTAGTAAAACTAGATGGCTCGATTTGATTTGTTTTAGTTTACCTTCTTTTACGTCACAAACACTTGCTTTGCTATAGCATCAAAGAGATGTAAAGCAGGGAAACAGACCCTTCGGACCAACCCGACCATGCCGACCAGATATCCCAACCCAATCTAGTCCCACCTGCCAGCACCTGGCCCATATCCCTCTAAACCTTTCCTATTCATATACCCATCCAGATGCATTTTAAATGTTGCAATTGTACCAGCCTCTACCACTTCCTCTGGCAGCTCATTCTATACACGTACCACCCTCTGCGTGAAAAGGTTGCCCCTTAGGTCTCTTTTATATCTTTCCCCTCTCAACCTAAACCTATGGCCTCTAGTTCTGGAATCCCCCACCCCAGGGAAAAGACTTTGTCTATTTACCCTATCCATGCCCCTCATAGTTTTTTAAACCTCTAAATGGTCACACCTCAGCCTCCGATGCTCCAGGGAAAATAGCCCCAGCCTGTTCAGCCTCTCCCTATAGCTCAAATCCTTCAAGCCTGGCAACATCCTTGTAAGTCTTTTCTGAACCCTTTCAAGTTTCACAACATCTTTCTGATAGGAAGGAGACCAGAATTGCACGCAACACTCCATCAGTGGTCCAACCAATGTCCTGTACAGCCGCAACATGACCTCTCAACTCTTGTACTCAATACTCTGACCAATAAAGGAAAGCATACAAAATGCTTTCTTCACTCTCCTATCTACCTGCGACTCCACTTTCAAGGAGCTATGAACTGCACTCCAAGGTCTCTTTGTTCAACAACACTCCCTAGGACCATACCATGAAGTGTATACGTCCTGCTAAGATTTGATTTCCCAAAATGCAGCACCTCACAATTATCTGAATTAAACTCCATCAGCCAATTCTCAGCCCATTGGCCTATTGATTAAGATCCCCTTGTAATCTGACATAAACTTCTTTGCTGTCCACTACACCTCTAATTTTGGTGTCATATGTAAATTTAACTGTACCTCTTATGTTCACAACCAAATCATTTATATAAATTATGAAAAGTAGTGGACCCCGCACGATCCTTGTGGCACTCCACTGTTCACAGGCCTCCAGTCTGAAAAACAACCCTCCACCACCACCCTCTGTCTTCTACCTTTGAGCCAGTTCTGTATCCAAATGGCTAGTTCTTCTGTATTCCGTGAGATCTAACCTTGCTGACCAGTATCTCATGGGGAACCTTGTCAAACACTTTAATGAAGCCCATATAGATCACATCTATCGCTTTGCCCTCATCAATTCTTTTTGTTACTTCTTCAAAAGACTCAATCAAGTTTGTGAGACATGATTTCCCACGCACAAAGCCATGTTGACTACCTGTAATCAGTCTTTGCCTTTCCAAATACATGTACGTCCAGTCCCTCAGGATTCCCTCCAACAACTTGCCCACTACTGACGTCTGGCTCACTGGTCTATAGTTCCCTGGCTTGTCCTTACCAACCTTCTTAAAGAGTGGCACCACGTTAGCCAACCTCCAGTCTTCCGGCACCTCACCTGTGACTACTGATGATGCAAATGTCTCAGCAAGAAGCCCAGCAATCACTTCCCTAGCTTCCCATAGAGTCCTAGGGTACACTTGATCAGGTCCAAGGGATTTATTCACTTTTATGTGTTTCAAGAGATCCAACATTACCGCCTCTATAACATGGACATTTTTCAATTTAATTTATCAGTCCTCCCTTGTTCTCTGCATGTCCCTGCCTGCCCTGACTGTTTGACTTGCTTCTGTTCTCAACTATACCAGTCCTCACTATTTCCCTGGGTCCCACAACCATCCCCCGCCCTCCACCCCCTCCCCCCACCTTACTAGCTCCTGAGCAGCTCTAGCAAATCTCCCTGCTGTTAAAACTAAACTTGTAGCCTGGTATGCTTATGTTTCAGTGAAAGACAGCTCTGTTACACTAAAGACAAACAAGCCAGATTTAGTTCTGAGATCTGACTTGCCCATTAGGTGTGATCAAAACAAGATAATAATCTAATTTTAATTCCTAAATGGATTGATTGAACCTGCCTCCACACTCACAGGTAGTGCATTTCAGATTCTGAAAACTAACATGAAAGATTTTCCTGGCATCTTGTGCCTTTAATCTATGCTTTCTGGTTCTCAAAACTTCCACCAATATGAAAAGTTTTCTTGTATCCATCCTGTTCAGAACCCTCATTATCTGAATACCTCTATCAAATTTCCTTACTATGTTCCCTTCTCCAAAAGAAACAATACCAGTCTCTCTATTGAAGTGAAGTTCCTCACCTCCAGACCAATTAGAGTCATAGAGATGTACAGCATGGAAACAGACCCTTCGGTCCAACCCGCCTATGCCGACCAGATATCCGAACCCAATCTAGTCCCACCTGCCAGCACCCGGCCCATATCCCTCCAAACCCTTCCTATTCATATACCCAACCAAATGCCTTTTAAATGCTGCAATTGTACCAGCCTCCATCACATCCTCTGGCAGCTCATTTCATACATGTACCACCCTCTGTGTGAAAAAGTTGCCCCTTAGGTCTCTTTTATATCTCTCCCCTCTCACCCTAAACCTATGCCCTCTAGTTCTGGACTCCCCCCACCCCAGGGAAAAGACTTTGTCTATTTATCCTATCCATACCCCTTATAATTTTGTAAACCTCTATAACGTCACCCCTCAGCCTCCGATGTTTCAGGGAAAACAGTCCCAGCCTGTTCAGCCTCTCCCTGTAGCTCAGATCCTCCAACCCTGGCAACATCCTTGTAAATCTTTTCTGAACCCTTTCAGGTTTCACAACATCTTTCTGATAGGAAGGAGACCAGAATTGCACACAATATTCCAACAGTGGCCTAACCAATGTCCTGTACAGCCACAATATGACCAGCCAACTCCTGTACTCAATACTCTGACCAATAAAGAAAAGCATACCAAACGCCTTCTTCACTATCCTATCTACCTCCGAATCAACTTTCAAGGAGCTATGAACCTGTATTCCAAGTTCTCTTTGTTCAGCAACGCTCCCTAGGATCTTACCATTAAGTGTATACGTCCTGCTAAGATTTGCTCTCCCAAAATGCAGCACCTCACATTTATCTGAATTAAACTCCATCTGCCACTTCTCAGCCCATTGGCCCACCTGGTCCAGATCCTGTTGTAATCTGAGGTAACCCTTTTTGCTGTCCGCTACACCTCCACTGGAGTTGCAAAGGAAGCACCCAAGAAGTTGAAATCTCTGAGGAGCAATTACCAACATCTGGAGCTCTCCAGGTAAGTCCATAAGTAAGAGTTCAGAGGGTTTTAGCTAAGCTTTATGTTAGAGGAATTGAAACTTGTCCTAACTCTCGAGTAAGCATGAAGCAGACCAGCTCAATATACCACTGCACCCCATCCCCAATCTCCCATGGACAGCCATGCTCCAAAACACCCAGCTAGACATGAGCTGATCCCTACCCCACTCAAATTCAATGTCCCACACCATAATCCTCCACTAGAGCTCTGACAGACAGACATTGGTCATAACTTGACCACTGACTCTCTCCCCATTACCCATTCTCCATCTGAGCAAACAAATTTACCTCTATCAGACTCAACTCAACTTTACATACCCCACCCCATGGTCCCCTTCCAGACTTCAAATGCATCTGCTGGACCAAAACCCGAAATCCCCAACTAACCACTAGATCCCCGACCCTCACCCTCAGACCTGACACATCATCATCACCACCACCCCTTAGCCTTAACATGCTTAGACCTCCACCCCCCACCAACCTGACACTTTTCTACCCCCCCCCTCCCCACAGACACAATCCTCTCAATATGTCCTCCCAACCTGACGTGACTCTCCTTGTCTGCAAGAGGCATTCACACACCTACCCAATACCTCTCCAACCATGAGCACCCTCACATGTTTTTCCTCATTTACTACGGAAGTGGCTTCAAGACCTTTAACTCCTAAAACATGGCAGTAATTGTCATGAAAATACTTGAGGGGAGAATTCCCTTAAATGTACGTGTATATTCTTTTTCCTCTGATCATGATCAGAAATAGGGTTTCTCATCCTGATGGGAAGATCCAGGCAGTTGTCTTTTTACCTTCTTCCTACCAAAGTTTCACACTTCTTAGCATTAAACTTCATCAGACATTTATTCTCCCCATCCTATCTCATGAGTAATGACTCCTCCAACCTCAACATCAATGAGTTTGAAAATTATGCCTGTGTGTAGGTCATGACAGAGAAGAATAGGGGCCCCAAAACTAATCCCTGGGGGAAGTCCAACATAAGCCTTCATCCAGTCTTGTAAAACAGTTGTAGTGCAACCTTGGTTATCCAAACATCAATTATCTGAATTTCAGACAATCCAAACAAGTTCTCAAGGTCCCGTAAAAATAGCATTAGGCAACTCAGCATTCAGTTAAATGACATTATGGCATGCATTGCCAGATAAACAAGGCACGCTCAGATAATCAGCATTCTTAAATTACAACGTGTTTACGATCAGATCAATTATCCGAACAAAATACCCCCCGCCCATTCTCATTGGGATAACCCAGGTTGTTCTGTATTCACGAACATTCGCAGCCAACTCCACTTACCACTAAACTTTAACGTCATTCTGCACTCATTTACACTCACCTGTGACAATCCCATTCCAAACTAGTCTTTCAATCATCCTCTGACACCTAAACATGATCAAATGAAACAAAATCACACAGAACTCAAACCGCGACAGTTCATTTACCATCGGAGTGGTGACAAGAATTCAGCGGATGTGGAATGAAGCTGAAAGGGCATCAAATTGCTCAGCAAAAGGCATTCCATTGACATGTAAGGTGATCAAGGAGTTGTTGTTGGACTCTCTTAAACTCACAGTCACAAAGTTTCAGGCATCAGATTTTTCAAAATCTGATCATTGTATGCATTTGATGGGTAATTGTTTATGATTATAATGAATTAATGCACGACACTCTATTGTAATTATCATAATGAGGCTGCAAGGTTCTGGATGAACAATGTATTAAATGAATTCAGGCCAATTTTCCAAATAAAGTTAATAATACATTCATAAGATGACAAATTTATATAGTGCTTTTAATGCAAGTAAAAATGTCCCAGGGGTGTTATTAGACAAAATTTGACAAATTTCTTTATTTATGAGATTTCTGAAATGCTCTAAAGCATTTTGAAAGCATCACATCTGAATGCGAATACTGCTGATAATGCACCGTACCACACTGGATTATCTTCCATTATAGATTAAAATTCTGCAGTGCAACTTGGACACACAGCTTTATTTTTATGTGAGAGAAAACATGATTTCTGTAACAACTCGAGCCTCAAAGAATGATTGATTTACTTCATGATGAGTGAGAGTTGTCAGACAGGCACTTGAGAAATTGCATCGGATTTTAGATTAGATTACTTTTAGATTAGATTACTTACAGTGTGGAAACAGGCCCTTCAGCCCAACAAGTCCACACCGACCCGCCGAAGCGCAACCCACCCATACCCCTACATATACCCCTTACCTAACACTAGGGGCAATTTAGCATGGCCAATTCACCTGACCCGGACATCTTTGGACTGTGGGAGGAAACCGGAGCACCCGGAGGAAACCCACGCAGACACGGGGAGAACGTGCAAACTCCACACAGTCAGTCGCCTGAGGTGGGAATTGAACCCAGGTCCCTGGCGCTGTGAGGCAGCAGTGCTAGCCACTGTGCCACCGTGCCGCCCTTGATGAACATACCGCTCATTTGCACTGATGAACATACCGCTCTTCAGAAGTTTGCATTTCTATGGCTTCAAACATCTGAAAATAAAGCCGACTTTACAAAAGTAGATTCTGATTTAACAGACATATGTTGTGAAGCTGATTGTTTTTCCTTCATAAACCACACATTACGCAGCACACCCCATACCCTCACTGCCTTGCCTCACTCCACCCTGACTGCTGCAGTGTTTTTTCCCCATCTCCTCCGGACAAGCCTTGAGTTCACAGTGGGAGGGGCAACCAGAAATGGAAGAGGTGTCAAAGACTAGCTGGGCTGCACCTTTCCAGCTGGGATTGACCAAGGTAGCAGATGGGACATTTGCCATTATGGATGAGGTGGGTGGAGAGCTGGACCACCAGTAACTGCAGAGTTTAGTAGCAAGTAGGTCTAACTCTGGGCTGGAGAGTTGGCAGGATAGGCCATGTGGGTCACAAACTTGGTTCAGGTCAGATACACAATGTGGTACACTTCCATTTTCAATGACTCAAAGATGGAGGAGAGGGGCCTGGAGCAGCCTGAGAGTTCTGTACTCCCAACTCCCAGCAGGGGAAGGAATGGACTACAGGATCATGGTTTTGAGCCCGGCAGTCAGCCTGTAGGTGTCTTCATTCAAAGATTTTGTTCCACAATATGCTTTTGCTTTTTTTTTATCTTATCCCTCGGGGTGTTCAGTCCATCAGGTGCTTATTGGTTTTTGGACAGTAGCACAGCCCTGGATGTTGGCTAAGATACCGCTGTGGCCTATGGTGACTACTTCCATCAACTTACTGAGTTCATCTGCATTGCTGATTCCAAGGGCAAGTGCCAATTGATGACATATGAGAATAGTTCACTCAATATCATTATATATAAGGACAATATTGAGTAGGGAGAGGGATGCTGGCCTGGAGGTGGGATGAAACTAATCTACAAACTTTTGTATTTAAAAAAAATTGTGTTCTTTTGAGTCCTGCCCCACATTCTTCCAATGAACAGTGAAACTGGGGAATCAAGAAGCAACTTTAGGTTCCCTAAGTTTCAATGCAATTCCCATTAACAATTCTCACATCCTTTTGAATTTGGAGAGTATGTAGCTGAATGATAACATAACTTAGTAGATGTAAGAATATGACTCACAACTTTCCAACAAATCTTTGCTGCATAATGACATCTTCAGTGCTACTTCTAAAAGTGAATTGTATTTTCCAGCACAAACATCCTTGGTTTCTCGAAATATGAAACATAGAATTATGTTGAATAATTTAAGAATGCAAACACTTGATGGGTTTTGTTGGGTCAAGTTACAGCTGAATTACTTCAAATGAAGCGAGTCTAATTCATATAATCATGCTTATTATATTTACCAACCTGTCAATCTTTACTACCATGGAAACTGAGATTTTTCTGGCACTGAATGGGTCATATGGGAGCTGACAAGGCGGCACTTTCTCCCTCCTTCTATTCAACCGACAAAGCACCTTCAATTAGTCTTTTTAAATCTCAAAGAATCGTTCACTTCTTATCCTGATTTATGATTCACAAATGTTCATGGAGGAGTCAGAGAATTTGAGAGCCGTATAATTATACATTCTTCGTTTCAATTTTCTAAGATTTCCTTCCAGCTTCTTAAAGTATGGTCTTTTTCTTTAAACAACTGCAGCCAGTTAAATGCTGCTCGATAGTCAATTTTACAACCCCTACCCCCCACCCCGGAAGGTGAATTGCTTTTGGATAATACCCAGAGAAAACTGCTTGGGTTGGAATGACATAAATTATTACATTTACAGCCAGAATTTGACTGCAGAAAGCATGTCTTCAACAAACAATAACACCTGTGCAGAACAGCCAGCGGAGGGCGCCAAAGTTCCAAACATCATACTTCTCTCTCTCTATCGCTAATGCTCAAGCTTTGTATTCTTCTTTCCCTCAAAAATAAACTCCATTCAAACCCTTTATTCTACAATATAAATATAGACTTATGTTTATATGGCACTTGTTACAACAATCAGATGCCTCAAATGTATTTCATTGATTGCAACAGAAACTACACTTAAAATATTCCACAATGTAGGAAACACTGCAGCTATTTATCCCTAAAACAAACTTACACAAACAACAATGTGACAATGAGCAAATGCTTGCTGTAATGTTGACTGACTGATAAATGACGTCTAGAACCTAAGGGTAACTCCTCACATCTGTTTTGAAATAGTCCAATATCCTTTACAATCACCAAAACAGACTGGTGGTACTTCAGTACAGTGCCCTATTCAAAATAAAAGCTGTTCTGACATAGCAGCATTCCTTAGGAACATTAGCTTTGAGAGTAGGGTTTGAACCTGGAAGTGAGAGTTCTACAAACTGTGTCACAATTGAAACTCTACAAAAATGCATTGCTGAACCAAGTGAAGATAAATCTAGTTTAAAACTGGTATGACGTAATGGAGCTTGATTATTTCACAATTTCACAGCAACAGATCTATAGGAATAAAGTGATTGATCATAAAACATATGCTTTCCATACTGAACCACTGAGTTTGAAAGCAACATTCTCCAGACACAAGAAGCTAAATTCTTTTTAAAAAGCCAATTACTCAAATTTGATAGAGAATGGAAGAGACATTCAACAAAAAAAATCTGTCTTTCTTTATAGTAGCAGGATTGGTTCATGACAAGAAGCAAGCAGCGGTGATAAAGGGAATAATTTCAACTTGGCTTGTTGTGACTAGTGGGTGCTGCAAGGATCAGGGCAGGGGCCTCAGCTATTTATAATCTGTATTAATTACGAAGACAAAGGGTATCTAATATCTTTGATAATATAACGTTAGGCAGAAATGCAAAAACAACAGACTACAGTTGAAACAGAGTGTAAACCTGACAGTTTGGTGAAGAGCAGAGTGAGATGCGTTCCTTTCTTTGCCTATGTTTATAAACTTCCAGGAAAGATGGAGTTGAAAACCTGCACAGCAGCAACAGAGAGTCGGTGGAAGTTCAGATTTGGCCCCCGGGTGATGGGAAGAATATATTGGTATCGGAAAGATGTTGTGAAACTTGAAAGGGTTCAGAAAAGATTTACAAGGATGTTGCCAGGGTTGGAGGGTTTGAGTTATAGGGAGAGGCTGAACAAGCTGGGGCTGTTTTCCCTGGAGCGTCAGAGGCTGAGGATTATAGAGGTTTACAAAATTATGAGGGGCATGGATAGGGTAAATAGGCAAAGTCTTTTCCCTAGGGTCAGGGAGTACAGAACTAGAGGGCGTAGGTTTAGGGTGAGAGGGGAAAGATATAAAAGAGACCTAAGGGGCAAATTTTTCACACAGAGGATGGAACGTGTATGGAATGAGCTGCCAGGGGAAGTGATGGAGCCTGGTACATTTGCAACATTTAAAAGGCATTTGGATGGGTCTATGAATAGGAAGGGTTTGGAGGGATAAGGGCCAGGTGTTGGCAGGTGGGACTACACTGGGTTGGGATATCTGGTCAGCTTGGACCAAAAGGTCTGTTTACATGCTCTACATCTCTGTGACTCTATAAGTAACTGCTAAGGTATTCCACTTATTCTAATTGTAATATGTGCTTGTTAGAGTATGAAAAATGTGTTGCTGGGAAAGCGCAACAGGTCAGGCGGCATCGAAGGAGCAGGAGAATCGACGTTTCGGGCATAAGCCCTTCTTCAGGAATGAGGAGGGTGTGCCAAGCAGGCTCAGATAAAAGGAGGGACTTGGGGGAGGGGCGTTGGGAATGCGATTGAATGGGATTATTTTGCTTGCTAATCAGTTTTCCATTTTGGGATACTACATTAAGGAGAGTACATTAAGTGTCAGGTCTGTGCCACAGTAGGTAATTCAGCTGTGCAGGAAGGGAAGATGAGTGGAAGAGCAGAAGTGATAAGGGATTCCATACTCAAAAATAGCTGTTTCTTCAGCAGTAAACCTGACTCCAGGATGGTATATGACCTCCCTACATCTAGGGCCAAGGATGTCAAGGATCATCTGCAGAATACCCTTCTAAGGAGAATGACAACCCAGAGGTTGTGGTCTGCATCAGTACCAAGGACATAAGGTTTTAGGTCATTTCCAGGAGTAAGCATTGAGGCAGGAGAGTGGAGAATCAATGTAGGAGAAAGGACATCATATTTCTGAGCATTCTGATAGATTTTGGAGCATTGTTTATAAACTGGATAAATTACACCTTCCCAGGAGCAAGACTGATACCTTCAAAACGAGATTTGAAAGTGCTGGTCAGGAAAGTTTAAATTAGCTTATTCATGGAAGGATACTTGGGGGGAGTTCAAACTGGAGGATTAATGCCAGTAAAAATAAGTAGAAATAGCAAGTGTAATTAGAAGCCAGCTCACGTGAACATCAACTAAGCTTGAACTGCAGAATATGTCAAAAAGACAATGTTAAGGGCACTCTGTCTGAATGCACACAACATTCAAAGAACAAGGTAGGTGATTTAAAGGCACAGTTAGAGGTAAATTGGTACGGACTTATTACCACTGCAGAAATATTGCTACAAGGAGGCAGCACAGTAGCTCAGTGCCTAGCACTGCTGCCTCACAATGCCAGGGACACAGTTTAATTCCAGCCTCGGGCAACTGTCTGCGGAGTTTGCATTGTCTCCTCATGTCTGTGTGGGTTTCCTCCGGGTGCTCAGGCTTCTTCCCACAGTCCACAGATATGCAGGTTAGGAGGACTGGCCATTGGAAATGCAATGTTACAGAGATGGGATTTCGGGGGTGGGGGGGGGGGAGGTTGTGCGCAAGGTTGGGTCTGGGTGGGATGCTCTTCAGATGGTCAGTGTGGATTTGTTGGCTAAATGGCCTGTTCCCATATTGGGTATCAGTAGAGAAAGGATTAGCTCTGTGTCAGACGTTACGGTAACTATATCCAGCACCATTGGATCATTCCGAAGTGAGGGACACCAGATTGATGATGTTGCACCGGGAACAGGCCACTCATCCCAACAAGTCCACACTGACCCTCCGAAGAGGGTCCCTTACACAATTGTTCTCCATTATTCGACCCTCTGACCCTCTATTATTCGATCCTCTGACGGGTAACCCACCCTACCCCATTCCCCCTCCTCCTATTGTCCTACAATTACCCCTTAATAATAATGCGCCAAATGTTCATTTTAATTAGGGCTATCTGACCTAACCAGGAGATTGGAAGTGCCTACCATCTCCGAAGGTCCTGCCTGGTTCTGTCGAATAAATAGGCAAAATTACCCCTCTCTCTCCTCCCACCCCCCCCCCCCCCCGCCACATTGAGCTGTTACACCTCTCTCTCCCCCACTGTGAGCTGTTACCCCTCCCCCTCTCTCGTAGGGAGTCTGTGAAGGTGATGAAGCAGGCAATTGGGTATTCAATGATATTAAACATCTGGGAAGAATCGGAAAAAGAGTGGGTGTTGCACTGATAATAAATTACAGGGAATCGAGAAACGGCCAAGAAACTATGTGATCACTTTGTGTCTGGTTCCACAGAGCAAGAAAAAAGAAATCTGCCAGAACTAGAGATCCAAGTAGCTAGGAAGAATGAAGAGTTGAAAGAAATTACTAAGAAGGTTGTGTTGGTGAAATAGATGAGACTGAAGTTGACAAGTTCAGGAGACAAGATATTTTACATTCCAGCATATTGAAAAATGGAGATATGGAGGAAATAGAATCATTGGTGATTCTGTTCCAAAATTCCACAGATTCTAGAACTCCCCACACAAGAAGACAGGGAGAGTCATAGAGTCATAGAGATGTACAGCACGGAAACAGACCAACTCATTCATGCCGACCAGATATCCCAACCCAATCTTGTCCCACCTGCCAGCACCCAGCCCATATCCCACCAAACCCTTTCTATTCATAAACCCATCCAGAAGAGAGAAAATGGGAACCTGCAGATCTGTTACCCTTACTTCAGTAGTGGGGAAATCTAAAATTTATTATAAAGGCTGTCATTCAAATAAAGTTAGGCTGCAATCTGGAGTACTCTAATCTCTTTTAGTTTACTTATTTTACAAAGAGTATTGTTGGTGATCAAATGTTCACCAGATTTGTTCCCAGTACTGTCCTATGAAGAGAGATTGTGGAAAGAGACCTTGTGTTCTTTAGAGTTTCAAATAATGAGAGGCGATCTAATCAAAATACTTAACAAGAGAAAGACAATGGAAAGCTGTGTCTTTTTACTAGAATGCTCTCAAAAAAAAACATTGGAACGTAATGAGAAAGAATTCTTTCAAAACCAGACTTTGAAAGGATTGCTGTCTGGTTTGACACTTATGAGAAGCACTGTGTAAAAAGCTCTTTGAACAAACAAGAATTGAAATGGCTGAAGATGAGTTGGAGTTAAGGAGTTCTATATACAGATGAAGCTCAGTGGCAACAAGAAGTCAACTGGTCTATGAACTAGTGACCAATTATAGAAGACAAAAGTCTTTTGTCTGCCAGCAACTGTGTGATTGCTTTTCAGGTAAATGAAAACCAATTTGGGGCTGGGAACAAGATAGAGAGAAATGTTTTGATCTCCATCAGCACAGGAGTTTCTCTCTGCTCTCTGCAGTCGAAATTCATTTTAAACCTGAAAAATACACCTCATTGTTCCATCAACAACTTTTGTAAACTATGAGTTTTAACTGATAAATCAGGGACCTATGACAATGAACCAGCCAATGTGTGTTTCTTGTGAACTGATGGGAGTATCCAAAGAAAGATTTAAAAAATATCCCATGGCATTCTACATGGATTGTTTTTGACATTTATTGTTAAGTTAACAAATATAGTAACCCATTTCTACACAGCAAAGTCCTTTGAAAAGCATTCTTCCTCCAGGAACCAAGAACTAGAAACATCCCTCTTCTTTAAATAATACCAGAGAATCATTTAAGCATTCAAACAGTTCTCTACAGTCTTTGCACATGGAGAACAAAAACCTTGCAATTTTGTTATTTCTTGCAGTTGCACAAAAAAACCTAAGGCATTACTTACTTACACAGGATAATTATTTACATATATTTGAGGCAATGAGAAGGTCTGATAACTGAACAGACCCTTGTTATACTTTAGCAGAAAGACCTTAGATTTTGGTCTTTCTCCACTCACCATGGTGGCAGCTGCCACTAGCTTCAGTGCATCCCTCAGCACATAGCCTTGGACCTTAGAATGTGCCAGACTGCAACGCTTGTTCGTGGTTAACTCTTTATACTGGAGGACCAACACAGGCAGACCAAAGAATAGCTTTCACCAAGCTGAAGGTCCTCCAGGCCTTGCTGTGTGTCCTGGGGAACAGTCCACAGAGTACTGTGTCACGGAGCTGCTTGAGACAAACTTCAACAAAACCAGTGCATATATCTCAAGACCATTCTGTGAAAAAGATACATTTCAGCAGGAGATATGTGACAGTCCCAAGGACAGCATGCAATGTCAAAGAGAGTCCAAGTGTATATGAAGGATCTGACGGGCAGGGCTCACCTCACCACCAGCCAATTGATGTCTTGGTGCTTGTTGGAATGTTCTGGTGATCAGGCATTCCGTCAAATGACTTTGACAGTCTGCTTAAGAAATATTCTGACAGAATCAACCCTCTTCTTTTCCTGCAGGAGGACACTATGTGCTGACCACTTCCTAATGGATTTGTGGTCGAAGATGTTTCCCTTTACAAATTTTTCCATAATGGATGTGATTTGTAGCGGTCCAATTACTTGGAGAGTTTCATGGCAAAGAGTGCAGATCCAGCCTGTGTAACACCAGGGACAGGTAGTGCCTCTGCATGTAGTGACATTTGGTGTTTATATACCAAGGGTCTGCACACAGCTTGATGCAGCCACACACAATGGTGCCCATCAGGATGAGGGCTACATCTTTCCCCTCTCATTGAGAGCTTTGTACATGATGTTCCTGTGAATATCATGCATCTTTCATCTCCAGAAGAAGTGAAAGATGGCTCAAGTGACTGCATTGGTACAGGTTCTGGGAATAGGCCCGAATCTGTGCCATAGGGAGAAAGTGAGGATTGCAGATGCTGGAGATCAGAATCGAACAATGTGGTGCTGGAAAAGCACAGCCGGTCAGACAGCAGCCGAGGAACAGGAGATTCCTGATGAAGGACTTCTGCTCGAAACATCGATTCTCCTGTTTCTCAAATGCTGCCTGAATGGCTGTGCTTTTCTAGCACCACAGATGTGTGCCACATACAACAGCACAGAGTACCTGCCACCAAATGACCAAGTTTTCACCTGCGATGGAGAGGGAGCAGTGTTCCCATCTTCATAGTTTCTGCCTTACCTGCACAATACGTTCCTCTGGACGATATGCCCAGCACCTTCAGACAGTCTGACCTGACAGGGAAGGGCATAAAGGATCAGTCAGCCTGGTTGCTTTGTCCTGGATGGTGTCACGCTTAAGTGTAATTTGAGCTATAGCCATCAAAACAAGTCACTCCTGACCACTGGGTCGCTTTTAGAGTCACACTCACGTGTACAGTTCACCACTTCAATCTCTGATGAATGGCAACGTCAAACTGTTGATTGTAGGAATTCTGCAGTTGTAACACTATGAACATCAAGGAGAGATGGTGAGATTCTCTTTTATTGGAGATGGTTGTTGACTGACGCGTGTATGCAAATGTCACTTTGTCACATACAAGCCTTAATGTTATTCAGGGTTTGCTGCTTATGGGTGTAGACAGGTCAGTGAAAATTGCACAGTCATCCTTCCCACTTCAGACCGTATGTTGGGAAAACATGAATGATGAAGTTGCAGAAGTTGATTGGTCAGAGGTTTACCAAAAGAATGCAACTTAATCCTTAGAAATCATGCCTCAAATAGGAATGTATTTCCTGGTACTTAGACCTATTTCCACTGGTTGGAGACTCTCAAAACACCTGCTATCACACCCCACTTTCCTCTACCTAACTACCTCCCCCAGCCCCCTCTCCCATTTCTCTCTCAGCTCCCTTGGGCACCCCCATCCCCCCACATTCCTGATGAAGAGCTTATGCTCGAAACATTGACTCTCCTGCTCCTCAGATGCTGCCTGGCCTGCTGTGCTTTTTTCCAGTGTCACACTTCTGAATCTGAAAATTAGAATTAGGCCTTTCAGTGGTGAAATCTACCAAGGCATTGTTGGAACTAGAAGCATTACCTACACATGGCAATTACAGCTACAGAATTAACAATTAAGAATGAGACTGACTGGATCATGTTAATCAAAAGGATACAGTGCAGCCCAGTATAGTTTTCCACCAGAGATCAGTCATGATCTCATTGAATGACAGGAGCAGATTTGAGGAAATAAATAGTTTACTGCTGATCTTGTTCTGGTACAAAGTTGGAGATACTAATCAAGGCAAGGTCTTTGGCTGTCAAAGGACGGTGATGAGGCTGTCTCTAGTTTGATAAGCCACTGCTTGCCACTTGAGTAACATGACTGTTATTTCTCATTAATGTGCCTGCAGTCTGATGCTGTTCAGGTCTTGCTACATGTGAGTACAGACTTGATTATGTTAAGAATTATGAAATGAACCCATGGAATCATCAGCGAACCTCCACATTTCCTTTAATCTACAATCGAGGAACGGTCATTGATAGAGCAACTGATGAAACTCAGGCCTGGAATACTATACCGGTGCAGAGGCTTAGGTGCAAGTCCCACCTGCCCAAAGGTATCTCTCCCTCTTCAGGTTGATAAAAACATATCTTGTGGAGGAACTCCTGCAGTAGTGACCTGAGAAAGGTGATTGCCTTTCAACAACCACAACCATCTTCCTTTGTACGAGATACAACTCCAACTAGTAGAATTCCCCCAACCCCTCTCCCCAATCACCAGTGTTTTCAGTTTTACTTAGCCTCATTGATCTCAGGTGCCAATAACCAATCCCTTGCTGCAAAGGCAGTGACTCCCACCTCGCTGGAGTTCAGCTCCTGTGTCGATTTGTAAAGCACATCATGAAATCCTGAGACAAGTGTCTTTATGGAACTCAAACTGAACATCATGGAACAGATTATTGGTGAATAAGTGCCACTTGTAAGCAGAGGGCACACAGTCAGTGTGAGAGAGAGTTCACCTGAGTGAGACAGAGGCCAACTGATTATGTCTGGGAAGTCAGTGCATGTGGTTAAGAAATGTTTAAGAATGTTTGATCACAAATAGTAAATTGCATGGAGTGGAGACCTCACTGAAGGGAATGGAAGCAATGTCTTTTCGTCTTGCTGTTTTTTCCAACTCCAACATTTGATTTCTATATAGTTAAGTGAATGAGTCTGATCTAATAGCCATTACCATGAAGTAGGAGCTGCAGGATGCCAAGAATTGGGTTGTGAATATTGCGGTGTATATGACAGTTGCAAAGAATAGAAAGCTACATCAAGGTGAGGGTGTAGCATACAATCATGGGTGCCATTAGTGCAATAAGCAGAGATGTCCTTCGTTTACAAAATTAACATGTAGGTACAGTTTCGGTGGAGATAGGGAAGTCAGGGGAAGATGTGGAATGTAGGCTAACAGGAGATCAGATTGAGATTTTCAAAACCACGAGAGGGATGCACAAAGTAGATAGGATGAAGTTGTTTCAACTTGGAAAAGAAACAAGAATGAGAAAGCATAGATTTAAAATCATGTTCAAACGAATCAAAAAAAAGGCACAGTGCAAGTATGGAATACACTGCCTGGGAATTTGGTCGAAGTAGACTCAATTGAGGCATTCAAGAGGGCAGAGAGATGGGGAAAAGGCAGGAAAATATCACTAGATACTAGAGTCAATGCAGTCACAATGGGCTGAATGGCCTCTTTCTGCACTGTAACCATTCTGTGGAGGGAGGAGCGGGAGTGATCCGGCCTCAGACTAACAATAAGCCGACAAGAAATATTGGGTGTTTTAATAAAGGGGCTACATTTAATCATGGACAATTTTAACTTAAATTAAAACAGGTATAGGAATGGTAATGAGGAACACGTAGAATGCTTCTGAGAGAGGTTCTGTTTCCAAAGTTCCCGAACTATCAGCTTAAAAGTCGCCTGACTATTGGACTGCTCTCTCCTCAGGGAGAGAGAGTGAGAGACGACCGGTGGTGGTTTAGCCTGAGGGTCACGACACCTCAGGGGAGGAAGGGCTTGAGGAGAGAATGGTATCCTCAGCTGGTGCAAGGATTGAGCAGTTGGCATCACGAAGCAGCCGCCCAGCCAACTGAGCTAACTGTTAGATTATACTCACAGCTCTGATTGGGAAATATCCGCGGGAGGAATGGGCTGCGCTCCAGTTGCCGTGCTGTTCCGTGCCTGCCACCAAGGGGCTGGGAGAGAGTGTCCTCAGCGGGCGGGCAGAGGGTGCCCACTCCCGGCGCCACGCAGCCCCGCGGACTCTCCTTCCGGGATTTCAGCTGCACCACCGGATTCTTGGATCGTGGCAGCGTGGAAGTGGCAGAACCCATCTCCGCCCGGCAGCGACAAGCTGAATTCGGGGCGGACTTTGGCGACCCGGGCTCGTCTGCAAAGTTTGAGCAGAGCCGGCTGCTCTCCTTCCTCGGGAACCAGATCTTGTCATGCAAAGGGCTGAGGGTTTCAGGTACCAGAGAGGAACGGACTGTTCACCAAACACCGCAGTGTCCCAATGCCGTCATCGCCAAATAAAGGAATCTGTTGTTTTGAGTTCAAGTTTTCCATTTAGGTCTTAAAGGAACATAAAGGGTGTTGGTAATGAGTTCGTAAACACCCCGAGGAGGGTAACCTTGGAGAGAACTTTACCTGAATATATTAAACACTGTTGAAAATGTGTTGCTGGTTAAAGCACAGCAGGTCAGGCAGCATCCAAGGAACAGGAAATTCGACGTTTCGGGCCAGAGCCCTTCATCAGAAACGTCGAATTTCCTGTTCCTTGGATGCTGCCTGACCTGCTGTGCTTTAACCAGCAACACATTTTCAGCTCTGATCTCCAGCATCTGCAGACCTCACTTTTTACTCGACTATATTAAACACTGGTCAGAATTCAACCCATCGCCCTAAACACCATACTGCAAATTAAATCAGAAATTAATTGCGGTTTATTTTGAGTACAATAAAGGAAAGCATACCTTCTGGAATCCCCAACTCACCCTGAATTTAGTTCATGAAGTCAAACAATCCCCAGAATTAAGCTCAAAGCATCCTGAACACAGTGCCGCAAGCAAAGCTCTAGTCAGATTGTAAACATTCACTCCGAACCACAAAAAGCACAGATACAGAATCGCCAGAATTCACAATAACCACTTGACATCGCTTTAGTTTCAATAACCGTCGGCAAAATTCACCCTGATAATAAACCCCGGTGACTCACAATTCTTAATATCAAAATTAACACAAAATAACTTTAAAGGTAACACCTTTGTATTTATTCAAGGGACATGAACATCACTGGTAAGGGCAACTGTAAAGAAGTTGGACAGTAAGATCGTTAAATTGCAGCAAAGTAGAAACATTCATTCAAATAAAGAATGTAACATGAATTAACTCCCAGAAGTGGGGGGGGAGTGGGATCCTGGGGTAAAAAATGAGGTCTGCAGATGCTGGAGATCACAGTTGAAAATGTGTTGCTGGTTAAAGCACAGCAGGTTAGGCAGCATCCAAGGAACAGGAAATTCGACGTTTCGGGCATAAGCCCTTCATAGTGGGATCCTGGGCCTGTTGGGAAGCCAACACGAACCCACCACCATCTGCATTCCACCGCACGCGTGCAGACCCCTCAGTAACATGTCAATGTCGATTCGCGGGCTGCCCCACCATAGCGAAATTGATAGGGTTTTTACTTTAACTTTGGGCCTATGGGTTACTTGGGTGTCGAGGAACACAAGCCAAGGAGCCAACAGGAACCGAGTCATGAAAGGATAAGAAAATGCCCAGTCGTGCTCTGTGTGCAACTTGTGTGGAAGGTTTATCCACTGTACTTGTGCAAAAGGGTTATGTTAGAGTTACCTTTTATCCTTTTGAAGTGTGATGGAGATTGAACCCAACTTTGCAGCGCTGATCTTTGTTAAACTGGACCTCAAATGAAGCAATAACATAACCAGCAAAAGGAGCATCGCGAACCGGAAACATTAGCCTGCTCCTTTCAAGCCGTTACAATAAACGACTTTCACACACCAACCCAGACAGACACACGCACACACAGACCCACATGCACACATATGCATATACGTTTGTGGGGTGAATTTGTACTTGCAGAGTTACATTGTACTTTGCTCAAAAACTGCATGCATTCATGTAAGACTCTGTTAACTCACTTTTTTAGATTAGAATCAATCTAAACATTATGGCACAGACAGAGAACGGGGTGGAGGGGGACTAACACCTTCAACATATTGTCTAGCTAACACCAATTATTACACTGCACCTGAGAATGCAACTTTTAAAAGAAAGTTTTGTGATTTTACACATGAAAGAAGTGAAACTATCTTGGTATTCGAACAGATGAAAGACTCAACAAACAATCAAGGTATTTTTCAATGTATAATTTCAGTTACATTACACTGTAAACTTTTGCTATAAATTCTGTATCTTGCAATTGTGTCCTCCACAACCACCTGATGAAGGAGCAGCGCTCCGAAAGCTAGTGCTTCCAATTAAACCTGTTGGACTATAACCTAGTGTTGTGTGATTTTTAACTTTGTACACCCCAGTCCAACACCGGCATCTTCAAATCAAAGACCATCCCAAAATACTTCGCAGCTAACAAAGAGCTATTGCAGTGTCAGAAACTCGGCAGCCACCTGCCACAAACAGCCGTGTGCCAATGGTTTGTTTCTGTCGTTCTGGATGTACATATCGTTAAGCGAACACACCTGATCAATAAAGCACTCCAAGATCATCCATGAAAATTCATTAATCACAAAGTATAACTGGTGTTCTTAGGATTCCCGGACAGCTGCCTTCATACTTCCAATCTGTAATCCCCTTTCAGTCTCTCTCCATATCTAGAGGCTGAGGTACCAGCCAATGACCTGGATTGGGAACATTGAGTCAGAAACCCAATTAATGAGGGCCCTGAGATGAAAGGATAACCAGTCACTATCAGCTATTAACTTGTTTTAGGTCCCTTTAAAAAAGGGACAGAAAACAATAGTTTTCAGATTGGGTAGATGTGGTACTTTCCAAGTATCAGTTGAGGACAACTGTTATACATATAAAGGGGACATAAAATCAGAAAATGTAGAGTCAGTATGGATAGGGCTGAGAAATTCTAAGAGTAGAAAGATTCTAATGAGAGTTATCAACAGGCCTCCAAACAATAGTCTGGATGTAGGGAGTAAGTTGAATAATGTGTTGAAATTGGCCTGTTGCAAAAGTATTACTACAGTTATTATGGGGATTTCAACATGCAGGTAGACTGGGAAAATCAGGATGGTACTGGACCCCAAGAAAGAGAGTTTGTGGAGTTCCTCCGAGATGGATTCTTAGAACAGCTTGTACTGGAGCCTACCAGGGAGAAGGCAATTCTGGATCTGGTGTTGTGCAACGAACCTGATTTGATCAGGGACCTCGAGGTAAAGGAGAAAAAATGAGGTACGAAGGCAAACTGGCCAAAAATGTGAAGGAGGATAGTAAAAGCTTTTTTAGGTATTTGAAAAGAAAAAAAAGGTTAAGACTAAAATTGGGCCCTTGAAGACAGAAATGGGTGAGTTTATTAATGGGGAACAAGAAAATGGCAGAAGAGTTGAATAGGTATTTTGGATCTGTCTTCACTGGGGAAGACACAAGCAATCTCCCAGATGTAATAGTGGCTGATGGACCTAGGGTAATGGATGAACTGAAGGGAATTTATATTAGGCAGGAAATGGTGTTGGATAGACTGTTAGGTCTGAAGGCTGATAAGTCCCCGGGACCTGATGGTCTGCATCCCACGGTACTTAAGGAGGTGGCTCCAGAAATCACAGAAACATTGGTAATCACTCTATTGATTCAGGATCAGTTCCTGTGGATTGGAGGGTGGCTAATGTTGTCCCACTTTTCAAGGGAGAGAGGAACAGGGAATTATAGACTGGTTAACCTGATGCCAGTGGTGGGAAAGATGCTGGAGTCAATTATAAAAGTTGAAATTACGACTCATTTGGATAGTAGTAACAGAATAGATCAGAGCCAGCAAGGATTTATGAAAGGGAAATCGTGCTTGACTAATCTTCTGGTATTTTTTGAGGATGTAACTATGAAGATGGAAAAGGGAGAGCCAGTGGATGCAGTGTAGCTGGACTTTCAGAAAACCTTTGATAAGGTCCCACCTAGAAGATTAGTGAGCAAAATTAGGGCACATGGCATTGGGGGCAAGGTACTGACTTGGATTGAAAATTGGCTGACTGACAGGAAGCAAAGAGTAGTGATAAATGAGTCTCTTTCGGAATGGCAGGCCGTGACAGTGGGGTACCACAAGGTTTGGTGCTGGGCCTGCAGCTGTTTACAATACAAATCAATGAAATAGATGAAGGCACTAAAAGTAATATTAGCAAATTTGCTGATGTTATGCGGTGGCAGAGTGAAATGTGAAGAGGATGTTATGAGAATACGGGGTGATTTGGACAGGCTAGGTGAGTGGATGGATACATGGCAGATGCAGTTTAATGTGGATAAATGTGTGGTTATCCACTTTGGTGGCAAGAACAGGAAGGCATATTACTATCTAGAGTCATAGAGACGTACAGCATGGAAACAGACCCTTCAGTCCAATTCGTCCATGCCGACCAGATATCCCAACCCAATCTAGTCCCACCTGCCAGCACTCGGTCTATATCCCGCCAAAGCCTTCCTATTCATATATCCATCCAAATGCCTCTTAAATGTTGCAATTGAACCAGCCTCCAACAATTCCTATGGCAGCTCATTCCATACATGTACCACCCTCTGTGTGAAAAAGTTGCTCCTTAGGTCTCTTTTATATCTTTCCCCTCTCATTCTAAACCTATGCCCTCTAGTTCTGGACTCCCCAACCCCAGGGAAAAGACTTTGCCTATTTACCCTATCCATGCCCCTCATAAGTTTGTAAACCTCTATAAGGTCATCACTCAGCCCCTATAGCTCAAATCCTCTAACCCTGGCAACATCCTGTAAATCTTTTCTGAACCCTTTCAAGTTTCACAACATCTTTCTGATAGGAAGGAGACCAGAATTGCACACAATATTCCAACAGTGGCCTAAGTTAGGTAAAGTACAACGAGATCTAGATGTTCTTGTACATCAGTCAACAAAAGCAAGCGTGCAGGTACAGCAGGCAGTGAAGAAAGCTAATGGCAAGCTGGTCTTCATAACAAGACGGATTGAGTATAGGAGCAAAGAGGTCCTTCTGAAGCTGTACAGGGCCCTAGTGAGACTACACCTGGAGTACTGTGTGCAGGTTTGGTCTCCCAATTTGAGGAAGGACATTCTGGCTATTGAGGGAGTGCAGCGTAGGTTCACGAGGTCAATTCCCGGAATGGCGGGATTATCAAATGTTGAAAGATTGGAGCGACTGTGCGTGTATACACTTGAGTTTAGAAGGATGAGAGGGGATCTGATTGAAATGTATAAAATTATTAATGGATTGGACACTCTGGAGGCAGGAAGTATGTATCCGCTGATGGGTGAGTCCAGAACCAGAGGACACAGTTTAAAAATAAGGGATAGGCATTTAGAATAGAGTTGAGAAGAAACTTCTTCACATAGAAAATAGGGGATGTATGGGATGCTCTGCCCCAGAAGGCAGTGAAGGCCAAGTCTATGGTAATATGCCTTCCTGTTCTTGCCACCAAAGTGGATAACCACACATTTATCTACATTAAACTGCATCTGCCATGTATCCGTCCACTCACCTAGCCTGTCCAGGAAGAGATGGATGGAGCTCTTAGAGACAGTGAAATCAAGGGTTATGGGGATAAGGCAGGAACAGAATACTGATTGTGGATGTTCAGCCATGATCATAATGAATGGTGGTGCTGGCTCGAAGGGCCGAATGGCCTACTCCTGCACCTATTGTCTATTGTCTATTGATTGGACATTAGAATACAGAGCCAAGTTTCAACTTGCTGATAGCATCAAACTTGGAGCCAGAGGAAACAGTGAAGAAGGTACAAATTGACTGCCGCAGAACAGAGATTAGCAGACCGATAAGACAAGTGACATTTGGAATTCAATACAGGGAAGTACGAGATTATACATATTGGTTGATGGGTTGGAAAGTGGCAATGTAGACAGAATAGCACAATTCTGAATAGTGTGCAGAGGTAGAGACCTGGGGACTCACATGCCTAGATCTTTGAAGATGTCGGCACACATAAAGAAAGTAATTAGTAAGTACATGGGATCTTGTGTTTCTTAATTCGAGACACTGAGTACAAGAGCAGATAAGTCAGATAAAGTAAAGCTTTTCAAATTAGCTGATGGGTACAAGGGCTAAGGAACACAGATTTGACCTTCTGGGTAAGAGGTGCAGATGATTTTCTCTGCCCCTTCCTTCAGGAACCTACAAGCTGTCCTTACTTGTATAGGGACAAAAAAAAAACTGCAGATGCTGGAATCCAAAATAGACAGGCAGGAGGCTGGAAGAACACATCAAGCCAGACAGAATCAAGAGGTGGAGAAGTCAACATTTCGAGTGTAATCCTTCGTCAGAGCTGGATGGGTATGAAGGAAGCTGCAGATAAAGGGGGTGGGTGGCGGAAGGTTGGTGAAGTGGGGATAGGTGAAGACAGGTAAAGTTTACAACCTGGTTGGTCAATGGGAGGAATGAATCTGATTTGTGACAGGGAGGAGTGGAAAGGAGGGGGAGCGGCTGGGAAGGGAGTCGGGGGATAAGAAGGTTATTTGAAATTGGAGAACTCAATGTTGAGTCCTCTGGCCATACCTCCCAGTCACTGTCCATTTTAATTCCCATTCCCACTCCCGTTCTGACACGACCATCCTTGCCCCCCAACATTACCATAAAGAACCAAATCATAACTTAGAGGAGTAACACCTCATCTTCCGCCTGGGCAGCCTACAGCCTGGAAGACTCAACATTAAGTTCTCCAATTTCAAATAACCTTCTTTCCCATCCCCCAACTCCCTTTCCAGCCCTCCCCCTCCCTTCCACTCCTCCCTGCCACCAATCGGATTCATTCCTCCCATTGATCAACCAGGTTGTAGCTTTTACTGTCTTCACTTATCCCCACTTCACCACCCTTCCCTGCCACCCCATTTATCTGCAGCTCCCCCTATACCCACCCCAGTCCTGAAGAAGAGTTGCACCCAAAACATTGAATTCTTCGCCTCCTGATGCTGCCTGGCTTGCTGTGTTCTTCCAGCCTACTGCCTGTCCTTAGTTTAATGGCAAGCACTGAGGCACCTTAATGTTTGTGGTCTCCCAGATGATTCCCAATATCAGTGCACCTATTACCCAAGTGAGATTAGGACACAGAAATCATTTCATTTTTGAATTGTGATAAGATTCAGTCCTTTGATGTAAGGCAGACAAACGTTTGGTCCATTTTCTTCAGACTCAAAAAAAAACAATGTGGTCTTAAAATAGTATTTTTTTTGACTGGCTGTTTAAAACCTTTTTCTCCTGGCATCTTATTTTCCTTTTTGTTTTGTCCTTTATCATCTGTGTACTCAGTATACTTGTCCTTTTAATTTTAATCTGGACTATTTCATTTTATTCATCCATGTTGTTTTATTTTCAGTTAAGTTCTTCAATCATAATTTAAAATATTTTTGAACTCTGTTCATCAATCATTTTAAAATGTGCTGTTCTGTCCTTTTGCCGATATTTCTTTACTGTTTACCCTTTCAAGTTTCATTCTCATTCCCTCAATATTGGTTATTTTTCTAATAGAACATAGAACATAGAACATAGAAAGATACAGCGCAGTACAGGCCCTTCGGCCCTCGATGTTGCGCCGACCGAATCCTACCTAACCTACACTAGCCCAATAACTTCCAAATGCCTATCCAATGCCCGCTTAAATGACCATAAAGAAGGAGAGTTCACCACTGCTACTGGCAGGGCATTCCATGAACTCACAACCCGCTGTGTAAAGAATCTACCCCCATCATCTGTCCTATACCTACCACCCCTTAATTTAAAGCTGTGTCCCCTAGTAACACCTGACTCCATTAGCGGTAATCTATAATTTATTTTGCTTAACATCTTTCTATTTGATATATCAGTCCTTTTCATTTAAAGTTAAAAATCACACAACACCAGGTTATAGTCCAACAGGTTTATTTGGAAGCACTAGCTTTCAGAGCACTGCTCCTTCATCAGGTGGCTGTAGATAGTAAGGTCTTAAGACACAGAATTTATAGCAAACGTTTACAGTGAAATGTAACTGAAATCATATACTGAAAAAGACCTAGATTGTTTGTTAAGTCTCTCATCTTTTAGAATGACCATATTGATTTCAGTTCTTTCATATGTAAATCCCAGAACTTTTTTAAAGTTACATTCTCAAGTGAAGTTTAACAATAGGTTCCATGTCAGCCAAGATAATGCATTGAAGGTGTGAGATGCCCTGTGAGAGGCTGTCTGTGCCCCAATATTCAGACCGATTCTATTTTTATAAAAGGGATTTACAGAATCTTACTGAATTCATGCAGTTTTTGAGCAATATAAAATATAATTCTGCAAGTTTCAATTCACCTCAAAAATTATATGTGCATCTGTGCACGGGGTGGGGGTATGAATGTCTATTAGAGAGGGGGTGTGTGTGTGTGTGTGTGTGATTAGTGAGTGGGGTCATGTGTAGTGTGACAAGAAACCCAGGCCCAGGTTGAGGCCATCCCCATGAGTACCAACTTGGATATCAGCCTCTGCTTGGCCACTTTCCATTGCTGTCTTCCCAAAGTCCGCCTTGAAGTATGGTCACTCGAAGGTCCAAGGTCAAATATCCCGGACTGCTGAAGTGTTCTCCAACTGGGAAGGAACGCTCCTGCCTGTTAATTGTTGTGCAATGTCTATTCAGCCATTGCCATAGCCTCTGCTTGGTCTTGCCAATGTACGGTGCCTCAGGGCATCATTGCCTGCAGTGTAAGAGGTAGACAACGTTGGCCGAGTCACATGCATACCTGCCATGTACATGGTGGGAGGTGCCCCCACGTGTAATGGTGGTATCCATGTCGACATGTAGTAACTTTTTGTTTAACAATCACTCTTGCCCAGATGTTCCATTACTAACTTCTCTTCCATGCTTTGGTTCATTTCTGATTACCAGATCTTGCGATGATTCCTCTCTTGCTGAGCTTTTGCTGTTCCAAGAGAAGACTCCTGCAGACATTGTATAACCTCCATTCACTTTTCTCCTTTCACTATCTCTTTTTGACCAGGAATTTGGGATGGTTGAAATTTCTCTTGATTACGATTCATTGCAAGCACTCTTAAGAGGTAAACATGGATTCTTTCATCTCTTCTTTTCTCGCTGTCTAAAGCCCTGAACACTCCTTCCAAATGAAACAGCAACTTAATTGCACTGTCTTCAATTTAGTATATTGTACTGTAATCACTGCTCACTATGTGGTCTCCTCTACAATGGGGACACCAAACACAGACTGATCACTTGGTGGAACAGATGCATTCAGTTTACAAGAATGATTCTGAGCTTCCTGTCAATGGTCATTTTAATTTGCCACTTTGCTTCTAATCTGACATTTCATTACATGGTCTGTAGCAGTATTCCAATGAAAGTCAATTAAAACTTGATTTTAAAAAAACTTAATGTTCCATTTTGGGAAGCAATAGCTTTCTAGATGCATTTTTAAATTCAATAGATTTTAACTTGTGCCTCCATAACATTCTGTGATTTTTAAAAAACGTTTATTTGCTGGCTTGTTTCGTATTCTTTGTCTTTGTATTCAGATGGCTGCTATACAATCATTCATGCCTTATTTGGACACAATCTTTGTCCTTTTTAACTATACCCATTCCCTTCTATTTTGCCTTTATCATGAAATCTTTTGTTAGTTAACCTCTTCTATACTCCAATTTATCATTTTTGTGTTTTTTTTCCTGTCCCCTCCCTCCTCCTACTTGCTTAAAGTTGATTATATTTCGACCTTCCTTCTGTTGTAATGAAAGGTCATTGATCTGAAACATCAACTCTGTTTATTTCCACAAATGCTGTTTGACTTACTGAATATTTCCAGCATTTTCTGTCCTTATCAAATATTGCTTCCTCATTTCCTGTTCAGTATCAAGGGACCTTGCAAGGTCTTGCACTTTGGAAAAAAAAAACAGGCATGAACTATTTTCTAAATGGTGAGAAAATTCATAAAGCCGAAGTACAAAGAGATCTGGGAGTGCTAGTCCAGGATTCTCTAAAAGTTGACGTGCAGGTTAGTCCACATTTAAAAAAGCAAATGCGATGTTGTCATTTATCCGAAAAGGGTTAGAATGTAAGAGCAGCGATGTGCTACTGAGACTTTATAAAGCTCTAGTTAGGCCCCATTTAGAATACTGTGTCCAATTCTGGACCCCACACCTCAGGAAGGACATACAGGCACTGGAGCATGTCCAGCGGAGATTCACATGAATGATCCCTGGAATGGTAGGCCTAACAAACAATGCACGCTGCGGACCTGGAATTGGATTCATTAGAGTTTAGAAGGTGGAGGGGAGGTCTAATAGAAACTTACAAGATAATGCATGGCTTAGAAAGGGTGGATGCTGGGAAGTTGTTTCCATTAGACGGGGATTCTAGGACCCGAGGGCACAGCCTTAGAATTAGAGGGGGTCAATTTAAAATGGAAATGAGGAGACATTTCTTCAGCCAGAGAATGGTAGGCCTGTGGAATTCATTGCCAGCGCAGTGGAGGCCGGGACATTAAATGTCTTCAGGGCAGAGATTGATAAATTCTTGATCTCAACAAGGAATTAAGGGATACGGGGAGATTGTGGGTAAGTGGAGTTTAAATGCCCATCAGCCGTGATTGAATGGCGGAATGGACTCAATAGGCTGAACAGCCTTATTTTTCCACTCTGATGTCTTATGGTCTTTTGATCCGCTAAATACACCTAACGATGTGATAAATGCTTTCTTGTCCTTACCTCGAACTTCATAGATCCAATTTCTCCTTTAATCTTACTTATGTTCACTTTGATGATTGTTGTATTACCTCTCATTAGTTTAACTGTCTTGCTCCCTTCTGGCTTTCTTACCCTTTCAGAAAACATTTTATTATGTACCTAACACTCCATATCCGAATGAAGCTATGGTTCAGTGTCCCCACTACAACTGATTCCTCATGTTCTTTCCTCTAGTTCCCCTTTCGTATTTAGGATGCTGTGCAAATTTAATTTGTTTATTTTAATCTTTACTTTTCTTTGGTATTGTTTTATATTTAGATTTATGGTTTAGTTATTCCCTGGCAGTTCATTTCACCCTTATTCCTCACTCTTTATTGACTTTTAATTCATATCCTATTCTTGTTTTCAGATTTACGTAATTTTACACCAAACTTTTCCCCATCCTTACTAGTTGAAGATCCATTGCACAGCCATATTTGCTGTCCACTAGAACTGTTGCCAGTACCCCAGCTGACATATATTGCAATGATACAGCTCCTCCTCGTCCCAGTACCATTAACAGCATACTATGAAGTGGAACATTTTATTAGTCCCTGAGCTTTCAACTCCCTGGTTCTTGCCCCTGTTGTCAGAAAGTTATTGATTCAAGTTTCACTCTAGAGACTTGAACATGCACTCTAAACAAGCACTCTAATTCTGTACAAAGGGAGTACTATGTCAGGCTTTAAATTGAGATCCTTGCATGGCATCTTCAGTCGATGTCAATTACCCCAGACCATTAGTTTGAAGAACAGGTGAGATGGTTCCTTGACCTATGTTATCAATGAGACTCGAAACGTTAACTCTGCTTTCTCTCTCTCCACAGCTACTGCCCAATTTGCTGGGTTTCTTCAGCGTTTTCTGTCATGGTGTATAAATAATTGGGTTTGATCATTTAGAATTACCAGATACTATTATATTGGTTGTCTCTTTAAATTTGTTACAGACTGCAGTGAGGGTGAAGCAATGCAAGGTCAACTTAATGATCCTCTGCTGCATATTAGACAACTTTACATCTCAGGTCTATTCTACCTTCATACAATATAGGCAATGTTTGGTTTTGGTAGCGTTGTAATTATATTATTTGACCAGTAATCAGAGGAGTAGACTTATAATCAGAGATCATTGCTGAACTTTTTCCGCTCTAGTGGAGATGAATTGGAACTAATTAGGAAGGCAAATAGCATGTTGGCCATTATTTCAAGCAGATTGGAGAACTGCAATGAAGAAATCTTACTACAATTATACAGGACTTTGATAATCAAATCCAGAATGCAGTGTGCAGTTTTATTATCTGTATATATGGAAGGATACACTTGTATTAAAGGTGATACATTAAGGCTTCACTAAATTGGTCCCTGGGATGATGGGGTGGTCTGTTTGATGAAAGATTTTTTGTTTGTTAACTCATGGGCTGTGTGCACTGATGGTGGGACCTTTGTTGCCCTTGAGAAAATGTTGGTGAACTGCCTTCTTGAACTATTGCAGTCCATTTGGTGTAAGTCAACCAAAATGTCATGAGGGAAGGAGTTCCAAGATTCTCATTGTGACAATGAATGGACAGCAACATATTTTCAAGTCAGGATGATGAGTGGCTTGGTGGAGAACTTGCAGATGGTATTGTTCCCATATATTTACCAACCTTGTCCTTCTAGATGGCAGTGCTACAGGCTTGGAAGATGTTTTGGTGCATTTCTGGAGTGCATCTTGTAGTTGGCAAACACTAATGTTGAAAATGTGTTGCTGGTTAAAGCACAGCAGGTCAGGCAGCATCCAAGGAATAGGAAATTCGATGTCTCGGGCATAAGCCCTTCATCAGGAATGAGGAGAGGGTGCCAGGCAGGCTAAGATAAAAGGTAGGGAGGAGGGACTTGGGGGAGGGGCGATGGAGATGTGATAGGTGGAAGGAGGTCAAGGTGAGGGTGATAGGCCGGAGTGGGGTGGGTGCGGAGAGGTTAGGAAGAAGATTGCAGGTTAGGAGGGCAGTGCTGAGTTGAGGGAACCGACTGAGACAAGGTGGGGGGAGGGGAAATGAGGAAACTGGAGAAATCTGAGTTCATCCCTTGTGGTTGGAGGGTTCCCAGGCGGAAGATGAGGCGTTCTTCCTCCAACCGTCGTGTTGTTATGTTTTGCCGGTGGAGGAGTCCAAGGACCTGCATGTCCTCGGTGGAGTGGGAGGGAGAATTAAAGTGTTGAGCCACGGGGTGGTTGGGTTGGTTGGTCCGGGCGTCCCTGAGGTGTTCTCTGAAGCATTCCGCAAGTAAGCGGCCTGTCTCCCCAATGTAGAGGAGGCCACATCGGGTGCAACGGATGCAATAGATGATGTGTGTGGAGGTACAGGTGAACTTGTGGCGGATATGGAAGGATCCCTTGGGGCCTTGGAGGGAAGTGAGGGAGGAGGTGTGGGCGCAAGTTTTACATTTCCTGCGGTTGCAGGGGAAGCTGCCGGGAGTGGAGGTTGGGTTGGTGGGGGGTGTGGACCTGACGAGGAAGTCACGAAGGGAATGGTCTTTGCGGAACGCTGATAGGGGAGGGGAGGGAAATATATCCCTGGTGGTGGGGTCCGTTTGGAGGTGGCGGAAATGACGGCGGATGGTACGCTGTAAATGGAGGTTGGTGGGGTGGTAGGTGAGAACCAGTGGGGCTCTGTCTTGGTGGTGGTTGGAGGAGCAGGGCTCAAGGGCGGAGGAGCGGGAAGTGGAGGAGATGCGGTGGAGGGCATCGTCGATCACGTTTGGGGGGAATCTGCGGTCCTTGAAGAAGGAGGCCATCTGGGCTGTGCGGTGTTGGAACTGGTCCTCCTGGGAGCAGATGTGGTGGAGACGAAGGAATTGGGAATATGGGATGGAGTTTTTACAGGGGGCAGGGTGGGAGGAGGTGTAGTCCAGATAGCTGTGGGAGTCAGTCGGTTTATAGTAGATGTCTGTGTTGAGTCGGTCGCCTGAGATAGAAATGGAAAGGTCTAGGAAGGGGAGGGAGGAGTCTGAGACAGTCCAGGTGAATTTGAGGTCGGGATGGAAGGTGTTAGTAAAGTTGATGAACCGTTCAACCTCCTCGTGGGAGCACGAGGCAGCGCCGATACAGTCATCGATGTAGCGGAGGAAAAGGTGGGGGGTGGTGCCAGTGTAGTTGCGGAAGATGGACTGTTCCACATATCCTACGAAGAGACAGGCATAGCTGGGTCCATGCGGGTGCCCATGGCAACTCCTTTAGTTTGGAGGAAGTGGGAGGATTGAATAGAGAAGTTATTCAGGGTGAGGACCAGTTCAGTCACTAACACTAATATTACTGAGTATCGGCAGTGGAGGGAGTGAATGTAGATGTGGAGCCAATCAAGTGGGCTGCTTTGTCCTGAGTAAATTGGGCATATATGACCTGTAGATGAGAATGATCTTTGGTGATTTCACTGAGACATTCAAGACAGGGTAGATGCTGAGTGGTTGATTCCTCTGTTTAGGGAATCTAAAACGAGGCAGCACATTATTAGCATAAACATTTCATTAGGTATTTAAAAGTGAGTTGAGGAGGGTTGCGAATCTTCAGAATTCTCTAACGTGGATGGTTGTGAATCCTCCATTATTGAATACATTTGAGGCGGGGATAGGTAGATTTTTGGTTTCTTGGGGTATCAAGAAATCTGGATATGAAAGTGGAATTGAAGCCATGGTTGTGCTGAATGGCAGAGCAGACTCATGGATAACGTGGTCTACTCCTGTTCCTATTTTCTGGATTCTTGAGGTAGGAAATTAGTGGAAAATCTCATCAGTATTGCCATTTGGCATAATTCCACTTCTAACATATATGGAAACAGATTGCCAATTACTCCAATTAAGATCCCAAAAGTGGTCATTCTCCCAACAGCAATGAAATTTTTCTAACAATGGCCCCAGAAACTGCTGCTGAAATTTGGGTGCATGAACAGAACAAACATTGAAGCTTACAGTGGTAACCAGAGTGGAAGCTTAGCACATCTAGCTTATATCTCAAATTCTTATCCTTCTCCTGCTACACTGTGCCACAATTCCGCTTCCAAGGAGTGCAGAAGCTGATGCATCCTCTGGACATTCTGATATACAGAAAAGGAAAACACTTGTTGAAATTTGAAGGAAGGCTTATTGCCATGAGAAAAAGGCAGAAAAATCTTTACATCTTTAAAATTTAAAATAGATGCAAATATTGATTTGACATAACCAGCTGCAGCACAAATAAATTAATTCATGAATATTAAATCTTAAAATGTACTTCACATCACCATCTGACTTCCAATTATCTTAGCTATATTTTATAAGTCAATTTGCATATATTCCTTGAATAATCTAACTTTTCATTTGCTGACTTCTGTGTATCCAGAATCATGTATGGAAACATATTCTTTGAATTCAGACCTGCTGATACAATATTGTATTCAGAAAAAATTAAAATGCTGAAATACTATTTTTATACATGGTGACAATATTTGTATAATTAACACTAACATTTTTATTCAACGATTTTTGACATGAAAGACTTTATTTCCTCAATTATCTACTAATTAACACATGAAACCAAAATTTCTCTGTCTATGCATAATGTTACCCCTTTAATACAGAAATGTAGCTCATTAAAGTCAATGAAAGTCAATGGAATACACAATACTGGAAGTAAGATTAAAGCAATAAGAAATCATGAAATTTGAGTGTAAATTTATAAAACAGGTTCCCTTTAAATGCTGTGTTTCTCAAACTGACAAGCACGAATGTTATGATTTGCTTCAATAAAATAAAAACAATTGGCGTTGCTTAATCTTAGAAAATGTGCTATGCTCTCTGTGCTATTTCATTAATCATGTATTCTTTTGCCTTAACTGCCCTCTCCAAATGCATTATTCTATTGAATCCCATTTGCCACTTGTCTGCCAACCTGACTATTTTGTTGTCAGCACATAGTTTGTACGGATGTTTTTAATCAACCTGTAAAGGCATGTTATGACACACTTTTGGAGCAAGACGGGACTTGACCCCAAGTCTTCTGGCCTGGAGATAGGGACATTACCACTCTGCCTCATGAGTCCCATCATAATTAGCACAACACAGTTCCAAGCCCGTCAGTTTAATAAGCTAATTAATAGCACATAGAAGCCAACTAATTAACTTATTCCTGTCATTTGGAAAGCATCTGGGTGAAACACAAGCTTGGTCACAAATCAAACACTGAAATAAGGAAAAATAGTAGAAAAAAAGAGGAATCATCCACACAGTTACCAAGACCAACACCACTAAATGTACAGGAAATTTTCAAATGATAGACGTCCATTTCTAAACTGAAAACAAGAATTCAAAATTGGGAGGTAATCAGTTTTGCACCATTATTAATGCCAAAGTCCACCCAATGTAATTTTCAGTTGGGCCTGCAAACGGGCATTATGCCCCAATTTGTATAGTGGCTTAAATACATAAATGGAGGGGTTGCCAATCGTAGCTCCCTGTTTACAATTTTCAGAGACAAATGGGTAGTTTGTCTGATATTCCAGTGATTTGGATCAAAGTATTCTCAACAGTAACCAGGTGTTCCGTGACAATAAAAAGTGGGAGGACATGCAAGCCTAAATGTGCAAACCCCTGCATTAAAATGAATTTCTTTAGTCCATATTCAAATTTTGATGATGGAATCTTTAGTGCAGGTTGTGACAATGTGCCATTGCACCATAAGTCAATTGCCAAATCTCAGAATTGAGAAATTGGTTCTTGAACCCACTTTTGTGAAGATGGAAAATCTGCATTTTTAGTACTAGACTAGCAAAGTTTCTTAGCAAATCTTAATGGGAAGCTGACATTGTACGGTGCCTTTTTGGAAATATCTGGTGGTATCCTTTTAGGTTAGGTAATTGTATTTTAGGTTTCTAAAAATTGGATTTTCTTGGGAGAACCATTTTTTGAGATGTTGTTTAGCTCCTTAAAATAAATTTGTCTTTGAACTGCCCCAAATACAATATGTTTACAATATATTTTGAATGCTACTATACAAAGGAACTGCCAGGAAAATCAAAACCCACAAGTTCTTATTTGCAGATAATGATGCATGTACTTGTCAAGGTCCAAGGAAACTGTCTTTGTTTGCTCTACATCAGAATGGTAGAAATTTGCAATCTGAAATAAAGAAACTGCAAACAACTTGAAACATGCAGTAGCATTGTTAACATTTGCTAAGGGCATGACTGCTTTCAGTGTGCCCACTCTCACCTGGACGCACAACATCAGCTAACTTGATGTTCTTACATGCTTCAAACAAGTGTTTGATGCATATTAGATTACTTACACTGTGGAAACAGGCCCTTCAGCCCAACAAGTCCACACTGACCCGCCGAAGCACAACCCACCCAGACCCATTACCCTAGGGTTTACCCCTTCACCTAACACCACGGGCAATTTAGCATGGCCAGTTCACCTAACCCTGCACGTTTTTTGGCCTGTGGGAGGAAACTGGAGCACCCGGAGGAAACCCACGCAGACACAGGGAGAATGTGCAAACTCCACACAGGCAGTCGCCTGATGTGGGAATTGAACCCCGGTCTCTGGCGCTGTGAGGCAGCAGTGCTAATCGCTATGCCACCATGCCACCCACCAGCATGACTTCTTTTTAGGTGCTTTCTAACATTACCCTGCTTCACAAGAACCACTAGGGGCAGGTAATGTCACTGAACTAATAATTCAGAGTTCCAGATGAATGTTTAAGAGTGAAAGCGAGTACTGAAGATGCCGAAGATTAGAGTCGAGAGTGCGGTGCTGGAAAAGCACAGCAAGTCGGGCAGCATCTGGGGAGCAGGAAAATCGACGTTTTGGGAAAAAGCCCTTCATCAGGAATGAGGTTGGGAGCCTGGAGAGATAAATGGGAGGGGGATGGGGCTGGGGAGAATGTAGGTGAGAATGTGATGGGGGGAGTGGATAAAGGTGATAGGTTATAGGGGAGGGTGGAGCAGATAGGTGGGAAGGAAGATGGACAGGTCATGAAGATGGTGCTGAGCTGGAAGGTTGGAACTGGGGTAAGGTGGGGGAGGAGAAATGAAGAAACTGGTGAAATCCACATTGATGCCATGGATTGGAGGGTCCCCAGGCAGAAGATGAGGTGGTGGGTGATAAGGGAATGGCTATGGAGGAGGTGCAGGACCTGCGTGTCCTTGGCAGAGTGGTGGGGGGAGTTAGTGTTCATCCATAGATGGGTGAGGTTGATTGGTGCAATTGTCCCAGAGATGTTCTCTGTGAAAGTGCAGGTGAAATTTTGATGGATGTGGGAACAGGATGTATTGTAGTGCAGTGTTAAAATTAAAAATCACACAACACCAGGCTATAGTCCAACAGGTTTATTTGGGCTCACTTGCTTTCGAAGCGCTGCTTCTTCATCAGGTGTTTGTGCAGAAGAATCATAAGATGCAGACTTTATAGCAACAGGATTGCAGTGTCATAGAATGTAGTATTAAATAAATTCAGCTTAAGTCTTCAATCTTTTGGAATGACCATGTTAGTTTCCATTCCTCCATATGTAGATCACAGAACTTTTTAAAAGTAATATTCCCAAGATAGCTTTTAACAACAGGTGTCATCTCAGCTCAGATAATGCATTGAAGGTGTGAAGTTAAAAGTCTGTCTGAGTCCCAATGTTAGGTCAAACTGATTCTCTTTCTAAAGTGGGAGTTACAGAATCTTGCATGGATTTATGCAGGCTTTGAGCAAAATAAAATGTAATTCTGCAAGGTAGTGTCCCATTACTGAGTCACAAAGTCTAGGTTCAAGTCTCATCTGTCATGAAGGTGAATCATAACATGTCCAAATAGTTTAATTTTAAAATTATTCAAAAAAGTTTGATTCTGCCTTATGTCAATCCTTAATTCCTCAGAAGACTCAAAAACATTTATGCTCCTCTTACAAATATTTGGTAAATTAAGCAAAGGTATGAGCACTACCTTTTAATGTTTAAAATTTAATTGTAGTTCGAAGATGGTGTTTCATATATACATAAAGAAATCCACTTCATTTTTAAAAAAACAGCTATTTAAATTACTGACTGGTAATTTAAAAGGTAGAAAGGTAATTTAAACTTTTTGTCCCTGACATGTAAAATTCTAATTAAAACGGTGGATGGACACATAACTTTTAGAGTTATCAATCAATAGTGAGCAGGGTGATCTGTTTAACATTAGTTTTTAAGTTGGATTCAGTTCAAAGCTAATTTCTGATCTTCTCTCAAATTAAACCTGGATTCTATTGAGAGCTACAAGATTCTTAGATCAGGTAAAGTAATTACCTTTACCTGTATCTCCCAATTTATTTCACAGGAGCAAGTAATCAAACTAAAAGCTGAAACTGAGCTAAAAGAGTGCACATTAGAACAGAAGAGCAAATGTTTGAACAAAGAAGGAGGCTTTTGCTGTAAAAGGTAATACATATGAAAGGATTAGCCTGTGAGTTCAAATGAACCTCTACTCACTCTGAAAGAAACACAGCACCAGAAAGAGCGTCAGGCTGTTCAGGCTTTTGGAAACTGCAGTCAGCTGGAGTAAGTAATTATTAGTCTCTGGAATGGTTTCCAAATGGAAACATGCAACTCTTCTGTACTTCTTGTTAGTGATTGTTAATATGCCTCAGAGTTAATGTAATATATTTCTCCTGCGATTTAAGGACAAGATCCTTTTCTACTGAGATTTACTTGTGATCCACAGCCCTCCACCACAGACAGCTGAACAATCCCTGAGACTACTATAGGACTAAAAGAGGGGAAATAATCAAAAGATCAACATCAAGGCCAATAATTCTCAAGCCAAAGACTTACTGATCTTCCAAGTTTGAAGCACACAGATTATGGAAGAATTGTTAAACAATCAGTTTGCTTAAAATTGTGATGTCAGAAATTTGGAGAAAAGAGATAGTAGTCAGTGTAAATTGTTGCTTATACTATTATATAATGGATTAAGAAAGGTAAAAAATGCTTAGGAGAGGTACTGTATGAAATAATGGATATGAACAGATTAACCCTTTTATGGTTATAAACTACACTGAAACCTTGATTCTGATCTGTAATCCAGCTACTGAGCATCAGACAATTCAGACTTTTGGCAGTCAGACAGTTACAGTTGGGAATGTGGTTGTGAGACTCTGGCATTGTCCCCTGTTAGAGGCAAATATATTTTCTCCATCCCCTCATAGTAACAGTTAATATGCTTCAGAATTAATATGAGATGTTTCTAATTATATTATGTAATAAACTATCATCTGTCACTTCAGACAACAGTCTCAATTGCTGAGACTTATTTATGGTCTACTCTCTAGCACACAATACTGAATAGCTCCTTAGATGACTATTGGAAGGAGGATTGTTGGCAGCACCCTACCTCAACCAAAAGACACCAGTGGTTGGTAACCCGGCAGCATATTTTAAGAGATTTAAAGGGTGCCTACAGAATAATGAAAGAAAGGTAGTGAATCGTTTGGGAGGGAATTTTCAAGCTGAGAGCCCAGGCAATTGACAAAGCCACACCAATGCTGTTATGAAATGTGTGAAGAATGGATGAGAGACCAGAGTCAGAGAAATGTAGACTACTTGGACATTGAGAATTAAATGATGTTTTTGTGTTTGAGGTTATTACCTATTATTTTATTCTTACTTCTTATCGGACTGATCTCACTCCACTGTCTTCCTTCTTACTTAATAATGGTTGATATGCAATAATCAGACCAGCTGTTGGTAACCTTTCATCACAAGGGATCATTGTCATGGTGAGGATCTTTTTATAGCAAACATACCAATTATTAGAATTAAAGTCACACTATTATGCTCCAGTGACTAATTATCTGAGTTTCCAAGGGATAGCAAGATGATGGAAATGAAAAGTGAATCAAGCATCATAGAAAATATATATATTGAGCAACCACTTGAGAAAAACTCGCAGGATGAATCATGACTTGTTTGTTTGAAAAGCTACTTTCCCAGACAGAAAAAGCTGAGGTTTGGAGTTATTTATGTAATAAATCTCCTATTTGGCTAAAATAATGGTTATAAAGTTTCACAGTTTATTGAGAAGATATTTGAAAAAATATTGGTATGTAAAGAATTCCCTAAAAAGCAATAAGTGACAGCATGAGACAGACAGGATTGTACGTTAGATTAGATTCCGTACAGTGTGGAAACAGGCCCTTCGGCCCAACTAGTCCACACCAACCCTCCGAAGAGTAACCCACCGAGACCCATTTCCCTCTGACTAATGCACCTAACACTATGGGCAATTTAGCATGGCCAATTCACCCGACCTGCTCATCTTTGGATTGTGGGAGGAAACCGGAGCGCCCAGAGGAAACCCACGTAGACACAGGGAGAATGTGCAAACTCCACTCAGACAGTCACCCGAGGCTGGAATAGAATCTAGGACCTGGATTAGGAATTAAATATCAGCGAGCTATACATTCCGTCATGTGTAATTTGCATTTTCAATGGTTATCCAATCAAATTATTTTCCTTCATACAAGATGGTTGTCCAAGTTTAGAATTAGAAATATTATTATAACAATCAAACACCATCCACAATTTATATTAGAACTTAGAATCTAATACAGCACACGCCTTCAAAAATGAGATGATGAGGGTCCAGAGACAGTATGTTCTTGTTCGGATGAAAGGCAAGGCTGAAAGCTGTAGGGAATACTGGATGACTATAGAACTGAGGTTTTGATTAAGAAAAAGAAGGAAGCCTATGTCAGATATAGACATCAGAGATCGAGTGAATCCTTAGAAGAGTATCAAGGCAGTGGGAGCATACCTTAAAGGGAAATCAAGAGGGCAAAAAAGGGGACATGAGATAGCTTTGGCAAATGGGGTTAAGGAGAATCCAAAGGGATTTTATAAATACATTTAGGACACAAGAGTAAATAGGGAGAGAATAGGACCCCTCAAAGATCAACAAGGCAGCCTGTGTGTGGAACCATAGGAGATGGGGAGATACTAAACAAGTATTTTGCATCAGTGTTTACTGTGGAGAAGCACATGGAAGATATAGAATGTAGGGAAATAGATTGTGACATCTTGAAAAATGTCCATATTACAGAGGAGGAGGTATTGGATGTCTTAAAATACATAAATATGGATAAATCCCCAGGACCTGATCAAGTGTATCCTAGAACTCTGTGGAAAGCTAGGGAAGTGATTGCTGGGCCCCTTGCTGGAATGTTTGGATCATCGATAGTCACACGTGAGGTGCCAGAAGACTGGAAGTTGACTAATGTGGTGCCAATATTTAAGAAAGGTGGTAAGGAAAAGCCAGGGAATGATACACCAGTGAGCCTGACATCAGTGGTGGGCAAGTTAATGAATCCTGAGGGACAGGATGTACATGTATTTGGACAGGCAAGGACTATTTAGGGATAGTCAACATGGCTTTGTGTGTGGGAAATCATGTCTCACAAACTTGATTGAGTTTTTTGAAGAAGGAGCAAAGTGTATTGATGAGGGGAGAACAGTGGACTTGATCTATATGGACTTGAGTGAGATGTTTGACAAGGTTGCTCTTGATAGACTGGTTAGCAAGGTTATATCATATTGAATGTAGAGAGAACTAGCCACTTGGATACAGAACTGGTTCAAAGGTAGAAGACAGATAGGTGGTGGTGGAGGGTTGCTTTCCAGACTGGAGGCCTGTGACCAGTGGAGTGCCACAAGGATCGATGTTGAGTCCACTGCTTTTTCTCATTTATATAAATGATTTGGATGTGAACATAGGAGGTATAGTTAGTATGTTTGCAGATGACACTAAAATTGGAAGTGTAGTGGACAGCAAAGAAGGTTACATCAGAGTAGATTGGGACTTTGATCAGATGAGCCAATGGGACGAGAAGTGGCAGGCGAACTTTAATTTAGATAAATGTGAGGTGCTCCATTTTGGAAAGGCAAATCTTAGCAGGACTTATACATTTAATGGTAAGGTCCTGGGGAGTGTTGCTGAACTAAGAGACCTTGGAGTGCAGGTTCATAGTTCCTTGAAAGTGGAGTCTCAGGTAGATAGGATAGTGAAAGTGGCGTTTGGTATGCTTTCCTTTATTGATTAGAGTATAGGAGTTTGAAGGTCATGTTCTGGCTGTACAGGACATTGTTTTGGCCACTTTTGAAATTTTGTGGAGAATTCTGGTCTCCCTCCTATAGGATGTTGCAAAACTTGGAAGGGTTCAGAAAAGATTTACAAGAATGTTGCCAGCATTGAAGGGTTTGAGCTATAAGGAGAGGCTGAATAAAATTGGGCTGTTTTCCCTGGAGCAACAGAGGGTGAGGGATGGCCTTATAGAGGATTACAAAATTATGAGGGGCATGAATGGGGTAAATAGACGGGGTCTTTTCCCTGGGAGAAAGTGAAGATTGAAGATGCTGGCGAGTCAGAATCAAAAGGTGTGGTGCTGGAAAAGCACAGCATGCCAGGCAGCACCTGAGGAGCAGGAGAGTCAATGTTTCAGGCATATACCCTTTAACATGAATGTACAGGGAGAAAGGGGCTGAGAGATAAATAAGAGGTGGGGGAAGGTAGCTGGGAATGCTGGGTAGGTGGATGCAGATGAGGGGCAATTGTGATTGGTCTGTGGGGAGGGTGGAGCAGATAGATGGGAAGGAAAATGACAGGTAGAACAGGTCAAGAGGGCAGTGCCAAGTTGGAGGATTGGATCTGGAATGAGGTGGATGGAAGAGAGATTTGGAAACCACTCCAACCTCAACCTCACCATTAAACCAGAGGACAAAGGGGGTGCAGTGGTAGTTTGGTACATTGACCTCTGCACCAGTGAAGCCAGGCATCAACTCACAGACACCTTCTCCTATCGCCCCCTCGACCACAACCGCACCTCCCATCATTCATAGAATCCCTATTGTGTGGAAACAGGCCCTTCAGCCCTATAAGTCCACACCGATCCTCTGAAGAGTATCCCACCCAAGCCCATTCCTCTATATTTACCCCCAAGCTACACATCCCTGAACACAATAGGCAATTTAGCAAAGCCAATTCACCTAATGTGCACATCTTTGGATTGTGAGAGGAAACCGGAGCACCCAGAGGCAACCCACACAGACATGGGGAGAATGTGCAAACTCTACTCAGACAGTCACCCGAGGCCGGAATCAAACCCAGGTCCCTGATGCTGTGAGGCCACAGTGCTAGCCACTGAGCTACTGTACCACACCGAACCATCATCAAAACATCATCTTCCAGACTATCCACAATCTCATCACCTCAGGGATCTCCCATCTACAGTCTCCAACCTCATAGTCCCAGAACCCTGCTCCGCACGGTTCTATCTCTTACCCAAAATTCACAAACCTCACTGCCCTGGTTCTCCTATTGTCTCCGCCTGCTTTTGTCCCACCAAACCTATCTCTTCATATCTCAACAATGTCCCGTGCCCCGTGGTACAGGAACATCTACATAGATTCAGGACCCCACCCACACCCTCCACCTTCTTCAAGATTTTCATTTCCCTGGCCACTAATGCCTTGTCTTTACCATGGAAATCCAGTCCCCTTTCAGGTTCAAGCGCCATAGCGAAGGCCTCCAAGCTCTCCATTTCTTCCTCTTCCGCCAACTCAATTAATACCTTTCCATGGACACATTCATGCAATTGGCTGATTGGTCTTCAACCTCAACAACTTCATCTTTGAATCCTCCCTTGTCCTTCAAACCAAAGGATAGCCATGTGCACCCACATGGGCCTCAGTTATGCCTGCCTTATGCAGTTACACAGGCACCATGCCCACCTTTTCCTTTGTTACATTGATGACTGTATCAACGCCACCTCATGCTCCCATGAGGAGGTCGAACTATTCATCAATTTCACAAACACCTTCCACCCTGACCTTAAGTTCACATGGACCATCTCGGACATCTCCCTCCCATTCCTGTACCTTTCCGTCTCCATCTCCAGTGACTAACACTGATATCTATTTCAAACCCACTGGCTTCCACAGCCATCTTAAGTTCCTATAAAATCATGATCCTTTACTTCTAATTCCTCTGCCCCCACCTCATCTGCTCCCAGCAGGAGCAATTCCACTCCAGGACACCCCAGATGGCCCCCTATTTCAAGGAACACAATTCCTCCTCCCATGTGGTCAACAATGCCCTCCACCACATCTCCTCCACTTCCCACACCCCTGCCCTTGAACTACCCCCTCAGTCCCACCCTCACCACCCTATTTATCTCTCCCCCCTCCACTTTTCGGATGAAGGGCTTATGCCTGAAACGTGAACTCTTCTGTTCTTCAGATGCTACCTGACCTGCTGTGCTTTTCCACTGACACACTTTTTAACATCAAAGTCTTCTCCCTGACTTTGGGGGAGTCCAGAACTAGAGGGCAGAGGTTTAGGGTGGGAGGGGAAAGATTTAAAAGGGACTTAAGCGGCAGCTTTTTCACTCTGGGGGTGGTGTGTGTGTATGGTATGAGCTGCCAGAGGAAGTGGTGGAGGTTGGTACAATTACAAACTTTAAATGGCATCTGGATGGGTGTATGAATAGGAAGAGTTTAGAGGGATATGAGACAAAAAAAACTGCAGATGTTGGAATCCAAGGTAGACAAGTAGGAGACTGGAAGAACAAAGCAAGCCAGGTAACATCAGGAGGTGGAGAAGTCAACATTTCGGATATAACCATTCTTCAGGTCTGGGGGGGTGGGGATGTAAAAGGAGCTGCAAATAAATGGGATGGGGCGGGGAGGGGGGGTGGTGAGATAGGTGAACACAGGTAGAGGGTACAACCTGGTTGATCGATGCAGAAATGGATCCAGTTGATAGCTGGAAGAGTTGATCAGAGGAATGGAAGGGAGGGGAAAGTGGCTGGGAAAGGAGTCGGGGGATGGAAAGGGAGGTTATTTGAAATTGGAGAACTCAATGTTGGGTCCTCCGGACTGTAGGCTGCCCAAGGTGGAAGATGAGGTGTTTTTCTTCCAATTTGCGGTCTGATTCACTGTGGCAATTGAGGAGGCCAAGGATGGTCATGTCGGAAAGGGAATGGGAAGGGGAATTAGGGAGGCATAGTGGTTAGCATGCTGCCTCACAGTGCCAGAGACCTGTTTTTATTGTGTTTAGCGTGGGGAATGTAGGAGGTGTGGTGAAGGGGTTCTGGATGACAGAGGGGGGAATAGCATGTTGATTCGCACCTTGGGCGACTGTCTGTGGAGTTTGCACGTACTCCTCATGTCTGTGTGAGTTTCCTCCCACAATTCAAAAGAAATGCAGGTCAGGCGAATTGGCAATGCTAAATTGCCCATAGTGGTAAAAACAATGACTGCAGATGCTGGAAACCAGATTCTGGATTAGTGGTGCTAGAAGAGCACAGCAGTTTAGGCAGCATCCAAGGAATGAAACACGCCCCAAGTTGTGTTTGGTCTCCCTGACGTAGAGAAAACACATCAGGAGTACCAGAACAGTAAACTAGGTTGGTGGAGAGGCAGGTGAACCACTGTCTCTCCTGGAAGGTCTGTTTGGGGCCCTGGATGAAGGTGAGGGGGCTGGTGTGCTACAGGTTTTGCATCTTTTATGGTTGCAGGGGAATGTCCCTGGGGGTTCAAGAGGGAAGAGTGGCACGAACCAAGGATTGGCGAAAGGAACAGTCCTTGCGGAAGGCAAAGAGGGATGGGGTGGGGAAGAATTCTTGATGTTGGGGTCTAATTGGAGTTGATGGAAGTGTTTCAGGATGATATGTTGGATGCGGAGATTGGTGAGGGCTAGGTGAGGGTAAGGGAGACTGTCTTTATTGTGTTTAGCATGGGGAATGTAGGAGGTGTGGTGAAGGGGTTCTGGATGACAGAGGGGGGAATAGCATGTTGATCAACACAGGTGGACATCTGGGATGCTTGGGAGTGGAGTGTCTCCTCGTCCAAGCAGATGCGATGGAGTCGATGGAATTGAGAGAAAGGGGTGGAGTTCTAGAAGAATACTGGGTGGAAGGAGCGGTCATCCAGGTAGTTATGGGAGTCTGAGAGTTTAGAGGGATATGGGCCAAGTGCTGACAAATGGAACTGGATTAATTTAGGATATCTGATCAGCATGGATGAGTTAGACTGAAGGGTCTGTTTCTGTGCTGTACATCTCTATGACTCTATGGACAGGCCCTTTAGCTGGCTATGTCAGTACCAACCAGGATTCCATTCTAAACTAATCCCATCTGCCTGCACACGGTCCATTACCCTCTATTCCGTGCCTGTACATGTGCCTGTCTAAATGCCTCTTGAATGTTGCGATGGTATCTGCTTCTACCATATCCCATAGCAACGCATTCCAGGCACCTACCATCTTCTGTGTAAAAACATGCCTCACACATCTTCTCTCAACATTCCCCCTTTCATTTCAAATCTATGCTTCCTAGTATTTAACATTTTCAACTACTATTTGAATATGTAAAATATTTCTGTGCATCTTTATTGTTTAGTTGCCTTTCTTTGAGTGAATAATCCCTTTTTTTTATCTTCAAAATTAAATTGAGGAAAAACTGCATGATCATTTGGCTAAACTTCCTATGTCAGAGAATTATAGGATCATAAGCTCCAAAATTAGGCTCAATAATGTTGGTGCTATGGCAGTCCAGAAGTGCTAAAAATGTTGGCTGACCCACTTCTGGCCATTTTCAGTAAATCATATGCAGATCACCATGCTCGAAAGTAAAAGTGCACTGGCATGCATGCGTGATCCAAAAATATGCAGGGTAGGAATAGTGTAATGTTACTCAGTTTCTAAGATTGATTTGGTACCTGATCTATATTTCAGACTTAGTTGATTCTGTAGAATCCCTCTCAGCACTCAAGGCGACATTCAGCAGAATGAGGAATTCCCCACTAATGCAATTTAAAGATGTCAGCGGGAAGAAATGTTTTGGGTTGCCAAAGCCCTCAATTTTCATGTGTTTCAGTTCGAAGCTAGCAACATCTCCAATATTTCAAACTTTTCCTGGAAACACCACATCAGGGAGGATACATGGACCGTGTGCACAGGAGACAGAATTTCATATCCTACTTCAAAAAAAAAAGAGGCAGCTGGAGTAGGTACAGGGACTTTGCCAGGTAAGCAAGTTTCCCAATGACACAGGGATCATCAATTGTGATTGTGCATAGTGCAGCTCAATGGAGATGTTCTAAAAAGACAAAGGGTTCCAAGTCTATTAGTATGTAGTTGGTGTAAAACCATACACATTGATTCATACCCACTATCCTGACAGAAGCAACACAACATTTATCCTGTTCTAGTCAGCCACTTCTTCCCTATTCAAGCCACTGCTATGAAACAGAGGGTGGTCATTGACTGAAAAGGGCTATCTCAACATAACCATCAATGCCACACATAAGCAACATGCATGCAAGAGACGCACTGACCAATCAATTGATCCACAAGGAAATTCAATGAGCAATAAAGGAAAGGAACTTGCAGAACCACAGGGATTGAGAGACAGAGTGAAACTGACTAGATTCACTTTGAGAAGGAAACTTTGCAAGGCTATGGGGTAAAGGCAAGGGCATGGCACGTGATGAATTGCTCCTTCAGAGGACCAGCATGGATGTGACCACAATGGCTTCTACGGTCTGGTAGATCCCATATGATCAATGCCAATTAGAGGCAAACACATTGGACCTCAGGGAAAGCCACCATTCCTGCAGAAGAGGTAAATAGGCTGTAATACAACATATCAGCAAAAGAAATAAGCTGCTATGACTTACCTACAATCCTATTATGCAGTCAGAGTCATACAGAATGGACATAGACCCTGGTCCTCTGAAGGAGCAATTCAGCTAATGCCAGCCCCTGTCTTTATTCTATAGCGTTGCAAAATTTCCTTTTTAAAAGAACGATTCAGTTCCTTTTTGAAAGGAGTCAATTAATCCTGTTTCCGCATTTTCTCAGGCAGCACCTTCCAGATCCTAACATTTAATGTATGAAAAAGAGAATGTTCCCCACGTCATCCCTCAAAACTCTTTTAGCAATTGTGAAATCTGTGCCCTCAGGTCTCTGATCATTCTACCAATAGGAACAGTTTCTATTATATCCAAATCCTTCAATTTTTTTTGAAGATTCTCAACATCCCCAAACTTTCGACATAACTGAAGTTCCTCATCACTGAAATCATTTGTGTGAATTCTACAGCTCTGGAATTATACATTAGATTAGATTAGATTACTTACAGTGTGGAAACAGGCCCTTCGGCCCAACAAGTCCACACCGATCCTCCAAAGAGCAACCCACCCAGACCCATTTCCCTACATTTTAGCCCTTCAACTAACACTATGGGCAATTTAGCATGGCCAATTCACCTAGCCTGCACATTTTTGGACTGTGGGAGGAAACCGGAGCCCTGTGCCACCGTGCCACCCATGAATAGATTAAAGCCATTACTAGACTTGATCATCCCAAGACACATTACAAGTATATAACAAAACAAGACTTGACACCAAGCACAAAGATATTAGAGCAGATATCATTAAAAAAAACTTGGTCAAAGAGATACATTTATAAATACCTTAGAGGAAAGAAAATGAGAGATTTAAGGAGTGAATTCAACAGTTTCAGACTTTGACAATTGAAGGAATGGCTGCCACGGCTGTAGGGATTAAAATAAGTAATGCTCAAGAAGACAGTGTTTAAAGAAGCACAGATACTGAAAGGTTCAGAGGAAGAGATGGTTAGTGCACAGGAGTTGAAAACAATGCAACCAAAACAAAAAATTGCAGATGCTGGAAATTTTAAACAAAAATGGAGAGCCCTGGAGAAATTCAGCAGGTCTTGCAGCATCTGCAGAGAATAACCAAGAGTTAATATTTTGAGTCCAGTAATCCTTCATAGTTGGGAAAGGCTGATGACAGGATGAAGGATGTGAATACAGTACATGGAGACAGTGCCCAGAGAGAGCAAGGAGGGGCTAGGTAAGCAAAGAGATTGTAGATAAACCAAGGAAGAAACTATTGCTAGGTAGCATGCTATTGGAAAGTATAAATGCTTGAAAATGGGTTGACTGTGCTGGGACTGACCCATTCAAAACAGGAAGTGCGGGAATAGGTAATGAACATGAAGGAAGGTGTTCACATTTCGAAATTGTTAAACTCAGATGTTCAGTCCTAAACGCTGTAAGGTACCTCGGCAGAAGACGAGATGGTGTTCCTCCAACACAACATTGGAACCAAGGACAAGTATGTTCTGGGGGCCACCAACATTTGTGTAAATTAAACATGCAATTTCACATAGTGGAAAACAGTGAATGTCAGACAGGGGCACTTTGAGAGTCTTGATTGATTGAACTGGTTGGTTACATTTCTCCATGGTGTGATTAAATATTTCAAAAAGTACCATATGAATTCTGAGATGCCTTTTTTGGCAGGATCATTCACACTATTTATTGATTCTATTTATCAGTTCACAATGGAGCTGGGTAATGAATTTGCATTAAAGCTCTCTTCCAATCACTGCTTGTGATGGAAGATGATCTTTACTGCTGATGCATTTCATAGTCTACTCCTCCTCATTAATATGGCCCTATTTGCTAAGATCATGGCTCATCTGGCTGTGGCCTCAACTCTACTTTCCTACCTACCCACTAGATCTTTGTCATTTATCTTCAGGATCAAACTCAACCTTAAAAAATATTTAAGGAACCTTCCTGACTTAGATTCATAATCATAGAGATGACTTGGAACAGCACGGTACAGATCCTTCGGTCCAACAATTCTCTGCTGACCAGATATCCTAAATTAATCTAGTCCCATTTTCCAGCATTTTGGCCCAATCCCTTTAAACCCTTCCTAATTGTATAACCATCCAAATGCCTTTCAAATATTGTAATTGTACCAGCCTCCACCACTTTCTTCTATAAGTACACTAACCTTTTATGAAAATGTTGCCCCTTAGGTCCCTTTTAAATCTTTCCCCTCTCACCTTAAGCCTATGACCTCTAGTTTTAGACTTCCCTATCTTGGGGGAAAAAGGCCTATCCATGCCCCTCATGATTTTATAAACTTCTAAAGGTCAACCCTCAGCATCCAGCACTCCAAGGAAAATTGACGCAGCCTATTCAACCTCTTCCTGTAGCGCAAACCCTCCAAACTTGGCAACAACCTTGTAAGTCTTTTTTGAACCCTTTCAAAGTTTAACAACATTTTATCTATAGGAGGAGCAGTCTGAATGATATCAACTTTGTAACCAGCTTATCTAATATTTCCTCTATTAAATTTTAGTCATCCAGTATCTCAATATTGCTTCTTTCATTATAACTTGAATAGAATTATTGTCTTTGGTAAAAAAAAACTCCTGAACTTTAAAATTCACCTCCTCTGCACAGCACAAGTTCTGCACTTGTTGCAGCAGGCCATTGTTTGTTCAGTGTCCCAAGGTTAGATTTTAAAATGGCTGAAAATTCCTGAAAGTGCAAAACAATAATGACTTTGTGAGGCTAACTAATGAATGAAGGGACCAAGCGTCTATCTTGATACACATAACACACAATGTAAAACTGAAACCAGAACATTAGTGAAAAAGAAAACCCTTTATTTTCTCTTTAAAAATAAATCAAGTTTTGCATACACTCAAACATGATTCACCTCTCATTTCTGAGACAATACATTTGTTCCAGCTACAAAATAAATGCAAGTTTTTGCAAGGTGTCATAAAAAATAAACTCTAAAAAAACTGTCATAAACAGAAGTGAACATAAAACAGAAGTACATGAATCAAAAATTCACTTAGTTGAAAGAGGGTTCCATTCATACTTCAGGACCTTCACCACCAGGAATAAGCTGGAAAAAATAAAAGAATAAGTAAATAAATAACATAAATGACCAATTCTCACAGTCATTATTTATTACAATGGATAAATTTCAGGAATTGATGGTAATTAACAATGCATATGATACAAAGTAATACTTGCATCACTGGGTTCACAGATATTTTTGAGTGTCTACTTCGGACAAGGAAGTTATTTTTAAACAAAATAACTTAACAAGACAAAAAAATTCATAAAGTAGTATGGATGAATACAGAAAAAAAGACACTAAAGGGATTAAGGGCAAAGAAGAGAGAACTATACAATAACAATAGTTAGAGAAGGCAAAGAGGTACTAAGCAATTAAAATGTATAGGAGTATAAATCGTAAAATATTTTACAGTTACACAAGTATGCAAGTCAAGACTGGAGTGAACTAAGTAATCGACTGGATTAAAAAAGAAATCACAGATCATCTTAACAGTTGTCTAGCTTCAGTACTTACCAACAAGCAAAGATAAAAGTTAACAAGACAGCAGACAAGATTAGAATAAGGCAAGTTACATAACTACATTTAAAGCAAAAATGGAAAAATACTAACTAACCTAACCAAAGACAGAGGATCATGCATTTTTAAAAGGAATCTGGAAAGGCAAAACTAAACCTCTTTAATAATTTATTAGAAAAAAGTTATAGTATCAGAACTGAAGGATAGCTAATGTTAAATCTGTATTTAAAGGAAACAGAACATTTCCAGGAGGCTTTATGCCGATTTAGCCTAATATTGACAGTTGAAAATGAGATAGAGTCACAACTAAAGTATAAAACATCACAAAAAGAAACAACCATTAATAGTTTACCTGGATTTCAAAAAGGGAGTTTTACTTGAGCAATTTAATTTTAATGAGTTATCAGAAAGTTATCATATTGGAGTGGCTGCAATATGTCGATATTTACGATAGCCCTTCAATAAAAAGGTACAACAAAATAGGTCAGAGGCTGTGGGTTTAAAACAAAAGTAGCAGAATTGAATCATCAACTGACTACAACACAAGACAGAGATCCCAAAAAATAGTGGGATCAGATATTAAATCAGTACTGGGTCTTCGTCATCACAATTTATGCAAAAATTGAGATTTTGGTATCAAAAAGATTTAACATTGCAGGCGATGCCAAATTATGTACTGGGATAGGACTGCAATAAATAACGATGCAGGTAAACACATTTTAATGCAGGTAATTGGGAGGCATTACATTTTGATAAGGAAATATTGCACTTTGAAAATAATAAATAAGGGAGTAAATAGACAGATCTGGGAGGTCAAATATAGAAATCTCCAAGTCATGATGTAGATTGATAAGGCTATTAAAATAAACAAGCAGAGTTTATTTTTAAAAGATTGTATCTTTGGTAGTCCGCAGTCCAATATGTTGTTCGGATGAGCTCACAGAATTCTAAAAATACGAAAAGTGTGTTTATAATTGTGGGAAAAGCAAAAATAGATGCCACTTCATAGTGATAAACATTAGAAAATCAAGTTGGGAAGACAGCATTTTTTTTTAAAAAACAGAATGGTGAGAACATGGATCCCACCATAATAGTGAGTGTTTCAGGTTCACAGCATTATTGGATGCATTTAAGGTCAAGCTGAATTTATTTGCAACGGAGAAAGTTGAAAAGATTATGCTGAAGGAGAGATATGTGAAAAAAGGTGGGAGGCAGTACATGCAGAGCAAACACCACCATGGAAAAAAAAATGGCATAATATTTTACAGATAAATATGCAAGTCATAAATGGAAATCAATTGAGAAATCAACAAGTTAGACATTGGCATAACAAATTACTTTCGATACTGTAGAAACTGTACAATTTTACATTGTCAGATATCTTGGTGATATAAGGACACCAAATTAACTCCAAATCTAAATTATATTAATTCAAAACATATTTACTCATTCAAAAACAATTTATATCTGATAGTATACCAAGTTGTAACTTCAATCTTTCTGCTCCATATTGAACAAAATGTAAAGCAGAAAAACAGCAGTTGGATGAATTATTTTTCTGTATTACATTTCATAAATGTCTGTCTAAAAATTGGAAGTGATGTGGAGGTGTCAGTATTGGTGTTGGACCGGGGTGGACAAGGTCAGAACCACGCCACGTCATAGTCCAACTGGTTTATTTGAAACCACAAGCTTTTGGAGTGCTGCTCCTTCATCAGGTGTAGTGGTAAAAATTAGAAGGGTCTTGAAAACCCATGCCAACTCTTTTTATAATTGGTTCCAAACTCTAGATTCCACAACTTACCATTGTTATGTTATTTCCATTCAATAGGATTTGGTCCAGTTTTGTGATTCTTCTGCCTTCTGGTGTGATCTCACTGTAGAGGAGCAAGGATGAGAAAGACAAATTAAAACAGTTCAATTACAACCTAGAGAAAAAAAAAGGACAAAATAAAGTGAAAGAGTCTATTAGTGTTGAATACTTGAAGGGAATTGATGATCTGTGTGCCAATACTGGTATCATTTCATTGACATACAAAACAAACACTTCTCCGCATGAGGGAATATAGTATCCACAGAACAGAAATTCGAAAAAACTTAAGAAACCAGGCCATCACTAAAACACTGATGGTTGGAAGTGTGTTCATCTTTTGCGATGAACTAAAAGGATAAAATAAATCAAATTGTACTGGTTCAGTTACAAAACCTCTGAAGGATAATTTTCTATAAAGACATTAAGTCCTGCCAAATGTTGGGGAACATGTAGTTAAGAATCAACTAGAAGATTTCAAATTATTTGGGCATTCTCCGAAAAGGTTTTTACCACGTGATTTGGAAATGAAGCCAACAGTTTGTGTTCTGCTGTTTACTGTAAGTAACTTTGGAGAAACAGCCAAGTAAAGCTTTCAGAAAGATGGGCTTTGTTCCTTAGTGAAAAACCCTGGCTTTGAAAGGATTAGGGTATCTACGCGAATAGCTGCTTAGCAATGATTTCTGCTCTTACGAATCTAATTTGTAGATCCAGGGATCAGCATAAGCATCAGCATAACAAGTTGCTGCAAGTGACGATACACTTCTGAAATCCTACTTCTCATCACAAAGTTCCTGTAAACTAACAGAGCTTCCAAATATCAGTGTTTCTGTACATCTGAAGGGGTGGCCAATACTGAATCCCCAAAGATTCAAGTCCAATTTAGTTGTAATCCGAGCTGGACATTTATGATTAAATTGCTGATGGCCATAGATTAGTTTCACTGCAAATCGAATGGATGCAATGTTATCTTGCAATTTCTTAACTTGAGATCCTTAGCCCAGCAGAGTTGTTTTTTCACATTAATTTTTAAAATAAAACTTTCACCGCAGAGACTTGTCTTTTTGAGAGATGCATCTATATTTAGAATTAAAGCAATACAATCTTAATTCTACATAAATGTTTGGGTGTTCATCGGTGTTTATTATTTACTTTAAGAGTAAATTGTCCACGTTAAAGGAATATTCCGAGTTCATTAAAGATGGACATTTCTTTTATTCTGGATGTTAGTATTAAGGACAAGCAACTGGGACTAGATTAATTTAGGATATCTGGTCGGCACAAACCAGTTGGATCGAAGGGTCTGTTTCCATGCTATACATCTCTATGACTTGACGAATGACCACTTCAGTAACTGAATTAACAAGCTTCTACTAATGTCATGACTGTGGAGTAGGAGGGTTGATAATCAGGGCATTCTTCTTGTCAATCCTGATAGAACACAACACCATCAAAACATCCAAAGCAATTTGAGAGATTTGAAATTCTGCAGTCAGTGTGCAATTGACTCCAGATATTCAAACATGTGCCAGTCTCTTGTTCCAATTTTGTCAATGAAATTTAGTACAGAAAATCTGAATTAACATTAACTTAATTCTGAATTTGATTACAAATTTAACTTTTCCACATGCACTAGGAGCTAAAGACTGTTAGCTAACCTTACATATTAACTAAACTCTACACAATACTAGGATATATAAAAACTTACAATTCAGTAACATCTTCAAGCACCATGTCCAAGGACTGGAGTTAAGAAATGCATATTCTGCAGTAAAGGGAAGTGAGTTTATTAACCCTTAGATTCCCAGTGAATCCTGGAAGTTCAGGGCAACAATAATTTTCAGAATTTACTAAACCCATTAAGAAAACTATTGAAATGTTAAATATAGCTACATAGGCAGAAGGAAGTGTGCCACATCAGCTGACACCTCTACATATAATAAGCTAAGTTGTGCGATGGCATATACACTAATCATTTGCATAGCTGCACCAAATACAACTAAATGAAATTTTGAATTTCTGCTATGTTATTTTAATGCATACTTTTGTTTATTAGCTCAAGTTTATTCAAAGAAAGTATTTTTATCTGGATAAGAAACACCATTTTCACATCTGCAAACTGGAAGAGACAGCCAATATACCTCATTTTTGACATCCTAACTAATCTCCTATGCAAGCTAATAGGCTGCGTCCCATTTCCTGCACTTAAATTTTGGTAAATGTATTTTTGATTGTTTTCAATGAATATGGCCTTTCATACATTCATGTTGGCATGGAGTACATCAATTTTCCAAATGGGCGAAAGGGAGGACAGCAGATGCTGGAGATCAGAGTCAAGTATAGAGTGCTGGAAAAGCACAAAAGGTCAGGCAGCATCCGAGGAGCAGGAGAATCGATGTTTTGGGCAAAAGCTGGCCCCAAATAAGTTTTGGGTATAGATACAAAGTGCTGGAGAAACTCAGCAAGTCTTACAGCACATGTAGACTGTTAATATGGAGTCTAATCTGACTCCTCAGAACTGAAAGGGGTTGGAAAATGGTGTTTTTGGTTATGCTAAGGACAGAAGAATACGTGGGACAAGTTGTAAGGAGGCTCAGAGCTGAAGAGGTTGCTAATGGTGGTGATAATATAGATATAAAAAGGGTGTAAATGAAGTTATGAAAAGGAGAAAAATGGCTACAGCTCTGCTGACAGCAAAGTCAATAATATATGTTAATACATGTGCATGTGGGTGCTGGGGTGGATAATGCAAGAAAGAATCAAGGACAAGATTGAACTTTGCAACTTCAGAGCATGACAATCAGGAACAAGATTTTGGTACCATCTTCACAAGGATGTTTGATTAATAGTCCATAATTTTCTCATTCTCCGTCCTACTGTCGCTAAGTAATGGAACAACAATGGAATATTAGCTTTAAAAAGTTAATTATGCATTAAATAATTATATATTTTACATAGAATAACAAATATCTAAAAGTTCTGAGAAATATAGTTGAAAATCAATTATGCCTGACCTGGTTGGTATGTAATTGTTACAAAAACAAGTGGCTCAAAACTTGAAAAGTACAGAATTACAAAATGCAAAGCACCAGACACCCAATGATATTATTTATTTGAGGGAGTAAGAAAAATCATTCTAGATCTAGAAGAGGTAGGCAGAGTTCAGGGCAAGGCCTTCTGGAGGAGATTCTTTACTAACAATACAATTGGTATACATCTCAGCAAAATGATAAAACACGGATAAATCATACAACACTGTTAGCAGCTGAGTAGCAAACATCTAGCCTCATACCACTTTTAAGGACTGCGTTCCTACATTTCTAGTCAAAAGTCGAGTTAAATATTGAGGCTTTCTGATTCTACTGGCTTTTATGACAGTAAATTCCATACCCAAACTTTGAAAAATTTTGCCCTTGAATCCCCTCAAAGCTTACTACTACTAAACTGATAAGTCTATGCCTCTGGTTAAAGAATGTTCAACCAAGAGAAATAGTGCTTTCCTATACAGTGGACAGGCACAGATTTGTTCTTCCTCAGCCCTATTTCTCCAAAGAAAGCAACCCAAACCTATCTAACCTTTCCCTCAAAATTAAAATTATTCAGTCCAAGTAAAAACTGCTAATCTCCTTTATAAGTGACCAGAACTATACAGAGCTTTGGCCCAACTAGTACTTGCACAATTCCAGCATAACCACTCTCCTGTGGTATCCTATACTTTATCTAAAAGGAAACTTTCTTGACCAGCTCATCTATATGTCAACAGATCCCTGAAGATTCCCTAGGTGAGGTGGGTGCGAAGAATTGATTTATGAGGTAGGAGGGGGAAGAAAGGAGACTTTGGTTAAAGGAATTGAATATTGCGGAGACAGTAAAGAGCTGAGGGGAAAAGATTGAGCTTGAGAAAGAAAGACAGCAAGCGAGCGCAAGCAGGGATGGCAGTACAAAAGCAGGTCAGGGAAGAGATAGGCGTTGTTGGATGAGATCCAGGCGATCTGGATGTTATAGGAATTGACGAACAGGTGATGGGGGTGGGTAAGTATTGAGATAGGGTTACTCTATTCCTTTACATCTTTGAGCATCTTTTATTTATTGTGCATTTCTTTGCCTGGTTAGCCTTAACAAAACACATGAACGCTCCTCTGAATTCAACACATTTTGCTTTAACAACTATCACCACTTAACTAAACTGGACATGAAGGGATATGTATGAATAAATTACAAATCCCAAAATCATGCATCAAGCAGGGCATTTTGTTGTAGAAATGCCAAACAAAAGGATACTGACAAAATCATCAAAACCAAGCAGTGTTCCGACAATCTCCTTATCATTTTTCATAACAATATGAATCCGCGAGCCAATGCATTTGTCCACCAACTCTGGAATAGAAAAAGAATGTGAAAAGGGATTGAAAACGAAATTAAATCAACAGTCCCTTAACAACAACATCTTCCAAACCCCTGACATTTACTATCTAGAAGGGGCAAATAAATAGGATCAGCACTACCTGCAGGGTCCTTAACCAGCCACAGATCATCCTGACTTTGTATCCTGAGAGCCATGCCTTCATTGTCACTGGGTCAAAAACATAGGTCACTCTTTTTAATGATACTCTGGGTATACCTACACGCAAGGATCAGAATAATGCTGGCTTAGGGTGCCCTCTTGTGGCACAAAGGTAGCTTCCCTACCCTTGAACCTCAAAGTTAGACCTGCTCCAGAGGTGTATAACTGGTTGATTAGAAAAACAGGTTAAACAATGTTTTTCTTTAAAATGCACACTTCACCAGTGATGTCCATATACAATATTTTTCTTTTAAAATGTTCATTAGAAGCACAAGTTCAGTTTACCCATTGAGGTAGCTGCTGTCTGATCACATTTCCTTTCAAATGATACAAAGCATCCGCTAATATTCCGTCTCCTACTTCACCAACACGCTCACCAATTTCTTTAATATCCACATCTTTACTTTTAAACTCTATCCACCTACTACCACTTCCATAACCTCTATCTCTCCCAGCCTATGTCCTGTCACCTCTCCCTCCACCTCAGCTTTCTCAGAGTCTCCTCCCCATCGCTCCTCCACTTAAGTCCTTCCCACACACCCCCACCGTTCGACACGTTCACTTTTCCGGGTAAAAAATGAGGTCTGCAGATGCTGGAGATCAGAGCTGAAAATGTGTTGCTGGTTAAAGCACAGCAGGTCAGGCAGCATCCAAGGAACAGGAAATTCGACGTTTCAGACATAAGCCCTTCATCAGGAGGGCTCTGGCCCGAAACGTCGAATTTCCTGTTCCTTGGATGCTGCCTGACCTGCTGTGCTTTAACCAGCAACACATTTTCAACACGTTCACCTTTCCCTCTACCACTTTGTCAATTCCTCCTTCTCGACACGCCTCATTTTATTCTTCCTTCCCATCTCCCGGCCCTCCCCTTAGACTTTGATTCCTCCTCTACTCCATTACTCCATCTCAGCTCAATTTTCGTCCCTTTCATTAATTTGTCCTCTTCTCATCAGTCCATTCAGCCTATACTCCCCATTCCAGCCATTTCCCTCCTCTCTCCCTCTGCTTCACCAATTCCATCCACCTAGATTTGCCTTCCCAGTTCACACCCCCACCCCAACATCGCGCCGCCAAGCTTTCTATCCGCCCTCCAAGATGTCGGACACATATCAGACCTGGAGAAGGAAGGGGACCGACCCCACGCGGGAGCCGTGCAGCTTCTTACCGAGGGGCAGCAGCTGAGACGGATTCGTTGCATTCAGCGCCATCTTGACCAAGAACGCAGCAACTCCGCGCCTGCGCGCCGCCCGGGCCAATCGGAGAGCGCGCATCGGCCGGCGGCGGTGCGTGATGACATCGCGGAGCCGGAGCAGCCAATCAACGATAGGGCCGGGGTTGCCGCGGAAACCAGTCGATGAGGGCGAGTCCATGTGTGTGGGACAGTGGCTGTGTGTTATCTTTCATACCCTCCCTCTGGTTTCAACGACCCCATGATATTTCGAGTGTAGTTATCAATTCACATCACGTTACTGTCCTCACCAACTGACAGTGCTTCCTCAGTTTCCCCACCGCCGCCAGCAGCTGAACTCAATGGGAATAACCGAGGGGCTCTTGCAGCGTCCATACCGTTAGCTTCAGCTTGGAGACGCGTTACTCAGGAGTGTTGAGGGATGCAGCGGGTTTCGAGCAGGGCAGGGAAATCTGGAGCAAACGGCCGGAATGGAAGGCAGGAGGGTTTGTTGGGAAACCGGGACGATGCAAGGAGGAACGTGAAAAGGACAACTAAAGACAAAACATGTGTCAATTTGAACACTAGAATAATTTCCGCCACCCGTTACTCGGAGAGGGAAAAATGCGGTCAGAAAATGCGAGGTTATGCACTTTGGAAATAAAAGCAAAGTTTTTTTATTTATTAATGCTAATAGCTATAAATAATATAGGTCCAATGAAACCAGGTGTAAAGGAGAAACTTCTCTTAGAAGGGTCAATAGCAAAGGATATCAGAAGATGCAGTAAGTATTGTGGGGATTTGAGGATTTTTTCCAATAGCAGAGAGATTGTGGACATCTGGAACTCCCTGCCTAACACGGTGGTAGAGGAAAGAACCTTCGAGACATTGAAGAACTGTTTAAGAAGTATTTTTAACTTTGGGTAAGTGCTGGAAAATGGGAAAGGAATCGATAAATGTTTGATGACAAGCGTGGCACATTAGGCCAAAAGGTTTATTTTTGTGCTGTAAAATCTTGATGACTCTTCAGTCCTGCTTCAGTTATTCTAGACCCCAGTGAAACCACACCTGAAGTATTGTGAGCTGGGTACTGCACCTCAGAAATCGTTTTGACCTTAACAGGAAGTGTAGCACAGTTTAGCCACAATAATGCCTTGACTCCAAGTGTTAAATAATAGATTTTACGAACAAGAATTTTTTTTGGAATTTACATGCTTAAAGAGTGACTAGATTTAAGGTTTCAAGTTATTGAAAGGGAACAGTTGTACTTCGGAGAAACGATTTCTGCTGGTGCAGAATCTTGCATTAGAGAGTATTGACCAAAAGTCAAACTATCCAGCACTTTACATGGAGTTCTGGTGTTAAGAATAAAAAAGTACCATTTCAAAAGTTTACTGAGAGAGCTTTCTTCTGAGCAAAAAGGACTCAATTCTTTGAATTGTCCTCCATCCGGTGAAACTAATGTTAGACCTAAATGTTGTTTTTCTCAAAACAAACCACAGAGAATATTGACATATAAGGCAAACTTTATAGCTTCCAAAAAGTTCAAAACTGGAAATGGACTTATATCCTCATTATAAAATGTAAGCACCAGGTGTGATCATAGGTTGTACTCAGTGATTTCTAAAATGTGTAAAAAAATTCATAAATAAATGTCAAATAAATTAATTTAATACAATTAAATGTTTTTAAAAAACTTGGTCAGAAAATGTGAGGTCATGCACTTTGGAAATAAAAACAGAAAGGGTCAAACATTTTAAAAGCTGTCAAGTTATTGTCTTTGGCAACGTAAAGAGTTCACCAAATTAATTCGCTTTGGCATCATCATAAGGATCCCCCTCAAGATCAAATGTGGCCCTTCTGATTTCAGGCTTCTCCTGACACAAATTGTTTTACAGACTATCCAATTAAATGTTATAAAAGTTTTTGTTGAACAAACTGTTGACAGTTGTGCACTGATAACATCCTATTAATATTGCCACAGCTACAAAAAAGGGCATATTTCTGATCTTCGGGAAGGTTATTCTGTTTTTATCTTACCCAGAAGTGCTCTTATACACAACCGAATAGATTTTTCTCCCCATCACCAAATGACCATGATATTTTTCATTAATTAACTACCACCAATAAATCATCTACTTCCAGCTGAATACTGTAATTTACTCGTTAAAGTGTAAATCATCACAGGTGAGGGAGAGCAGGAAGGAGCTAAATTAAAAAGGTATTGGAAGGCAATGCCCACTTTCAGGCATAAAGAGTATTGGGGGATACCATGTGCTGCTTCCCCAAGGACACCTGGACATGAGGTAGTGGTAGGGGTTGGTATGATTATAACATCTAAAAGGCATCTGGATGGATATATGAAAAGGAAGGGTTTAGAGGGATATGGGTCAAGTGCTGGCAAATGAGACTAGATCAATTTTGGATATCTGAGCGGTGTGGATGAGTTGGACCAAAGGGTCTGTTTCTGTACTGTACATTTCTATGCCTGATCATCGACATTAATACCCTAATGCAGCCCTTTCCCATTATCCCTTGATCCCTTTAGCCACAAGAGCTATATTTACCACCTCCTTGAGAATGCATAATGTTTGGCTTTGAATTGTGACATCATCAGCAAAACACTTAATTCTTGTTTCTTTCTCCACACTTACAGCCTGATCTACAGAATCTTGATTTTTGTTTTATTTTCACTCTCCCAGTACTGAATCATTTGCTTACATATCTCCTAACTCTTGACTAAATCAGAATTGATCCCCTGGCTTTATAGTCATGGTAAAGTAGGAAGTAGTTCAAGCCATACGGTTACACTTTGTGGTTAGATATAATTTACCCACAGCACTTCATGAAAGCCCAGTTTTAAGTTGGTGGATCTATTCGAAATCTATCCTATTTAGTATTTTGGAAGGTGCTACATGGCACAATGTAAGGTATGCTCAATGTGAAGATGGTATTTTGTTTCTTCCATGAAGCAGTAAATTGGTGAGGATGAGATTAGGTTTTTCCATCTTGTTGGTTTCCTCAGCACCTGCTGTGGACTCATTTTGACGACTATGTCCTTTAGCACCCAGCTGGCATGATCAGTAGTGTTTGCAAGGCACTCATGATGATAGACTTTGAAATCCTCTACCTAACTAGATTCCCTTGCTACCATCAGTGCTTCCTCCAAGAGTTCTTGGTCATAGAGATCTGTAGCCTTTTGATCTTTTGAGTCTATGTCAGTTTAACATTGGAGATTTCCTTGCCCATGTTTTACCTGAATCCATGACTCTCCAAGGTCTTAGAGTTAATGCTGACTACTACATGGCAATTCCCTCCCAACTCTACATCATTGAGCTGTCATCTCTGCTGGGCCTGTTCGACCAGTAGGACCGGGGGGAGCAAATTGTACCGCAAAATTGTGATGGTGATGTCTGAGACAATTTGTGTAAGGTATGATTTCATAAGTATGGTTATGTCAGGCAATGGCTTGATTAGTCTTTGGGACTGTTCTCCCAATTTTGTCATGAGCTGTCAAATTCTAGTTCATGAATATATTTGCAAAGTTGACAGGGTCAGGTTTGCTCATATCATTTCAGGTGCATTGGTTGATGTCAGATGGTTTCTATAGTTTTTCTTGACTTCGTCTCAGTTTGACACAACTAAGAGGCTTACTTGACCATTTCAGAGTCAACTATATTGCTGAGGAGCAAACCAGATAAGGACACCAGATTCTCTTAAAAAGGGAATTTGTGAACCAGATGGTTATTCATTTCTTTTATCTCATCACAATCATTTTTGTCTTCCATCCTATCACAGACATTTTTGTCCTTGTCTCACCTACCGTTTGCACACAGTCTATTACACCCTGAAGTTCTCCTTTCTGACGAAAGTTCACAGACCTGACCTCAAATCTGTTTCTCTCCTTACAATTGCTTCCCAATTGCCGAGTTCTTTATAATATTTTCTGTTTTTATTTAAGATTTCTATCAACTGCACTAATCTTTTTTGTTACATAATGACTGCCTTGTATCATTGTTAATTAAGGAAAACGAAGAGATTGGGTAACTTGCCTGACCCAAGTGGCTTGTTTCCCGGCTACTAAGGAAAGCAACAGTGGACAGAGCTGAAGGTATTGACATAATTTTCCAATCATCCCTAGATATAGGGGAAGTGTTAGAGAATTAGAGAGTGGCAAGGTTGACACCTTGTTCATAAAAGCTCAGTCAATGAGATTTACAGCACGGAAACAGACCTTTTTGTCCAACACATCCATAGCAACGAGATATCCCACTCTAATCTAGTCATTTGCCAGTACTTGGCCCATACCCCTCTACACCCTTCCTTTTAATATACCCATCCAAATGACTTTTAAATGTTGTAATTCTACCAGCCTCCACCACTTCCTCTGGCAGTTCATTCCATACGCACATGACTCTCAGCGGTAGATATGCTTTTAGAAGCAACCATGAGGGAAAAAGTTAAAAGGCATTTGAAGAATAAATAATGCAGAGCCTTCAAGATGTACAAAGGGAAGACTACGTTTAACAAATCAAATTTAAACTTTTGATTGAGTAGCAGAGAAAGTTACTGAAAAGAAATCGATGAAAGTTATCTGTTTGATTTGTAAGAACGCCTTGGGAAATTGCCGTGTAAAAGGCTGATTAACAAAATTATAGCTTGTTGAATAGGAGGGCAGGTTGGGTTTTAAAAAAAACAATTCTTAAGGCCAAAAGAAATGAATGTTGTAAATTGTCATTTTTCAAATTGAACAATAAAAATGAATAAATCCAGTCTCTTCAAATAATCTTTGAACTCCTCTCCAGTGATCCACGTACTGGTCTGGGTGACCTTTTGAAAAAGTTGAAATAAGGACCTCCTCTATTTCTGGGCGGCATTACATCTTGCAACACTTGGAACTGTGCTATAAATTTCATCAGTCACTAATTGCTGGCTTGGTCAGCACAATAAATGGCTGTAACCAGAGGATTTCATCACATACTATTAGTGTTCTAGCACTAACCATTGGGAACATCATTATCTATGATCCATTAGTCTGAAAAATAACTAAACTACAATTTGCTGTTTTCAGTCCATGGTAGTTTTCTTTCATTCATGTTGACACTAACTTTCCTATTTGAAATATAATGTATTTCTAAGTATGTCTTTCTACTAAATGGACCAGTCACTGGCTGTTTACACATTAGCTGAGTCTGCAACCATTCAGAGGCTTTTTAATACAGGCACCAGTGAACAAACATATTTCCTGGATTCACATCTATAGCCACATAAATTCCTTCTTTTTTCCTGAACAGTGGAATCGCCAATCACCATTGATTTCTGATCCAGTTTATGCACAGCTAAGCGACAAGTAGACCTTTGGATTTGACTCTTTGGCTGTCCCAGAGAAACAGTTACTTCAAAACTGACCACTGGTCAGAGAATCAGATGTACTTAGCATCGTACACTTTTGGCCCAATCTTTCTCAACAAGCGGATGGTCACACGTTCCTTTTCTGCCTACATACCCTTAAGCTATGGGATGTCCATGTCCAAACATGCCCTAAAATGTGCTTTTATTGGAGCTGTAACTTTGCAGACCCACCACAGTGATACTGTCCAAAATATGAAATGGAGAACTTGAACTCCTCCGGGTCACACCACTTTCTGTGTGTGGTCATTCAGGACACTAGAAGAAAATACACCTTCAAATGCTTGCTCCTCCAACTGCATCATTAAACAGTGTGTAAAACCTGATTACTAAAACCACTATGCAATCACTGATCTATCAACAATCCCTAGTAATTTAGACTCATTTCTAAGTGTCAGATGTGTTTTCTTACACTCATACATTTAGCACTTGCAATCTCAAGACTCTCAACTGACAGCTGTACAACTATGCCACTACATGATATCACTCATACATTATCTAATTGTGGTGCTCAGCTGGACTAAGAGGGAGCCAAATGAAGAGGAACAGGCACTTGTCTAAATCAATAAGAAGGTGAAGGTATCAACCATAGCTTACTGCCAGACCCACAGCAATGTGGTTGATTCTTAGCTGGATTCTAAAGTAGCTTAACAAGCCACTCGGTTCAAGGATAATTAGGGATGGGCAACATCGCATGAAAGAATTTTAAAGATTTTCCTCCTTTATCCACATTTCACAAAACTGCAAACAGTGGAAGTATGCAACTTTTGCTTTCCCCCTCTAACCACAAACTTATCCTTCTATGTATCCCCTTTCAAATACCCAAAATAATGTAATCTGCTCAGGCAATGGTGCAACTGCAAGAAGATAATAAGGATGAAGAGGTACTGGTACATAATATCATATTCTCAGATACCAGCTAAAATACTATTGATTTGGACAGCCAAACAGTGAAACATCAAACATGAGTGGCCTGTGATGAGACAAGGATTTTGCAGATGTTGGCTCAAAGGGTGAGAAGGCATGAGTTTTTCTGAAGCCAAAAGGTAGTCTCAAAGTCTAAGGTAGTGCAAAAGGGTTCATTAGTTTTATTTGAAGGATTATATTTATTCATTGCATTGCCACAATATCATCTGAAACAGCCAGAAACATCTAACTTGCATTTATCAGCTATCATCTTAAGGATTGGTTAAACAGGTTTCTAGTTTCTTAATACTCTGAGTAATGTAAGTGCATGTAACAATTCTAAAGGTCATCTTGAATAAGTATCTGTGTAGTTTGGAAGTTAGTATTGTCACATATATTTCAGATGTTACAAAGATGAATGTTTGTCCTTTCTTTTAATATAAACTTACAAGAAAGCCTGACCTTGTCTTTTTTTAATGTCACAACATTCAAAAGAGGTACAACACCATTGTGATGCTGTCAGTTAAGGGTTGAGAAAAGTGGATGAGGAGGGTAGAAGTTATTTTATGATTGTTTAGGTGGGCCTGGAGTAATGGGAGAGACTTCTTAAACTAAAAGCCTGTCACCCCTCTCTGAAGCCAACATTTCTATTTCCAGCTCTATCATTCAAGACAGCCAGCTCAAACTACCACTATCATGTCAAGTTGGTATAGGATGAAGTCATGTCTCTCGGCCCAAAATTGCTCAAAGTCATCTTCCGTAGCATATCTGCAGTGTCTAGTAGGAGGTTAGTAATCTTCCATCAGTCATGTTTTCAACCATTGAGTTATTGCTGTCTAGGAGCATTGGGACAGAACATGTCACAAAGAAGACAGACACTGAGGAAATGATCAAGGATGAACAGCTTATTTGCAAACTGGCATGATTTCATTTATACATAAAATTTGAATATTTATTTGTGATGACCTTTGTTTTTGCATGGTGGCCTATGAACATGGGACTGTTGTGACCAAAAACTTGCATTTTCACTTACTGTCACTGCACTCAAAGTAGGTTACTGCTTCCCTTTCTCTTTGTCACCCTCCTCCTCTACCCACTTTAAGCAAGTTATACTGTTCCTTATGCCTTTAGAGTCATAAAGATGTACAGCACAGACACAGACCCTTCGGTCCAACTCATCCATGCCCACCAGATATCCCAAACTAATCTAGTCCTACTTACCAGCACCAGGCCCATATCCCTCCAAACCCTTCCTATTCATATACCCATCCAGATGCATTTTAAATATTGCAATTTTACTCGTCTCCATCACTTTCTCTGGCAGCTCATTGTACAACTCTCTGCGTAAAAAATTTGCCCCTTAGGTCTAGTTTATATCTTTCCCCTCCCACCCTAAACCTATGCCCTCTAGTTCTGGACTTTCTCCACCCCAGGGAAAAGACTTTCTCTATTTGTCTTATCCATGCCCCTCATGGTTTTATAAACCTCTGTAAGGTCACCCCTCAGCCTCCAACACTCAAAGGAAAACAGCCCCATCCTATTCAACCCTGGCAACATCCTTGTAAATGTTTTCTGAACCCTTTCAAGTTTCACACCATCCTTCTGATAGGAAGGAGACCAGAATTGCACACAATATTTCAACAGTGGCATAACCAATGTCCTGTATAGCCGCAACATGACCTCCCAACTCCCGTACTCAATATGCTGATAAATAAAAGAAAGCATACCGAACAACACCTTCACTATCCTATCTGCCTGCAATTGTATTTTCAAGGAGCTATGAACCTGCACTCCGAGGTCTCTTTGTTCAGCAACACTCCCTCGGACCTTACCATTAAGTGTATAAGTCCTGCTAAGACTTGCTTTCCCAAGATGCAGCACCTTGCATTTATCTGTCGTTTCCATGCTGTACATCTCTGACTCTATGACTCTAAACTCCATTTTCCAGTCCTCAGTCCATTGGCCCATCTGATCAAGTTCCCCTTGTAATTTGAGATCACCTTTTTCGCTGACAACTACACCTCCAATTTTGGTGTCATCTGCAAACCTACTAACTATACCACATATGCACACATCCAAAGTAGTGGATCCAGTACCGATCCTTGTGGCCGTCCACTGGTAACAGGCCTCCAGTCTGAAAAACAGCCCTCCACCACCACCCTCTGTCTTCTACTTTGAGCCAGTTCCATATCCAACTGGTAGTTCTTCCTGTTTTCCATGAGATCAAACCTTGCTAACCAGTCTCCCATGGGGAACCTTGTCAAACGCCTTACTGAAGTCCATATAGACCACATCTATCACTCTGTGCTCATCAATCCTCTTTGTTACTTCTTCAAAAAACTCAATCAAGTTTGTGAGACATGATTTCCCACTCACAAAGCCATGTTGACTATCCCTAATCAGTCCAGTGACTCTTCTTCAGAACATTATTTTTCTTCAATCTTCTGATAGGTCAGCAGCGATTTCAATATGATGAAATATAATTTACCTTTTACCTTCCACATCCTATAACTGAAGCTTATAAACTGTGACAGTGGTTTCTGTTATTTCTATTTTTTCTTCATCCATACCATGTGGTCCAGGTGACCCTGCATTAATGTTAACTAAGCGAAAATGTCTCAGTTTGTTGACCAATTGTTTTCTTTCCAAAATCTAGCACCAAGTGTCCAGTGACTCTCTGACAAGCAGTTCGAGATTTGTAGAAAATGCAAGATCTTATTGCAAGTGAAGCAAGACACTGCAGGAGTAAATGGCACATATCTTAAAAGCACACTAGTAACAATGCTACATGCAATGAACATACCATCAAAGTTCACACAAAAGGTCATCAACCTCAGACATTGAAAATATTATTGACTATTTACAGGAAGGAAGGGGTGAATGCAAAACACAAGGGTGAGTCCTTGGTTCAGCAGGACCAAACTCTACTTCCATTTCCCACCCAGAAGAGGAATTGGCCATTTGGCCTCTCTTGCCTGCTCCACCCATTCAATAGGATCATGGCTGATCCAACATTTTCATGTCCACTTTTCTGCCCTTTCCTGATAACCTTTGAGTCCCCCGTCGATGAAAAATCTATTTCAGCCTTAAATATAAGCCAGAACTACTTTTTGTTATTTATATAAATTATTTGGATGTGAATACAGAAGGAACAGTTAGTCGGTTTGCAGATGACACTAAAATTGGAGGTGGAGTGGACAGCGAAGAAGGTTACCTCAGAGTAAAATGGGATCTTGATCAAATGAGTGGTAGATGGAGTTTAATTTCAGATAAATGTGAGGTGCTGCATTTTGGAAAAACAATCTTAGCAGGACTTATACACCTAATGGTAAGTTCTCAGGGAGTGTTGCTGAACAAAGAGACCTTTGAGTGCAGGTTCATAGTTCCTTGAAAGTAGAGTCGCAGGTAGATAGGATAGTGAAGAAGGTGTTTGGTATGCTTTCCTTTATTAGTCAGAGTGTTAACTATAGGAGTTGGAAGGTTATGTTGCAGCTGCACATGACATTGGTTAGGCTACTTTCGAAATATTGCGTGCAATTCTTGTCTCCTTCCTATCAGAAGGATGTTGTGAAACTTGAAAGGGTTTAGAAAAGATTTACAAGGATGTTGCCATTTGAGCTACAGGGAGAAGCTGAATATGCTGGGGCTGTTTTCCCTGGAGCGTCAGAGGCTGAGGGGTGACCTTATAGGGGTTTATAAAATCCTGTGGAGCATGAATAGGATAAGTATAGTAGGTCTTTTCCCTGGAGTGGGAGAATCCAGAACTGGAAGGCATAGGTTTAGGGTGAGAGGGGAAAGAGGGTTGTGTCACGCAGAGGGTTGTGCATGTATGGAATGAGCTGCCAGAGGAAGTCTTGGAGGCTGGTACAATTACAGCATTTAAAAGGCATCAGGCTGACTATATGAATAGGAAGGGTTTAGAAGGATATGGGCCAAGTGCTGGCAAATGGGACTAGATTAGTTTGGGATATCTGGTGGGCATGAACAAGTTGGACCGAAGGGTCTGTTTCTGTGCTGTGACTCTAACAGTTTTGTCCTTACAGCTGTCTGCAGTTGAGTTCCAAAGAGTCACAAGCTTCTCAGAGAAGAAATTCCTCCTCTTGTCAGTCTTAAATTGGTGCCTTCTTGTTCTGAGACTATGCTGGTTGGTCCTTGACTTTCCCATGAGGGAAACATCTGCTCAGCATTTACTCTATTGTGCATCATAAGAATCCTACATGTTTCAATAAGATTCTGAACTTCATTGAGTACAGCCCCAATTTCATTAGAACATAGAAGACAACAGCGCAGTAAAGGCTCTTCAGCCCTCAATGTTGTGCCGACCTCTGGAACCAATCTAAAGCCCAGCTCACCTACACTATTTCATTCTCGTCCATATGCCGATCCAATGACCATTTCAATGCCCTTAAAGTTGGCGAGTCTATGACAGTTTGGTCCACGCCCCTACTACTCTCTGAGTAAAGAAACAACCTCTGACATCTGTCCTATATTGATCACACCTCAATTTAAGCTATGTCCCCACGTGCTAGCCATCATGCGAGGAAAAAGGCTCTCACTGTCCAACCTATCTAACCCTCTGATTATCTTATATGTCTCAATTAAGTGCCTCTCAACCTTCTCTCTAACGAAAATAGCCTCTGTCTTTCCTTATAAGACCTTCTATCCATACCAGGTAATATCCTACTAAATATCCTCTGATCCCTTTCCAAAGCTTCCATATTCTTCCTATAATGTGGTGACCAAAACTGTACACAATACTCCAAATGTGGCTGCACCAGAGTTTTGTACAGCTGCAGCATAATCTCATGGTTCTGAAACTCAATCCTTCTACCAATAAAAGCTAACACACCATATGCCTTCTTCTGAACCCTCTCAACCTGGGTGGCAACTTGCAAGGATCTATGTACCTGGACATCGAGATCTCTCCACACACCTCCAAGACCAAGAATCTTACCATTCACCCAGTACTCTGCCTTCCTGTTACTTCTTCCAAAGTGAAACACCTCACACTTTTCCACATTCAACTCCATTTGCCAGCTCTCAGCCCAGCTCTCCAGCTTAACTATGTCTCCCTGTAACCAACAACATCCCTCGTCACTATCCATAACTCTACCCACCTTAGTATCATCCACAAATTTACTAACCCATCCTTCTATGCCCTCTTCCAGGTCATTTCTTAAAATGACAAACAATAGTTGACCCAAAACAGGTCCTTGCTGTACCGTGCTAATCACTGAACTCCAGGATGAATATTTCCCATCAACCACCACCATCTGTCTTCTTTCAGCTAGCCAATTTCTGATTTCAACCTCATGCCTCCATATTTTGTGCAAGAGCTTATCATAGGGAAAGTTATCAAATGCCTGACTAAAATCCATATACGCCACTTGAACCGCCTTACCCTCATCCACCTGTTTGGTCACCTTCTCAAAGAACTCAATAAGATTTATGAGGCATGACAAACTCTTCACAAAACCATGTTGACTGTCCCTCTTCAACCTATTCCTCTCTGGATGATTATAAATCCTATCTCTTATAACCCTTTCCAACACTTTACCCACAACCAAAGTAAGGCTCCCAAGTGTATAATTTCCAAGGTAGTCTGTACTCCCCTTCTTGAACAAGGGAACAACATTTGCTATAATCCAGTCTACTGGTATTATTCCTGTAGACAATGACTACATAAACGTCAAAGCCAAAGGCTCAGCAATCTCCTCCCTGGCTTCCTTGTTCATTAACCTTTGCTCATAAGACAATCCCTCTATACCAGGAATCATCCTGGTGAACTACCTTTAAACTGCCTCCAATAAAATAATTTATTTTCTTACGTAAGGGGACCAAAACTGCTCACAGTACTTCCAATGTGAGTTCACCAACATCTTATACAGTTGCAAGAAGACTCCAACCCCTTTGAAATAAGGGCCAACAGTGCATTAGCCTTCATTAGCCTTCCTGACTACCTACTACACCTGTGTGCTAGTATTCTGTCTCTCATGCACAAGTACCACAAAATCACTTTGTGTCACAGTTTTCTGCAGTTTTTCTCCATTTACGTAATACTGTTCTTTGGATCTCCCTTCCAAAATGAACAACTTCACATTTCTCCACATGATACTTCATTTGCCCACTTACTTAACCTCTCAATATTGCACTATGAACTGATTGTATCCCTCTTGCAACTTACCTTTCCACCTATTTTTGTGTCATTTGCAAATTTGGCTCCAGTACTTTTGCATCCTTCCTTCAAGTCATCAATGTATATTATTTGTAGTTGTGGTCCCAGCATTAATTCCTGTGGGACCCCACTGATCACATGTTGCCAACTTGAAAAAGAAAACATTATCCCCATGTGCTATTTCCTGCCCATTAGCCAGGAAACTTAGCCCACTACGCATGTCGAGAGTGTAGTGCTGGAAAAGCACAGCAGGTCAGACAGCATCCAAGGAGCAGGAGAATCAATGTTTTGGGCAAAGAGCCCTTCATCAGGAATCCAGTACCACACTTGACTCTGATGTCCAGCATCTGCAGTCCTCACTTTCTCCTAATTCTCTATCCATGCCAATTTACGACCTCCAACACCGTGGGCTCTTATGACCTAACATTTTGTGAGGTACATTGTTGAATGTCTTCTGGAAGTCCAAACACAACACATCCACTGCTTCGCCTCTTAAAAACTGATCGATACTCCTTTGAAAAACTTTAATAAATAAATTACGAGGGATTACCGACTGTAATTGTTAAGTTACAGAATGAAATCGGGCCTTTGTAATGGTCACAAAAGTTAGCCACAATCACTGCTGCAAGGGATGAGTCCATTTGTGAATGGGGCTCAATCTGGGGAAAGGTTGGTAATCTTCTCAGGGGATGGATGGAAGAGTGAGGCAGTGATTTGCAGAATGCAGCCTTAAAGTGTCCTTAAGGAATCAATAGTTTTGGGTGAAATACCCAGCTGCTGGAGGTAAAAGTCACTGACTTTTTAAATCTTTTTTTCAAAAAGAAACTATTCATAAAAAAAGGTTCTAAATCAGTTCTGTATGGTCTTTGCAGAAAAAAAGAAAAAAATGAAATGTTGGAATTTTGACATATCTCAGAGCTTCTCTGCAGTTGCAAAAACAAAGACATTTTCTACTTAGGCAGGAAACAATTTATATCTCATTTTGAAGCAATAAGGTCTCATATTGTTGGAAGAAAGATGTTAGATGGCAACAGCTATCCCAAGCTTTCTTGCATTCCTAGACCTTGGAATCTGCCAGTCTGCAACACTCGGTTGAGGTCAACTCTTTACACTAGAAGTCCAACAAGCTTCTTTTAGCAAGTTAATTGTCATTCCAGGCACAGTCCTTTGACATGGAGTGGATCCCAGGGAACAGCCTGTAAAGCACAGAGTCCTGCACCATGGAGCTGCTCAGGATGAATCTTGACAAAACCCCTGCATCTCTCTCCAGATCTTTGCTAAAGGCACATTCCCGGAGGAGAAGTGCAACAGCTTCTACACCGTGTGCAGAAGCTTCTACGTGTATACTGCACAGAGGTTGGGTGTGCATGAAGGATCTGACTGACACTACCCTTCTCACCATCAGCCAAGCGATGTATTGGTGCTTATTGGAAAGTTCTGACAATGAGGCATTCTGCCAAATTTACCCAGAGGGGGAGAGTTTGAGACCTTGTGAGGAGTGTGAGCCCAGCATGGCTAGGCTTACAGACTGTGGTGTTGAACTGTTAATTGTATTTGTTTTTCTCATTGTTAGTAAGTCGGACAGTACCAAAAAGACACTCAACCTAAATGAAATTCAAATGACTCCCAACAGGGGGAAAAAAAACTCTGACAGAAATGGTACCGTTGTGGGTTTCTTATTCACAATCGGACTTCTGCTCCCAGCTTGCAGCAAATCTAAAACCAGGCTCATTCGCACTTCACTGATTTTTAACATTAAATGCAATCATTGTCCCAGAGGAGCGTGGGAAGAGTAAACCTGGAAGGGATGTTGAGTGCTTTATTCCTCATGGGTAAATTAGGATGGCCAAACAACATCGATAACAAACACAAACAGAAATTGCTGGAAAAGCGCAGCAGGTCAGGCAGCATGTGGGGAGAGAAATCAGCAGTTTCTCCACGTTATCTCCACAGATGCTGCCAGACCTGCTGAACTTTTCCGGTGATTTTGTTTCTGATTTACAGCATCCGCAGGGTTTAACATAAGATGCACCTGATTTGCTTAGGTGACTACTGATGGACATTATTGTGTGTACCATCCAAATACTGTACACAGAATCTGCTGAAACTCCAGGAAACCTTTATGACATCAGGCTGCAAACACCGAGACAGGTGGCGCCTGTGGACAGAAAACACAAAGGCAACTTTTTCGGATCAATCATCTTGTTTCAGAATTTCGCGCTAGTCTTAAATGCTTCGTTAAACTCGCTGATAATTTTGGGTTCCTTAACCGTTTGCCGCCTTTGTCGTGAGGCAAGATCGAGGCCAGTTCATATCCAAATGAAAATACGTTGAGGAAACGTTAATCCAGCTTGTCTGTACAGAACTTCCACTTAAAGGAACATAAAACAACACGGAACTGTTTCAGCCCACTTTCACCTGCTCAGTGGGACTTCTCGTTTTGTCCTTTTTACCTGAGGTTTGCACAGAAAGCGGCCACGCTGTTTTCAGCTCAGCTCAGCGTATTGCATCAACTGATTTCCTAAATCGTCGCTTTCAGACTCGCAGGAGATCTTAACCACGACCAACTGGTTCTCATTTATCGGTAACTTGTCTAGCTATGTTCATAAACCACACTGAGCCAATGCAGCAGAAAAACACATCAGACAAATTAAGTACTGGTAGGTGTTCTTGTGACATATATATTTTTGACGATTTATATTCGCCGAAAGTGGGCTGTAACATTTGGACTTCAGTACATTAATTTTTGTGGGTTTCGTTTTATGTTCGCTCACCCTGCTCCATCCTGCATTCTAATAGCTGGATAATGGCGTCAACCAGCGATCAATGCTGTTTTTACACGAATGCTATTTTGAAGATAATACCTTTTTTTAAGCTCGTACAGTTGATCAAATGCAGCAGCAGGAACTAGCCTCCCTACCACCTCGATTTTAAAGAATCAACTGCGTTAGATGATTGGCTAGTTGTGATTGCTGCTCAGCACCAGTGTGTACCATCTACAAGATGCATTGCAGCAACTCACCAATTCTTCAAAACCTATGAACTTTGTCATGTTTGGGACAAGGGCAGCAGATGCTTGATGTCACTCCATCCAAGTTCCTCTCTAAGCATCATGCCAAATGTAATTTTGCAGTTTTGTTTTAATTGTTATGTGCATAAATGTTGCAAAGATAAGTGAATTTGTAAAGGTTGCATCTTATGAATGCAACAGTAAGTTGATTTGATTCAATATTGTTTGGGAGAGAAGTCAAACAGGAGTCTTGAGTTGTATGTTCAGCAGGACAATTGAACATTATTCAATCTCTTTTACTGCATGTGAGAAAGAGGCCAGAGACTGCACTGAATCAGGCTTTTTTTGTGGGGCCCAGTTGCCCTCTCTGTTCACGGCTCAGATTGGAGTGGTCAGTGACACTTTGGTTTCCCCATTGGAATACAGCATTTTTATACATGTCACATTACAATAGTTACATTTAACATCGATGTCAATGTTCCTTCCCCTTTAATTTATATATCCAATCCTATGAAACCACCTGATCAATGTTGGACACCCCTATAGACAGCCTTATGTATATCTCTTGACTCTATGATCTCTTGATGTTTAGCAGACATCATTATCACCAGGCCTTGGGATCTTACAATGTACCCCATTAACCTACACCCCAAAATTAATGGTTATACTCTTTCTCAGGCATTGCCTATATTTGCTTATCTCTATGAACTGCCTGAATTCTGGTTTTCATTGTATTTATTACTATCTTTATCAAATTCTATTACTCATCTTATATTTCCTACTGTCCAAATCACAGGAGATACAAAAAAAACTAATGCCTTCTAATTGCAATAATATTCATAATATCAGTTCTAATATAAAGTTAGTTAAACATAAAGTTAAATGGGTACACCTCGTGTTGGAATTCTTTAGCCATCAGGTTGTGAGCAGCTTGGATGTCAGATAAACACTACCTCTCTATCTTGTAGCTGCATTATAACTCATACTAGTCACATGCTGTCTTCTGAGGTGAAATTTACTGATCCTACTCTAAATATTTCTAATTTACCCTTTTACCTAATAAGACAACATCTATTTCATTAATATGACTGAAACCCAATCACTTTCATTGTTCAATGAACTTGACTGAACTGCTAGGTTTTTACAAGATGTAATCTCATCCTTCTCTTAACTTACCATCTATCTCTGGTACTGTGGGGTCATACTTTTCTTTTAAATTCTTGCTGTAAACTTCAGACTGTCTGTTCCCTGAAATCTGTCTCTTACAGGCATCTGTAGTTGTGGTTTGTACAGAACTCTCTGTGTTCTAATTTATAAGATTATTTGTCCAAAATAGACTTTGTTACCTTGGATTTATCTCTGTCTCAAAGCTACCATTGTGCTAACTTATGAATTCACTTTAATCTGGACCAGGCAAGCTAATTCTGTTATTTTAGCTAAAAGTCTCTGTCATACTTATGCCGTATTTTTAGCATATTGTGCCATGTCTTACTATGGGCTACCCCAACAAATATGTTTTAGTAACTATATTTGGTACTAACTTTCATTGTCTGAAAACATTTTAACGTAAAATGTTACATGCATTATTCACACCTTCCCTTTGAAATTCTTTGTTTTCCAGAACCTCCGAATGTAAATACAGATAACTTTGTAAGTATGTATATTGTGTGAAGAGATAAGTAAGAGTATTGTGGCATCAAACAGTTAAAATAAGGTGAATTTTAACTTGCAATTTTAACTCCCAAGCCTCTAGCTTTACATTTGACTGCGGTTTGTTAGACAAGGAATATTGTCTTGAGACAGGTTGTTAATTTCAGTAACTTAATAGCTCATTAGAAGAGATATTAGTGTCGGTTTCAGGTGGTGCCAGGTATTTGCAGCCCACTGGTAGAAGAAGACCTGCTACGAAGTGGATCTCGTGACCATATATTACCAGGAACTGTCAAAGTCATTATCAACCTTAACTACTTTGTTGCCACTTCCTAGGATCTTGCAGTTGCCATCGATGAATTAATTTAAAAAAGACATAGGCCATCTGAGTACCAGTGACAGCAATTGTACACTTGCCACTAATGATTTCAGTCAGAACGGTTAGGATAGTTTCTCACAGATGTGACATGTCATTGACTGCACACTTGTGACATTCAGAGTACTCTCCTATCACTTAAGACCATTCACCAACTAAAGATTTCCACAAAACTACTCTACAACAGGTTACAACCAGAAAAAAACTGATTAGCCAGATAAGTACAAAATTTTCAAGTCACTACCATACTGCATTCGTCCTCCACCAGTCCCCAATCATGATCTCTGGGCACCATGATCCGGATTAAATGGGCTTAACTTTTTTGAGACAAGGGGATGGCAACTTAAAACTTGGCTGATGATGTGCCTGAGAAATTCAACTGATAAAGCCCAGGAGTGCCATATTGAAAGCCACGTGTGCCACATCAAGTACTGTCACGGAGCTGTTTAATTTGCAGGTGCCACAGTCTCCAGAATGGTGGTGGGATGCTATGCTTTGTGCATCATTGCACTTTAAGCTTCTGCTTTCTCTCTGCTCATCTCCTTATCTTCTCTTTGCTCATGAGGAAGTGTGGGAGCTAGAAGTTGTCAATACAACAGTCAATATTGCTGCCTTGGATGATAAAAGTCAAATAGTTGGATGGAGAAGCATAAAACTCCACCATCTGGACATGGGTCATCTTTGGTGCAATGGCTCTTTCAGCCAATTTTGAACATGTCAGTTCTCCGTATAGTAAGCCAATCTGTCCAATTCTCCTGCTTTATCCCAATAACTCTAGAAGTTTATTTCCATAGTGTTCACCCAATTTCATTTTGAATAATGCACTTATCTCATTATCAGCAAGTTCCAGCTCATCACCACTCACTCCCTCCTCATGTCTGTCCCATGTTTCTTGCGAAAAGTTTAAATTCATGGCCTTTAGGTTTTGTACCATCAGCTAATGGCTACCTTCATTTGTCAACCGCATCAAAACTTTCGTAATGATCGCACTGCCTTTGCTCCAAAGAGAATAACTCCAAGTTCCTCAGTTTTACCTTGTGACTCAATTCCTCTATACTTTTTGGGTTTAGCTAAATCTCCTTTGTATGCTGTCAAGGACCCTCACGTTATTTCTAATGTATGGTGACCAGAACTGCTACTTTTGTAATCAATGATGCAGACCTTCCAGTCAGTGTTAGAGAGGATGGGACTGATGCTAATTATGATTAAAACTACCCACTTTCTATTCTCTGCTGAGTCTTTGCAACTGCTGATGATGACCACAATGCAATGTGGAGAGAAACACAATCAAGTGGACAAGTAATGAATGTAATTCCAATTACTCCCCTTTGTTCCACAATGAACTGAAGGCAGGCCTTAACAACATGCCCTTAAGGCTTGTCTTAGGTTTTTTGCTGTACACAGTTTTAAGTGGAACTGTCAAACCAAGTCTGCTGCATTTTTTCCTCCTGGAGAGTGCACATGCCCTGTCATCGCCCCTGACAATATTCACTCTCACCTCAACTCTCCTACAATGTTTCCCCACCCCAACAGTCCCTACTCGAATGGCTTCTTGTAGATGGTACACACAGCTGCTACTGAGTATCCATCAAAGAATACATCATGGAGTTCAGCCAACTATACACAGGTTTGTAGTGAGATGCTGCCTGGCCTGCTGTGCTTTGACCAGCAACACATTTGCAGCTGTGATCTCCAGCATCTGCAGACCTCATTTTTTACTTACAGGTTTGTAGTGAACCCACTTTGAATCTTTACATTTGTACTTGCCTTCACATTGCTGAATTGTGCTTGGATATCAAATATAGTTAGATTGTTGGTCTTAACTGGATTTGAATCAAAACAAGAGCCACTCTTCTGGAACCAATGTCCATCACTTTTTATAGAAAAAGGCTAGGAAAGCACTAATTTCCAACCATTTTCATGGCACAAATGGACATACCTATAGTGACACCAAAACTGGAGGATACAATGCTAGCAGCACTTCAAGGCCATTAGAATATGTGGAGTGGACTGGTTAAAGAGATATGTGGAATTGTTAAGAAAAGTACAAACAAGGTCAAAGAATATGATCATTATCTTTTTTCAGACTTGGTGATGACTACATGTGGAATTACTATTCCTTTTTTTTGTGATGGCAGTATAATAGAGCAGGGATAAATGATTTTAGAAGTGTTATTGTAATATCAGTGAAATATCATTTTTTAACTGTTAGCAAATCTTATCAGATCGAGTGGGTCGGTTGGAGAGACAAATAGAAGCAATGAGGAATTTGCAACAGCAACAGTATGTGATGGATGGCAGTTATACTAAGAGGGGAACGTCTCAGATACAGTCACATAGATGGGTTAACTTCAGGAAGGGTAAGAGAGGTAGGCAGCTAGTGCAGGAGTCTTTTGTGGATATACCCATTTCAAACAGGTATGTTGTTTTGGAAAATGTAGGGGGTGATGGATTCTCAGGGGAATGTAGCACGAGCAGCCAAGTTTCTGGTATTGAGACTGGCTCTAATGCAACCAGGGGTACGTCGGCTTCCAAAAGATCAATTGTGTTAGGGAATTCAGGAGTCAGAGGTACAGTCAGATCTTTCTGTGGCCAGCAGAGAAAAAGCAGAATGGTGTGTAGTTTCCCTGGTGCCAGGATCAAGGATATCTCAGAGAGGGTGCAGAATATTCTCACAGGGGAGAGGGGCCAGCAGGAGGTCATTGTCCACATTGGAACCAATGACAGTGGAAGGGAAAAGGTTGAGATTCTGAAGGAAGATTACAGAGAGTTAGGCAGAAATTTAAAAAGGAGGTCCTCAAGGGTAGTAATATCTGGATTACTCCCAGTGCTATGAGCTAGTGAGGGCAGGAATAGGAGGATAGAGCAGATAAATGCATGACTGAGGAGCTAGTATATGGGAGAAGGATTCACAATTTTGGATCATTGGAATCTCTTTTGGGGTAGAAGTGACCTGTACAAGAAGGACGGATTGCACCTGAATTGGAAGGGGACTAATATACAGGCAGGGAAATTTGCTAGAACAGCTTGGGAAGATTGAAACTAGTAAGGTGGGGGGGTGGGACCCAGGGAGATAGTGAAGAAAGAGATGGATCTGAGACGGGTACAGCTGAAAACAGAAGTGAGTCAAACAGTCAGGGCAAGCAGGGACAAGGTAGGACTAATAAATTAAACTGCATTTATTTCAATGCAAGGGGCCTAACAGGGAAGGCAGATGAACTCAGGGCATGGTTGAAACATGGTACTGGGATTTCATAGCAATTACGGAAACATGGCTCAGGGATGGGCAGGACTGACAGCTTAATGTTCCAGGATACAAATGCTATAGGAAGGACAGAAAGAGAGGCAAGAGAGGAGGGGGAGTGGCATTTTTGATAAGGGATAGCATTACAGCTGCACTGAGGGAGGGTACTCCCGGTAATACATCCAGGGAAGTTATTTGGGTGGAACTGAGAAATAAGAAAGGGATGATCACCTTATTGGGATTGTATTATAGACCCCCAATAGTCAGAGGGAAATTGAGAAACAAACTTGTAAGGAGATCTCAGCTATCTGTAAGAATAATAGGGTAGTTATGGTAGGGGATTTTAACTTTCCAAACATCGACTGGGACTGCCATAGTGTTAAAGATTTAGATGGAGAGGAATTTCTTAAGTGTGTACAAGTCAATTTTCTGATTCAGGATGTGGATGTACCTACCAGAGAAGGTGCAAAACTTGACCTACTCTTGGGAAATAAGGCAGGGCAGGTGACTGAGGTGTCAGTGGGGGAGCACTTTGGGGCTAGCGACCATCATTCTATTCGTTTTAAAATAGTGATGAAAAAGGATAGACCAGATCTAAAAGTTGAAGTTCTAAATTGGAGAAAGGCCAATTTTGATGGTACTAGGCAAGAACTTTCGAAAGCTGATTGGGGGCAGATGTTTGCAAGTAAAGGGACGGCTGGAAAATGGGAAGCCTTCAGAAATAAGATAACAAGAATCCAGAGAAAGTATATTCTTGTCAGGGTGAAAGGGAAGGTTGGTAGGTATAGGGAATGCTGGGTGACTAAAGAAATTGAGGATTTGGTTAAGAAAAAGAAGGAAGCATATGTCAGGTATAGACAGGATAGATCGAGTGAATCCTGAGAAGAGTATAAGGAAAGTAGGAGTATACTTAAGAGGGAAATCAGGAGGGCAAACGGGGACATGAGATAGCTTTGGCAATAGAATTAAGGAGAATCCAAAGGGGTTTTACAAATATATTAAGGACAAAAGGGTAACTAGGGAGAGGATAGGGCCCCTCAAAGATCAGCAAGGCGGCCTTTGTGTGGAGCCACAGGAAATAGGGAAAATTCTAAATGGATATTTTGCATCAGTATTTACTGTGGAAAAGCATATGGAAGACATAGACTGCAGGGAAATAGATGGTGACATCTTGCAAAATGTCCAGATTACAGAGGAGGAAGTGCTGGATGTCTTGAAATGCATAAAGGTGGATAAATCCCCAGGACCTGATCAGGTGTACCCTAGGATTCTGTGGGAAGTTAGAGAAGTGATTGCTGGGCCTCCTGCTGAAATAATCGATAGTCACAGGTGAGGTGCCGGAAGACTGGAGGTTGGCTAACGTGGTGCCCCTGTTTAAGAAGGTCGGTAAAGACAAGTCAGGGAACTATAGACCAGTGAGCCTGAAGTCAGTGGTTGTTGGAGGGAATCCTGCAGGACAGGACGTACACATATTTGGAAAGGCAAGGACTGATTTGGGATAGTCAATATGGCTTTGTGCATGGGAAATCATGTCTCATAAACTTGATTTAGTTTTTTGAAGAAGTAACAAAGAAGATTGATGAGGGCACAGCAGTAGATGTGATCTGTGTGGACTTCAGTAAGGCATTCGACAAGGTTCCCCGTGGGAGACTGATTAGTAAGATTAGATCTCATGGAATACAGGAAGAACTAGCCATTTGGATACAGAACTGGCTCAAAGGTAGAAGACTGAGGGTGGTGGTGGAGGGTTGTTTTTCAAACTGGAGGCCTGTGACCAGTTGAGTGCCACAAGGATCAGTACTGTGCTCTTTACTTTTTGTCGTCTATATAAATGATTTGGATGTGAGCATAAGAGGTACAGTTAGTAAGTTTGCAGATGACACCAAAATTGGAGGTGTAGCGGACAGCGAAGAGGGTTACCTCAGATTACAACAGGATCTGGATCAGATGGGCCAATGGGCTGAGAAGTGGCAAATGGAGTTTAATTCAACTAAATGAGTGGTGCTGCATTTTGGGAAAGTAAATCTTAGCAGGACTTATAGACTTAATGGTAAGGTCCTAGGGAGTGTTGCTGAACAAACAGACCTTGGAGTGCAGGTTCATAGCTCCTTGAAAGTGGAGTCGCAGGTAGATAGGATAGTGAAAAAGGTGTTTGGTATGCTTTCCTTTATTGGTCAGAGTATTGAGTACTGGAGTTGGGAGGTCATGTTACGGCTGTACAGGACATTGGTTAGGCCATTGTTGGAATGTTGTATACAATTCTGGTCTCCCTCCTATCGGAAAGATGTTGTGAAACATGAAAGGGTTCAGAAAAGATTTACAGGGATTTTGCCAGGGTTGGAGGATCTGAGCAACAGGGATAGGCTGAACAGGCTGGGGCTGTTTTCCCTGGAGCGTCGGAGGCTGAGGGGTGACCTTATAGAGGTTTACTAAATTATGAGGGGCATGGAGAGGATAAATAGGCAATGCCTTTACCCTGGGGTCGGGGAATCCAGAACTAGAGGGCATAGGTTTAGGGTGAGAGGGGAAAGATATAAAAGAGACTTAAGGGGCAACCTTTTCACGCAGAGGGTGCCATGTGTATGGAATGAGCTGCCAGAGGATGTGGTGGAGGCTGGTACAATTGCAACATTTAAAAGGCATTTGGATGGGTATATGAATAGGAAGGGTTTGGAGGGATACGGACCGGGTGCTGGCAGGTGGGAGTAGATTGGGTTGGGATATCTGGTGGGAATGGACGGGTTGGACCGAAGGGTCTGTTTCCATGCTGTACATCTCTATGACTCTGACTTTAAGTAAATCATCCATGTGAAAGACCCAAATGGAAAGTCTGGACCAAGATAAAATGATTGACCTCGGGAAAAATATAGATTTGCAGTTTACACAGTTTGGACTTTTTATTTGTTTTGCTCATGCACATTATGTTTCATTTGAAACCAGTGCTACAAATTGACAAGTTACGTAGTTTTACTTTCTAACCCAGCCCTAACAATGTTAATGACCCAGATATCGATCATGGTCAGAAACTGGTTTTTGAAAGCTTGAAAGGACTCACCCATAGACCCAGAAGTAGCTGTCATGGGACACTATCACATTCCCATAACAAGGCCTCACTTTTCGATTAAGAATGTACATTGGCATTTAAGGATGGGGATTTAAAGGGGAAGAAGCAAATTATTTCAAAACTACATTAACCGTTTGAAAATCCATTTTGTTACTGTAACACATGTTCAGAACAATGCTGGAGAAAACTCACTGGTCCCATACCTCCACGTGTCACTGTGTAAAATGAAAATATTTGTTCAGTTACCAAGATAACTAAGAAAATATCTTACCAATCAGGTTTTAAACAGTAAGATCTACTGACCAGGTTTCTTAGTAAGAACAAACTTTGATTTGTTATCAATGAAAAATTTATTCAATAATGTTGCAATCATAGGTTTACACACTGTTATGATACTATTTCTTTACAAAGTGTATTTTGTCCTGGTTTTATTTGAAGACAGGTTTTCAGGTAGAGACGCAGAGCAATCTGCACAGAACCACAAGAGTAAACAATAGAAGTCGTCTAAATGGGTGGGTTCAAGCTCCCACAGAACCAAGATTTTTAGATTTCATTTTTCAATAGCAGCTATTGCTGGGTCTTGAAGCTGGGTGGAAGCTGCAGTGTATCTCAACTTGCTACTCTCTCTCTCTCTCTCTCTGAGTTTTCTCTTGGATGTTTTTCCTCCTGGATTAGAGTTGTATGTGAGACTATCTATTTTACAGAATTTGCCTTTTTTCAAGGTTGTGTTTATGGGGTGTTATTATTTTGGAACAGGTAATTAATAATACTTAATTATCTATTATTTTGTTAAGTTTTCCAATAAAGTTGTTATTCCAATTACTTCTTTCTTTTGTTGTATTTTACTTATAATGTATAAATGAAGTGTGTTTTGCTTCATATCTCGTAGTTTTACCAGTTGAATTGCTTCTGGAATGCAAAATCTTACACTTACCTTTAACATAAGAAAAAATTTATTTCAAAACTATCTTTTAAATATATTTTGAGGGGATTTGTTCTGGTCTATAACAACACACAATGGTAAATCAAATTATAAATACTCAATGTTCCCAAAACACACTTGCAAATATACAATTTTTGGAGAAAGAGGAAAAAAAATTCTTTGCAGAGATTTTCTTTCTAAGGAGAAAATGATCACTTTGGCCATTAGATGTTTTTCAGCAAAAGAATAAAGTACACAATGTTCCTGAGTTTGTTGCTCTGATGTTCTGGCACATATGGTCAAGTCACTAATCACTCACAGTTGTCTATGAAGTTTTGCAGACACCATGTTGAAGAAATGTGATCTTGAGATGTTTCTGAATCACTCTTTCTAAAGAACAAGTAGGTTCCATCCTGAATGCAACAAGATGGTTTTTTTTCAGAAGCGAGGATTATCAGTCGGCAATTTGTTCTTAACAACACTTGTCGTTCTTCGGCTTTCCTTGAACTGAACCATACAAAACGAGAACTTCTTCAAGCAATGATTTGGAGATGCTGGTATTGGACTGGGGTGTACAAAGTTAAAAATTGCACAACACCAGGTTATAGTCCAACAGGCTTAACTGGAAATACTAGCTTCTGGAAGCACTAGCTTTCAGAGCACTGCTGCTTCATCAGGAGATGAGCAACGCTCTGAAAGCTACTGCTTCCAGTTAAACCTGTTGGAAAATCAGACCTAGCAATGGTCTACAGCAAAGCAAGCAGTAGCTTGTCATATGATTTATAGGGTTTTAAAAAATGATAAATAAAAACTCCAATGTCCACAGCAAACGTACAATTACATACTTTTTAAAAGCAACCTCTGCAGATATGGCCATGAAATTTGAAATAAATTAATTTTCTAACATAGTTCAAAACGGAAGTTTTCCAGTCAGTGTTAAATAAAAAGCATTTTCAAAACAAAGGATACAGTGATACTAGGTGAGAAACTTACTGAATATATCAAAACTATTCATAAAAGATGTGATGTTTGTCAAAAACAATTGGAGAGCACCATCATGACCTGAGGTAAATCTCCCACTGCTGTAAAACTTAATCCAAATGTAATAATGGACCTCAAGATTTGGGTTAACACAAAAATATTTTTCTTCTACATTTTGTGGACATAGTGACTAGAATTAATCTGTCAACATTAAACAGAAGAAGAAAATTACATACAAAATAATGGGAAGGTGGATCAGGGTTGGAAGCACTGGCTAAATTCTTAATGGATAATGGAGGAGAATTTGCCAATAAAGAATTCAGGAGTATGTGTGAAAGTCTGAACATTGAAGCAATGCACACAACAGCAGAAAGTCCTTATAATTATGGGATTTGTGAGAAAAATTGTGATTGACAAAATGTTCTGAAAAATGATATACTGAATTTTAGAATTGACAACTCTTTTAGCATTAGCAGTACATGCAAAAAAATCAAACTTCAGATAGTTGCTCTTTACAACACCTGTCAATTAACTTATGGTAGGAATCTGAAAATACCTTAAGTCACATAAACCACCCCTGAGCTTTCACAGGGATTAGAATTCACTCAGCTTTTGCAGAACACTTGAATGCTGCTTATGCTCAGAAGAGCTTTGGGATATTCTAATCAGGCTGTTTAAAGTTATTTTTATCCTGGGAAGACATTTCAAGAGGAAAGGATAAAAGTAATGGTGTGACCCAGGAAACGTGACAGACACTGATAGCAAAATGATAATCTTGAACATGGTAACCATCTATTCAAGTGTATTCAATATGACGTACTTGCACTGATTCCATCAGATATGCTTACGTGTAACTGAATCTGCAATATATACATGCATTCATACAAAATTGGACCTTTATGGAGAAGAGATTGTTGCAGATAATAGGCTAACAGAGTGAACCAATTGATAGTGACAATCAGGATAAGGCTACTATCACAAAGATCTAACATCAAAAGTTGAGACTAACTAAACTGACAAAACCAGATAAAACAGGAGTGAGTTAGAAGGGTAGAAAAGCTCCCAGAGTAGTACAAAAACTGGCTGAACACACAAGGGGCAGAATATCAGATCTGAAGAATATTAGAATGAAGTAAAAATGTGGAAAGCCAGTAAATGACATTCAAGTTTAGACAAAGCTGTAAGAAAAGATTGAGACCTTGTGAAAGGAAGTCTGGTTGCAAGGGGAAACAGATCGAGCAGTGTTAGTCCAGACAGTGACAGGAGGTCTAGTAAGAGAAGAAACTTAACAATAGCAAGGATCAAAGAACTGGTCAAGAGAGCCACCAGAAATATTCTTTACAATAGAGAAGCTCCAGTGGCTACCAACAAGTTAAGTGCTAAATTGGTAAAGGAGACACAGTGGGCGGCACGGTGGCACAGTGGTTAGCACTGCTGCCTCACAGCGCCTGAGACCTGGGTTCAATTCCCGACTCAGGCGTGTCTGCGTGGGTTTCCTCCGGGTGCTCCAGTTTCCTCCCACAGTCCAAAGATGTGCGGGTCAGGTGAATTGGCCATGTTAAATTGCCCGTAGTGTTAGGTAAGGGATAAATGTAGGGGTATGGGTGGGTGGTGCTTCGGCGGGTGGGTGTGCACTTGTTGGGCCGAAGGGCCTGTTTCCACACTGTAAGTAATCTAATCTAATCAAAAAAAAATCCTGTGAGTTAGCAAGAGTTTATAGAGGTATCATGTAAAGGATTGTCAATAGTGTCATATAGATGAATATGTACAGAGCAAGTGGTGTCAGTGGTGCAAGTAAAACTAAGGCCTGACATGAAGTCCAGGGACTTGATCAACAACCTACTCAGGAAATAAGAATAGACTGAGCAGGGGGAATAGTAAGTATGAGCCTTTCTCAAGCACTTTGATATTCCAGGGAATGTACGTCCAATGATGCCAAAACAATATCTTTGCAAAGAGAATAATTTCAAAACAAATTATTTTTAAAACGTCCGTTACATGGTGGCTAAGCAAGCCTCTATGGGGCCAAATTATGTCTCCCAGGTGTGATTTGTTTTCAGTTAGGTCTGTCCTATTGGTTGTATTCTGCTAAAGCCAGAACTAGAAGGAATTTTCTTAATGCGTGTAGATAATTCCCTCTTGGGAAGCATTTAACAAGTTTCTGATAGGTAAAATTATGAAGGAATTCAAATTTTGATCTTGGGCCAGAGCTTTTAAATATATGTAAGGAGTGTTTACATATGTAGAGTTGGATGTTGCACAGACTAAATTAGGAATGGTCCTAAATCTGCAATCTTGCCGAGAGGATGTTGATAGAATCCCAATAAATCAGGCCAGGTCCCTGGATGTGGGAACTCCTTGATGCTAGAGTGATGTGATGCAGTATTAACAATTCTGTGATGAGAGTTTGTGGCTTGTGGAACTTTGGCTTAGAGTTTATGATTTGGAGGTTGAGCTGCACACACTGCAGCACATCAGGGACCCTCCTCTTTATGGTGTAGTCTTCTGATTTGATCAGTGTTCAGACATGAGAGGCTGTGACTATGAGTAGAGCAGGTATGGGACCCAGGAAGTGGAAGAACCTCCGACTTTGCAATTGGCCAATAGGTTTGAGGAATTTTTAGCTGAGAACCAGAATAAGACAATAAGACATAGGACCAGATATAAGACACTCAGCCCGTCAAGTCTGCTCTGCCATTCAGTGTGATCACGGTTGATGATCCTCAACTCCATTTTCCTGCCATTTCCCCATAACCATTGATTCCCTCTCAGATTAAAATTATGTTTATCTCAGCTTGAATACACTTAATGTTCTGGCTTCAGCAACGCTCTATGTAAAGAATTTAACATATTCACAACCCTCTGAGAAAAGCAACTCTTCCTTATCTGTGTCTTAAATATTCTGAGATTATGCCATCTGGTCGTAAACTCTCTTCCAAGGGGAAACAGCCTTCCCGCATCTACCCTGTCAAATCCTGTATGATAACAACCCATTGTTATCTAGTAATAATCCCCATTAGTGCTCCTAGGCTGACCGTTACCAACCCCTTTGTCCGTCCAACTATTCTTCTCTCTCTTTGGGCTCCATCTCCACTTATCATTTACTCCATATCTGCTCCCCCCACCCTATCGTCTGCACATAAACCAGCATTTTCCAAGCTATCATCAGTTCTGAAGTAGGGTCACTTGATCCCTAACTGTGATTTCTCTCCTCAGACCTGTTGAGATTTTCCTGCCATTTCTGTTTTCGTTTCAATCAGATCATCTATTATACTCCAATATTGAAATGAGTATAGACCCAATCTCCTCAAAGATCTCCTTATAAATCAGTCCCCCATACCTCACCTCAGCCTAATGAACATTCTCTGGACCATCTCCAATGTCAGTATATCTTTCCTTGTTTAGTTAAGAGTGCATACTATCAAATAGATGAGTTGGACTGGTGATACAAAACTGCTTTTTTTCCTGTCAATCATTATATTTATGTTTTGCATATTTATGAAGTAATAAGATATTGGTTATTAATTAGTTCATTTTGGTTAATGGTATATGTATAAGATCGCTGTACAAGTTGAATTTTTTAAAAATCTAGTTAAAGGTGTTAGAGGATATCTTGTGGGGCAATGATAATATCCCTACCTTGGAGCCAGAAGGTCTATGTTCAAGTCCCACCAACTCCAGAGCTGTGTAATAACATCCCTGAACAGGTTGATTAGAAAATATTCAGTTTAAAGATGTTTTTCTCTGTCACCATGCTTACTTGGCACCCTTTCCCATCTACCCATCTGGCAAACTTCCCTCCCTGTACCCCATCATCACACTTGCCTTATTTACTTGTGGTTTGAAAGCAGTTCTCAAAGTGGCTGTCAGGATCTTCAAAGACAGAATATTGCAGCTGACTGCTATGAAAAGTGTGCATGGTTTGTCATTTGACAGTTCTGTGCTACGTGGAACTGTCAAAACAGAAGTATGGTTCCATATTTCCTAAGGAGGCCTGAGCCAATCTCCTCTATGAAAGGTGCCTCCTTCTTTCATAACAAGGAAGGGCCAATGTAGGAGATTAGGCAAAAGTGGGTACTGCAGACGCTGGAGATTAGATTCAAGATTAGAATAGTGCTGGAAAAGCACAGCAGGTCAGGCAGCATCAGATGAGCTTAATTTCTGATGAAGGCCTTTGCCTGAAACGTCGGTTTTTCTGCTCCTCGGCTGCTGCCTGACCTGCTGTGCTTTTCAGCACTACTCTAAACTTGTTTCCAATGTAGGAGATTGCCAGTTCTCGGAAAATCTGGCTCAATGTATCTCTCTGATACTGGTGGACTCAAAAGTGAGAGACATGTAGGGGGAGGGGGGAGTGTTGTGGTAATATCACTGTTCTAGTAATCCAAAATCTCAACTAACGCTCTGAGGAATAAGTTTGAATCTTACCATGGCAGATGGTGAAATTTGAATTCATTAACATTTGGAATAAAAGCTACTGGTGACCATATAACATTTGCCAATTATTGTAAGAACCTATCTGAGTCATTATGGTCTAGTCTAGCCTACACATGGCTCTTTTGTAATGTGGATAATTCTCATTGGCCCTTTGAAATGGTCCAGCAAGTCACTTAGTTATCTGGCCATTAAGGATGGACAATAAAGGCTCACCTAACCAGTGATCCCTTCATCACATGAATGAATATATTTAAAGATTCCAGAGTCAAACAGCCCACACCTCATTGTGCTCAAAATGTCCTTTCTATAAATGGTCTTTTAAAATGAGTGCTTAGATTTTTGTATGTTCATTCATTCATTGAGATACTGGAATGAACATTTAGCACAGGAGACCATTACAACTGAACAAAGAATGGTGGCAAGGTGGGGGAGAGGGAAAGAGAGGTGGGAGAGAGAGAGAGACAGAGAGAGAGAAAGAGAGAATTTTACCCTTGTCATTTATAATTCTTTCTTTTGTAACTTCCAGGAAGATTACTTGGTAACAGATGATCTCCTGGTGGATTATTTCAATGTATTTCTCAGCCTATTTGTAAGTAATTTCTTGATGGTGGTTCGAATGCTCTGTAGTTTGTGCTGATTGTCATAGATATGCTCATGTTTTACTCCAATTATGAAAATGACATAAGCAGATCAACCAATGCAGTTGCAGAATGTGGCTTTCATATTTGTCTTACAATAACATCTACTTCTTTTAAGGCTCGTTGTAGATTTTACAAAACAATCCTTTTTTATCCAGCGTATTCATGTATAGCGACATGTCAAAATTAAAAAGTGGTCATTTTCACTTCCTGATAAAGCTTAAATCTAAATTGTAAATTCATAGTTTTGGCTCAATCTGAACAATGTGCAGCAAGACTCACTTGGAAAGTAGATTGACATTTAGTCTAGGACCAGTCTCAAACTTACTTTGCAAGGTGAACATTTGTGAACCTTGCTGAACTTCCTGAACATATAGGGCAGAGATTATCCACAACCTGTGGTATAAATATTATACATTTTTAAGTTTTGAGTGATGTAAATGTGCAGCACTTTCTCCGAAATAGGATGGCCACCTTTCCAGTTGAATCTGAGCCATATAATATAAATAGGGGTTCTGCATCTGTTCAAACCTGAACTCAGAGTCATAGAGTTATACAGCACACAAACAGACACTTCGGCCCAATTCGTTACTGCTGACCAGATATCCCAGTCTGACCTAGCCCGATTTGCTAGCATTTGGCATGTATCCCTCTAAACCCCTCTTATTCATATATCCATGCAGATGCCTTTTAAATGTTGTGATTGTACCCACCTCCAGCACTTGCTCTGGCAGCTCAGGCCATACACAACCCACCCAGTGTGTGAAAAAGTTACCCCTCCAGCCCTTTTAAAGTTCTTCCTTCTCATATTAAACCTATGCTCTCTAGTCTTGGACTCCGCTACCTGAGAAAAAGGCCTTGGATATTCACCTTATCCATGCCCCTCATGATTTTATAAATTTCCGTAAGGTCACCCTTCAGCCTCTGGTACTCCAGGGAAAAAAGCCCCAGCCTATTCGGCCTTTCCCTACAACTCAAATTGTTCAGTCCTGGCACTATCCTTATATTATCTTTTCTGCACCCCTCTCAAGGTTAACAACATCCTTCCTATAGAAGGGCAACTAGAATTATATGCAGTATTCTAGAAGTGGCCTTACTAATGTCCCATATAGTCACAACATTACCTCCCAACTCCTACACTCAATGTTTTGACCAATGAAGACAAGCGTGCCAAATGCGTTCTTCACTGCCCTGTCTACCTGTGAAGTCACCTTCAAGGACATATGCACCTGCACTCCCCAGGGCCCTACTCTGTAAGGCATTAACCATGTTAGTCCTGCCCTGATTTGCCTTACCAAAATGCAACACCTCACATTTATTTGAATTAATCTCCATCTGCCACTCTTCAGCCCATAGGCCTATCTAATAAAAGTCCCGTTCTACTCTGAGATAATCTTCTTCATCATCTATTACACCATCTATTTTGGTGTCATCTGCAAACTTACCCACTAACCATGCCTCATATATTTACATCCAATCATTCATATAAATGACAAAAATCAGTTGACCAAGCACCAATCCTTGTGGCATACCACTGGTCACAGGCGTATAGTCCGAAAAGGAACCTTATATCATCACCCTCTGTCTCCTACCTTCAAGTCAATTTTGTATCCATTTGGCTAGCTCCCACTAGATCCCGTGTAATCTAATCTTACTAACCAGTCTACCATGTAGAACCTTTGTCAAATGCTTTGCTGAAATGCATATAGACAACATTCCTGCTCTGCCTTCATCAATTTTCTTTGTTACCTCTTCAAAAAACTCAATCAAGTTGGTGAGACATGATTTCCCATGCACAAAGCCATGTTGACCATCACTAATCAGTCGTTGCCTTTCCAATGCTGATAAATCCTGTCCCTCTGAATTTCCTCTAACAATTTATCCACCACTGACACAAGGCTCACTGATTTATAGTTCCCTGACCATTCCTTATAAGCTTTCCAAAATAATGGTATCACATTAGCCACCCTCAAATTTTCCAGCTATTCACCCGTCGCTGTTGATGATGAAAATATCTCAGCAAGGAGCCCCACAATCTCTTACATAGCTTCCCACAGAGTTCTGGGAAACTCCAGATCAGGCCCCAGGGACTTATCTACCTTTATGCATGTTAAGTCCTCGAGTACCTGCTCTTCTGTAATATGAACTCTTTTCAAGACATCATTATTTCTTTCCCCAAGTTCCCTACCTTCCAGGTCCTTCTCCACAATGAATACTGACGTGAAATATTCATTTAGTATCTCACCCATTGAATGAAGAATAAATAAAAAGAATAAAAGTAAAAACCATTGTAAAAAGTATACTACCACAAAGACACAAAAGATGTTGTCAACTTAATTTGGCACCTTTCATGCTAAAATATCAAAAGGAAACATTGGCAGTATTTGAAAATGATGTTGTGATGGAAAGGCATTAGGGAAAATGATCTCATTTGGGCCTCAACAACTCCAATACTTGTAAAATATTATAACTAGGTTACAAAAAAGAGGAAATTTGAGCATTGTTTGTATACCCCTTTTAAATACATCCACATTGACAAAATGAAGATAAAAGCGCACCCCTTGGAATTCATCAAAGTTGTCCATTTTGATTTATTTTTCCTGTTAAAACCAGGTGCAAAATGAACTTGCAAATGCAAATAATTTCGAGAAAGCCTGGCCAAAGAATTCACTTGATACATCAGAGGTGTATATTTCACAGGCTTGAAAGAAAAGACAAAATAAAACTTACATCAATCTCACTTTAAAGAGCGTTCGAAGGAAGTATTTTCATTTTGAAGGGGTCTGTAAATTTGAAAAATTTGCCAGTAGTACTAATCATTATTTACTACTGTGGTGTGCTGCCTCCTCACCTCCTCCCACACACCATAACACTCACTACCGCTCCCTACCCCTTCTATCCTCCAACAATCCTCCCATTCTCCACTTCATTCTCCTGACCCTTCTGCTCACTATCTTATGTCTATCCTGATCCTCCCTCATCCATCATTCTCTACTTCTGTCTCCAGAACCACTCATCGCCATGCTTGCCATTTTCTTCCAATTAGTTTTCAGCATTGAGGAGCACTGATTCATTGGGATGGGGCAACATAATAGATAGGTTAAAAACAATGACTGCAGATGCTGGCAATCAGATTCTAGATTAGAGTGGTGCTGGAAAAGCACAGCAGTTCAGGCAGCATCCGAGGAGCAGCGAAATCGACGTTTCGGGCAAAAGCCCTTCATCAGGAATACAGGCAGAGAGCCTGAAGGGTGGAGGGATAAGTGAGAGGAGGGAGGGGGTGGGGAGAAAGTAGCATAGAATACAATAGGTGAGTGGGGGAGGGGATGAAGGTGATAGGTCGGGTGGGGGGAGGGTGGAGTGGATAGGTGGAAAAGAAGATAGGCAGATAGGACAAGTCATGGAGACAGTGCTGAGCTGGAAGTTTGCAACTGGAGTGAGGTGGGGGCAAGGGTAATGTGGAAACTGTTGAAGTCCACATTGATGCCCTGGGGTTGAAGTGTTCTGAGGTGGAAGATGAGGCGTTCTTCCTCCAGGCGTCTGTTGGTGAGGGAGTGGTGGTGAAGGAGGCCCAGGACCTCCATGTCCTCAGCAGAGTCGGAGGGGGAGTTGAAATATTGGGCCACAGGGCGGTGTGGTTGATTGGTGTGGGTATCCCAGAGATGTTCCCTAAAGCGCTCTGCTAGGATGCGTCCAGTCTACAGGAGGTTTCCTTTCGCTGATTGACCAGATGCCTTGAGACTTCATGAGATCCGGATCAGTGTTGAAGACTCTTAAGGCAACTCCTTCCTAACTGTATAGTACAGTGTTGTCACCGCTAATGAGCCTGTACTGTCAGTGGAATATGATAGCCCAGAGATGGTGATCGTTGTGTCATGGACATTGTCTGTAAGGTAGGATTTGAGTACAACATATCAGGTGTTTACATGATTAGACTGTAAGTCTGCTCTTCCAATTTTGGAGCAAACCTCAGAAGGAAAATGTTGCAGAGCTAGTGGATTTGTCTTTGTCTTTTCCAGTGCCAAGGTCAATGCCAAGTGGACTTAACTGTTTCATTTTCTTTCGGAATGAGAACAGCTTCCCTCCATCTACTCTGGCCGGTAGCTTCATGATTCTGAACACCTCCGTGAAATCGTTTTGCAACCTTTCTTCTCCAAGGCGAACAGATCCGACTTCTGTTTAGATTAGACTTACAGTGTGGAAACAGGCCCTTCGGCCCAACAAGTCCACACCGACCCGCCGAAGCGCAACCCACCCATACCCCTACATTTACCCCTTACCTAACACTACGGGCAATTTAGCATGGCCAATTCACCTGACCCGCACATCTTTGGACAGTGGGAGGAAACCGGAGCACCCGGAGGAAACCCACGCAGACACGGGGAGAATCTGCAAACTCCACACAGTCAGTCGCCTGAGTCGGGAATTGAACCCGGGTCTCAGGCACTGTGAGGCAGCAGTGCTAACCACTGTGCCACCGTGCCGCCCAAACCACTGTGCCACCGTGCCGCCCTAACCTTTTTAGTGAACAAAGGTTCCTTATTCCTAAGACTCTGCTTTCTGCATCCTTGCTAATGCCCTACCATCAAACCAAAGTTGCAAACAAACTGACTTTATCTTAGACTTCCCTGGAAAAGGGATGGCGTCAGTGCTGAAAATGTGTTGCTGGAAAAGCGCAGCAGGTCAGGCAGCATCCAAAGAGCAGGACAATTGACGTTTCGGGCATGAGCCCTTCTTCAGGCATCAGTGGTCTGGATCACTGTTTGAGACAGGGACCAAAAGTAATAGGTTTCTTTTTACTGAATTGGAGAAGATTTCTGCTCACTCAGTTTAGTGCCAGATGCAGAAAAAGTTTTTCACAACAGTGGAGGGATCAAGAGAGGTGACGACCAGCTGAAGCAGTGTCCTCAGCATATTTGTTGTTATGTCCCAAGATAGGAAGAGTGAACTGATTCCTTTCCTTGTTCTGTTCCTCCACTGACCAAAACAAAGTTTGAATTTAAAAATGTAGGAGGTATTACCATATACAGTATGTACAAATTATGTACACCCTGTATTAGAAACAAATCAGTTACATTCCTTTAGTGACAAATAAAAAAACATTTTGTGGCAAGTAAAAGCATAAAAGTAAAAGTGCAAAGATTATGAACAAAACGTTTGAACTGTGCAAATATATACCGTTACCATTATTGAAAACTAACTCCAATATACTTGCACACAACCTCCAAGTGTTTAGTGTACTACACCTGTGATGATGAGGCCTTCCTGGAAGTTTTCTAATCACATGCATTGATGAAAGAGGTTTCAGAAAAAAAAGAGAAACTGAGGGGAAAGGCTCTGTGCAAGCTATCAATCTGGTTTCAATTACAATATCTTTCTTTCTGTGGGATTGTGTTCAAATAATGACTGGAATTGTGAGTGGCGAGAATAGCCGTTTTTAGTCAGTAGCACAGACAAGTTCAAGGCAGCAACACAATCCCGAAATACAGTTCTTACAAAAGCCTCTTTATTCAACATTCTTACATATATTAAAATGCCATTACTGTGGTGTTACGTTGTTTTATCTATAGTACAGAAAGGTTTGAATGATTTCTGTCCTGGGAGACAGGAGATGGATCAAAACATGTGCTGCCTGCTACTTTTGATGTAATTAAGAATGCCTGTCTGATCTGCTTGCATACTTAAGAGGTGTTAGTCCTTTTGTCTTTTAAGTTAGTAAATGTTAGTAAAACTACTATACTTATATGCTCTAAGTAAGTTCAAAAATGTACCTGTATTTAATAAAAGTATAAAAGACACTGAACTGATTACCGCAGCAGGGTTGTGAAATTTGTTTTTCATTTTTGCAGTTTTGTCAGTTAATTTCTTGAAGGGATAATGGCCCAGTTAAAAGTTATTTAACAGGTACTTACTAATTGGAGAATCTATTCAGGTCCAAGAGGTGGTTGGTAAGAGCTGATTAGTATTATAATGTTTTGTGGAGACTTGAAGGGAATGATATTGTTCTGTCTGCTACACTTACTCAGAGATAAACACAGCTTGTAGCAAGGGCTGATAAGGTGTGAAATTACAGTAATGTATTAAAAGAATTGTTTTGATTAGAAAGGATCTTTTAAGTGATAAGCCTGATGAAGGGCTTATGCCCGAAACGTCGAATTTCCTATTCCTTGGATGCTGCCTGACCTGCTATGCTTTAACCAGCAACACATTTTCAACTGTGATCTCCAGCATCTGCAGACCTCATTTTTTACTCTTATGGTCTACCTTATGATAGAAAAATGTACTGCAGAACGGCAGTGTTATAAATGAATGAATAGAACAGTGTTATAGTAAATAACAGGTGAGAAAAGGGTTATGAATGAATGAACAGGAACCCAGTATTAATGAATGTAGTGAGCTTGAGAGTGGGTTAATAAAGATAACCTATAACACAATATCTCATGTTCCTTAATCTGTGTTATGTGTCCATATTTTTGAAAGCAGACTTTGTATCTTCATCCAAGTAGCTTGTTAGTGCCAAATGCAAGATTCTTGTTGCTATAGCCAGTGTATATTATTTTGCAAAATGTTCTTTGAAAAGAGTTCAAGATACATACACATCTCCAGTCAATAATATTGTACATTAATATTTTGATGAAAGTATCTTCAGTTAAATGTAAAAAACTAGTGCTGTCTCTTTGGTGGACTAGGCTTTACCAAATGCATTATACATGCCCACTATTTGATGCTTCTTCCTATATTCCTAGCCACTTTAGTTATTATTTTAATCATTCATGATGGCAGTCAAAATTTCTTAACAGAAGTGCTTTTCCTCTCTCAAATTTAAGTTATCCTATTTGTATGAAAGTAAACTGTGATACAAAGACATCTAACTCTTAATCCCTGGACTCTCCAAAAACAAGGCTGCTATAAAGTTGTCTTTGTACATATCAAGAAATATAAGTGTAATATTTTCCCTAAATTTTAAAAGTAGTCTTGCCAACTTTGTTGTTTCAGAGGTGTCATTGCAAGATGTTCCACGCTAGCGCTCTCATCCAGTCAAATAGCTTTTTGTCCCACCTCCAATAGTTTTTTTCTTGAGAATAAACAAAAGTTTTCATATCTTAAAAAGATTAATGCCCCAAGGATTGTTCCCATTTTCTCATTGCTTATTCCCAAAAAATCACAAGGCAAATATCTTTCCTTCATTGAAATACCATTCCTGTATATCAATGAAACACTCATCAGCCATGATTAAATGGTGGAGTGCACTCGATGAGCCAAATGGCCTTGCTTCCACTCCTATGTCTTATGGTCTTATGGACTGTCCTATGGGGTGAGTTTGTATTTGCAGAGTTGTATTTTTGCATGCATTCTGTTTTTGTTCAAATAGCACACAACCTGCAATAATCAATGCAGGCAGTCAATCCATATAACATTGTATAAATTCCTACTTTGGAAACAGAACCAGTCTGACTCAAGATTGAGATACAGACAGACTCTAACTTCACACCTTTAATACATTGTCTGAGCTGAGGTTTCACCTTTTTTATAAAACCTTAACTTATCTCAAAAATATAACTTAAAAGAAGTTCTGGAATTTAAATATTAATGAATTAAATCTGCAACTCATCTAAAAGATGAAAGACTTAACAGCAATCTAGGTTTGTTCAATATATCATTTGATATGCATGACACTGTGATCTTTTGCTATAAATTCTGTATCTTATGATCCTTGCCCATTAGTTACCTGATGAAGGAGCAGCACTCTGAAAGCTAGTAATTCCAAATAAACTTGTTGGACTATAACGCGGTGTTGTATGTTTTTTAAATTTGTTAACCCCAGTCCAACTCCAGCACCTTCATATCATGACTATCCTGGTGAGAGTTGTCAGCTTACTTAGAGAAAAAAAATTGTTTAGTTACCTTTGCATTAAATCATCTTCATTTTTGTTTACCAGGATTATCCAAAGCCAATTTGGTTTAACAAAGAAATTGAGGTATTTGAAATTGTAGATAATGCCAAGAAAAATCTGATAAAACATTTGAGAAACTTGGAACATTCTTTAACTCCAATGAACACTGGTTCCCATGGGGCAGACAAATCCAGAATGAATTATCCTCCTCAAAACCTCACCCCTGCGGATCTGAACTTTGAAACCAGCTTCACTGTACAGGTAGGCAGATGATTCATCATGTCATCATGTCTTTAGTTAATTCTCTCAGTAGTGTATGTCTTATAGTCATTAATTCACACCTATTATAAAGTTAAAAATCACTAGTGTGCTTCCAATTAAACCTGTTGGACTATAACCTGGTATTGTGTGATTTTTAACTTTGTACACCCCAGTCCAACACCGGCATCTCCAAATCATGACTGTTATAAAGTGATCCTTTTAACTATCCAGAAATAACCCTACCCACTCCATTGTTCCAGAGGCTTCTTTGCATGATTTTCCAACTCTAGCGATTGCATCTAGTCAGCTTTCTGGCCCTTTCTTGAGAGCATTTTTAACATTCCCATTCCCCTGTTCCATCCCCAATACCCTGCAAGTTTATTTTCATGTGCTTTCAAATAAATCCAACAGATTTATTTGAAAGCACTAGCTTTTGAAGCGCTGTTCCTTCATCAGGACACTACAACTACATGATCGTTCTAGCTACTGCTTCCAAATAAACCCTAAACTCTGGATTTGTGTGATTTTTAACCTTGTAAAGTTAAAGTTATTAAAATGTTTTCTTCAGTTGCAGTTTGGGTGGTGTATACTTCGTTAGCCAAAATAATTGAGGGTTATGTAGGGCTGCACAGGAAGCCAAGGAAATCTTGTCATCATTGACCATTTTCATTGCAGATGGGGCTTAATCTCATTTTGAATTGTGAAATATGACCAATGTAAGGCAGAGAATACAATTCAGAATCAATAGGAGTACTGACGATTTAGGGGAAAGATGAAAGAGCAAATATGAGAATGTAAAAGGAACTATAAGAAAAATCCAGCAACAAATATAAACAGAAATTCCAATGTCTTCTCAGGGCATATAAATAGTAAGAAAGTAGCAAGTTTTGGGAAGATTTGGAGCTCAGGTTGAGGTTCTGGATGTAAGTTTGCTCGCTGAGCTGGATGGTTCATTACCAGACGTTTCATCACCCTACTCGGTAACATCTTCAGTGGGCCTCTGGGCGAAGCACTGCTGATGATTACTGTTTTCTATTTATATGTTTAGGTTTCGTTGGGTCGATGATGTCATTTCCTGTGGTGATGTCATTTCCTGTTCTTTTTCTCAGGGGGTGGTAGATGGGGTCTAACTCGGTATGTTTGTTGATAGAGTTCCAGTTGGAATGCCATGCTTCTAGGAATTCTTGTCCGTGTCTCTGTTTGGCTTGTCCTAGGATGGATGTTTTGTCCCAGTCGAAGTCTGTATGTAAGGATACTAGTGAGAGAGCGTCATATCGTTTTTTGGCTAGTTGATGTTCATGTATCCTGGTGACTAGTTTTCTACCTGTTTGTCCAATGTAGTGATTGTTACAGTTCTTGCACTATATTTTGTAAATGACATTAGTTTGCTTCTTGTCTGTATAGGGCCTTCCAATTCATTAGCTGCTGTTTTAGAGTGTTGGTGGGTTTCTGGGTTACCATGATGCCAAGGGATCTGAGTAGTCTGGCAGTCGTTTCCGAGATATCTTTGATGTAGGGGAGAGTGGCTAGAGTTTCTGGACGTGTTTTGTCTGCTTGTTTGGGTTTGTTGCTGAGAAATCGACGGACTGTGTTCATTGGGTACCTGTTCTTTTGGAATGCACTGTATAGGTGATTTTCCTCTGCTCTGCGTAGTTCCTCTGAGCTGTTGTATGTGTTAGCTCATTGAAATAATGTTCTGATGCAGCTTCATTTGGCAAAAATCAACAATCCAAATGACTGTTGATTTTGTTCTGAATTATTGTTGCGCAAGTTTCTCACTGTCCCAGTTAATCTGATAGGCCTGTAGTTGTTGAGTTTATTTTTTTCCCCTTTTTAAACAGTTTACAATTTTCCAATTCTCTGGCACTAGCTCTGTTTCTAAGCAGAGTTTCCATTTTATGGCCAGTGTTTCAAAATGTTCTACCTTTTCTTTCCTGACTATATCTGGAGTGCACATCACCAAGTTCTGGTGACTTATCAACTTTAGGTACAGCCACCCTGTCTAATCTTTCTTCTTTATCATCTTCCTGCCCATCTAGTGTCTCAACTTCATCCTCTTTCACCATGCTTTTTCTTCCTTGATAAAGATAGTTGCAAAGTACTCAATCAGCATTTCTACCATACGCTCTGCTACCATATGCAAGTTCCCTTTTCAGTCCTTAATTGGCTCTTTCTTCTCCTGTCACCAGCATGTTACTATTTATAAATCATATATTAAAAAAAACTTTAAACTCCCTTTTATGTCAGTTGATAGTGTATTTTCATACTCTTTGCTTTTCTTTGCTTTCTCACATTACCTCTGAATTTTCTATATTCAGTCTGATTTTCAATTATATTATTAGCTGACATCTGTTGATTAACTTTTGATTAATATGATCCACCTCAATCTCCAGTAAGGCCCTTCTTCATTGGACTGGAAAGCTAATAGTATAAAAAAATTATCCTGAATACAATTCATTTCTTCCACTCTGCCCTTACATTCATTATTATGTTGCTCTGGCTGTACCTCCCAGAGGAACCATTACTCTCACCCATATGAGAACAGACTACTGGTTGGTGAATGAAATGCACTTGGGGAAATTTCTTGACTACTTGTCGGTTACCCAGTTCTATGCAGGTACCAGGAAGAAGTGTTAAATGCAATCCTGGGCACAACTTCAGGTATATTAGTACTTAATATAATTTGTTTTTTACACTTTGATATGGTGAACGTATTGATCACTATTCATCACTCATCAACGATTGTCTGTCCATTTAAAGCGACTCTGGATCAAAATTGTGCATTACTGCAGTCTATATTTCTTAGCCGAGTTGGCTGAACAGCTAGTTTGCAATGCAGAGTGACATCAAAAATGTGGGTTCAAATCCTGTACCAGCAGAGGCCACCATGAAGATCTCAGGCAAGGGGCAAGGCCATGCAGGTAAAGTTGCCACCAGGTTAAACCACCACCAGTCATCTATCTCTAATGAGAGAGCAGCGTGATGGTGCCCTTGGAATATGGTGACTTTACATTACCTTGCCTTGCCTTTATTTCTTCAGATACCTTTCTGGGTTAACAAGCCACTCTGACCATACAACTATTTTATCAATTTTAGTGCCTCGATCAGGAACAGGGTGTTTCATGGATAAGAAGTGAGAGACTTCCAGCATTCCTTAAGAGTGACTGTTACTTTGAGTACAGGTAAAATCACCAAATTTTTTTTGAGTGATTATTATTTTGATAAGTACTTTTTGTACCACTATGATAGTCATATTCTCAATTGTTGCAGAGTCCTTTTTTAATATTTATTAAAGTATACATTAATTAGTTTGTACAAGTGTGCAGATAGCTATCTTGAAAATTGTGATCTCTCAATGGCGGGTAAACTGTGAGTTATCTGCCAAGGGTGTTTTATTAACCATGCAGTATGAGGAACGCAAAAGATTTCATGTAGGTTTTTCTTCCTCTTAATAGCAATGTTTCCAGCTCTGTTGTTTGCTCCAAAAACCGTATCTGGAAGAAATGGTAAAATATGTCTTTAATTTTGGCTCTTTGACAGGATTTTTAACTTAAATACAAATGTTTTGAAAAATTCAAATTGGATTGAGTTGGGCCTCACTGGTGCAGGAGGAAGTGGAAAGTAGGCTGTTCATGTTCCTGATGAAGGGCTTTTGCCCGAAACGTCGATTTCGCTGCACTTTGAATGCTGCCTGAACTGCTGTGCTCTTCCAGCACCACTGATCCAGAATCTGATTTCCAGCAACTGCAGTCATTGTTTTTACTGTCACACTCCATTCTGCACCCATTGTGGTACTTGTGGAGATAGTGACCCAGATGGTTACAATTAAACAGGGAATTAAGGGACCTCTTCTCAGCACCAAGCTCATGATTGTCCACATTTCTAGTATGGAACTGGCTTTCGACGGAATTATCATAATTTCTCTGCAGCGTGACACAAGATATCACAAGTCTCCTAATGGATTATATAAGAATGAGGAAACAACTCCTCCAGACCAACTGTCAATTTTGTAACTGTCCAATGCATTGCAGATGATTGGCTCAAGTACTTTCAGAAAGAGGCTTTTGAAACTTGAAGTCAAAATAATGCCCCTCATCATCCCTTAAAGACCCTCTCTGCAAATACACTTGACTTTCGGTGGTACCTTATTTGATGTTCGAACTTCAAAAATTCAACATTTTCTTATCTTAAGACCCTCCTAACGTTTGCTTCCACCTTCTCAAAGGTGTCTTTGAACTAAATGACTTGGTCCATCTTACTTTTATAGATGTAGAACAACCTGCTTAAGGCCATCGTTCTCTAAGTCTAGTTGTGAGGTTTTACAGATGTTTGGAGTGATCGGGAGGGTTTTGGTATTTATATCCACTATTATTCACAACTCTTCTTTCAGTGTCTTAACCTCATCATGGATAATGGGCCTGTGATTAGACATGCCATAGACCTCTCTTCTAAGCCTTATGGATGAAGGTGGTTCTTCATAAGTTCATGCTACCCTTTCAGCCTTAGTCTGTCCTGTAGTTCAGTCTTGTCTGACCACATGCACAACATTTTCTCATTATATAGGAGTGATGGAGCAGGGCAGTTTTCAACTATGTTGTTTCAGGAAGGATCAGAGTCATCAAGCCTGGATTTGAAGATTGCAGCCACTTTTGCCTGTTGCTGGTTGGTTTGTGCCAGGAGCTGTCTGATTTTAGTTAAACATCAGGGTCAGATTGTTGCCAAACAAACATTCTCAAGGCTCCCTTTGCATCTTCTAATTCTTCATTCAATCAATTATTTTCTGTGTGTAACCCAGTGAGTCAAATATTTCAGTCTCAAAGTGGTCAGAGACTGGATGCATAACTGAAGATGCCTACTGCCACTCATGTGGAAATTGCTTGGAAAGTTTAAACTTCTGATGGACAATTCCTGGTCTACCAGAGATCCTGCAGGAATATCTCAGAATCTTTGCTGGCGTTGGAGACTTCAAAGATTTCCATGATACTTATTGTTACCGAAAGAATGTTTGGCAGATCAAAACCAAAGTTTAGATTTTATGTATCTGCACTTGACATGCTTTCAGTGGTGGCCATGCAAATAGGGGGTGGCTAGCTCATCACCTTCCCACTCATACCCCAAGCTAAGCTTTATAGTTTGTTAGGTGGGCACATGCCAAAATCAGCTGATTGTCTACATTAATAAATAGTAGTGGACAAGTAACTGATTTTGGCATCTGCCCAATTCAGAGCAAAAGCACAAGGTAACTGTGCTAACTTGCTCAATAAATAGCCTTTTCAAATAGGTCAGTAGACTTCAATAACATACTAACCATGCTGCAATACAGTTTGTATGAGCAGTCAGTGAGAGTAGGCAGAGTTTAAGCATGCAGGATTGGAAGTGGGGAGCATTAAGTAATTCAGATGTATAGTGGCACATTTCTCTCAGCATGTCATGCTGCAAAAGGACAGAGCTCACTACCACCATAAGATATAGGAGCAAACTTAGGCCATTCAGCCCATTGAGTCTGTTCCATCATTCAATCATGACTGAAATATTTCTCAACCTTATACTCCTGCTTTCACTCTGTTACCCTTGATCTCCTTAGTAATCAAGAATCCTTCTAGCTCTGTCTTAAATACACCAAGACCTGGTCTATAGATCTCTGCAGCAATGAGCTCCACTGAGCTAGAGATTGAAACCATTATGTCACACACCATAATATTGTGGTGACATCTTTAGCATGACTTTTATGGGGTATATCACACATTTTGTGTAAGACACAATACAAATCTACCCATCTCATCCAACACTCCGCACTCCCCATTCTTCCTTCTCTTGTCCACTCTGGCACACCCTTCATCTAAAACCCATACCCAGTCACTGTAGCTTCCATTATCCATGCAGCATGAAACCTGCAGACAGGATGTACTGGTTATACTGATGGACTGCATAGATTGTCTACCCTGGATAACCTGCAGTTTTGTTTGCCAAGGGAAGTGAGCTTCGAGATAGTGGAAGGCATTGCAATTATCTACCATTATTTTCTCAATAACTGTAAAGCATCAGAGATTTGGAAAGTAGCGAATATGTTACTTAAGACATTGTTATTTAAGAAAGAGTGTGAAGAAATTCTTAATCTCTAAAACCTGGTCAATTTTACAACAGTAATAGATAATATTTTCGAAGTAATAATTTTTGAAAATGTAACAGCAATTGGAGGAAAACTATTAACCCACTGAATGATAAAAGGAAAAGCTATGGTTGTTATTAATATGAATATTAAGAAAGCTTTTGAAGTACCGCATAAAAGTTCCTTCAAAAAGCTGTTGCTTACTGAATAGTGGATCCATGTCAGCTTGGATTGAACAATTGTCTTAATAATAGAAAACAGCGTGTAGTGGTAAGTAGTTGTTTTTCAAAAGTTCACACAGGGATGTGTGTGGTGATCCGGTTTGGCAGAAGGAATTGAGAGAGGCAGTACAAACATAATGGTACAATTCTAAAGAGTATACAGGGACATAAATTCCACTTTAGTTTTATCAATAACATATTTCTCAAAATCCAAAGTACTATCACTTTAGAAATCATCAATATACACCATGAAGATGCCAGTAAGTTTCCCTTGTTGATACTTAGAACATTTCAGGTTCTCATTTTGGTTCAACATAACCTATGTTTAGTAAAACAGATCTTTTGAAAAGTGCCACAATCTTATGGCATAATTCGAACAGCAAATATATTTGTTTTGTTTCCAGTCCTCTTTTACACATCTTGCTTCTTCAGCTTTCCTCTCTGAAATGTTTCGTGCTGCAGAAACATGAGTTTTATACACCTACATCTGTGGTCAAAGATTCAGGATTACTTCTCCATCTGAGGCAGAAACCACTGCACCATCTATATCCCTGTAATTCTTCATAACCACAAGCAATTACTCGTGTTTCAGCCTTAATTTTCCTCTGCAAGGATCTTTCTTTAAACATTTCTGGCTCTTTCAAAGTACACTCAAGTTTCTTTGAACTATCAAATCCCTTTTCTTTTGCCTCTTATTTGTTTACCCACTAAAATATTAGAAGCTAACAAGACTTGACAGTCATGAAGACTTCTGTTTCTAGTCCCATTTTGGGCCTGTTTTGTAGCCCCCTTTCATTATGTAATTTGTTTTAAGCTGCAATCTCTCTGTGCTTTGGTTATTTTAGGACTAGTATTGTAAAATCACTTTCTTGTGCGTTTGAAACCTTGTTTTCTGATACATGCAAGAATCATTTTTAGAAATATTATTAGAACTTACACTGTACTTTTCTATTTTCTATTCTTTTACCCATTTTGTAAGTCCATGGGCTTAGTTTCTTGATTTATTATCTTGAGCGTTCAACCAATATTTAAAAATTGAAATAGCTTTCTTGCATTTCTTATTATAGTCACTTCCTTTCTAGGTCACTGAATTCCCACTCCAAGACATTTGTGATAACTCTATCCAGTTCATCTTAAATTCTCAACCTTTCACTCTGCAGCCTCTGATCTATAGTATTCTGTTTCTTCAGAGGATCATTTCAAAACACATAAACATGTGAGGTATACAGAGTGCCTGATCATCTCCTGTTCATTTTCTGAGAGTTAGTCATCAATCTCATTTAACTGAGAGAAATGACCTTTAATTATTTGATTACCATGTTGGATAACCACAATCTAATCATCCCACAGCAAAATTTTATGGCCCTCTCTTTTGTAATACACTCTATATGCAGACTTGAAGATTGAATTTTAATTGAGGCATGCAGTTCCCAATAGGCAGAGCGAGAAGTGTATGCTATTCCTACTTGTTTATCACTTTCCTGTACACTTCCAATTAAAATTTAAAGTGCCTGTGGTGTGCATGGAGCATATGAGATTCCATGGTGAGAGAAGATTTGCATTGACAAAACAGGATGAATGCAATGAAGATGACCCCTCCTCCAACTGATCCCCTGAACTGACCAGGAGTCTTTCCATTATACTAGCACAATCCAGTAACTCAAATGTGAGCATTTAATAAGGAAATTTCAGATTGAATCTTTACCATTTTTCATATCATTTATTAGAGTTCATGATATATTCTTCCACTGAATAACCTGTGTTTTGAAATCTATAAATTCAGACATATGCATTGTATTTATCCTTTAGATTGTTTTTCTCACAAATGCCATGCATGAAACCTAATAGAGGAGTTAAACATCCTTGAGTAACCAACTGTCAGGCTTCTAGCCATTAGAATTCTTAAAAATTAATTTAGGGGATGAGGCTGTTGCAGTCTTGGCCAACATTTATTGCCCAAAACTGATCAGAAGATCGATAAAAGTCAGCCACATTGCCATGTGTGTGGACTCACATGTGGGCCAGATCAGGTAAGGATGGCATTATTGAACCAGATGGGTTTTGTGACAATCAATTAAACTTCCCTACAGCTTTCTTTTATTGAATTTGCCATGGTGAGATTAAAACCCATGTCCTCAGATATTAGCGTGGTGTTCTGGATTACAAATCCTGTGATGTTACATGTCTTCCTGTGAGAATACTTTGCTTCTGATTTTACTTTTGTTTGGAAGCAGCAAGAAAAGACCATATCTTGTTTTTCCTTGGCCAGAATGTAACATCTCTTTCGTTTCTTTTCTGGTGGTAGACTTAGTCTCTGAGAATATTAGAAGGTAATCATATTCTGATGTGATTTGGAGATGCCGGTGTTGAGCTGGGGTGTACAAAGTTAAAAATCACACAGCACCAGATTATAGTCCAACAGATTTAATTGGAAGCACACTAGCTTTTGGAGCGGCGGTCCTTCATCACCTAGTGTTGTGTGATTTTTAACTTTGTACCGGCATCTCCAAATTATGACTACTATCGACACCACTAACCGCCGGCTTAAAGTGGAGAGGATCTCCAAGAAGATCGCACATATCGACACAGACATCAAGTTTCTACAGGAATGCAGGCAAGCAGGAAAGATCCCAAAAGGATTACAGATCACAAACCCACTTCAGTCGACCTACAACACAGACTACGCAGATAGACTTTGCCACAGCACCTCTCATAAACTCCTCAATCATCTCATGCACCAACTCTACAGCAGGCACCACAACCTTGAAATTCAGTTGCAGTCCACACTCTGAGCCTGCACTCAGGATATATCAGTACAATTATGTGACATTGCCAACAGACAAAGTGACAAAAAAAAAGGCTCCACTACCACCTGATGAAGGAGCGACGTTCCTAAAGCTAGTGTGCTTCCAATTAAACCTGTTGGACTATATCCTGGTGTTGTGTGATTTTTAACTTCATATTCTGATAGTTTGTTTTAAACCATTCCTCATGAAATCTATTCAGATTACAATATTCTGTATTTCGGTGTTTCAAAGAAAAACTTACATTTTAACTTCACCTTTAAGTAATCATTCTCTGCTACCCTGCTCTTTCTATCAATTGGTGAAGGAGATGGAAACCAGATATCAATCTTTACTCAGTGTTAGATTTTCTCTTACAAATGTGAAACCACTTACTGTACAACTCAGCAGCAGTGTCAATAAAAGAAAATAAGCAATTTCAAACATTCAGTTTCAGCAGATGCTGAAAATTTGGACATTTTGAGAAACTCAGCAGATCTGGCAATTTTTGTGGAGATAAAGACAAATTTAATGTTTTGAGTCAAATATGACACTTGGAAACTCAAGTGTCGATAATTGTGTTTTGATATATGCAAAGTTATCCAAAGAATGATGATAAGCAACAACAAAATCATTTAATTGTCTGCAAATGAACAAGAAATTTTGAGGAGCTTTAAAGCTTTGTCTTCATAATTTAAGAATATATTAAAATTGATATTTCATTAAATATTAATAAAGAATATCAAAGCTCATAGAAATCATAAAAATGTCAGTGATATTTAATGTCTTTTTATCTGATTAATTCCTGTCCGATGTAAATCACTGATTTAAGTTATTCACATGTTGAAAGAGTAAAATTGCACATATACAGTATTCCAAAAAACTGGTTTGTTGATGTTCAATATCTAAACAAGGAAAGGAATCAGCATAGTTACTGAGCTTGTGTCAGGAACCACAGCAAATTGATGTCAGATCACAAAGAACTGAAGCCCAAGTCTAGAGGGTTCCAAAAGATGTCCTTTCTTACATTTAAAACCCTTGCATTTATGTAGTTATGTTTAATAAAGCCTATTCACTCCCAAGGGGAGGTGGGATAGTGGTAATAACATGGTCGTGAATGGGGAAAAAAGGTGCTGAAGTTACATCTCATGAATGGAATATCACACGTCTGTGTAGGCTTCATTTTATATAAGCTGCTTGACTGAAATGTTTTTCCTATTATCAATTTCAGGCTTGCAAAATTGCTGGCTCAGTTAGACCACCAGACTGGATCTGGTACACTTCAAGTAGACAGTTCATACTACCCATGGGTTATTGGAGCAAAAGAAGAATCCATCTCTGAAATGGTAGATAAAACTGACCTTGCCATGAAAGAATTGTACATCTGCTTTGGACAGGTAACGGCAAACTGGTGTCAGGTTACAGAGGGCCTGTTATATCGGTAGTGTCATTATGTCTTGTTCTATTTTAAATCTATTAAAATAACAGTAGAGCAGTATTGTACTGTTTAATATTGCACAGATAGCATGACACAGAGTAAAGCAAAATGAGAAAGTAAAATTTAAATTGGAAAATTTAAGGTTGTAATGTCTCAGTTTTCAAGTAAAGGTTTCAATTTAAAATAGATATGTATTTTGGATTTTAATGTAGTTTGAACAAAGATGGTGACTTATGCATTTAAAAATATTAAGTATCTCGTGGGTGTATGGTGGAGGATATGCATAGTTGGTAGAGGGGCCTTCCAAAATTACAGCAGTTTACATACCATTTTACTTCTTCCAGATAAAAAGCTGTGCTGTGGGTCTGGATTCACAGCCTTAACAAAGAACTGATTGCATTAATAAAGAACTGATTTCTTTTAATGAAAATCTGCTTGCTTTAACAAAGAACTGATGTGTTACAACAGGCTGACAGCATTTCATAAGCAGTTTGCTTCTCGTCCATTATCTTGATGCTAAGCAGTTACTCCATCAGCTTCTTTACATCTTATGTTCTTGAACCAGATCATTGTCCACAGTAATTTGTATCTGTCCCAGAAACAATAGCTTGAAAAAAAATGAAAGAATCAGTGAAAATGGACAGATAAAAAAGATTAACGAAGTACAAAATGTCTTAATTGATATTTGAGTGAAGAAGCAGAATGTAAATAACTTTAAAAACTTCACGAAACAGTAAACAAAGAGAGCGAGATCCTTACAACTTGCTTTTTTAGTTGCAATTCTGCTGTTGCTTTAAATACCTGAGAATGTATATTATGAGCTGAATGCACAACCAACTAACATGCTGTGGAACATAAATTTTAAGTAATTAATAATATAACAAATTTGCTTTGGTAGGCTTCTGTTACCCAAACTAAAGCGTTGTTCACAGAAGCCAAAGAAGACATTCCACTGATTGTCATCCAGACAGAACGCAAGCCTATCTTTGCTATTGAGACATCTGTACCATCATCAAGAACTTCCTCGCTAAGTTTAGAAAGGGAACTATCCAGTAAGATAACTATTTTTATGACCCTTTACAAAAAGAGTTGCATAAGCATTCTTAGACAGAACTTGCTGAATTTCATTCAAAAGGGTGAAATATATAACTTCCATAGGCGATTTAATAAAACATTAATTCATTTTTAGCAATAGCTTGTTATAATCATGCATCTTTAATTTTTTGAAACAAAAAACAGAAGTAACTGGAACAGCTCAGAAGGTCTGGCACAATCTATGGAGAGAAATCAGAGTTACTGTTTTGGGTCCAGTGACCCTTCCTCAGAACTTCAAATTTTTAAAAATTTCTTAGCTATCATTTAATAGATGCAGCTGCTTATCTTACAGTGAGAGACCACCTCATTAAAATGAAACAAAACATCATCCAGCCAGAATTCATTCTGGCATCTGAGTAATCGAATAATATGAGGTAGGATCATGACAAGTCTTAGATTACCAGACATAGGGTAAAATAAGGTGAAGTATGCAGTGCTTATAAAATGAGTACATCATGGGGTGCAAACATTGGGAATTTAGTGAGAGTAAGAAATCCTTGGATAAATGTTGGTCTGTACATTTCAAATTAAAATCCAGTTTAACATATGAACTTAATTTCGAACTTATAAATTGTGAAAGAAACTGCAAGCTGATTTGCAGAAATTGCAAGCCCATTGCAGTAAGCTGTCAAGATTAGAGTGATGCTGGAAAAGCACAGCAGGTCAGGCAGCATCTGAGGAGCAGGAAAATTGATGTTTCAGGCAAAAGCCCTCGTTTTTCCTGCTCCTCAGATTCTGCCTGACCTGCTGTGCTTTTCCAATACCACCCTCATCTCCAGCATCTGCACTATTCACTTCTGCTTTGCAGTAAGCTGTCAATGAGCTAAAGGTGTTTGCCTAGATTCAATAGATGCTAATAATTGCCTTCAAGAATCTGAATCATCATATTATAACTTAGGTGTGACTCAGAAATTTGAATGAAATAAACAGTATTTACTGATATTCAGATAATCACAAATTGAATCCAGAGAGTGCAAAAGCTGGGAATTTAATGAGAGTGCAAATTTTGTGCAGATGGGAAAGGATGCCATAATCGAACTGCTAAGTAGATTTCTCCGTAGTCCTTGCGGAAATATATACTCTGATTTCTTGATACCAAGAGCTTTCAATCCTTTTTTAAAGTATATTTTTCATGCATTCTTGAGATGCAGACAACACTAGCTGCCAGTATTTATTGCCCGTCCCTATTGTCTTTGTGGTTAGATGGTCAGCCCCCTTCTTGAATTGCTGCAGTCCATGTCAGGTAAGTTCACAACGCTGTTGGAAAGGGAATTCCAGGATTTTGACCCAGGAACAGTGATGAAACAGTGACATAGTTTGTGTTGCGATGGTCTGTGACTTGGAGGTGAACTTGCAGGTCATGGTGAGTACTGATTCAACCTACTCAAGTGGTCCTCATAAGACAACCCCTCCATATCATGCGTCAACCTAGCAAGCATTCTTGGATACTTGCATTACTGTATTTAAGTATAACTTTAGAGAATGGAAACAGAACTGTTCACAGTATTTCCAGCTGTGGTCTGGCTAGTGCCTTGCATAATTTCAACAAATCTTCCCTAATTTTAAGCTCTATTAATTTCTTCTGGAATAAAGGCCAACATTTCAGTTGCCTTCCCAATTACTTGTTATTCAAGTAATATTGGTCAGCTTCTTCCTTCATCTTTTATTTCAAGATTAAACTTTGTATTGATATCATTTGTCTTCAAGGTGGGCATTAGCTTGCTGGAGAGTCATATAATCAAAGTGAAAGATAAGCAAAGGGTATGAATGAGTTAGAGGGATCTGATTATGGGAACAATTGCAATTTTGGGATGTGTGGTGTATTGTTTGACATTTATCTTCACAGTCTTTAGTTATTTAAATTGTGTCTGAATTAGTACAGAAGGATTTAGACAGGTTAGGAGGATGGGCAAAGAAGTGACAGATGGAGTACAACGAGAGAAAGTGTGAGGTCATGCACTTTGGTGGGAAGAATGGACTATTTTCTAAATATGGAGAAAATTCAGAAGTCAGAAGTGCAAAGAGACTTGGGAGTTCTAGTCCAGGATTCTCTCAAGGTAAACTTACAGGTTGAGTCAGTAGTTAGGAAGGCAAATGCAATGATGGCATTTATTTCAAAAGGACTTGACTATAAAAGCAGATTGTATAAAGCTCTGGTCAGACCGCTTTAGGAGTATTGTGAGCGATTTTGGGCCCCATTTCTCAGGAAGGATGTACTGGCCCTGGAGCGTGTTCAGAGGAGATTCACGAGAATGATCCCAAGAATGAAAATCTTAACATATGAGAAATGTTTGAGAACTCTGGGTTTATATTCAACGAAGTCTAGAAGGATGAGGGGGGATCTAATTAAAACTTACAGAATACTGAATGGCCTGACAGAGTAGAAGTTGGAAAGATGCTTCCATTGATAGGAGAGACTAGGAACCAAGGGCATAGTCTAAGAGGGAAGGGAAGACCTTTTCGAACTTAGATGTGGAGAAACTTCTTTAGCCAGAGTTTGGTAACTTTCTGGAATTCATTGCCACAGAAGGTTGCGGAGGTCAGGTCATTGAGTATATTTAAGACTGAGATAGATAGGTTCTTGAGTATCAAGGGGATCTAGGGTTACGGGAAGAAAGTGGGGAATGAGGTTGGCAAACTTCTCAACTATGATTGAATGGTAGAGCTGACTCATTGGGCTGAATGGCCTCATTTCTGCTTCTATATGTTAGGATCTTACTTCAGGTCTCTCTGGCAAAAATGTGGGCTATTGCAGGCACCATGATAACGGCACGTTCCTTGTCATTTTCATTAATCTCCCTCTGCTTCCCCTCCATCCATTTCTGCGGATGCAGAATGGTCCTCAATTTGTTTCTTTTTCAACTCTAGTCCTCTTTACAATGTGATGCTGTACAAGGAACAGCAAATCACTGCATCTGAACTTGCTGCTAAAACTTGAAGGCTATCCACATATCTGTCCAAGCAAGTAAATCACAGCTTCAAAACACAACAGCTTTGTCTAGCTTTGTACTCATGTGGGTCTGCTTGTACTCTCCATTATTATTGGTAGCTAAACTCCTTTCAGATGTCATCAATTGCCTTATTCATCTTCAAGGAGTTACCCACTAACTCTTGTGGAATAAAGAGGTATGGAAGTTGTGACTAGTACAAGATGAAAGAGACTTTTAGACATCTTTAAATTTCTGGGGTCTATAAAACAAGGTTTTACTTTGGGATGTGACTTGTCCAGTCAGCTGGGATCATAACATCATAACAAATTGCTTTTGGAATTGCGGGTCCTCCTGTTCATCTTCAGAAGTTCACAGTAGAGTTGTATAAGCTGCTCCCAAGCTGCATCGAGGGCAGTGCAGATCCTGGTAAGTAAGATCAAAGATGTGTAGCGATGACTTTATGAAGCATTAGCAATGATTAGTGAAAGCACACTCAGTGCGAGCACAAGCAGTTTTCAGCAGAAGGAAAACAGCAGGTTCATTCTTGAATTTCATTGGATAGGCATTTCTGCTGTGCTCTCAATGTATTGTCTCTGGTGAGTTTCAGGAAATCTTTGCGCTGGCTGTCAACACTAATCCCACTTTCTAGCACTTGGCCCAAAGCCTTGAATATTATGACAGTTCAAGTGCTCCTCCAGATACTTTTTAAAGGTTGTGAGGTTACCTGCCTTTAAGACCCTCCCAGGCAGTGCATTCCTAATTCCATCACCATCTGTGTGGAAAACATTTTTGCAAAATCCACTTTAAACCTCTTGCCCTTCACCTTTAAACTTACCCCCTCATTACTGACCTAAGGAGAAACAACTGCTTCCAATCCACGCAGTTCATGCTCCTCATAATCTTATTCACCTCAAACAGATTTTCCCTCAGTCTTTTTGACTCTAAAGAAAATAACTTAAGCCTCTCTAATCTCTCTTTGTACCTAAAATGTTCTAACCCAGGCCATATCCTGGTGAATCTCTTCTGCATCTCTTCCAATGCAATTATATCTTTCTTATAGAGTGGTAACAGATTTGCACACAGTACTCCAACAATAGCCTAGCTAAAGTTTTATACAGCTCCAGCATAACTTGCCCTGCTTTTATAATCTATGTCGTGATAAGCCTCCTCCACGATAATCCTCAACACTGGTGCACAGCAAGGATACTCAGCCCCCTACTGTATACCTTGTACATTCATGTTGCCAAATTCTGTACAAATGCTATCTGCAAGTTTGCTAATGACACCACTATAGTAGGCCAGATAACAAACAATGCATCATAATACAGGAAGGAGGTAGAGTGCTTGGTGTAATGACCACAATCTCTCTCAATGTCAGCAAACCAAAAAAAACCTGGTCAATGACTTCAGGAGGAAAGGAGGAGGGCATGCCCCGATCTATACCATTGGAGCTAAGGTGGAGAAACTCAAGAGCATCAAGTTCCTAGGAATGACAATAACCAACAATCTGTCCTGGGCCTCCCATGTAGATGCAATTGTCAAGAAGAGCCAACAAAGCCTCTGCTTAGGAAATTCAGCATGTTCATAAGGACCCTCACCAATTTTTCAAGAAAGCGCACCATAGAAAGCGTTCTTGTCTGGGTTCATAATGGTCTGGTATGGCAAGTGTTGTGGCCATGGCCAAGAAGCTCCAGAAAGTCGTGTGCACAGCCCAGACCAACTTTCCATCCACAGACTCCACTTACACTTCTCTTTGCCGCACAAAGGCTGCCAACATCATCAAAAGCCCTACCCACCCCAGGAATGCTTTCTTCCAACCTCTTCTATCAGGCAGAAGTTAGAGAAGCTTGAACACAAACACCAACAGGTTCAAGAACAGTTCTTCCCTGCCATTATTAGACTGCTGAATGGACTCTTTAGCAAGATTAGCATTATTTAAAGTTAATGTTAATTGTACTTGGTGCACCTCCTGTACAGCCGTAAGCTTGTATGCCTCGCTCTGTTTGAGCACCCTGTGATCTGTATGTCCTTGTTTGCTATGGTCTACCTGCTCGTAAAACAAAACTTTTCAATGTACTTAGGTACATGTGATTATAATAAATCAGATTAAAATTATTTTTAAAATGACTTTAAGTTAATGTACCATATGTCGTCTCAACCACCCTATTAACCTGTCATACCCCTTTCAGGGATACGTGGGTAATCATCCCAATATTCCTCTGTTGCTCTGAGATCCTTAATAGCTGGACATTCATTGAGTACTCCCTTGTCTTCTCAACTTCTTCCAAAGTGCATGTGTTGAATTCCATCTGCCACTGATCAGCCAATCTGACCAACCCAAATATATTTTCCTGTAATTTAAAACCTTCTTCCTCACTTTTACCCACCAGGCCAATTTTCATCTCACCAACAATCTTATTTATTATCCCCCTCCCCTCAGCACCCACATTCGGATCTATGTTGATTATATATATCACAAACAATAAGGGACTCAAGACTGATTCCTGTGATACGCCAGTGGACACCAGACTCCAGTCACACAAACAACTTTCTACCACCACTCTCTGTCTCCTACCATCAAGCCAATGTTGGATTTATCTTGCCAGGTTACCCTGGATCCCATCTGCTCATGTGGGATCTTGTCAATATACTTGCCCTGTTAAAACCTGGCTAGATCATGCAATTCTTCCTATTAGAAAGATGTTGTGAAACTTGAAAGAGTTCAGAAAAGATTTCCAAGGAAGTTGCCAAGGTTGGAGGATTTGAGCTGTAGGGAGATGTTGAATAGGCTATGGCTGTTTTCCTTGGAGCATCGGAGGCTGACGGATGACCTTATAGAGGTTTATAAAATCATGAGGAACATGGATAGGATAAGTAGACAAGGTCTGGGGTGGAGGAGTCCAGAATTATAGGGCATAGGTTTAGGGTGAGAGGGGAAAGATATAAAAGAGACCTAAGCGGCAACTTTTTCACACAGAGGGTGGTATGTGTATGGAATGAGCTGCCAGACGAAGCGGTGGAGGCTGGGTACAATTGCAATATTTCAAAGGCAACTGGATGGGTATATGAATAGGAAGGGTTTAGAGGGATATGGATCAGGTGCTGGCAGGTGGGACTAGATTAGGTTGGGATATCTGGTCAGCATGGACAAGTTGGACCGAAGGGTCTGTTTCCGTGCTGTATATCTTTATGTGTCTATGCAGATTTCCAGAACATTGGTAATTGTTTAGATATTGAAACTTTTGGCTACACTTGCAACTACTTCCCAATTAAGTGACTAAACTTTGCATCTACTCTGTTAAAATCTTTCAGAACTTTCTGTTAAATTACTCTTTAGCTTTCTCTCTTTAAGAAGACAAAGAACCAGACGTGATTATACTTTTCTGATAGGTATAACCTTGCATTTCTGATATTGTCCTTGGAAAGCTCCTTTGTATCCTTTTCAGTATTACCATAGGCTTCTTTTGATAATATGGCAATCTGAAACTATATGTTGAAGGTCGTTCCTATAACTACTAATTGTAGCTATACTTTATTAAACCTTAGCCTATCTAGCAGGATCTGTCAAGTTGATCAAATTGTATAAGCTTATACCGAATATTCAATACACAGATGCTAGTTTATGTTTTGCTCAAACTTTGTCCTCTAGTTTGATGTGTTAGATTTGATATTGCATAAAGTGACAGGATTAATTAATAATCACAGAGTAAATCACAGGCATACCTAGTCAGCCGTGACAAAAACATGTTTGAATTTTAAATCCAGTTTGAAAAGGAGAAGACTGATGCTAAGAATTGTATTTTGTACTTACTAAATGTAGGCATGAACGCTGAGCTAGGTAAAGTGAATTGGCATATTAGGCTAGGAGATCGATCAACCGTGGCAGATGCTTAAGGGGATATTTCACAATATTTAGAATACCTACATTCCTAATATGAACCATCTGTGATTAACTACAGAAAGTAAGGAAAGGCTCAAACTCCTGGAAAAAGGATTGAACTGTGTAATGAAAGGTCAGATTATAAACAATTGGCAGAGTGTGACTGGAATATTAGTTAGAATGATGAAATTAAGACGATGATTGGAAGCTAGTTAGGAATGTTAGAACAGATGGCAATAGTTTCTACGGGTATTTAAAAAGGAAAAGTGAGTGTTGGTCCTCTAGAGATTAGGAATGGGGGATTAATGTTAGATAAATTATGTTATGCAGAGGTTATGCAAATGAGTGGTTAAAAATCTGGTAGATGGAGTTAAATGAGGGAAAATGTGAAGTTGATCACTTTGGCAGAAAGAATGAAAAAACAGCATATTACTTAATGGATATGGAATGTGGAGGACTGAGATGCAGAGAGATCTAGGTGTTCTAGTGCATGAGCCACAATAAGCTAGCATGTAGATACAGCATATAATCTAGAAAGATAATTGAATGTCATATTTTATTATGACAGTAATTGAACTTAAAAGTAAGAATTTATGTTCTGAATATATACTGAGCATTGGTGAGACCACATCTTGAATACTGTTTGCAGTTTTGGTCTTATTTATGGAATGAACAGTTTGTCTTATAAAGAAGTTAGACAGACTGAGCTAGTTTTTACTGGAGTTTAGCACAGTTGCGGGATGACCTGCTTGAAATATATTGTTCTGAATGGATTTCTCAAGATATATATGGAAAGGATGTTTCCTCTTTGACAGTCAGTCTGGAAATAGGCACAATTTAAAAATGAAGGGTCTCTCCTTGTAGGACAGAGATGGGGAATTTTTTTTCTATCAAAGGTATGTGCGATTTTGGAATTCTCTGATTCATAGGGTGATGGAAATAAGGTCGTTGAATAGTTTTAAGAGAGAGATATTTTTGATTGGCTAGAAAACCAAAGGTTATGGGGGATAGATAGAAAGGTGGGCTTTGAAACCCAGAATAATCATGATTTTATTGAATGATGGAGCAAGCTTGGGGGCTGAATGAACTTCCTCTACTGCAATAACATATGTCATATGTTAACAAATGTTTTTAAACCAGATGATATCAACCTTGAATTTATGAGTTATTATATATCTTGATTTTTGCCACCAAAAATTTGCATTTTTTCTGTAAGAGAATTATATTTCTTAAAATCAAATTGTTCCAGGCTATTCGCTCTTGCATGAAATTATGATGAGTGTTGAAGCTAGAATGCTGCCAGTTAGAAAGAAAATCAACAGAAGATACTCAAGCAGAACATATTTTGAAACTGATCATCGTGAGAGGTGCTCTACTGGACATTCCAAGCCAAAGGTTGTGGATAATGAATTATTTGAATTTGTTCCTGAATACCCTTTGCAGGCACCGGCAACAGTTTTTCTGAGAGTAAGATCAGAGATTGATACTGAAGAAAACGAAGATCAAGACAGCACTGAAAATTCAATAGAAACCCAAGAGGGAGAAATCAATACAGCAAGTAGGGCAACAGAACGCTCAGAGACCGATCTCTCTTCTGAAAATGATCAAACAACAACTCCCTTGAACAACAGTTCAGTGATTGACAGTCAGGTGGTCCCAAAGTTGACTGTTTTAAAAACTTCTCAGCAGAATGAAGTGGGATCATCAGAAGAAAGTGATAATACAATGTTTCAAGCTTTAATGACAGGTGTGGATGAGGAAAGTATGGAAACTACTTCTTCTAGTGAAGATGATATTAGACATGAATGCTATGTTCCACCACGTCGTCATTATAATTTCAAGAACAGTAAGGGCATTGAAAAGTTCAAGAAGTTTCTCCACGGAACAGCTGGTGAAAAATACTGGTGGCTATGGATGGATATTGAAAGACTGAAAGTTATCAAGGATGCCAAAAAGAGTCAAAGGTTAGTCAAAGGTTTAATTTGCAAACACAGACATGATTTTTGAAATCGAACAGATATTTTTACAGTTTCTCTGTTTCTACAAGGATCAAGAGTTCAGTTACTGACGTTTTCTGACTTGCTGGGACCTGACTTTGTAAAAAGCGCTATGATGTATGCAAAGTCAATCCACAGGAGACATTGAGAATGGAGTCAGCCCCAACAACTTGGAAAACAGAGCATAGGCATCCACAAAAGCGAGCAAGTGCCACCATGGACTGATCAGCTCTCTGGGATATTGTCCATATTATTTCAGATGCTGTTTAGGCCCCCTAACCCTCACTCATACCACCCCCTTGTGCTCACTCCCATGTCCCCTCACACCCCCATGCCACCTGCATCACCACTCATCCAGTATCCACCATGAGGCAGACTTCAGGCGTTATGTGGACATGAGAAAAAGATAGGCAGGCAGCATCCAAGGAGCAGGAGAATCAACATTTCGGGCATGAGCTCATGCCTGAAACGTCGATTCTCCTGCTCCTTGGATGCTGCCTGACCTGCGCTTTTCCAGCAACACATTTTCAGCTCTGATCTCCAGCATCTGCAGTCCTCACTTTCTCCTATGAGAGAAAGATAAAACATCTAACACACTGTCATTCATAAGATTAGTAAAAAGAAACTCCAATTCAAAGTTTTTAAAATTCTCCACAAGAGGTTAATCTCTTCTAGGAATGGGCAGGGTGCAGAGGGATACAGATACTTAGAAAATTGGTGACAGGTTTAGATAGAGGATCTGGATGGGCGCTGGCTTGGAGAGCCAAAGGGCCTGTTCCTGTGCTGTAATTTTCTTTGTTCTTTTTTCTTTGAATGAACAAACTGCTACTTAGACCATATTAAGTCCTTTAATAACCTTTCTAAACTATCAGTCAATCAATGAACTTCAAAACCCCTGCTGTGATAATTGTAGCTTTTAAAACTCAAAGAAATACCTTGATTTTCACAAACAGATGCAAATGATTTTTTTTCTAACTCGTAGCAGATGGTATGCAAGCAGAGACTCCAGAGATATCTGAATGTTGTCTCACTATGTTCACTGTTGAAAAATGTGATGCTGGAAAAACATAGCAGGCCAGGCAGCATCCGAGGAACAGGAGAATCGACATTTCGGGCATAAGCCCTTCTTCAGGAATGAGGCTCATTCTTGAAGAAGGGCTTATGCCTGAAACGTCAATTCTCCTGCTCCTCGGATGCTGCCTGGCCTGCTGTGTTTTTCCAGCATCACATATTTCAACTCTGGTCTCCAGCATCTGCAGTCCTCACTTTCTCCTCACTATGTCCACTTACTGATTCCCCATCTAATGACAAGACCTTGTTGATTTTGGCCTGTCTTGGGTCTACCCTATCTGTACATCAACCAGAGAACCAATTAAAGTGCCAATGAGGAAAATGATCCCAAATCACTGAAGCTCACCTTATCCAGATCTCTCCTCTTCCAGAACAAGAAACTAAATCCATTCCTTCTGCATTGTTTTTCCAGTAAAAACTTTAACCTGTGTTATCTCAATGTTCTTCTGCTTACTTGACATAATTTACAAATAATTCAGAAATTAATTTCTTTGAGATCCTGCTCTTTAGTTTCTACGCCAGTGGGAGCCTCAATGACTTGAAGATGACTTGCTTGATCAGCAAAAATATACTGGAAACTATAGCGGGTCAGGCAGCATCCATGGAGAGAGAACAAGTTAATGTTTCAAATCTAGATGACTCTTCATTACAGCCGGCATGAAGTGTGGAGGGGGCACCATTTGTGCAATAGTGAGAGGTGGTGGAGTGCTAGGGAGAAAGGCTGCAGATAGTGTAGATTAAGGGTTCAGAATGTGAGAATGGCAGAACAATGGTGTGTCTAACTGCTAAATTGGAAAGAACACACAGTCCCACTGGACTGGGGAGAGTGTGGACAGGACATGGTGACAGAGAATGCAACAAGTAATGTTAAAAGAAAGGGAAAAATGAGCTACTACAGGAAGGTCAGGGTCATGTGCACGGACTGGAGTTGTTCTGCAAAGCAGTCACCTAGTCTGCATTTGGTTTCTCCAATATGGAGTAGGTCACATTGTGTACAGAGAATGCAATACCCAAGATTGGAGGAGATACAGGTTGACTGCCCTCCTCCTGCCTTTCTCAGGGTTTGGAACTTCACTCCATGCCATAATTATGTAAATCATTTCCTGGGGACACAATTAGTATTACAAATTAATTACAAATTAATGGAAGAATATTACTGAATAGATATAGAATAATTTATCAGAGACAGGGAACATCCAGTAGTTGTGGTCTAAATTGAAACTAAAATAGCCTGGAAAAAGTTTGTGTCTTTCTAGGTAGAGTTTCAGAATCTGGTGTAGAAACTAAAGAGCAGGATCTCAAAGAAATTAATTTCTGAATTATTTGCAATTTATGTCAAGTAAGTATAAGAACATTGAGATAACACAGGTTAAAGTTTTTACTGGAAAAGCAATGCAGAAGGAATGAATTTAGATTCTTGTTCTGGAAGAGGAGAGATCTGGACAAGATGAGCTTCAGTGATTTGGGATCATTTTCCTCATTGGCACTTCAACTGGTTCTCTGGTTGAGAGTTAAAACAGGTTTGACCTGGAGAGAGACACCACAATGGAGCAATACAGATGAGATTTAGTTCAAGGATTGGAAGAAACAAACAGGATCAGAATACATTTATGATACAGGAGTGGGATAAGGTATATGAGAGTCTAAAGAATTGAATTGCGGAGCAATACAGAAGCAATAACGTGGTTAGACGTATACTAGAGACCATCATATAATGAAAAGCAGAGAAAGGAGCAGATTGATAACTAAATTGCAGAACAATTTAAGAACTGTGGATTTTTTAAAATATGGGGCTTCAATTATCCTAAAATAACCTGGAAAAACAAAAGGTCAGGAGAGGCAAGAATCTGAAAGAGTAGAGAAAGGATAAATCCAAAGGAGAGCTTGTACATTGGAACAGGATTGACTTCAAAGAAAGGTTGATAGGAAAATGTGAAATGTAACAGATGATCCTTTATGGACAAGATGTTTCAGATACAGGCTAGCTTTACCCGAACAAAGGCAAAAGGTAAAGGAACCAAACAGTGGCTAATGAGGGACATGGTGATTATGGTGAATCAAACAAAATGTATATGATCGATATCAGATGAACTCTTCTAAAAAATGCAACAAGTTGAATGAGGAAGTAAAGATTAGAATATAAGTGGCAAAGAGAGAAAAGTAAAATAAAATGGCCGTTAGCACTAAAGGGAATGCAAAACAAATCTTCTAATGGCTTGAAAATAGTAAATGAGTAATGAGAAGTGAGGTGGGGCCTTTTTGGGACAAGGACAGAGACATACACTTAGGTGCAGAACCACTAGAGTAGTTAATCATTCTGGTATCAATGTACATCAATGAAGAAGTTACCAACAAAAACAACATGGTAATGGTCGAGACAGGAGTGGTCATTGATAGGCAGGATGTGCTGAAAAAGCCAGCTATGGTGAAAGTAAATAAGTCTTTTGGATAATTTAGAGTCATAGAGTCATAGAGATGGACAGCACGGAAACAGACCGTTCGGTCCAACTCATCCATACCAACCAGATATCCCAACCCAATCTAGTCCTACCTGCCAGCACCTGGCCCATATCCCTCCAAACCCGTCCTATTTATATACCCATCCAAATGCCTCTTAAATGTTGCAATTGTATGAGCCTCCATCACTTCCTCTGGCAGCTCATTCTATACACGTACCACCCCTGTTGTGAAAAAGTTGCCCCTTAGGTCTCTTTTATATCATTCCCTATCACCCTAAACCAATGCCCTCTAGTTCTGGACCCCTCCAACCCAGGGAAAAGATTTTCTCTATTTGTTCCATCCATGCCTCTGTTAATTTTGTAAACCTCTGTAAGGTCACCCCTCAGCCTCTGATGTTACAGGAAAAACAGCCCCAGCCTATTCAACCTCTCCCTATAGTTCAAATCCTCCAACCCTGGCATCGTCATTGTAAATCTTTTCTGAACCCTTTTGAGTTTCACAACATCTTTCCGATAGAAAGGAGACTAGAATTGCACACAATATTCCAACAGTAGCCTAACCAATGTCCTGTGCAGCCACAACATGACCTCCCAATTCCTGTACTCAATACTCTGACCAACAAAGGAAAGCATACCAAACGCCTTCTTCATTATCCTATCTACCTGCGATTCCACATTCAGGGAGCTATGAGCCTGCACTCTAAGGTCTCTTTGTTCAGCAACACTCTTGAGAACCTTACCACTAAGTGTATGAGTCCTGTTAAGATTTGATTTCCCAAAATGCAGCACCTCACATTTATCTAAATTAAGTTCCATCTGCCACTTCTCAGCCTATTGGCCCATCTGATCAAGATCCTGTTGTAATCTGAGAGAACCTTCTTTGCTGTCCACTACACCCCCAATTTTGGTGTCATTTGCAAACTTACTAACTCTACCTCTTATGCTCACATCCAAATCATTTATATAAATGATGAAAAGTAATGGACCCAGCACCGATCCTTGTGGCATTCCACTGGTCGAGGACCCTAGTCTGAAAAGCAACCCTCCACCACCATCCTCTGTCTTCTACCTTATAACTAGTTCTGTATCCAAATGGCTAGTATTCCATGAGATCTAACCTTGCTAACCAGTCTTCCATGGGGAACCTTGTCGAATGGCTTACTGAAGTCCATATAGATCACCATTCTGCCCTCATTAGTTCTTTTAAGTTACTAGATGAGATGGGAATGGAGATTGAAAAATTATACGTGTACTTTTGCTAACTTCCCTTGATGCTTGGAAGTGCCAAAGGTTTGGAAAGTGGCAAATGTGACACCATTCAAGAAAGGGTTCAATAACATTCCTGTTAACTACAGATTAGTCCACTTGACATCAGCAGGAAATGAAAGGTGTTTGCCAGCACGTGAAGAGACCATCTCATGAACAGTTATGACTGTTATGTTAACTGCCATTCTGTTCTAAATTGATGACTTTTCTAGGGCATTGATGTATGTCTTCCTATTTAAGAAGAAAGGAGTGAATCCTACTCAACAAAAATGCAGGAATCGCTCCCCTAATGGCAATGGTGCTGGCTGCATACTTTGAATCTCCCAGTCCCATGTTAATCACTGGAGATCTTTTCGCCTCTTGCCAGGTCCTGGTATTCTCTAACCCCACTTTATCCCTCTTTGAATGTGTCTAGGTCATGGAATTGCTGTTTCCTTGAATGCTTCAGCCTCGGCACTGGCCGTTGACATTGATCAGGTTGCTGTAGGTATTGACCTGCTGGCACTGTGATTCAACCAGCACCCCTAGAAGGGAGGCCAGCATTAGATGCTCCCTGACGTCCACATCTGGTGCAGATTTGTGGGACTCAGCTTTCTGTGGTTAAATTCTTGGCTCTTCATTCAACTCATTTACCAAATTATTTTAGAGGCTTTGCTTTCTTCCATAAAAAAGTATTAATTATATTTTTGTTCTTTATCTTTGTTTTAAAGCTTCTTGAACCACATCAGGAATCGTTATATGTGTAGCAACGGTGAATTCTACCTGAATGCAGAAACGCGTGCAAAGCTGGATCTGTCATTTGTATCAAATTGGACTTTAGAAAATTTGTGCCAGATACAGTCAAAAATAGTGATACCTCTACTTCAATATTGGTGAGTACAGAAATTTAGAACATAAAACCCCGGACCTATACTTCAAGCCATTCAAGAAGACATGCACTACAACATGTATGTTATATTGTTTTGTATTGAAACATTTACTGACTTCTCACTCAAGTATATTTAATGATTGAGTATCCACAGACGTCTGGGATAGAAAATTCCAAACACGTACAACACTTTGATGAAAGTTGGGCCATGGGGACTTCAGGCACATGCATTGATTACCTAGTGTAGTGGCTGTCACGTCTGTTTTGGGCAGTACGGTGGCTCAATGGTTAGCATGGCTGCCTCACAGCCCAGGAAACTGGGTTCAATTCCAGCCTCTGGTGACTGTCTGTGTGGAGTTTGTACATTCTGCCTGTGTCTGCGTGGGTTTCCTCTGGGTGCTCCAGTTTACTCCCACAATTCAAGATGTGCAGGTTAGTGAATTGGCCATGCTAAATTGCCCACAGTGTTCAGGGATGTGTAGGTTAGGTGCATTAGTCAGGGGTAAATGTAGGGAAATGGGTTACTCTTCGGAGGGTCGGTGTGGATTTGTTGAGCCGAAGGGCCTGTTTCCACACTGTAGGGATTCTATGATTCTATGATTCTATAAAATAAATTTGTCTTAGTTTTATTTCCAGTCATTTACCTCTTATTTTGTGATTTAGAGAGCATGGGCAGTCAGGGCAGTAATTTAGAGAGTAGGAACCAGGAGTCAGAAGAGTAGGAGCTGCAAGTCAGGCCGGTGGCTTAGAGAGTGGATCCGAGAGTGAGAATAGTGATTTAGAGAGGAGGAACCAGGAGTCAGAATACAGAGGAACCTCGATTATCCGAACAAGATGGGCGGGCACTATTTCATTTGGATAACTCATTTGATAACGGGTTAATTGATTTCATCAGGGTCCAAGAGTTTTCTGTGAAGTCTGCTCCCCATTCAGGAGACTAGGCAGCAGCATACCTGTGGGAGCCCCCGCCCGCCTCCCCCAGACCCATACACCTCCCAAACCTGCCGGCCCCCAACCCCATCCGCTCCCACTCTGCCCCAACTCCTGCCTGTACCAACCCTATCTGCCCCCACTCCACTCCCAAACCCTGCCTGCACCCCACTCCGCCCCAACTCCTGTCCGCCCCTAACCTCTGCCTGACAACAGCTCCACGCCTCCCCCCAACCCCATCCTCCCTCACCTGCTTCAGGCTGATGCGCGGTCAAACTGATGAGAGATTATGAAGGCTCACCAACTCCAAATGTAACACTTGGCCAGGTTCATTACCCAGTACCAAAGTTACATGAATAGATGGAGAAGTTGAGATTGTTTTCCTTACAAAAGAGAGTGTATGAGGTGAAAGCATGAACAGGGTACTGAATTGGATGATCAGCTGTGATTACATTGAATGACGGAGCAGGGTCAAAGAGCTGACATTCCTGATGAAGAGCTTAAGCTCAAAACGTCGACCCTCCTGCTCCTCGGATGCTGCCTGACTGGTTGTGCCTTTCCAATACCACACTTTTGACTCTGGAGCCGAATGGCCTATCCATACGTAATAAAAGGGATAGTGCAGTGCACAGATATGAAATGTATGGGTGTTTTGTGGACTAGTAAAAGGTGTTGTTTAAATAAGAGTCTGAAATGTTTGATACTGAGGAGTGCCACAAGCATCATCCACAAGGATGTTGACACATGGACTGGAGGAGATGAGGTGCAGTGCTGGGGGAGAACAGCACAGGATCTCAAAGGAGTAAAACCTCATATTCAGATCCTCCTCGTGGTTTCTGTAAAAATATTTATCAATGTAATATGTAACCAATTGCAAACATGATAAACTATTACTTGTTCAATACAAAAGTCACTTCTGGTTAAAAGTGAGTGGTTTCCTCGACCACATTAAGCAAGCAGACCCTAGTCTCCTTACAGTGGATTGTGGGTGAAATCATTCCATGCTGAGCAGCAAGACACACAACAGGACTGATATTAGAACTACTTTTCTTGATAACATTAATTGGGCCACAATTTCGAAATGTGCAGTGGATACAAGACCAGCAAAAATTGCGATCTGAGGATAATGGTGATAGGCTTTAAGAGCAGATGTGCTTGTGGAATGGTGACCTGTTCAACATGAAATTTGATGCAGAAAAGTCTACGTTGAAAAATTTTGTCAAGAAGAGTAGAGACAGTGGAAACTAACATTTTGAAAAAAAAAGTTGCTGGAGAAACTCGGGTGGTCTGGCAGCATCTATGAAAGAAAATAGAGTCAACATTTTGGGTCCAGGAACCCTTTGTCAGAACTTTGACTCTGTTTCTCTGCACAGATGCTGCCAGAACTGCTGAGTTTCTCCAGCAAATTCTGCTTTTGTTTCAGATTTCCAGCATCAGATTTCAAATAGTTCTTTGTATTTTTTAGATGAAGGGGCCTTGTCTGCAGGGACAGAGAAATCTGTAGTATATGTGCACAAATCGTTCAAGTGTTTGAATAGCATGAGAAAGTGGTTAAAACATTATATGGCATTATGGACAAAGCAAGGCATATAGTCCAAAAGCAAAAACGTTAAGGTGAAGCTTTATAAAACTCTCCATTCAGCCTCAGCTGTAGTATTGTATTCAATTCTGGTGGCTCCAACGTCGGGAGACAGTTAAGTATTTAGACAGAACGCTGAAAATATTTACAAGAATGGTTCTAGAGGTGAAGAACTTCATTTGCATGGATAGACTAGAGAAGATGGTGCTGAAAAAAATGTAATAAACACCTGGAGATAAATAAAAGGTAAGGCTTCAGGAAAGGAATTCAGGAGTAGAGCAAGTTAAATTGCTTTAACCTTGATTTGGCAAGGTTTAAACCATATAATCGTTAATTAGATCAGAATTGACATGCTTAATCGGCTATTTTGGAAACATTGTATAATTATATTATGAAGTATGTGCAGTGAATGTATTAACTCAAGCTATAATAAATAATTTTTGAGCTTTGATTAATCACAGAAAAAATAACAACTCAAAAAAAGGACACCATTTGGTCACGTCACTGTTAGTTTGTTAAAGATATTGTTCATTGTTGCAGAATTCAATTAGCTTCAGTTCTGTGATGGATGAACTTGAAAATAAAAAAATAAACATTTAAAATAAATCATAATAATGACTCAGAATTTTCCAAGTTTGCTTTTGAAAAATATACTTTGAGTCTTTTGTACTTTCACCTTATTGGAAGATAAATAAATATTCCAACTCAAACAATAAATTGTAACACTCTGCAAAGGAGAAGGCAAGTAAATGGTGATTAGAATTTCCAGGGATTCTAGTAAACTGAACTGGGTTTCCAAAAATATATCTTTATGTAATAATTGCTTTCAACTATTTTTTCCAACAAACGCAGGGGTCCAAGGTATTGTGTTAACCAAGGAATTCCCTTAAGAAAAGCTGGTACTATACTGAAAGATTGGGAAGATCGACACCTGAGACCTAAATCACAAATAGGTTTATATACTAAGACTGCTATGCCAATGCCAATTCATACCCGAATTGTTTGCACTCCAGAAGAGGTTAGTATTATATCAGGTTTGAAACATTCTGCAATTTCAAGCAATTATTTTTACGAATATTATCAAAAACATTTTTCAGTTTTACTGTTTCTAATGTGTGTCTGACTATTCTCCCAGAATGAAACTGCAAAAGGTGGGTCATAGCACAAATGTCACACTGCCAAGCAACCGTGGAACTTGTAATCTGTGAACAGAAAGTGAGATAAATACAAATTTATTTCTTTGCCATTTCCCTCCAATTTCCTGCACCAATTATAACCTCTAGCTTGCAGAAATTGAATCGGAAATTCTGAAACGTGCTTGGCGTAATAAAGGATGCTTTTTGAATTGGGGGCTCCTTGCAAATTTTTCATAGTAGAAATAACAGAATGACTGCACATTTTAGTGTGCAAGAAATTACACCATTTAAATCAGAATTACTTTCTGTAGAAAATAGAGTATATTATGTAATTTGTATAATTTGGTAAGTCAGGAAGTGCTGGACTTCACAGGCTTCTGATCATCAATAAATTTTGTCTGAAATGTTAGTTTTAACGGAAATGACCGACAAGACACTTTTCATCACTTTGCTTAAACTCAAAAATATGCTGATGGGATGGCAATTGATCAGGTGAAAGGAAAATAAGTTTGGAAGGAAGCAAAATGAGTAACAGAAAGTAGAAGAGTGGCAAGCCAAGTTAGAAAACAAACTAAACAAAGGCAGCTATCAAACAGGATTACAATACACAATGAAGATGAGATAGAATTAGAAGCAATCGGCCTAAACGTATGCAGCTCGTGCAACAATATTGATGATTTGAAGGCATAAATTGAGGTAAATGGTATAAATAACTGAGTAAAAAAATTAATCATTGTATTTATATAAATGTTTAAAAAAAATTAAAGAGTCTGATTAAAAAAAAGGCTGTTATAATCATGTGACTCGTGCCTCCAGAATCATCTTCAAAAGTCAATGTAAGCCAGTCAATCAACACTCCAGATATCTCCAACATACTATGCATCTCCTGATTGGTCTGATGGCTAACTTGTGTTACAACCTATTAGAGATGATCATCTCTTAGAAACAAAAAGTTACTTGGTAGAATTGCAAAATATAATAACCCTATAAAATAGGTTTTTAACTTTACACTTAACCTCTGGAATGAGCCATATACAGTTGGCTGTTGGCAGGGCAAGCATTTGTTTTGATAGTAACCACTTACCTGTCACCAGAAGACTTAGTCCATGACTTCCACAATGGATCTAACTGCTTTTTAAGCCATACAGTTTTGAAGACTAGTCACTTCAGGGGTTAGCACTGCTCTATACAGCAATATGAATTCCCCAAATTCCAGTCTACAAAAGCAAAACCACTGGGGAGAGTTTGAATAGGCTAGGACTGTTTTCTCTGATACATCGGAGGCTGTGAGGTGACCTAGTAGAGGTTTATAAAATCATGAGGGGCATGGGTAGGATAAATAGAAAAAATCTTTTCCCGGGGCTGGGGGAGTCCAGAACTAGAGGGCATAGGTTAGGGTGGGAGGGGAAAGATATAAAAGAGACCTAAGGGGCAATTTTTTCACTTAGAGGGTGGTACGTGTATGGAATGAGCTGCCAGAGGAAGTGGTGGAGGCGACTACAATTGCAACATTTAAAAGGTATCCGGATGAGCATATGAATAGGAAGGGTTTGGAGTGATATGGGCCAGGTGCTGGCAGGTGGGACTAGATTGGATTGGGATATCTGGTCAGCATGGACATGTTGGACCGAAGGGTCTGATTCCGTGCTGTACATCTCTATTAGTCTATGACACTGGCATATAAGAAGCAACCAGCAACCTATTATCTGTGCTCTTGAGTACATTTTTTTCAGAACAGTAAAGCAGAATTTATATGCCAGAAAAACATTTTCTGAAGACTTTTTAAAGAGATTTTCAAAGAGAAAAGTTGCCTAAACTGCTTAGGCATAGAACATAGAACATTACAGCACAGTACAGGCCCTTCGGCCCTCGATGTTGCACCAACCTGTGGAACCAATCTGAAGGCCATCTATCCTACACTATTCCATTCTCGTCCAATGATCGTTTAAATGTCCTTAAAGTTGACGAATCTACTTACTGTTGCAGGCAGTGTATTCCACACCACTACTACTCTCTGATTAAACAAACTACCTCTGACATATGTCCTATACCTATCACCCCTCAATTTAAAGCTATGTCCCCTCGTGCTAGCCATCACCATCCAAGGAAAAAGGCTCTCACTGTCCAACCTATCTAACCTTCTGAGTACCTTACATGTCTCAATTAAGTCACCTCTCAACCTTCTTCTCTCTAACGGAAACAGCCTCAAATCCCTCATAATTCCTTCTTTCCATACAAGGCAAAGTTCTAGTAAATCTCCTCTGAACCTTTTCCAAAGCTTCCACATCCTTCCTATAGTGTGGTGACCAGAACTGTATGCAATACTCCAAGTTGGCCACATCAGAGTTGTGCACAACTAAAGCATGACCTCATGGTTCCAAAACTCAATCCCTCTATCAAAAAAAGCTAATACACCATATGCCTTCTTAACAACCCTCTCAACCTAGGTGTCAACTTTCAAGGATCTATGTACCTGGACACAGAGATCTCTCTGCTCATCTACACTACCAAGAATCTTACCATTAGCCGAGTGCTCTGCATTCCTGTTACTCCTTCCAAAGTGAAACACCTCACACTTTTCCGCATTAAACTCCATTTGCCACCTCTCAGCCCAGCTCTGCAGCTTATCTATGTCTCTCTGTAACCGACAATATTCATCATTACTATCCACAACTCTACCGACCTGAGTGTCATCTGCAAATGTACTAATCCATCCTTCTATTTCCTCTTTCAGGTCATTTATAAAAATGACAAACAATAGTGTCCCCAAAATAGATCCTTGCAGTACAGCACTAGTGATTGAACTCCAGGATGATTATTTCCCATCAACCACCACCTTCTGTCTTATTTCAACTAGCCAACTTCTGATTTTAATCCCATGCCTCCATATTTTGTGCATTATCTTACCGTGGGGAACCTTATTAAACACCTTACTGAAATCCATATGCACCACATCAACCGCTTTACCCTCATCTACCTGTTTGGTCACTTTTTCAAAGAACTCAATAAGGTTTGTGAGGCACGACCTACCCTTCACAAAATCGACTATCCCTAAACAACTTATTCCTTTTGAGATGATTATGAATCCCATCTCTTGTAACCCTTTCCAACACATTACCCACAACTGAAGTAAGGCTCATAGGTCTATAATTTCCAGGATTGTCTCTACTCCCCTTCTTGAACATGGGAACAACATTTGCTATCCTCCAGTCTCCTGTAGACAATGATGACATAAAGATCAAAGTCAAAAGCTCGGCAATCTCCTCCCTTGCTTCCCAGAGAATCCTGGGATAAATCCCGTCCAGCCCAGGGGGCTTACGTATTTTTACACTTTCTAGAATTACTAACACCTCTTCTTTGTAAACCTCAATCCCATCTAGTCTAGTAGCAAGTATCTCAGATTTCTCCTCGACCACAAAGTCTTTTTCTATTGTGAATACTGATGAAAAATATTCATTTAGCACTTACCCTATCTCCTCTAACTTCATGCACAACCTCCCACTACTGGTCTTGACTAGCACTAATCTTTTTCTAGTAATTCTTTTATTCCTGATATATCTACAGAAAGCCTTAGGGTTTTTCTTGATCCTATCCGCCAACGACTTCTCATGTTCCTTCCTAGTTCTTCTTAGCTCTCTCTTTCGGTTTTTCCTGACTAACTTGTAACTCTCAAATGTTCTAAATGAGCCATCACATCTCATCCTAATATAAGCTTTCTTCTTCTTTTTAACAAGAGATTCAACTTCTTTAGTAAACCATGGTTCCTATGCTCCACAACTTCCTCCCTGCCTGACCAGTGCATACTTTTCAAGGACCCACAGTGGCTGGTTCTTGAATAAGCTCCACATTTCAATTGTGCCCACCCCTGCAGTTTCTTTCCTCATTCTATGCATTCTAAATCTTGTGTAATTGCATTTATTTGCCTTTCCCCCGGGTATAACTCTTGCCCTGCAGTATGTATCTATCCCTTTCCATCACTAAAGTAAACATAACTGAATTATGGTCGCTATCACCAAAGTGCTCACCTCCTTCCAAATCTAAGACCTGGCCGGGTTCATTATCCAGTACCAAAGTTAATGTGGCCTCGCCCCTTGTTGGCCTATCTACATACTGTGTCAGGAAACCTTCCTGCACAAATTGGACAAAAACTGACTAATCTAAAGTACTTGAACTATAGTATTCCCAGTCAATATTTGGAAAGTTAAAGACCCCATAACAACTACCATATCACTCTCGCTCCTATTGAGGATCATCTTTGCTATCCTATCCTCTACATCGCTGGAACTATTTGGAGGCCTCTCAAAAACACCCAACAGAGTAACTTCTCCTTTCCTGTTTCCAATCTCAGCCCATACTACCTCAGTAGACGAGTCCTCAAACGTCTTTTCTGCAATTGAAATATGGTCCTTGACTAACAATGTGACACCACCCCCTCTTTTGCCATTTTCTCTGTTCTTACTGAAATATCTAAATCCTAGAACCCGCAACAATCGTTCCTGTCCCTCCTCTAGCCATGTCTCTGAAATGGTCACAACATCGAAATCCCAGGTACCAACCCATGCTGCAAGTTCATCCACCTTATTCTGAATGCTCCTGGCATTGAAGTACATACAATTCAAACCAACTTTTTGCTTGCTGGTGCTTTCTTGTGACCTTGAAACCTTAGTTCTGACTTCACTCCACGCAAGTTCCTGTGTACTCAAACTACAATTTCAGTTCCTGTCCCCCCTGCTGAATTAATTTAAGCCCATCCTATATGCAGCCATCCTATATGCAGAATTAGAGGCTGTTAATTCCAATTTTGGGCTTGTTCCTATAAGAAAGGACATTGCTAGAGTGGTAACCTTCTACAATTTTTACTTAGAGATTATTCAAATATTAATAACTTAATCCTTTTGGAATCTATTTCTCTGTATATGTTTTGTCGTGGCCCCTTCCCCCTCATGTGGGTAAAATGGAAAATAAGCCCAACTCCTGACTTTATCAGAGTTATGTCGTGTTCCTTACAAAGTCAAGTCCAAAAGGACATAGACATGTTGGTGGAGTGGATGGTAGCTGACATCTGAGATTCTGTGATACGCTTTGGTAAGAACAACCTTGATGGGCAATCAATATCAAAAGCAATTCTATAATTCTAAAGGGAGGCAAGAGCACAGAGATCTGGGTGTTTGTGTGCATTGCTCATTAAGGGTGGTAGGACAAGCTGAGAGAGCAATTAATAAAGCATATAGTACTCTGGCTTTATTAGTAGGGACATAGAGTACAAGAGCAAGGAGTCCATGTTGAACTTGAATAGGATACTTGTTAGACCTCAGCTGCACTATTGTGTACATTCCTGACTTCTACATTAGAGCAGGATGTGAGTGCATTGTTTCTTTTGATTCTTGAGTATTTATTAACTTCTTCATTAATTATTCATATAACTGAACCTAGACTTTCTCAGCTTCAAATAATCCCTTCTCAGTCCTGACAAAGCATGTACGGTTGTGAACTTTCAAATTAAAACCCTAAAATCCTGAAAAGTAGGACTTCAAACAGAGTAGTCTCAAGATTAGTCTTGGTGTGATGCAGTAGTGAATATAAGAGAAGTAGTAAAAAGTAGACTTGTGGCTGGTGAAATCATGCAGGAAGGAGGGGTTTAGATTGCTGAAGCATTGAGACTACTTCTGGGGAAGGTGAGACCTATGTAAGTTGGTTGAGTTTTATCCAACCACACATATATATATGGATGAACATCCTTGAGGGAACCTTTGCTAATGCTGTTGGGATGGGTTAGATTGGCAATGAGGTAGAATCCTGATAAGTAGTTCAGAGGGTAGAGAAGTTGAGTTGGAAGTACAACACGAGTGAGTCTGGAAGACAGAAGAAGCATAGACAAAAAAAGAAATAATTAAGGCCAGATATTTATTAGGTTACAATATTGATCAAAGAACATTAAAGAAGTGAGGATGGATGATATCTAAGAAGAATCACCAAATGAGATCAATGGGATGAAGTAGAAAACTCAAAATGGCAAACACACATTTCGGTGTGTACTACAGAGAAGTGTAATAAATACAAAGCAATAATAATAATAGTTTTTTTTAACAACCTAAATATTAACTGGGATAGTGTTAGTGTGCAAGATAGGCCAATAACAAAAATTATTAAAACATAACTATTTTAACCAGTACATAAGAGGAGTAACAAGGGATAAAGAAGTTCTGGACCTAACATTGAAGAATGAGCCCAAGAAAATAGTAAGCTTATCAGTATTGGGGAATTTGGAAATAGTGACCATAAATCAGTTAGGTTTAAGATAGTTATGGAAAATGTTATGGAGGTTCCAGGGATAAATTGGGAAAAGGCCAAGAATTTGGGTCAAGAAGACTGGAAGCAGCTACTTGCAGACAAAACTTTGTCAGAGTAAAAGGAGACTTTGAAAAATTAAATACTGAGAGTACAAGTAAAATATGTTCCCTTAAAGACAAAGGGTAGGACTAAGACCAATGAACTTTGGATTTCAAAAGACACCCAAGATTAGCATTGAGAAAAAAACAGAAACTTAAGGCAGATGATAAGGGCTCAATATTTTTAGAGACCTTAGAGGAGTATATAAAATATGGAAGGGTTGAACTTAGAGTATCGAGAGAGTTTTTGACTGCTGCTTAGCTGCGTTTTTTTTTCTGGTCTGACCTAGCTTCTCTCCATTTTGCTAACAAGAAGTAATCATATATTTGTTGGCAGGCAAAAGGCCTTCATCTCAATAACTGGTCACCAACAAAGCAATCAGCCTCATGAAATTTGAAGAAAACCAGTTTATCTTTCCTTCAGCATTTGCTGTAAGCTATGACTTTTAATTGATAAGTCAGAGACTATTTTTTAAACCAACCAACCATGATGTTCCTCTGACAAACCAATGGAAGCATTTGGGGAATGATAACTGAGAAGCAGCATTCTGACCAGCTCACGAATAATAAGAATCATCTCAACAGGAATCCTTGTGAGCAGGAACCACCACACTGCTTTTCCAGTCTTTTTTCCCTCCATCCAAAGTCAATGTTGTTATACCTGCCTATGTATATCTGGCTGTATAAAAGGGGAGTATATAATCGGACCAGAGTTTTAATTTCTAAGGTTATATGTCAACAATTTATAACTGTTTATCTATAACTAGTGTCTAAGCACTTGTAATAAATAGTAACTCTTCTAAAATACCAAAAGCTGGTCCATGTTTTCTGTCAACCTAGATCTAAAAATCTGGTATATTGGGGAATCTTTAAATATGTTTTAAAGTCTTTGACTTCTGTGACTATGTCAGGAATAGCGGGGCTTTATTTCCAACACTATACCAATGAATGGTGACAATGTACAATCTGTTTTTATAATCTTCTCTGTGTAGAGTCAATAACTGGACTTTCTAGCTCCAGCCAATGACTTAAACAATCAAACATAATTACAAAGATCAGTGAAAAGACCAGCATCATAATAAACAAGTCTTTTACCATTTAAAAACAGCAATCATGATTATAGCATGCTGTCAGTCTTAACCATGTTATAATGGCTCAACAGGGAGTCCAAAATCATGTGTGGTGGGCACAAGTTAAAGTTAGCTTGAATGATTTAATACTTCTCTCAAAGGGGAGGAGGTGCATTGTTACATAAAACACTCTAGTGTAGAAAGGCAACACGAGGGCCAATTTTGTAGCAATTGTACAAATAAAGGAAGTATCAAACACTGGAAAAGTACAAGAATGAAAATCAGAAATTATTGAATATGACAGCTTAAAAAATCTATTTGGCTTGTGTAGGGTATAACATAGACTTTTTGCCATCACTTGCACAAATTAGATTCTGTTACAAGTGAAAAGGAAACAAGCCTGTGAATTTCTCTTAATTTAGTTCTGTTCTTGCAATATTTCCAACAGAATGAAAATAACCAGCAAAAATATTCAGCATGGGGACTCAAACCAGATTCTGCAACTCACATATCACCAAAACTAAATCCACCAAAACCCGTAACAGAGAATACATCGTTTGAAAAGATGATGGAGAGTCTTTCCAACAATGTAGTGAATAAGGAGTGAGTCAGCATGCCATGTTATAATGGGGAATGGCTTGTTAAAATATGAATAGCATGAGATAGTGATAAAATAACTTCTGTGTGCATTGCATTTTTAGCTTGCATATCTCAAATCAAGAAACAAAATTTAGTAGGTTAACACATGAAATCACGTAAGGTATTTCAGAACAGTTAGGCTTTGGTTTGGACTTGATGCCCTTGACATTAAAGCAGAATTTGGATCAGCAAGGCATCAAACAGCCCTCACAATATGAAGTCAATTGAGAATTAGGGGAAGACTCACCACTGGTTGAAATTAGACTGAGCACAAACAAAATGTGTTGGAGGCCAATCATCAAAACCCTCTGATATTGCTACAGAATTTTCCTGAAGTTTATATTCTCAGCCCAACCATTTTCAGTTTCTTAACAATAAGCTTTCTTCCAACTTAAGGTCAGAATTGGGGATGTTCACTGATGGTAGCACCATTTTTAACTCCTCAGATAGTGAAGCAGTCCATGGCTGCATGCAGCATTACATGGACAACATTCAAATTTGGCTGAAAAGTGACAAGTAACATCACTGCACACAAGTGTCTGGTTAATGACCTATCTCCAACAGAAGATATAATCATCTTATTTGATATTCAATGGCATTACCAACATTAAATCCTCTTGTATCATTGTCAAAAACTTCACTTAAAAAATGTGACTACAAGAGCAGGTCAGAGGTTAGGAATTCTGTAGTGATTAACTCACCTCATAACTCTCCAAAATCTCTCCACCATCTACACAGAAATGTCAGAAATTTGATGGAATTCACTCCCTTAGCATAGCTGAATGTCTCCACCACTTCATGGGACATGTGCAGCAGATGCCTGGGAACATCACCCCATAATCACCACGCTAACAGAAGGATGTTTTGGAGAGGGTACAGAAAAGTTTTAGCAGGATGTTGCCTGGGATGGGGAATTTTAATTCTGAAAAAAGGTTGGATAGATTAGGTTTGTCTTGACTGGAATGCAGTCAGTTGAAGGGCAACTTGATAGAAGTTTGTAAAATTGTGAAAGGCATGGATAGAGTGGGAAGAATGAGGCTTTTTCCCAGGATGGAAGAGTCAATCATGAGGGGACACAGGTTCAAATTGCGAGGAGAGGAAGTTTAAAAGAAATGTACAAAGTATTTTTTTCACACAAGGAGTGGTAAGTGCCTGGAGGAGGTGGTGGAAACAGACACAATAGCAGCATTCACAAAGCAGCTGGACAAATATATGAATATTGAAGGAACAGAGGGATACTGTTTTAGCTTAGAAGGGCAAAATATGACTGCACAGGCTTGGAGAGCCAAAGGGCCTGCTCCTGTGTTGTTTTGTCCTTTGTTCCATCCCCTGCAAATTACCCTCCAAGCCACTCACCATTTTGATTTTGAACTATACTTTGGAGAAGCTGGTATTGGACTGGAGTGTACAAAGTTAAAAATCACACCGTACCAGGTTATAGTCCAAAGGTTTAATTGGAAGCACTAGCTTTCAGAGTGCTGTGTCTTCATCAAGTGGTTGTGGAGGACACAATTGTAAGACACAGAATTTATCGCAAAAGTTTACAGTGTGATGTAACTGAAATTATACATTGAAAAATACCTTGATTGTTTGTTAAGTCTCTCATCTGTTGGAATGACCATAACAGTTTCACTTCTTTCATAAGTAAATCACAAAGCTTTTTTTAAAAGTTACATTCTCAGGTTAACTGTAACAATTGGTGTCAGGCCAGATAAGATGTTGAAGGTGTTAGCCCCACAGGGGTCAACGTATGAAAGAAGTGAAACTGTTATGGTCATTCTAACAGATGAGAGACTTAACAAACAATCAAGGTATTTTTCAATGTATAATTTCAATTACATCACACTGTAAACTTTAGCGATAAATTCTGTGCCTTACAATTGTGTCCTCCACAACCACCTGATGAAGGAGCAGCGCTCCGAAAGCTAGTGCTTCCAATTAAACCTGTTGGACTATAACCTGGTGTTTGTGTGATTTTTAACTTTGAACTATGTTGGCTTTCTTTCTGCTTTGCTGCATGAAATCCTGGCACTGTGGATGTATGTAAACCCAAGGACTGCAGTTGTTCAAACCTTTGCACAACACCAACACCTCATTGATGCCATTTTTGGAATGATAACAAATGTCAGATTTGCCCACCGTGCCCATATCCCAAAGAGGATCAATGAGAAAAGACAACCAGGATTCTGTAATAAATCACAAGTATCCTCATTATGACAGATCTTGTTGTCCACTTCATAATGATGTCCTAACATGGTTATTAGAAATTGAGTTGACAACAGCTTCTATTTAGATAGTTCAATTCTTTTGTGAGAATTTACAACCAATCTCTATGATTAAATATTAGGAAAAATGGCCAAAATCTTTGTAACAGCAGAATGTTTTAGGATAAAGGAATACAGAGAGGCAGAGGGGCTCAGAGATTTATGGTGGAAATTCAGAAGTCTAACTCATTGGCAGTTGAAGGCATGTTCATCAAAGGAAGAGTCATTCAGAGCCAGAACTAGAGAGAAATAAAGATTTAGAGCATGGAAAAGTGGAAAGGTGGTGAGGATTAAGACCCAGGCAGGACTTGAAAATGAGGATGAGAATTATAAAATCACAATGATTCTTGTTGAGTAACAGTGTAGGTTAGTAAACCGAGGGGTTGTGGGGATGGACATAACTTGAGTTAGGAACTGTCAACAATTTTATTTGGATGTACAATTAAGGAGGTTGGGAAGTGGTATCAACTATTGACTTTTTTCTCACTGATGCTGTAAAGCATTGTGATCAAATTTTGATGGGTGGAATGGTATTGCACCATATCACAATGGGACAGGCTGAAAGTTTAAGACAAACACCGAAAGAACTTCAAATGCTGAAAATCAGAAACAAAAACAGAAGCTCAGCAGGTTTGGCTGCGTCTGTGGAGAGAAATCAGAGTTAACATTTCAAGTCCAGTGACCCTTCCTCAGAACTGATGGTAATTAGGAAGAAGGTTTTTTATGCAGAAGATAGGGTTAAGGAGTATATGGTAGATGGAGATAGAGCCCAAAGAGAGAGAACAGTTGGACAGACAAAGTAGTGGGGAATGGTCAGCTATGGAGAATGAATACCTACTAATGGAGACTACTCGTGGATAACAATGATTTGTTTGTAATAGCAGACCATGTGATAACAAGGCCTGGTGTGTGGGAGTTGGGGTAAGAAAATGGGAGAATGTGCTTCAAGCTCTAAAATTGTTGAACTCAATATTGAGTCCAGAAGGCTGTAGAGTCCCCACAAGGAAAATGATATACAGTTTTCCCAGCTGAGCTTTGCTGGAGTATTGCAGCAAGCCTGAGACAGAGATGTTGGCCGGGGAATATATTCGTATGTCGATGTAACTGGCAACTGGGAGCTCAGGGTCTTTTTTGCAAACAGAATGTAGGCGTTCTGCACAGCGGTCACCCAGTCTATGCTTCATTCCCCCAGTGTAGAGGAGACCACATAATGATCAATGAATGCACTAGACTGGATTGTGTGAAGTGCAGGTAAAATGCTGTTTCATCTGCAAGGTGTGTTTGGGCCCTTGACATAATGAGGAGGACAGAAGTAAATGGCCAAGTGTTACAGCTTCTGTGGTTATAGGAGAAGGTGGCATGGGACTGTGGGGAGGATAGTGGGAGTGAAGGAGGAGTGGACCAGCTGTCCTGGAGGGAACGATGCTTGCAGAAGACTCACAGGGGAGGGGAATATGTGACAGTGGTGGCATTGTGCTGGAGGTGGCAGAAATGGCAGTTAATGATCGTCTGGATGTGTATGCTGGTGGGATGGTAGGTGAAAACAAGGTGGACCCTATCACTGTTGTAGGAGAGAAGAGAGGGGGTGAGGGCTGAAGTGCAGGAGATGGGTCACAACCGGCTGCTGGCCTTGTCTACTAGGGTGCTGGGGAATCCTCAGTTGAGGAAGAAGATGGATATTGTGGAAGCTCCCATGTCGAAGTTGGCACCATCAGAACAAATAGAATCCCTGCAGTGTGGAAACAGGGCTTTCAGCCCAACAGGTCCACATCAACCCTCTGAAGAGTATTCCACCCAAACCTATTCCCCTACCCTATTACTCTACATTTACCCTAACTAACATTAGTGGGCAGCATGGTAGCACAGTGGTTAGCACTGCTGCCTCACAGTGCCAGAGACCTGAGTTCAATTCCTGCCTCAGGCGACTGTGTGTGTGGAGTTTGCACATTCTCCCCATGTCTGCGTGGGTTTCCTCTGGGTGCTCCAGTTTCCTCCCAAAAATATGCAGGTTAGGTGAATTGGCCATGCTAAATTGCCCGTAGTGTTAGGTGAAGGGGTAAATGTAGGGGAATGGGTCTGGGTGGGTTGCGCTTTGGCAGGTTGGTGTGGACTTGTTGAGCCGAAGAGCCTGTTTCCACATCCCTGGACTCTATGGGCAATTTAGCATGGCCAATTCACCTAACCTGCACATCTTTGGACTGTGGGAGGAAATCAGAGCACTTGGAGGAAACCCACGCAGGCACAGGGAGAATACGCAAACTCCACACAGACAGTCACCCAAGTCTGGAATCGAAACCATTTCCCTGGCACTGTGAGGCAGCAGTGTTAACCGTGACTTGAAAGAAGTACATATTAATCATTCAAAACCTGTATCCCCATTCTAAGCGATTAAAGACTTAACAGCAATTTAGATTTGTTCAATACTTCACATCAATTATGTGACACTTTGATCTTTTACTATAAATTCTGTGTCCTAGGATCCTGCCCCACTAGCTAACTGACGAAAGAGCAGTGTTCCGCAAGCTTGTACTTCCAAATTGACCTGATGGACTATGACATGGTGTTGTGTGATTTTTAACTTCACCTTTTTGAGAATTGTCCTGCATCTGAGACAAGACAAAAGTGTGAAGAAGCACTGAATAATTTATTGTAACATCAGCTTCTGGAAACCTAGATTGATCCATTCAGAAACCTTACATCAGTCAATTTATTTTCATAAGTATAAATTATAATTTAGATGGAGGACTCAGGGAATACTAATCTGTTTTAAGAGAGTCCTTGAACCAATCATAATTTGAGAAAAACTGAGATATATTGGCCCTAGAGGATTATTAGTGACTTTTTGGGGGTCTGCAAAATCATTTCTTAAAAGGGTGAGACAGTGAGAAAATCAGAAGGGAAAAGGCAAAATAGGTAAAGGCAGGCCACCTGCTATTTTTAAATTGACCAAAAGAAAATATTTTTTATTTTGCCTCATCCACTAGCTTGACAAATCAGAGATACTAAGCTGGCGAGCTGTTTTTCTAAAACATGCTGGTCACTGTGATATGAATGTACAATGATTTCTGGCTCTTTATTTTTGACTAATTAAATTGACAAACTGCAAACTGCACAGTCCTATATCTTTGACCTAAAGACCAAAAACAACCAATAATCCCAAATAACATTTTCTAATTGTGCATTCACCCCATATTGAAAGGCTCTTAATGGATTTTCTTTTGACAAAATGCTTATTTTAGGTAGTTCAATTATTTTTACTAAGTTGTCATTATCTCCTTTCCAACAGTAACCTTCTCACTTCAGTTGGCAGCATTTGGTCTCAAGATGCAAATTCTGTATTTGCTTTTGAAAATCTAAAGTTACATAAATCAAAACAGAATAGCAATTTGGAGAAGCTGGTAAGTACTCAGTAGGATGCATAAACTGAGAAAAACAAGGAATTTATTACATTCAGCTGTACTATACTGAGCAAAATGTAATGTACAAGCCTATTAAATCATGATTCATAGTCAGTTTTGATCTTTTCCTAGCAATGGCCATCATGCAGAATCAGATGTTGTGATAGAACATTTGAGGCTTGAATGGAGCTTTGTTGCCCTGTGACATATATGGCTGTTATTGGGATTCCTGCTATTCTATCAATTGTTTTTTTTGTCCAAAATATATAAACTTTAAATAACTATTTGCTGAAATTATTCTTTGTGTCAACCTGATTTGTATTTGACCTGAACTAAGAATAGATGGCCAACATTCTGTTCCCGAGGAGTGGAAAACATTTTTAAAAACTTTAAAGTTACTTTTATGACCAGTGTTCCACCCAGTGTTACTAGACAGTGGGTGATCAACCTGAAACATTAATGTTGTTTCTCTTTCCAGAACTGCTATCACACCTGCTGGGTATTTCTGTCATTTTCTGCTTTTATTTTACTTTTTCAATAACTGTGTTATTTTGTTTGTTTTTCTACAGTACAGTGGGCAAACCTGTTAATGATTAAAATAACAGAAAGTCAGTAGGAGATGTTTAAAAAAGGGTTTATGTGATAGGGAACCAGTTTATGCTCCAAAGGGGAGAAAGTTTTTGCCACAGATGGTTTAAGATAAAATCAAATTAAAAATATACGCAGTTGCAAAACATTCCAGAGTACTTGGCAAATGTAAAAAATGTATTGAAGAATAATATGTAATATAATAACCAGTAAAGAATTATGGAAGGAAATGTATAATGGATATAATAATCAACATAACAATTCTTTCCCAATTATGTTAGGAAGAGGACTGTGCTGAAGAGTAATGTCAATCCTTTGACAACTAATAACAGAGATGTTGCCAATTAATATAAGGAAAGACATGAGAAACATTTTGCAAACTAACTTTCCATCACTACTCACAGATGAGGAAGAGGTCATCATGCCAATATAGATTGTTTGGAAAGATTTATGTCATTTGATCTTGTTCTCTATAGTTTGATTGATTTCAACCACCCCAATTTGGCATTTAAAGTTCACATTGGTTTGAACAAGACTTAACCATTCAGGAAGACAGAACTCTTGGATATTAAATAAAAAGAAGCTTATTAAAGAATGAGATATACTTAACAAGCAATAATAGACTTTTACAACTTCACTTGGTTGATCAGGCTGAAGAAGCATAATTCCTCAGGCTCCTTTGTTGACAGCAATTTCTTCCAAAATTCTGCCTGGAGATCTTTCAGTTTGTGTTTCGCAAACTATCCTTCAGAGCCTTCACATTTAACCCTGATCTGCTAGTTGCTTGTTATTTCAATAAACCAACTTGCAATCATGCTAATATTTCTGCCCTGGGCTCACTGCAATGTTCTAATGAAGCGCATAGCAAGCTGAAGAAAAAACACCTTATTTTTGGCTTAAATGCTTGACAGCCTCAAATGTCGATATTAAATTCCATAACTTCAGAAACTGGCCTCATTATGTTTAATCTCCATCTTATTTAAATGTTCTTTCCCAAAGCCGCCTTTGATTGTGTCTTATTTACTTTCTTTTTGGGAGAAAGGACCCATTCTCTCCTTTTCAAACCTCAATTTGCACTCACTTTATAACTCTTTTTCTCTTACACCACCATTAATACTCCCTTTGTCTTTTGCAATGGGACTCTATACCATTTATGCCTTTGCTCTTCTTCCATCTCTGTCAAAAATATATTTAAAAAACATTTTCAATTATCTTTTAGTTTTGAAGAAGCATTATAATGGAATCAAAACATTAATTCTATTTTCTCTCCATCATGCTGCTTTCCACCTGCTGAGCTTATCCAGCATTCTCTGTGTTGAACTTGAGACATATCTTGTCTGATAAACTTCTGGAAGGTTACTGCTAAATCCAAACGCATGATTATGACAGCTGTGTTTGTTGAGCTGTTTAACATGCTTTCAAAACTGTCATTTAATACATGCATATTAAAGTTGTTTTTTTTAATCTGTTCATGATATGCTTTCTGGAGCTGAATTAAAGTGATCTATCTGCAAATGTTTCTACAGATGCGGATCACAAATTACCAAGAAGCTTTATGTGATTATAAAATGGATAACTTGCTGCAGGCCCTGCACAAGGAAAGCAGGACTGGATACCTTTTCACTTCTTTTTGTGAACAAACAGGAAATCCGGTAAACAAAATATATATTGTGTTAGTTGTTTTATTAACTGGTTTGAAAATAAAATTGCTATGTGACATCCAATTCAAAACTAAAGTGATTTCACTTCCAAGCTAGCAAGTTTGCTGGGTCTAATGTTGCCACGACTGTTCTTTGTAAATCAAGTAAACTTCAGTGCTATTTTTCATATCCTTCTAATTTTACACATAATTTTATTGAGAACATTAGTCATATCTTGATTAATATTTCAATAGTTAGACTGGATGTTTTATATAGAATTATACAGAGATTGTTGGCCATTCTGAGTTTGGCCAATGTTTTCATTGTTATTTGTTGAACAAGTGCTTCAGATGAATTTTAGCCATTGTACTATTATATTTATCCATTTATGTTGATCATACAATAAGAATTTCTAGGCATTTGGGCAGTATACGCAAGAAAGCCCAAGTTGATATAAATGTTGGCCAGCTCGCAATACTTTAGTCCCACGAAGGAATAAAAAAAATTTACTAAGCTAAAGAAAAATTGAAAAATATAGAATTACTTTCTTCTTCCATTTCTCAGTCTGATCCACCAGTCAGGTAGGTCATGGGTGATCCAGATCCTAATGCTGCCTTAGCTTCATGCTGTTTGGCGCTGTTGCTGGAAAACAAAATCCGTTGGTCTTAGTTTTCAACTTTTCAGCATCCAATGTTTTTCTAGAAAGAGAGCTCCAGATTTCCCTTGACCTTTGTGCTTCAAGATCTTACTTTCAAACATCATAACTTTACTCAAGAACTGTATTGGGTCAGTGAAAGATGCTGAGGGACAGGTTAGAAAGGACTCTCAGTGTATGAGTATATTATACTAAATTACTAGTTTGCAACAGTCTTTATTCTTTAAGATGATGCTCAAATAAACTTGTTAATATTTAGGAAGAAGGACCACCAGTACATATTATGACCACACCACAGTACAAAGAGATGTGGGAGAAGTGCAATGCTCATCCCTTGATTGTGTACTCATGGAGTGAGGAACTATGCCCTCAAACTTTCTACTGTACTGGTTTAAAGTTTTAAACAGATGATACACAAAAATGGGTTTGATTTGTTTTGATTTATTTATTGTCACCTGTATTTGTTACAAATACAGTAGAAAGTGTCATTTAGTGTCGCCACTCAGTGCAGAAAATACACCAAAACACAGAATATAAAGTCAGAAAAATAAAACAATAAAGTTCATCTTATAGTCTTATCTCAGTAAAGTTAGGGGTTTCATTGGGAACAGCTCCCGCTTCCAGCTCAACTATGGGCCTGGATCCAGGCTCCTTCACCACCACTCCAAGTCCTGCTGCTAAACCAATGGCACTGCTGCAAATGCGCTTCGCTGCTGGAACTAAGATTTGCCACCCTCCAGCGCCATCTCATATCAATGCCACTGTTGCCATGATTTCACACTGGGCCAATCTTGTTGATGCAGCTTCCTCCAGTGGCACAGGACGCTGCACTGAGACCACACACATCGTCAACACTGCCTCTGCCATCACTGACCTGGAGCCTCCATTCAGCCTACGAGTCAGGACCAGGGGATTAAGCCTGAGACTACTCCTCACTCACCAGGAGACTCGGGCTGGGGTGAAGCCATGTCCACCTCATCTTGCAACTGATGCTGCCACTACCAGAGACCTCCTCCTTCAACACTTACTCAGCCTCACTGCCTCCCAGGCCTCTGCTGCCATTTTCATTCATTGGGTGAGTTGATTGGCAAACCTAAAGGCAGTCCTCACCCCATGCCAGGAGCTTGAGGGTCTGCTACTGCTGAAGCCACTGTGACCAGAAGAGCAGATGGAAGTGGACGAGCCCCTGGGCAGAGTTGCCCAAGCAATGCTTCTTCGCCATGACCATCTTGAGAGTAGCAATTAATCCACTTGATGGGTCAGATGCTATTGTTTTTGTTGCATTTTTCAAAAATGGTGCAACTGTTCATCAATTCTCAAATTACTTTCCTAATAGAGAACACCTTACATCTTCAAACTTTTGATGGAAACTGTGTGAGCAATTTTTGTATTTCTTGAAGCAGAACACTGACTGAAAACAGAGACCAAATGGAAACCAGAAAGATAATCAGAGAATGGAAACTGATCTTCTTTGTTTCTCGGGAAACAAACACTGAAACTGCAAACAGAATCTTTCATTTTAAACTGAGTACCGCAATCGAGCACATTAGAAGTCATCACTTACACATAAGCCCAAAATGGGTTTTCAGCTCACTATTAAGCTGGTGGGTTAATTAAATCTAAAGGAAGTTCTCACCTGATGCCAGGATCTTCTGAGGCAAAAGGTACAGGCATCATAGTTGAAGGTCAGTTGGACAGTCCTTCACCCATTGCAAGCCCATAGGATTTCTGAAGCCTGTATTGCTCATCCCCAGTCTATCAAGATGCTTCAGAGTAGACAGAAATTGGCCCCAAAGCTCAGTTATACATTGCTCGAGATTCTGGTCTGGGTGCAACCATGAAAGCAGCAAGAGTCACTTCCCCAGTGACGACGGCAGGATGTCCTTTTAGTTTTAGGAGGCCTGAGGTAAACCCTTAGTAAAGGCCTAAGCTGGTGACACATACAGAAAAACCCAGAACCGGTGCAGGAAGTGCAGACTATCTTCTGCATATCTCAAGGATACATGGAATCCTCAACTCACCGCAAACTGACTTATAGGAAGATCACTCGGTCTAATTGTGTCAGTGGACAGGTACGTCACATGGTTTGATCACCTGCAAGCCTCAGCAATACATTATAATGTGCACTGAAGGACTAACAGCCACTTCATGCACTCAATATTCGACCTGTTCCTGAGCAATGTGCTTCCTAATTACTCAATGGGGAGTGCTCTGTCATGGCTGTGGATACCTTTAAAATGCTGGTGTAGTCATTACATCATTCTCAATCTTCTTGCTCAGTTTGCTGAACAAGATAGATCTAGAAGAGGAGGGAGCAGGCCCAGACCAATGGAGGAGTGTGGGGTATACCGTCCAAATGAAGAACAGGCCACAGAGCTTGCAGAGGAAATTGTAACACCTCCTGAGCCACTGAGGTAATAGGAATGTCTCAAAAAGCAAGTGAGGATACTTCCGTGAGAACATTGGAGGCCACATTTAAGATCCAAGTCCTGCATAACATACAGTGGCTGACAGGTATATGTGCAAATCTGGAATCCATAGCTGTAGCCTGTGTCAGCAGTAAAGCAAGAGAGGAAATTCAAACTGAATTCAGGTACCCCTTTGTCTCAAGGAGGCAGGAAAGTGCCATCAGCACCTGCAAAGAAATGGAGCTTCCCTGAGAGCTACGTCTCACGAGACTCCACAGGTTCTACGCCTCCCCTCCACTTGTTTCCTCATTGGCTACAGCCAAGCCACCTCAAGAAAGGTGCTGTGCACCTCGATCTGTGCAGCAGACTGTCATCCTGCCCAAGCCTCCAGAGGACACTCTCCAAAGTCACCAAAGTGTAGCAGTCAGTATGTTGCCTTCTTCTCCGGCGTGGACATTGGGGTCACAACTCAACATCATGATAGGCAAATAAAGCAGAAGACTTTTCAAGGTGGGTGTCATGGGTGTTCAATATATATATTCAGTTTACACTTCCAGAAATATATATTCACTTGCCCTGTTGTTTCATTATGTTACTTGGTACTGATATATTTATCTGAAATTGAAATGAGAGGAACATCTCTCCCATCAGAATGACACCTTCTTATTGCCTCACATCAGTAACATATATGCCTGAAGTTGTTCTCAAGAACCAGCAAAACACATACCAAGCATATGAAAGGGCTGTTGTGGCACAGTGTAGTGGTACACTATCCCGGGGCCAAGAGGCCTCGGTTCAAGTTCCAGTTATTTCAGAGGTGTTTTATAACATCCCTGAGCAGGTTGATGAGAAACTATTTAGACCATGCACTTGAGATTTACACTCATTCTCAAGATTATTTCCAGGGACAAAAAAAATTGCTGGAAATGCTCAGCAGGTCTCAACATATGTGGAGAGAAATCAGGGTTAACATTTCAAGACCAGTGACTCTTCCTCAGAACATTCTGGTTTATGTGGTCAGGTATCTGAAAGGATGGATTTCTCGCTTGGCTGAAAGTTAATTGGGAGCAAACACTCCACCTAGTTCTATTTTTAAGGAGGTGCTTGACATGCAGATAAGCTTCCAGACAACTGCAGCCAGATAGGTGGTCACCCCTTAAGATCAGACAACTTCCTTTCAAAACTTTATCTTGATGTTTTGAGGATAAGGAACCTTATTTATGAACTCTCGCTCAATTGAGTTCAACAACCTCCACTGGGATAGAAATATTCTGCTGGGTTGAAAACGAACTGTAAATGCAGCAGTGGAGACTAATCTGATGCATTTGAGAGAGTTGCTCCTTAATGATGTGCTGTTCCAGGCTCTCTTCCCAGCTTCAGTTAGTCCTGAGTTTGATTGTAATGTAATGACTTATCCCTCAAAGGTTGCTGAACATTTCTGTATAGTGTATTCCTTGCTTTCTTAAGCAATATGACTGCATGGTATTCAGTTAATTTTTAACTTTTTTTTGTAGGATTCATCAATTATCAATACCTATGCAGAATGGTAGATTGGATAAAAAGATAAAGTCACCAGGGCATAGGATTGCTCTCTCATTAGAGAAAGATGACTGGTGGTGGTTTAACCACTCCTCAAGAGAGGTTCTTTATAACCTAAGCTTGTGTAGGAATTAATCCACACTGTTGGCATCAATCTCCATTGTAAATCAGCTGTCCAGTCAACTGAGCTAAGCCAACTTCCTTGGTAGATTGAACAGTATTGCTGTGTAGAATATTAAATTATTTTTTTTTCTCACTCTCTTGCAGTTATGGAAGAACTGCATCAACCTGTGGTTTGACCTAAAAGAGTATCAACGACTTTTTTATGCCGAAGTCTTTCAGCCTTTCAAACTCAGGAGACAAGCTCAGGTAAGCTATGAAATAAAGAGTATTAAAATAATTAGCAATGCTTGGTGATCCTGATCTGGATGGAGGACTGAGGAGTTGCTTAAAGAGTGTTTTGGGGTAGTAAATGGGAAAGATAAGAAAAGGCAGATAATGTCACAAAAGTAAGATATTCTGCTTGGTTTTTATTCAGTAAATGTGGTAGGCTGCACTAGAAACAATTTTAAAAAGCTTTGGAGGTACTCATGCACTTTATCTGAGGTGTTAAGAAATAGGACCAAACTATGTGCAGTTCAGGTGCTTGTAACGAGTAACTTTAGTGCAATATTGCAAGTTTACTACAGGCAAGAGATAAGAATTCAAATTAAACTATTCTAGAATGTAAATCAAACGTAGAAACATTCAAAAATCACTCTGCTGTTGCTGTGTTAAGTCTAAAGTTTTGTGAGAAGAGTGTGTTATTGAGATAAAGGGATGCATTTTATATTAGTGTGTGGGATGTGATGAGTTATCTGGAAAAGAGTCTTTGCAGACACTGTTGCTCCGACATTTAGGTGATATGTTGTGTCCAGGGGATATGACCTTTTCTGTGTCGTGATCCTCTGCCCACCCTGAGCCTGGTGTCTACCTGTGGCTGGAGATTGGTAATGGGAACCTGCAACTGGACCTGCTTCCATCTCTGGTGACTGACTCAACATGCACCCACCTCCTCCCATCCCTCTTCCTGTAACAACTCTATCCCTTACTCCCAATTCCTCCGCCTCCGCCGTATCTACTCCCAGGAGGAGCTCTTCCGCTCAAGGACATCCCAGATGGCCTCCTATTCCAAGGATTACAATTTCTCCTCCTAGATGATCAACAGTACCCTCCAACACATCTCCTCCACTTCCCAAATCTCCGCCCTTGAACCCCACCCCTCCAACCACATCAACGATAGAACCTCACTGGTCCTCACCTTTCACCCACTAATCTGTGGATTGAGCATATTATCCCCACAATTTCTGCCACCTACCATCAGACCCCACCACCAGAGATATATTTCCCTCACCACCCCTATCAGCATTCCATAGAGACCATTCCCTCGTTAGGTTCATCCCACCCCCACCACCACCCTACCCTCCACTCCCGGAACCTTCACTGGCCACTACAAGAGATATAAAACCTGTGACTACACCTCCCCCTTCAACTCTATCCAATGCTCCAAAAGATCCTTCCACATCTAGCAGTGATTTTCCTGCACATCCAAACACCTCATCTACTGTGTCTGTTTCTCTTGACGTGGTCTCCTCTACTTTGGGGAGATAGGATGCCAACTTGTGGTGTGTTTCAGGGAACATCTCTGGGACACACACACACACCAAACAATCCCACCAGCCTGTAGCCAACCACTTTAACAACCTCTCCCAATCCACAAAGGACATGCTAGTCCTGGGTCACCTCCACTGCCAAATCCAAATCACCCGACACAAGGGGTGTTCTTCCACCTCGGGATTCTCCAATCACACGGCATCAATGTTGACTTCACCAATTTCCTCATCTCCCCTCCCCCCACCTCATCCCAGATCCAATCCTTGAAATTGGCACTGTCCTTTTGACCTGTCCTATTTGTCCATCTTCCTTCCCACCTATCCTCTCCATCCTCCCCTTAAACCTATCACTATTGCCCCCCCCCTTCACTTACCTATCGCCTTCTCAGCTACTTCACTCCCAATCCCAACCCATCCTCCTATTTATTTGTCATGCATTTGGACTTATCACTGGTGTGTGTGTGTGTGTGTGTGTGTGTGTGTGTGTGTGTGTGTGTGTGTGTGTGTGACATTTCTGGTCTTTTCAGGAAGCAAGGAACATGTAGTTGAAGCTCAGATAAATAGCGCAAAATATTCAATAGGTTGTGTGGTCCATCCCTGCTTCCATTTCTTATATTCTTAGGTTCTCTTGGGACTGTGTATTATAATCCAGAAAGCAAGTTGGTGAAGTAAACATAAGCTGATGAAGAGTTATCTAGACTTAAAACGTTAACCTGCTGTCTCTCTGTGAATGTTGCCTGACCCTCTGTGATCTCCAACATTTTATGTCTTCTGTAATGTATCTGATTTACCTTTGACACCGTCAAGTTTGAAAAGCTCAACTATTTCTGCCTCACTTGTGCCAAATTTAAATTTATTTCCAACTTTGCTGCCACTGCTTCTAAATATAACTTTATTAACAATTGGAAGACATTTAAAGTCGATCCTTTGTGGAAAGCTTTCGCAATCAACGCTGACATTTTAAACTTTTGTATGCAATTTATACTTTACAGAAATCAGTGGGTCCCTTTTGTTTTTAACACACATCATACTCTCCACAGAATTAAACCTTTTATGGCAAACTGCCTTCGGCTGTTCCCAGATTACAATCAGTTACTTCTGTTTTAATTTCCCAGGGGCTAATTTCTAATCTAGTTCTTTCACGGTGAAGGATGTTCTTGCTAAAGCAAGTCACACCTTCCAGTCTCTGTTAAGTCCTCACAAACTCAGTCATTTCAATCTGAGTTTAAGTTCCACCCATTTTTTAATGTTGTGCGCAATGGAGTCAGTATTTTCTCTTGTTCAGGTACGTTAGAGTTAGCTGTCTCTAATACTTGTACTGTGATACTCAGATAACTGCAGACTACAAAGAAAAACTGTCTTTCTGTGATAAGAGAGAATTACTGCAGATGCAGGAATCAGAACTCAAAACAAGAAATGCTGGAGATCACAGCAGGTCAGGCAGCATTCATGGAGAGAAATCAAACTAACATTTTTGAGTCTAGATGACTTTTCATCAGAGCTGAAGTGAAGTGTGGAGGGGGCAGCATCTGACTTACCATCTATGCTTCCTCCCTTGCCCTTTCCCATCACTCACAACAGCATGAGTGGGTCCCCCTTGTCCTCACTTTCACCCACCAGCCTCCGCATTCAAAGGATCATTCTCTGCCATTTCAGACAACTCCATCAGAATACCAACACCAAACACATCTTCCCCTCACTCCGCTTGTTCTTTCCTGGGCACATTAGTCCATTCCTCGACTACCAACAGCAACCCCATGTCTGTGCACCGTCCCCTGTAACCGCAGAAGGTGCTACACCAGTCCCTTCACCTCCAAGGGCCTAAACAGGCATTGTGAAGCAGCAGTGTGGTGCTGGAAAAGCACAGAGGGTCAGGTAGCATCTGAGGAGCAAGAAAATCTACGTTTTGGGCAAAAGCCCCCTTGAATGAAGGGCTTTTGCCCGAAACATAGATTTTCCTGCTCCTCGGATGCTGCCTGACCTGCTGTGCTTTGCCAGCATCACACTCTCAACTCGAATCTCCAGCATCTGCAGTCCTTATTGTCACCATTGTAAAGCAGCATTTCACATGTACCTCCTCCAATCTTGCGTATTATATTTGCTGCACCAAATGTGGCTTATGGTACTTTGAAGAAACCAAATGCAGACTGGATGACTGCTTTGCGGAACACATTCGATCTTTGTGCAAGCATGACCCCAACCTTCCTGTAGCCAGCCATTTTAACACAGTGTCCTGCTTGCATGTCCAATTGTATTGCCTGGGCATGCTGCAGTGCTTCAGTGAATCTCAGCACCAACTGGAGGATCAACTTCTCATCTTCAAACTAGACACTTTACCACCTTCTAGACTTAATATTGAGTTGAGCATCTTCAAACTGGTGAACCCATTCCTTCCCTTTCTTTTAGCTTTGCTTGTTACATTCTCTAACACCCTCTCTTCTCTCCCTTCCACCTACCACAGATGGACTGTCAATTCTTTTCAGTCTGGCAGTTAGATACATCATTATTCTACCATTCTCACATTCCAATCACTTAATGCGAACTAGGTCAAAAATCTCAACTAATTAACATCATGGTCAAGATTAAGGTGGTGCTGGAAAAGCACAACAGGTCAGGCAGCATCTGCAGTACCCACCTCCGCCTAATCAACATCATATCCCTGCCCCCTGCCCCATTATTGCATAAATGCTGTCACCTCCATACTTCACGTCAGCTCTGATGAAAAGTCATCTCGACTCAAAGCATTATCTTGCTCTCTCTCCAGGGATGTGTCTGACCTGCTGTGATCACCAGCACTTTTTGTTTTAAGTCCCTGTGATAAGGATTTGCAAGGAAACCTGTCATTTGATCTCACAAATGGTTTCTTCTGCCTTCGTCATATCAGCGTGAAACACATTTTATATCAATAAAGATGTAATTAGCTATCTTTGCTCCCAACTGCCTTTCATCTTAGAATAAATAAAAAGTTTGTAGCACTACTGCTTATAATCCCAATACCAACAACACCTTTATGGGACTTGGAAGACTTGGTCGATTTATTGTAGACTCGGAGACAACATCCATTGTCTACAAGCATGATTTTTTTTTGACTTTGAATGATCAATCATTTATTCGTAGAACAGGTCATGTGCACACCCCTTCAATTGTCCTAAATATAAAGCTACAGTTCCAAAGTCTGAAAGATTTATGAACCTCACAACTGTAATAAATAAATACTGAAAACTCTTAGTAATCCTGATTTTCCACACTGACTATACTTGCCCATCGAAAGTGTGAACTGACACCTGAAGCAAAGGCAGCTGGAGATACATATATCAACCCCACAGGGCACAGGAAGTATTCTGAAGTTTCTAAATGTCCAAGGATGGCAAGCACCAGGTCATGGTTGCTTTAATAGATGTGACCTACTTGGCTTTAATCTTGAATAGACTTCTTGTTAATTTTATTTCCATGTAACAGATTGTTGAAACAGAAATGCTATTTTATAATGACTATCATAAAACCTACCATATCTCACAACAAATTAAGATTGTTGTATTCTGTATTGTTTAAGCAGAGGGTGAACAGCTGTTAATCCAGATTAGATAGCGCATAAATTTCTTTAGTTACTGACCTGCCTTTTTTTATCCTGCAATCCAGGAATTGGATTGCAGGAATTTAGAATACCAGAATCGTTACAGTGCATTAGGAGGCCATTCAGCCTATTACATCTGAAAAGCACTTTTCAAAAATAGTTTTAAGATACCACTAAAACCCGTTCATAAACTGACTTTTCCACAATTTGTCCACTTGTTTCAGTTCATTTTTGCTAAATACATTGTTGACAAATCTCCAGAAGATGTGGAAATTGGTGTAGAAAACAAGAAAATAATCTATCAAGAGCTGGAGCCACCTTTTGAAGAACTGTTCGATGATGTGGAGTTATATGTTCTCATCTTGCTACTGGTACCTTGGATGCACATGATTGAAATGGATATGTCGAAATTCAGAAAGGTACGGTTGGTATATCCAAATACCTCTTTTTCAATGAGCTTCAAAATCGACTATTTAATATTTTTATGATGATGCTACGGCTTTAAGAGGTGTATTTTGTCCTGGCTCTTCTGAAGAGACGTTTTGAGGCATAGATATTGAGCTGTTTCTTCCAAGCCAATAAAGTAAGCAACTTGTGAGGCCTTGTATTATTTTAAAAATTAGAGCAATAGCAGCACGAATGGGTGGAGTCAGGCTGCCACAGAACATGGGTTTTAGTTTAACTTTCAGAGTTGTTTGATTTTTGAAATTGGCTGTGAAAGCTATCTCTCTCTCTCTCTCTCTCTCTCTCTCTCTCTCTCAGAGCTACAACTAAAGGTTTGGTGTGATGATACTGTGGCTTTAAGAGATGTCTATGTCCTCCACCTGTTCTTATTTACTCTCAACCACTTGAGCAAACATAGTTTCTGATCATTGAACTTCAACTTCCTTATCTTCACTCCTTGATTTCTACTCCTGTTTCAACCTATAGCTCTGTGATCTTGTTATCATCCATTCAGAAAAAGTCCCAAAATATACTTCCTGTAACACCTCAGTTGCCTGATTTTCCACTGGCTTTTCAACCACAGTTGGCATCATGCTCACCAGTGATCCAGCAGTATCATTACCAAGGATAAACTATCTTTCTGAGAATTTCTCTGTTACTCCTAGCACCACTTCATCATTTTTCACCGGACTCTCCAATCTCACTTCATATAATGGAACACTGTTCTTCTCACCATGAATTCCACATATCACCACTTTTTCTGGCAATATTCCTTCTGAATTACAGAACTCCTCATATCTCACCATCAAAGATTGACTTACTCCCGTATCTCTTACAATCTTAATTTCATTTCATACTCCTCCTGGCATACATGAGTAAACCTTACCCACGCAAGAAAATTCTTTGAAGAGATTTGACACTGTCTTCTCAACCACACTCTTTTATAGCTTTCCTTTACCACTTCAGCAAAGTTCACTGGCTTTTGCTGTTTTCATACATCAGTTTCCCAGTACTTTTTAAAACTAACAACACTGCAACTTCATGTGGCTTACTTTATTACAGTGAAAACACCTGAGCTTTTTTACTGCTCTTTTCCCCTCTTGAGCTTCCTTTTTACCCTTTGGTAAACTATCTTTGTTATCTTCAATGCAATCTCCTTTTCCCTAACCAGTTGAGTATTTCGCTTTTCCCCAATTTCTAATGTTGAAAGCCAAACTTTGATTTATGAACCAACTCTTAATCATCTGCTATTTCCACTGCTAACTTTATAGTCCTAACATTTTTTTCTTTAATGGGATGAGGATGTCACAGGCTAGGTGAGATGGAAATTAAGAATCAATCACATTGCTGTGGTTCTGGAGTCACATGTAGGCTAGACCAGGTAAGGATGGTAATTTCCTTTCCTAAAGGACATTAGTGAACCAGGTGAACACTAATGATTTTCCTACAATTGACAATGGATTTATGGTCACAATCAGATTCTTAATTCCAGATTTTTATTGAATTCAAATTCTGTCATCTGCCCTGGTAAGATTTGAACCCAGGTGCCCAGAATATTACTGGGGTCTCTGGATTAATAGTCTAGCAATAATACCAGAAGGCTATCTTTGCTCTTCCACATGAGTTCTTGTGGATGTGAATTTTTGAACATCTCCAAAATAATTGCTGTCTAAGAGCATCAAATATTTGATCTATTTTTAGTGCCCTTATCCATCTATCAGTAACTTTGTTTGATCTTTTCAAACTCTTTGTACGTTTGACCAAGTTCTCTTCTTCGAATCCTAAAAAATTGTCTATCAGCTTCTGGCTCTGACTCATATGCACTTAAGACGGCACTTTGCATCTCATCATACCCCCAAGATACCTCTTTTGATAGTGATGCAAATACTCACTAGCTCTACCTATCAACTTTGTTTGGATCAACAATATCCACATGGTCACCGGCCATTTCATTTGTTCAGCTTCTTTCTGAAATGAAATGAAGAAGGCTTCTACATCTTTCTTGCTGAACTTAGACCATGCTTGGACATGTTTAAACAGATCCTCACTTTGGCTATGATGGGGTTGCTCACCTTCACTGTTCTCATCATCACCTTTCACCTCTACGTCCACCATTTAAAGGCTGCTTTGAGTTTTCAGTTCCATCCTCCAAAGTTCAAAAACTCTCTTTCTTCCTTTCTTCTGCTAGGTAGCATTTTTCTTACCTTTCCTCTGTTTTTAGTTGTAATTCAAAATGTTTCATTATCTTTTCTCTTTCATTTTGTTGTGCTCGCTTATTCTTTCTTTCTCTTTTTCCCTTGCCATTGCATTTAATTCAAGCTGCTTCATTTGTAATTGAATTTTAGCAATTTCCAATTATTCTGATTACAGTATTGGCAATTGAGAGTTATTGCTGTAATTATTTCCCCTTTCATCACAGACACAGGCAACTCCGGCTTCAACTTGTTTGCCAATTCTGAAAGCTTTGCCTTGCTCGCTTTCTGTAAAACACCCAAAATGACTTGCCCCGTCCCCCTTCAGAAACTCCTAGCAACAGAAAGAGCCATTATTACATAAGGCATGCCCTGTTTAAACCAATTAAATGCAACACACAAAATGAGAAACATCAGTACTGACCACTCACTGCTTTTGAGTCCAATAACCTTAACCAAATCCGGAATTAGAGATGTTGATCCTGACAAAAAGCCCAAATTTGTTAGGGCCCAGACCAAATCCTCTCAAAATATAGTCCAGAAGATAGTCTAGATCCTAACTTTTTTTACTTTACAGGTAAGTGTAAGGCCTTGCATTCCAGATGTAATTCAATTGGTCAAACTACTTGACATTAAGCAAACTAAAATGCAGACAAAATATGAAGAAAAGAAAAGAATTGGCTAAACTGTAACTCTATTGAAATGCTTAACAAAATAGTAGATACATTAACTACTACTAATTAATTGTTCCAATGTAGCAACATCCCATAAACACACCCTTGGCAAAGGCAAGGTCAGTAAAACAGATTATCTCACATGCAATTCTAGCAGCAGAAAGACAAACCCAATTTTAACAGAGTGAGAAAGAAGAGCCTGCACATCCAGCTTCAAGACCGCAGATCTTGCTACTGAAAGCTAAACTAAAATTCTGATTCTGCAGGAGCTTGACCCCACCCATTCAGGCAACTTCTATTGTTCCAACTCTTTAAAAAAGAAATCCCAAGGCCTCACAAGCCTTTTACTTTATTGGCTTTGGAGCAGACAGCTTGGCACCACTGTCTCAACTCCCATCATCAAAAGGAGCCAGGACAAAATACACCCCTTAAAGTCATATTTATAGTGTCATAGAGTCAGAGAGATGTACCATCATGCTTGGGATCTCTATCTGCTGTCAAAATTGCATGTGAGACAATCTGTTTTATTGACTTTGCCTTTGCCAAGGGTGTGTTTTTTGGGATGTTACTATATTGGAACAATTGCTAGTTAAATAATCTATTATTTAAGTTTAAATTTTCCAATAGAAGTTAAAGTTGTACCAATTCCTCTTTCCTTTGTATTTTAACTATAGGGTGAGAATAAGGTATGTTTTGCCTAAAGCTGAGCAGTGAAACCAACTGAATTAGATCTGGAACACAACCTTATACTCATCTTTAAATAAGATAAAAGTTAGACCATAAGACATAGAAGTGGAAGTAAGGCCATTCGGCCCATCAAGTCCACTCCGCCATTCAATCATGGCTGATGAGCATTTCAGAGCCACTTACCCGCACTCTCCCCATAGCCCTAAAATCCTTGTGAGATTAAGGATTTATCAATCTCTACCTTGAAGGCATTTAACACCTGGCCTCCACTACGCTCCGTGGTAATGAATTCCGTAGGCCCACCACTCTCTGGCTGAAGAAATGTTTCCTCATTTCCACTTTAAATTGACCCCCTCTAATTCTAAGGCTGTGCCCTGGGGTCCTAGTATCCCCGCCTGACAGAAACAAATTCCCAGCGTCCATCCTTTTGAGCCATGCATTATCTTGTAAGTTTCTATTAGATTTCCCCCAACCTTCTAAACTCTAATGAATAAAATCCGAGGATCCTCAGCTGTTTATTATGTTAGGCTTACCATTCCAGGCATCGTCCATATGAATCTCCACTGGACACACTCCAGTGCCAGTATTTCCTTCCTGAGTTGTGAAGCCCAAAATATTCTAAATGGGGCCTAACCAGAGCTTTATAAAGCCTCTGTAGCACATTGCTGCTTTTACATTCCAATCCTCTTGAGATAAATTACAATATTGCATTTGCCTTCCTAACCACGGACTCAACCTGCAAGTCCACCTTTAGAGAATCCTGTACTAGCATCCCAGATCCCTTTGTACTTTTGCTTTAGGAATTTTCTCACCATTTAGAAAATAGTCTGTCCCTGTATTCTTTTGTCCAAAGTGTAAAACCTTGCATTTGCTCGCATTGAATTTCATCAGCCATTTCTTGGACCACTCTTTTAAACTGTCAAAATCTTTCAGCAGTCTCCCCACCTCCTCAGAACTACCTGCCTGTCTGCTTAACTTCATAACATCGGCGAACTTCACCCGAATGCCCCCAGTCCCTCCATCCAGATCATTAATATATAAAGTGAACAGCTGCGGCCCCAACACTGAATCCTGCTGGACACCACTTGTCACTTGCTGCCATTCCAATAAAGAACTTTTTATCCCAATTCTCTGCCTTCTCTCTCAGCCAATCCTCAATCCATACCAGTAGCTTACCTTGAACACCATAGGCCTTACTCAGCAGCTTCCCTTGAGGCACCTTATCAAAGGCCTTTTGGGAGTCTAGATAGATAACATCCACTGGATTTCCCTGGTCTCACCTACTTGTTAGGGTTCAGGCTATCTCCTTCAAATAGAATATTCTTTAGTGTCATGTGTGTTCAACATAAAATACAGTGAAAAGTGTGTGCCATCGCCATACATAAATGCCATTCACATGAACTTAAAATAAAAATATTAAAATTAAAGAGAGTCCAACTTTTCCTTTTCTGTTGTTATTTCATGCCGCTGAGAGTGTCCCGCTCTGGGTTTCCCAGCCTTAGTATGTTTACATGGGATTTGATCTGGTACATAACATTTTGTGTAGTATTGCACTTATATATTTTCCTACTTTCTTTTTTAAACTGTATTTCTGTGAACTACTTTCCTGAATGATGGGATAGACATGCAATCTATTAAGAATTAACTAGTCTCTAATTGCTAGATCAGCAGATGAATGTGTGTGGTTCAGTATTTTCTTAGCAGCCCACTATTTATTGGCATATTCAAAGAGCCACAGTGTTTGTCATATAGGGTCCTAAATAGAGGAATGCTGAAAAAGAAGCCACTGACCACAGTATTCCAATCCCCGAAAAAGTTTTAAATACAAATATCTTGAAACTTTTTTTGAGTTAAGGCTGATGTTTTGCAATCATGGTGCAGAGTACAGAAATTTATCATTCAAGCAGCACATTTCTCTTGCACTATTTTCACTCTTGTTAAGCTAATTTTGCCTTTATTTTAACTTTAACTGCTTAACAACTGCCTAAAAATTTTGCGTGAAAGAATGGCAGTTGGGTACATTGAACATTTGTGTCTAAGAGACATTATTCAAAAAATATATACGAGTGATCCTGGTGCATAATTTCTCTCCTGTCTTCCTCTGTAGGACTGTATTTTGCTTTAAGTAAAAAATGTGCTATGACTGGACTTTGTTCCACCAGTACTACTGTCATTGTTGTTCACTGACACTTTTTGAATATTTTTTATTTCTAGGTGGAGTTGATAAAGGAGACCCGACACTTGGATTCAATATACTACAAGAAACTTGAGAAACTACAGAAAAGCTTGTTTCCTAATGAAGTAATTAATTCTGTTCTTCCAAAAGTAAAAGTTAGATTCCTCTACTAATGCACAAAATTGAAGAAATAATTATTTGCTATTCTCTTTTACTTAATCCAAGCTCACTGCATTGAGTTGTTTTAATGATGCTAGCCCATTCATAAAATTATCTGTTTTGAATTTACATGTAATTTTAACTAGCAGTTTAAGAGTGACCAACAGTTTAGGACTTTTTCTCAGACTGTCCTGTGGATGTTAGTTTTGCATTCTGCATAATGGGCCCTGACCTTCCAAGACACCATTTGTCCCAGAATTCTTTTGCCTGTATGCTGTGTTTTTTTTATTCATTCATGGGATGAGAGTGATACTGGCTAAGCCAGCATTTACTGCCCATCCTTAATGGGCAGTTAAGAGTTAACTGTGTTGCTATGGATTTGGTGTCACATGTAGGCCAGACCAAGTAAGGATAGTAGTTTCCTTCCCTAAAAGATATTAGTGAACCAGATGGGTTTTTTTCCCAATATTCAACAATGGATTCATGGTCAAAAGTAGACTCTCAATTCCAGGTTTTTTTTAAATTGAATTCAAATTCCACCATCTGCCATGGCAGAATTCAACCCTGGACCCTCAAAACATTATCTGAAACTTTGGATTAACAGTCCACAATAATATAACTAGGCCTAATATAATGGCCTGAGTTCCCATTATCGTATTATATTTTGCCTCCCACCATCCCCATCCCCACGTCATCTCCGACTTCTATGATTTCATCAGCAAATTTACCCCTCCTCCATAATGTATTCTTATTTTTTTTTCCTTCCCAGAGTTAGTCGCCATGGTTTTTAATTGAGTTTTCTAAATTATGCTGATGATGCCAGTTGATGGTGACGACTGGACAGGTCAGATCCCAGACTGAAACTTGGCTTGATAAACCAAGTTTGTTCTCTTAACTGTGGAGGTTAGTTCTAGAATGCTTTCATCCAAGGCTGCCAGTGAACTATTAAAACAAAAAATAAACTAGAAGTACACGCACTGGACAAGACGAGAGATCGGAAAGATTTCATGCAGACAACAGGAAAGGATTTACTTTCATATTATTGCTTTAATCCAAACAATATATTCACAAATACTGACACCTCAGGAAGAATTACCACTATCTCCATCCTACAGCTGTTTGGTCAGACTGGGACAGCTGCATCCAGATTTCTTCCACAAATTTCTGTGTAGTCCCTAGATGTGTTTTCCTTTACCTGGTCTCTCTCTTTACGAAGCCTGAAACAAAATGCAAACTAAACTCATTAATACTTCAAACTTCAGAATAAATATGTTTCCTAAACTCAGTTGTCCAGCTGTCTTACCTAGAGTCATAGAGTCATAGAGATGTACAGCATGGAAACAGACCCTTTGGTCCAACCCGTCCATGCCAACCAGATATCCCAACACAATCTAGTCCCACCTGCCAGCACCCGGCCCATATCCCACCAAACCCTTCCTATTCACATACCCATCTAAATGCCTCTTAAATGTTACAATTGTACCAGCCTCCACCACATCCTCTGGCAGCTCATTCCATACACGTACCACCCTCTGCATGAAAAAGTTGCCCCTTAGGTCTCTTTTATATGTTTCCCCTCTCATCCTAAACCTATGCCCTCTAGTTTTGGACTCCCCGACACCAGGGAAAAGACTTTGCCTATTTACCCTATCCATTCCCTTCATAATTTTGTAAACCTCTATAAGGTCACCCCTCAGCCCTCCAATGCTCCAGGGAAAACAGCCCCTGCCTGTTCAGCCTTTCCCCATAGCTCAAATCCTCCAACCCTGGCAACATCCTTGTAAATCTTTTCTGAAGCCTTTCAAGTTTCACAACATCTTTCCGATAGGAAGGAGACCAGAATTGCACGCAATGTTCCAACAGTGGCCTAACCAATGTCCTGTACATCCACAACATGACCTCCCAACTCCTGTACTCAATACTCTGACCAAGAAAGGAAAGCATACCGAACGCCTTCTTCACTATCCAATCTGCGACTCCACTTTCAAGGAGCTATGAACCTGCACTCCAAGGTCTGTTTGTTCAGCAACACTTCCTAGGACTTTACCATTAAGTGTATGAGTCCTGCTAAGATTTGCTTTCCCAAAATGCAGGGCCTTGCATTTATCTGAATTAAACTCCATCTAACACTTCTCAGCCCATTAGCCCATCTGGTCCAGATCCTGTTTTAATCTGAGGTAACCCTCTTTGCTGTCCACTACACCTCCAATTTTGGTGCCATCTGCAAACTTACTAACTGTACCTCTTAAGCTCACATTCAAATCATTTATGTAAATGACAAACAGTAGAGGACCCAGCACCTCTTTCTCCTGGCATACCCATGTATTTATTGTCTGATTTATTTTTCTGGATTACTCTGTTTCCCTGTAATTCTGAACCCCTTGGTGCACTCTTCTCCCTCTGTCTTTTGTGAAAAGTGATTAGGTGAACGGAGATCCTGAATCAAACATTTCATAACGAATATGCAGCAGCTTTTTTAAAAGAGCCCAGTTTTCAACTTCTTTTATGAAATCGCATACATAATGTGCATCAAAAACCATTGCAACTAACAACATTTCTTCCAATTGATTTTTGTAGTTGTTATTTCAGTATGTGAATTCACCCATAGATGTAGATAGGTTCATATTGTTTGTAGATGACATCCTACATTTTTTTTATGGTAATCGCGCAAAATTGACGGAGGTGGATACCAACCACTTGGATTAAGCATTCTGTGAAAAAGTTAATTAGAATAGTATCCAAATAGGGGCAAGCAAAGTTTTACTTGGCTCTCACCAAGAAAGTGCAGTCCGCTACTGAATCATAGTATCATAGAATGTTTGCAGCGGATAGGGAGGCTATTGGCTCCATCGCATCTGTGCTGATTCGCAGAAAGAGCAATTTAACTTTTGCTACTCCCTCACTGTTTTCCAATAATTCATTTGTCTCCTGCATATTCTAATTGAACCTGCCTCCACCGCACTTTCAGGGATTGTAACCACTCGCTAGGTCAAAAGGTTTTTCCTTCTGTCAGCAAGTCAAGAGGGAACCAAAGGAATCTCCTTTCTCCCTCATTTATCACGAACCTTTCATGTTTCAGAGTGTGTGTTGATAAATTAATTGGCCTTAACTGCTTGACCATCCTTTAAGACTGTGTTGAATTTGTGAGAGGTTGTATTTTAAGCTGTTTTTCTCAGAACACCACTGTGCTATGAGGGAGAGTGACAGTGAGGACTGGCCATTGTACTTCTCGCAGCCTTGAATTACAACTCAGTCTATTGAAAAGCTGATGCAAAGAATGAACCTTGCATTCCCGAGATCTGTGGAATCGTCACAGATTGTGTACTGTCACCCATAAATGGATGCAATGTAGAGTGATGCAGGCATCTCAGACCCAAGCAAATTCTCTGTTGGTGGTGTTTAATCTCATTGTCATCCTCTTCGAAATGCAGTCCTCAGCCAAGGTTCCAGAATCTCTGACATCTGACACTATCAGTTATAAAAAGAGTCATTAAAGAGAGTTCTTTAGGCCAAAGAGATCAATGGGTATGGTGAGAAAGCAGGTATTGAGTTGGATAAGTAACCATGATCACACTGAATGGCTAAGCAGGTTTGAGGGGCTGAATGGTCTATTTCTGCTCCTATTTTCTATTCATTTGAAAGAGATGGGCAATGCTTAGAAATTTCAATTCATTTCATTCTTAGGATATCGCAGAAACTTCTCCTGTCTCACATGTGTGACTTATCCAGGTGTGCCAATGAAATGCAGCAGGCTTTTGAACAGTGGGATTATGCATGTATTTACAAGAGTGGAGGGTAATTTCCAGTGACATTTCAGCTGTGCCATCAGCATGTTTTCCTCTCCCTCTCCCTATCGCGCTATGTCCAGCCCTGACCTCTGCTGCTGGGGTGGAGGGGACACAGTTCTGTGGTTGGCTCTATTGGCCTGTAACACCTATGTGATCATTTCCTGGTGCTTTTCCTGTTGAAAGTGTGCTGTCCAGATGCAGGCTACCCTTTCTCGGCTGTAGGGATCTTAGACAGGAGGAAAGTAGAGGATCTGAGCCTGAGCAGAAACTTGTGGGAGGGAGGCCTATTTGTTGGCTTTCCTATCTATGGATATCTGCTGGTCCCACCTAAAGTGAAGCTAACCTCCCTTGATCCTGTTGCCTTGTCGTTGATGCTGAGCCTCCTATGGCCAAATAATATCTGCCTGAAAGTGAATTTGCTGGGCTTGGCTAACAGTTGGACACCAAGCTGGCCAGTGGAGGCTGTCAGACAAATGCATGCCACAGCCAGCTTGCCTTTTAGTGGATTCCATCATTCTTTAATCCAGCTGGCTGAGTGCCTTGGGCAAATCCGCCTGCTGTTCCTGTGATCCAGTGACCATCTGGCTTGATGGTCATTAATGGCCAAAAACAGACTCATCTGCCTGTGGCTTAGGAAAAACCCCTGATACCTGGCTGACTGGCCTTCCTGTGTCAGAGACTTGAGGCCTTTATTGTTCAACCAGCAATAGGAACATGTCAGAGATGTGAGCGTAATCTGGAATGATTACCCAGCAAAGTGAGGTCTCTGATGCTGGCCTCTTCATAGAGGCTTGTTGGATGCCATTATTGCCCTCATTAGAGAAGAGAAGGAAATAATTGGAGAAGGTATGTTAAAGCTTTGGAAGATTAAGAATAAGTAAACACTGGTGGCAATTGGAGAGCAGTGCAACTCAGCAAAATGAAACTTATTGGATTGGTTGCCTACTGAGCTCTCTCCTTCCTTACATAAGTGATCCTGCAGTTCTCTGGCCAAATTGAGGAATTTTTCTTTGTAAGTTGAATGGCGTCTGATGCCCCTCATTGTCTTTGGTCTCTGGGCCTGGTTATGGGTCCCTTTCTCCTAAAAATGAGCATGAAAAACAGGAAGCAATTGAGTGTGACAGAAATAGACATAAGATCAGTTTGTGCAGGAGCAGAAGAGGTGCTAATGTGTCTCCTGTGAGTGAGTAGGAAGCTTGGAGGTCAAGAAGAGATAGTACTTTGAAAGGACTTTGAGTGAGAGCCATTGAATAGACACATTGCGTGCAATACTGAGACTTGAAATCAATGAGCCCTGTTGAGATGTGGCAGAGATAAAGTGAGTGCTGGCTGTGTCAATATGACATAGCAGAGAGTTGGTGACACTTAACTTTGCAGCACCCAGAAGATCATTGACCTTCTTTCTTCAGTTCTGCGTGTTACTTTTCACCTGGGACACGACGCTGACCCAGACTGTAATTCATGTCCAGGCTGACCATGTCTGCTGGCATAGCTTCTGTGCAAGTTGGTCCATTCACTAACACTCGTCTATGAAAGGGGGAACTTGCTTGTCTTTCTTCTAGACCTACTCCTATGTTGTATAATAACTGTCAACTATCACCACAGTGTGAGGGCAATTATGTTACAGTGAAGTGAAGTCCAACTGGGCTTTAAATATGGTGCCAGAAGCATGAAAACCCAAAGTTCACAGCCATCTGCCTCTGCACTTGGACAATTCCCCAAGATAATTGCCTAATGGCCCAGTGACATAATTAAAGAGATGACGAGCAGACGTTTGTGTGAGAATAATCACTCTTAAGGTGTGTCAGACTGAGTAAATCATTGGAACTGCAAATGGGAAAATTTGCCTGAGCGCAGCATGGTGGTACAATGGTTAGCACTGCAGCCTCACAGCACCAGGATCCCAGGTTCAATTCCAGCCTCGGGTGACTGTCTGTGTGGAGTTTGCACATTCTCTGTGTAGGTTTCCTCCAGGTGCTCTGGTTTCCTCCCACAGATGTGTAGGTTAGGTGAATGGTCATGCTAAATTGCCCATAGTCAGGGGTGAATGTGGGGAATGGGTCTGGGTGGGTTACTCTTCGGAATGTCGGTGTGGACTTGTTGGGCCGAAGGGCCTGTTTCCATACTGTAGGGAATCTAATCTAATCTAAATGGGATAGAGAATGAAAGGGATCTGGGGGTACACTTTAGGCTCATAAACAGTGGCAGTGCATGACATCAATGCGATAAAACAAAACTCTGGGCTTGGGTCTGAAGGGAAAGACTAAAAGTCCAGGAATTACGCTGGTCAGACCATATTTAGAATATTGTGAATTGTTTTGGGCCCTGTATCTAAGGAAGCATTGGAAGAGGTCCAGAGGAGGTTGGCAAGAATGATTCCAGGGATTATAATTTCCCAGGTTGGTTCACCCTTTAACAGAGTAACTAGAGTCACATCTGTGGCTTGAAGATGAGTAAAAACAGCTTTGGGTGGCAAGTGGCTCAGTGGTTAGCACTGCTGTCTCACAGCGCCAGGGACAATTCCCGCCTCAGGCGCCTGTCTGTGTGGAGTTTGCACATTCTCCCTGTATCGCGTGGGTTTCCTCTGGGTGCTCCGGCTTCCTCTCACAATCCAAAGATGTGCAGGTCAGGTGAATTGAGTTTGCTAAATTGCCCACTGTGTTAGGCCCATTAGTCAGGGGTGTATATAGGGTGGAGGAATAGATCTGGGTGGGTTACTCTTTGGAGGGTCGGTGTGGAACTGCTGGGCTGAATGGCCTGTTTCTATATTGTAGGGAATCTAATCTAATCAAGAGCTTGTCATATGAAGAGCGGTTGAAGACTGTGGGTCTGCACGAAATTTAGTGAACTTAGAGGAATGAGGGAGGGAAGTCTGATTGAAAGTTACGGAATATTGAGAGGCCTGGATAGAGTAGACATGGACAATCAAGTAGGAGAGACTAGGACCTGAGAACACAACCCTGGAGTGAAGAGATGACCTTTTAGAACTGAGATGAAGAGGAATTTCTTCAGCCAGAAGGTGGTTAATCTGTGGAACTTATTGTCACAGAGAACTGTGGAGGTCAAGTCATTGAGTATATTCAAGACAGTGATAGATAGGTTCTTGGTTCACAGGTTGAGAAGCATAACAGCCATGATTGAAGAGTGGAACAGATTCAATAGGCCAAAAAGTCTAGTTCTACTTCTATGGCTTATACTAAACTTGTTTCAAACTCTACTTCAATGAGAAACTGAAAAGAAGAATTGCACAGATATTGAACATTTAAAATGGAAACAGAACATGCTGGAAAAACTTAACAGGGTACGGCAGTATCTGTAGAGAAAACCAAGCTAATGTTTCAGATCTATGATCTGATTACACAGAAACACGTTTTTGTTGCAGCACAGTAGGAGGCCATTCAGTCCTCGAACTTCTGTGTTTTCTCATTGGGCAGTTGAGAGATTGCACGTGGCTTTTTCTACTTCAGAGATATGAGTACTGAAGGGATCAAGCAGTCAATGCTGGATCTGCACGTCCAGTCACAGGTATGTCAGGTGGTATTTGAAGAAGGGGGTGAATGAGATACTTGGGTTTTTCACCTTTTCCTTCTGCTATTTGTAGTTGGCTCCCACCTGAGTCAGTTGGAAATATTCAAGTTGGTTGGTACCTTCCCAGATGATTCTCCAGTTTGAATGATCTTGAGTAAGAGATTGCTGTGAATTAGTGGCAACTTTGCATATATTTGGAGAAGCTTTGAAGACATCCTTGATGTGTTTTCTCAATCGTCCCCATCAGTAACAACTTGCTGTGACAGAGCTCTTAGAGAGAGTTTATTTTGTAAGGCTTGTGGCAGGATTAAAGATGATGTATCTCACACAACACAACTGATTGGCAACAGCCAGTGCCTACAAGTTGGAGTGGTTTACACTGATTCGAGCATTTATCCTGCTATCATATGTTATAGGTCTACTGGAGATACTGCAAAAAAGATTTAGCTGTATGAAACTTGTAAGGCACATTGGAAAAAGATGAGTAATCAAGAAATCTTTTGAAGAAAGGATGAGAGTCAATCTAATAGATGCCATTAAAAATATGAAACATTTTCACAAAGTGGATATAAAATATTTATGTGTGGGCAATCAAAAGTCAAGAGACCTATTTTTTCCTCTATTCACTCACAGGATGTTGGTTTCGGTGACTGTGCCAGCATTTATTGCCACTCCCTAGTTGCCTTTGAGAAGAACGTAGTGAACTGCCTTCTTGAACTGCTGCAGTTCTTGGGCAGTAGCAACACCAGCATTGCAATGTTTCACCATATAACAGATTTTTGGTCGGCAAATGTCTGGCCTGACAGCAGCATCCTGTCTGGGCGAATGCCACTTATGTTACTGCACACTGAAACTATTACAACTTTTAGTTATGGAAGCTGAACTTATTAGTTTAATTGTAATATCATTTTCTTTCTTTCTCTGCTTTTAGCAATTTATTCTTCCTGCCCGTTCAATCAGTCTGGTACACACTTCAGACAATGTGAAAGGCTCAAATTACTGGCAGACCGTTCCTGAAGAATTCTGTAATTACACATTGGATGCACTTGTTCGTAATCGCTTAGAACTTGAGAATTTCCAGGCATTCCTTCGCGAAAATTTAGCAGGGTAAGTACCTCGGTACCATTCTTTAAATAATACAGTGAAAGTCATTGTAAAATATCCAAATATTACCAAAGCAAAAATACTGCGAAACTTGAAATCTGAAATAAAATTAACAAATACTGGAAATACTCAGCAGGTCAGAAAGCATCCATGGAAGAGAAATGCAGAATTGAGGACCTGTTAATGTTAACTGTGAGTGGAATTTTCTGTGTCAGTTCAGAGATTTTAGAAGTTTGAGTGGGGACGCTTTGTTGGGCAATGGGGATATCTTCAGTTTATCATTGGTGGATTAGAGTTTTGTAATTAAGATCAGATTACTTATAGTGTGGAAACAGGCCCTTCGGCCCAACAAGTCCACACCGACCCGCAACCCACCCAGACCCATTCCCCTACACCTAACACTACGGGCAATTTAGCAAGGGCAATTCACCTAACCTGCACATCTTTGTGACTGTGGGAGGAAACCCAAGCAGACACGGGGAGAATGTGCAAACTCCACACAGTCAGTCACCTGAGGTGGGAATTGAACCCACGTCTACTGGCGCTGTGAGGCAGCAGTGCTAACCACTGTGCCACCATACTGCCCAATTACACTCTCAGAATCTTTCAGGTGGGTTAGCATGTCATGAATCTTCACCAACATCCCAGCCTGCTGAAATTATGTTCAAAAATCTTGTTAGTAATAAACAGGAAAGAGCTGAACACAAACCCAAAGTATGTAAACATATATGTATGTAAGTGTGTGTGTGTATGTAAGTGTGTGTGTGTATGTAAGTGTGTGTGTGTATGTAAGTGTGTGTGTGTATATAAGTGTGTGTGTATATGTGTGTGTGTGTATATGTGTGTGTGTGTATATGTGTGTGTGTGTGTGTGTGTGTGTGTGTGTGGTGAGTGCCTGATCAGGTGGACTTCTTCCTTAAGCTCGAGGGAGTACAAACTGCTTCTGTTACTTGGCTTCTTTATAACCAAACCATTTCTTTGCACAAATGCTTCAAGTTGAGTTGCAGCCTCTCCAAATCATTCATAAGCCGTCTTGGCCATCTGCAGTCTAGCTTCTGGGTAGACTCTTATGGTGGGAGTGGTGAATTCTGATGGAGTAAACATGCAAGTGAGTCAACTACACTGGTTGATACCAGCAAACCTGACCTGGGTAGACAATTGGGACTGAAGTCGAAGGGTATGCAATTCAAACGGCCATCTTCTGTGACTGTGTCCTTGGCCCGTGTAATCATTTGGTGAAAAGCTACTTGGTGTGTACATTCTCCTAGACATGATGAAAGCTTATTGACCTGATGGGGCATTAACAACTGCATAGCTCCTTTTATGTTTTACATGTGAACCTTACAGATATTGACTGCACATGAAGTATTGGATGAGGTGTCTGGCAGCCAATGTCCTGGGTACCAATCCTCTGCAGTGGTATTATACAATGCCAACTTACATTCATAGGAACACATAAATATTGAGTAACAGTGGTGCATATGCTGGCAAAGTGCAGCAATTTGTTCATCCTCTTGAGGCTCTGGATCCAGGTTCTTTTGAACTGCTTATGGGCACTGGCCCCCACAGCCATCATTGTCCGGACTCTCTGTGTCAATCGATTTAGCCTCATTCATAGAGTCAAAAACTTTACTTCCCTCCTGGACAATCTTCAAGAGTACTAATAGAGATGCATTGTTGAATTTTGCATTTTCTCTGACATCTCCAAGATGGGAGTGGGTCTTGCTGCTGGGTTGCAGGGACCAAGTGCTTTCCTGCATGAGGATCCTGGCAAGTTTCAGAACTCCCTGAACATAAAATTTGGCATTTTATCTGTGCATGAACATGCAACGAGTTGGAAAAAAACATAATTGCCCAGGAAAAGTCGTTTCATCAGTTTTTATGCCTACCTCCCACCTGGCCTGAGAAAAATTCCACCCTATATTTCTCCCCCCAGAATTTTGATTCCTATAGTTGAAGAAGGGGTTATAATCCGATACTGAAGTTAGCAATCTATTCAAAACCGAAAGAACTGTCAATGCTGTAAATTAGAAACAAAAACAGAGGTTAGTGAAAAAGTTCAGCAGGTCTGGCAGCATCTGTGAAGATAAATCAAAGTTAAAGTTTCGGGTCTGGTGACCCTTGCTCAAAATATTCTGACCTGCAATGTTAACTTTGATTTGTCTGCACAGTTGCTGCCAGACCTGCTGAGCTTTTCCAGCAACCTCTGTTTTGTTAACAATCTATTCAATGGTTTCAGCTGATGCAGTGTGAATGGTTGTGAAGCCACAAGGGATAGATCTTTTAGGTAAGAGTTCAGCTTATTGGCAATTGTCTAAACCTGGATGGCCACAGATCACAAGTTGAGCTATTCCCCCAAGTTCCACTTGTGGAGAGATTGGCCACATCTTCCCTGGCCTGTTCTCAAGTCATTGGACATTCTCCAGATTTTCCATTAAAACCTGGGACTACACTACTCAGGCCAGTGAGCAGATTGAGGTCAGTGATGTTCGCAGTCAAAATGGAGGTGTGTCGTTGAGAAGCAAAGCTTTTGTCATTTATAGACTGAGAATTATGGCACATTACTGAACCCCCTGATATCTGCAGGGAAACTATCAAAGAACAACAGCTGACGAATCACTCCCATTGACACAGTACCTCATACTGATACATGGACACTTGTCTTTCTTTTTATTTCAGTATGGATCTCAAGTGCTGGATGGACATTGAATACTTCAGAAGAATACCTCACAATGAAAAAGAGACAAGAGATATTACGTCCAAAGCCATCAAAATCAAGTACTTGAATAGGCAGTACTTCTTTGGACCCAGTAGCCCAGCTACAAAAGTACAACAAAATGATGTAATTGAAAGTTTTAATATTAGATTAGTCCTTCACACATGACTCAAGCTAGTTCAACCAGATTAGTAAACTAAAATTGGGTGGCCCAGTGCCTCAGTGGTTAGCACTGCTACCTTATAGCTCCAAGGACTCAGGTTCAATCCTGGCCTTGGGCTATTGTGTGGAGTTTGCACAATCTCCCTGTGGCTGTGTGGGTTTCTGTCAGGTGCTCCAGTTTCCTCCCTCATTCCAAAGATGTGCAAGTTAGTTGGATTGGCCAATGCTAAATTGTCCCATAGTGTCCAGCAGGGTAGGAGGATTAATAATGGTAAATGCAGGGTCAAGTGGATAGGGTGTGGGGAGTTGAATGGCCTTTAAAAATATTTCTAACTGGGTCTCTTTTCACTGCAGCATAGGAGATTGAGAAGCTTATAGAAGTTCATAAAATAATGAGGGGTATAGGTAGAGCTAGTTGTCTTTTCCCTAGGATGGGGGATTTCAACACTAGGGAGCACATTTTTAAGGATAGAGATTTTTTTTTTAAATGAGGAGCAAATCTTTTTCACAGATGATGGTTTGTGTGTGGAATGGACTTCCTGGATGTGAGTACAATTATAACATTTGAAAGATATTTGGATACATATGTGAATAGGAAAGGTTTAGAGGGGTATGGGCCAAGAGCAGGCAGGTGGGACTAGTTTAGTTTGGGATTATGTTTGGCATGGACTGGTTTGACTGAAGACATCTGTGCTGTAAGACTCTGACCCTATAACTGTGATCACAAACACTTAAAATCAACAATTAGCGTGTGAATAAAGTGAGAGTTAAGTAGAATGGCAGGTGAGTAGAGTAGCAGAACTGTAGGTTAACTGGTAGGTGTGGCTGGTAGTTCAGGTCCAGAAGTATACTCGGGTCGAGGCAAGTGCTATTGAATGGTGGGGGTTGGGGTGGGGTGTCAGGTTAGGTATTTAGAGAGTGGGGAGGAGGTGGTTGATCAGATTTTGTCTGTAAAGTTGATCAGCTGTTGGGGCATTGGTGTGTGCAGTAAAGTTCTTCAGTGATCTGGCTTTGTCAGGTTGAGTAGCAGTGTGGCTTCAGTTGGTGGTATCTAGCCAGATAAGAGAGTTGGGGGAGTGGGGCTTGCGAGGCCAGTTGTATATTTTCCCAAGATTTACCAAGGATTTGTTTGGCAAGTAGCAGGAATCTAATTTCAATGTATTAGCATGCCCTGCATTGTCACTAACATACCATTTCACCAGAGGAAACAGGATCTTGGCAATTAAGTTTGCTGGGAAAAAGAAGCATGTGCTTTTATATTCATAACTAGTTTAAAGTGGCATGAAGCAGACAGGGTAGTCCTCCTGGCCAATTTGGATTGCCTTTATTTCATGGAGAGGATTGTTGAATCATCAAGGATGAGAAATTTGCTCCATTGAGCTTGGGCAAGGGATTGGGATATGGTAAACAGAAGGGGAGTGGGTCATGATGGACCTTTGAGGGTTTATGGGGGACAAACGGAGGAAGCTCAGTAACTCAGGAGTTTAAAAAAATGAGGAAATTAAAGAAACTGAAGCAACAGATAAAAAGTATTGGTAAATCTTTAGGGACTAAGATCTGATGAATCGTCAGGACCCAAAGGCCTACATTTGACAATTCTAAAATAGGTAGCTGCAGAGATTACAGCTGAAAATGTGTTGCTGGTTAAAGCACAGCAGGTTAGGCAGCATCTCAGGAACAGGGAATTCGACGTTTCGAGCATAAGCCCTTCATCAGGAATGAGAAAGAGTAGCCAAGCAGGCTAAGATAAAAGGTAGGGAGGAGGGACTTGGGGGAGTGGTGATGGAGGTGGGATAGGTGGAAGGAGGTCAAGGTGAGGGTGATAGGCCGGAGTGGGGTGGGGGCGGAGAGGTCAGTAAGGAGATTGCAGGTTAGGAGGGCGGTGCTGAGTTGAGGGAACCGACTGAGACAAGGTGGGGGGAGGGGAAATGAGGCCGTGTGGGATCAGTCGGTTCCTTAGGCAGGTGCTGAGGAAGGAGATGTGGCTGTGGTAACGAGTCTGTTTGAGAACGTGGCTGAAGAGTTTCTGTGCAGTGCAGAGATTAGTAAATGTGATAGCTATGATTTTCCAAAAATTCCTCAATTCCTAAAGCGTCCAATTAGACTGGGTTTTGACAAATGCCACACCATTTTTGAGAAAGGTGGGAGAAAACATGTGAACTTGATTTTACTGAAAGAAATCCTGTTTGATAAATTGTAAAGACAGTATCTTTTTTTATTTTTCTGTATTTTCAATTGTGGATTGAAATGGGAAAAGGACTGTTTTTAAAAAGATTGTGGAAAGACTTGCTTCATTTTTTAAAAGCAAGTTACTGTGACTAATTGTAAATCATGTTTACACTGCTGCTGTGTTCAAACAGTGGGAGGGGATTGTTTGTACACAGGCTGGCACGATTGGGTAAATACAAAGTAAGATCTGGCTGGCATCAAATAGTTGATTCGTTTATGGAATTGTGACCAGTGAAGGATATCAAAGTTATGACATCAACCAATAGCTATCAGATTGTCTCCTGGGTAGCCGTACAGATTGTGGGTATGGACCATACTGGCAGAAAGCTGAAAACTTCTCAAAGATTATGTAACATGTTTTTCTCTCCAGTAAAAAATACTTCGAACCTGAATAAAGCCAGTTTAATTTCCCTCCCTAATTGTTGTAAGCAGTGGATTTTAACTAGCAGCTAGGAGACTTTGCAGCTAATATATTAATTGCCCACAACTTCTGTAATGTGGTGAAAGGATCCCAAATAAGCAAGCTTAAAGAACAACAATTGCTGTCAAGCAAAAGGATTGTGTTAACAAACCCAGCGGATTGGTGCTATTGAGTTTATTTTCCCAGTTTTTCCCTCCATCCATAGCAAGCTTTTTTAAGCCTGTCTCTATCTGTAAGTGTGTATAGGGGAGTTTTATATGGAAGCTAGAGTTTCAATTAGTGAAGATAAATTCCTACAGTTCATAGTTGTTTACTTGTGGTTAAAATCTATTTATTTATAATAAACAACAATTCTTGTTCAGTACAGAAACCTGATCCATGTTTTTCTGTTAGCATGAGTCCATGTGACAGGTACATTGGGGAATTTTGCATTCTTTGAAATTTATAACTCTATAAATAATGAAGCTTAATTTCTAGTGTGCTTCCCCAGTGAGGTTTAACAAAATTTACATGAACTGTGCTGATGGAACAAAGCGAGGTAGGGAATAAATTGTCAGCATGGACAAGAGGGGCAAATGGCTCCCTTCCATGCTGTAACATTTCTATGATTTCTATGGAGGCTGCAAAGAGATATGGACAGGTTAAGTGAATGGAAGGCAAGATGGCAGATTATAATGTAGATAGGTTGGAAGTTATTCAATTTGATGATAAGTATAGCAAAGTTTTTTTTTAAACATGAGGCTTTTTTTTGTATTGATATTCAAAGAGCTTTAGGTATGCTCCTGCAAGTACACAGGAAGTGAATATACAAGTAGAGCAAGGACTTAGGAAAGCAAATGACATGGTGCCATTTTATCACATGGGGACTGGAGTACAGGAAAAAAGAAATCTTGTTATAATTGTGCAGGATTTTGCTGAGACCATCAGGATCATTACGTGCAGTTTGTCAAGAAAGATAGACTTGCATTCGAGTCAGCACAACAAATGTTCACTAAATTAGTCCCTGGGATGAGAAGATTGTCCTTGGATGAGAGGTTGAGGAAATTCGGTCTATATTCTTCAGAGCTTAGAGGATTGAGAGATGATCTTATGTAAGCCATCTTGAATTACTGTATCTATTTTTAAAGGTCAAATTACTGTGCTTTCTAAAATGTATAATATTATAATTACACAGTTGTGACAACTTACTTTGGAAAACAAAGAAACCACATAAGTGATTTTTCTCTCCAGGTGATGATACTAGCTGGGGGATGGGGCAAGTTGCTCCATGATAAGTTGTCTTCAGATATTCTAATTGAAGTTCAAAAATATGTAAAATTACGCTTGGAAAGAAAATGGCTGCCAATGTTTCTAGCTTCACCAGAGTTTGTTAAGAGGCACCATCAACAGGTATGGCAATCCTACAGTTATAGCAGGCACTGAGTGTAAATAGCATTACCTACATGCTCTATATTGAAAATATAAATTCAGCACTTGTTGTTTTACATATATCAATGTATAAAAAAAAACTGTACTGAAATAACTGGGATGAAATGAAAATGGAGAAAATATTTGATCAGAGACAAATAATGCTTTAATTTCAAGTTGATAACCTTTCATCAGAACTACATAAAAGTTAGAAATGTAATAGAGTTTAAGCAAGTAAACGGGATGAGTGGGTTAGAAGAAACAGCAAGGAAGAACAAAAGAAGGGATGTCAAGAATAAATAATAAATTCTGAAGATATACAGTCAAAGAAAGTGATAATTGAACAAGTAAGGAAACAAAAGAAATGGTTTGAGGATATGTAAATGACAGAATGATGAACACCTTTCATTTGAGAGCAAAAATGAAGTAAAGTAAAAACCTGCAAAGATAAAGGAAACAAGATCGGACATAGGTTTTCTGGAGAAACAGATATTTGTTATATCTGATTTATTTATATGTTTCAATATCTTTTATTTCAAGTTTACACTTTGAATTGGTCACATATAGATTTTCTGTGCATCTGAAATTAATAATTAACTTATGTATTTCTGTTACTATGGTGGTTTCTGTTAAAACAGTTTTTGATGGTTAAAGGGTCGGTGATTACTTTTGGGATTTTATGATGTGGCAGGGTGAATCACTATTCTTTAAGGTCTGCTCGAAATTTTTAGAGTTTGGGAGATGTTTGTTAAGTTTGATGGAAACACTTAAGAAAATAAGGTGGTGGTGGGACGCAGGGAGATACTGAGGAAAGAGATCATTCTGAGACTGATACGGTTGAGGAAAGTAGTGAGCCAAACAGTCATAGCAGGCAGGAATAAAGCAGAGATCGATGTCACACTGGCATTTATTTCAATGCAAGAGGCTTAACAGGGAAGGCAGATAAACTCTGGGCATGGTTGGGAACATGGGACTGAGGGACATTGCAATTACTGAAATATGGCTCAGGGATGGGCAGGAATGGCAGCTTAATGTTCCAGGATACAAATGCTATAGGAAGGATAGAAAGGGAGGCAAGAGAGGAGGGGGAGTAGTGTTTTTCATAAGGGATAGCATTACAGCTTTACTGAGGGATGATATGCCTGGAAATACACCCAGGGACCAAAAGAGAAAATGCTGGAAAATCTCAGCAGATCTGGCAGCATCTGTAAGGAGAGAAAAGAGCTAAAGTTTCGAGTCTAACTGACCCTTTGTCAAAGGCTTCGACAAAGGGTCAGTAGGACTCAAAACGTCAGCTCTTTTCTCTCCTTACAGATACTACCAGACCTGCTGAGATTTTCCAGCAATTTCTCTTTTGGTTTCAGACTCCAGCATCCACAGTAATTTGCTTTTATCCTTTAATACATCCAGGGAGGTTATTTGGGTGGAACTGAGAAATAAAAAAAGGGATGATCACCTTATTGGAGTTGTATTATAGACACCCTAACAGTCAGCGGAAAATTGAGAAACAAATTTGTAAGATTTCAGTTATCTGTAAGAATAATAGGGTGGTTACGGTAGGGGATTTTAACTTTCCAAACATAGAGTGGGACTGCCATAATGTTAAAGGTTTTGTTAAGAGGAATTTGTTAAGAGTGTACAAGAAAATTTTGTGAGTTAGTGTGTGGATATACCCGCACAAGAAGGTGCAAAACTTGACCTACTCTTGGGAAATAAGGCAGGGCAGGTGACTGAGGTATCAATGGGGGAGCACTTTGGGGCCAGTGACTATAATTCTATTAGTTTTAAAATAGTGATGGAAAAGGATAGACCAGATCTAACAGTTGAAGTTCTAAATTGGAGGAAGGCTAATTTTGACAGTTTTAGGCAAGAACTTTCAAAAGCTGATTGGGTGGAGATGTTCACTGATAAAGGGATGGGTGGAAAACGAGAAGCCTTCAAAAATGAGATAACAGGAGTCCAGAGACAATACATTTCTGTTGGGTGAAAGGAAAGCTGGTATAAGTAGGGAATGCTGGATGACTAGAAAAATTGAGGATTTGGTTAAGAAAAAGAAGGAAGCATATATAAGGTTCAGACAGGAGAGATCGAGTGAATCCTTAGAGTATAAAGGCAGTAGGAATATACTAAAGAGGGGAATCAAGACGGCAAAAAGGGGACACAAGATAGCTTTGGCAAATAGAATTAAGGAGAATCCAAAGGGTTTTTACAAACAAATTAAGGACAAAAGGGTAACTAGAGAGTGAATAGGGCCCCTCAAAGTTCAGCAAGGCAGCCTTTGTGTGAGGAGCTGCAGATGGGGGAGATACTAAATGAGTATTTTGCATCAGTGTTTACTGTGGAGAAGGACATCTAAAATATAGGACATGAGGAAATAAATGGTGACATCTTGAAAAATGTCCATATTACAGAGGAGATGGTGCTGGATTTCTTGAAACTCATAAAGGTGGATTAGTCCCAGGACCTGATCGGGTGTACCCTAGAACTCTGTGGGAAAGTGATTGCTGAGCCCTTTGCTGAAGTATTTGTATCATCGACAGTCACAGGTGAGGTGCCAGAAGACTGGAGGTTGTCTAACGTGGTGCCATTGTTTAAGAAAAGTGGAAAGACAAGTCAGGGAACTATAGACCAGTGAGCCTGACATCAGTGGTGGGCAAGTTGTTGGAAGGAATCCTGAGGGACAGGATTTACACATATTTGGAAAGGCAAGGACCGATTAGGGATAGTCAACATGGCTTTGTGCGTGGGAATCATGTCTCACAAACTTGATTGACTTTTTTGAAAAAGTAACAAAAAGCATTGACGAGGGCAGAGCGGTAGATGTGATCCAAATGGACTTCAGTAAGGCATTCGACAAGATTCCCCATGGAAGACTGGTTAGCAAGGATAGATCCCATGAAATAAAGGGAGAACTAGCCATTTGGATACAGAACTGGCTCAAAGTGGAAGACAGAGGTGGTGGTGGAGGGTTGTTTTTCAGACTGGAGGCCTGTGACCAGTGGGGTGCCACAAGGATCGGTCCTGGGTCCACTACTTTTCATTATTTATATAAATGATTTGGATATGAACATAGGAGGCACAGTTAGTAATTTTGCAGATGACACCAAAATTGGAAGTGTAGTGGACAGCAAAGAAGGTTACCTCAGATTACAGCATGATCTTGATTAGATGGGCCAATGGGTTGAGGAGTCGCAGATGGAGTTTAATTTAGATAAATGCAAGATGCTGCATTTTGGGAAAGCAAATCTTAGCAGGACTTATACATCTAATGGTAAGGTCCTAGGGAATGTTGCTGAACAAAGAGACCTTGGAATGTAGGTCCATAGTTCCTCGAAAGTAGAGTCACAGGTAGAAAGGATAGTGAAGAATGCGTTTTATTAGTTTGAGCATTGAGTACAGGAGTTAGGAAGTCATGTTGCGGCTGTACCGAATGTTGGTTAGACCAGTTTTGGAATATTGCATGCAATTCTGGTCTCCTTCCTATCAGAAGGATGTTGTGAAACTTGAAAAGGTTCACAAAAGATTTACAATCATGTTGCCAGTGTTAGAGGACTTGAGCTATAGCAAGAAGGTTGAATAGGCTGGGGCTGTTTTCCCTGGAGTTTCGGAGGCTGAAGGATGATCTTATAGAGGTTTATATTATCATGAGGGGCATGGATAGGATAAATTGACAAAATCTTTTTCTGGTGTGTGGAGTCCAGAACTAGCGGGCATAGTTTTAGGGTGAGAGGAGAAAGATATAAAAGGGATCTAAGGGCTACTTTTTTCACGCAGAGAGTGGTGTGTGTATGAAATGAGGAAGTGGTGGAGGCTGGTACAATTAAAACATTTAAAAGACATCTGGATGGGTATATGAATAGGAAGGGTTTAGAGGGATATGGGCCAAGTGCTGGCATGTAGGACTAGATTACGTTGGGATATCTGGTCAGCATGGACAAGTTGGATCGAAGAATCTGTTTCTGTGCTGTACTTCTCTATGACTCTAAAAGAGAGTTTTGTTTCAGTTTTACCTTGAGTAGGGCAGTTTTATGAAATCCTTGCATGGAGAAACATGTCTCAAGCAATCCTCCTGAGAAGGGGACAATATGATGAAATTATCTTACCTTAGAATCAGCAGTTAATGATATCCCAGACCTAAAGTTGTTGGGATAAAACACTGAAGGGATTACTTGAAGCTGAGTACATTTAAGCTCAGGCATATCAGAGCAGCATAAAGAAGCTATTAGTGTTTTTGGTTGAGAAGTTAAAGTCACAACTACCTTAAACCTATCAAGATGTCGAGAAAGGAATTCTGATGTATGTATAGTGCAAGGGCTACTATTGGGTACAAAGGATTCTTTTTTAATCTAGCGAAAGAGTGTTTTGGGATTAATGGGAATGTATGTTTTGCTGTGGCATTTCAAAATCTTTGAATTTGGGTTTGAAGCAAATAGATTGGTTTATTCTATTTTATCTTCATTGTTGCTTAACAAACTTCTGTTTTATTGTCAAAACAAAATTTGCAACACTGGATACTTCTGTCCAAACCAAAACATAATCCATCAAGCCAGATTTCTATCCAGGATCTAATAACAGCTGAGATCATAACATATTACATTGATAACTTTTCGATTTCATGGAACCTGAAACATTGGGCTCAAATTTGCTGATCTCTCATGGGCAGACCTGCATCAAATGGGCAGGGAGAGAAAGTGGGGGATCAGAATTCCAAAATCGTTAACTTATCCATTTTAGCTGCCATTTTGACTTGTAGGGAAAAGGAGGCAGCTCATGATCTAGTATATATGAAAACTGGCATGGAATCGTCTGCATTGCTGCTGACCTCAATTTTGTGTTTCATTGAGTTTCATGAAACTTTCCACAAGGCAGGTGAAGTTCTTCAGTGCATTAATGACATCAGGTCCGAGGACATGTGAACTTTAGGAGGAGGTGGTCTGGAGTCAGAAACATTTCTATATACAAGTGCAAACATTATTGGTAACTTTGCATGTCATAATCAAATCACTTAGAAGAAGTGGTGTAATGATAATATCACAGAACAAATAATCCAAACTCCCAGGCTAATGCTCTGAGGACATTGTTTCAAATCTCACCATGACAGCTGGTGAAATGTGAAGTTAATTAAATCTGGAAATAATGGTGGCACAATGGTGACCATGAAGATACTGCTGATCATTGCAAAATTCTTTCTGGTTTATTCATATCCTTTAGGGAAGCAAATCTGCCATCTTCACCTGGTCTAACATACATGTGACTCTCGAGACAAAATAAGGTGATTGACTCTGAAATTACCTCTGAAATAGCTTAGCAAGCCACTCATTTATACCAATCACTATAAAGTCTCAACAAAGAAGTGAAACTGGACAGTCCACTTGGCTTCAACCTAAGCACTGGAAAAGGCAATAGCAGAAATAGCCCTACCAACTCTGCAAAATCCTCCTTATTAACATCTGGGGCTAGTGCCAAAATTGGGGGAGCATTCTCCCAGATGAGTCAAGAAACTGCCTGACATAGTCATTATCATAAAATCATGCCTTACAGACAATGTCCCAGACACTACCATCACCATCCCTGAATATGTCCAATCCCAATGTTACACCAGACCCAGCAAAGATGGCGGCATTATGGCATACAGTCGAGAGGGAGTTGACCTTTAAGTCTTTAATATTAACACCATGATGTCTCATGGTTTCAGATTAAACACGAGCAAAGAAAACTCCTGCTGATTACCACGTAGCATTCTTCCTTGGCTCATATATCAGAACTCCTCCATGGTGAACAACTTTTGGAGGAAGCATTGAGTGTGACAAGGGTATAAGATGTACTCTGGGGGGGGGGGGGGGAGGATTTCAATGTCCACTGCCAAGAGTACCTTGATAGCAGCACTAATAACTGAGTTAGTGGGACATAGGACATAGCTGTTAGGCTGGGTCTGTGGAAGATGGTGAGCGAACCAATAAGAGGGAAAAACATACTTGACCTCATCCTTACCACTCTGCCAGCTGCAGGTGCATCTGTCCATGACAGTATTAGTAAGGCTGACCACTACACAGTCCTTGTGGAGACAAAGTCCCACCTTCACATTGAGAATAACCTTGATCATGTTGTGTGGCACTGTCACCGTGCTAAATGAGGCAGACTTCGAAGAGATCGAGCAACTCAAGACTGGGTATCCATGAGACACTGAGGGCCACCAACATCAGCAGAAGTATACTCTAACACAATGTATCACTTCATGACTCAGCATATCCCCAGTCAACCATTACCATCAAGCCAAGGGATCAACCTTCATTCAATGGACAGTGTAGGAGGGCATGCCAGAAGCAGCACCAAACATACCTAAAAATGATGACTCAACCCAGTGGAGCTACCAAACAGGACTACTTGTATGCCAAATAGCATAAGCAGCAAGTGAGAGATGGAGCTAAGCAGCACCTGCTCAGTGACACCTAGTTTAGGTTCTGTCAGGACCACTCAGCTCCTGATGTCATTCTGACTTTGGTTTAAACTTGAAGAAAAGACTGAATTCCAGAGGTGAGAGTGACAACCTTTGATATCAAGGCCATATTGACTGAGAGAGGCATCAAGGAGCCTTAGCAAAACTGGAATCAATGGTTTCAGGAGGCAAACTCTCTGCTGGTTGGAATCACACCTGGCATATAGGAAGATGGTTGCAGTTGTAGGAGGTCAGTCATTTCAGATCCAGGACATCTCTGCAGGAGTTCCTCAGGGTAGTGTCCCAGGCCCAACCATCTTCACCTGCTTCAGTGACTTTCTCTCCACCATAAGTTCAGAAGTGGGAATGTTCATCAATGCGTACACTATGGGGTATTTAGCATGGCCAATTCACTTAACCTGTACCTCTTTGGACTGTGGGAGGAAACTGGAGCACTTGGAGTGTTGCTACTCAAAAGCCTTCTTGCTGCACTGGCGATTTTTCAAGGATCACAATGTTCTTAAAGGAACTTGCAACCTATCCAATAGGTTTTCTTCCCCTCTGCTTCTCCCCAGCTGAGTAGTCATTGCTGAACTCCCCTCTATGCTCAAGTTATAGTGGCAAGTTGTGATTGGAGAAGATGCAGCTGCTGAGACAGCACCTTTGATTGCTCAAGCATCTCAGTTTTTCCCTCTTTCACTGTTTCCAGTCACCACAGTCCACTGACTTTCTCCTCTCAGAAGCTTTCAGTTTAAAGTTGACAGATTTCTAAACAAATACTGATATTTGCTGAGAACAGTTTCCTGACTAGCCAATTTAGAAAAAGAAAAAGATCAGTCACTGACAGTTTCTCGTGTAACGCTGTTTCTGGTCAGTGAAGCTAAAGACAATTGCAACTCTGTCAGTTTTATTGATTAGAGAAGCCCAAATGTTCACATTTGGATCAGCATTCCTAGCTTTGACCCAGATCAGACAAAAAGATTACAGTTTTCATTTGGCAGACTTCCAGGCCAGGAGTCTTCCAAGCTGAAGCAGTGCGATTTAGTTTTAATTTATCTACAGGTTGTGGATGATGCAGGCTGTGTCAGCACCTATCGCTCACTCATTGTTTCCTCCCAAGAAGGTCTTCCAAGCTGTCTCCTCACTGGAATCTATTTGGTGTGGGCACACGAATAGCGCCACCTGTGAGGGAGTTCCATGAGTCTAACCCACACCCCCAAACCAGGATGGTGAGTGAACTGGAGGGTAATCTGTGAGAACTGGTGCCCCACACATCCACCACCTTCTAACCCTCCCATCAATAGTGGCCATGGGCCATAATGCACCTTCCAAGAAGCTTTGGGGAACCTCAGTCAGACCAGCCCATGAATCAAAACAGGCAGTAGTAGACTGAACCATCACCATCCCTAGGTATGTCCTGTTCCATTGGTAGAATGGACCCAGCGGAGGTGACAGAAGAATACAGCCAGGAAATCTCATGGCATTGAACATGGGCAAGGACACTTGCTGCTGATTGCCACTATCCTTCACCACTTGAGCTTCTCCTCATCAGTCTACCTATTGTAGATGTGTCCATTCATGATTGTAATTCAGAGTGCCTATTGCACACCATTTCCAATGCATAAATCAGGAGTCTGATGAAATTCACACTGTTCACTTTGTTTCTGTCTTCACTGCTCACCTTGAGAATTTGTATAGCATTTTCTGTTTGATTTCAGATTTCCAACACTTTGGTTTTGGATTTGAGATCTTTGTAAAGTATTGAACCTAAATGTCACTAAGTTTAAAATGAAAAATTATATGCCTAAAGGACAAACAATATGAGAAGTGGTGCATTTTGTGAATAAGAATGAAGAAACTAATTATAGCAGACTGTAAAAATCTAAATTGAGTAGAGAAATAAGATGAGCTCAAGGTATAGATAGCATATATACCTGAAAGTGAGGTTACATGTTAAAAGAAAACATCAGGTCAGCTTTATTTCCCATTCTTAATTCCCTTGGAAATGGCCATGGTTAGCTGCCACCTTAACTGCTGTAATCGTGGGAATGTCAGGGCTTTGTCACTGCTGTTAGGAAGGGAGTCCAACAGTTTGACCAAATGACAGTGAAGGATTGGCAATATACCTCCAAGTCAGGATAGAAGGTGGCTTTGAGGAGATCTTAGTGGGTGGCGGGTGCTCTGATGCTGACCTTACAGATGGTAGAGTTGGAAGCTGCCGATGGAGGATGCCTAATGAGTTGCTGCATCTTGTAGATGGTAAATGCTGCTGCCAATTGTATTGATCTTGAAGAAACTGAACTTTGAAGATGGGGGTGGAGTGCTGATGAAGTGAACTACTTTGTCCAAGATGGTGTCAAGCTTCTTGAGTGTTGTTGGAACTGCATTCATCCACACAAAAGGAAATTATTCCATCTCACTCCTTCCTTGTGCCATGGAGAAAGTGCACAGGCTTTGGGGAATCAGCAGCTGAGTCACATGCTGCAGAATTCATAGCCTCTAACCTGCTTTTGTGGTGACATTTGGCAAGTCCAGTTCAGTTTCTGGTCAACGATAACTCCCAGGATGCTAATAGTGAATGATTCAGCAGTGGTAATTGCCATGAATGTCAGGGATGATAGTTGGATTCTCTCTTGTTGGAGATGGTCATTGTGTGGTGCGAATATTACTTACCAATTATCAGCCCAAACTTGAATATATTCAAGGTCTTGCTGTCTAGGGATTTGGAGTGCTTCAGTAACTAAGGAGTGACAAATGTTGCTGAATGTTGTGCAATCACCAGTAAACATTCGGACCAATGGCCTTATGATGGAGGGAACATGACTGATGAAGCACCAAAGGATACTTGGTTCTAGAACACAATCCGGAAGCGCTTTTTCAGTGACATCTTGACATATCAGTTTTCTAATTGTGAATTGGAAAGGCAATTTTTTATTAAAATTATCAGTCTCTATAGAGATCATAAAATGACTCTCCAACACTATTACTTAAAGCAGGATGTGCCAATTATTTTTGGCAGTTATGTACATTATTACTGGTGCCATCACCACATCATGCTCCTTCATAGCAGCAGGCAAGTTATCACCTTCCTTCTCCTGAGTTCCATCCCTGCTATGACTCAACATTATGATTGAAAGTGCAGTGCTGGAAAAGCACAGCTGGTCAGGTAGCATCTGAGGAGCAGGAGAATCGACATTCTGGGCATAAGCCCTTCATCAGGAATGAGGCTTATGGATCGGGGCTGAAAGATAAATGGGAGGTGGTGAGGTTTGGGAGAAGATAGCTGAGAAAATGATACATGGATGAAGGTGAGGGAGAAGGTGATAGGTCAGAGAGGTGAGTGATGGACAGGTGCGGAGGGCGGTATCGTGTTGGAGGCTTCGGACTGAGATAATACGGGGAGAGAGGAAATGAGGAAGCTGTTGAAATCGACATTAATCCCAAGGTCCAAAGGCGGAATATGAGGCATTCCTCCTCCAGGCATCGGGTGGTGACAGTTGGCAGTGGAGGAGTCCTTGACGGAGTGGGAGGGTGTATTGAAGTGTTTAGCTACGGAGCAGTGAGGTTGGTGGTGCAGGTGTCCCAGAGATAATAATCCGCAAAAAGGCCTCCTGTCTCCCCAATGTAGAGGAGACCACACCAGGTGTAATGGATGCAGTAGATGATATTGGTAGAGATACAGGTAGATTTCTGACGGATGTGGAAGGATTTCTTGGGGTCTTGGACAGACGTGAGGGGTGTGGCGTGGGCACAGGGTTTGCACTTCCTGCGGTGGCAGGGAAAGATGCCAGGATTGGGATGTGGGCTGGAGGGGGGTGTGAACCTGACAAGGGAGTCGCGGACTGAATGGTCTTTTTGGAACTCTGATAGGGGCGGGGAGGGAAATATATCTCTGGTAGTGGGGTCTGTTTGGAGGTGGCAGACGTGGCAGAGGATGATGTGTTGTATGCGGAGGTTGGTGGGGTGGAAGATGAGGACCAGAGGGGTTCTGTCCTTTTTGCATTGGGAGGGGTGGGGTTTAAGGGCGGTGGTGCATGAAGTGGAGGAGATGTGGTAGAGGGCATCATCAACCATGTGGGAAGGGAAGTTACAATCGTGGAAGAAGGAAGCCATTTGGGACTTTCTGAGGTGGAATTGGTCATCCTGGGAATAGATGCAGCAGAGGCGGAGGAATTGGGAATTAGGGAGGGCGTTTTACAGAAGGTAGGGAGAGAGGAGGTGTAGTCTAGGTGGCTGTGGGAGTTGGTGGGCTTGTAGTATATGTCTGTGGTTAGTTGGTCACCAGAGATGGTGACGGAGAGGTCCAGGAAGGGGAGGGAGATTTCCGAGATGGTTCAGGTGAATTTGAGGTTGGAGCGGAAGGTGTTGGTGAAGTTAGTGAGCTGTTCAACCTCCTCGTGGGAATACGAAGCAGCACTGATACAGTCATCAATGTAGCGGACGAACAGGTGGGGGGTGGTGCCGGTGTCACTGCGAAAGATGGACGGTTCCACATATCCGACAAACAGGCAGGCATAGCTGGGTTCCATTTGGGTGCCCATGGCAACCCTTTTGGTTTGGAGGAAGTGGGAGGATTGGAAGAAGTTGTTGAGAGTGAGGACTAGTTCAGCCAGGTAGATGAGGATGGCGGTGGAAGGGTACTGGTTGGGATGGCGTGAGAAGAAGAAACTGAGGGCTTGCAGACCTTCATCATGGCTGATCAATGTGTACAGAGACAGGATGTCCATGGTGAAGATAAGGCGTTGGACTCAACATTATGTAAGGCACAGCAAACAACGATCATTCTGGATACCCTGGCAAGTGCATTTTGAAGGTTATCCCCAGATCAGTCTGGAAATGTGAATTGTGTCTTCAGGATCTCGACTGTTTTCTATGTATTTACAACTCTAGTATTCATGTGGCTGCTGTTGTGCTTTTCGTGGAATTAGTCTCTTCAATGGTGTTACCATTCACAACTCTGCCTCAAGTTGTGCATATTACAAGATTTGACTAACGTTGGATGAATGCATCACAGCAGCTCATGGGAATCTGTTTGGATAATAGATTGTGAACCTTTATAATTATCACCAAAGCAGGACACAATGACAATATTGGAGGTGATCTCAATATAGTATCTGTTCACAGATTTTTATATCAGAAATGCCAGAAAGACAAAGCCATTTTAATGTGTTAAGAATGCATTAAATATTTATGCACTCTTGATAATTCAGACATTTCTGCATTAAAGAGCCTTTGTCATGTGACTGAAACAAACATCAAAAGGTGAGGAGAATTGTGGATTATCTGAAGTTTACTGGAAAAACAAATAATACTGAGAAAAAGAGTCCAATAAAGTTTCAAAAGGAGATACAAGGTAGATTATACACCTTTTTATTGCTGGACAAACAGATTTGATAAATCCAAGGATCTGTGCTGCTTGTTGCCTTGCAACAACCATTGACTGAGGTTGCTTTGTGTTTTCATAAACCTAAATATAAATAGTTGGAGCAGCAAACAGAGAAAGCAAGGCTCCCTATATCTCTCAGTCAATAAGAGACAAAGTAAAATCCACGAAAGGATCTTTGAGGAAACTATTTGTGAAACCTGAGCACGTTTCAAATATCGGGTTCCAAATTGTCTGAATCTGAAATCTGGTCTGAAGATCTTCTTTGAGAGGTCAACCTATTCTATTCTCTGAATTCATATTCTTCACCCACAGGTGTGTTGTTCCTTTTTTGCCCTTTTTCCCAAACCCAGAATATTTCTGCAGAGATGCACTGTCTTGTTTTGAGTATTTAATTCTGCATAGTAATTTAGCTGTAGCTTAATGAATGATTTGCTGACGAAGTCCAACTTGAAGCCATATGGGTGACATTACTGAATTGATGGAGGTATGTTTACTGTAACTACCCACAAAATGGTGTTGAAATCCAAGAGTTTTATGCAAACCAAAGGAAAAAAAAGCATCTTACTCTGCTGACTTTGCATACCATATCAGCCATTTCATTTTATAAAAGTTATTGCATCATTCTCTTTCGATCCAATTTGCCAAGATTTGAACTTTGTTTCAGTGTGAGTGATATGCAGACTGCACCATTGATGCGTGACTTTACCCACACCCACATATGCTTCTCATTCCCTTTATACTTTGCTGTCTCTGTGGCTTCTATGACTGTACAGCCTCCCCCTCTTTGCTCAGTTTCTCTAAACATAACTATTTATGTCCCTACTTTATCCTCAGAGCATATGATTTTGGACATTTTTATGCTTTTGTTGCCCTACACCATTCTCAGGTAGAGTCCAGAGTGACTTGTGACCTGTTTGAAATCTCTTTGCCATCCCCTTCTGGAGCTCTCAGCCCCCTCGTAATCACTATGAAGTCACACCCTATTATCCCTATTTGCCCACTCTCACTGCCATATTCCCTCAGCTGCCCAGTGAAACACAGCCTATCCCCAATTGTACACTTTCCATAGGAACCATGACCTACCCTACCCTGAACCGTCTGGCAAGACAGTGCCAACTGACAACATCCCAAATCCCCAGATTGATGTCCCAACAGCACCTCAACTGACTGACCTATAATCCCTAGAATGCTTGTGCTTAGCCTAATTCCCCGATTATAAGAACACAAATAGCAAATTGTGGTCAGAGCAAGCACCTGACTGACCGTGGCCAAACCCCCTGGACTGGAATAGGATGAGCTGCTTGACTGATTGTGGTGATGTCCCCGAAATGATTGTAATTTCCCTTCACCCACTAAGGACTGCTCCCCTTTAGGCTTTCAGACAGAGCCATTTGCTTGAGGCAAATGCATAGGGTTTGCCACTTCAGCTGCTATCACATCCTGTAGCTCTAGCTTTAATGTAGCATGACACTACACAGTGGCATGCACACTCCCATGTGACTGATAAGAGTGATCAGTGCCCCCTACGGACGCAAGCTGCTTGTCATTCTTATTGCCCGAATATGCAAGACAAGTCACAAAGTTTTTTATCCTGTATTTATACGGTGAGGACCCTAGTTTCATGGTGAAGGAGAAGAGAGATTAGGAGTTACATATAAATAGGATTAATTGTGTCTTTAAAGGACTTGGAAATCAGGGGGTCACCACTCAAAGCCAAAGTTCTGAAGTTACCATTGAGGAGAAAATTGTGAAAACATTTCTCAATGTCAAGAAGCAGATTTTTCATTCATCCTGTATTTTCCCAACTTAAACACCATTACTCACTCCGAATCCAAGGAGAGCATTCCACCTGTGGAGTCAGTCATATGATACATGAACGTCTGACATTGGTTACAATTACACAATTACCTTATATTACCTAAATTGATAAAAATGCTTTGGCTACTTGATCATAACCGAACTAAAACTAAATAGTAAATATATCCCTTCATTGTGGACAGGCTTCAGGAAATCACCATAGAATTCCCAGCCTCTGACCTGCCCTTATAATACTACAGTATTTATATAGCCAATCCAGTTCAGATTAGGGGAGGCAATCTTACTCATCTGCTAACATTTGATAATAAACCAACAGGATTGTGATGGACTCTTAAATACCTTATGAAATGGCCCAGCAGGCCGTTCTGTTACATATATCTGCCATGAAGACGAAGAAGTCACAAATTCTGACAGACTATCTGGCATCAACCTTGAAACTGAAAATGACAAAGGCAAAACCATCCCTGTCAATCCTGCAAAGGCCACCTCACAAGCACATGAACATATGAATTAACATCAGGAGTAGGCCAACTAGCCCCACAAACTAGCTCTACCAATCCATAAGAACATGCTGACAAGATTGATTCACATTCCCACCGACCCATGATAACCTTTCTCTGCTTCCACTGCCTTTTGAGGAGGCAATTTCTAAACACAAGGACATGTGGATGCATTGACTTCCAGAAGTCGCTGCCAAGCACTAACTCTGAGGTCTGCATAACAGCAGGAAACATTGGAGGGAATGTAACCTGCAGGGTAAACCTTTCTCATCTCTGTCTTAACCAGGTGACCCAATATCTTTAAAGTCACCTCAGCCTCTAATATCAGGTTTCAATCTTACGTGGCTATTTGTCCACCAAGCTGTATTGACTTCCAAGTTAGAATATTTATGGATTCATCAATTGATTCCAAAGAGGTACTCTTTCCTTTGGCTAACTTATTGTTTGCCTCATAAGCATTGCTGGCACTTACAATCTAAGTCCTTTTCAGTTTGATAGCCACAACCATCTGCAGGTCCCATTGGGTTCACTCATCCTATCTTTGAAATATATCCTTGTATGCTTTAAAATCCTGGAACTCCCTTCTGAACATGACTATGGATATACTCTCTCACCACATGGACTGCAGTGGTTCAGAAGATTGCTCCCCACTCTATCCTCAAAGGCAAGTTGATTAGAAAACAAATATCAGCCTTGCTACTGTCACCTACAATCCATGATTGGGTGGGCAAGTCTCCTGGCACTGATGGAATGCTGGAAGAGATGGTAGGAGAAATAGCAAATGCACTTGTGGTACACTTTTCCAAAATTCACTGGACTCTGGGACAGTTCAAGCAAATATGACGCCACTGTTGAAAAAGGGAGGTAGACAAAAGACGGGGAATTAGAGACCAGTTAGCTTAATTTCTATTGTGGGGAAAATGCTTCAGTCTGTTATCAAGGAAGAAATAGCAAGGCTTCTTGATAGAAATTGTCCCATTGGGCAGACGTATCATGAGTTCATGAAAGGCAGGTCATGCTTCACTTATCTTTTGGAATTCTATGAAGATATTACGAATGTGGTGGACAACAGGGATCCAAGAGATGTTGTGTAACTAGATTTCCAAAAGGCCTTTGACAAAGTACCGCACAGAAGGCTGCTGTAAAGTTAAACATGCAAGGCATTATGGGCAATGTATTAGCATTGGTACAGGATTGGATAACCAACAGGAAGCAAAGAGGGGGGTTAAATGAATGCTCTTCTGGTTGACTCGTGGTGTGCCTCAGGGATCAGTCTTGGGACCGCAATTATTCACAACTTACAAAGATGATTTGGAGTTGGGGACCATGTGTAGTGTGTCAAAGTTTGCAGATGACACTAAGATGAGTGGTAGAGCAAAGTGTGCAGTGGACTATGAAACTTTGCAAAGGGACATATATAGTTTAAATGAGTGGACAAAGGTCTGTCAGATGGAGTGCAATGATAATAAATGTGAAGTCATCCATTTAGGTAGGAATAACAGTAAAAAGGACTATTACTTGAATGGTAAGAAATTGCAGCATGCTCAATGCAGAGGGACCTGGATGTCCTTGTGCATGAAGTACAGAAGCTTGGTCTGCAGTTACAACAGGTAATTAAGAAGGCAAATGGAATTTTATCCTTCATTGTTAAAGGGATTGAGTTTAAAAACAGGGAGGTTATGTTGCTGTGTTGGGTGCTGGTGAGGCCACTACTGGAGTATTGTGTGCAGTTTTGGTCTCATTACTTGAGAAGGCTGTACTGGCACTAGAGGGGATGTCGCAGAGGTTTGCTAGGTTGATTGCAGAGTCGGGGGAGTTGGCTTTTGAGGAGAGACTGAGTAGACTGGGATAATATGCATTGGAATTTTGAAGAATGGGGGGATCTTATAGAAACATATAAGGAAACTATAAAATTATGAAGGGAATAAATAAGATAGAAGTAGAAAGGACGTTTCCATTTGCAGGAGAAACTAGGACAAAAGGACATAGCCTTAAACCTACGGGGAGCATATTGAGGACTGAATTGACTTCTTCTCCCAGAGGTTTGTGAATCTATGGAATTCCCTGCCCAGTGAAGTAGTCGAGGCTTTCTCAGTAAATGTTTTTAAAGCTAAGGTAGATAGTTTATTGAACAGTAAAGGAATGAATGGTTATAGTGAGAAGGTGGATAAGTGGAGCTGAGGCCATGAAACAATCGGCCATGATCTTATAGAATGGCGGAGCAGGCTCGAAGGGCCAGATGGCCTACTCCTGCTCCTAGTTCTTATGTTCTTATGAATGATGGCAAAAAAACATGTGAAGAAGCTTTCTAATTCATACCAATCAACTGTTCTTTATCCAAAACAGTGGAAGTGTGTATCCCAATCTGTTTTGTACATTTGTAATCTGTAGTAAAACATGTAAAGTGGAGTGTATTGGATGGGCTGAAAGAATATAATTGATTGTCGTAGAGTCTCTGTTTATAATTTGATCCTAAATTTTAATTTATTTGTGTCTAACCTCCAGGTACAAATGCACGATGTAGTGGAGGACCAGATGTTACAAAAGAGTAAGAAGAAGGTAAGTCATCTGGAGGCATCCTGGCTCACTAAGTAAACAGAATCTTGCTCCTTCTTTCATTTTCCAATACTTAGACCTCCACTACTACACCCAAAAACTTGGGATTTTTCTCATTGGCCTCTCGTGCCATTAATCATAGATACTTTCAGCCAGTTGAATGAGTCTATGGTGCCTGAATATCAATGCCCTTTAAAGAGGGCATAAACGCTTTCAGAAGTGTATGCTAGTTTTACTTGGTTCTAGCCTTGTACCAAAGCCAAACATGCAATAGTGCATTTAGCCCTGGGCTGCATATCACTATCATGAATGGAGCAGCATGAAGAGCTTGGATGTTGCTTGCATGGATTTCAATGGACATTGATAAATCGTGCATTGGATAACCTGTATCTGTAACTGGCCATATTAAATATGTAACCTATGTTGATAGATTGAGATGGGAATCAAGTTCTAAAATTTCCATATTGTTGTGTAGTCACAATTTGTTGTCTACCACAGTTTTTACTGATGATGAACTTAAGAGGTTGAAACTTTGCATCTGTTGCCTGCAATATCAGCTTTTCTTTTGACAAAAGAACTGTTTGACTAATGTTTCCAAAGCTTTATTCAGCCTTGGCAAGGAAGCCTAGAAACACCAGCAGCCCAAAGTTTTTGAGCTGTCACTTGGCTTCTAATTCTTTGTGAAAATGCAGCTAATATAAATTATTCTGAAAAATTATGTTCCCAATAGGTCCAATGGAATAAATGGCTTGCCTCATCAAAAGAAATCATTGCATTCCGTAAAACCTTGTTAAATCCAATAACAGCTTTTCAGTTTCAACAGTTTGTATCACTGAAAGGTGAACGAATGCAGAATAATGTCATCTTCTGGCTTGAGGTTCAAAAATACAAGGTAAATAAAATGTAGAATCTGATCTTTTGAAAAGTGATTGAAAATACAAAGAGCTACTTCCAAATGAACGAGAAGCTTTAATTGCATAACACAATGTCAATGGAAAATAGCCTGTAAGTGTCTGAGAATGTGTACTTACAAATTCATGAATGTATTTTTACTTAATCTGACTGAATATGGTTTATGTAGTCTAAATCACACACCAAAGATTTCTGTGTTTTTTTTTCCATCAGGAGATGTTCCATTCTCAAGCTAGTGAGGAGACTGTTCAAAATAAGATCTCATCCATCATTAATTGTTTCATCAATTCCAGCATCCCTCCACCTATACAGATTGATATTTCGCCAGAATGCGCACAAAGAATCATAAATTACAATCAAGACCAGGGACCATATGTCTTCAGAGAAGCACAGGTGTGTGAAGAAAAGTATGTGACAGAGCTTCATAAAATGGCTTAGTGGTAAATAAGATTGTTGAGCTGCAGGTAATTATATGGAAATATGAAGTTGTGGCAATAAAAGTCACCTGACTTAAAGGAAGGCAATACTGGACACAAGAGTGTTCAGGAAAGATAGAGAAGTAAAGGAAGGAGCGGATGGCATTGAAGAGTGTCCCACTGTGCTGGAAAGAGAAAGAATGATCCAGAGGAGTCAAGAACATAACCTATCTTGCTAAAGTTAAGATGCACTAATGGCAGCTTTATATTACTTGGAGTATTCTATAGACCAGCAGCTGGTAGAAAAAATGTAAAGGAACAAATTCATATAAACACTTCAGAGGAGTACATGAATTAAAATAGTTAAAGAGAATTTAATTATTCAGTCACAAACACATATCATCCAGTGTCCATATTACCAGATACTGGATTGTGTTTGTTGAGAACCCACAGAAGACCTGTTAAATGCCCATGCACTGAAATTGCCCACAAACACTAAACTTCTAATAACCTGATTTCCACTCCTTGTAGGGATCCTTTGTGAAAGCCTCTGACAGTGAACTCTGCGTTAGAGACTTGAGCTAGATACTTGACATTTACCTGCACACTTACCCAGGAAGTATTGCATTTACTAATACGTGGGGAAGTGGAAGATGGCACAGAGCAGGGTGACACTGGGCAGATGGGCACACATCTTGACACACAAGATGGCCGTTGGACCACAATATGGAGAGAGCCAGAAGAGCAAATACAGACACTGCTTGGAACCACCAAAATGTGAGCACAATGCACTCACAACCTAGTTGCTTAGGTTAAGATGGGTGGGGGAGAGAATACACATGAGCAGCGCATACTGCCCACCGAAGTGTCTGGGTCCAGCTGACACCTTTGATAGAAATGCTAACTGTTTGATACAGACTCAGTACAAAGTCATAATAGCCAGGCCTGCAGTAATCGTCCCTTTCGGGAACAGCGGTTAGTGCCCATCACTGTAGAAACTGACAATGTCTGCACTGAAACTGACTATGACCATGCCAAAATTAACAAAGCTTGCGCTGGAATTGACAATGACTGCACTGAAACTATTAACAATTCTCCAATATTTACAATAAACAAACCATGTTACAGAGACAATAACCTCATCACTGACCTATTATATCACAAAATGTATAAAAGTATCTTGACATGTACTCCGGGTTGAGAGAAAACCCACAGCTGACCACTGTGCTGTTGGTGTTTTTCTCTGCCCGGAGCTCCGGTATTTCCTTGTACAATAAACTCTGTCACTGAACCCCGACTCTGATTTCGAGACTAGTGATTTTCCCCACTGGTTTTGTTCAGTGATCATTCAGGATATCTGAGCAAGCATTGCTGGTGATTGCCACAACCACTGACTGACTATCCCTGTGAATTGATCAGACTTCCGTCCAAACAACTCACCCCTGACATGTCTAATACCCCACCTGACCACCCCCAAGACCCACCAATTAACCCCTACCTGACTACTCTTATGACCCAATGCTGTGCTTGACAATCCTCCACCTGACAAACCCCATGACAGAACCCAAATAATCCTTCCTCTGAATATCCTCTTGACCCAACAAAGGGAAAGCAATGGTTTAGTGGTAATACCACTATTTTAGTAATTCAGAAATTCACCTAATGTTCTGGGGACATGGATTTTAATCCTGCCACTGCAGCTGGTAGCCATGATGTGGAGGTGCCAGTGTTGGATTGGGTGGACAAAGTTAAAATCACACAACACCAGGTTATAGTCCAATCTTTTGCTATAAATTCTGAGTCTTATGATGCTGCTTCACAGTTACCTGACAAAGGAGTAGCGCTCTGAAAGCTATTCCTTCCAAATAAACCTTTTGGACTATAACCTGGTGTTGTGTGACTTTTAACATTGCAGGTGGTGGCATTTGTATTCAATAAAAAGGAACTGGAATTAAAAAGTAATGATAATTATGAACCCACTACCAATTCTCTGGTTCACTAAATCCTTCAGTGAAGTAAATCAGCCATCCTCACCTGGTTTGCCCTACATGTGATTCCATGTGGATGACACTCAACTGCCCTTTAAAAATCAATTGCTATGAAGTATAAACAAAGAACTCAAATCAGATAGACTATCCGGCATCAACCTAGACACCAGAAACAACAGCAGCAAAAAGAGCCCTATCAATCCCACAAAGTCCTATTTACTAACATCTGTGAGAGCCATTTCATAGACTAGTCAAGCAACAGCCTATGATTGTTGGTAAGACGTGTTTCTGTGACTATGCCCCAGACACCACCCTGGATATGTCCTGTCCCACAGACAGGACAGATCCAGCAGAAGTGGCAGTGGTATACAGTCAGGAGGGAATTGCCCTGGGAGTCCTCAACATTGACTCAGGACCCCATGAAGTCTCATGACATCAAGTCAAATATGGGCAAGGCAACCTCCGACTGATTACCATGTACCGTCCACCCTGGTTGATGTATCAGTACTCAGTCCTGAAGTATGATATCTCAACATTTTCTGAGTTTAGAAAGCTAGATGGAAAGTAAGCTGTGAGCAGGATATATAATGGCTGGCAAAGAATGTACACTGATTAAGATAGACAGGGCAAGGTGGATATATTATGAGATAGCGTGAAATTGTCCACTTTGGTAGGATAAATGGAAAAGATTAATATTGAGATGGAAGCAAATGATGGGATTCAGATGGACTTTGGTTCCTTGTATATAATTCATCGGGGTGTAGCAAACAATTAGAATGGCTAATGGTATGCCTTTATTTTTGGAGTAGAGGAGCTGGTGGTAGGTAGAGTAAGGTTATACTGCTTCAATTGTGTACCTCTATAGTGAGACCACACCTGGAATATTGTGTGCAGTTGGAGGTTGATTACTTAAGGATGGATAAACATGCCTTAGGGATAGAAAAAAAATAGGAGAAATTGTGTAATATATTTGCTGAAATTTAAGAATGAGAGATGATTGGACTGAAATGTAAAAAAACATTCAAAAGCTTGATAGAATAGAAATAGGGCTAGTCAGTTTGGAATTATGTGCTAATCTCATTTAGGAATGAGATGAAGTGAAATTTATTTACTCAACACGTTATGGATCTTTGGAAATCTTGATTCAAGCAGACTCTTTCTGCCAAGTCATTAAATATATTCAGGCTGAGATTGATAGATTTTTGAATTTTAAGGGAATAATTGTTTTGGGAGCAAGGTGCCAAATTAGATTTGATATAAAAATTCAATCAATTCAATTGAAAATCTCAAGGAGACATTGACCTATTGTTATTCTGATTTCTTATGTTCTTATGTCCTAATGATACAATTTAATATTAATTGGAATGTCTGCATGCATATATTTTCAAACAGTTAATTTAGAATCTTGCATGTGGTACAGGTGTATGAGTCAATAGCTGTCAATAACATTACTGTGCTGTCTTGTTTCAAAAGTAACAGGATTTCCCTTCACAGCTGACAGTATTTGACCTTCTCTTCAAATTATGGCCGGACTTCTTGAACTTCCGACATGGTGTTGCAGATGAAAGCGTCTTGCCAACCTTGGAAAGAAAATTAATGAGGAAATATGGAAGTGTTGAAAAGAGCGTAACAGCAGAGAGTTCATTCGAGGTGATATGTTAGAATTAGTCAAGTTTGAATGGTAAAATAAAATGGACCACAGAAGGTGACCATTTCAGTTTTTAAGTAACAAATGCTGGAGATCACAGCGGGTCAGATAGCATCCATGGAGAGAGAACGAGCTAACATTTCGAATCTCGACGACTCTTCATCTGGATTCATCTAGACTAAAAGCGTTAGCTTGCTCTCTCCGTGGATGCTATCTGACCCGCTTTGATCTCCAGCATTTGTTACAGAATCCAGCACCTGGAGTAATTTACTCCTACATTCAGTCTGAACTCTCTGAAAATGCAGTCAATTAAGTGTATTGCCCAGTTTTTACAAAATCTCTTTTCCAAAGTTACCATTAAAACTATTTCCATCATCATCATGTCTGTATATTCAAAATCTGGACATAAATTCCACAAAAATGCTTTCCCGTACATCTCTTGTTTCTTTCACCAATCACTTTGTAACTAGGGAGTTGGCTCACAGAAATATTAGCGCTGAAGCAGGGCATTTGGCACCTAATGCACATGCCAGTTCTTTCCAAGAGCAACTCAGCTAATCCCTTTCACTAACAGGATACATCTTTTTTCTTTATATTATACAACTTCCTTTTGAAAGTCACAGTTGACTTAGCCTGCAGTATATTCAGTTTGTGACTGCAGATCATAACCATATTCTGCATAAAAATGTCTTCTGTCATGCCACCATACGTTCTTTGGCCATTCACCTGTTTCTTAACCATTCTGTCATTGAAAACAGACTGTCAATCTATCTTTCTCCAGATTCATGATTTCGAACATTTAATCACATGTCTTTCGCAGCTTTCTCTTCAATTACTATAGCTCCTGAACTTACCTGCTCATGTAACTGAAGTATCTTAACCAATCCTTTAATGTTTTTGCACACTCTCCAGTGTCTTCAGTTCCTTGTTGATTTCTTGAGCACAATATTAGAGTTGAGGCTGAACTATTTGTCTTACAACTGCTCACATAACTTCATTACCTTTACATTCTAGGCTCAGTTTATAGAATGGATGACATGTGCCTTTTTAAACAATATTCCCTACCACCTTAAATGATTTGAGCCCATATTTTCCTAGTTGTGTTGGTTACTGCATTATCTTTAGGATTGTAACATTTAACATTCATTTTTGTTCTTCTTCTCAAAATGAATTCTGTGCTTCAGAAAATCGCTCTCTGACCTTTACATGATTACTGCCCCAGTTCATACTAAGATTATTGAAGTCCTATACTATTACTACTCCATTGTTTTACACATCTCTGTAATTTTGTGTTTCTCTATATATTTCTTACCAGTTAGAAACATATGGTCAGTGTTGTACTGTTTCCTCAATTGTTAATTAACTCTAATCAAATAAATCTGTCATTTATCCTTTTAGGATATCCTATGTCTCCAGCACTGTAATATTTTCCCCAGTCAATACAGACACCCTTCCCACTTTATTCCCTTGTTTGTTTCCAAGCCCTGCCATTTTTTATCCAGCTCTCTTGTCATTATAACAACATATTTCCGTGACTTTCAGTGTCTGGAGCTTGGCAATCTTATGTACCATGCTTTATTTATTGACAGGAGAAAGTGAGGTCTGCAGATGCTGGAGATCAGAGCTGAAAATGGGTTGCTGGAAAAGCGCAGCAGGTCAGGCAGCATCATTCCTGAAGAAGGGCTTATGCCCGAAACGTCGAATCTCCTGTTCCTTGGATGCTGCCTGACCTGCTGCGCTTTTCCAGCAACACATTTTCAGCTCTATTTATTGACATACATGTCATACATGTAAGCCAAATTTAAACCATTTTGCATCCTCTCTTCCTGTGACTTCATCTAATATATTACTGATGTTTACTATAGCCTCTCCCAATCCTTTGTGCACCTGTTTATTTTTCTTGTTAGATGAAATGTCACCCCTGCCGAGTCAGCTCATATTCTCCACAATATCACAGGAAAACTATTCAGCATGTATGTTGTTTCTAACACGATTGAAGTACAATTTATCTGACCTATACCAGTCTGAACTCCCTCAGACCTGGTTCCAGTGTTCAAGAAAACTGACCATCTCCCACCCACATCATCTTTGCAGCCCTGCATTCATCTGCTTTATTGTTGTGTATTCACGAAATTGTGGCATAGAAAATAATGTGGAGATTGGTTCTTCCACTTACCTCCTTCCATTTTGCCACATATCTGCGTTTGATTTTTTTCTCTACCTCTGTTGTTGACACCATTATACTATGTAGAAATACTGGCTGTTTACCCTTTCCTGTCAGAGTGCTATGCAGCTACTCAGTGCCATCCTTGAATCCTGCTAATCTCACTGCATTTTTAAAGAGTTAAGTACTAGAAGAGATGACATGATATCAGATTGTATGCCTGGATTTTTAAAGGTTAACCAGTGAATTGATTGAGATTTTCAAAAAATTAAGGGGCACAGATAAAAAAGGTAGATAACCATTATTTTCTTTGCTTGGGGCTGAGGGTATAATTTAAAAATAAGAGCCAGACCTTTTACAGGAGGAATTAAGAAACACTACTCAAGACAAAGGATGGGGAAAGATTTCCTCTGCAAATGGGAATGAAGCTAGTTTAATTTCAAAGTTTAATTGTGACCTTATTGGTGTTTGTTGTCCAAAGTTATGGAAGAATATAATTTAATGGTGGTACATGAAATTAGGCCACACATACCCATGGTCTCACAGAATGCTGGAACTGGCACAAGGGCTATTCGTTTGTCCTTTCAGTGCACTGCCCACATGCATCCGAGTGTCATAGTGTTTATACAGCACTAAAAGAAGCCCTTCATCCCATCCTATGAACTTATGAAAAGTTCAATCAAATTTTGTAAACATGGTTTGTCCTGAAAAACAAGATAAGCAGGGTCCCCTTTACTCGTCTATACTTGACAAAGTTGTTAATTTTCTGCTAGTTTATTGTTCAGCATCGATAGTAAACTCCCTTTGTTGAACAAAGGTGTAATTTGCAGTTATCCTGTCCTTTGGCAGCACTTCTGCACTGACAAGGACTGGGAAATTATAATCAGAACGACTGCAATGTTTACTGTCTCATATTTCAGAATCCTGAAAATATCTTTCATGATGCATTCCTTTTGAATTTTGTTCAGGAGATCAAGATGTAGAATATTTTGAGTGGAAATGAGGATTAGTAGGGGAAAGAAGTCACTAGTGAATGACCTACAGGGCCCCTAAAGTGATCATAGTATGGGATAAAGTATACAAAAAGAAATATTAAGGCTTGTGATAAAGGGATAGCAGTAATCATGTGTGACTTTAATCTTCATATAAACTCAAAAAGTCAGATTGGCAGTCATAGCTTTAAATGAGGAATTCATATATAGCTTTTGAGATAGTTTATTAGAGCAGCACTTATTAGAACTGCCCAGAGGACAAGTTTCTTTAGAACTGGTATTAAATAAAATGTGACAAGATTAATTAATTACCTCAGAATTAAGGCACCTCAATGTAGCAATGACCACAATATTAATTGAATTTTATATCCAGTTGGAAGAGAGAAGATTGGGTCTAAGACAAGTATTTTAAACCTAAGCAGGGAAACCTGTGGACTTGAAAGTTCAGCTAGTTAAGGTGAACTAGGTAGGGAATAAATCAAGGTGACACTGTGGCAGACATTTAAGGGAATATTTCTAAATCCGAAAAAATATATTCCTACTATGAAAAAAAATTCTAAAGAGAGTACCCACCGTCTGCGGTTAAGTAAAGATGTTAGGAAAAGCATCAAATCTAAGTTGTTAATGCTGAGTGACAGGGCAGATGATTGGTCAGAATATAAAAAAGGACAGAAAATGACTTGAGTGTTAATCAGGTGTAAGGAATTAGAGTATAAGCAGAAGATTGCTAGGATATAAAAATAAATTCTAATATTTGCATCAGTATTTTTAAAAAATCAAAAGTGTTGGTCTCTAGAGAGTAAGACTGGGGAGCTAATATGGTTGATGAAATGAACAAATATTTACTTCTGTCTTCACTTGCAGATACAAAAGAATTCTAGTAGTAGCTGTAAATCAGGAAGTGAAAGATAAAGGGGAACTTAGTGAAAATACAATTATGAGGGAAATGGTGGGTTAAGTAAACTGATGGAGTTGCAGCAGACAAAGCTTTAGGTTCAGGTGGACATCATCCTGCGTCCTAAAAGAAGTTACTAATAAGGTAGTAGATGTGTTGCTGTTAATTTTACTAAATTCCACTGATTCAGGAAAGGTGTTTTGGAATGGAAAGTAACAAATATAACCCTTATATTCAAGTACGCTGAAAACAGGAAAATACCTTCATCTCCCTCCGCCCACGCATCAATGAATTTAATACACGCCATGCGTCGAACACTTCTTCTGCCGTCTCTGCCTCCGAGCTTACTTTCACAATCAGGACTCCCGCCCACCTTCTGAGGGACCCCTTCGCCCACCTCCAACACACTCTATCCACCTGGACACCCCGTGCTGGCCTTTTACCCACTCTCGACCTCTTCATTTCCAACTGCCGCTGGGACATTAACCACCTCAACCTATCTACCCCCCTCCCCCACTCCAACCTCTCACCCTCACAACACGCAGCCCTCAAATCCTTCTGCCCTAATCCCAACCTCACCATCAAGCCAGCAGATAAAGGGGATGCAGTGGTAGTCCGGCACACTGACCTCTACACTGCTGAAGCCAAATGCCAATTCAAGGACACCTCTTCCTACCTCCCCCCCCCCCCCCCCCCCCCCCCCCCGACCATGACCCGAACCCCATCACCAAACCATCATCTCCCAGACCATACAGAACCTCATCACCTCAGGAGATCTCCCACCCACAGCTTCCAAACTCATAGTCCAGGAACCCCGCACTGCCCGGTTCTACCTCCTTCCCAAGATCCACAAACCTGACTACCCTGGTCGACCCATTGTCTCAGCATGCTCCTGCCCCACTGAACCCATTTCTATCTACCTCGACACTGTCCTATCGCCCCAGTCCAGGAACTCCCCACATACATTCGAGACACCACCCATGCCCTCCAACTCCTCCAAGACTTCCATTTCCCCGGCCCCCAATGCCTCATCTTCACCATGGATATCCAATCCCTCTACACCTCCATCCGCAATTACCAGGGCCTCCAAGCCCTCCGATTCTTCCTCTCCCAACATCCCCAACAGTACCCTTCCACCAACACTCTCATTTGTCTGGCCAAACTGGTCCTCACCCTTAACAATTTCTCCTTTGAATTCTCCCACTTTCTCCAGACCAAAGGGGTAGCAACGGGCACCCATATTGACCCCAGCTATGCCTGTCTCTTCGTTGGCTACGTAGAACAGTCCATCTTCCGTAATTACGCCGACACCCCTCCCACCTTTTCCTCCGCTACATTAATGACTGCATTGGCGCCACCTCGTGCTCCCACGAGGAGGTTGAGCAATTCATCAACTTCACCAACACATTCCACCCTGACCTTAAATTTACCTGGACCATCTCTGACACATCCCTCCCCTTCCTGGACCTCTCCATCTCCATTAATGACGACCGACTTGACACCGACATTTTTTACAAACCCACCGACTCCCACAGCTTCCTGGATTTCACCTCTTCCCACCCTACCTCCTGCAAAAATGCCATCCCGTATTCCCAATTCCTCCGCCTCCAACGTATCTGCTCCCAGGAGGACCAGTTCCACCACAGAACACACCAGATGGACTCCTTCTTTAGAGACTGCAATTTCTCTTCCCACATGGTTAAAGATGCCTTCCAACACATCTCGTCCACGTCCTGCACCTCCACCCTCAGACCCCACCCCTCCAAACATAACAAGGACAGAACGTCCCTGATGCTCACCTTCCACCCTACCAACCTTTGCATAAACCAAATCATCCACTGACATTTCTTCCACCTCCACACGGATCCCACCACCAGGGATATATTTCCCTCCCCACCCCTTTCAGTCTTCTGCAAAGATCGTTCCCTCTGTGACTACCTGATCAGGTCCACGCCCCCCAACAACCCACCCTCCCTTCCTGGCACCTTCCCCTTCTACCACAGGAATTGTAAAACCTATGCCCAAACCTCCTCCCTCACCTCCATCCAAGGCCCTAAAGGACCCTTTCACATCCATCAAAGTTTTACCTGCACATCCACCAATATCATTTATTGTATCCGTTGCTCCCGATGCTGTCTCCTCTACATTGGGGAGACTGGATGCCTCCTGTCAGAGTGCTTTAGGGAACATCTCTGGGACACTCGTACCAATCAACCACACCGCCCTGTGGCCCAACATTTCAACTCCCCCTCCCACTCTGCTGAGGACATGGAGGTCCTGGGCCTCCTTCACCACCGCTCCCTCACCACCCGACGCCTGGAGGAAGAACGCCTCATCTTCTGCCTCAGAACACTTCAACGCCAGGGCATCAATGTGGACTTCAACAGTTTCCTCATTTCCTCTTCCCCCACCTCACCCCAGTTCCAAACTTCCAGCTCAGCACTGTCCCCATGACTGATCCTACCTACCTATCTTCTTTTCCACCTATCCACTCCACCCCCCGACCTTTATCCCCTCCCCCACTCACCTATTGTTCTCTATGCTACTTTCTCCCCACTCCATCCCTCCTCTCATTTATCTCTCCACCCTTCAGGCTCTCTGCCTGTATTCCTGATGAAGGGCGGTTGCCCAAAATATCGATTTTCCTGCTCCTCAGATGCACCCTGAATTGTTTTTCCAGCACCATTCTAATCTAAACTCTGGTTTCTGGCATCTGCAGTCTTTGTTTTTACCTAACAGGAAAATACAGCCTAGTTAATATTTGTCATGAGGAAGCTGTTAGAATAGGCCATTAAAGAAACTATGACTATTTACTCAGACTCAAGATGATCAGGAAAAGTCAGTATGGTTTTGTGAAGTAGAAATTATGTTTAACCAGTTTATTGGAGTTATTTGAATGAGTAACATGCTCTGTGGATAAAGGAAAGCACATAGATACACTAGACTTGGATTTCCAGAAGTATTTTCTTAATATGCCATATCAAAGGTTGTTGTGGAAAGTAAAACTTCGTTGTATGGGGGTAATATATAATAACAAATTTAAGGTTTACTACTTGGCAGAAAACATGCACAAATGTTTCTTTGTCTCCTTGGCAGGATGTAGTGAGTGTAGTCTTGCAAGGACTGTGCTGGGGCCACAACTTTTTAAAGTTTTCATCAATGACTCTGATGATGAGTGAAGGCACATAGCTAAGTTTGCAGATATTGGATGTTGGAACTTATTTGACAACAATATTTGTAATTCTTTCTCAACACAAGAGGCAGAGGTAAAATAAACAAACCCTGCATCAGTGAAAATAAACCCGAAAAGCCCTTTCAGATATGCCAGGGAATACATTGGTTTAGTCAGCAAAAAGGTTGAGAACCTTTTGGCCAAAGAGCTTCCTTTATAGAAACTTATTTTGTCATCTTGTGTCAAGTAACATTGCAGATGAATGAACCCATCTCTCATACTTCACTAAGTTGTTGGTGTTGGTTATGTTTCTGGGAGAACTCCGAATTTGAAGGATGACAGTTTTACTATAGAAACATTTTTTTAACGAATAACTAACACTGGCGTAGAGGTGCATTTCTTAAATGTAAGTGCCTCTGACATCTAGAGACTGAATATGAAAAAAATATCAAATGTTGCACCACCATATGACTTCTGCCAGTTAGTATGGCAGTCGTGGAGGCTGGATAATAAATCACATATCTAGGTCAAAGTTATGTAAGGCCAATGTAATTCTCATCTCTGCTGAATGAAGTCCCAGGGAAGAGGCCAATTGAATGTTAAAGTATTTATACATTTAACTGCATTGTTACTCTACCACCTGAAATTTTATTTACATTTCTGCCTCAGAGTCACTGAAAATAGCTGTATTTGGTTTTATTTTATAGGATGTTCTGCCTGGTACAAATGAATTACAGTTTGATAGCAGAAGGTCCAGTACAAGTCAAACCTCTGTGAAGAGTGGTAGTAGTGAACGAAAGAGCTAACAGGCAATACAACCAAGAATGGTCAGAAACATTCAAAAGGTCAGGAAACACATTAAAAAGTTACAGAGTCAACCTTTTGTGTTTAATGTGGAGGGTTTATGGGTTGGAAGGTTGGAGGTGGTATTGGGGATGGAGGTGTTTGAGAGGAATGGGGTGACAGTGGCAGATTGATGGAGGATGTTGGTACTTGGGATGATGTCAGGGTGAGGCAATTGCCAGTAGGGGGTATGTGAACATTGTCTTTGGGAGGGTTGGGGGTGTACAATGCTGGAAGTTGAGAAATTAGGGTAAACAATGTTCTGGGTAAAATTGCATGAATATTGTGAGGAACGGAGGAGGCTGAACAATCAAGACTGAGGGATGGTGGGTGAGCAATATCAGAGAGGGTGGGGGAGTGAGAGTTGTTGGATATGTGGGAATAGGTGAGCATTGCCAGTCATGCAAACAAGGTGGATAGCAATTGTTGGGAATGGTGGGAGAAGATGGTAACATTGTCAGGGATGTCGGAGAGAGGTGAGAATTTACAGGGGTGAAGCAGAGAGGGTGAGCATTTTCAAGGGAGCTTGAGGAAGGGTAGCAAGGATAGAAGTGGTTGGGGAAGAGGTTGATTATTGACAGGTAGGAGAGAGAGAGTTAGCATTGTCAAGGGCGTAGGAGAGAGGGTCAGCTTTGTCAAGGATAGGGGAGAGAGGATTGAACATTATCATCACAGCAATAAACAGATTGAAGCTCTCGCAAAAAGACAGGAGTGGTACTATTTGAATTGCTGTTCTCCATATCTGGTACAGACACAACAGGCTGAATAACCCAGGTCTATGTTGTAACTGTATATGTGTGGAAAAAAAAAGCAATGGGTCCGAGCACTGACCTTGTCTTAGAACTCTATCCATTCTCCAGACTGAGAATTAACCAACAAACAAACTCTCTGTTTTCTGTCCTTCAACCATTCTTTTTAAATTCAAGCTGACTCTGTATCCTTTCAGTCTCTTTCAGAATGTTCTGTTATTAAGTTTAATAATTTGTTTTTTTAAAAAACTTTCCTTGAGGGTTGCAGGTTTGTGTAGAAAGAAAACAAATCAATATATCCTCTTACTGCCTTGTTTATTTTTCTGCCCAACTGCTCAACAATACTCTGCACCCCATCGGGCCCTATTTTTCTATTTTTTGGCCTTCTCCTGCAGTTCATGTAAGACTACATTGTACTTGTCATTTCCTGCTCGTCTGTGCAGTTTTCTTACCCTGGTTTTCTCAGTTCCGTCTGGTAGTCCTGAAAACATTTTCCATTAGCAAATGTTTGTGGGCCTTTATCTGGAAGGTATTTTTTGAATTGAAAAATACTCGACTGAAGATCATACTAAATAGGGGCTTAACTGCAAAACCCATTCCACCATTCAGTAGGATCACGAATTTTCTGACTGTGACATTAACTGGACTTTGCTGCCTGCCCCTCACTTTGACTCCTTTGTAGATCAAAACCCTGTTTTGAATATATTCAATAACACAGCTTCAATTGCACTCCAAGGAAGACAATTGTAAAGACTAACAACTCTGAGACAAGAAATTCCTCCTCAGCTCCATCTTAGATGTGAAACAACAGAGTTCTAGATTCTCTTTTGAAGTGAAACATTGTCTGAGTATCTACCCTCTTAAGCTCCCTAAGAATCTTGAATATGTCAATAACATCACTTTTGATTCTTTTAGTTCCCAATGAGTTCCATTCAGTCCACCACCACAAGATAAACCTTTATTTGAGGCATCAGCTAAATGAACATATCCTGAGCTGCTTCCAAAACAAGTACCATCCTCCTTAAGTAAGAAAACCAAGTTAGCCTTCCTAATTACTCTTACATATGCATTGGATATTGAGTATAAAGCTGAGGAGAAAATGTTAATAACAATAAGAGATGAACTAAAACTGTCTACATTAAAACACGGGAAAAATGTGAGTAGCTCATAGCAAAGCAGCTCGCAACAGGACTCAAAGCTAAATATGATAAAGAGAATAATCCTTCGATGAGGAATGGGAAAGGTGATGACATTCTATGGAAGGAAACATTCTTGAACATGAATTAAACTTTAAAATGAAGGAGCAGTCACTGTGCTGGAAAGAAATTTTACCAAGGTTGCATGCAATTGGAGAGTGGAAAAGCACAAGCCCATTTTGGGCAGAATTTTGCTCCACCTGCAGAATGAAGGACTTGTAAAATTCCTTGGATGGTCTTCCTGTGAACTTCTCACCAAACCTGACTGCTCCACTGTTGTACGGTGGGACAAATGAGGCCTGGCTGGCCCAACTGTGTGCCACCTGAGGTCCATTAGTGGCTAAATAATGACAATTGAAAAACCATTCTCCACTCAGGCTCAATTTTAAGGCTAATGGAAGGAGTTCAGGGTGGGGGAGGAATGACAGAAGGTAATTCTGCTCAAGTCCAGGAATTGGAACGAAGCATCACCTTCAAAATTCTCTTTTCAACATTGGGTACCTTCTAACATCCTCCAAAATCTGCTACTCAACCTTCAGGATGCTTCCTTCCCTCCTCAGCTCTCCCTTTACCTTCTACATCTTCACCCCGCTCAATTATCCCTCATGCTTCCTTCCTGCTCTGGGACACTCACATTTACCTGGTCTTGAAATTTAGGACTTCGCCTCTGAGAATTATATGCAGTCCTAGTCACAGTTGCATTCTTGTCCACTACAGCTTCTGACTACTGGCCAATCAGAATATCTGGCAGCTCACTAAAGTGGACTTCCTCCAGAATGAGAGATGGAAAACCGATCTCTAGCTATAAATGACTGTAGGGCAGCCAGTGTCAGCTGCCATACATTTGCCATTGATTCTTCAACTATTGGGAATAGAAATCCCATCACCCTAAAAATTGACTTTAAAATATGTTGTGAACCTGCTGAATATCGGAATAACCTTAGTAATGTCCTAAGAACCTGCTTAACTGATTAGAGTCATCAGATAAGTGAACTGCTTATACAGAAGCAATTTCATCTCCCTGAGATGAAAACAGAGAGGTTAAATCATGAAAGCATAGTTAAGAATCTAAAAACTATTCTGAATTTAAACAAGAGATATTGAATTCATTATTATTATGACCAGTCTCCTGGAGTGTTTCCCTGCATTTTTATGGTTCCAGATGTGATACCCCAAATTGTTAAGCTCCCAGGTGAGCAGACATGAATTGGTTCACCTACTTAATGTATTGACTGAGACCCTGATGTCCACCTGTGAATAGAAGGGAATCCAAGTCTCATTGTGTGCAATGTCACATCATCCACCTATATAAAGTCATTCACCTTGGTGGACATGGAATCACAACTCATTTCAGGAATACAGGCTCATGAGTGCCTAAAGAGATACAAAAGCAGCTCATTGAAGTTATGACATCTGATGGCCCATGCCATGTTTGCTGATGATGGGCCTCTGGTGCTAGCCACTCTGAATCTGCTGGAATTGCAACATAAAATGTGAAAACAGCAGTCATGTATGAATGATGGAGGAGTCCATCCAAAGCATGCATCCAAAGTACCAGGTGTGTGAGCTCATGGTTTCCTCCATGGAGATGCTTGTGACCATCATGGTGAATCAGCAACTCAGTGACTGCCTGGTTTGCTTGCAACACTCCATACAATTGCTTTGGCTATTTGCTTTAGGCAGTAGTAACTATTTGAATCTCCAGTAGACAGGGAATTGCCACTGCCCAATGAGAGGAAGGCTGGAAGTAACCACGATGCATTCATCTGGTGCTAGTCAATCAAACCCAGCATTTTAGACCGCCTTGAAGAAGCAGAAGCAAGTTGCTTGGTCACAGGTGTTGTCCATTTTCTACGTGTGGCATGACCCCCCCCCCCCTTCTTTATTTGGACATATGTAGATTGCATATTTAAAATGAGAGTCATGCTACCACCAGAAATGTTGTCGACCAATTGGGAGGGAGACCTCCAACATCTGCATGTCTTCAAGTTTATAATTTGCTACATCCTCCTTGCTTCTCATGAAGACATAGCTCATGTCACCAAACTTTCAGCGAATGGAATAGCCTTTACTGTCAAGTGCACTCGAATGAGTGCAGTGAAAATTTTGTAATGAGTATTAAGATACAGATACTTTAAATGTTGTTACAGAACTGAAATAGCAAAACAAAAACGGCGAGGATGGGAATACATAGTTTAAAAGTCCAGGATGAGAACATGCAGTGTTTTTAAAGAACTCATGTTGTAGTCCTTATTCATTGGGTCCGTCTTTCAGCTTGGCCCGCACTTGCTCTACTCCCACTCCAGACTCCGACCATGGCCCAGACCCAGCTCGGCCCGTGCTTCTCTACCCCCGCTACAGACTCCTGCCATGATCTAGCCCACAGCTTGACCTTCACTCACTCTGCTCCAGAGTCCAATCACGACCCAGTTCGCAGCTTAACCCGCACTCGCTCTGCTCTCACTCCAGGCTCTGACCGTGATCCAGATCCCAGCTCAGTCTGCATTTGCTCTGTTCCCATGCCAGATTCCAATCATGACCCAGCTCCCAGCTTCACCCACACTCTCTCTACTCCCATTCTGGCTGTGACCCACCTTCCAGTTTGGCCCATGCTCAATCTGTTCACACACCAGGCTCCAATCACGACCCAGCCCCCAGCTCAGCCCTTGCTCTCTCTGCTCCCATTCTGGCCGTGACCCGACTCGCAGCTCGGCCTGCACTCACTCTGCACCTGTTCAGTCCACGACTCGATTCTGGTACTCAGCCCACAGTTGCTCGGTAGGTCCAGAATGTTAAACTCCGGTCGAGATAAAGGAATTATTAACACCAACAGAAACAAACCCAAACTGTCAGAATAGAAGGGGTTCATCTTCATTATCATTAATAGCAAGATACTTGGAAGGGAAGAGGAGGAAAGAATGAGATCTCCTGGGCATTTTACACTACAAGGGATTTGTCAGGCTCTGGAATTATGTCCCACAACATTACACCACATTCTTCTGATGCATTAAGATCACAATGTCTTCTCAGCCAAAATCTTGAAATAGACATTATCAGCAATAATGCCTTTACAAAGCACTTCAACAATATATATACAACTGAACTGTTTACCCTTATGTATCCACTTAGTGCTTGACTTTGAGGTATTTTTGCTTGGCTCAGTCGTCAGAGCTTTCCCAATGGCTGCCCTGTGGCTAGTGGAAGGTTAACTTCTTAAGAATAGCATAAGAAAGACTGAGTAAACATGTATTCTGGTTCTTAACCTGGGATCTTTTTGCTACTTAATCATGGTACCTGTCTTCTCCAGCCTGTCTGTACAAAGACCTATTTGAAGGACAGAACCATATAAGATACAGAAATCAATGCAGTTTAGGCATGTTTGTAAATATTTACTGTAACATACTATGTCTTCGTTTTGCTTTTACAGGAAACTAAGCCAAATGAAGGCAAGCTGACAACTGAAAATAAACTTGACTATAACCTATGAATTAAAGTGACATTCCACCTGAACAAAGTACTTCCTTTTTGTGTCTGTCTTGAAACACACACAGTTCCTCAAAATTATTATTTTTTATTGATAGTTTTGAAAAAAAATGATGTGAAACTACCTCACTGAACTATTTTTACAATAACTCTGGAACTGAATAGACAATAGACAATAGGTGCAGGAGTCGGCCATTCAGCCCTTCGAGCCTGCACCGCCATTCAATATGATCATGGCTGATCATTCCTAAACAGTATCCGCTTCCTGCCTTATCTCCATAACCCTTGATTCCACTATCTTTGAGAGTTCTATCCAACTCTTTCTTAAATGAATCCAGAGACTGGGCCTCCACTGCCCTCTGGGGCAGAGCATTCCACACAGCCACCACTCTCTGGGTGAAGAAGTTTCTCCTCATCTCTGTCCTAAATGGTCTACCCTGTATTTTTAAGCTGTGTCCTCTGGTTCGGAATCTTTGATCTGATGGTGCTCACAAAGAGTAGTGTTTCCAAAGGGTGCACTGCTGAGAGAAGCTGAACCTCTCATTCAGAGTTTCCCAATTTGCATCTCACAAGATAAAATATTGAAGTCACAAGATCTGAGGCAGCAAGACCACATGGACTGATTGTTGGTAGACACAAGATCTCTTTTAAATGTTGTGATCCTTTTCCCTTTTCAGTGTGTGTGGACTAATCCACTCAATACAGCTGCTCCAAATAAGATCTGTGAACAGACAAGTTTTCTCTGCCTTTCCAACATTGATAGCAAGAAGTGAGAGTGATAGGGAGTTGGAAATGGGGAACAAAGGTGGGGAATAGGGGTTGGAAGGAGATGAAGGTGCTGAAGGGGCAGGCAAATGTAGAAACATAGAATATAGGTGCAGGAGTAGGCCTTTTGGTCCTTTGAGCCTGCTTGGCCATATGATCATGGCTGCTCATCCAACTCAGTATGTAGTACCATATCCTTTGATCCCTTCAGTCCAATGAATTTGCTTGAAAATCTTCAGTGTTTTAGCCTAAATAGTTCCCTGTTGGAGAGCAGTCAGGTTCACAACTACCCGAGTAAAGAAATTTTTTCTCATCTTGTCCTAAACGGCCCTTAACTTAGTCTGTGACCGCTAGTTCTGGACTTCCTGTTCATCAAAAACATCCTTTCTGGATCTACCCTGTTTGGTCCTGTTAGGTTATAAGTATCTGTGAGAATTGCCTCTCATTCACCTAAATGCAAATGAATCTAGTTCTAACTGATCCAGTTTTTCCTAATATATGAGTCCCACCATTCTAAAAATCAGTTTGATAGACCTTCTTTGCACTCCCTCAATGGCCAGAACTTGTTTGTACTCTATCAATAACCAGAACAATGTGGGGGAAAGGGTTGTCATGAAGGAGAGTTTGGAGTTGAGGAGAAAGATGACGGGAACAAAGGTGGAAGATGGGGTGGAGGAGGGGGTAAATGGAGGTTGAATAAAGGGGTGATGGGGTGAAGGAGAGGGCAACAGTGGGGTAGATGTGGAGGAGGTGGGGATAGAAAATGAAGGAGGACATGGAGGCAACAGTTGCGGGAATTGAGGCTGAAGGAGGTGGAACATGGAAAGTGATGGGTGAAGGATGTGGAAAATTGGAGCGAAAGAAGGATGAGACAAATTGGATCAAAAAGAAGATATGGAGGCAAAGGAATGGGGAAATGCCAGGGTGAAGGTATTTGTAGAGTCCGTAGGCAACTGATTCCTCCTGATATAGATCAATAGAGAACCAATTGTAGATCTGTAGAAAATTGCTGCAGTGATATCTAAAGCCAACATGCCAGTTGGAATCAAGGACAACTCATCTGAACAATTTAATAATTGTTTTGTGACACAAATTGCAGTCTTCTAGGGAGAATGTCCTGCAGTGGTAAGTATCCACTCCTAATGATACAATGTCTCCAACTCATTTCAAGAGATTTGAGCACTATGTGGATCTAACTGTTGTTCTGAAGAGCCACATTTGACTCAAAACATTAACTCTTTCCTTCTGCACAAATGATGCTCGGCCTGCTGAGTTTCTCCAACATTTTCAGTTTTTTTTAATTTCGGATTTCCAGTATCACAGTATTTTATGTTTATTATTGTCCTATAATTGTCATATTTCTGCTTTTGTATCTATTATTCCATCTCTTGAGTTTAACTGCAGACTTTGGAAAAAAACTGACAAATATGCAGAAATTAAGTGCACACTTTAAAGAGCTAAAATAATTTTGACATTATTCCAGTAACCTCTTAAAATTTCCAGAATCCTTTTCAGGATTAATATAAATTCCTGCCACAAAATCATTATTCAATTAAGTCTTCTCATGGGAAACACAGTGAGATCAACCTCAGGGCGGCACGGTGGCATAGTGGTTAGCACTGCTGCCTCACAGCGCCTGAGACCTGGGTTCAATTCCCAACTCAGGCGACTGTGTGGAGTTTGCACGTTCTCCCCGTGTCTGCGTGGGTTTCCTCCGGGTGCTCCGGTTTCCTCCCACAGTCCAAAGATGCGCGGGTCAGGTGAATTGGCCATGCTAAATTGCCTGTAGTGTTAGGTTAGGGGTATGGGTGAGTGGCGGGTCGGTGTGGACTTGTTGGGCCGAAGGGCCTGTTTCCACACTGTAGTAATCTAATCTAAGGTCTGAAGCAGCAACCACTTCTAGATTCTCCTATGCTTTAGTGTAGAACCATTCATTTAAAGATGAACACTATAAGCTATGAGTTCAACTCTAGTGGTGCAGTTTAATCCCTGATAAGAATGGGTTTTACTGGGTAAAATTGATTTAATCATATTCCTGGAGTTAGTAATTGTAACAGAACTTAGAGAAGTTCTTCATAATTATTTGCTTACAGTGATTCCATTTTAATACATTTAAATTGTAACACCAGAACGAGAATGGGATTTGGGGGTTTTGAGAGCTGTTTGGTGTTCTAAGAGCAGGAGAGAATTGTGAGCATGGGCAAGAGTTTGCAATGCCATTTTGAAGGCCCTAAACTTGGCTTCCTTTGAACACTAGCAACTGAAAGAGCTTCTCTCCTCAACCCCGGACCTTTCTTTCTGACCCTTCTGCTTGCCGCTTCTCTCCTTGATTCTGTCACTCACCACCTGCCTCCCACTCACAGACCTTTCCTCTTAACTCACTGCTTCCCTCTCCTGAACTGTTCCTGTGAGTGAAATGTCAGGAAAAGGGAAAGTGCATGTTGAAAGGAAAGGACTAAAAACAAATTTAAATGTTCTGTATCTTAATGTGTGCATAATCCACAATAAAATAAATGATTGATAACACAATGAAATGAATACATATGATCTGATAGCAATTATGGTGACATGGCTGCAGAATGACAAAGATTGGATTCTGAATATTGGCTGATATGTGAAGTTAAGTAAAGGCAGAGGGATAGCATTTCTAATCAAAAATAGGATTGCTTGGCATGTCTTTGCTTAGCCTGTCCCAGGATAGATGTGTTGTCCCAGACATGCCAGAGAATTCCTAGAGGCCTGGCACTCCAACCACAACGCCATAAGCAAACACATAGATCTAAATGCGATCTAGCAACCCCTCAGAAAACAAACAGGAAATGACATCACCACAAACCCCAGGAACCCCATCCAGGAGAAAGATATAAATAGAAAACAGGAGACAACAGCTTCACTTCACTTGGAGGTCACCACTGATGATGTTACCTAGCCAGGTAATGAAACGTCTGGATATCAAACCTACGGCTCAGCGAGCAAACCTACACCCTAAATGGAAATTGGGCTAGCTGAAGTGAACTGGGATATTACGCTGACATTAGCAAGTATAAAAGCAATGGCAGTCATTTGAGGAATCTTTCAAAATAATCAGCAAGTCTATTTCTACTGTTAAAAAAGCATTCCAAGGGAAGGACCCAAAAATCATGATTAACTAAAGTTAAAGATTTAAATGTAAAATAAATGCATGTGATTGTGCAAAGGTGTGTGGTAGGTCAGAGACTTGTCAATATACTAAGAATGGCAGAAATTAACTGGATAACTAAATTAAAATGTGAGGAGCAACTATCTAGAAATGTAAAAACAGATAACAAGAGTTTCTATCAGTAACTAAAATTGAAATGAGCAAGTAACACCCACTGGGGTGGCACGGTGGCTCAGTGGTTAGCACTGCTGCCTCACAGCCCTAGGGTCCCAGGTTTGATTCCAGCCTCGGATGACGGTCTGTGTGGAGTTCGCACATTCTTACTGTGCCTGCATAGGTTTCCTCTGGGTGCTCCGGTTTCCTCGCACAGTCCAAAGATGTGCATGTCAGGTGAATAAGTCATGCTAAAATTGCCCATAGGCACATTAGTCAGAGGGAAATGGGTCTGAATGTGTTACTCTTCGGCGGGTCAGTGTGGACGGGCCTATTTCCACGCTATAGGGAATCTAATCTAAAGTGATTCTTGGTGAATTAAGGTTAACTGTAGGTAATAAATAAATGGCTATAACACACAAATATTTTATTTCTGTCTTGACTGTAGAGGATACAAAACATCCCAGTAAAATTAGTAACTCAGGAGGCGGAAGAAAATGGAATTTTGTGATGCTATAACCATCAGGGAAGTAGCTGCAGATGCTGATGAATTTCACCCTAGGATCTTAACAGAGCTGACTAAAGAAGTGGCCGATGAGTTGGTGTTAATTTCCAAAATTAATTAGAATGTGAATGGTCCTATCAGCTTGGAAAATATAACCCCTCCATTCAAGATGGCAACAAAGCCTGTTAGTGTAATATAGGTGGAGTCATAGAGCCATAGAGATGTACAGCATGGAAACAGACCCTTCAGTCCAACTTGTCCATGCCGACCAGATATCCCAACCTAATCTAGTCCCATTTGCCAGTACTTGACCCACATCCTTATAAACCCTTCCTATTCATATACCCATTCAGATACCTTTTAAATAATGCAATTGTACCAGCCTCCACCACTTCCTCTGACAGCTCATTCCATACGCACACCACCCTCTGCATGAAAACGTTGCCCCTTAGGTCCCTTTTACATCATTCCCCTCTCACCCTAAACCTATGTCCTCTTGTTCTGGACTCCCTCACCCCAGGGAAAAGACTTTTTCTATTTATCCTATCCATGCCCCTCATGATTTTATAAACCTCTATGAGGTCGCCCCTCAACTTTCGATGCTCCAGGGAAAACAGCCCCAGCCTATTCAGCCTCTCCCTATAGTTCAAATCCTCCAACCCTGGCAATATACTTGTAAATATTTTCTGAATCCTTTCAAGTTTCACAGCGTCTTTCCAATAGGAAGAAGACCAGAATTGCATGCAATATTCCAAAAGTAGCCTAACCAACGTCCGTATAGCCGCAACATAACCTCCCAACTCCTATACTCAATGCTCTGACCAATAAAGGAAAGCATGCCAAAACGTCTTCTTCACTATCCTATCTATCTGTGACTCTACTCTCAAGGAGCTATGAACCTACACTCCAAGGTCTCTCTGTTCAGCAACACTTCCTTTGACATTACTATTAAGTGTATAAGTACTGCTAAGATTTGCTTTCTGTTGAAGAAACATTCTTGAGACACAGACCTTGAGAACTGATTAGTTTATTATATGATATATCATGGGGAATTCACTGTTCTAACTGTGGCTCAGTGTTATTCCGAGAAACATCAGAACATCAGGGATTACATCGAGAAAACAGGTAGGAGCTGATTGTTAAGTACAAGGCTTCGGCATGCTTACAAGATGGTACTGAATTAGAGGTCAGCTGTTTGGGTCAAAACTAAATACTATTACATATTCCACAAGTGGACCAAAGTGAATGTTATCACCATGTGTTCTATTTACATAGATCTGTTAACACTAAGCAGAGATGTCCTTAATTAGCTGAGCAACATTGAAATGTCAATAATTTATAGGGGAACAGGACTAATTGACAAGTCTCGGTCCCCTTGACTGACCATGCTGCTTTCACTGGTCATCCATCAAAGTAGAAAAAACACTAACTCAATAGGCAAGTGACCTTGCGAAGATTAGATTATTTACAGTGTGGAAACAGACCCTTCGGCCCAACAAGTCCACACCGACCCGCCGAAGCGCAACCCACCCATTCCCCTGCATTTACCCCTTTACCTAACACTACGGGCAATTTAGCATGGCCAATTCACCTGACCTACACATCTTTGGACTGTGGGAGGAAACCGGAGCACCCAGAGGAAACCCACGCAGATACGGGGAGAATGTGCAAACTCCACACAGTCAGTCGCCTGAGTTGGGAATTGAACCCGGGTCTCTGGCGCTGTGAGGCAGCAGTGCGAACCACTGTGCCACCATGCCGCGATAAGGCCTAATTTTAGCATTACCTCCTAGTAAGGCGTGTACAACTAACATACCAACCACTATGATTTACAAAATGATTTCTCGGCCGGAATAGGAAAATGGCTTCCAGGCAAACCATGCCAAATTTTCCTCCCCACTTTCTGAAAATGCAGCACTTCACATTTATCTAAATTAAACTCCATCTGCCAATCCTCAGCCCATTGGCCCATCTGATCAACCTCCAGTCTTCCGGCTCCTCACCTGTGACTATTGATGACACAAGTATCTCAGCAAGGGGCCCAGAAATCACTTCCCTAGCTTCCCACAGAGTTCTAGGGTATGCCTGATCAGGTCCTGGGGATTTATCCTTTATGCTTTTCAAGACATCCAGCACTTCCTCCTCTGTAAGATAAACATTTTTCAAGATGTCACCATCTATTTCCCCACATTCTATATCTTCCATGTCCTTCTCCACACTAAATATTGATGCAAAATACTCATTTAGTATCTCCCCCATCTCCTGTTGCTCCATAAAAAGGTCGCCTTGCCAATCTTTGAGGGGCCCCATTGCTCCCTAGTTACCTTTTTGTCCTTAATGTATTTGTAAAACCCCTTTGGATTCTCCTTAACCCTATTTGCCAAAGCTATCTTATGGTCCCTTTTTGCCCTCCTGATTTCCCTTTTAAGTTTACTCCTACTGCCTTCTAAGGATTCACTCGATTTCTCCTGTCTATATCTGACATATGCTTCCTTCTTTTTCTTAATCAAACCCTCAATTTCTTTAGTCATCTAGCATTCCCTACACCTACCAGCCTTTCCTTTCACCCTAACAGGAATATACTGTCTCTGGACTCTCGTTATCTCATTTCTGAAGGCTTCCCATTTTCCAGTCGTCCCTTTATCTGCGAACATCTGCCCCCAATCAGCTTTTGAAAGTTCTTGCTTATTACCATCAAAATTAGCCTTCCTCCAACTTAGAACTTCAACTGTTACATCTGGTCTATCCTTTTCGATTAGTATTTTAAAGCTAATAGAATTATGATGCACCCCCAATGACACCTCAAGTCACGTTCCCTGCCTTAGTTTCCAAGAGTAGGTCAAGTTTTGCACCTTCTCTAATGGGTACATCCACATACTGACTCAGAAAATTTTCTTGTACACTGTTAACAAATTCCTTTCCATCTAAACCCTTAACACTATGGCAATCCCAGTCTATGTTTGGAAAGTTAAAATCCCCTACCATAACCACCCTATTATTCTTACAGGTAACTGAAATCTCCTTACACGTTTGTTTCTCAATTTCCCGCTAACTGTTCAGGGATCTATAATGCAATTCAAATAAGATGATCATCCCTTTCTTATTTCTCAGTTCCACCCAAATAACCTCCCCAGTTTTTCCGGGAATGTCCTCCCTCAGCACAGCTGTAATGCTATCCCTTATCAAAAACGCCATCCCCCTCCTCTCTTGCCTCCCCTTCTATCCTTCCTGTAGCATTTGTATCCTGGAACATTAATCTGCCAGACCTGTCCATCCCTAAGCCATGTTTCTGTAATTGCTATGATATCCCAGTCCCACATTCCTAATCATGCCCTGAGTTCATCTGCCTTCCCTGTTGGGCCTCTTGCATTGAAATAAATGCAGTGTAATTATCAGTCCTACCTTGTTCTCTGCTTTGTTTCTGCCTGCCCTGACATTTGACTTGCTTCTTTCTTCAACTGTACCATTCTCAGATTGATCTCTTTCCTCAGTATCTCCCTGGGTCCCACAGCCACCCCACCTTATTAGTTTAAATCCTCCGAGCAATCCTAGCAAATCTCCCTGTCTGTATATTAGTCCCCTTCCAATTCAGGTGTAATCCATCCTTCTTGTACAGATCACTTCTACCCCAGAAGAGATTCCAATGATCCAAAAAATGTGCATCCTTCTCCCATACACCAGCTCTTCAGCCACACATTCATCTCCATCCTCATATTCCTACCCTTACTAGGTCGTAGCTAGTATAAATCATTAAGGGCGCAATGGTCACTTAGAAATCCTCAAGGTAATCAGGAAATATAAGCATTGTTTTTGTGAAAGGGAAATTCTTTTATAATTGATTTATTTAAATTATTTTAAGGAGAAACAGAGAGTTTACATAAATTGATCTTTTCCAGATGCTCAACAATGACAAGTAAGGTCCCACAGGTGTCTGTGTTGGTCCTTCAATTTTAATATTAAAATGAGTTTGGTCAGGTGGTCAGAAACATGGTGGCTAGATTAGTGGATGACACTAAGATAGGTAGGAAAGTATATGGTGAAGACATCACAGCAAGGATGAGAACTAATATAGATAAGCTAAGAAAGTGGGCAATAATCTGGCAGGTGGAATATAATATGCAAAAATATGAAGTTATTCCCTTTGGCAGAGAAAAACCTTAAGTATAGAGGGATCTGGATTTCCGGTGTAAAAGTCACAACAATTTACTATACAGTTATAGCAAGTGATTAAGGCAAATAGAATGTTATTCTTAATTTTGATCAGAATTGAACATAAAGGTGAGGCAATTGTCTTTCATTTATTTAGGGCATGATGAAGCCATATCTTAAAAATTAAGTGCAGTTTGGTTTCCTTACTTAAGGATGTAAATGATTTGGACGTGATTTACTAGATTGATATCTTGGATTAACGGGTTGTCGAATGGGGAAAGATTGGATAGACTAGATTTGCTTTTGTTGAAAGTAAGAAGAACAAGTGATGACAATGCTGAATGGTCTTGCCAAAAGATGTGAAAAGAATGTCTACTTCACGGATGAGTCCCAATCTAGAAACACAGTTTTAAAATTAGAAGTTGCCCTTTTAAGACAGAAATAAGAGGACTTTTCTTTGAAAGAATTAAAACTCTTCACCTCAAAAGGCAGTGGAGGCAATGTCACTGAATGTTTGTAAAGTGAATGTTAGGTAGATCACCAGGGAATCAAAGGTTATCAGAAGTCGATGAGAATACAGACTATGGAACACATACAGATCAGCCATGATCTTATTGAATGGCAGTGAATGCTTCCTTCAGTTCTTAATGTGTACATTCATTCATATGGCACACACTACAAGTATCCATCTTACAGCAAGTTCAATAAAGACACAGTAAAGTGAGACTATAACATGGTGTCAGAGTGGACCTGAGAGTGAGTGTTGTATATCTGTATTCAATCACAGCTAGTAAAATGTTCACAGCTGCTGAAAGTTGCTAAAAGCCACAAAAAAAAGGAACAAAGCAGTAGACCACACTGAAGATACTGGGTAAGACACAACAGCTGCAAACATGCAAGTTGAAAGAATGTGTGATTTGAAGCAGAACTGAAATATTCTTTCACTTTCAATTGGAAAACTACAAAATTGCAACAAATTTGATGAATAAACCAAAGCATTTAGTAGTAGCTATGTTGTTATCACTTGCGAAAGTGTAATCCATCCAAAATCTCTCTGAAAACAAGAGTCAGAAATTATTGAAAGCTGATCAGCAAGATGTGAACTTACTATCTACATGAACCATCAGTCCCAGAAGTCCATAAATGCCAACAATGGAAATGGAACAACTTATAGTAGCTGCATAATGACACAGAAATGACACTCTCCAGAGAAGTAATAAGGAGTTAGCTACAACTCACATATGTACAGTTAAGAAATCAGCACAAATTACAGTGCATGTGCAGAGATTGATGGGAATAATAAACTCCTAATTCATGGCATTTGATATACTTTCTTTTATTGCTCAGAGCATTAGGTTTTCTCTGGAGCATCGGAAGGTGAAGGGTAACTTTATGGAGGTTTATAAAATCATGAGGGGTATAGATAGGATACATAAACAAGTTCTTATACCTGGGGTGCGGGAATCCAGAACTAGAGGGCATAGGTTTAGGGTGAGAGGGCAAAGATATAAAAGGGACCAAAAGGGGCAACTTTTTTCACACAGAGGGTGGTGTATGCATGGAATGAGCTGCCAGGTGAAGTGGTGGAGGCTGGTACAAATTCAGCATTTAAAAGGGAATCTGGATGGGTATATGAAGAGGAAAGGTTTAGAGGGATATGGGCCAACTGCTGGCAAATGGAACTAGATTAGGTTAGGATATCTGATTGGCATGGATGAGTTGGACCGAAGGGTCTGTTTCCGTGCTGTATATCTCTATGATTCTAAGACTATGTGAAAAGTTGTGTGTATAGAAAATATTTTGTGTAACTCACAGTGTAAATAATTTGCATGCAAATTTTTTTTGTCTGTTAAGTAAAAAAGGAATGTTGGGGTTTGCAATGCAGTACTGCAAGAAATTGCCTCTGGTTTACTGTGGCATGTGAGGCACACACTGCAGCATCCATCTTACAGTTCAATAAATACACTGTACAAGCAAGATTGTTGTCATGTGAACAGCCGAGGCACATTTGCTTTTACAGCTAGATATATTCTCCTTAAAGTATTAAGTATGTGCCTTCAATGATAAACTCCAGCTGGGGATCGATGATGGTAAGAAAAGAAATGAGCAGTCATCAATGCAAAGCCGCTGATTCAGAGGGACAGACACCAACATCAAGGACATAAACAAGAAATAGAGAGTGACCACAAAAGGGAAAGATTGCTCATTGCTAAAATACCCTTCCTCACTCTCTGACTGTAATAGCTGAAGGCAAATAAAAATTTCAAGGCAGACACCAGTGCAATATGCGTGACCACTCAACTGGATAAAAAACACAATGTAACCTCTAACAACAACAGTTTAAGGTGAGAATTCACAGGTTCCTGAGTAGGCCAGCTCAATAGGAAACATCCAAACAAGAAGGAGATTTTTAAAATCTTTCCGCCTGAACATTCTGGCCTAACCTTTGATGGCGTCAGCGACTTAACTATAAAACTGTTCCACCCTGATGACCATAGTGCTGCCTACAACTGTTTGATAACCTCCGCTCTAAATCCATGTATTCTTTGGGTCTTGCTCATGAAATTGCTTTTTCAACTAAAATTCATTCCCTTATTAGGCTATGCCCACAACATTCTCCTAAAATATGTGTTATAAATGGATAATGGCAAAAAGAAAACCTAGGCAGTCACCATTAAAGAGTATGAGCTGAGAAAAATTACATACCACTAAAAAATGAGCATATAAACACAAGAGAAGATACCTCATTGTTACCTGAATATCCTTCCCAAGGTTGTAAACCCAATTACTGCATCAGAGACTTGGGTGAACCCTTTAAAACTAATCAAAAAAGGCATATCCTAACTCTCCCTCTAACCAAGGTTTGCAACTTGGACCTAACCCTGTAACCCTTGAAACTCAAATGAAAAAATCTTAGGAGCCTGGAATATTACTTATACTTGCAGTCTCATAAAATGCAATTTAGTCCCATAGTGATTTGTTTTCATAGCCTTCAACTCAACACTATATCCTATCAATCCTTTAAACCTCCACCTAAAATAATATTTCTTTCTCTTGCCCCTATCATGACTGTTCTTTCAACCAACAGTGACTCAGTGGAGGGGTGACATGGTGGCTCAGCGGTTAGCACTGCTGCCTCACAGCACCAGGGACCTGGATTTGATTCCAGCCTCGGGCAATTGTCTGTGTGGAGTTTGTACATTCTCTCCATGTCTGTGTGGGTTTACTCCCAAGTCCAAAGATGTGCCGGTTAGATGAGCTGGCCATGCTAAATCGCCCATAGTGTTCAGGGAGGTGTAAGTTAGGTGCATTAGTCAGGGATGAATCTAGAATAATGTGGTAGGGGGAAAAGGTCTGGGTGGGTTGCTCTTTGGACGATTGGTTTGGATTTGTTGGGCCAAATGGCCTGTTTCCACATTGTAGGAATTTTTATGATTCAAATATATCCTCTTGAAAGTTTTTCGGATATTTATTGTATTCTAACCATACCATCCGGTAGGAATGAATAAACATACTAATGTATGAACTTGGAGCAAGAGGAGTCCATTCAAACTTTTGAGTCTGCTCTGCCATTCAGTAAGATCATGGATGATTTTGCTGTGAGTTCATTTCACTTACTAACCTGACCCTAGTAAATAAATGGTAAGTACAACCTAGATATGCACTTCTTCAGAGCTGAAAAGTGGCAGATAAATATAGAATGAAATGCAAGAAGTCAGAGTGAGGTTTGAGAAGATTTGTAGCTCGGATTGAGGTTCTGGATGTAGATTTGCTCACTGAGCTGGAAGGTTCATGTTCAGACGTTTCGGCACCATATTAGGTAACATCTTTAATGAGCCCCCGGATGAAGCATAGCTGATGCTTGCTGCTTTCTATTTATATGTTTGGGTTTCTTTGGGTTGGTGACATCATTTCGTGTGGTGATGTTATTTCCTATGGTGATCTCAGTTCCTGTTCTTTTTCTCAGGGGGTGGTAAATCAGGTCCAAATCAATGCGTTTGTTGATAGAGTTCTGTTTGGAATGCCGTGCTTCTAATAATTCTCGTGTGTGTCTCAGTTTGGTTTGTTCTAGGATGGATGTGTTGTCCCAGTCGAAGTGGCGTCCTTCCTCATCTATATGCAAGGATATTGGTGAGAGAGGGTCATGTCGTTTTGTGGCTAGTTGATGTTCATGTATCCTGGTGTCTAGTTTTCTGCCTGTTTATCCAATGTATTGTTGTTACAGTCCTTGCAAGTGTTCAGTCAGCCAACTGACTATCCTTTTTCGAACATTCCTATGAAAACCTCTACACCTAGCTGCTGGTTCTGGTGCACACACGATGAAAGCGTCTGCACTTAGCCCCCAGTTATGGTGGACACACTTGAGTTTGTGGGTCACAATAAATGTATTTGCATTGGCTCAGGCTAGCAACAAATATTTTACAAAAGCGTAGGGGTGACAGGAAGCCATCATCCCAAAGAGTTTTCTGGACCTCAAAGTCACTGACTGAAAACATTGTGGCACATGTGCAGAACTTTGAAGGATTTATCATGATTGCTGCATTTTTTGCTGCACTAAGACACAGTATACGAGCTGAACTGCATAAGGAACCTATGTCAAATATCCTGAAGAAATGTAGTCCACAGACATTAAACAGGCCAGTGGGACTACTACCAATTATTTCACTCCTTGTAATAGACAAACTAAAAGGGAATATTGTGATAATGAGAGATTAAAAACCTGGCTCTCAGGACACTGTAATGTCATTGGAACAGGAAATCAATGTGAAACACATCAGACAATTCTGTGCAATATGGCTTCGAACCTTTGAAATTATTGGAACTGAAGCCAGGATATACTGGAGACTTGTTTTGCCTTTTGGTTCACCAAGTATTCAAGATAACATATACTATTGTATGCTATTATCTATGACAAAATAGAACTACTGCTGAAGCCACATATCCAGCGCTCTTAAACCAGGAGTTTTACTCTTGGTTCACCATAATGCTAATACTCAATAGAAGGTAACAGAAGCTGGCTTATGTAAACCCTGTTTCATCAGTCAGACTCTACTATCAATGCTATACAAATATTATGGCCAGGTTCCAGATATTCCTGACAGATCAGGATGGGAAACCAAACTTAAAGTACAAATGAACATTTATTAACTGTTTACCTCAATAATATTCACATGGTATAGCAAGACTCTATTGGAACATTCTATTGGGCCCCACTTTAACATCATCTGATATGGCTGATGATGCAGTTTAGCAATCAGCAATTAGCTATAAACGCCATATAGTTTGCCTACCTTCACAAGTCTTTCATTCCAAAGTTACTATCGGCTATCTGAGTCAGAAGGAAAAACATTAAAATGGTTTGGCTAATGTGCATAATGGTTTCTTTGTTTTTAATGGAGGGGTGGGAGAACACTAATTTAGGAGAGAAGGATGTGAAGTAAGAATGATGATGAACAAAAGGATTCAAAATTAGTCAGGTCAGTTCTGGTCCCAGACTTTTACTTTATTCATAAAAAAACTCTTTGTTTATCTACAGTCACAAATGCAGTTCATTTCTGCACAGTTGCATATCAAGTAAACAAACAAAACATTGGACTTTGACTCTATCCAAAAAATCATAGACCTCTCTTACACATACAATACTAATATTTACATATGTTTGAGACACTGGGAGGGTACAACAATTGAACAGACCCCCATTTACCCTCAGCAAGAAAACCTCAAACAGTGGTGTTTCCCCACAGTGCCTTAGTGGCAGCTGCTCCAAGTTTTAGCACATACCCTCAGCATGGAGTCCTGGATCTTGGAACGTGCCAGTTTGCAACACTTGGTTGGGATCAATTCCTTGTTCTGGAAGACTAACAAGTTTTGGGTAGACCAAAGAGTGTCTTTCACCAAACTGATGGTCCTCCAGGCACAGTTAATGTTTGTCTCAGTGGGCATCCTGGGGACAGTTCATAGAGCATACTGACCTGCATCACGGAGCTTCTTGGGATGAAACTCGATAAAAACCATTGCATCTTTCTCCAGACTATCTTTGCAAAGACACATTCCAGCAGGAGATGTGTGACATTGTCAACATCTGCTTTAAGGGCAGTGTGTGATGACACAGACCGACCGGGCGTACATGAAGGATTTCACTGGTGGTGACCTTCTCACCACCAGCCAAGTGATGGCTTGGTGCAGATCCAGGCAGACACACCAGGACAGCATGTACCAGATCCTATATGTTATGTCAGTAGTTGAAGCTAACTGCCTGATCTGCATGATGTTGATGTCCTTTCTGCCTCGTCTTCTGTGACACCTGCTTAGATCATGTGCAAGAGACTCTGAGACCAAGTACATAAACCTCTACCTATTAGGAACTCTAAAGGAATCAGACCATTATCTAAAGATATCTATGAACAACTATGATTTGGAGATGCCGGTGTTGGACTGGGGTGTACAAAGTTAAAAATCACACAACACCAGGTTATAGTCCAACAGGTTTAATTGGAAGCACACTAGCTTTCGGAGCGACACTCCTCCATCAGGTGGAGGACTCGATCATAACACAGAATTTATAGCAAAAATTTACAGTGTGATATAACTGAAATTATACATTGAAAAATTGATTGTCTGTTAAGCCTTTCATCTGTTAGAATACAGTGATATTTTCACCTCTTTCATGTGTAAATCACAAAACCATTTTTTAAAAGTTGCATTCTTGGGTTAGCTGTTAACAATGGTGATAGCTAGACAGCATGTTGAAGGTGTTGGCCCCCTGTGTTCTCTGTCTATGCCATGATGTTTAGATTGATTCTAATCTAAAAAGTGAGATAACAGAGTTTTACGTAAATTCACGAACAAGTAAGCATAGTCAGGTTGATGACATTTTCATCAATATACCCTCCTGTTCGATCTCACCACTGGCTTGTAGGTATTGAAGTGAAACAGTAAAAGTACTGCTAAAAAGATATTTGTTGAAGCTTTTCATACAGTATGAGAATGTTTTTTTAAAAATTGTTATTCTTATAAATTATCCTGGGTCTAGATTAGAGTGGTGTTCGAAAAGCAACATCCGAGGAGTAGGATTAAATTGTCCTGACAAGTACAAGATGAAAAGCTTTGTCAAAATGAGTCTGTTCAAGAAAACTTAAGTTCTGAAATACCAAATTACTATTTGTAACGTGTTTAGTGACAAGGTTAGAGTGGCGCTGGAAAAGCACAGCAGGTCAGCCATCATCCAAGGAGCAGGAAAATCAACTATTCAGGCAAAAGCCCTTCATCAGGAATGGTGAAACAACTCAAAATGTTGGAGTTCATTGACTGTGTTGTGCGGTTGGAAATTCTTGAGACCTGCAGTTTTTTTAGAGGGTCTGCTTTGACCTTAGATGAGTCAACAATGTCACTGATGAAGTTGATGGCAAATTGGAGATCTCACTTGTGGCTGCAGTTGAGACTAGCTTAGAAGAGAATACAAAGCGTTAAAATTCCTCAATCAGATAACCTTGAAAATGATTCACATATGTCTTGCATTCTAATTATAACACTAGGTAACAATGGATGATAGTAAGGAAAACCAAGCAGACACTAATGCATTGCATGAGCCAAGAAGACTGGCCAGTATCAGTGGAATAAAACTTGAGGGGTTGGAAGATAAGTCTTGCTGCCTGAATTCCTCTTCCTAGTCCCAAACCTCCATCCTAAAGCTGAATATTAGTTTAAGAATGTCACATTTTCAAAGGAATCTTGAATTGCTTTCCTCTTCTTACACTGATTGAACATTGATTTTCTAATCTGAACTCTTGTGGTACAAGCAACTCCTTTAACCTGTGAAGCAGTATAAATGTATGCCTGACAAATCCAGCTGTTATTGAAACCCAGTAACTTTCTACCTGTGTTCCAGCAACTGGTAGCATTTCCTAAGAGAAAGTGAGGACTGCAGATGCTGGAGATCAGAGCTGAAAAATGTGTTGCTGGAAAAGCACAGAAGGTCAGGCAGCATCCAAGGAGCAGGAGAATCGATGTTTCGGGCATAAGCCCTTCTTCAGGAATGACCTGCTGCGCTTTTCCAGCAACACATTTCCTAAGACACATGATAGTCCTTTGGTTACCACAAGTTCCACTCTAATAAGAATCATAGAATCCCTTTAGTGTGGAAAGAGGTTATTTGGACCAACAAGTCAACAACAATCCTCCGAAGAGTTTCTCCCACCCAGACCATTCCCCTACTCTATTACTCGACATTTATCCCTGACTAATGCACCCAACTTACACATCCCTGAACAATATGGGTAATTTAGCATGGCCAATTCACCTAACCTGCACATCTTTGGATTGTGGCAAGAAACCGGAGCACCAGGAGGAAATACACATAGACACAGGGAGAATATGCAAACTCCACACAGACAGTCGCCCTAGGCTGAAATCGAACCCAGATCCCTGGCACGGTGAGGCAGCAGTGCTAACCACTGAGCCACTGTGCCAAAACTGAGATAAATTCCTTCAGTCTAAGTTGTTAAATAAGAATTTTGAAGTAGGTCTAAATTATAACGCTATTTTTCAATTCAGTCCTCAAAATGGACCTAAGACTTACTTATTTATGCATTGAAGTACAAAACACAAATATCCTAAAAATTACATATCTAGACAACAAATGCAGCATCTTGGGGTATTGAGGTTTTCTTCTCTTTAAGCTAGAACCTGTGGGCTTGAGATAATCCCGGTCTTGGTAGTCAAGGAAGTTGCATTGAGAACAAATCCACAATGCGTATTGCCATGCAGCAACTCCTTTTAACCAATTTCAATAGTCAACTATAACTATCCATAGCCGCAGACTGCATCATGGATGTAAAAGCGATTTGCCACTCGGACTTCCTGAGCAAAGTGTTAACACATCCCCCCCAGAGGTGAAGTGAGATAGCTATCTTGGAATCGGTAGTTCCACTCCTTTTCAGTTGGGCATGAGAAGTTATCTCTCTGCCTTTCAATGAGTTCATGTAATCATCAAATTGTCAATTTTCAAGCACTCCTGAAGGAGAGTTGTACCAGACTCTAAACACTAACAGTATCTCTCTACACAAATGCTGCTGGGACTTGCTGAGATTCTCCAGATGTACCGAACTGTCAGGGTTTACACTGTGATCCACAGTCTGCATTCTGATACACCAATCCAAAGACCATAACTAAGACACTGATCTCCCTGTAACGGTCTAACCTCAAGATCATTACTAAGATATTGGTCTTCGAGGAGAAAGTAAGGACTGCAGATGCTGGAGATCAGAGCTGAAAATGTGTTGCTGGAAAAGCACAGCAGGTCAAGCAGCATCCAAGGAACAGGAGAATCGATGTTTCGGGCATGAGCCCTTCTTCAGGAATGAGGAAAGGGCTCATGCCTGAAACATCGATTCTCCTGCTCCTTGGATGCTGCTTGACCTGCTGTGCTTTTCCAGCAACACATTTTCACACTAAGATATTGATCTCCATAGAATGATCTAACCCCAAGATCATTACTAAGACGTTGAACTCCCTGTGATGACCCAACCCCCAAGATCATTACTATGACATTGATCTCCCTGTAATGATCTATCCCCAAGACCATAATTAATATAATGATCTCCCTGTGATGGTCTACCTCAAGACCATAACTAAGACATTGACCTCCCTGTAAAGGAATGGACCTTGACCACAGACAGTGTCTGAAAACCTATCCTGACCAATCCTGAACCTCCGCAATGCGCATGTCCATTCTGCCCGCCCCCTTGTGTATTGGTGATGTCACGACGCCCGGAGCGCGCTGACGTACTCGTGGCTCCAGGCGGAAGTGCGCACGGGAGGTTGCTCCGGCCCTGAGTTGAGTCACCCTCGGGGGCTCGGGATGGAGTCGGGGGCTGAGGCCCAGTCCCAGGCTCAGATTCACACTCAGACTCAGGCCCAGGATCAGGCCGGAGCGGAGGGCGGGGCTGTGCTGCATATCGTCGTAGTCGGTTTCCACCACAAGAAGGGTTGCCAGGTGAGCGGAGGTTTGGATGTTGGCAAGAAAGAGCCCGTGACTGGAGGGTTTGTGGGGGCTTGGGGTCAGGCTGAGGATGTATGGGTGTGGGGAGATCAGATGGTGGGATCAGGGAATGGGGAGAACTGTCTGAGGAATCGGGGTGTGGGGAGATCAGACTGTGGGATCAGGGAGTGTGGGGAGATCAAACTGTGGGATTAAGGGGTGTGGGGAGAGGAGATCAGACTGTGGGATTAAGGGGTGTGGGGAGATCAGACTGTGGGATCAGGGATTGTGGGGAGATCAGACTGTGGGATCAGGGATTGTGGGGAGATCAGACTGTGGGATCGGGCGATGGGGAAGTCAGACTGTGGGATCAGGGAAGTGGGGAGATCTGAATGTGGAAGATCAGGGATTGTGGGGTGGTCAGACTGTGGAATCAGGGATTGTGAGAAGATCAGAGTGTGGAATCGGGGATGCAGGAGATCTGAATGTGGGATGAGAGCCTTTGAGGGGTCAGTTTGAGGGTTTAGATTTGGTTACTTCGGGCTGTAGGATTGGACAGTGATGTCGGAATCTGTGTTCAGGGCTGATGGGATTAGTGTGTTTGAGGGGAGTCTATTTGGAGGTGAGGGTTGTTTCTAGCCGGGGTAAGGGTGCGGATTAGGGCAAAGGGGAATAAATATAGTAATCATAAATGACAGCTGAAAATGTGTTGCTGGTTAAAGCACAGCAGGTTAGGCAGATCCAAGGAATAGGAAATTCGACGTTTTGGGCATAAGCCCTTCATCAGGAATGAGCACATTCCTGATGAAGGACTTATGCCCGAAACGTCGAATTTCCTATTCCTTGGATGCTGCCTAACCTGCTGTGCTTTAACCAGCAACACATTTTCAGCTGTGATCTCCAGCATCTGCAGACCTCATTTTTTTACCCGAATCATAAATGACATACAAACATAAAGCCAATCTAAGCTATACAAATTAGACAAGTTTTAACATTATTCTTTGATTTCAAAACATTAAACCAATCTTGGAATTTACATAATCTAATTACAGAGCTGAAAATATGTTGCTGGAAAAGCGCAGCAGGTCAGGCAGCATCCAAGGAGCAGGAGAATCGACGTTTCTTCAGAAGAAGGACTTATGCCCAAAACGTTGATTCTCCTGCTCCTTGGATGCTGCCTGACCTGCTGTGCTTTTCCAGCAACACATTTTTCAGCTCTGATCTCCAGTATCTGCAGTCCTCCCTTTCTCATAATCTAAATACAGGCCATATATGATATTATTTGTTGACCTCTCATAATTTGTCATCTGTTATGTGCACATTATTACACTTGATCCTGTGATGAGCTTCCAACCTCATTTGTATCTTCTCTAATGTTGCCTTTTTCCATCTCTGTACTATCACTCAACTTTGCCCCATCTCAGTTCATCTGCGGCCGAAACTGAAATCCATGCCTTTGACACCTCCCATGCATACCTGTCTGGTCATTCACATTCAATATCTAAATTTAAGATGAACAAAAACTTTGGTATTGTAACTTGCAAGTTCCATTGCATTCCAGAGCCCAATGTTGTTTTACAATGCTCCTGTGAAACACTATGAGCTGTTTCACTATATTAATAGTGTTATTTAAGTGTAACATATTAGGAAATAGGAGCAGGTGTAGACCACTCAAGTCATTGAACTGGCTCCACCATTCAGCTAGTTTACAGCTGATCTTCTAACCTTAACTCCATTTTTTTTTCACTAACCCTCCTTCATGTCATTCTTAGGATCTAGAAATCTAGTGAGTCCTTTCTCGAATATGCTGAACGATTGAGTCTCCACAGTTCTCTGTCTGGTAGTGAATTGCATAGATTCACTACTATCTGAGTGAAGAAATTCCTGTTCATCTCAGTCAAAATAGCCTTTATTCCAAGATTGTGTTCCTTGGTTCTAGACCAGTCCTGAAACCTCCTCAGCCTGTCTGCATAAAACAATCCTCGGCTCAGTCTAGTGGATCCTTTGTTATACTTAGGTATATCCTTTTTTGGGTAAGTGGACAAAAACTGCAGACAATACTCCAGGCATGGTTGTTGTATACACCTATATCGCTAATTTTCAAACATGAATTTTGTCTTGGTTGTTTATTTAACCAAATGTTATGAACTTGCATTTCACTTCCAATTGGTGCCTCTGCTCTTAATTTAATGTCACTGAATTCAAATGTGGTTTTTTTCGCATTTAATTGTCAATTTATAATTTACTTGCATCGTTTGGTCAACAAACTCCTCCTAAATGTTTGATGAATCTAGCAAAACATATAAACTGAAGGGTCAAAGTATGAAAGAGTTCTACTTGTTTCAGGTTCAGGGATGGCAGTACATTACAGCCACACAAAAAAATGATGATCCCATGCAAAATAGCTAGAGTAAACCACCAAAGTAACCATATAGTCTCTTGTGAGATATCCTTGCTGTTGTGCAAGCCTTCCATAAAAAATGCAGAAATAAAACTGGATGTGCAACATAATAAGGCAATCATTTTACCCAGTTTACCAAATTAGGGCACTATTGCATCCTATTAATAAAATCCCAACATTTCTGAATAGAAATGAAAAGAGTACTAATTACATTTGGTGATGAGAAACTGAGAGAAAAAAACAAATTATCAAACAATTGTAACCAATTTGCTCACTGTTTTGTCACTGATTAAAAATACTACTATTCATTTGTGGTGGGTGATGAGAAAACAAGACTCACTGAGGGATTAGGGAACAATATGACAGATTTAAACCATGTTGGGAACATTGCATGTCATATTGTAAGTCTTCCTTTGGCATTAAAGTAGTAGCCAATGAGGAAGGACACAAAGGGAAAGCATAAAATTAAAGAACCCAATGTATGTTAGAAATAAAGCAAAAGGAAAAAGTATTAATTACAATAACTTTGCTGGGAAAAGCAGGAAGTCCAGCTCTGTACAAGAACAAATTTAAGCAGCTACGAAACTTAACAATTAGTCATTAAGGAGGAACAAAAGCCTTTGACAGATCATGTCAAGTAGCTACGAGGAAAGACAATAGGGGTTTAAATAAAGAGTTTACTGACCAAGCATGTGAAGTGGAAAAGAATAAGGAGTGGGTTTAAGAGGTATAAAAAAATCAGTAATCAGATTTAAACAAAGACATGCGGTAATGAGTATGTGACCAAACTTTAGAGGACATCAACACTTAATGTCATCACCCGAGTCAGGACAGGGGCAGTTTCATTATCACTATTCTAGTAATATGTTCAGTCAACAAGTTCTTCACAAGTACAGAAAGAATGTGGGGAGGGTATCATGTTCATCAGCATGAGTTTGATTGACATGTTTAGTGGGCAAAATCTGTATAAATACTAAAGATTGTGAATTCCATTTTCAGATTAGTCTTGAGAGAGCATGTGGTTGCTTAAGTGTTGGTACCGCTACTCTGCTGAGGTTTTAGAACCTCTACTTATACTAGGGCTTGGTGTCATGTTACTCTGTAACTGCGATACTGTAGTACATTTTGCAAGGTTTGTAGCCCAGGTTGAGATTTAGGGTGTAGGTTTGCTCGCTGAGCTGTAGGTTTGATATCCAGACGTTTCATTACCTGGCTAGGTAACATCATCAGTGGCGACCTCCAAGTGAAGCGAAGCTGTTGTCTCCTGCTTTCTATTTATATCTTTCTCCTGGATGGGGTTTGTGGTGATGTCATTTCCTGTTTGTTTTCTGAGGGGTCGATAGATGGCATCTAAATCTATGTGTTTGCTTATGGCGTTGTGATTGGAGTGTCAGGTCTCTAGGAATTCTCTGGCATGTCTTTGCTTAGCCTGTCCCAGGATAGATGTGTTGTCCAAGCACATAGTACAGAAAGTATATTGAGATTCACCCCATAAACTAGTGGACAGTTGACCTCTTGCAGTTTGATTGATTAGTTAAATCCATGTGGAATATCTCCGCAACTACAGACTTTTGCAGAATCAATCCCCTACCCATCATGACTGCCATCACAACCATCTTTCTGTGCGTTAGTTTTGATTCCAACTAACAGAGTTTTCCCCTTAATTCCCATTGACTCTAAATTTTGCTTGAGTTCCTTGATGTCACACGTCAAATGTGAATTGGAGATGCTGAAAGCTTGTGATTTAAAATAAACCTACTGGACCACAACCTGGTGTCACATGATTTCTGACATGTCGAATGGAGCCTTGATATCAAGGGTGGTTGTTTTCACCTCACCTCTCAAACTGAATTCTTTTGTCCATGCTTGAATCGAATATGAAATCAGAAGCTGAGTGGGCCTGACAGAACTCTTAACTGAACGTCAGTGTGTAGGTTATTCCTAAACAAGCGGTGCTTTATGACACTGTTGTTGACACCTTCCGTCACATACTGAAGATCAAGAGACAACTGACTGAGCAGTCATTGGTTGGATTGGATTTGTCCTACTTATTGCTTACTGGACATAACTAGGCGATATTCTACATGGTCAGTGTTGTATCTGTGCTGGAATAGTTTTGCAAGGGGCGGGGCAAGTTTTGGAGCACAAATCTTCAGTATTGTCAGAATGTGGTCAGGGCTGTTAGGAAACTGGGTTAACAAGCCAAACAAAATCAGTCTGCTATCAATGGATTCTTAACACAGGGAAATTAAAACATTCTGTGACTCTCAGAATTGCTCAAATGTTCCTAACAAGATTTTGCAAATAACAGATCTTGGGCACTAAGTTTATAACCTAAACAAAATTTGACAACTTGTCATTGAGAGTGTAACTTTAGCAGAACACCAACAATAAGGCAATCTAATTAATAGCTACAAGCTAAGACCAATCTAATTTGATCATAAACTCCCACTCTGGCAGACAGTCAGACACAGTTAAGGGATAAATTGCAAAAGACAATAGAAGAATCATAATTTGCCAATTCAGTAACCATGTCAACAATGAATACGAGATCATCATGAAATCCTTGGATGATGGGTTGTATTGCAGGTACGTAGGGCTGTATGTCTTGCTTGAATTTTGAAGTCACTGGTCAATGTAAACAGCTTCCACAGATGTCTGGAGACCTTTTCTGAGAATTTCAATCTGTAAGAATTAAGTACTTTCAACAACTGGGGAATAACTAGAGAGAACCGAAACTGTGAACCAGCCCCAGTCTGGCAGCTTCCAAAACAAAACTGTTCCTGCCCAAACCTCAGTCAGCACCAATTCACCATTGGTTTTTTATTTTCAACATTCTGTGATTAGCTGGCTAGCCACCTGTCCTTTTTTGATTGACAAATTCTACATCCAGTCAGCTGCCAGTGTCTGAGTATAGCAAGGTCTCGCTGTCAAATCTCTAGTGTCCTTAGAGTAGTAATTAACCTGCATTATCTTTCTAGGCCAGTTTCCAGCTTGTTCTTGTGGTTCTGTTTGCCGAGCTGGGAATTTGTGTTGCAGGCGTTTCGTCTCCTGTCTAGGTGACATCTTCAGTACTTGGGAGCCTCCTGTGAAGTACTTCTGTGATCTTTCTTCCGCCATTTGTAGTCGTTTGAATCTGCCGCTCCCAGTTGTCAGCTCCAGCTGTCCATTGCAGTGGTCAGTCTATTGGGTCCAGGTCAATGTGCTTATTGAATGAATCTGTGGATGAGCGCCATGCCTCTAGGAATTCCCTGGCTGTTCTCTGTTTGGCTTGTCCTATAATAATAGTGTTGTCCCAGTCAAATTCATGTTGCTTGTCATCTGCGTGTGTGGCTACTAAGGATAGCTGGTCGTGTCGTTTTGTAGCTAGTTGGTGTTCATGGATGCAGATCATTAGCTGTCTTCCTGTTTGTCCTGTGTAGTGTTTAGTGCAGTCCTTGCATGGTAAGACTGCACAAAACATTACATAGAACAAACAGGAATACAGCTAACAATCCACATACATGAACACCAACTAGCTACGAAATGACACGACCAGCTATCCTTAGTAGCCACACACGCAGATGGCAAGCAACATGAATTTGACTGAGACAACACTACTATTATAGGACAAGCCAAACAGAGAACAGCCAGGGAATTCCTAGAGGCATGGCGCTCATCCACAGATTCGATCAATAAGCACATTGACCTGGACCCAATATACCGACCACTGCAATGGACAGCTGGAACTGACAACCGGGAGCGGCAGATTCAAACGACTACAAATCGCGGAGGAAAGATCACAGAAATGCTTCACAGGAGGCTCCCAAGCACTGAGGATGTCACCTAGACAGGGGACGAAACGTCTGCAACACAAATTCCCAGCTCAGTGAACAGAACCACAACAACGAGCACCCGAGCTACAAATCTTCTCCCAAACTTCCAGCTTGTTCTTTTTAAAACAAGCTGTAATTCAAAGTTCAATTCTCAACCACAACTCTCAGTTCCAACCAAAAATGAGAGGAATAAAATACAAATCATTCTGGTCTCAACAGGGCACATAGCCTTTGCAGTATCAAGTGCCTCTAACTATTTGTTGATTCATGTGGAATCTCTGAATTGCTTGCAGACTGGCATCTAAGGTGCTAGGGAGGTCTGGAGGAGGCTGAGATGGATCATCCTTTTGGCACTTCTGTCTTAAAATTGTTGCAAATGTCCCAGCGTTATTTTTTGGAATGATGTGCTGGGCTCATTCATTACTAAAGATATTTGTGGAGCTGCCTCTTCTGGTAAGTTGTTTAGTTAGGCGAAAGGGAGTACTGCAGATCTTGGTGATTAGAGTCAAGATTAAAGTGGTGCTGGGAAAGCACAGCAGGTCACGCAGCATCCGAGGACCAGGAAAATCGACATTTTGGGCAGGAGCCCTTCATCAGGAAAGATCATTCCTGTATAATTCTGCTGCTGCTGATCATTCCTGTTGAAGGGCTCCTGCCTGAAACATCAATGTTCCTGTTCCTCGGATGCTGCCTGACCTACTGTGCTTTTCCAGCACCACTCTAACCTTGAGTTGTTTAATTGTCCACCACAATTCACGACCTGATGTAGCAGGATAGCAGAGCTTAGATCTGATTAGCTTCTCTCAGTTGACACTTTTAGATATATTTAATGCTGCTCCAGGCACACCCTCCTGCCTTCTTCATTGAACCATGATGGTAATGATAGAGTGGGAATATACTGTGCCATGAGGTTGCACATTGTGTTGAAATATAACTCTGCTGCTGATGGTTGACAGCGTCTCTTCAATGTCTGTTCTGAATGCTGATTCTATTTGATCATATTACGTATTTCTAAATTACTTCCTTTATTATATTGTAAGGTTTTCCCAACGACAGATGTTAAGCTGACTGGCCTATAGTTACCTTTTTCTGTTTAATCTCCATCCCTGTTTAATTAAGGATATTATTTATGTTCAAAGTAAGAAGTCTTTTTAGCTCCAAGTTAAACTCTGAACAAATATATTGGATTACTTTATTTTAGAAACCACTTGGTTTAACTGGGTTAATATTACTGACTGGCTTAGGTGGGCAAAGCAGCAGCCAAAGATTCTTTTCCAACAGCTGTTAGCATAAGGATTTTCCAATTTATACATCATGAATTAATGATGGTGGTGCTGGTTGCAGACTGTGTGGTCTGTTTAATAAATTAGGAGCCAAGCCACATGATTGTTAGAAATGTGTAATCACATTTCTTTCAGCCTTGAAATAGTAACAGCTGGTGAATTTGATATTTGTTGTTTTTTGTTTACAGAGTTTCAGTTATTACAGCTGCTGCCATGGACCTTCCCCAGAGTTTCATTCAGTTTCTTCTTTCTGTTTCCATCATTATTTTTCCTTGTTCAATTATTCTTTACTTTGTTTTCTAAATTGTTAAATATTGATGAATTTATCTTTTTAAGAAGTACAGTAGTTGAATCAAAGCTCTAGATACTGCAGTAGAACCATCAATGAAATTATCTGCTGACACATCAGAAAAAAGTTTTCTGCATGGTTTAGTTTACTTTAAAAAGCTGTAAAAATCATTGCTAATTGCTAATTGCTAAGAACTTTGAGGATTGAACTGTATTGTCAATACAGAAGGGGGGAACCAGTAATATTAAGATCTGGGCTAATGCTTTGGAGACTTGAGTTTAGATCTGACCATGGGAACAAGGGGATGTTAAATTAATTAATAAATTTGGAATAAATATCTAGCTGCATAATTATCATAAAGTTATTGGATTGTCATTAAACAAATTTATCCAATGTATTTTCAGGGAAGGTAATTTGACAACCTTACCTAGTATATACCAAAATTCCCTCACTCAGAGGATCCACACATGCCAATTTCAGCGCCTAAGCCATTCGAAACATTGACTTACAGTTTTGTGAGTTACTGAAGCACGTGAATCTCGAAAGTCCACAGACAAGACAAAGAAATTAGAGAGATTATAGATTTGGGTTTCATGTGACTCCAGATCCACTTCATTTGGAGGAAGCTCTGAGGCTATTAAAGGCATAGAATGTATTCTCGGTAGGGACTTCAGTATCGAGCACCCAAGAGTGGCTTTGTGACACCAGTACTGACCAAGCTTACCAAGTCCTGAAAGAGATTTGGTATCAACCCAATTGGACCAGCAGCAGATAGTGAGAGACCAACAAGACTGAAAATGTGCTTGACCTCATTTCATCAATCTATCTGTGACAGATGTGACCATCACAGTATTGATAGGAGTGTGTTATGACATGGGTTAAACCACTCTACTAAGCTTCCAAAAGGAGAAGATAATTAAAGTTGTAAAATGCTGCAAAGCTTCAGCAGCTTGGACAGTAAGCTATTTATGAGATACCTTATTGAGTGCCTTTTAGAAATCCAGCTGTACAGCATTTGCAAGGTCCTTCTATCTTCCCTGCTCATTACGTTCTGAAAGAATAAATTGATCAGACATGATTTCCTTTCATAAAACCGCGACATAATCCCTGTTTGATAGTATTGCAATTTTATAAATTTCCTGCTACTACTTCCTTAAGAGTGATTCCAACATCAGATGTTAGGCTGACTGGCATATAGTTTCTTTCTTGCGCTCTTCCTACTTTATTCAAAAGAGGTGTTTTCTTATTTGTGACACCCTTTCAGCGTCTAGAGTATTTGGATATTCCAACCATTGCATCTACCAACTGTTGACATATATGGTTCGATTTCTCATTTATGGACTGATTGTGATTCTCTGAAATGAAACCTAAACTATTAAATCATTCTGTCATCCTGTTTCTATACATTTTCCACATGTATTTGCAGATGAGGTATCTATTTTGGCTCTCATCAATTGGCATATTATTTCGATTATTTGGATTGTTTTTATTGAAAAAAATCTGGGTAGTCTCAACGAAACTTTGTTTAGGGTTAGTTTGTTAACTCGAACAGAATGAAATAATTGAAGCATTTAGTATCTGATTGTGGTAATAATTTTAGAATATGTACATGAGATACCACTATCAAAAATCTCATACTAGGTTGGACTGGTTTTGTGACATAAATGTTCTGTGTCATGTGACACATGTATTTAAATTTGATCAACACACAATCAAATAATGCGATGCACATAGCTCCTGCTGAAGACTTCTGAAAACAGTAGTGAATTATATAGATAAAGCCATTCCTAAAATAATTGTGTCCATTTGTATTTTCAGAATTCTTTTTTGATTGTCTGCCATTTCCCTATCCTTGTGATTTATTCTCTAGATAGTATTGTATCAAGTGCTTTTTATAATTCCCCTTCTGGTACACTGCAGGTTGAATTTTCATACCCACCATTGGTTCCAGAGGAAGGGCATGATAGCCACAGCTTGCCTGAGGAGTGGAAATACCTCCCATTTTTGGCTCTTCCTGATGGGGCACACAACTATCAGGAAGGTAAGATGGATGAAGAAATTTTTTTTATGGTGTTATTTATATTAACTCTAGATAACTGTAAGTATCAATTGGTAGCCCTCTTACTGAGTCCACAGTCATGGGTATACCATTCTACAGAATCCAAGATTGTTATTCTGTAAACATTCTAAGGTCAAGCAGAAACCTTCTCCTTGTTCAGGTGGATGAACTTGGAGAATAATTTGTTTTCTCAATGTGCTGGCTGTATTCTTCTCACAACAGTAGGAGACAGAAAATAATTTCATGTTCATCTTATTGCCAATGTGGATTTTATTGTAAAAATGTAACAGTTGCCATGTAAGTTTGTATTGCAATCAATATATTTTAAATTATCATTATATATGTTGAATTGGAGGAAAAACTTGAGGGATGTAATAAGGTTTTCTGTCTCTCTGTCCGTCTTTCCTTCCTGTTACCCCATCCAACCACAGTAATGTCAAACTCTTGTGTAATTATTGATGCTGGGATTTTATTACACACCTCTGGAGCAGGTGGAACTTGAGCCTGAGCCTTTCAGTCTAGGGATAGGGACACTACCGTACCCCAAGAGGACCCCAGAAATTGTTGATGCATTCTTTCTCATTTGCTGAACTTCCTTATATTTATAGATACTGGGAGGTCTCTCAGAAGATAGTGAAGGAAAGAATCATCTAAGAATGGTGTCCCTTTTTGGTTAATTGGCCTGCAATGTGTTGTTTCAATCTAAGGAAAAGCCTACATGAAAGGCCCAGAAAAATATCTTAAGCTAGGAGGTTTTACATGGGTTTAGTAAATTGCAAAATAATGATTTAGATTTTAAAAACTTGAAAATTGTATTTTGGTGCTTTTATTACCTGAGTTTTAGGTGGTGCAGTGGTTAGCACTGCTGCCTCACAGCACCAGGCATCTGGGTTCGCTTAGGTGACTGACTGTGTGGAGTTTGGACATTCTCCCTGTGTCTGCATGGGATTCCTCTGGGTGCTCCGGTTTCTCCATACAGTCCAAAGATGTGCAGGTTAGGTGAATTGACCCTGCTAAATTACCCAGTAGTGACCATGGATGTGCAAGCTAAGTGGATTAGCCATTGTTGTCCCTTTGCAAATATAAGGCCATGTGGTTAGTTTATTAAATTATTCATTCATGGGACATGGGTGTTGCCTTCTGTCCAGATTTATTGTCAATTCCTAGATACCCTTGAGAAGATGGTGGTAAGATGCCTTCTTGAACTGCAGCAGCTCATGTGCTGTAGATTGACCCACAATGCCCTTAGGAAGGGAATTCTAGGATTTTGAACCAGTGACACTGAAGGGAGGTGAGTGACTGGGAGGGGAACTTGCAGGTGGTGGAATTCTCATATATCTGTTTTTCTTGTCCTTCCAAATGGAAGTAATCATGGGTTTGGAAGGTGCTGTCTGAGGACGTAGTCGTGAGTTTGTAAGGTGCCATCTAAGGATCTTTGGTGAATTTCTGTAGTTGATCCCTGTAGGTAATATACAGTGCTACTACTGAGCATTGGTGTCAGAGGGAGGGAATGCTTGTGGATTTAGTGTCAATCAAATGGACTGGATGGTATCAAGCTTCTTAAGTGTTGTTGAACAAGGAAAGGGACCTTGTTGTGAATGAGAACTTTGAGAAGCTGAGAAACAGGCTTGAACATATCAAAATTGATGAAGTTGATGTGCTGGAAATTTTGGCAAACATTAAGACTGATAAGTCCCTATGGCCAGACCAGATTTATCCTAAGTTGCTCTGCGAAGTGAGAAAGGAGGTTACTAAGCCGCTGGCTTAATAACTCTCCATGGGAGTTGTACCAGAGGATTGGTAAGAGGCAAACGTTGTTCCTCTTTTCAAGAAGGGGAATAGGGAAATCCTTGGCAATTACAGACCAGTCAGTCTTACGTCTGTGGTCAGCAAGGTTTTGGAAAGAATTCTGAGGGATAGGATTTATGACTATTTGGAAAAGCATAAAGTGACAAATAGAAGTCATCATGGCTTTGTGAGGGGCAGGACATGCCTCATAAATCTTATTGTGTTCTTTGAGGAGGTGATGAGACAGGTCGATGAAGGTCGAGCAGTGGATGTGGTATATTTGGACTTCAGCAAGGCATTTGACAAGGTTCCCGATGGTAGGTTCATTCATAAAGTTAGGAGGTATAGGAGATTTGGCTGTCTGGATTCAGAATTGGTTGGCTGTCAGAAGGCAGAGAGTGGTTATAGATGGAAAGTATTCTGCCTGGAGGTCAGCAGTGAGTCGTGTCCGGCAGGGCTCTGTTCTTGGGCCTCTCCTCTTTGTAGTTTTTATAAACTACTTGGATGAGGAGGTTGAGGGGTGGGTTAGTAAATTTGCCCATGACACAAAGTTTGGAGGTGATATCGAAGGCTATAGCAGATTGCAGCACGACGTTGACAGGATGCAGAGCTGGGCTGAGAAATGCCAGATGGAGTTCAACCTGGATAAATGTGAAGTGATGCATTTTGGAAAGTCTAACTTGAATGCTGAATATAGGATTAAAGACAGGATTCTTGGCAGTGTGGAGGAACAAAGGGATCTTGGAGTTCAAGTGCACAGATCCCTCAAAGTTGCCACCCAAGTGGATGGGGTGTTAAGAAAGCATATGGCGTTCTGACTTTCAATAACAGGGGGATCGAGTTTAAGAGCCATGAGGTTTTGCTGCAGCTTTATAAAACCCTGGTGAGACCACCTGGGAATATTGTATTTCGTTCTGGTTGCCCTATTATAGGAGAGATACGGCGGCTTTGGAGAGGGTGCAAAGAAGGTTTACCTGGATGCTACCTGGACTGGAGGGCTTGTCTTACAAAAAGAGGTTGATTAAGCTTGGACTTTTCTCTCTGGGGAGAAGGAGGAAGAGAAGTCACCTGATCGAGGTATACAAGGTATTGAGAGGCATGGATAGAATCAATAGTCAGACATTTTTCCCCAGGACAGGGCTGACTGGCATGAGGGGTCATAGTTTTAAGATATTAGAAAGCAGGTATAAAGGAGACATCAGAGGTAGGTTCTTTACGCAGAGAGTTGCGAATGCATGGAATGCGTTGCCATTAGTGATGGTGGAAGTAGAGTCATTGGGGACATTTAAGCAACTGCTGGACATACACATGGACAGCAGTGAATTGGCATGTGTGTAAGTTAGATTATTTTGTTTTAGATTAGGAATAATCCTCGGCACAACATCGTGGGCCAAAGGATTTGTTCTGTGCTGTACTTTTCCATGAAGCTGCAGCCATCCAGTCAAGATTAGATTAAATTAGATTCCCTCCAGTATGGAAACAAGCCCTTTGGCCCACCCAGACCCATTCCCCAATCCTATATTTATCCCTGACGAATGCACCTAACACTGAAGGCAATCCAACATGGCCAATTCACCTGACATGCACATCTTTTGGATTGTGGTAGGAAACTGGAGCACCCAGAAGAAGCCCACGCAGACATGGGTAGAATGTGCAAACAGATAGTCACCCAAGGCAGGAATCAAACCTGGGTCCCTGTCGCTGTGAGGCAGCAGTGCTAACCACTGAGCCACTGTGCCGCTCCCCGTCAAATGGGGTAAATTCCATCACACTCCGGATTTGTGTGTTGTAGATGTAGATACATCTTGAGTCAGGAGGTTAGTTATTCACAATAGTATTCCTGGAATCATGAACTCTACAGGGATTACTCTACAGTATAGAAGCAGGCCATTTGGCCCTTTGAGTCCATGCTGATCCTCTGAAGAGCAGGTGTAGCAGACAGTGAAGAAGACAAATGGTTTGTAGGTATTCATTATTGAGAAGATTTGAGTACAGGAGCAGGGATGTTATGCTGTAATTTTACAAGACGTTGGTGAGACTGCTCCTGGAGTACTATATGCAGTATTGTTCTCCATACCTAAGGAAGAATGTTCTAGCCATGGAGGGATTGCAATAGAGATTTACCAGACTGGTTCCTGAGATGGCAGGACTGTCTATGAAGGGAGACCGGATCAATTAGGACTATATTCACTGAAGTTTAAAAAGTGAGAGAAGTTCTTATAGAAACCTTTAAAGTTATAACAGAACTAGACAGATAAGTGCTAGACTGAACCAGGGGTCACAGATAAAGGATAAGGGATAGTCATTTAATATTGAGATAATGAGAATTTTCAAGTGATTACTGGTTAGAGGATGCTTGACTGTGATCTGAAGCACAATATATATCCTTTCTCCTACGAAATAAATAAGTTACCATAGCAGAACGTTAGCATCAGTAACTTCCAAGTTGGCTTGAAAATTAGATTATTAAAAAACTAAGCAAGTACAAGCTTTCAGTTTTGTGAGTTTTTATGCAAGACATCTTCAGACCTTTTAGAAAAGAAAACTGGATGAACCAATTGAGTCAAGCTAAAGATTTGAGTTGGAGAGATAATCTCTGTGGATTTGATGCTGTAAAGTGTTGCTGTTTGGAATAATTGAGAATTTTGTATGACTGTATGTTTTAAAACCTTTCAAATGGTGTCCTTTATTTCTGTGGCTTGTTTGTTTTATTTCATCATATTTCTTTTTATGTAATAAAGTTCTATTTTCTTGCTGAAGAATCTGCAGCCTCGTGTACTTGCATATCATTGAATGACCACATTAAAATACAAAAGAAGATATGATCTGTCAAGCCGGGTTTCATTCTAGGATCTGACTTATCAAGTAGTGACATTAATTGCAATTATAACAAATGTTGTGTATAAATGTTGTGACAATTGTTTGTAAATATCATTTTTTATGCTATTGTCACTTAATTTAGTATTTGTACCTTTCAGTTATTTGTTGATCATTTCAACTTACCATTTAAGCTCTCAGTGTATCAGAAGTGCTTTATTCACATGTCTCATATTTTCAGCTCTTTTCTATGATTTTACGTTTTTGATTTTCTCCTTCCTCAGACACCATTTATTTTCATTTGCCTCCAAGGAGTGGAAATCGAAAAACGGTTTATGGTGTTTCCTGCTATCGACAGATTGAAGCCAAGGTAAATTTTCCTTCAATAAAAAATAACTTTAATGAATTGTGTTCACAGCCAGATAAGTGCTCCTGACCAGCTGGGAACGGAAGACTAAAACTGTTGATTAAACTCATTGCACATAATTTCTCATCTGAACAATGCAAGTATATGAGAATGTATTATACTTCCCCTTTCTTGTGAGGGGGAGAGCTAAAGGAAATCAGTATCTGTGGGGAAATGGATAATATTAAAGGCCTATAAATTCCCAGGGTCCAATAATCTACACTCCAGAATACTTCAGAAAGTGGCCTTTAGAAATAGTGGATGCATTGGTGGTCATTATCAAGATTCTGTTTGGATTAAAGGGAAGCTAATGTAATCCCACTGTTCAACAGGAGGTAAAGAGCAAACAGGGAATTATAAAGCAGTTAATGTGACATGGGTAATAGGGAAAATGCTAGACCATTTTAGAAGATTTAATAGCAGAATGCTTGGATATTACTAACAGGATTGAACAAAAGTCAGCATGGATTTATCTTCTCCTGGAACCTTTTGATGATAAAACTACTAGAGTTGACAAGGGGGAGGTGGTGGGTAAGGTTTATTTGGACTTACAGAAAGCTTTCATTAAGGTTCCACATGAGAGATAGCATGCACACTTAAAAGTGCATGGGATTAGGGGCAGTTATAGTGGCATAGATAGAGAACTGGTGGGCAGACTGAACACAAAGAATAGGAATAAATGAGTTTTTTTGAGAGACAGGCAGTGATGAGTGGAGTAAGGCAGTATCCATGCTATTTACAAAATATATTCAAAACTGGAGAACATATTTTAAAGGTGAGAGGAGAACATTTTAAAAAGGACACAAGAGGTAACATTTTTACATAGAGAGTGGTTTGTATATGGAATGAACTGCCAAATGAAGTGGCAGATACAGTAACAGCATTTAAATTGCATTTGGATAAGTACTCGAATGTGAAAGGTTTGGAAGGATTTGGAGCAAATGCAGGCAAGTGGGACTAGTTTATTTTGGGAACATGGTCGACATGGACTCGTTGGACCAAAGGGTCTGTTTCCATGCTATAAAACCTACAGTTTTATAAATACTGATCTTGCTTTTGCCTGGTGATGGTTGATTTTATTATCCAACCTAATGTCTCCCATGAGAGGAAAACATTGGTGCTAAACAGGGGTTAGAGTTAATGTCAAAGGCAGTGACTCTGATCTTGGCGTACATGACCGGGGCAGTTCGATACAAGATAAAACATCTTCAGACTTTACCTGACTGTCAAGTCATAATGTTCTGAAGCTAAACAAGCAGCGTCTGAATGGCCTTTTGAGTATTAGTTATGAGAGTGCAGTTGTTCCCAAATAGTTTTTCACTTGATTGATGTTCAGTAACCTTTGTGAAACCTTTGAGCCTCTATAAGTTGAAAAGTTTGCTATCTGTTCTGAATTGAATGTGTCCTTGTGTCATGAATGCATTGTGGAGCATGGCTGAGAAGTATACAACAAACGCACTGGAGCCAATACACAGCCTTGCTTCTTGCTGTTGGTGACAAGAAAGGCATTCAATGTCATACCACTTTGCATCACGATGGCTATCATGTCATTAGGAAACAAGTGAATGACACTGACCTTTTCAGAACAGCCATATTTGCACAAAGCATTCCATAGATCTTCCTGGTTTATTGTGTCAAAAACCTTGATCAGATCAATGAACATGCATGGAAGTAATTTTTCTTTTCATAGGACTTTCCTTCAATTTTACATGCTGCAAAGATGGTAGTCACAGGGTCAATGAAAAGAGTGAAAAAAAATTAAGAAAATAAGTTCTTCCTACTGTTAAAAGTAATATTTCATGATAATTGGTTCAGGTGGTCTTGCTCCTGTTTTGTTTGTAGGCATAAGTTATGGGGTCATCTAGACAGTCTTGGAGAATAGTCTGATTGTTGATTATGTAGAAAACCCCAGTGAGTTTCTAAATCATACAAATCCCTCAATACCCCCAGTGGGATTCCAAAGGCAGATGCCAGCTTATGCATAGAAAACTGCTTTGTGATCTTTGAGAATGATTAAGAGAAAGTTCTTCCAAAATGTAGCTGTTTATAATCAACCTATTCAGAAAAGTTATAATGCACTTCTGAAACATGAAGAACCTGAACCCAGGCCTTTTGTTTCTGAGGTAGAGACACCACCACTGTAACACCGGAGCCCATTGTGAAAGAGTGTAGTGTTGTGGAAATGAGTAAGTGCAATCATTGCATTCATGGATTGTTTGTTTCAGAGATTGCCAGAGTGATCTGCCCAACTATAGAGGACCTCATTCCTATTTATTAGTGGCTGATTGCCAACTGCTGAGAGGATGGATGTCACATCATTGGTTTTAGGGTCATAAACTGTCTGCAGATCTATCTGTTGAGACTTTTAAGTTTTTTTTGTTTAGGAGCTGCTTGGAGTTCATTGGACTTGTTTTCCAACACCAGTTATTCATTTTTCTTGGTTTGGCATTCCTCGCTGATCATTTCTTGTCAGATCTGTGAGTGCTGTACACTTCATCCAGAAGCTTGTCTGTGTCTTGATTATTGTTGTCAAAGTAGTCCTGGTTCTTCTAGTTATTGAATCCTATCACCTCAGATAATGTATTTTCATAACATCTTTTCACTTCTTTGAGTTTTTAGTGCTAATGTTGCTCTCTGGGATATCAACAGTTCCTGCGGCTAGATTATATTCCAGTTCTTGCCTCTTCACCATGTCTTTAGGAACAGTTACATCAAGTTTCCTTTAAGGCTTGAGTGCTGAATCATCTTAGGTTTTCTTTTTAAAACTATTCTGACATTCTGGATATGAGGGTTGTTCTATGCCCTGATCTTGTAGAGTTGTTTAGAGTCCCTATCATTCCATGTTTCATTTTATGACTAGTAGTTAGTTAGTTAGTTCTTTGTGTTGTAGTTCTTTCTATTTTGACTGCGATGAATGAATGACTAATCAGGGATGGTATACTGACATGTTCATGGAAAGTTGGCTGTGTTTAAGGTTCTTTTTCTTCTCCTTCCCTGGATTGAGGACAGCAGCTCATAACCTAAAACGATCTGTTCTACCACCTCGTAAACTCAACACAATCAATGTGCAGAAACCTTGAGCCCACCTGTGTGCAGAGTTATGACTGAAGTCTGCCACCACCATCCTTGTCCCCACCAGTATTTCACCATTACAGCACTGATACAATGCACACCACAAGTGTGCAGCTGAAAGAATGCAACTTTGAATTTGCCGTTGCCCTTCTCCTAAGTGAGATGCTAAGGCTGAAGATCCTCATCTACTCTTCATGTCGCTGTCCTGTCTGTTGGCACTAATCATGATCTTCCAGACTGTCAGCTGATGGATGTTTTACTGGTTAACCCATAGCTGGGGATTCTGAAAACAGTTACCTTCTCCTTAGTAGACTAGAAATCAAAGGGTTAGGAATAGCCTGGATAATGAATAAAGTTAAGCAGATCTTTATCCACAAAAAGTCCCATATGGTTTATGTCCCAAATAGCCTCTTTTAATGAAAGTCCTACAGTTCAGTCTCATGCCAATGCATGTTCAAAACTGTGGGCAAAGATGTGATGTCGGGTGTTAGGTACATCTAAACTAGACTGCTGCAGGCCATGTCTACCCCAATGAGCAGTCTGTCTGGGAGAAGCTAACTCTGTAATGTTAATTTGATAAAAAAAATGTAAGCAGATGTCTGTGTTTCTCAAATCTAATTTGTCTTTGTGAAAAACAGTTTAATGCTTGCAGATAAGTTTGATTAGATTAGATTAGACTTACAGTGTGGAAACAGGCCCTTCGGCCCAACAAGTCCACACCGACCCGCCGAAGCGCAACCCACCCATACCCCTACATTTACCCCTTACCTAACACTACGGGCAATTTAGCTTGGCCAATTCACCTGACCCGCACATCTTTGGACTGTGGGAGGAAAGGTATTAAAGACTGTTAAGACAGCAGGAAGCTATTTTGCTTATTGTACCTGTGTGAGCTCTTTGATATAGCCATCAATTTAATACTTCCATATCAGGACATTGGGACATGTGATTATATCCTACAATATCTCACGTAAGCAAATGGAAAATACGGTAATATCCCAGAGGCAAAGAATGATGTAACATAGGAGGAGGTCATTTGATCCATGTGCCTCTGCTTTGACAGAAATATCTAAATAATATCTCTCCGAAAGACCATTAGAAAACCATTGCAATATTCCATAAAAACATGGCTACCATTGAAACAAAAATTCATAAAAATCTCAAAACAGTATTGATATCTTGACATCCAATGAACTTTTGAATAACTAAGAATGCTGAACAGGTGAGAGAATTTATAAGTTTGTCCTATTTGTTTCAACTCCTCTATTTGCACCTTCCCTGTCTGCATTCTGTACAGGGTTGGAACTTTGCATTTGGAGAAATAGCCTTGAATTGGTATTAAATAAAAATTGTTTGCTGTTTACAAATAAATCATTGCACCTTGTTAATATTTTACTGATGTTTACCACTGTCTCAATGCAGTTATGTTCTGAAAACTATGCCACTGAGTGTATGTCTCTATAAATGCTTTAATTGTTCTTAACATCAGGCCCTGAAGGTTCGGCAGGCTGATGTCACAAGAGAAACTGTTCAGAAGAGTGTTTGTGTACTCAGTAGGTTGGTAAGTGGGCTGAACCTTTTTCAAATATATTTCAAAAATAGCTGCTCATTTTACATAATTTATTTTTGGCAAGTATTTTAGAATATGTATTCTTACATTTAACTACTTTGGGCATGATTCTAATTTGAACTGTGAAAGAAACAAAATCCCTCTTGCGATTTTGAGCAATTGCATTTTTGCTGATTTTTCTTTCCCTTTCTGCATAAAATATCTTTTCCTTTATATACATTAAGTGGACTGGGGAGCTAGCCTCTAGGCCTGCAGGAATGCTGTTCTCAGCTAAGGATAAAGACATCTGAAGAGTTGCCCGTTGTATATGGCTTCTTGCCTTTCACTAATCAATATGAAACCAAGTGCCTACTTTAGAGTTAAAAATGGCAATTCACTGTTTTTGAAAAAATGTGGATGCAAATGTATATTTCCTGCTCAATGTTTAAAGCCAATAGCTAGCAGTTTCAACTGTATTAGCAACAATTAAGCTTTACTTGTCTTGGAAAGCTGTGGGCCATGTTTGGAAATCATTGGGGGTGAGTTTACAAATGCAACTTGCACTGTGGACACCCCAGCGGACCCTCTGACATTGTCTTTGTTGCCATACAAATCCAAGAAAAGTGTTGAGAACAACATACTGAAAAAGGCTATTCAACTTATCATATCTGTGCTGGTATTCTTTGGCCTGTTAAAGTATATGGCTCAATAAATCATGAGACAGTCAGTTGTTCTCCAGAGATTTCTATGTTCTTGAAACTTCATCACAATCCTGCAACTGCTTCATGATGATATGACTGCAACTGTCCAGAGCAGGAAGTCTGAACAAACTCAAACTGGTTTCAAGGCTGTGTGATAATCCCTATACTATTAATAAACCACTGGCAGTAATTTCTTGCTCCATCAAAGATCAACTGCCTTCAGGCATGTGCATTAAATACCATGTAAACAGTAAACTCTTTAATTTCAGCTGCCTCTGTACCAAACTAAACTGACCACGATAGACATCCAAGACCCGCAGTGTGGTACGACTGAATTGTTGTTGCTCACTCTGCACCAGATATGTAGTCCATCCTCAATCTCTTCAATTCTGTATCCAGGATACTTAGCCTGTCCTTGAATGTTGCAAAACAATACCCATCTTCACCCAGACCTGTTCAATTATATATTGCCCTTCATTATCTGTTGAAAGAGAGAATCTGAAATATGTTGAGCATTTCCCATACCTTGTCAACAACCCTCTCAAAATGCCACTATTGATGAAGAGATCCAGTAACTGATTAGCTGGACTCGCTCAACTTTCTACGAACTATGGTATCTGTGTATTCCTGCAGTGAAATCTGGACTATGTATCAGAGACACATAAGAAAAATTTTACCAGCAATGTCTCCATCTCATTTTCCAGACTTAGGGGGAAGAACATCAAACAAAAGTTAACGTTTAAGTGATTTAATAAGTGCATTTAATAAAACTACTTTTTTAAAGAAAATTGAGTTATTTTCAAAAGAGGGAATTGGACAACAGTGAAGGTAATTAAGCTTGTATATAAACTTGCTGCAATCACTCATTAATATTGCAAACAATTTTGTCTGTATGTTTTGGAAAGAGGTGAAGGCACTAAAGTAATTTAAATGATACAAGAATTGAGAAGCTGTACCCAGCAGGAAAGATTGAATAGGCTGGGACCCCATTCTCTGGAAATGATACAATAGCAAATCTTACATAGGGTATTACAGAGAGACGTGTGGGGAAAATTAGAATTATATGCCATTACTATGACAACCACAAATACATTTCTTAAGAGAGGCTGCAATGTGGAGCTTGGCTAACACAGGAGTATTCATCTTTCCACATCCGACTAAAATTTACCTGCTCCTCCACCAATGTAATCTACTATATCCGTTGCACCCGATGTCTCCTCTACACCGGGGAGAGAGGATGCCTACTTGCGAATCGTTTCAGAGAACATCTCTGGGACACCCGCATCAACCAACCCCACTGCCCCATGGCTGAACACTTCGACTCAGTCAAGAATATGCAGGTCCTGGGCCTCCTCCATCACTAAACCCTTGCATCCCGATGCCTGGAGGAAGAATGCCTCATATTCCACCTGGGGACCCTGCAACCACACGGGATCAATGTGGATTTCAACAGTTTCCTCATTTCCGCCCCCCCCCCCCCCTGCTTTCCATTATCCCAGTCCCAAGCCTCCAACGTGGCACCACCCTCCTGACCTGTCCATCACCTTTCCCATCTATCCACTCCACCCTCCTCTCCAACCTATCACCTTCTCCCTCACCTTCATCCATCTATTGTATTCTCAGCTACCTTCCCCCAACCCCACCTCCCTCCCATTTATCTCTCAGCCCCCAGCCCACAAGCCTCATTCCTGATGAATGCCGTATGTTCAAAACGTTGATTCTCCTGCTCTTCGAATGCTGCCTGACCTGCTGTGCTTTTCCACCACCACACTTGCGACTCTGATCTCCAACATCTACAGCCCTCACTTTCTCCTAACACAGGAGATGACAGCACAGATGTATTTAAGGGAATCTAGAGAAACATAATTAGCTAGAAAAAATAGGGTATAGTAATGGGAGAAGATAAAGAAGGATGAGAGAGATTCACATATGGCATTGACTTCAGCATGGATTAGTTGCACTGAAGAGTTTATTTCTATGCTAACCATGTTATGTGATTTTTAACTCTTCCTTGTATTTGCTTTCAACGATTTTCTAGGCAGTTTTAACTTTTGTGACTTGTTACTTATCAGTAGTTTATAGTGTAGAAAGCTGTTGAGCAGTTAATGAAAAAGAGCAGCATTTTTAACCAGCTTTCTGGATTTATATGCTTCAGTTCATATCACACCTTGTCATCGACATGCATCAGATTTTGTTCAGGGTTTTGGAGAGATTTTTCCCTATAAAGTGCAAAGTCACTTCAGCAAGCTCAAAAGCAAGTGAGTGAATTAATAGTATTTATGTTATGCTTTTCATGACCTCCAGTCATTTGAAAGCACTGTATATGCAATGAATTGATTTGAGTGTAATCACTACAAAAACGTATACAGCATGATCCCACAACCAACAGCAAGGTAAATGACCAGGTAATCTACTGTGTTTTTTTTTGAATTGGTGTTGCTCAAGGAATAATATCAGTCAGAATTGTGGAGGACGTCGTCTGCTGTTCTTCAAATAGCTCCATACACCAACAGCAGTAGTAACTTGCACTTATAAAGCAACTTTAAAATACTGTAAGGCACTTCACAGAGGCAGTAGGAAACAAATTGTGATAATGAACTGCATAGCAACATTTTGCATTTAGACATTTATTGTCCAGTACAGCACGGCAGAGTGTGCTGCGTCATCCTGGCATGCTGTGCTCCACACAATTGCAGCCTGATGTGATAGATGCTAAGGAACTGGAGCAGTCTTCTGAGGAGGAGGATGAGGACGTTGGGGAGGAGAAAGCTGTCCTTGTGCATGACAGAACTTGGCTACTTCAGGCACTACAAGGCAGGCTGGACCTGAATGACACCCTTTGAAAGCTGGGTACGGCAGACCATTATGGACTGTCGTTGGTGATCTTGCAGCATTTTCTTTGCATTGGGGTGGTGAACTGCAGCCTCTGTTCATTTCACTTTTGCTTTTGCAGGCTGTAAATAAAAGCTCATGTTTAGAATTGTCTAAATACTTGATTGTGTATGATGTGCCCCCTACAGAACAATGACAAGTTGCCAGTCTTCAGTGGATATTGGGAACAAGATTAGCAATGACGTAGAGATGGTGTTTTAGATGGGATGTAGCTAAGGAAAGGTGTCCTTATAGATAAGCAGTGACTGGGATGTGAGAATGGGGATTGTATGTGTGAAGGAGTTTCAGCCTCGCTGGCTATGTGTCATAAGCTCTTTGGTTTTGTTGCTGCAGTGCCTTTAAATGAGGGGCAGTGGTGGATCGCCAGGCTTCTCCAAGTATACAGCATCCTTTTGAAGATGGCACAGGTGCAAGGATGTCAGTCTTTTAGCACATATCCACTGAGTGGCAAATTGTTCTGGAATTGGCTGTTGTAAAATGGGGCTGGAGACAGGTGGAAGAATGCTGTAGGTGTGGAGTAATTAGTTAAAGTGTTGAGTTTCTGGGAATACAGTAAGAAAGCTCCATTGGCCTTACCTCAAAAAATCCTCCAAAAGCAATCAGTACTTAGCTAAAAGAATATCATATTCAGCTCGCGATATTTAAGCAGTGAACAGCAATTTATTTTTCACACTTTTCAGATTACATGCAAATCACAGATATTCAACATCTCACATAGTAAACCCTAAATGGCTGCAGCAAAATGGGGAAGTGAAACGACAAAGCCAATTCTTAGACAAAGAAATGGAGATTGCTTATGCTAAACACAAACGTTGGATAGAGGTGTTGTTGTGATATGTTGACATAAAATAATGCCACATACTGCGATGGGAAAGAAGAATGGAAAGCGGGAAGTACACTGGGTACTATGAAGGAAATCAATTTCACATGGAACAGCAGTAAGAAGTTGCTTCCTTGAAAGGGTTCTTAATTATTTATCAAATTTGTAACTTTGGTGTATTCTTTTGGCTTGAGGTTTGGCCACTCTCTATGGAAGTTGTAACAGTCGTGTCTTTAATGTAATAAAACATTTAGAAGTGCTAAGGAGAATTATAGAACAAATCTGAGCCACAAAAGATGGTGTAAAATCATGCAAGTGATTGATCGCAGCAGGCTCGAAAGGGAAGAGAGTAAAGAAAATAGCTGGAGATATAAGAAAGGAAATCCAAAGATTACAGCTTAAGTTTTGAAAACATGGTCAAAAGGGGTGATCTCAAGCATACAGAGTGTATAATCATAGGAGAGCAGCCAGGATTGCTTTGGAAGTATCATTCTGGAGACAAGGAAAGCATGATTGAGGATTTCAGCAGCGGATGAACCGAGACAGGAGGTCAAGCCCAATGATATTATGGAGATGGAAATATGTGGTCCAGTGATGCAGTGGATACGCAGAGGGAGCTCCTCTCATAACCAGATATGAAATCAAGGTTGTGGTTGGACTAGTTCAACCTCAGGAGGCTGTCTGAGGGGGCGGGGGCTGGGGGTGCGGTGGGGAAGATAGAGAGAGAGAGAGACAGAGACAGAGAGCGAGAGAGAGTGTCTGCAGCTAAGGGACAAAATTGAGAGTAGGGATGAATACAATAGCTTCAGCCTTTCTAGTGTTTAACTGGAAGAGATTTCTGTTCATGCACCTCGGATAAACAGCTTTTAAATTTAACAACAAATGAAAGTTCAACGAGCAAACTTACATCCAGAACCTCAACCTGAACTGAATCTTCTCAAAACTCACAAACAAATGAAAGAATTGAGAGGGCTGCTGGCAAGATAGAGCATTGGTAGGAAAAAAAGAATTGACACTCTGATAATAAGAATGGAGCTAAATGAGAGCAGCTCCATTCAGTTGGATGGCAGTGGAAAGGAAGATGTTATAGTCAGCTGTGGCAGTGAACAGGTTGAGATGTGTGGGCAAGGATATCACATTTGTCAGCATCACATAGATGGTGTTTGTTGTTGAAAGTGATGAATGTCTGATTACAGCAAATCAAACGTGGAGTTCAGGCAATGAGAGATTTAATTGCATACCATGGGGCATTTTTATGGATATGCTTTGTAATTTTCTTTACTGAGGAGAAACAAAACTTGGGATCAGACAACTGCAAATTTTAGTACTTCTCTCTCTCTCTCTCTCTCTCCCTCTCTCTCTCATATAAATGATTTACACATTCCCTTTATACATTTTTTGATAATACAACTGAGGACAGTAACTCTTTATACAGAAGTATAATTATAAACTTGTTAGCCACCACTTCGTGGTAGTGCTACATTTCAACTTCTTCAAGATACTAAAATTTGTATTATATTGGAATTATATTGCAGGTTTTATTACAAAATGTGATTCATCTCATGTTAATTCTTGTACTAAATTTGGTGTACATAAAATATGGGGATTCCGCACAAAGCTTTCAATGTAGTCTGGATGTCACTTAACATTTGTGTTGTTTTTGGGCATTTATGTGATAGAAGTTGCTCTTGTGTAATTGCTGATACCATTTTTGAGTAACTGCTAATGACAATCAAACTTGGTGAACTGCTGAAACTGACTTTTTGTGTGATTTCCTTCCTATAGCCACTTTACGGGTTGCTTCAAGCAAAACTGCAGCTCATCACACACGCTTATTTTGAGGAGAAAGATTTTTCACAGATTTCCATTCTAAAGGTGAGGATTATTACAATTTTGTATATGGAGATCTCATTAATGAATATGTTAAAAGAAGTGCATTACTTGAGTGTGAGTATTCTCTATGGCTAAATCTCTACTAATGTGAGTCTACTTACCGACCAATTGATACTCTCCTGTCATGAGTATAAATGGTGGTTTCCCCTTGAATTGGTATTCTTACAAATTGTTCCGATAATTACAAGGCAGAAAGCATCAACAAAATATATGTCTTTCAGCAATACTCATGTTCTGTAGACCGAATGACTTAAAGTTCAGTATGCTTCATGTGCCTTTTCCAACTTCTTTCCCATTCCCCTCACCTCACTTCCCTTTTTGACTCTGTCAGTACATCATCAGTCACTGTTCCAACCACATTTCCCTGGAGGATATTGGTTCATTGTTTAAAAATACCCTTTATTGACAACCTTTGTTGTGAATGATCGCTTGGCTTTGGTGGAAACATATCTTACCATGCCCATTAATAAAACTTCTCTGTCACACAGTACCTCCTACTGTCTGCTTGCCACACCCAAAATGCAGTAATGATGAATTTGTCTTCTGTCATGACTCAGTTGGGTAACACACTAGAAATTAAGCCTCACCATTCCCAAGGTCATCACAAAAGTTAAGGATCAGAAAATAAGCACACAAAATTTCTTAATTTGAATCTCCGATCCAAGTTGATAGAAAGCACAAATCAGGTTTCAAGAATTTCCAAGAAAAATACAAGAATTACTCTTTATTGCAAGTAATTAGACACAGCTACTGGTAAAAAGTATATAATGGAGTATAATGTGACTAATTAAAACTCTGATCCCTTCATAAATTCCCCCTTACATATGTATGTGCACACAGACGGAATTATGGCAAAGAAAAACTGGGAGCCAGCTGAATGGTTCCTATTCATGTATTGCTAAGATGATATTTATCATTCTTATGCTGTTAAAAACATCGCTTTTCAGTCATCTTTCTTCAGATACTTCCACTAGTCTGCAAAAGGTGCAGGGTTCACTTGTAAAAATCTGTGACTGACCAGTTAAAATTCACAGCTTGCAATAACCGCTGAAGGAAAGATGAACTCATTGCTTCAGGTTTAAAATGTGTTTTAACTACAGAGATCAGAGAGACAGCTCCTGTGTTGCTGGAGGTCAAAACATTTGTCATTGTCTTGTCCCCAACAGATACAAGGCATTTATCATCAATAACTGGTCAAAAGTCCAAACACTAATCAACTTCTGTTTGCCATTTGGCTGATCTGATAGCACCATTTTGAGCACTACTATGTCTCATTTTCCTCTGCAAAAATTGCTCATTCTTCTGGAGTAAATGAGAGTCAAAAAAATAGCCTAGTGCCTTTTTTCTGATAACTTAACCAATTGTTCAAATCTGTATTCCTTGCCTCTTCCAGCCTTTACTCCATCAAAAGGTGAAGATTTATTTGTGTCTAGTATTGAGGCAATTGTTACAGCTGCTTCTGCCATATTTCTCCCTTCATCTTCTAGCTCACATAGGCTTCTTCCCCCTTTGCCCTGTTTCTTCACCCTTCCTTCCTTCTCCAAGCTTATCTTAATTGTTAGCTACAACCTGTATTCCCTTAGTGCCCTTCCTTCTAAGCCAGTGACTACCAAACTTTCCTTCCTGGAATGTTGATAGTGTAAATTACTCCCTTTACTCAAGTATTATCTGTAACTATTTCAGAACTGCAAATCTTACTCTTCTTTAGAAAAAATACTCTTGACCTCTACCCAAAAGCTGTACTTGCAAACTGCAGATCCATCTCCACATTTTCCTTCTCTGTTTCATCTTTCGTGCAACTTGATACATGAAGACCAGCAATAATGACTGTACATTTATGAGATGAATAGTCTCATCTTCATTCATCAAAGAAAAAAGAATGATCCCTTCTTTCCTTGCTTTGAAATTACACTTCTGAGCTCTTCTGTTCTATCTTCCCCTTGTGTGCTTCTAATTCTAAACTCGTCTTTTACATTTCAAAATCATTATCCTGTTTGTTGGCAATAATTTTTGAATTTCTTGTTTCTTAATTTTTCACATAAATCCTATCTCTTAGTTTGTCAATGGACAAGACTTTTAAATTATTAAAATGTATCCTAGAAAATATACGTGCATCAAAAGACATTTAGGTTAATATAATTTTATTCCAGTGCACAACACACCTGTATTGGGATTTTAAAAAATTACTTCCCCACTTCCAATTATACTCATTTGTTTATGGTTTCAGTGCCAGATGTAAGCACCTAGATGTTTGCTATGATTCAGATTTGAGGGGTGCACTAATTCCATTCTAGTCCCCCTCCATCAGCGGCCATAACAAAGTTTTAAATTTAACTAAACTAGTAGTATGGCTAATAGTATAGGTTTTAGATGGTCGATGTTTTAGTATTCGAAATAAGTCAGTTGGGTTTCTTTAGTCAACAAAGAACAAACAAAACTTATTGAACTAAACATTATTGACAAAAACAAGGATTAGACTGTGCAAAAGTAAGTATGACTTAGAGTCAAAACTTAACACGGGCAAATATGGGTAACAGATAAACTTGTCCAGAAACCAACAAAAACATCCCACATCAAACAGTGATCATGATTGAGATATACCCCTTAGATTTCTCAGTCTGTCTCTTTCGCATTAACTCCTGCCGCCCCACCAAACCAAATCAAACATTAGTGACACATTGGGTCATCAAATCTCCTTACACTTCACAAAGGATTACCATTCTTCGCTTTGGCTAGACTGGCCTTAAAGCTCCCACAAAAACCACTCTGTCGTGGACTATCTCAATGACTGTTTACTTTCTGTTTCTGGGACTGTGCCATTCTGAATCCTGGAAAACTAACATTTCTTCACAAGCCATCTTTTCACAAACAGCAAGCTTCAGCACAACCAGTATTGACCTGAATTTATTTCCTGGTGTGTAATCTGACCCAACTATAAAAAGTTAATAATTTTTCAAAGGAATCCCTTTACCTCAACTCATACCACACTGAACTATTATTGTTACATGGCATTATCTGAGATCCCAGATATCTTTGGACTTTTCTGGAGCCCATATTTTTCAGAGCTGCATACTAAATCCTAAAATAACTACTAAAAACACAAGCCATCCAACTGGTATTAACTTCCCACTGAATCTCTAACTCTTCAGATTCCACGTACTTCAGTTGCCTTTTCAGCAATTCAGCTAAACCGTTCCTTTTCACACAGGGCTCCCTTCTATCTCTTTCTATCATCTTCAACTAACTGCACTTCAGTGACCACTGAACTGTTTTAAGTAACCTATTGAAAACCGTTCAATATGCCCAAGTCTTGTTCATAGATGATGTTGAACATGACTGATGTTTTGGAACTGTCTGTCCGCTGAATGTTGCAATGTTAACTGAGTGGCATTCAAGCTGGTACAACACAAAAGGAATTCATCACACAGTATTAGGAAATCATGATGTTGATGCTTGAAATTTCTTGTCAAAGTAATTGCATCTGTAATTTTTTTTCTCCATGGCTTGCCTTCTAAATTTGAAGAAGTGCCTTTTCAGTAACAAAAATGATCATTCTTTCTTTGATTTTGCTTCTTTACATACGCAAACTTTATTACAAAGTTCAAATTCTTAAGGCTTTGTAGATTTTTGAAGTACAAGTATATTTTGGAAGGCAATGGCCTATTGATATAATCACTAGGCTGCTAATCCAGAGACCTAGGTAACGTTTTGGGGAGCCAAGTTTAAATACTGCCATGATCAATGGTGGAATTTGCACTCAATAACACATAATCTGCAATTAATAGTCTAATGATGACTATGAAGCTGTTGTTGCTTGTTGGAAAACCCTTCTGGTTCACTAACGTTCTTTAAAGCTGGAAACTACTGTCCTCACCTGGTCTGGCTTACATGTTACTTCAGACCGACAGCAACGTGATTGACATTATCTGCCCTCTGGGCAGTCAGAATGAGCAAAGAATGCTGACCTAGCCAGTGATGCCCATACCCTTTATAATTTAAAAATACTTTAAAATTGCAATAAATATGCAAGATTGGACAAGAACTTGATATCAGATTTACTGACGTGTTAGAAGAAGGATTTTCCGACACATATTTCATACACTTATACAATGCTTCCAATGCATTGAATCCATAAGTTTGTATTTGGTCTCATTGTAGAATTTAATGCAGATCTTGGAGGTTTTTATATGTTTACTTTTTTAAAATGATTAACTAGGAACTTTATGAACACATGAATAGCTCGTTAGGAGGAAACGCGTTAGAAGGCTCCCAGGCTTGCTTAGGTAAGTGAATTAAAATTGTGTCATTTGCATTTGAATAAATAAGATTGGAATCAGGATTTGTTCTATTTATTTTGCTTCAACACAGCAATAGTTTTATTCTTTTCTAAGGATAAAATAAAGGGTTGTTTCAAACAGTCTCATTTATGACGGTGGTTTGTGTGGTCTTTAGTCTGTGAAGTATTTAAACTCATTGCGAATCAGTTTCTTTTACTGGACATTAATCAATTCAAAATCAGCCAGTCAACTCATTTTAACCATTTATTTCCACCATTCATATAACATAAATTAAGTATTAAATGTTCAAATTCAGAGTACTGTACTCATGCTGTTTCCGTACATGTGCAGTTCCATCTATGTTAATTTTGGTAGGAGTGACTAACATACAATGAATGTAGAGACCAAGACTCATCTCCTGTGTGTGTCTGAATGTTATTTCTTCATGCCCAGTAGAACTAAAAACATCCTAACCATATGACTAGATAGAAAAGGGACCAGACTGCTGGAAACACTGACCTTGGCATTGGATTAAAGATGAGACTTTTCAAGGACTATGTTGGTCAACTCATTCCAATATATTCATGGAAGGATGTGTGTAAATTGCTTAAAACAATATGAAACAGGTTCATCTCTTGTATTTGGTTCCTTCAGCATCATACGTAGCTCCAGTCTGGCAGGTGAACCTTTAGTACGTGGCCAGCTCAGCCGTTAATAGTATGACTGAGCTGGTCTTACTGGTAGGCATTGAAGTCCCCACTAAAAGTACATTTTTTGTCCTTTCTTTTCTCATTACTTCCATAGCTAGTGCATAGCATGGAGTAATTTAGCAGTTAAACAGCAGCTGTACCTTGTAATTAGGAGCTTTCTATGACTTTGTTTGACCTGAAAGCAAAGCACAATTTATTTTGCTTTTTACTGTATTTGTAAGTTTAAAATTCATTTTACTTTTATTACTTTGCATGTACTGCAGCCATCATGATTAAGACCAGGTTTGCAATGTTGCCAATACTGTCAATTACTATGAGAGCTTTCTGACTTCCTCTCACTTCCCTTTTCCATTAGATAACCTGATATAGTGGCACATTAGTGAATAATCTTGTGAATATAATCCAGGGTATTTCTGGGAGTACAGAAATAATTAACTGAATTACGATGAATGTGTGCAGATTTCCTGTGCTGTTAAGATGCTGTATACAAGAGCTCAAGTTATACCAGATAATTATTTTAATAGGAGAGCATTTACAGGATGGAGAATAGCTTTACTGTTGCTACACTTGATAATATATGTGGAGTAAAAACGGAGTAATGGATATTGGACTTTGTTATAACTGTCTCGTTTTTAATGACCTTTGGTTTTTCTGACAAACAGAACTGTTCTGTTCTTATCTGTAGAACATAGTACATAGAAAAGTACAGCACAGAACAGGCCCTTTGGCCCACAATGTTGTGCCAAGATTTAATCCTAATGTAAAATATAGTAACTTAACCTACGCACCCCTCAACTCACTGCTATCCATGTGCATCTCCAGCAGTCGCTTAAATGTCCCCAATGACTCTGCTCCCACCACCACGGCTGGCAACGCATTCCATGCATTTACAACTCTCTGTGTAAAGAACCTACGTAGCTCATTCATAGTTTGAAATAACTTGTTAGGTTTCTTCTAAACTTCGCTGAAGAAAATAGCCTTCATCTGCAGCATTGTGAGGTCAATCTTTATCATAGGAAGAATGAAGAGAGGTTATATAAATTAGTTGATAGAATTCTAAAATGGATGCAGAATAGAGACCTAAATCGTTTGGAGTAGGACAAGTTGAGAAGATCATTTAAAAATAAACAAACAAGATCCTTGGTTTTATAAATAGAGGCATAGAATGCAAAATACAGGATATTATAGTAAACTTTTATAAATCACTGTCCAACTCCAGCTTGACAATTATGGTTAATGTTGGGTACTGCATTTTCAAGGGTTTCAAGGTTAATGCTAGGACTAAGAGATTTTAGTATAGCTGTTGGAAAATATTGAACAGGTTGGAGATTTTTTCTTTATAGAAAAGACTTTAAGAAAACCTACTTCAACTATTATATTTTTAATTGGATTAGAGAGATGTGGAAGGAATATTTTCATTTTTGAGAAAATCTAAAGCTAGGGTCATAAAAACAACATAATTACAAATAAATCCAACAAAAATAAATGTCTTTAATAAGTGATTAGATTATGGAGCCTGCTGTGATGGAACTGGTTGAGTCAAATAGCTTAAATGGTTATAAAAGGAAAGTTTGTAAGTGCACGAGAGAAAGAGGATGGGTGGCATGGTGGCTCAGTGGTTAGCACTGCTGCCTCACAGCGCCAGGGACCTGGGTTCAATTCCCACCTCAGAGAACTGTCTGTGTGGAGTTTGCAAATTCTCCCCATATCTGCATGGGTTTCCTCCTGGTGCTCCAGTTTCCTCACACAGTCCAGGTGAATTGGCCATGCTAAATTGCCCATAGTGTTAGGTGCATTAGTCAGGGGTAAACATAGAGGAATAGGTCTGGGTGGGTTGCTCTTCGGAGGGTCGGTGTGGACTTGTTGGGCCGAAGGGCCTGTTTCCACACTGTAGGGAATCTAATCTAATCTAAAAAAAAATCGAATCAAAGATATGCTGAAATGAGTTAGATGAAATTGGAAGAGAATTGTGTAACATGTAAATGTCAATACAGAGCAGTTCACCTGTTTCACCTGTTCTGTGCTATTTATTCTGTGTTGTAATTTATTCGAAGTCCCAGGGAGGATGCTTTGGAAATTTACAAGACTGCAACCAATGATGGAGGACTCAGAAAGAAGATGAGGATTTTGTTTTACATTGTAATATTGTGATATTACATTCAAAGCCTGAAAGATAATGGAAGCTGATTAAATTTGAATATATGTTCAAAAGAAAAAGCATGTTGCTTAATTGGAAAAGGACAAGGGAGTGGAACCAGTGGAATACCTCTTTCAAAAAGCCTGCAGAGTATAATGAACTGAATACCTTCCTTTGTGCAATACCATTCTATGATTCTTCAACAAACCTAGTATCCATTGAAGAAGACAGACTTGTCAAAAGAATAGGAAGAAGTATAGTGAGTTTAGTTTTAGTACTTGTTAATTTTTACTGCAACTATGCTATTATTTAGGAAGGATTAACAGTTGTATTATCATTTCATATAAATTGGGACTCTGTTTTTAGGTCTGTCTCCACGGGATCTGATTCTCCATTTCAGGCATAAGGTACAGTAGTTCAATAGCAACAATTTCTCCATTGATTTAGTTTGCTTTTGTTTTACTCTTGAAACTGTTTTAATCTTGGCATAATGGAAAATGTAACAGTAGCTAGATGTATGAATTATAAATGGCATTAATTCTGATTTATTTTTGTGTTCCAAAATGTAGGTTCCTACTTTTGGTAAATTTATATGAACTATTAACAATTACTTTTAAGACGTTCTGATGTCGTATTCTAAATATAAGGCAATTTCCAGTCTCTGACTTTTCTGCACAAAATCTCCACTTTCTTACTTGCGATATTGACTTCAGCCTGTCAGTTTGAGAATATATTTGATAATTCTTAAATCCCAACTCCTATACTCTACTACCTTGTACAACCCTTATTAGTCTTATGTCCCAGCACTCTCCATCTCCTTATTCTAAGCTTCCACGTTTCAACTCTATGTTTGCACCAGTTATAGCTTTCAAGGACTTTGAGTTTAAAAATCTTAAGCTTAAGTCTAATTCTTTCCACATTACTGCCTCAGAAAATTTCTCAAAGCCTACCATTTCTATTCTGCTTTCAACTGCTTTACCTAATTATTGCTTTTCTCTCTCTCTTAGTATATTTATAAATATACGTGTGTGTGTGTCTCTCTCTCTCTCTCTCTCTCTCTCTCTCTCTCTTAAAGTACACAATGATGCTAAAGATAATGAGATTTGACCACTATTGGTTCTTCAGTCAGGCAAAAATTTCTACATCAGACGTCTCACTAATAAAAGTCAAGCATACATTTCAATATTGAAAATTGCTAATTGATCAGAATTAATTTGCAGAAGAGAGTCTGGACATTATCTGTAGCCTTTTATTTTCCTTAAACTTGCCATGAAGAGCAAATTTGTACATTCATGATTTTTGAAATATTAATTGTTCCAAAAGGACTAATCTTCTAAATGCACCCTTTTTCACTGTTGTCTAGCTGAGTGAGGTTACCCATCTCTGGTGACACTTCTGCCTATTCATTATTAGCGAGTAGATTTTCTTTCACTCCTACATTGTTACCATTGGAGCCCCACAGTTATATCTAACAGTTTTAGATGAGCTAAAGTTCTCTTCGATTAAATATTTAGAGGCTTGGATGAAGGGACCAAACATATTGATAGTTAAATTTGCTGATGGCACAAAGATGGGTTGGAAAGTAACTTATCAAGAGGACATAAAGAGTCAAGAAAAAATTTAGATAGGTTAAGTGAGCACCACGGTCACTGGAATAAGAAAATTGCAGTACAGGTTGCACCTCCCTAACTTAGCACCCTCTGGTCTGGCAACCTCTGTGTTCTTGCACCTACAAAAGATGGTGTCTGTATACATAACGCAAGTGAAACTCATGAAAGCAAAACCAAAATATGTTAGGCAAATCAAGCTGCCTGATTTGCATAAGAAAACAAACAAAGAAGACTGATCACCAGCTTTCCACAAGTGCCTGTGTAAATGCACTACCCATAAATCGAAAGTCACCCATCAGTTCACCCAGGGAAATGCCTTTATATAAGTCAGTACCATTAGGATAATAGAAGAAGAATAGAAGTACAGAAGAGAATTGGTTTAAAAACTCCCTCGATCGCTGACTCTGACAGGTGACCTCACATGATTCAGCAAATTCTCTGGTCTGGTAAAGGCCCAGTCCCAAGGGTGCAAGATTATGAAGCTACAACTTACTGCAGAACTGAATGACACAGAGGAACCTGGATGTGCAGGTGCATGAATGATAAAAGATTGATCTGCGAGTGCACATGAGGTGAATAGGAAGGAAAATGTAATGTTGCTGTTTACCACGAGAGGAACTAAGTGTGAAATTAAGGAAACGTTGCTGCAGCTGAACTGGTTCTTAGACTGCATCCAGAATACTGGATGGTCTCCTAACTTAAGAAAGGATGTAATTACATTCATAGCAGTTCAGAGAAAATTCATCTGATGATTTCTGGGATGAAAATATTGTCTTCTGAGAGAAATTTGATCAGGATGGGCCTCTGCAAGTAGGAAATCCTAGTAAGTCCAGTAATGTAGGTAGATCTCTTAACAGTCAGAAAAGGGAAGTTATAATGGGGCAACAAAGAAATGGCATAGCAATTAAATGTGTGTTTTGGTTCTGTCTTCACAAAGGAGGACATAAAAGATGTCCCAAAAACTTTGGGGGGCACAGGATCCTGTGAAAGGGAGGTATTGAAGGAAATCAGTATTAATAAGGAAACCGTGTTGGAGAAATTAATGAGGTTAAATCTCCAAGGACTGATGATCTACATCCCAGAGTATTTAAGGAAGTGGCCTTAGAAATTGTGGATGTAGTCACAGTTTTCTTTCAAGAATCTGGAACAGCTCTTCTAGATAGAGGTTTGCCATTGTTACCCCATTATTTTAGTTAAGTAAGTAGAGAGAAAACAGGGAATATAGATTGTTTAATCTGTCTTCAATAGTGGAGAAAATACTAGAATCCATTATAGGAGATTTAATAGCAGAGCACTTTGAAAACAGTGTCAGAATTGGACTGAGTCAGCATGGATTTATGAATGAGACATAATGCTTAAAAATTCCAGTAGATTTGTCTAAGGTTGTAACTAGTAGAGTTGATAAGGGGTAGCCTGTAGATGTGGTTTACTTGGACTCTCAGAAGGCTTTCGATAAGAGCTTAGCATGTAAATTTAAAGCGCACACGTTTTGGGTAGTGTACTGACATGGATTGATGGTTGGTTGATGAAAATTGTTGATTTCTATTTTACAGACAGTAATTCTCTTCAAATTAATTCTTTTGGAGAAAAAAGTAAGTAGTCCTGGTGACAGCTAATTAGCTGATAGTCAGAAATTTTGCTTGATTGTTTTTATTATTTGTGTTAAAGCAGTGTTAGTATATTTACTTCCTGCTGCAAAGGAGTTCACACACTGCAATAATAAAGCAAATGCGTGCCTATATCTATCGGTATACAGATTTGGAATGATTGTGCCATACATTGTATATCATATGATGTCATACTACATATCATCAGTAAAGCAATGAGTGCTTCCAAAAAAAAGTGTTGTTGGTGTCAGTAGTGTTATCATCACCGTCAACATTTTTCAGTCACTAGAAACTGAAGTGTTCCAGTAACACATGTGCTGTGGCTAGCAGAGGAGGTTCAAGACTGGCCTTTGCTGGAGAGAGGCTCATGATTTGACGTATGAAAGCTTCTGTATCCCCACAAAGTATAAGTCAGGACTGAGTAGGATCCAACAGCTCTCTAAGAGCTTAGCATCATCAAGGATAAATCAGCCTGCTTGATTGGTAACCACGTGTCCACCTTCTACTCCCTCCACCACTGTCAGCAATGGCTTCAGTTTGTACTACCTAGAAGGATTCTCTGTAACAAATCATCAAGCCACCTTCTGTCACATTTCAGCCTCTTTTGTCCAGAAGGAAAAGGGCAATAGGTACCATTATTTCCAATTCTCCAAGTTCCAATTAAGACATAAGTTTGACTTGGACATGAATCAACATGACTTGATTGTGAGTTAAAATCCTGGAACTCCCTATCTGACAATATTGTGGGAACACATCCCCCATACAAACATACATATTAGGTGTAGGAGCAAACCATTTGGCTCCTCAAGTTTACTGTGCTATTTGATAAGGTTGTGGCCTCAACTCCTTTCCTGACAAACTATCTCATCAAGAAGTGATGTGACAACACAATTGATGAAACCAACATTGCTTGATATTTGATGAAACCAACATTGCTTGATGTTTGATGAGTCGATTTTTGAAAACAGTGCATAAATCTCAAACACAGAATTCCAAAATTTCAACAAGCTTTGGAATATTGAAATAAAGGTGTGCAGTGCATGAATACAATAAAATTGTTGTTAAACTGTAAAAGCACAGTCAGATGAGATTCGCATCGATCACGCCATCAAGACAAAATAAGAAAGCTGGGTTTTTGTTTGAATAAACTATTCTCTATATTTACACTAGATCCACTGTGCTTTCATTAGCTGCGTAGTAATTTATCAAATCCATAAATGTTCAGAACTGAATGTTCTAGATGTTAGAAATCTGAATTAAAAACAGAAAATACTGGAAATACTCAGCAGGATGGGCAGTATCTGTGGAGAAAAAAAAACACATGAATGTTTCAAATCAATGAATTTCATCAGAATTCATGTTGCTAAGCTGAAATATTCTCTGAAATATTAACTGTTCTCTCCATAGTTTCTGCCTGAGCTACTGAGTATTTCTAGCATTTTCTGTTTTTATTTAGTAGACATTGAAAATCTTGCACTACCGGATATTATGAGTTACAGCTTTGAATAAAATTGACAGCACACAAGGAGTTATTTGACTTTATGTCAGCAGTCCATATATTTGACCTTGTTGCTGCACTCAGCACTTCCACACATTTGTCGGAGGTGAGAGTTACTGGTTTTCAACTTGTAATATCTGCTTGAAAGTTTAAAGAATTCCTACACTTGGATTGTTAATGAGTTTTGGAAAAGTATAACTTGTATCATGTGAATGATAATAAAATGAGAACTATCTTTACAGGTTCTGTTTTATTTGTCACCAGTAAATCGTCTGGTTGGAACCCTGATGACTGTTCTGTCACTTTTTCCAGGTAGGCACATACACACTTGCACTATCAAAAGTGAACTCAGAACCTTACAAAACACATTGTAGTCAATGTAGTACTTTTGAAATGAAGTAAAAGTAGAGAAACATGACAAATACTTTGCACATTATAATATCCCAATAACAGTGATTAGATATGACCAGGTCATCTAGTTTTAGTATTGTCAGTTGAGGAACTAGGAGGATTTCTCAATTCTTCTTCAGAGATCCACTGAGAGCGCAGTTGGAACCTTGATTTAGCATTCCATACAAAAGATGGCACCTGTGACATTGTTGCATGCCTTGAATGCTGAACTGAAGTGTCAGTCTGAATTACGAGCTCAAGTCTATGGAGAGCAGATCATGATTTTTTGATTCCATGACTTGAGTGTTGCCATTGAGCCAAGGTTATTTTTTGTGGTGAAGCTAAATTACCAAGCTTTATCAGTATATTTAGTTTCTCTATGCAAAACCTTATTCTCTGTAATTTGGGTTCATTTGCAAATTTTGATTTTGGTTACTAACTCTGGATAATGGTTTAGTCTTTCAGTTGGATTCTATTCAACTAACAATCTATATTTTTATGACTGTTGTAGGAATGGTAGAACACGGTCTAGCAGATTCATCGCAATACAGACCACGAAAAAGCACATCAGAAGAAGTTACACTCCAAGAACATAGTTTGAATGCCGAAGATTATGTTTCCATTTCTGTGTCAGACATTTCAAACCCTGCTTCAGAATTCAGTGTAGAGGCAAAATATCCAGGAGGAGATCATCATGAGAAGATAATGGAAAAGGTGGTAACCTTTTCAGATATACAGAGGTCAGAGCACACAGATGGTAAACAACAGCGGCAATTGCAGCCGCCACAGCACATTTCATCCAACTCATCAGAGAGTGACTGGGAAACTTTGGATCCAAGCATTCTTGATGCTGATAATGGGGTAAAGGAAGATGTGTTGGATGAAAAGGATAATTCTGACAAAAAAGAAGCATTTACATCAGATTCCTCAGTTTCCCCAACCTTGCCAATCACAGTGCAACCACAGGCTAACACAGGCCGGACGGTGATCATCCCAGGGCTAATTTCTGGACTGGAGGAAGATCAATATGGAATGCCCTTAGCTATTTTCACTAAGGTAATTTCTAAAAATATTGCATTTTAACTTTGATTGGAATTCAAGAAGATGTCTGCAAGTTGTCATTTTTGAATGAAGTACTGTATAGACTTAAATACTAAAATGGGCTTATTCTGAATATTTTTCTAAACCTAGAGGCCAAAAGTGCAATTTAATTGACCTCCATTAAATATTTATCTAAATGCAAGGTGAGATCTCTTCATAAGTGTAACAATCTAGCAGTGTTTTGCTAAAATATGGTAAAACTGTACCTTCGCTTGTTCGTCAAAAATTATGTAACAAAATACATGTATAATTGTACTTCATTGTACATTTTGATAAACAAGCTGGTATTTGTATTTCTCTATTTCCTAATACAATTTTAAGTGATTGTATTTTGTCTTCCATGAACATAAGCTTCCTTTTAGGTGATCATGTTTTAGTTTGTTTTGAGGGTAGAGTGTTAGCGGCAAGACCAGCATTTATTGTCAACCTTTGATTTCCCTTGAGAAGTTGATGGGCTGCCTTCTTAAATCACTGTAATCTGTGTGGTTAAAGATCTCCAATGTTCCTGTTAGATAGGAATTTTGACCAAGTCATGATGTTGGAATGTGTGTCTGCATGCGTGCTTGCTTGTATGTGCACACGTGTGTCAGGTGGTGGACGTCGTCTCGCTGTCGCTGTTGCTAGGACACCCTGACAAGCCATGGCAGTGCATTATGTATGTTGAAAGCATGCTGCTTACTTTTCTGATGGTGCAGGGAGTACATATTTAAGATTGTGCATTTCTCTGAATGTTTTGTTAAACTGAGATCTGTATGGTCTGACTCCAAGATATGAAAGATTCCATGGCAACATTTCAAGAACAATAGATTTTTACAGTTCTCCTGTGTGCCTTGATCTACGTTACATCACAACCAGTATCATTAAACCATTTTAGTTAATTCTGATGGAAGGTTATCTACAATTATACACTCTACATCTCTTTCCACGGTAGCTGCCTGACCTAAGTATTTCTGATTTTTTTATTTTAGATTTCCAGCATCTGTGGGCCTATCATGGTTATTTTGAATAACTGTTGCTATTTGTGTGAGCATATTGCATGTAATTTGATGCTCCCCCACCCAACATTGTAACAGTAACTAATTTTCAAATGAGCTGTTTTGATTGTAAAGAACTTTGGGATATCTTAAGGTCATTAAATGGATCGTAGAAATACAAGTTCTTTACTTAAAAATAGTTAAGAATTTCGCCCTGTCCGAGATGGTTCAAAACTCAACACTATTCTGATGAGAGCACATTTTAGATAGCATTCATTGTGTTATTCAGGGTGGGAAATAAAGAAGATATGCTGCCTTCATGGTTTTGTGGTGGACTTGTAACCTAGAGACTGCTTGGAGACAAAGACATCTCTCCATTGTATAAACCCTCAGAATTGTATAGCACTACATTGTGTAAACCCTCAGAATTGTATAGCACTACATTGTGTAAACCCTCAGAATTGTATAGCACTACATTGTGCAAAGTGGAATACTGATACATTTATCAACTCAAGATTGGGCGTCCATGAGGCACCATGTGTTGTAATTAGCTCCAGAATTGTACTCTAAACACAATCTGCAAACTCATGGTATGGCATTTCTTCCACTGCACTATTGTCATCAAGCTAGACGAATAACCCAAGTTCAATCAAGAGTGCAGGAGGGTACGACAGGATTAGAACCAGACAAACCTATAAATGTTGTCTCAATCTGGTGAAGCTACAAAACAAGACTACTTGCATGCCAAACAGCATAAGTAACAAGTGATAGACAGGACCAAATGATTCCACAACCAATGATCTAAGTTTAGTGGGTATGCAACATCTAGTCATGAATGGTGGTGACCAATTTAACTATTCACTGGAGAATATCCCCAGTTTCAATGACAGAGGAGGCCTGCTAAAGGAATAATTCATCTCAACCTCCTCCAGATGTCCCCAGTATCTCAAAAGCCAGTCTTCAGCCAATTCATTTTGTTGTATGTGACCTCAAGAAACAATTATACATGCTGGATACTGCGAAGACAGTGGGTCCTGACAACATACTGGAAAATGCTCAGAACTTGCCAAACACTGGCCAAGCTTTTCGAGTGCAGCTACAACACTGGCATCTGCTTGAATATGTGGAAAATTGCCCAGGTATGTTAGAATCCCTACAATTAGAATTCTGTATACAAAAATCAGAATAAGCCAAACGCATCTAGTTACACCTCTTCTGGCTACTCTTGATCAGCAGTAGAGTGATGAATGGTGTCAACAACAGTGTTACCATGTTATTTAGCAATAGTCTGCTTACCTATGTTTATTTTGTGTTCCACAAAGGCCATTCAGCTCCTGACTTCATTACAGTCTTGGTTCAAATGTAGATATAAGAACTAAATTCCAACTGTGAAGTGAGTGACTGCCCTTGACACTGCACTTGACCAAATGAGGCATCAAGCAGCCGTAGCAAAGCTAGATTCAATGGGACTTGGGAAAACTCTCCATATTTAGCACGGAGGAAAATGGTTGTGATAGTTGGAGGTCTTAGCTCGGAGATCTCTGCAGAGGTTCCTCAGGGTAGTGTCCTAGGCCTAAACCACATCAGCTGTTTCATCGATGATCATCTCTCCATCTTAAGGTCAGAAGTGGGGATGTTCACTGATGAATGTGCAATGCAATATGATTGCATTCCTCAATGCTGAAGCAGTCCAAATCCATGTGTAATAAGACCTTGACAATATCCAGGCTTGGGTCGACAAGCTCTAAGTAACATTCATGCCATAAGTGCCAGGCAATGACCATTTTCAACATCACCTCTTGATATTGAATGGCGTTATCATCACTGAATCCTCCCCAAATATCAACATCCTGGGAGTTACCATTGACCACAAACTGAACTGGACTAGCCATATAAAACCTTGGCTCCAAGAGCAGGCCAGAGGCTAAGAATCCTGTAGAAAGTAACTTCTTGATGCCCAAAGCCTGTCCACCATCTACAAGGCACAAGTCCGAAGTGTGATGGACTTGCGTGGATGAGAGCAGCTCCAACAACACTCAAGGAGCTGAAACATAGAAAATAGGAAAAAGTAGTCTATTCAGCCATTTGAGCTTGTTCCATTATGATCATGACTGATATCTAATTCAGAAATCTGTTTATCCTTTCATCTCTTTCGCACCAAGTGCTATGACCAACTCATTCTTGACATCATGAATTATTTTGGCCACCACTGCTTTCTGTGGAAGCAAAGTCCACAGCTCATCACTCTGTGGGTGAAGAAATTTGTCCTCATTTCAGTCCTAAATGGTTACCCTGTTTCATCAGACAGTGACACCTGGTTCTGGACTCACCTATCATCAGGAACATTCTTCTTGCAAGTACCCTGCTGAGCGCTGTTAGTATTTTATAGCTTTATATGAGATCCTTTTTCAGTCTTCTGAATTCCAGCAAATTTATCTTCCTGCCATCCCAGTAATCAGTATGGTATACCTTCACTGCACTCTGTAACAAGAACTGTATTCCAGCTGTGGTCTTACCAACATTCTGTATAATATAGTAAAACATCTTTGCTCCTAAGCGTAATCCTGTCACTATGAAGGGCAGCATACCATTTCCCTCGATCACCTGCTGCACCTGGATACTTACATTCACTCACTGTTTACAAGGGTACCCAGGTGTTGTTGCATATTCCCCTCTCTCTATTTGTAGCCATTCAGAGAATCTGCCTTCCTGTTTTTGCTCCCAAAGTGGATAACCTCACATTTATACACATTATACTGTATCTGTCACGCATGTTCCCAAGCTTGTCCAAATCACACTGAAGCATCTCTGAATCCTCCTCACAGCTTACTATTATCCAAGCACCAAGTCCACAAACATTCATTCATGCCTCCACCAATGCTCAGTGGCAGCAGTGTGTACCATCTACAAGATACAATGCAGAAAATTACCAAGGCTCATTAAACAGCACCTTCCAACCCATGACTACTGGGCAGCTGATATATGAGAAAACTACCACTTGCAAGTTCACTCCAAACTACTCACCATCCGGACTTGGAAATATGAAGCTATTTCCTCAGTGTTTCTGGTTCAGAACCTTGGAAGTCCCTCCCAAACACCATTTGGTGCACATAAACCAAATAGACTGTAGTGATTCAAGAAGACAGATCACCACTACCTTCTCAATGGGCAATAAATGCTGGTCCACCCAGCAGCACCTACATTCCCTGAACAAAATTTTTAAAAGGCTGTGTGGAAGAGATTGGCAAGTTGGGTTCAGCTTTGATAACAAACCTTTTATCTTGAGTTACGCTGTTTTTACATGCTTGGCTATAGTTGATTTCATTTCGTTCAGAACCAGACTCTCATTCAACACTATAATTAACTACGATCATCTCAAGTAGAGGATATAAAGTAACACTGCCTTTGTGTTTCCAATCTGTTAAGGGTAGCCATCTTCATACTTTTAGATTCAAAATCCTCTTGTCAATATTTACACTTAAACTTTTTCCTTAATGATACTCTTTTCAATCTCTGTACAGTCAGTGGAGAGGCAGCACAGACATACTCTCCCACCTTTAGAAGCTTAAAAATAGGAACACTTCGTGCTCTTATAAAGTTCACATAAGTGGAAACTAAGGGTTCTTTTGATTCAGGAGGAAGTTCTGTAATCTGCAACTAATTGCAGACCATAGAGATATAATGATTGGGAATCTTTCCAGCTGCACTTTCTTCATTCTGTGGTTAATTTCCTTCGTGATAATAGACAAATTGAAGTTGAATTGATTGGATACAACTTTGGAACTGCATATATATAACATCAAAATTAGGAGCAGAAGGAGGCCATCTGGATTCTCAAGCCTGTTTCCAGTTTAATAAAATCTTGGTTGATCTGATTTTGTCTCGATTCTACTTTTCTCTCTGACCCTCCTTTACCTCTTAATTCCCTTAATGGTCTAACATCTCTGTATCAGATTCACTCTTTCTTATGTTAGAGTCTTTTTATTTGCTTTCCATTGCTATTGTTATTCTAATTTCTAAAGAATATTCAATGACTGACATGATTTATTTTTTCTTACAGGGTTATCTTTGTTTACCGTACATGGCTTTGCAGCAGCATCATCTTCTGTCTGATGTCACTGTCCGTGGGTTTGTTGCTGGGGCAACAAATATCCTTTTTCGCCAGCAGAAGCACTTGAGTGATGCAGTTATTGATGTAAGTGCAGAATTCTGGAATGTAATTTGGTTTGTGGCTTTAAATGCAGCAAATTGACTTTCTGGCTAACAGCACAACAATGAACATTCCATAAATTGTAGACCATTACCTTAATAGTAGAACAGTTCAGTAAAAGTCTGTAGTGAATATAGTAAACTTTGATAGGCCAGTGGCCGTCTATAAATTGGAAGATCCTTCAGGTTTAGATAAAATCAATCATATGTTTTCATGTTGTTCTGTCTTTATACTGGTTAATGCTTATGATATGAATCCAGCACCTAATATCTACTTGCTCTTCATTATCCACTGATTCGCTTCCTGTGGATCCATGTACTCGTGAAGTCAGCTTCAGGACCTTTTTTCAATTCCCATTAACACATCAGTTTTGATCACATGATCCTTTGTGGTGCAAAGGCGTGATTTCCCATTTTGTTTTTGTTGCATGCAGGACGTCTGAGCCCTTGTCCCCCACAGGTAGAGGATTTGCAAATACTACTTTATGGCTTGATAAAATGCAAGTGATGAAATGCTACACTAGTCAGCTTATTAGTTTCACTGGTCAATGATCAGCAATTTCAATTAAGTTCTAGCTTTTAAGTATTTAAAATTAAATTTGTTCGTGAGCGGGGTCGTTCGTATGTCGAGGTACTATTGTATACTGCTATCTAGAAAAAAAACGTATGGAAATGCTGTTACTTTGTGAAATGTGCAACCAGGTGAGAGGCTGTCTGTTTTCTTTTTCAAGGCCTTGTTAATAAGAATGTAAGAAATGGGAAGAAGAGACCATATATTCCTCTTTTCTACTCTGCCATTTAGTCTACTCGTGGCTGATCATCACTCCCCATATCCCTTGTCTGGGCCTTTTTGTTATGATAGGAAACACGTAATTTTGTAGAACCTTCCAAGTCTTCAAAATGAATTGCTTTTGAAAATTAGTAACTTTTTTAGGTAGGCCAGTGCGTCAACTAATTTGCATATATAGCAAGGTCCCAAAAGTACTCCTGAGGTGGTCAGTCAGTTGAAATAGATCTGTTTGTTGTCAGATAAAATTTCAATTGGAATATCAAAATAGAATTACCCTCAACTTAGGAGTGCAGGTCTATAGTTCTTTGGAAGTGGAATCTTGGGTAGACAGGGTGGTGAAGAAGGTGTTTGGCTTCGTTGGTCAGTGCATTGAAAATAGGAGTTGGGATGTCATGTTATGACTGTACAGGACATTGGTGAGGTCAGTTCTAGAATACTGCATTCAGTCATGGTCTCCTTGCTATAGGAAAGATATTCTTAATCTTGAAAGGGTTCAGAAAAAATATACAAGGATGATGCCAGGTTTGGAGGTTTTGAGCTATAGGTACAGGCTGAATAGGCTGGGGCTATTTTCCCTGGAGTTTCAGAGCTCAGGACTGACCTTGTAGAGGATTATGAAATCATGAGAGACATGGATAGCCAAGATAGGAGAATCCAAAATAAGAGGCAAAAGGTTTAAGGTGAGAGGGGAAAGACTTAAAAGGGACCTGAGGGGCAACTTTTTCACGCAGAGGGTTGTGTGTGTATGGAATGAGCTGTCAGAGGTGGTGGTGGTGGTGGATACAACTGCAGTATTAAAAAGGCGACTAGATGGGTGCATGAATAGGAAGGGTTTAGAGGGATAAGGGCCATATCCTAGCAAATGAGACGAGATCAATTTAGGATATCTGGTCAGCGTGGAGAGTTGGACTGAAGGGGCTGTTTCCATGCTGTACAACTCTGTGACTCAATGCAGTTTTCAACAGTCCTTGGATGTTTGCATTGACCCAAGAATGACTTTGCGGGCCATGAGACCCTATGCCTGTTTTTCACAATTTCCTTTTCATGAATCTATACATGTCCTCTTTTGTTCATCTCACATCAGTGACTTGTATATGTCCTTTTATTTTCTCAGTCCCACCTCTGCCTAAATGTGCTCCCAACCGTGTGCAGGATGTCCTCATTAAAGTTGTAGCTGTATTCCTGAAAATCATGACTGTAAGAGATGATTCTAAGCAAATCAGATTATTCCGCAAACGCTAATGTAAAAGTTATAGTTAGGTTCTTTAGGGCCTTTCTCATCAGAAAAAAACATTAAAACATTATGTCCTACAAATTAATGCATTTATTTCCCAAATTCCTACACTGGTAAATGAAATAACTTTCTAATAAAGTAGATTTTGAAATGTGGTACCTTTTTCTCACTTCCATTTGCTGCCAATCATGTTCATCAACAATCCTCTTCTCCATAACCACTGGTTACCACCAGTCCCACTCTGTGACAATCCTGGTTGCTGCATGGACCTTATGACTTGCAGTCTCTCCTGCTTTCCAATCCATCCTCCCACTGCTGATCCTTTGACTTGCTGCCTCTGCCATTCCCTAATTCACTGCCTTGCTGTTGATCTTTCAATCTTGAGCTTCTGCCACTCCCTTACTGGTCCTCTCACTCACAGTTCCCTCTCCTGATCCTGTATTCTCGTTCAAGGATTAGATCCAGGTTCTGTTCAAAGTTGAGCTCCAGGATTCTGAAAGTGAGAACTCTTGATAGTGCATAAGTGCCCACACTGCCACTGTTGAAGTTTTGTAGATGCGTTAGCTCTCTGCCTCCCTTTCCTGAAACTGTAAGTGAGGGATTCAGAGAGGGTCAGTGAGAAGCAGGAGGAACAGCCTCAACTTAAATCTTCAGTTCAGTCACTTTATAAAAAGAACTCTGGGGCACATTTAACTTGAAAATCAAAAGGAGAAAGCTGATTAGCTCAAAACTGTTGGATTTTCAAAATGTGAGTCTAGAAATTAATAGCTACGGGGGAGTTAGGGTGCAACAGCCATGATTACAGTGAGGACTGGTGGCAGACAGAGGCAGCGAGGAAACAAACTAATTTCTAGATTCATGTACTATTATATTCATTTTTAATGAAATGATTATGATACCCCAGTTCAGGACTTCTGTATCATTGGGATCCGCACTTTCACAATCTTTTGAGTTCCATATTTAAATTAGATAATAGCAAGAGTTAGGGAGCGTCGGGAGTGGGAGAGGCCAGTCGGAAATACTATCAGTCAGGTCACATGGCCCTATTTCAGACCAATCAGAAATGACTTTAAACAAAAATTTGTGATGCTTAATGAGAATACCGGTCCAATTAACAGACTGCTATTAACGTAAAAAAAGGGAATTAGGACAACAGTATACATGGACCTATTGTATATCTGTTGAAACAATCAACTGGGAAGCATTATAAGACCTAGGAGTGGACGTAAGGCCATTCGGCCCATCGAGTCCACTCCGCCATTCAATCATGGCTGATGGGCATTTCAACTCCACTTACCCGCATTCTCCCCGTAGCCCTTAATTCCTCGTGACATCAAGAATCTATCAATCTCTGCCTTGAAGACAGTTAGCGTCCTGGCCTCCACTGCACTCTGCGGCAATGAATTCCACAGGCCCACCACTCTCTGGCTGAAGAAATGTCTCCGCATTTCTGTTCTGAATTGACCCCCTCTAATTTTAAGGCTGTGTCCACAGGTCCTAGTCTCCTCGCCTAATGGAAAATATTTCCTAGCATCCACCCTTTCCAAGCCATGTATTATCTTGTAAGTTTCTATTAAGTCTCCCCTTAATCTTCTAAACTCCAATGAATACAATCCCAGCATCCTCAGCCGTTCCTCATATGTTAGACCAACCATTCCAAGGATCATCCATGTGAATCTCCACTGGACACGTTCCAGTGCCAGTATGTTCTTCCTGAGGTGTGGGCACCAAAACTGGACACAGTACTCCAAATGGAGCCTAACAAGAGCTTTATAAAGTCTCAGTAGCACAACGGTGCTGTTATATTCCAACCCTCTTAAGTGACCACATTGCATTCGCTTTCTTAATCACGGACTCAACCTGCATGTTTACCTTTAGAGAATCCTCGACTAGCACTCCCAGATCCCTTTGTACTTTGGCTTTACTAATTTTCTCACCGTTTAGAAAGTAGTCTATGCTTTTATTCTTTTTTCCAAAGTGCAAGACCTGGCATTTGCTCAAGTTGAATTCCATCAGCCATTTCCTGGACCACTCTCCCAAACTGTCTAGATCCTTCTATAGCCTCCCCCCTTTCTCAGTACTACCTGCCTGTCCACCTAACTTTGTATCATCGGCAAACTTCGCTAGAATGCCCCCAGTCCCTTCATCCAGATCATTAATATACAATGTGAACAGCTGCGGCCCCAACACTGAACCCTGTGGGACACCGCTTGTCACTGGCTGCCATTCCGAAAAAGAACCTTTTATCCCAACTCTCTGCCTTCTGTCAGACAGCCAATCCTCAATCCATCCCAATAGCTCACCTCGAACACCATGGGCCCTCACCTTGCTCAGCAGCCTCCCGTGTGGCACCTTATCAAAGGCCTTTTTGAAGTCTAGATTGACCACATCCACTGGGTTTCCCTGGTCTAACCTACTTGTCACCTCTTCAAAGAATTCCAACAGGTTTGTCAAACATGACCTCCCCTTACTAAATCCATGTTGACTTGTTCTAATCAGACTCTGCTCTTCCAAGAATTTAGAAACCTCATCCTTAATGATGGATTCTAGAATTTTACCAACAACCGAGGTTAGGCTAATTGGTCTATAATTTTCCATCTTTTGTCTTGATCCTTTCTTGAACAAGGGGGTTACAACAGCAATCTTCCAATCATCCAGGACTTTCCCTGACTCCAGTGACTCTTGAAAGATCTCAACCAATGCCTCCGCTATTTCCTCAGCCACCTTTCTCAGAACTCTAGGATGTATCCCATCGGGGCCAGGAGATTTATCAATTTTAAGACCTTTTAGCTTTTCCAGCACTATCTCTTTTGTAATGGCAACCATACTCAACTCATCCCCCGACTCCCTTTAATTGTTGGGATATTACTCATGTCTTCCACTGTGAAGACTGACGCAAAGTACTTGCTAAGTTCTCCTGCTATTTCCTTATCTCCCATCACTAGGCTTCCAGCATCAGTTTGAAGTGGCCCAATGTCTACTTTTGCCTGTCATTTGTTTCTTATGTATTGAAAGAAACTTTTACTATCATTTCTAATATTACTGGCTAGCCTACCTTCATATTTGATCCTTTCCTTTCTTATTACTCTCTTTGTTAACCTCTGTTTGTTTTTGTAGCCTTCCCAATCTTCTGATTTCCCACTGCTCTTGGCCACTTTATAGGATCTCTCTTTTTCTTTAATACATTTCTTGACTTCCTTTGTCAGCTGTGGCTGTCTAATCCCTCCCCGGATAATCTTTCTTTTCTTGGGGATGAACCTCTGTACAGTGTCCTCAATTATACCCACAAACTCCTGCCATTTTTGCTCTACTGTCTTCCCCACTAGGCTCTGCTTCCAGTCTATTTTTGTCAGTTCCTCTCTCATGCCGTCATGATTACCTTTATTTAACTGTAACACCATTACATCCGATTTTGCCTTCTCTCTTTCAAACTCCAGACTGAACTCTACCATATTATGATCGCTGCTTCCTAAGGGTTCCCTTACTTTAAGATCTTTTATAAAGTCTGGTTCATTGCAAAGCACTAGATCCAGAATAGCCTGCTCCCTTGTGGGCTCCATGACAAGGTGTTCGAAAAAGCCATCCTGTAAGCATTCCATGAATTCCCTTTCTTTGGACTCACTGGCAACATTATTTTCCCAGTCCACCTGCATATTGAAGTCTCCCATGATCACTGTGACCTTGCCTTTCTGACATGCCTTCTCTATTTCCCGGTACATGTTGCGTCCCTGGTCCTGACCACTGTTAGGATCACAACTCCAATTATGTTTTTTTTGCCTTTGTGGTTCCTCAATTCCACCCACACAGATTCCACATCATCTGACGCTATGTCATTCAGTGCCATAGATTTAATTTTGTTCTTGACTAACCAGGCAACCCCACCCCCTCTGCCGACCTCCCTGTCTTTTCGATAAGTTGAAAATCCTTGGAGGTTTAACTGCCAGTCCTGACCCCCCTGCAACCATGTCTCTGTGATGCCTACCACATCATAATCATTCACTATGATCTGTGCCATTAGTTCATCTGCTTTGTTATGAATGCTACGAGCATTCAGGTAAAGTGCCTTAATGCTAACTTTATCATTAGAGATATTGGAAGTCAGAAGCATCCTTCGCCACTTTGGCTGCACCATGAAATTTATCACCATTCTTTGCCTGCTCCATGGCGACATGGCAGTCATGGTAGTGATAAATGGTTTCACTGGCGATCCATTCCCTATTTGGACCTGTGTCAAGCCAGGCTACATCATTTCCCCAACAGTGTTCTTGATCTACCTTGCTGCAATCCTTTGCCTCACCATCAGAGTGGAACTAACCTACAGAACCAGCAGAAATTATTCAGCCTCCAACGTCTTTGAACCAAAACCAAAGTCACCCCCACCAGTGTCATTGGTTGCAATATGTGCATGACACCTGTATATGTTCAATCTCGGAGGACAAACTCCAGACTATTATTAGCACCTGTACTGAGGCATATGAGAGCATGGGTCTCACTGTGAACATTTGAAACAAAGATCCTCCACCAAACTGTCCTGGCTTTGCCTGATCATCAAGGTCCACAGGGAGATCTTAGAGAATGTTGGCCTTGGGCTGCCTGAGATAAAGAGCATTCAAGGATAACAACATCAGATCTGACACCGAGTTCATGGTATACAGAGCTGTGATGATTCCCACCCTCCTATATGACTGAGATATGGACTGCCTGTGCAAGATTTTGTGAATCCGCTGGGAATAAAGATGCACCGATTCCAGCATCCTGGACCAGGCCAATGTCCCCAATATCGAGGCACTGACTACCATTAACCGGCTGTGAAGGGTTAGGCATGTCCGCATGACCGACACAAGACTCCCCAAGCAGGCAGTCTACTCGCAGTTCTGAAATGGCAGGCAAGCCCCAGATGGGAGAGAAGTGCTTCAGGGATACACATAAAGCCTCACTGGTGAAGATCAGCATTCCCATTGACAGCTGGGAATCACTGGCCTACAACTGTTGAGGAAGAACACCCAGGAAGGCATTAAGCTTCTTGAGACTTAGTGTCGAAAATGTACAGAAGCCAGGTGGAAATAGTGTAAGGAGAGTGCTGACACTCCAATGCCCCATGCATCCCCCCCCTCCCAAGACCATCACCTGCCCCAGGCGTAACAGAGCCTGCGGAAACCGCCTCCATGTGTACATCCATCTACGGACTTGGCCGAGAGTGGAAGAAAGTCGTCCTTATCTGTGAGAAAGTGCCAATGAATGAATGAAAGTATATATGTTCAAACATTTAATCATCTGTCTACGTGTATCTCTTATCAGTGTTTCCATGGCTTCTCATTTCTGGGTCTTTCTCTCCCCCAGTCCATGTTCTGGCATTATTTATAAATTACTCAGTTGTGTTATCATCATCCAGTTCCAGTTATGGCTGCTTACCTGTTAACTGACATGTTAATGGTTCTAGTATATTCTACTAGGTTTTTATCAGTTGCAGTTTGTTTGTTTTTTGCTTTAATAATTTTAAGGTGCCTTTGAGAGTTGATGTCATTTACCATGAATGAGAGTAGAACATTTTTTTTCATGAATTAAGCCTTTTCGTCCTTTATTGCTTGCTGCACTTTTTACCCACTTTTAATCTTGATGCCCACCTCAATTCCCATTTTAATTGTAACCTGGCACCGTGGCAGTCTAACTGCAGTGTCCCCAGGATCATACACTGAAGCTACCGATCTGAATCAATATCTACAGGAATATATATGGGCAATTCTATGTTAGATAGGAAAAACTGACTGAAAAACATATTAAGTTCTAGAGTGCCATATGTAAGCCTTACAGTAGCTACTAATATTTTTAACAAATAAGCTTAATAAGAATCTAAGTTTTAAAATATTGACATGGATAATATTGGTTGCAACAAGTGTTTTGCAAACATGATGGCAAGCAAACATTACCTTCAATCATTCTTTAAAAGAATATTTCATAAATTTCCATGCTGGAAATCAGAAATATGGCAGCTGTTACAAATTGTGTGTTTTTATAGATTGAGGAAGCTGTAATTCAGACACATGATCCAGAGCTACGAAAGTTGTTGAACCTCACCACAGCAGACCTACGGTTCGCAGATTTCTTGGTGAAACACGTAACTGAAAATAGGGATGATATCTTTCTCGATGGAACTGGCTGGGAAGGAGGAGATGAATGGATCAGGGCACAGTTTTCACTCTATATCCATTCCCTTCTTGCCACTACTTTGCAACCAGGTGAGAAGTAATGTTTGAATGTGGTAAAATCACAGTTCTAAGTGCACAGTAAAATAATATCATAAAAGATTGCACTTCTATTTATCTACAAGCTATATTTGATTGTTATGGATGTCAAAACTCATCAGTCTTGAACCTTATCAGTCTGGCCCTTGAAGTACAGACAACTTGTCCTATTTGCAATTAGATTTATTCTTTGTTGGATTTTGTAGGTTGAGAACGTTTTTTTCATTTGTACATAAATTATTTTTGAGTCAACTTCTTGAACTATCTGTAAATGGAAGAGAAATTTTGTGATGACATAAAAGCAGGAACAAACACAGAGAAATGGTGGGAAACTCAGCAGGTCTGATTGCATCTGTGGAGAGAAAAATAGAGCTAACATTTCAGGTCCGGTATGACTCTTCAGCCTTTCATCCTAGACTTAAAACTTTCTTCCTTTTTCCACATATACCACCATACCTCCTAAGTTTCTCCATAACTCTGTGTTTATTTCAGATTTCCAGCATTCATTGTACTTTTCCTTTACACAAAAGTAAGAATTTTAATAAAAGGTGAGAAGAAATGTAATTGCCATTATGATGTAAGCAGATACTATTCAATTTGGAGAAATGTGAAGTTAATTTAGGCAAGAAAGAAGGAAAGGATTATACACATAATGGAAGGACATTCATAGGTGTTGATGAACGTGACACCTTCAAATATCTAATTGCCTAAATGGCCAGTGCCAGTAGGTAAAACTACAAAAATGCCAACAGCATTTTTGAAGAAGTAACAAAGAGGATTGATGAGGGCAGGGCAGTAGATGTGATCTACATGGACTTCAGTAAGGTGTTCGACAAGGTTCCCCATGCAAGACTGGTTAGCAAGGTTAGATCTCATGGAATACAGGAGAACTAGCCATTTGGATACAGAACTGGCTCAAAGGTAGAAGATAGAGGGTGGTGGTGGAGGGTTGTTTTTCACACTGGAGGCCTGTGACCAGTGGATCGGTGCTGGGCCCTTTACTTTTTGTCATTTACATTTGGGCGGCACGGTGGCACAGTGGTTAGCACTGCTGCCTCACAGCACCAGAGACCTGGGTTCAATTCCCGACTCAGGCGACTGACTGTGTGGAGTTTGCACGTTCTCCCCGTGTCTGCGTGGGTTTCCTCCGGGTGCTCCGGTTTCCTCCCACAGTCACAAAGATGTGCGGGTCAGGTGAATTGGCCATGCTAAATTGCCCATAGTGTTAAGTAAGGGGTAAATGTAAGGGTATGGGTGGGTTGCGCTTCGGCGGGTCGGTGTGGACTTGTTGGGCCGAAGGGCCTGTTTCCACACTGTAAGTCTAATCTAATCTACATAAATGATTTGGATGCGAGCATAAGAGGTATAGTTCGTAAGTTTGCAGATGACACCAAAATTGGAGGTGTAGTGGACAGCGAAGAGGGTTACATCAGATTACAACAGGATCTGGACCAGATGGGCCAATGAGCTGAGAAGTGGCAGATGGAGTTTAATTCAGGTGCTGCATTTTGTGAAAGCAAATCTTAGCAGGACTTATACACTTAATGGTAAGGTCCGAGGAAGTGTTGCTGAACAAAGGGACCTTGGAGTGCAGGTTCATAGCTCCCTGAAAGTGGAGTCGCAGGTAGGTAGGATAGTGAAAAAGGCATTTGGTATGCTTTCCTTTATTGGTCAGAGTATTGAGTACAGGAGTTGGGAGGTCATGTTGCAGCTGTACAGGATATTGGTTAGACCACTGTCGGAATATTGCGCGCAATTCTGATCTTCCTGTCGGAAAAATGTGAAACTTGAAAAGGTTCAGAAAAGATTTACAAGGATGCTGCCAGGGTTGGAGGATCTGAGCTACGGGGAGAGGCTGAACAGGCTGGGGCTGTTTTCCCTGGAGCGTCGGAGGCTGAGGGGTGACCTTATAGAAGTTTACAAAATTATGAGGGGCGTGGATAGGATAAATAGACAAAGTCTTTTCCCTGGGGTCAGGGAGTCCAGAACTAGAGGGCATAGGTTTAGGGTGAGTGGGGAAAGATATAACAAAGACGTAAGGGGCAACTTCTTCACGCACAGGGTGGTAAGTGTATGGAATGAGCTGCCAGAGGATGTGGTGGAGGCCGGTACAATTGCAACATTTAAGAGGCATTTGGATGGGTATACGAATAGGAAGGGTTTGGAGGGATATGGGCCAGGTGCTGGCAGGTGGGACTAGCTTGGGTTGGGATATCTGGTCGGCATGGACAAGTTGGACCGAAGGGTCTGTTTCCATGCTGTACTTCTCTATGACTCTATGAACATAATGACTTTTTAAGAATTGACTTACAGTGGAGTGTCATCTGGAAGATACCAGAGAATGTTTGAGCTGACACTGTTTCCATTTGGCAAAAAGGCTGTTAGGAGGTTTAGAATGAGCAGACCTTTTTTCAAATTAGCAGAGGCTTTGATGGAGTGAACGGGAAAAAGCTATTACTTCTGGTTGGAGAGTTAGCACAAGCACAAGAAAGAGAAATCGGGAGAAATGTTTCCTCAGAATGTAGGAGCACAGAAAGCTACATGGATTGAAAGTTACCATTGCTTCCTTTAGGGAAAACTTGTGAAGTTAAAAATCACACAACACCAGGTTATAGTCCATCATGTGTATTTGGAAGTACAGCAATCTAGGTTTGTTCAATATATCGTATCAGTTGCCTGACACTTTTTTTGAGCATATCATAGGAGTGATGCAAAGTAGCTGCTTTCACTAATTGTACAACTTCCATAGTTTTCTTGGATAAATTTTGAAATTTTCCCATCACATTGCACATTGAATAGTATATCTCAGAGGTAAACTTGCAGAATAACGGCATCCTCTAATTACAAAAGTCACTGTTGTTTCAAGCATGAACTTACTGAAGTAGATTTTGAACAACATTCAGGTTGGTCTTTTGATATACGGAAGCTGCGTTATTTCAAAATTTGGATTGACATGAAAGTAACTTCCAATATTATGTTGTTACTGACTGAGTGGAGGATTGTCTAAATTTTTTGTTAACTATTCTAGCCAGGCAATATATCAATATGTTTTTTTACTCTCCTTCAGATAATGACAAAATGTTAGCAGACTATGGCGTTTTGTTTGTCGCTGCATGGAAGAACACACACCATTTCAGAGTATGGAATAGCAACAAACATCCTGCTGTCACTGAAATCAATCCTGGGTAGGATAGTGTCATTTATTGTGTGTTTTGTCTTATCCAGTTACTGTTGGGTGTTATGAACAGTAGATATAATTTGGAGACTTTATTTACAGGTTTTTCTTATAGTTTACAGATCTCAAAACATTTGTGTGTTGTTTGTATTCTTAATATAATGAAAAGTTAGTATTTATAGCCAGGTGATATTGGAAAACTTAATTCGTATTCCGTTCTTGTTACGCTCATGTGTCAGCTTTTGTTTTGCTTAATTCTGATATCCACTTACTGCAGGAAATCCCCGTTCTGAGTTGTTTCATTCAACATTGTTCTAGTTTAGCATTCTGGTTATAATGAGGCTGATATGTGCATTTAATGTTGGGATTTCTGCACTCATACCTTTTTGCACCAGGATTGACATGGAGTCATGTGACCCAAACAGCTGCAATTTAGAGGGCATGCTCTCCTACTCCCCAGTCTTCCTGTTCACTGTTTCAATCCCAGAACCTCCATCTCTCATCTTCTCTAACTTCCTCACTCACTGGCCAGCATGTATTGCCCATTCCTAATTGCCATGGAGAAGGTGGTTGTGAGCTGGGTTCTTGAATTTCTGTTGTCTATTTTGAGCAGATATACCCACAATACTGTTAGAGAGGCAGTTTCAGGATTTTGACCCAGAGGCAGTGTAGAAGAAATGATATACTTCTAGGTCAGGTGGTGACTGTCTTGAAGAGCAACCTGCAGTTGTTGATGTTCCCATGTATCTGCTGCCCTTGTCCTCCTAGATCAGTGGTTTGCAATTGGTGTGCCAGTAGGCTGTGACAAGGTGAGAAGTCTGCTGTGAAATTTTCAAGAGGCTTTACCTGACTGTCGAGGCAGTGGCCATGATTCCAATTTCCTTCAGCGTCCATTACTGAAGGCCATATCAGCTGACACCAGGCACCTCTATCAACTGTGCATACACAAGCCTCTAAAACTGCATGTGTGTAGACTTCAGATGCTGGACATGTACAGAGGTTCTACGCTATGCACCTGCAGCAAAAGGACAATCCGCTCAGTTATGCAGCTTGCTTGCACATGAGCATGACCGACATTCAGTTTGAGTATGCGCAATGATTGCGTATTTCTAGCGTAAAGAGATGTGCACTTGAAACAACTATTGAACTGGCCTGCCTGCCTGGAAGTGTTTCCACATCACGGATTTTAAAGTGAATTCTAGTTATGTTCCTTCTCTAGGTCTTAGATTCTAAGAACCAATCGATTATTTTGTCAAATGAGGCGATTTCTCTGCTAATTCATTTAATGAAGCATCTGATTCAAAAGGAAAAAGTGCAAGAACTATTCAGAGAGAGTATATTGAGAGTTCTCTGGCCTTTAGATTTTCATCAACAGGAGATGCTACTTACCCTTTACCTGAATGTCTTACCTGTAGATAGAAGTTCACAAACATTGTGATGGTACCAATTACGTAAGGCACTCTTTACGGTTGAAATGTCTATCTCTTGTGAAGAAGCATGTTCAATCCTTCAAGAGTTTGAGAGAACAAATTATCTAGCAAGCACAATAACTCATGGAGTGTGCATGGATATTTTAAAGCTCTTAACTGGTGGCTGAGCTTGTAGAAGAAGCCCCATACCATTGCTGAAACCTTAGGCATACCTACATGTGAAAAAAATGTAAATGCAATAGAGATCGACAAAATTTCACCTCTGATTTTAATGGCAAATTGACAGCATCAGCTGATTTAGAAGAGGCATTGCAAGATGCAAGGTGCCCTGGATCAAAAGGCTTGGCAACACTAGCATGTTCAGGTTGCTCACTAACCCAGTAAATTGAAATTTGCTTTGTGTTTTGCCGAATGGTTAGAAATAGGTGAGTTGTGCAGATATTAAAAATGTGTCTGTGCTTGCATTGAAAGATGGTGTATTTTTGGTGATGGATTTCAGACATTAATACTTTTGATCTTTCTTCAGCTCATTGTATGCACTGTGTTCCAAACCTCTCTAGTAAGGTGTAATGATAATAAATGCATATTGAAAGGGTTGGGAAACACTATTCTGGATGGTGGTGGTCGTGGATTTTGATAGTGCTGTTTAAGGAGCGCTGGTGAATTTCTGAAGCGTGTCTTGTGGATGGTGCACTCTGCTGCTACTGATGTCAGTGTTGGAGGGAGCGAATGTTTGTGGATGTAGTGTCGATTAAGTGGGCTACTTTTTCCTAGGTGGCACCCAGCTTCTTGAGCGGTAGATTGTGTGCCCTTTTGCTGAGCCTCTCCTGAGTTTGGGAGAGGGAACAAGTGAGCAAGACAGATGGTGAGCAAGAGCTAAGTAGAATGGGTTCGGGTGTTTATTTTATGTTTTAAAATTTATCTTATTTTAAAAGTTATTTAATTTGCAAGTGAAAGGAATTTAGGAATGTTTAATACTTAAACTTGTAGAGCATAAAGTTTTAACATGATTAGGAATGCTTTGGAGAAGATGGTGATGAACAGCCACTTGGACTACATGGGGTCTAAGAAATTCACAGTGGTGTTAGAGAGGGGATTCCATAATTTTGATCCAATGACAGTGAAAGAACAGCGATGGCATTCAAAGTAAGGATATATGTTTTGGAAGGGAACTTACGTAGTGGTGATCTTATGTATTGACTGCCTTTGATGTTGGAGGTCCCTAGATTGGAAGCTGCTGTCAAAGGATCCTTGGTGGGTTTGCTGTGTTTTTTTATAAATGATATATACCGCTCCCATTGTGCATCAGTGATAAAGGGAGTGAATGCTCACATTGGTTTTAATGGGAAAAACGAAACTGCTTAGAGTTCAACTTATCAGAAATTCAATTACAGCAATAAGTGAGGAATTACTCTACTGGATTGTGTCCATGTAAACTTGTAAGATTGTAATTGCACATCAAGTTTGTAAATCAGCAACCCACAGTGAACTGCAGAAACCCTTATACTTGACATGAAACTCTTAACTGCCCTTTGGGCAATTAGGGATGGACAATAAATGCTGGCCTAGGGAGTAACACCAAAATCTCTTGAACAAATGGAAAAAATCTCCATTCCCCAAATTGGCCAATGGATGTGTTAGCTTTGACGCAAGTGCCATGATCACTCACATCACCATTATCCAGTCTTTGATTTAACACGTACTGTTCATCAACAAAGCATGAGCATTTGAGGTGAAAAGTACCTAGTCTACTTCTTTATGCTGCCAGGTTCAGTGTTGAAGAATTAATTTTAACTAATTCTGACAAAAGAGCCATGTGTTTTAAAAATGCTACCTTACCATCATAAACTTTCACCTGCCAGGGCCTTTCTTCCCATCCCAAATGACTCTCTTTTATCATGTTCTAATTCTCCTGAATGAAGCTATCTTGGATCAACTTTTCTGATGCCCCAGTGCTCTTGAATTTACTTTGAAACTTCAGTCTTGATGAAAACCTATCACCAGCAAGAAAACATTCAAACATGCAGAAAAAAATGAGCTAATTTCAGTACTTCAGAGAACAAGAGGATTATTGCACAGAACAGAGAGCAATTTTGAATTTTAGCTACATATTAATTGATAGAGGCAATAGCTAGAGAATTGCTGAAGCAGCATTGATTGAAATTGTGCATCAGGGCCAGATGAAATTCCTGACGCAACTAAGTATGGGAATTACCTGGGAAATGAAACTTTCTGATTGGTAGTTCCCCTGCCTCAGGAAGCCTCCAAAAGAGTTCATTAAAGTTGGAAACTTTGGAGGGTTCCAACTCCCTTAAGCCGAACAGATATCCAGGAAAAATAGACAATTAAACATCTACTCTAATCTATTCATAACTGTGGGAAAAGGTCTGCCACCCTGCCTACCCATAGTAGGCCCACAGAACATAGGAATGCAAATTTGGCCAGAAACACCCAGAATGCCTCAGCAGCAACCAAGCAGGCTGACAAGTGAAACCAGACAGCACTCGCAGACAAGGGAATACACTTCCCAAAACACACTAACAATACTAACACAAAACACACACTAACAGCGCCTGAAGACCTGGGTTCAATTCCCGACTCAGGCGACTGACTGTGTGGAGTTTGCACATTCTCCCCGTGTCTGCGTGGGTTTCCTCCGGGTGCTCCGGTTTCCTCCCACAGTCCAAAGATGTGCGGGTCAGGTGAATTGGCCATGCTAAATTGCCCGTAGTGTTAGGTAAGGGGTAAATATAAGGGTATGGGTATGGGTGGGTTGCGCTTCGGCGGGTCGGTGTGGACTTGTTGGGCCGAAGGGCCTGTTTCCACACTGTAAGTAATCTAATCTAATACCAGGTCAACACAGCAATCCCAAAGCCCCGAGGGCAGTCTCATAACACAGCAATACCAAAGCCACACAAAGAACAGGTCAGACGGAGAGGCACCACCAAGGACCACCTTCCCATAGGAACAATGAAACACTTTACTGTTTCAAAAGAGACATTCTCACCTACCTGTAACGAGACCTGGAATCTCCTGATCCCATCAAGAACTCATTGATACTGTCAGGGTGTTACATTGTATTGACAATCAGGACATTCTTCCAATAACTGTTTTTCAATTATCATCACTGTAACTGGATTACTTAATTTCCAAATATATTGCTTTAACCTCATTCTGCCTGACATTAATCCCCCTGTTATATTGATGCCTGTTTCCAGTACCTTGATTATTTCGTAATCTGGCAATTGTTGAATCTTCTATTGTTAGCATCACGACAGAATTTATTCCATGAAGGCTGATGGGAAAGAGAGCTTTTTTAGGCATGTTTTCAAAGCAGCAAACAACAGATTGAACTGGTTCCCCCTGTCGAAATGTAGAACAGAAGTTAGAAGCAATTGCTTGTCAGTATGCAACATCCTAATACACTCCAATGACAGTTCTGATCCAGGAATCCTCTAGTTGAATTTCGTCAAACTCAAGGGAATAAGAGTGTTTTTAAATTTATCAAATTCTGACCATACCTCCTAAGCATCAATTTTTATACAACCAAAAATTCCAATAGAAGATCCAAACCCCTCAGCAAATCTGGCAGCATTTGAGGAGAGAGAAACAGACTGAAATGTTAAATCTGTCCCTTTCTTCACAAATGTTGGCAGACCTGTTAAATTTCTTCAGCATTCTCTGTTTTAGTCAAAACCTATCCATCTGATGGGCAACTAAGGTACAAAATATTTCTGATCTCACCTCTTGTAGGAAATGATAATACCAAAGCCAAGCCTTTAATGTTTGTTGGGGCATACCTGTGAGTCGTTTCAGACTTGGAAAATGTCACAAGGTAATGATGTCTTGACGTCTTACAGTGGTCCTTTTCCATTTCCAAAAATGACCATTAGGATTTTATTCCTCTGACTGAGAATATATTTTCTTGGCTTCCAACCTTCACTTGTAAGTAGCTGCTCTCTGCTACCAAATTCTAGGCCAGAAAGCCAAGTGCTGAAACTGGAACCAATCTTTATACTTGTTATAAATTTTTATTTACAGAAATAAGAGTTAACTAACATGCAAATCTTCAGCAAGCTACCAATCTCATCAGTTCCTACATGTAGGAGGGCACGTGAATCCCCAGTTAATGGCTTCATCTACCCCACCCTCACCTATTTAAATCAATTGCTAATAACCTCAGTTATAGTTCAGAAAAAGTAGAAAACGCTTTGAAAACCTCTAATTGTGTTCTTGCCACAAAAATGTTCTAAGCAGCTACTCTATCAAAAGTGTTCATAATGTTCAAGATCTCTATTAAGTTATTCCTTAGCCTTCTCCTTTCAAGAGAAAACAAACCAAGACTGTTCAATTACTCTGATATTAACATTGCATTTCTGGTTTCATTCTTGTGAATTAGTTTTGCACTCTCTAGAACACCTTCATGTCACTTAAATAATATGGTGAACAGACCTGTACAAATTACTCCAAATCTAGCAAATGCTTCGATACATGTTTATTGTACCTTCTGTACTTTTTAAACATTCCCCTCTTGAAATAAACTTGAGTGCCTGTTTTCTTTATTAATCTATGTAACTACTTGAGAGATTTGTCTTTTTGTACTCCCAGATCTCCTTTGTTTCTCTATCCCATTGAATTTCATTTTTCCAATATTATGTCCTCTTTTCCTTTAGCTGTAATGTAATCTCTTACTTATTAGGTTGAAATTAATTTGCCTACGTTATTCCTACTCATCAAAAGTAATGTATTCATTTCTGTACACAAATGCAGCAGCCAATGTCCCAATATCAGCAGTTGGATAAATTAACAGGAAATCTGGCGATTGTTAGTATTAATTTGAGGAGTAAATTGAAGTCAGCATTGAGTGAAATCTCCTACTCTTCAAATTTTGCCAAGGCTTGTTTTACATCCTATTGTTCAAGGCCTGCAGCAGCTGAAGAAGGCAACTTCCCACAATCTTTTCCAGGGCAACTGAGAATAAGCAGTAAAAGCTGACCTGCCCAATTATGCTTACATTCCATGAAAAAAAATTACACTGACTTGATTATCAGTAACTAACTTAATTATTTCTTGTTTACACTTGGTATTTTCATTTTTGCTGAAAAGGGCAATTTTGACAAGTTTCTTGTCTTGTACTAATCAGGACATGTCACAAGAGTACAAATTTAACAGGAAAACTAACATTTATACCTGCATGAGAGGAGAGTGCTGTTCAGATGGTCACTGGATTCTGACATGGTGTTGCTATGGAGAATGTCCCCATTAATTCTGATTAAAAGTTAATTGCCAGGCTTTGTTAAATTGTAATGCGAGCATGTAATTTTGACATTGGATCACTTCTTCAACTAAATTGAACTTTGATTGTAAAGTGCATGTGTGTGCATCAGCTGAGTGTAAACTATAAATGAATTTTATCATTGAAAACCCACAATAGGTTAAACTTAGAAATGTGCAAATGCTTTTAAATTGTGATGTATATGAAATTTGTTAGCCATATATAAAGTGCATTTGTTCAGAATGTGTAACAAATGGATTAAAATACACATTTTTGTTTGGTGTAGAAGCCATCAAAATTGTTTAGTTGTCATAATACTTTTACAAGTATGTATTGTGTAAATATTAATCTGATTTTACTTCCATAATGCATGTTTTAACTTTCCAGTAATGCTATCATTATAGCAAGAGATAATTAGCCTATTTTAATTTGACTTTGAAGCTCAGTGCTAGTGTCGGGTAATGTTTATTCACTGCTAGTTAGGACACAACCTTTATAGAATCAGAATAGAATTTTTGACATACATTTCTCTTTGCCAGGCATCCATTCCAGGGGCAGTACAACGTATCAGATGTCAAATTAAGATTGTCACAGTAAGTATTATGAAAATTTGAAATGTTATGTTTTACTTAACTCCAAATTGAATAATTTATTTGGACTGTCAAAAAGAAACTTTTTTTTGTGTTATCAGTTGTGAAGAGAGAAAATCTTTCCTCATTTATTCATAAACCTCTCTTAACATAGGTAGATTTCATCCAAAACAGAGAAGGTAGCCAGAAGAATTATTCATCGCATTTTATTTTACATACTATTGTTGGATTTTCAAATGTTTCACTAATACAGAAGAGACAATCTGCAAATTCCTTTCACATAAAAGACTCAATGACACTATCTGAAGCAAAACAGAGTTTCTACACATAAGTGGCATCATTTACTCCTCAATTAATGTTGCAAAAAACATTATCTTTTCATTTATCTTGTTTCTCCTGTTCATTGGATATTATTTTTTACAAAGCAGTAGTGAAATTTTCTTCATATTACAATAGTGATGAAACTGTAAAATTAATCGATGGGCCATGAACTTCTTTGCATTGTCCCAAGGTTGCTATGTGAATTAAAAGTTTATTCTTCCAGTGCTTTTCATCCCCCCCAAATAATCAGCAATACTTGCACACAGGAAATATTCAATTGCTTCATTCAGAAAACCTACACTTGGGCTTATCTTAACACTAATAGAATGTAAAGTATTGAGAACTATTTTTAGAATGAGGCTGATGGACTATCTAAATAGCAATATTGTAATAAGGCTCATGATCATTTGGAAGGAAATTCTGCTGGCAAGATGAGTCCAAAACTAGAAGGCATAGGTTTAAGGTAAGATGGGAAAGATTTAAAAAGGACCTGAGCTGCCAGAGCAAATGGTGAATGCTGGTACAATCCCAACATTTAGCAGGCATCTGGATGGGTATATGAATAAGAAAAGTTTGGAGGGATTTGGGCCAAATGCTGGCAAATGGGACATTGATTAGATTGGGATGGCTGGTTGGCGCTGATGAGTTGGACTGAAGGATCTATTTCCAAACTATTATTCTGTGACTCCATGACTCTGTAAGTCTCCTTGACGTATAAGATTTAAAAGGGAATTCCAATTTGGAATCTTCTTTCATGGTTTATCACAGCTACACCATCTAATATGTGTAACTAGAAACATTGCTTAGCAGAAAGGAGGATTTGGAAATGGGGAGTTTTCCCAGGAATGGAGACAGCTGGGTTTGTGAGATATGTCTCTACTTGGGCAATGGATAAAAGGAATTTGGCTCTAGACATTCAGTCAACTTCCTGGAGTGAGACTGCAGGTGACTCTTCTACTCGGCTGGTGAGTAAAGAGATGATGAGGTTCAGAACGTTATTCGACATCCGGGAGTAAACATAGCTGGACTGGTGGGATCCACCTCTACTTGGGGCTGGGCTACAATTAACCAAAAATCCAAAAGTGACAGCATGGAGAACTCTCAGCTGCTGCTAGAGAGTGAATTTAAAGAGCTTAAAAATAGAAGAAATGTATAATTCAGAAAGAAGTAGTTGCTACTTGGATTTCATTAAGAGACACAATCAAAAGGGAATTAAAGTTAAATGGAGTCAAAATAAAATAAACATGGACTTACAATTGGCAAGTCGTGTTTGACAAACTTGTTGAGACTTTACTAATAAAGTTGATAAAAGGGAGTCGATAGATGCTGTATATTTATACTTTTGGTAGGCTTTTGATAGGATCCCTAAAAGGAAGTTATTAAAACCGATGGGAAGGGGGTAATGTACTGGCATGAATTTACGATTGGTTAACAAGCAGAGAACCAAGAGTAGAAATAAACAAGTTATTCTCATGTTGACCAACTATAACTAGTGGTATCCTGCAAGAATCAATATTTAAGGCTCCAACTGTTTGCATATATGTGAATGATTTGGGAGGTGTGTACCAAATTTGCTGTAATACACATCTGAACGAGAATGTGTCGTGAAAAAAATGAAGAACAACTTAAGGAGGATTTGGTCAGACTTAGTGAGTAATCAGAAGCATGTCAGGTGGAATAAATAGTAAGTGGTAAAATTTGAGGTTATCCACTTTGGTGGATGGAACAGACATTAAATGTTAAAAGGTTAGAAAGTGTAGATGTACAAAAGGACCTAGGTACCTTTATTAATAAGTTACTGAAGATTAACATGCAGCTGCATCAAGCAACGAGGGAGACAAATGGAATTTTAACCTTTATTGTAAGAGGTGATGAGTACAGGAGTGGTAGAGCTTGGTTAGACCATACCCAGAGTACAACGTGCAGTTTGGTCTCCTTACGTCAAGATATTGTTGCTATAGAGCAAGTGCAACAAAGTTTCACCAAACTTCCTGAGATGGGGGGAGTCCTGTGTCCTCTGAAGAGAAGTTGACCAAAAATGCTTTAAGGGATAGGTAGAGTTGATGTAAATATTTCTCCTGGTTTTTTGATTTGGTAGTCGAGAACCAGCAGGCACAATTTAAAAATAAAGAGGAAGTGTAATTTAGAACAGAGATGAAAAGTTATTTCACTCAGAGCATTGAATCTTTAGAATTCTCTCTTTCAGAGAGCTGTAGAAGTTTGGTCATTAAGAATGTTTAGAGATTGATAGATTTCTGATGGGGCGGCACAGTGATTAGCACTGCTGCCTCACAGCGCCAGAGATCCGGGTTCAAGTCCCGCCTCAGGCGACTGTCTGTGTGGAGTTTGCACATTCTCCCCGTGTCTGCGTGGGTTTCCTCCGGGTACTCCGCTTTCCTCCCACAGTCCAAAAATGTGCAGGTTATGTGAATTGGCCATGCTAAATTGCCCGTTGTGTTAGATTAAGGGGTAAATGTAGGGGAATAGGTATGGTTGGTTGCGCTTCGGCGGGTCAGTGTGGACTTGTTGGGCTGAAGGGCCTGTTTCCACACTGTAAGTAGTCTCATCTAATCTAATGGTGTAAAGTATTGTGGAGATAATATTACTAAAATGCATTGAAGTGTTCAACCAACCATGGTCACGTTATATGACAGAGCAAGCTCAATAGGCTGAATGGCCTACTCATGTTCCTTTGCTCCTATGTCCAAAGATAGATACGTGTTATTTCCTGTCTATAATTTTACTGTGACTACAAAGTAAGCCACACACATGAACAAAGCTACAGCTTTAGAAATTTCACGTAGCTTGCTGCATTTTTTGCGAGTTTTTAATTGCCCTTGAACTGAATGGCTCAATATGTCATTTCAGAAGTCAGTTGAGTCAAACACATAGGTGTGGATACACATGGCCATTCAGGATAAGGATCCTAAATTTCTTTTTGCAAAGGATATTGTTGCCATAGTCACCATTACTGAGGCAAGCTTTATGTTCTTGGTGTTAATTGACTTTAAATTCTACCAACTGCCATGGTGGAATTGGAAAGCATTTCCTCAGAGTATTATGTTGGACTTCTGGATTACTCATGCAATGACATTTCCACTCTACGGCCATCTCTCCTCTGAATAATCTTTGTTGAAGGGAACTGATTATGTTTATAAGTTGCATGAAATAACATTGGAGAAGCCATTTTTATGTGCCATCTTTTCAAACCATCTGTTGTCCTAAAGCGCCATCTTGTGGTAGGTTCTTTTATGTCAGGCAGTCATCAAAACTATCTCCTTGCAAAATTGGACACAATAATGAAATTCGATTCCCATTAATCTTGTTTTGGTGGATCAAAATGTAGAATCGATTGAGTGAAAAGAAGTCACAAGTGGGAATGGATTTTTGCACCACCCCTACAGCACAGGAATAGTTCCTTCAGCCTACAATGTCACGCAGAACATGACGCCAAATTAAGCTAATCTCTTCTGCCTGCCCTTGGTCCATTTCCCTCCATTCTTTGCATATTCATTTACTTACCTAAAAGTCCCTTAAACGCCCTAATGTATCTGCCTCCATCACCACCCCTGGAAGCGTGTCCCAGACTTCTACTTCTGTCTGTTTTTAAAAAAAAACTTGCCCCTCACATTCCTTTGAACTTTCTCCTCCTCATCTTAAGTGCATGCCCCCTGGTATTAGACATATCAATCTGGGAAAAATATTCTAACTGTCAACACTATGCATCACATAATTTTATAGACTTATGTCAAGTCTCCACTTGGCCTCTGCTGCTCCAGAGAAAATATCCTGAGTTTTTTTCTAGCCTCTCTGTCATGCCCTCTAATCAAGGCAGCATCCTGGTAAATCTCTTCTACACCCTCTCCAAAGCCTCCATGTCCTTCCTGTACTGTGGCAACTAGAATTGACATTGAAATACCCCACCCAGAGTAGTACATTCTGTCAAGGATTTCTGAAGAAGGGCTCATGCCCGAAACGTCGATTCTCTTGCTCCTTGGATGCTGCCTGACCTGCTGCGCTTTTCCAGCAACACATTTTCAGCAGTAATACACTCTGTGCCTTGTCAACCCTTAGTTCTTCATCCAAGAGTTGCTCAACATGGAGGACTGCTGTTTAATCAGCCGAGGAAGGTATGTTGAAAACAGCCCGGGCCGGGGGTGGGGAGCAGTGAAAGCTTTTACAAGTACATAAAAAGCTAATATCTCAATTATCTCTTCAAGGATGAGACTGAATATTTAATACTGGAAAATAGGCAATAGCAGACTTTGAACAAGTATTTTATGGTTGTCTTCGCAGTGGACAATGCAGAAAGTATCCCAATATAGAGGCAAAAGGAAGGGAGAAACTTAAAGAACTCAAGATCACTAGCAAGAAAAAACTAGAAACCTAATGGAACTAAAGACTAGCAAATCCCCTCAACCTGATGACCTCATCTTAGGGTCTTGAAGGAAGAAATGTCAGATGTGTTGATTGCAATTTTCCAAAATTCTTCAATTCTGGAGTGGTCCCAATCGATTGGAAGATGGCAAATCTAATGCCACTATTCAAGAAAGGAAGTAAACAGCAGTCGGAAAACGATAGGCCAGTTAATCTATTATCTGTCATTGGGTCATTACTGGAATCCATTGCTAGGGTGATAGTAGGAATACATTTACAAAATCATCATATAATTGGAAACATTTTGTTTTGTGAGATAAATTATTTTATGAATGTATTAGTATTCCTTAAGATATAGTAACAAATAGGGAGGATAAAGGAGAACCTGCAGATGCTCTCTCAAAATCTATTGTTACGAAGCTTCTGGTTCCCTCAATGAAAACACAAACTGAAAAAGAGATTGAGCATGAAAACTGAAACTTGGTAACTCTATCTAAAGGGAAATAAAGCCACGAAAGCTCAGCAGTTGAAGTTGTTAAGTCCAGTGGTACAGTGCAGGCAAACTGAAAAAGACAGGTGAGATCTAGAAACTGAGCATGAATATAGATACAGTTGCTGTTGCTGATTCTGTTATTTGATGGGAACATTAGCGGATCTGTGTCATCCAGACCGTGTTAAAAAGGATCTGCTGCTGTGTGCCAGTTTTTTTAAAAACCCTATTGTGATACTACTTTCAAGGAACTGTGAACCTGCACTCCAAGGTCTCCTTGTTCAGCAACACTTCCGAGAACCTTACCATTAAGTGTATAAGTCCTGCTCTGATTTGCTTTTCCAAACTTCAGCACCACACAATTATCTAAATTAAACTCCATCTGCCACTTCTCAGCCCATTGGCCCATCTGATCAAGATCCTGTTGTAATCTGAGGTAATCTTCTTCACTGTCCACTACACCTCCAGTTTTGGTGTCATCTGCAAACTTACTAAATATACCTCCTATGTTCACATCCAAATCATTTATATAAATGACAAAAAATAGTGGACCCAGCACTGATCCTTGTGGCACACCACTGGTCACAGGCCTCCAGTCTGAAAAACAGCCCTCTACCACCACCCTCTGTCTTCTACCTTCAAGCCAGTCCTGTATCCAATTGGCTAGTTCTCCTTGTATTCCATAAGATCTAACCTTGCTAACCAATCTCCCATGAGGAACCTTGTTGAATGCCTTACTGAAATCCGTGTAGATCACACCTATTGCTCTGCCCTCGTCAATCCTCTATGTTACTTCTTCACAAAACTCAATCAAGCTTCTGAGCCATGATTTCCCACACACAAAGCCACACCGACTATCCCTAATCAGTCCTTGCCTTTCCAAATACATGTAAATCCTGTCCGTCAGGATTCCCTCCAACACCCGACATCAGGCTCACTGGTCTGTAGGTCCCTGACTTGTCCTTGCCACCTTTCTTAAATAGTGGCACCACATTAGCCAACCTCCAGTCTTCCGGCACCTCACCTGTGACTATCAATGATACAACTATCTCAGCAAGGGGCCCAACAATCACTTGCCTAGCTTCCCACAGAGTTCGAGGATATATCTGATTAGGTCCTGGGGATTTAGCCTCTTTTATGCATTTGAAGACATCCAGCACCACTTCCTCTCTAATATGTATATATTTCAAGATGTCACCATCTATTTCCCCACATTATGTATCTTCCATGGTAAACACTGATGCACAATATTCGTTAATATCTCCCCCATCTCCTGGGGCTCCACACAAAGGCTGCCTTGCTGATCTTTGATGGACCCTATTCGCTGCCTAGTTACCCTTTTATCCTTACTATATTTCTAAAATCCCTTTGAATTCTCCTTAGCCCTATTTGCCAAACTTATCTCATGTCCCCTTTTTGCCCTCCTGATTTCTCTCTTAAGTAAACTCCTACTGCCTTTATACTCTTCCAAGAATTCTCCTGATCTCTCCTGTCTATACCTGACATATGCTTCCTTCTTTTTCTTAACCAAAACCTTAATTTCTCTAGTCATCCAGCATTCCCTATACCTACCAGCCTTCCTTTCACCCTAACAGGAATGTACTTTCTCTGGACTCTCGTTATCTCATTTCTGAAGGCTTCCCATTTTCCAGCAGTCCTTTTACCTGCGAACATTCGCCCCCAATCAGCTTTTGAAAGTTTTTGCCTAATACCATCCAAATTTGCCTTCCTCCAATTTAGAACTTCAACTTGTAGATCCGGTCTATCCTTTTCCATCACTATTTTTAAAACTAATAGAATTATGGTCGCTGGCCCCAAAGTGCTCCCCCACTGACACCTCAGTCACCTGCCCTGCCTTATTTCCCAAGACTAGGTCAAGTTTGGCAACTTCTCTAGTAGATGCGTCCACATACTGAATCAGAAAATTTTCTTGTACACACTTAACAAGTTCCTCTCCATCTAAACCTTTAACTCTCTGGCAGTCCCAGTTAAAAGTTAAAGTTAAAATCCTCTAACGTAACCACCCTGTTATTCTTAAAGAGAACGGAAATCTCCTTACAAATTTGTTTATGAATTTCCCACTGACTATTAAGGGGTCTGTAATACAATCCCAGCAAGGTGATCATCTCTTTCTTATTTCTCAGTTCCACCCAAATAACTTTCCTGGATGTATTTCCTGGAATATCCGCTCACAGTAATGCTATCCTTTATCAAAAATGCCATTCACCCTCATCTCTTGCCTCCCTTTCTATCCGTCCTGTAGCATTTGCATCCTGGGACATGGAGCTGCCCGTCCTGTCCATCCCTGAGCCACATTTCTGTAATTGCTATGATATCCCAGTCCAATGTTCCTAACCAGGCGCTGAGTTCATCTGCCTTCCCTGTTCGGCCTCTTGCATTGAAATAAATGCAGTTCAATTTATCACTCCTACCTCGCTTTCCTCCCCTTACTAGCTCATGGCACCTGGAGTAATTCAGATATTACTACTCTCAAGGACCTCCTTTTTAAATTCCTGCCTTAACTGTCTATATTCTCCTTTCAGAATCTCATCCTTTTCCCTTCCTATGTCGTTAGTTCCAATGTGTACAATGACTTCCTGCTGGTCCCACTCCCCTTTGAGAACATTCTGCACCCTTTCATAGATACCCTTGATCCTGGCACCAGGGAGGCAACACCATTCTGATTTTTCGCTGCTGGCCGCAGAAACATCTGTCTGTGCCTCCGACTGGAGAGTGCTGTAATACAATCGATCGGTTGGAACCCAACGTACCCATCACTACATTCGAGCCAGTCTCGATACCAGAAACTTGGCTGTTCATGCTACATTCCCCTGAGAATCCATCACCCCCTACATTTTCCAAAACAGCATACTTGTTTGAAATGGAGAAAGCTACAAAAGACTCCTGCACTACCTGTCTACCCTTCCCATCTTTTCTCAAGTTATGCAATCTACCTGACTGTGTCTGCGGCTTTTCTCCCTTCCTATTACTGTCATCCATCGCATCCCCTAGCTCTTGTCAATTTCTCCTTGCCTCTAACTGCCACTTCAACCAATCCATGCGATGTGATAGGATTCGCAACCAAAGACACTTCCTGCAGACATAATCATCAGTAACATGGAAACTCTCCCTAACTTCCCAAATCAGACAGGAAGACCAATATGACTCTACTAAAGGCCATCTTTGCTCCTTCACAATCTACGGACCCAGAATATAGCACTGTCATTTTGCTCTAAAAAACAGTACTCCAGGCTAACTTAGTACTTATGGTTTATATTGTTAAAATTTAATCAAGAGACAGATCTCAATTAAACATATATTCAAGAAAGGACCACTCTACCATCTACTGAGAACTTGCAACATGATTACATGTTAAAAACTATGCACCTATCTGTTCCTGTGCTGAGAGCTCTCCCACACAGGTTCCTTCAAGTTGAGCTGTGAATTTCACTGTTTGTTAATTTTTCTGAGACACACTCCAATGTCCAGGGATACATGAGCTGAAACTATAAAGGCAGTAACTGTGCAGATTCACTGCTATGGCAGTTATCATTGTAGGTTTCTTTTCTTGTCTCCCTTACTGACCATGTGGTCATTGTCTTTTGTCTGTCTTCCTTTTTTAAAAGTGCCGTTGCTTTGATCTTTTTTCGCCCAAAGTTCCAAAACAATGCAATTGCATATAAAAAAGCAATTGCTGCTCCTGGAATTTGAGGAAATCACCTCCAACACCTAAACTACCTCAAAAAAGGAGCAGCTCCTACAGCCACAATTTTTTCCCACACTCCATCTTCAGGTCAGTGACCTGTAAGCTGAGTAGAATGTTCAGCCAGTCTGTAAGATCTGTCATTTAATATATACTTTCTGGTTTGTAATGAATTGCATTTTACCTATTAATTCATGCTAATGTAAAGTTGATTTTAAATTTTAAAGTATAGGTGATTAACTAAGTTAGTGTTTACCTTGTTGGAATTATGTAGAGTAAAATGTCTCATATTTTAAACATGAAATCTGATGGATTTCTCCTTTTCGTAAATAACTGGGATTTCAGGTGATTTTTCTTTTTAAGAAAAAACACTAGTGTCAACTGAGATTCCAACATACCCTATTTGGGTTTCCAAAAGATGCTATAAGAAGTTACCAGGACGGTTACCAGTGTTGAAACTGATGTAATAGCATGGTTATAGAATTGGATAACTAATGATAAATAAATTTGCAATAGTTTTTCAGGTTGGCAAGCTAGAACTAGTGGCATGCTGCAGGAATCGGGACAGGGACCTCAACTGTTTATAGTCAATGTTATTAGCTTTATTAATAGAACTTACTGTATTGTAGCCACATTTGCTGCTGATGATAAAACATAGGTACGAAAGTAAGTTGTGAGGAAGATATAAAGAATCTAAAAAGGAAAATGGGCAAAAATTGGCAGATAGAATATAAGAATGTGTAAGGTTGTATATTTTGACAGGAAGAATAGAAAAGTGGAATGTTACATTATTTGGAAGGGACTGTACCACACAGAAAAATCTGGGTGTCCTTGTACATAAATCACAAAAGAAAACATAGAGTTATAACATGGCCTTCGTTGCAAAGTGGGATGCAGCATAAAAAAGGTGAAATCTTGGTATAACTGTACAGGACATCGGTAAGACTGCACTTGGAATACATTGTGCAGATATGGTCACTTTACTCAAAGAGGGATATAAGGGCATTGAAAGCAGTACAGAGATATTCACCAGACTGATTCCTGCGTCAATGACATCATCTTATAAGGAGAGAACGAGCTTGTTAGGCCTTTATTCATTGGAATTCAGAAGGAGAGGGTAATTTTATTGAAATATATAAGATTCTTAGGTAACTTGACAGGATAATTGCTGGGAGTATGTTTTCTCTCTCTCGGCGAGTCCACAGCTGGAAGCATCATTTAGAAATAAAAGTTTTTCCACCCCAAGACTGAGATGAAGAGGACTTGCTTCTTTCAGAGGAGTACTGATTTTGAAATTCTCTTCCACGAAGAGGAGTAGACGTCAGGTCTTGAAATACATTCAAGATTGAGTTAACACATTTTTGATCTGCAAAGTGGTCTTGGGGTTTAGGGAGAGGCAGGACCTTGCAATTAACAGTGCAGTCAGATTAGCCACAGTCTTATTGAATGGTGAAACCAGGTGGATGAGCCAGTTGGCTCCAGTTTCTTATGATTTTGGTAAGGCATGTTTTTAAAACAAATTTCATGTAATGAAACTGGAAGTTGTCATCTTTAGTCACTGTACAAATGTGATACAGCTAAGTGTGTAACATCATGAATACAGGTCAATCCATCATATGGCATAATCCCATTATCTTACTGCTAAAATCAATGTTTTGTATATACTGGGTACATAAGTTGATTGACCCTTTTAGCAACGAAATACTATACCTGCATTGGTCATCAGCTTTAATTCTTCACCCCGAAAATGCATGTTTTAGTCACCTTATAATAATCATCAGCAAATGGGAGCAAGCAGGCAATATGAGCTGCATTGCAAAGAAAATGTAGGGCAGTTTAGGATATGCCTGTGCAGCAGACTGCATATGGCATGGTAAGCAACAACATATATGGGTCTTCCAGTGAAAAGAATGAAGTACAAGGCTGTTTTCAGGATAAAAGCCTGACATTTGCTAACTCTTCAAAAACTTTGCTGCACCAAGAGAGTTCAGGGCTAGTGAAAAACAATGGCACAAATAGAAAGACAAAGAGTCCCCTGAAGGAAGTACACAAGACCAAATGTACCATTGCAGGGACCAGCCACTGCCATAAACTTAAGAAATATGTATTGGGATGGGTCCTGAAAAATCATTGGAATGGTCTCCAAAAATGAAGTGGTCCAATCAAACCCTGGGTCCAGAAAGGATTTCAGATCACCAGCTAATTGGTATAACCACAATTAATGAAAAGGTCAGTCTTGTTTGTCAGCAGAAGACAAAAAATGCTCAAAGACAAATAGAAGTTATAATAACCAATTCACATCAGCCATCACCATTATTGATGAATCACTCAGGAATTTTGGTACGCGCAGTAGCTGCACAAGGGAATTTTGAAAACCGTTCTTGTAAAAGCAGTGAGACACGAGAAGCCAGATCCATGATGGTGCTACATGGCCAACAGACCAAAATTAAAGCCTACGGCAATTTTTGAATTCTCAAATGTAAAGTTATGCCAAACATCAAATTTGCTACGGTAGTTTTTGTGCATGTCCATGATAACAGTTGGTTGGTTGAGGATAGAGTGAAGTTATGCATCAGTAATATGTGGAATAGTTGTCTCGGTGGCCCACATTTAAAATACACCTTCTTAGTGTGTAAAATGTTCAGAACTCATAAAAAATATGAGATCAACAGGTCCTTTCAAAGAAATAAAGCCCACATTGTTGTTATATCTGAAGGTCTAACATATATACCTCAACAAGATTTGGAAGGATCATGTTCATGCTGAATGAACCAGGTGTATGGTTGATGGAGGAAAAAAATCACAAAGAGTGGAAATCTACATACTGGTCCACTAATTTTGTTTTGTATGGTTTCATTATCAAATTGTGGGATGCTGTTAATATACCAAGGGTAATTAATTGTTCAAAAATGTGTGAAATATCCAATTCAGCAAATGGAAAAAAGGAGAGTTCCTTGTGAAGAGATAATCCTGAAAACTAAAGGACCAGAGTGGGATCCTTCTAATGATGTCACAGCCAAAGTGAGTCAAAAGGTTTTGCAAAGATGTTGAAGACAATTTGACAGTTGTGTAACATGTTGTGAGATATTATGAGAGGTATCTTTATTAACTCATTCACCAGCTAGCCATATTCATTAATACTGGGATCCTGTCATTCATTCAGAACACGGTTTCATTCATTCATAAAATTGAAGTTCTGCAGTATATTTTACTTTTACGAGATTGACCAAATTAAATTCTTATCAGCCCTTGCTGCAAGCAATGATTAACCTACTTACCTCTGAATAAATATCAAACTACTAACCTATTCAGAAAAATCCCTCCCTGCCATCATGTCTCCAATGACCTACCCAAAACTATGACAAGATTACAATATTAATCAGCACATACCCACCATCTGTCGGACCTGAATAGATTACAAAACACCAATCATCTTCCACAATTACTAAGTACCTATTAAATACCTTTTAACTGTATAAAGAGGCTATTGTAAGAACTGTATTTCTATTGCCACCTTGTGCTATTGCGGATGCTGAATAAAGAGGCTATTTTTGCCACCCAACAAAGTTGATCGTGGTTAAATGTACCTTTGATTAATTAATTCAGTAAACTCTACAACATTACTTTAGGAGAAATTACAGTTTCTTTCTTCACATTTCAAATTACAATTTGCACTCTGCTGATAAGTCAATCTGTTTTTTTGGAAGGATCGTCAGTCTTCCAAAATTGACTTATACTCTGCATTCTATGGTGCTGCAAGTTTAACTTATTAGTATGGCTGAATATTATTCTTGGAAAATATTATGAAATGCTCTTGAATTCATTTGGAACTAAAGTTACATTTTTCATTAAAAATGTAATTTAATGAAATAAATTAACGCATGGCTTGCCATTTAGACTTAGTTAATATATCAAGTTAATTAGATATATGGTGTTATAATCGAAGCTGATGGAATGTACTGACTCGAGTTCCATGGCTCCAAACAAAAATATTTTTCCCAGTTTCCATGATTGTCAACTAAATACATTATTGATATCAGGTTTTAAATAAGAACTGACAAGGAAATTACTTTAAAAGGTGCAATTATTGATCTATAATCAAAATAAATATGTTCAAGGAAGATGCAGTAACTGATCGAAATAAGGAAGTAAATAAGCCAAAACACACAAACACAAACAAACAGGCCCTAGATCCCTCTGTCTCTCCTTCCTTCCAGGAAAAGAGGAAAGCAATGGACTTCTCTCAGCAGAGGTTCCATTTAAAATATTGTAAAAATCTTTCTGGTCATTAGTATTATTCTTGAAGTCGAAAAGTACAAAACATGGACTGTTCCAACTTCTGCCATTCTGATGTTCTGGTATTTCTAGTCAAGTCATTAATCATGCATTGTCATCTCTGAAGTCTTGCTAGACACAGCTTGTTCAATATTGAGAAGTTCTTATAATTTCTCTTCCAGAAAAACAAATAGGTTTTGCTATGAACTCAACAAGAAGGTTTCTTTTAGGAATAGGAGAGATTACCTGGGCAACCCTTCCTCATGGGCTTCTTAGAACCAAGCTAATTACAAATACCAAAGCAATTTCTATCCAGTCTCAGTTGAAACCACCGAAGAAAGGGTCTATAGGAAAACAAGTGGTTATCGCCCGTCATGTGATTTCCAGGAGGCTTTCTTCTTAAAAATCTTCCATGTCCAAGGTAACCTTTCAATTACCTCTCTTAAAGAAACCGCTCCAATGTCTCTGCAGAAGTTGAAGTAAATCCATCCTTCTGCAGGCTTTCAAAACTTAAGGCCTCCAAGAACTATTAAGTACGAGGTATCTTTGTAACAACTATTTTACAGAAATCAATTTCTAATCAAAGTATGAAGGCTCCTATAGGTATGTGAAGAGAAAAGCATTTGTAAAGATGGATGTACATCCCTTATAGTCAGAGACAGGGTAAGTTCTAATGGGGAACAGAGAGTTTGCAGATCAATTAAGTACATGCTTGCATTCTGCTTTCACAAAGGAGAATACAAATAATGTTCCAAAAATGTTGGAGAACCACAGGATCTAGTGAGATGGTTAAACTGAAGCAAAACAGTAATAATAGGGAAATGGTGATGAAATTAAAGGCCGATAAGTCTCCTGGGTCGAATAAACCTATATCCCAGAATACTTAAGGAAGGGACCTTAGAAATAGTGGAAAGCATTTGTAGTCATTTTTCAAGATTCAATAATCTCTGGAACAGTTCTGTTTGGAGAGTAGCTAATGTAGCCTCACTATTTAAGAAAGGAGGTAGTGGGATGATGCTAGAATCCATTCTAAAAGATTTAAAAGCAGAGCACAGCAACAGGATCGGACAGTTGACATGGATTTGTGAAAGGGAAATCATGCTCAACAATTTTTTTTGAAAATCTTTGAGGATATAACTAATAGAGTTGATATGGGGGTGACTTGGATGTGGTTTACTTGAACTTTCAGAAGGCGTTTTGATAAGGTTCCACATTTTAATAAAAAAAAGCATGTAAAATTAAAGTGGTTGGACTGGGTTTGTGTCCTGATATGCATAGAGAATTTATTAGCAGACAGGAAGCCTAAACATAGGAATAAATGGGTCTTTTTTGAAGTGGCATGGTGTAACTATAGAAGTACTGCAAGGATCAGTAGCTCAGACCCCAGTTATTCACAACACATACTAATGATTTAGATGAGGGAACTAAATACAGTATGCAATATTTTCAGGTGATACAAAGCTGGGCGGGAGGTTGAGCTGTAAGGACGATGCAGAGATGCATCACTGTGTTTGGGACAATTTGGTGAGTGGGAAAATGCACAGCACATGAGGTTATCCACTTCAGTAGAAAAATCAGGAAGGGTGGTTATTATCTAAATGATGATAGATTGGGAAAGGTGGAGGTCTGACCAGACCTGAAAGTAAGCATATAGGTGCAGCAGGGAATGAAGAGGGCAAATTATTTTAGCCTTCATAGCAATAGGTTTTGAGTACTGGAGCAGGGATGTCTTGCTTTAATTGTATAGGGCCTTGAAGAGTCTACATTTGGAATATTGTGTGCAGTTTTGGTCTCCTTATCTGTAGAAGGATGTTCTGGCTGTGAAGGGATTGCAATGAAGGTCTACCAGACTGATTCTTGGGATGACAGGACTGACATATGAAGACAGACTGCATCAGTTAGGACTATATTCACTGGAGTTTAGAATAATGAGAGGGAATCTCAAAGGAATTTATCAAATTCTAACCGAACTAGACATAATAAATGCAGTTCCTGATGACCTGGACGTTGTTAGGAAGCATTATTAAGGCTAGGTTGTGTTAAGAAACTTTATTGTTAGGTAGTGCTCACGTAAGGTAGTATTAGGAAGTCTGGAAATTGTTAGCTTCACTAGACAACAGTAAGCCATTATGTTACACTAAGAACAGACTGAAAAGCTGATGGCATAAAGAGGCCCCAGGGAGGGTGAACAGATAACAGGACATTGGAACCGTGTTAGATTGCACGTAGCTCATACTGAGGTAACAGAATGTTATCAGCTTGGGACCAATGCCATAAGAGTATACCGTATCCTACCAAATAAGGATGTAGCACTGGGATGCGAGGGGCTAAAAAGCTAGACAAAGAGAACAATAGATCAGAAGGCGCTTTCTCCAGTGAGCAGCAAACCTCACTGTATTTTGTACGGCTCTCTCTCATTAAACCAGCTTATATTTTGAATCAGATCCAGTGTTTCTCTCCTTCAAATGAACACGGGGACGGTAGCCCGTCCTAACAACGTCCAGAACCTGCAGTCTACATATATATGGGGTAGGCCATTTTGCAGTGAGATGAGAAGACATTTTTTCACACAGAGTGATGAGCTGTGGAATTCTTTATCAGAGACAGTGGTTAAGGCCAAAACTGAATATTTTCAAGGAGTAGTTGATATTATTCTTAAAGTGAAAGGAAACAGATGGTATGGGGAGAAAGCAGGGACATGTTACTGAGTTGATGAATTACTGATCAACCATGATCACATTGAATGGCAGAGCAGGTTCAAACGGCCGGATGACGTGTTCCAGCTCCTCCTTTCCTTTACATGATTCTATCCGCCTAGTAGTTGATTTGATTAACTGTCATTTTGGTAGCACCCACCTTGTTCATTACATTGCTATCTTTGACACAGAGCCCAAGCTTGATCCCTTCAAATGCACAAATCTCAGAAATAAATTCTACTAAACAGCACATCCCCAGAAGAGATTATGAAAGACTGGATCACAAAAAGTTAGCATGCACTTAGGAATTAGGAATGCTTGCCTTATTGAATGGAGAATGGTGCACAAAAGCAGCTAAGTCCTGCTACAACTGTTCATGCGATTTACAAGATCACATCTAGAGTACGACAGAAGAGTTTTGGCCTTCATACATAAGGAGGAATAAACTCATTTTCTAAGTTTTCATAAACTTTAGAGAAGATTCTTCAGATGAAAGGATTGTCTTGGCAGAATTGTTGAGCCCATGCTTACTGGAGTTTAGAAGAATCAGATGTGGTCTTATTGAAATTTAAGGTTCTGACGTGACTGAAGTACATACTAAAAATTATTCCTGCTATGGAGAAATCTAGAACTAGGGAACACAGTTTAATTAAAAGAGTTTCCCATTTAAGATGGTGGCGAGATAGAACTTCTCTCAGGACTGTCAATCTTTGGAATTCACTGCTGCAGAGAGCAATAGACACTGGAAATATATTCAAGGCTGAGTTAGATTTTTGTTCTATGAAGGAGTCCAGGATAATGGGGGAACAGGCAGGAAAGTGAAGTTTAGGCCACAATCTGATCCTAATAACCTTCCTTAATTGAGTAGAATCAATGGACTGAATGATCTCCTCCTCCTCCTCATATTTCTTGAGCTCTTATGTTACTGAGAAAGGTGATGAAAAATTATTTTCACTTGTCAATAATTAGATGTAAATATACACTTAGCATAAGAAACAAAGAGGTAATTCGCAGAGTATTTTTCACAGAAGAGGTTATCAAGAATATGGAATGTATTATCACAGCAGCTCTTGAAGCCAAGCCAATCATAGCAATTAACATAGTGAAATAAACATTCAATGAATAAAAATATTAGAGGTGCAAAGGTAGACTGGAGAAATGAGACGTGTGGAATTTGAAGCGTTATGATCATTTGTTTTCAGAACTTCTGTGGGTGGCAAGGTGGTTCATTGGTTATCAATGCTGCCTCACACTGCCAGGGACCCAGGTTTGATTTCACTCTCGGGTGACTGGCTGTGTGGAGTTTGCACATTCTCCCTGTTTTCTCTGGATACTCCAGTTTCCTCCCATTGTCCAGAGATTGGGTGGATTGATGATGTCAGCTATCTATCGTGTCCAGGAATGGATTAGCCATAGGGAATGCAGGAATAGGGTGGGAGGTTGGATCTGGGTGGGATGTTCTTTGGAGGGTCGGTGTGACTTGATGGGCCAAATGGTCTGATTCCACGCTGTAGAAAATCCATGATTCTTGTCTCATATTTCATGAGTATTGCCTAATAATTCTTTACATCACAAGAACACAAGACTTCAGTCCACGATGTCATTCACTCAGCCCCTTGACCCCACTCAGTCAGGTCATGGTTGATATGTTTGTGGCTGTAACTCCACTTTGCTGCTGGTCACCCCACAAACCCCATTACCCTGGACTCCCCTGTCAAAAATCAACCCTTGATCCATTACTTTCTAGGAAAGACAATATTCCATAGGCTAATAATTCTCAGTAAAAGAAACGCTCTATCTTTGTTGTTTATCAAGGACCCTAACTTTTAAATGTATGACTCCTAGTTGAAAAGTCCTCAATGAGGGGATGGATCCTCTCAGCATCCACCCCAGCAAGTCCCCTAGGATCTTGTGTTCCTGTAAGCTGTTCAAGAAAACATCATCACTACCTTCACAATTAAATGCTTGTCTAACCAACAACACCGACATCCTGTGAATGGGTTTTTAAAAGTCATAACTTCTCATTCTTCTAAATTCGAATTACTTTTATTCTAATGTGTTTTGGCTGAGCCTGCTCAACATTTCCTTGTGAGGTTACCCCTTTCTCCTAGGAATCGTTACAGTTAATCCTCTTGGAACAGCTTTTAATGCAGTTAAGTCCCTTCTAAATTAAGGAGACCAAAATATGAGCTTCTGCTGACATTTGGCACCCCTTGAATTTGTTGTAGGGTGACCCATGTGCAGGGAGCGTGAATCAGGGCATGTGCAGTAATGTGGACTTCAGCATGCACTTTTCAAGAGTAATAATCAAATGTGCATGTGCAAATGTCTCACTAAGTTATGCCGAGTGGTGTTAGCAAATGCAGCCATTATTGAAATTTAAAAACCAATAATAAAAGTAGTTTTGAAGTGATACTGGAGACGAAACATAATTTCTGTCTTATTCAGAAAATCAAAGCAAAATCAAATTAAATTAAATCAAATGTTGTAATCATTTTGTAATGGATAGAAGTGGAATAATTGTTGATAATGAACATCCTTTACCAGAGATTTCTTTGTTTAGTTCTGTACAGAATAGCGAACGTGGAAAGAAACTTGGCAATGCAATGATCTCCACGAGTCGTAGTATGGTGCAAACAGGAAAAGCAGTTGGTAAGATAAAGCACTTCTTGGAAGTGTTTGTTAAGTAAATAATTTTCAATATGAATGCAAATAGAAATAGGTGTATTAATTGCTGATTATCCAGTTTCCCTTCCTGGTAATTATGCCAAGCTGACTTAATGGGTACGTTCCCTGTAAATGCAGTCGAGCTTCCTTTCAAAAACAGTCAAATACCAACCCTGAATTTCCCTCAATCTTTACAAGCAGCACTCTTATTTCCAAACATTTTCTCTTGAATACATCATTGCCTACCAAGTCCATCCCCCACCTTTCTTACAACTTACCAGGGATTGGAACTCAAACAAAATTTGTGGAAGCTAAGTAACAGCAATGGAGAAAGCAGTGATCCTAAGGAATGACAAATCAATAGGAAGAAATGTTTTCCATCAAAGAAACAAAGTGTAAACATTACCCTGACTACAAATACCCTAATAACAATCTTACAATGTTCTTTCAGTTAGGGAATCATTCCCTTAGACTGGGAAACTGCTTATCTCAATCTCTCTTTTAAATAGTTGAAGCAAAACGGGGAAATTATAGACGTTAGTTTTCCTAAATTTGTTGTGAAATCGCTAGTTTATATGAACTTCCAATAGGCATTTGATAAAATCTATCAAAGAGGATTGTCAACTTGTGTTCAATTTCTGAACTAGTTCAATCTTAAATTCCCATGAGCATCAACTTTACCTAACAAAAAAGGGAACGTGGACAAGTACATTTATTTTGCAGGATGTGACTCATGTTCTGCAAGATCTGCATTTAAGAGAATAGATTTATAATGAAATATTCAAAGAACATGTTAATGGACAAAACTGTGGCAAATATAAAGTCATCCACTTTGGATCTAGTAAGGCCCAAGTAACCAAAGGGTAGCTTAGGATACTTCATAAATTATTGAAATCCAGAAACAGTGTAGGACCATCTTATGCTAAGCTCAGGCCACCAACAGATCAGTTATGATCTTTAACAATTGGCAGAACAGGTTCAAGGGCCTAAATAGATTCAAGATTAGAGTGGTGCTGGAAAAGCACAGCAGGTCAGGCAGCATCTGTGGACCAGGAATATCGACATCTCAGGCAAAAGACCTTCATCGGAAATTATCCATTCCTAATGAGGGCTTTTGCCCAAAACGTTGATTTTTCTGCTTCTCAGATGCTGCCTGACCTGCTGTGCTTTTCCAGCATCACTCTAATCTCCAGCATCTGCATTATCCGCTTTCGCCAAAGGTCTACATAGCTCTATTCCTTTTCCATGTCATGCCAATGGTTGAATACTAATTCAGAGCCCAATAAATGCTACAACTCATGCTAAAAGACTACAATCTTAGAATAACTGATATAATAGTTATATTAATTACATCGAGAGTTATATCCTTTCTCTAGTGCACAAGATTTGAGTTTTGGTTGCTTTGCAAGTAGACATAGGTTGTCAAGTGTGTTATCTAACTTTCAATTGTCTATCAGTCAAGTGTTTTTAGAGAAGCAACAGAAAACACATGCAACTGAAAGGATATCAGAAATGGTATAGAAAAGAATCACTTGTCCCATTATGTCAGTCTCAGTTGAAAAATCAATTCAACCACCCTGATCTCACTTCCCAACATTTGATCTGTTGCCCTGCAGATTACCCTATTTGAAGTATATATCCAATTATCTTTTAAAAGAGTTATTTGAAGCAGTACATTTGACTTCCAGCGCCCCCGGGTGAAGACATTTTTTCCTCACCTCCCCTTTAATCCTTCCATCAATCACTCTAAACTTACGCCCCATGGTCATTGACCTTTCTGCTAAAGTAAATATTCCAATCAAATCTCCCGTCAGCCTCGTCTGTTCCAAGGAAAACAACCCAACCAGTCTTTCCTCATACCTATATTTTTCCAGTCCTGGCAACATTCTTGCCCATCTCCTCTGTTCCCTTTCTGCTGCAATTATGTCCTGTTTTTAAAGAAGTGTCTCGAACTTTGCACAATACTCAAGTTGTCACCTAACTAATCATCTATACAATTTCAGCAAAACATTCTGGTTGTTTAATCTGTAGCTCAGCTGATAAAGGAAAAGTTACATGCTTCACCACTTTACTGACTTGTCCTGTTATCTTTTGGGTTCAATTGCCATTCACTGGAATTGTACACATCTCGTATTCTCCCATTGTGTATCCCTGTTACTTATTTAAGCTCCCCAAATGCGTCACCTCGCGGTTCTCTTGGGTTCATTCACATTTATCATCTTTCAGCCAACTCAATAAGTCCCTCCTGCCATCTTCCTACAGTCTACAACAATCCTTTTCAGTGTTAACCATGGGGGTAATATTTGTGTCATACGCATGTTCTTGATCATGTTGCCTGCATTTCTGTCCAAATCATTTAGATGATAAGATATAGGAGCAGAATTAGGCCATTCGGCCCATCAAGTCTGTTCCGCTGCACGATCATGTTTGATATGTTTCTCAACCGCATTCACTTGCCTTCTCCTTGTAACTTTTGATCTCCTTACTAATCAAGACCTTACCTATCTTTGTCTTAAATAAACTCAACGGCTTGGCTTCCACAGCCTCCTGCTTCAATGAGTTCCACAGAGTCATCACTCTCTGAATGAAGAAATTCAGTTGAAAAGAATTGTCTCTTCCTTCTGAGACTGTGCCCTTGGTAGTCCTAGTCTCTCCTATTAGTGGAACCATCTTCTCCATGTCCACTCTATTCAGACCTCTTAGCACCCTGTAAATTTCAATCAGACTCTCCCTCATTGTGTTTATACTCGAGGGGAGTTTAGAACCAAGTCCTCAACCACTCCTTATATGACAAGCCCTTCATGGTCGTACAACATGGAAACAGATCATTCCATCCGACCAGTCCACACCGACGATATTCCCAAATTAAATTAGTCCCACTTGCTGCATTTGGCCCATATCTCTCCAGATCTTTATTATTCACGTACTTATCCAAATGTCTTGTAAAGGTTATAACTGTACCTGCATCTACCACTTCCTTTGGTGCTTCATGCCACACTGAACCACTCTGTGTAAAAGATAATGCCCCTTGTATCCTTAAAACCTTTTCCTCACCTTAAAGATATGCCCCCTAGTTTTGAACTGCCCCACCCTAAGGAAAAGACCTTTGCTATGCACGTTAAAAATGCCCCTCATGATTTTATAAACCTCTATAAGGTCACCTCCTACACTCCAGTAAAAGAAGTCCCAGACTATCCAGCCAATTTTTATATATAACCTTCCATCCCCAGCAACATCCTGGGAAATCTTTTATGAATCCTCTCCAATTTTCTATAGCAGGGAGACCACATCTGCGTACAGTACTCTAGAAGATGCTTCATCAGTATTCTATATAACCTCGACATGACTTCCCAACTCCGATACTCGGAATCATTCTTGGAAACCTCCTCTGGATCCACTCCAATGACAGCAAATCTTTGTGTAGATATGGGACCCTAAAACTGCTTACATGTCTTAAATGTGGTCTGACCAGAGCCGACTAGAGCCTTACACAGCATCAACAATGCATCTCAGCTCTTATTTTGTGGCCATCTTAAATGAATGCCCACGTTGCATATGCCTTCCTAACTGCTGACTAAAGCTCCATGCTAACTTTAAGAGAATCCTGAATTAGGACTCCCAAGTCCTCTACCCTTCAGATTTCCGAAGCCTTTCCCTGGTTACATCTCTATTCTTCCTATTAAAATGTATAACCTCACACTTTGCCACATTATATTGCATCAGCTACACCTTTGCCCACGCACCTAGTTTCTGTAGCCTGCCTGTATTCTTGGCACTATGTTTTGTCATCTGCAAATTTAGCAACAATGCCTTCAGCCCTTCATCCACATCATTAATATATAACATGAATTGTTCCGATTCCAACACCATCCCCTGTAGAACTCCATTAGTCACCAGCTGCCATCCTGAAGTATTCTCCTTTATCCTGCTCTCTGCATTCTGCCAGTCAGCCAATCCTCTATCCATACCAGTAACTTTCTCCTAACGTTATGGGCTTTTATCTTATTTCGCAGTCTCCTGTGCAGTACTTTGTCAATGGCTTTCTGGAAATCCAAATAGATCACGACTACTGACTCTCTTTTCTCTAATTTGCTCATCACCCTCTCAAGAATTCTAACAGATTTGTCAGACATGACCGTCCCTCGATGAAGCCATGCTGACTCAGTCTCTTTTACCATCCACTTCCAAGTACTCCACAATCCCACCTTTAATAATGGGCTCTAAAATCTTACTGACCAAGGTCAGGCTAACCGGCCTATAGTTTCCTGTCTTCTGTCTGTCTCCCTTTTAAACAGGGTGTTATATTAGCCACTTTCCACTCCTCTGGGACTTTCCCTGACTCCAGTGTTTCCTGAAAGATTGCCACCAATGCCTCTACAATCTCCTCAGCCATCTCATCCAGTAATTTATCCATTTTCACACCTCTCAGCTTCCCCAGCATCATATGCTTAGTGATAGCCACTACATGTACCTCTGTCCCTTGACTGTCTTGAAGTTCTATTATGTTACTAATGTCTTCATCATAATGACTGATGCAAAGTACCTATTCAGTTCCTCTGCCATTTCTTTGTTCTGCTTTACTACTTCTCCAGCCTTAGCATCTAGTGTCCACTCGTCTCTCTTACCTTTTCGATACACTTTTTAAAGATATCACTAGCTAGCTTCTCATATTTCACCCACTAATCTTAATTCACATTGCATGCTGAAACTTTTATGCTGTTCCTGACTTCACTTGTCAGCCATCATTGCCTTATTCTCTCCGTAGCAGAAATCCATCCCAAGGAAGAAGTAACATACTGTGTCTCCCGAATTACCCTGGGGTAGCATGGTGGCTCAGTGGTTAACACTGCTGCCTCTCAGTACCAGGGCCACGGGTTCGATTCCAGCCTCGGGCGCTTGTGTGTTTGGAGTCTGCACATTCTCCCCATGTCTGCATGGGTTTCATCTAGGTGCTCTGGTTTCCTCCCACAGTCACAAAGATGTGCAGGTTAGGTGAATTGGCCATGCTAAATTACCTGTAGTGTTTAGAGATGTGTAGATTAGGTGCATTAGTCAGGGGAAATGGGATACTCTTCAGAGAGTCAGTGTGAACTTGTTAGGGCGAATGGCCTGTTTCGACACTGTAGGGATTCTGTGAGAAATTCCTGCCATTGCTGCTCCACTGTTATCCCTGTTAGGCTCCCCTTCCAATCAACTCTGGCCAAATTCTCCCTCATTCTCCCTTCAACTGCCTTATGAAGCCTGACTCACCACACATCACTAAATCTAGAATTGCCATTTTTCTAGTGGGCTCTAACAAGCTGACCAAATTAAAATCTCAGACAATTCACAAACTTCTGTTCTTGAGATCCATTATTAATCTGATTTTTCCAGTCCACCTGCATATTGAAGTCTCCCATAATTATTGGGATAGTGCCTTTCTTAGATGCTGTTTCTATCTCCTGACTTATTTTCTTCCTCACAGCCTGGCTCCTGCTAGGATTCCTGTACACAAGTCCCATCATGGTCTTTTTTTCTCTTTGTAGTTTCCCAACTGTACCCTCTCAGATCCTACATCTTCCAAATCTGTAACTACTTGCTATCAATTTAATTTCATTTCATACTAACAAGGCAACCCCACTCTCTGCCCATCTACCTGTCGTTTCGATAGGACGTGTTCCATGGATATTTAGTTCCCAGTTCTGATCTCCTTACAGCCATGTCCCTGTGATACCCACATACCTGCTAATTTCAATCTGTGCTACAAGTTCATTCACTTTATTATATAAGAAAAAACAGGGTATGTAGTACTTGTACAGCCCCACTGGTACTAGTCTTCTCGTCCTAAAAATACCCAATGATAGTTTGTTTGTTGATGAACCAATTTTGTATCCACTTATATTTCCCTGCATTCCACAGGCTTTTATTTTAAAACCAGTTCATCACATGGAAACTTACTGAAAGTCTTGCTAAAATCCAGAGACAATATGAAGTGAGCTACTTTCAATCTTCCTTGCCTTTTCCCAAAAGAAAATCAAATTAGACAATCTTCCTTACACAAATTCAAACCACCCTTAATTATTCTATGCCTTTCAACTTTGAGTTGATTCTCTCAGAATTGATACCAGTCATTTACTGGAATCAGCTATTATTGAGGTTATAATCAAGAATGTGGTGCTGGAAAAGCACAGCAGGTTAGGCAGCATTCAGGGATGAAGGGCACTTGCCTGAAACATAGATTCTCCTGCTCCCCAGATGCTGTCCAACCTGCCGAGCTTTTCCAGCACCACACTCTGGACTCTGATCTCCAGCGTCTGCAATTCTCACTTTCTATTATTGAGATTAGACTAACTGTTTTGTGATTATTCATTTTATCCCCTCCCTCCCTTTTTAAATCAAAAGTTACATTGTCAATCCTTTAATCCTCCAGTACCACAGTTGTATCCAGTGAGGAGTGGAAAATGACAGTCAAACCTTCCATTGTTTCCTCCCTGGAAACTAGGCTGGAGTACATTTTATCCAGCCCTCAGTCTTTTTTATAAATGTGCGCAAGAGACCTTAAAAAGTTCAAATACAGATGCTTGAAATATGCAACAAGTCTGTCATCATCTATAAAGAAACAAGACAGATTCCAAAGTTTTAGCTGTGCGCCTTTAATCAGAAACAAGGACTGACTTTTTATTTACTCTTTTGAACATATTGAATTACTTGCTTTGTATTTAGTTTTGTTTTAAATTACAGAAGTAATATGCTTATGTTTTTACAATTTAGCTAAAGTGCAGAAGAAAAGTGTGTGATCTGCATATTTGAACTGCATAAAGGGATTTGAGGTTTGTCCTCATTTCCCTGAAAACTGGTTGAATGACAGCCTGGCTTTGCTGCTCCTCTCCCTTGTAAAATTGCTGTTTCTCTGTATACAGCTGTTAATTGTTTTGTAAACTGAATTATTTACAGAATATATTATTTACTTTTGTTGTTTCTTGATACAGGTCAGTCTGTAGGGGGGGCACTGACAAGTGCCAAGTCTGCTATGACTTCTTGGTTTTCTACCTTCAATCAACAGGCCACAGCACCCTACTCTGAAAGGCAAAGTGGGAAGCACTGATCCCATCAGAGGCGTCACATTGCTTACATGCACTGAATATGTCAATATTGCATAAAGAGCAGGAACTCGATAGTAACCATTCCTTTTACAAATAAATCAAACTCTGTACCTTGTTTCCAGTGCATAAAATGAAGATGAGATGGATCAGTGTTTATGTATGTCATGTATATAGTTACAAAGTTTTCACTATTGAATGTCTGCTGATTAAATGTAAAACGTGTTTTTGAGCAATTCTTAGTTGTTTCACTGACTGTCACAGTAATCAATTTTTCCTCATGTTAAAACAATAAAGGGCCATGGATTAATTAAATTCTTCCCCCTCCAACTAATACACTTTCAATTTTTCTCATTGGGGTTATTAACTATAACTTGGAAAACAGGTTACTTTTTCATTCAATTTTTAAACTCTGAACAACTATTTGCAGACACTGCCACAACCACAATTGCTAAAAAGTGTAATCATTTTTAATTAGGACCCATATCTGTTTTTAAACTCACTTTGGTCAGACAGCATTCACTGGAACATAAATTCCAGTTTTTAAGTAACTGTTAAAACATTATGAAATGACCAGTACATGCATTACAACAACATTAAAAGTAGTAGTTAAAAAAAGTCAAATTCAATTACCCCTGCCTCCAAAGAATGCAACATATTCAAATCATGAATCTAAACACTAATTTTAATCCATTTTTATGACTTTCATTGATTCCAGTCCCTCACTTTCATTTGATTTGATAGTGTGCTGGTACACGTAACAATTAACATTTTGCAGAGCTTATATCCAGCCTAAAGAATGGAACCAAACTCTGCAAATATCACTGTCCAGTCATGCTCTAAGATTTTTTTTTTAAATTTTGTGAAAACCATTCTCCACATATTTACCTGTGAAGTTGGTTAGCAATTGTGAAAGGGAAGCCTAAAATACGGTTCACAAAGTATTCTGACATCAGAAAAGCTATTTTTGGATGTTGCTGTCTTTTCATTTAGAAAGTATTCAGATGGTCTTTGGTAAAAGCTGCCAGAGGAAATAGAGAGTTATCTACTTTGCCATCTTTGAAAGATAAGTGAGTAATGAAGTTCCAATATTAGGATCTTTTGGGGCTGTGGGAGGGGTTTGGGGATGGAAGGGACAAGATAATTAAACACTAGTCTGTTTAAAAGTACTGTTTATACCCCGATATCAAAAAAAATGCTTTAATGTCTTTCAAATCAACCAAGGAAACCTATAATCTTCAAAGCATCACATACAGTCCTTATCCTATCAACCTTCTTTCACTTTTAATCCATCTGGTATGCAACATTGTGAACTATGTCATCCAAATACCACCTCCTGAATGCAGAATCCATTTATAGCTGCATAATAAGACTGTCAAGAGTATTGTTTCACAAAAGATCTTTGTAACGGGTTTATCCCATAGTTGTATTTTATTCAAATATTTAAATTGAAACAACAGATGTATACTATAGTTCGTTATTCTATAAAAATTATAGCTTTGCAAATGTTTTCCTGTTATCACTCTAAAGTGTACTTTGATATAAATATTACATACCAAAAAAGTACTCCTACTTGTAATTATGTCATTGGAAATGTTTTCCTGTTTGAGATTTTTGCACAGCTGTAAAGTTGTTTAATTTAGAATTGATTAATACTTCCATAAAACTGATTTCTCCAACAGCAATGTGTTTAGGATCTTATTGCTTTGTTCTACATAGAACATGAATCTTGTTTATTCAGTATACAACCAAAACGTCCTATATACTTCATAAATCTGCTAGAGAACAAGCTATCCCCAAATTAGGTATTGGATGATGGATGATTGACAATGAGAATTTATCATCAAGATGGAGCACGAAATGATCGATTCTGAGCCTAAAGAGGGCATTACGATAGCTGAGGCACGAGTTGACTATGATAGATGGGGCAACATTTCTTAAAAATATTACAGTGGTGAGATATGACAAACAGTGCACATGGGTGAACTACATTTTTCATTCCTGTATGGTGCAAAAGTAAAATGGGAAAGGTCACCAAACTATGGCTTACAAGGGAAATTAGTATTAAAGCCAAAGGAAGAGGGATACAATTTTTTTTTCCCCCGTCTGGCCAATTAGCAAAGGAGGACAAAGGGTTTGTTTAAGAAATGGAAACAAGTAACATAAAACTGACTTATGAAGACTAAAAAGTTAATGAAAGCAGAAGTAGGTCCTTTAAAGTCAAAAACAGGGAATTTATAATGACCAACAAAAAAAGCTGACCAACTGAATACATCCTTTGTAATCACAGAACCAAAGAAAGACAAATAACATAAATGCTGGGCAACACAGGATTTCGTGAGAGGGAAGAACTGAAAGGAATCAGTATTAATAAAGTGTGTTAGGAAAATTGATCAGATTTAAGGCAGATAGATTCGCAGAGTCTGATAATGTACATCCCAGGGTATTTAAGTGGGCGTGGAAATAGTCTATATATTGGCAGTCATCTTCCAAGTTTCTGTAAATTCTGGAACAGTTCAAGCCAACTGGAGGATAGTTAATGTTTACAAAAGTAAGCAGAAAGAATAGCAGCAATTAAAGAACAATTAGCTTCCCCATTGGTAGTTGGAAAAATTTGAGTCCATGACAAAGATTTAATAAATGAGCACTTGAAAAACAGTGACAGGATTGAACCATCAGCATGGATTTATGATTGGGACATCATACTTGCCAAATCTACTGGAATTCTTCAAGGGGGTAAGTCTTAGAATTGATGCGAGCCAGCAAACGTGGATTATTTGGACTTTTTGAGGGTTTTGTTTTTGAGGTGGGGCACAAGCAATGTGAGACAAGACCCAAGCATTGCCATACACCAGTCACTGAAGGTCAGCATTCAGCTGCCACTAATAGTCAAGGCAACAAATTGGATGTTGACCAAAGAAGACTATTTGAGCACAGGAGCAGACATCTTGCTGCAATTAAACAGGGACTTGGTAAGACCACACCTAGAATAGAGTGTGTAGTTTTGGTCTCCTTATCTGAGGCAAGATGTTCTTGCTTTAGAGGGAGTGCAGCAAAGACTTCTCAGACTGATTCCTGGAATGTCAGGGTTGATGAATGAGGAGAGATTGAATCAGTTAAGATTATATTCACTGGAGATCAAAAGAATGAGGATGGAGGGAATCCAGAACCAGGGATCACAGTCTAAGGGTTCAAGGTAAACTATTTAGGACTGAGCTGAAGAGTGCTGAGCATATGAAATTTGCTGCAATAGCAGTTGAAGCCAAACTATTAGATGATTTCAAGAAGGTTGATATAGCACTGAGGGCTAAAGGGATCAAAGCATAAGGGGGGAAAACTGGAACAGGCTATTGAGTTGGATAATCAGCCATGGTCATAATAAATGACAAAGAGCTAAATGGCCTACTTCTGCTTTTCATGTTTCTATTGTGCAATAGGACAATGTTCTCTAACTTTTCCAAAGTTTGGAGACACAGTATGATGTATTCAAAACCATCAAGCTTTGAAGAGTAAAGTTAAGCTTTTCAGTTCAAAGAATGGTTATTATTCCTTCAAAACCATGTCACATTGTTCTAGGAAATGTCAGAGTTTGCAGTTCAATTTCAGATTCAAAGCAAAGTCCCACTTTAATCTACAGCTACATTGGAAAAAACAAGGATATGATATAACCCCAATACTAGAGCAACAAAATGATCCCTGGAAATTGTGAATATCAACATAGAACACAGGGAATAAATTCTGGACTTGATTCACAAAGTTCCACTGAATTATCAACTGCCAACTTATCCACATCTAAATGAGAAACTTTTCCAAAATGTTTGACAACATGCAGAGGTTAGTACAGTATAGATCTTCCAAGTTTGCATCACAAAAAGAAAGCAAACATTTACTTGTGAAGGTTTTTAATAAATTAATTTAATTCAAAATACAGTGCCAGAGGAACACAATGCAGCTGAACATGCGAGTAGGGATTACATGAAGCACCTGTGCTCATGTTAGAATGGAGAGCCCAACAACTGCTAGTGGTTCCTGGGAGTTATGCCAGAGCAGTGCTGGGTCAGTTCTGCTCTCCTGCACGCAGGATACAGTTCATTCTTGAAACATTTCAGTCAAACCAACTGTATTAAAACCTAATGGCTAGGATACTTATACACAATCACACTACAGTAACAGTTGCCTTAAATTAATGAAATACAAAATAAAGACCTGGTTGTTACTCACTAAAACTTGTTTTACAAATGAAAATTCAGCAGCAGGAAGTTGTAATATGGATGAGCCTATGTTACTTGCAATGTGGAGGAACACGAAGTGATTTAAGTTCCACACAGACCCGCACTACAAGCAGCTGCCAGTCACTGAACAGCCACCCACTAATAAATCTGGTAAACTACCAGCTGCTTGGTAGACCTGCAACCTGGAATAAATGGGAATATTTTATGGAAATTAGAGAACACAGATTGAATAGATACAACCTTTGACTGAACCTGCAGTCAGCCGCCTTGCTCAGTCTAGTTTTTCACTGGGACGATCCCCATGATTTCTTACCTTTGTGGTCAAATCCAGGGATAATTGTGTAAGTAAAACAATGTTTCTCTTGTAAATTAGTCACATTGTAACAATAATACAATAATCTCTTTAGCAGAACATATGGTATCTAGGAGTAGATGATACAACACAACTGGATTCTCAGTTATTTACACAATACTATGCAAACTTAGTGACATGCTGTGCTGAACACAGTTACTGCTTAATCAGTTAGACTAAACCCTGTCATGATCTGGAAGCTTGTGACGTACATATTGCTGTTCTATGCATGTCTTAGGAATCCACAGCACGTGCCCATTTTTCGCTAACTATTCAACGGCAAAGCAACCACATCGCCATCCAATTCAAATTCATCTGCTCCATCTTGTGAGAATAGAGATGGTGGAGGTTTCCACAGAGATTCTTCCAGACACGAGGGGTAAAGTTTCCCCATAGTGCACCGAAAATCTTTGCCAAGGTCCCAGAGGACTCTCTCTGAAATAGACTGCCGCAGGATCCATTGGTCAAGTTCCATGTTGTACTGATAGATTGCATACTTGGGTTTCTCATTCATGTGAGTGTCTCTCATGAACACACATAGACAGTTCAAGACCACTACTGCTCTCACACAGGGGTCAGAGTAGCGCTTTGCAGGGATATTAGTTGCTATCTTCCACTCATTTTTCATCACATCATAAACTTCGACAGTTACAGATGAACCATCAACAGTGCTTGAAGGTATTCGAATGCCTGAGTTATTGCCAATATGCAAACCACCAATGTAGAAGATTTTGTCTCCAAACGCTGCAGCTGAAGCAAAACACCTGCTTGTTTGACGTGCAGCCATTTCAACCCACGAGTCAGTACGTGGGCAGTAGCAAAATGTTAGATTGTGTGCCATGACATAAATGTAGTCTTCCACTGCTACTGCTGCATTCCACTGCCAAGCACAAGGCAAGGGCGTAACTAAAGTCCATTCATCTGTTTCACAATTATACCTTTCCACCGTCCGTTTGTTCATTTCCCCTCCAACACTGTCCCCTCCAATTGCATAGATATATCCTTCACAGCAAACCAAAGAAGGTCGGTTGCGAGCACACAACATTGGACTCTTTGGAACCCATATGTTCTGTTGAGCATCAAAAAGATAGAAACAATTCACAGGTCTATAAGCAGCCTGAAGTTTGCTTGCCTTGCTATTGTTGCTGATTGGAGCTTTTAAAGGGACTTGTCCACCTGCAATGTAAATGTCATTGTCAGGAGTAACAAGTGTTCCTACTCTTTGCAAATCTCCAGGAGGATTACGGAGTTTATACACCTTCTCTGCCTGAGGGCTGTAGCAAACAGCACAAAAGGAAGAACGAGGACTTTCACTAGAGGCTTCAGTGAATATCAGCATCTCTTCTTTAGTCATACCAAGTCTAGGTTTGAAAAATTTTGGCATAGATTTATACAGTCCTTGCACCACTACAGACTTATCATTAGGTGGTAAGCCTTGGAACCATGCCCTCTGTGTTACCTCAGAAAGTGCATCAATTCTTATTTGGCCAAGGACTGAAGATAGATATTGGGATCGTGATTCAGTGTCATATTCAAGCCACACCATAGCAGCTTCACGGACTGTCTCTTCCTTCTCCACATTTAAATTGTCACTGCTGAGAATATCTATCAAAAGATCATGTGAGAGCTGCAAAAAAGCATCTTGATGGTAAACAGCAGTAAATTTGTGCTCCACCATTCGCTTTGCACATATTTTCAGTTCTTCGCAGCTGTATAAATCTGCAAAGCTCAGTAATCGGACACAGTTCTCAGCATTAATTTTCTTTATTAAATATTCTCGACACCGTTGAGATACGGTTTCCACCTGCAAGAAGAGGAAGATCATTTAAATCAACACAATAGGATATACTTTCGAATTATATACATTAACTTCAAAAGCAGACTTCACTAACATTTTTCTAACATGATCTGAAACTATTAAAAGCAGCTGGTCTCATTAAAGCACATATCCACCGTTCAGTCACAGTAATTCAGCCTAGCACTTCTAATTGTGAATGATTCCAGTACTATGTTCAAACAAGTGCAATAATGTGAAGAAAAATTTAAATAAATTTAAACAAACTCATGAACAAGACCTTGTGCCTAGTATTGTCAGATATCCTGCTCCTCCTCCTTTCCCCACTCCCATGGATGCTTAACCAGGCTGTGATGTCTTTAAAGGCTTTCACAACAGGACCATGGTACGAGATAAACACAAGATTAGGAATTACATTCATTTGAAAGATGTATTTGGAGTAGTTGGATTAAACATGCCTTTCGCATTATAGCTTCTACGTTACAGTTTCACAATTAAATTCCAAATTATTTTGTGTTTTGCAAGAACATAAGAATAAAGTGCAATAGGCCACAGAGCCTCCAGTCATTGCAGCAATTCAATATGATCATTGTCGATGTAAATGTGGCCATTTGAAACTTTCATATTAAGGCCCCTTAATTTGAGACTGTTGCTGAAACTATTGAACTTGGCCTGAAAGGTTTTTCACTTTGGTCACAAGAATAGAAAAAAACAAAACATTTTATAAAGAGGTGCGACATTTGTAAGCATTCATGTTCAGAAAGACAAATGTGTTTGCACAGGTCAGTCTACTATAACACATATTTCATCAACGCAAATTTGCTGTAACATGATTGATGAATTTGGGACACTGTTTCTAATGCATGAACTTTCAAAACGAATGTTGGCTGTAACTTGATTACATCACCAACACTAAGTGCTGTTTCTGAAGTGCAATTTTTCTAGAACGCAACCACCACGTTATAGAACTACCTGTACAAGGAATGTGGAAATTTAGTATACTGGTGCAGCAAGCAGTTCGGAAAAAAAATGCATTTTATCACAAGAGATTTGGAGCACAGATATAAAGACATCTTGCTAAAATTGAAAAGGATTTTGCTTAATGCACATTTGAAGTATTATGTACTGTTTTGGTCTCCACATTAAAGAGCTGATCATATAAAGATGAGGTGAGTAGAGCTTTTTTTTAAAAACTCAAAGGGTTACAAATCTTTAGAATTCTCCATTCCTGAAGGTTGTGCATGCTCCATCATTGAGCACACTTAAGATTAGCGTGGACAGGTTTTAGTCTCTGAAAATCCAGGAATATGGGGAGCAGGCAGAAAACAGGAATTGAAGTCAAAGGTGAGCGACGATCAAAATTAACAACAAAGCAGGTTCAACTGGTCATACAGTCTATTGCTCTTTTAGGTTTTTGTGGCATAACTGCATTTAGTTATTTATGCACCAGGACACCCAAATCATTCTGTACTGTAGAGTTCTACAAGTTCTCACCAATTAACTAATTTCTTAAATCTTCCTGCCACAGTGAACAAAAATCATCTTTTCTCATAGAATATGCCATCAGCCAAATATTTGTAACTTAATTCAAACCCCTTTCTAAACTGTCTTGACAATTTGCTTTCCAACCTAGCTTTGTCATCAGCATATGTAGCTATCACAAATTCAGTCCCATCATCCAAGTCAGTGATTATAGATTGTAAACAGTTTAGTGCCTAGTACTCCTTAGTTTGCCAACTGCAAATAACCACATATCTGTACTTTCAGCTTGCTTTTAGCAAACCGATTCTCAATCCATCATAATACGTTACCTCCTACAGCTGGAAGTGTGATGACGCTGTCTGCTAATCTAAATGTACCACATGTTCAGGTCCCCTTTATGCATTGTGTCACTTCCTGAGTTATCCAATAAATTCGTCATGTGATTTCCCTTTCAAAAGGCGATGCTAGGTCTACCTGACTGTTTCATTATTTTTCAAATGTTGCATGATTCCCTCCTCAATAATGAATTCTAGCAATTTCTCTGACAAACATTATAGTTTATAGTTTCCTACTTTCTGGCCTATCCCCTCCCTATCACTATACTCCATTCCCTTCGGAATAAGAGCTAAAGTTCGATTACGCTTCCCATTCTAATTAATGCACAAGGACTTCCAAACCCATGTTGGAGCTTCTGCAGTATTTTTTCACGTAGATAATATTCAGCTCCTTCATTCTTCCACAAAAAAGAGCATATATAATCTCATATTTTCTCATATTATATTCAACTTGTGTTGTTTTTGCCCATTCAATCTGTCCCTATCTCTCTGCAGACTCCTTGTGCCATCCTCACCACTTGCCTCGCCACTATTTTCCTTTGGATCAGCTGCAAAATTGGCTATAATACATTCTTTCCCACTATGCAGGACACTAACATTCAGTAAATAGTTGTCAATCCCTTTACTGTAGGCGTTTTCATACAGTTTTATCTCCTAATCTCTCACTTAATCTCTTAAATTAGTCACTCCTTCTCAGAGTACTTTTCTTTCTCAATGGAAAATAACTTTCTGAAATCTCTCTTTAAATATCTAGCAGTTCTTCGCTACTGTCCTATCTTTAAATGAATTTCCCCATTTGAATTCAGCCAACTTTGCCTTCTGAAACTTAAATAAAGACAGTTAAAAGGAGAAACAGTCTAAAATACACACTTCTCACCAAACACAAAATGAAATGCCATGTTATGTTCGCTGTTGCCTAGAAGCTCCTTTAGTTTTAAGTCATTAATCCAGTCTTACTGCACATGACCAGGTTAAGATTGCCCTACTTCTGGTTGGCACTCGGATGTGCTGTGCTAAGAAACTGTCCTGAATGTATTCTTGAAATTCATCTTATAGGCTACCTTTGACAATTGGATATGTATACAAGTTTAAAATCTCCCATAATAAATGCACATTTTTTTACAAGTCCCCATTACGTCGTCTTTAATATTTCAGCAATTCCACCATCTTTTCCTAGGTTTCGATCCTTTCAAAATGTCAGATATCTTTGAACATTTAGGTCTTAGCCTTGATAATCATGCAACCATGAGGTGTTGAAGAGTTAATTTATTATGCTGCCATGTGAGAAATTGGATGTCTCAGGGGGTGCATTGTTCTGTCTTGTAAGCAGGATGTGACAATCTAATCGTACACTGTATATGCAGCTTAAGGAATAACCTAATCTCTCACTCACTTTTAAGGAATAATGTAATCACTTTACATTGTTTTTGGATGGCATGTGACTATGGAGAAGTGGTAGGGGGTTATGTCTTGCATGCATGGCCCCTGTGATATAAATCCCTTTGTAAAGGGAGGAGGTTCCCTTGTTTGGACAGCCTCGCTTGACATGCTCCACAAGCATCACGATGAGTGTTAAGTGATCCTCAAAAGCTTGTACTTGCTGAAATAAATTGTGGCTGTTCACAGAAATTGATGTATTGCAGTTGCATCAAGCATGTAAAAATCTCAAGAAGAGAAGCTAACAATGATCCCTTCATTTTTGTTTTCCTATGCACGCTATCATCCATCCATTTTGTTACAAATGCTGCATGCATTCAGATTACAGATCTTTTTATCTATTATTCTTGCAAGCTTGCTTGCTTCCTGCTCTCACATGCCAGCGAGATCCTATGCTCTGCTCCTTCCGGCCACACAATGGCTGTCATTACGCATGTGATTGCTTTGCCGTAATGCCTCATGCTCTTTCAACATCAGTCCCCTTATAGTCACAACCTCCTGTACTTGACTGCAAACTAAATTCTCAGGACACAGTCGAACAGAACAAAGTGTCCCCCCGCCAGATGCATCAGTGTCTGAAGTACAGATTCCTGGTCGTCAATTCCTAGCTAAAGTTATTCAAGCTGTAGGTACTTACTGTAGATGTGGTTGCTGTGGATTATGACAGCTGTCCAATGGCTCAAATACACAAAGCTTTTCTGCCATTTCTGTATTAATTTGAGAAATATCACAATGATGATCTAAAGTTACATCAAGTGATTAGGCTACAAATTTAACAGAACACTTAGTTCTCCAGGAACCGTTTAAACTGCTGCATCCTTTCAGAGAGATAACTTTCAAAACTCCAACCATTCACTTAACCTGCTTACCTATTAATGTTCCTAGACTTCCATCTCTCATGTCCCACTGCTGGTCTGACTCCCTTCCTCTGACCACTCATTTTTTCAGAGATCTGAACAGCATTCCTCCTTCACAACATCAAATTCCTAAAGATCTCTTTATTTCAATCTTTTCAATGACAAGCCAAAATTACCATATTAGTTAATACCATCGCTTAATTAATGGATGCGTAGGATCAACTGAATAATGGTGTACTTACTAGGAGTATTGAAGTAGACACAGCTGATACACACCATGGAAACACAAAGTGATCCAATTTGATTGTTTGTTATAAGGTAGACACAAGAAAATCCCTTTCCCTATGTGCAATTGTACATTTTTCCTGAAGTTTACTATTAATGCCAGGTCATCCACCTAATCAAAGCTTCTGAAGCCAATAAATACAGTTTGCTTGAACATTCTTCACACTAAGAAAAAACTCTGCAAACTGATTTTTTTTGTGTATCAATGATACCTGGGACAAGCTTCAAACACCACCTTCCAACTTTAAGAGGGTACTGAAGTGACCTCCCTTTTGCAACTAGAATCAAAATGACAACACAGGAGGCTGCCATTCGGCCTCTCATAGATCCTTCATAAAACATTTTTAAAAATTGAAATCAAAGATACTCTCAGTAATTGTGCCATGAAACAAGCACTGAAGGACATAAAAACCCACTTGATTCATAAATGTCCTTGAGGGAAAGAATTTCTACTGCCCAAACCTGAACTGATCCGCATATATTACCAGTCTCCAATCCCAGCTTAATATTGAGCATATTCTTCAATTCCAAAGTGCTAGAAGAATTCAGCGATACGTGCAGAGCATAACCTGGCAGCTCAAAGTTGGGTTCTCATAAGGTACTGTGAGCCATCAGCTGCAAAAGAATTTGTAATCTCTCAGCTCAGGATAGAAACAACTTGGTTGGATGACTATAGGACAAACAGCAGTCAGATCTGTTGCAACTTAGTGCAGCTACTGCAACAGACTACTTGCACACCTACAAAAAGGAAAAGAATGCCATAGACAAAGCTAAGCTGGTCAACACAAGGTTCTGCCATATCCAGTCACAACAGGTAGCAGCAACCCGAAAATAATTTAATCTCAATGGGAGAACAATGACTCAGAAGACAAGGCTGTAGGCCATGCAACCAATTTTAGGTGGCAGTATGGCATGGACGATCCATTTCCATTTCCTCCTGGTGTCCACAACATCAAGATACCAATCTTCAGCCAATTCAAATCACTCCCACTTGATACTGAGAAATGACTGAAGGCATTTTTAGTTATGGCTGAAAGCAGTAGATTCTGCAAAGCTGACAACATCCAATTAGTAGTACTGAATATTTGTACTCCAGCACCAGCCTTGTCCCAAACCAAGCTGTTCCTGAAATCTAGCGTATATCCAATAACACTGAAAATTGTCTAGACATGCCCTGCCTACAGAAATCAGGACAAATATTGTTGAAACCAGTCAATTACCACCCAGTCAACCTCCTCTTAATCATCACAGCGATGGAAGGATTCATCGACAATTCGACGAAGAAGCACTTACTTAGCAATAACCTGCTCAATGATGCTCAGTATTGAATGCACCAGGGCCACCCAGCTCCTGACCTCATTACAGCCTTGACCCAAATATGGATCAAACAGCTAAACTCAGAGGTAGGGCAAGAACAACTAGCCTTGACAGTGCAAATTCAAAGATCCCTATACCCCAGGAGATTCTTAATTTAACATTTCAAATACATCGTGAGCCAAAATGAAATTAAAGAAATGGGCATAAATGGACTGAATTTATGAATATGTAAAACAAAAAAAATGCCTGGAGTAATCAGACATGTTTGCTCAAATTTAGGTGACTGTCCTGACTATAGAATATCCATATCCAAGCTATACCCATGAACGTTTAAAATAATGAGCACAGCTGCACTGTCAGTAAGAGGCGTCACAACTTGAAAACATAAGTCTTCAAAATTATTTCAATAACATTGATTCTGACAAGCCCAGAATTTCTCTATCAAACCACCTTTATGTTTGTGGACTATTCACAATACCTAGAATATGGAATTAGTAAAACCAAGGAGTAAAAAAAGGAAGGGTGGTTGAAACTAAATCAATCATGGACACAGATGTGATTTGCATACAAGATGCAGCATGTATTTCGGAATCTGCTGATACAGTATGCAAGGATAACACTGAAAAGGTCTCATCACCTGCAGAGATGGGAACAATTCACTGAGAAATCGTCAGGGTCAATACCGCTTGAAATAGAGGAAACACAGAAACAGCATTTATTGGTATTCACCAAATTTGATGGGAGAAAGGTTTGTACATTGCACCAGAGTGCTCACAGCAATCAATCCAGTATTTTACAGGAGCATCCCAAAATTTACTCTCATTTTCCTCCTCCTAAATTTCTCCAGCCAGTACTGGTCAGACTACAGAAGTCCCCATTGTTACTGCGCGAGTGTCATCCATCCCCATCATTTCTCACTTTTTTCCTCCCCTTTCAGATAATTGGCACTTTGGCCTTATTGAGTTGTGAACATTACTCAGACAGGATCAGGTCAAAATCTGGAACTAGAGTTGAACAAGAAAGCTGCAGGTTCACCTCCCTCAAACAGCAACAGAGATAAAGACATACAAAGTTGAGTGGGTGTTTCTAGAGTCAATTGAGAATCATAGTTTTAGGCGAAGGAGTTGCAGATTTAAAAAACAGATGACAAGGAATTACATCTCTCAAAAGTTCATGAATCTGTGGAATCCATTAATCAAGAGTATGATGGACACTGAATATTTAAGATGATATAGATTTTTAATTAGTAACAGATTAAAAGGTACCAGATAGGAAAGGAGAGGGGAGGCTGAGATTATTAGCCATGACCATTTGAAAAGATGGAATAGACTCAAGGAACTGAATTGCCTACTCCTACACCCAGCTCTTATATTCGTGTGTTACTTACCCAGTTGTCAAAAAAAAATTTCCTTATACCTTAATTCATTAATGGTGCTTCAGTGTTTAGCTCACTTGTTTCTTTTTAAAAGTACAACACATTTTTCCTAAATTCTGAAAAATACTTTTTTTCTATATCACTTTGCCAAAATTGTCATTTCATTTTTTCCAAATTCATTCCAAGACCTTCAAAAAAGAAATGTCATCTACAAATTATTACCCAGTTTTTTTTGTCATGCTCAGACCCATGGTCAATTATCTTAAAGATAATCATATTATGGTCACTATTGCCAGTATGTTCCCTTGCTTCTCTGATTCATTTCCCACTGTTCAATTCACTCCTGAAACCTCCTGAGTTAAGTGTCGTGCACGTTCAACTGGAAGAAATCCAGCACACACTGTGGGAACCATATTCCTTTATCTTCCCCATTTGGGCAATTAATTTTAAAGTTGCTGAAATTCCCTAGGGTTATTATTCCATTTTTTTCCTTCAATTACTTAATTTATTTGCATACCTCTTACTCTAACCCGTTTCCAGCATTAGGGAATCTGTAGATTACTTTACAATTGAAAATTACGTGCAAGTCAAATGCTATTAGATCTTACTGGTGATTGCACACTTTTTCCACTGCCTTTGTGTCCTTTCCTCCATTTAACCTGATTTCACCCCCTCTTTTTTAAAAATGTCATATCCATACAATGAGTAATTTCTAGTCCTGAAATGCACCCGTTATCTTGATTTCCAAATTGCTGCTTATCTACCCTGACATGACAATACAAAACCATTGGCCCATTGAATCTGCACTAGTTTGTTTGAACAGCAATCTTAACACCATTCCCCAGTGATGCTCTGAATTTTTCTCTCCTTCAAGCAATCAGCCAATTTTCTTTCGGAGGCTACTAATCAACCATCAGCTCTTCAGACCACACATTCCAAACACATCTGATGTATTAAAGCTTTTGATAAAAATTAAAATAAAACATTGCAAAAAAGAGCCAAGAGACTAAGCTTTTCATCTTTCATTCATCAGATCTAGGACACAAAAAACAAGCTCAGAGGAAAAAAAAAACACCTTTCAATATAGAATAAGAAACAATTCAGCCAATAGCAAGAAATTATGATCACTCTTGAATCGCAGACATAGCAGGTTGATCGATCAGGTCAACTCTAGTCCCCATTTGGCAATGTTAAGTCAAATTACTTATTTAACATCAAAGCTTCTCCAAATTCATTAAAGCATCATTAGGCTTGTAACAGGCCCACACTCCATTCAGTGTAATGTGTCTCTTGACAAATTTACTTAATTGGTTTCCCTATTCCTGCCAGCCTATTACAGTTCTGCAATACCTCTGTTTAAATGTTTCAGTCAGTCTAACAGTGCTCCTCTGGTCTCCAGCACTCCACAAAGCATTGTGCACAACACCACTCTTAAAGAGATCATTGGATTCTTGATCACACATTTCAGAGTACCAACTTGCAGAAGTTATCTTGTAGTTAATTTCTTACCTGCAGAAAAGACGATGTCTCATAGAGCTGTTCCACAGTGCTGTCATTTATTGCCAGGTTACCCGTGTATGCATATCTAATGATTATCTGAAGTGTGGGTGCGTCCACATTCTGCAAGTGAACGTGTGTTTGCTTGCTTTCACTCAGTCCACTCATAAACATAGCCCTGAAGAGAGATCCAATGTAGGTAACTAACTAATGTAGGTAAGTAAAATGAGACAATAGAGAACAATTACAGAGCCAAAGCAGATAACAATTATTTGTCACTTGCACTTTTTTAAAAAGAAATTGTGTTCTTACTTGCTTTTCTTTCTTCATTCATTCAAGATGTAAGCTTTCTATTCTCTTTATTACTACTGCCAATTATACCACATTTTTTTATTTTTCTATTCAGAGTCATAGAGCACACCACAATTTAGCTGGTGCCAAATTAAATCAGAATAAAATAATCCCAGTAATTCATTTGGATTAAATAAACAGTTAAATTAAACAGATGTGAACATATATAACATCAATACTGGTACTTCCCATTAATATTCATGCTTAATTGGTTTTGACACTGAGTAGCAGCAGTGTACGCCATCAACAAGATGCACTGCAGAAATTCACCATGGGTCCCTAGACAGCAATTTCAAAATCCATGGCCCTAATAGTCAGCAAGAAATTGAAAAACAAATTTGTATGGAGATCTCAGTTATCTGTAAGAATAATCAGGTGGTTATGACAGAGGGCTTTAAATTTCTGAACATAGATTAGGACTGCCATACTGTTAAGGTTTTAGATGGAGAGGAATTTGTTAAGTGTGTACATGAAAATTTTCTGAATCAATTTGTGGATGTACCTACTGTAGAAGGTGCAAAACTTGATGTACTCTTGGGAAATAAGGCATGGCAGGTAACTGAGGTATCATTGGGAGAGCACTTTAGGGCCAGCGACCAAACTTCTATTAGTTTTAAAAGACTGATGGAAACGGATAGACCAGATCTAAAAGTTGAAGTTCTAAATTGGAGGAAGGCTAATTTTGATGGTATTAAGCAAGAGCTTTTAAAAGCTGATTGGGGGCAGATGTTCGCAGGTAAAGGGACAGCTAGAAAATGGGAAGACTTCAGAAATGAGATAACGAGAGTCCAGAGACAGTATATTCCTGTTAGGGTGAAAGGAAAGGCTGGTAGGTGCAGGGAATGCTGGATGACTAAAGAAATTGAGGGTTTGGTCAAGAAAAAAAGGAAGCATGTAGGGAAATAGATGATGACATCTTGCAAAATGTCCAGATTATAGAGGAAGTAGTGCTGGATGTCTTGAAATGCATAAAGGTGGATAAATCCCCAGGACCTGATCAGGTGTACCCGACAACTCTGTGGGAAGCTAGAGAAGTGATTGCTGGGCCTCTTGCTGAGATATTTGTATCACCAATAGTCACAGGTGAGGTGACGGAAGACTGGAGGTTGGCAAATGTAGTGCCACTGTTTAAGAAGGGCAATAAAGACAAGCTAGGGAACTATAGACCAGTGAGCCTGACCTCGGTGGTGGGCAAGTTGTTGGAGGGAATCCTGAGGGACAGGATGTACATGTATTTGGAAAGGCAAGGACTGATTAGGGACAGTCAACATGGCTTTGTGCATGGGAAATCATGTCTCACAAACTTGATTGAGTTTTTTTTTGAAGTAACAAACAGGATTGATGAGGGCAGAGCAACAGATGTGATCTGTATGGACTTCATTTAGGCATTCGACAAAGTTCCTCATGGGAGGCTGGTTAGCAAGGTTAGATCTCACGGAATACAGGGAGAAGTAGCCATTTGGATACAGATACCTTTGGATAAAGATAGAAGACAGAGGATGGTGGTGGAGCCAAAAATGAGAAAATGCAGGAAAATCACAGCAAGTTTGGCAGCATCAGTAAGGAGAGAAAATAGCTGACATTTTGAGTCTAACTGACCCTTTGTGGTGGTAGAGGGTTGTTTTACAGACTGGAGGCCTGTGACCAGTGGAGTGCAACAAGGATTGGTGCTGGGCCCTCTATTTTTTGTCATTTACATAAATGATTTGGATGCTAGCATAAGAGGTACAGTTAGCAAGTTTGCACCAAAATTGGAGGTGTAGTGGACAGTGAAGAGGGTTACCTCATATTACGACAGGATCTGGACCAGATGGGCCAATGGGCTGAGAAGTGGCACGTGGAGCTTAATTCAGATAAATGCGAGGGGCTGCATTTTGGGAAAGCAAACCTTAGCAGGACTTATACACTTAATGGTAAGGTCCTAGGGAGTGTTGCTGAACAAACAGACCTTGGAGTGCAGGTTCATAGCTCCTTGAAAGTGGAGTCACAGGTAGATAGGATAGTGAAGGTGGCGTTTGGTATGCTTTCCTTTACTGGTCAGAGTAAAGAGTACAGGAGTTGGGAGGTCATGTTACGGCTGTACAGGACATTGGTTAGGCCACTGTTGGAATATTGCGTGCAATTCTGTTCTCCTTCCTATCGGAAAGATGTTGTGAAACTTGAAAGGGTTCAGAAAAGATTTAAAAGGATGTTGCCAGGGTTGGAGGATTTGCGCTACAGGGAGAGGCTGAACAGGCTGGAGCTGGTTTCCCTGGAGCGGAGACTAAAAGGTGACCTTATAGGAGGTTTACAAAATTATGATGGGCATGGATAGGGTAAATAGGCAAAGTCTTTTCCTGGGGTCAGGGAGTCCAGAACTATAGGCCATAGGTTTAGGGTGAGTGGAGAAAGATATAAGGGAGACCCAAGGGGTAACTTTATCATGCAGAGGGTGGTACATGCGTGGAATGAGCTGCCAGAGGAAGAGGAATTGCAACATTTGAGGCATTTGGATGAGCATATGAATAGGAAGGGTTTGGAGGGATATGGGCCGTGTGCTGGGAGGTAGGAATAGATTGGGTTGGGATATCTGGTCAGCATGGACGGGTTGGACCGAAGGGTTTGTTTCCATGCTGTACATCTCTATTACTATGACTCTATGTCAGGTAGAGACAAGATAGATCGAGTGAATCCTTAGAAGAGTATAAAGGCAGCCGGAGTATACTTAAGAGGGAAAACAGGAGGGCAAAAAGGGGACATGAGATAGTTTTGGAAAATAGGGTTAAGGAGAATCCAAAAGTCTTTTACAAATACATTAAGGACAAAAAGGTAACTCAGGAGAGAATAAATCCCCACAAAGATCAGCAAGGTGGCCTATGTGTAGAGCCGCAGGAGATGCAAGAGATACTAAACGAGTATTTTGCATCAGTATTTACTGTGGAGAAGGACATGGAAGATATAGAAGTCAGGAAATAGATGATGACATCTTTAAAACTGTCCATATTACAGAGGAGGAAGTGATGGATGTCTTGACTGGATGTACCCGAGAACTCTGTAGGAAGCTAGGGAAGTGATTGCTGGGCCTCTTATTTAGATATTTATATCATCGATAGTCACAGGTGAGGTGCCAGAAGACAAAGTTGGCTAATGTGCTGCCACTGTTTCAGAAAGGTGCTAAGGACAAACCAGGGAACTATGGACCAGTGAGCCTGACTTCGGTGGTGGGTAAGTTGCTGAAGGGAACCCTGAGGGACAGGATGTACGAAAGGCAAGGACTGATTAGGGATAGTCAACATGGCTTTGTTCATGGGAAATCATGTCTCACAAACTTGATTGAGTTTTCTGAATATGTAACGTGAAGGATTGATCAGGGCAGAGTGGTAGACGTGACCTATGTGGACTTCTGTAAGGTGTTCGGGCAAGGTTCCCTATGGGAGACTAGTTAGCATGGTTAGATCTCATCGAATACAGGGAGAACTAGCCATTTGGATACTGAACTGGCTCGAGGAGAGACGACAGAGGATAGTGGTGGAGGGTTGTTTTCAGACTGGAGGCCTGTGACCAGTGGAGTGCCACAAGGATCAGTGCAGGGTCCATTACTTTTTGTCATTTATATAAATTATTTGGATGTGAGCATGAGGTATAGATAGTAGGTTTGCAGATGACATCAAAATCGGAGGTGCAGTGTACAGCGAAGAAGGTTACCTCAGATTACAACGGGATCTTGATCAAATGGGCCATTGGACTGAAATGGCAGATAAGTTTAATTTAGATAAATGCAAGGTGCTGCATTTTGGAAAAGTAAGTCTTAGCAGGACTTGTACATTTAATGGTAAGGTCCTAGGGAGTGGTGCTGAACAAAGACCTTGGAGTGCAGGTTCAAAGCTCCATGAAGGTAGAGTCACTGGTAGATAGGATAGTGAAGACGGCACTTGGTATGCTTTCCTTTACTGGTCAGAGTATTGACACAAATATGGAATGAGCTGCCACAGGGAGTGGTGGAGGCGATTACAATTGCAACATTCAAAAGGCATCTGGATGGGTGTAATGAATAGGAAGGGTTTGGAGGGCTCCAAGCCAGGTGCTGACAAGTGGGACTAGATTATGTTACGATAACTGGTCAGCACGGACGAGTTGGACTGAAAGGTCTGTTTCCGTGCTTATATCTCTATGACTATGACCATCTGGAAGAACAAGGGCAGCAGATACATGGGAACATTACCACCTGCAAGTTGCCTCCAAGCCACTCATCTTTCTGACTTGGAAATGCAACGATGTTCCTTCAGTGTCAGAGTCAAAATCGTGGAACTCCCTTCCTATTGGCATTGTGAATATAGCTACACCAAATGGACAGCAAAGGTTCAAGGAACCAGCTCCTCATCCTCTCAAGGGAAACAAAGGATAGGCAATAAAAGATGGCCAGCAACACCCACGTCAAATTAATATTTTTTAAAAAAATCATATGCAGGTTTAGTGGTAGTAAAGGTAAAGAACAAAATATTTTCAAGAAATTGATGGCTAGACTGATCATTTTGCGTGTTGCAGAGAATAAGTGTAACCTGGAATTAAAATGAACCCACATTATACTAATGATCTCCTTCCGTCAAATTTTGCCTCATAATGCCACTGGGCCTTCGAGCATCTGTCTCTGTTACATGTTAGGCAAACTAAAAATATCATGAAACTAAACATTGGGATCCAAGTCTCAGTTTAATTTCTGATAGATTGCCTAGCTTTCAGAAATACAGGCACTGGCATTAACTTTGTTTAAAATGCAAGGAAAATGTGGAGTATAAGTTCATAACTAAAAACTCATTGAAAAATTTCAAAAAAGCATTGTAAGTGTAGTTGTAAATTTGTCGAATTAATATTCTGCATAATATTTTCCAAACTTCCAGGATATTCCCTTACACAGAATTAAGGAAGAAACCTGACAGCCAGCTCAGAGAACTGTACTTTGGTACCACATCCCTGAGAACGTTTGGAAGAAGGGATGGAAGGGAAATCAAATGGTCCATTTATTTCCAACTTGAATTAGACAAATAGCTTTACAACATTAAGTGCAGAAGTTCAAAGAAATAGCTTCTTCAATAATTAAAGAAAAAGAAAGTTTAAGAAACTCAAGGTGATCTTCTTTGGAATAGTCATATTGAATCTGAAATATTAACTAGTTTCTCAAGCATTTTCTGCCTTTATTTCAGATCTCCAGCATCCACAGCACTTTTTGCAATAGATCTTTTGATCCTGAATAGGTGTTGAGCAATTTATGGTGACATTTTCATTTCTCTTTCTTTCTAAAGATAAACACTATCCTGCTTGTGACGCTTCAAACTTACATGGATATAACCCATGCCAATTCTGATCTCTAAAATTTAAGACATGACTGTATATGACCATTAAGGATGGTTATGATAAGACAGATACAAATTACAGGTTTATTTTGTTTTATGTAGGTTTTATCAAGCAGCCATTTCAACTCAGGTTTTTGTTCTAAAGCAGCTGACCGTTTGCATCATTTGAAATTAATCCAGGATTGATCTCCAGAAATAAGTTTTTAAATTTCAGTGTTGAGAAGCTAAAGATCAGAAAACTCAACATTATGTAAAGAGGAAGTTGAATTGTTAATTACAAGTAAAACTCATTTCAAATTTATTTGGAAAACATTTAGAAATCTCCAAAAGTGAGATAACAATATTCAAATCTAGCAGTTAAGAAAATAAGACGACTGCAATTTACCTGAAATAGGAGCTACATGTAGCAAGAACCATCTTATGGCACGGAAATTCAGTGCTCTCTGCAATTAAAACTATATCAGTCAACAGCTGCTGGTCATAGAAACATTTAAGCTGCTCCAACAAAGATACAGCATATTCAGTATTGATCTGCTTGTCTTCCTTATTGGACATGATTGCATTCCATTAATGAATATCTTCACCCAGTTTGAAAACTCTATCTTGAGACTTGTAATTTGTTGTTAAAATAACAAATGGTGAACGATTTATATGCTAATCTTGAAAGCTGGAAAACCTTAATAGACTCGACTTCAATGTCTTCCACTTTGAAATAGCTCTGGGTCATTCCATACAATCATATCATACTTCCATTCCAGATGATTTATTTTTGTAAGCTGCAGCATTTCCGTTGATACAAGTTGTGTCACAGTACATGACTAACTTTGAGGTAGAGTAGATTTGATGGACACACTAGCAATCCTGGTGTTGGACAGAATCAGTGCTGGAATGAAAAAAGAAAAAATTAGACATTAAATTATATAGTGTATGCCTTTTTTATTAGTTACATATTATTTGTGTTTTCGCAAAGGTAGTCTGTGTTAATTGGAGTTTTGAGTACAAAGACTTGAGCGATCTTGTGGCACAATGGCAGTGTCCCTATTTCTGCACCAGGGAGCAAATGTTACCTGAACTTGCCGGGTGTCATGACATTGCAACTGGTTGATTAAATATTTTTCAGAATCTTATGGTCATTTGCCCACAATGTAAATTTTCAATGTACATTATCAAAAATGTATTCGAGAGCCCTTTAGAACATAGAACATAGAAGGATACAGCGCAGTACAGGCCCTTCGGCCCTCGATGTTGCGCCGACCAAATCCTACCTAACCTATACTAGCCCAATAACTTCCAAATGCCTATCCAATGCCCGCTTAAATGACCATAAAGAAGGAGAGTTCACCACTGATACGGGCAGGGCATTCCATGAACTCACAACCCGCTGTGTGAAGAATCTACCCCTAACATCTGTCCTATACCTACCACCCCTTAATTTAAAGCTATGTCCCCTAGTAACACCTGACTCCATTAGCGGTAAAAGGTTCTTAGTATCTACCCTATCTAAACCCCTAATCATCTTATACTCTATCAGATCTCCCCTAAACCTTCTCTTCTCCAATGAGAACAGCCCCAAGTGCCTCAGCCTTTCCTCATAAGATTTTCCTACCATTCCAGGCAACATCCTGGTAAACCTCCTCTGCACTCGTTCTAAAGCTTCCACATCCTTCCTATAGTATGGCGACCAAAACTGCACACAATACTCCAGATGAGGCCTCACCAGAGTCTTATACAACTGCAACATGACCTCAGGACTCCGGAACTCAATTCCTCTGCCAATAAAGCCCAGTACACCATATGCCTTCCTCACAGCACTATTTACCTGGGTGGCAACTTTCAGAGATCTGTGTACATAGACACCAAGATCCCTCTGCTCATCCACACTACCAAGTAGCCTACCATTAGCCCAGTAATCCATCATCTTGTTATTCCTACCAAAGTGAACGACTTCGCACTTAGCTACATTGAATTCCATTTGCCACATTTCCGCCCAGTTCTGCAACTTATCTATATCCCGCTGTAACCTACCACTTCCTTCCTCACTATCCACAACTCCACCGACTTTTGTGTCATCCGCAAACTTGCTTACCCAGCTTTCAAGTCCTTCCTCTAGATCATTTATAAAGATAACAAAAAGCAATGGTCCCAAAACAGATCCTTGTGGTACACCGCTAGTAACTGCACTCCAAGATGAACATAATCCATCAACTACTACCCTCTGTCTCCTTCCAGCCAGCCAATTCCTAATCCAAACCTCTAATGTATCCTCAATGCCATACCTCCGAAGTTTTAGCATTAGCCTACCATGGGGAACCTTATCGAACGCCTTACTAAAATCCATATACACAACATCTACTGCTTTACCCTCATCCACTTCCTTACTCACCTTCTCAAAGAACTCAATAAGGTTTGTGAGGCACGACCTGCCCTTCACAAAACCATGCTGGCTATCCCTGATCACGTTATTCCTACCCAGATGTTCATAAATCTTATCCCTTACCATTCTCTCTAAGACTTTGCCCACCACTGAAGTCAGACTCACTGGCCTATAGTTACTAGGGCTATCCCTACTCCCTTTCTTGAACAATGGGACCACATTCGCTATCCTCCAGTCCTCTGGTACTATTCCCGTTGACAATGACGACATAAAAATCCAGGCCAATGGCTCTGCTATCTCCTCCCTAGCTTCCCATAGGATCCTGGGGTAAATGCCATCAGGCCCAGGAGACTTATCTATATTCATCCTTTCCAATATTCCCAAAACCTCTTCCCTGCATATTTCCAGGGCATCCATTCTAATTATTTGTGATTCCATATTCACATCAGCAACAGTGTCCTGTTCCTGAGTGAATACTGATGAAAAGTACTGATTTAATGTCTCTCCAATCTCCTCCGCCTCCACACACAACTTCCCACTACTATCCTTGACTGGACCGATACCTACCCTAGTCATCCTTTTATTCTTGACATACTTATAGAAAGCCTTTGGGTTTTCCCTAATCCTACCAGCTAAAGACTTTTCATGTCCCCTTCTCGCTTCTCTTAGCTCCCTCTTTAGCTCCTTCCTGGCTACCTTATAACTCTCAATCGCCCCAACTGAACCTTCACGCCTCATCTTTACATATGGCGCCTTCTTCCCTTTCACAAGGGACTCCAATTCCTTACTAAACCACGGCTGCCTCACAAGGCCCTTTACACCATGCCTGACTGGTACATACCTATCGAGGACACGCAGTAGCTGCTCCTTGAACAATCCCCACATCTCATTAGTGTTCTTCTCTTGAAGAAGATCATGGCTGCTCATTTTTGGTCTTGCAGAATAAATGGAAAACTATTTTTCAATGCTAATGCAATTCATGGCAAATAAACAAACTTAAAAGTGTGTTTATTAGCACTTAAAATCAAGCTTTCTCCAAAACCAATGTAAAATTACAGGCACTTCATTGCAGTTTGCCAGAACAACAGAACATTACTAGCGATACTAGGACAAGCAGGAATAATGGTGTACATCTGGCTATACCCAAGTATAATTTAGAATTAGGTGCACACATTTTAAAAAGATTTTTTCCTGCCACATTCAACAGATATTTTGTCCATGTACAAAAATATTCTAATTGTTGTGAAACTGCACCAATTACAATAATTTATTTTAAATCCTTATCATTGAAGTTAGTGCATATTACAAAATAGATGACCAAGAACCAATTACTTTGGATTAGTAATTTGGAAGAATTCCTTTTCTGCTTATTATAACAATCCATGACAAAGCTTTATCATATATTTTAATTTGGAAAGTCAAGTAATTTTTCAAAATTTGAACAATCATCATTGCAAAAATTAGAAAACATTTCTCAGCAAGTCATCTACGTTAAACTTGCCCTAGGTACACATCTCATTGGAAAAATCAAGACAGTGAATGAATGGTCATGTTATTTAACAAATTTTGATTTTAAACAAGGATCCAATACATTAGCAAATTAAATTTATCTTCGCACAACAGAAGGAGAAATCAGACTTCAGTAACCCAAAGGTTTGCAGAGCTAGAATTGCCATTTATTCTCCAACATGTTATCATGCTATACCCATCATTTCATTGCATCTTTTAGTGAGGGGGAGAAAAGGTCAATGTTAATACACACTTTAAATCTTGGAACATATTTGAACACGGGAAATTAGAACAGAAAGGGGTCATTCAGCACCTCAGCCCACCCAAAATTTAACTCCATTTAATCTACTTTGTCAAAGCCAAGGACAATCCAAGAAAGTAAAAGGCATAATATAAATGTCAAATTCTCTCTAAATATAACCTCAACAGAAACTGAGTGGAGGAGACTTGCAACCCGAAAACCTTCTGGGAAAGTTAACTGGAGCAACTGATTGTCTGATTTCATGGTATGTGCTGCCTTGTGACAGAGGGGGTTTAATATCTTCATTTCCATTTGTTGGTCAATCCTTGCTATTTCTTGATATTGATATTTTGGCATTTAATGCGATTGATAGTTTAAAGAATATTCAGCTGTTTAGCCAATTCTACAAACATGAAATATGTTGGGAGACATGACAGGCTCAACGTAAATGCACACACTCAGATGCATCATCTTTGTAAAGAGCAATGTAACAATTCAATAGAATTGTTCCTCTACATATAGTTCATTTCTGTATCAAAATAGTAACCATTTCAGAGAAAAACGACGTAGTCAAAGCAATCATAGACATAGACATTAGAATTTTGAAGCTAAGAAAGTGTGACTGCTTCAAAGAATATACTCAGCAGTTAATGACAAACTGCAAATGAGTTGCACATTCCCACCAATTAACAATATTAATTTCTATACAGCTTTGTTCTATGGAAATATACTGTCTGCCAGACAACTATTCGCTATAATTTATTTTTCCGGAGAAACCACATTCAAACACTGGCATGTTTGGTAACCCCAGCCCAAAAGACATTGGCTTGGAATTTTCACCAACGATAAATGATAAGGCTATCAGCACTCAATTATAATGAAGGAAATCTTAAAAATTTTACAGCATGCAAAAAAAAATCCATATTTTTTGTCAGAGATACAGTACCCCTATCTTCCGCAGGGTCACCTGGTATTTTCATGGCAGGTTTTCTAGAAGTCAGATACTTACTGTCAAAGCTTCACAGACTAAGCTCACAGTTTCCGAGGGCATCAAGGAACCAGTCAAATCGAGCCACACGCCCAACCAGAAACAAACACCTCAGATATGGGATGCACATTTATCACACTTCACATAACCTATAGGTGATGTCTCACAGCTTCATCTTATGATTTTAGAACATTAGGGAGGAAATGTAAGGGGTCAAGATTTTTTTTAAAAATGAAGTTGAGAAATAATTAGGCAATGGCTAATTTGATTGTGATCTAAATCTTTGAACAAGCAAAGATTGGTGTAAGTATACCAGAGCCAAACTTCATGACAGTAATACAAAGACAGTCCAGGATACAAAGAATCCCAATTGTAGAACATTTTCTTATGCAAGAAAGAAAATGCAATAAACACAACTGAGATAGTTCAGGCCTTTCCAGAATGAGGGAGACAGCTCAAATGTATTTCACAGAGCTAGATCAGCAAAAGCCAAGAGGGTCTGGGTGGACAATGTTCAGCATGATAAGACAAATGTGACAAAGTCAGACTAGTCCAAAACTGTTGTCGATAGAACAAATTAAATTTATCTCCATTATCACTGAGTTGAGAACCAGATATTTAACAACATAACCATTCCACTTACGTATGAAGCACATATTTAAATAAAAAGAATCAGGATTAAAGTAAGCATTAAAGGGGAGGGAAATCTCTGGTGGAGATCATTCTTGGTTCATAAGACCAACACTGACAATCAAGCAATCAGTTTTTCAGGCCTTCCAACTTACATATCACATCTGATACTCCAGATTTCAATGGCAGCTTCTCACATTCTGTGGAAGAGGGCAATGGAAGTATCTTTCATGGACAGTATTCATGAATTGGGGACAGAAGTCCTTAACATCAAAAGTCTCACTTGACTAGGTGTACCATCAAAAGATCTAGCAAAATTCATCAAGGCTCCTTAGACAGCATTTTCCCAACTCTCAGTCATTACAGTGTAGAAGGACATAGGTAGCAGATATATCGGAAAGCCACAACCAACTTTCTCTCTAAGCCATTCACCATCCTGACTTGGAATTCTAACTACCATTCCTTCACTGTTGTTGGGTCGAACTTTTATAACTTCCTCCCTAATATTCATGTGGTGCACCAAACAAGCTGCAGCTCACCACCATCTTTCCATGGACAAAAATGGTCAGGTAATGAATACTAGCCCAGACAGTGAAGCCCATACTCTGAATGACTGAAAAAAACCGAAAGCCCAACTTCTTTGTTGCAGCTACAGTAAGGGGAAATTTACGATTTCCATTTGAGAGGATAGTGTGATGAATCTTCTAAGCAACAGAGAACTGCAAAGACATTAAAGAAAAATGATTTTAATTAGTTCTAATGAAAGTCCTGCAAAAGACAAGAGGCAGTGATTCACATATTGAAAGTGATTGACTGGGACCAGTGAAAATGTGGGTGGCACGGTGGCACAGTGGCTAGCACTGCTGCCTCAGCGCCTGAGACCCGGGTTCAATTCCCAACTCAGGCGACTGACTGTGTGGAGTTTGCACGTTCTCCCGGTGTCTGCGTGGGTTTCCTCCAGGTGCTCCGGTTTCCTCCCACAGTCTAAAGATGTGCGGGTCAGGTGAATTGGCCATGCTAAATTGCCCGTAGTGTTAGGTAAGGGGTAAATGTAGGGGTATGGTTGGGTTGCGCTTCGGCGGGTCGGTGTGGACTTGTTGGGCCGAAGGGCCTGTTTGCACACTGTAAGTAATCTAATCTAATCTAAATCTAAAAAAAAATAAGTAGGGCTTGAATGATGATTAAAGAAATCCATTGTTTTGAAGGAGGAACATGAGAGGGAACAGCTTTTGAAACTACAAATGACATTGTAGCCGTAATTTCCAGACATTCTTTAACCGAGTAAAGATACCTTCTGGGAGCTTGGGACTGGCAAATTTGTCTCCTTTTTTTTAAAAACAATATTCCGAGAGTCTGCAGATTTGAAATGGTATGTTCTTAACAGTGAAATGCTAAATCAGAACACCAAGATCTGTCAACATTCAAATCTTAGAAACTGAAAATTGAAATGACAATTCTGTTAGAAGAGAATAAGAAATTTGAATATTTGTGTTTCTTAAAGTACACTATCTCCAATCCTACATGATTGCACATTGTCCAAAAAGCAGTTAATTAAATATCAAATAAATTTGCTACCACTCCAACCAACCAGTTCCAGCATGGATCAAACATTCACTTTAACTATAAGAACCTAAATTCAAACATCAAAGCCAAAGAACCAGAAGAACAGCACCCTACAAAAGTTACCGTTCCACAATAAAGTTATGGAAAGGAGCAATACAAGCTTATCCCTCATATACAGATAAAATTCCAGAAACTGATTACAAAACCCCCTAAAAATGTTGATAGAAGAACGTGAATATACATGTTGATACTTGCACATACTGGTCCAATCTTTATGTCACATACTTCACTCTTTAAAGTACTGCTCTGTCTAGAACTCGGGTTGTTCAGAATGACCCAGTAATGCAGCCATAATTACAATGGTTTTGATAAGGAAATAATCAGTTTTGCTTTCCTTTTCCTGTATTTTTATGCAAGTATTTTTTTAAAAATTGGTGGAAGTACCAATGATCAGCCATGGACAACAAACTAAAAAATACTGTAAACTTAAAAGTAAGTAACCTTCATTAACTTCTTTCTTTGGTTTGAAGATTATTTTTAAGAGATTTATTTTACTCATAATAGGAAGGAAATGTCAATTCCGGCAAAACTACCATCCAGAGAGCAGAGCACAATTTAGTGCTGACCATTATAATGAAATACTTCAAATTTTCAGCAATTGGCTCAACAAGTTTTTGGAAAATCATCACCAAACAGCCCATTTCCAATTTAATGGTGAGCACTGGGCCTGAATTAGTCAATAATGTCATAGTAAGAGAATGCTGAGTTATGCTCGAAACGTCGAATTCTCTATTCCTGAGATGCTGCCTAACCTGCTGTGCTTTGACCAGCAACACATTTGCAGCTGTGATCTCCAGCATCTGCAGACCTCATTTTTTACTTAAAAGCGACTAACATGATTTAATTCAAATTATGTTTCAGGGGACTGGGACAAGTCGTGAACCGAGCCTAAACTTAAGAGTAGGCAAAGAGCAGTGGTGATCCCACTAATTGACAAAGAATAGCAAAGGAATATTTAGAGCTACAGGAACAGGAACATCAAGGCAAGCACTAAAGATTTTTAAGAATATATTTTAAAAATGCAGCTAATAGTATTAAAGGCTCCTTAACAAGAAATTCAGGTGTTGTAAGTGGAAATCAGGAAGTAATAAACTTACTAAATAGCTTCAGATGAGAATAAATAACTAGGAATACAAAGAAAACTGGGGTTACCAATTAGATTCGATGACCAAAACACAACGAAAGGCAAAGATAACAGAATTAAGGTTGGACAAATTTCCAGGGCTGAGATTTCCATCCCAGAGTATTAAAACCAGGTGAGGAAACTGTTGACACATTAGTCATAGTTTTCTTGTCTAGTCTCGTCTCAGAACTGTCCCTTGAATTGGAAAATTGCTCGTTGTTCTACTATCAAAGAAACTTCCAACCTATGAGGTGATCAGATATCTTACTTGACATCCAGTGCTGAAAAGCAGAGATATTCCCCTATGTTTAATTAGAAAGAATGTGTTGTCTTCAGTCCTAGCTCTGGATTCCACCCCCCGAACTCTCCAGGTCAACAGCTGAACCCAAGTTAGAATAGTTGATTCCAATTACATATGTGTGCCGTTACTAAAATTGCTTATGTCCATCTCTACACTATCTTCTGATTTGTCCTTAGTTCATCTGCTGCTGAATTCTTCATTCATGCTGTTAACTTGATTATTTTTACTTCACTCTACATACTACTCTTCATAAACTAGACGCCATCTAAAACAATGCTGCAGTGTTCTTACTTGCACCAAGTCCCATTTACCTATCACCTTGTACTCACTGAGCTATATTGCTTTGGGTCTAAAATACGATTTTTAAAACTCAGACCTAAGCAAAACGCCTCAGATGCTGGACAATCAGGTAGCAAAGAGAGGAAACAGAGTTAATGTTATGGTCTATGAAGGAAAGTCACATTGTAAGTCTAAATACAGTGCAACAAAAACAAATCAACTAATAATGTTGTAAAGGAATCTTTAGGAAAGAACAACCAAAAGCTTTTTTTTTACAAAATGTTTGATCAATCCTAACTTTAATCAGAAGCCAGGGAAACGATGAAGGACTGAGGGACAAACCAACTATTATTAGCACTTCCTTTATATTTTGTTTTGGGTTCCCTCAACTTCAATTCCACATGTTCTCTTCTCTCTTTGTCAACGGAATAAAATCCACTATTTTCTAACCGCCTTCAGTTCCAAGTAAGAGTCATATTGGACTCAAAATGTTAGCTGTGTCTCGTCAGATGCTGCAAATCCTACTGAATTTCTCCAGCAGTGTTACTTTTTCTACTTCAGATCTCTAGCATTCACATGACTTAGCTTTTATCTGATTACAGTTCAAAATAGAGTTCTAGGCTATATGTTATAATGATTTTGCAGGGTTGTGGAAATCCAAAATCTGGAACTCGCTGAAATTGAGATTGTTAACATTTTTGCCCTGCAAATCTAAGGGTTATAGAACCAAGACAGATACATGTTACAGATCTTCCATTATCAAAATGAGCAACTTTTCCTAATTTACTGTTATTCCAAAAGAAAATGTCAAATGCCCTTCAATATTCAGGTCACAGCCTTGATTGACCTGCATCCATCGCCACAATGGCTATCAAGTCATATTTATTTATACTGATATAGACTCTAAAAACTGCCTTTTTACCATTTTTCAATCTCTGATCTTATCTGCTGGTGCGCCTAAGGTTGTACATTTTGTTTATTCCTGCTATTCTGATTATCATTACCAAAATCACCACCTTGCTCTGTCATCTTAATGCTTTCCTTAAAGCAAAAGAAAGGCTGCACAAGGCAGACCTGGACAGAGTGCAAGAATAAAAGGATGACTTAAAACAAGAAAACTGAATGTCACAAAGCAAATTTGAAATATGAAAAATGATAGTGAGAGTTTCTGCAAGTATTTAAAGGGAAAAAAATAAGTAAAGCCAGCATTGGTCCTCTAGAGACAGAAGCTTGGGACTAACTAATGGAAAATAAGGAAATGGCAGAAGCATTGATAATTTGTGCCTGTCTTCAATATAAAAGACTTCAAAAAATTCTTAAAGATACTTGAAAATCATGAGGTGAAAGGGAAGGAGGTACTTAAAACAATTGCCATTACCATGGAAGAGGCGTTGGGAAAACAATTAGATCTAAAGGCTGACAGATCCCCAGGATCTGATACTTTCCATCATAAGAGATTTTTTTTAAATGGCTGCTGAAATAGTAGAGGCATTAGTCATAATTCTTCTAAATTCTGGAAGAATTCTACAAATTAGTAAACAACAAGAAATAAGCAGGAATAGACTATTCAGCTATGTTCTAATCTAATAATATTATTCAATAAGTGGGAGACATAGAAAACAAGAAACTGTCCAGTTAATATAAAAGATCACAATATCACTGAATATTACTGGAATACATTGAGGTTACAGCAAGATATCTGGAAAATCATAATGGGAGTGAGAAGAATCAATGTGACTTTGTTAAAGCAAAGGTATTTAATTAATTTACTACAGTTCTTTCAGCAATTAGTAGGCAAGGTAGATAAAAGGGAACTTGTAGATATGGTGTGCATAATTTCCAAAGGGTTTGGTGAAGGAGAACAACACTATACAAAGTAAGAGCTCCTGAAGTAAGGGATAACATATTAGCATGATAAAGAATTGATTAGCTAGTTAACAGGAAGTAGAGACTAGGCAAGTTCTAACCAGTGGAGTGTGTACCAGAACAACTAGTCACACCAGTTCTCACTGGAATTAGCAATCCAGTGATTCAGTTAATAAATATGAAATCTAGTCCTAGTAACAGGAACCATGAAAGTATCAATTGTTGTAAAACTCCATCTGGTTCACTATTGTCCTTTTAGGAAGAATATCTGCCATCCTTAACTTGTATACTACGTGAGACTCAAATGGCTGTTATAGTGTCATGGAGATGAACAGCACAGAAAAAGACCCTTTGGTTCATTTCATCCATACCAACCAGATATCCTAAATTAACCTAGTTCTATTTGCCAGCATTTGGCCCTTCCCCCTCTAAACCCTCCCTATTCATACACCCATCCAGACGTCTTCTAAATGTTGAAATTGTACCAGCCTCCACAACTTCCTCTGGCAGCTCACTCCATACATGCATCACCCTCTGCGTGAAAAAGGTGCCCCCCAGGTCCCTCTTAAATTTCTCCCCCCTCACCTTAAACCTATGTCCTCGAACTTTGACTCCCCCCACCCCAGGGAAAAGACCTCGCCAAATAATCCCATTTCATGCTCCTCATGATTTTATAAGCCTAAGGTCACTCTTCAGCCTTCATCACTCAAGGGAAAACATGCCAAACCCTTTTAAGCCTCTCCCTAGAGTTCAAACCCTCCAATCCTGGCAACATCTTTGTAAATCTTTTCTGAACGATTTCAAGTGCCACAACATCTTTTCCACAGCAGCAAAACCAGAATTGCACAGAAAATTCCAAATGTGGCCTAATGAATACCCTGCATAGCCACACTATGACTTCCCAACACCTGGACTCAATGCACTGACCAATAAAGAAAAGCATACCAAATATCTTCTGCACTATCCTATATATCTGCAACTTCACTTTCAAGGAACTATGAATGTGCACTCTTTGTTTAGCAACACTCTCCAGGACCTTACCATTAAGTGTACACATCCTGCCTTGATTTGCCTTCTCAAAATGCAGAACCTCACATTTATCTAAATTAAACTCCATCTGCCACTTCTCAGCCTATTGGCCCATCTGATCAAGATCCCACTGTACTCTGTGGTAACCTTCTTCGCTGTCCACTACACCTCCAACTTTGGCATCATCTGTAAACTTACTAACATTACCTCTTATGTTCACACCCAAATCATTTATACAAATGACAAAAAACAGTGGACCCAGCACTGATCCTTGTGGCACACTGCTGGTAGGAGAAAGTGAGGTCTGCAGATGCTGGAGTATCAGAGCTGAAAATGTGTTGCTGGAAAAGCGCAGCAGGTCAGGCAGCATCCAAGGAACAGGAAATTTGACGTTTCGAGCATAAGCCCTTCATCAGGAATCATTCCTGATGAAGGGCTTATGCCCGAAACGTCGAATTTCCTGTTCCTTGGATGCTGCCTGACCTGCTGCGCTTTTCCAGCAACACATTTTCAGCTCTGGCACACTGCTGGTAACAGGCCTCCAGTCTGAAAAGCAACTCTCCACTACCACCCTCTCCCATTTTCAGACCAGTTCTGTATCTAAATGGCTAGCTCTCCCTGGATTCCATGTGATCTAACCTTGCTAACCAATCTACCAGAGGAACCTTGTCAAACACCTTACTGAAGTCCATAAAGATCACGAGCATGGCTCTGCCCTCATCAATCCTCTTTGTTACTTCTTCAAAAAACTCAAGTTAGTAAAACTTGATTGCCCACTCACAAAGCCAAGCTGACTATCAATAATCAGCCCTTGCCTTTCCAAATACATATACATCTGTCCCTCAGGATTCTCTCCAACAACTGGCCCACCAACATGAGGTTCATAGTCTACAGTTCCCTGGCTTTTCCTTAGTGCCATTATTTAAGAAAGGTGCTATGTTAACTAACCCCCAGGTCTTCTGCATTTCACCCCTGACTATTAATGATACAAATATCTCAGCAAGAGACCCAACAATCACTTCCCCAGCTTGCCAAAGTTCTTGCCTGTTAAGCAATGCCACTCAATTTAAGGGCCATGAAGGATGAGCAACAAATGTTGGCCTTGTCCACAGGATGTAGATGTTGCTGGCAAAAGAGAATGTTTTGCAATATACAATGGCTTAGATGAAGAAGTCAAATGTGGAGCATCTAAATTTCTCAATGACACTAGGTTGGGTAGAAAAGGAAGTCGTCAAGAGTTGGTAGAAGGATGTAGATAGTTATTTTTTGGGCTGATGCTGTACAATATGGGAAAAACAACTATGTTCATCCTGCCAATATGAACAAAAAGTCCATGTTAAACAGAGGGAGAATTCCATTTAAACCAAATAGTCAAATGGATCTGGCATCCTGCTAGATGAATCAAATATACAGAAACAGAAGGCAATTAAGAAAGCAACTGCAATTTAGGCATTCATCATGAGGGGACTGAAATATAAAAGTAGATATGGTTAATGTGTTTCAATAGGGTTTTGGTATAACTACAATTGGAGTAGTGTCCACAGTTTTGGTCTCTAAATTTGACACATTAAATGCAGTCGAGAGAAGATTAATTAAACTCATTCCTATGCAAGATTTACCTCATGAAGAAAGGTTATTACCCACTGGAATTTAGAAGAATGAGAACTGATCTTATTGAAACTTCCTGAAATGTCTGGATAGAGTGGATGCTGAGATGCTTACTCTTTTTGGAAAGAGAAGCAACAGGGGCAGTGTTAAAACAAAACCATTTTAGACAAGATTCATTCTTAAAGAGCAGTTAGTCAATGGAATCTTTCTCCCCAAAATGCAACAGAAACAGGGTCACTAATGTTTTAAAATTACATTAGGTAGATCTTTGAGGGGTGAAAAACTCTTTATTAAATCACATTTTTCTTAGAATATTACATTCATTTGCCCATCTTGGCTCTGATCTTCCTCAAATAGAATTCCAGTTTTTTTCCTTCAATAATATGCCCACCAGCTCTGTCCCTCTGGCCAGGTCTTAAAGCTATGCAACCGAGCAGTTTCCCTTCTAGAAGTGTTATTCAAGCAATGGACTGATTTATGCATGCTTTCTATGATCATATTTCTTTCGAATTTTCTTTGACCTCTTGTTCAGCATTTCTTCCTCTTCAGAACCCATTGATTGCCAATGGAGGTAAAGTATATCCAAGGTAGACTAGGAAGTATAGTTGAGATCATAATCAGATAAGTTTTGATCCTATCAAATGGTGAGGCAAGCTCAAAAAACCAAACATCTACCCACCTCTGAATATTCACATGTACGTACATAGATTTGTACTTCATATCTATAAAACCCAGATCCTCTGTTCCTCATTCGTCACGTTTTCAATCCACATTGACCAATTAGTGCACACATACTGACAGATCACTCTGCACTTATAGCCACCCACTTTAGAATTAAGTTCTTTAATTTTGTCTCTTTCTCTCCATTCTTCCCATCAAAAATATCTCACTACATCTTCCTATTATTACGGTTTCATCACTTCTTGCCCAACCGTTTCAACAATCCGTACGTGTTTCTAAACCCACCACGAGCTTGACTTCACAAGACTTGCAAAGCTCGAGTTTATTTAGGCAGACTTCCGCCAAAACCATTGCTTCCAAACTGGCCCGCAGCATAAAACACAGCAAAGGCTCACAGATAATCAAGAACTCCCTTTTCCTTAAGGATGACCATGCGGAGCATGATTCATCTTTACTTGTGAGATTGCAGTCAGTAATTTTCAAGTGCATTCGCCGGGCGGACTTAACGCCGCGTAGTTTAGTTTAAACCAGTGAACCACTTGCAGTCGCCCCCAAATCACAGAAACGGTGCCGCGTCCTTGCAGAGGTCCCGGCTCCAGATTTCAATGAGTTTGCAGTTTGTCCCGTCGGCAGAATTACTCTCTCGCGACCCAGTTTCCGTCCTCGGGCCGTTCAGGGAAGATTCCTCCCGCCGCCCCCGCTTCAGAGATGCGGCAAATGGCTGCAACACAACTTCCTTCCTGGCGGGGAAAGCAGCGGAGCGGCCTGGCCCACAGCCCCACGCCGGCCCGGCTCAAGAGCCGACAACGCGGACCCTCGCCACATCTCCCCACCCCCGCCTCCACTCGGAACCACCTCCGCGGGGCCCTGGCTGTTTTGAGCGCCAAAGCATCTGGTGACAGGCCGCTCCCATCGGGCCCGACTCTCGCCACCCTCCCCCGTGCACCCCAGCTCCGGGAGCTTCGCGCTAACCTGGCCCACTCGCCTACCTTAGTACGAAAGAAACCGCAAACTTGGGAATTTTTTTCCGCCTCCCCCTCCCCTCAGCGACCCCCATGAAGATTTCGCTGCCAGCGATACGTATTGGCGGCAGGCTCCGCGCTCGCGCTCAGTCCGTGCACACAAACCGGCACCGAAAGCCGCGGCCTCGCCGCCATCACAGGCCCCCTGCAGCCTGCGTCATGACGTCGTGGCGTGCGCGACCCCGTTGCCGGCGCCCGGACTGGGGCAGCGCACGCGCGGGAGCAGCGCTGAGCCGCCTGGTGGTACACGCGATGATTGTTACAGCGTGATGCTGTTCCAGAGCATCCTGCATTTGTGACATGCCTCAGGGATGGATCAATGCTCAGTATTCTACTCGAGTTGGTCACAGACATACTTCTTCTCTTTCTGGATTAGTGGTGCTGGCAGTTCAGGCAGCATCCGAGGAGCAGTAAATACTTTTCTTGTTGATCAGGTGTTTATTATTTTTAGGAAACGTTGAGTGTTTCTTACGACCATGGAAGCTAAGATGGATTCAGATGAAACCTGGGATTAGAAGTGGGCTTTTCAGCTCATCGAACGTATCTTGCCAGATCATGGCTGATCATCTACTCATTTTCATGCTCCATCTCCATCTCCATATTCAGTAGTATTGTTAGGTTCCAGAAAGCTGTCGTTTTCTTTTTGTCTTGAAACTGCTTAATGACTGAGCTTCCACAACCCTCTGAGGTTGAGAATTCCAGATATTCACCAAGCCCAAAACATTTTTCCTCATCTCAGTCTTAAATGGCCAGCCAGTCATCCTTTATGAGATTTTATAACTCTGACTCTAGAGTCAACAGCCACATTGGACCTGTACTCACCCTATCACACCCTGTAATAATTGTGATTTGGAGATGCCAGTGTTAGACTGCGTTGGACTGTACAAAGTTAAGAATCACACAACACCGGGTTATAATTCAACTGGTTTAACTAGAAGCACTAGCTTTCAGAGCGCTGCACCTTCATCAGGTGGTTGTGGAGTACACAATTGTAAGATACAGAACTTATAGCAAAAGTTTACAGTGTGATGTAACTGAAGTTATACATTGAAAAATACTTTGATTGTTTGTTATATCTCTTATCTGTTAGAATGACGATGTTAGTTTCATTTCTTTTACATGTAAATCACAAAACTATTTTTTTAAAAGGCTTATATGGATTCATGCTGTCTTTGAGCAAAGTATAATGTAACTCTGCAAGTACAAATTCACCCCAAAAAACATATATGTATGCATGTGGGTTTATGTGTTTGTGTGTGTGTCTGGAGTGGGGGGTTGTGAGAGTCTGTGAGCGAGTGTATATGTGTGTGTGAGTGTAAAGGGGTCTAAGTCTGTGAGAGCTTCATATGTGAGTGTGGGACTGTGTGTATGTAGGAGTGTGTGTGTGTCTGGGGTGGGGTGTTGTGAGTGTGAGGGAGCATATATGTGTGTGTGAGTGTAAAGGGTTCTAAGTCTGTGACAGGGTGCATGTGGGAGTGTGTGTGTCTGTCGGAAAGTATGTGAGAATCTGTGTGCGTGTCTGTGTATAGGAGTGTCTGTGTGTATGTAGGAGTATCTGTGTGAGTGTATAGTGCAATGGTGGTTACCTGTAGTGTGACATGAACCCAAGGTCCCGGTTGAGGCCCTTCCTATCGCTACTGAACTTAGCTATCAGCCTCTATTTGGCCACTTTTCGCTGCTGCCTGCCCCGAAGTCCGCCTAGGAGGATGGTCACCCGAAGGTCCAAGGTCGAATGTCCTGGACCACTGAAGTGTTCTCCAACTGGGAGGGAACACTCCTGTCTGCTGATTGCTGTGCAGACCCCATTCATCCTTTGCTGTAGCCTCTGCTCAGTTTCACCAATGTACCATGCCTCAGGGCATCCTTGCCTGCAGTGTATGAGATAGACTGGCTGAGTTGCTTGAGTATGTGCCATGTACATGGTGGAAGGTGTCCCCACACATAATGGTGGTATCCATGTCCACACTCTGACACGTCTTGCAGCGCCTACCATGACAGGGTTGTATGGAGTTGTCGCTAGGCAGTTTGCTACGAGCAATGATCTGTTTGAGGTTTGGTGGTTGGTTAAAGGTGAGCAGTGGAGGTGTTGGAAAGGTCTTGGCGAGGTACTCATCCTCATTGATAATGTGTTCCAAGTTGTGAAGAACATGGTGTAGCTTTTTTGGCTTCTGGGAAGTACTGAACAATGAAAGGTACCCTGTCGGTTGCACCACGTGTCTGTCTCCTGAGGAGGTCATTACAGTTCCTTGCTGTGGCATGTTGGAACTGGCAGTCAACGAGTTGAGCATCATACCCTGTTCTTATGAGGGCAGCTCTGAGTATTTCCAGGTGCCCGTCACGTTCTTCCTGATCTGAACAGATCTGGTGTACAGGTGGGGTTTGTCCATACATTGTTCAATGTATAATTTCAGTTACATCACACTGTAAACTTTTGCTAAAAATCCTGTGTCTTACAATTGTGTACTCCACAACCTTCTGATGAAGGAGCAGTGCTCCGAAAGCTAGCGCTTTCAATTAAACCCACTGGACTATAACCTGGTGTTGTGTGGCTTTTAACTTTGCAATAATTGAATAAGTTTCAAGAGGATCACCACCCTTCTTGAAAAATCTTTGGAATGCAGATCCGGTTTTCTCAATCTCTCCTGAAAACACAATCCTGACAACTCAGGAACTAATTATGTGAATGTCAGTTGAATTCCCTGTATTGCAAATCTAACCTTCCTTAGATAAGGAGAGGAAAACTGTAAACAGTGGATGATTCTGATAACTATGAACCACACTGGGAGGATGTGAAGTAGGTCAAGATTGCAATGAAGCAGACTGAGAGGATATGAGGACAGAGTCTAGATTAGAGTGGTTACGAAAAAGCACAGTATGTCAGGTAGCATCCGAGAAGCAGGAAAATCGACATTTTGGGCAAAAGCCCTTCATCAGGAATGAGGCAGGGAGCCTCTGCGGTGGAGAGATAAATGAGAGTGGGGTGGGGCTGGGGAGAAGATAGCCAAGAGTACACTAGGTGGATGGAGGTGGGGATGAAGGTGATAGGTCGGAGAGGAGGGTGGAGCAGATGGAACTGGTCCTCACCCTTAACAATTTCTCCTTTGAATCCTTCCACTTCCTCCAGATGAAAGGGTAGCCATGGGCACCCACAAGGGCCTCAGCTATGCCTGTCTCTTTGCTGGCTAGATAGGACAGTCCATCTTCCAGACTTAAACCGGCACCAGTCCCCACCTCTTCTTCCATTATATTGATGACTGCATTGGCACCACCTCGTGCTCCTATGAGGAGGTTGAGCAGTTCATCAACTTCACCAACACATTCCATCCTGACCTTAAATTCACCTGGACTATCTCTGACACCTCCCTCCCCTTCCTGGATCTCTCCATCTCCATCAATGACAACTGACTTAACACTGACATTTTTTACAAACCTACCGACTCCCACAGCTACTTGGATTGCACCTCTTCCCACACTACCTCCTGCAAAAATGCTATCCTATATTCCCAATTCCTCCACCTCTGCCATATCTTCTCCCTGGAGGACCAGTTCCACCACAGAACACATCAGATGGCCTCCTTCTTTAAAGACCACAATTTCCCTTCCCGCGTGGTTGAAGATGCCCTCCAATGCATCTCATCCACATCAGGCACCTCCTCCCTCAAACCCCAACCTTCCAAACGCAACAAGGACAGAAACCCCCAGTCCTCACTTTCCACCCAACCAACCTGCGCATAAACCACATCATCTGCTGACATTTCCACCACCTCCAAACGGACACCACCACTAGGGATATATTTCCCTCCTCACCCCTTTCCACTTTCCGCAGAGACCATTCCCTCCATGACTATCTGGTCAGGTCTACGCCCCCCCCCAACAACCCACCCACCCCTGCCACCTCCCCTGGCACCTTCCTCTGCCACCGCAGGAATTGCAAAACCTGCATCGACACCTCCCCCTCACCTCCATCCAAGGCCCCAAAGGAGCCTTCCTCATCCATCAAAATTTCACCTGCACATCCAACAATTCATTTATTGTATCCATTACTCTCGATGCGGTCTCCTTTACATTGGGAGACTGGATGCCTTCTTGCAGAGCACTTTAGGGAACATCTCTGGGACACCTGCACCGAAGGACCTGTTTCCACACTATAAGGAGTCTAGTCTATGTACCAAGTTACCCTGGTTCAATGTTTTTAGAGCAGTAACACTGCCATTTTCTGGGTCTGTAGATCACTAAAGTGCAAAGATAACCTTTAGTGGATTGATGTGCTCTTCCTTTTGGATGTGGGAGGTCAGAAAGAGTTTACATGTTACTGATCATTATGTTAGCAGGAAGTGTGTTGAGTTTCGAATTCTATTGGATTGCATTTAATCGGTTGGAGTGGCAGTTAGAGGCACTGAGGAATTTACAGGAGCTAGGGGGTGTGATGGATGGCAGTTGCAGGGAGGGACATAAACTGAAGATACATTCAGGTAGATGGTTAATTCCAGGAAAGGTAAGAGAGAGAAGCAGGTAGTGGTTATCCCCATTTCAGACAAGTATGCTGTTTTGGAAAATGTGGTGGATTCTCAGGAGAATATAGAACTAATGTAATGAGGGGTACACTAAATTCCAAATGATAGATTGTGATAGGAACTGTGTAACTAGAGGTACAGACAGAAGTTTGTGTGGCTGACAATGAGACATCAGAATTTTGTGTTGTCTTCCTGGAGCCAGGATCAAGGATATCTCAGAGAGGGTGCAGAAAATTCTCAAAGGGGAGAGGGATCAGCATGACATCATTGTACACATTGGAACTAACAACATAGGAAGAGAAATGGACAAGATTCTGAGGAGAGAATATAGGAGTTAGGCAGAAATTTAAAAAGTAGGTCCTGAAGGGTAGTTTAAAATCTGATTGAAGATTTGTAGCTCAGGTATCCGTTGTTGTGGTTCTGCTCGCCGAGCTGGAAGTTTTTGCTGCAAACGTTTCGTTCCCTGGCTAGGGAACATCATCAGTGCGGTGGGAGCCTCGTGTGAAGCGCTGCTTTGATGTTTCTTCCGGTATTTATATTGGTTTGTTCTTGCCACTTCCGGGTGTCAGTTTCAGCTGCGGTGATTTGTATCTAGGGTCCAGGTCGATGTGTCTGTTGATGGACGTTCTTGCCGTTTCCGGGTGTCAGTTTCAGCTGTAGTGACATACATAACAGAACACAGGAGGCCGAACCTATCAACAAGGACGGCATACTTAAACTACTGGACCTGTGCCTCACCACACACTTTACATTCAACAATCAGATATACGAACAAATCAACGGAACACCCATGGGATCACCAATCTCGGGACTCATAGCAGAGGCAGTTATGCAAAGATTAGAACATACAGCCATACCACAAATCCAACCCAAACTCTGGATCAGATATGTTGATGACACCTTTGTAATCATCAAAAACACAGATATAGAAAAAACACACAGAATCATCAATGCCACACTCACAGGAATCCGATTCACACGAGAAGAAGAAAAGGATAGCCAACTCCCATTCCTAGACGTGTTAGTAGAGAGAACACCCAACGGAGAATTCACCACAAGGGTACACAGGAAACCAACACACACAGACCAAGTCTTAAACTATGAAAGTAACCACCCCAACACACACAAACGAAGCTGCATCAGGACACAATTCAAAAGGGCCACAACACACTGCAGTACACCAGAACTGCGAAAAGAGGAAGAGGAACATCTATACAAGGTATTCGCCAAAAACGGATACCCACGCAACTTTATCACCAGATGCCTAAGAGATAGACCACGGAACGAGGACATGCCACAACCAAAAGGACTAGCCACTCTACCATATGTCAGGAGTGTCTCAGAACTGACAGCCAGACTACTGCGACCCTTAGGACTCATAACAGCACACAAGCCAACATCCACGCTCAGACAACAACTCACTAGAACAAAGGACCCAATACCCAGCATGAGCCAAACTAACGTAGTTTACAAAATACCATGCAAGGACTGCACAAAACACTATATAGGACAAACAGGAAGACAGCTAACAATCCGCATCCACGAACATCAGCTAGCCACAAAACGACACGACCAGCTATCTCTAGTAGCCATACACTCAGACAACCAGCAACATGAATTTGACTGGGAAAACACCACTATCATAGGACAAGCCAGACAGAGAACAGCCAGAGAATTCCTAGAAGCATGGCATTCATCCCCAAACTCCATCAATAGACACATTGACCTGGACACCATATACAAACCACTACAGCTGAAACTGACACCCGGAAACGGCAAGAACGTCCATCAACAGACACATCGACCTGGACCCCAGATACAAATCACCGCAGCTGAAACTGACACCCGGAAGCGGCAAGAACAAACCAATATAAATACCGGAAGAAACATCAAAGCAGCGCTTCACACGAGGCTCCCACCGCACTGATGATGTTCCCTAGCCAGGGAACGAAACGTTTGCAGAAAAAACTTCCAGCTCGGCGAGCAGAACCACAACACCTGAAGGGTAGTAATATCTAGATTACTCCAGGTTCCACAAGCGAGTGAGAGTAGGAATATGAAGATGGAGCAGATAAATGTTTGGCTGAGGAGCTGGTGCAGGGGAGAAGGATTCACATTTTTGGATCATTGGAATCTCTTCTTAGTAGAAGTAACCCATATAAGGAGTAATTGCACCTGAATTGGAAGGGGTCTAATTGGAAGGACAGGAAAATTTGCTAGAACTGATCTGGAGGATATAAACTTGTAGGGTGGTTGGGGGGCGGGTCACGGTGGTGGGACCAAGGGAGAAAGTGAAGAAAGAGTTAAGTCTGAGGCTGGTACACTTGGAAAAAACAGTCAGGACAGGCATGAATAGAGCAGAGAACAAGGTAGGAAGAATAAATTAAACTGCATTTATTTCAATGCAATAGGCCTACCAGTTAAGGCAGATGAAGTCAGGGCAAGGTTGGGACATGGGACTGGGATGTCATAGCAGTTAGAAAGACATGGCTTAGGGATGGATAGGTCTGGTAGCTTAATGTTTCAAGGTATAGATGCTATGGGAAGGATCAAAGGGGGGGCAAGAGAGGAGGGAAAGAGGCATTTTTGATTAGGGATAACATTATGGCTGTACTTAGGGAGGATATTCCTTGAAATACATCCAGGGAAGTTATTTGGGTGGAACTGAGATATAAGAAAGGGTTAAAAATCTTATTGGAATTATATTATAGAAGCCCCAACAGTCAGTGGGAAATTGCAAAACAAATTTGTATGGAGATCTGAGTTATGAGTAAGAATAATGGGGTGGTTATGGTAGGGGATTTTAACTTTCCAAACATAGACTATTAAGGGCTTGGATGGAGAGGAATTTGTTAAGTGCGTACAAGAAACTTTTCTGATTCAGCATGTGGATGTATTTACAAGAGAAAGTGCAAACCTTGACTTATTCTTGAGAAATAAGGCAGGGCAGGAGACTGAGGTGACTGCAGGGAACTTTGAGGCCATTAAACATAATTTTCTTAGTTTTAAAATAGTGATGCAAAAGGGTAGATCGGATCTAAAAATTAAAGTTCTAAATTGGAGGAAGGCCAATTTTGATGGTATTAGTCAAGAACTTTCAAAAGTTGATTGGGGTACATGTTTGTAGGTAAAGGAATGGCTGGAAAATGGGAAGCCTTCAAACATGAAATAATGAGTGTCCAGAAACAGTATGTTCCTGTTGGGATGAAGAGCAAGGCTGGTAAGGGTAGGGAATGCTGGATGATTAGAGAAAATGAGGTTTTAGTCAAGAATAAAAAGGAAGTATATGTCAGGTATAGACAGGATAGATCGAGTGAATCCTTAGAAGAGTAGTAGGAGTATACTTAAGAGGGAAATCAGGAGGCCAATAAGGGAACACGAGATAGCTTTGGCAATTGGGGTTAAGAAGAATCCAAAGGGATTCTACAAATACATTAAGGATAAAAGGATAACAAGGGATAGAATATGGCTGTTAAAGATCAGCAAGGCCACCTGTGTGTGGAACCGCAGGAGATGGGGGAGATACTAAAAAAAAATTTACATCCATATTGACTATGGAGAAAGATATGAAAGATAAAGAACATGGGAAAATACATAGCGACATCTTGAAAAATGTTCATATTACAGAGGAGCAGGTACTGGATGTCTTAAAAAGTATTAAGGTTGGATAAGTCCCCAAGACCTGATCAGGTGTAACCTAGAACTCTGTAGGAAGCTAGGGAAGTGAGTGGTGGGCTCCTTGCTGAGCTATTTGTAAAATTGATTGACTGAGGTGCAGTGCCAGAATACTGGAGGTTGGCTAACATGGTGCCACTATTTAAGAAAGGTGGTAAGGAAAAGCAAATAAGCTGCAGACTGGTGAGCCTGACATTGGTGGTGGGTAAGTTGTTGAAGATACTCCTGAGGGACAGGATTTATATGTATTTGGAAAGGTAAGGACTAAATAGGGATAGTCAACATGACATTGTACATGGGAAATCATGTGTCACTAACTTGAATGAGTTGTCTTGAAGAAGCAGTGAAGAGGATTGTTGATGGCATAGCCGTGTCTATATCGACTTCTGTAGGTCATTTGACAAGGTTCCTCATGGTAGATTGGTTAGCAAGGTTAGATCACATGGAATCAAGGAGAACCAGCCATTTGAACACTGAACTGTCTCGAAGGTAGAAGACACAGGGTAGTGGTGGAAGGTTGCTTTTCATACTGGAGGCCTGTGACCAGTAGTGTGCCACAAAGATCAGTGCTGGGTCCGCTGCTTTTCATCATTTATATAAATGATTTGATGTGAACATAGGAGGTATAGGTAGTAGGTTTGCAGATGACACCAAAATTAGTGGTGTAGTGCACAGCAAAGAAGATTACCTCAGACTACAATGGGATCTTGATCAGATGGGCCCATGGACCAGGGAATGGCAGATGGAGTTTAAATTAGATAAATGTGAGGTGCTGCATTTTGGGAAGGCAAATCAGGGCAGAACTTATACATTTAATGCTAAGGTCCTGGACAGTGTTGCTGAACAAAGAGATCTTGGAGTGCATGCTCATAGTTCCTTGAAAGTGAAGTAGCAGGTTGATAAGATAGTGAAGAAGGCATTTGGTATGCTTGTCTTCATTGGTCAGTGCATTGAGTATAGGAGTTAGGAGGTCATGGTGTGGCTGTCCAGGATGTTGGTTAGGCCACTATTGGAATGAGGTGTGCAATTTTGATATCCCTGCTATAGGAAGGATGTTGTGAAACTTGAAGGGTTCAGAAAAGATTTACAAGAATGTTGCTAGGTTTGGAGGGTTTGAGGTATAGGGTGAGGCTGAATAAGCTGAGGCTGTTTTCCGTGGAGGTGGTAGGCTGTAGGGTGACATCATAGAGGTTTATAAAATTTGGAGGGGCATGGAGAGGGTAAAAGGACATGGTCTCTTCCCCAGGGTGGAGGAGTTGAAAACTAGAGGGCCTAGGTTTAAGGTGAGAGGGGAAAGATTTAAAAGGGACCTGAAGGAGCAACGTTTTCTCACAGAGGGTGGACGTTTTTAAATTAACGTGAAATATAAATTCGACTGACTCAACGTGTTTGAGCTGAGAATATAAGTAAAAAGCAGAGACAGACAGAGGTTTACATGATGGAAAAATCACAGTGTGTCTAATTAACCTTATTTATACTTAATCATATCGTTCATTGTCATTGATCATAAGGCATTCCAACTGTAGGAAGCAATTAATTTTAAATTGTTATTTTAATTTCACAAATTAATGAATTCGTTCAATTATAATTTTCCCGCTTGAGAGGTACATGAGCCAAAGAGAAATACGACTGTTACAACGGGAAGCCTAATAAGCAGAGCTTGGAGTAGGGCAGGTTGCTGCTGTCGACGTGAAATTAACGCCCTATCCTGACTGGCTAGATGCTAGTCCCTAATTGATAAATGGATGTGAGGGGAGGTGATGGAAGAGAAAACAGGTGGTTTCACTAAGGGTGTAGTAGTAGCGTAAATGTAAAGAGTCGGCAATGGAAACTTTCAAAGTTACTGTTTTTTTCTCTCTCCAGCTATTGGGTTAAATAGGGATCTTGTAGTTTAGGTAGGTAACCTCTCTATGAGGCAATTTCACAAATGAAAAGTTGGGTAAACAACAAAAACAAATTAGTTACTACTTTGCGTTGGCTTTTCGAAAAGGGATGGATTTGTTAAATGGGAATGTAACGTGTTTATAGAGCAGTTTTGCGAGCTTTGTAAATCGTCTTTATTTTGCAGTTGGAGCTCCGATGAATTTGCCACCAGTAATAGCCAATTACGTTTTTAATTTAATTCTTTGCTCGTTGCCAATCGTGATGAACTCTTCACCGACCGGCCACAGAGCAGAAGATGGTCACGCACCGAACCACAACAGGCCTTTCTTTTTCCAACCAATGCCGACACCACATATGTTTACACCTCCTGTGTCCCACTTCATGCACCCTCCAGCCTTCCATCCGTATTTCTACCCGACAGTAGGTGAGTGGGAACACAATTATAATGTTAGTGGTTACGCCTAGTGGCACCTGGTTTACTTGTTTGTGTGTTTCATGTTTTCAGGTTTGATAATTACTCGTTGAAAGTAAACTTGATAAGGGTATAATTGATAAATACATGATCGACTAGGTGTTCTAACTCATTTGATCTTCGAGGAGTCTGATGTATGACTTACCAGGGGCGGAGCGTGGGGAAGGAGAGGACGTGGAAAGATCTCCTAGTGAACCGCTTAATTGCTATTCCGATTTGGATAGCATAGAATTGGATAAATGTGTTACTGGTTTCCAGAGTTACAATGACCAGGTCCGATAATCGGCCCCTGTGCTGTACTTTGAATATTCGCTGTGTGAGCAGTTGCCTTTCGGGACAAGATAGTTCAATGTTGAAATTTTTAGATTGACACTTAACTACTTTTCCTTCACAAAAGGCCACTTCTCACCGCTAGATACTGTAGCTCGGTGATTGAAGTTATCTACTGCAGCACTTAGATTCGAGGCTTTGACACCCCTAACATCCCTGTCGAGTTTTATCGTGGCGCTTATCGGCTCTAAGGTTTCTGCTGAATACTGTATAACATGTCTTGAGTCCCTCTTAAAATCTGACATTTTAGTTAATTTAAATCTGACGGAGCTTTCAAACGGGAGGTCAAAATCCGTGATTCAGGAAGGCATCCTCCAGGGTGATTGTTGTATAATGGGGAAAATATTTCCTTTTTTCGAAAGGATCTAAAATTAGCCAAGCGTTCACTTCCCCCTTGGGAGAGATTTGTTACTTCAAGATAATATAAACACCTGTTTTGAGGTGGTACTGTTTCTGGTATTTAGCTCGCAATCTAGTAACCTCCTTTTAATAAAACGATTCAGCTTCTAGCCAGAGGCTAGATTTGATGGACGTACTAACGACTGTTTCTCTCTCGGTCTCATTAGAAATTGGTGGTGGATTATATTACCCAGTGTGTCCTATGCCATATCCAAGAGGTTTTGGTCCACAGTCACCGATAACTCATACGAACTATAGAAGACCTTTCCTTAATTCTTCTCTCGTCGCTCGTCCGACATTTTATCATTCGACACGATTCCGACACTACCCCTTTCGGAAAAATGTGACTAATACAGAAGTACAGACGGACAGCGAGACTAAACTAGAGCAAACCAAGAGGACGGATGTGAGTGCTGAAACTTCGGCAGCCCCCGAGGCACGAGTTCAGAAGTCTTCAGGCATCGAGACCAATTCGGATAGTACAGCTGTACCTGCCCAAGAAAAAGTGTCTCACAAGGCAATTGGAGGTGAACTAAATGAAACTGAAGAAACGAGCAGCGCGCTGGCACCTAAAAGCACCAAACCAGGTGGATATGCATTTCAAAAGGAGAAGATCAGAATAGAATGTAATGAGGGAGCTCCTTCTATTAACGTGTGGCGGTCCTTTGAGGCCACGGTTCCGATATACAATCCTACCCCCAATAAAGGAGAGGATCGTATCCAATGTGAAATGTGGTCCGTGAGCGCATGTGAGGGCGGAGTTCCCTTTTACGGTTCGTTCGAGCCAGACAAGATGATTCCCAAAACAGAAGTTCGCAAAGAAGTGTTGCTGGATTCCAACAAGTCTCCAGGAGGCGGCCGTGAGTCGAAGGCTCCGGGAGACGAGGTTTCCCGCTGCGCGGCCCCGCCTGACAAAGTGGAACCCGCGCCATGGAAAGCCAATGGGAGCCGCAAGTGTCCAACAAGCACATGCCAACATGAGCTGCCCGAGAAACCTGCACACCAAAGGAGCCCGCGAGGAGTTTTAAATACAAATGGAATTGGGGGAAAGGATGAAACCAGGAACAGGGAGCTGCTGACTTCACCTGGATCACCGAATGATGATAAAATGGGTGAGGGGTCGAAGAGTGATGCGTCTCTGGAATCTGTTGAAGAGTACGTACCTTCTGCGAGTGTGTTGGCTTGGTTACAGAACCAAGCGCGAACTTACCGCAGGAAAGCTAGTCTTCCAATCCCGAGACATCCACCAGGAGTGTTGCAGGGCTCTTTTGAAGAAATGTCTTCCAAAGATGAAGAGTCGTCGTTTGACTTTTTTGATGCCATGCCCGGAGGAAACCAGGTGTCCTACACTCACCTAATGTGCAATCCGCGCCGTCAGGTGCTTTCCACCTCGAAGCCTCGGAGTGGCAACAAGACTTTGGAGAGCCCGCTTGCTTCTGAGCAAAAGAGGGTTTGCAGCGTCTGTCAGAAAGAGACGTTCGTGAAAGCGAAGAGCGCCAGTGCAGGCTGTCCAACTCTCTCGCCTAATCGGGACGTGGGGAGCGACGCCCTTTCAGAGAGGGACCATTTCAGCAAAGATCACTCAGTTGGCGGCAATTCAGGGACCAGCGGGCGGCGAAAATACCGCAGGGTCTCCCGGGAATCCAGTAGCTCAAACAAAAACAAGAAAACCCGATATTCCTCCGATTCCGAACAGGCTTCGGAGGAGCAGGACAATGAACCCCGAGCGGAGAATGCCAATCTCGGTGGTCCCTCTCGGAGGAAGGTCGTTCGGAGGACATCCAAAGTCTCGTCAACAACCCAATCATCCAGCCGACCACAGCCAGAAAAACCGAGGGCGAAGAAGAAGACGTTGGACGCGGCTAAATATCCCCTTCACCAACGAGAGCACGTTAAGGCGGGGAACGAACACAGCGAGCGCCAGAAATTGGGACAAACCGCAAAACCAGAGCGAAAAAAGAAAGAGGAGGAAAAGAGGCGGAAAAGTACACGAAAGGCTATGAGCGGTAAGGGTCCGTCCTGCACTCATTCATGTCGCTTTGGTGCAGAGAAATGACCGACCAGAAGTGTCTTTATCTCTGACTTTTTAAAAAAAAAATTGGTGTCATTTTTATGGCAAATTGCTAAATATTCTCAATCCCTCAAATCCTTCCTAAAGTGAAATAGACCGGAGTTTGATCCAAAACCACTTCAGCTTTTTATCAACATAACTTGTTCATTTTCTATACTGTGCATCCTGCCTCCATGTGCATCTGTTATTAACTTGAAATACCTCCTCCGTTTGCACTTCCGCAGGTTGCGGTATGTGTCCTGAATTCCTATTTGATTTCTGCAGTAACTATCGTGTTTTCTCCCTCCAATAGTAGAACTCTCTACCTCCTATCTTTTAAATGTTAATCTCTACCCGTCTAATTCTTTTTAGAAAAAAAGTATCTATTCAATCTTTTCTGGCTGTTACAAATTGTTCTGGTGTCTTCCTTTCTGTTTTAATTATTCTTTTTAACGTTGAATGCCTCCGTTCTCCTCCCCCCATATACACAAGGATCGCCATAAGCTTTTTCCAGCCCTCTGATTGGCTTCTCTGTTTATTGGATATAACCCTTTGGATACAATTCTGCATAATAAATCATCAAGTTCGACAAGTTCGTCAATCTCCACCCACTCATCTCCATTCCCTGCATCCATCTTCAATGTCTAGTTTTAATCTTTTTCTGATTACATTGTGTCTAGTGTTGTCGCTGTCACTGAGGCAAAGTTTTTTGACAGTTTTTAGTTTGCTTGCTCTTCAGTGGTCTCATCCATACCCTGATTCTCTCCTCTTTACTTCCGCCTCTTCCCCCCCCCAAAATCTGTGTAGGTGATTGGTTCCTGTTCTGACTTTAACAGGTTTTTGGTTTTTCCTAATTTGTTATATTTTTTTTACTTCATCTACTTGGTATCTTAATGCATCTCTAGAAAAGAATATAATAGAATCACTAAAGTGTGGAAACAGGCCATTTAGCCCATAAGCCCCACTGATCCCCCAAAGAGTAACCTACCAAGACCATTGCCCTACCCTATTACTTTACTTTTACCCTTCACTAATGCATCAACCTACACATCCCTGAATACTACAGGCAATTTCGAATGGCCAATTCATCTAACCTGCATGTCTTGAGGAGGAAACTGGAGCACCCAGACAAAACCCATGCAGACTCTGGGAGAATGTGCAAACTCCATGCACAGTTGCCGGAGGCTGGAATCAAACCTGGGTCCCTGGTGCTGTGAGGTAGTGTTGCTAATCATAAGCCATCGTGCTGCCCCACTGTTCTGTTTACTACAATTATTGAAGAGCTTCTTTTTTAAAAGGAATGTCGTTTCCTGATCTTTAAAAACTTCCAGTGGTGCTGGCAGTTTTATCCCATGACCTCTTTCCAGTAAGAATCTCCTGTCATTGGTGATTCTTTGAGAAAACTATTGTTTTTCGATGTTTAAAATAATTTGTTATTCCATCACCTTAGTTGTGTATGCTGGTCTGTTAAAGCTTGCCTATCATTACGTGATGGTCTAGAGCAGAAATTGATTCCTGATGAAGGGCTTATGCCCAAAATGGCGAATTTCCTGTTCCTTGGATGCTGCCTGACCTGCTGCGCTTTTCCAGCAACACATTTTCAACTAGAGCAGAAATTAAGCCATTCAGCCCATCGAGACTACTTTGCCATTCAATTATGGCTGAGAAGTTTCTCAATCTCATTCTCCTGCTTTCTCCCTGTAACCCTTGATCCCCTTGAGAATCTCTGTCTTAAATATATTCAATGATGTGGCCTCCATAGTCTTCTATGGCAGTGAATTACATGGATTTACCATTCTGGCTGAAGTTTGTTCTTCTCTCTGTTTAGATTAGATTACTTAGTGTGGAAACAGGTCCTTTGGCCCAATAAGTCCACACCGACCCTCCAAAGGGCAACCCACCCAGACTCATTTCCCTACACTTACCCCTTCATTTCCTATAGGCAATTTAACATGGCCAATTCACCTAACCTGCACATTTTGGACTATAGGAGGAAACTGGAGCACCCAGCGGAAACCCACGCAGACAGTTGCCTGAGGTGGGAATTGAACCTGAGTCTCTAGCGCTGTGAGGCAGCAGTGCTAACCACTTGTCATGCCACCTACAATGGTGTTCTAAAAGGTCTTCCCTTTACACTCAGGCTGTGCCCTTGGGGCCTAGTCTCTCCTACCAATGGAAACCTCTTTCCAACATTCACTCTGATCAGGCCATTGAATATTCTATAAATTTCTATTAGATCCACCCCCTCCAAATCCTTCTAAAGCTCCATTGAGTATAGACCCAGAGTCCTCATATGTTAAGCTTTCATTCCTGGGACCATTCTTGTGGACCTCCTTTGAACACACTCCAGGGCCAGCCAGTACTTCCTCCCTGTGATATGTGGCCCAAAACTGCACAATGCTCCGAATGTATTCTGACCAGAGCCTTCTAGAGCCTGAGAAGTATATCCCTGCTTCTACATACAAGTCCTTGATTTAAACAAAAAGCAATCATTACATTTGCCTTCCTAATTACTGACTCAAGCTGCCAGTTTACCTTGAGAGAATCCTGGACTAGAACTCCCAAGTCTCTTTGCACTTTGGACTTCTGAATTTTGTCCCCAGTTAGAAAATTGCCTCTCTTCCTACCAAATTGCATGACCTCACACTTGCCCATGTTTGTACTCCATCTGCCACTTCTTTGCCCATTCTCCTAATCTATCCAAAGCTGCCTTCAGCCTTTCTACTGCCTCCGTGCTAGCTGTCCCTCTACCTATCTTTGTAATGTCTGCACACTTAACCAGAACGTCCTCCACGCCTTCATCCAGATCATTAATATATAAAACGAAAAATAGTGGTCCCAGCACTGAGCCTTGCGGAACATCACTTATCACCAGCTGCCATCCTGAGAAAGACCCTTTCATCCCCACTCTGCTTTCTGCTGGATAGCCAAGCTTTTATCCATACTGGCACCTTATCCCTAATACCATGGGCCCTTATCTTACTCAGGTTCCTGTGCGGCACCTTGTCAAGGCCTTCTTGAAGTCCAAGTAGATAACATCCATTGGTTCTCCTTGGTCTAACCTTGTTACTACCTCAAATTTCCAGCAGATTTGTAGTCAAGACCTCACCTTGAGAAAACCATGCTGACCTTCCCTTATTTTACCATACACCTTCAAGTATTTAGAAATCTCATCCTTCACTGGATTTCAGGACCTTACCCATGACTGAGGTTAGGCTAAACAATCTGTAATTTTGTTGTTTGCCTTACTCCCTTTTCAAACAGAAGTGTCACATTAGTGATTTTTCCAGTCCTCTGGGATCCTCCCTGACTAATAATTGCTAAAAGCTCACCACTAACACCCCTACTATCTCTTCAGCTATCTCCCTTAGAACTCTGGTATAGTTCACCTGATCTAGGTGTTTTATCCACCTTCAGACCATTGTTTTTCTAGCATCTTCTCCTTGGTGATGGCCACCATACTTAGCTTTGCCCCCTCAGTCTCAAATTTTTGAGATGTTACTTGGGTCTTCCACTGTGAAGACTGTCGCAAAGTAATTGTTCAGTTCCTCAGCCATTCCTTATTCCCCACAATATTTTTCCAGCATCATTTTCCAGAGGTCCAATGTTCACTTTTGCCTCATTTGTCCTTTTTATCTAAAGAAACTCTTGCAGTCTCCCTTTATATTACTGGCTAGCTTACCATCCTTTTAATCTTCTCCCTCCTTTATTTCTTTTTGTTGCCTTCTGGTCTTTGTAAGCTTCCTAATCCTCCGGCTTCCCACTGTCCTTCATGTTATATGATTTTTCTTTTGCTCTTATGCTATCTCAGACTTTTCTAGTCAGCCATGGTTGCCTCATCCTCCCTTTACCATGCTGCTTTTTCCTTTGGATGAATCTTCACTGTGACCCCTGAAATACTCCCAGATACTCTGCCATTGCTGTTCCATTCTTTCCTGCTAGGCTTCTCTCCTAGTCAGTTCTACCCACTCCTCCCTCAGCCTTTGTAATTGCCTTTATTCAGCTGTAATACCATTACCTCTGATTCTGTCTTCTCTCTCTCAATTTGCAGAGTAAATTGAATCATGTTATGATCACTGCCTTCACCTTAAGCTCTCTTATCATGACTGCCTCATTGCACAACAATAAATCCACTATTACCCATTCCCTTGTGGGCTCCACCACAAGCTGCTCCAAAAAAACATTTTGTCAACATTCCACAACTTGCTCTTGTGAACCACTACCAACCTGACTTTCCGTCCACCTGCACATTAAATTCCCCGATTATCACTACAACTTTGCCTTCCCTATGTATTTTCTCTATCTCCTGGTGTATCTTGCACCCCAGCTCCTGACTAGTGTTTGGAGGCCTGTACATAACTCCAACTTTGGTTCTTTTACCCTTTTGCAGTTCCTCATTTCTATCCCCATAGATTCTACGTTGACCTTACTTGTTTCTTACTGTTGATTTATTGAATTTCTTATTAATAAGGCAACCCACCTTTCTCCCCCCCCCCCCCCCCCCCCCCCCCGCACCTTGCCACCTGCCTGTCTTTGACAGAATGTAATCATTGAATGTTCAGCTCCCAATCCTGATCCCCTTGCAGCCATGTCTGTGATGCCCACATGTCAATTTCAATCTGTGCTGTAGGCTTATTTATCTTGTGCCTCTTACTGCTGAGTTGTATTAACATCAGACTAATGTTCCAGGAATCTGGGTTCAAATCTTGTCACAGCAGATGATAGAAATTAAATTCAACTAAAATCTGGAATTTTAAATCTAATAACAATGAAACCAGTCAATTCAGAAAAGCATATGGTTTACTAATGGGTTTTTTGGGGGAGAAAACAGCTGTCCTTGCATAGTCTGGCCATGTGACTCCAAACCCACAGCAATATGGTTGACTCCGTTAACTGCCCTCTGGAAAATTTAAGGATGGCTGTACATATTGGCCTAGCCGCTTTGTTAGGCTGCTTATATGTTGATCAAAGAGTATTGAACATCATCATTCTTGACAATTTACTGTGGGTTTAAATATTCCAAGATTAAATGTTACCTTCTCTTCATAGATGCTACAATCTGCATATTTCTTCCCTCACCTTTAATTTAACCTTAATTCCCTCCTTCCCCTCTGCCTTCATCTATTGATTGCTCATTGACATTATGGTAATTTTGTCATTTTCCCTCTTAGTTTATAACGTAGCTAAAAATCAAAGTGTTGATAGATTACAATGTCTGATTCTTTCTTGGTAATCCTTTTTACTGTTACCTACCAATACAGTTAATTTCACATGAACATTTTTCTCTAAATTCCTTGACAGTCTGACTACCTTGCACAAAATGAGGCAACACTTTTTTGAATACTTATGTAACTTTAGAGGACTTTATCGATCACACTAATTAAATTCTCCACCCCAGCCTCCATCTCCATATTCTGTGAACCACTTTTACAGGACATCCTCATCATAACCTTGAATGACTCAGCAGTGATCGTCCAGATACCGGTGTTGAGATTTATTGGGTATCCTCACTCCAACCCCTCTTATATTCAGTCTTCAATATCCTTCCTAATTTACAGGCATATCATTGAACTTTTGAGGTTCAAAAATTAACTTTTCAATTATTTCTTGAAATCCCTCCTGTGCAAGGAGGAAGAAAAAAAACAAGATTACTGACCTACCCTCCTGATCCATCAGTATTCTATTCTGGTTTCTTATTGGCTTTATTACTAAATCCATTTTCTAAAATGATCTACCATTTTTGAACTATAGTATAGAATGGTTACAGTATGCTACTGTTAAGAACATTCAGAACCAGACTTGATCAAATTAACAAGTTTGAATTTATCTACTCTTAGATTAATATTTATTATAAAAGTTTGCCAATACATAAGGTTGGTCTGTCAACATAACTGAAACTTCTAGCAGGGCAATACATTGAGTAGTTATGGAAGGACTGAATTACTGCATTTGCTTTCAACTTGTTGCTAAATAATGAAGTACATAAAGCATACAATATTGGTGACTTAAATTGCATTAGCTTCTGAACTGAACTCGGAAATCATACATTTTTATTAAGAAATTTTATTCCTCCTTTACAGCTGTTTGAGTCATCAATTCTTCTCCACCATCTCATAGTTGAACCAATTATTTTTTAATAACGATTATATAATTATGTAATTGTATGTGATACTATATTTCTCTCACCAAAAAAGTACAAAATGGGAGTGAGGAGTCTGTGGATGAATACTGGAATAAAGTTGGTGCAAAACCCAAGTCAGCCACTTCACGTGGTGATGTTGAACATGGTAAGTGCATGCTCAATTCTAATGTACATAAAATATATACTAAATCTATTATCAGAAAAATTCATCGGGCCTTGATCAGTTCCAAAGTGCATTATTCAGGAAAAGCTGATATGAACTGTACATGTCAAGTCTGTCTGAAATAATGTTAGGTATGCAATGAAAATTAAGGAAAATTGGTAGTAGGAATGTGATATTTGGAATAGATTTTAAGCACTAACTGTACAATAAATTGTTAATTCCACAGTTCAGATTACCTGTGGTGTATTGCACTGAGCGAACTTCATACGTGCTACAAAACAGCACTTTTTGAAGTAGATCTCTTCAAAAATGTAAAAAGTACTTTGAAGACTGGCACTATTTATGTATTGCACTAATACGACACTTCCTTGAACCTGATTTTAGTTTCAACATTGTAGATATGGTGAAACTTGAGCCTGGATTCCCTGGTCCAGAGGCAGGGGCATTGCAACTGCACCACAATATCCCTTCTAATTTGGAACTACTTGTAGATCGCCATAATTTTACATTACCTTGTGCAGTTTTATCATACAGATGCTGATTTTAGGATGGCGAAAATGAAGTGAGAGCATGCTGGAAGTTTAAATGGAGAAAGTGCTGTGCCTGGAAAGGGGGCATAGTCTCTCTCCTAACTGGTGTTGTACCACTTGGCCTTGTCTTCTCCTGCATCCTCATTTATTTCAGTACTTTTCAAGCCTCAATTTCTGGAATAAGCTTTACTGGAGACTTGACAGACTTCCAAAGTTTACATTCAAACCTCCAGTAGTGTGTAACTAATAGGATATTAGTTAAGTGTTCTCTTCAGCATTTTGGAATGAGCAAGTAAATGGGAATGGTCGGTCATGGGAAGGAAAGGTAGTCAAACTGGAATATTTTGGGCCACTAACTTTGCTCAGTTACCTCTCTGAGACATCAAGGACAGTACTCCTATTCCCTGTGTGCACTAATCCAGTTTTAAAAAGCTAGTTTGGAGTTTTGAATTTCTATTGAGGACAAATACACTTAGAATGTTTTGCTATTTGAGTTCTTTGATCAACCTATCCATCAATTCTACCTCCGGCCCTATCCCTTGATTCTTTGGAGTCCAAGACATCTCAGCCTTGAATACAGCCTTCTAGATTCTGAAAAATGTTCTGAAAATTCACAACCCTCCTGAAGAATCTTATTGCTTCAGTTTGAAAATAACTGATCCCTTGCCTTTTTAGTTCTAGACTTTCCAGTCAGGGAAATCTAAGGTATCTGTATCCACTCTGTTGAACTTCAGTCTTGTATTTCAATTACATAAATTTGTAAGTGTACTGGACTCATTATACTCTCTCCTCTTATTCTTGCCAAAAAAATACAGCAAATCTTGGTTTGTACCCTTTCCAAACAAAGTTCATCACTTGCCAGTTAAGTGAGTTGAGATTTTGGAGAGCATGAATGATTGTGATCTGCATTTAAAAGCTCGATTCTTCTGTGATTGCTCACCATGTACTTGACCTCCACAAGGAAAGATCCATTCTCTGCTGAGGGACATTTCACATTAGATTATTATGCAATTTTGTTGATGCACCTAAAATTAAAACATTCTCTCCTCTTATAGAGGCACTGCAACAAAATGCCAAAGCCAACTGCAAACCAGTTCCCGTTAAGAAAGGCACACGTGAGTTTAATGAAATGGAGACTTGGGATTCATCCTGTTTGCACGGATTTCAAGGTGATCCATTTGTGATCTGTTTTGTTTTATAACACAAATCTGAACTCGCACACTAACCAAGTGGACTGATCACTTCGTATAAGTTGATTGTTAAGCTGGGCTCTACAAAAACTGTACTGAAGTCTGAAAATACAATTCTGGGAACTGAAATTAAATGGAACCAAATTTGACTTCACTGGGCAACATTTTGTATTCTGAAATAGAGTAAACAAAGTTTTTTAATTTTAAAAATAAGCTTAATCCTTAATGTAAATATTGAATTCTAATATTAGACAACCCATAAAATCTGTGTTTTTGTTTTTTTAATTCTAGGAAATTCATTGAGAAGGAGGACTAGGAAAAAATGCTAAATTCATCTTTGCACCCAGTTCAAGGAAGAAGATTGAATCTTTTGATCTGTATTTAAGCCACTTGTATGCCAACACAATATGGAGTGATTTTTAACACTGGTTGAAGACAATAAATGGGTGCAAATGGCATTGAATGGTGTGCTGTTCTGTTCAAACTACTGAATCCATGAGATTAAATATTGAAGAATTAAAAGTCCAAAATCACTTTGAATAGCAGTGAGCTTTTGTAGGTGTTGAAAACATGTAACATTTTAAGCTTTTGCTCATAACTTGTTTGAAAACACAGATAATTGAAGTACTGGTTGAATGTTAATGTTTTGACCACTAATAATGCGACCATTTTATTTGTAGCAGTCTCTTTAGTTGCATTGAGTTCCATGACTGATTCAATTTAATAACCATTGGGTTGTGTGGTCAGTTGTTTCTTAGTAACACATATATTTTTGTGTGTGTGGTGTCAAGAAGTAGTAAAAATTCTCCAGTTCCTGATAACAGTAACACCATGACTAATTGAAGAATTGTGATATATGATCATATATTGAACCTGGTTCAGCCTCTGCTATGCATTCAACATTTTTTTGGAAATTGTAATTTCCCTTTTGATGGCAGCTTAGAATGGGCAAGCATTGCAGGATTTTTATGAAATTTGTTGATCATATGGTACATCCTTGCCTAATTTAATATTTTTCAAAATATTGATGAGTCTTTTGCAGAGCATGCATTAAATCTGTCCTATCACCCAAACTGTGTTCACTTCAACATAGCTTAACTGATAAAGTTGTTACAAAATTGACTTTTTTTTTCCCTTTTTGGTCTCTGCACACTACAGCATGTCAGTCATTGTTGAATTGATAGCACTCACCTGAACCTCTCAGTTCTTAACCAAGACGCATTCCAGTACAGAGCAAAAAATTGAGGCTGCTACTCAGCAGAACTGAGAAAATGTTGCAAACTTTCAGAGGAGATAATCGAATCAGTTTATTGGCTGTCCTGAATGCATGTTTTTTAAAAAATGCTGGCATGTGATTCTTTAAAGAGCAGGGGTGTTTCCCTGTCCTGGCTACTATTTATAGCTGAAGAATATTTTCATAATGAGATCATATTTTGTTGAAGCTTCCTGTATGCAAACTAGTTCTGTACTTCACTACTAGACAAGCATAGAAAATAGGAACAGAAGTAGCCCATTTGCCCCTTTAAGCTTGCTCATCATTCAACATGATCACTGCTTTCTTCTCCATACCCTTTTAATTTTTTTTTAACCCTAAACTTTACTTTCACAAATGAGTTAAATTTTTTGATCTCTACTGCTTTCTAAAGCAGAGAATTCCACAGGGTCATCATCCTCTAGATGAGGGCGTTCTATACTCTGTCCTAAATGGCCTACTTTAATTCAATTTTAAGTTGAAAAGTGTGATGCTGGAAAAGCACAGCCAGTTCGGCAGCATCTGAGGAGCAGGAGATTTGACATTTTGAGCATGAGCTGTTCATCAGGAGTGAGGATGATGGCCTGACCAGCTGTGCTTTTCCAGCACTGCACTTTTTGACTCTGCTTTCCAGCATCTGCAGTCCTTATTTTCTCCTAATTATATTTTAACCCCTGGTCAATGGGAACATCCTTATTCTGTGATAACATTATAGGTTTGAGGCCCCCTTTGTTCTGCTGAACTGCATAGACTGAATTAGTTATAACTGATCCAGTTTCTCCTCTGGTCAGTCCTGTCATCCCAGGAAACTGTCTGACCAACCTACTACTTTAGCTATGAAATACTTTAAAGCATCTGATTTGTGTAAAGTGCAAATATAAAAGTCTTGTGCGTGTTTATAGTAATTGTGATGCAATTATGCTTCGTCCTTTTGGTGGGCAAGTTTTTTTTCATCAAGTTCTGGGATTCATAACTTATAACTTGGCTATGTACTGTACATTGGTAACCTTTCTCTGTAGTTGGCTTACTGCCTGAGCTTATTGTTATGCCATTGCATACTTTTTTTTGGCTAGGTTGCAGTTCTGGTTATGGCAGTTTGACTTTTAAAATATGAAAAAAGATGCTTCAGTAGTGAACATATTTGGTTGGGAAGCTATAAAATCATGTTTTTTCATGTCAAAATCAGATCATCGATTAACAAGGTATTTACAAGTATAGCTTAAAATTGGTTTCTTAAACTTCATGCTTATGGTCTTGCAGCCTCAGATTAAAAATTATAATCCATGGATTGTTCTTGATTCCCTTCTCAGGATGTTAAATTTTAACCAAATAGTTCCTTTTGCCCTTCAACCTGGGTGCTAAAGGCAATGTATGAATATAAATCCAAATTAAGTTGTTTTTATACCTGTCCTCATTAGCTTCCAAAGTTTCCCAGATGAAAGATGATATATCGTGTAAGAACATTGCATGAAAGGTAATGTGCATGGATTTAAGCAATTTTTTTTTTACAAGGCTTTGCTGCAAAATACCAAAACAAAACACTCTGCATACAAAGGAAAGTGGCATACATTTATAGAGCAAGAACTTCATAGTACTTTGCATGCTGAGTAGGAATGTTGCTGTCAGGTAAGCAATGCAAACTCCATTCCATTTGTAAGAGGACAAAATAAAGGAGTATATGAAGGAACAGAGCAACCTCAGTGAATCTCTGCTGATCCTTGAAGAATGGGACTTCTACTCAGTTTGAGATTCATGTGATGCTGATAGACCCGTTGCCCTTACCGTCTTTTATCAATCAAGGTAAACAGATCAGAGCAGGAAAATTATGCTAAAATTGTACAAATAAAACTAATTGGGTGAGGTGGGAGCAGGAATGCATTGACTTTAAAGTAATTGGTAGAAATGGAGAATGTTTACAACCCAGGTTTGTGGTAACCTCAAACTTGCTATCTGAAAGGATGGGGAGTCAAACACCTTGCACTTGACATTCACTTGATTGTGGTATTCTTATGATTTACAGCATTTATAGTTTGAGGTACACAGTGCGATTAAGCTGTCAGACATGTGTCATTATGTTGTCTCTATGTATAAAATTCAGGTCGGTACAAGGAAAGCAATTCTGAAATGAATTGGTAGTTGTAATTACTGGAAATAAAGGAAACTTGGCTGGTGGGGAGCTGACTTTCTTATCTCTAGCTTTGGAGCTAGCACAAGCTAACCAGTTGTGTAGATGTAAATGGGATAAATGTGCAAAATTATGGGAGATCAATGTTGCTTCATGGCAACTTCACCAACTTTCCCTGTAGCCTCCTGAGTTTGGTTTCAAACAGGCTGCCTAAGAAATACAGAATAAAATGTTGCCCAGCACAATAGTCTAAAGTAAAGGACAGTTACTGCTTAAAATACAGGATTGTTGGTCACTGCTTGTTCCATGCTGTACCTTTAACCTTTCCATAATCCTCACACAAGGCCTTTTCATCTGAAAGAAAGGGGTAAAAAGAACAAAAATAAGGCAAAAAAGGATTGTTATTGAGAATTTTCAAAAACTTCTAATCTTTCATCATTTTGTCAGAATTGCCAGAACATCTCTCTTGGATTCTAACCAGAATTTGGTGACCAAATTTAAGAAAGTTGCTGCATAGGCAATGGGAAGAGCATGTAATTTTCCAATGCTGTTCAGTTGGTGAGTGATTGTGATGAGTGGTGCAAGTGGAACTAGTAAGCTACCTGATTTAAGCAACTAAGATGTTAATAGCTTGTCAACTTGCTAAGGGCCAGCATGTAACCTTTTGGGGGAAAAAAATGTTTAAGAACAATGCTGGATCTGGAACATATCTTGTAGATTGAGATACAGAATAATGAGCTGGTCCTGATTGTGCCATAAGTTTGTTCAGGTGAGAAGGGTATTTACTCATTGACATGATCTGTCTGATCAGAGATACTGGAATAAGTAAGTTTTAGTGCTCAGTCAGTTTGAGGATCATGTAACCATGTGTGATCCAGTAAACATCAAATACAGCTGAAAGCAAGCTGGCAAAAGCTAGAGAAGAGGTTAAGGCATTTAGTGTTGGGCATAATTTGAGATGGGGATGAGTATCCTAGGTAAAAGAGGAGCAAGTTAGGCTATGCCTTCTGCATTGAATATCCTGCTGAAGAGGTAGTTATTGGGTAACGTTGTATACTCATTGCCATAAGAAATGGTAAAGGGCACATATCTTGATACTATTTGTGAGGGGGCTCAGACTTTGTTGTCATGCACTGTCTGTAATCATTAAAATCACTAAAGTCTTTAACTTTTGTTGCAAGTATTGGACATGGACTTCAGTGGCTTACTTCTGCTGAACTGAGCAGAGCATATCATTGCATTTTACAGATCACATTTTCCAGAACTGGAAAACGTGCACACATTTTCACAGTTGGGATCTCCAGTGCACAGGCCAATGAGATTGATCCCTCTCACTCGGTTATCACAATTGCAGATCATAATTGATTAACCTTCTGTGAGCAATCAGTGAGATTCAAAGGAAGGCTGTTCAAACCCTTAAGAATTCAGCAGGTATACAACAGAACAAATATCCTTATAGCAAGTACAGTTTCATCTGTAAGGTTGCACTATTGATGTGTTGTCAATAGCTTTTGTGGGAGAAGGAATAAGGAGATGGCTTCTTGTAATTTTACCTGACTTTCCAAGACACTATAACTAAAATTACAAGACCCATAATTGATTTAGATCAATGGGATTTGTGACGATACTATGGCTTTGGGAGGTGCATTTTGCCCTTTATTTTTGAGGTTTTGATCTATAGGTGCTGAGCTGTCTCTTCAAACCAATAAGCTTGGCCCCACCAATGGCTCAAAAGCCCTCTCTTTTCTTTTAAAAAGAAAAGCACAGGATAAAATACCTCCCAAAGTCACAATACTATCACTGCTTATGATGCTGCCAAGGAGGCCTGGTTGGCTAGCAGGCAGCATGTCATGCATGCTAACAAGAATCCTGTGCATTGTGGTGATCAACTATACTAGATCTGTAACTAGGCCATCAATAGGGCTGTGTACCTTAAGGTTTAAGCTCTATATATTGATGGAGTTCCTTTTTAAGGATGGGGAGTAAACAAAGAAATGTGCCCATACAGTGCAGGGAATTAGTGAGGCTCATGAGTCAAAGTACTGGATGACATGAATTCTATGGTATCTCTGATTCAGGCATGTTTCATCTGAACATGACTAATCTAGTGGAACTGTGTGCTGTGTTACTGAGCTTTGATTTGTGAGTAAGCACACAGTTTTGAGTCATTTATTCTTAATAATGTACACTACACAGCTCCCCTCCTCAAAAGAATTGATGAGATAAATGCTGTGAGGATGTTTCCCCTCATGGGAGAATCCAGGAGCAAAAGGCCTAGTCTCAGAATAATGGGACACCAAGTTTAGACTCAGATGAGGAAGAATTTCTTCTAACATATTGTTATTTTGGCGCTACTTCGCCAAAGGGCTGAGGGGAGCAGTGACTTTATTTTATATTTGAGGCTGAGTTAGGTACATTATTGATCAGTAGGGAAATTAAGGATTACAGGAAAAGGGCAGGAAAGAGGGCTTGAGGCATGTCAGATCATGATCCTATTGAATGGAGGAGCAGTCAGAGCCTATATGGTCTACCTCTGTTCCTATTTCTTATGACGTGACCAAAAACCTGCCTCTGTCAGCTTGTGTGGAGATGATTGTATGTCGAGGGCGTGGTGCTGGAAAAATACAGCAGGTCAGGCAGCATCCAAGGAGCAGGAGAATAGACCTTTTGGGCAAAAACCCTTAATCTGGAATGGTGAAGGCTTTTTGCCCGAAATGTCGATTCTCCTGCTCCTTGGAAAAGCACAGCAGGTCAGGCAGCATCCATCACCACGCTCTCAACTCTAAACAATTAGCTCGGCAAAAGTGAGGACTGCAGAAATGTGTTTATGGCACACGGCCGTCATTGGATACACCTCCAGAGGCATCTGGACAGGTACAAATGCAGTGATAACTTCCATCACAGGAACTTGCTATGTAGCAGTTCCTTTAGTCAGAATCACTAAGGAGGCCTACGATGATTGCACCAACAGACTTATAGTACCCTCATTTGCATTGGTGAGTGCTTCAGGCTTTTGGCACTCTGGTATGCAAAAGGTATCTACATCCCATATCTTTGCAACATCAATGCTACAGAGCATAGCATATACTTTGTGCCTGCCAGTGTATTCCTGTACCTGTATGCTGTGCTACTACATGTAACATAGGTTGGCCATGCTCTAAGTTGCCAGTCAAACTTGTCAATATCTCTTACCATTTCCAGTATCCCCTTGTAACAATAGCATAAGGGTTGGCTGGTGTCCAAGCTTTTGCTTTCCTTCTGCTCACACTCTCTAATATTGGAGTTTCATAAGGCAAATCACAACCACCACTTTAATTTGGGCTGACCTTTTCAGATCTTGAGAAGGTAGTGATGAGTTGCTTTCTTTAACTACTACAGTCCAAATGCTGTAGGTTTACCCATAATGCCCTTAGGGAGGGAATTCCAGGATTTTGACCCAGTGACAGTGAAAGAATGGTGCTCTATTTCCAAGTCACGATGGTGAGTGGCTTGGAGGGGAATTTGCAGGTGGTGGTGGTCTTCCTGTATATTTGCTTCTAGATGGAAGTGGTCATGGATTTGAAAGGTGCTAAGGTGTATTTCTACAGTATATCTTGTAGATAGTGCACACTGACGTTACTAATTATTGATGGTGGAGTGAATGGTGTCAATCAAGTGGACTATTTTGTTGTGGTGGTGTCAAGTTTCCTGTTGGATCTGCACTCATCCAGACAAGTGGGGAGTATTCCATTACACTACTGACTTGTGCCCAGTAGATGATTGAAATGCTTTGGGGACTCGGGAGATGAGTGCAGTATTCTTTGCCTCTGACCTGTTCTTGTAGCCATTATTTATGAGAAGAGTCCAGTTGAATTTCTGGTCAGTGGTAACCCCCATGATATTGATAGTGGGGGATTTGGTGATGGTAACATCATTGAATGTCAAGGGGCAGTGGTTAGATTGTACCTCTGGTCTTTGCCAGTCATTTATGTGGTGTGAAAGGAGAATATTGAAGTTATATTTTTTAAAAAGTTAGAACTGTAGTGTAGGACACCAGCCAGCCCTTATGCTACTGTTACTTGCCACGTTCTAACCCAAGCCTGGATATTGTCCAGGTCTTGTTGCATTTGAACATGGACTGCTTCAGTATCTGAGGTGTCATGACCTTGGAAGAACCACCATTCACTGAGAAAATGATGTTACAGTCCTTTCTGCTATTACACATATTTTGTCAATGTGAATTGGATGTAATATGATTGGTAAATAGGTGAACACTGTTTGTAAAATGTGAACCTGTGCATTCAGGTGTTGTCTATAACACTTCCACCTGTGGTGATGCTGCTCTTTTAACAAGGTTAGGTTGTCCTTGGTTTCTTCCTCAGGAGGTCGTAAAGACACAGACTCCAAAATGTCTAAGATTGATCTACTTGAGAATGCTTTCAAGCTTTAAAAAAGAAAATTTGTACAATGCAAAGCTTAGCTTTTCTCTGGTTTGGTTTGGTTTGGTTCTGGCAGTCTGGCTGTACACTGAAAGCAGTCAGTTCAGTCAGTGAGAATGCTGGTCCAAGAACTAGCTGCAGAACAACCTCAGTTATCCAAACATCAATTATTCAAATTTCGGATTATCTGAACAATATCTCAAGGTCCCATAAAAATGTTACATCAAAGAGATGTTGCTGACACTGGTGGACAATTGTAGTCGGGAAATCTGAATGCATCAGCAAGGAGGGTGATGAGGTGACTGCAACAGCAAATGGGATTTTAAATGGTCTAATGTTTATGGAGTGACACGGGGCGGGTGTGGTTGGAAGGATGGTCAGAGGAGCTTTTCAGTCATCAAATAAGATTGCAAATGAATGGGTAGGATTTCACCTGGTCTGAAATGGTGAGTGTTGTTAGAATTGCAATGAGAATTTTGAATGATCTGTTTCAATTTGAAAGCTAGTGATTGAAATGAAATCAGGATGAGTAAGGAGTCTGTACTGGGCGATGAAAAGGCTGGTTTTGATATTTCCAGTGTTTTAATTGCAAGAAATTATGACCAAGCAAAATTGCCAAAAATATCCATATTTTCAGAGTAACTAATTTTCAGAATAAGTATTTACAATTAAAAATTACTTCATGTTAGATATAATTATTTTGACTCATACCTGCTGTGAGGCAAAATGTTGTGCCTAAAGATATATTCATCCAAGATTGATAAATTTGACGCCAACAATATACATTTAATAGATGCCTCATTTGAAGTATACACAAAGCTGTGATTGGAGCAATGAAGCAAAGAAACACAAGCGCCTCGAGCAACAACGACTAGATACTTTCTTCGAAAAATAATAACCGACCTCCACTTCAATGAATTTTATTTAAGTGATTTTATTTGTAAAATATCACAAATCTTTAAGCAATATTCAGTGTTTGTACATAATTTATTGATTGAATGAAATAAAAATTCTGTAAACATGCTTTTTTACATAATTATGTTCAGTATGGCTTCCTTTGTTTTCGATCAGATCAATTATCTGAAGAATCAGTTATCCAAAAAAAAACTCCCCATCCGTTTCGTTACAATAATCGATGTTCTGTACATGGCAGAATGTGTTTCATGCTGCCATTTCTCTTACATCTCTCTTTTAAGACTCTTTATTTGATTTTACCTTTTTTGTCAAGGAGTGTTTACAGGGTTTGTTGCAGGAATTTGGAACAGCACCATTAAGTTGAAATAATCTATTGCGTTTTTGGATAAGTTGTTATTTGGTTTTGTGTTTCAGTTAGTAATCTCGTAAATAAATGCAGTTTTGTTTAAAACTAAGTGGTTTGACCTGCTGCATCTCTCCTGGAATATCCATTCTACACCTGCTTAAAACAACTAGCAAAGTTAGGGTCTGGGCTACTTCCTTGAAATGTTTGAGGGGATGTGGCCTGGTCTATAAAACATCTGTAACACTTTAAGACTCACGGTGCGCAGAGGAATACAATGTTTATGCCAACAGTGTCTCTGGAATGACATCACATGTTCAGTTGACTCATGTGTTTTGTTGTGAAGTGTTGTTTGATTTTGGTTTGCTGTTTTGCAAATTTTGCTGTGTTACTCATGAACATAGGAGAACAAAGTAAGAAGAATGTTTACAAAAGTGCCCTGGTGATAAGATTGCGGGTGATGAATGTAAAAGAAAGGCTGTGACACTTTATAACATCTACCTTATTTTCAAGTATTTTGAAGTTGGAGATGAAGAAGATGAAGTTCAGGATGTAACACAGAACTTTCCACTTCTCTATTGTCTTCTATCCTGAGGGATGATTTGGAGGCGCTGAGTTTGGACAGGGGTGTACAAAGTTAAAAATCACACAACACTGGGTTGTAGTACAACAGATTTATTTGAAAGCACTAGCTTTTGGAGCATGTTCCTTCATCAGGTGGTTGTGGAGTATACGATCGTAAGACACAGAATTTATAGCAAAAGTTTACAATGTGATGCAACTGAAATTATATATTGACAAAGACCTGGATTGTTTGTTAAGTCTCTTATCTGTTTGAATGACCATGTTAGTTTGAGTTCTTTCATATGTAATTCACAGAACTTTTTTTTAAAATTACATTCTCAAGTCAACTTTGACAATAAATGCTATCTTGACTCAGATAATGCATCGAAGGAGTGAGGCTGTCTGTGCCCAATGTTCAGACTGGTTCTATTTCCAGGAAAGGGATTTACAGAATCGTACATTGATTCATCGAGTTTTTGAGCAAAATAAAATGTAATTCTACAAATACAAATTCACTCCATAAACGTGTGTGTGTGTATATGGGGGGGGGGGGGGGTTGGAAATGGTGTGTATGTGTGTGAATGTGAGCGTAAAGGGGTGTAAGTGTGTGAGAGGGTGCGTGTGTGGGTGTGAGTATGTGTGAGCATTTGAGAGAGAGAGCTTGCATATGAGAGAGGGTTTGTGTGAGTGTATGGATCTGTAGGAGGGGGTGTGTGTATGTGTAGTACAGTGGGGTCACCTGTAGTGTGATATGAACCCAAGATCCCGGTTTGAGGCCATCCCCATGGGTACCAAACTTGTCTATTAGCCTCTGCTCAGCCACTTTGCATTGTTGCCTGTCCTGTAGTCCACCTTGGAGGATGGTCGCCTGAAAGTGCGAGGCCAAATATCCTGGATCGCTGAAGTATTATCCAGCTGGGAGGGAACACTCCTGTCTTTTGATTGTTGTGCAGTGTCCATTCATCCATTGCTGTAGCCTCTGCTCGGTCTCGTCAATGTACCTTGCCTCAGGACATCCTTATCTGCAGCATAAGAGATAGACGTAGAGATAGGCTGAATCACATGAGTGCCTGCCGCGTACACGGTGGGTGGTGTCGCCACATGTAATCCTGAGGGAAATTGAGAAGCAGGTGTAGCTCCTAGACGACAATAATTACAATGCAGAATGCAGCAGGATAGCAGTTCATGGGATAAGGTCTTACCTGAATGAAGAAAAATGACAAAGCAGCAAAAACTAGGTGTCTTTTTAAGCCAACCCTGCAAAAAACAGTCAGAAGACAATGAACCACAGACATCCATTTCTGAATTAACTATTTTTATTTGAACTCTGCAACCACAACTGCATCTGAAGGTGATGATGATGATGATCCTCAGTCCCTTAATAACTCAGCAACCTCAAAACCACCCTGTTCCTCTCAACAAGTTTTCTTCACATTTTTTTCAAGTTAAAGTGTTAAATATACAGTATCATTTCATTATTAGATATGAATTTGATGTTTATTTAATTTGTGCTATCCTTTCTGTGAGGCTAACTGCTATATTGTTTTCGATTTTAAGTACTGTACTATTTTTGGTGGTCTTCCCCAACCCTATTTTTTTCCACAAGCCCTGTTATTTTTATTGTGCGAGGTTGCACAGCAATGCAACTATCAGGTTATAACAGAAAGAACTGTAGCTGAAAGCTTCACTACTCCCAAGAAAATGAGTCAGCAGCCAAACTGTTGGGATTCTGTAGCTCGGTGACTCTTAAAAACTTTAAACTTCAGGAACTATAATCATTCTGTCTGAATAGACATCCTCCTTGCTTCCAGAGCACCCACTGCTATCTCTTCTTAAGATTATTTTGTTGGGTGTGTATGTGTTTTATGTTGCATTTTCTTATCTTTCTTGAGTTTAATAGGAATTAAAACTCTACTGTCTCTTTATTCAAATGACTGGAATTGGCTCTTGATCATTTTTTGATCTGGTTAATGGAGACTAATGTGTGAAATCTGTCAGTTAAAACAAAAAACATGCTTTCTATGATTAATCTGGTGAGGCGTTAAAAAGATGGGAGCCACCCATTCCTTTTCTCCTGGTTGTAGCACACATGCTCCTCCTGTCCTATATCGGTTGACTCTAATCAGCCCCAAACCTACCCTCCAAATATGGTCAACCGCTGGGGAAAATTGCATCTAGTAATGGTTTATTTTTCCTGAGTGGAACAATCTAGTCCCACCACCCATCCAAAATTCTAAGGCTCCATATAATAAAAGATCTGCTTCTCAAATTGATCAGCTTGTCGAAGAGAAAGTGTGGCTTTTCAGAGGAACTAATTCTAACAATTCATTCCAGTGCATATTGACTGTTATCACTGACTAGGAGATTTAGGCCTATTTATTTACAAAGGAGAACTTGCACACATTACACAATTTCAGGCATTTCAAAATACTTTGCAGCCACTTATGTATCATTGAAGTGTAGTTGTTGTACCACAGCATTCAATTGCTGCACTACAAGATCCTCTGAATTGCAAATACAGGAATGATTAGATGAATAGCCTTCTTTTGCATTGTTGCAATTGTATGATCCTCCAGTAATCCTTTTGATTCTAGTGTTATTAATTGAGGGATAAATATTGGAAGGAATTCTACTGCTCTTTTACAACATAGTGCTGTGAGATCTTTAAAATCTTGAGAGAGAGACGAAGAATTTCTGTTTTTGTGTTGCATGTTTTTGGACAATTTCATTTTTAAAATAAATAATTGCTTGGTAGCTAGAACTTAAACATTTTCAAAAGGAGATAAGAAGTTGGAATACATCCAAAATTATTTTAAGATCATCAGTTGGTTCCGTCAGGGTGATGCGTTTGTGCATGCTAGAAGCTACGTGTACATTAATACACTGGACCCTGTTTTATGTGGGCAATAGAAATTTGCACAGACTTTGCATCTTTTTCCATGGGGAAAGAAACTAGTAATGGAAGCTGACAATCTCTGCTGCATTCTCTTAGAAAAGTCCTTACCACTCAAAGTCTGCCTGCGTGGTCTGAGAACTAAAATTGACAGCTAACTATTCTTGCTACATCTCTATCCCAGTGATAGCTCAGTCAGTTTGTAGCATCTTGTGCTGTATATACTAGTGTCCAATTTTTCTCAAATCCCTTTCTTGCATCCTAGTGCTGATGAGTGCATGACAAAAACCTTTCACTCCTGGTCTCCTTCTAGCATTTTTAAAAAAAAAATGGTTAGTTAGATTCTGGGTTTCCAGTTTTGACACTTTCCTGACCCTTATTCGATGGCAATATTCAGGGAGGTACATGAAGTCATTGTTAGGTCATAGCTTACAATATAAACTCAAATCCAAATATTAATTTGTTCATTTGAGACCTTGACAATTAAGGCGATCAGAGGCAGACTGCTGAGAGAACTCCGGAAACTTTAACTAAGTTATAAAAAAATGTTCTCTCTAAACTTAGTCACCACACAGCTGTTCAGTGGCTCCATGCATCCATTCCCAGCATTAGTGGTTTCGGAAGCCATGCTACACATGGACCTTGGAGGTCTGTGCAGTAGAAAAAAATAATTAGAGGCACATTGTATACAAGATTACTTTTTAACCAATGTCTCTTGCTTTTCTCTTTAGCTTTATATGTGTGATCAACTCTCCATCTATCTCAAAAATTTCAGGGGTCTTCTGCTTCGATTAGACAGCAAACTAACCAGTTTCTAACTTGCTGCACGCTTAGGTTACTGAAAGCTGCTGCTTGTTAATTCTCTCTGAACTACAATATGATTAATTATGTCATTACATTCTGACTGGCCTAGTTGTGACGAGAATCATTTCTAATTGGTTTAAGGGATGTAGGGTCAATCTAACAACTCAAACATAGATCAACAAATATCACCTAAATTGACCCCGTGTATGAGAAGACTCCCATTTACTCAGATCCAAGAAGCAAAATCCACAAACAAGACTGCCCGGGAAGACCCATTGTTTATGCCTGTTCCTGTTGTACAGAACTTATCTCTTCCCACCTTGACTGAGTCTTTTCTCCCTGGTTCAGTCCCTGCCTATGTACATCCACAATTCCTTTGATGCTTTACATCAGTTTCAGAGTTTCCAGTTTGCGAGTTCCTTTTAACCATGGATGTTCAATCCCTTTACATGTCCATCACCCAACAGGACACTCTCTGCTTTTCCCAAGAAAAAACAGCCCAAATCATCCCAATTGTGTGCAGCAAATGCAGTAGATCAGGTTGTGCCTTGCCAAGATCATCCTTACCCTGAACAATTTCTGTTTTACCTCCTCTCATTTTCGGCTGTTCAGATGGGTGGCAAGGGCCCCAGTTACACCTGTCTCTTTGTGGGGTACATGGAGTATTTCCTGTTCCTGCCCTATTCCAATCCTCACCCACAACTCCTTCTCTAGCACATGGATGATATCATTGGTGCTGTTTCCTCCTCTCATCCAGAATTTGAAACGTTTATCACTTTTGCTTCCAATTTCCACCCTACCCTTACTTTCACCTGATTCATCTCTGATTCCTCCCTTCCTTCCTCAACATTTCTGATTCAATTTCAAGGAATAGGCTAGCCACCAATACCCATTGCAAACCCATCGACTCCCACAGTTACCTTGAATACACATCCTCACACCCCTTTTCCTGTAAAGACTCTATTCCTTTCTCCCAGTTCCTTAGTCTCCATCATATCTGTTCCATTGATGCCAACTTTGACAAGTGAGCCTCCAAAATGTCCACTTTCTTCCTCAACTGAGGACTCCCCAGCACCATTGTTGACAGGATCCTCAGCCAGGTCTGACCCATCTCCTACATTTCAGCCCTTACCCCCTCTCTTCCTTCCAGCAACAGCAATAGAGTCCCCTTTGTCCTTACCTACCACCCCACCATTATCTGTATCCAGAGGATCATTAGCCACCATTTCCATTTCCTTCAGTGAGATGCCACCACCAGACACACATGCCCCTCCCCCCCTTTGTCAGCCTTCTGCAGGGACTACTACCTCCGGGGCACCCTGGTCCACTCTTTGTTCATTCCCAACACCCTCCTTCCAACAGTGCCACAGCATCTTCTTCTGTAATTGCAAAAGGTGTAATGCCTGTCTGTTTATTTACTCCCTCCTAAATATCAAAGGGCCCAAACACACCTTCCAGGTGAAGCTATGCTTTACTGGTACTTCGCACAATCTAATCTACTGTATTTGCTGCACACAATGTGGTCTCCTCTACATTGGGAAAATGAAGCATAGACTGGGGACTGCTTTGTGAAATACCTATGTTCTGTCGGCAAAAAAGACCCGGAGCCTCCAGTTGCTTTCAACTTCAACACATTACCCTGTTCCCTGGCCAACATCCCTGTCTCGGGTTCTTTGTAGTGCTCCAGAGAAGCTCAGCGCAAGCTGGAAGAACAGCACCTCATTTTCCGCTTGGGGACTGTGCAGTCTTCTAGACTCAATATTGAGTTTAACAACTTTAAGGCCTAAGCTTTCCCATGTCCTTACTTCAACCCCCAAACACCAGGCTTTGTTATCACATAGTCTGCTATTGCACACAACCCATTGCTCACCACTAACAATCCCCAGGTGAGATGACTATCTGAGCCGAGACGTCACCTTTTTTTTATAAAACCTTAATTCATATTGAGAATGTCACTTAAAAGAAGTTCTGGGATTTACATATTAATAAACCGGAACCTGTAACCCATTCTAAAAGATGAAAGATTTAACAACAATTGAGGTTTGTTAAATATATCATGTTACTTGCATGACACAGTAATCTTTTGTGATAAATTCTGTGTCTTATGGTCCTACTCCACAACTATCTTCTAAAAGAGCAGCGCTCTGAAAGCTAGTGCTTCCAAATAATCTGTTGGACTATAACCTGGTGTTGTGTGATTTTTAACTTTGTACACCCCAGTCCAACACCAGCTCCTCAACATCATGGCTAACAAAGAAGGTGACATTTCACACCAATGGTTCACCTTTATTTTCAGCACATAAGTTAACCATTGTTTTTGGCGGATTTTTGAAGGTTAGGATCTACATATGGTGACAACTTCAATTGTAAATGGGGATCAGTGCCAGTTGCTGAATAATCCACCAGGAAAGTTATAGTTTTTTTTAGGGATAGGAACAGTAGCACAGTAGCTTCAAATTCAGTCTGACCTAATGGGACCCCAGGGGGTGTAACTGAGGTAAGGATTTCAATTCTGTCAAAAATCATAACTGCAAATTAGAAACAAAGTTCATGTAAAAAGTTCTTTTTTTTCTAGAAACACTTGCAGTAGTGTATTATACTTCAATATGTACTTGCATATCTCTGAACATTATTGCTGTAAGAACTGTTAAAATTTAGCATCATGTTTTTAAGAACTCTTTCTTCTCTGCTGAGGTAAAAATAGGCATTTTGCCATGTGTTAAAACCAATGCACATTTTTAGATTATTTATTTCCTCCAAACTTGACAGAAGAAATCTCTTCCTGTTTCAACTGTTGACTTATTTTCTTTCATTTGGTCAGTTTTGAGAAACAGAGCTCTATTTCAGGTCTTAAGGTAAGCTAACTTTTTGAATACATGTGTGCAATTCAGAGATTAAATTTCTATCTGCACATAACATTACTGTTGCTTTTAATCACCTCTGCCAGGAGGTATGCTATCATGATATGCTCCGCTCATGTTTTTTGCACTAACCTCTCAGATCTGTCATTCATCTGCAACCACTTTCTGACATCTGTAATCCACCTACACAGATATAAACACATCTCTCTAACTTTTCAGCCCTGACCAAAATACTGACGCTTTTTTTCCTAGTTGTCTCTGTTTAGAGCTTGTAGAGTTGTAGACATGTACAGCACAGACCCTTCGGTCTAATTCGACCATGCCGATCAGATACCCTAAATTAATCGAGTCCCATTTGCTAGAATTTGGTCCATATCCCTCGAAACCCTTCCTATTCATGTAACTATCCAGATGCCTTTTAAATGTTGTAATTGTATCAGACTCCACCAGGTCTTCTGGCAGCTCATTTAATACACGCACAACCCTCTGTATGAAAAAAGGTGCACTTAGGTCCCCTTTATTTCTTTACCTTCTCATCTTAGCCTATGCCCTTTAAATTTGGGCTTCCCTACCCTGGGAGAAAGACCTTAGCTATCCATCTTATCCCTGCCCCTCGTTATTTTATAACGTCACCTTTCACTTTCGATCACTCCAGGGAAAACAGCCCCGGCTCATTCAATCCCTCACTCAAACTCTCCAACCCTGGCAACATCCTTGTAAATCTTTTCTGCATCCTTTCAAGTTTAACAACCTCTTTCCTATTGGAGGGAGACCAGAATTGCACGCAATATTCCAACAGTGGCCTAACCAATGTCCTGTACAGCTGCAACATGATATCCCAACTCCTATACTCAATGCACTAACCAAATAAGGGAAGCGTACCAAATGTCTTCTTCACTGTCCTATCTACCTGCGACTCCACTTTTAAAGAACTGTGAAGCTGCACTCCAAGTGTTCAGCAACACTTCCCAGGACCTTACCATTAAGTGTATAAGTTCTGCCCTGACTTACCTTACCAAAATGCAACACCTCACATTTATCTAAATTATACATTTATACATCTGCTGCTCCTTGGCCCATCAACCTATCTGATCAAGGTCCCATTGGACTCTGAGACAGCCTTCTTCACAGTCCACTACACTACCAATTTTGGTGTCATCCACAAACTTACTAACTTTTCCTCCTATATTCATATCCAAATCATTTATATAAACGACAAAACACAGTGGATCCAGCACAGCCCTTGCAGCATGCCACTGGTCACAGGCCTCCAGTCTGAAAACCAACCCTCCAAAATCACTCTCTGCCTCTTTTCTTAAAGCAAATTTTATATCCAAATAGCTAGTTCTCCCTGTAATCCGTGTGAACTAATCTTGCTAACCAGTCTCCCATGTGATGCTTTTTTTGAATGCCTTACTGAAGTTCATTTAAACAATGTTCACATCCTATCTTCATCAATCTTCTTTGTCACTTCAAAAATTCAATCAAGTTCGTGAGACACGAATTTCTACATGCAAAGCCATGTTGACTATGCCTAATATGTCCTTGGCTTTCCAATACATGCAGATCCCGTCCTTCAGAATCCCCTCCAATAATGTACTACCACTGATGTCAGACTCACTGGTCTAAAGCTCCCTGTCTTTTCCTTACCATCTTTCGTAAATAATAGCACAGCATCAGCCACCTTCCCATCTTTTGGCACCTCACCCATGGTCATCAGTTATACAAATATCTCAGCAAGGGGCTCAGCAATCACTTCTTTTTGTTTTTACAATATCAAATAGCTCTTCATTTATCTTACTGTTTATATAGGGAATTTTTAGCTTTTACTTTAGTCTTTATATTTCAAAAGGCTTCTATTTTCTTCAGTGTATCTTTACTTGTTGTCCAGATTTCTGACGTTTGCAAAAAGATGGATAGAATTTAGCAAGGTAAGAGTTATTTTTTAATTTTGTTTCAAGTTTGAGTGTTTTTGTTGTTAATTTATTCTTCATCTTCACAAAAAAAATTCTGTCTATCTCTAACTTATAATTTCTGCATAGCAGCTACATTTTTTGTTATCATTTAGACAAACTTATCTCTTTGTTCCAGTGTGACACATTCCACCTCAATCCTTACTCTAGATTCATCCAGTGCAATCCTTCTAACTGCCATTGCTTTTGTCATTTTGGTGTTCATTCTCAACCCACAGTCTAAACCTCTAGATTTTACTTGATCGGAGATGTTTGGACACTTCTTCTGATTCTAACCCTAACCCTATCACGTGGAATCAAGGATAAGGCAGGAACAGGATACTGATTGTGAATGATGGGCCATGATCATAATGAATAGTGGTGCAGGCTCGAAGGGCTGAATGGCCTACTCCTGCACCTATTGTCTATTGTCTATTGAGTACAGCTATAACATCAGTGTATCACAGGTGTGTACAATTGCCTATAATTTTTATCCCAAAAGTACATCAGCTTTTCTGAATACTTACATATAATAATGTTTCTTTAAAAAGTTAAGTTTCTTGTGTCTCTACATGTGGACCCAACATGTAAGGTGACCCAGTTTCTTCAGCTCCAAGAATCATATTTCTACATTTACTTGAAATATAAGTCAACTCCACTTTCATTCCTCCCCTAACCTTTTCAGCATGACTCAATATATTTTCATTAGTAGTGAGCCTCAATATTTTACCATACAAATGGATGCCTGACTTACCAATACCTTATAACTTATTGCAAACTTTCCACTAAGTGATGCAGCCTGTGATACAAAGGTTTGCGGGAATAGATTCACCCAAAAAGAGCAGACTTCACTTGGCAAATGACAAGGATTAAGTAAAAATGAAAAATTTAGACTATGGATTGAGTGTGAACACCAAAAGACAAAACCATTGGCAATTAGAAGGAATACATCAGCAGAAACTTGAGTGCAGATTGAAATGGAATCTGTCATACTGGAACAAGTAGATAATATTGTCTATTTAGGATAAATTACAGCAGAAAATAGCAGATGTGATGAATTAGAAGGTTAGGGATAGTTTGAAATATGTTTTCTGAAGATGAAGGGTATGTTAACAGCAAAAAAAAATCTCAAGCTTGGAACAAGTTTAATAAAATCTAATAAGATGCAAAATCAAACCCACATATTGTTTTACTTTTATATTCACTGAATAATCCAACGTCCATTTGTGGAAGGATTTTTCAAGGCTTCAAAGGATGACTTCTATGTTGACAATCTGACTTTTCTAAATTTTAATGTGCTTTTGAACAGGAAATAAGAATTAATGAGAAGGTTAGACATAGAAAGCACGCTTGGATTTTCACACAGTACATTTGCATTTTTTAAATCTAGTGCATTGATTCAGAACTCCCGCAGTGATAAGAAGTTTCAGAATTTAGCCCCAGTGTTGATGAGGGAATAGCGATTCTTATCCAACACAAGATATTGTGGATTAGTGATATGTAGTTTTACACTCCCTTTAATCCTGAATTACACAGCAGGTGAAATGTCTTCTGACAGTTACAGTTCATCTGAGAGAATCTATCATCAATTGATATCTGTGAATGGCATTTGAAACAGATGAGAAATGACTAACTGATTGCCATAATTCCTCTTTGCCCTGAGGTGGTATTGGGGTGGGGGCTGATACTTGTGCCTGAAGTAAACTGTGCCTGCAGGTCAAGTTGTGTACTTCAAAGGGCCTATTAACATACTGTCACCCTTTAAAGCAGATGCATTCCTTTAAAGTGGCATTTTGCTTGAACATGCGAAAGTTAGGATGAGGCCAGCTACACACTGAGCATTTAAAAGGGCAGATTTTAATTTAGTGAGGCAGGTACTACAAAAAAAAAGGCAATTTCGATGAGCTGACATTAAATGCTAAAACAAACACAGAAAATGCCGGAAAATCTGAGCAGTTCTGGCAACATTTTTGGAGAGAGAAATAGAGTTAATGTTTCTTCACCTCGTGAACAGACACGGCTGCACCATTACTCAGGCTAAAGGGTGTGACTGCCTCCTGGATCAGTGTGCTGCAACTCTTCCCTCTTCCTGATGACCCACACAGTCTACACCTCAAGCTCCAGCTCAACAATTCTGAGTTGACATTCTCCTACAGGCATTCCCTTACAGGTATGATTGCCTAAGATTAATTCCATGAATTTACACCAAGCTGCAGAAGCTTTTGTACTATCATCTCGATACAACCTTATTTTATGTATTTACTGAATAGAAGTTGTAAGAAATTAAATCACTTGGTTTATTTTAGATGATTCTAAATTACACAATTTAGCTTATTAACTTAATGCAGTATTAGTTGTAGATTCCAGTTACTAGTTTCCACTATTTTAGTTTAGAGAGAGAAATAAATCTCTTAATCAGAAACAAATCACTAAAAATATTGCATTTACCCAGCCGAATTGGTGTTAATGGTTTTTGAAATTCCCTTCTGTTATTGGAGCTTTATTCTTTGACCCTTTATGCTATCTTAATCTTAATTATTTATAAATTTTCAATCTTTTTGTCTGTTTTAAGACTTTAAAAACAGGGTAGTATTTATTTATGCTGCAACACTAGGGGGAGCACATGCTACATAAAGACAGTGGAAATGTTCTCAATTTTACGCAAATTACTATGAATGTTAAAAGGAAGAAAAAACATCTGCTTGGGTTGTACCTACCATGCTGGTGTGAGTCCATCAAATTTTGAAGATATATGGAGCCTGTTAGCAGTTATTTATGTTGTACTTCCCAGATGACCATTGTTGGCTTCTTATGGTATTTTTCATCTCTAACTTATTGGGTGGGAGTTTTTTTTCAGGTGGTTTGCTGCCTCAACAAATGTTTGCTTTATCTTGGGTCGATGCAGTGATTAGTGATAGAGGATATACCAGCATATAGTATCTGTAGAGGAGGCATTATTCTCAGATCGCAAGACAGTTTGTTGCAGACAACATTAAGTCGAATTACTTGTGGCCCAGTGTAACTACTAGGACATTTAGGGAGCTGATACAGATACATCTGATCCCACCTATCACTGCACAGAATTCTTTGTCTATGCACACAGGTTGTGTGTGACATCAGTAAAATAGATGGACACAACATAACATGAACATAAACCCCTTCAGAACCATTACCTTATACAAAACTTATCGAGATTCTTGCTACCTGCATTTTTCTATGCTTCGGCCATGTTACCTACAACCATCCAGAATTAGTGTTCATGTTTTGCAGTTTACTGCACTAATAAACTAGTCAGACAGTGAATTTTAGAGTTGTGCAGGTTCTGACAGTAATTATAATATGCCTTAATGTCTGTTAGACACAGCACCAAATTATTTCAAGGTTTCACTTCTACATGACTTCTAAAGATGTAGAAATAACTTGCTGAGCATTTTTGCTGATAGTTTTCTTCTTGTTTTCAGTTGTTAGTAAAGCTTTTTTTTCTCTTCAAGGATGGACTTAGAGAAAAAAATGAACATGTCAGCAATGAGTAACACAGTATTCTCAACAGGATCATTCATAACCAGCAATTCAACATCCAATGTCTCATCCTATTGTAATCCACTTGGATCCACCTATAATGCAGCTTTAATAGCAATTTACACCCTTGTGCTTGTGGGAGGTTCTACTGGTGCCATCATCATGACGTGGAAAATAAAAACCGACAGCAAATCTGTGACATCCACCGCCGTGGTCAATCTTATATTGATGCACACGTTCTTTCTCCTAACTGTGCCTTTCCGCATCTCTTATTACGTTCTTGCTGAATGGAAGTTTGGTGAAATGCTTTGTAGGCTGGTGAGTGCAATGATTCATGCTCACATGTACCTGTGCTTCGTGTTCTATGTGTCTATAGTTGTCATCAGAATGATTAGTTTCTTTCGAGAAAAGAAGACAATGGAGTTTTATCAACCTTGGCATGCAGGCGCTGCGAGCCTGGTCGTCTGGACATTGGTGTTTTTTGCTGTTTTCCCACTGTTTCTAGGTTTCTATGGTACTTCAAAGAACTATAACCAAAAGCAATGTTTTCAGTTCCAGGCTGAAATTGCAAAAGAATTTGTGAAATTTGTAAACCATCTTTCTGGCACTATTGTGCTGTCGACAATCTGTGTTTTGCTTGCTATTCAGATATACATCATAATGAAATTAACGAACAAACATGCAGGCACCTTTCGCAAGCAGCAGCAATTTGGAGCTCAAACAAAAACGTTGCTATTTTTATTGATTATGATTTTGAGTTTTTTACCATACCTCGGATTCAGATTGTTCTACATTAACCAAATTGTGACTTACCCATGTTCATTGACCTTACACACTGTTAATGAAATATTTTTAGCACTGACTGCAATGAGCTGTTTTGATGTACTTACCTTCCTCGCGGTGGCACGTTGACAAAGTGGCTACAAACACAGAGAATGCTGGAGGAACTCAATATGTCTAGCCGCATTTGTGGAGAGAGAGAGAGAGAAAGAGACAGAGTTAACCTTTTCAATCTGGCATAACTATTCTTCAAAACTATAAAAATTAGGAAGGGGCTGACCAGACTTGAAATATTAACTTTGTTCTTCTCTTCACAGATGCTGTCAGACATGCTGCATATGTTTGTTTCATATTTCCAGCATCTGCTGTATTTTTCTTTTATTCAAGAACTTTGTTACTTTTGATTTCACTCTAAGTCAGTATCAATTTTTGTGTACAGTAAAAGCACTGAAAACTACATTAGTATTTCTTAAAACACCAAGTGATTATATGGTTTGCTACATGCAGACCTATTTAAAATGAGTGACAGAGATTGATTAGGTTCGCCATTTTCTTAAAATCATCCATTTGGTGTTGGCAGATGAGCTGCACGATAGATAATAAGAGATGATCCATGATGGAGTATTACTGTCTGGACATCTGCCCAATAATTCCCCAAAATGCCAGCAAGATTTCTACTACCATGTAGCCTGCAGAAGTGATGTTCTTGAGTAGCCTTTCCCAAGTGACATCATTACCACTTGCATTCACTCTCTTGCTGAGTGTAGTCACAGAGATAGTGCAGGTCCTGGAACAAGCCAAATGCCCTACACACCATTAAAAAAAACACTAATTAGTATTTGAAACAAATGTCAGGAAGGCAACATTTAGGTGACTATAATCATTGTATCATAAGGTTTTGGTTAGCAGTGGAAGGACAATACGTAACCCAGAATAAAAAATAATTTAATGTGCAAGTGTGAGAACAAATTACAGACATGTAAATTGGAATCAAAGATTGTCAGTCAAAATTGTAAACAGAACTAGGATGCCTTTTAAAAGATGGTGATTCAGGAAGAATTCAGGTACATTCTAAATAAGGGGTGGTAGGTAGAACACACAATGGAGGTAGCTGCATGGTCGTACTGTCAATAGGTTAGTAATCCAGATGCGGAGACTAATACATGGAAACATAGACTACAATCAAACCACAGCTATGACAATACAGTCAATTGTTGTAAAAACTCATCTGGTTTGTGAATGACCTTAAGTGAAGGAGACCTGCTATCCTGACCTGGTCTGGCACATATGTGAGTCCAGATTCAAGCAATTCAGTTGACTCATAAATGTCCTCATGTGAAATGCTGCAGCAAAGTCAGTTGTATCAAACATCTATGTCATCTAAGAAAAGGAACAAAGCCGACATATCTCATGGCAGTAATCTAGGTCTAAGAAATGACAAAGGCAAGCCCAGCTCTACTGGCCCTGCAAAGCGCTTCTAACATCATGGAATCATACCTTACAGTCAATATTAAAATATCACCATCATCAATCCTGGGTATGTCCTGTTCCACTGGCGTGCAACATGCAATAGAAGGGGCTAAGTGATCTCACAGTCAGTGGATCAGACTTAAGCTCTGCAGTACTGCCACATTCAGCTGTGAATAGTAATGAACCTTTCAGCAACTAACAGGATGAGGAGGCTCCACAAATATCACTATCCTCAATGCTAGGAAGCTCAGAACTGCAGTGCAATAAGCAAGGCTGAAGTATTTGCACCCATCTTCAGCCAGAAGTGCTAAGAGGCTTCCTTTTGCGAATCCCCAGTATCACAGATGCCAGTTTTCAGCTATTTGTTTCAGTCCAAGTGATGTAAGGGATACTGAAATCATTATGGGCTTTAACATCATTCTGACAATAGTACTGAAGAGGGTGCTCCACAACCAGCTGCATCCTTAGACAAGCTGCTCCTGTACAACTACAACATTGACATGTACCAGGTAACAAGAAAGAGTGCCTAACTGTAGCCTGTCCCTAAAAAGCAGGAAAAATCAACCTGGCTAATTACTAATCTATTAGTCCATGTTCACTTAAATGCAAAGTGATGGAAGGGATTGACAACAATACTATCAAGTAGCACTTGTTCAGCAATAACCTGCTCACTGATGCTCAGTTTGGATTCTGAAAAGGCCATATAGCTCCTAGACTCATTACAGCCCTGGTCCTAACATGATAAAAACAACTGAACTCCAGAAGTGAGGTGAGGCTGACTACCCTTGATATCTATACGGCATTAGACTGAGAATGGCAGCAAGTAGCCTTCACAAAACTGGAAAAAGTGAAGACTGCAGATGCTGGAGATCAGAGCTGAAAATGTGTTGCTGGAAAAGCGCAGCAGGTCAAGCATTATAGAGGGAGGAAGAGAGCTTCTTCAAGGAAGGCATCCTTGCAAGAGGATTCGCAGTAGGAGAATCCTAGAAAATTTTAACCTACTGTCTCCTAGAAGATTTTAACCTACTGCTATTCCTCTTGCAAGGATGCCTTCCTTGAAGAAGCTGTCTTCCTCCCTCTGCAATGCCTGACCTGCTACGCTTTTCCAGCAACACATTTTCAGCTTCACAAAACTGGAGCCAATCAGAGGGAAGACTTTATTGATTAAGAGCTATATCTAGCACAAAGGAAGATGGTTATGGTTTCTGAAGGTCAATCAGTTCCAGGAGTTCCTTGGGGTAGCGCCCTCTGCCCAACCATCTTCATCTGCTACATTCAATATTCAATAGCTATATTCAATGACATCATCATTACTGTATCTCCTAATATCAACATCCTGTGGGTTACCATTAACCAGAAACTGAATGACATGAATCATAGAAATGCTATGTCTACGAGATCATCAGAGGCTATTCTGCAACATGTAATTTATCTCCTGTTTCCAACTTTTGTCTACCTTCTACAAAGTGCAATTCAGGAATGTGATAGAACTACTTGCTTGGATGGATGGAGCTCCAACAATGTTAAGAAACACCATGACATCAAGAACAAATAATCCTGCTTGACCGGCAACTCATCCAACATCTTCAATACTCACTGCCTTTACCGTTGACAAAATGACAACAGTGTGTACTGTCTATAATACGCAAACCAATGGTTTCTATCATATTGAAGAACAAAGGCTCACATTCATAAAAGCACCACCACCTCCAAAGCCCCTCTAAATCAGATACCACCCTGATCTGAAATTACACTTCCTTCCTTTGTTATTGCTGGGTCAAAATCCTGAATCTCCCTTCTCAACACTGTGGTTTTACGAGAAGAACTATGTGGTTATGAAGGCAATTCACGACTATCTCTCAAGAGGAGTGAGCGACAAGTGAGGAGTGAGCTTTGCTAGAGACACATGCGTCCCATAAATGTAAAAAAATATAATTAAGGATGTGGAGAGTAGGACAAAATAGGAAAAGGGCATGAATTACATGTTTATAATCAAAACAAGAACCAGACTGAATACAGAAAGGTCAAAGGGGAAATGAAAAAAGAAATATCAGAAGAAACAGGCGGCTAACATAAAAAGGAATTCAGAAGTCCTCCATTGGGATATAATTACAAAAAGGGCATCAAAAGGAGAAATGAGGCCTATTAGGTGGATTTACACATTGAATGTGAGGGTGTAATTATAACATAACAGGTTATAATTATGAACATGGACATAAAGCAGAAATAAATGGAGGCAGTTGTATTCCTGATGTCAGCCAGTAGAAGTGACACAAATACAAGAGGATGGTAGATAAACTCAGGAGGTCTGGTTGCATCTGTGGAGAGAGAAAAACAGAGTTAACAAACACATTTGAATTGCTAACTCTGGTTCTCTCTCCATGGATGCTGCCAGTCCTTTTGAGTTTCTCCAGTATTCTCTGTCTATGTTTCGGTTTTCTAGCATCCACAGAATTTTGTCTTGAACCAAAAGCGACTCCATCTTTATGCACTCTGTGGAACCACATGGACTTAATTGTAAGCAAGAATTCTGCCAAGGAGATCCCCAGCCTCATAGGTTATAAATGCAGGACTTCCCAAATGGAAATGGAAGCCCTGCTCCTGATAGATTAGATTACTTACAGTGTGGAAACAGGCCCTTCGGCCCAACAAGTCCACACCGACCCGCAACCACCCAGACCCATTCCCCTATATTTACCCCTGCACCTAACACTTTAGGCAATTTAGCATGGCCTGCACATTTATTTTTGGAATGTGTGAGGAAACCGGAGCAAATCCACACAGACACAGGGAGAATGTGCAAACTCCACACAGTCAGTTGCCTGAGGCGGGAATTGAACCTGTGTCTCTGGTGCTGTGAGGCAGCAGTGTTAACTGCTGTGCCACCGTGCCACTCATTGATAACTGCCAGTCAATTGCTCCATTGCTGGCAATGTCACTGGGAGGGTAGTCCCTGCTGGTATTACACTTGGGCCTTCTCCAAAGTTTATTGTGGGTTCCTTGGAGAAAGCTGACAGTGGGATGGGTGGAAGCCTTGGGGAAGAATCCAAGAAAAAACGTGGAGGGATTCAACAGTAGGCTAATATCTGCAGACTCCCTTCCTAATGCCAGGCCTCTCAATCAAACATCGTATGCTGTTGACTGAGGGACCCAGAGAGAAAGCTGAATAAAGGGTTTGCTTGTCGGATTCCCCGCAAGCAGATCATCTGCTTAGTGCTGGTTGAATAACAAGAAGGACAGAACAAGGGCTTAATTAGGCATTAATTATTCAATTAAAGCCTTCAGCTGATTGCCAGGATGAAGGGCTTTTGCCTGAAACATTGAGTTTACTGCTCCTCGGATTCCTGATGAACGGCTTTTGCCTAAAACGTCGATTTTACTGCTCCTCGGATGCTGCCTGAACTGCTGTGCTCTTCCAGCACCACTAATCCAGAATCTGGTTTCCAGCATCTGCAGTCATTGTTTTTATCTGCCAGCTAGGAATGCCATCCAGCAAGCCTGCCAGCCCCAGACACTCAGGAATGAAGCAGCAGGTAGTGGGTTCAATGCCAGTACCCTCCTGCCCAGTCAAGTGTATTAATTGTGTGCCTTTAAAATGGAAGCTGAATGTTCCACAGGATTGTCCTCTATTTTCCAATCCTTTGAACAGCACATTTGGCCTTAATTCCTCGTGCAAAACCGTGGGAAGACAACTAATACGTGAATTGATTCAAATTGTTGCACTTCCTTTAAAAAATATCAGTAACATTTTGTCTTTACTCTGCCAGTTTGTTATTCTATGACATTTTTAGTGCCTTTGGACATGGTGTATATAATATATAAAGGTGACCATTATGCATACCATGAAACTAACAGGAAGTTCAGAAAGGCTTATGCAAACCATGTGAAAAACAACTCCATGAATTTCATTGGATCACTAGAAAGTGAAGACAGAATACTGCCATCTATTTTCTGCCAGATTTCTGCCTCTCATCATTTTTAAACATGCTTTATCTGCATTGGGGAGATCATGCTGATGTGGAAATTTGATAAATGTGCTGAGCTGCAGATCACAATGGTATCAAGATACAATCTTTTATTTAGAGTGACAACATCACATTCTGGAATTTTCAAACAAGTTCAGATTCTGAGCATTCCCAGATAGTGACAAGTGTGTGGTGATGGAAAAGCACAGCAGGTCAGGCAGCATCCCAGGAGCAGGAAAATAGTGCCAGATAGTGTCATTTTGAGCACTTCACGCAAATAGATTTTCTACTTTCTAATGTAGTTTTTCTTTGTGGCCGATTGACAATGTTGAGGGAGATAAAAGAGAAAAAAAACAAAAGAGTAAAAAAGCTTTTCAAAAAGGAAGATTTGCATAACTGAATAAAAATTATTCTGAACCGATAATCATTAAAGCTATATACATTATATCTGTGATTAAATTACTGCTTCATGTGCAAATTATTTTTTAGCTTTCTTAAAAATTTTTGGTGTCAAATGATATATAAGTAATGCTTAATACATTTTATTGCCCTTACAGAAATTCATTGTCAGTACAACTGCATAACAAAAAAAAAGAGAATTACAACAGTAATATTACAACAAATGTCACGATAGAGCAGTGCCAACATTCAAAGCTAAACAGAATAAAGGGATTTGAAAGAAAGGAGTCTCTGATTTTTATGTTCCTTTCCTGACATAGACATTAACATGGGTGCATAGTATAGCCATGTTTTCCATACACGTACTATACCAGGTATCAATGGTGAATTGGAGAGAATGGCGATAAAACAAAATATGGAGTTTTGGAAGCTCTTTTATCCAGGTTGTCACAATCAGTTAGCACATATTTGGCCACCCTTAAAATCCTGCTGTGTCAAAGAGTCATAGAGATGTATAGCATGGAAACAGACCCTTCGGTCCAACTTGTCCAGATATCCCAACCTAATCTAGTCTCATTTGTCAGCACTTGCCCACACTTCCTCCCTCACCTCTATCCAAGGCCCTAAAGGAGCCTTCCACATCCATCAAAGTTTTACCTGCATATCCGCTAATATCATTTATTGTATCCGTTGCTCCCGATGGGTCTCCTCTACATTGGGGAGACTGGGCGCCTCCTAGCAGAGCGCTTTAGGGAACATCTCCAGGACACCCGCACCAATCAACCACACCGCCCCGTAGCCCAACATTTCAACTCCCCCTCCCACTCTGCCGAGGACATGGAGGTCCTGGGCCTCCTTCACCGCCGCTTCCTCACCACCAGACGCCTGGAGGAAGAACGCCTCATCTATCCCCTCGGAACATTTCAACCCCAGGGCATCAATGTGGACTTCAACAGCTTCCTCATTTCCCCTTCCCCCACCTCACCCTAGTTTAAACTTCCAGCTCGGCACTATCCCCATGACTTGTCCAGACTTGTCCGACCTGCCTAGCTCCTTTTCCACCTATCCACTCCACCCTCTCCTCCCTGACCTATCACCTTCATCCCCTCCCCCACTCACCCATTGTACTCTATGCTACTTTCTCCCTACCCCCACCCTCCCCTAGCTTATCTCTCCATGCTTCAGGCTCACTGCCTTTATTCCTGATGAAGGGCTTTTGCCCGAAACGTCGATTTCGCTGCGCTTTGGATGCTGCCTGAACTGCTGTGCTCTTCCAGCACCACTCATCCATATCCCTCTAAACCCTTTCTATTCATAAAACCATCCAGATGCCTTTTAAATGTAGCAATTGTACTAGCCTCCACCACTTCCTCTGGCAGCTCATTCCATACACATGCAACCCTTTGCATGAAAACATTGCCCCTCAGGTCCTTTTTATATCTTTCCCCTCTCACCATAAACCAAGCCCTCTAGTTCTGGATTCCCCCGCCCCAGGGAAAAGACTTTGTCTATTTATCATATTCACACCCCTCATGATTTTATAAACCTCTATGGAGTCATCCCTCAGCATCCGACACAGCCCCAGCCCTTCTGCTCCGGAAATCTCGAGGCTGAGGAAACCATCTTTACTGGGCCAAGCTGCTCTTATTCAAAAGGAGTTCTGTCCAAAGCAGTGATGGCACCAACATTGCAACTATCAGCCAGGCAACGTGGTATTATGTCCAGTGCTAACTGGAAAAAAGGCAAATCTTTTATGGAGTTTGGGAAATAGACAATGTAACCAAACTAACCATTTGTGCCTGACTACTTGCTGTTCCAGAGGTTTCAACTTTCTGTCCATGTCGAACCTTCTTTCTGATAGCTGCCTTTCAAAAACCTTAGAAAAATTGTTTTCTTTCATCTGTTGAGAATTTGTTACCTTATATTCTCTGACATTACCTCTTTTAGGGAGAAGTTCAGATCACAGAGTATAGAGTGAGAGAATTTTAAACCTATATTCTTGCCAAAATCTACAAATTCAATTAAGCTTGTGCTGGAGTTAACTAGATCAAGTGGTATACTGTGCTAACATAGCCTTAAAAACCTGAAATAAATAAGAGATGTTACTTATGAATTATCTGTATTTTATATGGGCCACAGAAATGTAATGGTCATTGCAGTGTTTCAGGTAGACCTAAGAGGGGAACCACGATCAGGAGCTTATGCATGTCTTCAGTTTAAATCAGGAAACACACTCATAACGAGGAAGGCAGCCCATTTGCTCAGATGCTACTTAGTACCTAGAATTATAGCAAGCCTGGCAGCGCCAGGAGGTGGCAAAGTCAATATTTCGAGTGTCACCCTTCTTCAGGACTGGGATTGGGTGTAAGGGGAGCTGCAGATAAAGAGAGGGGTGGAGGAGCGTTTTAGATGGGGAGAAGGGCTGAGTGGTGAGTTAATGGTAGGGTTAATGACAGGTAGAGGGTACAAATGGGTTGATCGATGGGAGGAATTAACCCATTTGGTAGCTGGAAGGATGGGTCAGTCAGAGGAATAGAAGGGAAGGGGAGGGGTTGGAAAGGGAGTCAGGGGATGGGAAGGGAGGTTATTTGAAATTGAAGAACTCGGTGTTGAGTACTCTGGGTTGTAGACTGTCCACACGGAAGATGAGGTGCTGTTCGTCGATTTTGCAGTATTGTTTGCTATGGCAGTGGAGGATACCAAGGATGGTCATGTCGGAAAGGGAATGGGAAGGAGAATTGAAATTGGCAGTGCCTGGAAGGTCACGTTGAACAGTCCCTCTTCAGTACCTACACAGGCACTGTGCCCCAACCCTTTCACCATTATGTCAATGACTGCATCAGTATTGCATTCTGCCCCCAGGCTGAACTGGAGCAGTTCGTTGATTTCGCTCACAACTTCCACCCGATCCTTAAGTTCACTTGGTCTACCTCGAACACCTCCTTCCTCTTTCTTGACCTCTTCATTTCCATCTCCGGTGACAGTCCACAGATGAACGTTTACTATAAACTCACAGACTCCCATAACTACCTGGACTACACCTCCTCCCATTCAGTATCTTGCAAGAATTCCATCCCATTTTCCCAATTCCTCGGTCTCATCCCAGATATCCACCTATTTTGAATAACATGCTTTTCCCTCCTCTGACATCTAGACAGTCCTCCACTGGACCTCCTCTACTCCCCACTGCATGGCCCTAAATCACTCCCCCCTCCAAATGCTTTAAAGATAGGGTCACTCCTGTCCTCACATACCACCCCACGAGTCCCCCAATCCAATGCATAATCCTTAAACACTTTTGCCAACTCCAACTTTCCCTCCCCAGCCCTCTCTGCTTTCCGCAAGGAATGTTCCCTTTGCCAATCCTAGGTTAGCGCTACTCACCCCAAACTCCAGGTACCTTCCCCTGAAACTGTAAAAGATGTAAAACCTGTCAACACACTGCCCCCATTACCTCCATCCAGGTCCTGAAACAGTCCTTCCAGGTGAGACAGAGGTTCACCTGCCTCTCCTCCTACCTAGTTTACTCTATCCAGTGCTCCTGATGTGGCCTTCTTTACATCGGTGAGACCAGACGTAAACTCAGTGCATTTCGCCAAGCATCTCAGGCAGGCCTGCAGGAATAATCTGCATCCCAGTCATCGCTCATCTTAATCCCCCTTTGCATTCCCTTTCTGACATGACCATCCTTGGCCTCCTCCATTGCTACAGCTAATTAGGTCGGAAATTGGAAGAACAACACCTCATCTTCCACCTGGTCAACATACAGTCTGGAGGACTCAACATTAAGTTGTCCAATTTCAAATAACCTCCCTTTCCATCTCCTGACTCCTTTTCCAGCCCTTCCTCCTCCCTTCCAGTCCTCTGACCAATCCTTCCTTCCAGCTACCAACCAGATTCATTCCTCCATCAACCAACCGGATCATACGCTCTACCTGTGCTCACCTACCCTTATCTTACCACTCAGCCCTTCTCCCCACCCAAAATCTTTCCCCCCACTTTATCTGCAGCTCCCCTTATACCTACCCCCAGTCCTGAAGAAGGATTACACCTGAAATGTTGACTTCTCCACCTCCTGATGCTGCCTGGCTTGCTGTGGTCTTCCAGCCTCCTTCTTGAATACCTTGGATTCCAGTATCTACAGTTTTTTTTTGTCTCCACTTAGTCTGTACCTCATAGCAGTCTGGTTAGGTTACTTAAATAAGTACAAAGTTAGGTACAAAAGTGCACATATTTCTCATTGATTCAACTGCCCTCACTTCTGTACTGTTAGACATGCTTCCCACATTGGTTTATAGTGCAGTGAGCACAGGTGTATGGGCAGATACTTATTGGGGGGGGGGGGGGGCGGGGGGGGGGGGGGGGGGGGTGAATTGACAGCTCACTTCTGCCTTACAGGAAATCAGCTGGAAGCCAAATTTCTCCTTCAAAGTCCAACCACAGCCAATATTGAAGATAGATGGACTAAATTGGTCAACAGTTTTGGGAGCAAACCTCATTCTTGGGAAATAGTCTGAATAATCAGCAGTCTCATCACTCACTGCCATGCCAGAGCTTAGCAGTGGGCATTGTCAATACTTCATGAAGTAGCCTGAGGAGGATCTTTGCTGTCCTAAGAAGGGAGGTCCCACAGTTCAGGAAGAGTGGTGAGGTACCGTAAGGCAATAGTGCAGAGGGAATGATCATATGAACATATGGGTTAGGAGCAGAAGTAGACTATTTGGCCTCGCAAGCCTGCCATTTAATAAATTCATAGCTCACTGATTATAACCTCAATTCCACATTCCTACCCATTCCCAATAACTTTTCACCCTCTTGCTTACTATCTCAATCTTAAAAGTTTCAAAGAATTTGCTTCCAAATAGCTCTTGAGGAAGAGTTCCAAAGACTCACCACTCTTTGAGAGAGAAAAAAATTGTTTAATCTGGGATGACTCCTCATGTTTAAGTCTGCATTTGTTGCCACCACAACTAAATGAGGCACACTCCTGATAAATGCAGCTGCAGTGCCCGTGAATTCATTGCCAATAAGTAAACTGCTCACTGTGACTATAAACCTTGGAGATAATTATTACTTGTATTTTTGAATCTATAGTGTTGAAGTGGCACAATCTCACTTTGTAAAATGCAGAATTGCCATCTAATACTGTAGAGTTTGTAATTACAGGGTAGTGAGCTCAGAGACCAGCAGTTGCAGTCCTGTGAGAGGCAGGTAGGCCAGTCAGTGAGATGGCAAAGGTTGTGCCCAGTGGGATGGTGTCTGCATTGCTAGCAGGACATCTGACAGTGGCCAGCAGCAGTCAATAAGAAGCAGCAACAATAGACGCTCTATTTCTGGGCTTCATCTCAGTGTGGTGTAGGCATACAGTGATGATATCAGTTGGTACCGTCTTCCTGCTCAAACGTGTTGGTAGAGATACACTGTATTTTTAAATAGTGTCTCCTAAATTTAGATTCCCCGCAAAAGCAAACATCTAAACTGTCAAACCCCAAAAGATCTTGTCATTTTCGATCAAATCCCTTCTTACCTTTTCAAATCCCAGTAAATACAAATCCAACTTGTCCAACCCTTCCTCATAAGACAACACATTCATCCATGTCTTAATCAAGAAGACCTTCTTTGAATTGCTTGGACCACATTTGCATTCTTCCTTAAACAAGGAGACCATAGAAATTCAGGTCCAATCTCACCAGTACCTTGTATAACTGAAGCATAACTTTGCTACTTTGTGTTCAGTTTCACTCGCCATAACTATAGCATTCTATTTGCTCTCGAATTACTTACTCAACCTGCATACTAACGTTTTTGCAATTCATGCACTGGTACACCTAGATCCCTCTACATCTTATAGATCTGCTATCTCTCAAATTTTAAATTACTTAGATTAGATTACTTACAGTGTGGAAACAGGCCCTTCGGCCCAACAAGTCCACACCGACCCGCCGAAGCGCAACCCACCCATACCCCTACATTATCCCTTACCCCTTACCACTATGGGCAATTTAGAATGGCCAATTCACCTGACCCGCACATCTTTGGACAGCGGGAGGAAACCGGAGCACCCGGAGGAAACCCACGCAGACACGGGGAGAACGTACAAACTCCACACAGTCAGTCGCCTGAGTCGAGAATTGAACCCGGGTCTCCAGGCGCTGTGAGGCAGCAGTGCTAACCACTGTGCCACCGTGCCGCCCACTTACTTTCCTAACTATGTCATTAGCAATTTAGTAACGATACTTTTGGTCTCCAAGTTGTATCTATAATTATAAAATGTTGAGGTCACAGCACTGAACACTGTGGCACACCATTAATTATATTTTCCCAGCCAGAAAGATAGACATGCATGTTTACTCTCTATTTCTTAGAAACAATGAAACCATTAGGCCCTTTGAACCTAATCCACCATTCAATATGATCCTAGCTGATCTTCAATCAAAATAACATATTTCCATTTTCTATCCATATTCCTTGATGCCTTCAATATCTAAAATTTAATCGAAGTCTTTCTGGAATATTTTTATTGACTCAGCCCCCTAGCTGGATATGGTCATGTTGACCACCCTCTGAATGAAAAATTGTTCCTTCATCTCAGCCATAAATGGCCTATCCTATGTCCTGAGATTCTAGCTCCTCGTTCTAGACATGCCAAGCATGGGAAGCATCCTCATGAATATATATATATAAAGCCGTGTATAGCCTGTTAGAATTTTATACATTTCAATTATATCCCTCTCACTCTTCTAAACTCTAGTGAATGCAGTACTATGCCCAGTTCAAGAAACCTTTCCTCATTTAACAGTCTTGTCATCCCAGGTATCAACTTAGCGAATCTTTGCTGTATTCCCACTATTTGGCAATAAGTCCCCTCTTATGTAGGGTTACCAAACTGCACACAGTATTCCACATGTGGCTTCAGCATGGCCCTATATAATTGCTGTAATATATCCCTGCTTATGAACTCAAGTTGCCCTGCAATAAAGACTAACATTCAATTGTCTTCATAATTGCTAGTTGTACCTGCCTGTTTACTTTCATTAACTGGTGTACAAGAACACCCAGACCTCTTCAGGCAACCGCATTTCCCAATATAACACCATTTCTGTCTTTTATATTGAATTTACAACTTCACATTTATCCATATTATACAGTATCTGCCATGTATCTGCCAACACATCCAACTTGTCTAAATTGTCCTAAAAGTCTCTTCACAACACACAATCCCATCTGGTTTTGCATTGTTAGTAAACATGGATGCATTGCATTGGTTCCCTCATCCACATCGTTTTTACATATTGTGGATAGCTGAGGCCCAAATATTGATTCCTGCTGCTCATAACTAGTCACCTGTAATCCTAAAAAAGACTCATTCATGCCCCCTATGTTTCCTGTTAGTTACTTTAATGTGGCAAGACTTGGAGGTGCTGGTGTTGGACTGGGGTGGACAAAGTTAAAAATCATACAACACCAGGTTATAGTCCAACTGGTTTATTTGGAAGCACTAGCTTTCAGAGTGCCATTCCTTCATCAGGTAGTTATGCAGAATAAGATCATGCTCACAGAATTTATAACCAAAGGAGTCCAGTGCCATGGAGTTGTGATACTTAAAACAATTTTAGATCAAATCTTTCATCTTTTAGAATGAGATATGCTGGTTTCTGTTCTTTGATATGTAAATCCCAGAACTTCTTTTAAATTACATTCTCAAGATAGTTCAGCTTTTCTAACAATAGGTGTGAAGTCTCTGTGTCTCAGTGTTGAGTCAGACTGACAAGCCCTCTGCACAGTTTTACAGAGTTTTACATCGATTCATGCAGTTTTTGAGCAAAATAAATTGTAATTCTGCAAAAACAAATTCATCCCATAAACCTAATTCTAAAATACGAAAGATTTAATCTAAAATTGTTTAATGTATCACATCTCCACGACACTGGATTCCTTTGGCTATAAATTCTGTGATCATGATCTTATACTCCACAACCACCTGATGAAGGAGCAGAACTCCGTAAACTAGTGCTTCCAAATAAACCTGTTGGACTATAATCTGGTGTTGCGTGAGTTTTAACTTTGATATGGTATGGCAACTTATCAAATATCATCTGGAAATCAAAGTATAGTACATCCACCAATTCCCCTTTATAGCACATTTATTTTTGATTAAATATCCAATGAAGTTGTTAAACTTGATTTCACAAACTATGCTGACTCTACCGGATTATCTTGGTTTTTAATAGCTTCTAAAATATACCTCATGCCAGGTGTTAATCTAACTGGCCTGTAGCTTCCTACCTTCTATCATATCTGTTAATGCCCAATGTAATGGAAATTATTCAGAATCCAGGGAAATTGGGAAAAATAGAACCAATGCCACAACTATCTCACTAGCCAAAACCTTAGGATGGAGTCCATTATAATCTGGGGACTTGTCATTTTCCTGGTAATTGTAATTTTCTCAGGCTCCTCCCTCTTCTTCCATTTCCTGTTTTACACCTAGTTCTGGGATGTTACTTCATCTTGTATATATGAGTGTTCAATTTGCCCACTGAAATAACTCCACGAAAACTAGTATCCCATCACCAAGTCACCCTTTATTGACATATGCACAGTACATGACACTGACCTAGCTAGCTCACAGTCGGCTCCTTGAGTGAGCAGATCCCCTGACATTCCTGTTTATATCTGTCAGCCAGGTTAACGGGTCCAATCAGGGAATTCATATTCTATGAGGTCCACCTGGCTGACCTCATTCCAAACATTACATCCATCCCCCTCTAAGTCCTGGGATGTGGGTCCATACATCTGCCACGTCCATCTTGCCCTTTATTGAGATTTGGATGGGGAGAACTCATGGGGTTCTGACAGCCTTGCTGGGTGTGTGTTGCTCCTGCTTGTTTGCAAGATTGCAGCTTTCATGTGGTCTGCGTGCTTGTTCAGGACCGCCTCTCCTCTACCCGAACTTGTGCATCACAGGACCTGACCTGATCATGACTATGCCTTTTACCCAAGTAGGGCCATTCCTGTGGTTTTGAAATCAACATTCGTTCCTTGAAGTAAACGTTCTCTCTTACAGGAGTCTCGTGTCTGGCATTGGCATTCCTAATGCCACTTCACCCTCCTGCAAACCATCACAAGTTCTGGAAAGATCAGAATTAAGCTGGTGCAAAGTCTTCTCCCCATTAACAAATCTGCTGGTGATATCATCGTGTGAGGGGTGATGCTTTAATACAAACAGGAACCGGGCCAGTTTAGTATCAAATGAAGCTGTTCACTGTTTCTTTAAGGAGAAAGTGAGGACTGCAGATGCTGGACTTCAGAGCTGAAAATGTGTTGCTGGAAAAGCGCAGCAGGCTAGGCAGCATCCAAGGAGCAGGAGAATCAACGTTTCGGGCATGAGCCCTTCTTCCTGAAGAAGGGCTCATGCCCGAAATGTTGATTCTCCTGCTCCTTGGATGCTGCCTGACCTGCTGCGCTTTTCTAGCAACACACTGTTTCTTTAGGCCTGCTTTCAAAGTTTGGACTATTCTTTCCCCAAGACCATTGAATGGTGAATGGTATGGAGTTGTTCTGACATATTAAATGCTATTTGACTTTAGGAAATAATCAAATTCGCTGCTGGTAAATGATGATCCATTGTCTGTGACCAAAATCTGTGGGAGTTTGTGTAATGCAAAAGATGCTCTGAACCTTTCAATTGTCATCTCTTGTTTGACATATGAACTCTGTGCATGTCCAAAAACTTTGAATGGGCATCCCCAATGACTAAAAATAAAGACCCCATGATGTAAAATTAAGTTGAGGGTTTACTGGGTATTTCATGAATATGGGAGAAAGCCGCTGGCAGTAATATTTGACCTTGTTGGTACTCCGGACACTGCCCCAACAGCATGGCTATGTCGGTATCCAATCCTGGCCACCAGACGTAACTTCTCACCGACATCTTCATTTTCAAAACCCTGATATGACCCTGGTGGAGTTCCACCAGTATCTGGAGGTGACTTTTGCTCAGAACAATCATTCTTGCTCCCCATAATAATATGCGATCCCCTATGGTGATCTGATTTCACTGAGTCCAGAAAGGTTTCGATTCTGTTGTGTTGGCCTTTTTGTTACTCCATCATAACCAGCTGTTTCAGTTTTGACAGGATAAGATCCTTCTCTGTCCACTGTCTAATATTGTCAGCGATGACTAGAACGTGTCAAGAAAGTTTAAACCTAAAATGGACTTTTCTAGTGGTGGCACAACTGCCCGTGAGAGGCAACTCAAGGCATTCGCATTTGCCACTTGGCCTCCTAGATGGCATTCCAATTTGCCAGAATAAGAGCCCACCGCTGAATTCAACCTGAAGTTATGGATGGCATGGTCCTGTCTTCTTTAAGTAGCTCTAGCAAGGGTTTGTGATCCATTACTATTGCAAATTTATGCCTGTAAAGGTAGTGGTGGAAATTTCTCATACCAAAGATGACTGCCAAACCTTTCTTCTCTATCTGGGCATATCTTTCTTCAGCAACAGCCAAAGTCCGGGTAGTATATGCAATCAGGCATCCCTCTCTGCTAGGCCACCGGTGAGCAAATGCAACATCAATGACTGCACCAGGAGGCATCGCAGGTCAGCACCACCTCTCGCTTGACATTGTAGTGTGCCAACACCTTAGACAACTATAGCTGCTTCTTCGCTTCTCTAATGGCTACATCTTGGCTACAAGCCAATTTCCAAGGCTGACCCTTTTTCTAGAGTAAATATAAGGATGCCAGGATGGAGGGCAGGTTACTTATGAATTTTTTGTAATAATTCACCAATCCAAGGAAAGACCTCAGTTCCAGGACAGGCATGTGGGCCAGGGCACCTTTGATCACCCTCACTTTATCTTTCAATGGGTGCAACCTGGTCTTGACAATTCTGTAGCCCAGGTAAGTCACTCTGGGTGCCTGGAATACACATTTTTCCCTCCCAAGGTGTCCCCCTGCCTTGTTCAATCTCTGTGTCCAAGTTCTCTAAATGCTCTTTATTGGTCGTTCTGATTATTAGCACATCATTAAGCTAAATGGTGACCTGGGGTGGATTTGTAAAATGTTCTCCATTGTCCATTGGAAAAAGACACAGACTGATCATACCCCAACTGGCAGTCTCATAGACCTTTATGGGTATTAATTGTAGCATATTTCTGGGAATCCTCAGCCAATCACAATTGCAGGTACGCTGGGCTCATGTCCAGCTTTGTGAAGGACAGCCCTCCCCCCACCAGTTTTACCTATAAGTTCTCTATGCAAGCAATTGGGTACTTTACAGCTGCAAAAAGGGGATTACCATTTGTTTGAAATCCCCATAAAGGCAAACCAAGACATTAGGCTTCACAATCGGAATAACCAGGTGCTGTCCATTCCGCGACCTGTATAGATTTGTTGATTTCTTCGTTTTCCAGCAGCCTGATTTCTGCCTGTATTTTTGCATGCAAGGCAAATAGTGCTGAGCAGGCCTTGCAGAATCTTGAAATAACTTCTTGGTCAAAATGTAAGGTGGCCTTGGCCCCTTTGATAGTCTCTAGACTTCCCTGAAAAACCTCCAGGTATTTCATTTGGACTTCACTCAGGCAGCCATTTTCTAATCGAAAAATGTGAGCCAATCAGACTGAATTATTCTCAACCAATTTAGCCCCATCAAGCTTGGACCACAATCAGTGGTAACTGAACCAGCTGCTTTGCTTAAGAGACCGGAACCAAAGTTGTACTCTTAGTCTGTACAGGTTGCTTATTATACATTCACAACCTGGTCGAGGTCTTAAGCTTGGATTGGAGGCCAGAGCAAATTTTGGTAAAGAATGGTTCTGCAATCACTGACACAGCCGCACCAATATAAACCACAATTAGAACTGGGCGACCATTTAACAAGAAGTTTATTTTGACTGGTTCTGATCTGGATGTTGCTAAGAAATTTAACAATTCCAAACCAATGTGTGGGTGGACCATCCAGAGTGTGCACTCTGCTGGATACTGTCATATGAGATCTCTTACTTAATTCAAGCCTAGTGGGACTCTTTAGCTGTCTCAAGTTCACATGCCAGAAGCAACTACAATTGTTGCCAGCCAGGAGAAAATGTTAGCCCTTTGGCCGAGGCTTGCCTTTGTTTTGGGGTTTTGCTGTGGGCTGAATGAAGTCATTTTGTTCATACAGTCATAGAGATATATAGCATGAAAGCAGACCCTTAGGTTCAACTCGTCCATGCTGACCAGATATCTGATATAAATCTAGTCCCATTTGCCAGCACTAATTCCACATCCTTTGAAGCCTTTCCTCTTCAGACACCCACCCAGATGTCTTTTAAATGTTATAATCATACCAGCCTCCACTCCTCTGCATGAAAATGTTGCCCCTTAGGTCTGTTTTATATCTTTTCCCTCTCACTCTAAACCTATGCCCTCTAGTTTTGGGCTCTCCCACCCTGGGGTAAAGACCTTACCTATTTACCCTATCCATGCACCTCAAGGTTTTATAAACCTGCCTGCTCCAGGGAATATAGCCTATTCAGCCTTTCCATAAAGTTCAAACCTTCCAACCCTGGCAACATCCTCATAAATCTTTTCTAAACCCTTTCAAGTTTGACAATATTCTTCCTACAGCAGAGAGGCCAGAATAGCACACAATACTTCAAAACTGGCCTAACCAATGTCCTGTACAGCTGCAATGTGACGTTTCAACTCTGATACTCAATGCACTGACCAATAAAGGCAAGCATACCGAATGCCCTTTTCACTATCCTATCTATCTGCGACTACAATCTCAAGGAACCATGAATCTGGACTTCAAGGTCTCTTTGTTCCGCAACACTTTCAGGACTTTTCCATTAAATGTTAACATCCTGCCATGATTTGCCTTCCCAAAATGCAGCACCTCATAAATTAAACTCTGTTTGCCACTCCTTGACCCGATGGCCCATCTGATCAAGATCTTGCTCTACTCTGAGATAACCTTCCTCACTGTCCACCACACCTCCAATTTTAGTGTAACCTGCAAACTTACTAAACATACTTCCTATGCTCACATCCAAATCATTTATATAAATGACAAAAAGCAGTGGACCCAGCACTGATCCTTGTGGCACACCACTGGTCACAGTCATCCAGTCTGAAAAGCTACCCTTCACCACTATCCTCTGTCTTCAAACTTTGAGCCAGTTCTGTATCCATGTGGTTAGTTTTCCCTGTATTTATGAGATCTAACCTTGCTAACCAGTCTACCATGAGGAACCTTGTCAAACGCCTTTTAGAAGTCCTTACTGAAGATCACATTCATGGCTCTGCCCTCATCAATCCTCTTCATTTCTTCTTCAAAAAACTCCATCAAGTTAGTAAGATATGATTTTCTACACATAAAGCCATGTTGACTGTCCATAATCGGACCTTGCCTTTCCAAATGCAGGTAAATCCTGTCCCTCAGGATTCCCTCCAACAACTTGTCCACCACCGATGTCAGGCTCACTGGTCTATAGTTCTCTAGCTGTTCCTTACCACCTTTCTTAAATAGTGGCCATGTTAGCCAGCCTCCAGTTTTCCAGCACCTCACCTGTAAGGGGCCCAGCAATCTCTTCACTTGCTTCCCACAGAGTTCTAGGGTATACCCGATCAGTTCCTGGGATTTACCCATGTGTATGCATTTTAGGACATCCAGCACCTCCTCCTCTGTAATATGGACATTTTTTAAGGTGTCGCTATTTATTGCACCATGTTCTGTAACTTCCATATACTTCTCCACAGTAAACATTGATGCAAAATACTCATTCAGTATCTCACCCATCTCCTGTGGTTCCACACATAGATTGACCTTGCTGATCTTTGGGGTGGGCGGTCTATTCTCTCCCTAGTTACCCTTTTGTCCTTAATGTCCTTAATACCCTTTTGATTCCTCTTCATCCAAATTGCCAAAGCTATTTTATGTCCCTGTTATGCACTCCGGATTTCCCTAAAGTATCCTCCTACAGCCTTTATACTCTTCGAGGAATTCACTCGATCCCTGCTGGCAATACCTGACATATACTTCCTTCTTTTTCTTGACCAAAGCCTCAATTTCTCCCATTATCCAGCATTCTTTCTACCTACCATCCTTGCCCTTCACCCTAATAGGAACGTCCTGTCTCCAGATTCTCCTTAGCTCAATTTTGAATGCTTCCCATTTTCCAGCCGTCCTTTATCTGCGAACGTCCATCAGATATGTCCTAAGTGAGGCTATGCAATTACCTTCACTCAAGTGACGGTCCCCAAGCTCAGTTGTCCTGGAGAACATGGTTACTTCCATTGGCATATCCTGTAACTCACAAGCTCCACCTGCCATATTTTCGAATGACAAAGTCAGTCTGTTTGAAATCTAGAGCTGAAAATGTGTTGCTGGAAAAGCGCAGCAGGTCAGGTAGCATCCAAGGAGCTGGAGAATCGACGTTTTGGGCATGAGCCCTTCTTCAGGAATGAGGAAAGTGTGCCAAGCAGGCTAAGATAAAAGGTAGGGAGGAGGGACTTGGGGGAGGGGCGTTGGAAACGCGATAGGTGGAAGGAGGTGAAGGTGAGGGTGATAGGCCGGAGTGGGAGTGGGGGCGTAGAGGTCAGGAAGAAGATTGCAGGTTAGGAAGGTGGTGCTGAGTTCGAGAGTTGAGACTGAGACAAGGTGCGGGGAGGGGAAATGAGGAAAGTGGAGAAATCTTAGTTCATCCCTTGTGGTTGGAGGGTTCCTAGGCGGAAGATGAGGCACTCTTCCTCCAGCCGTCGTACTGCTATGGTCTGGCGATAGAGGGGTCCAAGGACTTGCATGTCTTTGGTGGAGTGGGAGGGGGAGTTGAAGTGTTGAGCCACGGGGTGGTTGGGTTGGTTTGTCCGGGTGTCCCAGAGGTGTTCTCTGAAACGTTCCGCAAGTAGGCGGCCTGTCTCCCCAATATAGAGGAGGCCACATCGGGTGCAGTGGATGCAGTAAATGATGTGTGTGGAGGTGCAGGTGAATTTGTGAATTTGCGCTTTTCCAGCAACACATTTTTCAGCTCTGAACTCCAGCATCTGCAGTCCACACTTTCTCCTGGCTGACCTCATTCTAATCACTACACAGATCGTGTGGTATTTTTAAAAATACCAACCAGTGCATGACAATTGTCAAATCTTACAGTGTATTTTCACAATCTACCATTAAAAACTTGCATTTCTTATATTCATAATTTATTTTTTTCAAATGTAAGATCCTAGTTTCAGAATGAAATATATCACATCCAAACATAAGGTGAAATGCTTGCATATTATAGTCACAATTTTCCAGAGGCTCCTTTACACAGCAAGATTTCTAATGAGTCTTTTCTTATTACAGAACACTAAATGCAATTTCTCTTTTGAACTATCCCTCCAAATTGCTTATTCTACTTCCTTTTACCAGTTTTACATCCCTCTCCTCTGAATTCCTCTCAAGTTCCTCTTGCCAACCAAGTTTAACCTTCCCTGCAGCACTAGCAAATCTCCCTGTATGAATGATAATCCCGACTCTGCTATGATTTACTCTGTCCATCTTGTACAGATCCCATCTGCTCCAGAGCTAATCCCAATTGTCTCAGAAATCTCCCTCCTACACTAGTTTTCTGGTCACATGTTCAATCTCTCAGTTCTCTTCTTCTATTCTCAAAGCAATTGGAACCAAAAGTAACACTGAGATTGTTATTTCAGAGGCCTTGTTTTTCATCCTCCTTTCTTGCTCCCTAAAATCTGCTCTCATGACCTCATTCTCCTTCATACCAAAGTAACTGGTACTGACATGGACCACTACCTCTGGCTGTTCATCTCTCGCAGAAAGATGTTCTGCAACATCAGAAATGAAGAAAAATATTTCTCACAGAGTTGTGAGCATTTGGAACTGTCTATCTCAAAAGATGGTGGAGAGTCTTTCGAATATTTTTAAGCCAGAGTTAGATAGATTCTTGACAAACAACGATATGAAAGTTCATCAGGGAAAGGTGGAAATGTGGAGTAATCACATCAACCTTAAACTTATTCAACAGTGGATCAGGGTTCAGGAGCTGAGTCTCCTACTTCTGCTCAAAAACCTCTTTTGAAGGACCTTTATTAGTTTTCTTCTGAGAGAACTTGATTACTAAGAAAGGACACTCTAGATTTTCTCACTACAAATAATTCTTCTCCTTTAACTTGTTTCTTCAACCACAATGTGAAATGTTTATTGTGGTTTTCTTCTATTTCCTGGACTTAGACAGGATGACTTGCATTCTGGGTAACTGGTGATTAAAATTATACTACCATGAATAATAGGAGGAACAACTCGGATCATAAATTCAACTCGCAGTTTTCTTTAACATTCCAGTTACTCAATATCTGTGTTGGACCGTGACAGCCCTTTTTCTACATTAAAGATACGGGTACTGTATTCATTGTAAAAATTGATTTGATGACATCAACATTTTAATGAGAGTATATGATTACATTTAAACTCTTTGCACTTTAAACATATTGGGGAGAATTAATAATTTAACTGGTTGATGTCTAGGCAGGCCACTGATGTATTCAGCCTGTGGCTTTGAGGCTTGATAGGCATCAACTTTCTAACAGATTAAAGATAAAATTGTTGAAAATTTATTTGATTAAAAGAACTAAATTTGTGATTGCTGATTCACTAATTTACATGATTGTATGATTGTTACAGACAATTTGTGATTCTGTAAGTAATTAATAGGTGACATACTAATACTTTTGATTGTACAATCAGATTAGAAGAGTACAAAGATCTTGGAGAATTATGGATATGGGTAAGGTAAAGATGGGATTGTAAAGCTGAGGAAGGATTTGAAAATAAGGTTGAGGTATTTAAGAAAGAAGTTGCATGTATGCGAATCAATATTTGTGATTGGGAAACAGGACATGATGCAAGTTATGAGAAGTTCCACACTGAATGACCTCATGTTTATGGAGGGTAGGAGATAATTTAACTGGTTTGATTGGAAGCACCATTCACCTCTGAGACACAGTGTTTAGATGCAAGTTCCACTGTAGGGGCTTGGGCACAGAAATCTGTGTTGGCTCTTCAGTAGCACATGTTCGAGGTGCCATCTTTCAGATTAAATTGAGCCCCATCTGCCTTCTTAGGTAGAAATAAAAGATTCTGTGGTATTACTTGATGAATGATAGAGGAGTTATTCCCAGAGTCCTGGCCAATATTTATCCCTCAATCAATATTCCTAAAAATCAGATTATTAAAAATCATTTATCATCATGATACTGTTTGGGAGATTGCTGTGCAAATTGACTACTATATACATTACAATACAGACTACATTTCCAAGTAGCTGAAAATGTGTTGCTAGAAAAGCGCAGCAGGTCAGGCAGCATCCAAGGAATAGGAGATTCGACGTTTCGGGCATAAGCCCTTCTTCAGGAATGAAGAAGGGCTTATGCCCGAAACGTCGAATCTCCTGTTCCTTGGATGCTGCCTGACCTGCTGCGCTTTTCCAGCAACACATTTTCAGCTCTGATCTCCAGCATCTGCAGACCTCACTTTCTCCTCGTATATTTCCAGTGAAATCATTTGACAAACCAATTGGGAATGTGGTGGAATACATGTATCTGGCAGTAACAAAGATATGAATGAGGATTTTGGTGTCACATGAGTTGACTTAAAGTACAAGTCGGACAATATTACAAAAGTGGAAATAGGTTATCTTAATGGTGCAGTGAGAGTCACTTTGGAATAAAAGTTAACACCAAATTTGCAGACAAACCGCTTTAATCTCAGACAATTGACACAGAAAGAGATGGAGTAAAGGAATGATAGAACAGAGCTGAAGTAGAGACAGAAAGTTGTGCCCCAGTCTTTTCAAAAATTCATTGGAGAACATTTTTGCTCATCAAATACTCAATGTCAGATCAACAGTCTAATAATTTAGGAATAGTGGAGTTGAGAGAAACAATGGTGAATGTAATTTGTTGTTATCAGCATGCAGAAAAAACTGACACTGTGCTTTCAGATGACATGAGTGAGGGCAAATGTATTGATTGGAAATAGGACCGGGTCAAGGATCAATCTTTCGGGATAGCAGAGGTAACAGTGTGAGAGCAAGGAGAGAAGCCAAAAGTTACAATAAAATAATAATGAAATCAGGTAAGATTCATCCAGCTGAATGACAGCAGAGAGGTACTGAAGCAAGATGGAGTGGGCCACATGTATCAAAGAAAGATGAAATTGGCATGTTTATCTTTGCAACCATGTTATTTTGTTATTTCAATTAGCAGCTGTGTCAGTCTAGTGGCTTGGGCAGAAACCTGATTGCATGAATTTAAACATAGTATTGTGGGAAAAATTGGGAAGTAGAAATATGTTCAAGGACTTTGGAGAAGAAAGGGAGATTGAAATTGGGGATGGTGGCTTGCAAGGGTGGTGGGGATGAGGTTCAATTTTTTGAAAGGGATACTGATGGCAGATTTAATATCTGAATACATAGAACTGTTAACAATATTGATTCATATGGGAATCTGGGGGGAGGTTAGGTGATCAGCAGTTGAGTGGAAATGGGTTTCATTGACAATATGACCTCAGAGAAATGAGAGGAAATACATGCAAATCTAAACCAAGTTGTGAGTTCAGATCCATGACAAGGAAGAACAAAGAGGAGGTTTGAATCGACAGGTTGGTGAAAAGGAAGAATGTGGCAGAAGCAGCTGACCAAATGGTCTCAAAAAGTCTATGAGCTAGTTTGCACTTAATATTGGAAGGGACGTGGCAGAAGGGTGTAAGGAGGCATTTTGCATTAGAGACAAGAACCCAGGGAGAAGGTATTTTTGCATTCCAGGATGGACCTGAAATAATGAGCAGTTTTAATAGACAAGAGCAGGATCCATAGAATTTTATGTGTTCCAGCCAAATTTGACATGGATGGCTAAGCCATTTGCCTTTCATTCCATTTCAAGTTTACATCACTTACATGCATGTTGGAAGACAAGAAGGCCAAATTGGAGGAATGACCAATGGTGGATGGGGATAGATAGTCGTGGCTTTACTGGGGATTAGACATCAGAGAGAGAACTGAGGATGTAGTTGAGCAAATCGTTAGCTGGAGAAATCTTGTCATGAATGAAGGGTCAAAGGCTAGACAGTTGAAATTTTACATGTTCACTATGAATTGAAGATTAGTTTCTTTCTGGGAGAAATGCAGAATAGAGTACAGTATAGTCTGGAAGTGGTAAGTGATAGAAAGAAGTGATCAGAGATGATCTTGTCGGTAAATATGATGGGACAAGCAAGGTCATGTGATGTGGCAAAATCATATGAGGTAGCCACAGATATAGTGGACACAGAGGGAAAAATTCACTGTGATATCAGGGGCAGTGAATTCAGAGGAAAGTGAACATTATTAGTTTGGCTTTGCCCTTTTCCTCTTGAAATTGCACTCTGTTTTCAGCCAGCCCTTGTTAGCCCGATTGATATCATTCTCACAAATGACAATGAAGCAATATGTTTCTAGGACATTTACACCATCAGGGCCCAGACAGTTTATGTTTGTTGAAAATTATCACATGCAAAATTGTACAAAGAGGGACAGTTTGCTCCGAGCTGCTTGCAACACCAGGAAATCACCATTTTCAGGAGACTCACACCCAAAGCAGGAGGACTGTGAACTCTAATATTGAGTGATAGAAAGAGAAACTAGGAAAATTTGGGGAAAAAGCTTGAAAGTTGAAAAGTTTTTAATAGATGGTGTGGAGGTGGGTGGGTGTTTTGAGAGGGAGGAGGGGGTATTCCTAAAATGCAGCCAAAGAGAAGGATGTTGCAACAACACACATGGGTATAAGTGAGTGGAAGGCCATAGGCTGGGAATGAACAGTTTGCTGAAAACACTTTTATCTGTGATACATTTTTCTCTTGAAGGATTTGGAGAAAAAAATTAACATATCAGCAATGAACAATACAACATCCTCAACAGGAAGATTCACAACCAGCAATGACTCGTCTTATTGTGATTCACTTGGATCCACCTATAATACAGCTTTAATAGCAATTTACACCCTTGTGCTCGTGGGAGGTTCTACTGGTGCCATCATCATGACGTGGAAAATAAAAACCGACAGCAAATCTGTGACATCCACCGCTGTGGTCAATCTTATATTGATGCACACGTTCTTTCTCCTAACTGTGCCTTTCCGAATCTCTTATTACATCCTTGATGTGTGGAAGTTTGGTTCAATATTTTGTAAGCTGGTTAGTGCAATGATTCATGCTCACATGTACCTGTGCTTCATGTTCTACGTGGCCATAATTGTCATAAGGATGATCAGTTTCTTTCAAAAAAAGAAGACGATGGATTTTTATCAACCTTGGCATGCAGTTGCTGTGAGCCTAGTTCTCTGGGTCCTGGTGTTTGTTGCTGTTTTCCCACTGTTTCTAGCATATTTTGACAGCTCTGAAAAGGATGATAAATGTTTTCAATTCACAGTTACAAGTGCCTCATCATATGTGAAGGCTATGAACTATCTTGCAGTTATTACTGTGTTAACAACTTTAGGTGTTTTACTTGCCATCCAGATGGGCATAATGGTACGATTGATGATCCGTTACCAAAATACTTTGCGCAACCAGCAAGAATTTGGAGCTCAAACAAAGACACTGTTATTTATATTAATTATGATTTGTTTTGTTCCTTATCTTGGATTCAGGCTGTTTTATGTATACCAAGAGCAATGTTCAAAAACCTTAAATATTATGAATGAAGTATTTTTAGCTCTGACTTCAATGAGCTGTTTTGATGTGCTTGCTTTCCTAGTGGCTTCCCATTGAGAATTCAGCAATTTTCGAGTTAATTTTGAATCAGTATCAATTTTTGTGCATAATATAAGCATTTTGTGCATAAGGTTTCCAAGGTGTCTTAATTGTACTTGATAGAAGTTATATATTCATACACAGGGCACTGTTTTCTGCAAGCACAAGGTGCATGTTCAGGCAAACACTTTTGTTTTTTAAACAAAAACATGGGAATAATATTATGAATTTTCCACAGAAACATCACAACTAATCTAAGTTGACTGGCCAACAATTCAGTTCCCTTATGTCTTGCTGTATAAATTATTGTTTCCTTTGAAATAGGTATTCTTGTATTAATGTCCTGGTGAGTGCAAGATGAAAATGCTTAAACAACATATCTAGTCTTAACAATACTCAAGGCCTATTCTACCAGGTCATTACTTATAACTTAAGTACCTAAAGCAATATAATTGGTGTAAAACAATGGTTTCTGTTACGGATGTGAATGCTGATGAACAGTTTCAGTATGGACAGTGGCTTCATAGCAATGGATTCACTAATCTGTGAATCAACTCCATCAGATACCAGTTATTATTCAGATGTGAGTTGTAGTTTAACTGAATCTTGCATTGGTTCAGAAGGCTTTGCATGCGAGCCCATAATCTAAATGATGCCAAATAGCAGCACAAAAAGAGCACTGCATTGTCAGTGGAAATGTAATTTCTAAGTGTTAAACTGAGATTATTTTGGATATATTACTTTATGAAAGAATGGGAAAAGTTGGTGGGGGAAAATTGCTCAAATCCTGTCAATTTTCCTCAGTCAGTACCATCCAATGATAAGATTACTGGGAATACAGTATATTACCATTTATGAATTCTTGCTTTGTGCATATAACAACATGCCCAATATTCTAAACATTGGAAAAATATTGTAATATTTTTGGGAGATGGTTTAAAGTACAAATCTTTATATATTATGTACAAAATTTTTTGATTAATACATCACTATCATTCTAATTAGTTCTTCACTTCTACATTAAAGTACTGATAACTCATAAAGTGTTCATCTTCATAACGTGATTAGGCAAATTCCATTCCAGGTTTTGATACAGAAACATGAATTTAATTCAAACTTTTGCTATAGGCAGTAAGGACAGTGAAAGAGGAAGGTGTCAGCAAATGAGGAAGATAGTGGAGTGAACACTATTACACAATATGCACCAACTGTTTTGAACAAAGCATGTCACTGTTCTTTATTAACCATTGATCATGTCTTGTCTCCTATGTTTCTTGCTAAAATCAAAGGCCTATGACACAAGAGAAATGGAAAATCTAAATGGCAAAATTGATTGTTTCTTCTGCTGATCATAAGTTCCACCTCATTGTGGTTAAAGTAAAGGTGATGTCTTGATTGTATTTGTACATCTGTATCGATCAATAGACCAATGCGTTGTGATAAACTATTATAAATTGAACGTGATATTTCATGATTATCTGTAAAATGACTTTGATAATGCACTATGATAATGGAACAAGTCAACTGTAGATCAGAATAAGCGGTAAACACAGCTGCCTTTCTCTGAAAGACAATAAAAACCAGTTGAGTTTTAATAGAATTCTAAAAGTATTATGGGATAATTGTCTGGTGCAAATCATTGTATGATCAGATTTATTACGTTTATTTTCATAACTTGGAAGGATTTCAGTTCATAATCACAAAACAACTGGTCTAGGATCAATCACGATCAATCATATCCCATCTTTATTCAACTATCAGTTTATTAATAGGTAATGCTCACAAAATGCAGTTTGCAATGGCTTTCCATTATAGTCTGATTAGCTCTTCAGTTGTCAAGTAGAAGTACAAAGAAAAGTAAACTCCCATTTGCTACATTCTCAGTGTTTAGATTACTTGACTAATTGAATTCCATAACAATATGAATGTACAAACAGAGACACTGGAAATTAGAGCAGGGTTACAGCGTTCAGCCCTTTGAGCCTGCTCCACCATTCATGGCTGATCATCCAACTCAGTATCCTGTTCCCAGTTTCCCTCCAAAAGTTTTGATCCCATTAGCTCTAAGAACGATATCTAACTCCTTGAAATCATTTGATGTTTTGACCTCAACCATTTTCTATGATAAAGATTTCCTTAAGGTCACCTCTTGATGAAGATATTTCTCCTCAAGTCAGTTCTGAATCACTCACCCCACATCCTTAGACTGTGACTTCTGACTCTGGACTTTTTGGCTATCAGGAATGTCCTTCCTGCATTTACCCGGTCTAGTCCAGTGAGACTGGTAATCTCATAGGGAGAATTCTCCAGGGAGAATTTTATAGCTTTCTATGAAATTACCCTCCATTCTTCTAAATTCCAGTGAATAAAGTCCTAACCGATCCAAACTCTCTTCAAATGTCAGTTCTGCCTCTTAATCCGTCTCTTAATCCTTTATTGCATACCCTCCATAGCTCAGACAAAGAAACCAAAACTGCACACAATACTCCAGATCTGGTCTCATCAAAGCCCTGTACAATTCCAGAAGAAATCCTTGCTACTGTCTGAAGGCCAGCATACCATTTACCTTCTTCGCCATCTGCTACGCCTGCATACTTACTTTAAACAACTGGTGTACAAGAACACCTCGGTTTCATTGTATCTCCCCCGCTTCTCTATCTATCACCATGCAGATGTCAATCTGCCTTCCTGTTTTTGTGGCAAAAGTGGATAACCTCACATTTATCAATTTAATACTCTACCTGTCAAGCAACTGACCACTCATTCAACTTGTCCAAATCAAACTGAAACATCTTTATGTCATCCTCCGCACAGCTCGGCCTCCCACCCAACTGTGTTGTTGTGCAAACTTGCAGATATCACATTCAGTTCCTCAACTAAATTGTTAAAATATATTATGAATATCCGAAGTCCAAGCAGTGATCCCCGTGGTACCCCACGGTCACTGACTGCCACTTGGAAAATGGATTGTTTATTCCCACTCTTTGCTTCCTTTGTTTCAACCAGTTTTCTTTCCATTTCAGAACACTAACCTCAATCCCATGCACTTTATATTTACATGGTAATCATATATAAAACACAACTACTGGCTCCTCCTTTGCAACTCTGCTAGTTACATCCTCAAAAAATTCTGAAATATTTGTTAAACAGGTTTCCCTTTCATAAATACACGCTGACTGTCTGATCCTCTCAGCGGTTTCCAGGTGTACTGCTATTAAATCATTTACAATAGACTCCATCATTCTCCCTAATAATGTCATGCTAACAGGTTTATAATTCAGTTTTCTCTGTAGCTCTTTTTTTAAATAGTGGGGTTAGTTAGCCTACAATCCATAAGAACTGTTCCAAAGTCTTGAAAGATGAACACCATGGTATCCACTATTTCTAATTTGGAGATGTCGGTGTTGGGGTGGGGTGTACAAAGTTAAAAATTACACAACACCAGGTTATAGTCCAACAGGTTTAATTGGAAGCACACTAGCTTTTGGAGCGTCGATCCTTCATCAGGTGGTATTTCTAAAGCTACTTTCTTAAAATCTCTGGGATGTAGATTTTCAGGCCCTGGGGATCATTTGGTCTCTGATCTCATCAATTTCCCAACATCATTTCCATACTAGTACTAACTTCTTTCAGTTCATCCCTCTCACTAGACCCTGTGTTCCCCAACATTTTTAGGGAATCGTGTTCATCTTTTGTGAAAGGAGAACCAAATATATATTTGTATTCACTAATATTTTTCTCTTCACAATCCTATATGTAGCAATCTTGAGGAACTGAATGGCCTATTCCTGCTCTATGTGCTGTCACCTCCATTGTGTTGTTTAATTAGACAGATTCCATTTTATGTATTGCAGCAGATACTTTAATAACCACAGTTCACTTAAACTTAAGTACTACAAGGGCGATAAAATTCAGATGCAAAACATAACATGGTGCATCCTTTATTTGCTATTTATTCTGCAGAAGTCCCCACAGCAGTTGTTCTGATGAGGTACCATTGCAAGGTGGACAAATTATGCAAAGAAACGGGGTTGAATTTAATCTGCGGTATACTGCTCCCAACAGCGTAACTAAAAGTTGGTGCCACCTTCACATTTGAATCAGGAGCCAGAGTCCATGCAGTTCAAATAAAGAATTAGGGTTGCTACCAAATCCATATGACTCCAGGTCTTACTGCACAATCTGGCAGATTTTGGTGACCACTTTGCAGAGCGGTCACTGATATTGCTCAGCAGCTTGTCTGCATCCTGTGTCAATGATTTCTTCTCTATGACCGCCCTTCATTAGTGGACTCCTGATCATCCTCTCACTCATCTGTGCCTGCTGCTAGCCTAATCATATCACAAGGTTAAAAATTGGAAGAATAGCAGATGCTGTTAATCTGAAACAAAATGGAGGCTGCTGGAAAAGCTCAGCAGGCCTCGCAGTATCGGGTTTGGTGACCCTTCCTCAAAATCCTGCACAGATGCTGCCAGAGATTTTCAGCAACCTCTGTTTTAGTATCACTATGTTGTTGAATGGCAATAGTTGTCCTTTATCACATCCTCTACTCCTGATCCTGGGGTTTTAGGAAAATTGGGTACATGAAACTAATAGGCTTTCCATGAAGTGAACTGTGTGAAAAAAGCAGACAGTAGTATGGGCATTTGTGTGTAACTGAGTTTTATCCATACGGTAGCAGAGTTGTGAGATTTTCTATCTATTGTCCACACCAAAACTCCACCGAACTCACATTTGTCTCACACCACTTGAATCTGTACTTTGACTGCTACAAGTAAGTTCAGACCGACATATGCAAGACCTCCAAATTGCAACCCATCAGATTCCATGCTCTCCCAACTCTGCCCTTCCCAAGGCAGCCGTATGGGCTTTCAATGTGGCTCTTGAGTCACCCCAGCACTCCAGACCCTGTCACTGTGCAAGCCTACTCACTGGCAAGTCAGTGTGCTTTTCAAGTTCTGCACCATTCATCACACTGCAATGATTTCATATTTTGTGTCATCCACAGACTTTGAATGCTTCTGTGTAACCAAGACATAGACTGTTAATATATATCTGGAAAAGCAAGAGTTGTAATATTGAGATCCTGGAGAATTTCATGACAAACTTTCCTTTAATCTGAAAAATATCCATTATACAGTACTCTCTGTTAACTATTACTCACCCAAATTTGTATTCATGTTGATACTGTCCCTTTCATTTCTCGAACTATAGCTTTGTTCACACATCAGTTGTGTGGCATTGCATCAAATACTTTTTGGAAGTCCATGGATATAATATCAACAGTCATTAAGTTCATCATCCCACTCAATTAACTCTTCAAAAAAACTCAGAAAGTTAGTTAAACATAATTTTCCCTGAGCTTATCCCCAGCCCCATCAAGATTTCTTCTCTGGTCATAGATGCTCCCATGTTATCTTTACAGTCTACATTAGATGCTTTGGTCCACCCTAGAAGATCTTTGAATATCCCTATTTCAGATTTGACCTGCACTACTACCAATTGAGGAAGACACTTCAAGCCAGAGGGTGCGTGACAGCAGGAGTCCACAGAGACCAGGAGAGTCAGGCTGTGTGGTAAGAAAGAATTTTGGGAAGCATGATTAGTGGTGTGTAGCAATTATGTAGAAAATTACCACATTTCTGTCAAAAAGTGTGCAACTTATTTGGTTTACCAATTTGGGAATTTAGCAATGTCATATGTTTCAACATACAGTTATAATGATGTTTTTCTTGAAAAAGATCCTCTCTGAAAAAACCTAACTATAGCTTTTACAATAACTTTATTCGGAAAATGTAATTGATTTAACATAATTTTTTTAAAAGTCACAATTTTCAGGAGTGCAACTTTATCTTTCAATGTGGTCTTAATGAACTTGCAATGGTAATAATAGACTAAGAGTCATGCATTTCATTTTGGAACTGACACTGTCCAAAACCCTTATGATTTTGAAAATGTTGATTAAGTCTTCCCTTAGCTTTTTCCTCGCCAAAGAAAACAGGCCCAAACTCTGCAATCTACCGTCATAACTTTCTCATCCCTGAAATCATTCTTGTAAATCTCTTCTGCGTTCCCAAAGGATCTGTTGCCATGCTGTAAAACTCTGTAACTCTCCAATGTATTCACATCCTTTCTGAAATGTGGTACCCAAAGTTGTACACACTGCTCAAGCTGAAAACTAAAAAATGACTCATATACATTCAGAATAACCTCTTTGTTCTTGGATTGTATAACCCGATCAAAAGCACCAATAATACTACATGTTTTAGAACTTTTCCGTCTACCTGTCCTACTATGTCTATTGACTTAGGCACATATAAACCCAAATATCTCAGCTCCTGTTAATCCTTTGGAGTAGAATCTTTTATTTTATACTGTCCCTTCACACTATCAAGATTTAACACTTCACAATTTGAAGAAGTGAACTTTATCTGCCGCTTACCTACCTACTCATCAATGAGTAAATGTCCTTTTCAAGCCCTATGCCATTCACCTCACAATTTACAATGCTTTCATATTTTGTGTCATTGAGACTTTGAATGATTCTCTGTAAACAAGCATAGATTATTAATATATATCTGGAAAAGAAGATTCACAATCTCAACCCCTGGGGTCCTCCATTATAAACTTTCCTTTAACCTGAAAAACATCCATTATGTAGTACTTTATGTTTTCTATTCACCCAAATTTATATTGACATTGCTACTATCCCTTTCATTTCATGAACTATAGCTTTGTTCACATGTCAGTTGTGTGGCATTATATCAAACATCTTTCGGAAATCCATATCAACAGTATTATATTCATCAACCCTCTAAATTACCTCTTCAAAAAATTCAGATATTAGTTAAATCTAATTTTCTCTTTAGAAATTAATGCTGACTCCCCTTAATTAACTGATATTTGTCCTTGTTATGATTAATTTAATATTTCTTAAAGTTTCTCCAACACTGAAATTAAACTGATTGGTCTTTAGTTGATGGGCTTACCCGTACACCCTTCTTTGAACAAAGGCAAAACTAGTGATCTGACATCATCACAGAGTCTAAGAAAGACTGAAAAACTATGGATACTGCCTTCGCAATTTCCATTCTCATTTCCTTTTGCGCTGGTGCCTTGTCAACTTTAAGAAAAAATGGTCTATCCAATATCTCTTTATCTATTTTGAACACTTCTAGGAGTGAATTCCCTGCTCTGGCTGGCATCTGCTTCCTGGATAAAGACAGATGCAATGTATTCAATTAATACCTCAGCCGTGTTCTTTGTTTCTACGCATAATAGCATTTTTGGCCCTAATTGATTCTACTGATCCCTTTACAACCTTTTTCATATTAATAAAGTCCCTTTAAATCCTTCTCCTCTCACCCTAAACGTAAGCCCTCTAGTTTTGGACTCCCGTATCCTTGGAAAAGGACTGTGACTATTCACCTTATCTATGCCCCTCATGATTTTATAAATCTCTATAAAATCACTCCTCAGCCTCTGACGGTCCAGGGAACAAAATATCCCGGCCTATCCGGCCTCTCCTTATAACTAAAATGCTCCAGTCCCAGCAATATCCTTGTAAATTTTTTCGGCACCCATTCTAGTTTAACAACATCCTTCCCATAGTGGGGCGAGCAGAATTATATGCATTTGTTTCCTTTCCTTTGTTGTTTGGTTACTTTTTCTTTCAGCCAACAGCACATCTGCTCTAGGAACATATTTTGTTTTTGTTTCTTTTCTTGCTCCATCTCTATTTCCCTTGGCCTGAAGACTAAGTTTTCTGTCACTCCAACCTCCACCCTATCCCAGACATTTTCTTTGTCCTTTCACCCACTGCTTGATGGAAGTTGTTTATTTCTGACCTTCCCTAGTTCTAATGGCAAGCCATAGATTACTGGGTACAGACTGTCAATGTCTGTAGGACACCATGGAATTGCCAAGGTGAATGAAAATGGCTCGAGGTTGTTGGAACTCTGTTGTTACCATGGACACTGTGTTAAAAACAGCTATTTTCAAACAAAGCTATGCCACAGGTGTCCCAATCATGTTAACTAGCATCAGTTATATCTCATTCATCACCATCTCCAAGAATCCGCATCACTCAAAGCTTTCACAGTGTTGTGATATCAATTATTCCTTGGTGTGTTGAGGTTTCAACCTAAGACCGTAAGACATAGGAGCAAAAGTGGGCCATTAAGCCCATTTAGTCTGTCACACCATTCAATAAGATCATGGTTGACAGTGATTGGTAGGGTACTGCAGGGATCAGTGCTTGAACTCTAGCAATTCACATTGTAGGGAGACAATTTTTCCTTCAACTAGAGACACCAAAGTTTATGGCAATGTTGCAATGCTGCTTGTTTTCCATTCTGGATCATTTCAGCTGGAATGCCATTGGCAGTAATAGGGCAATGGATAGAGTTCTCTTGTTGGAGATCTTCACTGCCTGGCATTTGTGTGGTGCAAATGTTGCTTGCCACTTTTCAGCCTAAACCTAATATTTTCCAGATATTGCTGCATTTGGAAATGGAATGTTTTAAGTAGCCAGGGAATTCCAAAGGTGCGGAACATTGTGTCAATAAGCAGCGAAGCCTACTACTGACTTTATGATGGAGGGAGGGCCATTGATGAAGCAGCTGAAGATAGTGTGGCCTAGAACACTCTCCTGAGGAACACCTAACAGGTGACCTGAAGTTGAGATGGCTCACTTTCAAAAATCAAGTTGCTTTTCTTTTTCCAAGTATGAATCTAACCAACAGATTTCCTTCTGATTTATATGAGCACAGTTTTTCTAGGACTCATTGATGCCACACTTTACTTTGGAGGTCATTGACACCTTCACATGCATTGGATCAACAATTACCAGTAATATGTCAGTTGGTGTAAAGATCAGAACTAGAATTACCAAGTCATGTCCACGTTGAGGATTTGAGTGTGGACTAAACAGCAAACTAATCAAACAGAAAGCATGATGTGCACAGGATTCAATGAGATGTCGCTTTGTTTCTTCTGAATCCTTCTAGTCTCCAATTTGTTATTAAGACACAGGGAAGTTAACACTAATTGTTCAGTCTCTCAGTCAACGTTTAAAAGCAGTAGCTTAGAGACAAATGTTGAATGAAGAGTTAGTTACCTTACAACTCTTTGCTACTATGCTAGGAAACAGAAACTACTATCTTTAGAGTCTTGAGGCTTTCTTCTGCTATATTATTCATGTACAGGCCCAGCAAGGCCAACCAACATTTGCTGCTCATCCATAATTGCCCTGACTTTTAGACCTCTGCAGTTTTGTGATGAAACTGAGATTTATATTTTAAATAATGTACTGCACATGTAGGTTCTTGGAATTCCAAGTTCCACATGAGTTGTTTAGCCTATTAGAAATTAACAAACTAGCTTTTAAAACTACAATACCCATAACTTCAACTGAGGGAAAGTTATCCAGAGTCCCTAAGGAAATGTCCAGAAGACTTGGGAGAGAATGTTCAAAATTCTGATTTTCATTTTTAGTCTGTGCTTGGAAGTCACTTGAGAGAGAATGCATATCAAGCTTTGAAATGCTGAGAAGTCTTTTGATGAAATAATACGCTAGGTATTATTGCCAGGAAAAGAAGGCAACACAATTATTTTAGAATAAGAAGTTATTATTGATCCCACAGCAGAATGTTGGCATACAGTCAGTGGAAAAGGAATGGAATTAAGTTTTTGAAGTTCCTCAGAACTTTGAACCAATTTCACACAGGGTAGTTAGGAGTCAATTACATTGCTGTGGATCTGGAGTCATGTTTGAGATTGACCAAGTAAAGATTGCAGATATCCTTACCTCAAGGACATCAGTAAACCAAATAGGTATTTAATGAAATTCAACCATTAGCTCAGAACTTTGACTCCGTATTTTTCTTTATTGAATTCAGATTTCACCATCTGCCATGGGGGAATTTAAATGCATAACCATACAGCACAGAAACAAACACTTCAGTCAAACCAGTCCACGTCAAACATAATCCCAAACTAAGCTAATCCCACCTGCCTGCTCCTGGCCCACATCCCTCCAAACCTTTTCTATTCATGAACATATCTAAATGTCTTTTAAACACTGTAATTGTACCTGCATCCACCATTTCCCCTAGAAGTTCATTCCACACACGAACTACACTCGGTGTGAAATATGTGCCTCTCATGTCTTTTTTTAAATCTCACTCGTCTCATCTTAAAGATGTGGCCCCTCATCTTGAACTCCTCCATCCTAGGGAAGTGATAACCACCATTAACTCAATCTATATCCCTCATGATTTTACAAACTTCTTTACTGTCATCTCTCAACCTCCTACACTAGTGAAAATAGTCCCAGCCTACCCAGCCTTTCTTTACAACACAAACCTTCCATACCCGACAACATCTAAAAAATTTCTCTGGCCCTTCCAGCTTAATAGTATCCTTCCTATAACTGGGCAACCAGAATTGGGCACCATATTCCAGAAGAGACCTCACCAATGACCTATACAACCTCAACATGACTTGCCAACTCTATATTGAAAGGACTGAACAATGAAGATAAGCTTGCCAACCACCTTTTTAACCACCCTGTCTATATGGCACAAACTTCGAAGATTTATGTACCTGAACCCCTAGGTCCCGCTGTTCCACAATACTACCGGAATCCCTATCAGTAATTGTATAAGTCCTACTCAACTTTATTGGACCACAATGCAATATCTTGCACTTATCCAGATTGAACTCCACCTACCATTTTTCAGCCGACTGACCCATTTCATCTTAGAAACCTTTTTTTTCACTATAGCTATGCCACCAATTTTGATGCTGTCTGCAAACTTGCTAATCATGGCTTCTATATTCTCATCCAAATCATTAATATAAATGACAAACAAAAGAGGACCCTGAACCGATCCCTGTGGAATAGTGCTAGTGATAGGCCTCCAGTCCATAAAGCAACCCTCTACCAGTACCATCCATCTCCTGCTATTAAGCGAATCATGTATCCAATTGGCAAGCTCATCCTGAATACCATGTGATCTAATGTAATTAATTTGTCTCCCATGAAGGACCTTGTCGAAGACTTTTTAAGGTCCAAGCAAACAACATCTACAACTCTACCCTCAACCTTTTTGGTAACTTTCTCAAAAAACTCAATCAACTTTGAGAGACACTGTTTTCCTTGCACAAAATCATGCTGACTACCCCTAAGCAATTTTTGCCTCTCCACATGTCTATAAATCCCATCTTTTAAAATCACCTCCAACAATTTACCCAAAACTGAAGTCTGACTCACAGGTCTTTGGTTCCCTCGTTTCTCCTTATAACCTTAAGTTCCCAGAACATTAACCTGAGATTCTACTTGCTGAGCTAGTGACATTACCACAACATCAATCCCTCTACTTATCAAACATTTTTAGTGGCATAAGGGTTGGTAACCTGAGAAGACAAATTTAAGACGATTTGCAAGAGAACTGTGACAAGAGAGAAATGTCTTTATACATTGAGTTGTTGTTACCTGGAATACTCTGAGTGATAGAATGGAAGAAGCAGATTAAGTGTATCATTCAAAATATAGTTTGATAGCTATTTGAAGGGACCAGAAAGAATGTGTGATGATGCTGCACCTTTAACAAGGTGATATTGTCCTTGGTTATTTTTTTCAGGAGGTCGTAAAAATACAGGTTCTGAAAAGTCCATGCTTGGATGGGGTTTAGAGCCAATTTTATTATAGCTAACAGATACTATCTTGGAAAAACCCTGAAGAAGGGCTCATGCCCGAAATGTTGATTCTCCTGCTCTTTGGATGCTGTCTGACCTGCTGCGCTTTTCCAGCAACACATTTCCAGTAATGAAAGGGGAATAGTCAGCTCAGGCTTCCTCTGGTTTAATTTGGCTTTTGGCAGTCATATTCACTGAAAGCAGTCAGGCAGTTGTAAAGCTACTGTACCCTAAAGAAGCAGGCCCATGCTGACCCTCCCTCTCTGACTTCTCTCCCCTCTAAGATCCTGTTTGATTTTTCCTTTAGTGGTAAGGGATTTTTATGGGGATTGTTGCAAGTATTGGGTTCAGCATCATTAGGTTGGGGTAATCCATTGGGTTTTGGGATAGGTTGTTGTTCTATATTCTTTTTTTTTTCTTTTTTTGTGTTTCATTCCATAATCTTGTAAATAAATTCTGCTTTGTTTAAAACTAAGTGGTTTGACCAGCTACATCCTTCCTGGAATATCCACGTTGCACCTACTTAAAACAACTAGCAAGGTTAGGGTCTGAGCTACTTTCTTGCAATGTTTTGAGGGGGTTTGACCTGGTCCATAACAAATGAGAGAGTGAGATGAATTGAATGGCTCTATAATCGAGCTGCCACAGACACAGACAGCACAGTGCCAGGGCCCTATCCTCAATTCCAACCGGTGACGGTGTGGAATTTGCATGCACTCGCCATGTCTGTGTCAGTTTCCACCAAGTATTTTGGCTTCCTCCCACAGTCCAAAAATGTGCAGGTTAGGTGGATTGGTCATCATAAATTGTCTGCGGTGTCCAGTGATTTGCAGGTTATGTGGGTTATCCATAATAACTATTGGGAAACAGGGATAGGATGAGGGCTTGGGTCAAGGTAAGATGCTGTTCAGAGGGTTGGTTTGGACTCAATAGTCTGAATGGCCTCTTTTCAACGACTGAAGCTGCACAATGGAAGGACTGTTCTCTTTTGCTTCTCTTCCATAGTACTGGAAGGAAGCTAAATCAGGAGCATTATCATAATTAAGAAATAATTAACAATTAACAAAGAATTAAGAATTAACAATTCCAGTAGATGAGTTGAAATTTGAATTATGTTAAACCCAAAGTATTTTTTTAAAAAACTCTTTACCTTGAGATGGCTAGACTGTCTTGCTAGAGGTACAGCATTAGATGTTCTTCGAATTGCAAGAACATTTGTATGTTGTACCAGGGTATACGGATTCCAATGCAAAGCTGTAGTTTCTGTTCAAACTGTAAAAAGTGCTTGAGTTATTCTTATTTAGTTTAAAGATATTTAAAATATGTTATTTCTGTTTACAACATTTATTTTGGACTGTCAAAACAAAGATTGCAACAGTGTGCTTTTTTTTAAATTAAACATCAATTCAGTAACAAAAAGAGAAGGTAAAAAAAAACTCTACTCAGTCAGGTTCCTGCCTAGGATCTGACTTGTCTGGGCCTAACATGAATTGGGTATTACCCTATAACAATTGATGTCACTAGATCATACTAGGTTGCTGTGTGGCCTGGAGAGAAAATTCCAGGTGGAAATTTTCCATGCAACTGCTGACTAATTCTTATAGGTGAGAGAGCTGATTTGGAAGGTATTGTCGAGGGAACCGAGTGAGTTTCTACAATGCAGATTAGAGATGTGCACATCGCTATCAATGTGTATTGGTGATGGAGAGTTGTGAATGTTGGAAGTATTGGATTGGATGCTAAGCAAGTGAGCTGCTTTGTCCTGATGATGTTGTTTCTTCTGTGTTGCTACAATTGCACTCAGCCATGCAAGTGCAGGATTTATAAATTCAATGGTAAGGTCCTGGGGAGAGTTACAGAACAAAGAGATCTTGTAGTGAAGATTCATACCTCCTTGAAAGTGGAGTCACAGAGAAGCCATTTGATACACTAATCTTTATTGGTCAGAACATTGTGTACAAGTTGGGACATCATGTTGCGGTTGTACAGGACATTGGTCAAGCCACTTTTGGAATACTGCATTCAATTCTGTTTTCCCTCCTAAAGGGAAGATTTTGTGAAACTTGAAAGGGTTCAGAAAAGATTTACATGGATGTTGCCAGGATTAGAGGGTTTGAGCTATAGGAAGAGCTGCATATGCTGGGGTTGTTTTCTCTGGAGCGCAGAGGCTGAGGGGTGACTTTATATAAGTTTATAAAATCGAGGGGCATGAATAGGGTGAATAGTCAAGATGTTTTCCCCAGGGTATGGGAGTCCAAAAGTAGAGGGCATAGATTTAAGGTGAGAGGGAAAGGTGTAAAAGGGACTGAAGGGGCAATTTTTTTCACGCAGAGGGTGATGCCTCTGGAATGAGCTGCCAGAGGAAGTGGTGGAGGCTGGTACAATTACAACATTTAAAAGGATGAGTATGCAGGGGTATGGGTAAAATGCTGGCAAATAAAGACTAGATTAATTTAGGATATCTGGTCAGCACGGGCAAGTTGGTCCAAAGAGTCTGTTTCTGTGCTGTACATTTCTATGCCTCTGACTGAGTGGCGAATATCCTATCAGACGTGTGTCCTATTCATGATAGACAGACAGGAGGTGAGTAACTCAGTATGATAGAATCACAGAATTCTTATGGTGTAGATGAAATCCATTTATTGCATCATGCCTACTACTGGCTCCCAGGGCAATTGGCTTTGTGCCAATTTTCTGCTTTTCCCTTCAACCTTAAATATTATTTATATTTAAATACTCATCCAATTCGGTCTTGAATACCTCAGTTGAACTTGCTTTCAGCGCCCTTCCAGGCAGTGCATTTCAGACTCAAACTTGAAAAAGAGATTTTTCTAACCTTTGATGTGCTGTTGCAGCCACAGTACTTATTTGGCTTATTCACTCAGTCCCAATAAGTAATCAAGTCAGATTAATGGTAACTCCCACGATATTGATCTTAGGGGATTTAGCAATATTACCATTGAATGTCAAAGAATGACAGTTCAATCCTCAATTGTTGGGGATGGTCATTGCCTGACACTTGTATTGTGTAAACTTATTTCACCAGCCTGGATGTTGTCTAGGTTTTGCTGCATGTGGAGGTGAGCAGCTTCACAATCTCAGGTAGCGCAAGTGGTGCTGAACATTATGTAATAACTAGCAAACATCTTGACCTCTAACTTTATGAAGAGAAAGTCATCAATGAAACAGCTGGTGGCACAGCAGGGTGGCACAGTGGTTAGCACTGCTGCCTCACAATGCCAGCGACCCAGCCAGGCGACTGACTGTGTAGAGTTTGCACATTCTCCCTATGTCTGCGTGGGTTTCCTCCGGGTGCTCCAGTTTCTTCCCACAAGATGTGTAGGCCAGGTGAATTGGCCATGCTAAATTGCCCGTAGTGTTAGGTAAAGGGGTAAATGTAGGGGTCTGGGTGGGTTGCACTTCGGTGGGTCGGTGTGGACTTGTTGGGCCAAAGGGCCTGTTTCCACACTGTAAGCAATCTAATGATGATTGGGATTAGGGTGGACCCTGAGGAACCTCTGCAGTGATGTCCTCAGGCTGAGATGATTGTCCTTCAACAAGTGTAAATATCTTCCTTAATGCTAGGTAGGATCCCAACCTGTGCGGAGTTTTCACTGATTCCCACTGACTCTCAGTTAGGAATCCTGGATGCAATGTTTGGTCAAATGTTGACTTGATATCAAGAGAATCACTCTCACCTAATCTCTGGAATTGAGCTACTTTCTCCATGTTCTGCCCAAAGGTGTAATGAGTTCAGGAACCAAATGGCCATGGCAGAACATAAACTGAGGATCAGTGAGGAGGCTATTCCCTTCCAAGGGTTGCTCATTAGCACTATTGAATATCCCATCTATCATTCTGATGATCAACTAATAAATTGGTAGATAGTTAGATTGAATTTGTCCTGTTTATTGTATATAGGATATTTTCCACATTGCCACAGTTGTATCTGTGCTGGAGCCTTTTGGGAAAGAGTGTAGATGGTTGTGGAGCACAAGTGCTCAGTACTACTGCTGGAATGTTTCAGAGCATATTGCTTTTGTAATATCCAGTGCTTCTAATCATTTATTGATAGCGTGTGGAGTAAGTTGAACTCATTTAAGGCTGATAGCTGTGCTGCTGTGGACCTCTCAAGGAGACTGAGATAGATCATCTGTTTGGGACTTCTGGTTGAAGATGGATACAAGTAATTCAGCCTTGTTTTCTGCACAGAGGTGCTAGGCTTTACCACTATTAACAATAAGAATATTTGTGGATCCCCACTTTCTGGTGCTCCGTTGATGACTGGATGGCATAGAAGTACAGAATATCAAGGCAAGCAGGACTTCTAGAAACTCCTATCCAACTGTGTACCACTATACTGCTATTCTCCTATGCCTGTGGGACAGCCCATAACCAGTGATAATGTATTTAGGAATGGTAAGGTATGACTTGTTGTCAGGCTATTGCTTGACTTATCTGTGGACCAGCTCTCCCAATTTTGGCCCAAGTTTCCAGATGTTGGAAGGGAGGTGTTTTTGGAGTTGACAAGAGTGTGTTTGCCATTGCCATTTCCGCTGCCTTTTCCAATGCTGCGTGCTCTATCTGGTTTTATTCCTTTGTTTGTAGTTGAGAATCAATCACATTGCTATGGGTCAGACGATCAAGGCCAGATGAGGCCAGATAAGAATTACTGATTTCCTTTCCTAAAAGGTCATTAATAAACCAAACTGGTTTTAACAACAATTAATATATATTCACTATCAGGCTGGTTTTTAATTCATAATTTTGATTTATTGATTTCAGGTATCTTCATTTCTCATGGTGAGATTCAAACTTATTTCTCCAGAACATTAGAATAGCATTCAGGACTACTAGTCCAGTGAAATTATCATCTCCTTTTCATCATCCACATTAGAGGATCTGTTACAGAAATCTTTGCTGTGATGAACTTCCTATTTCTATAGCCACTTGTTCTTTCGACTTCCTGAAAGATACAATCTTTACATTTTAACCATCAATTTCTGAAAAATTGGCTATGAAAGAGCTAACACCATTGTTATGAACTATTCAGAAAAGATCTTCTAGTTTGGACTGTAACTTTACAGAAACTGGATGCCTGAAATGGATGTCTGCAGTCAACACCTCAAGGTAGAGGTCACATGCCTGACAAGCTAGGAGGCACAAGCTACAGTATTGTATTTTCTGCCAAAAAACCCTCTCACAGCTCAGTTATCCCAACTGTACTAATGTTATTGTTGTTTCACTTCTTTGGTTACATTCACTCCTCAAAATATTCTTTCTATCTAACTTCTATTGTTTTGTACAGCCAACTAATTCTCTTTTCTGATTCTGTCTGACCTCTGTTTTCTCAGCATTTTATATTTAATTCTCACTTTCCATCTGTCATTTTTTTTCTTTGCCCTATTGCAAATGTGTTGACCAGAAAATATAACCCAATGGTATAAAATCTTAAAGTATGCTGACAGTCAAGATTCAACCTTAAGGTCACTGAAGCAGTCTACATTGTAGAGATTTCTCAGAAAACTTTACATGTGGGTACAACTGCTTATTTCAGTGTTAAAATTTGTGGTTAACCCAGCAGTGTCTTCAATGGTCTATCTCTAGTTTAACATCTATGTGTAACCTGTAGTCAGATGCAATATTGGTGCAAGCACCTATAAGAACTGTTTGATTTACAATGGATTGTTTGGTCCACCTCTTCCTGAGTGTTTGTCAGTTGCTTCCGTGTTTTAGCATTGACATCTTTTTCTGCAAGTTCAGCATTTACGACCAAGCTCGTCAAGCACAGAATTTTGGTAGGAAGAGTTATTTAAAATTCTATTACTGCATTTTGAGAAATGTTTTGAGATTGAATATTGTCCAGGATGTTAATCATTATAAGTACCTTGTGATTTCAGTGCCGATAAATAAGATTCTTACATGAATAACTAGAGTGCAATGTTCTGTGTGTGTTACTGTGGTTTTAATCAATGCTATATATAATTCATAACTCACATGCTATTGTGGAAATACATATGCTTTTCCTTCTGCTTTCTGAAAGCAGTAACGTAACTGTTTCTAATACTCTGATATTCCAGTAGCCATTCTTATGACTGAGAGTGGGAATGTCGTTTTGCTATTCAACTTATCATATCTCATCCCATCATTCTCTGCTATCCATATGAAAATTTCATAGGGAATATCCCTGCACAGGGATCAAGAATTGCATCTTGTTCAATATCCTACAGGGTTTCACAAATTGAGCTAATTAAAACTAAAGCCGAACACTCTTTTACATTAGTCAGTTGGGAACAAGAAGTTAGGGACTCTTGTGGCACAATGGTGGCTCTGAGCTAGGAAGCCTGAGTTCAACTCCCAGCTACTTCAGAGATGTATCATAACATCTCTGAACTGGTTGCTTAAGATATTTAAGATTGAAAAGGGTAACCACATAGTCCCTGGGGCCTGTTTCACCATGAAACTATATCATGAATGACCCATAACTTTACACACCTAAGTTGCATATTTAAATACTGCTGAAAAGTGAGACATGTTGCCAAATCTATTTGTCTGATATTTTTGTGGCAAGTACAATAATGCCAAAATTCAAACAATTACAACAATATACACAACAGAAGAGGATTCAGAATAGTTGGCAAATAGAGTTTTATTTGTGGATGCATTGTCATGGAGAAAGGTACTGGGAACTATCTCTTCCTCAGGTTCCTGTGCAAATCAAAAAATGTGCAAGGTTTCAGCATACGGCTTTAGCTTGCAGAGAACTGGTCCCGCCATTCTGAATTTGACTGATTTATCTTAAAACTAATTGCTTAATAGAAGTGACGTACATTGTGGTCTACCATTCACATTAAAAATTTGTACTTTGGAATAAATAAACATAATTTTTAATTTGGCAGATTATACTAAATTAGGAGAGATAATCAATGCTGAGGAGGGCAGCAAAAAAAATTATGAACTCTCGGATTACCTGATCTTGTAGGTACTCTTGTTACGTTTCTGGTCAATGGTAATACTGATGGTCATATTGTTAAATGTCATGAAAAGAAGATGGTTAGATTTCATCCTACTGCAGATAGTGTGCCGGCATGAGAACTTGACAAAAAGCTAGTCTTGAGATATTTTCGTAAACCCCAAGTGAAACTAGAGATTTTTGGAAAGTGGACTAAATAGAATTCTTGGCTCCGTGGTGAATTGACTTCTAAGAACTTAGATTTTGGATCCACAATTCCCTTTCATCAACACAAGAACTAAAACTGTACACAACACTCAAAGTGTGGCATTAACAACACTCTGTACAATTGTAACAAGGCTTCTATATTTTTAAACTCCAGCCCTCTAACAATAAAGGCCAAAATTCTACTTGCCTTCTTAATTACCTGCTGCACCATCATGCTAACATTTTGCGTGTCATGCACAAGAACATCCACATCTACTTTTTGGAGTCACTATTTAAATAATAGTTGACATTTCCAGGAAAGGTTTTAAATAGTAAAACTATGACCATTGAGTCCTGACATTGAAATGATTAGGGGATACCTTTCTTTGCCAGTCAATGATTGCTACAGCTCATAAGAATGGTTGTGCTGACATTAAAGCGGTGTGAATGTTACTCACTATGTTGTCTTGAATTGAATTCGCCCACCATTGGAAATAGGTTTCCTTGTTGTACCCCATCAAACTCTTTATTTCTTTGAAAAACTTCAATAATATTTCCTTTGATTTTCCTTAGCCAAAAGAATAAAAGCCTAGATTGAGCAAGCTACTCACTCAATTTACCTTTTTTAAGATTTTCTTCAGATGCACTTTTTCCAGGAGTATAATACTTTTTCTGAGTATTTAATGCAGCACTTTGGATGTGATATTACCGGAGTCCTATACACTGTTGTATAACTTTCACTTTTGTGTATTTCAGTTCCTTGAAATAAACATTAAAATTCCATTAACCATATAACTATTTTTGGTACCTGTCCAGTAGCTTTGTGATTTCCGTATATGCTTTAAATCTCTTTGCTCAGCCATGGTTTCTTGGTGCAGTTTCTAACCATTTTTAATCATTCACAGATACAAAGGTCAATGATTAGGCTAGCACTTGTTACCGATCCTTAACTGCCTTGAACAAACAACAAAGAACATTACAGCACAGGAATAGGCCCTTCGGCCCTCCAAGCCTACACTGATCCATAGCCTCTATCTAAATCTGCTACTTATTTTCTAAGGATCTGTATCCCTTTGCTCCCTGCCCATTTATGTATCCGTCTAAACACATCTTAAATCACACTATTGTTCCCGCCCCTGCCACCTCCACTAGCAACGCATTCCAGGCACCCACCACTCTCTGCGTGAAGAGGTTTCCATGTATATCTCCCCAAACCTTTCCCCTCTCACTTTGAACTCGTGACCACTAGCAATTGAATCCTCCATTCTGGGAAAAGGTTTCTTGCTATTCACTCTGTCTACACCTCCCCTGATTTTGTAGACCTCAATCAGATCCCCTCTCAACCTCCCCCTTTTCAATGAAAATAGTCCTAATCTATTCAACCTCGCCTCATTGCTAGCACCCTCTGTATCAGGCAACCCCCTGGTGAACCTCCTCTGCACCCTCTCCAAAGCATCCACATCCTTTTGGTAATGTGGTGACCAGAACTGAATGCAGTATTCCAAATGTAGCATGATCTGCCAACTCTTGTAGTCAATGAGGAGAAGGTGTTGGTGATCTGCCTTGTTGAACCACTGCATATATGACGAGATACATCCACAGTACTGTAGGGGAGAGAGTTTGAGGATTTTGACCTAGCAACAATGAAGTAACAGTCAGAAAGTTGAGTCTTGGAGGGGACCATGCAGGTAGCTGTATTCTCAGTATCTGTGGCTCTTTTCCTTCTAGATGAGAGAGGTTACAGGTTTGAAAAGTACTGTTTAAGGAGTATTTAGAAAAAGCACTGATCCATCATTCCTAGGCACAAACTGCATGACCTCATACCTATTAATACGGAAGTCCAACTGCCACAGTATTGTCAATGCTGAAAATGTGTTGCTGGAAAAGCGCAACAGGTCAGGCAGCATCCAAGGAGCAGGAGAATCGACATTTCAGGCATGAGCCCTTCTTCAGGAATGAGGAGGGTGTGCCAAGCAGGCTAAGATAAAAGGTAGGGAGGAGGGACTTGGGTGGAGGGCATTGGAAATGCGATAGGTGGAAGGAGGTCAAGGTGAGGGTGATAGGCTGGAGTGGGGGAGGGGGCGGAGAGGTCAGGAAGAAGATTGCAGGTTAGGAAGGTGGTGCTGAATTCGAGGGTTGGGACTGAGACAAGGTGGGGAGAGGGGAAATGAGGAAACTGGAGAAAGCTGAGTTAATCCCTTGTGGTTGGAGGGTTCCCAGGCGGAAGATGAGGCGCTCTTCCTCCAGCCGTCGTGTTGCTATGGTCTGGCAATGAAGGAGTCCAAGGACCTGAATGTCCTTGGGGGAGTGGGAGGGGGAGTTGAAGTGTTGAGCCACGGGGTGGTTGGGTTGGTTGGTCCGGGTGTCCCAGAGGTGTTCTCTGAAACGTTCTGCAAGTAGGCGATCTGTCTCCCCAATACAGAGGAGGCCACATTGGGTGCAGTGGATGCAGTAAATGATGTGGGGAGGTGCAGGTGAATTTGTGGCGGATATGGAAGGATTCCTTGGGGCCTTGGAGGGAAGTAAAGGGGGAGGTGTGGGCGCAAGTTTTGCATTTCTTGCGGTTGCAGGGGAAGGTGCCTGGAATGGAGGTTGGGGTGGTGGGGGGTGTGGACCTGACAAGGGAGTCACGGAGGAAGTGGCTTTTTTGGAACGCTGATAGGGGAGGGGAGGGAAATATATCCCTGGTGGTGGGGTCCATTTGGAGATGGAGGAAATGACAACGGACGATAATGTATATGGAGGTTGGTGGGGTGGTAGGTGAGGATCAGTGGAGTTCTGTCCTGGTGGCGATTGGAGGGGTGGGACTCAAGGGCAGAGGAGCAGTAAGTGGAGGAGATGTGGTGGAGAGCATCGTCGATCACGTCTGGGGGGAAATTGCGGTCTTTGAAGGAGGCCATCTGGGTTATTCGGTATTGGAACTGGGCCTCCTGGGAGCCGATGCGGCAGAGACGAAGGAATGGGAATATGGGATGGCGTTTTTACAGGGGAAAGGGTGGGAGGAGGTGTAGTCTAGGTAGCTTTGGGAGTCGGTCGACTTATAGTAAATGTCTGTGTTGATTCTGTCGCCTGTGGCTCAACACTTCAACTCCCCGTCCCACTTCACCAAGGACATGCAGGTCCTTGGACTCCTCCATCGCCAGACCATACCAACACAACGGCTGGAGGAAGAGTGCCTCATCTTCCGCCTAGGAATCCTCCAATCACAAGGGATGAACTCAGATTTCTCCAGTTTCCTCATTTCCCCTCCCCCACCCTGTCTCAGTCCCAACCCTCAGACTCAGCACCACCTTCCTAACCTGCAATCTTCTTTCTGACCTCTCCGCCCCCTCCCCCACTCCGGACTACCACCCTCACCTTAACCTCCTTCCACTTATCGCATTTCCACGCCCATCCCCCAAGTTCCTCCTCCCTACCTTTTATCTTAGCCTGCTTGGCACACTCTCCTCATTCCTGAAGAAGGGCTCATGCCTGAAATGTCAATTCTTCTGCTCCTTGGATGCTGCCTGACCTGTTGCACTTTTCCAGCAACACATTTTCAGCTCTGATCTCCAGCATCTGCAGTCCTCACTTTCTCCTCCACAGTATTGTCAATTCCATGTATCAAAGTTGCTTTACAACACTCTGTGCTCACTTTGCTGGAAGTTTTTGTTGCAAACGTTTCGTCCCCTTTCTAGGTGACATCCTCAGTGCTTGGGAGCCTCCTTTGAAGCGCTTGTCATGTTTCCTTCGGCACTTATAGTGGCTTGTCTCTGCCGCTTCCGGTTGTCAGTTGCTGTCCGCTGCAGTGGCCGATATATTGGGTCCAGGTTGATGTGTTTGTTGATAGAATCAGTGGATGAGTGCCATGCCTCTAGGAATTCCCTGGTTGTTCTCCGGTTGGCTTGCGCTATAATAGTAGTGTTGTCCCAGTCGAATTCATGTTGTTTGTCATCTGTGTGTGTGGCTACTAAGGATAGCTGGTTACGTCGTTTCGTGGCTAGTTGGTGTTTGTGGATGCGGGTTGTTAGCTGTCTTCCTGTTTGTCCTATGTAGTGTTTTGTGCAGTCCTTGCATGGGATTTTGTACACTACATTGGTTTTGCGCATGCTGGGGATCGGGTCCTTTGTCCTGGTGAGTTGTTGTCTGAGAGTGGCTGTTGGTTTGTGTGCTGTTATGAGTCCTAGTGGTCGCAGCAGTCTGGCTGTCAGTTCGGAAATGCTCCTGATGTATGGTAGTGTGGCTAGTCCTTTGGGTTGCGGCAGGTCCTCGTTTCGTTGTCTTTTCCTTAGGCATCTGTTGATGAAATTGCGCGGGTATCCGTTTTTGGTGAATACATTGTATAGGTGTTCTTCTCCTCTTTTGCAGTTCTGGTGTACTGCAGTGTGTTGTGGCCCTTTTGAATAGTGTCCTGATGCAACTTCATTTGTGTGTGTTGGGGTGGTTGCTTTCATAGTTCAGGACTTGGTCTGTGTATGTGGCTTTTCTGTATACCTTCGTGCTGAATTCTCCGTTCGGTGTTCTCTGTACCATCACGTCTAGGAATGGGAGCTGGTTGTCCTTTCCTTCCTCTCTCGTGAATCGGATTCCTGTGAGTGTGGCATTGATGATCCGGTGTGTGTTCTCTATTTCTGTGTTTTTAATGATTACAAAGGTGTCGTCCACATATCTGACCCAGAGTTTGGGTTGTATTTGCGGTAAGACTGTTTGTTCTATCAACAAACACATCGACCTGGACCCAATATACCGGCAACTGCAGCGGACAGCAACTGACAACCGGAAGCGGCAGAGACAAGCCACTATAAATGCCGAAGGAAACATAACAGAAGCGCTTCAAAGGAGGATCCCAAGCACTGAGGATGTCACCTAGAAAGGGGACGAAACGTTTGCAACAAAAATTCCCAGCTCACCGAACAGAACCACAACAACGAACACCCTAGCTACAAATCTTCTCCCAAACTTTGAACATTTAAATTACTGCACTCAGCAAATTTTAGAGAAAAAAAACCCTGTAGTCATTTATCCAAATCAAGAGCTCTGTAGGAAGCTAGAGAAGTGATTGCTGGGTCTCTTGCTGAGATATTTGTATCATTGATAGTCACAGGTGAGGTGCCGGAAGACTGGAGGTTGCCAAACATGGTACCACTGCTTAAGAAGGGCGGTAAAGACAAGCCAGGGAACTATAGACCGGTGAGCCTGACCTCAGTGGTGGGCAAGTTGTTGGAGGGAATCCTGAGGGACAGGATGTACATGTAGTTGGAAAGGCAAGGACTGATTAGGGATAGTCAACATGGCTTTGTGCATGGGAAATCATGTCTCACAAACTTAGTTGAGGTTTTTGAAGAAGTGACAAAGAAGATTGATGAGGGCAAAGCAGTAGATGTGATCTATATGGACTTCAGAAAGACTTTCGACAAGGTTCCCCATGGGAGACTGATTAGCAAGGTTAGATCTCACGAAATACAGGAAGAACTAGCCATTTGGATACAGAACTGGCTCAAAGGTAGAAGACAGAGGGTGGTGGTGGAGTGTTGTTTTTCAGACTGGAGGCCTGTGACCAGTGGAGTGCCACAAGGGTTGATGCTGGGTCCTCTACTTTTTGTCATTTACATAAATATTTTGGATGCAAGCATAAGAGGTACAGTTAGTAAGTTTGCAGATGACACCAAAGTTGGAGGTGTAGTGGACAGCGAACAGGGTTACCTTAGATTACAACAAGATCTTGACCAGATGGGTCGATGGGCTGAGAAGTGGCAGATGGAGTTTAATTCAGATAAATGTGAGGTGCTGCATTTTGGGGAAGCAAATCTTAGCAGGACTTATACACTTAATGGTAAGGCCCTAGGGAGTGTTGCTGAACAAACAGACCTTGGAGTGCAGGTTCATAGCTCCTTGAAAGTGGAGTCGCAGGTAGATAGGATAGTGAAGAAGGCGTTTGGTATGCTTTCCTTTATTGGTCAGAGTATTGAGTACAGGAGTTGGGAGGTCATGTTACAGCTGTACAGGACATTGGTTCGGCCACTGTTGGAATATTGCGTGCAATTCTGGTCTCCTTCCTATTGGAAAGATGTTGTGAAACTTGAAAAGGTTCAGAAAATATTTACATGGATGTTGCCAGGGTTGGAGGATTTGAGGTATAAGGAGAGGCTGAACAGGCTGGGGCTGTTTTCCCTGGAGTGTTGGAGGGCTGAGGGGTGACCTTATAGAGGTTTACAAAATTATGAGGGGCATGGATAGGATAAATACACAAAGTCTTTTCCCTGGGATCAGGGAGTCCAGAACTAGAGGGCATAGGTTTAGGGTGAGAGGGGAAAGATATAGAAGAGACCCAAGGGGCAATATTTTCACGCAGAGGGTGGTACGTGTATGGAATGAGCTGCCAAACGATGTGGTGGAGTCTGGTACAATTGCAACATTTAAGAGGCATTTGGATGGGTATATGAATAGGAAGAGTTTGGAGAGATATGGGCCGGGTGCTGGCAGGTGGGACTAGATTGGGTTGGAATCTCTGGTCAGCGTGGATAGGTTGGACCGAAGGGTCTGTTTACATGCTGTACATCTCTATGACTCTATTTTATAACATGGTTAAGAATATTTATGACTGATGTCAGTATCTTAATCATATAGAATTAAGTAGTCATCAGTGTAGAATATTATCCATCTTTTATACCTGCACATTGTAAGCAGAGTGGTGGTGCAATAAAGGAGAATGCTTGGTTAAGAAAATAAGACACTTACATGAAAATCCTAAGGAAAGAATAACAGTAGATAAAAATGGTTGAAAAATAAGGAAGTGCCAAAAGCCCAGAAATCAAATGCCAATCTGTCAAAAATTAAGTTTCTTGCGCACTCATATTCAGGAAGAAATCAAATTAAGTTATGGAATTACACACATTTTAGTAAACTGACCCAAACCTGAGTCCAATCCCTGAAGTGAGAACAGACCAGCTCAACATGCCTTCCAATCCTCTCCTGCAAATGCTCTTGATTCCAATGTACACATAAATTTTGAAACCAGCAATGTTCATAAAAGAGCACAGTTTATCCTGTGCAAAGACTGGTCTTAAAATATCTGAACATCCCATCTTCCAGTATAGTGTAGTGGGTGAACCCTTCTTCCATCCAGATTTCTATAATGAATTTACAGATATTATTATGTTGGATCTGAAACACATGGCTTCTACACAATTTATTTTGTAACTGTCAAACAAAATGAATATCAAACTGCATGTCTATTGAGATACAAAATTAAAGACAATTAAAAGCTTTCTTATGAAAATTATTTTCATAATAGCCATCTTTTAAATTTAATATAGTCACAAATATCAATCCTGCCTGGAGAGATATTTCTAATGATTAACATCAACTATGAAATACTGCTATAGAAAATAGTGCTCATATTCTTAAATAATTTCAAGTTCAAACTTTAACTTTATTGTTTCTTATCATTAAGACTATCAAATACTCCAGCTGATTCTAGTGCTTTGTAATCTTTTTCCTGTCTGAATGGAATTATACAAGTTCATATCGCACCTATTATTTGGCTTGTAATAGTTTCAAGAATAATAGAGTATAAGTACTTTCTACTTGTTTTATGTTACATCTCACTTAAATAGGTGTTCAATGAAGACAGCTTGCAGTTTATAAAAAAAAACAGCAAAATTGGAAGTCTAGAATAAAAACAGAAATTATGGAAACGGAGGGGGAGAAAGGAAAAACAAAATTAATGGCTGGATTTTTCGCATTCTTTTGCAGAAAACCTTGGAGGTGTAGAATAATGTGAAGTGGTACTGGAACAGAGTTATGATTTCATAGTTAAGGTCCAAAAGAACCTTTGGATTTGAAATAGTAAAATCTGTTTCTCTTTCCACAGATGCTGCCAGAGTTTCTCCAGCATTTGCTGCTTTCATTTCAGATTCCAGTATCTGTAAGAATTTTGCTTTTATTTGCTACTTCTCTTTTAGATATGCCCACAAAGAAGAGACCCACAGCAATTTGATTGACTCTTACCTGCTCTCTGGGCTACTAGGGATGAGCAATCAATGCTCGCCTAGCCAGAGACAGGGACATTCTGTGAGTGAATAAAGTTCTATCTTCTCTCGGAGAACTTGGTTAATCTATCGGCGTGTTCCTCTTCAAAAAGGATAGCTTAAAGTGTTAGTAACACCAGAGCCAGCCTTAATGAGCTGAGAGTTAGACAACTGTCTCTCAGAGCTACTGATTGGTTTGTTTGGATGGTAATTTAGTACAAAAAGGAAGTCCCAAGAAGAAGACAGTATACATGTATCAGACTTGAATCCTCTATTTTAATTGAGGAGTGATGAATGACCCTAGAGAGGTGAAGAAGAGATGGAGCAGGGAGGTACAAAGATTGGAATATGATTTTAGATTGGTGACCCTGATGGGTATAGTAGACCTCCCAAAGAAGATGCCAAACTCTTCTTTCCCACCTTTTTGTTCATGTTATACTAGGTTGGTTCCCTTACAATTATGGCAATTATTGTTAAGGGCCTTAAAAAGCCTAAGAGTGAGAAACCAAGTAGAAACACCTTACCCATCCCCTGTAATGTGGGGCACAACTTAGGGATGGCAAGGTACTAGGCTATGTTAAGTGACCCAAACCAGCACATAAGAGAGCTGTAAAATCTGCTCCATTGTCTGAGTCGAGGCCACAGCAATGAAGCACATAGCTAAGCATCTGCCTTTCAATACTTTTTCAGAACTCATGATGTCATCAGTCCATTGCTTCACTGCTGCCATACATTTCAAAAGTTACAGAACCATGTGTATCCTCCAGAGGTTATTCTGTATTGTGCAGTTAAATTCCTTTTTAACATAATCCTAAATGGTTACTCTGAGGATAGAGGATTCATTCACCTTGTGGTTGCTGGTTTGGGTAATATTGGTTTGCAAGAGGGAAAATTGCCAGTTAAATTGCAAGATAATACACTCAAATAGCATGGCAAAGACTATTTTTATGAAGAAGTCACGTGCCTCTCGACTGGTAGTAAGGGTGGTGTGTAGATTTTTAGAGGCTGTCTTTATCTGTATGCCACAGGAAATTTAAAAAGCAGCTGCATTCTTTTGTTGACTCATTTCATACCAAATCATGTAATATGAAGTGTAACTGCTTTATTGGTAACACTGTAAACAGCACAACTCAATATCTACTTATCTGATTGTTGCAGCAGAAATCTTACCAGTATGAAGAATGTCGGTGGCTGCAATATGCAATCGTTTGACTGTGGAAAGTAACGTCACCTTCAGCTGAAACTTAAGCAGACAAAAACATTTGATTTTAACTCAAGAATTAAGACATTGAGGTATGATCAGCACAGTAGTAGTTTGAATCTTTCCTACATTTATTCTGTGTGTTGCATAGAGTTTCAGAAGAGAAGCCACAGCATGTATTCCATAAAACTGTCAAAACATTTTCGCTTTCCATTTGGTTTGATTTATATGTATTTCATGTTTTCAGATAAATATCAATTCAAAACAAAATACTTAAGGAAGTTTAGATGTTTTTAAACAACTTCATTCGGTGTTCTCACCAGTAAACTGGTAACTCAATTTATAAAAAACTGATGAAGGGCTTATGCTCGAAACGTTGAATTCTCTATTCCTGAGATGCTGCCTAACCTGCTGTGCTTTGACCAGCAACACATTTGCAGCTGTGATCTCCAGCATCTGCAGACCTCATTTTTTACTTATAAAAAACTTTGACAAAAACATACTCAGTACTTTAAATGGATTAATTAAACAACATTATTTTACTGAATATTAGTAGTAATGATTAAGTAAATTTTTTTAGTTAATTTCATTGAGACTAGGGAGTTGGGGCAGCAATGGGAGAGGTGGAACAGATACATTCAGTATTATTAGGTTGGGGAAAGGGGGAAAGTGGCCATTGCCCCACCATGTCAGACATTTGCTTGTATAGTTTGACTCGCACTATTTATTGACCATTGTCAGTCATTGTCTTTGCTCATTTGTGATAGGTGTATGGCTTGTTCAAGCCTCAGAAGGTTAGAGATACCAGAATGCCTGTGAGACTGATTATTTCTGAATCCAACTTTCAAGAAGACCATTGGAATTTGGTGTATAGCGACAGTTCACCAGGTTACATTAAGCTGCTACAAAAATAGGAATTACTGGAAAAACTCAGCAGATCTGGCATCATCTGTGAAGGTTTTACCTCTTGGGGGCAATGACTCTTCATCAGAACTAATAATAGCTATGAAATGGTGCTACATATGCTGAAGAGATGGGGTGGGGGATGGTAAAGGAGTAAGTGATATGAGGAGACTAAGCTAATCTTCCTTGCTGTGTAGTGTCCTTGATCCCAACAGTGTTCATTCTTTCATTCAAAATGGTGGAATTTACCCTCCCTGGCAGGCATGAGTAATGTTGAGAATGTTGAAAAAGTACATTGAGAATGAAAAAAAATCAAAATCTCTGTCAAGAAAATATTTTGCAATTTTCCGCATAGCCTTAAATGATGACTCCAGAATCCCAGCATTGAGTAGAGACTAACTTACTTCCACACATTTTCAACTTGCTAATTGTCCAACTTGCCTTATTTATGTACTACTTTCAATCTTCCTCCCCTTCCTTGAGAAACTTAATGATGCAAATTCCTGACAAGTCACAGCAAGTACCTACAGACCTGCTTGTCCTGACTATCATTCAACTTAGTACACAGTACAGTGTCCCTGCCTGCTCTTTGACAAGCATCTATGCAAGTCAGCTTTAATAAACCATCAGCTTCACCAGATTGCCATGTCCACTCACAGACCACCTCCACAGCACTTTTCTCTGGATGATCTCTGCATTTGCCTGTAGCATAGCCTCTAACTCCAAGAGTTTCACATTGCCCCGAAGAAAAAAGCTGTGACTTACTTTGCCCACTTTGCATGCAGCATCAGCTATTTTGTGCAGTTATTGTACAGTCTATGTTCAACCTGAAATGGCAAGGTTCCAACTCTGTATTCTTGTGTGTGACTTGCCTATCACAGAAGTCATTCCCTCAGCAACCCAGTGCAACAAACCTGATCTCCAGACTTAAGTTGCTTGCTTTCACCAAGACACCATGAACTTAACAATTACTGCCCAAACCTCCAGGAATGACTATGGCCAAACCCTAGGACTTGACTTGGCAGGATGGACCTGATGAACACAGTAGACCTAACTGGGGAAAAGATCTTGGCTATTCATCTTATCTATGTTCCACATGACTTAATAAACTTCTACAATGGTGACCCCTCAGCCTCTTATTCTCAAGGAAAAGAAATCTCAGCCAATCCAGCCTCTCCTTGTAACTCAAACTTTCCAGTCATGGTAACATTCATGTAAATCATTTTTGTACTCATTCCAGTTTAATAAAACTTTCCTATAGCAGGATGATCAGAACTGTACACAGTACTCCAAATGTGGTCTCAATAATATCTAGTACAGCTGTAACATGATGTCCCAACTCCTGTACTCAATGCTCTGACTGATGAAGGCAAGCATGCCAAATGCCTTCTTCACTACCCTAGCTATTTGTGACGCCACTTTCAAAGGAACAATGTACTTAAACCCGTAGGTCTCCCTGTTCGAAAACACCCCTCAGGGCTCTACCATTCACTGTGAATTCTGCCTTGGTTTGTCTTACCAAATAGCAACACCTCACATTTATCTGAATTAAACTCTATCAGTCATTCCTCAACCCACTGGCTAGTTGATCAGGATGCTGCTGTACTGAGATAACCTTCTTCACTATCCACTACACCACTAGGTTTGGTGTCACCCACGAATTTTCTAACCATTCCTCCTATATTCTCATCCAAATCATTAAATAAATGAACAACAGTGGCACCGATCCTTGTGATACACTGCTGGTTACAGGCCTCCAGTCTAAAAAATAACTTTCTACCATTAGCTCTCTACCTTCAAGCAAATTTTGTATTCAGTTGGCTAGCTCTCCCTGGATACCTTGTGATCTAACTTTCCAAACCAGTCTCCCATGTCAAAGGCCTTGCTAAAATCCATGTTTCTACCACACTGCCCTCATCTATCTTCTTGGTCACCTCTTTTAAAGACTTAATCAAATCAGAGACAATTTCCCATGCACAAAGCCATTCTGACTATCCCTAATCAACTTGCCTTTCCAAATACGTGTAGATCCTGACTCTCAAGAATCCCCAACAACTTAAACACCATTGACATTTGGCTTACCATTCTGTAGTTCACTGACTTTTCCTTGCAGCCTTTCTTACATAATGGCACAACATTAGCCACCATTCAGTGTTCCGGCACCTCACCTGTGGTTGATGATATACATATTTCGGCTAAGGGCACTGCAATTTCTTTCCTAGCTTCCCACAATCCTGGGATAGACATGAACTGGGATTTATCTACCTTTCTGTGTTTTAAGACCACCAGCACCTCCACTTCTGTAATGAGGACTCTTTTTAAGACAGCACTATTTATGACAGAATTCCCTAACTTCCATATCTTTCTCCATGGTAAATACTGATGAGAAACATTCATTTACAATCTCATGCATTTCCTGTGATTCCATACTTAGATGACCTCATTGCCTTAATATCTCTCTAGCTGCTCTTTCACCCTAATATATTTGTAGAATGTCTTTGGATTCTCCTTTACCATATCTGCCAAAGGTTACTTTGTGTCGTCCTTCTGCCATCCTGAATACCCTCTTATTTTTCTTGAACGGAGATTCAATATCTTTAGTTATTCAGTGCTCCCTACTCCTGTCAGCCTTGCCCTTCATACTAACAGGAACATGCAGCCTCTGAACTCTCATTATCTCACTTTTGAATGCCTCTGACTTGCCAGATTTCCTTTACCTGTGAAGAGCATCCTTCAATCAACTTTTGAAAGTTTCTGTTTTATACAAGCAAAATTAGCCAATTTAAAACTTTCACTTATGAACTAGCCCTATCCTTTTCCATAACTATTTAAAAACTAACACAATTATGGTCACTGGTCCCAAAGTATTCCCCTACTAACACCTCAGTCACCTGCTCTGTCTTATTTCCTGAGAAGGGGTTGAGTTTTGCCCCTAATCTGGGTACGGCCATCTACATATTGATTGAGAATTTTTTCCTGAACACACAAATTTCTCTGCATCCAAGTCCTCAACACTATGGCGGTCCCAGTCTGTTTGGAAAGTTGAAATCCCATACTCTTCTAACCCTATTAGTCTTACAGCTAACTGGGATCTCCCTACATATTTGCTCCTCAATTTCTCACTGACTATTGGGGGTGTGGGGGTACAATCCCATCAAAGTGATTGGCCCTTATTATTTCTAATTTCCACCCATATAACCCCACTGGATGATCCCTCAAGAATATTCTCTCGAAGTACTGCCGTGATGTCTGTCCTGTTCAAAAACGTCACTTTCCCTTCCTCTCTTCTCTCCTTTTATCTTTCCTAAACCATCTGTACCCCAGAACATTGAACTGTTAATCCTGTCTCTCCCTCAGCCATGTTTCTGTAATAGCTATAATATCCCAGTCTTATGTGTCCATCTATGTCCTGAGGTCATCTGCCTTAACTGTCAAGCCTCTTGCATTGAAATAAGTTCAGCTTAATTCAGCAGTCTTCCCCCATTCCCTATCATGGTCTTGCATGCCTTGTCTGTTTAACTTGCTCTCTAACTTCTGTATTAGTCTGAATGTTCTTTTTTATCTCACTACTTTTCAGGCTTCACTTGTCTTCATTACTGTGAATCTCCATGCTCTGCACCAGCTTCTCATCCACATATTCATCTACCCTATTCTCTTATTCTTATTTTCACTACCACGTGGCACCGGGAGTAATCCAGAGACTACCACCCTTGAAATCCTGCTATTTAGCCTCCTGACTAACTTCCTCGATTCACTCTGCAGGACCTCAGCCCTTTTCCCACTTATGTTGTTGGTACCAATTTGTACAATGATTTCTAGCTGCAGATGCTCCCCTTTGAGAAATTGCTCAGATATATCCTTGACTCTGGCACCAGGGAGACAACATACCATCCAAGAGTCTCACTTGTGGCCATAGAAATGCCTGTCTCAGTCCATATCTAAATAGTGCCTGATCACAACTATTTGCTTGGACTTTGCTATACCTGCTTCACAGCATAGCCAGTTATGGTGCCACAGGTCTGGCTGCTGTTACTATTTCCCCTGAAGGGCATCCAAAAGGATAAACTCATTCGAGGGGGGGTATAGCCACAAGGGACTCCTGTACTATCTGCCTGCTTCTCATACTGGTCACCCACCTAGTTGACTGAATCTACAGTATGACCACCTCCTTGAAGCTTCTATTTATCACAGAATCTATAAAATATTGAAATATATCCACCGATGCATCAGCTAATTCTCTAGCCACCTCCTCCAACACTCTGATATCTAACTTACCTTTAATATAACATGAATAAGATTGAAGTTGTCAACTTTGGTAGAAAAAAAAGATAGAATGAGTATTTCTTAAAATGATAACAAGTTGTGAAGTACTGATATCAAAGGAACCTCTGTGTTCTCGTTCATAAGTCACTAAAAGGTAGCATGTAGATACTGTAAACAATTAGAAAGGCAAATGATATGTTGGTCTTCATTGTAAAGGGATTATAGTTTAAGAATAATAATATTTTGATGCAATTGTGTAGAGCTTTAGTCAGAACACTATACAATTTTAGTATCTTTATCTCAGGAAGGATATAGTTCCCATAGAGGAAGGGCAGCAAATGAAGGGCTTCTCAGAGACCTATTTGTTTGGAGTCTTCAAGAATGCCTTCAATGAGATGATCCCATTGAAACTTACAAAGTTCTTAGAGCATGGCAGGGTGGATGTCAATAGGTTCTGGATATCCTAATATAACATTCTATTTAGCAAAGATTATTTTCACCATGTAGTTCAAGCTCTCCTATTCAAAAGATAGAGTTAGTTGCAAGGAATGTGTTAGTGACTTTCCACATTTCCCATTCCTTGATCCATTTGATGACTGTTAGCAGATCTTGTAGTTTCACCATATTGAGCACTAAGACAGAAAGTGGACAGTAAGTGGGCTGAACATATAATTTTGGGCTGCAATGAAGTGCAACATGCATGATTCCAAACAGCTTACGAGTGTTCATCAATTGGCAGATATGAAGGGGAGTGATGTTTATGATATATGATGGGAAGGCACGTCAAATGAAAGGTGTCATCTATAGTGCTATGAAGAAGCACCTGATCAGCAATGACCTGCTCGGTGATGCCCAGATTGGGTTCCACTAAGGTCATTTCCTGACCACATTACAGTATTTTTGCAAAATTGGACAAAAAAGTTGAATTTCAAAGATGGTGAGAGTGATAGCCCTTGACACCAAGGATGCACTTGACTCGGTATGTCATCAAGGAGCCCTGGCAAAACTGGAATCAATGGGTATCAGGGGGACAAATTATCTGCTGGTTGGAGTCATACCTTACAAAAGAAGATGGTTGTGGCTGTTGGATGTTATTCATCTCAGCTCCAGGACATCTCTATAGGAGTTCCTCAGGGTCGTGTCCTTGGCTCAACCATTTTCAGTTCCTTCAATGACCTTCCCTCAACCCATAAGGTCAGAAGTGGGGATGTTCACCAATTACATAATGTTCATCACTATTCGTGATACCTCAGATATGAAAGCAATCATGTTCAAAAGTAACAAGATTTGTATATTATTCAGACTTGGGTTGGCAAGTAACATTAGAGCCACAAAATGCCAGGCAATGGCCATCTCCAATAACAGACAATCTAACCATCATCCTTTGATATTAAATAGCATTACCATCACTGAATTCCCTACTATCAATGTCCTGGAGTTTACTATTGACCAGAAACTAGTTGCGGTCTACCACTGTATAGTCACCTCTGATGCCTGTCCTGCTAGTGAGATAGGGCATATGAGGATGGTATTTTGTTAAGGTATTTTGCGTAAAGTATGATTCTATGAGTATGAATACAAATATTTCAAGGTGATGCATGACCAGCCTGGTTGACAGATTTCCCAGTTTCGCCAAATATTGGTATACAGGATTTCGCAGGATCAAAAAGACTGAGTTTTCTATTATTACCAGTGCTAAGATTTGAACCCTAGTCCCTCTTTTGTCTATATATTGGCAAAAACTGTAATGAGGTCTTGAGTTATGTGGCCCCAACAAAACCCAAACTGAGCAGTGAGCAGTTTACTGCTGAGTAAGTCCTACTTGTTAGAAATGTCGATGACACCTTCCTTTGCTTTGCCAATGATTATGACCAGCTTGAGAGGTGGTTATTGGCCAGGTTGGATTTGTCCTCCTTTTTTCATGGACAGGACAAATCTTAGCAATTTTCCACATTGGTATCTAACTGACAATGTGGTAGCTACACAGGAACAAGGTGACTAGTGGCATAGCCAATTCTAGAACACAAATTTTCAGTACTCTAGTTTGTTAAGGTTCAAAGAATTTGCTGCATTGACTGCTCCTTAATATCATGTAGAGTGAACTGAAGACTGGCTGCTATGATGCAAGGGGTTTGAAGAGAAGGCTGAGATGCATAATTAACAGAGTGCTTCTGACTGAAGATAAATGCGAATGCCCTAATCCGGGAAATTAGTACATAATTTATGTTGATATTCCAGGTCAGCACCCTACGAACACTGGATTGCTATTTAATGGGACTTGAAAAGCAAGGCTAACCATTCCATTAGCTCAGGTAGGTTGTGAGAATCCCATTGCACTGGAGAAAAGCAGGGAATATTTCCAGTTTCAATTTAACTAGCAGGACATTATAAACAATTAGAGAAAATGCCAGGAAGTTAATATTTCAGAATCATGGAGTTATCCAGCATAGAAACAGATCCTTTGGTTCAACTTGTCTATGCTGACCAGATAGTCCATGCTGACCTAATCTATATCTCTCTAAACCCTTCCTGCTCATGTAGCCATCCTCATGTCTTTTAAATGTTATAATTGTACCTGCCTCCACCATCTCCTATGGCAGCTTGTTCCATACATACACCATTCTCTGCATGAACAAGTTGTCCCTCAAATCTGTTTTAAATCTTTCCCCTCAACTTAAACCTAGGCCCTCAATTTTGGATTCCCCTATTGTGCACAAAGACCTTGCTTATTCACCCTATCCATGCAGCCTCTGCCATATCCAACTCCACCCTGAAATTATTCAATGCTTTAGCCTTAACCACTTTCTATGACAGAATTCCAGAAGCTCACAACATTCTGGTCGAAGAACTTTCTCATGACATTTATCCAGCACTTTTTGCCTTTATTTCACAATTTCCAATATCCACTGTATTTTGCTTTTAATTGCATGCAGTAGTTTCTGACTACTTTGACTACTTCCATTGTTCAGACAGTAACTATTGTTACTGATTCTGCTACTGCCAGTCACACTTTCTCTAGATCTATCTCTCGTTTCTTCATTCTCTCATTTACCATCCTGCTTTGCCTGGCATCATCATGGGTAACATTTTTTCTCACTGCTATCACTGATTAACATGATAAACTTACAAACACTGGCTATTCATCTCCAGTATTTGTAGGAAATGTGGGTTATGACCAAAAGCTTTTCTGCATACACAAGTACATTTCTGTGAATGCATTACTATGTTGATAAACTTAAGAACTTTGTTTTAATGAAGGTTGGACAACAAACTAAACTCATCAGATACAGAAAAGACAGAACAACCTGCAATGTCTACTGAAGATATTTCCAATTCTTCAGACAACCAAGTGAATCACAATTCACACGAACGGCACCAATCTGTTTTAATAGCATTGTACTCTATCATGTTTGCGGGTGGAGTTATTGGAGCCAGTATTATGTTATGTCGAATTCTGAAGAATGACAAGAATTCTAAGTCATTTATCATTATCAATCTCTTACTAGCACATGTGATTTTTCTTATAACTGTGCCATTTCGTATTTCTTACTATGCAATTAAAGAATGGAAGTTTGGGTTAGTTTTCTGTAAGTTAGTCAGTGCTATTATGCACATTCATATGTACTTAACCTTTGCATTTTATGTGATCATCATTATCACAAGACTTCTTAATGTCTTTCAAAAGAGGAAGAAACGAGAGGCTTATAAACCATGGAAAGTATTAGTGCTCAGTGTAGTTTTATGGCTTGTGGTGACTGTGATTATTCTTCCAGTATTTCTACGGAGATATGGTGGTAGTCTAGAATATGATGAAAATCATTGTTTTCACTTTGAAATTTCATCAGAAACTGTCAAGCAAATCAATTACATTTTAATTTGCATAACAATATGTACAATTACCATTTTGCTCATCTGGCAGATAGGTATAATGTCAAATCTGGCTTTCAAGCATGGCTCACAGACATGTGCGCATCAAATCTTTCGTGCCCAACTAAAGACATTAACATTTATACTGATAATGTTTGTGTTTTTTGTTCCTTATCTTGGATTCAGAGCATATTACATCAAAGAATCTAAGAATTGTTCATCAATTATGTATACACTTAATGAAGCAGGTTTATCCATTACAGGAATGAGTTGTTTTGATTTGTTAATTTTTTGGATATGGTATTCCATTTAAAACTTTACCAAGTAGTGAGGCCCTAGTCCATGAAGACAGTAAACTGTATGTATTTATTTGATCAGTTTTGTTTAGGGCAAGTTGAACATCCCATACTTTGAAATATCAAATCAAATAGGATACAGTTGGATTATAACAATAAATTGCTACTTGAGGTATAAATTTGGTATCAAAGACAATTGAGAATTAAATAATCATAAAAGCAAGTTCATGACTCCAATTCCCTGAAGCATCACTTTTGTAAAACGTTAACCAGGTTTTGTTTCAATCACTTAACTGTTATCAATGTGATTTTTAATGTATCCTGTTCCATCCCCTGATGGATAAGTTGAATTTAAATTCAAGACAGAACTTAAATTTCCACATTGCCACTTGTAACGTCAACAATTTTAGTCCTCTCCTGAGTTACCATCCTTAAATTTCATCTCAACCTAAACATTTCTGGCCAAATTATCACACACCAACTCCTGCTGACTCCAGGCTTGCTGACCCATTGTGGCTACCGGTTTCATACCCCTCAAATCTAAAATTCTCAAGCCAGTGATTAAGGCCCCACAGCCACATTAACCACCTAATTTCTACCCGAACACCCCAATAATGATTGTATCATTGCCCTCTTTTTGGACCTCCACTTCAAACATGTTTTCAGTTGCCTAGATTATAATTTCTAAAAGTCCTTCTCACACCCAGCTTCTTCTTCTTCCTGTCTTAATTCCTTTCCTTCTAGCAGGCATTTTTTTTCCCCTTATGCTTTAACAAAACTCTTTGTGCAATTGTAAACTATTCTTTAATTTTCTCTGACTGCCATCTTAAGCTTGAATTTCTGTCTTGTTCACATTCTTCAAGGGGACTACTATATGATACCACATGATGTTATCCTATCCTTTATTCTTGAAGGCCACTGCAGCCAGACCCCTTCTGTGTTAGCCTTTGCCTTAAATCCTTCTCCCCCAACTTCACCTAAACCACTCAGTGTGACGTAGTTGTAGAGTTCTTAGTTGTCGAATTCAAAACTACTGATACAATTAAAGAAAAAGGAGGCATATGCTGGGTATAGACAGCTGGGATCAAGTGAATCCCTATTAGGTGGCATATATAAGGGTGGTAGAAGTATTTTGAAGAAAATCAGGAGGACAAAAAGGGGACATGAGATAGCATTGGCAAACACGGTTAAGAAGAACCTAAAGAGACTCCACAAATACAAATTGGGCCCCTTAGCGATCAAAAAGGCTATGTGTGGAACCACAGGAGATGGGTAAGATATTAAATGAGTATCTTGTGCTAGTATTTACTGTGGAGAAGGAAATGAAAGCTAGGCAACTTGGAGAAATCAATAGTAATATCTTGAAAAATGTTTAAATTAAAGAGGTGGTGCTGGATATCTTAAAACACAGGTGGATAAATCCCAGGACCTTATTGGATATATCCCAGAACTTTGTGGGAAGCTAGGGAAGTGATTGCTGGGCACCTTGCTGAGATATCTGTAACATCAATAGGTGAGGTGCTAGAAGATTGGAGGTTTGCTAGTGTGGTGCCACTGTTTTGGAAAGGTGGTAAAGCAAAGCCAAGGAACTATAGACCAGTGAGCCTGATATCAGTGGTGGATAAGTTATTGGATGGGATTTTGAGGAACAGAATTTTCATATCTTTGGAAAGGCAAGGACTGATTAGGAATAGTCAACATGTTTAGGTGCTTAGGAAATCATGTCTCACAACTTGACTGAGTTTTTGAAGAAGTGACGAACAAGACTGATGAAGGTAGAACAGTGAGCATTGTCTATATGCACTTCAGCAATGTGTTCAACATGGTTCTGCATGGTAGACTGTTTAGCAAGGTTAGATCACATGGAATCCAGGAAAAGCTAGTCATCTGGATATAAAATTGACTTGAAGGTAGGATATAGAGGGTTGTTTTTTTCAAACTGGAGGTCTGTGATCCACGTGTATCACAAATTTCAATACTGTGTCCACTACTTTATATCATTTATACAATCGATTTGGATATGAATGTAGGAGACATGTTAAGTTTGCAGAGGACACCAAAATTGGAGATGTTGTGGTCAGTGAAAGTTATCAGAGTACAACAAGGTCTTGATCAGATGGGCCAAGGAGTGGCAGATGGAATTTAATTTAGATAGATATGAGGTGTTGCATTTTGGTAAGGCAAATCAGGGCAGAGTGTACAAGTTTTGCTTTAATTCTTGTGGAGCTGGCTTCAAGAAGGATGCTACAATTTGTTTGAGGGTCCTCCCATTGAATGTAGAGGTCACATTAGAGACACTGCTGATGGAATTGCCTTAGTGACATTTGTCACAGATAAACAGTCCAGGGGTCATTGCAGAATAAGAGTATGGTGACAAGAACTAATCTGTATACTGGCAGTTTTATTTGGGGTCAAACACGCACTGCTCTTATGTGCAGGAGGTGAAACATTTTCTTTCTTTGACCACAAGTATTATCAATATACAATTCCTTGACTGGGGACTGCTAAGTTCACAGCCTGTCACCATCACTTGGTTGCAGATCCTTACAAGAGTGTACATGTGACTTTCGTTAATGTGGAGACCTTGAGACATGGTTGTCATCCACACCAACTTGCTGGGTTAGTAGTCAGTGAAATGACGAACCACGATGACTGTGCCTGCCTTGCTTTCGTTGACCTTTGGAGCCGGTGATACACAGGATAGAATTTACTCTTTCCTTGTCAATAACGGGCAGAAAGTTGGGAAAATATGGAGGATGAAAAACCTCAATATTGAGAAAATGTTTGTAATTCTCCCCTTAAGTTTTAAATGGTGACTTCAGAACAGCACCTTACTTCCATGAATTTCCATCTCATTAAAACCCTAACTCACCTTACACTTATACCCCACTTGCAATTCATAATCATTGCTAAAAGGAGCCTAGAGCTTGAAGCTTTCTGCCTTGCATTGTGCGGAACTCAGACACAAGAAGATGTGGTTAAAACAAAACAATTTTATTCAGTGTAAAGCAGGGCGCTGATTTCTGGGCCATCATTGACAAGGAGATACAGCAAAAACAGTTACCTGACAATCCTAAACCTCAGACCATGCAACTCGATTCTGATTGGTCAGGACCTTGCCATAGGGATGGAGCACAGCTTGGCTGTTCCTCATCCATTTTTTGAAAAAAGTGCAACATAAGTACAAATTCCATTTGCCCACATACAACTGGATTCTACTATTTACGTTTGTGGCTTCTAGCACACAGACTGCAACACATTGCAAGCTCAACTGACAATCTTAAATTAGTTTCCGCTGTAACTCTTAGCATAATTCAAATCCACCCACACATTGCTTTAAACATTATCTGCCCTATCTGCACCAGGATTGGACTGCTTAGTCACCTCAGAATCCACAATTCTTGGTTTGGAAGAAAGTAATTCAATATCTCAAGGGACTGCCTAAGACGATGAAGCAATTGTATAGCAGCTACATTGTTGTAGAGAAGTTAAACATAAGCTCCTCTGTTCTTACTGAAACATCTAAATCCTGGAACCTGCAACAATCATTCCTGTCCCTTTTCTAGCCATGTCTCCGAAATGGCCACAATACTGAAGTCCCACGGAACCAACAGTATTAGATTATAATCATTGCATCCATCTTGTTCTGTGTTTTGTTTCTTCCCTGCTTTCTTCTCCTTACATTTATTGCATTTGGCCTAGTCTGTTTCTTTCTTTATCACTTCATTTTACATTCTTATGTTTCTTATATAGCAATTCATGCCTCATTTGGGCACAAGCTTTGTTTCTTCACTACTCCTTTTGGCTTTTGCTTCATAAAATCTTTTGTTATTTAATCCCCTCTGCCCTCTATAATCATGGATCTTATTCCTGCTTCCAGCCCCTTCCACTAGTATTAAAATGGTTACACTTCTGTTTTTCTTCAGTCCTGATGAAAAGTCATTGACTGGAAATATTAGCTCTTCTCTCCATAGATGCTGCCTGACTGGTTGAGTTTGAGTTTCCTTCGTTCTTATTTTAGATTGTCAGCGTCCATAGCACTGATATATTGTTTTTATATTGTTGTCCAAGTCCTGCCTAAAATTTATAAACTCTTTCGTTTCGAGCTCATGTTCTGATGATTTCCTGTGAAATCCTTTTCTTGTGTTATGTAAAAGGATAGAAATTTGTTCAAATTAAAATTTACTCTCTCCTCCAAAAGAAAAAAACCATGTCCAAAGTTCCTGTCCACACATTTTCACTTTATCAATACTCACAACTTCTAGTGGTCAGAATTGCAGACTTGTGTAAATGCTGATAATATGTGTGGAACTCTAATACAAGGGTTTCAACTCTTCGTATAATAATTATTCTCTAACGCTGGCATACTTCAATTGATTTTCATATGTTGTATATGTCTAATTTTGTTTAAAAACACAGTGTATGATGCTTTGTTCATTCCAATAAAATATGGCTATTGTAGCATAGATCAATTGTTACCATTTTTTTCTTTCTGTATAAAAGATAAACCAGAAATGCTTTCAGAATCACTGCTGTGAGAAATGTTAGTACAGGCTACTTGAAGGGCTTTGTCAATTGTAAGCAAACTTATCTAAGTCATTATTTTTCGAATGTATTTTTAAATGGTTAGGATTATTTGTGTTGTATTATCACACTAAGAGGAGAATTTCTACATGTGAAGATGCATGCACATCATGATACGAATTACATTGTATCATTTTCTACCCAAAAAATATGTCTCAAAATGAACACCAGATTAGCAATTCAATGAAAGAGTAATGGGGAAGATCCAAAAAGAAAACCAGGAACAATAACCAATTCCCTTAGTGCTAGATTAAAAACATCTTTCAATGAATGTGTCAGCTATGACATTTCTTAATGGAACGACCATGTCTCTGCCTAAACCACCTTGTCAAAAAGTTTTTTGATCAATTAATGGAGTATAATTTCTTCCATTCTTAAGTAATACATCAAATGAAAAATCATGACTTACTGTGGATGCTGGGATTAAGATTCCCATGAATTAAGTTAATTGGCAAGAACATGACCCACAAAACTTTAACACAAAACCATAGCCCCATTCTGGACTTTAAAAAAAATCTTGCCCTCCACTAGTCTGAGTAAGAAATCATCATGCAAGTCAACTTTAGCAGTTCTTTGTTTTTATAAGAGCTTTTAAGGCAATTGCTTTTTTGAAAAAAAATCACCAATGCATACATTGCCCACTGACCAGAATGGCCTCGGGAACAGCTGCAGTATGTCCGTACTGTTTTTCTTCTGCAGCAGTTCTTCAAAGGTATTTTTTACACTAAAAATTAGCTCTTAGGTTACAGAAGAATCATGTGCATGAGCTCTGTCACAAGTGGGGCAGACAACAGTTGGGATAATAAGAGAGCGGAATGCCATATTGGCACATATTCCCTTCTCTCTTGTTGCTTGACTTCAGCTTTCCACTGGTGATGAGACTCAAGGCATACATCTATCCAGATGCTTTTCCCCCACTTTTGAAATCTATAGCCAGATCTTTCCAAGTACTGATAAGAGGACTCTACGACTCTATGTTACATTTTTTAAGAAGGCTTTGAGGGGGTCCTTGAAGAATGACGCCTATCCTCCTGGGGGTCACTTGCCTCATAAAATCTCTAAGTAGAATGCTTGATTTAGGAGACTGGTGTTAGGCACACAGATGATGTGGCCACCCAGAGGAACTGATCAAGCGTGGTTCATGCTTCAATGGCCAGATGATGGCCTGTACAAGAATATTCATGATGATGTGCCTATCCTACCAATGGATTAGTAGGATGTTGTGCAGGTAGTGCTGGTGGTACATCTCCAGGATTTTGTGATGCCACTTGAAGGCATTATTGAACCTCAACAATGATGTCTGCTCTTGTTCGCAGTAGAATTCAAAGGTATGCAAATTGGATCCTTTGACCAAGCACTACACCTCATCTGGATCTTGATAATATGGGTGAGGTGAGGCCAGGTTGGTACAGATCTTTCAGTTTTCAAACATTTAGTGTGAAACTTATGCTCTCATAAGTCTTGGACAAGGTGTTAATGATATCGTAGAGCTGGGCCTCCAAGTTCAAGCATCGTCTGCCTACTGTAGTTCAATGAGACAGATTAGAACAATAACAAAGAACATTACGGCACAGGAACAGGCCGTTTGGCCCTCCAAGCCCACGTTGATCCAGATCCTCTACCTAACCCTGCCACTTATTTTCTAAAGATTTGTATCCCTCTGTTCCCTACCCATTCATGTACCTGTCTAGAAAGATCTTAAATGACACTATCGTTCCTGCCTCTACCATCTCCACTGGTAACCCATTCCAGGCCCCCAGCACCCTCTACGTAAAGAATATATATCTCCCCTAAACCTTTCCCTCTCACTTTGTACTTGTGACCCCTAGTAATTGAGTTCCACACTGTGGGAAAAAGCTTCTTGCTATCCACCCTATCTATACCTCTCATGATTTTGTAGACCTCAATCAGGACCCCCCTCCTCTGTTTTTCTAATGAAAATAATCCTAATCCATTCGACCTCTCTTCGTAGCTAGCACCCTCCATATTAGGCAAGATCCTGGTGAACCTCCTCTACACCCTCTCCAAAGCATCCACATCCTTTTGGTAATGTGGCGACCAGAACAGTACGCAGTATTTCAAATGCAACCCAAACCAAAGTCCTATACAACTGGAACATGACCTGTCAACTCTTGTACTCAATACCTCATCCAAATGAAGGAAAGCATGCCGTGTGCCTTCCTGACCACTTTACTACCCTGCATTGCCACCTTCAGGGAACAATGGACCTGAACACCCAGATCTCTTTGTATGTCGAGGTAGTAGAGGCAGGAATTTTCCCCAGGACTTTTCCACTTACTATATAGTTTGCTCTTGAATTTGGTCTTCCAAAATGCATCACCTTGCATTTGCCTGGATTGAACTCCATCTGCTATTTCTCTGCCCATCTCTCCAATCTATCTATAATCTGCTGTATTCCCTGTCAGTCCCCTTCACTATGTGGTACTCCACCAATCTTGGTGCCATCTGCAAACTTACTAATCAGGCAACTGATACCTTCCTCCAAATAATTTACATATATATATATATCAAAACAACAATGGTCCCAGCGTGGATCCCTGTGGAACACCACTGGTCACAGGTCTCCATTTTGACAAACTCCCTTCCATTGTGACTCTCTGTGTCTCCTATTGCCCAGTCCGTTCTCTGTCCATCTAGTTCGAATACCCTGGACCCCATGCGACATCACCTTCTCCATCAGCCTATCATGGGGAACCTTATCAAACGCCTTACTAAAGTCCATGCATAATCAAAGGGACAACATTAACAATTCTCCAGTCCTGCAGGACCTCATCTGTGTTCCAGAGTGCTGCAAATATATCTGTTAAAGCTCCAGCTATTTCCTCTCTCGCTTCCAGTAACCTGGGGTACATCCCATCTGGACTTGGGGACTTGTCTACCTTAGTGTCTTTTAGAATATCCAAAATCTCCTCCCTCCTTATGCCGACTTGACCGAGAGTACTCAAAGATCTATTCCTAACCTCATCATCCGTTATGTCACTCTCCTCCGCAAATACCGAAGCAAAGTACTCGTTAAGAATCTCACCCATTTTCTCTGACTCCAAGCATAGCTTTCATGCTTTGTCCTTGAGTAGGCCAACCCTTTCTCTAGTTACCCTCTTGCTCTTTATATATGAAAAAAAGGCTTTGAGATTTTCATTAACCCCGTTTGCTAAAGGTACCTCATGACCCCAATTAGCTCTCTTAATTCTTCGACTGAGCCAACATTTGGAAGGATCTAAGGTTGACAGATTGAACTGGTTTCTGTTTGTATTGTATTGGCCAGCTTGATTAGAGTGTGGTGGAGCATTGCAGCATTGAAGGCTGACAAGCATCAGTGTGATGAGACTTTTAAAAAACAGAAATTCTGGAGAAACTCAGCACATCTGCCAGTATATGAGAAGACAATACAGCTAAAGAACGTCAAGGTATCAGGAGCAGAGGGAATATCAGTCAAAGCACTAAAATATGATGGTGAGACATAATTAGTGTAATTATATGACTTCATTTCCATTATCCAGAAGGAAGCGAGTATGTCCTGAGATCTCAGAGATAGTGTAATTATGACCATCTTCAAGAAAGGTGAAACATCTGACTGCAGTAACTAAAGGAATTTCCTTGCTGTTGGCCATAGGCAACTAAGCAACCATTGTTGATTGTTGTAAAAATCCACCTGGTCCATTATCACACTTCAGGAAAAGGAAATCAACCAAGGAATCTTGAGTTTTCTCTTCACATAGGGTGCCAGACCTGCTGTATTTCTCCCACAATTGCTAATTTTGTTTTTGTTCAGATCTCCAGCATCCACAGCTGTTTTATTTTTAGTATGACAACACAGCTTTGCTTAACACTAGTGTGAATGTGAATCAGGTGTGTGATAACATCTGCAGCTTAGAATCATATCTTCCCTGTCAACATGGCATGGGCAAAGGATGGAGCCAAATGTTTGGAGCAACCAAAATGAAGGGGGATGCTCAAAGGTGACTGTGTCAAAGGCCTTTGTGAAGTCTAAGGAGGCTACAAAGGTAGATGCTGTTCCCTTCTTTTCTCTTAAAGTTGCTGTACAGTGAAGATCATGCCCATTGTGCTGATTAGAGGGCTGAATTGACATTGTGACTCTGGAAGAAGCTCTTCAGCCACAGAGAGAAGGCAATTGATGGGGGTTCTTGAAATAATTTTCTCTGGGGCCTCCATCACAGAAATTCCTCTGCAGTTGCCATAAGCACCAGAATCTGTGGCCTACAGCAAGGTAAGTTCTCTGTAGATGCCCTGCAGACCAGGGTCAGGAAAGCTGAAGTCCACAACAACTGAGTGGATCCTGGTACATTATGCCATCTGTTATTTGCCACGATTTCATAGTGCTCCAGAGATGAAAAGTGTCATAAATGGCAATGACCATTGGCCACAGAAACAAATTCGCCAGGACATGGACAATACAGCCACCTACCCATAAGTAGGAGTGATGACTAAAGTGCAAATGTGGCCTTGAGCCTTAAACCACATATAACATTACACAACGGCCAGGTTGATTCAATGTTGTGAGAAGCATCTCAGGCATCTATCAAATGGATAGCCAAACTCCTTTTTAAGCTTTACCCATTATGCAAGAGTAGTTGTATTCTTGATCTGTGGCTCATTTTAGTAGCAGTTTACAAAATCTGTTATAAGTGACTTATCATTCATCTTGGAGTTTATCACAACTTTAAAGAGACACACCTCCAGGTTTCACAGGAAGAAAATTCTATTTTTCATATTGAAATAAAAACACTGAAGATTGTGATAAATATTTGTGTCTCTATCTCATTTTGATTAAAAACTTCTGACTTTGGAGGTTAATATAGAAAACACGTTACTTCCACGTTTAAGAGATAGCAACATTTTTAAAAAAGCTAAAAACAGTATCAATAAAGATTGAATCAAGGTCAACCTCTGAAAGTCTTTGCTGAAGGCCTTCATTGAAAGCCTATTGTTTCAAAGTCAAGGTGTTACTCTGTTCAAGGAATCAGTAAAAAATGTTGCCATAGCAGCAATAGCCACATTTCATGAAAGAATAAAGGAATTACTTCACTGATTGTGTGCTCATGAATAGTGGGAGAGAGAAAAAGAAGACCAAATTTCCAGACAAAAATAAGAAAGAAGCAAAAACTATTCAGCTGTGTAAAGGGAGTCTCAATTAGCCTAATATAGGCAGGTATTCTAACGGGTTTAAGGTCAAATTCCTGAAATATGCACAAGCAAATTTCCTTGATCAGAATGTTTTCATCCCATGATGGAAGGAATTATAACACACAGAGCAAATTTCAGCTGGAAAGCATCTGGGAAACAACAATAATAATATCATGAGGGTTAGGTTAATTATGGAAAAGTCCAATGAATAAAAAAACATAAAAATAATTATTTGTCACTAAGTCAAAAACCTAGACTTCCCCAAATAGCTTCTTCCAAGACAGCAGCGCCACAGGAATCACAGAGCTGTACAGCATGGAAACAGACTTTGGTCCAATTTGTCCATATCAACCAGATATCCTGAATCAATCTAGCTCTAGTTGCCATCATTTGGCCCATATCTCTCTAAACCCTTTGTGTATTCATATACCCATCCAGATGTTTTGTAAATGTTGTAATTGTACCAGCCTCCACTACTTTTCCTGGAAGCTCATTCCATACACCCATCACTTTCTGTGAGAAAAGGTTCCCCTTAGGTCCCTCTTAAATCTTTCCCCTCTCACCTTAAACCCATGACCCCTACTTTTCGACTCCCCCACCCTGGGGATATCCATGCCCCCCACCCCCTCCCAGATTTTATAAACTTCTTTAAGATCACCCCTCAGCCTCCAACCCTGCAGGGGAAATAGACTCCCCAATCTATTCAGCCTCTCCCTATAGCTCAAATCCTCCAACCCTGGCAACATCTTTGTAAATCTCTTCTGAACCCTTTCAAGTTTCACAAGATCATTCCTACAGTGGGGAGAGCAGAATTGGATACAGTATTCTAAAAATGGTCTAACCAATTTCCTACACAGCTGGAACATGACTTTCCAACTCATACACTCAATGCTCTGACCAATAAAAGCAAGCATACCAAACGCCTTCTACACTATTCAGTCTACCTGGGATTCCATTTTCAAGGAACCATGAACCTGCACTCCAAGCTCTCTTTGTTCAGCAACACTCCCCAGGTGCTTACGATTACGTGTATAAGTCCTGCCTTGATTTGCCTTCCCAAAATGCAGCACCTCACATTTATTTAAATTAAACTCCACTGGCCACTCCTTGACTCTTTGGTCCACCTGATCAAGATCTTGCTGTACTCTGATGTAACCTTATTCACTGCCCACTACACCTCAAATTTTGGTGTCATCTGCAAACTTACTAACTATACCTCCTATGTTCACATTCTAATCATTTATATAAATGATAAAAAGCAGTGGACTCAACACCGATCCTTGCAGCACACTGCTGGTCACAGACCTCCAGTCTGAAAAACAACTCTCCACAACCACCCTCTGTTTTCTACCTTCAAGCTAGTTCAGTATCCAAATGGCTAGTTGTCCCTGTATTCCATGTGATCTAACCTGGCTAACCAGTGTACCATGAGAAACCTTGTCGAATGCCTTACTGAAGACCATATAAATCACTTCCACACTGTGCTCTCATCGATCCATACATTATATCTTCAATAAACTCGAACAAATTAGTGAGACATGATTTCCCACACACAAAGCCTTGTTGACTATTCTTAATCAGTCCTTGCCTTTCCAAATACATGAAAATCCTGACTCTCAGGACTCCATCCAACAAATTGCTCACCATTGATGTCAGGCTCACCAGGCTATACTTCTCTGGCTTTTCCTTACCACTTTTCTTAAATTGTGGCACCACGTTAGCCAACCTCTAGTCTTCCAGCGCCTCACCTGTGGCTATTGATGATACAAATATCTCAGCAAAGCACCCAGCAGTCATTTCCTTGCCTTCCCACAGATTTACCTGATCAGGTCCTAGAGATTTATCCACCTCTATGCATTTCAAGACGTCTAGCACCTTCTCCTCTGTAATAGGGACATTTTTCAAGATGTCACTACTTATTTCCCCACGTTCTCTATCTTCCGTATCCTTCTCCACAATGAATACTAATGCAACATACTGGTTTGGTATTTACCCCATCTTCTGCAGTTCCACACATCGTATAGCTGTGGAAAAGGATATGGAAGACAGAAAACATTGGGAAGTAAGTAGTAACATCAGCAGCTTTGCTGATCCTTAAGAGGACCTATTCTCTCCCTGGTTACTCTTTTGTTCTTAATGTATTTATAGAATCTCGTGGGATTCTCCTTAACCCAATTTGCCAAAGCTACCATGTCCCCTTTTTACCGTTCTGATTTCCCTCTTACGTGTACTCTTACTACCTTTAAAATTTCCAAGAAATTCACTTGATCCCTGCTGTATGTACTTGCCATATGCTTGTTCTTGACCAAAATCTCAATTTCTCTTGTCATCAAGCATTCCATACATCTAGTAGACTTGCCCTTCATCCTAACGGCATGGTGGCTCAGTGGTTAGCACTGCTGCCTCACAGCACCAAGGTCCCAGGTTTGATTGGGTGACTATCTGTGTGGAGTTTGCACATTCTCCCCATATCTGCGTGGATTTCCTCCGAGTGCTCTGGTTTTCTCCCACAGTCCAAAGATGTGCAGCTCAGGTGAATTGGCCATGTTAAATTGCCCATAGTGGTTGGTTCATTAGTGACAGGGATATGGGCCTTGGTGGGTTACTCTTCGGAGGGTCGGTGTGTACTGGTTGGGCCGAAGGGCCAGTTTCCACACTGTAGGGGATCAAATCTAACAGGAGCGTACTCTTTGGACTCTTCTAATCTTTGGTAGCTTTGCTGATCTTTAAGTGGACATATTCTCTCCTTAGTTATTCTTCCGTCCTTTTTTGTATTTGTACTCTTTTGTATTTTTTCGAATCCCTTAGGATGCCCCATCCAAGCTGGAGAGCAGTTAGTAAGTTTGCAGATGACACCAAAATTGGAGGTGTAGTGGACAGCGAACAGGATTAGCTCAGATTACAACAAGGTCTTGACCAGATGGGTCAATGGGCTGAGATTTGTCAGATGGAGTTTAATTCAGATAAATGCGAGGTGCTACATTTTGGGAAAGCAAATCTTAGCAGGACTTATACACTTAATGGTAAGGTCCTAGGGAGTGTTGCTGAACAAACAAACCTTGGAGTGCAGATTCATAGTTCCTTGAAAGTGGAATCACAGGTAGATAGGATAGTGAAGAAGGCATTTGGTATACTTTAATTGGTCAGAGTATTGAATACAGGAGTTGGGAGGTCATGTTCTGGCTGTACAGGACATTGGTTAGGCCACTGTTGGAATATTGCGTGGAATTCTGGTCTCTTCATATGGGAAAGATGTTGTGATACTTGAAAGGGTTCAGAAAAGATTTACAAGGATGTTGCCAGGGTTGGAGGATTTGAGCTACAGGGAGAGGCTGAACAGGCTGGGGCTGTTTTTCCTGGAGCGTCAGAGGCTGAGGTTTACAAAATTATGGGGGGCATGGATAGGGTAAATAGGCAAAGTCTTTTCCCTGGGGTTGGGGAATCCAGAACTAAAGGTCATAGGTTTAGGGTGAGAGGGAAAAGATATAAAAGAGACCTACGGGGCAACTTTTGGTACGTGTATAAAATGAGCTGGCAGAGGAAGTGGTGGAGGCTGGTACAATTGCAACATTTAAGAGGCATTTGGATGGGCATATGAATAGGAAGGGTTTGGAGGGATATGGGCCAGGTGCTGGCAGGAGGGACTAGATTGGGTTGGGATATCTGGTCGGCATGAATGGGTTGGACCGAAGGGTCTGTTTCCATGCTGTACCTCTCTATGACTCTATGGTAGGAAGAAATTGGAGCTAGAAGACTTCTCTTTTTTTGAGGTATTTTCAGTACCAGAGCTGATTTCCTCAAATCATAGGACTAGTAATTCCTGTTTTATAAGCTGTTGCATTGTTTTAGAACTTACTTGAATTGGAGTCCCTTTACTTTTAAACTGAGTCCCTGAGTTCAGGTTTATTCCACAAGAAGCAGCGTCCTGTCAACACCTACCCTGTCAAGCCTCTTCAAGATGTTTGAACCAGATCATCAGTTATTCTTCTGAACTCCAATGGATACAGAACCAACCTGTCATCAGGATCTGGAGACTTGACAGCTGTTAGTTCTAATAATTTTCTCAGATCCTTTACCTTGATTATTTTGTTACATCACTCCCTCCCTTTAATTTCTTGATTTACAATTATTTCTGGGATATTATTTGCATTCACTACAGTGAAAACACAATATTTCTGTTCAATTAGAGTCATAGAGATACACAGCACGGAAACTGACCCTTCAGTTCAACTCTTCCATACTGACCAGATATCCTAAAAAAAAATCTGGTCCCATTTGCACCATTTGGCCCATATCCCTCTAAATGCTTCCTACTTGCATGCCCATCCAGATGCCTTTTAAATGTTGCAATTGTACCAGCTTACACCACTTCCTCTGGCAGCTTATTCTATACACACACCACTCTCTGCGTAAAAAAATTGTCTCTTAGGTCCCTTTTATATCTTCCCTCTCTCACATTAAACCTATGCCCTCTAGGTTTGGATGCCCCAACCCCAGGGGAAAGACCTTGGGTATTTACCCTATCCATGCCCCTCATGATTTTATAAACCTCTATAAAGTCATATCTCAGCCTCGCATCCATAGGAAAATAGCCTCAGTCTATTCAGCCTCTCCCTATAGCTCAAACCCTCCAACCCTGGTAACATCCTCGTAAATCATTTCTGAATCCTGCCAAGTTTCACAACAACTTTCCTTCATAGGTCAATTCCTTTTTTAACATTATTAATTCCTCAGATTCATTCTCTAGAGGATCAATATTCACTTTAAAGATTATTTTCCTTTTCAAGAACCTACATTTTGAAGAAGCCATCTCTTCTACTCTAATTATTTACTTCTATTAATATTTAGTCATTCTTTGTTGCTTTTTACAGCCTGAGACATGCCACTAATACTCATGGAATTATATATTTTTTCTTTCAATTTGACACTCCTTAGCTTTGTTTGTTAGTCAGAGATGGCGCACCCTTCCTTTCAAGTCTCTCTTTCTCACTGGAATGAGTCTAAAATATTATCTAATTGCATTACTTCATGCAAATTCTACACTTGACAACCTGCAGATCAGCTTCAATAGAAGCTTGAGAAAGAAAAACACTTTTTACAAATCTAGTCCAATTTAGTGCCTGAATTGCCAATTGAACTCAAAGCAGAAACTCCAAACCAAAATGTTTTTGAGTGCAGTACAGACTCAGAAAACTATATTCAGCAGTTCCATCATCTACTAAAATCTATATTGTACACTGATTTGTTCACTGCAGCTACCAATTTACTTTTCAAACAGCTCTGAACTTGTACTGAAATTATTTAATTATTCCTCATACATTAATCCTGGTTTGGTATTGAAAATATTGAGGTTTTATTAAAGAGTTACCAGGACAGCAACTGTCAGAATGTACAATTAGACAGTTAAACATGACTATATGCTTTCTGTAATGTTTAAATAGAAGCTTGTTTATAGTGTGGCATTTTACAACGGGAAAAAAATTAAATCATTAGTTTATCAGAGGATAGGTGAGCAAGTTTTTTTAAATTACTTCAAATAATTTTAAAGCTAGCTTGAAGATGACCTAACTGAGGTCTGTTGCAATAGTAATTTCTCCTAGAAAAGGATATTGTTCCGATCGGTAAAAGGAATAAGTTACCTAAGTGTAAGGGATGTAGTTTGTGAAAACTTCCAGACTAGAAGCACTTGGCTTGGGAACTCCTGCAGATTATTAATAGCCTGAGAATTCCCATCTGAGTGTGGGAATGGCCAGAGGGAAAGGCCTTGTGGATCACAGACCAGAACAGAAAAGAAGCAGTTATGTCAAGTTTACAGATTGGATTTCCCTGAAGTTTTATTGTTGCCATGCTTTGTTACAACACTAAAATCAGCAGATGAGCAAGCACACTGTTGAGTGTGATACCTCACCATGCAACTGAAAAATGGTCATTGAAGCTCATTAAATTTCATGGGATGAAATTTTCACTTTTGCCAATCCAATCTTGAAATTCCCGCTCAGGAGTGTTCTCAACAACTACTCCTGTTCTAGTCAATCACCCTACTTTCCCGGATCCATGTTTCCATGGACTCCAAAAAAATGCACTCCAGTACTTAATCATATGCACAACTCCAGCTTCTCACAACTAAATCGCAAAACACTGACAAACTTAATTATCAGCCAAGAAATCAATAATTAATTAGGAAAAATACTTCAATAGCACCTGCAATTGGGGAATAAGCGATTAATAATTAGTACTGAATAAAAGTTGCATGTTATTAATTTTTACTAATAAATCTTAATAACTATATGCATCTTAAATAGAGTATATTAACGCTGTGGGAAACAGCCTATGGAATGTATAGAACAATGCGCTTTCAATTCCCTATCAGTTAAAACTGTCCTTGAGTTCTTAAAATCACAGACACAAATAATTGCAGGCCTATTTTCCCAGAAGACAAGTCATTGTCTTTTGTTAAGGTCATCAGTGCAGATAGGAAAGGCCAAATAAATTTAATATATCACATGATTAGCAGATTGGGTTTTAACAACTATGTTTAGTTGGGGGTGGGGGGAAGATGGTAAAAATAAGATTTTAAGTGGCACATTTTGCATATGCACTTGGAGGTTATCTAACTGAAGGCAGTGAGGCTTGGCCTGCATTAGCTGGAATTTAGACTAATCCAAAATTGGCCTCAGCTTCTGTTAAGGTTGAAATCTGAAGTGTTTTGAAGAGCCAGGTTTCAGGACAGTGTAGTCAGGACTTTGTCACTAGGAAGTTGAATAGTTTTGGACTTGGAGAAGGAGTAGTTGTTCCCGTTCACAAATAGGAGGCCAAATTAAACCAGAAATCTATCTGTTTTTCTTTTGAATCATTTGTCTGGAGTCCGTGTTCTATGTCTGGAAAGCATTAACTTGTGCACTTTTGCTTTGTACTTAAATAATTTTGCTAGTTCTATTATTAAACGAGCAAACAACATTAAAACTTGAAATTATTCATTAACTCAGTCTTGTGACCCTACCTGATGGTACACCTGTCAAACAAGAACATTAATCTATACAGTTCGAAGATATTAATTTGATATTTTAATTTGACCTGCAAAATTAAATAGACAAGCTAAATTATGTAAAATCCCTTTTAAAACTGACACAAATATAAACTAAGCTTTTGCAACATGTCCTCATAATTTAGATCTTGATACTGGTGAACTGGAATCCCTGCTAAGGTTAATGTATTCTTCTGTAGGCATGGTGTGTGACATTGGACACAATTCTGCAAGATAAGCTTTGACCAAAGCTCTGTACAACTATAGCTCGATAACTTAACTGTCACTTCCTTCCTGTCTTGTCATTTCTTTGAGACAAAGGCTAACATAGCACTGTTCTTTTGCATTGCGTTGTGTAGCTGCCTACTGGCTTTAAATAATTTACTGTGACTCCCAAATTTTCTGCCCTACAGGTTTTGATTCTCATTACTCAGAACATGCTCAAAGTTATATTGGTTCTAAAGTGAATGACCTACATTTATCCACATTTAATCTTATAAAAGAGAGGGAGAAGAACACCTCTACAAAGTCTGTACCAAGAATGGATATCCCTGCAACTTCATTCACAGATGCCTGGCAAACAAACAACACTATGATAACATGTCACGTTCCAAAACACTAACCACTCTACCTTATATTAAAAGCACATCGGAACTAATAGCTAGACTTCTCCAACCACTAGGATTCACGACAGCACATAAACTGCCAGCCATGCTCAGACAACAACTCACCAGAACAAAAGACCCAATACCCATCATGTGCAGGACAAACGTGGTGTACAAGATTCCATGCAAGGACTGCACAAAATACTATATAGGACAAACAGGCAGACGACTAGCATTCTGCATTCATGAACATCAACTCGACACTAAACACTATGAACAACTGTCCCTAGTAGCTATAAATACAGATGACAGGGACCACAAATTCGACTGGGACAGCACAACAAGAATAGGTCAAGCCAAAAAGAGGACAGCCAGAGGGTTTCCAGAAGCATGGCACTCATAGACTCATAGAGATGTACAGCATGGAAACAGATCCTTCGGTCCAATCCGTCCATGCCGACCAGATATCCAACCCAATCTACTTCCACCAGCCAGCACCCGGCCCATATCCCTCCAAACCCTTCCTATTCATATACCCATCCAAATGCCTCTTAAATGTTGCAATTGTACCAGCCTCCACCACATCCTCTGGCAGCGCATTCCATACACGTACCACCCTTTGCGTGAAAAAGTTGCCCCTTAGGTCTCTTTTATATCTTTCCCCTCTCACTCTAAACCTATGCCCTCTAGTTCTGGACTCCCCAACCCCCGGGAAAAGACTTTGCCTATTTACTCTATCCATGCCCCTCATAAGTTTGTAAACCTCTATAAGGTCACCCCTCAGCCTCCGGCACTTATCCACAGACTCCATCAATAAACACACCCAATATACAAACCACTACAATGCACAATCAGAACCGGCAACCAGAAAGAACAATACTAAAACCAAATAAATTCCAGAAGACACAGTACACCGGCACTTCACAAAGCAATAAGCTGTCACCTAGACAGGGGACAAAATGTCTGCAAATCAACTTCCCAGCTCGGGGAACATACCCACAACAAATGACATGTGTTGAAGTTCAGTGAAACTGCGATGCATGTGGAAGGCTTCTTTGGGGCCTTGGGCAGAGGTGAGGGGGAAGGTGTGGGTGCAGGCTTTGTAATTTCTGCGGCGTCAGGGGAAGGTGCTGGCGGGGGCTTACTGTCCTTGTTGTGGTTGGACGGGTGGGGCTCGAGAGCAGAGGTGCAGGACGTGGATGAGATACGTTGGAGGGCATCTTCAACTATGTGGGAGGGGAAATTTCGGTCTTTAAAGAAGGTGGCCATCTGTGGTGGAGCTGGTCCTCCAGGGAGCAGATGTGGCGGAGTCAGAGGAGTTGGGAATACAGAATAGCATTTTTGCAGGAGGTCGGGTGGGAGGAGGTGTAATCCACATAGCTGTGGAAGTCGGTGGGTTTGTAAAAAATGTCAGTGTTGAGTCGGTTATCGTTGATGTAGATGGAGAGATCCAAGAAAGGGAGGGAGGTGTCAGAAATGGTCCAGGTGAATTTGAGATTAGCATCAAAAGGAATGCAAATAAAATCTTTGGTTTATTCCTCTCCCACCATCTGTCTCCTATAATCCCTCTTCCCTACTCTCACCACCCTCACTAGCATCATGCACAAGAACTCATGTACTTTTTGATACCAACAGATGAATGAACAGTCTACAAACTCACTCCCACAAAAATGCACTCATTTCTCCTTATACCTCTCTCATTACTACAATCTCTTTCACATACCTACGGGTTACCACTGTGATTAAGTGAAATCTTGGAACTTTCATCACACGATTGTGCCAAGACTTCAACAATTGGTCAGCCAGCACATGCTTGCAGTATGTTGCACACCTACAGCCATTTATTTCCAAACAAAAAGACCCATGATGCTTGCATGTCAACCAAACAGCCTTCGCTATTTCTAATATATTTATATGGTAAAGAGGACTGTTAAAAGGAAAAGAAGAAAAAAATTGTGTTTGATATCCATGTAATTTATCTCTAAAGTTTCACACAACAGGGTCTTAAACAGCAACTAGGCAGAAGTGGGTACTGCAGATGTGGACTTCACCAGTTTCCTCATTTTCCTGACCCCCATCTTACCTCAGTTCCAACCTTCCAGCTCAGCACTGTCCACCTGTCAATCTTCTTTCCCACCTATCCGCTGCACTCTCCTCTCTGACCTATCACTTTCCCGAGGCGGAAGATGAGGCATTCTTCCTCCAGGCATCAGGTGGTGAGGGTGTGGCGATGGAGGAGCCCAAGGACCTGCATGTCCTCGGCAGAGTGGGAGGGGGAGGTAAAATGTTCGGCCACGGGGCAGTGGAGTTGATTGGTGCGGGTATCTCGGAGATGTTCTCTGAAGCGGTCTGCGAGAAGGCGTCTGGTCTCTCCAGTGTAGAGGAGACTACATAGGGAGCAACGGATGCAATAAATGACATGTGTGGAAGTGCAGGTGAAACATTGATGGATGTCGAAGGCCCTTTTGGGGCCTTGGACGGTGGTGAGGGGGGAAGTTTTGCAATTCCTGCGGTGGCAGGGGATGGTGCCAGGAGGGTGGGTTGTTAGGGGGCGTGGACTTGACCAGGTAGTTGCGGAGGGAACAGTCTTTGCAGAAAATAGAGGTGGGGAGGGAAATATATCCCTGGTTGTGGAGTCCGAATGGAGATGGCAGATGATGCGAATTATGTGGAGGTTGGTGGAGTGGAAGGTGAGGACTAGGGGTTTCTATCCTTGTTGCATTGTGGGGTTCGAGGGCGGAGGTGCAGGACGTGGATGAGATGCGTTGGAGGGCATCTTCAACCACATGGGAAGGGAAGTTGCGGTCTTTAAAGAAGGAGGTCATCTGATGTGTTCTGTGGTGGAACTGGTCTTTCTGGGAGTAGATGCACCAGAGGCAGAGGAATTGGGAATACAGGATAGCATTTTTGCAGAAGTTAGGGTGGGAGGTGGTGTAATCTAGGTAGATCTCCATCAACGATGACCGACTCAACACACATTTTTAACAAACCCACCAACTCCCACAGCTACCTCGATTACACCTCCTCCCACCCTACCTCTTGCAAAAATGCTATCCCATATTCCCAATTCCTCCGCCTCCGCCGCAACTGCTCCCAGGAGGACCAGTTCCACCACAGAACACCTGATGGCCTCCTTCTGAAAAGACCGCAACTTTCCCTCATGTGGTTGAAGATGCCCTCCAACGCATCTCATCTACATCCCGCAACTCTGCCCTTGAACCCTGATCCTCATCTTCCACCCCATCAACCCCTGCATAAATTGCATCATCTGCTAACATTTCTGCCACCTACAAACAGACCCCACCACGGATACACTTCCCTCCCTACCCCATCTGCTTTCTGCAAAGACCGTTCCTTCCGTGACTACCTGGTCAAGTCCACGCCCCGAACAACCCACCCTCCCCTCCCAGCACCTTCCCCGGCCACCGCAGGTATTGCAAAACCTGCGCCTTCACCTCCCCCCTCGCCTCAGTCCCAGGACCAAAGGAGCCTTCCACATCCATCAATGTTTCACCTGCACTTCCACACATGTCACTTATTGTATCTGTTGCTCCCGATGCAGTCTCCTCTACATTGGGGTGACTGGACACCTTCTCACACAACGCTTCAGAGAACATCTTCAGGACATCCACACAACCCCACTGCCCCATGGCCGAACATTTCAACTCCACCTCCCATTCTGCCGAGGACATGCAGGTCCTGGGCCTTCTCCACCACCACTCCCTCACCACCCGACGCCTGGAGGAAGAATGCCTCATCCTCCACCTCGGACCCTTCAACCTCATGGCATCCATGTGGACTTCACTAGTTTCCTCATTTCCTCTCCCCCCAGCTTACCCCAGTTCCAACCTTCCAGCTCAGCACCATCCCCATGACCTATCCCACCTGTCAATCTTTCTTCCCATTTATCCACTCCACCCTCCTCTCTGACCTATCACCTTCACCCACACTTCCATCCACCTATTGCACTCTAGGCTACCTTCTCCCCAGCCCCACCACCCTCCCATTTATCTGTCCATCCCTGAGGCTCCCAGCCTTCTTCCTGATGCAGGGCTTTTGCCTGAAACGTTGATTTTCCTGCTCCTCGTATGCTGCCTGACTTGCTGTGCTTTTCCAGCACCACTCTAATCCAGGGTCTTAAAGAGAGAAGTCGTTTCGAGGACAGACAGCAATTTACTTTCCATCCACACCAGAAAAAATAGACGCCCTCAGCAAGCTCTGTCCTCACTACTGAACGGTACCACACACAAACCAAATTTCTCTCACCTTGTTCCCCCATTTGTCAGATCTCCAGCTGTCCATCTTGCTGCACGCTCCCAACAGTACCCGCCCTGGCACCACGTGCCCAGCTCACTGTGTCGTGACTCGCTTTTCGAAAAAGGTGACGGTTGGGAAGGTCAGTGACTGGGAGTACACAGTGTCGCCGTTAACGCAGCACGCATACTCTGCTGAAACAGCGCAACAGGTACCATCTCTAAATAAGCCATGGCAGGCACAGTGCCACGAATTAATACACCATCAGCAGATTTCGTCTTTCTGTATAACCTCCAGCATGTCCAGTCCTCGTTGTAAATACACCACAGCAAATATGCTACCTCCGCCGTTAATACTTCACTGTATTTGTAATCTCCATCATTAATATACCACGACAGTTACCGTCCCTGCCTTTGCTATACCACCGCAGGCATGGTCCCCACGTTGATAATACAGTAGATTCATACAGAGCAGAAAAGACCCTTTGGCCCATGTGCATAAATACCACTAAAATGCACGCTAATCTCAATTTCCTGCTTTTATCCCATATTCTTGAATATTATGATATTTGAAATATTCACCAAATTTTTTTTTTAACTGTTGTAAGATTTCTAGCCTCCACTACCTTTCCAGGTAGTACTTTCCAGATTTCCACCACTTGCCAAGTGAAAAAGTTTTTTTCTTTCCCAAATCTTCTGAATCTCCTGCCCCAATCCTAAAACTATATCCTCTTATGATTGACCAATCAACCAAGGGGAACAGCTGCTTTCTATTCATTAGACCATACCCCTTATAAACTTATTAAATCTCAATTATGTCCCCCTTCAGTCTTCTCTGATCTAAAGAAAATAATCCAAATCTATCTAGTCTCTCCTTATGCTCAATGTCTCTGGCCCAGGCAACATCCTGGTGAACGTCCTATGTACCCTCTCTAGTACTATCACATCCTTCCTGTAGTGAGCTGACCTGGTGGGCAGTACTCCAGTTGTGGCATGCCCAGAGGTCTGTACAATTCCAACATTACCACCTTGATTTTATACGCTATGCCATGATTGATAAACGCAAGTGTTCCATATGGCTTCTTAACTGTCCTATTCACGTGCACTGCCAACTTCAGAAATCTGTGAATAATTACCCTTAGATCCCTCTGCTCTTCTAAGCTACCCAGTGTCCTGCCTTTCATTAAATACTCCCTAATCTTCTTCCAAAGTGCAGCACCACACACTTATCAGGATTAAATACCATTTGTCACTGGTCTGCCTATCTGACCAACGCATCTATATTTTCCTATAACCTACAACCATCTTCTTCATTGTTAACTACCAATCTTGATGTTGCCTGCAAATTTGTTTCACATTCTTCTCAAAACTTCATTGATATAATTTATCTATATAACAATAAGAGTCCCAATACTGACCCTTGATAGATACTACTGGACACCAGATTCCAGTCACTCAAACAGCCTTCTACCACTACCCTTTGAGTCCTATTACTAAGCCACTTTCTCATCTCACCAAGTTTCTCTCAATCCATATGCTTTAACCTTCTCAATCAGTCTCCCATGTGGGACCTTGTCAAAAGCTTTGCTAAAATCCATATAATTTATTCAAGTCCAGCCTCAGCCAACTGCCTGTGTGGAATTTACACATCCTCCCATGTTTGCGTGGGATTCCTCCAGGTGCTCCAGTTTGCTCCTGTAGTCTAAATATTATATGCAGGTTAGGTGGATTCGCCATGCTAAATTGCCTATACTGTCCAGGGATGTGCAGATGAGGTGGATTGGCCATGGGAAATGTAGGATTATGCAATAGGGTAGGGGGCTGCATCTAGATGAGATAATCTTTGGTGGGTCAGTCTGGACTTGATGGACTGAATGGCCTGCTTCCACACTGTAGAGATTCTATGACATCAACTTAACTTTCCTCATCCACACACTTGATCACAGTTTCAAAAATTCTAACAAATTTGTTAACATGACCTATTTCTGGCAAAGCCATGCCGCCTATCCTTCATTAACCCATGCCTGTCCAAGTGGGTATTAATTTTCTCCAATTGAGACTCACTGGTCTGTAATTTCATGGTTCATCTCTACCACACTTCTCAAAAAATGAAACCACATTAGCTATCCTCCAGTCCTTTGACATTTCCCCTGTGGCCGCAGAGGAATTAAAAAATTGTCAGAGCCCCTGTAATTTCGTGCCTCGCCTCTCACAGCAGCCTGGGATGCAATGCATCCGGACCCAGGAGATTTGACTGGTTTAAAGTCCAATAGATCCTCCAACACCTCCCCATTTCCTGTGTCAATCTGTGTAAGTTCCTTACAGTCCCTTCCCCTGAATTTGATACCTACATTCTCCTTTCCAATGGGAAGACTGAAGAGAATTATTTGTTTAACATCCTTCCAATATCCTGCAGCTTCACACACACATTGCCCGCTTGTACTGTAATGGGCCCTAATCTTTCCCTGGTTAACCTCTTCTCTCAAATGTATGCACAAGCCCTTTTTCATGCCCTTTTTGCTCTTCTAATTGTTTTCTTAAATTTTCTCCTACACTTCCTCTATTCCTCTGAATTGCTGCCTTTGGACTTGATAAAAGCCCTACTCATCTTTATCCAGCCCTGAATTGTAATAGACAACAAAAGTTCTGTGAACATATTATTCCCACATTTCCCTCTAATAGGTACATTTTGGATCAATACTCTCCTAGCTCCTTTTTGAATGCCTCCCCCAGTCTATTACTCCACTGTGGACTTAACCACAAGAAGCTGTTCCCAATCTTTTGTGACCTCATTTTAATAAAATCTACCTTTCCCCAATCCAAAGCGTCTTTTACAGGCCATCTTTGTCTTGTATAGAACAAATTTGAACCGTTACGTGTTGTGGTCACTATTATCTAAACACTTCCCCACTGCCACATCGAATAACTTGTCCCGCTTCTTTCCCCAGAACCAGATCTAACATTACGCCTTGTTGGGTCTTCTCCATATTGAATCAAAAACCCCTCTGGATACATTTCAAGAAATTCTCCCCCTCTAAACCCTTAACACCATGATTATCCCAACCTATGTTGGAAAAGTTGAAATCCCCTACTATAATTACCTGATTATTACTTTTACACACCTCTGTGAACTGTCTACATATTTGCTCCTCTATTTCTCGCTGACTGTTTGGGGGCCTTTAATATACTCCCAGTAAAGTAGGTGCCCACTTAGTATTTCTAAATTCTATCCACAAAGACACGTTTCAGGACACATCGAAGATATCATCTCTACTTATTGAAATAATTGGCTCATTAATTAATAGCACCGTCCTCATAACCTGGCCCATTTGTCAATCTTCCTTCCCACCTATCCACTCCACCCTCCTCTGCGACTTATCACCCTAACCCCCACCTCCATCCACCTATTGCACTCTCAGTTACCTCCCACCCCGCCACCCAGCCACACCTCCCTCCCATTTATCCTTCTTCATCTCTTATCTACCAGCAATTCCACTTTCAAGGAACTGTGAAGCTGCACTCCAAGGTCTCTTTGTTCAGCAACTCTCCCCAGGACCTTACCATTATACACTTATCCTGCTGTGATTTGCCTTTCCAAAATGCAGCACCGCACATTTATCTAAATTAAATTCTATCTGTCACTCCTCGTTCCATTGGCCTATCTGATCAAGATCCCGTTGTACTCTGAGGTAACCTTCTTCACTGTCCATTATACCTCTAATTTTAGAGTCACCTTGCAAGCTGAATAACCATACCTCCTATGTTCACATCCAAATCATTTATATAAATGACAAAAAGCATGGACCAAAAGCTGTTTCGATGTAACTCAAAATTACATAATGGGATTACCCTCAATGGAAAAACAAGGTTTTTGAAATTGCAAATTTCTTGTAAGAGTCAGAAAGAAAAGATAGTGATACTGATCAGGAAGTAGGACCTGTTCCAAAGTAATGAATGTTGCACCATTGGACAGTAGATGCATGTCCTTAGTATGTGGAATGGATCAGTTAAAATGTTAGGGAACCAAGTACTTGAATTGATTGGCCATTCTTTCAATGCCAGCCTAAGGAAGAAGCAATGGGCTGTCACAGCACAGTGGTAGTGTACCTACTTCTGAAACAGGAGGCCTGGGTTCAGTCTCACCTACTCCTGTGGTGTGTAATAACATCTCTGAACAGGTTGATTAGAAAATACCAAGAGAAGCAGCATCGCCAAGCTAACCAACTATATGAAGCCTCAACGATCAACTAAATCCCATCCTCATTCTGAGTCTACACATATGCACAGGCCTTTTAGCAAGAATGACTCGATGGTATTCAGGAACAGGAACCAAGGAGGACCCAACCTCTTTATATCAGGAGCAGTTAATGATAGTATGTCTGATTACAAACCCAGTCCTGAAAGCAGCCAATTCAGCAGAGAACAGGGATTGAAACTGGAGATGGCTTTTACTGATCTGCAATATTTGCAATGATACACGACAGGCAGATTACAGCAGGGTTATACATATGCAAAATCTGTTAACCTTCCCGTCTCCATAACAATAGTAAGGGTGCTGCATATTATAATTACACCCAGGTACTGTATGAATCAGACTAAATTACTTATATGTAGAGAGCTTGTATATAGACAAATGGCAATTTCTCTCAAAATTTTTATCAGATGCAAACGTTTTCAGCAACAGAGCATCCCGCTTCCCCCAAATAAAAGATTCATTTATTCAATGACTGTGGACCTGGTCAATCATTGAAACTGCAACTATTGATAAAAGTTGAGGATCAAAATGAATCAGATTACAACAAGGTGCCAGTGCCCACTTCTCATTGTTTGTAGACAAATCTCTGGATATGTTAAAAAAAAATTCATTGCAAATTTCCAATGGGATGTGTGAAATAAATCACATGGTATTCGATGAATTATTTTGTAAAACCCTAGCAGACCAACCAAGATGTAAATTAAAGTCTGGCCCAGTATTGGCAGTCCATGCATGGAACTCACTTCAAAGATAGTGAGAATTACTGATGCTGGAAAGTCAGAGTCAATAAAGTGTGGCACTGGACAAAGCACAACAGGTCAGGCAGAGTCAATGTTTCAGGCAGCACCCTTCATCAGGACTGGGGAGGAGGAATGAGGCTGAGAAATAAATGGGGGAGGAGGTCTGGGACTGAGGGAAAGGTAGATGGGATGGCGATTGGTGAATGCAGGTAGGAGATGATTGTGACAGGTCGGTGGGAAGGGTTGAGCGTATGGGTGGGAAGGAAGATGGACAAGTAGGTCAGGTCAAAGTGACAATGCCGAGTCAGAGGGTTGGATCTGGGATGGGGAGGTGGGGAGATTTGGAAACTGATAAATTCAATTTTGAGGCCATGTGATTGTAGGCTCCTAAGGGAGAAGATGTGTATTCTTCCTCCAGTTTATGAGCGACTTTGTTTAGGCAGTGGAGGAGGCCCAGAATGTCACTGGGGGAGTGAGAGGGGAGTTGAAATGGATGGCCACCGAATAGGGGAGTTAGTTGGTGCATACATACCAGAGATGTTCTCTGAACTATTCCACGAGTTTCTGCTCTGTCTCTCTGGTGTAGAGGAGACCACGTCGAGACCAATGGATGCAATCAATGAAGTTATGCAAGTAAATCTCTCATGAATTTGGAATGATTCTTCAGGGCCTTGGATAGAGGTGAGGAGGGAGGTGTGGGCACAGGTTTTGCACCTCTTGTGGCGACAGAGGAAGGTGCCAGGTGTGGAAAGGGTAATGGCGGGGAATGTGGACCCAATGAAGGAGTTGCGGAAGGAATGCTCCTTATGGAATGCAGTTAGGGATGGGGAGGAAAATATATTCTTGGTGGTTGATTCTGACTGTAGGTGGCAAAAATGGTGGAAGATGATGCAATCAATTTGGAGATTAGTTGGTTGGAATCTGAGCACCAGGGTATTGTTTGCTTGTGGTTGGGGGGATGGGATTTGAGGGCGAAGATGCGTGAAATGGAAGAGATGCAATTGAGGGGATTGTTGTTCATGTGGGAGAGGAAATTATGGTTATTGAAGTAGGAGCGTATCTGGGATGCCTGGAGTGCAATTGCTCATCCTGGTGTTGTGGGGAAAGTCACCAGTCTCAGAGTCAGAATTGGTGTTCAATGACAGAGTTAATTGTACAAGGAAGTATCAGAGCTCCGGGGGAGAGAAAGACACCAACAGCACGGTGGTCAGCTGCGAGTCTTCTCTCGACCCGGAGCACATGTCAAGACACTTTTATATATTTTGCGATACAACAGGTCAATGTTGAGGTTATTGTCTTTGCAGCATGGTTTGTTTATTGTAATTATTACAGAATTGTTGATAGTTTTGATGCAGTCATTGTCAGTTCCAGCACAACCTTTGTTAATGTCAGTGTGGTCGTTGTCAGTTTCAGTGCTGACATTGTCAGTTTCAATGTCTGCACGGAAGTCCATTGCTGGAGTAATGGGCGTTAATCGTTCTTTCTGAGAAGGAGGATTACTGCAGCCCTGTCCATTATCACTCTGTATTGAGGCCATATCCACCCTGGAGTCCCCGTTTGTATTTTCCTATCTGTCCTTTACACGGCGCTCCCGAGGTGTCCATTGCATACAAGTCGTGAGGGATCCACACAGGGTGGCCACAAATTGGGATTCAACTGATCATGCCAGTGGGTAGCAGACAGTTCGGTTCCCATGAAAACTCAGGTGAGTTTTATAGATGAGGTTATCTTCAAATCCTGACATGCTCCCGACAGTGGTGACGCTTAAATACAGTGAAATGCTTTCAGGTATATATATTTTGCAGTTAAAATAATGTTATGAAAGTCTTTGTTTTCATCAGGAAGTACAGTTGCGCTTCTGTGTGGTTTGTCCTGTTGTGTTTTTGGCACTCCCCAACCCCGTGATGACCGTCTTGTACACCATTCCTTTCAGCCCCTGGGGAATGGTCAATGACATTAATTTGGTCATAGGAGTATCTAAACAGTTTTAGTTGGATCCAGTGATTCCATGTGCCTTTCCCTTTAATATTTATGCAGGTACAGGTGTCCCCACTTATTACCACGTCGTATGGGCCATTCCATTTTGGGGCAATGCTTGCACTAGGACGCAGCTTCCTGCTGCTGGGACCCCAGGGAAGATTTTGAGTTCCCCTGCTTTGTCCTTTTTGTCCTGTTTATCAACTACAGTTTTCCACATCCCTTTCAATTGTGCGCTTAATTCTATCACATAGCGCTGAATTTTGTCTTTTAGTGACCCACATCAGTGCCACCTGTGATTATTGTCTCTGGCAATTGTATTGCTTGCCCGGTCATTAATTCATATTATGTTAGTCTGGTTGCCTGATTCGTGGTGGCTCTTACTTTCATTAGTATGGCTGGCAGCACTTCAGCCAATGTTCTGTCTGAGGTTTGCATAGCCTTAGCTAAAATATTTTTGAGCATTCTAGTTATTCTACCATCCCTGAGCTCTGAGGGTGATAGGGAATGTGAAAGTTTTGTCTGATGCCGAGTAATTGGCAGACAGTCTTCATGGCCTTGTCTGTAAAATGTGTCCCTTGGTCACAGTAGATCTGGAGGGGTACCCCTCACCTTGGGATTATCTCCTCCGCTAGTATTCTGGCTACAGTGATCACAGTGCAGCTTTTGGTCAGGAATGCTTCTACCCACTAGGTGAATTGGTGTACGATGACCAGGCAGTAGGTTTTCCCACAGGAAGGTGGTAGTGGCCCTGTAAAATCTACCTGAAGGTGTTCCCAGGGTGCCCTAGGGCTGGGCTGGTGTCCCATCTTAACTTATATAGGTCTCCCTGGGTTATGTTGCTCACAAGCCATGCATCTACGGCAGTATTTGGCCACAACTCTTCCCATTCCCTTCCACCACCACTCTCTCCCTACGCTTGCTATCGTGGCCTCTCTATCTGTATGGGAGAGCCTGTGGTGCAGTTCCAACAATGTGTTCTGTATACATGCTGGTGCTACCACCTTGCCTGTTCGCCTCCAGACACCATTCTCCCCATTGAATGCCCCCTGCAGTTTCCATTGCTCTCTCTCTTCCTGTGGGGTGACCTCCTGTAGCTGCTGAGTTTGGATAGCATCTTTCACTAATTCAATAGTGGCTATTGCAGCCTCGTTAATGGCTTCTTGCTCTAGGGCTTTCTGAGCTGCTCGGTCTACTGCCTGGTTTCCTTTGAATTTTAGCCAACTTGGACTGTCTTTTGCTGACTCCTTTTGATGGGCTTTTATTTTTATTACTGCAGCCTCTTTTGGCTGTTCACTGGCACACAATAGTGCCTGAATTTTTAACTGGTGTCTAATAGGGGCGCCCCCGCAGTGGTGAACCCTCTTCTCCGCCATGCCACCATGTAGTCATGGACTACACCAAAGGCATATTGACTGTCTGTACATACATTCACAATGTTTCCTTTTGTTAGTTCCAATGCTTTGGTGAGTGCTACCAGCTCTGCTGCCTGTGCGGACTGACTTGCATCAATCCTTCCGGACATAACTGTTTCTAACTTATCATTTATCACAACCCATCTTGTTTGGGGCAACCCTGCTACGTATTTTCTTGACCTGTCCACAAAGAGGGTCTCCTCGGCTGTGTCTTCGGGGCTATCTTTTATTCGCATCCCCCCCCCCACACCCCTTCCTAATCCTCATCTATATCCCCATATTTGTGAAGTTTCCCTGCATCTAGAATTCTCTCAGCTAGGTTTTCTCCCATATCCCTAACTATTACTACAGACCGAGTTGGGGGTAAAAGAACTGAGAATGACACAGCGGGAGCATGCTGGGCCCATAACCCAAAGATCAATTGATCGAAACCCTCCTCTGCTATTGCTTAATGTCTCCTGCAGGATAGTGCAGCGGGCGTGTGCTGGGCCCATAACCCAAAGGTTGATGGATTGAAACCCTCCTCTACTATTGCTTAATGTCTCCTTGAACAGTCTTCCTTTGTAATGATGCCCTGTTCTGAATCCTGCCTTTGCATCTACTTCCCGTGTCTAAATAACATGTATCATATCGATGCACTCGCCAAATTCACACAGTTGAAGTGACATGCTTTTAGGGCGTCACGGTGGCTCAGTGGCTAGCATTGCTGCCTCACAGTGCCAGGGACCCGGGTTCAATTCCCGCCTCGGGCAACTGTCTGTGTGGAGTTTGCACATTCTCCCCGTGTCTCCCCGTTTCCTCCAGATGCTCTGGTTTCCTCCCACGGTCCTAAGATGTGCAGGTTAGGTGAATTGGCCATACTAATTGCTTGTAGTGTTAGGTGGATTAGTCAGGGGTAAAATAGGGGGGTGGGTTTCTCTTTGGAGGGTCGGTGTGGACTTGTTGGTCCGAAGGGCATGGTTCCACACTGTGGGTAATTTAATCATAAAAACTGCCTCCCACTTTACTCTTCTCATATTGGAGACGCCCTCAGTTTCCCAGTGTTTAGCATCTCTACTAGGGTGTGTTTAGTGTGGAGGATGACATTCCCAGTCATTACTATGAGCTCGCTAACCCTAATGGCCCAGTGTTTAGCATCTCTACTAGAGTGTGTTTAGTGTGGAGGATGACATTCCCTGTCATTACTATGAGCTCGCTAACCCTAATGGCCCAAGCAGCACAGTCTAAGGCTGCTATGCACCTGGGCAACTCAGTGACTACTGGCCCTTCTGTAGTTGCGTAGTACCCTACGGGCCTTCTCCTGCTACTGTGGTCTTGGGTGACCACCGGGGAGTAAAATCCTCCCTCATTATTACAGCGGATGTGGAAATCTTTGCTGGGATCTGGCAGCCCTAGCCCGGGGGCTGATATGGGTTGAGTTTTAAGCTGACTGTTTGCCTCCTTGGTAAAAACAATGACTGCAGATGCTGGAAACCAGATTCTAGATTAGAAGAGCACAGCAGTTCAGACAGTATCCGAGGAGCAGTAAAATCGAGGTTTCGGGCAAAAGCCCTTCATAGGAATAAAGGCAGAGAGCCTGAAGGGGGGAGAGATAAGCTAGAGGAGGGTGGGGGTGGGGAGAAACTAGCATAGAATACAATAGGTCAGTGGGGGAGGGGATGAAGGTGATAGGTCAGGGAGAAGGGTGGAGTGGATAGGTGGAAAAGAAGATAGGCAGGTAGGACAAGTCATGGGGACAGTGCTGAGCTGAAAGTTTGGAACTAGGGTGAGGTGGGGGAAAGGGAAATGAGGAAACTGTTGAAGTCCACATTGATGACCTGGGGTTGAAGTGTTCCGAGGCAGAAGATGAGGCGTTCTTCCTCCAGGCGTCTGGTGGTGAGGGAGCGGCAGTGAAGGAGACCCAGGACCACCATGTCCTCGGCAGAGTGGGAGGGGAAGTTGAAATGTTGGGCCACAGGGCGGTGTGGTTGATTGGTGCGGGAGTCCCAGAGATGTTCCCTAAAGTGTTCTGCTAGGAGGCATCCAGTCTCCCCAATGTAGAGGGAGCAACGAATACAATAAATGATATTGGGGGATGTGCAGATAAAACTTTGATGGATGTGGAAGGCTCCTTTAGGGCCTTGGATGGAGGTGAGGGAGGAGGTGTGGGCGCAGGTTTTGTAATTCCTGTGGTGGCAGGGGAAGGTGCCAGGATGGGAGGGTGGGTTGTAGTGGAGGGGGGTGCGTGGACTTGACCAGGTAGTTACAGAGGGAACGGTCTTTGCGGAAGGTGGAAATATCTCCCTGGTGGTGGCGTCTTTTTGGAGGTGGCGGAAATGTCAGCAGATGATTTGGTTTATGCGAAGGTTGATAGGGTGGAAGGTGAGCACCAGGGGCGTTCTGTCCTTGTTACAGTTGGAGGGGTAGGGTCTGAGGGCGGAGGTGCAGGATGTGGCCGAGATGCATTGGAGGGCATCTTTAACCAGGTGGGAAGAGAAATTGCGGTCTCTAAAGAAGGAGGCCATCTGGTGTGTTCTGTGGTGGAACTGGTCCACCTGGGAGCAGATACGGCGGAGGCGGAGGAATTGGGAATACGGGATGGCATTTTTGCAAGAGGTACAGTGGGAAGAAGTGTAATCCAGGTAGCTGTGGGAGTCGATGGGTCTATAAAAAGTGTCGGTGTCAAGTCGGTCTTCATTAATGAAGATGGAGAGGTCCATGAAGGGGAGGGAGGTATCAGAGATGGTCCAGGTAAATTTAAGGTCAGGGTAGAATGTGTTGGTCAAGTTGATGAATTGCTCAACCTCCTCGCGGGAGCACGAGGTAGCACCAATGCAGTGATCAATATAGCAGAGGAAGAGGTGGGGAGTGGTGCCGGTGTAATTACGGAAGATCGACTGTACTATGTAGCCAACAAAGAGACAGGCATAGCTGGAGCCCATACGTATGCCCATTGCTACCCCTTTGGTCTGGAGGAGGTGGGAGGATTCAAAGGAGAAATAGTTAAGGGTGAGGACCAGTTCGGCCAAACAAATGAGAGTGTTGGTGGAAGGGTACTGTTGGGGATATCGGAAGAGGGCTTGGAGGCCCTGGTCATGGCGGATGGAGGTGTAGAGGGATTGGATATCCATGGTGAAGATGAGACGTTGGGGGCCGGGGAAACGGAAGTCTTGGTGGAGGGCGTGGGTGGTGTCTCGAACGTATATGGGGAGTTCCTGGACTAGGGGGGATAGTGTCGAGGTAGGTAGAAATGAGTTCAGTGGGGCAGGAGCATGCTGAGACAATGGCTCGGCCAGGGTGTTTGCCTCCCTCTGTCCTGGCCCCCAGGTTACAGGTTCCAAGTCTGGCTCACACCCTTTAGTAAATCTCTGGATCGGTTCAGCCAATTTTGCGAACTCAGGTATAAAGCTCCGACTATAGTTGAATAGCCCCAAGATCTTCCTGACTCCCCTGATAGTGGGAGGTCGTGGCATCTGTTGGATTGCCTTCTTACAGTCATTGGCCATTTCTTTGAGTCCCTGGGATATAAGGTGTCCCAGGTATAAGGCTTGTGTTTTGCCAATCTCTGCCTTTGTGGGGCTAACTTTTAACCCTGCAGTTGCCAATTCCTGCAATACTAGATTTAAGCATCCTGGTATCCTGACTCGGGTTCTGAACCAATCACCTACATATTGGAGGGCAGTGCTACCCTCTGGTAAATCTACTCTCTTCAGAATGTCGCTCATCACCCTGTGAAAAATATTGGGGCTGTTGTGGAACCCTTGTGGCAGGCAAGTCCTCGTGTACTTCCTGTCCCTTACTCTTAAAAGCAAATTTGTTCTGGGACTCAGGATGTAACAGGATAGATCAGAAACCGTTGGCTATGTCTAAAACAGTAAAAACCTTGTGCTCGGGGACCAAGTTGTTTAAAATGGTGTAGGGGTCCGCTACAGTGGATTGCAATTTGGGGTGACCTTATTTAATCCTGTATAATCAATGGTGAGCCTGTAGTTCCCATCAGGCTTTATTATTGGCCATGTCGGGGAATTAGTTGTACTTATAGTTTCACTGGTCCTTTCACTATCTCCACAACTGCTTTTTCTGCTTTGGGCTTTACAGGTACTGCCGGTGGGGCTTATGCTCAGGTCCGGGAACCCAAATCGGGTCTATGTTAATTAGACCTGTATCTACCTTTGTTTCTGACCATGCTCCGGGAATGGAAGTACATATGGCTCCGAATCCCCCTTTTTCAAGGTTTCAGTCCCTACTGGTGGCTGTAACTACTTTAATCGTTTCAAGGTGATTTGTAAGTTTCCCAATCTTAGTTTTGTGACCGTTCTGTCTGGACTAAATCAATTTCCCTTTTGCACAAACGATTAGAACATTAGATTCTTTCGTGAGATCATTGTCCATTATGGTGCCCTTGTTATTTTGGAATTTTATGGAAATATATATATTGTTTATTTCTACGAGGGTAGTTTTGTTTAGGTAAGCTGGTGTTTTATCCCCGCCTATCCCAGTTAAGTGAATCATTTTATTTGTGTGGGGTAAGGATAATTTTGTGATGGATACAGACTCTTCTGAGTCTACTAGCATTTCACATTTACTGCGGGCACGTAAACTCTCCCCTCTCCCTTACCCTCATGAATGGGGGCAGCTGGTTGTCAGTTCTGCTGACCTCGGGACTCCCACGGTCCGCGGTGTTCTGATTGATGTTTGGGGGTGCCCCATGCTTTTCTCGGCACACTGCTTCTATGTGTCCTGTTCTCTTGCAGTGGATGCAGTATTTTGACATTGTTCCCTGCTCTGTCCCTGCTCATGGGATCCTACATTCTCTCGCAAAGTGTCCCTGTTGGCCACAGTTGTAGCAGGATCTTTTTATTCTATTCTCACCTTCATTCCGGTAGACTGTTTTGTCAGATCTTACCTTTATTGCAGGAGCTTCTGCACCCTCCTAATCCACTCGACTAGGTCATCATAATCCTGGGACATTATTACTCATTTTCAGAATGGCTTGGTGGGCACTGGAGAGCCCATCTTTAAAAGCTTGGATGACTGCCTGGTCCCCCTGATCTGGGTTTGCTTGCCCTGAGCATCCCTGATAGACCCTCAATAATCGTTCCCCATATTCAGAGGCTCCTTCCCCTGGTCCAGTTCATGGAAACATTTCCTAGTACCCTGGATTTCTTCTTTAAATCAGGGAAGAAGGCCTGCTGGGCATCTATCTCAGCTGTAAGGGCAATGGTATGTGTTCTCCCTAAAGTCTCGGGCTGCTGTAGCATCAGGTCTGCCAGCTACCTGTCTCCACTTGTCTGCTGGGCAAGCTGCCTGGACCAGCTGGTATATGTCTCTCAGGTGTAGTTGGTGCCCTACCTGTACACTATCCAGTTCTTCCCAGAACCTGGTTTTTGCGCTCCGGGGCTGTAATTTGCCCAGGGAGGCCATAATTTGCTGCCTCTCCCTGGGTTTATAAGTTGCTTTGGGCTATGAGTCTGTTCCTCCTCTGATAATGGGCGCTAAGTTATATTCTTGCAGAGTTCGTCCAACAGACGGAGCAGTTGGTCCCTGCTGGATGGTTTCTTGGGAAGGGAGGGAGTCCATACGATCATAAGACATAGGAGGGGAAGTAAGGCCATTTGGTACATCGCGTCCACTCTGCCATTCAATCATGGCTAATGGGCATTTCTTTTTTTTTGTAGATATTTTTATTGAAATTTAACATTTTTGCAAATTTACAAAAATAAACAAAACTCTCAAATACAAACATTGATGTACAATTAAATCATATATACAATAGTCATAATTTAACAAAGAAAAGAGAAAGAAAGAAAACAAAAAAAGAAAAAAAAGAAACGAAAAAAGAAAGAAAAAAAAACTCAACTTTCTACTAATCTAACCTATAACTAACCAGAGTGTATACCTAAGTCTCTTACATGCTCGGAATGTATAAACATCAAATATAATAAAACCCGTATTCGCGCAGGATTCCTCTCCCAAGGGGCCCCGGAGCAGCCCGGTCTGAAATCTTCACTAAATAAAAGCCCTTGTTAGGATAGCCGAAATATCTGCATTTATATAATTCAAAAAGGGCTGCCATATTTTATAAAATAATTCAGTCTTTCGGTGCACCATATTTGTGAGGAGGTCAAGGGGGATATATTCCATAATTAATCTGTGCCAATTTGAAAGTCCAGGGGGGCCCTCAGCCACCCAGTTCACCAAAATATTTTTCCTTGCACAGAAAGAGAGAATAGAAAATAGTCTCTTCCCATGCATATCCAGAGATGAGAGGTTCGAAAAGCCCAAAAGGAGAGATACAGGGTCCACCCTAATTTCCGTTCCTAAAATTTCTGTCAGGGTATTTGCCACTTTAGTCCAGTATCTGCGGATTTTCTGACAAGTCCACAGACAATGTACAAGAGTACCCACCTCTATTTTGCATTTGGGACACATTGGAGATGCTCCTGCCTTAAATTTTGCCAGTCGAGCCGGAGCTATATGGGCCCTATGAAGTATCTTTAGTTGGATAGCCTGAGTTCTGTTACAGATAGCAATTCTTCTAGCATTTTCCCAAATGTCATTCCACATATCCTCAGAGATTTCTAGCCCCAAGTCCTGCTCCCATGTTTTAAGCAGGTCATCCATGTCTCCTGAGACTCCATCATGTAGCAAATGGTATATAGTACTAACGGAGGATGCCCCCGCTGGTCGTAAGACATTACGTTCTCTGTCTGATTTATAAAGACTATCTATTAATGTAGTCTTCCTCTGTATATAATCTCGAACTTGGAAGTATCGAAAGAGATCCCCATTAGGTATTCCGAATTTCAGACGCAGCTGCTCAAAGGACATCAGGATCCCATCTTTAAATAGGTCCCCTAAGCATGAGATGCCCCTGGATCTCCAGAGTTTAAAGGTGGCATCTGTAATCCCCGGTTGGAATCCCCATGCGCCTACTATTGGTGCATGGGGGGATGTTTTATGTGAGTTACCCTCATTTTGCCGCATTATATTCCAGGCCTTAATTGTGTTTAATATTATGGGATTTTTACAGTGGTCTGTAATGATTTTCCTCTTATCTGAAAATAAAAGGTTAATAAGTGGGTATTTTACTTGGGAGGCTTCGATATCCAGCCAAATTGATTGTGGATCAGATGAAACCCAATCAGCTATGTAACTTAGTAGGGAGCTTAACTGATATTTCCTAAAGTCTGGGAAGTCCAGTCCTCCCCTTGCCTGTGGAAGCTGTAGCTTCTTCAGCTTAATAAGGGGCCGTCTATGGTTCCAAATAAAGGAGCCCAACCAGCCATATAATTTACGTAGGGCTAGCCTTGGCAGCATCAGCGGGAGCATTCTCATAGGATATAAGAGACGGGGCAGAACATTCATTTTAATTAATGCTATTCTCCCTAGCCAGGAAATCGGAAGGTCTCTCCATCGCTGGAGGTCCTGCCTTATCCTTTCCATTAATTGTACAAAATTAGCCCTATACAGCTGATCAAATACTGGCGTGATAAAAATACCTAAATATAAGAAGCCCTCCAGGGACCAACGGAAGGGAAAAGGGGATCCATCCATTAAGTGGGGTATCATAGCCAGACCACCCATTGGCATGGCTTCCGATTTTGAAAAATTAATTTTATAGCCTGAGAATGCACTAAATGTATTAATAACTTGAATTAGACGAGGCACTGACATTAAAGGATTACTGAGGAATAAGAGAACGTCATCTGCATAGAGGGTAATTTTGTGTTTACCTGTACCAATCCTCGGGGCCATTATATTAGGATCAGTCCGGATGGCTTCTGCTAATGGTTCGATTATCAGTGTAAACAACAATGGTGAGAGAGGACATCCTTGACGGCAGCCCCTACCCACATTGAAGCCATCCGATCTTAACCCATTAGTAATAACAGCTGCTTTGGGGTCATTATACAATGTTGAAACCCATTTGGTAAACACCTGTCCAACGCCAAACCTTTCCAATGTGTAAAATAAATATGACCATTCAACCCTATCAAATGCCTTTTCCGCATCCAATGAAATTACTACTCCTGGTATCTTTCCCTGATGACAGGCTTGGATCATATTCAAGACCCTTCTGATATTATTGGATGATCTGCGGCCCTTAATAAATCCCATCTGGTCCTCCTTTATAATATATGGCAGTACCCTTTCTAGTCTTAGTGCTAACATTTTTGAGAGAATTTTAAAGTCTACATTTAGTAAGGATATTGGTCTGTAAGATGCACAATCTTCTGGGTCTTTTCCTTTTTTGAGGATAAGAGAAATATTTGCTTCTTTCAGCGTGGGCGGGAGACAGACCTGACTATGCACAAAATTATACATATCCATAAGTGGGTCAACCAATATTCCTGTAAATTCTTTATAGAATTCAGCTTGAAAACCATCCGGGCCCGGTGCTTTTCCGCTCTGAAGTTGCCTAATTGCCTCAAGTATTTCTTGGACTGTTAAAGGGGTATTTAGGGCCGACACCTGTTCCGGAGTCAGGCCCGGGAAGGTCAAATTTTTTAAAAATGACTGCATCCTCCTAATCCTATCTTCACAATCCTGCGATCTATATAGTTCAGAATAAAATTCTTTAAAGGTTCCATTGATCTTTTTATGATCATGAGTCAGGGTACCTGTACTTTCCTTGATGGTCGGAATAGTTTGAGGGGCTTTCTTTTTCTTTGCAAGAAATGCTAAGTATCTACCCGGTTTGTCGCCATATTCATATAATCTTTGTTTCGCAAATAATATTTCCCTTTTAGCCGTTTGAGTAAGCGCGGTGTTTAAAGCTGTCCTAAGAGCTGTAATCCTCTGCAATTTTGTGATAGAAGGTCTATCAGCGTATGCTGTTTCGGCTGCTTTTAGGCGAGCTTCGAGCAGACGCTGTTGCTCTCCCTTCATTTTCCTCTGGGTCGCTGAATAGGAGATGATCAAACCTCGTGCATAAGCTTTGATGGTCTCCCACATCATTGCCGGATTGCTAGCCGTACCAGTATTAATTTCTAAAAAAGTTTTAAGTTCTTGGGAGAAGTACTTTAAAAATTTGCTATCTTTTATCAGGAAGGGGTCCATACGCCAATGCCGAGCAGATGTCCCATTGTTCTTTACCTTAGTTTCCATGTATACAGCGGCATGGTCAGAGATTGCTATAGTACCTATTTTACAGGTTGCTATAGAGTTTAGAAAAATCGATGGGGCAAAAAACATATCAATTCTTGTGTGACATTTATGTGGATTAGAGTAGAAAGAAAAATCTCTACCCTGTGGATGGAGACATCTCCATACATCTACCAATCCTAATTCTTTATTCAGGTCCGCCAGTTGTCTAGATCTGGGAGATACTCCAGCGGCACTCTTGGGAATCCTGTCTATTTCCGGATCCATAATACAATTAAAGTCTCCCCCTATAATTGTATGACGGGCACCAAAGGCCATCAGTTTTGAAAAAGCTTCCGTTATGAATTTAAAGGGGTGTGCCGGGGGGCAGTATACATTTAAGATCCCATATTCCTCTCCATTTATGAGGGCTTTAATCAAAATATATCGTCCAGATTCGTCATTTATCTGATTTAGAATTTTCAAAGGGAAGTTCTTCCGGACAAGGATAACGACTCCCCTGCTTTTTGAATTAAAAGAGGGAAAAAAGGCCTGATCAAATCCGCCCTGTCGTAATTTTAAGTGTTCTTTATCCGACAGGTGTGTCTCCTGTAGGAGAGCTATATCAACTCTCTCCTTCTTAAGATTTGATAATATTTTCTTCCTTTTAACTGGCGAATTACTCCCCCTGACATTCCAGGTGCACCACTTAACCGACTGTTCAGCCATAATCATCTGGACAGATCCGAGACCCCTCGGGAGGGGAAACCCTATCTAGAACATCCCGAGCATGGAGCATACAAGATTTACAAAAGTAAAGATTCTCTGATACACTCAAAACAATATAACAAAAAACTCTTTCTAAATATAAAAAATATAAAACATTCCGAATTGGAGATTTTCTCCCTTGTTCCCAGGGAGCGTCACTTCCTCTCCCACAGTCCATCTTACCCTCTTCCAACCAGTGCCCCACCCTTGACCCAGGTGTTCCTCAATAAAATGAGGAGAATTCAAATATAATATAAAGCTAGAGTTAACAGTGAACACCCCACCCCCACCCACACCCACATCTAAATATATTTGGGAATATTAATACCATATATAACTATAAGATTACAATCTCAACACGTAATACTTAAATTTAATACCACAAAATAACAGGGGAAAGAAAAACAACCCCGCTCCTAAAAACAGAAGTAAAATAGAATAAGGTAACCACCTCCCCCCATCAACATTAACCAAACGCCCCAACATATATATATATATATACATACACACATAGGGGGAAAGATAAGAAAAGATGAAGGGATGTAAACCAAAATAATGGGAAAGGCAGACCAGCGTCCACAATCTCTTACAGCTTATTTAAGAGAGTCCAAGAATTCCTTAGCCTTCTCCGGTGATCCGAAGTTATATATGGATCCTTCGTGGCTAAGGCGTAGCGTCGCTGGATATCGTAAGGAGTACTGGATATTTAAGTCCTTTAAACGCTTCTTCGCCTCATCGAATGCCTTCCTCTTTCGGACCAAAGCTGGGGAGAAGTCCTGGAACAGCATGATCCTGGATCCTTTGTGGGTCATAGCTTGGGGATCTTTTCCCAGATTTCTTGAGGCTTCCAGGAGCATCTGCCTCTCCCTATAGCTCTGCAGCTGGAACAGGACCGGGCGTGGGCGCTGCGTTGAGCCGGGCCCACGTACTGTGACCCGGTAGGCCCATTCTACCCTTACCTGGCCTGATCCATTATGCAGATTTAAAAGTTGTGGCAGCCAATGCTCTAAGAATGCTGTCAGCTGGCCTCCCTCTTCCTGCTCGGGAAGGCCCAACAACCGAATATTTTTTCTACGACATCGATTTTCGAGGTCATCAATGTGGTTTTCTAGGTTCTGGACTCGATTCTCGAGAAAACGGATGTGGTCGGCTGTTGATTTTATCGCAGTCTCTGAGGCTGCGGCCTTCGACTCCACCTCTCTGACTCGGCACTCCAATTCCTGAATGTCTCTGCCCTGCTTCTGCAGCTCGGCTGATAGTGCTTCTCTGCTCTGCCGAGACTCATCGATAAAAGCATCAATCTTCGCCTCCCACCTGGCAAACATCTCCTCAAAGCTCATCTTCATTGGTAAATCTCCTGAAGTAGCTGAAGACACCTTTGTTGCAGCTGAAGAGGGAGAGGGTGGGGGAGGGGTCCCTGCTTTCTTAGAGCCGCCTGTTCCCTTCCCTTTACTCATTTTCCAGCTAGTATTAGACTATTTAAATGTACTAATAGGTAACTATTTAAGGTTAACAACTATTATAAATGGTTTAGTGAGTGTGGTGGGGGTGGATAGCCCACGTTTCCCAAGTTTTGGGTAGAGCACTGTGGACTCAGTCTTGCTGGGTCGCCGCCATCTTGGATCCCCCTAATGGGCATTTCAATGCCACTTACCCACACTCTCCCCGTAGCCCTGTGCGATCAAGAATTTATCAATTTCTGCCTGAAGACATTTAACATCCTGGACTCCACTGCATTTCGTGGGAATGTATTCCACAGGCCCACCACTCTCTGGCTGAAAAAATGTCTCCTCATTTCCGTTCTAAATTGGCTCCCTCTAATTCTAAGGCTGTGCCCATGGGTCCTAGTATCCCCGTCTAACAGAAACAAATTCCCAGTGTCTATCCTTTCTACGCCATGCACTATCTTGTAAGTTTCTATTAGATTTCCCGTCAACCTTCTCAACTCTAATGAATACGATCCCAGGATCCTCAGCCATTCATTGTATGTTAGGCCTACCATTCCAGGGATCATCCATGTGACTCACCGCTAGATACGCTGCAGTGTCAGTATGTCCTTCCAGAGGTGTAAGGCCCAGAATTGGATACAGTATTCTAAATGGGGCCTAACTAGAGCTTTATAAAGTCTCAGTAGCACCTCACTGCTCTTTCATTATAACCCTCTTGAGACAAATGACATTACATTTGCTTTCTTAACCACAGACTTAACCTGCAAGTCAAACTTTAGAGAACCCTGCACTAGCACTCCCAGATCCCCTTGTACTTTGGCTTTATGAATTTTCTTACCATTTAGAAAATAGTCCATGCTTGTATACTTTTTTCCAAAGTGCAAGACCTCGCATTTGCTCACGTTGAATTTCATCAGCCATTTCTTGGGCCATTCTCCTAAACTGTCTAAATCTTTCTGTAGCCTCCCCACTTCCTTAGAACTACCGCTTAACATCGTATCATCGGCAAACTTCGCCAGAATGCCCCCAGTCACCTCATCCAGATCATTAATATATAAACCTGCGGCCTCAACACTGAACCCTGTAGGACACTACTTGTCATGAGCTGCCATTCCGAAAAAGAACCTTTTATCCCAACTCGCTGCCTTCTGTTAGACAGCCAATCCTCAATCCATGCCTCTAACTCACCTCAAACCATGGGCCCTCACCTTACTCAGCAGCCTCCTGTGAGGCACCTTATCAAAGGCCTTTTGGAAATCTAGGTAGATAACATCCACTGGGTTTCCCTGGTCTAACCTATTTGTTAGCTCTTCAAAGAATTCTAGCAGGTTTGTCAGGCTTTACCTCCCCTTACTAAATCCATGCTGACTTGTGCTAATCCAACCCTGCCCTTCCAAGAATTTAGAAATCTCATCCTTAACGATGGATTCTAGAATTTTACCTACAACCGAGGTTAGGTTAATCAGCCTATAATTTTCTATCTTTTGCCTTGATCCTTTCTTGAACAAGGGGGTTACAATGGTGATTTTCCAATCATCTGGGACTTTCCAGAACTCCAGTGATTTTTGAAAGATTACAACCAACGCCTTGGCTATTTCTTCAGCCACCTCCCTCAGAACTCTAGGATGTTGCCCATTCGGGCTAGGAGATTTATCAATATTTAGCTTTTCTAGCACTTTCTCTTTTGTAATGGCTACCATATTCAACTCTGGCCCTTGACTCTCCTTCATTGTTGGGATATTACTTATGTCTTCCACTGTGAAGACTGACACAAAGTATTTATTAAGTTCTTCAGCTATTTCCTTACCTCTTATCACGAGCCTTTCTGCATCAATATGGAGCGGCCCAATTTCTACTTTTGCCTCTTGATTGTTTCTTATGTATTGAACAAAACTTTTACTATCATTTCTAATATTACTGGTTGCTTACCCACTTAATTCTCCTTCCTTATTTCTTTCCTTGTTACCCTCTTTGTTTATGTAGTCTTCCCAACCTTCTGATTTCCCAGAGCTCTTGGCCACTTTATAGGCTCTCTCTTTTTCCTGACTTCCTTTGTCAGCCTTGGCTGTCTAATGCATCTAAACCCCCCCTCCACCGCAGATAATCTTTCTTTTTTTGGGATGAACCTCTGTACTGTGTCCTCAATTGTATCCAGAGACTCCTGCCATTGTTGCTGTACTGTCTTCCCCACTAAGCTTTGCTTCCAATCGATTTTTATCAGTTCCTCTCTCATGTCCCTGTAATTACCTTTATTTAACTGTAACACCATTACATCCGATTCTGCCTTCTGTCTTTCAAACTGCAGACCAAACTCTACCATATTATGATCGCTGCCTCTGAAGTGTTCCCTTACTTTAAGATCTCTTATGGAGTCTGGCTCATTACATAGCACAAAGTCCAGAATAGCCTGCTCCCTTGTGGGCTCCATCACAAGCTGTTCCAAAAAGCCATCCTGTAAGCATTCCTTGAATTCTTTGGATCCACCGGTAACATCATTCACCCAGTCCATCTGCATATTGAAGTCCCCCATGATTACCATGACCTTGCCTTTCCGACATGCCCTCTCTATTTCCTGGTACATCTGGCACCCCTGGTCCTGACCACTGCTGGGAGATCTGTCCAGAACTCCCTATATGGTTTTTTTACCTTTGTGGTTCCTCAACTTCACCCACACAGATTCCACATCATCTGACCCTATGTCATTCAGTGCCATATATTTAATTTAATTTTTGACTAACAAGGCGACCCCACCCCCTCTGCTCACCTCCCTGTCCTTTCGATAAGTTGTAAGCCCTTTGCTGTTTAACTGCCAGTCCTGAACCCCCTGCAACCACATCTGTATTTGATGGTCTGAAGGTTTGGAAGTGATGGTGTTCACATAAACTTGCTAACCTTGTCCTTCTCACATGTGGAGAGTGCAGGTTCATGAGTTAGTGTCAAAACTTTGGAGAGATTTTGGAGAAACAACCATAGAATCTTCAAATTTAAAATCCTGAAGGTGCTAGAACTGAACACACTCTCAGCAGAGTAGGATGCTGCAAAACGGGCTCCTTCATTCTGTTTATTTCTTGTTTCCTTCTCATTTTTCCTTTTTTCTCTACTTTTCTGGTATTTTCCCCTTTTGGGTGTTTACCTTGTGGCAAGTCTCTGCCTAGTCTCTCATGATGGGTGCCGGCTGGGTCTCTCATCAGCTCGTGGCGGCTCTCAGCCTAGTCTCTCAGCGGCTCGTGGCAGGTCCTGGCATGGCTTCTCAGTGACTGTCACCCAGGTCTCTTGGTGCTACGTCAGCCAGTCTCATAGCAGCTGAAAGTGGTGTGCAAGTGGATCCTGCCCGGGTATGTTGTAGAGGCACCAGGGGAGATCGGAGAAGCAGTCGTTTCAGCAGCATCAACAGTATCTGCAGCAGTGCTGTTGAGAACAGTCAGCTGAGGTCTCCTGGAGAGCAGGTAAGTGGAGGACTCATCAAAGCCTGTGGGACTTTAAATTTATTCCTTTATTTTCTGAGTTGAAGCTACGAAAGACTAGAAAAGATTTGTAGCTCAAGTTGAGGTTTTGGATGTATGTTTTGGCTGAGCTGGAAGGGTCATCCTCAGAAGCCCCGTCACCACACAAGGCGCCATCATCAGTGAGCCTCAGGCAAAGCGGTGCGACGTTCTGCCCTCCATCCACATGTTTTTCTCTTTCTTGTATTTTTTCTAATGTGAATTCTCAATCCTTTATGCTGCCCTCCAACTCTTTAATATGTTCCTGGTTCTTCCTCCACCTACTCGTGGAGGCACTCACTTGTTCAGTTAGGCCTGCTAGTTGGTATACTAACATCACCTCTATCTTTTTAGTATTATTCTGTTTCTGTTTATCTACCTACTCTCTCTGTTGTGTTAATGTCTGGGATGGATCCCAACCACTTTTCTTCATTTGCTGTGTCAACCCTTGTCTGTCTGCCTTGTACTTCTTAGTAAGGGAACCTGCAGTATCCCCCCTAAAACTGCAATCTGCTATTTAGCAGATTGTGTACCCCCGGACACCACCAACAGTAAAGCGTTCCTAACCAGTGAGGACTTCTCTACTCCCTGACCAATAATACTGTCCCACCATCATCCGTATGGTCGTAGCAGCCTCCTAGCAAGATGTGTTCTCAACCGGTGAGACTTCTCTACCCTCCCAGCCACCACTACTAGTTAGTGCCTACCAGTGGGCTGGGAATGCTGGCTCAATAGGCTGTGCTGTCTACCAGAACTCCTCTACCCTTCTGGCCACCTCTACTGTTCCAACGCCTCCTGATAGACCTAGAAACCTACCTCTAGTCTGGTGTGCTGTCTACCGGTGGGACTCTTTACCCTCCTGGCCTCCGCCACTATTCAAGCTCTGTCATTCTACTACAGACTGACAGGGTATCACGGTTACTCACAGTGTTCATGCTCCCCACCTTGGTAACATACGCTCCACTGAGGTTTGGGCTCTTGGTCAGAGTGATCAGATCCTCTTCCTCACCACATTGGAAATTACAAGTACAAATAGCATCCAACTTTTAACTTTAACTGGACTCTGTGTTGTTCGCCTCAAAAGAATCCAATGTTACCTGACTTTTCCACTTGTGCTTCACAACTCTTGGCACCACAATTCCCACTTCAAATTCCAATTTTTGCGTTCTGAGGCAGCACTACCCTGTCCTCTGGCTGTTTCAGCACAAGCAGCAGGTTCTTACAGCAGTTAATACAGTTAAACACTAATTTTCCACAGACATCCACTTAAACATTTGTATCTCAGTACTGTAACAAATTAGACATTACAATCGGTATACCTTGTAAACTGTGTCCTTGGCCTGGTCTGACTCTTCCCGTTTGCAGGCCCAAATTGGTTCACAACCCGGACCCCCAATTCTGGCATTCGACCAGAGCACCAATAATAAGAACCCTACTCACAGCACCAATTGTTGTGGGGAAAATCACCAGTCTCAGATTCAGAGTTGGAGTTCAATGACAGAGCTTATTGTACAAGGAAATAGCGGAGCTCCGGGGAGAGAAAGACACCACAGCACAGTGATCAGCTGCAATGCTTCTCTAGACCCAGACACTTCTATACATTTTGTGATACAATAGATCAGTGATTAGGTTATTGTCTTTGTAACATGGTTTGTTTGTTGTAAATATTGCAGACTGTTGATAGTTTTGATGCAGTCATTGTCAGTTCCAGCGCAGTCTTTGTTAATGTCAGCATGGTCGTTGTCAGTTTCAACGTAGACATTGTCAGTTTCAATGTCTGTATGGAAGTCCATTGCTATAGTTATGGGCTTTAATCACTCTTCCTATGAAGGACGATTACTGCAGCCCTTGCCATTATCACTCTGTACTGAGTCTGTATCGAACTGTTTGTATTTCTATCAAAGATATTGGCTGGATCCAGACACTTCAATGGGCAGTGTTTACTCTGCTGTCTCTCTCCATATTGTGGTCCAGCGGCCATCTTGTGTGTCAAGTGGTCAACTTATGGCCCAGCGGCCATCTTGTGCGTCTGTGTGCCAAATGTCACCCTGCCCTGTGCCATCTCCCACTTCACTGGGAACTGATAAGCAAAGGTACAGGAATTGGGAGTAAAGGGATTGCATTATTACAGGAGAGGGGATGGCAGGAGGTGTAACCAAGATAGCTGTGGGAGTCAGGAGGTTTGAGGTAGATGTCAGTGTTGAGTTGGTCCCCGGAGACAGAGATGCAGAAGTCCAGGAAGGGGAGGGCGGTGTCAGAGATGGTGCAGGTGAATTTGAGGTCAGCGTGGAAGGTTTTGGTATAGTTGTTGAACTGTTCAAGCTCCTTGTGGGAGCATGAGACAGCACTGATACAGTCATCTACGTAGCAGAGTAAAAGGTGGAGGATAGTGCCAGTGTAGCTGTGTAAGAGGGTCTGTTCCATGTATCCAATGAAGAGGCAGGCATAGCTGGGAGCCACCCCTGTGGTTTGTAGAAAGTGGGAGGATTTAAAGGAGAAGTTGTTAAGGGTGAGAACCAGATATCCAATCATATGAGAGTGTTGGTCGAGGGGGACTGATGGGTTAGCAGGAGAGGAAGAAATGGAAGACTTTTAGCCCTTCCTCATGTGGAATACAAATATAGTGGGATTGAACGTGTATGGTGAAGATGAAGTGTTGGGAAATCAAAAGTCATGATAGAGGTGGAGTAATGGTGGGTGCTGATTTGGATATGTATGGGGAGTTCCTGGACCAAGGGGGACAGGACTAAGTCAAGATAAGCGGAGATGAGTTTGGTGGGTCAGGAGCAAGTGGAGACAATTGGTCGACTGGGGTAGTCAGGGGTGGAACCGGGTAGTGCGGGTTTGGGGAACTATGAGGTTGGTGTCCCGAGTCCTGATGAACTGAAAATGTGTTGCTAGTTAAAGCACAGCAGGTCAGGCAGCATTTAAGGAACAGGAAATTCGACGTTTCGGGCCAGAGCCCTTCATCAGGAAACCTGATGAAGGGCTCTGGCCCGAAACGTCGAATTTCCTGTTCCTTGGATGCTGCCTGACCTGCTGTGCTTTAACCAGCAACACATTTTCAGCTCTGATCTCCAGCATCTGCAGACCTCACTTTTTACTCGAGTCCTGATGAAGGCTCCTGCCGGAAATGTTGACTCTCCTTCTCCTTGGATGCTGCTTGACCTGCTGTGCTTTTCCCAGCACCACACATTATTGAACCATGGAGCTCAGTTCATTTGGTTGAAGGCTACTATCCATATCACCTGATTTTTCTTTGGAAGAAGTCGAGAACTTCTTAGATAAAGAGTGATCATTCCCTGTTTGGTAATTGTATTGATTAGAACCAGGGCCAGGTGGAACTCATTGATGATGAGATCCTTGACTGGGGTTGTTAACCAGGGGGCCCAGGCTGACAGATATTAGCAGGAAATACAGAAGTAGTCTTTGTTCTAGGAACTGACTTTGAACTGGCTGATCAGAGCCCATGTATTGTGCACATGTAAATAAAGCATGACTTCGTGACGGGATACCTGCAGTTATTATTTCAGTGGCGACAAGAGAAAAACACACTCTTGAAGCGATTCACTTGCAACAATCGTCTTTGAGTTGGGGTAAGTATTTTTGTATTCATGCCTTTATTTGGGAAGCTTGACTCGTTTGATCCTGCTGTTGCAGGCTGGGCCCAGCATGTGTGTGCCGATGCTGCTCCTTTAACAAGGTTAGGTTGTTCTTTTTTTCCCAGAGCGGTCATAAACACATAGATTCTGATGTGTCTGGTTTGTATGGGTTTTATGGCCAATTTGATTATAGCTCACAGATACTGCCTCAGGAAAAAAGGCTTTAAAGTTAAAAAAGACACTTGTGCAATGGAAGGGGAGTGGCCAGTTCTTCCAGCTCAGCTTTTCTCTAGTTTGATTTGGTTTGGTTTCAGCAAGCAGTCAGTTTCTTGAGGCTGCTGCTCAAAGAAACAGTTTCATATTGATGCTCTCTCTCTCTCTCTCTCTCTCTCTCTCTGACATCTCTCCCATAAGAACCTATGTTTGATTTTTTTCTTTCTTGCCAAGGGGCTGTTTATGGAGATGTTACAAGTATTTAGAACAGCATCATTAAGTTGTGATAGCCGTTGATTGGGTGTTTAAACAGTTATGTTATTCTACATTGATTTTCTTTTGCTCATGTGTAAACAAGTAATGTTTTGTTTAAAACTTAATGGCTGAACCAGATGCATCACTCCTGGAATATCCACTCTACACCTGCTTAAAATGAGAAAAGTTCGGGTCTGGGCTACCCTTTTTGAATGTTTATAGGGAATCTGACCTAGTCCATAACAGATTGGGGGCTCTTTGCGGGATTTGTTCTATAGTTCCAAACTGGGATTAGGGTTCTTGGACTCAAAGGCTGTGAGTGGAAGGAATTAGTGAGGTTTGTTTCGGGTGTTGGATTTGGTTGGTTTAAACAATGCTTGGTGTAGTAACAGTTCTTACAGTCACTAAGTCTTCCTGGGGATGGAAGAAGTGACTTTGGGGGCTTTACCAAAAGTAAATAAGGAAAAGCTGCTGGGATTGGCAGTTGAGCTGGACTTTGAGCTCCCTCCTTCTGTGAGGAAAGGAGAGATAATTACAGCAATAACTCAGCATTTAGATTTGCTGGAATTGTCATCAGAATCTTCTGAGATAGGTAAAATTCAATAGAAAGTGAAGCAATTTGTGTTAGAGGCAAAAGAAAAATAATGTTTGACTGTATGTTTGAGTTACAATTAAAAGCAGAGGAAAGAGAAAAAGAATGAATCGCTTTAACAGAACAAATAAAAGAGAGAAAAAGGAGAGAGAGGAAAGGTAGAAAATTGGAGTTTGAACTTCAGAAATTGGCACTTAGATAGGCAAGTCAGCTTTAAAGGGTAGAGATGAAGGCTGAAGGTAAGCTTAGTGAGGATGAGCAAACCCATGGTAGCCAAAGGCCTAGTGAGAATCTGTTTAAATATATTCAAGTAAAGCCTAAATTTGAAGTGAAGCATTTTTCATCTTATTTGAGAAGGTAGCTCAACAAATGAAGTGGCCAGTGACCATGTGGGTTTTGTTGATCCAAACAAAACTTGTAGGTAGAACCAGTGAGGTATTTACATCACTATCAGAGGAGATATCTGGGGTGTATGAGGAGGTGAAGAAGGCCATCTTAAGTGCATATGAGTTTGTTCCAGAAGCCTACAGATGTTTCAGGAATCTAAGGAGGGACCCTGGTCAAACATACATTGAGTTTGAAAGGATCAAACAAATTTTGATAGGTGGATAAGGGCATTAAAAATAGAGCAAACCTATGATTCTCTTAGAAAGATGAATGTGAAGGAGTTCAAAAATTCACTTCCTGAAGTAGTGAGAACACGTGGAAGAGCAGAGTTAAAATAAGTTTAAGCAGGCGAAATGGCTGATGATTATGAGTTGATACATAAATCAAGGTTTGGCTTCCAACATCAATTTCAATCTGTGAGGGACAGAAATTGTGGAAAAGAGAACTCCTCATGTCGTAAGGGAAAGGTAGACCTCGGTGAAGAGCATAAAAAAACTTACCCGAGGGTAAAATGGAAACCCTTGAAGTGGAAAGAGAGGTTAGAAAGCTCCAGTGTTTTCACTGCAATAAAGAAGGCCACGTCAAATCAGTGTTGGTATGTTAGAAAAAGCACTGGGAAGCCAGATGTACAAAAACAGCCAGTGAATTTTGTTGGTGTGGTAATGGAAAGCTCAGTGGAGGCTAAAAAGCTGCACCAGAATGTACAACTTGGATGGAGATTGTTTAAGGACGAAGTGCCAAGTCATCTTAAACTATATACCTGCAAAAGTAAAGTTTACTCGCATAGGCTAGGAGCAGCAGGTAAAGAGGTCATAATATTAAGAGATTTTGACAGGATCCTCTCATTCCTTGATGTTGAAAGATGAGGAGATCTGTACCTTGAAAGGGCTATTGCCAGAAAAAGTGCTAGTAACAGGAATTCATGGTGAGATTAGAAGGCTCAATTACATAGAGCGAGGTTAGAGTGTCCAGTGAAGAGTGGAGAAGTTGTAGTAGGAGTACTGGACAAAGATTCACCTCCAGGAATACAATTTGTCCTTACTAACGATATACCTAGTTCACAGGTAGGAGTGCTGCTGACTGTGGTTGAAAAGCCACTGGAAACGCAGGTAACTGAACTATCACAGGAAGCATATTCTGAAATTTTTCCAACTGTGGTAACAAGTTCACAAAGTTACCAGTTGAAACAGGAGGAATGAAAGAGTGCAGATAAAGAAGTTGACGTGGAGACCCTGTTTGACCAAATGGTTGAGACAAACCAGGAACAAATAGAATACAAAGCAAACATCTTTAGTTCAGAGAAATTAATTGAGTTATATCAGAAAGATGAGAAACTAAACCAATTGTATCAAAAAGCATACACGGAAGAAGCATCTGCATGTATTCGGGTGCACTAATATCTTAAAAATGATGTCTCAATGAGAAAATGGAGACCATCACATTTTCAGGCAGATGAGAAATGGGCAGAAGTTCATCAAGTCATATTGCCAGTCTGTTATAGAAAACAGGTAGCGCAAGAGCTACCAGAAAGAGGTCATTTAGGGGTAAGAAAAACTCAAGTTAAAATATGAAAACATTTCTACTGGCCTAGTCTGCACATGGATATAGTTGAATTTTGCTAGACTTGTCATACAAATTAGGTAATTGGAAAACCACCAATGGTAATAAAACCCACACCTTTCATACCTATTCCTGCATTTGAGGAACCTTTGACAAGAGTTTTAACTGATTGTGTAGGACCACCCTTAAACAAAATAGTAGGAAATCAGTATTTGTTAACAATAGTGGATGTGCCCATTAGATTTCCACTGGCCATTCCATTACCCAGTATCACTGCTAAAAGGAATGTAGAGGTGTTACTCAAATTTTTCACTAGATATAGACTACCCACAGAGATCAAGGGTCAAAGTTTACATCAAAATTATTCAAAGAAGTTATGGACTGCTTAAGAACAAAACAATTGAAATCTACTGTATGCCATCCAGAATGGCAGGGAGCACTAGACATTAAACACCATGTTGAGACTTTATAGCCAAGACTATCCAGATGATTCCAGATAAAGGAGTTCTGTTTGAATTTTTTGCCATCAGAGATGCACCAAATGAATTGACCAAATTCAGTCCATTTGAATTAGTTGTTAGGCATGAAGTGAGAGGACCACTGAAATTGATTAAGGAAAAATTGATAATTCATAATTCAGAGACCACATTATTGGACTGTATGTCAGATTTTAGGGAATGATTAAGCAGAGTTGGGGAGTTGGCCAGACAGCATCTAAAAGTATCACAGCATATAATGAAATGGGAAGGAGACAAGAAATCAAAAACTTGCAATTTTGCTATCAGAGTTAATGTATTAGTGTTACTTCCAGTGATGTGTGAACCTTTAAAAGCAAGGTTTAGTGGATCTTATCAAATCAAAAGGAGCTTGAGTGAGGTGAACTGTTTGTTAATGACTCCAGCCAGAAAGAAATTTCACAGAGTGTGTCATGTGAATATGCTCAAAAGGTATTTTGATAGGGGAGGAAAGCCAAAAGAAACCATGTTATTGGTTCTACACAGAGGGAAGAACCAAGTTCAGAGGATTCTGAATTGGACATTCCTCAAATTAAATTGGACAATGAGGAAGTTGTCAAAAATTGGGATGAATTATTGAGTTATCTTATAGAGGAAAATCGAAATGACATGAAAGCGTTATTTCTATCACATGGGGAGATATGTGAAAATAAGCTGAGTAATATAGGTAGACAACCCTTAACTGAAATCATGAAATCCGAAAAGCTGCAAAATCCGAAGTTTTTTAGTAAAGTTTTTATCTCATTAACAAGGTTGTTTGGCATGCAAACATTTAACCCAACTCCACACCCACTCGATGCATGTCACTCAGATGTGACATGGGAGGGCGTGGCCCAGCACTGACAGGCCTCAATTTTGTCTCAAGGCCCATAGTACTCACAGTGAGACTGCTGTTCTGTAAGATTTTTTAAAATTTCGCCGTCAGACTGTCACTTTATTACAAAATTTGAAAAGTTCCAAATTCTGAAAACTAGTTGGTCCTGAGCATTTCATATAAAGGATTGTGTACTTGTACTAACCTAATTATGCATGATGTAGATATAGGAGATACTGTTCCGATTAAGCAACATCCTTATAGGCATAACCTTCTAAAGTTGGCATAGGTTCAAAAGGAGATTGAACACATGCTCCAAGCCAACATAATCGAAGTGAGTTACAGGGACTGGAGCTCACCCATAGTAATGATGCCAAAACTAAATGGTACCCAACAGATATATGTGGATTATAGCAAAGTCAATGCAGTTATAAAGACTGATGCATTTGCAAGAATATGTTGAAAAGGTGGTACAAGCAACTTATATTTCTAAGTTGAATTTGCTCAGAGGATACTAGCAGGTAACTTTGTCCGAAAGATTGAAGTCAATTTTGGATTTTGTAACGCCGAATGGACTGTATCAGTTTAAAGTCATGCCGTTTGGTATGAAAAATGTGCCAGCCACGTTTTAGAGACTAACCAATAAGGTCACTTCCGGATTACCCAATTGTGTGGTTTATATTGATAACTTGGTGATTTTTAGTCACACATGGAAGGAACATTTGCAACATTTATCAGAATTGTTCAATCAACTTCGGGAGGCAGGCTTGATGATAAACCTGGCTAAAAGTGAATTTGCCGAAGCTCAAGTCACTTTCCTGGGTTATGTTGTTGGACATGGACAAATGGGCCAATGGAATGCAAAAACAAAGGTAACTGGGGAGCTTCCCATACCATTGACAAAAAGAGCAGTACTATGCTTCCCGGGATTGAGAGGATTTTATCGGAAATGTTACTAAATTTTAATAGTGTGTCTGCTCCACTTTTTGAATTACTACAGAAAGGGAAGAAGTTTCAGTGGACAGTGGATTGTCAGAAGGCATTTAACAGCCTGAAAGCTGTATTTAACCACTGCCCCAGTATTAGTCACACCGAATTATGCAAAGCCATTCAAGGTGGCTATCGGTGCAAGTGATGTGAATGTTGGTACTGTACTCTTACAGGAAGACAACAAGAAAATGGAAAGACTTATTGGGTATTTCTCTAGGAAATTGAGCATTCATCAGCAGAAATATTCAGCAGTTGAGAAGGAGACTTTGAGCTTGGTGTTGGCATTTCAACGTTCATGTTACCAGTAACGGTGTCTGAGACAATCATATACACTGATCATGACCCATTGAAGTTTGTGGAGAAATTTAAGGACAAAAATGCCAGACTGTTTAGATGGAGCTTGTTGTACAGCCATTCAGTTGGAAAATTCTGCATGTGGTTGGATGAGAAAATATGATTACCGAAGCATTGTCGTGACTTGGATGAGAAACGGTGACATTCAGTGGCAGTGGTAAAAGGACTGAAACAGAATGTAGTAGTGCATGCTTTCAAGTTTATAGTCAGTGTAATGTATATATGTGTTGTATTGTACTAACAATATAAGATTAAGGTGTTTTAAAATGAAACCATCTTTGGATACTGATGATTCATTCTATTTTAAGGGGAGAGTTGTGATGATGTTACTTCTTTAGCAAGGTTAGATTGTCCTTGTTTTTTTTATTTCAGAGGAGTCGTAAACGCATAGATTCCAATTTATTTGGTTTGTATGAGTTTTAGGGCCAATTTGATTATAAGTACAGATATTGCCTCTGGTAAAAGGCTTTCAAGTTTTTTTTAAAAACACTTGTACAAGGGAAGTAGCCAGTTCTCCCAGCTCAGCTTTTCTCTGTTTGGTTTGGTTTTAGCAAGCTGTCAGTTTTTTTAAGCTGCAGGTCAAAATGACAACTCCATGCTGATGGAGCATGCTGATGTCTCGCTCTGACATCTCTCCTGTAAGAACTTGTGTTTGATTTTTTTTTTACCAAGGGAGTATTTATGGGGATGTTGCAAGTATTTGGAATAGCATCATTAAGCTACGATAGAGTTGACTGGGTTGCTAAACAATTATGTCATTCTAAATTCTGTTTCCTTTTGTTCATGTGTAAATAAATGCTGTTTTGTTTAAAACTGAGTGGTTGGGCTGGCTGCATCACTCCTGGAATATGCATTTTAAACCTGCTTAAAACAACGAGAAAAATTAGTGTCTGGGCAACCCTCTTGAAATGTCTGGCCTGGTCCATAACATATTGAAAGAATGATTTTTTTTTCCCAAGCAAATAACATCAGGCAGATGAAAAGCAATGAGTAATCCTTCTGACTGCAGGCAGATATGCTGCATTTTCAGTTATTAGGAGTTTAACTTTCTCAGAGTCACCAGATACTAAAACAAGATAACAAGATGTAAGTGATATAACAGGGAAGCAAAGGAAATGAAATAAATATGTTTCTGGATTGAATGTTGCGTCACGGCCCATCAGATTTAAATTTTAATTGAAATCCAGGGGTTATGGTATATTACAAAAGAGAAGGGTGGAAAGCATGAAAAGGTTGGGTATGGTTGTGATCATTGATTGAAAATGGTATTTTTACAGCATAGCAACAAAGCTATTAAGATACATTTTTTAAGGTTAATTGGCACTGAATGAATCTGAATAAGTCATTGAAAGTGTTGAGGGACCATGCACTTCACTTACCCGTGATGGACAATTGTGAGGCCAGATTAGAGCAAACGAATGACTGACTAAATATGACCAAAGTCACACAGTCAGAGAAAAGCCATTTATACCAGAGAACAGCAACTGAAAGTTAACTCTAAATTAATATCTTTACCAGAAGAGGCAATGTATGGAGGAATGTCACTAGTATACAGAGCAGACAGGCAGCATCATGAAGTGGAGAAGCTGACATTTCAGGTGTGACCCTACTTCAGGACTGGGGGTGGGTGTAGGAGGAACTGCACATAAAGGGGTGGCAGAAGCAGAAAGTTGAAGTGGGGATAGGTGAAGACAGATAGAGGGTACATTTGGTCAATAGGAGGAATGAATCCAGTTGATGGCCGGGAGAAGTGGAAGGGAGGGAGAGGGGCTGGGAAGGGAGTCGGGGGATGAGAAAGGAGGTTAAGTGAAATTGGAGAACCCAATGTTGAGTCCTCCGGGCTGCCCAGATGGAAGATGTGGTGTTGTTCCTCCAATTTAAGTCAATGACAAAGACAAACCTTGAGTAAATGTTCAAGGAACATTAAGAGTCTTGGATTGGCAAATGAGGTAACTAGAAGTCTGGAAGTTCAGTATGAGTTCTGAAAGTGCACCTGGAAGGAAAAATGCCCCTCGGAAATGATAGCCAACTTGTGAAAGGAATTCTGATCATAGAAAAAGGACATCTTGTCGTAACAGTTCTGAATGAGAGCGAAAGTTGACTATATAACAGGTTTGAAATACCACCAGATGTAGAAGCTTTTGTGATTGAGAAGTTTTAATGGCTACAAACAAATTAGAAGATAAGCTGATGAAGGTTACCAAGCAAGCAGAGTTGGAGAACTGGAAATAGTTTGGTGTACACAGTGGTATACTAGATAGGAATACTCTGGTTGTCATACAGATATGCAGCAGAAAAACATGCGCCCTGATAGGATGTATAATACTAAAGCCTGAGTATTGGCTCAGGGTTTCGAAGAAAACTAAGATGTTAGGAAAAGCAATTATGAAGATGTGTTTAGCTCTTTCAACAACTAACTCCTGAGAATGTAAGTCAATCAAATACCAGTCTTCCATGTGGGTATTCTAATATGATGTCCTAAATCTATCATATCATATTCTTGGTGAAAAAGAATAATAAATATTATCCTTTGGCATAGGAAGGCAAGAAAGTAAAAGGGTTAGTTAAAAGTAGCTTAGCTGTTAAAACACTGGTACTCATGGAAGCAATAGGTATGGGGATATAATTTCTTAACATTCTGATGAAAATCTTCCACAAGTGGTAATCTGAAAATGTTTGCCCATAATCCTACTCTTTGCGACAATGTTCATTCAACAAAGGTATCACAGAAACAGCTGTAAATGAGAAACAAGCTAACACGAAAATGGAAAGAATTCTCACTGTCTTCACGCATGCATTAGATGCATCACATCGACCTAGTGGGCACACGCCATCCCATTAGGTATTGGAATTGGAATCAGAATCAGCTAGTGAAAATTGTTGTTGTGCCTAATCATGGATCTGATTTTAATTCTGTACAAGTGAATAGGATTTGAATAAGCTAAAATTTCACAATTTTTAACTTAATGTGTTTAAAAGCGACTGACAGACTGATCACAATTAAGTCCAGGTTTCCTGCATGTTTTTGGAAGTCACTTCCCATAATCCTTGCCTCTACCCACATCTCTACACCCAGTTCAACTCTTTTCAAGATCTAGCTTCATTATCTATAGTTCCCATCACCCGTTCCCTACCCACTGATATTTTTCCCTCCCTGGAACGTAAATCAGATCACTCATGTCAGTGATATGTTTCACTACAAAATGATTTTCTGATCACATTTCTGCAACAATAGAGATCCTATGTGTAACACAGATCTATCCTGTCTCAATTTATATATTTAATCGTGCCTTTGTAACCACTAGATTCGATTGATCCAATTCACTCCTGATCAATCTTCCAGCTTTTACCCTAAATAATTGTGAATTAATCCAAAATTCTGCTACGTATTTCTTAACTCTCATCAAGTTCTGTAGATCCATTATCCTTGTTCTCAGTATGTCTCTTGGTCTGCTGCATATGCTGCAGAGAGATGAAAAGGTGCAGGATTTATTGGTGTCTATTTTATTTGTCTCTCTTGGCTTGTGAAGCTGTTATTTTCTGTTCGCCTCTTCGAATGCTCACCCAATCAGACAGCCTTCAGAGGTCACAGCTATCAGCAGTTGCCTTTCAGTTGTTCATGCCAAAGCTCATCATTTTCATATATCATTGACAAGTGTCCTTGTTGCAGTGGTATGGATGCCAGAAAACAGTGACGTAGTTGCCAATTCATTCTACAGAGGGTCTTTGGTACATGAGTCTGATCCATCTTAAAAATCTGGCAAAGCCAACACTGATATATTAGTAACAGTTGGTGTTGTTCTTTCATTGTTGTTTGGTATTCTAAAAATAGCTTTCTTAACATTTAAAAAATAAAAACTGCAAAAGGTATTAGGACCTTCTAGGATTTGTTTGAAAATCAATATCAAAATCAAATATCATGTGAATTAAGAGTGTTTTTGAAATGTTGTTCTTGCTTTTTCAGACAAGATGGCTGGCAGGAAAAAAGACATTCAAATTCAGGTATGAACCAGGACATGTAATTTAAATGTGATTTTAAAATCTTGATAAGTTATCAGTAATCATATTTTTCCCCAATAGATACCATTACACAACGAAACAGAATGGGACGAAATGTTTGCAGCAAAAGGCTTATCAGGTTTGTGGATATCTTAACTTGAGAAGGAGGTATCATTCTAAATTACTTATAGGTAACCTCTACGGAATTTATTCCTATTCAATTAATTTTGTTAACAGTATAAAACAATAAGCTGGTAATGACTGTTGGCTGTGTCATTGCCACGTGACCTTTTAAATCTCCGTTTTAAGCTTTTCTCTCTCCTTTATTGTAATGCAGACATGTTTCTTTTGAAACAAAAAGGAAAGTGCAACAAATACTGGAAATCTGAAATATAAACAAAAGTTGCTAGAAATACCCAGCAGGTGAGACAATATCTGTAGAGAGAAACAGAGTTAACATTTCAGGTTGAGATGACCTATTAGGTCACTTCGATTGAAATGTTGGATGGGATTTTCATCAAGTTGGATAGCTCCAGTCGGAGGTGGCTATAGGGGCTACCAAGTGGCAAGGCTTGCTTTTTAACAGGCCCACTCAGTTCACCTGGTCTTTATCACAATTGTTTCCTTGTATGTTAGGCTGTTTTGCATTATTTCTCACGCTGTATAATGCTCAAAATGTGCATTTCAAAGCTGATAAAACCCATGGGAAAATTCACTCATGGGGGCAAGAGACAATTGGTAAGGAACTTACCTCCAAAGTTCCCCTTTATATTTACTGCTTATAGGTTCACTATGAGACAAACATAGGAACAGAGGAACAGGAGAGGCCATTCAGCCCCTCGAGTCTGTTCTGCCATTCTTTGAGATCGTGACTGATCTGTAGCCTAACTGTATATACCTGCCTCATTAAAGTTTGCCTTCCCTAAATCTAAAATTCTGATTTGCACTTTTCAGTTTCACATGTTACATTTAACTCAGTCATGTTATGATCACCATTTGATAAATGATTGTACACAATTAGGTTACTAATTAAATCCGGCTCATTACCCAACCAATGTCACTTATCCCCTTTGTGCATCCAGGATATATTGCTGTCAGAAAGTATCCCTGATATGCCAGAAGTTCACTACCTTTCTGACAGGTGCTTGTCTGCCTTTCCCAATGTATGTTAAAGTTAAAATCCCCCATTAATAACAGTCTGCCTTTGCTACACACTTGTCTTATTCCTGCATTTATATAATATGGCAATTCAGTGCTCTTACCAATGAGTCTATAAACAACACCTACTACAATTTTAGCTACTTTACTGTTTCTCAGTTCCACCTAAGGTCTCCACTAGATACTTTCCCCTTATTGAAGTGATTTTGTTTCCAATCAGTAAGATTACTGCACCCTGTCAGCTATTTTCCCTATCCATCCTGTAAACTTTAGTTCCCAGACCTGACGATCCCATAGCCATGACTCCGTCATGATTGCAGTAGTGGGGGCTGAGTTAGCTCAGTTGGCTGGATAGCTACTTTACAATTTAAAGTAACACCATCAGCATGAGTTCAATTCCTGCACCAGCTGATGTTACTACAAAGGATTCTGTTTCTCAATCTTTCTCCTCGCTTCAGGCATGAATGCCCTCAGTCATCTCTCTCCAATGAGAAAGCAGTTAGAGAAGGGTGGCAAATTTAACTGTTTATTAACTGATACCTATGGTACTAAGAGTGTGCTGGTTGATCAAATATTCCAGATAATCAAGTGGTCATAGTCATAGAGATGTACAGCATGGAAACAGACTCTTCAGTTCAACTCGACCATGCTGACCAGATATCCTAAATTAATATAGTCCCATTTACAAGCACGTGGCCCATATCCCTTTAACCCTTTCCTATTCATATACCCATCCAAAAGCCTTTCAAATGTTGTAATTGTACCAGCCTCCACCACTTCCTCTGGCATCTCATTCCATATATGCATCACCCTCTGAGTGAAAAAGTTGCCTTTTAAATCTTTCCCCTCTCACCCTAAACCTGTGTCTTCTAGTTTTGGACTCCCCCACCCCTGGGAAAAGACCTTGCCTATTAACCCTATCCACGCCTCTCATGATTTTATAAACCTCTATGAGGTTACCCCTCAGCCTCTGACACTGCAGGGAAAACAGTCCCAGCCTCTCCCTATAGCTTAAACCGTCCAACCCTGGCAACATCCTTGTAAATCTTTTCTGAACCTGTTCAAATTTCTCAACATCCTTCCTATAGCAGGGAGATCAGAACTATATACATTATTCCAAAAGTGGCCAAACCAATGTCCTGCACAGCCACAACATGGCCTCCCAACTCCTATATTCAATACACTGAACAATAAAAGAAAGCATTCCAAACGCCTTTTTCACTACCCGATCTACCTGCATGTCTAACACTCCAGGGAAAATATCCCCAGAGTATTCAATCTCTCTCTATAGCTCAAACCCTCCAACTCTGGCAATATCCTTGTAAATCTTTTCTGAACCCTTACAAGTTTCACAATATCCTTCTTATAGGAGGTCCACATAATCAATGTAAAAACACACCTTAAGTAATAGAAATGTAATGCAGGGAACATACATATCACTGTTATACTTTATTTACAGCATAAATCACTTTAATAATGCAACTTTACCTTAAATAAAACTTACCTGCAGACAGCCTTCACACTTGCACCTTCAATTGTTCAGACATTGTGGAGTTCGCAATAATACAGTAAACTTTGCCATATTTGAGGTATATAATTTTTGCCAGTTTATTGAGTATATCAGTTCATAAGTTGCTAGTTTAAACAAAGTTTGCTGTACGTCTTACAGTTTTGCCAATACCTGCCATACCTAGTAGGATTTCTGCCTGTTGCTTTACTTCTGACCTATTACTTATTTCTGAAACAGTATTGACTTTTTCCAAGGTCTCCCTTTTATTTGCTCATTTAAAGTCCTTGTGACCATTCAATTTAGCCTTTTTGCTAGGACATTTAGTCCTAGGTCAGTTCAGCCTAATTCATCGGTTCAGTTCCTTCCAATCAGAAGCAAATGTGGGACAGGACCAACCATTGATCAGTGCAGCCATGAGAAGGTGATTGGCAGTAGTGAGCATAGATAAAAGAAGCCATGGGAAAGAATGGTAGTGAGGCTGGCAGGTGTTGGGCTCAACAACATGATAGTGAGGACAGGTTCTGGGAATATTTAGACAATGATAGTCAATGTAAGGGTCAACTTATCTTTGCTGAGAGAAATTATTGTATAGTCCTCACAATAGCGAACCTGCTGTGAAGAGGTACATGTACATTTTATATTCAAGGCCTCCTTGGTACATGTAAAGGCTATTCAAAAATATTATGAATTTGGAAAGGCAGAGGAAAATTGTTTTTTTCTCAACAAAAAAGAATACAGTTGACATTTATCAATCCAAACCATGCTTTCTTTCGAATATTGTTATAAAGCAGAGGTTGACCCCATCCCCTGAGAACTAAAATCAAAAGATTAAAGAGAAGTACCTCTCCCTGTAATCTTTAAAAGGTGTGTGAAAAGTGGTGTAACCTGCTTCTCAGCAACTTCTAGTGGTTAAGTAAAATGAATCTCTGACTCTCACTTTAAAATCAACAAGTACAATTTAATTATCTAAACGTAACAGAACAAACTAACTAAAGTATTAATAAACCAAATAAATCCCTTCTAACTATTCCCGAAGATTCTAATAATATGCTGTTCCAATAAGTATAAGTCCCATTCATATACACAAATGCAGAATTTAGACTGTCGAAATTACAAACAAATTACATGTCTTCCAGAATGTTCTGTGCCTTCTTCTGTCGTTGTCCTGTCTGGTACACCTTTTCCTCCGATCCTTCATCATTGGTACCATTATTATTTAGATAGTGCTTTCTCTAATGCAAAGATGATTGTGAGAGTCAATTTCTTGAGAGAACGAGAGGTTAGGGCTGTTAGCTTTGGAAGATGGCAGTTAGCTCTGGGGTTTTTGTTGAACTGCAACCTCCTTTTATACCCTTGATGACAGAACAATATTTCTAAGATAGGATTGGTCCTATGTTGTGAAAACCATCAGATTTAAACTTAATATGTTTTTGGGTATCTAAGTGCCTGGTTAAAATGATTGGCTAAATTCAAAAGCTGTTGTATTGATAAAAACTACTGCTTGGCCTGCTAACTGTATGGCCTTTTGATACAAATGTTTCAGTTGGGCTGTCTGTGTACTAGCAAACTCGAGCTGCTGCTCACAGACATCCATTTTAATCTCTAAACGCAGAAAAAACACCATCTTTTAAAGGGACCACATAATGCCAACCCCCGCTAAAATTTTACAATTGTATACATGCCAAATCCTAACTTTCTGTCACCCAATCTATAATTACTCTACCCAACTTTGCAACAATATGAAAATCACATCCCTGTAACCTTGTAATATGGAGTCCAAAATCATACATAAATCTCCAAGATCTGAATTTTACCATTTGATGTTAAAACCTGGTAGCGAGTGAATTTCACGGCATGAACTTGCAATAGCAGGAGGAAGAGGATAAATGCGGCAACCAAGCTGTTGTGAATGAAATGTCTGAGGAAGTGAACAGCAAAAGTACAGCCCTTCTAACCTAAAGATTGAGCAAATGGAACCTTAGAGGAAACATGAGATCCAAGCCCCAAAATCTGACTTTTGTAGCATTTTCCTACACAGTAGCCTCAGAACAAAGCACCTTGAGGTAGCATGCTTCTCTTCAGGTGTTTCGCAAATCCTCACCTGAGTAGTCAAATCTCCATCATCTTGTTATCTTTGTACAGACATGAGGGATTGGATTACATGAAGTTTGGGAGAGGCCTGTCCATGTATTTGACAAGGTGTCAACAGCTCCAGAGATTTTTTTTTGTTTGCACGGAACTTGGAAGATTGACCTTTTCAACTTATTTGAAAAGGGTTTGTTATTAGCAGTTTAAATGATGACGTGAGAAAGTTCCTGCATCAGTTATTTTTGAAAGACTGAACCTCGGAATTGGAGGGAATGACATACCGGAGACTGATAGGAGTTCTGAGGAGGAGTCTGTTTTCAGTTGCTGGGAGTTTCAGCTAAATGCTGGATTTTAAGAATTTAAATATTCGAATTTCATTTTCTGCAAACTTAAAATTAAAAACTGTGGGTAACAGAAGGATAGATTTATTTTTAAATGTTCCATTTAGAGCTGCTTCTTCAGGCCTTATAGTATAACATATAAGCTTTAAGTTCTCCCAGCATTGTTTATCCACAGTAATCAGCCTACAAACACTGGATTTGAGAAAAGTGTGAATCTTTTTAAGCAAGTCTGTCAGCAAATTTTTAAAGGGCTTACAGCAGTCAATGGAATGGTATGCTATTCCTGTTAGATGTGGAAGATCAGGGAACAGTTGTTTGTTTCCAGAGACTGTGTCTGTAGGATTGTGTTTCCATCCATCTCATAAATTGCTGTTTGGATTAGCATTTGGAGTCACTAAGGAGTATACAGGAGGCAACGTGTGATGGTTACTAGATTTAGAGGTGGTCACACCTCAGATAGATGGGTGACTGTCAGGAGAGGTCAGAAGGTAGTTCAGGAGTCTCCTGTGACTATTCCTTTATTAAACAGATATACTGGTTTGGGTACTTTTAGGGGAGATAGTCTCTTAGAGAAAAATAGAAGTGACAGCCAGATCTTGGGTACCAAGGAAGAATCTTCTGAAAGCAGGGTTTGCCAAGTTTCAAAATAGTCATTGTCGTAAGTGACTGTATTGTCAGGGAGAGAGACAGGAACTATATGGCCATGATTGAGAATTCAGGATGGTTGCCTCCCTGATGCCAGGGTCTAAATCAGTGGCTGAGGAGCTGGTGCAGAAGATAGGAATTCAGAAGATCTCTCCAGGAGCAGAAAAATCTTGTCAAAAGAGCCAGGTTTCACCTGAACTGGAAGAATGATAGAATCCCTACAATATGGAAACAGGCCCTTCAGCCCAACAAGTCCACACTGACCCTCCAAAGAGTAACCCACTCAAACCCATTCTCCCTATCTATTACCCCACATTCCTGATGAAGGGCTTATTCCTGAAACATCAATTCTCCTGCTCCTTGGATGCTGCCTGGCCAGCTGTGCCGTTCCAGCACCACACTCTTCAACTCTGATTTCCAGCATCTGCAGCCCTCACTTTCTCCAAGTATCAAGGTTCACTTATTCTTTGAACTTGCTGGATGAACCCAGAATTGCAACAATGAACGTCAAAGCCAGCTAACTCATCCTGGAAGCAGTGTAATATTGTCGCTGACCTCTAGAGCTCAGTGCCACATTGATCTGTACCGCATTTTGGATTGTAAAATCAGTTAAGGTTGAGATCATATACCTCATTTTCGTCCTCAGAAAATTGTTCTCAGTCCCCAGCTTCGTCTGTCTAAGCTATAATGCAAGGGAGAAGCAGATGGTTCCAGGCATCGAAGTCCCATCTGATATTCATCTTCCACCATAGCTGAGCAGCACTGTATCTTTAATTTACTTCAATCTGAATGTTTCTTAATGTCATGAGCCATATTTGGACAGAATATCCCTTATCTTGAAGCAGCTATCCTTTTATCATTTGATGACCTTAGTTCTTAATCCTGAGTATGTACACATCATGGCAGCTCACAGAGTATCTAGCTTAGACCTCCAAAATTTAGCATTGATAGTTACAAATTATTTGAATCTGAAAGGAGATGAAGCCTTTTCTGTTGATTAACTCTGCAGATTGGTCATAGAATACTCTCAAAGTAACATTGCTGCAATTGATAGTACCTTGTAGAGGAATCCAGCAATGGTGGTGAATCCAGATACTCTTAATTGACTGTCATCAAGTGTGTCATATCTTCTTGGGTGCATTAAGAACTACCTAGTGTTAGTGTCACATGATATACATTATTGCTTTACTGTTGATTTTCCCCTAACAGTATGGATAGCAAGTTGTGTAGATATTTCACTGCAGGATAATATGAAGAAATCTGAATTGGTATATTATGAAATATGAAGTGATATATTTTGGTGAAAATAGCATCAGGAACATCCTGGATGCATTAAGAGTTTGAGGATTTGGAGATGCCAAATAAGTCTCCAGTTGCTTCCTGAAATGAGCCTCTATCACCTAATATATCTAGGCATCTGTGGCTTTGAGGACTACAAATATCAGATTGTCACCTAGTTTTTGTGAGCACAAGTCTTCCTACAGCAGGTGACATAGTTTGAAGATGATGGTGCAGGATATCCTGAATCATTGCCTGCAGTGTCCTTCAGATAATTGAAGAAAGGTACCGGCCTAAAAGTCCTGGATTTTATCATTTGTGTATGTCTGTTAGATGGACATTTCTGTGTGGAGGCTGTCCAGCACCCATTGGAAGTTGCTATTCTAAGATGTTCCAATTGCTATCTCCCTCTCTGTTATCTTCTGATTAATGCAAAGCCAGAAGAACTCCAGTGATTGAATTGTCCATTTGAGTACCATGAGAAAATAAGCTGGGGAGAAAACCAGAAATCAAAAAGAAAAGTCAACGGTATTGAGGAACTCCTGTGCACGCACATCCAAGACAACGAAACATAATGTTCTGGCCTCATACAGTGTGGCATGGAGGCTTCCCAAGGAAGTCATTGTAATGCTTCCGCAAGGAGTTCTGTGGTATGTGACCGTATCCAGTTGCACAGTGGACAATCAATGTATTTGTTTTAAATTGGAAGTAGATTTTTGCCAGTAAGCCAACATGAAATATCTTCATCAATGCAAAGCCATCCTTTCACAGCACAGTCCATGTCCTGTAGACTTAAATTCATTTTGAGAATATGACAAACACAATGCACATCTTCCAGTACTTGCTGTGGAATGTAGTTAATAAATGGGACCTTCAGGTTGTGCATTTAGGTTCCTTGCTATTGAACTTACATGACAAAGATGCAATCAGTAGGCACTTTGAAATCCTATGATTGCTTAATGCCATAATTTGTAATCTGCATTCTTTGGCAATTGTTTACCTCCAAACAGAAGGCAGATTGTGATTCCAGCTGGGTGGAATCACTTAACTAGTGAAGACATGATTACTGCAAATTCCCCGAAGATAGCCTCTATACCAGTTATTAACTTAACACTCAAATAAAGAAATTAGTAATTTACTCTGCACATATTTTTAATGCAGTCACAGCCATTTTGTACAGTTACTTAATGTTGACTTTCGAATTGATTGGCAAAGTTTGTGGCCTCATGGCTCCACTTCTGATGGACCAATGTTCCCCATTCTTCACGTTCCCTTTATATTGCTGCCATCTAGCCCTGATAACCTTTCAGCCTCCCTCTAACACAGTAATGACTTGAGTTGTAAACTTTCCTCAGAACATAATGGACTGTCCCTGATAAGGTCCCTGACCATTATTAAGTAAAACTCCATGACAGGTCATGGCCTCTCCATTGATGCTGCCAGATCTGCTGAACTTTTCCAGCAATTTATGTTTTTGTTGTTGGTTATGGCTCATTACTTGGTAGTCCATTACTTGGACCCATGACTCATAGCACCTCACCTGACATATATGTCTTTGTATGGACTGTCTGCATTTGACTTGTATGACTGTGTGTAGCCAAATCCATATTGCAAGGACATCATTTCCCCAGACTTTTGTAGAGCTAAAAGTCTAACTGATAGAGTTTTATAAAATCATGATGGGCATAGATAAGGTGAATAGCAAATGGCTTTCCCTTAGGGTGGGGAAGTTCAAAACAAGAGGGCATATTTCTAAGGTGAGAGGAAAAAGATTTAAAATAGACCTGTGCGGCAACTTTTTTACATAGAGGGTGGTTTATATGTGCAATGAATAGCCAGAGGCAGTGGTAGATAATACAATTACAACATTCAAAAGACGTTTGGACAGGTTTATAGGAAAGATTTAGAGGGATATGGACTAAACGCAGGCAAGCTGACTAGTTTAGTTTGGGAAACCTGGTTAGGAATCGATGAGTATGATCAAAGGGTCTGTTTCCATGCTGTATGACACTATGACCATGGACAACCCCAGACTGCAATTGGACAAGCCCCTTTATAACTGTGGTGCTAACCCCTGACTGACAAATTCCCCTTCACCCAACTAAGCATTTTTCCCTTTTAACTTTGACATGTCAACACTTCAAACATATGCAGTGTGTTTGCCACTCAGGTCATTTGCTACAGCTCTGACATTGACTTAGCACCATACCGTACAAAGACTTGTCCACCCCACCTTGTCAGACTGGAACGTTGGCTTTTCAGAGCTTTCCACCACCATAAGGTGCCTGCTTCTTTGCCAAAAAGCAAGGACAAACTGCTGAGGTTGGCAGCCTCAAACTCAGTATGAAAGACCTTACACACTGAAAAAGCAATGTCACCCAAAGAAGCTGATACCTCCAAGTAAGCACTACAGACAGGGTGCATGCACTCAGAAGCAATGTCACAAATAAATACTGAATATCTCGAAGCACAAATAACACTGAACAATCAAAAGGAAGTGAACACCCGTAAATATCCTATCTCTACCGCAGTGAAAAGCCATCTAGTCTAGATCCCTGAGATGCCTGGCTGTTCCTAAATTCAACACAACCTGTCAGAAGCATCCAAGTTGTAGGTGTTACTCAGCTTCAAAATAGATGGTAGAAACCCTGAAATGGTGATTGCGTTGGTCCAAGGCATTGATGATGTGGTAAGGCTGATACTTTGGCAATGCCAAGTTGTGTGGCTGAAGTATTGAAGAGGATAGTGGACATAGAGCATACAGACGGTCTGCAGAAGATGCGGTTGTATGTAAAGAAAAGGCAAATGTCTGAAACAGGCATTCAGCAAGCTGCAGCAGTCACCAAGGAGACAGGTTAATAGATACTTGCTCCACTATACCTGTTGAAATTTTCTACAATTTTTCCATCTTTCTCAATGGAAGAGAAAAGAATTGGAATTATAATAGTAATAAAGCAAGCTGGGGAATTAATGAGGTGCAAATGCCTGGAAATAAGTTAGTTGTGGGCGGCACGGTGGCACAGTGGTTAGCACTGGTGTCTCACAGCGCCTGAGACCCGGGTTCATTTCCTGACTCAGGCGACTGACTGTGTGGAGTTTGCACGTTCTCCCCGTGTCTGCGTGGGTTTCCTCCGGGTGCTCCGGTTTCCTCCCACAGTCCAAAGATGTGCGGGTCAGGTGAATTGGCCATGCTAAATTGCCCGTAGTGTTAGGTAAAAGGGGTAAATGTAGGGGTATGGGTGGGTTGCGCTTCGGCGGGGTCGGTGTGGACTTGTTGGGCCGAAGGGCCTGTTTCCACACTGTAAGTCTAATCTAATTACTCAAGAGAGATTTTCTAAACTTATCATTTAAGACTTGAGAGGAATATTGAGAACTTGAGAGAACCTGCTTTATTTTATTGTCACCCTATTCAGTTTGATTCGTGCCACACCAGGGAGTGGAAAAATTCCATCCCAATTTAAATTAGTTCAGCATAACTTCCCTGCTTTTACATTCGACCTGTAGAGAACTCCAGTGTTTAGTATGCTTTTCTTTTGACTTTATTAACCTAACTTATGACTCTTAGTGATTGTATTTTTGTATCCTGTATTCTGTTTCAGATCTCTTTGCGCCTTTACACCATTTAGATACATAGAGCTAAATTTTATAGCACACCATTGTCCCCACAGCCCTAGCTAAAAAGTTGAATTAGAAATAAAAGGATAGCCCAAAGAAAGTTTAAAAATTAAAATATGTATGGATCAGATGCTGAGTTTTTTGTAAAATGTACGAGTAAAAAATGAGGTCTGCAGATGCTGGAGATCACAGCTGCAAATGTGTTGCTGGTCAAAGCACAGCAGGTTAGGCAGCATCTCAGGAATAGAGAATTCGACGTTTCGAGCATAAGCCCTTCATCAGGAATAAGAGAGAGAGAGCCAAGCAGGCTGAGATAAAAGGTAGGGAGGAGGGACTAGGGGGAGGGGCGATGGAGGTGGGATAGGTGGAATGTAGACAATAGAACATTGCAGACCTTGCATTGGATGATACTCAGTAATGTTTACATTGATAGTTCAGCAGGGATTTTGAAATTCTTGGCTTTGTAAGTTGATTAAAATTCTTTTGTCCCAATTTGTATCAACAGTGATTGGCTGGCTGGCTGGCAGCACTCAGTAAGTGAGTCTGTACTTTTTTAACCTTCAGTACAATGGTATTTGATGCCTGAGCTGTGATTAGTCCACACAATAGCATGTAAGATCACCAACCACACAGACCAGGAGTTGCAGTCAATCTTTAACCTTATTTAACCTTATTTTAACTTGTGTTTTACCAGCTTGATTGAGATTTTTGAGGAAATGATAAAGAGGATTGATGATGGCAAAGCAATGGATGTGGTCTATATCAACTTCAGTAAGGCGTTCAACAAGATTCCTCATGGTAGACTGGTTAACAAGATTAGATCACATGAAATATAGGGGTAACTAGCCATTAGGATACATAACTGGTTCAAAGGTAGGAGACAGAAAGTGATGACGGAGGATTGCTTTTCAGACTGGAGGCCTATGACCAGCGGCGTGCCGCAAGGATCAATGCTGGGTCCACTGCTTTTTGTCATTTATATAAATGATTTGGGTATAAATATAGGAGATGTGGATAGTAAGTTTGCACATGACACTAAAATCGGACAGCCAAGAAGGTTACCTCAGAGTAAAACAGAACCTTGATCGGATGGACCAATGGACAGCGGAGAGGCAAATCGAGTTTAATTTAGGTAAATATGAGTTGCTGCATTTTGGTAGAGCAAATCAGGGTGTTCACTCTCCTGCATATGGGCTTTTGAGTTCTCTTACTTGATTCAGGCCTATTGGGACTCTTTTGCTGTCTCAAATCCACATACTGACAGCAATTACAATAGCCTGCCAGCCTGGATTCACGAGAAAATTTTAACCATTTGGCTGAGGCTTTGATTTGTTTTCGGGTTTTGCTGTGGGCTGACCTAGAGTCCTACTGTTCAGAATATGCAATTGCCTCTACTTAAGTCGTGTTGCCCAAGCTCAGCCAGCCTGGTAACTTGCATTGGAATGCTTTGGAATCATATGCTGCAACTGCAGCATTTTCTAATGACAAAGCCAGTTATAGTCCCTGTTTAGGCTTCGTATAATTAGCACTTTTGTATGGTCACATTCTTAATCCCACATACCAAACAGTCTCTCAGCATTTCACTCAGGGTTAGATCAAAACACATGCCTCTGCCAGTCATCTCAAACTTTTCAAAAATCGCAATATGGATTCCCCTGGTTCTCGAACTGCCAAGTGAAACCAATAGTGTGAGAGTGAGAGGAGGCTTGGGGTTGCAATGTTCTTTAGCTAAATCTGTCTTGAAAGGTTTTCATATCTGGTGTCAGAATAATTATTCATTTTCATCTTCCCCAATGCCATTAGCCTGGAAAAAACTAACACATTCTTTCCACATTTGGGGCCCAGTTTTCAACCACCAGATCAAATGCGTCAAGCTTCCCAAATAGCGCTATGATGTCTGAAATGCTTACAACAATTCAAAGATGAATCTCTTCAGTGGCATGTTTCTCTTTCGTTACCACTGAAATATTCCATGAAGGCCGGAAACCTGTCACAACGGCACCCTTTATTGACACATGCACAGGACAAGACGCTGACTCGGCTATTTCAGAGCTGGCTCCAAGACTGAACAGGACTCCTGTTTATTTCCTTTCTTTTTTTATGATTGCGTAGCACTGTGATTAGGTGATATGCCTGCCATAGCTGAATAATTGGAGGTATGTAGCACAGGTGAGAGGCTTGTGGGGCAAACAGTATTGGTCTTTTAGATAAGATTCCTGACTGTCAAAGAAGGTTGCTCTGAAAGTGCTAGGAATCAGTACATTAAGCAGTTTGAGAGGTTTGTGGTGCAAGTTAGTAGCAGGTATCATGTGAAAATGATCACTGCTATGTTTCCCTAGGACCTGATACCATTCCCTTCTGAATGCGAACCGTGAGTGTTTCTTGGTCCCAAACTGCAGGACTTTCACATTTGCATCGCTATTACTCATGCCTCCAGAGCTGCATCCATACTCATTCGTGAAATAACTCCATAGATGTCGGTATCTTTTCACCAAGTCGCTCTTTATTTACATATGCATAGTGGCTCATTGGTTAGCACTGCTGCCTCACAGCACCAGGTTCAATTCCAGGCCGACTGTTTGTGTGGAGTTTGCACATTCTCCCCGTGTCTGCGTGGGTTTCCTCCAGGTGCTCTGGTTTCCTCCCACAGTCCAAAGATGTGCTAGCCAGGTGTATTGGCCATGCAAAATTGCCCATAGTGGTAGGTGCATTAGCCAGAGAGAAGTGGGTCTGGGTGGGTTGCTGTTTGGAGGGTTGGTGTGGACTGGTTGGGCCGAAGAGCCTGGTTCCACACTGTAGGGAAATTAATTAACCTTCATCGCACTGGTCCGACTTCCTCAAAGCCATCTCTCAATGTGAACAGAACCTTTGATACGCCTGTTCATTTTTTTTCTTTTTTTTCTTTTTTCCCACCATTAAGAAGTTTAAGATTTGCAACGTTGTAGGAAAGCCAGCAACAAAAGTGAAATAACTCCACAGAGACCAGTAACTCAACACCAAGTTGCCGTTGATTTACACACAGAGAGTCCTTGACACTAATCCAGCTCCCTCAGAGCCAGCTCTCAGAGTGAACAGAACCTCGGACATTCCGTTTTTTTCCCATTACCCTCACACTACCACCTAACTGCGGTAGTGCTTATTTTTTCCCCAGCACCCATGTTATGTGTGTGCAGGTGTGAGACACAAGATGCACAAATCTTTATTCAATATCCACCACCAGGAAGAAAGGAAACACCTGAGTGGACAGTGGCAAGCAATGCCCTTCACATCAAAGGGCAATACTTTGAGATCAAACAGTGAAGGGGTGGGCAGGGATTAAATCAAATACAGTTGGAGGGCGAAATAATGCACTCCACTCACTGCGGCGCCAACCTCTCCCTGAACAACTCTAGGGTGTTGGTGGACACCGCATGCTCCTTTTCCAGAGACACCCGGTCTCTAACATAACCGCAGAAGAGGGGCAGGCAGTCGGCCCTAACGACCCCCTCCATGGCCCGTTGCCTGGACCTGTTTATGGCCAGTTTAGCCAGGTCCAGGAGCAGACCCACGAGGAAGTCTTCAGATCTGCCTTAGGACTCCTGTTTATTTTTATTTTATTTTTAATTTATTTTTTTCTTTTTTTTACTGGTCCAGCTTCCATAGAGCCAGCTCTCAGAGTGAGCCAAACTTCTGACCCTCCTGTTTATTTTTTTTATTTTTTTTATTTTTTTCCCCCCACACTACTGCCTAACTGCGGTAGTGGTTATTTTTTCCCCAGCACCCATGTTGTGTGTGTGCAAGTGCGAGAAACAGTGAGAGTATCAAAGGTTCTGTTCACATTGAGAGATGACTTTGAGGAAGCCGGACCAGTGTGATGAAGATTAGATTAATTTCCCTACAGTGTGGAACCAGGCCCTTCAGCCCAACCAGTCCACACCAACCCTCCGAACAGCAACCCACCCAGACCCACTTCTCTCTGGCTAATGCACCTACCACTATGGGCAATTTTGCATGACTCCTGTTTTTTATTTTTTTTTGCTTTTTTTTAACCCCCACACTACCGCCTAACTGCGATAGTGCTTATTTTTCCCCCAGCACCCATGTTGTGTTTGTACAGGTGTGAGACACAGTGAGAGACACAAGGTGCACAAATCTTTATTCAAATTTTCACCGCCAGGAAGAAAGGAAATACCCAAGTGGCCAGTGACAAGCAGTGCCCTTCACATCAAAGGGCAATGCTGTGTGATCAAACAGTGAAGGGAGGGCAGGGATTAAATAAAAATAGAGTTGGAGGGGGAAATAATGCTCCACTCCTTGCAGCGCCCAGGACTTCTGTTTATTATTTTTTTAAAGAGTGAACAGGGTGTTTGACACCCTTTTTTTTATTTAACCCCACACTACCGCCTAACTGCGGTAGTGCTTATTCTTTCCCCAACACCCATGTTGTGTGTGTGCAGGTGTGGACACTGTGAAAGACACAAGATGCACAAATCTTTATTCAGATTCCACCACCAGGAAGAAAGGAAATACCCAAGTGGCCAGTGACAAACAGTGCCCTTCACATCAAAGGGCAATGCTGTGTGATCAAACAGTGAAGGGGAGGGCAGAGATTAAATCAAAATAGAGTTGGGGGGGGTAATGAACTCCACTCCCAGCAGCGCCCAGGACTCCTGTTTTTTTTCTTTTTTTGGAGTGGGTCTCCTGCTTTTCCTTTTTTTTAAAACCCCCACACTACCGCCTAACTGCAATAGTGCTTATTTTTTTCCCCAACACCCATGTTGTGTGTGTGCAGGTGTGAGACACAGTGACAGACACAAGGTGCACAAATCTTTATTCGGTTTCCACCACCAGGAAGAAAGGAAATACCCAAGTGGCCAGTGACAAGCAGTGCCCTTCACATCAAAGGGCAATGCTGTGTGATCAAACAGTGAAGGGGAGGGAAGGGATTACAGAGTTGGAGGGGGAGATACTTCTGTTTATTTTTTTCCTTCTTTTTTCTTTTTTTCATGTTATGTGTATGCAGGTGTAAGACACAGTGAGAGACACAAAGTGTACAAATCTTTATTCAATTTCCACCACCAGGAAGATAGGAAAACACCCAGGTGGTCAGTGACAAACAGTGCCCTTCGCATCAAAGGGCAATGCTGTGTGGTCAAACAGTGAAGGGGAGGGCAGGGACTAAATCAAAATAGAGTTGGAGGGGGAAATAATGCACTCCACTCCCTGCAGCGCCCAGGACTCCTGTTTATTTTTTTCTAATTTTTTTCTTTGTTTTTTTTATTAACCCCCGCATTACCGCCTAACTGAGGTAGTGCTTATTTTATCCCCAGCACCCATGGTGTGTGCGCGCAGGTGTGAGACACAGTGAGAGACACAAGGTGTACGAATCTTTATTTAATTTCCACCACCAGGAAGATAGGAAAACACCCGGGTGGCCAGTGACAAGCAGTGCCCTTAACATCAAAGGGCAATCCTGTGTGATCAACCAGTGAAGGGGAGGGCAGGAACTAAATCAAAATAGAGTTGGAGGGGGAAATAATGCACTCTACTCCCTGCAGCGCCCAGGACTCCTGTTTATTTATTTATTTTTGTTTGTTTCCCCTGCACTACCGCCTAACTGCGGTAGTGCTTATTATTTTTTTCCCCAGCACCCATGGTGTGTGTGTGCAGGTGTGAGACACAGTGAGAGACACAAGGTGTACAAATCTTTATTCAATTTCCACCACCAGGAAAAGTAGGAAAACACCCGAGTGGCCTGTGACAAGCAGTGCCCTTCACATCAAAAAGGGCAATGCTGTGTGAACAAACAGTGAAGGGGAGGGCAGGGACTAAATCAAAATAGAGTTGGAGGGGGAAATGATGCACTCTACTCCCTGCAGCGCCCAGGACTCCTGTTTATATCTGTCAGGCAGGAGTTTTTGATTGGACAGGTTAACTGCCCCAATCAGGGAACTCATCTGTCCCTTCATGGGCATTTGCCAACTGCATTATATACTTGCCATTACAAATGACTTCTCAAATTCTGCCATATAATTCATATTGCTTGCTGACTTTAGGCCAGAAGATTAAAACGAATGTTAATTTTTCACCAATTGTTATCATATTTGTAATATCAGCTCTAATGTAAAGTTACTTATAAAATTACACACAGTTACATCTAATACTATGATTCTGTGAGAAAGTTAACAATTTCGGGAGCAGCTGACCTTGTTCCAATCACTGCATATTTATAAATAGATTCTTAGAAACTAAAGAACTTAAAAGAACATGGGATGGATTACAATAGCTCAGGAAGGAAATTGACCACCGAAAGCTTGTAGGTTTGCTCGCTGAGCTGATAGGTGTGTACTCAGACATTTCATCACCATGCTAGGTAATATCATCAGTGAGCCTCTGATGAAGCACTGGTATTCTCTCCCACTTGCTATTTATGTGTCTTTGTCTGTTGTGGTGGGTGATATCACTTCTGGGATTGTTTATCAGAGGTTGGTAAATGGGGTCCAAATCGACATCTTTGTTGATGGAGTTCCAGTTTGAATGCCAGGACTCCAGGAATTCTCATGCATGTCTTTGTTTAGCCTGTCCCAGGATGGATGTATTGTCCCAGTTGAACTGGTGTCCCTCTTTGTCTGTGTGTATGAATACCAGTGATGGTTGGTCATGTCTTTTGGTGGCTAGTTGGTGCTCATTTATCCTGGTGGATATCTGTCCACTGTAATATTTGTTGCAGTCATAGAGATGTGCAGTGCAGAAACAGACTCCTCGGTCAACCAGATCTGTTAACCTAATCTAGTCCCATTTGCCAGCACTTGGCCCATATCCCTCTAAACTCTTCCTATTCATATACTCATCCACATGCTTTTTAAATGTTGCAATCATACCAGTCTCCACCACTTCCTCTGGCAGTGCATTCCATACATGCACCACCCTCTGCGTGAAAAAATTGCCCCTTAGGTCCCTTTTATATCTTTCCTCTCTTACCCTAAACCTATGCCCTCTAGTTCTGGACTCTCCCACCCCATGGAAAAGACTTTGCCTATTTATCATGTCCCTCATGATTTTTGAACCTCTATAAGGTCACCCCTCAGCTCCAGGGTAAACAGCCCCAGCCTATTCAGCTTCTCCCTATAGTTCAAATCCTCCAACCCTGGCAACATCCTTGTAAATCTTTTCTGAACCCTTTCAAGTTTCACACCGTCCTTCCAATAGGAAGGAGACCAGAATTGCACGCAATGTTCCAAAAGTGGCCTAACCAATGTCCTGTACAGTTGCAACATGCCCTCTGAACTCCTAGACTCAATACTCTGACCAATAAAGGAAAGCATACCAAGCACCTTCTTCCCTATCCTATATACCAGCAACCCTACTTTCAAGGAGCTATGAACGTGCACTCTTTGTTCAGCAACACTCCCTAGGACCTTACCATTAAGTGTATAAGTCCTGTTATGATTTATTTTTCCAAAATGCAACACCATGCACTTATCTAAATTAAACTCCAACTGCCACTCCTCAGCCCATTGGCCCATCTGATCAAGATCTCATTGTAATCTGAGGTAACCTTCTTCACTGACCACTACACCTCCAATTTTGGTGTCATCTGCAAACTTTCGAACTATACCTATATTCACATCCAAATCATTTATACAAATGACGAAAAGCAGTTGTCCCAGCACTGATCCTGTGCACACCACCGATCACAGGCGTCCAGTCTGAAAAGCAACCCTTCACCACCACTCTCTGTCTTCTACCTTTGAGCCAGTGTGTGTCCAAATGGTTAGTTCTCCCTGTATTCCATGTGATCTAATCTTGCTAACCAGTCTCCCATGGGCAACCTTGTTGAATGCCTTACTGAAGTCCATATAAATCACGTCCACTACTCTGCCCTCATCAATCCTCTTTGTTACTTCTTCATAAAACACAATCAAGTTCTTGACAAATGATTTCCCATGCACAAAGCTATGCTGACTATCCCTAATCAGTCCTTGCCTTTCCAAATATATGAAACTCCTGTCTGTCAGGATTCCCTCCAACAACTTGTTCACCACCTGCAATGTCAGGTTCACCAGTCTATAGTTCCCTGACTTTCCCTTACCACCTTTTTTAAATAGTGGTGCCATGTTAGCCAACCTCCCGTCTTCTGGCACCTCACCTGTGACTATCGATGATACAAATATCTGAGCAAGGGGCCCAGCAATTACTTCCCTAGCTTCCCATAGAGTTCTAGGGTACACCTGATGAGGTCCTGGGGATTTATGCACTTTTCTGTGTTTCAAGACATCCAACACCTCTTCCTTTGTAATGTGGACATTTTTCATGATGTTACCATTTATTTCTCCACATTCTATATCTTCCACGTTCTTTTCCACAGTAAACACTGATGCAAAATACTTGTTTAATATCTCCCCCATCTCCTGCAGCTCTACACATAGGCTGCCTTGCTGATCTTTGAGGGGCTCTATTCTCTACTTGGTTACCTTTTTATCCTTAATTTATTTATAAAATCCCTATTGATATCCTTAACCCTATTTGTCAAAGCTTTCTCATGTCCCTTTTTGCCCTCCTGATTTCCCTCTTAAGTATATTCCTCCTGACTTTATACTCTCCTAAGGATTCTCTCAATCCCTCCTGTGTATACCTGACATATGCTTCCTTCTTTTTCTTAACCAAATCCTCAGTTTCTCTAGTCATCCAGCATTCCCAATACCTACCAGCCTTTCCTTTCACTCGAACAGGAATATTCCATCTCTGGACTCTCTTCTCATTTTTGAAGGCATTCCATTTTCCAGCTATGCCTTTATCTGCAAACATCTGCCCCAATCAGCTTTTGAAAGGTCTTGCCTTGTCAAAATTAGCCTTCCTCCAATTTAGAACTTCAACTTTTAGATCAGGTCTAATGTTTTCCATCACTATTTTAAATTATGGTCCCTGGCCCCAAAATGCTCCCTCACTGACACCTCAGTCACCGACCATGCCTTATTTCCCAAGAGTATGTCAAGTTTTTCACCTTCTCTAGGAGGTACATTCTCACACTGAATCAGAAAATTTTCTTGTACACACTTAACAAATTCTTTTCCATCCAAACCCTTAATATTATGGCAGTCCCAGTTTTTGTTGAGAAGTTAAAATCCCCTACCATAACCACACTATTATTCTTCTTACAGGGCGTATTGTATACAATGTTCATTCTGTTGGTTGTCGGTATGGGGTCCTTTAACTTAATCAAATGCAACAAATTAGAAGAAACCCGCAAACACATAAACAACATCCTTACTGTTGTAAAGTTCACCAAAGAGTAAGACAACAACAATAGACTTCCCTTCCTAGATGCCACTATGGAACAAAAAGCTAATGCAGAACTATAGACTAGTGTTCACAGGAAAGCCACACACACTGACCAGATACGAGAAGTGTGGTGCTGGAAAAGCACAGCTGGTCAGGCAGCATCCAAGGAGCAAAAGAGTCGACGTTTCGAGCATAAGCTCTTCAGGAATGAGGTTGTGGCCCAAGGGGGCTGAGAGATAAATGGGAGGGGGATGGAGCTGGACAGAAGGTAGCTGGATATGCGATAGTTAGATGGAGGTTGGGGAGGTGATGCTGATAGGTCAGAAAGAAAGGTGGAGCAGATAGGTGGGAAGGAAGATGGACAGATAGGACAGTTCAAGGGCGGTGCCAAGTTGGAATGTTGGCTCTGGGATAAGGTGGGGGAGGGGAAATGAAGAAACTGGTGATATCAACATTGATTCCGTGTGGTTGGAGGGTCCCAAGGCAGAAGCTGAGGCGTTTTTCATCCAGGTGTCAGGTGGTAGAGTTTGGTGGTGGAGGAGGCCCAGGATTTACATGTCCTTGTCAAAGTGGGAGAGGGAGTTAAAGTGTTCAGCAACAGGGCGGTGGGATTGTTTAGTGCATGTGTCCCAGAGATGTTCTCTAAAACGTTCTGCAGGTTGGTGTCCTGTGTACCGAATGTAGAGTCGACCACACTGAGGGCAATGGATGCAGTAGATGATGTGTGTGGAAGTAAAGATAAATCTGCCTGGTGGATGTGGAAGGATCCTTTGGGGCCTTGGATGGAGGTGACGGGTAATGTGTGCGTGCAGGTTCTGCAATTCTTGCTGTGACAAGGGAAATGCCGGGAGTGGAGGGTGGTAGGTGAGGGTCATGGACCAAATAAGGGAGTCGTGGAGGGAATAATCTCTGCAGAACACAGATAGGGCTGGGGAGGAAAATATATCCCTGGTGGTGGGGTCTGTTCATTAGTGGCGGAAATGGCGGAGGATGTTGCATTTTAGGATGTTTTGAATGTGAAGATGATCAGAGGATTAGATAGGGTGGGCAGTGAGAGCCTTTTTCCCCAGATGGTGATAGATAGCACGAGGGGACATATCTTTAAATTGAGGGGTGACAGATATAGGATAGATTTCAGAGGTAGTTTGTTTACTCATAGAATGGTAAGGGCATTGAATGCCCTGCCTGCAACAGTAGTAGACTTGCCAGTGTTCAGGGCATTTAAATGGTCTGTAGATAAACGTATGGATCATAATGAAATAGTGTAGGTTAAATGGGCTTCAGGTTGGTTTCACAGATCGGCACAACATTAAGCGCCAAAAGGCCTGTACTGCGCTGTAATGTTCTATTGTATCCAGAGGTTGGTGAGGTGGAAGGTGAGGACCCGGGTATGGGGGTCCTGTCCTTGTTGCGATGGGAGAGTTGGGGTTCAAGGGCAGAGGTGCAAGAAGTGGAGGAGATGCTCTGCATGGCATCGTTGACAACATGGGAGGGGAAATTGCGGTCCTTGAAAAAGGAGGCCATCTGGGATGTGCTGTGGTGGAATTGGTTCTCATGGGAGCAGATGTGGCAGAGGTGGAGGAATTATGAGTAAGTGATAGTGTTTTTACAGGAGGCAACTTAGGAGGAGATGTAATCCAGGTAGGTGTGTGAGTTGGTGGGTTTGAAGTAGACTCTGTTTAGTGTGTGGGTCCCAGAGATGTTCTTTAAAACATTCCGCAAGTTGGTGAAACACTCTGCCAAGGACATGCAAGTCCTGGGCCTCCTCTAATGACAAACTAGCCACTTGTCGCCTGGAGGAAAAACAATTCATCTTCAGCCTTAGGACCCTCCAATCACACAGGATCAGTGTAGATTTTACCAGTTTCTTTATTTCCCTTCCCCCCACCTTATCTCAGAGCCAACCGTCCAACTTGGCACCACCCTCTTAAACTGTCCTACCTGTCATCTTCCTTCTCAACTATCCTCTCCACTCTTCTTTCTGACCTATCACCATCACTCCCCACCTCCATCTACCTATCACATTCCTACCTACCTTGCCCCCAGCCCCACCCCCCTCCTATTTATCTCTGAACCCTTTGGGCCACCCCTTCGTTCCTGATGAAGAGCTTATGCTCAAAACATCAACTCTCCTGCTCCTCGGATGCTGCCTGATCGGCTGTGCTTTTCCAGCACCACACCTTTAGACTCTAATCTCCAGCATTTGCAGTCTTCACTTTCTCCACACTGACCAGATATTCATCTGCAGGAGGAATCATCCCAATACCCAGAAATGGAACTGCATCAGGACATTATTTAAATGAGCCACAACACACTACAGCACGCAGGAACTACGAGAAGCCAAAGAAAACCACCTATACAACATATTTAGGATAAACGGGTACTGATAAGTGCAGTCCATCAATTCCTGCACAACAGACCTAAACAAGAAGGCACAACACGCCCAGAGACTCTAGCCACCCTGCCATACATTAAAGACATCTCGGAAATGACAGCCAGACTACTTCAGCCCCATGGCATCTTCGTAACCCACAAACCTACCACCACACTGAAACAGCTCCTGTTGAATTTAATGTACCCCGTACCAACAACCAGCAGAAGGAATGTCATATACAAAATATCCTGCAAGGACTGCAACAAACCTTACATTGGATAGACGGACAGGAAACTAGCCACCAGGATACATGAGCACCAACTAGCCACTAAAAGACATGACCAATTGTCACTAGTATCCACACTTACAGATGAAGAGGGACACCAGTTCAACTGGGACAATACATCCATCCTGGAACAGGCTAAACAAAGACACACATGGGAATTCCTAGAGGCCTGGCATTCAAACCAGAACTCCATTAACAAACATATCGATTTGGACCCCATTTACCAATCTCTCAGAAACAGAACTGGAAGTGATATTACTCACCACAACTGACCAAGATGCATATATAGCAAGCTGGATTTGATAATGTTAACTAGCATGGGGTCAAAACGTCTAAGACTAAACCGACAAGCTCAGTGTGCAAACTTACAACATGAGCTACAAATGTTCTCCAAAATTGCAAACTGATCACCACCTTCTCAAGGGCAACTAGAGGTGAGCCACAAATGCTCACATTTGCAGCAGCACTGATACAGGTATACCACAAAAATCCAAAAGAAAGGCTGTTATCCAGGAAGGTATAGTTGATGTAGAAGCTCAGACTTGATCTTGATGAATGACAAAACAAGCTCAAGGACCTAACGAGTCGATTACTGGTCATATTTCTTAAGTTCAGAGGTGCAGTCTATCCTTGTAATTAGAACTACCATCTTTCAACTTTGCTATCACTGTCATAGAGTCAGAGAGATGTACAGCATGAGAACAGACCCTTTGGTCTTTCCCCTCTCATCCTAAACCTATGCCCTCTAGTTCTGGACTCCCCTACCCCAGGGAAAAGACTTTGTCTATTTACCCTATCTATGCCCCTCATAATTTTGTAAACCTCTATAAGGTCACCCCTCAGCCTTCGACGCTCCAGGGAAAACAGCCCCTGTCTGTTCAGCCTCTCCCCAGAGCTCAAATCCTGCAACCCTGGCAACATCCTTGTAAATCATTTCTGAACCTTTTCAAGTTTCACAACATCTTTCCGATAGGAAGGAGACCAGAATTGCACACAACCAATTCCTTCCTCAGATTGTTTCCTGCATCATAGTACAATTGTTGCAATTCTGTTTGTCAAAACCTCACCCTATATTCTTACCTTCATGAATAACAATGAAATATTTTCTAATCAACCTATTCAGATGTCTTCTGATGTACTTCTGGAGCAGGTGGGACTTTAACCTTGGGCCTTTTGGCCTGGATGAAGGGGCACTACCATCGCACTATAAAACATATCACTAGTAGCAATTACTTTGGATATTCCAACGTGTGGCGATGACAGTCAAATTGCCATTTCAGTCCTTTTTTTTCTGTTAGAACTGAGCTCTGAATTTCTAACTGGCAATTCTGATCCCAGCCCTTTCAGAAGTGCAGAGTGTATCTGAAATCGAGCAGTTCCCTCAAAGTGCAAGATAATTGAGGGACATCAAGTCACATCACTTTTGGTGATTAAATGCCATATTCTGTGATTTTAAATGCCCAGTAGCACAGCCAGCCACTTTGACCTCCTATGAAATGATAGGAATGTAGATAAATGTGGGATTAGGATGCAGGAGATTAAAGGATTTTGGTGTCAGATGGTGTTGGGGCAACCCATGGCCAAACATGGCACAAGATGGCTGCCCCTGATTTTTAATTGGCATAAAATGGCTGAAAAGATTTTTCTAGCTGCACTAACTGAATTAGCTTGCTTGTTCAGTGTTAAAATGAAATTGTAAGTTGTGACAATGGTAGCTTTGAGAAGAAGGTAAACCCAAGGTAACAGACAGAGTATAGAATCTTACAAATTAAAATACAGCAACAGATGTCTGTAAGAGTCAGTATAATAAGAGCTGTTTGGGAACAGACAGCCCAAACTTTATAGTTTAGCAAGACTTAAAAGTATGATCCCATAATAACAGAGCTGAAAATGTGTTGCTGGAAAAGCGCAGCAGGTCAGGCAGCATCTAAGGAACAGGAGATTCGACGTTTCGGGCATAAGCCCTTCTTCAGGAAAAGAAGAGCTTATGCCCGAAATGTCGAATCTCCTGTTCCTTGGATGCTGCCTGACCTGCTGCGTTTTTCCAGCAACACATTTTCAGCTCTGATCTTCAGCATCTGCAGACCTCACTTTCTCCCCATAATAACAGAGACTGGTTTCGATAAACACACTCACAGGAACGTTTGCTCTGTCAGTAGAGATGATTAGAATGATAAAAAATAAGAAATAAGATAACTTCATGAGAGTACCAAGAGATAAATAATGCAGCAAGGAGGGCAGAAACAATGGTGAAACAATGATCTCAAGAATAAGTAATTGTCACATTGAACCTAACAACCGGCCTGAAGAATCCAAATAAGCTTCTTTTAAGGACTTAATGGAGTTATAGATGTGCTTGAATTTCATTCCTATTGATGGGATTTAAATAGGTGCTTTATGAAAGGTATTTAAAGTAATGATAGTAAAATCCATCCTATTATCAAATTTCAATTTTAAACCATCTTACAGCATGCAAAATAAAAGAGGTTGTAAAAGGCAGCTGCTGGGTAGAGAGACTGGATTTGTTTGACTTTTCCAAATCAGCTGAGAGGGAAGCTGCTCCTGAAATTTTTTGCTTTCTCACAGAGTCATGGTATTAGGTGTAAAAATGTATAACTTTATAAGTACCTTTATATTAGAGCTGACATTACAAATATGAAAGCAATTGGTAGAAATTAACGTTCTTTTTAATCTTCTGTCCTAAGGTCAGCAAGCATTACGAATTATATGACCGAACTTGAAAAGTCATTTGTAATAGGAAGTATATAATGCAGCTGACAAATGTCTAGGAAGGGGCATAACAATTGGTGCTGGAATGTAAAATAATGGGGTGCGTTATAAGAGCGCAAGACCTGATGATAATAATATCTGGTAAATATCATGAGATCATAGGAAACTTATAATTAACCATGAAGTTATCCATTATTGATTGTGCATTCATGGGATTAATGTGGGTGTCACAGCTGATGTGGCAAGCACTGATGTCAATGTTGCACATAAATAATGTAACACCTATAAATATCCTGTACTTTATTAGGAAAGATAAAGTGTCACTGACCTCCAATCTGATCTGTAATTAAGGGGTCAACTGGGCCCCATGTGACTGCTAGATTTGGGAAAGTCTTTGGCCTCTCCTGGAAGTGTGGTAAAAGAGCTCTGAACAAAAGTCACTTGTACTGCTGAACACAGACTGGAGACTCCTCTTTGATGTCTCTTCCCAACAGATGGTTAGGGAGCCAGAAAAGTACGGCTGCAGGGAAGGCATAGGCTGCTAAATAAGTAGAAGTGGAGCAGTTATGAGACCTGAAGGGAAGAGGTGAGAATTAGTCATGTAGGTTGCCATGGAATGTCAGGTCAGGTAGGGAAGGTATTCTTGGTATGGAAAGGGTTTGATCCTTTCCAGCAGGGAGATCAGGCTTTGGGCCGGGGTGGGAAGTTGTTATGTCCCAGGATGAATGTGGAGATTAGAATCATGTAAGTTTGGGGAGGGGGGAGCTTGTTGGGTGTATTTGTCAGGGGTCCAGTGTGTATGAGGTCAGGAGAGATATAATTGAAAGTTGAGGGGAAGGATCAGTTTAATAGTTACCCAGGAGTTACACAAGCTTTTAACTCTCCAAGTTTATCTGAGTAACTACTTGCTAAATTGAGGTGGATCCCTCTGAATTCTCCAGCTGTCCAGATTCTGGGGAATTTCCTACTAGAATCTTTGATTTAGCAGTTCCCACGGAGTCTGCTGCATCTGAGATTCCACAGGGTTTTGACATACAACATTAGTTTGTGCTTTTTCATTTTATTTCTGGCTAACAAAGTATCTGGGACAACCTTTCTCCTACAGTCAGTTTTTAAAAGATTCCCTTCCCCTTACTCTGCTAAGGATCACTCACCCATACCTACAACTGTACTTCCTGCTGTGCTGTGGCTGCTTTAGAGAAAGCCATCTAACATTCCCAACTGCCCTTTTCTGTTGAAGTATCTCCTGTACATACTGCAGTTCCAATGCTCCGAGCTGCAATGTTTCAAGCTAGAGACATCAACTGGAGATGTAGCAATATGGAGTATTCTCATATTACATTCATGACTCTTGTCTGTGTTGTCATCATTTATCCTTGTATCTGCATTAATCAGCACCAATTTACATCTAGAACTAATTGAAAACTTTGAATCCTAGTTTAATTCGTTGATTGATTAGTTTTAGTTGAAATTAATTAGTAATTATTACATATTATTTGTGTCTGGCAGATATTTATATAACTCAACTGTATCTGTTAAACATTTCCTTCTGTTTAGTATCATAATTTTCTCAAGGGCAATCAGGATGCATAACAGTTACAGCAATGTCCATATCCTATGAAAGAATTTTTTATATGTTGTATTTATTTTCTTCCCTAAACTCTTTGGCTTTTTAGTCCACTTGTTTACCTAAAGGATGTCATGCTGTTAAATTAAACCCCTAATTCTAATCCTTAGGCTCCACTGCTTCTCATTCAGTGCTGACATTGATGTTACTGTTGAGCTTTTCTGTCCCTTGCAGTATTTTGCTTTGTGATTAACCAGGTGATTAATTAATCTTAAATTATTAATTCAGTTCAATTCCCAATTGCTAACCATAAGATGAAGTTAAAAATCACACAACACAAGGTTATAGTCCAACGGGTTTATTTGGCAGCACTAGCTTTCAGAGAGCTGCTCCTTCATCAGATAGTTGTAGAGCAGGACCAAAGACACACAATTTATAGCTAAAGATTACAGTGTTATGCAACTGCGATGATATATTGAACAAACCTTGATTGTTATTAAGTCTTTCACATTTTTAGAGTGGGTTGCAGGTATCAATTTATTACCTTCTCAAGGGCAAGGGATAATGAACTGAAACCTGTAACCCATTCTAAAAGATGAAAGACTTAACAACAATCAAAGCTTATTCAATATCTCATTTCAGTTGCATGACACTGTAATCTTTAGCTATAAATTCTGTGTCTCATGGTCCTGCTCTATAACTACCTGATGAAGGAGCAGCACTCCGAAAGTTAGTGCTTCCAAATAAACCTGCTTGACTATAACCTGGGTGTTGTGTGATATTTTAACTTTGTCCATCCCAGTCCAACATCAGCTCCTCCACATCATAACCATAAGATGGCCTGTTCTCTTTTGGTTCAGGAATGTGTTGCTCCAGAAAACTACCCTAAATGAATTCCAGAAATAATACTGTCAAATATAATTACTAAGCCAGTATACTCTTGTAACACAATTACTTTTAATTTTTTCACAGCTATTATGCATTGTAGTTTACAAGTTATCACAATATATTGAAATCTATTGTTATGATTATGCATTGTCATATCATCAGATCTGTCAAACAGTAAGATAGTTCTGGAAATTAATGTTATATTTATTATCAATATTTTAGTAGTGGATATCCATCAAGGCTGGTGTGGACCATGTAAAGCAATGTTAAGTGTGTTCAGAAAATTGAAAATGGAGTTTGGAGATGAGCTGTTACATTTTCATACAGTGAGTATCTGTGGAGTATAATGAAGATTTTAAAAAAATATTGTATTCAACACAACTGCTATTAGTTTCAAAGTAATTTTACCTCCTAGGTTGAAGCTAGCCTCATTCCTTTGTTAAAAGGATTTGAAGGAAAGTGTGAACCTGCCTTCATATTCATTGTGGTAAGTTAAAAATACTGATTAGAAATTGATCAGAAATTATGAATTATGAAATTTTAAAATAAATTTCTTTTTTCAGGCTGGTAAGATTGCAGATTATGTAAAGGGTGTCAATGCACCAGTTATACATAACAAAATTGTTGCATTTTTGGAGAGGGAAATTGAATTCTATGAAAAAGGAGTTGAACGTGAAGAAGTAAGTATTATCATCAACCTATTCTAGTTATGAAAAGACACTTTATAACTTTCAAGACTTTTAACTGAATGTATATGTTCTGATATGGAACAGCATTAGGAATATATCTAAGAAAGGGAAACAAAACTTCAAGCAACAAATGGACTACTTATTCTACAAAAGTTCCATGCTTTGAGTTTTGAATTAATCTAATGCTTTGCCTCTATTACTTCACCTGATAGATCATTATTAATAGTTCTCATCGATTGGGTTAGTGCACCATTTATGCAGTTTCACAATACGACAAATCACCATGGTAAGAATGTCAGAAATAGAAGAGTACATCAAGTAATCTTTAAGCCTCCTCCATCATTTGATTTAATTATGAATGATCTTCAGCTTCAACATGCACATTCCTGTCCACACTTACCTTGATTCATTCACTGAGAGGCCAGCTCTCTTCAACTTTAAATGTATTCACCAGTAGACCATTGACAACCTCTGTTATTCTATAAGGTGATGCAAGTAGGGGTCATTCATTAGCCGATTACTGGAACAACTCAGGGTTGGGATTTTGGAGTTAAAGTATGTCATTGGGTATGTTAGGGGTTGTCACTTTTGCTGGCACCTTGGATGAGTTTTATCACTTGATCATTTGCTTTTCAGCGCATTACAAATATATACAAATTTTTCCACGATTGAACAGCAAATCAGTTATGATAAGCAGCCAAGAAATTCTCACACCCACCAGGACATTCCAGGGCCTAAGGTTCAGGTGCTATATTTAAAGGTTCACTCAGATGGGCTTCCACTCACTACAAGTCTGAAGCATCATTGGTGCCTGTATTTGTCACTCCAACCCAATCTTCCCCAGTGAGGTTTCTGAGTAATACAAACTGACCTCAAGATTCAGCCATCCCTCACTCAATGTTGTGCTCCAGGCTGTCCATGATAGATGTGAAGTCCTCTTCATTAAGAAATAGCAGCAAGAAGCCCTTCCATCAAATACTGATCAAGGCTTAACTCAAAGTACAGGTCAGCACTAGTGGCCTGCATGAAAAGACCTGGATTCAGTGAACAAAGTAGTTGAATGATCTCCTGTACTCTGCTAATGTAAGTGGTATGGTCTACTCACTGCAAACTGACTTATGATGCTCATAAGAGCATCATTCAATCTAACTGTGTCATTGCATATGCCACAGAATGATTGCCTACAATGCTTAGAACCACACTGCTGATGTGCAATGAAGGACTCAGAATCATCTCATGCTCCCAATATTTTAACACTTCCCAGGAAACACTTGTACCCATTGTCATCACACTTAATTCTCCTCTTTCTCCAGTGGTAAGACAAGATTGTCCACAATAGTAAGGGGAATACCTAGTCCTGATAGTGGTGCTGAATACTTGCAACCATGTCCCTCTCAAATTTGAGGCTTCAGGGCCAGCAGCTATTTTTATTTTCTTTCTGCATAGACTTCCAGGATCTACTGGTGGCTTTGACTTCCAAAACTGAAAGTTGGTGCTGGGAACAGTATTACTTGTGTTGATTGGTGTGCATCAATTCTTGGAGCAGCTGCACATATGTACAGCTTAAAGGATATATTGGCTGCTAGGGAAGGACTGTGATTATTTCTGCACTGTTAGTGGAGAGACAGGAATGAAACAAAGCCAGTGAAGAAAATTGCAGTCTGCTGTTCTCAGATGTGCAGTGTCACACATTGGTTGATATAAGTGATTGTGAATTTTTGCGACCTAATTATTTCACTCCTCCAATGCAGATGGAACAAAATGACAACTCCTTCAGTGCCAAGGAGTCACCATCCTGGAACTCCCTTTCTAACAAAACTGTACATGTGTCCATCGCCACTTTCTCAAGGACATGTAAGGATTGACAAAAAGTGCTGGCCCTGACAGCAATACCCATATCCATGAATGAATTGTAGTCTCCTTTTGCATCCACTATAAAAGGTGAAAGCAGAAGATGTTACGACCCACCCCCAAGCAACAGCACCACCACCACCACCATCATCTCTGAAGACAGAACAATAAAGAACAAAGAACAATACAGCATAGGGACAGGCCCTTCGGCCTTCTAAGACTGCGCTGACATATTTTGCTCTTCCAAATTAAACCTGTCTTCGCTTACAAGATCCATGTCCCTCTTATCCCTTCCAATCCATGTATTCATCCAGCTGCTTCTTGAATGCTGCTGTTGTATCTGTTTCCACCACGTCCTCTGGCAATATGTTCCAGGCACTCACCACTCTTTTTGTGAAAAACATGCTTCGCATATCTCTTTTAAACTTCCCCTCTCACACCTTGAACCTATGTCCTCTAGTAATTGACCTCTCTACCCTGGGGAGAAAGCTTCATACTTTCCACTCTGTCCTTGCCATTCACAATCTTATAAACTTCTATCAGGCCGCCCCCTCAACTTTCTGCGTTCTAGTAAAAGCAAACCCTGTCTATCCAACTATTCTTCATAGCTAAAATCCCCCATATCAGGCAACATCCTGGTAAATCTTTTTTTATATTCAACACTCCTTCCAATAACGGCATGCATGCTATAAGTCTTTCTACCTGCGCTGCCACTTCAGTGATCAGTGGACCTGCACACCCAGATCTCTCTACATTTTAATACTCCTAAAGGTTCTGCCATTCATTTATAATTTCCACCTGTACTTGATCTTCCATAATGCATCATCTCACATATGTCTGGATCAAAGTCCATCTGCGATTTTTCTGCTCATGATTCTAACTGATCTGTATCCTGCTGTATTCTCTGACAATCGTCCTCACTATCCGCAACTTCACCAATCTTTGCATCATCTGCAAACTTACTAATTAGACCAGCTACATTTTCTTCCAAATCATTTATGTAGATCATGAGCAGCAAAGATCCCAGCACTGATCCCTGTGGAATACCACTAGTCACAGTCCTCCATTCTGAAAAGCGTTCTTCCATCACTATTTTCTGTCTCCTATGACTAAGCCAGTTCTGGTCCACCTTGCCAGTTCACCCCGATACTATGAGACTTCACCGTTTGTACCAGTATACCATGAGGGACCTTGCCAAAGACTTTACTGAGGGGGATTCAAGATGGCTGCATCTTGTTAGGATTACGTTTGCTGGACTCCGCGCTGCAACACCAACCCGACAGAGCCCGGACCCATCCCAAACACTTTACTGTGAGTAGAAACACAGTAAAGGAGCTAGAAACCTGAAAAAAATGTACTTACCTTTGTCCTTGCAGCTGGCGAATGCCGTAGAAAGAAAGAAGCTCACCTGGTGCGGGGGCCACGGCCCAGCCCTCTAAAGCAGTGGGCTTGCTTACTCACCAGACCGTGGTTGAGGAGCTGGCCAAATCTCGCAAGGAACTTGCAAGGAACTGGGAGGCAGATCCAGGAAAAAAATCAAGGAGAAACTATGCTGCAAGACCTTGGAAAAAGGACCGATCAGCATGAGCGCCAGGTTGCAGGAGTAGAGGCAGAGACTGACTCCTCCAATAGCTGGATTGAAGCCCTGGAAACACAGCTCCATAGTCTGTTGGATCTGGTAGACGATCTTGAAAACAGGGGCAGAAGAAAGAACCTGCGCATTATTGGCACACCGGAGGGGATGGAAAGTGAGCAGCCGTTGGAGTTCTTCGAGAAGTGGTTCCTGGAGTTCCTTGGTTTGGAGATTGAGAAGAGAAGGAATAACAATTGCAAGAGTCGACTGGATTGTGGCACGAAACCCAGGTGCAGATCAGCGCCCATGTCATCATTATAAAGACAAGAACAGGGTCGTAGAAGCCTCTAGAGCCCTGGTTAGGGATTCAAGGGCATTGGTATGTGGCATTTCCACAGTTATATTTTTTCAAGACTTCCCTGTGGCAGTGGTCTGGAAAAGAAAGTCCTACAATGGCATCAAGCTTGGAATCCAGTATTCTTTAAAATATCCAGCGGTGCTTTGGATCAATCATAATGGATCCATACATTTGTTTGAGTTGCCAGAGAAAGCAAAGAACTTCGTGGACATGCTAACTTATGTTGAATGGCCGAATAGGCATAGAGGACAGAGCTGATCAAGTTTGCTCATCTTTGAAAAGGACTTGGTGGAGTCTCTTTTCTGGTAATAAGATGCATGAAATGACGTCTGGGATGGGCAAAGTATTATTTATCTTTAATCTCTAAATTATGGTGAGGGATGGGTGATATATTTATTTTTTCATTTACTTGTTTATAGTACTAACCTTGCTTTTGGGTGTTTTTTTTTCTCCACCGGGTGGTTGATGTATGTGGCACAATCCTAGCTGATAGGAGTTGACAGGGCATTTGGGATGGTTAGTAGGGTTGTAGGATGTGTAAGTACCCCCTTTGAATGGGGGGGTAAATTCCTCTAATCATTATCTTTGGTGATGTTTTTGTTTCTCTGTTTTTGCTGTACATAGTTTTTATAAGTTTTGCAGATTTGTTGGCTGTAGTTATTTTAGTCTGCGTAGTTTTTTTGGGTTTTGTAAATTCTTTTGCATTAAAACTCAGCGATATGTAGTTCGGGTTCTTCGTCTCTGGAGTCTATGTGGTGCTAAAGAAGGTTATGGTTAAGGATATGTTTAAGTGATGCATCTGGAATATTAAGGGGAGTCATTTGCCTGTCAAAAGGATGAAGGTATTTCCCAGCCTTAAAAGGGAGAAAGTGGATATTACCTTATTACAAGACACACACTTGGATGATGCAGAACATTTGAAGCTGCAACAGAATGGTTATGGCCAGGCTTAATTTTCCTCTTTCAATTCGAGTAGTAGAGGGGTGGCCATTGTAGTTAGGAAGAATCTCCTGTTTAAGTTATTAGAGTGCATTAAAGACGTGCGGGAGACTTGTAATCCTTCAAGCTTTGATACATGGGGAAGAATATGAGATCTTAAATGTTTACTGTTCCTCAGCCACTTCCTTCAATTCTTGACAGACAAACTTTCTAGACTGGTTAATCATGCATCTCAACATATCATGATAGGAGGGGATTTCAATTCTCTCAGAGATCCTACGGTAGACAGATTGCCCAAAGGCTTGTTGATATCTTCTCTGCAATCTAAACAATTAAGAAATTTGTGTTCTGAATTGTGGTTGGTAGATATTTGAAGGCACCTTCACCCTACTGGCAGGAACTTCATGTTCTTTTCGAACCCACATAAATGCCATACTAGGTTTCATCTTTTCCTGAACCCCGCAGCACATCTAGGCTCGGAGGCATCATGTATAATTGGCAATATCACTATTTCTGATTATGGCCCAGTGTATTTATTTAATGGTTAAGAGTAAGAGTACGGTGCTAAACTCGAGGCACTGGTGACTGGACCCCTTCACCTTCAAGGATAGCAAGTGTATTGAATTCTTTTCTACTGAGTTCAGGGCTTTTTTAGATGTTAATTCATGCATGCCCAGTAGCCCATCCATCCTTTAGGAAACAGCTCAAGCCTATGCTAGGGGGTTGGTTATTTCCTATTCAACCAGTAAGAAACAGCAGACAGGTGAGCGGCAATGCTTGCTCGAGACTCATCTGAAAGTAGCTGTAAAGGCATATTTTGACAGGCCCTCACTGGTTAAACTGCAGAGGATCACAGCGCTTCAGTCTATGCTGAACTGCATGCTCACATGGACAGCGAAGAGGGAGCTTACATTTGCAAGTCAAAGGCTGTTTGAGCACGGGGATATGCCAGGCAAGTACCTAGCATATCTTGCTAAGAGAAAGTGTGTTCCCCCAGGCCATTCCCTTGTCAGAGAGAAGACTGGAAATTTGACCTACGATTCTAAAGGGATTAATGCAGCGTTCCAGAAATTTTACTCTGAATTATACCAATCTGACAGCTGTGACAGTGGGCGGGATAGAATGGAGTCTTTTTTTAAGAATTTGGACCTTCTGGGAGTGACCCCTGAACAAGAATCTCTACTCAATGCCCCGTTGTCAGAGCAGGAGCTGCAGGAGGCTGTGAGGCAACTCCAGAATGGAAAGGCGCTGGGACCTGACGGGCTCCCCGGTGAGTTCTATAAGGAATTTATAAGTATATTGTCAGGGCCGACGCTTAGTATGTTTAATGATTCACATAGTCGTGGCGTCCTTCCACCATCTCTAAGAGAAGCAAACATCTCTCTCATTCTTAAAAAAGGGAAGGTGCCAGAAGACTATGCTTCCTTTAGACCCATTTTACTCCTGAATGTCGACTTCAAAATCTTATCCAAGACTTATCCAAGAAACTGTACTGCCCTCCATCATTAAGGAGGACCAGACAGGGTTCATAAAAAGGTCACAGATCAACAGATAATGTCAGGAGATTACTTAACATGATCTAAATGTGTCAGTAGCGATCGTGACAGGGATTGATCTCCTTATAGGTGGATGGTCGAGTGGCCATATCTTTTTCATGCTTTGAAGTTGTTTGACCTGGGAGAGATTTTCATCATGTGGCTGGAGGTTTTGCATAGTGATCCTCTTGCCATGTCCTCACCAATGGTGTATGATCAAGCAATTTTAATATTTGTAGGGGCAGTCAACAGGGCTGTCCCTTATCGCCATTGCTTTTCACACACTGGTGATCGAACTGTCGGCAGAGGGAACCCAATATAACCACTCCAGAAGTGGGGACGAAGTCACATAAGATCGCACTGTATGCAGATGATGTTCTTGTCATTTTATCAAACTCAATGGCTCAGTGCCACACCTGATACAATGTAGCAATTGTTTGATCTCTAAGATCAATTTTACGAAGTCAGAGGCAATGCCCATGGGTGGTCTCCCAAAAGTGCCTGATCCTGAGGTCAGATTTTAGTTCTTTTTTTTGGTCGCAGGAGGGCTTTCTCTACTTTGGTATATTTATTACTCCCAGTTTTGGTCAGCTGTTTAAAGGCAATTTTGCCCATTTACTCGACAGAATCAGGCAACACCTTTGTAGATGGGAGGCGCTTCCGAATCTCTTGGTTAGGTCGGACAGTCCTCATTAAAATGAACATTCTGCCCTGCCTGTTGTATCCTATGCGAATGCTTCCTTGCTTTTTACTAAGCAAATATTTAGTTTTTCTATCTGATATTGCAAGTGGCCCCTAACTAAATTGGCTAAATTGCAGTTACCTTACAGACTGCGAGGAGTGGACCTCTTAGATATCAAAAACTATCAGTTAAGCTTGTTGCTATCTTATGGGACCCTCACTCACTTTGGTTGGACATCGAAGCATCTCAGGCAAGATGCTCCCTTATTAGCCTTCTTAGACAAAGTGAGAACAGATAAAGAATATTGCCATAGCCTAATAATCATCAGTGCTGTCAAGATGTGGAGGGCAATGCATCAAGGTGAGGGCAATATCACCAAAATATAATTTTTGACACCAATAGTTGGTATGCTGGGCTTTCAGCCAGGGATGATGGACTCTGGGTCTAAACCATGAGCAGCTAGGGGCGTGTCTGCTTGGTGATTTACTCAAAGGGGACATATTGATGTCCTTTGACCAGTTGGCTTGGAAATATGAAATGCCCAGTAGGGACCTCTTTCATTTCTTCCAAATTAGGAACTTCATACAAAAAGAGACCAGACCTCTCACTGATCCTCATAGGTCTGGCATGGAGAAGAGGGTGTTGAATGCTGAGGATACATTATCTGTTAGCAACGCTTATCATCTGTTGGGAGAGGGTCCCTCGGATGAGACCGAATGGCTCTGTAAGGTATGGGAGAGGGAGTTGAACATTGAGATCTCTTCTGAAACATGGGAGGATATCTGGGAAAATGCAAGAAGGATCTCGATTTGCAACAGGACCCACACCTTGCAATTGAAGATTCTCCAACAGGTCCGTCTGGCCCCAGACAGTCTCACTAAATTTAAAGGGGGAGCATTTCCAATATGTCCTAAATGTAAAGTGAGCACGGGCACGCTTACTCATTGTCTTTGGTCTTGCCACAGACTGCAGGCATACTGGAATGCTGCAGTAAGCAAAATTGAGAAGGCCTTGGGAATGGAGGTGGAGATAGAACCAGTATCTCTTCTCCTTTGCTTTGTTAATTCACTTTCATTAGATGCACACAATAAAAGGCTTTTCAGTATCTTCACTTTTTGTGCCAGAACGAACATTATGTTAGGGTCGGTGTCGGAGAAACCCCCAGGGTTGGTGGGCCGGTATAAACTAATCATGGAGCACATCCCCTTGGACTTTCTTACGAATCTGGTGCACCGTAAAACTGAGAATTTCTATAAGATGTGGTGCCCCTTTTTGGAGTACCTGGATACAGATTTGTCCACCATACTAATAGGAGCCTTTACATAGCTATAATAATTCTATGTAATGAATCTGGTATCCAGAGGGGAGGAACAATGAACATATGAATATATTCAAACTTATGCGCTCGATGATCGAGAGCTATCGCTTTGTTTTGCTGAGCTGTGTAATGGTTATTATCATTATTATTGTTAAGATTTTACTTTTATAGCTTAGTTATTAGTTATTATTTATTTAGTAATTAGCAGGTTTGTTTATCAGTATTAGTTTGAATTGTTTGGTTTTGTATTTGTTGTAATAATCAAAAGAAAAAAGTTCCTATTTTCTAATAAAAATATATTTTTAAAAAGGCTTCATTGAAGCCCATGTAGACAACATCAACTGTATTTCCCTCATCAATTATCTTCATCACCTCCTCAAAAGACTTATTCAAGTTAGTGAGGCATGACCTCCCCTGTACAAAACCGTGCTGTTTATCACTGAGCAGTCCATTTGATTCCAAATATTTATAGATATTGTCCCTGAGAATCTTTTCCAATAATTTCCCTACCACTGACATGAGTCTCACAGCCTGTAATTTCCAGACTATTCCTTTTACCCTTTTTAAACAATGGGACAGCATTAGCTATTTTCCAGTCCTCTGGGACCTCACCTGTGGCTAATCAGGATACAAAGGTGTCTCACAGTGTTCCAGCAATTTGTTCTCTTGCCTCCCTCAATATTTTGAATTAGCTCCAATAAGGACCCGGGGTCTTATCTGTCCTTGTACTTTTTATGACACAGAACACCTCTTCCTTTTTAATAGCAACTTGGCTTATAAATTCCCTTCTCTCAAATCATTTCCATCAATTCATTCTCTTTGATGGATACTGATACAAAGTATTTGTTTAAGACCTCACTTACCTCTTCTAGCTCCACATATACGTTTCCTCCTTTGTCATTGAGTGGGCCAACCCTTTTTCTGACTACCCTGTTACTTTTCATTTATATATAAAGCCCTGGGATTCTCTATAATCCTGTTTGTTAATGATTTTTCATGACCCCTTTAGCCCTTATAATTCCTTAAGTTCTTTCCTATTTTCCATATATACTTCAAGGGCTTTGTCAGTTCCCATCCTCCTACAACTTATTGTATGTAGATGAACAGAAGACTTTCAGCAGACCAGGGACAACTAGGTCCTGAGCCCCCGCAGGACTCTACCAAAGTAATCACAGACACCAGAATGTACCAGCAACCCAGCTTAATTTATCAGGACAGCACCAATACATAGTCTCAGGCAAAGAAAGGAAACCTATCGAGGGCACATAAGTGACACAAATAGCCATTGTATGTATGTATTTGGCACTTCTACCTATGAATACATATATTCATTTTTAACACCTTTGAAATGTATTCTATATTTTCATGAGGTTGCTTTACATGGCGCTGACATGGTTGTCTGATGTAGTTTGTTGTCATGGAAGCATTCACTGAGGATGCTCAGCCATTGGTTTAGTTCAGGAATCTAACATTTCACAGAATTGTAGTGATAGTAAAGGAATAAGATCACTTTTGATATCAAGCAGGATTAGTTTTCTCCAGGTTGAATGTTTCATATTCTGCCTTCTTTTTGCTTGAGACAGTGCCCATAATCCTGCTTCCTTTCTGGACCTCCTGTTCAATAAATTACTTGGATTGTGTTGCAGTTGCATGCTATTAGCACAATGCCTAGGTTTGTGCATATAATTTGTCCCTTCTAAGTGATCACAATACTAGCACGTAGAGAGTTACAAGAAGTGATCTTCACCCATCACAAGGAGGTGCTTGTTTGGGTATATCATCTGATTGATCCAGACATCCGAATCTCATTTGAGGAGGATTAAGATATTCAATATTCAGCATTTAAATTTAATATCCAAAGAGTAGTTTTTAAAAGGATGGTGTTGACGTAAAATGGCTGCTCTGATGATCTGAGAAGCCCAGGCATCCCAAATGGAATATTAAAAGCTAGTTTCCTTTGTATTCCTATTTTTATCAAGAGGCAGAGATACTTTGCTGGGCATCAAGAAATTTGTATCTCTTTATTTATTCATATTTATATTATAACTGCACACATTGAGAGATGAAGATTGTTTCGTTTCAAATTGCAATTAATGGTCTCCAACCTTTTAAGCACAAGATCACTTTTGAACTTAAATGCAACCCAGGATCTCCTCTGAAAAAAAAAGCTTTATTTTTATGCTAGGTATAGAAACCTGATTGGTGCTTTCTGTTAACCGGACTTCATCAGGCTTGAAAACCGGGGACTTTGCATAACTTGATGAAATCTTTAACTTCTGTGATGACTCTGCAAATCATGAGGTTTGAATGTCAACTCATTTTCCCAAGTGGTTTGTGAAACCGAAAGTGGACAACACTATCAAAGGCTCTGTCATTAAGCCAGTGCCTCATCAGCCCTATTGATGGATACAAACGATCTCATGGCCATTATTTAGAAGAAAAGCAAGGGATTTAGCCCCAATCTGGTAAACTGACCGCTTCCTTTTAAAAGCTGACTCTTACGCTTATCTTTCCAATGGCCATGACCCTACCATTGAACATCAAACCATTCATTCTAGGGCTGTAATTGACCTCATCTCTTGTAGAGGTCTTCTCCTCACAGCATTATAGTTCCACAACCTCAAACAGTCCACTTCTACTTTTATCCAAAATACAAAAGGTGGTCTGTCTCACAGACTCATCATTTCAGCCCATTCCTTCCCACTGAACTTATTTCTGGTCAACTTGTTTGACTCTATATTTCTCCAATTATCTAGTCTCTTCCAACCTGCATTTGTAGTTCTAAAGACATCCTTCACCATTTCAACAATTTACCACCTCCCCTTCGCTACATGCATGCAATCACTTTACATCTTTACTCTTTATCAGGATGGTCTGAGTATTCTATGTTTCTTCCTTGAACAAAATCCCAAATTCAGTCCCGATTCACCTCCACCATCCTCTACCTGCCAGATCTGGTTCTCATTGAACAATTTTTCCTTTAACTTGTCTCATTTCTAGCAAATGAAAAGTCTGACTGTCATTGGGCCCTAGTTATACTTGTACTTTTGTGGAGTTTGTGGACCATTCCTTGTTTCAATCCTACATGGGCACCTTCCCACAATGTTTTCTTCAGTAAATCTATGATTGATTTGGTGTTGCTTCCTGTTCTCATTCAAAACTGGAATAAAATTAATTAATTTGCATTCAACTTCCTCCCTACTCTCATTATTTCCTGTTCCATCTCTGACCTTTCCCTTCCTTAACTCCTAATATTCATTGCAAGCCCACCAACTCCCAGAGCAATCTTGACTACACTTCTTCACACTCTGCATCTTGTAAGGACTTCATTCCATTCTCCTAGTTTATCCATCTCCATCCATCATGATACTTCAAACGTATCCAATCCATTTCCCTCATTTCTGCCCTCACCCTCTCCTTCCTCCCAGAACCACCATAGGGTGCTCCTTGTTCTCACATTCCACCCCAACAGCCTCCATATTCAAAGGATCATCTTCTGCCATTTACACCTCCTCAGCATGATGCCAACCACATCTTTCCCTCCCCTTTCCAGTCAGCATCCCAAAGACACTGTTCCCTCTGTGACTTATTGGTTTGCTCCTCTATCACCCCTGCATTTCATCCTGCTCCCATGGTACTTTGCTATGCAATTGCAGGAAGTGTCTTTTTACTTTTTCCTTCCTCATTGTGCAAGACTCCAAACACTCTTTCCAGATGAAGCAGAACAACTAACACATTCTTTCATTCTCATCTACTGTATTCATTGCTCACAAAGTGGTCTCCTGTGTATTGGGATTCTCAATCCAAACTGGGTAACTGCTTTCATAACACTTTTCTTTCAGTCCACTAGTATGACCCTAACTTTCCAGTTGTTTGCTGTTTCAATACATTTTATTCTCTCATGCTCACATTACTGTTTTAGGTATGCTGTAGTGCTTTAGTGAAGCTCAATGCAAAATGTAGAAACTGCACTTCATTTTAAATCCTGGCACTTTAAAATCTTCTGGACTCAACATTGATATCAACAACTTTGTTCATTTAAACTTTGAAAATGGAGAACTCGATGGATGCAACCCAGTAGAAGATGGCATCATTGGAACATGTGACAGAGATGAGAAACTGGGAGAATGGAATGGAATCTTTGCAAGAAGCAGGGTGTGGGGAGGTGTAGTTGGGGTAACAATGTGAGTTAATGAATTTGTATTGGATATTTGTGGACAGCCTATCCTCAGAAATGGAAATAGTGAAGTCCAAGAAGGGAAGTGAAGAATTGGAGACAAAGAAGGTGAAGCTTTATTGCGGCATTAATGCCTCTTTGATTTTTAACTAGATTGAAACAGTTCAGTTATATGATGTGGAAGATGAAATGGAAGATTTTATGCAAGCAGTAACGACCAAACAAGTTGGTGAGTGATGCTGAAGAAGTAAAATATACACTTTAAAAAATTAAGATCTCAGTTTTCAAAAGATATAAAGTAATGATGTCACGGCTGACCTGCGCTATAAGTTAATTTTCTTTCAATTTTTTCCTAACTCTACATATCACATAGGTTTATGATCTGTTGACCAGATATAATTTTCCCATCAGAGAGAATTGTTTAGAGTCATCGAGAGTCATAGAGATGTACAACACGGGAACAGATACTTCAGTCCAATTCATCCATGCTGACCAGAAATCCTAAATTAACCTAGTCCAGCACTTGGCCCATATCCCTCTAAACCCTTCCTATTCACCTACACATCTAAATGCCTATTAAATGTTGTAATTATAACAGCGTCCACCACTTCCTCTGGCAACTCATTCCATACACGCACCACCCTTTGCATGAAAAAGTAGCCCCTTAAGTCTCTTTTAAATCTTTCCACTATCACCCTAAACCTGTGTGTTCTGGACTCCCCCAACCCTTGTCTATATGCCCCTCATGATTTTATAAACCTCTATAAGGTCACCCCTCAGCCTCCGATTGTCCAGGGAACACAGCCCCAGCTTATTCAGCCTCTCCCTATAGCTCAAACTCTTCAATCCTGGCAACATCCTTGTAAACCATTTCTGAAGCCTTTCAAGTTTCACAATATCCTTTCAATAGGAGGGAGATCAGAATTGCACACAATATTCTGAAAGTGACCTAACCAATGTTCTGTACAGCCACAACATGACCTCCCAACTCCTGTACTCAATGCTCTGACCAGTAAAGGAAAGCATACTAAATGCTTTCTTCACTATCTTGCTGAGACTCCACTTTCAAGGAACTATAAGCCTGCACTCCAAGGTCTCTTTGTTCAGCATCTCTGCATCGATATAATTACTTAATAGGACTGAAGTTGAGTCATAGCATGCAGTGCTGGAAAAGCACAGCTGGTCAGGCAGCATCCGAGGAGCAGAAAAGTCACTGTTTCAAACATGAATTCTTCATGCAAAGTTCATGCTTGAAACGTCGACTTGCCTGCACCTTGAATACTGCCTGACCAGCTGTGCTTTTCCAGCACCACACTTTTCGTCTCTGATCTCCAGCATCAGCAGTCCTCAATTTCTCCTCGTACAGAATTTGAGTATTGCTGATAAAAGATGATGTCAAAGCCTTTCAGCGCTCAACAGGAACAGAGAGAAGAATGTCAAAATATCGAAGAGAAACACTTATACTGCATTAGAAAGCAGTCCTGACCGATTGCCAAATGGACTTTGATTAGTCAAATTATGGCTATGCTGAATGCACTAAGAAACAGTTATACTCATAGCTTTTGTTTAAATTCAAAAGGGAAGTCAGCTCTGACTATTTGAGACATTTCCAGGAAGAATGAAGCAGAAAAACGTTGTCTGCGTGCTTGTGTTAATTGAAAAGAAGTGCAATGTATCTGTTATTTCTGCTCATTGATGAGGGGCCTGAATATGTGCAACTTCTAGCAAGGATAAGTGGGCTAAATTGCAAACTAAACTGATAATCTAAAGCTGGTTGTATGTGTAATTCTTAGCTAATGCAGGATTATTCAGTAAATACTATCCAGTCACAGAATCACATTTAATGTCATTCATTCTGTTCTGGGTTTGCACGCAAAAGCTGGATGAGTCCAGTAAGTTGGGAACAGACAAAGTGATGCTTTTTCATACAATCAATATTCACTAGGATGTCAGTCTACATACCTGACTCCATAGTGGCAGGAAGAATACAAAGTTTACTGTGGTGAGCAAAGCCAAAGTTAATCGTGAACAGTTGTTTTACAATCTAAGAAAAGCTAATTAATGTCTATGGACACAAGATATCACTGTATTCTATTCTCTCTCTCAGATCACTCCTTGTTCTGTAAAATATCAAGGCAGCACCTTTTCTGTCATTGTGACAACATCCCTCACTCAGCAAATTTAGTTCTATGTTGAATCTCTGCTCCATTGAGCTGGTCTCCAAATTATGTCCTCTCCAAATTACGTTTTCTGCTTCATTCTCCCTGGAAAAGTCTCAAATAGTCAAAGCTGACTTCCCTTTTGAATTTAAACAAAAGCTTTGAGTATAACTGTTTCTTAGTGCATTCAGCATAGCCATAATTTGACTAATCAAAGTCCATTTGGCAATCGGTCTGGACTGCTTTCTAATGCAGTATAAGTTTTTCTCTTCGATATTTTGACATTCTTATCTCTGTTCCTGTTGAGCAAAACCTTAGATTTATATTAGCCAGAATTCCAAAAACATGAACCAGGGCTAGCTAACTATTGAAACAATTCTTACTCACCATCAAATTAATTAATTATGCAACTCATACCAGTTAATAGCTTATTTTCATTAACTAAATGTTTTTAAAAATCAAGTTAATATTGAAGTTATATTTCGTGTGTTTTATTTACTCCAGACAAATTATTTACAGTTTTGGTAATAAAACCAAATACACTCATTACTGGAGATGACAGCTCTATCAAAGAAAAAGTAAGTAATGTCAAAGGCCAAATATGAAGCATTAATCAATTTAAGCAGTTGCAAAAAATGAAGTAACTATCAATTTCATGTTCTCCAAAGATCAGTGAAGCAGGATTCCAAATTATGGCAGAAGAAATGGTCCACTTGACTGAAGAAGAAGCCAAAGAGTTGTATGAGCACAAAAAACATCAGGTAAATAGTTTTTCAGAAAATCAGTAGCATGTCTTGCCAGTCAGTCCACATGAAATTTAAATATAATTTATGCCCTATGATACCTAGTCACACAGGCTTTGAGAATTTAACCTCAGAAAAAGTGCAATTCAGTTAAGTGTGCAGCAGAAATACATCTGCAAACTGCACTTGTGTCAACGGTGCCAGAGGATTATCAATATGAGGGGAAAAAAGAGAAAGGCACATCTGACTAAGAAACAAGAAAAAATAAGGACAAAATTGTAAGAAAAGAGTTAAAGGATGGTAAAGTAAAGAGAATAAAACAAACAACGAGAATGGAGCTATGGGGAGGAAATTACTCTAATTTGTATTCCAGTCTTACTAACCAGATGTTGAATTTCTGGTTTTAGAGTTGAATTCAATCTGACAGAAATTGCAATCCTTTATGTTACATACCAGGGTTTTTCCATCATTAGGCATTCTCCTAAACCTGATGAATATGTTAGGACGATAAATTATAGAAAGGTAATCTCATTTAAGGATTATGCACCAATATTCAGAAATTCTATGGACCACACACATTGATGCAGTGGCTGTTGAAGAAAATCAGATGCTACATGTACTGCAATGAGTGGCTCACTTCCGGGCACTCCAAAATTTTTCTATTGTCTACCAGACATAATGTGATGGAATGCTCTCCTGTTATCTGGATGGGTGCAATGCAGCATGTCTCAAGGTAATTGATACCATTCAAGACTAAACATTCTACTCGATTACTCATGCCCAGTGTCTAACTACTATCTACAGGATGCAATGCAATAACTCACCAAGAATTCTCTAATAGTACCTACAAAGCACGTAGCTTGTACCAATTAGAAGGATATGAAAGGCAAGCCCATGAGAAAAATTATTACCTCCAAATCACACACCATCCCAACTTGGAAACATAGCACTGTTCTTTAATTCTCACTAGATCAAAATTCTAGAACTCCCTAACAATATAGTTATCATGAAACAAATAAACTAAGGAAGAGTCAATGTGGTTTAGGCACTTCTGAAATGTTGCTAAGTAGGGAGTTGCAGAATTTTATTATATGTAGTATGTAATTATCTGTATTATAGGGGAGTTGATGAAGATATAAATGGCAGGGAAGAGAAGTAAGGGAAATTAGGTATTCATTGCAGATAAGGAATTGCACTGCAAAGTTTCAGAAAAATCAAAAAAGGGATTTCAGATATAAAATCATTAGAGGCTAAGCAGGATGGCTTACAACAAGGATTTTAAAGAAGAGGCAAGAGGGATTGTATGCAATTAGCTTTCAATTTCCTCAATATCAGGATTAAGAATTAGTTTGTCTTATCACAAACAGAACTCTATGACAGTTATGTTATGTAAAGATTATAGTAAAATTATGTCTTACCAATTCTCATAATAAATCATTCTCCTTATTAGCGTAACTTTGAAGAGATTGTGCAAACAATGTCAAGTGGTGTTTGTGATATATTGCTATTATCTGAAGAAGGTGAAGTAAAACAATTTGAACTTGAATTCGATGTGCAAGTAGCTGAAATTGCCAAAACAAATGATGAAGACAGGTATGAACTGTTTAGTTTGAGCATTGATTGATGTATTTAGCTGACTACTAACATTGGCCAAAGAAAAAATGTTGTGGCACAGTAGCAATCACCCAACTGTGGACCAATTCCCATCTGCCCCAGAATTGTGTTATAATATGTATGAATAGTTTGAATAAAAATACTAACTGACTATTACTACTAGGTATCCAGCAAACTATTTATTTCAGGGTATTTCAGCATGAGCATCATATTAAAATAAATTAATTTGCAGTGATAAAACAATTCTAATTAAGCTACTCTGAGTATTTAAATACAAGTAAATTCTTAACAGTGCAATGTTAAAGCAACAAACTTGATTTTTCACTTCAAATTTTTCTTCTACTCTCTCTTCAGTTTGCTTCTCAAAATATCATTATTATTGCTTGCTTTTTATGTTTTTTTCTACTCTAATTTAACTGTAACCATTATGACCTTTTAATATTCCCAAAGATGTAGTGTTTTCTAACCTTTATCCTTTTTATTTCTGATTGCCATTGTCCACCCTGAAAGTGAAAACAGCTAGTTTTTGATTGCCTTTATATCAGTTCAAACAGTCACATTTCCAGTTTGAAAAAGTTGACACAGTTAAGATCATTTGAAAATCCCAAGCCAGATGCTACCAGATGATTTTTAAAAATTCTTTGTTCCTGGGATGCGAGCATCTCTGGCAAAACATACCATGGGAGGGTATGGAGAGTGATGGAGGAAGTGAAAGACCTTGAAGTGCACCTTACAGTGAAGGTGGCAGGAGAAGTAGATTAGTTGGTGAAGAAGACATATGGGATGCTTTCCTTCATTGGGCAAGGCATTGAATACAGAAGCAGGGATGTAATGCTGGAATTTAAAAGACACTGCTTAAGACACAGAAGGAGGTTTGTGTACAAACTTGGTCACGCATTTCAGGAAGACATAATTGTTCTAGCAAGAGTGTAGAGGAAATTTAACAAGAACATTGCCAGGTCTTGAACAGCAACTATGAGAAAATATTCAATAAGCTGCACTTCCTTTCCTTAGAACAGAGAAGGCTGATGTGTAATTGAATTGAGGTATATTTAATAATAAGATCTTGGATAAAGTGCACAAGGCACTTGTTTCTACGAGTGGAGAGGCCAGTTACCTGATGCCAGAAATTTAATTGATTGATAGAACAATTACAGGGGACATGAAGAAAAGCTTTTTCAGCTGAGGGCGGTGAGTATCTGGAATTTGCTGCCCTATTGCATGGTTGAAGCTTAAACCCTCAAGTCATTTAAAACAAAACCTGAACCTGTACCTGAAGCATTATGACCTCCAAGACTAGATGTGGTAATTGGGTTTGAATGGATGAATAGTTTAGTCAGCTGCTGCAGAAAAAGTAGACTGAATGGCCTTTTTCTGAACTGTAACTTTTCTATGATTTGCATGCACATTTATACAAGTGCTTTGGTTGATAGCACATGAACTTTGTGTTGCACTATAGCCACTGTGTTACACATGCCAATTGTTACATTCACAGGTAAAATCAGTCTGTGATTATAATTGTTCAAGAATGTTGCCTCATCCATTAACCTGTAAAACTTCCAAGCCCTTTACAGCATTTCAACCCAAGCTTCTCTAGACCCCTCTTCTAATAAAATACTGGAGTGTATTTGCTATTAGCCACCGATCTTATCAGGAACTATCAATTATTGAAGATAGAACTTGCATGATTGGCAGAGTTTCTTCCAGCAGAGGTCTGATGTTGGATCTGCTGTCTGACAGAAGAGGCCAATGCTAAGGCAGCAAACTAAATCCCATGTAAAAAATGAGGTCTGCAGATGCTGGAGATCACAGCTGAAAATGTGTTGCTGGTCAAAACACAGCAGGCCAGGCAGCATCTCAGGAATAGGGAATTCGACGTTTTGAGCATAAGCCCTTCATCAGGAATGAGAGAGAGTAGCCAAGCAGGCTAAGATAAAAGGTAGGGAGGAGGGACTTGGGGGAGGGGCGATGGAGGTGGGATAGGTGGAAGGAGGTCAAGGTGAGGGTGATAGGCCGGAGTGGGGTGGGGACGGAGAGGTCAGGAAGGAGATTGCAGGTTAGTAGGGCGGTGCTGAGTTGCTGAAGAGTTTCTGTGCAGAGGAGATGACCTGGGGGGTGCAGTGAGAGAGAGACTCACTGAAATCCTTGTAGAGGGAGGAAGAGAGCTTCTTCAAGGAAGGCATCCTTGCAAGAGGATTCGCAGTAGGTTAAAATCTTCGAGTAAAAAATGAGGTCTGCAGATGCTGGACCTCTTGCAAGGATACCTTCCTTGAAGAAGCTCTCTTCCTCCCTCTACAAGGATTTCAGTGAGTCTCTCTCTCACTGCACCCCCCAGGTCATCTCCTCTGCACAGAAACTCTTCAGCAACTCAGCACCGCCCTCCTAACCTGCAATCTCCTTACTGACCTCTCCGCCCCCACCCCACTCCAGCCTATCACCCTCTCCTTGACCTCCTTCCACCTATCCCACCTCCATCGCCCCTCCCCCAAGTCCCTCCTCCCTACCTTTTATCTTAGCCTGCTTGGCTACTCTCTCTCATTCCTGATGAAGGGCTTATGCTCGAAACGTCGAATTCCCTATTCCTGAGATGCTGCCTGGCCTGCTGTGCTTTGACCAGCAACACATTTTCAACTAAATCCCATGTCCATTCACAGAGCGAGCAATATAGTTTTGCAAATCAGTGTGAGCCCTCCTTAAATATTAACTCCTCATTATGTTCTTGAACTTCTCCTGCCCTCTCTCAGTTGTCTTACCATCCCTCAACCCGTCTCACTTGCCTCACCACAGAACCCATTCACATGTAATTCATTATAAATATAACTCACATCTCCTAAAATAACATTTGGGAGTAATTGAAAAGCTCATCAGTCAGTTAAAGTCATGGTCAGAGGGCATGGTGAAAGATCCCAAATGAAACTATTTCCTATGTATTCTGGGGTGGCACAGTGGCTCAATAGTTAACACTGCTGCCTCACAGCGCCAGGGACCCGCGTTCAATTCCAACCTTGGGCAAATGTCTGCATGGAGTTTGCACATTCTCTCCATGTCTGTGTGGGTTTCCTCCGGGTGCTCCAGTTTCCTCCCACAATCCAAAGATGTGCAGGTTAGGTGAATTGGCCATGTTAAATTGCTCGTAGTGTTCAGGGATGTGTAAGTTTGGTACATTAGCCGGGGTAAGCATAGGCTAGGGGAATGGGTCTGGGTGGGTTACTCTTTGGAGGGTTAGTTGGACTTGTTGGGCCGAAGGGTCTGTTTTCACACTGTAGGAATTCTTTGTATATCTTCATGTTTTAAACTCTGTCTCTTTTCAAAAATAGGCAGTCTTGCTGACCTCAAAATGTCTGAGACTGATCATATGATTATATAATCAGAAGGATTTTAATCCCCATCATTATATTGACAGTCCAGTTAAATCTAACACAAAGGTCTTAGAGACAACCCATCAGACCTTCCATCTCTTTCTTTTGCCTGCAAGAACGAAAATGACTGGTTCCAGCTCACTGTGGAACTTATCATTAGACACTGACCTCTGTGAACTTGTGAACTGATATCAACATTTCCAGATTTATCAAAACTTGTAATTGATTATCTATCTGCTCTCTTATCCTGTCTTCCTTAATTTCTGGACTGACTATGTGGATGGAATAGTGAACTGATTCCCACACTGAATATTTTGTTATTAAAACTTTGTCTTTGCTTTCTTCTTAAAAGAATGTTGCTGTAGTTTTTTTTTCAAAAATTGGACCAGAGTTTAGATAACATGTTTCTGTCTACCTCATTAAGACAGGGGAATAAAAAGGCAAATATTACATCAAACAATACCTCACTGTCTCAGGGTTAAGAGTGAAAATCAATCTGAATGTTAATTTAGCCCCATTTTTTTCTTTTTTCCTGTCAGAATTAGGGCCTGAAACATCTAATCCAGGATTGATTATAAGAGCTTATACAGAAAAAAAATTGCAGTGTGTGGGCCCTTGAGTGTGTCCTTTCCCATAATGAAAATTGCTGATGCTTTAAATGGAACCAGGAATCCTGGATCCAGGGCCTGATTGACATTTCAAAGCCCATAAAATTCACTTCACTCTCAGATCAAGACAGGGAAATCCACCCCTTTATATTTCAATGTAACAGGAATTGTGCGCTGAACAGGTAAGGCTGTAAAACATTTTTTACGGCCTTTTGTTTACTGTAAGACTGGAAGTCACTTGGCACCAAAGATTCCAAGAGTCACCTACATGAATAAGAATAGCAAGTCTTTTCTATCTATGTAGTTTGTTCAAATCACCAGTCTTAATTATATTCAATTGTGTTATGCTTGCAGCATTATGTGGAATCAGATCATAGAATCCCTACAGTGTGGAGACAGGCCATTCAGCCCATTGAGTTCTCACTAACCTCCAAAAAACATCCCACCCAGACAAATCTTCCTACCCTAATGTAGCCCTGCATTTCCCATGGCTAATCGACCTAGCCTGCACATGCAACTTACCATGGCCAGTCCACCTAACCAGCACATCGTTGAACTGTGGGAAAAAAACAGAGCATCCAGAAGAAACATACACAGACACAGGGAGAGTATGCAAATATTACAAAGACAGTTGCCTGAGAATAGAAGCGAACCTAGGTCCCTAGTACTGTGAGGCAGCTGTGCTAGCCACTGAGCTACTGTGCCACCACATTATGGATTATTGTGGATTATGCTTGTCCTATAGAGCTGAGGGCTCCAATCCTGACAGTATCCTTCAGAGCTAAATGTATCAATGTATAAAGCCAATTGGAATAGATGCTTTATGCAGTTGGCCCGCATATTTGTTTCTGTGGATGCAATTCTGGTGTCAGCCTGGTTTTCATATTCCTGTAACGATATTGTTTTAAATTTTATAATTTACCTTTCATCCAAAATATCCATTCAGTGTACAATCTGTTGTTACATAACCTTAGTTAATTGTTTGACTGTAATGAACATTTCTGATTCAAATGAATTGAATTTTTATAAAACTTATACTCCTGTAAAATGAAAGGTTCAGTTGCATACATTTAAATTGAAATTTTTCTCTCCTGGAATTGATTTTACTTTCAAATTAAGATCGAAGACTCTGCAAATGGCCTAAAAAACATTAATGCCTTCTGTCAACAGAATTTGTACTGCTTGGAATTTGTAACTGTATATGAAAATACTTTCAATGTAATCAGGACGTGAGCTAGGCATATTACCAAACTGTTATTGAACGCGTACGGACAGAAAGGAACAACATTGATCTTGCAGAATTTGTTTGACTTGAGCAATGGAGTCAAATCCATATGAGCCAAAATGCCATTTCAACAATAACTATTCAGTCAGCCTGCAACTCACCTCTGAAGTAGCAGTAGGAGACTGCAAAGGCAAATTCTGCTTGTTAAAAACTTCAAATGACTGCCATTCCTTTAAAACTTTCCTACCATTTTGGAAACAATTCTTTAATAAAAATAGCAATCTTTCAGTCCATATTAAAGTTTGATTCAAGCGTTTCACATTCTCTGTCTCCAGTACACCAAAACTTCCACTGCAGAGAGCAGCAGATTTGTGGGATAAGGTATTATACAAATTTGGAGGAAGTAAAACTGCTTTGAGTATGTTCTTTTCTTTCCCCTTCAGTGACATTAGAGACCTAGCTTACAGGTTATTCAGTTTCTTCTTTCCGACGGTTTATGAGAAGTTTAAGAAAACTGAAAAAACACTAGCTATCATCAGACCACAGCTTCTTCAAGAACGGAAAGGTACACAAAGTTATTTTCCTCTATAAATTGCAGAATTAGTATGAATTTTTGGACTAATTTTTATCTTCTAGAGTAAAGTATATACTGTATCTATGATTTTTGGAGATTGTTAGGGTCCGTGCACAAAGTCTTAACACGAAAATGGTGAGGTCCAGTAGCCCCGATTTTGAGCCTCTGATATCATTATAATATGGATGATACTAGAGTAGGAGACTGCAAAGGCGAATTCACAAAGTTCAGTACTCTGTTGTAAAAACTTCAAATGGCTGCCATTCCTTTAAAACTTTCCTACCATTTTGGAAACAGTCCTTTAATAAAATAGCAATTTATCAGTCCATATTAAAGTTTGATTAATCTCTGGGATCAGGTGGATGCTTACTACAGCCATGAACCTGGAAATCAGTAAATGCTTCTTTGAAGTAAATAAACAATAGCTGGTTGGAGTCATATCTAGCACAAAGGAAGACATTATTGTTGTTGGAGGTCAATCACCCCAGCTTCAATATGTCTCTGCAGGAGTTCCTAAGGGTAGTGATCTATGTCCAACTATCTTCAGCTGATTCATTAATAGTTCTCTGTCCATCATAAGTTCAGAAGTGGGGACGTTCACTGATTATTGCATAATATTCTGCACCGTTTGTGACTCCTCAGATACTGAAGCAGTCTATAACCAATTGCAGCAGGACTTGTACAGGTTTGGACAGGTTTGAAAAGGCAAGTAATATTCACACCATGCAAGTGCTGGACAACGATTATCTCCAAAAACACTGAAGCTAACCATTGCCCCTTGACAGTCAATAGTATCACCATCACTGAATTGTCCACGATCAACATACTGGCTGTTACCATGACTAGGAACTGAATAGGCCTAGCCACATAAATACTATGGCTACAAGAGCAGGTCAGAGTCTAGGAATCCTACAAAGAGTAACTCATCAGCTGACTCCTCAAAGCCTGTCCACCACATACAAGCCACAAGTCAGGAATGTAATAGAATACTCCCTCCTTGCCTGGATGAATGCAGCTCCAACAAATTATAAGAAACTTGATACCATCAAGCTAAAGTAGCTCCCTTAATTTGCACCACATCCATAAAAGTTCACACCCTTCACCACCAACACTCAATAGCAGCAGTACAAGATGTACCACAAAAATTAATCTTAGACAGCATTTTTCAAACTCACTACCATCTAGAAGCAGATATATGGGACACCACATGCAAGTTCTGTTCCAAATGCTCACCGCCTTGATCTGGGAATACATAGCTGTTCCTTCAGTATTGCTGGGTGAAAATTCCAGAACTCCCTTCCTAACACTGAGTGTACCTGCAAAAAATGGACTGAAGCTGTTCAAGAAGGCAGCTCACTGCCCTTTCAAGGCAAGGCATGGACAATAAATGCTCACCCAGCCATATATCTAGCTCATATCTCATGATGAACAGAATATAACAAAAACAACACTTTTTGGGGGATGACACGGTGACTCAGTGGTTAGCACCGATGCCTCACAGCGCCAGGGATCAGGGTTCAATTCCAATCTCGGTCGACTGTGTGGAGTTTGCGTATTCTCCCTGTGTCCGTGTGGGTTTCCTTCAGGTGCTCCGGTTTTCTCCCACAGTCCAAAAATGTGCACGTTGGGTAAATTGGTCATGCTAAATTGCTCATAGTGTTAGGTGCATTAGTCAAAGAGAAATGGTTCTGGGTGGGTTACTCTTTGGAGGGTCGGTGTGGACTTGTTGGGCTAAAAGGGCTTGTTTCCATACTGTAGGGAATCTAATCTGAACATAGTCCTTTTGAAATCTCTCTCTCTACCCCTTTGGAAGAAATTCAGTTTCAATAGCACCAGTGCAGTTGGTTTCTGAATGTTAAGTCAGTCGATAAACAGTCATCCTTATGTGGTTTGACATCCAAGTAGGCAGTTGTTTGTTGTGTAGGCCAAATAAAATACAGAATTAACAAAAAAAATCAATGTTACCCAAGTGTTTTTAGTTGGCGGAGACTTCAAAGAATTCTGGAGGACTAAAATTCCTGTTACAATATGTCACCCCAACTGCATGGCAGATCATCCCCAATCACACAATTAACACTAATGGGATTTGAGGCCAGCCCAAAGGTTAGGCTTCTGAGACACGGCGCCAGATACATCGTAACTTCATATGCTGCTGAATTACTGCCCAATTAATTCTACTGTGTGAGGAATATGGTCTATGGAAATGCTATCTGAGAAAAGGTGATCTTAAAGCTACCCGGTTCCTTAATGAGGAGTAGAGGTCATAAGCATGGGAAAAGAATGAACCCTGGGAAACAACCAAACAAAGGGGAAATGACAGATGTGATTAATTACAGTATAGGCAAGCAATTTCATTTTCCTCTAAATAAGGAAGCTTTAAGGAATTTGGTGCAATCCAAATGCAACAGCCATGTAATAATATTTTACAGATTTTGTGATGAAAAGGCTTTTGCGATATTGCAAGGGTATGGAGTAGCTGGCTGGTTCTCCCCTTTCTGAGCGAACCTGTTCAGCAAGTGAAATTAACTTTGGAACTCTTTTTCTAAGAAATCAGAAAGCAATTGTTCAAATAGAAGGATAAATCAAACCACTGATATGTGCTGTGCCACTGAAAACAATTTCTATTAGAGTGAACTTATTGATGTTTCATGCCTGCATCCTTTTTTTTCCCACTGGACCAGGATCATTCTATCTAGTGAAGGAGAATCTTGCTTTATTAGTTTTAAAAGCAAATCTCTATCCATGGTATGTGGAATACATTTGAAGTTTGGCAACAATGATGACTGAATCTTGCAGTATATAAAATATGACCATGTGAACCAAACCTATTTTATGCAATTTTTTTTGTATCATCTACAAGATCCATTGCAGCAATGCACCAAGACTCCTTTGAACTTTCAAAGGTCTAACCCTTCCAATCCTGCAATCTCTATCAACTAGAAACCAAGGCAACTGATTCATAGAAATCCACCACTTGCAAGTTCCCCTTTAAGCCATACACCATCCTGACTTGGAACTGTATTGTATCAATTGTCTTTATACTATATATTCGGTGATGTTTACTGTGATCTAAGTGACATCATCAGTCAAACGATTGACTGTAATAGAAGGATGGAATAGTGTATAATAGAATTATAGAGAACTTCTTTGTAATTGACAATATTGTACATAATGAAGAGAGTTTGCAGAGATCCAGTAAAGAAGTCACTCATTAGTAAAGGGATATCTGTATAAGTTACAAACTACCAGCAGAGACAGTAGCCATCTCTCCAATGTGCAGAATAAATTCCAGGCCACAAGCCTCCTCATAACACAAACCAGGGTAACAAAGGTGGAGACTCCAATTCATTCACAAATTGGTGCCATACAAGGGGGAACAAAAAAATCAAAAGACTAGTCAAGCTAAGAAGTACACTGAAAGCTGACAGCAATGCAATCACCCATTGAGCAGTCACTGCCCCTTCCATAGCCATTTGAAAACTCTGAAGGTGCTAAAAAAAGGTCAATCTTGGGAGTTGCAAAAGAAGCAATTCCAACAGTATTGAGCAGTGATGTATTTGTATGTCAAAGAGCAGAAGTATCAGGTGGTTGTGTTCCTTTATTCATTTTGGCCACTTAATTTTGACTTCTTGAGACAAAGATAAAAGAGACCCCTGTAGATTTAAAATGTATCCTAAAGACATTTGATGCATGTGACAGTCCTTAATGGAACACAAAAAGTGATATAATCAGACATCTGAGAGGCTGAGGAAAATTCATCAAATCATTTCTTGCAGACTGCAGACTTGCTAGTTGTTGCAGGTATGCAGTATTATTGAGAATATGCTCATCATTCAGTGTCAAGAGAATCTATCACAAAACCAATTGGACTTTTTAAGGTCAAAAGATGACAGCTCTCAAACAAGCATATACACTATATGGGCCAAAGTCAAAGCTCAGAACTGGGCAATGATCAGAGGAAATGCAGTGGCTTTGAATTATTCAGTCAGTTTGGCATTCCAAAAGAAGCAGACCTGCACACCTAAAAGCCCACAAAATGGGACAACAGAAAAGCATTATACCTATTTTAAAATATTCATGTTGAAGACAACACAATTCCACAGATCTCAGGAATGCCAAGCAGGGGAACAATATTTCCAAGTGGTAAGACAAAAAACCTCAAGCAATTTTGCAGTCAGAACTTAAGGTAAAAAGAGAGCAAAGCACACAAAATTCAAGAACTTGGAATTTTAAAAAAGTAGTTAAAAACATATTTTTGGGGCAAAGTCAAGAAGGAACCAGATTCTACACACTAGGAGAAAAAGATTTAAGCTAAATATTGGCAAGGCTTTTACAAAGTTAGTAGACTATGACGTGGCTCGAAACAGTAGATGTCCACCGATCAAGAATTAAACTAAAAGATTCAATGATTCAGATCTTCAAGTAAGACTAGAGACTGACGATACTTCACCACAAGGGATGAGAGATTAATGAGATTGTGGAGATTTTAAAGAATCAAAATAAACCTTTACTAAGCAAAAATGCACATATTAAATTAGGGTTTGCTGGATAAAGTATGCAGAGTCAAGACCCCTCAGGATCTTTCATGTTCCATTCTAGTCTTGTCATTCTCTAAATTTCAGCAGATATATGCGTCGCCTGTCTATCTTTCTTCACAAGATAATCCATTCATTCGAGGTATCAGTTTAGAAAGCCATCTCTGAATGCATTTATATCTTTCTTAAATAAGGAGAACAATGCCAAACACAATAGCAGACCAGAACCCCTCAAAATATTTTAATAAGATAGCCTAAACCCCAAATCTTTTCTTATTTTTAAGATAAATGTAAAGCGCCATGGTCCAGATGCAATGCGACTGGCCAAAACTATTTGACTTTAGCAAAACACAACTTATTTAAATATTGATTTGGAGGTGCCGGTGTTGGACTGGGATGTACAAAGTAAAAAATCACTCAACACCAGGTTATAGTCCAACAGGTTTATTTGGAAACACGAGCTTTCGGAGCACTGTCCTTCATCAGGTGGTTTTGGAATGTAAGATTGTAAGACACAGAATTTATAGCAAAAGTTTACAGTGTGATGCAACTGAAATTATATATGGAAAAAGTCATAGAACATAGAACAATACAGCACAGAACAGGCCTTTCGGTCCACGATGTTGTGCCGAACATTTGTCCTAGCTTAAGCACCTATCCATGTACCTATCCAATTGCCGCTTAAAGGTCACCAATGATTCTGACTCTGCCACTCCCACAGACAGTGCATTCCATGCCCCCACCACTCTCTGGGTAAAGAACCTACCCTTGATATCCCCCCTATACCTTCCACCCTTCACCTTAAATTTATGTCCCCTTGTAACACTCTGTTGTACCTGGGGAAAAAGTCTCTGACTGTCTATCTATTCCCCTGATCATCTTATAAACCTCCATCAAGTCACCCCTCATCCTTCACCGTTCCAATGAGAAAAGGCCTAGCACTCTCAACCTATCCTCGTACAACCTATTCTCCATTCCAGGCAACATCCTGGTAAATCTCCTCTGCACCCTCTCCAAAGCTTCCACATCTTTCCTAAAATGAGGCGACCAGAACTGCACACAGTACTCCTTACCAAGGTCCTATACAGCTGCAACATCACCTCACGACTTCGCTAATACACCATAGGCCTTCTTACAAGCTCTATCCATCTGAATGGCAACTTTCAAAGATCTATTAACATAGACCCCAAGATCCCTCTGCTCCTCCACCTTACTAAGAACCCTACCGTTAACCCTGTATTCCGCATTCTTATTTGTCCTTCCAAAATGGACAACCTCACACTTGACAGGGTTGAACTCCATCTGCTACTCCTCAGCCCAGCTCTGCATCATATCTAAGTCCCTTTGCAGCCGACAACAGCCCTCCTCACTATCCACAACTCCACCAATCTTCGTATCGTCTGCAAATTTACTGACTCCCTCTTCCAACTCATTAATAAAAATTACGAACAGCAGAGGACTCAGAACTGATCCCTGCGGAACTCCACTTGTAACTGGAATTATTTGGTAAGTCTCTCATCTTTTTGAATGACCAGGTTGGTTTCAGTTCTTTCATATGTAAATTCCAGAACTTTTTAAAAAAATTACATTCTCAAGTGAACTTTAACAATAGGTGCCAAGTCATCTCAGATAATGCATTGGAGGTGTGAGGTGCCCTGTGTGAGACTGTCTGTGCCCCAATGTTCAGACTAATTGTATTTCTAAAAAAGGGATGTACAGAATCTCAGCTGGATTCATGCAGTTTTTGAGCAAAATAAAATATAATTCTGCAAGTACAAGTTCATCCCACAAACTTTAATAAGAATTAGAATGTTTGCCCTAGATCACATTAGCAACAAACAATTTAAATTTAATTCATTTTCCACAGATCATATACTATTTTAAATCTTAGAAACAAAATAGATCTTAACCACTCAACAGATGCTGAAACAGTTGGCTTCCTCCCCTGTAGTACAGTGAGAATCAATTTCTACAGAGTGAAAGAAATGTTAGGAAAAGCAAAGGAGCACCTTTATTCACTTCACTCTCAACTCCTAGGGCTCCTTCAAACATGTAATGAGATGCTTGTTTTCATATACTGGGAGCTCAACACCAGGCACACAAAAAAAAGTTTTAGCTAGTTTCCTCAATTAACTAATTTTAGCTCTAGTGGAAAGTTTGTTTTTCCCTACTTAAGTCTGGATCAAAGTTTGAATTTAATGGTAAATTTCAGTTAAATGAAATACAAACAAAATTTGATTTCTGTGAAATAAATTACGATTCCTCTTGTTTACCCAATTCCTTGCAAACCATTAAAAGTTCTATTCTAATACTCTGTCCAAAGTTGCCTCACCAAAACTCTGTACAATGTAGAAAATCATATTCACTTTTATATTCCATTCTCCTTTCATCAAAATAAGTTGCCACACTACTCTGTTGCTGTACTTGCACATTAAGGTTTCAGGACATCCAGATTCCTCTATACCTCAGTTTTCCAATCTTTCCATTTAAGTAATATGCTACTTTTCTATTCCTAATGCCCAAGCAAACAAATTCACATTTTCATACATTAAATTCTATTTGGCAGATCTTTGACCACTCACTTAAATGATCTGTATTCCTTTACAGACTCTCTACATCCTCTTCACAATTTACTGTCCTAAACCCCCCACCCCGACCAGCACCACCCATATCATCAGCCTCTTTATCAATCATGAATTTGATCCTTTCATTCAAACCTTGGATATAAATTGTAAATACACTAATCTCTGTAGCACACTATTCGTCACTTCCTGTCAATCAGAAACAACCCACTTATACCTCACCTCTGCTTCCTATTAATCAACCAAATCTTTATCCTTGCTAATATGTCCCCTGACACCATGAGCTGTCATTTTGCATTGGAGTCTTTGAGATAGCACCTTGTAAAGTCCCTTCTGGAAATTAAAGTACAGTACACACATCAGTTCCCCTTTATCTACATGATGTTACTTACTCAAATGAATTAGTTAAATCATTTTGAATCTGCCTGTTTGCATTAAGATTTTCAAAGCTGCTTGCTACAGCCTCCTTCACAATATTAAATGATGGACAACTAAACAACCTCCTGCAGTAGGAGGCTCCCCAAATATCCCCATCCTCAGTGATTGGGAAGCATAGCACTTTAGTACAAAAGATAAAGCTGAAGCATTCATAATAATCATCAGCCAAATGTGCCAAGTGTATGATCCAACTTGGCCTCTTCCAGAGGTGCCCAGCATCACAGAAATCAGTCTTCAGCCAAACTAATTCACTCCATTGATATTAAGGACCGGTTGGGTGTGCCAAATACTGCAAAGGCGTTGACATTATTCCAGCAGTAATAGTGAAGAGTTATGCCCTAAACCACAACACTAGCATTTATCTAACAATGGGGAAAATTGTCCAGGTATGTCTGTAAACAAAAACTTGGCCCATCCGTCTAATCTCAATTATCAGTCTCTCTGAGCTGACCCCGAATCAGTCCCAGTCTTGGAGCCTCCTCTGTGTCCCTGGCTCACATCTCAATGTGCTGCTGGAAGGAGCATATTATTCCCTCACTTCCCTGGGTGCTGATCTCTCCATTGCGGTCTGTTTCAAACAAACCTCTTCCACTCACTGAGTAAATGCTCCTCACTAACAACGCCATCAACAGCGCTACAAAGCAGCACCTATTGAACAAAAAGCTGCTGAATGCTGCCCACTTTGCCAAGATCACTCAGCCTCATTACAGCCTTGGTTTAAACATGAACAAAACAGCTAAATTCCAGAGGTGAAGTTAAAGTGACTGCCCTTGACATCAAGGCCACATTTGACCAGGTATGGTATCAAGGAGCTCAAGCAAAACTGGAGATAATGGAAATCAGGGGAAAACTCTGGAGTCACAATGGCACATAGGAGACGATTGTGGTTGTTGGAGGTCAGTCATCTCAGCTCTAGGATATCACTGCAGGAGTTCCAGAGTAGTGTTCTTTGGCTCAACCATCTTCTACTGTTTCAGCTATGACTTTCCTCCACTATGGGGTGAGAAGTAAGAATGTTAGTCAATGGTTACACAATGTTCAGGACCATCAAATATTGAAATTCAGTAAGACCTGGACAAAATCCAGGCTTGGGCTGAAAAATGACAAGTAACATTCACACTACACAATTGCCACACAATGACCATTTCCAGTAAGAGACAATCTAATCACTACCAGTTGCCATTCAATGGTATTTCAATCACTGGATTTTCCATTCTCAGCATCCCAGGGGTTACAATTGACCAGAAACTGAACTGGACTAACTGTGTAAACACAGAAGTACAAGAGCAGTTCAGAGGTTAGGATTACTGCAGCAAATAAGTCACCTCCTGACTCCCCAAAGCTTGTCAACCATCTTCAAGGCACAAGTCAGGAGTGTGATGGAATATTCCCCACTTGCCTGGCTGTCTGCAGCTCCACAAACATTCCAGAATCTTGATACCATCAGGAAAAAGTAATCCACTTGATTTGTACACATCCATAAATATCCACTCCTTCCACTCAGTAGCAGTGGTGTGTACACTACTCAAGATGCACTGCATAAATTAAGCCAGGCTCCTTACACAGCACTTTCAAAACCCATGACCACTTCAACCTAGAAGGACAAGATCAGCAGATGCATGGGAATACCACCACCTGCATGCTCCCCTCAAAGTCACTTACCATCCTGACTTGAAAATACATCTCTGCTACTCCAATGTCTCTGGATCAAAATCTTTGAACTCCCTCTCCGACAGAATTGTGGATCTATCTGCAGTACTTGGACTGGTTAAAGATAGCAGCTTGCCACCACCTTCCCTAGATCAACTGGATACAGGCAATAAATGCTTGCCCAGCCACATCCCATAAGTGAATTTTTCAAAAAAGATTCCAGCTGTTATAGACCAAGCCAGACCCCCTTAAAACACTTAAGAAAGTAGCCCAGATCCTAACTTTGCTGGTCGTTGCAAGCAGGTGTAACATAGATATTTCAGGAGTGATGCAGCTAGTCTAACCACTTAGTTTCAAACAAAACAGAATTTATTTACAAAATACTGAATAAAACAGAAATAAAAGAGAACAGAATACTGAATAACTTAACCTATCCGAAAACCCAACAAATTATACCAACTTAATAATGTTGTTCCAAATACATGCAACAATCCCCATAAACACCCCTTGGCATAAAAGATAAAATCAAACACAGGGTTTTATAGGAGAGAAGTCAGAGAGAGAAAATCAGTATGGACCGGCTTCGTTGGGTCTGGTAGCTTAACAACTGCCTGACTGCTTTGAGTGAATAGCCAGACCAAACCAAACCAAACCAGAGTAATGCTCTGCTGGGAGAACTGGCCACTACCCTTTCATTGTACAAATTTTCTTTGAAACTTGAAAACCTTTTGGCTGAGGCAGTAACTGTTAGCTGTAATCAAGTTGACTCTAAAACTGTTCAAATTTAGACTTTTCAGAGTCTGTGTCATTTACAACCTCTCTGAAAAATAAACCCAAGGACATTATAACCTTGTTAAAGCATCTGCATCATCAGAACAGCATTTTCCCTATTACAGATGTTAGGCTAACAGGTCTGCGATTTTTCTTCCTCCTTTCCCTTTTTTTCTTGAATAGGAGGTACCACATTCACTATTTTTAAATCCGATGGGTTCTAAATATTAAGATTCTGAAACATCCCCTTTCAAGTTTCCACCAATCTATCCCTTGACCCAGTTTCTGTGTTCACACAAGTTCATGTTTCTGCCTTCAATGCCCATAAAATTCAAAATACCAGCATTCAATTTACATTTTTACCTCTAAAATGGGAATGTGAAATTTAATAATTTGGTTGCTACTACCTTGGAGCACCTCTGCCTTGAGTTCTTTACTTAATTCAGTTTTGTTGCGCATTACCAGACTCTAGTACAGCCTTTTCTCTGATTGGCACTGGAACAGGCTGCTCTAAGAACTAACCATCCAGGCTACCCGTGCCAATCTGATTCATCCAATCTATGTTAAATTAGAATGACCCATAATTTATGATTACATAACAGTGTATGTACCAAGAGAAGCTCAGATCACAGTTTACACAGTCTAGACCTTGACTGGAAAGATTTAGTTCTTATTTCAGAAGAAACATCTTCATTGGCCCTAAAAAATACTCTCTCAGCTTCTGATAAGTTACAAGAAATGAGAATCACAGAAGGCAAATGCAGAATGTATCCAGTTCAGAAAACTTTGCATGTGGGTTGGTCAAATTATAGTTCAAATGATCAATTTTAAAGATGTAAGATGAAGGAAGTATTTGATTAGAGATGATCTTCTAGTCAATGGTCACAGGCTCATAATAGAAAAGGCTATGAGGGAAGAAATTCTTTACCGTGCCCAGGGGTTGTTTTAGAAAAAACCAAGTGTAGAGCTTGTGCACAAAAGTTTGATTAGCTGGAGATTTTATATCAATAGCTAGGCATCAATTCTCTATCAACTTCTGATGAGTTACAAGAAATCAGAAGCACAAATGATAAGTGTAGAATGTCTTCAAGATAGGCCATGATAAAGATTGGGAATAGATCTCTTTGGCTTTTGAAGGAAATAATACTGGATTACAGTACACCAGAATTCCAGTTGGCAGGTTGTTATTCTCAAAGCGCTGAGAAAACTTTTCTCTATGCAGGAGCTTTCAGGCTAGATTGATTCAGACAGTGCCGTGCATTTTATGAAAGGACATTTTTAGACATTTATCAAAGTCCAAGATTAATCACATCAAGAGTTCTCCTTCCCATGCACAGGCAGAGAAAATTGGTGAAGACCATGAAGCTGCTAAATGACTAAAATTAGTGATTGGGATTCAGCTTTACTAAATAACAGAGCAACATCCTTGAGTAAAGCATATTTGGAAATTAATAATTTATACATTCTTTTTAGATGAAATTTTGGAAGAGATTGCGAACGCAAGATTTACTATCGGACGACAAAAAGAAATTACACTCACAGAGGATCAACTGACAACATTTTACCAGATAAATGAGAAAACTATTTTGACCCCAGAATTTATAGAATTCATGACAAGGTAATTTCTTCTTGTAAATATGAAAGGATCCAAAATGGTAAATAAATGGCATTAATTCAGTCTGGAGAAGTGTCAGATAATTATTTTGGGATGTCCAAACCAGATAAGGGGATCACAATAAACGTTTACTTACTGCGTGGGGGGGATTATAAACGAGCAGAGGAGCTTTGGAATGCATGTCTATAGATTCATGCTGGTAGATTAGGTAGGTAAGTGGTCAAAAACGTATATTGAATACTTGAGGAATAGAATACAAGTAATAGCAAAATGCTGTAGATACTGGAAATTGGCAATAAAAACAATAGTCATTTCTATCTCAAATCATTAACTGTTTGCCTTTCTAGAGATACTGCCAAACTTAGTTTTTCTAGCATTTCCTTTATTTGAGTAGAATATGAACTGGAAGATTATGCTGAAATTATATAAAGCATTGGTTAGACCCCAACTAGAATATCAATCCTAGCCAGTGCATGACAAGAAAAATGATATTGCACTCAATAGATTTATAAGGATATAAAAACTTTGACGTGTGAGGTTAAATTAGATAGGGTTGTTTTCTTCAAACCAAAAGGCATAGAGGGAAATGATTGAATTGTATAAAATTACTAGTGTTCTAGGTAAAGTGGATTGGTAGTCCCTATTCCCCTTGTTAAGGATTTTATAACTCGGGGGCTCAAATTAACATCTAAATGTCTGGACCAAAGTCTGGGCCAAAGGCAAGTGGGCCTGTAATTTCCTGACACCACAAATCCTCCTTCTCGGTCTTTTTGGAACAAGCATATTTGGGTGGAAATGGTTATCTGCCACAAAAGGCAGTTAGACATTCACGCATAAAGAAATAAAGAATGCATTCTCCATCTGCTGAAGAATTTTCTGTGGACAGAGGCTGGCAGGGAGATGAAGGCTACTTTTCAATCAGACCAGAAGCCAATGTAGTGATCGGAACCAGGTTGACCTTGTTGACTACAAGATTGTTGATTGGATTTGTTAATCTGGGCCAATCAGCAAATCCCTGGCTGATCAATAGAACCAGGAGAAAAAATATAAGCACTATTGCAGTTAGGTGGTAGTCTGGAGGTATGAGAGGAAACAAAAAGAGAAAAAATTAGAACCAGGAGATTGGAGTCCCCTCAGCTGTATGGACTGACTCAGAACTGTTTGGCACAGGCAGTGTACTACAGGAAAAAGCTCTCTTGATTCGAGACATTTTGCCTTCCTTGTTTGTTTTCATGTTTTGGTTTTGATTCTCAATTATTGTAATTGGTGTTGAACTTTGTAACTTTTGTCGTTGCTGTCTAAATGTTTTGTTGGAGCTTAGAAGAATCAGTTTCATGGGAAGATTTTCATGCAACTATAGATTGTTGTATTTATTATTATCAATGTAATACCTAACTATGGCAAATGCTTCACCTCAGTAGGTGCGGGTTATTAAAATAAAAGCTACTCCAACCATATCTATGTGTGAAATGAGGAAAAGATTTACTCTGTCAGTCTGAAAAACCGATCCCACAAGTACACCAAAACTTGGTTGTATGCATCATTTTCATCAAACCTCAGTTGCATGACTTTTCAAATCTTGCGATGGGCTGTGACGGATTTGATGATTTTGAACTGACATTATTTGAAAATCAGGAATATGTTCCTCAGCACCATGTTGTCCATTTACAGCTCTCTCATACATTTCTCTTTTAAAGTTCTTTTCAAATTGTCCAGGTTCACCTGTGCAAATATGCTTAAAACAATCAGACATTCGGGGGATTTCTAGAGAATGTAACAGCCTAAAAATCATGGAATATTCCAAGGGGACAGTGCTATTAGATTAGATTCCCTACAGTACCTTCAGCCCAACAAGTCCACACTGACCCTCTGAAGAGTAACCCACTCCCCTGTCCTATATTAACCCCTGACTTGACAATATAGCTTGGCCAATTGACCTGATGTGCACACCTTTTGGATTGTGGGAGGAAACCCACGCAGACACTGGGAGAATGTGCAAACTCCACACAGGCAGGAATTGAACCGGGACCCTCGTGCTATGAGGCAGCAATGCTAACCAAACCGCCAAATAGTAGTAATGCTACTGGAATAGTCATTCAGAAAACCAGGCTAATTCTCTGAGGACATGGATTCAAATCCCACCATGGCAACAGGTGGTGACCAGTGCAATGGTTAAATAGAGTCCATCATTAGAGGTCACAGTAATACCACAAGCAGGTATTAGGGTAGCTGAAACCCATTTTAAGAATGAGGCAACTTCAAAAGTGGTGTTAACATATCTTTGTTAACTGAGGCTCAGGTGGCAGATCCAAAGTTAGAAACATAGAAGTATTGAACAAGGGTAGGAATAGACCTTAGAGCCATACAGGCGAAAGTGAGGACTGCAGATGCTGGAGATTAGAGTCAAGATTAGAGTGGTGCTGGAAAAGCACAGCGGGTCAGACATCATCCTGATGAAGGGCTCCTGCCTGAAACATCAATTTTCCTGCTCCTCAGATGCTGCCTGACCTGCTGTGCTTTTCCAGCACCACTCTAATCTTGTCTTCAAGCCATACAGTCATACAGCATGGAAACAGACCCTTCACTCCAATTAGTCTGCCGGCCATGTATCCAAACTAATCTTGTCTCACTTGCCTGTGTTTGACCATATCCCTCTAAACCTTTCCTATTCTTGTACTTATCCAAATGTCTTTTTAATGTTGTAACTGTAGCTGTATCCACCACTTTCTCAGACAGTTCATTCCACACATGAACCACTCTCTGTGTAAAAAGGTTGCCCCTCATTTCCTGTTTAAAACTTTCTCCTCTTACTGTAAAAATATGCCCCCTAGTTTTGAACTATTCCACCCAAAGGAAAAGACTCGTGCTATCCACCTTATCTATACCCCTACGGAGCCTGCTCTATCTTTCAATAAGATCAGGCTGATCATCCCTCTTAGTATCCTGATCCAGTTTTCATCCCATATCTTTCAATCTTATTAGTCCTATGAACGATATCTAACTCCTTCTTGAAATCAGTCAATGTTTTTGCTTCAACCATTTTCTTTGGCAGAGAATTCCACAGGCTTGCCATTCTCTAGTTGAAGAAATGTCTCTTCATTTCAGTCATACGTAGCCCACCCTGTATCAATAGACTTTGGCCCTTGGTTGTGGATGTGCAGGTCATCAAAAACATCTTTCCATATTTATACTCTCTGGTCCTGTTAAAATGTTTCAGGTTTCTAAGAGATCCCCTCTCTTCTTCTAAACTCTAGTGAATATAATCCTAAATGATCCAGTCTCTCTCCATAAATCAGTCCTGCCAGCCCCAGAATCAAAAGAACTAGGACAGGAGTAGGCCTGGTCCATCATTTAATTCAATTATGGTTGATCTCCCCTCAACCTCAATTCCATATTCCTGTCCACTTTCCATAATCCTTCAACATAATGCTAACTAAAGATCTGTATTTCTCCTTGTCAAATTTATTCAATGTTCCAACATCTGCCATAATATGGGGTAGTGAATTCCACAGATTCACAACCCTTTAAGAGAAGTAATTTCTCTATTTTAAATATGTTACCCCTTGTCCTAAAATTATGACCTCATTCTAGATTGCTCCACATGAGGAAATTTCCTCCATAAGTCTACTTTATCAAGCTCCTTTTGCATCTAATTACCTCAAATCGATCTCCTCTCATTCTTTTAAACTCCAGAGAGTATAAGTCGAAACTATCAATCTTTCTTCAGAAGACATTCTAGTGAACTTCCTCTGAACTGCCTCCAATATAACTTCATCCCTCCTCAAATAAAGAAACCAGTATTGTATGCAATACTTCAGGTACAGTGTCACTAATGCCTTGTACAGTGCAGCAACACTTTCCAACTTTTATTGTCTATTCCTTTAGCAATAAATTCCAAAATACCATTTAACTTCCTTATTATGTGTTGTACCTACATTCTAGTTTTCTGCAATTCAGGCACAAGGACACCAAAATCTATCTCAGAAGTTTTAGTATATTTAGATAATATGTTGTCTTTCTATTCCTCCAACCAAAATGGATAATCTCACACTTATCCGCATTAAATTTCATCTGCCAAAATTTGGCCCATTCACCTAACCAATCCATATACATTTGAAAATTTGTTATTTCTTTAATGTATCTTACTTTCCCACATTTTTAGTGTCATATCCAAATTTGTCCACAATACTTTGTATCTTTGCATAGAGCAATTAATATAGATGGTAAATAGTGGGGCTTGAGGACAGAACTCTGTGGTACCCCACTAATTACATCGTGCCAGCCAGAAAAAGACCCTTTTATCCTTACTCTGTTGGTTAGCTAATCCTCTATATGAAAGTAACCACCTCAACACACACAAACGAAGCTGCATCAGGACACTATTCAAAAGAGCCACAACACACTGCAGTACACCAGAACTGCGAAAAGAGGAACACCTATACAAGGTATTCGCCAAAAACGGATACCCGCGCAACTTTATCACCAGATGCCTAAGAGATAGACCACGGAACGAGGACATGCCACAACCAAAAGGACTAGCCACACTACCATACGTCAGGAGCGTCTCAGAACTGACAGCCAGACTACTGCGACCCTTAGGACTCATAACAGCACACAAGCCAACTTCCACACTCAGACAACAACTCACTAGAACAAAGGACCCAATAGCCAGCATGAGCCAAACTAACGTAGTTTACAAAATACCATGCAAGGACTGCACAAAACACTATATAGGACAAACAGGAAGACAGCTAACAATCCGCATCCATGAACATCAGCTAGCCACAAAACAACACGACCAGCTATCCCTAGTAGCCATACACTCAGACAACCAGGAACATGAATTTGACTGGGAAAACACTACCATCATAGGACAAGCCAGACAGAGAACAGCCAGGGAATTCCTAGAGGCATGGCATTCATCCACAAACTCCATTAACAGACACATGGACCTGGACCCCATATACAAACCACTACAGCTGAAACTGACACCCGGAAGCGGCAAGAACATCCATCAACAGACACATCGACCTGGACCCCACATACAAAATACTACAGCTGAAACTGACACCCGGAAGCGGCAAGAACAAACCACTATAAATACCGGAAGAAACTGTTTTTTAAAGTGCTTAAGTAATTAGCAAAGACAGCTCACACTGAAACTGAGGCAGATGGAGTTCCAGAGCATTATTATATTGAAAACAGAATTTTGATGAGGAAGTGAAGATATCTGCACAGACCTGTGCACGAAGAATGGATGAAGTTCATCAAATAATTGTCATCTCCAAGATGTTATAAGCAAATATTGTGAGCATCATGTGATGTTCTTGTGACAGAACAAATTGGATTACGAGAAATGTGGGCATCAATAAACAGCTATATTACATGGTCAAGACTTCATAAAGTTGTAGTACAGTTCTGTAAAACATGTGATACATTTCAGGTCATAGGAAGACTTCAGGTCATAGGATGTATGGATAATAGAAAATTGAATGCAGTCACAAAGGTATTGTAGAGATTCATACCCAATGTCATGGTTGGCTAGAATCAGCAATGCTTTATTCCTCTCTCAGATTGATCAGTTGAAAGGTACTGGCAGGTGCCATGAACTTTAAGAGCTAAAAGAATACGCACATCTGTTAGACCAAATAGATTATATGTTGATTCATGTTATTTGGATTAAATAATACCACAGCTATATTCCAAAGGCTTATGAATCAAATCGTAGCTAGAGTTTGTCACTGCATAGTGTATTTAGATGATGTAGTATATTGTAATATTTGGGAAGAAATATTCAGATAGAATCTTTTCTGGCAAAGATAATGCAATTGTAATGTAAAATGTTGGAATAAATTAAAGGTTTAAGAGGTTTACAATTTTTATATGTTTAAGAATTGATGATAGTGTATTATCATAATCCCACGTGTTTAAATTATGTGCATTAACCTCTTATGTGGGACTTCATCAAAAGCATTCTGGAGGTCTAAATATACCACTTGCATTGGTTCTCTGTTAGTTATTCTACTAGTTATAATCTCAAGCATCAAATACAATTTTTCTTTCACAAATCCATTAGAATTTTCTCGGTGTCCTATCATGACATTCTTTATTGTAGACTCCAAGATTTTCCCACCTACGAATGAGAATCAGCTGGTACTGTTCCAGAATCTGGGAAGATAACATTCAATGCATCCAATATTTCCATGGCCACCTCATTTAGTATCGGAGGATGTAATCAGCTTTCAGTCTCATTAAGTTTCTAGCTTTTTTTTAAAACTAAATCCAATATTCTTCAATTCTTTCTTCCCAATAGACCCTTGCTTCTTTAGCATTTTGTTGGGCCAATCTCCTAGAATTCCTTATCTAATGGCATTGTGGGTCTATCTACAGCATATGGACTGTAGCAATTCAAGAAGGCTGGTCACCACCACTGCATGATCGACAATAAATACTGGCCTAGTCAGTGATACTTATGCCTATGAGTGATTTTCTTTTTTAATTCTGAAGACTGAACTAATGTAGGTATTTAATAACCCTGCCATTTCCTAGCAAATGTACACATTCTTTATTTTTACTAAATTCTAAACTGCTCCCAGTCCTTGGGCTAGTTATGTTTTTTCTAGCAACTAAGTAGATCTTGATACAACCTACTGGGGTAGTCTGCTTGAAATCAAGCCTATGCTGTTCTAAGAATCATCATGAAAGTTAAAAGCTTTTAAAAAGTATGCATAGTTCCCTAAGTTACCTAATTTTCAAACTCAACTTAATAGATAGCACAGACCAGGTTTTCTGTACTGAACAAGAATCACTACTCATTACAAGTACTTAGACTCTAACTACAGGTAAAAGCTACAAACAATCAGTATTATAATACTGCTAATTAAAACTCTAGTTCCCTTATAATGACAGGCAGACAGATAAACATAGAGGGTATAATAGGTTATTGGTAGAGGGGAAAAGCTAAAAAGATGGTTCAGTAGTCTTTGTGTTCAAGTACTGTTATTGAGATGGTCCTTAAGAGTTTTCTGGTAGCGCATAGCTTCAATCATCTTTTTCTGGATTTTTCCACGATTTAGTAAGGGACACAAAGATGGTCAATTCCCTTATGAAAGGTCTCTGACTTATCATTAAAAAGTCACAGCGTACAACAACTGCTACTAGAAAGATAAAGTTGTTTTCTTCAGTTGAGTTTTGACTGCAAAGAATGAAGAAACCACTCCTGGGCTGAGGAAAAACTTCATCTCTCTTTGTAACTGGTGCCAGTTTCAGGCTGTTTAGGTAACCAAGAACCAATCATGCAGTTGATGGCAGCCAAAAGGTCTTTGTCATTCTAACTGGTCATTAGTCATAGACCAATCAACTTTTTGTTGCTAGCAAAAGCTGCATCAGTACCCTACAGTTCCAAATCATCTGCAATTCAAAGTCTAATTGCTGCTTGTTCAAGCTCTTGTATATGATGCTTGCCATTGGTGTCAGAGTACTTGCTTCTCAAAATGCAGTCACCCTTTCAAACACCTTTTTTAAAAAACAACTCCTTTTCACTTCAGTTCTCAAGTTTTTAAAAACTCAAAGATAAAGACACATTCCTTACTATCCTTAATTTCTTTGTTAGTCATGGCTGGGCAATTTTTCCTATTGTGTTTTCCTACCCAAAAGTATAACCTTTGCATTTGTACCTTAAATATTAGCCACTGGTTACCACTGTCCATGCCTTTTAATGAAATTACTCAGTCTGTTGCAACCAGCTCATGCTCCTACATTCACAGTTTCATTTATTTAAATAAGATCTGTTTTTCAGATTGCACTATTTCATTTCATTTTCTGTCCATGAAAAAATCTGGCATGGTACAGTCACCTTTTCTCCTAAAGGACCTCTCACAATAAGATTATTAATTAACCCCTTCTCATTGAACAAAACTAAATCAAGGATAGCTTATTCCCCAGTTGGTTACTCAACATACTGTTTTCAAAAGAAAATCCTGCTACAGTATTATTACTAACGTGGTTTGTCCGGACGATGTAGATTAAAGTCACCAATGATTGCTGCATACATCTCTAATTTGCCATTTAGTGCTACCCCTACTTTACCTCTGTAGTTTGGAGGCCTATGGATAACTTCCACTTATTTTCCACCCCTTGTTGTTGATTACAGTCTCACTCAGACCAATTCTATATCTAGATTTTCAGAGCCAATATTATTTCTCTCTGTTGGTACTGATTGCATCTTCCACTAACAACTCCACCCATCTCATTTCCTTTTGGTCTGTCTTCCGTAAAGATTGAATATTCATATATACTGAATTCCCAGCCTTGGTCACCTACAGCTATTATAACGTTACCGTTATTTACATTTTACACTGTTAATTAATGTACCTTATTGAACATTCAAGTATAGTGCAGTTCTTTGAAAGAACTTCCACCAATTCATAACTGAATAATCCTCTAAATAAAAAAAATTCTAATGACTTCCTTTTCTCTTCTTGGCTGTATTCTTAAAGTTAAACTCTTTAGTTACCTATTCATGAGCAGTAAAATTAGGTTTGTTTTTTGCCATTTGGCTTCTTAAAACACTTGACTATTTTTGACATTACTATCAAATGGACTCATAGTCTTTTCTCAATTGCAGGGATTTCAGTTCTTTAGTCTGAATTTTAGTCTTCTTTTGTGGGTTTCTTGTGACATAATAGTCATCTCCTTAACTTTGTGCTGGAAGGGTTCAAGTTCCTCCTGCTCCATAGGTGTGTCATTATCATTTGAACATATTATTGTAACAAAAATCTCAATTCCTGTATAATTAATGAGTTTAGTTAACATGCTGATCTTCTCTTATTCTTTAAGGTCAAAAGGTGCAGTCATTTTTTTTAACTTTCTGTGTTACAGTGGTCCAATATTGGTGTTAACTTTGGCAAGAGACAATGCGATAAAACATTGGAGAAATTTACTAGGTCCTCATGATCTCGAAAAAGCAAAGCTTGAATACCCATCAAGGTAGAATATTTCACAAGATGATTTCATGTTTTGTGATAACCAAAATGATACATGGGCTCAAATATACAAAACACAGATTTTCTGCTTATCTGAGAACTAGGAAAAGCCTGGAGAGGTACACAAAGGCTGCCTAACAGCCATTTAGTGGCCATTAATAGGGTTCAAGTGGAATTTCCAATTTCCTAAATCAGGAAGTCCTGCCTCAAAAAACCGCAGACCAACCAGAGGCACTTCAGGTCAGGTATATGGCATTGGACTGAGATTTAGGTTGATGTTTGGGGATTTTGTTGGGTGCCAAGCTGAGAAGCCTTGGCTGAAGCAAGTGGGAAGGGAAGGAGTGCGACCCTGACCAGACCCATTTTGATTTTGAGGTCTTCTATCAAATCTCTTTTCAGCCTTCTTTCTCCAAGGAAAGATACTCCAATTTCTTCAATCAACCTGCATACTTGAATTTCCTTTTGCCTGGGACTATTGCCATATATCTCTCCGGCACTCTCTCTAAAGATTTCATTAAGTGTGCTGCCCAGAAATGAACACAATAGCTGGGATTTTACCAGCAACAACCAAGCTGTGATGGAAAGATGCAAGTGGTATGAGTACCTGGAAAGGGACAGATTATGAATGTAATATTGTCAAGGCCAACCAATTAACTGCTGACAGGCTTTGGAGCAAGCCAGTTAGTTGTCCGGGTGAGCAGGGACAACTTCCAGCTCAGACAAAGCAGATAGCCATACTTTAAAAGCATCAACAGTACTTATATATCCCATTGCCCCAGAAGAAACAAAAAAGAAGTCCCTGAAACTGTTCAGATAGCTGAAATCACCAGAAGTTAATTCAAGGTTAGTTCATGATTCGCCAATGCCTCCCTGATATATTCCTCCAGATTTCATTACCTAGGTCTGATTTCCAATTCCCCTAGGGCCAACAGGAGGAGATCTGCTTGTCAAACCAAGCAGAATAGACAGAAATAGCTAAGGAAATAGGTGGTCTCACAACATTGCTGCAAAAGAATCAATTACCTAACACATTCTGTTAATGTGAGTGCAGCTAATAATAATAAGCTCACAGCCATATGTGTGTTTGTTGTTTTTCATCTGATCAAAAGTAGCTAATACCTTGTGATAATTGCCTAATTTGTTGCACAAAGTAATAGTGTTGAAGTTTATGTTACATTTGCTCCAAACATTCTGCAAGCTAAAGAAGTATATATGGCAGTGAATTACCACAAACAATCTTTACCCAGTACCACATTCACATAGAAGTGGCAAATACCACAAGATGTCAGCAGCTGCCAACTTGGAAAATATCACATGATTGCAGTGGTGTGGATCTGACCCCACCATGAGGAGAAAAAAATCCAGAAGGAAGGAGAAAAATCAAGAAAGTGAGTTTACCATATTAAGAGCATTGCTAGATGAAGAAAACATAGACCATTAGTCAGCAGCTAAAATGCACTTAGCAAGAGAAAAATATAGCAGCAGATGTAAAAGCAGCAAAAAAGCAAACTTAACACTCCAAAGGAAGCTGGTAGGAAGTGTTGGAAAAAGTGTGGATGAAAGAAAGAGAAAATCTGGCTTCATTTAGAATATACAGAGAACTTAATGAAGGAGGTTCTGCAATGAGCCAGTGAAGATTCTAGAAGTTAACATTCAAGATCTCTAAGGGAAAAGGGAATAATGTTTTAGATTAGATTACTTACAGTGTGGAAACAGGCCCTTCGGCCCAACAAGTCCACACTGACCCACCGAAGCGCAACCCACCCATTCCCCTACATTTACCGCTTTACTTAACACTACAGGCAATTTAGCATGGCCAATTCACCTGACCTGCAGATCTTTGGACTGTGGGAGGAAACCGGAGCACCCGGAGGAAACCCACGCAGACACGGGGAGAAAGTGCAAACTCCACTCAGTCAGTCGCCTGAGTCGGGAAATGAACCCGGGTCATTGCCATCAGTGATATTTAGCTCCATGAGACTATAAAAAGCATAAAAATGTCATCTTTACAGCCAAAGGAGGGCAAACCCTAGATGAATTGGGTAACCATGGTTTTGATTATTTAAAATAGCAGAAAACCTCTATAAAAGACAGGAATCCTCAGAAAGCACTATGAATGTAAAGTATTACATAGGAGCATATTTTAAAAATTTGAAAGCATTAAATTACTACTCCATAACATAACTTAAAACTTTCTTGAAGAATTCCATATATTGTTACAGAAATATAGATGGAATTCTTTTATGGATATGAGCAATATAAGCAATGTGAAAATTTTAGCAGAATCAAACAAGAAGTCTGATGGGGCTCATCACAATGTTGGAAGCATTTGATTCCATGTTTTACAATTTTCACAAGCATTGACGTGAGTTTTTCACTGGGCAGCAGTAAGTAGCCAATTAAGACGGGTTATTGCTTTTCAAAGGCTTCATTGACGGCCCAACTAGTCTCATAAATATTCTGTTTGATGTCTTACCAAACTCACCAAACAAGCTAGCCATCGAGAAAGCTTAGCATAGAAACCAGAGTGGGTACCTGACAACTTCAAAATGCCATTGGCTCAGAAAAACCACTATGTTGGATGCTAAATGTCAACATTTCAGGGCACACTTCATGGGGACTGGCCATGTGCAGACCACATCATAAGATATTGGCATCCAACATGTATCAACCTCTAAGAACCCTCATGGCACATCACTGATCCACTTACAGGAAATTTCTGTGCTTCATTGCCGCACTTTAGGTTGCACCAGCAGCAATCCTTGTAATGCTGCAGCAAGGATGCTGTGCATCAGGGACACATATTCAGCACATGGACTGGACCAGGCTGCATCTGAGTCTTTCACTCACTGCCTGTGTTCAGTTTAACCCATCTGGATGCTCATAGTGTCCTAAAAATGCTTTGCCTTTTTGTACTTTTCTCCCTCAGCCAGTGGTATAAGATTCGTATTAGTCCTGCCTTGCCTTACCATTTAACACAGACACAAAGGAAACAAGCTTGTCATGGTTGTCAGCAGGCCTCAGTCACGTCTAGTGGAATAGCCACTGCTCAGGGAGTCATGGCACAAGACAGAACCCCACTGGTTCTCACCTACCACCCCACCAACCTGCGCATACAACGTATTATCCGCCGCCATTTCCGCCACCTCCAAACGGACCCCACCACCAAGGATATATTTCCCTCCCCTCCCCTATCAGCGTTCCGCAAGGACCACTCCCTTCGTGACTCCCTTGTCAGATCCACACCCCCCACCAACCCAACCTCCACCCCCGGCACCTTCCCCTGCAACCGCAGGAAATGTAAAACTTGCGCCCACACCTCCACACTCACTTCCCTCCAAGGCCCCAAGGGATCCTTCCATATCCGCCACAAGTTCACCTGTACCTCCACACACATCATCTATTGCATCCGCTGCACCCGATGTGGCCTCCTCTATATTGGTGAGACAGGCCGCTTACTTGCGGAACGCTTCAGAGAACACCTCTGGGCCGCCCGAACCAACCAACCCAATCACCCCGTGGCTCAACACTTTAACTCCCCCTCCCACTCCACCGAGGACATGCAGGTCCTTGGACTCCTCCACCGGCAGAACACAACTACACGACGGCTGGAGGAGGAGCGCCTCATCTTCCGCCTGGGAACCCTCCAACCACAAGGTATGAATTCAGATTTCTCCAGCTTCCTCATTTCCCCTCCCCCCACCTTGTCTCAGTCGGTTCCCTCAACTCAGCACCGCCCTCCTAACCTGCAATCCTCTTCCTGACCTCTCCGCCCCCACCCCACTCCGGCCTATCACCCTCACCTTGATCTCCTTCCACCTATCCCACCTCCATCGCCCCTCCCCCTAGTCCCTCCTCCCTACCTTTTATCTCAGCCGGCTTGGCTCTCTCTCTCTTATTCCTGATGAAGGGCTTATGCTCGAAACGTCGAATTCTCTATTCCTGAGATGCTGCCTAACCTGCTGTGCTTTGACCAGCAACACATTTGCAGCTGTGATCTCCAGCATCTGCAGACCTCATTTTTTACTCTTACAATAAGTTAATGGCAGCCACCAATAACAGTCCAGGCCCTTGAAAACTTACTGTAAGACATTCAGCACAGTCAGAGTTGAGATGTTCTCCACTAAACAAGTGAACAGCTGAATGTTAGGCAGCCAACCTGAATCTGATTTGGATCTGTTGGACTATAACCTGGTATTGTGTGATTTTTAACTTTGTAAACCTGAATCTGAATGCGGCTGAAAACAAAGTTTTTTGAGTTCATTGTGTGGACCAATTAGATTACTTTGTTGTATAATATTTGCCCTGCTAAAATTACTATATTGTTAATAAATTGCTAAGTTTTTTATTTAAGATATAAACCAGTGCCTGGAATTGATTACTCACAGAATCTGGGATAGCGTATTCAAAAGTCTGGTTGGGAATGATTGTGGTCAATTTTGAGGGTCTTTGAAGGGGGAAAATTCCAGGACTTTGACACTGAAGAAAGTTGATCCCTTAAGGTCAATTTCAATCCTCTTTATTGTAACACAAAGCAATTAAGATTGAATGGTTTCACTTCCCTGTTGCTCTGTGATTTTAATGCTGTGGAAGAGATTCTATCAGACTCTAATAGAAATCTCAAGAACAGTGCAAGTAAGATGCTCTGCATACATCAGACCAAGCTGAAACCATAACTAACTGCAGAGCTAAGCCTCCAGTGTGATGACCCAACCACGTGAACATATACACTTTAAAAGCTTTCTTTGCAGAGCTCAGGGGAGAGGTAACTTCTGGTACAGGTTGCTAGTTGTGCTGCTTCTTTAAGTTCTGAAAATGATATTTACATATGTACTTCTTGTTTTATTTCTTAGCTTACGTGCAAAATTTGCAATAGAGGATATGCCATTTAACCAGCTACATGGAAGTGATGATGATGAAATTGCAACAAAAGAATTGCACTATTTCTTTCCTGTTGAACACACATTGGTGGCACTAAAAGCTGTTGCTTTACGTGAATGCAAAGGTAGACAATAAGTAACATAAAATAATAACAAAAGAGATATAATACTACATTTTGTTAAAGTCACATAAGGAGAGCTGGATCAGCGTGAGGGAAAATGGATTAGAAGTAGAAATGGAAATAGGAATGAAATTGATAGGGTTAAATGATGGATAGGAAGAGAATTGTATGGAGTATAAATACCAATTTGGCAAAATTGTTTACTTTGATGCTGAAAATATAATACATTTTTTTTTTGTCAAACCTCAATAAAAGTTACCACCATAAGACCATAAGAAATAGGTGCAGAAGTAGGCTGTTCAGCCCGTTAAGTTTTCTGATGGAAGATTGTTGATTTATTTTTCTTAAAACTTAGGGAACGTCCATAGCTTGGAGATAGATCTTTCAGTATTTGTTTCAGGTGGGAGCTATTCCTCAAGGTCCATGCCTGAAGATGGATACATGAAATAGTTGCTCCTCAGAGAGGAAGAAGATAGTTTAGATTTGTTAAAAATAGATTATCTCAAAGTAAGGTGATTAGTAATATTTCTATACCAGAACTGTTTGGATACAGCCCTGAAAGAGTTACTTGAAGCTGAGAAAATTCAAGCAGGTGCATGAAGGCTTCAGAAAGCAGCTATCAGAATCTCACAACTGGGAGTTAAATTGAGCCCATAATGATGATAGCAAACTTGATTCTCTGTTGTGTGAAAACTTTAATGGGTGACTTGGGGATCTGTAAAGGAGTGTTTTGGGAATTAATCTTTTCACCACGTGTTTCAAAATCTTTAAACTTGTGTTATATATAAATTATTTGAATTATTCTATTTTATCTTCAATTATTCTCACTTCTAATTTCATTTGCATAATAAATTTCTGTTCTGTTTTGAAAACAATTTTTGCAATATTACATGCGTATGGTTCAATGGGAGACCACATTTAAAACTAATAAAAATATGATCCATCGAGCCAGATTTCAGTTTGGCATATGTATTGCCCAGTAATAGCGCCAGTTAGAATCAAATCATTTGGAACTGAATGGACTTCTACATTTCCAGTATGATGGATAGAAAGAAGGCATTTATTACGAGCTGGGAGTGCCATGTTGGTGTAGACAGTAAAATAGCTGCTCAGATACCATATCTGAAATATACATTATTTGGTTATGCTGGTAGTTTTCTACTGCATGGTTGAGACCTCTGGTGCATTAAGTTGCTCTGAACTGAGCTAAGTTCTGTGTTGGCTGCATTTAGGGAAAAAAAGCACATAGACATGCAGCCTAACCAGTAATCCTTAAAAGTCCCATGCAGCTTTCCACCAAAGAGGTAAGTTTGTATAGTATACTAACCTGAACATGAAATCAAGTGAACCTCACTTTGGGTCACTGTGGGTGACCTCTTGTCTCTGCCTGAAAAATCAATCTCCCACTCACCTGATTAATCATCTCTCATTTCAATGCTCACTGTCCTAATCATTTTGCTCCCATTTATCTCATCATTTCCCCACCAACAGCTTTCCCTTCCAAATAAAAACTGCAATCATCATAAGCCATCATTAGTACAAAGCTATGTAGCCAGCAAGGTGCTCGGAAGCACACAGCAAGTGTCCACAGTTCATGAATCATGTTTAAATAAGATCCAAGGTCCAATATTCAGTACAATCAGACCTAGTCATATTGAATTTTCCTTCTAGCCTATAATGAGAAAGAGCTGAAATTCAAGAAAAATGATAACAGCAATAACACCACCTTCATAAATGACTAACTGCTTTCAGAACAAAAATAACTGTTATAGGAAAGATGAGCAAATCAGGAAGGTGAGTTAGGTGCTTTTCAGTGCATGTTTCTAGGCTACTGAGTTAAGAATCCAGAAGAGACAGTCCTCCTCCTGAACTGATATTTGTAAAACACCGATACAGTGGACAAGAGTGTAGACCGTAATGCCCTCATTTGATTACTAACAGAATGGTAAAATTTAATGTGCTGTAGGAATGAAATACATGAAAAAGCAGGAATCAAATTCAGAATATTAAAGGGACAATAATTGAGGAAATAAAAGAACAATAGTTAGGTTGTGCAGAATACTTCAATAAAGGACAAATTGTATACTTTTACTGATATGAATAAATTCATCATGAAAACCAACAAACCTGGATAATAAAATTGTGAATAACTAAATTAACAATTAAATTTAAAACAAAAAATGATCTAAAACAAATTACGAAGCCTGCAGAGAGAATGGAAAAGAAATAGCCTTGGTCTTAGATAATAAAACACAGATATGCTAAGGAGCACAGCTGCGGCGGCTCGTAATTTCTTTTTAGCAATGAGTAAGAAATCATTCAAAGTAGGACTGAAATATAGAAACTATTCAAACTGACTAGAAATTGAACATAAAATAGAGAAATTGTGAAATTAAGTATCAGGAAGACCAAAGCCATTGTTTATGGGCACACGTCTCAAAATCTGTTGCTTCACCACCAACTCCATCTCTCTCTCTCTCTCTCTTTTTCTCTGTAGCAACCATCTGAAGTTGAACCTAGATTATTTGCAATCATAGCATCATTTTGACCCTGAACTAGGCTCCTGATCCTATTCCCTCTGCTTCGTCAAGATGTTGTCAGCAAATTTTAAAATTGTCCCATGGTTTGTTTTCCAAATGTGATTCCCAGAACTCTGTAAGAATTTGGCACATACATATTGCTAAGAACAGCTATGAAAGTAATTTTAAAAGTTTTTTTTTAAACCTAGGTGCTATAATAATCAAGATCCAGCAAGCAAGCTTTACAATCACTGCAATTAAAGCAGTTGAGCTGACCGCAGAGACAGCAGCAGAATTCTACAAAGTGTATGAAGAAGAATCATTCTTCAATGAACTGATAGAAAATATGACTCAGTAAGTGACCAATAGTGCAAATAGTTCTTGCTTTTTGAAACTGCACACACACACCCATATCAGGAGTAAAGAACCCAAATGTTAATGAAAAGATGTACTACGGATTAGTGCTCACCACATTCTTCTGTCCAAAAATGAAAAGCAATCTGATTGAAACATACGATATTCTTCAGGGACTTGATGAGTAAATGTTGATAGATCATTCCCTTTTGTGGAAAAGACTAGGGCCAGAGGGCATTATCTCATACTAAAGGGCTTGGCTGTATAAAATAGAGATGAGAAGGAATTTCTTCCATCAGAGGGTAGTGCATTTGTGGAAATATTTACTGCAGAAGGCTTCTGAGGCTGAGCCACTCAGTTTAGTCAACACTGAGACAGACATAGTTTTCATCAGTCATGAAATCAAGGATTATTAGGAAAAGGCAGAAAAGTGGAGTTGTGGATAATCAGATCAGCTATGAACTCATTGAATGGCAGAGCAGAGTTGATGGACTGAATGGTTACTTCAGGTCCTACATATTATGGTCTTACATAAATGATAAATGCAGTATTTTCAAAGAATTAAATCATGAATGAGTAAGCTATGCTCCTTTAAATACTGGGACCAAATTAGAATGATATGTACCAATGGACTGAAAAGATCTTTATTGGGAATTTTTGTTCTCCTGCCTTATCTTCAGTATACAATTGAAAGAAAATCCAGAGCATCAGCATAAATGGACATTCTTGCCTATTTCTGTTATTTTCTCCATAGTCACATCATGAGATTGGAAATGATACCACGTTATTCTGGGGGTGTAAGGTTTCTACGTGCAGCAAGGCAAAACCTTACCCCAGTTCCAACTTTCCAGCTCAGCATCATCCTCATGACCTGTCCTACCTGCCAATCTTCCTTCCCACCTATCCGCTCCACTCTCCTCTCTAACCTATCACCTTCATCCCCACCTCCATCCACCTATTGCACTCTTGGCTCCCTCTCCCTCGCCCCAACCCCCATTTACCTCTCCACCCCTGAGGCTCCCTGCCTTCATTCCTGATTAAGGGTTTTTGCCCGAAACGTCGATTTTCCTGCACCTTGGATGCTGCCTGACCTGCTGTGCTTTTCTAGTACCACTCTAATCTATCTCTTCTATGTGCAACAAGTTTACTAAGGTTATTCATAAATTATTAATCTCTACATAGAGCTATTGCTGCTAATAGGAGTATGAAGTTTGTAAATTTGCGAGCAGGGTGGAGTTAAGGTTAAAGAATATTTTATTATTATCTAGAATATGTACCAGATGTTCTTCATTCATCGCTCATCCAGCTTAGTAATCTATTTATCATATGCATTTGAACCTTCAGAAAGAACACTCCTTACCAATTTCTGAACAAACTAAATAAGATCCACGCTACAAAAATAGGGGATAAATGATCAAAATCAAGTCAACTAATTTTGACTGCACTTGGAAATCATTTCTAGCTGTATAATTGTAAACTGTGTTGTTTAATATTGTCTTTATACATACCTTTGTAAGATTGGAATGAGACGGGATGTGCTTTAAGTGCCAATGGACTGAAAAGATCTTTCTCTGGAACCATGGGTTTCAACTGGCTTTTCACCTATCCATGACAGAACAAAACCACATTTTTCAAAACAGTCTCCTCACCTCCGTGCCTAATTTCTGATATTCACTCATGATGAACAAATTCTTCACTGAACATACACTTTAGTAAAGCACACTCTTGGTTTTCTTCTAACCTTACCTCAAACTTAAATCAAAGTGCATTATCTCAGTTTCTACACATTTGAATTCATTTAAAACTGAACGTTACAGACGTAGCTGAATCTTTGATGGCATTTATATATATATATATCCTAAATATAAATAAATATATTTATTCATCCATATAAAGTTGCTTTCTATTTTCCCTTGATGTTTTCTTACCTGGGGTGCCTGCATTCAACCTTTATTCTATTATCTGATCCAAGTGCAGAAGCATGTGGTGTCAGGTCAGTGTCTCACTTCCCACACAATGGATTTGTCCTCATGTCACTTTCACCACCCTCTCTCCAGGAGGTCAGATATGGTTACACTGACAGATTGCAAGTCTACAATCTTCTTTTGGATTACAACAGTCCTGATCGTTTAGCTTTCCAAAGTTCTTTTTCAACCAACCAAACTGATTTATGACCTAGTCTCTAATACAAATATTTAACTCTTTAGAATGTCAAAGCTATTCACAAAACTTTTAAGCTTCAATCCCTTCTGCTTGTTTGCACATTACTTCACTTCTTCAGTTTTTTTCTAAGTGGCAAACACAAACACAAACTATTTGTAGAAAATGTTTTGTTTTTTCCTCACATTAATTTAGTGTTCCAAGCTGTAATTTTGATATTCCAGTTAGTTGTCTATTAACCCTTTGATTCTTAGTTTTCATTCTCTAGCAAACTGAAGTCGCATTGGCATTTCTTAGAACTAAAGTACTTGCTAGAAAGTCTAATTGCAACCCTCTCTGGATACTTCCCAGTTTTACTTTGGTATTAAAGGACCACCAAACAAAATGAAAATGCTGACTTTTTCTCCAAAGCATGAGGGTTATTACTAGAAGTTAAACCATACATTGCCAATCAGATCACATCTAAAGTAGATAATATTACATTTGTGGATGGCATATTTCCGATTGATATAAGCTTCCCTTCTGTTATTTCAGGAGTCCAACAGTGATGATGATTCTTACCAAGGAGAATGCTGTTAGAGATTGGAATGAATTGATGGGACCTGCAGACCATGAGTTGGCAAAGGCATCTTTTCCAAATTCCCTTCGAGCTCAGTTTGACACAAGTATTTTACGAAATGGATTTCATAGTTCCCCCAGTGTAAAACATGCAAGAAACTGCATCAATTTATTTTTTGGAGATACAATCCTGGATTCATTTGGAGCTTCTCTAGGTAAATCCATGATATTTCCCAATTTTCAAGTCCAATCAAATAGACTCATAGAGATATACAGCACAAAAACAGACACTTTCATTCAAACTGTTTACACCAACCAAATATTCCAAACTAATCTACTCCCATTTGCCAGTACTTGGCCTTTCCTATTCATGTGCTCATCCAGATGTCTTTTCAATGTTATAATTGTATCAGCCTCCCCCATTCCTCTGGCAGCTCATTCGATACACGCACCACACTTGGCATGAAAAAGCTGTCCCTTAGATCCCTTTTAAATCTTTACCATCTGACCTTAACCTATGCCCTCATGCTTGTATTTTCAATTCAACTCCAAAGCAATGCGCAATCTAATTGAAGATTAAGAGTGGATTTTCTGAGGCGTGGCAATCCCACACAGATTGTTACTCTGTCCCTTCTTTCTTCATGAAAGAAGGAAGTTCCAAATTTCTGAGATGAGGTTTCAGTCAGTGATTCTTCAGAAATGCACAGCTGCACTTCCATTCTAACAGTCCTTTCATGGTGCAGAGTTGTCGAGGGAAGGTAAGCCATGGCAAGTTAAAAACCCATCCTTCTTGCAATTAAGGATAACATTCTTCTTTGCTTTACCACTTACTTTTTAAAATCATTTATGTGATGTGGTGGTTACTGGCTGGACCAGCATTTATTGCACATCTCTAGCTATCATTGCAGGTGGTGGTGCATTGCCTTCTTGAAGCGCTGTACCATTGGTGTAGGTAAACCCACAATGCCATTAGGGAGTAATTCCTGGACTTAGATCCATTAACACTGCTAGAACAGCAATACATTTCCAAGTCAGGGTGGTGAAAGCTTGGAGGGACTTATGTTTAATGAGTTTGCATGTACATGGTGCATTTGTTCTTCTAAGTGGTATTGGTCATGGTTTTGGAAGGTGCTGTCAAAGGAATCAGTGAATTCCTGCAGTGCATTTTGTAGACTCCTTGTTTGCTATGACCTGTTTGTACTGCTCGCAAAACAAAACTTTTCATTGCACTAAGTACATGTGTGACTGTAAGAAAGCAAATCAAATGGTACGCCCTGGTGGTGGAGATTGTGGTGGAGATTGTGAATGTTTGTGGCTGCAATGCCATTCAAGCAGGCGATTTTATCCTGGATGATGTCTAGCTTCTTCCTGGTAAACGGTGGACAGGCTTTGGAGAGCCAGGAGCTGAGTTACTCACTGCAGGATTTGATTTTATGACCTGATTTTATAGCCACAGTAATTATATGGCCAGTCCAGTTCAGTTTCTGCTCAATGTTAACCCATAATGTTGATAATAGGGATCTCAGCGATGGTAATGCCATTGATTGTCAAATAGAAATGGTTAGATTCTGTCTTGTTGGAGATATTCATTGAGCTTTTGTGTGACTAAAATGTGACTTGACATTTTTCAGTTCAAGCCTAAGTATTGTCCAGGTGGTGCTTTTGGACATGGACTGCTTTAGTATTTGAGGAGTTGTAAATGGGACTGAATATTGCCCAATCATCAGCAAAAATTCCCATTTCTGCTTTTATGATGGAGTGAATGCCATTGACGGAGCAGCTGAAAATGGTTGGGCTTAGAACACTATTCCAAAGAACTTCTGCAGAGATACCCTGGAGCTGAGATGACAGACATCCAACCATCACAACCATCTTTCCTTGTGCCAGGTCTGATTCCAAGCAGTGAAAGCTTTCCCCTCGATTCCCACTGACTCTAGTTTTGCTAGAGCTCCTTGATGCTAAACTCAGTCAAATGCAGCCTTGATGTCAACAGCAGTCACTCTCACCATTTCTGGAATCAGAAGCTTCGTGATTCATGTGTACATGGCCCTTTATGTGTTTCTGAAATGCATTGATTGACAAATGTCACTTAGAAAAAAAAGCCTCTAAAAAGTTCTTACAGTTTCAATTGGCTTTATAGTCTGTATTGGTTTTATTGTTGGGACCATTATGAATGTTTGTGAGTTTGATAAACTTGTTATATCAGTAAGTGGTTATGTAGAATTTTTGATTAAGTTTTAAGAAGTATGAAACAATTATTTGTCTTTGACGTACTTGATGAACATTGTAACAAATGCTGGCTTTTACAATACAATTTTTTAAACTTTCTCATTTTATTTAAAGTGAAACAGAAATTCATGGAAATGGGATGGTAAGCTCATACCAATCGTCTGTTTAGAGGTCCATGTGATCTGGTTCTTGTTCTGATTCTGGTTTGAAACCCAAACTGAAATGCATTCAAAATCAAGTGACAGTTTTCTGACATTGATCCTGAAAATATTTTTTTTAGCTGCAGAGACAGTGAATGAGACAAAGGAATTGGTGTAGTGATGGAGAAGCAGTAGCTACTGTTGTAAAAAAGCAGGATACTTTTTGTTAACAACTATACAAAATGTTTGTAAAATTTGGTATTCTGTTCAAAAGGAGGGAACAGGATTGACAAGATTTTCAAAATTTAAAGGGCAAGGATTTCCCAAGATGGGTCTTACTGATAGAATGTAGTTATTTGAATACTCAGACTGATCGGAATAATTTTCATAGGTCATTATAGGATTTGACATGGGCATAGTATAGGGAAGTGATTTTGCTGGAAGCTGGGAGCACCTTGGAACTTAATCTTGTGTTGCTATCAGAAGCACAGCACACAGCAAAAGGAAGTGAAAGAAAAATGTCAATTGAGTTAATTCATGTGGAAATATACTTTCTTTAATTAGTTTCCTATGAAGTCATGTTTGAGCTATGTGAATTATATTTAGTTTATCACAGTAAGATCTTAAGGTATGAAATCTTGTTCTTCGATAATTTCTGTCAGTAGCTTGGAAATACATCCTTCTAAAGAAGTTTTTGGTTTTTTTGAGGATTGTAATAAATATTTGTTTTTATAACAGTTGGCTAAGTCAGGACAATTTAACTTTTTTGAATGGCTTTCTCATTGACAGTATTTTAGCTGTTGACTGTTGGATTAAATGCTTTGTTATTGTTAGAAGTTTAATTTATTCATGTCCTATACAAAGTGGTAGCTTCTGAGGTCTGCCTATACTCAGTACTGGGTAAGTGCCTCTGAAGTTAATACATGGGAGGGGCATGGAAAAATCAAAGAACTTGGGAGTTTAAGCGGTTTTGGAGAGCGCATGTAGTTCGAGTTGATGAGTGAGCATTTGAATTTATGACATCCATAATTACAACTGGGCTGATGCCCCAGTGAATGGAGGCAGACTTTCTGCCTGCATACCACCCTACATGCCAGGACCAAAAATGTGGTTGGCAGAAACCATTTAAAGGAGACTGGTCTGCCAAGTTCTTAAGTTTCTGAACTTGACCTTCCCATCTTCTTCTTCATTAGACCCCCTTTTGTGGCCACCTTACACCTTATTTATCTACCTATCTTTGTATCATCTACAAATGCAATCTGTTTAGTCACTTCATCCAAGTCATTAATAGAGATTGTAAGCAATTGAGGTCCCAAAACTGATCCTTGTGGCACTCCATCTATTACAGTTTGCCAAGCTAAAGATGATTCATCTATCCCAGTTCTTGGTTTCCAGTTAGTTAACAAATTCTCTAAACATGTTAGTACATCATCTCTAACTCCATGATTGTTTATTTTGTTCATTACCTTCTTAATTGCCTTTTGGGAAATTCAAATACACTATCCTCTAGTTCATCTTGTTATGGACCAAGCCAGATCCCCTCAAAACATTTCAAGAAAGTAGCCCCGACCCAAACTTTGCTAGTTGCTTTAAGCAGATGTAAAGCGAATATTTCAGGAGCGATCCAACTGGTCAAACACTTTATTTTAAACAAAACAGAATTTACTGACAACATTACAGAATACAGAATAGCTTAATCAGAAAACCCAACAGATTACTCCAACTTAATGATGTTGTTCCAAGTACTTGTAACAATCCCCATAAACACCCCTTGTCACAAAAGGTAAAATCAAACACAGGGTTTTACAGGAGAGATGTCAGACAGAGGGAGCATCAGCATGGGCCTGCTTCTTTGGGGTGCAGCAGCTTCCTAACAACTGACTGCTTTCAGTGAACAGCCAAACTGCTAAAAACCAAACCAAGGCAAAGGAAAGCTGAGATGGGAGGACTGGCCACTTCCCTTTCATTATAAAAGTGTTTTTTTAAAACTTGAATGCCTTTTATCTGAAGGCCCTAAAACCCTTCAAACCTAGATCTTTTGGAATCACTGCTTTTACAACCTCTCTGAATAAAAAAGCCAAGGACAGCATAACCTTGTTAAAGGAGCAGCATCATCATAGTCTTTATCCACCCTGATAGTTATATCTTTAAAGAATTATAATAATTTTATGAGACTTGACTTCACACAGCAAGTAGTTAGCATAACGAATGTACTGGCTGGAAATGTGCTGGAGGCAGGCTTAACTGAGGCATTCAAGAGGGCATTGGAAGATTGTTTGGATGGAAGTAATCGGCAAGGTTACATAGAGAAGGCAGGAGATGAGAACTAGATAATGACGCTTCTTTGAAGAGCCACTGCAGACACAATAGGGTGAATAGCCTCTTTCTACACTATAACAATACTTGATTCTCTAAGACAAAACCATATATTTAGAGCATTGGGGCATTGGGTAGTTTTTGAAAATATTTTAGGGAGTTAACTCTGAGAAATAACCAGGATAAAAGTGTGCTTATTTATCATGCAAAATCGCCCTGAGACGCGAAAGGAAAGAGTTTAGTTTCTGCAGTCAGACAACCTCCTAACCTACCCTAAGTAGTGCAAACCAAAGAAAGTCAGAATTATTGTGTTGTGATCCAACATATGCAAAAGAAGACTGTGGGAACATGATAGGAAGACCACAGACGTTGCAAAAATGCACCAGAAAATATTGTTTTTTTTAAAGGCATACACACCCAAAAATTACTTCTATACAATTTTGCTTCTAATCTTGCCTGCCTTATTCCAATATTAGTGCACTGAACTGCTTAGAGTATTATCACTGCTTTGGAATGTTTTCTGCAATGGTTTAATCCCTATATTGAAAATTTGCACTGTCTGTATAAAAATGCTTTTAGCATAAAAATGAATCATAACATACACCGAATTTGCTGAAACCCTGTAACTTCCCAATGTATTTTAAGTGGAAATGCATGAGTCATAGAGCCATAGAGATGTACAGCATGGAAACAAACTCTTTGGTCCAACCCGTCCTTAATGACCAGATATCCCAACCCAATCTAGTCCCACCTGCCAGCACCCAGCCCATATCCCTCCAAACCCTTCATATTCACATACACATCCAAATGGCTCTTAAATGTAGCAATTGTACCAGCCTCCACCACTTCCTTTGGCTGCTCATTCCATACATGTACCATCCTCTGCGTGAAAAAATTGCCCCTTAGGTCTCTTTTATATCTTCCCCCTCTCACCCTAAACCTATGCCCTCTAGTTCTGGACTCCCCAACCCCATTTGCCTATTTACCATATCCATTCCCCTCACAATTTTGTAAACCACTAAAGGTCACCCCTCAGCCTCCGACGCTCCAGGGAAAACAGCCCCAGCCTGTTCAGCCTTATTATAGGTTCTTATTATAGCTCTTCTTATAGCTCAAATCTCCAACCCTGGCTACATCCTTGTAAACCTTTTCTGAACCCTTTCAAGTTTCACAACATCTTTCCGATAGGAAGGAGACCAGAATTGCACGCAATATTAACTCAAGAAGTTACAATAGATATTTAGCTATGTAAAAGTGAAGAAAACAGTTCTAAAAATACCTCATGATAAATAAATCAAGCTAACAATAAATTGTACCAAATAAAGTGTAAATAATTTTTAATTCTAAATGTAATTATTAGTTTATTTACGTTTACAGAGGAGGAACAACCTGCTTCAGAATCTCCAAGTCCTGCAGCGAGTCCCACTTCAGTTGAACCTTCTGACATAGTGGATGTGGAAGGTCCCACTGGTGAACAAGAAATAACTGGGGATGAAAGTGTACCTTCTCCTGGTGAACCCCCTGATGCCACCACTGCAGGTGTAACTTCTCTAGGTGAAGCCTCTGGTGCTGGCATCGAAGGTACAGTTGTTCCTGATGAACCTCCTGATGCTGGCACTGAAGATATTCCAGTCCCTAGTGAAATCCCTGAAGCTAGCACCCAAGAAATAAGTGCTCCCTCTGATGTTCCTGATTCTGGCACTCAAGTACCTGCACCTGAGGAAGGCCCTGATGCCAGTGCTGAAGATGTACCTGCACCAGAAAAAGCCCCTGATGCCAGCACTGAAGATGTACCTGCACCTGAGGAAGCCCATGATGCCAGTGCTGAAGATGTAGCTTCACCTGAGGAAGCCCCTGAAGCTAGCGCTGAAGATGTACCTGCACCTGAGGAAGCCCCTGATGCCAGCGCTGAAGATGTACCTGCACCTGAGGAAGCCCCTGCTGCCAGTGCTGAAGATGTACCTGCACCTGAGGAAGCCCCTGATGCCAGCGCTGAAGATGCACCTGCACCAGAGGAAGCACCTGATGCCAGCGCTGAAGATGCACCTGCACCTGAGGAAGCCCCTGATGCCAGCGCTGAAGATGCACCTGCACCAGAGGAAGCACCTGATGCCAGTGCTGAAGATCTACCTCCACCTGAGGAAGCCCCTGATGCCAGCGCTGAAGATGCACCTGCACCTGAGGAAGCTCCTGATGCCAGTGCTGAAGATGCACCTGCACCTGAGGAAGCCCCTGATGCCAGTGTTGAAGATGCACCTGCACCTGAGGAAGCTCCTGACGCCAGCGCTGAAGGTGTACCTGCACCAGAGGAAGCCCCTGATGCCAGCACTGAAGATGTACCTCCTCCTGCCGAATGATAGTGTCCCAGAAGTACCTGGTTCTGCCCTGATATCTTTTGTTGGCCCTTCAGATGTACTTGGCACAATTTCTAGTGCGCATGCTGAAGCTGATGGCTGTTGAACTAGCTTTTACATGTAACTGCCTCAACAATGTAACTGCATCCTGACCTGACTGTCAATACAATTTCTGTCACGTCTAGCTTGATCCTGGCTCTAAGGTGTAATACTTGTTTCGAGATCCTGTTATCTGTATCAAGTGAGGTCACAGCATTAATCTTGAGTCTAGGAATTGCACTCTTGAGTGTTGCATTCTAGAAGGAAAGAAAGTAGACAAAAGGCAACAAAACTATTAATGTAACTTAAATGGAAATAGTGAGAATGTAAACACTAACTATTAAATTAAGCTTGTCAGATCAAATAAGATTATCAAATAATCAATTTTGAACTTCAGTACCAGATCTCTGGAATATTAGTTACATTCAAAAAAAAGGCAATACATGATCAGCAACATTCAACAGTATATAATTTCATATTTTATTGCATTATCAAAAGTCTTCATTACTTGGAACCAGATAAATATTCAATAAATATTGGTTTTGAGTTAGTCATTGTTGATTCAAATGCTTTACTATGGGTAGGATAGTATCACACAATGATTAAACACTGTTGCATGACTCAATGGGAGGTGAATTTATGACTGCAACTGATGGGTTTCTAATATGGTCACGATGTTGTAGGGGAATTAAGAATCTCATTCCTTGCATATTTCCTTGAGATATTAATGACCTAGATTTGGATCTGCAGGACTTCAAAACTTGTGGATACCACGCCAGTATAAAACTGGAGCATCTTCAGTTCTGGCATCGGGGGTATTAAAGCATTATAAATTGTGAAGAAGATAGTATTAATCTTCATATTAAAAAGAATGAGCTGACATGTCCAATTTAGAGTTGACGTATGAAGTCATACATGTTACAAATGATCACTTCCACCAGAGATGGTCCAAAATGATTTATCTCATGTGATCATCTACTGTTTAGTACATAAACAGGCAAATTTGTTGCACAGGTTGAAGGGAGAAACATACTGGATAGGCAGCCAGGTACGTCTCACCCTTGTAGTACATTCTGGAGTCAAAGGTTCAGGCACCATATTCCACAGCCATCTAGACACATCTTCACTCACTCACTCACTCAAAGCAGTCCTCTGGAGAGGTTCACTACCTTAAATCATTTATATAAATGATTTAGATGTGAACATAGGAGATATAGTTAGCAAATTTGCAGATGACACCAAAATTGGAGGTGTAGTGGAAAGTGAAGAAGGTTAGGAGAAAGTGAGGACTGCAGATGCTGGAGACCAGAGTTAAAAAATGTGGTATCTCATTAAAAAATGAGATAAGGTGGGGGAGGGGAAATGAGGAAGCTGGAGAAATCTGCATTCATCCTGTGTGGTTGGAGGGTTCCTAGGCACAAGATGAGGCGCTCTTCCTCTAGGTGTCATGTTAACAGGGTCTGGCGACGGAGGAGGCCAAGGACCTGCATGTCCTTGGCGGAGTGGGAGGGGGAGTTAAAGTGTTCAGCCACGGAGTGGTTGGGTTGGTTGGTGCGGGTGTCCCAGAGGTGTTCCCTGAAACATTCCGCAAGTAGACGGCCTGTCTCCCCAATGTAAAGGAGACCACGTCGGGTGCAGATACGTAAATGCTGTGTGTGGTGGTGCAGGTGAATTTGCGACGGATATGGAAGGATCCATTGGGGCCTTGGAGGGAGGTGAGGGGGGAAGTCTGGGTGCAAGTTTTGCACTTCTTGCGGTTGCAGGGGAAGGTGCCGGTAGTGGAGGTTGGGTTGGTGGGGTGTGTGGACCTGACGAGGGAGTGGTCTCTCCGAAATGCTGATAGGGGTGGGGAAGGAAATATGTCCCTGGTGGTGGGGTCTGTTTGGAGGTGGCGGAAATGACAGAGGATGGTACGATGTATCCGGAGGTTGGTGGGATGGAAGGTGAGGACCAGTGGGGTTCTGTCCCGGTGGCAATTGGAGGGGCGGGGTTCAAGGGCAGAGGTGCGGGAAGTGGAGGAGATGTGGTGGAGAGCGTCGTCAACCATGTCGGAGGGGAAATTGCGGTCTTTGAAGAAGGAGGCCATTTGGGTTGTTCGGCAGTGGAATTGGTCCTCCTGGGAGCAGATACGGCAGAGGTGAAGGAATTGGGAATATGGGATGACATTTTTACAGGGGGCAGGATGGGAGGAGGTGTAATCTAGGCAGCTGTGGGAGTCGGTCGGTTTGTAGTAAGTGTCTGTGTTGAGTCGGTCGTCCGAGATAGAAATGGAGAGGTCTCGGAAGGGGAGGGAGGAGTCTGAGACGGTCCAGGTAAATTTGAGGTTGGGGTGGAAGGTTTTAATAAAGTGGATGAACTGTTCAGCCTCCTCGTGGGAGCACGAGGTGGCGCCAATACAATCATCGATGTAGCGAAGGAAAAGGTGTGGGGTGGTGCCAGTGTAGCTGCGGTGAAGAATGTTACCCCAGATTAAATGGGATCTTGATCAGATGAGCCAATGGGCTGAGGAGTGTCAGATGGAGTTTAATTGAGATAAATATGAGGTGCTGCATTTTGGGAAAGCAAATCTTCATAGGACTTATACACTAAGGAATGTTGCTGAACGAAGAGACCTTGGAGTGCAGGTTCATTGCTCCTTGAAAGTAGAGTCACAGATAGATAGGATAGTAAAGAAGGCATTTGGTTTGCTTTCCTTTATTGGTCAGAATATTGAGTACAGGAGTTGGGAGTTCATGTTGCGGCTGTATAGGATGTTGGTTACGCCACATTTGGGATACTGCATGCAATTCTGGTCTCCTTCCTATCAGAAGGATGTTGTGAAACTTGAAAGGGTTCAGAAAAGATTGACAAGGTAGTTACTAGGGTTGGAGAATTTGAACTATAGGGAGAGGTTGAATGGGCTAGTGCTGTTTTCCCTGAAGCATCAGATGCTGGCTCTTCTCTATTATCTTTTGCATTTTGGGAAAGCATATCTTAGCAGGACTTATACACTTAATGGTAAGGTCCTAGAGAGTGTTGCTGAACAAAGAGACCTTGGAGTGCGAGTTTGTAGCTCCTTGGAAGTGGATAGTGAAGAAGGTGTTTGGTATGTTTTCTTTTATTGGTCAGAGTATTGAGTACAGGAGTTGGGAGGTCATGTTGCGGCTGAACAGGATATTGGTTAGGCCACTGTTGGAATATTGTGTGAACTTCTGGTCTCCTTCCTATCGGAAAGATGTTGTGAATCATGAAAGGGTTCAGAAAAGATTTACAAGGATGTTGCCAGGGTTGGAGGATTTGAGCTACAGGGAGAGGTTGAATAGGCTAGGGCTGTTTTTCCTGGAGCGTCAGAGGCTGAGGGGTGACCATTTAGAGGTAAAAACAATGACTGCAGATGCTGGAAACCAGATTCTGGATTAGAGGTACTGGAAAAGCACAGCAGTTCAGGCAGCATCCGAGGAGCAGTAAAATCAGGTTGACAAAATTATGAGGGGCATGGATAGGATAAATAGACTAAGTCTTTTCCCTGGGGTCGGGGAGTCCTGAACTAGAGGGCATAGGTTTAAGATGAGAGAGGAAAGATATAAAAGGGACCTAAGGGGCAACTTTTTCACGCAGAAGGTGGTATGGACTGAGCTGCCAGAGGAAGTGGTGGAGGCTGGTACAATTCCAACATTTAAAAGGCATCTGGATGGGAACATGAATAGAAAGGGTTTAGAGGGAAATGGGCCAAATGCTGGCAAATTGGACTAGATTAGGTTGGATTATCTGGTTAGCATGGACAAGTTGGTTTGAAGGGTCTGTTTCCGTGCTGTACATCTCTATGACTCATACTAGACAAATCCTCGACTCCAAAGACTTACTAGAGGTTCTGCTGCTGGTCATCCAGGGAAAAACAAACTTTCCCACCAGACCCAAATGACCAGGATGAAGGTAACAGCCTGTGGTTTGCACAAAAAAAACAGTTCCTGCGTTCAGCACTGGAAAAGGATGAACCATCATCTGGGTTCCATAAGTTAAGTGGAACATGTATTCATTGCAAGCTCGCACTCACATGGTCATCAGCCAATTGAATTGTGACATGGCACAGGCATTTCATTGTAGAACAATCACATAAAGTTTCAGCATTTTTATTCTTGCATGGAATGTCAGCATCATTGGTTGATCAGCATTTGTTGTTCATCCCTAATTGCTCTTGAGAGGGTGGTAGTGGGCTGCCTTCTTGAACCACTTTTGTCCATTTGATATAGGTAGACTCACAATCCTTTTCAGAGCAAGTTCCAGGATATTGACACAGCAACAGTTTCCAAGTCAGGATGGTGAGTGCCCTGGAGGGGAACTTGAAGATGATGGTGTTCCCATATATCAGCTGCCCTTGTCTATCTAGTTGAAAGTATTTGTAGATTTGAAAGATTCTGTCTAAGGAGATTTGGTGAATTTCTGCAGTTCAACTTGGAGATGGCAGCTACTGTTGCTCGTGGGTGTTGGTGATGGAGGGAGTGAATGTTTGGCCGTGTGTTGCCAATAAAATAAGCTGCCTTGTCCCGAATGATATCAAGCTTTACATACCTGATATGCATTGAAGGTTGCACAGCCACCTTTTGCCACCAATGGACCAGCACCTCAGAATGACTTACCAAAAGAGCTCAAGAACTGGCATAAAGTATTCATTCACCAATTATGATCACTCACAGTTCTTCCCTTTGTCTATTTGTTGGATAAGATGGACCACACTGAGAGGGCGAGTACCCAGACAGTATCAGGTATATGAATCCTAGCCTTTAACTAACAACAACTGCAGATCCGGCAGGTGATGACAATGACCATTCCTCCACCAGTGCAAAATAGGAACGTCACCATCAGCCAGTGAGAAACATTTCAGCCTGCTACTCTCGGATATGCAGGTAATGTTAAACATTCATTCACCAACTTTTTTTCTCCTCCTGTACAGGTACTAATGTGTGTCGGAGGAAGCACAGGATGCCACAACTTCCTTCTCCTCCCTCCCCTCACAGTAGCACCACCGGCACCTCTGACAATGATATCTCTGAAAACACAAGGGAAACACCTGCACAGTCTTCACCTGCATTCACCACTACCATTCACCTCTAAGAGTAGGTTGCCTCGTAGGCTTATAGAGTCATAGAGGATGGAAACAGACTCTTCGGTCCAATCACTCCATGCTAACCATAATCCCAAACTAAACTAGTCCCATCTGCCTGCTCCTCACCCATATGCCTCCAAACCTCTCATATTCATGAACGTATTCAAATATCTTTTACGATGTAATTGTACCTGCATCACCATTTGCTCTAGAAGTTCATTCCATGCACTAACCACCCACTGCATAAAAATATTTGCCCATTTCTTTTTTTTAAAATCTCCTCTCACCTTAAGAATGTGTCGCCTAGTCTTGAAATTCCCCATCCTAGAGAAAAGGCAACTACCATTAACTCTATCTATAGCCCACATTATTTTATAAACTTCCATAAAGTCTGCTTCTTAACCTCCTACACTACAATGAAAGGAAGTCCCAACCTATCCAGCCTTTCTTTATAACTCAAATCTTCTCTACCCAGCAAGATCCTGGTAAACCTCCTGTAAACCCACTCCAGCTTACTTATATTGTTCCTATAACCGGGTGACCAGAATTGGACACAGTATTCCAGCAGAGCACTACATAAAAACATAACAGAAGAACTTCGAGCCCTTCGAGAACTTGGCCTTTCGATCCTAATCCGCCATTCAATGAGATCATGGCTGATCATCCCACGGCCTCAGCTCCACTTACCCATCCTCCCACCATAACCCTTAATTCCTTTACTGTTCAATAAGTTATCTATGTTAGCTTTAAAAACATGTACTGAAGAAGCAGTACTTCACTGGGCATGGAATTCCATAGATTCGCAACCTCTAGGTGAAGACGTTCCTTCTCAATTCAGTACTACTTTTGAGGTTATGCCCTCTTGTCCTAGTTTCACCTGCCAGTGGAAACATCCTCTTTACTTCTATCTTATCTATTCCTTTCATAATTTTATAAGTTTCTATAAAATCCCCCCTCATTCTTCTAAATTCCATCGAATGTAATCCCAATCTACTCATTCTCTCCTCATAAGGCAACCTTCTCAAATCTGGAATCAACCTAGTGAAACTCCTCTGGACCCCTCTAGTGCCAATACATCCTTTCTTAAATAAGGAGACCAGAAGTGCATACAGTATTTCAGGTGTGGCCGCACCAGCACCCTGTACAGCTGCAACATAACCTCTCTGCTTTTAAACTCAATTTCTTTTGCAATGAAGGACAAGACTGCATTTGCCTTCTGTTATGAAGTAGAGGGTACTGTATCTTTAACAGATTTAAAAGCTAGCAGAACTACCAACAGTACCAAGTGTTCTGAACAAGGTAACAATGTAATATTTTGTCAAACAGCTAAATTAGCTGTTACCTAGAGACAAAAAAAATTCAAATTCAGCCAATCAGTTTAAATTATGCCCCAAAATACCAAAGTCCAATCAAGTTTGAATTTAGTATTTTGACAATATTAACACCAATGAAACAATACAATGTTTTGGAGTATAAAACCAAAGAAAATTGAAAAGTTGGAGGAGAACTGTCAAGCCACCAACACATGCAGACTGCCTGCAGAATAGCTCCCTTATAAGTACCTTTATCTATCAGTTACCTGTGAAACATAATCACTAAGAAGAAGAAAAGAAGACAGAGGAAGATGCAAAGAGAAGATTCAACAGCTGGCTGGTTTTGAAATTTGAATTTTTTGTTAAATCTTAATTAGTGGTTTTATCGAACTAGTATTATAGAAGGGAAAGTAAAAGATAGGTTAGAGGAAAGAGTTGTAAACAGTTGTTAGTTAATTATTCTCTGTTAGACTTTTAAGTAAAAATAAAGTTGTTAATTTTTTTTACTATAAATGGTTACCTTTGGAATAGTTCTTGGCCTCTTGAACTTTAACAGTTTACAGCTCAGAATGAATCTTTTCTGTTTTGCAGATTTAAATTATCAGAGGGGTTTACTCTGTGTTGTAACAGTTTGGGAGCTTGTCTGGGATTTGAACTGGTTTGGACAGATTTGAATAGATTTGGGGGTATGAAAAATCTCAGCTGATTTAAACACCTGCAGTTTGGTGACATAGACCTTTAAATAAAATGTAGGTGAGGTAATTTGTTTACTTTCGGTGACTTAGAGTCATAGAGGTGTACAGCATGGAAACAGATCCTTTGGTCCAACTCGTCCATGCTGACCAGATATCACAACCCAATCTAGTCCCACCTGCCAGCACCCAGCCCATATCCTTCCAAACCCTTTCTATTCATATACCCACTCAGATGTGTCACGGGATCCATTACTTCTTCATGAAAAGACTCGATTCCTCTGTGGAATTTTACCTGATTATATTATATTGTATAAGATTAAGCTTAACAACAATGATGCTATTAACTCGTTAAGTGTCATGGGATCCGTCTACTTCTTCATGAAAAGACTCAATTCTTCTGTGGAATTTTACCTGATTATATTAGATTGTAGCAACAATGATACTATTAACTCTTTATTGTATTTTAGCCTAGCAACAATTAAGTATAACTATGACTACGTGGCAGCTGCTCTTTACCAGCTACTTATCAGCTACTTATTGTTTTCTCAGCTAATTAAGTGTTTAACGCGACCTTTAAACAATGCTGACCGAGGCACAGTTTGAGATTCCAGTTCTTTAAACAAATGATGTAATTGCTTAACTTAGACTGTAAGGGATAAAAAGCAGAGCTGAAACAGACAGAACTCACTCTTGTCTTGAAACACAGACAATGAGTCACCCAACCATCTCGGCTTAACTGCAGATCCTCTGAACCACCAGGCTTGCAGAAAAGACACATTTGTGCAAAATACAGACCGATCGGATGAAACATGCGGACGACTAAGAGCTTGCTGAAATACGCCTGCCTAAAAGATTCTCGGTTGAGGCACTGCATTCTAGCCTGAAGAAGATACAATCTGAACCAACTAGCTGAAACACGCTAGTCTAAGAAGATCCCATTTGGGACACTCAGGTATTAAGCTCTGCTTTTATCCTAGGTATCTTTTAAGAACATTCAAAAAGGCTGTGACGATTGTGATTAACTGAAAACATCTGATTGTGAGTATTCAACTTATTATAGTGATAAATTTCTATTATATTTTACACCACACACTTCGTATTCGCCGAACCTTTATTTGATAAGATATGTTTACCTTTGTGTTGGTATGTTAAGTCTAGAACTTAGCTGAGAAGGCATTAGGATTGACTTAAAGTGAATCCCTCTCACTCCTTGGTGAAAGGATAAACTGAAGGGACCTAGAGACCTGCGATAAACCCAGCCGAGTTTGTAGCTATCAGGACCATACAGTCAATAGGGACCACTGGTAAACTTGACAGGTAACGGCCTCAGGTATATGCCCGAGGTACTGTAGTTTAATCCAGTAGTAACCCATACCTATTGAGGATATCCACCTGAATAACATAACAGATGCCTTTTGAATGTTGCAACTTGTGGATGGTTAAATTTGAAGTGAGAGAAATGGCTTTTAAAATTGCTGAAGAGTTTCCAGGATTTGAAGATGATTCTCAAATTTGCCAAGAAAGTTTAGAAGGAAAGAAAAAGGCCACACTTTTATAATTAGCAAACAAATAGATTTGAGTTTAACTAAGGACAAAAGTAAAGCTAAATTGTAAGCGAGTTACTCAAAAACTTAGGTGTGTCAAAGAAACAAGCAAGTGCCATACAGGTAGTAAAACCTAAATTACAATTGAGGAAAATGGAGTTAGAAGATAAACAAAGGGAGAGAGAAAGAGAAAGAGAGAAAGGAGATAGAGAGAGAGAAAGGAAAAGGAGGGAAAGATGAGGTTCTTGGCTGAGCAAAGAGAGAGAAAAGAAAGGGAGAGAAAGAGAGAGAGGAAAAAGAAAGAGAAGGTTCTTAGCTGAGCAAAAAGAGAAATAATTTGAAGTTGAGAAGTTGCGACTTAGACAGCAAAATCAAGTGAACAGGATGGAGATTAAAAGGGAAGGTAGTAATATATGCAATACGTCAAAGTTTTGCCACAATTTGATGAGAAAGATGTTGAAGCCTTCTTTATTTCATTTGAAAAATTGGCAAGGCAGATGGGGTAAGAATTTATGGGTAATGCTAGTTCAGGCAAAGCTAGTAGGCAGAGCTAGTGAGGTATTTGCCGCAATGTCAGATGAGGAGTCAAGAGATTATGAAGGTAATTTTAAGTGCTTATGAATTGGGACCCAAAGCATATAGACAGCAGTTCAGAAATATAATGAAGGAACCAAGTCAGGCTTATGTTGAGTTTGAAAGAATTAAACATAGTCATTTTGATAGGTGGGTGCGTGCTTTGAAAATAGATAAGCCCTTTGAGGCTCTATGAGAGATTATTATGCTGGTTTATTCTGTGTCATAATCCTTCTTAATTACCTGTTACATCTGCAGACCGACCTTCTGTGATTGATGCACAAGGACAGCCAAGTCCCTCTGCACTGCAGCATGCTGCCATCTTTTTAACCATTCAGGTGACAGCCTTTTTACTGTTATTCCTCCAAAATGGATGACTTCACATTTATTAACATTGTACTCCATTGTACTAACTATGTCCCTTTGCAAAGTTTCACAGTCCTCCGTGCACCAATGTCTTGTACAAGTCAACTTGACTTCCAACTTCTATACTCAAATGACTGAGCAGTGAAGGCAAGCATGCCAAATGTCATTTTAACCACCCTGTCTATATGTGACACAAGCTTCAGAGAATTATGTGCCTGAACCCCTGGGTCCCTCTCCTCTACAACACTACCCAAGGCCCTATCATTAATTCTATAAGCCCTAACCTTGTTTATTGTCTCACAAGTTATCCAGATTGGACTCCACCTGCCATTTTTCAGCTCAATAACCCAGTTCATTAAGATTCCTTTATAATCTTAGAAAACCTTCTTCACTGTCAAATATGCCAATTTTGGTGTCATCCACAAAATTACTAGCCATGCCTTCTATATTCTCATCCAAATCATTAATATAAATGAGAAGCAAAAGAGGACCCAGTACCAATCCCGGTAGAACATTGGTGATGACAGGTCTCCAGTCTGAAAAGCAACCCTCCATCACCACTCTCTGTCTCCTGCCAATGTAACTAATTGGCAAGCTTACTCTCAATCCCATGTGACATAACTTTACTGATCAGTGTGTTGTGCGGAACCTTGTCAAAGACTTTACTAAGTCCAAGTAAACAATGTCTATTGCTCTACCCTCATCAATCTTTTTGGTAACGCGCTCAAAAAAATTAATCAAGTTTGTGAGACATGATTTTCCTTACACAAAGCCATGCTGACTATCCCTAATCAATTTTTGCCTCTCTAAATGTCCATGTATCCTCTCTTTTAAAATCACTTGCAACAATTTACCGACAACCAAAGTCAGACTCACAGGTCTATATTTCCCTGGTTTCTCCTTACAAGCTTTCTTAAGCAAAAGTACAACACTAGTCACCCTCCAGTCATCAGGCACATCTCCTGTAGTTACAAATGATGCAAATTTTTCTGCAATGGGGTCTCGCAATTTCCTCCCTAACTACTCACAATGTTCTGGGATACGTGAAATCAGGTCCCAGAGACTTATCCATTTTTATATTCTCTAAAACCTCCCAAACTTCCTCTTCTGCAATGTGAACTGTTCTTAAAACATCAAAATGTATTTCTCTGTGTTCATGGCATCCAGTTCGCCATTGCTCAAAGTGGCTTTTCTCTTCTACACTCTTCTGTTCTTCGCCACATTGATTATGCAACAGGCCTTCTGGCAGCCCTCTCGTAGAAATGCACAATTGGAGAAGCAGCAGTGTTTGCCTTAACTGGGACCTTCAGGCATTCATGCCTCTGGTGTCTTATGTCAAGTCTAATTACACACTACTTACAGTACTGCAACCAGTCATACTATGGTGCTCAGACCTTAACACAAAGGATCTGGTCAAAAAGGCAAATTATCTCTCCCCAGTTCTTGGACAGGAACCTGCAGGTGCTTGGTAGATGGAGTGGTGATAAAGAAGCACATCTTCATTTCCCCTCTCTCCACCTTATCACAGTTCCAACCTTCCAACTTGGCACCGCCCTCATGGCCTGTCCTACCTATCAATCTTCCTTCCCACCTGTCTGCTCCATCCTCCACTCCGACCTACCACCTTCAGCCCCCACCTCCATCTACCCATCACACCCCCAGCTACCTTGTCTCCAGCCCCAACCCCCCCCCCCTCCCATTTATCTCAGCACCCCTTCAGCTCACAGCCTCATTCCTGACGATGGGCATTTGCCCAAAACGTCAATTCTCCTGTTCCTCAGATGCTGCCTGACCTGCTGTGCCTTTCCAGCACTACACTCTCGACTCTGATCTCCAGCATCTGTAATCCTCACTTTCACCTTGTAATAAAGGGGTGAGGGTTCATCTTTTTATTCTGCAGATTTCCAAAGTAGGTCATTTTCTTAGAAACAGCCAGTTTGAACAATGATTACCACCTGGGTCAGTACTGTGTTCCATGTTAAATAGAGTTATAGAGTCATTGAGATGTACAGCATGGAAACAGACCTTTCAGTCCAACTCATCCATGTTGACCAGATATACCAATCCAATCTAGTCCCACCTGCCAGCACCTGGCCCATATCCCTCCAAACCCTTCCCATTCATAAACCCATCCAGATGCCTTTTAAATGTTACAATTGTACTAGTCTCCACCACTTCCTCTGGCAGCTCATTCTATATACATACCACCCTCTGAGACCCTTTGGTCTCTTTTATATCTTTTCCCTCTCACCCTGAACCTATGCCCTCTAGTTCTGGACTCCCCCATCCCAGGGAAAAGACTTTGCCTATTTATCCCATCCATGCCCTCATGATTTTATAAACCTCTATAAGGTCACCCCTCAGCCTCTGACACTCCAGGGAAAACAGCCCCAGCCTGTTCAGCCTCTCCCCATAGCTCAAATCCTCCAACCCTGGCAACATTCTTGTAAATCTTGTCTGAACCCTTTCAAGTTTCACAACATCTTTCCGATAGGAAGGAACCCAGAATTGCACACAATATTCCAACAGTGGCCTAACCAATGTACTGTACAGCCGCAACATGATCTCTCAACTCCTGTACTCAATACTCTGACCAATAAAGGAAAGCATACCAAATGCCTTCTTCACTATCCTATTTACCTGTGGCTCCACTTTCAAGGAGCTATGAACCTACACTCCAAGGTCTCTTTGTTCAGCAACGTTCCCTCGGACCTTCCCATTAAGTGTATAGGTCTGCGTAGATTTGCTTTCCCAAAATGCAGCACCTCAAATTTATCTAAATTAAACTCCATCTGCCACTTCTCAGACCATTGGCCCAACTCATCAAGATCTGAAGTAACCATCTACTATACCTCCAATTTTGATATCATTTGCAAACTTACTAACTGCAATTCTTATGATCACATCCAAATCATTTATATAAATGATGAAAAGTAGGGGACCCAGTACTGATCCTTGGGACACTCCACTGGTCACAGGCTCGAGTCTGAAAAACAACCCCATAACCACCACCCTCTGTCTTGCACCTTTGAGCCAGTTCTGTATCCAAATAGTGAGTTCTCCTTGTATTCCATGAGATCTAACCTTGCTAATCAGTCTCCCATGAGGAACCTTGTTGAACACCTTACTGAAGTCCATATAGATCACATCTACTGCTCTGCCCTCATCAATCATCTTTGTTACTTCTTCAAAAAACTTAATCAAGTTTGTGAGACATGGTTTCCCACATACAAAGCCATGTTGATTATCCCGAATCAGTCCTTGCCTTTCCAAATACATATACATCCTGTCCCTCAGGATTACCTCCAACAACTTGCCCAGCACCGACATCAGGCTCACTGGTCTATAGTTCCCTGGCTTGACCTTTACCACCTTTCTTAAACAGTGGCACCGTGTTAGCCAACCTCCAGTTTTCTGGCACCTCACCTGTGACTATTAATGATGCAAATATCTCAGTAAGAGACCCAGCAATTGCTTCCCTAGTTTCCGACAGAGTTCTAGGGTACACCTGTTCAGGTCCTGGGGATTTATTCACTTTTATGCATTTCAAGACATTCAGCACTTCCTCCTCTGTAATATGGACATTTTTCAAGATGTCACCATCTATTTCCGTACATTCTATATCTTCCTTTTCTACAGCAAATACTGATGCAAAATATTTGTTTAGTATCTGCCCCATCTTCTGCAGCTCCACACAAAGGCTGCCTTGCTGATCGTTGAGGGGCCCTATTCTCTCCCTAGTTACCCTTTTGTCCTTAATGTATTTGTAAAAATGTATTTGTAAAAAAACTCTGTTTGCCAAAGCTATTTCATGTCCCCATTTTGCCCTCCTGATTTCTCTCTCAAATATACTCCTCCTGTTCTTATGCTCTTCTAAGGATTCACTCGATCTATCCTGTCTATACCTTTCTTCTTTTTCTTTACCAAACCGTTGATTTCTTTAGTCATCCAGCATTCCCTATACCTACCAGCCTTTCCTTTCACCCTAACAGGAATATACTGTCTCTCATTTCTGAAAGCTTCCCATTTTCCAGCCTCCCTTTGCCTGCGAACATTCTCCCCAAATCAGCTTTTGAAAATTCTTGCCTAATACTGCACCAGGGAAGCAACAAACCATTCTGATTTTTCACTGCTGGCCACAGGAACGTCTGATGTACATTGGACTAGAGAGTTCCCCCACACAATTGATCTATTGGAAGCCTACGTACCCCTCATTGCATTGGAGCCAGTCTCAATAGCAGAAACTTGGCTGTTTGTACTACATTCCCCTGAGAATCCATCACCCCCTACATTTTCCAAACAGCATACTTGTTTGAAATGGGAATAGCCACAGAAGACTACTGCACAACCTGCCTACTTCTCTTACCATTCCTGGAGTTAACCCATCTATATCAAGACTTTCTTCTTTCCTATAGCTGCCATCCATCACATCCTCTTGCTCTTGTAAATTCCTCATTGCCTCTAACTGCCTCTCTAACCGATCCATTCGGTCTGATAGAATTCACAACCAACGGTATTCATTGCAGATATAATCCTCAGTAACCTGTAAACTCTCTCTAAACTCCAACATCTGACAAGAAGATCATATCACTCTATTAAGGGCCAATTTTGTTTCTTTCAATCTACAAACCCAGAAAATAGCACTGTCTATTTCTCTGTAAAACACTGTTCCAGGATAAATTAATACTTATGGCTTATATTTTAAATTTAATCAAGGGACATAGCTCAATAAACATATAATTAAGAAAGAACCCACTCTACTCACTACTGCAGACTTATTTTAAGGCCACACTTAAAATCCACTTATCTGATTCTGTGCTGTGACCTTTCCCAAACAGGTTCCTCCAAGATCAGTTGTGAAGTTCACTGTTTTTTAATTTTCCCAGATGCACTCCGATGTCCAGCGATACATGAATTCAAACAGCAAAGGCAGTAACTGCTAACTCTGTCAGTTAGCAATGTGGGTTTCTCTCTCTCTCTCTCTCTCTCTCTCTCTCCTGCACTGACCTCACCATGTGCTTCCTTTGTCTGTTCTTCTCCCTTTTAAAAGTGCTGTTGTTTTACCTTTTTTTTCTCCAAAGTTCCAAAACAACGCAACAACATATAAAAAAGTAATTGCTGCTCCTGGAATTTGAGGAAATCACCTCTAACACCTAAAATACCTCAAAAAAGGAGCAGCTGTTACAGCCAGAAACTTTTCTCATCTTCCATCTTGGATTACCCATAATGAAATGCACGGCAGTGCAGAAGAGGATAAATCATATTCTGTGCTCCACTAAGATATGTGCCACTATTTCTATGCTGCCTCACTCTAATTTTGTCATTAGACACATCTCCCACCAAAGGTCATGGACAACACTCTTGTTATTGCATGTATCATGTTGACTCGAAGGCTCTCAACCATTTCATCCTCCTCAATAAGTAAACAAAGTCCAAACCCAGCACATTCTTCTTGGAGTTGGATTTCAATCAGATTAGCTCTGGCCTCTTGCATTCCTGATGTGGAGGAGCCGATGTTGGACTGGAGTAGGCAAAATTAAAAATCGCACCACACTAGGTTACAGTCCAACAGGTTTATTTGGAAGTACAAGCTTTTAGAGCACTGCTCCTTCATCAGGAAGCTAGTTGGGGCTGGATCATACGACATAGAATTTATCATAAAAGGTCAAAGTATCATACAAATGATACAATGTAATAGACAAATCTAGATTGCTGTTAAGTCTTAATCACTTAGAATTGCCTGCTGATTTCAATTCATTAATATAAAAATCTCAGAGCTCCTTTAAGTCACATTACTGAGATAACTTAAGGTTTTATTTTAAAATAGCGACATATCAGCTCAGACAATATATTAAAGGTGTGAATCTGTCTGTGTCCCAATCTTGAGTCAGACTGGTTTGGGAGAGGGATAGAGAGGAAGTTAAAAGAGGTGGACGAGTTACATTACTGGTCAGGGAAGATATCACCGCTGTGCTGAAGGAGGGCACTCGAGCAGTGAGTTCAGAAATAGGAAGGGTGCAGTAACAATGTTGGGGCTGTACCATAGGCCTCCCAACAGCAAGCGTAAAGTAGAGGAACAAATATGTAGATACATTATGGAAAGATCTAGGAACAAAAAAGGGTGGTAATGATGGGAGATATTAATTTTCCCACAATTGACTGGGATTCACTTAGTGTTAGAGGTTCAGATGGAGCAGAATTTGTAAGGAGCATCCACGAGAGTTTTATAGAGCAGTATGTAAATAGTCCAACTCGAGAAGAGGCCATACTGGATCTGGTGTTAGTGAATGAGCCCGGCCAAGTGGTTGAAGATTCAGTTGGGGATTACTTTGGGAAAGTGATCATAATTCCATAAGTTTTAGAATACTCATGGACGGAGATGAGAGTGGTCCTAAAGAAAGAGAGATAAATTGGGGGAAGACCAACTACAGCAAAATTCAGTAAAAGCTGGGGATTGTGGATTGGGAACAATTGTTTGAGGGTAAATCCACATTTGATACATGGGAGGTTTTCAAAGAGAGGTTGATTAGAGTGCAGGCCAGAAATGTCCTTGTGAAAATGAGGGATAGTATTGGGAAGATTAGACAACCATGGATAACTGGTGAAATTGTGAGACGAACTAAGAAGGAAAAGGAAGCATACTTAAGATCTAGGCGACTGAAGATAAATGAAGGGTTGGCCACTCAAGGGCAAAGGAGGAAAGTTACGCACTTAGTCAGAGAAAATGGGTGATATTCTTAATGAGTACTTTGCATTGATATTCACCAAGGAGAGGGACATGACAGATGTTGAGGTTAGGTGTAGATGTTTGATTACTCTAGGTCAAGTTAGCATAAGGAGGGAGGAAGTGTTGGCTATTCTAAAAGGCCTGGATAGGGTCTATCCCAGGTTACTGAGGGAGACAAGAAAGGAAATGATTGGGACCTTAACAGATTTCCTTGCAGCATCCTTGAACACAGGTGAGGTCCCGGAGGACTGGAGAATTGCTCATGTTGTCCCCTTGTTTAAGAAGGGTAGCAAGGATAATCCAGGTAATTATAGACTGGTGAACCTGATGTCAGTGGTAGGGAAGCTGCTGGAGAAGGTACTGAGGGATAGAATCTATTTACATTTGGAAGAAAATGGTCTTATCAGTGATAGGCAGCATGATTTTGTGGAGGGAAAGTCATGTCTTACCAACTTAATAGAATTCTTCGAGGAAGTGACAAGGTTGATTGATGGGGGAAGGGCTGTAGATGTCATGTACATGGATTTCAGTCAGGTGTTTGATAAGGTTCCCCATGGTAGGCTGATGGGGAAAGTGAAGTCACATGGGATCCAGGGTGTACTAGCTGGATGGATAGAGAACTGACTGGGCAACAGGAAACAGAGAGTACTAGTGGAAGGAAGTTTCTCAAAATGGAGTACTGTGACCAGTGATGTTCCACAGGGATCTGTGCTAGGGTCACTGTTGTTTGTGATATACATAAATGATTAGGAGGTAGGTATAGGTGGTCTGCTTAGCAAGTTTGCAGATGACACTAAGATAGTGAAGGGGCCTGTCAAAGAATGCAGCAGAATATAGGTTGATTGGAGAGTTGGACAGAGAAATGGCAGGTGGAGTTCAATCCAGGCAAATGCGAGGAAGATCCAATTCTAGGGTGAACGATACAGTAAATGAAAAGGCCCTGGGGAAAATTGATGTATAAACAGATCTAGGTGTTCAGTGGTCAGGATAGAGTGGTCAAGAAGGCATAACGCATACTTTCCTACAGCAGACAGGGTATTTAGTACAAGAGTTGGCAAGTCATGTCATGATTGTGTAGGACTTTGGTTCAGCCATATTTGGATTACTGCATAGTTCTGGTCGCCACATTACCAAAAGGATATGGATGCTTTGGAGAGGGTGCAGAGGAGATTCACCAGGATCTTGCCTGATATGGAAGGTGCTGTCTATAAAGAGAAGATGAGTAGATTAGGATTATTTTCATTAGAAAGATGGAGGGGTTTGGGGGGACCTGATTGAGGTCGACAAAATCATAAGAGGTATAGACAGGGTAGATAGCAAGAAGTTTTTCCCCAGAACGGGGGATTCAATTACTAGAGATCACGAGTTAAAGGTGAGAGGGGAAAAGTGTAAAGGAGATATGCATGGAAAGTTCTTTATGCAGAGGGTGGTGGATGCCTGGAATGCATTGCCATCAGAGGTGGTAGAGGCGGGCACAATAGCGTCATTTAAGATGTATCTAGACAGATACATAAATGGGAAGGGAGCAGAAGGATACAGATTCTTGGAAAATAGACGACAGGTTTAGATAGAGGATCTGGATCAACGCAGGCTTGGAGGGCCAAAGGACCTGTTCCTGTGCTGTAATTTTCTTTGTTCTTTGTTCTTGACCCCTAGTTCTGAACTTCCCCAACATTGGGAACAATCTTCCTGAATTTAGCCTGTCCAGTCCCATCAGGATTTTATATGTTACTATGAGATCCTCCCTAAGTTTTTGAAATTCCACTGAGTACAAGCCCAGTCAAATCAATCTTTCTTCACATGTCAGCCCTGCCATCTTGGGAATCAGTCAGGTAAACCTTCGCTGAACACCTTCAATAGCAAGAATGTTTTTCCTCAAATGAGGAGACCAAAACTGGATACAAAACTCAAGGGGTGGCCTCACTAAAGCCCTGTATAACTGTAGCAAGATATCCCTACTCCAGTACTCAATCTCTCTTGTTATGAAGGCCAGCATGCCATTAGCTTTCCTCACCACCTGCTGCACCTGCATGCCAACCTTCAGTGGCTGTTCCACCATGACACCTAGGTCTCATTGCACCTCACTTTTTCCCAAACTGTCACCATTCAGATAATGGATAGTCTCACATTTATCCACATTCTATTGTATTTGTTAAGTATTTGGACACTCAGCTAACTTGCCCAAGTCACACTGTAGCTTCTTAGCATCCTCCTCACAGCATAGACTGCCATCCAGCTTAGTCTAATCTGAAAATTTGGAGATACCGCATTCAATTCCTTTGTCCAAATTGTTAATATATATTGTGAATACCTAGGGTTGCAGCACTAAACTCTGCGGAATCCCACTCATCACTGCCTGCCATTTTATTCCAACTCTCTGCTTCCTATCTGCAACCAGTTCTCTATCTACATCAATGTATTAAATCTGATACCATGAGCTCTAATTTTGCTTTCTAATGTCTTGTGTGGAACCTTTCAAAAGCCTTTAGAATGTCCAGATACACACCATCTACTGATTTACCCTACGTCTCTATTGGTCACATTCTCAAAATGTTCCAGAAGATTTGTTAAGCATGATTTCCCTTTAGTGAATCCATGCTGACTTGAACTGATTCTGACACTGCTTTCCAAATACTCAGTTATTGCATCTTTAATAATTGACTCCAGCATTCTCCCCACCACCGATATCAGGCTAATCAGTCTATAATTCCCCATTTTATCTCTCCCTCCTTTTTCAAAACATGGGTTTACAAGTGGGGCTGCCCTCCAGCCCATTGGAACTCTTCCAGAATCTACAGATGCTGAAAAATGATCACCAATGCGTCTACTATTTCTATGGCCACTTTCGGAAGTACTCTGGGATGCAGAGCATCAGGCTTTGGAGATTTATCAGGTTTAATTCCATCAATTTCCCCATTACCATTTCCTAACTAATAATAATTTCTTTCAGTTCCTCCTTCATGTTTGACCCTCTGTCCTCTAGCATTTCTGGAAGTTTTTTTGTGTCCTCCTTAGTGAAGACAGATCCAACATAATTGTTCAACTGGCCTGCCATCTCTTTGTTGTCCTTTATGAATTCACCCAAAGCCAACTATATGGCACTTACATTTGTCTTCACCAGTTTTTTTTCTCTTCACATATCTACAGAAGCTTTTGCTGTCAGTTTTCATGTTTTCCTCAAGCTTATTTTCATATTCTATTTTCCCTGTCCGATTTAAACCCTTTGTCCTCCTTAGCTGAATTCTAAATTTTTCCCAGTCCTCAGATTTGCTGCTTTTCCTGGCCAATTTATATGCCTCCTCTCTGGCTTTAACACTATCTCTGATGTCCTTCGTTAGGTATGGTTGAGCCACCTTCACATGATTTAACCATACACCAGACAGGGATGTACAATTGTTGAAGTTCATCTATTTGTTCTTTAAATGTCTGTCATTATCTATCCACCATCAACCCCTTAAGTATCCCTGACTAGCTTATCCTAGCCAATCCATGCCTCATATCATTAAAGTTAGTTTTCTTTATATTCGGGAACCTGAAATGTGTCTTCTCCATCTTAATGAAGAATTCTACCACATTATGGTCACTCTTCCCCAGAGGATCTCATACATCATGGTTGCTAAGTAATCCTCTCACATTACACAACACCCTGTCTCGCACAGTCTGCTGTCTGGTTGATTCTATGACATGCTGGTCGAGGAAACCATCTGTCAGACATCCAGGAAATCTTCCTCTATCGCATTGCTACAGGTTTGGTTAGTCCAAACAATATGCAGATTGAAGTCCCCCATAACAATTGCTGTACCCTTACATCTGCAATTTGCTGTTTGATGCTATCCCTAACCTTACAACTATTGTGGTCTGTACGCAACCCCCACTTTTGGTGTTTCACCGCTCCATTCAAACAGATTCCACATCATCCAGGCTAATGTCCTCCCTTACTACTGTGTTAATTTCCTCCTTAACCAGCAACATTAGCCCACCTTCCTTTCCTTTCCATCTATCTTTCCATCATGACAAGCTGCCTGTCTCTACTTCTGTGCAAGGAAACATACATGCCGAGAAGGCTGACAAGCGCAACTTAGCACTGAAGAGCTGTATACTAAAATGCAATGGAAGTAAGGTGTAACTTAACACAGAGGAGCCTGTATGCCAAAAACAATGTAAGACACAGAGACTGAGAGCTCCAAGTAAGTGCAAAGTGAATGAACACGAGGAAGGCAAGTTAACAGATGTAGATGAATGAAGTGCATGTATGTCCCTGTGCACAAAACAACCTGACAGAAACATGCAAATCATGGGTATCCCTGAGACACAAAAGAAAGTGTTGAAGGGCTGAACTGGTGTGACAATTGGTCTGAGAGCAGCCATGGTACTGCAGTGAGGCTGGTGATTTGTTGATGCGTGGATGAAGGTTTGAGGAGTTGTGGCCATGGAGCTGGGCCTAGTATCCATCAAGGTGCTACTGCAAGATATCCAGTCAGACATTGTTAGGAATTAGAAAAGAGGAAATTGGAAGTGGAATAGAAATTAGGCACGTTAGGCAGTTAATGAGATTCAAATACTTGGAACTGAAGTAGTCAACACTGAATAACAAGATTCTGAAATTGCTATTTAAAACTTAAGGGGAAAGTCACAAACTTTTTCTTGGTATTGAGATTAGAGTCATAGAGTCATTGAGATGTCAAGCATGGAAATAGACCCTTCAGTCCAACCCATCCATGCCGACCAGATATCCCAACCCAATCTACTCCCACCTGCCAGCACCCGGCCCATATCCCTCCAAACCCTTCCTATTCATATACCCATCCAAATGCCTCTTAAATGTTGCAATTGTACCAGCCTTCACCACTTTCTCTGGCAGCTCATTCCATACACGTACCACCCTCTGCATGAAAATGTTGCCCCTTAGGTTTCTTTTATATCTTTTCCCTCTCACCTTAAACCTATGCCCTCTAGTTCTGGACTCTCCAGCCCCAGGGAAAAGACTTTGCCTATTTACCCTATCCATGCCCCTCATAATTTTGTAAACCTCTATAAGGTCACCCCTCAGCCTCCGATGCTCCAGATAAAACAGCCCCAGCCTGTTCAGCCTCTCCCTATAGCTCAACTCCTCCAACCCTGGCAACATCTTTGTAAATCTTTTCTGAACAAACTTAATTGAGTTTTTTGAAGAAGTAACAAAGACGATTGATGAGGGCAGAACAGTAGATGTGATCTATACAGACTTCAGTAAGGCATTCGACAAGGTTCCCCATGGGAGACTGATTAGCAAGGTTAGATCTCATGGAATACAGGGAGAACTAGCCATTTGGATAGAGAACTGGCTCAAAGGTAGAAGACAGATGGTGATGGTGCATTCTCATCATATTTTACCATCTTCCCCGCCATTGCCCACAACACACTAGGAAGGGGAAAATTTCACTCTTAAAGTACAAAAGCAAGCATGTTCTTATATACCAGTATACTGCACTTGTTTGGCCTCAGTTAGCCTATTGTGTTCTAGGTGCCAAACCTTAGGAAGGATGTGAAGTTAATAGAAAGAGTACAAAGGACATGCAAATTATGGGTCCAGTGGTGAATAACTTCAGTCATATGGTTAGACTGGAGGAATTGGAGCTGTTCTCCCTAAAGAAGAGATGATTAAGAGGAAATTTGATAAAGGAATTAAAATTCAAGAAGGACTTTTGCAGAACAGATAGAGAGATTGGTTCCATTGAGAACCAGAGCACACCAATTTAAAGTGATTGTCAAAAAAGGTAATACCAAGAAAAATCTTTTTTTATGCAGCATGTGGTTAGGATGTGGAATGCTCTTCCTGAGACGGTGGTGGAAGCAGATTCAATCGAGGCTTTCAAAAGAGTAGTTGATATTTGTCAGAAATGAATATGGTTACAGGGTAATGGCGAAAAACAGGGGAATGAGACTGCATCAGTTGCTTTTGCAGAAATCTTGCACTGACATGAGTGGCCAAATACCAACCTCTGTACTGTAACCATTCTATGCTGCCACACAACAGCAAAAATAGTAGAAATAATGATTCTCTGGAGCAAACATCTGTATTTTCTCGTGGCTGATTCAGTGTGCCATTGGTTGAATGTGGCCATTCAGCCATGCTGTCAGCCACAGTTACTGTAGAAAGAATGTGGAAAGGATGTTTTCTCTTGTCACTGATTCTAGAATGAGGGAATATCCTTAGAATTAGGGAGCATCTTTAAACACCACCAAGAGGAGAGATTATTTTTCTTTCAGTGGGCTGTGCAACCAGAACACTATGCCTTTAAAGGTGTAAGCAAGTAAATGAATATTTTTAAGGTAGAGGTGGACAGATAGATTTTGTTTTAAGCATTGTAATCAAAGGTTATTGGAAGCAGATGGTAAATGTGGAATTTGAAACATAAACAGATCAGTCATGATCTTAGTGAATGGTGGAACAGTTCAAGGTTTGAATGGCCTAACCTGCCTACTAATGCATATATTTTTATGTCCATAAGTAACCCAGGAACATTATGGACAAGGTAGTTGGAAACAAAAATAAAACTTATTTTAATTAATTTCATCTGGGAATTGCTGGCAAGACTGATATTTATTGCCCACTCCTAACCTACCTAAAATGGCAGTGATGTACCTTAGAACATAGAATATTATTCAGTACAGCACAGGAACAGGCTCCTCAGTCCAGGATGGTGTGCTAAACATGAAGCCAAATTAAACTAATCCCTTCTGTCTGTCCTTGGTCTATATCCCTCCATTCCTTGTACATACATTTGTTTATCTAAAAGTCCCTTAAACATCCAAACTGTATCTGCCTCCACCACTACCTGGCAGCGCATTCCAGACTCCTCTGTGTAATATACTTGCCCCTCACATCTCCTTTGAAGTTTCCCACTCTCACCCTAAATGCGTGCTCCCAAGGATTGGACATTTCAACTCTGGGAAAAAGATTCTGACCCTCAACCCTATCTATGCCTCTCATAATTTGAGTAAAAAATGAGATCTGCAGATACTGGAGATCACAGCTGAAAATGTGTTGCTGGTCAAAGCACAGCAGGCCAGGCAGCATCTCAGGAATAGGGAATTCGACGTTTCGAGCATAAGCCCTTCTCATAATTTGATCAATTTCTATCAAGTCTCTCCTCAGCCTCCAACACTCCAGAGAAAGCAACTCAAGTTTTTCTGGCCTCTCCTTATAGCTTATACACTCTAATCCAGACATCATCCTGGTAAACCTCTTCTTCACTCTCTCCAAAGTCTCCATATCCTCCCTGTAATGTGGCGATCAGAATTGTACACAATACTCCAAGTGTGGCCTAACCACCGTCTTATAAAGGTGCAACATGACATTCTGATTCTTGTATTCAGTTCCCTGACTAATGAAGGCAAGTAAGCCATGCCTCTTTAATACCCACCCTAACTACCTACATGACCACTTTCAGGGAGCAATGGACTTGAACCCCAAGATCCCTCTGTACATCAATGCTGTTCAGAGTCCTGCCATTATCTGTATACTTTTCCTTAACATTTCATCTCCCAAATTGCAGTACCTCACACTTACCCAGTCCAAAGATGTGCAGGTCAGGTGAATCGGCCACACTAAATTGCCCATCATGTTAGGTGCTTTAGTCAGAGGGAAATGGGTCTGGGTGGGTTTCTCTTCAGATGGTTGGTGTGGACTTGTTGAGCCGAAAGGCCTGTTTCCACACTGTAGAGAATCTAATTTAAATCTAAATCTAATTAAACTCCACCTGCCAAGTCTGCAGCTGATTTATGTTAGTTGTATCATCTGACAACAGTCTTCACTATCTATAACTCCACCAATCCAGAGTGAAAGATAGAACAATGCCATTCATCCAAAGTTTCAGCCACAGTTACTGCAGAGCCAAGAACATCATGGATAAGGTAGGCAGTAACAATGATACAAGTTACTTTGTTTTAATTGATTTCTAAAATGTGGATCTTACTGGCAAGACCGACATTGACATCCCACCCTAATTGTCCTCAGATCATGATGATGATGAACCATCATCTTAGACTGCTGCAATTCATGAGGTCTCGGTACTCCCACAATTTTGTTAGGAAGGGCGCACCATGATTTTGACACAGCAATAATGAAGAAATACAGAAACTGACAAAGTACGAAAAAAAATTATGAAGATATTGGTACTCTGCTTCTGAGGATCAAAGTGTGTTGGAAACAGATTCACACAAAAAAATTGGATAAATGCATGAAAAATAAAAAAAAACTATGGAGAAAGAGAAAGGGAAATGGGTTAATCGAATAGATCTTCCAGAGATCTGGGATAACCATAAATGGTTGAATAGCCTTTTTCTATGCTGTATCCATCGATAAATCAATAAATTTGCCAGACTGAGACATTTGGAGCAAAACCCACATACTTGATACTGCTACTGGATAGAAGAAAATGACTGTACCAAGTAGAGATGTAAAGGATAGAATTTCTGTTCAGGGAAGCAAGGATCATGAAGAGGTGAAACCCACAGAATCAAAGACAATTCCTTGTGATCCAAATTCCATTTGATTATACGGAATGAAGCAAACTTTGCTTTGTAGCCATCCTGCTAAAGGTAGAAGGAACTTTGAACTTTCGAATGAATTTAGAAAGAATACAGCAAACTCTATAAAAATACAGTGTAGAGTTTTCAGTTGTGTTAAAAACTTAACTTTAACCTACGTTTTTTACTTTTTAGTATATTACTTAAGTTTTAATTCAAGTTTATTCAATTTTGATTTTAATTTATTTATTATAGTAAGACTTAAAACTTGAAATCTTGTCGTCTGATCTTTGTGTAATTAATTAGGATTTTTTAAAAATCTATTTTCATTCGCACCTGCAGAAATTGTAACAGCATCTATGAGGAAGCTGCTACTAGCTGACTGCTGCTTGGTAGCATTATCAATAAACCTTTTCATTACTTTGATGATGTTTGAGAGTAAGCAGTGTAAACTTGACATGGGGAAAAGGCTTGCGTGTTCCAATGATACCTTGAGTGATTTCATCTAGAGCTCCTTGCTCCAGGTAGTGCTATTCAATGTGGAAAAGTCAGAAGAAGTGCAGTCCAAAAAGTCCCCAAAAGCAAAGCTAGAAAAGGAAACTTAATCAGCTTCTTACTGGTGGAGAAGGGCTCAATGACAAGTTGATCTCACCCTTTGCAGCTTGACACATCGCCCACATTCTGTTCACCAAACTGTCAAGGTTGAAAGGCTCCAAGGTCTCTACATTAAACAAAATCACATGTAGGCTTCTACCAGAATCCATTTCCCACATTCTGTGCCAATTGAGAATTGGCAATGGAGTCACAACTATGAACCTGGGAGTCCTTAATCAAGAATCTGCACACTGTTAATAGATGCATGAAGGTCACTGAATACTTATGTTGAAATAGAGTTGTTTTAAGCAGTTACATTTGTAACTGAGCAGTCCACTTTATGATATCCTATGCTCACCCCAAATAGAGCCGAAAAATGTGTTGCTGGAAAAGCGCAGCAGGTCAGGCAGCATCCAAGGAGCAGGAGAATCAACATTTCGGGCATAAGCCCTTCTCCAGCATCTGCAGTCCTCACTTTCACCCCAAATAGAGACAAGGGAAAAAAATGCCCGACATTACTGGCTGGGTGAACTTTACCGAATGTTCAGAATGACAACTTATCAATCAAGCTGCACACACTGTAAATCGCAACATTTTAGTGATGAGGGAGCTTCTGTGAAGAATGTTTCAGATCATTTACCTATCATTCAAACTGGAAGTATTTTAGCGATCAATAGTTTTAATAACATCTTGCATTTCTGATTAAAATTAATTGGCCCAGAATTTTAATTCTGTTTCTCTCTAAGTCGTTGATCTGCGGACTGTTTTAACGCCATTTTCATTTTATTTTCAACCGCAAAAAAATAATGTTCACCAATGGGATTGATTTGGTGGTGATTATTAGTTACCTGAAAAGAAAATACTAAATAAATACAAAGAGATACACCTGCCATAAATGTTTATTTCATATTTCTGTGGGAGAGGAATGTTGAATTTTAGGCATTTAAGAGATGCGCTTAAATGGGACAGGCAAGCTCTAAAAACTTTTCAGTAAAAAATTTCTTGTTATTTACATTAAAATGTTGTTATAATCAATTAATTGTAGCTGTGATTGATCACATGCAGATATTCTACATTACTAAAGATCTACTTCCGGTATTTCCAGCAATCACAACATAATCATTGCCAATAAAACCACCACAATCAACATTTCAGTTCTTAGGGATTACTTATTTTTGTTTCAGCATTTTCGCCTCAACTTTAATAAAATCCTTTAACAGTTTGCAAATCCAGAACGTGTCTTGCTGATTTGCAACTTCTATGACCAGCAGCAGAAAGAACATCAACTACATAAAGACAGCAACACTGACTAAGGAGCTAAAATTGTACTAGCAGGTAAAAATATTTATATTCTATTAAAATAGCTGCTTTTCATCTTATCATCACATTTTATGTTGTAAAGCACTTCTTAAACATGTTTAGAAGTTCCCATGTTGGCACTGATATGTCATTGTCTGTAGTCAGCAAATTCTCCAGTCCAGTAAAGACCTAATCCTAAAGCTGCCAGATTATGGGCATACAATCTGGATTTGTAAAAGTCACAACTAGTTTTAACATTATCAGAAACATCCATATCACTGTTTTGTACAAATTACAGGAAATTAACAAATTTGATGCATATTCATTAAGGTGCATTCCTGGAAACACAAAACTCTTAAGAATGGCTTGAAATTTTCAAAAATTTATAAAGATAATAATTAAGAATACAAAGATAAAATCCAGTCTGAAAATCTGCAGCTCTGTATATTAAGCTGTGTGTTGCAGAATAATGTTTTAAATAAGTAATGCTAAATATCGTGTATTGCAGTGACATGATCTATGCAATGGGAAGAGTCAGTTCAAATGTAAAGAGTGACTTGTGGAGACCACTTTGGCAACAAACCCAATACAGCAAAACAACAACGTCAGTAGCACAAGTATCGAAACACTAAGGAGCATTAGCTACAATAAAGAGATTGATATCACATGTACCTTTGCTATGAAAAATGGCAATGAGAAAGATGAAGGCATAGAAATGTCCACCATTTTGTAGTGCAAACCAATGAACATGGTTAGCAGTATCTGCATATGACATTTAAAGTTTTAGAGCTTTAACAAAGTTAAACAATAATTTGGAAATGCAATAGTGCAATAATTACCAGGTTGCTTATAGGTAGAAATAATCTGCAGATTGTTACTTGACACTGAACCAAGATCTGACTTTCCAAATATTAGATGATTGCAGTTATAGAAATTTTCCAGTTCATACTTCCTTGGCTTCCTTCTTGCCTTTATTTTTGTTGATCTTCCTGGGGTTGCTAGGAGTTTTATTTGCATTCTTTGAATTTGACTTTGGACCACCACTGTGTTCACTACGTCCTGCATTTTGCTTTCTTTCTTGCATGATACGCATCTGCTGTTGCTGATCTAGTCTTTGTTCCCAGCGCTAATGAAAACAAAATAACAAGATATCAGTAAAATGAAACAATATGGAAAGGTAATTTCTAAAATAAAGCACCATATGGCAAATAGAGCAGTAGGTCCTTAGGGTTCAGGTACATAAGTCTTTGAAGTTTGCGTCACATGTAGACGGAGTGGTTAAAAAAGCATTTAGCATGCTTGCCTTCATTTGAGTGTAGGAATTGGGAAGTCATGTTGAGGTTATACAGGACATTGGAAAGGCCTCTTCTGGAGTATCATATCCATTTGTGGTCATCCAATTATAGGAAGGATATTATTAAGCTGGAGAGTGTTAAGAAGAGATTAACCAGAATGTTGCTGGGTATGAAAGATTTAAGTTGCAAAGAAAGGTCGAATAGGCTAGTTCGTAAGAGGTTGAGAGGTGACCTTACAAAAGTTTATAAAATTAGGGCAAATGATAAGTGTCTTTTCCTTAGTATGGGGGATTTCAAGACTAAGGTTCAGAGGAGAGATATTTACAAAATACATGAAAGGCAAATATTTTACACAGAGGGTGGTTCATGTGTCAAATAAACTTCCTGAAGAAGTGATGGATGTGGGCACAGTTACAACATTTAAAAGACATTTGGATTTCTTTATGAATAGGAAAGGTTTGGAGAGATATTGGCCAGAAGCAGGCAGATGGGATTAGTTTAGTCTGGGATTATGTTCAGAATGGACTGGTTGGATTGAAGGGTCTTTTCCATGTTGTATGACTCTAATACTCTGTGACTCCATGATCATGTATGCTGTGGAAAAGCACTAAGGCGACAATATATTTGGATCAGGATATATCATTACATCATTCTCATTTTATGGTAATATGTGACACTATCAATAGGTAATTTTTTTTATCTTCTAAGTAATAAAGTTCATTCAAGAAAACATCTCAAAACTTTGATCAACAATCAGTATGAACTATTTTCTCCCCATTCCCATTCTTTACTGAGATATTGATAGGATGCTTCTGGGTTTGCCTGGAACTGCTATGCATTAATGATTGTGTATGTTGGCAGGTTCTTCAGGATGGGGAAGGCACAACATTAGAACACAGTGGATTTGATTGTTGGAAAGAGGAGGAACTATAGCAGGAGGTGAAGCAATAACAGCATGTGCAGTTAGAGAAAGGGATAGGAAAAGTAGGAGGACCAACAGTTGCCCTATGTTATGAGTGCAGCATAGTGATTCCAGCATACATAGATGCATAGAGGTGTACAGCACAGAAACAAACCCTTTGGTCCAACTTGTCCATGCCAACCAGATATCCTAATCTAATCTAGTCCCATTTGACACAATTTGGCCCATATCCCTCTAAACTCTTCATATTCATATACCTATCCACATGCCTTTTAAATATTGTTATTGTACCAGCCTGCACCACTTCCATTCACACAGCATCCTCTGCATGAAAACGTTGTACCTTAGGTCCCTTTCAAATCTCTCCCCCTCACCTTAAACCTATGCCCTCAAGTTCTGGACTTCTCAACCCAAGGGAAAAGACTTTGTCCATTTAGCCTATCCACGCCGCTCATGATTTTCTAAACCTCTTACATCACACCTCAGCCTCTGACATTTCAGGGAAAACTGCCCTAGCTCTATTCAGCCTCTCCCTAAAGTTCAAACCCTCCAATCCTGGCAACATCGTTGTAAATCTTTTCTGAACCCATTCAAGTGTCACAATATCCTTCCGATAGGAGGGAGACCAGAATTGCACACAATATTCCAAAAATGGTCTAACCAATGTCCCGTATAGCCACAGTATGGCATCTTAACTCCTATACTCAATGCAATGATCAATAAAGGAAAGGATACCAAATGCCTTCTTCATTTTCCCATCTACTGTGACTCCACTTTCAAGGAACTATGAACGTGCACCCCAAGGTCTCTTTGTTTAGCAGCACTCCCCAGGACCTTACCATTAAGTGTATAAGTCCTGCCCTGATTTGCCTTTCCAAAACGCAGCACCTCACATTTATCTAAATTAAACTCCATCCACCACTCCTCGGCCCATTGGCCCATCTGATCAAGATCCCATTGTATTCCGAGGTAACTTTCCTTACCATCCACTACAGCTCCAATTTTGGTGTCATCTGCAATAAGATAACAAGAATCCAGAGAAAGTATATTCCTGTCAGGGTTAAAGAGAAGGCTGGTAGGTATATGGAATGCTGGATGATTAAAGAAATTGAGGGTTTGGTTAAGAAAAAGAAGGAAGTAAATGTCAGGTACAGACAGGATAGATCGAGTGAATCCTTAGAAGAGTATAAAGAATGTAGGAGTATACTTAAGAGGGAAATCAGGAGGGCAAAACTGGGATATGAGATAACTTTGGCAAATAGAATTAAGGAGAATCCAAAGGGATTTTACAAATATATTAAGGACAAAAAGGTAACTAGGAAGAGAATAGAGCCCCTCAAAGATCAGCAAGGCAGCCTTTGTGTGGAGCCACAGAATACGGGGGAGATACTAAATGAATATTTTGCATCAGTATTTACTATGAAAAAAGATATGGAAGATATAGACTGTAGGGAAATAGATGGTGACAACTTGCAAAATGTCTAGATTACAAAGGAGGAAGTGCTGGATGTCTTGAAATGGTTAAAGATGGATAAATCCCCAGGACCTGATCAGGTGTACCCGAGAACTCTGCGGGAAGCTAGAGAAGTGATTGCTGGGTCTATTGCTGAGATATTTGTATCATCAATAATCACAGGTAAGGTGCCAGAAGACTGGAGGTTGGCAAACGTGATGCCGTGTTTAAGAAGGGCGGTAAAGAAAACCCAGGGAACTATAGACCGGTGAGCCTGACCTCGGTGGTGGGCAAGTTGATAGAGGGAATCCTGGGGGACAGGATGTACATGTATTTGGAAAGGCAAGGATTGATTCGGGATAGTCAACATGGCTTTGTGCGTGGGAAAATCATGTCTCACAAACTTGACTGAGTTTTTTGAAGAAGTAATAAAGAAGATTGATGAGGGCAGAGCAGTAGATGTGATCTATATGGACTTCAGTAAGGTGTTTGACAAGGTTCTCCATGGGAGACTGATTAGCAAGGTTAGATCTCATGGAATACAGGGAGAATTAGCCATTTGGATACAGAACTGGCTCAAAGGTAGAAGACAGAGGATGGTGGTGGAGAGTTGTTTTTCAGACTGGAGGTCTGTGACCAGTGGTATGCCACTAGGATCGGTGCTGGGTCCACTACTTTTTGTCATTTACATAAATGATTTGGATGCGAGCATAAGAGGTACAGTTAGTAAGTTTGCAGATGACACCAAAATTGGAGGTGCAGTGGACAACAAAGAGGGTTACCTCAGATTATGACAGGATCTGGACCAGATGAGCCAATGGGCTGAGAAGTGGCAGATGGAGTTTAATTCAGATAAATGCGAGGTGCTACATTTTGGAAAAGCAAATCTTAGTAGGACTTATACACTTAATAATAAGGTCTAGGGAGTGTTGCTGAACAAACAGACCTTGGGGTGCACGTTCATAGTTCCTTGAAAGTGGAGTCGCAGGTAGCTAGGAGAGTGAAGAAGGCGTTTGGTATGCTGTCCTTTATTGGTTGAGTATTGAGTACAGGAGTTGGGAGGTCATGTTGCGGCTGTATAGGATATTGGTTAGGCCACTGTTAGAATATTGTGTGCAATTCTGGTCTCCTTCCTACTGGAAAGATGTTGTGAAACTTGAAAGGGTTCAGACAAGATTTACAAGGATGTTGCCAGGGTTGGAAGATCTGAGCTACAGGGAGAGGCTGAACAGGCTGGGGCTGTTTTTCCTGGAGCGTCGGAGGCTGAGAGGTGACCTTATAGAGGTTTACAAAATTATGAGGGGCATGGATAGGATAAATAGATAAAGTCTTTTCCCTGGGATGGGGGAGTCCAAAACTAGAGGGCATAGGTTTAGGGTGAGAAGGGAAAGATATAAAAGAGACCTAAGGGGCAACTTTGTCATGCAGAGGGTGGTACGTGTATGGAATGAGCTGCCAGAGGATGTGGTGGAGGCTGGTACAATTGCAACATTTAAGAGGCATTTGGATGGGTATATGAATAGGAAGGGTTTGGAGGGATATCGGCCAGGCGCTGGCAGGTGGGAATAGATTGGGTTGGGATATTTGGTCAGCATGGGTGGGTTGGACCGAAGTGTCTGATTCCATGCTGTACTTCTCTATGACTCTATGCCTCTTTGACTCTACTAACCATACTTCCTATGTTCACTTATATAAACATTTATGTAAATGACAAAATGCAGTGGACCCAGCACCAATCCTTGTGGCACACCACTGGTCACAGACCTCCAGTCTGAAAAACAACCCTCCACCACCATCCTCTGTCTTCTACCTTTGAGCCAGTTCTGTATCCAAATGGCTAGTTCTCCCAGTATACCATGTGATCTAACCTTCTGAACCATGAGTCTGCCATGAGGAACCTTGTCAAACGCCGTACTGAAGTCCATACAGAGCACATCCACTGCTCTGCCCTCATCAATCCTCTTTATTACATCTTCAAAAAACTCAATTAAGTTAGTGAGACAAAATCTCCAATGCACAAAGCCATGCTGACTATCCCTAATCAGTCCTTGCCTTTCCAAATATATGTAAATTCTGCCCTCAGGATTCTCCCCAACAACTTGCCCACCACCAGCATCAAGCTCACCAGTCTGTAGTTTCCTGGCTTTTCCTTAATGCCTTTCCATTTAATTAAGTCAGGAGCTGTTAGTTTACATTGAGGTAGGCAGCAAAGCTGAAATTGCGATAACGATGGCAGTTCTGTTTCAAGTGTTGCTTCCTATTCTGTTGCACACTGGGAATGCTCTCCAATACAGATAGAGCTGTGGTAGCTGCATGAGTTGAAAATGTTCACTGGAATTTGGTTCTATGTCAAAATACTCAGAGAATTAGTACAGACACAGTGGGCCAAATGGCCTCCTTCTACATTGATAACAATTATGTGATCCGCTGATGATCATGTCCAACTGGTCCTGAGGTCATCTTAGATATCCCCAGATTTTTTTGGTCTGAACATTGGTATTCTTCTCAGAAAGCTTGCTAAAACAGCGGTCAAGTGGTCTCTGCCCATGGTTGTCTGCCCAAGCTATAATGTTCACAGCAGGAGGGCCATGTCTCGTAGGCAGCACCCACTCATAAATTAAAATCCCCAGGAGATAAATGCTCTGCTGAAAGCAGTGCTAAACTCAAAACTTGGTCTTTCTCCTCTGTAGTGGAGTACATCACTGTAGCATAGATATTAATGAGGTTGGCTGGTTCTGTTTGAATTGAGAAGCTGATGGAGAAAACATAACCTGAACCTTTTGTGAGGATCTCTATCGTTGGGAATAGCAAGTTCCTTACAGTGAAGTTTATCTTGTGCTTGAACATTTCTACTGAACTCCTCCTCTACAGGACAAAGGTATAATAAGTTTCTTTCTGTGATCTGCTGTCAGTGAGCCTTTCTCTTCTCTGGAAGCTACATCAATGTTCAGTCCATTGTGAGGGAATCTGTCCTATTTAAGTATAATTTTGAATGTTTTTGAGGCAGACTGAACCTTAAAACAACAGTTAAGCTGAAAGGCAAACAGAAAAATTAAGCATAGACATGCAAAAGAATTCCCAGATTTTAAGAAAATCTGGACCAAGCTGAAGTTGGGAAATTGAAACTAAACTTTAATACAAGATATAAAAGGATATAAATGTGGTTAAAGCAAACATTGTTTCTGCTGTTGTAGCACAAACAAATGTAAGAAAACTTAAGGAGAAGAGGCTAGATCAAGAAGCTAGGAATAAGCAAAGAGAATAAGTCACAAGTTCAGGACTGCAGGAGTATGCTCATTCCATCAGCATGTACTCATGGTGAAGTCAATGACGTCTGCACTGACAAAGCCACATTCATCAGCTGGATGTCAGCCATATCCATTAGGATATGGTGCAGTGGCCATTGAGCCATGATATCCTAGGCATCTGTGCATCCTTTGCAAGGACAATCACAAGTAAGATGTGAGGATAGCAAGCATTTATTTTGACGACTAGGAGACAGTCAAAAATGGTCATGCCCTCTGGAGACTGGCTGTTTAGGGGAATCATTGGAGAAATAATGTAACTAGATTGCCAAAGGCATTTGATAAGGTACTACATAAAATGTAATTACACAAGACACAGACTTATGAATTTGAAGACAATATATTAGCTGAATAAAGGATTGACTACCAGACAGAAAGCAGAGAGTACAGATGTACAGAGAATTTTCAAGTTGACAGGCTGGAACTAGAGGAGATTTTTTTATTTGTTCATGGGAGGCAGGCATTCCAGACAAACTCATCACTTAATCCTTTCCTAATAGCTCTTAAGAAGGTAGTGAACAGCCACCTTTTTGTACCACTACAATCCATCTGGTGTAAGGATACCCACAGTGATCCATCTGGTGTAATCTTCATATTCATCTAGATCTTGGAACTCCCCAATATTGCTGTGGGTATCCTTACACCAGATGGACTGCTTCATATTTAAGATCTAGGAATGGAGTTGAATATTGAAAAAACCATCATGTGCATCCTCACTTCTGACATTATACTAAAAGGAAGGTCATGGATGAAGCAGTTGCAGCTAGTTGGGCCGAGGAAACTACCCTGAGGAGTTCCTGCAGAGATGTCCTGCAATTGAAATACTTACCTTCATGCAACCATATTTCTTTGTGCTAAGATTTCATACAGTGGAACATTTACCCTGTTCCCCATTGACTCTGGTTTTGCTGGGACTCCTTGGTGCCACACTCAATTAAGTGCAACCTTGATATCAAAGACACTTATTCTGCCTTCACCTGTGGAGTTCACTTTCTTTGTCCATGTTTAGACCCAGCCTGTACTGAAGTCAGGAGTTGAGTGGTCCTTGCAGAAACTAAACTGAGCACCAGTGAATAGGTTATTGCAGAGCAATTTCAAATGAACTGGATTGTCAACAACAAAGTCAGAAATTGCTGAAAACTCAGCAAGTCTGACAGCATCTATGGAGAGAAAGCAGAATTAATGTTTCAGGTCCAGTGACCCTTCTTCACTTCTTTCTCTCCACAGATGCTGCAAGACCTGCTGAGTTTTTCAGCAATTTCTGGATTTTGTTTCTGATGTTCAGTATCCACAGTTCTTTGGTTTTTGAATACTATTATCAATGACCTCTTCCAACACTTTGTCAATGATCAAGATCAAGAGCAATTGATATGTTGGAACCTAGTCTGCTTGCATTTGACCTGATGATTATCACACAGTGAGTGGTTAAGGTCTGGAATGCATGGTCTGGAAGGATGGTGGAGGCAGCTTTAGTTGATGCATTCAAAAAGGCATTAGCTAATTACTTAAATAGAAATAATGTGCAGAATTATGAGAAAAAGACAGGAGAATGACACTAAGTCAAAATGCTCAAAAGGCTGAGCCAGATATAATGGGCTGAATAACCTCCTTCTGTGTTGTAACAGTTCTGAAATTCTGTGTTTGTGAACAGGACATACCATTTCAGGTTGTCAGGTAAACACTAGTGTTATAGTCATACTGCTCTGACTGTTGTTAGTCTTGGAACACAGGTATTCAATAGTGTTGTGGGAATGTTGTCAGGTCTCATAGCCTTTGCAATTTTCAGTGCCTTCAGCTATTTCTTTGCATCATTTTTTTAAAAATTCATTCACAGGATCTGGACATAATTGGCTAGGCCAGAATTTATTGCCAAGTGGGTGGTCAATCACATTGTTGTGGGTCTGGAGTTGCATGTAGGTTATCATTCGGCTCTTAATCCCAGATTTAATTTTTTCCTTTTGTCAGACAGGATTTGAACCTGGGTCTATGGATTAATTGTCAAGTGATAATGACACTAGGCCATCACCTCTTCCTAAATGCAGTGAATCAAATTGGCTGAAGTCTAGAGTCCTCAAGAAAAGACCCAGATGGATTATATCAGGATGGAAATGTTTGCAAATGCTACAGTATTATTTTTTCACTTACAAAAATGAGGATATTTATGAAGCTTCATCCTGCTGTTATTTGGTTATTTTTCTACTACCATTCCTGATTGGATATGGCAGAACTGTAGAGTTTTGATCTGTTCCATGTGTTGAGGAATTTCCTAGCTCTATCACCTGCTACTTCATCTGCTTGACATGCAATTGAGTCCTGCATCGTAGGTTCTCCAAGTTGACACCTCATTTTTAGGTATTAATGGTACTGCATATAGATGTCTCATACATACTTCGTTGAACTAGGGTTGCTCTTTGAGCTTGATGGTGATGGTAGAGTAGGTGAAATACTGAACCACAGTTTACAGATTATATTGAATGCAATTCTTCTGCTGCTGCTAATTCCCAATAAGTCACAGATGCCCAGGTTTAATTGCTAGATCTGATCAAATTGTATCCCATCTCACACGAAGGTAGAGCTACAAAATATGATGGGTCGTACTGTCCAAATGAAAAGAAGACTTCATCTTCTCAAGGATAGTGTGATGCTTGTTACAATCAGTGCTGTCAATGTGAAGTTTTGACAAGGTGAAATAGTTTTTTCCTTCTTGTTTCCTTGCCACCAGCTGCATATTCAGTCTATTGGCAACCTCACAGCCTTAAATGTTACAGTGTTCTTTTGAGGAGCCAGACGAACCTTTCTATCCTGAAATATATAGATACAGATTCCACCATCTCTCCCTTAAGGAGTGAGAGAGGTGAACAATTTGCACATATCAGGTATTGACATCTGCATTACATCTTCCCTCTAGTGTTAGTGTCAGGCATTCATTTTTAGCATCTTGGCTGCATTACACAATTGAAGTGGAAGTAAATATATATTTACAAAAGTGTACATTTTACAAAAAAAATGAAAACTTGTAACACAAATGAGCCTTTAAATTATTTTTTACCTCTCCCTCCCACAATTTCTAAGTGCACAGCTAAGTTCTGCATATAGGATGGAGTGAGTGCATTGTGTGATATGATCTGCAGACTTCAAAGATTTGGGTAGTTGTCCCTGAGTAAACTTTGGCATAAAAGTTGCTGAAAGTGTTATGCCCAGATACAGGTTCACCCTCCTCCAATTCAAATGCTGGAGGCATAAGGATAATAGGCAGAGGGTGAGGTAGAGGGCAGGATACTTCTGGAGTGCCTGTCTATAACTCCTCCTCCCTATAAGTGTCTCCTTGAGAGGAAACGACATCAGAAGTGAGGTAGAGATCTTTTATCCTTTTTTTTGCTTTTCCATTGAGCACCCATGGCTAAAGCAAAGGAATGAAGATCTGAGTGTATATCCTGCATTCACAGAGTGCTCTGCTGGACCTGGGGGTTTCCTCTCTTGTCAGTGACACAGGCAAGCACCGCACGCTATAACCGCTACAGTAACGAGAACAAGGATGGACAGCTCCATCTTTTGGCTATGCAAAAGTGAGGTCTGCAGATGTTGGAAACCAGAGTTTAGATTAGAGTGGAGCTGGAGCAGGAATGATGAAGGGCTTTTGCCCGAAACATCGATTTTCCTGCTCCTTGGGTGCTGCCTGACCTGCTGTGCTTCTCCAGCACCACTCTAATGTAAGCTCCATCTTTTGTTCTAACCTACCAAGGACCTTTGGTAGACAAGCAGGAGGCTGGGAGAACACAGCAAGCCAGGCAGCATCAGGAAGTGAAGAAGTCAACCGTTTCAGGTCTAACCCTTCTTCGCTTTAGCTTAGTAGTTACCAAGGACGTCTGGCCTGGTATACTTGAACTTCTTTCTGCACTTGACAATGTGACTGAATGCTGAGTACATGGGGCTAAGCAGTTGCCTGGTCTCCAGCTGTCCTTTGAGTGTCAAAGGAGTTTCTTGCTTCTGACTGCAGACATGTTTCAATGAAGTGCTCACCAGATTATATCCCTGAGGTAAAAACAATGACTGCAGATGCTGGAAACCAGATTCTGGATCAGTGGTGCTGGAAGAGCACAGCAGTTCAGGCAGGTTTCCTGATGAAGGGCTTTTGCCGAAACGTTGATTTCGCTGCTTGTTGGATGCTGCCTGAACTGCTGTGCTCTTCCAGCACCACTGATCCAGATTATATCCCTGAGTCTACTTGTAGCTAAGGTGATAGTCTCTGCACTGATAGAGGGTTTGGGTGAATGCTTTGCCAGTGCATCCTTTGTAGATCCACAGGCTTGGTCCTCAGAGAGAGTGCTCATGCAGAGAGGCACAGTGTGTGGCCTCTTCTTCATTGAGGATTCTTGAGTACCATTAGTGCCTACAGTAGAGAAGAGAGAGAAATGGTGAAGATAGAAAGAAGCAAAGTGTTGGCATTAGTGCTCATCCAAGAACAGTTGAGCAGAACTTTGCTTATTGGTTGCTGGTCTCCCCCCCCCCCCATCACCACAGGAATAGACCTGGTTGTCCCACCCAGTTTGATGACCCTTTCATTAAAGGGAGTAAGGAACCCAATGTCTACCAACCTCTGCTAATCCTGTCTATCTCAGCTCTATAATGGGTAGATTTTTCCTTCACTGAGATAAATAGAAAATTTGAATACAATGGGAATGGATGCTGAAGTAATCTGTGATCATGCATAACTATTTGAAGTGGTGCACTGTCCCCAGTGAGTGAGGTAGGAAGTGCAGTGGGCAGAAAGGGTTAGTGGTATGAAAAATTGAGTTGATTGTAAGCCCTTAATGGAATATGATGGAATGTGGTGCTGTCCTACAGTCTAACCCCCTTGGCGACATGTTAGACTGAATGATATGAGTGTGAGGTACCCAAGATTGCATCACTTACCCTTGAGGAGCACAGGAGATCAATGACTCAATATTGCTCTGGTTGCCATTGTTTTTGCTATCAAACAACATTGACCTGTGCTGTTACCTGTGCGTAGGCTGAATGGGTATGATGTCATGCCATTTTGATCCTAACCACTGTAAAGTGGGTATCCCATCGTTCTGTGCTACCCTCCAGCAAACTCTGCAGGCATGTACTGTGAAAGGGGGAGCCATTCTTATCTCTTCTGCTGTAGGAGCATCCACCTCAAACTGAGGGGATGGTCCTGGCTGCAGCAAGTGAGGCAGTTTACATCTGACCTTTAAATATGGTGCAAGTATTGCTGGTAGCAAGAACTTTCAGCTCTCTCACCTTACAATTTGCCAAGTAATTTGCATACCATCTTGCTTCCATAGATAATGAACTAAGAAGCACTGTAATCGTTGTTTATAGAAGTGCTCTGTAATATGATTTAAAAATAACCAGAAGCATAAATCTTACATCATTGATGAAATTGGACAAATTTTGGAAGATGTGTTACAAATAAAACAGGACTGACCAGCTCTTATGCAGATAATTCTTGACTTGGTTCTGTCTAAAATGTCAGTCCTTCATGTTACTCTCAGTATAATCAGTCTCTGGTTCTTGCTTTAGTTTATCATTAACATTCACATTGCATGCTGAATTTTACCAGTTTCCAATAACCATAGCGACTTATAAGCTTCCTTGAGTCATAGAGTCACAGAATCATCCAGCATGGAAACAGACCCTTCAATCCAACCAGTCCATGCCAACCATAATCCCAAACTAAACTAATACCATCTCCTGTGATTAACCCATATCCATTCAAACATTTTTTAATTCATGTATTTACCTAAACGCCTTTTAAATGATATAACTGTACTCACATCCATTCCTTCCTCTGGAAGTTCATTCTCCACACAAACCACTCTCTGTATAAAAAAAAGCCCCTCATACTTTTTTTAAAATCTTTCTCCTCTCACCTTAAAAGTATGTCCCCAATCTTGAAAACCCCCACCCTAAGGAAAAAGGACTTGTTATTCACCTCTTCTATACCCCTCATGATTTTATGAACCTCAATAAGGTCACCTCTAAACTTTCAATGCTTTTGTGAAAAATGTCCCAGCTTATGCAATCCCTCCTCATAACTCAAACCCTCCATTCCCAGCAACATGTTGTAAATCCCTTCTGAACCCTCTCCAGCTTAAAACATCTTTCCTATAACAGGAACGCTGGAACTAGACAAAATACTCCAGAAGAGATCTCAACAATGATCTATACCACCTCAACATAATGTCCCAGCTCCTATACTGAAAGAACTGAGCAATGAAGACACACATTCTAAAAGCCTTCTTAACCATCCTATCTATATATGAGGCAAACTTCATAGAACTATGTACCTGAACCGATCAGTCTATATGTTCTACAACACTGTCCAAAGCCCTACCTTTAATTATATAAGTCTTGGTTGATGCTTGTTTTATTACAATGCGCTACCTCACAATTATCCAAATTAAACTCCACTTGCTACTGTTCAGTCTATTGACCCAATTGATCAAGATCTTTTGCAAGTGGATGGCATGTGGCACAGTGGTTAGCACTGCTGCCTCACAGTGCCAGAGACTCGGGTTCAATTCCTGCCTCAGGCAACTGACCATGTGGAGTTTGCACATTCTCCCCGGGTTTGCTCTGGTTTCCTCCCACAGTCCAGCAATGTGCAGGTTAGGTGAATTGGCCATGCTAAATTGCTCGTAGTGTTAGGGGTAGAGGAATGTGTCTGGGTGGGTTGTGGGACGGTGTGGACTTGTGGGCCTAAGAGCCTGTTTCCACACTGTAAGTAATCTAAATTTAGATAACTTTCTTCACTGTGCCATTTGCAATCTTACTATCTATGCTTTCTATTAACTCACAAAATAATTTATATAAATGAGAAACATTATGTAAAAGTGGACCCAGCACAATCTCTCTGGAACATAACTGGTCACAGGCCTCCAGTCTGAAAAATAACCCTCCACCATTACTTTGTGTCTCCTGCCATTAAGCCAGTTGGCAAGCTCACCCTGAATCCTATGAGATCTAACTTTACTAATTAGTCTAACATGTGGGACTTTGTCAAAGGCTTTACTAAAGTCTAAGTAAACAATGTCTACCAATCCAATCAAGTTTGTGAGACGCAATTCCCCTTGCACAAAACCATGCTGACTATCCCTATTCATTCCTTGCCACTCCAAATGCATATAAGTTCCATCTTTCAGAATAACTTCCAACAGTTTTCCCACCATCGAAGGCAAACTCACGGGTCTTTAGCTCCTTACATCCCTTCTTAAGCAAAGGCACAACATTAGCCATTCTTCAGTCATTTAGCTCCTGACCCATATTTATAGATGATAGTTCTGCAAGGGCCCCTGCAATTTCCTTCCTAGCTTCCCACAAAGTCCTAGGACACTCTAGATCATGTCCTGAACATTAATCCACCTTTATATTTTCTAAGACCTCCAGCACATCCTCTTCTGTAATGTGAACTGTTTTCAAAACATCAACATTTATTTCTCTAGCCTTTAATTCTTTCTCCACAGTAAAACCTGATGTGAAATACTCATTTAATATCTCTCCCATCTCTTGAGGTTGATCTTTTTTCACTCTAGTTGCTCTCTTGTTCCTAATGCACTTGTAGAATCTCTTTGGATTATCCTTAACCTTATTTGCCAAAGCTATCTCATCTCCTCTGTTTGCCTTCCTGATCTCCCTCTTAAGGTGCCCCAATACTTTTTATACCATTCAAGAGATTCATATGAACCCAGTTGTTTATATAATTCTTCTTTTATTCTTGACTAGAACCTCAATACCTTTATTTATCCGTCATTCTCTAAATCTGCCAGCCTTATCTTTCACTCTAAGAGGGACATTATGACTCTCAACTCGCGTCATCACACTTATCAGATGTCCCTTTATCTGCAAACTGTCTACTCCAATCAATTTTTGAAAATTCTTGTCTCATACCATTAGAATTTCCTCTACTCCATTTAAAGGTTCCATTTTTGTAGATGGCTTGAACTTTTCTATAACTATTTTAAAACAAATATTGCCCTGTTTTATAAGCCAAGAGAAGGTCAAGTTTTGCTCCATCTCTAATAAGAATATTTACATATTGATAAAGGATTTTTTTTTGAACACATTAACAAATTCTTCGCCATCCAAACCTTTAATATTATGGTAGTCCCAGTCAATGTTTGGAAAATTAAGATCACCTACAATTACAATCTTATTATTCTTAGATAAAACTGCGATCTCTTTACATATTTGTTTCTCAATTTCCCTCTGACAATTGGGAGGTCTATAGTACAATCTCATCAAGGTGACCTTTTTATTTCTAATTTCAGCCCATATATTTCACTAGATGATTTTTCAGAATGTCTCCTCTAGTTACAGCAGCAATGTTTTCCTAATGCACTTGTAGAATCTCTTTTGTTCTCTTCTGTCTCTTTTCCTATCATTTCCATAGCATCTGAAGCTGGGAACAGTGAGCTGCAAGTCCTGTCCATCTCTCAGCCAAGTTTCTGTAGTAGCTATAATGTTCCAATCCCATGTTCCCAAATATGCCTTGAGTTCATCAGTCTGACCTGTAAGGACCATTGCGCTGAAATAAATGCAGTTTAATTCTTCAGAGTTGTTTCACTCTCTGACTGTCTTTTATCTGGTTAACTTGTTCTTTTCAGATTCAAACTTTTCAGCTATTAGTGCCCAAGATCTGACTGTCTTCTATTTTTTTCTGAGAGACGATCCTTTTCAACAGTACCCAAAACTGAGTGTCTGTTTGAGAGAAGAATAGCCACTGGAGAATTCTGAACTTCCTTCTTATCTTTCCTAACAGTCAGCCATCTATCTGACTGATCCTACTATGTAATCACTTCTCTAAATCTACTAGCCATCTAATTCAGTATCTCTTGTATATCCTCAATGTCATTTACCCTCAAAAGAAGCAGCTTACAATAACACCATATATATATCTCCTCTTTACCCAAGGAGTTAATATTAAGCATGCAAAAAAAACAAATTTTTAAAAATTCAAATGTAAAAATCTCAAATAAAAACAACCACTTAGCTGAACAATCAAATTAAAACAATTCCTGATGAAGGGCTTTTGCCCGAAACATCGATTTCACTGCACTTTGGATACTGCCCGAACTGCTGTGCTCTTCCAGCACCACTGATCCAGAACCAAGTGGTCCAGCAGACAGCTTTCAATCCTCTGATCAAAAAAATTCACTCAAGAGCCACTCCAAGCCTCTCCAAGAGTCCATAACACAACTTTGTTTAAAAAAAATTCTCCTCCATGATTTTAAAATAGTTTCTTTAGCGATGTTAAAAAAAACCTCTCTCCTATGCATATAATTTTATGGGAGAAAAGTCCGAGCCATCCGCCTGTAAACCTTTCCAAAAGGTCTGTGAATTGAACTCTGGTTGAATCAAAAGGTCTGTTAATGGAACTCAATTTGAAAATAAACATGCTTTTTTTGTTTTTTGGGGGGAAGTTTGTGATCTCAAGTATAAATGAACTAAAAATGAATCAAAATAAAAATCTTACACTACAGAAAATAAGAAATCTAGAAGTAAATCTAGAAGTAAATCGAGAAATAAGCTTAAACTCAGGAACAGTTGCAAGATCCACAATATTCTCAGTCCACCATTTTAGGATGGCTTCCAATGACTTTCCATTTTTCTAACCTTTAGTTTTGTACTTTAGGCCTTTGAACTATAGATCAAAATATAAGATACATTGAAAAGTTAAATTCAAAGCCTCTCCAACACTACAAAATTCTTTTCCTTCTGCATCTGTCATGCTCAACACTATTATAACTGAGCACACTGATGAGAATGAGCAAAATGTTAAACTACTTTATTGTCAATTCATTCAGTTGGTGACAAACTCATGGTTAGCATTTTTAAAATGAGCATTCAAACTGTTAATCCACATCAGCCTTACCTTAAGTCGTTTAGACCATTGATCTTTCCATTTTTCAGCTAAACATCCATTAAAGAGCATCAGTCTGTGAAAATCAGAAAGGAAAGCATCAAAATGGGTGGCACGGTGGCACAGTGGTTAGCACTGCTGCCTCACAGCGCCTGAGACCCGGGTTCAATTCCCGACTCAGGCGACTGACTGTGTGGAGTTTGCACATTCTCCCTGTGTCTGCGTGGGTTTCCTCCGGGTGCTCCGGTTTCCTCCCACATCACAAAGATGTGCGGGTCAGGTGAATTGGCTTTGCTAAATTGCCCGTAGTGTTAGGTAAGGGGTAAATGTAGGGGAATGGGTGGGTTGCACTTCGGCGGATCGGTGTGGACTTGTTGGGCCGAAGGGCCTGTTTCCACACTGTAAGTAATCTAATCTAAAAATGATCTTTAGAAAGTAGATGGTCCAAATAAATAATCTCCTGTCCCACAAGATAGAACCCAACTTATTAATCACTTAACAAATGTAATGGATACTTTTTAGGCAATGTTTACTTGTATGTCACAAAACATTTCAGTGACGTATTGACATTTTATCAGGACTTGGCATTTTCAAGTGATTCAGGAGAGGAGCTGAGGCATTTAGCAAAAAAGACTTTTAAAAATGAAGGGCACAGTCCCTCAAACCATCTTCATCATGACAATAAAAAAACTTTTGACCCTCTGAATTTTTATTATGCTTTCTACTTTAGTTTCATCAGCAAATTTCAATGTCCTCTGTCTGCTCCTATATAAAAATGGTTAATGTGAACAGTAAACTGAAATGACCTTAGAACAGAAACCATATGGAACTCCAAGACCTACTTCCTCCACCATAAAAAAAATTTTCTTTAATTCCTAATTTCATTTTCCTCTATTCTAACTAATTTGATCAGTTTTAGATCCTTTCAACCATAAGTGGATGTTTCTTCTCAGCCTCCGTTTGATTAATAAATCATATTGTGACAGAAACAACCTGGGTTTTGAAGTTGTCTTTTCTCTACTATAACTGTTGGCTCATCATGAGTTTCCCCAAGGATAACCATTCTTCAGCACCACAAACAACCTTACTCCCACTTTGACTAAAGTTTCTAATCATTAGGTTTTAGTGATCTTTTCAGATGTGTACTTCTATTAAAAACAATTTTTTTACACAAATTGTCATTCTTAGAATTTCTGGGGAAACTATTTCTATTTCTGGAAAGATATTTATTTTAACAGTTCAAGAAAAATGTTATAAGCAATGATTGCAATCAGGAAGAAATGAAGAATTAGCAATAAATTATTGCATTCAGAATTTATTTAGGTTTTTTTATTTATGAAGAGGATTTGACTAACCATTGTGTCTAAGCTAAAATGGAGTTTCTTTATACAGATCTATTTTGAATACAAGTCCTAGAAAAATTTATTTTGAAAGACAGAATGTATACAAACAAAATGGATGAGAAGTGGAATCTTAAAGGGACCTGCATAACCTGAGTTCTGGCAAGATTTGTGGCAGGATCATATCAAAAGTCCAGCAAAGCCTATCTCGATGTCAGGGTCAACTCGCTGCCTTTTATATGCATCTGTCAACTCATTAGGCTGCAATGAGTTGCGAACTAATGACACAACTCACCTCATTAATATTCAGATTCCTTTCTTACCAAATGCATCAAACAAATTAGATTTATGGAATTTTCACAGTGGGAGCAGTATCTCACCAATGTTGCTCAGCACCAAAGAGTAACTCAGGATATGACCCATAGGCACTAGCTGCACACAATCTTTGTCCACAGACATTGGCATCTGGCACTTGCCAACACCTCACAATCCGCATGGCACCTCTACTTCCAGATTGCTTAGGAAGCATAGAGATGCTTTGCAAAACATGCTGACAACTAATGTTGAAAGGCTGCTGCATGGATATTTGCACCCATAGACAGGTACACAGTTCACATATTAAACTGGACTCATTTCATGGCTGTTGGCTTGTTTTCTTAGCATTTGCTCAGTTAGCACACACCTGCCTAGTCACAGCATTCCTGCCTTGCTTTGCTTTGCCTTGCCTTGCTTTGCTATGCCAGTTAGTGTAGTCACACAAACAAGCAGTGTTCCCTGCTAGCAGCAGTCCTCATTCAAATGACATGCATCTTGCTGAGTGGCAATGCACTACATCAGTTTGACACTTGTTCCATGTGCCATCAGCTTCAGGAGCAAACACATTAATTGTGTGGCAAACAAGTAGCCACAACTCAATCTCAGGGAAGTAGACCTCACTGAAATCCATGGAGGTAGCTATCAGGGGATCTCAGCGCAGTCAGCCAAGAGCAGGCTCTATTAGCAGTCTGTGGGATTGACTACAGTCAGGCATGCAGTCAAGGTGATCTCAGACAAGGGCAACATTTCCTCTAAGCACATGCACAGCTTCTCCAAGATTCCATGTACAATGATCAACATCAGCACACTAATCACAGCACTGATTTCTGGTTCTGTAAGTTACTGTAACGCATGCACCTTGGAGGCTCAAGCAACTGGAAAGAAAATTAGAAGGAATACTGATCGGGAGTCCATGCCTCTATAGTCCAGGAACTGGGTCACCATCAGTCCCATTGCTTTATAACCCATTTTTGGGAGTAAGGCTAATGCAGCCATCAGTCAGTGATCTGGACACTGCTAGACACTTCTCATCCAGAGCTGTCAGGTTAGGTCACTCAATAGTGTAAGCCATGGTCAGTGTAGTGGTAGGAATGAAGTCAGCCAGGTTGACCTCATAGAATATGAGCTCCCTGATACAGGCTGTTAACCTGGTCCAATCACGGAGTCCTGGCTGACAGATCTTAACAGGGTTCTGCTCACTCCAGACACTGGCTTTGAGCTAAGTGGGTCAGTGTCACGTGCTATGCAAGTGTAAATAAAGAGTGACTTGGTGATGGGTTACTGGCCTTTCTAGAGTTATTTCAGTCAGTCTATTGGGTCTGTGCACAGAAACTAAGGGGAAAGGGAGATGGAGGGGATAAAGGGATTTGTTCCTGAAGAGGGGACAATCAGGAGCTTATTCATTTGTATTGGGTGCTGTAGGCTATGGGGAAGGGGGAAAACACTGGCAAAGAGGGGCAATTTTATTTGTAAGAGAGACTATGGTAAACCATGGACCATGGATGTAAACATGGTAATGCGGGAGGGGTGTTTGTTCACATTAAGAAGCACTCTGGTCTCAAGGGGAAGACTGCACCTGGCATAGTCACCTCATCTTCTATGCGTTGGGGAGAAAGGTGGACTAATAATAGCTCATAAAGACTGGTTGACTGGGGCTCATGAGAAGAGCTATCAACAAGGATGCTCAGTACCTCACTGTTGAGGCAGTGGCCACTGGTTGATGAGCATTCACTTCACCATCTAGAATGCTGAGATTTGAGAAAATGGATGTGACCACAGTCAAAATGAGCAAGATAAATATCTTTATGTAAGGGAGGGACTGCAAGACGTACTGATGTGAAGCCCATACACTGTATGGAACACAGATCAGCAGGGTTCCTAATTGCTGGTGATCTAAATGCATTGCCTCCCTGTGTGCTGACACCTCTCTGCCCTCGTCATTGTGAATAAGAGGCATACAAACTCTAACCATTCATTCTGTTTCTCACTCCACAGATGCTACTAGCCCTGCTGACTTACTCCATCAATTCCTGTTTTAATTCCAGACATTGCTGACAATGTCATTAAACCAACTGTTTTGTACATGGGTACCAAGAAAGAATGGGGATATTTTAGGGCAAGGGGCAATGGTATTAGCAGAACCCATAACCATGCATACACCTTTGCTTCATAATGCTGCAGCAGGCTCTGACCACAGACATTGATCCACTGTCATATTATATCCATTGTAGATCCCGAATGGACATGCTGCCATAGTTATGGCTACATGAGATTCAAATAAATGTAGATAATACAAAACCAATCAACTTATATATACATGTTAATTAATATACAGTGCACTGTCACTTGAGCCACCAAAGTGCAATCAATTTTTTTTTCTTCTTTTTCTCCTACTACTTCTTTGTGTTGTCCAACGTTATGTAGCTGGGTTGGAGGGTGCCTGCTCATCAAATGGACCCTTTTTGGCTTGACTTCCAAGGGTTGAGTAAAAGCAGATAGGGTAGGTAGATAGGAAGCCATCTCTGGAACGTCCTAAGAGAAGATATCTGAAGGACCTGTATGTGGCTCCTCATCCAGCTGTGTGCCTCCTGACGCTGCCCTGTTTCCTTGTGAGTGTGCACCATCTTCCCTATCCCCCTGCCTTCAGACATTAGGACCAACGGCAGTGGTGATGGATTGAAGATACGTGTACCTCTCCAGCAGACCTTAAGGGTGTCAGATCTGGGTCTCCACCACAGCTGCCAACCTGTCCAAGGAGACAGCAAATGTCACATGCTTAGGACAGCTGGGTCCCCAAAATTTGACAGCACTTCTTTACAATGAATGCCATTGTGAGACACACACCTGTCTCCTGCTCCTATACTCTCTGTGCATGTGCAAGATGTTCCTGACTGCCAAAACCATAGGGCTTTCTCCTACCTGAACATGAGCATGTGCATGGTCTGCAGCAGTCAACAGACCTTAGCAGCCTTATCCAGCTGCACAGCTATCACAATAAGGTATGTTCTCCCTCATGTACATACAGCAGCATGTACTCCCAAACCTTTCAAGGCTGACATTCCCACCAAATGTCAGAATCTTATCTTGCGGAAATACAGTTGGCAACATTTCCAATGCCTCTTCTAAGGCCTCAGTCCTCTCATCATCAGAGGTCAAGAAGGTGCCTTCTGGTTGAGGAGGCCATTTCTCTACTGAAATCATGGACCTGCAAGATACAGGTGACAGAAGGCTATGCAGCCAATAGTTAGAAGTGGTATGCAATGAATGACACTGACAGTGGGTTACTGTGAGAGTTGTAGTAGAATGAAGAATGCTCTTCACTCAATTAGTATAATATGGATGTCTCAGTATCTCCTTAGGAATAGTCATAGTCATGCAAAGGAGTAGGATTCTGTCCTTGTAGGGTGTGAGAAATTGATGTTGGGTACCTCTTCACTCGTCTGGATGCTTACTGCCCTATTGTGAGCTGCCTTCTCTGGAATTAGAGTAAGAAGTGACTGAGCAAGATGAAAAGTGGGTGGCACAGCTTTCAGTACAGTTACAGATAGTCACAAGGTGGTGAGGTGTCCTGAGGGAGTGAGTAGGCAATGCAGAGGATGTGCAAGGTAGGTGGTATGGGAGATTGATGGGTATGAGAGTGATGGGGGAAAATGTGACAGGCAATAGTGAGATAGACAAAGCTTGAGCCTTGGTGAAAGATTGGTGCAGCAGCAGAGATAGAGTGAACATGAGGTATCAGACAGAAGAGTGCAGCACTTGCCTGGCACAGCATACTCTTGAGCATTGCTAGCCATTCCTCCATGCAGTGGAGACCATACTGACCTGGATCACAACCTTGAACTAGGCAGCCAGAGTCTTGTGTCCAGCCTCTTCTGCTCATCATCCAGGAAAACAATGTTACCAAATACAGCAGTTTTTGGAATGCCAGTGTTTGTCCGGGTGCACATAAAACTGTTGCAGATGCCAGGGATGCCAGACGTTCGATGGATATCTGCTGAGTGGTAAGTTGTTCTGGGAATGGCATGTGGTAGGATAAGCATAGAATCAGATGAGGGGGCTGCCATTAGAGGGTGGCATAGATATTTAATGAGGCAAGAAATCTTGGTAGGCGTCATGATGCAAAAAAAATCATTGAAAAGACTCATGCAACTGTCGCTTAGCCAAAAAGATGAAAGATTCGGCCACGTGCAACAAAAAATGAAAACCATATAATATTTTCATTTTGAAGAAGTGAGAATAATTAATGGGCAAATTCCCAGTTGAGATTGTTAACACTTTGACTGGAGGAATACTGTGGTAATCAAGTTCCACTATTCCACCAGTCTCACCAATTGTAAAAATATTTTGATACAATCACCAACAGAGACAATTCATTCCCCTTTGTGCTACTGTTCAGAAAGAAAAGACTTTCACCATCCTTTAATGAACTCAAAATAATCCTTTTATTATCATGAAAAACTCATTCTGACCACATAGGTCTGCGAAAACAAATCGAGTCAAGAAAGGATTGCTAGGCAACCACAAAGCTCAGAGGCCATATAGTTTTTTCAAAGCTAGGTTTTCCAGCACTTCAGGGCCATAAAACCTATCTCTCTAAATGTTTGCTTATCTTTTTTCTAATATCACTTAATTTCTTTCTAAACTGCATATGAACATAAGAGGAACTGTCAACTTCATTTTCCAAAAAATACACATGCTAAAACCTTTTCCAATCTAGGAAATGTTCAAACAGTTTCATATCATCCAGTTTGTACACAATCCATAAATATAAAAATGTTTTCCATAACTATAAATATGTATTCCCAAAATGGGAATGAGATTCCATTATGATCAATTAGAATAAAGATCAAGCAGTTTATCACCTCCATTTAAACCCTTATTATTAATCATTGCCCACAGGGACTGAATCGCTAACCTTGATTATCAAAATTCAAACACAATATTCAGCTGTCTGTCTCTTTGGCAGGGATTTTCTAATGACCAGATAGTCATTTCTTCAGCCTGGTTAGGAGTTCTATCTCTGGGCCTCGTAGAATCTAAGGTAAACTCAAAGGGAACTAAAAATTCCAATGTGCAATGCTCCTGGAATCCACAAAGGTATCCTTTGAATTTAAATATCTCATTAGATATCCTACCCATGTGTCCAAATGTCCACAGATGGAAGATTGGCCCATTCAGTTACATGAAGATCCATGGCACAATGGAGGAATAAATTAAGTTAAAAGTGTATGGAATACTGTAGTCGTGGTGTCACTAACCATGAAGAGTTTATTTGAATGTTTAAAATCAGCTATATGAAAGCTCCAGGAAAATGCTATTAGATTTTCCAGACATGGAGTTGAAGTGACAGTTAATTTAAGCCAAAAGAGAAATGCTGGAAAATCTCAGCAGGTCTGGCAGCATCTGTAAGGAGAGAAAAGAGCTGACGTTTCAAGTCTTACTGAGCCTTTGTCAAAGTTAAGTTAAGCCTACTGGCATGTTAGTAAAGGAACTGTCTTCTCTAGCATGAGAACTGTAGAAGCATGTTCTTGGGTACTGTTAACGGACTGCTTTGGGATTAATGGGATTAAATTTCTACCATGTGTTTCAAAATCTTTAAAGGCACATCACATGTAAATAGTTGAGTCTATTATACTTTATCTTCATTTCTTTAGTTTAATAAACTTTAGTTTTATTGATAAAACCAAATCTGAAAAATTGAGTGTTTACTTTTCAGTGCCTCAATGAAGCCAAAACAAAACAAAATATAGTCTATATCAGTTTGGGATCTCATTTGTTGTGTAATAACATCAGCTGGGATCATAACAGTTTGAAGGCTTTGTAGTAATTAAATGAGTGAGCAACATAAACAACTTAAAACATATCCCTTCCTTTTGTGCTGTCATCCCTATGCAATTATAGGTAAAAGCATCAGATGGATTGTTAGCTATTATAAGGTATATAATGAAAAAATCCTAGTGCTAGGATCTGGCTTGGAGTTGAAGCATGAAACCACCTATTGATAAAGACTTTATAGTATTGAAGATGCTTGTAGCCTGGTTTGGCTATCAAACTTGCAGTCGATGTTTATGGGGTTTGTTTGAAAAGCAATGACACTTACCGTGAATGCAACACATAGCACATAATGAGCAGGTCATGGTTATGTGGCAGTTGAGGACATGAGCACGAAGAGTTGGTAAGAAGGGTTATGTGAGTCTGCAGGATAGGTACCAATGACTTGAATGTCTCTAAAACCTCCACCACTGTGGTGATTTCATTGCAACCACTTCTGCTCGCATCTTTTACTTTGGCTCGGATAACTAGCAAAAACAGGGGGAAAGAAATAAAGTAAAACTCAAAGTTGAAAAGCAAATAAGATTTCATATCACTACATTACCAAGGGGTTCTGTTTAGAGAATTTGATTCAATGTTTAACAATCAATATTCAAACATGTATTTTCCCCAAAATTAATTGTAGCTGGCATTATTAGATATTAGTTAAAGCCTTGTGCTGAATTTAGTTATTTTTATATTAATTTAATCTTCCAACTTTGATTTGGTTAACTTATCCCAGATTGTTTTGGTGATATCTCAATAATTGTCTCAATCAGAAACTGCGTTACCTTTAATTCTGAAATTAAAATGCAACACATCACCGCTATCTTCTGACTTAATATCAGCTACATATCCTGAGCTTTATTTCCATTGTTAGAGTACATTGAAGACTGAAATCAATAGGTTTAAATCTCTCAAAAATATCAAGGGATACGGGAAATGAGCATATAAGTGAACTTAAGATATAGGATCAAGCATGCTAATTTTGAATGGCATAGCAGTTTTAGGGGCTAAGTAGTTTACTCCTGTTCCCTTTCTTAATTACATTATTGTAATTCTTGTAGTATTTTGTTATAAATTGCATGTGAACTCCATAGATAATTTTGGTCTCCTTGTTTGAAAAAAGGATATAATTCCATGAGAGACAGTTCAGAAAAAAGCCTAATTAACTCATTCCTCGGATGAACAAATTACTCTATGAGGAAAATTTTAACTGGCTCTGTCTGTACCCACTGGAATTTAGAATAATGAGAAATGATCTTAGTGCAAGAGAAGTTTCCTGTTATGGAGTGGACTAGAACTAGGGGACACAGTTAAAAATAAGAAGTCTCTCTTTTAAAACACAGACTAATGGATTATTTTCCTCACAGACAGCTTAGTCTATGGAATGTTCTTCTTCAGAAAAATAGTGAAGCCTACATTATTGAATTTATTCAAGGAAGAGTTACATAGATCTTTGATAGACAAGGGAGTCAATGATTACAGGGGAGCTGATAGGAAAGTGGTATTGAAATCACAACCAAATCAACCATGATCTTGCTGAAGACAGAGTCAACTCAGAGGAATGAATGGCCTATTCCTGCTCCTAACTCCATTATTCCTATGTTAGAACAGTCTAATGTTTACTTGGATTTGAAACTAGCCCAAATAATATCAACGTTATCTCTCTTTCTTCCTTGTTTGTCTATTAAATTTGTCATTAATTGAACATTTCACTTTGAAAAATGTTCATATAAATTGTGTAAGAAATAGAAGTGGTGCAATAATAGATGTTATGATTAATGCAGAACTTTAGCCAGACCAAAAGGAATTTCGATTGTGACTGAGGTCATGTTATAATTGGGAGCATCTAATGCCAAATCTGAAAGACATTAATATTAACAGTTTAATCTCGGTAGTGAAACCCTCACCCCTTCCCTTACTCAATCCAAAACAATTATCATGAAGTAAATTATAGGTATACTTTAATCAACAGATCCTGCTAAACTTCACTTCAATAACTTTAAGTTTAATATTGCAATTTTAGTTTGATTTTCACTACATTGAAATCATTTACTAATATATGATCATCTCACTCAGAAAAAAAAATTTAAAACCTTGGGTAGAAATAAAGTGTGCTTGAGAGACATCAAGTCTAAGACTGCAACATCCCTAAACATGCTGTTAACTAACATCACAGCAAATAACATCAAGTTCAGAGAAAAGTTTCACAAGTCAATGAAAGAATACTGTCTGTTGAGGAAACAAAATCGAAGCTGTAAGGTAAAGTTGCTATCATTCCACCCTCCCATTAGGGACAGACAAATGGTGGTGGTTTTAACCAGAGCATCACCATGCCTCAGATGATGGGAGGGTTCGAGGAGAGTCCTTTATGGTATAGGAACTTAACTGGCATAGGAACTTAACCTACTCCCACTTCACATTGCGTTGCATATCAGCTATCCAACCAACTGAGCTAGCAGACTATCACATACACTATATACTGCTAATGAAAGTTTTAAAAAGTGTCAAAATCCAGCAAAAGAGGTTGGAGGATGGAAAAATGTTTATCTGTTTGACAGAAAAGTGATTGAAAATTTATGAAAATGACCCAATTTATAATTTTTAGGATTATAAAATGGCCAGGGCCACTACTGTAATTAAACAAGTAACAGATCGCCCCTGCTCCCCCAAATGTTCCAATATTTGTACACAGTCTGCAGTTTTATATGTAGTTTGGAGCTGTTTAAAAAATGTCAATGCTGCTGCCGTCATAGTGTTTCCAAAACCACCTAAAAATAGGTAGCTATCACTTACCATAATCATAGTTCTTTTCCAAGTATGTTTTCAGCGTTGGTTTAATTTTTTTACATTTACAACGACCTGTCAAAACAAAAAAGTATAAATAATTTTAAGTGAACGGAAATGCGAATACTGGAAATTTGGAGAAAAAGTGTTCTGGCAAAGGCGCTAGTCTGTCAATCTTAAAAGACAACGTGAACAAATACTTTACGGCAGCGATCCAAACAGTTTGCTTTTATGGGAAAAATAATTGCCCATATATATTTTGCAGAGGTAGGGCGACGCTCACGCATTTTTTTTACAAATCACAGTCTTGAAATTTGCATTTTACAATACAACTGATAATTGACGCTATCGATGAGCTAAGAAGAAAGGTACAAAGTAGCCGTGGATTCTTTAAGAACTCGGTTTCTGAGTTCAGCAATCACAGCAGTGCTCATGTCCTGGGAGTAAATGACAGTGGTAAGCAATTCAGAATGTAAATTGAGGTTGACAGATCCTGCGCTACATTTATAGCTCTTGTGACCTAATGTTGATATAATTCAAGACCCAGTTTCACCCCAAATGCAAAAGCAAAATTTCGGGGATGCTGAAACCAACTCCGTATACTGAAAGGTTAACAATCTCCCTTTCACCACGGATGATAGCAAGTCACAGTGGTTTTCTGAAAATGTATTTTCAATCCAGTTTTATCTCCCCTTTTGCTATGGACAATAACGTTGGTGTTTTTTATACTAGAATTTATCCATTTATTATGCGTAAAGTCTGTTTTGCGATTTTTGAACTTTGCTAAAGCACAGGGTAGGCAGAATAAATGTTTATCAAAGAAAGCTTTAAATGTTTGTCTGGACCAGTAATCCTCCACGAGCGCTTGGTACATCTGATGCTTGTATCATTCTGACGAGACAGTCGGAACACTGCACGTCTTTATAAACATTTTCCCCAGTTCCCTCACCGCTCACCTGCGTTCCAACTCTTGCAGTCAGCAGGCTCCAGTACGATCATATCGCGGGTGATGTCCATCCACATGGCATCTGGAAATTTGAAACAAAACCACTTTTGGTTAAATTAATTCCACAAACCGCCTTCTCTGCATACTGATAAGTGAGTAGTAAATTACGACAACTCCTTGGAGTTTTCGCCTAAGTGTTACTGCATTATTTCTTCTGACTGAATTAGAAAACGTATCTTTGTTGTTTGAATTTAATTTGAGAGAAAGTTCTTTCCATTTGAAAAGGGAACCCGCATTTTGGCGCGTGATATTTTGCTTTTAGGATTGTTGACGCATTATTGCAAATATTAACGAAGCACTTCTGTGAAAGAGAGAAAATCGTTCGCAGTGTCTCTCACCTGCAAGCCCATCAGTGACAATTGCCTCCGGAGAGATGCAAACCCCCCGATCATAAACAGGCAGGTCGCTGCATGCCAGACTCTCCGGCCAGCTGTGGTTGTACCTTCTCATAAGAGGTTCGCAACCGTCTCTTGCCGTCTGGCAAACGGACTTACACGGTTTGATGGGGTCGTGAAGGAACTCGAACGTGCAGATGGGTGCGTACATTGCGCATAGAAAGAAGCGCAGCAGTGGACTACAGTTGGTGTCCACCAGTTCCTGGTATTGCTCGATGGCGAGAATAGCATTCTCCTGCGTGCTGTGATGAAGGTGGTTGGGCATCCGAGTGATATTCCAGGGCATTGTTTTACACATCGGGATTCTGACACGTTCGCACGGTGCTCCCTGCAACAAGGCGGCTGGTCCCAGCCAAAGGCAGACAGCAAGCACTGGCAGCATCTTAGCAAAGTGCGAACCAATTCCGCTCGCTGCTCTACGACAGTATTTATACACTTCTTTCCAATAAAAGTTTTTTAAAAAAACTCGGCGACCCAGATGGGTGGGGATGATAAATTCGTTGCTTGTATTTAAAGTGAGCAACCAATTAAGGGCTGACGATCAAGATGATAACAAGTTAAGAGGAGGTGCTCCTGTCAGATTTTGGCAGAACTGCCGGGAGATTAACACAGCGACAACAGGGTCCACAGAAATGATGGGAGAACATCCAGCGTGCAGTGCAATATAGAAATGACGTGTTCTTTTTCAACTTACTTCTTTTGCTGTATCTTTCATCTCTTTTTCCACCTACAGTAAAGTTGTCTGCATCGGTTGCTTATTCCTTCCTTACCCGTGACAATTTTTAAAATTCATTTTTTTAAAACGCTCAATGTTTGTATATAGTTTCAGAGAAGTGCAGGCTTACTCGTGCCTGCGTTTGAAATCTTAAATGTTATAATGCAGAGCAAATAAATATGAAATCCGGTTCTACTGATGAAGTGAATCAGCTAGAATGATTCCTCTATAGGATTGCCCTCAGAAGTGTTATCACACAATGCTTAATCCAGCGCTTCACCCGAAGTAAAAGGTGTGGGTCGAGTGCAAGGACGGACAAGTCTTGGAGGTAGAGACTTCAGTGCTGATCAAATACAGCGAGTTACATTGGTCAAGAAGCAGGAGACGGGGGTTAACAGTAACGAAGGGGGTAACAGTGTAGGCAAACAATAACGGAGCGTCACTGCTGAATGAGAACAAAGTTCGGTCAAATGCACTGGCGGAGTTACAGGAATACCAGTTCATGGATATGCCGCGGGGAACCGTCATTGGCGGTAGTAATAATCCCATCCTTTCAGCAATTATTCCAAATTCAGTCTGTGACAACGTTGATTTTGCGCGGAAGAAAGTTACTCAGAACGGCTTGTAATTTTTCTTAAACATTGTTTTCGATGTAAAATATTTAACAAATGTTGTCAATTTTTAAGTGGGCATAGTATGAAGGCTTTAAAAGTCAAGCTTTTCCAAAAAATAAATTGCTGTGGATTAAAAGCACACTATCATTTTTTTTTCTTATTCATTCATGGGATGTAGAGGTAACTGACTAAGTCGGTATTATTTGCCATCCCTATTAGTCCTTGAGAAGGCGGCGACAAATTGCTGGGGTTAGGAATCAACACCAATTTTAGAAAGGGAGCTCTGGGTTTTTGACTCAGTCACAGTGAAGGAACAGCAATGTAATTTTACATCAGGCTGGTGTCTGGGTAGGAGAGGAGCTTGCAAGTGGTGCTGTTCCCACACAGCTACTGCCCAGGTACTTCACAGAGATAGCGGTCATGGGTTTAGAAAATGTTGTCAAAGGATCCTGGTCAAATTGCTGTGCTGCATGTTGTGTATGAATTGCCTTGTTGCATTGTGATGAAGAGGGAGAATGTTGACGGTAGCGATGGGCAGCCAGTCATGTGCCTGAAATGTGTCCAGCTTCTTCAATGTTATTGGAGCTGCACCCATCCATGCCAAGGTGGAGAGTATTGCATCTATTCCTCACTCATAGTTTTGTAGATGTGGACAGACTTTGGAGAATCAGGAGTTGTGTTCCAAGCTGCTGAGTTGTAGCCACAGTACTTATATAATCAGTCATGTTCAGGTTCCAGCCTGAAGATGTTGACAATGGAGGATTAAACAATTGTAATGCCAGTTAATGTCAAGGAAAGATGGTTAGCTTTTCTCTTGTTTGACATGGTAATTGCCTGGCATTGGTGTGGGTGTGAATATTATTTACCGCAGATTAGCATAAGCCTAGATGTTGTTCAAGTCTTGCTGCACATGGACAAAAGCTATTTCACTTTCCCGAGGAGCCCCGAATTACATTGAACATTGTGCAAATATCAGTGAACATCCCCACTTCTGACATGATGGAGGAGGGAAAATCATTCATAGTTGTATATAGTTGTGCCCAGGACACCAACCTGAAGAATCCTGTAGTTATGTGTTGGAACTAAACCAACCAGTCAAGAATTTTCCTTCTTATTACCACCGACTCTGGTGGTGCTAGGGGTACTTGTTGGCATGCTCGGTCTGCATTGATATCGGGGCAATGACCCTCAACTCACCTCTGAAATTCTGGTCTTCTATTTATATTTGGATCAAAGATGCAATGAGCTCAGGAGTTTAGTGGGCCTTGTGGAATCCAAACTGAACATCAGTAAGCAGGTTATTTCTGTACAAGTGTCACTTGTTAGCATTGATCGATGGTCCCTTCTAATAACTTTGCTGGTGACCAAGAGTAAACTGAAATATCGGTAACTGGCAGGGTTTCATTTATCCTGCATTTTATGCACAGGACATCCCTCTGTAATTTATCACATTTTCGCCAGAGTTATAGCGGGAATGGAACTGCTGGCTAGAGTGCTGATTGTACTGGATCATAAATCTGTAATACTAATGCTTGCATGTTGTCAAGGCCCAAAAGGCCATTGAAATATCTAATGTCTTCAGCCATTTCTTGATATCATGCAAACTGAATTCAATTGACCCATCCGTGATGCTGGACACCTTAGCAAATTAATCATCCATTTGGCACTTCTGGCTGAAGGTGGATGCAATTATTTCAGGCTTGTCTTTGGCTTTGATGTCTGGGTTCCCACAACATTCAGGGTGGGGATATTTGTGGAACTTCCACCTCCTGTTAGTTGTTTAACTGCTACCACCATTTTACAATTGAATGTGGCCTGACTGCATAGCTTAAGAGCTCATTTATTCATTGTAGAATCACTTAGGCCCATCTATGGCACACTGCTTCCACTGATTAGTGTGCAAGAAATCCTGTTATAGCTTCATCTGATTTTAACCTCATTTGTAAGGACATCATACATGTTATTTTGAAACATAAATTAGAAACTGAGTGTTTGTAATATTTGACTTATTTACAACTCATTGAAAAAAGAGATCTGTTTGATCTTAAGAAGCTGTATTTATTCCCACTTTGAGAAATGCTGGCACCAGGTACCATTGGAGATAAAAACTGAACCACAAAGCAACTTGTGGTTTGTTCTTAGGGCAGGTTGTCACAGAACTAAAAGGAATGAGAACAGTGAGGACTCAGATTTTCAAAACATTTTCTAGTACGCAAGGTCTCATTCTCACTCTCTCTTGCCTTCTCTGTCCCTGTGGGAAGAAAGAAAACACTCAAAGACTCTGCCAAAAAAAAAGAACAGCAAATTCAAGCCAAGACCAGCTGACCAGCTCCCAAATCAAGGATCAGCATAGTTGTCAACAACTTGATAATCCACCAAACATTTAAAAAGTATTGTGAGAAAGTCACCTCATTTCTCCATTTGGTTGGGACTCTGAACCACAGATATTGTGCTTTCTTGTTTACTTTTTATACCCACAATATTCCTACAAAACACTGTTTGTCTCTTCTGACCTACATATGAATTAATGTATGTGGATTTAAAAGAGTTATAAGTTTAAAGTTGCATATTTGTAACTAATTATCAATGTTTGCCACATATTAGATGATATGTTGGTTATAATGAGGACATTGTTACTTTTTTCTTCATTGATGTAACCTTGCATTGCTTTTTTTATCTTAAAAAGTTGTAACAGTCAGACATTAACCATTCTAGTGATTAAATTGGTCATATTTCACATCCGTAATGACTGGTGAAATAGTGGGGGGCTTGATATGCAGTCCCAAACAGTGTTGTGTCAGTATGCCTGGTACTGCCCCTGTCATTCTTCCTACACTTTTGATTGAACAAGGGTTGATCCCTGGCTTGATTAATAATAGTGGTTGATATGCTAGGTCATGAGGATACAGATTGTGGTTGAATATAATTCTGCTACTGCTGATGGCTCACAGTGCCTCGTGGATGCACAGTTGTGAACTACTAGGTCTGTTCAAAGTCTGTCCCATTTAACATGGTGGTAGTGCCAAACAACATAACAGAGGATATTGTCATTGTGAAGAGAGGACTTTGTATCTACAAAGACTGTGCAGTGTTCTAGATAGAGGCATCTACAAAAGGTAGATTGGTGAGGACAAAGTCAAATAGATCCTTCCCTCTTGATGATTACCTCACTATTAGCTACAGAACCAGTCCAGCAGCTATGTCCTTTAGGACTCAGCCAGCTTGGTCAATAGTATTGCAATTGAGTCATTCTTGGTGTTGGACATTGATGTCCCTGACCTAGAATGCAGTCTGTACCCTGCCACCTTCAGTGTTTCCACAAATTTTGGTAAAGCAGCCTTTGCAGAGTTTGCCATTGGGATTTCTGAAGTCTCGCCATTGCCAATTGTCTGTCTGGTTTCTAATAAATAGTTTTTAAAGTTACAATATTGCTGGCCAGCCCACCCTAGTACAATATTTGGGAAAATATGGCTGTACCATGTGTCCTTGTCAATTACATGTGCAGGAAAGATCAGTGTGGCACAAGCTTGAACTCAAACAGTGGCTGGAATCATTGCTGTGCTCCTGTGAAGGTATAGAATGACAAACTAATCAATTTAATGATTTGGAGATGCCGGTGTTGGACTGAGGTGTAAAAAGTTAAAAATCGCACAACACCAGGTTATAGTCCAACAGGTTTAATTGGAAGCACACTAGCTTTCAGAGCGACACTCCTTCATCAGGTGATAGTGGAGGGCTCAATCCTAACACAGAATTTATAGCAAAAATTTACCGTGTGATGTAACTGAAATTACACATTGAAAAATTGATTGTTAAGCCTTTCATCTGTTAGAGTACAGTGATAGTTTCACTTCTTTCATATGTAAATCACAAAACTTTTTTTTAAAAAGTTGCATTCTCGGGTTAACTGTTAACAATGGTGATAGCTAGACAATATGTTGAAGGTGTTGGCCCCCTGTGTTCTCTGTCTATGCCATGATGTTTAGATTGATTCTAATCTAAAAAGTGAGATAACGGAGTTTTACATAAATTCATGCAGTTTTTGGGCTCAGAGTTCTACATGAATGCATGCAGTTTTTGTGCAAAGTACAATGTAATCCTTAAAGTACAAATTCACCACACAAAATATATGTATGCATGTGGGTCTTTGTCTGTCTGTGTGTGTCTGTCTGGGTTGGGAGTTGTGAGTGTGGGAAAGTGTATGTGTGTGTGTGTAGTGAGTGCACAGTGTCTTAAGTCTGTGAGGGGGTGCATGTGGGAGTGTGTGTGTGTGTCTGTAAGGGTGTGTGTGGGTGTCTGTGTGCGCATTTGTGTATATGTGTGTTCATGTGTATAGGAGTGCCTGTGTGTGAGAGAGAGCGTGTGTGTAGGAGTGTGTGTGTGTGTGTGTGTGTGTGTGTGTGTGTGTGTGTATAGTGCAATGTTGGTCACCTGTAATGTGACACAAACCCAAGGTCCCGGTTGAGGCCCTCCCTATGGGTACTGAACTTAGCTATCAGCCTCTGTTCGCCACTTTTTTCTGCTGCCTGTCCCGAAGTCCACCTTGGAGGATGGTCACCCGAACGTCCGAGGCTGAATGTCTTGGACCATTGAAGTGTTCCCCAACTCACTAACTCACTACACTGCACTCCATTTGTGGAAGTTGGGATGATTGCTTCTGTAGTTGAGTATCTGATCAGAGTGTGTGGCTTTCCTGTAAACGCTGATCTGCAGTGGCTTTTCATTCTACTGTGACATCCAAAAAGGGAAATCAATTAATGCTCTCTTCTTCTTTGGTGAATTTTATACCAGTGAAAATGTTGTTTAAGCGTTCGTGGGTTTCTTCTAGATTGTCATGCTTCATGATGACATAGGTGTCATCCACATAACAGATACAAAACAGATTGTGGGAAGAGCTGTTCATTTCAGCCTCTGCATGACTGCTTCTGCTATAAATCCTGATATTGGTGGTCCCATAGGTATCCTGTTGATTTATTTATATATCTTGTCATTGAAGGTGAAGTGGGTTGTGAGGCACAAGTCCAGTAGTTTGAAGATGCTGTCCTTGCTGTTGGGTATCTGTATTCCTGGATTCTCTTGCAATGAGGCCAATGTTTCTTTAGCTAGGGTGATGTGAATAGGACCAATACATTGAAGGATACCATGACCTCGTCGCCCTCTATCTTGGCATCTTTGATGGTGTTAAGCAATTCCTGGGTGGAGTGAATGTATTTTAGTTTTCGTTGCAGTTCCTTTGCTAGTATGTACGTCGGTGTGCCAGGAAGTGAGACTATGGGTCTGAGTGGGGCCCATTGTTTGTGTGCCTTTGGTAATCTGCAGAAACAGGGTGTGGTGGATCCTTCTGGTTTCATTCTTTGGAGGTCTGACTTATTAATTTCACCTGTATTGTATAGTTTCCTTAGGGATACTATAATATGGTTTTCTAGCTGTGGAGTCGGGTCCATCACCACCTGTTGGTAAGTATCAGCATCAGTTAATAGTATGTCCGCTTTTTCTGTATACAATATTGTGTTCTTTCTGGATGATGATTATGAGCCCTTTGTTTGCAGGTAGGATTATAATATTTCTGTCTTTTCTGAGTCCTTCCAGGACTTTACTTTCAAGTGTGTTGAGGATGTTCCCTTGTTTCTTCCTGCTTTGGCTAATTAATGTAAGAGCTCACATGGTTGGAGGTATTATTTTGGCATGGATAGAGAATTGGTTAACTCATAGAAGACAGAGATTTCTGATGAGTAATTTTCAGAATGGCAACCTGTAATGAGTGGAATGCTGCAAGCATTAATGCTGAGCCACAATTATTTAGAATATTTATTACTGAATTGGATGAGGAAAGTGAATGTATTATAGCCAAGTTTGCAGATGACAAAAATAGATGGGAAGTCAAGTGATGAGGATAACACAAAGAGTCTGCTGAGGATATATTTTGGTTAAATAAGTGGGAAAAAAACTTGGCACATGGAACATACTGTGAGTTTCTGCACTCTAGCATGAACAATAAACTAGCTGAATATTATTTAAATGGAAAAATACTGTAGAAAATGACAACACAGAGGCGCTGGAGGTTCTCATTCATAAATCACAAAAGCCAGTATACATGTTCGATAGGTAATAAGGAGGGCAAATTGGTTGTTGGCCTATATTTCAAAGGGAATGAGGAAAAAGAAACTACACAAGGCACTAGTTGGACCACAACTGGAATACTGTGAACAGTTTTGGTTGCTGAATCTGAGGAAATATATACTGGCACTGGAGAAAGTCTAGAGAATGTTCACTAGGTTGATTTCAGGTCTGGAGTGTTTATGAGGATAAACTGAATAGATGATCCTGTACTCATTAGAGTTTAGAGTATGAAAGGTGACCTTATTGAAATATACAAGATTCATCAGGGATTTGACAGGTAGATGCTAAGAGGTTATTTCCCTTGTGAGAGAGTCTAGGACCTGAGAACATAATCTCAGAGTAAATGGTCATTCAGTCCGGACAGAGATGAGGTTTTTTTTCTCTAAGAGGGTAGTGAATCTGTAGAGCTCTTTTCACGGAGGGCTCTGGAGACTGGGTTGTTAAGTATATTCAAGGCTGAGATAGATGGATTTTTAATCATTATTGAAACCAAAGATTATGGGTAAAATATAGGAAAGTGGAGTTGAGGATTATCAGATTAGCCATGATCTCATTGAATGGCAAAGCAGATTCAATGGGCTGAATTGCCTATTTCTGCACCAACATCTTATGGTCTGATAGGAAGTAGAAAAGTAGCAAGTGAAATGAGAAGGGAACTGAAATGAAAGCAAAGATTAACTATGCTTAAAATGCAGTTCAATGTAAAAAACACAAAGTTATTGGCATTTTAACTGAACATGTGCAGCTTTTGGAACAAGGTAGATGATTTAAAAGGCACAAATAGAGACAAATGGATATGATCTCTTTGTCATAGCTGCAGGGTTACCTGGACTAAGTTTGTGGGAGCCATAGGAGGCAACCAATTGCCATGGAACAATTGAGAACAATGTCATTGTTTGTTTCAGGATATCTAAAGCTTGATATATCCACTGACCCCCTTCAGTGTCTGCTCTTATGTTTAACAGTTATCATTCCTCTCTTTGGGTTCTTATTCATGCAGCTCTTTGAGGGCTTGGGATACTAACTTCCACTGACAGGTTGAAGACTAAACCTCAGACATGAAACCTGAGATAGTATGAAGCCCCAAATCTGACCCCATCTCGTTCTATCATTTGCATATGGCAGTGTTCCTGAACGTTCTCGGTCAGATCCACTGACGTCAAGCCGGTATTCTTCTCTGACCACTGCCTCCTGCTGGCCGACTGTCACCTACAGGACGAGCAGTGGGCTGGTAAGGGAACGTGTAAGCTGAACACAAAGCAGTTGACCCTGGGAAACATTGAGGAGCTCAAGAGGGACTATGCAGGTTGGAGAACCGTGAAGTCCCTCTTTGAGTCCCCAGCGGACTGGTGGGAAACAGTAAAAGGGAACATCAAGAGGTTCTTCATCCTCAAAGGTGTTCAGGAGGCGAGAGAGAGGCGGGGAAAACTGTCCCAGCTCCAGGAAAGTATGCAGAACCTGCTCATGCTGCAGACGATGGGGGTCGATGTCACGGAGGACCTCAAGGAGGTGAAGGGCCAGCAAGCCTCGCTCTTTGCCTCGGAGGCCTCCAGGGTCCGCTCGGTGGAGCAGGACGAGACGTGCTCACATTTCTTCTTCCAGAAGGTGCACAAAGAGAGCTCTGTGCTCAGCAGCCTGAAGGAAGAAGATGGCTCGGTAACGTCATCTCAGGCTGATGTCATGAGGATCAGTAAAACCTTCTATGCCAGTCTTTATGACGCGAAGCTGACCGACAGCGTGGTCTCCCAGTCGTTCCTGTCCTCTATCACAGAGGTCTTACATGAAAGAACATGGGAGAGGCTGGACCAGCCACTATCTCTGGCCGAGCTGTCCAAGGCCCTCGAGTCCTTCGAAAAGAATAAAACTCCCAGAAGCGACGGCTTATCGGTCGAGATCTATTCTACTCTGTGGGACTTGATTGGCCAGGACCTGCTGAAGGTGTATGTCAGTATGCTTCAGGGAGGTACCATGATGGAATCCATGAGGAAAGGCATCATCACCCTTATCTACAAGCAGAAGGGGGAGAGGGAGGAACTCAAAAATTGGAGACCAATCTCACTGTTGAATGCGGATTACAAAATTCTGTCAAAGGTAATCGCCAACCGGATCAGGTCTGCTCTGGGGTCGGTGATTCACCCTGACCAAACGTGTGCTGTGCCGGGCAGGAAGATCGCTGAGAGTCTCGCACTCCTCAGGGATATGATCGCCTACATGCAGGACAGAGGGTTGGACACCTGCCTGATCAGCCCGGACCAGGAGAAAGCCTTTGACAGGATATCACACAGGTGTATGAGAGATGTTCTCTCCAAAATGGGCTTTGAGGAGGGAATCTGCAATTGGATCAGACTGCTCTACACCAACATTGTCAGTGTAGTCCCAATCAATGGGTGGGAATCAGATAGCTTCCCTGTAAGATCTGGAGTCAGGCAGGGCTGCCCTCTCTCTCCTGCCTTGTTTGTGTGCTGCACAGTGCCATTTGCCGAGTCCATCAAGAAGGATGCGAGCCGAGAGGGGTGACTATTGCAGTGGGGGCCTGCAGATCAAGGCCTCCTTGTACAGGGATGATGTCGCCGTTTTCTGCTCAGATCCACTGTCCGTATGCAGACTTATGCGCATACGTGACCAGTTCAAACGGGCCTCGGGGGCCAAGGTAATCCGAGGCAAGAGCGAGGCCATGCTCTTCGGGAACTAGGCCGACCAATCCTCGATCCTCTTCACCGTCAGGACCGACCACCTGAAGGTGCTGGATATTTGGTTCGGGGGGCTGGGGCGAGCACCAAGTCTTAGGAGGTGTGTATCAGCAAAGTGAGGCAGAAACTGGGCAGATGGAAGCTACGATCGCTCTCCATCGCGGGAAAAACCTGGTCACTGGGTGTGAGGCACTGTTGTTGCTGTTATACGTGACACAAGTCTGGCCTATTCCCAGAACCTGTGCTGCATTCCAATTTATATGGAGGTCAAAGATGGACTTGGTCCGAAGGGAATCGATATACAAAGACCTGGGCAACGGGGAAAATATGCACCCAATGCCACCCTCACTCTGATGGCCACCTTTGTGTGTGGCTACATCAAGCTGTGCATGGATCCCCAGTATACAAATATCAAGTGTCACCATGTACTGAGGTTCTACCTGTCCCCAGTGTTGCGAAGGATGGGCCTGGCCTCGCTGCCGTGGAACGCTCCGAGTAGTTGGACCATTCCGTATCACCTGTCCTTCGTGGAGAAGTTTATGAAGAAAAACACCTTTGACCACAAGTCCATCAGGAAGTGGTCAGCACATAGTGTCCTTGAGACCCTTCGGGAAAAGGAGAGGGTGGATCCTATCGAGCGGTTCCCTGAGCAGATCTCAAAGCCATTTGGCAGAATGCCTCATCGCCAGAACTTTCCAATAAGCACCAAGACATGGCTTGGCTGGTGGTAAGAAGGGCTCTGCCTGTGAGATTCTTTATGCACGCCTGGACTGTCAGCCGCACCGCATGGTGGTCTCGAAGCGGCTGCGGGGGTGACGAGACTGTCACACATCTCCTTCTGGAATGTGCCTATGCAGAAGAAGTCTGGAGAGGAATGCAGTGGTGTTTGTCAAGGTTCATCCCGAGCAGCACTGTGACACGGGACTCTGTGCTCTACGGTCTGTTCCCCGGGACGCACACCAAGACGAACATCAACTGTGCCTGGAGGATTATTAACTCGGTGAAGGATGCTCTCTGGGCAGTGCGAAACCTGTTGATCTTCCAGCTGAAGGAGTTGACCCCAACTGAGTGTTGCAGACTGACATATTCCAAGGTCCAGGACTACATGTTCAGGGACGTGCTGAAGCTTGGGGCAGCTGCCGTCAAGGCGCGGTGGGGAAAGACCACCATGTAAATCCTGCCTGCCTAAGAAGAACAGGGGGCCCACGCCGTTATTTGGGCTCTGCTGACACCTCAGCTAAATATATGGACATATGATTGATAAACGTACAGACCTGTACATACAAATGATAAATTCTGATCTCTGTATGTAAATGTTTATGTATGTATGGCATGACCAACTGTACGGACCACAAAATTATTTTATGAATAAAGTATATTTTTGAAATAACAGAAAAGTATTTCAGTTTTCTTTTGCTTAGCAAAAATTGGGGGGAGTATCCGTGTAGGGTACAACAAACAGGGGAGAATATTCATCTTCTGATGCACTATCTGACCTAATCCTGAGACCGGAAGCGCCTCCCATCTTTGAAGGTCTTGTTTGATTTAAATAATTTAACAAAATTAGCTTTGAACAACCAATCAAGAACTGGAGTGATGAATATGTCCAAATACATAAGATCCCCCTGTAACCATTTAAATGGGAATCAAGATTCACCCCACCGCCCAAACAGGAAAAGATGATCCCTCTGAGGGACGGGTAAAGACCACCCCCCACCCAGTGAGAACCAAGAGGTACCACTGCCCCACAGTTCCAGGTAACTGGGAGCAGCGGTTCTGTTTCAGCCCCACTGTCTGACAGAGAACTGGACTGTGCAGACCGTGGGCCCAACACAAAGACACCAGAGCAGGGAAATAGCCCTAACGGACAGCTACCTCAGCCCTGGGAGGGTCCAGCAGTTTGCCGTCACCAGAGTGATGCACACAGCTACCCCAGAGAGGCAAGACCAGCAGCAAATGGACACTGGTAACCTCGTAAACTGTTAAAATGGGGATAAAAATTGCCAGTATCAATGTGCATACCATCAAATTGCTATGCAATATATTTCTACGATAGCCTTCCTGGCCAACGTTAAAGCTGACGTCCTGTTTCTGCAGGAGTGTGGGGTACCGTACCTCAACAGGAGATGGTCAAGCTTGTGGGCCCATGGGCCGTCAGTTTGGTCAGGGGGCAATGATAGCCTCACCTCCAGCCTGGGTATCCTGTTGCGAGGAGGCAACTTCACCATCTCCGAGGTTAAAGAAGTGGTGGGCCGGCGCCTCCTCATCACCGAAGTCATGTACAGAAATGCTCCCCTGAGACTGATTAATGTGTACGCCCCAGTGGGTAAGAGTGAATGGTTGGCCGTCCTGCAGCAGCTTTCACTGTTGCTGGCTACATCCAGGCCAGTCATTCTGGCCGGAAACTTCAACTGTATCATTGATGCAGATGGACGATCTGGCGAGTGGACAGTAAACTGGACGCTACATCCAGAGTCCGGATGGAAACAGTCAAAGATGCCAAGCTGCACGACGTCTTCAGCACCCCTGCAGACGGGGCGCAGCGTAGATACACCTGGTCACGGGAAGATGGGTCTATCCTCTCAAGGATAGATTACCTGTTTATGTCCCGAACGTTCTCGATCAGATCCACCAACGTCAAGCCGGTGTTCTTCTCTGACCTCTGCCTCCTGCTGGCCGACTGTCACCTACAGGATGACCAGCGGGCTGGTAAAGGAAATGGAAGCTGAACACAAAGCTGTTGACCCCAGGAAATATTGAGGAGCTCAAGAGGGACTATGCAGGTTGGAAAACCATGAAGCCCTTCTTTGAGTCTCCAGGGAAACAGTAAATGCGAACATCAAGTGGTTCTTCATCCTCAAAGGTATTCAGGAGTCGAGAGAGAGGTGGGGAAAACTGTCCCAGCTCCAAGAAAGTATGCAGAACCTGCTTCTGCTGCAGACGATGGGGGTCGATGTCACGGAGGACCTCAAGGAGGCGAAGGGCCAGCAAGCCTCATTCTTTGCCTCGGAGGCCTCCAAGATAATCTTCCGGTCCAGGGTTCGCTCGGTGGAGCAGGATGAGACGTGCTCACGTTTCTTCTTCCAGAAGGTGCACAAAGAGAGCTCTGTGCTCAGCAGCCTGAAGGAAGAAGATGGCTTGATAATGTCATCTCGGGCTGACATCATGAGGATCAACAAATCCTTCTATGCCAGTCTGTATGACTTAAAGCCAACCGACATCGCAGCCTCCCAGTTGTTCCTGTCCTCTATCACAGAGGTCTTAGACGACAGAATATGGGAGAGGCTGGACCAGCCGCTATCTCTGGACGAGCTGACCAAGGCCTCGAATCCTTCAGAAAGAATAAAACTCCCGGAAACGATGACTAACCAGTCGAGCTCTATTCTGCTCTGTGGGACTTGATTGGCCAGGACCTGCTGGAGGTGTATGTCAGTATGCTTCGGGCAGGTACAATGATGGAATCCATGAGGAAAGGCATCATCGCCCTCATCTACAAGCAGAAGGGGGAGAGGGAAGAAATCAGAAATTGGAAACCAATCTCACTATTGAATGCGGATTACAAAATCTTGGCAAAGGTCATCGCCAAGCGGGTCAGGTCTGCTCTAGAATCGGTGATTCACCCTGACCAAACCTGTGCTGTATCGGGCAGGAAGATCGCTGAGAGTCTCACACTCCTCAGGGATATGATCGCCTACATTCAGGACAGGGGGTTGGACACCTGCCTCATCAACCTGGACCAGCAGAAAGTCTTTGACAGGATATCTCATAAGTATATGAGAGATGTTCTCTCCAAAATGGGCTTTTGGGTGGGAATCTGCAATTGGATCAGACTGCTCTACACCAACATTGTCAGTGCAGTCTCCATCAATGGGTGGGAATCAGATAGCTTCCCAGTCAGATCTGGAGTCAGGCAGGGCTGCCCTCTCTCTCTCCTTACTTGTTTGTGTGCTGCATAGAGCCATTTGCTGAGTCCATTAGGAAGGATGCGTGCCTGAGACGGGTGACTATTCCTGGCAGCGGGGGCCTGCAGGCTAAGGCCTCCCTGTACATGGATGACGTCACCATTTTCTGCTCTGATCCACTGTCCTTGCACAGACTCTTGTGCATATGTGACCAGTTCGAACAGGCCACGGGGGTCAAGGTAAACCGAGGCAAGAGCGAGGCCATGCTCTTCAGGAACTGGGCCAACCAATCCTTCATGCCCTTCACCGTCAGGACTGACCATCTGAAAGTGCTGAGTATTTGGTTCTGAGGGGCTGGGGCATGCGCCAAGTCTTGGGGAGGCATGTATCAAGAAAGTGAGGCAGAAACTGGGCAAATGGAAGCAATGGTTGCTCTCCATCACAGGTAAAAACTGGTCATCAGGTGTGAAGCACTGTCAGTATTATTATATGTGGCACAGGTCTGGCCTACTCCCAGAACCTGTGCTGTCGCAGTCACCCGGGCCATCTTCCATTTTGTATGGAGATCAAAGATGGCCAGAGTCCGAAGGAACTCGATGTACAAAGCTCTGGACAACGGGGGAAAAAACACACCAAAAGCCATCCTCACCATGGTGGCCACCTTTATATGTGGCTGCATCAAGCTGAGCGTGGATCCCCGGTACGCAAACACCAATTGTCACTACGTACTGAGGTTCTACCTGTCCCTGGTGTTACGAAAGATGGGCCTGGCCTCACTGCCGCTGAATGCTCCAAGTAGTTGGACCGTTCCGTATCACCTATCCTTCTTGGAGAAATTTATGAAGAAAAACACCTTTAGCCACAAGTCCTTCAGGAAGTGGTCAGCACGTAGTGTCCTTGAGACCCTTCGGGAAAAGGAGAGGGCGGATCCTGTCGAGCAGTTCCCTGAGCAGACTGTCAAAGTTATTTGGCAGAATGCTTCATCACCAGAAATTTCCAACAAGCACCAAGACATGGCTTGGCTGGTGGTGAGAAGGGCTCTGCCTGTGAGATCCTTTATGCATGCCCAGACACTCTGCCGCACCACACGCTGCCCTCGAAGTGGCTGTGGAGAGGACGAGACTGTCACACGCTTCCTTCTAGAATGTGCCTATGCAAAGGAAGTCTGGAGATGAATGCAATGGTGTTTGTCAAGGTTCATCCCGAGCAGCTCCGTGACGCGGGACTCCGTGCTCTACGGTCTGTTCCCTGGGACGCACACCGAGACGGACATCAGCTGTGCCTGGAGGATCATCAACTTGGTGAAAAACGCTCTTTGGTCTGTCCGAAACCTGTTGATCTTTCAGCTGAAGGAGCTAACCCCGACTAAGTGTTGTGGACTGGCACATTCCAAGGTCCAGGACTACATGTTGAGGGACATGTTGAAGCTTGGGGCAGCTGCCGTCAAGACACGGTGGGGAAAGACCACCATGTAACATTTGCATGCCAAACAGGGGGCCCACTCAGTAATTGGGCTCTGCTGACGCCTCAGCTAAATATATGGATGGTAAATGTATATACGAATGATTAATTCCGATCTCTGTATGTGAAGAAATGCAAGGTGCGCCTATGAATGGCACAGCCAATTGTATAGATCATCAAAATATTTTATGAATAAAGTATATTTTTGAAATAAAAATGGTGAAATATGTTCTGTACCACTTGCTTGGTGTTCCACTGATCTCCCACTGGAGTTACAAAATTCAATCAGCAGAAACTCCAAACAGCAATAGATCCAGTATTTTTCTTGTCTGATTTGACATAGTTTGTTAATAAGTCTGGAAATAAATAGTGTAAGGAAACTGAAATAACTCCACAGAGGCTAGTATCCTTTCATAAAATCACCCTTTATTTACATGTGTATAGTACTTGGCACTGGTCAGGTTTCCTCAAAGCCAGCTCTCAAAGTGAACAGAACCTCTGACACTCCTATTTTATATCTGTCAGCTAGGCTCCAGATTAACAGTCCCAAACAGGGAACTCATATTTTATGAGATTCACCTGGCTGACCTTGTTACAATCACAACATCCTCCCTCTCTAAGTCTGGGGATGTCAGTTGTACTTTTTTCTAGCCTCTCTTGGGGTATTTTCGCACCAGGTCTGGTTCCTCCATTTCAGCTTTGGGTACGGACAGCATTTACCAGACCAGAGTCTGCCTCTTGTGCCTGGAGCATCTCAAAAGAAATTCATCCTCTTCTTCAGGTGGTAAAAGCATTGAGGCTGCAACATTCACTGTGTCCATCTCAGATTCTAAGGTTTCTTCAATGCTAGAGTGAGGGAGAAAACCTATGGGTTCCGACAGCCTTTTCTACAGTTCTGAGGGGCCAGATAATTTTTGCTCTTGCCCTGTTTGCAAGCTTGCAGCTTTCATGTGGTCCACATGCTTGTTCCAGCCCACCTCACCTACCCGAACATTGTACATCACAGGACTCAACCTCTAAACCAAGCTGGGCCATTTCTGCAGTTTTGGCACCACATTTCAGCCCCTGAAGTAAACTCTCATTTAGAGGAATCTTGTGTCTGGCATTGGTGTTTGTGATGCCATTTCACCCTCCACATCATATCTGGGAATTTGAGAGGTTTCTCCCTATTAGCAATTCTGCTGGAGCTATCCCTGTAGTTGCATGAAGTGTGGTCTGATAACCAAATAGGAACTAGGACAGTTTGATATTTAATGAGGCTGTTGGCTTTTTCTTTAAGCCTGCCTTCAAAGTTTGAATTACCTTTCTGCTAGACCATTGGATGAATGATGGTGTGGAGCTTGCTTATGTGATGAATGCTATTTGACTTTAGGAAATCCTGAAATTCCTTGCTGATAAATGATGGCCCATTGTCTGTGACCAACACTTTTGGGAGCTCATGTATTGCAAAAATATGCTGGCAGCTTTTCTGTTATCGTCCCTGTATTGGATGAATGAACTCTATGCACATCTAGCCATTGCTGAGTCCACATTGACTAAGAACAGTGACCATGAAAGATCCAGCATAGTCAACATGTAACTGTGTCCAGGGTTTGCTTGGCCATTCTCATGAATGTGGGGTAGTTTCTGGCAATAAATGTTATCCTTGTTGGCACTCTGGCCACTGCCCTACCAATGCAACTACGTCTGCATCCAATCCTGGCCACCAGACATAACTTCTCGCCAACATTTTCATTTTAGTGGACCCTGGTGGAGTTCAGCCAGTATCTGGTGGCGACAATCACTTGCTTGGGATGATCACTCTTGCTCCCCACAAAAAAATGCCATCCTCAAAGGTGATCTGGTCTCGCCAGTTCCAGAAAGGATTAAATTCCAATTGAGATAGCCCTTTTGCTTCCCTCATCATCACCAATTGTTTTAGTTTTGCCAGGACTGGATCTTTTTACACAGTCTGATATTGTCAATAGTGACTGGAAGGGACTCTTCCAATGGCAGCACTCCCACTGGTGTATCTGCCAATGGGAGGCAGCTCAAAGTATCTGCATTTGCTACCTACCCTCCCAAACATTGTTTCAACTTGTATTTGTGCTTGCTTAGAATGAGAGTCCGCCACTGAATTCAACTTGAAGCAATGGAAAGCACAGCCTTGTCCCTTATGAGTCGCCCTAGAATGGGTTTGTGGTCTATTAGTATTACAAATTTACATCTTTAAAGATATTGGTAGAACTTTGTCACACCAAAGATGACCACCAAACCCTCCTTCTCTATTTGGGCATATTTGCACTCTGCATCAGCCAAAGTCTGGGAAGCATACACTGTTAGGCATTCCTCTCTATTGGGCCATCTGTGAGCCAACATACCCCGATACCATGTGAGGAAGCAACACATGTCATCACCAGATCTTGGTTTGGATCATAGTATGCCAACACCTTAGACGATGATGGATGCTTTTTTTCACTTCCGTAAAGGCTACATCTTGGCTACGAAACCATTTCCAAGACTGAGCCTAGCAAATGTAAGGGTGCCAGGATGGAAGCCAGGTTACAAATGAACTTTCCGTTATAATTTACCAATCCAAGAAGAGACCTAAGCTTTTCAGCTTAAATGTGGGAGTCCCCTTCGATCACCCTCATTTTATCTTCCACTAGGTGTAACCATTCTTGACCACTCTGGAGCACTGAAATAAAAATCAAATCACAAAGGAAACTAATAAATTTAACTTTAAATATACATTTTATAGGGTTTCACCATATGTTAAAGCAGTCCATTCCCCATCTTAATTATTTACTGCATGGAAAAAAAAAGTCCACGTCACCACTGAGTTTTGACAAATACTTTAAAACTGCGCCCTCTGATCTCATGTTCTTCCAACATTTGGAAGTTTATTCCTGTATACTGTGTCCAGATCTCTCATGAGTTTATCAAATCTCATCTGAACCTTCTCTTTCAGCAGGGAAAACAGTTCCAATTTTTCCAATCCATCTACAGAACTGGAGTTCCTCATTGATGGAACCATCTCATGAATCTTTTCTGCACTCCCTCTAATGCCTCAAATATTTCCTGAAGAGTGGTGCCCAGAAGTGGACACAATACTCAAATTGAGATTGAACCACCATTTTTTTACTTTTTTTAACTATTCCAGGGAAAAGAGGGTGGACAGTTTCTCATCAAAGATATACATCTTCTCATAAACACAGACTGAAAGATTTGGCCTGTCAGGAGGAGAAATTGCTCAAGTTGGAAATTCTCTGAAAGCTATGGGAAGTGACAGTCAATTTTGAGAGTTACTCAAGACTATGACTCATTGACAGAGGAAGATCTGAACCACTGGAAGCTGGCTGTGGTTGTGCACTGTTTCTTATAAAGACTGGAATCTAGTGGAAAGTGTTGTAAGCTACATATATGTCGTATGGGGTGATTGCTCATGTTAAAAAAAAGTTATGTTTTCTGCAATTTAGAGTGTGAGTTTGTTTAGAGTAAATGGCCTCTACAGAGATTGTACCAAAATTGGGGGTTCTTGTGGAATATGAATCCAGAGGCTCTGAATGAGAATGCTAGAATTTATCAGAGTATAATTGAATGTTTTTTTACATTTGCTTTTGCAGTGTTCATTAAACAGTTAACATTGTGATGTCTATTGCAGAAATGCTTGTCAATTGAACAGACCTAACTGTGAATGATTGTGAATTGCAGCAATTACCAAAGTTTAATTTTTCAATGGCAACAGAGAAGTTAGGAAAAATTTTAAAATGGACACTTAAAAAGACAGAAATTGCTGACATATTGGCTTAAGAACAGAACCCATGGGGAAAAAAAAGAGTAATCCAGGTAGCATGCAGGTTGAACAAAACAGAAATTGATGGAAAAGCTCAGCACGCCAGGCAGCATCAGTGAACAGAGATCAGAGTTAATGTTAACTCAAGTTCCTTGATTCCTGAGGAAGGGTCACCAGACCCAAAACATTATTTCTGACTTCACTGCACAGATGTTGCTTCACCTGCTAAGCTTTTCCAGCAATTTCTGTTTTTGTTTCTGATTTACAGCATCCACAGTTCTTTTGATTTTTATTTAGCATGCAGATTGGGTTAAGTAGAACTCATTTACAAATAAAACAGTTGAAAATAGAAAAAGAATTGCAAACAATTTTAGTTGAGAAATAAATTAAAAATTGAGTTCAGAGAGAAAGGAAAATATGAAAACTTGACCTTCAAGAGCAAAAGAACAGGAAAACTTTGAGTTTCAAAGAGAAAGAGAAAGGAAAAGGCAAGGACAAATCTTGCATTCCAAGGAAAAAAGGAAGCAACAAGTTTGATCTTACACGGGAACGCTTAGATTATTGTGAATTGGATGTGGCAGGGAAAATTGACATCAGATTTAACTCCTGGTTTTGATTTAGGAAAAATGTTTGTCTGGTATCTTAATTTAGTGAGCAAAGAGTTATAATATATTTTGCGCTGCTTGAGGAATTTGTTGCAAGTTATAATGGCTGGACAGTACTGTTGCTAAGTTTGTTCATGGGAAAAGTGATAGATACGATGGAGAATTCCATTCTCACTGCACACAACTTTGTGCTTAAATTTTATATACAGAAGTTTATAAATCCAAGAAATAAAAAGAATCAGACTTTTGTGGAATTTGTAAGAGAAATTAAATTATTTCTGACATATGCGATAGAACAATGAAGTTTGAACCAGGTTTGAAAATCTTAAACGGTGATCATAATGGGAAAAAATAAAATTTAGGAATCCTTAGGATAAAAGATTTTATCTCAGTTACCTGAAATTTTGTAAGAAAAGGGCCACTGCAATTATGGCTGATGACTACAAATTGTCTTACAAATATGTAAGTAGCAGCAGACCACTGTTTGTAAATCTACAAAGAAGTGGAGAGATGAAAGATCTTACAAAGAACAGAATAATAACTTCAGTAAGGAAGATAGCAGATATGCAAAATAAACTCATAATGGTAAAGAAAGACAATATGGAGACTAGTTATGATCAAAGGGACAAACATGTTATTTTTGTTAAAACAAAGGAAAATCTGAAGGCAGATTGTTGAAAATTAAAAGTCAAAACATTAGCATTTGTAGGTATGTGGCACCACTGCAGACAACATTGTACCTGTAGGTGGCACTTGTAACAAACCAGTCATTTTGAATGTATTTACAATCAGAAAATAGTGACATAGATAAGGATTTTGGTATGATTGAGGTCAGAGGGGTGAACTGTTTCTGAAACGTTAACTCTTCCATTGGTCAGAACAAATTTTAAATTTAACCAGGTTGATGACATAGCCAACTTTATATATCTCAGACCATATTGGGTTCAGTTTTACAAAGAAATTGGCTAGAAAAGAAGAAACAACAACAAAAAATGAAATCTCTACTGTATGTTAGCTTTAAAGCTTTGGTCATAATTAATGTCAATACTGTAGTAATGTTTCAACTCGTGAAGAAAAGGATAAGTCATGGGTTGACCCCTTTGGTATTTCTTATATTATTGTATGCAACCACTTTTACTACTGCCTTCTGGAACCGTTGTGGTTGCCCAAATTCCCCTTGCTTCAGAGAGGTGGATTCCAAGAAAATCCTCTCCAGGAACTCTCCTAGTTTGTTAATGATGAGTTTTTGTTGATCTTCAGCTTACACACTTTGCTGACAGAAGTTGCAAAGAAAGGGTGAGGGGGTGGGGGGTGGAGAGTAACAATTTGTTGTCTCTCAGATTAATATGAAGTAATTTATTTGACTGAGTCCAAAAGATGCAATAATGTTAACTCGCTCACAAACTGGGCTATGTAACTTCTGTCGAAAAGTCTTCCAGATTGTGTGCCTTCATCTGCACTCCTTGCTCCTTTCAGGTGCAACATTAAACCATAAGATATAGGAACAGCAGTAGGTCACTTAGCCGCTTGAGTCCACTCTGCCATTCAAGGATCATGGCTCATCCAATATTCCTCATATCTACTTTCCAGCACTTTCACCAAAGCCCTTGATTAATAGATCAAGGATCTATCTACCTCAGCCTTAAATATATGCAAGGACTCTCCTCCACAGCTCTCCCAGGAAACGAGTTCCAAAGAATCAATTCTCTGAGAGAAGAAATTCCTCCCTATCTCAATTAGAAATTGGCACTCCTTTACTCTGAGATTGTGTCCTCAGTCCTAGGCTCTGCCATGAGTGACATCATCCTCTCAGCATTGACCCTGTCAAGCATCTTAAACGTCCTATAGGTCTGTGAGATTCCTTTAACTCCTACCATTCCTCTAAACGCCAATGAATCCCAACCTGTTTAGTCTTTGCTCATGAGACAATCCCGCCGTACCAGCGATTACTCTTGTGAACCTCCAACACCTCACACGGTTCCAGTAAGAACTCCCTACTCTTATATTCTAACCTCCTTGAAATTAAGACCAACATTCCATAAGCCTTCCTGATTATCTGCTACACTTGTGTGCTTGCTTTCTATGTTTCCTGCACAAGTACCCCAAGTCTTTTCATGTTACATCTTTCTGCAGTTTTTCTCCATTTAAAGAATATTCTGTTCTTTTGTTCTCCCTCCAAAATGAACAACTTTGCATTTTCCCTCATTATGTTCCATTTGCCATTTTTTTGCCCACTTACTTAACCTACCAATATCTTTCTGTAAACTGTTCCACAAACCCTCACACAACCTGTCTTTTCACCCACAACATTGTTGCTTTTTTAATCAAAAATGAAAGCACTATGGATGCTGGAAATCAGAAACAAAAACAGAAATTGCTGGTAAAACTCAGCAGGTCTGACAGCATCTGTGGAGAGAAATCAGAGTTAACATTTTGGGTCTAGTGGCACTTCAGAATAGCTATTGTACACAGTGTCCTCACCTTAGCAAAGTATCCTTTGTTTAAAAATTCAAGATACGTTTATATGGGTCCAAAAAATCTCTTAAAACATATTTTGATCACAATTCTTCGTAAAAATTAATGGTCAAGGTGAAATCTCCAGAGTTTTGCCCAGAGAGGCAGGCAAACAAGTTAATAGCTTTTTGGGCAACATGGTGGCTTAGTGGTCAGCACTGCTGCCTCACAGCACCAGGGTCCCAGGTTTGATTCTGGCCTCAGGTGACTGTGTGGAGTTTGCACATTTGGAGCTACAGAGTCAGCTCAATCATTGATGATGGAAAGTGAAAAGAAAATTTCCTCTATAAAGTACACTATTGTCTTGCCTCATTGGAGTAATGTGCTGGAAATCAATCCCCACTACTCCTGAAGTCATCACAGACGTTAAAGATTTTAATGACAAAGTACACAAAATTCCCTACTTTACCTGTCTTTTAGATCCAGGTTGACAGAAAACATGAGCCAGATACTGTACCTAACAAAAATTAGTATTTATAGCAAGTAATTAGACTCTAGCTACAACTAAATAATTATGAACTACTTCCACATAAATCTACTACTTAAAACTTTAAACTCTCTTTACATACATAGTCAGGAAAATATATCTGGACAGAGGAAAGACTGGGAAGGCAGTGCAGTGGGCCCTGCTCACAGAATTCACAGGGTCGATGGCTTAGTGGTATTATCGTTGGTCTATTAATCCAGAAACCTAGGTAATGGTCTGGGACCAGGGTTCAAATTCTGCTAGGCTAAATGGTGGAGTTTGAACTCAGTAATAATCTGGGAAATAGGAGTCTAATGATGACCATGTAAACCTGTGGTGATTGTCAGGGGAACAATAAAGCAGGTTCATTTTAGGGAAGGAAATCTGCCATCTTTATCTTGCCTGGCCTACATGTAATTCCAATCCCACAGCAATGTGGTTGACTCTTAACTACCCTCTAGGCAACTAAGGACAGGCAATAAATGCTAGCTAAGGCAATGATGCCCACATCCCATGATTGAATTTTTTTAAAAAAAGCAGCTGATGTAATTCTTATGCTGGTTGGAATACTCTTTCTTCTCCAGGTGTTTTCACTGGTTGAGGCAGAGGGTGACTGGTTGACGCTTATAAAAACATCTCATTAATTAAAAGTTACAAAACTTAAATGCTTACAGCAATTATTGAAAGAAAGATAAACTATTTTCAGGCTTAAAATGACGGCAGCATTACTTTTACTGCAGAGAAAATAGAGAGTTTCTGAACTGATGGAGGGGTGAAGTATTTTCTCTATCATGTTAACATCGAAAGCTGTTCAGCTACCTGACAGCCAATCACACAGTGTTGGCAGGCAGAAAATCATTGTTAGGAATAAAGAGTTAATAGTTAACTGACTAATTAGCTGCTTGTTACCAGCTGAATCACCATTTGTACACATCCCTCAGCTCCAGCACGTCTGCAACCGATATATCGATTATTGCTTGAACAAGCAGCTGCTTTAATGATATTTGTAACAAACATCAGGTTATTTGTTTTCAAGACATGCAACCATCTCCAGCAATTCTTGGTTTTAAAACAGTACATTTCTCATTACAGTATAATCAAAGGTGCAAAACGATACAAATACACAGTTGTAACGTTATTAAAAAATATTAAGGGTTCCACTGGAGGTCTTTCAAATGTTCCATTCCATGAAATTTATTTCAAATGTTGCTTAATTTTTGACATTGTCATTTTGGAAAACACATTGTTGTGCATCTGGAGTACTTGGAGGCCAAAACAGCTAAGGATGGCAGATTTCCTTTTACAACAATCGATGATAATTGTCATGGTCACCATCCAAAGGCTGTTTTTTTTTTCCCAATTTAGTAATTAAATTCCATGAACTGTTATAGTGGGATTTAAAGCAATGGCTCAGTGCATTATCCTAGGCACCTGGATTACTAGTCCAATGACATTACATGATAAATATAAATAAGGTGCCTGAATTAATTTTATGGAAGTGAAAGAAAGAGGACCAGGTACATACTGTAGAATTAACTCAGATGACCTTTGAAGCCTTTAAACATTGTTCCAAAATTTGGGGGTTTGACTTATACATTGAGTATAAAAAATGAATAGCTGGTTTAGGTGGCAGCCATTGTACAATTAATTTATTCAATAAACTGAAATATATTAAGAACATGAATTCCAGTTTTTTTACAATACAAAGATGCCTTTAACTACAATGAAAGTATTTTAAAGTCAAATTCATTGCCTGGACATCCGCTGCAAAGAATAATTTGAATTCCTTCTCAGTCAAAGGTTGAATTTTGGACATTGTGTAACTGAAACATGGATGTTATTCCTTCAGAAGCACCTCTTGACCTTATAGCTATATGAGATGGAATCTTATAAAGGTCTGCGCAATATTAGATATAGCAAAATTAGTCACAGTTTCTCACAAAAAGTCTGGCAAGACCTATCTCAAAGTTGGCATCTCTCACCATTTTTTAAGGTTTGACAAGCAGCATGGTAGGTTTCTCACTAGGCAGTGACAAGTTGGCCAAATTCCCAGCTCATGGACTGGACTAGACTGAATCTCTGGACTTTTTGTCTGTTGTCATAGCACTCACTCATTCGGAACCTAATTTTGGACACTCAACATTCCTACTTTGCACTGACTTTGTGTGCTTTGACCTTCAGACAGAGCTACCAGGTTCATACTACTACTGCTTTGCCTTGCCATTTAGTAGGAGGCTTGTCCTGGTTGTCAACAGGTCTCTGTCAAATAAGGGGGTCCTGGCACTGTTTGTCAGGGATAGCCTCTTATACCAGTCAAGGAGCTAGGACACGAAATGTCAGCGTCAGAATGCTTTCCATATAAGAGGTGAGGAGCCAAATGTCAGGCAGCCCTCCATATGTCTTTGTTCTTACTGCACTATTAAAGGTTGATTTTTTTTCTAGACTAAGAGGTGAATATTACAGGAGATGAAAGTGGTGGCACAGCTGTTATTTTCTAAGCAAGTGTGCAGTGCAGAAGCCATGCCTCCTGGCACTGGGGATTGGGGTGCCCATGCTCCCAGCTCATGGTCAGTGGTAGGCCATGAATCTTGCTGAGAGGAAACTACAGTAGCAGAGATAACATGAGTGTGAGGTTTCAGAGAGAAGATGGTGACACTTACCCTGGCAGACTGGAGAAGGACATTGACTTTCTTCCTATAGTGCTGGGCATTTCACCTTATGGAGTGAGACTGCTCTGACCAGGCCAGCATGATTTGTTGTTGTGCTTTCTACTGTTAATGCTGGCAGAAGAGGAACATTCCCCCTCTCCACCACCAGGTCCAGCAGGACCTCCAGGTTCCTGCCAGCAAAGTGGGGTACTGATTTCCCCATCAGCCATGTGTGGGACAAATATCACTTGCAGGGTAGCACCAAACAGACAAGGGATGCCTGTTAATTTCAGTGGTAGCTTGTTCTGAGAATGCAGTGTATTAACGTGGCGCTTGAATCAAATGTAAGATGTCATGGAGGAGCAAATTACTGCAGACGCTGGAATCTGTACAAAACTGAAAACAAACAAATGCTCATGCTCACAGGGGTTCAGGCAGCATCCTTGGAGACCAGGTGACTCCACAGCTGAGCTGGTGTGAAGTGTGGAGGGGGCAGCATTTATACAATGGTAGAGGGGAATTTGGGATGGCGGGGAGGATGGAATGCTCAGGTAGAAAGGATATTGATTGTTCAGGTTAAGTGATCAGAGTGTGAGATCTGCCAGACGGGAAAGAACAGACAGTCCCACTGGGTGCAGGGAAGGGAAAGAGTTCATGGTAACAGAGAATGAAACAAGTAAAGTGAAAACTAAAGGAAAGAATGGGAATGGATTCCCAGCTTGATGGTTTTAAACTCAGTTCTAAGTCCAGAAGGTGGTAAAGTGCCTAGTGTGATTGTGAGATGCTGTTCCTCCAGTTTGTAGAGTGATTCACTGGAGTACTGCAGCATGTCGAGCAGTACACTGTGTTAAAATGACTGACCACAGGAAAGTGGTGGTCATGCTTGCACACTGAGCAGAGATGTTTTGCAAAGCAGTCACCCAGGCCGCATTTGGTTTCTCCAAAGTAAAGTAGGCCACATTGGGTGCAGCAAATACAATAAACAAGATTTGAGAAGGTACAGGTGAAAAACTGCTTCATCTGAAAAGACTGTTTAGGTCCTTGAGTGTGGAGCGGGGAGGAGGTGAAGGGACAGGTGTTGCTTCTTCTGCAGTTACATGGGAAGGTGCTGTGGAAAGGAGGGATGGTGTTGGTGGTCCAGGAATGGATTAGGGTGTCCAGGAAAGAATGATCTCGGCGAAATGCAGACAGCAGAGTGAGGGGAAGACGTGTTTTGTGGTTGCTTTCTGCTGGAGTTGTGAAATTGCAGAGATTGATCCTTTGAATGCAGATCTGACAGGATGAAAAGTCAAGACAAGGGGGAGCCTGATCATGCTGTTGTGACTGATGGGAAGAAGCACGGGTGGTAGGTCAGATGTGGTTTAGGGCCCTGCAACTACAGTGGGCGGGAAGCCACGGTTCATACAGTCATAGAGATATACAGCACAGAAACAGACCCTTCGGTCCAACTCGTCTATGCCAACCAGATATCCAAACCCAATCTAGTTCCACTTGCCAGCACCCGACCCATGTCCCTCCGAATCCTTCTGATTCAGATACCTATTCAGTTGCCTTTTAAATGTTACAATTGTACTAGCCTCCACCACTTCCATTCCACACATGTACCACTCCGCTCCCCCCCCTCCCCTCCCCCCCCCACCACGTGAAAAAGTTGCCCCTTACATCTCTTTTAAATCTTTCCACTCTCACCCTAAACCTATGCCCTCTTGTTCTGGACTCCCCAACTCCAGGGAAAAGACTTTGTCTATTTATCCTATCCTTGCCCCTCAGGATTTTAAAAACCTCTAAAAGGTCACCCCTCAGCTTCTGACACTCTAGGGAAAACAGTCCCAACCTATTCAACCTCTCCCTATTGTTCAAATCCTCCAACCCTGGCAATATCCTTGTAAAAGGAAGGCACAGTGTAAAGGAAGGGTGGCACAGCGACTAGTACTGGTGCCTCACAGTGCCAGGTACCCGGTTTCGATTTCCACCTTCCCATTCCCACGGTCAGTGTGGAGCTTGCACATTCTCCCTGTGTCTGCGTGGATTTCCTCCAGATGCTCCGATTTCCTCCCAAAATCCAAAGATGTGCAGATCAGGTGAATTGATCATGCTAAATTGTCCATAGTGTTAGTCAGAGGTAAATATAAGGTAGGGGCACGGGCCTGGGTGGATACTCTTCAGAGGGTTGGCGTGGATTTGTTGGGCCGAAGGGCCTGTTACCATATTGTAGGGAATTTTAAAAAAAACTTTTCTGAACCCTTTCAAGTTTCACAACACCTTCCAAGGAAGGAGACCAAAATTGCATGCAGTATTCCAAAACTGGCCTGACCAATGTCCTGTACAGCCGTAACAGGACCTCCCAATTCCTGTATTCAATACACTGAGCAATAAAGGAAAGCATACCAAAAACGTTTTCACTATCCTATCTACGTGTGACTTTCAAGAAACTAGGAACCTGCAATCCAAGATCTCTTCATCAGCAACACGTCCTGGGACCTTAGCATTAAGTGTATAAGTCCTGCTAAGATTTGCTTTCCCAAAATGCAGCATCTCACATTTATCTACATTAAACTCCATCTGCCAATGCTCAGCCCACTGGACAAAACTATCTCATGCCCCCTTTTTGCCCTCCTGACTTCCCTCTTAAAGTATACTTCTACTGCCTTTACACTCAAGAATTCACTCGATCTACCCTATCTGTACCTAATATATGCTTCCTTCTTTTACTTAACGAAACCCTCAATTTCTTTAGTCATCCATCATTCCCTACACGGACCAGCATTTCCTTTCACCCTAACAGGTATATACTGTCTCTGGATTCTCGCTATCTCATTTCTGAAGGCTTCCCATTTTCCAGCCGTCCCTTTACCTGCAAACATCTGCCCCCAGTCAGCTTTTGAACATTCTTGTCTAATACCTTCAAAATTAGCCTTTCTCCAATTTAGAACTTCAACTTTTGGATCTGGTCTATCCTTTTCTATCATTATTTTAAAACTAATAGAAATATGGTCGCTGGCCCCTAAGTACTCCCCACTGACACTTCAGTCACCTGCCCTGCCTTATTTCCCAAGAGTAGGTACATCCACATACTGAATTAGAAAATTTTCTTGTACACACTTAACTAATTCCTCTCTATCTAAACCCTAACACTGTGGCAGTGCCAGTCTATGTTTGGAAAGTTAAAATCCCCTACCATAACCACCCTATTATCCTTACAGATAACTGAGATCTCCTTACAAGTTTGTTTCTCAATTTCCCTCTGACTATTAGGGGTGAATAATACAATCCCAATCAGATGATCATCCCTTTCCTATTTCTCAGTTCCACCAAAATAACTTACCTGGATGTACTTCCAGGAATATTCTCTCTCAGTACAGCTGGAATGCTATCCCTTATCGAAAATGCCATTCCCCCTCCTCTCGTGTCCTTCCTGTAGCATTTTCATCCTGGGACATTCAGCTGCCAGTCCTGTCCATCCCTGTGTCACATTTCTGTATTGCTATGATATCCTAATTCCATGTTCTTGACCATACCCGGAGTTCATCTGCCTTCCCTGTTAGGCCTCTTGCATTGAAGTAAATGCAGTTTAATTTATTAGTCCTACCTTGTTCTCTGCTTTGTCCCTGCCTACCGTGACTGTTTGACTCACTTCTTTTCTCAACTGTACCAGTTTCAGATTGACCTCTTTCCTCAGTATCTTCCTGGGTCTCATCTCCCAACCTTACTAGTTTAAATCCTCCCAAGCAGCTCCAGAAAATCTCCCTGCCAGTATATTAGTCCCTTTCCACTTCAGGTGCAATCCTTCTTTCTTGTACAGATCGCTTCTACTCCAGAGGAGATTCCAATGATCCAAAAACATGAATCCTTCTCCCATACACCAGCTCCTCAGCCATGCATTAATCTGCTCTTTCCTTCTATTCCTACTCTCACTATCTCGTAGTACTTGGAACAATCCAGATATTACGATTTTCGAGGATCTCCTTTTTAAATTCCTACCTAACGCCTATATTCTCCCTTCAGAATCTCATTCCCTTCCTATGTTATTGGTTCCAAAGTGTACAATGATCTCTTGCTGGGCCCTCTCTCCCTTTAGAACCTTCTGCACCCTCTCTGAGACATCCTTGATCTTGGTACCATGGAGGCAACACACCATTCTGATTTTTTGCTGCTAACCTGTCTGTGCTTCAGACTAGAGTCCTGTAACACAATCAATCTCTTAGAACCCGATGTACCATCATTGCATTGAGCCAATCTCGATACCAGAAACTTGGTTGTTTGTGCTACATTCCCCTGAGAATCTATCACCCCCTACATTTTCCAAAACAGCATACTTGTTTGAAATGGGGATAGCCACAGAAGACTCCTGCCCTATCTGCCTACCTCTCTTACCTTTCCTGGAGTTAACCCATCAATATGACTGTATCTGCAACATTTCTTCCTTCCTATGACTGCCAACTATCACACCCCCTTGCTCTTGTAAATTCCTCATTACCTCTAACTGTCACTCCAACTGATCTATTCTATCTGATAGGATTCGCAACCAACGGCATTTATTGCAGATACAATCTTCAGTAACTTGTAACTCTCCCTAAACTCCCACATCTGACACAAGAAGAGCATATCACTCTACTAAGGGCCATTTTTGCTCCTTCCAATCTACAGACCCAGAAAATAGCACCATCTTATTCCTCTACAAAACTCTGCTCCAGGCTAACTTAATAGTTATGGCTTATATTTTTTAAGTTTAATCAAGAAACATATCTCAATAAAACATATAATCAAGAAAGAACCCACTCCACTCACTACTGCAGACTTACAGCAAGGCCACACTTAAAACTGAGGAAGTCATGTCAGCATGCTGTTTTGAAAGGTGGCAGCATCTAAACTCATGGGATACATTGGTAGCACACTCCCTCCCATTTTCATTCTGGCTGTGCAGGCCTCCAAGGTCCATGTGTGGCAGTGGCTCTGGAACCAGAAGTCAATGCTGCAATTGCATTTTGATGCATACTGATACATGCAGAACTCTAGACAGAAAAACCACGAGCAGAGGATTTGGACTTATATATGCACAGATCACTTGGAAGTGCCAGGACAGGTGGGAAGTGAAATAGATAAAAGTATCTCGAAACCTTGGTTAAATTAACAGGGTCATACTTTACATGAGTAAGAAAGTGATGTCCAACTTAAACACCTGTTTGACCTCAGCTGGAGTATTGGGTACATTTCTCAATGCCACATTATGGGAAGCATGTAAATGCATTCCAGAGATTGTAGAAGTAGTTTACAAGAATGATTCAAGTGGTAAGAACCTCAGTAATGAGGACTGATTGAAGAAATTGGGACTGCAGTACTTAGAGGGAGAGAGGAAGTCTCACAGGAGCTCTGATGAAGATTTTCAAAGTCAAATGTGGGCTAGATACATTTGATAGTGAGAAACTTTCCCACTTGCAAAAGGAACAAGAACTGGAGGGCATAGATTTAAAATGATGTACAAAAGAAGCAAGGGTAAAGTGAGAGAAAAAAATACATTTCTCACTCAGCCAGTAGTTACTGTTATGGAATACAACTCTTGGAGCAGATTCAATTATGGAATGAGATGGTGATTTGGGGGAGTTAAAATAAAGCAGGAGATGGGTACTACTCACTTAACGAGCAAGCACCAATGGACAGAGTGCCCTTTTTCAGGGCCGTTTGATTGACCACCTGGCTCGCGCATGGTGCCGCTCACGTGAGCGGTGACGCGGGGCGGCGGTTAGACTCCGAATTGTGGGGAACGTTCGAGTCTAGTGATGGCGCGCGTAGGTTTGGTGGTGGTGCGGTTCGTGCCGCTGCTGTGCTGCCTTGCCCTGGCGCTCTGCATCCCCCGAGTCGACGTGCAACCCAAGCCGTGCCAGGCCCCGGAGCAATGGGAAGGCAGGGCCGTCGTTTACGACCACAGCACGGGCAGGAATAATCGGGTACTTCTTTCATACGATGGTAAAAACCAGCGCGTCCGGGTCTTGGAGGAAAGGAAAGGTCACATTCCCTGCAAAAAGTAGGTATTCGCTTACACTATCCGTGCCCGTGTTGCGGTTGTCAAGTTTTTCTCTCGATGTTCATATTTCGCTTATCCCGAATTACCTCCTTAGCTGCCTTCCCCTCCCCCTGTTTCTAAACCAGCCCATCCCGCGTTTCCGAAAGCACGGAGTGATTGAGGACTGTTTAGAGAACCGCCTTTTCCCAGTCCATGTAGGCCACACAAACTGCCCTAAGCTGATGTCTGTGCTTCACATGACCTTCCTTTTCTTCCTGTCCTTTCCTCATGTGCTTAGTCATTTCAGCCATTTAGCGCCTTCTAACTTGGTAGTATTCTCGGTTAAATGAGATTTCCTCCGAACCCCTTGGTGAATTTACTACAGATATTCTCCCCGCCCCACAATGACCATGGAGCAAAACCTTTCAGTTCTGGAGAGGGATCACTGGACTCGCAACATTAACACTGCTTTCTCTCCATAGATGCTGCCAGACCTGAGTTTTCCAGCTGTTCCTGATTTCTAACATCTGTTCTTTGGCTTTTTGACCATGGGGGTAGTTTGCTGCTCCATCTTAACACAGCCTCAACAAATCCCTATTTTGAATGACTTGAGGGATGGGGAGCTATCCATCATATTTTACTCATAGTACTGTACAGCGATATGTAGATTAAGGCATAACATTTACAGATAATGTAAAAGATTACTTTAATGGATAAAACTACTGAGTTCAATGTGGTCTCATTCATTTGTGACTAAAAATGGATAAAATACAGTACTTAGAATGTTGGAAAACTGATCCAAAGAAATCTATGATAGATGTCCAGGTATTGAGATCATTAAAATGTCATTAGCAGGTATAGAAAATAATCGAAGTTAGCAGAGGGTTAGAATTCATAGAATCCTGCTTTAGCTATACATAGTCTTGGTTAAACTTTGCCTGGGATACTGTTATCGGTTCTGACCACCACACCTTTTTAAAAAGGTATTATGGCCGTGGAGGAAGGTAACATAATGTTACCCAGGCCTTTACTCAAGGACTTAGAAAGTCGAAGGTAGTTTGAATGAAGTTTAGATATTCAGAGGACTGACAGAAACTATTATCACAGGCTGCCAAATCTAGAATTTTGGCAGGGGCATAAGCAAAAAAAGTTGATCAACCTTTGGGAGAGTTATTAGTCAGTGTCATATGTACAATTCTGGTTGTCCTGCTGTGGCATGTTCTTTATTTAACTGGAAGGAGTGTAAAAAAGACTTGCTGTTACTGAAACTGGAAGGTTTGATTTGTGTGGAGAGGCACGATGGTCTGGGACATGCTCCCTCAAGTGTAGCAGGCGGAGGAGTAACCTTGTAGAAGTTTATAAAATCATGAGGGACATGGATAAGGTAAGTAGCCAAGGTGTTTTTCCCATGGCAAGGAAGTCCAAAACTAGAGAGCATAAGTTTAAATCTTTCCCCTCTCACCTTAAAAGGGATCTGAGGGGCATCTCTTTCCATAGATGGTGTGTATGGAATGAGTTGCCAGAGAAACCAGGAAACATTTCTTCATTGAAGAGATATCAGAAGCTTGGTCCTCTTCAAATGGCAATGAAGCTAGTCCTTTGTTAATTTTTAAACAGATTAATGCAATTAGCCAACTGTGAGGCAAAGCTGAGGTCATATGAACTTAGGTTGTGAATCAATTCACTAAACAATGGACTCCGGAGGTTATGTACAGATCCCCTCAGTAAATCTTGCAATCTTTACATTGCATTATCCAGTACTTTATTAACTTGATCTTTTGGATTTTTGCCCCAGAGCGTTATTTCATACATTGATCACTACTGTATGAGAAAGTAAACTACTTAGCCATTTCAGATCAGATACTAGTTTGAAGTGACGCCATTTATTGTGAAAATTGATGTTGGACAGTTCATGCTAAATTTAATTTTAAAGGGGTTATAAGAAAAGAGATTTGAAGCTACTGGTGTCTATCACTGAAACTGTCCTGACCCTTCAGTGTATTGAATAATACATGGAACACTTCTCCTTTTATAAGTAGAGGCACAGAATGCAAAAGTCAGAAAAGTACCCCAGTTTTGCACGCAATATTAGTTTCACCATAGTTTATGTATTATGTCTCATTTCAATTTAGAAGAGCCACGATGGTTGTGAAAGGGGTTCAGAAAATATTTAAGAGTGGCTCCATGGTTCAGAAATCATAAGTATATGGAGAGATGGGGAAGCTGACCTTCTCCTTGGAGCAGGAAATGCAAGAATAAAAGGTAAAGTTGCCACAGCCTTGCCAGATCATAGAGCGCTCACTCGTTTATGCTAGTTTAAATAGTCACCATGCCTCAGGCAAGAGGAGATTTTGAAAAGGAGAGTCCTTCATTGCAACCTTTGCCAGTGTAGGAATTGACCCCTCACTTTCAGTGTAAACCAGCCATTTAGCCCACTGAGCTAACCAACCCATGTCTGATTAGATTTGGTAACAATGTTGAAAATTATGAATGGTTTGAGGATTCAAGAGTTTTATAATAGTTGAAGAACCAAGATTCCAAAGGACAGATTTAAAACAGTTATCAAAAGAACCAGAGGCAACATGCAAAAAAAAGTGTTTTTCTCCCCCAAGCAATGAACTCGGGGCTGTCAAAATTTGGGCTGATTAACATAAAATCCAAATTTCTCTAGTCTTAATATTATGTTAACCAGTCAAACCTACACTATAATGACTTGTGAATCTGTCTGATATTGCAGATTGTTTCCAGGCAGTGTTTGATTGCATATTTCCAGGTTCCTTCTGATATAGTAAATTGATTTCACCACTGGAATTGAACTATGGAGCTAGATGAGAGGAAGGATTTTTCAATTAAGTTAATGCCAGTAACAAACTATACTAACAACAGTGATTGTACTAAATTTAAAAAGTTAAACTTTTTTTTTTGGAATGTGCATATATGCTTTATTCCTAGCCCTCTGCTCCAAACTCCATCTAGTTCCTTAAATTCTAAGGCTTAAGTGACTTCTTTTGTTCATAACAGAACGGAACCATGTCACACACTTGATGATATTCTAGTTACCATTTAAACCATCTGTTGTTCAAGACATTTACATTTTGCGATATTTCAGTTTAGTCCTAATGCTGTCTTCAGTTCCTGATTTAAAATTATTTATCCTCACGGTCTTTTTCTCTTTCACTGAGGGTTGTGCCTTTGGAGTTACCTCCCTCAAAACACAATAGAAGCAAATCTGTATAAATGTTTTTAAGGCAGAAGTAGACTTTTGATTATCAAGAGAATGAAAGGTTTAGGATATGTAAGAATATAAGAGCTAAACAAAGACCAGATCAGCCAAATTATTATTGGATGGCGGAGTACCCTGCAAGTTCTAGTGTTCTACTTTTGTTCCTTGTTCATGTGTAAACTGCATTGGTGACACCATAGATTCTTAGGCCTATCAAGTAAGTTTTAAAGCTTTTCTGCCTCATTTCAAACTGTGTTGCTGACTACCCCTGACTACTTGCATGCTGATCTTTGCCCTAACTCCTATATGTGGCACCCTTTATTCATGGTCTTCTGAAATTCCATCACTAAAGGCAATGCTATGGATGCAGTATCTGCCCCCTAGGCAAAGTCTGAATAAGTTTGGTTAAACAAACCTACCTTTTCAAAATTCATGTTGACATTTTTTTTTAATTTTTCCACCACTGGGATAGGGGGACTTGTTTGTTTGAGTGTTTGGCTCCTTTTATAAAGATTTGTTAAATTTGCTCTTCAATCTTTTGGTGCTGTCATCCTAATACCAGTAATGGATAGTAAAATTACTTATTATAAAACAAAGAACTGTAGATGTTGAAAATCTGAAACACAAAGTTCTGGAGAAGGATCACTTGACTCAAAACGTCAACTTTTTTTTTCTCTACAGTTTAGTGCCAGACCTACTGAGTTTCTCTTAACAATTTTGGTCTTTGTATTTCTTCTATTTTTTTGGTTCCTTTTGAATTTTTCTTGTGCATTCCATCTGGTCCTAGGTGCTTGAGAACAAGTGTGCCATTTTTATCTGTTGTAATATCAATCTTGAATTGTTATCATTTCTACTTTGTTAATCTCTTCAGCTGAAAAGTGGAACAAAGTAGCTATTAATTCTACCATTTTACTATCATGCATGTATTCTATATTCCTTTCATTTCACTACGCTATTAGTCTGGCCCGCTTTTACCAATGTCAAAGTTTGCCATTATCTTAATTTGATGGTCGTGGCAATTTCAATGCATGTACCAAATACGTGAAACATTAATTTTTTTTAAAAGGGTCGCGAAACATACCTCAAAATAGTTAACTTAGCACAAAATAAGCTTTAAAAATTGCCCACTTCAGAAGATCCAATGCAAATTGCTGCCAGTCAAATATTAAAAGATCTCTGATAATCATTTCAACAATTAGTGAGTTTGCGACGTAACAAATGCACTGATAATCAAAAGCACTTCTGTCTCATCATTTGTATAATTTCTTGATTTTAGCTGATCGCCTTTTGAACTATTCAGAATAAAGAAGGCTTTCATCAGGCTGCTTAAATGAATTCCAGATAATTTGTTTGTTAAAACCTAATGCATATTCTGGAAAACAAGGGGCAAACACTGATTAAGATCCAGTTATGAACTGGAAATATAACTACCTTCTTAATAACAAACCGACACACACAACAGCAGTCTGCAGAGATTGCCTTTTGCCCTGTGTTAAAATACAAAACACACTATATGCCAAGTGACTGAAAACAAGGATAGGATTCGATGATGACTTTTCAGCCCAACAGTGTTTTCTTTTAATTTTCTAATCAACCTATCCAGCGATGCCATCTCACAACCTTGAGCAGGTAGGATTTTAACTCTGGCCTTCTGATCCAGAGGTGGGCTCTCCACCAGCTTTCCTGTGGGCAAAGTTGAATTGCCAACAGTTTTGGATTGATGGAAGATTTGAAATCCAGCTGGATTCAAGTCTTTGGAAAGTGGCCACAGTCACCTTAAGGTGGTCAAAAATACTGATTTGAAATGATCAGGTTCTCAAAGAGACTAGGACTTGCAGCTCCAGAGATTTCTTTCCCTAATGACCTTGTCTGAGAAGACCAGAAAATTAATTCTTGAAAGAATTGCTGGGCAATAACTAATAGGCAGGCTCCCATGGCCTTTTCAAAACCAGACTTTTCAGAAATTAAAGGCCATAAACCCCTCTCTGAAATCACTTTTTGCGAAACAGCAGGTAGATCACAGCACACAGTCAACAGTTTAATATATCTCCCAAGAAGTTAATTGTACAACCCTATCCAATTCAAAGTATTTAAACAGTTCCGTTTCTTCTACATTTTCCAGACCTTAAGTATAGATGTGTATTCTCAAACACCCAAAGATGGTACGTGAGTCTATACTTGAAACTGGTCTTAATCCTTTATGTATCATGACTAAATTGAAGATGCTAACATGCAAGTGTTTAGGCAAAGAAATTTAATACATTTTTAATTAGTAGTGAAATCTATACAAACCTTGTTAAATTTTTTTTAAACAAAAACTTCCTCCTTTTAAACAAAAAATTTTAAATGAAAATACATCCCAAACTGCATATTGTCTTAGTTGCAGAAAATGCTTGATTTACATGGCATTGGTTTGTCTTTGAAATCTGCAAGTATTATATGAATATAAATATACTCAAAACATGCATGTCTCCATTAGTTGCAATTAATTGATTGTAGGTTGTGCAAAATGCTTCTACATTCCCTTCTGTTTGTGAACCCAACCCCCATGCTTAAATAAAGCTCTACATGATATTTGCAAGTGACCACAGGTTACAAGACACCCCACTCAGGTTTCACCCATTAATCTTATCCATCTGTTTTCCACCAGTCTTTGTTTAGTCTGTGTTTTTCATATTTAGAATTCCCTTGCCCATCTGTTTTGGACTTCCATCTTCTCCGACAGCTAGCTCCTATATCCATACAACCTAACAATATTTAAATATTCCTGACAAAAAAAATCAATTTAACTTTCATGGTAATTCTTCCTTGGGACTTTCTTTTTAGAATGTTGCCTTATATTTGTCTTTTCAGCAATCTAATACTTCATGCAATTAGTCAAAATTCAGTCTAAACCTATGAGGGAGATTTGCAACTCTTAATGCAGTGAAACTTGAATAAAATTGCATCTTAATTGTCTGGAATTATTTCAAAAGTGATAGCAATTTCACAATATATCTTTTTATAACAGTAACTGGTGGTGAAGGAATAGACCACAAATTGAGTTTCCACAAATTGAGTGAATTACACACTACTACATATTAGAGCTTGTAGTCCATCTTCATGGTTAAAACAAAATTGCTAGGTTTGCACTATAAATACAAGTGAATTTTGTCAGGCACTGAAGACTGATATCTCGCTGTAAGTACTCTATAAACAGTAACCTATGATGTTTGTATGCATTCCAACCTTGGAGGTGTAGAGAGGAAATAATAAATTGGTGTCTCAATTCTCTAAGTAGCAAAAAGCCCTTTACTTTTAATTTTGTACCTTTCAAAAATTTTTCATTTTGTACCTAGTCAATATTCCTTTAAGATCTAGATTTTTTTTTTGACTTTTCTTTCAGTACCTGGTCCCTTAAGTTTTTCTCTGTGCATGTTTTCTGGGGAAAAGGTCTCCTTGGTCCTTTCCAGGCTTCTATGTAGCCCTGCTTCACTGTATTTAGCAGGAACCTTGGTCTTCATTCAATCTTTCCCTTTGTCTTGCTTCCTATATCTAATTTGGTTTTAATTCACAACTTCGTTCTATTCACTTTTTTCAAAGTTAATTGACTTGTATATCTGCTCTTGCTCTCATGTACAGTTAACTAACAAAGTATAAACAATCTTGGCTCAGTTTGCATCCTTCACCTTTGTACTGCACCAAAGCAACTCCAGGCTGTTACTGTTTGATATTTGGTAACAGCAACCTAGTCCAAAAAGGCTGAAACACCATTTTCAAGCTTTCAAAATCTACTTTTTTTTAATTGTCACTTTTGTTACCTTTAATGGAGTCTCTTGAAACCACATTTTTCATATTCTATACTGAAATGAGCAGATACATTATAGTTGACTTGAGCATTGTTTACGTTTCCAAAAAGGAAGCATGCTCTTCAAAGATGCTTATACGTGATCACCTCTGTTTCTATGTAATGAATTACTGTGCCACTTGAGATGACATTTGAGGTCAAGGGTATACTTAAAAAAAATTCTTGCATTTTGTATCATTTGGGGACAGGCTGATTTGGTTGAAACCATGTAGTACTTTTTTGGAAGCTTCTAACTGGATTAATGTTATTGGCAAATAATTAAATTGCCTACCACCATAACAAAGTTACATAGCCAAGATTTATTTATATTATAGACACCAAAGTTTGTAATTTGTGTAGGGCAGACCACTTACAACAGGGTTGTGATTAAAAATATCCTTTTTCATTTCCTACCTGTTGGTTAAAGACTTTTGACTGATTCATATCAACAACAAGCGCTATACTTATTTTTGTCTCACTATTAGCAGCATGGGGTAATCTAAAAATGCAGTGACCTTTTTTCCTTTGCAATGGAAAACTCTCAACAGGAACAATGTTATATTTTTGTAGCAATATTTTAAGTCGTGCCCTCCTTGATACTGTTTTGTAACTTGTCCTTGAAAGAAAAGATAAAAAAGCATTGCTCATGTCAGTCACAAAGCAGAGTTGAAAGCTTATATGACGAAAATCGTTTCATCATGAAATAGACCATCTTTCTGTGAAAGAAACATGTTTCTGGAGGTTTTTGTCTGTAATGGCTAAAAATATTTAGTGCAAGTAGAGTCATGTCTAGCAACTTTATATCACAAAACAAGTTGCATTTATCTAGCTGCCTTGAGATGATTTTCCAAGTGCTTTGCAGGAGCATAATTAAACAAACAGAGATTGGCCCAAACAATTCTTTTAAAACTTATTTAAAGAGGTAGTTTTTAAACAGGGTCAACAAAGAGAAGAGTTTTATGGAGAAATCAAAGCCTAGAACAAGGTGGCTGAAGGTTTGGCTAGTGCTAGGTTGTATTGTATGGAAATATAACCTTCAGCTTATTCATGTCAACCAGATATTCTAAATTAATGTCGTCCCATTTGGGCCAGATCCCTTAACTCTTCCTATTCATATACCTGCCCAGGTGCCTTTTAACAGTTGTAATTGTTCCAGCTTCCACCTCTTCCTCTGGCAGCAAATTCTATACACACGTCCATCTGTGGAAAAGGTTGCCCCTTGTATCCCTTTTAACTTCTCGCCTTAAAACCACGTTCCCTAGCTTAGGCTCCCTTACCCAGGGGCAAAAGACCTGTTTATTCACCCTATCTATGTCCCTCAGATGTTAAAAATCTCTACGGTCACCCCTCAGCCCCTCTCTCATTCCAGGGAAAATAACCCCAGCTTATTCAACATCTCCCTATACGTCCAAGCCTCGTGATCTGACAAAGGTTGAGTGAGTAAACACAAGGAAAATGGGAGAACAACCTTCCAGTGTCAAGCCTGTCAAGTCCCTTCAAAATTTATATTTCAGTGAGATTGTTTCTAATAGTTCCAACTTGAGTGTTCAATTTCCTCAGTGCCTCATCATAAGAAGCAGGCTAGTAAATCTTTGTTGTTCTATCTTAGTGTATATCCTTCTTTATGGCATCTAAAACTGTGCATGTGTATCTGAGATATGGTCTCCAATCCCCTTGTGATTTTCAAATAAAATATTTATCTTTTTGTTATGATCCCAGTTAAGTCTGAAACTTGGCTTGATAGTTTTATTTTTGTTGTAACAAGGAGATCTCACAAAGATCAGAACACACTTGCAGTTTTCATTTTAATAGAAGTATTTTATTGGTAAAATAAGCCCATTTATTTAACACAAATTCAAAGTGTTTTAAACAGTGACCATATAATTTCCATTAATCTCAAAACACCCCTTTGCTCGGTTAAGTGGAGAAAAATCTGGAATGTGGAGTATAGTGTGGGAAAATGTAAAGTTATTCACTTTGGCAGGAAGGAGAAAAGAAAATATTACTTGTATGGAGAATGACTGTGGAATTCCAAGATTCAGAGGGATCTGTGTGTTCTAATGTGAGTCACAAATACAGAGGAACCCCGGTTATCTGAATATCAGATTATCCAACAAGATTGAAAGGTCCTGTTGCTCAGCGAAACAGTTATCTCGCATTCGATTATCCAGGATTCAATTTAACTGAATGAAATACTGCCCTCCCGTGTCATTAGGATAATCAAGGTTTCTCTGTAGTTGGTTTGCAGGTACAGCTTGTAATCAAGCAAGTTAATTGGATGCTGTCCTCTTATTACAGAGAAAGTGAACATTAAAAATGAGGATGTTAAGCTTCAGTTTTACAGGGCATTGAGACCAAATCTCATACTGGGTGCAGTTTTCGTCTCCTTTTATTTAAGAGTAAGTTCAGAGGAGGTTTCCTGGAAAGAATGGGTTGCCTTCTGAGGATGGGTTGAACAGACTTGAGTTGAGAAATGTGACCAGTGGGTTGATTGAACTATACAAGTTTCTGAAAGATCTTGACAAATTGGATGAAGAAAAAATGTTTCCACTTGGTGAGTTCAGACTAGAGGGTACTGTTTTAAAGTTTGAGGTCACCCTTTTAGGTCAGAGAATGGAAATTTTATCTCGCAAGGTTGAGGGTTTGGGAGACAAGAAAAGTCAGGCCATTGAATGTTTTCATGACAAAAGTTGATCTTGTTGGACAGTGAATTAAAGGTTATTGGGGACATATCAGAATGTGGAATTCAAAACACAAACGGAGCAGTTAGATTTTATTGAATGGCGGAGCAGCCTCAATGGGCCAAATGACCATCAGCTCTTATTTTGTATAGTTTGTAATGTCAGCTCATTTGAACTAGGTGATGCCCAGCATTGATCCTTGCAGTGTTCCGCTAGCTATTGCTTGCCAAACTAAAGCACTGGACTTGGATCTATATGCACAAAACTAATGCAAATTACAGGGTAGATTGCAAACATACTTGCAAGGATCCCACATTCTTTAAATTAAATCTGTGTAAAGTAATGGTTCCTGCCTCAACCAGAATATTGTGCTACGTTCTGAATATCATTCAAGGATGTGCAGGCATAGGAAAGGGTGCAGGAAATATTGAACTTATGTGGATAAATTGAAGAAACTATAGCTGACTTTTTAGTTGAGCAACATTTGATCCAAGGTGCTCAAAATAGAGGGGCCCAAAGAGAGCAGATATGGAGCAATGCTTCTCATTTGTGGGTAGAAAACCAGAAGCTGCTAACTTATCATGACAAAAGACTAAATTGAGATGAAGGAAAATATTTCTATTCAATGCCTGAGTGTATGGTGATGGCAGAGTCATTCATGGCTTTCTAAAAAGTGTTTTTCTTTATGCAATTGTGCACTCATATGGTTGCAGGGAAAAATGTTATTTGAACTGGGTATGTTTCTTTTTAAAGAAATGGCACACAGTGATGAATTGGCTCCATTATGCTTTAACCATTCTACTATTCAATCCCTATTCTAGACTTCATGTTCAGTAAGCATTCCTCTACCCATGCCAATATTATTCCATTTTGAGGGCCTTTGTATTATTATCAAACACAATTGGTCTGTGTGGAGCTTATCCATGCTACCTATGCATCCATATGGATTTCTGCTGGGTGCTCTGGCTTCCTCCCACAATACAAAGATGTGCAGGTTAGGAGGTTTGACCTAGTGAAGAGGACTTGGGGATAGGGAGGGGAGCTGATTCTGGGTGGGATGCTGTTCAGAGGATTTGTGCAGACTTAATTGGCCTCTTGCTGCACTGTAGGGATGATGTGATTCTTATACAATTCTACATTATATCCTCAGTTCAGAGTCAACATGCTCTACACAAAGAGGACAAAGTTGATATTCGTGTCCAGGAGGATTTTTAAGAATGGAGAGGTGAGGTGCAAGTACAAAAGGAAAATTTTTTTAAGTGAGTAACAAAAACGCAGACAGTATATTGGAGAGAAGTAGAGTCAATCAACCTTTTATCAGGATGAAAGATCAAAAGTGTGAAAGCTTTTAAACTTGAGGGTGCAGGTAGGAGAACAAAAGGGAAGTTCTGTATTGGGAAGCATGACATTGGATAGTTAGTTACAAAGATCTAGTAGTATTATTTTTCACAATCTTGTTTTTGATCCTTCTAGATTTTATGAATACATTTATCTGTTTAAAACTCCAGTCCTTTTCAAGATTGAGCAAGTGACAAAACAGTGCTCCAAACTACCCCTCTCTCAGCTGTGGGATCCATATGATATCCCTGAGAACTCCACTTACGAAGATGAATACAGTATTGGTGGACCAGGAGACCAGATTAAGGTTCAAGAATGGTCAGACAGAAAACCTGCTCGTAAATGTAAGTAGCATTCTTCTTGTACAGTTCATTAAAGTGTCATGGTTCAGTCTCTTTGAGACACTGCAATATAAGAGGCACAAAAGTTAAGGTATGTTAGTATAGTGGAAATTTAACAAGTCACGGAGAGATGTGGAGTAATGACCCAGAGTCATGAGGCCAGGTCTCACTATAGCGGCTAAGGAGTTTGTTCGGTTAGTTAACTAATTCTGTACTAAAAGCCAAGTATCAGTAATCCATGTGGCCAGATTGTCATAAAACCTCATTTAATTTACTGTCCTCTTTTGAGGAAAGAAACATGATATTCATAACCTGCTTTGGCATTCAGTCTAGACCTGCAGCAACATTCAGAAAAAAGATGGAGACAAATGCCAGCTTACCAGTGATGCTCACGTCCATGAATGATGTTTTAAATTGTTGAGTTCTTGTTTTTCTTAAACAAAAAAATCATTGTGGGTTCTAATCAGAATTGATTGTATTGGCTTAACACATTATCATAGTCGGTCACAATTTGTCATGGGGATGCTATTATCAGTCTTTAATGTTAGAAAGTTCAGAAAATTTCCAGAAAACATGGATGTCCCACTGAAGATACGATTTTCAAAGTATGTTTCAACAATCTACATCGATGCATATATAAAGGGAAAACACATAGATGGTTATAGTGCAGAATCTTCTATTGAGTACAAAACCTGATCATTCAGATGTAAACTTAGTCTGTTTCTTTCCACTAGGCATTTGGTAGTGGCAATAGTATGCCACTTTTAGAAATTTTGGCTATGATAATGGCTCTAAATGAGCCTTTTTTACATCCCATATATTCAAACTCCTAGAGAAACTGTAGCAGTCACTTTGGAGTTCACTGTACACTATCTGGTGTAAATACAATAGATTTTTAAAACACAAATAAACAAATCCAGTCACTTTGAATTGCAATCATGGTGTCTGTTTTAGTTTTGTGACTGAGTTAGAACCCTAAAATTTATTACTTTTTTGATACAAAATGATCAGTCTTTAAAATAATTGAGCTGTTCAATTATCTGTAGTAGTGATTTCCTGTTGCATTATGACCTATACAAGTCAGCAAATAGGTGGCCTATTAAAGCTATCTTGAGGATGATCTTCTTGCATGTTTAGTATAAGTTAAATAGTTGAGAGATTCAGACCATTAATTTTGTAGCCCTGGACGTTACTTTGCATTGTATAGTTTAGAACTTTGTCATTAAGATTGATTACTGAGGTGAAGTGGTACGTCACAATGTAATGGGGAAACTAAAAATGGTAATAACTAAACATATAGAGTCATAGAGTTGTACAGCATTGAAATAGACCCTTCGGTCCAGCCCGTCCATGCCGACCAGATATCCCAACCCAATCTAGTCCCACCTGCCAGCACCTGGCCCATATCTCTCCAAACCCTTCTATTCATATGCTCATCCAAATGCTTCATAAATGTTGCAATTGTACCAGCCTCCACCACTTCCTCTGGCAGCTCATTCTATACCCGTACCACCCTCTGTGTGGAAAAAGTTGCCCCTTGGGTCTCTCTCATATCTTTCCCCTCACCTTAAACCTATGCCCTCTAGTTCTGGATTCCCTGACCAGGGAAAAGATTTTGCCAATTTACCCTATCCATGTCCCTCATAATTTTGTAAACCTCCATAAGGTCACCCCTCAGCCTCTGACGCTTCAGGGAAAACAGCCCCAGCCTGTTCAGCCTCTCCCTATTGCTCAAATTCTCCAACTCTGGCAACATCCTTGTAAATCTTTTTTTAACCCTTTCAAGTTTCACAACATCTTTCAGATAGGTTGCATCTTTCAAATTCTCTATTGTTGTGGTGATGGCTGACATTGGATATGTTCATGGTTTATTGAACAATCGCGAAGTCGAGAGATCTGCAAAATAAGTTGAAAACTGTATTTGACTCCAACATAAGATCAGCTGAGAACTTATTGAATGGTGGAGCCAACTTGAAAGGTTATATTAATTACTTATTCCTATTTATCGCAATCTTAACACATGAGCCAAGAAATTAAGTTTCCATGAAAGTGGGTGAAAGTTGGAAGAGATGACTGTTAAGTCAATTGGATAGAAAAGCTTCAACCTCTATTCTCAAAACCCTACAAACTTGATGTTTTCAAGAAAAATATCAATTTTCTTGTTTTGTCATTTAAAACCTTAACCATATCATGCATTAAGATATTAGGAGTAAAATAGACGAGCTGTGAAATTGGTTATTTAGGATTAGCAATGTTTGGAATGGGAGCACCCCAAAAGAGAATTGCGTACATTTGGAATGAATGGTAAAATGAGAAGAAATGCTACTTATCTATAGAAAAATGTGATCAGTGTGGCATGGTTACAACATAGATACCTGGAGATGTCATTACTATGAATTGAATAGTTGACAAACCAAGCCCTGTTTCAACTGGCAAAAAAATCTCTTGATAGTGCCTAAAGTGCCTTTCAAATGTTTCTTTAGCAATATTTTGAAACAGTTACTAGAATATCACTGATTCCCATTGGTTAGTTATTATCTCAACTGGAGGAAATTTGGTGAATATTTTGGCATTAACTGGCAAATTACTTAAAACACCCTTGAAACAATGTGGGATTAGGATAGCTTATTTTAGGAATTGGCATGAAGAGGAGATATCCATATCAAAACCATACAAGTGTGGACATAAACAGTCCTTTCTCATCTTGTAATTTTATAGATAAATTCATAGAGGAAAATTATCTATTGTGTAATTCCAGTTTATCCACCCTCCCATAGTGCATGAAACATAGTCTCACTCATCTAAAATCAATAGTCTTCTGGTGCAGTTACCAATGTTTGGGTTAACAGCAGACCTCCTCCCCATTTCTACTCTACATATATTCAGCACTAATGTCTTAATTATCCTTCAATCTCCTAGCTAATTTTCAAATTGCAAATATCTAATAGTGTTATTCATTAAATCAAAACCAGTGTTTGATAGGGATGTCACATTTAAACTGAATTGTTTGACATCATCTGGTATTCATGTAAATTCATTAACTATTGTTGACTTTTCTAACTTGTGTGCCAATTGGCATGCATAAAACCAGATAATTGTGGTGCTAACTGATAGCATGTGAGCAGTTTAAAGTTTTGAGTTTGTATGTATCTGAAAAATGTCCATCTCCCCTCCTTGGTGTGTTACCATTGCTATGATTTTGTTTTAAGTCAGATTCCTGGCCTCAAGCCCTGCTTCAGTGTTTGTGCTCTTATTGTAGATTGATACTTCAGTATGCTAATTTCTATTGACAATCTAAGCCATTCTTCCTTGCCACACTCTATTCACCATTTCTTCCTTCACTGTTACTTTGTATTCCCTCTCAATTCTTCTATCAGCTGTGCTGCTATTCCATGTTTTTAAATTACTGTAGACAAGCTCCAGCTTCCCTCTGATTTGGTTAGGCTGAGGGGTGACCTTAGAGGTTTGAAAAAGGTGCCCCTTAGGTGTCTTTTTTTTAATATCTTTACCCTCTGACCCTAAACTATGCCCTCTAGTTCTGGACTCTTCTCTTTCCCCTTTTCCACCTCACCCCAACCCCCCCCCCCCCCCCCCCCCCCCAAACCGGCCTCCAGTCTGAAAGGCAACCCTCAGTCTTCTACCTTATGAGCCAGTTCTGTATCCAAATGGCTAGTTCTCTCTGTATTCCATGAGATCTAACCTTGCTAACCTGTCTCCCATGGGAGCCTTGTCGAATGCCTTACTGAAGTCCATATAGATCACATCCACCACTCTGCCCTCATCATTCCTCTTTGTTAGTTCTTTAAAAAAACTCGATCAAATTTGAGAGACATGATTTCCCATACGCAAAGCCATGCTGACTATCCCTAATCAGTCCTTGCCTTTCCAAATACATGTACATCCTATCCCTCAGGATTCCCTCCAACAATTTGCCCACCACCGACATCAGGCTCACTGGTCTATAGTTCCCTGGCTTGTCCTTACCACCTTTCTTAAACCGTGGCACCACATTAGCCAACCTCCAGTTTTCCGGCACCTCACCTGTGACTTGATACAAATATCTCAGTAAGAGGCCCATCAGTGACTTCCCGAGGTTCCCACAGCGTTGTAGGGTACACCTGATCAGGTCCTGAAGATTTGTCCACTTTATATGAACTTCAGAAATGTGCAAGATATACGGTGAATGTCATTAACCCCAACCCACCAACTTCAAACTGTTACCCTCATCATCCATGTCTAAACATGGTATCGTTTTTTTACCCCCCCCCCCACCCAAACTTCTTTCAGCATCTCCTCTGGCAGAGCGGGCTCAAATACTTTGCCATCAGATTTTTAGATATTTTCTGGAAGAATGGCAAATAGCATCAATTCATGCAAGAATGCTGTGTTAGAATCCCCCTTACTTTTTAATGGGCAAATTGAGTAGACTTTCCAGAACCTGGGAACATGCTTACGTTTATCTTTTTTTCCACAGTTGAAAGATGGATTGGAATATACACAGTTAAGGATTGCTATCCAGTGCAAGAGACATACACCAAGAGCTACAATGTAACAACATCTACTCGCTTTTTTGATCTGCAGCTAGGGATCAGTGACCCATCTGTCTTCACCCCACCAAGCACCTGCCAAGCAGCCAGTCTGGAAGAGATGAGCAATGACTGTTCATTATAGGTATTAGCTTCGGCAACACAATACCATTTATCAAGTGCATCTGTCAGTATCAACTTTTTCTGTAAAATCCCATGAGTTGTCAACTCCTTTTGGCAGCTGTTGTTTAAAGCTGTCTGTTCAATTCTGTGTGAATAGAACTGTTCTGTACACTCATTGATTGTGGTGTTACCAAGAAAAAAGTGGATGTTTTGCTTGCGATCTTCCTTGTTTATACATAAATGTGCTTAAGGCTAGCCTTATTTGGTTGATATGCATAGCTGAAGCTACCTATAAGCTAACTGCCACCTAGTAATAGTATTGCTACAAACATATACAAGTAATTAAATGTAGTTAAGTTGTTGATTGAATTAAATCGTTAAGGCTATATCTAACCAGCTAATGCAGTTCTATCTAGGGTACCCACCAACGAATAAGTGAGATTTTATTATAGTGCTTGTGAATTATAAGCACCATTTTAATGTATTTAGAAAGGTTAAAGTTTTGGCTCAGACATCAATATCTTTGCCTCAAGGGACAGAATCCTTTATTTTACCTTTTTCTTGCTTGAGAAAGAACAGTTGTTTTTCAGCATCAAAATTGCTTTTGCAATTGTGCAGTTAAAAGGTGGGAAATTTGCTTAATACTGCTTCAAGGTACTATGTAGGAATGTCAATTTCTCAAATGCAGACAATTCTATAGAGTACCATTTAAAATTGATGTTGAGAATGAATTTAACTTCACCATCCTGAATTGATGTTAACTTATTCCTCCAGAGTGGCTGGGTTGTAAACTCTGCTTTGCTGTCCTAAGAACTGTTCAGACTCTCATCCTTTTCAAAGAAAACAACTATCCAATTTATTGTTTTGAAGGTGTGCTTTAATGAAATACGTGGAAGAACAGTTGATTGCTACTACACATTTTAAATGCATAATTCTCTTAAAGGTGTATTTGTTTGTAAATTGAATGATTGGTGCAATCACTTAATGTGCAGTGATTTTTTTTCATAATTATGACCCATAAAATTAAAGATTTCCTCCCTATCATTTGCTTTGTCTATACCAACTCCTTTTTTTAATCTTGCAATATAAACAAATGTCTGGAATTTAAATATTGCTGTAAACCATGATTCAGTATATTTTTAAGTGGGCCACGTTTGTTTTCACGTGCACCTTTTGTAATTATTGATAACTCATTTATTAGATAATGTTAGACATTATCAACATAGATGAAATGGATGGAGTTTTCAGGTTGGTTGTCAGACACAGAATTAGAAGTTATCAATACTCCTTAGTTATAAACCCATACTAAACTTGCAGCTGCAATTCACAAGGAAAGCATTAATTTCCTAGACACCACAGTATTTAGATTGACACAATAAAAAAATTAACAATTTTTTTATTTTCAAAATAACTGACACTTCTACAGACACACACAACCATGTTCTTCACTAAGCTGGTTAAATCACAGCTAATGTGTTTTCATAACAAACAAACATAAAAGCCGAAACATTTTTACCTTTTTTGTTTGTAAGGTAACAGTCACCAATTTCATACCAGATCATAAGGGTTTGCTCTCATTAGAGAGGTGGATGGCTGGTGGTGGTTTGATCTGAGGTTGAGGGAAAAGTTTGTGGTAACCTGAGCTAGTGTGGGCACTGAACCTGTGCTATTAAGCATCACTTTATCACAAACCAGTTGTCTGGCCAACTAAGGTAAACCAACATTTTTATATTGCTTTACAGATCTACATTGAAAACTTGACTGATTTTGATAGCATTCTCTTTTCTTCCAATAATAGCTGTTATCTTTGTTTATCAAGATTCCTTTTTATTTGCAAGGAATGAGTAATCTCAAGTTTTCCTGGATTCTGGTTAGCCATGTGTTCTTTTGATTTTTTTAAAATTAGTCTGTCCCTCTTCCCCCTTTCTCTGTGCCCCCCTTGCTATTCCCCTCTTCACACAACCCAACCTTTGCAGGCTCTTCCTCCCACCCCTTGAAGCCAACTCCGGTCAAATGGCCTTGATCACAGCCACTCTCCCTTACTGCTGCCCTTTCCTTTTTTCCCACTGCTCTTCCAATTGCATGTTTGTCTCGGGTGATTTGTTGGTTGAAATGTTCTGCCCATATTTTCTAATTGGGAACTAATTACTGCATATCTAAATATATCAAATAAGCTACATTAGGGGTGGCTTCATTTATTTTATCAAATTATCCACACAAATGCTTCCAATATGGATTGCTTCCCCCAACTAAAATGCCTGTGGACACCTTCCTGCACCAGGGCTATCTACCATGTCTGGGCTATTTTGTGCACTTTCTCCCTCTTACTTGCCTCCCGCTCCTCTGAGATAGGATTCTCCTTATCTGCACTATCTGCCCTACCACTTTCCATGTTCAATAGATCATTCTCTGCTATTTCCATCACTTCCGTTGTGATGCTATCACAAAACATCTCCCCTTTTGTCACAACTTAACTGGAAAGTGTCAATAATAATGCTGCACCTCCATAAGCCATCACAAAATGCATAAAATTCACATTGGTCATCTTGGTGGCCCAAAGTCAAACCCACCAAGTTTTGTCATTAATAGAAAGTCGCTCTATTTATGGTAACATGACTTTATCAGATGGTAGAAGTGGGTACTGCAGATGTTTGCGATTAGAGTCAAAATTAAAGTGGTGCTGGATAAGTACAGTAGGTCAGGCAGCATCTGAGGAGCAGGAAAATCGATGTTTCGGGCAAAAGCCCTTCATCAGGATTCCTGCTGCTTGGAGGCTGCCTGACCTGTGCTTTTCCAACACCACTCTAATCTTTAGTAGATAAGAGAGGACTTTCAACTTATGATACAACTTAAACTATAAAAGTTCAAAACCACCAAATACATATGCAGTCACAATTAAGACATGTGGTCTGATAGTGTGGGTGTGAAAATAACATGCAAAATTCCAAAGATAAACTCTGATTTTATGATTGGATTTTATTCTCTCTCCTCTTTTTTTTTAGCATTAATGATTTGCTGTTATCTGAAAAATGATGGTGGTTGACTCTGCGGACTCTGGGAGAAAGTGAGGACTGCAGATGCTGGAGATCAGAGCTGAAAATGTGTTGCTGGAAAAGTGCAGCAGGTCAGGCAGCATCCAAGGAGCAGGAGAATCGACGTTTCGGGCATGAGCCCTTCTGGTCTTGTTCAATCCTTTTGCGCTTTCTTGATCTTTGTGTCCCTCCTCCACAGAGGGAGAAAGGTGCTCTAGATGTCTGGTTGCTCTTGCACTTGCAATTTTTGTGTCAAACTTCAGTTTGTTACAAATCTTCAGGCAGAATTTCCTCAATTCAGATTCTCTATGCTACTTAATGCCCTGCAGCTAAAACAAAATGTAGATTTTTGGGGGTTCCCCACCCCCAAAGTTGCAAAGCTCATTTAGTATTCAAAGTATATAGCTGTCAAACTTAAATTTCATTTTATAGTCCCAGGAAGAGAAATAGTCTTTCATACCTCTTTCAGCACACCGATTGAATCATTTGTCTGTAGCACTCAAGTCCGGAATCGTGTCCAACACCACTCCTTTCCATGAAAGTGCAGTAAATGTAGCAACTGTCCTTTCTCACCTCTTATTATCATCCAAGGCCCTGCACAAATCACCTGGATCAAACAGCATGTTACTTATATGTTCAGTTTAATATATTTGCTGCAAACCGATCTTCAAAAACTCTTCAGCAGTTCAGAATGAAGCATCACACATTGAGAAGGACCTATATTCAGGCAGCCAACACACAGCATGATTTACTGCTCATAATCTGATCTTCTATATTTGGGAAACCAAATGCAACTAGGAGACTGCTTTGCTGGACTTTCATTTCACAAACCAAATCCCAAGCTTCTAGTCCCCTGTAATTTTAAATCTCTACTTTGCTCCCACTCTGATTTTCCTGTACTGCAGCTGCTGCAGTGTTCCACTGAAAATGAATCAAGCTTAAGGAGCAGCATTTCATATTTTGGCTGGATGTCCTTTGGTTTTCTAGGGTCAACATTTGAGTTCAACAATTTTTGATGATAACCTCTGTTCACATTCTTATCTCCTCCAGCTGGATCGCTTGTTTCTTCACTATCTTTTTACCATGTCATTTATTTTTGCCAGCCCTTCATCTTATCACAGACTTTTCTTCCATTATTATTGTGACCTTTCCCCTTTCACTTCTCCCAGTTCTGACGAAAAGTCAGACGTGAAATATTTAGCCCTGTTCCTCTCTCCACAGATATTTCTATCATTTAATTTCACAACACTGTCAGTGTTTAAGTGGAAAGAACTGGTAGTTTGGATGTTATCTCTCTTCCTCTTCCACCCCACCACTCACTTTCCTGAACAGCTCCATTTCAGTGTCATTTCAGATATGTGTTTGAGGCCACAATGAACTGAAAGCTGGGTCCTTAAAGTGCATTAGATTCCTTGATTTAAGATTAATTGCAGGAATAACTATCAGTGCTTTAGATGTTTACAATAGTGCAGTCTTTGGAGGAACCACATCAGACAATAAGAAGTTTTTACAGTAATTGTTCGTTTTTAAATTTACTGGTCTGTACTATATATACGTAAGGACGCACAGCAAAATGCCAAAAGAAGGACAATCGAGAAGCAGCACTTTCACTTGATACAAATTTTATTGAAATTATAGATTTTAAGATCCTCTGCTGAAGACAAAACTAGAGACTGAAGAAAAGGAGTGGCCTTTTCATAATGGGTTTACAGAGAAGAAAAAAAGTTAAGTTTACAAGAAAATTCCAGAGTTCGTTCAATGCAAAGTGGTTAATGGTGGGATGAAAGGGAAAGGTGTTAGAGTTTATTAGGAGCCAGTGTCCACAAAACAGTGTGGTCTTAGTCAGAACAGAGTCTTCTAGGGTCAGATTAAGAAATGAGCTAGCGTGAGATAAAGGAGAAATTTAAACTTAACGAGAGAATCTTACATTGGAAGAATTGACCATGATTGTTAGTTAGCTAGGACAAGATGCTTGTTGTAGAATGAGTTGAAGTTTACAAAACATGGCTGGCTGAGCAAGAGAGTATTTGAATTGTTCGAAGGCCACAAAGATTTGGAAGAGTTCAAACAACACATGGACTAAAATGGGTGCTGTTACAATGGTGGAAGTACAGGTAGTTCTCCTATAATGCCGTAGTTGGTTTCCTTTGTAATTGTTGTGCTATATAAAATCGTGCAATAGAAATAATGGGGCCTATGGGGAAAAACTGGGTTCGGGTATACCAGTAAAAATAACCAGAAGCAACATTAGTAATTAGCCTAACACAAACACAGTCGAAGTAAATTTTGACCTGTTGTATTGTATAGTGCGATTCATCAGAATTTTCAACTGATTACTCTTGATTAGCATCCATAGCTGCTGGTTGCACTACATTTCAGTCAGTGTTCTGATCCCATCCAATGGTAGCATTGCACAAGTCAGATCCCAGAATGAAACCTGCCTTGATAGATCAAGGGTTGAATCTTCATTTCTTTCGCTAAGTGTCAGTTTTGTCAAGATTGTTTGGAGAGTTTCAAACCAGCCTGATTTATTACTTTCCCCACCCTTTGGTGTTCCTCTCACATATTCTAGCACAATCACACCATGTGCTGTTTCCAAAACAACTTACCACTTCCTGAATATCCCAGAATTGACCAAATCCATGGTGCCCAGCACTACCTTTTAAAGCTGTTGGTTTGGAGCTGCCCTGCATGGTTCATGACATTGGCCCTGGACATGGCAGATGATGGAAAATCAGTGCCTCTTTTTGTGGGCAGGGGCATGAGATGCTGCAGAGATAGGATGTCCTTTTTCTCCCAGGCCAACAGAGGATGCTGTTCTACTGGAACCACGCCAACCTGGAATTGGGTTATTGTCCTGGCCAGAGCAGTCTCAATCATCTAACGGAATGCAGAGAATGTAGGAGAAGATTAATGATCTTCTCCACTCTACCAGTGAAGGTGCCACCATCTTCTTGTTGATACCTCACATTCACTCTCTTTCTGCTACTGTTTTCACCATTTCCTGGAATATCTTCCCCACTCATTCTGATCCTCACTAACATCTGACTGTGACTAGCCCTGAATCTCTTCTGAATAGCCTACTCACCCAGTCAGGCTACCTCCACACATGCACCAAAAGTAAATGTGCCACCCATCTTTCTCTCCGTCACCCACTATGTGCAGAGTTTCCTGATTCTGAGCAGCTGACTAACCATGTCCAAACCCCAATACTGGTAATGTTTTGCAGTTGGTTACCATAGTTATTTAGTCACTGAAAGAGATTCGCATGAGTCTTCAGATACTCTAACATCTGAACATATTTTTTAAACAAGAGAAAGAAAGCTTTTAATACAAACAATAAAGCCAAGTTTGAAACTAATCCTCAACATTATCCTTTTACTATTAGTCAGTTCCAGTGAAATTTCACTCTTATCTCAACTCTTTAAGTTTTAAAATTAACAGATAGCTCCCAGTTTCTTGTCCTCAGGCTGTAGAGACATTTTTACAATGCTTTTCCAAGTGCACTGGTACAAGCATTTCACAATACCTTTTACGAAACTCTTCACAAGAAAGTGCACGAGCCAACAGATCATGTGACGCCGATGCAGAGTTCAGAACTCCATGCACCCTTACACCTAGTGCCAGAGATGAGTAAAAGGCCAGCTATTCACAAATCGCATTACAGACAATTTGAGTTTAATAAGTGAGCATTATAGGAGAATTACCTGTCGATAGTCTTTGCACTGGAATTGATATTGAGTTGAAAACTCAGTTCGGGCAGGAATAGGATGCTGAAGTGTGGCAGTCTGATTTTCACCTGAGGTTTTAGATGAAATTTTATTTAAGGAATGTTGCCTCTGTGCAATATGTTCCAGTTGTTGTGCACCCAAGCAGCTTAGAAGAAACATGAGAGGCGAGGATACACATTTTGTGGTGGGAAGTGAATGTAATGAAGGAGCTATCCCCCAAACTTATTCATGAGTAAACTCTGGATATAATAATTAACTTAAAGCCCAGATGTATTTTATCAAGAAAATGGTCACATAAAAGAACCAAATAAAACCTGACTTGTAGCACAATTAGTATTGAGGGAAATAAATCGGGCATGGGACAGTAATTTCTCAATGATGATTAGGTCTGATTGAATTCAACCAGTATTGATCATTTACATACCTCTACAGTAAAACAATGGCATCATCTCACATACTTCCCAGAGATATTACTGGCTTATACCATCCTCTTAAATAAAATTTAATTAAACATTAAATAAAATAATCTATGACACTATTACATTAGGTGAGAAAGATCTACATGAAAACAAAAACAATCAGTTGGAAAGATACCCTTCAAATAAAACCCAATACAGATCTTAATATTATTTTGCCCGAATGTTCAAAACACTGACTTTTTTTAAAACAAATAAATGATTCATGGAGTTTATAAATAGAATAATAAACAATTGGCAGTAAGTACTGAGGGCATAATTTTAATGAAACTTTTGAGTCATTAACATGAGAAGCTCAAATGACAATGAAGTTGATTTCAAATGCAACATTCAAGAGCAACATTATATGAACTTACAAAATGTTGTTTTCTCATAATATGCATAACATTTCTTGTTGACCAGAAATATGTTGCACTGCTATGAACCAACATGAAAGTACAGTTAAGCACTTGGATTTTTATTATTGCAGCAAAACTGTTAGAAAAATATTGTGCTTTAGTTTTAAGAAAAGGTGTCATGAGGACAATCAGAGTTTAGATCCTAAAAACCAAATTGTTGAATAGAAAGATGCTTTTTTTTCCTTAGAAGAAATTAATAATGGAATATTGAGTGAGTTGAATTAGTTCTGTATTAAATTATGGCTGGTATATTGTCTAATTGATGAATTTGATACATGATCGTGTTGAAATCAGTTCTATGAAAATTACTTTATAAATTGGCAGCAGTCTTCAAGTTTGTAATTAGGGAATAGCTTAATTTACACTCGTTTCTTTGCGTCAGCTCATACTCTATATCCTGTGGAAACAGGGCAAAACCTTAGCGTGAAAAAGAATGAGCTCACACCATCTGCAGAGCCTTCTCCAAGGGAATAGCAACGTGTTTAACCAAGGAAGACCCCTGCTGTGATAACACTAGTTCAAATAAAAAGTCCTCTATTACCAGAGCCATTAAGCTGGGTGTTTATAAGGATCATGACTATTACACTTCTGATTACTGTTCCAGAATTCATTTCAAAGAAATACTGAAATAGAAATAAATTTCATCAACAGATGGGGAGTGTCATGCTTTCTCGTGCCAACAACTTCTTAAAGCCCAGATGTATTTTAGCAAGAAAATGGTCACATAAAAGAACCAAAATTAGGAACAACAGGCATTTGAGCTTGATACAGAAAATAAAACCTGAATTGTAGGACAATTAACACCAAACTATTGCTATCTTAAAATTCTTCATAAAAGAGAGACCTGGAAACTGTGCATTATACAGCATCTTGGAGCAAGAATTTCACATGCCTATGATCCCAATATCAATGAAAAGATATGAATCCCACCAGCAATCAGATAGTTCAGACAGCAAACCCTGAAAATGTTGAGAAAGGCAAAATAGAGGTAGACCCTTATGACACAGTCATTAGGAATTAAACCTCAATATCTCTTGAAGCAGAAATAATATAGAGCAATTTGAAAGAATGGATAAAACATTTAAGCAAGAAGAGATTATTCTTAAAGAATACTATAAATAAGCATGAGGGGGGAATATGGAAGTGGGGGAATAGGTATTTGAGGTCTGTACAACAGTCAGGATCCTGTGACTGGAAGTGAAAACTCACAATTCCCCATGTCTCCTTTTTAATAACAGATGAGTCTTAATTCATCAAAGATGTAAGCTGGTATTAATATACGTTTCAGATAGTAGACCTAAAATGTCCAAAAATTGAAACCACTGTCTGCATGGAACACCTCAATTGAATGTATGCAGACCTGGAAATACATGAATGCTTGTTGAAGCCATATTACTTTTATGAAAAATTGTGAGGACCTTCAAATCATTGCAAAATTAAACTCATCTGACTGATAATACTTTTGTCAAAACGTATGGTGCTGGAAAAGCACAACCAGTCAAGCAGCATCCGAGGAGCAAGAGAGTCGATGTTTCGAACATGAGCTCTTCATCAGGAATGTGAGGGGACCCAAGAAGGCTGAGAGATAAATGGGAGGGAGGTGGGGCTGGTGGGAAGGTAGCTGGGAATGCATTGGATAGATGAAGGTGGGAATTGATGGTGATAGGTCGGAGCGGAGGGTGGAGCAGATAGGTGGCAAGGAAGATGGACAGGTAGGACAGTTCAAGAAGGTGGTGCCAAGTTGGAGGATTGGATCTGGGATAAGGTCAGGGATAGGAGATGAGGAAACTGGTGAATTTGACATCGATTCTGTGTGGTTGGAGAGTCCCAAGGCAGAAGATGAGGCATTCTTCCTCCAAGCATCAGGTGACTAGAATTTGGCAGCGGAAGAGACCCAGGTCTTGCATGTCCTTGGTGGCGTGGGATGGGGAGTTGAAGTGTTCAGCCACAGGGCGGTGAGGTTGTTTAATGTGTGTGTCCCAGAGATGTTTTCTGAAACGTTCCGCAAGTTAGCCAATGTAGAGGAGGCTACATTGAGAGCAACAGACACAGTAGATGACAGGTGTGGAGGTGCAGAAAAATCTCTGTTGGATGTGGAAGGATCCTTTGGGGCCTTGGATGGAGGTGAGGGGGAAGATGTGTCCTGCGCCCAGACCTCCCCCGTCACCTCCATCCCACGCAGGACAACTGCAGGAGTTCCTCAGGATTGTGTCCTAGATCCATCTTCAGTTGATTTGTTAATGACCTTCTTTCCAGCGTATGTTCAAAGGTCAGAATATTCACTGACCATTTATGACTTCTCGGCTACTGAAGCAGACCCTGTTCATATGCAGCAAGACCCGGACAATGTCCAGACTTGGGCTTAAAAGTGGCAATGACCATCTCCAACAAGACAGAATCTAACTTTAACGTTTCATAGTATTGTCATTGCTAGATCCCCAACTGTCAATATTCTATGGGCTATCATTGACCAGAAACTAAATTAAACTAACCATTTAAATACTGTAGCCGCAAGAAAAGGTCACAGGCTAGGAATTCTGTGATGAGTATCACTTTCTGCCTCCCCAAAGCCTATCCATCATCTCTAAGGCACAAATCAGGATTGTGTTGGAATACGCTTCACTTGCTTAAATGAGTACTCAAGAAGATCAACTAGCCAATAGTCCTTAATGTTTTAGCATCTTAAAATGTATCAACCCTGAACATGCTCACGTACTCAAATACTGAGTATCAGTTGAAATCTGAAGTGAAGAATTCCAAGGATTAACAATAAAATTAGTCAGCTATATCATAAACTCTATAACTTGTACTCACCAGCCTAGGCAGATTAACTCAGAGTCATGGTTAGCATCACTAGGAACCTGCGTTCAATTCCCACCATGCATGACTGTCTGAATGGAGTTTGCACATTCTCCCTGAGTCTACATGGATTTCCTCCTGATGCTCTAGTTTCCTCCCACAATTCAAAGATGTACAGGTTAGGTGAATTGGCAATTCTGAATTGTCCATAATGTTCAGGGATGTGTAGGTTAGGTGCATTAGTCAGGGTTAAGTCTAGTGGAATGGGTCTAGGTGGATTACTCTTCGAAGGGTCAGTGTGGACTTGTTAGGCCAAATGGCCTGTTTCCACACTGTAGGGATTCTGATTCTATAAGTAGTTTTCTTACATCTATAAGGTCAAAACAATTATTAAAATGATGTGACTTTTAATCCATAAACCAACATTTTAGTTCTTATGGAAGTTTGTATCATGATAATTTTATATCATAAATGGCAATTTAAAAAGTACATAATAATAGTCCTGTCACCGAATACTTTTGACTTGTATGAATTGGGTGCATTAGTCAGGGTAAATGTAAAGTAATAAGGGTAGGGGAATGGGTCTGGGTAGGTTACTCTTCAGAGGGTCAATGTGGACATGTTGGGCCAAATGAGCTGCTCCCACACTGTAGGGATTCTAGGATTATGATATTGTTTACTTAGGTTGTCCTCTTCATAATTTTTTGAAAAATATTTTGAATATTAATTTAAGAAAATTCCAGCTAACTCGATACAGAATAGTTATCAAATATGAAAGAAAGAAACACATTCAATTATGAATTTTGGCTTCCTCAAGATCTCTTAAAATACTGTACAATCAGTGTACCATATCAGTAACATATCAGGTACAAAGTGGGCAAGATGCCTAAGAGATATATGCGGCATTGTGTCAATGCAATCCACCTACCCCTCCCCCCACTTCCACCACACTGCAGCTGTTTCTCAGCCTTTAACCCTTTAGTACCGTAAGTGTAGATAACAAGACCCAGTACTACTGGCCCAAATGTTGCATCTGGAAAGGCATTAGAATTTGTTCCAGAAAGTTACCTATAGTCACCTAGGGAAAGACAGTGAATATTACTCTGTTCACTTGTAACCTGCTTGTGTTGAAGGTGAATCTGCATTTATGTTATGCCATATTATTCATAAAAGTTAGTCACAGAGGAAAGAATGGATTTATTCTGTTCTGACTACTTCAGTCATTTGATTAAGACTTACACAGTTGTATTGGGGCAAATAATTTTTATATTTGTCATGTACTTTGATGGGACCAGATTAAAGATTTCTCATTTAACTCCATTCAATTTTTTATCAGTATACAATAAAAATATTGCATATGTAGAATAAATATTAAATACATCAAATTGGAAACACGTGGAGTGTTTTAGCATAATCACTTCCATATTAGGACACAACTGTTTGACATTAGCATTTTTGAGTAACAGTTGAATCATTAAGATAGGTGGATGAAATGGGTTCTACAATCAGAATGTGAACTAGTAACCTGCTATACATGATTTCAAACAATCTTTTCCATAATTGTGTGTTTTTATTACTGTTAAGATTTCTTTGATCACTATAAATGAAAACTAGCATCTCCACACGTTACCCTTCATCCCACTTCTCCTTACTTCAGATTGGCAGTGCTACATTTGACATTTGTAGTGGAAGTACATTATTGTATTAGCAATTGCAAGACCAGTCTTGGGTAGCCCAAGATGATTCTGATCACAAGCTAAATTGTTGCTATTTTGGTTTGTTCTTTGATGAATTTTAGGGTTTCTGGCTGACCTGCATTTATTGGCCATCTTCAGTTGCCCTTGAAAAGCTGGTGTTGAGCTACCTTCTTGAACTGCTACACTGCCTGGGTGTAGATACAATTAGCATGCTGTTAGGAAGGGAGGTCCAGTATCTTGATCTAGCGACGGCGAAGGAATGAAGTTATTCTTACAAGTTGGAATGATATGTGACTTAGGGCAGAACTCACAGCTGGTGATATTCCTATTCATCTATTTCCAGATGGTAGAGGATATGGGTTTAGAAGGTACTGTCAAAGGAGCCTTAGTGGGTTACTGCACTGCTACCATTGTGCATCGGTGATGAAGCATGATGAAGAGATGATGGACGGGTGCCAACCAAGTGGACTGCTTTTTCTTGGATGGTGTTGACCTTTTTGAGTGCCGTTGGAACTATAATCATCCAGGTTATTATAGAGTATTCTATAACACTCCTGACTTATACCTTGTAGATGGTGGGACAGTTTGCACCCAGTGTATACTTTTTTAAAGGTCTTGTGGCATAATTCCTCCCTCTGGACCAGAATGTCTATGTTCAAATCCTATCTGCCCCAGATATACGTAATAAACCTGTGTCAGAGCCCCAGTGCTCTGGAGACAAGGGTTTAATTGGTGGAAAGGCAATTGGTAGAATGTAACTTCAGTTCATGCATCTGCAATTAAAAGCTAATTTTAGTAATAGTGACCATGAAGCCCTTTGTCAATTAAAAATATCATATAGTTCACTATTGTCCTTTCAGGAAAGAAATCTAAATGTAACTACAGACCCACAGATTCACAGGCGAATGAAAGCAACCCAAGCCTATCCATTTTTTCTTAATAGGTCATATTCTCTAACAAAGGCAGCATCTTGGTGAATCTTTTTTGCATTCATCCTAATACAATCAACTCATTCCTATAACTACACACGGTACTCCAAGTGTAGCCTAACCAGCATTTTATACAGTTCCAGCATAACCTTCCTGCTTGTGTATTCTCTGTTTCAGCTAATAATTGACAACTTCATCTACATACTTTGCTGCTCAGAGATCTGTGGATAAATGCACCAAGACCACTCAGACCTTCATTACTTTTCAGAGTCCTACCATTCATGGAAAGAAAAGCACAGAGAGAGGCCATTTCACCTGTCAATTTGTGCTGACGCTTTGTCAAAGCAATTCAGACAGTCCAATTTCCCACTTGATAGATTCATGGAATTAAGAAAAGACTGAGAGAAGTGTGCACTGTGAATCTCCTCACTTTCCCATTATGTACAGTACAATGGTGCTGGAAGAGTATGGTGCTGGAAAAGCACAGCAGGTTAGGCAGCACCTGAGATGCAGGAGAATCGACATTTCTGGCATAAACCTTTAATCAGGAATGAGGCTTGTGGGCCAAGGGGGCTGAGAGATAAATAGGAACAGGGTGGGACTGGGGGATAGTAGCTGGGAATGCGATAAGTGGATGAAGGTGGGGGTGAAACTGATAGGTCAGAAAGGAGGGTGGAGCAGTTAGGTTGGAAGGAAGATGAATAGGTAGGACCATTCAAAACGGCAGTGCCAATTTGGAAGATTGGGACTGGGATAAGGTGGGGCAGGGGAAATGGTGACATCCACATTGATCCCATGTAGTGGGGTTTTTTTCTCCCTTATGTTTCAATGTTTTTTTTATTTCTGTTTTAGAAACAGGAATGCACAAAGCATTGTAAATAAATTGTTTTTATAGTTATTTCATCATTCTTCACTCCTATAAGATTCAAGTCCTGCACAAACTTGACATTATTGAAAATAAGGTGTGCTTGAAGTCAACAGCACTCTTGATAGCTTCTGATTATGGAAGCAACCCAGTCTTTTGCTCCAGATATTTGGAAATTTAATAGTCAGACTGTAAGCAGCTGTTATTGAATAAAAGGAGAAGACCTGTATTTACAAAAATATTTGGTTTGGCTATCTCTGATCAACTTCTAGTTGGCTAGGGTACAGTCTGTAATAGTGATATTGTTCTAATATTTCTTTGCGCCCTTGAAAAAAAAATTCCTCCGGGTATTATTTAATCAGTAAAACATATATCTTAAAAAAAAAGAAAGTAGAATATACATGGGACGAAATAACCAACTCTTGATCCGTTATAATGAGCACTCAGCAGGATAAATCTGTTTAGTTTGGTTGACCTCTGGTCATTTTAATCCTCAATCAAATGACATTAAAGTGAAAAAAGATGTAATGGAACAAAGGAGAAGATCTTTCTACACCAGTTAGCAAGATATTCAGTGCTTTCACAAGTTTCCTTTAAAATAACAACATTTTTAAACCCATCTGTATGAATGAAATTGTCATACAATAGTTCTGAGCTTAACATGTCACTGACAAGAAGCAAGATGAAGCAACATAGGCAAACCTCACCTTGATTAAAGAAGAAGAGTAATTAAAAGCCAAGCTCTTAGTCTGTCCTATTGTGAGAAGCTAAGGGCAGCAAGGTGGCTCTGTAGTCAGCAATGCTGCCCCACAGTGCCAGGGTCCTGGGTTCGATTCCACTTCTAAGTGACTGGCTATATGAAGTTTGCATATTCTCTACGTGGGTGTGCTCTGGTTTCCTTACACCGTCACAAAGATGTGCAGGTTAGGTGGATTAGCCTTGCTGGATTGTCTATAGTGTTCAGGATTGTACAGGCTAGGGAGATTAGCCTTGGGAATTGCAGGTTTACAGGAATGGAGGGTTGGATCTGATGGGATGCTCTTCAGAGGGTCAGTGTGGATTCAATGGGCTGAATGGCCTGCTTCCACACTCTGGGGATTCTATGATATGAGTCCTGAGTGAAGAAAACAAGCATCAAAATGCTTATGCTTTCATTCTCACTTATTGAGTTAAATGTTTTAGTCTGAACTCAGCGTGGTGCTGCACAAGTTGCCACTTCTCAGAAAATAAGAACCTTGACAAGGCTCCATATATGTATTAAACTTAATTATTTCACATTCGAAGCATGGGTTTGGATATTTTTACTGGAACACATTATCTGACCGCTGTCTAATGAGCTGTGACGCCTGATCAGCAGCATACAATCCCACATTGATAAAGATATTGCACTTAGCCTACAGTGCACCTGCGCTACCCGTCACCAGGGGCTATGTTCGTATAAAAAGCACGAGTTCTAAAATAGCCTTTGCATTTTGTAATGCAACCTCTAACAGATTTTCAAGTGAAACAGCAAATGCTGCTAAGTGTTCAAGTCCCCTAGAATCTAAATCTGTTTACTATCAGGATGCTAAAAGGATGCTAAAATCTTTAATTAGGAAGCAGATTCAAATATTAATTAAACTGCAAAAAATTGCATTTTAAGGTTAATGTCTAACTACCCTATCCATAGTTTAAACACCTGACATTGGCTGAACTCAGTCTATTATTGAAATCTCCACTGGAGAGATCCAATATAAACATGATATAATTACACAATCTTGTTGAACAGATACGTGGAACATTTCTCAACATCGATCTTTTCATAGAATCATAGAAACCCTACAGTGTGGTGCATGCCATGCAGCCCATTGAGTCTATACTGATCCTCTGAACAGCATCCCAACACAGACCCATTCCCCTCACCTCTCCCTGTAACCCTGTATTTCCCATGGCTAATCCACCTAGCCTGCACATCTTTGGACTGTGGGAGGAAACCAGAGCACCTGGAGGAAACCCACATAGATATGAGGAGAATATGCAAACTCCACACAGACAGTTTCCCAAGGGTGGAATCGAACGTGGGGCCCCGGTGCTGTGAAACAGCAATGCTAACTGCTGAGCACCCATTTGCAGAGGATTAAAAATCATTACACTGGTAAAAAGTGGATCCAGCATACAGATAAATTCTAACATACATTGCAGCATTAGTGGCTACATTTATATTACATAACTATTTAGTTAGTATGGTTATTTACCAGAACTCTTCTTTGTTTTTTATTTACTGTTGCTGAAACATGATTATTTTAAAATAGTTTAAAGTCCACCGAATTATCATCAACAATGTTATCACTGACCTGCCTAACTGATTAGGACTAATGGTAATACACCAAACTAATTTGAAGTAATAACATTTTCAACAATATATTTTTGAAATGGTGCAGAACTCTCTTAATGTGCAAAAAAAATTATTTGCAACAGTATTGTCTCCTCCTGTATTTCACACACCTGTATTCATATGTTGAATTAGGCAGCAACGGTTAGAAGATTGGCTTCCATGATGGTCTGCGTTGTACACACCAAACCTCTGTGGTATCTTACGGTCCTGAGCAGAGCAGTTGCCATACCTTTGGAGATTTACAAAGGTTTTATTGTAAATCTTTGGATAGAACAAACATCAGTTTCCACCTTTCATTCTAGAACTTTCCTTGTCCAGAAACCAACATTCCTCTTGGGAAAAAAACTCAACATTTTTTGGTTGTTTCTACAAGTTTATTCATATAATTATTTATTTCTATAAATTCAATCCATTTAACTGTCCAAATGAAGGTCAAACAATCACCTTAATGAAACATTTTATCACAATAGTCAGTTGCTCCAATGCTTTTATAATTACTTCATCCAATATTATGTTAATTAAGGCCTCTGCCCAATTTATCTCACCAGAATTTGTATTATTTATTGTCATGAATACCAAAGTACAGTGAAAAGCTTTATTTATGAACAGTACAGACAGATCAAAGTAAGCAAGGACATACAGATCATAGGGTGAAAAAAGAACTTTTAAGGCATTCAGGTTTCAATGCCCAGGGCATGCACTAGGCAAAATCAACGTTAACAAGATCAGCAATCTTTTGAACTTAGAGAGTCCATTCATCAACCTAATAACAGCTGGGAAGAAGCTGTTCCCAAACCTGGTGCATGTGTTCAAGCTTCTGTATCTCCTGCCTGAAGGAAGCAATTGTAGGAGAGCATTACCAGGGTACTATGGGTCTTTGAGGGTATTGGCACCTTTCCACAGTAATGAGCCATGTAAGTGGAGTCCATGGTTGGAAGATTGGCTTCCATGATGGTATGGGTTGTACACACCAAACCTCTGTGGTATCTTACGGTCCTGAGCAGAGCAGTTGCCATACCAAGCCATTATGCACCCAGATAGTATGCTTTCAGTGGTGCATCTGTAAAGGTTAATGAGGGTCCTTATGGAACACCAAATTTCCTGAGCTGTCTGAGGAAGGAGAAGTGTTGCTTTGCCTTCTTGACCGTTGCATCTATGTGGGAAGTCTAGGACAGGTTGTCAAATATCATCACTCCTAAGAACTTGACGCTCGCCACTCAAACTCAGTTCCATTGATGTAGATGGGGCATTGATGTTCTCCTCCTTTCTTTCTAAAGTCAATGATCAGTTTTTTAGTTTTGACGACATTGAGAGAGAGGTTGTTCTTATTGCACCATATCACCAAGCCCCCTATCTCCTTTCTGTATTCTGATTCATCTTTATTAGATATCTGTCCTACCACGGTGGTGTTATCAGCAAATTTGTAGATGGCGTTCTTTTGGAATTTGCCAACACAGTTGTGGGTGTAGAGGGAGTAAGTTGGGAGCTGAGAATGAATCCTTGAGGGGGGCTCCAGTGTTGATGCAGATGATAATTCAACATTCAGGATAGCCTTTGTAGTAGTTGTATCTAATTTAGCCAAGAACTGATGAACCTGCGTTTACTTTCACAGAACTACTGCTCATAAAATATTTTGTCTATGCATCAAACACTGTTACAGTTCTAGGTTTTAGCCTCTTTGTGTGGGTACTTGGTCAGAGAGAATACCAAAGCTTCCAGTCAGTTTTGGAGGATCAATGCACTTCATGCTAGCTTAATCATAAAAGATCTCTGCAGGAGAGGTGAATTTAAAAGACATGTTGACAGCCAAGTATAGTGCACTTCAGCATAGCCCCTGGTGAGAGAAGACACTGGAGAGGGTGGAAGCAGTGAAGATATTGCAGGCTTTGATTTCCCTCACAAACTCAGTTTTTGTTTTGTTAAAATCCATCACTAACTTAACCAATTACAACAGTGCCTATCAGGATCAGTGTAGCAATAAAAGGATCAAAACAAGAGAAAGCAAAAGGAGGCAAACTCGGCACTTATTTTAATAATTGTGTTCAGACATGTTACAACATACCTCCAGGACAGATGGAACTTGAACCCAGAGCTCTGGCGAAGAGATAGAAGCATTACCACTGCACCACAAGCTCCTAAGAATTCAAGAACAAATTATTAAAGATGCTGGAATCTGTACTGAAAACAACAAATGCTGGAGATCACAGCGGGTCAGGCAGCATCCAAGGAGAGAGATCAAATTAACATTTTCAGTCGAGATGACTCTTCATCAGAGCTCAAGTGGAGTGAGGTGGGACAGCATTAATGCTATAGTTCAGGGTGTTGGTGGTGGGGGTAATGTGTGTAGCATGCTGGTAGACAAAAGATATTAGTAGTTTATTGAGTGATCAGAATGTCAGAGCAATGGTGTGTCTCAGGTCTCGCAGGAGACGCACCATTGTTCTACCATTCTCACGTTCCAATCACTTAATGTAAACTACTAACATCGTTTCTCCACCAACACCCTACACCTACTTCCCTACCACCACTACCCCGAACTATAACATTAATGCTGTCCCTCCACACTTCGCTTCAGCTCTGATGAAGAGTCATTTAGGCTCAAAACATTAGCTTGCTCTCTCTCCTAAAAATTCAGCTCTTTTGTTTCATTTTGAAAGATCCACCACCAAGTTATCAAATTAATCAAGTCACAATTAACAAACACTCACCAAAGGGAGAAATGTAGCAGTAACAATACTCAAAATGGCAGGAAACACTCATTTATTTTCTTTTCGAATGCTTCACAAATTTGCTTGTCATTCTTGCACTGGGACCATGGTAATATTGTTGGTGTATGTCCTGCCAAAGCAAGCACACAAACTTTTCCCATATTAAATATTGAAATCAACTTGTTCTGACATGTTGAGACGCACAAAGTAAAAAGAATGACTGCAGATGCTGGAAACCAGATTCTGGATCAGTGGTGCTGGAAGAACACAGCAGTTCAGGCAGCATCCAAAGTGCAGCGAAATAGATGTTTTGGGCAAAAGCCCTTCATCAGGAATAAAGGCAGTGAGCCTGAAGCGTGGAGAGATAAGCTAGAGGAGGATGGGGGTGGGGAGAAAATAGCATAGAGCAATGGGAGAGGGACTCCCTGAGATTCTTGTAGAGAGAAGAGGAAAACTTCTTCAAGGTAGGCATCCTTGCAAGAGGATTTGCAGTAGGGTTAAAATCAACGAGGTAAAAACAATGACTGCGGATGCTGGAAACCAGATTCTGGATCAGTGGTGCTGGAAGAGCACAGCAGTTCAGGCAGCATCCAAAGTGCAGCAAAATCGACGTTTCGGGCAAAAGCCCTTCATCAGGAATAAAGGCAGTGAGCCTGAAGCATGGAGAGATAAGCTAGAGGAGGGTGGGGGTGGGGAGAAAGTAGCATAGAGCAGTGGGAGAGGGACTCCCTGAGATTCTTGTAGAGAGAGGAGGAAGATTTCGCTGCACTTTGGATGCTGTCTGAATTGCTATGCTCTTCCAGCACCACTGATCCAGAATATGTTGTGACACACCCCTAGTGCAGATGGGACTGAAAAACCAGTCCTTTTGGCCTGGAGGTTGGGACACCACCATCAGCATTCCATTAACTCAGCTTTTTTTAAAATCTGGAATATCCACTGCCCTGAAAGAGTGATGTGCAATTCAGCTCTTTTTTTTATAAATTAAACCAGTTTTAATTCATCCAAATAATCAATTGAACAAACAATTAACAACACTGCCAACCTGATGCAGCACAATAATAACAAAAATATGGAGAGGCACAAAGATAGGGAGGGAACATGGAGTCAGAGAGGGAAATAATGCACTCCAGTCCAGTGGTGCCCACCTCTTTCTAAATAACTCAAGGGTGTTGACAATATCCTCAGCTTTTAGTTTTGATACCCACCAACAAGATGATTGATGAGGGCAGAGCAGTAGATGTGATCTGTATGGACTTCAGTAATGCGTTCGACAAGGTTCCCCATGGGAGACTGATTAACAAGGTTAGATCTCATGGAATACAGGGAGAACTCATCATTTGGATACTGAACTGGATCAAAGGTAGAAGACCTTTGGTGGTGGAGAGTTGTTTTTCAGGCTGGAGCCTGTGACCAGTGGAGTGCCACAAGGATTGGTGCTGGGTCCTCTACTTTTTGTCATTTACATAAATGATTTGAATGTGAGCATAAGAGGTACAGTTAGTAAGTTTGCTGATGACACCAAAATTGGAGGTGTGGTGGTTAGCAAAGAGGGTTACAACAGGATCTGGACCAGATGGGCCAATGGGCCGAGAAGTGGCAGATGGAGTTTAATTCAGATAAATGCGAGGTGCTGCATTTTGGGAAAGCAAATCTTAACAGGACTTATACACTTAATGGTAAGGTCCTAGGGAGTGTTGCTGAACAAAGAGACCTTGGAGTGCAGGTTCATAGCTCCTTGAAAGTGGAGTCGCAGGTAGATAAGATAGTGAAGAAGGTGTTTGGTATGCTTTCTTTTATTGGTCAGAGTATTGAGTACAGGAGTTGGGAGGTTGCGGCTGTACAGGACATTGGTTAGGCCAATGTAGGAATATTGTGTGCAATTCTGGTCTCCTTCCTATCGGAAGGATGTTTTTAAATTTGAAAGGGTTCAGAAAAGATTTACAAGGATGTTGCCAGGGTTGGAGGATTTGAGCTATAAGAAGAGGCTGAACAAGCTGGGGCTGTCTTCCCTGTAGTGTTGGACACTGAAGGGTGACCTTATAGAGGTTTACAAAATTATGAGGGACATGGATAGGATAAATAGATAAAGTCTTTTCCCTGGGATGGGGGAGTCCAGAACTAAAGGGCATAGGTTTAGGGTGAGAGGGAAAAGATATAAAAGAGACTTGAGGGGCAACTTTTTCACACAGAGGGTGGCACGTGTATGGAACGAGCTGCCAGAGGATGTGGTGGAGGCTGGTACAATTGCCACATTTAAGAGGCTTTTGATGGGTATATGAATAGGAAGGGTTTGGAGGGATATGGGCTGGGTGCTGGCAGGTGGAACTAGATTGGGTTGGGATATCTGGTTGGCACGAACAGGTTGCACCAAAAGGTCTGTTTCCATGCTGTACATCTCTATGATTCTATAACTCTAAATCATCCATTTGATCAAATGAACAGTTAACAAATAACAAACACTACCCACCAGGGGAGTGCAATAACAATAGGGGAGGGTGGGAAGACAGACAGTGGATGAGTTTAAAATGGAGTTAGAGGGGGAGATAATGGACTCCAGTCCCCATGGTGTGCACCTTTCTTGTAATAGCTCAAGAGTGTTGAACACCACATACTCACTTTCTAAAGCCAGTAAACATAGCCAAAGATGAGAGGCAGATAGTCAGAATCTATAACCCCCAACATGGCTCACTACTTTAGCCAAGCCCTGGGGAAGGTAGAACCTCAGACCTATTTTGTTTCCTTTCCAATACTAAGAAGTGCTCTAACACACAACCAAATGTTTTCTTTTCCCCATCACCAACTCACCCGTGGTTATGATTTTTCCATTTATTAATTGCCACCAGTAAATCACTCATCTTTTTCAGTTAAATAATTTTTGTCCAAAGAGCCTGTTAACGATAATGCAAACTATCAAAAGTTGAGGGAGAAGGTTGGGAGAGCAATGGAGCACCAGGAACGTCAGCAGTTAAATGCAAAGTCCAGTGAAAATTGCTTGCATTCAATCAACTCTTGGAGCTGATCTGTTTGGGACCTTAAAAAAAATAGATCTGTTTGGGACAAACAAATTATCTAATCTAGAGAGTAAGTGCCAGAGGTCAGAGCTTCTGATGACACAGTAAATCCAGAGAATGATATGTGCGTCATTGTGCTATTACAGTCTATCAGAATGACTGAGAAATTAGATTACAGTATAAGGCACTATCCTAGCTGTTTCATGATTTAAAAAATGTGCATTTTGTTAAATGCCATCCTAGTTAATTAATCCCTTTCTCATTCATCACTAGTTAGAACTTGCTAACTATTAATGCATAGATGTAAACATGAAGTGCTTTTTATGCTCTTTAATGTAGTAAAATGTAAAACACCTTCATCATCTTACTTTGTGACCATTGCTAAGTACTGTGTATTAAGTATGGTATTGAAGGTAAAGCATTTGCTCTTACATTCCAGGAGGGCTATAAAATTGGAATTCAATTTGGAAAGAACATTGTAATATTTATGGCAGCAAGATCAGACCTCCCTTTATTGAATTATAGTCATACAATTCCTTCCCGAATGTCATTAACTCCATACATCATTACCTCATATATACAAGGTGACAGTTAGAAGAAACCTTTCCAATATCCACATGTAGAAGCAAAAGATATGCAATGAAATGCCATCTGATAGAGTACTTATGCCATTTTCAATGTTAAACACTTCATAGTTGATAGCACCTACAGACACATTTCAAAACATTTTTGCGAGCCAAGTACTATTCCTTTCTAAGATAGTACACTCTTTCAGGAGCCACACTCAGTTATTCCTGACATTGTCATCATGACAAATCTGCCCTGCAAGTGCCATGTGCAGTGTTTGAGAAGGAACCAGGTCTTGCTAATGGAGCAGTGCAAAATGGCAGAGTCGGAGACCATTTATACTTGATATTCATTTCTGCCAATATATACAAGTTGTGTCTGTCTGTTCTGACAGAAGTCTCATTCATATATATGCAAACATGAATGCACTGTTTGCACGACATTTTCTGGCATTTTCTTGATATGTTGTGTATGCAAGATATCAACTATTACTTATGTTCTTCTCAATTAAAGTGCTGTGCAATTTAGAATAGAAATCTGAGGATTAGAGATGCAATACACATCTTTTGTATTTCTAAGAATTTTTATCAGTTTTTTCTCAATGTTTCAGTCATTGTAATTATTGTTTTTTGTTCCAGTTCTAATAGTAAACTGCTTATTTGTTCAATGGGAATTTCCAGGCTGATTGCTTTGCAAAACAAGAAGGACCAACAGGGGGATGGGAGACAGATCCGACTCTGGAACCCAGCTGTTGTTTCCTCCGTCAGCAGGCAAGTTTGCATATCCCCTACTTTGATAGAGGATTCATGCATCTAGAACACTGGTTGTCCTTTAGCAGGAAATATGATGCTGTATTAGTGGATCATAATATTGGATGTTTCTCAGAAGTTCCCCAATCACATTGGGCTGGCTATTACTTGCCCTGCTGAGGTGTGAATTTTTTATAGGAGGGGCGATGTGTGGGGTAGTACCACCTAATATGGATTGTAAACAGAGCCCACCTTCTTCCTACCCATTTCCATGCTTATTTACAAAATATAGAAGGTGAGAAAGTGCTGAAATTAGCAGTCCACCCATGTGATACAAATAAATAAAAGTCTTTTGAACTGGTTAAAGCTGAATTGATCCCATGTCGTAAACCAGCTTAGGCAGTTGAGCAGGAAAGGCGGATTGTGTATTTCAATGTTTAAGATTCTGGGAAGTGGGCTGCGTTTGCTGGAAGGTGCTCCTTACCGTTCGGAGAAACCCCAGAGAAGATAGATTTTTCACATCCTTCCTATTTGTCCATGGTACGAAACCCAATCCCCCCCAGTCCTCGCTCTCTAAGATGCTGAAAACCCCCATCTAAAGGCCCAGTCTTACTTGCTTCTGGGATCCATGAGGCCTTCTTCATGGCCAGAAGTGCCCACTACAGAGATCTGGTGCTGGCCAGATCTTCTGGTAGTTCCTGAGGGTAGGACTTCCTTGCATTTCAGGGCAGAAATCCTACTAGGATCTCATTTAGCCCACCCTCAATGGTTTATAGCTACAGAGTGGGCTTTTAATTGGCCTGTCTGCTGGCCACTGATGTTTCTTCCAGAGAAAATGTCATGGTCTATCCCATTCCTCCATCCATAATTTCCTGCCCCATGCCTCTTCATAAGCACTGCACCATGACTCTGCATGTTGAGAAAAATATATTGGCTTTGGGGCAGGTGCAAATCATCAGCACAGATTCACCAGAATTACACTGGGTGTTGGAGGAATCAATTACAGGGTCAGGTTGCATAAACCACATATATTTTGATTAGAAGCTTGTATTTTCATGGATTCAAATAGTTTAAAATTACAAAGGGATTCAATAGAGTAAACTATTTCCTCTGATAGGAAGTCAAGTACAAGGCTACATAAATTTAAAATTACAGTTAAGTCGCTCAAGGCAAATCCATTCTTGTGGTTCTGCTCGCCGAGCTGGAAGTTTTTGCTGCAAACGTTTCGTTCCCTGGCTAGGGAACATCATCAGTGCTGTTGGAGCCTCGTGTGAAGCGCTTCACACGAGGCTCCAACAGCACTGATGATGTTCCCTAGCCAGGGAACGAAACGTTTGCAGCAAAAACTTCCAGCTCGGCGAGCAGAACCACAACAACGGATACCCGAGCTACAAATCTTCAATCAGATTTCAAATCCATTCTGCTGAATGGTCATCAGAATGTGGGATCAGTGGGAGCATGGAGGAGTTATATAAACTGGACAGGTTACATCTTCTTAGACCTGGATTGATATTCTCACAGGGAGATTTATATAATAAATAGGAGTAGGAGTAGGACATTTGGCCCCTCAAGCCTTCTTGCATTTCAACAAGATCATGGTTGACCTGCATCAGGTCTCAACTCCACTTTTGAGCCAGCTCAGCAGAGCCATCAACCCCCTATGTTTCAAAATGTTTCAAAAATCTCTTCAACTCATCTTTAAATACTTTCAGAGCAGCCCATTTGCTTAACAAGCATTCCGCCACCTTAAATATTTAATCCCTTCGCCACCAATGCACATCATCCAGGCAATGATATCAAGCGATATGGAACTATGGTAAGTATGTGAAGTATGCCTTGAGTTAGCTGAATGGTGGAGCAAGTTCAATGTTTTGCTTCCCACATTCTCATTCAGAATCTCTGCTTTTTACAGATGTCTCTCAATGATTCTGCTCTCTTTATAAATTAGAGTTACCTACGCCCATAGTATATGTTTTGGGGCTCTAAGCCTGAGAAGATTCCAACTTTAGTTCTCTTTCATAAAAGAATAATTATAGTCATAAGTTTGACATTTACAAACAGATACAACCCATTGCAGAAAACCACTAGACTTCTATTGAATTCTAATTGGAATGATTCACCAGCTTCAAGTTATAAATTACTTATTGAATAATAGATGTTTTAGAGTCGTTTACAACCCTGAGTGATGTCCTGATGGCATTTGATAAATAGCTGTGACCAAAATGAGTAAGGAAACCAAATACATACTCCCTACTTGCTTACTTGTTCTTAAATCTTGAAAATGTGTTACTTGTGCTTACATATATTTTTTTTCTCTCACCAGGCATTTTGTATCAGAGGTTGAGCATTGCTGAGTTTCACAAAAACTCTGAGAAATCCTGTGCCTGTGATATAAACTCGCTGTGTTTAACAGTACACCATGTAAGTCCCAGTGATGGTATAATGATTATTAATTCTGTGTATTGAAGCACTTTGTTTCACATACAATTTTCATTATTGTCTACTGTACCACACAATACTTGAACTTTGAATTTTACAGTGTCCATTGAAGCCCTTTAATTTGATTGCTTTATAGTCTGTGCCAGGGTCCCACTTATATCACAATATTTTTTTTTTTGTATATCACAGTATAAAATTGGTGTCATTTGGAAAATACAGTAACCAATACCCATCAACCTTCATGTACTTGTTGATCTGTACTGGCACCAGATCTTAAGGATAGTCATTCTCTTACAGCCTTACCTAGATGCTTGTAGAATTTCCCTAGTTTAGTGATGGTCACAACTTTCAATCTCTATTCATGCACACTGGGCTGCAGGGTAAATCACTCAAACTACATATTTCCATTTTCTTTCAGGAGACAGTCTGAAGGAGAAGAAACATAGACCAGATCTTGGCCAATGTCAGGGGTCTGATTCCCTTTAAGGAGAAAGCACTGATATCATAGGGGCTGAATTTTATGTGCCTACACCTGACATGTTTTAGTAGGTGTCAATACATAAAATAGGTCGTATGGCAAAGCCTCCACTATCTCACTCATTTACTGTTAGGTTTGGCAGATACCAAAATCAAATAGTTGAGTAAATAACGAAAGACCAATTAAGCTTGATAGCTCTATTGTAGTAATGTCACTGGACTAGTAATTCAGCAGTCTAGGTAACTACTCTAGGGTCATGGGTTCAAAGTTCACCGTGGGATTCATAAATTGGGAAGATAAATCAAGCCATCAATATTGGTGACCATTAAACTTTCATTGATTGTTGGATGGAATAATATCTGCTGTCCTTATCTCTTATGGCCTACATATGACTCCTGACTCACAGTAATGTGGTTAACTTTTGACTACCCTGTGAAATGGCCTAGCAAGCCTAGACTTCCATTTAAATCTAACTGGAATGATTCTCTAGCCTCAAGATCAATCAGGGATGGACAACAAAACACATTGCCAGCAATGTCCAGTCTCCAATAATTAAATAAATTTTTCATCTCTCTTTGATGTCAAATGAGCATCAAGAACAATTGAGATCAGGTGAGCCCCTAGACTTCAGCCTGCACAAACATTGTCACTTACTCTCTCGTTGCTGAGCCAGCCCTGACAGAATTATCCAAAGGGGAAAGTGAGTACTGCAAATGCTGGAGATCAGAGTCAAGATTAGAGTGGTGTTGAAAAAACACAGCAGGTCAGGTAACATCCAAGGAGCAGGAAAATCGACATTTCGAGCAAAAACCCTTCATCATAGAATTATCCAAAGGTCATGGTGAACATGAGGGTGTCCCTCAGGGTAATGCACAGAGCATGACTGTACAAGAGGACAAGGAGGCTAGTGCTCCTCAGTAGGAAATGTAGAAACATGAACCCTTTCCTGATCTCATGGACCCTTTACAAAAGATAAGTTTATCAAACCTTTACACACAGATTTTGAAGACAATATTTTAGTGTGAGCTGCACCAAACATCTTTGTAGCATGGCAACCATTTTTATTCATTCGTAGGATGTGGGTATCATTAATGAGACCGATATTTATTGCCTGTCTCGAATTACTCCTGAGAAATAAACCAACTTCTTGAATCATTACAGTCAATACTGTTTGATGTAGTTCTATTAGAAAGCTGCAAGATCTTGACCCAGTAACAGTGTAGGAGAAGGGATATAGTTCCAAGTCAGGTTAGTGTGTGGTTTATAAGGAAACTTGCTGGCTGTAGTGTTTCAAATGTCTATCGTCATTTTTCCTCTTGGTTGTAGTGGTCATAGGTTTGCAATGTGCTTCTGTTGAAAGAGTCTTGTCAAGTGATTACCATGCATCTTATAAAGTGCAGAGTGGATGATGCATCTCAACTTCCTGCAGACGTCCCACATCAAAGACGCCAGTATTTAACTAATATGACTCATTCAATATGATATCAAGAAATGTTTGGAGGCACTATATCCTGCAAAGGCTATTGGCCCTGACAATATTCCATTAACAGTGCTGCAGACTTGTGCTCCAGACTTGTGTTCCACTCTCCTAGCCAAGAATGTGGAAGGTGTTCCAGGCACACATTGTACACAAAATAGAGGACAAATCCAATATGGTCAGTCAATACACAATCAATCAGTCTACTCTCAATTTTTAGCAAAGTGCTGGAAAATGCTATTAACAGTGCAATCGAGCATTGCCTGCTCAGCAATAACCTGCTCACCGACATCCAGTTTGGGTTCCACCAGGGCCACTCAACTCCTGCCCTCATTACAGCCTTGGTTCAACATGGACAAAAGAGCTGAATCCCAGAGGTGTGAGAGTGACAGCCTTTGATACAAGACCATGTTCGACCAAGTGCAGCATCAAGAAGCCCTGTCAAAACTGGAATCATGGGAATCAGGGGGCAAACCTTCCACTGGTTGAGGTTATACTTGGCACATAGAAAGATAGTTGTGGTCACAGCTGCAGGTAGTATCCTAAGCCCAACCATCTTCAGCTGCTTCATCAATGGCCTTCTCTTGTGATATTTGCCAATAATTGCAAAATGTTCAGCACCATTTGTGACTCTTCAGATACTAAAGCAGTCCATGTCCAAAACTGGCTGAAAAGTCCCAAACAACAATCATGCCATGTGAATGCCGGGCAGTGAATATCTCCAATAAACGACAATCTAGCCACCATTCCTTGACATTCAATGGCATTATCATCATTACCAACATCCTGGGGTTACCTTTGAGCAGAAACTGAAGTGGACTTGTCATATAAGTACAGTGGCTACAAATGCAGTTGAGGGGCTAGGAAGACTATAGCAAATAAATCACCTCCTGACTCTCCAAAACCTGTCCACCATCCACAAGACACAAGTCAGGAGTTTAATGGAATGCACCCTGCTTGCCTGGATGAATCCAGCTCCAACAACACTCAAGAAGTTTGACACCATCAGGACAAAGCAGCATGCTTGATTGGCACCACCATCCTTCCACCACCAACACAAAATGCAGCATCAGCCATGACTCTTCAGATACGAAGCCAGTTTATGAACAAATGAACTGGAGAATATCCTTGTTTGGATATGTAGCAAGTAACGTTTGTGCCATATGAATTCAAAGTAATGACCATCTGCAAAAAGAGACAATCTAATCATCCCCTCCCCTTGACATTCAAATACATTATCGTCACTGAATCCCATCTATCCTTACCATTGAACAGAATCTGAACTGGACAAGCCAAATAAATAATGTGGCAACAAGAGCAGTTCAGAGGTTAGCGATGTCTGTCCACCATCTTAAAAACACAAGTCCAATGTTTGATGGAATACTCCCCACTTGTTTGGATGAGTGTAGCTTCAACAACACTCAAGAAGTGTGATACCATGCAAGACAAACAGCGTGATTTGCACCACGCCAACAAACATCTATTCCCTTCACCACTGATGCTCAATAGCAGCAATGTGTACTATTTACATGATGCACTGCACAAATTTGTCACAGATCCTGAAGGAGCACCTTCCAAACCCATAACCACTATCAAAATGAAGGACTTGGGAACCAGATATAAGGGAACAACGCTAACTACAAATTCCCCTTCAAGAGACCTACCATTCTGACTTGGAAATGTATCACCATTCCTTCAGTGTTGGTGGGTCAAAATCTTGGAATTCTCTTCTTAACGGCATTGTGAGTCTGCTTACAGTTTGTGGAGTGCAGTGGTTTAAGAAGGTTGCTTTATACCACCTTCTTGAGGGCAACTAGGATGGGCAATAATGATGATCCAGAGAACCACACCTGTGTCTCAGAAGTGAACACCCTCTGGATGAGGTGCTGATCAAAAGGGCTGCTCTCTCTCAACAGTGACATTTGTTAGAGCTGCATGCAACCAGAAGAGTGGGGAGCATTCCATCATCACCTGACTTTTGCCTTGCAGATGGTGGAAAGTGTTTGGAAAGTCATGAAGTGATTTCTAGCTGAATTTCCAGTCTCTGATTTGCTCTTACACAGACAGCATTTATATGGGAGCTGAAAATGTGTTGCTGGTTAAAGCACAGCAGGTTAGGCAGCATCCAAGGAACAGGAAATTTGACGTTTCGGGCCAGAACCCTTCATCAGGAAGGGTTTCCTGTTCCTTGGATCCTGTCGAATTTCCTGTTCCTTGGATGCTGCCTAATCTGCTGTGCTTTAACCAGCAACACATTTTCAGCTCTGATCTCCAGCATCTGCAGACCTCACTTTTTACTCGAAGCATTTATATGGGAGCCCAGTTAAACCTCTGGTCAGTTGTAGCCCTAGGATGTTATAGCGTTGGTATGCCATTGAGTGTCAACACAAGATGTCTAGATTTTTTTCTTGTTCATGATGGTCATTGTTTGACACTTGCCTGCTGGACATATTACTTACTACTTGAAAGTCCATGCCTGAAGGTCATCCAAATTTTGCTGTAATTAGACGCAAACTGCTTTTTGCATTTGGTGAATGGTGTTGAACATTATGCAGTCATCAGAAAACATCCTCAATCCTGATCTTATGATGAAGGGAACGTCATTGATTAATCAGCTGAAGATGCTTGCGGCCAGGACTCTAACTGAGGAACTCTTAAAATGAAGTCTCTGGATGAAATGATTGGCCTCCAAAAACCACAAATGTGTTCTTTGTGCTAAGAATTACTCCAATCAATGGAGAGTTTTCTCTCTGGTTCCTGTTAGCTGTTCCAGATACACAGCACACAGACCTATAGATCAGCACTAGGTTTGCCTCAGGTCTCACTGATTATGCTGCTGCCACTTAGATCTTGGGAGAAGACTTTGAGAAGACAGCCTCTTCCAGACAGGACACAAATGGCAAACATTTAATCAACCACGAGTCAGAGATTCTGTAGGACACTCTTTTACCTGAATCTACAATTACTATGTACCACAGACTTTTAATAAGCAGCGTCTTGCATCAGTCACCTGATAGCAAAGTTTCTTATCATCATATTGATTCTTGCAATAACAGATTAAATACAGCCTGTCAAATGCTAAGTTGTAATAAGGCAACAGGTTCACGTAGTCCATTCACACTGTTTTACTTACAGTTGGCTCTTTGCAGCCATCAGTGTCCAGAGAAGATGGTTACCACTGGCCAAAGGTTGTATCTGACAGTCCACAAGCGCATTCTAACCTCTCACTTACAGGCATCACAAGATTAAACAAAAGTGTCACAGCACACAATAGCATTTTGGTAGGTATTTGGTCCAGGTATTGAGGACAGGAGATACACTTCTCAGATTTGCTGAACATAATGGTTTTATTTCTGTCCATACCCCTGTTTGGTTGTAAGATGTGAATTATGGACTTTGCGAGTAATCTAAAAGATTATAGGAAGTGAATGAATACGTTAAAAATAAAATATTGTAAGGTTGTGGGGAGATGGTGGAAAAGATTATGAAAGGGGAGAAGAATAAGACAAAGTGGACAGCTTTTTATGGTCATGAACCATATGACTCCATTTATGCTGTCATGTTCTAAAATTCTATAATTATTCTTTTAAATTGTATTTTTATACTTCATTCAACTTTGTAGAAGTGAAGCTGCAACTTGTTTTAGTTTCAGACCAAGTAATACAAAAATTAGCAAATCAGTAACAAAATCCATGATATCCCAGCATGTCATTGAACTTCTCTAATTGATTAGCGTCTTCTGCAAACATATTGCATTGATCCCAAATTGGCAGCAGCCTTCATCCAATGCATTTCCTGAATAGCAATTACCTAGCATGATTGAAAAATATAAAACTGTGTGAGTTATGGTGACAGTACCTCGGAGAAAATTGATTTTCTCTTTTTTGGGGTGAGGTTGATTACTGGAGGCCTGTGGTGATGAATATATCACTCACTCCATAGGCACAACTGGACAGCACTGGATTTATATCTAGCTTTGCAATTAGTGATAATCATTCAATGTGCAGACAGAATTATGTGCAACAAATAACAACTCACCATCAAGGATACAGGGATTCCTCAATAAAAATCAGTTAGTGCTGGATACTGTTCTTGTATAGAATCAGATTCACAATTGACCAAATCTACTGGACCATTGGGAGAAAAACATGAGTGCTTAGAATCCTCAGGCAGTACCTCAAAGCTGTAATTAGTCTGTCTGGACAGATTATATATAACAAAATGAATCCCTGACACTAAGAGTTACTGATTCATTTTGTGTTGATGAGCTGTAATAGATTTTACAGTTATTCTGAATTATTCTTGTGGCATAATTGGAGAGAGGTTCTCATTTTAGAATGTGCTGCATCTTCATCATTTAAGCAAAGCCCAGATTTTTTTAAAAAAGATTCTACGAAAACAAGTTGGAGCTGTGGTGGAGGAACAAATAGTTGGAAGAAGTAATCAAAGGGAAAGGGGACAAAAAGTGGTTATATTTTGATGGCTGTTAAAGGGCTACATGTGATCAGAAGAGATGGGGCAGTTTCTTTAAGCCCACTAACTAGACAACAACATTTGAATTAGTTTTATTAATGCCACCAAAGACCTCATAAGTGTGTTTGGCCCCTCACTACCATACACGACGGGCCTAAACCTGTTTCACCATGGACACTGCACACCATTTACTTGTCAAATGCCATAAATCTATCATATGATGCTTGTACAGTTCCTAAATGTTGTAATGCCAATATAAAAGGTTCTTAGGATCTAAAAAAAGGCAGAGGTTGGACAGTAAAAGTACTGCAACCTATTTTGTTGATGATTACAAACCAAATGGTGATTGAGCGTGTTTTTAAGTCAATGATTTCATACCATAAAATTTAATTTAATGAGGACACCTGCTTTAACTCTGCTTACAAACAACTTAGTGGAACTGAGAAGTCTCATTATGAGTCACATTGTCAAGATGGCGAGCATATTAAGATATGAAATTATACTTTTCATTTGCAGTAGAAAAAAGTCATAGCAACATTGAATACAGGAATATGAGTAGGCCTGCGGTCCTTTGAGTCTGTTCCACTATTCAGTATGATTATAAATGATCATCCAACTCAGTACCCTGTTCCTGCTTTCTCCCCCTACCCTTTGATCCCTTCAGCCCTGAGAACATTAACTAACTCCTTTTTGAAAATATTCATTATATTGGAAACTGCATTCTATGGCACAGAATTCCACGGTCTCCGCTTTCTGGTGAAATTTCTTTTCATTTCAGCCTTAAATGCCTCACTCTTTTTCCTTAGACTGTAACCGTTAGTTCTGGACTCCCCAGTCATTGGGAACATTCTTTTTGCATTTACCCTGTTTAATTCTGCTGTAATTTCATCAGTTTCTATGAGATCCATCCTCATTCTTCTAAACTCCAGTGATTATAATCCCAACAAATCCAGTTTCTCTTCACAAATCAGTCACACTGTCCCAAGAATCAGTCTGGTAAACATTTGTTGCTCACCCTCAATTGTCCGAACATCCTTCCTCAGATATTGAGAACATACCTGCACACAATACTGCAAGTTTGATCTCACGAAGGCCCTATAAAATTGCAGCAAAATATCCCTCTCCTGTAAAATCATAGAATAGAATTCCTACAGTGTGGAAACAGGCCTTTTGATCCAACAAGTCCACACCAACCCTCCGAAGAGTAACCCATCCAGACCCATTCCCCTACCCTATCACCCTGCATTTACCTTGACTAATGCACCTAACTCACACTACTGGCAATTTAGCATAGCCAATTCATCTAACCTGCACATCTTTGGATTGTGAGAGGAAACTGGAGCACCCAGAGGTAACCCACACAGACATGGGGAGAATGTGCAAACTTCACACAGACAGTCGCCCGAGGCTGGAATTGTACCCAGGTCCCTGGCACTGTGAGACAGCAGTGTTAACCACTGAGCCACTGTGCCACCCCTGTACTTGAATTCTTTCAATCTGTGTGCCAACATCTTCACTGACTGCTGCGCTTGCATACCTACTTTCAGCAGACTACTCTACAAGGACATCAGGTCTTTCCTGTTTCCAATCTATCATAATTCAGATAATAATTTTCCTTCTTGCTTTAGCTACCAAAGCTACCACATTTGTCCATATTACTCTTCATCTACTATGCACTTACCCACTCACTCAACGTTTCAAATGGCCCAATGGCATCTGGCAAGCTCCTATTTACCCAAACTGAACTCAGGCAGCCAAGGGACTGTGCATTGTATAATCTCTGAGATCATGGTCCAAACTTCTGAAACACAGATCTAATCTCAGAAAGCCCAAACCTCACCTCCAAGACTCCACACCTCACCTCTAAGATCCCAATCCTAAACTCCACCAACCCATTCACTACAACAACTAGCCACAACATCCTGCTTTTAACACGATATAGAGTAAGAAAAACAATTTCATATTTATTTGGCATCCAACAAAAGCAAAATTTTACAAATGTGAAAACAGTCTTAATACAGATTATCTGTTAAGTGCACTACAAGTGTATTTTCTCATGTGAGATGGTGATAAATAAATTTTCTGATCATACATAATAGTTAACGAGCTGGTAAATCACTTGCTACAGCTCTCATTGTGTAACCAATGTTCCTGATGACATATACCTCAGCACTTATTTTTATTTTCTGTAGCTCTGAGACTAACAAGCCCAATCTGAAGATCAGAGCTATAAAATTACACCAAGAAGGATCCATTCTATACAGCAGTCTCTACAATTTCATAATGAAACTGAGGTTTGTAAGGAGCAACAAATATTGGCCAGGACATCATGAGAATTCCAACCCTTCCCCCAGCCCCGACTCTTTCTTCTTTTAATAATATCATTAACAGCCATCTGATGGCACAATTGGGCCTTTAGGTTAATTCTTGATGAAGGGCTCTGGCCTGAAACGTTGATTTTCCTGCTCCTTGGATGCTGTCTGACCTGCTGTGCTTTTCCAGCAACACACGCTCAATTCCTTAGGTTTAACATCTTACCTGAAAGAAATTTGCTGTTTACTTTCCACTAATTTTCTCTAAGTCAATCCACACTAGGGTCTAAATACAAATAATAACCAATACAATGCTCACTAAAATCAGGAACTAATTTTAACACCCAAAATTTAATATGTAATTTGGAAGTTGACATTTTCTCACCCCTTATAAAAAGTCTATTTTAACAAGCTTCACTCTAAGTTCTGAGTAAGAGTATTATTGCTCAATCCTGTCCTTTGTCCTATTCAGTTTTAGATTTAAACAAAAAAATTAATGCTGGGATCAAATGTACATCAGCAGAATTCCAACTTTAGTAGCTAAGATAGCATTTTGAAAGCCTCAGTGAATCTCAAATTTTCTGTAATTTTATTGCATACTTAGACACTTGTGGTCAGAACAAAGTGTTCCCAATTACACATTTTAATCTTAGCTGTCACCAATATGTTGCAGTTCACAAGTGTGTGCATACTGGGTGAAACCCATCTATTACTAACTTGTGTCCTTTTCTGACCTGCCAACTGTAATGTAGCAACACAGAATATGGGCAAACAAGATTCAAACGTTAGTATTCATTTACATTTAAACATAAATGTTTTAATAGATTAAAATAACTTAGTTCTAAGGCAATCAAAGATATACATTGTGCATATTAAAGGAAATAAGGCCATTGTTACAATCCCCAAATCATCACTGAACAATGCACCAGTTACAATGCGGAAAGCTTGTGGAGTTGCACTGGAGCCAAGTCTATCAAGACAACATTGAGCCACTAATAAATTCTCAGGACAAATAGGAAGGGACTTCTAAGGGTTATCAGAAATGTGAAGTTATTGCATTAATCTTTACCACCAGACAGAAAACTATATTGATAATGGTGCAAAACTATTAATATTTATTGAAAGAATGGTCCTCTGGTTCCAATTTTTGAAAATGGAAGCAAGATAATAGAAATCAGCAATCAGTTTTACCTCAGTAATATGTAAGATTTGTAAAAAGAATTGTTAGAGACGTTCTAGATTAGATTAGATTACTTACAGTGTGGAAACAGGCCCTTCGGCCCAACAAGTCCACACCGACCCGCCGAAGCGCAACCCACCCATACCCCTACATTTACCCCTTACCTAACACTACGGGCAATTTAGCATGGCCAATTCACCTGACCCGCACATCTTTGGACTGTGGGAGGAAACCGGAGGACCCGGAGGAAACCCACGCAGACACGGGGAGAACGTGCAAACTCCACACAGTCAGTCTAGATTAATTGTTTATTAATTGTTTTTAATGATATGCAATGGTGGGAATGATCTGGTGTCTCTATGAATTGGAACAGACTGATATTGTGTGGGCTTGGTTAGGAGGTGCAAAGGATACCTCTATAAATATACACTTATAAAAACATGTAAAGATTGACTCCTATTCTAACCTTTTATAAATAGTGTTTTTCTGATCCTAAAGCTGGGGGGAAATGTAATTAACAAAAACTTTTTGGAATAAAGTACAATGTAAATCAGGCAGCAAATGAACATCCACATGTCATGTCTTACTAACATGACTGGATTTGTTTTAGAAGGCTATTGTGTTACTGGATGGAAGTTACACCAAAGACGTTGTTTGCCTGGATATTTAGAAAGCCTGGCTAAGGCCCTTTATCCTAGAGCTTTCCACAAGGTATAATCATGTAAGCTGATGGAGGCTGAAAAACATAATCATTCCCATGGATGTGCCTGAAGACTGGTGAGCAGTGGTTAGGGCTTTTGCTCCTTGCAGTTTACATTAAATAACCTAGATGAAAGTGTTGGGATATGACTTTCAAGTTTGTTGTATTCCCACTGCAAAGAGTAGAGTGAAACCCGTTCATTCCATAGCCCATGCGAATTTTAATGCCTAATTATTTCATCAGATAAACAATGTGCTTTGGTCCTTGAGTACCTGCAAGGGGGAGGGTGAAAATTACTCCCAACTTCTGTCTTTTTGTACGCACAATATTTATATATTCACTGACAAATGATAAATGGCTCAAGATAGTTAAGTTTTGTCCTTTAAAAAACTGGCAACACTGGTCGAGCAGCTTTCTGCTTTGCTACTAGGGTGAGAACAAAGTATATATGCCTCAGTAGAGGTAGGTGCAAAGTAACTTGATATTGAAAAAAAAACATTTGAAGTTATTTCTAGTGTTTTTCTTACCTAAAGCTGGGGGAGCATATAATTTCCAAAAAGGTCTGACTCTTTGAAAAATAACAACTCAATCTCCTATCCTCAACATCAATGTGGTTGAGGTCCCAATACCCTGCACTTAAATCATTCTGATGGTGTCATATTTTGAAATCTCAATATTCCTGAAGGATTATTGACAGTAGGTCTGACATCATTGGCTGTGATTTATTCTGCAACTGCACAGAGCAGTGATTATTGCTGGTGTGTAATGTTTAACTGTTCCAGTCTCACTGGAAAAGTGAATTTAGGTGAAGCAAATGCCAGAGTGGATAACAACAGATTCTTTTCTTTCTGATATGACAGATGTAACTAGTTTATTACAGTGGGTCTTCAAATTGTAGTTTCTTCATGATTTAGCCGTAAAACATAAATAAATTTTGGAATTCTGGGCAGTTAAGACAAAACCCTAAAATGCTGGAAATGATTAGCATGTCTTTTGTGGAGAAAGAAAAAAAAATTAGTATTTCAAGCTAAGAAGCTTACCAATTACACAAAAAAGCTCAATTACAATCTTTAAAAATATTTAAGATTTATGTCAAAGTATAACCAAAATTACAGCTTTCTCACTTAACTAATCTTAGCAGCTAACTTCTTAAAATATAAGTACTGTGGCTCCTTTGGTCAGTCAGTAAGCATGAATCCTGAGATAAGTAATTGACCTCCTGTCCAGCACCTTCAAGGCACAAGGCAGGAGTGCAATGAAATACTCTCTACATACCTGGATATGAGCAGTTCTAACAACACTCAAGAGGGTTAACACCATGCCCACTACAAAGCAGACCATTGCAATGCAATCCTATCCACCACCTTAAATATTCACTCTCTCCATCATTAACATGCATTGGTAGCACTGTGTCTAATAAGGTTCTTGTGCTATCCTAGCATAACAAAAATGAATGCCAAGTGAAGTGGGGGGAGTGAGGGAAGCTAAGCAGAGTGGCTGCAGGAGAGTGGGGTGGTGAGATATACCAAGTGAAGCAGGAGAGTGGGACATCAAGCAAGTGGATTGAGGATAACAAGGTTTCCAGTGACACTACACAAGCACATAGAGCTGGGGTTGCCACTGGTTACTGCTCTAAATACATATCCTATCAATGTCATGAGTGCTGACTTCCTTTGGCGGTGCGGAGATACACCTTTTATATTAGTAGTTAATGCAAATCACGTAGCAGCAATTTCCCAGTGTTAAGGAGCATATTTACAATGTCTCAGAATATCTGGCATGAGTCAGAATGCTCTGGGATTTGCAACACAGTCCTAATCTAGAATCTTCTGAAATATTTTGCATGGGTAAAACTCCATTGAGAAATGCAAATTTATGATTCACTAGATGAAATCCATTCTTATCACCAATCTGAGAATTCTTCACAGGTTTACTGACTTATTACTGCTGGAAAGTGAACTGCAGGAGATACCTACATTTGAATGCATAAGCAATGTGCTTGATTAAATTAATTACATATGAATAGTAGAAAGCAGTTGGGTGGGGGAGACTCTCCTAAATATAGGACATCAGTCTGTGCTGCCCTCTGGTGGTTTATCAGGATGGTTCAGAGAAAAATGACATTATTATCTTTGAATGGTATTTGATAAAAACAGAGATCAAAATATTTTATCCAATAGATTGGGTCCACAAATACACTGATTCGAGCAGTGATATAGATTTGTCTCTGTCAATTCAGCACACTTTCTTACAACTTAGCATTAAAGACATTTTCTCCACCAAAATCAATACACTGTATTATTCAAGAAAGGAGCAAGGGATAAACCAGGAAACTACCAGTCAGTCTAAACTTGAAGGTGGAGAAACTATTGGAAGCAATTCTGAAGCACTGAATTAATTTACATTTGGAGAGGCAGGGATTAATGAATAACGGTCAAATGATTTTGTTAAGGGAAGGTCACGTCTGACCAACTTGATTAAATTTTATGAACAGGTAACCAGGTACATAAATGAAGGTGTTATGACACAGGGTAAACCATCCCCTCCCCCAGCTAAACTTAAACCTGTAACACAGAAAAGATTTATCCCGTGCAGTAATCTGTGAAAATTCGAGAGGCCAAGAACTATTTAAAGTAAAAATTAACAACTTTATTTCTTAAAATATAACAGAAATTAATTAACTAACAATTATTTACAACTCCTTCCTCTAACCTATCCTTTACTTTACTTTCTATAATACTACTCTGATAAAACCCCCGATTACAATTTACTGAAAAATTCAGATTTCAAACCAGTCAGCGGTTGTATCTTCTTTTATATCTTCCTCTGTAGATTTGCTCTTCAGATTGGTGTTGATGTTTTTGCTCTGTGCAAACTCATTCTCTAGACAGTTACCTCTCAGAGAGTTTTTACTAGCAGCCTACATCTGTTGGTCTTTTGACAATTCTCCCCCAACTGTTCATTTTTTTCCAGTCTTATACCCCAAAGCATCGGATTGTGTCATTGGCTTTTAATATTGTCAATATACTAAATATAAACTTGATTGGAGTTTGGTATTTTTTGGGGGGTATAATTTAAACTGATTGGCCTACTTCAAATTTGTTTTTGTCTCCGAGCAACCAGCTACACTAGTTGCTGGAACAAAAGGTTACATTCTGTCTTGCTCAGAACACTTGCTGCTAGCTTTTAACTTTCTTAAAGGTACAGTACACCAACAACTTCATAACACCTCCCACCTTAAGAAAAAATTGAACCATGATAATGAAAAGGTGGCTTCAGGTTTTTCTGTTCTTTAAACACATTACCCTAACATACCGATAATCTTAATCTAAGTTCACCTAAACATCTTCCATAGATATATATAAAACATTAAATAAATACAAATCTCATCTAAATTTTATCAGTTAAATCCACAATAACATATCTGCGATTACATTCCTATGACCTGCAACATGTACAATTTTTAAAATAAGTCTGTAACATAAGACTCCAATGAAATAGTCTCATATTCTTGTCTTTAAAGTGTTCTAAGAATGTTAGAGGATTGTGATCCGTGTACACCATCATTTCCAACACATTGTTCATGACATACACATTAAAGTATTTTAAGGCCAGTACCAAATGCAATAGTTCTTTTTTGATCATGGAGAATTTCCTTTGGTGGATGGTGATCTTCTTCAAAAAGTAACCAACTGTCAGTTCAATCCCATCCTCATCTTCCTGTAGGATTACAACTCCAACTCCTATGTCACTAGCATCGATGGTGACTTTAAAAGGTTTTGATAAGTTTGGTGTAGCTAAAACTGGCTTGGTGGTTAATATTGATTTCAAATGGTTGAATGCCTCCTGGCATGTTCTGTCCACTGAAACTTTGTGTTCTTCTTCAGCAAATCAGTTAACGGTGCCACTAAACAGCTGAAGTTTGGACCAAACCTCTGATAGAATCCACTGAGTCGTAAGAATTGAAGCATCTCTTTCGTCGAGATTGATCATGGAAATTCCTCGATGGCCTGCATCTTTGTGTTCTGTGGGTCAACTTTCCATAACCGATGTTACGTCCCAAGAATGTCACCACAGCTTTTGCGAATTCAGTTTTGTTTAAATTTATCACCTGTTTTGCTTCTCATAGTCATTCAAATAGCTCTGCCAACTGTATCATGTGATCTTTCCAGGACTTACTAAAGATCACTACATCATCCAAATAGACTGCACAGTTTGTTAACCTAGCCACAATACTGTTCGTGAGTCTTTGGAATGTGACGGATGCATTCTTCATTCCAAAGGGGATCACTTTAAAATGATATAGCCCAATTGGGGTTACAAACTCAGACATTTCTTTCGCCGTCTCTGATAAAAGTACCTGCCAGTAACCACACATTAAGTCCAACTTGATGATGTAACTGGCTTGTCCAACTTTCTCAATACAGTCCTCCAATCTAGGAATTGGATATGAGTCCGATTTTGTAACGGCATTGACCTTCCAATAATCCACGCAGAATCGTTGAGTCCTATCCGGTTTGGGAACTAAGACGATTGGCGAACTCGACTCACTCTGGCTTGGTTTGATGATGTCCTCATCGAGCATGGCCTCCACCTCCATCTGGACCTGTCTGGCTTTCAAACCATTAAGCTGATAGGGGTGTTGTTTTATCGAAGCAGTATTCCCTATGTCTACTTCATGTACAATAGCATTAGTCCTCCCATCTGATTCTTGCATATGTCCTTATACTGCAGTAACAAATCTTTCAACTGCTTTTTATGCTCATGAGACAGATAGCTTACAAACCTATCTCACTCCTGAAGGACTTCTTCATTTTTAATCTATTTTGAGGCACAGCAAAATCCACACCATCTGGATTTGATTCCTCACTCTGAGGGGTAGTAACTAAACCTTGTTTCTCCAGTTCTTTCTCTCTAGTATAATACGGTTTCAAAATGTTCACATGATATACCCAATACCTTTTTTTTCTGTCTGGCATCTTTTCTAGATAGTTCACTTGACTCAACTTTTTCTCAATTTGATAGAGACCATTAAACCGGGCTTTGAAGGGATCTCCTATCACTGGTGACAGTACTAACATGTCATCCCCTCAGGAAAATGTCCGAGCCTCAGAGCTTTTATCTGCCACCTGCTTCATTCTACACTGTGCTCTCTTTAGGTGCTGTTTAGCTAACTCACCTATTCAATTTAATTTCTCCCTCATCTCTGATACCTATTCTAAATGTGAGATCTCCAACTTTGGTCCTGTCAATTTTTCTTTAATTAATTTCAAAGGACCTCTCACTTCATGCCCAAATATTAACTCAAAGGGAGTGAATTGAGTAGATTTGTTTGGGGTGTCTGTAATGGCAAACATTACGAATGGAAAACCTTTATCCCAATCATTTGGATAATATTGACAATATGCTCTCAACACATCTTCAAGTTCTAATGCCACCTTCCTAAAACACCCTGGGATTCAGGATGATACACACTGGATTTAAAGTGCTGTGTACCTTAGCTATCCATAACCTCCTTAAACAGCTTAGCAGTCAATTTGACCATTGGTCTGACTGAGTCTTTCTAGGTAGCCCATACCATGTGAAGAAAGCTACTAACTCCTCTGTCACCTGAATTGCCTTGATACTCTGAATGGAATTGCCTCTGGAAATCTGGTAGACACGTCCATTATGGTTAACAATTCCTGGTTCCCACTTTTAGTTCTCAGGAGGGGACCTACACAATCATAACCCACGTGAAAGGTTCTTCAAATGTGGGAATTGGCAACTAAGGTGCTGGCTTTATTACCTGTGGCTGATTTACCATTTGGCATGTATGACACTATGGTGAAAGTTAACCACATCCTTGTGCAATCCAGTCCAATAAAAACGTTTTATACCTTAGCTTGAGTCTTTCATACCCCTAGGTGACCTCCTACAGGTACTTCATGTGCTACCCATAACACTTCCTGTCTGTATGCTACCGGCAACACAATCTGGTGCACTTCGGCCCATTTCTCCTCTGCACTAACCAGCTGTGGTCTCCATTTCCATCTTAGGATTCTATCTTTCAGATAATAACCCTGTCTGCCTCCTTTCTGGAGTAAGCATCCACATATATATTTTTTATCGTCTTGCTATTACAAGTCCTTTCAGGACTAAACACTTCTGTCTGACCCTGTGCCTGTTCAGATTTTTCCTGCAATGTTACGTCAAACAGGGTATCTCCTAACTGAACCTTCATCTTTCTATTTACTTTTCACTTTGTGCTGTAAGTTATGATAGTGGGATCTGGTTACCACATACTCTGTGAAAATACCAAGATATTTCTGTTTTAACTCCTCAGTTTCTTTGTCTTCTTTGGACTTCTCCACAACAAGAGGTGTCACTCCCACCTTGGATCCTGCCAAATCATTCCCAAGAACAAACTGAATTCCTGGAAGTGACACTCGGTCAATCACTCCCAATGTTACTTCCCCAGTCTTGAGTTGGCACTCCAACTTGATCTTACATAGGGGAACACTAAATTTCTGTCCATCTATCCCACAGATTACCACACTCTCGGGTTACCGATCAGAAAGAGTGCATATTTGCTCATCCCTTACTAGCAGCGACTGGTTAGATCCTGTATCTCTCAAATTATGACTTCTTATCCTTCTCCCCCTGTTCTTTCTGAGTAAACTTTACCTACAGAGGCAAATTCTTTGTAGAGACCAGGTACTAACTCCATACCCTGCCCCTGCCTAGACTGTGCACTCTCCTGCAGCTCCTCAGCTTTTCTTGGGTCTCCTTTATACCTTCACTAATGCCACTGGCTTAGCTTCTTTTGCCACATCTTTTCCCCCAGTGCCTTTCTTTAATGACCAGCCCTGTGACTTTATGTGTCCCACTTTCTGGCAGTGAAAACACCTTTTCCCAGAGCCCTTCTGAAACCACCGGGACTGTAATTTTGTGTCCCACTCATTTGCAGTGAAAACACCCGAGGCATTTCACCTCCTTTCCATCCTCTTGGGCTTCTTTTACCTGTGGTAGACTCTTTACAGTGTTCTCTATTCTTGGATTCATAATGTAGGATCTCCCCTTCTCCCAACTTCTATCCCTCACAGGACGAAAATCTGGCAGGAAGTTTGTCTTATGCACCAACATGTATTCATCTGCTAACTCTGCTGCCCTTCTCACTTCCTGAACTTTCTGTTCCTCCACATGAATTCTTACCATCTCTGGATGTGACTTTTTAAACTCGTCCAGCAGAATAATCTTTCGTAGAGCCTCAAAGATGCTATCTATTTTGAAAGCACGCACCCATCGATCAAAATGACTATGTTTAATTCTTTCAAACTCAACATAAGTCTGACCTAGTCCCTTCTTTGTGTTTCTGAACTGCTATCTGTATGCTTCTGGTACTAAATCATAAGCATTTAAAATAGCCTGTTTAACCTCTTCATAATCTCTTGACCCATCATCTGAAAATACGGCAAATACCTCTCTCACTCTGCCTACCAGTTTAGTCTGAACTAGCATTACCCATAAATCCTTGGACCACTCCAGCTGCCTCTCCAATTTTTCAAATGAAATAAAGAAGGCTTCAATATCTTTCTCATCAAAATGTGGCAGAGTTTTGATATATTTGTATATATCACTACCTTCTCTTTTAATCTCCATCCTGTTAACTTGGCTTGGCTGACCAAGTTGCAACTTCTCAAGTTCAAATTCTCTCTCTTTTTGCTCAGCTAAGAACCTTCTCTCTCCTTCTTTTTCCTCTCTGTCTGTTCCTCTCTCCCTTTCATCTCTCTCTTTGCTCAGCCTAAGCACCTTCGCTCTCTCTACTCTCTTTCTCTCTCCCCTTGTTTATCTTCTAACTCCATTTTCCTCAATTGTAATCGACATTTTTCTACCTCGCCTACACTTATCTGTTTCTTTGATACACCTAAGTGTTTGAGTAACTCCCTTACAATTTCAGCTTTACTTTTGTCCTTGGTTAAACCCAAATCTAACTTATTTGCTATTTCTAAAAGAATGACCTTTTTCTTTCCATCTAATTTTCTTGGCAAATTTGAGAATCTTCAAATCCCAGATCCTCTTTAGCAATTTTAAGAGCTATTTCTCTCACTTCTAGTTCAATCAACCACAAATCACTGAAATTAAACAAATTACCTCATCTATGTTTTATTTAAAGATCTAAGACACTAACCTACAAGTATTTAAAATGCTGGGATTTTTTGCCCCAAATCTATTCATATCTCTGTAAACCAGTTCAAATCTCGGACAAAAGCCCATAAACAGTTATGACATGGAGTAAACCCCGCCCCCCCCCCCCCCCACCCCGCTAATTTTAAACCAGAAACACGGAAAAGATTTATCCCGCGCAGTAATCTGAGAAAATTCAAAAGGCCAAGAACTATTTAAAATAAAAATTAATAACTTTATTTCTTAAATATAACAGAGAATACTTAACTAACAACTAATTACAACTCCTCCCTCTAACCTATCTTTTAAATTCCCTTTGGTAAGACTAGTCTGATAAAACCCCAATTAAGATTTACCGAAAAATTCAAGTTTCAAAACCAGCCAGCTTCGAATCTTTTCTTTTATATCTTCCTCTGTAAATGTGCTGTCCAGGTTTGAGGAAGAACAGATAGTCGGGAGAAAGGGAAGGGATAGGAGATCGCTGTTACACACGTCTTTTGATGATAGGATTTATCTTGACTCAATAGGGGTCCCTAGGGGGGTGCCTGATGAGTTCAAAGCTCGTAACTGAGTTGCAGAAGGCTTTGAGTCGTCCCTGTTCTGGTGGGTCACTATAAACAAGAATGTCGATTGGATAAACTACATTTATTATAACCAAGCACGATTTATTAACCATACTAGAGATGCAGTCAAGGGGCTGGCGGAACAACTGGATGCTACCAGTCGTATGACTTGGGAAAATAGACTGGCCTTAGATATGCTCCTAGCTGAAAAGGGGGGTGTTTGTGCCATGATCGGCTCTTAATACTGCACTTTTATTCCTAACAACACGGCCCCTGATGGCTCGGTCACCCGTGCCTTGGAGGGACTTAAGTCACTGGCAGAGGAAATAACTGAAAATTCAGGAGTTAATACTGATTGGACTGGCTGGCTAGAGCGGTGGTTCGGTAAATGGAAGGGAGTGATGGTCTCAGTAATGATTACTCTTCTAGTGGTAACAGGGGCCTTAATCGCTTTGGGCTGTTGTATAATTCCCTGTTTACGGGGCCTGATTACCCGCCTTATTGAAACGGCCCTAATGAAGGGCGACCCGCGTACAGTCGTGGGCATTCACCTCCAGACTGATGCTGATGAGCCTGAGGCTGATTGGGATAGAAAGGCCATGATTATGCTGCAGAAATTACAGACTATATAAAAAGACAGGGGAAATTGATATGGGTAATGTAATTTCTGCAGTTTCATACACTCTCTCTCACGCAGGAGTCACGCATTCTCACATATACACACACACACTCACACCACACACACACACAAACACACACACACACTCTCACACACACACATACACTCACACACATACACTCACACACACACACACACACTCACACCACACACATTCTTTTGGTATGGGTAAGGTGATTTCTGTATTAAGACTGAGGTTTAATTAGTAAAGGCTAATTATAAGCAACTAGGCCACGTGAGAACATGAACCAGAAGTCACCTCTGTTATGTCAGGAACATGGTAACCTTGGGCAAGATACCAAGGAATGCTTTAGCAGATAAATGCTTTAACCAGCAGAATTGTTAAAAACAATATAACATTTAATTAAAGAATTGGCAGAGAAAAGCGTGAAATGTTTTAACCAATGGAATTGTAAAATAATATTTAATCAAAGAATTGGCAGAGAAAAGCATGAAATGTTTTAACCAATGGAATTGTCATTAATGTTTTCACATGTAAAAGTAATGTATAAATATTACTGCTGTAAAATCTTCCGTCGCGATTCTTCCAAAGGTCTTTTTTTTGGAAGCCGCCCAAACTTGCAAGTTTGAAATAAACATCCGTTGCTCATTTGTGTGTCTCGCAGCATTTCGATTTGCCACGGGAAAAGCGGTAGCCGGAGGGGATGAGGGCTGGTGCTGTCAGCTTGGAGTTCGCCTCCTAGGACGGGACCTTGTGGACAGTCTCCCTTGAAGTCAAGGGTTAAAGGACAGTCCGCCGTCGGCAGAGTGTGGAGGCAGAACTCGGTTGATCTGAACCATAGCCCTAGTGTAGAGTAGTTAGCCGAGTGTCAGGGACTATTCTCCGGAGATTTAGAATACCTAGACAGAATTCACTTATAACAGTGTTGATGTTTTTGCTCTGTGCAAACTCATTCTCCAGACAGTTACCTCTCAGAGAGTTTTACTGTTGGTCTTTTGGCAGTTCTCCCCCAGCTGTTCAATTTTTCCCGATCTTATACCCCCAAAGCATCGGATTGTGTCATTGGCTTTTAATATTGTCAATATACTCAGTTCAAACTTGGTTGGTGTTTGGAGTTTTTTGGGGTATAATTTAAACTGATTGGCCTAACTCAAATTTGTTTTTGTCTCCAAGCAACCAGCTACTCTAGCTGCTGAACCAAAAGGTTACATTGTATCTTGTTAAGAACACTTGGTGCTGTCAGGTAGTTCTGCTACCTTTTAACTTTCTTAAATGTACAGTATACCCACATCTTCATAATAAAAGCAATGTTTTTGATGTAGTCTATTTAGACTTCAGCAAGGCTTTCAATAATATCCCACATGGGAGACTGATAGCAAAGATAGGAGTCATAGGATCCAAGGAAATTTGAAAAATTGGATTCACAGTTGGCTGAGTGGCAGAAAATAGAGAGTGATATTTGAAATGTGTTTTTCCAAATGGACATCTGTGACTAGTAGGGTCCCACAGGGGTCAGTGTTGGATCCTTGCTGTTTGTGTTTTATATTAATGATTTAGTTTTGAATGTTTGAATGTTGATCAGTAAATTTGCAGATGATACAAACATTGGTGTGGTAAATATTGAGGAGGATGGCTTTGGATAACAAGAGGATATAGACATGCTGGTCAGAAGGTCTCATCAGTAGCAAATGGAATTCAATCCAGGCGGGACAAACAAGGTGATGAGCGGGAGGACCCTAGGAAGCATCAAGGATCAGAAGGACTTTGGTGTGCATGTCCCTTAAGAACATGTGGACAAAGTGGTTAAGAAAGCATTGGTATATTTGCCTTTGATAGTCAGGGCATAGAATGTAAGAGCAGAACCATTATGCTGGAGCTATATAAAAAGTTGGTTATGTCACAACTGGAGTATTGTCTGCAATTCTGGAATCTACATTATAGGACGGATGTGATAGCAGTGGTGAGGGGGCACAGAAGACTTGCCTGGATTGGAAAGTTTCTGTTATGAAGAGAGATTGGACAAACTGGTGTTGATTTCCTTGGAGCACAGGACAATGAATGTGGACATAATTGAGATGTTTAACATTATGAAGGCACATAGTTAGAGTAGATAAGAAGATACTTTTCTCTTTAATGGAAGGATCAACAAATGGGTCATAAATTTAAAGGAGATTTAGACAATATTTGAAGAAAAACTAATTTCCTCAGAAGCTGGTGGGAATTTGTGTAAGGGTGATATAGGCATAAACCCTCTTATCATTTCAGTATGCATAAGTGTTGGAAATTGGAATTAAACTAGGTAGGTAGAATAGTGTGGACGTGATGGGCTGAAGAGCCTATTTCTGTTCTGTAGGTCCTAATGATTCCATGACTTCACCATTACTGCTTTAGCTCTCTTATTCTCATCTTTGCATCTTTCTACATACTTGACTTCCATGATATCATTACAAGATGGTGGTGGGTAAGAAGTAAAACTAGAAGACCATAAGACACAGGTGAAGAAATTAGGCCATTTGAGTCTGCGTTGCCATTCAATCATGCCTGATAGGTTTCTCAACTCCATTCTCTTGCCTTCTCCCCATAACCCTTGATCCCCTATCTATCATTATCTTAAATATACTCAATGACCTGGCCTCCACAGCCTTCTGTGGCAGTGAATTCCAAAGATTCACCACTCTCCGGCCGAAGGAGTTTCTCCTTATCGCCATTCTAAAAGGTCTTCCCTTTTCTCTAAGGCTGTGCCCTCAGGTCCTAATCTCTCCTACCAATGGAAACATCTTCCCAACATCTACTCTGTCCAGGCCATTCAGTATTCTGTAAGTTTCAATTAGGTCCCCACTCATCCTTCTAAACTCCATCGAGTATAGGCCCAGAGCCCTCAAGTATTCAGGCTCTGTGCCTGTACGCTCCCGTTCCTGCTTGCTTGGCTGGCCGCATTCTTCTTTGCTTTTTATTTTGTTTTAGTTCTTCATTTCTCTTTTGTATCAAAGTTCACCTTTTATTCTTTTCTGTGACTGTGGTGGAGGAAGGTGGTTACAAGGGCCTGCAGCAGTGGCAGCTGTGTGATGGATCCGGATGTCAGTTCATCATGGCCATGGTCGGTGGCTCTAGTCTGTTCGCCCTGGCAGCAAATTTGGTGGTTCTGATTCATTCCTTGAGGCTATGGTGACAATAAGGCGGCTTCAGGTGCGACCAAAATGGCGACAGCTTCTGCATTGGCACCTTGATGCATCCAGTCTGTCCTTCCTTCCTATGGCAGTGTTGCAGTGGCTTCAGTGTGAGCTTTGGCGGTGGCATGTCCTGTCCGGAAATCCGTGCTTCAGTGGCCTCAGGCGGGGTTTCAGAGAAGGCATCACATAGCCATTCCATAAACCCAGATTGCCATGGAGGGAACAAAAGATGGGAAAAAGTGGACTGCAGATGCTGGACATCAGAGTCAAAAGGTGTGGTGCTAGAAAAGCACAGCTGGTCAGGCAGCATCCAAGGAGCAGCAGAAGATGAAGAGCTTGTGCTCAAAACATCGACTCTCTTGCTCCTCGTATGCTGCCTGACCATGCTTTTCCAGCACCACACTTTTTGACAGGGAACAGAAGATGACCTAACTTAGAATCCCTCCAGTGTTGGAGCAGGAAAGTCTGCCCACCATGTTCACATAAACCGCTGAAGAACATCTCACCCAGATCCACTCCCTACCCTATCCTTATAACCCTGCATTTTCCATGGCTAATCCACCTAGCTTTGCACATCCCTGAACACTATTGGAAATTCAGTATGGCCAATCCACCCAACCGGCACATCTTTGGACTGTGAGAGAAAACAAGATAATGCAGAGGAAACTCTTTCAAGTGGGGAGAATGTGCAAACTCTACACAGACAGTCAGCGAGGGTGGAATCAAACCCAGGTTCCTGGCTCTGTGAGGCAGCAGTGCTAACCACTGAGTCCCCATGTGGGCCAAACTCTGTCTCCATTTTTTAAAAATATAATTTCTGTAATTAACATGGTGCCGAATTGTGGCAACCTATACACATCTCACTGAATTTTCGTAAATACAAGTGACAATAAACTGCTAATCTGTTCTCTTCTATTCTCCTCAATTCTATGTAGTAAGGTTAGAGTATTGCCAAACAAAGGGACCTAATCCCTTGAACTTGGAGTCACAGGTAGACAGGATAATGAAGAAAGCATTTGGTATGCTTGCCTTCATCAGTCAATGCATTGAGAGTAGAAGTTGTGAGATCATATTGCAGGACATTGGTTCGGCCACTTTTGGAATACTGCATTCAATTTTGGTCTCCCTACAATGGAAAAGATGCTGTGAAACTCAAAAGGGTTCAGAAAAAACTTACAAGGATGTTGTCAAGTTTGGAGGCTTTGAGCTACAGGGAGAGCCAGGCATTTTCCCTGGAGCTTCGGGGGCTGAGGGATGACCTTACAGAAGTTTAAAAACTCATGAGAGGTATTTAAAAGTGACCTAAGAGGCAACTTTTTCATGCAGAGGGTAGTGTGTCTGGTATTAGCTGCCAGAGGAAGTGGAGGGGGTTGGTACAATCACAAAATTTAAAAGACATCTGGATAGGTTTATAAATGGGAAGGGTTTAAAGGGTTATGGACCAAATGCTGGCAAATAGGACTAGATTAATTTAGGATATCTGGTCAGCAAGGCAAGCTAGACCGAAGGATCTGTTTTCATGCTGTACATCTCAATGACTGTATTCCTTTACACAGCTTCTGGTTCATCAACACTAGCCAGTCTTCATCAACCACATTCTCACACTTTCTGTCACCAGTTGCAACTTGTTTGACTTCCTCTCGCAGCCTCTGTCAATTTTTTTTTCTCTTACACATTTGGACCCATTATCTCCAATACTCCCTCAATCTTTCCAACATATTTCTCATTGTCTACCTCTCTTTCACCTCCCTGCCTCCCTTTCATTTCCATTCTCATCTTCTCTCCACCTCTCGCACTGCCTACACCTCTTTCATACCTCTGCCTCTCCTCTTTATTATCTTTCTCTCACCTTCACACCCAGCCTGCCTTTCTTTCATGGTGATTCTATTTCTCTCTTTCTCTTTTTCACCCTGACAGGTACCTATCACCTCTGCTGCAAGGTGCAAATGTGGGACTAGAGGCAATGCTGTTTTTATTTCAGATTTCTGACAAACACAGTATTTTGTTTTTGTCTAAAATGAAAGAACCAAATAGGTATCAAATAAAATGTTATTAATCTTTGAGGTAAGTATACAACTTCCAGAACTAACATGAATGACAGGTCTAGGCACAAATGCCGAGAAAAATTATGGCTATCTTGCCCCCTGAGGGGATGATAGTATAACGTTACTGGAGTAGTAATGCAGGGGTGTAGAATAATGCTATAAAGCAATTGGATCAAAAGAAGCAGGAACAAAAGTAGGCCATGTGGCCCTTTGAGCCTGATCCACCATTCAATAGTGTCATGACATTCCTCATTTCCACTTTCCTGCACTTTCCTTGTAATTCTTGATTTCCCCTACTGGTCAAGAATCTACCTATCTGTGGGCAGAAAGCAGAGTTAACGTTTCAAGTCTGGTGATTGATGTCTCATGACATCAGAACTGTCAGCAGCTGGGAAAATGTGGCATTTATAATGAAAATGTGTTGCTGGTCAAAGCACAGCAGGCCAGGCAGCTCGCCTGGCCTGCTGTGCTTTGACCAGCAACACATTTTCAGCTGTGATCTCCAGCATCTGCAGACCTCATTTTTTACTCGCATTTATAATGAAGCTGAAGTTGGGGGGCAGTGGGGGAGGTGAATAGCTAGGTGGAGATGGAGCCCAGAGAGAGAGAGATGTGAAAAGGGTAAGTAAACAAGGACATGATTGATAGCAGGCCAGGACAGAAGAAAGACTGAAAAAGTGCTAGTGAGAGCTAAGAGCTGGAGACATCGGATGAACTGTACTGAAAGCAACCCATAACAGGACCAGGTTTGGTGTGGGTAAAAAAATGGAAGGATGGAATCAGGCGCTAAAGTTACTAAACTTGATATTGAGCCCTGGAAGCTTCAGGATCCCCAAGTGGGAAATGAGATGTTGTTCTTCAAGCTTGCGCTGAGGTTTGCTAGAACATTGATAAAATGTAAGTACTTTACAAAGCAATCACCTGTGTCTATGTTTTATCTCACCAATGTAGAAGAGACCGCTTTGAGAATGATGAGTACAGTAGGCAAGATTGAATGAATTACAGGTAAACCACGCTTTACCTTGAAGGTATATCTTGGATTGTGAGGAGGGAGGAGGTAAATGGATGGGTGTTCCACCTTCAGCAATTGCATGGGAAGGTGCATTGGACGCAGGGAGAGGTGTTGAGAATTGAGGAAGAGTGGGCCAGAGTGTCTTGGTGGAAACTGTCCCTGTGGAATGTTGACATGGGAGGGGAGGGGAAAATGTGCCTGGTTGTGACATCCTGTTGGAGGTGGCAGAAATGGCAGCTTACAATCCTTTGGAATGTGGAGGCTGATGGGGTGGTAATTGAACACGGGGAAACCCTATCATTGTTGAGGTATGGAAGGGAAGGGATGAGGGCAGGAGTATGGGAGATAAATCGAACACAGCTCAGGGCTTATTGAGAATATAAGTGGGGAATCCTTGGTTGAGGAAAATGGTGGACATTTCTGAGGCCTCCCAGCAGAAGTTGGCATAATCAGAACAGAAACAAGGGAGAAATTGGGAGAATGCATTGGAGTCCTTACAGGAAGCAGGATGTGAGGATGTATAATCAAGTATAGTCAAAGTAACTGTGGGAGTCGGTGGGTTTGTAGTGGATATCGGTGGCCAGGCTTTCACCAGAGATGTTGAGGAAGGAAAGTGATTAGACAGAGATGGACCAGGTGAAGGTGAGAGCGGGATGGAAATTGGAAGTGAAATGGATAAATGGTTCTAATCAGGGCGAGATAAGGAAGCAGCACCAATGATGTCATCAATGTACCAGAGAAAGAGTTGCGTGGGGGGTCCAGAGTAGGACCGTAACAAGGAAAGTTCCAGGAACCCCACAAACAGACAGACATAACTGGGGCCTATGTGGAAGAAAGTGAGAGGTGCTAAAACAGAAGTTGTTCAGGGTGAGGATGAGCTTGGTCAGGCAGAGGAGGATAGTGGTGGATGGGGATGGTTCAGGTCTCTTTTTTCAAGGAAGAAATGGACAGCCCTGCAATTATCCTGATATGGGGGGTGGGGCAGATGTGCCAAAGGATTGCACATTCATAATGAAGAGGAAGCAGCTGGAGCCCACAAACTGGAAATTCTGATACTGATGTAAAGTTCAAAGAATGACAGATGTAAGTGGGAAGGGACTGGATAAGAGGAGAAAATATCAACTCAAAGTAGGAAAAGTAAGTTCTGTGGGGCATGAGCAAGCAGAAGCAATGGGTCTGCCTGGACCACTCTACATGTAGATTATGGAAAGGTGGTAGAAAAGTAGGATGTAAGTTGTTGGGGGATTGGGAAGCTGTTGCATTATTGTTGACAGCTAGGAAGAGGTGGTTTTTATACTGAAGCCAAAGTTGGGGGAGAAAAAACCTTTCGCTTTCTTTCAGGCATTAAGGACTGTAAGAGGAAACATCCTAGAGGTACCCACTGGAATATTTCTCCTCTCCCCGTCCCTCTGACTCCATCCCCTCTACCAAACCCAACCTCCTTGTCATATATTTATTATCCTTTCTGACTTTCTGCTGTCTGATGCTGAATGTTATGTACTCAGCAAAGGTCGCAGTTTTATCCCTCTGTGCCCCCACTTTAATGAATTTCAGGCACAACATTGACATTGAAATCTTGTTCTGTTGTCTTCTTGTCCCTGCCCATTTCTTTGGACAAGAGCGAGTCCTCTTCCTGCCCCACAAATCCCTTCATCCATCTCCAACACTCCTCCTCCACCTGGATTCCTCCCTCTGGCCTTTTACCTGTATACTTTACCCGTTAATTGAGAACTGTTGATGTGACATTGATTGTCTTAAGTTCTCTGCGTCCCCCCTTACGCATTCAAATCTATCTCCCTCTGAACTGACTGCACTCTGTGCTCTCAGATCCAACCCTGACTTTGTAATTAAGTCTGCCAACAAGGGTGGTTCTGGTGTTGTCTACACATTGACTTCTATATTGCAAGAACCAGTTCTTGAACACCTCCTCCTATCTGACCCAACTATAGAACATCAGGGCATTGTATCTACAACAGTCACTGATCTAATTTCATCTAGTGATCTCTCCACCATTGCCTCCAAGCTCATAGTTCTTCAACCTCATGCAGTCTGCATCTACCTTCTCCCCAAAATCCACAAACTGGACTGCCTGGGCATAACCTTTGTTTCTGCTTGCTCCTGCCCCATAGAATGTATTTCTTCCTACCCCACTGCAACTCTACTTTTTCTCCCCTTGTCCAGTCCCTCCCCATTTATATCCAAAATCCTTCTGATGCTTTATGTCAGTTTCAGAATTTCCAGTTCCCAGGCTCCAGTTGCCTCCTCTTCACCTTCTCTGCACGTGCAAAGCTTTTACATGTCCATTCTGCACCAGGATGGTCTTACAGATCGTTCTTCTTCCAGAAAAGAAAGAAGTCCTGAACTGTTCCCATCCACCACCATCTTCCTCCACTTGGCAGAGCTCATTCTCACTTTGAATAACTTCTCCTTTATCTTTCTTCCAATCAAAAGTGTGGCTTTAGGTACTTGCATGGGTATTGGTCGATTCTGAAATAGGCTGAACTGGTCTTCACCCTCAACAATTTCTCTTTCAAATCCTCCCAATTCTTCCAGACAAAAGGGCATGGGCACCCACATGGGCACCAGCTATGCCTGTCTCTTTGTCGGCTACATAGAACATAGTTACATCAGCACCACTCCCCACCTCTTCCTCTGTTACATTGATGACTGCGGCACCACCTTGTGCTCCCATGAGGAGGTTGAGCAGTTCATCAATTTCACCAACACATTCCAACCCAATCTTAAATTCACATGGACCATCTCTGACACCTCCCTTCCCTTCATGGACCTCTCCATCTCCATCAGTGACGACCAACTCAACACCAACATTTTTTACAAATCCACCGACTCCCACAGCTACCTGGATTACACCTCCTCCCACCCTACCTCCTGCAAAAATGCTATCCCGTATTCCCAATTCCTCTGCCTCGACTGTATCTGGTCCTAGGAGGACCAGTTCCACCACAGAACCATCCATTGCTCCTGATGCAGTCTCCTTTACATTGGGCAAACTGGACATCTTCTCACAGAGTGCTTCAGGGAACATCTCCAGGATACCCGCATCAATCAACCCACCACCCCGTGGTCGAACATTTCGACTCCCCCTCCCACTCTGCTGAGCACATGCAGGTCCTGGGCCTCCTCCACCACTACTCCCTCACCACTGGAGGAAGAATGCCTCATCTTCCAACTCGGAATCCTTCAATTCCAGGGTATCAATGTAGACTTCACCAGTTTCCTCATTCCCCCTCCCCCCACGTTACCCCAGTTCCAAACTTCCAGTTCAGCACCATCCTCATGACCCACCTGTTAATCTTTCTTCCCAACTATCTGCTCCACCCTCCTCTCTGACCTATCACCTTTACCCCTTCCTCCATCCACCTATTACACTCTCAACTACCTTCTCCCCAGCCCCACCCCCTCCCATTTATCTCTCCACCCCCAAGGCTTCCAGCCTCATTCCTGATGAAGAGCTCCTGCCCGAAACATCAATTTTCCTGCTCCTCGGATGCTGCCTGACATCTTGTGCTTTTCCCACACCACTTTAATCTTGATTCTGAAATAGCCTAATAAGCCATTTAGTTGTAACAAAACCACTGCCGAGAAGAAGAAATAAAACTGAACCCACCAACTGACATTGATTTAGATACTGGAAATTACAAAAGGACACTTGCCCAGATGACTGCGCAAAGTTCTCTTCACTATGATCAGGGGTTAATGTGAGGATCGAACTAGTACTGTCGATAAAGAGGATGCAGTAGATGTAATATGTTTGGAGTATCAAAAATAATTCAATAAGATGTCACACATTAGGTTCATACACAAAATATGCGCTCGTGTATTGTAGGTAATATATTAGCAATGGCAGAGGATTGTTTAACAGACATTTGGTGATGATGCAAAGTTAGTTGGGAATGTAAGCTGTGAGGAGGGCACAGAGTCCACAAAGAGGTTTGAAAAAGTTAAGAGCATGCACAAGAAATTATCAGATAGAGTATATTATGGGTTAGCATGAGGTCATTCACTTTGATCATAAGAATAGCAAAGCACAATATGCTTGAAGAAGTATGAAACTTAAACTGTTAATATTTACAGAGAATTAGTTCTCATTAGCTGTCCATCAATTTGAACATGCTATCTACTCAGCATTGTGGGTTTCTGGCATGAGTATTCACATCACTGAACAGGCTGATTCTCTTTGGGTATGTAGGGAAGGACATCATGTGTGGTAGTGAGATCCAGAATGCAGAATTTGCTTTCTTTACTTTGCTTCTCTGTCACCACTCTGCCTTATCATTCAGGACTCAAAGCATCATGCAGATCGATGGACAAGTTGTCATCATTTTGAAAGATTGGTAGCAAGCTCCTCACAATTATTGATGTCACTGCCACCATACTTCAGAGAAAACTTCAGAGTCTTTCCAACATTTATTTTGCTACCCCCACCCGCCTCAAAAACTGTTCATTTGAAAGGTCAGATAAAAGGTTTTGGCAGGAAAGATGCTTTTTGACTACCTGAATGCAATGTCACATCCATCATGATTGGTTTTGCAGCAGATTTTACTGAATGCTTGTCCTTCATTAAGGGTGATCCTACTATTGAATCAGAAGAATGAGGCAGAGGCATTGTCAGTGGAACTTCTCTCACATTCTCATGTGCTACTGTTATGCAGAGCAAATCTCACTGCAGTACAAGTGTATGATGAGAACAGCTTCCGTGTACACTGGAACATTTGTTGACTTCAGAGATTTTTGATGTCAAATACACACTGCCATAGTTTGTAGAAGACTGAACTGGCACAGATGATACAGTATTGGACATCCTCATCCATGATGGCGTTTTGATAGAGGTGCATGACAAGATAAGAAGAGTGCATAACATAGTCAAGAGTCTCTACTTCCAGTTACATGTGTGAGGTTTTATTGTATTGGATTGACCAGGTTTGGGTTAATATGAGTCAAAAAGTGTGGCATTTGGAAAAGCACAGCAGTCAGGCACATCCGAGGAGCAGGAGAATCGATGTTTTGGGCCTAAGCCCATCATCAGGATGAAGAGCTTATGCCTGAAACGTCAACCCTCCTGCTCCTCCGATGGTGCCTAACCTGTTGTGCTTTTCCAATGCCACCCTTTTCAACTCTGATTCTCCAGCATCTGCAGTCCTCACTTTATCCTCTCTGTGTTAATATGAGTTTGATCTGGCAAGGTACACATGACTGTCATAACACCACACGCCCTTTCTGCAAAGATAAATATTTACCCAAAGCCAATGCATATGATTGTACATAGGCATGTATTGTCAATTCGATAATTATAGAAAGAATTAAAACAAAGATTACGAACACGAACATGAACATTTCAAACCTCATTGTAACCTTCGGGGGTTTGACAATGCATCCTAATCTGCAGATTGTATATCCACCTGGAGAAGTCAGCATTTTTCTCTGTTGCACTTATTTGACAGTTTGGTCATCATACTGATAGTTTACATCATTCAACATAACCGCACAAACATCATCTTCAGATTACAATATGGAAAAGTGTGAAAATTGTTCACGTAGGCAGGAAGAACAAAAAAGCAGAGTATTAGCTAAAATGGGAACAATTACAGAAATCTGAGGTATAGCGACATCTAGATTTTCTTGTGCATGAGTCACAAAAAGTTATTAAAAAGGTCTAACAAGTAATTAAGAAGGATGGTGGGATTCTATCTTTCTTTATAAGAAAAGCTGAACATAAATGTAAGGCAGTTGTGCTTTAGTTATACAGGACAGTGAGGCTAGACTTCAAACATTGTGCAGTTTTGATCGTCTTATTTAAGATGTATACATGTTTGAGCTGGTTTAGAGCAATTGATACACGGAAATAGTGAGTTGTCTTATGAGAATAGGTTGGATGCACTGAGTTTGTTTCCACTGAGGATTAGAACAGTGAAGGATGACTTGATTGAAGTGTATATATCCTGAATGGTCTTGACGAAGTGGTGCAAATTACTGCAGACATATGAAGAGTCATCTCATCTCAAAACATTAGCTTGCTCTCTCCACAGATGCTGCCTGATCCACTGTGATTTCCATAGAAAGGATGCTTCCTCCTAAGGTGAATCCAGGTGTAAGGGGTACTGTTTCAAAATTAGGTGTCACTCTTTCAGGACAGAATTGAAGAGAACTTTTTTCTATCAGAAGGTTATGTGACTTTGGAATGTTTTGCCCCAGAAGGTTATGGAAGAGGGTCATCAATAACTTTTAAGCATAAGTAGATAGATTTTTGTGGCAAGTTATTGTTGGTATATGGGAATGTAGAATTTGAAACACAAACCATGACTTTATTGGATGGTGGGGCAGTCTTTAGTGCTAAACAGTCATTTCTGCTTGTATTATTTATATCCACATGTACAACTGCACTGAGCTTTCACACAAGCAAAATACTATGGATGCTGGAAATCTGATAACATAGAAAATGCAGGAATAATTCATATTAGATACATCTTTGGATAAAGAAATAGAGTTAAAATTTTGTGAAAATGATCTTTCATGAGGACCTATCAATGCTGCCAGAGCTGCTGAGTATTTTCAATATTTTCTGTGTAATTTGAACTCTTGGCTATGCAACCAGTAGAGCCTTACTTCCTCGGGGCCAGTTATTACTTCAATAACTGTAAACCATTTTTTGGGATGTCCTGAGTTCTGAAATGTTCTTTTTCCTTTACAATACCCACCCATTCTATTGTAAATAATATTAAAGTCAACAACACTAAGTGATAAAGTATTAAAGGTCTGTTCTGTGAAAACATTTCTTCTCACCTGTAGTGATAATTTTCCACTCCTGTTATCAAGTTCAGCAAATGATTTTGCATGCTGTGCTGAATCTACTGGTGGTTGCTAACATTTACTTTTGGCATTTGTCATCTGCTTCAAGTAACCAGTCTTGCCCAGCAGCAATGATGCAACTATTTTAACTATACTTTCATCCCCTTTTCCAAACCTCAGCTGTCCAATGTTTCATTTGAACAATATTCTTCTGCTCAGATTTTTTTTGTCCTTTTTAAAATTGCAACGTACTATCATCCCATGACAATACTTTTGTTAAATGTACATCAAAACTGCTGTGCTTTTCCAGCACCACTCTAATCTAGACTCTGGTTTCCAGCATTTGCAGTTATTGTTTTTACCCAAGTTAAATATGTGAATATGGCATAGACTTTGGACCAGATAGTGCTGTACCTTTAAGACATTTGACTGTCATCACATATGACATTTCAGTATAAAGGTCCCATCTCACATTCAGTCATTGTTGTGTCATGGAGTAAGTGTAGCATATTCAGTCACCTCCATCTAGGTAACAAATAGATCTGAAGAAGTCATACTTGACTCTGAATGTTAACTTTGTTTCTTTCTCCACAGACGCTGACTCACCTGCTGAGGTTTCTCCATCATTCTGTTTCAAGTTTCCAGCACCTTCAGTATTTTGATTTTATATAGCTGCATAATGTACCCCAATAAGCACAGAACCCAGATTACGCATGGGTCTATGATACTGTCGTTGTGTGAAAAAGTGTTAATAAATTTCTAGACATCACCTGTCTCAACATGATTCAAAATCTTTGTGGACATTTTATGCAGACTCTAAAACATGAAAAACCACTAAACACTCCAAAAAGTATGAAACAAATTCAGTCGAAATGAGGCTGGAAAAGAATGAAAGGTGACTGTGTGTTTACTTGTTACCTTTTGTTTGCACAATTTGTGGGACTGAGGTGGAAGTTTGAAAATGAAAGGGGAGAGAGGGAGACACACACAGGTGCACCGTGGAACTACATGCTGCAGGCGACAACCCTCCCCTCCTTGATTTGTAGCCCCGCCCCTTCCGCTCGGGAGGCAGGACTTCATCGGGTCACGTGTGTGTTCCTCTCTAACTTGCCCCCGGAGCTGAGGGTCCCGGGTGGTGGTTCCGGTGTTGGGCGACGGATTCTCAGGTAAATCCGGGCGGCGGCCGGGCTGGCTGGCTGGCTGGCTGGCTGGCTGTCGGTCGGTCGGTCGGCCGGCCGGTCGGCTGTCTGTCTGTGTCTGTGGGGGAGTCGAGGCCAGGTCTGCAGATACTGGGCCTGGTTTCAGGGCTGTTCCCGGAGCCGGGCTGTCCCGTCCCGAGTCTCTGTGGCGGCTCCGGGAGGTGGAAACTGAGTGAAATCTCATCCCGATCTGAAGCGGGTGTGAGTGACCCCGCCTCTCCGCCCGGGAGACCCTTCCTCCCCCTGGAGAGGCCCCAAGCCCTTTGGGCTCCCCAGGTTCACGTCCCAACTCCCCAAACCCACCCCCCCCCGCCCCCAAGTAAAAGTCTAATTCTTTCCTCCCCGCGTTATATTTGGAATTTACATCTCAGATACATTTGGCCACAATCATCCTGACAGGCCAGCTGGTGGAGTGACACAAACTCAGAACCCTCTGGAGTAGTAACTTCATTTGCACTCACTGAAATTACCCCTTGTTTACAGTTAACCATGGAATAGTCATAGTCACAGCATGGAAACAGACCCTTCGGTCCAACACGTCCATGCCGACCAGATATCTCAACCCAATCCAGTCCCACCTGTCAGCACCTGGCCCATATCCCTCCAAACCCTTCCTATTCATATACCCATCCAAATGCCTTTTAAATGTTGCAATTGTGCCAGCCTCCACCACTTCCTCTGGCAGCTCATTCCATACACGCACCACCCTCTGTGTGAAAAAGTTTGCCCCTTAGGTGTTCAGATACTCACTTACCTTTGATATTCTGACAGGGTCGGAGCAGTTGTTTAAACAGTGATAAGTTTATAAATAGATGTTGTCGCTCTCGTGTCTTGCTTGAACTTGTCACCAGTCTACTTGTTTTGACAAGTTCAGATAGGGTAAGCTAATTTTCCTCAGGGTGCCCTGATTCATATTGAAGCAGGTTTAGTAATAGATGGCACAGACAAAATGAAAATAATGTTTTGTAATTTAGTTTTGTATTGCACAGAAACAGAGCCTATATCAGAGGTTTGCAAACAGCATTATTGATTTGATCAACATGAAGAAGAGCTGAGCTGGTTTTTTTGTTATTGTGTACACACCTTTATCAGCAGATGAGCTGAATTTAGTCAGGCACTTTGCTGCTTTATGTTCTTGTCACTGTCTCAATGCAACTTATTTGTCAATCTTGATCCCTAATCAAACGTGTGAGGAGCCTCAAAGCACAGGGCAGTGAATGAACTGAGGTTACCTTCTCCAGCTGAGACTTTAGTCAAAGAGTCACCTCACTTTACTTTCAGCCAATGTAAGGCACAAAAATGACCATTTGACTCAACTGTTCTGTGCAATTGTTTTAAAGTCTGAAATGAGAATCTGTTTGCCTGACTTAATCTCAACTCAATAACATGTTCTTTTTTTTTCGTGAATATATCTAGTTTTCTCTTAAATGCATCTGCAATATACTATTTACCTCACTACTTTTGATAGGAAGAATGAGGAGTGGCAATACAAACTAAGTGATACAATTTTAAAGGAGATGCAAAAAGACAAGGGATTGTTTGCACACAAATATTTGTTGAAAGCATGCCTGTTTAACACTGTAGTTATTACAGTATTTTGGGTGATGGGCTTCATAAAGTCCATTAAAAGACTGAGTACAAAAGTCAAGGAATTGTACTGAATCTATATACAGGTAGAACATTAGTTTGATTCCAGTAGATATATTCAGTACAAATCCAATTTACGAGGGGCATGAATGCTTTGGAGGGGATAGAAAGAAATCTGTTACAATGGACTCTGACGAGGAATTACTCGTATGTGGAAAGACTGAAGATGCTCACCACCTCCTCCCTTGAGTAGAAAAGGCATATTGTGGATGCTAGAAATCTGATATAAAAGCAGAGTGCTGGACATCTGGCAGCATCTGTGGAGAGAAAGACAACAATTAACAGCAAGCACTCGATTTGATAACAATATTCAAAGTCTTTGTTTTAAATATTCTAAATATAGAAACTTTGTAATGGCTGAAAAGTGAAAATCCTAAGGAGAGAAATTTGAAAAGGTTGGTAAAAGACCCTTAGAAAGAACAAACTTATTGTGCAGTGAGCAGTTAGATTTAGAAAGGGTGGAAGAAACAGAGACTTCAAATGGAAACTGGATAAATGTTTGGAAAAGCAAGTTGCATTGAAAAAGTAGGGCTAACTGGTTTGTTCCTTCAAAGAGCCAATGCAGTCTTGATAGTCAAAATCACAATGCACAGAAGGAAGTTAATTCAGTGTTTCATACCATGGTATGCACCTACCAGTTGACAGTTTGGGAGCTCACGGGAGCCACTCTCCTTGACCTGAGTAACCCTTCTTTTGGGCATCAGACATTCTGGTGGTTGGGGCTTAACACTGGGATGTGATAGTAGCAATTGGAGTTAGATTGAGAATGATAGTTATATTAATACAAGTTTCCTGGGCCTTACTCAAGGAAAGCAAACCATATGCTTTCTATTTTTACATTCTCCTGCTGTACTTCTTTGCTGAACACTCATATTTCTGTTCTTATACAGCTGCTCCTGGTGATGCTGAAGTTGCGGCAGAGCCGTGCAGGATGAGCAGATTGCCGAATGTCCAGGAGGAAGCTCGAGCTGATCGTTTCAATTCCAGTGCTTCTCTTAGTACCACACATTCCATTCATACATCTCAACTTGCAGCTAGATTAGAGCCTTACAGTGACAGGAAACCTATTTCTGATGTCAGGAGGACTTTCTGCTTATTTGTTACTTTTGACCTTTTATTTGTTGGTTTGCTGTGGATAATAGAATTAAATGTAAGTATTAAACTTCTTTTTAATGTAGGCTTCTGCGATCAAGTTAATAGCTTTGTATATATCCCTGTGTATATTCTGCAAATGACTTGTTGCCCCTGGTACCCTTTGACAACACATGCAGACTGGGTTAAGTTGATCAAATTGTTTGAAATGGAAGAAGTGTGATGAGAGGCTCAGATAGAGAATTGAGATGAGTTGGTGAGTTAACCATGCTGGGAATGGATGGATAGAGGCTTTGATAAAATATGGATAGCATGTGGTTAACAATTATAACCATCCGTCAATGAGACTAACTACTTTTTTGGAGATCAAAGGACCAAATATTTTTTGTACTTTTTAAAATAGTTTTATTTTATTGCCATTGTGAGAGTCTCTCCTCTTAAGTCACTAAATGTAAGTTTGGCTGGTATCTCTGCACATTGCTAGTCACATGTTTAACAACTTAGCCACACTTAGGCAAAGTGTCACCTCACTTTATGCACACTCTCGATCAGTGTAAGGCACAAAAGTTACCATTTGACTCGACTGGTCTATGCAAGAAGGCAGAGTCAAGGTTATTTGTGCACAAATCTTTGACGTAAGCATGACTGTTTAACAAAGCAGTTAATACAGTATTTTGAATAATGCACTTTATAAAGGACTGAGTACAAAATTCAGGAAAATGAACCGAGTCCATATCAAATACTAATTTGACGCCAATAGTTGCGTTGAATCCAAATCTAATTTAGGACGGGCATGAACACTTTGGAAGGGACACAGATTTATTAAAATGGTTTCAGGGATGCGAAATTACAAGTACATGAAAACACTTGTTCTCCTTTTGAGCAGAGAATTGCTGATTTGTTCCTCAAAGTTTCTTTCTTGCTCCTTTAGTCCAGCTTTACTCATATTTTAAGTTCTGTTTGCCACTCTAAATTTTCACATCTGTTCCTTAGATAGCATTAGCGATGTTCTATTGGTTGGATGACCAGATTACATACAATGCTGTCTTGAAGAGATCTGATTGTACCTTCTTTCCATAGTCAGAGCACATTCCAGTGTGTATTATTTAAACCTTCATTAGTTTCAATTTAAATAGTTAATTTAATAAAATTCTGGAATTGATAGTTAGCCTCAGTAGTGGTGACCATGAAACTATCATTGATTGTTGTAAAGACCAATCATCTCGTTCACTAATGCCCTTTAGGAAAGGGAGTATGCCTGGTCTGGCATACATGACTTCAGATTCCCAACAATGTGGTTGACTCTAAACTACCTTCTGAAATAGCAGAGCAATTTGCTCTGTTCGAGAAGGCCTCTCGCTACCGCTAACTCGAGGGAAATTCAGGAGGGTCACAAAACTTTGATCTTGCCAGAGATCTGCATATTATGTGTTTTAAAAGACTTCTGATAGATAGCTTTCCTTGTGTGAACCTCATTTAAGCTTCCAGTATTGCTGTACACTCAGCTTTAACCGAAATATAATCTTTTAGTAATTCCCGAAGGCCTGCCTAAACTCTACTCAGCAGATGCCATATTACAAGCCCCTAGAAGTTTAAGTTTCCCATTCCTTGCACAACCAGCTAAGAACTAGTTTCCAGAATGATTGACTGCAGTGTTGATTTTTGCCAAAATAGATGCTACTAACCTTTAATTTCTTCCACGCTCCCAGTTTGCAATTGTCACATTTTGAGTTTACCCCAGAAAGAATTGTCCCAATATATTTGGCCCATTACCATTTCCTCTTCACACTATGTACTTTTCGGACATGTATGTTAAGGGAGTGGGTTTCATGTGTTGGACTAGTGGGTGAAAATGTCGCAATATTCCAAAGAGAGAGACTCTGTCTCATGTTTTCCTAGTTCTTTTTTCTGAGGCTCTTGGATTTGCAGAACTGAAACTGATTATTTTGGTTTAGTTTAACTTAAGGTCAACTTAATGGGTTTTTGGCATTCATTCGCACTTAAACTGATCCCACTGGTTTGAGGACTGTAAATCATTCAGATCTGTTTTGAATAATATGACCATAATAATATAGACTCCTAGAACTTTCCAATGTGGTGAGTCCATTTGGCCTAACATGTCCAACTCTCTCTGATAGAGTTCCGCACCCTGACTATGCCCTCTTATTTATTTTTCGTGATATTAGCTAACTCCATACAAATACACCCAGAGTAACAAAAAGCCAATTCTTTTGGATGTTCATTGAGTTATTAGTTCTAGATTTCCACGGTAAATCAGTATTTTGAAGAGTTTCGGAATGGACCACCACACTTACACTGGCAGTGATCCCATGGGAAACGTGATTAATAACCGCAATGTATTGGAATATCACAAACTGTATTGATTCTTTTAGGATAGCTTGATAATTTTATTTTCTCATGGAATGTAAAGTCAGCATTTGGTGCCCAACTCTAATTGATGGTGATAATGAGGGCATTTCTTAGTGTTTACAAATTCATAGTGTTTAGTATATCTGATCCATCTTTAACATCTGAATAACTGCCAATATATATCTGGATGTTTGATTATTTAACTCCCAGTTTCAATAACCATTGCTAGCAAAATAATTCCACTTGTGTCTTTTTGTTTTCTAGGTAGATGGTGGCATAATTCATAGTTTAGAAAGTGAAGTCATTCACTATGACTTCCATAAATCTTACTTTGATATCTTCGTGAGTAGATTTTCTCTTGAAATTCTTACTTAATGTGGCTTTAAATACTTTGCAGTTTTTAATCTAATTCTCTTTGACCTTCCCAGTTACTGGCAGTATTCCGATTCCTTATGCTGGTTATTGCGTATGCTCTGTGTAGGTTAAACCACTGGTGGATGATTGCGGTGAGTGCTATGACAATATTGTTCTTGCTCCCTTTCTTAAGACATTGAAAATCTACTAAATGTCAGACAGAAACTGCCCTTTTCTTGAATCCTGGGCAATCGATGCAGTGGAAAGAAGCCATTATCATATCCATTTAGGAAATGTGTAGAATAAAATTCTTGCAAATTGGCCAGCAGTTTGCTGTAACCAAAGTCTTCAAAAGGGACTTCTTCTTAATCCAGTGACTTGGCGATTTACGTTGAGTGATCTGTCAGCCTTTAATTTAAGTAGCTAATCTGGTGCACACAAAAAAAATTTACTTCAAATGTTGTTTCACTGTCCCACATACTTTTGAACAATGCAGAAACGGTGACCCCTGTAAGGGCTGGACAGTGCAGATAAGGTGTTGGGTAGTGATGACTTAATTGCTATTGTGTGTGTCTGATCGAATGAATAATTTTGGATAAAGTATTATCATTTTCAGGAGTGGGGCCACCACTCCAACTTTTAAAGAAGGTTAGATTAATCTTTCATCAGTACTGAGCAGTGAATTACAGAATCTATAATTTCTCCTCCTGTTACTGTAAATGCTTCTTGTCTTCACTGTTCTTCTCTTTCACAGATTACAACAGCTGTCACCAGTGCCTTTCTAATTGTAAAAGTAATTGTTTCCAAGGTATGTACTGACTTTGCATCAAAATGCTGAATAAAATAGTCACTAAGGTGAGACTGACTGCCCTTGAACGTTAAAGTAGCATTTGACAGAGTATGACATCAAAGAAAAATAGCAAAAATGAAGTCAGCTGTGTTGGAATTGGGTGGAAAAACTCTTCACGTTTTGAACTAGTACATAGTCCAAAAGAAGATGGTTGTGATTGTTAGCAGTCAGTCATCTTACTCCCAGGCCACCACTGCCAATGTTTATCAAGATAGTGTCCTAAGCCACCCATCATCAGCTATCTCAAAGATCTACTCTGCAGTCAGAAGTGGGCATGTTTGTTAATGATTGTACCTTGTTCAACACCAGACCTCAGATACTGAAGCAGGCTGTCTTTTCAACAAGGACTAGGTAACATTCAGAGCTGATGTACACATAAATGTTACTAATCACTCAGATAATGGCAATCTCAAACTTGAAAGAATCTGTGTCTCCCCTTGATTTAACTGATGTTACCATCATGAATTTCTCACAATCAACAAACTGGCTAACCATTGACCAGAAACTGAACTTGACCATCCATTACAGTTGCAACAGCAGGTTAGAGTCTAGGAATTCTACAGTGAGCACCTCAGCACCTGACTCCCAAAGTCTCCCACTATTTATAAGGCAGAATTCAAGAGTGAAGTGGACTGTTCTCCAGTTTCTTGGATGGGTGCAACTTCCAACATTCCCCTAACTCAGCATCACCAATGCACAATGCCAGCAGTGAGAACCATCTACAACGTTAATTCACCAAGATTCCTTTGACAGCGCCTTCCAAACTCGTGCCCTCTAGTACCTAGAAGGAATGGAGCCCTGGGCTTGCTTTTTGTTAATCATCAGGAGATGTGGGCCAGCATTTATTGCCTATCCCTGCTTGCCCTTGGAGGTGATGGTGAGCTGTTTTCATGAACCATTGTGTGCAGGTACACCCACAGTATGTTAGGGAAGGAGATCCAGGATTTTGACCCAATGACAGTGTAAGAAAGGTGATGTAGTCCAAGTTATGAGAGGAACTTGGAAGCGTCGATATTCCCGTGCATTTGATGTCATGTCCTTTTAGATTAGATTAGATTAGATTCCGTACAGTGTGGAAACAGGCCCTTCGGCCCAATCAGTCCACACTGACCCTCCGAAGAGTAACCAGCCCAGACCCATTTCCCTCTGTGAGCAATTTACCATGGCCAATTCACCTGACCTGCACATCTTTGTGACTGTCGGAGGAAACCGACGCAGACAGTCGCCCGAGGCTGGAATTGAACTTGGGACCCTGGTGTTGTAGGCAGCAGTGCTAACCACTGAGCCATCATACTGCCCCTTAGATTGTAGTGGTAGGAGGTTTGGAAGGTGCTGTCTAAGGAACTTTAGCGAATTTTTATAATACATATTGTAGATGGTACGCTCTACTGCCAGCGTGTGTTTGTGATGGAGAGATTGAATATTCATGTTGCTTTGTCATGGATGTTGTCAAGCTTTGGTGTGCATTGTTGCAACTGCACGCATTCAGACAATTAGGAAGAATTACATCACATTCTTAATTTGTGCCTTGTAAATGAAGAGCAGGCTGTGTGGGGTAGGTGACTTGTTGCAGGATTTCTAGCCTCTGTCCTGCTCTTGTAGCTATAGTATTTATATGGCAATTTTCTGGTTAATAGTAACCACCAGGATGTCAGCAGTGGAGGATTCAGCAGTGGTAATACCTTCAAATGTAATGGGGCAATGGATAGATTCTGACTTGAAGGATATGGTCATTGCTTGGCACTTCTGTAGGGTAAATGTTATTTGTCACCTATCAGTCCAAGCCTGGATATTGTCCAGGTCTTGCTGCATTTAGACGTAGACTGCGTCAGTGTCTGAGGAGTCATAAATGCTACTGAATATTGTGCAGTCATTAGCCAGTGTTCCCATTTCTGACCCCTATGATGGGAAGAAGATCATCAATGAAGATGGTTAGCTCTTGGATACTATTCTGAGAAATGTCTGCACCTATGTCCTGAAACCAAAATGTTTAAACTCTTAGCAACTGCAACCATCTATCTCTTGGTGCGAAGTATGACTCCAATCAGCACAGAGTTTTGCCACAGTTCCCATTGACTAGTTTTGCTGGAGCTCCTTAATGGCACACTGTCAAATACAGCCATGATGCCTAGAGCCTGTAACTCTCACTTCACTCTGGAGTTCAGCTCTTTTGTCCATGTTTGAGTCAAAGCCATAATAAAGTCAGGAGCTAAGCAACCTAAGCAGAACTTTAAATTAAGTGTCAGTGAGTAAGTTATTGCCAAGTAACTGCTGATTAATAGCATTGTGAAAGATTCCTTTCATCATTTTTACAGATAAGTGAGTGTGAACTGATGGGGCAATAATTAACCAGGTTAAATTTGTTCTGCTTTTTATCTACTGGACATATACGCTGAGTGGATGCCAGTATTGTAATCATACTGTAACAGTGTGAAATGTTAAAATGAATGTGTAAACATTCTGAAGCATTGTTTATGGAATATTGTAAGGGTCCTTCGAACACCACCATCTCGAGGCTCCTCTACAAACCACCCACTGTCCTGATTTGGGACAATATTGCTGTTCATTCACTGTCATGGTTCAGAATCCTAGAATTCACTTCCTCCTTGTACTGGGTATACCCAAGGATTGTAGCAGTTCAAGAATGCGGCTCATGATCACTTTCTCAAGGGCAGTTAGACATGGCAATAAATTGAGTTTAACCAGCAACATCCACATCTTGTGAAAGAATAAATCCATTAAAAACTGAGGTTTTCTTCCATCACTATCTTTAATTTGTCAATGGTTTTCATTTTAATTTAGCTCTTGGTCCAAGGTACTGCCTTTGCTTATTTACTGCCAATCATCTCCTTCATACTAGCCTGGATTGAGACTTGGTTCCTGGATTTTAAAGTGTTGCCACAAGAGGCAAAGGATGAAAACAGTAAGTACATCTACTGCTTCTTTGCGTTGTCTATTCCCCACAGGCTGTCCTCAGATAATTATAGGCATGTGATACAGATGGTACACAATAATTTGATTTGTAACACCAAATTTTGCAATGAAGCCAGTTCAAGTCCTAATTTTATCCACAAGACATACAGCAGATATAGGCTATTCAATGAGATCATGACTGATCTGATAATCCTCAACTCCACTTCCCTGCCTCTTCCCCGTAACCCTTGATTTCTTTTCTATTTAAAATTCTGTCTCAGTCTTGAACACGGTTAACAACCCGGCTTCAACGACGCTCTTTGGTAAAGAATTCCAACAGATTTGCTATCATTTGAGAGAAGAAGTTCCTCCTCATCTTTGTCTTCATGTGCGAATCCTTATTCTGAGATTATGCCATCTTGTTCTCGATAAGGGGAAACAATCTTTCCGTATCTACCCTGCCAAAACCCCTAAAAGTGTTGCATGTTCAATAAAGTCGTCTCTCCTTCTTCTATTTTTATTCTTTTTAAGAAGGGCGGCACGGTGGCACAGTGGTTAGCACTGCTGCCTCACGGCGCCAGGGACCTGGGTTCAATTCCCGCCTCAGGCAACTGACTGTGTGGAGTTTGCACGTTCTCCCCGTGTCTGCGTGGGTTTCCTCCGGGTGCTCCGGTTTCCTCCCACACTCCAAAGATGTGCGGGTCAGGTGAATTGGCCATGCTAAATTGCCCGTAGTGTTAGGTAAGGGATATATGTAGGGGTATGGGTGTGTTGCGCTTCGGCGGGTCGGTGTGGACTTGTTGGGCCGAAGGGCCTGTTTCCACACTGTAAGTAATCTAATCTAAATTCCATTGAGTAGAAACCTAACCTACTCAATGTCACATTTTAAGACAGTCCCTCTGTCATGGTGTCAGCTTTGTGAACCTTCTTTGCACTGCCTGTAATGCCAGAATATCTTTCCTTACATGAGGGAGCCAAAGCTGTTCAAAGTATTCCAATTGTGATTTAACCAGTACCTTGTATAGTTTTAGCAAAATCTCCCTCTTTTTACACACTGTTATCTTCTAAATAAAAGCCGACACTCCATTTGTCTTTCCTATTACTTGCTGAACATGGTGCTAATGTTTTGTGATTCGTAGACAAAAGATCCCAATCCCTTTATTCCATAGCTTTCTGCAGTCTTTCTTCATTTAAATAATCAACTTTTTTTTTCTTCCTTGCCTCACATTTTACCATATTCTATGTGCCAAGTTTTGTCTACTCTGTTAATCTGTCTATTTCCTTCTACAGACACCCTCACTATTAGCCTTCTCAACTATTTTTGTGTCATCTGCAGATAGTTAATGTACTATCTTCATCCATGTAATCTGTATATATATATCGTAAGTAATTGTGGCCCCACCACTGATCTCTGTAGCACACCAGTAACTTTAGATTACTGTCCTGAAAATGGCCTCCTTACCCCAACACTCTCTCTCTTTTATTAGTTCGCTAATCACCTATTCATGCTAATATACTACCTAGAACACCATGAGTCATAGATCCCTTGAGATGTACAACACGGAAACAGACCCTTCAGTCCAACTCAGCTGGCCAGATATTCAAACCTAATCTAGTTCCATTTGGCCCATATCCCTCTGAACCCTTCCTATTCACATACCCATCCAGATTCCCTTTAAATGTTTTAATTGTATCAGCCTCCAGCACTTCCTCTGGCAACTCATTCCATGCACACACACCAACCTCTGCGTGAAAACGTTGCCCCTTTGGTACCTCTTAAATTTCTCACTCTTACCCTAAACCTATGCCCTCTAGTTCTGGCTCCTCCACCCCAGGGAAAAGACCTTGTCCGTCTACCTTATCTTTGCCCCTCCATGATTTTTTTAAACCTCTTATAAGGTCATCCCTTAGTCTCCAGCACTCCAGGGAAAATGCCTTAGCCTATTCAGCCTCTCTCTGTGTAGCTCAAATCCTCCAATCCTGGCAACATCGTTGTGAATCTTTTCTGAACCCTTTCAAGTTTCACAACATCTTTCCGATAAGAGGGAGATAATAATTGCACATAATATTCCAACAGTGGCCTGACCAATGTCCTGTACAGCTGCAACATGACCTCCAAACTCCTGTACTCAATATTCTGACCAATAAAGGAAAGCATATCAAACACCTTCACTATCCTATCTCCATGTGACTCCACTTTCAAGGAATTATTAACCTGTTCTCCACAGTCTCTTTGTTGAGCAACATTCTCTAGGACCTTAACATTAAGTGTATAAGTCCTGTCCTGATTTGCCTTTCCAAAATGCAGCACCTCACATTTATCTAAATTAAACTCCATCTGCCAATTGGTCCATCTGATCAAGATCCCATTGTACACTGAGGTATCCTTCTTTGCTGTCCGCTACACTTCCAATTTTGGTGTCATCTGCAAACTTACTAACTATACCTCTTACGTGCACATCCAAATCATTTATATAAATGACAAAAAGCAGTGGACCCAGCATCGATCCTTGTGGCACACCACTGGTCACAGGCCTCCAGTCTGACAAAAGAGCCCTCCACCCTGCCCTCTCTTCTACGTTTGTGCCTGTTCTGTATCCAAATAGCTACTTCTACTTGTATTCCATGCGATCTAACCTTGCTAACAAGTCTTCCATGAGGGACCTTGTCAAATGACACCAAAATTGGAGGTGTAGTGGACAGCGAAGAGGGTTACCTCAGATTACAACAGGATCTTTACCAGATAGGCCAATGGGCTGGGAAGTTGCAGATGGAGTTTAATTCAGATAAATGCAAGGTGCTGTATTTTGGGAAAGCAAATCTTAGCAGGTCTTATACACTTAATGGTAAGGTCCTAGGGAGTGTTGCTGAACAAAGACCCCTTGAAGTGTAGGTTCATAGCTCCTTGAAAGTGGAGTTGCAGGTAGATAGGATAGTGAAGAAGGCATTTGGTATGTTTTCTTTTTAATTGGTCAGAGTATTGAGTACAGGAGTTGGGAGGTCATGTTGCGGCTGTACAGGACATTGGTTAGGCCACTGTTGGAATATTGCTTGCAATTCTTCCTTTTGGAAAGATGTTGTGAAACTTGAGAGGGTTCAGAAAAGATTTACAAGGATGTTGCCAGAGTTGGAGAATTTAAACTATAGGGAGAGATTGAAAAGGCTGGGGCTCTTTTCCCCAGAGTGTCGGAGGCTGAGAGGTGACCTAATAGAGGTTTACAAGATTGAGGAGCATGTATAGGGTAAATAGATAAAGTCTTTTCCCTAGGGGCGGGGAGTCCAGAACTAGAGATCAGTTTAGGGTGAGAGGGGAAAGATATCGAATTGACACAGAGGGTGTTAAGTGTATGGAATGAGCTGCCAGAGGAAGTGGTGGAGGCTGGTACAATTGCAACATTTAAGAGGCACTTGGATGGGTATATGAATAAGAAGGGTTAGGAGGGATATGAGGCAGGTGCTGGCAGGTGGGACTAGATTGGGTTAGGATATCTGGTCAGCATGGATGGGTTGGACCAAAAGGTCTGTTTCCATGCTGTACATTTCTATGACTCTAAATACCTTAAAGTCTATATAGATCATGACCAATGCTTTGCCCTCATGAAACCTCTTCACCACTTCTTCAGAAAACTCAACCATGTTTGTGAGACATGATTTCCCTCGCACAAAGCCATGATGTCTATCCCTTATCAGTCCTTTCCATTCCAAATTCGGGTAGATCCTGTTCCTCGGAATTCCCTCCAACAACTTGCCCACCACCAATATCAGGCTTACCTGTCTATAATTCCCTGCCTTTTCCTTACCACCTTTCTTAAATAGTGGCACCACGTTGGCCAACCTCCAGTTTTCAGCACCTAACCTGTGACTATTGATGATACAAATATCTCAGCAAGGGTACCAGCAATGACTTTCCTAGATTTCCACAAAGTTCTATTGTACACTTGATCGTGTCCTGGGGATTTATGCACTTTTACGCACCATCACCTCTGTAATATGGACATTTTTCAAGATTTCACCATCTATTACCCCACATTCTATATCTTCTATGTCCTTCTCCACAGTAAACACTGATGCAAAATACTCACTTTAGAATCTTCCCCCATCTCCTCTGGTTCCACACACAGGCTGTCTTGCTGATCGTTAACGGGCCCTATTCTCTCCGTAGTTACCCTTTTTTTGTCCTTAATAAATTTATAACCTCCCTTTGGATTCTCCTTAATCCTATTTGCCAACAGTTATCTCATCTGCCGTTTTTTTGCTGATTTCCTTCTTAATTATACTCCTACTGCGTTTATATCCTTTTTAAGAATTAACTTAATCTCTGCTGTCTATACCAAGCACATGCTTCCTTTTTTGTTCTTAATCAAAACTTCAATTTATTTCAACATTCAGCTTTCCCTACCAGCCTTGCCTTTTCCCCTTACCTTATTAAGCAGCCTAACGTGTTGCCGTATCAATGCCTTCTGAAAATCCAAACAAATTACGTCCACTGTATTCCCTATATCTATCCTGCTGTTACATCCTCAAAGAATTCTGGTAAATTTCAGTCCTGGTTTTCTCCTTCATGAATCAACAACATTCTAATCTTGTAAGATCATTTAAATCAATAATAGGTTTATTTATATATTGGATAGTATAATGCATGTCAGGTCTGTAAATTAAATTATAACTTCTAACTTGTTGCTTTGGCTTATAAACGCTAATAAATCATATACATTTTTTTTTCCAGCATCTGTAATACAAGTATCATTCTTTTTATTCTAGGAGTCTTTGTGGTGTCTGATGTATCAGAGCATGCACCTCTTATTCTTCCTGGCCCCCTATCTGATGGACAGTTTTATTCTCCTCCTGAATCTGTTGCTGGTGAGTATCATAGATGTGCAATGGAAATTGTGGGGAAGTTTCAACCTGTACAGGCTCATAACTACCAATAATCATTAATGGATTGTTAATGACTTTCCTAGATTTCCACAAAGTTCTATTGTACACTTGATCGTGTCCTGGGGATTTATGCACTTTTACGCACCATGGAATGTTAATTTGCAACAGATTTGTGTTCATTGTGTGAAATGTACAATCATATTAAGAATATGGATGGTCTAATTAATTTCCACTTAAATATCTGATTGCTATCCTGACTGCAAATCTGCATTAATTAACCGTTCATCGAAATTTCGGCTTAAAGGAAACCCATGAGATATTCAGGAAATGGCAGTTGTCCAGGACACTTCAGAAACTGAGTGGGCGTGTTATTCTATGGTCCCATCTACTCTTCTCATAATAGCAGTAGTCTCTTTTTTTCTCCCTGTGTGACATACATCATTCTTGAGAATTTGGACTTCCAACTTATCCACTTCCCTGCACAATTTATTTCCACCCATAAACTGACTGCATGCTGTAATGCACGCTGTAGTCTGCGGAAAAAAATGTGGTTCTGAATCTAGTGCCTACTGGCACTGCATTCCCTTTCTTAGCACCTGTTATCATAGACAATTTAATCCTGCCTTAACACTTGGTGCAAGCCACTGAAACCCACCATCTCCTAGAACTAAATTCCTCCCATAGTCTTCCACCACTAACTAACTCAGCTGTCAGTGGTGGAATACAATGGGAGCAATTTCACTCCTCCAGATCTGCAGTGTCCCAACCATCTTCCACTTGCTGCATCCACATTGGTAGAAGAAAGTTCCTCTTCCAAGTGAAATTCTGTCTCACCTGCACCATCAATAAAACCTCTGATCCCTGGCCTCCTGAACTTTTTTCCATCTGTACTTCTGCTGCTTTTCACTTTCCACTTCCTCTTTCACAAAGTAGTATGACCACTCATCAAATATTTATTTTTGTGTTTTGTCTAATCATGTGTCTATGTAATCAGTTTTTATGGTAAAGATACAAATTAAATACAGATTATTGTTTTCCTAATGTATTATATATCATATTCCTAAGTGCTTCTGAAATTTAAGCATTCTTGCACGGAACGGGACCAGTCCTTCTGTAAGCAAGTTCTAAACAGTTAAGCATTGGTGGTACTAGAAGGTACTTGCCTTTCACTGGTGTAGGCGTCATCAATTTATCTTTGACTGTGAACCAAGAGTCATGCTGGCTAGAAGCACATGCAGAAAATCAAGTGTTAACATGCTCTCATAAGAATTGTGTTGGTTCACTTGTTCACTAATAAGCTTATGATCCAGATGTTGGCAAAGGTTTTGTAACTTTTTTATAAATGCTGCAGTTTTTCCAGTTTGCTCTTATATTTGTTTTTTGCATGCTTAAAATAAGCTACAACCTATTCATATTCCTGAGTAAAATGCTGACTGAATAGTTATTGTTATTCCTCTCCAGAATATGCTTTCCGGCACCATAGGACAAAACTCAATTTTTGAATTGTATTGTGTTATGAGCAATTGCTGAGCATTTTTCAAACATGGTCTTCTGTTCTCTGGACAGTCTTTTGAAGTGTAAATTCAGTTCTAACCAGTTCGGAAGAGGTTGAAGTGACGCTGATTCTCAGAAGTACATTTTTCTGAAGCACAAAGCAGCTGCTAACCAATGACTATCCTGCAATGTAACCATGCTGATTGCTATTTTTAGGTTGGTTGATCAGGGTTGATGTGATCATTTTGCATTGAAGCTATCATGAGTGCTGATTTTTTTTTTTATTTTTGCTTTGGAAATAATTCAATTTTCTCCATAAACTAGGATGCATAACTTATTGTAGGTTAATGAGCCCAACATTCAATAGAAGACCCCCTTTTTGTGGGCTGTGCCATTTCAGTTGCCAATTTTTTGAACAATGTGCAATACAGTAGGAGCACCATCTCTCCACCATATCCTCCCTTGTTCAGTTATTTTCATAAGGGTGGATTGAAACTTTTCTTTTGAGGGATTGATTCTCTGCTGCAGGGGCCTGTTTCCTAAATCTTTAGAGCCAACTCATGATCTTAAACCGCAGTGAGTATTTCCTGCATTGTGTTAATTGCAGCTGTTTTGTCTGGGTTAAGTGTTGCAGGTGTGAGTTGTGGGAGTTTAACTGTTTTTAACCACAGAATAACTATCAATTCACTTATCTTGGGGGCTGTCCTTCAGAATCTGCTATAAATAAAAAAAATTCCAAAAATGTTTATCTTTAAGAGGAACTAAAATATAATTGCACAGGCTAGCTGTAACTGAAAGGATTGTCCGTGTAGCATTTAAATATTCTGCTGAGTAATATTTGAATGTTTTAACATGTTTGTGCTGTGCAACAAAATAAGTTAATGTGTTAAAAAGCCTTGCCAGGGGACAGTAAGACAACAGTTGGGGTAACCTTTGCAATTATAATAAATATACATTTACATTTATAAGAAAGATGTTGAGACAATGGATATGTGCAGGACAGATACACTGGACCACTGCCTACTGCAGGAAGTTAGAAATGTGAAAAAGATCTAAATTAGAATTGTTTGTGTTGAACCAAGATTGTAGCTGGCAGCATATGATGCAGCACAAAAAGAGGCTATTTGGCTAATTGAGCCTGTGCTAACTCTTCGATAGAGCTATCAAAATAGTTCCCCTTTACCCTTTCCAGATAGCATCTAAAAATATTTCTTTTCAAATGTTTTTCCAATCTCTTTTTGAATATTACTGTTGCATCTGTGTCTACATCTTTCAGGCAGTTCATCTGGATCACAGCAACTTGATGTGTTTTAAATTTTAAAAATTCCTCATGTCATTTCAAGACTGTCCTATCTCCACAATCAATTGGAAGCATTTCTTCAGTTGTAGGGAGAGCAGCTGCATTATTGGTTTCTCTACCTATGCCCATCTCTCATACTAGTACCATTCTGGTCAACTTCTTCTGCATCCTTTCTAAGGCTTGACAACCTGAAGTGTGGTCCTTAAAATGTCTCAAAATACGTAGGACACTCTGTGCCATTTCAATTTGTCCTGCCTTATCAAAGGCTTATTTATGTAAATACTCCAAGTCTCTGTATGTTCTCTAAAATTATATAACTTAGTTTATATCATTTCTTATTCTTCATACCTAGGTACATCACTGCACACTGAATTGTACCTGTTATACATTACCTATTTCACCAGCCTGAGACATGAAATTTGTTTCCAACTTCCTCATTGTTTATTACATTTCCAAGTTTCATATCATCAGCAAAATCTGAAGTTTTACCGTATATACCTGTGTCCAGGCCATCTTAGTATACTTTTTTTAAAAACAATTACTAGTCCCTGGGGGGTGCATATATGTTTCCTTGCAACTGAAAACCACCATTCAACGCTGCTTGATTCTTTTTGTCTCTTAGCCAACTTTGTATCGATGGTCGCTCAGTTGAAGCCCATGCACTTCGATTAGAGTCATAGAGACATACAGTGTGGAACAGACCCTTCGGTCCAACTCATCCATGCCGACCAGATATCTTAAATTAGTCTAGTCCCATTTGCCAGCATTTGACCAATATAAACCCTATGTATTCATGTACCCATCCAGATGCCTTTTAAATGTTGTAATTGTACCCATCTCCACCAGTTCCTCTGGAAGCTCAATCCATACACACATCACCCTCTGCCTCTTTCCCCTCTCACCTTTAAACCTACGCTGTCTAGTTTTTGACTCCCTACCCTGGGGAAAAGGCCCTGGTTATTCACTCTATCCATGCCCCTCATGATTTTATAAACCTCAATCAGGTCACTCCTCAGTCTGTGATGCTCCAGGGAAAACAACCCTAGCCTATTCAACCTCTCCCTATAGCTTTTTTTCTAACAACTCTATTATATTGTCATCTATCCAGTGACTTTCTGAAAATCCATATACTCAATATAAGCTGCACCACCTTCATCAAATCTGTCTAGTTCAAACGTCTTGATGAAATTAATATATTTAGCAAATTGATTTCACTTCATATTTCCTGCATCTGTAGTTCTTTTGGGTGTTTTTTTAACCATTAGTTTCATATTAGCTCATGTTTTCCAAATGGCAATTCATTTTATCTTGGGCCTTTAAGATTTTTGCACCATTTAATGTTAAGTTGGCTATCCTGGAGGTATAACAGTTTATCTGTCTCCTTTCTTGAGTTGAGGGGTTTTTTTTTAAACCTTCTGTGCCCTTTCAGAGCTCCCCTATTTAAGGATATTTGGAAGATTGTGCTTACTTCCTCCACAATTTACACTTTTGGTGACCTAGGGTTTACACCTATATGTGCCAGTTAATTGCTGTCAAACCTTTTAACTACCTCTCTTTATGTTACCCAATCCAATATTGCTCCTCATGTCTCCCTTGCTGCTACACTACAGCCATCATCACTAGAATACAGGCTATGGCCAATGTACTCAGCAGCTCCATAATATAACTCTCAAACCACCCATTATCTGCAAAACTATTCATGTATTTTCTTTGTCCTTTTCTTTTCAGTTTCCTCTGTACTTCCCATATTCACCTTGGTTCCCTATTAAATTATGAACTGACATCCATTGATTTGGTTTTTTCATGTTTATTTAATTTTATTAAAGTTGTATTTAATTCGCTACCAAGGGAGCTCTAGCTTTCAGTGCCATTCCACTCACTTTAATGGGAGAGTGTCTGTTTAACACAAAAGGAAAATTCTGCAGATGCTGGAAATCTGAAATAGTAATGAAAAAATGCTAGAAATACTCTGCAAGTTAGGCAACATCATGGAGAGAAACAGATTATGAGAAGAGAGGCAAAATTGATAGAAGCAGACTGTGTTTCCAGCTGTGAAGGCTGCGATCAAGCGTCATAGGGTCACAGGGAGGTAAAGCAGGGAAACAGATCCTTTGGTCCAACTTGTCCATGCTGACCAGATATCCTAGTCCCATTTATCAGCATTTGGCCCATATCCTTCTAAACCCTTCCTATTCATATACCCTTCCAGATCTCTTTCAAATGTTGTAGTTGTACCAGCCTTCTCCACTCCCTCAGCCAGCTCATTCCAGACACACACGACCTTTTGTGTGAAAAAGCTTCCCCTTAGGCCCCTTTTTAAATCTTTCGCCTCTCACCCTAAACCTTTTCCCTCTAGTTCTGGACTACCCCACCCCAGGGAAAATACCTTGTCTATTAACTCTATCCATGCCCATCATGATTTTATAAACATCTGAAGTCATCCCTTAGCCTCTGCTACTCTAGGGAAAACAGCCCCAGCCTCTTCAACCTCACGTCATGGCTCAAACCCTCCAACCCTGGCAACATCCTTGTAAATCTTTTCTGAACCCTTTTCAAGTTTCACAACATCTTTCCGATAGGAACGAGACCAAAATTGCACACGATATTCCAAAAGTGGCCAAACCAAAGTCCTACACAGCTGCAACATGATACAGTCCATTGATAAAAGATTAAATTAAGAGATTTGGAAGGAGGAGAAATCCCTTGAAATTATAAGACTGTCAAATCACTTCTAACTGAAACAGAACCATACCAACTTCTTAAAATCGGTTAAGAGGTGTTTGAAGGAAAATAGCAAGACAAACATGGGATTTAAATGTAACACCTACAGAACAGATTAGACAGAATCACCCATTTGTGTTACAATGATGTGTTTGTATTCATTAATCATTTTCAGACTAGAAAACACCGTGAGTAGCATTGGCTGAACATGTATCTGCCTGCTTGTTGGCATAATTCACTTCCATTGTCTCTGAAGCACAGAGGTTGACCTTTATTGCTTCTGTTTAATTTGTAGATTCTGATGAAGAAGACGATGCTGAGAATCCAAAACATTAACAGGTGTGGAAAATGGCAGAGCTGTTGATTCCTGTTTGCACTAATCAATCCAGACTTTTAACTGAAAATATTAACAGCTGCATGGTTTCAGTTAGGCAAAAACATAGAGGCTATTGATAATTGCACTTCACTTCGATCTCTTTTCCCTGGCACGTGCATGCTCAATTTGGTCTCCACTGATCTTAGTAACATACAGCATTCTCCCTGTCCTCTGAAAAGTGTTATACTTAGAAACACAACCCAAAGGGTTCCAGATAACCAGCGTCATTGCTCATTGAGTAAGTGCAGATGGATTTTCCAGAATCAACCTGTACCATTGGGATGGACTCCACCTGAACCAGGCTGGAACCTAGCGGATGATGAACTTAAGCCAGTAAATGAAGAGAAGGGGCTGAATGGGAACATTAGTAGAGATAAATGGACAAAGATGAAGAGAGTAAAGAAATAATCAAAAGTTTTGCTTTAGATACCACAGGTAAATGAGGAAATAAAATGTAAAGTAATTTAAGCCAGAAGAGAAAAACAGAACTGAAACCAGAAGGGCAGCTAGCCTGTGCAGTCCAATAGGTTTATAAAACGTTGTAGAATATAGTAAACCCCTTAAGTGAATTCCAGGCCCAAGTTTAATTTGAAGAGTCTAACATGGTGGCTATTATAGATATATGACTGCAAGACATGGGGGAGTTGCTAGAGGCAATGTAAGTGGACCAGTAATTTAGAATTGATTCACCTAGTACATGGGGGTCGAGAGTGTGGTACTGGAAAAGCACAGCAGGTCAGGCAGCATCCAACAAGAATCGCTGTTTTGAGCATAAGCCGTATGTGGTTCAGATTTAACTACAGTAGCTAAGAGAGTTTAAGTTCATATAATAAATCTGGAATTACAAATTGATTGCATAATGACCATGAAAGCATTGCCAATTATTGTAAAATCCTATCTGGTTCACAAAAGTTCTTTACAAAAATAAATCTGCTGTTGCTTGGTCTGCTCCACATTTGACTCCAGACACAGCAATATGGTCAAATCTTAAATTCCTTTTGAGGTAGGCTAGCAAACCACTGAGTTCTGCGAAGTTCTCCTTTCTAACAGCTGGCAACTTGTGCCAAAATTGGGAGAGCTGCCCTACGTACTAGTCAAGCAACAACCTGAATTGCAAAGTATGAATTATAACTTCTCAGCCATGACCACCACAATCCCTGGCTATGTTTCGTCAGACAGATGCACCAAAGGTAACGACACAGTGGTATAGTCAGGACAGAGTTGCTCTGGCAGTCTTTAACATTGACTGTAGATCTTTCCTTGAAATATCATGGTACTTAGTCAAGCTTGGGCAAGGAAACTCCTGCCTCCTAACAATTACCATGTTTCCATGTTGAACTCTGCTTGATGGAAGCACTGAGGCTGGTTAGGGCACAGAATGTGGTCTGGGTGGAGGCTTTTGATGCCCATAGCCAAGAGTGGTTCAGCAGCAGTGAGCTGGTTGAGTTGTAAAGGACTGGGTCTGTGGTAGGTGGTGAAGGAACCAACAAGTTGGAAGAACATATCTCCTCTCACTCACCTCCATCTGCCTGCCACAGATGTAACTTTCTGTGATGGTATTGGTAAGAGAAGTCATCACTCAGTCTTTGTGGAAATGAAGTCCCATCTTCATATTTGAGGACAGTACTCTGCCACATGTGACACTAGCACTATGCTATATAGTTAGATTTCAACAGATCTAGCAACTCAATCTGAATATCCAAGAGATGTTTTGGGCTATTAGTAGCAGCAGCAGAATTGTACTGCAAGATAGTCTGCCTACTATTTACCTCAGTGTACTATTGCTGATAAACCAGTAGATCAACCTTGATAGGAAGAAAAGTACTGATGGGGCATGCCAAGCACAAGACCGTACATGCCTAAAGTAAAGTGACAGCCTGGGTAAACTGGAACATACACACACACACATACACTATTCAAGGGCCAAACAAGTGATGAACAAGGCTAAGTGATTCAATCAGCAGCATTTCAGATATAAGCTTTGCAGTCCTGCCATCTCCAGTCATTACATTTATGATGCCAAGGTTTGCAAAGCTGTGGGCAAAGTGCTAGAAAATGAAATTAGAATAGTTAGATGGTGGTTTTTAACTGGCATGAACACAGTAGGCCAAAGGGCCTTTTTCCATCTTGCAGATCTCTATGATTCTATAAATAGTAGTGAGCAATTAAACAATTTGGAGGAGGAAGCACCACAAATATCCCCATCATCAGTGACTGATGACACCATTCAGTTGATTGGAGTCATGCTCAGTACAAAGGGTGATGGATGTGGTTGTTGAAGGCCAATCTTTGTCAGCTCCAGGGCATCACTACAGGTGTTTCTCTTGATAATGTGTTATGCACAACCATCTTCAGCTACTTTATTAATCACCTTCCTGCCATCATAGGGTCTGAGTCTGATGCTCATGATAATTGCATAGTTTTCAGCACTGTTTGTGATAACTAAGGTACTGAAGCAGTCCTTGTCCACATGCAGCAAGACCTGGGCAATAACCAAGCTCGGGCTGATAAGTGATAAATAACATTTGCATCTCCACGCCAGGCAATTAGCATCTCAAGAAGAAAAACTCTAACTCTTGCTAATGATATTCAATGGCTTTACCATCACTGAATCCTCCACTATCGTTATCCTGGGGTTACCGTTGACCAGGATCCAAATTTGACTAGCTATGTAGATCCTATGGCTACAAGAGAAGGACAGATGCTAGGAACCCTCCAGTGAGTAACTTGCCTTTCAAAATCTGTACATCACCTGCAGGGCACAAGTCAGGAATCTAATTGAATGCTGTCAGATTAACTGCTTGAATGGCACTGTATCCACGAATATTCTCTCCCTCCACCTACGATGCACAGTAGTAGTAGTGTGTATCATTTACAAGATGCACTGTGGAAATTCACCATGGCTTCTTGGACAGCACCTTCGAAACCTATGACCACTACCAAAGCAAAGGCCAAGGGTAGCAGATGAATTCGTAGAACTTGTGTGTTTTCATACCTCTCCAAGCCACACTTAATCTTGATTTGGAAATATATCGATGTTCCTTCGCTGTCACTAAATCAAAACTCTGGAATTCCCTTCCTAACAGCATTGTGGGTTTACCTATACCAAATGGATTTCAACGGTTAGAGAAGACCATTCACTGCCAACGCCATCTCCCATTCAGCTAATGACAGGCTATAATTGCTGGCTGAGCCAACAAAGCCCATGGGACATGAATAAGTTTGTTTTTGATAAACCTCCAATCCTCCAGACTGACAGGGCATCGTGAGGATTAATCTGGTTCATTGAAGAGTGCAAGTGGGCATGCTGAGAACACAAATTAATAATGAGGTGTCAATCTGTTGGCGTTACAATGCAGAGCTACTTGTATGCCAGACAGTGGAAGCAACATGCAACAGAGGACTAAGTGATCCCAGAACCCGCGGATTCAATCTAAACTTCTGCCAAGTCCATTTGGGAGTTGCCCAGGGCATCAACCGAGAAGTGAAGTAGCTCACCCCCGACTCCCCGAAATGTAATCCCCATCTGCAAGGCACATGTTTAGAGCTGTGATGAAGTTCTCTCCCAATTGCCAATGTCATCCAGGAAAAAGCAACTTACTCAATTGTCAACCCATCCACCACCTTAAACGTTTGTTCCCTCCACCACCGATGCAGTGGCAGAAGTATATACCATCTACAAGGTGCACTGCAATAACTTGCTGTAATAATAATTTTAATAGCACCCTACTGAGACTGCATCCTCTTCCAGCTAGAGATACAAAATAAACAGATGTAATGGAACGTGACCACCTACAAGTTCCTCTCCAAACCTTGCAGCATCCTGACTTGGAACCATGTTTCTGCCTTCACCTTTGCTGAATCAAAATCCTGGAACTCCCTTCCTATCGGCATTGTGGATCAACGATTTCCCCCAATTATTTTTTTTCTGCTGTACAGATCTGTAAGGTCCATTGCCTCAGAAACCAAAGAATCCCACAACAATGTATTGCACAGAACCTCTGAGCCTAAGTATAGCCATGCAATTTAGAGGGAACATAGCTGTTGATACGTATACAACATATTGACAGTACTAGTTTAAGATGACAAATCACCACCACCTTCTCATGTGCATAGAAATCCACAAGAAAAAGCCAGTGAGCCACGACCCATGCGTGAATATGTTTCAAAACCATGTCACAACTCGAACTATATATATCAGGTTACAAAATCTAAAGGAAAAGCAGGGAGAAGGAAAAGTTTTAACAATTACGGATTAAATCATTTCCAACAAGGGAGGATGTACCAAGAGGCAGACGGTGAAAATTTTATAGCGCAAACTAAAAATTAAAATTGATAACTGTAGTAGGTGTTGTGCATCGGGCCATAGTAGTAGCCGTTAAATAATTTGAATAAATGCTGGAATTAAACAAGATTTAACAAAGGCATATAAATTTTAATGTGCAGGGCCTAAACATGAATTTCAAACATTGGGATAAGTGGACTAACACGTATCACAAGGAATGAAATATATCTTTTTATTAATTCATTCATGGGATGAGGGCATTCCTGGCTGGGCCAGCATTTATTGCCCATCCCTGGGGGCAGTTAGGAGTCAACCACATTGCTGTGGGTCTGGAGTCACATATAAGGCAGATCAGGTAAGGATGATAGTTTCCTTCCCTAAAGGGCATTAGCGAATCAGCTGGGTTTTTCCCCAACAATTCTTTCATGGTTATTAGACTTTAATTCCAGATATTGATTGAATTCAAATTCCACTATCTGCTGTGCATCCCCAGAATAGTACCTGAGTTTCTGGATTAACAATCCGGCGGTAACACAACTAGGCCATTGCCTCCCATCTGTGCTATAAAGAGCGCGTTAATAACTTAAGAGGGAAGCCACATACAACTAAAGGAAAAAAAGACAGGTTAACATTCGAAAGAGATCTGTTAGTTTTATTATATTCTCTCTGTTCTTGTGGAGAAGCTACCCATGATGCTGGATTCATCTCTCCAAAGTGGCCAGCTGCTGGACACCATTATAATTGTTTAATCCCTTGAAACTTCAGAACTACATCTAAACACAGTAATTGTGTTGCAATGGCATAGTTCTTGATTAAAAAAAACAGTGAATTTCCGTGTGACAGTTTCACACCTGGTGATTAAGCTGTTATAACCAGTTTAATCTATCATAACAGCTCCTGGCATGAATCCCTGACACAAAGGCAACCCTATATTCAGGTTGTTGTGGTCCACAACTGACTTGAAATACTTTTATGTAGTAATCTTATGCTTCAGGTTCAAATGAAAACCAAATAAAATTTCATACATTCTTAATTTTAAGCAAATGTTGCAATAGCCTGTGTTTTAAGTTGACTCAGACAACTATGATAAGTTAAATCCTTTTTATTATTGGAGAGCTTTGTACCTTAGGAACAGCAGCAAGTCCCTCAACTCATTATGCTTTTTCTGCCATTCAGCTAAATTGTGATTTACCTGTTTACAAAACAAACTAGATTTATTCAGAATGAGTCTATTTCATTAATTTTAAATGATCCCAAACCCAGGCAGCAATGCTGGTGGACTGATAAGTTTAGTAAGTGGTTGCTTTTATTTATTGAGGAACGTTTCTGAGGCAGAACCATGAACAGGACCACATGGACTACTTTTCAGCTGTCACCTGAGACATGGAGTGATTTCCCCTTTGAATATTTAACATTGCAACTCGCACCAATTTACTTTATATCAGAACAAAGTAATTTTAAACTTCGGTATTCATTAGAAATACCAGTAGTTGTTTCCAAGGGTTCTTCTATTTATCATGTACTCCATTGTCTTTAGTCCTCCCAAAATACATTTTTCAGGATTAATTTCGATTTGCTGTTCTTCTGTCTATTTGACTAGTCCGTCTATATCATGCTGAAGTCTCGGGCTTTCCTCCTCACTATTTATCACACCATCAACGTTTGTGTCACCTGAGAACTTACTGATCAGACCTTCGAGATTCTGGATCATTAATATACACTACCAACAGCAAGGGACCTAGCACCAAACTCTGCACTGCACCACTTTACACAAGCTCCCTGTCACAAAAATGACCTTCAACTATCCCCTACCTCCCACCATTAATCCAGTGTTGGATCCAGTTTGCCAAGTTGCTGTGGATCTCATGGGCTTTTACTTTCTTTACAGTCTCCCATGCAAGATCTTGTCAGCAGCCTTACCAAAATCCATGTGTACAATATCCAGGCATAGCCCTCATCCATACCCCAATCACTCCTCTCAAAGGTTAATCAAGCGTGCCAGCAGTGATCTTCTCCTCACAAAGCCATGCTGACAATCCTTGACTTCCAAGTGGAGATTAATTCTGTCGCTCAGAGTTTTTTTCCAATGATTTCCCTACCACTGAGATTTGGACTCACTGGCCTATAGATCCATGAATATTAGTACCATATTAGTTGTCTTCCAGTCCTCTGGGACCCTTCTCTGTCCTGAGAGGATTTGAAAAGTAATGTCAGGACCCTAGCAATTTACTTCCTTGCCTCCTACAGCAGCGTGAAATTTATCTCATCCAGGCTTGAGGACTTTTCAAATTAAAGGGCACTGATACTTCCCCTCCTAATTGTAATTTGCTCAAGTACATCACTGTCCTCTTCCTCTGTATCTACACCCTTCTCCTTTATCATGCATACAGTAAAGTACTCATTTAAAACATCACTTATAAATTCTGGCTCCTCCCAGTTTACCACTTAAGTCCAAATGGGTCCCACTCTTTGCCTGGTTATATTCTTACCCTAATATACTTATAAAATGCATTGGACTTTCCTATATTTTGTTGCCAGTGTTTTGTCATGCTCCTGCTTCAATTTCCTAACTTTTAATAACCTGTTGCGTGTTCAATACTCTTCTAGGGCATCTACTGTTTTAAGCCTTTTAAGCTTTTTTTTAATTTCCTTATCCAATCCTTTACAATCCTTAATATCCAGGATTCTGTAGAATGTTAGCTCCCACTCCTCGCCATTTACAAGAACGTGTTGGCCCTGCACTGTCATTATTTCCTTTTAACAACAACTACTGTTCTGATGTAGATTTTCTCACAAACAGCTGCTTCCTGTCCATTTTGGCTTGATCCTTGTTCTTCTTGAATGCAACTCTCTTCCCACAATATCCCCCCCAAAAAAACTGCTGCATGTCTATTGTATTTTTCTATTTACTGATGTCTGTTGTAATTCTCTTTCTTCAGTTCTTATGAAAGGTCATAGACCTGAAATGTTAACTCCACAAATGCTGTCTAATCTACTGAGTATTTCTGCTTTTATTTCAGGTTTCCATCCCTTACAATATTTTGCTTTCTACTATGTTGCTATTACTTATAATTAAATTGTAATCTCATCAGTATGTATTTAGCAAACGTTCCTATGACAGCTAAAATTGTCTTACTCTTTGCTTTTATATCCAAATTTAAGTGCAAATATCACCCATGCACTTTTGACTGATTAGATCATTGGTTATTCATCCATGTTTTCAGCTGTGTAGATATTTATTGCAAGGAACTTGACTTATTTTCTCTTCACTTCACCCTTAGCATTCACTAGATGGACACAGCTCGGGCTGAAAGGGATGGTGGAAACGTTTCTGAGAGAGGCTGAGCTGCGGAATTCCCCCAATACTCAAATTCCTTTTGGGGAAGAACATGATGTAACTGGCGGTGGGAAATCTGTGATTCACTTTATGCTCAGAACACTCAGCTGTTGGAAGTTTATCACTTTACTGCCTTATGCCAGCTCTGAAGTGGCTTCAGGATCCTGCCATCGCTGAACTAATTTCAGTTCCAGAATCAGCTGCTGCACATTTGTCAAAATAGCTCATTTTAGGCTCCAATCCAGTCATTTTCAGTGCTTAGTAATTCTACTGTAATAACATTTGAAAATCACCAACGAGTGTGATTCATTTACCTGACTGATGTGATCAGTACTTTTCACTTTAAGCATTATGTTGCACTAAAATTCTATATTATTTTGGTTAGGTCTTTCATTATTTTAAATGAAATAGACCAAATACAACAAACCGTTATAAATTATGAAGTGTTCCTGAACATTCGATTTTTATAGATTTATGCCTTACTTGCAAAGGGATGTATTTAAGATACGTGGAGGGAGAATTGCACAAGTTTGCAGATGATTGACTGTGCAGTGGTAATATTCCGAAGTATTGATGCACATCACAACTTGCAGTTGTTACTTTGTGTGACACAAGTTTATTGAAGGAAATTTTTAAAAATCATTTTTATTTAGCTGAAACTAGATATAAATTAGGCAAAATTGTTCATTTCATCTTTGATAATAAAACCAAGCAAAATATTTTGCAAAAAGTTAAGGGATGGTTTTCTTCTGCCATTAACTACTTGGCGAATGCAGAACATCCCAAAGTTCAGTGTAGGTGGCAGGATGCACTTTCTGTTGCGAATGACTGTTGGTTTATGTTAAGCAACATGTTCCCATTTTAATACACTCTTCACACTGCAAGCTCTTATGATCTGGCACATGCTGTTGGATGAGAAGCATTAATGCAGATAGTCCAGTCCTTTAATATGTGCACCCTTATGTTTTAAATATATTTCTTTCTAATAATGACAGTAGATTTATAATTTAATGCAATTAATCATTATAATCAATTTTGATTACCTAAAGAGCTGTGTAAATATTACATATGTACAATGAGGTATTAATACATTCATTTAAAAAATCCTCCTAGCATCCTCCAGCTGTGGATGACCTTCTCCCCAGCTTGTGCGCAAATGATATTGTATTTTCAGACTTTTATGCAACAAAGCGGCTTATTTGATTAAGACAAACTGACCCTGGGCATGTAGGAAGGCTGCCCCTGCTTCATTTCCCTATCCTATAAGAACTTCCTCTGCTGACAGATGTCTTTACCTGTTCATTAACCCTTCCAAAGCCTCTCACCTTTTGGGTGTCAAAATGAAGTGAAGATTAATATTTCTTGAGCCACCAGGTGGGTTGTGGATGAATTTTTGATCTGGAATAAATTAGACCCACCTCTACAGTTGAAGGAAGGTGAATCTCATTTAGCGTAAGCATGTTCTAAAGGTGTATATCATTTTCCTTTACTTATAAAAACAAGTCATATTGCATTGACAACACCCCTATCAATAGACAATCATGTATTCTTCTTTTAGTTGCACATAGTTTATACCTTCCCCCCCCCCCCCCCCCCCCCCCCCTCACCGAGACTAAATATCTGGGCATGAGGATATTCAAATATAATATCTAACCAGCTGTAGAAGATCCCAGATCATAGAGTCCCCACAGTATGGAAGCAGGCCATTCAGCCCATCCAGACCACATCAACCTTCTGAGGAGTATCTCACCCAGACCCACCCTCCTACCATTTGAGAAAATATTATAATAGCCTAAATTGGCTTGAATGGATATGTACATAATTTGGATTTAATCAACTGCTTTAATGTGTTTGATTGAACATCTCCAGCATAATTTATATAAATAGATATGTAAAACCCCAGGGTGCTATGAAAATAACTAATTTTCAGTAAAAGTAGCTAATGTTGTGATATAAAGAAATCTGTTGTCACACTGAAATGATTATAATTGCTTACTGCATGTACCTGAGACTTGTGACTTGCATCTTATTCAGCTCGGTGTCTTCTCAGAGTTGGGTTGCTTCTGAATGCAACTCAAAGCAGGTGATAGACTTCATCCAGAACTTATACAAATGAAGTCTGGTCTTAATTAAAATTCCAATAACTGTTTTAGTTCTTTATTTGCACTACTTACTTCAAATTATTGGGAAAAAAATGCTTTAGTATATAAAGCAACGCTGAATTATTAAGAGCAGACTCCATATATAAATTCCTTAAATAATTCGATGTTCATCTTGTATAAACATCATGCATCCTTTTTATGGCTGCAGTCATGGATTGATTTGTATTCAGATTTTACTTAAGATTCAATTTCCCTCTCAGGATTGATATTCCAAATGTTGCCCTTCATTCTCCTCCACTTATGTCTCTTCCATTGTTAGTGATTCTTCTGGAGTTTCCTGTCACTTGGCTTTACAAGGTCGAATCTGACTGCCTTTTAAAAACGCAACTCTATATGGGAGCAAGACTATGTGTTGCTGAAATAGACTGTTGCAGCATTGCATTCACATCAACCTCCCTGGCCAAACATTACACCGGGCATTTTGGGCTCTATGTATTCAAACTACTGATATTCAACACAGGAGATCATTAAGAGATGAAAGGAATCTACAAATGCAAACTGAGGTAGCAGAATCAATTCAGCTCCTGCCTTTATGCTGGTGCATGTTATATTATGTCTGTAACTTTCAAGTCATGCCTTGTTTTATTACACTGAAATAAATGGATCAATTTATACATTAACTCATTTGCAATAAAAGTAAATGGAGCAGTGGAATTAGAGGAAAAGTGTCTTTTGTTGCTTACTGATTTGTGATCCATTCTCTGCCTTTTTATCACCTTGTTTTAATCTATTGATTTTACTGTCCTGACAAAGTCATGTGTTTTAAACCCATCAAATAATTTTATTGTTTTGATTTCTAATTACCTAATTATTTTGAACGCCTTAATTTTTTTATATTCATTCACAGAATGAGGGCATCTCTGGCTAGATCAGCATTTATTGCCCATTTCTAATTGCCCAGAGAACAGTTAAGAGTCAACCACATTGCTGTGGGTCTGGAGGCATATGTAGGCCACACGAGGGTTAGGGTGGCAGTTTAATTCTGTAAAGGGCATTAGTGAACCACGTAGATTTATCAGACAATCAACAACTTATTCCTGGTCGTCATTGGACTCCTAATTTCAGAATTTTTTAAAAATTCAAATTTCATAATCTGCTGTGTTGGATTCGAACCCAGAATATCACCCCAGTTTCTAGATTAACAATTCAGCAATAATACCATTCAGCCTTTGCCTCCCTGTTTATGTTTGTGGAATTGCTACATGTATTATGGTAGCCTCATTAATACATTTTTTTTCATTCATTTCAGAACAGGCCTAGTGGTCAGGAAAGGTCAAATTACCCAGAGACAGGATTGTTGGTATTAAATGATCTACCAGAGACATTTAAAATCTGTTTCTGCAAAGCATTTAACAACCCTGCATCCAGTTTTGATGAAGAGCTCTAAGTTTCAAAGTTCAACTGTTAATCACATCAGTGTTGTTATACAGAATAATATTTGAATGCATCTTTCAAAATAATGTGTTTTTTAGTGTAACCCTTGACCTCAGGCGATGGCGGTCAGAGCATCTTTCGAGAACAACAATGAGGTCAGCTGCTTCGTCAAACTCACCATCACATACTGCCTGGTGGCGGTGGGAGGATCTGAGAACTTCTACGGGTGAGCACGGGGGGAGAGAGGGGCCCCGGGGTGGGGGAGGAGAAAGAGTAGCCCTGGTGTGGGCGTGTGAGTGGGGGAACAGGGGCCCCGGGTAAAGGTTGTTTTGCTTCCCTGGTGCCAGGATCAAGGATGTCTCAGAGAGGGTTTTCATGGGGGAGAGGGGCCAGCAAGAGGTCATTGTCCACATTGGAACCAATGACATTGGAAGGGGAATGGTTGAGATTCTGAAGGGAGATTACAGAGAGGCAGAAATTTAAAAAGGAGGTCCTTGAGAGTAGTATCTGGATTATTCACGCAGCAATGAGCGAGTGAAGGCAGGAATAGGAGGATAGAGCAGATGAATGCATGGCTGAGGAGCTGGTGTATGGGAGAAGGATTCACATTTTGGATCATTGGAGTCTCTTTTGGGGTAGAAGTGACCTGTACAACAAAGACGGATTGCACCTAAATTGGAAGGGGACTAATATACTGGCAGGGAGATTTACTATAGCTGCTCAGGAGGATTTAAACCTAGTAAGATGGGGGTGGGGGGGGGGGGGTACCCAGGGAGATAGTGAGGAAAGAGATCAATCTGAAACCGGTACAGTTGAGAACAGAAGCGAGTCAAACAGTCAGGGTAGGCAGGGACAAGGCAGGACTAGTAAATTAAGCTGCATTTATTTCAATGCAAGGGGCCTAACAGGGACAGCAGATGAACTCACAGCATGGTTAGGAACATGGGACTGGGATATCAAAGCAATTACAGAAACATGGCTCAGGGATGGGCAGGACTGGCAGCTTAATGTTCCAGGATACAAATGCTACAGGAAGGATAGAAAGGGAGGCAAGAGGGAGCGGGGGGTGGGTGGGGGGGGAGCATTTTTGGTAAGGGATAGCATTACAGCTGTGCTGAGGGAGGATATTCCTGAAAGTACATCCAGGGAAGTTATTTCGGTGGAACTGAGAAATAAGAAAGGGATGATCACCTTATTGGGCTTGTATTATAGACCCCCCTCATAGTCAGAGGGAAATTGAGAAACAAATTTATAAGGAGATCTCAGCTATCTGTAAGAATAATAAGGTGGTTATGGTAGGGGATTTTAACTTTGTAAACGTAGACTAGGAATGCCATAGTGTTAAGGGTTTAGATGGAGAGTAATGTACCTACTAGAGAAGGTGCAAAACATGACCTACTCTTGGGAAATAAGGCAGGGCAGGTGACAGTGGGGGAGCACTTTGGGGCCAGTGACCATAATTCTATTAGATTTAAAATAATGATGGAAAGGGATAGACCAGATCTGAAACTTGAAGTTCTAAATTGGAGAAAGGCCAATTTTGATGGTATTAGGCAAGAACTTTCAAAAGCTGATTGGGAGCAGATGTTCATAGGTAAAAGGACGGCTGGAAAATTCGAAACCTTCAGAAATGGGATAACGAGAGTCCAGAGACAGTATATTTCTGTTAAGGTGAAAAGAAAAGCTGGTAGGTATAGGGAATGCTGGATGACTAAAGAAATTGAGGGTTTGATTAAGAAAAAGAAGGAAGCACGTGTAAGGTATAGACAGGATAGATCGCGTGAATACTTAGAAGAGTATAAATGAAGTAGGAGCATACTTATGAGGGAAATCAGGAGGGCTAAAAGGAGACATGAGATAGATTTGGCAAATAGAGTTAAGGAGAATCGAAAGGGTTTTTACAAATAGGTTAAGGACAAAAGGAGTAACTAGGCAGAGAATAGGGCCCCTCAAAGATCAGCAAGACGGCTTTGTGTGGAGCCATGGGAGATGGGGGAAGATACTAAATTAGTATTTTGCATCCATCTTTACTGTGGAAAAGGATATGGAAGATAGACTGTAGAGAAATAGATGGTGACATCTTGCAAAATGTCCATATTACAGAGAAGGAAGTGCTAGATGTCTTGAAACGGGTAAAGATGGATAAAACCCCAGGACCTGATCAGGTGTACCCTAGAACTCTGTGGGAAGCTAGAGAAGTGATTGCTGGGCCTCTTGCTGAGATATTTGTATCATTGATAGTCACAGGTGAGATGCCAGCAGACTAGAGGTTGACTAACATGGTACCACTGTTTAAGAGGGGTGGTCAGGACAAGCCAGGGAGCTATAGACCAGTGAGCCTGACATTGGTGGTGGACAAGTTGTTGGAGGGAATCCTGAGGGACAGGATGTATGTGTATTTGGAAAGGCAAGGACTGATTAGGGATAGTTAACATGGCTTTGTGCGTGGAAAATTATGTCTCACAAACTTGATTGAGTTTTTTGAGGAAGTAACAAAGTGGATTGATGAGGGCAGATTGGTTGATGTGACCAATATCAACTTAAGTAAGGCGTTCGACAAGGTTCCCCATGGGAGGCTGATTAGTAAAGTTAGCTCTCACGGAATACAGGGAAAACTCGCCATTTGGATACAGAACTGGCAAAAAGGTAGAAGACAGAGGGTGGTGATGGAGGGTTATTTTTCAGACTGGAGACCTGTGACCAGTGGGTGCTGGGTCCTCTACGTTTTGTCATTTACATAAATGATTTGAATGTGAGCATAAGAATTCCGGTTGGTAAGCTTGCAGATGACACTAAAATTAGAGGTGTAGTGGACAGCGAAGAGGGTTACCTCAGATTACAACAGCTTCTTGACCAGATGGGCCAATGGGCTGAGAAGTGGCAGATGGAGTTTAATTCAGAGAAATGCGAGGTACTGCATTTTAGGAAAGCAAATCGTAGCAGGACTTATACATTTAATGGTAAGGTCCTAGGGAGTGTTGCTGAACAAAGAGACCTTGGAGTGCAGGTTCATAACTCCTTGAAAGTGGGGTCACAGGGAGATAGGATAGTGAAGGAGGAATTTGGTATGCTTTCCTTTATTGAGTACAGGAGTTTGGAGGTCACGTTGCAACTGTACAGGTCATTGGTTAGGCCACTATATTGGAATATTGTGTGCAATTCTGGTCTCCTTCCTATCGGAAAGATGTTGTGAAACTTGAAAGGGTTCAGACAAGATTTACAAGGATGTTGCCAGGGTTGGAGGATTTGAGCTGTAGGGAGAGGCTGAATGGGCTGGGGCTGTTTTCCCTGGAGCATTGGAGGCTGAGGGGTGACCTTATAGAGGTTTACAAAATTGAGGAGCATGGATAGGGTAAATAGGCAAAGTCTTTTCCCTGGGATCGATGAATCCAGAACCAGAGGACATAGGTTTAGGGTGAGAGGGGTAAGATATAAAAGATACCTAAGGTGCAACGTTTTCACACAGAGGGTGGTACGTGTATGGAATGAGCTGCCAGAGGAAGTGGTGGAGACTGGTGCAATTGCAACATTTAAGAGGCATTTGGATGTGTATACGAATAGGAAGGGTTTGGAGGGATATGAGCCGGGTGCTGGCAGTTGGGACTAGATTGGGTTGGGATATCTGAGCGGCATGGATAGGTTGGACTGAAGGGTCTGTTTCCATGCTGTACATCTATATGACTCTATAACTTAACAATTTGAATTTGTTAAAAATGTTCAGACTACTTTTATTTGGAAACTTCATTTCTAAAGTGAATGTATAATTTTAAGTTTAATCTGTATTTTTATATTATGTGGGTGAATAAGAGAAGGACTTGACTTCATTTTTGAGTTCTTTGAGTGAAATTGTGGTATCTGGAGACCTGTTTGCATGCATTTAGATGAGCAATTTTTTAAAAAAGGAAAATCCCTTGAGATGATTAGTTCAGTGCTTTAGAAAAATAAGAGTAGAAAATAGGAGGGATAAAACTGGACTATTGCCTAGCAATAAATGAGGAGATGGAAATAGTTTTGCTTTTGGAAATGCAGAACTATTCAGAAGTACAGTAAGGGTGCAAGTTTCTGTTAGAGCAATCAGATCTTTGAAAGTAAGGGGGCTATTATCATTTTTTAAAGTAATTTCACAGAAAAAATGTCCTAATTAAATAGGTAAGGGAAAGCTCAAGAACCTGAAGGCTGTAAAAGAGGAATTTTAAAAACATGCGTTAAGAAATATGTGTGATGCATTAGTTTGTTGAAGGGTCTCCTGAAAAGACATTTGCCAGACAGAAACCAACTAGACATGTTCTCTGAATAATAATCTTTAAAATGCAAGCAGTGACACTTCAATGCAGTTTCAGTACATGTAATGTTGAGGGCAATAGAATTGAACCTTTATTCTTTATATTTGTAACAAAACTTTTTTCAATTATATTCTTGTGTAGTGAAAAAAATAAGTGTTTTGTTCTTTGATTAAATGTATATTAACAACCCCATTGTGAATATGTTCAGTGACTGACCATCACAGTAAGTAAATTGAAAACATAAATATATACAGCAGTATCTTCCCAGCCTTTGAAGGGCATAGCAATGTCAAGTCAGTTCAGAAAATATGGTAAGATTCACAACTTCAAAGGAAAAATAATCTATTCTGTGACTGGGGGAGGCATGGTGGCTCAGTGGTTAGCACTGCTGCCTCACAGCGCCAGGGACCCAGGTTCAATTCTGGCCTTGGGCAACTGTCTGTGTGGAGTTTGCACATTCTCCATGTGTCTGTATGGGTTTCCTCAGGGTGCTCTGGTTTTCTCCCACATTCCAAAGATGTGCAGGTCAGGTGAATTGGTTGTTCAAAATTGTCCAGAGTATTAGATACATTAGTCAGAAGAAAATGGACCTGGATGGGTTACTCTTTGGAGGGTTGGTGTGGATGTTTTGGGCCAAAAGGCCTGTTTCCACACTGAAGGGAATCTAAGTTTTGATTGACATGATGAGAATTTGCTCATGAGCAGTAAGAGGCCTATTTGCATGCCATTAGTAATCTTGCCTCATTGATTACACTTTCCTATTCTTCCAATTGTCAGAAACTAGACAGCAAGAATTCCTAGCATGAAAGAGCAGGTACTTTGAGGATCCAATTCACTGCTTACCCTTCTGAGCCTCCATATTGATAGAAGGTACCTACAACATAGGTTAAAATCCATGGGCATTTAGTGCCCATACTTGCCCCCTTCCCATGAAGATTGGCATCAGAACAGACCAGCCTCATTATATTATCATGGCAAGCCTCTGATCCACCTATAATGCAATTCTCCACTTCAGTGTAGTTTTGGAGTGCACTGACACCTTTCATTGTATTGGTGCTAAGGCTAGGTTTTGCTGCTACCAGGACAATGGCAGTCCTCTGAGTTCCAGTAATATGGAGTATTTCTTTCTCGTTCAGCTGCAGAGATAATGCAATGATGTGTTCACCAGCATGTGCTCCTGTTTCCAATGTAGCTTTAATCACTACCAAGGTATCAGTCTGAACTGCTGAAGGATGCAGGGGGCTTTGCCAATGCATCCTCTGGGGCATCTGTTACTTCTTCCTCAAAGGCAGAGGAGATAATGCTTTATGGAGCTGTTTTCTTGAGGGCAGAGATTGTACAGCTGACACTGGAATCTGCATTAGATAAAAGAGGAAATCAGTTGCAGATAAGGATTGGGATTCAGGCACATTAAGAGTATATGGGATGAATACAATAGGAAAACAGCATAGCAGTTGACAGCAAATCTAATTTATTTGCTGGAACATGGAGATTTCAGTATCACCACAAGAGTCGTCTCTTGCAAAGGCTGGGATTCTCTCCTCTTGGGTGAAGAGATGGAAGTCAGGCATCCCTTCCCCTATAAAAAGAAAACAACTGCAGATGCTGGAAAAACACCGAACAGGCCAGAGAATGAAGTGGAACTGAAGAAGGGTCACTGGACCTGAAACATTGACTCTGCTTGCTCTCCACAGATGCTACCAGATCTGCTGAGTTTCTCTAATAATTCTGTTTTGTACTCCATCACTTCTCTAGGCTCTTTCTGTCTGTTTCTGAGTCATTTTTGCCGAGAATGAGGCAAAAGGAGGGATTGTGTGAGTTGAAAATAGCTTGCACTAGTGTGCGGGGGAAAGTAGTGAGGTATCCTGAGTGAGTTAGTAGGCAGTATGGAGGTCATCTAAAATCGAGAGTGCATGTATGTGTATAGCAGGTGAGGGGGACGGAGGATGTGGGAGGACACAGGGAGATGATGGAGGCAGTTAAGAGTGAATGAAGGAAGATATTGAATGCAATATGAGAGGACCAGGAGTGGATTGAGTGGAAGGTAGCAGAGAGAAGATAGTGGCATGTGGCCTCATGGAGCCCAGAATGTCATAGAGTTATTGAGATGTTCAGCACAGAAATAGACCCTTCGGTCCAACTCGTCAATGCCAACCAGATGTCCTAACCTAGTCTCGTGCAATTTGCCAGCACTTGACCCATATCCCTCTAAACCCATCCCATTCTTATACCCAACTACAGAGGAACCTCGATTATCCAAATACCAATTATCCGAATATGGGATTATCCGAAGGGGATCTCAAGGTTCTGATAGAATCATGTCAAAGAGCTGTGGGTGGGGGTGGACGGGGGAAGTGCGGTGTTGGGAGCAGGCGGGGGCGGGGTGGGGGCATACCCAGATGGGCTTGGGGGCAGGCAGGGGGTGGGGGTGGGCACGGAGAGGGTTTGGGAGCAGGTTGGGGATGGGGACGGATGAGGTTGTGGGGGTGCGGGCAGGGGCTCATGCGCGATGTGCTGCTGCCTAGTCTCCCGAATGGAGAACAGACTTCACAGAAAACTCCAAGCCCCAGAGGAAATCAATTAACTGAATAATCAATTATCCGAACGCAATAGTGCCCACCCATCTGTTTGGAATAATCGAGCTTCCTCTGTAAATGCCTTTTAAATGCTGTAATTGAACCAGCCTCTACCACTTCCCCTGGCAACTCATGGCATACATGCACCACCATCTGAGTGGATTTAACATATATGAGTTGGACCAGAAAGTCTGGTTCCATGCTGTACACATCTATGATTCGGTGAATCTAAGTGACAAAGAAGACAGAGTGGTGGATGTTGTCTATATGGACTTCAGTAATGCATTCAACATGGTTCTGCATAGTACACTGATTAGCAAAGTTAGAACACGTGGAACACAGGGAGAACTAGCCATTTTATTACAAACTTTGATGGTTTGATGGTAGGAGACCGAGCATGTTTGTTAAGGGTTGTTTTTCAGACTGTAGGCTTGTGACTAGCAGGCTGCCAAGGATTGGTGCTGGGTCCAACACTTTTTGTCATTTATAAAAATGGTTTTAATGTGAATATAACATGTATGCTTAGGAAGTTTGCAAATGACACCAAAATTGGAGATGTAGTGAACAGCAAAGAAGGTTACCCCAGAGTACAATGGGACCTTGATCAGATTGGCAAATGGATTAAGGAGTGGCTGATGGAGTTGAATTTAGATAAATGTGAGACACTGCATTTTGGTAAGGCAAATCAGGGCAGGACTTGTACATTTTACGGTAATGTCCTGAGGAATGTTACTGAGCAAAGAAACTTTGGAGTGCAGGTTTGCAGTACCTTGAAAGTGGAGTTGCACGTAGACAGGGTGGAGAAGACATTTGAATACTTGCCTTATTGGTCAGTGCATTGAGTATAGGAGTTGGGCGGTCATGCTGCAGCTTTGCAGATTGTTGGTTAGGCCACTTTTGAAATACTGCATTCAATTCTGGTCTTCCTGCTATAGGAAAGATGTTATGAAACTTAGAAGGGTACAGAAAATATTACAAGAAATTTGACAGGGTTGGAGAGTTTGAGCTGTAGGGAGAGGCTGAACAGGCACGGGCTATTTTCCCTGCAGCATCAGAGGCTGAGGGGGGGGGTCTTATAGAGGTTTATAAAATTATGAGAGGCATGGATAGGGTGAACAGCCAAGGTCTTTTCCCCAGAGTGGGGGAGTCCAAAACTTGAGCACATAGGTTTAAGATGAGAGGGGAGAGATCTGAAAGTGACCCAAGGAGCAACTTTTCGCACAGAGGGTGGTACTTGTACAAAATGAGATGCCAGAGGGAGTGGTGGCGACTGGTACAATAACAACATTTAAAAGGCATCTGGATGGGTATATGAATAAGAAGGGTTGAGAGGGATAAGGGCCAAGTGCTGGCAAATGGGACTAGATTAATTTAGGCTATCTGGTCGACATGGACAAGTTAGACCGAAGGGTCTGATTCTGTTCTGTATATCTCTATGACTATATGACTCTGCAATGGAAAAGGAAGTGATCATTTTGTAGAATCTGATGATGTTGAGTGCGTCATTCCAAAACCACAGCAAACAACGAATTGTTCCCTCTGGTGATGAAACATTGACAGTACATATTGAGTTTCTCACCAACAAAATGGGTGTTACATTAAATCTGGTAAACACTGCCACATAATTCCACACAACAAAAAAAATCTCAAAAGCATTTGGAAACTTTAACAAAATAGGAGTTCCAAGGCAGTCACAGGAGTTTATAAAAAAAAGATGAAAACACAGCCTTTGTGTGGAGCCACAGAAAATGGGGGAGATACTAAATGAATATCTTGCATCAGTATTTACTGTGGAAAAGGATATGGAAGATGTAGGGAAATAGATGGTGACATCTTGCAAAATGTCCAGATTACAGAGGAGGAAGTGCTGGATGTCTTGAAATGGTTACGGGTGGATAAATCCCCAGGAACTGATCAGATATACCCGAGAACTCTGTGGGAAGCTAGAGAAGTGATTGCTGGGCCTCTTGCTGAGATATTTGTATCATCGATAGTCACAGGTGAGGTGCCGGAAGACTGGAGGTTGGCAAAAGTGGTGCCACTGTTTAATAAGGCCGGTAAAGACAAGCCAGGGAACTATAGACTGGTGAGCCTGACCTCGGTGGTGGGCAAGTTGTTGGAGGGAATCCTGAGGGACAGGATGTACATGTATTTAGAAAGGCAAAGACTGATTTGGGAAAGTCAACATGGCTATGTACGTGGGAAATCATGTCTCACAAACTTGATTGAGTTTTTTGAAGAAGTAACAAAGAAGATTGATGAGGGCAGAGCAGTGGATGTGATCGAGATGGACATCAGTGAGACGTTCGACAAGGTTCCCCATGGGAGACTGATTAGCAAGGTTAGATCTCATGGAATACAGGTAGAACTAGCCATTTGGATACAGAACTGGAAGATAGAGGGTGATGGTGGAGGGTTGTTTTTCAGACTGGAGGCCTGTGACCAGTGGAGTGCCAAAAGGATCAGTGCTGGGCCCTCTACTTTTTGTCATTTACATAAATGATTTGGATGCGAGCATAAGAGGTACAGTTAATAAGTTTGCAGATGACACCAAAATTGAAGGTGTAGTGGACAGCGAAGAGATTACAACAGGATCCGGACCAGATGGGCCAATGGGCTGAGAAGTGGCTGATGGAGTTTAATTCAGATAAATGCAAGGCGCTGCATTTTGAGAAAGCAAATCTTAGCAGGATTTATATACTTAATGGAAAGGTCCTAGAGAGTGTTGCTGAACAAAGAGACCTTGGAGTGCAGGTTCATAGCTCCTTGAATGTGGAGTCACAGGTAGATAGGATAATGAAGAAGGCATTCGGTATGCTTTCCTTTATTGGTCAGAGTATTGAGTGCAGGAGTTAGGAGGTCATGTTGCAGCTGTACTGGACATTGGTTAGGCCACTGTTGGAATATTGCATGCAATTTTGGTTTCCTTCCTATCGTAAAGATGTTGTGAAACTTGAAAGGGTTCAGAAAAGATTTACAAGGATATTGCCCGGGTTGGAGGATTTAAGCTACAGGGAGAGGCTGAACAGCTTGGAGCTGAGGGATGACCTTATAGAGGTTTACAAAATTATGAGGAGCATGGATAGGATAAATAGACAAAGTCTTTTCCCTGGAGTTGGGGAGTCCAGAACTAGAGGGCATAGTTTTAGGGTGAGAGGGGAAAGATATAAAAGAGACCTTCTGTGCAACGTTTTCACACAGAGGGTGGTACGTGTATGGAATGAGCTGCCAGAGGATGTGGTGGAGGCTGGTGCAATTGCAACATTTAAAAGACAATTGGATGGGTATATGAATAGGAAGAGTTTGGTGGGATATGGGCCAGGTGCTGGTAGGTGGGAACAGATTGGGTTGGATATCTGGTCGGCATGGATGGGTTGGACCAAAGGGTCTGTTTCCATGCTGTACATCTCTATGACTCTATGACATAACATGAAAAGATATTCAACACGAATGGTCAAAAGCTTTAAAGGTTTTTGATAACAAGACTTAAAGTAATGTGGCATCTTTCAGAACAAGTCAAAATGTCAAAGTATTTAGAACAACCACAGAGCAATGTAGCAGAGAAGAATCACATTCAGCTCATCATATATCATAGTCAACAAAATACTTTCTGAAACATAGTAATTCAGCATATGTGACAACTAACTCGATAAGTCAAACAAATTGCTCAAATAGCAATATCTGAATGACCAGATAATCCTATAGTTTTCAGTAAGGAATAGATATTGTCCAGGAAAAGACTTCTGTTAAAATTATGCCATGGATCCCATACATCCATTGGAATGGGCAGACAGATCTTCATCTTCACAAGACAGCACCTCCAACAGTGTAGGATTTCCTTAGTACGACATTGGAAAAATCAGTCCAGTCTTTTGTGCTCAATTCCTGAATCTCACAATCTACAAAGGCAAGAGTGCTACCAACTGAACCACAACTGAACCACATCTGACATTAGATTTATGGAGAATCTTGAAGTGTCTGGGGACTCTTAGAAAAATTAAGATTCAAGAAGCTAAAGGCACAACCGCTGATAATGAAGCAAGGAGAATAAACTTGGGAAAATAGCCGCCAAAATTAAAGGAGTGCAAATAATTTTGGAGGGTTATAGGGCGTTCCACAGTCACAGATGGATATACGAATAGAGGAATTTTGAAACAGTGAGAATTTGAATTGAAGTATTGCTTAATCAAGAATTAATGCAAGCCAGTAAGCACTGGGCGAATGGAAGAATGGAAGTGGCTGCTGGTTAGGACATAGATTAGATTAGATTACTTACAGTGTGGAAACAGGCCCTTCAGCCCAACAAGTCCACACCGACCCGCCGAAGCGCAACCCACCTATATCCTAGATTTACCCCTTACCTTACACTACAGGCAATTGAGCATGACCAATTCACCTGACTCGCACATTTTTGGACCGTGGGAGGAAACCGGAGCACCCGGAGGAAACCCACGCAGACACAGGGAGAACGTGCAAACTCCACACAGTCAGTCGCCTGAGTTGGGAAATGAACCCGGGTCTCAGGCGCTGTGAGACAGCAGTGCTAACCACTGTGCCACCGTGCCGCCCACAAGGCTGCAGACATTGATTGATTGATTGACTAAATGATTGTCATGTGTAGCAAAGTACAGTGAAAAACTTTGTTTATGAGCAGTACAGGCTGGTCATAGTAAGCAAGGATGTACAGAGGGCACACCACCTTCTGTAGTTTCTTAAAGTCCTGGGCAGAGCAGTTGCCATACTGGGCCATTATGCACCTGGACAGAATGCTTTCAATAGTGTATCTGTAGATGTTGTTGAGGGTCCTTATGGACATGCCAAAATTTCCTGACCCAGCTGAAGAAGAGGAGATGTTGTTGTGCCTTCTTGACCATCACATCTACTTCAAGTTTACAGAGAGTAAGCCACTGAAGCGGCCAGGAATGCAATAAAAAATCGTATCTGGAGGTAACTAAGGAATGGGTGAAGGTTTCAGTAACAAATGAGCTAATGCAGGGGAAGAGTTGGACAACTTAACAGTGGAGGTTTTGATTTGCATGATGCTGTGAATATGAAGAGCTCAGGTCAGGATAAAGGTGTGAGACATGTGCAGCCTCAGATATTTGCCAAGCAGAGGCATGGAAATGGAAAAGCGGAGGTAGTTTATTGTAGAGACTAATGACAATGGGCTCAGTCTGTTCAAAACTAAATTGGAGGAAATTTTTCTTAATCCAATATTGCATGTTGGAGAAGCGGTGTGGCAATTTAGTGACAGTGGAGGAATCACAAGATGTGATGATGTACTAGAGTATGGAGTTGTAGCTGACACAAACTGATATTATAACCAGGGAAATAGTGAGGAAAGAGATCAATCTGAGATTGGTACAGTTGGGAAAAGGAGCAAGTCAAACACTCAGGGCAGGCAGGAGCAAAGCAGAAAGCAAGGTAGGACTGATAAATTAAACTGTATTTATTTCCATGCAAGAAGCGTAACGGGGATGGCAGATGAACTCAGGGTAGATTAGGAACATGGGATTGGGATATCATAGCAATTACAGAAATATGGCTCATGGATGGACAGGACTGGCAGTTCAATTTTCCAGTATACAAATACTACAGGAAGGATAGAAAGGGAGACAAGAGAGGAAGGGGTGCGGCGTTTTTGATAAGGGATAACATTACTGCTGTACTGAGGAAGAAATACATCCAAGGAAGTTATTTGGGTGGAACTGAGAAATAAGAAAGGGATGATCACCTTATTGGGATTGTATTATAGACCTCCTAATAGTCAGCGCAAAATTGAGAAACATATTTGTAAGGAGATTTCAGTTATTTGGAAGAATAATATGGTGTTTATAATAGGGGATTTTCATTTTCCAAACATAGACTGGGACTGCCATAGTATTAAAGGTTTAGATGGAGAGGAATTTGTTAAGTTTGTACAAGAAAATTTTCTGATTCAGTATGTAGATGTACCTACTAGAGAACTAGTAGGACTACTTCTTGACCTACTTTTGGGAAATTAAGCAGAGCCGGTGACTGGGGTGTCATTTGGGGGGTATTTTGAGATGAATGACCATAATTCTAATTGTTTTAAAGTAGTCATGGAAAAGGATCAAAATGTTAAAGGAAGGCTAATTTTGACAGTATTGAGCAAGGACTTTCAAAAGCTGATTGGCGGCAGATGTTCACAGTTAAAGGGATGGTTGGAAAATGGGAAGCTTTCAAAAATGAGATAACAAGAGTTCAGAGACACAATATTACTTGTGAAAGAAAAGGTTGGTAGGTGTAGGGAATGCTGGATGACTAGAGAAATTGAGGTTTTGGTTAAGAAAAAGAAGGAAGCATATGTCAGGTATAGCCAGGATAATTCAAATGGATCCTTAGAAGAGTATAAAGGCAGTAGGAGTATACTTAAGTGGGAAATCAGGAGGCCAAAAAGGGGGCAGAGTTAAGGAGAATCCAAAGGGATCCAAACACACGTCATGTTGACCACCCCTAATCAGTCCTTGCCTTTCCAAACGCATGTAAATTCTGTCCATCAGAATCCCCTCCAACAACTTACTCACCATTGATATCAGATTCACCAATCTACAGTTCGCTGGCTTTTCCTTATCAACTTTCTTAAATAATGGCACCACATTAACCAATCTACAGTCTTCTGGTGCCTTGCCCATAGCTATCGATGATACAAATATCTCAGAAAGGAGCCCAACAATCTTTACCTAGCTTCCCACAAAGTTCTGGTGTATACCAGATCAGGCCCCAGGAATGTACCCACCATTATGTGTTTTAAGATGTGCAGCACCTCCTGCTCTGCAACATAAACATTTTCAAGATATCACTATTTATTTCCCCAAGTTCTCTAGCTTCCACATCCTTCTCCATGTAAACATGGATGCGAAATACTCATTTAGTATCTCACCTAACTCCTGCACTTCTACCCATAGGCAGCCTTATTGATCTTTAAGGGACTCTATTCGCTCCCTAGTTACTCTTTTCTCCTTAACATATTTGTAGAATATATTAAGAATCTTTTTCAATTCTTCATGACTATCACACATCACCTTTTTGCCCTCTTGATTTCCATCTTGAATATGCTCCATTTACCTTATACTTGTCAGGGATTCACTTGATCACTGTTGTCTATACTTAACATATACATCCTTCTTTTCCTTGACTATAGCCTGAATTTCTGTCATCATCCAATATTCCCTACACCCACTAGCCTTGCCTTTTGCACTAATAGGAACATACTATCTCTAAACTGTCATTATCACATTTTTTAAGGCCTCCCACTTTCTACTGGTCCCATTACCTGTGAACCAATAACAGTTCATCAATTTGGGAGATATTCTTATCTGAAGATAGTCTTGAAAGCAACCCCTCTGTAGTATCTCTTAACAAAATTGCACAATAATCACTACGAAGAAAGTTATTTGGTGCATTTTAATGTAACCATTTTAAATCCTCTTTATTGTAGTATCAAACAGCAGGTTTAGAGAATGAAAGTAATGATGATTAGAATTAGATAGATTGGGTTGAAAAGCAGTCAGAATTACGATATGATGTCACATGGAGAAGCAATAATTAGTTCTGCTCAATAGGAATGTAATTTCGCAAATTAAATTCTGAAATTAGAAATCTATACCAAACATCTCTCTGTTACTATGTGGAAAGTACATGTAAAAACCCCTCCATCTTTAACTGAGAGTTTCAGTTCAATTACTGATTAGCTTACTTATCTTTATACTGGTGACAGTGAAAAACATGATACAAAGAGAGAAGTTAATATTCTAGGGGAGAAAATGAAGGAGTTAGAGTTTGTGTTCATGATAGAACCTTGGAATCATTTGTTAGATCACTTCTACAAATCTAACAATGCCCTGCAGAATAGCAGGGATAACACTCAGTGCATGTGCAAAGCTTTACATATCACTGTCTCACTCTTTGAAAGAAACTCCCAAAAGTTTTGAAGAATTTTAACTCAAAACAAAAGAAGATCTTTTTTCTATGTAAACTACATGCGTGATTAAAAGGGAAAGAATGTGAAAAAAGAAAGGTGATGGTGATGCACTTAATGTTGATGAAATGCTCTCATCAAGAATCAAGTTTTGAATTAAATCCTTTCTGCCTAAGGATGGATTTACCAGAAACTAACTTGAACAAAACAGCAATTGCATGAAAATGTTGCAAACAGTTTTTCAGAAGTGCAAAATGTCTGATGAAAAATATCTTTGTGATATTAATATTAATTTTCTTGGAGAACAAAAAAAAACACCTTTCCTTCAAAGAAAGCTTTTCAGGTAAAAAAAAATATATACTGCCAGGGCCTGTAGAAGTCATCTTCTGAGATAGAATTCAGTTGGTTATCCCTGATGGAGAAGCAATACTGTGGCTCTTTTTTCAGGAGAGTTACTGAGGAGAAAGGTGATCAGCTCAGCTGAGAAACGTCAAGCATGAGTTGCAGCCAACAATGGTATAAGGAAAGTTGTCTGCACAAAGCATTATGTGCATAAGAAGAGATAAATGTCATAGCTTATCAGTTGAAGACATCATCAGATAAATTTCTAATTGAAAATATGAAAGGAGAGTATTTTAACACTTTTGCAGGTTGTTTTGTTGCACCCATTTTGTAAGTACTAATCTGTGTTATTGTTCTTGTGTTGCTGCAGGTTAAATGATGTCAGAGATGCTAATTAAGAAAACATAAAGTACTTTCATTTGAAGGTATTTCATAATGCCAATTGGCTTATTGCAAGATGCACATTTTATTAGATTTTAGTTGTTATTGCATCTTCACCTATGTATATATGCAAAAAGCTTTGACGTTTCTATTTTCATTGTCCTTTCAATGAGAATGATACACTTTTTGATAATGTTATAAGCCTCTTAAGTTTGGCATTGCTGATGGCCTCAGCATGTCTTAATCCAACCCTAACAAGGACAGGCAGCTAGATTTGAACACATGTACGAACAGATTCAAGAACAGCTTCTTCCCCACTATTTTTGAATGGAGCTCTTAAATGATAATGTTAACCTCTTGCTCTCTGTACCTTCTCTGCAGTTGTAACCCTACATTTTGCACTCTGTTCTGTTACCCTGATGCACGTTGTATAGTATGATCTACCTGTAGAGCACACAAAACAACAGTTTTCACTGAATTTTGGTACATATGACAACACTAAAACAACAAACAACCAATAAGTTTGGAAATGACCATTGCCTGGTAAGTGTGCAGGCAGCAACCTAAATTTGTTGGGTTGGCCAAATGAGAAAAGGTCAATCAGTCAGATGGTGACTTCATGCTTTTTGTGTTCTCTGAATGAATAATATCCACTTATGAGTTTATTTACATGATTTATTGCATTTTTTCATTTTAAAAAGACTTATTCCATTATGATATAATTATAAATGATTAATAACATTTAAATATTTACTGACTTTGTTAATTCCCACTTGTTATTTCCTCCTGGTAAATGCTGAAGCAACATAATTACTTAATATTCCTGCCTTTGTTTCAGAAAAATATTTGCTGGCAGCCATTCTATTTCCCAATATTGTTATATTAATAGATTATTTTAAAAGATAATATTGCTTCCACCTGTATTTGCTTGCATAGTTTTTAAAAGATGATGTAAGAGAGTACTGGAGGCAACAAAGAAGACCGCATTAAATGAGATACTGACGTAAAATGTGTTACAGTTCTGGAGCCGACTGAACAGAATAAAGATGACCAGAACTTCATTGGTTGTTCGAATTACTAGTCTCAATGCTAGAAACTTCACTGATTCAACAGTTAGTTAATATAATTTCCTGTTTTCTCAACTGCAGGATGTTTGTCTGAGAACAGGAAGTTGGGAGAATGCTCTGAACAGAACACAACCATAAAATATTTATTCTGTAGAATGTTTAAGAGAACGGTGTAAAATGTGTTCATATTTTTGCTTACAACTCTGAACATTGTGTCAAATGTTCTATTTTACCTCACCTCTCTTTTAAAATGTATTTATCCAATTTATTTTTTAGAAATTTACTGTTGAATCTGTTCCTACCACCTTTTCAGACGGCGTTTCCCACATCATCACTCATTATGTAAAAATAAAACTGTTCATCTCCCTTTGGTATTTTACCAATTGCTTTAAATTTGTTTTCTGGCCATCTGACACCAAGTAGTTTCTCCTGATTTACTGTATCAAAACTCATCATTGTTTGCACTTTTGCAATAAATCTCCCCTTTAAACTGTACCGCTGTGAGGAGTTGCTGCCTGACCGGCTGTGCTTTTCCAGCACCACTCTAATCTAGACTCTGATTTCCAGCATCTGCAGCCCTCACTTTTGCCTGCTGTGCAGAGAACAATTCCAACGCTTCCGAGCTCTCGTGAGGGCATAAATAAAAGCTGTCATCCCACCACCTCCCCACCCCCATTGTAATCTAATCCAGCAAATCTTATCCATGTCCTCTCCATAGTCTTGTCTATTTTCTAAACGTTAGTGCCCAAAATCGAATACAATACACGAGCTGAAACCAACTGATGCTGTATAAATGTTCATCTCGAATTCTGTAACGTTATACTCAATATTTATATTTATGTGGGGGACATAACCTAGAACCTTCAATGTACAGTATATACTTTGCATCAGTGCTCTAGGTGCTTTAAACATCAGTTTTGCACCTCATTGCCCGTGGCGCAATGAAGAAATAATCACATTTTCAGGGACAGTTGTCTCAGTGGAAGCAATTGTCGCCGGTAGTTGTAACTCGGCATTCAGTCAAGTCTATTAAAACAGTTATTTAACTTGTGTTAGAAATTGCGTAAAACTCATCTACAAAACGTGTGTTATTTTTGGCCTTAAAATGAATAGTTTGACGGCTTTGTGCTGCATTCTAGTTGGGCCATTTGTCTCAACAATTTAGAAAATACGATCATTTTTCTTAAGATTCGGATTGTTTAAAATGCAAACTGTATTTAGAGAAGGAAAAAATAGATTAAATAGCAGAGAACATAAGGGAGGTGAGGAGAGGGTAATCCGCCCTGGCTTTACATAAAATTTTCAGAATTACAGCGTGGGAGCTGTCGAGGTTAAAAAACAAAACCTCCAAAACTCCAGATGTCGAGAGTCGTTCACTCTCTTTAACAGATGTGGTTAGTGTGACCGAGAATCCGTCCGTTAGTTATGCGGAGAAGGAGCTTAGCTTCTTTCTATAGTTTGAACAAATCAGCCGTTCAAATCCGTTCCTTAACTGCCAAGGTGAGGTTTCAGGGACAACGAACCATTTCTGACATTGGTGAAGTTAGAGCTGTTTTTATTTTAAAGTCTCGCAGGACACCATTGTGGAGGGAGTGTGTGTGTGTGGGGGGGGGGGGGGGGGATGGAAAGAGTGACTGTGAACTTTGAAAAGTAAAGTTTGACGTTTTTTCACTGAGTTCGTTGAAAAGTTCCCGTAACCAGTCAGACATGAATAATACAGACAACCGGAGACAGGGGCCAGTAATATTGTCGGGGATACAATACCGATGTCACATCCCGAACTGGGAGAGGGTATTCCAGTCATTAAAGTTTTTTAATTCATTTGGAATGTTACTGAACGATGTGAACATGGAACTTGGGAGGAGGAGTGGCTATTTGCCTTCAAGTCTGCTCTACCATTGTAACAGACCATGGCTGGTGTGGTTGTGGTCTCGGATCCACTCTCCCATCTGCTCCTTCTTTACCTTCGACTCCCCGGTCCAACAAAAATCTAACTCAGCTTTTCACTAATAGATGAGAATTCCGTGGACTAACAACTCTCTGAGAGAGAAAAAAAAATTGCTCGGTATCTCTGTCTTAAAAGGAAGCTCTTTTATTAAACTGTGCTCCTTAGTTCTAGTTACCCCAACTAGAGGAATCCTACTATCCAATTTCTCTCTCCAACTTAATTCGTTTCAGTAAGATATTCATTATTGTAATTCCAAGTGGTAAAAAGCTGATTTATCTTCAGCTTTTCTTAACTAAATATACTCCATCTCAGGTATAAACCTTCTTCGAACTGCTGCGAGTGTGTATATATACAAATTAAAGTAAAATTAAAACTTAGCACAGTAGGCCAGATATTTTGTTCATCAAAGACCTGTACAGCAATAGGAAACCTCCCCCCGTTATATTCCAGTTTGCTTTCCAAAAAAATCACTTTGTTTTCCTAATCACTTATTGTACCCGCATACTAACATTTACTGAGGCATCGATCAGGATTCTGAGCTCTCTGCTCTGCAGAATCCTGCAATCACTTTCCATGTGAATAATTTGTCACTTTTCTCCATTTCCTGCCAAAGTGAACAAGATCACAATTTCCCACTTTTTTTTTGCTTCATCTGTAAATTGTTTTAGCAAATCACGTAATGAATGTAAATGAATTTGCAGACTCTTTATCTCCTCAATAATTTAGTTTTCTATTAACATTAGTGCCATCAAATAATTTATCTTCCACATATTTGATCCATTCATCCAAGTTATTAATATAGATTGGAAATAGTTGAAGCCTCAGCCCTGACCCTGTCAATATACTAAATGCAGCTTGCCAACCCCCCAAAAATGACCCATTTGTCCCTACTCTCCGTTTTCAATCTTTTATCCAACGCCTTGTTTCTCCCGAGATTTGACTAGATACTTGTTAAATAGTGACTGTAATCTAATCTCCATTCTACTTACATAGAATTTGAGGGCAAAAAAAACAACAAAAGTTCAGAGAGGTGAAGTCTGCTGAAACTCGAGGCTTCATGTACGAAAAGCAGTCTCTGCTTGAATCAGCTGTCAATATTTACACGGGTGTGGTACAAGACAGATTCTAAGAGTTCTACATGTTTTATATCAGCAATTTTGTAAGTTGTAATTTAAGTGCAGATTAACGGAGTTTTATTTCTAGATCTTTTGCTACAGGTTATAGAAAAGAAAATGTTTGTTTAATCTTTAATTCAACACCTTAACTGTTTAAATATGATACATGATAAATGCGCCTTTAATTGTACTTGAATATGGGGAAATTAAAGTCTATCACCCCGATAGGTTGCTGGGTTAATGCGATGTCCAAATTTGAACAATTTTGTTTTTAAAAAATACAAAAACTGCAAGGTACAAAACGCGAATAACTCGCGAGCATTGCTAGCTGATATTTCTGATGAAAGTCTGCGAAGTTCAGTGAATTAGGTTCGCGTTGAAACGCAGGATGTAATTTACAGGGGAAAAAATCAGCAAGAAATTGAGCCAGAAACGATTCGACTCACGTCAGTCAGTGTCTCTTTCATTCACATGAATTTTTGTGTATCGGTAATTTACTCCTTCTTATGTGTACGGATGAATCGCATTTGCCACAAAATGATGGTCATATTTGACAAGTGTTCATTTTACAAAGAGATCCCAATTAAAAGCTGCGTTCACAGTGAACAGTGAATGGATTTAAGTGATTAATTATTTTGACAGTCAATGAAGACCAACCTGGCTGTTACTGAACTGGCATTAAACCCGCTAACAAAAAATCGCTAAATATAAAAAAAACTCCAACTTGTCTGAAGCGTTTAAAATAAATGCAGTTACATTGATAATCAACTCCAAGCGCTTGTTCTAACTTAGTGTGATTAATGCTTCTTTATGATTCAACGTAAGGCGATGTTGGAACTGCCTCAGCATGGCCAGACAAAGAGAAGTGATCGGACTGTTATTTTCCTTGACGATAACACAGTCCGAGGCTCCTGTCCACTTATCACAGAATCCCTACAGTGTGAAAAGAGGTCATTCGGCCCGTCTTGTCCGCATTTGCCACGGCTAATCCACCTAACCTGCACACTAGGGACAACCTAGCACGGCCAATCCACTGTAACCCACACATTTTTGGATTGCGGGAGGAAATTGGAGCACACGGCGGAAACCCACGCGTCAAATCTGGCGTTGTGAGCCAGCGTTGCTAACTACTGACAACACGGTGCCTCCTAAAGTTTAGGGCAGAGGACGGATTCTGGATAAAACCGTAGAGGGAGGCGGCCAGAGTGAACATTTCTACCGGTCGTTGAGAAATGGCTTTTGTCGAGCATGGATCTGGAATGTTACTATCATGTTCAGGATAGTTGGTAAAGGGACTGAGTTTACATGAACAGTGCGAGTTACCGACTTACAAATAGTTGGCGTTCCGACCGCTTAATCCTTTATTCCCCTTGAGGAGAGCACACCTCTCGAACAATATACATAACATTCCCGTTAGTTTGCTGACCTTTCCACTTGTAACGGTTCTGAGTATATGATGTGGAGGAACTGGTGCTGGACTGGGGTGGACAAAGTTAAAAAGTTACAGTGTTATGCAATTGAAATGATACATTGAACAAACCTCGATTGCTGTTATCTTTTAGAATGGTTTGCAAGTTTTGCTTTATTAATATGTAAATCTGAGTTTATTCAATATATCATTTCAGTTGCATGACATTGTAATCTTTTGTTTTAAATTCTGTATCTTATGGCCCTGCTCCACAGCCAACTGATGAAGGAGTAGCACTCAGAAAGCTAGTATTTCCTATTAAACCTGCTGGACTATAACCTGGTGTTGTGTGATTTTTAGCTTCGTTCTGAATATATTCAGGAGAGGTAATATTTTTGTCAACAAAATTCATTGCATTACAAGTTTCAGAAAAATGTATGAAACTGACAAAATCAACAACTTTTAATATGTATATTATATATATTGCATATGAAATCACAGAATTGTCTGTGAAGTAAAGTTGAACATCAGCAAGCTAAGATGTCATAGAGTCATTGAGATGTACAGCATGGAAACAGATCCTTCAGTCCAACTGGTCCATGCCGACCAGATATCCCGACCTAATCCAGTCCCACCTGCCAGCACCCAGCCCATATCCCGCCAAACCCTACCTATTCATATACTCATCCAGATGCCTTTTAAATGTTACAACTGTACCAGCCTCTACCACTTCCTCTAGCAGCTTATTCCATACACATACCACCCTCGGCTTGAAAAGGTTGCCCCTTAGGACTATTTTATATCTTACTCCTCTCATCCTAAACCTATGCCCTCTAGTTCTGGACACCCCCATCCCAGGGAAAAGACTTTGTCTATTTATCCTAGCCATGTCCCTCATGATTTTATAAACCTCTGTGTTTTGTAATTAGCCATAGACATCTCTCACAAGTGAAGAGAAAAATGTATAGCTTGAGGACATTACTCAACAAAAGTGACAGGCAGGCAGACCTCCGCGTTCTGCTACAGCCAGCAAGGAGATCAACAATTCACTATTGGGGTCACTTTGCGTCACATTTTCCAACACAACACACTGACCACTCTGCCCTGCTGTCAATACGTTGTACTGCTGAGACCGTAAAACTGACGCCACGTTACATCTGGAATATGGTCATTATTGGCTTCAAAAAAAACTTCCCAGACTCTTTTTCCTTTACGGGCATTTATTAGCCAACCTTAATTGCCCTTGCGAATATTCTGTAAAATTAAAGATGGCGTCAGTGCTACTGAATCTTGTCAGCAATTTCATTACCAAAATGCACCTAAAATCCTTGACTATAGAGAGAGCTAAAGAGATGTTAGCCGTTCAAAATTATCGTTGATTATTGTAATTGTAGATATTTGATGCGTTTGTCTTAATTTTCGAAAACTCATTAGATTTTGGGAAGATTCCTTTACATTGGTAAATAACAATTATAACTCCTTTATTCGAAAGGGGACAGGAAGCTAAAGGCCAATTAACTTAACATCTGTAATAGGGAAAACATTAGAAGTTATTATTAAAGATTTGGATAAGTTCAAATAATCAGACAGAACCACATGGTTTTGCCGAAGAGATCAAATTTAAATAATTTATTGGAGTTCTTTGAAGAAGTAACTCGTGCTGTAGATAAAGGTGTTCTCGTGGATATATTACACTTAGCTTTTCAGAAGGCATTCGGTGCCGATTAATCATGTCGTCATACAGATGTACAGCACGGAAGCAGACCCTTCAGTCAAACTCATCCATGCCGACCAGATATCTTAAATAATTCCAGTTCCGTTTCCCAGCATTTGGCCCATATCCCTCTAAACTCTTCCTATTCATATATCCATCCAGATGCCTTTTAAATGCTGTAATTGCACCAGCCTCCACCACTTCCTCTGGCAGCTCATTCTATATGCGCCACTTTGTGAAAAGGTTGCCCTTGGGTCCCTTTTAGATCTTTCCCTCTCACCTTAAACTTATGGCCTTTAGTTTTTGACTCACACTCAGAGAAAAGACCTTGTCTATTTACCCTCATGGTTTTACAAACCTCTATAAGGTCACCCCTCAGCCTCCGAAGCTCCAGGGAAAATAGCCCCAGCCCATTCAGCCTGTCCCGATAGCTCAAACCCTCCAACCCTGGCAACATCCTTGCGAATCTTTTCTGAGCCCTTTCAAGTTTCACAACTACCTTCCTATAGCAGGGAGACCAGAATTGCGTGCAGTTTTCCAAAAGTGGCCTTACACTTTAAAACGCCACTTAGCCGTTAGCTCTCCCCCACCGATTCCTCCAAGGTTAGCTGTGAATTTAGGGATTTTTGAAAATAAAAACTCATGGTGATGGGGTTAAGATACTGGCATGGTATAACATTCGTTAGCTAACAGGAGGCAAAAAATAGGAATGAATAGATCTTTTTCTGGCTGGCAGGTTGTCACCACAGGACGGTGTTGGGGTCTCAATTTTTTTAATCTATATAAATGATTCAGATAAGGAATCAAAGGTATGGGAGCTAAATTTGCTGATGACAAGGCTGAAAGTTAGGTTTGGAAGTGAGTCGTATAAAGAAGACATATGGAGCCTACAAAAAGATATAGGTAGGTTAATGAGTGGGCAAGGATTTAGCAAATAGTATATAATGTGAGAAAGTATAAACTTGTCCATTTTGACACAAATAAGGCAAAGTTATTACATTACCTAATCAGTGAGAGTTTGAAGAGCTCTGATATGCAGAGACATCTGGGTCTTCTAGTGTATGAATCACCGAAGGTTAGTGTGCAGATCCAGCAATTAATCAGGAAAGCTAACAAATTATGATTTATTGCGAGGCAAATAGATTGCAAGAGTAATAAGGTTAAGCTTCAGTTTTACAGGGCATGAGTGAACCACGCCGTTTTTTTTTAACAATGAACTCAAAGCTTCATGATCTCTGTTTCTGATTTTATTGCCAATTATCATCTTAAATTAAACTTCCCTAAATTCTTAGTCTAGGTTTCTGCATTACTGACGCTGAATTAATATCCATAACGAATTAAGACACTAATGTTGTTTCCTTAATATCAGATGTTAATGGTATAAGTTAAGACTTTGCAGGAGTCAACTGGGATACTTTGAGTAGGATTTGGCATTTTTGCTGCATTTTCAGGTGATACCCTTTAGAACATATATGACTAAATTGGTGATTACTGCCTCGTTGAGAGCAAAACAGGGGAAATAATCAAATGAGTTTGAAATATATTTTATTGTCAAATTTGCAAAATTGTGAAGTAAAATTACAAAATGAACTTATAACTGAAGACAACAATTTTGTTGTAGCGAAAGATTCGCAAAGTGCAGCATTTGAAACATCAAACAATACTTCTGGAAACCATCACATTAACTTGATTAACAAGAATGCGTCATCCACACAAAAGGCTTTGCTCGTTATTCACACACACAAGCTTGAAAATAACCCCCATCACCACCCCACCCCCACCCCAACCCCACCCCCCCCCCCATCCCCCGGCCCCCAACCCCTCCCCCGCCCCGGATATATTTACATGACAGTTGTAAGCTGATCATACTGACAGTTAAAGTACAACTTCTGGGTGTAAACAGGAAATCGGAGCATAAGCCAAATAGAGATCTGTTATCAAATTTTGAAATGGGAGGTGGTCGATACCGGATTAAGTGGCTTCTTCACGTCACGGTCCTCCACTTTGTACAAGATGAACGAGATAATCCCACAATAGACCACGCTCTTCATCAGCAGCAGCGTGTATGTAAAAGACGCCAACTGCAATGAACTCAAAGGCCATTCTGAAAAAATAAGAAACACAAAATACGGCATTTATGCACAATGCGGTTCTGTAATAACGGAGACCATGCTAAATTGAAGTGTAATCATTTGAGAAAAGTGACTAATGGGCAATGAACTCCGTTTGTAAACTACAGCGGGTGAAAAACATGTATCTGCTAGATTTGGCAAAGTACTTTGATAATTAAGTAAGATTTCCGTTGCTCGTAATTCGGTTGAGTAATTATTTGTCAAAACTCCGTATTTAAAATGGATTGTCAGATCCAGTCTTAAGCATTTCACTCACGAAACCATGGAAAAAGCTACTTCCGGTGGATTTAGAATTGATAAATGAATTGTCCTTTCCAGTTTTGTTAGATTGCTTTAAACCAGAGAACAATCACATCTAAACAGGGACAAAACATTACATTGTGCAGCAGGAGGTTCTCACCGGGAAAGACCAAAAGCTGTTCAATGTTGGGAAATAGCCAAATGGAACCTCAAACACTTGCAATAGGTAGAAAAATCCCGAGCTCCGCGAAGGTGGTACTGGCGTTTCTAAATCTAAATCCATTTGGCCCAACTGCTCCACATCTGTGTTTATGCTCCCAAACCCTAGCTTCGACTCAGCTCAAAATATCCCTCTTTTTTCGCGCACATGGTTTATCTGTATCGATACCAGTCCCCTAGTCGGTACCCTTCAGTTCACTCCCTTTACCTTTTAACTACCCTCTCGATAATTTAGTTTGAGTTTTTTTTTTACTGACTTTAGAATCCCTACAGTGTTCGGTCCAACAAGTCCACACCGACCCTCCGAAGGGAAACTCACTCAGACTCATTCGCCTACACTATATTTGCCCCGGACTAATGCATCTAACCTACACATTTCTGAACACAATGGGCAATTTAGCATGGAGCCTAACCTGCACATCTTTGGATTGTAGGAGGAAACAGACACAAACACGGGGACAATGTCGCCCAAGGCTGGAACTGAACTGTGAGGCAGCCGTGCTAATCACTGAGCCAATAGTACTTTCTAGTTTTGTTCCTATCTAGTTTTGTTTCATCTATCTGTAAAATAATTTTATAATCTTATAATGACATATATTTGTTTGTGCCTTAACTCTCCCTTACAGAAAAGTTAAGCAGGCTGTTTATTTTTCTCGGTTAGGTGTAACTTTTCTGTTCTGGTAGCCTAGAAAATCAGTTTCGCTTCTTTTCTAGTGCGTCTTTAAAAGTTATAATTTAGAGAATAGCACCGTTCATTGTCAGCCCAAATGGAGTCAAATGAGGCTTCTCCACGCATACATGAAACTTTTCTCCTATCCAATCGTATTCTTCTGGAAGAAAATTCCAGTTTTTCTGTGTAAGTTTACTAATCCCCACAATCACGTTTGGTGACTTGTGTATCTGGATTCCAGCTCACCCTGTTTCTCTGGACTATTTGCAAATGTACTTTCAGGGATTATGTTGTCTCATTATTCTTCCTACCAAATCGTAGTATCGAACACTTATAGAGATGAAAGCACAATTCTTAAAAGCATGCTCATTCTACGGATTCGTGAATGTCTTCCTGTAATTAATCACGACGTTCCTGTCTTTATACTACACTCCCTCACCATCAAGTTGACATCTTGAAATGTTGGAATTATTCTTCCAATTCGTGAGTCCAAATCATCTGTGTCAATGCTGAACAAAAATGTCCCTAGCACAAGTCCTATTCAAACATTTTCCCAGCAATTTTTTTCCAGTCTGATTAGCCACTTTTAAGGCTTCCTTTTTGGAGGCACCTAGCTCTCTGACCCCACACATTCAACATACATGAGTCGGAAATCTAAATGTACCGTATTACCCTTGTCTGCTGGTCCTGCTACTTCAAGTCGATCACAACCTCCTTTACTGAAATCTGTACCGGCTAATCGTTTTTATTATCTAGGTTTTTAAACGAATTTTTTTTTGGTAAAGATATCCGGTTATCTATTTGAAAGGCTGTAACCAACAGAACTTTGGACCAAAACTGGAATTAAGTGGAAGTAACTGGGAGGGAGCTGATGCAGGCACAATGGACTATAAACTTTCTATTTCCAGGTTTCTACATTTCCATTATTTCTTTTTTGAGTGACATCGATCATATATTTCCCAAAGACTTGTTTGATTTCCAGTTTTTATATTTTCGAAAGAGCATTCATTGCCGATCTCTCTTTCATAGTAATGTCGCTATTTTCTAAAAATCTGTAAGACGCCGCTCCTAGTTTTTCCCTGACTTCTTATAAAAGGCGCAAACGCAACCTATCTGTATCCGAAACCATTTGAATTTAGACTCTTTGAGTCCTACGGCATGTAGACAGGCCATTTGGCCCAAACTGGTCCATGTCGATCAAAATGTCGACCTGCGCAAACCCCATTTTCCTGCATTTGGCCCATATCCTTCTAATCCTTTCCTATCCAAGTATTTATTCAAATGCCTTTTAAACATTGTTAGTAAATTTTTTTAAATCTCAAGATGTTCCAACTAATCATTCGAAATATGACACCGAGCCCAGTAAGGATCTCTTAGTTAATGAGCAAAATCTTGGACATATGTTTTAACGAACTAGCAGTAGGAGACGGGAATGGCAGATGTGTATGTTCTCAAAGTTTGATTAGTCAGTCAATTACCGCTCCTTTTCTATTTGTAAATGCTTGCACATTTTTTTCGAACTCTAATCTTAATGGCATGTACACCATGTTAATTTCCCTGGGTGAAGGACGTATTTAATATTTCTGTCATATTTATTTAATATTTGGTGTCATTCCTGAAATATCTCTGCATCTCTTAGTGGTCCTGCAACTATCCCGATTGTTTCCCTTTTCTATTTTAACGCTATAGAATCTATCTATCCATCTATATATATAAAATACGTACATACATATATGTACGCATTAGCATTCCTTGATCAGTTAATCTCATATTGTCTCTTTTTGACATGTATTTGAACACAGTTTTCATTAATTTGATTTCTTTCTTATCTTCGTGGTCTGTTATTACTGTCTAATTTGTGATTTTTCAGTGGAATCTATTTGTCTTGGGGTCTATTCATCATTCTTTTGAATGTTTCCCATTACTGTTCTAGCTCTTCCTTAGTCAGTACTGTTTTCCCCCAGTTTATTTTCCTTAGTTCCATTCTCATCCTTCTGAGACCACCTTTACCCATGTATTACTTTGCTCACTTTATTTGTTTCTCTAAACCCTTTTCTGGCCGAGCAGTCCGACAGTGAGAGATGGGCTGGGTTTGGTATGGGTGAGACCCCAGTAAGGACAACAGACTGTCTTCCCTGAACAACAATACTGGATTAGTTGTGTCTTTCTAACAAGGTAAGAGCGTTTCTGCACGTTGTGCGGGTGTCGACCCACCGACCAACCGAGACACCGAGCCCAGTTTCACGGCCTGGCCTCCGAGTTAATTGCCTGAACACTGGAAGCCTCTCCTAGACTTGGCAAACCGGTTCGTGCAATCACAGGAATTACCTTTAGTCTCCGTTGCTGTTTGGTTCTGAGTACTCGGCGAACACGTCTGGTCTGCAGCATTATTTTTTACATTAGCTACGGGTGGGAAAAAGAAAAACGACACATTTTAGAAGCCATTCGAGAATCCAGCGATGCAGAGGCTGGCGAGAGGGGGGTGGAAACATGAATTAGTCTATCCATTTGGAGATAATCTGTTATGGCACTGAGTAAGCGAAGCATACTTGCGGGGAGTTAGTAATCTCTGAGCCAAAGGAGTTCGGTTTGGCAAGGAATTAAAAAGTGTTAAAGAAAGAATTTTCTGCCGTTAAAACAGTGGGTGTAACACATTAGCTTTTTCTTTCAATGAACGTTTCACTTCTCAGTCCCCACTGGAGGATCAGCATTGCACTGTAACCTGGACTGATACCGTGAATTCAATACTGATCATGTTGCTCCGGTTTCATACACTTTTTTTTAGGTTTGATGCACAGACCTTTATTCGTCTTTCGGTGTTGTATTGAAAACTGCCACTTATGCTCCATTCCTTTCCCTCCGGAATTGCAGCGGATCTCCCGGCCAGGTTCCGCGGGCGCTCGGGACAACCCCGCTGGCTTTGAAAAGTTTACTCCCCCCGCCACCTCCCCCCCATTCTCGTGACAATTTATCAAATTTACAGATTCCAGAACTGATCGTTCAGAATCCGGAGTACTACGCAAGCAGGGAGTTGGGCACAGGGAGAATATTATATTGAAATAAAAGTTACGTTTCCAACACAAATGCTGGGAAGATTTTTCATCCCCTGTCAGAAGCTGTGCTAAATCGGCCCTTGCTAGAACAACCTTGGTACTTACCGACCTCAAGTACAGAACCTGATCTCTAACAGACATTGAACAGAAAATCGCAAGATTCCATTTGCAATCACTCCTGTTAAGTTATTTAAGTAACACCAAAACTGCATTGGAGTTAATAAGCTTCTGAGAAAGCTTGTCTAAAGGGCAGGGGGAATTCAATCTGATTGAACCTTCGGTATAACTTTTCTATGTGATTAAAAGCTGGACTATGACTCTACTGAACGTTATTTTTTAAAATAAAATACACTAATTTAAAATGAAAGTGTAAAATCGAACATTTCAGTCAGATGAGAGTTGATGCAAAATAATTCCTGAACCCGCTTGTACTAAGAAGTAGAAGCTAAGAGGAGACAATGGAAACAGTACCGGAAATGGAGTGCTTGCTAATCGTGGCTTTGTTTGGAGTTGCTTCATGCTCCGCGCTGCAGTGAATGCTGCTCGAGTCCCATTCAAACTTAGTGATTTTCAGGCGACTGATCACTGAGTAATTGCCGTCTTCTTGTTTTTCCACTGAGTCAGTTGACACTTTGTCTTCGAGTGCGCTGTTTTCCCCGATAGACCATTGAACCCGAATGACATTGGGAAAGAAGTCAGTCAGGAGACAGACGATGGTCGCTTTTTTATCTCTCTCCAGTTCCGTGTTGTTAGGAGGGAAGATTTGTATTTTTGGTGGCTGAGCAGTTGTTTCTGATTCAAACAAAAAAAAGAGAAATGTCTGTAAACTTCTCAGTTAAGGACAAACATAAGTTTGCAACACACACATGTGGGTGGAGTGAAAAGGAGAAATAGCTTCCAGTATGAGGCAGCGCTGAAAATGTGTTGCTAGAAAAGCGCAGCAGGTCAGGCAGCATCTAAGGAGCAGGAGAATCGACGTTTCGGCCATGATTCCTGAAGAAGGGCTCATGCTCGAAACGACGATTCTCCTGCTCCTTGGGTGCTGCCTGACCTGCTGCGCTTTTCCAGCAACACATTTTCAGCTCTGATCTCCAGCATCTGCAGTCCTCACTTTTTCCAGTATGAGGCAACCATGGGAGCATTCGTAAACCAATTGTGCAAAGAACCAGCGACCATAAGTGTGCAACCATAAGGCCATAAGATTTAAGAATAGGAGTAGACAGTTCGAGCCCTCCAGCCTGCTGATCCGACATTTCTAACGTCCATTTTCCTGCCCATTACCTGCCTTTGATTCCCCTACTGATGAAGAATCTGTCTATCTTTTGTATCCGCAAGGAATCTGCCCAACACAGCTCTTCGCGGCAAACAGTTGGAAAAACTCACAACACTTAGAGAGGAAATTCCCCCTCATCCCAGTCTTAAATTGGGGCTATGCCCTCTGATCCAAAACTCTCCCATGAGGAAAAACGTCCCCTCAGCATTTACCCTGCCAAGACCCTAAAGAATCCTAAGTGCTTCAATGAGATCATCTCTCATTGTTCTGAACTCCCAACATGTTTAGCCTTTGTTCAAAGTTATACTTTGAACAAAGGCTGTGATCTGGAATGCGCTGACTGTAACATCTGTGGAAACTAATTCAATTTTTGAAAAGTAGGAATAGATAAAGTTATGACGAGTGAGCAAAGGAGACCCGCCAACTGGATAGAAGTGGTGCGTGTATGATAGACCTAATACCTTCCTTCTCTAATCTATCATCCTGTAATTTTACCCGCGCCCCTTCCCAATTGACTTAACACTTATGCTTCCCTGGCCGCTTTCTTTGTTGAAAGATACGAAGTTGCCCCTTTCCTTTCTTTAAGAATTTCCTCGAACCAACGGTAATTAAGTTAAAGTGATCAACGCATGATAAGCAACTTTTAAAAGTGCGTCGACCCGCCGTAATATTGAAGCTGAACATGAATTAAATGCAGGTCTTTCCTCATTTTGGCTGATCGGCAATGAACGGCCCACCTTCCCGGCCTTTTGAGAGGCCCACCTTCCCGGCCTTTTGAGGCTCGGGTCCACCACGTCGCCTCTCAGTCCCTCTCACCTGCGCGGGCAGACCTACACCGGACAGCTCGCCTCCCCTTCCCACAGTCCTCCCCCGTCCTGACCTATCAAGTTACCCTCGCTTTATTCCAGAAATCAATTACTGCTCCGATGTCATAGACATCCACTAGCCCCTAAAGTGCAGATTTATGTACATTCTAAACAGTTTGGGACCTTAGTCATGTTCTTAACGCTGCTCCAAAATAACGTACCTTCAATCTGAAAGTCGAAATTTTGTAAGGAGTATATATAAATTCATATAGGCAAAATATGGTGCATGTTCGAATCTCAAACGAACACAGAGAATGGAGGAGAAACTCAGCGTGCTTTGTGTATCATAAATTCACTGCTTATTCCTTTATGTTGGACTTTGCCCATAGAGGCGACACTTGTGTGAGAGCAGTGAACGATTCGAACGGGAAAAAATGAGGTCTGCAGATGCTGGAGATCACAGCTGCAAATGTGTTGCTGGTCAAAGCACAGCAGGTTAGGCAGCATCTTTTTTGATTCGAACGGGAAACTAAGTTCCTCGTTCATCTTCGGGTCCCACTGTATCTCCCCAGTTTCTAGAGTTCCATTCCCAACAAATTAACAAATTCCCAACAACCTGTCGCCACTAAACGTCCCTTTTCGTGCCTCCCTGAAGCAGAATGTGAACTATTCCCGTGTATGATTAAATTGCTAGATTTGAAGACTCACAGGGACTCACAGTTCAGTCCCAGCACCGAAAACGGAAGATTTTTAAAAATCAGTTTGCACAAATTGCAGGGTGTATAGCTGCAAGGGAACATGACCCCGGGATGAGCAACAAAATCAAACTCACCCGTTACAATGAGCCTGGTCCCACTGCCAAACTGCAAACCTGTACCGGCCACAGCGACAGGGTACCGTACAAAATCTGCAGCGGTGAATATTACTGCCGCGTTTAAGGACTAATGTTCCAGGTCACTTACTGTAACTCTTGTGCTATTACCCATCTGCATTAGTATCATTGGATCTATGAATTGTTACTGTTTCCAGTGCTTTATTTAACTGACCGTTAGATATTTCCCTCATTAAACATGACAGGGTTTTCAGAGTAACTGTAGCAATCGGAAAATTCTGCAAACACAATTTAAGTGGTAGATCCAGATTAGCGCGGAGTTCCTATAACAGACAGGTAGGGATCTTGTTGATGTCATCTTGGCCACAATACTACATGATACATTTCGCGGTGTTACCGGATGATCAATTTTAATATTGGCAACGTTAGGTGCCCGGGGCCATGCACTCAGCACTCCCGAATCCGTTATAAAGCTGCAGTCCAGAAACCGTCAAGCCGCCTTTGACCCAAGTGCCCCAGACCTTCTCGGTATCAACCTGGAGCGAGTTTCGCTGCAATATCGCTCCTTAACCATTGTCCACTCACCTGTAACTACCAGTTTAGTCCCAGTTCCGAAGACCTTTACCCCTCACCACAGTGACATGCTACCATACAAAAACCCGGCCACTGCCTGTATCCTGAGGCTGACCTATTCGGGGAAACACCGAACGGAGATAGGGTTTTGGTGCCAATCTCCTCCAACAACCACGAGAAGCTGGCACCGTGGCCAGCCACACCCCCATCAAATATTGTACAGATTGACCGCCACACCAAACGTTATTTTTGTAAATAAATCCCTCCGAACCCTATTGAACACTTCACCACACTCACACCTCTTACCCGTAACAATGAGCCGAGTCCCAGAGCCGAATATTTTTCTCCATGCTCCAGAGGTGGCACTGCGTTATATTACATGACAATAACCAACTCAGACGCATAGACTCTCTCCCAAAGGAACTAAACCTGCATAGATCAGAAAATATCGCCCGCTCTTCTGAAAGCCATGATCCGGTTAGTCAGCACATCTCCACTGTTAGTGCAATACATCGCTACTTACATCGAAGTCTCACCTGTGACAAAGAGTTTCGTTCCAGCGCCGAAAACTTTCACGTAAGCACTGCTGTAGACCACTGTGTTACACCCCCTCACAATAACCTATCACTCGCTCTGATTATTCACCAGCGGAGTCTCCAACCCTTTTACAGTAACCACACTGGCCAAAGTGGGCACACCCAATATCAAACAATTTGTCCACCTCAACTGGTCTAGTTTCAATGATACAGAGACTGAATCCGACCTACAATCCCCCAGACACAGCTGTCACTGAATGCATTTTGAGGGCTAATGTCTCCCCAGTCTCACACTTGCATCAGTTCCAAAGTCACTAATGGCAAACTAATGGATAAAGTGAAGTCACATGGTGTGCAGGGTATTCTAGCTAGGCGGATAAAGAACTGAAGAGTAGTAGTTGAAGGGAGTTTCTCGAAATGGAGAAAGTGAGCAGTGGTGTTCCACGGGGATCAGTCCTGGGGCCACTGTTGTTTGTGATATACATAAATAATCTGGAAGAGGCCATTGCTGGTCTGATCAGTAAGTTTGCAGATGACATGAAGGTTGGTGGAGAAGCAGAAAGCAGAGGGGACTGTCAAAGAACACAGGAGAATATAGATAGACTGGAGAGTTGGGTGGAGAAATGCCAGATGGAGTTCCATCCAGGCAAATGTGAAGTGATGCATTTTGGGAGGTCTAATTCTAGAGCAAACTATACTGTAAATGGAAGAGCCTTGGGAAAAGTTGATGAGCAGAGAGACCTGGGAGTTCAGGTCTATTGTATCCTGAAGGTGGCTGCACAGGTTGATAGAGTGGTCAAGAAGGCATATGGTATGCTTGCCTTCATCGGATGGGGTATTGAGTATAAGAGCTGGCAGATCATGTTGAAATTGTTCAAGACATTAGTTTGGCAGTATTTAGAATACTGTGTACAGTCTTGGTCACCACATTACCAAAAGGATGTGAAAGCTTTTGAGAGAGTGCAGAGAAGGTTTACAAGGATGTTGCCTCATATGAAAGGTGCTAGCTATGAAGAGAGGTTGAGTAGGTTAGGACTGTTTTCATTAGAAAAAAAAAGGAGATTAAGGGGGAACCCTGAATGAGGTCTACAAAATCATGAAGGGTATAGACAGGATAGATAGAGATAAGCTTTTTTTCCAGGGTGAGGGATTCAATAATGAGAGGTCACGTTTTCAAGGTGGAGACAAAAAGTTTAAGGAGAATATATGCAGAAAGTAGTTAACACAGAGGGTGGTAGGTGCCTGGAACATGTTGCCAGCAGAGGAAGTAAAGGCAGGCATGACAGATTCATTTAAGGCATGTCTGGACAGATGTATGAGTAGGTGGGGAACAGAGGGATACAGATGTTTAGGAACTGGGCGATGACAGAAGGTTTGGATTGGCTCAGGCTTGGAGGGCCAAAGGGCCTGTTCCTGGGCAGTACATTTTCTTTGTTCTTTGTTCTTTGTTCTTTGTCACACCAACCAATGGGTTGGTGTTCCACCCATGCCCACACCTGGTACACAGATTGTCAGGGTGAGGTGTGAGGGATCGGGAAAGGGTGAAGTGGGGAATGAAGATTTGTATTTGAATCAAGTTGAGAATCAAGTTTAGAGGTAGGTTTCTTTCTTAATTACAAAAATATACTTTAATCATAAATAAACTTTTCCCTATCAGTACATATACATCTCAATCCTTTCTAAGCAGTCTTTGAGACAGAAAAAAAAAACAGAGGACATATTGGTATTTGACTGCCCAAAGAGAAAGGCATTTTTAACTCATGTAGGAAAATATTTCCATGTATTTTTGTTTAGATGTTTAGATTACCTACGGTGTGGAAACAGGCCTTTTGGCCCAACAGATCCACACCGACCCACCGAAGAGTAACCCACTCAGTCCCATTCTCCTCTGACTAATGCAGCTAACACTATGGGCAATTTAGCCTAGCCAATTCACCTGACCTGCACATCTTTGGATTGTGGGAGGAAACTGGAGCACCCAGAAGAAACCAATGCAAACACGGAAGGATGTGCAAACTCCACACAGACAGTTGCCCAAGGCTGGAATCGAATCTAGGAATCTGGTGCTGTGAGGCAGCAGTGCTAGCCACTGAGTATGAGGCAATGGGAGTCTGAGAACTGAACAGATCCCTGTTATACTTTGGCAGAACAATCTGAAACAGAGATATTTTTTCACTGTGCATTGGCGGCTAAGCTTTAGTACATCACTCAACATGTAGTTGTGGACCTTGAAATATTCAGGCTACAATACCTGGTCAAAACCAACTAGTTTCAGGTTGACCAAAGAGCGTCTTTCATGGAGTTGATGGTCCTCCAAGAGCAGTTGATGTTTGTCTCTGTGTGCATCCTGGGAAACAGCTGGTAGAGCACAGAGTTCTGCATCATGGAGCTGTTCAGCGACCAATCTCAGCAAAAAAAAACATTGCATGTCTCTCTCTTCTTTGCAAATGGACATTCCTGAAGCAGATGTGTGACAGTCTCCATTTGCTCCCCACTTCCACAGTTGCTTTGAGGACAGTGTGTGGTGGTGGCCAGTGTCATGAAGACTTTGAGGGGCAATGCCCTTCTCACCACCAGTCAAACAACATATTGGAAAGTTCACACGATTAGTCATTTTGCCAAATAATTTTGGCAGTCTGCTCAGGTAACCATCCAACAGAATCAACCTTCTCCTTTACCCTAAGGGTGTCAAGGACACCACATGCTGAACATTGCCTAATGGACTTTTAGTCAATGCTTTAGTCAAACTTTTCTATGAGGAACAGGTAATGCAGAACAGTCCAACTACAGCCATAGAGGAATGTAACATGGAAACAGACCCTTCAGTCTAACTCATTCATGTTTACCAGACATCATAAATTAATCCAAATGCATCTGCTAGCATTTTGCACATATCCTTCTAAACCTTTCATATTCATATAGCATTCAGACACCTTTTAATCTTGGTGATTATACCAGTCCCCGCCACTTCCTCTGGCAGCTCATTGCATGCACAAACTACTCTCTGCATGAAAAAGTTATCTCTTAGGTCCCTTTTAAATCTTCACCCTCTCACTTTTAACCTATGTCTTCCAGTTCTGGACTCCCCCACCTCAGGAAAAGTCCTTGTCTATTATCCTATCTATGCTCTCATGATTTTATAAACCTCTATAAGTTCACCCTTCAGCCTATAACCCTGCAGGGAAAATAACCCCAGCCTATTCAGCCTCTCCCTGTAGCTCAAAACCTCCAACCCTGGCAACATCTTTGTAAATCTATTCTGGTCGCTTTCAAGCTTCATGACATCATTCTTATAGCAGGGAGACCAGAATTGCACACAGTATTCCCAAAGTGGCCTAACCAATGTTTTGTACAGCCACAACATGACCTTCCCAATCATATACTCAATACTCTGACCAATAAACACCTTCTTCACTATCCTATCTACATGAGACTCCACTTTCAAAGAACTATATTTCTGCCCTCCAAGATTTCTTTGTTCAGTAACACTTGCCAGGACCTTACCAATAAATATATAAGTCCTGCCCTGATTTGCCTTTCCAAAATGCAGCACCTCACATTTATCGAAACAAAACTCCATCTCAGTCTATTGGCCCATCTGATTCAGTTGTACTCTGAGTTAACCTTCTTTGCTATCTCCCATCCCTCCAATTTTGGTGTCATCTGCAAACTTACCAACCATACCTCCTATGTTCACATCGAAATCATTTATCCAAATGACTAAAAGCAGTGGATAGTTTGTGATTCAAACTACTTTAGGGTGTTTCATGGCAACGAGGCCAGGCCCATCCTCCACAGCACTGGGAATAGATAGAACTTCAGTATGTAATAACACTTGGTTATTACATACCCAGGTCCACATACAACTTTTAGATTAGATTACTTACAGTGTGGAAACAGGCCCTTCGGCCCAACAAGTCCACACTGACCCGCCGAAGCGCAACCCACCCATACCCTTACATTTACCCCTTACCTAACACTATGGGCAATTTAGCATGACCAATTCACCTGACCCGCACATCTTTGGACTGTGGGAGGAAACCGGAGCATCCGGAGGAAACCCACGCAGACACGGGGAGAACGTGCAAACTCCACACAGTCAGTCGCCTGAGTCGGGAATTGAACCCGCGTCTTAGGCGTTGTGAGGCAGCAGTGCTAACCACTGTGCCACCGTGCCACCCATTTATGCAGCCACACACAAAGTTGGCTGTCAGGATGAAGTTTGTATTAGGTACATCCTTCCCCTCCTTATCTAGACCTTTGTACTTAGTGTCCAGATGAAGTGGAAGATGGCTCGGGTGACTGCAGTGGTGCAGGCTCAGGGAATAGGCTAGACCTACATACATTAACATGTATTACATGCAACAGTACAAAGAGTACTTCACTCCTGATGACGAGGTTTTAATTCACAGTGATGAGGGAATAGTGCCCTCATCTGCCCAGTTTCTGCCTCATCTTGGTGGTTCACTTCTCACAAATTTTTTCACATGTTACAACCTCTCTAAACCATATTCCGAGCACATTCAGGTAATCTATCCTCACAGTGATGGGTGAAAGGATTGGTCGACCCAGCTTACAAAGAACATGGCCTTCCTCTTCCCTTAATTTATCCTGGTTCCCAAGGCCAGTTGAACTCATCACAGATGCTCATGAGTCTGTGTACTGACAGTGGATCTGTGCAGAAAATGGCAACATCAACCATGTGCGGGGAGGCTCTGATTTACAGGCCTTCATTGCTTGGGATAGACACACCTCTCAGGCTTGCATCTTTCCTTATGGACTCAGCAAAAGGCTCTATACAATATACAAACAAGGAACCAGACAGTGGGCTGCCCAGCCTCTCTCCACATCTTATCAGGAAGTTTTCTGATTCCCACCCATGGATTAAGTCTGCACTAAAGATGGTGTGTACAGCAGTCAGATGAATTGCAGATTCCCTCTACAAAGCCCATTTGGAGATCACATCCCTCATGCATGTGTATAATATCCAGTTAAAGGCCTTCTCCTGGTCCAGAGCAATGAAGCAAATGCTCCTGTCCTGCATGTAGCTGATTGTATCTCTGAGGAGCACAATGCTCTCAGAGATCTTGTCTGGTATAGCACAGGTTTGGTTAGGATGAATCACTCGTCCCTGAGCAGATCTGACCTGATTGGCGATGACCTTAAACAGGATTTTATCATCCACATTCAACAGACAAATTGGTTACCAACTTCTAATTTCCTTCCTTTCACCTTCTGCTTGTAGATGATTGTGATGATACCTTTCCTTATGGATTAGCATGTTACCTGCCATAATCATCTTCTCGTATACCTCCAGCAGATCCTGATCAAACAAGTCCCACAGAGCTGAATAGCCGGTAAGCTACCACTTCTGGAACTTTTTATTCTTGTCAAAGGATTTGATGGCCTTGGTCAGCTCTTTAGGAGATGATGGCTGGTCCAACCTCTCTCATGTGCTGTTGGTTAAAACTTCTGTGATCGAGGGCAGGAATGCCTGGGAGGCTGTGCTGTTTGTGGGCTTTGTGTCATACAGTCTGGCATAATCTTCACTACTCTTCAGAAGCCACAACATTATGTTAGTGGATTATGACTGTCAATCTAATATTCATTTAATTTCCATGAAAGGACCTGATGGTTCAGTGGCTCCAAATTTACTGCACCATAATAAATGAGAAGGCAAGTGGTGAGGATGACATAAAGCATCTGCATAGACAAGTTAAACAAGTGGGCAAAGACTTAAAAGATGAAATATGATTTCAGAAAATGTGAGATTATATATGTTGGCAAGAATAGAGGAGTTGAATATTATTTAAACATAGAAAAACTGCAGAAAGCTATGGAACAGATGGATTTGGGAATCCTTGCCCATAAATCACAAAAAAACGCATCCGAGCTTTTTTATTTCTTCACTCATGGGACATGGGTTTTGCTTGCTGGCCAGTATTTGTTGTCCATCCTTAGTTTGCTTGAGAAGGTAGTGGTGAGCTGTCTTCTAGAACCGCTCTCGTCCAAATGCTGTAAGTTGACCCATAATGCACTTATAGGAAGAGAATTCCAGAATTTTGACCCAGTGACAGTGAAGGAACAAAGGCGGCATACTTAAACTACTGGACCTATGCCTCACAACACACTTCACATTCAACAACCAGATATATGAACAAATCAACGGAACACCCATGGGCTCATCGATCTCCGGAGAAGAAAAGGGCAACCAGCTCCCATTCCTAGACGTGATGGTACAAAGAACACCGAATGGAGAATTCACAACGAAGGTATACAGGAAAGCCACACACACAGACCAAGTCCTGAACTATGAAAGCAACCACCCCAACACACACAAATGAAGTTGCATCAGGACATTATTCAAAAGGGCCACAACACACTGCAGAGCACCTGAACTACAAAAAGAGGAAGAAGAGCACCTATACAAGGTATTCACCAAGAACGGATACCCACGCAATTTCATCAACAGATGCCTTAAGGAAAGACAACGAAATGAGGACATGCCACAACCCAAAGGACTGGCCACACTCCCATACACCAGGAGCATTTCTGAACTGACAGCCAGACTGCTGCGACCACTAGGACTCATAACAGCACACAAACCAACAGCCACCCTCAGACAACAACTCACCAGGACAAAGGACCCGATACCCAGCATGAGCAAAACCAATGTAGTGTACAAAATCCCATGCAAGGACTGCACAAAACACTACATAGGACAAACAGGAAGACAGCTAACAACCACACCAACTAGCCATGAAACAACACGACCAGCTATCCCTAGTAGCCATACACTCAGATGACAAACAACACAAATTTGATTGGGACAGCACCACTATTATAGGGCAGGCCAAACAGAGAACAGCCAGGGAATTCCTAGAGGCATGGCACTCATCCACAAATTCTATCAACAGACACATCGACCTAGACCCTATATACTGGCCACTGCAGCGGACAGCAACTGACAACCGGAAGCGGCAGATTCAAACCAGTATAAATGCCGGAGGAATCAGCACAGAAGCGCTTCACAGGAGGCTCCCAAGCACTGAAGATGTCACCTAGAAAGGGGACAAAACGTTTGCAACAAAAACTTCCAGCTCGGCGAACAGAACCACAACAAAAGAGGGCTAATCATGACCATTTCTGAAAAATGCAACAAAATTCAAATTCATGTCAAGTACGGCTGGTGCACCATCCATTGCAAAAGAAATCAATTTCTTGTTTACCTTCTGAAGGATACTTAGATAAGGGCAAAATAATATTGGAGGAGAAAGTGAGGTCTGCAGATGCTGGAGATCAGAGCTGAAAATGTGTTGCTGGAAAAGCGCAGTAGGTCAGGCAGCATCCAAGGAACAGGAGATTCGACGTTTCGGCCCTTCTTCAGGAATGAGGAAAGTGTGTCCAGCAGGCTAAGATAAAAGATAGGGAGGAGGGACTTGGGGGAGGGGCGATGGAGATGCGATAGGTGGAAGGAGGTCAAGGTGAGGGTGATAGGCCGGAGTGGGGTGGGGGCGGAGAGGTCAGGAAGAAGATTGCAGGTTAGGAAGGCAGTGCTGAGTTCGAGGGATTTACTGAGACAAGGTGGGGGGAGGGGAAATGAGGAAACTGGAGAAATCTGAGTTCATCCCTTGTGGTTGGAGGGTTCCTAGGCGGAAGATAAGGCGCTCTTCCTCCAACCGTTGTGTTGTTATGGTCTGGCGGTGGAGGAGTCCAAGGACCTGCATGTGGGAGGGGGAGTTAAAGTGTTTAGCCACGGGGTGGTGGGATTGGTTGGTCCGGGTGGCCCACTGGTTCTCACCTACCATCCCACCAATCTCCGTATACAGCGTATCATCCGCTGTCATTTCCGTCACCTCCAAATGGACCCCACCACCAGGGATATATTTCCCTCCCCTCCCCTATCAGTGTTCCGAAAAGACCACTCCCTCCGTGACTCCCTCGTCAGGTCCACCCCCCACCAACCCAACCTCCACTCCCGGCACCTTCCCCAGCAACCGCAAGAAATGCAAAACTTGCGCCCACACCTCCTCCTTACTTCTCTCCAAGTCCCCAAGGGATCCTTCCATATCCACACAAATTCACCTGCACCTCCACACACATCATTTATTGCATCCGCTGCACCCGATATGGCCTCCTCTATATTGGGGAGACAGGCCACCTACTTGCGGAACGTTTCAGAGAACACCTCTGGGACACCCAGACCAACCAACCCAACCCACTCCGGCCTATCACCCTCACCTTGACCTCCTTCCACCTATCGCATCTCCATCGCCCCTCCCCCAAGTCCCTCCTCCCTACCTTTTATCTTAGCCTGCTGGACACACTTTCCTCATTCCTGAAGAAGGGCTTATGCCCGAAACGTCGAACCTCCTGTTCCTTGGATGCTGCCTGACCTACTGCGCTTTTCCAGCAACACATTTTCAGCAAAAGAATATTGGCCCAACCAACAAAAGGCCAATGCAAAGTGTCTGTTCTACATGGGCATTCTGGCCTCCTGACCCAGTGAAAAATGAAGACAAAACAATATGTTACAAAATCAGGATGGTGAGTGTTTTGGAGAGGACTTTGCAGGTGTGTATTCCCAGTTATGTACTGCTTTTGCCCTTCTAGATGGTAGCAATCATGAGTTTGGAAGGTATTGTCTAAGGAAACTTGATGAATGTCTACAGTGCATCTTGTAGATGGTTCAGAATGCTGTGATTGTGGATCACAGGTGGAGAATGAATGTTTGTAAATGTGGTGCCAATCAAGTCAATTTTGCCTTGTTGGAGGTGGTCATTGATTGGCATGGGGGTTGGGTGCAAAGGTGACTTGCCACTTCTCAGCCCAGGGGCTGCTTCAGTACCTGAAGATTTGCAAAGGGTCCTCAGTACTTTGTAGTTATCATCAATCATCACCACTTCAGACTTTTGATGGAGGGAAGGTAATTGATGAAATACCTGAAGATGATTAGTTCAAGGACTCTACACTAAAGAGCTTCTGCAGAGATATCCAGGAGCTGAGACGACTGACCTCCATCAACCACTACCATTATCCTTTTATGACTCCAACCAGTGGAGAGTTTTCCCTCTCATTCCTTTGGATTCCAGTTTTGCTAGACTGTTTTTAGTATAGCCTCTGACCTGATCACTTCTTGATTAACGATAAGCCCCACAAAATGGCGGATTCATTGATGGCAATGCCATTGAATGTCAAGGCTTGATGGTTAAATTCTCTCTCTTGCTGGAAATGGTCATTGCCATTTGCTGTGTGTGGATGCTCCTTGCTCAAGCGTTGCGAGGGAGGAGGGTGGTGGGTGGAGGGAAACCAACAACTCGTCACAATGCACAAGGTATCTGTAGCGTGAACTCATGTGTCCCAGGTATCGTGCTGAACAAACTATGGTTTACCCGGCCACTGGATGGAGGAAGTGGCTCTGTGGTTTGGAGATGGAAAGGAGGAAATCCCTTTCAGACCTACCATTATTCCACATCTGCGTTTTGGGGATGGGGGTAGGGTGATTACTGATAGATCAATAAACTGTGGGAACGTCTTTCTTCAGCATGAGAAAACAAAAGGTTTTTGTACGAAGGTTTAACACAACCATAGCACCGTGACAGCGCAGTGGTAGATAGCTGTGTCACTCAGTACAATGTCATTGATGATAAGGAGGGTGGAACTTTCCACAACTTCGATATTGAATCGGGAGTTGAAGTCGGTGTGAAGCCAGGTGAGTTGCTGGGACCGGAGAATGCCTATCCCGCGAATGACTGTGTTTTTCTGCTGGTACCAGTAGATGGGTTGGGATGCTATGTTATCCAACCCTTCAATCCGACAGATGAATCGTGCCGTCATCCCCGTGGCCCGGGTGAGCGATAAAACCTGCTTCAAGGTCACAAGGGCTTCACCAGCAGCTGGAAACACAAACATAGAATCATTATCATCAGAGAGACCCATGCCGTTGGTGTTAGTGTTTACAATTCATCGGACTGCAGTTCATTAAGAGAACCAACATGGGTAGAACGCAGTACACATTCAACGATGCCGTGTCAGAGTGAATAGTCGAAACGGTTTAATTTTCTTGTAGCAAACTTACAAGACATCAGGGTGATCGCCAGGACGAAATAAAGTGACATACTGTCCTAATCCGGAGCTTTTTGCATAGAACGTCTTGCGCCTAGTCCCACTGGAGGGCACTGACAGTCTGAAAGAAGTGACTCCGACCCGGTCGGCCTCTAACTGGAACCTGGATCATCACAACAGTGGGAGGAGTCATGGAAATACTGACCTCACAGGAGGAGACCATATTCTTCCACAGTTTCAGGTCATGACTTCAGTCCTCCATTATATTTTTTTCCTCTTGCCACGGCGTGATCCATGAATTGAACAAAAGCGCACTTTGTCTCACTGTTTTTTAGCATATGATTTCCGTTACTAATATACACACCGGAGAATGGTGATTTAAACACTGAGGGATACGATTTACATGTATTTAGATAGGCAAAGGCTGATTAGGGATAGTTAACATGGTTTTGAGTGTGGGAAATCATGTCTCACAAACTTGATTGAGTTTTTTTGAAGAAGTAAGGAAGAGGATTGATGAGGGCAGAGCAGTGAAAATGATCTATATGGACTTCCGTAAGGCTTTCAATAAAGGTTCCTCATGGTAGACTGGTTATCAAGGTTAACTCACATGCAATGAAGGGAGAACTGGCCATTTGCATGCAGAACTGGCTCAAAGGTAGAAGACAGAGGGTGGTGGTGGATGGTTGCTTTTCAGACCGAAAGCCTGTGATCAGTGGTGTGCCACTAGGATTGGTGCTGGGTCCACTGCTTTTTGTTATTTGTATAAATGATTTGGATGTGAACTTAGGAGGTATAGTTAGTAAATTTCCAGATTACAGTAAAATTGGAGATGTAGTGGACAGCAAAGAAGGTTACTTCAGAGTACAACAGGATCTTGGTCAGATGGGCCAATGGGTTGAGGAGTGGCAGAGGAGTTTAATTTAGATAAATGTGAGGTGCTGCAGTTTGGAAAGGAAAATCAGGCCTGGACTCATACATTTAATGGTAACATCCTGGGGAATGTTGCTAAACAAGAAGACCTTGGAGTGCAGGTTCATAGTTCCTTGAAAATGGAGTCCCAGGTAGATAGGATAGTGAAGATGGTGTTTGATATGCTTCCTTTATTGGTCAGAGCATTGAGTATAGGAGTTGGAAGGTCATGTTGCAGCTGGACAGGACATTGGTTAGGCCACTTTTGAAATATTATGTGCAATTCTGGTCTCCCTTCTATCAGAAGGATGATGTGAAATTTGAAAGGATTCAGAAAAGATTTACAAGGATGTTGCCAGATTTGCAGGATTTGAACATGTTAAGATGTGGGGTAAACGCTTTTGCTAATTAAACCAAGCACATAGAAAAGCACACCTCACCTCATAATCTGTTAAAATATGAGTGACAGAGAACTACCCCAAATTTCACTATTTAAGAAAAATAGCAATTTTATTCTTTAACTCCAAATGTGAACATTAAACAACTATTCACAATCCTAATCCTCCTTCCTCTTAAAAAAAATTGTTATCTGCCTCCCGCTCTGTAACAATAAACTGATTTGATAAAGCCCTGATTAAATTTACAGCAAATCAATTTTCAAAGCCAGACAGCGGTGTTAATCTCCCTGGGCCATTTTTGGTCTTCTGCTGCAGAGATGTTTCATATGAAAAAGGGATCTTTTGTAGGGAGTGTTTGGAATAGCAGTCATTAGATTGCAAAAGGTACTCTTTTTCTCTGACTAATTGTCCAAAATGTCTGCTTTTTATACCTCAAAACATTGAATCATCGCATTTGTTCAATATTGTCAAAATCGTAATATTCAAATTCAATTGGGTTTTAGTATCTTGGGTCATAATTTAAATTGATTAGCTAAATTCGAATTGTTATGAAAACAACTCAGTATCTGAGTTACAGCTTAAATGTTACAACTTTAAGTTGTCCAGTACACTTTCTACCTGCAGTCACATGACAGATGTTTGTCAGACTTTTCAGCTTTCACTCTCTCTTAAAGGTACAGTATAAGCAATAGGGAGAGGTTGAAAAGGCTGGGGCTGTTTTCCCTGGAGTGTTGGAGGGGTGACCTTATAGAAGTTTACAAAATCATGAAGGCATAGATAAGGTAAATGCCATTTCCCTGAGGTGGGGGATTCCAGAATACGAGGGCATAGATTTAGGGTGAGAGGGGAAAAATTTAAAAGGGACCTAACGAGGCAACCTTTTCACCCAGATGGTGGTGTGTTTGTAGAATGAGCTGTCTGAGGAAATGGTGGAGGCTGGTACAATTACAGCATTTAAAAGACATCTGGATGGTATATGAACAGGAAGGGTTTAGAAGGATATGGGCCAAGTGGTAGCAAATGGGACTAGGTTAGGTTGGGATATCTGATTGGCATGGACGAATTGGACAGAAGGGTCTACTTCCATGCTATGCATCTCCATGGCTCTGACTCTATTTTATTAACTTCTATCAGGTTGCTTCTCAACCTCGCAAGCTCCAGCGAAAACATTCCAGCCCATTGAGCCTTTACTTATAATTCAAACCTTCCATACCTGGCAAAATCCTGCTAAATCTCTTCTGAACCCTCTCCAGATTGATAATATCTCTCCCATAACTACACGACCAGAATTTGGTGCAATATTGCAAAGCGGCCTCACTATTGTCCTGTACAGCCTCAATGTGACTTCCTAACTCCTATACTCAAAGGATTGAGCAATGGCGCAAGTGTGCCACACACATTTTGACCATCCTGTTTATATTTGATGCAAACTTCAAAGAATTATGTACCTGCACCCTGAGAATCCTCTGTTCTATACCACTCAAGGCCCTACCATGATTTGTATATTCTTTTCATATTTTTGCTTTGAGACAGAACTATTCATTATTCTGCCATTATCACTCCCTCTCACCATTACCATTCCTTTTGTAAGATAAAACTATAAGACGTAAGAGCAGAATTAGTCCATTGGGGGCATGGACTCTGCTCCACCATTCAGTAATAACTGATATGTTCTCAACTCCATTGTCCTGCCTTCTCCCCGTCACCCTCGATCCCCTTACTAAACAAGAACCTGTCTGCTTTTATCTTAAATACACTCAATGACTTTTGCTCCACTACATCTTTGTTCGATTATCTCTCCCATTCTGTCTAATCCTAGACATCCTTTTCGGTTTTCCTGAACCTCACCAGGCCAACATTAAAGTTAACGTATTTCTACTTGGTTTTAGTGCCAACGAAGAGACACATTCGACTCGAGATATTAACTCTGATTCTCCCTCCACAGACGCTATCAAATCTGCCAAGTGTTTTTTTCCCCGATTTTATCATGTTTTACTACTGCCGGAGACCAGTGGTGGTAATATTAGTTTTAATAATATATTTAGTTTGTCTTCTTTGTTTAATTCTGCTCAGTGGAAGTCAACAGGAAGACATCAAGCAGTCAGTTTGGAATTATGGGTCCATTAAACGCACATGCAGGTGAGACTATAAATGCTAATTTGTTTTTCAATTTTCACAGGCGAGGAGAAAAAAAACACGAATAAATGAACGGGTACCAGGAAACCTAAAAGTATGTCAGGGCTGAAGAGCTTAGTTTAAAAATAAAGATAATTGTGGAAGTAATGGGAATTCAGAAAAATGAATCTCCACGCTTTAGTATATTCCAACCTGGACTGTAATGTGAAGAGTAAGGACATTATAAATGTGTTTGCCATTAATTCTTGAGAGATCTCTGTCTTCATGAGTAAACATTGACCGCGCACTTCAAGGTATACGTACTCAGAGAATCTGCATATCTCTGTTAAAAAAAAGGTCATATCTGTCCGATTTAGTTGACTTTTTTTCTGGTGATGACGAATATAGCGGACAGGCGATTTTTTTAAAAAAAGTGATTTACATTGATATTCTGACGGGATTTGATAAGGCTCTCCACAAGCTTATTAGTAAAAATCCAAAACTCAAGGTGACATGGGATGCTAATTATTTTAGGAAGCAAAACATAGTGAGGAATTTGCCATGAGGGTGTATTCTGTTTGATGGGAATTTACAGCTTTTTTTTTACTTCGGTATCTTGTGCTGGACTTTCTGAGTCACATTTTGACCATGTGTATTAGTGGACAGCTGTGTATCCAAATTTGCAAATTAAATACAGCCGACTGTCTAGATGAGAACAGCAAATTACAAAGGAAAAATAATTGCTTTAAGTGAATGGGTAAAACTATGGCAAGTGCAGTTCGATGCGAAGAATTTACTTTGAATCTGAAAAAGATAAACTGGAATATTTACACTGCTTAATGATGAGAATCTAGGCAATGTGAAAGAAAAATAGAATTTTGGTGATCGCGTGGCTACAGGATAGGCCTCAGGAACAAAGTGTAATCAATTAGAATACTCCGATCTTGCTCGCTTGGACAACAAAACCATGACTGTGGTAAGGTAATAAAAACGGCGGCAAGGCATAGCCCAACAAACGGCAATGTACCAGCGGAAGGAGATGTAGTTTTGGTTGAGGAATAAAGAGTCGCCAGGGCACCCAAGGAGAAGTTTCCTGCTCTGCCACGAGTCTTGTCTGTTCTCAAAGCGCAAGCCAGGCCTCAGTTTCATGTACCAGCTGGCAGGAAGCGCCTCAATAATGTAGCACTGCCTCGGTACTACACAGGAAGGTCAGCCTAAATTATATGTGCTGTTCCCTGATCTCCAACTCAGTATTGCAAGATTTGCCAATGAATCACACTGTCAAAGAACTGGAATACGAAGTGAAAAGGTTCTGGTTCAGATGCGTATAATCTTGACCAGGTCCAATTTGAAAGTATTGCAATTTCTGACGCTTTAACTCCAGAAGGTAACTTTGTGCTGGAAGGTTTGCAGAGTAGGTTCACCAGAACAAGAATAAATTGCAGAAATCTCGTTTTGCTCTTTTGATTACAGTAAATTGAAGTACAGTCGAATTAGTGTATTTTAGAATACTAGAATGATGTTATTAGGTAGATACAGGGGAACAAGTTCTTCCGGGAGGAACACAGAGCAATGATGATATGTGGACTGTTTGTAGGCAATGTCAGGAATCACTTCTTCATATAAAGGGGAGTGGAAGCTGGAATTCCAACCCTCCACTATCTTCACACCCTCTCAAAAACAACTGTGGCTGCTAGGAGTCGATTCACATTTTCCCGGTCAATTTCGAATCTTTCGGATTGAGAAATATCGAGCAGATGATAATAAATTGAGTTGAGCTTCGAATTCACCATAATCTCATCGAATGGCAAAAGTTCACACGGGTAAGTGTTTGTACGTACTTTTTTTTAATTATCCAGAATGAAGTTGTTAAAAAAGGAGCCGTGACAGCGAAAAGGAGGGAGACTGAGCAGAGGAAGCTGTGATGTATTTGTAGACTCAACGGTGCGTTTGGGGTTAGCGCTCTGGAGGTCAAGAGAAAAGTTGGAAGGGAGAGAGTGTCACCAAAAGCGTTACTCGTGTAACCTTAGGGACTGAATAATGGTGGGGTAGCGAAACATAAGATAAGGATGTGAGTAAACTGTAAAATGTGGGCTAAGACAGAAAGAATGGAAGATTGCGGAAGGAAACGCGTATCAATGAGGATAAAGATTTACAGGTGGTTAATGTTGAATGACGAAAACAAATGGCAAACAGTCGCGATTGGCATACAATGGGGGGTCGGTGGGAGAACAAGACTCAGTCGGTGTTAGTGCTGTCCTGAGCACACCTTTACTCCCATCAATGGAAGAATCAACGGGATATTTCACACAATTGCTTCGCCTGTTTTTGTTCTACTGTGATGCTCCGGGATCTGTACCGGAATGGAGGAGGGATGGCGAGGATGTAATCATAGCAGAAAGTGCCAGAGAAACTCAACCGGCCCTAACAGCATTGTGGCAAGCGAAACAGAGTTCACGTTTCGAGTCCATAATAATCGCAAATGCGACCAAACCAGCACTTCACGATTTTACTTCGAGTCTACAACATCTGCAGTTTCTTACTTTCATTGGGAGATGTGGGTAGCTATTTGCTTCATATTGTAATATTCTAGAGTGTACTTTATTTAAAGGAATGTTGTGACTGTTCTCAGTCATGAGTCGGGTCTGATTTTGGCACAATATTTGAATTACAAGATTGAGGGGTTTTTGTAAGCGGACTGAATTGCCGCTTCACGCTGTGACTCTCCAATAGGCACAGTAATAGGTGGCGGAATCCTCTGGTTGTATGTTTGCAATACGCAGAAAGTGTTGCCTGAGTCCGGATTTCACAGCTTTAAATCTTTCATTGAGTGTATTATCCTTCCCATCGCTAAGGAGCAACCAGACAGGTTGTTGCCCTGATGCCTGTTTGTACCAATGGATGGGGACAAAACCGACTGATTCACTCAGCTCACACGTAATTAAAATAGAACCCCCCATTTTCCTGGTGAACGAAAGTTGATTCTGCTTTAAATCTTGTGCAAAACACTTGCCTGTGGGAAAATAAATACCAAATTAGAGATAGCTTTACAGACTGAAGTAAACAAAAAACAAAATAAAATCAACTTACGCAGAAAAAGTGGTATTAAAGCGACCCAATAGAGCCACATAGTTCCAGTCTGTGATGCTCTTTTACTAATCTACACCAAATATAAAGGGCAATGAATATGACAAAATATTGCGTGGCTGACAACTTCCTCTTGGTATATAGCGAGGCACTGCTCCTTATCGTTGTAACCTAGTTTCTATCCGACATCTGTCACAAGCCACGCCTTTCAGTCAGATTTCTACCATATTATATCTTCAATCTGTAAAACGATTGAATTACACAAGCACTTTTCAACCTGACCGTTTCAACGTTGTGATACAAGATACAAATCAACAGCACGTCCCAACGAACGGCCCCCACTCACAAAGACTGGAGCTGCAAACATGCGGCAGTAGGTTCGCCTGCCAACTGCACACAATAATGGCCAGGACATCTCTCGCCATTTCTTCTTTGTTAATGAGTCAAAGTCTTAGAACAACTTCCCTAAAAGATCTTCTTAGTTGTAAAGTCTCTGACAAAGTTGAGAGATCTTGCTGCTATGTACCACGGACAAGGATGATTTCCAAGCATGGTTTAAGCCACTGCTTTATAAACCTCCAGATTCTTTTGCCTTTTTCCCCCACCTTTAATTATCAAAGTCCAATACAAGTGAAAATATTTCCCAAGTCACGCCAGTTCTCCCTCCCCACCCAATAAGACTGTTCTGAAAACACATATCCTGAGTCAAACGTTTGCTCCTTTCATCTAATATTTTCTTCCATTTTGCTGGAATCTACAGCTACAAAAGAGCCCAGAGATACTTTTGTACGTTAAACAGGTATCCTTTCCTTTGCCACTTAACATCAATTATAGAGCATAGAGATATACAGCATGGTCCTTCGGTACAACTCGTCCATGCCAACCAGATATTCCAACCCAATCAAGTCCCACTTGCTAGCACCTGGGCCATATCCCTCTAAACCATTCCTACACATATCAAGATGCCTTTTAAATGTTGCAATTATACCAGCCTCCACCACTCAGCTCATTCCATACACGAACCATCCTCTGCGTGAAACAATTGCTCCTTAGGTCTCTTTTATATCTTTCCCCTCTCACCCTAAACTTACGCCCTCTAGTTCTGGGCTCCCCCACCCAGGGAAAAGACTTTGTCTATTTATCTTATCCATGCCATCATGATTTTATAAACCTCTATAAGGTCACCCCTCAGCCTCAGACACTCCAGGGAAAAGAGCCCCAGCCTATTCAACTTCTCCCTGTAGCTCAAATCCTCCAACCCTACCAACATTCTTGTAAATATTTTCTGAAACCTTTCAAGTTTCACAACATCCTTTCGATAGGAAAGAGTTCAGGATTGCACGCAGTATTCCAACAGTGGCCTAACCAATGTCCTGTACAGCCGCCACATGATCTCCCAACTCTTGTACTCAATACACTGGCCAGTAAAGGAAAGCATACCAAACGCCTTCTTCTCTATCCTATATGCCTGTGACTCCACTTTCAAGGAGCTATGAACCTGCACTCCAAGGTCTCTTTGTTCAGCAACACACCCTAGGACCTTACCATAAAGTGTATAAGTCCTGCTAAGATTTGCTTTCCCAAAATGCAGCACTTCACATTTATCTAAATTAAACTCTACCTGCCACTTCTCAGCCCGTTTGCCCATCTGATCAAGATCCCATTGTAATCTGCCACCAATCCTTGTGGCACTCCACTGGTCACAGACTTCCAGTCTGAAAACAACCACCTAATGTCTTCTATCTTTGAACAGTTCTGCATCCAAATGGCTAGTTCTCCCTGTATTCTATGAGATCCAACCTTGCTAATAAGTCTCCCATAGGGAACCTCATCAAATGCCTTACTGAAGTTCGTATAGATAATGTCTACCACTCTGCCATCATCAATCCTCTATGTTACGTCCTCAAAAAAACTCAATCAAGTTTGTGAGACATGATTTCCCATGCACAAAACCATGTGACTATCCCTTATCTGTCCTTGCCTATCCAAATACATGTACATCCAAATACATCCAAATCCTGCCCCTCAGGATTCCCTCCAACAACTTGCCCACCACCAACATCAGGCTCACCGGTCTATAGTTCCCTGAATTGTCCTTACCACCTTTCTTAAACAGTAGCACCATGTTAGCCAACCTCCAGTCTTCCGGCATCTCACCTGTGGCTATCAGATTTCTACCATATTATATCTTCAATCTGTAATATTTCAGTAAGAGGCACAGCAATCACTTCCCTAGCTTCCCACAGGGTTCTAGCATACACCTGATCAAGTCATCTCTTTCCTAATGCTCATTCCATGTTGGAAAAAAACTTCCAGCTGCCAAGAAGCCCTGCGCATATTGTCAACACGATGTTCAGAGGACTGAAAATGAACAAGACGCTGGTCAGGAATGTTACATTTGCTATCTGCTATGTTGTTACTTTGGGAAAGCAGGAAATCCTGAGGATGCTGGAAATCTAACACACAAAAGCGTCCAGTACTTGCAATTCTTAGGAGGCAACCAACATCAATGGGAAAAGCTTCAAACTGGTGAGTTTTAATCAGAATTAGTTCAAGCAGCAATTTACAGACCAAACACGGATGCTGAAAATCTGGTCGATACAGACAGGGCAAAGTAAACTGGTCCATGTTCATCTGCGACTGATACCCCAGAGTATGTTTTAGGGAGAATTTGATATTCTGGGGTATTTTGCATTGAAAATTGTTGCTTGCAGATTGGTTTCGGATTCAAGGATTAGTTAGGATCCATATGGTACTAGATGTGCAATCATATCAACAAATTGTAAATTAACAGCATCTTATATATGATACAATATCCCTCGACAACAATGAAATTTTTACTAGACTAAGTTTGACACATAACTAGATGGTAGTACAAGTAAGCTAAAACTTGGTAAAAGAGTTAAGTTTGAAGGAATAGGAGGCAGAGAAGGTTAGGGAAGAAATTCCAACATTCAGTGCCTAGATATTGGAAGACACACAACAGAGATGGAGCAAATGAAATTGGAAATGCACAAGAATCCATCAAGGGAAGAATGCAGAAATTTCCGGGTTCAAAAGACTGGAGAATATTATATAAATGGAAATGTTTGTAGAGCATGATGAGGTTACAGAGGTGGTAGGTAGGTAATCAACAGAATCTTACAGAAGAAAAGTGGCAACTATTGTATTCATTTAAAATTCTAATTCATAATTCATTGGTCATTAAATGTTGTGGTTAAAATTCAGGTAGAGGAAAAGTATGATCCTGAAATATCATACCTCTTGTTCCTGGGTTTGCATCACGCATTCAAATGGGAATTGGGGTGGCACATGGACTGGCGGTCACCAAAGTGACCACAGCTGTGGCTCAGCTCATAACATGTTTGCCTGTGAGTGAGCAGATTGTGGGTTTCAGTCTAACTCTCGGGTTTAAACTCTAGCAATCAAGGTTGACAAGCCAGTACAGCATTGACAGATGATGCAAGCAGCCATGTTTTGGATGAGATGTTAATCCAAGGCCTTGACAGGTGCATGTAAAAGATCAATTGCACAATTTTGAAGCAAATCAGGAATTTATCCCCCATGTTCTGGTCAATGTTCGTTCTATAATTGAATTCGCAAAATAATCTTTTTGTTATCATATTGATATTTGTGGCATTTGCTGTACACAATTGACTGCCACGTTTTTCCTTTCAGCAGTTTAGAAAGTTTACAAAAGCAAGTTGAAATAGAAAATAGAAAAGTGAGATCTTCATGGCTGCAAAGTACTTTATGATATCCTCTTGTCTTAAAGGTATGTATAGATGCAAATGTTTGTTTTGCTTTGCAGTATATGCTTTGCCTCATGTCCTTAGGGTCTGTGTTATACCCTGAGAGGATCAGAGAATCATGCAACACAAAATGGAACCATTTGCCCCATCATGTACATGCAAGTTCCTTGAAAGAACAATCCAACTAATTCTTATTCCTATGGGGCTGTGCTCCTTGGGTTTGCAAATGTAATTACCTAAAATTGTAATGAAGTAGTTCCATCACTGACTGACAGGTATCATCTTTGAAGGGTATTGCAACACTCACTAGAATGCAAAATAAAACAACCTTTTTGTATGAAAATTGAGGATTAGATGTGAACATTTCATTCGTCTTCTGATTTAAGGTCATGATCTGAAAATTTAACTCTGGCCAGTTTCATCTGAGGAATGGCGATCACCACTGGATTGCTGGTCTGTTTCTGCGTTTCTGTGCCATGAGCAATCCTCACATTCTGACTTCTTAAGAAATAGAAACACATCTTAAATTTAAGCAAATTGAACCTATTGCTGGATCATCAGGGAAGAACTACTTGCACTCCATTTTCAGACATTAGCTGCTGTATTTTTGTAAATGTTCACTAACTCGCTGAACAGTTTTGTGTCATTTAAACAATCTCAGCATGTTAGAGAATGAATGTGTGACTGAATGCATAAACAGTGATTGTGCAGATGTGTAAGTGGGTGAGATAAGTGAATAAGTAACAGGTTGGAGGATTCGAACTTTGGTTGGGTGGTAGGTGGCCGGAGTGGCAGATGGGTATCATAGCAGCTGACAAGGATAGAAACTGAGAAAATGGCTAGGGTAAGCAAAGGGTGAGGTCAGTAGTTGAGCTGAGTCAAGAGAGGTTGTCAAGTTGGGAATTACTCGGGTAAAATGAGAGTTGGTGAGACAGGTGCATAATTCTTCATGCAGAGGATATCCTCCATTGTATCATAGAAACCCTATTGTGTAGAAGCAGGCCACTCAACCCACTGACCCTCCAAAGAGCACCCCACCTGGTATTTCCCATGGCTAACTCATTTCCCATTCCTAGCCTGCACATCCTTGGACTGTGAGAGGAAACTAGAGCACCTGGAGGAAGCCCACACAGACATAGGGAGAATGTGCAAACTCCACATAGACACAGCCTGATGTTGGATTTGAACCCAAGTTTCTGGTGCTGTGAAGGAGCAGTGCTAACGACTGAGCCACCATGATTGATTGCACATTGCTACCACTATGCTGAATGTGATAGATTTAGAAAAATCTAGCAACTCAAGACTGAGGGCCCATGAGATGCTGGGGGCATCAATAACAGCAGAATTGTACTCAAACATAGTCTGTAATTTCATAGTACAACATATTCACCACTGACTATCAGATTAGGGGAGAAACACTGGTTCAGTGAAGAGTACAGGAGGCTTTGCCAGAAGAAACACCAGGCATATCTCAAAATGAGATATTAACTTTATGAAGTGTTAGGAAGCATTATTAAGGGTAGGTTGTGTTCAGAAACTTTATTGTTAGGTAGTGCTCACGTAAGGTAGTACTAGCAAGTCTGGAAACTGTTAGCTTCACTAGACAACAGTAAGCCATTATGTTACACTAAGAACAGACTGAAACACTGATGGCATAATGGGGCCACAGGGAGGGTGAACAGATAACAGGACATTGAAACCGTGTTAGATTGCACGTAGCTCATACTGAGGTAACTGAATCTTATCTCTTCTGGAACCAATACTATTAGAGAATACCGCTTCTTACCAAATAAGGATGTAGCACTGGGATGTGAGGGGCTAAAAGCTAGACAAAGAGAACAATAGATCAGAACGCGCCTTCTCCAGTGAAGAGTAAATATCTCACTGCATGTCCTGTGTACAGCTCTCTCTCATTAAAACAGCTTATATTTTGAATCAGATCCTGTGTCTCTCTCCTTCAAACGAACACGGGACGGTAGCCCCGTCCTAACAGAAGCTAGAACACAAGCTTTGTTTACAACACATAGCATTTTCATTGAGTTATAGATAGACCTAAGTAGTTCCACAACTAATGGATCAGAGCTTATCTGTACAATCCTAACACATCTGGTTATGAATGGCGGTGGACAATTAAACAATTATCTGGATGAGAAGGTTCCACAGATATCTCCACCTTTAATGAAAGGAAGGATGAGTGCATTGGTGCAAAAGACATGCCTCAGGCATTTGTAACAATCTGTTTTCCTTCAACCCACACAATTCACTCCCGAGAGTATCAAACAATGGCCGAAGCACTGGTTATGCAAAGGCTATGGGCGCTGACAATCTTATGGCAATATCAATGAAGATCTGCTGTACCTGTCATCCAACTGCTCCAGTACAGCTACAAGACTGGCATCAACCCAAAAATATGGAAAATTACTGATTAATGTCAAGTACAAAGAAAAGTACAAATGCAATTCAGCCAATTCCCACCTAATCCATCTGCTCTTGATTATTAGTAAAATTTTGGAAAATATGATCAATAATGCTATAAAGAAGCATATGGTTAGAAATAGTCTGATCACTGATACTCAAACTCCGTTCCACCAGAGCCAGTTCTATGAATCCTTGACCTCATTACAGCCTTGGTCCAAACTCAAACACTAAATCTGAATACTGGAGGGAAGATTACTTCAAGTGTGGCATGAAGGAGCCCTAATAAAATTTCAGTCAATGAAAATTGGGAAAACCACTCTTCCAATCATTGGAAATTGGATGAAAATTAAATGAGGGTGGTTGGAAATGGGTGAGAGTCCAGTTGGCTTGAATAGAGTGTAAAAAGGAGTTTAGCAACAAAGGCAGTTGAGAAACAATGACAGATATTTAAGAAAACAGTTCATAGCTAGCAGCTTTAAAATATCTCAGTGACCAAAAAGGATTTGAGGACAGAGATAAACCAACTATGGCTAACCAGGCAAATTAAGGATAGCATCAGATTGAAAGAGGAAACATACAATATGGCAAGTATCAGGTGTAAGCCAGAGGATTGGGAACATTTTAGAAACCAACAAAAGATAGCCAACAACAAAAAGAAATAAAGAGGGAGAAGAGGGTAAACTTGGAAGTTATATTAAGATAGGAATTCAGAGCTGCTTTCAATATATGAAAAGGAAGCGAAAAGCCAAAGTGAACATAGGGCCTTGGAGAATAATGCTGGGAAATGACAACTGGGAACCAAGAAATGGCAGATGAGTTAATTCAATAAATTGCATCAGTCTTTATAATAGAAGGTACATTAGCATTCAAAACTAACTAAATATTAAGGAGCAGTGGGACGAGAGGAAATAAATGCAATAACTGTCACTAGAAAAAAAGATGCTCGGGAAACTAATAGAACTAAAGAAACTAAAAGGCCCCCCTGAAGCTGATGAGATGCATTCTACGAGATTGGGCGGCATGGTGGCACAGTGGTTAGCACTGCTGCCTCACAGCGCCTGAGACCCGGGTTCAATTCCCGACTCAGGCGACAGACTGTGTGGAGTTTGCACATTCTCCCCGTGTCTGCGTGGGTTTCCTCTGGGTGCTCCGGTTTCCTCCCACAGTCCAAAGATGTGCGGGTCAGGTGAATTGGCCATGCTAAATTGCCCCTAGTGTTAGGTAAGGGGTAAATGTAGGGGTATGGGTGGGTTGTGCTTCGGCGGGTTGGTGTGGACTTGTTGGGCCGAAGGGCCTGTTTCCACACTGTAAGTCTAATCTAATCCAATCTAATTAATGGAAGTAACTGATGAGATAGTAATCTCATAGCAATCTTCCACAAATCTTGGATTCTGAATGGTTCTGGAGAATTGGAAAATTGCTACTGTAACGCTTTTCTTAAAAAAAAAGAAAACGAAAAAGCAGGTAACTCTAGGCCAGTTTGCTTAATGACTGATATTGGGGAAATGCAAGTCTTTTGTAAAGGATATAATTAGAGAACATTCAGAAATACAGAATATGATCATGCAGAATCAGCATGGTATCAAGAAGGGGAAGTTATACCTGGCAAATTTACTAGGATCTTTTTTTAGGATGTAACAAGCAAAATAGATAAAGGGAAGCAATGCATGTAAGATATTTGGATTTTTCAGAAGGTGCTTGACAAGATACCATACATTAAGATAATTAATTAGAGACCACTCTATTGGAAGAAATAATTAGCATGGTTTATAGATTAGCTAGTGAAACGAAGGCTTGCAAACAATTTGGCAGACATTTGGTATAAGGGGTGGGTGGGGGGAACATTTTCAGAATAACAACCTGTAATAAGTAGTGTGCATCAGGGGTCAGTATTGGACCACAATTATTTATGACCCGGGAACTCTGTGAGAAGCTAAAGAAGTGATTGCTGGGACTCTTGCGGAGATATTTGCATCATTGATAGTCACAGATGAGCTGCCAGAAAACTGGATGTTGGCTAACGTGGTGCCACTGTTTAAGAAGGGCGGAAAGGACAAGCCAGGAAACTATAGACCAGTGAGCCTGACCTCGGTGGTGGGAAAGTTATTGGAGGGAATCCTAAGGGACAGGATGTACGTGTATTTGGAAAAGCAAGGAATGACTAGGGATAGTCAACATGGCTTTGTGCGTGGGAAATCATGTCTCACTAACTTGATTGAGTTTTTTGAGGAAATAACAAAGAGGATGGATGATGGCAGTGAAGTAGATGTGATCTATATGGACTTCAGTAAGGCATTCGACAAGGTTCCCCATGAGAGACTGATTAGCAAGGTTAGATCAAACGAAATACAGGGAGAACTAGCCATTTGGATACAGAACTAGCTCAAAGGTAGAAGACAGAGGGTCGTGGTGAAGGGTTGTTTTTCAGACTGGAAGCCTGCGACCAGTGAAGTGTCGCAAGGATCGGTGCTGGGTCCTCTACTTTTTGTCATTTACATAAATGATTTGGATGCGAGCATAAGAGGTACTATTAGTAAGTTTGCAGATGACACCAACATTGGAGGTGTAGTGGACAGCAAAGAGGGCTACCTCAGATTACGACAGGATCTTGACCAGATGGGCCAATGGGCTGAGAAATGGTAGATGAATGTGAGGTGCTGCATTTGGGAAAGCAAATTTTAGCAGGACTTATACATTTAACAGTAAGGTCCAAAGGAGTGTTGCTGAACGAAGAGACCTTGGAGTGCAGGTTCATAGCTCCTTGAAAGTGGAGTCACAGGTAGATAGGATAGTGAAGAAGGCGTTTGGTATGCTTTCCTTTATTGCTCAGAGTATGGAGTACAGGAGTCAGGAGGTCATGTTGCGGCTGTACTGGGCACTGGTTAGGCCACTTTTGGAATATTGCGTGCAGTTCTGGTCTCCCTCTGATTGGAAAGAAGTTGAAAGGGTTCAGAAAAGATTTACAAGGATGTTGCCAGGGTTGGAGTATTTGAGCCACAGGGAGAGGCTGAACAGGCTGGGGCTATTTTCCCTGGAGCATCAGAGGCTGAGGGGTAACCTTATAGAGGTTTACAAAATTATGAAGGGCATGGATAGGGTAAATAGGCAAAGTCTTTTCCCGGGGGTCAGGGAGTCCAGAATAGAGGGCATAGGTTTAGGGAGAGAGGGAAAAGATATAAAAGAGACCTAAGGGGCAACTTTTTCACGCAGAGGGTGGAACGTATATGAACTGAACTGCCAGAGGAAATGGTGGAGGCTGGTACAATTGCAACATTTAAGAGGCATTTGGATGGGTATATGAATAGGAAGGGTTTAGAGGGATATGGGCCGGGTGCTGGAGGTGGGGCTAGATTAGGTTGGGGTATCTGGGTGGCACGGATGGGTCGGACCGAATGGTCTGTTTCCATGTTGCACATCTCTATGACTCTATGACTCTATGATGACTTGGATAAGGGAAGTAAATGAACTGTCGCCAAGTTTGTAGATAACGCAAATATGTTTGGAAACACAAGTGTTGACGATGGCGTAAAGATACTGCAAACAAATATACACATTTACTAAGTTGGAAACAACATAGAATATAATGTGGATTAACACTTGTAATTTTTGGTTTTAACCTTTGTGAAAGTTTATATAATCTAGTTTCACTATCCAGTGAGATCATAAAAGACAATGAAAATGAAGTTTAGTTAAGCTTGAAAACAGGAAAACCCAGGCATTTTTTAAATAAGCAACACATGCTAATTAATTTGAGAAATCTAAATCTGGGGCTAAACATATTTTGTTATTAAAGGTTATTCATATTTTGTAGTATGTGCACTCCAGAACTACATAAGTCATTGCACATGCACGTGCACTCAGCATAGTTAAGGTGGGAGTATGAACATTTTGATCTCATGACAGAGAAAAACAGTAATATGATTCCAGTGTGGGGTTTGCAGGAAATCTTATAGGGATGGTGGTGTTCCCATGAACCTACTATCTTTTCTCTTTTGAAAATGAGACTTTGCTTTAGAACATATTGCAGAGCACATTGCTGCTATTGTAAATTATTGATGGAAAGTGTGTTGAATGAAGTTCCAGTTAAGTGAGCAGCTTTTCTCTGGATGGTGTTCACCATCTTGATTGTTGTTATAGCCTCTGTCATCCGGGAAATTGGTGATAATTTCACCATTCTGCTGATGTGTAAGTGGTCGACAGGATTTAGGGAGTGAGGGATTGAGTTTTTTCACAACAAAACCAGCCCCCGACTTTGTCTTTTAACCACAGATAATACGTAGTTGACTATTTTGTTTCCTGGTCAATGATAGCCCCAGGAGCTTGATCTTAATGGTGGTAATGCAGTTGAAAATCACAGGGAGGTGTTTAAATTCCATTATGTTGCAGATGGTCATTGCTTAGCACTTGTGAGAACTTCTGAGTTCAACCATGAATGTTGTCTAGATTCTGCTATGGATAGGCTGAGATTCAATACTTGATCAATCATGAATGATTATGACTACTGCAATCATCAGCAGATATTATTATTTCTGATCATTCTTATTTCTGGTCACCCCCCTGATGTCACAGAACTGGAATGATTGGCTTTCAATGACCTTAGGTATCTCCTTTTTGCTATGTATGATTCCAACTATCGGACAGACCTCTGGTCAATCATGCTCATTGATGTCAATCTTACTGAGTCTCCTTAATGCCATTCTTGTTCAAAACCTTCCTTGCTATTAAGGTCAGTAATACTGAGCTCTGGTTTTATACATTTCTTAGAGTAGAGTAGAGTAGAGTAGCTTGTCATTTCTATCATATACAACTGATGCAGTAAAAATGAGACAACATTTCTCCAGTACCAAGGGTGCTACATGGACAGCACAAACTATACAATCGTACATGGCATAAAGTGCATAAGAAGTGCAATACACACGAGTTACAGTGTAATAAAAGAATGGTGAATCCTATACATTTTGCTAGCTGCAATACAAAAGAATTTCAGATGGGAAAGAGTCTGATTATACTGTGTTAAGGAGCCTGATGGCTTGGGAGATGAAACTGTTGCATAGTCTGGCTGTGAGAGACAGTATGCTCCAGTATCTTCTGCCAGATGGCAGGAGGGAGAAGAGTTTGAGTGAGAACTGTGTGGGTCTTCCACAATCCTCTTTAGCCTTTTGGATGCAGAATGTGGAGCAAATGCCTGTAATGGAGGGAAGAGAGACCCTGATGATCTTCTCAGCTGCCCTCACTATCCATTGTAATGTCCTTTGATCCAAGACGGTGCAATTCCTGAACCAGGCAGCGATGCGATGTACTCTCAATGGAATATGGTGAGTTCTGTGGAATATGGTGAGGATAGGGAATGGGAGGTGGGCTTTCCTCAGCCTACATAGAAAGTAGAGACGCTATTGGGTTTTCTTGGCTATGGAGCCGGTGTTGAGGGTCCAACTGAAATTCTCCACCATGTGTATGCCAAGAATTTTAGTGCTCTTCACGACCTCCACCGGGGAGCCATTGATACCCAGTGGAGAGTGGTTGCTCAGTGCCCTTCTGAAGTCAATAACCATTTCTTATGTCTTGTCCATATTCAGAGACAGGTTCTTGGCTCTGCACCAGTCTGTTAGCCGCTGCACTTCCTCTCTGTATGCTAACTATCTGTTCCTGCCTATGGGACCCACTACAGTCATATCATCAGCAAACTTGATGACATGATTCAACCTGTGCACCTGTACTGTGTCAGCAGGGTGAGGAGCAGTGGACTGTGCACACAGCCCTGGGGGGCATGTTCATTGCGATAGTGTTAGAGATGCTTTTCCCAATCCAGACTGACTGAAGTCTCCCAGTCAGGAAGTTCAGGATCCAGTTACAAAGGGAGGTACTTAGGCCCTGCCAACTCAGGTTTCCAATCAAGTGCTGTGGAATGATGGTGTTAAGTGCAGAACTGAAATCCACAAACAGTAGTCCTTCTTCTCCAGGTGGGTGAGGGCCAGATGGAGGGTGGTGGAAGTGGCACCATATGTTGAGCAGTTGGGTCCATATGCTAACTTCAGGGCGTCCAGTCGCTGGGGGGGGGGGGGGGGGGGGGGGGGTGCTATCAGGACACTCTCAAAGCACTTCATGATGATGAAAATCTCTGGAGATGAGTGGCCCTGGCAGATTCAAAACTGAAATCTGTGAACATATTGCTGTATAGATAATTGTAAGTTGTTCAGAGGTATTATGACACTTGGCCTCAGGCCTCTGACACCAAGTATTGCTTGATAGCAATATCAATTACACCTCCCGTCACTTTACAGAAGAATGTTTGGAGAAGGGATTAGCCAATTTGATTCGTCACGTAGAGGATTGAGCAATGTTTCGCACAGTCAGTTAGTTGCCAGGATTTTAGTTGGAGTTTTATGGAAACATTTGACAATGGATGCAATGTGGAGGAGCATTGTTTCTTCAGTCGAGGAAGGCAGATCATCATCGGCTGGAGTTTCCCAACCTTCTTTGATCTGATTACATGAAAATTCCTATCGGAGAAGGAATTTCTAAGGGGTCAATGGTCAAATCATGACCTTTGTATCAGGAGGTCCGGGTTCAAAGGTATGCCATGCTTCAGGGGTATGTCATGATCTGACTGAACAAGATGGTTTTAAAATATCCACATGCAATTTCATGGGTTTTAAAGTCAACGTTAAAACCAAAGTTAACTACCATAGTGCTATGTGAACTTATACACAGACCCTTATTCCAGGAATCTGAATGAATATTATCCCCGCAGTAACCTTCCAATTTACCGATGCGGACCCACAGTAGGTATATGGAATCAGATCATACGCCCGTCATGATCACACTGGATGTTATTTGCAAAATAATTTTATCCCCAATTTAACAATACAATGTAAAGAACATCTGAAAATAACGAATTGCGTGTGTAGCGCAGCGCGGTGTTTAAATATGCTTGAAATCTCCCAGGGGTACACCTGTTGGTTGTCTGTCGGCAGCTTGCAAAGAATCAGCAGGATGGCGATCGCTTTTTGTGCGGGTTTCCCCTGCCTTTCAGTTACTGTGCTATCCCAGAACGCACAGTAATAGACCCCAGAATCCTCCTTCTTGATCGCCCTCATGAGCAAGCTGCACGTTTTGGTCTCAGAGTTTTTTTCAGCATTTAGTACTCTGTCGGTCACATCTTGCTGAGTCTCGGACGGATTCTTGAAATATAGCAGGCGCTGTAGCCTTTGACCCGGGATCTGCCGGTACCAATGGATAATCGCATTGTTGAAATCGTTCCCTTCAAACTTACATTCAAACCGTACAGTCTTCCCCGGAGCTCTGGTCATTGAGATTGGAGACTGTGTCAAGGTTTGAGCGACCGATTTTCCTGCCAGTGAAAGATGCAAATCAGAATATTTGTGAATTCAGAGATCGCAGAATGTTAAACAATGGCAATAATCAGTTAGAACCTGCTGTACTGACCGAGGAGAGCGGTTAGTAAAATCGTAAGGATGTCACCCTTCATGTTGGTGGAGTCAACAAGGAACTGATTCGAATTTACTAATATCCGCGGAGGACTCAAGCAGTACCGGAAAAGATGTCAATCTCTTTAAACGAATGCTGGATCTTCCCGTAGCATCAAAGGTGACGGTTACATTGAGTAGCTGAGCATTCACAGCTTCATTTAAATCTGCCCGTACCTCAACCACACTTTGCAAGTTTTGATCACTCGCTGCGCAAGTTACTTTCTACTGTTGCCGGAGACTTTAGATTGTACACATTTTCCTGCGTTTCCTTGCCCCGTTCCAGCAATTGAATTGAAAATAGCATTGCAAATCTACGCTTTTAGTACTTTCCTCATCAACTTAATCAGAGTTGGCATCACACACCTCTTGAACCCAGGCCTCCTGGTACAGATGTCGATGCACTACCACTGTACAGCAAGAACGCTCAGCTCTACCGTTTCTATTCAGTAACAATTTTAGACAGAATTTGGAGGCGCCGGTGCTGGACAGGGGTGTACAAAGTTTAAAAAACACACACAACACCAGGTTATAGTCCAACAGGCTTATTTGGAAGCACTAGCTTTCGGAGCGCTGCTCCTTCATCAGGTGGTTGCAGAGAATAAGATTGTAAGACACTTTACAATCTTATTCTCCACGACCATCGGACGAAGGAGCGTCGTTCCGAAAGCTAGTGCTTCCAAATAAACCTGTTGGACTATAACTCGGTGTTGTGTGGATTTTCTCCGCCCCACTCCAATCCCTGCCAGAACCTCGAGGCGAAAATATCCTCAATTTTTGAGTGTAGCTCAAACTACGAGCAACGAAAATTATCCTGTGACATCTCCGTGACTGCTCCCAGTGTATTTTATGTAGGCGACCAGAGATGGTAATATTACTGGGTCAGGTCTGACCAGGCGCCCTTACAACTTCCTCTCTTTAACACTCGCCACTGAAAATAACATACTGGGAAGTTTGGCTGTACTCGTACAAGGAATGCAGAAAGTTAGCACTTGGGTGTCCCAAGCGATTAGGAAGGTAAATCGTATGTTTGTCTTTCATACAGTGGTATCAGGTTTGAGGCTAAAGACGCCTTGCTGCAAGTGGGTGTGCCTTTGATGAGAGCGTCACAGTTTTAGTTTAAGGAAGGAAACATCATTATAGGAGGTGGTGCAGCAAACATTCACTCGATCTGTTCCGGGAAGGGAAGGGTTGTCCGAAAGTGAAAGGTTGACCAATATTCCTTAATATTCTTTAGAAGAAAGAGGTCATCGGATTGAAATATACGAAATACTCTGAAAGGTTTTGTACAACTGTTGTTTTCCCGGGATGGAGGATCTATAACGGCGGTGGAAGGGGCCACAACTTTACATTAAGGAGTTGATTGCTCTGGACTATGACGAGGAGAAATGTCTTCACTGAAGGTTGTGAACCATTGGATTGAGGTTGGCTCTGGGATTGAGTATACTCAAAGTCCATACAACAAGAATTTTCTTCTTTCAGAGAATCAAGTGACATGGAGAGCTGAGGCAAATCATCGGTCATACTTGTATTAAATGACGGAGCAGGCTCCAGAAATCACGGTTAATTCCAATTCCTGTTTCCTATTTTGTCACTTGCTATTTTTCTCTCTGCTCCACTTATAGCCGTTCGAAGTGAATGCAGATGAATCCACGGAGCTCGAAGAAAGCGAAGGATTTCTTTTGGTGCCATGACCGATATTTGTCTTCAACTATCATCACTGAACTAGATCTTTCATATTTACCTTACTGCTCTTGGGGGGATCTTTTGTGCAACTTGGCCGCTTCATATCTGTGATTTACAACAGCTTTAATAACGTGAAATGTTTTTGGGAAGTCTTCTGTTCATGAAACATAAGATAGAAACTAGGGCAGGGTAGTCTATTAGGCTCTTCGGGGCTGTTCCGCCACGCAACATGATCATGCCTTCGCCTCTGAGTGCCATGCTCCCCCTTTTACCCCATACCCCTTAATGCCTTCAAAATAAAAGAAAAACTAACTCTTGCAAGAGGCAATGTAAATACTAATCCTTTCTAACCAATTCCATCTCGGCTCACATTTGAAACAGGAGATAATTCGTGTGCTTCGAAGTCAGGTGAATCTGCCTCACAAGCTGTGAAATGTATCCGTCACCTGACCACGAGACTAATCTTTTTTTAAAAATCATATGCATCCCACTCTGTTATGGACCCTATTCATTAAATCCTGTGCTGAGGAAAGGTTTTACTTAGTTTCACTCTTCTATCCAAAGTTAAATAATAGTGTTAGAACTTCATGTCCTGTATTGTTGGTTGCCTTTCTTGGTATAACAAACGGCGTCATTCTAACAACTGGGAAACCACCTGTTCCAAACAGCTGGTCTCCTCTGTCTGTCTCTGTACTCTAAATGTTTATCCTTGCTTGGATTCACTATACAAATAAAGTCACCGTAGTCCCAGAGGACGACAGAAACTGTTCTCTCATTTAGGTTGATGGTAGGCCTCAGGCTCGATGAGAAGTTGAGAAGTAGAGCCCTTCATGGTAACCTCATCTAGTGCAGGAATTGAATCCAAGCTGGGAGCATCACTCGGCATCGTAAACCAGCTGTCCAGCCAATGGAGGTAACAGAACCCTCACAGGGAATAAAGGGAACATGTAAACACTGCGTACAATTTCAAATACTGTGCACAGTGGTATAGTTGTTTTACTGATGGTTCTATGAGAAGAACCACTGAAACGTAAGGAAGAATTATCATTCCTTTTTTTGATATTGGAATTTTGTTTTTCCTGTTTGTTTGATCCAAGTCCTGCAATTGCACCAATAGATGACGTTCCAAAATTGCTTGGATTCTGGAAAGGCTCCAGTTGATTAGAAAAGTGCTAATATACTGCCCTTATTCAAATAGGGACTGGGGCAGGAGAAGGCAGAATGCAAAATTATAGACAAGTTTGTTTAATGTCTGGCTTTGGGATATTGTGGGAATCCATTCTTAAAGAATGAGTAGAAGAACATTTGGAAAGTCAAAACAGAATCCTTCAGTGTCGGCATGGTTTAATGAAGCGTAAATCGTGTTTAATTCATTTGCTAGAGTAGCTTGAAGAAGTAATATGGTAGTGCATAATGGAAGCCCTCTGAACAATTATGAGGGGCATGGATAGGGTAAATAGACAAAGTCTGTTCCCTGGGATCGGGGAGTCCAGAACTAGAGCGCATAGGTTTAGGGTGAGAGGGGAAAGATATTAAAAAGACCTAAGGGTCAACTTTTTCACGCAGAGGGTGGAACGTATATGGAATGAGCTGCCAGACGAAGTGCTGGAGGTTGGTACAATTGCAATATTTAAGAGGCATTTGGATGGGTATATGAATAGGAAGGGTTTAGAGGGATATGGGCCTGGTGCTGGCAGGTAGGACTAGATTAGGTTGGGATATCTGGGCGGCATGGACGGGTTGGACCGAAGGGTCTATTCCCATGTTGCATATCTCTACGACTCTATGACTCTATGACTGTAGTATGTATAGGTTTCTAGAAGCATTTGATGAGGTTGCACACAAAAGATTAATATACAAGGTACGATCACACGAAGTTAGGGGTTAAATGTGAACCTGAGAGCACAGAGTATGAATAAATGGGCCTTTTACTGGTTGGCAAGTTGTAAATAGTTGGAATCGTCCCTGGGCCCCAACTATTTACAATCTATCTTAAAGACCGAGGTGAATGGAAAGAATGTACTATAATCATATTTACAGGTGATACTAGATAGAACAAGTGGGAAAATAAGTTTCAACTATGAAATAAGAAATTTGCAAATGGATATAGGAAGCTGAAGGAAGTCAACCAAAGTTCGGCATATTGATCTAAACGTGGATAAATGTGAGGTTATTCATTTTGGTCAAAAGAATAAAAAGGCAACTTATTATTAAAGTGGACAGTAATGTCGATATATGTAAGTGGATCTGAGTGTCCTAATGCATGTGGAATAGGGAAGGTAAGCAGAATTTGTTATTTACATCCTTCACATGTTTGCTCCCTTTACTTCAAGAAGGATGTAATTGGATTGGAGGCGTCAGAGAAAGTTCACAAGATTAATTCCAGAGTTGAAAGGTTTGTTTTATGAGGACAGATTGAGCAGTTGAGGCCTATTCTCTGAAGAATTTAGAAGGATGAAAAGGGTTCTCATTGAGTCATAGATGTGTGGTTGGCAAATTTTAAACAAAAATGAGAATGAGTTGCTTCTTTCAAAGGCTTATGAATCTCTTCAGAATCACTAACTCAGATTCCGTGGATACCAGGAAACTAAATAAATCAGATACAAAGTTTTAATTAGTAATGTGTTAACGAGTTATGGGGAGAGCACAGGTCAGTGGAGCTGAGGTCGAGGCGAGATCAGTCAAGGTCGTATTAAAGTGTAGAGCAGACTCAAGGGGCTGAGTTGCCCACTCCTGCTCCTGGTTGTTCTGTTCTCATGTTCAAATGGGTAGCTTGTCTGTCGCTGATTCCCAGATGACAATAACACAGTAACCGGTGCAATACGCTTAACATCACACCAGGCACTCACAAACCTATAACCACCCGACTCTGCCCGCTGGAAGAATGAGTGAACAGCCTGAGCAAAATTAAATGCAGATCAAAATGAGATGTTCGGCTTACCCCTGAAACGGTGTAAGGTATGTCTGAGATCCAGGAGTGAAGGGAATCTCGGCTTCTCGTCGCTCCTCTCCGCCACTGACCCCCACATGGTGACTGTTACCACAGTTTCCGGTGGCACGACCACAATCCTGACTAAACTCCAGAAACCAAAGCCCAACAGTCTGTCTCAAGCCCTGAAAGAGCATTGCTGGGCAGTGTGAAACATTCCAATTTATTCTGAATTCAGGAAGAGCACATGGGAATGTAACTCGCGGGAGATTTTACATGTGAAGTGTTTCTAATGAGTCTGTAAGACGCTGCTTCTAAACTATACACGTGAGCAATCAAAAAAAGAGTATAACATTGACCAACCGTTGGCCATGTTTTCCTTTCAATACAGGACACTACAAAAATAAAATGAGATTAAGATCTAATATCAATTGTTTCGCGGTGCCTGTTTATTTGATTGCAAACTATTTGAAATTAAGACTCTGGAAGTTTGCCCTACTGACAATTGGGGGAAACAATGGGAATAACGTATCTTTCAAAATGAAGGAAATCAAGAGTTGTTCATGATGTGCGCGCATTGCTTTACAAAGACACATTTTAAGGTCGAGTGGGAAATTCAGACCAATGCATAGGATCATTGGAGATGGGTTGGAATTGATCCATGCAGGAAACTTGCCACAGAAAATGCATTGTTAAAACAAGCAGGGAAGATGGGTTTACTGGTTTATTGAGTAATTATTAAATGGCTATGAACATCAATTATATTCAATATTCTTCGAATTTACACAAACTGATTCAGAACCATTTATTACCTCACCTTAACACATTGAGAAGTTAAAAAAAAGCTAAAAAGAACCACCAAAAGGCATATGCCACAAAGGTTCTCAAATTCATCTACCGCGGAAGAAAGGTCAAACGAACCAAGTGAGCTTCAGTAGATTAGATTTTGTTTTAGATTAGATTACTTACAGTGTGGAAACACGCTCTTCGGCCCAACAAGCCCACACCGACCATCGAAGCGCAACCCACCCAGACCTATTCGTCTACATTTACTCCAGCACCTAACACGACGGGCAATTTAGCATGGCCAATCCATCTAACCTGCACATCTTTGGACTGTGGGAGGAAACCGGAGCACGCGGAGGTAAACCCACACAGACACGGGGAAAATGTGCAAATTGAACCCGGGTCTCTGGCGTTGTGAGGCAGCCATGCTAACCACTGGGCCACCGTGCCGCCCATACCGTGTAAAGCAGACGTGATAACCACTGCACGATGGAAGCAACGCTTGAATCCCTGCACCAGTTCGCTCTAATCACTTTTTGCACGTCAATCCTTGAATTTACAGCAGCAAATCCATTTGACTCTGAAATGTTGACATTGAAGTTAATTCTGACTTCGATTTTGCGATTTGGAATTTCAGTAACAAGGACTCCATCTGTGGTCTGGAATCTTGTGCGACTGCGCTGGGTAGAAGGCAGCCTTGGGGCTTTTGCTATGAGATTCTTACTGTTGTTTCTCACTGTGGGGAACCAATAGGCACAGTAATAGATGGCAGCAACAGACGGTTCAATGTTATCAATTACAAGGAAGAACGAAGAAACACTTTACTCAACTGAGAACTGAGAGGGGATTCCCGGATCCAGCAGAACGCCGCTTTTGCTGTAATAAATTATCCTTCGAGGTGCCTGGTTGGGCTGTTGTTAGTACCAGTGGATAGTTTCCGTGTGTTGTGTGACGCATGCTATTTTGACTGTTGATGTCTTGGGCCTAGTGATCGATATTGGTAACTGTCTCAAGACCTCGGCAAAATGTTCACCTGCAAATAGAAAATATCGAAAAGTCACATAGCTGAGGAGACAGACAGAAATCACAAAGAAAGTGGATAGGGAGGATCAGTTTCCACTGATGCAACAAAATGCAGAAGACGCAGATTTACGATTATCGGTTAGAGAAGCTTCATGAGGGGAAAATGTTCACACAGCAAATGTTTAGGATGTGGATGGCACTGGTTGAGAGAGCGGTGGAGGCAGATTCATCTCTGGCTTTCTGAAGAGAGTTGTAGAAACTCGAAAAAAGAAAAGAAATGCATTGCCAATGGAAAAGACAGGGCACTGGGACAAGGTGAGGGTTTCTGGAAAGAGCCGAAAAGAATACGACAGGCCAAATGGTCTCTGGTTGGTGGTTCCAACGGCTCGGTGTCGCACTCACTGGGGGCAAGCATCAACAGAACAACCAGACAATGGAGCGACATGGTGCAACAATGATGATTAGGTTGCATTCATTGTGTTAAACCGGATAATTAAACAGGAAATGATTCGCATCCCGAATATAGACAGTGTAAAACAATGCTGCTGGGGGTGAGTCCCTGCTCTGATCCAGGAGGCCATCTACTGCTGAGTTTTGTTACAATATCTCTGAACCGCTTGATTAGAAATTATCTAAAATGTTTCCCCTCTCCTACTAGTTACATGATCTGCTTCGTCAGATAGATTATAGTATCACCGCTCTCTACATAAAGCTCGTGTACGCATTTAGTTCTAATTGATGTGATTGTTGTGATTCCGGGACTTATCTGCCATTTCATTCATTTCGCATTTCCTATGCACTTGGTTATTTCCTCAAGTCCGATGGTCCATTTCAGTTCCTGGAGGTTTCAGCTACAAGAAGCCAGAGTTTAAGGCCGTTTCAATATATAATCCAAAGTGACATTCCAGGAAGCACAGGGCTGCCAGAATACCGTTTTCAGATAAGGCGTTAAAGGGAGTCTGTATCCAGCCTTCCTAATCTGCAATCTTCTTCCTGGCCTCTCCGCCCCCACCCCACTCCGGCCTATCACCCTCACCTTGACCTCCTTCCACCTATCACATCTCCATCGCCCCTCCCCCAAGTCCCTCCTCCTTACCTTTTATCTTAGCCTACTGGACACACTTTCCTCATTCCTGAAGAAGGGCTTATGCCCGAAACGTCGAATTTCCTGTTCGTTGGATGCTGCCTGACCTGCTGCGCTTTTCCAGCAACACATTTTCAGCTCTGATCTCCAGCATCTGCAGACCTCACTTTCTCCCCATACAATATTCTGTGCCACGACTTGAAAGACACATGTGGAACTCTCTACAATACAGGGGATTATAAAATCATGAGGGGTATAGATTAGTTAATTTTAAGTGTGTGTTCCCAAGGATGTGGGATCTCAAAGCTATGGGGCACATTTTTAGGGTGAGAGGAAAGAGATTTTAAAGAAAAGACATGAGGGGCAATTGTTTTGCACAGAGAATGGTTCGCGTGGAATGAACTTCTTGAGGAAGTGATGGATGCAGGCACAGTTACAATGTTTAAAAGACACCTGGGTACGTACATGAATAGGAAAGGTTTGGAAGAATGAGGGCCAGGGGCCGGTTGGAAGGATTAGTTTCGTTTAAGATTATGTTCGGCATGGACTGGTTGGACCGAAGTGTCAATTTCCGGGATGTATGACTCTGTGACTCTATGTGGTGGGTCCTTTCGACTTGGGTGGGGAATTGGTGCAATACAAATCCCTAACCAACATCACAAAACAGATTGTCTGGATATTTTTCATATTACTCTTTTTCGGTGCTATTTGAAAGCAACGAGGACATCAGTTGTTCTAATTTCAACAGTGACCAATCTCTTTATATATTTTTATTCATCCACTGAACTGGACAATGCTGACCAGTCCAGTATTTATTGGCCACCCCTAAGTACCCAGAGTGAGAAGGTCTGCAACCTTAAAATTTGTCTTTAAACATTTAGATAAAATGTAATGCTGAATTATAGAACACATTTACTGCACTAGAAAATAGACAGGCAGGAAGGCTCAGAAAAAGGGGGAACTTAAGGAATGCAGAAGATAGGGGCATCTGGGCTCACTAAGTGATAACAGGATGCTGTAAGGCAATTAAGAACATTTGCCTTACCATCGGTGAATCCGTGTGAACAGGACACCAAGTGATAATATTCACGGCCATTTCCTTGTGAAATTAATGCCAGTGTTTGATTCTGACCCTGAAACGAAACTCAGCACTATCAAAAACTTTGTAATTAATGTCAGATCCTGTCAATTACAATAGGTTCTTACTTCCCCCTTGCAAACGGGGCAGACACAGAGAAAAAAAACATCTTTGCTGTTACAAGACCCTGACTTGAGAGTTCAAAAGGACACTAGAGAGAGAGAGAGAGAGAGAGACCATTTCAGTGCTGAGTCTGCTGAAGCCAGTAGAAAATTAACTCTTAGTGCTTACCTGCTATGGATTCAATTTAATTGCCATTTTGGGATTTTATGATGATATTGAGTAGCCACTGGTTATTAAATACAAACTCTATAAAAGGTAATATGGATGGACTGTTAACTTACTTGCTATCCTTGCAGACCACTCTACAGACCTTACAGACTGCCCACTGTCAATTCTAACTAATCAGATCCTTTGTCTTATTTGAATTTGAATCACAACCCTGAAAAGAAAGCATGTTTAATTTGTAGACTAATGAATCAGTTTAAATGCAAACTTATGGTGACATCTCAGCCTCAGGTATGGAATGATTCAGTGCTTAAAAAGCAGGAGTCTGCTCCGAGCTTCAAAAAACGTTATTCTAAGCCTAACATTGAAGCAATTCTGGCACAATGCGTCAGGATGCCATTTTATGGTCAAAAGTTTGCCCTCCTTGCAAAGAAGCCATTTTGTAAAGTAATTGTATCAGACATGTGAGCTGAGCAAGGTTACCTCGTGAACTTCTCAATTAGCTCAGACTCAAAGTTCTCAATTGAAGAAAGGCCAATTTTGACAGTATTAGGCAAAAACTTTCAAAAGATGATGGGATGCAGATGTTTGCAGGGAAAGGGGCAGATTGAAAAAATGAAGCCTTCAGAAATGAGATAACGAGAATCCAAAGAAAGTATATTCCTGTTAGGATGAAAGGACAGGCTGGTAGGTATAAGGAATGATGGACAACTAAAGAAATTGAGGGTTTGGTTAAGAAAAAGAAGGAAGCATATGTCAGGTATAGACAGGATAGATTGAGTGAATCCTTAGAAGAGTATAAAGGCAGTAGAGTCATAGTTATAGAGATGTACAACATGGAAACAGACCCTTCAGTCCAACCCATCCATGCCAACCAGATATCCCAACCTGATCTAGTCTCACCTGCCAGCACCCAGCCCATATCCCTCCAAACCCTTCCTATTCTTATACCCATCCAAATGCCTTTTAAATATTGCAATTTTACCAGCCTCTACCTCATCCTCTGCTAGGTCATTCCATACCCGTACCATCCTCTGTGTGAAAAAGTTGCCACTTAGATCTCTTTTACATCTTTCTCCTCTCACCCTAAATCTATGCCCTCTGGACTCCCTGACCCCAAGGGAAATGACTTTGTCTATTTATCCTGTCCATGCCCCTCATAATTTTGTAAACCTCTATAAGGTCACCCTCAGCCTCCAACACTCCAGGGAAAACAGACCTCGTCTGTTCAGAATCTCCCTATAGCTCAAATCCTCCAACCCCAGCAACATCCTTTTAAATCATTTCTGAACCGTTTCACATTTCACAACATCATTCTGATAAGGAGACCAGAATTGCATGCAATATTCCAACAGTGGCTTAACCAATGTCCTGTACAGCCGCAACATGACCTCCCAACTCCTGTACTCAATACTCTGACCAATAAAGGAAAGCATACCAAACGCCTTCTTCACTATCCTATCAACCTGCGACTCCACATTCAATGAGCAATGAACCTGCACTCTAAAGTCTCTTTGTTCACCAACACTTCCTAGGACTTTACCATTAAGTGTATGAGTCCTGCCATGATTTGCGTTCCCAAAATGCAGCATCTCGCATTTATCTGAATTAAACTCCATCTGCCACTTCTCAACCCATTGGCCATCTGATCAAGATCCTGTTGTAATCTGAGGTAACCTTCTTCGCTGTCCACTACACCTCCGATTTTGGTGTCATCTGCAAACTTACAAACTATACCTCTTATGCTCACAACCAAATCATTTATATAAATGACAGAAAGTAGAGGACCCAGCACCGATCCTTGTGGCACTCCACTGGTCACAGGCCTCCAGTCTGAAAAACAACACATATACCTAAGAGGGAAATCAGGAGGGCAAAAAGGGGACATGAGATAGCTTTGGCAAATAGAATTAAGGAGAATCCAATGGGTTTTTATCAATACATTAAAGACAAAAGGGTAACTACAGAAAGAATGGGACCCCTCAAAGATCAGCAAGGTGGCCTTTGTGTGGTCCCCCAGAAAATGGGGGAGATACTAAATGAGTATTTTGCATCAGTATTTACTATGGAAAAGGACACAAAATATATATAATGTAGGGAAATGGATGGTGACATCTTGCAAAATGTCCATATTACAGAGGAGGAAGTGCTGGATGTCTTGAAACACATAAAGGTGGATAAACCCCAGGACCTGATCAGGTATACCCTAAAACTCTGTGAGAAGCTAGAGAAGTGATTGCTGGGCTTTTTGCTGAAATTTTTGTATCATCGATAGTCACAGATGAGGTGCCGGAAGACTGGATGTTGGCTAACGTGGTGCCACCTTTTAAGAAGGGCAGTAAGGACAAACCAGGGAGCTATAAACCAGTGAGCCTGATGTCGGTGGTGGGCAAGTTGTTGGAGGGAATCCTGAGGGACAGGATGTAAAAGTATTTGGGAAGGCAAGGGCTGATTAGGAATAGTCAACATGGCTTTGTGTGTGGGAAATCATGTCTCACAAACTTGATTGAGCTTTTTGAAGCAGTAACAAAGATGATTGATGTTGGCAGAGTGGTAAATGTGATCTATATGGACTTCAGTAAGGCGTTCGACAAGGTTCCCCATGGGAGATTGATGAGCAAGGTTAGGTCTCACGGAATACAGGGAGAACTTGCCACTTGCTACTGCTAGTTGGGTCAAAGGTAAAAGACAGAGGGTGGTCGTGGAGGGTTGTTTTTCAGACTAGAGGCCTGTGACCAGTCTAGATTAATAATCTGGTGCTAATATCACTGAGCCATCATCTCTCTTCGTATTCTGAGGTTTGTAAAATGCTTGGGCATTCCTAAATTTGAACTGTGCTACCGAATTGATTTTGTTTTTCAATGTCACCAGAGGGTGGATCTTTAACTTTTCTGCTTCGGGGGATCCAAGATGGCAGCAGTCTGAGTGGTCTGCTGTGTTGAGCTCTCTGCCATACCCCTGGGCAAAGTGGACCTTTACCCCATTTTTAACCACTCCAAGGAGGAAAAAGTATTAATTTAAACTTACTGATGATTTCACCTGAAACACCTTCAGGCCAGGATGAAGACCGGTAAAGGAAAAGGGCCTAAAGGAGGTTAGCAGACAGGGCACTCCCCTACTGCATCGGGGGTGCCTGCAGCCAGTACTCAGTCTCTGGATGGTCCCTTTGGATCCAGCAGGACAGCAGTACTTACTCTCAGAGTTTGCTTGGATTCAAGCAGCAGTGGAGCCACTGTCTGCCATGCTAAAAAAGCATGAGAAGGAAATGCAGCTCCTGGAACGAAGACTGGAGGCAGTGAAGGAAAGGACCACGGCATTAGAGACCCTGGTTGAGGCCTCAGGAGGAAGACCAGGTTCGGGTCCTTCAAGATCAAGTCAATAATCTAGAAAATAAAAATAGAAGTAAAACCTTACGGATTCTGGGCCTCCCAGAATGTGATGAAGGCAAGGATCTCGCTGGCTTCCTAGAGGGATGGCTCCCAAGGTTTCTGCAGCTATACTTGGAGTCAGGCCTGGTAAGTGTGGAGCAGGCCTACTGGATCACAACACGTAGGTCCAGGCTGGAACAGCACCCCTGTGTGGTCGTAGTGCAGCTCCTGTAAAAAGAAAAACAGTAAATAGTGGAAGCAGCAGCAAGAAGACTGGGAAAGAATTCACAAGTCTTAATGTATAAACGTTCAAAGATAATGTTTTTTTCAAGATTTTTCAGGACCCTGGTCAAGAGGAGAAGAACATTTTATGATGATAAAAAAGAATTACAGAACTTAAGTATCTAATACTCCATGAGGTACCTGGCCATGTTGCGCAAAACACATGGGGGATCAATATATGACTTGACTCTGCTGAAAAGGCAAAGGATTTGTGAAATCTCTGAAATGAAGGACCTGAATTGGGATGAGAGGGGAGGGGGCATTATTGGGAACATTGGTTTGCATTTTTTTTTCGAATTACCCCCCCTCCCCCACTTTCCCTCGTCCCCTTTTTTGTGATTATTGGTTGTACATGTATGCTTTTGTTTAAAATTTGTTAAATTGGAACTATTTTATCTATCGATTGACTGGGTAATAGCTAGGATCCTTCTTTTTAATGACATTGCTTTGATTTTGCATTTGGGGTGACTATATTTCTGACTACGATGTGGGGCAGGGGTGGGGGTGGGGGTGGATTGGGGGAGAGGTATCCACTGTTTCAGAATGTAAATAACAAGTCTTTATTATTTGTGAATTGCCTGGGGCTAAGGCACAGCCTCAGCTAGAGGGAGTTAAGATGGTAATAGGGATTGGGAAGGGGGCCTCTTATGGGCAGAGGGAAGATCCTGAGTGAATGGGGGATTATTTGGGTATTTGCTTCAGTTAAATGTAGTGTTATTTTATTAGATCTATTGGAATAGTTCTTAGATTTCATCGAGTTAGTATCTTTGTAACTCATCACGCCTCAGATAAGTTACTTCTTCCTGGGAAACCACGGGCTGTTCTCGATGACCATGGCTAGTGATTTGTTCAGGTCGTGCACCTGGAATATAAAAGGTTAAAAGAAGAAAGGTCTTGTCGGGCCTCAGGAAGGAAAGGGTGGATATTGCCCTGCTGCAAGAGACGCACCTAACTGACAAGGAACATTTGAAACTACAACATTGGGGGTGAGGTGGGTAGTGGAGGGGGGGAGGGTGCGGGGGAGCAGGGGGTGGTTATGGCAAGGTGTTTTTCTCATCCTTCAGTTCTAAGAATAGATGGGTAGCTATACTGATAAGAAGGAACCTCCCCTTACAAGTAATGGAACAGATTAAGGATGATCATGGAAGGTTTGTTATTTTGAAAGCCCTAATACATGGAGAAGAATACGGTGTTCTGAATGTATATTGTACCCCGACGCACCCTCTTAAATTTCTAATTGATGCAGGGGCTAAATTATTTAATCTTGGGGTTCAATGTATGATTATTGGAGAAGGTTTATAGATCCAGAGATTGACAAGGTGCCAAAGGCCTGGCAGTCTAAACGGTTCGTGGACATGTGCGATGAGTTGGGATTAGTGGATGTGTGGTGGTAACCCCACCCTAATGGAAGAGATTTCATGTTGTATTCCAACCCACACAAATGTCATAAGCAAATTGATATATTTTTATGCCATCTGATTGTCTGGACAGAATATTTGTGTGTAAAGTAGGGAATATAGCTGCTTCGGATCATCCGCCAGTATACTTAAATATTAAAGCCAAGGGCAGTGGAACAAATGCACATCACTGGCGCATGGATTCATTTTTGTTAGGGGATAGTAAATTTATTGAATATATTACAAGGGAATTCAGGACCTTTTGGGATATTAATTCAGGTACAGCTGGTAATCCGGCAATACTTTGGGAGACCACTAAGGCATATTTATGAGGTCTGATTATTTCGTATTCAACGACTAGAAAAAGGCAGAGGGAGGAGCAGCAGGAGTTGCTGGAGGCCTGACTGAAGGTAATTGAAACATATTATAATAAACCGTCATTGGTTAAACTTCAGCGGGTCACAGCTCTCCGGGCTGCCCGCGACTCAATACACACAAGTGGCTAAAAAAAGAGATCTCCTTTGCCAAACTAAGACTGTTTGAATTCGGAGATAAGCCTGGTAAACATCTGGGTTATTTAGTAAGGAGAAAAAAAGCCTCCCAATCTATTATCTCTGTCAGGGAGAAGACTGGGGCAATTACCCTTGATTCAAAAAAGATCAATGCTAGGTTTAGGGAATATTTTGATGTGTTATATCGGTTGGAGGAAAGCAAATATAGTACAATGGGAATGCAGTCCTTTGAAAATCTGCACCTCCTCAATGTGAGTAAGGAGCAGGCTTCCCTTTTGAATGCGCCCCTAACAGTACAGGAAGTGCAGGAAGCAATAAAACATCTCCAAAGTGGCAAAGCACCAAGATCAGGGTGGCATGGTGGCACAGTGGTTAGCACTGCTGCCTCACAGTGCCAGAGACCCGGGTTCAATTCCCGCCTCAGGCGACTGACTGTGTGGAGTTTGCACATTCTCCCTGTGTCTGTGTGGGTTTCCTCTGGGTGCTCCGGTTTCCTCCCACAGTCACAAAGATGTGCAGGTCAGGTGAATTAGCCATGCTAAATTGCCCGTAGTGTTAGGTGAAGGGGTAAGTGTAGGGATATGGGTGAGTTGCGGGTCGGTGTGGACTTGTTGGGTTGAATTGCCTGTTTCCACACTGTAGGTAATCTAATCTAGTCAGATGGATTCCCAACTGAATTTTATAAGGAATTCATAAAAGATATTAGTGGAACCACTTCTGGGGATGTATAAATACTTTTATACACAGGATTGTCTGCCGTCTACTCTTACGGAAGCTAAAATCGCCTTTATTTTAAAGGAAGAGACGAACCCCGAAGAATATACTTTAAAGAGACCAATCTCGCTATTGAATGTAGATTTCAAAATTTTATCAAAGATGTTGGCTCTGAGGTTGGAGAAGGTTTTGTCCCGTATTATAAAAGAAGACCAGATAGATATTATTGAGGGCCGCAGTCCCTCTAACAATATTAGGAGAGTACTGAATACCGTACAGTTATGTCAGCAAAGATTGATTCCAGGGTAGGTGGTCTCCTTTGATGCAGAAAAAGCCTTTGATCAGATAGAATGGCTATATCTATTTGAGGTTCTAGAGCGTCTTGGTTTGGGGGGATCCTTTGCCAGATGGGTAGCAGTATGGTATTCAGTCAAATAATTTTAATATTAGAAGAGGTAGTCGACAGGGGTACCCTTTATCACTGCTGCTATTTACCTTGGCGATTGAACCATTAGCCGACACTATTAGAAGAGACTTTGAAACAGTAACGCCAAAGGTGGGAATGGGAGAACCATATTACCCCATATGCTGATGATATCCCTTTATTCTTGGCCGAACTGGAGAAGTCTATTCCCCGACTGATCCAATCAATTAATTCATATGGTAGTTTTCAGGTTATATGACAGTGGGGTTCGTGGAGATGCATAACTTGAAGAATAAAAAGCAATTCCCGTTTAGGTGGTCACCAAAAGATATTCTGTATTTGGGAATTTTTATTACCCCTTCCTTCCACCTGCTATATAAGGCTAACTTTGTACAATTACTAGAGAGGATAAAACAGGATTTGCAGCGATGGGAGGGATTACCATTATCATGGCTGGACCGAATAGTTCTGATTAAGATGAATGTCCTTCCCTGACTGCTACATCCCACGAGAATGCTCCCATTACTGTTATCTAGACAAGTATTACGGAGGATTAATAGTTGGCTAGGGTCCTTTATTTGGTGCCATAGACGTCCTCTAATTAAATTCACTAAATTACAGCTTTAGCAAGCTGAGGGAGGGGTGGATCTTCTGGATTTGAAGAAATATCAAATAAATGCTTTGTTAACGTGTGTTGGTGACTGGGTACGAGGGAATTCAGAATTGATATGGCTTGATATTGAAGCCTCACAGTCGAAATGTCCTCTAATTAATTTATTATTTATGGATAAGATGAAATCAATGACCTAGCAATGCAATAGTCCAAATATCTTGATTACGGTGAAAGCTTGGAGGATAATGTGGCAAGATGAGGGCAATTGGTTTAAGACTTTGCCATTTACCCCATTGGTAGGAGCCCAAGGATTTCAACCTGGGACAATGGACTCTGGCTTTAAGACATGGGAGAAGAAAATAATTCTATGTTTGGGAGATTTTTTGGAGGGAGAGGTCTTTTTGTCATTCAGTCAGTTAAGTCAGAAATATGGATTATCCAATAAGGACCTTTTCCGATACTTCCAGATAAGGGACTATATACAGAGGATGACCACACTCCTGGCCCAATGTTATGTATCAGGTGTAAAGAAAAGGGACTCCAGTATATGAGTACTCTTTCACTTGGTACATTATTTCATTTACAGAAAGGACGTGCTCTGGAGGATATGGAGGTACTCCATAAGGCGTGGAACCGAGAGATAGGACACGATATTTCACTGGAGATATGGGAAGATATCTGGGAAAATGTAAGGAAAATTTCAGTATGTAACAGAGCACAGGCTATGCAATTGAAGATCTTATATAGGGCTCATATGGCACCAGAAATGCTAGCTAGTCATTGGGGACTCAATAGTTAGAGGCTCAGATAGAAGGTTTGTTGGGAGTGAACGAGACTCGCGGTTGGTGTGTTGCCTCGCAGGTACCAAGGTCTGTGATGTCTCGGATCGTATCTTTGGGGTCCTGAAGGGAGGGGGTGACCAGCCTCAAGTTGTTGTCCATGTAGGTACCAACGACATAGGTAGAAAGAGGGATAGGGATGTAAGGCAGGGAGCTAGGGCGGAAGCTGAGAGCTCGAACAAACAGAGTTGTTATCTCTGGTTTGTCACCCGTGCCACGTGATCACGAGGCAAGGAATAAGGAGAGATATCAGCTGAACACGTGGCTGCAAGGATGGTGCAGGAGGGAGGGTTTCAGGTTTTTGGATAATAGGGCTCATTCTGGGGAAGGTGGGACTTGTACAAACAGGACGGTCTTCACTTGAACTAATATCCTGCCTGGGAAATTTGCTGGTGCTATTCAGGTGGGTTTAAACTAGCTCAGCAGGGGGATGGGAACTGGAGGTGTAGTTGCAGTGCACAGGAGGATGAGAGAAGGAAGGACAGGGATAGGATTTCAGGGTTACAGGAATGTGGTGGCAGACAGCAAACTGGTTGAAGTGTGTCTACTTCAATGCCAGAAGTATCCGAAATAAGGTAGATGAGTTTGCAGCATGGATAGGTACCTGGGACTTCGATGTTGTGGCCATTTCGGAGACATGGATCGAGCAGGATGAGGAATGGATGTTGCAGGTTGCAGGGTTTAGATATTTCATTAAGAACAGGCAAGGCCGTAAAAGAAGAGGAGGTATGGCCTTGTTAGTCAAGGATAGCATTACAGTGGCTGAGAGAACTTTAGATGAGGAATCATCTACTAAGGTAGTGGGGGCTGAGGTTAGAAACAGGACAGGAGAGGTCACATTGCTTGGAGTTTTTTATAGGCTTCCGCAGAGTTCCAGGGAGGTGAAAGAGAGAATTAGCAAAAGTATTCTGGGTAGGAGTGAAAGGAACAGGGTGGTCATTATGGGGGAACTTTAACTTCTCCAACGTCGACTGGAAATGCTATAACTCTAGTATGTTGGATGGATCAGTTTTTGTCCAATGTGTACAGGAGGGTTTCCTAACACAGTATGTCGAAGGTCCGACAAGAAGGGAGGCCACATTGGACATGGTGCTTGGTAATGGACCAGGCCAAGTGTTTGATTTAGCTGTAAGTAAACACTTTGGAGAGAGTGACCATAATTCAGTTACGTTTAGTTTAGCAATGGAAAGGGATAGGTACATGCCACAGGTCAAGAGTTATCAATGGGGCAAGGTCAATTATAATGCGATTAGGCAAGAATTGGGATGCATAGAATGGGGTAGCAAAATGCAGGGGATGCAGACAATGGAAATGTGGAGCTGGTTTAAGGAACAGATATTGCATGTCCTTGATAGGTATGTCCCTGTTAGGCAGGGAGGAAGTGATAAGGTAAGGGAACTGGGGTTTACCACAGAAACTGCATCTCTTGCTAAGAAGAAGAAGGAGGATTATGAGTTGATGAGGCAAGATGGTTCAGATGAGGCGATGGAGAGTTACAGATCAGCTAGGAAACATTTAAAGAGAGCATTAAGAAGAGCAAACAGAGGACACGAGCAGTCTTTAACAAATAGAATAAAGAAGAACCCTAAAGCTTTCTATAGGTATGTGAGGAATAAAAAGATGATTAGGGTAGGAATAGGGCCAGTCAAAGACAGAAGTAGGAAGTTGAGCGTGGACCCTATGGAGATCAGAGAGATGCTAAATGAATATTTCTCATTGGTTTTCACTCAGGAAAAGGAGAATATTGTAGTGGAGAATAATGAGATATGAGATATTAGGCTAGAAAGGATTGAGGTTAATTACAAAAAGGTGTTATCAATTCTAGAAGGATTGAAAGTAGACAAATCCCCTGGGCCAGATGGGATTTATCCATGGATCCTCTGGGAAGCTAGGGAGGAGATAGCAGAGCCCTTGGCTTTGATATTTGAGTCATCATTGTCTACAGGTTTACTACCAGAGGAATGGAGGATTGGAAATGTTGTGCCCTTATTCAAGAAGGACAGTAGAGATGACCCAAGTTATTATAAACCGGTGAGCCTTACTTATAGACAATAGACAATAGGTGCAGGAGTAGGTCATTTTGCCCTTCGAGCTAGCACCACCATTCATTATGATCATGGCTGATCATCCTCAATCAGTATCCTGTTCCTGCCTTATCCCCATAACCCTTGATTCCACTATCCTTAAGAGCTCTATCCAACTCTTTCTTGAAAGTATCCTGAGACTTGGCCTCCACAGCCTTCTGAGGCAGAGCATTCCATACACCCACCACTCTCTGGGTGAAGACGTTTCTCCTCAACTCTGTTCTAAGTGGCCCACCCCTTATTTTTAAACTGTGTCCTCTGCTTCGGGACTCACCCATCAGCAGAAACATGCTTCCTGCCTCCAGAGTATGCAATCCTTTAATAATCTTATATGTCTCAATCAGATCCCCTCTCAGCCTTCTAAACTCAAGCATATACAAGCCAACTCGCTTCAATCTTTCAGCGTAAGATAGTCCTGCAATTCCGGGAATTGACCTAGTGAACCTTCGCTGCACTGCATCAATAGCCAGAATGTCTTTCCTCAAATTTAGAGACCAAAACTGCGCACAATATTCCAGGCACGGTCTCACCATGGCCCTGTTCAGCTGCAGAAGGACTTCTTTGCTTCTACACTCAATTCCTCTTACTATGAAGGCCAGCATGCTATTAGCTTTCTTCACTGCCCGCTGTACCTGCATGCTTGCTTTCATTGACTAATGTACAAGAACACCTAGATCTCATTGTACTGCCCTTTTACCTAACTTGACTCAATTTAGGTAGTAATTTGCCTTCCTGTTCTTGCCACCAAAGTGGATAGCCACATATTTATCCACATTAAGCTGCATCTGCCATGCATCTGTCCACTCACCTAACCTGTCCAGGTCACCCTGTAGTATCCTAACATCCTCCTCACATTTCACCCTGCCACCCAGCTTTGTATCATCAGCAAATTTGCTAATATTACTTTTAATAACTTCATCTATATCATTAATGTCCATTGCAAAAAGCTGCAGTCCAAGCACTGATCCCTGTGGCACACCACTGGTCACCACCTGCCATTCTGAAAGGGAACTGTTTATCACTACTCTTTGTTTCCTGTCAGCCAATCAATTTTCAATCTATGTCAATATTTTGCCTCTAATACCTAATCTTGCTCACTAACCTCCCACGTGGGACTTTATCAAAGGCTTTCTGAAAGTCCAAGTATTCTATATCCACTGGATCTCCCTTGTCCATCTTCAGAGTTACATCCTCAAAAAGTTCCAGAAGAGTAGTCAAGCATGACTTCCCCTTCATAAATCCATGCTGACTCTGACTTATTCTATTACTGTTATCCAGATGTGTCGTAATTTTATCCTTTATAGTTGACTCCAGCATTTTTCCCACCACTGAGGTCAGACTAACTGGTCTATAATTCTCTGTTTTCTCTATCCCTCCTTTCTTAAAAAGTGGGACAACATTAGCCACCCTCCAATCTGCAAAACTGATCCTGAATCTGTAGAACATTGGAAAATGATCACCAATGAATCCACGATTTCTAGAGCCACATCCTTCAGTACCAGGGACTTATCAGCCTTCAGACCTAACAGTCTCTCCAACGCCATTTCCTGCCTAATATAAATTCCCTTCAGTTCAGGTCCTTCAGCCACTATTATATCTGGGAGATTGCTCATGTCTTCCCCATTGAAGAGAGATCTAAAGTACCAATTCAACTCTTCTGCCATTTCTTTGTTCCCTGTAATAAATTTGCCTGTTTCTGTCTTCAAGGGCCCAATTTTAGTCTTAACCATTTTTTTTCTTTTCACATACCTAAAAAAGCCTTTACCATCCTTCTTTATATTTTTGGCCAGTTTCCCTTTGTACCTTATTTTTTCTTTGCATATTTCCTTTTTTGTAATCCTCTGTTGTTTTTTAAAAGTTTGCCCGTCCTCCGATTTCCCACTCATCTTTGCTATGATATACTTTTTCCCTTTTGTCTTTATATGGTCCTTAACTTCCCTCGTCAGCCACGGCCTGCCTCCCTTTAGGATCTTTCTTCCTTTTTGGAATGAACTGATCCTGCATCTTCTGCATTATACCCAGAAATACCTGCCATTGTTGTTCCACTGCCATCCCTGCTAGGGAATTGCACCATTGAACATTGGCAGCTCCTCCCTCATAGCTCCATAGTTCCCCTTATTCAACTGAAACATTGTCACTTCTGATTCTACCCTCTCCCTTTCAAACTGCAGATTAAAGCTTGTTGTATTGTGGTCACTACCTCCTAATGGCTCCTTTACTTCAAGGTCCCTGATCAAATCCGGTTCGTTGCACAACACCAGATATTGCTTTCTCCCTGGTAGGCTCCAGCACAAGCTGTTTTAAGAATCCATCTTGGAGGCATTCCACAAATTCCCTTTCTTGGGGTCCAGTACCATCCTGATTCTCCCAGACTATCTGCGTGTTGAAATCCCCATAACAACTGTAGTAATATCTTTACGACAGGCCAATTTCAGCTCCTTATTCTGACTCTACATCCCCTGATTCTAGGTCCCCCCACGGAAGGGACTGAATATCATTCCTTACCAACAGGGCCACCCCACCCCCTCTGCCAGTCAGTCTGTCCTTACAATAGCACCTATAGCCTTGAATATTCATTTCCCAAGCCCTGTCCATTTGAAGCCATGTCTCAGTCATCCCCACAACATCGTAACTGCCAATTTCAAGCTCATCCACATTATTTCTAATGCTTCATGCATTCATATAGAATATTTTAAATTTGTAACTCCCCTCACCCTTCCTATCAATCCCTTCTGTTGTAGGAAAGGTTTTGGAAAGAATTATAAGAGATAAAATTTATAATCATCTAGCAAGCAACAATTTGATTTCAGATAGTCAACATGGTTTGTCAAGGGCAGGTCATGTCTCACAAACCTCATTGTGTTTTTTGAGAAGGTGACCAAGCATGTAAATGAGGTTAGGGCAGTTGATGTGGTATACATGGACTTCAGTAAAGCCTTTGATAAGGTTCCACGTGGTAGGCTGTTGGAGAAAGTGCAGAGGCATGGAATTGAGGGTGATTTAGCCATTTGGATTAGAAACTGACTTTCTGAAAGAAGTCAGCAAGTGGTGGTTGATGGAAAATATTCAGCCTGGAGTCCGGTTACTAGTGGTGTGCCACAAGGATCTGTTTTGGGACTACTATTGCTTGTCATTTTTATAAATAACTTAGACACAGGCATAAGTGGATGAATTAGTAAATTTGCAGATGACACTAAAGTCGGTGGAGTAGTGGACAGTTTGGAAGACTGTTACAGATTGCACGGGGACTTGGGTAAACTGCAGAATTGGGCTGGGGGTGGCAAATTGAGTTCAATGCAGCTAAATGTGAGGAGATACACTTTGGGAAGAATAACAGGAAGGCAGAGTACTGGGTTAACAGAAAGATTCTTGGTGGTGTGGATGTGCAGAGGGATCTTGGAGTCCATGTACATAGATCCCTGTAAGTTGCCACCCAGGTGTTTAGTGCTGTTAAGAAGGCATATGGTGTGTTAGGTTCATTTGTAGAGGGACTTCCAGAGCCACAATATCATGCTGCAACTATACAAAACGCTGGTGTGGCCACACTTGGAATATTGTGTACAGTTCTGGTCCCCATATTTCGGGAAGGATGTGGAAGCATTGGAAAAGGTGCAGAGGAGATTTACCAGGATGTTGCCTGGTCTGCAGGGAAGGCCTTATGAGGAAAGTCTGAACCTGTTCTCATTGGTGAGAAGAAGGCTAAGAGGGAATTTGATAGAAATATACAAGATGATCAGAGGATTAGATAGAGGAGACAGTGAAAGTCTTTTTTGTAGGATGATGATGTCAGCTCGTACGAGAGGGCATAACTACAAATTGAGGGGCGATAGATTTAAGACAGATGTCAGAAGCAGGTTCTTTATGCAGAGAGTGATAAGTGCATGGAATGCCCTACCTGCTAATGTAGTCAACTCAGCCACTTTCGGGAGATCTAAACAATCCTTAAATAAGCACATGGATGATTTTGGGATAGTGTAGGGGGGCCAGCTGAGAATAATTCACAGGTCAGCGCAACATCGAGGGCTGAAGGGCCTGTTCTGCGCTGTATTTTTTTTAGATTAGATTACTTACAGTGTGGAAACAGGCCCTTCGGCCCAACAAGTCCACACCGACCCGCCGAAGCGCAACCCACCCATACCCCTACATTTACCCCTTACCTAACACTATGGGCAATTTAGCATGGCCAATTCACCTGACCCACACATCTTTGGACTGTGGGAGGAAACCGGAGCACCCGGAGGAAACCCACGCAGACACGGGGAGAACGTGCAAACTCCACACAGTCAGTCGCCTGAGGCGGGAATTGAACCCGGGTCTCTGGTGCTGTGAGGCAGCAGTGCTAAGCACTGTGCCACCGTGCCACCGACTGAAATTAATATGGATCCAGTCATTCTTCTTTTGGGGCTGCCAAACTTCCCCTCTCTGGGGAACATGGGAAGAGACTGTATAATATCCTGGCCCATTGCGCGAGGAAGAACATCTTACTCAATCAGAAAAACCACCAGGTCTTATGGGATGGTGTAAGATGGTGAAGGAGGATCTCCCCCCAGATTACTTCACAAATATGGTGCACCACAAAACGGAACAATTTTATAGGATGTGGTGGTCCTTTTTAAAATATATTGAAACTGACTTGTCAGCAATATTAATCAGGGCCATGGTATAGCCGTGGGAATCTTTATGGGTGCCTGTGGGGCCACAGAAGGAGGAGATTGGAAAGAAAAGAATATGGGTACTGTAGGGGATACTCCTAGGGTTGGGAGCCTCAGTGGAGGTGTGATGGAATAAAGTAGTAAGACATTATCTAATTTAAGTAACTTGAATGTAATTTAAGCTAGTATTTATTCAATAAGTTTGTAGTTTAGTTTTAGTTAAGTAGATAGGTTTGTTTTGGTAGAATAGTGGGTTGTTTAGTAACAAAAGTACAATGTTATGGCCTTGTTCTTTATAGTTTTGCTTTTTCTGTTTGGATGATTGTTTTTCTTTATATATAAATGTTTTGTGAAAGATTTTAAAAAGCTTTTCAATAAAAATATTTATTGAAAAAACTTTTCTGCTTCAACGCTCCCGACAGCAAGTTAGTGTTTCAGGACATCATCTGAAAATAGTAGCAGATATGACTTCATAATCGGGAGAGCCGCCAGGTGATATTAACACTGGCAGCTATTTTAACCTCCTGCCTTGTCCATCCGGAGAGCCAGTTATCGGGGTCTTTTGAAGTTACAATTTGCAGCAAATTCGCTAAACGTGATATTTTGGATCGGAAAAAAATGTTAGCCTCTATCGTTCTGTCAGTTCTGCTTCTTTGGAAAAGCTTTCTAATCAAGGACTGCAGATGCTGGAACCCAGAGTCTAGATTAGAGTGATTCCTGAAGAAGGGCTTATGCCCGAAACGTCGATTTTCCTGCTCCTCGGATGCTGCCTGGCATTCTGTGTTTTTTCCAGCACATTTTTTCAACTCTGGTCTCCAGCATCTGCAGTCCTCACTTTCTCCTCTAGATTAGAGTGGCGCTGGAAAAGCACAGCAGGTCAGGCAGCATCCGAGGAGCAGGAAAATCGACATTTCAGGCAAAAGCCCTTCATCAGGAATACAGCGATTTTTCTGCTTCTCCATGCTGCCTGACCTGCTGTGCTTTTCCAACATCACTCTAATCTAGAACATGGAGTTTAATAGGAGAAAGTGAGGTCTGCAGATGCTGGAGATCAGAGCTGAAAATGTGTTGCTAGAAAATGTGTTGCTAGGAGTCCTGAAGAAGGGCTTATGCCCGAAACGTCGAATCTCCTGTTCCTTGGATGCTGCCTGACCTGCTGCGCTTTTCCAGCAACACATTTTTAGCATGGAGTTTAATACTCTTATCCTGCCTTCCCTACCACCCTCTTCCTCCCCCATCCCAACTTACTTTGTTCCCTTTCACATCAAGAGCTATATCTACTTCCTTCTTGAAAACATTCAATATTTGTGGCCTGAAACATTTTCTGTAGTAATGATTTTCATCTCTCTGGGCTGAAGATACTTCTCCACATCTCAGTCCTAAAAGGCCCTTACCTGATTCCTTAAACTGGGACTCCTGGTCCTGGATTCTTCCGCCACCGGGAGCATCTTTCCTGCATGGAACCAGTCTAGTGGTGTTAGAATTATATTGGTTTCTATGAGATTTCTAGTCGTTCTCCTAACTTCCACTCAATACAATCCTAACCGACTCAACCTCTGGTGATAAGTCAGCCTTGCTATGCCAGGAGTCTATGTGGTAAACCTTCACTGCACATTCCTCAAATAAGAAGACCAAAACTGCGCACAATATTCCAAGTGCGTCCTCACCAATGTCCTGTATAATTTCAAATCGTTACCTAGTTTGCTTTCGGAACTGACTCCAGGATTTGTTTCCACCATCTTTTCAGGCAGAACTGTCCCAAATCACAACTAACTCCAAGTAAAACAGAAGCATGGTTTTGTACAGTATCTCCGTTTACTCAGCTCAGGACGCCGTCTGTGAAGTAACGCGAAGTTACATGTTGGCGTGTCCTTTATTGCTGCAGTGGGGCCAGAGCTAAATAACACCCAGGCTTCCCTGATCCAGCCCCGTCCACCAGCGACATTGGGCGGGTTGACACTGCCCACACTCTGACTAAAGAAACATTTCCGCAAAGAAATAACTCCACCCTCCCGCACAGGGAGAACATCACCGCAACATCGGCAGCGCGCATCCTGCTCTCCCCAAAGCCGAGAACTCCACAGTGAGTCGGCTCTCAGTACTTTCCCTCTAAGATCTGAAGAGGTAAGTTGATCAACACGGCTGAGACTTGGCTGGCGTCACATCACTCGCCAATTCACGGATTCCGGCGGAAAAGGCTCAGACCCAGCTCCAGCTGTGGTGTTGCTGCTACTTCACCCAACTAGGGGAGGGGTGTGTGGGTTTCTCTGATAGCTTAGCTTCGAATGGTTCAGTGTTTTTGTACAAACATTGCATTGATGCCTCGCAGTGTGTATATATCCAGCAGGCACAGTAATAGGTGGCCGTGTCCTCTTCCTGTAATTTTTCGATTCTGAGGGAGAATTCGTTATTTTTAGATTTCTCAGCTTTGAACCGATCACCAAATCCCGGATCCCAGGTTGTGCCTGATCCATAATAAAGGATTCGGGTGGGTGCCTGACCGGGTTTTTGCTGGTACCAGTGAAGGGGATCGCTGCTACTGATAGTTAATCCTTCGACTTCGCATTTGAATCGAACGGTTTTACCCACATTTCTGGTCGTGGATGGGACAGTCTGTTTCAATGTTTGTGCAAAATATCCGCCTAAGGAAAGAATATACAGGGTTACAAATAACCGCTTGGTGGTTGCAAATGAACAACGATATCTGAATAATAGCGTCAGAAACACATACAGGGCAATGCGGTTACCACAATGAGCCAGTAATACAGCGACATGTTCACACGGTCTTCAACTGTTCTCTCAAGCAGCTGGATAGAAACTAAAAAGAAATGAATCGTTTCTTTCAAACCAATCAGTGAGACATTGGTCAGGGTTGAACTCCTCCCCCTGCCCTCCAAGTCGGTTATTTGCAATATAAACAGAAAATGTTGGAAATACTCCAGCAGCAGCTGTGGAGAGAGAAACCGAGCTAACGTTTCAGAAACCTGAGCTGGAAAACGCTGAGATGTCGACAGGGTTTTTAACCCAGAGAGAAGGCAGGGAAATAGGGAAGGGGGAGGTATCAACCAAAGGGAAATCTGTGACCGGGTGGAGGATGGGAGAGTTAGATATCTCAAGGGATAGCGGTGCAAGGGAAACAGTGATAGTAATGGGAAGTGAACAGAAACAAGAGGTGGTCCAGAGAACGTGGAAACAGCAACAGCAGAATCATGAAGTTTAATTTGATCCTGAACTTCTGAAAATTGTAGGGGGTGGGAACTCCACTCCTCGGCGCTTTCTGAAATCATCCCTGAGTGACCCCGGCAATAATTTTAACATTTTGTCCAATGTTTCTGTACTCTTTCCCCACCAAATAACTTTATTGCTCCTTATCTACGCACTCCCAAATCTTTCTCATTTCAAATAGCTCAAATAAACCAGTTCTTAATCAAGGGAATGCAAACCAAAATTATTGAATTTGTCATCACAGTTTAACATTTTAACTTGTGAATGGATGGGTCATTGCCAAAATGTTTTTTTTTGCTTTTGTGGTAGATTATGATACGAAATAATATCAGGAGCCTTCCGGTACAGATCAACGATCCTTCATTGAGCTAACATTGGGCGAGTCGTCCACAGCGAAAAAAAATCCGAGGTTACGCTCCAACTCAACTAGGATTCAACAGACATTTATACGTCGTCTGTCACGTGGACAGTGCTTGACCCAAATTCAGAAATTGCCTGTTTTAGCCAAGCACATTTTTTTTTACAAATTGGAAAGGTGGCAACACCACCTCTGCACCACTCCCGATCTTCCGAGGTGCCAACCCAACTCCTCTCCGAAGCATGTGCTTCATTCCCATCCTTGGCTAAATTCAATGACGTCCTTCTTCCTGTGGTTCCGGGTCATCCTCATATTCCGTTTCCGAATAAGGCCCCCGGGTTAAGGCTGGTTCAGCCACTTCGCAATTTCACAGAATCTGTGCTGCCTCTGAGCGTGTTTATGCAGTTTAACACACCGCTCTTTTAGCTTGAGTAAGAATATACGAAAATTGATCTTAAGTGATTTCATGAAATTTAATAAAACATTCTATCTAATTCAAATCTGTGAGATATAGGAAATTTATGTTTCTTCTGCAATTCTAAAATTCTTTATATAAAAAATAAGTGAACTCCATCAGTGCGTAATTGTTTCAGCCAGGAGCTGAGTCAACAAGAATGTGAACTCTGTGGAGGAAATGCTAATTGGTTTGCTAAGAATGTAACAAATGGTAACCTTAGTTAGAAGGGCTTCGTGATAAGATGCTGTGAAAACAGACAGTTAAACTCAATATGCCTGTATAAACATCTGTTTCCCACTTTTACAGAAACACAGGAACAAAACACAATTAAACGAGTCTTAATGGCAGGATGCTGAGAGGAAGGCACCAATGGAAGGAGTAAATAATGGTTAGGGAAGCAGGGTAAGGGCAAACAGCCCTGAGAATAGGAATGAGCATGTTTTTCACAGACAAGACCGGATAAGACACGAGATAAGCAGGAGGGTCTTAGGGAAGTGGAGGATGTAAACGGTGTGGTGGGGAGACAATGAAATAAGAAACAAACATATAGGAACCAAATTGTATAAATATCGAGTGCTTGTTGAATTCGGTGTGTTTTGTCCCTGCCTTGTGGACATCACACCCACTTGCAAGTGTGAAATAAAGAGCTCTGCTGATTCAGATCTTGTCTCGGACTGAAATTATTGCAGTGAGTGAACTTTGTTTCTCACAAATCCAACTCGGCACTTAACAACGATTAAAGGCTAACTCAGATCATAGGAGAAAGTGAGGACTGCAGATGCTGGAGATCAGAGCGGAAAATGTGTTTCCAGCAACACATCTTTAACTCATATCATACCCAAAATGGCCCCTCACAATTAAAAAATTAGAGCCCGCCTCAAATACACATCCGCCGACACACACCTAGCCTTGTATTAAATTTCCTTTTATGATGTGTCGACGTTAGTGGCGCTTTATAAATGTAAGTTGTTATTTTTATGCTAGCTGCGTGAGGAGCGAGCTGAGAGACGCGTTTTTGTCAAGCATTTCTGTCTCTGTTGAACACTGTGCTATCCCAATAGGCGCAGTAATAAGTGGCAGCATCTTCCTTCACGATATCATTGATTATCAAAGTGCACACAGTGTTCTGCTTATCCGCTTTAAACCTGCTGCCGAATCCCCCATCCGGATTGACCTTGCCGTCATAATAAAATATTCTGGAGGGCGCCTGACCCTCTCGGTGCTGGTACCAATGGACTACAGTGCTCCCGCTGTCTAGGGTACACTTAAATCTGACACTTCTACCGAGCTTGCTCACATATGACATCGGTGTCTGTGAGAAACATTCACCCAAACGCCCATCTGAAAAAAAAGAACAAAATTCGATTGAAAACGATGATGAATAGTGGACTAACAAAACGCCTAAATAAATATGTGCGTACAAGATAAAACTAGCGCCACAATCACCCGGAACATCGTGCAATGACTGGCTCGCTCACTCGATACGAGGTTAATGTTGTTCAAGGTTATGTCTATAAAGGAGGCGAGGTGTCTTCCGCCTCTTTCCCCCAAAGGCGGGAATTTCCTTTCTCTGCATAAATTGAACCCGCCCACTTTAAAGAAAACTGCTGAAGATTAGATTACTTCGGCCCAACACCGACCCGCAACCCCCCCCCCCCATTTACCTTTTCACTTAACACTACGGGCAATTTAGCGTGGCCAATTCACCCACATCTTTAGACTGTGGGAGAAAACCGGAACAAGCCCACGCAGACACGGGGAGAACGTGTCAGTCGCCTGAGGTGGGAATTGAACCCGGATCTCTGGCGCGAAAAGGCAGCAGTGCGAACCACTGTGCACCGTGCCGCCCCCAACGGAACTCAACGGCTCAGGCGGCAACCATTGTGAGAAAGCAAGCAAACGCTTCAAGTCGAGAAGACTCTTCATCAGAGCGGTCACTTCATGTTAACTTGCTTCCCCTCCATGGACGCTGTGATCTCCAACATTTCTTAGTTTCAGTACAGATTCCAGCATCTGCCGTACATTGCTCCTTGCCGAGTTTAATGCCTCTTTATAAAATGTGAGAACACTTACTCTCTGTCTTTAATTGTTCCTTGTTTACTTCTTTTGGTATCACAGACCACGGAAAGTGTTAATTCAAAATTCCGTTTAGGATTGTAACTTTTAAACAAGCTGTTCCGAATTCATCTGCTCGCTCAGTCCAGTCCAGCCTGGGAGATGTGTACAGTTAGACTGGGGACAGTAGTGAGTGGAGTGGTGAGGGTGAGGAGTGAAGCAGACACAACTGTGGCAATAGGATTAGCAAATTCGCTGCACTTGCTCGATGGTTAGATTCCCGAAATATCGGCAAAATAGGTGCTCTGAACGAATTACTTTAGTTATTGTTTACTATCCTGCTTATTCCAGTGGGAAATCCACGGCAAGCATTGCAAAGATCTACATTCGGGGTACAGGTTGTCATTCACTAATGGGCGAAGTTTATCGGCCACCAGTAATAACATCACGGCGGGGTGAGCAAAAAAACACAAAGAAATAATTGATGCATGTAAAAGTAGTACGGCGATTATCATGGGAGGATTTTAATCTGGATATTCATCAGTCAAACCAAGTCGGTCAAGGCAGTCTTGAGGAGGCGTTCATGGTATGTATCCACGGTAATTTCCTGAACAGTACCTAACGGAACTTACGAGGGAGAAAGCTTCTAGATTGGGTCATAGAGCCGTAGACATGTACATCATGGAAACAGACCCTTCGGTCCAACCCGTCCATGCTGACCAAATATCCCAACCCAATCTAGTCCCACCTGCCAGCACCTGGCCCATATCCCTCCAAACCCTTCCTATTCATATACCCATCAAAATGACTTTTACATATTCTACTAGCCTCCACCACTTAGTCTGGCAGCTCATTCCATATATGTACCACCCTCGGCTTGAAAAAGTTGCCTCTTAGGTCTGTTTTATACATTCCCCCTCTCACCCTAAACCTATGCCCTCTAGTTGTGGACTCCCCCACCCCAGAGAAAAGACTTTGTCTATTTACCCTATCCATGCCCCTCATGATTTTATAAACTTCTGTAAGTTCACCCCTCAGCCTCTGACACTCCAGGGAAAACAGCCCGAGCCTATTCAGCCTCTCCCTGTAGCTCAAACCCTTCAACCCTGGCAACATCCTTGTAAATATTTTCTGAACCCTTTCAAGTTTCACAACATCTTTCCGATAAGAAGGAGACCAGAATTGCATGCCTAACCAATGTCCTGTATAGCCGCAACATGACCTCCCAACTCCTATATTCTGACCAATAAAGGAAAGCATACCAAATGCCTTCTTCACTATGCTATCTACCTGCGACTCCATTTTCAAGGAGCTATGAACCTGCACTCTTTGTTCAGTAACACTCCCTGGGACCTTACCATTAAGTGTATGAGTCCTGCTAAGATTTGCTTTCCCAAAATGCAGCACCTCATTTATCTAAATTAAACTCCATCTGCCACTTCTCAGCCCATTGGTCCATGTGATCCAGATCCTGTTGTAATCTGAGGTAACCTTCTTCACTGTCCACTGCGCCTCCAATTTTGGTGTCATCTGCAAAGTTACTAACTGTACCTCTTATGCTCGCATCCAAATCATTTATGTAAATGACAAAAAGTAGAGAACTCAGCACCGATCCTTGTGGCACTCCACTGGTCACAGGTCTCCAGTCTGAAAAAACAGCCCTCCACCACCCTCTGTCTTCTACCATTGTGCCATTGTGCATCCAAATGGTGAGTTCTCCCTGTATTCCATGAGATCTAACCTTGCTCACCAGTCTCCCATGGGGAACCTAGTCAAACGCCTTACTGGTCCATACACACACATCTACTGTTCTGCCCTCATCAATCCTCTTTGTTACTTTTTCAAAAAAAAACTCAATCAAGTTTGTGAGACATGGGGGGAATCCAAGATGGCGGCGACCCAGCAAGACTGAGTCCACAGTGCTCTACCCAAAACTTGGGAAAAGTGGGCTATCCACCCCCACCACACTCACTAAACCATTTATAATAGTTGTTAACCTTAAATAGTTACCTATTAGTACATTTAAATAGTCTAATACTAGCTGGAAAATGAGTAAAGGGAAGGGAACAGGCGGCTCTAAGAAAGCAGGGACCCCTCCCCCACCCTCTCCCTCTTCATCTGCAACAAAGGTGTCTTCAGCTACTTCAGGAGATTTACCAGTGAAGATGAGCTTTGAGGAGATGTTTGCCAGGTGGGAGGCGAAGATTGATGCTTTTATCGATGAGTCTCGGCAGAGCAGAGAAGCACTATCAGCCGAGCTGCAGAAGCAGGGCAGAGACATTCAGGAATTGGGGTGCCGAGTCAGAGAGGTGGAGTCGAAGGCCGCAGCCTCAGAGACTGGGATAAAATCAACAGCTGACCACATCCGTTTTCTCGAGAATCGAGTCCAGAACCTAGAAAACCACATTGATGACCTCGAAAATCGATGTCTGTAGAAAAAATATTCGGTTGTTGGGCCTGCCCGAGCAGGAAGAGGGAGATCAGCTGACAGCATTCTTAGAGCATTGGCTGCCACAACTTTTAAATCTGCATAATGGATCAGGCCAGGTAAGGGTAGAATGGGCCTACCGGGTCACAGTACGTGGGCCCGGCTCAACCCAGCGCCCACGCCCGGTCCTGTTCCAGCTGCAGAGCTATAGGGAGAGGCAGATGCTCCTGGAAGCCTCAAGAAATCTGGGAAAAATCCCCAAGCTATGACCCACAAAGGATCCAGGATCATGCTGTTCCAGGACTTCTCCCCAGCTTTGGTCCGAAAGAGGAAGGCATTCAATGAGGCGAAGAAGTGTTTAAGGGACTTAAATATCCAGTACTCCTTACGATATCCAGCGACGCTACGCCTTAGCCACGAAGGATCCATATATAACTTCGGATCACCGGAGAAGGCTAAGGAATTCTTGGACTCTCTTAAATAAACTGTAAGAGATTGTGGACGCTGGTCTGCCTTTCCCATTATTTTGGTTTACATCCCTTCATCTTTTCTTATCTTTCCCCCTATGTGTGTATGTATATATATATATATATATATATGTTGGGGCGTTTGGTTAATGTTGATGGGGAAAGGTGGTTACCATATTCTATTTTACTTCTGTTTTTAGGAGCGGGGTTGTTTTTCTTTCCCCTGTTATTTTGTGGTATTATATTTAAGTATTACATGTTGAGATTGTAATCTTATAGTTATATATGGTATTAATATTCCCAAATATATTTAGATGTGGGTGTGGGTGGGGGTGGGGTGTTCACTGTTAACTCTAGCTTTATATTATATTTGAATTCTCCTCATTGTATTGAGGAACACCTGGGTCAAGGGTGGGGCACTGGTTGGAAGAGGGTAAGATGGACTGTGGGAGAGGAAGTGACGCTCCCTGGGAACAAGGGAGAAAATCTCCAATTCGGAATGTTTTATATTTTTTATACTTAGAAAGAGGTTTTTGTTATATTGTTTTGAGTGTATCAGAGAGTCTTTACTTTTGTAAATCTTGTATGCTCCATGCTTGGGATGTTCTAGATAGGGTTTCCCCTCCCGAGAGGTCTCGGATCTGTCCAGATGATTATGGCTGAACAGTCGGTTAAGTGGTGCACCTGGAATGTCAGGGGGAGTAATTCGCCAGTTAAAAGGAAGAAAATATTATCAAATCTTAAGAAGGAGAGAGTTGATATAGCTCTCCTACAGGAGACACACCTGTCGGATAAAGAACAGTTAAAATTATGACAGTGCGGATTTGATCAGGCCTTTTTTTCCTCTTTTAATTCAAAAAGCAGGGTAGTCGTTATCCTTGTCCGGAAGAACTTCCCTTTGAAAATTCTAAATCAGATAAAAGACGAATCTGGACGATATATTTTGATTAAAGCCCTCATAAATGGAGAGGAATATGGGATCTTAAATGTATACTGCCCCCCGGCACACCCCTTTAAGTTCATAACGGAAGCTTTTTCAAAACTGATGGCCTTTGGTGCCCGTCATACAATTATAGGGGGAGACTTTAATTGTATTATGGATCCGGAAATAGACAGGATTCCCAAGAGTGCCGTTGGAGTATCTCCCAGATCTAGACAACTGGCGGACCTGAATAAAGAATTAGGATTGGTAGATGTATGGAGATGTCTCCATCCACAGGGTAGAGATTTTTCTTTCTACTCTAATCCACATAAATGTCACACAAGAATTGATATGTTTTTTGCCCCATCGATTTTTCTAAACTCTATAGCAACCTGTAAAATAGGTACTATAGCAATCTCTGACCATGCCGCTGTATACATGGAAACTAAGGTAAAGAACAATGGGACATCTGCTCGGCATTGGCGTATGGACCCCTTCCTGATAAAAGATAGCAAATTTTTAAAGTACTTCTCCCAAGAACTTAAAACTTTTTTAGAAATTAATACTGGTACGGCTAGCAATCCGTCAATGATGTGGGAGACCATCAAAGCTTGTGCACGAGGTTTGATCATCTCCTATTCAGCGACCCAGAGGAAAATGAAGGGAGAGCAACAGCGTCTGCTCGAAGCTCGCCTAAAAGCAGCTGAAACAGCATACGCTGATAGACCTTCTATCACAAAATTGCAGAGGATTACAGCTCTTAGGACAGCTTTAAACACCGCGCTTACTCAAACGGCTAAAAGGGAAATATTATTTGCGAAACAAAGATTATATGAATATGGCGACAAACCGGGTAGATACTTAGCATTTCTTGCAAAGAAAAAGAAAGCCCCTCAAACTATTCCGACCATCAAGGAAAGTACAGGTACCCTGACTCATGATCATAAAAAGATCAATGCGACCTTTAAAGAATTTTATTCTGAACTATATAGATCGCAGGATTGTGAAGATAGGATTAGGAGGATGCAGTCATTTTTAAAAAATTTGACCTTCCCGGGCCTGACTCCGGAACAGGTGTCGGCCCTAAATACCCCTTTAACAGTCCAAGAAATACTTGAGGCAATTAGGCAACTTCAGAGCGGAAAAGCACCGGGCCCGGATGGTTTTCAAGCTGAATTCTGTAAAGAATTTACAGGAATATTGGTTGACCCACTTATGGATATGTATAATTTTGCGCATAGTCAGGTCTGTCTCCCGCCCACGCTGAAAGAAGCAAATATTTCTCTTATCCTCCAAAAAGGAAAAGACCCAGAAGATTGTGCATCTTACAGACCAATATCCTTACTAAATGTAGACTTTAAAATTCTCTCAAAAATGTTAGCACTAAGACTAGAAAGGGTACTGCCATATATTATAAAGGAGGACCAGACGGGATTTATTAAGGGCCGCAGATCATCCAATAATATCAGAAGGGTCTTGAATATGATCCAAGCCTGTCATCAGGGAAAGATACCAGGAGTAGTAATTTCATTGGATGCGGAAAAGGCATTTGATAGGGTTGAATGGTCATATTTATTTTACACATTGGAAAGGTTTGGCGTTGGACAGGTGTTTACCAAATGGGTTTCAACATTGTATAATGACCCCAAAGCAGCTGTTATTACTAATGGGTTAAGATCGGATGGCTTCAGTGTGGGTAGGGGCTGCCGTCAAGGATGTCCTCTCTCACCATTGTTGTTTACACTGATAATCGAACCATTAGCAGAAGCCATCCGGACTGATCCTAATATAACGGCCCCGAGGATTGGTACAGGTAAACACAAAATTACCCTCTATGCAGATGACGTTCTCTTATTCCTCAGTAATCCTTTAATGTCAGTGCCTCATCTAATTCAAGTTATTAATACATTTAGTGCATTCTCAGGCTATAAAATTAATTTTTCAAAATCGGAAGCCATGCCAATGGGTGGTCTGGCTATGATACCCCACTTAATGGACGGATCCCCTTTTCCCTTCCGTTGGTCCCTGGAGGGCTTCTTATATTTAGGTATTTTTATCACGCCAGTATTTGATCAGCTGTATAGGGCTAATTTTGTACAATTAATGGAAAGGATAAGGCAGGACCTCCAGCGATGGATAGACCTTCCGATTTCCTGGCTAGGGAGAATAGCATTAATTAAAATGAATGTTCTGCCCCGTCTCTTATATCCTATGAGAATGCTCCCGCTGATGCTGCCAAGGCTAGCCCTACGTAAATTATATGGCTGGTTGGGCTCCTTTATTTGGAACCATAGACGGCCCCTTATTAAGCTGAAGAAGCTACAGCTTCCACAGGCAAGGGGAGGACTGGACTTCCCAGACTTTAGGAAATATCAGTTAAGCTCCCTACTAAGTTACATAGCTGATTGGGTTTCATTTGATCCACAATCAATTTGGCTGGATATCGAAGCCTCCCAAGTAAAATACCCACTTATTAACCTTTTATTTTCAGATAAGAGGAAAATCATTACAGACCACTGTAAAAATCCCATAATATTAAACACAATTAAGGCCTGGAATATAATGCGGCAAAATGAGGGTAACTCACATAAAACATCCCCCCATGCTCCAATAGTAGGCGCATGGGGATTCCAACCGGGGATTACAGATGCCACCTTTAAACTCTGGAGATCCAGGGGCATCTCATGCTTAGGGGACCTATTTAAAGATGGGATCCTGATGTCCTTTGAGCAGCTGCGTCTGAAATTCGGAATACCTAATGGGGATCTCTTTCGATACTTCCAAGTTCGAGATTATATACAGAGGAAGACTACATTAATAGATAGTCTTTATAAATCAGACAGAGAACGTAATGTCTTACGACCAGCGGGGGCATCCTCCGTTAGTACTATATACCATTTGCTACATGATGGAGTCTCAGGAGTCATGGATGACCTGCTTAAAACATGGGAGCAGGACTTGGGGCTAGAAATCTCTGAGGATATGTGGAATGACATTTGGGAAAATGCTAGAAGAATTGCTATCTGTAACAGAACTCAGGCTATCCAACTAAAGATACTTCATAGGGCCCATATAGCTCCGGCTCGACTGGCAAAATTTAAGGCAGGAGCATCTCCAATGTGTCCTAAATGCAAAATAGAGGTGGGTACTCTTGTACATTGTCTGTGGACTTGTCAGAAAATCCGCAGATACTGGACTAAAGTGGCAAATACCCTGACAGAAATTTTAGGAACGGAAATTAGGGTGGACCCTGTATCTCTCCTTTTGGGCTTTTCGAACCTCTCATCTCTGGATATGCATGGGAAGAGACTATTTTCTATTCTCTCTTTCTGTGCAAGGAAAAATATTTTGGTGAACTGGGTGGCTGAGGGCCCCCTGGACTTTCAAATTGGCACAGATTAATTATGGAATATATCCCCCTTGACTTCCTCACAAATATGGTGCACCGAAAGACTGAATTATTTTATAAAATATGGCAGCCCTTTTTGAATTATATAAATGCAGATATTTCGGCTATCCTAACAAGGGCTTTTATTTAGTGAAGATTTCAGACCGGGCTGCTCCGGGGCCCCTTGGGAGAGGAATCCTGCGCGAATACGGGTTTTATTATATTTGATGTTTATACATTCCGAGCATGTAAGAGACTTAGGTATACACTCTGGTTAGTTATAGGTTAGATTAGTAGAAAGTTGAGTTTTTTTTTCTTTCTTTTTTCGTTTCTTTTTTTTTCTTTTTTTGTTTTCTTTCTTTCTCTTTTCTTTGTTAAATTATGACTATTGTATATATGATTTAATTGTACATCAATGTTTGTATTTGAGAGTTTTGTTTATTTTTGTAAATTTGCAAAAATGTTAAATTTCAATAAAAATATCTACAAAAAAAAAGTTTGTGAGACATGATTTCCCACACATAAAGCCATGTTGACTATCCCTAATCAGTCTCATCTTTCCAAATATATGTACATCCTGTCCCTCAGGATTCACTGCAACAACTTGTCCACCACTGACGTCAGGCTCACTGGTTTATAGTTCCATTTTGATCCATAAAACCATGTCATACATATTCCTGGAATTAATCCTTTATAGCATAATTACTGATTTGATTTGCTCAACCTATATGCAAATTAAAGTTGCCTGTAATTACAGCTGTACCTTTATGGCTTGTATCTTTAAATTTCTTGATAAAGTCTTTCCCACCATTAACACTGCAGTTTGGGAGCCCATATCCTTCCTCGCTATTGTGTTAATGTCCTCTTTAAATCAACAATGCCATCCTGAGCCCCCCCCCCCCGCCTTTTTCTTTTTACCTGCCCTTTCTAAAAACTGAATGCCACTAACTATTCAGGTCCCATCCCCGCAGCCAAGTCTCTGTAAACCCAACAACCTGTCACCCGCTTACACGTATTTGCATGACTAATTCATCCACTTATTGCAAATGCTCTGCAAACTAAGATTTATTTTAGTAATGTTCTTAGTCCCGCTCACATTATTTTACACTGGCTCTATTTGAAGCTCCCATAATGCATTAAGTTTTTCAGTTCAACTATAGTATAACATTGATGCTGGATATTTCAGAAAGGAAAACCAAATCATCCAGTGTAACTTTCCTGTCACCTTGGAGATAGTGAGGACTGCACATGCTGGAGATCAGAGTCAAAAAGCCTGGATAATGAGACAAATAATTAAAGAACTCAGTTTGGGATCAACTCGGAAGGAGCGATCACAGTCTGATTGAATTTTAAAAATGGATGGAGGGTGAGAGGGTAAAATCCAAGACCAGTGTCTCATGTGTGAGCAAAGGAGACTCCAATTGTATCAGGGAGGAGTTGGTCAAGGTAGGTTGCAGCAAAGACTATATGGTGGGACAATTGAGGAACAGTCGAGGACTTTCAAAGCCATTTTTCACAGTGCTCAGCAAAAGTATATACAAGTGAAAAGGAAGGTCTGTAAGAAAGGGATAATCATCCACGGATAACTAAAGAAAAAAAACAAGGTATCAAATTGAAATGTAATACATAAAAAGTGGCAAAGAATAGTGGAAACTAAAGGATTGGGAAATATTTAAAAGTCAACTGAAAGCCATGAAAAAAAAGAACTAAAAATCAAGGTAAGATAGATTATGAGAATAAACCAGCTCAGATAATAAAAATGGGTAGCAAATATATAACATGAAAAAGAGTGGCTAAGATAAGCATTGGACCTTTAGAGGATGAGAAGGGGGATTTAATAATGGGAAATGATGAAATGGCCAAGGCGTTGAACAGGTATTTTGTGTCGGTCTTCACAGTAGAGGAAACGAAAAACATGCTAATACTTGTTGACAAGGAGGCTATGAACCATGAGGACCTAGAAATGATCATTATCGCTAAAGAGCTAGTGTTAGGCAAGCTAACGGGGCTAAAAGTAGACAGGTTTCCTGGCCAATGGCTCGTGGAAATTTATGAAACTTTGCTGGTCTCTGAGGTGATTCCAGCAGATTGGGACACAGCAAACATAATGCCACTGTTTTAGAAGGGAGGTAAACAAAAGGCAAGTAACTATCGGCCTGTCACCTCAATTTCTGTAGTGGGAACATACCTTGAATGTATAATCAAAGAAGAAATAGCATGACATCTGGATAGAAATTGTCTCATAGGACTGAAACAGCATGGATTTATGTAAAGCAGGTCATTTTCACTAAAATTGTGAAATTCTATGGGGACATTATGACTGCGGTGGGCCACTAGGAGCCAGTGGATATGATGTATCTGGATTTGCAGAAGGCATTCAACAAGGTGCCTTACAAAATAAAGGTGTACAGCATTGCAGGTAATGTTTTAGCATTGATAGAAGACTGGATAACTAACAGAAAGGAAATAGTGGGATAAATAGGTGTTTTTCTGGTTGGCTAATGGTATGCCTCAGGGATCAGTGTTGAGACTGTACTTGTTCACAATTTATATACATAATTTAGAGTTGAGGACTGGGTGTAGTGTGTCATAATTCGCAGATGACACTAACAGCAAAGTGTGCAGAGGACACTGAAAGTTTGCAGAGGAAAAAAGATATGTTAAGTGAGTGGGCAAGGGTCTGATAGTTGGAGTACAATGTTGGTGAATGTGATATTATCCATTTTGGTAGGAATAACAGGAAAATAAACTATTATTTAAATAGTGAAAAGTTGTGCTATGCTGCTATGCAGAGGGTCCTTGTGTATGAATCGCAAAAAGCTGGTTTTCAGGTGCAATAGGCAATTAAGAAGGCAAATGGAATATTGTTCCTCATTGCTAGAGGGGTGGAGTTTAAAAATCGGGAGGTTGTGGTGCAGCTGTATAGGGTTCTGCTGAGGCCACACCTGGAGTACTGTGTACAGTTTCGGTATCTTATTTGAGAAAGGATGTACTGGCACTGGAGGGGGTGCACAGGAGGTTCAATCGATTGATTCTGGAGTTGAGAGAGTTGGCTTATGATGTGAGATTGAGCAAACCAGGACTATACTCATTGGAACTTAGATCAATGAGAGCAGATGTTACAAAAACATATAAAATTATGGAGAGAATAGATAAGATAGAAGCAGGGAGGTTGTTTCCATTGGCAGGTGATACAAGAATCGGGGGCATGTCTTCAACATAAGGCTAAGAAGATTTAGGACTGAGTTGTGGAGGAACTTCTTCACCCAAAGGGTTGTGAATCTGTTGAACTCCCTACCAAGAGAAGCAAGTGAGGCGACCTCCTTAAGTGGCTTTATAGCAATGTTAGGTATATTTTCAAACATGAAAGAAATTAAGTGTTATGGTGAGCGAGCAGGTAAATGGAGCTGAGTCCACGAAAAGATCAGTCATGATCTTATTGAGTGGGGGAACAGGCTCAGTGGGCCAGTTGACTTACTACTGCTCCAATTTCTTATGTTTGTATGTTATGTTGCTGGACTTACTGAACTCATGATATAATGGATCAATTATCTGGAGGTACGTTTGAAATTCCAACACCTTATCTGGAATTTTAAATTTAGACAATTAAATCATTTTCTTTTAAAAAGGTGTCGGCAACACTGTCCAATAAATGACAACATTGTTAAAACAAATGAGGAAATCTGCTGTCACTACTGAGTCTGCACTATGTGTGATTTTGGATCCACAGCAAAGACTGGGAGAAAGTGAGGTATTCCTGATGATGGGCCTATGCCTGAAACGTTGATTCTCCTGTTCCTCAGATGCTGCCTGACCTTCTGTGCTTTTCCAGCACCACAGCAAACACTGTCATATAAAAACCCCATCAGCTATTCAAAATGAAACACTACAACACCACATTGAGAATACCTGCACCACACATCACCCCCTTCAAGGATCATCAAGACAATTTTGTGCTGAACAATACAAAGCAGCGTCATTAGTGTGACTGAATTAGAAAAAAATGACTGCATTTCTGAGTTCTGGAAAGTGAACAAATGAAAGGATCTGATAAATCTATACACACTTTGGAACTGCCAATCCATCTTTTAATCTTTGTGCCTGTCACATAAATTTGTGAGAGATCTATGGTAATCTACTTGCTGATGAAGTATTGCATTTAGATTTGACTGGGATCCAAAGCTACTCACTGGCTTAAAAATAGGCTAACTACTGGGCATAGTGACTCCTAGAGACTGAATGGACCCTGTGTGTTATTGTTACTCCTCAAGAGATTTGGAAACTGTTGATTGAAATGTACCAGGTGCATCTAATCCCACTGTTGAAAATTTAATGAATCATGGATTTTTGCATTGTAAACAAAGACCATTCAGTCTATGCCGTTCAGCTGCAGCCATTTGAAAGAACCATCAGACTAGACACATCCTCCACTGTTCTATCATGTCTCTACAAACCTATTTTGTCTTGAACAATTTATCTAACCCAATTGAATTAACCCATTCCCTCTCTGACTGCATTCTACAACATAAAAATCTTGCTGTGCAAGCTATTTATGTCTCATCATCTTCTTTACCAATTATTTACATTCTGTTTCTTTTGGTTAAAAAATAAACTCAAAACTGCCAGTGGAAACATTGCCTTTATATTTACTCTAGTAAAACTATGCATGACCACCAAACACCTGCACTACATTTTTCTTTAACTTCTCCAATTGAAAGAAGAAAATATTACAACTCAACTTCACCCTAGAACTGAAAATCCCTATCCAATCTCCATCACACCACTGGTATAAAGGTGTGGCATGTTCCTAAAAGGGTGTATCTTGATATGGCTATAATAATCTTGGTTGGGGTCTATTCAGTAATCTATGTAATTCTAGTGCACCATTTCTGCTTTTCATTCTGTGCATTTTAATTAATCCCACTATTCCCAATGCTATTGATGGGAAATTTGTTGGTGATGCTTGTTTATTGTCCACTGTCTAGAGAGCTGAGCTTGTCACTTAACAGATGTCTGCAATCTAGCAAGTGTACCCTAAAATGTCCCCTGGTGTTGCATGTCATGACCTTGGGTTTAAGTTGTTATTTTTAAAGATTTTGCACAAATCTTTTGCTGTTGGATTCTGTGACCCTTAAACAAAACAATCTTCTCACCTTATCCTACCAACCCCTTGTGTAAATTACACCTATTAAATTATGAATCCTGGTGGAAAAGTTGCACACTTTCTTCCAGTCTCATAATTTGAAAATACGTATTTCTGGTTGCTTGCTATTTTAAGTCTGCACCATGCTTTCTTGCTTGCAATTCTGACTTGACCTGTTGTGTGCTCAATTGAAATTCAATACAAGCTCAAAGTCTAACACCCCATTTTTCTATTAGGCACTTTACAACCTTCTGGACTCAATACAAACTTGGAACAATTTCAGAGCTGTTCAGTTTTGGTTCAGATTTAATTGCAAGTATCAGTCTGATAAAGATTTTCCCTGTGTTTATCTTTGGAGAGAGCTGTGCGTTATTCTACTTTCCATGCTAAGTGTGGATGAATGTTTTGTTTCATTATGAAAACCATGACCAATCTTTTTGCCTCTTGTTCAGTGACACCATTGGCATTTAGTCTCTTCTGACATCGACTCAATCCCAGACCTTCCTTTTCTTTTCCTTTGTTCCCTCTCTTCCCTCTTTTCAGTGGCATTAAACATGAAGTTGAGAAGAAACAAAGGGTTTAAGTTAAAACAATAGTTCTGTTTCTGTATCCACAGGTGATGCCAGATCCATTGAGTATTACTAGCATTTGTTGTTTTTATTTCTCATGATTGGATAATTTTCTGAAGTTGAAAAACTGCAGGGGAAAAGACAAAATGTGTTATAGTTGCACTAAATAAATTTTTCTTCCAGATTGCTAGCAGGTTTTATAGCTCCTTGCTATACCATAGCCATTCTATAATTCAGAGGACTGAGGAAAATAACGTACATTCACCATTATTTCCTGCTTTCTGATATGTTGACAATTTATTGTCAATACAGCCACTGTCAGTTTAATTCTATGGTTTCCAATGCAGACAAAAAATCTGTTGTGATTCCTTATCAAGTGACTTTTGGAAATCCATAGAGAGAATGCTAACACCATTTGCCATGTCAAGCTGCTCCAATAAGTCAAAGACACCACTTGATTAGATACACACACTTACAAAGCAGACTATCTGATGACCAAGTCTGCTACACCATTCAATAAGATCATGGATGATCTAGTTAGACAATAGACAATAGGTGCAGGAGTAGGCCATTCCGCCCTTCGAGCCTGAACCGCCATTCAATACGATCATGGCTGATCATTCCTAATTAATATCCTCTTCCTGCCTTATCTCCATAACCCTTGATTCCACTATCTTTGAGAGATCTATCCAACTCTTTCTTAAATGAATCCAGAGACTGGGCCTCCACTGCCCTCTGGGGCAGAGTATTCCACACAGCCACCACTCTCTGGGTGAAGAAGTTTCTCCTCATCTCTGTCCTAAATGTGTCCTCTGGTTCGGCACTCACCCATCAGCGGAAATATGTTTCCTGCTGCCAGAGTGTCCAATCCTTTCATAATCTTATATGTCTCAATCAGATCCCCTCTCGGTCTTCTAAACTCAAGGGTATACAAGCCCAGTCGCTTCAGTCTTTCAGTGTAAGGTAATCCTCCCATTCCAGGAATTGACCTCGTGAACCTACGCTGCACTCCCTCAATAGCCAGAATGTCTTTTCTCAAATTTGGAGACCAGAACTGCACACAGTACTCCAGGTGTGGTCTCACCAGGGCCCTGTACAGCTGCAGAAGCACCCCTTTGCTTCTATACTCAGTTCCTCTTATTATGAAGGCCAGCAGGCTATTAGCCTTCTTCACTACCTGCTGTACCTGCATGCTTGCCTTCATTGACTGGTGTACAAGAACACCCAGATCTCTCTGTACTGCCCCTTTACCTAAATTGATTCCATTGAGGTAGTAATCTGCCTTCCTGTTCTTGCCACCAAAGTGGATAACCATACATTTATCCACATTAAACTGCATCTGCCATGCATCTGCCCACTCACCTAACTTGTCCAGGTCACCCTGTAATCTCCTAACATCCTCATCATATTTCACCCTGCCACCCAGCTTTGTATCATCAGCAAATTTGCTAATGTTATGGCTGATACCATCTTCTATATCACGAAGATATATTGTAAAAAGCTGTGGTCCCAGCACGGATCCCTGCAGTACCCCACTGGTCACTGCCTGCCATTCCGAAATGGAGCCGTTTATCACTACCCTTTGTTTCCTATCAGCCAACCAATTTTCAATCCAATCTAGTACTTTTCCCCCAATACCATGCACCCTAATTTTACTCACTAACCTCCTGTGTGGGACTTTATCAAAAGTTTTCTGAAAGTCCAGGTACACTACATCTACTGGATCTCCCTCTTCCATCTTCAGAGTTACATCCTCAAAAAATTCAAGAAGATTAGTCAAGCATGATTTCCCCTTCATAAAGCTGACTCTGTCCTATCCTGCTACTAATATCCAGATGTGCCGTAATTTCATCCTTTATAATAGACTCTAGCATCTTTCCCACCACCGAGGTCAGACTAACTGGTCTATAATTTCCTGCTTTCTCTCTCCTACCTTCCATAAAAAGTGGTATAACATTTGCCACCCTCCAATCCTCAGGAACCAACCCCAAATCTATCGAACTCTGGAAAATAATCACCAACGCATCCACGATTTCCTGAGCCACCTCCTTCAGTACCCTGGTATGTAGACCATCAGGCCTTGGAGACTTATCAACCTTCAAACCTAACAGTCTCTCCAACACCAAATCCTGGCAAATATAGATTCCCTTAAGTTCAGGTCCTTCAGCCACTGTTACCTCAGGGAGATTGCTTGTGTTTTCCCCAGTGAACACAGATCTGAAGTACCCATTTTTTTGTTCCCCGTAATATATTCCCCTGTTTCTGTCTTCAAGGGCCCAATTTTAGTCCCAGCCATTTTTTTGCCTTGCATATACTTTAAAAAGCTTTTACCATCCTCCTTTATATTATTGGCCAGTTTACCTTGGTACCTCATTTTTCCTCTGCGTATTTCCTTCTTAGCAATCCTCTGTTGCTCTTTAAAAGCTTCCCAGTCCTCAGTTTTCCCACTTATCTTTGCTTTGTTATACTTTTTCTCTTTTAACTTTATATGTTTTTTAACTTCCCTTGTCAGCCACGGCCGCCCATGCCTCCTCCTGGGATCTTTCTTCCTTTTAGGAATGAACTGATCCTGCAACTTCTGCATTATACACAGAAATATCCGCCATTGTTCCTCCACGGTCATCCCTGCTAAGGTATTGCATCATTGAACTTTGGCCAGCTCCTCCCTCATAGCTCCATAGTTCCCTTTATTCAACAGAAGTACTGTCATAGTTACTCCATATTCCAGTCTACCATCAATAACCTTTCACCCAGAATATTTAATGAAGATGATTATGGTAGCCAGAGAAGCATTCATTTACATTTTATTGATACATCTATACAATAGCATTATTGGAATCGACAAATTGACATGATAATTCTAAACATTATCTGTTTAGTCATTTGGTTAGTTGGAGATAACATTATGCTGTAAATGACATTTTATTCAGTTCTGAGTTTATTTTTGTGAATGTAAAAACAGGCATGATAAATTGATTATCTCTATGGTTCTAAACTGGTATGTTTATGCTCATAAACATGAAAGTATTAATTTCCTATATGGGCTTGACCATATTAATTTGTTTTTCTGGGTTTGGTGCCTTTTAAAATCTGTGGAATTAATGAAGGTTAAATTGGAGTGCTGGTAGTTTAAATCAGACCTACAGCAGTTCAGAATGCAAGCAGAACATGTAATTTAATAGCTGAGTGGAATTTGATTTATTTTAACAAAGATTAAATGTTGGTTAGTATTCAAATAATAGGACAATCCTGATAGAATTTTCTGTATACAACCCTAAGCAGATTTGAATCATTTTGTGACATTAAAATTTGTTTGTTCTTATTAATTAACAGTGAAATGCCACAGCCACTTGTTCAGTTTCAATCTCTCAAGTAGAGAATATGGTTATGTATGTCAATATATTTTAAACCATTTGTATTAGTCCTGAATGATCAAATCAGAATTAATTGGCAAGATCAGTTGGCTTTTATAACTTTATACATTGTCAGTGATCTGTGTCATTGCCTCATGGTTAATTTGAAGCATGGCTGTAATGATTAATTTTCATCTGGACCATCTCTTAAAACAAATTGAGTAATGTAAGTGTAATTGGCAATAGAAATAAAGGTAAATTGAGGGAAAGTGTAGGAAGCAGAGCAAGAGAAGAAATATTAAGGGAGAGCAAGACTTGCTGTGCTCCTCATGCAAAGAACTGGCACTGAAACAATTGGTTCAATAACCTTCTGTGCTGTAGTCATTCAGATTTTGTGTTATATGATAAACTTGCTTAAGAGTATAAAAGTCTAATTGTTGGAGTTTTTAATGAAGTTCTCTTGATTACTCAGCTATTTCCGGATAGTAAGGATGCATGAATTTCTTGAATATTTACATTGAATGTATTAATGACAGGGCAAAAAAGGAAATTTTAAAGAATTGAAAGCAAAGTTTGTAAAAGAAAGGTCACTCTTGGGGAAATTGCAACACTGAGCATGAACAAAATGGATCAGCAGCTAAAACAGTAGATGCAGTGGGTGCACTGAAAGTTTTAGGGCAGAACGATAGTTAATCAACTTTTTGAAAATTTAGAAAATTAAAATGGAAGTGCTAGAGATGTTACTAATGACTGTAAAGTTATTATTTAAACATTTTATTATATTATGTATATGACATTGAAGTCTTGATTCTGTACCCTCTATTTGGTTAGGAAACTAGGGGCCTGGGAATGATCTCTTGTGAACAGGCGGTAAACCTAATTTGAAAGAAAATTGTGAGAAATTGGGTAAATTATTAATTGAAGAATGGAAGGATAAAACCAATATTAAATGGAAAGGTACCTTTCCGGCCAGTGGCGGAATAATGCATGTGATAGGGGGATAGAGTTTTATTCGACAGATGCAACTCCCAAAGCTGGGAGATGTTAAAACTGAATGTGAATGGATAGATGGGAGGCAAAAAAAGGGAACAGGAAAAACACTATAAGAACACTAAGGCTGAGGAAGATAAAACAAAAACGATTGACGCAACAGCACTGTAAAATGAACCTAAGATCTACTCAGGATCCTGAGCCTATGTCTGGCATACCAACACTACTTGAGGATGGGGATGACAGTGATAGGGATGAGGAATGGGGATTTTATCCCAGGATATGGGCGGCACGGTGGTACAGTGGTTAGCACTGCTGTCTCACAGCGCCTGAGACCCGGGTTCAATTCCCGACTCAGGCGACTGACTGTGTGGAGTTTGCACGTTCTCCCCGTGTCTGCGTGGGTTTCCTCCGGGTGCTCCAGTTTCCTCCCACAGTCCAAAGATGTGCGGGTCAGGTGAATTGCCCGTAGTGTTAGGTAAGAAGTAAATGTAGGGATATGGGTGGGTTGCGCTTCGGCGGGTCGGTGTGGACTTGTTGGGCCGAAGGGCCTGTTTCCACACTGTAAGTAATCTAATCTAATACCTGCTGAGCCATGAACATCTCCTGATTCTAAACCTACCCCTTACTCTGAAGATGAAAGATCCAGTATCGATCACTGGCTTAAATAGCCAACATCATGTGATGAGCGGCCTGGACCATCCTCAACCAAGGACCTTCCTGGAAAACAATACTGTTAATGAACCAAGTCCCTGACTGCAAGGGGAAACCAGGCCCAAAATGCTCAATCTGTCCGAAGGACAATACAGATATATAATGCCACTCTTTGAGACTTGTTTGCTCTTTGCTATATGATCTTGTGCCCTGAAGAAGTCACCAAGTGGCAAGGATAGATGGGCCAGGGTGGTTGCAGGGCCTGTCTGCAGTTACGAGGACTTGAAGGAGAGATTCCCCAACAATAATGCCCAGGCGGACTACTTAATCCAGTCATTAGAATGAGCCTTACAACAGCCTGTAAACATAAGTGACGTACTGGAATTCAAACCCAAACCTGGGAAGTCAGGAGGTGATTAGTGGAAGCAGTTTGTTGCCTGTTATGGAACATGTGTAGGCGATCAAGCCTTTAATCGAGAAGCTAACTTACCTTTGTTTAACTCTATGCTTTCGCAATGTATTCCTTCTGGTGTCACTGACATAATCCGGACAAACAATATAAACTGATCCAAGAACAATTCCCAGTTGGCAATGAGGGGAGAAGTGGGTTCTAATGGGAAGGCCTGAATGAACCCAAACCATGATCCATCCATGTTACAGGTAAAAACCAAATATGGCCAGCGACTTTGCAATCCATCTACCCCATGTGTCAACCCTGATGAGGTTGATTGAGAGCAGGGTACCCAGTGGGGGTGGAACCTCACTCAGATGCCCATCCACTGACCACTGCTGAGTAACCCTTTTCTGAAGGGATCTTAGAAATGGGGACAGGCAGGCCCTGTACTTTGGGACTCAGAACAAGACAGTGAAATCTCAGGGATACATGGCAGACCCTCGTTTTTACCGTGATGTGGCCACTGTAGAGTGAAGAGTCCTTTTTGTTACCTTGGAACTACTGCAGGAGTCGATATGCTTGCATAAGGAAAAGTCAATAAATATATATACTGACTCTCAGTGTGCTTTTGATGTGACCACAATTAAGGAGCCTTGTGCTAACATAGAGGATTTTTTAACTTCCAAGGGACAGCCTATTAGTCATGCTGTTTTTGTCCAACCAGTCTGGCAGTTATCAAATGTTTGGCTCACACTGGCACAACTGACATAGTCTCCAAAGGAATGAGCGGGTAAGCGCTGCTGCCAAGCAGGTAGCTTCACCCCCTCCCCAAACTTCTAGTCCCATTGGGTTCCCATCAAAATCCCATTACACACAGTGTAAGGACGGGTATGGGAGACTTGGGGGAGATACAGAAATTACAGGGGGAAAGCCCCTGCTGAAGAGCAAATGGGGTGCTCCCTCAATACTCAAACCAAGCTGTGGGTTAGCCCTGCATGACAATTTTTTGTTCCTTCTTTGCTTTGACCTATCTTAATTTATTATGTGCATAATTGTACATATTTGGGCAAGGAGGGAATGGTTAATACTTTATTACAAACCTGATGGGACCCGGATTTCCAGAAAGCAGCTAAGAAAAGAGCTGAAGCATGTTTGATATGTAAAAAGTCAAATGCTGTAAAACAGATGTCCTATGTTCTGGAACCATCCCTTTGCCTGGCCGGCCTTTTGCTGGTCTTCAACTTGATTTTACTGAATTACCTTGAGCACGTTATTATAAATATTGTCTAGTAATAGTAGATGTATTTAGTAGGTGGATCAAAGCCATACCAATGACTGATGATACTGTTACAGCAGTGGTGAAAGAGTGGGAAAATATCTGCGGGACTGGAGAAAGTTGGGGTCAAGGTGGAAAGGACCATTTCAGGTGTTGCTGACCACCTCTGCCATTGTAAAAGTGCAAGGACAACGTCATTGGATTCATAGAACTGACTGTAAGTGAGTCAATGAAGGGACAGACAAGGATTAAGGGGGGGAAATACAGTGGATACTGGTGACTTTGGTGACTTTGTCGGGGGGGGGGTTCACTTCGAGGGTGGAAGAATTTCAGGCTGACACCTCTTTGTCCCTGGGAAGGCAACTAAAACATAAAGCCTTTTTGAATTTGGCTTATCAGAGTGCCCAAATGACGGGGAAAGAAACTGATTGTTGTGTTTGTGCTCAAGTGCCATCTTATTCACAGGGGGTTAATCCTTTGTGGCCTGACTCCTTTTGCTGGCCTGAGGTGGTCAAATGGCTATAAGGCTGGAATTCTTCTGGTGATCGTGATAAAAACTGAAGACGTGTGAGAATGGCGGTCAGCTGCACATTTTTGTCTCCAAAGTTTCTACAGCGAATGCTATTTTGTCAACGGAATCTTGTTGAATGTCAAACGGATTCTTGAAACATAACATCCTTGACCCAAGATCTGCCAGTACCAATGGAAAATCACATTGTCGAAATCACTCCCTTCAAACTTACATTCAAATCGTACATCCTTCCTTGGAGCTCTGGTCATTTAGATCGGAGATTGAGTCAAGGTTTGAGCAACAGATCTCCCTGCCGGTGAAAAAGATTACAGATCAGGTTATTTGCGAATGCAAAATATTGAACAATGGAAATGATCAGTTGGGGCCTGTTGTACTGACAGAAAGCGGTTAGTAAAATTGCAATTTATGATGATGTAGTCAACATGGAATTGTTTTAGATTTGCTCAAGGGGCCAATAGAAATCTGGAAATTATGTTAATCAGTTTCACCCAATGCTGAATCTTCCTGTGGCCTCAAGGATGACCTTCCATTGAATGGGTGAGTGTTTTCATCCTGTTATAGATAGTTTCACTTCAGTTGGCTCGTCACCTAAACTACATTGCCCTGTCTCCATTGGAAGTGTTAATCAATCATTGTGTAGACATTTCCTGTTTATGTTTTGCTACGTTTCCTTGTCTCCTTCCAACCGATCAATTGAAAATAGCATTGCAGATCTACGTTTTCTTATTTTCTCATCAACTTGTTCTGAGATGTTATCATCCACCTCTGGAGCATACAGGATTGAACCCAGATCTCCTGGTGCAGATGTAGGGGCATTGCAACACAAGGACCCTCAAATCTACCTTTCCTATTTAAGTGACTATTGGACAGGAGGAAAACGATTTTTCTGTTTCATCCCAAATTCTGCCAGAACCTTGAGCTGAAAATACCCTCAATCTTTGTGTGTACCTCAAACTGCAAACACTGAAAGTCATCATACAGAACATAGAACTATACAGCGCAGAACAGGCCCTTCGACCCTCAATGCTGTACCGACTTGTGAACTGATCTAAGCCCATCCTCCTACACTTTCCCATCATTATCCATATGCTTATCCAAGGACTGCTTAAATGCCCTAAAGTAGCTAAGTTAATTACATTGGCAGGCAGGACATTCCACGCCATTACCATGCTCTGAGTAAAGAACCTGCCTCAGACATCTGTCTTAAATGTATTACACCTCAATTTGCAGCTATGCCCCCTTGTACAGGCAGACATCATCATTCTAGGAAAAAGACTCTCATTGTCCACCCGATCTAATCCTCTGATCATCTTATATGTCTCTATTAGCACCCCCCCCCCCCACCCTTAGCCTTCTTCTCTCCAATGAGAACAGACTCAAGTCCCTCAGCCTTTCCTCATAAGACCTTCCCTCCAGACCAGGCAACATCCTGATAAATCTCCTCTGCACCTTTTCCAATGCTTCCACATCCTTGCTGTAATGGGGCAACCAGAACTGTATACAATATTCCAGTTGAGGTTGCACTAGTGTTTTGTATAGTTTCACCATGACATCACGGCTCCAGAATTCAATCCCTCTACCAATAAAACCTAACACGGTATGCCTTCTTAACAGCACTATCAACCTGGTGGCAACTTTCAGGGATCTAAAAGGTGCCAAAATCCCTCTACACACCCGCACTACCAAGAATATTTCCATTGACTCAGTATTCTGCCTTCCTGTTATTATTCCCACGGTGAATCACCTCACATTTAGCTGCATTGAACTCCATTTGTCACCTCTCAGCCCAATTCTGAAGTTTATTCAAATTCCCCTGCAACCTGAAACATTCTTCCACACTTTCCACCACTCCATCGACTTTGGTGTCATCTGCAAACTTACAAACCCATCCACCTATGCCTGCGTCCAAGTTACTTATAAAAAGGACAAACAGCAGTGGTCCAAAACAGATCCTTGTGGCACACCACTAGCAACTGGACTCCAGGCTGAATATTTTCCATCAACCATGACTCGTTGCTTTCTTACAGAAAGCTAGTTTCTAATCCAAACTGCTAAATCACCCTCACTCCCATGCCTCCACATTTCGTCTAAAAGCTTACCATATGGAATCTTATCAAAGGCTTTACTGAAGTCCATGTACATCACGTCAACTGCCCTACCTTCATCCACATGCGTCACCTTCTCAAAAACCTCAGTGAGGTCTGTGAGACACGATTTGCCCTTGGTGCAACCATGTTGGCTATCTCCAATCAAATTGTTGCTTGCTAGATGATTATAAAGCCTATCTCTGATAATCCTTTCCAAAACCTTTCCTACAACAGACGTAAGGCTCACTGGTCTATAACTGCCTCAGAATTTGAAAATACATAGTCCTGGCTGCTTGCCAATTTAGTTCAGCACCTTGCTCACAATTCTGAGCTTCACCTGTTGCATATTTATTTGAAATTCAATGCAAGTTCAAAGACCAACACTTTATTTTACTATTAGGCACTTTACAGCCTTCTGGACTCAGTATTGATTTCAACAATTTCAGAACTCCATTTCCAGTTTTGGTTCAGATTTAATTCCATGTGTCAGTCTGATAAATGTTTCTCCTGTGTTTATTTTTAGAGACAGCTGTTCATTATTCTATTATTCATGTTATCTGTGGACAAATGTGTTGTTTCATTACTACAACCATGACCAATTATTTTTGTTCTGGGACATATTTAGCATTTAGTCTCACCTGGTTGCTACTCATTATCCAACAACCCTTCACCCCTGTGCTTATGAAAAATCCATCAATCTTTACGTTCAAAATATTCAAAGACTCTAGTTTCACCAACATTTGAGGAAAAGTGTACCAAAGACTAATGACCATGTGAGAAAAAAGATCTCCTCACTCCTATCCTAAATTACTGATCCATTATGTTTAAGCATTCCCTATTTCTGGATTTTCCTACAATGGGGAAGTTACGGGCCAGACCAGACACCCTCGAAATATAGTATGAAGGTAGCCGAGAACCAAACCTCAATTCCTTTCTCTATGAGCATAATGTGGAGGTGCCAGTGTTGGACTGGGGTGGACAAATGAAAAATCACATAACACCAGGTTATAGTCCAACAGGTCAATTTCAAAGAACCAGCTTTTGGAGCGCTGCTCCTTTGTCAGGTAGCTAGTCATCTGATGAACTCGCTACCTGACGAAGGAGCAGTGCTCCAAAAGTTTGTACTTCGAAATAAACCTGTTGGACTATTACCTGGTCTTGTGTGATTTTTAACTTCCTTTATAAAAAGACTTCAAAGACTTAATGCCCCTTGTTTTCCATTAAGTGTACATGAACATGTTGATCTAGATTAATGATAACTTCTTATCCTAAGATAATGATGTAACTTTGAACTCCTTTTCTTAGGAATGCCGCTGAGCACATTTTAGTCCATGAAGTGATTTGTGCTCACTTCAGAGCTTGATGCATGCTTGTCTTGCAAATGACTTTGCAGTTCACGTTAAGATGAAAGTCCAAATCTCATACGTTCTTCCTCCAAGCCCCCTGTTTGGTTCCCCATTGAGCATGAGTAATGTCCTCTTACTTGGAACTGTATCTATTTAGTTTTCCAGTTAACTGCTAACTCCAAAATACAAAGAAACCCACATTTTTCAAGTTAGAATTCCAAGGACCCAAACTTGGAGTATATAATATTAAAATACAGATATCGGTCTGTTTCATCACCTGCCAACATGAAAGGTTTCATACTTTTCCACATTGCACTCCATTCCTCAGATCTCTGCTCACTCTCATATGCCATTTTATCTTGCTAATGCCCTTTTAATAACTTACTTTCTTATCCATATTTTAAAACAACAGTGCTACACAATTTCTATTTATTATTTGCCTATAGATTTTAAGAGTTAAATTTGTTGTCAGATTAATGGCTTCACAAACGTTTACTACTGCTGGTTGACTGATTATCCTGTGACTGCAAATTTATCCTTCTCCACTTTATTAAATGCAAATACAACTGTCATATTTGTCTGATACTACTCCCATATCTAGGAGGTTTTGGAAAGTTATTTCAACAGATTCACCACTGCATCTTTACCATCAGATTAGGAAAAACTATAGTTTAGTGAAGTGTGCAGGAGGGTACACCAGAATAAAATAGCACAAGGAATACCAAAAAAAAAGTATCAACTCTGTGAAGCTACAATGTAGAGTTTGTTTCCTGACAAACAGCAAATTCTTAAGTGATCAACAGACATAGGTACTTTGTTAACCAATAGATCAGAGCTAAGCTGTGCAATCCTGATGTATCTAGTCATGAATTGTCGTGGACAATTAAACAATTCTCTTGAGCAGTAGGTTCCACAAACATATCCGTCTTCAGTGATTGGACAGAAGCACGTCTGTGCAAAAGATATGGCTCAGGCCTTTATAAAAATCTGCTTTGCTTCACCCCATTTAATCCACAACCTGTATTGTCAAAAGATATTTGAAGATACTGATATGCAAGGGCTATAGCCCCTGACAATAGTCTGTAAACAGTGCTGAAGATCTCTGCTCCAAACCCTTGCTGCAAACTTAGTTGAACTGCTCCAGTACAGCTGTAATACTGGCATCTACCTGAAGATATGGAAAATTGCCCAGGTATGTCATAAACCCAAAAAGCAAGACAAATCCAATCCAATCAATTATCACCCCCCCTAATTTTGTTGTTGATCATACATAAAATGAAGCAAAATGTGATCAACAGTGCTATCAACTACCATATTCTCAGAAATCTGATCATTAACCCTTAGATAACGTTGCACCAGAACCACTCAGCTCCTGAGCTCTTGATAGCTTTGTCCAAGCAATAAATCTGAATGCTGGAGGTGAGATGACAATAACTGCTCTGACATCAAAAATGTAATTGACCAAGTATGGCATGAAGTAACAATAATAAAATTTCTGTTAGTGAAAATTTGGAAAAACACTCTGGTATTTGTTGAAAATCAGGTCAGGGTTAAATGGAGGTCATTGGAAATGAGTGAGAGCAGAGTGACTGCAGTGAACTGGAAAAAGCAGTTTGGCAACAAAGATAGTTGAGAAACAATAGTTGATGTTCGAGAAAATTCTTCATGTCTTGTAATAAAGATATATCCCAATGATGAAACAGGATTTGTGGAAGGAGATACATCAGCTATGGTTAACAAGGGCAATTGAGGATATCATCATATCGAAAGAGAAAACAAATGGGTATGGCAAAAGTTAGTTGCTAGCCTAAGGATTGCAAACATTTTAGAAACCAACAAAAGATGACCAGAAGATAATAAAGAGGAGGATAAACTTTCAGAATAAACTGTCATAATCTCAAGATGAACAGGAATATATGTAAAGGAACACAATGTTTAGGGAGTGAGGAGTTGAGATTTTTTTCCCATAACATACCTAACCTTAACTTTTAACCACAGCATTTATATAGTTGTCTAGTCAGTTTTCTGATCAATGGTAGTCCACAGAATGTCGATGGCGTTGGTCTGCGTGATGGTAATGTAGTTGAATGCCATGGGAAGGAGATAAATTCTCTTTTGTTACAGACGGTCTTTGCTTATGACTGTGTGAACTTCTCAGCTCAAGCCTGAATCTTGTCCATGTTCTGCTACAGTAAGACATAAACAGATTCAATATCTGATGAGTCATGAATAGTCATGTACATGGCAATCCAGCAAATATCCTTATTTCTGATCTCATAATGGTAGGAATTGTTGGAGCAACTGAAAATGTTTGAACCTAGGTCACCACTCTGATGGTCTCCCATGGTAATGTTTCAGAACTGGAATGATTGGCTTCCAACAACATCAGGTCTCTTTGTGCTATGCATGATTTTGGCTGTTGCAGAGACCCTGGTCCACAATTCTCACTGACCTCAACTCTACTGAGGATCTGTGATGCCATATTTGGTTAAATGCTTCCTTACTTTTAAGGTAAGTGACGCTGTGCTGTAATTTATTACATTTGGACTAAGATTGTGATAAGGAATGGAGGTGAGTAGTCCAGGTAGAACCAAGCTGAAATCTCTGAACATGTTGTGGCTGTCTGGATAATGTTAACTAAGTTGTTCAGAGATATTATGACACACCTCTGACCATGTGAGAATTGATCCCAGGACTCCTGCCTCAGAAGTAGACACAAAATATTGCTCGATAACACTATCAATTTGGACTTTCCAACGTTTTTCAGAAAACTGAAATCAGACTATTAGGGGAAGTAATTGGCTAATTTGATTTGTCGTAATTTTAATGCAGAAGACTTGTTTGAGAAATTGTACACAGTCACGTAGATGCCAGTATTGCAGTTAGAGCTTTATGGAACCATTTGACTATGGGCGCAACAATGTCCAGTATTTTCTCATGTGGAGGAACACTGATTAGTCAGTTGAGGACGGCAGATCATCATCAGCTGGAAGTTTCCCACCCATCTTATCTTTGCCTGTTTACAATAAAGTTCATGTCAGAGATGGAGTTTCTAAGGGCTGAAGTTGTACAGTGGTAATGCCCCTTTCACTGGACCAGGATTTTCGGCTTTAAGTCCCACCTGCTTTAGAGGTGTGTCAAAACATGTCTGAGCTTGTTGATTTAAAAATATCTACATGAAATTTCATTGGTTTCAGAGTTAATGTTGAAAACTCCTCGCTGGTCTCTCCATCTGTATATGGAGGCACTGCCTGCATTTTTGGTACAGGCTTACAAGGAGATAGTCAAACTTGGGACATTGATTTAAGGTATGACTCTGTCATTTCATTACTTGAACAGTCTATAGATACAAGAATGCAGGTATGAGTGAGAAGTATTGTGCAGTATCTAATGCCAAAGGTTATCAATTCTCCTGTTTTATTCTTAGTTGAATTTTTTTTGCAGCACTTCATACATTCCATTGACTTGTTCAGGCTGGCCAGGGGCAATGCTCCTGCTGCGTGATTGGTTCACATATAGGTGACAGGTTTCATTGATTAATAGTTATAAGGAAACTCAATTAGTATTCAAGACAATCCAATAGTTTCATTGTATTACTGAGTCTACTTTATTAAAATGAAATCACTCAACCACCAGAGTGGTATGTGAATTTGGAGAAAGTGAGGACTGCAGATGCTGGAGATCAGAGCTGAAAAATGTGTTACTGGAAAAGCGCAGCAGGTCAGGCAGCATCCAAGGAGCAGGAGAATTGATGTTTCGGGCAACATTTTTCAGCTCTGATCTCCAGCATCTGCAGTCCTCACTTTCTCCTAGTTGATTTTAACCTACAGCGAATTCTCTTGCAAGAATGCCTTCCTTGACAAAGCTCTCTTCCTCGCTCTACAAACAGAGGGGCTTATGCCCGAAACGTTGATTCTCCTGCTCCTTGGATGCTGCCTGACCTGCTGCGCTTTTCCAGCAATACATTTTTCAGTTCTGGTATGTGAATTTGCCAGGATTCTGATGACTAGTCTTGAAACATTATCTTACAGATGGGAATCCACAGTTGTTGTATGGAATTACATCACAAACCCACCATGAACTCACTGTATGTCAGAACAGACTCTAAGAGCTGAATGGCCACACTATTCCTTTTTTTTAATGCAACTGCAATACATATTGGATGTGATGTGTTAGTTTACATGACATATTCATTGATGGTCATTTGACAATGGTAGGCTTTGAACCCTATTACTGGGTTTACTCAAAAATGATTGTGTGAAAAAGATGTGGTGAAAAAGATCTGCCACCCTGCTCACCCTCAGCATGACAACATAAAAAAGCACAGAAGCTGGCCTGTAAGACACAGAAATCAAGCCTGCCAACATATACAGAAACTACCCAGAGTGCTCCAGTCTTGACCAAACAGGCTAACATAAAAATCAGACATGGCCAAGAAAATGCACTCTGTAAATTTATCTTCCGTGATATTGTTTTGTGTAATAAACCACTTGTCAATTTCACTACAATCCTTGTTTGTGGTCTCAGATCCATTGGGCTCAATTCTCCGACAATGATTAAGGAATGGAACTGTTCATCTAAACAGTAAGTGGATTGGTACATCCATTTATAGAACAGTCACACTTGTCATAATTAAATCTCACGGGATTAGCAAAATATCTGTTCTCCTCAGTTTAACAAAACAATGCACAGAACCCCTTAAAAGCAATGAATTGCTTGTGCAGCACACCATGGAATTTAAAGTTGGTGGAAATCTCAAAACACTACTCCTGCCATTTGTATGATAACAGCTTGTAAAGAATCAGCAGGACAGCATTAACTTTTTGTTTTCCTTGGCTTTCAGTCACTGTGCTAGCCCAGAAAGCAAGAAATAAACCCCAGAGTCATCCTCCTTGATATTCCTCATGAGCAAGTTGCAGATTTTGGTCGCAGAATTTTTTTGAAGCAAGTTTTTTAAGTCAGCGATATCTTGCTGAATGTTAAACAGATTACACAGAACAAATGAAATCACAGCATAGAAACAGGTCCTTCCACCCTCCAAGACTGTGTTGATCTAGATCCTCTATCTAAACCTGTTGCCTATTTTCTAAGGATCTGTATCCCTCTGCTCCCTGCCCATTCATGTATCTGTCCAGTTACATCTGAAATGGTAGCCACCTCTACCACCTCCACTGGAATTGCGTTCCAGGCTCCCACCATCCTCTACATAAAGAACTTCCCACACATATCTCCCTTAAACTTTTCCCCTCTCACCTTGGACTCATGACGCATATTAATAGAGACCCCCAATCTGGGATAAAGCTTCTTGCTATCCACCCTGTCTATACCTCTCATGATTTTGTAGACCACAATCAGGTCCCCCCTCAATCTTGGTCTTTCTAATGACAATAATCCTAATCTACTCAACCTCTCTTCATAGCAAGCACCCTCCATACCAGGCAACATCTTTGTGAACCTCCTCTGCACCATCTCCAAAACATCCACATCCTTTTGATAATGTGGTGACCAAAACTGGATGCAGTATTCTAAATATGGCTGAACCAAAGTCTTATACAACTGTAACATGACCTGCCAACTCTTCTACTCAATGCCCCGTCCGATGCAGTGTGCCTTTTTGACCTCTCTATCGACCTGCGCTGCCACCATCAGGGTACAATGGACCTGAACTCCCAGATCTCAGTACAATTTTCCACAGGGCTTTTCCATTGACCATATAGTTCGCTCTTGAACTAGACCTTCCAAAATGCATCACCTTGCATTTGCCCAGATTGAAATCCATCTGCTATTTCTCTGCCCAACTCTCCAATCTGTTTATATTCTGCTGCAATCTCTGACAGTCCCCTTCACTATCTGCTACTCCACCAATCTTAGTGTCATCTGCAAACTTGCTAGATCGGACCATCTTCTGGATCAGTGGTGTTGGAAGAGCACAGCAGTTCAGGCAGCATCCAAAGTGCAGCGAAATCGATGTTTCGGGCAAAAGCCCTTCCCGATGAAGGGCTTTTGCCCGAAACGACGATTTCGCTGCACATTGGATGCTGCCATAACTGCTGTGCTCTTCCAGCACCAATGATCCAGAACCTGGTTTCCAGCATCTGCACGCATTGTTTTTACCTAGATCAGACCACTTATACTGTCCTCCACGTCATTTATATTTCAGATTCTTAAAGTATGACATGCGCTGCAGCCTTTGACCTGGGATCTGCCGATACTAGTGGATAATCGCATTGTCAAAACTGATCCCTTCAAACCTACACTCAAACTGTGCAGTATTCCCCAGAGCTCTGGTCATTGCGAATGGAGACTGAGTCAAGGTTTGAGCAACAGATTTCTCTGCCGGTGAAAATATGTAAGTTAGGTAATTTATGAATACAGAGACCACAGAATATTGAACAATGGACATAATCAGTTGGAACCTGCAGTACTGACCAAGGAGAGCAATTAGTAAAGTTGCAAGGGTGTGACCCTTCATGTTGTGGTATTTAATGTGAAAATTAGAGGCTGACCATAGAGCCTTATACTCTGGAGTTTAGACTGAGAGATGACTGAATTGAAATACAGATTTTTGGAAAGGTCTTGACAGGATAGACACAAGTCTTGATTCTCCTGAATGGAGGGTCTGGAACAAGAGTGGAAGGGGCCATATCTTCAGGTTAATGAGTTGATTGTTCTGGACTAGAGTGAGAGAATTTTCTTCATTTCAGGTCGTGAACCTTTGGAACTTTCTACCCCAAAGCATCGAGGTCAGCTCTGAATATATTCAAAGCCCACTCAACAAGAATTTTGTTCTTTCAGTGAATCAGGGAGGTGGGGTATTGAGACAAAGCGTCAGTCATAATTGTTTTAAATGATGGAGCAGGCTCTGGGAAACATGCTTTATTCCTGTTCCTGTTTCATTTTGTCACTTGCAATTTTTGTCTTTTTGCTTCTTCCAATGGCCGTTTGAAATAAATGCAGATGAATCCACGGGGCACGATGAAAGCAACTGATATCTTTTGGAGCCCTGACCAATACTTATCTTCAATTACCATCACTAAATTAGATCTTTTACATTTATTTTACTATTCTTTGAGGGATCTTGTGTGCAACTTGGCTGCTTCAGGTCTGTGACTTACAGCAGCTTTAACAATATGATTATTATTGGGAGGTCTCCTGTTTATGAAATATAGAATGGTAACTGAGAGTAGGCTGATCCATTCAGCTGTTTGAGCCTGTTCCAACATGCAATATGACCATGCCTGATCCAGTATCTCAGTGTCATATTTCCCCATTCACCCCATACCCCTTGATGCCTTCAAAAGAAGACGACACTATCTCTTGCAAGATGCAAAGCAAATATCAATCCTTTCTAACAAATTCCATCCAGATCCACATTTGAAGCAGTAGATAATTCATTTGATTGAAAGTTAAATTAATCCACCTCACATCTGTGAAATGTATCTGTCATCTGACTCAGGAGTGTAATTCTTTAAGAATATATATATCCTGTTCTGCAATGGATCCTATTCATTCAATCATGTGCTGAGGACAAGTTTTCCAAAGTTTCACTTTGTTGGCCAAATTTAGATAAACATGTGTCAGAACCTCATATGCTGTGTTGTGAGTTGCCTTTCTTGGGAAAACCAGCATTATTCTGACAGCTCAGAAACCACCTGCTCCAAACAGTTGGCCTCCTCTACCAGTGTCTATATTCCAAATGTATACCTTTGCTCGGATTCACTATGTAAACAAAGTCACCATAGTCTGAGAAGACAATAGGTCTGCTCTCTTGTTTAGAGAGAGCTGACTGGTGGTAGTTTAACCCGAGGCTCACTGTGCCTCAGGCTAGGTGAGAAGGAAAATATGCCCCTTCAAGTCAACTTCATCCAGTTCTGGAATTGAATCCAAGTTGAGGGCACCATTCTGCATCACTAAGTAGTTTTCCAGTTAACAGCGCTAACAGAAATAGTGATCAAGGGAACTGTTTGAACACTGGTTGCAATTGCAATCAGCACACACAACAACTCAGCTGCTTCGCTATTGGTTCCATGAGAAGAACTGTGGAGGCCACATGGGAAAGAGTTATATTCCTCAATTTTTCTTTTTAATAAGGGAATACATTTTTGTTATATATCTGATCCCAATCCGGCAATTGCACTAAGAGTCATAGCGATGTACAGCATGGAAACAGACACTTTGGTCGATCTTGTCCATGTTGATCAGCTATCCTCAACTAACCTAGTCCCATTGCTAGCATATGGCCTGTATTTCTCGGAACCATTCCTATTCATGTACCCATCCAGATACCTTTAAAATGTCATAATTGTACCAGCCTCCACCACTTCCTCCAACGATTTATTCAATACATTCACCATCTTCTGCATGAAAAAGTTAAATCATTTTCCTCTCACTTTAAACCTATGTACCCTGGTTTTGAACTCCCCTACCCTGGGAAAAAAAAGACCTTGGTTATTCACCTTATCCAGGCCCCTCATAATTTACAAAAACTTCTATAAGGTCACCCCTCAGCTTTCAACATTCCAGGGAAAACAGGTCCAGCCAGTTCAACCTCTCCCTGTCACTCAAACACTCCAACCCAGCAACATCCTTGTAAATATTTTCTGAACCTTTTCAAATTTCATGTCTTTCCTACAGGAGGGAGAACAGAATTGAACACAGTATTCCAAAATTGTCCTGTACAATATTCCAGTGTCCTGTACAGCCACAACATAATATCCCAATGCCTATACTCAATGCACTGACCAATATAGGCAAGCACACCGAATACCTATGTCATTCCCTGTCTACCTGTGACTCTACCTTCAAGTAAATGTGAATCTGCACCCCCAAAATGCACTACCTAGGTCCCTACCATTAAGTTTGCAAGTCCTGCTCTGATTTGCCTTACCAAAATACACCTCACATTTATCTAAATTAAACTTCATCTGCTACTCCTTGAACCATTTGATCAAGGTCCTGTTATACTCTGAAATAACCTTCTTCACTGACAACTATTCCACCAATTTTGGTTTTATCTGCACAGTTATTTATTATAGCTCCTACTTTCACATTCGAATAATTTATATAAACCACAGAAAGCAATGGACACAGCACCAACCCTTGCAGTACATCACTGGTCACAGGCCTTCAGTCTGAAAAGCAACCCTCCAACACCTCCTCTGTCATTTATCTTCTTTTGTATCTAAATAGCTAGCTCTCCCTGAATTCCATGCGATCTAACTTTGCCAACCACTCTACATTGTTGAATGCCTTGCTGAAGTCCACACAGGCAACATCTACTGCTCTGCTTTTATCAATCTTCTTTGTCACTTCTTCAATACACTCAATCAAGTTATTGAGATGCAATTTCCCATGTATAAAGTCGAGTTGACTATCCCTAATCAGTCCTTGCCTTTTCAAATGCATGTAAATCCTAGACATCAGAGCCCCCTCCAAAAAAACTTACCAACCACTGATGTCAGGCTCACCAGTTTTTACTTCCCTGACTTTCTTACCAATTTTATTAAATAATGGCATCACATTAGACAATCTCCAGTCTTCTAGCACCTCCCCGGATGAAACAAATATCTCAGCAAAGGGTGCAGCAATCACTTCTGGAGCTTCCCACAATGTTCTGGGAGATACCTGATCAGGTCCCAGGGGTATATCCACCTTCATGCATCTTAGGCCATCCAGAACCTCCTCCTCTGTAAAATAGACTCACTTCAAGATATCACTGTTTATTTCTCCAAGTTGCCTAGCTTCTATGGCCTTCTCCACAGTAGATAATGCTCCAAAATATTTGGTTAGTATCTCACATCTCCTGAGGCTTCTCATATAGATGACATTGTTGATCTTTAAGGAGCCTAAATCTCTGTCTACTTATTCTTTTGTCCTTAATGTATTTGTAGAATTTCTTTGGATTCTCCTGAGCCCTATTTGCCAAAGCTACCTCATATCCCCTTTTTGCCCTCCTAATTTCCCTCATGAATATACTCCTACTACCCTTATATTCCTTGAGGAATTCACTTGATTCCTGTTGCCTGTACCTGACATATGCTTCCTTCTTACTCTTGACAAAACCTTCAATTTCTCTAGTCATTTAGCATTCCCTACGCCAACTTTGTCCTTCTCATTGACATGAATATATTGTCTCTGGACTCTTGTTATCTCATTTCTAAAGGTCTCCCATTTTCCAACCATTCCTTTACCTGAAAATAACCTCTCCCAATCAATTTTTGCCAAACACTGTAAAAATTGGCCATACTCCAATTTAGAACTTTAACTTTTAGATCATGTTTATCCTTTTCAACAATTATTTTAAAAATAATAGAATTATGATCACTGGCTCCAAAGTACTCCCCCACTGATACCTCAATTACTTGCCCCACCTACTTTCTAAGAGAAGGTCATGTTTTGTTCCTTGTCTAGTTGGCACACCAACATACTAAAATTTAAAAAAAATACTTGTACACACTTAAATTCCTCTCCATCCAAGTCATTAACACCATGACAGTCCTATGTTTTTAAAGTTAAAGTCCTCTTTCATTACAATTATTATTCTTACAGATATTTGAGATCTCCTTACAAATTTGCTTCTCAATTTTCCACTGACAGTTGGGGGTGGGGGGTTTGGAGGGCTATATTACAATGCCAGTAAGATGATCATCTCGTTCTTATTTTGCAGTTCCACCCAAATAACTCCAAGGAATCTCTTCCCTAAGTACAATCATAATATTATCTCTAATCAATAATGTGACTCCCCCTTCTCACTTGCCCACTTTCTATCTTTCCTACAGCATATAAAGCCTGGAACATTATGCTGCCAGTCATAGAGTCATACAGATTGGAAATAGATCCTTTGGCCCAACCATAATCCCAAACTAAACTACTCCCACCTGCTGTGCTCGGCCAATATCACTCCAAACCTTTTTTTTAAAAATTCATGTACTTATCCAAATGTCTTTTTTAACATTATAATTTTACCCGCATCCATCAGTTCCTCTGGAAGGTCATTCCACACACAAACCACTCTCTGTGTGAAAAAAAAGTTGCCTGTCACCTCCCTTTAAAGCCGTTCACCTTAAAAATATACCACCTAGTTTTGAAGTTACTCACCATAGCGAAAAGACAGCTGCCATTCTCCTTGTGTATACCCCAGAATAAGCTGAGCTTTTCTGTTGATAGCTGACACGAATAGAACGGTCCAAATGGTTTCTTACTATAACTTGATGGTTCGAATGGCTGAGTGTCATACTTACTGTGGGAAAGCATTAGCAGAACAATCAGACATGGGGCAGCAATGATAATTAGGCTGCATTCGCTTTGTTAAGCTGAATGTTTAAATGGGAATTGATTCACATTCCAAATAGAGACAGTGAGCTGGCGGCTGTTGTGGCACAGTGATACTGACCCTACCTCTGAGTTAGGAGTTAAAAGTCACACAACACCAGGTCATAGTGCAACAGGTTTAATTGGAAGCACACTAGCTTTCGGAGCGACGCTCCTTCATCAGGTGATAGTGGAGGGCTCAATCCTAACAGAATTTATAGCAAAAATTTACAGTGTGGTGTAACTGAAATTATACATTGAAACATTGATTGTCTGTTAAGCCTTTCATCTGTTAGAATACAGTGATAGTTTACACATGAAAGAAGGGAACTGTACCTGCCTTCTCAGATCAATTCAACCGATTCTGTGGAATTAATTAAAAGACACTTATGCTCCATGTAATGTGGTGGATCCTCTCGGCCTGGGTGGGGAAGGGGTGCAATACTTAATCCCTTAATCAGCATCACTAGACAGATTGGACATTTATCACATTGTTCTTTTTAAGTGCTTGTTGAATGCAAATTGGCTGCTAGTTTTCTTAATTCCAGCAGGGACTAAGCTTTTTGTTTTCGCTTATATTTGATTAGAAAGGACGTGGACCAGACCAGAATTTAATGGCCAACCCTAATTGCCCAGAAGGCAGCTAAGAATCAGCTGCAACATTTTTATAAAGTAGTTATTGAAAGTTATAAACATTTAAAATAAATGAGAAGAAAACTGTTAAAAAAAATCAGCTGCACAGAACCCCGGTGTCCCTGGAGAAGGAACACGCGGTGTCCACCAATATCGTCGTGATTTTCAGAGAGAGGTGGGCGCAGCAGGGAGTGGAGTGCATCATTTCCCCCTACAACTCTATTTTGATTTAGTCTTTGCTCTCCCCTTCACTGTTTTGATCACACAGCATTGCCCTTTGATGTGAAGGGCACTGCTTGTCACTGGCCACTTAGGTGTTTCCTTTCTTCCTGGTGGTGGAAATTAAATAAAGATTTGTGCACTTGTGTCTCTCACTGTGTCTCACACCTGCACACACACAACATGGTTGCGGGGAAAAAATAAGCACTACCGCAGTTAGGCGGTAGTGCGGGGGTAAAGGGAAAAAAAAGGATTGTGAAAAAAAGAATCAGCTGCAACATTTTTATTAAATAGTTATTGAAAGTTATAAACATTTAAAATAAATGAGAAGAAAACTGTTTAAAAAATCAGCTGCGCAGAACCGCGGTGTCCCTGGAGAAGGTACACGCGGTGTCCACCAATATCGTCGTGATTTTCAGAGAGAGATGGGCGCCGCAGGGAGTGGAGTGTATCATTTCTCCCTCCAACTCTATTTTGATTTAATCCCTGCCCTCCCCTTCACTGTTTGTCCACGCAGCATTGCCCTTTGATGTGAAGGGCACTGCTTGTCACTGGCCACTCGGGTGTTTCTTTTCTCCCTGGTGGTGGAAATTAAATAAAGATTTGTGCACTTTGTGTCTCACACCCGCACACACACACAACATGGGTGCGGGGGAAAAATAAGCACTACCCCAGTTAGGCGGTAGTGTGGGGAAAATAAATAGAAAAAAAATGAAAGAACAGGAGGGTCAGACATCCCGTCACTCTGACAGATGCTCCTGAGGGAGCTGGATCAGTGTAAAAGAGAAAAAAAGTTTAAAAATCAGCTGTATTACTGTGGGTCTGAAGTTACAATTAGGCCAGATCTCATAACGGTATCCTTCCTAAAGGGCCTACAGTGAACCAGACGCATTTCCCACCGACAATCGGCAACGGTTTCACAGTCATCATTAGACACTTAATCCCAGATCATTTTTGAATTCAGTTTCACCATTTGAGCCTGGATCCTCAGGACAATACGTAGCTGTCTGGATTAATAGTCAAGTGGTAACTTCACTGAGCCATCGCCTGTCTTCACAGAGTATTTCATCGGCTGTACGATGCTTTGGGGGCGTTCCTAGGCTGGGAACTGTGCTAAAGAATTCCATATTCTTTGAATGTCAACAGGAGGGTGAGTCTTTAACATTTCCACTTCATTATCTTTACATCAAGTTGATGTTTTTGGGTGTCATCCGAGAACAGCAGTGGATATGACTATCGAGGGGTAGGAAAGAGCAGGTGATGTTAGCATTGGTGGCTATTTAGCCTTCTGGTCTGCCCATCTAGAGAGCCAGCTTCTGGCATGTTTTGCCCTTTCATTGTGAAACATTTGCTGCAAATTCGCTGCACGTGGTATTTTGGATTGGAGGAACTGTTGGCTTCAGCTACAGACGAAAGAATTCAGTGAAGGCAAGACCATTCGGCCGATTAGTTTTGTCCTTTCTGCTTCTCTGAAAGGCTCTCAAATCAATAGCATCGCTTTGTCCCTGTATCCCTAACACATAGAAACATAGAAGATAAGAGCAGGAGTAGGCCATTCAACCCTCCGAGCCTGCTACGTTATTTAATGTGATATTGGCTAATCATGGAGCTTCATGCTCCAACCCCCTCTGCCCCCCCCCCCCCCCCGCCCTCCCCTCCCCTGTTCCAATATCCCTTGATCCCTTTATCAACAACAGCCACATTGAGCTCCTTCTAGAAAACATTCAATGCTTGGACTCGACAACTTTCTGTAATAAGGAATTCTGCAGGTTCACAATTCTCTGGCTGAAGTAATTTCGCCTCATCTCATTCCTAAAAGATCATTGGCTTATCTTATTCTTTAAACTGTGCCACAGGGTTCTGGAGTGGTTCCTCCACCACTCGAACGTCTTTCCTGCATCTAACGAATCTAATTCGGTTCGAATTTTATAAGCTTCTATGAGATTCCCACTCCTAATTTTAGAGAACACAACCCAAACAGACACATTCCCTGTTTATCCGTCAGTCTCGCCATTCCAGGAACTAATGTGGTGAGCCATCGCTACATTCCCTCCATAGCAACAACGTCCTCAGATAAGGAGACCAAAACTACATCCAAAATTCCAGGTACGTCCTCACCAATTTCCTGGATAATTTCAAATCTTTGTCCAGCTTGCTTTCAGAAGTGTCTACTGGATTCCAATATCCTTTCAAGCATAAGTTCCCAAATTTCAATTTACTCCAAGCAAAACAGAAATATTATGTTGTACGTCTTTGTTCACTCAGCCCAGATCTCCGCAGTATAAACTCCACCCTCCCGCACAGGGGGAACAACACCGTAACATCGCCAGCGCGAATCCTGCTCTCCCCAAAGCCGCGAACTCCACAGTGAGTCGGCTCCCGGTGCTATCGCTCCAAGATCAGAAGAGGTAAGTTGATCAATTTGCTGGCTGGCGAATTCACAGATTCAGGCGGAAAAAGCTCAGACACAAATCCAGCTGTGGTGTTGTTGCTACTTTACCCAACTAGGGGAGGAGTGTGTGGGTTTCTCTGATAGCTTAGCTTCGAATGGTTCAGTGTTTTTGTACAAACATTGTGCTGATGCCGCGCAGTGTGTATATAACCAGTACGCACAGTAATAGGTGGCCGTGTCCTCTTTCTGTAATTTTTCGATTCTGAGGGAGAATCCGTTTTTGTTAAAATTCCAAGCTTTGAACCGATCACCAAATCCCGGATCCCGCGTTGTGCCTGATCCATAATAAAGGATTCGGGTGGGTGCCTGACCGGGTTTTTGCTGGTACCAGTGAAGGGGGTAATTGTCACTGACGGTTATTCCTTCGACTTCGCATTTGAATTGAGCGATTTTACCCACATTTTTGGTAATAGATGGGACAGTCTGTTTCAATGTTTGTGCAAAATATCCGCCTAAGGAAAGAATATACAGGGTTACAAATAACCGCTTGGTGGTTGCAAATGAACAACGATATCTGAATAATAGCGTCAGAAACACATACAGGGCAAAGCGGTTACCACAATGAGCCAGTAATACAGCGACATGTTCACACGGTCTTCAACTGTTCTCTCAAGCAGCTGGATAGAAACTAAAAAAAAATGAATCACTTCTTTCAAGCCAATCAGTGAGACATTGGTCAGGGTTGAACCCCGCCCCCTGCCCTCCAGGTCGGTTATTTGCAATATAAACAGAAAATGTTGGAAATACTCCAGCAGCAGCTGTGGAGAGAGAAACCGAGCTAACGTTTCAGAAACCTGAGCTGGAAAACGCTGAGATGTCGACAGGGTTTTTAACCCAGAGAGAAGGCAGGGAAATAGGGAAGGGGGAGGTATCAACCAAAGGGAAATCTGTGACCGGGTGGAGGATGGGAGAGTTGGATATCTCAATGGATAGTGGTGCAAGGGAAACAGTGATAGTAATGGGAAGTAAAAGCTGGGTCCAGAGGATGTGGAAACAGCAACAGCAGAATCATGAGGTTTAATTGGATCCTGAACATCTGAGCATTTTAGGGGGTGGGAACTCCATTTTCGGCGCTTTCTGAAATCATCCCTGAGTGACCCGGCTCTAATTTTAAGATTTTGTCCAATCTTTCCGGATCTTCCCCACCACAGAAATTTATTATTCTTTATATAACATCTCCCAGATCTTTCTCATTTCAAGTATATTTGAAATCGCAAGTTTTGGGAGCGCTGCTCCTTCGTCAGGTAAAAAGTCTGACCTCTGATTTTGTCCAACTCCGGCTGTTCCGCATCCTTTCCAGCCGCTCAATTAGATCGGCCCTTCACCATTGAAGGGCATGCCAGCCAAAATAGTTGAATCTGTCTTCATCACTTAACTCTCTTGGTTGTGAATGAAGGAGACATTCTAGAATGTCTTTTTTTCTCTCAAGCTGTTGCAGTCGAGTATTGGACGAAATAACATCAGGTGCCTCCAGGTCCAGGTCAACGACCCCTTATTGAGCCAACACTGGGTAAGTTTACGCCAAAAAAGACTCCAAGGTCGCACTCAAGCTCAACGAGAATTAATTGGATATTTATGCATTCTGTCACGTAGACAGTACAGTGCTCGAATTCAGCAATAGCCTGTTTTAGAAAAACACATTGTTTCTGTACATTCCAAAAGTGACAGTCCCACACCCCTCCCGATCGTCCCAGGTGCCATCCCATCTCCTCTCTGAAACCGGTGCTACATTCCAATCCTTGACTAAAACGGAGGCAAAAGCAAAACTCTCTGGAAAGCTCTCAGCAGGGAGCCTTCCTCAGAAATCAGTTCTCGGAACAGCAAGGGTCACTCCACACGAAATGTTAACTCGGATTTCTCTCCGCTGATGCGCCCAGACCTGCTGAGCGTTTCCCGGTAATTTGATTTTGTTTTTGATTTGCAGCATTCGCTGTTCTTTCGGTTTTTATTGTGTTAATTGCCCCCTCACAAGTCAAAATAAAAAGGCAGCTTCAAATACACATCCGCCGACATATATTTAGCCTCGCATTGAATTTTTTTTAACAATGTATCCTTTGAGACACTTTGGGACGATTTAGTATGTTAACGGCGCTTTATAAATAGGAGTTAATGTTTGTGTGGTGGCGGAGGGAGGAGCGATCTGAAGCGCCGTGTTTTTGTTAAGCATTTCTGCCTCTGTTGAACACTGTGCTATCCCAATAGGCGCAGTAATAAGTGGCAGCATCTTCCTTCACGATATCATTGATTATCAAAGTGCACACAGTGTTCTGCTTATCCGCTTTAAACCTGCTGCCGAATCCCGGATCCCGATTGACCTTGCTGTCATAATAAAGTATTCTGGAGGGCGTCTGACCCTCTCGGTGCTGGTACCAATGGACTATAGTGCTCCCGCTGTCTACGGTACACTTAAATCTGACACTTTTACCGAGCTTGCTCACATATGACATCGGTGTCTGTGAGAAACATTCACCCAAACGCCCATCTGAAAAAAAAGAACAAAATTCGATTGAAAACGATGATGAATGGTGGACTAACATGACGTCTAAATAAATATAAGTACGTACAAGATAATACTAGCGCCACAATCACCCGGAACATCGTGCAGGGACCGGCTCGCTCTGTACTCTGTTCCTGCTGCTCAGGGTTATGACAATAAATGAGGCAAGGTGTCTTCCGTTCCCCTCCTCAAAGGCGGGAATTTCCTTGCTCAGCATAAATTGAACCCCCCAGTTGAGTCTCTCGTTTATAAAACGTGAGAAGACTTATTCTCCGCCTCTTTAACCGTTTCTCGTTTGTTTCTTTAGATTTCACAGTCATCGGAAGTGTTAATTCAAAATTCAGTTTAAGATTGTAACTGAAGCAGCTCCGAGTTAACCTGTTCGCTCAAGCCATGCTGAGAGATGGGAGCCGGCAGAATTGGTGGAGGGGCAGAGGGATGTGGGAACAGAGTGAGTGGGGGCGAAGAGTGAAACAGACACAACGGGGGCAAAACGATCAAATTGAACTGTGAATTCGCTCCACTCTCTCAAAGGGTAGATTCCAAATACATTATCAAAGAAATATCTGCTCTGGAATCCGAATTAGCTGAATTAAAGCTATTGTTTATGATCCCGTTGATCCCAAAAGAAAGCATCCCCAACAAAGATCTACGTTCGGGGTACAAGTGGTTATGTTATTGAATTTACTGAATTCATCATCTAATGGTTTAATGACCTGGAAGTATGAGATGAAATTCCATCACGGGGCCTGGAATTTTAATTTCTGACAGTTATGCCCAGTTTTAAAAGCAGCAACAGCAAAAAACCGATTGAAGAGATTGTCGTTAAAAGAAATACCCTTCCCGGGGTGAAGTCTGCCCTCATTACCGAGTCTGGCCTGTATGTGATTCCGGATCCACAATAATTGCTGCCCGAGGAAAAGCCCAACAGCTACTCGAAATGAAACACTGTCACACCACCCTGAGAGTACCGGCATCACAGACCGTCCCTTCGAGGATTATCATCACCACGTTCCGCTGGACAATTCAAAGCAGCCTCGTCAGTTTGACTGAATTTAACAAAAACAAATTCCAACTGACTGAGTCTGAGTTCTGGAAAGTATATAATTGAGATGATCTGATAATGCTATGCACACTTTGGAACTGTCTTACCGTCCTCTTGATCTGTTACATACATTTGTGAGAACAATGATAATCTGTTTTGTCATCGAGTCACGGAGCTGTACAGCATGGAAACAGACGCTCAGGTCCAACCCTTCCATGCCGACCAAATATCCGAAAGAGTTCTAGTCTCATTTGGCCCAAATCCCTTTAAACCCTTCCTATTCATATACCCATCCAGTTGCCTTGTCGATTTTGTAATAATACCAGCGTCCGCACCACCCTGTGTGTGAAAAAGTTGCTGCTTACATCCCTTTAAAATATTTCCCCTCGCATCTCGGGGGAGGGAGGAAGAGAGGAAGGGGTTGGGGGAAGGGGGCTGAGAAATTAACAGGAGAGGGTGAGGCTGGAGGAAAGTAGCTTGGAAGGTGATAGTTAGGTGCAGATGGGGTTGGTGGTGATCGGAGCAGAGGGTGGAAGGGAGAGGTGAGAAGCAAGATGCACAGGCGGGATAGTTCAAGAGGGCAGTATTGCGTTTGGAGGATTGAATATGGGATGAGTTGAGGGGAGGGGAGATGAAGAAACTGGTGAAATTGACAGTCATGCCATGTGATTGGAAGGTCTCAAGGCAGAAGATGGGGTATACTTCCTCCAGGTGACAGGTGGCTAGGATTTGGTGGTGAAGGAGGCCCAGGACGTGAATATTCTTGGCGGAGTGGGAGGAGGTGTTGAAGTGGTCGGCCACAGGATGGTGGGATTGTTTGATGCTCATGTCCCAGAGATGTTCTCTGAAACCTTTTGTGATTGGCATCCTGTCTCCCCAATGTAGAGGAGAGCATGTCGAGAGCAATGGACACAGTAGATGAGGTGTTTGGATGTGCAGGAAAATCTCTGCCAGATGTGGAAGGATCGTTTGGGGCCTTGAATGGAGGAGGGGGCTTGGTGTGGACATAGGTTTCACATATCTTGTGGTAACAAGGGGAGGAATGTGGAATGTGGGTTGGTGGGAGGCATGGACCTAATGAGGGACTCTGGGAGAAATGGTCTCTGCAGAATGTTGATGGGGTAGGGAGAGAAATATATCTCTGTTGGCGGAGTCTCCTACTTTGAGGACAGCAATTTTCCCTCCCATGTGGTCAATGATGTCCTCCAGCACAACTCCTCCACTTTCTGTACCTCCACTCTTGAACCCCACACTTCCAATCCCTTGGTCTCACATTCCACCCCACCAATCTCCGTATACAATGCATCACCCTGTGCCATTTCCACAACCTACAGTCAGACCTACACTGGTCACAGGCCTCCAGTCTGAAAAAACCCTCCATTACCACCTTTGAGCCAGTTCTGCATCCAAATGGCTAGTTATCCCTGTATTCCATATGATCTCAACTTGCTAATCAGTCTACCATGAGCAACCTTGTGAATGCCTTACTGAAGTCAATATAGATCACCTCCACCACTGTCTCTGCATTAATACTCTTCATTACTTCTTCAAAAAACTCAATCAAGTCAGTGAGACAAAATTTCCCATGCACAAAGCCATGTTGACTATCCTCAGTCAGTCCTTGCCTTTCCAAATACATGTAAATCTTATCACTCAGGATTCCGTCCAGCAACTTGCCCACCACCGATGTTAGGCTCACTGGTCTAAAGTTCCCTGGCCTTTCCTTACCACCTTTCTTAAATTGTGGCACCACATTAGCCAACCTTCAGTTTTCCAGCACCACACTTGTGGCTATCAATGATACAACTATCTCAGCAAGGGGCCCAGGAATCATTTCTCTCACTTCCCACAGATTTATGTGGACACATGATCAGCTCGTACGGATTTATCTACCTTGCTGTGTTTAAGATTATCAACAATACCTCCTCTCTATAACAGTTTTCAAAGTGTTTTTTTTCTATTTCCCCATGTTCTCCATCTTCCATATCCTATTCCACAGTATAAAAAAAGTGATGCAAAACACTCATTTAGCATTTCCCTGATCTCCTGCAATTCCACACTCTAGCAGCCTTGCTGATCCTTAAGGGGCCCTATTCTCTCCGTAGTTACTTTTTTGTCCTTAACATATTTGTCGACTGCCTTTGGATTCTCCTTAACACCATTTGCCACTGCTACCTCATTTCCTTTTTATATCCTCCTGATATCCCTACTGCCTTTAAATTATTTGAAGGATTCACTCAATCTCTGCTGTCTATACCTAAGATATGCTTCCTTCGTATTCTTGACCAATCCTCAATTTCTTCAGACATCCAGCATTATGTTCAGCTTGTGATTTGCCTGGGATCTAAGGCAACTCATTCCCTTCAAAATAGACTAACTACTGGGAAGGTAGTTCTGAGGAAGGGCATTGAACCTAAATTTTTAACTCTGATTTCTCTCTTCGGATACTGTCAGACTGCTAAGCCTTACCAGCAATTTCTGTTTTTGTAATGACTGACAGCAGACATTCCTAGAGATTCGGTGAACCCTAAATGTTATTGATCCTTCTTAAAAGATTTGGAAACTACTAATTGGAATGTAAAGAGTGCATTTACTCCACATTTTGATACTTGAATGACTCATAGATTCTTGCATCACAAATGGAGGCTATTCAGTCTATTCTGCCTGTGGCACGGTTTTGAAAAAAAACCCATAAGATTAGAGACATCCTCTTCTCTATTTCCTGTTGGCACTGCAAACCTATTTTGCCTAGAACAATTTATCTCATACAGTTTTAAAAGTCACAATTGAATTAGCACACATCATCTTGCTAATTGCATTCTCCTGCACATAAACCTTGCTGTGCAAAGTGCTCATGTCTCTTCTTCTATGGTCAGTTACATACACTTTGGTTCCTTTAGTTAAAAATATGACTGTCAATGGAAACATTTCGTTTTTATTCTCCTGAGAAAAACTGTGCATGACCCTCACACACCTCTATCAAATCTTTTTAAACTTCTGCTGCTCTAAGGAGAACAACCCAGATCTGAGATTCCCCATCCCTGCTTGCATTATCTCCAACCTCCATGTACTCCTGGCATATGGTTTGGGACATCTTTCTAAAAGGTTGTACCTCGATATTGCCATAATGATCCCAGTTGTATTTTATGAAAGGTTGGCATGCCTTTTCTGCTTTTCATTCTGTGCCTCTTCATTGAACCCATTTCTTCCTATTGTATTTAATGGGAGGTTTGTTGGTGATGTTTGTTTATGATCCATTGTCAACAGAGCTGACCAATTCACGTAGCAGATATCTGCCATCTAGCAGGTGTACCCTGAAATTGCCCCTAGTGAGAACATAGGCAAAAGTGAGGACTGCAGATGCTGGAAATCAGAGTCTGGATTCGAATGGTGCTGGAAAAGCACATCAGGTCAGGCAGCATCTGAGGAACAGGAAAATCGATGTTTCAGGCAAAAGCCCTTCATCAGGAATCAGAATTGTCTGACCAGTTTTCCAGCACCACTCTCATCTAGACCGAGTGAGAACATGTCATAACTTTGGGTTTATGCTTTATATACGCATGGTTTCTATACCTGTCCTAAAACAAAAGAAGGACCTTGTCATACTTTTGAAAACAGCCTTTTCTCCTTATTCTGTCAACTCTTGTGTACCCTGTTTTGTAGTTTCCATCTTTTTAAAGAGCAGTGATTCACGCTGTTGGAAACCTTTGCACACTCCTCTAATGTCAGAATTTGAAAATAAGCATTTCCAATGCTTTCCATTTTAATTCATCGCCATGCCCTCTTCCTCACAATTCTGAGCTTGACCTGTTGCATGTTCAATTGAAATTCAATGCAAGCTCAAAGACTAATACCTCATTTCCAATTAGGCACTTTACAGCCTTATGGACTCAATATTGATATGAGCAGTTTCAGAACTTTGTTCCCAGTTTTAATTCTGATTTAATTCCATGTGTCAGTCTGATAAATGTCTTCCTTGTGTTTGTTTTTGGAGTTGTTCATTATTCTATTCTTCATACTAAATGTGGACAAATGCTTTGTTTCATTACAACAACCATAACCAATCCTTTTGCCTTTTGCTCTGTATCATCTTTGGCATTTAGTGTCTTTTTGTCTATCCCAAGTCCAGACCTGTCTTTTGCTCTTCCTCTGTTCCATCTCTTCCCTCTTTTCAGTTGCAGAAAGAAGCATTAAGTTTAAATCAAAACAATAATTCTGCTTCTCTATCCACAGGTGATGCCAGACCCATTGAGGATTACAAGTATTTTTTCCATTTATTTCTCATGATTGGATGATTTTCTGTAGTTGAATAACTGCAGGGGAAGAACGGCAAATGTGAGACAGTTGCACTGTGAGTTTTTCTTCTAAGTTGCCAGCAAACACATGTTGAATGGTTTCTTCTTATACCATAGCCAATCCATAATTCAGTGCTTTGGAAGTACTGGTGTTGGACTGGGGTATACAAAGGTAAAAATCACACAACACCAGGTTATAGTCCAACAGGTTTAAATGGAAGCACTAGCTTTTGGAGTGCTGCTCCTTCATCAGGTGGCTGTGGACATGAGGGGAGTTATCTCATGAGCAAGTTTACTTCATCATTCAATAAGATCATGGCTGATTTGATTACTCCACATTCCAGTCTGCAACAACCTTTCACTGCATTCCACCACAGAACCCTCCCCCCTCCCCGACCCCATCACTTATGAATAATCTATCTGCCTCTGCCTTCAAATCATGCAAACAATCTGTTTCCATCAATATTTGAGGAAAAGCATTCTAAAGACTCATGAACTCATGTGAGAAAGAAAGTTAGTGACCCATAGTTGATTCCTAGTTCTGGACTTTCCAAACAATGGGGGCGGTGGGAACATCTTTTCTATTTCCACCCTGTCAAGTTCCCTCAGGATCTTGTATATTTCACATTGTTGCCTCTTACTCCTTTAAACTCTAGCCAGTACAAAGTTAACTTTCTTTCAGGTATCATCCATTCCAGACTTTTGTCTACTTTAAGAATAAAACAAAAGAAACGTTTATTAACAACAGAATCAGAGAAAAACAATTACAAAACAATCCACTAGATTATTAAGAACACAGTCGTAATATCCCAAAAACCCTTTGTAAATTGAACAGAATCAGCTCTGCATCACAAGGTACACTCTGGATCAACTCACAAACATGTTGCAAATCAAGAAAAAAATTTAGTTGCTGAATTCCTAGCAAGACCAAGTCCAGCTGATGAACTCTCTTCATTTTCAAAAAATACTTTGGAATTGTACATACCATTTTCTTAATAGTTATTTTTAAATTCCAGATTTAGCTTGTTTCAATGCTATACTATCCCTTCAATACCTTTCTTTATAAGGACCTCAAATACTTAAATTCACTTATTTTCGATTAAATGTGTATCAATTTGCTGGTCTAGGATTAATAATAGCTTTTATTCTAAGAGGATATCACAGCTTTAAATTCCTTTCTAGGGAATACTGCCTGGCACATTTTACTCCATCAAATGACTTCTGTGCATTTCAAATCTTGAGAAATGTTTCTCCCTCAAATGAGTTCCCAGCAGTAGCTAAAAATGAAAGTCAGTGTCTCAAACATTCTTCCACTAAGTCCTTTGTGTAGTTACCTTCCTCTCACTTGAAATCATGGCCATTAAAAAGTTATTGCAAGTTCAACCACACTAACAAACCCACATTTTTAAAATTAGATTTTCAAGAATCCAAAAGTACAGCATGCAGTGTTAAAATAGATAAATAAATCTGTTTTGTCACCTGCAAAAATGGGCAGTTTCATACTTAGCCATATTATGTTCCATTTCCAAGATCTTTGCCCACTCTTATAATTTATTCTTTACTCCTTGTATAGCCTGCTTAAACCCTCTTCATAATTTAATTTCCTACCTATATTTCAAACATTTGTGTCATGCAATCTCTCTTTACCACATCCACGGTGTCATTTATTATATAGAGCCTTATACTCTGGAGTTTAGACTGAGAGATGACTGAATTGAAATACAGATTTTTGGAAAGGTCTTGACAGGATAGACACAAGTCTTGATTCTCCTGAATGAAGGATCTGGAACAAGAGTGGAAGGGGCCATATCTTCAGGTTAATGAGTTGATTGTTCTGGACTAGAGTGAGAGAATTTTCTTCATTTCAGGTCGTGAACCTTTGGAACTTTCTACCCCAAAGCATTGAGGTCAGCTCTGAATATATATTCAAAGCCCACTTGACAAGAATGTTGTTCTTTCAGTGAATCGGAGAGGTGGGGTATTGAGACAAAGCGTCAGTCATAATTGTTTTAAATGATGGAGCAGGCTCTGGGAAACATGCTTTATTCCTGTTCCTGTTTCATTTTGTCACTTGCAATTTTTGTCTTTTTGCTTCTTCCAATGGCCGTTTGAAATAAATGCAGATGAATCCACGGGGCACGATGAAAGCAACTGACATCTTTTGGAGCCCTGACCAATACTTATCTTCAATTACCATCACTAAATTAGATCTTTTACATTTATTTTACTATTCTTTGAGGGATCTTGTGTGCAACTTGGCTGCTTCAGGTCTGTGACTTACAGCAGCTTTAACAATATGATTATTATTGGGAGGTCTCCTGTTTATGAAATATAGAATGGTAACTGAGAGTAGGCTGATCCATTCAGCTGTTTGAGCCTGTTCCACCATGCAATATGACCATGCCTGATCCAGTATCTCAGTGTCGTATTTCCCCATTCACCCCATACCCCTTGATGCCTTCAAAAGAAGACGACACTATCTCTTGCAACATGCAAAGCAAATATCAATCCTTTCTAACAAATTCCATCCAGATCCACATTTGAAGCAGTAGATAATTCATTTGATTGAAAGTTAAATTAATCCACCTCACATCTGTGAAATGTATCTGTCATCTGACCCAGGAGTGTAATTCTTCAAGAATATATATATCCTGTTCTGCAATGGATCCTATTCATTCAATCATGTGCTGAGGACAAGTTTTCCAAAGTTTCACTTTGTTGGCCAAATTTAGATAAAAATGTGTCAGAACCTCATATGCTGTGTTGTGAGTTGCCTTTCTTGGGAAAACCAGCATTATTCTGACAGCTCAGAAACCACCTGCTCCAAACAGTTGGCCTCCTCTACCAGTGTCTATATTCCAAATGTATACCTTTGCTCGGATTCACTATGTAAACAAAGTCGCCATAGTCTGAGAAGACAATAGGTCTGCTCTCTCGTTTAGAGAGAGCTGACTGGTGGTAGTTTAGCCCGAGGCTCACTGTGCCTCAGGTTAGGTGAGAAGAAAAATATACCCCTTCAAGTCAACTTCACCCAGTTCTGGAATTGAATCAAAGTTGAGGGCACCATTCTGCATCACTAAGTAGTTTTCCAGTTAACAGCGCTAACAGAAATAGTGATCAAGGGAAATGTTTGAACACTGGTTGCAATTGCAATCAGCACACACGACAACTCAGCTGCTTCGGTATTGGTTCCATGAGAAGAACTGTGGAGACTACATGGGAAAGAGGTATATTCCTCAAATTTTCTTTTTAATAAGGGAATACATTTTTGTTATATATCTGATCCCAATCCTGCAATTGCACTGAGAGAGTCATAGCGATATACAGCATGGAAACAGACACTTTGGTCGATCTTGTTCATGTTGATCAGCTATCCTCAACTAACCTAGTCCCATTGCTAGCATATGGCCTGTATTTCTCTGAACCATTCCTATTCATGTACCCATCCAGATACCTTTAAAATGTCGTAATTGTACCAGCCTCCACCACTTCCTCCAACGATTTATTCTATCCATTCACCATCTTCTGCATGAAAAAGTTAAATCATTTTCCTCTCACTTTAAACCTATGTATCCTGGTTTTGAACTCCCCTACCCTGGGAAAAAAAACCTAGGTTATTCACCTTATCCATGCCCCTCATGATTTACAAAAACTTCTATAAGGTCACCCCTCAGCTTTCAACATTCCAGGGAAACAGGTCCAGCCAGTTCAACCTCTCCCTGTCACTCAAACACTCCAACCCAGCAACATCCTTGTAAATATTTTCTGAATCTTTTCAAGTTTCATGTCTTTCCTACAGGAGGGAGAACAGAATTGAACACAGTATTCCAAAATTGTCCTGTACAATATTCCAGTGTCCTGTACAGCCACAACATAGTATCCCAATGCCTATACTCAATGCACTGACCAATACAGGCAAGCACACCGAATGCCTATATCATTCCCTTTCTACCTGTGACTCTACTTTCAAGTAAATGTGAATCTGCACCCCCAAAATGCACTACCTAGGTGCCTACCATTAAGTTTGCGAGTCCTGCTCTGATTTGCCTTACCAAAATACACCTCACATTTATCTAAATTAAACTTCATCTGCCACTCCTTGAACCATTTGATCAAGGTCCTGTTATACTCTGAAATAACCTTCTTCACTGACAACTATTCCACCAATTTTGGTTTTATCTGCACAGTTATTTATTATAACTCCTACATTCACTTTCGAATAATTTATATAAACCACAGAAAGCAATGGACACAGCACCAACCCTTGCAGTACATCACTGGTCACAGGCCTTCAGTCTGAAAAGCAACCCTCCAACACCTCCTCTGTCATTTATCTTCTTTTGTATCTAAATAGCTAGCTCTCCCTGAATTCCATGCGATCTAACTTTGCCAACCACTCTACATTGTTGAATGCCTTGCTGAAGTCCACACAGGCAACATCTACTGCTCTGCTTTTATCAATCTTCTTTGTCCCTTCTTCAATACACTCAATCAAGTTATTGAGATGCAATTTCCCATGTATAAAGTCAAGTTGACTATCCCTAATCAGTCCTTGCCTTTTCAAATGCATGTAAATCCTAGACATCAAAGCCCCCTCCAAAAAAAACTTACCAACCACTGATGTCAGGCTCACCAGTTTTTATTTCCCTGACTTTCTTACCAATTTTATTAAATAATGGCATCACATTAGACAATCTCCAGTCTTCCGGCACCTCCCCGGATGAAACAAATATCTCAGCAAAGGGTGCAGCAATCACTTCTGTAGCTTCCCACAATGTTCTGGGAGATACCTGATCAGGTCCCAGGGGTATATCCACCTTCATGCATCTTAGGCCCTCCAGAACCTCCTCCTCTGTAAAATAGACATACTTCAAGATATCACTGTTTATTTCTCCAAGTTGCCTAGCTTCTATAGCCTTCTCCACAGTAAATAATGCTCCAAAATATTTGGTTAGTATCTCACATCTTCTGAGGCTTCTCACATAGACGACCTTGTTGATCTTTAAGGAGCCTACATCTCTGTCTAGATATTCTTTTGTCCTTAATGTATTTGTAGAATTTCTTTGGATTCTCCTGAGCCCTATTTGCCAAAGCTACCTCATATCCCCTTTTTGCCCTCCTAATTTCCCTCATGAATTTACTCCTACTGCCCTTAAATTCCTTGAGGAATTCACTTGATCCCTGTTGCATGTACCTGACATATGCTTCCTTCTTACTCTTGACAAAACCTTCAATTTCTCTAGTCATTTAGCATTCCCTATGCCAACTTTGTCCTTCTCATTGACATGAATATATTGTCTCTGGACTCTTGTTATCTCATTTTTAAAGGTCTCCCATTTACCTGCAAATAGCCTCTCCCAATCAATTTTTGCCAAACACTGTAAAAATTGGCCATACTCCAATTTAAAACTTTAACTTTTAGATCATGTTTATCCTTTTCAACAATTATTTTAAAACTAATAGAATTATGATCACTGGCTCCAAAGTACTCCCCCACTGATACCTCAATCACTTGCCCCGCCTACTTTCCAAAAGAAGGTCATGTTTTGTTCCTTGTCCAGTTGGCACACTCACATACTAAAATTAAAAAAAAAATACTTGTACACACTTAAATTCCTCTCCATCCAAGTCATTAACACCATGACAGTCCTATGTTTTTAAAGTTAAAGTCCTCTTTCATTACAATTATTATTCTTACAGATATTTGAGATCTCCTTACAAATTTGCTTCTCAATTTTCCACTGACAGTTGGGGGTGGGGGGTTTGGAGGGCTATATTACAATGCCAGTCAGATGATCATCTCTTTCTTATTTTGCAGTTCTACCCAAAATAATTTCACTGGATAAACTCCGAGGAATCTCTTCCCTAAGTACAATCATAATATTATCTCTAATCAATAATGTGACTCCTCCTTCTCGCTTGCCCACTTTCTATCTTTCCTACAGCATATAAAGCCTGGAACATTATGCTGCCAGTCATAGAGTCATACAGATTGGAAATAGATCCTTTGGCCCAACCATAATCCCAAACTAAACTACTCCCACCTGCTGTGCTCGGCCAATATCACTCCAAACCTTTTTTTTAAAATTCATGTACTTATCCAAATGTCTTTTTTAACATTATAATTTTACCCGCATCCATCAGTTCCTCTGGAAGGTCATTCCACACACAAACCACTCTCTGTGTGAAAAAAAAGTTGCCTGTCACCTCCCTTTAAAGCCGTTCACCTTAAAAATATACCACCTAGTTTTGAAGTTACTCACCATAGCGAAAAGACAGCTGCCATTCTCCTTGTGTATACCCCAGAATAAGCTGAGCTTTTCTGTTGATAGCTGACACGAATAGAACGGTCCAAATGGTTTCTTACTATAACTTGATGGTTCGAATGGCTGAGTGTCATACTTACTGTGGGAAAGCATTAGCAGAACAATCAGACATGGGACAGCAATGATAATTAGGCTGCATTCGCTTTGTTAAGCTGAATGTTTAAATGGGAATTGATTCACATTCCAAATAGAGACAGTGAGCTGGCGGCTGTTGTGGCACAGTGATACTGACCCTACCTCTGAGTTAGGAGTTAAAAGTCACACAACACCAGGTCATAGTGCAACAGGTTTAATTGGAAGCACACTAGCTTTCGGAGCGACGCTCCTTCATCAGGTGATAGTGGAGGGCTCAATCCTAACAGAATTTATAGCAAAAATTTACAGTGTGGTGTAACTGAAATTATACATTGAAACATTGATTGTCTGTTAAGCCTTTCATCTGTTAGAATACAGTGATAGTTTACACATGAAAGAAGTGAAAATATCACTGTATTCTAACAGATGAAAGGGCTTAACAGACAATCAATGTTTCAATGTATAATTTCAGTTACATCACACTGTAAATTTTTGCTATGAATTCTGTGTTAGGATTGAGCCCTCCACTATCACCTGATGAAGAAGCGTCGCACAGAAAGCTAGTGTGCTTCCAATTAAACCTGTTGGACTATAACCTGGTGTTGTGTGATTTTTAACTTTGTACACCCCAGTCCAACATCGGCATCTCCAAATCTGAGTTAGGAGGCCACTTACTCCAGAATTTCATACAATACCTCTGAACAGCTTGATTAGAAAATATCTAAAACCATTCCGCCATTTACATGATGTGATTCGTCAGCTGGATCATTGCCCCACCACAACCAACACAATGTTATGTGTACGTGAGTTTTAAAGTCTATGTGCTGTCAATTCTGGTAGTTTACCTGTATCTCCCCTATTTCGCATTTCCGAGGTCCTTCATATTTCTTCAATGCCCAACCAATATTTTCAATTTCTAGCAGAAATCTCGTGGATTTCAGCCCCATTTCAGTACATTATCCAAAGATGCATAGGGAGGGCTGCGCTGTAGGAGGTGTCCACTTTCGGTCGAGGCGTAAAAGGGAACTGTACCTGCCTTCTCAGATCAATTCAACCGATTCTGTGGAATTAATTAAAAGACACTTATGCTCCATGTAATGTGGTGGATCCTCTCGGCCTGGGTGGGGAAGGGGTGCAATACTTAATCCCTTAATCAGCATCACTAGACAGATTGGACATTTATCACATTGTTCTTTTTAAGTGCTTGTTGAATGCAAATTGGCTGCTAGTTTTCTTAATTCCAGCAGGGACTAAGCTTTTTGTTTTCGCTTATATTTGATTAGAAAGGACGTGGACCAGACCAGAATTTAATGGCCAACCCTAATTGCCCAGAAGGCAGCTAAGAATCAGCTGCAACATTTTTATAAAGTAGTTATTGAAAGTTATAAACATTTAAAATAAATGAGAAGAAAACTGTTAAAAAAAATCAGCTGCACAGAACCCCGGTGTCCCTGGAGAAGGAACACGCGGTGTCCACCAATATCGTCGTGATTTTCAGAGAGAGGTGGGCGCAGCAGGGAGTGGAGTGCATCATTTCCCCCTACAACTCTATTTTGATTTAGTCTTTGCTCTCCCCTTCACTGTTTTGATCACACAGCATTGCCCTTTGATGTGAAGGGCACTGCTTGTCACTGGCCACTTAGGTGTTTCCTTTCTTCCTGGTGGTGGAAATTAAATAAAGATTTGTGCACTTGTGTCTCTCACTGTGTCTCACACCTGCACACACACAACATGGTTGCGGGGAAAAAATAAGCACTACCGCAGTTAGGCGGTAGTGCGGGGGTAAAGGGAAAAAAAAGGATTGTGAAAAAAAGAATCAGCTGCAACATTTTTATTAAATAGTTATTGAAAGTTATAAACATTTAAAATAAATGAGAAGAAAACTGTTTAAAAAATCAGCTGCGCAGAACCGCGGTGTCCCTGGAGAAGGTACACGCGGTGTCCACCAATATCGTCGTGATTTTCAGAGAGAGATGGGCGCCGCAGGGAGTGGAGTGTATCATTTCTCCCTCCAACTCTATTTTGATTTAATCCCTGCCCTCCCCTTCACTGTTTGTCCACGCAGCATTGCCCTTTGATGTGAAGGGCACTGCTTGTCACTGGCCACTCGGGTGTTTCTTTTCTCCCTGGTGGTGGAAATTAAATAAAGATTTGTGCACTTTGTGTCTCACACCCGCACACACACACAACATGGGTGCGGGGGAAAAATAAGCACTACCCCAGTTAGGCGGTAGTGTGGGGAAAATAAATAGAAAAAAAATGAAAGAACAGGAGGGTCAGACATCCCGTCACTCTGACAGATGCTCCTGAGGGAGCTGGATCAGTGTAAAAGAGAAAAAAAGTTTAAAAATCAGCTGTATTACTGTGGGTCTGAAGTTACAATTAGGCCAGATCTGATAACGATATCCTTCCTAAAGGGCCTACAGTGAACCAGACGCATTTCCCACCGACAATCGGCAACGGTTTCACAGTCATCATTAGACACTTAATCCCAGATCATTTTTGAATTCAGTTTCACCATTTGAGCCTGGATCCTCAGGACAATACGTAGCTGTCTGGATTAATAGTCAAGTGGTAACTTCACTGAGCCATCGCCTGTCTTCACAGAGTATTTCATCGGCTGTACGATGCTTTGGGGGCGTTCCTAGGCTGGGAACTGTGCTAAAGAATTCCATATTCTTTGAATGTCAACAGGAGGGTGAGTCTTTAACATTTCCACTTCATTATCTCTACATCAAGTTGATGTTTTTGGGTGTCATCCGAGAACAGCAGTGGATATGACTATCGAGGGGTAGGAAAGAGCAGGTGATGTTAGCATTGGTGGCTATTTAGCCTTCTGGTCTGCCCATCTAGAGAGCCAGCTTCTGGCATGTTTTGCCCTTTCATTGTGAAACATTTGCTGCAAATTCGCTGCACGTGGTATTTTGGATTGGAGGAACTGTTGGCTTCAGCTACAGACGAAAGAATTCAGTGAAGGCAAGACCATTCGGCCGATTAGTTTTGTCCTTTCTGCTTCTCTGAAAGGCTCTCAAATCAATAGCATCGCTTTGTCCCTGTATCCCTAACGCATAGAAACATAGAAGATAAGAGCAGGAGTAGGCCATTCAACCCTCCGAGCCTGCTACGTTATTTAATGTGATATTGGCTAATCATGGAGCTTCATGCTCCAACCCCCTCTGCCCCCCCCCCCCCGCCCTCCCCTCCCCTGTTCCAATATCCCTTGATCCCTTTATCAACAACAGCCACATTGAGCTCCTTCTAGAAAACATTCAATGCTTGGACTCGACAACTTTCTGTAATAAGGAATTCTGCAGGTTCACAATTCTCTGGCTGAAGTAATTTCGCCTCATCTCATTCCTAAAAGATCATTGGCTTATCTTATTCTTTAAACTGTGCCACAGGGTTCTGGAGTGGTTCCTCCACCACTCGAACGTCTTTCCTGCATCTAACGAATCTAATTCGGTTCGAATTTTATAAGCTTCTATGAGATTCCCACTCCTAATTTTAGAGAACACAACCCAAACAGACACATTCCCTGTTTATCCGTCAGTCTCGCCATTCCAGGAACTAATGTGGTGAGCCATCGCTACATTCCCTCCATAGCAACAACGTCCTCAGATAAGGAGACCAAAACTACATCCAAAATTCCAGGTACGTCCTCACCAATTTCCTGGATAATTTCAAATCTTTGTCCAGCTTGCTTTCAGAAGTGTCTACTGGATTCCAATATCCTTTCAAGCATAAGTTCCCAAATTTCAATTTACTCCAAGCAAAACAGAAATATTATGTTGTACGTCTTTGTTCACTCAGCCCAGATCTCCGCAGTATAAACTCCACCCTCCCGCACAGGGGGAACAACACCGCAACATCGCCAGCGCGAATCCTGCTCTCCCCAAAGCCGCGAACTCCACAGTGAGTCGACTCCCGGTGCTATCGCTCCAAGATCAGAAGAGGTAAGTTGATCAATTTGCTGGCTGGCGAATTCACAGATTCAGGCGGAAAAAGCTCAGACACAAATCCAGCTGTGGTGTTGTTGCTACTTTACCCAACTAGGGGAGGAGTGTGTGGGTTTCTCTGATAGCTTAGCTTCGAATGGTTCAGTGTTTTTGTACAAACATTGTGCTGATGCCTCGCAGTGTGTATATAACCAGTACGCACAGTAATAGGTGGCCGTGTCCTCTTTCTGTAATTTTTCGATTCTGAGGGAGAATCCGTTTTTGTTAAAATTCCAAGCTTTGAACCGATCACCAAATCCCGGATCCCGCGTTGTGCCTGATCCATAATAAAGGATTCGGGTGGGTGCCTGACCGGGTTTTTGCTGGTACCAGTGAAGGGGGTAATTGTCACTGACGGTTATTCCTTCGACTTCGCATTTGAATTGAGCGATTTTACCCACATTTTTGGTAATAGATGGGACAGTCTGTTTCAATGTTTGTGCAAAATATCCGCCTAAGGAAAGAATATACAGGGTTACAAATAACCGCTTGGTGGTTGCAAATGAACAACGATATCTGAATAATAGCGTCAGAAACACATACAGGGCAATGCGGTTACCACAATGAGCCAGTAATACAGCGACATGTTCACTCGGTCTTCAACTGTTCTCTCAAGCAGCTGGATAGAAACTAAAAAGAAATGAATCGCTTCTTTCAAACCAGTCAGTGAGACATTGGTCAGGGTTGAACCCCGCCCCCTGCCCTCCAGGTCGGTTATTTGCAATATAAACAGAAAATGTTGGAAATACTCCAGCAGTAGCTGTGGAGAGAGAAACCGAGCTAACGTTTCAGAAACCTGAGCTGGAAAACGCTGAGATGTCGACAGGGTTTTTAACCCAGAGAGAAGGCAGGGAAATAGGGAAGGGGGAGGAATCAACCAAAGGGAAATCTGTGACCGGGTGGAGGATGGGAGAGTTAGATATCTCAACGGATAGCGGTGCAAGGGAAACAGTGATAGTAATGGGAAGTAAAAGGTGGGTCCAGAGGATGTGGAAACAGCAACAGCAGAATCATGAGGTTTAATTGGATCCTGAACATCTGAGCATTTTAGGGGGTGGGAACTCCATTTTCGGCGCTTTCTGAAATCATCCCTGAGTGACCCGGCTCTAATTTTAAGATTTTGTCCAATCTTTCCGGATCTTCCCCACCACAGAAATTTATTATTCTTTATATAACATCTCCCAGATCTTTCTCATTTCAAGTATATTTGAAATCGCAAGTTTTGGGAGCGCTGCTCCTTCGTCAGGTAAAAAGTCTGACCTCTGATTTTGTCCAACTCCGCCTCTTCCGCATCCTTTCCAGCCGCTCAATTAGATCGGCCCTTCACCATGTAAGCTGAAGGGCATGCCAGCCAAAATTGTTGAATCTGTCTTCATCACTTAACTCTCTTGGTTGTGAATGAATGAGACATTCTAGAATGTCTTTTTTTTTCTCAAGCTGTTGCAGTCGAGTATTGGACGAAATAACATCAGGTGCCTCCAGGTCCAGGTCAACGACCCCTTATTGAGCCAACACTGGGTAACTTTACGCCAAAAAAGACTGCGAGGTCGCACTCAAACTCAACGAGAATTAATTGGATATTTATGCATTCTGTCACGTGGACAGTACAGTGCTCGAATTCATCAATAACCTGTTTTAGAAAAACACATTGTTTCTGTACATTCCAAAAGTGACAGTCCCACATCCCTCCCGATCGTCCCAGGTGCCATCCCATCTCCTCTCCGAAACCGGTGCTACATTCCAATCCTTGACTAAAACGGAGGCAAAAGCAAAACTCTCTGGAAAGCTCTCAGCAGGGAGCCTTCCTCAGAAATCAGTTCTCGGAACAGCAAGGGTCACTCCACACGAAACGTTAACTCGGATTTCTCTCCGCTGATGCGCCCAGACCTGCTGAGCGTTTCCTGGTAATTTGATTTTGTTTTTGATTTGCAGCATTCGCTGTTCTTTCGGTTTTTATTGTGTTAATTGCCCCCTCACAAGTCAAAATAAAAAGGCAGCTTCAAATACACATCCGCCGACATATATTTAGCCTCGCATTGAATTTTTTTAACAATGTATCCTTTGAGATACATTGGGACGATTTAGTATGTTAACGGCGCTTTATAAATAGGAGTTAATGTTTGTGTGGTGGCTGAGGGAGGAGCGATCTGAAGCGCCGTGTTTTTGTTAAGCATTTCTGCCTCTGTTGAACACTGTGCTATCCCAATAGGCGCAGTAATAAGTGGCAGCATCTTCCTTCACGATATCATTGATTATCAAAGTGCACACAGTGTTCTGCTTATCCGCTTTAAACCTGCTGCCGAATCCCGGATCCCGATTGACCTTGCTGTCATAATAAAGTATTCTGGAGGGCGCCTGACCCTCTCGGTGCTGGTACCAATGGACTATAGTGCTCCCGCTGTCTACGGTACACTTAAATCTGACACTTTTACCGAGCTTGCTCACATATGACATCGTTGTCTGTGAGAAACATTCACCCAAACGCCCATCTGAAAAAAAAGAACAAAATTCGATTGAAAACGATGATGAATGGTGGACTAACATGACGTCTAAATAAATATAAGTACGTACAAGATAAAACTAGCGCCACAATCACCCGGAACATCGTGCAGGGACCGGCTCGCTCTGTACTCTGTTCCTGCTGCTCAGGGTTATAACAATAAATGAGGCAAGGTGTCTTCCGTTCCCCTCCTCAAAGGCGGGAATTTCCTTGCTCAGCATAAATTGAACCCCCCAGTTGAGTCTCTCGTTTATAAAACGTGAGAAGACTTATTCTCCGCCTCTTTAACCGTTTCTCGTTTGTTTCTTTTGATTTCACAGTCATCGGAAGTGTTAATTCAAAATTCAGTTTAAGATTGTAACTGAAGCAGCTCCGAGTTAACCTGTTCGCTCAAGCCATGCTGAGAGATGGGAGCCGGCAGAATTGGTGGAGGGACAGAGGGATGTGGGAACAGAGTGAGTGGGGGCGAAGAGTGAAACAGACACAACGGGGGCAAAACGATCAAATTGAACTGTGAATTCGCTCCACTCTCTCAAAGGGTAGATTCCAAATACATTATCAAAGAAATATCTGCTCTGGAATCCGAATTAACTGAATTAAAGCTATTGTTTATGATCCCGTTGATCCCAAAAGAAAGCATCCCCAACAAAGATCTACGTTCGGGGTACAAGTGGTTATGTTATTGAATTTACTGAATTCATCATCTAATGGTTTAATGACCTGGAAGTATGAGATGAAATTCCATCACGGGGCCTGGAATTTTAAATTCTGACAATTATGCCCAGTTTTAAAAGCAGCAACAGCAAAAAACCGATTGAAGAGATTGTCGTTAAAAGAAATACCCTTCCCGGGGTGAAGTCTGCCCTCATTACCGAGTCTGGCCTGTATGTGATTCCGGATCCACAATAATTGCTGCCCGAGGAAAAGCCCAACAGCTACTCGAAATGAAACACTGCCACACCACCCTGAGAGTACCGGCATCACAGACCGTCCCTTCGAGGATTATCATCACCACGTTCCGCTGGACAATTCAAAGCAGCCTCGTCAGTTTGACTGAATTTAACAAAAACAAATTCCAACTGACTGAGTCTGAGTTCTGGAAAGTATATAATTGAGATGATCTGATAATGCTATGCACACTTTGGAACTGTCTTACCGTCCTCTTGATCTGTTACATACATTTGTGAGAACAATGATAATCTGTTTTGTCATCGAGTCACGGAGCTGTACAGCATGGAAACAGACGCTCAGGTCCAACCCTTCCATGCCGACCAAATATCCGAAAGAGTTCTAGTCTCATTTGGCCCAAATCCCTTTAAACCCTTCCTATTCATATACCCATCCAGATGCCTTGTCGATTTTGTAATAATACCAGCGTCCGCACCACCCTGTGTGTGAAATAGTTGCTGCTTACATCCCTTTAAAATATTTCCCCTCGCATCTCGGGGGAGGGAGGAAGAGAGGAAGGGGTTGGGGGAAGGGGGCTGAGAAATTAACAGGAGAGGGTGAGGCTGGAGGAAAGTAGCTTGGAAGGTGATAGTTAGGTGCAGATGGGGTTGGTGGTGATCGGAGCAGAGGGTGGAAGGGAGAGGTGAGAAGCAAGATGCACAGGCGGGATAGTTCAAGAGGGCAGTATTGCGTTTGGAGGATTGAATATGGGATGAGTTGAGGGGAGGGGAGATGAAGAAACTGGTGAAATTGACAGTCATGCCATGTGATTGGAAGGTCTCAAGGCAGAAGATGGGGTATACTTCCTCCAGGTGACAGGTGGCTAGGATTTGGTGGTGAAGGAGGCCCAGGACGTGAATATTCTTGGCGGAGTGGGAGGAGGTGTTGAAGTGGTCGGCCACAGGATGGTGGGATTGTTTGATGCTCATGTCCCAGAGATGTTCTCTGAAACCTTTTGTGATTGGCATCCTGTCTCCCCAATGTAGAGGAGAGCATGTCGAGAGCAATGGACACAGTAGATGAGGTGTTTGGATGTGCAGGAAAATCTCTGCCAGATGTGGAAGGATCGTTTGGGGCCTTGAATGGAGGTGGGGGCTTGGTGTGGACATAGGTTTCACATATCTTGTGGTAACAAGGGAAGGAATGTGGAATGTGGGTTGGTGGGAGGCATGGACCTAATGAGGGACTCTGGGAGAAATGGTCTCTGCAGAATGTTGATGGGGTAGGGAGAGAAATATATCTCTGTTGGCGGAGTCTCCTACTTTGAGGACAGCAATTTTCCCTCCCATGTGGTCAATGATGTCCTCCAGCACAACTCCTCCACTTTCTGTACCTCCACTCTTGAACCCCACACTTCCAATCCCTTGGTCTCACATTCCACCCCACCAATCTCCGTATACAATGCATCACCCTGTGCCATTTCCACAACCTACAGTCAGACCTACACTGGTCACAGGCCTCCAGTCTGAAAAAACCCTCCATTACCACCTTTGAGCCAGTTCTGCATCCAAATGGCTAGTTATCCCTGTATTCCATATGATCTCAACTTGCTAATCAGTCTACCATGAGCAACCTTGTGAATGCCTTACTGAAGTCAATATAGATCACCTCCACCATTGTCTCTGCATTAATACTCTTCATTACTTCTTCAAAAAACTCAATCAAGTCAGTGAGACAAAACTTCCCATGCACAAAGCCATGTTGACTATCCTCAGTCAGTCCTTGCCTTTCCAAATACATGTAAATCTTATCACTCAGGATTCCGTCCAGCAACTTGCCCACCACCGATGTTAGGCTCACTGGTCTAAAGTTCCCTGGCCTTTCCTTACCACCTTTCTTAAATTGTGGCACCACATTAGCCAACCTTCAGTTTTCCAGCACCACACTTGTGGCTATCAATGATACAACTATCTCAGCAAGGGGCCCAGGAATCATTTCTCTCACTTCCCACAGATTTATGTGGACACATGATCAGCTCGTACGGATTTATCTACCTTGCTGTGTTTAAGATTATCAACACTACCTCCTCTCTAACAGTTTTCAAAGTGTTTTTTTTCTATTTCCCCATGTTCTCCATCTTCCATATCCTATTCCACAGTATAAAAAAAGTGATGCAAAACACTCATTTAGCATTTCCCTGATCTCCTGCAATTCCACACTCTAGCAGCCTTGTTGATCCTTAAGGGGCCCTATTCTCTCCGTAGTTACTTTTTTGTCCTTAACATATTTGTCGACTGCCTTTGGATTCTCCTTAACACCATTTGCCACTGCTACCTCATTTCCTTTTTTTATCCTCCTGATTTCTCTGTGAAGTATATCCCTACTGCCTTTAAATTTTTTGAAGGATTCACTCAATCTCTGCTGTCTATACCTAACATATGCTTCCTTTGTATTCTTGACCAACCCTCAATTTCTTCAGACATCCAGCATTATGTTCAGCTTGGGATTTGCCTGGGAGCTAAGGCAACTCATTCCCTTCAAAATAGACTAACTACTGGGAAGGTAGTTCTGAGGAAGGGCATTGAACCTAAATTTTTAACTCTGATTTCTCTCTTCGGATACTGTCAGACTGCTAAGCCTTACCAGCAATTTCTGTTTTTGTAATGACTGACAGCAGACATTCCTAGAGATTCGGTGAACCCTAAATGTTATTGATCCTTCTTAAAAGATTTGGAAACTACTAATTGGAATGTAAAGAGTGCATTTACTCCACATTTTGATACTTGAATGACTCATAGATTCTTGCATCACAAATGGAGGCTATTCAGTCTATTCTGCCTGTGGCACGGTTTTGAAAAAAAACCCATAAGATTAGAGACATCCTCTTCTCTATTTCCTGTTGGCACTGCAAACCTATTTTGCCTAGAACAATTTATCTCATACAGTTTTAAAAGTCACAATTGAATTAGCACACATCATCTTGCTAATTGCATTCTCCTGCACATAAACCTTGCTGTGCAAAGTGCTCATGTCTCTTCTTCTATGGTCAGTTACATACACTTTGGTTCCTTTAGTTAAAAATATGACTGTCAATGGAAACATTTCGTTTTTATTCTCCTGAGAAAAACTGTGCATGACCCTCACACACCTCTATCAAATCTTTTTAAACTTCTGCTGCTCTAAGGAGAACAACCCAGATCTGAGATTCCCCATCCCTGCTTGCATTCTCTCCAACCTCCATGTACTCCTGGCATATGGTTTGGGACATCTTTCTAAAAGGTTGTACCTCGATATTGCCATAATGATCCCAGTTGTATTTTATGAAAGGTTGGCATGCCTTTTCTGCTTTTCATTCTGTGCCTCTTCATTGAACTCATTTCTTCCTATTGTACTTAATGGGAAGTTTGTTGGTGATGCTTGTTTATGATCCATTGTCAACAGAGCTGACCAATTCACGTAGCAGATATCTGCCATCTAGCAGGTGTACCCTGAAATTGCCCCTAGTGAGAACATAGGCAAAAGTGAGGACTGCAGATGCTGGAAATCAGAGTCTGGATTCGAATGGTGCTGGAAAAGCACATCAGGTCAGGCAGCATCTGAGGAACAGGAAAATCGATGTTTCAGGCAAAAGCCCTTCATCAGGAATCAGAATTGTCTGACCAGTTTTCCAGCACCACTCTCATCTAGACCGAGTGAGAACATGTCATAACTTTGGGTTTATGCTTTATATACGCATGGTTTCTATACCTGTCCTAAAACAAAAGAAGGACCTTGTCATACTTTTGAAAACAGCCTTTTCTCCTTATTCTGTCAACTCTTGTGTACCCTGTTTTGTAGTTTCCATCTTTTTAAAGAGCAGTGATTCACGCTGTTGGAAACCTTTGCACACTCCTCTAATGTCAGAATTTGAAAATAAGCATTTCCAATGCTTTCCATTTTAATTCATCGCCATGCCCTCTTCCTCACAATTCTGAGCTTGACCTGTTGCATGTTCAATTGAAATTCAATGCAAGCTCAAAGACTAATACCTCATTTCCAATTAGGCACTTTACAGCCTTATGGACTCAATATTGATATGAGCAGTTTCAGAACTTTGTTCCCAGTTTTAATTCTGATTTAATTCCATGTGTCAGTCTGATAAATGTCTTCCTTGTGTTTGTTTTTGGAGTTGTTCATTATTCTATTCTTCATACTAAATGTGGACAAATGCTTTGTTTCATTACAACAACCATAACCAATCCTTTTGCCTTTTGCTCTGTATCATCTTTGGCATTTAGTGTCTTTTTGTCTATCCCAAGTCCAGACCTGTCTTTTGCTCTTCCTCTGTTCCATCTCTTCCCTCTTTTCAGTTGCATAAAGAAGCATTAAGTTTAAATCAAAACAATAATTCTGCTTCTCTATCCACAGGTGATGCCAGACCCATTGAGGATTACAAGCATTTTTTACATTTATTTCTCATGATTGGATGATTTTCTGTAGTTGAATAACTGCAGGGGAAGAACGGCAAATGTGAGATAGTTGCACTGTGAGTTTTTCTTCTAAGTTGCCAGCAAACACATGTTGAATGGTTTCTTCTTATACCATAGCCAATCCATAATTCAGTGCTTTGGAAGTACTGGTGTTGGACTGGGGTATACAAAGGTAAAAATCACACAACACCAGGTTATAGTCCAACAGGTTTAAATGGAAGCACTAGCTTTTGGAGTGCTGCTCCTTCATCAGGTGGCTGTGGACATGAGGGGAGTTATCTCATGAGCAAGTTTACTTCATCATTCAATAAGATCATGGCTGATTTGATTACTCCACATTCCAGTCTGCAACAACCTTTCACTGCATTCCACCACAGAACCCTCCCCCCTCCCCGACCCCATCACTTATGAATAATCTATCTGCCTCTGCCTTCAAATCATGCAAACAATCTGTTTCCATCAATATTTGAGGAAAAGCATTCTAAAGACTCATGAACTCATGTGAGAAAGAAAGTTAGTGACCCATAGTTGATTCCTAGTTCTGGACTTTCCAAACAATGGGGGCGGTGGGAACATCTTTTCTATTTCCACCCTGTCAAGTTCCCTCAGGATCTTGTATATTTCACATTGTTGCCTCTTACTCCTTTAAACTCTAGCCAGTACAAAGTTAACTTTCTTTCAGGTATCATCCATTCCAGACTTTTGTCTACTTTAAGAATAAAACAAAAGAAACGTTTATTAACAACAGAATCAGAGAAAAACAATTACAAAACAATCCACTAGATTATTAAGAACACAGTCGTAATATCCCAAAAACCCTTTGTAAATTGAACAGAATCAGCTCTGCATCACAAGGTACACTCTGGATCAACTCACAAACATGTTGCAAATCGAGAAAAAAAATTTAGTTGCTGAATTCCTAGCAAGACCAAGTCCAGCTGATGAACTCTCTTCATCTTCAAAAAATAGTTTGGAATTGTACATACCATTTTCTTAATAGTTATTTTTAAATTCCAGATTTAGCTTCTTTCAATGCAATACTATCCCTTCAATACCTTTCTTTATAAGGACCTCAAATACTTAAATTCACTTATTTTCGATTAAATGTGTATCAATTTGCTGGTCTAGGATTAATAATAGCTTTTATTCTAAGAGGATATCACAGCTTTAAATTCCTTTCTAGGGAATACTGCCTGGCACATTTTACTCCATCAAATGACTTCTGTGCATTTCAAATCTTGAGAAATGTTTCTCCCTCAAATGAGTTCCCAGCAGTAGCTAAAAATGAAAGTCAGTGTCTCAAACATTCTTCCACTAAGTCCTCTGTGTAGTTACCTTCCTCTCACTTGAAATCATGGCCATTAAAAAGTTATTGCAAGTTCAACCACACTAACAAACCCACATTTTTAAAATTAGATTTTCAAGAATCCAAAAGTACAGCATGCAGTGTTAAAATAGATAAATAAATCTGTTTTGTCACCTGCAAAAATGGGCAGTTTCATACTTAGCCATATTATGTTCCATTTCCAAGATCTTTGCCCACTCTTATAATTTATTCTTTACTCCTTGTATAGCCTGCTTAAACCCTCTTCATAATTTAATTTCCTACCTATATTTCAAACATTTGTGTCATGCAATCTCTCTTTACCACATCCACGGTGTCATTTATTATATAGAGCCTTATACTCTGGAGTTTAGAATGAGAGATGACTGAATTGAAATACAGATTTTTGGAAAGGTCTTGACAGGGTAGACACAAGTCTTGATTCTCCTGAATGAAGGATCGGGAACAAGAGTGGAAGGGGCCATATCTTCAGGTTAATGAGTTGATTGTTCTGGACTAGAGTGAGAGAATTTTCTTCATTTCAGGTCGTGAACCTTTGGAACTTTCTACCCCAAAGCATTGAGGTCAGCTCTGAATATATATTCAAAGCCCACTCGACAAGAATTTTGTTCTTTCAATGAATCGGAGAGGTGGGGTATTGAGACAAAGCGTCAGTCATAATTGTTTTAAATGATGGAGCAGGCTCTGGGAAACATGCTTTATTCCTGTTCCTGTTTCATTTTGTCACTTGCAATTCTTGTCTTTTTTCTTCTTCCAATGGCCGTTTGAAATAAATGCAGATGAATCCATGGGGCACGATGAAAGCAACTGATATCTTTTGGAGCCCTGACCAATACTTATCTTCAATTACCATCACTAAATTAGATCTTTTACATTTATTTTACTATTCTTTGAGGGATCTTGTGTGCAACTTGGCTGCTTCAGGTCTGTGACTTACAGCAGCTTTAACAATATGATTATTATTGGGAGGTCTCCTGTTTATGAAATATAGAATGGTAACTGAGAGTAGGCTGGTCCATTCAGCTGTTTGAGCCTGTTTCACCATGCAATATGACCATGCCTGATCCAGTATCTCAGTGTCATATTTCCCCATTCACCCCATACCCCTTGATGCCTTCAAAAGAAGACGACACTATCCCTTGCAAGATGCAAAGCAAATATCAATCCTTTCTAACAAATTCCATCCAGATCCACATTTGAAGCAGTAGATAATTCATTTGATTAAAAGTTAAATTAATCCACCTCACATCTGTGAAATGTATCTGTCATCTGACCCAGGAGTGTAATTCTTTAAGAATATATATATCCTGTTCTGCAATGGATCCTATTCATTCAATCATGTGCTGAGGACAAGTTTTCCAAAGTTTCACTTTGTTGGCCAAATTTAGATAAAAATGTGTCAGAACCTCATATGCTGTGTTGTGAGTTGCCTTTCTTGGGAAAACCAGCATTATTCTGACAGCTCAGAAACCACCTGCTCCAAACAGTTGGCCTCCTCTACCTGTGTCTATATTCCAAATGTTTACCTTTGCTTGGATTCACTATGTAAATAAAGTCGCCATAGTCTGAGAAGACAATAGGTCTGCTCTCTCATTTAGAGAGAGCTGACTGGTGGTAGTTTAGCCCGAGGCTCACTGTGCCTCAGGCTAGGTGAGAAGAAAAATATACCCCTTCAAGTCAACTTCACCCAGTTCTGGAATTGAATCAAAGTTGAGGGCACCATTCTGCATCACTAAGTAGTTTTCCAGTTAACAGCGCTAACAGAAATAGTGATCAAGGGAAATGTTTGAAAACTGGTTGCAATTGCAATCAGCACACACAACTCAGCTGCTTCGCTATTGGTTCCATGAGAAGAACTGTGGAGGCTACATGGGAAAGAGTTATATTCCTCAAATTTTCTTTTTAATAAGGGAATACATTTTTGTTATATATCTGATCCCAATCCTGCAATTGCACTAATAGAGTCATAGCGATGTACAGCATGGAAACAGACACTTTGGTCGATCTTGTCCATGTTGATCAGCTATCCTCAACTAACCTAGTCCCATTGCTAGCATATGGTCTGTATTTCTCTGAACCATTCCTATTCATGTACCCATCCAGATACCTTTAAAATGTCATAATTGTACCAGCCTCCACCACTTCCTCCAACAATTTATTCAATACATTCACCATCTTCTGCATGAAAAAGTTAAATCATTTTCCTCTCACTTTAAACCTATGTACCCTGGTTTTGAACTCCCCTACCCTGGGAAAAAAGACCTTGGTTATTCACCTTATCCAGGCCCCTCATAATTTACAAAAACTTCTATAAGGTCACCCCTCAGCTTTCAACATTCCAGGGAAAACAGGTCCAGCCAGTTCAACCTCTCCCTGTCACTCAAACACTCCAACCCAGCAACATCCTTGTAAATATTTTCTGAACCTTTTCAAGTTTCATGTCTTTCCTACAGGAGGGAGAACAGAATTGAACACAGTATTCCAAAATTGTCCTGTATAATATTCCAGTGTCCTGTACAGCCACAACATAATATCCCAATGCCTATACTCAATGCACTGACCAATATAGGCAAGCACACCGAATACCTATGTCATTCCCTGTCTACCTGTGACTCTACTTTCAAGTAAATGTGAATCTGCACCCCCAAAATGCACTACCTCGGTCCCTACCATTACGTTTGCAAGTCCTGCTCTGATTTGCCTTACCAAAATACACCTCAAATTTATCTAAATTAAACTTCATCTGCTACTCCTTGAACCATTTGATCAAGGTCCTGTTATACTCTGAAATAACCTTCTTCACTGACAACTATTCCACCAATTTTGGTTTTATCTGCACAGTTATTTATTATAACTCCTACTTTCACATTCGAATAATTTATATAAACCACAGAAAGCAATGGACACAGCACCAACCCTTGCAGTACATCACTGGTCACAGGCCTTCAGTCTGAAAAGCAACCCTCCAACACCTCCTCTGTCATTTATCTTCTTTTGTATCTAAATAGCTAGCTCTCCCTGAATTCCATGCGATCTAACTTTGCCAACCACTCTACATTGTTGAATGCCTTGCTGAAGTCCACACAGGCAACATCTACTGCTCTGCTTTTATCAATCTTCTTTGTCCCTTCTTCAATACACTCAGTCAAGTTATTGAGATGCAATTTCCCATGTATAAAGTCAAGTTAACTATCCCTAATCAGTCCTTGCCTTTTCAAATGCATGTAAATCCTAGACATCAGAGCCCCCTCCAAACAAAACTGACCAACCACTGATGTCAGGCTAACCAGTTTTTATTTCCCTGACTTTCTTACCAATTTTATTAAATAATGGCATCACATTAGACAATCTCCAGTCTTCCGGCTTCTCCCTGGATGAAACAAATATCTCAGCAAAGGGTGCAGCAATCACTTCTGTAGCTTCCCACAATGTTCTGGGAGATACCTGATCAGGTCCCAGGGGTATATCCACCTTCATGCATCTTAGGCCATCCAGAACTCCTCCTCTGTAAAATAGACACACTTCAAGATATCACTGTTTATTTCTCCAAGTTGCCTAGCTTCTATAGCCTTCTCCACAGTAGATAATGCTCCAAAATATTTGGTTAGTATCTCACATCTTCTGAGGGTTCTCACCTAGACGACCTTGTTGATCTTTAAGGAGGCTACATCTCTGTCTAGTTATTCTTTTGTCTTTAATGTATTTGTAGAATTTCTTTGGATTCTCCTGAGCCCTATTTGCCAAAGCTACCTCATATCCCCTTTTTGCCCTCCTAATTTCCCTCATGAATAAACTCCTACTGCCCTTAAATTCCTTGAGGAATTCACTTGTTCCCTGTTGCCTGTACCTGACATATGCTTCCTTCTTACTCTTGACAAAACCTTCAATTTCTCTAGTCATTTAGCATTCCCTATGCCAACTTTGTCCTTCTCATTGACATGAACATATTGTCTCTGGACTCTTGTTATCTCATTTCTAAAGGTCTCCCATTTACCTGCAAATAGCCTCTCCCAATCAATTTTTGCCAAACACTGTAAAAATTGGCCATACTCCAATTTAGAACTTTAACTTTTAGATCATGTTTATCCTTTTCCACAATTATTTTAAAACTAATAGAATTATGATCACTGGCTCCAAAGTACTCCCCCACTGATACCTCAATCACTTGCCCCGCCTACTTTCTAAGAGAAGGTCATGTTTTGTTCCTTGTCTAGTTGGCACACTCACATACTAAAATTAAAAAAAATACTTGTACACACTTAAATTCCTCTCCATCCAAGTCATTAACACCATGACAGTCCTATGTTTTTAAAGTTAAAATCCTATTTCATTACAATTATTATTTAAACAGATATTTGAGATCTCCTTACAAATTTGCTTCTCAATTTTCCACTGACAGTTGGGGGTGGGGGATTTGGAGGGCTATATTACAATGCCAGTAAGATGATCATCTCTTTCTTATTTTGCAGTTCTACCCAAATAATTTCACTGGATAAACTCCGAGGAATATCTTCCCTAAGTACAATCATAATGTTATCTCTTTTTTTTAAAGATATTTTTATTAGAAATTTAATATTTTGACAGATTTACAAAAATAAACAGAACTTTCAAGCACAAACATTAATATAAAAATAGATCTTAAATATATAATCATCAAAATTCAAAGGAATGATACTAAAGAAGAAAGAAAAACAATGAAACTCAGTTAACTACTAATCTAATCCACAATTATCCAGAGTGTATAGTTGAGTCACTTACATCCTTCAAACAAGAGAAAATGTTCTCTAATACACTCGTAACAGTATAATAAAAAGGAAACTATTTCCAAACAATAAGAACAAAAAAAATAAAACATGTTTGAATGGAGATCCTCCCCATTGTTCTCAGGGGGCCTTACTTCCTTTCTAAAGGTCCACCATATCCTCTCCCAAACAGTGTCCCACCCTTAACCCGGGCGCTCCTTAATAGGATTTAGATATAATACCGAGCTAGAGTTGACAGTGAGCGCCCCACCCCCACCCCTCCCCACCCATACCTGAGTATATCTGATAGCATCAATGCCACGTACAAACACACATAACTATAAAATTACAACTCCAACAAATTACAGTTAAGTATAATAACATAAAATAGCAAGAGAAGACAACCCTGCTCCCAGAAGCAAAAGTAAAGTAGAGTAAAGTATCCATTTCTCCCCACGGAGTGTGGAAGAGGCAAGCCAACATAAATTGTCTCTTACGATTTATTTAAACGAGTCTAAAAGTTCCTTAGCCTCTTCTGGTGATCTAAAATTATACTCGGATCCTTCGTGGGTAAAGCATAACGTCGCTGGGTAGCGTAAGGTGTATTGAATATTTAAGTTCCTTAGACATTTCTTCACCTCATCAAACGCCTTCCTCCTTCGTGCCAAAGCCGGGGAGAAGTCCTGAAATAACATAATCTTGGATCCTTCATGAATCATAGCTTTAGGATCCTTTCCAAGCTTTCTGGAGGCGTCCAGGAGTATCTGCCTCTCCCTATAACTCTGCATCCGGAACAGGACCGGGCGTGGGCGCTGGTTTGGGCCAGATCCGCGCACTGCGACCCGGTAGGCCCACTCCACCCTTACCCGATCAGTTTCAGACCCCAGGTTTAAAAGCTGGGGCAACCATCGCTCCAGAAATACTACTAACTGTCCCTTCTCTTCTTGTTCAGGGAGGCCCAGAAGACGGATATTCTTTCTCCGATTTCTATTATCCAGGTCATCCATGTAGATTTCAAAGGCCCGGCCTCTCTGCTCCAGAGCTCGCACCTGTTCTGCAGCTGTTTGTGCTGCAGCCTCGGAGGTCGTGGCCTTTAGCTCCGCCCCCTCCACTCGGCCCTGTAATTCCTCGAGAGCCTGGCTGTACTTTTGTAACTTTTCTTCCAATGCATTCCATCTCTGTCTGGATTCTGCGATGAAATTGACGAGTGTCGTTTCCAGCCTGGCAATCATCTCTTCAAGGCCTGTTTTTACATCAGCTGCAGCCGGAGGAGGAGAGGAGGGTGGGGGAGGGGTCTTTGTTTTCTGAGAGCTGCGGGATCCCTTTGGTTTACTCATTATCCACTTAATATTAAACTGCTTAAATATAATAGTAAACAGCTAATTAAGGTTAGAAATTTTTTTTTGGGTGGTTTGGTAAGTGTGGTGGGGGTGAGTAACTCACTTTACCCAGGTTTTGGGAAGAGCACTGTAAACTCAGACTTGCTGAGTCGCCGCCATCTTGGATCTCATAATGTTATCTCTAATCAATAATGTGACTCCCCCTTCTCGCTTGCCCACTTTCTATCTTTCCTACAGCATATGAAGACTGGAACATTATGCTGCCAATCATAGAGTCATACAGATTGGAAATAGATCCTTTGGCCCAACCATAATCCCAAACTAAACTACTCCCACCTGCTGTGCTTAGTCAATATCCCTCGAAACGTTTCCAAATGTACATATCCAAATGTCTTTTTTAACTTTATAATTTTACCCGCATCCATCAGTTCCTCTGGAAGGTCATTCCACACACGAACCACTCTCCGTGTGAAAAAAAAAGTTGCCTGTCACATCCCTTTAAAGCCATTCACCTTAAAAATATACCACTCAGTTTTGAAGTTACTCACCATAGCGAAAAGACAGCTGCCATTCTCCTTGTGTATACCCCAGAATAAGCTGAGCTTTTCTGTTGACAGCTGACACGAATAGAACGGTCCGAATGGTTTCTTACTATAACTTGATGGTTCGAATGGCTGAGTGTCATACTTACTGTGGGAAAGCATTAGCAGAACAATCAGACATGGGACAGCAATGATAATTAGGCTGCATTCGCTTTGTTAAGCTGGATGTTGAAATGGGAATTGATTCACATTCCAAATAGAGACAGTGAGCTGGCGGCTGTTGTGGCACAGTGATACTGACCCTACCTCTGAGTTAGGAGTTAAAAGTCACACAACACCAGGTTATAGTCCAATAGGTTTAATTGGAAGCACACTAGCTTTCGGAGAGACGCTCCTTCATCAGGTGATAGTGGAGGGCTCAATCCTAACACAGAATTTATAGCAAAAATTTACAGTGTGATGTAACTGAAATTATACATTGAAACATTGATTGTCTATTAAGCCTTTCATTGTTAGAATACAGTGATAGTTTACACATGAAAGAAATGAAACTATCACTGTATTCTAACAGATGAAAGGCTTAACAGACAATCAATGTATAATTTCAGTTGCATCACACGGTAAATTTTTGCTATAAATTCTGTGTTAGGATTGAGCCCTCCACTATCACCTGATGAAGGAGCGTCTCTCGGAAAGCTAGCGTGCTTCCAATTAAACCTGTTGGACTATAACCTGGTGTTGTGTGATTTTTAACTTTGTACACCCCAGTCCAACATCGGCATCTCCAAGTCTGAGTTAGGAGGCCACTTACTCCAGAATTTCATACAATACCTCTGAACAGCTTGATTAGAAAATATCTAAAACCATTCCGCCATTTACATGATGTGATTCGTCAGCTGGATCATTGCCCCACCACTACCAACACAATGTTATGTGTACGTGAGTTTTAAAGTCTATGTGCTGTCAATTAGGGTAGTTTACCTGTATCTCCCCTATTTCGCATTTCCGAGGTCCTTCATATTTCCTCAACGCCCAACGATTATTTTCAATTTCTAGCAGAAATCTCGTGGATTTCAGCCCCATTTCAGTACATTATCCAAAGATGCATAGGGAGGGCTGCGCTGTAGGAGGTGTCCACTTTCGGTCGAGGCGTAAAAGGGAACTGTACCTGCCTTCTCAGATCAATTCAACCGATTCTGTGGAATTAATTAAAAGACACTTATGCTCCATGTAATGTGGTGGATCCTCTCGGCCTGGGTGGGGAAGGGGTGCAATACTTAATCCCTTAATCAGCATCACTAGACAGATTGGACATTTATCACATTGTTCTTTTTAGGTGCTTGTTGAATGCAAATTGGCTGCTAGTTTTCTTAATTCCAGCAGGGACGAAGCTTTTTGTTTTCGCTTTTATTCGATTAGAAAGGACGTGGACCAGACCAGAATTTAATGGCCAACCCTAATTGCCCAGAAGGCAGCTAAGAATCAGCTGCAACATTTTTTATAAAGTAGTTACTGAAAGTTATAAACATTTAAAATAAATGAGAAGAAAACTGTTTTAAAAAATCAGCTGCACAGAACCGCGGTGTCCCTGGAGAAGGTACACGCGGTGTCCACCAATATCGTCGTGATTTTCAGAGAGAGATGGGCGCAGCAGGGAGTGGACTGCATCATTTCTCCCTCCAACTCTATTTTGATTTAATCCCTGCCCTCCCCTTCACTGTTTGTCCACGCAGCATTGCCCTTTGATGTGAAGGGCACTGCTTGTCACTGGCCACTTGGGTGTTTCCTTTCTTCCTGGTGGTGGAAATTGAATGAAGATTCGCGCACCTTGTGTCTTTCACTGTGTCTCACACCTGCACACACACACAACATGGGTGCGGGGGAAAAATAAGCACTACCGCAGTTAGGCGGTAGTGTGGGGAAAAGAAATAGAAAAAGAAAATGAAAGAACAGGAGGGTCAGACATCCCGTCACTCTGACAGATGCTCCTGAGGGAGCTGGATCAGTGTAAAAGAGAGAAAAAAAAGTTTAAAAATCAGCTGTATTACTGTGGGTCTGAAGTTACAATTAGGCCAGATCTGATAACGATATCCTTCCTAAAGGGCCTACAGTGAACCAGACGCATTTCCCACCGACAATCGGCCATGGTTTCACAGTCATCCTTAGACACTTAATCCCAGATCATTTTTGAATTCAGTTTCACCATTTGAGCCTGGATCCTCAGGACAATACGTAGCTGTCTGGATTAATAGTCAAGTGGTAACATCACTGGGCCATCGCTTGTCTTCACAGAGTATTTCATCGGCTGTACGATGCTTTGGGGGCGTTCCTAGGCTGGGAACTGTGCTAAAGAATTCCATATTATTTCAATGTCAACAGGAGGGTGAGTCTTTAACATTTCCACTTCATTATCTCTACATCAAGTTGATGTTTTTGGGTGTCATCCGAGAACAGCAGTGGATATGACTATCGAGGGGTAGGAAAGAGCAGGTGATGTTAGCATTGGTGGCTATCTAACCTTCTGGTCTGCCCATCTAGAGAGCCAGCTTCTGGCATGTTTTGCCCTTTCATTGTGAAACATTTGCTGCAAATTCGCTGCACGTGGTATTTTGGATTGGAGGAACTGTTGGCTTCAGCTGCAGACGAAAGAATTCAGTAAAGGCGAGACCATTCGGCCGATTAGTTTTGTCCTTTCTGCTTCTCTGAAAGGCTCTCAAATCAATAGCATCGCTTTGTCCATGCATCCCTAACACATAGAAACGTAGAAGATAAGAGCAGGAGTAGGCCATTCAACCCTCCGAGCCTGCTATGTTATTTAATGTGATATTGGCTAATCATGGAGCTTCATGCTCCAACCCCCTCTGCCCTCTGCCCCCTCCCCTCCCCTGGTCCAATATCCCTTGATCCCTTTATCAACAACAGCTCCTTCTAGAAAACATTCAATGCTTGGACTCGACAACTTTCTGTAATAAGGAATTCTGCAGGTTCACAATTCTCTGGCTGAAGTAATTTCGCCTCATCTCATTCCTAAAAGATTATTGGTTTATCTTATTCTTTAAACTGTGCCACCTGGTTCTGGAGTCCTCCACCACTCGAACGTCTTTCCTGCATCTAACGAATCTAATTCGGTTCGAATTTTATAAGCTTCTATGAGATTCCCACTCCTAATTTTAGAGAACACAACCCAAACAGACACATTCCCTGTTTATCCGTCAGTCTCGCCATTCCAGGAACTAATGTGGTGAGCCATCGCTACATTCCCTCCATAGCAACAACGTCCTCAGATAAGGAGACCAAAACTACATCCAAAATTCCAGGTACGTCCTCACCAATTTCCTGGATAATTTCAAATCTTTGTCCAGCTTGCTTTCAGAAGTGTCTACTGGATTCCAATATCCTTTCAAGCATAAGTTCCCAAATTTCAATTTACTCCAAGCAAAACAGAAATATTATGTTGTACGTCTTTGTTCACTCAGCCCAGATCTCCGCAGTATAAACTCCACCCTCCCGCACAGGGGGAACAACACCGCAACATCGCCAGAGCGCATCCTGCTCTCCCCAAAGCCGCGAACTCCACAGTGAGTCGGCTCCCGGTGCTATCGCTCCAAGATCAGAAGAGGTAAGTTGATCAATTTGCTGGCTGGCGAATTCACGGATTCAGGCGGAAAAAGCTCAGACACAAATCCAGCTGTGGTGCTGTTGCTACTTTACCCAATTAGGGGAGGAGTGTGTGGGTTTCTCTGATAGCTTAGCTTCGAATGGTTCAGTGTTTTTGTACAAACATTGTGCTGATGCCTCGCAGTGTGTATATAACCAGTACGCACAGTAATAGGTGGCCGTGTCCTCTTTCTGTAATTTTTCGATTCTGAGGGAGAATCCGTTTTTGTTAAAATTCCAAGCTTTGAACCGATCACCAAATCCCGGAACCCGCGTTGTGCCTGATCCATAATAAAGGATTCGGGTGGGTGCCTGACCGGGTTTTTGCTGGTACCAGTGAAGGGGGTAATTGTCACTGACGGTTATTCCTTCGACTTCGCATTTGAATTGAGCGATTTTACCCACATTTTTGGTAATAGATGGGACAGTCTGTTTCAATGTTTGTGCAAAATATCCGCCTAAGGAAAGAATATACAGGGTTACAAATGACCGCTTGGTGGTTGCAAATGAACAACGATATCTGAATAATAGCGTCAGAAACACATACAGGGCAAAGCGGTTACCACAATGAGCCAGTAATACAGCGACATGTTCACTCGGTCTTCAACTGTTCTCTCAAGCAGCTGGATAGAAACTAAAAAGAAATGAATCGCTTCTTTCAAACCAATCAGTGAGACATTGGTCAGGGTTGAACCCCGCCCCCTGCCCTCCAGGTCGGTTATTTGCAATATAAACAGAAAATGTTGGAAATACTCCAGCAGCAGCTGTGGAGAGAGAAACCGAGCTAATGTTTCAGAAACCTGAGCTGGAAAACGCTGAGATGTCGACAGGGTTTTTAACCCAGAGAGAAGGCAGGGAAATAGGGAAGGGGGAGGTATCAACCAAAGGGAAATCTGTGACCGGGTGGAGGATGGGAGAGTTGGATATCTCAGTGGATAGTGGTGCAAGGGAAACAGTGATAGTAATGGGAAGTAAAAGCTGGGTCCAGAGGATGTGGAAACAGCAACAGCAGAATCGTGAGGTTTAATTGGATCCTGAACATCTGAGCATTTTAAGGGGTGGGAACTCCATTTTCGGCGCTTTCTGAAATCATCCCTGAGTGACCCGGCTCTAATTTTAAGATTTTGTCCAATCTTTCCGGATCTTCCCCACCACAGAAATTTATTATTCTTTATATAACATCTCCCAGATCTTTCTCATTTCAAGTATATTTGAAATCTCAAGTTTTGGGAGCGCTGCTCCTACGTCAGGTAAAAAGTCTGACCTCTGATTTTGTCCAACTCCGCCTCTTCCGCATCCTTTCCAGCCGCTCAATTAGATCGGCCCTTCACCATGTAAGCTGAAGGGCATGCCAGCCAAAATAGTTGAATCTGTCTTCATCACTTAACTCTCTTGGTTGTGAATGAATGAGACATTCTAGAATGTCTTTTTTTTTCTCAAGCTGTTGCAGTCGAGTATTGGACGAAATAACATCAGGTGCCTCCAGGTCCAGGTCAACGACCCCTTATTGAGCCAACACTGGGTAAGTTTACGCCAAAAAAGACTCCAAGGTCGCACTCAAGCTCAACGAGAATTAATTGGATATTTATGCATTCTGTCACGTAGACAGTACAGTGCTCGAATTCAGCAATAGCCTGTTTTAGAAAATCACATTGTTTCTGTATATTCCAAAAGTGACAGTCCCACACCCCTCCCGATCGTCCCAGGTGCCATCCCATCTCCTCTCCGAAACCGGTGCTACATTCCAATCCTTGACTAAAACGGAGGCAAAAGCAAAACTCTCTGGAAAGCTCTCAGCAGGGAGCCTTCCTCAGAAATCAGTTCTCGGAACAGCAAGGGTCACTCCACACGAAACGTTAACTCGGATTTCTCTCCGCTGATGCGCCCAGACCTGCTGACCGTTTCCTGGTAATTTGATTTTGTTTTTGATTTGCAGCATTCGCTGTTCTTTCGGTTTTTATTGTGTTAATTGCCCCCTCACAAGTCAAAATAAAAAGGCAGCTTCAAATACACATCCGCCGACATATATTTAGCCTCGCATTGAATTTTTTTAACAATGTATCCTTTGAGACACATTGGGACGATTTAGTATGTTAACGGCGCTTTATAAATAGGAGTTAATGTTTGTGTGGTGGCGGAGGGAGGAGCGATCTGAAGCGCCGTGTTTTTGTTAAGCATTTCTGCCTCTGTTGAACACTGTGCTATATCAATAGGCGCAGTAATAAGTGGCAGCATCTTCCTTCACGATGTCATTGATTATCAAAGTGCACATAGTGTTCTGCTTATCCGCTTTAAACCTGCTGCCGAATCCCGGATCCCGATTGACCTTGTTCTCATAATAAAGTATTCTGGAGGGCGCCTGACCCTCTCGGTGCTGGTACCAATGGACTATAGTGCTCCCGCTGTCTACGGTACACTTAAATCTGGCACTTTTACCGAGCTTGCTCACATATGACATCGGTGTCTGTGAGAAACATTCACCCAAACGCCCATCTGAAAAAAAAGAACAAAATTCGATTGAAAACGATGATGAATGGTGGACTAACATGACGTCTAAATAAATATAAGTGCGTACAAGATAGAACTAGCGCCACAATCACCCGGAACATTGTGCAGGGACCGGCTCGCTCTGTACTCTGTTCCTGCTGCTCAGGGTTATGACAATAAATGAGGCAAGGTGTCTTCCGTTCCCCTCCTCAAAGGCGGGAATTTCCTTGCTCAGCATAAATTGAACCCCCCAGTTGAGTCTCTCGTTTATAAAACGCGAGAAGACTTATTCTCCGCCTCTTTTACCGTTTCTCGTTTGTTTCTTTTGATTTCACAGTCACCGGAAGTGTTAATTCAAAATTCAGTTTAAGATTGTAACTGAAGCAGCTCCGAGTTAACCTGTTCGCTCAAGCCATGCTGAGAGATGGGAGCCGGCAGAATTGGTGGAGGGACAGAGGGATGTGGGAACAGAGTGAGTGGGGGCGAAGAGTGAAACAGACACAACGGGGGCAAAACGATCAAATTTAACAGTGAATTCGCTCCACTCTCTCAAAGGGTAGATTCCAAATACATTATCAAAGAAATATCTGCTTGAAGTCCGAATTAGCTGAATTGAAGCTATTGTTTATGATCCCGTTGATCCCGAAAGAAAGCATCCCCAACAAAGATCTACGTTCGGGGTACAAGTGGTTATGTAATTGAATTTACTGAATTCATCATCTCATGGTTTAATGACCTGGAAGTATGAGATGAAATTCCATCACGGGGCCTGGAATTTTAAATTTTGACAATTATGCCCAGTTTTAAAAGCAGCAACAGCAAAAAACCGATTGAAGAGATTGTCGTTAAAAGAAATACCCTTCCCGGGGTGAAGTCTGCCCTCATTACCGAGTCTGGCCTGTATGTGATTCCGGATCCACAATAATTGCTGCCCGAGGAAAAGCCCAACAGCTACTCGAAATGAAACACTGTCACACCACCCTGAGAGTACCGGCATCACAGACCGTCCCTTCGAGGATTATCAGCACCACGTTCCGCTGGACAATTCAAAGCAGCCTCGTCAGTTTGACTGAATTTAACAAAAAAAAATCCAACTGACTGAGTCTGAGTTCTGGAAAGTATATAATTGAGATGATCTGATAATGCTATGCACACTTTGGAACTGTCTTACCGTCCTCTTGATCTGTTACATACATTTGTGAGAACCGTGATAATCTGTATTGTCATCGAGTCACGGAGCTGTACAGCATGGAAACAGACGCTCAGGTCCAACCCTTCCATGCCGACCAAATATCCGAAAGAGTTCTAGTCTCATTTGGCCCAAATCCCTTTAAACCCTTCCTATTCATATACCCATCCAGATGCCTTGTCAATTTTGTAATAATACCAGCGTCCGCACCACCCTGTGTGTGAAAAAGTTGCTGCTTACATCCCTTTAAGATTATCGACACTACCTCCTCTCTAACAGTTTTCAAAGTGTTTTTTTTCTATTTCCCCATGTTCTCCATCTTCCATATCCTATTCTACAGTATAAAAAAAGTGATGCAAAACACTCATTTAGCATTTCCCTGATCTCCTGCAATTCCACACTCTAGCAGCCTTGCCGATCCTTAAGGGGCCCTATTCTCTCCGTAGTTACTTTTTTGTCCTTAACATATTTGTCGACTGCCTTTGGATTCTCCTTAACACCATTTGCCACTGCTACCTCATTTCCTTTTTTTATCCTCCTGATTTCTCTGTGAAGTATATCCCTACTGCCTTTAAATTTTTTGAAGGATTCACTCAATCTCTGCTGTCTATACCTAACATATGCTTCCTTCGTATTCTTGACCAACCCTCAATTTCTTCAGACATCCAGCATTATGTTCAGCTTGGGATTTGCCTGGGAGCTAAGGCAATTCATTCCCTTCAAAATAGACTAACTACTGGGAAGGTAGTTCTGAGGAAGGGCATTGAACCTAAATTTTTAACTCTGATTTCTCTCTTCGGATACTGTCAGACTGCTAAGCCTTACCAGCAATTTCTGTTTTTGTAATGACTGACAGTAGACATTCCTAGAGATTCGGTGAACCCTAAATGTTATTGATCCTTCTTAAAAGATTTGGAAACTACTAATTGGAATGTAAAGAGTGCATTTACTCCACGTTTTGATACTTGAATGACTCATAGATTCTTGCATCACAAATGGAGGCTATTCAGTCTATTCTGCCTGTGGCACAGTTTTGAAAAAAAAACCCATAAGATTAGAGACATCCTCTTCTCTATTTCCTGTTGGCACTGCAAACCTATTTTGCCTAGAACAATTTATCTCATACAGTTTTAAAAGTCACAATTGAATTAGCACACATCATCTTGCTAATTGCATTCTCCTGCACATAAACCTTGCTGTGCAAAGTGCACATGTCTCTTCTTCTATGGTCAGATACATACACTTTGGTTCCTTTAGTTAAAAATATGACTGTCAATGGAAACATTTCGTTTTTATTCTCCTGAGAAAAACTGTGCATGACCCTCACACACCTCTATCAAATCTTTTTAAACTTCTGCTGCTCTAAGGAGAACAACCCAGATCTGAGATTCCCCATCCCTGCTTGCATTCTCGCCAACCTCCATGTACTCCTGGCATATGGTTTGGGACATCTTTCTGAAAGGTTGTACCTCGATATTGCCATAATGATCCCAGTTGTATTTTATGAAAGGTTGGCATGCCTTTTCTGCTTTTCATTCTGTGCCTCTTCATTGAACCCATTTCTTCCTATTGTACTTAATGGGAAGTTTGTTGGTGATGCTTGTTTATGATCCATTGTCAACAGAGCTGACCAATTCACGTAGCAGATATCTGCCATCTAGCAGGTGTACCCTGAAATTGCCCCTAGTGAGAACATAGGCAAAAGTGAGGACTGCAGATGCTGGGAATCAGAGTCTGGATTCGAATGGTGCTGGAAAAGCACATCAGGTCAGGCAGCATCTGAGGAACAGGAAAATCGATGTTTCAGGCAAAAGCCCTTCATCAGGAATCAGAATTGTCTGACCAGTTTTCCAGCACCACTCTCATCTAGACCGAGTGAGAACATGTCATAACTTTGAGTTTATGCTTTATATGCGCATGGTTTCTATACCTGTCCTTAAACAAAGGAAGGACCTTGACATACTTTTGAAAACAGCCTTTTCTCCTTATTCTGTCAACTCTTGTGTACCCTGTTTTGTAATTTCCATCTTTTTAAAGAGCAGTGATTCACGCTGTTGGAAACCTTTGCACACTCCTCTAATGTCAGAATTTGAAAATAAGCATTTCCAATGCTTTCCATTTTAATTCATCGCCATGCCCTCTTCATCACAATTCTGAGCTTGACCTCTTGCATGTTCAATTGAAATTCAATGCAAGCTCAAAGACTAATACCTTATTTCCAATTAGGCACTTTACAGCCTTATGGACTCAATATTGATATGAGCAGTTTCAGAACTTTGTTCCCAGTTTTAATTCTGATTTAATTCCATGTGTCAGTCTGATAAATGTCTTCCTCGTGTTTGTTTTTGGAGTTGTTCATTATTCTAGTCTTCATACCAAATGTGGACAAATGCTTTGTTTCATTACAACAACCTTAACCAATCCTTTTGCCTTTTGCTCTGTATCATCCTTGGCATTTAGTGTCTTTTTGTCTATCCCAAGTCCAGACCTGTCTTTTGCTCTTCCTCTGTTCCATCTCTTCGCTCTTTTCAGTGGCATAAAGAAGCATTAAGTTTAAATCAAAACAATAATTCTGTTTCTCTATCCACAGGTGATGCCAGACCCATTGAGGATTACAAGCATTTTTTACATTTATTTCTCATGATTGGATGATTTTCTGTAGTTGAATAACTGCAGGGGAAGAACGGCAAATGTGAGACAGTTGCACTGTGAGTTTTTCTTCTAAGTTGCCAGCAAACACATGTTGAATGCTTTCTTCTTATACCATAGCCAATCCATAATTCAGTGCTTTGGAAGTACTGGTGTTGGACTGGGGTACACAAAGGTAAAAATCACACAACACCAGGTTATAGTCCAACAGGTTTAAATGGAAGCACTAGCTTTTGGAGTGCTGCTCCTTCATCAGGTGGCTGTGGACATGAGGTGAGTTATCTCATGAGCAAGTTTACTTCATCATTCAATAAGATCATGGCTGATTTGATTACTCCACATTCCAGTCTGCAACAACCTTTCACTGCATTCCACCACAGAACCCTCCCCCCTCCCCGACCCCATCACTTATGAATAATCTATCAGCCTCTGCCTTCAAATCATGCAAACAATCTGTTTCCATCAATATTTGAGGAAAAGCATTCTAAAGACTCATGATCTCATGTGAGAAAGAAAGTTAGTGACCCATAGTTGATTCCTAGTTCTGGACTTTCCAAACAATGGGGGCGGTGGGAACATCTTTTCTATTTCCACCCTGTCAAGTTCCCTCAGGATCTTGTATATTTCACATTGTTGCCTCTTACTCCTTTAAACTCTAGCCAGTACAAAGTTAACTTTCTTTCAGGTATCATCCATTCCAGACTTTTGTCTACTTTAAGAATAAAACAAAAGAAACATTTATTAACAACAGAATCAGAGAAAAACAATTACAAAACAATCCACTAGATTATTAAGAACACAGTCGTAATATCCCAAAAACCCTTTGTAAATTGAACAGAATCAGCTCTGCATCACAAGGTACACTCTGGATCAACTCACAAACATGTTGCAAATCGAGAAAAAAATTTAGTTGCTGAATTCCTAGCAAGACCAAGTCCAGCTGATGAACTCTCTTCATCTTCAAAAAATACTTTGGAATTGTACATACCATTTTCTTAATAGTTATTTTTAAATTCCAGATTTAGCTTCTTTCAATGCAATACTATCCCTTCAATACCTTTCTTTATAAGGACCTCAAATACTTAAATTCACTTATTTTCGATTAAATGTGTACCAATTTGCTGGTCTAGGATTAATAATAGCTTTTATTCTAAGAGGATATCACAGCTTTAAATTCCTTTCTAGGGAATACTGCCTGGCACATTTTACTCCATCAAATGACTTCTGTGCATTTCAAATCTTGAGAAATGTTTCTCCCTCAAATGAGTTCCTAGCAGTAGCTAAAAATGAAAGTCAGTGTCTCAAACATTCTTCCACTAAGTCCTCTGTGTAATTACCTTCCTCTCACTTGAAATCATGGCCATTTAAAAGTTATTGCAAGTTCAACCACACTAAAAAACCCACATTTTTAAAATTAGATTTTCAAGTATCCAAAAGTACAGCATGCAGTGTTAAAATAGATAAATAAATCTGTTTTGTCACCTGCAAAAAGGGGCAGTTTCATACTTAGCCATATTATGTTCCATTTCCCAGATCTTTGCCCACTCCTATAATTTATTCTTTACTCCTTGTATAGCCTGCTTAAACCCTCTTCATAATTTGATTTCCTACCTATATTTCAAACATTTGTGTCATGCAATCTCTCTTTACCACATCCACGGTGTCATTTATTATATAGAGCCTTATACTCTGGAGTTTAGACTGAGAGATGACTGAATTGAAATACAGATTTTTGGAAAGGTCTTGACAGGATAGACACAAGTCTTGATTCTCCTGAATGGAGGGTCTGGAACAAGAGTGGAAGGGGCCATATCTTCAGGTTAATGAGTTGATTGTTCTGGACTAGAGTGAGAGAATTTTCTTCATTTCAGGTCGTGAACCTTTGGAACTTTCTATCCCAAAGCATTGAGGTCAGCTCTGAATATATATTCAAAGCCCACTCGACAAGAATTTTGTTCTTTCAGTGAATCGGAGAGGTGGGGTATTGAGACAAAGCGTCAGTCATAATTGTTTTAAATGATGGAGCAGGCTCTGGGAAACATGCTTTATTCCTGTTCCTGTTTCATTTTGTCACTTGCAATTTTTATCTTTTTTCTTCTTCCAATGGCCGTTTGAAATAAATGCAGATGAATCCACGGGGCACGATGAAAGCAACTGATATCTTTTGGAGCCCTGACCAATACTTATCTTCAATTACCATCACTAAATTAGATCTTTTACATTTATTTTACTATTCTTTGAGGGATCTTGTGTGCAACTTGGCTGCTTCAGGTCTGTGACTTACAGCAGCTTTAACAATATGATTATTATTGGGAGGTCTCCTGTTTATGAAATATAGAATGGTAACTGAGAGTAGGCTGGTCCATTCAGCTGTTTGAGCCTGTTTCACCATGCAATATGACCATGCCTGATCCAGTATCTCAGTGTCATATTTCCCCATTCACCCCATACCCCTTGATGCCTTCAAAAGAAGACGACACTATCCCTTGCAACATGCAAAGCAAATATCAATCCTTTCTAACAAATTCCATCCAGATCCACATTTGAAGCAGTAGATAATTCATTTGATTAAAAGTTAAATTAATCCACCTCACATCTGTGAAATGTATCTGTCATCTGACCCAGGAGTGTAATTCTTTAAGAATATATATATCCTGTTCTGCAATGGATCCTATTCATTCAATCATGTGCTGAGGACAAGTTTTCCAAAGTTTCACTTTGTTGGCCAAATTTAGATAAAAATGTGACAGAACCTCATATGCTGTGTTGTGAGTTGCCTTTCTTGGGAAAACCAGCATTATTCTGACAGCTCAGAAACCACCTGCTCCAAACAGTTGGCCTTCTCTACCAGTGTCTATATTCCAAATGTTTACCTTTGCTTGGATTCACTATGTAAATAAAGTCGCCATAGTCTGAGAAGACAATAGGTCTGCTCTCTCGTTTAGAGAGAGCTGACTGGTGGTAGTTTAGCCCGAGGCTCACTGTGCCTCAGGCTAGGTGAGAAGAAATATATACCCCTTCAAGTCAACTTCACCCAGTTCTGGAATTGAATCAAAGTTAAGTGCACCATTCTGCATCACTAAGTAGTTTTCCAGTTAACAGCGCTAACAGAAATAGTGATCAAGGGAAATGTTTGAAAACTGGTTGCAATTGCAATCAGCACACACAACTCAGCTGCTTCGCTATTGGTTCCATGAGAAGAACTGTGGAGGCTACATGGGAAAGAGTTATATTCCTCAAATTTTCTTTTTAATAAGGGAATACATTTTTGTTATATATCTGATCCCAATCCTGCAATTGCACTAATAGAGTCATAGCGATGTACAGCATGGAAACAGACACTTTGGTCGATCTTGTCCATGTTGATCAGCTATCCTCAACTAACCTAGTCCCATTGCTAGCATATGGTCTGTATTTCTCTGAACCATTCCTATTCATGTACCCATCCAGATACCTTTAAAATGTCATAATTGTACCAGCCTCAACCACTTCCTCCAACAATTTATTCAATACATTCACCATCTTCTGCATGAAAAAGTTAAATCATTTTCCTCTCACTTTAAACCTATGTACCCTCGTTTTGAACTCCCCTACCCTGGGAAAAAAGACCTTGGTTATTCACCTTATCCAGGCCCCTCATAATTTACAAAAACTTCTATAAGGTCACCCCTCAGCTTTCAACATTCCAGGGAAAACAGGTCCAGCCAGTTCAACCTCTCCCTGTCACTCAAACACTCCAACCCTGCAACATCCTTGTAAATATTTTCTGAACCTTTTCAAGTTTCATGTCTTTCCTACAGGAGGGAGAACAGAATTGAACACAGTATTCCAAAATTGTCCTGTACAATATTCCAGTGTCCTGTACAGCCACAACATAATATCCCAATGCCTATACTCAATGCACTGACCAATATAGGCAAGCACACCGAATACCTATGTCATTCCCTGTCTACCTGTGACTCTACTTTCAAGTAAATGTGAATCTGCACCCCCAAAATGCACTACCTCGGTCCCTACCATTAAGTTTGCAAGTCCTGCTCTGATTTGCCTTACCAAAATACACCTCATATTTATCTAAATTAAACTTCATCTGCTACTCCTTGAACCATTTAATCAAGGTCCTGTTATACTCTGAAATAACCTTCTTCACTGACAACTATTCCACCAATTTTGGTTTTATCTGCACAGTTATTTATTATAACTCCTACTTTCACATTCGAATAATTTATATAAACCACAGAAAGCAATGGACACAGCACCAACCCTTGCAGTACATCACTGGTCACAGGCTTTCAGTCTGAAAAGCAACCCTCCAACACCTCCTCTGTCATTTATCTTCTTTTGTATCTAAATAGCTAGCTCTCCCTGAATTCCATGCGATCTAACTTTGCCAACCACTCTACATTGTTGAATGCCTTGCTGAAGTCCACACAGGCAACATCTACTGCTCTGCTTTTATCAATCTTCTTTGTCCCTTCTTCAATACACTCAATCAAGTTATTGAGATGCAATTTCCCATGTATAAAGTCAAGTTAACTATCCCTAATCAGTCCTTGCCTTTTCAAATGCATGTAAATCCTAGACATCAGAGCCCCCTCCAAAAAAAACTGACCAACCACTGATGTCAGGCTAACCAGTTTTTATTTCCCTGACTTTCTTACCAATTTTATTAAATAATGGCATCACATTAGACAAACTCCAGTCTTCCGGCACCTCCCTGGATGAAACAAATATCTCAGCAAAGGGTGCAGCAATCACTTCTGTAGCTTCCCACAATGTTCTGGGAGATACCTGATCAGGTCCCAGGGGTATATCCACCTTCATGCATCTTAGGCCATCCAGGACCTCCTCCTCTGTAAAATAGACACACTTCAAGATATCACTGTTTATTTCTCCAAGTTGCCTAGCTTCTATAGCCTTCTCCACAGTAGATAATGCTCCAAAATATTTGGTTAGTATCTCACATCTTCTGAGGCTTCTCACCTAGACGACCTTGTTGATCTTTAAGGAGCCTACATCTCTGTCTAGTTATTCTTTTGTCTTTAATGTATTTGTAGAATTTCTTTGGATTCTCCGGAGCCCTATTTGCCAAAGCTACCTCATATCCCCTTTTGCCCTCCTAATTTCCCTCATGAATAAACTCCTACTGCCCTTAAATTCCTTGAGGAATTCACTTGTTCCCTGTTGCCTGTACCTGACATATGCTTCCTTCTTACTCTTGACAAAACCTTCAATTTCTCTAGTCATTTAGCATTCCCTACGCCAACTTTGTCCTTCTCATTGACATGAACATATTGTCTCTGGACTCTTGTTATCTCATTTCTAAAGGTCTCCCATTTACCTGCAAATAGCCTCTCCCAATCAATTTTTGCCAAACACTGTAAAAATTGGCCATACTCCAATTTAGAACTTTAACTTTTAGATCATGTTTATCCTTTTCCACAATTATTTTAAAACTAATAGAATTATGATCACTGGCCCCAAAGTACTCCCCCACTGATACCTCAATCACTTGCCCCGCCTACTTTCTAAGAGAAGGTCATGTTTTGTTCCTTGTCTAGTTGGCACACTCACATACTAAAATTAAAAAAAAATACTTGTACACACTTAAATTCCTCTCCATCCAAGTCATTAACACCATGACAGTCCTATGTTTTTAAAGTTAAAGTCCTCTTTCATTACAATTATTATTCTTACAGATATTTGAGATCTCCTTACAAATTTGCTTCTCAATTTTCCACTGACAGTTGGGGGTGGGGGGTTTGGAGGGCTATATTACAATGCCAGTAAGATGATCATCTCTTTCTTATTTTGCAGTTCCACCCAAATAACTCCAAGGAATCTCTTCCCTAAGTACAATCATAATATTATCTCTAATCAATAATGTGACTCCTCCTTCTCGCTTGCCCACTTTCTATCTTTCCTACAGCATATAAAGCCTGGAACATTATGCTGCCAGTCATAGAGTCATACAGATTGGAAATAGATCCTTTGGCCCAACCATAATCCCAAACTAAACTACTCCCACCTGCTGTGCTCGGCCAATATCCCTCCAAACCTTTTTTTTTAATTCATGTACTTATCCAAATGTCTTTTTTAACATTATAATTTTACCCGCATCCATCAGTTCCTCTGGAAGGTCATTCCACACACGAACCACTCTCTGTGTGAAAAAAAAGTTGCTTGTCACCTCTCTTTACAGCCGTTCACCTTAAAAATATACCATCTAGTTTTGAAGTTACTCACTATAGCGAAAAGACAGCTGCCATTCTCCTTGTGTATACCCCAGAATAAGCTGAGCTTTTCTGTTGATAGCTGACACGAATAGAACGGTCCAAATGGTTTCTTACTATAACTTGATGGTTCGAATGGCTGAGTGTCATACTTACTGTGGGAAAGCATTAGCAGAACAATCAGACATGGGGCAGCAATGATAATTAGGCTGCATTCGCTTTGTTAAGCTGGATGTTTAAATGGGAATTGATTCACATTCCAAATAGAGACAGTGAGCTGGCGGCTGTTGTGGCACAGTGATACTGACCCTATCTCTGAGTTACGAGTTAAAAGTCACACAACACCAGGTTATAGTGCAACAGGTTTAATTGGAAGCACACTAGCTTTCGGAGCGACGCTCCTTCATCAGGTGATAGTGGAGGGCTCAATCCTAACAGAATTTATAGCAAAAATTTACAGTGTGGTGTAACTGAAATTATACATTGAAACATTGATTGTCTGTTAAGCCTTTCATCTGTTAGAATACAGTGATAGTTTACACATGAAAGAAGTGAAAATATCACTGTATTCTAACAGATGAAAGGGTTTAACAAACAATCAATGTTTCAATGTATAATTTCAGTTACATCACACTGTAAATTTTTGCTATGAATTCTGTGTTAGGATTGAGCCCTCCACTATCACCTGATGAAGGAGCGTCGGTCAGAAAGCTAGTGTGCTTCCAATTAAACCTGTTGGACTATAACCTGGTGTTGTGTGATTTTTAACTTTGTACACCCCAGTCCAACATCGGCATCTCCAAATCTGAGTTAGGAGGCCACTTACTCCAGAATTTCATACAATACCTCTGAACAGCTTGATTAGAAAATATCTAAAACCATTCCGCCATTTACATGATGTGATTCGTCAGCTGGATCATTGCCCCACCACTACCAACACAATGTTATGTGTACGTGAGTTTTAAAATCTATGTGCTGTCAATTCTGGTAGTTTACCTGTATCTCCCCTATTTCGCACTTCCGAGGTCCTTCATATTTCTTCAATGCCCAACGACTATTTTCAATTTCTAGCAGAAATCTCGCGGATTTAAGCCCCATTTCAGTACATTATCCAAAGATGCATAGGGAGGGCTGCGCTGTAGGAGGTGTCCACTTTCGTTCGAGGCGTAAAAGGGAACTGTACCTGCCTTCTCAGATCAATTCAACCGATTCTGTGGAATTATTTAAAAGACACTTAAGCTCCATATAATGTGGTGGATCCCCTCGGCCTGGGTGGGGAAGGGGTGCAATACTTAATCCCTTAATCAGCATCACTAGACAGATTGGACATTTATCACATTGTTCTTTTTAAGTGCTTGTTGAACGGTAGGCGGTAGTGTGGGGAAAATAAATAGAAAAAGAAAATGAAAGAACAGGAGGGTCAGATATCCCGTCACTCTGACAGATGCTCCTGAGGGAGCTGGATCAGTGTAAAAGAGAGAGAAAAAAGTTTAAAAATCAGCTGTATTACTGTGGATCTGAAGTTACAATTAGGCCAGATCTGATAACGATGTCCTTCCTAAAGGGCCTACAGTGAACCAGACGCATTTCCCACCGACAATCGGCAACGGTTTCACAGTCATCCTTAGACACTTAATCCCAGATCATTTTTGAATTCAGTTTCACCATTTGAGCCTGGATCCTCAGGACAATACGTAGCTGTCTGGATTAATAGTCAAGTGGTAACATCACTGGGCCATCGCCTGTCTTCACAGAGTATTTCATCGGCTGTACGATGCTTTGGGGGCGTTCCTAGGCTGGGAACTGTGCTAAAGAATTCCATATTCTTTGAATGTCAACAGGAGGGTGAGTCTTTAACATTTCCACTTCATTATCTCTACATCAAGTTGATGTTTTTGTGTGTCATCCGAGAACAGCAGTGGATATGACTATCGAGGGGTAGGAAAGAGCAGGTGATGTTAGCATTGGTGGCTATTTAACCTTCTGGTCTGCCCATCTAGAGAGCCAGCTTCTGGCATGTTTTGCCCTTTCATTGTGAAACATTTGCTGCAAATTCGCTGCACGTGGTATTTTGGATTGGAGGAACTGTTGGCTTCAGCTACAGACGAAAGAATTCAGTAAAGGCGAGACCATTCGGCCGATTAGTTTTGTCCTTTCTGCTTCTCTGAAAGGCTCTCAAATCAATAGCATCGCTTTGTCCCTGTATCCCTAACACATAGAAACATAGAAGATAAGAGCAGGAGTAGGCCATTCAACCCTCCAAGCCTGCTACGTTATTTAATGTGATATTGGCTAATCATGGAGCTTCATTCTCCAACCCCCTCTGCCCCCCCGCCCTCCCCTCCCCAGTTCCAATATCCCTTGATCCCTTTATCAACAACAGCCACATTGAGCTCCTTCTAGAAAACATTCAATGCTTGGACTCGACAACTTTCTGCAATAAGGAATTCTGCAGGTTCACAATTCTCTGGCTGAAGTAATGTCGCCTCATCTCATTCCTAAAAGATCATTGGCTTATCTTATTCTTTAAACTGTGCCACCGGGTTCTGGAGTGGTTCCTCCACCACTCGAACGTCTTTCCTGCATCTAACGAATCTAATTCGGTTCGAATTTTATAAGCTTCTATGAGATTCCCACTCCTAATTTTAGAGAACACAACCCAAACAGACACATTCCCTGTTTATCCGTCAGTCTCGCCATTCCAGGAACTAATGTGGTGAGCCATCGCTACATTCCCTCCATAGCAACAACGTCCTCAGATAAGGAGACCAAAACTACATCCAAAATTCCAGGTACGTCCTCACCAATTTCCTGGATAATTTCAAATCTTTGTCCAGCTTGCTTTCAGAAGTGTCTACTGGATTCCAATATCCTTTCAAGCATAAGTTCCCAAATTTCAATTTACTCCAAGCAAAACAGAAATATTATGTTGTACGTCTTTGTTCACTCAGCCCAGATCTCCGCAGTATAAACTCCACCCTCCCGCACAGGGGGAACAACACCGCAATATCGCCAGAGCGCATCCTGCTCTCCCCAAAGCCGCGAACTCCACAGTGAGTCGGCTCCCGGTGCTATCGCTCCAAGATCAGAAGAGGTAAGTTGATCAATTTGCTGGCTGGCGAATTCACGGATTCAGGCGGAAAAAGCTCAGACACAAATCCAGCTGTGGTGTTGTTGCTACTTTACCCAACTAGGGGAGGAGTGTGTGGGTTTCTCTGATAGCTTAGCTTCGAATGGTTCAGTGTTTTTGTACATTGTGCTGATGCCTCGCAGTGTGTATATATCCAGCACGCACAGTAATAGGTGGCCGTGTCCTCTTTCTGTAATTTTTCGATTCTGAGGGAGAATCCGTTTTTGTTAAAATTCCAAGCTTTGAACCGATCACCAAATCCCGGATCCCGCGTTGTGCCTGATCCATAATAAAGGATTCGGGTGGGTGCCTGACCGGGTTTTTGCTGGTACCAGTGAAGGGGGTCATTGTCACTGACGGTTATTCCTTCGACTTCGCATTTGAATTGAGCGATTTTACCCACATTTTTGGTAATAGATGGGACAGTCTGTTTCAATGTTTGTGCAAAATATCCGCCTAAGGAAAGAATATACAGGGTTACAAATGACCGCTTGGTGGTTGCAAATGAACAACGATATCTGAATAATAGCGTCAGAAACACATACAGGGCAAAGCGGTTACCACAATGAGCCAGTAATACAGCGACATGTTCACTCGGTCTTCAACTGTTCTCTCAAGCAGCTGGATAGAAACTAAAAAGAAATGAATCGCTTCTTTCAAACCAATCAGTGAGACATTGGTCAGGGTTGAACCCCGCCCCCTGCCCTCCAGGTCGGTTATTTGCAATATAAACAGAAAATGTTGGAAATACTCCAGCAGCAGCTGTGGAGAGAGAAACCGAGCTAACGTTTCAGAAACCTGAGCTGGAAAACGCTGAGATGTCGACAGGGTTTTTAACCCAGAGAGAAGGCAGGGAAATAGGGAAGGGGGAGGTATCAACCAAAGGGAAATCTGTGACCGGGTGGAGGATGGGAGAGTTAGATATCTCAACGGATAGCGGTGCAAGGGAAACAGTGATAGTAATGGGAAGTAAAAGGTGGGTCCAGAGGATGTGGAAACAGCAACAGCAGAATCATGAGGTTTAATTGGATCCTGAACATCTGAGCATTTTAGGGGGTGGGAACTCCATTTTCGGCGCTTTCTGAAATCATCCCTGAGTGACCCGGCTCTAATTTTAAGATTTTGTCCAATCTTTCCGGATCTTCCCCACCACAGAAATTTATTATTCTTTATATAACATCTCCCAGATCTTTCTCATTTCAAGTATATTTGAAATCGCAAGTTTTGGGAGCGCTGCTCCTTCGTCAGGTAAAAAGTCTGACCTCTGATTTTGTCCAACTCCGCCTCTTCCGCATCCTTTCCAGCCGCTCAATTAGATCGGCCCTTCACCATGTAAGCTGAAGGGCATGCCAGCCAAAATTGTTGAATCTGTCTTCATCACTTAACTCTCTTGGTTGTGAATGAATGAGACATTCTAGAATGTCTTTTTTTCTCTCAAGCTGTTGCAGTCGAGTATTGGACGAAATAACATCAGGTGCCTCCAGGTCCAGGTCAACGACCCCTTATTGAGCCAACACTGGGTAAGTTTACGCCAAAAAAGACTCCGAGGTCGCACTCAAGCTCAACGAGAATTAATTGGATATTTATGCATTCTGTCACGTAGACAGTACAGTGCTCGAATTCATCAATAACCTGTTTTAGAAAAACACATTGTTACTGTACATTCCAAAAGTGACAGTCCCACACCCCTCCCGATCGTCCCAGGTGCCATCCCATCTCCTCTCCGAAACCGGTGCTACATTCCAATCCTTGACTAAAACGGAGGCAAAAGCAAAACTCTCTGGAAAGCTCTCAGCAGGGAGCCTTCCTCAGAAATCAGTTCTCGGAACAGCAAGGGTCACTCCACACGAAACGTTAACTCGGATTTCTCTCCGCTGATGCGCCCAGACCTGCTGAGCGTTTCCCGGTAATTTGATTTTGGTTTTGATTTGCAGCATTCGCTGTTCTTTCGGTTTTTATTGTGTTAATTGCCCCCTCACAAGTCAAAATAAAAAGGCAGCTTCAAATACACATCCGCCGACATATATTTAGCCTCGCATTGAATTTTTTTAACAATGTATTCTTTGAGACACATTGGGACGATTTAGTATGTTAACGGCGCTTTATAAATAGGAGTTAATGTTTGTGTGGTGGCGGAGGGAGGAGCGATCTGAAGCGCCGTGTTTTTGTTAAGCATTTCTGCCTCTGTTGAACACTGTGCTATCCCAATAGGCGCAGTAATAAGTGGCAGCATCTTCCTTCACGATGTCATTGATTATCAAAGTGCACACAGTGTTCTGCTTATCCGCTTTAAACCTGCTGCCGAATCCCGGATCCCGATTGACCTTGTTCTCATAATAAAGTATTCTGGAGGGCGCCTGACCCTCTCGGTGCTGGTACCAATGGACTATAGTGCTCCCGCTGTCTACGGTACACTTAAATCTGACACTTTTACCGAGCTTGCTCACATATGACATCGGTGTCTGTGAGAAACATTCACCCAAACGCCCATCTGAAAAAAAAGAACAAAATTCGATTGAAAACGATGATGAATGGTGGACTAACATGACGTCTAAATAAATATAAGTACGTACAAGATAGAACTAGCGCCACAATCACCCGGAACATTGTGCAGGGACCGGCTCGCTCTGTACTCTGTTCCTGCTGCTCAGGGTTATGACAATAAATGAGGCAAGGTGTCTTCCGTTCCCCTCCTCAAAGGCGGGAATTTCCTTGCTCAGCATAAATTGAACCCCCCAGTTGAGTCTTTCGTTTATAAAACGTGAGAAGACTTATTCTCCGCCTCTTTTACCGTTTCTCGTTTGTTTCTTTTGATTTCACAGTCACCGGAAGTGTTAATTCAAAATTCAATTTAAGATTGTAACTGAAGCGGCTCCGAGTTAACCTGTTCGCTCAAGCCATGCTGAGAGATGGGAGCCGGCAGAATTGGTGGAGGGGCAGAGGGATGTGGGAACAGAGTGAGTGGGGGCGAAGAGTGAAACAGACACAACGGGGGCAAAACGATCAAATTTAACAGTGAATTCGCTCCACTCTCTCAAAGGGTAGATTCCAAATACATTATCAAAGAAATATCTGCTCTGAAGTCCGGATTAGCTGAATTAAAGCTATTGTTTATGATCCCGTTGATCCCGAAAGAAAGCATCCCCAACAAAGATCTATATTCGGGGTACAAGTGGTTATGTTATTGAATTTACTGAATTCATCATCTAATGGTTTAATGACCTGGAAGTATGAGATGAAATTCCATCACTGAGCCTGAATTTTAAATTCTGACAGTTATGCCCAGTTTTAAAAGCAGCAACAGCAAAAAACCGATTGAAGAGATTGTCGTTAAAAGAAATACCCTTCCCGGGGTGAAGTCTGCCCTCATTACCGAGTCTGGCCTGTATGTGATTCCGGATCCACAATAATTGCTGCCCGAGGAAAAGCCCAACAGCTACTCGAAATGAAACAGTGTCACACCACCCTGAGAGTACCGGCATCACAGACCGTCCCTTCGAGGATTATCATCACCACGTTCCGCTGGACAATTCAAAGCAGCCTCGTCAGTTTGACTGAATTTAACAAAAACAAATTCCAACTGACTGAGTCTGAGTTCTGGAAAGTATATAATTGAGATGATCTGATAATGCTATGCACACTTTGGAACTGTCTTACCGTCCGCACCACCCTGTGTGTGAAATAGTTGCTGCTTACATCCCTTTAAAATATTTCCCCTCGCATCTCGGGGGAGGGAGGAAGAGAGGAAGGGGTTGGGGGAAGGGGGCTGAGAAATTAACAGGAGGGGGTGAGGCTGGAGGAAAGTAACTTGGAAGGTGATAGGTGCAGATGGGGTTGGTGGTGATAGGAGCAGAGGGTGGAAGGGAGAGGGGAGAAGCAAGATGCACAGGTGGATAGTTCAAGAGGTCAGTGTTGAGGTTGGGGGATTGAATATGGGATGAATTGGGGGGAGGAGAGATGAAGAAACTGGTGAAATTGACATTGATGCCATGTGATTGGAAGGTTTCAAGGCAGAAGGTGGGGTATACTTCCTCCAGGTGACAGGTGGCTAGGATTTGGTGGTGAAGGAGGCCCAGGACTTGAATATTCTTGGCAGAGTGGGAGGAGGTGTTGAAGTGGTCGGCTACACGATGGTGGGATTGTTTGATGCTCATGTCCCAGAGATGTTCTCTGAAACCTTTTGTGATTGGCATCCTGTCCTCCCAATGTAAAGGAGAGCATGTCAAGAGCAATGGACACAGTAGATGAGGTGTTTGGATGTGCAGGAAAATCTCTGCCAGATGTGGAAGGATCCTTTGGGGCCTTGAATGGAGGTGGGGGCTGGGTGTGGACATAGGTTTCACATATCTTGTGGTAACAAGGGAAGGTGCTGGATGTGGAATATGGGTTGGTGGGAGGCATGGACCGAATGAGGGAGTCAAAGAGAAATGGTCTCAGCAGAATGTCGACAGGGGTAGGGAGAGAAATATATCTCTGTTGGTGGAGTCTCCTACTTTGAGGACAGCAATTTTCCCTCCCATGTGGTCAATGATGCCCTCCACCACAACTCCTCCACTTTCTGTACCTCCACTCTTGAACCCCACTCTTCCAATCCCTTGGTCTCACCTTCTACCCCACCAATCTCCATATACAATGCATCACCCTGTGCCATTTCCACAACCTACAGTCAGACCTACACTGGTCACAGGCCTCCAGTCTGAAAAAACCCTCCATCACCACCTTTGAGCCTGTTCTGCATCCAAATGGCTAGTTATCCCTGTATTCCATATGATCTCAACTTGCTAATCAGTCTACCATGAGCAGCCTTGTGAATGCCTTACTGAAGTCAATATCGATCACCTCCACCACTGTCTCTGCATTAATACTCTTCATTACTTCTTCAAAAAACTCAATCAAGTCAGTGAGACGTAATTTCCCATGCACAAAATCATGTTGACTATCCTTAATCAGCCCTTGCCTTTCCAAATACATGTAAATCTTATCACTCAGGATTCCGTCCAGCAACTTGCCCACCACCGATGTTAGGCTCACTGGTCTAAAGTTCCCTAGCCTTTCCTTACCGCCTTTCTTAAATTGTGGCACCACATTAGCCAATCTTCAGTTTTCCTGCACCACACTTGTGGCTATCAATGATACAACTATCTCAGCGAGGGGCCCAGGAGTCATTTCTCTCACTTCCCACAGATTTATGTGGACACATGATCAGCTCGTACGGATTTATCTACCTTGCTGTGTTTAAGATTATCAACACTACCTCCTCTCTAACAGTTTTCAAAATGTTTTTGTCTATTTCCCCATGTTCTCCATCTTCCATATCCTATTCCACAGTTTAAAAAAAGTGATGCAAAATACTCATTTATCATTTCCCTGACCTTCTGCAATTCCACACTCTAGCAGCCTTGCTGATCCTTAAGGGGCCCTATTCTCTCCGTAGTTACTTTTTTGTCCTTAACATATTTGTTGACTGCCTTTGGATTCTCCTTAACACCATTTGCCACTGATACCTCATTTCCTTTTTTTATCCTTCTGATTTCCCTCTGAAGTATATCCCTACTGCCTTTAAATTATTTGAAGGATTCACTCAATCTCTGCTGTCTATACCTAACATATGCTTCCTTCGTATTCTTAACCATCCCTCAATTTCTCCAGATATCCAGCATTACCTTCAGCTGCCAGCCTTGCACTGCTGAGGATGTATTGGTTTACATTTGCCTGGGATCTAAGGCAACTCATTCCCTTCAAAATAGACTGACTACTGGGAGGGTAATTCTGAGGAAGGGCATTGAACCTAAATTTTTAAATCTGATTTCTCTCTTCAGATACTGTCAGACTGCTAAACCTTACCAGCAATTTCTGTTTTTGTAATGACTGACAGCAGTCATTCCCAGAGATTCAGTGAACCCTACATGTTATCGATTCTCCTTAAAAATTCGGAAACTACTAATTGGAATGTAAAGAGTGCATTTACTCCAAGTTTTTGATACTTGAATGACTCATAGATTGTTGCATCACAAATGGAGACTGTTCAGTCTATTCTGCCCGTGGCACATTTTTGAAAAAAAAACCCATACGATTAGAGACATCCTCTTCTCTATTTCCTGTTGGCGCTGCAAACCTATTTTGCCTTGAACAATTTATCTCATACAGTTTTAAAAGTCACAATTGAATTAGCACACATCATCTTGCTAATTGCATTCTCTTGCACATAAACCTTGCTGTGCAAATTGCTCATGTCTCTTCTTCTATGGTCAGTTATATACACTTTGGTTCCTTTAGTTAAAAATATGTTAAAAAAAAGACTGTCAATGGAAACATTTCCTTTTTATTATCCTGAGCAAAACTGTGCATGACCCTCACACACCTCTATCAAATCTTTTTAAACTTCTATTGTTCTAAGGAGAACAACCCAGACCTGAGATTCCCCATCCCTGCTTGCATTCTCGCCAATCTTCATTGTACTCCTGGCATATGGTTTGGGACATCTTTCTAAAAGGTTGTACCTCGATATTGCCATAATGATCCCAGTTGTATTTTATGAAAGGTTGGCAAGCCTTTTCTGCTTTTCATTCTTGTGCCTCTTCATTGAACCCATTTCTTCCTATTGTACTTAATGGGATGTTTGTTGGTGATGCTTGTTTATGATCCATTGTCAACAGAGCTGACCAATTCACATAGCAGATATCTGCCATCTAGCAGATGTACCCTGAAATTGCCCCTAGTGAGAACATAGGCAAAAGTGAGGACTGCAGATGCTGGAAATCAGAGTCTGGATTCGAATGGTGCTGGAAAAGCACGTCAGGTCAGGCAGCATCTGAGGAACAGGAAAATCGATGTTTCGGGCAAAAGCCCTTCATCAGGAATCAGAATTTTCTGACCTGTTTTCCAGCACCACTCTCATCTAGACCGAGTGAGAACATGTCATAACTTTGGGTTTATGCTTTATATACGCATGGTTTCTATACCTGTCCTTTAACAAAGGAAGGATCTTGTGATACCTTTGAAAGCAGCCTTTTCTCCTTATTCTGTCAACTCTTGTTTTGTAATTTCCATCTATTATAAAGAGCAGTGATTCACGCTGTTGGAAATCTTTGCACACTCCTCTAATGTCAGAATTTGAAAATAAGCATTTCCAATGCTTTCCATTTTAATTCATCGCCATGCCCTCTTCCTCACAATTCTGAGCTTGACCTGTTGCATGTTCAATTGAAATTCAATGCAAGCTCAAAGACTAATACCTCATTTCCAATTAGGCACTTTACAGCCTTATGGACTCAATATTGATATGAGCAGTTTCAGAACTTTGTTCCCAGTTTTAATTCTGATTTAATTCCATGTGTCAGTCTGATAAATGTCTTCCTTGTGTTTGTTTTTGGAGTTGTTCATTATTCTATTCTTCATACTAAATGTGGACAAATGCTTTGTTTCATTACAACAACCATAACCAATCCTTTTGCCTTTTGCTCTGTATCATCTTTGGCATTTAGTCTCTTGTCTTACCAAGCCCAGACCTATCTTTTGCTCTTCCTCTGTTCCATCTCTTCGCTCTTTTCAACTACAGAAAATCATCCAATCATGAGAAATAAATGTCAAAAATGCTTGTAATCCTCAATGGGTCTGGCATCACCTGTGGATAGAGAAGCAGAATTATTGTTTTGATTCAAACATAATGCTTCTTTATGCCACTGAAAAGAAATGGAGGTTCTAAAAATATCTACAACTTACATGATGTGGGAGACTAGAACATCAGTGGAAAGGAAATAGCTCAGGCATTTGTAAGAATCAGCTTTGCTTCATCCCACTTAGTTCACACCCTGTAGTAACAAGAAATGGCTGAAGGCACTGATATGCAAAGCCTATTGCCCCTGACAATATTCAGTGAATAGTACTGAAGATCTCTGCTCCAGAACTTGCTGCATCCCTCATGAAGCTGCTCCAGTGCAGCTACAGCAGTGGTGTTTCCCTAAAAATATGGAAAACTGCCCAAGTATGCCCAAAAGGTAGGACAAACATAATTCAATCAATTACCACCCAATTGATTTATGCTGATGGTCATTAGTAAAATGATGGAAAATGTGACTAACAGTGCTATCATGTAGCACGTGCTTAGAAATAATCTGATCGCTGACCCTCAGATTGATTCTACCAGAACCATTCAGCTCTTGAACTTATCATAGGCTTCATCCACAATCAAGCAAAACAATCTTTACACAGGAGTGAAGATGACAGTGACTGCCGTTGACATCAAGCATGTATTTGACATGTGGCATGGAGGACCACTAATAAAATTTCAAAAATTGTGGAAAACACTCTAGTGGTTGTTGGAAATCAGATGAGAGTTAAATGAGCTAAATTTGAAATGATTGAGGGCACAGCTGTTTGCAGTGGACTGGAAAAAGGAGTTGAACAACAAATGCAGTTGAGAACATGTTTAACAGCACATGTTTAAGAAAATACTTCACAGCTAATAGCAACGATATATTCCAGCAAGAGAAAAGGATTTGAGGAAATAGATATATCAACCATGACGAAAAAGGGACATTAAGGATAGTATCAGATCAAGAGAAAATATGGCAACATTTATGGTAGGCTAGAGGACTGGGAACATTTTAGAAATGAACAGAAAATGACTAAAAGACAATAAAGAGGGAGAAGATGAACTTTGCAAGTAACATCAGGATGGACAGCAAACCTTCTTCAATATGTGAAAAGGAAGTGAGAAGCCAAAATAAAAATAGGGCCTGAGAGAATGAGGTGGGCAAATCATAATCCCAGAACCAGGACATGACAGAGCAGTTAAAGAAATATGTTTCACCAGTCTTCACTGTAGAGGACACAAAAGCATTGAAAATTTACTAAATATTCAAGGGACAACATGAGGGGAGGAAATAAATGCAATAACTATATCAAGAGAAAACATCCTAGGGAAACTAATAGGGCTAACGAATGATAGGTGCCTGGAGCCAGTTGAATACATTAGTGGATACAAAAGGAAGTAGCTGCAGAGAGTGCATACACTCATAGTAATCTTATAAGAATCATTAGATTCTGGTAAGGTTGAAGAGGATTGGAAAACTGTATAATACCTTGGTTTAAAAAGGTAACAGACAACAAAGCAGGTGACTGTAGGTCAGTTAGCTTCATGTCAGAGATTTGGGAAATGCTAGAGTCTGTTTTAATGGATGTAATAGCAGAGTCTTTAGATGTCCATAGTATGAGCATGCAGAATCATCATGGCATCACGAAGGAGAAGTCATGCCTGACCATTTGACTAGAATCCTTTGAGGAAGTAACAAGCCTACCAAATAAAGGGGAAGCAGAGAAGGAAGAAGATCCACAGCAATATGGTTGACTCTTATCTGCTATGGGGGCAATTAGATTAGATTACTTACAGTATGGAAACAGGCCCTTCGGCCCAACAAGTCCACACCGACCCTCCGAAGTGCACCCACCAAGACCCATTCCCCTACATACTCCTGCACCTAACACTAGGGGCAATTTAGCTTGGCCAATTCACCTAGCCTGCAATCTTTGGATTGTGGGAGGAAACCGGAGCACCTGGAGGAAACCCATGCAGACATGGGGAGAATGTGCAAACTCCACACAGTCAGTCGCCTGAGGCGAGAATTGAACCCAGGTCTCTGGCGCTGTGAGGCAGCAGTGCTAACCACTGTGCCACCGTGCCGCCTGAAGGGATTAGGGATGGATAATAAATGCTGGCCTAGACAGCGACACCTTCATCCCATGAATAACTAAAAATAGACAGAAATATATGTGTGAAGGCACCATGAGACTGCAGAGGGATAGAGACATGTAAGGTAAATAAGGAAAACTTGCCATATTGAATGTAATATGAGATTACATTTGTTTCCCTTATCAGTGAAATCATAAAAAATGAAAATATAGCATTGTTGTGCTTGCAAACAAAAAATGCAGCATTTATCTTTATGAAGAATATGTGCTAATTCAATTGAGAAATTTAAATCTGGGACTAAATATATTTTCTGATCAATGTTTATTTTGTGCCATGTGCACTGTGGACCACAGCAGACGATGCAGTGTGCATTCTCTCAGCATTGTTACAGTGACAATATGACCATTTTAACTCAGTGCCAGTGAGAAACATTAAGATGATTCCAGTCAGATCCATCTGGGGCTTGCAGGAGATCTTTTAGGTGGTGGTATTCCCATCCACCAACTACATTTGCCCTTCTAGAAATTCTGGATTTGGTAGCAATGGTGAATGCTGCTAGCATCTTGCAGATGGTGCACTGTGCAGCCGTGGTGCATTAATGTTTGAAAGTAATGAATACAGTTCCAATTAATTGGGGCACTTTTTCCTTGGATGGTGTGCACCTTCTTGAGTGTTGTCATAGCCACTCCCATCCTGGCAATTGAAGACAATTCTCCCATTCTGCTGATGTGTGAGCTGTATGGTGGGCAGGCTCTAAGGAGTGATGAGTTGATATTTTTCCACAATATACCCAGCCTCTGTTCTGATCTTTTAACCACAGAGGTTATATAGTTGGCTGGTTAGTTTTCTCATCCATGGTAGTCCCCAGGATGTTGATGGTATTGGTCTTAATTCTGGTCAGCAATTGAATGTCACAGTGAGGTGCTTAAATTCCCTTATGTTGCAGAAGATCACTGCTTTGCATTTGTGTGAAATTCTCAGATCAAGCCTGAACATTGTTCAGGTTCTCCTACATATAGATATTGACAGATTCAATAGCTGATGAGACATGAATGATCACAAACAACAGCGTCATCAACAAATATCCCTATTTTGAATTTCATAATGGAGAGAATTGATGAAGTAACTGAAGATGCTTGGACCTAGATCACCATTCTGATGGCCTCCCATGGTAATGTCTCAGAGTTGGGATTATTGGCTTCCAACAATATCAGGTATTTGCCATTGTGTTATGTATGATGCCAGTTATTGAAGAGTCCCTGACACACTATTCTCATTTACCTTAATTCTACTGAGGATCCTTATTTGGTTAATGCTTCCTTGCTTTTAAGGTAATTGATGCTGAGCTGTGTTTTAATACGTTTGAATTGAAATTGTTATAAGAACTGGAGAGGAGTGGTCCTGATTGAATCAAACCTGAAATCTGTGAATGTGCTGTTGCTGTATGGGTAATTTTAATCAAACTGTTCAACATCTCATGACATACCGCTGGACTGGGTGGGACTTGATCCTGCCTCAGAGAGAGAGAGACACACAAATTCCTGCTTGATAACTTTATCATTTATACCTTCCATCACTTTGATAATAACTGAAAAATGACTGTTACAGGAAGCAATTAGCCAATTTGATTTGTCACAAGTTTCATGAGGAGGACTTGCTCAAGAAATTGTACACCATTCAGGTGTTGTTGTTGGAGCTTTATGGAACACATTAACTTTGACACAATTGTGCCCAGCTTTTTTTATGTGAAGGAACACTGATTCATCAGATCAGGACAGCATATCATTATCAACTAGAAGTTTCACACTCATCTTTTTTTTAGATTAGACTTACAGTGTGGAAACAGGCCCTTCGGCCCAACAAGTCCACACCGACCCACCGAAGCGCAACCCACCCATTCCCCTACATTTATCCCTTCACCTAACACTATGGGCAATTTAGCATGGCCAATTTGCCTAACCTGCACATCTTTAGACTGTGGGAGGAAACCGGAGCACCCGGAGGAAACCCACGCAGACACGGGGAGAACGTGCAAACTCCACACAGACAGTCGCCTGAGTCAGGAATTGAACCCAGGTCTCTGGCGCTGTGAGGCAGCAGTGCTAACCACTGTGCCACCGTGCCACCAAACCGTGATCTTTGATCAGATTATATGAGATGCAATTTCCTGGGACAGTGTGGTGCAGTGGTAGTGCCCTTGCCAATGGTCCAGGAGTTCCAGCTTAAAGTCCCACTGGCATCAGAGATGTGTCAATGTGATGAACTAGTTGAGTTTAAAAATGTGTATTTGAAATTTCATGGATTTCAAAGTTAAGTTTAGAACTCCTGGCCAATCCCTCCACCTGTATACATGGGACTACCTCTCACTTTTGGTGCAATGTATTACATGCAGCAGGTTGGTGGTTGAGATTGGGACAGTGGTTTCAGAAATGATTTGGTCATTTCATTTCTTGAACAGTCTATGGGCGCAAGATCCTAGGTGTGTGAGAGGTATCTTGCAAGATCTAATGCCAAAGACGATTGATTCTCCTATTTTATTCTTAATTGACTTTTCTGCAGCAGTCCATAGACTCCATTTGGCGTGTTTCACACACAGGGTGGCAGGTTTCATTGACTACCAATTATTTGTAAACTCAATTGCTGTTCAAGGAATTCCAGTAGTTTCACTGCATTACTGCATATAATATTTTAAAAATGTAAAACCTCAACCACTATAATGGTGTGTGAATTTCTCTTCAGAGCTTTAGTCCACAACTCCAGATAACTAGTCATGTCACCTTACCGCGGTATTCATTCTAGGTTGTGGATGAGGATCCATGGTTGGTTTATAGTTTTAGATCACACATCACCATGAAATCTCTATACATTGGACCAGACTCTAAGAGGTGAAAGACTTTCCCATTTTAATTATCTTGGATGTGACTGCAATATGTATTGGATGCAGTTTGTTAGTTTAGCTGGCATTTTCATTGATACGTAGTCATTTGATAATGTAAGGCTTTAAAATTCATTGTTAGATTTTCTCAGTTTAATTGAAGATCTACTTTTTATTTTGTATGCTCTCATCAACCTGTTCAGAAATGTTATCACATGCCTTTAGAGCAGATGGGACCTAAACCAGGTTAGAGACCACAAGAAATCTTAGATCTACCTTTCTTATTCAGTAAGAATTTTGAGCAGTTAGAAGAATATTTCTATGCCCCACTCCAAACCATGTCAGAATATCCATTTTTTTTGGTTGTTATGAAGTTGAAGGTGTGTAGTGTATGTGTGTAGTGTAAAAGAATGTGAATACTGTTCTGAACTGAGAGTTGATAAGTAACTGTGATGAATAGCTAGCAGTCTCAGAGTATACTGGAAAATTGAAAATTTTAGATTATTAGACTTACAGTGTGGAAACAGGCCCTTCGGCCCAACAAGTCCACACCGACCCGCCGAAGCGCAACCCACCCATACCCCTACATTTACCCCTTACCTAACACTACGGGCAATTTAGCTTGGCCAATTCACCTGACCCGCACATCTTTGGACTGTGGGAGGAAACCGGAGCACCCGGAGGAAACCCACGCAGACACGGGGAGAACGTGCAAACTCCACACAGTCAGTCGCCTGAGTCGGGAATTGAACCCGGGTCTACAGGCGCTGTGAGGCAGCAGTGCTAACCACTGTGCCACCGTGCCGCCCTTAAAGTATGTCGTGTTTGGCTGTAAAATGGATGTCTGAGTTGGTTGCTGTTTTGACAGCAATTCGAATTTAACCAATGAATTTAAATTATGCCCCAGGATAGTGAAACCCAATCGAGTTTGAATTTGTTGTTTTGCCAACGTTGAAACAATGAGATGTTCTGATGTTGGGGGTGCTTAAAAGCAGGCATTTTGAAAGTCAGACAGTGTAACTGCCATTGAGAGGGTAACTGCCATTGAGAGAGTAACTGCCATCGAGAGGGAGAGAGACCCAAAACATTGAAACACTCTCTGTCAAAGGTACCTTTTCATATGAAAAAAATCAAAGAAAACTGAAAGATTTGATGCAGGAAGATCTTCAGACAAAGAAGAAAGGCAGTGGAGATGACAGCCGCTGTACAGTTTTGAAATTAAGTTGATGTAATTTTAATAAGTGCTTATTGGAACAGTATAGTTTTATAAAATTGGAGACAGGTAATAGCAGTTAAGAGAAAGGGGGCTTAAAATTGTGAATAATTGTTGTTTAATGTTCACTTTTAGAGTTAAAGAATAAATTTAAAGAGTGGAATTTGGGAGTTCTTTATCACTCATACTTTAACAGATTACGTGGCTTGGTGCAGTTTTCTGGGTGTTAGGTTTAATTAATAGAAGGATTCACCGCCATGTTGTAATAGTGCATAGATCAACCTATTCACAATGAAAGTAATCTATGACATCTCTGTCACTGTCCCCAGTGTATCTTGTTTGGGTGACCAGAAATGGCAATATCACTCAATCTGGTCTGACCAGAGGTTGTTATAGCTTGCCCATTACCTCCTCTGCCCTGCACTCATTTTGTGGTTTGTCAAAGGCAACCAGTTTATTCCCAATGGTGTTTGCTGCATTTGTTATTTGAGCTCCTTCTTCAACATCATGTTTGGATTTTCAAACTAATTCATAAGATTAATGTTCCGCCTATTGTTTCCACCTGATGTCTCTGTCTCTCCCATCCTCGGACTCCTATCTTTTTCTTTCCTCTGTCCTTTCTCCCTTTCCTTTCACTTTTTGATCCTGGTCTTTATCTCTTGGTGTCTCTTTTGTGATCTCCTGTCCTTTCTCATTCTCTTTCCTGTCCTCCATGTCATCCGGGTCTTCCTTTCTCTTCTCATGTCCTCTCTTCCTGCTTTACACTATCTTTGCTTGTTTACTTCTCATGTTCTCTCTACTTTTCTCCAGCTCTTCACTTCCTTCCTTTTCTGATTGTCTGTCCATTATATTTTCTCACATTCTTTCTTTCAGACTCACTCTCTGAAAATGAAGTGCAGGGAGTTTTGGCTGTGCCAGTATAACGAAGACAGAAAATTAACACTTAGATGTAATTTGGAGATGCCGGTGTTGGACTGGTGTTTAAAAAGTTAAAAATCACACAACATTAGGTTATAGTCCAACAGGTTTAATTGGAAGCACTAGCTTTAGGAGGGCTGCTCCGTTATCAGGTGATACATCTAACCAATTAGATGTAGGAAGCAATTAGGCAAATGTTTGCCTGCCATTCAATGGCATCAGGTGCAAGACTAAGGACGCCTTGCTACAAGTATACGTGCCTTTGCTAAGACTACGTGCAGTTTTAGTGTGAGGAAGTGTATATCTTCTTAGCAAATGTTCAGCAGCTTGGTTACTGGAAAGAGAAGGGTGTCCGAAAGTGAAAGGTTGATTACGTAGCCTCTATTTGCTCAAGAGTTCAAAACAATGAAAGGTGTTCGAACTGAAACAAAATATTCTAAAAGGTCTTTGCAGGATAGTCGCAAGCCTTGTTTCTCTGATTGGAAGATCTGGAAATAGGGTAGCACGGGCACAACTTAAGAGAAAGGAATTTATTGTTCTAGACTACGATGAGGAGAAACATCTTCCTTGCAGGTTGTGAATCTGTGGAAATTTATATCACAAACTGTTGAGGTTGGGTCTATAACTGAGTATATTCAAAGCCCAGATGACTAGAACTTTGTATTTTTCAGAGAGACAGGGATGAGGGGAGTTGAGGCAGATCATTGATCAAAATCGTAATATGTGTTGGTGTAGACTGCAGCAATCATGCTTTATTCCTGTTCCTGTTTCTTACTTTAACTCTTGCCATCTCCTGTTATTTGTACTTCCTATGGCCGTTTGAAATGAATGCAGATGAATCGACCATGATTAAAATAACGGATTTTCTTTGGTGTCCTGACCAATATTTATCTTCAACTGCCGTCACTAACCTAGATCTTTAACGTTTACCTTACGGCCCTTTGAGGGATCTTGTGTGCATCTTGGCCGCTTCATGCCTGTGATTTACAACGTCTTTAATAATATGAACGTTTTTAGGAAATATCCTGCTCATGAAATATAAAATAGAAACTGAGAGCACAGTAGTCCAATCAACTTTTCGAACCTGTTCGGCTTGCAATATGGTCATGGCTGACCCGATAGCTCAGTGCCATATTCCCCCACTCGCCCCACACACCTTGGTGCCTTCAGAAGAGAAAAAGAAAGTATGTCTTGCAAGATATATCGAAAATATCAACAGTTTCGAACCAATTCCATCCAGATTCACATTTGATACGCTGGATAATTCATGTGCTCCAAAGTCAGATGAATCCGCTCACTTATGTGAAATGTATCCGTCATCTGACCCAGGAGTGTAATCCTTCTTAAAGAAACGTATACATCCTGCACTCTCTTCATTCAATCCCGTGCTGAGGAAAGGTTCAACAACGTTTCACCCTACAGTCCAAAGTTAAATAGAAAATGTGCCAGAAACTCAATGTACTGTGTTGTTGAGTTTATTTTTTGACATAGCAAACGGCATCATTCTAACTCGAAACCACCTGTTCAAAACAGCTGGTCCCCAACCGCCAGTGTCTAGACTCTAAATGTTCATTTTTGTTCGAATTCACTATATATGTGAAGCTGGAATAGTCCTTAAGGACTATAGGGATTCTGTCTTACTGAGAGAGAAAGTCGACTGATGGTGGTTTAACCTGAGGGTCACTGCGCCTCACGTTTAGGTGAAAAGTTAAGTAGAGCCCTTCATGGTAACATCAGCTCGAGCAGGAACTGAATCCAAGCTGGGGGCGTCACTCTGCATTGTGAATCAGCTGACGAGCCAATGGATCTAACAAAGCCCTAGTAGGGAATAAAGGAAACGTTCGAACATTGCGTACAATTTCAAATACTGTGCGCATTCACGCAGCTGCTTTACGCTGGGTTGCATCAGAAGAATCACTGAGGCCACATGGGGAAAAGTTATCATTCCCAATTTTCTTTGATATTGGAGGATGCTTTTCTTGTTTACCTGATCGAAATCCTGAAATTGCACCATTTGACGACATTCCAAAATTGATTGGATCCTGGAGAGGTTCCAGTCAATTAGAAAAATGCTAATATACGCCCTTCATGGACCAGTCTGCTTAATGCCTGACGTTCGGGCATTGTTAGAATTCGTTATTAAGGATGTAGTAAGACGATATTTGTAAAGTCAAAATGCAATTCTGAAGCGTAAATCATGTTTCATTCATTTGCTAGAGTTCTTGAAGATGTCATAAACAAATGCATAATGGGGGTTCTGTAGCTGTAATGCATGTAGACTTCGAGAAGGCATTTGATGAGGTGCTTCACAAAACCTTATCATATAAGTAAGATCTCGTGGGGTTTGAGGAAATACACGAGGTTGGATAAAGGGTAACCCACTAGAGAGCAGAGTCCAAATAAATACGCCTTCTTCTGGTTGGCAAGATCTAACTAGTGTGGTGTCACAGGATAGACCTTCGGTCAAACCTTTTACAATCTGTGTCAATGACCTCGATGCATCGATAAGAATGGACTATGATCACATTTGTAGGTGATACCAGAATAAGCGGGAAAGAAAGTTGCAATGAAGAAATAAGGAAAAATATAAATGGATGCAGGTAACTTAAGGAAATCAACCGAAATTCGGCACATGGGGCTAAACGTGGATAAATGTGAGGTTATTCATGCTGGTCAGAAGAATAAAAAGGAGAGTTATTTCCTAGATTGAGGAAAAAAACATTAATACTTCAGTGGAGTGGGGTCTGAGAGCCCGGGTGCATGTGTATGTTCTATGTTCCAATAAGGAAGCAAATAGCATTTTAGCATTTACTGCTAAAGGAATGGGGTGGAATAACGATTGTTGTTGCAATTATACAAAGCCATTGGTGAGACTACATCCACACAGTTTTGACCCCCTTACTTCAGGAGGAATTGTTTTTCTCAAAGGCTGTAGGATTGACTACTCCGTAGTGTGTGGACGCCAGGATAGTAAGTCAATTTCTAAGTTGGAAACAGATAGATTTTGGATTAGTAATAGTTAAAGGATTTTGGGGGTCGGACAGGAAAGTGGAGTTGAGAACGAGATGAGATTAGTCATGGTAGTGTTAAATGGCCGAGTATGCTCCAAGGGCTGAATTGCCTACACCTGCTCCTGGTTATTCTGTTCTCATGTTCAATTGGATAGCCCGTTAGATGATGATTCCTAGAGGAGAATGATGCAGTGACCATAAGATTAACATCAACCAGCCATTCATGAACCACAGCCCACACCCAACCCCATCCGCGATGAGATTGTGTGAGCAACCTGTGGAAAATGAATCGGTGCGGGCTGGTGGGCCGAAGGGGAGGTTCCTGTGCTGTAACTTTCTTTGTTCCTTGTTCGAAAATGCAAATCAAAATTAGTTATAGTGTCATACAGCACAGAAACAGGCCACTCGGTCCAACCAGCCCATGACGACCATAATCCCAGCTAAACTGACCGCGTCTGCCTGCACTTAGCCCATGTTCCTCCTAACATTTCTTATTCATGTACATCTTAAAGTCTTCTAAACTTTGTAACCGTACCAGCATCCACTACTTCCTCTGGATGTTCATTCCACGTCCTAACCACTCCCTGGTTTAAAAAATTCCCTCACGTCTTGTTTAAAATCTTGCTCCTGTCACTTCGAGTCTTCTAGACTATCTAGTCTTGAAACCAACCTGCGCCCACACCCCGCCCTCCCCCACACCACCGCCTACCCTATGGGAAAGACATCTGCCATTCACCTTATCTATACTCCTCATAATTTTATAAACCTGTATAAGTGCAGCCTTCAACTTGCTGCCCTTCAGTGAAAAAAGTCCTAGTCTATCCAGCCTCTCCTTATAACTCAAATCCTGCATTCCTGGCGGCATCCCGGTAACTGTCTTGATGTCTGTCTGGGATCCAGGATTGAAAGGAATCTTGCCTTCAGCACAGAATCCCACATGGTGACTGTAACCACAGTGTCCAGTGGCAGGGCCACACGTCTGACTAAACTCCAAACCCCAAGGAACAATTAGTCTATCTCAAACCCAAGAAGTGTTGTTGGGAAGTGTAAACATATCCGAATTTTATCTGGATTCAGGAAAAGCACGTGGGAATGTAACTCTCAGCAGATTCACACGTGGACGGTTTCTAAGAAGTCTGTAAGGCGCTACTTCTTAAATACGTACGTGAGAAACCAATGAAAATAGCAGACCACTGATCGACCGTCGGCCACGTTTCCTTTCTACTGGAGAACTCTACAAACAAAATTAAAAATTAGGTATGATATCAATTGTTTCGTGGTGTCAGTTGATTTGATTGTAAATTATTTGGAAATAAGCGAGTTGGCTCCGCTGGCATTCGAGGGATTACTGGGAATAACGTCTCTTTCAAAACGGAGGCAATCTAGAATGGTTCGCGAAGTGTGCACATTACTTCACAAAGAGACGGCGTAAGGTCCTGTGGGAAATTCAGAGGAAGGATTTGAAAGGTCTGCTGTGGAGGTAGGTTGGAATTCATACCTGGAGCAAAGTTACCACTGAAAATGCATGCGGGGTAGATCTGCTAAATTATTTATGAATGAATGAATAACGGTCTATGAACATCTATTAGATTGATATTCTTGGAAGTTTAAGTTTTTCCCACTGAGGAATTTGCACAAACAGATTCGGAAACATTGATTACCTCACCCTAACATGTTGAGGGGAAATAAAAAGCTAAAATGAACCATTTGTTCGTTTTTAAATACATGACCAAAACCAAACTGACGTGTGTGGCAAAGATTGTCCGATTCTTCTACTGCGGGGGAAAAAAGCCAGGCGAACTAATTGAGCTTCAGTGGATGAAATAACTGAAAATGTTTCTTCAAGATGTGTCACTGGAATACGGCATCAGCGATACTGAAACCGTGCACGTAACTGCTCTGTTCCTTATTTCCACATCAGTCCTTGCATTCAAAACTCCAGTCATATTTATCTCTGCTTTTATTATTGAAATTGGAGTTAATCTTGGGTTTGATTTTGCGATTTGGTATTTCAGTAACAAGAACTCCACCTGTGGTCTGAAAACTGGGTAGGAGGCAGCCTTGGGGTTTTTGCAATGGGCTTCTTTCTGTTGTTTCTCACTGTGGGGATCCAATAGGGACAGTAATAGATGGCAGCATCAGACGGTTCAATGTTATCAATTACAAGGAAGAATAAAGAAACACTTTTCTCAACTGAGAACTTAGAGGGGATTCCCGGATCCAGCAGAACGCCGCTTTTGCTGAAATAAATTATCCTTCGAGGCGCCTGGTTGGGCTGTTGTTGGTACCAGTGGATAGTTTCCGTGTGTGGTGTGACGCATCGTATTTTGACTGTTGATGTCTTGGGCCTAGTGATTGATATTGGTAACTGTCTCAAGACCTCGGCAAAATGTTCACCTGCAAATAGAAAATATCGAAAAGTCACATAGCTGAGGAGACAGACAGAAATCACAAAGAAAGCGGATAGGAAGGAACAGTTCCCATTAATACAACGGCCAAACTGCAGAAGACTCAAATTTAAGATTATCGGCAAAAGTAGAAACGTGAGGGAAGAAAGATTCCCACAGCAAGTGTTGAGAATGTCGACTGCATTGGCTGTGGGCAGGTTCCTTCTTGGCTTTTTGAAGGAATAGTAGAAACTCGAGAAAAGGAAATAAATGCATGACTCTTGGAAAAGGCGGCGGGGGGATGGGTGGGTGTTGGAGCAAGCTGAGGATTTTTGGAGAGAGCCAACACAAAAAGAACGGGCTGAGTGGTGTCCCTCTGCAGCTTGATGGTTCGAACGGCTCGGTGTCGCACTCACTGGGGGAAAGCATCAACAGAACAACCAGACAATGGAACGACATGATGCAGCAATGATGATAAGGCTGCATTCACTGTGTTCAACCGGATAATTCAACAGGAAATGATTCGCATCCTGAATATAGGCAATGCAAACCAATCCCGCTAGGGCTCGTGATGAATTGTCTTGGTGCATTTTATCTGCCAATTCCCTCATTTTGTGTTCCCTCAAATGGTTGATGATAATCTAATTTCTTCTTCCCTCACCCGCAGCCTATATTCCTTGACCCCTTTAACCACAAGAACCATACCTACATCCTTCTTGAAAACATTCAATCTTAGGCCTCAAACACTTTCTGTTAAAAATGAATACCACAGATTCACCACTTTCTGACTCAAGCTGGTTCTCCTCATATCAGTCGAAAAGATCCTGACCTTGTCTTAATCTTTGTTATAACTCCTGGATCTGTACTTCCCGAAGCACCCTTCCTGTTAGGATTTTATAGGTTTCTATGACATACTCACCCATTCTTTCTAAATTCTACTCTCTGTTCATACGTCAGTCCTACCATTCCAGGAATCAATTCCGTAAACCTTCACTGCACTCTGGGATCTAAAGTACACACAATATTCAGGGTGTGTCCTCACCAATGCCCTGTATAATTTCAAATCTTTATCCAGTTCGCTTCCGAAAGTCACTCCTGGATCTGTTTCCACCAGCTTTTCAGGCAGAACATCCCAGATCACAACTTACTCCTAACAAAGCAGAAACGTTATTTTGTATCGCTGTTTACTCAGCCCAGGAGGCTGTAAGTGATTTCATGGGAAGTTACGTGTCGATGTCCCGTTTACTCCTGCAATGGGCCCAGAGCTGACGAACACAGTCGGGCACCCCCGCTCCACCCCGGGGTGACACTGTTCCAGCCGCTGGCGTGTCTGCCTACACTCTGCAATTCGATGACTGAAGGAAGAAATCCACAGTGTAACTCCACTGCGGCACGGTGATACAGTGGTTACCACGTGTCTGCGTGGGTTTCCTCCGAGTGCTCCGGTTTCCTCCCACAGTCACAAAGATGTGCGGGTCAGGTGAATTGGCCATGCTAAATTGCTTGTAGTGTTAGGTAAGGGGTATATGTTGCGCTTCGGCGGGTCGGTGTGGACTTGTTGGGCCGAAGGGCCTGTTTCCACACTGTAAGTAATCTAATCCACCCTCCGGCTCAGGGAGACCTTCACTGCAACTTCTACTCGACCAAAGCCCTTGAACTCCACAGTGAGTCGGCTCTCGGTGCTTTCACTCCAAGATCAGGAACAAATTGACCAATACGGCCGCGACCTGATTGGTGTCACACCACTCGCCAATTCACGGATTCAGGCGCAAGAAGCTCAGCACAAATCCAGCTGTGGTGTCATAGAGTCATGGAGTCATAGAGATGTACAGCATGGAAACAGGCCATTCGGTCCAACCCGTCCATGCCGACCAGATATCCCAACCCAATCTAGTCCCACCTGCCAGCACCCGGCCCATATCCCTCCAAACCCTTCCTATTCATATAGCCATCCAAATGCCTTTTAATTGCTACTTTACCCAACTAGGGGAGGGGTGTTTCTCTGATAGCTTAGCTTCGAATGGTTCAGTATTTTTGTACGAACATTGCATTGATGTCTCGCAGCGTGTATAACCCAGCAGGCACAGTAATAGGTGGCCGTGTCCTCTTCCTTCACGTTGCCGATTGTGAGGTAGAAATCGTTATTTTTGTATTTATCAGCATTGAACCGATCACCAAATCCCGAATCCCTCGATATGCCTGATCCATAATAAAGGATTCGAGTGGGTGCCTGACCGGGTTTTTGCTGGTACCAGTGAAGGGGATTGCTGTTACTGATAGTTAATCCTCCGACTTCGCATTTGAATCGAGCGATTTTACCCACATTTTTGGTCATAGATGGGACAGTCTGTTTCAATGTTTGTGCAAGATATCCGCCTAAGGAAAGAATAGACAGGGTTACAAATAACCGCTTGATGGCTACGAATGAACAACGATATCTGAATAATAGCGTCAGAAACACATACAGGGCAATGCGGTTACCACAATGAGCCAGTAATACAGCGACATGTTCACTCGGTCTTCAACTGTTCTCTCAAGCAGCTGGATAGAAACTAAAAAGAAATGAATCGCTTCTTTCAAACCAATCAGTGAGACATTGGTCAGGGTTGAACCCCGCCCCCTGCCCTCCAGGTCGGTTATTTGCAATATAAACAGAAAATGTTGGAAATATTCCAGCAGCAGCTGTGGAGAGAGTAACCGAGCTGGAAAACGCTGAGATGTTGATAGAATTTTAACCCAGAGCGAAGGCAGGGAAGTACGGAGGTATCAACAAAAGGAAAATCTGTGACCGGGTGGAGGATGGGAGAGTTAAATATCTCAAGGGATGGGCGGGGTAGGGAAACTAATAGAGCGAAAGATTTGATAGCTGCCTGGAACCAGTTGAATACATTCTTGTACATGAAAGGAAGTAGCAGCAGCGAGTGCATACACTCATAGTAATCTTACAAGAATCATTAGATTCTGGAAAGGTTGAAGAGGATTGGAAAACTGTATGGCACCTTGGTTTAAAAAGGCAACAGACAACAAAGTAGGTAATTGCACGCCAGTTAGCTTAATGTCAGAGATTTGGGAAATGCTAGAGTCTGTTTTAATGGATATAATAGCAAAGTCTTTAGATGTTCATAATATGAGCATGCAGAATCAGTATGGCATCATGAAGGGGAAGTCGCGCCTGACCATTTGAATAGAAATGTAATAAATAAAGGGGAAGCAGTGAAGTAAGAAGATCCATAGCAATGTGGTTGCTTCTTATCTACTATATGGGCAATTAGTGATGGACAATAAATTCTGGCTTAGCCAGCGACACCCTCATCCCTTGAATGAATAAAAAAGATACAAATATATGTGGGAAGGCAAGTGTTGGCATGGCACAATGAGTGTGCAAAGGGATGAAGACATGTAACGTAAATTAGGAAAACTTGCCATATTGCATGTAATGTGAGATTACATGTATAATTCTTGGCTTTTACCTTCATGAAAGCTTCTGTAGTCTTGCTTCCCTTATCAGTGAATCATAAAAAATGAAAATGTAGCATTGTTGTGCTTGCAAACAAAGAAAAATGCAGCATTTATTTATTATGAAGAATATATGCTAATTCAATTGAGAAATTTAAATCTGGGGCTAAATATATTTTGTTATCTACATTTATTTTGTGCCATGTGCACTGTAGACTCACAGCAGATGATGCAGTGTACATTCTCTCAGCATTGTTAAGGTGACAATATGACCATTTTAACTCAGTGCCAGTGAGAAACTTTAAGATGATTCCAGTCAGATCAGTCTGGGGTTGCAGGAGATATTTTATGTGGTCCCATCCACCTGCTGCATTTACTCTTCTAGAGATTGTGGGTTTGGAAGACGAGCAATGGTGAAAGGTGTGAGCATCTCGCAGATGGTGCGCTGTGCACCTGTCGTGCATTAATGCTTGAAACTAATGAATACTGTTCCAATTAATTGAGGGTACTTTTACCTTGGATGGTGTTCACCTTCTGAAGTGTTCTTATAGCCACTCTCATCCAGGTAACTGAAGACAATTCTCCCACTCTGCTGATGTGTAAGCTGTATGGTGGGCAGGCTATAAGTAGTGACAAATTGAGATTTTTCCACAATATACCAGCCTGCAATCTTGTCTTTTAACCACAGAGTTTATATAATTGCCTGGTTAGTTTTCTCATCCATGGTAGTCCCCAGGATATTGATGGTGTTGGCCTCAGTTCTGGTCAGCAATTGAATGTCACAGTGAGGTGCTTAAATTCCCTTATGCTGCAGAGGGTCACTTGCTTTGCATTTGGGTGAAATTCTCAACTCAAGTCTGAATGTTGTTTGGGTTTTCCTACATATAGATATTAAGCGATTCAATATCTGATGAGTCATGAATGATCATGAACACCGCAGTCATCAGCAAATATCCTTATTTCTGATTTTATAATGGAGAGAATTGATGAAGTAACTGAAGATTTTTGGGCATAGATCACCATTCTGATGGCCTCCCCGGTAATGTTTCGGAGCTGGAATTATTGGCTTCCAGTGACCTCAGATATATGCCTTTGTGCTATGTATGATTCCAGGTATGGAAAGTCCCTGGCCCACGATTCTTATTTACCTTAATTCTATTCAGGATCCTCGATGCCATATTTCGTTAATGCCTCCTTGTTTTTAAGGTAATTGATAACGAGCTTTGTTTTAATACGTTTGGATTGAGATTGTGATAAGGACTGGAGATGAGTGGACCTGATTGAATCAAAACTGAAATCTGTGAACGCATTGTTGCTGTATGAAAAGTTTAAGTCATACTGTTCGACACCTTAAGACATATCTCTGGACTGGAAGGGATTTGAGACAGACACAATTTATTGCTTGATAACACTATCATTTGGACCTTCCATCACTTTGTTAATAACTGAAAGATGACTGTTAGGGGAAGCAATTTGCCAATTTGATTTGTCTCAAGTTTCATGCAGAGGACTTGCTCAAGAATTTGTGCGCAAAATCAGGTAGATGCCAGTATTGTCGTTGGAGCTTTGTGGAACACATTAACTATGACACAACTGTGCCCAGCTTTTTTTATGTGAAGGAACACTGATTCATCAGATCAGGATAGCATATCATAATCAACTAGAGGTTTCACACTCATTTAGTGGGCGGCACAGTGGCACAGTGGTTAGCACTGCTGCCTCACCGCGTCAGAGACCCGAGTTCAACTCCCGGGCGACTGGCTGTGTGTACTTTGCACATTCTTCCGGTGTCTGCGTGGGCTTCCTCCAGATGCTCCGGTTTTCTCCCACAGGAATGTGCAGGTTAGGTGAATTAGCTTTGCTAAATTGCCCGTAGTATTAGGTGAAGGGGTAAATGCAGACGAATGGGTCTGGGTGTGTTGCTCTTCGGCGGGTCGGCGTGGACTTGTTGGGCCGAAGGGCCTGTTTCTACACTGCAAGTAATGTTCTTTGATCAGATTACATGAGATGCGATTTCTAAGGGTTGACGTGGTACAGTGCCAGTGCCCCTATATTTGGTCCAGGAGTTCCAGCTTCAAGTCCCACCAGCATCGTTTTATTTAACTAGTGTTTTTAAAAATATGCAAATTTCATGGGTTCACAATTACGTTTAGAACTCCTGGCCAGTCCCTCCACCTGTATATCACGATACTGCCTCTCATTATTGGTGCAAGGTTATACGTGCAGCAAGTTGGTGATCGAGATTGGGAGAGTGGTTTACGAAATGATTCTGTCATTTCTTGAACAGTCTATGGACCCAAGAACCTAGGTGTGTGAGAAGTTACTTGCAAGATCTAACACCAAAGGCGATTGATTTTCCTATTTGATTCTTGGCTCTCATTTCTGCAGCAGTCCATCGACTCCATTTGGCGTGTTTCACACACAGGGTAGCAGGTTTTATTGACTAACAATTATTTGTAAACTCCAATTGCTGTTCAAGGCAACCCAGTAGTTTCATTGCATTACTGCATCTGATATTTTAAAAATGTAAAACCTCAACCACATCTAGAGGTGTGTGAATCTGTATTCAGACCTTAGTCCAGAGCTCGAGGTGAGGAGTCACGTAACCTTACCCGCGGTATTCATTCCAGTTTGCGGGTGAGGATCCCCGGTTGGTTTATGAATTTAGGTCACAAATCGCCATTAAATCACTTTACGTCCTAACTTTACGACTTTTAAGAGCTGAAAGACTTCTAAAAGACTTCCCCCTTCTAATTCTTTTGGATGTGACTGCAATATACGTTGGATGCATTGTGTTAGTTTAGCTGGCATTTTCATTGATACGTAGTCATTCGATATTGGAAGGCTTTGAAACCCATTGTTGGATTTTCTGAGATCATAAATTAACGGAGCTGTTCGTTAAAACAGTAAGTGGATTGTTATGTCTACTTACAGAACAGTGAGACGTCTCATAATTAAATCTCATAGGATTAACAAAATAATTCTCCCCAGTTTAACAACACAACGCAAACAACATCTGAAACAGGCGCAGCGCGGAATTAAAAGCTGGTAGAAATCTCCTAACGCTACACCTGACATTTGTGTGATAACAGGCTGCAAAGAATCAGCAGGACGGCGCTCGCTTTTTGTGCGGGTTTCCCCTGCCTTTCAGTTACTGTGTAGCCCAGAACGCACAGTAATAGACCCCAGAGTCATCCTCTTTGATATTCCTCATGAGCAACCTGCACGTTTGGGTCGCAGATATTTTGTCAGCATGTAGTACTCTGTCGGCCACATCTTGCTGAGTTTCAGACGGATTCTTGAAATATAGCAGGCGCTGTAGCCCTTGACCCGGGGTCTGCCGGTACCAATGGATAACCGCATTGTCGAAATCGCTCCCTTCAAACTTACATTCAAACCGTACAGTCTTCCCCGGAGCTCTGGTCATTGAATTTGGAGACTGTGTCAAGGTTTGAGCAACAGATTTTCCTGCCAGTGAAAGAGATGCAAATCAAGTTATTTGTTCATACAGAGGCCACAGAATACGGAAATAATCAGTTGGAACTTGCTGTACTGACCGAGAAGAGCGGTGAGCAAAATCGCAAGGACGTGACCCTTCATGTTGATGTGATCAACGTGGAATTGATTGGGATTCGTTTAAAGCCCTCAAGAAGCCAATACAAAATCGGAAATGATGTCAACCAATTTTACCCAATTAAACCTTTCTGTGGCCTCGAGAATGACGTTTTCATTCAGTGAGTGGGCGTTTTCACCTTGTTGACATTCTCTTTAAATCCGCCCGTCAACACACCCCAGTACAACACGCAAGGCAACCTGCTGAAGAGTCATCTCCACTCGAAACGTTGGCTTGTTTTCTCCCCATGGAGGCTGCCTGACCCGCTGTGATCTCCAGCAGCTTTTTGTTTTCAGTATAGATTCTAGCATCTGCAGCAAATTGCTCCTCCCACCCAGACTTCTCGCTGCCTCGCAAAGGCACCAACATATTTAAAGACCTCTCCCACCCGGGTAATGGTCTCTTCCAACCTCTTCCTTGGGCAGAAGATATAAAGGCTTAAACAGACGTGCCAACAAATTCAAGAAAGCTTCTTTCCCTCTTTAATTAACTTCTGAATGGACCTCTCAATTTTAAATACAATGTTGATTTTGCTCCTTGTGCACCTTCTCTGCCACCTGTCACTCTGTTCTATTTCCCGAATGCAGTTTGTATGGTATAATCTGACTGTACTGCACACAAAACAAAACTTTTCACTGTACCCAGGTACATGCGAAACTAGTGAATCAAGTTAAGTCAACCATGCTGATCACTCACTGTATACATTGCTTTCACTTTTACACAGGATGTAGGTTTTCATGTGTTTCCTTGTCCCATTCCAACAGTTTACTTAAAAATAAGTTTGCAGATCTGCAGTTCTGAGGGTCACCAGACCGAAGCCTTTAACTCTGATTCCTCTTCACAGATATTGCCAGACCTGCTAAGCTTTTCCAGCAATTTCTATTATTTATTAAAGATCTACTTTTTTTGTATGTTTTCATCAACCTCTTCAGATATGTTATAACATGCCTCTAGAGCAGGTGGGACTTGAACAAGGCTCTCTTGGGATAGGTATAGGGGAACTACCACTGCACCACAAGAACCCTTAGATCTACCTCTCTTATTCCAAGAACAACTTTGTGCAGTTAGAAAAATATTTCTAAGCCCCACTCAATTTTTTTTTGCTGTTCTGAAGTTGAAGGTGTCAGTGTATGTGTGTCGTGTAAAAGAGAGTGAATACTGTTCTGAACTGAGAGCTGATAAGCACCTGTAATGAATAGCTAGCAGTCGCGGAGTGTACTGAGAAATTGAAAATATGTAACATTTCGCTGTGAAATGGATGCCTGAGTTGGTTGCTGTTTTGACAGCAACTCAAATTTAACCAATGAATTTAAATTATGCCCCAGGATAGTGAAACCCAATCGAGTTTGAATTTATTGATTTGTGAACGTTGAACCAATGAGATGTTCTGATGTTGGGAGTGCTTAAAAAGCAGGCATTTTGAAAGTCAGGCAGAGTAACTGCAGTCTAGAGGGTAGCTGCCATAGAGAGGGAGAGAGACCCAAAACATTGAAACACTCTCTGTCAAAGGTACCTTTTCATATGAAAAAAAAATCAAAGAAAACTGAAAGAAGATGATGCAGGGAGATCTTCAGCCAAAAGAAAAAAGACACTGGAGATGACAGTTGCTCTATGGTTTTGAAATTAAGTTGATATAATTTTAATAAGCTCTTATTTGAACAGTATAGTTTTATAGAGTTGGAGACAGGAAATATCAGTCAAGAGAAAGGGGGATTAGAACTATGAAGAGTTATTGTTTAATGCTCACTTTTAGAGTTAAAGAATAAATTTAAAGAGTGGAATTTGGGAGTTCTTTGTCACTCATACTTTAACAGGTTACGTGACTTGGTGCAGTTTTCTGGGTGTTAGGTTTAATTAACAGAAGGGTTCACTGCCATGTTGTAATAGTGCATAGATCAACTACTCACAATGAAAGCAATCTATGACATCTTTGTCACTGTCCCCAGTGTATCTTGTTGGGTGACCAGAAATGGCAATATCACTCAATCTGGTCTGACCAGAGGTTGTTATAGCTTGTCCATTATCTCCTCTGCCCTGCACTAATTTTGTTGTTTGTCAAAGGCAACCAGTTTATTCTCGATGGTGTTAGTTGCATTTGTTTGATGGAGATTGATTCTGTTTAAGCTCCTTCTTCAACATCATGTTTGGATTTTCAAACTAATTCATATGATTAATGTTTCGCCTATTGTTTCCACCAGATGTGTAACTCTTTCTGTCTCTGTCTCTCCCATCCTCAGACTTATATCTTCTTCTTTCCTCTGTCCTTTCCCCATCTCCTTTCCCTTTTTGATCCTGGTCTTTATCTCTCAGTGTCACTTTTGTGATCTCCTGCCTTTTCTCATTCTTTTTCTTGCCCTCCATATCATCCGGGTCTTCGTTTCTCTTCTCATGTCCTTTCTTCCTGCTTTATACTGCGTTTACTTGTTTACTTCTCATGTTCTCTCTATTTTGCTCCTGCTCTTCTTTTCTTTTGTTCTCTGATTGTTTGTCCATTATATTGTTCTCACATTCTTTCTTTCAGACTCACTCTCTGAAAATGAAGTGCAGGGAGTTTTGGCTGTGCCTGTACAATGAAAACAGAAAATTAGCACTTAGATGTAATTTGGAGATGCCGGTGTTGAACTGGTGTGTACAAAGTTAAAAATCACAACACACCAGGTGATAGTCCAACAGGTTTAATTGGAAGCACTAGCTTTAGGAGCGCTGCTCCTTCATCAGGTGGTTCATCTAACCAATTAGATGTAGGAAGCAATCAAGCAAGTAAGTCATATGTTTGCCTTTCATTCAATAGCATCAGGTGCAAGACTGATGACACCTTGCTGCAAGTATATGTGCCTTTGCTAAGACTACGTGCAGTTTTAGTATAAGGAAGCATAGATCTTCATCGGAAGCATTACAGCAAATGTTCAATAGCTTGGTGACTGGAAAGAGAGCGGTTGTCCGAAAATGAGAGATTTCGTAGTCTCTATATGCTCAAGAGTTCAGAACAATGAGAGGTGTTCGAACTGAAACAAAATATTTTGAAAAGTCTGATAGGATAGTCACAAGTCTTGTTTCCCTGATTGGAAGATCTGGAACGAGGGCAGAAGGGGGCACAACTTGAGAGTAAGGAATTTGTTGCTCTAGACTAGGATGGCAAGAAACTTCTTCCTTGCAGATGGTGAATCTGTGGAAATTTCTATCCCAAACTATTGAAGTTTGGTCTATAACTGAGTATGTTGAAACTCAGATGACCAGAATTTTGTCCTTTCAGAGAGACAGGGATGAGGGGAGTTGAGGCAGATCATCGATCAAAATCGTAATATGTGTTGGTTTAGGCTGCAGCAATCATGCTTTACTCCTATTCCTGTTTCTTATTTTAACTCTTGCCTTCTCCTCTATTTTGTACTTCCTATGGCCGTTTGAAATGAATGCAGATGAATCGACCATGATTAAAACAATGAATTTCCTTTGGTGTCCTGACCAATATTTATCTTCAACTACCGTCACTAACCTAGATCTTTAACGTTTACCTTACTGCCCGTTGAGGGATCTTGTGAGCAACTTGGCCGCATCATGTCTGTGATTTACAACGGCTTTAATAATATGAACGTTTTTAGGAAATGTCCTGCTCATGAAATATAAAATAGAAACTGAGAGCACAGTAGTCTATTTAGCTTTTCGAACCTGTTCAGCTTGCAATATGGTCATGGCTGGTCCGATAGCTCAGTGCCATATTCCCCCACTCGCCCCACACCCCTTGGTGCCTTCAGAAGAGAAAAAGAAACTATGTCTTGCAAGATGTAACGTAAATACTAATACTTTCGAACCCATTCCATCCAGATCCACATTTGAAGCGCTGGATAATTCATGTGCTCCAAAGTCAGGTCAATCCGCTCACTTATGTGAAATGTATCCGTCATCTGACGCAGAAGTGTAATCCCTCTTAAAAAACGTACACATCCTGCACGTTCTTCATTCAATCCTGTGCTGAGGAAATGTTCAACAAAGTTTCACCCTGCTGTCCAAAGTTAAATAAAAAATGTGCCAGAAACTCATGTACTGTGTTGTTGGATGTCTTTCCTGATCTAACAACCGGCGTCATTTTAACTCGGAAGCCATCAGTTCCAAACAGCTGGTCCCCAGCCGCCAGTGTCTACTCTAAATGTTCATCTTCGTTTGAATTCACTGTATAAGTGAAGTCTCCGTAGTCCTAGAGGGCTATAGGGCTTATTTCTTATTGAGAGACAGAGTTGACTGATGATGGTTTAACCTGAGGGTCACCGCGCCTCACGTTTGGGTGAAAAGTTAAGTAGAGCCCTTCATAGTAACATCAGCTCGAGTAGGAACTGAATCCAAGCTGGGGGCGTCACTCTGCATTGTGAATCAACTGACGAGCCAATAGGCCTAACAAAGCCCTAGTAGGGAATAAAGGAAACGTTCCAACATTGCCACAATTTCAAATACTGTGCGCACTCACGCAGCTGCTTTACGCTGGGTTGCATCAGAAGGTTCACTGAGGCCACATGGGGAAAAGTTATCATTCCCAATTTTCTTTGATATTGGAGGATGCTTTTGTTGTTTACCTGTTCGAAATCCTGCAATTACACCAATAGATGACATTCCAATATTGACCGGATTCTGGAGAGGTTCCAGTCAATTAGAAAAATGCTAATACACTCCCTTCAAAGGACCAGTCTGTTTAATATCTGACGTTGGAGCATTGTTAGAATTCATTATTAAGAATGTAGTAAGATGACATTTGTAAAGTCAAAATGCAATTCTGGAGAGTCGGGATGATGTACTGAAGCGTAAATCATATTTCATTCATTTGCTAGAGTGCTTGAAGATGTCAAAAAAATGCATAATGGGGGTTCTGTAGATGTAACCTTTATAGGCTTCTAGAAGGCATTTGATGAGGCGCGACAGGAAACCTTATGTAAGGTAAGATCACGTGGGGTTTGAGGCAATACACGAGGATGGATAAAGGGTAACCCACGAGAGAGCAGAGTCCAAATAAATACGCCTTCTTCTGGTTGGCAAGATCTAACTAGTGTGGTGCCACAGGATCGACCTTCCGTCAAACCTTGTACAATCTTTGTCAAAGACCTCGATACATCAATAGAATGGACTATGATCACATTTGTAGGTGATACCAGAATAAGCGGGAAAATAAGTTGCAATGAAGAAATAAGAAAAATATAAATGGATGCAGGTATCTTTAGGAAATCAACCGAAATTCAGCACATGGGGCTAAACGTGGATAAATGTGAAGTTATTCATGTTGGTCAGAAGAATAAAAAGGCGACTTATTTCCTAAATTGAGAAAAACATCAATATTCTTTAGTGGAGTGGGGTCTGAGAGCCCGGGTGCATGTGTATGTTCTATGTTCCAATAAGGAAGCAAGTAGCATTTTGGCATTTACTGCTAAAGGAATGGGGTAGAACAAAGATTGTTGTTGCAATTGTACAAAGCCATTGGTGAGACTACATCCACACAGTTTTGACACCCTTACTTCAGGAAAGATTTAATTGCACGGGGGAGAGTTCAGAGGAGGTTCTCAAGATTAATTCCAGAGTCAAGAGGTTTGTTTTATAAGGATTGATTGTGCAGTTGAGGCCTTTCTTCTCTAGACTTCAGAAAAACGAGAGAAGATCTAATTGAATTATAGTTTCAAACTAGTGGGGGGCGGGGGCAGATTTAAAACAGAAATGAGGATGAATTGCTTTTCTCAAAGGCTGTAGGATTTAGTACCCCATAGTGTGTGAACGCCAGGGTACGAAGTCAATTTCTAAGTTGGAAGCAGGTAAATTTTGAATTAGTAATAGGTTAAAGAATTTTGGGGGTCGGACAGGAAAGTGGAGTCGAGGACGAGATGAGATTAATCATGGTAGTGTTAAATGGCCGAATATGCTCAAGGGTCCGAATTGCCTACACCTGCTCCTGATTATTCTGTTCTCATGTTCTATTGGATAGCCCGTGTGACGATGATTCTTAGAGGACAACGATGCATTGACAATAAGCTTAACATCAACCAGCCATTCATGAACCACAGCTCACACCCAACCCCATCCGCTATGAGGTCATGTGAGCAACCTGTGGAAAATAAATCGGTGCAGGCTTGGTGGGCCGAAGGGGAGGTTCCTGTGATGTAATTTGTTTGTTCTTTGTTCTAAAATGGAAATCAAAATGCGTTATAGAGTCATACAGCACGGAAACAGACGCTTCGGTCCAACCAGTCCATGCCGACCATAATCCCAAGCTCAACTGGTCGCGCTTGCCTGCACTTAGCCCATATTTCTCCAAACATGTTATTCATGTACCGATCTGAAGGTCGTTTAAACTTTGTAACTATACTCGCGTCCACTACTTCCTCTGGATGTTCATTCCACGCACTAACCACTCTCTGGTAAAATCCCTCATGTCTTATTTAAAATCTTTCCCCTGTCACCTCTAGTCTTCTAGTCCACCTAATCTTGAAACCAACCCCCGCCTACCCTAGGGAAAATACGTCTGCTATTCATCTTATCTATACTCCTCATGATTTTATAAAGCAGTATAAGTGCACCCCTCAACTTCCTGCCTCCAGTGAAAAACGTCCTAGTCTATCCAGCCTCTCCTTCTAACTCAAATCCTGCATTCCTGGCAGCATCCCGGTAACAGTCTTGATCCAGGAGTGAAAGGAATCTTGCCTTCAGCACAGAATCCCACATGGTGACTGTAACCACAGTCTCCAGTGGCAGGGCCACACGTCTGACTAAACTCCAAAACCCAAGGAACAACAGTCTGTCTCAAACCCAAGAAGAGTGTTGTTGGGAAGTGTAAACATACCCGAATTTTATCTGGATACAGGAAAAACACGTGGGAATGTAACTCTCAGGTGATTTACACGCGGACGGTTTTTAAGAAGTCTGGAAGGCGCTCCTTCTTAAATATATACGTGAGAAACCAATGAGAATAACAGACCACTGATCGACCACGTTTTCTTTCTAATGGACGACTCTACAAACAAAATTGAAAATTAGATATGATATCAATTGTTTCGTGGTGTCAGATGGTTTGATTGCATATAAGAAAGTTGGCTCTGCTTGCATTTGATTACTGACAGTGTGGAAACAGGCCCTTCGGCCCAACAAGTCCACATCGACCCGCCGAAGCGCAACCCACCCATACATTTACCCCTTACCTAACACTAGGGGCAATTTAGCATGGCCAATTCACCTTAGCCGCACATCTTTGGACTGTAGAAGGAACCCGGGTCTCTGTCGCTGTGAGGCAGCAGTGCTAACCACTGTGCCACCCTGCTGGGAATTGCGTCTCTCTCAAAACGGAGGAAATCAAGAATGGTTCGCGAAGTGTGCACATTACTTCACAAAGAGACGGCGTAAGGTCCTGTGGGAAATTCAGAGGAAGGATTTGAAAGGTCTGGTGTGGAGATAGGTTGGAATTCGTACCTGGAGCAAAGTTGCCACTGAAAATGCATGTAGGGTAGATCTGCTAAATTATTTATTAATGAATAACGGTCTATGAACATCTATTAGGGTAAAAAAATGAGGTCTGCAGATGCTGGAGATCACAGTTGAAAATGTGTTTCTGGTTAAAGCACAGCAGGTCAGGCAGCATCCAAGGAATAGGAAATTCGACGTTTCGGGCATAAGCCCTTCATCAGGAATGGCTATTCCTTGGATGCTGCCTGACCTGCTGTGCTTTAACCAGCAACACATTTTCAACTATGAACATCTATTATATTGGTATTAAATTAAATTGGAATTTTCAGTGTTTCCTGCTGAGGAATTTGCACAAACTGATAAGGAAATATTGAGTACATCATTTTAACACGTTGAGAAAAAGAAGCTAAAATGAACCATTTGTCCGTTTTTAAATACATGACCAAAACCAAAATGACGTGTGTGGCAAAGATTGTCCGATTCATCTACTGCGGGGGAAAAAAGCCAGGCGAACTAATTGAGCTTCAGTGGATGAAATAACTGAAAATGTTTCTTCAAGATGTATCACCCTAATAAGGCATCAGCGAAAGTGAAGCCGTGCACGTAACTGCTCTGTTCCTTATTTCCACATCAGTCCTTGCATTCAATACGCCAGTCATACTTATCTCTACTTTTAATATTGAAATCGAAGTTAACCCTGAGTTTGATTTTGTGATTTGGTATTTTAATAACAAGGGCTCCACCTGTGGTCTGGAAACTTATGCGACTGCGCTGAGTAGGAGGCAGCCTTGGGGTTTTTGCAATGGGCTTCTTTCCGTTGTTTCTCACTGTGGGGATCCAATAGGCACAGTAATAGATGGCAGCATCAGACGGTTCAATGTTATCAATTATAAGGAAGAATGAAGAAACACTTTTCTCAACTGAGAACTTAGAGGGGATTCCCGGATCCAGCAGAACGCCGCTTTTGCTGAAATAAATTATCCTTCGAGGCGCCTGGTTGGGCTGTTGTTGGTACCAGTGGATAGTTTCCGTGTGTGGTGTGACGCATCGTATTTTGACTGTTGATGTCTTGGGCCTAGTGATCGATATTGGTAACTGTCTCAAGACCTCGGCAAAATGTTCACCTGCAAATAGAAAATATCGAAAAGTCACATAGCTGAGGAGACAGACAGAAATCACAAAGAAAGCGGATAGGAAGGAACAGTTCCCATTAACACAACGGCCAAACTGCAGAAGACACAATTTTATGATTATCGGTTAAAAAAAACGTGAGGGAAGACAAATTCCCACAGCAAGTGTTGAGAATGTCGACTGCATTGGCTGTGGGCAGGTTCCTTCTTGGCTTTTTGAAGGGAATAGTAGAAACTCGAGAAAAGGAAATAAATGCATGACTCTTGGAAAAGGCGGCTGGGGGCGGCGGGGGGATGAGTGGGTGTTGGAGCAAGCTGAGGATTTCTGGAGAGAGCCAACACAAAATGAACGGGCTGAGTGGCGTCCCTCTATAACTTGATGGTTCGAACGGCTCGGTGTCGCACTCACTGGGGAAAAGCATCAACAGAACAACCAGACAATGGAGCGACATGGTGTAGCAATGATGATAAGGCTGCATTCACTGTGTTCAACCGGATAATTCAACAGGAAATGATTCGCATCCTGAATATAGACAACGCAAAACAATACCGCCATTGTTGTCTTGATGCATTTTATCTGCCATTTCCCTCATTTTGTGTTCCCTGAAATGGCTGATGATAATCTAATCTCTTCTTCCCTCACCCGCAGCCTATATTCCTTGACCCCTTTAACCACAAGAACCATACCTACATCCTCCTTGAAAACATTCAATCTTAGGCCTCAAACACTTTCTGTAAAAAATGAATACCACAGATTCACCACTTTCTGACTCAAGCTGGTTCTCCTCATATCAGTCGAAAAGATCCTGACCTTGTCTTAATCTTTGTTATAACTCCTGGATCTGTACTTCCCGAAGCACCCTTCCTGTTGGGATTTTATAGGTTTCTATGACATACTCACCCATTCTTTCTAAATTCTACTCTCTGTTCATACGTCAGTCCTACCATTCCAGGAATCAATTCCGTAAACCTTCACTGCACGCTGGGATCTAAAGTACACACAATATTCAGGGTGTGTCCTCACCAATGCCCTGTATAATTTCAAATCTTTATCCAGTTCGCTTCCGAAAGTCACTCCTGGATCTGTTTCCACCAGCTTTTCAGGCAGAACATCCCAGATCACAACTTACTCCTAATAAAGCAGAAACGTTATTTTGTATCGCTGTTTACTCAGCCCAGGAGGCTGTAAGTGATTTCATGGGAAGTTACGTGTCGATGTCCCGTTTACTCCTGCAATGGGACCAGAGCTGACGAACACAGTCAGGCACCCCCGCTCCACCCCGGGGTGACACTGCTCCAGCCGCTGGCGTGTCTGCCTACACTCTGAAATTCGATGACTGTAGGAAGAAATCCGCAGTGTAACTCCACCCTCCGGCTCAGGGAGACCTTCACTGCAACTTCTACTCGACCAAAGCCCTTGAACTCCACAGTGAGTCGGCTCTCGGTGCTTTCACTCCAAGATCAGGAACAAATTGACCAATACGGCCGCGACCTGATTGGTGTCACACCACTCGCCAATTCACGGATTCAGGCGCAAGAAGCTCAGCACAAATCTATGTGGTGTCATAGAGTCATGGAGTCATAGAGATGTACAGCATGGAAACAGGCCATTCGGTCCAACCCGTCCATGCCGACCAGATATCCCAACCCAATCTAGTCCCACCTGCCAGCACCCGGCCCATATCCCTCCAAACCCTTCCTATTCATATAGCCATCCAAATGCCTTTTAATTGCCACTTTACCCAACTAGGGGAGGGGTGTGTGGGTTTCTCTGATAGCTTAGCTTCGAATGGTTCAGTGTTTTTGTACGAACATTGCATTGATGCCTCGCAGCGTGTATAACCCAGCAGGCACAGTAATAGGTGGCCGTGTCCTCTTCCTTCACTTTGCCGATTGTGAGGTAGAAATCGTTGTTGTTAGATTTCTCAGCATTGAACCGATCACCAAATCCAGAATCCCACGTTGTGCCTGATCCATAATAAAGGATTCGGGTGGGTGCCTGACCGGGTTTTTGCTGGTACCAGTGAAGGGGATCGCTGTCACTGATAGTTAATCCTCCGACTTCGCAGTTGAATCGAACGGTTTTACGCACATTTTTGGTCATGGATGGGACAGTCTGTTTCAATGTTTGTGCAAAATATCCGCCTAAGGAAAGAATAGACAGGGTTACAAATAACCGCTTGGTGGTTGCGAATGAACAACGATATCTGAATAATAGCGTCAGAAACACATACAGGGCAATGCGGTTACCACAATGAGCCAGTAATACAGCGACATGTTCACTCGGTCTTCAACTGTTCTCTCAAGCAGCTGGATAGAAACTAAAAAGAAATGAATCGCTTCTTTCAAACCAATCAGTGAGACATTGGTCAGGGTTGAACCCCGCCCCCTGCCCTCCAGGTCGGTTATTTGCAATATAAACAGAAAATGTTGGAAATACTCCAGCAGCAGCTGTGGAGAGAGAAACCGATCTAACGTTTCAGAAACCTGAGCTGGAAAACGCTGAGATGTCGACAGGGTTTTTAACCCAGAGAGAAGGCAGGGAAATAGGGAAGGGGGAGGTATCAACAAAAGGGAAATCTGTGACCGGGTGGAGGATGGGAGAGTTAGATATCTCAAGGGATAGTGGTGCAAGGGAAACAGTGATAGTAATGGGAAATGAACAGAAACAAAAGGTGGGTCCAGAGAATGTGGTACCAAGTAACAGCAGAATCATGAGGTTTAATTGGATCCTGAACTTCTGAGCATTTTAGGGGGTGGGAACTCCACTCCTCGGCGCTTTCTGAAATCATCCCTGAGTGACCCGGCTCTAATTTTAAGATTTTGTCCAATCTTACCGGACTCCTCCCCACCACAGAAATTTATTACTCTTTATATAACATCTCCCAAATCTTTCTCATTTCAAGTAGCTCAAATAGATTGGTTCATGAACATCTAAGCTCAAGGGAATACAAGGCAGGATTATTGAAATTGTCTTCATTATTTAACTCTTTCGACAGAATGAATGAGACTTTGCCAGAATGTGCGTCATTTTCACGCTGTTGTGGTAGATTATTGCACGAAATCATATCAGGGCCAACTCTGGTTGAATCTATCCCAGAAAAGATTCCAAGGTCGCACTCCAACTCAACGAGGATTAATTGGATATTTATACGTTGCATGACATGTAGACAGTACATTACTTGAATTCAGTTTTCGGCAAGCACGTGCTTTGTACATTCCACCCCTGGTCTCCCCACTCCCATCTCCTGTCCGAAGCCTCTGTTTCATTCCCATCCTTGACTATACCCGCTTGCTTGGTTCCTGGTCATCCTCCCATTCCATTTTCAGACAAAGCCTCACGGTTAATGCTGGTTCAGCCACTTGCATTTTCACTGAAACTGCTGCATCTGAGCGTGTTAAGTTCTTTTAGCCCACTTTTTTTAAAAAATGAGGATATATGAAAACTGATCTTAACTGATTTATGAAGTTTCCTAATCTTATTCTAATCCGAGCCGGAATTCAATGTGAATTTACAGACTAGCTCAGGGGCGGTACGGTGGCTCACTGGTTCTGACAGCGACTGTATGGATGGAGTTTGAGACATTCTGCCCATGTCTGCGTCGGTTTCCTCCCACAATTCAAAGGTGCGCAGATTAGGTGAATTGGCCGTGCTAAATTGCCCATAGCGCCTGGTGCATCAGTCAAGGTAAAATGTAGGGGGGGATGACTCTGTGTGAGTTACTCTTCGAAGGGTCGGTGTGGATTTGCTCCTCACAATTCAAAACAAAACGCCAGCCTCAGATTCCCATCCGCCGATTTTTATTTATATATACACTAGTATTAAATTTTGTTTCATCATGGATTCCCCGAGACTATGTGGGAGGATTGCCTTCGTTAACGGCGCTTTATAAGTGGGAGTTGATGAGTGTGTGGTGGCTGAGTGAGGAGCGAGCGTTTTTGTCAAGCATTTCTGTCTCTGTTGAACACTGTGCTATCCCAATGGGCGCAGTAATAAATGGCAGAGTCTTCCTTCACGATGTCATTAATTATCAAAGTGCACAAAGCGTCCTCCTTATCCGCTTTAAACCTGTTGCCGAATTCTGGATCCCGAATGACGCTGCTGTCATAGTAAAGTATTCTGGAGGGCGCCTGACCCTCTCGGTGCTGGTACCAATGGACTACAGTGTCCTTGCTGTCTACGGTACACTTAAATCTGACACTTTTACTGAGCTTGGTTACAGATGATATTGGTGCCTGTGTTAAAGACCCAGCCAAATCCCCATCTGGAAAAAAAGAATATTATATTGAAAACGATTATGAATGTTAGACTGACGCAACAGCTAAATAAACACAAGTACCTACAGGATAAAACCAGCGTCGCAATCACCCAGAACATTGTGCAGTGACCGGCTCGCTCTGTAGTGGGTTACTGCTGCTCAGGGTTATGTTTATAAAGGAAGTGAAGTCTCTTCCGTTTCCCTCCCCAAAACAGCTGGAATTTCCTCTCTTGCTGTACAAATTGAAGGCGCCCGATTTAATGCCTCTTTATAAAATGTGAGACCTTCTTCCTTTTCGTCTGTTTAATCGTTTCTCATTTGTTTCCTCTGGGTTCACAGACCCGAGAAGTGTTAATTCAAGATTCAGTTCAGGGATTGAAACTTTTAAAGTTGATCCGAATTAACCTGCTCGCTTGCCCCAGGCTCGGAGGTGTGTGCAGGCAGACTCGGGAGGGTCGGAAATGAGTGGAGTGGGCGGTGTAGACGGGTGGGGAAAGCAGAAACATAAGACCAGAAGACTTGGAGTGGAAGTAAGGCCATTCGGCCCATCGAGTCCACTCCGCCATTCAATCGTGGCTGATGCCCATTTCAATCTCTGTCTTGAAGACATTTGGCGTCCCGGCCTCCACTGCACTCTGCGGCAATGAATTCCACAGGCCCACCACTCTCTGGCTGAAGAAATGTCTCCGCATTTCTGTTCTGAATTGATCCCCTCTAATTCTAAGGCTGTGTCCACGGGTCCTAGTCTCCTAGCCTAATGGAAAGAATTTCCTAGCGTCCGCCCTTTCCAAGCCATGTATTATCTTGTAAGTTTCTATTAAATCTCCCCTTAATCTTCTAAACTCCAATGAATACAATCCCACAACAGTGGCAAGACGATCATACTTAACAATGAGTTCGATCCACATGCTCGAAGTTAGCTGTGCTGATCCCGATAAGAAATCTACGGCGAACATCCCAGATCTACAGTTGGAGTCCAAGTGGTTATCTTATTGGATTTACTAGACTCATGATCAATGGTCTGAAGATATGAGAACAGAAGAGAGTCAAACAGTCAGGGACAAAGCAGAGAACAAGGTAGGACTGATCAATTAAACTGCATTTATTTCAATGCAAGGGGCCTAACAGCGAAGGCAGATGAACTCAGGTCATGGTTAGGATTGTGGGACTGGGATATCAGAGCAGTTACAGAAACATGGCTCAGGGATGAACAGAACTGGCAGCTTAATGTTCCAGGATATAAATGCTATAGGAAGGATAGAAAAGGAGGCAAGAGGTGAGGGGGAGTGGCATTTTTGATAATGGATAGCATTACAGCTGTACTGAGAGAGGATATTTCCAGAAATACATCCAGGGAAGTTATTTGAGTGGAACTGAGAAATAACAAAGGGATGATCACCTTATAAGGATTGTATTATATACCACCTAATAGTCAGAGGGGAATTGAGTAACAAATTTGTAAGGAGATTTTAGTTATCTGTAAGAATAATTAAGTGAGGATATTTTCATTTTCCAAGTATAAACTGGGACTGCCATAGTGTTGAAGGTTTAGATCAAGAGGAATTTGTTAAGTGTCTACAAGAAAATTTTCTGATTCTTTATGTGGATGTATCTACTAGAGAAGGAGCAAAACTTGACTTCCTCTTGGGAAATAAGGCAGGGCTGAGGTGTCAGTGGGGGAGCATTTTGGGGCCAGCGACCATAATTCTATTAGATTTAAAATACTGATGGAAAAGGATAGACGAGATCTAAAAGTTGAAGTTCTAAATTGAAGAAAGGTCAATTTTGATGGTATTAGGCAAGAACTTTCAAAAGCTGATTGGGGGCAGATATTTGCAGGTAAAGGGAAAGCTGGAAAATGGGAAGCCTTCAGAAATGAGATAACAGCAGTCCAGAGACAGCACATTCCTCTTAGGCTGAAAGGAAAGGCTGGTAGGCATAGGGAATATCTATATATACCTACATATAGGTATAGGGGATGACTAAAGAAATTGAGGGTTTAGTTAAGAAAAAGAAGGGAGCATACATCAGGTATAGACATGATAGAGCAAGTGAATCCTTAGAAGAGCATAAAGGCAATAGGAGTATACCTAAGAGAGAAATCAGGAGGGCAAAAAAGGGACATGAGATAGCTTTGGCAAATAAAGTTAAGGAGAGTCCAAAAGGTTTTTAAAAATACATTCAGGACAAAAGGGTAACTAAGGAGAGAATAGGGCCCCTCAAAGATCAGCAAGGCAGCCTTTGTGTGGAGCTGCAGGAGATGGGGAGATACTAAACAAGTATTTTGCATCAGTATTTACTGTGGAAAAGGACTTGGAAGATATAGAATGTAGGGAAATAGATTGTGACATCTTGAAAAATATCCATATTATAGAGGAGAAAGTGCTGGATGTCTTGAAATGCATAATAGTGGATAAATCCCCAGGATCTGATTAGGTGTACCCTAGAACTCCGTGGAAAGTGAGGCAAATGATTCCTGGGACTCTTCCTGAGATATTTGTATCATCAATAGTCACAGATAAGGTATTGGAAGAGTGGAGGTTAGCTAACGTGGTGCTACTGTTTAAGAAGGGCGGTAAGGACATCTCTCAACCCTGCAGGCTTCCTGCCTCTATTCCTGATGAAGGACTTTTGCTTGAAATGTCAATTTTTCTGCTCCTTGGATGCTGCTTGACTTGCTGTGCTTTTCCAGCACCACTCCAGTTCATATTCGAGTTCCAGCATCTGCAGTCTTCATTTTTACCTGGTAAGGACAAGACAGGGAACTATCAACCAGTGAGCCTGACGTCGGTGGTGGGCATGTTGTTGGAGGGAATCCTGAGGGGCAGGATGCACATGTATTTGGAAAGGCAAGGACTGATTAGGGATAGTCATCATGGCTTTGTGCGTGGGAAATCATGTCTCACAAACTTGATTGCATTTTTTTGTACAAGTAACAAAGAGGATTGATGAGGGCAGAGCAGTAGGAGTGATCTATATGGTCTTCAGTAAGGCGTTCAACAAGGTTTCCCCATGGGAATGTGATTAGCAAGGTTAGATCTCATGGAATACAGGAAGAACTAGCCATTTGGATATAGAACTGTTTCAAAGTTAGAAGACAGAGGGTGATGGTGGAGGGTTGTTTTTCAGACTGGAGACCTGTGACCAGTGGAGTGCCACAAGAATTGGTGCTGGGTCCACTACTTTTCATCATTTATATAAATAATTTGAACCTGAGCATAAGAAGTATAATTAATAAGTTTGCAGATGACACTAAAGTTGGAGGTGTAGTGGACAGCGAAGAAGGTTACCTCAGTTTACAATGGGATTTTAATCAGATGGGCCAATGAACTGAGAAGTGGCAGGTGGAGTTTAATTCAGATAAATGCGAGATGCTTCATCTTGGGAAAGCAAATCTACACAGGTCTTATACACTTAATGGTAAGGTCATAGGGAATGTTGCTGAACAAAGAAACCATGGAGTGCAGGTTCATAGCTCCTTGAAAGTAGCATTGCAGGTAGATAGGATAGTGAAGAAGGCATTTGGTATGCTTTCCTTTACTGGTCAGAATATTGAGTACAGATGTTGGGAAGTAATGTTGAGACTGCACAGGGCATTGGTTGGGCCACTTTTGGAATATTGCGTGCAATTCTGGTCTCCTTCCTATCAGAAAGATGCTATGAAACTTGAAAGGGTTCAGAAAGTATTTACAAGGATGTTGCCAGGGTTGGAGGATTGAGCTACAGGGAGAGGTTGAAGAGGCCGAGGCTGTTTCCCTGGAGCATCAGAGGCTGAGTAGTGACATTATAGAGGTATATAAAATCATGAGGGGCATGGATAGGATAAATAGACAAAGTCTTTTCCCTGGGGTCATGGAGTCTAGAACTATAGGACATAGGTTTAGAGTGAGAGTGGAAAGATATAAAAGAGACCTAAGGGTCAATGTTTTCACACAGAGGATGGTACATGTATGGAATGAGCTGCCAGAAGAAGTGGTGAAGGCTAGTGCAATTGCAACATGTAAAAGGCACCTGGATGGGTATATGAATAGGAAGGGTTTGGTGGGATATGGGCCAGGTGCTGGCAGGTGGGCCTAGATTGGGTTGGGATATCTGTTTGGCATGGACGAGTTGGACCGAAGGGTCTGTTTCCATGCTGTACATCTCAATGGCTCTATGATATGTGGGAACATCATCACCTGCAAACTCACCTCCAAACCACTCCCCATCCTGAGTTTGAAATATACTGCCCTTCCTTCACTGTCACTGGGTCAAAATCCTGTCATTCCCTTTCGAATGACATTGTGGGTGAATTCACTGCTTGTGGACTGCAGCAGTCAGAATGCAGCTCATCACCATTTTCTCAAAGTAACTCGGGATGGGCAATACATGCTGCTGGCTAACCAGCGAGGCCCAGATCGAGCGAATGAACACACAGACAAAGAAGTTGCTAGTCCAAGCTCCGTCTTGGCAAGCACCTGCAAGGAGGCAGAGAAAACTCTTCAAGGACGTCCTCACATCCTCCCTGAAAAATTCAAGATCCTGCCGACTTGGAGAAATCCTTCGCCCACTCCTCCCATGCTGGAGAAGAAGTAGTCAACCCGTATTTATAGCATCTCCCGCCGGTTCCGCCAAACGCGAGTAGCAGAAGGAGCGTGCAGAAACTCCACTCATCCTTTTCAAACATCGCCTGATCCACACAGGGTCCGCTACTGGAATGTTAAGTGATCCTCCAGTCCGAGAGACTACCGAAGGAGGGCGGTCTATTTGTGGAGCTCCTAATCAGCAGTTGTGATTTTGGGCCGTTGATTAGAACGCAGAAATCTCTGCACTTTTCAACTAGAATTTTGAATTAAACATTTTAAATGGACTTTTTTTTTATTTGTTAAACGCAATGTGATTTAATTATGTAATTTCGACTTGAAGCGACGCGATAGTGGCTCCCCCTGGCGGCGTTAGGATTTGTTCTGATCCTCAGTTTGGGATCATAAACTCAGCGTCAGGAAAAGGAGCATGAAATGTCGGGCCAACGAACAACTGGCTTGCATTGCATTGTCAGGGTAGTCGAGAATACAGTGTTGGGGGATTCGCAAATTGCAATAAAATATTAACATGAAATGTCGGTAACACTGAGATTAGGGGACAGATAGTAAACCGCGTGAAACAAGAACGAGACGAGTTCCCGAAAACTTTTGGGGACAAAAGTTTTGGCGAGGTGTTTTATTGGGAGAAGCGGTTTACGCCACTGAAGGTGCGGGAACCAAGTCGCAGGATGATGGGGAAACCCTGGGGAGAGCTGCAGACAGGGAATGGCGAACCTGGCAGCACCTGGAGGAAAAAAGCAGCTAGCCTTTCGTCGTCGGCAGTTTATGTTTTTGTCATCCGTGTCATTTCCTGTCCAATATATTTCACCCAATTCTCAGAAGCAGAATGAAGATTTCAATATGAAAATCTGCTAAAACATGATGAGTGCGGACTGCAGTGTATTTCTGGACAAGCTGAGGAGTTTACAGGATTAACTATTAAAATACTTGTTTCCGGCCATTCCGACTCTAAATCCTTGCTCCGCCATAGACCATTACCTCTCTTGTGTTTGGGATATCTCAGTGAAAGAATTAGGGGACTCAAACGTGCGTTTAAACCCAGATTGTTAGAAGTCAGGTTTAAGACGATTTAGTAATTTATTTTCAATGTTCCACTGTTCACTGGACCCTGTTCCGTCGTCTGGGAGGAGAGCTCTCGATGTGCGGAGTATTTGTCGGGCTGTTCCACGGTCATATATCACCGTGTTCACCCCAGACGGCACAGTAATAAACTCCAGCGTCGCTATCCGCGATGTTTGTTAGGTCAAGCAGACTGCTTTTCTCTTTCGCCACGTTTTCGGATGTGAATCTGTCGGCGAAATCGCCGTCGTAAATTGGTCGGGCTCCTGTCACGTAGAGAATGCGGTGGAAGCCCTGGCTCGGGGTGTGGCGGTACCAGTGCACGGTCCCACTCACCAGATCCACATTCTCCAAGATGCACCGAAAACGGGCGACTTTTGTGCGCGCCCTGCTGACAGAGAGCTTGGCCTGAGTCAAGGATTGAGCTGACCCGCCACCTGTTTGAAAAGGAAAGATGACAATTATCAATATTGCAGGAAAATGTGTTGTTTAAAACGAATGAAACCTGAAGTACCTACAGGAGAAATACATGACAGACACGATGAGCGTTAACTGGATCTGCATGTCCCTGGCTGTGGGTTGGTCTGAGAATTGGGTGTAATATATTGCGACAGGAAATGACACGGATGACAAAAACATAAACTGCTGACGACGACGGAGTCGAAAGATTAAGTCTGCTTTTTTTTCCCCTACAGGTACTGCCAGGTCTGCTCAGTTTCGCCAGCAATGTCTGTATCTTTTTTCTTGGTTTCAGATCTTCAGCACCCGCAGCTCTTTGTTTTAATGACACTTGTCATCTCCACCACTACCAGTGAGCTCACGCAATGTCGAATTCCTGACTTAAGCAGGTGCTGCTGAGAATCCGCATTCACCGAAATGATTCCTCCCTGTCCATAAGACCATAGAAATAGGAGTGGAAGTAAGGCCATTCGGCCCATCGAGCCAACTCCGCCATTCAGTCATGGCTGATGGGCATTTCAATGCCACTTACCTGCACTCCCCCCACCCCCCTATCCCTTATTTCTTGGGAGATTAAGGATTTATCAATCTCCGCCTTGAAGACATTTAACATTCCGGCCTCCACTGCGCTCCATGGCAATGAATTCCATAGGCCCACCACTCACCTCATTTCCATTCTAAATTGACCTCCTCTCATTCTAAGGCTGTGCCCACTGGTCCTAGTATCTCCACCTGACGGAAACAATTTCCCAGCGTCCACCCTTTCTAAGCCATGCATTATCTTGTAAGTTTCTATTAGATCTCCCCTCAACCTTCTATACTCTTAACAAATACAATCCCAAGATCCTCAGCCATTCATCTTATGTTAGGCCTAGCGTTCCAGGGATCATCTGTATGAATCTCCACTGGACATGCTCCTGTATGTCCTTCCTGAAGTGTGGGGCTCAAAACTGGGCACAGTATTCTAAATGGGACCTAACCAGAGCTTTATAAAGTCTTAGTAGCACCTCAGTGCTTTTACATTTCAACCCTCTTGAAATAAATGACAACATTACATTTGCTTTCTTAACCACAGACTCAACCTGCAAGACAACCTTTAGAGAATCCTGTACTAGCACTCCCAGATCCCTCTGTACTTTGGCTTTATGAATTTTCTCCCCTTTTTAAAAATAGACCATGTCTATGTTCTTTTTTTCCGAAGTGCAAGACCTCGCATTTGTTCACGTTGAATTTCATCAGCCATCTCTTGGACCATTCTCCTAAGCCTAAATCTTTCTGTAGCCTCCCCACCTCCTCAGAACTACCTGTCCATCCATCTAACTTTGTATCATCAGCAAACTTCGCCAGAATGCCTCTGCAATAAACTATAGCGTTTGCCCATTCTGAATGAAATGTACAGATGCACTACATTATGCAGCAGCCCCAGAATACCTCCAACAGAAATCACTACAGTATTTGTGTACACCAGGATCCCAAAACAACCAGGTATTGATTGAGGAATCATCTTCTAGTGGTGCTGCTAAATCTTCTGAGGGAAGAGGAAAGCTTGATTTAAAGTCTCATCACAAAATCTGATCCACTTTCTCAGCTCTGAACCAGTTCCAATTAATCAAGTCCAAAACATGTTATACTATGAAGTTTGTCATGTTAGAGTATTCATTAATTGAGGGTGCGCCAAAGAGTCAGAGAGTCATAGAGTTGTACAGCAAGGAAACAGACCCTTTGGTCCAACTCGTCCATGCCGACCAGATATCCCAACACAAGCTAGTCCCACCTGCCAGCACCTGGCCCATATTCCTCCAAACCCTTCCTATTCATATACCCATCTAGATGCCTTTTAAACTTTGTAATTGTACCATCCTCCACCAATCCCTCTGGCAGCTCATTCCATACAGACACCACCTTCTGCATGAAAAGGTTGCTCCTTAGGTCCCATTTAACTTTTTCCCCTCTCACCCTAAATCTATGCCCTCTAGTTCAGAACTCCCCCTCTCTCAGGGAAAGTACCTTGCGTATTAATCCTATCTGGGCCCCTTATGATTTTATAAACCTTGATAAGGTCACCCCTCAGCCTCCAATGCTCCAGGGAAAACAACCCCAGCCTATTCAGCCTCTCTCCACACCCCACATCCTCCAACCCTGGCAACATTCTTTTCTGAACCTTTTCAAGTTTCACAATATCCTTCTGATGGGAGGGAGACCAGAATTGCATGCAATATTCAAAACATGGCCTAACCAATGTCCTGTATAGCTGCAACATGACCTCCCAGTTCCAATACTCAATGCTCTGACCAACAAAGGAAAGCATACCAAATGTCTTCTTCACTATCCTGTCTACCTGTGACACCACTTTCAAGAAACTATGAACCTGCACTCCAAGGTCTCTTTGTTCAGTAACACTCCCCAGGACCTTACCATTAAGTGTATAGATTTTGGATGAGAGGGAAAAATTTAAATGGGACCTAAGGAGCAACCTTTTCATGCAGAGGAGTAACAAGAAGATGGATTACTGGGCTAAAGGTAGACTACTTGGTAGTGTGGATGAGCAGAGGGATCTTGGTGTCCATGTACACAGATCTCTGAAAGTTGCCACCCAGGTAAATAATGCTGTGAAGAAGGCATATGGTGTACTGGGCTTTATTGGTAGAGGAATTGAGTTCCGGAGTCCTGAGGTCATGTTGCAGTTGTATAAGACTCTGGTGCGGCCTCATCTGGAGTATTGTGTGCAGTTTTGGTCACCATACTATAGGAAGGATGTGGAGGCACTGGAACGGGTGCAGAGGAGGTTTACCAGGATGTTGCCTGGCATGGTAGGAAGATCGTATGAGGAAAGGCTGAGGGACTTGGGGCTGTTCTCATTGGAGAAAAGAAGGTTTAGGGGTGACTTGATAGAGGTGTACAAGATGATTAGGAGTTTAGATAGGGTTGACAGTGAGAACCTTTTTCCGCTAATGGAGTCAGCTGTTACTAGGGGACACAGCTTTAAATTAAGGGGTGGTAGGTATAGGACAGATGTTAGGGGTAGATTCTTTACTCAGCAGGTTGTAAGTTCATGGAATGCCCTGCCACCAGCAGTGGTGGACTCTCCCTCTTTATGGTCATTTAAGCGGGAATTGAATAAGCATATGGAAGTTATTGGGCTAGTGTAGGTTAGGTAGGCTTTGGTTGGTGCAACATCGAGGGCCGAAGGGCCTGAACTGCGTTGTATTTTTCTATATTTCTATGTAAGTCCTGCTTTGATTTTCCTTTCCAAAATTCAGCACCTCTCATTTATCTAGATTCAACTCCATTTGCCACTCCTCAGCCCATTGGCCCATCTGATCAAGATTCCATTGTATTCTGAGGAAACCTTCTTTGCTGTCCACTACACTTCCAATTTTGGTGTCATCTGCAAATTTACATCTTCTATGTTCACATCCAAATCATTTATATAAATTTGAAAATCAGTGGAACCAGCACCAATCCTTGTGGCACACCACTGGACAGGCCTCCAGTCTGAAAGACAACTCTCCACCACCACCCTCTGTCTTCTACTTTCAAGCCAGTTCTGTATCCAGATGGCTAGTTCTCTCTGTATTCCATGAGACGTAAACTTGTGAACTAGACTCACATGAGGAACCTTGTCAAATGCCTTCCTGAAATCCAAATAGATCACGTCCACCATTCTGCCCTCATCAATCCTCTTTGTTACTAATTCAAAAAACTCAATCAAGTTTGTGAGACATGATTTCCCATGCACAAAGCCATGTTGACTATCCCTAATCAGTCTTTGCCTTTCCAAATACATGTGAATCCTGTCCCTCAGGATTCCCTCCAACAACTTGCCCACCACCGACATCAGGCTCACTGGTCTATTGTTCCCTGGTTTGTCCTTACCATTGTTCTTAAACATTGGCACCAAGTTAGCCAACCTCCAGTCTTCCAGCACCTCACCTGTGACTATCGATGATACAAATATCTCAGCGATCACTTCCGTAGCTTCCCACAGAGTTTTCAGGTACACCTGATCAGGTCTTGGGGATTTATCCACCTTTATGCGTTTCAAGACATCCAGCACACCCTCCTCTGTAATATGGACATCTTGCAAGATGTCACCATCTGTTTACCCATATCCTATATCTTCCATGTCCTTTTCCACAGTAAATATTAATGCAAAATGCTTGTTTAGTATTTACCCCATCTCCTGTGGTTCCACACACAGGCTTTCTTGCTGATATTTGAGAGGCCCTATTCTCTTCCTAGTTACCCTTTTGTCCTTAATATATTTATAAAATCCCTTTGGATTCTCCTGAACCCTATTTGCCAAATCTATCTCATGTCCCCTTTTTACCTGCCTGATTCCCTCTTAAGTACACTCCTATTGCCTTTATACTCTTCTAAGGATTCACTCAATCTCTCCTCAATTTCTCTAGTCATCCAGCATTCCCTACACCTACCAGCCTTTCCTTTCACCCTAACAGGAATATACATTCTCTGGACTATTGCTATCTCATTTTTGATGGCTTCCCACTTTTCAGCCATTCCTATACCTGAGAATATCTGTCCCCAATCAGCTTTTGAAAGTTCTTGCCCAGTACCATCAAAATTGGCCTTCCTCCAATTTAGAATTTCAACTTTTAGATCCGGTCTATGTTTGGACATTAAAACCCCCAAGCTTAACTACCCTATCATTCTGACAGATAACTGAAATCTCCTTACAAAATTCTTTCTCAATTTTCCGCTGCCTACTGGGGAGGGGTGGGGGTGGTGGGGGGGGGGGGGGCTCTATAATACAAACTCGATAAAATAATCATCCCTTTGTTATTTCTCAGTTCCCTGGATGTATTCTCAGGAATCTCCTCCCTAAGCACAGCAATAATGCGATTGTTTATCAGAAATACCTCTCCCACTCCTCTTTTCCCTCCTATAGCATTTGTATCCTGGAACATTAAGCTGCCAGTCCTGTCCATTCTTTCTCTCTCTCCCTCACTGACCATGTGGTTGCTGCCTTTGGCTGTCTTCCTCCTTTTAAAAGTGTCGTAGTTTTGATCTCCCCCCCCCCCCCCCAACCAAAGTTCCAAAATAATGCAACAGCATATAAAACATTGCTCCTGGAATTTAAGGACATTATCTCTAATACCTAAAATACCTCAAAAAAGGAGCAGCTCTTACAAACGCAACTTTTTCTCAACCTTTATCTTGGATTACCCAGAGCTATCCAGCAAATGCAATACTTTGATGTGTACCCACTTATACAAAAAAAAACCCACCACAATTAATGTTTGCATGCCCCCATAATCTATGGCAAATTTGTGATTCCTGTATAAAGCACGTTCTATTTTTCTCTCTTGAAATAGAAAAGGTTGGCAATAATAAGGAAAAGCAGGATATATTGTTAAGAGAAAGAGTTTATGCTGAGTGGCCTGAGTATTTCCACATGATTTTATTTTCCTTCAGTTTTTCAACATTTTGCTTCTAAGAAATGTCGCGGATACAGTGGTTCTGAAAGTTGATTGCATGGGCCAAGGGCAAATGATGATTGGGCCTTTTGTTGGGCCTTTTTGACCATTTTACCACAGACAGGAGCTGGGAAGTTACACATATATGTTAGTTATTTGGAGCAAGGTGTATTTAATCACTGGAGGCTGTTGAGATGAAGACCGGGATCATGGGCAATCACGAGTTCTGAAACAAAAAACAGAAATTGTTGTAAAAACTCAAGATCTGACAGCATCTGTGGAGAGAGAAACAGTGTTAACATTTTGAGTCCATGGACCCTTCTTCAGAAGTGATAATGACTAGGAAAGGGTTGGTGTATATGATGAAGACAAAGGTAAGTGGTGGTGGAACCCAGAGAGAGTGAATAACAAAGAAAGAAATGGATAATGGCAAGCCAGGGAGAAAGAAAAGTTGCTAATGGAGACCATTAGTGGGTGAAAATGGGTTGACTGTGGTGAAAGGATGTGATGACACAGATTGGTGTGTGGAAATTGGTGTAAGGACTTGGAAGAAGGTGCTTGAGCCCTAAAATGATTCAACTCAATATTGAGTCCTGAGACTGCAGTGACCCACAAATAGAAAATGAAATGCTGTTCTTCCAGCTTGCTCTGACCTTCACTAAAGCACAACAGATCTGGGATGGAAATATTTGCCACAGAACGCAGTAGTGTGTTGAAGTGACAAGCAACCAGAAGCTCAGATTCATTCTTACGGACAAAACATAAGTATTCTGCAAAGCAGTTGCCCAGTCTGCATTTCATCTCCCCATTGTAGGGGATACCACATTGTGAACAGTGAATGCAGTAGACTAGAGTGAGTCGAATGTAGGTAAATTGCCACTTCACCAGGAAGGTGCATCTGGTGCATCTTGGATAGTGAGTAGGGAGGAAGTAAACGGGCAGGTTTTATACCTTCTGTGGTTACACAGCAAGGTGACCTGTGGATGTTGGGATGTGTTAAGAGTGGAGAAGTGGATCAGGTGTCCTGGATGGAACAGTCCCTAATTGGGAAGGGATATGCATTTGGTGATGGCATCCCATTGGAGGTGTTGGAATTCACAGCTAATGATCCCTCGGATGTGGAGGCTGATGAGCTGGAAAGTGAGGACCAGGGGGCCCTATTGGTGTTGAGGGAGAGAAAAAGAAGGGCCTGAGGGCAGAAGAGGGGAAGATGATTTAAACATGACTGAAGGGCCTGTCAACCACACTGATGGGGAATCCTCATTTGAGGAAAAAAAGGTGGATATTTCTGAGGACCTCTGTGGAAGGTGGCATCATCAAAACAGATGTGACAGAGAGGGAGGAACTGGGAGAAATGGGGTAGAGTCTTTACAGAAAGCAAGGTGTGAGGATATATAGTCAAGGTAACTGTGAGAGTTGCTGGGTTTGTAGTGGATGTTAGTAGCCAGCCTATCCCTAGGAATAGAAAACAGAGATGTTGAGACTGGAAAGGAGAGAGTCAGAAATGGACTAAGTTAAGGTGAGAGTTGAAAATTGGAACCAAGTTGATAAGTTTTTCCAATTCCAGGTGAGACAGGGAAACAACACTAATGATGTTAGCAATGCACTGATTTTAATGATAACATGTGCCCTCATCCTCCAAGTTAGATCAGCTCAGTTATCATAAGGCATCAGCTTTATTCTAGATTCAGGGCTTCATTTGGTTTTTGGCCATGGTAGGCAATGGCAGGGTCTCACAAACTACCACTACCATCCTGAAAGACAATGGCAGCTGATGCAAAAAAGCACCCCACCTGCAAGTTCTCCTCCAAGCCACTTACCATCCTTAAACTATATAATTATTGTCACAATTCAAGGAAGCAGCTCACTGTCTCCTTATCAAGAGTATTGGGGATGGGCAACAAAAACTGAAGTAACTAAAATAACTAGCTTCGCTGTCATGTTCCCTAAGACCCAAAGTCCTGGGACTTCTAAAGTCCTTACCATTTACTAAATGATCCTATGCGGTAGCCTCCTGTATTTGTTTCTTTCTTTAAAAAATAAAATGTGGCTTGATATCATCAATGGCAATCTCAACGTTGCCTTTGTGGTTTGTGTGTAAACAGTTTGAACAAGACACTGCTGTAGTACTGGAAGGCTATGCAACTTTCCACCATCTCTGTTAGTGTTGAAATCCAAAACACATAATAAAACATCCTAATGTAAACCACCTCGACTGATTCAGATCGCTTGTCTGCAAGATCTTTTAAATAAAATTCATGTGTGTAAACCACCATTATACAAGTTGTAAGCTTAAAACACAGAATGCTTAAAACCAGAGGTACTTTTAATCTACTTGTTCAGATATGCTGTAAAATACCTTAACAGCATGTAGGATCTGAATTTGGACTACCTGGCTCAGAGGGAGGGACACTATCACTGTACCACAGGAATCATTCTGCTACCTTTATGTGCAGAGTAGGCACCATGATTCTTGGTGTCAGGCATTCCAATAAAGGTCATTCACCTTTATAAGTAAACATTATTGATCTATCAATTTGAATGAGTAAGACTATTTTGTCATGGATTTATTTATAGATCCGTATCTGGTGTGTGAACAGTAATACAATAGAAATAACCATTTTTAGATATTCACATTAGCATATGAAGGAAATCATTGCAATGATAATGAAACAGGGTTTCACATTGCTATTAAACACTCAATAAATGTGAGTTTAAAACCATCCTATCGGTGAAGTAGCTGTAATAGTTCCAACTTTCCCACTACTGAATCTATACCAAGTTTCCTGTAGCTAGTTGCAAGCTTAATTTCAGACCCATTGATCTTAAGCTTATTTTCAATCATACTGTTCAAATGTATTATGGCACATCTCTGGAGCAGGTGGGACTTGATCCCAGGCAGGGATACGGCCATCATATCACAAAAGACCCTTGAAAAGGGAAATAGACTTTACACAATCTTATCATTCATTAACTCCCAGATTGTATAAACTGTGAGGCTGTCAGAAACTATTAAAAATATCAACTGATATCTGGGTCAGTACCATCTCAAAATCAGAGCAGTGGTGAGGGAAAGGTTTCTATTCACATTTCTGGAATTAAATTAGATAATTAAATCCTTCAAGTTGCACGCAAAAAAGCCCAAATTTACCAATTGATCATTTGTTAAATGCAACATTCAGAAAAATATTTCAATCTATTAAACTCATTTACAATATGTATTCCTGGAAGGAATCCTGGTGGAATTTGATGAATCTTTCCGGCAATGGGGAATGTGCTCTGTCCTGTTCTTATCAAACAACAGCTGAGAATAGTCAATTTTTTATTAGTTCCTTTATTTAATTGAGAAGACATAGGTATTGACTCGCTAATGTATAAAGAGAAGGATATTTCTTGGTCATAGAGTCATAGAGATGTACAGCATGGAAACAGACCCTTCGGTGCAACCCGTCCATGCTGACCAGATATCCCAATCCAATCTACTCCCACCTGCCAACATCCGGCCCATATCCCTTCAAATCCTTCCTATTCATATACCCATCCAAATGCCTCTTAAATGTTGCAATTGTACCAGCCTCCACCATTTCCTCTGGCAGCCCATTCCATTACATGTCCCACACTCTGCATGAAAAAGTTGTCCCTTAGGTCTCTTTTATTTCTTTCCCTTCTCACCCTAAACCTACACCCTCTTGTGCTGGACTCCCCGAGCCAGGGAAAAGACTTTGTCTATTTATCCTATCCATGTCCCTCATAATTTTGTAAACGTCTATAAGGTCACCCCTCAGCCTCCGATGCTCCAGGGAAAACAGCCCCAACCTGTTCAGCCTCTCCCTGTAGCTCAGATCCTCCAACCCTGGCACAACATCCTTGTAAATCTTTTCTGAACCCTTTCAAGTTTCACAACATCTTTCCAAAAGGAGACCAGAATTGCACACAATATTCCAACAGTGGCCTAACCAATGTCTTGTACAGCCGCAACATGACCTCCCAACACGTGTACTCGATACTCTGATCAATAAAGGAAAGCATACCAAACGCCTTCTTCACTATCCTATCTACTTGTGACTCCACTTTCAACAAGCTATGAACCTGCACTCCAAGGTCTCTTTGTTCAGCAACACTCTCTAGGGCCTTACCATTAAGTGTATAAGTCCTGCTAAGATTTGCTTTCCCAAAATGCAGCACCTCACATTTATCTGAATTAAACTCCATCTGCCACTTCTCAGCCCATTGGCCTATCTGGTCCAGATCCTGTTGTAATCTGAGGTAACCCTCTTCGCTGTCCACTACACCTCCAACTTTTGTGTCATCTGCAAACTTACTAACTGTATCTCTTATGCTAGCAACCAAATTATTTATGTAAGTGACAAAAAGTAGAGGGCCCAGCACCAATCCTTGTGGCACTCCACTGGTCACAGGCCTCCAGTCTGAAAAACAACCCTCCACCACCATCCTCTGTCTTCTACCTTTGAGCCAGTTCTGTATCCAAATGGCTAGTTCTCCCTTTATTCCATGAGAGCTAACCTTGCTAATCAGCCTCCCATGGGGAACCTTGTCGAACACCTTGCTGAAGTCCATATAGATCACATCAAATGCTCTGCCCTCATCAATCTTCTTTGTTACTTCTTCAAAAAACTCAATCAAGTTTATGAGACATGATTTCCCACCCACTATCCCGAATCAGTCCTTGCCTTTCCAAATACATGTACATCTTGTCCCTTAGGATTCCCTCCAACAACTTGCCCACCATCGAGGTCAGGCTCACCCATCTATAGCTCTTTGGCTTGTCTTTACCACCCTTCTTAAACAGTGGCATCACATTTGCCAACCTCCAGTCTTCCGGCACCTCACCCGTGACTATCGATGATACAAATATCTCAGCAAGAGGCCCAGCAAACACTTCTCTAGCTTCCCACAGAGTTCTCGGTACACCTGATCAGGTCCTGGGGATTTATCAACCTTTAACCGTTTCAAGACATCCAGCACTTCCTCCTCTGTAATCTGGACATTTTGCAAGAAGTCACCAATCATTTCCCTACAGTCTATATCTTCCATATCCTTTTCCACAGTAAATACTGATGCAAAATATTCATTCAGTATCTCCCCCATTTTCTGTGGTTCCACACAAAGACCGCCTTGCTGATCTTTTAGAGGCCCTATTACCCTTTTGTCCTTAATGTATTTGTAAAAACCCTATGGATTCCCCTTAATTCTTTTTGCCAAAGCTATCTGATGTTCCCGTTTTGCCCTCCTGATTTCCCTCTTAAATATACTCCTACTTTCTTTATACTCTTCTAAGGATGTTAAAATAAATTTAAGTTATTATTTGCTGTCTCAATGTTGCAAAAATGATGACACTGTTTAAATTTAGCCACATGAATAGCAAAGTCATGCAATATAATATATAAACCAGGGTGTGCTTGCATATCTATAACATTTCTTTATTTCCAGATGATGAGACAGAAAATTGATATGATAATGACATTTGGAAATAAAAGCGCAAAGGAACAGGAGCAAAGTCTACCCCCGTCCCCTGCCTCAACCACACTGCATCGCCATCCAGTGAGATCATCGCAGATTTGTGGTCTAATCCAGACATCTGCTTTTGATACTTATCCCTATTGGCTTTTGTTGGGGTAGCCCATGGTCAGAGGTCATAGTCATAGAGTCATAGAGTGTACAGCACGGAAACAGACCCTTCAGTACAACCCGTCCATGCCGACCAGATATCCCAACACAATCTAGTCCCACCTGCCAACATCCGGCCCATATCCCTCCAAACCCTTCCTATTCGTATACCCATCCAAATGCCTCTTAAATGTTGCAATTGTACCAGCCTCCACCACTTCCTCTGGCAGCTCATTCCATTACATGTACCACCCTCTGCATGGAAACTTTGCCCCTTAGGTTTCTTTTATATCTTTCCCTTCTCACCCTACACCCACGCTCTCTAGTTCTGTACTCCCCGACCCCAGGGAAAAGACTTTGTCTATTTATCCTATCCATGTCCCTCATAATTTTGTAAACCTCTATAAGGTCACCCCTCAGCCTCCGATGCTCCAGGGAAAACAGCCCCAACCTGTTCAGCCTCTCCTCATAGCTCAAATCCTCCAACCCTGGCAACATCCTTGTAAATCTTTTCTGAACCCTTTCAATTCCAAACCCTGCCTCACAGCGCCAGAGACTCGGGTTCAAATCCCGCCTCAGGCAACCCCACTGTCTGTGTGGGGTTTGCACATTCTCCCCATGTCTGCATGGGTTTCCTTCGGGTACTCCGGTTTCCTCCCACAGTCCAAAAATGTGCAGGTTAGGTGAATTGGCCATGCTAATTTGCCTGTAGTGTTAGGTGAAGGGATAAATATAGGGGAATGGGTCTGGGTGGGTTGCTCTTCGGAGGGTCAGTGTGGACTTGTTGGGCCAAAGGGCCTGTTTCCACACTGGAAGTAATCTAGTCTAATCTAAAACAATTTTCACAACATATTTCTGATAGGATGGAGACCAGAATTGCACGCAATATTGCAACAGTGGCCTAACCAATGTCCTGTACAGCTGCAATATGACCTCCCAACTCCTGTACTCAATACTCTGACCAATAAAAGAAAGCATACCAAATGCCTTCTTCACTATCCTATTGAACTGTGGCTCACTTTCAAGGAGCTATGAACTTGCACTCCAAGGTCTCTTTGTTCAGCAACACTCCCTAGGACCTTACAATTAAGTCCTACTAAGATTTGCTTTCCCAAAATGCGACACCTAGCATTTATCTGAATTAAACTCCAAATGCCACTTCTCTGCCCATTGGCCCATCTGATCAAGATCCTGTTGTAATCTAAGGTAACCTTCTTCACTGTCCACTACACTTACAATTTGATGTCATCTGCAAACATACTAACCATACCTCTTATGCTTGCATCCAAATCATTTATATAAATGCCAAAAAGTAGAGGACCCAAGACCGATTCTTGTGGCACTCCACCGATCACAGGCCTCCAGTCTGAAAGAAACCCTCCACCACCACCCTCTATCTTCTACCTTTGAGCCAGTTCTGTATCCAAAGGGTGAGTTCTCCCTGTATTCCATGAGATCTAACCTTGCTAATCAGTCTCCCATGGGGAACCTTGCCGAACGCCTTACTGAAGTCCATATAGATCACATCTACTGCTCTGCCCTCATCAATCCTCTTCAAAAAACTCAATCAAGTTTGTGAGACATGATTTCCCATGCACAAAGCCATGTTGACTATCCCTAATCAGTCCTTGCCTTTCCAAATACATGTACATCCTGTCCCTCAGGATTCCCTCCAACAACTTGCCCATCACCGACATTAGGCTCACTGGTTTGTAGTTCCCTGGCTTGTCCTTACTGCCCTTCTTAAACAGTGGCACCACTTTAGCCAACCTTCAGTCTTCCGGCACCTCACCTGTGACTATTGATGATACAAATATCTCAGCAATCACTTCTCTAGCTTCCCACAAAGTTCTCGGGTAAGCCTGATCAGGTCTATGGGATTTATCCACCTTTATGCATTTCAAGACATCCAGCACTTCCTCCTCTGTAATATGGACACTTTTCAAGATGTCACCATCTACTTCCCTACATTCTATATCTTCCATGTCCTTTTCCACAGTAAATATTGATGCAAAATACTCATTTAGTATCTCCCCCATTTTCTGCGACTCAACACAAAGGCTGCCTTGCTGATCTTTGAGGGGCCCTATTCTCTCCCTAGTTACCCTTTTGTCCTTAATGTATTTGTAAAAACCCTTTGGATTCTCCTTAATGCTATTTGCCAAAGCTATTTCATGTAGCACAAAATGGCTGCCTATTGGCATAAACATGATGGAGATTTTTAGCTGCAATAACAGGATATTAGCTTGCCTGGTCCAGCATTAAACTGAGCACAATGGTAGCTTTGAGAAGGAGATAAATTGAAAGTAACCAGCTCTATTTTGAATAAAGATTCCTACAAATGAATATACAGGGAGTTCTGTATAAATCACAGCTGCAGATGTCTGTAAAAAGCAGTCTGATATAAGAATTGTATGGGAACAGACAGCCTGAAGTTTGTTGCAAGAATTAAAAAGCAAAGTATGATCCCACAATAACAGAGACAAATGATAATTAAAAGAATTATAAGATGATGCATTGTAAAAACCTAGGAGTTCAGACAAGTGGTTGCATTTCAGTCTTATTAATGGAGTAGATGTTATCTTATTAGGTGAAAAGTAAGTGTAGAAATATTTAGAGTTGGATCAGTAGATTTCATCTTAAAAGCATGTGACTAACTTGAGTTATTGTGCAGCTACAAGATAGAGGGGCAGTGTTTACCTGACCTTTCATGCTATTCATCTTATATTTCCTACTCTATTAATCACGAGATACAAAATAGTGCTAATTCCTATTAAATTCATAATATCATTCTAATAGAAAGTTAGCTATGCTGAGAGTTGTATGGTTATACCTAATGTTAGAATGCTATAACCATACAACTCTCAACATAACTAACTTTCTATTAGGAAAAAGTGAGGACTGCAGTTGCTGCAGATCAGAATTGAGAGTGTAGTGCTGGAAAAGCACAGCGGATCAGGTAGCATCCGAGAGGCAAGAGAATTGACATTTCAGGCATAAGCCCTTCATCAGGAATCCTAACTCAGGGCTACTGTTAGATCAGTTCTTATTACAGGACCAAAAGTAACTGAATACCATCCACTTGCTTGAATGAATGAGGCTCCAACAACACTCAAAACAACTTGTCACCATCCTGAACAAAGCAGCCCAGTTAATAGGCACTCCTTCCGTTAGCTTCAGCATTCATTCCATTCATCACTGATGAAAAGCCACATTATTGTGTATCATCTATAAGATTCACAGCGGCAACTTATCAAGACTCCTTCACCAGCATTTTCCAAACCACGACCTCTACATTCAGAAGGTACATAGGAATGCTCCCAACTGCAAGTTCCCCTTTGAGCCAAACATCATTCTGACTTAGAACTAATTTGTCTTATTCCTTCAGTATCAAAAACACCTGGAATTCCCTTTCTAAAAGTATTGTGGGTGCATCTACACCAGATGGTCTAAGTGATTCATAAAGATAACTCATCAGTACCTTCTCAAGGGCAGCTGGAAATGACCATTAAATATTGGCCTTAGCAATACACCATGAGAGAACTTTTTTTAAGATTACTTATTTTTCACTCTATCCTACTCGCATGCAGTATATCAGAAGACACCATCTTCCAGCACTGCATCTTCCAGTATTGCTTTATATTTAAATTAAAAACAGAAAATGCTGAAGAAACTTGGCAGGTCTGGCAGCATCTTTGGAGAGAGAAACAAAGTTTTCTGTTTTTCTTTCAGATCTCCAGCATCCACAGTATTTACTGTTATTTGATTGCTTTGTGGCTGTTAGGTATTTGGCTGGATGAATTGGCTTTATTCCGATTGGCCAGATGCCCAGGCATTGCAACACGCCTCTTCACAGGTGTGTGCCTGAGACTGGGGACTGAGGGAATCGGGGAAGACTGGAGGTGTGGACTGGCACTGGGCAAAGGTGAGGTGAGGTAAGGTAAGATGAGGTGAAGGAGAACAAAGGAACTGTGAGGCCTGGCCAGTTATGCATTCTTGGGTAATGTTTTTCAATTGAAGTGCAGTATTAGATTAGCAGAAGAGTAACTAGTATAGTTTCCTTCAACTGTTCACAATTTCTATGTGGGAATAATTTGATACTTGGATACTTTGACACTTGATACTTTAGCAACCTTTGAGAATAAAAGAGTGAATTGATTAAGTTAATACTCTGTGTCTCATAAACTCAGCTTCAATTAGGTTAACTGTTGCCTGAGAAAGATACAGTCAACACAATGAATTGAGATTTCAAGAGCATTTTGAATCATAGTATTAACTTATTATTATTTTGCCAACATAACACCAAAACCCTATCAATCAGTTGGGCTCCATTTGTTTAAAAATTAGATTGTATTTTGATCAAACATTCCTTTCAAACTGAGAGTAAGTGACAACTGGAAATGTGCATTGCCAATTCAACATCCCTCTGGTTTGGCCTAAAGAATTCACTCTGTTCTTTTTCAAGATGAGTTGCTATTAAACAGTTGTGGAGTGCAAAACTGAGAGGTCAGAACCTTGGGTAGGGTCTCTGAGCAACCAACTATTTCATAAAAGGTTGACAGGCAAAATTAACTCTCTCAGGATTTGATGCACTTGCATTTGAGAAGCTGAAGGCTCAGAATCAGGGTCAGGATGGACTCTGGAACTTATGCTATTGTAGCCACTAGATGGCACTATATCTTTATCGGTCTCCAATGGGCACTTATAGAGATATATATACATACTAAATTAGTATGTGTGTGTGTATATATATATATATATATATATACACACACACATATATATACACACATAAAACCTTTCTGTATGCTCACCCAAACAAGCTCAGAAATTTTGTGTTATCAAAAAGACGTTATGACCCTTTCTGTGTTTGGAGAGTTGCCGAACATGGGATCTGAGACCCCTCTCAGGCTGACCCTGAAATGGGCAGAAACAAATAAAAATATCACAGAGCAATGGAGCTGGGGACCAGGACCCCCTTATCCACCTGATTTACATAGTTATGAGTCCACAATTACACACCCCACCTCGCCAACAGGGAGTGTGGTCTCGAGTTAACTACGAGGACAAGACCAGCATAACACAACTTTAACCTGTGCTTTGAATGAAAACTAAAATGAAGCTTTGCATTCATGTACCACTTTTCACAATCACTATTTGTGGCCAGCACTTTGCAGTCAATTCTACAGAAAACATGGCAGCCAATATTACGGCAGCAAACTCCCCCAAACAGTGTTGTGATAATGATCAGATATGTTGATTGAAAATAAATATTGACCTCCATGTACCAAGGGAAACTCTTTGCACCTGGTGAAGAAGAATCCTCTGGCACAGTTCATAGGGAAATCAATGCTGTATTAATTAGGACTTCAGTTCTGAAGAAAGGTCTCTGGACTGCAAACATTAATTTGGCCTTTTCTCCACAGTTGCTGCCAGACCAGACTGCCACAGTTTCTCCAGCAATTTCGGTTTTTACTTATGTTGATCTAATTATCCTTCTGTTATGCTGGTAATTGCACACACTGTATAAGCCACCCCAGGTCCGGTTGAATAATATCCTTCCTTGTAGGATATTAGTGATCCCAGTTGAGTTTTAACAACATCTATTAGATCGTATGCTTTCTTTCAAGTCCCATAAATGATCAGATTTATCAAAACAATTCACAGTTTGCCAAAGACAAATTTAACCTTAGAAATTGGAGGAATAATATTGAAGATTATTGATGACACTAAGTTGTGACAGAAATTGTAAAATATTCCTTATCTCATTTTAAAACTCATATTTTTCTTTCTTCCAATGGCATTAACTCAACTCTGACTCTTCCAGCCTTCCAATCTTTCAAGATCTAAGGTCTTCTTCACTTCTAGCCTCATGCACATCCCTAATTTTAAATCGTGCAGCTATTAGCTACCAAGGCCCTGAGATGTGGAATTCCTCCCTAAATGTCTGTGCCCCTCCATTTCTCTATTCCACCATTCCTTTTATAATGCTTCTTAAAACTTACCTATTTGACCAAAACTTTGGTCGGCTATTTGCAAGTTTTCTCATATGGTAGTGACAAGTCTGTTTGATAATATTCCAGTTCAGCATCTTGGAGGACTTGATTACATTGAAGGTGTGATATAAATGCAAATAGGTTTTAAGTAAATGAATAGGGTCAGAAGTGGAAATGTTCACCGATGATTGCACAGTGGTCAGCACCATTCGTGACTCCTCAGATACTGAAGCAGTCTGAGCTCAAATGCAAGAAGTTCTGGACAATATCCAGGCTTGGGCTGACAAGTGGCAAGTAACATTTGTGCCACACAAATGTCAGACAATGACCATCACCGATAAGAGACACTCTAACCACTGCCCCTTGACAGTCAATGGTATTACCATCACTGAATCCTCCACTGTCAACATCTTTGTGGTTATCATTGACCAAAAACTCAACTGTACTCACCACATTAACACAGTGACATCCCAAATTTGACCTACCAGCTACAAGGCACAAGACAGGAGTGTGATGGAATACTCCCCACTTGGCTGGATGGGTGCAGCTCCAAAAACACTCAAGAAGCTTGACACCATCCAGGACAAAGCAACCCGCTTGATTTGCACCACATCTACAAACATTCTATCCTTCCACCACTGGCGGTCAGTAGCAGCAGTGTGTACTATCTACAAGATGCACTGCAGAAATTCACCAAAGATCCTTAAACAGCGCCTTCCAAACCCACAACCACTTCCACCTATAAGGACAAGGGCAGCAGGTGCTTGGGAACACCATCACCTGCAAGTTCCCCTCTAAGCCACTCACCAACCTGACTTGGAAATATATCGCTGTTCCTTCACAGTTGTTGGGTCAAAATCCTGGAATTTCCCCCCTGTCAGCATTGTGCGTCAACCCACAGCAAGTGGACTGCAGCGATTCAAGTAGGCAGCTCACCATCACCTTCTCAAGGGCAAATCGGGATGGACTATCAATGCTGTCCAGCCAATGACACCAAAGTCCCACAAATGAATAAAAACAAAGGGTGAGTAAATGTCTGATATTGTAAGGAAAGAGGTAATCAGACAACTCTGAAGTCTGCAAATGTTTCTTTGCTAGTCTTGCCTCATGTAGATATAGCCTTTAGTCTTTACCTGTTAAACAGTGAACAGGGAAATATAAACCGGTTCAAATACAGCAAGCACTGAACTGGCAATCTAAAACTGATCTTTAATGCAAGTGTCAGTTTAGTAAATATAGTCCAGAGATATGATACTGCATATTGATTTTGTACATCAGTGAACTTTAACACAAAAATAACACAGGAAAAGCAATTTGTTTCTCGATGTAAACAATTGACTCATCATCTGTTTTAATTGAAATTTCTACAGAAAAGATGTTTGAGCAATTCAGAAAAGAGAATGGTGCATCACTGAGATAGGTCTACCATGCCAGTACTGGCAACAGTATGTACCTTGGCAGAGTACTTCTTACAATTTCCTGCAAATTCTCTCATGCTAGTTCACAAGCACCATTAGATCACCTTGGGTTTCAACTCTAGAGGTTCAACGCTAAAATATCTTGTGTCTCTCCACTTCCATTAAAACCTTATGAGTAAGTAATCTTTCAACCATGCTTTGGACTGCTCTGCTGAATATCAGATTACGGTTATACTGGTTGAATTGTAATTATATGCAAAAAGAATGAAGATAACAAATTAAGTGAATTGTACAGAAAAATAATTTTAACTAAAGAAAGTTAATATTATTGATAAGATTCAAGCTAAGTAATGTTTAATTTGAATTTAATAAGGAATTTGTATCTTAAAGCATTGTTGTCAAATTTGTTTTGCTCTTTTCACAGATTGAGGCAGTCACTGGCTAGGCATCATTAATTGCTGATCACTAACTGTTCTTGAGTGGTGGTGAGTTGACTAGATATGCAACACATCTTCAGAAAAATAACTGGAACGTTGTTGCCTGTAGCCTTTACTGTATTCTGAGCCTTCAGCCATTTCATGATACCTTTTGAAATAAATCAAATTAGCTGAAGGCTGACATCACTGATGCTGGGGACCACAGGAAGAGGCTGAGATAAATCATCTACCTGGCGGAAGGTGGTTGTAAGCTTTTGTGTTTTGCATTGATGTGCTGATCTCCCCCATCATCTTTGAGGAGTTTCTTCCTCCAGTTAACTAGTTTTCCATTACCATTCACAACTGGATTTGTCAGGCCTGCAGAGGTTACATTTGTCCAACTGGTCATGATATCATAACTCTCTGTCAATTGTATGTTGCTTTTGCATTTGGCATGCAAATAGACCTAGTTTCACCAGGTTGATGAATAATTTTCGATATGCCCAGAGCAGCCCTTAGCATGCCTTCCTGTACTTTTTATTAAACCACCAGATGTCCTAAATCAATCTAGTACCATTTGCCAGCATTTGGCTCATATTCCTCTAAACCCTTCCTATTTGTATACCCTTCAAAAGGCCTTTTAAATTTTGAAGTTGTACCAGCCTCCACCACCTCCTCTGGCAGATTGTCCGCACTAGCACTACAATCTGTGCGAAAACATTGCCCCTTAGGTCCTTTTTAAATCTTTCCTCTCTCACCTTAAATCTAGGTCAGGTGTCAAAGGATTGGTGCAGACTCAATGGGTCTCTTTCCATACTGTAGGGAATTCTCTGATTCTATGATTGTATGATTCTCCATTACACTGTCAGTACAGCCAGTGACAGATGTTTTGGAGACATGTAGATTGAAGTGAACAGAGAATCATAGAATCAGAAAATGCCTACAGTGTGGAAACAGGCCAGTCAGCCCATCAAGTCTGTACCAACCCTCTGACATCTTGACCCCACACATCCAAACTCCATCGCCCCACATTTCCTATGGCTAACCCACCTAGCCTGCAAATCTCTGGATACTATGGGTCAATTTAGCACAGTCAGTCCACATAACCTGTCAATCTTTAGACTGTGGGAGGAAACTGGAACACCCAGCAAAAGCCCATGCAGACAGGGGAGAATGTTCAAACTCCAAACTCCATAGACAGTCACCCAAGGCTGGAATAGAACTCAGGTCCCTAGTGCTGTGAGGCAACAGTGCTAACCACTGAGCCAATATGATGCTCCTATTTCTTCCAAGTGGTTTTCAACATGGAGGAAGGAAAACTGCTTCATCAACTGTGGGGCCAGTAAGTGAAACCAGCATGAGGTTTCTTTGGTCATGTTTGTCCTAATGCCATGAGACATCTTTGGTTCCCAAATCAATATTGGAGACTCCCATAAAATTCCTTCCTGACCACATATCACTGTACTGACACGTATAGTAACTCTGCACTGATAGTAAGGCAGAACATATCCAGGGCTGGTGATATTTGTATCAGGACATTATCTACAAGTTATGATTCTGTGAGTATATATGACAGTGTTAGGCTGTTCTTTACTAGTCCATTGGCCAGCTCTCCCAAATTTAGCACAAATTGCCAAGTGTTAGTAAGGAAGATTTTGCAAATTGCTTCAATAGTATATGAGCTTAGTTATACTGCACCTAGAGAACTGTGCTTTGGTCTCCTCATCTCAGAAAAGATATTTTTGCCATAGAAAGAGTGCAATGAATGTTCACCATTACTCGTTACCAAGATGGTAACTGTCTATGAAAAGAGATTGCACAAACTGTACCTGTACTCTCTAAAGACGCTCTCATTGAAACCTACAAAATGGTTAAAGGGATAAAAAGGGTAGATAGAGATAAGATGTTTTCCCTGGCTGGGGAGTCTGGAATCAGCAGTGACAATTTTAAAAAAAGGGGAGGATAGCATTTAGGACTGAGGTGAATTTTCTTTTACTCAGAAATTGGTGAAGCTTTGGCCTTCTCTACCCTAGAAGGTTATGGAAGCTTAGTTCTTCAGCATTTTTGATGTTGATATACATTTGACTATCTTTGATGTAAAAGGTCATGGGGATAATGTATTGTCTGTTATCAATGCATTGAAATATTCGACCAGCCATAATTGTATTAAATAGCAGAGCAGCATACACCTGTTCCTATGACATTGTGAAAGGGCCAAATTTACTGTTGCCATGTCTGGTGCCTAAGCCAAAACTGGGTGATTCATTGGTTTCATTCCTTTTCTGTAGAGATTTCAGAAGCACAGAATTGTCATGATGCAGCAGTAGTCCATTTGGTTCATTGTTCTCTGACCACTTTGATATAGTGTCACTGTTCTGCCTGTTCCCCATAACCCTACAGATTATTATTATTTAAATAATTATCTAATTGATGATTTCCAGCAGCCATGGTATTTTGCTTTTGTTACCTCAGCCCATCCAATTAGAAAGAAACAGTTAATGTTTCATTTCTGATATGAATCTTCTTCAGGAAACATTAATTCAATTCATCTCTCCACAAATGTTACCAAATAGTCTGAGGTAATGGCCTCTGCTGCTCATATTTCATATTTCAATGAAATGTAAAGCTGACCAAACCACTGGATCTGAAGCTCCAACCCTCAATGAAGCTGAGGCAGTTTGCATCGCAAAATAGTGTCTACCCAATGGTGTTTAGGGAGGACAACCAGATTACGCAGTAAGTATGAGTTAGAAATGATAACATCCAGATGAGCCTTTGGATGTTAATAAAGCAGGGAAAGAACCATTATTTTGAAGAAATTTTGACAGGGAAGGGAGAGAAGTCTAAATAGATAATTTGCAACCTAACACACCATGTTTTTGTTGAAGAAAGAAATGGATTTCACTTGTTAATATTTTAAGAAAGATGTGGGAAGCAAGCAATAAAAAGACCAATGCAGATGAGATCCCACTGACATCCCAAGAGATAGAACATAGAACATAGAACAGTACAGCACAGAACAGGCCCTTCAGCCCACAATGTTGTGCCGACCATTGATCCTCATGTAATGTACAAACCCTCAAATTTCTGTGACCATTTGCATGTCCAGCAGTCTCTTAAATATCCCCAATGACCTCGCTTCCACAACTGCTGCTGGCAACGCATTCCATGCTCTCACAACTCTCTGCGTAAAGAACCCGCCTCTGACATCCCCTCTATACTTTCTGCCAAACAGTATAAAACTATGACCCCCCATGTTAACAATTTCTGCCCTGGGAAAAAGTCTCTGGCTATCAGCTCTATCTATGCCTCTCATTATCTTGTATACCTCAATTAGGTCGCCTCTCTTACTTCTTTTTCCAATGAAAAATGTCCGAGCTCAGTCAACCTCTCTTCGTAAGATAAGCCCTCCATTCCAGGTAGCATCCTGGTAAACCTCCTCTGAACCCTCTCTAAAGCATCCACATCTTTCCTATAATAGGGCAACCAGAACTGGACACAGTATTCCAAGAGCGGTCTAACCAAGTTTTATAGAGCTGCAACAAGATCTCACGGCTCTTAAACTCAATTCCCCTGTTAATGAAAGCCAAAACACCATATGCTTTCTTAAAAACCCTGTCCACTTGGATGGCAATTTTAAGGGACCTATATACCTGCACACCAAGATCCCGCTGTTCCTCCACACTGCCAAGAATCCTATCCTTAATCCTGTACTCAATTTTCAAATTCGACCTTCCAAAATGCATCACTTCACATTTATCCAGGTTGAACTCCATCTGCCACCTCTCAGCCCATCTCTGCATCCTGTCAATGTCACGCTGCAGCCTACAAAGGTCCTCTATACTGTCAACAGCACCTCCAACCTTTGTGTCGTCTGCAAACTTGCTAACCCCTCTTTCAATCTCCTCATCCAAGTCATTAATAAAAAATACAAAGAATAAAGGCCCAAGAACAGAGCCCGGTGGAACACCACTCACCATTGACTTCCAGGCAGAATACTTTCCTTCCACTATCACTCGCTGTCTTCTGTGGACCAGCCAATTCTGTATCCAGACAGCTAAATTTCCCTGTATCCCATTCCTCCTGACCTTCTGAACGAGCCTACCATGGGGAACTTTATCAAATGCCTTGTTGAAGTCCATACAACAACACATCTACCACTCGACCCTCATCAACTTGTCTAGGAACATCCTCAAAGAACTCAATAAGATTTGTGAGGCATGACCTGCCCCTCACACAGCCGTGCTGACTGCATTTAATCAAGCCATGCTCTTCCAGATGGTCATAAATCCTATCCCTCAGAATCCTTTCTAACACCTTGCAGACGACAGACGTGAGACTGACTGGTCTGTAATTGCCGGGGATTTCCATATTTCTTTTCTTGAAGAGAGGAATTACATTTGCCTCCCTCCATTCCTCAGGCACGACTCTGGTGGAGAGCGAGGATGCAAAGATCTTCGCAAGCGGTGAAGCAATCACATTTCTCGCTTCCCAAAGCAGCCGAGGACAAATCTGGTCTGGCTCTGGTGACTTGTCAATCTTAATGTTTGTCAAAATTTTCAGCACATCAGCTTCCTCAATCTCTATTCGTTCCAGCATGCTTACCTGCTCCTCAATGGTTTCATTCACTACAAGGTCCTTTTCTTTAGTAAAGACAGAAGCAAAAAACTCATTTAGGATTCCCCTACCTCCTCAGACTGTATACACAAGTTCCCTATGCTATCCCTGATCGGCCCTACTCTTTCATTGATCATTCTTTTATTCCTCACATACGTGTAACATGCCTTTGGATTCTCCCTAATCCTTCCTGCCAAGCCTTTTTCATGCCCCCTCCTGGCTCTCCTCAGACCACTTTTGAGCTCCTTCCTCACCTGCCTGTAATCCTCTAGAGCTGAGCAAGACCCTTGCTTCCTCCACCTTACGTAAGCTGCCTTCTTTCTTTGGACGAGAAGCTCCTCCGCTCTCGTCATCCAAGGATCCTTTATCTTACCCCTTCTTGCCTGTCTCAGAGGAACACATTTATGCATCACTCACAACAACTGTTCCCTAAACAGTCTCCACGTCTATAGTGCCCATTCCATGCAACAATTGCTCCCAGTCCATGCTTCCCAACTCATGTCTGATGGCATCATAGTTTCCTTTTCCCCAATTAAATATCCTCCCATTGTGCCTGCTTCTCTCCTTCTCCATAGCTATGTAGAATGTGAGGCAGTTGTGGTCACTATCACCAAAATGCTCTCCCACCGCAAGATCTGACATCTGCCCCGGCTCGTTTCCGAGCACCAAGTCTAGAATGGCCTCTCCCCTCATCGGCCTGTCAACGTACTGAGTTAGGAAACCCTCCTGAACACACCTTACAAAAACAGCTCCTTCCAACCCATCTGCTCGAAGGAGGTTCCAATCAATATTGGGAAAGTTAAAGTCACCCATTACAACAACCCTACTACATTCACATTTTTCCAAAATCTGCCGACCTATGCTTTCTTCAATCTCCCTGCTGCTATTGGGGGGCCTGAAGTAAACCCCTAATGAGGTGACTGCTCCCTTACTGTTCCTAATTTCCACCCATACTGACTCAGTAGGCAGACCCTCCTCGACAATGGCAACTTCTGTAACTGTGATACCCTGTTGTGGTTCTGTTCGCTGAGCTGGAAGTCCCCGTTGCAAACGCTTCGCCCCCCGGCCAGGCGACACCACCAGCTGTGCCTTACATTTGTATATAGGCATAAAGATATTTAAATTTGTGGAAGGTGGGGTGAGAAAGACACCAAAATACGGGTAATGAATGTGATCATAAATTCAATCAGAAATTCAGGAGAAACTTGAGTGATGAGAATGTGAAATGTGCTGCTATAGGAAATGTATGAGGGGGTGCATTTAAAGGAAAATATTCTTATAAACATGAGAAAGAAAGGAATAGGATGATATGCTGATGGGTGAAATGAAGAGGGGCTGGTGGCTTCATACACAATGGCAAGGACTAGTGTGGTTCTATGGGGCTTGTTTAGGCTGCTTATTGTTTAATACATTAACACAATGTGAATGTTGCCAGTAAAGCTGGCAGGTTTGCACACTCCTAATTGCCTTTGAGGAAGTGATGCTCACCACTTTCTTGATCCCATTCCACAGCTACCTGATGAAGGAGCAGTGCTCCAAAAGCTAGTGCTTCCAAATAAACCTGTTGGAATATAATCTGGTGTTGTGTGATTTTCAACCTTCTTGAACAACTGAGTGTCTCGTTGAAAGTCAATCACATTGCTTTGAGGCTGGTGTTACTAATATGTCACTAAAGTACATTAGAGTCATAGAGTCATAGAGATGTACAGCATGGAAACCAACCCTTTGGTCCAACCTGTCCATGCCGACCAGATATCCCAACTCAATCTAGTCCCACCTGCCAGCACCCAGCCCATATCCCTCCAAACCCTTCCTATTCATATACCCATCCAAATGCCTCTTAAATGTTGCAACTGTACCAGCCTCCACTACTTCCTCTGGCAGCACATTCCATATACATACCTCCTTCTGTGTGAAGAGGTTGCCCCTTATGTTTCTTTTATATCTTTCCCCTCTCACCCTAAACTTATGCCCTCTAGTTCAAGACTGCCCCATCCCACGGAAAAGACTTTGCCTATTTACCTGATCCATGCCCCTCATAATTTTGTAAATCCCTATAAGGTCATCCCTCAGCCTCCGACGCTCCAGGGAAAACAGCCCCAGCCTATTCAGCCTCTCTCTTTAGCTCAAATCCTCCAACCCTGAAAGCATCCTTGTAAATATGTTCTGAACCATTTCAAGTTTCACAACATATTTCCGATAGGAAGGAGACCAGAATTGCATGCAATATTCCAACAGTGGCCTAACCAATGTCCTGTATAGCTGCAACATGACCTCTCAACTCCTGTACTCAATGTTCTGACCAATAAAGGAAAGTATACCAAAACTTCTTCTTCACTATCCTATCTACCTGTGACACCACGTTCAAGGAGCTATGAACCTGCACTCCAAGGTCTCTTTGTTCAGCAACACTCTCTAGGACCTTACCATTAAGTGCATAAGTCCTGCTAAGGTTTGCTTTCCCAAAAATGCAGCACCTCACATTTATCTGAATTAAACTCCATCTGCCACTTCTCAGCCCATTGGCCCATCTGGTCAAGATCCTGTTGTAATCTGAGGTAACCCTCTTCGCTGTCCACTACACCTCCAACTTTGGTGTCATATGCAAACTTACTAACTGTATCTCTTATGCTCGCATCCAAATCATTTATGTAAATGACAAAAAGTAGAGGGCCCAGCACCGAGCCTTGTGGCACTCCATTGGTCACAGGCCTCTAGTCTGAAAAACAACCCTCCAACACCACCCTCTATCTTCTACCTTTGAGCCAGTTCTGTATCCAAATGGCTAGTTCTCCCTGTCTTCTGTGAGATCTAACCTTGCTAATCAATCTCCCATGGGAAACCTTGTCGAACGCCTTACTGAAGTCCATATAGATCACATCTACCGCTCTGCCTTCATCAATCCTCTTTGTTACTTCCTCAAAAAACTCAATCAAGTTTGATTTGAGTTCATGATTTCCCACGCACAAAACCATGTTGACTATCCCTAATCAGTCCTTGCCTTTCCAAATACATGTACATCCTGTCCCTCAGGATTCCCTCCAACAACTTGCCCATCACCGACGTCAGGCTCACTGGTCTATAGTTCTCTGGCTTCTCCTTACCACCCTTCTTAAACAGTAGCACCACATTAGCCAACCTCCAGTCTTCCAGCACCTCACCTGTGACTATCGATGATACAAATATCTCAGCAAGAGGCCCAGCAATCACTTCTCTAGCTTCCCACAGAGTTCTAGGGTACATTAATGAATTACTTGTGTTTTTACAACAGTTTGATGTTTTCAAAGTCATTGTAATGATGATACTATTTTATTTAAGATTTATTTAATTACTTGAATTTATATCTCCCATTCACTCACCCTTCCTCCACCCTGTTGCCAAGGTGAGATTTGAACTTCCTGTCAGTGACTTACAGTGCAGTAGCATAATCACTATGCTACTGTACTCAGTGTAAGATCGTGCTTGACACTCCATAGGGATTAGCAAGGACACAGCAATGATTGTACAGCGAGCTCTGGGCAAAGTGTGGTTCTTGAAAGGCAATAAGAGCAGAGCATTGTTATTAATCACTACAGGCTCCAGACTTCATCACAACCTCTTTCTGTCAAGTCAGCTGCAAGCTTCTTTGACAGACTGCCTGCTTGTGTTTCTCTGCATGTCTGACTAAACACCACAGAAGCTTACGAGCTTGAAGCCCAAACCGAGTACTCAAAACAGCAGAACATTTTTATTTACTGTTGACTTAATTCTAATAAGAGAAAATATAATGTATTTAGTGGATTTCCACAGGTGTCTTCAATTTCTTGACCACTGATTCAGAGACTAATGCAAATTTTAAAATGAAGATAAATTTTCTGCAAAATCTTTTGTCACGAGAAACTTTGGGTGAAGGATGAATATGCCTGTAATGGGAATGGACACCATTAGTTTTTCAAAATTTGAATTTTCCATCCAATAAATGGAAGAAGATTTAGCTGTATAGAAAATGTTCCAGTCTGTGCATTATCCCCACTAACAACAAAAAAGGTGATATTAGAATGAGAATGTAAAATTTATTGTATATCTTCTGTGATCTCTTTCTGATTTAATGTATGGTTTCCATGGTTCTGAGTCAGAAGGCTGTTTTTTGCAAGATCTACTGCAGGCTTTAAGGCTGAATTTTTGTTACAGTATCAAGGGGATGCAGCCTAATAGCTTTAAGTTAAGGGGAAGTAGATGTCAGACAGATGTTAGGGGTAGATTCTTTACTCAGCGAGTCGTGAGTTCATGGAATGCCCTGGTGGTGGTGGACTCTCCCTCTTTATGGGCATTTAAACGGGCATTGGATAGGCATATAGTGGGTTGGTGTAGGTTAGGTGGCTTGGGTCAGCACAACATCAAGGGCCAAAGGGCCTGTACTCTGCTGTATTTTTCTATGTTCTATGTTCTAGCAGGGGTGCCCTCTGTCAGATAAGGTATGCCCTCTCAGACATAAAACTATCCAATGACATTTTTACAGGAAGAAAAACATGTTCTTTGTGGGTGAATATTATCCCTCAACCAATATCTAAAATGGATGACTTGATCACTTACATCATTACCATTTATAGGGATTTGCTGCGAATAAAAATGGCTGTCCTGTTTCCCTACCATCACAACAGAGATTTCACTTCAAATACTTACTCGTTTGTAAAAAGCTCTGATGTCCTGAGGATGTAACAGGAATTATATTAATTCAACATTCAAAACAAGTATTAATTTGAACAATTTGGGTATTGCATAAAATATTTAGTGCTTTCCATGTTTAAAAAAAGCCTCAAAAGGTGTAGGAACTGCTGGACTCTAATTTGTTTATTTATTGGAAGAAACCAAAAAGAGTTTTTGGGGATTCCATTATTTCATCTGCTTGCTGCTATGAATGCTGCACAAACTTCTCAACTTTTGAGTCATTACTCTCTCTCATTTCCACTCTCACTTTTAAAATGTTGCTGTATTGTGTTTCCTGCCATCTCACATGACATGTTGTGAGACTTAGCTCAGCTTTTGCACGAGGCCAGCTTTACAGAGACAAACAAGGAATACCAATCTGATTTCTGCCAATGTCATTGGATGGGTAAAACAATGCCCTTCCCCTCACCCTATCCCTTTCACTACTTCCTGATCTTTGGCAGATATGAAAATCACTGCAATGTCTTATCCTCTAGGTTTGTTTTGAGAACCAAACTTAACTGTTACATTAAATTGTTCTATTATTTTTTGGCTTAATTAGGGAGGCTTTTCTAAGGTAATTATTTCAATGCTGCATAGTCAAATTCAAGCCCTGTTGAGTTTTGAACATTTGTGTCTTGCTGAATTTTTTGCCACCTCTAAAATCTAACCCGTCAATAAATTGGACTGAGAAGCTTTAATCTATAAACATTGGTCAAGGATTGCAGTGTTTTTATTCTGTAGAAGGGGATGCGAAAATTTGATCAGCATCTCCAATGATTTGGGGTCAGTTGTCAAGCTGGGTGCATTAACTTATTGTGAAGGGAAGAACAAAATAGAAAATGCTGGAAATACTGTACTCAACAGTTCTAATGAAAAATCATTGATCGGAAACTTTAACTCTGTTTCATTTTTCACAGGTTCCAGTTTCTGAGTATTTTAAAAGTATTCTTTTTTTTAATTTCCAATTTCCAACATCTGCTATATCTTGTTTTCCTACAAGGAGACTCAGTTTTCTACGTAGAAATGTATGTGAACACATGATAATTATCAGAAAAAAAAACACTTAATTGAAAGATAGAAACAAAATATTAGCCTCTCTTTTCACTTGTAAAACTTTTTGCTTTTATTAAATGTCCATAGTACCAGCTGCATAGTCAGCGGTGTTTGAGACTGCGACTATCTCACAGCAAACATTAAAATGACAAAGTTAATCGTTCTGAAAGAGCATGTCTATTTTTGTATCACAACACTCCTAGATCTGATTTATTTGGTTATCTTGAACACCATGATCTGATTCATGTATTTGTGTATTCCGTGGGTTTGATTTATTTAATTTTCTGTATGTATTCAGATATGATTTATTTATTGCAATATATGCTTACATCCACAACTTACAGGAAATTTACATCATTATGAATACATGCTCACATATCAAATTCTATTTTTTTCTTGTGATGGAATCTGTAGTTTCAAAATGTGTATTTTTTTTAGACATCATAATTTTAAAAAGGAATTTCAATAAAGGAAATTGACTCCTTATAAGAAACTGAATGGGATCCAAAGTGTCCAGGGAGACTAAAACTCAGTGAAATATGTAAAAGAAAATAGTTAACTGTAAGCTCAGAAGTTGATGAGTCCAGTGATGTAGTATAGGCAAGTCAAAGAATTCAAAGGCCTGATCCAGATTAAAACAAGCAAATGCACTGTTGCTGCATTTGACTTGAAGATAGCATTTAGACCTACAATCAAGATGAGGAGGTTCTGCAAAAGGAGAACCATTTTTGATGAAGGACATACCCATGGAACTCAGATTAGTATTGCCCTGCTATTGGCTGGGAGTTACGCTAGAAGAAGAGGAGCTAAAATTCTTTGTTAGAAAGAATGGATTTTGAAGGACTTTCTAACTGAGTTTGAATATCTATATACTGGGTAAACTACTTAGTCAATTCTTAAGATCAGCCTTAGTTGTGTCTACTACTTAATTACCTATTTATACTTTGTAATCGAGTGCCATTGCCAGACAAATCATGTTCAACTACTCCTGAATTTAGGTTTAAGGGATTCAGTGATTAACTAAGTTAGTACTTAGTGTTTGCTTTTGTTTTTGACTCTTACATAAGTAAAACTCTGTTATTTTAACCCATTGAATTGTGTGGCATCATTCTGCTAATAAATCATGAGAATTTTAGATTTCTTCAACTTAAAAGAAATGTTATATGATGCTTGAGCTCATAACACTAATTAAATGAATGTTTAAAATTTCAACCAAGCCTCTGGTAGAATCTTCTCAGGTCCTGAATGATGTGGGCTATAATGTGAAGTTTGGAAAAGTCCCATGAGAAGTCCTGCAAAGCCATTTTCAACATCAGGAGCAACAAGTCAAATTTCCCAACTAAATTCCAGACATTAGGATGTAATTCTCATTAATGAGTGGTGAAAGGCCTACCAAGAGGGATTGTCGTTCAATATTACCCTCATTGCTATCTAAATCCAGCTCTTCAGGTTTACTCAGGCTTTTTCTTTCAACTGTCCAATTACTTTGGACTGAAAAGGTAACTATAATTTTGTTACGAAGAAATAGCATTGAGTAATTGCAATACAGATAGAGGCCATTCAGCCATCAAAGTAATTTTTTAAAAAAATTCTTACACAGTTATGAAAATGGTCATGACTTCCTACTCTCAAGGAAACTAGATAAGGCAGGTTTTTCAATTTATCCTCATTCACCCCAAAGCTTAAAGATGGGAGAGTCAAAAGTGTGGTGCTGGAAAAGCACAGCAGTTCAGGCACATCCAAGGAGCAGGAGAATCGACATTTCAGGCAAAAGCCCTTCATCAGGAACGCTGTGCATTCCAGCACTACACTCTCGACTCTGATCTCCAACATCTGCAGTCCTCACTTTCTCCTTAAAGGTGGGAGATCGGAGGCATTTTTAAAATAAAAAAAACTTGCATTAACAAAGGTTGGAGTTTTCATATTTGGTTGTGATTCAATTGAAACACAAAGATAATGCAAAACTCAAGCCATTTTGGTATCATGGAGTGGAAAATATTGCATTGCACTAACACTAAATATACAGTATGACTGGACATGTGTCAGGAAGCTGCCCAGTATCATTACTCACTTTATTTAACTGGTAGCACAGAGAAAGTTCTTGATATATTGACCGTTTAGAATAAATATACTCCCTTCTATACTTTCTACTTTAGTTAACTGCAAGAAATGAGTGAGGAAAACTCTGAATAGGCAGCACACAGGATCATTTAATTTCCATTTAAAGTTGAAATCTAGCCCAGCACTCACTTTCCTGGAGAACAAGAGAGTATTAACTGCTTAGTTTGAACATACAAGAGCCTTTTATTAAAGAGAATATTAGACACATGTTTTCAGTTGAGATTATATGTAAAATGATGCAAAATAATCATGCATCACTTAATGTGAACTTAATACAAAATGAATTTCAAATTGAACATATTTTTCTTTTTAAAACTGTTTATCCAACAAATGTAAGTAGAAATTTCTAAATTAGTTGCTCATTCAGTACTTGGCACTACCCTCCTTAGCACTGAACATGGAGTGCAGTCTTCTGGGCAAAGAAAGTAAGAAGCCAAAAAGGGTGGCACTGGAAAAGCACAACCGGTCAGGCAGCGTCCAAGCACCAGGGGAATCGTTACTTTGGGCATGAGACATTCATCAGGATTGTGTTTATCATGGAGATGGGTGTTCTAGCAGTGAATGCAGTGGTGATAGTTCTGGCAATGATTGTAGATATGGTGGTAGTTCTGGCAGTGATTGCAGAAGCAGTATGGCTGGCAGACGCTGTGGTGAGGTCGGCAGCAGGGCAGAAGTGATGTTCTTGGTGGCATTCACTGAAACAGTGTCCTCGGTGATGGCTGCAGAGGCAACAGGGTCAGCAGTGCTTAGGTAAGTGGTGGTGTTTGTGGGGTTGGAAGTAGCGTGTTCAGCAGCAACCATGGGGGTAGAAGTGAAGTCCTTGGTGGTGTTCGCATAAGCATTACTGTCAATAGGGACGGCATGGTTATCATTGGTGTTCTGGTGAGTGACATCAATTGAGGTGGAAGTAGCATTGGCAGTATCAACCATAGGGGTGGAAGTGAAGTCCTTGGTGGTGTTCGCGTAAGCATTGCTGTCAATAGAGATAGCATGATTGTCGTTGGTGTTCTGGTCAGTGATGTCAATGGGGGCTGAAGTAGCATTGGCAGTATCAACCACGGTGGCAGAAGTGATGTGGTGGACAGTGTTCATGGAAATACTGGCTGCATTCACGGAGGTGGCAGTTTCGGTAGCGATCGCAGAGGCAGTATGGTTGGCAGTGGCTGCAGTGAGTTCAGCAGTGGAAACAGAAGTGATGTAATGATTTGCGGTGGTGGTGGCAGTAGCACCCACATGGAAAATGGCATTCCAACTGGGTTCCAGAGGACGGGGTTAGTGTCTGGAGTTGTTGAGGATTCCCGGGGTTGAAGGTAAGCACGTGAGAGTTGGTATATTTACATTCTTTAATGTCTGATGAGTTGGAGAAAAAGCATTTGTTGAATGTGTGGATCCTTCTCAGGATGAAGAACAACAGAGGTCCTTTGCAAGTCTGGGAGAATGTTGTCGCGAGCTGGGTGGAGTTGACTGCAAGGAGAGTAGGTGGCAATCCATGGCTGAAAGCATGGAGTGGAGGATCCAGAGGGAGAACCATTTCTGGGGGCTTTCGATTTGCTGTAGTTAACAGTAATCCTGGTTAGGTCCAAATTGCAATGGTCTGCATGTGGTCTGGAGTCCAATGGGGAAATAAGTTGATTGCGTAGGCAGATACTGATGAAGGACACATGGCTGTTGGAGGATGGCTGCTTCAGGACGTGATTGAAGAGCTTCAGGGCAGAGGAGATAAAACGGGGGCTGCAGTGGGAGAGAGGCTCATTGAGATCATTGTGAAGTGAGGAGGAGAACTTTTTCAAGGTGGGCATCCTTGGAAGAGGCTTCGCAGTAATGTTACAGCACCTAGGAGATATTGGTGAGCCAGAGTCAAAAAGGGTGGCACTGGAAAAGCACACCAAGTCAGGCAGCGTCTGAGGAGCAGGAAAGTCAACGTCTTGGGCATAAGCTCTTCATCAAGTAAGTAAGAAGCTGATATGGGTACAATTGAACAAATGACTTTAATTTGGACCACAATTATAGAAGGTATGTAAGCTTTAGCCTTAGGGTATCATAATAACACTAGGTTCCACTGATTGTAAATCTCTCGTCTGAGTGAATTTCTAAATTACTGATTCAGTGAATCCTTCCAAAAAAAAGCTCCGTGTGTTATCAGCTATTATTCAAACGTTTCTAGTCAGGTTCAGAAGGGTCTGTCCAATGATATCAGTGTATCATGCTAACTCACACTGATCTTATTCACACACTCATTGGAGTGGAACATATCCTTTGTGGGATTCACCTGACCACAGGATCATTCTGGCAACTTGTGCATTGCCCTCTCTTAGACCTACCAACGGTAACTACATTTTAAGCTGTGTAAGTTGAATTCTCTTGAATTCTATAAACCTCTCTTCAATGTTGAACTCACCTATATGAGTCTTCTTTTTATCATTACTTTTTACTGACCCTTAATTTTCCATAAAAAGGCAAAATTGTTATACTCTTACCAGAACAGAGGGCTGTTCATTCATTAGAGGGAGATGATTGGTGGTGGTCATCTTTATCTTCATCCAGGGTGTTCTCCATGATCAGCGAATGGTAGAACTATGAGGGGAGATATTGGAATCACGTTGTGAGATGACGATGCAATAAGTGGTCTTTGATTAAAAATCAGTTTTAAGGCAGGGAAGGAGTAATGTGGATCCCCACTATCTTGAGTATTGTGAGCAAAATGAAACACTAAACTATACAGAAAGGATTGTTCAGGTCTTGAAAGGCATAGAAAGAAAGGCAATTAAGTTAGTAAATGTGATTTAGCATTTGTGATTTGATGGGAGCTTAGCAAAAATAGGATGATGAGTATGAACCTTAATCCAGCAGCAGAAATGGAGCAAGTTCTCCAAGTCAAGAAAATAGAAACATGGCTGAGGGATGGACAGGAATGGCAGCTTAATGTTCCAGGATGCAAATGCTACAGGAAGGACAGAAAGGGAGGCGAGAGAGGAGGGGGAGTGACATTTTTGATAAGGGATTGCATTACAGATGTACTGAGGGAGGATATTCTCAGAAATACATCCAGGGAAGTTATTTGGGTGGAACTGAGAAATAAGAAAGGGATGATCACCTTATTGGGATTGGACTATAGACCCCCTAATAGTCAGAGGTGAATTGAGAAACAAATTTGTAAGGGGATCTCAGTTATCTGTAAGAATAATAGGGTGGTTGTGGTAGGGGATTTTAACTTTCCAAACATAGACTGGGACTGCCATAGTGTTAAGGGTTTAGATGGAGAGGAATTTGTTAAGCGTGTACAAAAAAATTTTTTGATTCAGTATGTGGATGTACCTACTAGAGAAAGTGCAAAACTTGACCTCATCTTGGGAAATAAGGCAGGGCAGGTGACTGAGGTGTCAGTGGGGGAGCATTTTGGGGCCAGCAACATAATTCTATTAGTTTTAAAATAGTGATGGAAAAAGATAGACCAGATCTAAAAGTTGAAGTTCTAAATTGGAGAAAGGCCAATTTTGACAGTATTAAGCAAGAACTTTCAAAAGCTGATTGGGGGCAGATGTTCACAGGTAAAGGGACAGCTGGAATATGGCAATCCTTCATAAATTAGATAACGAGAGTCCAGAGAAAGTATATTTCTATTAGGATGAAAAGAAAGGTTGGTACGTATAGGGAATGCTGGACGACTAAAGATATTGAGAGTTTGAGTAAGAAAAAGGAAGCATATGTCAGGTGTAAACAGGATATGTCAAGTGAATCCTTAGAAGATAGTAGGAGTGTACTTAAGAGAGAAATCAGGAGGGCAAAAAAGGGACATGAGATAGCTTTAGCAAATAGAATTAAGGAGAATCAAAAGGGTTTTTATAAATATATTAACAACAAAAGAGTAACTAGGGAGAGAATAGGGCCCCTCAAAGATCAGCAAGGCAGCCTTTGTGTGGAGCCACAGAAAATGGGGGAGATACTAAACAAATATTTTGCATCAGTATTTACTGTGGAAAAGGACATGGAAGATACAGAATGTAGGGAAGTAGATAGTGACATCTTGAAAAAATGTCCATATTACAGAGGAGGAAGTGCTGGATGTCTTGAAACACATAAAAGTGGATAAATCCCTAGGACCTGATCTGGTGTACCCTAGAACTCTGTGGGAAGCTAGGGAAGTGATTGCTGGGCCTCTTACTGAGATATTTGTAACATCAATAGTCACAGTGAGGTGCCAGAAGACTGGCGATTGGCTAATGTGGTGCCACTGTTTAAGAAATGTGGTAAGGACAAGCCAGAGAACTATAGACCAGTGAGCCTGATATCAGTGGTGGGCAAGTTACTGATTCATAGAGATGTACAGCATGGAAACAGACCCTTCGGCCCAATTTGTCCATGCTGACCAGATATCCCAACCCAATCTAGTCCCACCTACCAACACCTGGCCCATATCCCCCCAAACCTTTCCTATTTATATACCCATCCAGATGCCTTTTAAATGTTGCAATTGTACTAGCTTCCACCACTTCCTCTGACAGCTCATTCTATACACATACCACCCTCTGTGTGAAAACGTTGCCCCTTTTATGTCTTTCTCCTCTCACCCTAAACCTATGCCCTCTAGTTCTGGACTCCCCTACTCCAGGGAAAAGATGTTGTCTATTTATCCTATTGTTGCCCCTCATGATTTTTTTTAAAGATATTTTTATTAGAAATTTAATATTTTGACAAATTTACAAAAATAAACAGAACTTTCAAGCACAAACATTAATATAAAAATAGATCTTAAATATATAATCATCAAAATTCAAAGGAATGATACTAAAGAAGAAAGAAAAACAATGAAACTCAGTTAACTACTAATCTAATCCACAATTATCCAGAGTGTATAGTTGAGTCACTTACATCCTTCAAACAAGAAAAAAGTTCTCTAATACACTCATAACAGTATAATAAAAAGGAAACTATTTCCAAACAATAAGAACAAAAAAAAACATGTTTGAATGGAGATCCTCCCCCTTATTCTCAGGGGGCCTTACTTCCTTTCTAAAGGTCCACCATATCCTCTCCCAAACAGTGTCCCACCCTTGACCCGGGCGCTCCTTAATAGGATTTAGATATAATACCGAGCTAGAGTTAACAGTGAGCGCCCCACCCCCACCCCTCCCCACCCATACCTGAGTATATCTGATAGCATCAATGCCACATACAAACACCCATAACTATAAAATTACAACTCCAACAAATTACAGTTAAGTATAATAACATAAAATAGCAAGGGAAGACAACCCTGCTCCCAGAAGCAAAAGTAAAGTAGAGTAAAGTATCCATTTCTCCCCACGGAGTGTGGAAGAGGCAAGCCAACATAAATTGTCTCTTACGATTTATTTAAACGAGTCTAAAAGTTCCTTAGCCTCTTCTGGTGATCTAAAATTATACTCGGATCCTTCGTGGGTAAAGCATAACGTCGCTGGGTAGCGTAAGGTGTATTGAATATTTAAGTTCCGTAGACATTTCTTCACCTCATCAAACGCCTTCCTCCTTCGTGCCAAAGCCGGGGAGAAGTCCTGAAATAACATAATCTTGGATCCTTCATGAATCATAGCTTTAGGATCCTTTCCAAGCTTTCTGGAGGCGTCCAGGAGTATCTGCCTCTCCCTATAACTCTGCAGCCGGAACAGGACCGGGCGTGGGCGCTGGTTTGGGCCAGATCCGCGTACTGCGACCCGGTAGGCCCACTCCACCCTTACCCGGTCAGTTTCAGCCCCCAGGTTTAAAAGCTGGGGCAACCATCGCTCCAGAAATACTACTAACTGTCCCTTCTCTTCTTGTTCAGGGAGGCCCAGAAGACGGATATTCTTTCTCCGATTTCTATTATCCAGGTCATCCATGTAGATTTCAAAGGCCCGGACTCTCTGCTCCAGAGCTCGCACCTGTTCTGCAGCTGTTTGTGCTGCAGCCTCGGAGGTCGTGGCCTTTAGCTCCGCCCCCTCCACTCGGCCCTGCAATTCCTCGAGAGCCTGGCTGTTCTTTTGTAGCTTTTCTTTGAATGCATTCCATCTCTGTCTGGATTCTGTGATGAAATTGACGAATGTCGTTTCCAGCCTGGCAATCATCTCTTCAAGGCCTGTTTTTACATCAGCTGCAGCCGGAGGAGGAGAGGAGGGTGGGGGAGGGGTCTTTGTTTTCTGAGAGCTGCGGGATCCCTTTGGTTTACTCATTATCCACTTAATATTAAACTGCTTAAATATAATAGTAAACAGCTAGTTAAGGTTAGAAAATTTTTTTGGGTGGTTTGGTAAGTGTGGTGGGGGTGAGTAACTCACTTTACCCAGGTTTTGGGAAGAGCACTGTAAACTCAGACTTGCTGAGTCGCCGCCATCTTGGATCTCCGCCCCTCATGATTTTATAAAACTCTGTAAGGTCACCCCTCAGCTTCTGATGCTCCAGGGAAAACAGCCCTAGACTATTCAACCTCTCCCTATAGCTCAAATTCTTCAATCCTGGCAGCATCCTTGTAAAGGAAATACGTGTATTTGGAAAGGTAAGGACTGATTAGGGATAGTCAACATGGTTTTATGTGTAGGAAATCATGTCTCACAAACTTGATTGAATTTTTTGAAGAAGTAACAAAGAGGATTGATGAGGCCAGAGTGGTAGATGTAATCTGTATGGACTTCAGTAAGGCATTCAACAATGTTCTCCATTGGAGACTGGTTAGCAAGGTTAGAACTCATGGAATACAGGGAGAACAATCCATTTGGATACAGAAGTAGCTCAAAGGTACAAGACAGAGGGTGGTGGTGGAGGGTTGTTTTTCAGGCTGGAAGCCTGTGACCAGTGGAGTGCCACAAGGATCAGTGCTGGACCCTCTATTTTTCATCATGTATATAAATGATTTGGAGGTGAACACAAGAGGTATAGTTAGAAATTTTGCAACTGACACCAAAAATTGGAGGTGTAGTGGACAGCAAAGAAGGTTACCTCAGATTACAACAGGATCTTGATCAGATGGGTCAATGAGCTGAGAAGTGTCAGATGGAGTTTAATTCAGATAAATGCGAGGTACTGAATTTTGGGAAAGCAAATCTTAGCAGGATTTATACACTTAATGGTGAGGTCCTAGGGAGTGTTGTTGAACAAAGAGACCTTGGAGTGCAGGTTCATAGCTCCTTGAAAGTGGAGTCACAGGTAGATAGGTGAGTGAAGAAGGCATTTGGTTTGCTTTCCTTTATTGGTCGGAGTATTGAATACAGGAGTTGGGAGGTCATGTTGCAGCTGGTCAGGACGTTGGTTGGGCTACTGTTGGAATATTGTGTGCAATTCTGGTCTCCTTCCTATTGGAAAGATGTTGTGAAACCTGAACGGGTCCGAAAAGGTTTAAAGAATGTTGCTAGGGTTGGAGGATTTGAGCTATAGGGAGAGGTTGAACAGGCTAGGGTTGATTTCCCTGGAGTGTTGGAGGCTGAGGGGCAACTTATTGAGATTTACAAAGTTATGAGGGGCAATGCGTAGGATGAATAGACAAAGTCTTTTCCCTGGAGTGGGGGAGTTCAGAACTAGGAGGCATAAGTTTAGGGTGAGAGGGGAAAGAAATAAAATAGACCTAAGGGGCATCTTTTTCATGCAGAGGGTAGTACGTGTATAGAATGAACTGCCAGAGGAAATAGTGGAGGCTAGTATAATTGCAACATTTAAAAGTCATCTGAATGGGTATATGAATAGGAAGGGTTGGAGGGATATGGGCCAGGTGCTGGCAGGTGGGACTAGATTGGGTTGGGTTATCTGGTCAGCGTGGATAAGTTGAACTGAAGGGTCTGTTTCCATGCTATACATCTCCATGACTCTATGACTCTAAAGTGATCAATGTTTTTGTTAGACTGTTTTTGAAGGATGCAGGGCAAAAATAGAGTGTAAACTGCTTGACCTTTGAGATCAGCAGAATGGATAAGTATGATTTTTCCATTCCTTTGTGACCCACATATATTAACTGGGTAGCTGATTTTGTGAGGAATATTAAACTGAGCAGTTGAGTTAGATTTATTGAGTTCATGTGTTGAGCTTGTTCAAATCATGAAAATGTTAACTATCAGTTGGATTGGCTTGCTCAAATTATTGACCCACAAGTGAGAAAATCAGTGGAAGCTAAGTCATTAAATTTTTTAACGGCAAAGGTCTATAAATTAAGATGGGATTGAGTGAAATGCAATGTCACAATATTCAAGATGATGGGCCAAGTGCTGGAAAGTGGAACTCGTGTAGATTTAGAATAGTTTATTTTTTCAGTGCAAACTCAATTGGCCAAAGATCCTCCTTTGTCTAATATGATTGTATGATAAAGATTTTTGAGGACAGATCAGAATGTGGAATTGAAACATGAACAGATTGACCATGATCTCATTCATTGATGGAGAAAGCGTGAGGGGCCAAATGGTGTACTTCTGCTTCTTTTTTAATGTTTGTTTAAATACTTATCCACTTCATACAAAAGTTGGAATTGATGCCAAAGATCAGTCATGATAGTATTGAACAGTGGTGCAGCATCTATATACTGTACAGTTTACTCCTGCTCCTATTGCTTATGTTTCATTAAAGACAGGAATTATGGTGGGTGGATGTCAAATTTAGGTATGTGTTCAGTGAGCTATATCAGGGTGATGACGATTGGAGTAACTCCAGGCTTCTTCATTGCTGGATGATATAATCATACCGTAAAACTCCTGAATCAAGTGTTTATCAGAACAAAACATGACTTCACATGGAAGCAATGCAACAGATAGATGCAGATGCAGTCTTTCAATGATGTCAATAATGTCTTATTTTCTGTGTCCTGTGCATGTTTAGTCAGCTCAAATCCTCTGTAAAAAAAGGATCATCAACGCAAATCCTTTATTGGAAATAATATTTTCAGAGCACTATCCATTGTTCGCTTACATATATCTCTGGCAACTATTTCACATTCAACAAGGGAAAATCTTTACCATGGCTTTGAATTAAATCATCAGTAGCCTTGGTTCCACTGCAATTTAATCCTACTGGTTCCGTTCCAGCCTCAGGCAACTGCCTGTTTGCACATTCTCCCCGTGTCTACGTTGGTTTCCTCCCACAATCCAAGGTTGTGCAGGTTAGGTGAACTGGCCATGCTAAATTGCCAAAACTGTTCAGGGATGTGTGGTTTAGGTTCATAATAAGGGGTAAATGTCGAGTAGTAGGGCAATCGGTCTGGGTGGGCTACTCTCTGGAGGGTTGGTGTGGACTTGTTGGGCCAAATGGCCTGTTTCCACAGTGTAGGGATTCTATGATTCGGCTATAGTTACATTCGACAAAATGGGCTGACCAACTCTGTACAATGAGTTGCTCTGATATAATAGACTGGTTCAAAAACCAACAGCAACGAAGCTGGCAAATGTGTGAGACATTGGCAGGAAGAGCCTGTAGAATGGTTTGAAAATGATCATTTAGAACTTGTATTGCAACAGCACTTTCCATAGGCTTCACAGACTGTGCAGTAATGTGAAAGGATGGTGACTGCTCCAAAAGGAAACACGCCAGGCTGTTTGGCTCAGCAAGTTCTCAGACAGGGAATCTGCTCGTGTAATGTTGGTTAAGAGATAGATATTGGTCCCAGGACACGGGAGAGAATAGAAAGATGAAAATAGCGAACATAAATATTTGATTTTTTCAATATTTCAAATATTTAGTTGCAGCATCAATAGTAATTCCAACCGGTTCTACCCAATCCTCCCCACTCCCCGAGACGGAAGAATTGAAAGCCTGTGACCGAGCCGGAGAATGAACTGAATCTGGAATCTAAAGGCGGAATATTTAGCTGAAAACCAAAAAAATGTGGAAATCAGAAGCAAAACGGAAATTGCAGGAAAAACTCAGCAGACTGGCAGCATCTGTGGAGAAAAAGCAAAATTAACATTTCTTCAGAACTTGAGTCATTACACCCGAAACATTCATTTTGAGTTCTCTCCGCAGATGCTGCCAGACCTGCTGAGTTTTTGTCTGTTTTGGTTTTGTTTCGAATATTTGGCTATTGTGTGAGAAGTCCGTTCTGAGCTCGTTGCAGAAAGTAGCAGAAGTTTCATTCTTCCCAGTCCTGAAATCTCCAGATTATAGAAACTCGTTTCATAAAATGCAACAGAAACGGGACAAGCTCCTTTACGCTAGTGACTATAAGTCTCACAGCGATTTGCTGACGAGCGATCGATCTGCAAATGGGGGCCTCATTGTATTCAGTCTAGCTAGAGAGCACAGCCAGGTCGAGAAGTCCGTGACTGTAAATCAGTTTAACTGGTATTTTATTTATCTGTGGACAATTACCGAGAGTGACATCGTCATTATCAATAAAGCGTAAACATTAGGATTGATTCTGAGTCATTTCACTTACTTTGAGTTGGTGTCACTAAACCTGAACTCCCAGAGTTGTGCCTTGTATTGTTCAACTACTGTCTATTCCCCGATTGGTGATAAAGCACGGCCTATTCCATTAGCCTGATCAGGTATTTGGGTTCTTGCTGATGTTGGCTGCTCAGACAGCGGCAACCATGCAGCGCTGTCCCTATCAAAAGGGATACAGGGACTAAACACGAACTTTTCCAACATGGCTGGCTTCTTTGTCAGTTTATGACAATTTCTGTTTCGTGCAATGGGCCCGAGAAGCAGAATCAGCAAAGGTCAAAGTATTCAGAAACTCGCATGCTTTTCCATGAATATAAATTACACATCCGCAAAGGGAGAGTGTCTCGGGGTATATGATTTTTAGACTGTTAGATAAACAACCAACTTAAAAGGTTCTGAAGGGTCACTGCACTCGAAAAAATGACTGTTTTCTCTGCACAGTTTCTGCCAGACTGGAGTTTCTCCAGCAATTTCTGTTGTTGCGTTTATTATTTACTTATCAGAATCAAACGAATTGTCAGTAAAGATCTGGTCATCTGTAAGGAGTTTGCTTATTCCTTATAGCTTAGAGGCCGCTGTTCACTTTATAAGAACCCAGAGCGGGCCAGCAGTATGGATATTCCAACCCGGGGCACTGGGGTATGTTACCATATTAAAGGTGCTACATAAATGTAAGGTGCTGCCTTTGTAACAGGCTCTCCCTAATCCCTTGGGGACAGACATTTTTGGACATCTCTGCATTCCGAGCCTGAACCTCAAGTTTCCAAGTGTATACTGAACTCTGAGAGACCGCAGGGGAAGAAAAACACGAGAACAAAACGGAAATCAAATGACGCTTGGAATGAGTTGGATCAGACTCTCAGCACTGGCTGTTCCTGAGTTGGGGGTTGCTCATCGAACGGCATTACAAGCCTGGGGACTTTTTAAAAATCTCTCTCTCTTTTCGCTTACTTTTCCTCGCTTCCACCCGAGCTTCATACTATCGGCCGCCTGTTTATTGTCGGAGCGGTGTTAGTTTTCACATCATCCCAACATTTACCCTCCCTGTAACATATCGTGTGGATAAAGCCGCTGCGGAACTTCCCAGCCACTTCCAGTTCTCGCTGTGTCTCCTGCTCGCCTGACTTCGGTGTGGTTTCGGTGCAGTATTCACCTGCTCATTGCTCTCTCTCTCTCTCTGCCCCGGGGTGTGCGTGAACGGATCTATCCCCTGTTGAGCCCAGTTTGGTCTACTCCTCTGTCGCTCTCCGTCTTGCCATTCTCCCAGTGATGGCTCCACGCTCTCGCCCACAGTTCCTCGCCGTCCTGAGGATCGCTTGTCTGCTCATGGTCACCCGCGTCCAGGTCCGAGCACACGGTCAGTCCACTCTCTGACAATGCGAGTTTGCAAACAGACTGCGCCGTTGGAAACGCTTTTTTTTTAAAGATGGGATTTGCTTCAAATAAAGTTGCATTCTAAAGTAATTTCTGATCAGTTACGCAGGCGAATGCAGAATAATGCCTGATAAGATTGGAAGACTCTTTTAAGGGATAGATGTGCAGAACGCCACGTGTTTTTTTTAAATCTTGAAGTATTTGTTCAATTCCGTTTTGAAATTTATTCTTGAAACTGGTTCCAGATTGAAGCAGCGCACTGCATAAAATGAATTCTCCCCATTTTCCCTTTGGATCTTCCGCCAATGAGCTCAAATCGGTGTGCCCTGGTCGTCGCTGACCCTCTTGTCAGTGGAAACGATTTCCCTTCATTTAATGTTCGAACTCTCTAGATCGTTTGTTTTTACACCCGTAATAAATTCTCCTTTAACAGGGCAGCACGGTGGTTAGCACTGCTGCCTCACAGCGCCAGAGACTCGGGTTCAATTCTCGCCTCAGGCAACTCTCTGTGTGGAGTTTGCACATTCTCCCCGTGTCTGCGTGGGTTTCCTTCGGGTGCTCCGGTTTCCTCACACAGTCCAAAGATGTACAGGTCAGGTGAATTTTGGCCTTTGGGCCTGTTTCCACACTGTATCGAATTTAACCATTCCCTGCTCTAAGGAGAACGATCACTGAAATTCCGCAGCCACTGCACCTTCTCCAAGTCCTGTGGCAATGGAAGAGGAGTCTGTCCCTGAACAGAGTTTAGATCATTGGAACTGGGGTAGGCCATCTATTCCCGGGAGCCTGTTCCACCCAACCAGTTAGGTATTGGCTACATTTTATCGCCAACTACCTGCTTTGGTTTTATAATCGTGAATAGCCTTCCCTACCAAAATAAACTATCAACATGTTTTTAAATTTTCAATTGGTTCCTAACTTCAATTTTGGGAAGAGAATCTCTAGATTTCCACTTCCCTATCTGTGAAGAAGTGCTTCCTGACATCACCCCTGAAACAGTATGTCTCTACTTTTAAAGAAATGCAGCCCCCTTGTTCTGGACTTCCCCACCGGAGGTAATAATTTCCTTCTATTGACCTGACCGAATCCTTAAATCATCTTAACCATCTTAATTAGATGTCGCCTTAATAGTCTTTATTCAAGGTAATGCTACATACCCACATCATTTAAACCTTTTTATCCCAGACATCATAGAATGTAGGGCCTAAATTTATGAAGAATTTATGCTGCAATAAAATCGCAGCACTTTAACATCAGAGTTTGATTTGCTTTCATAGCTATGGACCGAAGATTTGTGCATCCTTCTGAGCACAACCAAATCGTAGTGCTAAGTTTTTATTGCATTTCAAATGTTTGAGGGCAAAATAGACCAATGAGGTGGATAAAGTTTCATGACCTAATTGTGTGTAAACAAAATCAAGGGTTCGAGTCTCCAAAGTATTAACTGAACACAGCATCTGTATCTGTGCAGTACTGCCTCACTGCTGCATTGCAGTCTCAGGCTAGATTATTATACACTAAAGTCTCTGAAGCGAGGCGTCATGACTCCTATAACACATTATTTTGTAAAGAACGGGAAGCGTTATTAATGGTGAAAGCATTATTTCAAAAACATTGAAAAGGGCAGCTTTTTAAAATTCTTTATGTTTAAATCATTCCATTTGTAGAGGGACGCATGATAGAATTGAGAGGTTAGATTAAATAACAATTTGGAGGAGAGGTACGAGCAGAGACTTTCTTATGCATTGAGTGAGACTCTAGAATCACTATCAGAGTCATTGATTTTAAACAAGAACCATGTCAGTATTTGAGAAGAGAGATGTGGTGGAACAGAGAAAGAACAGAGGTGAAAGTAGACCAGGTATGTGGGATTTGGATGTAATTCAGATGAGTCATAAACACTAACATGGACGATTTAAATTACTTACAGTGTGGAAACAGGCCCTTCGGCACCAACCAATCCTCCGAAGAGCGACCCACCCAGACCCATTCCCCTACACCTAACACTACGGGCAATTTAGCATGGCCAATTCACCTAACCTGCACACTTTTGGACTGTGGGAGGAAACTCACGCAGACACGGGGCGAATGTGCAAACTCCACACAGGCAGTTGGCTGAGGTGGGAATTGAACCCGGGTCTCTGGCGCTGTGAGGCAGCGGTGCTAACCAGTGCTAACCATGATTACTTGTTTATTAAATCGCTGCGAATTTATAGGTTTCTGATTCTTTCATAAGTGGAATCTTTCACTATAGATCCAGAAAGAGAAGGGTGGGGAGAATGAAAAAAAACCTTAGTCGATAAAAGCTGGACATCTCTAATACGGTTGTGTAGAGAAGGACTGTCCGGGTTAAATTGGCGACACGGAACTACAAGGATCATAGTGAGCTCAAAATGAAATTACTGTGGATGATGGAAATCTGAAAAATAAGAAACGATGGGAAAAATAATCAGGTCAGGCAGCATCTATGGAGAGAGACAGCGTTAATATTTCAGGTCATAGCTTTTCGTTATAGCTGGAAAAAGTTGGAGAAGTCTGTTTTTTTACAAACACACCGGCAAGAAGGAAGGGGGAGAGATCAAAAAGGAAGGGCCAGCGAAAGAGAGGAAGGCAGGAGAACTGAAATGATGCCGTTTACGATGTACGAGGTAAACGAGGGAAGATAATGAGACACGTGTAAAGAAAAGACGAGCCTAAAGAAAGTGCTAATGGAACAAACTTTATCAGAAGACGCTGTCTGAGGAAATAGAAGCCATGATTATAATCTAAAATGATTACATTCAATGTTAAGTTCGGAATATTGTTAAAAGAGAAGTTTAATGAAACCTAGGTTTCTTTGGGGCTACATTAGAAGTGCAACAGGTGGTTCCAGTGCTGAACCAAGAACATCAAAGTCAATAAAATTAATTGTGAATGAACAGCCGTGATGGAGTTCGGTCACTTTACATCCAGACCATTCTGGGAGTGGAAATTCGAGGCAGTGTCTTATTATATTTTTTCTTATCCCAGGGAAGATGTTCGTTCTCCGGCCAATGAATGGGAACGCGCAGTGGGACCTGGCCGCGGCCCAAGGATTGTGCAGAGAGCAGGGGGCGCGCCTGGCTACAGCTGACGAGCTGCGGCGAGCGGTGGAGGAGTGCGCGTTCACAGAGTGTACCACTGGCTGGATCGCAGGCAACCAAATCGGGTACAGTTCCCTCATCTCCCCTCATTCCTATCCCACCCCAAAGGTTGGGGAATAATTTTCCTGAAAACTTTGGCTTTCCCAATGACAGCCTGCAATAACGTGATTGATTTCCATCCAAGATCCCTGAAACCGCTTAGTCCAGCATCAAAAACTCAATCCCAGGCGATACCTGTATTCACTAGACTATAATTAAAATATATCAATAATGCTGATTCCAAACACCAGTTCCTATAACGCCACTTTCCTCACAGTCTGACCTATCTGTTTCCATCCCAAATTATTTCATCACCCGTTTCCTCTACTTTTGGCGAGGATTGTGATCTTTTGGATTGGATTAGATTCCCTCCAGTGTGGAAACAGGCCCTTCGGCCCAACCAGTCCACACCGACCCTCCGAAGAGTAACCCACCCCTCTCTGACTAAAGCACCTATCAATATGGGCAATTTAGCATGGCCAATCCATCCTAACCAGCACATCTTTGGACTGTGGGAGGAAACAGGAGCAACCGGAAGAAACCCACTCAGTCACGGGGAGAATGTGCAAACTCCACACAGACAGTCGCCCCAAGGCCGTGGTGCTGTGAGGCAGCTGTGCTAACCACGGAGCCACTGGGCTTCTGTCTAATTGTGCTTCTTCTACCTAGAGAATAACATACTTTTCTGAAGTATTTGTAGAACCTGCTAATTTACAGACTTTTGAATGACAGAGGAAACCTTCCCCCATTGTCTTTCTTAAGTAACGGGGGAAGAAATGAATGTATGGAATGGTTAGACGAGAATCTATTGCCCAGATACCAACTCCTCCCCGGCAGCATGCAACGGTCTTGAACCGTTAACGTTTTTTTTCTGTGTAGGAGAAGCAAAACTGAACACGAATCTTATAAAATGAGGGGAAATAGTTTAACATTTATAAATGTTAAAGTGGATAGAACTGGTTATGCTTCAGTAAGTGCAGAGAAATTTTGGAGAGATGGTTATGCAGCATGCAACCGAATAATTTACACTTTAATGAGTCAGTCTTCACATTGTTGGTTGAATATCAGAAAAGTGTTAATGTCGTAATCAGCAATTAGAACTATCTGAAGATGTTCTCTCAGAGCAGCACAAATCATCATTGACATTTTTATTACCCTAGACTGTCTATAACAATGACTCATGAATACTGCGTGCAATAGTCAATTCTAACTCACTATGTTGTGTCTGTTCTTCAATGATTCAGGAAACAAACTCGGAATGTTGTTTAAATAGTGAGAAATGAGCTTATTTTTAGATTTATAACCCATCCAAATGAGATGAAATGACATTTTAACGGCTTTGTCCTCAAATGGAATTGGGCTTCAAATGGAATAAATTCCATGGGTGAACAAATATGTCCTAAAAGAATTATTATAAATTGTGACCACATCTGAATCAGGGATTAATCTTAAATTTTGGCAATAACAATTGTGCATTCCTATTAACTCATGTGCATTGGTCATCTTTAGCTTAAAAACAAGAATGTTATTTACTTAAATTTATGAACTTTAAAGACGCAAGATCAAGATACATTATCTTGTCTTTTAGTTTTTGCCATTGAATATCAAATATTGCCACGATAACAGAGTTAAAAACTGAACAGAGCCGCCTTCTTCAACCCTAATCTCTTAATGACATCCCATCCCTTATTCACTGGAATAGTTTACAATCAGATACTCTCTGGGTGTTTTGTAGTTTCCGTGTGTCAGAATGTGAGCAGTTTTGTACCACGTGCTCAGCCTGAACTGAACTGTGACCACTGAAACGCATCATAATAAAAACTGTTACGAAGTGAAGGGAAAGGCGGTGTCCACCTTGCGATTCTAACTCACAGCCAACTTTCATACCTCTCCAAGTTCTCTCGTTTCTATGCTAACTCACTTATATCTGTGCTCTCTGGTTACCAATGTCCCTGCTAATGGAAGTAACCTCTCCCTAATCATTTCATCAACGCCTCTCATAATTTTGATTTGAGTTGAACAAAGCTAGAAATTACAAGATTTATAATGATATGAATTTAGATAACTGAGTGTCATAGTCAGTTAACAGATGTAGTCACTTCTGATATGTGCAAGTCAAATTCAACTCAGACTGATAGTCACAAAATTAGTTTTATGTGAAAGGAGTGAAGTGAGAGAGAGGAACTGAAGGAAATCAGTTTTAGTAGGGAAATGGTGTTGGGGAAATTGATGGGATTAAAGGCTAACAAATCCCAGGTTTTGACAATCTAGTACCAGAATACATAAAGAAGTGGCTCTAGAAATAGTGGATGCATTGGTGGTCACCTTTCAAGATTCTATAGACTCTGAAACATTTCCTACTGATTGAAATTTAGTTAATGTAACCCCACTACTTACAAAGGGAGGCTGGAATCAAACCTGGGTCCCTGGCATTGTGAAGCAGCAGAGCCAACCACTTGGATAACAGTGACAGGATTTGACAGAATTAACATGTAAGTTATGAAACAAAAATCATGCTTGACAAATTATTTGGAATTATTCAAGGATATAACCAGTTGAATTGATCGGGGGAACCAGTGGATGTGGTTTATTTGGACTTTCAGAAGGCATTCAAAAGGTCCCACATAAGAACTTAACATGTAAAATTAAAGGGCATGTGATTGGGGATAGTGTACTGACATACATAGAGAACTGGCTGGCAGGCAGCAAACAAAGTATCTGAATAAACAGGTCATTTTCTGAGGAGCTGCCAGTGACCAGTGCTTGGATCCCAGTGATTCACAATATACAGTAAAGATGTAGATGAGGGAATTAAATGTACAATCTCAAAATTTGCAGATGACACAAAGCTTTGTACGAGGGTATACTGTGAGGAGGATGCATGCTTCAGTGTGATTTGGATAAGTTGAGTAAGTGGGCATTAGTATGGCAGATGAAGTATAATGTGGATAAATGTGAAGTTAACCATTTTGTTAGCAAAAACAGGCAGCCAGATTATTATCTCAATGACAATAGATTGAGAAAGAGGGAGGTGCAATGAGACCTGGGTGTCACCTGGCAGTTTGCTTTTCTCTCTCTCAAGTACTTTTGTTTACTGCACCAATGTTGCAATTCTTAAATCTTTCCTTAAAGCACCTTTTGAGTTGGCCAGATAGCTCAGGTCTGTTCTGACCAGAATTATAGCAAATTTTCATGGCAAATTAGTTTCAAAGGAGACAGTAGCCTCACAATAATTTTATTCATGCTGAAATCCAGGCTAAAGTATGATGATTTGACTTTAAATCATACCATGTCATCAGGTAGAATTTTAATTCATTAATAATTCCAAAATATAAAGAAAATCTCAGTAACGTTGATCATGAAACCCTCATTGATTGTTAAACTCTCTCAAAAATCTGTTGGGGAGCTACTTATTTTATGAGAAATGAGAGATGGCCATCATAGAAAAATAAAAATGGTATTCTTCAATTTTATTTAGCAATTTATTTTCTTAGTTTTAAAAAACTGATGATGGCGATGTAGGATTTGTCACTGAAAATCAAAAATTCAGCAATTCAGTAACAAAGCCATGTCAGTTGGCATTCCAGCTGGTGAGTGGGGGCAGGACACTTTGACAATGGTTCACTAATGACTGTAGTGTGGCTTTGAGATTCTGAAGTTAGGAGGTCATCTGATGAAATATCTAAAAACATATCCAGCAGGAGATGATGTTAGCCAATGCCCTCTGATTCCAACTTGCAGATCCTTGTTACAGTGTAAATGGTTCATGCAAATATGTAACTAAGGTGGTCTACATCATCAATGGGAAATGATGTATTGTCACATGACAGCTAGAAAACTTCTTTTTAGCAGTCTTGTGGTAAAGATTAAGTCTGGTGTTGTACATATCCTGAATCTTGTAATGTTTAAGTAAAGGTAATTTTGCCAACAACAAAGACTCTGTTAATCTTTATCAGACCTTCTCCTGGACCTGCCCAAAATCAAACTGCAGGCTCATGTTAAATTCCTGAATTTCCACAGGTTTGTCCCAATTTCCAATCACAAATCTGATAGAAATTGGCAGGATTCTGGAGGGACAAAGTCATTTATCCCTATTTCTGCAAGAATTATGTCACTCTTTCACTGCCCATACTTCAGCAGAATCTCAGCCCAACAATCAGCAAGACATTTATTCCACTTTAAAGTGTCAACAATTGCGTAGTCTCTCACAATTACAATTGTACAGTATAGTACTGAAACAGCTTATCTGTTTGAGTTCTTATTTTGAGAATGGTGCAGAATGAAGGGCTGGACTTGGGGATTTGGGGATTAAATTGCTAATGAAAGAAGGTGAAGAAAAAATTGAATGTAAATTAACAAGTAATTCACAATCTAGATTAGAAGTAATCAAATGTTTTATTCACACACAGGATAACCATGTGCAATAACACAGGATTTAGCCAACAGGGCCTTCAAACCATTCGAGTAAAAACTGAAGCAGCTTCTTCACCTGGTCCATATGATTCATTCTGCATTAAAGATCAAGGTTAGTGCTGCATCAATTCACATAGTCAAATGTTAATCATTTAAATGGGTAACAATGTCTTTTATATTTTGGGATTTTACACAGAAAATTTGGAAATTAGTTGTACTGACGCAGTGCATTTTAAATAAACGTGGAGTTGCACAGATTTAAGATTTGTGCTGTGAACTGATGTGAGATAAAGAGGAGGGAAACATATGGTCAAAGATTTTGAAGAAGGTTGAAAGGCAGGACTTCCACTGGCTTAGAATTGGGGTTCAGTTAATCAATTTTCCTAGCCTGAGGTTGACCAAGTCAGTCTGACTAGGAAAGGAGTAATTTGAGTAAGAATCCAATTTAGCGTAATTTGCTTTTTTTTTAGAAACAACTGTCAATACAGTCCTGTCAGCCATGAGCATGCTGTAAAATATACTCAGCTTTAATTTTACTTTGGATGTAACACACGTTTTTTCAGTAAAGCAGGAAGGAAAATTAAACTCCATGTGCCTATTGAAAATGGAGCCTTGGTTAAAGGTCATCTGGCACAACTGCTTTCAGGCAGATCATCTGAGGAAGTGTATATTGGCCTTGGAGAGGGTGCAGTATATATTCACTAAAATGTTATCAAGGAGAGGGATAAAGTTTGAGGACAAGCTTCATAAACTTGGCTTGGATTCCATTTTTCTGTTGAAGAATAATCTGATCAATTTCTTAAAATGTTAAGACTGTGATAGGATAGATAAAAAAAAATCCTCTTGTGAAGAAATTAAAAACCCTAGGAGCACAGTTAAAATTAGAGACAGGCTGTTTAGGGCCAAGATCAAGAATGCTCTTTCTCAGGGCTGCTTGCTAGCTCTGTTAGCATGAACTTACTTAGTGCCTACCTGCATGCTGGTAACATCCATGCCTTGGCTTGCTGTGCCATGCCTGTTAGTGAGTTGGTATTTTAGCCAGAGACAAAGGCTACCATAACTGACAAATTTTAATGTCCTCTCTTGTGAAGCCGTAGACAGGCTGGTTGTGATGCTTATTAGCCACGACCTATCTGGGAGTACACCTTGCAAACTGAGATATCAATCTAACACCTATACCAAGTACCAGCTGTCTGCACCGACAAATATGCTATATGTTTATTCAACCAAATGGCCATAACAGAAATGGACTAGTTCTTAGCCAGCCAAATGGAGGTAGGCACTGTCGATCATGGAAGTATGGTGTCATCAATGACACAGTCTGTAAACAGTGTAGGGGCCATCATCTGTCATCCACTTGGGATGCTCACAGTCAGGAGTCGTGTCTCACTGCAGTCCAGGGAGCGAGCAGCATTCTGCCCTGTATAGCCAGGACCAGCAATGTGGGCAATTGTGTATCTCCAGTCAGGGAGCTGCAAACACATTGGTCAGGACTGGTCAGTCATGTCTAGGGTTTGCTCGTCAAAGTTGGTCAGTGTTCTGGGCCAATACATCCTGGGGATCCATCCATCAAATGTCAGGAAGGGTGCAAGGTGGGAGTGGGCACTATCAGTTCCAATGGGGGCTATAAGTCAGATATATAACCTTGTTGACACCCGGTTCTAGCAAATCAGAGCTGGGTACAGATGCCAGCATTTGGTTATCATTTCAGGGATAAAATGAAGCCTTTATTTGTTTCATTTGTGTTTGCTCCACCTGTCAATAAAAGCCAATGTTTCAAATTGCCCGATTGCTTGCCTAATCCCCTCTCAGACAATGACAAGACACGTGCCCAGTGAATTAGGGACAAAAAAACAGTGACTTAGAGAGGGTGATTAGACAGGATGTCGCTAATGACAGACAAATTGTGTGGCATGGTGGTTAAACAGTGACTAGGATGAGAGAATAGTCTTGGGAGAGTCAGCCATGCTGTTTGTCTGCCATGAGTAGTATGGCTTTGCCGCTGTTGTGCCATTACATTGCTACTAAGAGGTAATGCTGTTTGCCAATGCTTGGCCGGGTGCACAGAGGCCTTTCAAAGACGTCATGGGATGCTGATCATTGAGCAGATATCTGGTGAATAGTGAGTTGTTGTCGGAATGGCAATGGTTCAGATGGGGCTAGAATGGAATATGAGGGATGACATTGCAGAACTGTAAGTAGTTAATAAAATGAGGTTATGTAATGTACAGCAAGAAGTTGCGCTGGGTTTCTCAGTGAGAATTCATTCAAAATACTTAATAAAACTTGCACTTACCAAAGAAACCCTGAGATTCAGCCGAAGTAAACTTATTTGAGAATACTTGCTCCCTTTGAATGATATCCCTCTCCTCCAGTACTTTGTCTTTCAATGCTTGGATGCAACTCAATAGATCCCAAATCTTTTCCTTCTGCGTGATCCTACATTTTGATGGTCAGGCAGGACTCACTAAGTGTTAAAACCCTAGCCTGTGCTGTCACTCATCTGTATCTTTTGTTGGAGGATTCACAGAACAATGTTTAGGATCAGGGATTATTGCCAATACTACTCTCTGGTCCAGGAATTCTGCAGGAATGTAGACCATTATACTGGATAATATGTATTAATGCAGTACAAGTCAGTGATTGAAACTGATTGTCTTTGTGATTCAGTATTATGGACTATTTATTCCTCTGCTGATCCATTGTGTGTAGGACAGCTGCAATTGTGTTTACCTGTTATTAAAGAGTAATTTTAATGATCAAATTTTAATTTCCAAGTACCAGTCCTGTTAATAGAGAACAGTGCTTTGCCAATGGTTGAATGTGAGCTGAAAATGTGTTGCTGGTTAAAGCACAGCAGGTCAGGCAGCATCCAAGGAACAGGAAATTCGACGTTTCGGGCCAGAGCCCTTCATCAGGAATGTGACAACAGTTTAATGGGGAATTGACAGCATGAAAGGCACTATTGTCTAGATTATGCAGGCTCAGATTCAGATTTTAAAAGCAATTCAAACAACATTTTATTACTGTCATAAGTCTCTTCTCCAACTCCATCCCTGATTTTATGCATTCCACCACTGGTGGTTACACCTTCAACTGCCAGGGTTCTAAACTCTGGAATTCCCTCCTGAAAACTCTTTGCCTCTAGACCTTGCTTTCCTACTTTAAGATGCTCTTTAGAAATCTACTTCATTGAGCTTTGCACCATCTGCCATAACAGTGCTTTATGTGGTTCTGGGTTAAACTCTGGTTTAAAACATGGTTCTAAGTACCTGGGGACATTTTGTAAATATTTGTTATGCATAACCATTCTGAAAACCTGCTTTAAAGTCACTGTTAATACTTTCTTTTGCAAAGGTTTGCCATTATGTGATGTGATTATGCGAGTAATATTTTCTGGACAGTTGTGGTTGTCACAGTGTTTGAAGTGTTAAGCTGCTGGTTGCACTTATATTGAAAAAGCTAGATATGGCTGTTTGGATGTAGGTAAGAGCTGTGATTTGTTGGTTGCCCTGGTATATTGCAGGTAACAGGCAACTCCTGTTGAATAATAGGATGTCCAGGGACACACTGTATACAGAGGTTGACTGCATAGGATGGGCTGCAATTATACAGATTCTGTGTGGATTCAACTAGGAGTGGTTTTTGTCTGTTTTGGGCTAATCTCTGGTTAATGATACAAGCATTAAATCATAGGAGCATCTCAATAAACCATGTTATAACAAGCATCAATTAACTAGCGAATCCTTTGCCCATTCCCATTTGTTTATTTCATAAGATTCACAAAATAAATTTATTTTATTTATTTCCATATATTTTAAAACAAAATGGTTCTTCCAGTGGTTGGTAAGTTCACCTATGAACTTGTTAGATATTCTGAGGAGATGGTTAAATGTTGAAGTGATAATACCTTAGTTTAAAAATTTAAGATTGAAATCAATTGGGGAATTAGCTATTTAAAATTGGCCCTGTTTTATATTAAATTTTAAAATTTGTTAAATGAAGCTGCAATGCTATTTAATTATCTTTTTGAACCTTGGTCAAGTAGCCTGCATGTTAGATTGTGGTACCATTTAATATGGTATCAGGTTCTGTTCTGGTAAAATTCTTAAAGCTCAATTGTCCAATAAATCAGCTTCATTTAACAGAATCTAATTTTGGAAGATTATATCCAATACACCTATTACCTCTTAGTACTGTTTAACATTGACGTTGGGAATAATGGTCTCTGAAATAATCTTCTGAAGCAGAAATGTTTACCTCCAGCATTGCATCCAGCCAACAAACAAGGTAATAATTCTTAAAAATATTTTAAAAAACTTCACAAACTTTCTGAACACCTTTTCTTCCCAACACTTTGATCAAGCAATAAAGTATGTACATTCTGGGTCTGTATTCCATCCCGTACACAAGCACATAATATAGGTTGACATTCCCATGCAGTATTAAACGATTGCTGCTGTGTTAGATGTGCAGTTTTTTGGAGCAGTTGTTAAACCAAGGCTCCAGCTGTGTTATTATATGGATGTAACTGATCCTAAGTAAACAGGTAGGAGGCTGGAAGAACACAGCAAGCCAGGCAGCATCAGGAGGTGCAGGAGTCAATGTTTCAGGAGTAACCCTTCTTCAGGGGATGGGTGTGGGGGGTTCTGCAGATCAAGTGGGGGGGGGGGGGTCAGGATGGTGAAATGGGGATAGGTGAAGACAGGGAGAGAGTGCAACCTGGTTGGTCAATGGGAGGAATGAATCCAGTTGGTGACAGTGAGCAGTGGCAGGGAGGGGGAGGGGTTGGAAAGGGAGTTGGGAAATGGGGAGGGAAGCTATTTGAAATTGGAGAATCAATATTGAGACCTCTGGGCTGTAGGGTGCCAATGTGGAAGTTAAGGCATTGTTCCTCCAATAGGTCCTGTGCTTTGTTTTGGCAATGGAGGAGGCAAAGGATAGTCATGTCAGAAAAGAAGTGGTTGGGGGAATTGAAATGGGCAGTGACTGGGAGGTCCGGTCGGCCTCTGTGGGCCCAGCTGCAATGCTAAGTGACCCATTCCCTATTTTTTCGTTCAGTCTCCCTGATGTAGAGAAGACCATATCGGGAGCACCTGATGCAGTAAACTAGGTTGGCAGAGGGGAAGGTGAACCTCCATCTCACTTGGAAGGACTATTTGGGGCCGTGGATGGAGGTGAGGGGGTGGTGAACCAGCAGGTTTAGCATCTCTTCTGGTTGCAGGGGGAAGGTACCTGGGGGTTCGGTGGTGGGGGTGGCATGAACCAAAGATTGATGGAGAGAATGGTCCTTGTGGAAGGCTGAGAGGGATGGGGAGGGGAAGATGTTCATGGTGATGGGATCTAGTTGAAGTTGGCGAAAGTGTTTGAGGATGATGCATTGGCTGTGGAGACTAATGGGGTGGTAGGTGAGGACAAGGGGGACTCTGTCATTATTACATTGTGAGGGGGAGGGGGTTTAGAGCAGTGGAACAGGGAATGGAGGTGGTGCAGCAGAGGGCTGACTGGATGATGGAGGGAAAAGAAGTGCATTGTTCAAAATAGGTGACATCTGGGATGCTTGCAAGTGGAATGCCTCCTCACCTGAGCAGATGTAGTGGAGGCCGAGGAATTGGGAGAATGGGATGGAGTTCTTGCAGGATACTGGGTGGGAGGAAGTGTAGCCCAGGTACTTATGGGAGTCTGTAGGTTTGTAGTAGACCCTACGATATGATTGGAAGAATAGGGCAACTTTTTTTGTGTCAACTTCACAATTATTTGGTTATTCTGTCATTAGATGTAGAATCTTGTTTGCACAAATTGGCCGTATGTTTCCAACATTACAATTCAGAAGTACTTCATTGGCTGTAAGGTGCTTTAAGATATTCTGCAGCTGCAAGAGATGTGATATAAATAAATCGTTCTGTATTTATTTAACCTGAGAGTTAATACAAACAACATGGACATAAAATATAAAAATAAACTTGCAGAGGAAGTGAATTCTTTGGGCATGTTTTGACATGGAAACCTCAAAGTAGGGAGTCTGTTCTCAATGCTGAGTCCTATTCAGTTGTGGATGTCAATATGGCTGGATATTTGGGAATGCAACTATTGTCCTTCTCTATCCTTTGATCTGATAGCAAACATCAAGAAAGTTGAGAATACTCAGCAGATCAAAAAGCATCTGTGGAAATACAGTGGTCTCATATTTGCAGACCATTTCCTGATGAACATCTCTATTAAGCAAATCAGGCACCACCAATGAATCTCACAATAATGTCCTGCAAGTTAATGTTACTATTGAGCTGGACTATACCTTAGTATAATGTTTGTGCACACTATTCCCTTACTTGAACATACAATTGATTTGAAGTAAATTAGTTATAAAGTTATGCCGAATTGCTGAAGGGAAACACTGCCAAGATAAGCAGCAATTAGCACCAGCAAATGAATGCTAATTCCAAGCATAAATGCTACCTCTTACAAATAATTTTTTAAAAATCCCTGGAAAATATACATGGTTATAATTTAACCATGCCAATCATGATGTCAGCGGAAACCTTTGATTTGGAAAGTAGCCACTAGTCTAAAATGCATAACCTGTGAAATGCTGGGCACACCCAATAGATTGTAGAGTTATACTGCAAGTGGAACATTGGCTCAAGTGCCATTGAGGTCACCCAATACCTCAACACCACCCTCCAACCAAATCAGCTGCTTTTCACTCTTAACGTGTGGCTGTAAGGTTACATATTGAAATTTACGCTGTTAAGAGCTGAACACAGTTTTGCCTCGGCTGGTCAAGTGACAGTAAGAGACCTGCCCAGGTCACTGATAAAGCATCACCGATCACTTTTTGTCCTTTATGCTGAAATGATTTATGTGCATTTATATTACAGCCCCATACTTGTAGGCTTGCTTGTCTGTCATTGATAATTTACTTATTTCAAAGGTTATTTCTATTATTCTATGTGTAACTAATCCATTAGCCTATGCAAATATATGTTTTGATTTACAGATGTATTTTTGTTCTGTATTTCATTACCCTTACATCCTTGTTTGTTGGTGTGAATATTCATTGGCTCATGCTTTTATATAAAGGTGCATATGTTTGGCATATGCATTGATCCCATATGCATGAGTTGGCCAATACACCGAACCTTGTCTGGACTCATACTGAAAAATTGCACTACTAACCAATGATTTCTTCTTATTGTTACCTGTCTTTTAAGCTTTGTTGGAGACTGTGCATAAATATTCCCATTGTGTAGCTCTCCCAGACAGAAAGATTCAACACTTGGAACATAGGGCTCCACTTTCCCATAGCTATCTGGAGAATATGCAGCTACTGGACTCAGTGCACTTGCTAGTCCAACTTAATGTGAGGTGGCATCCTAACTGAGCATTAACGTATTTGCCAGTCAGATGAGGATGGCAGACAGACTAGGAAAGTGGGAGTTATAACAGGAAGGCCCTTAGTAATGGCAAGTTTGCCAGGAAAGGCAAATGCTACTGGAGAAGGGGGAGAGTTAGGGTGTACCTCAGGGGAGAGATGCTAATGAAGGTCTCCCTCTTCACTAGTGCAAATGATGACAAAGGGGTCTTAGGGTAGAGAGGTAACACCTCCAGGAGAGTTTCAGTGCCTTTGCTTGACTTATGAGATTAGTGACTCTTTGAAGCTGCAACTTAATTCAGCCACCCATGGCCTGTTGACCTCCTGACAAGAAGTCGTGTTAGGCTTCCCAAATGCAACATCTGAGAAAGTTGCAGTTTTGAGGGAAAATTACCCATGACTGAGGTCTTCATTGTTTGTCTGAATAGAGAGGGCTGCCAATTATTGTGCCGATCATCCCTGGGGAGTCACCCAAGGTGGGACAGTGTCAGAAGCAATGTGGACATCTTTTCCTACTTCTTTCCTGATGACCACCTATTAAGCCTATCATGAGTGGGTTGGCAAAGTTCAGCTTATGCAAGCACATAATTCCCCTTTTAATGCATATGAGAAGTCTCTGAACATGATAATTGCATAATCAACACGGGCTCAGTGATTAGCACTGCTGCAGCACAGCGCCAGGGTCCCAGGTTCGATGCCAGCCTCGGGTGGCTGTCTGTGTGGAGTTTTCACATTCTCCCCATGTCTGCGTGGGTTTTGTCCGGTTGCTCTGGTTTCCACCACAGTCCAAAGATGTGCAGGTTAGGTGACCTGGCTATGCTAAATTGCCCATAGTGTTAGGTCAGAAGGAAATGGGTCTGGGTGGGTTACTCTTCGGAGTGTTGGTGTGGACTTGTGAGATCGAAGGGCCTGTTTCCACATTGCAGGGGAATCTAATCTAATCTAATCAAACATTTCGCTTAAGGTGAATCATAACATAGGCCATACCTTCTGCCCACTGTTAATTTTCCTGACAGCATTATAAATTAACCTAATGGTTTGTGAACTAGAGTAATATATATGTCTTTCATGCAGAATAAGCTTCACTGTTGCAGCCACCAATACATTCAGCCTCTGATCTAAAATACATTCTCTTTGATTTGTCACCAACCGTAAGCTGCCATCCTCCTCCTCACTAATGCCAGAATTCTGGCTTGTCAGAGATAATCACACAGAGGGTGAAATCTATAGAGGGAATAAACCTGATCTGAGTGACTGTTTCACACTTGATATAAGACTAAAGATCTTCCGTTTCTTGCAGGTAAACCTTGTGGAGACCCTCCATCCTTTCCCAATACCATTCTCCAGGGCCACACCGGAATTGAAATGGGTGATGAACTGCTTTATGTCTGCGCCCAAGGTTATATCATGGCCAACAGGGAGAAAGCGTTTAGCTTATTGTGTGATAGCTGTGGAGAATGGTATGGATTCGTTCAAGCCTGTATCAAAGGTGAGAGAAAATGCACATCACTAAATACTAAATCAATTTGGAGGCATTGTGGCGTCAACTTTGGGACATTCTGCATGTTGGCTAGTCAGTCAGTTGCACTTTGCCAAAACCATCTCAAAATATTAAAGATCTATTTGTAAAATAAATTTCTTTTGTTTTGCATTGTGCATGGACTTATGTCAAAATGAACAACGGATTTTCGATTATTTAAATGATGCTTTACACTCTCAGACCTTCTTCATTCCAGAGATGATATTCTCAGGGAGTAAAATGTTTTGTACTTATGGCCCTGACATCAGCACCGAACATTCTTTGGATGGGTTCATACATAGTGACCCTTCCTTAAACCTAGACAAGGAGCTGACACGTTAACAATTGAGGTTGAGATGGTTTTAATTTTAGAAATCAAGAAATGTTTTCTTCAACCACGGTCTTGGAATATGAAAGTATATGTGTCAGGTAACTCCTAGATGTAATTGTCTGTCAGATTTCCATCCTTGTTAATGTAACTCTATTCCATTCCATATGATCCAAACTACAGTTGTCACACAAAGTGTCTCATTGTCAACCAAAGCACGCTGGTCATTTTTCTGAGCAATATCATATTTTATTGGACTATTGATCAGTTTAGATAGTGAAGTATGTTCTAGTACAGTGGATTTATATTTCATCTGTCACTGTTTAGTTACAAGAACCTGTTAGAGATTATGGCTGTTTCTAAGAAGCAAAGAAATCTCTGAGGCATCATTAAACACTGCACTGCTGTGTGTGTTTATTTACCAAGATATGGACCATGTAAGAATTCTTAAAAATAAATCTGTGTCTCCTTCATTGGCTCCTGCATTTCCTACATTTCCAACAATGACTGACCTTCAACAGCATTTCATTGACTGCAATGTGCTTTGAAACACTATAGAAGTGCAACGTTATGCATGTGGAGGGTGAGGGGATAGAGAATAGGCTAGGGTTGGTTTCCTTAGAACAGAGGAGTTTGAAGGGTAACTCAAGAGCTGTACAAAATAATGAAGAATTAATTACCAGGGGCAGATATAGTGTGTTTGGTAGATTATTTAGAGGGAATCTGAGGGATTCTTTGCCCATCGACCTGTTAGCCACATCTATTTTACTTATTTTAGAGGAAAACCTTTTTCTCACCCAGAGGGTGATGGGTGTCTGAAATTCACTTCCCACTTTGGTGCCTGAGGTGGACCCCTCAATTCAGTTAAAACAATCCTGAATCTGGATCTGGAACTTAAGATCACAAGCCCATAAGACATAGGAGTATAAGTTGGTCATTTGGTAAGTCAGTCTGTTCCACCATTAAATAAGATCATGGCTGATTTAACAATCCTCAATTCCACTTTGCTAACATTTCCTCATCAACCCCAATTACTGACTAAAAATCTGTCTACCTCAACCTTGCACATATTTAACATCCCATCCTCAATAGCTCTCTGCGGGAATGAATTGCACTACACTTCACTATACTTCAAGAAGAAATTCCTTAAATGTGTGATCCTTACTTTCTGATTATATACTTTCATCCTAGATTGTGTCAGAAGAAGACACAACTTCTCAGCATCTATTCTGTCACAGCTTAAGAACCTTATATCATTTGATATCTCATTCTTCGAAACTCCAAAGAGTGCAAGCCTATTGTATTCAACCTCCCCTCATATGAAATCTCTACATTGCTATGATCAACCTAGTGGACCTTCTCTGGGCTGCTTCCAATACTAGTGAATCTTTCCTTATGAAATTAAAACTGTTGACAACACCGTAGGTATGGTTTGATTAATACAGTTTTAGCAAGTGTTCTCTATTTTTATACTCCATTCCCTTGAAATAAAATGTTCCCTATTCTTGCTGAACATGCACAGTCACTTTCTGTGTTTTATGGACAAGGATACCCAAATTCCCCTGTTCTGCAGTCCTTTTTCAATTAAATAATATTCAGCCCTTCCATTCTTCCTGCTAAAATGCATGAACTCATATTTTTCCTACTTCCCAGATTGCTTAACTCTGTGCATATATCCACACTAAACAAGGAGCTGTAAAGTGGTATTAGAATGGGTTGCTAGTTTATTCAATCAGAGCAGACAAATTGGGCTGTATAGCCTTTTTCTGTGCCATACCTTTTTTTCATGGTTTTAACAGTCTGATCTCGTGAAAACTACTGAACTACAGGCTATATATTCTTACAAGGATTCTTGTGGAGACATTATAGATACATATCTTAGATATAAATTGACTCAACAAGGACCCTTTTGGATTATGTCATAGGTGTGAAGTAATACAAGCTGGCAAGTAGCTGTGGGACATTCACAGGTACAATGATTGCTCATAGTTAATGCTTCCTGCTTCCTTTCTTGGCATGAATGAACACAGTGTTCTACTGAAAACACAGAAACATTGAGCTTACCCTGGACAGGAGGCAACAAGTGTGGATTTGGAGACTTCCTTTATTCACTCTGTATCAGAAGGGACAGGGGTATGAAACCACAATTACGGCAAACAGCTTACCACAGCTAAGCTGTGAAATGAGGCCAGTGTTTGGGACTGTGAGATCGTGCTGTTGTTGCCAATCTTATTCTCATATAGAAATGCTCACTTGTTGGTGGAGTCATACACAGGAAAAGAGAGTTGGTGGGGGGGAAAGAGAGAGAGAGAGAAAAAAACTCATCTTGTAATACAGAGTTCATCTTTCTAAGCTCCAGGAGGTTGTTTAGGATGATAACTGTGTGGCGTAGCATTTGACTTAAAAAAACCCCACGAAGATTGCATGTTTCGTTTCTAAAGATGGAGCTGCATTCTGTCCTTCATGCAATTGAAAATAATTCAGTAAGTTGGAGGAGGGGAAATGAAGTACCATTCATTGGAACCATTTTTAGCTGCTAAATATAACCACCATCACACTTCCTTGCTAAATGCCAACACGGAGGCCAGGTTACTTTCTACAAAGGTAACCTCAACCCAGACAGAAATTATTACCCAATATTGAACACACCCATTAGTGTCATTCTGGAAAAGGAAACGTGAACCTTAGGATAAGGGAAACCAAGTTTGTTTTCTTTGATGTCAGACTGATGAATAGAAGCATTTATGCCTTCAACAGATTGGCTAGATTGCCTGTGCCAAAACTAACTCTCTGCAGTTGGACTGGTTCAAGTGAGGAAAAGGAATCTTTTACAATTTGTTGCAAGTAAAAACAGAGATTTCAAATTGATAATTTGATAACTATACTTATTTTCATTTCAATTGCCTATAAAAGTGTTTGGAAGCCCTAATGCACAGGCCAGCATTTATTTCCCATCCCCAATTGCCCAGAGGGTAACTATATTTCTGTGGGACTAGAGTCCCATGCAAGCTAAACCAAGTAAGGTTGGCAGATTTCACTTATGGGGAATATGTTAAATATGTACTGACATCATTCAGCTAATCTCAATTACAGGGTGAAATTTTTCCTCCTCTTCACATTTGTTGGTAAAATTCCAAGACAATCGGTGAGAGAAAGAGCAAAGAGAAAAGCCTAGGGTACAGAGTGAGATAGATAAACTGGTCAGATGGGCTGAACAGTCCAAATGAAATTTAATCCTGAAAAGTGTGAAGTGCTACATCTTAGGAGGACTAACAAGGGAGCAAAGATTGAACCCTAGGAAATAGAGAGAATATCCATAGATCGGCGAAGATAGCAGGACAGATAGATGAGGTGGTTAAAAAGTTATATAGGACACATTATCAGTCAATCTTTTGAATACAAGAATAAGTTGGCCATGATGGAGTTGTATATAATGTAAGTTAAACCATAGCTAAAGCATTATGTGTAGTTCTGATCGCCATTATATAGTAAGTAAGTGATTTGCATTAGAGAAGATGCAGAAGAAATTTACCAGAAAGTTGCCTGGGCTGGGGTCATTTAGCTATGAAAGAGACTAAATAGGCTGGGCTTGTTTTCCTTAGAACAAATAAAGCTAATGTGAGATCTGATTGATGTGTACAACGTTCTGAGGTGCATAGACAGGGTAGATAGGGAGAAACATTTTTCCATCATACAGGAATCAATAACCAGAAGGCAGAGGATTAAAATAACAAGCAGATGGTTTAGAGGGGATTTATGTAAACATTTTTCACCTAGAGGTTGAGTGTATCTGGAACATACTGCCTGAAAGAATGGTAGTGACAAGGACTTTCAAAACATTGAAGAACAATTTAGATAAGCACCTGAAATAACTATACAAAGTTATGGGCCAAGTACTGGATAATGGGATGATATAAAAGGGCAGAATATTATAGGGGTGTGAGTGATGTGGGTTATGCAGGCTGTGTGGTAGAATTGTGTGACAATTGCAGTGAGGTCCATCTCAAAGTAATTAATAGTCAACAATATTTACGTGCACATTTAGTGTCACCAAAGTACCTTCAATATATTTTCTTCTTTCTTGGTCACGACATTCATAGAAGCCTTACAGTACGGAAACAGGTTGTTTGGCCCCTCAAGTCCATACCGACCCTCTGAAGAACATGCCAGCCAGACCCAGTCCATCCCTGTGACCCTTCATTTCCCGTATCTAATCCACCTCACCTGCACATCCCTGGGCACTGTGGACATTTTAGCATGGCCAATCCACCTAACCTGCACATCTTTGGACTGTGAGAGGAAACTGGAGCATCCAGAGGAAACCCATGCACATGTATCTAACTATATCAATGGTTCTGTATGTGGGATGGAGGGAGCTCTAATGTATGGGTCATTAGCTCTGGAGCTTTGGTATGGCAAGCCTGGGTGAGCAATCATTTCTAGTTGGGCCAGGCATGCCAAGGGTCATTTTGACTTCTCAAATTGAACTTTCAAGGGTCGGGCGGAGCAGGTAGGGTGGACGCAGAGTCCTGAGTGGAAACTGCCAAAAGGTTTCTCCTCCAGCGGGGTACGATGCATCAGGTTTCCTCAGGTTTAAAGTTCTTGCACTCTCTTTGGAGGACAATGGGGGACTGTAGGGAGGATGAACAAACTGACCAAAGCACCATGGTATAGGGAGCTATTCAAGAGAGGGCAGAAAAATGTAATTGTAGTCAGAGGAATAGACAGTGTTCTCTGTAGCCAGGATCAAGAGTTCCAAAGATTGTATTGTCCACTTGGTGCTTGGGCTCAGGATATTTCATCTGGGTCGATACCTTGGAGTCAAAGGGGAAAGATCCAGTTGCTGTGGTTCACATAGGCAGCAATAATTTAGGAGAACAAGTGATCAGGGAATTATGAGCAGCTAGGGACTAACTTAAAAAGCAGAACTAAAAAAGGTAATCTCTGGATTACAATATGAGCAGTGAGCTTGTGGGTCGAAGAAAATTAAAGAGGTAAACACATGGCTGAAAGATTGGAGTGGGAGAAGCAGGTTTGACTTCATGGGACATTGGCACCAGGATTGGTGCCAGAGGGAGCTGTTTTGCTGGCTCCACCTGAATTATGCTGGGACCAGAATCTTGGTGATTTGCATAACTAGGGCTTTAAGCTAAATAGAGCTGAGGAACTGCAAAAGAAAGGACCCCGATGGGAGTAATGAACATGCTTCCTAGCAGTAGTTAGAATGTGAGGCAGAAAAATCAGGAGATACAAAAGGCTTGTAAGAAATGCACTATTGCAATAATTATGGGGAACTTCAATATGCCAGTGACCTAGGGAAATCGGCTTGATAGCGGATTCCAAGAAAAGGAATTTGTGGAATATCTACAAATTTTTTTGTTTTTGGAGCAATTTGACCATAGTATAATTCACCCTGCAGTTTGAGAAAGAGGAGCTCGAGTTAGATATAATAGAATTACAATTGAAAAGGTAACTACAAGACATGAAAGCAGAGCTAGCTAGAAATGATTGGAAGGGGAGTCTAGCAGGGAAGATGGGTGGAGCAGCAATGGCAGGAGTTTGAGGGTAATTAAGCAGGCACAACAGAAATCCATCCCAAGGAAGAAAAGCATTATAAGGGTAGGACGAGGCAACCATCCTGTGAAACACATTGCCACAAACATTTATGGAGATCAAGTTATTGAATGTATTTAAGACAGAGATAGATAAGCACTTGATTAATAAGGGGGTTCAATGGTCATGGAGAGAAGGCAAGAGAATGAGGTCGAGAAACAAGTCAGCTATGATTAAGGGGCAGAGAAGACTTGATTGGCAGAATGGCCTAATTTTCCTAGTAAATGCTATGGTCTGAGGACATCTTGTGGACATGTCTTTCAATGAGCAGAGCAGTTTTGGAATAGAAATGTCAGGTGCACTGCCACACTTTAAAGATAGTGGAGATGTAAGAGATGCTGGTCTTTGGCCAGACATCTAAGTGTTGAGTTGTGGCAAGATATACTGAAAGTTGGATGGGAGACACACCAAAGGGGCATTTGTGCAGTGAGTTTGTTTAGATATGGAGAGAGAACTTACTAGACATTTTGGCAACAAGCTCTCTAAAAATCTCAACATTAGCTAAGTCCAAGTTAAGACAAAAACTACAATTCAAAACTTTTGAATTTTTTCCAACATTGCCTGTTTTCCAAGTGGTTTTGAATGGTGCTTGGATGATCAGAAGGCTAGACACATTTTGGATGGGGCTCTAATACAGGTTTTTTACAAGATGGGACGGAGACCAAGGACCGGATACCTTGTCTCCTCCTATTGATAATGGGATACAACACTTACACTCCAGAAGAGCATAGGTGAAAACCAACACTGCAATAAGCCTTCAACTCATCAGACCACTTAGTGATATAAATGTATTTTAGTAACCATTAATTTAAGGATATTAACACATCTATCATGTCTATCCATAGCTAAAAAAATGCATTTTTCAATTACATTTAGTAATAGTAGTATCTGTATGCCAGCCTCTCCACTGCATAAAAGTCATAACTCACTTAATCTTGAAAGCTAAATCCAAGTTAATATTTTTAAAGATGCTTGGTTTTTTTTTTAGATAAAACTGAGGGACATGTTGACTATGAAGACAAGTTCCCTGATGAAGACTCAATGTCTTTTGCCAATCTTAATGAGCAAGGAAGAATCATTGTTTCTGAGGATGGTGAGACAGGTCTGGGTGATGAACTAGGTGAAGGTACTGATGGATCAATAGGAGAGGATGGCCAAGAAACACTTAAATCAACTGAGTCACCAGTTTCATTACTCAGCCAGAAGCATCTATTTTGGTTCCCTTCTGAGGTGTTTCCCAATACTGAGCAGCCAGATACCAAGGAACCAGACATGAAGTCCAAAATCCAAATTACTTCAAGTGACAATCAAATTGGGGTGAAGACTGATGTTACCAAAAGGGTCCAAACAGCCAAAGGCAAAGATTTACCTGATGAACCATCCATTGTGCACAATGAAACTAAAGTTATCAAGGAAACTATTGCAAGTACAGATGAAACCTGGGTAGATGGCTATCCCATTGTATCAGAAAACACAGAGGAAGGTGAGAAAGTTGACGGATCAATAGAAGTAGAGAGTAAAACTACTATCACCACAGACCATTCCAACTACATTGAGATCAGCAGGGCCGATACTCCAAGCACAACCTCTGCCACTCACTACACACAGATAAGTGTACCAACTAGAATGCCAGGTCAAGGAGGTAAACAGGTGGACATCGGACTAACACCAACTACAGAACCTGAAAATGCCAGTGTCAGGAAAGCTATTGAAGGTGCCAATTTCTACACAACTACCTTTTTGATTACAAATGCTGATGCGTCCCGGAAATCCCCTGATGTAATGACTGCATCTTTGCCATCTCTGGAAAACACTGGAGTAAGTGAAGGTTTATACCCTGTTGATCATACCCCAATCCCCACAGAAACAGAGGAGATTTCAACCCATTATACTTTGACTTTAGGCACACCTGAAGCTAGTACTCGGACTTGGATGGATTTTACAGAAATAGACATTATTGATGCATTTGCTAAAGGGGAGAATTTCAGTGATGGCACAGAGGCCAAACTGCTCCCCACTGTTGACAGCTGCACAGGACCTGAATGTTTGCACTCAAATAAAGGTCCCATAATCGCGGTCATCGTAGCAGTGATTGGTCTGCTGGTATTAGCAGTAATATTGGCGATATGGTGCTACAAACGCAGACACCAGAAAACTTCCATATACCAACTGAATGGAAAGGGACAGGTGAGACGCACTGAGCACATTGAGATGCAGCGTAAACTGTAATTTAAAACTTTGCTTATCAAGAAATGTTCTGTAACAAAAGTGGGGCTATCAGAACTGACCAACTTAAAATGGGAAGCATTCTGATCTAGCATGAATTGTCTTAATTCTAAGTTGCTTTCAATAGTCACCATAATAAAGAAATATGCTTAAAAATACCTGGGTTAAGCAGAATCAACAATGAGTTTAATTAGTTAAGCAGACAAAACCAAAAGTGTTTCCAATGGAAGAACGATGGGTGTACCAATAACCTCTGGGCAGGGACACCTTCTTCTTCGGTTGCAATCAGGCATTATAAAATTTGACTCAACTTCCTCAAGAATCTTGTAAAATTAAGGGTGGGAGCTTGAAATGGTCCCTGTCAGAATCATGTAAAGATTTGTAAATAATTGCTACTTAGATTCTGTGTAAGTTTGCATGTGTTTAACAAATGTAATCCAAAATACTGTCATTAATTGAACTTTATTTCAAGAAAATGCAATATATATTTATTCTACACCCTCTGTATTTATTCCATTTTTACATATGACTATCTTTCACTAAATTACTTCACACCGTTCTGAATAATGGCCAACAAAATCAAATCTCATCTTTAATAAAATGACGCCAGCTTACTTATATAAAAAAAATCAATGTAATCTCTCCATAAAAGGTTAAAACACTTTAGTTTATTGCACCCAGTCAGTTGTACAGATTCTATCCTTCTTTTAAAAAAAGGAACACAATGGCTGTAGTGTATAAAGAAAGATTAATACTGTTATATTAATGCGATTCATGTTAAAAAAAAAGGATTTACCACAAGAGTGTTGCTGTTCACAGGCCAGACATGATGTATTGAGATACAAGTGTGGTGATCATATCATGGGGCAGGGAGGAGTTGGATGTGGGGATGGAGGAATGGTGTAAGTGTAGGGAGTAATTAGCGATTGGTTGTTTATTTCGTACTATTTGTCAGTTTGCTTGAAATCATCAAAAATAAATCACATTTAAATATATTTGGTGCTTTTTTTTCCTATTTTTCAAGCAGTTTGGATTATACATTAAAAAAGATAGTTTATGACCTTGAGTAAACATGGAAAGAATTTAACGACAAGCTTGGAGGTTTTTTTTTGGTTGTGGTTGGTGAAAGTGATCAAACAAAGGTTAGTATTATGTGATTTGCAATAATATACACTTCCATGCAATTTTAAATGGTATCTGATTTAGTTTCTCCTGAAAAGAACATTTTGGGGCCAGAAAGATTGCAGATTAGCCAAATTATCAAGGCAGCAGTTGTTTTGTGAGAATCTCTAATCATTTGGTGAGTTTACATTATGTTATTCAATCCACAAGTGACTGTGTAAAAGAGATTGCTGTTTAAAGGCATGGCTCACAACCAAGTGTCCAGGCACAGGGCAGCTGCATTGAAGGATTACTTGTGGGTTTTTCACATTGACTCTCTACAAACAGCATCAAGGGTCTATGTTCAAACATTAATAAATGAGTCAATGTTTTCCCTGGCATTGAGGCAGTACAGTTAGTGGAATCCTGAGGCAAAGTACGAAACAAGTTTGGTTTAAGTCCTTGATATAGAACGATAATCAGTAAACATTTGTGAACTTTGCAATCTGTATACTTCTTCGTCACAATTTTAAATAAAAATTATACTGACACAATTCTCCAAAACTAGCAAAAAATACTTCCTTGTGTCACTTAAGAATCTAAAATCATATAACATCATATTTTTCTAAATATGGGATTTTCCCAATATTATTACATGGGTTTCTGAAAATTAGCTCAAATTACACCTACATGGCTTCCATTCTTACTTGTAATTCTAAATTTAGTCCCGACAGATATGAAGGATAATATGTACGAACAGCATCACTGATTGATGCCTCTATTGGGTGTGAGCCCATCAAGTAGATTTTACCAATATATATCATATTAAAAACTTCAGCTCTCCTACAGACAAACTCAACATGATCTTGGGGCTGATTCAGGACAACATTTAGCAGTGAAACCAACCAAGTTTGTTCAGAAATGGAAAGTGTGTTAGTTAAACCAACTACATACAGTATGTGTGCCAAGTGTCTTTCAACGTCATTTTAGGTTTAATAAGAAACCAAATAAACATTCTTTTAAAGAAAGACTCTACACTCTCTCAGTACAACCACAGAAAAAAAAAGTTTAAATGTTCTCAAGATAGCAGCCTGGAAGAACTTTTGAAGAGGCTATGATAGCTTTTGGCTCTAGAAACTATTTCTGAGTTAATTTGGATGAACACAATGGAAGCTAAATATATAATTAGGCAATGGCTCAAAGCTGAAAGGTTTCTATTAAGTAATAAAAGACACATCTCCAAAAAGTTTTAGGTCTGCCACTCAGTCACATAGAAGAACAAACAAAGAGAAGTAAAAATCTAAGACTTTAAGCACCTATGGGAAGAGTTCAGCATTTGAGGAAATTGTCCTGAGTTGAGGCAGCTGGAGACACGGATTCATTTTGTTTATTTAACCACCGTAGTCTTTACTACAGACTCTCCTCTGTCACCGATATTAACTGTCTGCTTTTTCCAGAAGATCATCAATATACTCCAATACTTCACCCTGTACAAAAGAAACAAACATTACTGGTCAGACCTCAGCCTGATTTACTTTCCATAACTCTAGTTCATTCATTGTCAGCCATACAGTAAAAGTACTAATACATACACAACACAGCAATAATTCCAGTTTTGTTGTTCTTGTGAAATAATTACTTTGGTTTTAAAATATATTTAATCATTTCAAAGATTTGTGTAAGAAATATGTTTGATCTTGCAATGCCATTTATTTGCAATGAAGAAAACACACCAAGGGCTTGCTGTGAAAGACTGAGAAAGTACAAGTGCTTCGTGCACAGTTCAAGTATTGAGTTTCATCACTTCCTACTGAAAGCTTTTTGTAGCATCTTAAGACACCCAATTACCACAATTCCAACAATTATATGGAACAGTATTCTACAATCCAATTTATTATACACATTTACTTGTTTCATTTTACATCACCTGTTACGGATTATTATCATGTACTAGGGTTCAATCAGAATCTTTGGCACATTGTTAAAACCTGCTTATTACTATTACATTGTGTGTTGTTTGAAGATCCTGTGGTATTTTCTGGTTTAGACTGTCGACATTATTAGCATACATAACATAACAGGACTGCCAATCAGATTATATAAAAAAAAACTGCCCATGAGAACCAATGCCATAATGTATGTGAAATTTCAGACAATTTTTTTTTCCCCTGCAACAAAAAGGGACATGTAAAAGAAAGACTGAAGTGATTAGCACAGAACTGTTGGTTCTTAAAAATTGAGAAATCATAGCTCTGAAGCCAATGGCATGGATCATCGACACTGATTTTCGATAAAAAGATGACAATATTATTACAAATAATCATTACAATTGAACTCTAAATTGTGTTACAAAGATTACATATGAACGAGGAGCAGAAGTAGGTCATTCAGCTCCTCGAACCTGCTCCACCTTAAACATGACGACGGCTGATGTGATTGTAACCACAAATTCACGATCCTGCCTACTCAGATAACCCATCTACCTTAAAGACTGGAGCCAACCACCTTTTTAAGGGGAAATTCCAAAGACTCGTGACCCTCAGAAATATTTTCACCTCATCACCATTTTATATGAGCAACTCCTTATTTTTAAAATGACCCTTAGATCTAGATTCTTCCAAAAAAAAAGGAAACATCAAAGACCCGTCAGGAGTTTCTATATTTTAATTAAGTCAACTCTTATTCTTCAAAGTTCCAGTGCATACAAGCCTAGATTGTTCAATATTTCCTCATATGACAATCCCATGCACTTCATTCCAGATTCCTTTGAATCTCAGAGCTCTGCAATCTCTTATCTTTAAAATAAGACGCTTCTGTTTTATTCTTCCCGTCAAAACAGACAATTTCACATCAAACTCTATTTGGCACCTCATTGCCCACTCAATTCACTCTTTTTGTAGTCTCCTTATATTCTTTTCACAATTTATTTTCTTATCCAGTTTTCAGTGAATTTGGCAACCATACCTTACATTACATTCTCTGAATCATGTATAAATTGTAAATATTGTACACTGAGGTCTCAGCACCAATCCCTGTGGTAACCACTAGTTTCACCTGCCAACTTCCAAAAAGACCCACTTATGCAGCCTCTCTGCCTCCCCTTAGCCGATCCTAATTTAACTAATATAACTATGCAAAAATAAAATTCTGCAGATTCTAGAAATTTAAATTAAAGGTTGTATTAGACATTTTATTGTGTACTCCAGTCTGCTGATTCTGATATGGATAGCTTCAATAATTACTGAGACAAGTGGACATTGAGTGAGGTTCAATATATAGTATGAGCACTAATGCTGCCTGGAATAACAGTACAACCCAAAATCCATTCCAAATTCAAATTCTTAGTTTTACTGATTCAACACATACTCTCACAGTAATGGTATGAAATTGGACTTCATGCACTTAGGCTCCCCCTGCTGTTTCAATAGTAACACATCAAAAATAAACAAAGCATTTATGGAAATATAACTCACCTTTTCTAATTAATTCACTAAATGCTCAATGTTATTGTGGTTCTGTTCGCAGAGCTGGAAGTTTTTCTTGCTTAAGTTTCGTCCCCTTTCTAGGTGACATCTTCAGTGCTTGGGAGCCTCCTGTGAAGCGCTTCTGTGCTGATTCCTCCGGCATTTATACTGGTTTGAATCTGCCGCTTCCGGTTGTCAGTAGCTGTCCGCTGCAGTGGCCGGTATATAGGGTCTATGTCGATGTCTGTTAATCGAATTCGTAGATGAGTGCCATGCTTCTAGGAATTCCCTGGCTGTTCTCTGTTTGGCCTGTCCTATAATAGTGGTGTTGTCCCAATCGAATTCATGTTCTTTGTCATCTGAGTGTACGGCTACTAGGGATAGCTGGTCGTGTCGTTTCGTGGCCAAACAGAGAACAGCCAGGGAATTCCTAGAAGCATGGCACTCATCCACAAATTCGATTAACAGACACATCGACATAGACCCTATATACCGGCTACTGCAGCGGACAGCTACTGACAACCGGAAGCGGCAGATTCAAACCAGTATAAATGCCGGAGGAATCAGCACAGAAGCGCTTCACAGGAGGCTCCCAAGCACTGAAGATGTCACCTAGAAAGGGGACGAAACATTTGCAAGAAAAACTCCCAGCTCGGCGAACAGAACCACAACAACGAGCACCCGAGCTACAAATCTTCTCACAAACTTTGAGCTCAATGTTATCATTGAAATTTATTTATGCTCTAGTGGAGGGAGACACACTTATGTTCTAGATCTGAAATCTAGTCGAAGAAGGTGAAGAAGTGATTTATACAAACAATAAACCTAACATGTAACTGTATGGGTAACTGGCTTGGCACTTCCGGAGTCACACTGTACATTTAGCCCTGGTATAAAATGCTTTTGTTTGCATACCAAAGATTCAACTTGTGCAGTGTGAATTAGGTATTGAGGTTCAAAGTGAGTCTGAAGCAAAGCACAAGTAGCTTCCACTTCTATGAAGACCTTTACTCCCCCTTTTTCCAGTGACTCAGAAGTCAGCATGCAGATGGTGAGCAGCAAAACTATTCTTACTGATGCTAACGTTACAGATTGAACACAAAGCATACAGAGGATCTTCCACTGTACACTGGGATTAAATTTGGATCAATCCTGCTCACAAACAAATTCTCCACTGATTAGGGTTAAACCAAAGCAATTACTCAAAAATATTCTAAAATAAAGTCCAAGAATGTGCTGTTTCAAAAACTGAAATTTAATCAGAACATATTCCAAAGTCATCTAAACATGATCAACATTCCTTTGATGTCTTCGCTTAGTTTGTGATGGTAATTGCACACAGTCTGTTTAGAACTTACACCAATAGTTTCACATTACTGTTAGACTTCAGCTCGTCTTGCAAGCAAACAGAGATATCTTCACACACATGAGAAATATGTGCTCTATATACAGATGGTATGTAAGAAATATTTTAAGTACGTTTTGTCATACTCTCACTGAGTTACATTCATTACACTAGCTGGGTGTTAAGGGAATATTTCTTTTTTTAGCTTGCCCTGTGGCAGTATCGAGTTTAAACATGGGTTAGATGGAGGATGCATCTCCTGTGATTCAAACCAAATCTCAAATCAAACCTACTGAAAAATATTTGACTTCAAACAGACCTCAATTGCTCAGTAGCTAATTTTCCACTGATCTCACAGATACATGGCAATAAAGGCTAGTATTTTGCAGTTTTGAGTGGTCAGTGACAAAGAAAAAATAGAAAATAGGAGCATAGGTAGGGTACTCAGACCTCAGAATCTGCTCTGCCAGTCAATATGATCATGGTTGATCATTTGACTCAGTACCATGTTCCTCCTTATTCCCTATATCTTGATCCCTTTGGCCCCAAGAAATATATCTAAGTCCTTTAAAACATTCAATGCTTTGGCCTCAATTCACTTCACTAGTGGACCTTATACCCACTTACATTCTACTCAGGACACTCACCCAATGCTCTCACTGGGAGACTTTCAAAACAATAGAATTTCCAGGTGAAAAGGAGAAAGGTAGTGAGTGAACACCACAATACCTGTCAAGTCACACACTGTCCTAACGCAGAACTATATCACTGTTCCTGCACTGCCACTGGATCGAAACTGTAATTCTCTCACAAACAGTACTGTGGATGGGCTATAGTGTTTCAGAAAGGCAGTTCCTACCAGCTTATCAATAGCAATTATGGATGGACAATAGATGTTGCAACTCACAGCCTAATTTCCTCTTCCAAAACACAATACTTTTAAAGCTTTGCCTTTCAGACTGTTGAATTAGACGGAAATTGATTAAAATAAATTGTACTCACTAAAGAAACTACCATCACCTCAAAACAAAAATATTGTTCTTCTCATAATTACACAGTGAAATCATATTGATTGATTATATTGAATTTATATTAAAGGAAATTTGGATGTGGAAAAGCAAACCCAAAAGCAAAATACTGCATATACTTTAACTACACATCAGGTCAGGCAGCATCTGTGCAGAGGGAAACAAGAGCTAATGTTTCAGATGATGTTCTGAAATTTTTGATGAAAGGTTATTGATCGGAAACATTACTTTCTCTTTCTCTGCACAAATACTGCCAGACTGTTTCATATCTATAATATTTTCCTTTCTTATTACTGGGAAAAAAAAAGAGAATCTATTTAAATTAAAGTATATTCTTATAGAGCTCTACGTAGGCGGCACGGTGGCTCAGTGGTTAGCATTGCTGCCTCACAGCACCAGGGACCCAGGTTTGATGCCTGCCTTGGACGACGATCTATGTGGCATTCACACATTCTCCCTGTGTCTGCGTGGGTTTCCTCCAGGTGCTCTGGTTTTCCCCCACAATCCAAAGATGTGCAGGCCAGGTGAATTGGCCAGGCTAAATTGCCCATAGTGTTAGGTGCATTAGTCAAGGGTAAATATAGGGTAGGGGAATGGATCTGGGTGGGTTACTCTTCGGACGGTCGGTGTGGACTTGTTCGGCCGAAGGGCCGGTTTTTATACTGTAGGGAATGTAAACTAATGTAAAAAAACTTCATCTATTTGCACATATAATCATTGGAATGCACAGAGATGTTCAGAGCTTCTACATATTAGTATAAAATTTACACTCAACACTAGCAAAAGAAATCGTAGCTGGACTGGCCATTTGCCTGCTTGAACTTATTTGCTACTTGAAAAGGATCATGAGTGATATCGTTATGGTTTTTAATTTCTTGTCAACCCCAAACCCCTTTTGATTCACTTGTCAATCAAAATTGTATTCAAATCAGCCTTAAAACTGTTAAATGATTCAGCCACCAATGTTCTTCAGAGAAAGGAATTCTACAATCTAAATGATCAGAGAAAATAAATTCTTCATATTGCCAGCTTAAATAGGAGCACCCCATATTTTTCAAATTATGCCGCACTATTCATCACATGGAAATCCTTTGTTACAGAAAGTTCTATTTTAATGGCAAATTTATAGAACTAGAAATTATAGTTACAAATCTTCAAATGGATTTGGTTACTTCTTAATGTGACTAAACAAGAAATGCATCAAAAGGGAACAGAGATTAGCCAGGGTAGTATATTAAAAGGAGAAAGTGAGGACTATAGATGCTGGAGATCAGAGTTAAAAAGTGTGGTGCTGGAAAAGCACAGCCGGTCAGGCAGCATTCGAGGAGCAGAAGAGTTGAGGATGTTGTTGATGAAGAGCTTATGCTCAAAACATCAACTCCCCTCCTCCTGCTCCTCGAATGCTGCCTGACTAGCTGTGCGTTTCCTGTAACAAACGTTTTGACTCTGGTATATTAAAGGGTATGGGAATGAGGATAGTAGTATGAAACGGAGTAGGATTTATTAAAGAGTATGAGGTCTAGGGAGTGCGGGATTAGAGATAATGGTATGTTAAAAGGCCTGGAGCCTGAACAGGATTGTCAGATTTGACGAGGTGGTTGAGATGGAGAAAAACAGCACAGAGCTGATAGGTTGAACCCTGCAACATTTTTTTGTTTGCTGATTTTACTACTGACAAGTTTTGAAAAATGAATAGCAGTTCAAAAAACATTTTGATTTCTCATTACAAAACAAATCTTCAGACATTTGCAGACGTTTTCTAATTTTACAGTTTCACATTTATATTATGCACAGTGAACACTATCCAAAATGCCAGCCAGGTTATAGCTTTGATTTATTTTTTGATGATACTCAATACTGAAGATGAGAATAAATACACCTTTTGGCATCATACCAGAAAAGAGTCAAAAACAAATGAAAATATTCAGTTGCTTGGTCCTCATTAATCTCCAAAGCTTCATTTACTGAAGTAGCAAAGAACTGTCAAAGGCAGGGCCTCTGCTCATTTCTTTGTTCTGAAACACACAAAACTCATAAGGACGTGACAGGGAGTAAGTAGGGAAAATGTTTCCCATGACTTGCCTATAACAAGGTGACAAAGTTTCAGAATAAGAGATAGACCACATTAGGCTCAGGCAGAAGTGAGGACTGCAGATGTTGGAGATCAGAGTCAAGATTAGAGTGGTTCTGGAAAAGCCAGCAGGTCAGGCATTATCCGAGGAGCAGGAAAATTGATTTTTCAGGCAGGAGCCCTTCATCAGGAATGAGAATCATTCCAGATTAGGCTCAGATGAGGAGGAATTTCTTAACTGGCTATGGAGGCTCGGTTGTGGAACTTATTAAGAAAAAGATCGATAAATTTCTCAATTTTTTTAAATATCAAGGGATATGGGGTTAGTGCAGAAAAATGTTGTTGTCGTAGACGAGTCACAATCTTGTTGAATGGAGGTAGCAAGCTTGAGGGGGCAAATGAGCAACTCCTGCTCTTATTTCTGACTTTCATCTTCTCCTACTTTTAAGTGCCTTCAGTTTTGAATTCTATCAAATAATACAGTACAACTAGGCAAAAAGGATATCACAGAAAACGATCCCTTGGGAAGTTTCTACGGTAAGCAAACACTGCGAGTTGAAGTTCTCGTCCCTCCACTGTTACCGCAAGAATTTGCTGGTTTCGGCATTGACCAAGGTTTGTAACCTTTAAAATGGGACCCTTGTCCTGGGGCAAGTTGGCAAGGATGACCACCCTCCAAGTTCTCAAATGACCTTAAGTAATTAAAATAACTGCAGAAACAAAAACGGAAATTGCCGAGAAAGCTCAGCAGGTCTGACGGCATCTGTGAAGAAAACTCAAGAGTTAATTTTTCAGGTCCGGTGACCCTTCCTCAGAACTGATGGTAGCTAGGAAAATGTGGATTCACATGCAGAAGATAGGATGGGGGAGGGAGAGGGGGTACGGAGTAAATAATGGGTGTGGATACAGCCCAAAGAGAGAAAAATACCAAAAACAACAAATCATTATCCACTCCTTTGTCTGTCCAATTATTTGGCTCTCTCTTTGAGCTCTATCCCTATCTATCACTTACATCTTACCCCTTCCACCCAACCCTTTCTTTTGCATTAAAAACTCACATTTTCCTAGCTACCACCAGTTCTGAGGAAGGGTCACTGGACCTGAAACCTGATTTCTACTCACAGATGCTGCCGGACCTGCTAAGCTTTTCCAGCAATTTCTGTTTTTGTCTCAAATGACCTAGTTATCCCAATTCACTATAGAGTCACGGCACGGTGGCACAGAGGTTAGCACTGCTGCCTCAGCGCCAGAGACCCGGGTTCAATTCCCGTCTCAGGCAACTCTGTGTGGAGTTTGCACATTCTCCCCGTGTTTGTGAGGGTTTCCTCCGGGTGCTCTGGTTTCCTCCCACAATCCAAAAATGTGCAGGTTAGGTGAATTGGCCATGCTAAATTGCCCGTAGTATTAGGTGAAGGAGTAAATGTAGGTGAATGGGTCTGGGTGGGTTACGCTTCGGGGGGGGGGGGGGGGGGGGGGGGGGGTCAGTGTGGACTTGTTGGGCCGAAGGGCCTGTTTCCACACTGTAAGCAATCTAATCTAATGTAGTCTGGATTTAACTGCTAAAAACAATAATTTCTTAGACTGGTGTTTTCAAACCAGAAGCAGGGTTAACAATTGAGTAATATTGCCTGAAAGCAGCATTAGTTCTCATTTGAATAAAACCTATCCTGAACGTAATCAAAGTCACCAGCTGGCAGGGATGTTGGGTAAAGTGTGCTGGACACTATCAGACCCCAAGTAAAACTGAACCTATACAAACTGATCACAAAAACAATTAATTTCCCACATACATGAGAGATGTTTGAAAAAACAGTAATATAATTGTAAATAACATTCATTGTTTACTAAGATCAAATATCGCAGTGAAAATTAGAGAAAACTTCAAAATTTAAATTTGGCAATTGGTCTCTGGGATTACGTAAATAATGCAAATCAGCAATAAGTTAGGGCTAGAAACAAATATTAGGAGCAGGAGTAAGCTATTCAACCCTTCAGCCAATTCCAACAGTTCAATATAATCATAGCAGACTATCAAACTCATAACCCTGTTCCCACTTTCTTTCCATACTCTTTGGTCCTTTGAATGGGAGGTAGAAGTGGTGAGGACTAGAGTGGGGACTAGGTATCAGGGCAGGTAGTGGGACAAAAAAAAACTGTTTGGGGGGGCATGGTGATTAGAGGGGACAGTAGGATGATTGAGGTGGTCGGTCCCTCCTCTCACTCTTGTCTGCTGCCGTGACCAAGGTTAACTCTTTTTTTTTAAAAAACACATTGGCATGAATTTAAGCACTGCTTAGCACATGCATGTGTTGTCAACAACTATAATCAGTTGCTGGCTCACTGGGATAAAAGCCTGCAAACCACGTACAAATAATGGGCATCATCCTCACAAAAAATAAACATTATGCTTGTCCTTTAATTTTGTGGAAAATCTAAACAGGATGGGAAGAAATCTTGGAGCAACTCATGACAGGATTCTCTGCACAGATAGCTCCTGAAAATGACACAAGACATTTCTCACAGGGCATGAGAGTGGAGAGGATTATATATGGAAGAAAATCAGAAGGGAAGGTCCTGGATTAGTATCCATGGCTGTAGCCACCCCTCTACCATTTTGATTCCATTCTCAGTGCTCCCTTTTGCTGAAATCCAAATCAAAAAGAAAGCCAGCTGGGCTTTATTCAAGGTAACCTATATAAATCCTGAATTTTAAAGTTTTCTAAATTTTCATTGAAATATTTGAATTAGTAAAATAATGAATGTTATTTATAATTTTATTACTCCAAGGTGTGACAGTCTCCAGCATGTATTTTACTCAACCTCACCACCAGGTGGTGGCTGTGAAAGCACTCACGAAAGTTCTTCTCCAAAATGAGAAACAATGCTGCTTTTAGACAATATTACAGAGGGCACTCGATTATCCGAATACCAGTTATCCGAATTTCGGATTATGCAAAGAAGATCTCAAGGTCCCGATAGAAACATTACATCAAAGAAGTGTTTCAACACTGATCCTATCTTTTGTTTACGATGATTAAAAATGTACCCAGCTTACTGAAATGCTGCAGAGGACAGTCATGGATATCGATGGGAGCCCAAGCACAGTCTCCAAATGACTGACCGCACGCCCCCTCACTCTCTCTCTCTTCCCAATCTAGTCCCCCCTGCCAGCACCCCGCCCACATCCCTCCAAACCCTCCCTATTCATAGACCCATCCAGATGCCCCATAAATGTTGCACTTATACTAGCTTCCACCACTTCCTCTGGCAGCTCATTCCATACACATACCACAGTGTGTGTGAAAAACTTGCCCCTTAGGTCTCTTTTATAAATCTTTTCCCTCTCACCCTAAAACTATGCCCTCTAGTTCTGGACTCCACCACCCAAGGGAAAAGACTTCGTCTATTCATCCTATCCATGCCCCATAATTTTGTAAGCCTCTATAAGGTCACCCTTCGGCCTCCGACGCTTCAGGGAAAACAGCCCCAGCCTGTTCAGCCTCTCCCTATAGCTCAACTCCTCCAACTGTGGCAACATCCTTGTAAATATTTTCTGAACCCTTTCAAGTTTCACAACATCTTTCCAATAGGAAGGAGACCAGAATTGCACGCAATGTTCCAACAGTGGCCTAACCAATGTCCTATACAGCCGCAACATGACCTCCAGACTCCTGTACTTAATACTCTGACCAATAAAGGAAAGCATATCAAATGCCTTCTTCACTATCCTATCTCCCTGAGACCCCACTTTCAAGGAGCTATGAATCTTCATTCCAAGGTCTCTGTTCAGCAACACTCCCTAGGACCTTACCATTAAGTGTTTAAGTCCTCCTAAGATTTGTTTTCCCAAATTGCAGCACCTCGCATTTAGTTGAATTAACCTCATATAATGGCAATTTATTCATGCTTAGCAAGCAACTCATTATGTCACTTGTCGAAAGCATAAAAGATACAGCGAGATATCCTGAAGTTGAGATAGGCCTCACTGGAGTTCTCATCTGATTTTGCTGTATAACATTCAGACCCCTGTCCAGAGAGTTTCTTTCTTATTTCCATTTGCTTTGTTTTGTTTTCAAAAAGAGAACAAGTTAACCTCCGAAGCAAACAACTTCTAACCAACTATCTCACCAGAATTATCACCAATTACTTGATAGTTTGCAAAAAATGCTAATTACCAACAGCTTTCAGACAGAAATGGGATCAGTTGTGGAGCAGGGATGAGGAACAGATGCATGGAGATTCTCTGACTTGAGCTTGGTGGAAGCCACAGGAAAATAGTGTAAACAACCATAATGATTTTTAATTTATCACTGCAAAGTGTGACGCTAATGTACAACAGGAAATGTACTCAGGCACACTGAGGGATATTAGGAGACTTTTGCCACCATTCTCTTTGGTTCCCACCACAAACTCTATTCACTTGACAGTCCATTGCACCTCCAAAGCTGCATCAAATTGACGTACCCTCACATTTCACTTAACTCTGACCTAGCATCCCATGCCATATCATTCTCTGTACCTTCACTCAGTTCCATTACTGCATCATCTTGCCAGCTGCTGAAATCCACATCCAAGCCTTTGCTATCAAAGATTTTGACCAATCCAATGCTCTTTTGGCTGTACACTTATTTCCACCTTCCATATATTTCAGCTCATCCAAAACTGTACTGTGCATATTTCAACTCAACCAAGTCCAAATCACCCATCACACCAGTTCATATTAACCTATATTAGAACTAGGTCTGGCAATGCCATGAATTTAAAATTCTCATCCTTATTTTAAATCTTTGTGGACTTGCTCCAGCTTTTATAACTAGTTTAGATCTACCATCTCAGATCTTTGACTTTCTAATTTTAGTTGCTCATGTATCCTTAATACCCATTACTGGCAGCAATGCTTCACTGCCTGCTTCTCAGTTCTGAAATTCCTTCCTTAAACCTTTCTGCCTTCCTATAAGGCATCCTTAAAGTCTATCTCTTCGACTAAACTTTTGGTTAGTTGTCCTATTATTTCTATGTGGCTCTGTATTAAATTTTTGGTTGGCTTCTGTGAAATGCCTTGGAATTTTATATTGTCAAAAGGTGTTATATAAATGCAAATCCTCATTATTTCTTCATGTAACATTTCTGGGGGCCATTTCATGGCTTGGCTACTTCAGAAAAAAGCTCAATTACAATGTGTATTTGGGGTCCTACATTATACACAATCCCGATGCTAATTTTAAAGATATGAATGCGCTGCACATGTGTCATGCATGATTTGCCCTTTGCTATGTGGCCTAACCGGTGGGTCTTTAATATTGGTCCCAGACCCCCTACCCTGACACTTCTCCAAAAAGATATTTTTAGGCCCAGAGAGACCACAAACAACCACAAGATCATTTCTGTGTTAAGTCCCTGCTGCAGTCACCCAGTTTACTACTTGCTTCAATCCATCGAGTCTACTCGGAGTGCTGGCCAAACGTTCACAGCAAACAAAGCTAAACATTCTGGCTCTCAGAATGGCTCAGGCTTCAGTGAGGACATCAGATTGGAGGCATGATTGCAGTGAAATCATTAACATTAGTCACGTAAGTCAGATTTATGCTGCTTCAAAAGGATGCTCATATTTTCCATATTAATAAAAACTGTACGAGTTTTCTGCTAATACAAAAAGGTGTGGCCATTTCATGATACAAAGATGAACAAAATGACACAAATGTGAATCAGACCAAAACATAATTGCTATTCAATTGAGTTTTTCTTAGAGTGTAGCTGTTATTGAAAGAGTGGAGAAAATGTGATGGTCTGGAATTTCACATGCAAGTTCAGCCTGTTTTAGATCATAAATGGAGCAGGATTAAATTTTACCAGATTGCAATCCACAAAAATTAGAAGATTTTGGATGATAGATCAACAGAAGGAAGCAATTTGGATCAAGAAAAATTTTAATTACGATTGACAATGATTAAAAATAAAATCTTTTTAAAAATTAGCCGGTTTTCTTTGTAATTCCAAATGCTGTCCCATAACAACTCAAAGATGAACTCCCAAAGTAGAGGAGTCCGTTGTCATACATAGTATGTTGTTGAGAACAGCAAGATAATGGTGGCTCTGATGACACTTTTTTAAACCCTCTGAATGTCATAATTGCATTGTGAACTGAAGAATGGTTCAGCTTTGTACTCTCCTACATTGTTCTGTACAGGGCAAAGACGGAACATGTCAAAAAGTTGCAGTAAAAAGTTGTGCGTGTAGGTGCATGCTATTTTGAGACTCAGTCCCCAAAGGCAGCAGCTGTCTTACTATTGGTGTCCAGTTTGGCTGCCCCAAAGGCTGGGGGAAGGGGTGCGAATGGGGAGTGGGGCCGGTGGGTTGGAGACGCAGACGGGAGGTGGGAGTGGACAGGGGCCAGCAATGATGGGGTTGGGGGGTGGACAGGGTCCGGAATTTGAGAGAGGTAGCAGGGGCGTGCACTGATCGGTGGAGCAGACGGGGGAAAGACACGCTGTGGACTGCTGCCTAGTCTCCTGAACAGGGAGCGGCCTTTGCAAATTCTCGCTGTGTTACTTCCATTGAACTGATGGGGCAGGCGGGCAGGGGCTTCAGTAATGCTGCAGGTTCCTTACACACAAGTGTGTCTCTGCTCCGAAACAAACCCTGAGATAGAGAGAGGGAGCAAGGCTTGCAGAGTGAGAAAAAAGAAAACTTCAGAAAACTCCAAGCCCCAGGGGAGAGGCATTGAATGAATTAACAGAATAATCAATTATCCAAACAAAATAGTGCCTGCCTATCTCATTTAGATAAGAGATTCCTCTGTACTCAGTTGTTAAACCTACTGCTGTTTCCAAAACACCACTGAGATGATTGGTATGGACAATTAAACTGAGTTTCTAAAGTGAATTGGGGTAATAAGGTTATTTGAGAAACACAGAAAATAGATGCAGGAGTAGCTATTTAACCCTTCAAGCCTGCACCATCATTCATTATGATCATAGCCGATCATTCAATTCCAGTATTCGACTTCCACTTTCTGTCTATAACCCTTGATCTGTTTATCCGCAAGGGCCATGTCCAACTCCCTCTTGAATACATCTAACAAACTGGCCCCAAAAGCTTTCTGTGGTAGAGAATTTCACAGATACACAACTGGAGTGAAGAAAGTAGAGCCATAGAGATGTACAGCATCGAAACAAACCCTTCAGCCCAACTCATCCAGGCCAACCAGTTATCCTAAATAAATCCATTTCCATTTGATGGCATTTGGTCTATACCCTTCTAAATCATTCCTATACCCATCCAGATGCCTTTTAAATGTAACGGTACCAGCCTCCACCACTTCTTTTGGCAGCTCATTCCAAATACGCATTACCCTCTGCATGAAAAATGTTGTCCGTTAGGTCTCCTGTAAATCTTTCCCCTCTCACCTTAAACTTCTGCCCTCTAATTTTGGACCTCCTCACGCTGGGAAAAATACCTTGTCTATTTACTTTATCTATGCCCCTCATGATTTTAAAGACCTCTATAAACGTCACCCTCAGCCTCTGATGCTCCAGCCCCAGCCTATTTCAGCATCTGCCTATAGCTCAAACCCTCCAACCCTGGCAACATCAATGTAAATCATTCCTGAACCCTTTCAAGTTTCACAACATCCTTCCTATAGCAGGGAGACCAGAATTGCACACAGTAATTTTAAAAATGGCTCAGTCCTGAACGGCTTACCATTTATTCTTAAATGGTGACCCCCTACATCTGGACTTCCCCAAAATTGGGAACATTCGTTCAGCATTTAGCCTGCTCAGTCCTATCAGGATTTTAGATGTTTCTATGAGATTCACCCGTCATTTTTCTAATTCTTCATTGCTTTCTGTTCAAAGCTCTGTAACTTGAACAACAGCTAATAATTGCCCCGCTAATGTTAGTTACTTACTTCATCATCAGCTTGTAGATGTTGTTTGGCAAATTCATACATTTGCAATTGAAAATTGGTCTGGTTGTAGTATCGCAAAGCCTCCTGCAAATCAAAACAGTTGAATCAGACAATTTAACACTTTTATCCAGTGATTAAATAACTGTGAATTCACCAAATCTGGCCCACGTAGCAGTTATTGCCTTCCAAAAACTCATGTGATATATTAAGTGCTTTAAGTTGTTTTGATAACACAATGAAACACTAGAGAATGGCAAGCATTTGTTCTTTTCTAGATCTCCCAGTTCACTACAGAATCTCTTTTCATGATGTAAAAGAAGTCTTTTATTGTGAAACAGGGATAAAGCAGTACCAGAGTTGGGGTGAAAACTGAGAGTGAAAAAAAATCAAGCAATTTGAGAGGGCCAGCACAAAAGATGGACAACAAGACAGTGTGTGGAGAGGGGGAAAGAGAGAGAGTGAGTGCAGGTAGAGCTGATAAAACAGCATGAGTGATGAGAGACAGAGCCCACAAGATAATGTGAGGGGAACAAGGAAAGATATAATCCATAAAACAGTGTGGTGGAAGTCAGAGCACATAAAAGAGTATAAAGGTGGGGAAAATCATGGCCCTTAAAAACAGAAGAAGATAATTACCTGGACACTTTATTCCAGAAAGCAGTCACACCCTTAGGTTGAAAAATTTGATTTGGTCAATGGTTAAAGACAAATGGGCATGATACAGGAAGGATGTCAGCAGGTAAAAGAGGAGGAACCTCAGCTTTTACAATTGTTCAAAAGAATTGAGATTCATGCAGCTTGTATCAATGAGTGCAAGGCCTGCACAGTGATGGGTGTATTGGTTGTTTCCCTACCACGGTGACATTATTCAATGGGACAGGAAACAGTGTTGCAGTAGGAGTGGACAGCATAGACTGAGGAATGGACAGAGCCCGCTGCAAGCAAAAGCATGAACCCAGATGGCTGAGGAGCTTGCCCGGTAGCAGGAAACACAGTATCTGCAAAACACTGGGAAGAAACTTGTTCATGGCAGAGGAAACAGAAGGGTGAATTCAATTGTTGTGATCCATGTAGGTACCAATGACATTGATAAGATTAGGAAAGATGTTCTGCTTAAGGATCATGAGCAGCTAGGAGCTAAACTAAAAAGTTAAGTCTTAAAAAGTAATAATCTCTGGATTAGTATTCAAATCACAAGAAAGTAAACGTAGGATAGATAGGATTAGAGACATGCATCTGTGGTTGAAGTCTAGTACTAAAGGAGACGAATGGGTTTTACAATTTACAAAATACCAGAAACCCCATTCTTTGATTTGTTTTTGCAGATCAATTAAGAAATGGATCTGGTGCAACTCTGACACATTAATAGTATACTAGGATTATTCACAAGATTATTCACTAAGACAATCATTTTGATCTTAAACAAGTGTTTGGTCAGGTCTCGCATTATTTTATCCTGTTTTGTTCTTTAAATCATAAAGGAGCATGAATAGGGTGAATAGTCAAGGTGTTTTCCCAAGGGTAGGGGAGTCCAAAACTAATGCGCATAGTTTTAAGGAGAGAGGGGAAAGATTTAAAGGGACCTAAGGGACAACTTTTTCAAGTAGAGGGTGGTGCATGTATGGAAGAAACAGCCACAGGAAGTGGTAGAGGTTGGTAAAGTTACAAAATTTAAAAAGGCATCAGAATGGGTCTATGAATAGGAAGAGTTTGGAGGGATATGGGCCAAATGTTGGCAAATAAGACTAGATTAATTTAGGATATCTGATCAGCATGGATAAGTTGATCCAAAGGGTCTGTTTCAGTGTTATACATCTCGGATTCTAAATCATTAGAATATAATAATGGAGCAGTCTTGGCAAGACTGTACAAGTCATTAATCAGATCACCGCTAGATTACTGTGAACAGTTTTGGGCTCCTTATGGAAGGAAAAACTCACTGCCATTGGAGGCAATCCAGAGATGGTTTACTAAGCTGATATTAGGTATATAGGGATGCCTTATAAGGCTAAATTAAGCCAGTTGTGAGTAAAGAAGAATAAGTGGCTGCTTTATTGAAACATTCAAGATTCCATGTGGACTCAACAGAGTAGATGTGGAAAGGTTATTTCCCCTTGAGAGAGTCTAGGACAAAAAGGGCTGAATTTCAGAATAAGACAGACAGAGGTGAGGAGGAATTTCTTTTCTCAGAAGCTTGTGAATTTGTGGAATTCTTTACTGCAGAGGGCTCATTAAGCATATTCAAAGATGAGATGGACAGATTTTTAATCAATCTGGGAATCAGGGTCATGGGAGTGAAAGTGGAGTTGAGAATCATCAGGTCAGCCACGATCCTATTGAATAGTGAAGCCGACCAATAGGGTAAGTGTCCCACTTCTGCTTCTACATCTTATGCTTTTATGGGCGAGATTAGGAATAAGTGCATTGAATGTCACATAATTAATCCTCCAATTGAAGCACATTAATTACCAAGATAGGATTAAAGAACTGAGAGATTCCACTTCAGAAAAGTATAGTTTTAGAGTGATTTGATCATAGCTTATTAGGTGAAGACAATTGATTGTGCTCATGCACTTTGTTTCAACTGTTTTGGGTAGGATCAGAATTAGATTGTAAAAGGATTCTTTCAGCAGAGAAATGGAATCTCTTAAACGGCCTACTATCTGCTGTGGGACCAGTGATTTATTGAATGTGCTCGAGAGAGAGCTGGACATTTTTCTGGATGGAGTGACAATCCCTTGTACAGGAGCTAAATGCAGTATAAGATTAATCGTTGATAATATGTTCCTCTAGACAAGTTTTGATCCCTGAAGTGGGGGTTGGAGGGGAACTTTCCAAATGTTTTGCGCCAATTATCCAGAGTCTTAGTGAAAAGGAAGAACTGAGATTGTTGGAAATATCAAACAACAACAAAAAGTGCTAGAGAAACTCAGCAGGTCTAGCAGCATCTGTAGAGATAAAAACAGAGTTAATATTTTGAGTCCAGAAATCCTTTGTCCTAGGCATCACTGGAATCGAACATTAACTCTATTTTTCTCTCTTACAGATGTTGCCATTGCTGGTGAGTTTCTCCAGTACAGGTCGTTCTGCTATTACGCATATTTCATTAGCGTGAACTTACTGTAACGCAATTGATGATTTGGGGACACTTTTTAAATGGCGAACTTTTAAAATGTGTGATGGCTGTAACATGATCACATCACCACACTGTTTCTAAAGCACTATTTTTCTATAATGTGGGGTTGCACAAGAAAGCAACCATCGCATTATAGGAGAACTAACTGTACTTTGGTTTTTGTTTAGTCACAGTCTTTAGCTGTTTTTAAATCGCTCCCAAGAGATTACGTGGGTTCAAGGTGTGGTGAGGAATGCAAATACTGTGAAGCTCAAGTCATTGCAGTTGTTGGAGATGAGATGAAATGCTAAGTGGATCCATTATTGTTGCTATCTGGGGTGTAAAGCTGCTCAAGTAGGGGACAGGGAGCTGTACAGCTGCAGTGCAGAATTACCCGATTAGTTATCACTTCCTGAATGAACTAGTAGGTACTTCTCTGTCAAAGACTTTTGAAGGACAGATAACTTCTTTTAACGAAACCAACATAATTAAAGATTATTTTCTTCCCAAATAATCTCATAACCCTTTCTCCTCTTCCCACAAACTCAAATTTAGTGCAGGTTATCTGTACATCAGTAACGTACTGGTCTGGGCAAGAAATCCTCCTCTGTCAGGTCCCATTTCAGCTTGTGGTATTGGTAATACACCAAGTTTTGCTTCATCACTGAATCTTCAGGATCAAAGAGCAAATAGGTTGCTACACATGGAGCTGCATTCTTCATATCATTGACTGCAAAAGAGATACAGCATAGTTAAAAACAAAGCATTAGGTTTGTACTGTCAAGAATTCCAGGTGATACAACAGCAAACCCAGTGTTACATTCAATTATCATTAGTTATAAGTCAATGGTAACATCTCAAAGATGAGCGAGCTCCTTCTGTCTGGCTAACACAGATCCTTCAACTGACATTGCCACAATCTTGTTGTTTGTGGAGTACTTCCAAGCAAAATAGCTGGGTTTCCACTAATGCAGATATTTCAGCACATTTTTCTGTGCTTGCACTAGAATCCCAAGCTTGTCAAAGGTGTAGTCTTTTATCTCTACCATATGTATTTCCTTATCGCTTCCACAAACTTTACATTTGCTAATGACTCTATTTGAAGATTTTAAACAATATAATCATTCCATAATCTAATTGCAAAGTACTCACGTTTATAATAAGTGAACTGCAAATAGTGGTACATAGTAGCAACAAATTTCTCCACAAAAAACCCTCCAATGACAGGAGTTAGTTCATGCTCACACTTCACTTTACACTGCAAAACTTCAGCGTAATGTTCTGAAAATCAAAGAACACTGTTGGTAACTCAGATACTGTTCAAGCATTGGCACTGATTTTATTTTTTCAAAACAGCAACAAAAACACAGCAGAAAGATAGTGAACATTATTATTCACCTAGCTTTAAAATAACTTGTTAACGAGTAAAATTATATTTCTATTAGCAAATGAGTACTAGAAAAATTTAGTCAAATGAACAGTTCACCAGCAACGATTGCACAGACCTCAGAAGAGCACCTTCTAGGGAGAAAGCAAAGAGACTTGAAGGATAACAGTAACAGAGAGCAGCTCGGGGGCGACAGAAAAAGAAAGAGTGCGTGCACAGAGAGAGAAACAGAAATAGTACAGGCATGTGGGCAAGAAAGAGAACGTCATTAAAAATCACAAGACACCAGGTTATAGTCTAACAGGTTTACTCGGAAGTACTAGCTTTCAGAGCGCTGCTCCTTCATCAGGTAGCTAGTGGGTCAAATAGCCTATCCCTGCTTCTAAGTCCTAGGTTCACATTTCATATGTTTTGAATTGTGTCTTCATTCTTGAGAGCAAATGGAGAACTTCTGCAAAGAAATATTTAAAATTTGTACAGCAGCTTAAACAAAACAAAACAGACCAATCATGATTTTATGCAATTGACCTGGAGAGGGCGAGAGAAAGTAAGTGAGTGAGCCCGCGTGAGAGAGAGATGGAGGGCAAGCAGGTGACAGACAGCGTGGGCACGGAGGCGGGAGGGTAAGCGCAGAGGAGAGCATGCGGGCAGGCACAGAGGGCGAGTGAGAGTGTGGGTGAGAGCCCGAGATTGCCAAAGAGAGTGCGCGTAAGAATACAAGAAAGAATGCATTAATGGGAAAGGGAATGAGGAACAAAGGCAGAGGGAAAGAAGGAAGAAAGAAAGGAAGAAAGAGGGAAAGAGAAAAAGAAGAGGATTAGATAGAAGGAAACAACTTTTAAAGACAAAACATTGATGATGAAAGTAAACTGGAAAGGAAAAGGATAGAGAAACAGAGGGAAGCACTGGTTTAAAAAAAAACTTTCAGCCAAAAAGCATGGTTCACATCTCGAACACCTGCACTGACCTGCTATTGAGGGATAGAAATCTTTAAACTCCTTCACCTCTCTTGAACCCTCGCAGGCAGCAATACACTCATCATAAGCCTTAAGGTATTCTGGGATGGCCAGTTCCATGTTTGTAATGGATGTCAGGTAGTTTTCGCCATTGTAAGCTTTCACCGCTTGGATGAATAGATTCTAAAATCCAATGACATTCAGGTTACAAGTGACTGAGGGATGTTGGATGGTGTTATGTCCTGCATCTTGTGGTATGGGTCTGCTTGACAATTCCAACAAACAACATTGGGGTAAAAAAAAAGATAAGTATGCGATAGTTTATGGCAGAATGCACAGCTGCAAAACTCAGCAAGTTACAACTGCTAGCAAAATGCACTTATGCCTCCAAGTATGAGATCCCGATTATCATGTTGAGGGAAGTAGCAAAGGCACTATAAACCAAACTTTAGATGGACATAGAAGAGGGAAGATCAAAAGGTCATTTAACCTTTAAACTTCTCAATATTTAATTTAATAGAGTAAACTATTTAATGCAAGTCAATAGCAAAGGACAAGACCAGTTATGCTTATAAAGGTTTGTGTTCCTGTCTGAACAAGTTGGGTTGTGATGATTAAAAACGATTATTGAGAATTCTTCTGGTAGTTCCCAATTAACCCAACAAACCATTGTCTCCAACTCCAATGGAAAGTTCATTCCTTAATCAAGTGCTGGTGATGCTCAGTTGTAAAATCAAATGGTTAGTTTTTTAAGACACTAAACAGACAAAAGGGTATGAGAATATTCCAAGCAATGGAATTTTAAATCAGAAGATTGTATTGAATGGAGAAGTAGGCATAAAGGTCTTCCTGGTGTCTTCCTATTCCTTATGTCCCACTCCACAACTACCAACTTCTTCTAACTGTCCAGAACTGGTTACCGTTTGAGATAAAATTAAATTAAACTTACCCATATCCTCTTTATTGTTAAGATCACCTACGTCTACTCCCATAAAATGCTCACCTCTTCCCTGCCTAAGGGGAATTCACTCCAAAACCCTAATTCATATCTTTGTTAACTCTAGACTTGGATTTTTTCAGTAATGCCCTAGCTGGACTCTAATCTTCCATCAATCATAAATGTAAGCATTTCCAAAATGTTGCTGCCAGTATTAGGAGCTCAAGTCCCATTCACAGAATCTATTTGGTGTAGAAGCAAGCCATTCAGCCCACTGAGTCTACAATGACCCTCCAAAGAACACTCCACCCAGACTCACACCCCCACAACTCTGCAATTCCCATAGCTAATTCACCTAACCTGTACATCTTTGGACTGAGAGAGAAACCAGAGCATTTGGAGGAAATCAATCTACGTGCCTCATAATTTTTCATCTCCAGGTCATTCAAGAAGTCATCAGAGTTTGGCAAAGACTTGTAGTAATCCATGTTCTGCTTCATCATTGCATCATCAGGGTGCTTCTGAAGGAAGGTATGAGCTGCCGATATGGCTTTAGCAACATTCTGAACCTAAATGTGAAAGAAAGAACGGAAATTTGGAAAAAGTAGAATATATCACTGGACACAAATTATCATGATCTCAGGTGTGAAAATATACATGTATATTCATACAACAGGTTTTAGACAGAAACAGAAAAATATTGCAAATCAGAAATAAAAACAGAAAACGTTGGAAACAAAGTTCTGACAGCATCTGAGGAGAGACACAAAGTTAAAATTACAGGTTTCAATCAGCAAGTTAACTCGAGATACACTTAACGTATTCTGAATCAAATGACCAAAACACCTGGGTGATGTGCATTGCTGGAATGAGACTAGTTGCAGAGTTAGCTGAACAGAGATCCTTCAAACCATTATGTGGCTCTGCAGAGATGAAACTGCCCAGAAAACAGCAAGAAATCCAAAGGCCTCCCACTTATATAATCATCTTGTGATATTCACAGTAATTGTTTTCATATTTTACTTAAATAGTTTCTGCTGACTCTGCAAAAGCTCCTGAGAAGAATAAAGGTAGAGTGTACAGAATCTATTCTGGGAATGGTTTTGAAAAGTTCAATGAACTTTCATATCCCATGCTCTAAAGTTCTATTTTATTTTGGATATCATTTCCCGCATGCCTATTTCTAATAAAGTTCAATCAATTATTATGTTTTTAATCAAGCAATCAATTCTTTTTGTGTAAGTGTAGTCAGTGAGTCTGGCAGGCTGTTCAACAGTGGTAAACATCACAAAAAACTAAATCTGAATCAGACAGTGCGCACAATTCCAATATTGAAAACAAGAGTCACTGAGCACAGTACAGAGAGTCTGCCGTTCACATTAACTAGAAACACATTATTTCAGTTCATGTTTTACCATGGGAAGATTACAAAGAGTAATTGAAGCCTCAACTGAAGCTTAATTAAAGAGCAAAGATAAGCGGTAGTGAATTTGTCTGAAATGCACAGCTTAAAATAACCTTACAACATTTTAATCAAGTTCTTGGTATATAACTGATGTACAAACTCTATATCTGAAACAGTTTCTCTCTCAGCTCTCTCTCTTCAAAGTAATATCAGATAGTTAGGAGAAAGTGAGGACTGCAGATGCTGGAGATCAGAGCTTAAAAGTGTGTTGCTGGAAAAGCGCAGCAGGTTAGGCAGCAAAGGAACAGGAGAATCGATGTTTCAGGCATAAGCCTGAAGAAGGGCTTATGCCCGAAACGTCGATTCTCTTGTTCCTTTGATACTGTCTGACCTGCTACGCTTTTCCAGCAACACATTTTTAAATATCAGATAGCTGCCTATAATGAAGATGCAAAGCAGCAACATTTACCAAAAATACTCTTCTATTTCAGTTTTGTCTGTCACACAGATAATCATCATTATCAGACAGACAGACATCATACAAGCCTCCTACTCATTAAAATATCGAATTAGTCATGACTCAAACCTCTAAATCAAGAATTACAATTAAAAAAAGTCAGTCATTGTGACTATTTGTCTGCTTTAACCTAAATAAAACATTAAAATGCATCTTATAAAATATAACAGTCAGATGTACAGCACAGAAACAGACCCTTCAGTCCAACTCGCCCATGCCAACCAGATATCCGAACCTAGTCTAGTCCCACTTGCTCGCACTTGGCCCATATTCCTCTAAATCCTTCCTATTCATGTACCTATCCAGATGCCTGTTAAATGTTGTAATTGTACCTGCCTCCACCACTTCCTCTGGCAGCTCATTCGATACAAACATCATCCTTTGTGTGAAAAAGTTGCCCCTTTTAAAACACTTCCTTCAACCTAAACCTCTGCCCTCTAGTTCTGGACTCCGTCTCTCTCCTTCTACTCCTCCCCCCTCCCAGAGAAAAGACCTTGTCTATTTACCCTAGCTATGCCTCTCATTAAAATTTATAAACCTCTAAAGGTTTAACCTCTATAAACCTCAGCCTCCGAAGCTCCAGGGAAAACAGGGCCAGCCTATTCAGCCTCTCCCTATTACTCAAATCCTCCAACTCTGGCAATATCCTTGTAAGTCTTTTCTGAACCCTTTCAAGTTTCACAACATCTTTGCGATAAGAGGGAGACCAGAATTGCACACAATACCCCAAAAGTGGCCTAACCAATGTCCTGTACAGCTGCAACTTTACCTCCTAACTCCAACATTCAATGCTCTGAACAATAAAGGAAAGCATACCAAATGTCTTCTTCACAATGCTATCTACCTGCAACTCAACTTTCAAGGAACTATGAACCTGCAATCCAAGATCACTTTGCTCAGCAACACTCCCCAGGACCTTACCACAAAATCACAGAATCCCTACAGTGTGGAAACAGGCCCTTAGGCCAAACAAGTCCACACCAACCCTCCAAAGAGTAACCTACCCAGACCCATTCCCCTACCATATATTTACCCCTAACTAATGGATCTAAGCTGCACATCCATGAACACTATGGGCAATTTAGCTTGACCAATTCACCTAAACTGCATATCTTTGGATTCTGGGAGGAAACGTGAACACCGTGTTACATTTATCCAAATTAAACTCCATCTGCAACTCCTTGGCCCATTGGCTCATCCGATCAAGACCCCATTGTACTCTGAGGTAACCTTCTTTGCTGTCCACTACATCTCCAATTTTGGTGTCATCTGCAAACTTACTAACTATACCTCCTATGTTCACATCCAAATCATTTGTATAAATGATGAAAAACAGTGGACCCAGCACCAATCCATGTGGCACACCACTGGTCTGAAAGGCAACCCTCCACCACCACCCCCCTGTCTTCTACCTTTGAGCCAGCTCTCTATCCAAATGGCTAGTTCTCCCTGTATTCCATGAGATCTAACCTTGCTAACCAGTCTACCCTTGAGGGACAATGTCAAATGCTTTACTGAAGTCCACATAAATCACGTCCATGGCTCTGCCCTCATCAACCTTATTCGTTACTTCTTCAAAAAATTCAAGCAAATTAGTGAGACATGATTTCCCAACAAAGCAATGCTGACTATCCTTAATCAGTCCTTGCTTTTCCAAATACACACAATTCCTATCCCTCAGAATTCCCTCCAACAACGTGCCCACAGTGGATGTCAGGCTCACTGGTATATGGTTCCCTGGATTTTCCTTACCACCTTTCTTAAATATTGGCAACACATTCGCCAACCTCCAGTCTTCCAGCACTCACCTGTGACTATCGATGATACAAATATCTCAGCAGCTGTAATTGGAGAAAAATAAATGAACGAGAATGGAATGAATTATTTGAAAGTGAGGACATAAATTTTGAAGTTTACACATTGGCACAGGGATCAGTCTAGCTCAAGTAGGGTGATAGTGATAGATATCAGAAGATGAGTTTATGTGAAATACTAATTGTAATCCACATACAGGGGAAGCAATGGCCTACTGCTATTGGGAAGCTATTGATCAAGACACAGACGTAATGTTCTGGGATCAAATCCAGTCTCAGTAGATGTTAAATTTAAAACAATTTGAAACTAAGAGCCTAACGATGACCACAAAACCATTGTTGATTGTCAGGAATCTGGTTCACTAAAGTCCTGTAGAGAAGGAAACTGCCATTCTTATCTAACCTGTCCTCCACGTGACTCCAGAGCCACAGTAATGTGGTAGATTCATAACTGGCGGCTGGGCAATTAGGAATGGGCAATAAATGTTGGCCTCGTCAGCAACACTCACATATTTATTTTTATATATTCAAGGGGTATGAAGATTTGAATCAGGTTTAAGTATACATGAATACCATTTCTGGTTTCTTTATTCCTATAGATTGCAGACTTTTCTGATGGCTAGAAATACTGAAGTGATCAAAAGTTGCTTATTCCTCTGATGCTTCAGAATTTGACTGTCTGATTACTCATTTTAACTGACATAGTGGTGTAGTTTTTTTTTTGCTGAACCTACAGTATATTTCATGGGAAAAGATTAGCCAAGGATGTTTTGTATTAAATAGAGCAAGATTGAACCTAGGGTACAAACATGTTCGTGCTGGCTGTATTGTAGGAAAACCATCTCTTTTAGGATTCTTGTTCAATATAACATAGGTTATGTATGACAGTGCAATCACTTACCAATAATGGAAGAATCAGACAACAAATGATGTCAAGCATCTTTGATCAAGTTGGACACTGATGTTAGATTGGGAAGAAACTGAGATAAGGTTAAAGCTTCAGCCGGAGAAAAAGCACAGAATTATAAGAATAACGAAAACCCTACAAAGGTCATCTAGTGTATTCAAGGTGGAGATGGACACACCTTTAAATCAGTCAGGGAATTTAGGGTTATGCTCCTACATCTCATGGTCCTATTATGTTGGGAAAAAGGCAGTGAAGTTGAGTTGAGGATTATTAGATCAGCTACGATCACAATGAATGGTGGAGTAGGCCATGATGGGCTGAATGGTCTATTTCTCCTCTTATGTCTTTGGATTGGACCGAGTATCAATATTGGACCCTTTCCAACTTAAATTTTAAAAAATGACGTTTGAGTAACCTGGTGGAATCAGAGACAAACCATTGCTGTTGTACTGGGCAGAAAAAGTTGAGAAGAGTGCTAATGATTTGGATAAGAATTTAGGATGCATAATTTGTAAGTTTGCAGATGACACCAAAATAGGTGGTATTGTGGACAGTGAAGAAGGCTATCTAAGATTACGAAGGGATCAATTGGGTCAACGGGCTGAGGGCATTAAATTTGGATAAATGCGAGGTATTGCATTTTGGTAAAATGAACAAGTGCAGGACCCATATAGTTAATGGAAGGGCTCTTGGCAGTAATAGGTGAAAGTGAGGACTGCAGATGCTGGAGATTAGAGTCGAGAGGGTTGTGCAGGAAAAGCACAGCAGGTGAGGCAGCATCCGAGGAGCAGGAAAGTCGACGTTTCAGGCAAAAGCCCTTCATCAGGAATGAGATAGAATTGTCAAACAGAGACACCTTGAGGTTCAATGACATGGTCATTTGAAAACTTTGTAACAGGTAGATAGAACGGTTAAGAAGGAATTTAGCACACTTGCCATCATTGCTCAGACCACTGAGTTAGGACATCACGGGGAGGTTGTACAGAATCTCAGTCCCTACAGTGCAGAAGCAGGTCATTCCATCCATCAAGTCCACCGACCTTCTGAACAGGATCCCACTCCCCCTTACCCTATCCCTAAAACCCCACATTTCCCATTGCTAATCCACCTAGCATGCACATACCTGCACACTACGAGCAATTTAGCATGGCCAATTTAACTTGCTCATCTTTGGACTGTGGAAGGAAACTGGAGCAAACCCACGCAGATACAGGGAGAATGTGCAAACTCCACACACACAGAATGGAACTGAAATCGGGTCCTTGGCACTGTGAGGCAGCAGTGCTAACCATTGCCGCACAGGAAGACAATGCTGGATTTGCTGGCCTCTGTTTTTTGGACCCTTTACTTGGCCAGTTTAAGTTTTTAGAAAGAGTCGAGCAGAACAATATTTCATCCTCACTAACATTCAACACTGGAGGCCCCAGGGGTGTGTACTCAGCCCCCTATTGTACTCACTGTATACTCATGACTGCGTCACCAAATACCAGACTAATGCCACTTACAAATTCGCTGATGATACCACCATAGTTGGTCAAATCTCAGATGGCGATGAAACAGACTACAGACGGGAGGTGGAAGACCTGGAAAAATGGCGCACTGAGAACAACTTGCTTTCAATGCTGGCAAAACCAAGAAACTCATTATTGACTTTCGGCGGGATGTTACTCATGCACCCCCCCACCCCCCAACACATTAACTGCACAGAGGTGGAACGAGTGTAGAATGTCAAGCTCCTGAGAGTGTTCATCATCCACAACAAGCTTTCTTTGACTCTTCATGTGGATGCAATGGTTACAAAGGCCCAACAAAGTCTGTTCTTCTTCAGGCAGTGAGGAAATTTGGCATAACGGCGAATACCCTTGCCAACTTTTATAGGTGCATCAGAGAGCATTCTGTCTGGAAGTATCACTACCTGGCATGACAACTGTACCATTCAAGATCAGAGATGGTTACAGAGAGTGGTGATCTCTGCCTGGACAATCACAAAAGCTAACCTCCCATCTACAGAATCCATCTATCAGGTCGCTGAAAAGGAAAGGTTGCCAGCATTCTCAATGATCCACCCCACTCTGGCAATGTTTTTCTACAACCTCTACCATCGGGGAGAAGGTACAGAAGTCAGAATACATGCACCAGCCAGTTTTGAAACAGCTTCTACCCTACTGTTGTTGAATACTGAATGGACTCAAATTCTTAACATTTGCCTGTATCTCTGTTTTTGTTTTTGCCGCTATTTACCTATTACTTACCTATGCTACTTAACTTTGGGATCTGCCTGTATTGCTCGCAAGACAAAACTTTTCACTGTGCCTCCGTACGCCTGACAATAAATTCAATTCAATTCTATTCTCTTCCAAATTGTCAGCCTACAGAGGTCTCTGGTGTCAGCGACTGTTTCCAGCTGTCAGTGTCAGCATCAGCCATCTTCACAGCTCATTGCAGGTGAACCTGCAGCAGAGGAACGGTATCCAGTGGTCAACTTGCAGAAGTCTTTGGGTGTGCAGTTATCATTCATCTGATGAACATGGTCAAGCTAGCACCAGCGCACTCAGCTCAGCAATAAATGTAAACTGATCAAATTTGCACATTCTAAGTGGTGTCCTTGTCCTTGCAAGAAGTGCTGATGATACACATGCAGTAGCAAAGATTGTACTGTTCAACCTTTTTCATACCTAGTTTATGTTATCGAGGTTTCATAATTGTAGAACAGTTCTCCTGTGAGTACAGACTATGTCGGTTTACAGGTTGGTATTCTCAGTCAGGTTCCTATTCCACACAATAATCAACTGGGACATACAAACTGCAGCTTTTAAACGCACATGTTGATTGCAGCATTAAGTTACAGATTAGTAGTGATTGTGGAGTTTAGATGTGTGAAGCTGTCAACAATGTCCAGCACACACATTTTCAATGCTGATACATAACCTAATGTATTAAACAGTAAGTGAGATAGGTGCAAAACTATCTTGAGTTACAATATAGAAAGAACATTGTAATTAAGAAAGTTTTAGACAACATACAAAGACTGCTCATTGTGAAAGACCTAGGTTCCATTACGAACCCACAGTAGAATAGTTTAACAATCTATTGATCCATTTATCAAAGGAAAATCTTCAACTGTTGATGCCAAATCATCTGAACTCATCAAGCAGATGAAATGAGTACTCCTGCACTTATCTGTACAAATTTCTGCATCTCTGGTGGAGCTCTAGGTTATGCGTGGCAGAAAGATTGTAACTTAATGCAAGAGCAAGGGCGACTTCAGCAATTGAGCAATCACTCTCGTAAGCATCATTATCGAAGTATTTCTCCATGTTGCTGTTGTCAGACTTGCAGACGCTGGTTGCAACTGGAAGATCTACGATTGACATGATCTTCTCAGTCTTGCAGATGCAAGAGAATGCTGTGAGCAAAGATCATAATAAACAGGGACAAGTGAAGGGCATTCAGTCACTCGAACCCGCGTTGTCATTCAATAAAGTTTATTTGAAAATGCAAGCTTTCGGTACGAGCAACCCGAAGGTGCAGCACTCCCAGAGATTGTATTTTCAAATAAACCTGTTCGACGATAACCTGATGTCGTGTGATTTTCATTTTTGTCCACCCCAGTCCAACACCGGCACCTCCACACTTTAGCCATTCAATAAGACCATAGTTGATCTTGGCCTCAACTCCAATTATCCTGCATGCCTCTGTAGATCAGAAACTCAACGGAACATTGTTCATGATTGAGGATCGATTTGGCCTTATTTTATGAAGTGCTTCAAGTTGTTTTCTCACCTTAAAGTAAGCAAACTGCAGATATTTGTAGACCTCCCGCTTCTCGAAGTCCTCCAGAGTTTCTCTGCTGGGCTGAGATTGGCGGAAAGCAGGCAAACCCTGTTTACACCTGCGGAGACACTGCGCTCTCTTCATGATACTGCTGAAGAGCTGGAGCTCAGGAAAGCCGCTGAAACGAGCAGTTTGGTCTGGCAATACTAGGCTACAGTTGAGGTTACAGAAAGCCTCACTGTCGCGGAGCAGACGGTGTAGGCGGAGGCTCATCTCCAGGTAATCCACACTCTCCTGCCAGTTCTCCGCCGAATATTGGTCCAGCGCATGTCGATACGCCGAATCCAGCGGCATCAACTCGTCCCGGGGAAAACTCCGGAAACTGTACTTCTCATACTGAGCGTGAACAGTGCAACAACACAGCAACAGCACGGAAACTACAGCTGGTCGCCTCATTGCTGTCCGCCACATTAACAACACTTGCCCCTTCTTGCTGACCTATCCCAAAAAAAACCGCACGGATGATTGACACCGCGACTGACCAATCATAGCAGAGGCTCTGAAACTACCCACTTACCATTGGACCTATGGTGTCCAATCAAAAGGCCGCTGTCCGGAAAGACGCTCCTCCGCCACGACACACACACTCAGCGCCGACACGAAAGCTTTGCCCCGCCCCATCACGGGTCAGGCCCCGCCCCCTCATGCAAATTCCAACGTCTCAGGCTCGAGCCCTCCCCGTCACAACAGACTCCCCGTCCTCCCGCATCCAGTCCCACTCCCCAGCCGCTCTTTGGGGCAGTTATGCAGCCACCAGACCCCCACAGGTTTGGACCCCACTTCGGTCTAGCTGATCCCCATCCCCCGTGCTGTTTGCCCTCAAACCAGCACTGGCCTCTGTCCGAGTTCCCTGGCCCAAACCCTCAAACCAAGGCCGGCTTGTATTCCCACCCCACCTCCCCCCACTCCAGCCCCTGGCCCCGCCCCCAGCCCCGCCCCCAGGGAAAGCCCGCGGACCCTTTTCCTTTCCCCTCTCTCCTCCCCCTTCCCACGTCCTCACTTGGCGGCTGGAGTCGGTGTGCTGAGTCTCTTCAGGCATCTCGACAGGCCGTGCTGGGTCTGACCCGAACCGGACGCGATGATCCAGGGGTTTCAGTGGCTGCTCGTCTCCGCTGTGTTGCTGGTTCGGGCGGGGGGGAGCCCACCGCCATCAGTGCCGCTGGATGATGTGGTGGTGGAGAGCAAGTTCCGACCGAAGGAGTGCGTCCGGGCGGCTGAGCCCGGGGATTTCGTCCGATATCATTACCTGGGGACACTCCCCGGGGGAGAGCAATTCGACTCCAGGTACTGCAGCACTCGGGAAAGGGTCCGGGAGTCTCATGAATCCGGATTTGGGCGATGCCTGGTCAATACGGAGTGGGGGTACCCGGGGTCAGTCCGGAGCCGGAGTGGGGCGCCCGGGGTCAGTCCAGAAACCCCAAGTGTTTTGTTAAAATACATTTAATCTACAGCGACTGAAGTCGGAGAAGCCAAATGCCAGCTTCCACGCATTAGCGGGTGGAAAACGAATCCTTTTTCACATTGAAGTGGAATTCCTGGGGTTTCCATCATGGCATTTACGTTGATTCATTTTTATTCTCTAGTTATATAATATATCGTCCACAGACTGGGCAAATCCAACCAGGTCAATTATAACCTCGTTTATGTACCGCCAATCATCAACAAAGTGATGGACGGCATTGTACACATAGCTGTCAATTAGCCTGCTCACCGATCCTCAGTTTTGGTTCGGTCAGGGCAGCCTAAGAGATGAGCTCAAGTTGACTTCAGAAAGATTACATTTTGACTGTGGATTCAGAATCCCTAGCAAAATTGAAATAATTGAAAATCAGAGGGAAAACCGTCCTATTCCTTTCGGGTAGATATTTTTAATCAACCTGTTCAGACGTGTTATAATACACTTCTGGGTCAGGTCGGACTTGTTTTTTTCCATAGTGTCCTAGATCCAATCATACTAAGCTGGTTCATTGATTACCTTCCTTCTATCATATGGTCAGAAGTGTGGATGTGCACTAATGATTGTGTGAAGATCAGTACCATTCACAAGTCCTCAGATACTGAATCAATCAGTATCCTTTTGCAGCAGGACCTTAAGAACTCAGAGCAGGGCTGATAACTAGCATATAATATTTGCAAATGCACAGGTAATGGTTATCTTCAAAAAGAGAAAAATTATACATCTCCCTTTAGATTTTAGTGGTATTAACATCCAAAAAGTCACTATTGAACAGAAAGTGAAGTGGAGTAGCCATATATTTACTGTGGCTGCAAGAGCAATTAAAGAGATGTGAACCCTGCCTTCTGTAACTCATCTCCTAACCCCCTAAAAGCCTGTCTACAATCTACAAGTCAGGTGTGTGATGGCATAGACCTACGACTCCAGCTTACCTGGATGAGTGCAGCTTGAACAACACTCAAGTTCAATAGCATTCAGGACAAAGCAGTCTGCTTGAGTGGCACCCTATTACCATTCGCTCACTCTGCCACCAGTAGCAGCAGTGTGTACTAACTACAAGGTCCACTACAACGACTTGCTTCAACAAGCGTCAACAACATACATTCACATTCATCACCATCAACATCAACCTGATCAAAAAAACACTGACCATACTATTAGAAGAACCAAACACCACCAATTTCATCAGCAAGAACAATGTCATCAAGCTAGTGGACCTATGTCTTACTGCCCACTTCAATTTCAGTTACAAAACCTACAGACGAACCAATCAAACAGCTCAGTCAAACATCCAACCCAAACTTTGGGTCCACAACATGGATGACACCTTTGTCATCATGAAATAAAACAATTTAGAGGAAACCTTCAAGATCATCAATAATATCTTTACTGGGATAAAATTCACAAGAGGATGAAAATAGCAACAAACTGACATTCCTAGATATCACAATAGAGCAAACATCCAATTGGGAATTTCAAGCTAGCGTCTGCATGAAGATATCACATACGGACCAAATACTGAATGACAGAAACAATCATCCCAACATCCACAAATGAAGCTGTGTTTGATTATTTCAATGTGTCACTATACACTGCAGTATAGAGGAACTACAAAGGGCAGAGTAAAATCACCTGCATGGTGTTTTCAAAAAGAACTGTTACCCAATGAACATAGTTTGCTGGTTTCTTAGCAACAAACCCAACAAGCAGACAAAATGCATCCAGAAACCCTGGCCACTCTCCCCTATATCAAAGGCATCTCAGAAATAACTACTAGACTACTCAAACCTCTTGGCATTATAATAGCCTGCAAACCCACCAACACACTAAATAGCAGCTAATGAACTTGAAAGACCTTATACAGACAACAAGCAAAACTAATGTCATTTACAAAATACCTTGCAAGAACTGTAACAAACACTACATTGGACAAAGAGGCAGAAAGTGAGCCACCAGGCTACATGAACATCAACTAGTCACAAAAAGAAATGATCCACTATCCATAGTATACTTACATACAGATTGAGGAAGGACGCCACTTTGACTGGGTCAACACATCTACCGTACAAGCCAAACAGAGACGCACACGAGAGTTCCTAGAAGCATGACATTTTAACTGGAACTCTATCAACAAATACATCGACTTGAACCCCATTTACCACCCTCTGAGTAAAAGAACAACAAATGACATCACCAACCCAAGGAAACCTAAACACACAAATAGAAAGCAGGTCATAACACCAGTGCTTCACTGGGGGCTCACTAATGATGTTACCTAGTATAATGACGAAACATCTGAAAACGAACCTTCCAGCTCAGTGGGAAAACGTACATCTGTGCTTCTACAATTTGCACCTTTCACACCTGTGACCGGAATCACCTACAAGTTAGGAGATACAGAAGATCAGCATCACCACTTGCAAGTTCTCAGACAGTCAGGACACCATTCTAACATTGATCTATATTGCCATTTCCTCACTGTCTCTGGGTCAAAATCCTGGGACTTGCCCCTTAATAGCATAATGAGAGCACCTTCATTGCAATGACTAGAGTGGTTCAAGATGATGGCTCAACAGCACCTTCATGGGACAGTTAGGGATTAACAACAAATTCTGGCCCCCAGTCTGTGATGTTTGCACGCTGAGAATGAATTTAAAAATGTTTATGGTTCTTAACTCCATGTATTTAGGTAATGTGAATCCTTAAAACAATGTTTCAGTTCTGAGTTGTGCTTGGGATTATGTAACATTTGAAATGTATTATTGCAAGATGTGAGAGTTTGCAATGTCTCAATGAGCCTGTCTCCCTCATTCAGCTATAATCGTGGCTCCACTTACAATGTGTTTGTGGGTAAAGGCCGACTGATTGCTGGGATGGATAAAGCTCTGATTGGGATGTGTGTGAACGAAAGACGCTTCATAAAAGTGCCACCTCACCTGGCCTATGGTGATGAAGGGATGCGTAAGTAAGATTGTAGCTAATGCCATCTTCCTCTTTAATGTAATTTTGAATTCAACTTTGCTTTGGATCTTCAATAAATATTTCTTCATTCGGGGGCTGGACCACACTTATGGACAGGCTGGAAAGGCTAGGACTTATTTTCCCTGGAGCATAAGGCTGAGGGGTGACCTTATAGAGGTTTATAAAATCATGAGGGACATATATATAGTCAATAACCAGGTTGGGGAGTCCAAAACTAGAGGGCATGATTATAAGGTTTAGAGGAGAGAGACTTATAAGGGACATGAGGGTCAACCTTTTCACACACAGGGTGGTGCGTGGAATGAGTAGCCAGAGGAAAGTGGTAGAAGCAGGTATAATTACAACATTTAAAGGGCATTTGGGCAGGTACATTAATAGGAAAGGTTTAGAAGTATATGGGCCAAATGCAAACAAATGGGTCTAGTTCAGTTTAGGATACCCGGTTAGCATGGATGAGTTGGACTGAAGAGTCTGTGTTTCTGTAGTGTATGACTCTGTGGCTCTACAAGATCCAGATTCACACCAACGTCCTGATTTTGTCCTTGGCTCTAATTTTAAATTTTTATTCCTTTGTCTAGTCTTAATCAACAGAAGAGAGAGCTTTTCTGTATCTGCCCTATGAAATTTTCCTAAGATTTTTAAAAACTTCAATTCGATAACCCCTCAATTTCCTGTACTCTACAGAATACAAGCCTAGCTTATGCGCAATGTTTTTGTCATATAGCTATGTATACCCTGCTTCCATGCTAGTACATTGTACTATCTTGAGGGTAATGTATCCATTCTGAGTACTGATATCCAGCAATTAATGCAGTTATCTAAATGACTTCTGTAATTTTTAATACACAGCTGATAAAATCCCACCTGATGCTACCTTGTTTTTTGATGTATTGATGCTCGATATTTGGAACCCTGAAGATAAAGTGAAAATTGAAGTTCACTATAAACCTGAGAACTGTAGTCGTGTTGTACAAGTGTCTGATTTTGTCCGTTATGATTATAATGGCACTCTCCTGGATGGTACATTTTTTGACTCCAGGTATTGCAACTTTATTTACTTGGCATATATTCATTACAGTTATTATTTGATTATTAATCATTTTGGTGTTCATTTGCTGAAGCTGTTGTGTGCATAGTTTGAACTCTGTTACTCTCTACTATCTTGTCTTGACCTTCTAGCCACACTCGACAGCAAACCTATGACACCTACATTGGAATTGGATGGTTGATTCCAGGCCTGGATGAGGGGCTGCTGGGTATGTGCATGGGTGAGAAGAGGACAATCACTATGCCACCTTTCCTGGCATATGGCGATAGAGGGGATGGTAAGACGGACAAATAGCATCATTGCCTTTTTATCTGACTGTATGAAATGTGAGTATCAAGTGGAGTACACTATGTCTAAATCTGCAATTATATTTCAGCTTATGAGCTGATCACTAATCAAAGTTAATCAATTAAATGTTTTTGAGGATGTAATTAGTAAGGTAGATCCAGGGGAACAAATAGATAAAGTATTTACAAAAAAGGTTAATTGGCAAGATAATGGCTCACGGAGTTGAAAGCAATAAATTAAAATTGACAGTAGATTGGCTGAAGGACATTTTGCACAGTGAGCATAAATGGGTTATTTTTAAGTTGATAGGTAGATGATAGTGGAGTACTGTAAAGATCACTGCTGGGTCTTCAGCTGTTTAAGAATGAAGTAGGCTATTTGACACTTCAAGCTTGCTGTGCCGTTAATAAGATCATGGATGATCTGAACTGTTTTTTTTTGTCAAGATGATATCTTTTTGTGTTCTTATTTTCTGATTTTGGACTGAAATGGGACAAGAACTGTTTAAAATAAAGAATTACTGAAGGATTACTACCGACATTACAAAGGAAGTTACCTGACATGCATTTATACAGCTGCTGCATCAAGCATTGGGAAAGCCTAGCTACAGATAAGCTGGAGCCAGGGACAGTGTGTGAATGGAGATTTGTTTGGCAACAAGTCGCTGATTAGTGTGTGAATGGTGACCAGTTATTGATGATAAATGTATCCTGCTTGCTGACCTTTTGGAGTTTTATAAAATAATGACAGGTATAGATTAGATAAACAGCCAAGGTCTTTTCCCTAGGGTAGGGGAGTCCAAATTAAAGGGCATAGGTTTAAGGTGAGAGGGCAAAGTTTTAAAAGAGACTTGAGGGGGACACTTTTCACAGAGGTTAGTGTGTGTATGGAATGAGCTGCTAGAGGATGTGGTAGAGGTTGGTACAAATACAACACTTAAAAGACATTTAGATATGTACATGAATAGTTGAGAGTGTGGTGCTAGAAAAGCACAGCAGGTCAGGCAGCATCCAAGGAGCAGGAGAATCGACATTTCAGGCTTAAGCCCTTCCGCAGGAGTCTTGTGCCTGAAACGTCGTTTCTCCTGTTCCTCGGATGCTGCCTGACCTGCTGTACTTTTCCATCACCACACTCTCGATTCTGATCTCCAGCATCTGCAGTCCTCACTTTCTCCTCCATGGACGTGAATAGGAAAGGTTTAGAGGAATATGGTCCAAACGCAGGCAAATGGGACAGGTGGATACCTGATTGACGTGGACGAGTTGGATAGAAGAGTCCACAGTGGAGATATTTGCATCATCAACAGCCACAGGTGAGGTGCCAGCACTCTGTTTGACAGCACTCCCTAGGACCCTGTCATTAATTATGTAAGACCTGCCCTGGTTTGTATTTCCAAAATGTAATACTTTGCATTTATCTGAATTATATGCCATATGTCGACCCACTGGCCCAGTTGATTATGATCCAATTGTGTTCTTAGATTACCTTCTTCACTATTCACTACACCACCAATTTTTGAGGCATCCGCAAATTTACTAACCGTGCCTCCTGTGTTCTCATCCAAGTTGTTGACGTAAATGACATTGGACACCGCAACAACCCACTACCACTACCCTCTGTCTGCTACCATGAAGCTAATTTTACGTCCAATCACCTAGCTCTCCCTGGATCCCATGTGATCTAACCTTACTAACCAAGCTACCATGTGGAACCTGTTAAAGGTCTTGCTAAAATTAATGTGGACCATGTCTACAACTGTGACTTCATCAATTTTCTTTGTCACCACTTCAAAAAACTCAATGAAGTTTGTGAGACACGATTTCCCACACACAAAGCCACGCTAACTATCCTTAATCAGTCCTTTGCCTTTCCAAATGCATGTTGATCCGGTCTCTCAGAATTAATAACCACTTACATTAGGCTCATTGGTCTGTATTTCTCCGGCTTTCTTAAATAACGGCACAACATTAGCCACCCTTCAGTTTTGTGGCACCTCATCTGTGGCTGTCGCTGATGCAAATATCTCCACTGTGGACCCTGTAATTTCTTCCCTAGCTTTCTATAATGTCCTGGGATACTAATTCTATGCTGCCTTAAAACTGTGCTTCCATTGCTCTTTCTAAAAACATTATGACCCTTTAAAATCTCCATTAAATACTTAGATGAAAATACATACAGTAATGTATTTAAGTTTGCTCGGTAAAAACAATGACTGCAGATGCTGGAAACCAGATTCTGGATTAGTGGTGCTGGAAGAGCACAGCAGTTCAGGCAGCATCCGAAGTGCAGCGAAATCGACGTTTCGGGCAAAAGCCCTTCATCGGGAATAAAGGCAGTGAGCCTGAAGCGTGGAGAGATAAGCTAGAGGAGGGTGGGGGTGGGGAGCAAGCAGCATAGAGTACAATGGGTGAGTGGGGGAGGGGATGAAGGTGATAGGTCAGGGAGGAGAGGGTGGAGTGGATAGGTGGAAAAGGAGATAGGCAGGTAGGACAAATCCGGGCAAGTCATGGAGACAGTGCTGAGCTGGAAGTTTGGAACGAGGGTGAGGTGGGGGAAGGGGAAATGAGGAAACTGTTGAAGTCCACATTGATACCCTGGGGTTGAAGTGATCCGAGGCGGAAGATGAGGCGTTCTTCCTCCGGGCGTCTGGTGGTGAGGGAGCAGCGGTGAAGGAGGCCCAGGACCTCCATGTACTCGGCAGAGTGGGAGGGGAAGTTGAAATGTTGGGCCACGAGGCGGTGTGGTTGATTGGTGCAGGTGTCCCGGAGATGTTCCCTAAAGCGCTCTGCTAGGAGGTGCCCAGTCTCCCTAATGTAGAGGAGACCGCATCGGGAACAACGGATACAATAAATGATATTAGTGGATGTGCAGGTAAAACTTTGATGGATGTGGAAGGCTCCTTTAGGGCCTTGGATGGAGGTGAGGGAGGAGGTGTGGGCACAGATTTTACAGTTCCTGCGGTGGCAGGGGAAAGTGCCAGGATGGGAGGGTAGGTTGTATGGGGGCGTGGACCTGACCAGGTAGTCACGGAGGGAACGGTCTTTGCGGAAGGTGGAAAGGGGTGGGGAGGGAAATATATCCCTGGTAGTGGGGTCTTTTTGGAGGTGCAGAAATGTAGGCAGATGATTTGGTTTATGCGAAGGTTTGTAGGGTGGAAGGTGAGTACCAGGGGCGTTCTGTCCTTGTTACGGTTGGAGGGGTGGGGTCTGAGGGCGGAGGTGCGGGATGTGGACGAGATGCGTTGGGAGGGCATGTGGGAAGAGAAATTGCGGTCTCTAAAGAAGGAGGCCATCTGGTGTGTTCTGTGATGGAACTGGTCCTCCTGGGAGCAGATACGGCAGAGGCGGAGGAATTGGGAATACGGGATGGCATTTTTGCAAGAGGTAGGGTGGGAAGAGGTGTAATCCAGGTAGCTGTGGGAGTCGGTGGGTTTGTAAAAACTGTCGGTGTCAAGTCGGTCGTCATTAATGGAGATGGAGAGACCCAGGAAGGGGAGGGAGGTGTCAGAGATGGTCCAGGTAAATTTAAGGTCAGGGTGGATTGTGTTGGTGAAGTTGATGAATTGCTCAACCTCCTCGCGGGAGCACGAGATGGCGCCAATGCAGTCATCAATGTAGTGGAGGAAGAGGTGGGGAGTGGTGCCGGTGTAATTACGGAAGATCAACTGTTCTATGTAGCCAACAAAGAGACAGGCATCGCTGGGGCCCATACGTGTGCCCATGGCTTCCCCTTTGATCTGGAGGAAGTGGAAGGATTCAAAAGAGAAATTGTTAAGGGTGAGGACCAATTCGACCAAATGAATGAGAGTGTCAGTGGAAGGGAACGTCTGAAGAGGAAAAAACGGTGGGCTTGGAGGCCCTGGTCATGGAGGTGTAGAGGGATTGGATATCCATGGTGAAGATGAGGTTTTGGGAGCCGGGGAAACGGAAGTCTTGGAGGAGGTGGAGGGCGTGGGTGGTGTCTCGAACGTATGTCGGGAGTTCCTGGACTAGGGGGGATAGGACAGGGTCGAGGTAGGTAGAGATGAGTTCAGTGGCGCAGGTGCATGCTGAGACAATGGGTCGCCAGGGTGGTCAGGCTTGTGGATCTTGGGAAGGAGGTAGAACCAGGCAGTGCGGGATTCCCGGACTATGAGGTTGGAAGATGTGGGTGGGAGATCTCCTGAGGTGATGAGGTTCTGTATGGTCTGGGAGATGATGGTTTGGTGATGGGGGGTGGGGTCAAGGTTGAGGGGGCAGTAGGAAGAGGTGTCCTTGAGTTGGTGTTTGGCTTCAGCGGTGTAGAGGTCAGTGCGCCAGACTATCATTGCGCCCCCTTTATCTGCTGGCTTGTTGGTGAGGTTGGGATTGGAGCAGAGGGATTGGTGGGCTGCGCATTGTGAGGGAGAGAGTTTGAAGTGAGGGAGGAGGGTAGACAGGTTGAGGTGGTTAACGTCCCAGCGGCAGTTGGAAATGAAGAGGTTGAGGACAGGTAATAGGCCAGCGTGGGGTGTCCAGGTGGATGCAGTGTGTTGGAGGTGGGCGAAGGGGTCTTTGGAAGGTGGACGGGAATCCTGATTGTGAAAGTAAGCTCGGATAGGAGGCGACAGAAGAATTGTTCCACGTCACGGCGTGTATTAAATTCATTGATGCTTGGATGGAGGGGGATGAAGGTGAGTCCTTTGCTGAGGACTGATTGTCCGTCCTTACTGAGGGGGAAGTCTGGAGGGATGGTGAAAACTCGGCAGGGCTGGGAGCTGGGATCTGGAGTGGGGGCGGAACCTATAACTGGAGTGGGTGTGATGGTGGGGGGAATGGGGGTGGAGTCATGAGCAGGGGTAGTGTTCCCCTTGGGGTTCTGGGGGATGGGGATAGTGACAGTGGGGTCTATGGGGGGGGGGGGCGTGTCAGCAGAATGCAGGTGAGTGGCGCTGTTGGGGGCAGACGTGGTGACCACGGCAGTAGGGGTGGCGGAAGTCACTGAGAGTGTGGCATCAGCGATGATGTGAGGGGCGGAAGTGAATTCACATGTGATGCATGAGGAATTGTGAGGGGCGGATGTGGTTGTGGGAGTGGCCATGATGCGGGCGGAAGTGATGTCATCAATCAACGTGGGGGTGGTAGCTGCATCAGCTGAATGGCTAATGGCGTCTGAGTCATTTCCAAGGCCGGGGGAATCTGCTGGAATGTTTGAGGAGTGCTGGTTATGGAGATGGGTAGATAAAAGTTTGTTGTATTTACAGGTTTTGATGTTTGAGATGGAATTGAAATACTGTTTGTTGAGAGTATGAATTCTCCTGAGGATGTAGTAAAGAGTGGGTCCTTTGCAATTCCGAGAGAGTGTGGCCCTCAGCTGAGGCAGGGCTGACTGGAGAGAGGTTAGGTGCCGGTGCATTGCTGTGAGCGTGGAGCAGAGGATCTTGAAGGAGAACTGTTGCTGGTGTTTTTGAATCTGCAGTCTGTACTGTTTGTCCTGTTCGGGTCCGAACTCTGCTGGTTTAAAGGTGATCCGGAGTCCGTGTGGGATGAGTTGGTTGCGGAGGCAGGCACTGAGGAAGCAAATGTGACTGTGGTAGCGAGTTTGTTTCACGACATGGTTGAAGAGCTTCAGGGCAGAGGAAATGACCTGGGAGTTGCAGTGGGAGAGGGACTCCCTGAGATTCTTGCAGAGAAAGGAGGAAAACTTCTTCAAGGCAGGCATCCTTGCAAGAGGATTTGCAGTAGGGTTAAAATCAATGAGGAAAAAACAATGACTGCAGATGCTGGAAACCAGATTCTGGATTAGTGATGCTGGAAGAGCGATGCTGGAAACCAGATTCTGGATTAGTGGTGCTGGAAGAGCGATGCTGGAAACCAGATTCTTATTTAAGTTTGCTGATGATTCAAAGGAAGGTGGACAGATAAGCTGCGTGGAGGCTGCAAATAGGCCAGACATCGAGACAGAAGGACTGGCTAAGTGAATAGACAAAAGATGATTGATGGATTATAACGTAGGGAAGTGTGAAGCTATTCACTTTGTTAAAGGGTAGACAATTACAAACCATTTGAAGATAAGTATGTTTTATAGTCAGATATCATTGCAGTAACTGAATTTTACATGTAACATGTTTTATCCTTTGTATGTTGGTGTCACTGGTCAAGCATTTTTTTGCCCATTTCTAACTGCCATTGAAAACATTGTGGTAAACTGCTTCCTCAAGTGGTTGCTGCTCATCTCACACTTGGCTTTTCTGTAGTGGTTTGGAAGGATTGGCTTGCTAAATGTTGTTATTGTCCATGGCTAACTTGAGATTTCTACTTTAATATTGCAGGAAAAGATATTCCCTCACAAGCTACTCTAGTCTTTCACGTGACTTTGGTTGATTTTCACAATCCTAAAGACAGTGTTGCCATTGAACAGGAGTTTGTTCCAGATCCCTGTCTCAGGAAAACCAAAAAAGGAGATTTTGTGAGATACCATTATAATGGCACACTTATGGATGGCACATTGTTTGATTCAAGGTACCTTTGTGTTGGCTTGTTACAAAGTTCCAGTTGGCTTTATTCTAGTGGCATTTGCAAGAGATTAAAAACAATCAAATTCTTGAGATCTTCTGATCAGATGATCTTTCTAAAAAAACTTGAGTCTTGATGTGTTTGAGTTTTAAAATATTAAGTTTTCAAAACTGAGACTTCTTTACATAAAATAGTCTCATTTCTTGAGACTTCTTTTCATGTCTAACTTGCCATGCTCCAAATCATGAGCTCTTCTGTGAAGATTAAATGAAGATGGGTACATGTCCTAATAGTTGTTCTGAAGGTGGACATGGTTCAAAATTGTTTCAGCTGAAGCTTCACAAACCTGCTGTATTGTTGCATACCTGCAAAAGGCTATTTCATTCCTAGAAGAACTTATACCACCAGTCTATGAGGTATTGAATATTTCACATCGCTTCTGAGTTATTACTATGCAGAGTGAAGTTCCTGAAGAAAAGCTTTTTGAAAAGTCTGTGATATGTCTCGAATACTATTACCCCTCTGGATGTTGTGAGCATGTGTCAGAGAGAAATAGTACAGACTGTGTCAGTCAAGTCTTCTGTTCCCTTTTTAGTTCTCTGTTGAAGTCTGGAGTGAGGAAATGACAATGTCTTTTTTTTCAGCTATTCCCGAAATCAAACTTACAATACATACATAGGGGAGGGCTACGTTATTGCGGGGATGGACGAAGGATTACTGGGCGTGTGTGTTGGAGAGAAAAGGACAATTATAATTCCACCTCACCTGGGATATGGTGAAGAAGGAATAAGTAAGTTGTGTGTAATTATATTATTTTCTCCAACTTTCTGATTTAAAAAAAATCGAAAATAAATAAATCTAAATAAAGAAAAGTCCCACAGTATTTTAAAATTGTGGTGTAACTTATGTATGCATTTCTGAATTTATTTGTTTAAAGTATTTTCTATTTTACAAAATTTGTTTAACTTGAAATTTAATGAAAATTTGTTTTAAAAAAAAAGGTTTTCTTCTTGACGGAGAGATCCTAGAATTGTTTCATATCAGTGTTAAACCATTCTAGTTAAAGTGAAAAATCAATGGCATTTGCACATTATTCAATTATTGTTATTGTTCCTAACAATAGTATTACTTAAGCATTTTGAGCCCTGGGTTCGTGTCTCTTGGACTTCTTCCTCCAGATCACTACTTTGAATCAGTAACATTTTTAAAGAATGATTGCACTAATAAATTGAATTGCTCGTCACTCAGGACTTTGTGCCAAGAGGATATTTTTTCTGGATGATAGCCAGTGTTCCTATGTCTTTCCTTTTCGTAACTGAAATAGGTGAATCTATCCCTGGCTCGGCTGTTCTAGCTTTTCATATCCATATGATTGACTTCCATAACCCAGCTGATGAAATAAAGATCAAGACCTACCACAAACCCACCAACTGCACTGTCCTGAGCAAGAAAGGAGACTACATCAAATACCACTACAATGCAACATTGATGGATGGAACAAAATTAGACTCTACGTAAGTATTGCTATTTCATTTGATTTATTGTTATGACATATACCTAAGTACAGTGAAAAGTTTTGTTTTGCAAGCAGTTCAAGCAGGTCATAACAAATGAGGACATAGAGATCATAGGGTGCTTTGATAGAGCAAGGCATACATAATTATGGCTGCATAAGAGATGCAAAACAGCAAGGTCAATATTGGATTTGAAATTAGATCCATTCAGCAATCCAATGACAGCAGGGAAGAAGCTGTTCTTGAACCTACTGATGTATCTTCTGCCTGATGGAGGAGACTGGAAACAGTGTATTACCAGGGTGGGAGGGATTTTTGATGTTGGCCGCCTTTTCATGGCAATGAGAAGTGTAAATTTAGTCCATGGATGGGAAATTGGCTTTCCTGATGGTCTGGACTGTGCATAGTTTTCTGCAGTTTCCTACAGTCCTGGCCAGATCAGTTGCTGTGCTAAGCTGTTATGCACCCAGATAGAATGCTTTCTATGATGCATCTGTAAAGGTTGGTTAGGGTCCTTATGGACATGCTGAATTTCCAAAGTCTCCTGAGGAAGAAGAGGCAACATTATGCTTTCTTGACATTTTATGTGGGACGTCTAGGATAGATTGTTGGTTATTGTCACTCCTAGGAACTTGATGGTCCTGACCTTTTCTATCTTAGTTCTGTTGGTCTAGGTAGGGGCGTGTCCTCCTTCTTTCTTCCTGAAATCAATGATCAGTTCTTTTGTCTTGCTGATATTGAGTTAGAGAGAGAAAGAGAGTGTGTGTAATATCATTGCACCATGACACCAAGCACTTGATCTCCTTCCTGTATTCTGCCTTACCATTATTTGATATCTGGCCTTCAGCAATGGTTTCATCAGCAAACTTATAGCTGGCGTTCATATGAAATTTAGTGACACGCCTGTGAGTGTACAGTAGGGGGCTAAGTACACATCCTTGCAGGGTGTCAGTGTTGAGGATTATTGCGGAGGAGATTCTGGAATGCAGTCTGTGGGTCAGAAAGCTGAGGATCAAGTTCATAGCATTATTATGGAGATGGAGTACCTTTTCTATGAGTTATTCTGATTGCGAAACTATTTCTTTCCAAATGGGAAGCTGACATACAGGGTCACTTGACACTTTAGGACGATTGTGAACTTGAACAAAATCTTGGGATTGCAGAGAGGGGAAATTTCAGGAGGAGAGTTTGGTCTAGGAGAAACTAGCATTTACAAAGTGCTGTCCCTGACCCCAGGATATCTATGCTTTATAGATAATTAACTTGTTGAAATGTAGTTACATAGGGAACATCACAGACAAGAAATGAGAGAATTTCTTGCATCACGTCAGTGACTATGTCCTAAGTAAGTACTTCCCTTGATGTGGGACATCTTGAGGTTGTCCTTGTAGATGGAGATGACCTGGGGTGTTCAGTTCCTCGGATGCTGCCTGACCTGCTGCGCTTTTCTAGCAACAATGGAAACATTTTCCCAATGTCCACTATACCCAGTATTGTGTAAGTTTCAGTCAGAACCCTCTTTGTCCCCCACAATATCCTTCTGAACTCCATCGAGTATAGTCCCAGAGTACTCGCACGCACGTTCTGTACCCCACAATGCTGTTGAAAGAATGTCAATATACTTCCAGGTTGAGAGTTTGGCAGGAACTTGCAGGTGATGTTGCAACTTCCCCCAATCTTGTGTGGCTTGCCCATCACCTCCACCCAGCAGGATCAAGATTTGGTCACTGGACTTCTTTTCCCAACTTTAAAAATTACTAGGTTTCAGCATTTTTGCTTCTGAATATTTTTTGAGGTTGTGTAAGGGTCTATAAAAATGCAAATCTTTGTTTTACATAACGTGGATAATTTATTTAATGTTCGTTGAGGAATAAATATAGGGCAGGACACTAGGTGAGAACTTCCTGCTCCCTTCCTTATAGTAACCGGGTGATTTTATTTTACGTTCAACTGAGTGGAAAAGTAAGCCCCTGGTTTAAAATTTTATTCTAAAGTCAATATAGCTGGTGTGCAGCACTTCCTCAGTAATGCACTAAGGCAATAGCCTATATTTTTGTGCCCTAGTTTTGGAGAGGAACTTGAACCCAGCACCTTTTGACTCATAGATGAAAGTACTACATATTGCATAAAGCTGTGTTTTTCTAAGTTCATTTGTGAGATTTTAATGGAAGTTATTCATGGCATGTGGGCTTCATGGACTTGATCAGAATTTATTGTCTATCCTAAGTTGCACATGAGAAAGTGGGTGTTGCAGTCCATTTACATCATAAGATCAAAAGACATAGGAGCAGAAATTAGGCCATTCTGCCCATCCAGTCTGCGCTGCCAATCATGGTGGAGAGGTTTTTCAACCCCGTTTTTCTGTTTTATACCCATAACCTTTGATCTCCTTGGCAATGAAGAACTTGTCTCTCTCTCTTTTAAATATACTCAATAACCTGGCCTCCACAGCCTTCTGTGGCAATAAATTCCACCGATTCACTACTCTCTGACTAAAGAAGTTTCTCCTTATCTCTGTTCTAAACGGTCTTCCCTTTATTCTAAGTTTGTGTCCTTGGGTCTTCGTCTCTTCTGCCAATGGAAACATTTTCCCAATGTCCACTATACCCAGTATTGTGTAAGTTTCAGTCAGAACCCTCTTTGTCCCCCACAATATCCTTCTGAACTCCATCGAGTATAGTCCCAGAGTACTCGCACGCACGTTCTGTACCCCCACAATGCTGTTGAAAGAATGTCAATATACTTCCAGGTTGAGAGTTTGGCAGGAACTTGCAGGTGATGTTGCAACTTCCCCCAATCTTGTGTGGCTTGCCCATCACCTCCACCCAGCAGGATCAAGATTTGGTCACTGGACTTCTTTTCCCAACTTTAAAAATTAATAGGTTTCAGCCTTTTTGCTTCTGAATATTTTTTGTGTCTGTGGATTTCATGGTTTTGCGAATATTTTTATTAATTAACAGGTCAATAATCTAGAGGAATTAATCCATTTTGGAGGTGATGCCCATCGTTACCTACGTAAAACTCTGTACCAGACTCTCTCAGATCGGGCTGTTTAGTGACTTGGCCATCTGAAATATATGCTCTGGCCCTTTTTGTAAATATTTCAATGTGGTTACAGGATGCTCCGTGTTAAATTTTGATGTGTTGAGAAAATGCAGAGGTTTGGTTTCCTGATTGGCTAGGGTATGTTTCAGGCCTGGCGCAGAGGAACATGGTACTAATTTGTATCCATTGTGATTTACAGCCTACACTGGTTAGATCTAGTGTGGGGGATGGGGAGAATCTGCTTCTCACAAAATCATAAGCATATGTTATAGGAGGCTTCTGCAGATCCGTCAGAAATTCCTGTCCCTTCCACAGTATATCTTTCAAAAATCCCTGCTGCTACAAATATCTACAGTTCACAAGCTAAAGTTGAGGGAGATTCTCCAGCAAGGATTAGAGAGGGAAAGAAGGGTGGAGAGGAAAGACTGACTTTGGTCTTAACCACTCTTTGTTAACTCTATTTTTCTTGTTTTAGTGTCAAATTTACATTCCCCTAGTGAGAATCAGCTTAGTAAGTCAGCTGTTACTCAGCTGTAGATTTCTTTTCTCTCTCAAAATGTTGGTTTAGAGACCTGAACACAGTATCTAGGCTAGCATGAGGGCAATTAGGGATTGGCAATTAAATACTGTTCTTGCCAGTGTGTGTATGGAAGGTGCTATGTAATACAAATTCCCTTTCCATCAGAACTCATCGCTGTAAGCACCCTGTCAGATGACATTTGCAGTCTGTATATCCAGTGAGTTATGTGTTGTGTAGAGAGCAAGCCACAGAAACATCTGTTCAGGATAGTATGGAATAAATTTGTTCTTCTCCCTTCACCTACCATCAGTCAGCTAAAGCCTCAGGTTATGGTTGTTCATTCATTTTTGTTAAGTGGGTCATGTGGAAAATAGGTGGTCTGATGGTGAAGATTTTTTATAGGCACACATGCTGACCTCATTATTTTAATTTATGAAAAACCTTTTAAACGTCAGTCCAGCTTTCAAGTGAGAATTTTCTTTCCATTGCAGCTTGTGCAGTGTTGATTTTAATTTTATTCTGTTCCTCTGCCCAGTATCATTTCAAAATCCTCAGGTAAAATGAAGTTAATGAGCAGTGAGTAAATGGATCAAGTCCTGCCATTGGAATTCACAGAATTTAGCCTCTATTTTAAATCTCTCACGCTAACCTTAATCTACATGTATTTGTACAACTTTTTAAATCATTGCAAAACAAAGTGAAATGTAAGTTGTGAGAACGAGTCAGACTGTAAAGAAATACAGATAGTGAAATAACTTCACGGATGCTGGTATGCCGTCACCAAATCGCCCTTCATTTACACATGGAGAGTCATCGCGCTGATCTGACTCTGTAAGAGCCAGCTCTCAGGATGAGTAGAACTTCTGACACTCCTGTTTATACTAGATTAACCGCCTCAGTCGGAGAACTCATTATGTCATGTCCACCTGGTTGACCTTGTTACAATCACTACAAATAGATTTTATGAATGGGCATTGGGATAGCATATGGAGTACACTGTGGGGAAATTTAATGTTATTGTCTTTGTAAGAATAGTAAAACAGAGTACTTTTTAAAAGATGTGAAAGGGGATATAAAAGTGAATTGCTGTAGCTGCTGAAAATCTGAAACAAAGAGAATGCTAGAGAAAATCAGCAAGTGTGGCAGCATCTGCAGCAAGAGAAACAGTAAATGTTTCAAGTCTGGACTTGAAATGTTAACTGTTTTTCTCTCTCCACGAGTACTGCCAGACCTGCTGACTTTCTCCAGCTTTCTCTTTTTTTGTGAAAGGGGATATGGTAGTGTAGTGGTAATGCCACTGGACTAGTAATCCAGAAAGCCAGGCTAATGCTTTACGGACACAGCTTTAAATCTTACTATAGCAGCTGGTGGAATTTAATATTTAACTGTTGTAAAAATCTGTTTCATTGATGTATTTTCGGGAAGGAAATCTGGCTCCCTCACCCTACATGTTTCTCTAGAACCACAGCAATGTTGATTCTAACTACACACTGAAATGGCCTAGCAAACCACTCAGTTCAAAGGTGTAACAAATGACCTGGGTAGTGATGTCCATGTCCCATGAAAGAATATTAATTAAAAGTTTACAGAGATATTTTGGTGTAATCATGCTGAGAGCACAAAAAGCCAGTATGCAATTGAGAAAGAAATGGCTTCTTGGCCTTTTTCTGCAAGGTTATTGAAATACAAGAATAAAGAAGTTTGCTGAAATTTTATGGTTCTTTGGTGAATTTTGTACAGTTTCAGCTTCCATGTTTAAGGAAGGATATGCATGCATTGAAGGCAATATTGCAAAAGTTCACTAGATCGGTCCTTGGAATTAGAAGGTTGTCCTATGATAATGGTTCAGGGAATTGGGTTTATGTTCTCTAGAATTTAGATCCATGAGAGGTGATTTTATTGAAACATTTAGGATTATAATGGGTTTTGAAAAGGTATTTCCCTTGGCTGGGAAATCTGTAATAACTGATGAAAGGTTTTTCCTGAAATGTTGATGCTCCTGCTCTTCGGATGCTGCCTGACTTGCTTTTTAGCCTCGGAAATTCTTAGCCCCTGGGAGGAAGTAGTTGATGAGGGTTCAAATGATGTGGCACCACTCTCTTGACTCTGATTTCCAGCATCTGCAGTCCTCACTTTCTCCTAATATACAGTAACTGTACAATTTCAGTATAAAGGGTTGATTATTTAGGACTGAGGTGAAATGAAATTTCTTTATACAAAATGTGTGAATCTTCACAATTATTGACATCAGGCACAGTCGATACACAATCATTCCATATATTTAAGGTTGACGTGGATTTTAGGTGAATCAGTGGATATTGGGAGAGGGCAGGAAAGTCGAGTTTGAAGAATCAGAGGTGCTCTGATTGAAACGTGGGATTCTTCAGGTAAATGGTGTGAGATTAATGTCTCATAGGATAGTCTAGAACTGGGGGCATAGTCTCTGAAAAAAAACTGAGATGAGAAGGAATTTCTTCTTTGGAGGCTGAGAGTCTTTGGAACCCCTGCAATAGAAAACGATGGGGGCAAAATCCTTGCTATGGCATTATGGGGAAAGGGCAAGGAAGTGGATATGGGGAATGCCATATCAGCCATAATCCTAATGAATGATGGAGCAGGCTTGAATGGGCTGAATGGCTTACTCCTTTTCCTAGTCTTATAGTCTTATGGAGTTGAAGCTAATGATCATTCATGATCCTATTTGATAGTGGAGCAGGCTCAACAAGCTCTATGATGTTTTCCTGCTCTGATTTCTTATGCCCTTAAATCACCCTGCAAACTCCTCTTTTATAATGAGTACAGCCTGATTTTGTTTTCTTTATCATATTTGTATTACTTCAATAAGCAACGGTCCAATGAATCTGCACTGTGTCCAAGAAATCACCTCACCGTGCTCTCTCTAATGCTAAGTCCAAGTACTTTAATTGTGAACTTATATAGGTTTAGCATTATATCTCTACTTCTATACATCTTGTTGCAAAAGGAATGTGAGAACAGTTGAGTATATGCAATGAGGATGAATACCATTCTGGAATGACTGAATGGCCTTTTCCATGTATGAGCTTGGATGCAGCTGTTGTTTCAAAGAGAATGTGAATTACTCAGATTCTTTGCTGATCCATTACATTTTTGAGACAAGTATACACTTGCTGTGACTGAGTCAGACGTTTAGATAATGAGTGTAAAAACCTCAGCTGTAGGTGTTTGTTCTCCTTAGCCCTTAGCTCCATGTTGAAGGATTGGTAGTGACTTGACGTCTAGCCATTTAAAAGACTAATGTTCTCAGATTCCAAAATGAGCTATGGAATACTTTAGCACTAGGCTTCATAGAATCGTGGAGGCTATTTGGCCCATCATTTCCATGCTCTGAATGATGTATCCATCTAGCATAATTCTGTCCTTACCATTGTATGTTCTGGCATATGTTCAAGTGCATATTCAACTACTTTTTAATAATGAGAATTTTTGCGGCTACCACTATTTCATGCATTGAGTTTTAAACCACCATCGTCCTTTGGAAGGGAAGTCCCTCAAAATCTGTGCTCTGAGGGTAGGGACTGCTCAGCTGAGGGTAATAGACCCTCCTGACCACTTTGTCTAGATACCTCACAATTTATACTTCAGTTGGGTCACCCTTGGCCTCTTCTGTTCCAAAGAAAACAAATCAAGCTTATCCAATCTTTCCTCAAAATACAATGAGATAAGTGATTAGAAAACCTACATTACTAATATTGGTTGTTGGGAATAATATTGGCTTAACATTAGGAAATCATCCCTACTCTTCAGATCATACTATGTCCCCTTCAGTAGGTAGATCGGTCTTTTGGTTTAGTGTAGCACCTAGTCTACTTTAAAAGCAATCATAGTCAGCAACTGCATTGAGATGCCTGACCCCTTGATCAGGAAACACCAAGACAAGTTTGACAAGAGTGATCAGGACATCAAGAATATTCTAGGCCACAAGTGCAAGGTATTCCTTAACTGGCAGCTCAACTAAAATTTGAGCATGAGGAAATAAGCTGACGGGCAACTGAAAGCCAAGGTGCCACAACAACTCCGTGACCCAAAGAATAGATTATTGGTGGAAATAGTGCAGAAAATCCAGCAACTCACCAACAATCATGACATGCACGGCTTCTTTAATGCAACCAAAGCTATCTATGGCCCGAGTACTCAGGGACCTACTGCACTTAGAGCTAAAAATGTACAGTTGCTTATCTAAAAGACAATCAAGCCTGCTGGAGAGTGCACTTTGAGGGACCTCTTCAATCAAGATGCAACCTTCAGCACAAGTATTCTTGACACCAATCCACTACTCACTACCCATTGTGATCACAGTAAACGTCCAAATCTCTGTGAGGTCAGAAAAGCCACCTGACGGATGAAAAACAAGACTTCCGGTGCAGATGGAATCCTCACTGCAGTTCTAAATTACAGAAGATAGTTTGACACACATCACAATCTCATTTTCCTTGTTTGGAAGTAAGACATCATGCCAGGTGATCTAAGGCACAACAATTGTGACCATGTTCAAGAAAGAAAACTGGTCCAATTGGAAATTAGAGGGATTTCCCTAGTATCTGCCATATCATGTGAATCCTCATCAACTACCTCCTCCCAGTGGCTAAATTAAATCTTGCCAAGTCTCAGTATGGCTTTTGCACCATCAGAATGCACAATGGACATGGTTTTTACAATGCATGAGAAATCCATGTAAAGTGTAGGGAACAGCACCAACCTGTCTACATATCCTTAGAGACAGAGTTGTACAGCATAGAAGCAGACCCTTCGGTCAAATTTGTCAATGCGGATCAGATATTAATCAAAATTAATCTAGTCCCATCTAACCCCTTCCTATTCATTTACCCATCTAGATTGCTTTTAAATGCTGTAATTGTACCAGCCTTCACCACTCCCTCTGGCAGTTCACTCCACCACCCTCTTTGTGAAAAGGTTGCGCCTTAGATCTTTTTAAATCTTTTCCCCCTCACCATAAACCTATACCCTCTAGTTCTGGACTCCCTCAACCCAGGGAAAACACCTTGTCTAATTACCCAATCCATGTCCCTCATTATTTTAGAAACCTCAATAAGATCACCTCTGAGCCTCCAACTCTCCAGGGAAAATAGCCTTAGTCTATTTAAACACTCCCTAGAGCACAAACCCTCCAACCTAGCAACATCCTTGTAAATCTAATCTGAACCCTTTCAAGAATCACAACATCCTTCCTAAAGCAGGGAGATCAGAACTGAACACCGTAATTCCAAAATTGGCCTAACCAATGTCCTGTACAGCTGTAACCTCCTAATATACTGACCAAAAAAGGCAAGTATACGAAACATCACCTTCACTATCCTGTCTACCTGTGACTCTACTTTCAAGGAACAATTAAGCTGCATTCCAAGGTCTCTTTGTTCAGCAACACTCCCCAGGACCTTACCATTTAAGTATATAAGCCCTGCCCTGATTTCCCTTTCCAAAATGCAGCATTTAACTAAATTAAACTCCATCTGCCACTCCTCGGGCCATTGGCCCATCTGATCAAGGTCCCATTGAACTCTCAGGTAACCTTCTTTTTGGTCCACTAGACCACCAGTTTAGCTGTTATCTGCAAACTTACTAACCATATCTCCTTTGTTCACATCCAAATCATTTATATAAATGATGTAAAGCAGGAGACCCTGCTCTGATCCTTGTGGCATACCTCTGGTCATGGAGCTCCAGTCCGAAAAGCAACCCACCACCACCACCCTCTCTTTCTTGCTTTCAAGTGAGTTCTGTATCCAAGGGGATAGTTCTCCCTGTTTCTCCATGTGATCCTTCGATTTCACAAAGGACATTGGTTAGGCCACTGTTGGAATATTGCGTGCAGTTCTGGTCTCCTTCCTATCGGAAAGATGTTGTAAAACTTAAAAGGGTTCAGAAAAGATCGACAAGGATGTTGTCAGGGTTGGAGGATTTGAGCGAAAGGGAGAGGTTGAATATGCTAGGGTTGTTTTCCCTGGACCTTCGGAGGCTGAGGGGTGACCTTATAGAGGTTTATAAAATCATGAGGGATATGGATAGGGTAAAAAGACAAAGTCTTTTCCCTGGGGTGGGGGAGTCCAGAAGTAGAGGGCATAGGTTTAGGGTGAGAGGGGAAAGATATAAAAGAGACTTGAGGGGCAACTTTTTCACGCAGAGGGTGGTATTTGAAGGAATGAGCTGCCAGAAGAAGTGGTGGAGGCTGGTACAATTGCAACATTTAAAGGGCATTTGGATGGGTATATGAATAGGAAGAGTTTGGAAGGATATGGGCCGATAGCTGGCAGGTGGGACTAGATTGGGTGGAGTATCTGGTCAGCATGGACGAGTTGGACCGAAAGGTTCCATACTTTACATCTCTATGACTCTAAGGCAACTCTGTCAACTGTGAGGGATTGTGGAATATCTTCCTTAAATTCAGCTGCCCACAGAAATTCATCACCATTCTCTGTCTGCTTCATGATGACACCAACAGATCCACTGCAGACCCAATACGAATGCAAACGGGGATCAAGCTTGTTGTGTGATTACATGAACAATCTTCTCCATCTTCCTTCCTTCAACATCTCACTTCATTTCCATGACGCTCCCCCTCCCAGGAGTGGAGCTACCGTACAGCACAAGTGGGAAACTATTCAAACTTCACCTTAGCCAGAACCAAGACACTCCAACTTCTGTCATCGAGCTGCAGTATGCAATATCTGTGTGTGTGCACACACAGAGAGTGAACTACAAACCATTGTCAATGCATTTATCAAAACGTATGAGAAAATTGTCCTCGGACTAAGCATCTGGTGAACAAAGAATCTCTACAATTTCACTCCTACTCCATGTCACAGCCCCTCCTCCAACATCAACATTTGTGGCGAGCCCCTGAGAACGTGCATAATTTCCCATGGCTCGGGAACCTCCGCTTGGTGTGAGCAGGTATCAATGAATTCCATTGTTGACTCCAATGTGCCAGTGCAGCCTTTGAACGCCTGAGGAATAGAATGTTCTATGTCTGAGACTTGACCTCAAACCCAGCACCACATTCATGATCTACAGAGGAACTCGTGGTCCCCACCCTCTTGTATGCATCAGAAATATGGATCCCATACATTAGACACCTGAAATCCCTGGAAGGTTATCAATAGCGCTGTCGTCGCAAACTCCTGAAAATCCACTGGCTGAATAGGTGTACCAATGTGACTGTTCTCTTCCAGGCCAACATCTGCAGCATTGAGGACCAGCTGTGATCAATAGGCCACATTTTCCTCATGTCCAGCACAAGACTGCCTTAACAAATACTCTACTCTGACCTCCGCAATGGTAAACAATTTCTCGGAGGGCAGAGGAAATGTTACATGAACTTCCTGGAAGCGTTGCTAAACAAATTAACATCCTAACTGATATGGGAATTGCTTGCCCTAGCATAAACTGAAGAGGAAACATCCAAGAAGGCACCAATGAATTGAATATCATCAAATGGAGCTCATGGAGATAAAGTGCGAGCAGTGGAAAGAGCATGCAGAATCTAGAACGCCCCTACCCCGCTATTCAAGCAAATCATCCTGAACCTGAGTGCCTGCCAAAAAACCAAACAGCATTCAATAGACAACCCTTTGATTGTATAGAATGCCTTCAACACTGCATTGAAGTTCCAGCCTAGATTAATTAGATTCCCTATAGTGCGGAAATAGACCCCTCGGCCCAACAAGTCCACACCAACTTTCCGAAGAGTAACCCGCCCAGACCCATTCCCCTACTAATGCACCTATCACTATGGGCAATTTAGCATGGCCAAATCATCTGACCTGCACATCTTTATACTGTGGGAGGGAACCGCAGCACCCGGAGGAAACCTGGGCAGACACTGGGATGATGTGCAGACTCCACGCAGACAATTGCCCTGGTCCCTGGCACTGCGACAACTGAGCCACCATGTCAAAGTTTTTGGAGCAAAGCCTCGATGTATGACTGATTTGGAAACAGGAGTTCTGTTGGTAGACTGAACAAACCAAGGCAGTTTTTCTCGAATTGGAATATTGGTTTCTGTCCTGGAATTTCTAACACACCGATTACCCAATTTTTGGATAAGATATTTTCATTCCTATTCTCTCTTTCACCCCTGCCTTCATCCACTCTCAAATTAGACAACCACTGATCAATGTCCGAAGGCAGGTTATTTGTCACCTGAACTACATAAATACGTAAGGGTTTGGCAGTTAGAAATGTAAGCTGCTGTTTTTTTTTAAATTGTTTAACATTTGTGAGCTTTGCTGACAAAGCCAGCATTTGTTGTCCATCATTAATTGTTCTTTTAATTAAGTGACTTGTTAGATCATTTAGAAAGCAAGTAAGAGTCAATTACATAACTATGGACTGAAGTCACAGGGAAGGATGGCAAATCTTATTCCCTAAAGTGAAATCAACTAAATTTTATTTTTCATGACAATTAATGGTAGCTTCATGATACCATTACTAACACTACGTTTATATTCCTGATTTATCAACTCAACCTATGTCCCCATTCTGACCTCTGGTTTATTTGTCCAGTGATATTATCAATATGCCACTAATTCTTGCTGACTCATCCAATTCAGCTTTGTTTGTGTTTTCATTTTTGTTTTAGCTTCATATATTAACCACTGACAGAATGTTAGAGTTGTTATTTATGTAAAGTTGCATTTTCTTTCAGACACAACTATGGAAAAACGTACAATGTTGTTCTGGGTTCTGGTCAAGTGGTCGTAGGGATGGACATGGGTCTGACCAATATGTGTGTTGAAGAGAAACGAACCATCATTATCCCACCTCATCTGGGTTATGGAGAGAGCGGAATTGGTACATATATTCCACTGCTATTGTTGCGTTTAAAAACCTTAAGTATAAGAACACAAGCTATGGATTTTGCTGTGAATAGTTTAATAATTGGTTGTAACAAAAATGACCTAGATGAAAACTCTTTAGCTGTAACTGATTATGTGGCCTCTATAGTCAGTCCCACTGTTGACCAAAGTGTTACTAGCACATTGCAGTGGGTCTGGAGCTAAATGGAGGTCAGACCAGGTAAGGATGGCAGATTTCCTTTCCTGAAGGACATCAGTGAACCATTTAGTTTTTATAACGATTGATAGATACAGTGCCAATAGACCTCCTTTTCATTCTAAAATTTTATTGAAGTCAAATTTCATTATTTGCCATGTTCCTACCCGGAGGATTGTCTGGGGTTCTGAACCACTCATTCAGTGACATTACTGCTATGCCACTGACTCTCCAAACTCTGGACTTTTGGCAGCACTAAAATCTAGAATTTATGACATTTTTTTCTATTCCAGCCTTCACTACATTATAGTAGTAAATGAGTCGCTGGATGTCCTTTTTTTTTATCTTGTTCATCCCATGAATCCCAACCAGGGCTGTAGGATGAGGTGAATTGTCTTTGGTCATTATGAAGACATGCTGGAACTTAAAATGACACTTTGAAGAATGAAGTGTGAAGAAAGATAATGTTTGATGGTGACATGGCTACATTAACTATTGTGATTCTATCTTGCAGCTGGAGAGGTACCGGGCAGCGCTGTGCTCATCTTTGACGTTGAGCTGGTAGAACTTGTCTCAGGTCTTCCAGAGGGCTATATGTTCGTTTGGACTACTTCACAAGTGTCTCCTGATCTCTTCCGAGAAATCGACAAAGACAAAAACAAGGAAATTTGTCTAGAAGAGGCAAGATTATTAATGGCTTTTAATGGTGAAATCTTACAGATTTAGGTAGCGTGTGCATGCATTTTTAAGAGGAAGGTGTTGATAGTAGCGATGATAGTTTTGGGGGGTTTTGAGGTTGTGGATGTGGAGTGGTGGGTGGTGTTTTTGAGGAGAGGTGAAAAAGGGCAGTTGTGAGAGTTTTCATAAAGTGGGTGAGGATGGATTTGTTTGGTAGGAGCTGTGGGAAAGGGGAATTGTGGATGTCTGAAAGTGCATTTAGGTGAATTTAGCAACAGGGCTGTTCAGGGACCTGGCTAATATTGGTTATGTGTGTGTGCAGAGGGGAGTATATGAGGAAGAGGAGGTTCTGGGGGGTATAGGCAAGTAAAACTTTCGCTGATCAGTGGTAATCCTAAAACAAAGTGGTTTTGAGCATTTGGCATATTTTTATTTTTACAAAAGGTCTTAGTTACAGATGCAACTGAAGGCATGTTCTGTTTGTAAATGTGGTGGAGTAAATAGGTCTGTTCAAAACAATAAGAGAAAATAATTATACTGTCTATATTTCTTGCAACTCGGTCAATGATATTAAGAGGTGTTATTACAGTCTTGCCAGAATTAGTACATGGCAGGAAGTGTAGAACCTAATATTCATTCCACCAAATAGAAACTCCTCTCCGAGACAGAGAAGGAACTTTCCAGGAGAAGTGCTTTAAAGTTTTTGTTCATATTTTGAGAGTACACCGTTCTATGAGTTGCTTGATGGGGCAACAGTAGAAAAAGCATGAGCACAGCATTAAAAAGCATCAATACATGGGTAAATGATGGCCTATTATCACTGGGCTGTTAATTTAGAGACCAAGATAATGTTCTGCCCACCTGGGTTTGAATCTTGCCATGGTAGATGATGGAATTTCAGTTCAATAAAAATCTGAAAGTCGAATGATGACCAGTTGTCAGGAAAAACCCAGCTAGTTCACTAATGTCTTTTAGAGAGGGAAGCTGCCTTCCTTACCTGGTCTGACCTACATGTGACTGCAGACTCCCAGCCATGTAGTTGGCACTCAACTGCCTCTAGGTAATTGGGGATGGACAACAAATACTGGCCTAACCAGCAACACCATGTCCTATGAATGATTTAAAAAAAACCTTTCATAAGCACAGGATATCTCTGAGTGCTTTAGAATCAATCATAGAAATTGTTGAATCTTACTACACATAAAGGGGCCATTTGTTTCCTGCCAATTCTTTGAAAGAGTTCCCTCCCTTTCTATTAGAGTCATAGGATAATATAGCGTGGAAATGGCCCCTTCAGCCCAAACTGGTCAATGCTGACCATGTGCCCACACAGCATCCATGTACATATCCAAATGTTTTTTAAATCTTACTACTGCACCTGTCTTAACCACTTTTTCTGGCAGCCCATTCCATATACGCACCACTCCCTGTGTGAAGAAGTTGCCCCTCAGGTCCTTCCTAATCTTTCCCCTCTCGTCTTAAACCTATATCTTCTAGTTTTCAATTCCCCGTTCCTGGGAAAAAAGACCATATGCATTCATCCTATCTATACCCCTCATGATGTTATGCTCTTCAATAAGGCCACCTACGTTTCAAGGAATAAAGTCCTATCCTGGCCAACCTCTCCCTATAACTTAGGCCCAGGGCTCATGCCCGAAATGTCGATTCTCCTGCTCCTTGGATGCTGCCTGACCTGCTGCGCTTTTCCAGCAACACATTTTCAGCTCTGATCTTCAGCATCTGCAGTCCTCACTTTCTCCTAGTCATGGCAACATCCTTGTAAACCATCTTTGAACTTTTCCAGTTTAACTTTATCTTTCCTATAACAAGGTGACCAAAACCGTATACAATACTCCAACTGCGGCCTCACCAGCGATTAATTCAACTGTAAAATAACATCCCAACTCTTATACTCATTGCCTTGACTGATAAAGATCAGCATGCTAAATACCTCCTTCATCACCCTGCCTACCTGTGACACTGTTTTCAAAGAACTCTGTACTTGTAATCTTGGGTACTTCTGTCCCACAACACTCCTCAGGACCTTACCATTTACTGTAGAAGTCTTTGGTTTGACTTTCCAAAATGCAACACCTCACACTTATCTATATTGAATTGCATTTGCCCATCTTCAGCCCACTTCCCCATCTGATCAAGATCCCTCTGTAATTTTTGATAACCTTTCTCGCTATCAAGATACCTCCTAATTTTGTATCATCCACAAACTTATGAATCATGCTTTCTACATTCACATCCTGATCACTTCTGTAAAGAACAAATAACAAAGGTCCCAGCACTGATTCCCTGTGACACGTCACGAGTCACAGACTTCCTGTCCAAGAAACAACCTTCAACCATCACCCTTTGATTCCTACCATTGAGCCTACCATTTTGAATCCAATTAATTAACTCTCCTGAGATCCCATGCAACCTAACCTTCATGGCTAGCCTGCTGTGCGGGACCTTGTCAAAGGCCTTACTAAAGTCCATGTAGATAAATCCACTGTCCTTCATTCATCTATCCACATGGTTACCTCTTTGAAAAACTCTGAAAGATTTGTCAGATGTGACTTCCAGTGTACAAATGCATGCTGGTTATCCCAAATTAGACCTTGACTATCCAAATGTTGGTTTTATCCCTCCGTATCCTCTCCAACAACTTGCCTGTTACTGATGTCAGGCTCACTGGCCTGTAGTTTCCTGGCTTGTCTTTGCTACCTTTCTGAAGCAATGGAACAACATTAACCATCCTCTAGCCTTCCAGAACTTCACCAGTAGCTAAAGATGAAGCAAAGATCTCTGTCTGCAATTTCTTCCCTAGCTTCCCACAACATCCGAGGATGGACTTGATCAAGCCCAGGGGATGTATCCACCTTAATGTACTTTAAGGCTATAAAATCTCCTCTCTAGTATGTATGCAGTCCAAAACATCTCTATTTATTTCCCTTATTTTCTTAGCATCCGTGATTCTCTCCTCAGTAAACACTGAGGAAAATATTCATTAAGAATCTCTCCCATCTCCTGTGGCTCCACACATAGACAGCTATGCTGATGTTTAAGAGGACCTATTCTCTCCCTAGCCACTCTTTTACTTTTGATGTAGCTATAGAACCTCTTGGGATTATATTTACCCTTATCTGCCAGATCCATCTCCTGCCCCCTTTGTGCTCTTCTGATTTCTCTCTTAAATAAGCTCCAACACTTTTTGTAGTCATCTGGAGATTCACTTGAGGCTGATAGCTTAAACCCAATGTATGTCTTTTTCTTTTTCTGACCAGAACACAATACTTCTCAACACCCAGGGATACCTAAACCTGCCAGTTTTTCCCTTCACCGTAACGGGGACATACAGTCACTGGACTCTTGATATGATGCTTTTAAAAGCCTCTAATTTGCCAGTCGGTCCTTTTCCTTCAAACAGATTCATCCAATCGACCTCTGCTAGATCCTGCTTAATGGCCCTAAATTGATCCTGCTCTTAATCTATGGACATGTCCTGTCTTTATTTATAACTATGTTAAAACTAAGAGTTTTGGTCACAGGATCCAAAGTGCTCTCCACCTGACACTTCAGTCACTTGTTGGACCTTGCTTTCTAAGAGGAGGTCCAGTGTTGCCCTCTACATATTGATTAGGAAACTTTCTTTGATATATTTGACAAATTCTACCCCATTCGGGCCTTTTACACTTTGGCTGAGTCAATACAGGGGCAATTAAAATCTCCAACCAATACTACTCTATTACTCCTACAGTTATCTAAATCTCTCTACACATCTGCTCCTTTAATACCTGCTGGCTATTTGGGTCTCTATAATAGAGTCCCAACAAAGTGACCATCCATTCTTGTTTTTAAGTATGGCCTCATTTGATGACCCCCTTAAGAACATCCCCTCTCAGCACTGTTGTTATGTCAAAAGGGCAACTCTCCCTCCTCACTTACTTGTACTTTTGTCATGCCTGTAGGTTCTGAAACCTGGAACGTTGAGCATCCAGTCTCTCAGCCATGTTTCTGTTATGGCTTTAATGTTACTTTATATCCATGCATTTTTCCACTTCCAAATATTTAAAGTGCATGTGGAAAAGTATGAGAAGCATACAATACAGCATTTATGTAGCTTTATCTCATGTTTTTTCTGCCAAATAACTATTTTCAAAAATGTTCAAGTAATACGATCCTGAACTGTCTCACCCAGTTGATATTATGTAGTCCTTTTCTTTGTGAAAGTTCTCTCAGCTGGATATCAGGAAGAGTGAAATCATTGCGCAAGATTTAACTAGGGTTTGGGAGTTGAAGGCATGGAACAACCACAGCGGAACTGGGTCAGATCCTGACCCCATCGCACCGTAGGTGCACTTTACCAGCAGTAGTACAGCATGTAAGAGGCTGACCATCTCAAAGAGGTTGGTAGCTGACTTACAGTTGCGAAAGCCTATTAAAGAAGATTTTATGTTAAGGTTAAATAAGTGAAGTGACCGAGCAGCAGGACAGGAGGGAAAGTCACATGGCAAGTCGGGGTTGGGGGGAGTAGTGGTCATGGTGGTGGCTGTGGGTACAGAAGGTATTACTTAAGGCCTCCAGTGACCTTCTTGTTAGGGTTTTCCCTGGCTCAGTTCTCATAGTCTCTCGCATTTCTCGGTGGCAACCCTCCTGGTGGTGCTGACAATGTTTCAGAACTACAAAAAAGGCCTTAATTAGTTGAGAGGTACAGATAGAAGCCAAATAGGAAGCTACTTGTTGTAAAATAGCTGAGCAGGTTCCACTACTGGTATTTCAATGTTTAGGTCTGATTTTTACACCGATGTCCTTGTAAAATTTACCCAACTGTTTGTGGGTCCCTTTCACAAACTCTGATTCTTAGCTACCAATTTCATCCCCCTCATGCTGACTGTTTGAGGTTGAACCAAAATGTTTGCAACTTTGCTGTCACATTTTTACCAAGGTGAGCTTCCAAAAAGTCTGTTTTGAACTCTATACTATTTCCTAATTATGCTTCTGTCTCAACTCATCTGCACTTGAAACCTTCACCCTTGTCTAGGTATCCAATTACCTCTGGACTTGGCTATTTCAATGTGCTTCTAGCTAACTGTCTGAATTCTACCCTCCACCAATTTGAGATTATCCAAAACTCTTGTTCATATCTTAACTCTCACCTAACTCTGGGGAGGTGATGGTCTTGTGATATTATCGCTGGACTGATAATCCAGAAACCCAAGTAATGTTCTGAGGACCTAGGTTTGAATCCTACCATTGCAGATGGTGGAATTTGAATTCATTAGAAAAAAATCTGGAATTAAGAATCTGATGACAATCGTGAAACTATTGTCAATTGTTGGAAAAAAACATCTGGATGACTAATGTTCTTTAGGGAAGGAAATTGTCATCCTTACCTGGTCTGGCCTACATGTGACTCCAGAACCACAGCAATATGGTTGACTCTTAACCATCCTCTCATGCCCTCATCCTGTGAATGAATAAAAAAGACAAGTGCCATTCACTTGTCACCCCTGTGCTTGCTGATCTGTATTTCTTTTATTAGATTAGATTCCCTATAGTGTGGAAACAGGCCTGTCGGCCCAATCAGTCCACACCGACCCTCTGAAGATTAAGCCACCCATACCCATTTCCCTCTGACTAATGCACCTAATGGCCAATTCATCTGACCTGCACATCTTTGGACTGTGGGAGGAAACCAGAGCACCTGGAGAAAACCCACGCAGACACGGGGAGAATGTGCAAATTCCACATAGATAGTCGCCCGAGGCTGGAATCGAACCTGGGACCCTGGTGCTGTGAGGCAGCAGTGCTAACCTATTGGCTTGTGCTCAAGCATGATTAAGTGATTAAAAGTCATGTTTTCAAATCCCTCCAAGATTTTGCTCCTCACTGTATATGTAATCTCCTCCAGCCCCAAAACCTCCAAGATATCTGCCCTCTGTCAATTTTTGGCTATCCCAATTTTAATCGCTCCACTGTTGATCACCATTCTTTCGGGGGTGGAAGGCCCAAGGTCTGGGATTTTCTCCCTTGACATTTCGTTTTTCTTCTTCTTTTAAGATACTCCTTAAAATCTAAGTCTTCGACCAAGATTTTGATCCTAATATCACCTTGTGGTATGATGTCAAATTGTTTTCAATAATGGATTTGTGAAGCACCTTGGAATATTTTACTTCTTTAAAGGTGCCCTGTAAATATGCTTTGTTGTTGAAGTGTTGTCATTGTTATAAATAGGAACATACGTATAGGCCAGGACACTGAGGAGGACTCCTTTATTTGTTCTAATATATACTCTTAACACTCACTGCTGACTAGAAAGCTGTTAGAAACAACTGTGAATGCAAACATGACCCATACTGCAGACTCTTGTGCATGCACAACTATTCCTGACATCTTTCCAGCCAGTGACAAGAGCATCATTGAAGTTTTTAAAAATCTCCACAAAATGTGGTATTGGAGCACAAGAGAATTCTAATTACTGTGATTGCATAAGGTATGAACAGATGTGAGCAGAGGCTGGTTGCAAAGTCTTTAAATATTTTGATTCCGGTAACTAGGATGGGGCTGCATGATTAGTACAAAAAAAATCTCTGAAGTGTTTCATGTTTAGAAATATAATACATGTAATGTTTCAGAATTATACAATTGTTGCTTCCTAAGGGTTTCTTGTGGAGCTCAAACTTGGGTTGGAAAGGCTTTGTGCAGTGAGTTTGTCTGCAGTCCACTTTGTTCAGTTAGTGGTTATTGGGAGTCTTAATCTTAGGGTCATGGCTTCAAGTCCAACATTGGATCGTGATTTTCTTACTTATCACTGAAGAAAGATATGTAACTGAATGAATGTGTATTTGCTTTGTAAAGAAACAATTTTTTTTTCACTAAAGATGAACTCCTATTTCCAGCAATTCAACAGATAGATTTCTTAAATTGGATCAGTGTAGGAGTTCATCTTTGTCTAAAAATCTTATAGTGATAAAATTTGACGGTTAACAATGTTGGGAAAAAAATTAAAATAATTTAATAGCATTATTCTTGCCATTACAATAATATGAATTTTAAAATGGCTGCTTATTTTCTTCTATTAATTGATTATGTTGTAAAGGGAAAACAGCTTGCACAAAACATAAGACATAGAAAGAAGACACTAATGGAAACAAATTGCTGAATCTTGATTTCCAAAAGCTGATTAGTTGGGATTGTTGGGGGAAAAAAAATGTGAAAATCTAAAACAGAGGTGCACTTCAAAGCATCACTCTAAACCATCAGATTGGCACTAACACCGTAACTGCACATGTGCAGTAAATACTCGCTGTAGTGTTGTGACACAAGTAAACACAACCTTTTGGATAATACATAGAATCTTTTGTATCCATTTGCTTAATGTTTTGTTTTAAGTTGAGCGCCTTCTACAATGAAATGCTGCCTTAACAGGCAGTGCTATCTTGGTACTACCATTGGCAGAAATAACTGAGACTTAGTGCTGAATTCTACAAAGCATGACTTGAACCAATGACTTTCTAACTCAAGACAGGAATGCTATTCTCTGAGTCAAAACTCATGCTTTGAAAAACAAAACACCTTGCTTTATTTTTCAGCATAAGTGGTGTGAGTAATAGCTTTGGTCAGCTCTTTTTGTTTTTATGATTTGTTATAAAATCTACTACTTTCCTTCTTGCAGTTCTCCGAATATATCCTCATGCAAGTGGAGAGTGGACAGGGGAAACTGGCCCCTGGTTTTCCACCAGACAAAATCATAGAGAACATATTTTCCAATCAGGATCGGAACGGAGATGGCAATATAAGTGCAGATGAGTTCAAATTGAAGGAAGAGGAGACCAATCATCATGATGAACTATAAGGTCAAGTGTACACATCTATGTTGAGTGGAAAAGTAAAGAGTTAACCTGTGGTTTGTTGGTTGGGAGGTAGGTTTTGCCCATTTCCCATTTTGGAACTTAAATATAAAACTTAATTGGTGACATTGAAAGCCCTGATTTGAAATTTATATTTTGGATGGAGGAGTCACTCACTCCTGAGCGTAGTTGATCCATGGTGTTTCACCTTTAAACAGTGTTCTTTGAATTTTAGTCTATCTTAATAAGGAGAAATGTTTCCTCATCTTATACGCTCCAAATTTGTTTTACCTGAACTATTTTATCATTTCACGTGCAGTTCAGAAACAATCAACAATCACAACTTTGTGCCAAAAGATTTAAATTTTCCATTAGTATGTAAAAGCATATCATGCAGCTTAATTATAATTTTTTTTAGTCTGTCAATCAATCATTATTCAATGAGAGGCGGTCAGATATTATATCCTGAGTGACCAGGAATGATTGCTAGTATGCAACACATCAGTAGAAAGCAGAGACTCAGTGCCTTTGCCTAACACATGACTTAAGATGCATAATTTTGTTAGAATTTACACGCCCTCCATCCATAAAATGAATGTAGGGAGGAAAAGCATGGTAGCAGTTGCAATGGGTCTGACTCTGTGAGGCATTTTCTCAAAGTAGGCACTTGTATTCAGCTTCCTAAACTTAGTAAATGAGTAATGGATGTAGCCTTTAAATGATGGTATGCACCTCCAACAATATAAGTTCCCAAAACTGGATCACAACCTGCAATGACCGACTCGTATTGCTCGCAATATCAACTATGAAATCATGATTCAGGTGATACAGTCCGTCAATCAGCTGTGAGCCCAAATTGACGTACACATGCAGTAATTTCTTTTTGCCTTAGTTCAATGGATGCAGTGTAATGAATTTGGCTTGATCACGGTCTACAGAATAGTAAGTGAATAAAGCATTGATGTCAGTTCTCCAGCTTCCCCCCACTTTGCTTTCATTTTGAAATCATATTAATTTTCAAGTTTAATAATTCTGGGAAGCAATACTGTAAGAGTAAACTCACTGCCTATTGAAATGTGGAATTGTCACTTCAAGGCCCACCAGACGGTGAAAGCATTGGAGGAGTACACTGCTCATATTGTAGTTGTGATGACATGTAATATGATGTCTAAAGGTATGCATCATTTTACATTTCTTTCCCATATCCCAAGGTTTTGGGCTGTGTTCCCATCCTCCAACCTGAAAACAATACTAGAACAAAGATTCAAAAAAATTTGCTTTAAAAAAAATTAACATTAAGCATACCCAATTGTATATCATCTTAACAGACTAATGCCAAATGAACACATATGGAAAACAAGCTGCTAGTGTTGTGGCTGATAATTTAATTTGCAAATATATTCTTTGTTGCTGCAGTGCTACAGTGAAAGAACAAGGGAGTTGGACTAAAGGAATAGTAATTTCAAAGAGCCATTACAGGCTTGAGGGCTGAATGATCCCTGTGTTTTAAGATTCCATTTTTCATAAAACACTTCCTCTTGTGCACATTAGTGTTAGAGTCATAGAGATGTACAGCACAGAAACAGACCCTTCGGTCCAAGCCAACCAGCACTTGGCCCATAGCCCTCTAAACCCTTCCTATTCATACACCCATCCAGATGACTTTTAATGCTGTAATTGTACCAGCCTCCACCACTTCCTCTGGCAGCTCACACACACACACACCACCTTCTGCGTGAAAAAGTTGCCCCGTAGGTCCCTTTTATATCTTTCCCCTCTCACCCTAAACCTACACCCTCTAGTTCTGGACTCTCCCATCCTAGGGAAAAGGACTCATGATTTTTAAGATCACCCCTCAATCTTTGACTCTCCAGGGAAAATAGTCCCAGTCTGTTCAGAATTTTCCAATTGCTCAGTTACCTCCAACCCTTGTAACAACCTTGTAAATCTTGTCTGAACCCTTTCAAGTTTCACAACAACCTTCCGATAGGGAGGAAACCAGAATTGCGTGCAATATTCCAACAGTGGCCTAACCAATGTCCTGTACATACGCAACATGACTTCCCAACTCCTCAGTACTCTGACCAAAGAAGGAAAGCCTACCAAAAGCCGCCTTCACTATCCTATCTACTTGTGACTCAACTTCTAAGGAATTATGAACAAGGTCGCTTTGTTTAGTAACACTCCATGGGACTTTACCATTAAGTGTAAGTACCGTTAACTGCTCTGATTTGCTTTTCCAAAATGCAGCACTTCACATTTATCTAAATTAAATCAAAATCCATCTGCTTTTCATTTTTCTGTGACTCTTGTGAAATAAATGTACAGATGAAACTAACAGTGAAATCTGTTCTCAGTTCTTGCTATAGTGCAGCCACAACAGATGAGACCTCTACAACTAGTTGTAATTTATTTCGAGAACACAAAAATCAGGTCACAAACCATTAGTGTTGGTTGTCTTATTTCTGGACTTATTCTGTAATTCTCTAGTGGGGTTCTCATAGCTCTAATTATTTCTCAATTATTCTCAATAATCTGATGGCTACTCTCAAAAGAACTGTTTTTCTTTTACTAATGGAAGAACTGGTTAGCTCATTTGGGGCTTGGATAGCATGAACAATAAAGTCCTGCATCCTCTACTGAAGACGTCTATTACAAATTCAAGGTAATTTGAGAATTTATGGTGAGTAGAGGGTACATGAGGAAAAACCTTTATATCCAGAGGGTGGTGGGTGTCTGGAATTCATTGCCCAGCTTGGGGATGGAGGCAGAAACCCACAAACCATTTAAAAGAAATCTTGATCTGCACCTGAAATGTTGTAATTTGCAAGCCTATGAACCAAGTGCTGGTAATTGGAATTAGAATGGGCACAGGTTTATTTAACTTGCATAGACACATTGGGCCGAATTATAGCACAGAAAGGGGTCATTCCCCTATAGTTATATAGGGATGTAATTCTATATGTAAAGCCCTAGATGGCTAACGAATGAAATAGAAGCTAAGTGTTGGAGAAATGTGGCAGTTCTGGCAGCATCTATGGAGCGAGAAAGAGTTACTGTTTTGGTTCTGATATCTGGTCATATTGGACTTGAACCATTAACTGTTTTTTCTCTCTCCACAGCTGTTGCCAGACCTGCTGAGTTTCTCTAACTCTGTTTTTATTTCAGATCTCCAGCATACTCAGTGATTTGTTTTTTTTCTAGTGTATGGATCAGATTGATGCCAACAGCAATAGGTTTAACTCCTGTTCTGGCAGTAGTCTGAGGGTCTGTCTCCTTGTTGTACCTGTTGTGAAATGCCATGACATTTTCCCATAGTTTAGTGAATAGTCATTACGGATCTACGTTTGACAGAGTAATCAAAAAACAACTTGCTAATCATAACCAGTCAAAAGCTGAACATCACTTTCCAATTGGAAGCCAAGAGTTTGAAGCATATGTAAAGATGGAGTTTTCTCAAGAAAGCTTAGCTCTTTCCCTCATTGTAACTAGCTTCTGTTAAACAATTTGTTCCTAATCTGTAGAGTTTATCAACTGCAGGGAAAATAAATTTGTTGCTGTTTGATTCCATGTAATTCAAGTCATGGAAGGACTGTCCTTTCTAAAACCAAAAATGTAGCCAATTGTTAGCCTAGCAAGATTGGAACAGCCCTAAACTTCGTGCTTCACATCATCTGAATATTCATTATGGACTTGAAAGATCCACAGAACATTTGGCAGCATCAATATTCTTTATCATCTAACTGTGATACATCCTGAGCAGTTGTCTTCAACAATGTCTTTTGCTTAATCATCACTTACTGGACCGGGGTGTTTGAACACAGATCTGTTGCTATCAGAATCCTGTTCTCTGGGACTCCACTCTGCAGCTCCAATGTAGAATTTGAAAGCCCCATTCAAGGCTTCATAGTGCTGTCATTCCAATAGATCAAGACTTTGGTCTGATGTGTGAACAGGAAGTGGCCGTCAGTTTCTTGAACCTCCTCCATTGTTCAGTTAGATTGTGGCACAGGTCAATTTTCCTCACAATGTTTGGATCATTGTCTAACAAAAATCAATCTTTGTAAAACTTCAACCTTCACAGTCTTTTACAGGAGATATTTACAAATTACCATTACCCTTTATGTAACAGAATATTTAGTGTTCCACCTGAGTTATCTTGCTCTAATTGTAAGATCACATTTCATTGTTTCGTATTCCTCAATTGGAAGAAATAATTTCTCAGCGTACCCACCACATTCCTGTCATTTTAGTGCCAATAATCAGGACCCAAGATTATGCAACCTGTCATTGTACTTGAATCCTGCAAGATCTGGTATTGTTGTGGTGAATTTGTACTCTATATTCTCCGAAGTCATTGCACTGTCAAACTTGAACAAAATTACTCCACATGAGGTCTACCCAAGGCTCTGTACAACTGAACTATCAATTCTCCCTTTTGAATTCAGAGCTGCCTTTGAAACTTGGCAGCACTCCAATAGCCTTTTTAATTGTTGTCTGACTTCAAAGCATTCCAAAGACAACTCCTTGAGGGTAAACAAAGTTTCAGCCTTCAGATAAAAGGATTTGCTGATTCTTGTGTTTTGAAGTAGAAATTTTTACAGCACTGCTCAATTATGGAGAAACAAGTTTTCATTTTTAAAAACATCTTTTTGACTTTTCAAGAAACTAAATAAGTCTGCAGAAAACTCATGCTTTAATAGAGAGAGTTTTTTGTGCAATTTATTTATAATTGAGTTGAAGCATTTAATATTTTTCTGCAGTCAAAGTGTGGCACTAGAAAAGTACAGTAGAAGATCAGGCCACATTTGAGGAGCAGGAGAGTTGACGCTTCGGGCGTAAGCCCTTTAAGAATTGTTGGGGGGGATGTTGAATGTGCTAGAGATAAATAGAAGCGGGGGAGGTAGCTGGGAACACAATAGATAGATGCAAGTGGGGGTGATTGACAGGTCAGTGGGGAGGTTCGAGCGGATAGGTTGGAAGGAAGATGGACAGATGAAGAGGGCAGTGCTGAATTGGAGGGTAGAATCTGGGATGAGATGGGGGACAGGAGACATGATGTACATATATTTGGACAGGCAAGGACTGATTAGGGATAGTCAACATGGCTTTGTGCATGGGAAATCATGTCTCACAAACTTGATTGAATTTTTTGAAGAAGTAACAAAGAGGATTGATGAGGGCAGATCGGTAGATGAGATCTTCAATAAGGCATTCAACAAGGTTTCCCATGGGAGATTGGTTAGCAAGGTTAGATCTCATGGAATACAGGGAGAACTAGCCATTTGGATATAGAACTGGCTCAAAGGTAGAAGACAGAGAGTGGTGGTGGAGGGTTGGTTTTCAGACTGGAGGCCTGTGACCAGTGGAGTGCCACAAGGTTCAGTGCTGGGTCCACTACTTTTCATCATTTATATAAATAATTTGGATGTGAGCATAAGAGGTACAATCAGTAAGTTTGAAGATGATACCAAAATTGGAGGTGTAGTGGACAGTGAAGAATGTTACCTCAGATTACAATGGAATCTTGATCAGATGGGCCAATGAGCTGAGAAGTGGTAGATGGAGTTTAATTGAGGTAAGTGCAAGGTGCTGCATTTTGGGAAAGCAAACCTTAGCAGGACCTATACACTTATACAGGTCGTAGGAAGTGTTGCTAAACAAGGAGACTTTGGAGTGCAGGTTCATGGCTCCTTGAAAGTGGAGTCGCAAGTAGATAGGACAGTGAAGAAGGTGTTTAATATGTTTTCCTTTATTGGTCAGAGTACTGAGTACAGGGATGGGAGGACATGTTGCGGCTGTATAGGACATTGATTAGGCCACTGTTGGAATATTACGTGCAATTCTGATCTCCTTCCTATTGGAAAGATGTTGTGAAACGTTAAAGGATTCAGAAAAGATTTACAAGCATGTTGTCAGGTTTGGAGGATTTGAGCTGATGCGAGAGGTTGAATAGGCTAGGGCTGTTTTCCCTGGAGCATTGCAGGCTGAGGGGTGACCTCCTAGAGGTTTATAAAATCATGAGGGACAGGGATAGGATAAATAGACAAAGTTTTTTTCCCTCGGGTGGGGAGTCCGGAACGAGAGGGCATAGGTTTAGGGTGAGAGGGCAAAAATATAAAAGAGACCTAAGGGGCAATTCTTTCACACACAGGGTGGTATGAATATGGAATGAGCTACCAGAGGAAGTGGTGGAGGCTGGTACAATTGCAACATTTAAAAGGCATCTGGATGGTATATGAATTGGAAGGGTTTGGAGGGATATGGGCCAGGTGCTGGCAGATGGGACTAGATTGGGTTGGGATATCTGGTCGGCATGGACGAATTGGACCAAAGGGTCTGTTTCTGTCCTGTAAATCTCTGTGACTAGTGAGGTCAATGTTGATGTGTGGTTGAAGGGTCCCAAGTTGCAAGATGAGGTGTTCTTCCTCCATTTCTCTGCAGTTTAAAATTATGCAGTTTATAATGAATATTAAATTCTTTGCTTTTGGCAAATACTACACAATTTACTTTAAAAATTCCACGATCAGTCCAATTATTTGCTGTTTAGTCAAATTCAGACAAATGTTGTCAATAAATGGTGCCATGTAGTACATGGGCATGCTGTGGTGAATAAATGGAAGCAGTTTGGATGTTTCTTTGAATTTTTGTGTTTTTAAGTTCTGCTGTATTTATGTAAACAGCTGACTCTGGCATGGTATATCTCAATTTTGTATATCTTCCATCTATGGAGTGATTTTAAATTGTTGGAATTTCAGTGGTTATGCACTGGCACTTTGGTCACGTAGAATGAAGAATTTTATTAGACAACTGAAATACTGAAAGGTACATCAATTCAAATCTTGTACCCAGTTACTGTATTTATAACATTCCACAAACTGGAGGAGGCAAGGAATTTACATTATGCTTTGATAGTGATATAGGGCAGATTACACTTGAAGCAGTGATTCATTCAGCTATTTGCTATCCAGATCTAGTTCTTTGACGTTTGTTTTGATGAATTCTTTTATTAACATTCACCTTCAGCATTTTGTCTGAAGTTTGAGGGCTGAGGTCATGGATCATTTTACCTTGAACAAAACTTCCATTTAATTAAGTCAAAAGTCCATCCCAATCCAACACTGGCATCTCCATATCCTTGTTAAAGGTAGCATTGGAAGCACGGGATATTGGCTGGGCAAGGGAAGAGGTGTAAGGGAGGTGAGATCTTTTTTGCTTTTTCATTTATTTCGCTGATTATTCATATGTTGAACATATTATTCCTGTACAGGGCATTTCACATTCCAATGTACACAGTGAAATTTGTCCACATTGTAATTCAACTTTTTGTCCACTTTCAATCTTTGCAGATTCTTTTTATCCTCTTCATAATGTGGCTTTCCTATCTAAATATTGTAAGAAATTTAGTAACAATACAGTCAGCCGCCTCCATTAATACAGCTAGCAAATAGATTTTGATTAGATTAGACTTAGTGTGGAAACAGGCCCTTCGGCCCAACAAGTCCACACCGACCCGCCGAAGCGCAACCCACCCATACCCCTACATTTACCCCTTACCTAACACTACGGGCAATTTAGCTTGGCCAATTCACCTGACCCGCACATCTTTGGACTGTGGGAGGAAACCGGAGCACCCAGAGGAAACCCACGCAGACACAGGGAGAACGTGCAAACTCCACACAGTCAGTCGCCTGAGTCGGGAATTGAACCCGGGTCTACAGGCGCTGTGAGGCAGCAGTGCTAACCACTGTGCCGCCCATAAACTAAAACTTCTAGTACTCCACTAGTTATAGCTTTCCATCCTAAAAATGAGCCATTTATCCCAAGTAAGCTTTGTTCATTAGCTTATACTCTGTCTATGATAATCTATTTTCCTAAACAACAGACTCTACCTTTTACATGACAACTTTTGTAAATCCCATTCACCCTACCTGGCTGCTTGTTATCCACCCTATTTATTAATACTTCAAAGAACTATATTAATTTGTCAAACACAATCTCTCTTTTTCGAAACCAAGTGTACTACCTGATATTGCAGGGTTAAAATGAAGACTGCAGATGCTGGTGAGGAGAGGCGAGAGAGTGGTGCTGGAAAAACACAGGAGGTCAGTTAGCATCTGCGGAGCAGAAGAATCGACATTTTGGGTTTAATCCCTTCATCAGGAATGAGGCTTATGGGTCGGAGCTGAGAGCTAAATTGGGGGTTGGTGGATGAAGGTGAGAGAGAAGTTGATTAGGTCAGAAGGGGGAAACCAATACCTCCTGATGCATGGAGGAGGAACACATCATATTCCACCTTGGGACCCTGCAACCACATGAGATAAATGTGAATTTCAACAGCTTCCTCATTTCCCCTCCCACCATATTATCCCAGTCCTGAGCCTCCAATTCAGCACCACGTTCTGGACCTGTCCATTCATTCTTCTTCTCTTCCCCCCCCCCCCCAGCCTATCACCTTCTCCCTCACCTTCATCCACCTATCGCTGTCTCAACTACCTTGGAGGAAAGTAAGCCTGAGGATGGGCTACCCAGCTGCTATCTATGAGTGATGTTTCATTACTTTCAAGGGTAAAATTATTGCAAAGACATTTCATTTAAAATTTCTCAAGTTTTGAACAATTGTGGAAAATCAATTTATTCAACTTATTTCAAGTTTTGTGCAAATACCTAGAATGTTTCTTTTAAGGTGGCTATTGCAAAGTCATTCTGGATATTGGAATTTCTTTAAATCTAGTTTATGACTTGATAATTGCTCACTGTAGGCCCCTGCTGGGTGGTTTGAACAGTGTCCAGATTGAGAAAAAAGGCTGTCCTGAAAAGAACTATCTTGTTAAGTTCAGAGTCCTTCTAGAAATAATTGAAGGAACTTCTCACTATTGTACTTCCTGAGCAAACAGTCCTCAGAGATTCCAGAGACAACTGTGCATGATTGACAACTGGAACATTCAACACTCTTTTATTCTCCCTTTAAGAGTCACCATAGTGGCCAGAAAATGTCTTCTTTTATAGTTAATCTCTGAAGAAATTATTTTCCTGACTTTTTTCTATCTTATTTAGAAAAATAGACAATTAATCCTTCCAAGTTATAGATTATATGCTAACCAGTTATTGCATTCTTTCATTGTTTAATAAAAGAATAATCACATTTAATAATCTGGTTGATAATTTTTTTTTAATTTAAAACTTAAGGCATTTGATTTATCATCTTGTTAACTTGGAAAAGTATTTTATGCTGTGATCTGTTGAGTAACAATGCACTTTTCTAGCTTCACTGATAGGAAAGTTACAACTAACAAAAACAGAAGTTGCTGGAAAAGCTCAGCAGCTCTGAAAGCAACTGAAGAGAAATCAAACTTAATGTTTCAGGACATGACCTTTCCTTAGAACATATCTAATACAGGTTGTCAGGTTCAGGGCATTTGTCAGCCTTAAATCCTAGTGATTAGTTTTATGTTTCTTTGTCCACATGCTTTTTGATTTTCCATTGAAGACTTAAAAAAAAACAAATCCAGACAAGAATTACCTAGGAAGGGAGTGGTAATATTTATGACATTGTCTGTAAGATACTATCCTATGAACAGCATCATAATTATTGTGCTGCATGACCATTCTATGACACAGACTTACTAACTGCTGGTGACTAGTGTCAAAGCTGAGAGAACTTTGCAGAAACAACAGCATTAGGTTCCATATTGTCATTTCCAGTGACTAGGAACTACTGCAAAGTCCATCTGGTTTCATTCCTTTAGACTTCATGGCAGTTTTATACAATTGAGCTCATTTCAGAGGGCAGTTAAAGAGTCAGCCATAGGCCAAGTCACCTTAAGGCTAAACGACTCATGGAACCAGTGACTCACATGAATTGTTACAATGGTTTCATGGTCAGCATTACCAATGACTGGTTTTGTTGAATTTCTACCAGCTGGAGGTTATTCTGGATTACAAGTTCACTAGCATCACCACTATAGCACTGACGCTCTAGAACACTAGTCTCTGCATAATTCTCACACTGTCCCAATAGTACAACTCCTTTAGTGTGGATGCCAGCACCCCATGAATTGAAACCCATTTTTTGCCATACTAAACATCTAGCAACCCATTCAACTCTTCCAGACTGAATGGGGAGTTTGTTATAATATATTTAAAGGGCTTTAAGAAATTAGAGCCCAGAGTTTAAAAATCTCTCCACCAACTTTAATGTACTGTACAAATATTTCTTTCATGTACATTCATTTTAAAATATGCAAATGACAATTTTCAATAGGCAACACAAACTGTGACAAGTAAACCAACAGCATCCTTAGTTATCTAAAAAACATTTGAAAAATCAAAAACTGCTTCAGAGTGCTTGTTTCTTATACAGAACTTGCAATAGATATACACAGGCAACGTAGCCATAGTACATCAAGCTTACAATACTTCTCTCTTTTGAGAGAGCATATACTGAAAACTACACACAGATTCTTTTAAAATGTTAAAGTCAGAAATTAAACTATTACATCTAAGAGGTAGTTTAAAATCTGCCCATGGCTGATCTATTTGTGTAATTGCCAATCTTTCTAAAGCACACACATTATTCCCTTTATTCACTCCAGACACATTCGTGCAAATTTTAAGAATATTTTAAGTTCCAGGTACTGAAGAATGAACAGCATTTTCAGAAAAAAGAAAAAGAAGCTGTTCAATTAAATGACATGAATGGTAGAAGAGTATTTCGGTTTTGAGCTTGCACAGGCCTGTATATCTTCAGTGTTCATATCACAGAATCTTCTGAAGGATAGCGTTCGTCAGATCTAATGTCTCTTCTTTAACCAGAACTATATCATAGGAGTCCATGTACTTTTCTAAACTTTCTTCCACCTATGCACATTAAAGAGAAAGATACAAATATTTATATCTAATATCTCAGTTTGTAGATAAGATCAGCATTAATTCTTCATAAGAACCAAAAATTGATTTGTTTGCCATGAAATTACAAAGACTTTATTCATCTTGATTATTGAAGTCCAGGTTCTAGTACAATGCACCTTAGTAATAAAAGGCTTGCTAGGCTATTACAATACATCGTCGGTACAATATATCTATTAAGATAAGAACAGCAACAAAAATGGCTGACAAATACAAAGCTTGTCTAACATAAACATTTTTCATTTTCAAAATCAAGCACACAAATGTAATACATGTAATTCCTCTACAAAATTACATCTGCTTTTTTGACAGAAGTAAGTAATATAATGGGAACTCTGCTCCATATGGTAGAGTATTGGTTGAGTGACAGCATGTAGAGGGTTGACATAAAAGGGGTTCTTACCTGGATGGTGAATTGTAACTAGTGGGGTACTGCAAAGTTTAGCTCTCAGACTTCAACTGTTTATAATCTATAGAAATGATCTGCAACCAGGGACAGAATGTAACAGCAAAATTCATGGATGATACTAAAATAGGTGGAAAAGCAGGCAGTGACAAAGAGATAAGCAGGTTATGGATGGATATTGATAGACTAGGAGAGAGGGCCAGAATCTGACAGATGGAGTATAATGTTGACAAGCACGAGGTTATCCATTTTGGCTGGTAAAGTAAAAAAGGCAAATTATTATTTAAATGGGAAGCGGATTCGATGTGTGTCAGTGTAACTTCTGGATGTCTTTATGCATGAACTACTGAAACAGGATTAGATTATTAAAAAGTACTGTTGTTACAATTATGTAAGGTGAATGGGGAGACCACAGCTGGATCGTGTGTCCAATTTTGATCTCCTTAAGGAAGTATGTGGTAGCACTGGACACAGTTCAGAGGAGGTTCACCAGATTGATTCCTGGGTTGAAAGAGCTGATGTATGAGAGGTAATTGAATAGATTTTGTTTGTACTCGCTGGAAGTCAGAAGATTGAGGGGGAGGATCTGATTGAGGTATATAAAATGCTAAGGAGATGGATAAGATGGATGTTGAGTTGCTCCCCCTTGTGAGACAATCCAGAACAAGAAATCAAAAACATTGATTGAGGAGAGGTAGGTTCAAAAGTGGGATGAGGAGAAACTACTTCTCTCCAATACCCCAAAGTACGATGGAGGCAAAAATCAAACGCCACACAAGAAAGAAAGATGTTTCTGAGGAAAAGTGGAATAAAGGGCTGTCAGGAACAGGCAAAAAAATGGAGTTGAGATCAGGATAAGATAGCCATGATCATATTAAATGGCAGAAAGGTTGAATTACCTACTCCTGCTCCTAATTCTTATAATCATATGACCCTAATTAATTCTAATGACTTGTCTTAATATTTCTTACTTTATCATTTAAGAATCCAATCTTGAGAATGCTTTCAACATTTTTAACACCATCTGCCATGGTCAAGTCTCCCAATGAATCACCCAGAAGGATAATGTTACAATTCTCCTTTAGTTGATCGAAGTACTCCGAGCTTCTTATGGCTCCATCGTGTTTATTATAAACATGGATAAGCTCACCTTTAAAGCCTTTTAAAATACCCTGAAATGAGAAAATCTCAGCTGAATGACTTTTGCTATTTAACAGCAAACACATACATGTGGGTTATAACATGTTGCACAAGTTATTTTGACCTTAAACAATGCCTTTCATCTATTAAAAGCAACCATTACTGTGTGAAAATGTGGCTCCACGAATCACAGTTAAACATCTTTCACAAGGACTATATCAAAAAGACTGTTTCCAATTATAGACACTGTTGTAATCAAGTTCTTTCTTGCAAAGGATTGCTAGGTTCTTTGCAACATTGTAAATTGTAGAAAAAAAAGAATTCGGATTTCAAATTACCTTCTCATCAAAGTCCATGAAGTTGGAGACTACCTTCACATTTGAATGAAAGACACCAGCCTGAGAAATAATCTCCTCTAGTATATCACCAATGCCAGCAGAGAATATGAAGACCGGGATGTTATGTTCGTTTAGCTTATCGAAGAATAGTTCATAACCATCTCTAGAAAGGGATAACATATTTAACATACTATTTGGCAAGCTTTCTAAAAAAGCATAGTGATCATACCTAACTTGATACGCAAGACAGTGAGTGAATTTATTGATAGATATTGTGCTTTATTCTAAATAAAAGGATTAATAGCTACAAAATTCAAAGGCAAAGGCATTCATAAAGTTGTATATCTTGGACAACAGTACAACTGTGCATTTATTTGTATGAATATTTTAGATCCCAGCCAAATCATCTATTTAGAAGAGAGGAAGTGATCCAGATTTAACAGTAACACTGGCAGCAATATAGGAATAAGTTGATTGTGTACTGCCCCAGTAAAAGGATACATAATGTTATGATCTCAGCTAATGGCTATATTGGAAAAAATACTTTCAGACTAAAATCTGGACAGAGAATTCAAGTTTTTTTTTGTAATTTGTGATGTGGTCAGTTACTGAACATTCACCCATTGCTGTCATTATATTTGTAACAAAATGAAAAACCCAAGCTATAATTTGAACAACTTTCCACAGACTCTACAACAGTGAAGCATCACTCCTAGAGTCAGAGTTATACAGCACTAGATCCTTTGGTCCAACTTGCCATGGGTGGCATGGTGACTCAGTGGTCAGCACTGCTGCGTCAGAGCCAGGGTCCCAGGTTCGAATCCAGCTTCAGGGACTGTGTGGAGTTTCTATGTTTGTGTGGGTTTCCTCAGTCCTCCAGTTTCCTCCCACAGTCCAAAGATATGCAGGATAGGTAGATTGGCCATGGGAAATGCAGGGACAGGGTTGGGTCTGTGTGGAATGCTCTTTGTAAGGTTGGTGTGGACGCCATGGGCAAAATGGCCTGCCTCTTACTGTCTGTGCTGACTAGATATACTAAACTAAGCATCTGGCCCATATCTCTCTAAACTCTTCCTATTCACATTCCTATCCAGATGTCTTTAAACATTGTGATTGTATCTGCCTCCATCAACTCATCTGGCTCATTTCGTATATGCACCACCCTCTGTGAAAAGTTCCTTTTAAATTTTACCCCGCTCACCTTAAACCTATGCCCTCTAAGTTGGACTCCTTCACTTGGACAAAAAGACCGTGGCTAATCACCCTATCCAAGTCTTTCTTGATTTTGTAAACCGCTAAGGTCACCCCTCAGCCTCCAATGCTCGAGGGGAAAAGAGGCACAGCCTTTTCAGCTTCTCCATGTAGCTCTATCCCTTCAATCCTGACAACTTCCTTGTAAATATTTTCTAAACCCTTTTAAGTTTAACATTTTTTCTCTAGCAGGGAGACCAGAATTGAAGACTGTATTCTAAAAGTAGCTTCACCAATGTCCTGTACAGCTGCAACATCACATCCCAATTATACTCAATGCACTGAACAATGAAGGTAAGTATGCCATATGCCTTCTTCACCACGGTCTACCTGCAATTCCACTGTTGAGGAACTATGCATCTGCATCCTTAGATCTCTTTGTTTGGCAACCTTCCAGAGGGCCCTACCATTAAAGGCCCTCGTTTGCCTTACCAAAATGCAGCATCTCAGATGTATCTGATAAACTCACGTGCCACTCCTTGGCCCATCTGATCAAAGTCCCGTTGTACTCAAACTTCACAATCCATAACATCACCTATTTGTGTCATCTCAAACTTACTAACTATACCTCCTATATTCATATCCAAATCATTTATATAAAATTATGAAAAGCAGTGGGCCCAGCACAGATCCTTGTAGTACACTGCTGATCAAAGGTCTTTAGTCTGAAAAGCAATCCTCTACTATCACTCTCTGTCTCCTACCTTCAAGCCAATTTTGTATCTAATTGGCTAGCTCTTCCAGGATTCCACATGATCTAAACTTGCCAACTAGTCTACTGAAATCCACACAAATGTCTTTTGTGTGTCTTCAATCTTCCTAATCACCTCTTCAAAAAACTGAATCAAGCTTGTGACATAGGATTTCCCATCCACAAAGCCATGTTCACTATCCCTAATGAGTCCTTGCCTTTCCAAATGCATGTAAATCCGATCCCTCAGAATTTCCTCCAACAACATACCTAGTACTGACGTCAGGCTCAGACTACAGCTCCCGGACTTTTCTTTAAAACCCTTTAAAAATAATGGCACTCTATTAGCCACCTTCCAGTACCTCACCCGTGGCTGTTGATGACACAAACATCTCAGCAAAGGGCCCAGCAATCTCTCCCTAGCTTCCCACAAGGGCCTGGTACATACCTGATCAGGTCCTGGGAATTTATTTATCTTTATGCATTTTAAAGGCTCCAGCACCACCTCCTCTAATTTGGACATTTTCCAACGCATCACCATTTATTTCTCCAAGTTCCCTAACTTACATATACTGAAGAAGGAAATCAGGAGGGCATAAAGGGGACATGAGAAAGCTTTGGCAAATAGAATTAAGGAGAATCTAAAGGGTTTTACAAACACATTAAGGACAAAAGGGTAACTAGGGAGAGAATAGGGTCCCTCAGAGATCAGCAAGGCGGCCTTTGTGTGGAGCCGCTAAAAATGGGAGAGATACTAAACGAGTATTTTGCATCAGTATTTACTGTGGAAAAGGATATGGAAGATATAGACTGCAGGGAAATAGATGGTGACACCTTGCAAAATGTCCATTTTACAGATGAGTAAGTGCAGGATGTCTTGAAATGCATAAAGGTGGATAAATCCCCAGGACCTGATCAGGTGTACTGTGGGAAATGATTGCTGGGCCTCTTGCTGAGATATTTGTATCATCAATAGTCACAGGTAAGGTGCCGGAAGACTGAAATTTGGCTAACGTGGTGATACTGTTTAAGAAGGGTGGTAAGGACAAGCCAGGGAACTATAGATCAGTGAGCCTGATGTCGGTGGTGGGCAGGTTGTTGGAGAGAATCGAGGAACAGGATGTACATGTATTTGGAAAGGCAAGGACTGATTAGGGATAGTCAACATGGCTTTGTGTATGGGAAATCATGTCTCACAAACTTGACTGAGTTTTTTGAAGTAGTAACAAAGAAGATTGATAAGGGCAGATGTGATCTATATGGACTTCAGTAAGGCATTTGACAAGTTTACCCATGGGAGACTGATTAGCAAGGTTAGATCTCGCGAAATACAGGGAGAACTAGCTATTTGGATACAGAACTGGCTCAAAGGTGCTGGGTCCTCTACCTTTTGTCATTTACATAAATGATTTGGAAGTGAACATAAGAGGTACAGTTAGCAAGTTTGCAGATGACACCAAAATTGGAGGTGTAGTGGACAGCAAAGAGGGTTACCTCAGATTACAACAGGATCTTGACCAGATGGGTCAATGGGCTAAGTGGCAGATGGAGTTTAATTCAGAGAAATGCAAGGTGCTGCATTTTGGGAAAGCAAATCTTAGCAAGACTCATACACTTAATGGTAAGGTCCTAGGGAGTGTTACTGAACAAAGAGACCTTGGAGTGCAAGTTCACAGTTCCTTAAAAAAGTGGAGTCTCAGGTAGATAGGATTATGAAGGCAGTGTTTGGTGTGCTTTCTTTTATTGGTCAGAATATTGAGTACAGGAGTTGGGAGGTCATGTTGCGGCTCTATAGGACATTGATTAGGCCACCGTTGGAATATTACATGCAATTCTGATCTCCTTCCCATCGGAAAGATGTTGTGAAACTTGAAAGGATTTACAAGGATGTTGCTAGGCTTGGAGGATCTGAGCTGCAGGGAGAGGCTGGACAGGCTCGGGCTGTTTTCCCGTGAGTGTCTGAGGTTGAGACGTGAACTTATAGAGGTTTACAAAATTATGAGGGGCACACATAGAGTAAATAGACAAAGTCTTTTCCCCAAGGGTCGGGGAGTCCAGAACTAGAGGGTATAGGGTGAGGGTGAGAGGGGGAAGATATAAAAGACACCTATGGGGCAACGTTTTCACACAGAGGGTGGTACGTGTATGGAATGAGCTGCCAAAGGAAGTGGTGGAGGCTGGTACAATTGCAACATTTAAGAGGCATTTGGATGGGTATATGAATCGGAAGGGTTTGGAGGGATATGGGCTAGGTGCTGGCATTTGGGACACTATTGGGCTGGGATATCTGGTCCGCATGGACGGGTTGGATCAAAGGGTCTATTTCCATGCTGTACATCTCTATGACTATGTCCTTCTTCACAGTAAATGTTGACGCAAATATTCATTTAGTAGCTCACCCATCTCCTGTACTTCCACACAAAGATTGTTTAGGATGTCTAAGGGGCCCTATTCTCTCCCTAGTTACTTTTTTACCCTTAATGTATTGTAGAATCTAGTTGGATTCTCCTTAATCCTATTTGCCAAATCTCTTATGTCTTCTGATTTCCATTTTAAGTAAAGTTCTGTCTTTATATTTATAGGGATTCACTTGATCTGTGCTGTCTATACCTGAAATGTGGTTCCTCCTTTTCCTTGACCAAACACTCCATTTTTCTAGTCATCCAACATTTCCTAAATCTGCCAGCCTTGCTGTTTGTACTAAGAGGAACATATTGTTTCTGAACTATAGTTATCTGTTTTGAAGGCCTCCCATTTTTCAACTGTCTCTTTGCCTGTATATAGCCTCCCCTAAATCAACTTTCTAAAATTCCTGTCTAATACCATTAAAATTGGCCTTACTTCAATTTACCTTTTAGATCAGGTCTATCCTTTTTTCATAGTCTATTTTAAATTTTGTTTCCCAAGAGAAGGTCAAGTTTTGTAGATACATCCACATATTTAATAAGAAAATGTTATTGTATGCAAATTCCTCCTCATTCAAGCCCTTCACATTGTGGCTGTCCTGGGTCTATGTTTGGAAAGTTAAAATCCACTACCATTACAACCCTCTCAAAGCTATCTGAGATTTCCTAACACATTTGCTTCTCAATTTCCTCCTGACTATTGGGAGGCCGATAGTACAATCCCAATAAAGTGGTCATCCCTTTCTTATTTCTCAGTTCCATCTATTTAACGTCACTGAATGTTCTCCCAGCAATATCCAAAGTACAACAATAATGTTATCCTTAACCAAAAATGCCACTCACCCTCCTCTCTTGTTCCCTTTGCTATCCTTACTGTAGCATCCAAAACCTGGAACATTAAACTGCCCTCCCTGAGCCACAGTTCTGTAATAGCTATGATATCCCAGTCCCATCTGCCTTACCTGTTAGGCCTCTTGCACTGAAATAAATGCAGTTCAATTTATCATTCTTACCTCATCTCTGCTGTCCTCTCGCCTGCCTTGACTATTTAATTTGCTCAACTTACCTACTGTACCAGCCTCAAACTTCTCTTTTCTCACTTTCTTTGGGTCTCATCCAACCCCTTTACTAGTCTCCAAGTAGCACTAGCAAATCTTCCTGCCACGAGTTTGCTCCCCTTCCAATTCAGATGCAACCTGCCCTTCTTACACAGGTCACTTCTACCCCAGAAGAGATTCTAATGGTCCAAAAATATGAATCCTTGCCGCTTCCACCAGCTGCTGAGCCATGCATTCATCTGCTTTATCCTCCTATCACTACTCTCACTAGCACATGATGTCACAAGGAATTAAAGGCTACGGGGAGAATGCGGGTAAGTGGAGTTGAAATGCCCATCAGCCATATTGAATGGCGGAGTGGACTCAATGGGCCGAATGGCCTTACTTCCACTCCTATGGTCTTATGGCACAGCGAGTAATCCAGATATTACTACATTCAAGGACTTACTTTTTAACCTTCTGCTTATCTTTACTTTGAAATTTTTTAAAAAACTGAACTGGTGATGATGCAAGCATTTCTTACCAGCTATTTTCTGCACATTCACCAGATTTAATTCAGGTAGGCAACACACTACTTTTTACTCAGAAGCCGTTAAGACAGATCAAGACTTCTAGATTCTTTCCAGCTCCAACAGCCTGAAGAACTTCACAGAAGGAAAACATGTTCTTCAGCTGGAATGGATCTTCTTCTGAATGCAACCTGCCTATGGCCTCTGGCCCATTTTTTTGTAAGTCATAGAGGTTCCACATAATATTCACCCCAGCTATTATCTTCCCAGGAAGGTTGAAACTAATGTAGAAACATAGAAAGTAGCAGTTTAAGAACCCTTGTGCTAATGCAAAAATGTCTCTACCTCTACCAGGAGATCCAGGCTCAACTCCCTCTTGTTGCATAGATGTCTGATCAGGTTGATTCAAAAAATATTTTCAAGTAAACCATTCGGCCCTTTGAGCCTGCTTTGCCATTCAATGTGATCATGGCTGATCATCCAACTCAGTACCCTGTTCTCACTTTCTCTCTATACCATTTGATCCCTTTAGCCCCAAGACCTCGAACTCCTTAGTAAAAATATTTAATGTTTTGGCCTCACTCACCACTCTCTGGGTGAAGAAATGTTTCCTCATCTCAATGATGAATGGCCGACCTTGTATCTTTAGACTCTGACCTGATTTCTGACTTCCTGGTCATCAGAAATATCCTTTGTCAGTTTACCCTATTTAGTCCTGTTAGAATTTGTTAGAACTTTATAGGTTTCCATGATGTCCCCGATCATTCTTTTAAACTCCACTAAATATAGTCCTAACAGATCCAGTCTGTCTTTATATATCAGGGCTGCCATGCCAGAAATCAATCTGGTGAACAGTCATTGTACTTTTTCTATAGCCAGAACACCCTTCCTCAGATAAGGATACCAAAATTGCACAGAATACCCTGTCTGTTGTCTCACCAGGCACTGTACAATTGCAAAAAGAAACCCCTCCTTCTTTCCGGCCAACATATAATTCGCCTTCTTCACAAGCTACTACACCTGCTGGCTCACTTTCAGCTTTGCATACAAGGACATGCAGGCCTCAGATTGGAAAAAGGGGAGGAGATCAATCTCCACATAATAATTTGCCTTCCTTTTGGCTACCAAAATGGATAACTTAATTTCTCCACGTTATACTTCATCTCCTTATGTACTTCATCAAAATATCAACTTAGGTCACATGCTTGAAAGACTTTTGAGAATGAGAGTTTTGAAACTGACATTTTAAAAAAACCTTCACAGTACTTTTTTAGATTACTTAGTGTGGAAACAGGCCCTTCGGCCCAACAAGTCCACACCGACCCGCCGAAGCGCAACCCACCCATACCCCTACATCTACCCCTTACCTAACACTACGGGCAATTTTAGCGTGGCCAATTCACCTGACCCGCACATCTTTGGACTGTGGGAGGAAACCAGAGCACCCGGAGGAAACCCACACAGACACGGGGAGAATGTGCAAACTCCACACAGTCAGTCGCCTGAGGTGGGAATTGAACCCAGGTCTCTGGCGCTGTGAGGCAGCAGTGCTAACCACTGTGCCACCGTGCCGCCCACAAAATTCTGCAACCAAATTCCCAAACAATAAAAAAATTATGAACATTCATCACAATAGTCAGTGGTATTTTAGGAGATTGAAATTATCTATGAAAGGGGAAGAGGTATTCTCTTACAGCATATTTCAACTGAGCACCACAATCAATACAAAATATCCCCAAGCACACATTATCTTGAGTTAACAAAGTACACCTAACCAAGATTTACGATTTTACATAACCACAGCTCTTGTCTGAAGGGTTAAGATGTAGCTTCTTTCATTATTAGTCATTTTTTAAAAATGCAGCCTGGCACCACACTATTTGGACACCCAGTTGTTTATTATTTTGCCATAAAAGGTTATGAGCTTGGGTTATCTGACAATCTAATTATTACAGAAATATTAAGTACCATTTCGCAAAGGATGAGAACGAAGCAACACAATGCTGCAATAGTAATTTTTCAACAAAACCCAGTGGATGCCACACAATTTACATTTTAATATTTAAATTTGCAAAATTCAAAGGTAACAAACCAAATTGGCAAACATTGAAAATGTTCTTATACATGTGTGAACTGATTATAGATAATCCTCGCTGTACCTCAGCATGACATCTGACTCCCTCACAACTGTAGCCAGTTTTGCCTTTTCAATACCTTGTTCAATTAGTAAATTGTGGGCTTTGGTCCACCTGTGCAAAAACAAAAGAGATTTTATTTTGAAAAATGTTGGTACGTACATGACCAGAAACACAAACATGAAGAACTTGGAAAGAATTCCATTTATCACCTCTATAGAGGTACTTAGTTATTTTATCAAAATTTCACTTATAAGCAGTGAAACCATTAGCTCATTTTCAGGCCAGTATCAAGAAAACTCTTACAATTGGCTTCACCCTTCATTCCAAACATTAACAAATTAATCAATTAATTTGTATTGTCTTGGATTTTATGTTTTGCAATTCCAAGTTGTGGGTCCAATGACTAGTGCACATCTGCAAAATACATTTGAACCAGAATGTTAAGCAGAGGTTCTCAGAGCTAAAGAGCATCAATAAATTTAGAAGTGATCATTAACCTAGTTTAAAAGAAATAATTTAGCCTTAAGAACACCTTACCCATTTTCATTCAACTATGTAAATTTCATATCTATATTTTGACCAGTAGTTGGAAGTCACCTGAGAAAGCCCAAGCTACTCAGAGACAATAAGTGATAGATCATAGGCTAAGTGCCGAGTTAGCTCCCTGCAGTCACTCTCAGGTTTGTGACAAAACCTTAGTCTGACTCCAAATTATCTGATATGAACAAGCTTGTCATTCAGCACCAGTGAAAAGAGCAAAGTAGTCTAATGCAATTAATCATGGGAAGCAACTCTCACAATAGTGGTTATAAATGTGTTGTTTGCAACATTGTCCAAATTCCAAGATTAAATAACAAAAAATGCAACTTTTTGGATATAACCGTAACATTATTTTATTGCCATTAGATAAAGTCAGTTTCTGTTCACACTTCGAACCATTCTTTAGCCAAAATCATTAACTGTAATTAGAAAACAACCTTTTTTTTCAGGTTTACCATTTTTTGAAAGCTAAGGACTTACCATTCAACCATGAAAGGGTACTTGTCATCAGCATTAAGAGTAGGATCAACCTCAATTGGATAGTATTTATTCCTAATTTGGAGCAACTGCAAGGAAAAAGTATACAAATGAAAACTGAAAAAGTGTGACATGCAAGAATTTGTTGTTGCTGTGATTGGTGAAACAAATACCTTTTTCCTACAGTCCTCTGAGATTAACTTACAGTTGTCAATAATATCTGTTAAAAAAAGGAATAAAAATTAATGTTTAAGCAAAAATCAAATATATTGTAGAGTTCTTAAGTAGCTATAAAGTAGTTATGTCATCTAGCTGCGTGGAGTAAATGTTTGTTTTGTAATGTTCGATCTTGCAAAGGTGATTAAGAAAGTTAGTTACCATGAATGATAACAGGCAACCAATATTGCTGTCAGGTAACATATAAATCAGTAACCTGCAGCACTCAAACCAAGGGGTCTTGTAAAAACTTTTGTTCAGCTTGCTGTTCTTGGCAATGCAACAGCAGGACCACTGCAGTTTGCAAATGTAGAGTGAAAAATAAAAATTCTGATGTGACATTGGCCATCTGTGTGACGTTGGCCAATGTGAGACACAGTTATAAGAGGACATATTAATGGCAACATTTCATCAAAAGGAAATGATCTACACATTAAATGGGAAAAAAAGCCCACCATGGATTGCATACACAGAACATTTGAACAGAGGATGGAAGAACTATAAGTCTAATGTGTTTAGACTGTTGGTAAACCTGAGAAACTCCAATGCATGTCATGAAACACTAGCAAATTAGGAGCTATTCATCAGTAATAATAGAGCTGCTTATGATCTTATTGGTTGACACCACACTGGGTTAACCATCTCCTCGGAAACAGAAATTCCAATAAGACAATGGTATTAGTAAAGCCATTTTGAAAATGTGACAGGAAATTAAGGACACATTTTAGTAAAAGCTCAGCATTCAGGAGATGGGTTTGATCTTTGTTGGCATATGTCTTCTGCTTCCCAGCAATGTGAAGGTGTCAATTCAAATGGCCACAGAATTCTGTACTATATCAGAGTACCTACTGTGACAGGTTGGACACCTTTTCCCATTGTGGAAGAACTTGCTCAGTGTCATATCAAAATCTGTGATTATCTGCCAAACATCAAGAGCATACAGCACAATTAATATTGAAAAACTGGTGATAAATTACATACATTAAAAGACATAGTTATTAAGCATTAAAAATAAGTTATCAGTAAGTTACTGTTACTTTTTCCAATTGGTGTAAATCATTTGTAATGTATTTTGTGGTGTCACCACGTCTAAGTGCCTTATAGCTGATTAAGTACCTTTTGAAGTATAGTCGCTGTAATAAAGTAGCTGAAAATGTGTTGCTGGTTATAGGCGCAGCAGGTCAGGCAGCATCCAAGGAACAGGAAATTCGACGTTTTGGGCAAAAGCCCTTCATCAGGAATGAGAAAAGTGTGTCCAGCAGGCCAAGGTAAAAGGTAGGAGGGGGGACTTGGGGGAGAGGCAATGGAGATGTGATAGGTGAAAGGAGGTCAAGGTGAGGGTGATGGGCCGGAGTGGGGTGGGGGCGGAGAGGTCTGGAAGAAAATTGCAGGTTAGGAAGGTGGTGCTGAGTTCAAGGGAATCGACTGTGACAAGGTGCGGGGAGGGGAAATGAGGAAACTGGAGAAATCTGAGTTCATCCCTTGTGGTTGGAGGGTTCCCAGGCGGAAGATGAGGTGCTCTTCCTCCAACCATCGTGTTGTTATGTTCTGGCGATGGAGGAGTCCAAGGACATGTCCTTGGCGGAGTGGGAGGGAGAGTTAAAGTGTTGAGCCACGGGGTGGTTGAGTTGGTTGGTCCGGGCGTCCCAGCCCTGGTGGTGGGGTCCGTTTGGAGGTGGCGGAAATGACGGCGGATGATACGCTGTAAACGGAGGTTGGTGGGGTGGTAGGTGAGAACCAGTGGGGTTCTGTCCTGGTGGCAGTTGGGGGGGGCGAGGCTCAAGGGCGGAGGAGTGGGAAGAGGAGGAGATGCGGTGGAGGGCATTGTCGATCATGTCTGGGGGGAATCTGCGGTCTTTGAAGGAGGTGGCCATCTGGGCTGTACGGTATTGGAACTGGTCCTCCTGGGAGCAGATGCGGCGGAGGCGAAGGAATTGGGAATATGGGATGGCGTTTTTACAGGGGGCAGGGTGGGAGGAGGTGTAGTCTAGGTGGCTGTGGGAATCAGTCGGTTTATAGTAGATATCTGTGTTGATTCGGTCGCCCGAGATAGAAATGGAAAGGTCTAGGAAGGGGAGGGAGGTGGATTTCCTGTTCCTTGGATGCTGCCTGACCTGCTGCGCTTTAACCAGCAACACATTTTCAGCTCTGATCTCCAGCATCTGCAGACCTCACTTTTTACTCGCTGTAATAAAGTACCACATCAAGGTATTCACACAACAATTCCAATTATCATTTGAATTCAGACACCTCACTTGTATTTATATTTTTGCACTACAGTCAGTTCTGCTACAATGCTGTAATTCTGTTCTCCTAGAATCCTATGTTGTAAGAAAATTATGTAATAGCATTTAAACAAATTGCTTTATAACTAGTGCACGTTTTAAAACTTTAGAAACTGCTTTAGAAACAGTGTCCCCAATTCGTCAACCGTGTTATAGCAAATTCATGTTAACGAAACACCCGCTATAACAGAATGACTTGTACTTTAATCTATCATTTGCGACAATAGAATAGGCTGCTTTTAAGCCTTTTTTGCCATACTGATGGCTAAGTTGTGAATCAGAACTCCAGAATACACAGAATGCATGGTTCATTATTCAATTTGTACCTGGTCTCCATTTAAACCGATGACAGTAAAAAAAAGGAATACGTCCGTGCAGGTTTGTGTGTTGTAATATATCAAAAGTTATGAAACTAAATGCACTATAACATTCTACAAAATGCCTTACATTGAGAAACATTGTATATCTGTGATCTTTGCTACAATAATTAATTTTATTAAACATGTGTCTGTAACAACATTAAGCTAATTTTTTATTGAAGTGCTTCACACACAGTCAAAATGATGCAGAAACTTCAGTTGAATGTGTATTTGCAAAATTGTTTTCCTGTTTCCCTTTAAATTTCTTTTCAATTATTTCTAATTCTATTTCAAAGTTACTACTACATCTGCTTCCACTGACCTTTCAGACAGTGCAGTCCAGATTATTTAATGGATAAGTATATTCTCATTTCACCGCCAGCTACTTAAGCAATAGTCTTAAATCTAATCTTTGCAACCATTCAGACGGCAAAAACTGTTTCTCCCCACCAAAGCGCCAAGAACATACTCCAGTGATTCCAAACTGTTCTCTGAAGTGCTCTGCTGCCGGTTGTTTATAAAAAGCCTGCCCTTTACTGGACTACAGAAACAGACCCAACTTGTCCATGCCGACCAGATATCCTAACCCAATCTAGTCCCATCTGCTAGCACCCAGCCTATATCCCTCCAAACCTTCCCTATTCATATACCCATCCAGATAAATCAGAAAACGAAACTTCTCTCAAATTTAACAAATTTTGAGTTTAGAAAGGGACGTTGAACTCTGCAGCTATTTTCCCCAGATTCCCTCAATATCACCCACCATTACTGATGTTGCTTACCTGAAGTTTGGAAGCTCCTCCTTTGATAAGACCACATATGATTTGTTCTACTCTTTCAGGGTCCTTAATGTAGATATTTTTTTTCTGGAATTCTGGCATCTGTGAAATGGAAGGATATTTATAATGAATACGGCGAGCACCTATAGATTCAAAAAGTTATACAACATGGAAACCGACCCCTTGGTCCAAAACAGCCCATGCTGAACATAATCTCAAACTAAACTAGTCCCACCTACCTGCACCTGACCCATAGCTCTCCAAACCTCTTATTCATGTATCTATCCATATATCTTTTAAATGTTGTAATTATACCTGCAACCACCACTTCCTCAGGAAGTTCACTCCACACGTAAAAAAGTTGGTTTCATGTCTTTTTAAAACTCTCTCTCCCCTCATCTTAAAAACGTAGCCCCGAGTCTTGAAGACCCCATCCTAGGGAAAAGACAACCACCATTAACATCCATCTATATGTCTCATTATTTTATAAACTTCTTTTAGGTTGATCCTCAACTTCCTATGCTCCAGTGAAAAAAGACCCAGCCTTTATTTATCATTTTAGCTTCCATACCGGGCAACATCCTGGTAAATTTCTTCAGAACCTTCTCCAGCTTAATACTATCCTTCCTATAATTCGGTGACCAGAACTGGCCATCGTATTCCAGAAGAAGCTGCACCAATGCCCTGTACAATCTGACCATGACTTCCCAAATTCTATTCTCAAAGGACTGAGCAATGAAGGCAATCGTGTCAAATGCCTACTTAATCACTCTCTCTATAAGAATTATGTACCTGCAACCTTCGGTCCCTCTGTTCTATAACACTACCCAAGGCCCTGCCATTAATTGAAGAAACCCTACTCTTGTTTGTAGTACCAAATGCAATATTGCACATTTATTTAGGTTGAACTCCATCTGCCATTTTTCAGCCCATTGACCCCATTTGATCATGATCCCTTTGTCACCTTAGAAAACCTTCTTCACTGTCTACTATGCCACCCACAAACTTACTAACCATGGCTTCATTATTCTCATACAAATCATTTATGTAAATGACAAAAAGAGGACCCAGAACCAATCCCTGTGGAACACTACTGGTTAAATGCCTCTGTCTTGTGCCATTAAGCCAATTATGTATCCAGTCAGCAAGTTCACCCTGAATCCCATGTGATCCAACTTTATTGATTAGTCTACCATGCGGAAATGTATCAAAGGCTTTACTAAAATCCAAATAAGCATCTACTGCACTGTCAATCTTTTTGGTTACTTCCTCAAAAAACTTATTTGATGGAACATGACAAAAAAAATTACTTCAAGTTTTGTCACTTGTATATACTAAATGTAAACAAACCACTGATCATACATTTCAGGTTTTTAAATAATCATTCACAGGATGAGGGAGTCATTGGCTAGGAGCATTTATTGCCCATTCCTAATTGCCCAGAGTAAACCACATTGCTGTAGGTCTGGAGTCACATGTAGGTCAGACCAGGTAAGGTTGGCAGTTTCCTTCCTTTAAAAAAAAAGGACATTAGTGAACCAGATGTGTCTTTCCCAACAATTAATAAATGGATTAACAGTCCTCATCAGACTCTTAATTCCAGATTTTTAAAAAATTAATTCAAATTATACCATATACTGTAGTGGGATTTGAACCTGGGTACCCAGAACTTTATCTGGTCACTCCACCCTCTCCTCCCTGACCTACCACCTTCATCCCCTCCCCCACTTACCCATTGTACTCTATGCTACTTTCTCCCCACCCCCACCCTCCTCTAGCTTATCTTTCCACGCTTCAGGCTCACTGCCTTTATTCCTGATGAAGGGCTTTTGCCCAAAACGTCAATTTCGCTGCACTTTGGATGGTGCCTGAATTGCTGTGCTCTTCCAGTACCACTAATCCAATTCAGTGATAATACCCATTAAGTCAGTGCCTCCCCAAAGTGTCCATTTTGTAATCTATTTTATCAATGAAGTTGTAGCAAAGTGGAATGAACATAGTTCAGGTATGCAACTCGATGTGACACTTCACCATACCAAATACACAGAATTGTAAAAAGTTGATTTCGGAGGAACATTTTATATTATGGTCAATATAAATCTCTACTCATGAGTAAACATCAGTCATAGCTGACTTGATTTAATACCAAAATTTGGTAAACTAATATTAGAGAAGTGTATGTTTTGTTTGAAATTAATTATGCTATAAATCCAGATTAGCATTCAAACAGACCAGTGATCACGTCTGAAATCGATTCTAGTCCATAAATTACTGTTTGTTTTTTTAAAAACAAAGTTCCAACTAACAAAGTCAAATGATGCAATATCATTCATCTCAAGGAAACTTTACCACTTATAAGCCACTTGAGATAACAGTAGTTTGTACTGTATTTACAAACAGTACAAGCTGATCATAGAAGACAGGATTGAGAATTATATTATGACAGGAAATTAGTCATATTATCCATCAATCTCCTCTCAACCTCATACTTCAAGGCAAATAAATTACAGGTCCAAACTTAAGCCCACCTGACACTTTTTGACATTCATTAGGTCACACATCCCACCACAGTATGAACTTTGTGCAAACATGATGTCTGTTTTGAGTTCCCAAGTGTGTTCACATTTTCGTCACCAGATGCTGTGATAAAAGTATTGCTGGGTAAAAGCTTGCTTCAGTTAGTACCATCTTTTCTGAGTTGGTTGATAATAGTTGAATCCCCAATTTAGGGCCTCAGCACACAATCTAGGTTAACACTCCAGTGCTCTATTGAACCACCATCCTTCTTTTAGAGATGATAAACTAAGACTATTTCTAGGTGTTCAATATACTGACATTTCACAGCATTATTTGAAAGACAGCAAGTTCTCCATAGTCTCTTAAATTATAAAACAAAAGCCTCAACTGGCACACTTATCTTACTGCTTTTTGGAACACTGCTACCGACTGTGCATGCCACATCAGTATGCTTGCAATATTACAAAACAATTTACTAGATAGTAGTTAGGTACTACTGACTTCAGGACTATGTTTCATCCATTGTATAGTTCATATCACAAATCAAGTTATTAACAATGACTCAATGATTCAGTATAAACAAGTCACATGTGGAACTTTATCCATGTAGATATTATTTTCAAAACCAAAAGGAAACAAAAACAAAATAAGACAAACAACTGTCCATCAAAATCTGCAGAGAAAGCAGACAGTGGGTAATTCAAGGTTGTGCCATTCAGAAAAGAAAAAAAAAGGAGTGACAGAGAAAACAAACACTAAACAAATTATCTACCAAATAATAGAAACAATAAAAGTGGGAGCCAAATAGAGGTTTATAAAATCATGAGGGGTATAGCTAAGGTAAGTGGCAGGTGTATTTTCCTAGAGTAGGGGATTTCAACACTAGGGTCAAATTTTTAAGGAAAAAGTAGGAGAAAGTGAAGTCTGCAGATGCTGGAGATGAGAGTCGTGAGTGTGTCGCTGGAAAAGCACAGCAGGTTAGGCAGCATCCGAGGAGCAGAAGAATCAAAATTTTGGGCTGGAGCTTTTCATCAGGAATTCTTGATGGGCTCCGGCCCAAAACATTGATTCTCCTGCTCCTCGGATGCTGCCTGACCTGCTGTGCTTTTCCAGAAACACTCGACTCGTATTTTTAAACGTGAGAGCAGGAAGATTTTAAAAAGGCATGAGGGGCAATTTTTTTGTTAAAGCACAGAGTGGTTCAGGTGTAGAATGGACTTCCAGAAGAAGTAGTGGATGTGGGTACAGTTACAATGTTTAGAATACATTTGGTTAATTAAGTGAATAAGAGATATGGGCCAAGTGCAAGCAGGCAGGACTAGTTTAGTTTGGGAATACGGTCAGCATGGACTGGTTGGACTACAGGGTCTGTTTCCATGCTGTATGACTCTGGCTCTGTGAGTAGTAAAGGCACAGGAATTGAGAGAAAAGTGATAACACGAGGGCAATGGAAAATACAATAATTAGGTTCCAAATTTAAGACAAGCTGAACTGAAAAGTTCAGAGGATCAATCAACTCAAAAACACAGCAGGAATAGAGTTGTATCTTTGCCAGCTGGCACCATACTCTGATGAAGAGTCTCCATTCACCCACTAGATCAAACCTAAGCTCCTCTGTAATGTAATTAGAGGATACAGATGCAGTCCTCAAATCAGTGCTTAGGACACAAGGTCCAGGCAGCTAAGAATAGAATGAGGCTTGGAGGAATATCGGGAGAGTAGGACCAACCTTAAACAAGGAATCAAGCAGGCTAAAGGGGGTCATGAAATAACTTTAGCCAGCAGAATTAAGGAGAATCCCAAGGCCTTTGCTTCATTTGTGAGAAGAGGGTAACTAGAGAAAGGGTTGGTCTACTAAAGGATAAGGAAGGAAGGTGTTGTGTCAAACCTGAGAAAATGGGTGAGATTAGATTAGATTACTTTTTAGTTTAGATTAGATTAGATTACTTACAGTGTGGAAACAGGCCCTTCGGCCTAACAAGTCCAGACCGACCTGCCGAAGCTCAACCCACCCATACCCCTACATTTACCCCTTACCTAACACCAAGGGCAATTTAGCATGGCCAATTCACCTGACCCGCACATCTTTGGACTGTGGGAGGAAACCGGATCACCCGGAGGAAACCCACGCAGACAAGGGGAGAACGTGCAAACTCCACACAGTCAGTCGCCTGAGGCGGGAATTGAACCCGGGTCTCTGGCACTGTGAGGCAGTAGTGCTAACCACTGTGCCACCGTGCCGCCCAAATGATTTTCAATGATTCCTTTGAATCAGTGTTTACTGACGAGAGAGACATGATGAATGCTGAGATTAGAGACAGAAGTTTGTTTACTCTGGATCACGTTGATACAAGAAGGGAAGATGTATTGGGTAGGCTAAAGGATATTAAAGGTGGACAAATCCCTAGGACCGGATGGGATCTATCCCAGGCTGCTGAGGGAAACGAGAGAAGAAATAGCTGGGGCCTTGACAGATATCTTTGATAGCATCCTTAAAAACAGGTGAAGTGCTGGAGGACTGGAGGTTGCTAAGGAAACAATGAGGTCTGCAGATGCTGGAGATCAGAGTTGAGAGTGTATTGCTGGAAAAGCACAGGTCAGGCTGCATCCAAGGAGCAGAGCTCCAGCCCGAAACGTCTATTTTCCTGCTTCTTGGATGTTGCCTGACCTGCTGTGCTTTTCCAGCAACACACTCAACTCTGGAAGGTTGTTAATGTTGTCCCCCTACAGACCAGTGAGCCTGATGTCAGTGGTGGGAAAGTTGCTGGACAAGGTACTGAGGGATGAAATCAATTTATATTTGGAAAATACTTGGGTTATCAGTGATAAGCAACATGGTTTTGTGAGGGGGAGATTGTGTCTTGCCAACATAGAGTTCTTTGAGGAAGTGACCGAGATGAAGGAAGGGCTGTAGATGTCATATACATGGACTTTAAAGTGTTTGATAAGGTTCCCCATGGTAAACTAATGGAGAAAGTGAAGTCACATGGTGTTCTAGCTAGGTGGATAAAGAACTGGTTGAGCAACAGGAGACAGAGAGTAATAGTCGAAGGGAGTTCTCGAAATGGAGAAAGGTGACCAGTGGTGTCCCACAGGGATCAGTGCTGGAGCCACTGTTGTTTGTGATATAATAACTGATCTGTAAGAGGGCACTGTTGGTCTGATCAGTAAGTTTGCAGATGACACAAAGATTGGTGGAGAAGCAGAAAGCATAGGGGACGGTCAAAGAACACAGGAGAATATAGATAGACTGGAGAGTTGGGCGGAGAAGTGGCAGATGAAGTTCAATCCAAGCAAATGTGAGGTGATGCATTTGGGAAATCTAATTCTAGCCTGAACTGTACTGTAAAAGGTACATCCTTGAGAAAAGTTGATGAATAGAGAGATCTGGGAGTTCAGGTCCATTGTACCCTCAAGGTGGCTGCACAGGTGGATAGAGCGGTCAAGACGGCATATGCTATGCTTGCCTTCATCGGACAGGGTATTGAGTATAAGAGCTGGCAGGCCATGTTAAAATTGTACAAGACTTTGGTTCGGCTGCATTTAGAATACTGTGTACAGTTCTGGTTGCCACATTACCAAAAGGACGTGGACGCTTTGGAGAGGGTGCAGAGAAGGTTTGTGAGGATGTTGCCTGGTATGGAAGGTGCTAGGATTGGTTTCATTAGTAAAAAAGGAATTGAGTGGGGAACCTGATTGAGGTCTACAAAATCATGAAGGATATAGACAAAGTGGATAGAGAAAAGCTTTTTCCCAGGGTGAGGGATTCAATAACGAGAGGTCACGCATTCAAGGTGAGAGGTGAAAGGTTTAAGGGGGATACAAGTGGAAAGTACTTTACAGAGAGGGAGCTAGTGCCTGGAATGCGTTGCCAGCAGAGGTAGTACAGGCAGGCATGGTAGATTCTTTTAAGGTGTGTCTGGACAGATGCATGAGTAGCTGGGGAGCAGAGGGATACAGATCCATAGGAAGTGGGCGATAGGTTTAGACAGTGGATTTGGATTGGCTCAGGCTTGGAGGGCCAAAGGGCCTGTTCCTGGGCTGTAAATTGTTTTTGTTCTTTGACACAGATCTGCAAAGAACAGGATTGTATACAATATTCAAATATACTGTATGCTTCATTTCTCCCAAATGTTGCTTTTTTGAATAAAATATACTAGAGTGTGTTTGTAACATTAAAGAAACACATTCTATAAATGTATCTGTTTCAGGCTGACAGTAATTCCCACTGTAACCCTACACTCCAGCATTGAACGTTTGCAAACTGCTGCCATTTATACAAGTTCCTATCTGATTGTCAGTCCTTTGAAAGCAGCTTTCATATAGTTGGACACTCGAGCAACGTTGTTTGCCTCGGTTCATAAGTGTAACAGCAGGCTTTAGAACCAGAGTAAAGACTTTAAAGAAATATGCAGCATAAATACTTTAGGAAAATGCATCATTACAAAGATCTGATGATTAAGTAAACTAGTTAACCAATGGATCAAACCATCTTTGCATATAAATATAGTACTTGAGAAAGAGAGACGTGCTGCAATTTTTCCAGCTGAAATTTCCAGAAAACATTCCTCTAACACCAGCAACTGTGTGTCCATTGACTGTCCTTGATGGAAAGCCAAGGGCAGTAAGCTGATCCACATTCAACATGGCAATCTTTTGCAACCTCTACGCTATTCAGTGGCTTTGGTAATTATAAGGCTTGCCTCCCCTGGATAAGAAAGCATCCAAAAAAGATAATACACACACTATTTTGAAAACTGATTTTGTACCATGTTTTTAAAAACTAATTAAGCAATTAGTGCACAAAAACTGGCAACCTACTAGGTGAAAATGGATTTTATTTTGTTCAGTAGATACCTGTGTGTGCACTGCAGCACATTTTCTCCTCATTAACCCTTGACTCAGTCCTGAAGCCACGACAGCGATGCCCAACAACATCCAGAGCCACAGTACTTGCATAAAACTAACAGAGAAATAACCAAATAAATTACTTCCTTGAAAACCTTTCAGGTCTAAGCTCAAATTGCAGAAATGTGAATTGCTTGCAAAAGCACTTATATTGCAAATGCTTTACCTGCAAGTAGTTTACAACACAAGTTGAGCACAGGTTTCTATCAGGCTGTCCTTGCTGCAATCTGCAGAAGTGATAGGAAAGATTTTGTTGATTATCAAAGCCTTTATATAAACACAGCCCAAAATAGCAGAACCAATCACTTTAATGCAGTGCCATGATACCACAAATAGAAGGGAGTGTGAAAACGTCAGTGAGCATTTCAGTTTAACATCTTAGTGTCTGAAACAAACTTGATATTTTAAGCTGCAAATAGCTCAACTAATTGAGATAAACAAATCCAAATCATATTTTTCTGAATATGAACCATCCCATAAACTGGACAGATATAAACAGCTCAAGTTTAAGGAAACTGTATTTTGTAAAAAGTCAATGCAATATCACCAGCTGCATTTTAAGCATAATCAACAGTTTGCTTTGTTGTTCTATATCTGTTTCCAACACTCAAGTTACACTTTTATAGTTGCAAAAAAAAACCCAAAATATTCACAATTTTGTGTTCAGCTTTTTCCCTCAAATCTGTTTACTTGGTACTTAAACTCATTTTGCTTTCAATCATAAAAGCTAAGTAAATATCATAAAATAATTAACTAATCATACAGATCCAAACTTTTACATCAATACTTAAGGTAGAGAACATAAATGTTTCAAAGTCCAGCTTAAAAATTCCAATGACGAATTTTATTGTTGGGTTTTATGATTTCTTAAGTTCCCATATTTATGAAAAAAGTAGAAAAGAAAGGGAATAAACTGAAACCTTTAAAAAGCATAGTTGGTAATTAAATCCAGTTTTTTGGTGATAATTGCATGTGTTATGAAACAGACCAACAATGGAGCATTTAGACACTAGGTGAAAATTAACAGTCAATATCTTGGGGAGCTACTCCAATCGTTAACTAAGAAAGATGATTTGTTAGCATACTGGAAAACAAGCAAATTGCAAAACCTATTATATGCAAAGAATACTCAATGTCCAAAATAGGCAGGATTTGCAGACTAACAGGTGATGCAAAAGGTCAAAAACTAAAACTCATCGACAATATCCATGTTCTAAATACAGCATTTTAAAGTATAAATCATCTATCAAAAGTCTATATAGCAATAATACTTTCAAAAATTGTTCAAAAAGTGACTTTGCTTCAAGCTGCAGTTTACATATTTCATTACTGTGCCATACCTAGGATTAGGAAGCACACTCATATAGAGGATTTCAATCTTCTTTGAACTAGGTACTAAATATTCTTGGTTACCATCTGTTCAGCAAAGACTGTAAAGGGTGGTAATACTGACTACCCAGTACATTCCAGTCCTCAAGAAACAGGACTCTTATGAGGAATCGTAGTTGAACAGTCAACTAAAGTAATCTGATTGAAGACTTTTCTGAGAGATGATTCATACTTAAAATAATCAAGTAAAATGTTGCACTTAGAACATAGATATTGTTGATGGGTTTTAATTTTTGATCTTTGCATCACCTGTTAGTCTGCAAATCCTGTCTATTTCATGCATTGAGCAGTCTTTGCTTTTGGCTGGTTTTGCAATCCGATTGTTTTCCAGCATTCTAACACTCTTTTCATAATTGACTGTTATTGGAATAGTTCCCTAAGATGTAGACTTAAATTTTTACCTTGTATCTCTGTGCTGCAACATTCTATAACACATGTGATCATGCATATTCAATGACAATTTATTTGGCTAGGGCTAAGGAACAAAAAAAGTGTGCAATTACATTGCTAGATATTATCTACTGGCCATAAACTAAGAAAAAGGATTGATAGAAAAAAAATTGCCAAATAATTAGAAAAGTAAAAATCATAGAGTAGTTATAATGGGAGACTTTATTACCCAAGTACAGACTGGGATTGTAATAATCCCAGTCATTCCCCATAATTTGGGGGCGGCACGGTGGCACAGTGGTTAGCACTGTTGCCTCACAGCGCCTGAGACCCGGGTTCAATTCCCGACTCAGGCGACTGACTGTGTGGAGTTTGCACGTTCTCCCCGTGTCTGCGTGGGTTTCCTCCGGGTGCTCCGGTTTCCTCCCACAGTCCAAAGATGTGCGGGTCAGGTGAATTGGCCATGCTAAATTGCCCCTAGTGTTAGGTAGGGGTAAATGTAGGGGTATGGGTGGGTTTCGCTTCGGCGGGTCGGTGTGGACTTGTTGGGCCGAAGGGCCTGTTTCCACACTGTAAGTCTAATCTAATCTAATCTAATCTAATTTAAAAGGGAATCAGAGTGTGTTCAGGAAAATGTTCTACGGCAGTATGTTTCCAGTCCAATAAGAAAAGAGGTGCTGATAGACCTGGTTCTTGGTCACGTGATGGACCAAACGTGTCAAGATCACAGAAGACTGCTTCAGGCACGGGAATGATTGTATCATAAGGTTCAGACTCACTATGGAAAAGAACAACAGTAAGAAAAATATCCTGGGGATAAGCCAATTTCAGCAGGATAAAAAAGGATCTGGGTTGCATCAATTGGAGCTAAAGACTAGCAGGAGAAACAGCAGCTGCACAATAGGCTACTTTCAAAGATAAGGTAATCTGGCAGAGTCAAGATATATTCCCTCAATAGGGAAAGACAAGGTAAGCAAAGTCAGAGCTTCTCTGGATGACCAAATTAAGATAAAGTATAAAAAGCCTGCTAATGATAAATGTCTCAAAAAATACAATCAAGAACCAGAAAAAAATAGAAGATTCAAGGGGAGGTGAAGAAAGAAGTTAGAAGCAAAGGAGTACGAAAACAGACTAGCAGCTTACATAAAAGGAAATACCAAAATTTTCCATAGGTTCATAAATAGTTAGAGTCGTAAAAGGGTATTTTGCATGGAGGCAGAAGCCATATTTGAGGTATTAAGTAAATACTTTGTATCTGCCTTTATCAAGGGTGACGATGCAGGCCATTACACAAACAGTTGGTGAATGGACATACTGGTGGCATTTAATGTTTAATGTGGGACCTGAATGCAAATGTGCACAACTCATTTCAACTGGAATGACAAGTTGAAAGTACAGTTAATAGAAAATAACAGTATCCTGGGCTTTATTAACTGGGATAGTATGCAGGAACATAGAGGTTATGCTTAACCTGTACAAGACTGTAGTGGCACATCCAGTTCTGCTCCAAGAATATTTTCTGCACTGTATGAAACTTTCACCAGGACAGCTCCTGGGACATGTAACAGTAGTCACAAATACAGATTAGACAAGTTAAGACTGGGAGAAGGAGAAAAGGCAACAAAGAGGTGATTTGATAGAACTCAAAGTTTGTGAGAAGATTTGTAGCTCGGGTGCTCGTTGTTGTGGTTCTGTTTGCTGAGCTGGGAATTTGAGTTGCAGATGTTTTGTCCCCTGTCCAGGTGACATCCTCAGTGCTTGGGAGCCTCCTGTGAAGCGCTTCTGTGATGTTTCCTCCGGCATTTATAGTGATTTGTATCTGCCGCTTCCGGTTGTCAGTTCCAGCTTTTGCTGCAGTGGCGGGTATATTGGTCCAGGTCAATGTGCTTATTGATTGAATCAGTGGATGAATGCCATGCCTCTAGGAATTCCCTGGCTGTTCTCTATTTGGCTTGTCCTATAATAGTAGTGTTGTCCCAGTCGAATTCACACACTCAGATGGTTAGCAACATGAATTCGACTGGGACAACACTACTATTATAGGACAAGCCAAAGAGAACAGCCAGGGAATTCCTAGAGGCATGGCATTCATCCACAGATTCAATCAATAAGCACATCGACCTGGACTCAATATACCTGCCACTGCAGCGGACAGCTGGAACTGACAACCGGAAGCGGCAAATACAAATCACTATAAAAATGCCGGAGGAAACATCACAGAAGCGCTTCACAGAAGGCTCCCAAGCACTGAGGATGTCACCTAGACAGGGGACGAAACGTCTGCAACACAAATTCCCAGCTCAGCGAACAGAACCACAACAATTTGATAGAACTATTTAAAATAATTTGGAAGTGACTGGGCAGAATATATTAGGTAAAGCTGTTTCCCTTCAGAAGTGGACTGAGAGCAAAACAGCACAGATTTAAAGTGATTAATGTCTGGAACATAAGCCAGAGACTGCAACAAGGTGGGTGCAGTTGAAACATTCAAAAGGGAATTAGACTGTTAGCTGGAAAGAAAATGTGCACTATTTTGGGGAGAAGGCTGGAGAATCACACAAAATGAACTACATATTTGGAGGCCCAGTGCAGACGAGATGGGCTGAATGACCTTCTGTATTCTAATAGTTCTGATTCCAATATTAATTCAAATGATGTGCCTCACCTGTAAGTACCTTGTGATAAACATGTTTAAGAAGTTCTAATAAAGCACCTTAGAGCATTCCGTAATGTTTTCAGCTCTTTTATCACTTCTCAAGACGTGGTTAGTTGATTAGTGTCTCTGATTCATTAGCAAGATAATTATACATTAATTGAACTCAAAACGCACATCACTATTCCTTTATCATTGCTAAGTCAAAATGCTGAAACTCCCAGCTCAACAACATTGTGGAAGTACTTTTATATGGAGCAGAATTTTGAACGCAATTTTCTGTAAAACTATTGCAAATTTCCTGAAGTAGTTTTTCAGAACTGAATTGTGAAGTAGCATTTCTAAATTACACAATATGCATTTCATATTGTCACATAATGTAAAGTTCAATGCTATTACATTGTGACAGTAACTTTCACTATTAGCACTTTTTCTGTCCTTTTCCTGAGTTTACATAGTTTCTAATGTTTTCTTATTAAAATATTCAAATGTTTATATTAGCATACAAAACAAAAATCAATAAAAGCAAAATTGTATTAAAGGCAGGCACTAAATATTCTGCCCAGCCAGAGCCACAGACCTGAGCCTGAAATGAAAGGAGGGGCAGAGACCAAAACAAAAATAACTTTCCATGCACAAATTAAGCAAAAAGTGTCAATCACACAGGCGCTCCAACAACATCAGTGAATGCACAAATATCTTTAGGAAACTGAGGTACCACTTTCACAGGAATATGAATTACCTGTAACCACCTATGTCATATGCTGTTAATTATAACATAAGCAACTTCTTGCAATCTGGAATATGATTTAAAAGATTATTTTGAAAAATGTCTTTGCTAATTTCCACTACAATTGTATCACAACTAGCACTGTCTGTTTGCATATTCCATCAGCAATGAACTGTAACACAGATCTGCATAGAAACATAGAAAATACTGAAGGTGGAGTAGGCCAGTCGGTTAGGAGTCACAGTCCATAAATTACGATAAACAGAGACCATAAGGACAACTGATTACATGAAGCTGGAAACACACTACTCCCTTAAGCCAGGGACAAGGCACAGAGGCATGTCCCCGTGAACTAGCACAGAGTTGGGGTTTAAAGCTACAACGTTGGTGTCATTCTGCATCGCATGCCAGCAATCTAGGTAGCTGACCTAATCACGATAGTTCAAGTGTATCTATCACATTGATTTTGTTTTACAAGTCTGCTATGTGATAGAAACAATCATGTTCAATGCGGTTTAGTGATCGCCAGGAGAGCTGACCCACCTTCCTTCCGAGGATGAGGTCACCTGAACACAACTCCTGAACTCCTTGGGGCAGGAGTCACAACATCAGTCTCTAACTTCTACCTCGCCCGTGGCGGGAGTAGCCGGAAGAGTCCTTCCACCTACCAACCCCCGGAGCCGTTTGACGTCCTTCCCCGCGCTCCCGCCACCCCCTTTCCCCGGTGACGGGATCGTCTCAGCCGGCATCTCACCTGCCTCACACCTACCGAGGCTTCTACTGTCGCGGAAAGGTGGCTGTTTTCCTCCGGTGTGTGCGGGTTGGCCTTTGTGAGGTGGTGGTACCCCGGCACTTGCCTCACCTTTGTGACTGCGGCGGTAGCCGGAGCCCTCACGCAGGCGCGGGGTGAACAGCAAGTACCGGGCACCCCGGCTCAGCCTTAAATCCACATACTCACCATCTCGATGATCTTGGTCTTGCGGCCCGCTTTTTTCTTCAAGGTGAAGATATATTGCGCTAGCACGGCGCCTCCAAAAAGCACGCATATGCCAGCTCCAGCCACCGCACCAAACTTCACTACCGCCACTCGATCCATCAGTGATAGACGCAACCTACCGGCTATCAGCACTTACATTCGTCTGCAGGAACCCCACCCAGCACTGCGCCTGCGCGGAACTCACTTTGCTCAATGTTGACCACTGCGGCGACTCGTCCCCCCCGCCCCGGTCCGGATTGGCAGCACTGCGCTTGCCCAGAACCTGTGTCGGTCGGGCCTGTACTGCGCCTGCCTGGACTCAGTCTTGCGTCTCAGCCGGCACGACGCATGCGTGGTTGGATGGTACCCAGCAGGCGGTTCGATGGTTTTGCCTCTTTTGTGTGTGTTTCGGTTCTGGGGCAGAACGTTAATATGGAATTATAGAAAAGTAATAGTTCATTCGCCCTTTCCAGTCTGGACAAGCAGGAAGCTGGAAGAACACAACAAGCCAGGCAGCATCAGAATATGAAGTAATCTATCTTCAGTACTGGGGTGGGGTTTAGGGAGAGAGCTGCAGATAAAGGCGGTGGAAGGGGTGGGGAGGGGAAGGGTGAGATGTGGATAGATAAACACAGGGTACGACCTGGTTGGTCGATGGGAAGAGTGAATCCGGTTCGTGGCAAGAAGGAAGGATCGATGGGAGGGGAGCTGGGATGTGAGTCGAGGTTTCAAACAGGTCGTACCCTCTACCTGTGTTCATCTATCCCCACCTTGCCCCCCCCCCCCTTTTACCTGCAGCTCCCCTTACATCCACCCCCAGTTCTGAAGAAGGGTTATACCCGAAACGTTGACTTCTCCACCTCCTGATGCTGTCTGCCTGTGTTCTTCCAGTCCCCTGCTTGTCTGCCTTGGTGGATTCCAGCGTCTACATTTTTTTGTCTCTAACTAAATTTAACCTTTCCATGGCTGTTTGGGAAGAGTAATTTACGTTGTACCACATATTTTCTAGTAGACCTACAAATATTTTCACTTCAGATATGTTCATCCCAGTCCCAATCAAATGAATGTGTGTCTCACCCACATTTGGAAATCATGGGACACATGAAAAACAGAAATTGCTGGCACAAGTTAGCAGGTCTGGCAACATTGAGGGAGAGAAAACAAAGTTAACCATTTGACTTCAATGACCCTTCAGAACAGATGCTACCAGACTTGTTGAGTTTCTCCAGTAATTTCTAATTTTTGTGTGTGTGTTTCAGAACTCCAGCATCTGCATATTTAAGTTTAGAGAAATACTGGGCAAAGCAGCTTATCTTGTTTCTGGGCTTAGTACCACCCCACCTACTCAACACTCAGTATTTTTACCCTTTCAAAGTTCACTAATTAATTCACTAATCATAAAGGTCTAAGTAAAATTATAATGTCCATTGTTGGCATCACCTTATAAATATTACCCAATATCTTGCACTGCGGGTCATCAATGTTAATAGTAATGATATACTGTGATGTTAGTTTGTGTGCTGCAAGTAATGTTACTGCAACAAACCAAAATGTACAAATTTTATTTTTACAACACTGTAATCCCAGTACAATATCTCATTAGATATTTGCAAGGGATTAAATAGATTTTGTTAACTAGCAGTCTGCCTTAATGTGTTCTGTACATGGTACGTACTGCTCATAATCTTGAAAGTAATAAATGTCAAAGGTGGTGATGAGTCTTCTTGTTGCAAGGCCAAGATCTCTTGCCACATCTTACTAAACATGGCTCATCAACTACCTACCTAACAGTAGCCCTCTCACCCAATTTTGCCACATGATATATCCAGAATAACTCACCTCTGCTAAAATATCCCAAAACGGACTGGTATCCTTGGCATTGGTGCCATCTCTAAAAGTCTGTTGAATACTTGGATGAACATGATCAGTCGAGAGTTGATTTGCATGTTTCCGAACAATTTTTCAGGACACAGCACATGTGCAATTTCTGCTCTACTTTGAAGGGTTAGGCGTTCTTGGAGGTTGGAAACTCAGGCTATCCTCTCCCTCAGGACTGGCAATGGAGGCTGTGACAGACCATGCCAACCTGATCCAAGGTTGCCACATGGGTCAGTGCAGTCTCAGCCATCTGAAGGATTGTAACAGGAATTCAGGAAGAAGGTCAGTTATCTATTCTTCAAGTATAAATGCCATCATTTGTATCCAATACCTCTCATTCACTCTATCTCTGCAACTGCACCCACTTTCAACCAAAGATTATGCTTTACCATCTTAGTGATTGCTTACAACATTTTACCTCTTTCTCTCCACCCTAATCTGACATGCCATGTGCATTCCTTACTCATTCAGGACACCTCCCCATCCGCAGCAAAAATAAAATCTTGCCACCCATTTTCATCTCCCATATTACCTGTCACTCTCTCTGTCTCTCTTCCATGAAGAAAACAGCCTACAAATGGACAAAAAGAGTCGAGGTGGATGGTGAGCTGCCCAATATTTGGTTCCTCACATTTTATTTGGAGAGGAGCCTGACTCTGACTACCCTGAGTCTCAAATCCCTTCATTGATACTGGAAGCTGCCCTTACTCTGCCAGGACAAAGACTTGACTGAGGAACACTGACAAACATAGCAAGGGTTTTTAGCTTTGTCTGCATTAAACAGCAAGGCAATGTGGCAGTACTGTGCACCGAAAAAGTGTCCTTGCTACAACATTACAGTGATAGCTGCAATTGCATCCTGAAGTGTAGTATTGAAGTTCAGAAGTATATTGTAAGTGGATTGGAGATGAACCATGATGGTTCTCAGCAACTGCCATTTCAGATTCCAATTTCTGTGAATATGGGTTGTGTGTGGCTGGTGCTAAATGAAATATGCCCTGAGATGATGTCTGGTGTCCAACATTGCAGCAAGCAGTGAATTGAAGTCACCAATTACTTGCTCTGACTTCCATGTCGAGAATTCTCGGTGCCAGCTTGCTTGTGTTTGGATTGAAAGTTGCATATTAATGAGATGAGATGTGCAGTTAATAAGATTATTAACAAGAAATCATCCCCTTTAACAGTCAGTTTTTAGCTGCCTAGTGAGAATCTCGCTTCAATGCTTGGAGTTTAGTTAAAAGATTCAGCGAGTTGTTCCAGGTATTGAGACAGTTTTTGCTGGTCCTTGTGCAAATCTGCCACATTTCTCACTGAAGCCCATGCAATTCAGGTGCAGCACCACACCCTCAACAGCATGTCATTAGCATTGTGTCTACTTTAGAGCATAATGAAAATGAAGACTGCTATATCTTTGCTAGCTTAAGTTCAAAAGAAAGTTATGAGAGGTGTAACAGTATTTAATATTGTGGTACTAAATTGTAAAAATCTCTATCATCTATTTAGCTCTCAAACTGATTTTCAACTGATAGAACTCTCCTGAAAATTGATGCAAGCCTGCAAATAGGATGTGCTGCTCTTGACCTTATGGAAGCTTGTGGTTTTTTTGACAGGAATTTTAAAAAAATGGAAGTCTTGCAGTGCAGTTGGACTATTCTGGTGTTTAGCACCAAGTGCACCTTTCTGTCCTGGGCCATACTTTAAGATAGTGCATTCCAACTTCTAATTCTTAAGTACATAAAGAAGTTTTCAAAATGTCATATTTGTTTATTTTGCCACTATTTTTACATGGACGTCCTTTGGTTATCAAACTTTGCAATAATAGGAACAATTCATCCTTATGAGACCTTACATGATTTTGAACATATCTATCAAATCTCCTTTAAATGTTTTCAAACTAAACAGAGCCACCTTCACCAATTTATCCACATAGCTGAAGGTCTCCAATTAAGTCTCCAATGCCTTTGCATCCTTCCTGAAATGTGGTATCTAGAAGTAATGCCAGACCTCCATTTGAGGCTGAACTGTAGAGATGTCCATGTTTCTAAAGCTTCCTACTGCTTCTGCTTTCCTTCTGTATAGTAATGATTTTATGGCTTTTATGTCTATTGTTTCATAATTTATTCAATAATTTAAGTTTAATTAAAACAAGTTGCTGTTAGAAATAATAAAGAATGGTTTCTCCACATTTTCGATTTTGCACATTGGCTAGGCCACAAATACTCTTGTCACCATTAAGATGGACAGGTGTCTCTAATAAAGTGGAATATTTGCAGATAAAAATCATTCTTTCCTCTAAATCGGGCTCAGCACTAAAACAAATGTTAAGTGTGAGATTTCTGGGGTGACACACTGTGGGAAACAGAACTCACTCACAAATCAGCCTGAGACAAAGCCTTGGAAACAAGAACAATTTATTACAGCCTTGCAAGTACCGGACGTTTCCGCAATCAAGCAGAAATGCACAAGAAAACAGAGCATGTTAGCATTCTTATTCAGTTTACAAGTCGCGGAATCATGCTTCCCTCTTCCTATCCTATCCATAGGCTGATTACCACACTTGTTTTTTTTCTCTAGTTATTTTCTCACCTGGCCATCCTGCTGTCCTTGTATGTCTGCATTCTTTGTTACAGCTTGTTCTTTTATCCAGTTTCTCTTATCATACTGTAAGTTTTATTGTGAAATGCCCCTGCTGCTTCTTTTTGTGGTCAGCTACAACCCTTCATAGTTATTTCCTAGCTTAAAACTATTTTCTTTAAAAGACCCTCTATATTCATTAAAGTCTTAGCCTTAAGTATGCTACACACTACAAGAATTCCGCGACCGTTTGTATAATGTTCCCCTTACCCCTCCTGCAGAAATTACATTTCTAACCTCCCATAATTCCCCTTTTTTCTTTTTCTCTAACTGTTGTTTCTGCACTTATTAAGTCTCCTTTAATTCATTTTCTTATGTTTTGCCCTCTTATGCCTTTTGGCGATGAGGTTCACAATCTTAGATTACATATTTGTGTTATTCGTCCCTCGAATTCTAGAAGCATTCTTTGACTTTCTCTTTGTTCCATATCACCTGCTGATTGTAAAAGCATCTGATGATTTATTTGGGTTCCTTCCCCAAGGGATGTCATCAGTTGTTTCATTACCCATTTTAGGACATTGAACCCTACCACCAGACCCACTAATATCAATAATCCATAGATAACTAGATTGACTAACCACCTTCCCCAACCAGTTAATCCCAATTCCCCCATTCCCATCCTTTTTCATTCCAGTACCGATTACCGGCCTCCCTTATCTTGGCGATTTTGACTCGCACATGTTTGGAGATATCAGTAATGTTAGAGGAGATCTCAGGTATGTACGTATAACATTCCTCTCCAATTAGTGCACAGGTACCACCCTTCTCTGCTAGAATATAATCCAGAGCCATCCTGTTCTGAAGGGTCGTTAGCCTAGTGGCAATCATTTCGGTCGTTATGGCTTCTACTTGAGATTGGGTTTTGGCCAACGCATCAGCAGTACTGTTGGCCAACTCTTCCAGGGAAGCTGCCAACTCTACTCCTGCTCTATTTCTACTCCTGCTCGAGTGGTCCCATACATACGTATCAAAGTCCAGAGGAGGCGATCTCCTTCAGTTACTTTCCGGGTTACTCGCCTTCCTCCCTGTTTTTTCCGAGGTATTTTTGGGGCTCTCTTTAACAGCCTCAAATGGGGAACTATATAGGCAAGGTAGCAGGAGCCACTCCAGCCTTTCTGACTTTGTGGTGTCTGAACTGGATGGTCCCAGCACCCATTCCCATGACATCCGCCACTCCAAATGTACTTCTCGCCGGGGGTAAATGGGTAGACCTTTACGCCACACACTCAATATGTCCCATTCAGTACTTGGGGAATGGTTGTGGGAGTAGCTTGGCTGGTGTAGACACAAGATGACTTTCCTAATCGGAAGGGTGCAGTATCATTCTGATTACAGGAAGAAGTGGTATTTACTGCTCCTTTCGGTGGGGAAACTCTAAGGTCATCGATAGTGCCCGTGGTTTTTGGGGGCTGGTCGAGGAACCATCCCGCAAAGTTGTAATTACCCCTTTCAAATCTCCACGTATGTATCATTTGAGCCCGAGTCAAATTGTTGTACATCGTACACTTCTTCTTTGGTAAGTGGTATTACCGGGAGAGGAATTCCGGATTCCCCATGGTGTGGGATCTCAGCACATAGCCAACAGTCGGTATGCCCCTTTAGTTTAGCATAATTCTGACATAAAGTGGTAAAATGATTTTTCCCACCCCCCCTTGACAGCTAGTGTTAATATTATCGTGACAACATAAAGCTGACCATTCATTTCAGCCCACAACCCTATCTGTCTATTCCCTAACCCTTTAAATATCAGGGAGGAGTGAGTCCATGCAACACTTACAATTATTTTGGGATACAGTTTTTTAAACCAATACTTAATAGTCTTTTATCTCAGTCCATTCTTTTTGCTCAGCTTGACTTTCAGAGGGTTGTCAGTAGGATGAGCTTGCCACCCTGCCGAAGGGGAAGGAGCGTCCACGGGGCCCTTAATCTAGTGTGATGACGCCACCCTTTTTCAGCAGATCGGACGGCTGTTTCAATAGTCAGGAGGAACGGTCCTTCCCAGCTTGGGTGCAGTTTGGTATCTTTCCAGGTTTTGATTAGGACCCAATCACCCGGTTGTATTCGATGTACAGCGAACTCAAGTGGAGGTGTCTGGGTCAACAGACCCTTCTTCCTAAGGACAGACAAAGAAGAGCCGAGCGCCACAATATAGTTCTTTAAAAACTTATCATTGAACTCTACAGTTGGTAATTGTCCTGTCATTTCCTTATCATTTCCTCTAATTAGGATTGGCTCAAAAATAGGCACCAAGAATTCCTTGCCTTTTACTCTGGAAACCCCGACATTCTTGTTAGTCAATTTAACACCGGTAGGTCTAAAACTTAGGGATGATCGTGCCACTCCCATGTCCACCAAAAATACTGCCTCCTCCCCTTCAGGTCCCACCTTTAAATTTATCAAGGGTTCCCAGTGGGTCTCAGGAGGAAAGAACCCCTGATTCCCCTAATCTTTATCTAAGGTCATTAGGGAAACGTCTTCCCTTTCTCGTGCTAATTCTGGGCATTCCCATTTAAAATGCCCCACTTTCCTGCAATGGTAACACCCTGCCTTTTGCCTCCTTTCCTGGGTATCTGACCCTTGTCTTTCGTGTCCTCCCCTACCCTTCCTGTTATCCCTTGATCCCATTCTCCTTTTTGTTATTTCTTCTACTGCCGCCACCATCATTTTGGCTTTCTGTTTCTGCTTCTCGTCTTCCCTTTTCACATACACTTTCTGTGCCTTACGTAACAGTTCTTCCATCTGTCTTTCACTCTATCCATCTAATTTCGTAGTTTTTTTTGTATGTCCGGCCATGACTTAGTTACAAATTGGACCTTTAAGAGACCCTGTGCTAACGGATTATCGGGATCCATTCCTGAATACTTCCTTGTGGCCTCCTTCAGCCTTTTAAGAAATGCAGAAAGGGGTTTCAGCCTTCTCTTGTTGTACTTCAAAGGCCTTAACAAAGTTTTGTGATCTAGGTGCCGCCTCTTTATTTCCTAATATTACCATTTCTTGTAGATCCCGCATTGACTCCCTATCTTCTCTATCATTATTTTCCCAATGAGGATCAACATTTGGGAATTTCTGTTCTGCTAGGGCCCCTTCTTCCCCAAATGGATGCTGCTTTTCCCATTCCTATAAAGCTGCTCTCCTAATCATACCTCGTTCTTCCCCTGAAAATAATGTTCCTAAAATTGCCATCAGTTCTCCCCAGATATATAAATTAGGTCCTAGGAATGATCTAATTGTTCGGCTAGTCCAACCGGATCCTCTATTAAACTTTTCATTTCCTTTTTAAAGACCCTAACTTCACTGCTAGTTAAGGGAGCATTTACATATCCGATTGTACCGTCCCCAGTCGGAACATCTCGTATTGGGACATAATTTTACATTTTCCATTATCTCTGCCCCTCCTTTACGTGTGGTGGCTCGAGTGATTCTGAGCCCCCTAGGTTCTGCATCTTTCAGTTCAGAGTCCGTTCCCTTTCCTGTGTCTGGACTCGGTTCTACTTTGGGAGCTGTAGGCTCATTCCGGGGAGTAGCATATGGAGGCGGCAAACACGTTAAGGGATCCCATTGTGGCTTCCCTTGTTCATTCTTTTTCTGTTCTTTCCCTGATTCCTCCGTATTCATGGGACATAATTTTACTCCAGCGCTCCCTATCCAACAAGCCGCATAATCGGACTCTTTTTGACTGTACGGTTCTTTTCGATTGACATATATATTAAGATCTTGACACAGCCAATCCTCATCAGACCCATATTTGGGCCAAAAAAATACCAGGCGCCTTAATACTTTCTCTAGTCCAGACAAAACAACAATAGTTTATCATTGTAGCCTTATCTTTCTTCCGCGTCCGGGAGTTGTATTCCCAATTACCCAACTTTCTCCCCAAAGAACTGTTGGGCAGGATATATCCCCTTTAACGTTATTTACAGATCAATCGTTACACAGGCAACTCCCCGTTCCTCCCATTGTTGCTAATTTAATTAATCTTAACGAGGTCTGGTGTCACCTTCTTCCGCACCCTCTTCAGGGTCCTGACTAGACACCTTACTCGTCCAATTAATCTGACCAATTATATGCTTTTTTTGAGACTTCAACTGTTCTTCATAAATCACTTTTATGTAATGATAAAAGGGATTAGTTAGAAACTGATAGTAAGGCAGTCATGACCTGTAAAAAGAACAGGAGTTAACATTTTATTTCATAATCTGTAAAATCCTTAACCTTAAAAGAAATCATGTTAAAATTTCCATAGCAGAAATCAGATTCAAAACAGTCCTGGATCTCAAGCTCCAGGGAACAAAGCACAAACATTCAATCACCAACAAACAAATGTGCATTCAAACCGAATCACAAAGGGTTAAACTTTCTACTAGCTGTACAGCTCTTTGCTCTCTCTCCCTCTCTCTCACACACACACACACACACACACACACACAGACATCACATCTCACAGACACTTTGAGCTTCCCGCAACGACTCCTCTAGCTTTTGAATATTCTTTTGGACGTCTGGCCATAAGATAGTTACGAAGTGCACCCTCAGTAGCCCTTCAGCTACTTGCCCTTCTGACACGGACTGTTTTCCATTGACATATGCTTTGTTTTATATATTGCAAAATTCCCCGTACTTTCATAAGTCCACACCAAGGCAATACTTAAAGATCTCTTTTCTTACCTTGGTCTGTGCACAGAGTTACCTGGTTGTTTTGGTGCACCCCGTCCTGCAGCAGTTCCTGCAGCAAATACCGCTGCCCCCGGTCGCTCGGATATATCCTTTAAGACCTTTCCCTACCTGGGTCTTGTGTACAAGAGTTGCCTGACCGAACCTGCCGCGTCTGCCCGCCTTGTTTCCAGGGTCTCCCAGTCCGGATTGTACTCGCCCAAACCGCGAACGACAAGCAAGGGAGTCAGAGATCACCGAAATTGGTGAGGTACACCTCCCCCATCGTCCCAAGAGTGTTGAGTGGTCCGAGTTTTGGATCCCGGACGAGCCCCCAATTGTGGGAAACAGAACCCACTCACAAATCAGCCTGAGACAAAGTCTTGGAAACAAGAACAATTTATTACAGCTTTGCAAGTACCGGACGCTTCTGCAATCAAGCAGAAATGCACACGAAAACAGAGCATGTTAGCATTCTTATTTAGTTTACAAGTTGTGGAATCATGCCTCCCTTTTCCCATCATATCATAAGCCGATTACCTCACTTGTTTTTTCTCTAGTTATTTTCTCATCTGGCCATCCTGCTGTCCTTGTATGTCTGCATTCTTTGTTTCTTGTTTGTTACAGCTTGTTCTTTTAGTATGCTACATGCTACAAGAAGTCCGTGACCATTTGTATAATGTTCCCCTTACCCCTCCTGCAGAAACTATATTTCTAACCTCCCACACACACTATAACCATTTTAACATATGATATCTCTATGACTACATAGAGTCACAGAAATATAAAGATTGGAAACATACCCTTCAATCCAACTCGTCCATGCTGACCAGATATCATAAATTAGTCGAGTCCTAGTTGCCACGCTTGGCCCATATCCCTCCAAACCCTTCCTATTCATATACCCATCCAGATGCCTTTTAAATGTTGTAATTGTACCAGCCTCTACCACTTCCTCTGAACAGCTCATTCCATACATGCACCACCCTCTGCGTGAAAAAGTTGACACTGAGGTCCCAGCATGAAGAGAATGGACGGTGTCTTAACTGCAAACAACAAATGCTTGAGATCACAACTGGTCAAGCAGCATTCATGGAGAGAGCAAGTTAACGTTTCCAATCTAGATGACTTCATTAGAGCTTGCGGAGCTATTGCTTCCAATTAAACCTGTTGGACTAAATCCTGGTGTTGTGTGATTTTTAACTTTGTACACCCCAGTCCAACACCGGCATCTCCAAATCAGGTCTTAAAGAAGTTTTGCAGAAACGCGGCAACAAAGAACTACACTTCCCATCAGACCTTGCTGCCAAGGCGCCAGGAACTTCCGTTCTTGCGCCGCCATCAGAGCGTCTCTCGCGGCGGCGCTATGACAACGGCGGAGCGGGCAGTGGGTAAGCGAGTGATCCTCGGGCCTTAGCGACCCTACACTCTCTGTTTCCTTCCTTCCGGAACGGAAACCTCTCTCCTTGGACCGGGCTGACCCTAGCAAGCCCAGTCTCCTGGCTGTCCCGATCGCCACCAACCCCTAGACTCAGAATCAGATTCCCCACTGGACCGAATCCCAACTCCCTCCCTCTGGATCGGGACATCTCTACACCGGGAACATGCTGTCCCCAAACCGATTCCATTTCCCATCCCAACCAGACCCCATCCTGCTTCTCTAACTCCAATCAGACCTATAACCACCTCCCCGATGCCCATGGCAGGAGGCTGCGATGGCCAGTGAATGTTATGCTTGCTCAGTGTGTGTGTGAATTTGCAGAGTCGAACCTGGGTGCAGGTTATTGAGTTCTTCTCACTCTTCGGCCCTTCGTTTCTGAGTAATAGAAGAGTTTCAAATTACTGATATATTCTTAACATCAGCTGAATGAAATGAGGTTGTGAACTAAGTTTCACGAGCATTCATCCTCTACTGTCATCTGCCGGGGCAGCATTCCACATTAATTCGAAACAATCCGAGGAGAGCCTCTGCTGCTTCATCTTCAGGCTGAGACTGCAAAGCTGATTTAGGCTGTACGTCAGTCCCCTTTATCCGAAGGGATAAGCTCAGCTGCTGTATATTTGTTGTCGCATGCAGCATTATTTAGGTTATATCTTCAAACCCACGCAAGTGATTTCGATGTTTGTTCTTTGAGGGAAATAACTATCTATGTTACAATCTGTAACATTTTGTAAACGTGGCAAAATGAGTTCTAAGCTCCTTTAAACCCTTGCTAATTTTGGAGTGGCATGGTTGGCTTAGTGGTTAGCACTGCTGCCTCATAGCACCAGGGTTCTAGGTTCGATTTCAGCCTCAGGTGACTGCCTGTGTGGAGTTTGCACATTCTCCCTGTGTCTGTGTCTGCCTGGGTTTCCTCCGTGTGCTCTGGTTTCCTCCCAAAGATGTGTGCAGGTCTAAATTGCCCATTAGTCAGAGAGGAATGGTTCTGGGTGGGTTACTCTTGTTGGGTTGAAGGGCCTGTTTCCACACTGTATGGAATCTCATGTGGAAAAGTACATTGCTAAAAATACATTGGAGGAACAAGGCACAGGCTGAAGAGGAAAACAACAGAGGTCGATCAATTCCAATCAGCCCTTGAGCATCATGCCAAGGGTAATGTCCAAGCTTAATCAATTACCTTCCCTCCATCATGGAGTCAGAAGTGGAAATGTTAGATTCTCCTGAGAAACTTGAAGCAGTCTGTGTCCAGAGGCAACAAAACTTAAGACAGCACCTAGGCTTGGGCTGATGAGTGTCAAGTAACAATCATGCCAAGCAATGACCATCTCCAATGGGAGTGAATGATGTTTAATAATGTTGATATCACTGAATCCCCTACAATCAGCTTCCTGAGGTTATTATCTAGCTATATAAATCCTGTGAGCACGCCAGATACTTGAAATTTTATGGCAAGTAATGCACCGCCTGTTTACCATCCACAAAACAATGCTTCTCACTTTCCGGAATGAGTACAACTTCAACAATATTCAAGAGGTTTGACACCATCAAGGATAAATCAGCCTTCTTGATTGGCATGCAAACCACCACCTTCAACATTTATTCCTTCCACCAAGAAACAGTGCCAGCAGTGTGTACCATCTGTAAAATGTATTGCAGTAACTCACTAAGGCTCTTGTAAATGCACCTTCCAAACTGCAATCTTAACCACCTAGCTGGAGAAGGACAGCAGGTACATGAGACCACTATTTGCAATTCTCCTCCAAGCCACATCATTCTGACCTGCAAATATAGCTTCATTCCTTCACTGTAATTGAATCAAAATTCTCAAACTCCGTTCCTAACAGCATTGTGGTTGTCCCTACATCCCAAGGATTACAGCAGCTCACCAACTTGTGCAGCCAATTATGAATACCATGCAATAAAAAAACTCCAATAAATGAATTTGGAAAAAAAAAGCCTCCAACATATTCATTCTGACTTGAATGGAAAAGACACACAAAGCTAATTTGAGTATTTACTACATTATCAATTTTGTTTCGTACCTTCATATTAATTTTCCCCTTGGTAAACTAGAGTAGGAAGGCTTTGCAGACCCTGCATGTCCCATTGAACACAGAACAGAAGAATGAAGGGTGTCTTCTGTGAAGGCAGGAGTTTTACTTAACCAGATCTCCAAGCAATAATGTCAAGTATTTGTGACAGGTAAATTAGTGAGATCTATGCCAGATTGTTCCTTTTTGATCCCCTTGTCAACTTCTGCAGACCCGGTTTGGCAGAAATGTCCTAAGGACTAATTTGGTGAATAGTAGTGTTCCAAGTCACTTGTGTTGATGGACATTAAAATCCAACACCCAAAATATATTTTGTGCCCGTTTTACTCTTTGTGCCTCTTCAAGAGTTGTGTGGTTCAGCAGGTAATGGGAGACAGGAGATGGCAATCAGCAAGAAGTATCTTTGCCCATGTTTAACTTGATGCTATGAGACTTCTTGGGGTCTGGAGTAGGTGTTGAGGACTCCCAGGCATTCTCTCCTAACAGTATACCTGGAGTATGGCATATCCAGTGATGGAAGAGTCTATTTAGGACATTGTCATCATCAGATCTTCAAATCAATGTTATGTTGTTGCAATAGGCTCTTTGGACAGCTCTTCCAATTTTGGCATACGTCTCCAAATGTTAATGAGGAAGGCTTTGCATCAATGAGTGGGAAGGTAAGTCCTTGTCATTTCTGTTGTCTAGGTCAATGCTTAGTGGATGTCTAGTTTTTTTTTGATTTTGAGATAGAATGTAGGGTGTTTTATTCTTTCATCTGAGGGTGCTGAATATTAATACAGGATGAGCAAACTAGGAGAGGGTCTTTACCTCGAGTGCTAATATTTAAATTCTAGTATCTTCTTGAGACTGTTGTGAAGACAGCATTGTGTGTCAGTAGTCTGAGCATTTCATTATTTTGGTAGTTTCAGGTTGAAGGAAGATGTCTTTGTTTAAAGCTCGAGACTGGTGGTCCACAGTTGTAGGAGAGCAGGAAGAATTTGATCAAGGATGCTTGTGTGTGGCTGATATTGACAACAGTGGAAATGGTAAGTATGATTGAGACCAACAACATTTCTTCCCCCGGCTTAATGAAATAATTTAGTTAGGCAGCCCAAAAAATGCATTCCTTAATTTTGATATTTATCAATTATAGAATTCATCATCAATGTCTTTTTACATAGGCCTTTAAGTTGTCATTGCATCCAGTAATTGCCACTGTCATGTTCCAACTCTCCCTTTCCCATATTGTTTATGATGAGTGGAGCAAACTGTAGGTGCTGTATCATAGCACATTGAATTTACAATCAGATCACATTTAATCTAGGCAATTCAAGAAAAATGTATATTGTGCTATGATGCTCCTAGTGTCCTGGAGAAATGATAGGTGAATGAAGCATCCAGATAAGCGCTGTCGCTTTTGAATTCTGAATTCACCTATCTAGATAAAAAAAAATGAAACAGCCACTTTATCTTAATGCCCTAATTAATGCTAATTAAGGGAACTGTACGTCAAGATTGGGTTAAACCTGTATGCTAAACAGCATCTGAAACCTTTGCAATATTTCACATCATTATTTCAACCTACAGGATGCTTGTGATTTTACATTGCCTCATCTTGGATAAATTGGATCTTGTAAATCCTAGGTCAAAAATAAATTGATTTTGCAAATTAATATGTCTTGTGATTGTAGAATTATTTGCAGATGTGTTTATACTTCATGATCTATTCAAACAAACAATGTCATTAAATTTATTCTTTTTCGTTGTTTCCAGACAAAATTATTGTTGGCAGTTATAAGGGAATTCTGCGTATCTATTCTCCACAGCCTGCTAAACCTGGAGCAGCACTTCATCCAGAAGAGTTAATCCTAGAGCTTCAACTGCAGGATCCAATATTGCAAGTAGAAGTTGGCAAATTTGTCTCGTAAGTTTAAAACAAAAGTAGATAAAAGCAATACTGAGAAATGGAATAGGTTAACTTGCCAACCATGAAGAGCAGTAGGTAGAATAGTTATTAAAACTGGTCATGAATATGGGGGAAGATTGGAATGAAAGGTTATTTTTCACGCTTACATTTGGTAATTGCACTACTTAGTGCCTATATTTTTGATGACTAGAAGGGAGACTATTATGCGCAGAATAACTGAGAGTGCATTTGCTGGGGAATGAGGTTAGGTTTCAGGGACTTATCTTAAGAAGCAGGGTTTCAGGGGTTGTGATAGGGGATATGGGTTGAGGGGGTTGTAGTGGTGATGGGAGTGAGAATATTGGTGTGTTGGTGATGGGAGTAAGATTTGGTACCAAATGTCGGGTGGTGTTATAGGGGATTGGCCGCGACTAGTTGGGTGTGGTGTGGCATACTATGGTGTGACTAGTTGGGTTTGGTGGAATGTTGGTGGGAGTGTGGGGCGAATGGTGACTGAGGGGTTGTGGTTGGGGCTTTGCATGCTAGTGCGTGGGCTGTGGATGTTGGGAGAATTTGTGGTGTTGGTGGGAAGTGGGAATATATGAGAGTGTCTGGTTTTGTGAGGGGAGGTGAGGTTGGTCAGTTGGTGTTACAGATTATAATTAATTGATCAATCCTGAAACAATGAACATAGAATGAGGCCATTCAGTCCACTGTTCTGTACTGTCTGAATTTTAAATATATCTGACTAATCCCATTTCCTTCCTCTTTCCCCCATGCACCTTTGACTTTGTTTTTCTTTCAAGTAGTTATTTTGGAAGTTACTTTTGAATCTGCTTTCACCATCTTTGCATATTTCAGATCACAGCCACTTACTTTTCTCAAGTCACTTGTCATTCTTTTGCAAATCATTATATATTTATTCCTCTTGTTACTGATCTTTAGAACAGTTGAAACAAACAAATTAAGAGCACAACTAAACCATTCAGCTTGTCAAGTTTGCCCTCTCATTCAATAAAATCATGGGTGATTGGTTGGTGTCTCAAATTTCACAATCCCGTCTCCACCCAGTAACCTTTGATTCCCTGACCTACAACACTCTCTGCCTTAACAAAATTTAATGACCCCAACTTCATTGCCTTCTGAGGCAGAGAAAGTAGCACAACTGTCTACAAATAATTCTCCTCATCTGTTTTAAAAGGGCAATCCCTAATTTTAAAACAGTGTCTCCTAGTTCTGGACTTAACCACAAGAAGAAACATGTTTTCCATGACCACTGAAATAACTCCACAGAAGCCATTTCCCAACACCAAATCTCCCAATATTTACATGTGCATAGTACTTGACACTGACCCAGCTTCTTCAGAGCCAGGTTTCAGAGTGAACAGAACCTCTGACATTTTTGTTAATACCTACCAGCCGGAATTCCCTGACTGGATCAGATTTATAGCCCCAATCAGAGAACTCATGTTCTATGAGGTCCACCTGGTAGACTTTGTTACAATCACTGCTTCCTTCTGCCCTCTCCCTCTAAGTTCAGGGTTATAGGCCTGTTCATAGGCCTGTAGCCTCTCCTGGGGCATTTTCGCACCAGGTCCTGTTCATAGAATTCCTACAGTATGGAAAGAGGCCTTTCAGCCCAACAAGTCGACACTGACCTTCCGAAGAGTAACCTAGCCAGACCTGTTCCTTTATCCTATTACTCAACATTTACCCCTGACCAATGCATCTAACCTACACATCTCTGAACACTATGGACAATTTGGCATGGCCAATTCATCTAACCTGCATGTCTTTGGACTGTGGGAGGAAACGGGAGTACTGGGAGGAAACCCACGCGGACAGGGAAGAATTTGCAAACTCCACACAGACAATTACCTGAGGCTAGAATCGAACTCGGGTCTCTGGCGCTGTGAGACAGCAGTGCTAACCGCTGAGCCACTGTGCTGCCCCACCAATTCTTCAACAGCCTTGGAAAAGGGCGGTGTGTACCATACACACCCCACCTCTTGCACCCAGAGTGGCTTGGAAAATATTCATCCTCTTCTGCAGGCGGTAAAGGCATTGAGGCTGCAATATCTGCCTATCCATCTCAGTCTCTGAGACTTCTTTGACGCAAAATAGAGGAGGAGAGCCCATGGGTTCTGACAGCCTTGCTGCTTGTTCTGAGGGGCCCGGTATGTTTTGTTCCTGCCCAATTTGTGAGTTTGCAGCTTTCGTGTGGTCCACATGCTTGTTTAGAACTGCTCATTTACCAAACTTTGTACATCATAGGATCTGACCTTGCCTCTTACCCATCCATAGTACCTGGCACTGGTCTGGCTTCCTCAGCCAGCTCTCAGAGTGTCCAGAATGTTTTACACTTCTGTTTATATCTGTCTGCCAAGGCTCCCTGATTGGATCAGGTTAACATACCCAGTCAGGGAACTCATATTCTATGAGGTCCACCTGGCTGACAATCACTACACCCACCTTATCAATTCCATTCAGGATTTTATACACTTCAATCAATCATTCCTCTTATTACTAAATTCCAGTGGAAATAAGCCCAATTCGTCCAGTCTAATTTCAAAAGTCAACCCATTATTTCCAGATACCAACCTAGTAAACTCTGAGCTGCCTCCAATTCATTTATATCCTTTCTTCAGTAAGACCAAAACTGCGCATTGTATTTGAGATGCAGCCTCACCAATCCTATAGAACTGAAGTGTAGGATCTTACTTTTATCCTCAATTTTTCTTGAAATAATTGATAACATTTAATTAGTCTTTTTGATCATGTTAATATCTGCATACTATTTTTGACTCAGCACTATAACACCTAAATCCTTCTGCACCTCTGAATTTTACAGCTGTTTTCCTTTTAAGTGATACTCTGCATTTTTGTTGTTCCTGCCAAAGTGAACAACTTCACATTTTCCCACATTATATTGCATCGTACAGATTTTTTGCCCACTTACTCAATTTATCTATATCCATCTGCACCCTCTTTACATCTTCTTTGCAAGGCATACCTACCTATTTATCTTGGCATCATCTGCAAAACTTTGAACTGAAATCATTCTGCTATACCAAATAATTTCACCCTCTGTATGTGCAGTTGAGAACTGGATTATTGATTAGGCATGAGACCATGTGGATCAATTTCTTGCTCAGTGCCATCGTGGAGGTGTACATTGATGGCAGTCACATGAAGGATGGAGTTGTACTGTAGTTGAAGTGTGTGCTAATGACAATGAGTGGGGAGGAACTACTTATTTTAACTGTGATTAAAAACTTCTCCATGAATTGAAACCTTAACTATAAATGTTTCTTCTAAGTTTGAAATGTGCTGAAAATGTGTTGCTGGTCAAAGCACAGCAGGCCAGGCAGCATCTCAGGAATAGAGAATTCGACGTTTCGAGCATAAGCCCTTCATCGTATTCCTGATGAAGGGCTTATGCTCGAAACGTCGAATTCTCTATTCCTGAGATGCTGCCTGGCCTGCTGTGCTTTGACCAGCAACACATTTTCAGCTCTGATCTCCAGCATCTGCAGACCTCATTTTTTACTCGAAGTTTGAAATGTGGCCTAAAATTGTTACAAGGAGTTTCAGTTTTTTTTGCTGTGTATAGCAGATACAGATAAACTGCAGTTCAGATTTTGAGAACTTTACATCACCATATCACCTGTCAGCCAGAGCAATCCAGTACAGGCAACTGCTCATTCACAGAATGATTTTAACCCTAAATTTTTCAAAGTTAAATATCGGCATGACATAATTTAATTCATGGATTGACAGTATTGGGCATAAAATAAATTCAGATATGTGGCATATGAAAAATTATTTTACACCCTCGATAAAGAGACTGCAATTGCTTCAGATTTGGGAATTCTATTTTGATATGTATAGGTTTTCTACTATTTCTGCTATTTATCATCTCATATATTGGAGAGTTGCTTATAGTCAGCCCTTCATCTTAAATGCCGTGCCTCTTGGATGATGTAATTACATAATTGTCAGCAGTAGACAATGTCTTCATAACATGCCTCAATATCCAGTAATATAATGGTGTACAAATATTAGCTTACCAAAATATAGGCTCAGACTTTTACAGCACAGAAAGCCACATGGCCAATCGTGTCCATGCCAGTCCACAAAGACCTGAGAATACTAATCCCCATTTTCTAGCTTTTGGTCCATCTAAATTCTGATTAGATGTTATGAAAGTTTCTGGCTTGATACCCTTTTAGGCAGTGAGTTCATGATTCTGAATCCCCTCTTTATGAATACACTTCTCGTGAATTCTCCTCTTAGCCTTTCACCTCCTACCTCAGATGCATGTCCTCTTGTTATTTATCCCTTTGCTAATGGAAAAAGTGCATCCTTATCCATCCTATCTGTGCTCCTCCATAATTTTATACATTTCTGTCAGGCCCTGTCCTAACCTTTGTTGCTCCAAGGAAAACAATACCAGCCCATACAATCATTCCTCCTAGTTCAGACCCTCCAGCCCAGGCAGCATCCTGGTAATCTGCTCTGCACCCTCCAGTGGGATTACATTCTTCTTATAATATGGTGACCAGAACTGCATGCAGTATCTCAGTTGTGGCCTAACTACTGTTTAATACAGTTCCAGCATAAGCTACTTGATCTTGAATTTTATGCCTCAGTTAATAAAAGTAGTGATTATTCAATTTATTGCCTTTAACTACCTATCTTGCTACCTTCAGAGATCTATGTATATGCACACCAAGGACTGTCTGATCTTCAGTACTTCCAAGAACCTATCATTAACAGTCTAATCACTTTCCAGTTAGCCATCCCCAAATACATTATCTCACATTATTCCATTTGCCAGTGCTCTGCCCACCTGAACAGTCCATTCATATCTTTCTGTAGTTTTATAATTATTCTCCTCACTATTTATTACCCTACAAATTTTTCTCCTAGCCATGAACTTCTTGATCATTTCTCTGCATTCAAGTTGAAATCATTAATGTACACCCCAAACAACAAGGGCCCTCGCATTGAGCCGTGCGGAATCCCACTGGAAATGGGCTTACAGCCGCAGAAACATCCCATCACCTTCACCCTCTGCTTCCTATCTCTTGGAGAACTTTGGACAATTTGCCAGTTCACCTTTAATCTCACTGGCTCTGATTTTCTTAACCAGTTTTCCATGGGGACTACCAAACGTCATGCTGAAGTCCATGTAGACCACGTTAAATTAATTCCCTCATGAACAATTCTAGTTACTTCCTCATAAAATTCAATCAAATTTGTCAAACGTAACTTTCCTTTACAAATTCGTGCTGACTATCCCTGATTAATCAGTGTCCCTCCAAGTGCAAGTGCCTTTCTGGCTTTCAGAATTCTTTCTGAGAACCTTCCCACCACTGAGTTTAGACAGACTGGTCTATAATTTCCTGGTTTTTTTCTTTCTCACTTTTTAATAATAATGCAATGTAGTCCTCCAGTCCTCTGGTATCCTGAGTCTGAAAATGTCTTTGAGGGCCCATGATAACTCCTTCCTTGGCTCCCTCAACAACCTCAGATACATCTCATTTGGGCCTATGGATCTATCCACTGTTTTAAGGCTGATAAACCCAGCAGTACCATCTCTCCCTCTCTCTCTCTTGCTCCTATTATTTCACAATCCACCATTCTGATGTCTGGACCTGTGTCGTCCTTTTCCATTGTGAAGACTGACATCGAGATCATTGAGGATTGTGTCTATGTCTTCTGGGCCCACATACATATTACTTCTAAGGTGATTTTGTTAAATTCATTTTTGGGATGTGGGCATGAATGGTTGGTTAGCATTTATTGCCCATCTGTACTTGCCCTTGAGAAGGTGGTCGTGAGCTGCCTTCTTGAATGGCTGCCATCCACTTGCTGTAGGTTGACCCACAATGCTATTAGGGAGGAATCGCGATATATTTCCAAGTCAGGAGAGTGAAAAACTTGGAGGAGAACTTGCATTTGGTGGTATACCCATGTATCTGCTGCCCTTGTCCTTCTAGATGGAAGTGGTTGTGTGTTTGAAAGGTGTTGTCAGAGGATCTTGGATGAATTTTTGCAGTGCATCTTGTAGATAGTGCACTCTGCTGCTTCTGACCATTAGTGGTGGAAAGAGTGGATGCTTGTGAATGTAGTGGCAATCAAGTGGGATGCTTTGTTCTGGACAATATCAAGCTTCTTGACTGTTTTTGGAGCTGCACCTATCCAGGAAAGTGAAGAGTATTCCATCACACTGCTGACTTGTGCCTTGTAGATGATGGACAGGCTTTGGGATGTTGGGTGGTCATGGAGTCATAGAGACATGGGAACAAACCTTTCAGTCCAACCAGTCCATACTGACCATAATACTAAACTAGTAAAAAGTGAGGTCTGCAGATGCTGGAGATCAGAGCTGAAAATGTGTTGCTGGTTAAAGTACAGCAGGTTAGGCAGCATCCAAGGAACAGGAAATTCGACGTTTCGGGCCAGAGCCCTTCATCAGGAATCCTGATGAAGGGCTCTGGCCCGAAACGTCGAATTTCCTGTTCCTTGGATGCTGCCTAACCTGCTGTGCTTTAATCAGCAACACATTTTCAGCACCCATAATACTAAACTAAACAAGTCCCACCTTCCTAAATATTTGCAAACATTTCTTATTCATATATTTATCCAAATGTTTTTTTTAAATGTTGCAATTGAACCTGAATCCACAACATCCTCTGGAAGTTCATTCCACTCATAAATCACTCTCTGTGTAAAAAAGATTGCGCCTCATGTCTTTTTAAAATCTTTTTACTCTCACCTTACAAGTGTGCCCCCTTGTCTTGAAATTCCCTACCTAGGGAGAGGACATCTTCCATTCACCTTATCTAGGAGGTCACTCCTCAACCTCCTACGCTGTTACAGTGAAAAATGTTCCAGTTTATCCATCCTCTCCATTCCTGGCAATATCCTGGTAAATCTTTTCTCCAGCTCCAGCCGCCTCCAGCTTAACAATATCTTTCCTATGACAGGACGACCAGAACTGAACATAGTTCTCACTAATGTCGTGTACAATCTCAACATGACGCCCCAACTCCTGTACTCCAAGGTTTGATCAGTGAAGACCAGTTGAACACCTTCTTAACCGCCCTGTCTACAAGTGATGTGAACTTCAAAGGATTATTTAACTGAACCCCTAGGTCCCTTCATTCTACAACATTACCCAAAGCCTGCTTTTAATTGTGTAAGGCCAGCCTTTTATTTTACCAAATTGCAATACTGTGCATTTATCTATATTAAACTCCATCTGCCTGTCTTCAGCCCATCGACCCAATTGACCAAGATCTCTTTCTAATCTTAGATAACCATCTTCACTGTCCACTATACCACCAATTTTGGTGTCATCGTCAAACTTGCTAACCATGCCTTCGATATTCTCATCTAGATAATGTATTTAAATGACAAACAAAAATAGACCCAGTATCAATCCCAGTGGCACACCATTGGTAATAGGCCTCCAATTCGAAAAACAACCCTTCAACATGACTTTCTGTCTCCTCCCATTAAACCAGTCTTATACCCAATTGGCAAGCTCTCTCTGAATACCATATGATTTAACTTTACTAATTAGTCTACTGTACAGAACCTTATCAAAGGCATTACTAAAATTCAAGTAAATAACATCTATCGCTCTGCTGTAATCAATCTTCTTGGTTACTTTCTCAAAAAACACAATCAAGTTTGTGAGACATGACTTCCCTTGCACAAAACCATGCTGATTTTCCCTAATCATTCCTTGCCCTCCAAATGCACATCAATCTTGTCTTTCAGAATCACCTCCAATACTGAAGTCACACTCACAGGTCTGTAGTTCCCAGGCTTCTCCTTGCATCCCTTCTTGAATAAAGGCACAACATTAGCCACTCTCCAGTCATGCAGCACCTCACCTGATGATACAAATATTTGTGTAAGGGGCCACCCAATTTCCTCTCTAACTTCCCACAATGTCCTGGAATACACTACATCAGGAGCCAGAGATTTATCCACCTTTATATTTTCTCAGACCTCCAGCACTTCATCTTCTGTAATGTAAACTGTTTTCAAAATATCAATATGTTTATTTCCCTGAGTTATCTTGCTTCTATTTTTTCTCCACTGTATAAACCGACATGAAATATTCACTTAATATCACTCACATTTCTTGAGTTTCAACACAACGATGACCTCTTTGTTCTTTAAGAGGCCTAACTCTCTCTCTGCATGAGTTACTTGCTGTGGTATTCCTAGCTTCTGACCTGCTATTGTAGCCATTGTTGTTATATGGTGCATCTAGTTGAGTTTCTGGTCAATGGTAATCCTCAGGATATTAATAGTGGGAGATTCAGTGATTGTAATACCATTGAATGTCAAGGGGAGAGGTGGTTAGTTAGATCGTCTCTTTTATAGTGATGGTCATAACCTGGCATTTGTGTGGTGTGAATGTTACTTGCCACTTGTCATTGTAAGCCTGGATATTGTCCAGATCTTGTTGCATTTGAACATGGAGTGCTTCAGTGTCTGAGGAATCACGAATATAGAACATAGAACATAGAAAAATACAGTGCAGTACAGGCCCTTCGGCCCTCGATGTTGCGCCAATCCAAGCCCACCTAACCTACACTAGCCCACTATCCTCCATAGCCTATCCAATGCCCATTTAAATGCCCATAAAGAGGGAGAGTCCACCACTGTTACTGGTAGGGCATTCCATGAACTCACGACTCGCTGACCCCTAACATCTGTCCTATACCTACCACCCCTTAATTTAAAGCTATGCCCCCTCGTAATATCCGACTCCATATGTGGAAAAAGGTTCTCATGGTCAACCCTATCTAAACCCCTAATCATCTTGTACACCTCTATCAAGTCACCCCTAAACCTTCTTTTCTCCAATGAAAACAGCCCCAAGTGCCTCAGCCTTTCCTCATACAATCTTCCTACCATACCAGGCAACATCCTGGTAAACCTCCTTTGCACCTGTTCCAGTGCCTCCACATCCTTCCTATAGTATGACGACCAAAACTGCACACAATACTCCAGATGCGGCTGCACCAGAGTCTTATACAACTACAACATGACCTCAGGACTCTGGAACTCAATTCCTTTACCAATAAAAGTCAGTATGCCATATGCCTTCTTCACAGCACTATTTACCTGGGTGACAACTTTCAGAGATCTGTGTACATGGACACCAAGATCCCTCTGCTCATCCACACTACCAAGTATCTGACCATTAGCCCAGTACTCCATCTTCTTGTTACTATAATGCTGAACATTGTGCTATCATTAACAACGTCCCTACTTCTGACCTTATGGTGGAGTGAAGATCATTGATGAAACAGCTGAAGATGGTTGGGCTTAGGACACTACCCTGCGGAAATATCCTAGAGCTGAGATGACTGACCTTCAACTACCACATCCATCTTCCTATGTGTCAAATTTAACACCAATCAGGGAGAGTTTGAACTGATACCCACTGATTCCAGTTTTGCAGGGCTCCTTGATGCCACACTCAGTCGAATGCAGCCTTGATGTCAAAGACTGTCACTCTCATCTCACCTCTGGAATTCAGCTCTTTTGTGCATAGTTGAACCAAAGCTGTAATAGGTCAGGAAAAACCCAAACTGGGCATTGCTGAGCAAGTATTGCTTGATAGCACTATTGATTGCACCTTCCATACTTTACTAATGATTAAAAGTAGACTGATGGGACAGTAATGGACTGGTTTGGATGTTTCCTGCTTTTTATGTACTGGACATACCTGGGCAATTTTCCACATTGTTGGATAGATGCCAGTGTTGTAACTGTATTAGAAGAGCTTGGTTAGGGGAGTGACAAGTCTGGAATGCAAGTCTTTAGTACTGTTGCTGGAATGTTGTCAAGGTCGTAGCATTTGCAGTATCAATTGACTCCACTAGTTTCTTAATATCACATGGATTAAATTGAATTGGCTGAAGACTAGTATCTGTAATGCTGGGTCTACTGGAAGAGGCCGAGATGAATCATCCACTCAGCAGTTCTGCCTGAAGCTTGCTGCGAATGTTTCAGCCTTATCTTTTGCGCTGATGTACTATTTCGTTACTGAGGATTTGTGGAGCCTCCTCCTCCTCCAGTGAGTTGTTTAATTGTCCACCACCATTCACAATTGGATGTGGCAGGACTGCAGAGCTTAGATCTGATGTATTAGTTATGGGATTGCTTAGCTCTGTCTCCCACTTGCTGCTTATGCTGTTTGGCATGCAAGTCATCCTATGTGGTAGTCTCACCAGGCTACCTCACTTTTAGGTATGACAAGTGCTGTTCCTGACTTTCACTAATGTGCTCTGCATTGAACCAACGTTGAACCAAGGTTCATCCCTTGATGGTAATGGTTGAGTGCGGGATGTACCAGGCCGTGAGTTCAGAGATTGTGTTGGAGTACAATTCTGCTTCTGTTGATGGTCCACAGTTCCTCTTGAATGTTGAGTTGCTAGATCTGTTTGAAGTCTATCCCATTTAGCATGGTGGTAGTGTCACACACCAAGATGGACGTTATTCTCAATGTGAAGTCAACTTCGTCTCCAGAATGACTGTGTGGTGGGCACTCACTGAAACTATCATAGACAAATTATCAGCAGCCAGCAGATTGTTAAGGATGAGGTCAAGTACATGTTTCCCTCCTGTTGGTTTCCTCATTACCTGCTGCTGATCCAGCCGTTTCCTTTAGGACCTGAGCACCTTGGTCAGTAGTACTACTGCTGAGCCACTCTTGGTAGTGGACATTGAAATCCTCCATCCAGAGTACATTTTGTGCCCTTGCTATCCTCAGTTCTTCCTCCAAATGTTGTTCAACATGGAGGAGTACCAATTCATCAGCGGAGGGAGTATGGTACATGGTCATTAGTAGGAGATTTCCTTGTCAGTGTTTAATGTGAAGCCATGAGACCTCATGAGGTCCAGAGTCAATGTTGAGGACTCCCAAGATAACTCCCTTTCGACTGTATACCACTGTACCACCACCTTTGCCGGGTCTGTCCTGCTGCTGGGACAGGACATTTCCAGGAATGGTGTTAGTGGTGTCTGGGACATTACTTGTAAAGTATGATACCGTGAATATGACTGTGTTAACCCTGTTGCTTGACTGGTCTCTGAGACAGCTCTCCCAATTTTGGCACTAGCCACCAAATGTTAGTAAGAAGGACCTTGTAGTGTCTTTCCTGGTGCCCAGGTCGATGCCAGGTGATCTGTCAGTTTCATTTCTTTGAGACTTTTGGTACACCTGAGTGTCTTGCTAGGCCATTTCAGAGGGCAGTTGCTGAGGGTCTGGAGTCACATGTAGTCCTGTCCAAATTTCCATCCTTGGAGGACATTAGTGAACCAGGTGGGTTTTTCCGACCATTATGGTTTCATAGTCATCAGTAGATGCTTAATTCCAGATTTATAAAAGATATTGAATTCCAATTCCACTGTCTGCCTTGGCGGGATTTGAATCAGGGTCCCTAGAATATTAGCTGAGTGTCTGGATTAGTAATCTAGCGAGAGTACTACGAGGCCATCACCTGCCATTTAATAAGCCCTGCTCTTTCACTAGTTATTCTCTTGCTCTTTATATAATTAAAAAATATTGTTTTTTTAAATTTTGTTCCCTAATACTTCCTCATGTGTTGTCTTTGCTTTCCTAATTTCCTTTCTAAATTCTTCTATGTACTTTGTACATTTCTCTAGGGATTCTAATATGTTAGTATCTGTCATAAGCTTCTCTTTCTTAACCTCCTTTTTATGCCCCTTAACGTCCAGAGTTCTGTAGGCTTGTTCCCATTGTCTTTACAGGAACATACTTGCCTTGCTTGCTATTTCCTCCTTGAATACCTCTCATTGTTGTGACACCATTCCATTTGCAAGGAGCTACTACCAGTCCACTTATGCCAAATTGTAGCTTAACCTAATAAAATTAGTCTTTCCCCCATTTCAAGCATTTATTCTTTATCCTTTTCCATAACTGTCCTAACCATAACTGAGTTATGGACAATATCTCCAAAATGCTCCTCTACTGATATGTCTCCCACCTGCTTGGGCTCATTTCTGAATTTTAGGTCTAGAACTTTTTTAAACTAAAAATTTAAAAAGTTTTTTTTTAAAAAAACGCCGGGTAGACCCGGAGGCTTGTGTTGCTAGGTTACCTGGGTAGGGTTTTTTCTCTATTTAAACGCGCAGGCGAGTAACCCGAGGCACTTCGGCAGAAGAGCCTCCCACCCGCCCTCCTCCTCTAACCTAAATAATAAGACCCGTTGCGGCAAGCAGGTAAGTGCTGCGTTTTGCTTGTTTGGTTTCTTTACATTTAGTTTTTTTCTTAAAGAAAGCTAGCTTTTTAGAGGGATGGCAGTGCAGGCAGTGCAATGTTCCTCTTGCAACATGTATGAGGTAAGGGAAGCCATTGGCGTCCCTGCTGAGTACACTTGCAAGAAGTGCACCCATCTCCAGCTCCTCCAAGCCCGTGTTAGGGAACTGGAGCTGGATTTGGATGAACTGCGGATCATTCGGGAGGCAGAGAGGGTCATAGATCAGAGCTTTAGGGAAGTAGTTACTCCGAAAGTTCAAGACAGATGGGTGACAGTGAGGGGGAGTGGGAGGAGGAAGTCAGTGCAGGGACCCCCTGCGGTCATTCCCCTCAAGAACAAGTATACCGTTTTGGACACTTGTGGGGGGGATGACTTACCAGGGGCAAGCAACGAGGTTCAGGCCTCTGGCACGGAGCCTGGCCCCGTTGCTCAGAAGGGAAGGGTGGAGAAAGGTAGAGCGATAGTTCTTGGGGACTCGATAGTGAGGGGTACAGACAGACGGTTTTGTGGGGGCGACAGTGACTCACGTTTGGTATGTTGCCTCCCAGGTGCAAGGGTACGTGATGTCGCTGATCGTGTTTTCCGGGTCCTTAAGGGGGAGGGGGAGCAGCCCCAGATCGTGGTCCACGTTGGCACCAACGATATAGGTAGGAAGAGGGGTGAGGATGTCAGACAGGCTTTCAGGGAGCTAGGTTGGAAGCTCAGAGTTAGAACAAACAGAGTTGTAGTCTCTGGTTTGTTACCCGTGCCACGTGATAGAAAGTCGAGGAATAGGGAGAGAGAGCAGTTAAATGCGTGGCTACAGCGATGGTGCAGGAGGGAGGGATTCCGGTTTCTGGACAACTGGGGTTCTTTCTGGGGAAGGTGGGACCTCTATAAAAAGGATGGTCTACACCTGAACCTGAGGGGCACCAGTATCCTTGGAGGGAGGTTTGCTAGTGCTCTTTGGGAGGGTTTAAACTAACTCCGCCGGGGCATGGGAACCTGGACTGTAGCTTTAGGGTACAGGACCTTGAGTGTAGGGAGGTTATGAATAATGCAGCGATCTCGAAGGAGGGTGCCTGTAAACAGAACGGTGGACTGAAATGTGTATACTTCAATGCCAGAAGTATAAGAAATAAGGTAGGTGAACTTGCAGCGTGGGTTGGTACCTGGGACTTCGATGTTGTGGCCATTACAGAGACGTGGGTAGAACAGGGACAAGAATGGCTGTTGCAGGTTCCAGGGTTTAAATGTTTTAGTAGGATCAGACATGGGGGTAAAAAAGGGGGAGGTGTGGCATTACTTGTCAAAGATAGTATTACAGCAGTGGAATGGACGATGGAAGAGGACTTGCCATCTGAGGTAGTTTGGGCTGAGGTTAGAAATAGGAAAGGTGAGGTCACCCTGTTAGGTGTTTTCTACAGACCTCCTAATAGTCCTAGAGAAGTAGAGGATAATATTGCGAGGATGATTCAGGAAAAGAGTGAAGGTAGCAGGGTGGTTGTTATGGGGGACTTTAACTTCCCAGATATTGACTGGGAGAGCTATAGCTCGAGTTCATTAGATGGGTCGGTGTTTGTCCAATGTGTGCAGGAGGGTTTCCTGACACAATATGTAGACAGGCCAACAAGAGGTGAGGCTATACTGGATTTGGTTCTAGGTAATGAACCAGGCCAGGTGTTAGACTTGGAGGTAGGTGAGCACTTCGGGGACAGTGACCACAACTCGGTGACTTTTACTTTAGTGATGGAGAGGGATAAGTGTGCGCAGCAGGGCAAGAGTTATAGCTGGGGGCAGGGAAATTATGATGCGGTGAGGCATGACTTAGGATGTGTGGATTGGAAAAACAGGCTTCAAGAGAAGAACACTAATGAGATGTGGGGATTGTTCAAGGAGCAGCTACTACGTGTCCTCGATAAGTATGTACCGGTCAGGCATGGTGTAAAGGGCCTTGTGAGGCAGCCGTGGTTTAGTAAGGAATTGGAATCCCTTGTGAAAGGGAAGAAGGCGGCATATGTAAAGATGAGGCGTGAAGGTTCAGTTGGGGCGATAGAGAGTTATAAGGTAGCCAGGAAGGATCTAAAGAGAGAGCTAAGAGAAGCGAGAAGGGGACATGAAAAGTCTTTAGCTGGTAGGATTAGGGAAAACCCAAAGGCTTTCTATAGGTATGTCAGAAATAAAAGGATGACTAGGGTAGGTATCGGTCCAGTCAAGGATAGTAGTGGGAAGTTGTGTGTGGAGGCGGAGGAGATTGGAGAGACACTAAATCAATACTTTTCATCAGTATTCACTCAGGAACAGGACACTGTTGCTGATGTGAATATGGAGTCACAAATGATTAGAATGGATGGCCTGGAAATATGCAGGGAAGAGGTTCTGGGAATATTGGAGAGGATGAAAATAGATAAGTCTCCTGGGCCTGATGGCATTTACCCTAGGATCCTATGGGAAGCTAGGGAGGAGATAGCAGAGCCATTGGCCTGGATTTTTATGTCGTCATTGTCAACGGGAATAGTACCAGAGGACTGGAGGATAGCGAATGTGGTCCCCTTGTTCAAGAAAGGGAGTAGGGATAGCCCTAGTAACTATAGGCCAGTGAGTCTGACTTCAGTGGTGGGCAAAGTCTTAGAGAGAATGGTAAGGGATAAGATTTATGAACATCTGGATAGGAATAACGTGATCAAGGATAGCCAGCATGGTTTTGTGAAGGGCAGGTCGTGCCTCACAAACCTTATTGAGTTCTTTGAGAAGGTGACCAAAGAAGTGGACGAGGGTAAAGCAGTAGATGTTGTGTATATGGATTTTAGTAAGGCGTTCGATAAGGTTCCCCATGGTAGGCTAATGCTAAAACTACGGATGTATGGCATTGAGGATACATTAGAGGTTTGGATTAGGAATTAGCTGGCTGGAAGGAGACAGAGGGTAGTAGTTGATGGACTATGTTCATCTTGGAGTGCAGTTACTAGCGGTGTACCACAAGGATCTGTTTTGGGACCATTGCTTTTTGTTATCTTTATAAATGATCTAGAGGAAGGGCTTGAAAGCTGGGTAAGCAAGTTTGCGGATGACACAAAAGTCGGTGGAGTTGTGGATAGTGAGGAAGGAAGTGGTAGGTTACAGCGGGATATAGATAAGTTGCAGAGCTGGGCAGAAAGGTGGCAAATGGAATTCAATGTAGCTAAGTGTGAAGTCATTCACTTTGGTAGGAGTAACAAGAGGATGGATTACTGGGCTAATGGTAGGCTACTTGGTAGTGTGGATGAGCAGAGGGATCTTGGTGTCCATGTACACAGATCTCTGAAAGTTGCCACCCAGGTAAATAGTGCTGTGAGGAAGGCATATGGTGTACTGGGCTTTATTGGTAGAGGAATTGAGTTCCGGAGTCCTGAGGTCATGTTGCAACTGTATAAGACTCTGGTGCGGCCTCATCTGGAGTATTGTGTGCAGTTTTGGTCGCCATACTATAGGAAGGATGTGGAGGCATTGGAACGAGTGCAGAGGAGGTTTACCAGGATGTTGCCTGGAATGGTAGGAAAATCTTATGAGGAAAGGCTGAGGCACTTGGGACTGTTCTCATTGGAGAAGAGAAGGTTTAGGGGAGATTTGATAGAGGTGTATAAGATGATTAGGGGTTTAGATAGGGTCGACACTGAGAACCTTTTACCGCTAATGGGGTCAGGTGTTACTAGGGGACACAGCTTTAAATTAAGGGGTGGTAGGTATAGGACAGATGTTAGGGGTAGATTCTTTACACAGCGGGTTGTGAGTTCATGGAATGCCCTGCCAGTAGCAGTGGTGAACTCTCCTTCTTTATGGTCATTTAAGCGGGCATTGGATAGGCATTTGGAAGTTATTGGGCTAGTGTAGGTTAGGTAGGATTCGGTCGGCGCAACATCGAGGGCCGAAGGGCCTGTACTGCGCTGTATCTTTCTATGTTCTATGTTCTAACGTGGGTTTCCTCCGGGTGCTCCGGTTTCCTCTCACAGTCCAAAGATCTGCAGGTCAGGTGAATTGGCCATGCTAAATTGCCCGTAGTGTTAGGTAAGGGGTAAATGTAGGGGTATGGGTGGGTTGCGCTTCGGCGGGTCGGTGTGGACTTGTTGGGCCGAAGGGCCTGTTTCCACACTGTAAGTAATCTAAAAAAAAACTATCCCCTCCCTTATGGGGCTTCTTTCATACTGATTAAAAAAAAGTTCTGCTGGATACAACTTAGGAATGCTTTTCCCTTCTTATATTGTCCATTAAAACTATCCCGTTCAATGTTTGGGTAGTTAAAATTCCATTCTACTATGCCTTATTATGTTTGCACTTTGCTGAAATTTGATTATGTATTTGAACTATGATCTCCTGTTAGACTGTTAGGAGTTAGTGAAACACACCCAATAGCATGTTTGTGCCTTTTGTGTTTTTTAACTTCTGCCTATGTGGTCTCAGTTGATGATCCTTCCAAGAAATGCTATTTCACAGCTAGAATTAATTCCTTAATTAATATTGTCAATATGATTCTAAGTTATGCCAGTATTGCCTATCTTTCAGCCAAATCTTGGTCATAGCTAGCATGAATAAAATCTCACAAACTTTCTTTGGCTGTTGGATAAGTTTCGTTTAGACTTTTAATCTGCCCAATGTTATCACTTTAATACTAGCTTCCTGGTATCCTCAGGTCAGTGACCTTAGAGTGATAATTATTTTGTGGTTCTTTACTTCCCTTTCTGTAGCCTTCTGGTGCTCAGTCATTGTAACAGCATCATTTGATCTGAGCTCTAAGTAATTTTTGACTTCTTGTTTTTCCAACCTGAGTTTAGCTGCTATTTTAAAGTTTACTCTGGCCTATCAGGGATTTAAAACTTTACTTATTAAGTCATCAATGTTTATTCACTCATTGCTGAACTCCAACCAGGGACCATTTGCACAGACCACACCATTACAAAGCAGTTATGAATGTTCCTCGTCTTGGAGGGTGCTATGTATCCTGTTATAGTGTGTTTGTTATCAGGACCGAAATGCTTTTGCCATTCAATGCAGTACAGTTCTTGTTGTGGATTGCCACGAAGGTTTCTTCTGCCTTGCTCTTAAATCCTCAGCTCCTCCCAGCTGTTAGCTCTACTGTATGAGTAGGAGATTTATATCAATCTGAAGCTGTCACACCGCTGTTCACTGTGTGTTGTATTAACAGTCAAGTTAAATCTGCTGCCTAGCATGCTGTATAGACATATCGGTTCACTGTTGTATGATCTGCTGCTTTCAGGAAAGTTTTCTATCACCATATTCTTTAAGTGTAGGAAACTTCAGGGCCTGAGACTAGTGTGACAGAGAGAAACCACTTCTGAGTGAACTAGCATTTATAGTTACTAAGATGTAGTTTATTGTATGTTAGCATTTAGTTAAGTTTACATTAATATGGTAGATACAATGTTTCTGTAACAGATGTTAGATCTCACTCTTATGAGACCCAAAGCTGTTTTCTGCATGAGTCCTTATGACATCATCATAGTAGGTGGTGCATGTGGTACTTCAGTGTTAACCCCTTCAGAAACATACACAACAAATTGCTCTTCGTCATCAAGGAAATAGTAAACCATTGTGTCCACTCTGACCCCATGCTCTTGACTGTGCCTACTTGACAAATGCACTATTATTTCTGTATAGTAATGAGCATTGACAGCTGTGAGCCAATAGTGTTTATTCAACTCACGAGAGACTATAGTGCTGTTTGAAAAATCTGACTTTTCACATTATCATGGTGGGATAAAAGATGCAGTATCTGCATCCCTAGGTCTCTTCGTTCAGCAGGACGCTTCCATTTACTGTATAAGTCCTATCCTGGTTTGTCTTACGAAAATGCAACACTTCATGTTTACCCAATTTAACTCCATCTGCTCCTCCTTGGCTCATTGGCACATGTGATACAGGTATTGTGTATTCTGAGGTAATCTTCACTGCTCATTACACGACCTAGAGTCACATTTAGACAGCATCGTGAAGAAAGCATTTGGCATACTTGTCTTTTGGTCAGAAAATTGAGTATAGGAATTTTCAGCATTTTGCGGTTGTATAAGACATTGGTGAGGGCTCTTTTTAGAATACTATGTACAATTCTTACATAGAATCCCTACAGTGTAGAAAGAGGCCCTTGGGCCCAACAGAGCCACACCGACCCTCTGAAGAGTAACTCACCCAGACTCATTCCACTACTATCCTATATTTACCCCTGACTAATCCAATTAACCTACACATCACTCAAAACTATGGGCAATTTAACATGGCCAATTTGCCTCATCTGGATTGTGGGAGGAAACCCACGCAGACATGTGAAAAATGTGCAAATCAAACAGACAGTCACCCGGGGCTGGAATTGAACCTAGTTCCCTGGCACCATGAGGCAGCAGTGCGAACCACTGAGTCACCATGCCGCCCCAGTTCTGATTGCCCTTCTATAGGTAGGATGTTGTTAAACTTAAGAAGGTGCAGAAAAGATTTACAAGGATATTGTTAGGACTGGAAAGTTTGAGTTGTAGGGAGAGGCTGAAAAAGTTGGGGCTTTGTTTCTTGGAATGTCAGAGGCTGAGGGATGACCTAATAGAGGTTTATAAGATCATGAAGGGCATGGATAGGGTGAATATTCAAAGTCTTTTCCTAAGATGGGGGAGTCCCGAACTAGAGGGCATTGGTTAAAGTGAAAAGCGAAAGATTTAAAAAGGACCTGAGGGGTAACTTTTTCACATGGAGTATAGTGCGTGTATGGAATGAGCTATCAGAGGAAGTACTGGAGGTGGGTATATTTACAACATTTAAAAGGCATCTGGAGGGGTATATAAATAGGAAGGGTCAGAGGGATATGGGCCAAATGCTGGCAAATGGGACTGTGTAAGATTGGGATGACTGGTTGGTATGGATGAGTTAGATTGACAGGTCCATTTCTGGCTGTATGACTCTATGATTCTTTGTTGAAACGTATAGTGAAGTGAAATGCATGACACTGTTGACCAGCAGAGGGAGCCATTTTACTGCAAATTTGAATTGACAATAACTTGACAGCTTCCAGCTATTAATAACCTTAACTTGTGCATGCAGTGCCTCTGAGAAGCAATGACAGATAGGGCTATGATTTACCTGTTGATGGTGCTGTGTATAATTTTATCATGTTTTTCTCTGTTCTACTTTATCTCTAATTTAGCTGAATGTATAACAGTTGAGCATTTTCAGATGCAGTCGGAATAACATTATAATAAACTGTAAAGCAGTCACTGTATGTTAAACATGATTTGAGCAGTCTGAGAAATGATCCATTTCTGAAATCTGGAGTTTCAGTTCTGGCACATTTTCTGACACTGATGTTGCTTAACCAGGTGGACTTCCAGAATTCATAAGTGTATTAATATTGGATCTTCTACACCAGCCACGTTGATTTTAAACCATGCATTAAGTGTTGATTTTCTTGCTGCACACAGATGACTGTAACCAGCTGGAGTTGAGGTATTTGCCTTTTCATTTAATTGCTTTTTATTTTGACACACACACACACTATCAATACCAATTTATGTTCAGTTTGTGACTTTAATGTTAAAAATTTTTCCAAGGTGATTTGAAGAGATGTGAAATGTTAGCAGCCAAAGAGGGAGATTTGTTGAGGAATGACTAAAAGTTTGATTGCAGAGATGGATAAGAAAGATGGGGAGGCAGAGAGAAAATTCCAAGTTGTGGGCTTTAAACTGAAGGTACAAGCAAACAGAAAACTGAGCAGATGTACAAGGGGCCAGACACTGGATGAGTGGAGACTTTTGAGAAGTGGGCTTGAAAGATTTGGACAGGGTACAAAGATGGCCTGAAGCTTGTGCTTGCAAGCCCCAGAAAGGTATGCCAACCATTAGATGTGATTTTTTAAAAAACTTGATGGTTCTTTGGACTCTTTTCAATTTATAAATTTGCATCCTTGGGGTCTTGTAGGAATGAATTGCTTGGAATTGATCAAATGTCTAATTGTGCCACTTCTGACATTGCGATAGAGAGAAGATCGTTAAATCAGCTGTAGATATTTGGACCTTGCATAATTGATAGAATAATCAACTCTTGTTCAGTAATGGCTAGATTTTTGATTTAACAGCTGTGGGTGATGTTTTGTTTGGCAAACTCTCCATCTTTCTTCATCTAATCAGAGGTCAAAATATTTTTTTCCACAAAGGCTCTTTTCATGACATTTTTGAAGGCTAATTTTTGTTTTCAGGGGCCCCTTTTTCATTTTAAGACCTTTATTGAATTATGCATCACGTATAATTACCTTGCGTATTTGCATTTTTTGGACGTTTTTCTTTAGAAAGATAAAAGCACAAATACTAAAGATTGCATACACATATAATTAAATCTTTTAGCTTGGAATCTAAAAATGAAATGCTCTGATTAATTTATGATGAATAAGTCTCCAAATATCTTTGCTTCCATATTTGTATCATACACACTTTGTAATCAGTTGCTTTTTTTTCGTTGTACTCAAACTGCACTCTGTTCCAGGCCAGTCAGTTGATCTTTTTCAGCAACATCAACAATAATCAGGAAATCCCTTAGTTTGGGGGTTAGCAGTATTTTACTTGAACTACTTGACATTATTGAGGTGTTGTTCGGCCAGTTCCTTTGATGGTCCAATAATGACTATATTTGAAGCATTTAGTTTGAACTTCTGTGGTTGTGACTGTACACATGAGCATCAATAGCCCTGGCAAGTGCTGTTAAGCCACCATTCAGAACAAATTTGAATTCTTCTTTAGCTAAATTAAATTTGAGCTCAGCATTCTTTAAAACACAGGAGACATGGAAAGGTTCATTCTGTGTATGTCGATGAATATCAAAGGCATGAACATCAAGTGTCTTCTATTTTTTGGTAAACTATACAATTAGTTTATCAAGAAGGATGAGGCTTACCATCATTTCAGTTAATGGGGAAAATTCTGAGAATGAAAATTAAAAATACTGGCAGAGTTCAATCTAGTCCAGAACACCCAAAAGAGTTAGGGAGTGGAGGGTGTTTTAGATCAGGGTGTCAGGATGTCTGGAGTCTGTGTGACTAGTACTAATCGTCCCATTTATATAATAATATTTTTAAAAGCAGTTCTTGATTCATCACCTGTCCCCCTCTGTGTTTCGACTTTCCCAAGCACTCAAGGGAAGGCAGTGACATAGTGGTAATGTCACTAGGCTAGTAATCCAGACTCACAGGTTAGTCATCTGTGGACATGAGTTTTGAATCTTGCCATGGCTGATGGTATAATTTGAATTCAATAAAAATTATTTGGCCTAATGGTGACCATTATCAACTCTTGTTAAAAATCAACCTGGTTCACTATTGTCCTCTAGGGAAGGAAATCTGACATTCTTACCTGGTCTGGCCTATCCATATCTCCACATCCACAGTAACTGTCTTCTGAAATGGCCCAAGTAAACCACTCAGATCAAGGGCAAATATGATTGGCAAGAAATGCTGGCATTGCATTAGATGCACACATCCAATGAATTAAGAGAAAATTCTTAATTCTTAGCATGGTCAGTACTAAGATTGCTGCCAGCAGCTGTTTTATATGCGTGTGTAGTAGTCATACTGCCTAATTGTGACAACACAGCCTTGTTGAATGATATCACATGCATGTACATGATGCGCAGCTTCATTTCGTGCATGTGTGTTTACCAGTGATGGAAATATGCAAATTTAAATAGGTTTGGCTTTAAATTTGGTGTGGCTGTAGAGGATACAGCTATGAAGGGAGTTGAGATGGTCCACCTGTGGGTATGGCTTAAAATGATTTGTGGAGGTGGCTGTGAAGTGGAGAGTAGCTGAGAGTGTTAATCCCAGCTACCCCAGTTCCTATCCCCTGTCACTGTCTGCCCTCACTCCTCATGCCTCAATTCCTCACACTTCCTCCCCATGCCTTACCCCCTCCTCTTCCCCATCCTCACTCCCCTTGCTGAACTCTGTTTCAATAACATGCTTTTCTGCACTCATACAAATCTTTTGCATATGATGTCATCAGAGTTGTATGTGATGACATAGCGTTTCTGAAATTGTGCACATTTATGCAAACATTGCTGAATATCAGCAATCACTGCGTTTTCTGAAAGCTGTGTAATGTTGTTATCTCACAATAAAAAGCGACCATATAAATAGTTCAAGATCCATTTATAGATCTGCACTACTGAGATCACAAATTTAAAGCATAATGAGTGTAGATTTGCAAATGTTTTCTGTTATGAACTTGAATTGACATTGCAGACCTGGTTAGGATTTAAATAATATCATAATTTGGAATGTATGAGTGCATACAGAAAAATTGGTTGAGTGAGGCATTTCGGATAAGGTACAGAAACGATGGTTCACAAGACTTCACACTGCTCTCCCTCCATCTGTGATCTGTTTGAATTGTACAATGCCTCTCTGCCAGAGTTTGTAAGCCCCTGGAGCATTTGCTCTGTTTCCTCCATATGAGAAATTTTTTTTGTAGCCTTGAAATTTTTTATAATGAATGGTTTTGTTTTTCTTCCAGAGGTACAGAACTACTCCACCTGGCTGTTTTGCATCCAAGAAAGTTGTCTGTCTATGCTTTCTCAGGTACTGCGAACTATTTAATATTTTACTGTGCATGAGATGTCTGTCACTACTCTTATTTTCCCTGAGTTTTCATGTATTCACACTTCTATTAAGTTGGACTATGCTCATGATAGATCTGTTCATTATAATTCTAATCAACCTGTTCAGATATATTATGACTGACATTTGGGGCAAGTGGGACTTGCAGAAAGATCTCCGAGCTCAAAGGTATGGACACTACCGATGTGCTATATCGTGGTGGGATTAACATCAGCAGTTTATGTAATGATGAAGTATCATAATGTTATGATGATGTCAGTGTTGCATGATTGTGTAGAGAGAAAGGAGCAGAAGCTCTGTCCAACTCATGAGAGAATGTGTGAATAGATCAAGCTGTAAATAGAGTTCTTGCAGATTCCTGAAGAAGGGCTTATGCCCGAAACGTCGAATTTCCTGTTCCTTGCCTGACCTGCTGCGCTTTTCCAGCAACACATTTTCAGCTTCTTGCAGAAAGTACCATGGATGCCTGCAGCAGTATTTTGAGATACTAGAGTTGGACTCCATAATACAAGAAAACATTCATAAACCTGTGAAATTAGGAAATTTAATCCAGAAGCTAGAATTTTGAAAAAATGTATGTTATGATCTCATAAGACATGCCATGCTTCCTCAGTAAGGTCAGACAAAAATAGATGCTAATTTTCTCAGGTTCCATCTCCTACATCATTCAACTGCACCGCTCTCTCCAACACTGCCCTCTCCCCAACCCGTGCTGTTTCCCTGACCTCCACTCTCTCCCTCTGCCCCCTTGCACTCTCTCTCTCTTTTTCTAGCTTTCTTTCATTCATTCTCTTGCTCTCTCTTTTCTATGTCCTGCCGTCTCTCTCCCCTGCCAGCCAAAGCTCCAGGCTTGGGAACATAGGAGCAGTAGTAAGCCATTCATCCCCCTTTGTCTGTTCCACCATTTAATGAGATCATGTCTGATCTGTGGCATAACTCCATATCCCTGCCTGTGGCTGATATCTGTTAAAGCTTTGCTTAATAAAAGTTTTACCTATCTCAGATCCAGCATCCATTGCCATTGTGGAAAAGAGTTCTGAACATCTATGACCCTTGTGTGCAGAAGTGCTTCCTATCATCTCTCAGGAACAGACTGGTCCTAATTATCAGACGATGGCTCCTACTTTGAGAGTCACTAACCAGTGGAAATAGTTAATCTTTATCTACCAGGTCTTTTCCTATTAATATCTTGAAGACTTTGATCAGATCACTACTTTATCTTTTAAAATATCGAGAAAACAGGCTAACCTTGTGTAAACTCAACTCAAACTTTATCCCTGAAGTCCAGGTATCATTCCTGTAAACCTATGTTGTACTCCCTCCAAGGCCAGAATATCCTTCATAAGGTTTGGTGCCCAGATCCGCTCACAGTACTCCAAGTGGAGTCTAACCCAGGTTTTGTATTCTTGCAGCATAAGTTCTGCATCCATTTATTGCAGTCCATAACTTATGCACTCTGTACTCTATTTTGCATAAATACCTTGGCTCCAGCTCACCTGCAGACTAGTTCCACTACTGTTTAACTATCTGTGTAAACATAACTTACAATGAGTATCCAGTTGCTTGCTTTCAATAAGTACAGCAATCTTTATTTTTTAAAACAGTTCTTTTCCCATCTTGGTCCACAATCACAAATATATAAAAGTAGAAAGATATAGCAAGGAGTGATCATAACATACTAAAATTTCAAATTCAGATGGAAGGCGAAAACCTGGATTCTATATTGGCAATCTGGAGATAAACAAAGGTAATGGCATAGGCATAAGATCAGACCTAGCCTTATGATCTGGGTGGAAGACTAAAACTTAGGATAGTTGATGAGCAATGGCAGGTTTCCCTCCTTCCTCTCCCCTCTCTCGCTTTCTTCCCTTTGCCTTGTCTCACTCTCTTTCTTTTATGCCATCTGTCTCCATTATGATGACTTATAACAAATCGAAGCAGGAGTAGGTCATGCACCTAGTCCCATTTTCTCCTCTATTCACTGTGATCATAGTTGATATTCTGCTTCAGCATTGTTTTTCAGTACTATCAATGTGTTAAAATCTTACCAATCTTAAATATACTCAATGACCAAACTTTGGCAACCCTCCGAACAGAATATTCCAAAACTCACCATCTTCTGAGTCAAGAAATTCCTCCTCATCTCAATTCTAAATTGATTTCCGCTTGTTCTGAGTCTCATTCCTTGATTCCAGACATCCCCAACCCAACAAATTTCCTTCTTGGCTAAAATGTGGTGCCCAGATCTGCTCACATTACTCTAAGTGAGGTCTAATCAGGATTTTGTATGGCTGCAGCATAACGTCTGCATCCACTTACTCCACTCCATAACACATACCCCTGTTAACCCCACAATAATTTTGCATATTTGAATGAGATTGCCTCTTACTCTTCTAAACTCCAATGAATGTAGGCCCCATCTATTCGCTTCATAAAACAATCTCTCCATCTCAGGAATTAAATTGCATTTGTTGTATTCCCTCTATGGCAAGTAAATATTTTCTTGGATTAGGATATCAGAACTACACACAGTGTTCTAGTTATGACCTCACTAAGGCTCTATAAATTTGTAATGAGACATTTTTACTCTTGTCCTCAAATCCTCTTTAAATAAAGAACAAAATACCCATTTGCCTTTTTAATTCTTGCTGTATCAACATACTGACTTTCAATGACTCATGGTCAAGGAAACCCAAGTCCTTTTTGAAGTTCAGCATTGTCAGCCTTTGACCATTTAAGAAATATTCTGTCTTTTTTTCTCCTAAAGCGGAGAAATATTCTGTCTTTTTTTCTCCCAAAAGTCAACATTTCTCTGCATTGTATTCTATTTGTCAATTTTTGTCCACTCATTTGGTCTCTACAAATCCTAGTTCATTTGCATTCACGCCTCTTATTCGTAACTAGTTATGTGCACGTTTGCTCACCATTTGGATAAATGTGATCAGAAAATCAATAGTAAGATGAAGGTGTGCAATTAATTTTCCTCTTAAATCTTTAGGTGTGTGTAACATAGGCCTCTGTAGGTATGTCATCAAATACCTTACAGATTTCTACACACTGTTAACAGAATGAGCAGATGGCAATGCAATATTTCACGTTGCAGATTAGATAAAATCATGCGGTATGTGCTGAGAGTAGTCAACGGGCTATCTTGGCTGAAGGAGGGCAGAAGCTTTCTAGGAGGATCATTTACATGTTTTCAAGGACTTATTGTAAAGGAATAATAATATAGTTCCATGCTAAGAAGATGCATAGTCAGATTAACCATGAAATCCTTGGACCAGGCCAGTGGCAAATGAGGAACATTGAACTTATCCCATTTTGAGAAACTCTGTGTTGAGGTAACACAGAAGAAAAGAAAAGTCAGGAAAGATAAAACCAGGCTATAATAATATGCTGAATTAATTTAAACTGAGTGTGATGAAGTTTGCCTCTTGCAAATTGGGGGTTAGTGTGCATTGCAAGAGCTTATGAGGAGAGGCACATTGACACAATACCTCAATTCATGATATGATCGCAAAATCATTGTTAGTCAAATGACGACCCAGTTGCTACATTGGTGGAAAGAATGGAAGTAACTCCTTAGTATGTTGAGATTGCTGGTGTGGGCTGCTATAATTTGACTTGAATCTGTTTTTTAGCATGTGCATGGGCCAGAGGTTACACAGAGCCTTCTTTTTGCCTCTTATTGTAATTTGTTTCGGTTACAGGAACTATGGGTACTGTAGAACATGGAAACCAGTACCAGCTGAAACTAATGTACGAACACAATTTTCAACGTACAGCATGTAACTTAACATTTGGAGGTTTTGGTGGTGTGAAAGGTAAGAATCCAACCTATTTTCAATATTTTTGTGAAAGTTGCAAAGTGATCAAAGAAGTGAAATCTGAATATTGTCTGTAACAGGTGGCTGATCCCCAATTTCAGAATTATACCACGGGTGGCAGTTGGGAAATATTTCCCAAAAGCCTCACAGCATACAAAATGAATGTTTATTTTCACATACCATTTCAGTGAAAGTCCAGTCTCTGATAGCATGGAAGAAAATGCTGTGTTAAAATAGCTTTGCACGAAATTTAGTTTTGTCAAAGCAAGACACTCTTCAGTGTCTCTTGAAGAGTTGGTATGTTTATAGCATGAATCATGAATGTTAGTATTACATTTGATGGTAACTTTTAAACATGTAGCTTAGTCATTAAAATGAACAATGGAAGGTCTATTTGCTGTTTCTCCCAGAGTTGGCTCCAGAACCTGTAAAGATGTCTGTTACTTGTTCAAAAACATAAATGGGAAGAAACCTGCAAAAATTGCCACTCCTTTCCTTTTTACTGTAGGTTAGGTGGCTGTTAACACCTTTTGCGTAATGTGGCAGAAGAAACACAGACAGCTTTTAATTTTTCTTTTAATCATATGTGGGACAAGGACACTACAAAATAGCATTTATTTCCATCCCTAATTAGAGTTGTAGAGATGTACAGCATGGAAACAGACCCTTTGGTCCAACCTGTCTATTCTGACCAGATATCCTAAATTAATCTAGTCCCTTTTGCCAACATTTGGCCCATATTCATCTAAACCCTTACTAAGCATATACCCATCCAGATGCCTTTTAAATGTTGAAATTGTTTCAGTCTCCACCATTTCCTCTGGCAGCTCATTTCACACACACACCATCCTCTGCCTGAAAAAGTTGTCCCTAAGGTCCCTTTCAAATCTTTCCCCTCTCAGTTTAAACTTGTGCCCTCTAGTTCTGGGCTTTTCTACCCAAGGGAAAAGACCTTGTTATATTTACCCTATCCATGCCCCTCATGATTTTATAAATCTCTATAAGGTCACCTCTTAGCCCCTAGAGAAGTTGGTGGTGAGCTGTCCTTTTGAACTGCTGTAGTTCTTGAGGTGTAGGGACACCCAAGGTGCTGTTCGGAATTTCAGGATCTAGGACTTCCAGGATTTTCATGCAATGGCAGTAAAAGAACAATAGTATAGTTTAGGAACATGTGTGACTTGGAGTGGAACACACGGGTGATGGTATTTTCATGCACCTCCTGCCCTTGTCTTTCTAGCTAATAGCAATTATAGATTTGGAAGCTTCCATCACAGGAACATCAGTGAGTTGCTACAGTGTATCTTGTAGATGATTCATACTGCTACAACTGTGCACTGGTGAAGAAGGAAGTGAATGTAAATGAGATGGATATGTTGTCCATTTGGTCTATTTTGTCCTGGACGGTGTCAAGCTTTTTGAGTGTGTTGTAACTGTATTCATTCAGTCTAGTGGAAAACATTCCATCGTACTCTTAACTTGCACTTTGTAGGTAGTGGACAGGCATTAGAAAAATATGAGGTGCGTTTATTTGTCACAGATTTCCTTGCCTCTGACTTATTCCTGTTGGAACAATATTTATACAGCTGGCTACTTTAGCTTCTGGTCTATCCTAGGATGTTCATTGTTGTCTCATTTGAATGTCAGAGACTAATGATTAGATTCTCTCTTCTTGGAGATGGCTGATGCTTATTACTTATGAGACACAGGTATTATTTGCCATTTATCAGCTCAAGCCTGGATGCTGCCCAAGTCTTTATGCATATGGACACTGCGTTAGTATCTGAGGTGTGTAGGATGTTGAACTTTGCACAGTTGTCAGTGAACATCTACACTTCTGACCTTACGATGGAGCCTAGGACATGAGCCTGAGGAACTCCTGTAAAGATATCCTGGAGTACAGATGATTAATTTTCAACAGTCACAACAATTTTCCTTGTGTTAGGTATGATTCCAAGCAGTGGAGACCATTCCTCTGATTCCTATTGACTCTAATTTTAGTAGAGGTCCTTCATGCCATACTTGGTCAAATGTTGCATTGATGTTAATCAATGTCACCTCATCTCTGCAATTCAATTGTTTTGTCCACTTTTGGATAAAAACTATATGAGGTCAGAACCTAAACTGAGTGCCACTAGGCAGTTATTTAATTGCAAGTGCTACTTGATAGCACTGTCAATGATCTCTTCCTTTACTGGTGATCGCGAGTAGACTGATAGGAGGGTTATTATAGAACTGGGTTGAGTCTGTGCACAGGATATACATAGAGGGGAGATTTCTGAGTAGTTTCCAAAGTTCACTTTGTCTCCTTTCTTGAAGACAGTGGAGATAGCATCAGTTCTGAGGTTGGCAGGAATTTCTTCTTTGCCCCAGATTTTCTGAAACAATTGATAAAGTAAGCTCTGCTGCTCCAAGATTGAAATCTTTGCTGGGATCTCATCTATTCCTATGTCTTTTTCAGTCTTCACATGGACAGGTTGGACTGAAGGGTCTGTTTCCATGCTGTACATCTCTATGATTCTATGTGTCTAATGATTGCTTCAACCTCTGCCACACTAGGTGGCAGTCCAAGATTATCTTTAGTGGGGATTTGGAGGTTGACCTCAAATACATCCTTGTTGACAATTGTATCGTGGTTTAGGGGTTCTTTGGGGTGTTCTCTTCATCAGACGATGATATTTCCTCTGCCTATCAAGAGAGTCCTGTCCTTACTATACACTGGTTTGAGGCCAAAGGGGTTGGATCTGTATATTGCCTTAGTGGCATTGAAGAAACTCTAGATGCCATGCTTATCAGCAAGGAGTTGCAGTTTCTCAGCCCACCATTTGGTTCTTGATTTCCCTCATTTTTCTTTGCATCCCTGCTTTTGCTGTTTGATAAGTTCTCTGCTTAATCTTGCTTGTGTTGTTGTTTTCCAGGCATGGAGAGCTTGCCCCTTCTTGTTGATGTAGTCATTTACATTGAACCAGTGTTGGTGTTCCCTGGTTTTGTAGTCAGTGGTTTGTTCATAACATGTTCACAACATGACTGTCTTCAGCTCTTTTCAGAATTCCTCTATTCTATTAAAATCTTTGGTGATTTTGGATGAAGACGTTGTTGGAGATTCTCTAGAGTGCTTGGCTGTTGAAGCCGGTCAATGTTGAGCTTTTTTCAGAACTGTTCCTTTGTCTTCAGCTGCTTCTAGTGGCATTTGATGGATATTGAGGAGTGGATGAGCTGGTGTCCAGCAGTTACCTATAGGTAATCACATTGGTAATGAGGACATATTTTTGGTCTCTGGATCGAATGATGATATGGTCAATCATGTGCCAGTGCTTTGATCATGGATGCCTCCAAGAAGTCTTGAACTTGTCTTTTTGGCTGAACAGTGTGTTGGAAGATAGAGTATTTGAAGCTATATTTTGATTTTGATATTTTGCTTCAATGCAGTTATGAGTGAAATTTGATCATTGTTGATTACCATATGTAGTAGAAGGAATTATTTAGCATGTAAAAATTGGAATTATATCTTTCAAACAGCACAAGATTTATTTTACGTATTTGTCAGAAAACAGTTAATCCACTATGGTACCAATCTGATGTACATCATAAGGAGATTCCCCAGCTGTAATGATAGGGCTTCATGTCTTCAAAACATTGTATAGACTGTGAGTGACTCAAAAATCGTGATAAGCGGAATGGTTTATATTGGGGACTCATTACCTAGCTGCTTATAAAAAGTCAGAAGGATTATCCGATGTCAGTCTGTTGTTATTGTATGTACCTTGAGTGCTTTTATGACCAAGCATGACTTGAAAAGCATAGCATAAGCAGTTAAAAGCTCATGAGGAAACAAGTTATTCCATGGAGGACTAGCCTTTTTACCAACCGGATTATTAAAAGAAAACAGAATAAAAACACAATCATTATTTCAGTTTCTTGTGCATTACTGCATGAAACACTGAGCAAAGTTACCAAGTTAAAATGCAGTAAAGGACTGTTGACATTAAGCAATTTTAACTCTGCCTCAGGAATTCAACAAGATTTCCTTAATTGAAATATTGACAATATAATTTAAGAAACTTTCTTGGTCAAGCAATAACTCAGACTACGGAGAGGGTTTCGTTTTTAAAAAGTCTTTGATCAAAATCATGTTCAAGTCTTTTTTAGCCACTGATTGGTTAATTGGCCAGTTCAGTCAATGTTGCCTTTAACTATCAACGTCATCAGATTTAAAAGGAGTGTTGAGCCAATAACAACTTGGCGCATTGGCACTGCTTCTGAACCTGCGTACCCCAGTTATTGAAGAAATGTAGACATTGTGAAACTAATAAATTGGCCATAATGAAAAGGCACATTCAAAATTGTACCAAATAATATTTCCACATGCAAGTAGTTGCCATTTTACTATAATTTATGCACTGAATAAATCTAGGTGTCCAACCTTTGTTCAGTGGTTTCTTATTAAATTTACTATTACTCCAGTTCCTTTGTCTCCTTAACTCAATAAATATTATTTTACCATGTGTGATGATGTACTTTTTGGATAAATTTCTTGCTTCACCACAGTGAAAACTTTGAAAAACTCAAAAGACTTCCTGAGGTTATGAAAGGGGCTGTGTAAATGTGCTCTAGTATTTCATTGTCTCTCTATGCCTTTCTGTATCTCACTATCAGTACTTGTCTTCTGTTTAGTACGTGGTAATTTTTGAGGTTTGACATTGTAGTGTCCCTCACGAGAAGGCTGTCGTTTATTGTAGTTTTTATGTGCAGTCACTGCCCTCTTTGCGTTTCAGATCTTTTTGCAGGTGAGCAGTTTCAAGGGCTTGTGAAAGTATAACAGTGTAATGAATGTAACATCTGCTGTTCTCATTAGACTAACTAAGAGAAAGCATCTGGACACATGCATGAAAAGACTGTAGCTTGTCAAGTATACATTTCCAAGCTGAATTGATTTGACATTGTGTACATTAGAATCAAAATGCAGGAAGTATCACATTAACTTGTACTTTCACATTTTGAATATCACACTGCAACATTGAAACAATTGGAGCATGTGTATATTTTGTTTATAAATTTGATTTATATTTTACACTCAATTCAGAATTAAAAATTTCATTACACTTTCATTGCGTTTTTAGTTATTGTAGGAATTAAATTAAATCAGTTTGTAAGTTGGTTTCAATAAAACTGTATTTATAATATGTTCTGACAGCTAACTTCACTTCCTTGACATAAAATGTGTCAATAAAGATTTGTGGCTGTAAGAAGCTTTTGGAACCTAGTCCTTAGATTTGAAGTAATTGGAGAAAGAAAGAAAGATGATGTGAGGAAAAAGATGATGTTTTTAGTGTAGTGAATGGTTAGGGTCTGGGATGCTCTGCCTGAAAGTATGGTGGAGAACGATTTTAACTGAAGAATTCAAAAAGGAGTTGATTTTTTGTTTGAAAGGAAAAAATGTGCAGAATTAGACGGAGACAGCAGAAATATGTCACTAAATGAAATGCCCATTTGGAGAGCTGGTGCATAAACAATGGCTGAATGGCCTTCTCTTGCACTGTAATTATTTGATTTTAACAATTTTTGTCAGTAGATGTGCCTCTGAGACAATAACTAGAATTTTGAGTTTTATTTTGAGACTGCTGATTGAAATGGTGCTTGCTCTGTTTATCTATCCATGTTAATATGTTATCTCCTTACACTATTTGCTTTTACAATAATCTTACAAAGCCCTTACCTTACGTGGTTAGGTTTTTTTCTCTTCTTAAGTTTTAATTTACAAAATACCGTGCAAGAACTGTAACAAACACTACATTGGACAATCAGGCAGAAAACTAGCCATCAGGATACATGAACATCAACTAGCCACAAAAAGACATGACCTGCTCTCACTAGTATCCTTATGTACAGTTGAGGAAGGACACCACTTCGACTGGGACAACACATCCATCCTAGGACAAGCTAAACAGGGACTTGCATGAGAATTCCTATAAGCATGGCATTCTTACTGGCATTCTATCAACAAGCACACTGACTTGGATCCCATTTATCACCCCCTGAGAAAAATAACAGGAAATGGCATCACCACAGGAAATAATGTCACCACAGGTAATGACATCACCAACCCAAGGAAACCTAAATACACAGATAGAAAGCAGGCCACCACTGTTTCATCCAGAGGCTCTCTGATGATGTTACCTACTATGGTGACGAAACATCTGAAAACGAACCTTCTAGCTCAGCAAGCAACCTACATCCAGAAGATTGAGATCCTTTCAGCCTGTTTGGATGAGAGTTGAGGCTGCACGTTGGATGACCATAACACTGTGCTAGAGAAAGCCATGCAAGTGCATAGAGCAACAAGGATTGTAATAGTAGTAGCCAATAATATGGTGAGGGGAACCAATACCATTCTGAAGCAAAGATTGAGAATCCAGATGAATTACCTGCCTGGTACCAGTACATCTACTCTGGGCTGGAAAGAAGCTTACCATGAAAGGTGCATGATCCAGTGGTCATGGTCCACTTAATTATCAAAGATATAGGTAAAACTGGGAAAGGGTTCTGCATAGACAATATGAGGAGCTAGGAACTAAATTAGAAAGCAGAACTTCAAAGGTTATAGTCTTCAAATTATTACCTGTAACACTTGCATATTGGCCTAGTGTATGTAAAATTAGAGCGATGGACACATTGCTGAGAAGCTGTTGTGGGAAATATGGGTTCTGGTTCATGGTCTACTGTTTTCCATAGTGGGGAAAATGGAGCCTGTGTGGTGAGATGGTCTACACCTGAATATCCTACGACAAGTGTTCTTGTGAACTCTAACTGGGAAAGTAAAGGAGATTTGAGACTAAATCGTGGGAACAAAGGATCAGATATGGAAGGAATGGCATAACAAAGAGCAATGACAAGCTAAGAAAATAAAGTAGTAATTTATGAAATGAAGGCCAACGAATGGCAGGTAGAAAGAAACAAACCTCGGAAAACATCAACAATCTAGACTTGATGTTGCAAACATAACATTAAGAACAAATTAAAAGTCTGTCTTTGAATGCACATGGCATTTATAACAAAGTAAACTAATCAATTGCAGTTATTGAAGTGAATAAATATAATCTGTTATTATCCTGCAGCCATGTCTCCATAATGGCTAAGGACTAGGTCTGAATATTGAGGTGTAAACGACAGTCAAAAGGAATAGGAAGCTAGGTAAAGATGGAGGTATAGTGTTATTAAATATGTCTCATTATGGGGATAAAAATGTCATTTCTTTACTCGCAGTAAATCAGTAGAGGGGAGTGAGAGAAGAACTTAGTACTGATTCCCTCGTGATTATAAGATTACTAAACATAATGATGGAGGTATGTACTGCCAAATCTGTAGGCCCATTTGGACATTATTATAGGATCTTTAAAAAGATGGCTAATGAGGTAATGTCGGTGTTAATTTTCAAAACTTCCCTTGAATTCAGAAAGTTTCTTTCAGACTGGCAAGGAAATATAACCCCTGTATTCAAGGGGCATAAACAGGAACCTGTGGCACAATTAGTTTGATGTCTGTCATAGAGTCATAGAGTCTTAGAGATGTACAGCATGGAAACACACCCTTCGGTCCAACCCGTCCATGCCAACCAGATATCCCAACCCAATCTAGTCCCACCTGTCAGCACCCTGCCCATATTCCTCCAAACCCTTCCTATTCATATACCCATCCAAATGCCTCTTAAATGTTGCAATTGTACAAGCCTCCATCGCTTCCTCTGTCAGCTCATTCCATACACATACTACTGTCTGTGTGAAAAAGTTGCCTCTTAGGTCTCTTTTATATCTTTCCCCTCTCACCCTAAACCAATGCCCTCTAGTTCTGGACTCCCCCACCCCAGGGAAAAGACTTTGCTTATTTGTCCTATCCATGTCTCTCATAATTTTGTAAATCTCTATACGGTCACCCCTCAGCCTCCGACACTCCAGGGAAAACACGTACCACTCTCTGTGTGAAAAAGTTGTCCCTAGGTCTCTTTTATATCTTTCCCCTCTCACCCTAAACCTATGTCCTCTACTTCTGGACTCGCCAACCCCAGGGAAAAGACTTTGCCTATTTACCCTATTCATGCCCCTCATAATTTTGTAAATGTCTGTAAGGTCACCCCTCAGCCTCTGACACTCCAGGGAAAGCAGCCCCAGCCTGTAAAGCCTCTCCCTATAGCTCAAATCCTCCAATCCTGGCAATATCCTTGTAAATCTTTTCTGAACCCTTTCAAGTTTCACAACATCTTTCTGATAGGAAGGAGACCAGAATTGCATGCAATATTCCAACAGTGGCCTAACCAATGTCCTGTACAGCCGCAACATGAACTCCCAACTCCTGTATTCAGTACTCTGACCGATAAAGGAAAGCATCCCAAACACCTTCTTCACTATCCTATCTACCTGCGACTCCACTTTCAAGGAACTATGAACCTGCACTCTAAGGTCTCTTTGTTCAGCAACATTCCCTAGGACCTTACCATTAAGTGTATAAGTCCTGCTAAGATTCATGGGAACGGTGCTAGAATTTTCATTAAAGAGATAATAGCTGGGTACTTCGAACATTCATGATAATCAGTAAGAGTAAACATGGTTTTTTGAAATGGAAATTGTGTTTAACTAAATTATTGCAGTGCATTGAAAGGGTAAATATACTGTGGATAGAGGGCAGCCAGGAACGTATTGTACTGTATGTTCCAGAAAGCACTTGATACGATGCCATATCAAAGGTTATTGTAAAAGCGCATAGTATAAGGAGGCAATATGTTAGCATGGATAGAAGTTTGGCTGGCAGAAACCAGAGAGTATCCATAAATGGGCCTTTTTCTAATTGGCAGAATGTGACAAGTGAAGTTATGCAGGGTTCTGTGCTGGGCCTCCACTTTTCACGTTTTACAAGAGTGTCTTAGATCAAGGGAGCAAAAGCACAGTAGCTGAATTTGCAGACAATATCAATATAGCTTGTAGATGGTTCAGAAAGGTTGAGTGAGTAGACACAAATGTGGCATATAAAGTGAAATATAAAGGTCACTTTTTGCAAGAAATATAAAAAACGGTATTACTCAAAGAGCATCTGAAGAATTCCAAGTGCAGAGGGATTTGGGGTGGCTTGGTGGCTCAGTGGTTAGCACTGCAGGGACCCGGGTTCAATTCCCACCTCGGGCAACTGTCTGTGTGGAGTTTGCACATTCTCCCCGTGTCTGCGTGGGTTTCCTCCGGGTGCTTCGGTTTCTTTCCACAGTCCAAAGATGTGCAAGTTAGGTGAATTGTCCAACCTAAATTGCCCGTAATGTTAGATGCATTAGTCAGGGGTAAATGTAGGGGAATGGGGTCTGGTTGGGTTGCTCTTCGGAGGGTCGGTCTGGACTGGTTGGGCCGAAGGGCCTGTTTCCACACTGTAGGAAATCTAATTTAATCTAGTACATAAGTTAAAAGAAATTAGTATGCAAGTACAGCATGTAATCATGGAGTTTTGAGGTGCATAGTTAATGGGATGCTATCCTTTTATTACTAGTGGAATTGAGCATAAAAGTAAGGATGTTATGCTTCAGTTATACAGGGCATTGGTGAAATCGCATCTGGAGGATTGTGTACTGTAAGGGTTGCTGTACTAATGAAACAATATTAATATGTTGGAAGCAGTTCAGAGCTGGTTTACTCGACTATACCTGAAATGAGCAGATTGCATCATGAGGACAGGCTAGATGAGGTTAGCCCATATAGTCTGATTAGAGTGGTGCTGGAAAAGCACAGCAGGTCAGGCAGCATCCAAGGAGCAGGAAAATCGATGTTTTGGGAAAAAGCACCTGCTGTGCTTTTCCAGCACCACTCTATTCTAGACTCTGGTTTCCAGCATCGGCAGTCCTTGTTTTTACCATATAGTCTGGAGTTAAGTGAGACTGAGGGATGGATGTGAAAAGGATGTTTCCTCTTGTGGGAGAATCTCGAACTAGAGGTCATAGATTAAAAGATGGGGGTCACCTATTTAAAATAGATGAAGATTTTTTCTCTCTGAGGGTTGTGATTCTTTGAAAATCCTTTCTCAAAAGGCAATGGTTACAAAATGTTTAAGTATCTTTAAGGCAGAGATAGATAGGTTCTTGTTTGCCAAGGCAATGAAATCTTATCGGGGCATGTAGGAATGTAGAGTTGAAGTTGAAATCAGATGACCATGACCTTACTGAATAGCTGTGCAGGCTCGAAGGGCCAGGTGGACTATTCTTGCTCCTTATTCGTATGTTGTATGTTTTATGTTCAGAACAATATAAAGTGTAGTATTATACATGGGAGCATAGTGGACTTTCATTTCAACTGATTTCACTTTTACAATATCATTTCTCATTACATTTCCTGAACTGCAAAAACAGTCCGAGCAAACAACAGTACAAACAAATTTCACTGAAGACTGGAAAAGTTGCATCCAGCACTTAAATCTAAAATATAATCATTTTTCCGTAAGAGTTTCTCACTCTGATGTTGTATCAGTTTAGAGTGTTCATGTGAAATCCAGTGATCTTCATGTCTAGAATTACCATCCTGCAAATTGCTAGTCAATCATTCCATAGTGTTTTCTGGCCACTCTCCCCTCCTAATGAGCATCTTAGGCTGAAAATTAGAAAATTCTAAAAATATTGTGCAGGTGTGGCAGTGTCTGTGGAGAGGGAACAAAGTTAATTGTTCTTCATTACTATAGAACTCCAGTTCTGAACAAGTCATAATCACCTCAAAATGTTAATTTAGTTTATTAGTGTACAGACGCTGTTGAACATGCTGAGTATTCCTCAGCACTTTATTATTGTGTTTATTTTTGATTAGTGAATCTAGTGACTGACTCCTGATTGTCAGAAATTTCAAACAGAGGTTAGACTTGCTGCTTCCAGCTGATGACATGCATATTGAAAGTCCTGTGAAGTTCTGAGATATTTTAAATCACCTAAATAAACTAAATTTAAGATTATCTTTACATTAGTTTGAGATTGATGATATGCAACAATTTAATCCAAACACAGCACTTTCTATTTTTATTTTCAAATTTCCAGAATGAGCTAAAGTTTATTGATGTATCCCCAAACAAAACATTATTATTTCTGCTGCTGCATTCTTGTTTGCACTGAGATTTGAGCAATACTACCAGAACTAGGTTAATTCAAGATTTTTATGATGTGAAATTGGCTTTTCATTATAGTGTATGGACTCCCTCTTTTTGACTAGTTTTCTATTGAAGAGCTGTAGAGTGAACTAGTGACTCCAGTAGTGGAGACCTAACTCATAATGTTGGAGAGTTACATTTGGTGCTGCAAATTGAATTTATTTATATTTTATAGTGTAAGAATATTTCTTGTTCAAAAATGCCAACTTGTTCTGAGCACAGCAGACCTGGCATGAGGTTGATGAAAGGGTAACAAAGATGAACATGAAGTTGTATAACAGAAGGCGTGTGATCATAATGTGGTTAGCTAATCTGGTGTGTTTTGGCTGAGCTCCCCAAGGTTTTTATTTATATAATGTGAAAATCTAATTTTCTTTTTCCAGTTGCTATAATTAATGCATCTGATTCTCACTGTCTCCCTCTTTGTGTAGGTCTCTCTCTTTATCCTTAACTGTCTCCAGCCCTTTTCACAAACAACCTGCTATGATTTATATTCTGCTTTCTGTAATATCTTCCAACCATTTTTCCTGAGGCATGGAGAGAGAATGAAATTCTGAAGACTGATCTAACATGATAGTAAAAACTTCACGATTGTTGTATGGTGGGATGTCACTCCAATTTATTTCTTTCAAATTTAGGTCGAGATTTAATTTGCATTCAGTCTATGGATGGAATGCTGACGTTCTTTGAACAGGAAAGCTTTGCCTTTGGACGGTTCTTGCCTGGTTGTCTTTTGCCAGGCCCGCTGAAATACAGCTCAAGGACAGACTCCTTCATTACTGTGTCCTCAAGTCGGCAAGTTGAAAACTATAAGTGAGTCCAATGTATTTCTTGCCTTTAATATACGTCATACATTGAAGACAAAATGATCAATTAACTGCGAATGGGTTTGGTTTCTACATAATGCATGGTTAATAATTCATATTTGCATTATGTTGAGGAAATAACAATGAAGAAACCAACTTAATGTATGTGGCTGTTGTGCTTGGGCTCTCCTAACTGCTAGGAGAAAGTGAGGACTGCAAATGCTGGAGATTAAAGCTGAAAATGTGTTGCTGGAAAAGCGCAGCAGGTCAGGCAGCATTCAAGGAGCAGGAGAATCGACGTTTCGGGCATGAACCTTTCTTCAGGAATAAGGGCTCATGCCTGAAGAAGGGCTCATGCCCGAAACGTCGATTCTCCTGCTCCTTGGATGCTGCCTGATCTGCTGCGCTTTTCCAGCAACACATTTTCAGCTCTCCTAACTGCTACCATACTTAGGAAGTTTTGTGGTATTGAGACTGAATTGATTTAATTTTCTTTTGACAGGCATAAATTATTACAAGAGTATGTAATTTTATTGATAATTCTTGATACATATACTGACTAAATTCACCAATTGTCAAGCCATTATGGATAATATTTTACTCTTTAGGACAGTCATTTGATTATGACAAAAAAGCATTTATTTAAAACCACACATTTGGTCACATCAGTTTTTAAGAGCCAAAATGCTATAACCTCATGTTAAAGAAAATTTATACAAATATAAAGAAGACAGTACATTCCCTGCTTCTCTCCTATCCTAACTCCAAATTATTGTTGCATAAAGTCATCAAACGTTTATCTCTCGTTTATATAATGTCTTTCATGTAGAAACATTGCTTACAGGGCTGTAAATATCAAAGAGCTGCGTCTGTTGAAATACTAAATAATTAGATTTTATATAGGAAATAATCTAATATTTTTTATTGTTTAATTCAAACTCTGACTAAAATGATTGAGCAGACAGTGTGGTCCTGGGCATCCAACAGTGCCATGTTTAAGCCAGCTCAGCTGCTTGTAGATCTATGAGAGCAGAAAGGAGTAACTGACAGATTGGGAAAGAACAAAAAGAAATTTCTGACGAAACTCAGGAGATCTGGCAGCATCTGTGGGAAGAAAGCAGAGTTAACATTTCAATGATTCATCTTCGGAATATGATTGGAACATTACCTAAGCTTCACACATCTCATACTTGTCTTTGACATCTTTTCTTAACAAATATCTTCATCTTGGTCTCGAATCATCAGTTGATGCAGCAACCACATTCTTTTGTGGAAATGATTTCTATATTTTCACTATTCCTCATGGGAAGAAATGCTTCCTGATTTTGCTTCTAATGGGCCTTGCTCTAATTTTAAGATTATGCCCTTTCAATTTTATTTGGACTTCTCCCATTAGAGGAAATAGCTTCTCTGTATCTACTGCTATCATTTGCAAATCTCAATTTATCACTTCAGCCATCTGAGGTTGATGCAAATGGCCTCCAATTTAATTATTTAAACACTGATAGAATTCTGGTAAGTTCTGTGCAGCACCCTTTCTAAGTTCAGCAATATGATGCATGCAACTGAATCCAATACTCTATATGTGGTTTGACAAAAGCTGTATATAAATGAAGCATTTTTTTTCTACTATATTCCCCTTGAAAATAATATCTACCATTACATTAAGTTTTGATTACTTTTTGTCCTCGTCTACTGAATTGTAGTGATTTGTACACCGGGATTCAAAATTCCTTCCTCCCTTACAATTTCTAGTTTTTCATCAATTAGAAACCATTTTGATTGGTCTTCCTTGGGTGCCTTCACATTTGTTGACGTTGTATTGCTTCTTCCTCTGTTTTGAACACTCTCACTATCTATGTTGTTTTATGACTTTTGTATGTGATTTATACTCACTGTGTTTCCTTGCTATTTACAAACTTGAATTTTCAGCACGATCTATCATCAAATAAGACAATGATATAAATGATAAATAGCTGAGCACAAATACAGGTGACAGAGGAGTATTATTTGTCCCATTTCTTAATCTCAGTACATTCCCTGTTTGTCTCCTATTTCCTAACTCCAAATTACTGTTGCATAAAGTCACATTCAGTTTTATGAGCACTGAGTCTTGCTGATAATGTCTGTCAAGGTACCTTCACAAAGTGGGTTTGAAATTCAAATAAATTTCTTGATGTCAGGGACTGGATTTGCAGTGCTTTGCTTCACAGTGATTGAGGTCTAAACTATTGTTTTACTTCAGCAGAAAGTGGAATAAATATTTAAAGCTGAAGGAGAGTGCAGAGCAGTGAAATCAATTTTAATTGCTGCTGAAGAAATTCATGCAGTATAACCTGTCAGTGTTCTGCTTACTGTGCTGCAGAACTCTTGAGCTTTAGCTTTGTATTTTCTTTAAAATTAATACATTGTGCATTTTCACATCTTAAAACAGCTTCAGTCAGTGGCTCCCTGACAGCAATTTGTTTTTTAAATAGCTTGGAAAGATTGGAAAACACTTCAAAGCAGCACTTCTGGAGGTAATGTCAGAAAAATGTTTTTGTGGATGTGTTCATCATAACGATTGGAAAAAAGGTTTTCTTTTTGTCTCCCATATCAGGTACCAGGTGCTAGCTATTGCCACAGATGCAGAATCCAGACAAGATTCTGAGCAGCAGAAATTAGGATCTGGGAAACGATTAACGGTGAGGCCTGTGTTTTTAGTTTTATTGTTTTTGCGAACAGGTCAGTCTGTCAGTTGTGCTGCACGAGGAAGGATAGGTTAGCTTTGTCCTAGTCAGATGGAATGTAATTTATATCTTTAAGACCCATTTTTATACTGTCCTTGGGTTTGGTATCTGATTGGAGGAATTCAAAATGCATTTCTCTGGGAAAATGTGCTTGAATTTGGGAACTGACAACACATTCAAGGACTCTCGAGAGGAAAGGGAAGTTGGAAGTAGCGGGCTGTTTGAAAGGGCAGTGGGGTTAATGGTTTCTTCTAAGGAGAGAGACAATTACAGTAGATTTAAAGGAGAAAAGGGTAACATGATATGAAAAGAGTGAAGCATTAACAATATCAACTAACATGTGGATGAGGAGGGGAAGCTGGTTGATCAGCAGTTTTGTGTGTCCAGGGTAGTGTACCACAAGAATCCCACAAATCCAACTCTTTTCTTTCCTAAGTGCAACAACAACAAAAATAAGGAAAGATTACTCACAGTGTGGAAACAGACCCTTTGTCTCAACAAGTCCACACCGACTCACCAAAGCGCAACCCACCCAGACCCATTCCCCTACTGGAGAAATAGGAGAGAGGGAAGCCACTAAATTAAAATTAAAGAATCCCATTCCATTTGTAATAAATAAACCGACAGCAAATCACCTGCGAAGAGGAACCAGCATTTTTCCTTAAACAAAGATGGTTTTATGCACCTCTGAACACTTTATCACCACCAAATCACCCATGTTTCCATTTAAATGACTAATTTACATGCAAAGCCATCAGAGGCAGTGTAAAGACAACAGAAGTGAGGAAAAGGTAGAAAGTGAGGGAGGATACTAAATCAAAATGGAGTTGAGGAGGAAGAACTCCTCTATTGAACATTTTTCTCCCACCACCAAGTCACCAGTGTTACTTCTTTTTTTATTTCCAGATGTGCTCTTTCTCCCATCACCAAATCAAGAATGCTTTTTCTTTCATTTATTAATCACTACCAGTAAATCACCAGTGTTTCCAATTGAATAATGTACATGCAAAGCCTGTTATGGACAAAGCAAACCATCAAAGGTGAGGGAGACAGGGGAATCTAGCCTTTTTTGTTAATACCCAAAACTGTTATTACTTTTATTTTCTCCCATCACCAAATCACTGTGATTTTTGTCCTGTTAACCACCACCAGAAAATCAAGAATCCAGTTTCTTTTGAATAAGTAAGATTTCCTGATGATGCATTTTGACTATTGACCTGTTGATGAATGTTATGGTAGACCTCTGGAGCAGGTGGAACTTGAACCCAGGAATCCTAGTTTAGAGGTCAGGACACTATCACTGCATCACAAGAGCTCCAGGAATCCAGCACTGTTTTTTCATTGTGAAGCCAATCGAATTAGCAAGTTTTGAGAAGATTTATAGCTCAGGTTGAGGTTTTGAATGTAGGTTTGCGCACTGAGCTGGAAGGTTTGTTTTTAGATGTTCCGTCACCATACTAGGTAACGTCATCAGTGAGCCTCTGGATGAAGCACTGGTGGTATAGCCCACTTTCTGTTTATGTGTTAGGGTTTCCTTGGGCTAGTGATGTCATTTCCTGTGGTGATGTCATTTCCTATGCTGATGCTATTTCCTGTTCTTTTTCTCAGGGGATGGCGGATAGGATCCAAGTGTTTGTTGCTGGAGTTATGGTTGGAATGCCATGCTTCTAGGAATTTTCGTGCTTGCCTCTGTTTGGCTTGTCCTAGGATGGATGTGTTGTCCCAGTCAAAGTGAAGTCCTTCCTAATCTAAGAACCCTGATATTAGAGATCCCATGGGTATTCCATTCCACTTCACCTTCACCAACAAAACCTACAGACAAACCAATGGAAAACCCATGGGACCTCCAAATATCAGAGTCCTTAGCAGAGACAGTAATGAAGAAACTCGAACAAACAGCTCTGCCAACCATCCAACCCAAACTTTGGGTCCACTACATGGATGACGCTTTTGTGTCAGGTGGGGTTCAATCCAGGCAAATGTGAGGTGATGCATTTTGGGTAGTCTAGTTCTAGAGTGAAGTATATTGTGAATGGAAGACTCTTGGGTAAAGTTGATGAGCAGAGAGATGTGGGAGTTCAGGTCCATTGTACCCTGAAGGTGACTGCACAGGTGGATAAAGTGGTCAAGAAGGCATATGGTATGCTTGCCTTCATCGGATGGGGCATTGGGTATAAGGGCTGGCAGGTCATGTTAAAATTGTACAAGATTTTGGTTTGGCCGCATTTAGAATACTGTGTACAGTTCTGGTTGCCACATTACCAAAAGGATGTGGACGCTTTGGAGAGAGTGCAGAGAAGGTTTACGAGGACATTGTCTGGTATGGAAGGTGTGAGCTAGGTATGAAGAGAGATTTATTTTTATTAGAAAAAAGGAGATTGAGGGGGGACCTGATTGAGGTCTACAAAATCATGAAGGATATAGACAGGGTAGATAGAGATATGCATTTTCCTAGGGTGAGGGATTCAATAACGAGAGGTCACGCTTTCAAGGTGAGAGATGAAAAGTTTAAGTGGGATACACACGGCAAGTATTTTACACAGAGGGTGGTAGGTGCCTGGAATGTGTTGCCAGCAGAGATAGCAGAGGCAAGTATGGTAGATTCATTTAAGGTGCATGAGTAGATGAGGAGCAGAGGGATACAGATGCTTAGGAATTGGGCGGTAAGTTTAGACAGTGGATTTGGATCGGCTCAGGCTTTGAGGGCCAAAGCACCTGTTCCTCGGCTGTAACTTTTCGTAGTTCTTTGTTCTTTGTCATCACTAAACAAAACAAATTAGAGGAAACCTTCAAGACCATCAATAATACCCTGATTGGCGTAACATTCACTAAAAAGGAGGAAAACAACAAAAAATTGCCATTTCTAGATGTCGCAGCCAATGGGAAATTTCATACCAGCATCTGCAGGAAAACAACACATACGGACCAAATATTGAACTATAGAAGCAATCATTCCAACATCCATAAATGAAGCTGCATTAGAACATTATTTCAACAAGCCACAACACACTGTAGTACAGAGGAACTACAAAGAGCAGAGGAAAATCACCTATACAGTGTATTCAATGAACACAGTCTGCCGATTTCTCAGTAACAAACCCAAACAAGCAAACAAAATACGTCTAGAAACTCTAGCCACTCTTCCTGACATCAAAAACATCTTGGAAATAACTGCCAGACTACTCAGACCCCTTGGCATCATAGTAGTCCACAAACCCACCAACACACTAAAACAGCAGCTCATGAACGTGAAAGACCCTATACAAACAACAAGCAAAACTAATGTCATTTTCAAAATAATTTGCAAGAATTGTGACAAACACTACATTGGACAAACAGTCAGAAAACTAGCCACCAGGATACATGGACATCAACTAGCCACAAAAAGACATGAGGTAAAAACAATGACTGCAGATGCTGGAAACCAGATTCTGGATCAGTGGTGCTGGAAGAGCACAGTAGTTCAGGCAGTTCGCTGTTCGTTGGATGCTGCCTGAACTGCTGTGCTCTTCCAGCACCACTGATCCACAAAAAGACATGACCCACTCTCACTAGTATCCTTACATACAGATGAAAAAGGACATCACTTTGACTGGGATAACATGAGCATCATAGGATAAGCCAAACAGAGACATGCACGAGAATTCCAAGAAGTATGGCATTCCAATTGGAACTCAGCAACAAACATATTGACTTGTATCCCATTTACCTCCGCTGGAGAAGAAGAACAGGAAATTGCAATACCACAGGAAATAATATCATCAACCCCAGGAAACCCCAACATATAAATAGAAAGCAACCTATACCACCAGTGCGTCATCTGGAGGCTAACTGGTGATGTACCTAGTATGGTGATGAAACATCTGAAAACGAACCTTCCTGCTCAGTGAGCAAACCTACAACAAGAGCCAATTGAACATTGGCCTGCAAAGCACCACTGAAAATCACCTATGTTTTCCAATTAATAAATTTATACGGAAAGGCCATTATGGGCAAAGCAAACCATCAAAGGTGAGGGGGAAGTAAGGAGGACAGGAAGAGGTTAAATCAAAATGAATTGGAGGGGGAAATAGGAATCTAGCTCTTTTTACATATCCAGAAGTGCTCCTGATTCAACTGAATATTTTTTCCATCACTAAATCGCTGTGACATTTTTTTTTTGTTTTCAAATACTAACCACCATCAATAAATCAAAGGAATCCAGTGCTTCCTATTATCACTAATTTTTGAATTAATCTTTTCCAATATAAATATTTTCTAATCAGCTTGTTTAATGATATTAGTACACACCTCTGGAGCAGGGTTAGACTTGAACCTGGGTCTTCTGGTCCAGAGGTAGGAATGCTACCATTGCACCTCAAGAACTCATGAAGGAATCCAGCATGTTTTCTTTTACCATATTCAGAAGTGCTTTTACACACAACTGAACAGAAGAGTATGGCTTTTTTTTCTAATCAACCTGGTCAGAGATATTATTGCATACTTCAGGAGCAGGTGGGACATGAACCCAGATTGCCTGTCAAGGGATAGCAACACTATCACTACTCTGCAAGAGCCCCGAGGAATGCAGCTCTTTTATTTTCTTTATATTTGGAAGTGTTATCACCCAGAACCAAAAAAATCTTCCCACCACTGCATCACGTGACTTTTGTTTTGTTTTTAACTGTTAATTACCACTAGTAATCACTGCAGTGCCTGCCTCTCCCTAAAGGGAAATTCCAACTTTTCTTTTCCTTTATATTTTGATGTACGATTACACACAACTGAGTGACCTTCCCACCACCAAGTCACTTGACTTTTTATTTGCTTTTTTAAAACTGATAACCATCACCAGTAAAATCACTTATATTGCCACTTCAATGTTTACCTGCAAAGTCCATTAAGTGCATTGAAAACAAAAGTGAATGGGAGTGGGAGAGAGGAAAGGGCCTAAATCAAAATGGAGTTGGAGGGGGAGATAGAGCACTGTACGTCCCATGGTGCCCACCTCTATCTAAAGGGAAATCTGGTTCTTCTTAATTTTTTTTCATCTATTTTCTAATCAACCTGTTCAGAGTTGTTATCACCCACATCTGGAGCAGGTGGGACTTGAGCTCAGGCCTCCTGGATCAAAGGTAGGGATACTAAATCCAATATGTTTCACCCACTCTCAATCAATTCTGGAGCTGTTCTGTTTTACCCTTATTTAGATGTGTACGTAAAAATAAATAAAAATGAAATCACAATTTTAGACCTAGCATTGTTACATAGTGAGGCATCCTTCCTGTGGAACATTTGTCAGTTTTTCTGTAGAGACAATTCTCTGAGTGAAACAATAAGATAGTTGATGACTATTTCCTGCTGGAAAAGCGCAGAAGGAGCAGGAGAATCAACGTTTCAGGCATGAGCCCTTCTTCAGGAATGAGGAAAGTGTGCCAAGCAGGCTAAAATAAAAGGTAGGGAGGATGGGGGCCTACTTCTTCAACCAGGATTCTCGTCCCCCCTCTGACGACCCCTTCTCCCGCCTCCAACACACCACTTGGACACCCTGTGCTGGCCTCTTACCTCCCCTCGATCTCTTCATAGCCAACTGCCGCCGCGACATTAACCACCTCAACCTCTCCACCCCTCTCACCCACTCCAACCTCTCATCCTCGGAACGTGCAGCCCTCCACTCCCTCCGTTCCAACCCCAACCTCACTGTCAAACCGGCAGACAAGGGAGGCTGTAGTAGTTTGGCGCACCGACCTTTACACCACTGAGGCTAAACGCCAGCTCACGGACACCTCCTCCTACTGCCTCCTTGACTATGACCCCACCTCCCACCACCAAACCATCATCTCCCAGACCATCTATAACCTCATCACCTCAGGGGATCTCCCATCCATCGCCTCCAACCTCATAGTCCCACAACCCCGCACCGCCTGTTTCTACCCCCTGCCCAAACTCCACAAACCTGACTGCCCTGGCTGACCCATTGTCTCAGCCTGCTCCTGCCCCACCGAACTCATCTCTGCATACCTCGACACGGTCCTGTCCCCCTTAGTCCAAGAACTCTCCACCTAGGTTCGGGACACCACCCACGCCCTCCACCTCCTCCATGATTTTCGCTTCCCCGGTCCCCAACGCCTTATCTTCACCATGGACATCCAGTCCCTGTACACCTCCATCCCCCATCATGAAGGACTCAAAGCCCTCCGCTTCTTCCTTTCCCTCCCCCAAGTCCGTCCTCCCTACCTTTTATATAAGCCTGCTTGGCACACTTTCCTCATACCCGAAAAGTCGATTCTCCTGCTCCTTGGATGCTGCCTGACCTGCTGCACTTTTCCAGCAATGCATTTTCAGCTCTGATCTCCAGCATTTGCAGTCCTCACTTTCTCCTAGAAGATGACTATTACCTACCCACCTAAGCTTAGATTTCTTGTCAGCATCTGTTTTAAACTGGCTGCATCCATTTTACACCATTTTTCACTTCCACTTTTTGTGGGATGTGCATTATCCCACGAAGGCCAATTATCTCTATAATCTTTTATTGGTTTTGTTCTACCTCCATCGCTTTCATATGTAGCATTTATTCTCGGATCTTAGACAAATAGAACTACCAAGTCAAGATCATCAATGAAAGACAGAACTTCAGCCACTGCTCACCACACTTTTTTTTTCTTGTCTTCCATGTCAACAGGCAGTCTTTCCCATTTTCTGTCTCAAGGAATAACACAATTCCTCCTGATTCGGCAAGTCCGTCAGTAAGAGTTGAATACACAAGATATTGCTAAAAGGAATTAATGTTATATTATTGGAATCACTCAAAGCTAACAACCTTTGTCTATTTCCTATTCTTAAACGTTTAACTAGCTCTCAGTGTGTCGTCCACCTTTGGATTTTTCATGATAGACAAAGTTACAGCACATCAAAACTTGCACCCGGTCTGGCCTGTGACCCTAACCAGTTGAACTGTCAGACAAGACTGCTCAGTTGTTCCATCTTATCCTTGGTAGTCACCTCCTCTTTCTGTCCAGAATCGGTATAATTAATTGCATTAGGATTGACATTTTCCAATTAAGACATTTGGTGTAAAATTATATTTGACTTACCCTGGTTCATTTCCAAACCCAAATATTTGAAAGCTCCAGAACTTGATTACCAATTTTGAATCCTTCCTACTTCAATTGGTAAACTTTTGCTCAAAGACTTTGGTGCCTCTCCCCACAAAAAAACATCAATATGCATCACTGAGATGCCTGAAGGTTTCCATTATAATACCAAGAACATCACCAGATCCACCTTCAGTTACGAACCTACTAACATTACTAAAAATGCCCTTCCTGAAAAATACCACAACCAAAGAAGCATAATTTAAAAGCCATAAATACATTTATGCAATTATCCTTTATTCCAGTGCTTCATTTGGAGGTTGTAAGAATTCTTCCCTCTCATGCACATTACTTTGATGAGATGCCACTTTAGTATCTTTAGAGTTACACTTTCAAGATTGAGGTTTTAAAAATGGTTCCAAAGATTTTCAATATTACCTTCCTAGCATAGGCGCTACCACTCTAATCTCTCTTTCCTCAAACAGTCTTCATTGTCTCTAGCTACTAACCTAGCCTTGACCTCAGGTTCTATCTGGTAGGACCTCTCATTTACAGATCCACCTGTGTGACAAAACAAGTTGACCCCCATCGTCACCAGGAAACTGGTGAAATCAACATTGATGCTTTTTTTTCTTTCCAGTTCTGTAACTCTAAGGTTGACAAAATATCTACATCTATCTGGTTTCTAAGATGTTTGTCTGGTAGCCATGTTGCTCTGTCACTACATTAGTTTGCTGCCTCTTTTCTCACATTGAGATCTCTCTGGACTACTCCTATCAAGATGTCTACTAGAAATTCCTTCTACTGTGCATGACCTTTTCTTTTAAAATGTACGTCCCAAATCAGTGGTGGAACATTTTCTAGTTCTTCATTCTCAAATGCCTTGCTGCCAAACAATGGCCCTCACTTTTTTAAGAATTCATTTGTGGGATGTGGGCATTGCTGGCCAGCATTTATTGCCTGTCGCTAGTTGCCCTTGAGAGGGTGGTGGTGAGCTGCGTTCTTGAACTGCTGAGTTGGCCTACAATGCCATGAGAGAGGGAATTCTAGGATTTTGACCCAGCAACAGTAAAGGAATGGCATTATATTTCCAAGTTAGGATGGTGAGGGACTTGGAGGAGAATTTGAAGGCCTTGGTATTTCTAAGTATCTGCTGCCCTTGTCCTGCTGGATGGAAATGGTTGTACATTTAGAAAGTGCAGTCTAAAGATCTTTTTGCAATGCATCTTGTAGATAGTACGCTCTGTTGCTACTGCGCATTGGTGATGGAGGAAATGGCTATTTGTGGATGTGGTATCAATCAAGTGGGCTGCTTTGTCCTGGATGGTGTCAAGCTTCTTGAATGTTGTTGGAGATCGGTCCTTACTGGCAAGTGGTAAGTATTCCATCACACTCCGAAGTTGTGCCTTACAGATGATAGGCTTTCGGAAGTCAGGAGATGAGTTACTTGCCGCAGTATACCTAGCCTCTGATCTGCACTTGTAGCCACTGTATTTATGTGGTGAGTTCATTTAAGTCCCTGGTCAATGTTAGCTCCCAGGATGTTGATAGTGGGGGCTATTAACATTCACCACTGAATTTCAAGAGGCGATGGTTAGATTATCTCTTATTGGTGATGGTCATAGCCTGGCATTTATGTGGCACGAATGTTACTGCCACTTGTCAGCCCAAGCCGGATATTGTCCAGATCTTGTTGTATTTGACCATGGACTGCTTCAGTATCTGAGGAGTCATGAATGGTGCTGAACATTGCGAATTATCAGTGAACATCTCCACTTGTGACCTTATGATGGAAGGAAAGTCATTGATGAAGCAGCTTAAGATGATTTGGCCTTGGACATCACTCTCAGGAACTCCTGCAGCAATGCCCTGGAGCTGAGATGACTGACTTCCAACTACCACAACCACCTTCCTTTGTACAAAGCATGACTCCAATCAACGGAGAGCTTTCCTCCGATACCCATTGGCTTCAGTTTTGCTAGGGCTTCTTGATGCTACACTCAGAATGCAGGGCCTTGATGTCAAGGGCTGTCACTCTCACCTCAGCTCTGGGATTTATCTCTTTTGTGCATATTTGAACTATTGCTGTAATGATGTCAGGAGCTGAGGGGCCTTTTGGAACCCAAATTGGATGTCACTGAGCAGATTATTGCTGAGCAGGTCCTGCTTGGTAGTGTATAGTTGACAATTTCCATCACGACTGATGATCAAGAATAGATTGATGGGAGGGTATTCGGCTAAGTTTGATATGTCCTGCTTTTTATGTGCAGGACACATCTGGGCAAATTTTCACATTGTAATTTTAATGGAAGAGCTTGGCTAGGGGAGTGGCAAGTCTGGAGTACAGGTCTTGCCCCTACTTTGGACTTCTGGCCAGTTTATGAATTTTCTGTGGACCTGTCTGCAAATTTCACTATTATGGCCACCCTCCTGTCATCTGATTCTGATGGCTGATAAACTACCCCATGAACCTGTTGTTGACATAAGATCCTCACATGAGATTACTTTTTCATGTTCCCCATGATCAGTCTGTATTTTCTGCACTCTTAAGCCCTGCTCCATGTTTTGAATTGTTGATTGCATGGTTTTGCAAGGGACTTGATGCTTTATCAACATCTCAGAGTGTTTTCAGAGTGTGAAAATTCATTTCTCATTCCCACTATGCATGGGAATGTATCTTCATAGTCTGATACCTGTGTTGTATTGTAAAAGATTTCCCAAAATTCATCATTCCCAAATTTAGCTGCGTTATCCCTGACAAATTTTATGACCTAAGCCTGTGCCAATCCACATTTCCATGACTTTGTCTACAGAAGGAGGAAACATTTAAAAGGGACATAAGGTGCAACTTTTTCACGCAGAGGGCGGCGTGTGTACGGAATGAGCTGCTAGAGGAAGTGGTGGAGGCTGGTACAATTATACCATTTAAAGGGCACCTGGATATGCATGTGAATAGGGAAGGGTTTAGAGGGATATGGGCCAAGTGCTGGCAAATAGGACTAGATTAGTTTAGGAACTCTGGTTGGCATAGACGAGTTGGACTGGTGGGTCTGTTTCCAAGCTGTACATCTCTATGAGCTGAAAATGTGTTGCTGGAAAAGCGTAGCAGGTCAGGCTGCATCCAAAGAACAGGAAATTCGACATTTCGGACACAAGCCCTTCATCAGGAATCCTTCATTAGCTCTGATCTCCAGCATCTGCAGACCTAACTTTTTCCTGTACATCTCTATGACTCTAATAGTTCACCTGTCCCTACTGTATATCACGGTAGATATGTTAAACCTGGCTACTGTACCTACAGAATGTAATATGGACTTTCTGATCTTTGTCTTATATCTTCCGAACTCTAAATCTTACTTTATTGAATTCTTGGGCGAACAGAAGATTTACAACTAGGCATGATGATACAGGGCAGTTCTCCTATAACCTGCATTTTGTAACGCGATTTGTGCATTGTGGATTTTTTTTATTAAAGCAAAATCCCGTTGATTATTGCATGATTTCATCTCCTGTAATACCAGCCAGCTGTGATTTATTCTGCTAGCTCATCTATTGCAACAGGTTGTCATCTGTGTGTGTTTTCTTTTGCTTCTATCTGCAACTAAGTTAGTTTTGTTCGCTTTCATCAGTGAGAAAAACGACGTGAGGGCCTTGAGCCTGTTCCCAGTGCTAACAGTTTAATCATTTCGTTGTAATACCACACCCCTCTCCATCAACTTGACAAAGAACCCCATCCCAGATCAACTCCCACAGCTCTCAAAGGAAGCAAACATTGGAATACTTTGATGGAATACTTACTGGGCTCATGCATGAAGTGTTTGGGGGGGGGGGGGGGGGGTCGGGGAGCGTAAGGAGTGGGAAGAAAGTGAGAGAGAGCGATAGGGAGCAAAAGAAAGTGCAAATGCAAAGATGTCCAGCAAGTGTTGGAGAGTAATCAAGGCCTTTTGTTCAGCGGAGACTCAGCTGCTGGCTATCTGAAGCTTCAACACATGGTGACTTTACAAGAGATGGTGTATGTATGTGGAAGGAGGTGAAGTGTGAAACTAAGGATGGACCAGTGATGACCCTCATCTCTCACCACCCCATCCATCCCCAAGTTATGCCTGATCCAAGTTCACCCAGTCTCAGTTTGAAAGCGGGGGGAGCAGGATCTGAGAGTCTCGGCCCCTCATTTTCTCTCTGAAATCTGAGACCCATCAAAACCTCCAGTTGTTCAGAACATCCCAGCCCTTTAGCCACCCCCTCAAAAAAAAGAGATTTTACTCATGCCAAAAAAAACCTTACTGCTTTTTTTTTCTCTTTGGAAAAGATTTTGGGAATAAATTTGCTGGGGAGAAATTGCATTGTTGTGAATGTCTTTATTCACATAATGAAGTGACTTCTTAGCTGGAATTGGAAGTTAGAAGCCGCGATACCATTTAAATAGTATTAAGTTCATCAGCCAGGCCAGCGGCAGCAAACTTCAGATGGGACGTTATTTAATTTAGAAACCCATTGAAGTGTTAAATTTACGATAGCATTCCATTGAATAATGTGATTTTAGAAAATTACTTAGATTATGCTATGGTTTGTGTTACGCTAACTACTATTTTTGTTTTGATATTTACGATATTTTTGTGGTTCGCCCCCTAACCCTGTTTTTCCCACAGGCCCTATTATTTCAATTGCGCGATTTTATATGACATAGTAATTGCGTTCCTGTGTCATGCTATGTTATAGGAGAGCAACCTTTAATAAAAGTAAAATATTGCAATATGATCTGTACTACACAGAATTTGTATTCTTTATCTGTAACTTTGGCATCCTTTAATAGTAGCTTTAATCTTTGTAAGGAAGGACGAGTAAATTTCCACTTAATCCTCTTTGAATCAGTGAGACACGCATCTCCAGAGGTCAGTTACATTTTTAGAACCTCTTAATGAGAAACCCGGTTTTTACAATGGAATACTGTCTGGATACTATGCATTGCAATTGCAAGTTCATTGCTTTCTGAAATACAAATGCCATAATACAATAAGCTTCAATCTGCAACTTGAGAGGGAGAGGGTACAATCGGAAGTGACAATATTTCTGATGAATAAAGGGAACTATGGAGCTATGAGGGAGGAGCTGGCCAAAGTTCAATGGTGCAATACCTTAGCAGGGATGACAGTGGAGGAACAATGGCGGATATTTCTGTCTATAATGCAGAAGTTGCAGGATCAGTTCATTGCTAAAAGGAAGAAAGATCCCAGGAGAAGGCATGGGCGGCCGTGGCTGACGAGGGAAGTTAAGAAACATATAAAGTTAAAAGAGAAAAAGTATAACATAGCAAAGATAAGTGGGAAAACTGAGAACTAGGAAGCTTTTAAAGAACACCAGAGGATTACTAAGAAGGAAATAAGCAGAGAAAAAATGAGGTACGAAGGTAAACTGGCCAATTATATAAAGGAGGATAGTAAAAGTTTTTTTAGGTATGTGAAAGGCAGAAAAATGGTTAAGTCTAAAATTGGGCCCTTGAAGACAGAAACAGGGGAATATATTACAGGGAACAAAGAAATGGCAGAAGAATTGAATTGGTACTTCAGATCTGTGTTCACTGGGGAAGACACAAGCAATCTCCCTGAGGTAACAGTGGCTGAAGGACCTGAACTGAAGGGAATTTTTATTTGCCAGGAATTGGTGTTGGAGAGACTGTTAGGCCTGAAGGTTGATATGTCCCCGGGGCCTGATGGTCTACATCTCAGGGTACTGAAGGAGTTGGCTCGAGAAATCGTGGATGCGTTGGTGATTATTTTCCAGAGTTTGATAGATTCGGGATCAGTTCCTGCGGATTGGAGAGTGGCTAATGTTATACCACTTTTTAAGAAAGGTGGGAGAGAGAAAGCAGGAAATTATAGACCAGTTAGTCTGACCTCAGTGGTGGGAAAGATGCTGGAGTCTATTATAAAGGATGAAATTGTGACAATCTGGATAGGTCAGAGTCAGCATGGATTTATGAAGGGGAAATCATGCTTGACTAATCTTCTGGAATCTTTTGAGGATGTAACTCTGAAGATGGATGAGGGAGATCCAGTAGATGTAGTGTACCTGGACTTTCAGAAAGCTTTTGATAAAGTCCCATATAGGAGGTTAGTGAGCAAAATGAGGGTGCATGGTATTGGGGGCAAAGTACTAACTTGGATTGAAAGTTGGTTGGCTGATAGGAAACAAAGAATAGTGATAAACGGCTCCATTTTGGAATGGCAGGCAGTGACCAGTGGGGTATCGCAGGGATCAGTACTGGGACCACAGCTTTTTACAATATTTGTTAATTATATAGAAGATGGTATTAGTAATAACATTAGCAAATTTGCTGATGATACTAAGCTGGGTGAAATGTGATGAGGATGTTAGGAGATTACAGGGTGACCTGGACAAGTTAGATGAGTGGTGAGATGCATATCAGATGCAGTTTAATTTGGATAAATGTATGGTTATCCACTTTGGTGGCAAGAACAGGAAGGCAGATTACTACCTAAATGGAATCAATTTAGGTAAAGGGGCAGTACTGAGAGATCTGGGTGTTCTTGTACACCTGTCAATGAAGATAAGCATGCAGGTACAGCAGGTAGTGAAGAAGGGTAATAGCATGCTGGCCTTCATAACAAGAGGGATTGAGTATAGAAGCAAAGAGGTTCTTCTGCAGCTGTACAGGGCCCTGGTGAGACCACACCTGGAGTACTGTGTGCAGTTCTGGTCTCCAAATTTGAGGAAAGTCATTCTGGCTATTGAGGGAGTGCAGCGTAGGTTCACGAGGGCAATTCCTGAAATGGCGGGATTACCTTACACTGAAAGATGGAGCGACTGGGCTAGTATACCCTTGAGTTTAGAAGACTGAGAGGAGATATGGTTGAGACATATAAGATTATTAAAAGATTAGACACTCTGGCAGCAGGAAACATGTTTCCGCTGATGGGTGAGTGCCGAACCAGAGGACACAGCTTAAAAATACGGGGAAGACCATTTAGGACAAAGATGAGGAGAAACTTCTTCACCCAGAGAGCGGTGGGTGTATGGAATGCTCTGCCCCAGAGGACAATGGAAGCCCAGTCTCTGGATTCATTTAAGAAAGAGTTGGGGAGGGCTCTCAAGGATTGTGGAATCAAGGGTTATGGAGATAAGGCAGGAACAGGATATTGATTAAGGATGATCAGCCATGATCATATTGAATGGTGGTGCAGGCTCGAAGGGCAGAATGGCCTACTCCACCTATTTCTATTGTCTATTGTCTATTGTCTTATCGTCTTATCATTCTCCATGTCTAAATGCATTTTTGCTGTTTTCATCAAAGACTTAGTGATAAATGTATGTCACTCTTGGATAGCATTGGTGTTTGTGAAATGACACAGTCCTCCTGTTTCACAGGGTGAATTACTTCCTTTAAGGTTGGTTGAATTATCAACCCTGCATTGAAAAAGCTTTCATATTATTTGCCACCACTTTTGTCTGCTTTCTTTTAAAAAAAGTTCAGCTCCACATAATGTTGAAGTGCAGCACAATTGAATAAGTCAAGTAGTAAGATATGTATGCAAGCTTGAATTTTTAGCTACTAATATAATATTTTCTTGCTGTTTCCTTACCATACCTTCAGAATTTCATGAGTTACTTCAATCACTTAATTTTTGACAGTGATATTTAAAGTATCTAATGATTCCCTATAGATTTCTGGGATTCACTCATTGGCTGACACTGCAGTCCTGGACCTTTCCTTGAATCAGAAATCCATACAAAACAACACTATATGTGTGCCAAACAGCATAAGTAGCAACTGGCAAAGCTAAACAATTCCCCAACCAATAGGTCAGATCTGGGCTCTGTAGTTCTGCCACATCCAGTCATGAATGGTGGTGGATAGTCAAACTTGTGGAAGAGACTGCTTCACAAATATCCCCATCCTCAATGATTGGAGAACCCAGCACAACAGGGCAAAAGAAAAGGCTGAGGGATTTGCAGCAATTTTCAAACAGAAGAGCTGAGTAAATGATCCTAGGGGCCTCCTCCACTAACATCACAGATGCTGGTTTTCAGTCAAAACAATTCACTCCACATGATATCAAGAAAAAGTTCATGATTTGGAGATGCTGGTGTTGGACTGGGGTGTACAAAGTTAAAAATCACACAACACCAGATTATAGTCCAACAGGTTTAATCGGAAGTACACTAGCTTTCGGAGCAACGCTCCTTCATCAGGTTATAGTGGAGGGCTCAATCCTAACACACAGAATTTATAGCAAACATTTACAGTGTGATGTAACAAATTATACATTGAAAAATTGATTGTTAAGCCTTTCATCTGTTAGAATATAGTGATAGTTTCACTTCTTTCATGTATAAGTCACAAAACCTTTTTTATTAAAAAGGTGCATCCTCGGGTTAGCTGTTAACAATGGTGATAGCTAGACAATATGTTGAAGGTGTTGGCCCCCTGTATTCTCTGTCTACACCATGATGTTTAGATTGATTCTAATCTAAAAAGTGAGACAACGGAGTTTTACATAAATTCATGCAGTTTTTGAGCTCAGAGTTCTACACGAATGCATGCTGTTTTTGAGCAAAGTACAATGTATCCCTGCAAGTACAAATTCACCCCACAAAATATATGTGTGCATGTGTGTGTGTGTCTGTCTGGGGTTGGGGGTTGTGAGTGTGAGAAAGTCTCTGTGTGTGTGTGTGTGTTTTGTGAGTGCAGAGTGTCTTAAGTTTGTGAGGGGGTGCATGTGTGAGTGTGGGAGTGTGTGTGTCTGAAAGGATGTGTGTGGGTGTCTGTGTGTGCGTCTGTGTGTATGTGTGAGTGTGGGAGTGTGTGTGTCTGAAAGGGTGTGTGTGGGTGTCTGTGTGTGCGTCTGTGTGTATGTGTGTCTGTGTGTATGTGTGTATAGGAGTGCCTGTGTGTGTGTGAGAGAGTGTGTGTGTGTAGGAGTACCTGTGTGTGTGTGTATAGTTCAACGGTGGTCACCTGTAATGTGACATGAACCCAAGGTCCCCGTTGAGGCCCTCCCTATGGGTACCGAACTTAGCTATCAGCCTCTGCTTGGCCACTTTTCTCTGCTGCCTGTCCCAAAGTCCACCTTGGAGGATGATCACCCGAAGGCCCGAGGCAGAATGTCCTGGACCACTGAAGTGTTCCCCAACTGGGAGGGAGCCCGCCTGTCTGTTGATTGTTGTGCAGTGCCCATTCATCCATTGTCGTAGCCTTTGCTCGGTTTCCCCAATGTACCATGCCTCTGGGCATCCTTGCCTGCAACGTATAAGATAGACAACGTTGGCTGAGTCACGTGAATACCTGCCATGTACAAGGTGGGAGGTGTCCCCACGCGTAATGGTGGTATCTGACATGTCTTGCAGTGTCTCCCGTGACAGGGTTGTCCTGAGAGCCGGGCAGCTTGCTACGAACAACGATCTGTTTGAGGTTTGGCAGTTGTTTAAAGGCAAGTAATGGAGGTGTGGGGAAGGTCTTGGTGAGTTGCTCATCCTCATTGATAATGTGTTGCAGGTCACGAAGAACATGGCGTAATTTTTCAGCTCCTGGGGAATACTGAACAACGAAGGGTACCCTGTCGGTTGCAATACGTGTCTGTCTCCTGAGGAGATCATTACAGTTCCTTGCTGTGGCACGTTGAAACTGGCGGTCGATGAGTTGAACATCGTACTCCATTCTTGTGGGAGTGTGTGTGTCTGTAAGGGTGTGTGTGGGTGTCCGTGTGTATGTGTGTATAAGAGTGCCTGTGTGTGTGTGAGTGTGTGTGTGTGTAGGAGTATCTGTGTGTGTGTATAGTGCATATATAGTGTATCTGTGTGTATAGTGTATACGATGCTCAACTCATCGACTGCCAGTTCCGACGAGCCACAGCAAGGAACCGTAATGACCTCCTCAGGAGACAGACACGTGCTGCAACCGACAGGGTACCTTTCGTTGTTCAGTATTTCCCAAAAGTGAAACTATCACTGTATTCTAACAGATGAAAGGCTTAACAGACAACCAATTTTTCAATGTAAAATTTCAGTTACATCACACTGTAAATTTTTGCTATAAATTCTGTGTTAGGATTGAGCCCTCCACTATCACCTGATGAAGGAGCGTCGCTCCGAAAGCTAGTGTGCCTCCAATTAAATCTGTTGGACTATAACCTGGTGTTGTGTGATTTTTAACTAAAGAAATAGTTCGAGGTACTAGATACTGTAAGGGCCCTACAGGCCCTGACAGCATTTTGGCAATAGTACTAAAGACCTGTGCTTCAGAACTTGCTGCATGCTTAGTCACAAACAAAACAAGAAATTGCTAGTAAAGCTCAGCAGGACTGACAGCATCTGTGGAGACAAATCAGAGTTAACGTTTTGGGTCGAGTAACCCTGAGCTGAGCTGTTCCAATATAGCTACAACAGTGGCATTTCCCAGACAAGATTGAAAATTCCCCAGATATGTCCTGGACACAAAAGGCAGAACAAATGAAACCTAGCCAGTTATCTTCCTATCAGTCTATTCTCTATTATCAATAAACATAGAACATAGCGCAGTATAGGCCCTTCCACCCTCAATGTTAAGTGTTAGAAGGTATTATTAACAGTACTATCAAGCATTCCTGCTCAGCAATAACCTGCTTACTAATGCTCAGTTTGTGATCTGCCAAGGCCACTCAACTCCTGACCTCATTACAGCCTTGGTTCAAACATCGACATAAGAGCTGAATTCTAGTGGTGAGGTAAGAGTGACTATACTTGACATCAAAGACATATTTGACCAAGTGTAGCATCAAGGAACCAGAGTCAATCAGAATCAGGACATTTCTCTCCTGGTTGGCATCATGCCTGGCTCGAAGGAAAATGGTTGTGATTGCTGGAGGTCACTTGTTTCAGCTCCAGGACACCTCCACAGGAGTTCCTCAGAGTAGTGTCCTAGGCCAAACCATCTTCAGTTGCTTAATTAATGACCTTCCCTCCATCATAAGGTGAGAAGAGGGGATATTTGCCAATGATTGCAAAATGTTCAGCACCATTCATGAATTCATGATTCCTTACAGTTGAAGCGGTCTACATCCTATCTAGTTTCTTCACTGTCACTGGGTTGAAATCCCATAATTCCATAACTCAGGGCTTTGTTGATCAACCTACATTATGTGGACTGCAAGGGTTCAAGAAGGCAGCTCACCACCATCTTCTCAAGGGCAACTAGAGATAGGCAATAAAATGCTGGCCAGCCATTCACTCCACGAATGAATAAAAAAAAATCAAATGCAGCAAAATCTGGGCAACATCCATGAATTGGCTGAAAGTGACAAGTAACATACGCATCACACAAATGACAGGCCATCTCAACAATCTCCAATAAATGACAGTCTAACCACCCACCCTTGGCATGAAATGCTGTCACCATCACTGAATCCCGCACAGTCAAAATCCTCAGGGTGGCACAGTGGTTCAGTGGTTAGCACTGCTGTCTTACAGTACCAGACACCTAGGTTCTTAGGGCACCTGTCTTTATGGAGTTTGCATGTTCTCCATGTGTCTGTGTGGGTTTCTGCTAGATGCTCTGGTTATCTCCTAAAGTCTAAAGATGTGCACGTTAGGTGTATTGGCTATGCTAAATTACCCACAGTGTTCAGGCATGTGAAGGTTAGGTGCATAAGCCATGGGGAATGCAGGGAAAGACTAGATGGATGGGATGTTCTTTGGAGGGTAGGTATGGACTTGTTAGGCTGAATGGCCTGTTTCCACATTGTAGGGACACTATGTAAAACTATACTATGCATCTTCTTAGTTGGAGAAATTATGTGAATTCACATCCCCACTTCATTCTTATACTGCTTGTATGGCCCCAATTTTGAAAGCACCGGTAGAGAATCATTATTTTTGATCTGGCATTCCTGATTCCATAGTTTAATTTTGAAAACCACTGGAAGCATTGTTTCAGATAGGAACAGAGATTACCTTCCACCTGAAGAGGTTGAGGGAAATCCTGTGCTACCATTGTTTAAAAATTATTTTGTGGAATGTGGATGTTGCTGACAAGGCTAACATTTATTGTCCAGCCATAAATATCAAGGTAGCAATTAAGAGTCAACAATGTTGCTGTCGGTCTGAAATCTCAGGTAAGCCAGATCAGGTAAGAATGGCAGCTTTCCTTCTCTAGAGGGACAGTAGTAGCCAAATTCCTACATGGTCAAATTCTGTGCCAACTCCATTTACAAGTTTGCAGATGACACCGCTGTTGTAGGTTGAGTCTCAAACAATAACGAGACAGAGTACAGGAAAGAGATTGAGTGCTGAGCAGCATGTTGTGTCAGTTTACAATCTCTCCGTGAACATCAGCAAATGAGCTGATCATGGACTTCAGAAAGTGGAGTGGAGGGTACCCACAGTGCTGAGCTGAAGATAATTGAGTGTGTAAAGTTCCTGGGGGTGACCACTAGCAATTTGTCCTGGTCCACCCATCTTGTCACTACAGTCAAGAAAGCACAATAATGCCTTCACTTCCTCAGGAGCGAAGGAAATACAGCATGTCTATAAGAACTCTTACAAATTTTTATAGATGTACCATAGAAAGTATTCTATCTGGATGCATCACTGCTGTTCCCAAGAAACTACAGAAAGTTGCAAACTCAGTTCAGTCCATCATGCAAACCAGCCTCCCATCCATTGACCTCATTGATAGTTCCCGCTGCATCGGGAAAGCAACCAACATAATCAAAGACCCCTCCCACTCTCTTCCATTGGGCAGAAGATACAAAAATTTGAATACATGTATGAACAGATTCATAGTTAAAAATCACACAACACCAGGTTATAGTCCAACAGGTTTAATTGGAAGCACTGGTTTTCGGAGCACTGCTTCCAATTAAATCTGTTGGACTATAACCTGGTGTTGTGTGATTTTTAATTTTGTACACCCCAGTCCAACACCGGCATCTCCAAATCAGAACAGATTCAAGAACAACTTCTTCCCTGCCGTTATCAGACTTTTAAATGGATCTCTTAAAGGTTAATGTTGATCTTTCTCTGCACCCTTTCAGCAGCTCTGTTCTGTTACCCTGATGCACTTATTTAATACGATCTGCCCAGAAAGCACATAAGACAATACTTTTCACTATACCTCAGGAAACAAATCAAATCAATATAGTGAACCAGATGCGTTTGACATCAACTGATATTAGTGGTCACCATTAGGCTAGTTAATATGTTAACTGTAGATATTTATTGAATTCACATTTTGCCAACTGCAATGGTGTGATTTGAACCCATGTGGGCAGAACATTAGCCTGGGGTTTTATATTATTACTCCTTGGATATATCTGCTACACTATGGTTTCTCCATAAACAACATTTTTCTGTTTAACAGAGAAATATTCAAGTTATGAATTAGCAGTAAAAGACATTCAGAGATTTACATGATTTTATTTTAAATCTATAGATTAACACATACACCAGTTTCTAGCTTTTCCTTCTTAATCTTTTTCATGTCCAGAAGCCCACACTCCATTGGGGAAAATTCAGCTCTTAACTTTATATTTTACAAACCCACCACCAATTTATCAAATCACCCAATTATCAAATGGCAACCACTGCCCACCTGGGCAGAAAAATCCACTTTTTCTTAAGAAACCCATAACAAAACCATCCATTTGATGACTTTAAACAGTAGATTACAGGCACCACCCTATAGAAGTAGTGCAACATAATGAAAATGAAGGAAGGGTAAGTAAAGAAGGAGAGCTTAATCAAAATGGAGTTGGAAGGAGTATAAAGTCTTTCAGCCCACAAGGTACAAAATCTGGCTTTTTCATGAAGATATAAGGTCTTAACATGTTTCTAATTAACCTGTTTGATGATATTAATACACACTTCTCAAGCAGGTGGGACTTGAATCTGCACTCTTGGCCTAGAGGTAGGGGCACTGCCATTGCACCACAAGAACTGCCAAGAATCCAGTCCTTCTTTTCACTATCGTATCTAAACCTGTTATGACACACCTTGGAAGCAGGTGGGTCTTGAATTCAGCAACCCAGAATTAGGGGCACCACCACGAAAACACTTGAAGCCCTTTTTTAAAAAAATACTCACTGCCAAATTATCCATTTGACAATCTAGACAATTAACATCCTGATTAACTTACTAGAGGCAAGTTGCAGCATGTCCTCGTTTGTAACCCAAAGGACTAGCCACACTACCATACATCAAGAGCACTTCTGAACTGACAGCCAGACTACTGCGACCACTAGGACTCATAACAGCACACAAACCAACAGCCACTCTCAGACAACAACTCACCAGAACGAAGAATCCGATACCCAGCATGAACAAAACCAATATAGTGTACAAAATCCCATGCAAGGACTGCACAAAACACTGCATAAGATAAACAGGAAGACAGCTAACGATCCGCATCCATGAACACCAACTAGCCACGAAACAACACGACCAGCTATCCTTAGTAGCTACACACGCAGATGACGAGCAACATGAATTCGACTGGGACAACACTACTATTATAGGACAAGCCAAACAGAGAACAGCCAGGGAGTTCCTAGAGGCATGGAACTCATCCACAGATTCAATCAATAAGCACATCGACCTGGACCCAATATACCGACCGCTGCAATGGACAGCTGGAACTGACAACCGGAAGCGGCAGATTCAAACCACTACAAATGCCAGAGGAAAAATCATAGGAAGCTCCCAAGCACTGAGGATGTCACCTAGACAGGGGACGAAACGTCTGCAACACAAATTCCCAGCTCGGCGAACAGAACCACAGCATCCAGCCGTTTTCTTAATTTAACCTATTTTTCGAATCAGCCTGTTCAGTGATGTCATTACACACCTCTGGAGCAGGTGGTACTTGAACCCAGGCAGGCTGGTCCAATGGTAGGGACTGTGCCACAAGAGGGCCCTTTTCAGTACTGTTTTTTAAACATAAATGCATCACCAAATGAACTGTGTTAAGAATCCAGGGCTGATTATTATTTTTATCAACTTGTTCAAGAATGTTATGCTACATCTCTAAAACAGATAGAATGTGAACCTGGATATTTTGGCTTAGAATTGGGATAATTTCTCTCATCAGCCTTTCCAGGGATGTTATGTTGCACTTCTGGAGCAGGAGGGACTTGAACTCAAGCCTCCTGGCAAAAGTAGGAACACTACCACTGGGATATCACTACTCCAGCACAGAAGTCCATTATAACCATCTGACTTCCAGAAGAGCAACTGGCTAGACCCTTTCCCTTCCCTCTTCTCTGTGGTCCTCATTCCTTTCTGCCAGCCACAATTGAGCATGACTCTCCTATTCTCTGAGACAGCGCGTTCAAAATCATAAGCTTTTCACTACACGTTATGGTAATATTAGAAAAAGTAAAACAAGGAAATCTTGCATTCATTAGCTCCTTTGCACAAGCAGACATCACAAGGCACTTTATAGCCAATTAAGTACTTTTGAAGTGTTGTAATCACTGTTGTAGTGTAGGTAACATAGCAGCCAACATGTACATAGCAAACTCATACAAACAGCAATGTGATAATGTCCAGATAATGTGTAGTTTTTTGGGATGTTGACTGTGGAATAGATATTGGGTAAAATACTGGGGAAAATTTATCTACTCATCTTCAAAATAGTGCCATTGAAATTTTACATCCACTCGAGCAGGCACGTGATTTGGAAGATGACACCACCAATAGAGCTGCACTGGAATATTAAACCAGGCTTGATTTTTGTGCTCAACCCCTGATATGGAATTAAATCTGGAACCTTGTGACTCAAGAGTGAAAGTATTACCAACTTTTGTGAGAAGATTTGTAGCTCAGGTGCTCGTTGTTGTGGTTCTGTTCGCCGAGCTGGGAATTTGTGTTGCAGACGTTGCGTCCCCTGTCTAGGTGACATCCTCAGTGCTTGGGAGCCTCCTGTGAAGCGCTTCTGCGATCTTTCCTCCGGAAGCGGCAGAGACAAACCACTACAAATGCCGGAGGAAAGATCACAGAAGCGCTTCACAGGAAGCTCCCAAGCACTGAGGATGTCACCTAGACAGGGGACGAAACGTCTGCAACACAAATTCCCAGCTCGGCGAACAGAACCACAACAGTCTTACCAACTGGTCCATGGCTGACAACATAGACATTTTTATCATCCTTTCAGCTGTGTTACAACACACTTCCGGAACAGGTGGGATTTGAATTATGGACATGCCACTGCACTACAATAGTACCTTGTGGCTGACAATATATCGATGTTATGGTTTTGGCCTGCATGAAATAGATTAACACTTGGTTTACTTTATGGTATACCACTGACAAACAAATACTAGTATGCATTTCTTAGCAACTTGAATTAGAAACAGTTAACCAGGGTAATTGGATTCCACATAGAATACAATCTAAATGATCAAAATAAAAATCAACCAAACAAGCCTACTCCTTTAAACAAATGCCTAACAGTACTTTAATGAATTTTGAAAAGATTTGTAGCTCAGGAGGATTTGTAGTTCTGGATGTAGGTTTGCTTGCTGAACTGGAAGATTCATTTCCAGATGTTTCATCACCCTACTCGGTAACATCTTCAGTGGGCCTCTAGGTGAAGCACTGCTGATAATTCCTGCTTTCTATTTATTTGTTTGGGTTTCTTTGGGTAGGTGATGTCATTTATTGTGGTGATGTCATTTCCTGTGGTGGAGTCATTACCTGTTCTTTTTCTTGGGGGTGGTAGATGGGGTATAACTCGATGTGTTTGTTGATAGAATGTTGGTGGAATGCCATGCTTCTAGGAATTCTTGTGTGTGTCTCTGTTTGGCTTGTCCTAGGATAGATGTGTTGGCCCAGTCGAAGTAGTGTCTTTCCTTATCTGTATGTATGGATACTAGTGAGAAACATGACCCAGTAGGGTGATGAAACGTCTGGAAATGAACCTACCAGCTCAGCGAGCAAGCTTACATCCAGTACTTAAATATAGGCTTTTATAGATCAGGGGGAAGTATTCCAAGTAAAGGAATAAAAATTAGTACTGTGTGCAACAGAGAAAACATTGGATTATAGTTCATAACTTCCAATGACAGCGTTAGAAATGCGAGTCCAATTTAGAGTAAAACAGAACAATTTCAGAGATTACTTAGAGCAGGTGATGCCCATTGTGCAACAAGACCTGAATTTGAGTCCCACCCAGTCCAGAGATGTGTTATAGCACTTCTGAACAGGTTAATCAAAAATAAATAAAAGTAGACTGGCAGTTTATAGAAAGCCTTCACCCCACAGCCTGAGCAGTCTCATGGCTGCAAGTCCTTCTGCTGAGTGCAGAGGAGTTTCCTGTATAAACTGCTGCTCCATACCAATCATCTCTGATCCTTTATCTGCTGTCTAGGCATGCCTTGGTATTATATTTTACCACTTGGCAGTGGGAGATCCTCAGTGGAGAGCTCCCTGTGCAAGGGTCATGTGGCTTTCCATCGGCGATCTGGGTGGAAGATTTTGAACATAGCAGTCTCGTATAATTGTAGGTCAAGGTGGTTCATAGATTCCAAGCCTTCTGTTTGTTTTGTGATATTATGGAGTCCATGGACCATGTATATATTGATTGTCAGTGATTGCATCCCTTTTTTAGTGACTTGCAAAACCTTTTATTGTTCGTTGGTTATATTTCAGCCTCACTCTCCTGAATCTTTGGGCACCCAATTTGGAGGGCGCAGGCAAATCGGAGGAGCTCCTTGGCAATCTGCTCCTGGGCCTGACCAAAGTGGCCATCAATAGGTCCAGCCAGCAGACTGTCCTCTTCTGCAGTTATGATCACAATCGGGTGGCTCTGAAAATAGAGTATATGGTGACCACCAGTACCTTCAAAACTTTTAGAGGTGGCCATCATGAGGGTATTGGAATCCCCAATTTCCATATCCATCTCCATTTTAATTTAGTTCCCTTCTCTTTTACTGCCCTCCCCTATATTTATTATTGTTGCACTAGCCCTGTTGAGCAGTGCTTGATAATTGTACTTTTAGTTTGTAACATAGGTGATTTGGTGGTGGTAAACAAAAATTCAGAGATTTATAGTAGCATCTGTGAACACAAAAAAAGAAAAAAAAATTATACTCTGGGCCAAAATACGTGGATTCAAGTCCCGCCTGCTCCAGAGATGTGTTATAACGTTCCTGAACAGGTTGCTAAAAAACACCTATATAAAGCAATAGTTATTTTGGCTAAAGTATTTGAAAAGGAAAAGATTGTTAGGGAGCTCTATGATTCTGGGGTTTTTGTCATTTCACAGGAGTGTTCCGAAAGTGCTATTGAATAAGAAGGAAAACTTGCATTTATAAAGGTCTTTTTATGAACATCAGATATCTCAAAGCACTTTACAACAAATGAAATACTTTTGAAGTTAATGTCTGTTGTGATGTAGGAAATGTGGCAGCCAAAATGTGCACAGCAAGATCCCACACAACCAGATGCTGTTCTCAGTTATGTTCATTGAGATATAAATATTGGCCTCAATACTTGGTTATAACCTGCCTGCTTTTTTTAAAAAGTTGTGTCATGGTGTCTTCTATATCCACCAAAGCATTGGCCTCGAGCAGACAGGGCATCTCTAATTGTGCAACACTAACAGATTGCTTTCCTGGATATTAAACTTTGCTCTTTGTGTTAAAACACTGGAGAGGGACTTGAACCTAGAAATTTGATACTGAGGTGAGTGCTACAAACTGAACCAGACCTGACATTCTATGCATACAACATATTTCTGTGATATCCCCACTTACTGAGCTGTCAGTGCTAACTATACTATGATGCCCTTTGCCAAACTGTTGATTTATATGAAACACTATATTGCAGCACAAGTTCGAACTATATGAGTAAATAAATATCTGATTGTCAAATTGCACCTTTTCAACATAACAACAGTTGTCTCAACTCTTGGGGTTTCTTTAATGGTTTTGTGAAGAGCACCAGCCTTTGACATGGCAAAAAAAATGGAAATTCCATTCCAATGTCAGTCAGTACTTGATTGTGACCAACTATTTCCGTTTGTTTAAAACCTTTCACCTAATGGCAGATGGATACTTGCAGTGGATATGTCGATTTGCTCTTTCCAAATATGGAATTTCAGAAAAAATAGTTAATGTATTTTAAGTTTTGTTTCTGTGATGTTAATGAACATCTGTCTTCTGATATATATGCAACATATGTTTGTATAAAACGTTAATAACTTTGCTTTAAGGTCACCTTTTAGTGGATGTTTGGTTAAATTTTTAGGTGTGCAGATGAGAAAGTTGCTATTGCAATAAGCATAGCTAACCCTTGAGGGTTTGTGTAACAATCTGAAGCTTTGTGAAATGAAAGCAAAATAGCAAGTCTAATGCTCTTATTTTAGATTTCCTACAGTGTGGAAACAGGCCCTTTGGCCCAACCAGTCCACACCGACCCTCTGAAGAGTAACCCACCCAGATCCATTTTCCCTCTGACTAATGCACGTAACACTATGGGCAATTTAGCATGGCCAATTCACCTGACCTGCACATCTCTGAATTGTGGGAGGAAACTGGAGCACCCAGAGGGAACCCATGCAGACACGGGGAGAATGTGCAAACTCCACACAGACAGTTGCCCAAGGCTGGAGTTGAACCTGGGACCCTGGTGCTGTGAGGCAGCAGTGCGAACCATTGTGCTGCCCAGATATTTTGACCAATTGTGTATCTTATTGTTTGCAGAGGGACTGGATGGTGAACATAGGTGAACAAGCATTAGACGTGTGTGTAGTGTCATTTAATCAAGCTACATCCTCAATATTAGTACTCGGTGAGAGAAATCTCTTCTGTTTCAAAGAAAATGGACAGCTTCGTTTCATGAAAAAGCTGGAATACAATCCAAGCTGCTTCTTACCTTACACCTCAGGTATGTAAACTTAAGGCAGTTATAGATAAATGCAAAAATGGAATACCATTCTCCTGACGGTTCATGATTTCATAGAAAATTATGATCCACATTCAGAAAATATTGTATGTAGCTTGAGTGTATCCCGGTGTCCCCTTTTCTGGCATTGTTTAAACAAAAATGTTAGTGCATTTTGTGGCATTATAATAACCTACCAAAAGGCTGATGTGATTGTTTTGATATGGTTATTATGTCTTATATCAGAACTTGACAGATTTGTTATTTGTAACTTAGGGGAGTTTGAAAACGGGTAAAATGCAAAGATTTTTTGCTAATATTCACGTCAGCAATTTTGGCTACAAATTGAATCTGAAGAAATAAGGTCCTTCCTCTTGAAGCTAAATTATTTAAAGAGAGTTATTTATAGTACATGGAAATCCTAAAAACATTAACTAACATTGTTTTGTAAATTAAGAATGAATTAAAATTGTACCATTACATTGTCACTGGTAACCTGATGCTGTCCCCTGTTGTTTGTAAGCATTGTTGGGATGCAAACTTCTTGGATGAAAATGTGTGATATTTACTTGTTATGTAAAATTATACAAAAGTATTTCTATAAATAATAGTTGACTTGTAATTTCACATTTGTGTTTACACAAATTTGTTGTTATGCGAAATTTTAATTCTACGGAGTGAGAAGCAATAGGTTTCATAACATTTTTATTTATAATCCAACACTTCAGTAAATGGAAGATGGCCAAATCCACAGAAATGACAACACAAAAGCAACATTTCTGTCCATTTAGTATACTTTGACGTGACCCTCTCTGAAAAATTAGTTCTAATCACATTTAACAGCTAAGTTCCTAATCGTTTAACTCATTTTCTTTCAATCAGCTTTCCAACTTGCACTTGACTGTTGATTAATTTTCTGCTCCAATTAACAGCCTTAGAAGTGAATTCCACAGATTCTAATTCTCTGGGGAAATATAAATGCTTTTTCCCTGTGTCCAAGATTTCTTCCATTTAATCTTTTACATAAGCGCCCTCATCTACCCAACGACTGGATATAGCCTTGTTCTACCTATCTTTTCCATCCCTTCGTAATTGAAAGCATTTACATTGTATCAGCCTGTAATATACTTAATGAGGAGCAGGAGTAGGTAATTCAGCCCCTCAAACCTATTTGGCCATTCTAGATTGTGGTCAATCATCTACTTCAAAGCTATTTTCCCACACAATCCCCATATCCCTTGGTGTCATTAATGTCCATAAATCTGTCAATGTCTGTCTTCAACATTCTCAATGTTTGAGCTTCTACAGGCCTCCAGAGTAGAAAATTACAAATATTCACCACCCTCTGATTGAAGAAAGATTGCCCTTGCCAAAATACAGGAGCACATGCATTCTTTGGTATCTCTCACAAATATGTTTAAATAAAAAGAGAAATACTTAACAAATATCTAAAACTGAATAATAAATAAAACTGTATTGTGTAAGAAAAAAGTGTTAAACTGATTAGGAGTTTTTCTTAATTTTTAAAAATCATCTTGATATTTCACATGTTTGTGCACAAATATTTGGCTATACTTGGCAGTACACGTGCTCAGTCATTTGATCATTCAGGTAATTTGTGTCAGCAAACTTCTCCCTTGTCTTGTTTCTAAATGGCATACCTGCCCTTAATCTGAAACTGTGTCCCTGGTTCTCAGAGCTAGTCAGGGGAGACTTTTTTTCTACAGTCACCTTGTCTAGCCCTCCAAACATTTTGTAAGTTTCAATTAGATTGACTCTTATTTTTGTAAACTCCAGAACTCCAAACTTGCTGTGCACATGATCACTTTTTAAAACTTAAGTGCAACCAAGGATTTACCCTGAAGGAAATGCAAAATCAACAATTTATTTTGATGCCATACAAATCTAAAACTAAGTGTGTATAATTTTTCATTTTGTCAACTTCTTACTAAGTCTCACTGTGACACCCGTGACTGCCATGGTCTTAAGTCTGGATTGTTCTTTGAGGCTACTTACGGTATACAGGCCATCACACATGCATTTATGAGGTGGGTGCAATACATGGACTTGATCATCTTAATTTGGGAGAATGCTGTCTCAAAGAGGTATATAGAGTCAAAGTAAGCTTTCACTTTAGAAACAAAAGATGATAGCAGTGGATGATGTCACCATCCACACGCATTCCTCTTCCCATAGTAACTTGCTCTGCATGTGAGGGGATGGATCTCTTAACCTTTTATCCCTTCTCTCATCATTCCAAGCACTCCTACCAGGAGAAACAATGGTTTATGTGTACATTCTTTCAATCTTGTCTTAAATATTTCTGCTGATAACATTGTTTTGTTTTGACTTTTGTTTTTCTTTCTTTGCTTGTTTCAGATTTTCTATTTTTACTTTCAGTTCTCAACACATTTGCTCTAGATATATCTTATGTTTCTATGTTTCTTTCCCTAATCCATCACTATTCTTATTGGCCGAAGAAGATTAATGTGCTCTGTCAATTTTTCCTTCTCTCGCCCAGTCTTTATTTTGTTCTTGTCTCATAAACTACTTGCTCAAAATCTAGAAACATAGAAAATAGGAGCTGGAGTAGGCTATTCAGCCCTTGCAAGCCTGCTTCACTGTTCAATAGTGGGGTTACATTATCTACCGTCCAATCCATCGGCACCTCCGGGTCTACAGAGTCTTGCAAGATGACCACCAATTCATCCATTATTTCAAGGCTCACTTACTTAAGCTCGCTGGGCTGCAAATTAGCTGGTCCCCAGTATTCATTGACCTTTAATTCCATCAATTTACCCCAACACCATTTCCCTGCTAATTTCCTTCAATTCCTCTGTCTCATTAGACCCTGTCTTTTCTAACATTATTGGGACACTATTTATGTCCTCCTTTGTGAAGTCAGAACCTAAGTATATACTTCATTAAATTTTCCTTTACTTTTAAACCATTCCTCCCTTCCTCAGGTTTATATCGTGTGCAGTTTATGTGAAGTTTACAAACATGAAACTGTTTAGTGTGCAGTTTAACCGAGGTTGTAGATAACCTAGATCAAATTTACATTTGCCACCTCTTTGCTCCCTGTTAATAACTTGTCTGTTTCTGACCTACTTTTGTCTTCACTATTTTTTTTCTCTTCATATACTTGTAGAAGCTTTTGTAATCAGTTTGTAAGCAAGCTTACTTTCTTACTCTGTGTTTCTTCCTCTTAATCAATCCCTTTTTTCCTCTTTTCTGAAATCTAAGCTGCTTCCAACACATAGGTCTGCTATTTTTTTTGGCCAGTTTATAGATCCTTCCTCAGATCTAATACTATCCCTAATTTCCCTTGTTAGTTATTATTGTGTCTCCTTCCCCCTTTTAGTTTGTGCAGGTCAGGAATGGACAATTATCATAAATCAAAGAACTGTGGTTAATGGAGATCTGAAATAAAAAAAAGCTCAAACTGCTTGAGAGACTCTGCAGGGCTGGCAGCACCTGTTGTGAAAAAAGAGTTAATATTTTGAGTCCTGTGACCTTCAGAACAAGAAGCAGCTTTGGAAAGGTGGTATTTATGCTGATGAGGGATTGGAGGGAGAAGGAGTGAGTGGATAGGTGGAAAGGAAACCTAAATTGAGAGAGATAAAAGGGAAGGCAGACAAAGGGATTGTTGTCAGTTGGCCAGGGAAGAATGAAACTAGTTAGGTGATAATGACAATGGTGAATCGTTGAAAATGGATTGGCTATACTGAAAGCAAACTATTTCTTGACAGAACCTGCCTCTGTGGGGTAGGTACTAGGAACATGATATTCATGATCTGAAATTGTTAAAAATCAACATTGAGTCCTAAAGGCTGTAAGGTGCCCAAAAGCAAGATGAGGTGTTGTTTCTGCAGCTTGTATTGAGCTTTGATGGAGCACTAAAGCAGGCCTGAGCCAGAAATGTTAGCATGTGACCATGGTGGTCCATATCAGGGGTGGCATGGTGGCTCAGTGGTTAGCACTGCTGCCTCACAGCACTAGGGTCCCAGGTTCGATTCCAGCCCAAAGATGTGCAGGTCAAGTGAATTGGCAATGGTAAATTGCCTGTAGTGTTAGGTGCATTAGTCAGAGGGAAACGGGTCTGCGTGGGTTACTCTTCGGAGGGTCGGTGTGGATTGGTTGGGCCAAAGGGTCTGTTTCGACACTGGAGGGAATCTAATCATCATGGAACAAAAAAACTGTTGCAAATCCTGTATGGGCTTTTAAACATTTGCAATAGCCTATCCACTGTCTTCCTTTAAGTAAGGTTTCTTTATTTATAATACCTAGTTTGTGCCTTATCTCAAAATTGTTTCCTTCATTTAGGTTCTGGACCCCAGTCTCAGAATCAATACACCACTTTCCATTTTAGTGAAGGATTGTGTCATGTGTTATGTTCATTTTTCTCCAAGAAGTCTCACACATCTAGACTGCCAGTTATTCCTTTCTTATTTGATTATACTCAGTCTAGAATGGCCTACTCTCTATTTGGCTCCTTATTGTGTTGATCTACAAAACCAAGCAACACACATTCCAGAAATTTATTCTCTACAGGGTTATAAATAATTTGATTTGCCCAATCTATCTGCAGTTTAGAGGTGTCTTTGATTACCATTGTGCCTTTATTGTTTGCATCTCTAATTTCCTGTTTAATGCCTTCCCCAACAACCCCTAAAATTATTTTCTGCCCTTTGGTGTTTCTAAGCTGTACGCATTCAGATTCCACTCAACAAGAGCCAATATCCTTCTTTACTTTTGTTAATTTAATCTTTAACCAGCAGTGCTACCCCACCTCCTTTCTCTTATTGTTTTTCTTTGCTAAAAACTGAATACACTTAGATTTTCAGATCCCTTTCCTGTCACCCTGCAACTACGTATGCATTCCCTAACTATATCAGACCCATTTATATCTATTTTCATGACTAATTCATTCAATTTAATGTGGATGCTTCATGTGTTAAGACACAAGTACTAAAGGTTTGTCTGTTTAACATTCATGCTCTGTTATAATTGGAAAATGCAGAAGGTGCCGACTCAACTGTACTTAATAGTAACCCAAGAAAAAGCTAGAGGATTAAATACATGAATTTCTGGGTAACTATGAAATTGTCCCCCACCTCACCTCTGACTGCTCTTCACATCCCTAGCTCTGACATCCTTACCCCTGACTAGACAACCACTCCCACTAGCCTGACTTGGCCTGGACTGGTTTGAGCCTGCTGGATCTGGACCAAGCCCGACCCTTCTGAATCTGACATGCCTCCACTTGACTTGGTCTTTCACCGCCAGACCCAGTCTGGTCGACCCACCTGACACCCTACTCTCTCAATTACCTTTGCCACTTACCATTCTACAACCACTTGAAAGTGTCTTTGGGACTAGTAACTCCTGAAACATGACATGTGTTTTTTGGACTATGGTGCTACACCTGCACTGAGTGAATTTCTCCGCAGTATCCTCAAATGGATGTATGTGATGCAGGTCATAATCAGAAGCTTGGCCAGAAAAATTACGCAAAGGAAAGACGGTAACTTTAAAGAACATTGCTGTCAATCATATTTAACTGGAATATCTGGGCCATTGGGCTATGTTTTTCTTAGCTAATTTGAATTGATTAATGTATATCCCATTGAATTTTATTTATTAAGAAATATCAGTGTATTACTGAGTCAATTCACTTTGTCTTTTGTCATCTTTAGTTTTCTTATTGTAAGCGAAACTGTGGAAATATTCTACATAAACCAGCACTTATCTTTATGTTGTATAATTTAAAAAGTGTAAACTGGTCCTCGTCAGATAAGACAAATATTTTGTGAAGATTTAGTCAACTGTGTACCATAACTTGGGAAAATATATTAACAAGTCATAGAGTTGCTGATAAATGTACAAGGTTTGAAAACAATATGACACTTTTTTCCAGTTACTACTCCAGCTTTATCGCATGAAAACATTTTCATAAATTCCAGTCCTGTTTACTTGCATGTGCATCAGACATGGCTGGCACTGGGAAATATGTTCAAACTTATCTTTGTCAAGTGCTTTGACTTAACAACCTAAAACCTTGTAACCACCATATAATGTTATGTAAATTGTTATGATCTCCAGTGAGTTAAAACAGGAAAGACAAATTTGCTTGTAGATGTGAGAATGCTACATTATATATGGTGTTTGTTTTGTTGGGGAAATGAGTAATTTATTTCTTCCGGTGTTTACCTTGTAGTGTTGGAAGGAACAATAAACACTCTCATTGGGAACCACAATAACAAGCTGCTGATATACCAAGATGTAACTCTGAAATGGGTTGCACAGCTTCCTCATGTTCCTGTGTCTGTACATGTTGCTAACTTCCAGTGAGTATCCCAATGTTTTTAAAAAAAATCTATCACTGTCAGTGCAATATGGCAGAATGTATTTAGTCATCTGTTTCCCAGTTTTAGTGTAATGTGTGCTGATATCTTGCCTGGCTTATTTTAGTATGATGCAGATCACAAGATGTAAGTAAAGAGAAGGTCAAAATGACTGGTTATTTTCAAAATCAAATGTTTATCCTGTGTTGAAATCAAAATGGCATCATCTCTAATAGACATCTGTCTAAAAGATTTTATAGTTTCATACTTGGAATCATTATTTGTAGAACAATATACAATTCTTTCATAAATGAATAACTTCATTATTAGCTTGGAATACCAATTTCTTTCCTTACATAATACAAATATAAACAGGATTGAAATAAAATGTGCACTTGCTGTTTTGATTTATTAGAGAAGTATAACAGGATTTTAATCTTGAAATTGCAACAACTTGCATTAATTTTGCACTTTTATCAAACTACTCATTGAGGTCTTTAAAAAAATTAGTAATCTAAAAATAATTTGAACTTCCTCTCTAAACTTAGAGTCATAGTCATACGATATACAGCATGGAAACAGACCCTTCGGTCCAACCCATCCATGCCAACCAGATATCCCAACTCAATCTAGTCCCACCTCTAAACTTAGTGTCATAGTCATAGAGATATACAGCATGGAAACAGACCCTTCGGTCCAACCCGTCCATGCCGACCAGATATCCCAACCCAATCAGCATCCAGCCCATATCTGTCCAAACCCTTCCTGTTGATATACCATCCAAATACCTCTTAAATGTTGCAATTGTACCAGCCTCCACCACATCCTCTGGTAGCTCATTCCATACACATACTACCCTCTGCGTGAAAAAGTTGCCCCTTAGGTCTCTTTTATATCTTTCCCCTCTCACCCAAAACCTATGCCCTCTAGTTCTGGACTCCCCGACCCCAGGGAAAAGACTTTGTCTATTTATCCTATCCATGCCCCTCATAATTTTGTAAATGTCTATAAGGTCACCCCTCAGCCTCTGACACTCCAGGGAAAACAGCCCCAGCCTGTTCAACCTCTTCCTGTAGTTCAGATCCTCCAACCCTGCCAACATCCTTGTAACTGTTTTTTCAATCCTTTCAAGTTTCACAACATCTTTCCAATAGGAAGGAGACCAGAATTGCATGCAATATTCCAACAGTGGCCTAACCAATGTCCTGTACAGACGCAACATGACCTCCCAACTCCTGCACTCAATACTCTGACCAATAAAGAAAAGCATACCCAATGCCTTCTTTGCTTTTCTACCTACCTGCGACTCCACTTTCAAGGAGTTATGAACCTGTACTCCAAGGTCTTTTTGTTCAGCAACACTCCCTAGGACCTTACCATTAAGTGTATAAGTCCTGCTAAGATTTGCTTTCCCAAAATGCAGCACCTCGCATTTATCTGAATTAAACTCCATCTGCCACTTCTCAGCCCATTGGCCCATCTGGTCCAGATCCTATTGTAATCTGAGGTAACCCTCTTCGCTGTCCAATACACCTCCAATTTTGATGTAATCTGCAAACTTACTAACTGTACGTCTTATGCTCGCATCCAAATCATTTATGTAAACGACAAAAAGTAGAGGACCCAGCACCGATCCTTGTGGCACTCCACTGGTCACAGGCCTCCAGTCTGAAAAACAAACCTCCACCACCACCCTCTGTCTTCTACCTTTGAGCCAGTTCTATTTCCAAATGGCTAGTTCTCCCTGTATTCTGTGAGATCTAACCTTGCTAATCAATCTCCCATGTGGAATCTTGTCGAATGCCTTATTGAAGTCCATATAGATCACATCTACTGCTCTGCCCTCATCAATCTTCTTTGTTACTTCTTCAAAAAACTCAATCAAGTTTGTGAGATATGATTTCCCACGCACAAAGCCATGTTGACTATCCTGAATCAGTCCTTGCCTTTCCAAATATATGGACATCCTGTCACTCAAGATTCCCACCAACAACTTGCCCACCACCGAGGTCAGGCTCACTGGTCTATAGTTCCCTGACTTGTCTTTACCGCCCGCCTTAAACAGTGGCACTAGGTTTGCCAACCTCCAGTCTTCCGGCACCTCACCTGTGACTATAGATGATACAAATATCTCAGCAAGAGACCCAGCAGTCACTTCTCTAGCTCCCCACAGAGTTCTCGGGTACAGTTGGTCAGGTCCTGGGGATTTATCCACTTTTAACCGTTTCAAGACATCCAGCACTTCCTCCTCTGTAATCTGGACATTTTACAAGATGTCACCATCTATTTCCCTACAGTCTATATCTTCCATATCCTTTTCCACAGTAAATACTGATGCAAAATATTCATTTAGTATCTCACCCATTTTCTGTGGCTCCACACAAAGGCCGCTTTGCTGATCTTTGAGGGGCCCTATCTCTCCCTAGTTACCCTTTTGTCCTTAATATATTTGTAAAACCCTTTGGATTCTCCTTAATTCTATTTGCCAAAGCTATCTGATGTCCCCATTTTGCCCTCCTGATTTCCCTCTTAAGTATACTCCTACTTTCTTTCTACTCTTCTAAGGATTCACTCGATCTATCCTGTCTATACCTGACATATGCTTCCTTCTTTTTCTTAACTAAACCCTCAATTTCTTTAGTCATCCAGCATTCCCTATACCTACCAGCCTTCCCTCTCACCTTGACAGGAATATACTTTCTCTGAATTCTGGTTATCTCATTTCTAAAGGCTTCCCATTTTCCAGCCATCCCTTTACCTGCGAACATTTGCCTCCAATCAGCTTTTGAAGGTTCTTGCCTACTACCCTCAAAATTATCCTTTCTCCAATTTAGAACTTCAACTTTTAGATCTTGTCTATCCTTTTCTATCACTATTTTAAAACGGATAGAATTATGGTCGCTGGCCACAAAGTGTTCCCCCACTGACACTTCAGTCACCTGCCCTGCCTTATTTCCCAAGAGTAGGTCAAGCTTTGCACCTTTTCTAGTTGGTACATCCACATCCTGAATAAGAAAATTGTCTTGTACACACTTAACAAATTCCTCTCTTTCTAAACATTTAACACCATGGTAGTCCCACTCGATAGTTGGAAAGTTAAAATCCTCTACCATAACTACCCTATTATTCTTACAGATAGCTGAGATCTCCTTACAAATTTATTTCTCAATTTCCCTCTGACTGTTGGGGGGTCTATAATACCATTCCAATAAGGTGATCATCCCTTTCTTATTTCTCAGTTCCATCCAACTAACTTCCCTGGATGAATTTCCGGGAATATCCTCTCTCAGTACAGCTGTAATGCTATCCCTTATCAAAAATGCCACTCCCCCTCCTCTCTTGCCTCCCTTTCTATCCTTCCTGTAGCAATTGTATTCTGAACATTAAGCTGCCAGTCCTGCCCATCCCTGAGCCATGTTTCCGTAATTGCTATGATATCCCAGTCCCATGTTCCTAACCATGCCCTGAGTTCATCTGCCTTCCCTGTTAGGCCCGTTGCATTGAAATAAATGCAGTTTAATTTATTAGTCCTACCTTGTCCCTGCCTGCTCTGACTGTTTGACTCACTTCTGTTCTCAGCTGTATCCGTCTCAGATCGATCTCTTTCCTCACTATCTCCCTGGATCCCACCCCCCCATTTTACTAGTTTAAATCCTCCCAAGCAGTTCTAGCAAATTTTCCTGCCACTATATTAGTCCCTTTCCAATTTAGGTGCAATCCATCCTTCTTGTACAGGTCACTTCTACCCCAAAAGAGATTCCAATGATCCAAAATTGTGAATCCTTCTCCCATACACCAGCTCCTCAGCCATGCATTCATCTGCCCCATCCTCCTATTCCTGCCCTCACTAGCTCGTAGCACTGGGAGTAATCCAGATATTATTACCTTGAAGACCTCCTTTTTAAATTTCTGCCTAACTCTCTGTAATCTCCCTTCAGAGTCTCAACCTTTTCCCTTCCAATATCATTGGTTCCAATGTGGACAATGACTTCCTGCTGGCCCCTCTCCCCCTTAGGAACATTCTGCACCCTCTCTGAGACATCCTTGATCCTGGTACCAGGGAAACAACACACCATTCTGCTTTTTCTCTGCTAACCACATGAAACGTCTGTCTGTACCTCTGACTACAGAATCCCCTAAAACAATTGATCTCTTGGAAGCTGACGTTCCCCTCGTTGCATTAGAGCCAGTCTCAATACCAGAAACTTGGCTGTTCATGGTACGTTCCCCTGAGAATCCATCACCTCCTACATTTTTCTAAACAGCATACCTGTTTCAAATGGGTATATCCACAAAAGACTCCTGCCCTAGGTGCCGACTTCTCTCACCCTTCCTGGAGTTAACCCATCTATGTGACTGTATCTGAGACTTTCCCCCCTTCCTATAACTGCCATCCATCACATACTGTTGCTGTTGAAAATTCCTCATCGCTTCTATCTGTCTCTCCAACCGATCCACTTGATCTGACAAGATTCGCATCCAACAGCATTTATGGCAGCTTTAATCCACAGTAAACCTTAAACTCTCCCACATCTGACAAGAAGTACATTTCACTGCAAAGGCCATTTTTGCTCCTTCACAACCTACAGTCCCAGAAAATAACACCGTCTTATTCCTCTATAAACACTGCCCAGGTTAACTTAATAGCTATAGCTTATATTTTAAGTTTAATCAAGAGACTTATCTCCAAAAACATATAATCAAGAAAGAATCCACTATACTCACTACTGCAGCCTTTCTCTTGGACAGACTTAAAACAACAATTAACTTATCTGATTCTGTGCTGTGAACTTCGCCCAACAGTTCCTCCAAGATTAGTTGTGAATTTTACTGTCTGTTAATTTTCCCAGATGCACTCTGATGTCCAGCAATACACGAATTCAAACGGCAAAGGCAGTAACTGTGCAAGTTCTCTCTCTCTCTCCTGCACTGTCCTCGCCATGTAACTTCACACGAGTGGGATAATTAATTATTGAATTGTTGATGTTGATTCCTATTCTTTGCTGTTTTCCCCTGCTCACCCTGTACATTATTCTGCCACACAGAAAGTAAAATGTTTACAAAGTTTCAACATCATTGGTACACTGTTCTACTTTTCCATTTTCAGGTTACAATTTCAGTAGGCATCTATGAAGACACACGTCCTGCTTCAGTTTCTTGCTGAGTAGCCAGTTTATCCTTATTGTACCTACATGTGCACAGAAATTAAAATAAGCAAATTTTCTCCCTGTGCAAATTCCAGCACATATTGTATTTCCCCTGACATAATGCTATGATACAACCCCACGTCTTCATTCTTGATGTAAAATGATGCAACTTATTTTAGAACATCTGTTTACTTTTCAAGCGACAAGTACAGGTTTGATTCTTTTGAATAAGAAACTCCATCATAAATCTGATAGTGCAATAATGCCTATTTTCATTGGACCAATCTCAAAGATAGTTTTGAACTCCAGTGCAAAATAATTACAGTACCTGTTTCTTAGTAATACTTTCTATTGTCTTCCTATTCCTATAATCTCATTTGTGGATTTGTTTAGTAAATGGCTAGAAAACATTACGTATTGTGGTTGTGTTTTTTTGTGGAATTGTAAGTTGCAGAGTTGAACTTATTAACAGGATTATTTGATTGTCAGAAATAATTTGGATGAGAATGTAGGAGGCATGATTAGTAAGTTTGCAGATGACATTAAAGTTGATGGTATAGTGGACAGTGAAGAAGATTATCTAAAGATTGCAAAGAGACTGTTTCCATGCTGTACATCTTTATGACTCTATGAGCTTGATCAAATGGGCCAATGGGCCGAGGAGTGGCAGATGGAGTTTTAAGTTGGATAAATGTGAGATAATGCAGTTTGATAGAATAAACAAGGTAAGGACTCAAACAATTAATGGAAGGGCTCTGGGTAGTGCTGTAGAACAGAGACCTAGGATTTCAGATACCTGTACATAATTTTTTGTAATTAACTTCACAGGTAAGATGGTGTTTTGCATGCTTGTCTTCATTGCTCAGACTATGAGTGTAGGAGTTGGGACGTCATGTTGAGGTTATACAGGATGGTGGTGATACCTTTTCTGAGGTACTGTGTGCAGTTCTGGTTGCCCTGTTGAAGAAGGTTCAGAAAAGATTTAGCAGGATGTTACCACTTTTGGAGGGTTTGAGTTATAAATATAGCTGGGATTTTTTTCACTGGAATGTAGAAGGTTGAGGGTTACCTTACATAGCGATTTATAAAATCATGAGAGGCATAGATAAGGTGGATAGGATGGGGGATGTCAAAACTAGGAGGCATATTTTTAAATTGGGAGGAAGAAGACTTAAAAAGAATCTGAGGGGCAACTTTTTTTATACAGAGAATGGTTCATGTGTGGAATGAACTGCCACCAAAGTAGTGGATGCAGATACAGTGGATTCCTGAAGAAGGGCTTATGCCCGAAACGTCGAATCTCCGGTTCCCTGGATGCTGCCTGACCTGCTGCGCTTTTTCAGCAACACATTTTCAACGCAGATGCAGATACAGTTACAACATTTAAAAGATATTTGGATAAGTACATGAGTAGCAAAGTTTTGGAGGGATATGGGCCAAACGCAAACAAATGGGACTAGTTTAGTTTGGAAACATGGTCGGTGTGGACTAGTACCAAAGAGTCTGTTTCCTTGCTGTGTGATTCTATGACTCTATGCTTAGCAATATGAATATAGGACTAGCTTTTCATAAATTGCAGATCCTTCACTGTTAATTAGGTCATTAATAAATGTAATTGTCTGTGAAGAGATGTCTGGTAATCAAAATTAAAGGAGCTTGGACTTATAGGTTTTCTTTCCATTGTTGTGTGTCACACATGAGTCGACTCCTTTCTACTTTATCACTTATTTTACTTATAATATTGGCCGCACATTAAAGAACCAATCTGTCAACAGTTTTTAAATGAGTTGCCCCATGTCTATAATTTCTGTCAAATAGTCTGCAAGCATCCTGTGCAAGCTTTTGCTGAAGCAGATCTACATCGAAGAGGCTATTCTTGTTCATTTGTTCTGCATAGTATCAAATTTACTTGTTTCTCCTTAAAAATATATCTTTATTGCTTAACATCTAACAGTATATTGAATCAGTTTTATATTGCATTGACAATGCTGTAGTTATTTTTGTTACAAGGGTGCCCAGTGGAACTGATGCCATTGTAGATGACCTTTCCTTAGAAATGTTCGGCGATAACAACACACAGAAAATTCTTTTATCACAGTGTCGGGAGTTAGGCTAAGAGATCCAAAGTTGTTTGAAGTCTGTTGGCTTTCTTTTAGTTTTATCAGACTGTATCTCCACTTTCACTTCTCTTAATGCACAATCCTTTCAACCACCGACCTCCTAAGTTGAGAGTGATGATAAAGTGAAATTCAATACAACAGAATTTTTTTTTTAACCTCCTGAGTTCTAAGGTAGCTTTGCTTTTTCTCGTTCTCGTTCTCACATCAGCTTACCAATTTGAAAGAATTTTTGTATTAATAATAGTTGTAAGTAAGCAGTGGCTTGGTAATACAGATATAGAGAATCGTTGAAAAATAAGATGCGCTTCCAAAAGCTTTCTTTCTTGCTCTCATTGGGACAGAATTACAAGAATACCAAACTTCAAAGGAAAAGGCAGTAGGCACTACGTGGGAAGTGTACTGATTTGGTTGGAAAATGGCATTGATTGGTAGATATTTGAGACTATCTGCAGTCAAAGTGTCAGTAACTTTTGAGGGATTAGTATTTTTTAAACTTCTTTAATCTTTGGGGTACTTGCAGAGATTGCTCATCTCTCAGAGGGACCTGACTTAACCAGGTGCAACAGAGAAAATTATAGCATAGCAAACAGTGTAGGTGAACATAGATTTATAAAAGTGAAAGGTCATCCACAAAGATATCACCCATGTCATCCATGTGCCTTCAGTATGTTTTCTTTTTTTTTCGTCTGGATCCTACTATTTCTAAGTGCAGTCCTAGCTTTAGCAGCTGGAGTAGAGGAAGCTTGGCCTGGAAAACCTGGGCAGATTTTTCCCAGCTGCTTTTGGGTCTCGATGGCCCAGGCTTGTGGAAAGTATGGTGTCCAGGTGCAGGCTCACCTCTTTGATTTGTATGTCTGTACACTTTGGGATGAGGTTGTTGTGGAAGGGCCAGGCATCTTTGGAGTGTGTTAATGAGAAGCTTTTGGGGATCCTGTATAGGCACCCGATGATACCATTCTGTTTCCCTGAGTAGAAGGGATACCTGGAGGGAGGTCAAAGTCATTGTTCCTTTCTCACCTTGCCATTCATGCTGGCATCTGTGGCTAGACCGACAGACTGCTAATTTGTGCACATAGCTGACTGACTTTGAGTATGCTGGACCTGGATCTCCAAGGCAGTTGCTAATCTGATAATGGATACAGCTATATGCAGGCATGCTGGAGCCAGGACAGCGCCAATAACTTTGGTAGACACCTCAATCCTTTGAACTCATTTACCAAGTAATTTCGATAAATCTGCTCCCGATTGTATGCTTGTCTATACATTTTGACAAAGTTATTGATGGCTATGACAATTGGATCATCTGCCTGAGGCTGAACAGGTCTGTGGTCTCCACTGTTTCTATGGAGACCAGAGACTTGGGGTGATTCCTCCTTGAAAGGTTGCAGAGAAATGCCGTTGATGTGATCACTGGGTTGTGCCCCAACATCTAATCTACATAGAGTATCCACCAGAGTGAAAGTCTGTAAGCTAGTGGTAGGTACAGGGAAAACTTTGCTGATGCACCCTCAGACGGTTCAGTAAATTCCTCCTCAGAGGTAAAGATTGAACTTGGGTCTCTGGCACTGGCCTCTTTGGGTCAGAGGTTCACTGTGTCCTGCTAGTGCCTTTGTAAGAAAAAACTGGGAATTAGTTGTCTAAGGGGGTTAAAAGATTGTGTAGATTAAGAATAAATTGACACTTATGGCAATGAAATAGGAATGCAATGCAACATAGCAGAATAACACTTACCAGGTTGATTGGTCATTGAGGTATTCTTGTACCCATATGAGCTGCTGTGCCCTTCTGTAGCTAAATATCGAGCTATCTGTTCATTGGAAATGAAGAGCCTGATGTCTGGCACTCTGTCATTGAGCTTAGCTCTCTTGGCATGGTTATAGGCCAACCCTTGCTTTATTGAGAAAAACGGGAGGGATTGAGTATGATGGAAGTTAGTGGTAATCATGAGCAAGAGAGAGGATGGATTGTCCCAGTGAATGAGTCAGAAGCACAGAGATCAGGAAGGTTAGGAGTTTGGGAGGATAAGGTGGTGGAGAGCTGTTGCTCATGTGCCTTAGTGGGATGTGCATGAGATAGCAGAGAGAAGATGGTGGTTCTAGCCCTTGTGGAGTGCTACACTTTCTTGCTACACAGCTGGGTGTCCTGCTTCAACCAGAACCCAAGCTGCTGTCTGAATCCATGCTGGCTTGCTCTGGTTGTGTGGCTTTTAGTGTTACTTAACTGGGAAAAGGATGTCTATCCTCTGTACCACTCTATCTGCCAGCCCCTCCAGCATCTGTCCATGAGGTGAGGTGTCTGCTTTCTTTAAATGCCATAACAGTTGAGCAGCAAGTGTGAGGGGCAGTTCATGGAATGCTTGATTGGTCCATTAGTGAATCAGAATTTTGCAGAATCAATGTTCACTCCCTTCCAGCCTGATCCACAGGGCTGGAAGAGTTTAGAACAACCTGAGGCTCAAAATAAGCTCAAAATAATTTACTTTTTAAAAAATCTACTCTGCAGTGCCTAGGTTCTGATTCTTGATGTTAAAATGTTAAAAAATATTTATGGCAAAGAAGAAGTTTGACGCGTACAAAGTTGTACATACCCTCAGTTTTGAACTTTAGTGTAACAACAACATTGACAAATACAAATTTACGCAAGAAAAACCAGAGTAGCTTTTCTATTCTCTTGAGCCTACTCTGCCATTCAGTAGGTTTGTGGCTTATCTGTTTGTGTTTTGAATTCTACATTACCATCTTACCCCAAAAAAGCCTAGATTCCCCTGCCTATCTAGAAAGAAAACTAACCACAATATTCAAATGACACTCCTGGTAATGATTTTTTTGTAACAAAAAGAGAGCACCAGTATGCCAGTACATTTATTTCTCAATATTGCTGATTTATTGCTGTTTTTTTCTCCTCTGGGACAAGAATTTATCCATCTCTGTCATAAAATTGTCAATGACAAACCAAACCTCCCTCCCTTTCCACCCCCACTAAACAACAGCTCCACCAGCAACAACACCATCACCACAAACATCATACGTTCAGAGGCAGAGTTCCAAAGTCTCTGAACCCTCTGAATTAAAAACATTTCTCATCTCTGCCCTGAAAGGCGACTCCTAATTTTAAAACAGTGCCTCCCAGTTGTGGATTGACCTATGGAGGAAATGTCCTTTCCACACCCACCTTGTCAAGATCATTCAGGATCCTGTACATTTCAATCAAATTACCCCTCACTCCCAAACACCTATAGAAATCAGCCTACCCTGAAAAAACTATCCTCATATGATAATCCATTCATTCCAAGTATCAATCAATCTTCTCTGAACCACCTTCAATGCATTGACATCATATCTGAAATAAGGAAACCAAAACTTCACACAGTTTTTGAGATGTGGTATCGCTAATGCCATTATAATTGAAACTTAATATCCTTACTTTTATATTGAATTCCTTTTGTAATAAAGGCTAACATCCCATTGGCCTTTGTGATGATGTGCTGTGCTCACATACCAACTTTTATGATGCGTGCACCAGAATACTAAGTCCCTTTACACCCCAGAATTCTCCATTTTTTCTCCATTTGAGTAATTGCATTTTTATTCTTTTTGCCAAAGTGAACATTTTACAGAAATGGGAATAAAATAAAAGTGAGTTTAAAAAAAATCAATCAGCTTTAAATCTGTAAATGTTTTAATCTGTTTCCTGTGCAGGGACTTGAAGGGAGTAGTGGTGACTTTAAGTGATGGTGGCCATTTGCAGTGCTCCTACTTGGGCACAGATCCTTCCTTCTTCCAGGCTCCAAAAGTGGAATCCAGGGAGCTGGATTATGATGAAATGGACACAGAAATGAAAGAGCTTCTCAAGGTCATCAAGGAAGCTACAAAATCACAAGGTGCACAGAGTCAAAAGTGATGAAAAATCCCTCAGTTTGAAAATTGTTCCTTTATTTAATACACATGATCTTTAATCTGCTAAATAATATATCTTTCTTAAAACAACTTATTTTACACAACTTTAACACTCATTAATTATCATGGTAAAGACTATATATTTATATTTTCTTTATTTTTGGACTATTGACTGCAAAATGGGAATAGATACTGCTTTAAATCAAGAAAACCATGGAAAAACATGTCTGCAGTTTTAAAAATGAGTTACTGGAACTCATTGCGAGGTATTTCTGCAATGTTGCCTTATTTGAGAAGAGAGACCGAGAGAGAGAGATAGAGAGAGAGAGAGAATGTGTGTATGTTGAGACCTACATGCGTGGGTTTCCATTGGGACTAGTAGCATTGACTCATGAGTGTTCAGTATACTACAAATGTCTTCATGTGTTCCTGGGCAAGCTTTTATAACCTTCTGTGTGGACAATAAGGAGATGATTCTAGCCTCCAAAGATAAAACACCTAACTCAAACAAAAACAGACGTTGCTGGAAAAGCTCAGCTGGTCTGGGAGTATCTTTGAAGAGAAATCAGTGTTAATGTTTCGGGTCTGGTGACCCTTCCTCAGAATTGGTGGTAGCTAGGAAAATGTGGGTTTATATGCAAAAATATGGGGTGGGGGAAGGGGGGTAAGGAGTACATGATCAAAGAGTGCCCAAAGAGAGAGAAGAACAGTTGGACAGACAAAGGAATGGATAATGATTTGGCTATGAGATTCTCAGAGCTTTTCACTTCTTCCTGGAGCAAAGGCCTAAACAGTCCCCAACCACCATCACCCTCCTCTTGGCCAAACTCATTCTCACCCTAAGTAACTTTACTTTTAACTCTTCTCATTTTCTTGAGGCCATAGGTACGCAAATGGGCCCCAGTTATGCCTGTCTCTTCATGGGGTACATGGAACATTTCTTGTTCCAGTCCTATTCCAGTTGCCACCCACAGCTCTTTCTCCACCTGCATATTGGGGTCCCCCATAATCACTGTGACTTTGCCTTTCTGATATGTCCTATCTATTTCCTGGTACATCTTGCGTCCCTGGTCCTGACCACTGCTGGGAGATCAATACATATGCATTGGGGAAACAAAGTGTACACTGGGTGACTGCTTCACAGAACATCTATGTTCTGCCTGCAAAAAATGCCCTGAGCTTCCTTTTGCCTGCCACGTTAACACACCATCCCGTTCCCTTGTCAACATCTCTGTCTCAAGCTTGCAGCAGTGTTCCGGTGAAACTCTGCACAAACTGAAAGAACAACACCTATGTTTTCAGCTTTAGGACCCTACAGCCCTCCAGACTCAATATCAAGTTCAATAATTTTAGGGTCTGAACTCTCCCATGTCCTAATCCTCTACCTCACACACCATGCCTTGTTATCACATAGTCTGCTATTGCATGCTACATATTGCTGGCCACTAACAACCTCCATTAACAGCTATTCACTCTCCTAGCCAAATCATTATGCACTCCTTTGTCAGTCCAACAGTTCTTCTTTCTCCTTTTGCTCTATCCCTGGCTATTGTTTAGTCCTTACCCCCCCCCCACCTATCTTCTACATGTAAATCCACATTTCTCTTGCTGCCATCAGTTCTGAGGAAGGGTCACCTGACCCAAAACGTTAATTCTGATTTCTCTTCATGGATGCTGCCAGACCTGTTGAGCTTTTCTAGCAATTTCTGTTTTTTGTTTCTAATTTACAGCATCCACAGTTCTTTTGGTTTTTAAATCTATTTCTCTCTCTTCTGTGTAGAGAATTAACAGAAAATCTCCTCATAGCTGTTCTCGCTCACCATTTCCCTCTAATCTGCTCTCTATAAATTTTCTTGTTCAAAGGAAAAAGGGGAAAAAAAATCAAAAACAATAAAAAGGTGAATTCTCAACTAGTAAATGAAGGCAGAGAATTGATGTATCTGTAACCATCCACAATTAGCAAAGGATTACGGATAGAAAACTGAAGGAAAATAACTTTCCAATGTCTGTGATCTGGACTGGTGCCAGAACTGACTATTTTGATTTTTTTTACTTTTCCAGCCCATAATATTTGTGTCTAGGTGTCATGTATGTTTGTATGTGAATGGGAATTTTAGAAAGTGGTTTTGATATTGTGTTCATGGATAATAGCCAGCAGTGAGGGTTTTGCAGTAGTAATAACATGGGCTGCTATCACTTCTGTAAAACTGTTAGCTGCTTTTTCAGTCTACACACAGGCAGTTAAGTATAGATATCCAGAAGATGGTGCCAGTGATATCATCTGTCTCAGTAGAATGCATTGTTGAAGTCCCTGCAGACTACAAGTAGAAGTCATGAAACCAATGGCAATAATCACTTGTCCTTTTGCTTTTGGTTTCTTTGTAAAAACCCTCAGAGAAAATTGCACCTTATTGAATGAGGTTTGCTAGATTTTTAACAACACACTTTGTTCACACCAAAATCATGAAAAACATCTCTTCCTCACATGTCGTCTTCATCAGAGTTTTGGATATTATAGATGAACAGTATTTTAAAAAGATGAGGTGAAGAATTACACATTTGTGCACACAGGAAGAAACAACACCACAATAAGCAGAGCATTTGTGGAAATTTGGAGATGTGTTAAAGAAATAGATGCTCTTTACTTTTCTCTGTTCAGCAAAAAAAGTCTGTACCCCTGATCTTTCTCACTCTGTTGTACCCAAATCACAAATCTGTGTTTCTTTTTCAGATGCTGACTGGCTTTCTTTGCATTTTTAATATAGGAACAGGAGTAGGCCATTTAGCTCCTTGAACCTGTTCTGCCATTCGGTGAGGTCGTGCTGATCTGTAGTCTAACTCCATATACCTTCCTTTGGCACATATCCCTTAATACCTTGTTCAACAGAACAAAATTATCTCAGATCTAAAATTAACAACTGTCATTTGTGGAAAAGTGTTCCAAACATCTATCATCCTTTGTGTGTAGAAGTGCTTCTATCACCTCTCATGAATGTACTGCCTCTAAATTTTACACTACAATCCCTAGTTCTAGAATGTCCAACCAGTGGAAATGGTTTTTCTTCATCTATCCTGTCTTTTCCTGGTAATATCTTGAAGACTTCAGTCACCTCTCAACCTTCTAAGTTCTAGAGAAAACAGGCGTAATTTTATAATCTCTCTTCTTAAATTAATACCTGAAATCCAGGTTCTTGTAAATCCATGTTGCACTTCCTCTAAGGCCAGTACATCCTTCCTAATGTGCCCAGATCTGTTTATAAAATTCAGGGTGGGGTCTAAACAGGGTTTTGTATATCTGCAGCATTACTTCAATATCTTATATTCCAATTCTCTAGATAAAAAGGCCAGCATTCCATCAGCTGCCTTGACTGCTTTCTGCACCTGTTTGTGGCATATTAAAGGTCTATGCACCTGAACCTGCAAGTCTCCTTCTATGCAACTCAATATGCCTTTCTTCTACTGTTTCACTTCTTATTCAACATATGCTCTTAACCAAAAATTACTATCTTCAAATTGTAATACTTCAATATGCAAATTATTATAGTGACAATATGCAGAACTGCATTTGTATGTGATTATAATATACAAGCAATAAAAAATGTTCCTTAATTTTTCCTAAAAACAGGAAGCTCTGGAAATACTTAGCAGATTTGGCAGTTTCTGTGGGGACAGAAAAACAGCACTGATGTCTCAGGTTCATGATCATGCTTGAGAACTAAATGTTAAGTCTGTTTCACAGATTCCATTGATTTCCTACATTTGTAGTATTTGCTTTTGCCTTTACTTAATAGATACAAAGGAAAAAAGTGCAATGGAATGAGAAGACTTAACCCAAGTTTAGACAGAAAAGTAAAACAGGAAAGTGACTTGATTAATCATCAACAACATAATGCTATGAAAACTCTGCTTACATCTTGGAAAAATAGCTGATAACACTAATCAGGATACTGTTGCTGATTTACCATGTTCAACATTTCTCCTGGAGCCAAGAATGGTGGCTGAGTGGACAATAAAGAGAGGAAATAAGAGAAAGGCGTGGAAAAAAATGGAAAATAAACACTCGTGGGACAGTTAATCGAAACAATAGGAATATTTTTGGAAGGCAACCATAATTTCCATATACCCCATGGCCAAAATTTGGTGCCTAATAGTTCAGTTAATTAAGTCAAAACTTGTAATTCATTTTTTTCTCTTAAGAAATATCTGAAACAGCATTTGTGGAGTAGTTTTCTGAAAATAGCTTCAGGCGTAAAGTGCTTCAACTTTCCAGATTTTAAACAATGCCCATGCCAATCCCCTAATTTTGACCCAGTTCTAATTTAAGGTTTCTCCATTTCTACAAAAGGCACATGTTTGAATTTTCTAATATTAGTTGACATGATCGAGCAAATTCATTAGACTGTTAATGTTCTCTTGATGACAGAAGTTAGTTTGTGTTTCAAATCTGATAATCTCATTAAAGCATGTAATGCATTGAAGATAATTGCATAGCTTCTGCTGCAATTTTGCCCCTCTTTCTTTCAGATATTTTACACAAGGCTGAAAAAGATGATGACTTGAAGGTTGCTGTTTCTGTCTCGCCAAGCCTGGACATAATTTCTGTATGTGAGACCAAATGAGTATTTAAGGCATCTTTCTTTCACATTTTGTAAATCAATATAATCTGATGGGGGAGAAAAGGAAAACAATAACTGAATGGCTATAAGCAGTTTCCTGCAGACAATGTAAAGTGCCTTTTGATTATCCCAGAAACCAAATCAATGAAATAGTTCAGAAAACAGAGAAAGCTTTTACTACTTGATGAAGAAATAAATATATCCTACTTACCTAATTCTACGTTGAAAGTTGTATCTTGAAATTGAGCAAAATATGTCTGAATCTGGCTTTGACATTTATCATTGTTTTAAAGAGTTTTGTTTGTTGTAGAAAAAATGCAATATCAAAGTTGCAATTTACCATTTAAGTAACATTTTAGGAAGGGGACTTACTGTCTGTCATGTAACACATCAAGAATTTGTAGAGTAATATTGATTCAGAATGCACCAAGTTTTTCATTTGAGGGTGCTTTAATGGAAGAGCTAGAGATTATAAAAGTACCTGTAAAACACTGTAAATGGATGGAATCATTTGCAATTAATAGTGAATTTACTGTTATCACTTATTAAACTGCAAATTGCTGATATCAAAAGCAATCAGGTGTCTCAATTGGTTAGCATTTAATGATAAAAGTTTTTTTTCATAGCAGGCAGCTGACAACACTGTAGACACAGCAGTTCCTTCTATCTCACTGAAGGTATTGTATGAACTTTCATTTTCATAAAGGGATGCAATTATCTCCATTTGAAGTGCTGATATAATAACATGGTAATTGTGTAAGGGAGGGATAAAGAATTGTCACTTCTCCATCAAAGCACAACCAAAAGTATTGAGCATGCATTCACAGAGTATCACTGTGAAGCAGAATCCTAGAGCTGGGATCGAATCTACAAATCATTCCAACCAACAATAATGGTTCTCAGTTTATCTGAGCATATTATAATTTCAGTTTATCATAACGTATGGTCTTGGATAAACTAACATCAGCAGTTCAGAAAAAAACTATGGTGTGGGGTTGATGACGCATTGAAAAAGCATCTAAATCCACTCTTAGAATATAATAGAATGCTTTGGCTGTGAACCATGACAGCAACTTGCATTTAAGTATCACCTTAAGTGTATGAAAGTTCCTGCAGGGGCCTCATAGAAGACCTCATCGTAAAGCAAAATATGAGACAAATATGAAAGGTTTCAGGCAAGAAATTCCCGAGCTTGGGGATTTATTTGACACCACTTGATCAGAATCCATAACTATGTATAGATATATTTTACTTTTAATTCCAAAATATGTTTTCCTTTAAAACGAGGATTGCTACAGTTTAAAAAAAGAACAGCCAATGTAAATTCAATGACTGGTCAAGTCCTGTAAGAAGCCCTTATAATATAACAGGTACAGTGAAGGAAACTTCAAATAGGGAATGGATTAACAAGAAGCTATAACAAAGGGGCTTACTACCCCTCTCAACAGAAAGCCATCTCTTGCATATATATCTGAGTTACCCAATAGCAATATACAAAAAGAAGTTCAAAACTGTTTGCAACACTAGTTTATGTGTTATGGCCAGTTGTACTAGTGTGTGGACTAGAGTGCTGTGAGGCTCACAGTTTTGAGAATAGCCAGTTTAAGCACTGCAGATCAAACAAAGGAAAAGACTCTTTTTCATTCTGAATACTGGAATTCAGTTACTGTCAGGAGGAATCATTAATAAATGTAACCTTTATTGCTAATTCTGGAAAACATGGTTAAATTGGCTTATTTTAAAATATTCAGCTTAGGAGCAAGGTGTCTGCAATGAAAGTAAACATTTTTGAATTAACCTTGTGACCAACCGAGGGAGTCATGCGAATACCTGAGGTAGGCCAGGTCATACCTTCTCACCTTGGAGTTTAATGATTCGGCTCATTCCTTCATAAAATTTAGGAAACCTTGCCCAGGGTCCGGTTGTAACAGGGAGTTAAATAGTGAAACAGTTAACATTGGGGATGATCAATGAGCAAGAGTTAGGTGAGTCCTGATATCTTAGAGATTTGTGGAACTGGAGGAGGTTATTGAGGTAAGGAGGGATGAGACTGTAGTTAGAATTCAAAGAAATCTTTTTTGAAATTGAGGTGCAGTTTGAACAAATATCCACTGTAGATCAGTGAGCACAGGATCAGTGGAAAAATGGGAGTTGGTGCTGCAAAGGGAATGGGCAGTAAATGTTTGGATGACTTCAGATTGACTAAATGTAGACCATCAAAGGCTGGCCAGGAATATGTTGACATGGTCAAGTCTGGAGGCAACAAAAACATTGATAAATTTAAGCAGCAGACAAGTTGAGGCGAGAGTAGAGTCAGGCAATACTGCAGAGATAGACCTAAGTGATCTCAGTGATGATCCAGATATGTAGCTGGAAGCTCAATTCTAATCAAATATAACACGAGTTTGTTAATAATTTTGTTGAGTTGTCGGAGACAGGGAGGTGGATTCTAGCCAGGTAACAAAGATTTTATGTTAACAGCTGAAGACAATTTTAAAAATTGTTTTTACTTGATCGGTATGTTTCTGGCTGGACCAGCAGTTTTTTCATTACCCTGTTGCCTTTGAGAACTTGTGGTGAGCCATCTTCTTGAATCATTGCAGTTCAGCCACAGTACTTTTAGGAAGGGAATTTCAGTCTTTTGACCCAGCAACAGTGTGCAAATTCTTGCTAATAGAAGTCTGATAGGTTTTTGCTGTCTGTCTTGTAGGTACGTACTGCTGCTATTGTATGTTGGTGATGTAGAGAGTGAACATTTAAGGTGGTGGACAGGCTTTGAATTCAGTTGGAAGCGTTGCCCTGGGTAATATCAAGCTTTTGATGAGTATTGTTGGATCTTCACCTATCATGGAAAGTGGAGAGTAGTCTGTTACATACCTGATGTGCATCTTGTCAAATGTAGATAGTCTTTGGGGAGTCAGGAGATGAGTAATTCTTTGCAGACTCCCCAGCCTTGGATCTGTTTTTGGAACTATCGTATGTATACTGCTGAGAATGCATATATTTATTAGCTGTGAGAATGGTAAAACTGATAGTCGGATAGTGCAAAGTTGAAAAGGATTGATTATATATTTGCATGGAATTGCAAAGTGAAAACATTCAAAGAGACTGTGGTCTATTTGCTGTTTATGAAAAATAAACAGGACACTTTAGGAAACAGTGACAAATAAAATGTTTAAAGAGATAAAGGTAGAGTTTTATTGCCATAATTGTTGAGCAAACACATCTGAAAACCCTTATGGATCTATACTACTATTACTTAGCAACAGCCTCTGGACTGAGGTACTGGGTGTTTAATACAACACACTGATAGAAATTCTGGGTATCTCACTCTGTCAAATTGTATCATGGGCTGTAACTCTGATCTCACCTCTGGATTTCAGTTTTTTCATCCACTTTTGAACCAAGGCTGTAAGGAAAGAGTGGTCTCAGTTGAACTTAATGTCATGGAACATGTTATTGCTATCAAGTGGCACCTAATCGTGCCATGGTGACCTTTTCCACTACTTTCCTGATCATTGACAATAGACTGATGAAGTGATAATTGACCAGATTGAATTTGTCCTACTTGTTGGGGATTAGATGTACCTGGTAATTTACCACATTTCTGGGTTGTTGCAGATATTGTAGCTGTTTTGGAATAGCTTGTCAAGGGGCGTGACTCATTCAGGAGCACAGGTACTATTACTGAGATGTTATCAGCCTGAAGATGGTCCTGGAGTTTGCAAGGGTCTTGGGGTCAACAATTTTTTTTTGAGGAGAGGACTGATAATGATTGATTTCAAGGAGAGGGAGACAGTTTCTCAAGATTTAGAACTGTTAACAATATCGTCTAACAAGGGAGCCATGCCTATAATTTGGGTGATAAGTTTGTTGGGAATAGGCTTGTCAGAATAGGAAGTGCTCCTGCTGGGTAAGATGAGCTTGGGAGAGGGCATGAGAAGAGAGGAGAGAGAAACTAGAGAAAGATGTAAGTCCAGGACTAAGCTGGAAGTATCTTTAGAGGATGTTTTGTTTGTTTGAGGGGGAACTGGTGATATGTCTCAAAGATAACGGAGTGGTTAACCTTTAAAGAGCATTGGCTGAACCTTTCACTGAAATTCTTTCAACTTCCTGAGCTCAAAAGCTGCAAGTGGCTTATTTGAGACCATTGTTCTGGGAATGGACTTACCCTAATGTTCACATCCTTGGCAATTTTTTACTTATGATTTCCTCTTGATAGATCATAACTTTTATTTTGGTAATTTAGTTACTATGATGAGATACTGAACATATTTACACAAGAAAGTTAATGTACTTTTAATAAAAGAAAATACGTTTATTACACAAAGAAAAATAATAAAGCTTTTATGTGTATATATAAAATAAAATGAACTTTTCTTGGACTGTGAAAAGAAAGATTCAACCTTTTTTTCCAGCAATTTCCTTTCCAGATATTAACTCCATTGGACTATCACTCCTATCCTCACTATAACATTTCTAACTAAGTGGATGAAGTTGCAAACATTTTTGTTTTATGACTTTCAGTACAATCACCAGATGTCATTCTCTACGTTACTATGTTTCCCCAAATGCACAGTCATCCTGATTAACTGAATGACTATTCCCACTAAACTCTAAGCAATAAACTCAATGCTTTGACTATTTTTAAGTTGCTAAGCAGCACAGCTGCTGGTTTTGTTCTTTTCTTCTGATCTGCTATCTACTTTTGCCTTCTGACCCTCCCTTTTTTAGCTTATAAAAGCTGAAGTCAACAAAAAGTAACAATTATATCACAAGGTAGCTTGTTGAATAATTTCCCTCAAGACACATAATTTCTTGGAAAGGCTGTGTTATGGTCACTGTTCCAAGTGACTTTCTGACCCTTCTTTTAAAAAAAACACAACTTTCACAGCATTGAAAATGAAAAAAATCTTTGTACCTCTATTTTGTAATCCAATTTTGTAAGTACTAAATTATAAATCTACATCAAAACCTGTTTATTCTTATTGTTCATTTATATATTTACAGGGTGTTGATGGGGATCATTGCCATTCAGTTCAAAAGTTCAGTGATGGTGTTTGTGCTCCACATGAACCTCCACACACATCTCAAACTATTAACATATCAGTCCATTTTTTTCTCCTTCGTGGACCTATTGATGTACTTCTACATAACAAATTTGACCCTCAGGGTCTGGCTTGATTATGTTTTCATGGTGTAGATTTACCCAATCAAGCCAAGACAAGCTGAAATTCTGATCTTGCTATGTCCCCTTTGGAATGTGTAGATGTAGGTGATACCTTAAATGGACATGACATTTTATAACAAATAGTCAAAATATTTTGAAAAAATTGCCTCAGTTGTATTTACTTTTAAAACTAGGTCACAATTTGGAGCAGATTTGCTGTTCGGGATGTGAAACTATCTGTATGTGTGCAGTCTCCACTGGCAGTAACACAAGACCAACTTCACTTTGCTGCCATAGGTAAGTGAATTTGCTGAACTAGGCCCATCAATCCTGAATTACAGTCACACTAGAACAGTTTAAATTGGAAGCTTTGGGTTTGGATCTCAGTGATATTTATGGAAATTACTGAAAATCTATATAGTCAAGTACCAGTTTCTCTTCAAAAGTTTGGGCTGGTGTTTATTTGTAAGGTTTTCATTATAATCAAAGCTGTTGATATGAAGTTAATTCCACAAAGCATGTTTATTTTTAAAAACAATCATAGTGATCATTTGGTACAACAAAATTATATAAATTGGTTGCATCTTGTAACCTGCTGTCTTATGACTCATTAGCGAGCAATAAATATATGCTTCTGATTGTAAGTGACAAAGAGACCACCTATTGCAAGAAACCTGAGAAAATATCTCAATCTCTTGACATTTTTGAAATGTTGGCATTCCAGTAGAACATTAAGTTAAACATGGTTACACTGTCTCTCCCCAGATTAGTTTGTTCTGGCAAGTATTCAAAATCCACATTAGTAGAATATGGCTTTTAATAACCATTGTTTTGTATATTCTCTGCAGTTTTTGAGAGGAAAATACACAGTTTTGCAGCATACTAAAGAAATAAAGTAATGATGTTGCATATTTTCACAGAATCTGGAATGTCAAGAAGTGTAACATTATCTGTTTTCCTAAAAGAAAACTTCCCACCTGCTGATCTGGGAGGAGATGCTGCTGTTTCCTACAGTACACCAACAGGTACCTATGTTTTCTGTTTGTTTATGTCAATGTGGATTTAATCCTGATTAGTAATTGATCTCCTAAATGCCAGTGTTGAACTGATGATTAATACTGATTCTTTAATGGTTGCTTACTTGTAAAATGAATTCAGATCAGATTGAAATTACTGCATCTGTAATGATGTAAGTATTAATTTTTGTAATCTGTCATACTTGATTTCCTAAAGTACAGAAATTGGTAAATCATATGTGCTCTCTTGAGTTTAATTTAATATATAAAAGATAATTTATTGTAATTTTGAATTTTTTTTTGAGTGCAGACCAATAGTCAGCATTGCAAAAATCTATATTAGTTTTTGTAATCTGTCATACTTGATTTCCTAAAGTACAGAAATTGGTAAATCATATATGCCCTCTTGAGTTTTAATTTAATATATAAAATATAATTTACTGTAATTTTGAATTTGTTTTTGAGTGCAGACCAATAGTCAGCATTGCAAAATCTAGATTAGAGAGAATGAATAGATTCAGCTTCATTGTTTTCATAGTGAGCTGCTGGCAGTGAATGCAAATACACTGCAATAGAAATTCTACTTCTGAAGAATGAGACCAGGTTTAGAGAAACTGAATTTGTGTTTTGCAGGAGGTTTTTTATTCATTTGCTTTACATGTTGTCACACAATGTAGATAATTCTCCAGTAGGCAGTGGATACTTCTCCATCTTGGAATCAGGGAAACTTGTAAAAACTGAATCTACTCAAAAGCAGATGATGATAGCAGTTGGATATTATAATGATCTGGTCTGTTCTCTATTCTTGTGTTGTGAATGAATCCCTACCGAGAAAGATTAGAACGTGGAGTATTACATAATAATGTGAACAGGGTCAGTCACAAATCTGGAGTGGTAGTCTGGCATAAAGTCGAGGTATCACTTCTATTTCAGAAATGCATGATCTAATGAACCACCTCAACAGGAAGCATTATACACTTCCACAGGTGTTTGTTTCACCAGAATGGAACAAAATTAGTACTTTGAGAGATAAAGTACTTACACTATTTCTTTTGCAGGCTGCAGAGAAAACTATTCTGTTTGGGGCAGCAAATCAATTACGTCTGTGCCCTGCAGGAAGATTGTTGCTAGTCTTTGTTTTCTCATCTTAAAGCTTTCTGAAAGCCAAGGATCTGGTCTTTTACATGAGATAATGGTTCTGACAGAGTTAATGTTGAAGCTGTATTAAGCTCCTCTAAATTTCATATCACACAGTCTTTGGGCAGAGAAGGGGCTGTCTGGCAGAAGGCCCTAATGGACACAGAAGTGTGATCTTTGTCTGCTGATAGTCTTTATAATTAAACATAATTTATCAATATAATTTGCATATATTGATATCATGCAATAAAGTACATCTTGTTATGTATAATAAGTGCCTCTTCTCATGAAGATCAATAGTGGTTTATTCTGCAACACATTGGATAGGCAGCTGATCAGTTGTGACCACCTCAATGTAACAGAAGTGAAAGAAATGAATCCATTTGATGCAAGAAAAAAAATATCAGAAGAAAAGTAAGTTTACCACTTTAAGAACACTGCCACTTTACAAAGGCACAGCTGGTCAGTCAGCAGTTAACATTGCATAAACAGACAAGCAGTCAGCAATGCTTGTGGAAGCAGCAGCAGGGCAAATGCATTACTCTAGAAGAAAGCTTTCACTACAGAACTGTTAACAGATGCAGGAAAAACAGTTTGTAGAAAGACTGTAAAGTCTGGTCGCACTGAAAAATTGGAGTCCTTGCAGAAGAAGGATTGCTGGGAGCTCTTTGGAAATCCTTGAATAAAGTTTGGAGTACTGACAAGCAAGGGGAAAAAACTTAAAATAAACACTCTAAAGGCTAGAGTGGGAAGGATAGAAGGAAACAGGTGTACGTAGAATTAGAATTGATTTTATTGTCACATGTACTCATTTGAGTACAGTGAAAAATGTACAAGTTGCCACTTAGGGCACCATCTTAGGTACAAAGGTCTCTAGGTACAGCTTCTTCAGTTACAGTTCTGACAAAAATAGAGAAGTAAAAAGTCTGGCATTGCACATTTTAGGACTAAATTATAAAATGCAGAAAAAAATAAAGTTCAGAACAACCGACTTGTGACCAAGTCCATGCTGGCACCTAGCCTCCAGTCCACACCAAGCCTTGACTCCAAAACTGCGCTGGGCTTCACGAGGCCAGGAGATCACTCTGGAATCACCTCGAGACAGGAAGTCCATGCTGAGGTATGCCAGGCCGAGCGAACTCCATGTATCACTGGAAGACTAGGCTGAGAGACCATCACTCTGGGCCGGTGGTAAGTCGCCGTGCTGGGCCGAGAGGCTGCTATGCTGGGTCGGGAACACTTCAAGCTGGCCTGATAGACTGTCAAGCTGAAACGGGAGGATGCTTTGCCAGGCTGGGAGGCCATTACACTAGGTCAAGAGGATGCCTCGTCAGATCTGCGCTGAAGTTGGGAGTTCCAAGGCTGTGATGTGTGAGGTTCGAGGTTGGGAGGTCCCGAGGCTGTGAGATTGGAGACTGAGAGGAGGAGAAATAAAAGATAAAAGAGTAAAAAGAAAGAGGAAAAAAGCAAAGGAACGGATGGAGCAGAAGAGCTCTGGCTGAAGTATCCTACTCCACTGCCATCTTGGATCTTCAAAACAAATGTTGTGGCCATCATGAGCAGGTTCTATGAGGCTTGATTACATTAGACAGAACAATGGCCAGAAATTTAATCTATGCTAAAGCCACTGTATCGGAAAATTTTCTTACATGGAAAAGATTTTGAATGCAGAATGTAATGGGAGAAGATAGAAGAAATTAAAGGCTTTGATAAGAGTGGAGCATTCAAAATTTAAACTACAGTTGTGGCTGAAAGTTTTATTAAGGCCATAACATTTGGACAAATACATGGATATGAAAGGTTTAGAAGAATATGGGCCATGTGCAGGGTAATAGAGTTAGCGTGGATGGACATTTTGGTCGGCATGGTCCATGGGCCTGTCTCCATGCTGTAAGACTCCATGACTCTATGACAACAAAATTTGAAAACATCTTGGCAGGAATTCCTTAGGGTAAATGTCCTAGACTCAACCATATTCAGCAACTTCATCAATGACATTGCCTCCATCACAATGCCAGAACAATACTCAGGCTTAGGCTGACAATTGGCAAGTAACATTTACGTCACAGAAATGCCAGACAATGACCAGTATAGAAGCATAGAAAATATAGGTAGGAGTATGCCATTCAGCGCTTCTCCTGTTTCACCATTTAAGATGATCATGACTAATCATCCAATTCTGAAACCTGTTCCTGCTTTCTTCCCATTCATTTTGATCCATTTAGCCTTAATAACTATCTCTAATTCTTGAAAACATTAATTGTTTTAGCCTCAACCACTTTCTGTGGCAGTGAATTACATAGGCGCTCCAATCTCTGGGTGAAGACATTTTTTTTCTCTTTTCCATCTAAATAGTTTATCCTGTATCCTTAGATTGTGACCCATGGTTCTGGACTTCCCAAGAAGTCATCAGGGATGCCCTTCCTGTATTTACCCAACTCAATTGTGTCTCAATTTTTTGTTTTCTATGCGATCCTCCTCATCCTTCTAAATGGCCTTACTATCATTGCATTCCCCACTTTCAACATAAGAATTTATATGTGACACAATTGTTCCTGGAGTTCTTGATGAGTCTTTATCAGACTTTTTACATCCCATAGAAGATTTGAATGGTGAAAGTGTATAAAAGACTTGATTTTGGTGAAAGCTATTGAAATTGTTCTGGAAGCAGAAATCACAAGGACTTTAAGACAAATAAAACAAATCCTGAAAGGAGAAGAGCAACCATGTTTTAGGAGAAGGACTGAACTTATCTATTTTATGATGACAAACACTCGAGAAACACGTGACAAGCCATGTTAAAGAGCAGGTTGAAAATTAGGTACTAAGATTTGGTGACAGCACTGTGAAACAGAGAAAGCCTCATAAATACAAACAGTTCCCAACTATGACAAAAGAACTGCATCTGTAAAATCAGAAATTCCAGAAGAAGTGAAGGAGTAGGATGCAGTTACAGAGCATCAAAAGGTCAAATGCTTACAGGTGCAAAGAGGTTACAGGTTGTTCTGCTATAACGTGCATTTCATCAAGGCAAATCCACTGGAACACAATTGTTTTGATACGTGCTGTTTCCAAAGCACAATTTTTCTATAATGTGGAGTTGCACAAGAACGTACCCATCGTGCTATAGAAGAACTGACTATAATGTGGTAGAACCTCCTCCTTTAGAAAGTATATAAGACCATAAGACACAGAAGCAGATATTAGGCCATTCAGCCCATTGAGTCTGCTCCACTATTCAAACAACCCCATTCTCCTACTGTCTCCCCATAACCCCTGATCCCCTTGATACTCAAGAACTTATCATTCTCAGTCTTAAATACACTCAATGACCTAGCCTCCACAGCCTTATGTGGCCATTAATTCCATAGATACACCACTTTCCGGCTGAGGAAGTTTCTCCTTATCTCTGTTCTAAAAGGTCTTCACTTTACTAAGACTGTGCCCTCCAGTCTTAGTCTGTTTTACAATGGAAACATCTTCCCAATATCTACTCTGTCCAGGCCATTCAATATTCTATATGTTTCAATTAGATCCCTCCTCATCCTTCTAATTTCCATGAGTATAGACCCAGAGTCATCAAATGTTCCTCATATGTTAAGCTTCTCATTCCTGGGACCATTCTCATGAACCTCCTCTGAACGCGTTCCAAGACCAGTAGATCCTTCCTGAGATATGGGGTCCAAAACTACGCACAATACTCCAAATGTGGTCTGACCAGAACTGTCTAGAGCCTCAGAAGTACATTCCTACTTTTATATTCATGTCCTTTCAAAATAATTTGCATTTGCCTTTCCAACTATTGAATCAATCTGCAAGTTTAGCTTGAGAAAAGCCTGGACTAAAACTCCGAACTTTCTTTGCACTTCAGACTTCTGAATTTTCTCCCCATTTAGAAAATAGTACTTGCCTCTATTCTTCCTACCAAAGTGCATGACTTCACACTTTCCCAATTGTACTTCACCTGCCACTTTTTTGCCCATTCTCCTCACCTTTCCAAATCTTTCTACAGCCTTCCTGTCTGTTCAATGCTACCTGTCCCTCTACCAGTCTTATTATCTTTTGCAAACTTGGCCAGAATGCCCTCGGTTACTTCATCTAGATCATTAATGTATAAAGTGAAAGGTTGTGGTTCCAGCACTGAGCCTTGCAGAACACCACTTGTCACCAGCTGCTATCCTGAGAAGGATCCTTTAATCGCCACTTTCTACTTGCTGCTGGGCAGCCAAGCGTTTATCCATGCCCAGCACCTTGCCTCTAACACTATAGGCACTTATCTTTTTCAGTAGCCTCCCATGCAGCACCTTGTCAAAGGCCTTCTAGAAGTCAGGTAGATGACATTTATTGGCTCTCCTAAGTCTAACTTGCTCATTACTTCCACAATGAATTCTAGCAGATTTGTTAAACTTGATGAAACTTTGCCCTATTTTACTATATACTTCAGAAATCTTGTCCTTTCCAGTGAATTACAGGATATTACCCATGTCTGAGGTTAGGCTAATCATTCTATAATTTTAAGTCTTTTGCCTTACTCCATTTTTATCAGGGGTGTCATGTTAGCGATTTTCTGGTACCCTTCCTTGTCTCTAGGAATTCCTGAAAGATCACACTAACACCTCTGCTATTTCTTGAGCTAGCTCCCTTAGAACTCTAGGGTGTAATCCATCTAGTCCAGATGATTTATCTACCTTCAGACCATTCAGTGTTTCTAGCACTTTCTCCTTGGTGATGACCACCATTGTCAGCCCCCTCACTATCTTGATTTTTTTGGGATATTACTCATGTCTTCCACCATGAAGACTGATGTGATGTAATTATTCAGTTCCGTGGCCATTTCCTTGTTCCCCTCTACTATCTCTTCAGCATCATTTTCCAGTTGTCCAATGTCCACTTTTGCCACTCTTTTGTCTTTTATATATCTTCTTACAGTCTTTATGTTACTGGCTAGCCTACCCTCATTTTTAATCTTCTGCCTTCTTATTTCTTTTTTTGTTGCCCTGTTGGTCTTTGTAAGCTTCCCAATCCTCTGGTTTACCACCGCCCTTCGCCACATTATATACTTTCTCTTTTGCTGTTATGCTGTCCTTGACTTTCCTAGTCAGCCATGGTTGCCTCAATTTCCTTGTACCATGCTTCTTTTTCCTCAGGATGAATCTCTGCTGTGACTCCTGAATTAGTTCTAGAAACTCTGCCATTGCTGCTACACTGTCTTTCCTGCTAAGCTTCTGTCCCAGTCAGTTCTACCTAGCTGTTCCCTCATGCCTCTGTGGTTGCCTTTATTCAACTTTAATACAATTATCTCTGATTGTATTGTTCCCTCTCAAATTGCAGAGTTAATTCAGTCATATTATGATCACTGCCTCCTCAGGGTTCCTTCACTTTAATCAAGTCTGTCTCATTGCACAACACAAAATCCAATTTGCTTGTTCTCTGGTGGTCTCCACCACAAGCTGTTTCAAAAAAAACCATCTTGTAGACATTCCACAAATTCCTTTTCTAGTAATCCACTACCAATCTCATTTTCCTAGTCCACTGCACATTGAAATCCCCCACGATCACTGTAACTTTTCCGTTCCTACACATTTCTTCTATCTCCTGGTGTATCTTGCGCTCCAGCTCTTGACTACTGTTTGGAGGCCTATACTTAACTCACCTTTTGCGGTTCCTCAATTCTACCCACACAGATTGTACACCATCTGACCCTTATTTGTTTGTTACTATTGGGTTAATTTCATTTTTTACTAATAGGCCAACGTCACCCCCTCTGCCCACCACCCTATCTTTTCGGTCGGATCTTTGAATATTCAGCTCCCAATCCTGATGCCATTGCAGCCACATCTCCATGATGTCCACCATGTCATTCGTGCCATTTCGATATGCAGCACAAGCTCAATTACCATATTCTTTATACTCATGCATTCAGATGTAACACTTTCAGTCTTGCATTTACTATCCCTCTTCTCATTGTCATTCATTTGTCCAGTGTGCTTGAAGTTTGATGGCTAACCCTTTCAATACACTCTTTCCACTCTGTGTTTTTGCTGGAGATTTTAATAATCTCTCTTGAGTTCTGCACTCTTACCTCCTCCTTTAATTCGTGTTTTCTAATTTACCTTATAACTGAACAACCCCCCCCAAATTTAATTTAAAGCCCTGACTACAGTCCTAGTTATGCAATTTGGTAGGATTCTGGTCCTGGCATGGTTCAGATGAGGACCATCCCGTTAGATTAGAATAGGATCCTTCTTCCCAAGTACTGTTGCCAATGTCCCATGAATTCAAACCCATTTCTCTCACGAGTCTTTGAGCCACGCATTTACCTGCTTAATCTTATTGACACTATGCCAATTAGCTCATAGCTCAGGTAGTAATACAAAGATTATTACCTTTTTGGTTCTGCTTTTTAATTTAGCTTCTAGCTGTTCATGCTCCCTTATCTGCCCAAGATTTATCTATGTCATTGTTACCTACGTGGGTCATGACTACTGGATCTTTACCCTCCCACTCCAAATTTGTTCGCAGCCCAGATGAGATATCCCAAACTTGACCACCAGGCACAGAGAATAGTATCTATGCTTCTAATTATACTATCCCCAATTACAACAAAATTTCTCTTCCCGCCACTTGAATGGCACCCTGCACCACAGTGCTGCAGTCCATTTGCTCATCCTCCCTGCAGTCTCCATTCCTGTCCACATAGGGAGCAAAACTCTTGAACCTGTTGGACAAGGACAGGGGCTGAGGCTCCTGCAACTCTACCTCCTGAATCCCTCAACCTGCCTCACTCACACCCACATCCTTCTGTCCCTGACCACTGGCTGAACTCAAGTTAGTTAGTCTAAGGAGGTATGACTGTCTCCTGAAACACAGCAGAAAATGTCTTGCTGGAAAAGCGCAGCAGGTCAGGCAGCATCCAAGGAGCAGGAGAGAAATGGTCCTCATTCCTCAAGAAGGGCTCATGCCCGAAACGTCGATAGATTCCTGAAGAAGGGCTCATGTCCGAAACATCGATCATTCCTGAAGAAGGGCTCATGCCCAAAACATCGATTCTCCTGCTCCTTGGATGCTGCCTGACCTGTTTTCAGCTCTGATCTCCAGTATCTGCAGTCCTCACTTTCTCCTAAAACACAGCATCCAGGTAACTCTCCCCCTGCCTGATGTACCACAATGTTTGAAGCTCAGATTCGAGCTCGTCGACTCTGAGCCAGAGTTCTTCCAACAACCAACATTTACTACAGGCATGGTCACTGGGAACCACAATGGGGTCCTCTGGCTCCCACATCATGCAGAAACAGCACATCATTTGACTCTCCATCTTTATTTAATTAGTTTTGAAATTAAAACAAAGTTTTAAACTGTTTTTGTATCTCTGCTTATGCAAGTTGTAACCAGTAAATTAACAAGATTCAATTTAACACAGATTTAAATTTAGCAGACCCTTTATTAGCCAATGAAATCACAGCCCTCCTGTGATGTCACTTTTCAGTTCCCCCCCTCAGAATCAGAATCTCTTAACTTTCTAGTCTGCTCTCTGCTCATTCCCGTTCAGCTCTGGTTCCCAACGTGAAGGCCCCAAATCCTGAGGTAAATTTTTATAATCTCTTACCTTCCTAGGCTGCTCTCCGTTCGTTCCCACTCTGGTGCAGTCTGGCTGCATCAGCCAGGATACTGCATTTCCAGGGGAAATTGGTGATGCAGCTGATTAGACTTTGATGGAACTTGTGCATGTTATTGGACATCCTGTTAATTTTAAGTTTAATATAGATGCAAGTGTCACTGTCCAATCAGATCATGGCTAAATTATAGCCTACAGAGATGAAACTACATGGTACAAGTAGAATTACATTCAAGGGTCAAGGTTCTACAAGTAATACCGCAAAACAAAGAGGGTAAGAGAATTGAAAATGTTCATGTAATTTGCAAACAACACTTCAGCTTGTGCCAAGATTCCAATTAAGAAACAAACCATTGTTGTCTAACTGGTTAAGGATCAGCCAGCAGAAAATTTCATTGGACTTCGTAGAACCATGGCAGAACCCAAAAAGAAGAAAGAATCAATTGAAATTTCCTAAGTTGGCATAAGAAAAGGTTATGTTTTCAGCCAACAGGAAGAAATTTGAAGACTTTACAAGAGTACTAAAAATATTTTCTGAAGAAACTTCAAATAACAGCAATCAGCAAGGATTTCCAGTAGAAATAAATACAAATTTAACTTTGCTAGATGATGTTAAAGAGGAATTATCAGTACCAGTGAAAAGATATTCCTAAGTAAGCTGCAGTCCTTCAATGATATGCTTGAGGATGTAAAAAATGCCGAGTTCAACAGGAACATAGTGGCAGAACGTGAATAAATATACCTAATCTAATGATCAAAATGAAGGGAAGAATTTGTAAACTTCAATGCAGATGGATTAGACTGAGAGTAAAGAGTTTTTGTTCCAATTCCACAAGAGTAGTGCAGCTCCAAAGGAATCCTCAGGCCTTTGTCAGTGTTATTTTTGTAGCTAACTGGTAAGAGGTGTAGAAGAGTAGCTTGTATTTGATTATTTTGCTTTTTTTAGATATGGCGATGGTGAAACATTTTTGGATGTAGGGTCGCTTGCTGAGCTCGAAGGTTCGGTATCAGATGTTTCGTCACCATAACAGGTAATGTCATCAGTGAGCCTCTGGATGAAACACTGGTGGTATGGCCCGCTTTTTATTTTTGTGTTTAGGTTTCCGTGGGTTGGTGATATCATTTCCTGCAGTGACATCATTTCGTGTGGTGATGTCATTTCTTGTCGTTTTTCTCAGGGGGTAGTAAATGGGGTCCAAGTCAATGTGTTTATTGATAGAGTTCCGGTTGGAATCCCATGCTTCTAAGAATTCTTGAATGTGTCTGTGTTTGGCTTGTCCTAGGATAAATGTGTACAACAAGCAAAACTAATGTCATTTACAAATTACCTTGCAAGAACTGTAACAAACACTACATTGGACAAACAGGCAGAAAACTAGCCACCGGGATACATGAACATCAACTAGCCACTAAAAGACATGACCAGTCTCACTAGTATCTTTACGTACAGATGAGGATGGACACCACTTCAGCTGGGACAACACATCCATCCTAAGACAAGCCAAACAAAGACATGCACGAGAATTCCTAGAAGCATGGCATTCTAACCGGAACTCCATCAACAAACACATTGACTTGGATCCCACTTATCACCCCTGAGAAAAAGAACAGGAAATGACATCACCATCACCACAGGAAATGATGTCACAAACCCAAGGGAAACCTAAACACATAAATAAATAGTGGGCCATACCACCAGTGCTTCATCCGGAGGCTCACTGATGATGTTACCTAGTGTGGTGACAAAGCTTATGAAACTGAATCTCCCAGTTCAGTGAGCAAACTGACATCCAGAACCTTAACCTGAGCTACAAATCTTCTCAAAACTCGTGACACCTTTTTCTTTTTGAAGCCACTTTCTCTACCATTTGCACTCTAGCTGTCATGCTGCTTATGCAGAGGAGACTTGAGTAAAACACTGAGTAAAAAATGAAAAAAGTTGTTTTCTTTCTAGAATCGACAAAGGCCAATGATAGGACTGGAAATTTGGAAAGGTTTGTGTTTCACACCAGCTTCCAGAGTCAACTAAATTAATTCTTAAATATAATTTCAGCCCCAGTCCCTATTTATCTGTCATCCTCTTCCCTCTCCACAGTCCTGATGAAGGGCTCATTCCCAAAATGTTGACTTTCCTGCTCGTTGGATGTTGCCTGACGTTCTGTGCTTTTCCAGCGCCACTCTTTTCAACTCACCTTTTAGGCATGCTTTTAAGAAATGTCCTTTAATGCAGGACCTGTTCGATATACTTTTGAGGTTAGACTAGTTTTCAGCTATTTTTGGGGGCCACCAGTTCGTGAACTGGATATTTTTTAATGAAACCTACTTATTCTTTGGCAATAGGTGATGTTGACCAGAGTGTAGTAATTGTCTATCCATAGTTGCACTGAGTAGGCGGTGCTGTGCCAGATAGAACTGTTCACATTCTTGTGATAATGCAATGCCCACACAGCTGTTGGGCAGGGAATTCATGGAATTTGACTCAGTGACCACAGAATTACGAAATTTGTCAAAGCAAGAATGGCATATCCTTTAGAAGGGGACAGGCAGATGAATGCTCTCCATGCTATCTCAGCTCTGGTTTTTGTGATGATTTGGAGATTTTTGTGGATAGTGAAGGACGCAAAACTAAAATCTGATTGAGTAAATAAGCATATTGATGTTCCGTATTCTTCTGATTCCTCACAGCATTTCCATTCAGTTAGTTGCATGCTACTGGAATGCAGTAACTATTATTATGAGACAAGCAAGGCAGACATTTTATGTTCAGCAAGATCCCATAATAAATGACAACTTAGTCAATTTTTCAGACATTATCAAAGAAAGGAAAGTAGTCAGGGCACAACTGCCTTGCTTCCTGTGAACATACTCACACAAACATATTCAGATATACAGAGGTGCATTCATTCACACAGTCAGTTGAGGGACATGTGAATAAGAAGGAAATAAAGAAGGAAAGAAACAAGTCTGTTGGTGCTGAGGAGTGGTGATGTTGTATTACTGCTTTAAGAACTGTATATGCTAATGAGTTAAGAACCAGGGTGACCAGCAACCATGAGTAACCTAAGCAGCAGCATGTTAGAATAAGGATGTGTACATATCTTTCAGTTACAGACCAATTTATCATTTTGTTAAATAAACCTATTTAAGATTTTCAAGTAAAATGAAAGTACTTACTTACCAATCCAGTGTGTGTGTGGCAATTCTGTGTTCAGGAAAGGACACAAGAATTCAACAATTGTGATGTGGAATATGACCAGCCATGGTTGGGTTCTGAGTCAAAAAGTGTAGCATTGGAAAAGCACAGCAGATCAGGCAGAATCCGAGGAGCAGGAGTGTCGATGTTTCGGATATAAGCCCTTTAATCAGGAATGCAAGGAGGGGCTTGGGGGAGGGGTGTGGGGGTAGCGGGATGGTGGTGGTGGGGCTGAGAGATAAACAGGGGTGTGGTGGTGTGGGTAGGAGGAAGGTAGGTGGGAAGGCGATAGGTGGATGCAGATGGTGATAGGTTGGTGTGGAGGGCAGAGTGGATAGGTGGGAAGGAAGATGGACAGGTCAAGATTGGTCTAACATAGGAGGAACGGCTGAGGATCCTGGGATGGTATTCATTGGAGTTTAGAAGATTAAGGGGAGACTTAATAGAAACTTACAAGATAATACATGGCTTGGAAAGGGTGGACACTAGGAAATTTTTTCCGTTAGGCGAGGAGACTAGGACCCGTGGACACAGTCTTCAAATTAGAAGGGGTCAATTTAGAACAGAAATGCGGAGACATTTCTTCAGCCAGAGAGTGGTGGGCCTGTGGAATTCATTACCGCAGAGTGCAGTGGAGGCCGGGACGCGAAATGTCTTCAAGGTAGAAATTGATAGATTTTTGATGTCTCGAGGAATTAAGGGCTACGGGGAGAATACGGGTAAGTGGAGTTGAAATGCCCATCAGCCATGATTGAATGGCGGAGTGGACTCGATGGGCCGAATGGCCTTACTTCCGCTCCTATGTCTTATGGTCTTATGGTCTTATGGTCTTAAGATTGTGGTGCTGAGTTGAAGAGTTGGATCATTGATGAGGTGGGGGCAGGGGAGATTTGGAAATTAGAGAAGTTGATGTTGATGATGTGTGGTTGAAGGGTCCCAAGGCAGAAGGATGAGGCATTCTTCCTCCAGTTGGCAAGTGAATTTGATTTGATGATGGAGGAGACCAGGACTTGTATGTCCTTGTGAGAGTGGGAAGGGGAGCCTCATCCCCTTTCCCCCTCCACATTGCTGATGAAAGGCTTGTGCCCAAAACGTTAACTCTCCTGCTCCTCGAATGACTTCCTGCCAGACCTGCTATGCTTTTCCAGTGCCACTCTTTTAAAGTCTAATTCTTCAGTATCTGCAGTTCTCACTTTCTCCCATGATTGGGTTCTGACGTATGGCAATTGTTAGTTTAAGTGACATTTATGAAACAAATCCTTTAACTCATAAACAGTAATATGGGATTGTCTAGTTTATTTATAGACTAATATGCAAAATACATGTCAGCTAAGTTACAAACTTTTATGCTCTTAGAAACTGTACAGTGCAGAAGAATGCTATTCAGTCCATCATGTCTGCGTTAGCATTTCAAATTAACATCATGACATAACACCATCCTCCTGCCCTTTTTCCATAGCCCTATGTGTTTTTTGCATTCAAATAATTATCTTATGGTCTCTTGAATGCCTCGATTGAACTTTCCTCCAATGTACTTCTAGTCACTGCATTTCAGACCCATGCCATTTACTTTGTGATAAGGTTTCTTCTTGTGTCACAATTTTACTTCTTTTGTATATCATTTTAAATCTGTACCATCTCATTCTTGACATGTTTATTAGTGGGAATGGCTTCTCCTTGTTTACTTTGTATAGTCCTCTCATGATTTTGAAAACTTCAATCAAATCTCCATTTAATCTTCTCCTGTCCAAGCAAAACAGTCCCAACATCTCTAACCTTTCTTCATAACTGAAGTTTCTCATCCATGGAATCATTCTTGAGAACCTTTTGCTGCACTCTCAGCAATGCATTCACTTTCTTCCTAAAGCATTGCACCCAAAACTGTACATTATATTTTAGCTTAGATCTACCTAGTGTCACATATAGGCCTAACATAACTTCCCTGTCCTTGTTTGCTGTCAGTATTAATAAATCCTTGGATATTGTATGGTTTCTTAACCATGCTGTCCACCTGTCCTGCCATTTTAATGACATACATATATGCACCCAGGTCTGTTTGTTCCTGCACATCTTTTTGAAGTAATACCTTCATACAGTCTCTCCATATTCTTTCTCCTAAAATGTATCATATCATACTTCTATTGCATTGAACATTTAACTCATCTGCCACCTCCTAGTCCATCAACATGTTATTTTTTTGAAGTTTTGTTTGCCTTCCTTGTTTTTGTTTTGCCAGCAAACTTTAAAATAGTTCCTTGCACACTTAAGATTTAGGTAATTCATGGAAATCAAGAAAAACAAGGATCTAATAGTGAGCCCCAGGCATCTCTATTACAAACCTTCTTCCTGCGTGAAAATATTCATTCACCATTGTACTCTGTTGCATATCACTCAGCCAAGTTGTATCTATATTGCTGTTATCCCCTATATTCCATGAGCTATTATTTCTGTCTGTTGTGCAGTAGCTTGTTGATTGACTTTTGCAAGTTGATGTATACTACAGAAACAGAATTACCCTCCTCACCTCCCCCCTGTTCCCGCTTCAACTTCCCTCCAGCAAGTTAGTTAAGCATGATTTTTCTCTTACAACATCTACATTTGCTCTCAAAAATTAACCCATTTGTCCATGTAACTGTTAATTCAAGATCAGATTTTGTTTTTTTCATGTTGTTCCCATCATCAAAATTAAACTGACTGTTCTGTAATTGTTGGGATTATCCTTACACCCTTTTTGAACCAGGACATAATATTTATAATTCTCCAGATTTATGGCATCATCCCATGCCCAAGCAGACTGAAAGATTATAGCCAATGCTTCTGCAATTTCCACTCTCTTTGCCTTCAGTCTCCTTTCTTATATTTCATCTGGCCATGGTGTCTTGTCACCTCGAAGTACAGATGACTTATTCAATATCTCTTCATTATCAGTTTTGAGCCCTTCCATTAGCTATGCTTTCTCCTTTGGCCTGGGTAACATTTGCGTTATTGGTAAAGACAGAAACAAAATATTTATTCAATATCTCTGCCATGCCACCTGCCTCTATGTTTAAATCTCCTCTTGGACTGTTAGCTGACACTGCTGTTACTTTTTACCACTGTTTAATGATTCATTTAAGGCTTCAAAATCCTCCAGTATATTAGTTGCCAAACATTTTCATGTTTCTTCTTTGCTTCTTTGCTTCCCTTCTGAGCATTTTGCATTTAGCTTGATTCTTGATTGTATTTTGTAACTGACTCCTTCACAAGCCCACTATTCTTTTTAATCTTATTCTCTACTTTATTTTCATTAAGGCACCTCTGGGTGTGTTTGCTTTACTTGACCCTTTTGAGGGAATATAACGTGACTGTATCCAAAGCATGTCTTCTTTGAAGATAGCCCATTTTTTAGCTATGCTTTTCTTCCAATATTTGTCTCTGGGCTAAAATGCTCAGCTTCATTGAGGTCAGAACTTCCTTGGCTAGTTATTCTTACTCTGGATTGTCTTTTACCTGGCTTTACTTTCATCTTAAAGCTTATGATACAATGACTACTACCTCCTAATAGTTCCCTCACTGATGGTTGATTTACTTGACCCGCCTCATTCCAAGACCCTGGACTAGCGGTGCCTCCTTTTTTTAAATCAGATTGGACACTTACAGCTGCAGAAAATTCACTTGAGCACAATATAAGAACACTTAACTTCCCTGCCCTTAATGCTATCATTATCCCAGTATATATTTAAGTCTCCTATTAAAACTACTGTCGAATTACTCTTGCACCTCTTTCTAATTTTGTTGCAAATTTTTTCCCGTACAACCTTCCCACTGATTGATGGCCTGTCAACTACACTGAGCGATGTAGCTACACGTTTCTTGTTCTTAGCTCTATCATTGAACCCTTTGGGACATCCTCCTTCTCCAGTACTGCGATGCTGTCCTGAACTCGCCTTAATTTCTTCTTTCTCTGCCTTTCCTGAATACCTTGTAATAAGGAATATCTAAAACCTAATTCTGCCCATGCTTCAGGCAGGTCTCTGTTATTGCCACAATATCATAATACCATATCTGTGTCTGTAACTCACCAATTTTATTTACTGTACTAAAATAAAAACAGAAATTGCTGAAGAAACTCAGCAGGTCTGGCAGCATCTGTGAAAAGTAGTTAATGTTTCAGGTCCAGTGACTCTTCCTGAGAACTAGTAGTAGCTAGGAAAAGCTGGTATAAAATGCTGAGACAGGGGTTAGTGGGAGTGATTGGCGAATCAGGAAGTAATAGGTGGAGATGGAACCCAGTGCAGGAGATAGACAGTTAAGCAGACAAAGGAATAGATGATGGTAAACCAGGGAAAAAGAAAGCTGCTAAAGGGGACCATAACTAGGTGAAAATGGCTGAGAGCAGCCCATGTGATGATAGGAGCTGTAGTGTGGGAATGGGTAAAAGACCTGGAAAAAGGTGCTCAGGCCCAAAAATGATTGAACTTGATATTGAGTCATGAAGGCTGCCGTGTCCGTGAGTGGCAAATGAGAAGCTATTGTTCAAGCCTTAGATAGAAAAATTAGCCAGGGAACACAGTGCTGTGTTGAGGTGGCAGACAACTGGAAGCTCGGGATCCTTTGGAGACTATATTTATTTACTTTACTAGCATTCACATTTATGCAGTGTCATTTTCATTTAGAAAAATTTAATTTCTCTCTTACTTCAATTCCAGCTATGAATTTATTATTCTCTGTTCTGGTACTATATGTCCCTTCCAGTCTTTTAACATACCTGGCGTTGCTCTCTACTATTATTTCCCGATTCCCACAACCCTGCAGAATTATTTTAAACTTGCTTGAGCAGCACGAACAAAACACCTCAGAAAGGACTCACCTCAACTTTGTTCAGGTGTAGCATGTCTGACTTTCCTCTTTACAGCCATGCGTTTATCTGCCTTTTCCTCTTATTTTTGTACTAACTGGTAAATGGTACTGGGATCTCATTCACCTTCCTAATTGCATTTTTGATACAACATTGACCATGACATAGGAACATAGAAAGAGGAGTAGACCATTCAGCCCATTGGACCTGTATGACCATTCCATGATATCTTGACTGATCATGGCCTAACTGCATATACGTATCTTTGGCTCATATACCTAAATTTTACCTTTGCTTAACAAAATAATATCTATTTGAAATTTAAAATTACCAAATTATCTAGCATCAACCATAATTTGTGCATAAAAAAATGCTTCCTAACATCTTTCCTGATTCATCTAGCCCTAATTTTTAGACTATGACCCTGAGTTCTAGAATGTCTAACCAGTAGAACTAGTTTATCTTTATCTGTCTGTCTTTTCTTGTTAACACCTTCAAGACTTTGATTAGATCACCCCTTCATCTTCTAAATTATAGAGAAAATGTGCCTGATTTTTATAATGACTTCTCATTATCTAACTCCTGAAGTCCAGGTATCATTCTTGCAAACCTATATTGTATTCCCTCCAAGGCCAATATATCCTTCCTAAGGTGTGGTTCCTAGATCTGCTCACAATACTCGAAGTGGGGACTAAACAGGATTTTGTATAACTCCAGGATAACTTCTGCATCCTTGTACTCCAGTCCTCTTGACATAAAGGTCAGTATTCCATTAGCTTTCTTGAAAAAGCAGGTTCACTTCCTCACCTAAAGAATGTCCTGCAACACCTTTGACGTTCTAGACCATTGTACCAGAGCTGAAAATGTGTTGCTGGTTAAAGCACAGCAGGTCAGGCAGCATCCAAGGAACAGGAAATTCGACGTTTCGGGCCAGAGCCCTTCATCAGGAATGAGGAGAGTGTGCCAGGCAGGCTAAGATAAAAGGTAGGGAGGAGGGACTTGTGGGAAGGGCGAGGGGCATTGTACCAGAGAGACAGTATACTTTCCTGAAGTCATATCTGTGGTCGCAGAATCATCAGTCTGTTCCCCAACTAATGAATGAATCCCTCATCACTACTACTTTTCCACTCTTCTTCCTTCTGTCCTGTACAGCTGACTAATGTGCCTTTGGCCTGGCACACGCTGCATCTTTCTGAGGAAACATTGCAATTATCAATATCTAGAATATAAAACCAATTCTTGTAAGATCACAAAGGACTCTTGCACTATCTGCCTGCATCTCTTAGACTGCATCTCTCAGACTGCTTGGTGGTCACCCATTCCTATCTTTCTTCATGCTTCTAACCTGTGTGTGACCATCTATTTGAATGTGCTGTTCCTATAACTTCTAGCCTTGCAGATGCACTCCAAAGCCTTCAGCCTGTGCTCAAATTCTGAAACCTGGAGCTAAATATTCTGTCACCAGTGATGCTTCCTGTACATGTGCTCAGTAAGTCATGTGAAATGTCCACGATCCCCCTACATTATAGTGTGGACATTTTGAATGATAAGATTACTCTGCCATAACATAAACTTTCTTTCATTCTATAAACTAAAGATTAGACATTCATGAACTTGTGTTCTCCTGTGATGTCATTCCTTATGTAAAAAGTTTAATGGGTTATCCATGCCCAAAGCATTCTATAGTTCTGAAAAAGAATCATATACAACTTGAAACATTAACTCTGTTTTTCTGTCCAAAAATGATGCCAGAACTTCTGAGTATTTTCAACTCTGTTTTAGAATCTACATCTACATATTTTGATTTTATTCCGGAGTTTGCAAAGATTTACTGAAAGTGCAGGTATTAAAAAGGAATGAACAATTTTGATGCAGATAATTATAGCTTGCAGAATCCTTTGAAACCCATTAGCTCTACTTGTATTCAGTTCAGTGTTCATTATTTGCAAAATGTTGATCGCAGTTTTTTAAAACTAGGTCTGTAAATGTCATAATATGATCTTCCTATAGAGGGCAGCAGATACTGGCAGAAATAAATCTGTAATAGATTATAACAGGCAGCTAGGACTAAATTGTATTATATCTATAACTTGTTAATATTGCAGGGTATGGAATTATCAAAGAATATTAATTGACAGAAGATCACTTGGATCATAGACTGATACGATTTATGAATGATCAGCATGTGTGACTTCATGACAGAGATATTTGTTGTGTTTGATGTGCATTTATTTTGCTTTCCGTGCTATGAATTGTCTTTTTGAATTTAAGTAATTTTGGAAATGTTTTATTATTTGTCATACTGTACTTCCATTTCTTTTGTTCTGGTGTTTTCCTTCAAACAATGCCATAAAAAAAGTTTACTGGTCATCGAGGTTATTCAATGAACCCATTCATTGCATATATTACTTGTCTTGTTTGGCTCTGTAACCATAGTGACTCTGCTTCACAACTATTTCATTGGTTTGGTGTATCACCACCACCTCAGCACAATTGAGGAGGAGAGGTACATGCTGTCCTAGCTAGTGACACCCACATCTCATGAATGAATTTAAAAAGAAATCCTAAGGATGTGATGAGGTGCCAAGTAAGTTTAAATTATTTGATTTCCGTTCACTCTTTTGAACATCTTTTCATGAGGAAATTGAATGAAAATAACAATATTCTGTTTAACATAATTAATTAAGCCATTTTAATTTGCATCTTAACCTTGACTGAAATAGATGATCCTTTAAATTGGAATGCTGGTGCTCTACCATTAATAAGCCAGTGATAATTTTTGACATGATCTGAAAATGTGTATAAACTAGTTGACAAAGGTGACACTGAATGTGTTGTTCAGGAAATGATGTTGGCAAAGAATTTTACAAGACAACTTATTATTACTAATTTATATCTTAGAACTTTATTCATATTTGCAATGTTGTAGGATTGTGACTGAAACTTCTGTAGGATTGAGACTGAATGTCCAGTTGGTCTGGTGAGGCCACCTAGGAGCAGCATAAATGGGAACTAAAACCAAAGTAGGCAAAAGAGTACTAGATGCATTTCAATGTAGATAACTCAAGATTAATTCACTGTAGGTAATATGCATTTTCAATCTCCAGCATCAACTTAGCTGAGAATAAAGCTGAAGGAATGAATGCACCAAAGCTTGGGACAAATGCCACCAATGTGCAGTGGGAAAAGACCGCAGTCTAAAGTTTTTCTGCCACATATAATGAGGGTAGACAAGCAGGAGGCAGGAAGAGCACAGCAAGCAAGGAGGTGGAGAGTGTCCGTTGTATTGGGTATAACTCTTCTTCAGGATTGCAGATGGGGGGAGGGGGAGTTGCAGATAAAGAGGAGGGAAGAAGGGTTATGGATGGGGAGGGGCGGAGTGGTGAAGTGATTTTAGGTGAATACAGGTGGTAGGTACAACTTGGTAGGTCAATAGGAGGAATGAATCCGGTTGGTAGCTAGAAGGAGGGATTGGTCAGAGAGATGGAAGGGAGGAGGCAGGTCTGGAAAGGGCGTCTGGGGATAGGTGGGAAGGTTATTTGAAATTGGAGAACTCAATGTTGAGTCCTCCAGACTGTAGGCTGCCCAGGTGGAAGATGAGGTGTTGTTCCTCCAATTTGTTGTCTGACTCACTGTGACAATGGAGGAAGCCAAGGATGGACATACTGGAGAGGGAGTGGAAAGGGAAATTGAAATGGCCATTGGCTAGGAGGTCAGGATTGCTGTTACAGGCCTGGCTGAGATACTCAGTGAAACGTGCCCTTACTTTACATTGGTCTTACCGATGTAGAAAAGACCACATCAGGAGCAGCAGATACAGCCCGGAGGATACAACATTGAGTTCTTCAATTTCAAAACACTTCATCTTCCATACCTACCACCTGTATTCACCTATCACCACCTCACCCCTCTGCCCCTCTTGCCACCCATAACCTTCCCCCCCCACCCCCGCATCAGCAACTCCCCCTTCCCCTACCTCCATTCCTAAAGAAGGGTTATACCCAGCATGTCAGACTTCTCCACCTCCTGATGCTGCTTGGCTTGCTGTGCTCTTCTAGCCTCCTGCTTGTCTACTTTTGGGTTCCAGCATCTAGTTTTTTTTGGTCTCTGAATATAATGAACTTTCATCAAGATCCCAGACCACATTACTACATTAAAAAGAATGTAAAATACTTTCCTCGTCCAATTAGAAAGTGCCTTTTATTGCAGCTGGATGGAAACGCTGAGGAATGTCAATTTCCAATGTCTATTTTCTGTCAAGTCTATTACAGAAATGTTTTGGTCCTTTGTAGGTAAACTTGAAGACATGTAAAAAGTGACAGTACTTTTAGCTTAATCTGGAAAAGCAAATCAAAGTCAGGTGAATGTGAAAAATCTCTTGACATGATTTGTAGAGAAATGGGAGTCCTCTTGATATCCTAACTAACATTTATTCCTTCATCAATATCAGCAAAACAGACTGGCCTTTTGTCGTATTGTTGTTTGAGGGTTTACTGTGCACAGTTACTATACTGAAATTGACAATGCAATAACAATCGTTGAGCTTAAAAATATCCATAGGCTGTGAAATGCTTTTAAATATCCTGAACACATGGAAAGTCATATATAAATGTAATTTGTACTGCAATATAGGTGATGCATCTATAAAGCAAGGCTGAGATGGATCCAATTAAAAGTGTACAATGATTTGGTTACTGCAGATTGTCTTCAACATTCAATTTGTTCATTAATTAGTAAAGGAGATATGCAAACCTTAGAAGTGCTATACAGAAGGGGAGTTCAATCTCTCATAAAAAAATATAGAAAAGTGTGGAAAAGCAAGAGGAAAATTGGATTTGAATTGGACCAGATTTTCCGAGGAATAGCAGTCTGTTGCTTCTTTTCATGCAATGAAAGACCTTCGCATTTCTAACTGGAGATTCTGATCAGAAATGCAAAGCTATACTTCCGTACTGACAGGTCCTTTCAAGGGGTTCCAAGTCCAACAGTGAGCAAGGATGGATCTGGTCATATGGGGAAGATAGGGTCATGTCCAGCGGCGGGTAATGTGGCATGGTGAAGTGTGTCATTGTAAATATTTACCCAACGTTAGTGGAATTTCTGAATTCTCTCATTTAAATAGATACTTTTGGGAGCTTTCCAGACATAATGGAATTGCTCAGTGAACCTTCAATTTCCTGGCTACTTCTTTGGAGCCTACTATGATAGGGACTCCATAGAGTTCCCATTCACAGCTCCTACTAATGCTTCAGAGACAATTATCTGGCCATCAGAAAATTGGAGCTACTGTCTCAGCAAATGGCCCACCTGTCGAAGCTGCTGAGCTTTGTGCGACATGATCATTGAGTGGTTACCAGTGTCCTTACACAATCAAAGGATTTAGCCGGGGATGAAGAATTCTGGTTGCATGCTGTCTTGAGAATAAAGCTTTTCTATTAATAATCTGTGTCAATGATTAGGATTTACATCTTTCAGTATGAAAGCATTACTGCGTCATTAACCATTGTTTACGCTCTGCCCTGAATTGCATGATTCATGAACTTGCAGCTTCTTTCATGAGTGTTATTGTGGTTTGTGGTTCTGTCTGCAATTGTTGATATTCTTCCCACAGGACTTGGTTTTCTGCAGTGTATTTTATTCTTTAAAGTGTAACTTGTATAGAAAATAGCATAAAATGACTGGACATCAAATGGAGCAAAGATTGCAATTAAGATAGCAGATCATATTGAAAAACTGTGTGATCATTGTGATTGAATGTTGACATGCAGTTGCATTCTCCTCCATGATTTTTTAAAATGCATTAATTATTCAAGGGATGTTTATGGGGCTGTGAATCTACTTGCCATTAGAGTGGATTTTAAAATTGAACATTTCACTCATTCTGGAGATAAACCATTGTAATAAGCCTTTTGTACTAAAGATCCCAGCATAAAAATTGGGACTGACAGTGAGTCTTTGGTCATTTTATAATTTTATAGCATGCATAGGAGGTTCAAATCTAACTTCCCAGCGGAAGATATTTGTCATTGTTCTACGTATGCCAGAAATAAATGTTTATGAATGTAAAACAAAGATTTTAGTGAAAGTATCGGAAGCATAATATGATAATAAAATATCAGAATACTGAGATGTAGAGTCATAGAGATATACAGTGTGCCAACCAGATATCCTAAATAAATCTAGTCCCATTTGCCAGCATTTGGCCCATATCCCTCTAAACTCTTTCTATTCGTATACCCATCAGGATGCCTTTTAAATGTTGTAATTGTACTAGCCTCCACCACTTCCTCTGGCAGCTCATTCCTTGTATTCACCACCCTCTGCGTGAAAAAAATTCCCCTTAGGTCCCTTTTAAATCTTTCCCTTCTCACTTAAACCCATGCCCTCTAGTTTAATCTATTTTTTCTGTCCATGCCCCTTGTATTTTTGTAAACCTCTATAAGGTTACCCTTCAGCCTCCAACACTCCAGGGAAAATAGCCCCAGTCTTTTCAGCCCCTCACTATGGCTCAAACCATCCAATCCTGGCAACATCCTTGTAAATCTTTTATGAACCCTTTCAAGTTTCACAACATGCTTCTTGTAAAAAGGGGACCAGAATTGCACGCAGTATTCTAAAAGTGGCCTAACCAATGTCCCATACAGCTGCAATATGACCTCCCAACTTCTATACACAAGCATACCAAACACCTTCAATGTCGTATCTACTCCACTTTCAAGGGACTATGAGCCTGAACTCCAATGTCTCTTTGTTCAGCAACATTCCCCAGCACCTTACCATTAACTATGTAAGCCCTACCTTGATTTGTCTTTCCGAAATTCAGCACCTCACATTTATCTAAATTAAGCTCCATCTGCCACTCCTCGGCCTATTGTCCATCTGATCAAGATCCCATTGTATTCTGAGGTAACCTTCTTTGCTGTCCCCTACACTTCCAATTTTGGTGTCATATATAACCTTACTAACTATATCTCCTATATTCAAATCAAATCATTTATGTAAATGACGAAAATCAACGAAAATCACTAGTACTGATCCTTGTAGCACACCACTGGTCACAGGCCTCCAGTCTGAAAAGCAACCCTCTGCCACCACCTTTACTTTTACCTTTGAGCCAGTTCTGTATCCAAATAACAAGTCCTTCCTATATTCCATGTGATCTAACCTTGCTAACCAGTTCACCATGAGGAACCTTTTTGAACGCTTTACTGAAGTCCATGTACATCATGTCCACCACTCTGCACTCATCAATGCTCTAAGTGACAGGATTGATTAACAGCAAGCTACTAATTCAGAAGTGGAAAACATCACTGTTATTTTTGCTTTAATTTGAACATTTTGTGTAGAGGATTTGTTAATATGACTAATAGTCATCTATTAATTTTAATAGTGTATTCTAAATAGATGGGATTAAATAGGTCTATTTTTTAAAAAAAAATCTGTATCTTAACTCATTTTGGAATCTGAAAAAGACATAAAAGAAAAAAAGATGAGTGAAGCTGTGGGAAAAGGCTAATGTATGTTTTAGTCTACCTGAGCCTGTATGTTGCTTATAGTTTTCTATTTTTCTTTGTGCTTTCTTTGGTAACCAGAACGAAACCCTGAAGGTAAGTTAATGCTTTGTATCACTTATTACTTTGAGAACTTCACAAGCTATTTTGAATACAAAATAGTTTTTGCCAACATTAATCATGAGTTTAAAATGGATTTAATCTATGTATAGAATTTTATGTCTCTTATACCCCTCTGCCCCAAATTAGAACAGCATTTATCTGTTGTGTTGATGCAATTAATACTAAATGCAAAATGAGATTTTTGCCTTCTCTATGGCATTATCCCCTCTACAGCATATCTTACTTGGGTTATACCTATATTGAGATTACAAGTATAAATTAATGAGCTTGAAAAACGTGCACTAATTTTAAAATATGCCTACATCTTGAAATAACATCAGTATTGAATTGTTGATTCAAAGTACAATTTAGTTAAAATGATTAATGATATACATAACTCAAACCAACACTGCCCCAGCAATTGAAGAAGTGGTTTAGTTCTTTTTCCTCAGGGCTCTCAGAAGGTTACAACTTTGGTGTGTTCAATGGAAGATTCTTACCAGATATTTGCATTTAGACATTTCATGAGAGTTTGAAAGTTTCACATGCCTTCATTGGATCTTATGTAGCTGAAAAGAAGGTTAGTATGGGGAAAGTAATTTGTCACATTGCTCAATTGTGCTCGTAGAAAGTGAGGATTGAAGCTGCTGAAGATCAGAGCTGAAAATGTGTTGCTGGAAAAACGCAGCAGGTCAGGCAGCATCCAAGGAGCAGGACAATCGACGTTTCAGGCACGAGCCCTTCTTCAATTGTGCTAGTGCTTAGTAGTAAGATTAGTGGCATCCTGATTTATATTTTTAACTCTGTTTACATAATTTCTTCTTAGAAATCCATTTGATTCTTTCATGAGAAGTGGGCTTTTTTGTTGGAGCCAGCATTTATTTCCCATCCTTAATTGGTCATGAGATGGTGGTGAGCTGTTGTCTTGAACAGTTGCAGTTCATTTGGTGTAGGTAAACCAACAATGTTGTGAGAGAGAGAATTCAAGAAATTTGACTCATTGACACTGAAGGAAAGGTGATAAATTTCCATGTCTAGGTGGTGAATGGCCTGGAGCAGAACTTGCAGGTGGGGTGTTCCCAAGTATCTGTTGCTGTTGTCCTTCAAGTGGTTATGGAATGTGCTGTCTAAGGAGCCTTGATGTTGTAGGTAACACATTCTGCTGTCACTGTATGTCAATGGTGGAGGGAGTGAATGGTTTTGGATGTGGTGCCAATCAAATGGCTGCTTTGTCCTATTTTATGAAGTTTCTTGAGTGCTGCATTCTCCAGGAAAGTGGGGAGTATTACATCAACTTGTGATCTGTGTCATATAAGTGGTGGACAGGCTTTTGTGGTGTCAGGAAATGTATTTACTGCAGCATTCCTAGCCTCCCTTAAAGCCACAGTATTTATATGACTAGCCCAGCTCAGTTTCTGGTCAGTAGTAACACCAAGATTTGATTGTGCAGTTTCAGTGATGGAAATGTCATTGAATGTGAAGGGGCGATTGATTGTATTTTGCCTTGTTGGAGATGGTTGTTGCCTGAAATTTGTTTCGCATAATGATATTTACTACTTATAAGTCCAAATCCAAATATTGTCCAGATCTTGTTGTATTTGGATATGGACTACTTTAGTGTTTAAGGAGTCATGAATTGTGTAAAACTTGTGCAATCATCAGTGACCATCCCAACTTCTGACCTGAAAAATTATAGATGTCTTGCATATATTTGAAGATTCTTGTTTGTCTGATCCTAAGTGACTGCTTTATCGCTACTGGTCTGCCTACAAACAGCTGCAAATTGCTGCCTGCCTGACCTTGAACTTTACAGTGTACAAGAGACAACCTCTTGTGTTTGCCTCTGAGCATTTACTGATTCAGTATCTGAGACAATACCAACTTCCTCATCCAACAAATATACTGTCAATCCTGTACTCTATACTACTCCTGTACGTTACTGCTGAATATCAACTCCAGCATCTCTTGCTAAAATAATTCATCCAACCTGGGTACATAAATGATGGTAAAATGATAAACGACATAATTTTCAGTGGATATGATTACTTTCATCTGATGTTATGCTTTTTAACAAATAAGTAAATTTGTATTTACTATTGTTACAATCGAGTGCACATTGCTGGAGTTCAAAAACTGCTGACAACCTTGAGATACTAAATCTATTTTGTTCTTGTATTAGAGGTCATTTCAAGTCCTCAGTATTTCAATGTTGCTGATGAATTCACCGGAAATCAGCTTCTGTTGACAGGATTTGTTTTACGTGAAATGTACGCCACTCAATGCTTTCCTTTCATCCAAGAGTGCAATCATAGTGATGTAATATTCAATCTATAAAGAATTTTAAAGAAATGTTTTATACTATTTAATGCTGCAATGAGCTTCCCTGTGATTGCCTGGAAGATTAGCGGCACTGACAGCGTGAAACAACACAGTGAATCAAGCCCAGTGCCCCGCCAGGCAAAAAAGGAAAACAGGAAATTCAGGAAATGCTGGCTAGCAGTTTAGTGCTACTGGTCTGTATCTACATTTAACCGTTAGAGAGGTGACTCATGTTACAGGAGAGGTATGTGTTCATTGATGCCATTTCATGCCATTCTAATAACATCCACCTGCTGTTCTACAGTGTTTTAAATATAAGCAAAGATTTTAAAACAAGAGACAGAGTGGAAGAGTTTAGATAGATAACCAAAGTCATGGCTGAAAAGGGGTTGTGAGGTTTACAAAGTTGATATCTCCTGTCGCTAATGATGGAATTGGGAGAAGAGGCAACAAGATTCAATGAAAGGCCGCAATCAGAGGATTAGAGACCATGAATTGGGATTGCAGTTAGGAGAAAGCAGTTAAGCATTTGTAAATAAAGATGAATACTTTGAATTCAACGCGTTGATTACCATGAAGCCATTAGAGGGTGTGGGGTGATTGAGAAGTGGGTTCGCTGACCAGAATGTGGGCAATGAAGGTTTGGGGGAGTTCAGAAGGCTGGCTAGAAGACTGTTTGAAAAATCCAGTCTTCAGCAGTTCGAGGGTTGGAAAACTGTTAAGGTTGAATATATTTGTTTCGAACTTCATGGGGATGGAGAACTTGATACTTATTTTAAAAATACACTTTGAAAACCCAATCAAAGTAATTTTTTTTATTTATTTGGGGGATTTGAGCATCATTGATAAGTCCAGTCTTTATTTCTCATTACTCCAAATGGGATTTGAGCCATAAGATTGTAAAGGTTTAATAACATTTTAAGGCAAAATGATTTAAACCTGGAATATTAAATAATATGTTATGTGTTATTGGTGTAAAAAATGAGGTCTGCAGATGCTGGAGATCACAGCTGCAAATGTGTTGCTGGTCAAAGCACAGCAGGTTAGGCAGCATCTCAGGAATAGAGAATTCGACGTTTCGAGCATAAGCCCTTCATCAGGAATAAGAGAGAGAGAGCCAAGCCGGCTGAGATAAAAGGTAGGGAGGAGGGACTAGGGGGAGGGGCGATGGAGGTGGGATAGGTGGAAGGAGGTCAAGGTGAGGGTGATAGGCCGGAGTGGGGTGGGGGCGGAGAGGTCAGGAAGAGGATTGCAGGTTAGGAGGGCGGTGCTGAGTTGAGGGAACCGACTGAGACAAGGTGGGGGGAGGGGAAATGAGGAAGCTGGAGAAATCTGAATTCATACCTTGTGGTTGGAGGGTTCCCAGGCGGAAGATGAGGCGCTCCTCCTCCAGCCGTCGTGTAGTTGTGTTCTGCCGGTGGAGGAGTCCAAGGACCTGCATGTCCTCGGTGGAGTGGGAGGGGGAGTTAAAGTGTTGAGCCACGGGGTGATTGGGTTGGTTGGTTCGGGCGGCCCAGAGGTGTTCTCTGAAGCGTTCCGCAAGTAAGCGGCCTGTCTCACCAATATAGAGGAGGCCACATCGGGTGCAGCGGATGCAATAGATGATGTGTGTGGAGGTACAGGTGAACTTGTGGCGGATATGGAAGGATCCCTTGGGGCCTTGGAGGGAAGTGAGTGTGGAGGTGTGGGCGCAAGTTTTACATTTCCTGCGGTTGCAGGGGAAGGTGCCGGGGGTGGAGGTTGGGTTGGTGGGGGGTGTGGATCTGACAAGGGAGTCACGAAGGGAGTGGTCCTTGCGGAACGCTGATAGGGGAGGGGAGGGAAATATATCCTTGGTGGTGGGGTCCGTTTGGAGGTGGCGGAAATGGCGGCGGATAATACGTTGTATGCGCAGGTTGGTGGGGTGGTAGGTGAGAACCAGTGGGGTTCTGTCTTGGTGGCGGTTGGAGGAGCGGGGCTCAAGGGCGGAGGAGCGGGAAGTGGAGGAGATGCGGTGGAGGGCATCGTCGATCACGTCTGGGGGGAATCTGCGGTCCTTGAAGAAGGAGGCCATCTGGGTTGTGCGGTGTTGGAATTGGTCCTCCTGGGAGCAGATGCGGCGGAGACGAAGGAATTGGGAATATGGGATGGCGTTTTTACAGGGGGCAGGGTGGGAGGAGGTGTAGTCCAGGTAGCTGTGGGAGTCAGTCGGTTTATGTGTTATTGGTATCAACCTAATGTGTTATTGGTATCAACCTAATGTTCACATTCTCTGTGTACATTAGATGGTGCATTGTTGAAGACATAAGTGTTAACTTTGTGTTCTGGTTTTCCTCATTACAGGGTTTAGTTACCGGAAAATCATAATTGCTGCGCACCGATATTTTGGAGTGTGACTTCAGAGTGAATGTGTACAGCGTCATAGGTGAAGTTTCAGAGAGGCCTGAAATCTGTGGAGAGAGATTTAGTCTTGCTGTTTCAGGGCAGTGGCTCTGACAAAGAGTTACTGACATGAAACCTCTTTTATTTATTTACTCACAGTCTGTACTTGATAGAATTTGGAAGGATGAGGGAAGATGTCATTGAAACTTACAGAAAATTTAGAGGCCTGGGTAGAGTGAACACAGAGAAGATGCTTCCACTAGTAGGAGAGACTAGGACCTGAGGGCACAGCCTCAGAGTGAAGGGACAACCCTTTAGAACTGAGATGAGGAGGAATTTCTTCAGTCAGAAAGTGGTGAATCTGTGGAAGTCATTGCCACAGAAGGTTTTGGAGGCTAGGCTCCTAGGTGTATTTAAGGAGTAGATAGATTAGGCAATTGATTAATATTGAGATCAAAGGTTATGGGGAGAATGCAGGAGAATAAAGTTGAGAAACATATCAATATGATTGAATGGCAGAGTGGACTTCATGGGCTGAATGATTTAATTCTGCTCCTGTATCCTCTGGTCAAATTCATGGATTTAATACCAGACAGGATCAGGGCGCAAGAAAAATCCATTTGACCTAGAGTGACCACAGATAGGTATTTAGTTATTTAATCTATGAAAGGCTTGTATCGCTTCTGTGGTTTCAGGCATGATATGTCTAGCACTAATGCCTTAATCTGTTATCACACCCAATGTAACTTGCATATTGACCTTGTGCTTATTTTTAAAAATTCATCATTTTTCATTCTAATTGCTTAATTATTTAAATTAAGCAGATTTTACATCGCATCTAATTTATAATTTTGAATGGAGTCTGATCAACCAAGCCCCTTCTAGCAACAACTTTTAAAAATAAAGTGTCTGTTTAAGGTAGTTGGCTAATCTGCCAACATTAGCTGTTCTTTAATGTCAAATTTATTGATGTTTAAATCTGAATTTCTCTGTTTGATTATTTTCTAGTTTCTACTTTCATTCACCAGTCTCACTTCTTAATTTGCCATCTTCTTAGTTGCATCACACGTAAAATAAATTTAGATTAGATTACTTACAGTGTGGAAACAGGCCCTTCGGCCCAACAAGTCCACACCGACCCGCCGAAGCGCAACCCACCCATACCCCTACATTTACCTCTTACCTAAGACTACGGGCAATTTAGCATGGCCAATTCACCTGACCCGCACATCTTTGGACTGTGGGAGGAAACCGGAGCACCCGGAGGAAACCCACGCAGACACGGGGAGAACGTGCAAACTCCACACAGTCAGTCGCCTGAGTCGGGAATTGAACCCGGGTCTCAGGCGCTGTGAGACAGCAGTGCTAACCACTGTGCCACCGTGCCGCCCATTTATCCCTGTCATATTGTGAAACTTGTTTTGGAGAGGAAGGTGGTGACTTACCCACCAAACTATTAGAGTCATAGACATACAGCACAGAAACAGATCCTTTGATCCAACTTGTCTCACTGACCAGACATCCAAATCTAACCTAGTCGCAGTTGCCAGCATTTGGCCCATATCCCTCTGAATTCTTTCTATTCATCTACCTATTCAGATACCTTTTAAATGTTGAAATTGTACCCACCTCCACTACTTCCTCTGGTAACTTGCTCCATGCATGCATCACCCTCTGCATGAAAAGGTTACTCCTCAGGTCTAGGATAATGCTCTCTTCCGCCATCTTCCATTGGACAGAAGATACAGAAATTTGAAAACAGATTCAAGAACACCTTCTTCCATGCTGTTACCAGACTTTTGAATGGACCTCTCATATATTAAAATTGATCTTTGTCTGCCAATTCTCTTAAGCTGTAACCTTGTATTCTGCATTCTTTCCTAATACCCTGATGTATTTACGTAAGATCTAATTTGTCTGGATAGCACTCAAACAATATTTTTCACTGAATTTAAGTGCATATGGCAATAATAAAGTAAATCAAAATCAAAATTCCATCAGGCCCTGGGAACTTGTCAACTCTCAGTTCCAACAATTTACTCAGTGCTACTCTCCTGATACTTATAATTTTCTTGAATTTCTCCCTCCCTTTCAATTTCTGATTTACAGTTATTTCTGAGATGCTACTCATATTGTTTACAGTGAAGGCTGACATAAAATACCTGTTCAGTCATCTGCCATTCCTTTAGCCTCCATTACTACTTTCCAGACTCATTTTCTGTCACTCCAACACCTACTTGTTAATGCTTTTCTTCTTAAATACCTAAAAAATATTTGTTTTTAAAAAATATTTTGGGCTAACTTTCTCTAGGAATGATGTGAAGGCCCTCAATGGTGTACAAAGGCGATTTCCCAAAATGGTTCCACACAAACAGGGAATTCAATTACAAAGTTAGATTGGAGAAACTGGAATCACAGCCTCTGTTTTACTCTTGTCACCACAGTATTCATATGGCTGGTTCAGTTCAATATCAAATTAATGGCTGCCCCCATGATGTTAATGCCATTGAATTTTAAGTGCAGCTCTCAGTGAATTTTGGGAGATTTTTATGAAGGACTTAGGGTTTCTTTTGGGAAGGTTAGGAAGATATATGTAGTAAGTGATGCAGTAAAGCAGTCGGAGAGAGCTTTGCGAACTTGCAATTAGAGAGGCTATGGGAACTAGGTAGATTGAGCAATTGCTTGTGATTATGGTAGTACATTTATAAAAACGAGAGGCTTAATGATGAAAGAGGTAAGTGAATTTAGAAGAGGGAGGTCAATAGATTTATACTAAATCGAAATATATTAAATATTATATTGTGAAATTTTATTTAAATATGATATAACTGATGATTACTAATGTCAGGATTTTGCTTCTTTCCACTGATTTGGCCAATTGAATTGGAAGATGTTATTTTCTGGTGTTCTGGTATTCTCTGTCATGTCACTCTCACTCTCTTCTTGTAAAATGCAACTTAAAACCTACTTCTTTGACCAAACTTTTGGTCACCTATCATAAAATCCCCCGTATATCTTGATATGTAGTTTCCTTTGGTAGTGTTGTTATGAAGTATCTTCAGGTGTTTTACTACATTATAAGCGCTGTATAAGTATAGGTTGTTAGTGTGTTGTTGGATAATACGCAACTATATTGAACCATTAGAGGTAGGTCTCTGTAATTTTAATCCATTTTAATACATGGCTATTATGATGAAAGGTACGATTTCATTGTCATTACTATTAAGGAAAAAAACTTGTGTACAAAGATATAATCTCTCAAGTAGGACAATGAAGAGGCATTTGGTATGCTTTCCTTTATCGGTGAGAGCATTGAGTATAAGAATTGGAAGGCCATGTTGTGGCCATATAGGATATTGGTTAAATTGCACACTTTTGGAATATTGTGTGCAATTCTGGTCTCCCTCCTATCAGAAGGATGCTGTGAAACTTGAAAGGATTCAGAAAAGATTTACAAGGATGTTGCCAAGGTTGGAGAATTTGATCTTTAGGGAGAGGCTGAATAGGCTAGGGCTGTTTACCTGGAGCGTCCGAGGCTGAGGGGTGACCTTGTAGAGGTTTATAAAATCATGAGGGACATGGATAGGGTAAATAGGCAAGGTCTTTTCCCTGGGGTATGGGAGTCCAGAACTAGAGGGCAGAGGTTTAGGGTGAGAAGGAAAAGATTTAAAAGGGACCTCAGAGGCAACTTTTTCACACCGAGCTGCCAGAGGAAGTGGTAGAGGTTGGTACAATTACAACATTTAAAATGCATCTGGATTGGTATATGAATAGGAAGAGTTTACAGGGATATGAGCCAAGTGCTGGAAAATGGGACTAGACTTATTTAAGATATGTGGTCAGTATGGATGAGTTGACCGGAAGGTCTGTTTCCATGTCGTACATCTCTATGACTCTATGGTATAAGTAGTTTGGTAGCGGGTCATGGTCCAAGTCATGGTTGGAGTGATAGCTCCAGTAGTGTCATGGTCAAAGAGGAAATGGGGGGGCAGAGGCAGTTTTAAATTATGCTTGCTTTTCTCCTCTGAAGATCAAGGCAGCGAGTTACTTTCTGATTTACTCCATTCCCTTTTTACTTTCATCCCTTACGAGGTAAGCCAGTAGGTATTACTTTAACCCTTGTTTCTACAATCATTTTTTTGAAATTAACCCACCAAGAGCCTTTAAAATAAAATCAAGTAAAAGAGTTAACAAAACATTCAAGAAGCTGGGGAATTGCTTCACCAAGCCACATGCACAAGCATTCAATAAATTAACCAGGATAAGACAAAGAGGAGATTTGTTATTAGTGCCAAGTTTTGGTAAATCCTGAGCGTAAAAACAAATTAACTCCAGTGAGTTATAGTGTTCCCAAGGTTAGTTTCCACAGAGAGCTGTGCCTGGCAGCTTTTCTTTTTACTGGCAAAGTATGGGCTTCTTTTCAACCATTAACTTGGAGATAGAGATGGAGTAGTCAATGCAGGCTGCCAGCTCAGTCTAGCGTCCTGCTCTCTTCCTAGGATCAAATCATAACTGATATAGATACTCAGGATTGAATATTTATGTAACCAATCAGCTCTGGTTTCAGTTGTGTGAGAGGTAGTGGCTTTTTAAGTCAAAGTATACTTTATTCATAAACGTAGCTTTATATAAATACATAGTCATTTAAGCAGTAGCATATGATGAAACAAACAAACTTTGGAGTTTATCCAACAAACAAACCAAAGACATTTCTCACTTGTACAAGAGCTAATTTACATATCTTTGAATTACCAAGGGTGGAAGTGCAGTGGACCTGATACCGAAATAGACCCCCATTTAACTTCAGCTGAAAGACTGTAGATGGTAGTCTTTCCCCACTTCTCCTTGGCAGCAGCTGCCCAAGCTTTAGTGTGTCCCTCAGCATGTAATCCTGGACCTTGAAATGTGCCAGTCTGCAACACTTGGTCAGGGTCAACCCCTTGTTCTGGAAGACCAACATGTTTCGGGCAGGCTAAAGAGCGCCTTTCACCAAGTTGATGGTTCTTCAGGGGCAGTTGATGTTTGTCTCAATGTGTGGGAAACAACCTGTAGAGCACTGAGTCCTGTGTCACAGATTTGCTTGAGATGAACCTTGAGATAAACCATTGCATCTTTCTCCAGACTTTGTTGGCAAAGGCACATTCCAGACGGGTGTGTATGACAGTCTCTAACCGCTGCCAACCTCCCCCTGCAGCCGCTTTGACAGCAGCATGCGGTGGCACAGAGTCCAGGCATACATGAAGCATCTCACAGACAGTGCCCTTCTCACGACCAGCCAAGTAATTTTTGATGTTTATTAGAGAGTTCCAGTGATGAGGCGTTCTGCCAAATGACTTAGACAATCTGCTCAGGGATCCACCCTCTCCTTTTCCCGCAGGGCCTCAAGGGTGCTATGTGCTGATCACTTCCTGATGGACTTGTGGTCAAAGGTGTTTTGTTTCGTTTCGCAAATTTCTCCAACTATTTGGAGTGTTCCTCGGCAATGAAGCCAGTCCCATCCATTGCAATGCTGGGACAGGTAGAATCTCAGTATGTAGTGACACTTGATGTTTGTATACCGATGGTCCATGCACAGCTTAAAGCAGCCACACACAAATGTGGCCATCAGGATGAGGATTCCTTTGGATACGTTCTTCCTCCCCTTATCCAGGGTTTTGGACATGGTGACCATCTTAGACCTTCAGATAATGTAAAGATGGCTTGGGTAACTGCAAAGGAAGAGATCCTGAGAATGGGCCAGACCTCCCAGACACTGCCCATTATAATAACCGAGAGAGTGCCTGAGGGTGCTGTGCACAGCCCAGGCCATCATGGGAGCCAACCTTCCATCCATTGACTCCGTTTACATGGCTCGGTACCACAGAAAAGCTGCCAACCTCATCAAAGACCCTTCGCACCCTCGTAATGATCCCCTATAACCTTTTCCATCAGGCAGAAGATACAGAAGCCTGAACACACACACACCAGTAGTTCAAGGACAGCTTATTCCCGGCCGTTATCAGACTATTGAACGGACTGTCTAGCCTCAAATAATGCTGATCTTCTTAATGTTGATCTCTTTTGTACGCCGTGTGCAATGTTACCTGTATGCCTCTCTCTAAATCTTTTGTTCTGTACATACTTGTTTACTACGATCTACCTGAACTGTTCGTAAGCAAAGCTTTTCACTGTACTTTGGTATAAGTGACAATAAATAAATAAATAATTCAACGATAACTAGGTTTTTACCTGCAATGAACAGGGAATAATACTCCCAAAGCCCAGTTTCTGCCTTATCTTAACGATATGCACAACCCAAACTTTTGCGCCAGCCCTTCCAACCCGTATTCTCAGCACATTCAGGTAATCTATCCTGATTCTAAGGAGAAGGATGATATATCGGCCCAGTTAGCAAAGAACATGGCCTTGCTCTTGCCTTGATTTCCCTTGGCTCCTGAGGCAGTTTGAACTGGGTGCATTTTGGCATAATCGGTCTTGAAGTTTTTTTTTGCTGAATGCTAGCTGGAAGCAAACGGCTCATCCCTGGGTCCAATGTGTCTTTAGCTGATTGTTTACACAATGTGGATGGTTCATAAACTTCTGGAAATTATAGTGTGTTCAGTCTTGATCAGTTTATAAGTTTAGCAAAGTTGTCAATTTTTATAAGAATTAGAATTTAAATGTAAAAAGATAGAGAGGTTACAGTTTTGTTTCGGATTTCGTTTCATCTTGTCTGGGATTATGTTGCTATCTTCACCGTCCGCAGATAAATTTCCGTAATAACTCAAAAGCAAAATACTGGAGATGCTGGAAATCTGAAATGAAAGCCAAATGCTGAAAATATCACCAGATCAGGCAGCATCTGTTGTGATTTAACATTTCAGGCCGGTGAGTTTTCATAAGAACTGAGGAAAGGAGCTCTACCTCAGTTTAACAAATTTTCAGCTTGCAGAAATGTAGAAATTTTCTTTAAGGGAAGAGAGATCTGACCCTGGCTTACAAGATTACCTCAAAGTTACTGTGCTTGGAATACAATAGATTGTGACTATCGAGAAATCAGGACGAAAATCACTTTTCCTATTGCTAAAGGTTTAACAATGTTAGCATCATAAAGTTCAATTGAGGGGGTTATATCACATGAGCAACATATGATGTGGAGGTGCCAGTGTTGGACTGGGGTGGACAAAGTTAAAAATCACAATACCAGATTATAGTCCGACAGGTTTATTTGGAAGTACTTCATCTGCTCCTTCATGAGGTAGCTGTGGAGCAGGATCATAAGATTTTTGCTATAAATTCTGTGTCTTACTCCGAAAGCTAGTACTTCCAAATAAACCTGTTGGATTATAACCTGGAGTTGTGTGATTTTTAACTATGAGCAATAACTATTTGGCGGTAAGCTTAAAAATATAATTGCAGAATATAAAGCTTCACATAATCCCTTATTACAGAATTTTTAATGCTGCCTTACAGGTGTTCCTCGAATTGTATGGTGTATGTTTAGTTTGCCACTGAACTTAATTTGTCAACCAATACAACCATCGAAGAATGCTGCTCACAAAATAACAATTGATACAAACCAGCCACCTGTAAGTCTGTCGTCAATCTTTCCAGGTAAGTGCTCTACAACCAATAATATTTTCATAAATGCAGCATTAGCAAGATTAAATTTAGCTAGCAATAACCTGAAATGTATTTTTGTAATACTGCTATTTTTCTACTTGGAGCATTATTACTTCCTCTATCCTATCTTTCTTACACTGCTGAAGAGCAAGACATTTTGCAAATGTGATCTTATGGTTTCTAGTACCATTTTTTAATTCATAACCCTGAGCTCACAGCTGAGTTTGTCCTTATCCTTGCAGAGACTTTGAGTTTTACGTAGTGTCATAATCTCACGAGAGAATGGTAATATAGTACAACCTCACTTATCCAAATATCAAATATCCGAATTTCGGATTATCCAAACAAGATCTCAAGGTCCCGTAAAAGCAGCTTAGACAATTCAGCATTCATTTTATCAGTTAAACAGCATTATGGCGTGCATTGCCAGATAATCGAGGCAAGTTCAATAACTCAAAGTACTGCTTGTTTAGATCGTATCGGTTCGGTTATCAATTAAATGGCATAATGGCGTCTATTGCTGGATAACCGAGACATGTTTGAATAACTGGCACTCATAAATCACCGCTAGTTTATGGTCAGATCAGTTATCTGAACGATCAGTTATCTGAACAAAATACTCCCCACCCGTCTTGTTCGGATAATCGAGGTTGTACTTTTTTTTGGAATTTCACTGTGTCTGTGAATCCCACAATTACTACACAATGTTTTAAATAGTCAGTCGCATTAAAGGTTAAGAAAACCAATACAGGTACTTGTATTCTAAATTAAATGTCATAACTTTACTTTTGATCCATTTTCATTAGATTTATGCCTCAAATCTCTCAAGTTAGATAGTTGCCAAAACTTGGAAATTTAACCTCTCGGTCTGGGTGCTGTGTTAAGGATTAAAATACAAGCTGACATTTCCTTTACATTCCATTTACTTTTGGCAAGGTTATCCCTTCCAATCCCTTTATAACCATTCTAATATTTTAGACATCTGTCATTTCAGAATTTTACTGCTTCTGATATTCAATTATGGAGATTTGTGTCTGAAATTCGCTCTTTCTATAGTTTGCTGTACCAGAAATTCAACTCACTATTAGTAGAGTCCTTCAGACTACTAAAAAATTTAACTATTTTTGCCAACATACATAATTTCAACCAAATTCTGTTGAAAGAAATTCCTTTACTCTCACTTATTCTAAAACAATGCAACTAACCTACCTGAACAGAGAACTATATCTTGGAACCTGCTCACCCCTGTAATTAGCTTTATAAACCCTTCTTTCTATTGTTTATCTGTCAGGAACCTGGACGTATGGTCATTTTAGCTTAGTTGTTATTCAGTTTTTTTCCCCCAAAATACATAGGCCATCGCAATAACACCTTTAAAATAATAATTTTTAAAAATCCTGAGGAGCTTCTCAGTTCCATTATAAAATAAAATTTAACATTCTCTGATCTGTGTTTTGCTTTCATATAAAATTTGATACTAATCCACATAAGGAGCATCACTGGATCACATGCTTGATTGAAGATTTATATTTTAGAGGGCATCTCAGAGATATAAAGAGAAGTGCAGAGGAATTCCAAAACTTCAGGTTTAGGAAACTAAAGGCATGGTGTAATATTAAAATCAGGGATTCTTTAGAGCTGGATGTAGGGAGATAGAGGAGTTTAAAAGTTGGAAGGCATCGAGGCTATAGAGAGATTTGAAACTAACAATGAAATCTTTTAGATTGAGCCCATTGTCAGACTAGGAGCAATAAATGAGCGAGTTTAGGGATGACAGGTGAATTGGGTAAAGTGCAAATAACAACATTGGCAGCACAGTTTTGGATTACTTCAAGCTGTAAATGTTACTGATTAGTAATCTTACTTTATTTCATTAAGCTGGGTATTGAGCCCAACTACAGCATCCTTATTGCTGAGATTAGTGAACTCAGCACAGAATTAAACTGAAAATTACCAGAGCAATGGCTGAACTATTTATGCTTTGCCATTTGGAACATTCAAAACTCAGTGATTGTAATTGTTATCATGTGTATAAAATATAGTGTAATGTTGAGTGCTGGCATATACTATTCTGAAAACCTCAAAACTAATTTTATATTTTAAAACAGGACACAAATGGCTTGAAAAATGGCCATCTGAGGATAACTTGATTTATTTTCTGTCCTAGGACCACTCCCCTATCTCAGGAGGGAAATAAAATTCCAAACTGATCAGAGTCTATCCTCTTTATTGAAACCAATCGGGGGGAGTTGGGGGAGGGGGGATGGTGGTATTATCAGATTGAATGGGTTAATAAAACATAAAGACTCTGCCTCAATCTTTAGTATAGTGACCCACAACACAGGACATACCATCGACATGAACACAACCTCCTTAGTTGGAAACGACTTTGAACTCGTGCAAGTCACATGGTGCAACTGCCTGTTTTGTTTGAAGAATCATTGGCAGGCATTTCTGCCAAAGCCATTGAACTATCATTAGGAAATATGTGAATCAGATTTGCAATGAGGCTACAAGACATGAGGCAGCCAAAGTATGTAACCTGTTCCACTTTAAGTTCATGTGAGAACCAATCTCCAAAAGATTCAACTCCAAGAAACCTCAAAGCGTGCTGAAAATCTTTTCCTTTACATGATCCTCAATTCATGCTTAAAGCATCAAAGCCTTTGAAGGAACGATAAGCTTGCTATGCGGGTGTCTGGACATCATAAAATCCAAGTTTGGGATCATTATCATCTCAAAGTACATTGTCTTAACTTGAATCTGATCTTCATGTGTGTGTTTTAGAATAAATGTGAGTTATTTTGTTTAATTTGAGGGGGTTGAGAATAAATAAATCTCTCAAAATGTGCTACCGTACTGTTATTTAATAAAGATAAAACATCAATGGATAAAAAGACACACTTCCTCCATACTAAACATACTGATCACAAGGAGTAAGAGAACGCGCAAACTTCATCTGTGACAATAGAATTGTGTTTTATACTACATTAGCTATGCTTTTATAAATAGTCCCCAAAAACATTTTCTTAATTTATGCAAGACATAATATTTGATTGTAACAGAGTATTTTAACATTTGAAATTCAATTCTGGTTTAAAAATATTTGTAGCAATCAATTAAGAAATGCATAATTTGAAATCTTCACAAAGATTAGCTTGATCAATAATTTCAAATTGTGCCTTTTATCATCATTTACTGCGGTTATTATTCAGTTATAGGTACAATTATGTTGTTTTTTTTATGAAAACAGATTTTCTTGGAGAATCAGATGATGAGCAGATAAACGTTTTAGGATTTAAATTCCTCTCAGGGGCAACAGTTACACTTCTAGCCTCAAAGACCTCAAGTGAGTACGATCATCTATGATTATCCCCTTTAACTGCCTTCAGATTAACTAATCGCTACTGCTCATGGCATGCGACATATTAATCAGGAGGGAATATATCTGATTTCAAGGATTGTAGTTATTCCTTTGGATCTACTTTCTATTTTCTGCTTCCCCTTTCCCTCTTTTAGCAGGAACATGCAATGACATACTGGATGATTACTGGAAAATGTTGGCTCCTAATAAGTCTTCTTGTAGCAATTTTTGTACATTGTTATCTGATAGGCAGTTTTACCAAAAGAAAAACATATCTGGATTCAATTGGAGATACTGTCTTAAAGTTTGAATTAACTTCTTTTAAGCCAAAAGACATTGAGATCTGCTGGGGTCACTTACTGACCTATGCCAATGCCTCTGGCAATTGCAGGAAAATTGTAGGTTATTGAGAATGTCGCAGATTTACCTAGATGTTTCTTAAAAGAAAAAGCTTTTATTTCCGGGTTAGATAAGTGACTGACCCATTGTATGGGAAGTGTGCATACAGAAGTAATTGCATGATTTCTCATTGTGCTAAATATTAATTCACATACTATATTGCTTCTTAGTAAATTGCATCTTTTGATCCTATTGACAGCATGATTCCCTTTGTTTAAGCAGAAATGCTGTAAAATGTATCGAAATCTTAAAGAATAACATTTTGAGGCTTTCACCCTTTAATCACATTGATGGCACCGTGAACGAGGTTTCCTACTGTATATCAAAGGTCACTCTTGTGTTGAAAAGTATGTTTCACTTCAGCATTGAGCACAAAGTTAGTGCCAGAGATTTTGAAAGAAAGTCTTCCTCTGTAACAGTATATTTGCAAAATGACAATTGCTTTTCCAATTTCATCAGAAAGGCTATAATAATCTTATAAACAAAAATTGAATTTGCTTTCTGACAAATACAGTTTCTGTAATGATTCTCTACCCATGCCAACTAAACATTTGCACTTCTAAAGGACAAAATACTGAGTCCTTATCTGTTTGTTCATCTTTAAGGCACGAATTAATGATTTCTTGATTCATCCCTTCACGTTACAGTCGGATTTGACTAGCATTAATAAAAATAAAAACAAATCGTATTGTTTAAGTGGTGAAAGGCTGCAGAGCTCTGAGATCTAGAGAGGTCTGGGTGTCCTCTTGCATAAATCGTAAAAGATTAGTATGCGTGTACAGAAAATAATCAGAAAAGTTAACATAATGTTGTATTTTATTGCAAGGGGAATTAAATGCAAGAATAAGGAGGTTATGCTTATGTTATACAGGGAATTGGTGAGACTGCATCTGAAGTACTGTCTACAGTGCTAGTCACTATCCTTATGAAGCATGTTAATGCATAGAAAGTTTACTAGATTGATACTTGGAATGAGCAGGTTGCGTTATGATGAAAGGTTAAACAGGCTAGATCCTTTTCTGTTGGAGTTTAAAAGAGTCAAGGAACTTGATTGAGCAGATGTCAAAAGGATGTTGCCTCTTATGTGAAATCTAGAACTATGCATCGTAGTTTAAAAATAAGGGTTCACCCAATTAGAACAGAGATGACAAAACATTTTTTTCTATGAGGGTTGTGTATCCTTGGAATTCCCTTTCTCAAAATGCAGTGGGTGCAGATTTTTAAATATTTTTAATACAGAGGTTGATACTTGATGACCACGAGGATGAAAGATAATCGGGGATATACAGAAATGTAGAGTTAAGGTTAAAGTCAGATTAGCTAAGACCTTATTGAATGGCAGAGTAGGCTTAATGGGTTCAGTAGCCTATTCTTATTCTTTATTTTAATATTTGCATTTACTTCTTGGACTGCTATTGACTAAACTATCGTAAGATGAGGAATACCTGTGCAAAATGTACAGTTTCAGCTTGAACTTCTGTGCAGCAACATCAAGGAGGTGGTGAGACCAGCAGTGAAGGAGAAAACCATGGAAGAAGGTTGCATTGTGATTGGCAAAACATTCAAGACTTATATCTGTAATTTAGGAGGGAGGTGGAGAAAAAAAACTCCAAACCGATCTTGAAAAGGTTAAGCGAAGAATGCCGCTTTGTGCTGAGCTTAGTTGTTCTGTATTTTGTAGGTTTTTTTGTGTCTTTTTTGCTTTTCTTTTTTTTGATCTATTAGTTATTTACTTATTTATTTGTGTTGCTTTGCACAGTGTTAGGGTTTGTTTTGTATTATAGGGGTAGGTTAGTCGTTAGTAGACAGTAGTGGCATTGTAATTTGTGCTTTTTAAATTATACTGATATTTGTTTTTGATTGTATTTTTCAATAATTTTATATGTTTGTAAAGTTTAAAAAACTTTGCTAATAAATATATTTACAAAAAAAAGCAGTGAAGAATGCCAGTTGAAATTAAAGGACAAGGACAAAATGGTGAATGAAAAGGATGTGAGATGAAGAAGGAGCTAATGTGAACTGGGGGAAAGAGAAAGTATGTGTCATGGCCTTTATAAGAATGTCAAACAATGGTATGTAAATGTTTTGTGATGTGAGGCTAGAAGAAATCTGAATTAAAACTAGAGTGAGTATAGAAGTGTCAACTTGAGTTAAGGGAGAGAAGACAGAGTGTCAGTGTGATCCTGGGCAAGAAGGGAAGAATGCCACTTACATTATTCCAACTATTTAAATCAATAAATTATTAATCAGATTTAGCAACAGTACTGATACATCTTGATGTTGTCGTGCAGTAGTTTTTGAAGAAATCCTGCAGTGTTTGCCACAATCCTCCATCATGCAAGTGATGGGCATTTGGGGATTTTTTTATAATTGCAGATATACTTCGCTGCAATTTCAAGTAACTGTTTATCAGGGCTCTTTATAAATTGTTAACTGTGTTTAAAATTGTTGGTCAGTTTTGATTATTTTCTTATGGTGTGACAAAATGTAGTATTTTGTTTTGCAATGTGTTATTGATTGGAGTTTCTTGCTAATGATGGTACACATTACAATTGGCTTTGGTATTTAATGATGTGGAGGGAATATGCTTTCTAAGCTGGTTGATAGACAAATGAACCAAGCCTTGGTGCTTTGATTGTTTGCCTCTTGCTCTTATAAGGCACCCATGTTAAAATCACTCAAATGTTTACATCTGATCTGTGATTCAAACCTATCTGTCCTGTGCTATTGCTCTGCCATATCAATTCATACTTTCCATTGCAGATATGCTGAGGGACTGTTTACTTGATCTAACAGCTGTAATTTGTAAACAGAGGCTATTACAATCATGTGACTGGCTGGTTACTTCAAATCAGTTATGATTGTAACTGAATTTACTTACCTTTTTTCTGGTATATATTTAATGACACGTAAAGCTTTGCCTTGATTGCAAGGGAACAAGAATCAGTCTGTCTGCGACTCACGCACACAAAACCAATTAAAAGCTCTGTGACTTTGTGTAGAGATTTAGTGCAGGAGACTTTGAAATTGCTTAAAATCTCTGTTTGAACTGAATTTTATTTATGTTTTGACCAGATGTGGAATATGTATTTTGTAATGAATATTCCATGTTTCATAAAGCAATGTCTTTTTTTTAACAAAAAAAACCCTGATCCTAGTCTGAAAGTGTTTGCAACCTACGAAGGGCAAGATCACATTTAGCAGCACGTGATCTAAGCAATGAAGCAGAGTACAGTGACTAGGGTTTTCTGGTAATTGATGTGTTTGTCTGGATATAAGCATCTGGTGTCTCACTATTCTTCAGCCAAGAGCCTGCGATCATCAAGAGTGATCAGAGATACTATTGCTCAGCACAACAAAAATATTGATGCGGAAGTACTGTTATTGGACTGGAGTGGACAAAGTCAAAAATTACACGACACCAGGCTATAGTCCAACAGGTTTACATGAAATCATGAGCTTTCAGAGTGGCGCTCTTCCATCAGGACCTGACGAAGGAGTGCCACTCCAAAAGCTTGTGATTTCAAATAAACCTGTTGGACTATAATCTGGTATTGTGTGATTTGTAACAAAAATATTGAATGAGAGAAAAGTATAAAACTTTATATTTCTCAAAATTTGTTATAATAGAGTTTGACTGCAGAGAGCAGTTTATAATGAGTTATACTGATCTTGAATAGCTTATAAGCTTCTTTCCAATGTTACCTTATTTGGAGAAGCAACTTGAAACAACACGTGAATTATGTGTAAATTACACCTTTTCTTGAAATCTGGGGAAAGTTGCATTATCATTATCTACAAACCAATTTTGTAAAATCCCCAGGTTTCCTTTCGAGTAAAACATTATTGCAGGACAATTAGGTTGCAACATGTCACTCATTAGTAATCATTTTCATCTTATACTGCATCCAGGGACTACCAATAACCCTTGAATTGATTGGTAATGTAATTTATCATTGTAGCTTCCACTGAGAAAACTACTTCTCTTGCAGAAAAATTTGAAATAAACATTATAAAGGTTTCTATGTCAGCCAGCAGTGAAATGGCAGACGCCAACATCGTTTGTACGTACCAAATTGCAGCCAAGCTCAGTTGCCATTTAACAGGGGCACTGCATAAAGGAATATTTCATTTCCTCCCCTTGCAGAATCCTCAGTTTAATACTCCAGTAAGGGAACAACATTAAAAATATCACAAGTGGCTCAATTTCAAGTTAGCCTTCCCTTCTTCATCAGGCTTAGGTTCTGATGTGCTCCTTCACTTGTAAATTGTACTTCAGCAGTTGGTCTCCAGATAATTGATGTTCAGCATAGCAGTACATCTCGGAGCGTTGCATTTTGGGAGAAAGCAAGGTACTGCTGGTGGCAACAAAATCTGATCTAGGGAGATGAGTAACTAAATGCTGCATTATTCTATTGCATCTTAGGTAAGATACATAAGTTCTGGGGTGGGTACAGCGCAGGGGCACTAGAAAAAAATGCATATTACTTTTTACATTATGAAACATTATAGTGATCAAATTGAGCTATTTAATATGATTGAAGGATTCAATAAATTAGATAGGAAGAAACTATTTCCCAGAGGGGTAATGGGTTGTGAGGAGTTCAGATAAATTGAACTGAAACTTAAAATCAGAGTCAGGATATTCAGGGTTCACTTCAGAACAACATCTTTACACAAAGGATAATGAAATTATGGAACCCTCTCCCTTGAAAGGCTGTAAAGGCTAGAGTTCAATTGAGAATTTCAAAACTTAGATCAGTTGTTTTTTTTTTGTTGGGTGGAATTATTAAAGGTTATGCAACAATTGACTTGAGGTAGATAAAAATATAATGTATTTCAATTGTGGTGAAACAGGCTCGAGGGTTAAATGGCCTCATTCCAATCCTATGTTACTACTTCAAGATGGTTCTGCTCACTGAGCTGTGTGTCTCTGCTGTGATCCAGGGCTCCAGTGCATCATGACAATCCAGAGTGAGCACATAAACATTTGCAGCTCAAGGAATTTCAGAGGAGCTGGACCGATTATGCCACATTAGGGAGGGGGTAAAATAACTGTTAACTTTGTTGCGACAGGCAGTTCAACTAGATAATTCAAATTTGGTCTAAGATCAGAGACAGAAGGTTGTATCTGCAAGTGAGGCAGGTACAGGGACCCAGGGGTAGTATGTGAGGAGCCTTACCCCTGCATTTGTATAACGTGTTTTAGTTCATGGGGGCTCTGGCACTGGGGTAAAAGGCAGCAATTTCAGTGGGATGAGCTAGGACCAGTGTCTTGGTGAATCTAGGATCGTAGAGAATACTTTAAATTAAATAAAGGGGAGCTGAGTGGGCGGGGGGGGGGAGGTGGGGTGATGATTCTTGGAGAGGGATTACCTTGGCTTATGAAACAAAAGGATATATCAGCATTACAGGGCATCTACTTAGGTCATAAAACCAGATTTGGACAGGCAGGGACAGAGTGTACGAAACATTTTTAAAAATCAGCAAGTAGCATTAAGGGGAGGAAAATGGTATAAAGGCAAAGTTAATTGTTCTTTACTTAAATGCACTTAGTATTTGGAACACAATAAATGAATTGATGGCACAAATAGAGCTTAATAGATTTGATCCAATAGCCATTACATTGACGTGATTACAGGGAGATTAATGTTGGGAACTGAGAGGGATATAGTGATTAAGTGAGAGGGCAAAAACTTTGCAGATGGAATATAATGTGGAAAACTATGAGATTATGGCAGCACAGTGGCTAAGTGGTTAGCACTGCTGCCTCACATTGCCAGGGACGTGTGTTCGATTCCAGCCTCGGGCGACTGTCTGTGTGGAGTTTGCACATTCTCCCCATGTCTGCGTGGTTTTTCTCTGGGTGCTCCGGTTTCCTCCCACAATCCAAATATGTGCAGGTTAGATGCATTAGTCAGGGGTAATAGGGAAGAGGGAATTGTTCTGGGCAGGTTACTCTTCAGAAGGTCAGTGTGGACTTGTTGGGCTGAATGACCTGTTTCCACACTGTAGAGATTCTATGATTCTCTTCTATACACTTTGGCAGGATGAATAGAAAAGCTGAATATTATTTAAATAGAAAAATACTGCAGAAAACTGTGGCACGCAAGAATTGTGGTAGCTTCCATATAATCAGAAAAGGTTAGCATGCAGGTTCAGTGAAGGCAAATAGATTTTGGATTTTATTTCAACAGGAATGGAGTATAAAAATAGAGAAGTTTTGCTAAAAATAAATAAGGCACAAGTTGTACCACACCGAGAAAATTATGAACAGTTTGGTCTCTTTATCTGAGGAAAGACATATTGGCATTGGAGTCAATCCAGGGAAGGTTCACTAGATTGATCCTGGCTATGGAGGGATTTTCTTATGAGGAAGGTTGAATATTCATTGAATTTTAGAATTAAATTGAATTGAATTTATTGTCACGTGTACCAACGTACAGTGAAAAGTTTTGTCTTGCTAGCAATACAGGCAAATCACAGAGTTAAGTAACATAGATAAGTAAATAATAGGTAAACAGCAGCAAAAACAAAAAGACAGGTACAGGCAAATGTTAAGAGTTTGTGAGACCATTCAGTATTCTAACAACAGTAGGGTAGAAACTGTTTCGAAACTGGCTGGTGCATGTGTTCAGGCTTCTGTACATTCTCCCCAATGATAGAGGTTGTAGAAAAATGTTGCCAAAGTGGGATGGATCTTTGAGAATGCTGGCAGCCTTTCCTTGACAGCGGGCCTGGTAAATGGATTCTGTAGATGGGAGGTTGACCTTTGTGATTGTCCATGCCGAGTTCACCATTCTCTGTAACCATCTCCACTCTTGAATGATACAGTTGAAATACCTGGTAGCGATACATCCGGACGGAATGCTCTCAATGGTGCACCTACAAAGGTTGGCAAGGGTATTCACAGTCATGGCAAATTTCCTCAGCTGCATGCGGAAGAAGAGACATTGTTGGGCCTTTCTAACCAGTGTGTTCTCATGAAGAGTCCAAGAAAGCTTATTATGGATGACAACTCCCAGGACCTTGACACACTCAACTTATTCCACCTCTGTGCTGTTAACGTGTGGGCGGGCATGAGTAAGATCCCACTGAAAGTCAATAACGAGTTCCTTGGTTTTGCCGGCATTGAGAGCTAGGTTGTTTTCAGTGCATCACTTTTTCAGGTCTTCCACCTCCTGTCTGTAGTCTGTTTTGTCGCCATCTGAAATTCGACCGACTGTGGTGGTGTCATCAGCAAACTTGTAAATGGCATTAGTCTGGTATTTGGCGATACGGTCATGGATATACAGTGAGTACCGTAGGGTGCTGAGTACGCATCCCTGGGGGCTCCAGTGTTGAATGTTAATGAGGATGAAACATTGTCCCCAGTCATCACTGATTGTGACTTATGGGTCACGAAACTGAGGATCCAGTTGCAAAGAGTGGGGTTTTAGTCTGAAATCACTAAGTTTAGTAATCAGTCTTGAGGGGATAATAATGTTGAAGGCTGAACTGTAGTCAATGAGTAGGATTCTTATGTAACTGTTCTTGGTGTCAAGATGTTCTAGAAGAATGAAAGGTAGCTTTATTAAAACATATGAGAATTTTAGGGAGCTTGACAGAGTAGATGTAAAAATGTTGTTACCCCTGGAATAGGGGATTACTCAGTTAGGACAGAGATGAGGAGGATTTATTTTCTTCTGAGGATATCGAGTTTTGGAAATCCTTTACTACAGAGAGTTGTTGAGGCTGGGTAGTTAGAAATATTCAAGGCTCAGACAGACAGATTTTAAATCTGTAATGGGATCAAGGTTTATCGGGAAAAGTGAAATTGAGGATTGTCAGATAGCCCTTGATCTCATTGTATGGTGAAGAGGACGTGATTGGCCGAAAGTCCTATTTCTTCTCCTGTGTCTTATGGTTTGATTCATGGATTGTGCCTCTTCCTTGCTTTACACATCCATCAGGGGCTATTATATTTACATAAGAGTGTATAAAACAGGACCAGTTATTGGCCATCTGGTTCTTCAAGCCTGCTCTGACATTCTACTCCTAGTGTTCCAGGTGTAGTTTCACCAAAGCCTTGTACAATTGCTGCACTTTTTATTCTTGAAATTCAAACCTTTTGCAAGGAGAGCCTAAATACCAATTGCATAAACCATTACTTTATGTACCTGTGTTCCTTGTATGAGTGAACCCAAGTCTGTCTGAGAACCAACATTTCAAAGTTTCGTGCCTATGAAAAGTATTCTTTTACTGTTTGGATGAAAGTGAATAACATCGTCGTTCTGTACATTATCCTCTATCTGCCACTTTGTTTCCCAATTTTCTAACCTGAATTCTTTTTGTAGTCACTTTGTTTCTTCTCTCTCATTCCCACCCAGTTTTGTATTGTCAAAAAATTTGGATACACCACTCTCACTTTCTTCATTTAAGTCATTCTTACATGTTGTAAATAGCTGAGGCTCATTGATCCTTGTGTTACTCCATTAGTTACAGCTACTGGTCGGAAGATCACTCATAACCTTACACATAATCTTCCTGTTATCCCTAATTTGATGAGTCCTATGTTACACATTAATGTTTTGTATGGTGTCAGGACTCATTGGAGTAATGCACTAGAAATCAAGCCCCATATTCATGGAGTTGTCACAAATGTGAAAATTTGATTACATTACCAAATGGCCCAATTCTACTGAACTGTCTAATTTAGGTTAAATTAAAGGACACGGGTTTTTTTCCCATGAGCAAAAAAAAACTATTTATTGTAATCAACTGTGATTTTAACCATTAGTAAAATGTAGACAAGGTGAATTGCTAATGTATTACTGAGAATGTTAATGTTATCCCTTTTAAAAATTCCCATTCACATATGGACAGACCACAAACACAGGCAAGCATGAATATTGTGGGTGAACAAAACAAAGCCAGGATAAAACTGCTTGATAGCACTAATTCAGAATATGGATGATGATGAGTTGTTTTCTTTCTGTTCCTTTCAATTGCTTCTGACATTTTGCTTATAGCACGAGACTGTGTGTATACAGATTCTCAGTATTTCATTTACTGGTTGAGAAGTCAGTATAGGTTGAATCTCGATAGGTTGTTTTCCCTTTCCACTTTTCACATAATTTGCAGAAGAAAAACAGCTTCCAGGGGAAAGTTGATGGACAGTATCTGGCCACTTGGGATTTTCCTTTATTTCTCTATCCAGAAGAGCGAGACAGAAAATGGATGCTTTCTCCATGGAAGCTAGACGTTTCTACTGTATCAGAAACATAGAGAATCAGGAGCAGATATAAGCTATTTGATCGTTTGAGTCAGCTCTGCCATTCATTATGATCATGGCTGATCACCCAACTCAGTAGCCTCTTCCTGACTTTCCCCCATATTAATTGATCCCTTTAGCCCTAACTGCTATTTCAACTCCTTGAAACTGTACAATGTTTTGAGCTTGACTGCTTTCTGTGGTAATGTATTCCACTGGCTCACCACTCTGAGAGAAAAAAATTCTCCTTTCACCTTTTATCCTATATCCTTCGACTGTGACTCTTGGTTCTGGACAACCTCCCCATCAGGAGAACCCTTCTTGCATATATCCTGCCCAGTCCTGTTAGAATTCTATAGGATTCTATGAGATTCCCCCTCATTCATCTGAACTCTAGCAAACTTAATCCTAACTGATTCAATCTCTCCCGATACATCAGCCCTGCCTTTACAGTAATCAATCTGGAAAATCTTGACTCCACTCCCTCCATAGCAAGAACATCCTTCCTCAGAAAACGAGACCAAAACGGCGCACAATATTCCAGTTGTAATCTCAACAATATCCTGTATAATTACAGCAAGACATCCCTGCTCTAGTCTGAAATCCTCTTGCTATGAACACCAACATTCATCTGCCATCTTTACCACCTGCATGCTTACGTTCAGTGACTGATGTACAAGGACACCCAGAATTCATTGCACATTTCCTCTCTCAATTTATAGTGATTCAGATAATAATCTGCTTTTTTTACCGAAGTGGATATTTGAAAAGCCAATCAAAAGACAGTCTCTGGGCAGAATTGCCTTGAACATAAGTGTTGCAGATTTTTCTGGTCTCCCCCCTCACTGCTGCATTAAGGCAACTTTACATGTATAATTCATAATATATTCCAGTAATTTATTTTAAAACAAGTAACTTCTTACACAGTTTCCACAGTTTAAAGCAATATGTATTCCCATTTTTAGTCCACAGTTCAAAAACAGTGATCTTTGCATTCACACTGCCTCAAATACTTCTTGGAAGTTCAATTATGTGACATCTACCAGTTACATTCTCAAAAACAAACTCTAATAAATTTTTCAATGACTTCCCTTGCATACAACGATGTTGATTATACGAAATCATATTATGATTTTCTTAGCACATTATTAAGACTCCCTTAGTTATGGTTTCTAGCATTTTTCCCATTGCCAATGTCAAGTTAACCAACTTTTTTCTCCCTCCTTTATTGAATAGCAGTGTTACATTGGTTAACTTCCAATCTGCTGGGATTATAGTAGAATTTAGGGAATGCTGGAAATTCATAACTGATACATCCACTCTAACTACAGTTATCTCTTAAAGGACCTCAGGATAAAGGCCATCAGGTGCTTGGCATTTGTCTGATTTTAGTTCCTTCAGTTTCTCCAGTACTCATGAATATTCCAGGCAAGAGTGTTTCTGAGCTCTGATTCTCTTCTGAGTGTTGCCAGGTTTTCCTTTGTAAGTTGAGCGTGATTACATTATCTTAAGACCCATCATATGATTGCAAATGGCGATCTGTTGGGTTGAAGCAGAGAAAAAAATAAATTTTCTTGAATTGGTTTGTTACATGGTATTTGAAGTGAAGTTACAATCTTACACTTACTCAATTACATTCTTTAGAAAAGTATTAAAGATGAATTATTACACACTGATAATTATACAAATGCCACTTGTTATTATGACATTTTCTAAAGGAAATTTTGGACCTATAATGAACATGACGATAATAAATAAATAAATGTTTAAAAATATTACTGCCTTTAAGAATTGCAGCACAATTAGGAATATATTTAAACTCCAAGGAACATTATATATCAGTGACAAATAAAATTTGTAGTCTGTAATGTAGTAAAAGTGACTCTGAAAACCTTTGCTATTCTCTTTCCGTTCAAATAAGTTTGCAGGAAGAAACATTTTATGTATTTTAATTCAACATTTTAGGCCGGTACAGAATCCAATCTGATCAATTTGAAGACCTCTGGCTAATAACAAAAGAACTTATTCAGCGTTTAGAAGAATATTTTGTGAGGGAAGAAGCCAAAGACTTCAGGTGCATGTTCCCCGGACCTCTTCCTTTGCAGGAATACTTTCAACTAATCGATCGTCATTTTGAGGTCTGTTTGTCTTAGCTTAACATTATCTCACTATGATAACAATATAATTAATGTCATAGATTGATTTTATTTTCTATTCTGTGCAAATGTACTCAGCTCAAAGAGCAGTTTTTAATTTTATGTTTGAAAAAAAACAGACCAGAGTGAGGTCCTCTCTGTTATTTTTGTAGTTGCGGATAAATGCTGAAAAGTATAAGGAGCTTCTTTCAGAAAGGGCTGTGCAGTACAGAGCTATTCAACGCCGACTTTTAACACATTTCAAAGACAAAACTCCTACACCTCTACGCAACCTGGATACTTTACTGGATGGAACATACCGACAGGTTAGTATGTTTAGAAAATTATCTAACAGTTACTCCAAAGTGTTCCTTAGTTATTGCTTTTCACACACTAATCATTCTAATGTTCCGGTGTTAAGTCATTAAAATCATTGTATATATGTGATCAGGAGAGTACTGGTATATTACTGGATAAGTCTTCCAGATGCCCACGATAATGCTATGGTTACATGGATTCAAATCCCATAGTGGTAGCTGGTGGTATTTAATACCAATTAATAAAGCTGGAATATCCAGATAGTCTTGGTGATGCTGACATTGATTATTGTAAACACCCATCTAGTTCACTAATTTGAAGGAAACCTATCATCCTTGCCTGATTGAGCCTACATGTGATTTCAGATCTACAGCAATTGGTTGACTCTTAATTGACCTCTGAGGTGGCCAAGAAAGCTATTTAATTCAAGAGCTGTTAGGGTTGGCAACATGCTTGCCAGCAACGCCTGTTATCCCGTGAAAGAATAAAGAAAAAGAGTAATTGTGGGGGATGGTGGGCAGGGGATGATAACTTCACATTGGGCTTCCCCAGCATCAAGTTTACTTTTCTTTATATGTGTTACTGAATTAGACTTTAGTGTATAGGGCACAGTTCCAAAATTTGTGAACCATATATTGTGAAGTATTGTGAACTGTGAGGAAGCTAGGTTTAAACCATAAAAAGGTACAGATTGGCTTGTAGAATAAGCAAACTGGTAGCAGATGAAATTCAATGGAGAAAATTGTGAACTGATTATTTTTGGAAGAAAGAAAGAGGAATTGAAAAAAATAAAGGATACAATTCTAAAGTTGGTGGAGTGGCAAGAAGACTCAAGGTTTAGATAAACAAGTCATTGAAGGTGGCAGGGTAGATTAAGATTACTATTAATAAAGTGTCTGATTTTTCTAAATAGAACACAAAAACCATGGAATTTTGATGAAGCTGCATTAAACACTGGTTTGGTCTCACCTGGACTATTGTAGCAAACTCTAGGCACCATGTTTTAGTAAGAATGCAAAGGAATTAAAAAGGAGACAGAAATAATTTACAAGAATGGTTGCAAGAATGAGAAATTTTGCTTGTGTGTGTAGATTGTGAAGTCTGGGGCTGTGCTATTGGAGAAGAGATTGAAAAGAGATTTGTCCAGCTTTGATTTTTTAAAAATTCTCTCATGAGACATGGGTGTTGCTGACTAATCAAGATTTATTGCCGGACCATGCCTGTCTTTGAACTGAGTGGTTTGTTAGGCCATTTCAGAGGGCAGTTGAGAGTCAACCAAATTGCTGTGGTTCTGGAGTCACATAAGGATGAGGATGGACTAGGTGAGGATGGCAAATTTCCTTCCCTGGAGGATATTAGCATAATTTCTTGGTCATTAGTAGATTCTTAATTCCAGACTTTTTAAAATTAAATTCAAATGCTACCATCTGCTGTGGCAGGATTCAAACTCACGTCTCCAGAACATTAATTGAGTTTCTAGATTAAGAGTGCAGCAATAGAAAGGAAGGAACTGTTCCGACTGGTGAACAGATCAAGAACCAGAGGACACTAATTTAAAGTGATTAGTAAAGGAAGCGATAGCAACATGAAGACTTTCTGAGTGCAGAGAATAGTTAGGATCTGGAATGCATTGCCGATGAATATGGTGGAGGCTGTTTCAATTGTGGCTTTTAAAAAGGAAGTGGGTAATTATCTGAAGGCAGAAAATTGTAGGGTAGTTGGGAAAGAAAAAGGAGTGATACAAGGTGAGCTGCCTTTGCGGAGACCTAACACTGAAGTGATGGGCCAAATGACTGTCTCTTGTGCTAGAACCATTCTATGATTCTGTTTCATATGATAACTGGTGTGAATGCATTGCTATCTTCCTGTGTTTGGTAAAAGATGCTATGTTTGTTAAAAGATGTAGTTCATCTTTCATTGCAACATTAAAGATTATAAAATATTGGAGCAGAATTAAATTATTCGGCCTATCCAATCTGCTCCACCGTTCAATCATGGCTGATATGTTTCTCAGTTCCGTTCCTCTGCCTTCTCTCTGTGAGCCCTGATTGCCTTACCAATCAAAGACCTACCTATCTCTGTCTTACATACATTCTATGACTTGGCCTCCACAACCCATGGTGGCATTGAGGTTCCACCCTCTGGCAGAAGAAATTGCTCCTCACCTCAGTTTTAAAGGGCCATCTCTTCACTCTGAGGCTGTACCCTCGGAACCTAGTCTCTCTTAATAGTGGACAAATCTTCTCTACAACCACTGTATACAGGCCATTCAATATTCCGTATGTTTCAATGAGAACCCCACCCCCAACTCTTATCCTCCTAAACTATAGTGAGTACAGACCCACTCATCATATGACAAACTCTTCATCCTCAGGATAATTGTTGTAAACCTCCTCTGAACCCCTCTAAGGCCAGCACATCTTTCCTTAGATGCGGGGACTAAACCCGCTGACAGTATTCCAAATGTCGTCTGACCGGAGCCATATACAGTCTCAGCAGTACATTTCTGCTCTTGTATTCTTGTCCTCTTAAAATATTACATGACACTGTAATCTTTTGCTATAAATTCTGTATCTTACTGTCCTGCTCCAGAGCTACCTGACGAAGGAGCAGGACTCTGAAAGCTAGGGCTTCCAAATAAACCTGTTGGACTATAACCAGGTGTTGTGATTTTTAACTTTATTGGTCAGAGAATTGAGTATAGGAGTTGGGAGGTCATGTTGAGGCTATATAGGACATTGGTCAGGCCATTTTTAGAATATTGTGTGCCATTCTAGTCTTCCTCCTATAGGAAGGATGTTGTGAAACTTGAAAGGGTTTAGAAAAGATCAACAAGGATATTGCCAGGGTTAAGCTATAGGGAGAGGCTGAATAGACTGAGGCTGTTTTCCCTGGAGCATCGGAGGCTGAGGGGTGACCACATAGAGGTTTATAAAATCATCAGGAGCCTGGATAGGGTAAATAGACGAGTCTTTTCCCTGGGGGGTGGGGGTGGGAGGTGGTCCAGAACTAGAAGGAAACATTTTTGGGTAAGAGGGGAAAGATTTAAAAAGGATCTAAGGGGCAACTTTTTCACACAGAGGGTGATGCATGTATGGAATGGAATGAGCTGCCAGAGGAAGTGGAAAAGGCTGGTGCAATTACACTTTAGATTAGATTACTTACAGTGTGGAAACAGGCCCTTTGGCCCAACAAGTCCACACCGACCCGCCAAAGCGCAACTCACCCATACCCCTACATTTACCCCCTACCTAACACTACGGACAATTTAGCATGGCCAATTCACCTGACCCCGCACATCTTTGGACTGTGGGAGGAAATCGGAGCACCCGCAGGAAACCCACGCAGACACAGGGAGAACATGCAAACTCCACACAGTCAGTTACCTGAGGCTGGAATTGAACCCGGTCTCTGGCGCTGTGAGGCAGCAGTGCTAACCACTGTGCCACCGTGCCGCCCACAAAACCAGAGCACCCGGAGGAAACCCACACAGACATGGGGAGAATGTGCAAACTCCACATAGAAATTTGCCCGAGGCAGGAACTGAACTCAGGTCCCTGGCACTGTGCGGCAGCAGTGCTAACCACTGAACCACAGTGTAGCATTGCAACGTTTAAAAGGCACCTGAATAAGAATATGAATAGGAAGAGTTTAGAGGGATATGGGTCAAGTGCTGGCAAATGGGACTAGATTAATTTAGGATATCTGGTCAGCATGGACGAGTTGGATCTGAAGGATCTGTTTCTGTGTGTACATTTTCGACTCTATAACCTCCCATTGACAAAGCTGTGGTGACTCAAGGCATATCTTACATGAACTTTCAAGTACTCTGTAATCTCATCATTAATAATGAATTCTAAAATCTTACCAATGATCAAGGTCATAGTTTCCTGTCTTCTGCATCTTCCCTTCTTAACAGGGATGTTACATTAATTCATTTTCCAGGCCTCTGAGATATTCCCTGACTCCAATGATTGCTGAAAGATCACCACCAATGCATCCATAATCTCCTCAGATATTTCCTGAACTCTTAGGTTTAGTCCATCTGCTTCAGGTGTTCAGAGTGTGCAGACCTTTCAGATTCCCCAGCAACTATCTCCTGAGTGATTGCTACTAGCCTCACCTCTGCCCCTGACTCTCTTGAAGTGCTAGTATGCTGTTGGTGTTTTCCAATGTGAAAACTAATGTAAAGTACTTACTCGCCTCTCCGTCATTTCTTTGTTCCCCTAGCTTAATTTTACAGCAGTACAATGTCCACTCTTGCCTCTCATTTACCTTTTACATATTTAGCATAACACTTGCAATCTTTAGAGTTGCTAAGAGGTTTGTAGCTTAGGTTGTGGCTGAGGCTGTAGGCTTGATTGCCGACTGTTTTTTTTTCTGCAGGCATTGTGTCGCCTCGCTCGGTGACATTGTCAGCACGTCTTTGATAAAGTCTTGGTGGTCTGGACTTATGCCTCACTACTCACTTTACATTCAATGGACAAGTTTACAGTCTAATCAATGATACACCACTGGCACAGGCAAAACAGAGTTACCTGAGATAATTCCTTGAAGCCTGGCATTCCAACTGGAACTCAGTCAATAAAAACATTGAACTGGACCCCAAATACAAACCATTCATACATAACCAGAAGTATCAAAAAACAGAGATGCATAAATACTAGGTGGGATAGACCATCAACACTTTATCATAGACGCACTGACAAAGTCACTGAGCGAGGCGACAAAACGTTTGCTGGAAAAACACACCAGCTTAGCGGACGAACCTACAATCTCACTTGCAATCTTTTTTTACATTACTAGCTAATTACTCTGATATTTCACCCCCCCCCATAGCTTTTTTATCCATTGCAGGTTTTTACATACTTCTTAATCCTCTGGTTTCCTACTAATCTTCACTATGTTGTAGAATTTTCCTTTTGATTGTATGCTGTCTCTGACTACCCTTGTCACCTGTGGTTGCCTCATCCAGCTCTTAGTGTGTTTCTTCTTCCTCGGAATGGTTTCTGCTGTCCCTCCTGGATTAACCCCAGAAACTCCTGTGATTGTCATTTGATCATCTTTCCTGCTAGGCTTCTGTTCCCATCAATGCTGGTCAGCTCCTCCCTCATGTCTTTGTAGTTATCTTTATTGAATTGTAATACTGTTACACCTGATTCCAGCTTCTCCTTCCCAAACTGCAGTGAATTCTATCATTTATGGTCATTGCCCCCTGGGGATTCCTTCACCTTAAGCTCCCTATTCATGTATGCTTCATTACAGATCACTAAATCCAGAATTGTCTGTTCCCTAGTGGGCTCTACAACAAGCTGCTCCACAAAATCATTTGCAGACATTCCACAAATTCCTTTTCCTGCGATCCGCTACCAACCTTATTTTCCCAGTCTATCTTCATATTGGAGACCCCTCTTACATGCTTTTTCTACGTCCTGACTTATTTTCTTCCCCACATCCTGCTAGGAGGCCTGTGCATAATTCCACTCAGAGTGTTTTTTCACCTTTGCAGATCCTCAGCTCTACCTACACAGATTCTCCGCTTTCTAACGCTGTATCACTTCTTGCCATTAATTTAATTAAATTTTTTTATTACCAAGGCAACATCTGCCCTCTGCCCATCTGCCTGTCCTTTGATAGGATGTGCCTCCTCTGATAATTAATTCCTAGCCCTGATCCCCTAACAGTCACATCTCTGTGATTCCCAAACATTGTATCTGCCAATATCAATCTGCATTACAAGCTCATTTACCTTGTTTCATATACTGCACCTTCAGTCCTGTATTGCCTGTCCCTCTTCTCATGTTTGTCCCTTATCTGCTGTACCTAAAGTTAGATTCCTGACCCTTTCAATATGGTCTGTCCTATTATTTATTCTGTAAACTTAGTAACTGCTCCTGAGACCTCCCCACTTGCATAATTTTCCATACAACAGATATCCCCGCATTTAGTTTAAAATCCTATTCACAGCCCCAGTATGTGATTCACTTGTACTTTGGACCCCAGGATGATGCAGATTGAGCCCTTCCCAGCAAAATAGGTCTCTGCTTCCCCAATACTGGTCCTTTTGATTACCAAACTAGCTGACTTGAAGTGAGTTGACATCTGGAAATAACTGTACTTGACCTTCACCAATAGGATAGCTGTAATGCTTGCTACCCTAATATTTACAAACAGTGAAGAAGGTTATTTCATTTTACAATGGAATCTTGATCAGATGGGCTGATGGGCTGAGAAATGGTAGATGGAGTGAATTTAGATAAATGTGAGGTGTTGCCTCTTGGGAAAGTAAATCTTAGCAGGACTTAGACACTTAATGGTAAGGTCCTCGGGACTGTTGCTGAACAAAGAGACCTTGGAGTGCAGGTTCATAGCTCCTTGAAAGTGGAGTTGCAGGTAGATAGGATAGTGAAGAAGGCATTTGGTATGCTTTCATTTATTGGTCAGAGTATTGAGTACAGGAGTTGGGAGGCCATGTTGTGGCTGTACAGGACATTGGTTAGGCCACTGTAGGACTATTGCATGCAGTTCTGGTCTCCTTCCTATCGGAAAGATATTGTGAAATTTGAAAGGATTGAGAAAAGATTTACAAGAATGTTGCCAGGATTGGAGGATTTGAGCTATAGGGAGAGGCTGAACAGGCTGGGGCTGTTTTCCCTGGAGTGTCGGAGGCTGAGAGGTGACCTAATAGAGGTTTACAAAATCATGAGGGGCATGGATAGATTAAATAGACAAAGTCTTTTCCCTGGGGTTGGCGAGTCCAGAAGTAGAGGACATAGGTTTAGGGTGAGAGGGGAAAGATATAAAAGAGACCTGAGGGTAAACTTTTTCATGCAGATGGTGGTACGTGTATGGAGTGAGCTGCCCGAGGAAGTGGTGGAAGCTAGTACAATTGCAACATTTAAAAGGCATCTGGATGGGTATATGAATAGGAAGGGTTTGGAAGGATATGGGCCGGGTGCTGGCAGGTGGGACTAGATTGTGTTGGGATATCTGGTTGGCATGGACAAGTTGGACCGAAGGGTCTGTTTCTGTGCTGTACAACTCTGTGATTCTATAATACTCAAATATAGTTTGATTTCTTCAATATAGGTTACACTTTTTCAGTGTAAAGCTCTTAATGGTTCTAAAAGATTTTCAAACGAATAATATTTTCTCCGAAGTCTACTTATGGTTTTTGAAACAATGTAGATTTATAATTAGACAGAACACAAATGTGTCTTGACTCACTGCAATATGAGGTTGTGATGTAACTGCTGATAGTTTTATTCATTCCTCTACAGTCAGTGTTACAGTTATGGCCGTGTACTGAAGGCATCATCTGGAATAGATTTTAAAGTAGAATGAAAAAGTCATCTGGTTTACCTTGAATTGAACTTTAGATAATCGAAATCTATGTCTATTTATATTTTAAAAAAGGGAATGGAGATTTGAAGGGTAATCTAGTTTATAATTAGATTTGCCAGGTAAGAAGTAATTACCACATCACTTTAGAAGCCGCTATGTTTCCGGTGAGTGTTTAAGAGAGTCACTAATAGAGCCATACCCTTGTGTAGTGGTTAGATGGTTCTTGGATACTGTTCTCCTTAATATGTTTAGTTGGTTATCCGCTATATGCAGGAAATGTAAGGAAACCTAAGGATATGGAAACAGCAAATTTTTCCCATTGTATCTCTTCACTATCCAACTTCTGTTTGTCCACTGTATTCTGATGCCAAACTTGCTTGATAGATTAGTTCAAATATCTTTCATCCTTTGAAACATCAAGTCCTGAGATGGATAAAAATAATCGAGCCTTACTAGTAATAGGGCTGGAGGCTGGTAATGTTCCAAAATGGTAGAAGCCTGTCTTTCTGGTGGATTAGTGTGGACAAGGAAATTAATCTCAGGATTAAGCAACATGTTCAAATGCTAAAAAAACTAATTCACTTCCAGGCCATGTGCTAAAAAGGGAATGGAATTCTTCACTCTTTCGTGGTAAGAAAATGGTCAAAATAGCTTCATTGTATTTCTTGACTGTATATGGGAAAGTTTTGACCCAGGTTTAATCCATTTGAATTGCTTACTGTTCAACACCATTTCAAAATTTCCTTTTCTCTCTAATGTTGTTTGTTGTTTCTTGCCCTGCCTCTTGTGATATCTTTAACTCTGTGTCTGGCTCTTGTTTGCTCACAGAGATATTTGTTGTCTGCACCTCCTTCAGTCATTGGCCAGTGCCTGACACTGGAGTCTGCTTTTGTTGGGCACTGTTGTGATCTCCTCTTTGACATTAAGCCCCTACTACCAGCATCATTTATTTTAGTATCCACCAAGTAACCAGTGTAAGAAAGGGCATTCTTTTAGGAAATACATCCTTTGCTGAAGGTGTATTGGGTTACTGCAGTTGAAATAACTGATATACCATGTTAAGGCCTCTGGTTAACTGCAATAAGAGATGAAACATCTTTGGTAATAAATTGAGGCTTGCCAATACAACTACTGATTGTTTTTCTGAAGTTTAAATATATTGCTGCTCAAGTAGCATTTTTTTTTTACCATTTTCATGCTCTTCCTGACGGTTAGAAGCTGATGCATATTCCTTGCCCAAATTCTGAACACAAAGGGCCAAAGGTATGCTCTACAAGGGCAGCTTGCACACACTTATAGCAACACAACTCACTGTTTCTACCAACATCATCACAGGTCACCTAATTATTAGTTCTGCTTTTGGAACTGGCAGTGCTAAGTTCTACCATTGATTGCAAATCACTTAACAGACAACATAAGGCCTAGTTTTTTAGAAACAAAAATTGTATCCACATGAAGAGTTCTGCTGTGTGGTATTAAAATGCTACTTCAATTTTCATGTTAGTTAAGTATCCCATAGTAGTGAGTGTTAAGAGTTTGTGCACAATATGACGTAAGTTTCTAGAAATCCTTGCTTACAAATTGTTATATCTTGCCAATAATTGTATTTCAATTGAGGAATACTAAAAGAATGAAGAACGTGCGAATATATGGTAATTTTTCATGGCTTTAGAATGTCATCATGTGCTTTACAGCCAATTAAATATTTTTGAAGTAATTTAATGAGGAAACACTGCAGCCAATTTGCACATAAACCTATGGTCCTAGATTACTTAACAGCAATGGATCAAGTAATCTAGGAACGTAGGATCTGTACCCTTCTCTCCATTCAGCTGTTTTTGTCTCGTAACCATTTTCTAACAAAAAATTAATCTTATCCAGGTAATTAAGAGGGGAGTGTTCCAGTTCTCAATACTTTTTGGAGAAAGAAACACTTTCTGAACACTTCCTTCCTGACAGGTTTACCTCTTTTTTAATGTTAGTTGGTCTCAATTCTGTCCCAAGGGAAAGTGTTTTTCTGTGATCACTTTTAGCGTGATTCACAGTCATAAATGAAGAATTTCTTTGTCCTGTCTCTCAAGTAACATAGCTTTTAATCTTGTTTATATGGTTCCTCGTTCTAGTCCCCACAATCATTACAGTGAAGAACAGGGAATCTTGAGTAGTTAATCTATAAGTTAAATCAAATACAGCAGTGATGGCAGGGTGAATGATATATTGCTGCTGGTTACCAATGTGAGCCATAGTGAATGTATCTATAGTAACTACTTGCAGCTGGAGTATATGTTCAAATCCGGACTGAGAGGCTGGCCTCTGAGCTGCTGTCATTGTGTCACATCAGGGAAGACAAAAGTTACCTGACATCTTGCTCCAGAGGATGGTCTCACACCTCAGGCTAAGTAATTCAAAATTGATCTGTGACCAGGAGACAGGAGGGTGAAACTGCAAGTGAAGCTGGTATGAGAAGCCAGTGAGTTAACATTTAGGAGCTTTGGCCTTTACAGTTGTCTAACTGTTAGAATAGTGTGAGAGCGGGATCAGAAAGTTTTAAAAACCAACAAAAAATTATCAAAAATGAATAAAGAAGGAGAATATAAACTTTGAGGGTAAATATTCAAGAAATATCAAGGTGGATAGCAAGAGCTTCTTTAAATATATAAAAATGAAGTGATAAACCAAAGTAAACATAAGTCCCCTCTGAAGAATGAGAGTAGGAAATAATAATTAGGAACCGGCAAATAGCAAATGAATTGATAAATACTTTGCATCAGTTTTCACAGTAGAAAATATTGGTAGTATTCCAAAATTACGAAATAGTCAAGAATCAAAAGAAGGAGAGGAAATATGTACAATGACTATCATTAGGGGAAAGGTGCTAGGGAAAGTAATGGGGCTAAAGGCTTATACATCCCCTGGATGTGAAGGTATGCATATTAGGATATTAAAAGAAGTAGCTACAGAGATTGTGGTTGCACTGGATATAATATTTCAGGAGTCTTTAGATTCTGAAAAAGTTCTAGTAGCTTGGAAAACTGTCAATGTAACACTTGTATTTAGAAATGGAAGGAAATAACTTCAGGCTAGTTAGCTTAATAGGAAAATGTTGAAGTTCATGATAAAGATTGTCATAGCAGAGCATTTAGAAATATGATAAGCATTGCTTCATGAATGGAAAGTTATGCTTGACAAATTTACCAGACTTCTAGTTGAATTTATTTATATTATCCATTTAGTTATTATATATTTGAATTTCAGATGGTTTTTGATACAATACCACACATTAGGCTCCTGAATTAGACAAGAGCCCATGGTATTGGAGATATAGCACGAATATAGGATTGGTTAACTGATAAAAGGCAAAGTTAGGAATAATGGGGGCATTTTCAACATAGTATCTTGTAATTAGTTGAATGCCACAGATATTAGTGCTGGAGTCAAAATTCATTACTCTACATATTAATGACTTAGATTAGGAAAGTGAATACAGTACAGCCAAGTTTATCGATGACACAAAAACAGGTGGGAAGGCAAATGGTGAGGATGACACAAAGAGTCTGCAGGGGGATGCAAACAGGTTAAGTGAGTGGGCAACAACTTGTTAGATGGAATATAATGTGGAAAATATTAGGTTATGCACTTTGGCTCGGAAGATTAGGGAAACTGAATATTATTTAAATGGAGAAAAACTGCAGAAACCAAAGAACGGATGGATTTGGGCATCCTATCCTTGAATCACACAAGACCAGCATCCAAGTTCAAGTGGTAATAAAGAATGGAATGCTGAGCTTCATTTTAAAGGAATTGGAGTATAAAAATAGGGAGGTTTTGTTAAAATTACATGCGGCATGAGTCAGACTACAGCTGATATACCCGTGAATAGTTTTGGGCCCTTTATCTCTGGAAAGATATGCAGACATTGGAAGTCCAGAAAGGTTCACCAGGCTGTTACCAGATAAGAAGAGACTGTCTTGCGAGGAGAGCTTGAGTAGGTTGGATCTTTACTCAGTAGAATTTTGGAAAAATAAGAGGCAACCTTATTGAAACCACAAGGTTCTTAGGGAACTTGACAGGGTGGAAATGAAAATATTATTTCCCCTTATGGGAGAGTTTAGCGTTAGAGGGCATAATCTCAGAATAAGTGGATGCCCATTTAAAACAGGTGAAGAGGACGTTCTTCTCGCAGAGGGTATTGAATCTGTCCTTTACTGCAGAGGGTTGTTGACACCTACATTCAAGGCTGATGTAGATTGTTAATCAGTAAGGGAATAAAGGGTTACAGGGAAAAGGCAGGAAAGAGAAGTGGAGTTTATCAGATCAACCATAATCTCATTGAATGGTGGAGCAGAATCAATAGGCTGAATGATCTACTTCTGCTTCTACATCTTAAGGTCGTAATCACTGGAAGCATTAGTCTCATTGTGCTGACTGATTCCCTTCCACAATTTTAAAGACCTGTCAAATAATCTCTTTATCTTGTCTGTTAACTCAGAACATACCCAGCTTTTAAGTCCCCACATTGCATTTGTATTTCATCAAATTGGGCAGCATCTTACTGAATCTGAGCAATGCTCTTGATTTCCTAGAGAACATTTATTTGTCCCAGAACCTTAAGCAGCATTCAGTGCTCCAACTGTGGCTGTTGAAATTGAGCCATGAGTTTTAGGCGTTAGTTATCTGCTCTATGGAACACTGTGCCACACAGCTGAGTTTTGTGATCCAAGTTCTTTTTTTCCATTAATGTTTTTGGAGAAACAAATATTAAAGAAACATTGAGAAACATATTTTTTCGTAATGCATTTTAACTCATTTAGGATTTAAATCATCATTGATCTAAATGGAGATCAGCTCCATTTTTTAAAGTTGTAGTCTGGGTGACATGTGCATGACCATGCTGTCCATCGATAGCTATTCTGAACAGCACTGGTGAGTTTTCTTATTGACCTGCTAAGGTTGTCGGAGTAATGCTTCTCCCATAGTAGTATTTGATAGACAACTAACTTTCAGAGAAACTGTGAAGTATAGTGTAATCTATGCAATGTTGTGTTCTGCTTCTGTTTAAGTACCCTGGCAAGGCCTTTTTCAAGTTGTAGTTCCTTCCACTCATGTGTAATATTTACATTTCTATTTTGACAGATGTTGGGAACATATGGATAACTATAATGTTGATAATTATCCACTGGTACAATAAAACTATTTACTTGGATCATTAGAAGGAAATGATAGTCTTATCTCCTTGTCTTTGTGATGATAGGAAAATATCAGTTTGCTTTATATTCTCTGAAAGTTTGAAAGGTTCTCCTGGTAGCATTATCGGTCTTCCTGTTTAATCTTGTCTTGGATAATTATTTCTTTTATGCTGGCCATTATGCATGAGGTTTTCAATGCATGTGATTGAACACTGGTAATTGTAACGGCAATATGTGACACCCCATTCTGTTATTTCTTTTTAAAAGGCCATTAACACTGATTTGTTATTTAATCATCTACCACAACAAAGGGGAAAATATCATGCTCTCAGGGGGCTAGCATGAAAGTACCAGGTAATTATACTCCTTACAATAGAAGGATTTGAATGCTTGCAAATTCCACTGTCTGGATAGTTTTGAAAGTACAGAGCTAACAAAATGTAATTCTAGCCTCCTTTCTGAAAGAGCCTATGGTTCCTTTTAAGATAATAAAAATGAAAATGTAGGAGTAAGGAATGATGCTTTTGAATCTTTTATTATTCTGTAGACATTTGTCATTTTGACATATGACCAACAGATGCTGAACATAATGTCAATAATTCTATCCACAAAAAAATGTGAACTGAAAATCTATTTTAAAAATTTCAACATGCCACAAGCAAGAATTGTTTCCTGCAATAGCGATGGTATCATCTATATTAATAGAAGGCAATGGGATCCTGATATGGGCAAAGGGTCATCCAGGTGTGCAGAAGACATAACTAGACTAAGGACAAATTATAACTTGAGAGAGAGAAATAAATTCCTAACCTTCAAAGGCAACTTGATTGTTACTTTGTTATGTGGGATCTCCATCAATAGAGGAATTGAGTATAAAAGCTGGGAAATGTTTCCGACCTTTATAAAGCTGTGGTTAGGCTAAATATATTGTCTTGTTTGGTTACCATACTTTAGAAAGGATCTGAGGGCTCTTGAGAGGGTGCAGAGCGGATTTACCAGATCAGTTCCAGGAAAGAGAGCTTTTTGCTGCATGGTTAAGTTAGATTGAGTTCTCTGACCCTTCTTTAGAACTAGAAGCAGCTGGGAAAAGATGGTGTTTAAGCTGATGACTGGGGCTGTGGATTTGAGGAAAAAGAATCAAAATCATTGGTGAAAGATCTAGAGAGAAGCGAATTTAGTTTTACTTGTAGGGATCCGAAATGCTTGAACCAAAGGTTGGTGGGAGCTCAATTTATTAAATTAATTTCACTGAGTTGGATAGGTACTGAGGATTAAGAACTTAAACATGTATAATGATAAAAAGTAGGATGTGTAAATAAACATAACCACTTTTTCTAAGAACCAGTTCAAACAAAAGGTACTGAATAATCTCCTTCTATAGCGTACATTTTATTCTGACGCTCCACCAACTTGAGTCATTCTTGCTGATGGACATTGAAGTTGCTCACCTAGATTCTTTGTCCTCTCGATACTTGGTGCTTCTTCCAAATGGTGCTCAAATGTAGGAGGACTGATTTATTAGTTATTGTAGGGAGCAATCAGTTGGAGTTTCTTGATTGATCATGAAACTTCATTCGGTCTTGTATCAGTGTCGATTCAACAAGAGGTAACTTGGTGGTTTATTTCATTCGTGTTCCAAAGTATTTAAGAAGGGAACACTTTTTAATTTAATGATATGAACGTTTCTATAAAGGGTGGGAAAAAATATAAAGTTGGTTATCCTGATGGGTTGTGTTCAATCCATTTCAGTTTGTAAACCTGTGAAGGTGAGCTCTAAATAACTATTGACTACTACTTTGTTCATGCGTAAATTTCTCAATCGTCAATAACTTGAATGTGTGATGCTGAGAAAGCTGTAGATGTAGTGGAAGATCTTTATCTCATTGTATTAGTGTAAGGGATTACCTGAATGCAGCACATTAAAGTAAGTGCGACCAGGAGAATTGCACGCATTGTTGCCCATTCTCATGGTCCATTGCAGCTTTTTTTCCACCTAGCCATTTTACACACGCGTACAAAAATGTTATTGTAGCTGTAAGTGTTTGTTGTCAGGACAGAATGTGAGGAGGACGTTTGCTTGCAGTTGAAGTTATTGACCATGTTATAGCATGGCATCCAGCTAAAGTTGTACACAGTCGAGGACACAGACACTCAGGCGTGTTCTCATCACATACCTCAATGATGACTGCCTGATGGCTCTGACCTCCATAATTATGAAGTGCTTCAAGAGGTAAGTCATGGCTCATGTCAGTTCTAGCTTTCCAGCCCGCCTTGATCCCTCACAATTTGCCTACTAGTGCAACAGGTCTATGGTGGACACCATTTCCCTACCCCTACAGAACATCTGAATAACAAAGATACTAATGTCAGGCTTCTACTTATCAACTCTGCCTTCAACACTTTGGTCCCAATCAAACTAAACTCCAAACTCTGAGACCTAGATCTTGGCTCCACTCTCTGCAACTAGATCCTCAGCTTCCTAACCCACAGACCTCAATTAGTGAAGATAAACAACAGTACCACCCCAGATAATCCTCAATACCAGCATCCCACACCCATGCATTCACAGCACCCTACTGTACTCCCTGTACACTCATGACTGCATGGCCAAATTTCACCCAAGTGCCATCTATAGATTTGCTGATGACACCGCCATTGTTGACTGGATATCAAACAATGACGAGTCAGAATGCAGGAAGGAGATAGAATACTTGCTGTTGTGGTGCAAAGATAATAATCTTTCCATCAATGTCAGCAAAGCTAAAGAATTGGTCATTGACTTCAGGAAGAAAGGAGGAAGACATGCCCTGATCTACCTCAATGGAGTTAGGTGGAGAAGGTCGAAAGCATCAAGATCCTAGGAGCAACAATAACCAACAATCTGTCCTGGTCTTTCCATGTAGATGTGATGGTCAAAAAGGCACAACAATGCTTTTACTTCCTCAGGGGGCTAAGGAAGTTTGGCATGACCATAAGGACCCTCACCTACTTTTACAGATGCAACATAGAAAGCATTCTATCTGGGTGTACTACGAGAACTGATCAGCCCAGGATTATAAGAAACTACGGAAAGTTGTGAACACAGAGCAGAGTATCACGCAAGCCAACCTCCCATGGGCTCCATCTACACTTCTCCTTGCTGCAGAACAACAGCCGACATCATCAAAGACCACTCCCACCCCAGTTATACTCTCCTCCAACCTCTTCCATCAGGCAGGAGATATAGAAGATTCAAGAACAACTTCTTCCCTACTGTTATTAGATTGCTGAAAGGACCTTTCTAATTTCAAATCTAATGTTGATCTTGCTTTTGTGCATCTCCTGTGCAGCTGTAATGTCCTTGTATGTTATGGTCTCCCTGTGCTGCCCACAAAACAAAACCTTTCACTGTAGTTAGGTACACTTAAGTATATGTGACAACAACAATTCCACTGACCCAGCTGTTAATGGTTAAACATTCAGGTGCCATGTTTAAAATAACACCTGGACAGACAATACCTTCTTGCAAGCAAGCAGCATCATTTTGTCCATCTGGGAGAATTTGTATTTGAACTGCTGCTACCCCTCCCTTCTCTCAATTCACCACCTATGAACCTGGAGTTGGATGTCATCTATCTGCAACCTCCCTCAGTCATTATAGACCTTCCCTTCACCTTCAACCCTGTCTCTAAACCATCCATCATTACCCACAAATCTCAAGGCATTTGTTTCTGAGTTGCTGTTGACTTAATTGCAAAGGTACATTTTAATCTGTTGACCATGTCTTTTAAAGAGTATGCCTGACACGTTAATACATTAAAAATGCATTTTCATTGCCTGCTGTCAGGACCCACCATCTGCTTTTAATACATGACTAACTTACTTCTCAACTTTCCTAGTGCCATCAGGAGGTTTTGACTCCCTCACAATTAAGTGTCATACCTGCTTTGTTTCCACTGCTGGAAGCTTCACTGGATTTTGCCTATGTGCTACACCCAATCGATCCAGTACGCTAAGTACAATTGAGGGCAGATAGGCATATTGCTTTTGCAGGGATACATATGATCGCTTAGGTTCGGAGATATAAACTTTAAACAGCAACAGTTGTGACTCAAAATAATTTTGATCCAAGGTGACAGTGAAAGTTATAATCCATTCAAGGCTTCTTAATTCCTTTTCCATTTGAATGCCAATTCTGGATTTTATTGCTGCATACCATTCTGATTTAGTTGCAAGCAATGTTGAGTACTTCTGCAGCATATCCCTCATCGCATTTAACATTTTTTGCAGCTTTGAAGATTTGAAATGAAACCATCTGGCAACTTAGTTCGGTGATGCGTTGTGCTTATGTCTGTCTCATGGGAATCAGCAGAAGTCTGACTTCAGTAAAATAACAGATGAGATTTGGAAAATTCAGCTGATATGTGGGTTAGACGCTGGAAAAAGTAATTTGTTTCTGTTTTATTTAGCTGTGCTTTCTTTGTTTTATTTTATTGGTACAGCCATTTTCTGGTTGATATATTATACAATTAAATGACTGCTTCTCACACCGATGCCGAGCTATTGATCCAGTGGTTGAGGTTTTTTCAGGCAAATCAGAATCTAAGATAGAATTTGTGGTGGACAATATAAAATTGACAGGATCAGAAGGCTTACTGGACCTGAAGTGCTAACTCTGCTTTCTCTCCACATGTACTGTCAGACCTTCTGAGTTTCTCCAGCCATTTCTGTTTTTGTTTCAGAAATTAGCATTAATAGCAAAGAAAGGTGTCATTGAGAAACGGAAGATGGAAATGGACTAGCATGCCAGCTTTAGAAGAATTTTGCGGGATAAGAGTGAAGCAAATAGAAAAATTATTTTCACAAGAAATTATGACAAATTTATATTCAAACTGATCACCTTGTATGAATTTTCTAATGCAAAATGGACTTCAAAGTTACCACTTTAATGCTTAATTTTGATCAATTTGAAATATTTGTTTTTTAACTAGTCATCCTCACCAAATATCCATATTTTCTAGAATATTTTGTTGTCACATCTTGCAGATGGATTGCATGTAGTTTCAGTCTGTTCTTTGACAGTTAGTTTCTGCCAGAAACATAATGCTAAATAACATGTAGGCGTGGCTTAGAAGTGTCACTGTTTACAATTGAATCTATTTTTTCATCAACAAGCATATTGGAATTTAAAACTAAAACAAAAAGGTAGCAGTGTTAAGGTGCTCACTCTCATTATAAAGAGCACACTTTGCACTCCATGTGCAATACAAGGATTGCACTTCACTTCAAACATGCTTGTGAGAAGGGAGTTGACCCATTGTGATACTCTGCCCCTCAACTAGGTCCTTGATCTAGTCCTTATCCTTGACTGATTCTAAACCAGTTCATTTATTTCCATCCTTCCCTAAGACAACTCAGCTAGGCCTACTCCTTGCCCTTTTCCCTAAGCCCTGCATATTTGCTTGAGGTGCTCAACTGATTCCCTTTAAAAAGCCATGATTGAATCATGGAAATTATGGAGCAGTGATGGTCCAGTGGTATTATCGCTAAGCTATTAATCCAAAAACTCAGCTAATGTTTTGGGGATCAAAATTTGAATCATGTCACAGAAGGTGGTGAAATTTGAATTCAATAAAAATTAGCTGGAATTAAGAATCTATTGATGACCACAAAATTATTTTTGATTGTGGGAAAAATGCATCTAGGAAGGAAATCTTCCATCCTTGCCTTGTCTGACCTACATGGGACGACAATGTGGTTGAATCTCAACAGCCCTCCGAAATAGCCTAGCAAGCCTCTCAGTTATATCAATCGCCAACAAAGAAATGAAACAGATGGATCATCTGTCATTGACCTAAGCACTGGAAAAGACAACCATAGAAGCAACCCTATTGACCCTGCAGTCATCGTTACTAACATCTGGGGACTAATGCCAAAATTGAGAGAACTGTTTCACAGATGCGTCAAGCAACAGCCTGATGTAGTCGAACTCATTGATTCATATCTTACAGACAATGTCCCAGACACCAGTACCACCATTCTTGGCTATGTCCTGAACAACCAACAGGACAGACCCAGCAGAGATGGAGGTACAGTGGTATACAGTCTGGAGCAAATTGACGTGGGAGTCAATAACATTGACTCTGGACCTCATGAAATCTCATGGCTTCAAGTTAAGCATGGGCAAGGAAACCTCCTTCTGATTACCGCATAGAGTCCTCCTTCGGCTGATGTATCAGTACTTGAACAGCACATAGAGAGTGACAAGGGCACAAAATGTACTCTGGGTGGGAGATTTCAATGTCCATCATCAAGAGTAACTTGGCAGCGGCAGTACTAACCTGGTTAGGTCCAAGAGGACACTGCTACAGACCCAGTCTAGCAGTTGATGGTCGGCAAACCAACAAGAAGGAAAAACATGATTGATCTCATCCTTACCAATCTGTCCATGACAGTTTTGGAAAGAGTGACCACTCCACAGCCCTCATGGAGATGAAGTCCCTCCTTTACATTGAAAATACCCTCCACCATGTTGTGTGGCACTATCACTGTGCTAAATGGAATAGACTTCAAACAGATCTAGCAACTCAAGACTGGACATTCATGAGGTGCAATGGGTCATCAACGGTAGCAGAATTGTACTCTGGCCTGGCATATACCTCGCTCAACCTTTAACATCAAGCCAAAGAATCAACCTTGGTTCAATGGAGAGTGCAGAGTCAAAAAGAATGGCGCTAGGAAAACACACCTGGGCAGGCAGCATCCGAGAAGCAAGAGAGTCAACATTTTGGGTATAAGTCGACTCACCTGATCCTCGGATGCTGCCTGACCTGCTGCACTTTTCCAGCGCTACACTTTTCGACTCTGACTCTCCAGCATCTGCAGTTCTCACTTTCCCCTCAACGGGGAGTGCAGTAGTGCCTGAAAAGAACAACACCAGACATACCTAAAAATGAGGTGTCGACCTCATGAAGCCACTAAACAGGAATACTTAAATGCCAAATAGCATAAGCAGCAAGTGGTAGAACTAAGCATCCCACTAGCAACAGATTTGCAGTCCTGCCATATGCAGTTGTGAATGGTGGTGGACAAAACAAAAAGCAACTCACTGGAGGAGGAGGCTCCAAAGATATCACCAGTGTTGGAAGAGCCTTACGCATCAATGCAAAAGATGAGGCTGAAACATTTGCGGCAATCTTCAGCTAGAAGTGGCAAGTGGATGATCGATCATGGCCTTCTCCAGTGCTCCCCAGCATTTCAGGTACCGGTCTTCCGCCAATTCGATTCACTCCACTTAATGCCAAAAAATAGCTGGAGGCACTGGACAGTATAAACTCTATGGGTCCTGACAACATTCAGGCAATAGTACTGAAGATTTGTGCTTCAGAACTTGCTGTTGCCCTAGCCAAGCTCTTGCAGTACAGTTACAATACTAGCATCAAACAACATTAAAGAAGCTTGACACCATCGGGACGGAGTAACTTGTTTGATTGGCCTCTTCCTCGTTGCCCTATTAGATATTCTTCCTAAAATGTCAGCAGTTCAGGTCAAACTAATATTTATTAAGGTTCATCATAAATTGCTTTTTTATTCTATTTCTCTGTTTATTAAGACCACGATTCCATAAATCTTTTTTATCTTTTTTTTTCCAAATGGTCCTGCCATGTTCATACACCTTTCCTGTCTCATTAGCAGCATGGCTTTTACGTGCCTCAATCTCATGTGCTGGAACCTCTGCCGGCCCATCGGTTTCTTTAAAATCTTCCTTGAAATCTACTTTGTTGATTAAATTTCTGGTTATCCCATTTAGTATGTTACCTTTTTTCTTGATAACAAATATTTTAAGCACACCTTGTTATATTAAAGTCACTTTGTAAATGTAATTGTCGTTGCTTTGACTAGTTATGCTTCCCATAATTAGTATTAATATTTTGAGCTGTGATTTGCTTTTTCTTATGTTGTAATTTTGTATTGCTCGTTTTTAAAATTCCTCTCACAAAGTGGAGTTAGGAAAGGTAAAAGAAATGACAAATGGCACAAAGGATTGCCATATGGCAGACTGAACAAAGTTATTAGAGTTGCTATCTGTCTTGTGACTGGATTAATTGAATCCAAGAGTCTCTATAATGATAAAACTTTATCTATTTTTGTGGCAAACTGAGGAATGTGAAATTGTTGAGCTATTTTGATTTTAAATGGTTTGTTTGTGCTAATTTCTAATAGGGTTCACTTATCAAATGTAAACAATTGTGACATTTCTCTGCCAGATGCCCTGTCAGTTTCACCTGCTATGAAAATGGAAGAAATTGAAATTTCTAACTGATATTAATTTCATGCAAACTGGAATCAAACATTGTAGAAGAAAAATCTAGAAGATGGCAATAACATATTCTTGGTTGGAAACGCAATTTCTTGTTGCAAGGTCCGGAGTTGAAACAAATCATGAATTATGAGGAGAGATTGAGTAGGTTGGGCCTGTGCTCATTGGAATTCAGGAGAATGAGAGGTAACCTTATTGAAAAGTACAGACTTTTTTAGGGGACTTGACAGGATAGATGCAAAACAGTTGTTTCCCCTTGTGTGAGAACCTAGGACCGGAGGACATAATCACAGAGTAAGAAATTGCCCATTTAAGACACAGGTGAGGAGGAATTTCTTTTCTGAAGGTAATGAATCTGTGGAATTCTTTACTGTAGATAGATGTAGAGGCTGGGCCACTGAGTATTTTCAAGGCCGTGATAGTTTTTCTTTAGTCAACAAAGAATCTCAGGTTATAAGGTAAAGGCAGGCAACTGGAGTTGAGGATTATCAAATTAACTAAGATCTCATTGAATGGTGGAGCATACTCAATTACCCAACTTCTGTTCCAATTTATTCAGATCTTAGGTCTGTAACAACCTGAGTACCACAAAGTGTGGCAGCAACCTCACATTATTGCATTATTGTTGATGCAGAAAGGCTGTTTCCCTTGGCTCTGGTGTCTAAAACTCATGGACACAATCTCAGAATAAAAGAATTGACATTTAAGACTGAGATGATGAGGAATTTCTTCAATAAGAGGGTGGTGCATTTTTGGAATCCTCTACTGCAGAGGGTGGTGGATGCTCAGTCATTAATCAAAACAGAAATTGGTTGATTACTAATTACATCAGGGGATAGGGAGTTTGCGCATAACATTGTATTGAGGTGGATGATCAACTATGGCGGCATATTGGTAATGTCACTGGACCAGTAATCTGGAGCTAAAGGCTGGGGACATAGGCTCAAATTGCACCATGGCAGCTAGTGAAATTTGAAATAAGTGAAAATCTGGAATTAGTAATTGCAACCAAATAACTATTACCAATTCTCATTTAAAAAAAAACTTCATTTGGTTCACTAATGTTCTTTAAGAAAAGAAATCTGATGTCCATACTTGATCTGGCCTACATGTGACTGCAGGTCAACTGTTTGACTCTTAACCATTCTTAGGGCAATAAGTGATCGGCGATACATGTTGGGCTTGTCATCAAGAGGCATATTAATTTTAATTTAGAAGTGAAATTTGGAAGAGGCACCATTGAAACATTGTTGAATGAACAAATGCACCTTATGACAAAGGAAGGGATCTTGCAGGGTTTCACCTTTGTTTGAATCAGATGGGTATATTCGTGTGTTGTAATTCTACATTCCCGAAGGCAGAATGGCACCAAATTTGACAAGGATTTAGTTCTGTTCAAAAAAATGCTGAAAATACTCAGTATACCTGGCAGCATCTGTGGAAAAAGAAACGATTAAAGTGTAATAGTGGCTCCTTCAGAGCTGGATAATAGAAATGGTTTATGCCACCCAAAAAATGGAAGTGGGGGAGAACTAAATGGAAGGTCTGGCGTGGAGCAGAGGGTGGGATGGATGAAGTCGAAACATGTCATGAAACCAAAGGGAATGGACATGGTTATAGTAAAGCTACAAAGCATTTGTCCAGAATGAGTGTAAATGGCAGAATTATGAACAGCTCTGTCTGAAAGCAAAAGTTCAAAAGCAAATTCAAACCAGCATATGTGTGGGGTGGTGGGGTGGGGGTGGGTGGTGAACAGTGGGGGAGGTGGGAGGATGGGAATCAAAATGGGGGAAGAGTGTGGCTGTCCATGGTTTGAAATCACTGAAGTCAGTGTTGAGTCCACAGTGTAAAGTGCTAACTAGGAAAATAAGGTGGTATTCTTCAAATTTGTACAGGACATTACTGGAATGGTGCAGAAGGCCCAGGATAGAAATGTGAGTGCAATAATAAGTTGACGAATTAAATGGCAAGAAAATAGAAAGTCAGGATAATGATTGTGAATTAAATGGGGGTGTTCTGTAAAACAGTCATGAGTTTGCATTTGGTCTCCTCAAAGTAGAGGAAACCACATTGTGAGCAGCATATATGTTATACTAAATTATAAGAAATGCAAGTAAATTGCTACATCACTTGGAATTCTGATTCTGTAAATTGAATAGAGGTTTTGAGTGAATGATGTGAAAATTATGTTAGTTGTGTTTGTAGCTGTGCATGCATGTGTGATCACAGCAGCTAGAAAACCTGATGAAGAGGTATTCACAAGTTCCTGAGATCAGTGAATATTGGATTTGAAAATGTTAAGGTTATGTAGTGAGGCATTTACCAAGGGCAGCTATATTTCTTGTAACTTGCTTGATTGTCACTTGAAGCTGTGGAGGAAATTTTTTAATTGACCTTAAATTATGCAAGGATATTTTGCCTCCCAGCATTGAGCATTTCTGGCAGTTTGGAGTGTCTGTATCTGTAATGAACTGCCCAGGGATAGATGCATGTTGGTGTTTGCTTTCTAAGTTCACAAGTAACGTCCAGAAAACCAATATTTTTCAACAACAAATGGGGTCCCAAACACTCCTGAAGATAATGGTTTGTATGTACTGCAGTATGAAAGCTTTGTATTGTACTTTTCTTTATTCCAGACCCTGTTATGACACTACAATTACTTTCAAAAAACAATAGGGAAATGCAATTGTCTGTCATTTGGTAGTAAATTGGCCTGAACTGAAAAAATGGCAGGCATGTCAATCTTTAGATGCATCTCTTTACTTCTAGTGCGCCAAGTGCTTTAAGAGTGGAAGATCATAACTGCACACATTAAATGAGCTATTGTTTGATTTTGTTTGGTCATTAAAGTAATGAACTACACCTAATTGAAGGATTGTGGGAGCCTTAACATTAAAAAAAATTAACATGAATGCACAACCAGTGAAGATTTGCATAATCTGGAAAATGACCAGCCCTCTTTCACTATATTTTAAAAGATTGCATGAATTCATTCTGTCCTTTATATGAAGAATTACGAACATGCAAGTCTTTCTGAGTTTTGAAGCTAGAATTTGCATGCCAGGAGTGTTTGGAGTCCCTCCGCAACAAAATTCCATATAATATTTTTTCAAGTATGAAATTTAAAGTGTATGGTCCTTTTAAATTGTTTTGTTTTGTGTGGCTGCAAAGACACAGGGCCATTGCCAGAGAATTTCAGGTTGCTTCAGGGCCACACATCTTAATGGGGACCTGGCTCATAGCACAAGTTGAGGGTGTGGGAGGTGTTACAGCATTGCCATTGGCCACAGGGTATAATTAGTGCATGATGAGTTTACATAGCATTTCTCCTAAGTGATTTTGGATTAGATCTTTTCTGTTTACTTTCAGTATTTTAAAACTCAACTTTGATTTTGTTATTCCTGGCACTCCATTGTGGTTTTCCTGGTATATATCTCAGGTCTAGCCCCATGATCTGTTCATCATCTGGCCCAATCCCTCCAGCCAATAGGCCTTTTGGGGAAATCAGAAACACAGATACCTTTGGATGTACCTACAACAACCTTTTGTGATTCCACTAATATCTCAGTATTATTTCACAGGTTTTAAAATAAAAATCCTTTAACTGTTAAAAATGAGTGGAAATTGGTTTCAACAGAGATGTATTTTCAAGTACGTTCTTCACTTTCTGTGAAGCTGTTGTAAGTACAGTATTATTCCGACAAACAAACAAAGGAAATACCGCTTTATACGGATATGTGTGTGGTCACAAACACAAAGAATTGTGTTTTGTTCCACCCTGTCTGCACAAAAGCTTGCTGTAAACAAAATGGGAAGAAAGCAGGATGTTGGAAGTGTTAAATCATGTTTATGGAAGGACTTTCAGGCCTCTTGTCATGATATGCTTTTTGAGTACCTCTGAGACAGTGGCCAGAGAAATTGCCTCAACCGATGTGTTGTCTCAATTTTGCATTTTACTTTTGTATTTCAGAAAGATGTATTGATCTCAAAACTTCACTCGCATTCCTTCACTGTTTTTAAAATTGACCGTGCAATAGTTTTTGGTGAACTTAAATACTATAGCCATAATTTGTTAATGCGTTCATATTTAAAGATATATTAGTATACTGTACAGTACAAATTTTATTTTGTGAATGTAAAGAATTGCAATGTTCCTAATGATCTTTAACTGTATTTCAATAACATCAAGATTGTTGCTTTGTCAAAACATAGATGTGATCCCTTCTTACTGAAATGACTTTGCAGAATGATCTTCACAAAATGTTTTTTTTCATGCTCTGATAAATGATCTCTGAATTCAAAATTGGTTAGTACTGCACCTGACTATGTAACTTCAGGAAGCTAAATAAATTCACTTCCCAGTTGGTCAAACTTGAAAGTCCTCCAGAGCAATGACCATAAAAAGGCATTTTGTAAGTAATTGTGTTTTGAAGTATTTGTTTGGTTTCTCAATAAACTGATTAATGATCCTTGCAACAATGTTTCTTCAAAATGCTCAGACATGAAAGGAGCAAGGTCAGGTTCCAATTTCCTCCTGAGTTAGTCTTAATGCTGTACATGGCAGTTCATTTCAGTGTTAGTGCATTTGATAGCTTTGAAATCTGGCAATTTTGATATGATTGAAGATGCAATTGAAATGAAAGGTAAACAAATGTTAAATTCCACCTTCTAGATGTACCTAGGATTTTTTGAAAATCAATACAACAGTAGTTGCATTTTAAATGTAATCACTTTGGGTATGGATCAGTAATGTCTGATTTTGACAGCTTACAGATATATCAAGAAAGCTTTGCGTCATAGCTCTTTAAAGCTGTATTGAATGCAGTATGATAATATTACATTCACAGACTATGATTAACTTGCTTCTTTCGTAATTTAAGGACAGGTTGTGGACATGACAATTGCTTGGAGCATAAGGAATGTTCCAGCAGTGTCCAGGGACTGCAAATGACGTCTGTATAATTTGTATCCATCTTGACAGTGTTTGTGTGAAGCAAGTAATGGTGTACTTTTAGATGTCTCGCAACTCAGGCTGATATTGGAGTGAATAGTCCTAAAGAGGTACTTGCGATAGTTACAGAGTCATAGAGATGTACAGCATGGAAACATGCTGACCAGATATCCAAAATTAATCTAGTCCCATTTGCCAGCACTTGGCCCATAATCCTCTAAACTCTTCCTTTTCATGTACTCATCCAGATGCCTTTTAAAGTTTGTAATTGTACCAGCCTCTACCACTTCCTCTGGCAGCTCATTCCATACACAACGCCACCCTTTGTGTGAAAACAATTGCCCCTCAGGTCCCTTTTAAATCTTTCCCCTCTTTCACTCTAAAACTGCTGTCTAATTCTGGACTCTCCCAACCCAGGGAAAATACCTTGTCTGTTTACCCTATCCATGCCCCTCATGATTTTATAAACCTCTCTCAGGTCACCCTCAGCCTCCAATGCTCTGAGGAAAACAGCCCATACTTATTCAGCCTCTCCCTATAGCTCAAACCTTCTAACTCTGGCAGCATCCTTGTAAATCTTTTCTGAACCTTTTCAAGTTTCACAACGTCCTTCTGATAGGAGGGAGACCAGAATTGCACACAATATACCAAAAGAGGCCGAACCAATGTCCTGTATAGCCAAAACATGACCTTCCAACTCCTGTACTCAGTGCTCCGACCAATAAAGGAAAGCATACTAAATGTTTTCTTCACTATCATATCTACCTGAGACTCTACTTTCAAGGAACTATAAATGTGCATTCCAAGGTTTCTTTGTTCAGCAACACTCCACAGGACCTTTCCATTAAGCATATAAGTCCTGCCCTGATATGGCTTTCCAACCTTATATTTATCTAAATTATACTCCATCTGCCACTCCTTGGCCCATTGGCTCATCTGATTAAGATCCCGTCATACTCTGCGGTAACCTTGTTTGCTGTCCACTACACCTCCAATTTTGATGTCATCTGCAAACCTACTATATTCACACCCAAATCATTTATATAAATGACAAAAAACAATGGACCCAGCACTGATCCTTGTGGCACACCACTGGTGACAAGCCTCCAGTCTGAAAAGCAACCCTCCATCACCACCCTTCTACTTTCAAGCCAGCTCTGTATCCAAATGGCTGGTTCTCCTTGTATTCCATGTGATGTAACCTTGTTAACCAGTCTACCACGAGGAACTTGTCAAATACCTTACTGAAGTCCATATAAGTCACGTCCACTGCTCTACCCTCATTAATCCTCTTTGCTACTTCTTTGTAGAACTCAATCAATTTGGTGTGACATGATTTCCTACGCAAAAACCATGCTGACTATCCCTCATCAGTCCTTCCCTATCCAAACACATGTAAATCCTGTCCTTCAGGATTCCCTCCAACAACTTGCCCACCACTGATGTCCGACTCACGGGTCCACAGTTCCCTGGCTTTTCTTTACCACCTTTCTTAAATAGTGGCACCACGTTAGCCAACCTCCAGTCTTCCAGCACCTCACCTTTGACTATCGATGATACAAATATCTCAGCAAGGGGCCTTGCAATCATTTCCCTAGCTTCCCACAGAGTTCTAGGGCACACCTGATCAGGTCCTGGGAATTTATTCACCTTTATGTGTTTTACGGCATCCAGCATCACCTCTTCTGAAATATGGACATTTTTCAAGATGTCACCATCTGCTTCCCCACATGTTCTTCTCTACAGTAGACATTGATGCAAAGTACTTGTTTAGTATCTCCCCATCTCTTGCAGTTCCACACATAGGCTGCCTTGCTGATCTTTGACAGGTCCTATTCTCTCCCTAGTCACCCTTTTGTCCTTAATGTATTCATAAAATCCTTTTGGATTCTCTTTATTTGCCAAAGCTATCTCATGACTCCTTTTTGCCATCCTGATTTCCCTTTTAAGTTTATGCCTACTGTCTTTATACTCTTGCAAAGATTATCTCTTCTGTCTCTACCTGACATATGCGTCCTTCTTTTTCTTAACCAAAACCTCAATTTCTGTAGTCATCCAGCTTTCCCTACACCCACCAGCCTTTCCTTTCACCCGAACAAGAATATACTTTCTCCAAACTCTCATTATCTCATTTTTGAAGGCTGTGCATTTTCTAGCCGTCCCTTTACCTGCAAACATCTGCACCCAATCAACTTTAGAAAGTTTTTGCTTCTTACTGTCAAAATTGGCCTTTCTCCAATTTAGAACTTCAACTTTTAGATCTATCTCAGATTTAAAATTAACAACTGATCCTGCATGCACTATCACTTGTGAAAGAGTTCCAAACATCATCTTACTGATTATTTTTTGTTGATGGCAGTAGGTATTCAATAATAGATCTTTATAGGCACTGCTAGTCTGTCGTAGAGAGGAAAAATGGGTGGACAGCTGTGTCACTTATTGGAAAGTGATTTTGCCTGAAACTGTACACGTGGATCATATGTCCTGAACCTAAATGATGGGACTAAAGACAATCTGTATAGAGCTGCTTATAGATTAAAGATGATATGGTTCCTGTTATGCTGTATTTTACAAAAGAATAATGTTTCATTGAGGAGGATTAGTTCTTAAAGAAGTTAGACTTCTACTGTATTGCTATTTACTTGACTTCTTGATTTAATGTTTCCCTGTCATTAACCTCTTCTACTGTTTTGTTTAAAACACTCTCCACATTCTAGTTCAATGACTAGCCAATTACTGGTTATAGCAGGAACCAGGTGAATGCCATCCCAACTCCCACCTTCCCCATAAGGGTTCTGCGGTGCAGTGGTAATGTGCCTCTGTGCCTTACCTACTCCAGATGTGTCATAACATGTTTAAACCGGTTGACTTAAAATAAAGTCCCATTTTCCCCATGTGATTGTCTTCATGAATTAAAATCCATTTCTCCCACACTGAACTATGAGCCATCCTTTCAGTTTATCACCCTATGCAACTTTACTCATGGCTCGGTTAGTAAGATAGAAAATATCACTTTGGTGGTTTTGTTTTCTAATTTATCTCATAGCTTCTCATATTCCCTTAACAAAACCATTTTCTTATTGCTACATAAGTTGGTACCCACATGGGCCATAATAACAGGATCTTTCCACTCCCACCCCAATCATTCCCTAGATGCAAGGAGATGTCCATAACCTTGGCTGTGATAAGGTCTGAAGCCTTCAGTTGCACACAATAGTATCAATTCCCCCTAACTGTACTGTCCCCTACTACAATCACAGTCCTATTTTATTTCTCCCATATGAATGGTTCCCTGCATCGCTGTGCTGTGGTGAAATTGCTCCTCCACCCTCTAGTCCTTACTCTTATGCACACAAGCTGTAAGAGCCTCAAAACCTTTTGGAGAATTGCAAGACCTGAGTCTGCTGTTTTGCAATCTTTTGGATCTCTCACTCTCACTCTCAGACACAAGTTCCTATTCCTTCGCATTTACCAAATCTTAACTATCTAGCCTTTGGGTTGTGACTGCTACTAGGGCAAAATGTCCAGTAACTCTCCAACTTTCTGGACATTGCAGTACATGAAGCTCAGACTCTAGCCTATCAACTGTGAGTCAAAGTTTCTCAATCTATATGCACTTACGGCAGAGTGATTGTTATCCATCACACAGGTAGCAATCAGCTCCACATTCTACAGTGGCTACGTATCACCTGCTCGAACACCTTCAAACACTTTGTTCTGATTCTGTGTCCTGCTGCAACCAATGTCTCTGACTAAATCGGACTCTTTGCATGCTTGGCATACTCAGTGGCTGACTTTCCCACATCAGGGTGGCACTGTGGCTTAGTGGTTAGCACTGCTGCCTCACAGAACCAGGGACCTGGGTTTGATTCCAGCCTCTGGCGACTGTCTTTGTGGAGTTGCACGTTCTCACCGTGTCTGTGTGGGTTTCCTCCGGGTGTACTGGTTTCCTCCCACAATCCAAAGATGTGCAGGTTAGGTGAATTGGCCATACTAAATTGTCCATTGTCTGCAAGGATGTGTGAGTTATGTGCATTAGCATGGTAAATGTAGAGTAATAGAGTACGGGAATCAGTCTGGGTGGGTTACTCTTTGGAGGGTCAGTGTGGACTTGTTGGGCCAAATGGCCTGTTTCCGCACTGTAGGGATTCTGTGTGTTTAATCTCTCTGTCACATAGACATTGATCTCTAAAACATTGCCTGCCTCTGACCCAACTTCAGCCCAACTGCTGTGGAAGCTCCTATTTGTGACACAACTATCTCCAGTCTCAATAATTATTTTCCTGATTGGCCTCCCATCTTACCCCTCCATAACATTCAATTTAGTCAAAATTCTGCTTCTGATATCTGACCCTGCACGAAATGTCATTTACCTATCACCCCTGTGCTTGCTGATCTGCATTGCAGTTTCAATTCTTATTTCTGTGTTCTAATTATTCTATGATCTGGCACCCACCAGTACTTTGGTCTTTAAAACCTTATTAGGAATTACATTTGATTTTATATGATCTCTAATTTTCTTTGACAATTAATTTTGCATGCTCCTCTTTTGGTGTCCTGGGTTCCATATTATCAATTCCTTCTCTCAATCCTCTGCTTCAACTCCTGCATCTCTCTCGTTGAGAATCCCCCTATACCCACTTGTATGGCCAAGCTATTTATTATTCCTTGTAAAAGCTCCTACATTTATTTTGGCGTGTTCCTTTTGTTTATGTCACTGCAGAGCACCTTGAAATGTTTTGTTGTGCTGAATGCATAATTGTAGAAGTGCTAAGTCTATCCACAAATTATGTCCTTTGTTGTATATTTACAAAAATTTACAAAAACATCTCACATTTCTGGAACTTCAAACAATTATGGGTGAAATCTTATGCGTGTTTAAATGATATAGCAAGACGTGTAGCAGAATTGGGCAAGACGTCTAGCTAGGTACTTCTTGATGTCAAGATCATCTTGACCCATCTTTTATGTTTTTTGGAAGTTGCATGAAGACATTCTAACTGGGCTGCAGTGAATTGCCAATTGACTGCAATTAATGCTTTTTAAGATCCTTGTTGATGGACTCCCAACTTGCTTAATTGAAATTCCAGTTGTAATCTTACCAACCCAACAAACTAGACATTGAGAAAACCTGACATGGAAACCAGAGAGATTGCTTCATGGGTTGAACACATTGCTTGCGCCCATTTTTGACACTGGACACCGATTTCTCAGAGGCTCCAGCTGTACAAATCCCATATCTACAAGTACCAGCATCGAAGAAGCTTGTCATATTTGTCAGCAGACCTTTGTTCAGGGCTTATCGGCATAGTAAACCAACGGCAGCCCCCAATTCCATCCAAGCCCTGCTCAGTGAAGTCAGAGTCCAAATCCTCTTCTTTTGAGGGATGAGGAGCCAAATGATGGATAACACATGACTCATCTTAATTCTTTCTGCCCATTTTGGGCTATTTTCTTCTTGAACTGAGATAGAGTCAGGTATTATGGAAGATGAAAAGGTCCCAAGCAGATGAGTAGGCACTGCAAAAGGCATATAGGTTGGAGTGGGTGAAGGTGAGTGGGAAAGATGTTGCAGGCAACAGCTAGCTTGGGAAAGCATATACCTTGATAGGAGATGGGTACAGTAGCAGAAGCAGAATGGGTGTAAGGCATTGAGGAGAAGTTAGTCACACTTAATACTGGCTGAGTGGAGAAGGTCATTGATCTTCTTCTTATAGTGCTGTACATTCCACCAGACATCTGAGATTGTTTTAACCGGGTGACAAGCTCTGACGAAGCAGGCACGATCTGGTGTTGTTGCCTTCACTGCTGATCTTGGCCAACATCCTGTTTTGAAGGGTCAAAGCCAGCGGCCCATTGTCATGTGTGCACCACCTGTCCAGCAGTGGCTCCAGGATCGTGTCTGCATAGTGGGGCACCACCTGGGGCAAAAGTCAGGAGCCTGCAGGGCTTTTTGCAGCAGTGCAATAAACCCTACTGCAATTGCTGGGCAGAATTGAATATAGTCACCTAGTAACTCTCAAGTCATTGCAATTCACAGAATGTTGACTTCTCTATTACAACTGCAGTAACAGTACTCTGGACTAGCAGTACCAGGTTATTTCACAATGGTGTTTTAAAGTTGGTCCCTGTGCCGTGGATACTAGTCAATTTTGGTGAATATTAGGATATCCGGTGAGTGACAAGTTCTGCTAATGATGTGCGGTAAGATAGAGTTGAAATTGGATGTGATACATACAGTAGGGATGGGAAAGGCAATTAACGCAGCAAGTTTGATCAGACTTGGTGAGAAAACTGGGTGTTGTGGTAAAAGATTTATCACAAACTCAACATGACTTCCACTTAGCCAAGACCCATAATATTTGGCCATACATGTTTGAAGAAACCATTTGTTTCAGCATGTGACCTGGATTCCTGATTAGAGGATACGAGCACATTTTCATATAGGAATTCAAGATCAGGAGATGATATCTTGGGCCAATTACTTAGTTCCTTTAGAATCATAGAATTTTGTAGTCCATAAGAAGGCTATTCAGCCCATCATTCTGCTATTCAGTGAAATTATAGTTAATTTGTGACCTGACTTGATATTATTTGCCTTTACCCCATATTGCTTCATATCTTTAGTTAAATCTATCAGTCCCAGTTTTAAAACCAGTAGTTTACCGCGCATCTATGATGAAATCCATTTCCTGTTCTTTCCAGTTGTACTTAAGAAGTCAACATTCTGTGAATTGCAATGATCAGAGCATCAAGAGTTGCTAAATGGCTGCATTCAATTCTGCCCAGCAATTGAGGCAAGGCGAACTGGATGGTTTTCAATAGTTAGTTCAAGGATGACTGAGGAGGAGTTCAAAGGTTACAGGTGGTTAGGGAAGTCAGTGATTAATTGACAGAGGCAAAATGAAAGAGAGATGTTGTCTCCAGGTTAGATAGATTTTAGCTGTGCTGCTGGGAGGGCACTGAACTACAGAGAATCAGCACTTAAAATTGCTCCATTTAGCACAATTTTGCTTAAACTTTTGCTTAAAAGTTATTGAGGCTGGAAATCTTATTGATTATTGTGAGATTTATTGTAATACAGTACCTAATCTGAATGTCACCATTTAGGCACAACCCCTCCTCCTCTCATATTTGAGACTGCTCCTGGTGCTCAGCCTTCCAATTTGTGCTCTCTCCCCTTGCCATAATGCTGGTCTAGATCTACATTAGGGAGCTCTGACAAGCAGGTATCAGCCTACCCACTGGAATTGTTGCCCACTCCCTCTTCAAGGTGCAATTGCTGCCCAATAATCACTCCAAGAGGGTGTCATTGCCCTTAGGAGCTGCCCCACTTGGCTATGGTAGACAAGCAGGAGACTGGAAGAAGGACGTTTTGGTTCAACTTTCCACCTCCTGATGCTGCCTGACATGTTGTGTTCTTCCAACCTCCTGCTTGTCTGCAGGAGATTGGATTCTACAGTTTTTTTTGTCTCTAACTACATGGCTATGTGGCCCCTGACCTTCACCCTTCATACTAGCAAGATGTTGGCCAAAATTGCACCCTGCAGTCCTCCCAACTTCTGACCCCACACAAGGTTGTGGCTGTAGCCGAGATTCGCCCACTGCAGAACACGGCCTCCAGCCAGCAGAACAATGCAGGAGAGCTGCAGACCTCTATTAAATTAGATGTCTGTCAACTCTATCCCCATGTCCAGACAAAACCTGGCATCTCCCCTCCCATCCAGGCCATGTGATACCACCTACACAGGACCTCAAAGCGTCTGTTGCTACCCTAGAGAGAAAGAGGGGAAGAAAGACGAGCAAAGCCAGACATGACCAGCCCCCAGAAGTGGAGAAAGGCTATAAGCTCTCAGTCAGCCAAGAGGAGTAGCCTGCCTGAGTGATGGACTGAGCAAATGCTGGAGATGATGGTGGCCAGTGGGAGTGGCACCATGGACCCAAACGAAAAAACCCACTAGGCTGCAGTCTGGAACAAACAGCAACCCCAGCAGATGGCCAGGTGAGTCCGATGTGGAAGACTCCATATGCCCCCCACTCTGCCCTTCACGCAGCACCCCTCCAGCCTCCTCATGGAGGCTCCAGCACTGGAGGTCTTGCAAGTAGACCATTGAAAATGTGTTTTAATTTATTTTCTTTTAAATTATTTCATGCTGATGTAGAATTTAACCAATTAAAGTAAAGTATTTTAACTTAAGGGTGTAAAGATGTCATGTTTCAGTATTTTTCTGCTCAGTAAGGGTCTATGGAAACCAAATTCACAGTTTAACATTGATTTTTATAGAAATGAATGTTTCACTTAAAGTTGCTTGAAATAAAGTTTCAATTTTTAGGATGCAACTACAGCTTTAAGTGAGGACATATTGTAAATGGGTTCTATGCTGTAGATTCTGCAAGCAGCCGAGCAGTTGGACAGCTTTATGTTGTTAGAGCTTAGGAAAACGTCGTAGAAATTATTAGTCAGTTCTTGGAGTTAGGGCTGTTGTGCAATGTATATGTTTATGTGTGTGAGGTGGCTCAGAAGAGGTTGCGTGCCATAGATCATTCTGTACAGTGAAGAGCTGGAGTTGAAAAGCCCATGAGCAGTATTTGCTGGATGGAACTGAGCAGTTTCAGCTTGGTGATACTAGCTGTCAATGAAGTGCCAGAGGTATGCTTGTGATTGAATATTGGAATGCAGTTTTGAAGTCCAGGGGAGCATAGAGCCAGGAGAGGAAGGTGATCACCTAAAACAGAAACAGTTTCTCAAGCAATTCAGTACTGAATGGTTCTTGAGGGGGGGTAGTTTCAAAGCTAGACTAGCATAAGTTTAAAACTTCTTTGTGAAATTTAATAAGTCTTGATGATGCACCATGAAATTAACATTTGGGAGAATTTCTAAGAAGTTTGTGGATGTTGTTAGATCACATTTGTTATTTGATGTGTACTGTGAGATATTCAGTCATGACCTATTTCCCGTATGAGCCCCATGTTAATTCTGGGTGTTATAAAAAAGTTGTATGTTTATTGTAGATTGTGCAGTAAAGTTTATTATTATTTGTTTAAAACCATGGAATCTGTGGCTTTATTCTCCTCTTGAATCCCCTGGACCTCACTCTTTGTTTACTTTAAAAATGAAACTTGCTAGCTAGTAATTACTCCATTGCTAGATATTAATAAAACTTTGGCAATCTGGTTTAGGATTGTAACACATCAAGTGGAATGGTCATTCCAATATTTGAATGTAAATGTGTTTCCATATTTCTATGCTGAAATTTCCTTAAAATTTTAGACTATGCAATCTAATGGAAGTAGTTTCTCTGTACAGCTACTCTATCTGTTCTCCTTATGTCGTGAAATCTTCGATCAAGTTACTTTTAACTTGCTAAATGTCAAGGAATCCAACTGTAGTTTTCTAATCAAATAAAAGCAAAATGCTATAGATGGTGGAAATCTGAAACGAACATGGAATGCTGGAGAAACGGAGAGTCAAAGAGTTAATATTTTGTTCTGAAAAACTGGAAGTCACATTATAGGAGGGATATAATAGACCTGCAGAGAAGACTTACTAGAATGTTGCCTGGCTTGGACAGTTTCAGTTATGAAGAGAGAGTTGTTTTCCTTTAGAGCAGGGGAGATTGAAAGGGGATATGATTGAGGTGTGTAAAGTTATGAGGGACATAGATAGGGTAGACAGAAAGAAACTTTTCCACCTAGGTGGAGGAATCAGTGACTGGAGGCATAGATTTAAGGTAAGGGACAGAAGGTTTAGAGGAGATGCGAGGAAAACTTCTTGACTCAAAGGGTGGTGGGAATCTGGAACTCACTGCCTGTAGAGGTGTAGAGGCAGAAACCCTCATACCATTTAAGAAGTATTTCAATGTGCACTTGCAATGCAAGACATACAAGGCTATGCACTGTGTGCTTGAAATTGGGATTAGAATAATTATGTGGCTTTTGAGTGGCATGGACTCGATAGACTGAAGGGCCTTTTTCCGTGCTGTAGACCTTTGTGACTCGATGACTATGACTCCAGTAAATATAAGTGTCAAGATTGGAATAGTGCTGTAAAAGCACAGCAAGTCAGGCAGCATCCGAGGAGCAGGAAAATCGACATTTCAGGAATGACTGGGCTTTTGCCCGAAACATTGATTTTCCTGTTCCTCAGATGCTGCCTGACCTGCTGTGCTTTTCCAGCACTACTCTAATCTTGACTCTAATCTCTAGCATCTGCAGTATCCACTTTTGCCTCCAGTAAATATAATTCAAACTGATCCAATCTCACTTCATACATTAATCCTGACATCCCAGGGATCAGTCTGGTAAACCCTTGTTGCATCACTTCATAGCCAGAATACTCTTCCTCAGATAAAGTTAAAAATCACACAACACCAGGTTATAGTCCAACAGGTTTAATTGGAAGCAGTAGCTTTCGGAGTGCTGCTCCTTCATCAGGTGGTTGTGATAAGGAGACTCAAACTGCACACAGTACTTTAGGCGTGGTCTCACCAAGTCACTGTACAATTGTGTCAAGACATCCCTGCTACTGTACTCAAATTCTCTTCCTGTGAAGTCCATGTACAATTTTGCCTTCTTCACAACCTGCTCCACCAATATGTTTACTTTCAGCAACTGGTGTGCAAAGACATCCAGGTCTTGTTGGACCTCCTCCTTTCCGCATCTATTGTCATTTAGATAATAATCAGCCTTCCTGTTTTTGCTATTAAAGTGGATAACCTCACATGTATCCACATTATACTTCATCTGCCGAGCATTAGCTCACTCACTCAAGTTGTCCAAATTACACTATCAACATCTCTGTGTCTTTCTCACAGTTTGCATTCCCAACCAGCTTTATGTTATCTGCAAATATTGAGATATTAAATTTAATTTTCTCATCTTGATCTTTAATATATAATGTGAATAACTGGGATCCAAACACTTATCCCTGCAGTATCCCACTAGTCATTGGCTGCCAATCAGAAAAAGATCCTACTCTTTGCCAACCAGTTCTTGATCCATGTCATTACGCTACACCTGATCTTTGATTTTACATGCTAAACTCTTATGTGTGATCTTATCGCAAGCTTTCTGAAAGTCCCAAATAAACTACGTCTACTGACTCCCCCTTATCATCTCTGTTAGTTACATTCTTGAAAAATTGCAATTGACTTGTTAAACATGATTTCTCTTTTGTCAGTCCGAGCTGACTCTGTCTGGTCCTGTCACTGTTTTCCAAGTGCACTACTACAAAATCTTTGATGATGGACTCCAGCATTTTCCCTACTACCGACATCAGACTAATCAGTGTATCATTCCCTGTTGTCTCTCTGCGTCCCGTTTTAAATAGTAAGGTTATGCTGGCTAACTTCCAGATCATTAAATTACATTAGCTACTCTCCAATCCATATTTCCTCTTCTTGTCATCAATATTCCTTTTAAGCCGTGTGGTTGTGTGCTCTGATGTCCATGCATGGTGATAGGCAATGCTGTGCCAGTTGGGTCATTGACCTCCGATTCTGGAAGTCTTTCTGTAGCCTCGGAGATCCATGCAATGGGTAAGAAAATCCTACTTGTCATGACAATTTAATGATCTTTGTACCTTGACCTCCAAGCGCCCTTTCAGTATTCACAACAAATATCCCATGATGGTACCAAATGAACTTTATCCTGAAATGTGCAAAGCATTGTTATTTAATGCATTCTTTGTACAATTTACATCTACTTGCTCAGGATGCAGCATTGTATGGCATCTTGGCCCTGATGGGAATGTATATTTTGGTATGTGAAGATGGATTGCTAAGGTGCTGAAGATGGATTGGTCTTTGCTTTACTTTTATGGATTTAGCACCATTCATTCACCCTTCAACTTTGCAATCAGTTGCTGTTTCTTATTCCCTTCCTGAGTTGCCCTCACATCACTTCTCCTTCATTCACCACTCAATTATAAACCTGGAATTTTCTCCCTAATGCCTTTGTGGCAGCATGAACAGCACAAAAATTGCAACAGTTTAAGGAGGAGGCCTAAAGCACTTTCTACACACAAATATAAAGATGCACGTTAAGTGCTCTGTCATACTGTAAATTAAGTTTATTTGTTCTACATTCCATCAAATCTGGATTTTTTTCTTTCCCTTTCTGTTGGAGGATCATGAGGTCATTTGTCGCAGGCCCGATATTTAACTAGAATACGTGAGACAGTATCTGCAGATTTAACATTTCTCTTTTTTTGTATGGCTTATTAAATGTTGAAATCTGTGTCAAGGAACCTTTTCCACTTTACATTCAGAAAGGCCAGTGGTTAAAGAACAACACTGAAAACATGCAAAATCCAATAATTAAACAGATTATGGTAAAACATATGTAATAATTGTGGGGTAAAATAAACTGTCTACCTTGTGCGCATTTAAAATATTTCTCTCAGATCTTTATTTGTACTCACAGCGAGATGCTCAGAATACCAGTGTATCATTATATTTATCAGATTACGATACTTCAACGTCTGTTAAAATTTGCTTTCAGTAACTGTCTGAGACAGTGAGGGAAAGATGTGAAAACAAAAGTCCTTCTGTGCTTCATTTTGTTTAGGATTGGTAACTGAATACCTGACCAGTTGTTAGTCATTTTGCTATGTTTCTCCCTCTGTCAGACAATATCTGGTGCCTTTGTATCAATTTATCCCTGTGTTATAAATTTGGTAAAAAGTATTAGATAGTGATTCTAGTGTTTTTTTTTCATTTAATTCCGTTAACATGCATTTTAATAATTTTCATTTGTACTTGTGTTGAAACCATTTCCCACAATAATTTTGCTTAATTTTTTTGTTTAGCATTTACAACTTATTAGTATTCTCTGATCTATTTGTTAACACATTCGTGAAGGTGCATGAAAGAATGGGCCTTAGGTTAATCATCAGAAAGACAAAGGTCCTCCACAGCCGAATCCTGCCATGCAATACTGCCCCTTGACTATGAAGATCTACGGCAACCCATTGAACAATGTGGATTATTTTTCACATCTTGGGAGCCTCCTCTAAATGAGAGCAGACATTGATGATGAAACTCTACGTTGCCTCTAGTGTACTAACACAACTATTTGGCCATCTGAGGAAAAGAGTGTTTAATAATAATGATCTCAAACTTTCACCAGGCTCATGGTCTACAGGACCGCAGTGTTACCTGCCCTTTTGTGTGCTTTGGAGACATGACAATATATAACAGATGCTTCACATTCCCAGAGAAATATGATCAGTAATACCTCTGCAAAATCCTACAAATTTTGTGCAAGGATAGGTCCTCCTATTATAGTGTACCCTCTCAGGCTAAGGTCTGTAGCATTAAGGCGCTGGTTATGGGGAATTACTTGCTTTGGGTATGGCACATGTGTGTTATGACCCCCAAAACAAATTCTCTTTTCTGATCTTTGTCATCTCTAGTCATTACCCAGGAGTCAGGAGGGTAGAGGAAATGATTAAAGAATCAAATCCTAACTGAAAAAAATGTAAGATCACCACAGATTCATGGAAGTCTCTTGCTCCTGCCTAACTTGAGGAAGAAGACTCTGTGAAAGTGCCAACCACTTCAAGTAGCTCTGACAGACGCAGGTAAAAGCCAAGTGCAAACAACAGAAAAAGTATATGAAAGTCTAAGCATCTCATTCACCTGCCTCATCAAAACACTGCCTGTCCTTCCTGTGGACTGTTTAGTCACCTCAGACTGCACGCTTCTGGAGTGGAACAATTTCCTCCTCAGTTCAAAGGGACTGCCTAAGGAGGGAGAAAGAGAATAATTCATATCTGTATTGACTGATGATTTGTGGTGCTTGCCAGGGTAGGTTGTGGCTCCACTTAACAATTCTTATTAGGAGAAAGGAGAAGCAGTTTCCCATAAGAGCTGATGTCTGGATTTGCTATATTGCTGTTTTTGATTTTTGTGGATTTCACAGTTGAGATAGTCTTTCTCTCAGTTCCTACCATTGTGTCATTTTTTTTCGTATTGCATTCTTTGAAGTGTGTTCATGGACAGGAATGTGTGACTGAAGGTGAGGCAGTTATGGAGTCCCAAGGGATAACTTTCCAGGAGCCTCACCCCCTGCAAGTTTGCATCAGTTAAAAGGTGCTTGCATCAGTGGATACGAGAGTGGAGACTACAAGGGGGATGAGTGAACTGACCACCATACCATGATACACTGAACAAATCAAGTGCGGAGAAGCAAAAGGAACATTGTAGTGTGAGGGGCTTGTATGATTAGGTGGGTAGATAGTGTTCTCTGCAGCTACGAGCATGAGTCTTGAATGCTGTGTTGCCTCCCAGTGCTAGCATTAAGGAAAGCTCCTCAGAGCTGGCAAAGAACTTACAGTGGGAGAGGAGCAATCCAATTATTGTCATCTGTGTTGGTATTAATGACATTGATAGGAGTAGAAAAGAGGTTCTGTTGAATGAGTTTGAACAGTTATAAGCTAAATTATCAAGCAGAATCCCTAAAGTCATCATCCTGATTTGCTAACTAAGCCCTGGGCAAAATGACAGAGAGTAAGGAAAAGTCAAAGAATTAAATGCATGGCTTAAAGGTTGGTGTAGATGGAATATGTTTCAATTCATGGGGCAATGGCACCAGGACTGGGGTAGAAAGGAGCTGTTTTGTGGGTTAGGCTTCACTTTGAGCAACAGAGAGGGCTTTAAACTAAATTGAAGAATGCAGATGAGGAGGAAGAGTTCTGAAGAGTTAATACATAACATTACAAAGCAAAAGGATATGGCAACATTGCAAGGCTGCTTGGATCATGCTACCCAGAGTGGGACAGAAAGGAACAGGGTACAAGTATACAAAAAAAATCAGCAAAATCAGTAGAATTTATAGGCCTAGAGATAAGAAATAACAGAGATGAAAACACTGTTGGGGGTAACTTGTAGGCCGTAAAAGTAGTTACACCATATGACAGAGAATAAATCAGGGCAAAATTAAATCTGTAGAAAAGACAGTACATTTAATCATGGGTAACTTTAATCTTTTTGTAGGTTGGACAAATCAAATCAGTAAAATTAGCTGTGAGGGAACTTTTATAAAGTATATTTGGGTCAGTTTACCAGAATGATATCATGTGGATCTAACCAGGGATCAGGCTATTTGGATGTAGTGCTGTGTGATGTGGCAGGTTTAATAATTAACCTAAGAGTAAAAGAACCCCTTGAAAACAGTGACAATGATAGAATTTAGTTTGAGAGTGAGAAACATGGCTTGGAAACAACTGTGTTAAATTTAATGAATAATTGCAAAGGCGTAGGGGCGTAGGCGTTGGCTGGAGTGTATTGAGGAAATAATTTAGCAAAAAAGATGGTTGATGAACAGTGGCAGACATTTAAGAAAATAGTTCATGACTCACCGCAATGATATTTCCCAGTGAGGAAGAAGGATTCTACCAAGGCAAAACCTGACCATAGTTAACCAAGGAAATTAAAAATAGTATCAAATTGAAAGAAAAAAATGTGCAATCTGGCAGCGGATTGAGAAGATTTTTTAAAAAAACAGCAAAGGATTACCAAAAATGTAATATAGAGGAAGAAAATAAACTATGTGGATATACTAGGAAGTGATATAAAAACAGATAGTAAGAGCTTCTTTCAAAGTATAAGAAAGATGAGTGACGTCAAAGTGAACGTATACCCTTTAGAGGATGAGCCTGGGAAATAACGATAGGAAGCCAGGAAATGGCAAAGGCTTTAAATAAATACTTTTCATCAGTCTTCATGGGCGAGGACACACCAAAGCATTCTAAAAATATTAAGTAGTCAAGGAATAAAAGATGGGTAGAAAATAAATGTGATAACTATCACTGTAGAAAACGTGCTATTGAAACTAATGGAGCTAAGCGTTTACCCATATTCAGGACTTGACAGGTTTGTTCCTAGGAGGCTTAAGAAAGTATCTCCAAAGATGGTGCATGCACTAGTAATAATCTTCCAAGAATCCTTAGATTCTGGAAAACTGCTGACCATTTTTCAAAAAGGGAGGGAGATTTTTAAACAGCAGGCTACTTAACTTAGCATCTGTCATTGTCAAAATGTTAGGGTGTGTTATAAAGGCAGGAATGACATATTGTTGAGAAAGACATGATATAATCAGGAGAGTTGGTATGGCTTCATGAAGATGAACTCATGCCTGACTAATTACAATTTTTGAGGGGGTAACAAATATGATGGATAAAGGGGAACTACTAGCTGTAATATGTTTGGATTTCTGAAAGGTTCGATAAGGTCCAGCATATAAGGCGATTTATTAAGGGAAGAGCCCATGGTGCTGTAAGTAGTATATTAGTATAGATGGGGAATTGGCTAACTAGTAGAAGACAAAGTTGGGATAAGCAAAGCATTTTCAGGATGACAGCTTGTAATTGTTGGAGTGCCACATGAATCAGTGGTGGGACCACAGTTATCCACAATATATATGAATGACTTCGAGATGGGGCCCTTATATATGAATCACAAAAAGCTAGCATTCAAGATCAGTGAGTAAAAAGGAAGAAAAGTTGTATGTTGGCCGTTATTTCATAGGGAATAGTGTCTAAAAGTAGGGATGTCTTGTGAAAACTCATCAGACCATATCTAGAATTCTTTGATTAGTCCTGGATCCCTTATCTAGGAAAAATATACTGGCATTGGAGGCAATTCAGAGAAGGTTTACTAGGTTGATGCTGGACCTGGAAGCATTTCTTACGAAAAGAGGTTCAGCAGGTTGTGCCTGTACTTATTGGAGTACTCATTAGAAGAATGTGAGGTCACTTTATTGAAACATGTAAGATTCTTTGGAATCTTGACAGGGTAATTTTATTTATTTCATTCATGGGACAAGTACGTCACTGGCTGGGCCAGCATTTACTGTATTGCCTAGTTACCCTTGAGAAAGCGCTGGTGAGCTAATTTCTCGAACTGCTGCAATCCTTTTGCCATAGGTAGATCCACAATGCCATTTGGGAGGTGGTTCCAAGATTTTGGTCCAGTGACACTGGTGAAGATGATGAAGGCTTGAAGGGGAGCTTGGTCATGTTCCTATATATCTGCTGCCCTTATGTGGTTAGCTGTTACTAAGGCATTGGTGGTAGAGGATCTGAATATGAATGTTTATGGATGTGGTACTCATCAAGTGGAGTTCTTTGCCCTGGATAGTATGAGATGTCTTGAATGTTAGACCATAAGACCATAAGAAATAGGAACAGGAGTAGACCATTCAGCACCTCGAGCCTCCTCTTTCATTCAATAGGATCATGGCTGTTCTGACACTCCTGACATACACCTTACTGCATTTTCTCCATTATCATTGGTTCCCCTACTGATCAAGAATCTATCTATCTAAGCCTTAAGTACACAAAAGGACTCCGTCCCTCCAGCTGTCTCTGGCAAGGAGTGTAAAAGACTCTCTACCCTCTGAGGGAAGAAATTCCTCCTCATCTCAATCTGAAATGGGCATCCCTTAGTTCTGAGACTGTCACCTCTGATCCTAGAATCTCTCATGAGGTGAAAAATCCTTTTAAGTATTCACCTTGTCAAGCCCCTTAAACATCGTATCTATTTCAATGAGTTAACCTCTTATTCTCCCAACCTGTTCTTGATTCTCCATACTGGGGATTATCCTTGTGAACTTTTCTGAACTGCCTGCAATGAAATTATGTCTTTTCTTAAATTTGGGGGACAAAAACTGCTTATAGTACTCCAGATTTTGTCTCACCAGGACCTTGTACAGTTGCAGTCAGACTTCTCTACTCTTGTACTCCAACCTCATTGAAATAAGGGTGAACACTTCACATCCTGATTATATATTACACCTGTGTGATAGCTTTCAGTGTTTCGTGCACAAGTACTCCCAAGTCCCTTTGTGTTGCAGATTTCTAACTTTTTTTCCATTTAACGTTTTGCTTTCTCTTCAAAGTGAACTACACATTTTTATCCATTTTATATTCCATTTGCTAGGTTTTTGCCTATTTACTTAACCTAGCAATAGCTGTCTGTAAAATGTTTATACCCATCTCACAACCTACCTTTCCACCCATTTTTTGTGTCGCCTGCAATTTTAAGTACATTCACTTGCTTCCTCCAAATCATTGGTATGTGTTGTAAATGGTTGCAGTCCGAGCATTGACCTCTGTCAAACCCCACTGAGAACGAACCCCTTACTCCATTCGCTGTTTTCTGCCCATTAGCCAATTGTGTATCTATGCCACCTCCGACACCATGGGCTCTTATCTTCTGCATTAACCTCTTGTGAAGTACCTTGTTAAATGCCTTCTGGAAGTCCAAATACAAATCATCCACTGGTTCCCCTGTCTCTACTCTGGGTGAGACTTCCATGAAAATCTCTAATAAAGCTCTTATTGGCTGCTTTTATGTTCCTTGCTATTTTGCCCTTATAGTTTATTTTCTGTCCCTTTATGATCTTTTTAATCCTCCTTTGCTGGATTCTGAATTTATGGTTTTGGGGCAGTCAATGACCTTTGCCTCCTTATATGCTTTTTCTTAAAATTTTATGCTCTTCTTAACTTCCTTGGTAAGCCATGATTGGTTTACCCCTCTCTTAGAATCTCTCCTTTTAACTGGGATGTAATTTTGCTGAGAGTCATGAATTACTTCCTTAAATGTCTGTCTTCGCTAGCTTACTGCCTTTCCTGTTAATCTATCACCCAGTTTATTTTAGCTACCTCAATCCTCAATTCATTGTAATTCCTCTTTATTTAAGTTGAACATAGTTGTTTCCAATTCTCTCACTCCAAATGAATATTAAATTCATTCTGATAATTATGTTATGATTGCTACTTCCACTGGGATCTTTCACTGTGAGATCATTTACCATGCCTCAATACCATTACCAGATCCAAGATAACCTGCTCCCTTGTTGGCTCCAGAAGTATTGCTCTAGAAAATTATCCCTAAGCACTCTACGAATTTCTCTCCTTTTCTTCTCTTCCTTTTTTCGTCTTGCATGGGCTTTCAGATTAGCGGCGTATGGATGTTAGGGCAGTTGCATGTTCTTCCTGCAGAATGTGGGAGATGAGAGACACGACACGTGCAGGAAGTGCACCCAACTCCAGCTCCTCGAAAACCGAGTTAGGGAACTGGAGCTGGAGCTGGATGAACTGCGGATCATCCGGGAGGCTGAAGGAGAAATTGAGAGGATGTACAGGGTCACTTTTCAGACACAGAATAAGGAAAGCTGGGTTACAGTCGGGGAGGAAAGGGGACCGACGGTCAGAGCTATGGCCATTCCCCTCAGCAATAAATATACCGTTTTCAATACTGCTGGTGGGGACGGCCTACCAGGGGAAAGCCGTAGTTGTCAGGTCTCTGGCACTGAGCCTGGCACTGTGGCTCAGAAGGGAAGGGGGGAGAATAGAAAAGCGCTAGTGGTAGGGGACTCAGTAGTTAGACGGACTGACAGGAGATTTTGTGGTCAGGAACGGGACTCTAGGAAGGTATGTTGCCTCCCAGGTGCCAGGGTCAGGGATGTCGCCAATCGGGTTTACAGGATTCTGAAGGGGGAGGGGCAAGCAGCCAGAAATTGTGGTACATATTGCAGCCAAGAAAAGGACTGAAGATCTGAAAAGTGATTATAGAGAGTTAGGATGGAAGCTGAAGAGAAGGACGAGTAGAGTAGTGATCTCAGGTTTGCTACCAGTGCCACGAGATAGGTGAGGAACAGTCAGCGATTGCAGCTTAACACGTGGCTGTGAGGCTGGTGCAGGAGGGAGGGCTTCAGATACCTAGACCATTGGGATGCCTTCTGGGGAAGGTGGGACCTGTACATGAAGGATGGGTTGCACTTGAACTGGAGGGACACAAATGTCCTGGGTGGGAGATTTGCTCGTGTGGTTGGGAAGGGCTTAAGACTGTTTCCCAAGAGGGTGGCAGCTACATATCTGAGAGGGGTGTAGTTGTAGATGAGGCAGTGATAGGAAGTAGTGAATGTATTGGGAAGATTTCTCACGTGATGAAACAAGGGATCAGTTAAAGTGTGTCTGCTTTAATGCAAGGACTGTCAGAAGTAACAGTGATATATTTAGAACATGGATCAGTACTTGGAGCTATGATGTTTTAGCCATAGTGAAGACGTGGGTTTCACAGGGGCAGGAATGGTTGCTAGATGTTTAAAAAGAACTGGAGGGTGGAAAAAGAGGAGGGGGTGTAGCATTGCTAATCAGAGTGCATTACAGCTAAAGAAATGAAGGTTGTTGAGGAAGGTTTGCCTACTGAATCAGTATGGTTGGAAGTTAGGAACAGCATGGAACAGCCACCTCATTGGGGGTTTTCTACAGACCCTCTAATAGCAGTAGAGAGATTGAAGATCTGATAAGCCGGTGGAGTTTGGAAAAATGCAGATGGAGCAGGGTTGTTGTCATGGGTGACTTCAACTTTCCCAGTATCGACTAGAACCTCCTTAGTGCAGATGGTTTGGATGGAGCCATTTTTGTCAGGTGTGTTCAGGAGGGATTCCTTACTCAGTATGTAGACAGGCCCACGAGGGGAGAGGCCATTTTGGATTTGGTGCTCAGCAATGAACCAGGACAGGTGTCAGATCTCGTGGTGGGAGAATACTTTGGTGACAGTGACCACAACTGCCTCACATTTACCATAGCCTTGGAGAGGGAAGGAGCAGTCACCAAGTGAAGATATTTAATTGGGGAAAAGGAAATTATGACACTGTCAAACAGGAGTTGGGAAGTACAGACTGGGAGCAATTGTTCCACAAAAAAGGTACAGCCGATATGTGGAGACTGTTTAAGGAACAGTTGTTACAGGTGATGCATGAATTTGTTCATCTGAGACAGGAAAGAAGGGGTAAGATTAAGGAGCCTTGGATGACAGAGGAGCTTCTCGTCAAAAGGAAGAAGGCAGCTTATGTAAGGTGGAGGAAGCAATATCTAGCACAGCTTTAGAGGATTACAGGCTTGCTATAAAGGAGCTCAGAAATGGACTGAGGAGAGCCAGGAGGGAGCACAAGAAAGGTTTGGCAGGAAGGATTAGGGAGAACCCAAAGGCATTTTACTCATACATGAAGAATAAGAAAATGATCAGGGAGAAAGAAGGGCTGATCAGGGATAGCGTAGGGAACTTGTGCGTGGAGTCTGAGCAGATAGGGGAAGCCGTAAATGAGTATTTTGCCTCAGTTTTCACTAAGGAAAGGAACCCTTGTTGTGAATGAGAACTTTGAGGAGTTGGATATAGGCTGGAACAAATCAAGATTGATGAAGTTGACGTGTTAGAAATTTTGGCGATCATTAAAATTGATAAGTCCCCAGGGCCAGGCCAGATTTATCCTAGGTTGCTCTGGGAAGCAAGAAAGGAGGCTGCTAGGCCGCTGGTAAAGATCTTTGCTTCCTTGTCTCCACAGGAGTCATACCGGAGGATTGGAAGGAGATGAATGTTGTTCCTCTTTTCAAGAAAGGTAATCGGGAAATCCCTGGCATTTACAGACCAGTCAATCTTACGTCTTTGGTCAGCAAAGCTTTGGAAAGAAGTCTGAGGGATAGGATTTATAACTATTTGGAAAAGCATAGTGTGATGGCTTTGTGAGGGACATGTCGTGCCTAACTAATCTTATTGGATTTTTCAAGGAGGTGACAAGACAGATTGATGAAGGTCAAGCAGTAGATGTTGTGTATATGGATTTCAGCAAGGCGTTGATAAAGTTCCCCATGGTAGGCTCATTCATAAAGTCAGGAGCTATGGGATACAGGGAGATTTGGCTATCTGGATTCAGAATTGGTTGGCTGACAGAAAGCAGAGAGTGGTTGTAAATGGAAAGTATTCTGCCTGAAAACTAGTGTTGAGTCGTGTCCCACAGGGCTCTGTTAGAACATAGAACATAGAAAGATACAGCGCAGTACAGGCCCTTCGGCCATCGATGTTGCGCCGACCGAATCCTACCTAACCTACATTAGCCCAATAACTTCCAAATGCCTATCCAATGCCCGCTTAAATGACCATAAAGAAGGAGAGTTCACCACTGCTACTGGCAGGGCATTCCATGAACTCACAACCCGCTGTGTAAAGAATCTACCCCTAACATCTGTCCTATACCTACCACCCCTTAATTTAAAGCTGTGTCCCCTAGTAACACCTGACTCCATTAGCGGTAAAAGGTTCTCAGTGTCGACCCTATCTAAACCCCTAATCATCTTATACACCTCTATCAAATCTCCCCTAAACCTTCTCTTCTCCAATGAGAACAGCCCCAAGTGCCTCAGCCTTTCCTCATAAGATTTTCCTACCATTCCAGGCAACATCCTGGTAAACCTCCTCTGCACTCGTTCCAATGCCTCCACATCCTTCCTATAGTATGGCGACCAAAACTGCACACAATACTCCAGATGAGGCCGCACCAGAGTCTTATACAGTTGCAACATGACCTCAGGACTCCGGAACTCAATTCCTCTACCAATAAAGCCCAGTACACCATATGCCTTCTTCACAACACTATTTACCTGGGTGGCAACTTTCAGAGATCTGTGTACATGGACACCAAGTTCTTGGGCCGCTGCTGTTGTAGTTTTTTTAACTGACTTGGATGAGGAGATTGAGGGATAGGTTAGTAAGTTTGCAGATGACACAAGGGTTGGAGGTGCTGTTGGTAGTATTGAGGGCTATTGCAGGCTGCAACATGTCATAGACAGGATGCAGAGCTGGGTTGAGAAATGGCAGATGGAGTTCAACCTGGATAAATGCGAAGTGATGCATTTTTAGAAGGTCGAACTTGAATGCTGAATATAGGATTAAAGACAGGATTCTTGGCAGTGTGGAGGAACAGAGGGATCTTGGTGTTCAAGTACAAAGATCCCTCAAAGTTGCCACCCAAATGGATAGGGTTGTTATGAAAGCATGTGGTGTTTTGGCTTTCATTAACAGGGGGATCAAATTTAAGAGCTGTGAGGTTTTGCTACAGCTCTACAAGTCCCTGGTGAAACCACACTTGGAACATTGTGTCCAGTTCTGGTTGCCCTACTATAGGAAAGGTACAGAAGCTTTGGAGAGGCTGCAAATAAGGTTTACCAGGATGTTACCTGAACTGCAGGGCCTGTCTTATGAAGAGAGGTTGACTAATCTTGGACTTTCCTCTCTGGAAAGAAGGAGAAAGAGAGATGACCTGATCGAAGTATACAAGGTAATGAGACACATGGATAGAGTCAATAGCCAGAGACTTTTTCCCGGGGCAGGATTGACTGGGACAAGGGGTATTAGATATTAGAAGGAAGGTATAGAGGAGACGTCAGAGGTAGGTTCTATATGCAGAGAGTTGTGAATGTATGGAATGTGTTGCCAGTGGTGGTGGTGGAAGCAGAGTCATAGGGACATTTAAGCACCTGCTGGACGTGCACATGGATAGCAGTGAATTGAGGGATGCATAGGTAAGGGTTTTTTTTACATTATGGCTAATTCTTGGCACAACATCGTAGGCCAAAGAGCCTTTTCTGTGTTGTACCTTTCTCTGTTCTGTGTTTTATTAACACTTGCACTAAACATATATGAAAATCTCATGTCAGTGTTCATTGGCAAATTTCGTTAAAATTACTCCTATGAGGTGCCTTGAGATGATTTAGTACAAGAACAGCTCCAAATTATTTACTTAGCGTGACTTAATAAAATGTCACAAAGCACTTCCCAGGAACATTATGAATCACATAAAACTTTAAGAGGAGTAACTAAAAACTGGTCATAGAAGTAGATTTTGAATGTCTTAAACGAAGATCAAGTAGGTTAGGGAAAATAAATTCATAACCTCAGAGCCCAGGCAGCTGAAGGTGCTGGTCTCCAATCGTATTATATGAAAAATTAGGGATGTGCAAGTGGACAGATTGGAAGAGCACATTGATTTTGGACAGTTGTGGAGCTGAAGGAGGTTATTAAGATGAATGAGCGCAAGACTGTGTAAGGATATGAGAGAATGAAGTATTTAAGAATTGAGGCATTTCTGAAAAGGATCCTGTGTCTTTCTTTAATTTATTTGGTCACAGAAGACTGGTGCATCTTGTCTTATCCTTCCACTTTATATTTGTTTGATGCAACTGAGTGACTGCCTCAGCCTCTTAAAAGGGCAAGAGAAGTAAACACATTTTCCAAAATTGTCTCCAATAATGTTGTGAATACTGATGTAATAGTTTTTGGTCCCTGTTACAAACTCCAGCCCAACCTATCAAATCCATTCCTCCCCCTAGCAATAGGTTGAGATTAAGTCCATTGGTTCATAACCTTGGTGTCACATTTGATCATGTAAAGACCTTCCAGCTTCATATCAATCTGAAGGCTACCACTTTTTCACTTCAGTAACATCGCTGCTGTCTCAGCACATCTGCTGCTTAAACCCTCATTTATACCTTCACTCCTATTTCCCTCTCAACCTGTTAATCTTACGAATCTAGATTTTCTTTCAGTTGAACAACATCTTGATTTTAAAGTTTTCATCTTTGTTTTCAAATCCCTCTGCAGTCTTACACCTACCTGTCTACATACAGTTCTCCAGTACTCCTGTGCCCTTTTAATTTTGGCCTCTTGTGCTATCTCATTTATAATTACTCCACTATTGGTGGCTGTTCCTTGAGTGACCCAGACTCTAAGCTCTTTCTACACTTCTCTCACTCTTTTCCTTGTATTCTTCTTTTGGAACCCTCCTTAGAATCAAACATTTAGTCACCTAAGCACATCTTCTTCTATTGCTCAGTGTTATACTTCAAATTCTAATGATACTTCGAAATGTCTTTGCATGTTTCATTACGTTCCAAGTACTTTGTCAATATTAATTATTGTTGATGTTGGAATGAAAGAGAAGTCAAATATGAGTCAGATCTGGTAAGGACAGCAGGTTTCTTTTTCTGAATAGTATAACTGAATTAGTTGAAAACACTTTTAAAAGATACTAACTGTCATTTACTTGCAATTTAATTTGATGAGATGGTTTCCATCCATTCTTTTTGTCTGCTGTGATGACTACTGTCATATTGGTTGTACAAGTGACAGGTAAACTGAATTAACATCCTTTAATTATTTAAGTATCACATCAGATTCTTGTTTGACTGGTTTTTAACTTTGATTCATTAGCTCGATAGTTAATGTTTGCCACAGTGCATACAGCTGTAAAAAAGACACCATGAGCAGAGTCCCTGGACAGAAACTTTCTTAGTAAATACTGTCAAGATGAGACAACCTAAGGTGTTATTAAGTAAGAAGAGAAGCATTCAGTGTGTCAGTATTTAATTGACACTCTTCTAAATGGGGCAAGGTTTATTTACTGTTGAGCATTATTAAACTGAAGTGGCTGAATTACTCTTTGTTCCTCTGAAGCTGTTTTTCAAAAAAACACAGTTACTTCTCGAGCATTTTGGAAATCTGGAATGCATAGAGTGCTGAACTGTGAACTTTCAGGTCATGAGAAAATGAGTATTATAGAAGTTAATTACATTTTATGGCTTAACTATTGGTTGATAATTTATAAAGGTGTTTTAATAATATTTCTACCATGAAAGTTTGATTTTTTTTGCCTTAATTTCCTCATTTTATTTGCTATCACAACCAATTTCTGTTTATTCATTATATTAACTGTGCATGGCACCTAAAACTAGAGAGCTTATTCTCTGAACCCATTCTATGATCATTTTATGATTGGGTATGGAGAACGTCATAAAAGCCAATTTTGACCTTGACCTGATAATGAAAAATAAGCACTATGCAGGAAATAAATTGTGTGCTACCACTTAATGGGAACTATAACTATATTTTCAAACATGATCTCAGATTCATATATCAAAGATTAAGGATCAGTATTATATAGATTTCAGAGAAGTAAAGAACCAACTAAAGCAAATGAGCTAGAGGATAAATAGAACAAAATTTAAACAGAAATGGAGAGCATACAGGGTGAGTGCATAATTAAGATCAGCAGGGTCAGAATAAACCATTGTATATCCCAAATGGATTGACAAGCAAATTAAAAATGAAAGAGATAAAGCAACAGAGCAGGCATTTCTTGGAGGAACCATTATGGTGTGTGCAAAATAATGAGCAGGGTGCCTGATACCATGTTGGGACCACCCCTGTTTCTAATTCACATTAAGTATTTGGATTCAGAAAATGGGCTTATGGTGGGGCCAGGCAAGATGATACAAAAGTTGCCAAAGTGCAAATCCTGTGCATCTTGATGTGCACAATGTCCTTTACAACTGCGTCAGGTCTCCAATATTTTAAAAGGCCAAAAACTTGTTGAGTAATGCATATATTTGAAAATGTGTTGCTGGTCAAAGCACAGCAGGCCAGGCAGCATCTCAGGAATAGAGAATTCGACGTTTCGAGCATAAGCCCTTCATCAGGGCTTAAGCTCGAAAGGTCAAATTCTCTATTCCTGAGATGCTGCCTGGCCTGCTGTGCTTTGACCAGCAACACATTTTCAGCTGTGATCTCCAGCATCTGCAGACCTCATTTTTTACTCTAATGCATATATTTACCTGACTTTGTGTAGCAATAGCAGCAGAGAGTATGGAATAAAAACAAAATGCTGGAGAAATTCAGCAGGTCTAGCAGTAACTGCGAAGACAGAAACAGGGCTAACATTTCAAGTATGTTATGGCTCTTCAGAGCTATTCCTGTTTTGAAGAAATGTTATCCACAGTATTTTGCATTTAGTAGAGATCATTGTGTTTGTTGTGCTTTGACAACACATATAGAGTGGTACAAACTATGCTACCTTTGTCCTATTTTGACCATTTGATCAAGGCACCTTGCCTTTAAATTCCTCGTCTGTTACAGTCTTCCCTGTTTGCTTTCACTTTGATCTGCAAAGCATCCTTTTGCATCCTGAAAGTTTTCAGGCTGTATTTTCCTTCCCAATAGCAGTTCATTGTCACCAGTTATTCACTAACTTTGTTTGGGATGTGAAACATCAGCTTAAGTGCGGTTCTACACAAATCATATTTCATTCATAACCAGCAGACCCATTGCACTTTTTGTGAAAAAGTGAAATTTTCTGTTCACCCAAATAATGACTAATAGGGAATGGGCGGTATGGAATTGGGTCATGTCTCTATAATTCATACCAGATGCTTCCGAAGGATAGTACATTTACTTACCTTGATCAACTTTACACCTCTAATTTTATACCTCTTATGCTGTGTTGTGGTTCTAGGTTGATGGAACTTGCATTGGATGCCTGAGTATATCTCACTACATCCTTTTTGTTGCTTTTTGCTGTTAGTTCTCAGGAGTCTACCTATTACTTTTCGCATTACATGCCAATGGATTAAAAAAAAACAAACCTTTTCCCCACTGATAATGCTCTTTTTGTAAGCTTCTTCACATGTGCAATACAACCTATATTTATATAGTACCTTTGATATAATGGAATGTTTCAGAAGCCTTATCAAAATTTGACACTGCCATGTGATAGGGTAGATAGTCAAAAGCTTAGAAAAGGAGCCAGTTTTAAAGTGAGTAAAGAGATTTAGCCAGTGGATTTGAGAACTTTTAAGTTTAGTTTTCTGACAGTACGGCCTTTAAAGGAGGAATCATTAAAATCAAGGGATTCACAAGGCCAATTTGGAAGTAGATTTTACAGACTACAGAAGGTTGTGTCAAGAAGTGAAGTGGCCATGGAAAAATTTGAAATCAAGATGCAAATTATAAAGATCAGGATGGTGCTTAGCTGGGGCAACAGGCTGCCTTTAAAGAGGAGATAGTTTGAATATGGTGGAGATATATTGCAATGAGGATGAAAGGTAGGGTAAACAAATCCCTGGATGATCAAAGAGACGAAGCTGAAACAAGGCAAGTATGACAGATATCGAGTTGATACAAATAAGAATTTGGCTTACTGTAGAAAGTTCAGAAGGGCAGTTGAAAAAAAATGACCAGCAAAGACAACACATGAGAAGGGACTACTAACTAAATTAAAGAGAAAATGAGAAGTATTTTATATACATACAAATAGAACTAAGGAATCTGTGAATGGAGACTGACCTTTTGATTACGATACTAAATGGGTATTTTTTAACTATCCTTACCAAGGAAGACTTTTTTTCCAAAGTTATAATGAAGGATGAGGATTTTGTTCTTGGATTGGCTAAACATTTTTAAAGATGTGATGTTAGAAAGACTGACAGTGCTTAAGAATTGCTAAATCACCAGTACCAGATATGGTGCAGGCCAGTCAATTTAATCTGGTGATGGGAAAGCTATTTAAAAATTACAAACTGGAACAAAATTCAGGGTCACAAAGAAGCGTAAATTAATAAAGGAAGACCAGCATGGATTTGTAAAAGGGAAATTATATTCAGCTAATTAAATTGAGCATTTTGAAGTGGTAACAAAGAGGTTTGATGACGGCAATGTGGTTAATATGGTATATAAATGATCTTCCAAGAGGTGTTTGATAAGAGCCACTTTGTTGGAATGTCAGTAAAATTGAGGCCAGTGAAATAATAGGCACAGTGATAGCACATGATGTTGGCCTTGTGATAGGAAACAGCAGTGAGGAATGGTTGTTTCTCCAGATTGAAGAAGGAATGAAATTGTGTTCCTATAGATTAATACACAGATTGCTGCCTTCTTGATTTGTATTAGTGATTCAGCAAACGGGGGGCATTTCCAACATTTGATGCAAAACTCTGATATATTGTATACTGAGCGAGAATAAACTGTGAAGCGGATAATAATAAACCTCAAGAGGATACAGACAAGCGAATGAATGGGCTAAATATGGCAGGTGAAATTTAGTGGCTAGGGAGATGCAGGCTGGGTGGATTAGCCATGGTAAATGCAGGTTACGGGAATAGGATGAAGGGGTACAGTGAGTGAGCCTGGGTGGGGTGCTGTTTAAAGGGCTGTTGCAGACTCGATGGGTCAAATAGTCACTATCTGCACTGCAGGGAATTCTGTGATTCAAGTGCAAAGAAATGTGGTAAAACATTTTAAGCTGAAGAACAAGGAGAGGCTCTATATGCTAAAAGCTGAAATTCCAAACAAGAAGACTGTGGAGGCCAGGTCATTGAGTATATTTAAGACTGGGATAGCTAGGTTTTTCAGTATCAAAGGGATCAAGGGTTAGGGGGAGAAAGCAGGAGAATGGAGTTGAGAAACTTATAGGCCATGATTGAATGGTGAAGCAGACTCATAGATTAGATTAGATTACTTACAGTGTGGAAACAGGCCCTTCGGCCCAACAAGTCCACACTGACCCGCCGAAGCGCAACCCACCCATACCCCTACATTTACCCCTTACCTAACACTACGGGCAATTTAGCATGGCCAATTCACCTGACCCGCACATCTTTGGACTGTGGGAAGAAACCGGAGCACCCGGAGGAAACCCACGCAGACACAGGGAGAACGTGCAAACTCCACACAGTCAGTCGCCTGAGTCGGGAATTGAACCCGGGTCTCTGGCGCTGTGAGGCAGCAGTGCTAACCACTGTGCCACCGTGCCACCCACAATGGGCTAAATGGCCTAATTTCTGCTCCTAGATCTTATGGCCTTATAGAATGCAGGAACAGAGAAACATGGAAGTTTATGTGCACAAATTATCGAATATACTCCAGTCATTTGGAAGTTATGATGAACATTTAAATATCACTGATTTGGCTTCAACTGGAACAATGTGCCTATTCTGCGCACCAAACTCCAGGAAGAATGTGATGGGCGAGTTGTAGAAAGATTAATGAAAATTGTTCTGGGATGAGAGACTTCAATTACAAGGATAGTTTAGAGAAGCCACAGCTATGTATACCCAAATAAGCCAGTGCATTACAATAACCATAAGTCCTCCCATGGATTCACATTGTCAACAGTACAATTTTGATATTATCACACTTAAAAATATTAACAGTTGTATTCCTGAAATCTTTGCATCCAGATTTTAAATTTAAAAAGAGAACAAGTAATGATTTATAGGGAAAAACAATTACTTGGAGTTAGACCAGATCTTGCAATCAATCATTGCTTGAGATTGTCCAAAGCCCAGTGACTGATCTGGAAATTATGTCCCCTTGCCCTACTCTCACATCATAATTTGCAGTAAAAATTCAGATTTATCTTTCTTATTCCTTTAAGTCTCTTGTATATCTTTATAACTTCTCCTAGGCAGTTTTATTCAGGTGTTGGTCTCCTAGAGGAATAGAAGGCAGAAGAGTGATTTGTTGTAAGTACTCAAAGTCTTTTGGCATTCCGAGAAAGATCTAGAGTAGATAAAGAGAAAACATCTCATTAGTGAGAGAGTTATAGAGAATCATCGATTAAGATGATTGGCAAAAGAACCAAAAGCAACATAATAAAAATCTTTCATGCTACAAGTTGTTTGAATCTGGAATTCATTGCCTGAGAGCATGATGGAGGCTGATTAAATTTAGGTTTTAATAGGGAACTGGATAAGTATCTGAAGGAGGGCTGCTGTAAGAGTTAAGGCAGTTTTAGTGACATGTATGTGGTTTGGGTGATGATCTGGTGAAATGTGAAGCATGTGGGGCAAATGGAATGGGCTGAAAATCTGTTGCTGGTTAAAGCACAGCAGGTCAGACAGCATCCAAGGAACAGGAAATTCGACGTTTCGGGCCAGACCCCTTCATCAGGAATCCTGATGAAGGGCTCTGGCCCGAAACGTCGAATTTCCTGTTCCTTGGATGCTGTCTGACTTGCTGTGCTTTAACCAGCAACACATTTTCAGCTCTGATCTCCAGCATCTGCAGACCTCACTTTTTACTCGAATGGAATGGGCATCTAGTAAGGGGAGCCTGATGTTGGGGTTTTCAGCGGCTTGTGAATACTGAGGCTAAAAGCTCGTTGCAGAGGACTACCTGTTGCCATATCAATCATGAAGCAGATGGCTAGTGCACAATGTTGAGGAGTGGATGGGTTAAGTGAGCCAATTTGTGAGAGAGGGGCTGCACCTCCAATTGTTCATTGGCCTGCACAGAAGAACAGCATGCTCACCCAACATATGATATGTTGGCCATGCAGGCATGCAGATTGCCTATCCTATGCCATCCTGAAACTTGACTGTCTCAATTGCACTTCCCTGTCACTGACACTGCTAGGGAATTCCTTGAGATATGCACTCCTGTGCACACCACCTAATGTCTGATAGGCAAAGATGAAGGAATTGTGGGGGACAAGTTGTTGGCTTGAGCTGGTGCCATACACACCCCTACTCTTTACATGATGTATTTAGCAAACTTTGCAGGTCCCCAACCACTGCGCCTCATTAACAGGCAAGAAGTGATGACACAGAATACTACAAATTGTTTACAGGCACCACAGAGACAATGACAACCACATGAACAGTGGAACATAACTCATGACTGTTTATTTACTATTGGTTATGGAAAAAAAAACTTTAAACATGAAAATGTTTCTAAATAAATTGTGAACATAGGAGTCTGCTAAATAATTTATTTACATCAAATATGAAGATCAACAAATAATCTACAGGTTTTCCAGTTATTGCCCACACATGACATTAATACATCTTTTTCCTCCTGTCCGTCCCACTGTACCACACTGAGCACCATTGCTTTTGTGATGGAATGGAAGGAGCCTGCTTCATAATGGAACCAGTTGGCTTTTGGTCAGGTAACCCTGGGGGAGTTTGGGTTTGACTGAACTAGTTATGCTGAGAGTCTTCTTTCCAGAGCACAAGTTGACCTAGTTCTGATGGTATGTCCAACGGTTGGATGGGGGCAGGCAAGGTGGAGGTGGAAAGCCTGGCCACCTGTACAGTTTCTGGAATGGAGACTCTGTAGCGAATGCTTTTGTGTGACTCCTCCTGTGGCTGAGTGTCTCATGGCATTGCCCTGTCTCCACATGAAGTCAAGCATCTGGGCTTGGCTCAAGGCTTCCTCTGCATCCTCATGCTGTCTTCGGTCCTGAGGATCAATGCATGTGATGATGCAGTGTAGGTTTTGATGACTCTCCAGCAGCCACAAACCTGTCCATAAAGGCAGACAGTTAGTTGCAGCACTGTCTGCACTACTGCAGTATCTGAACAATGACTGACAGTGATTCAATGAAGTGACTGCATCACCACAGCTTCTCAGTAATGAGGACCATTGAATTCTCAATGCCTGGCTATCACTGCTGCTGCTCCTCCTGCACTGCTGCATGTGCACAAACTTTCTTATTGCTGAAACCCAAGTCGTCGCCTGCCGTGGGGGAAACTGCTGCTTTGTGTCTATCAGGTGTTTCCAATGCAGTTGCTTCAGGCATTTCCCTATTACCTACATTAGGAAGTGCAGGTGTCTTTGAAATCAATGTCAGTGCTGCTGTGCGCTCGAGGAGGTAGTGCAGCTGATAGTCCTTCCAAGCTTCCCCACGATCACTGGGGAGGTGAAGGAACTCTCTTCTGCAAGAGTCAAGTTGGTCCTTGGAAGAATAGAGGAGAAAGTGAAGTCTGCAGATGCTGGAGATCAGAGCTGAAAATGTGTTGCTGAAAAAGCGCAGCAGGTCAGGCAGCATCCAAGGAACAGGAAATTCGACGTTTCGGGCAAAAGCCATTCAGCAGGAATGAGGAAAGTGTGTCCAGCAGGCTAAGATAAAAGGTAGGGAGGAGGGACTTGGGGGAGGGGCGATGGAGATGTGATAGATGGAAGGAGGTCAAGGTGAGGGTGATAGGCCGGAGTGGGGTGGGGGCAGAGAGGTCAGGAAGAAGATTGCAGGTTAGGAAGGCGGTGTCAGTCGGTTTATAGTAGATGTCTGTGTTGATTCGGTCACCCGAGATAGAAATGGAAAGGTCTAGGAAGGGGAGGGAGGAGTCTGAGACGGTCCAGGTGAATTTGAGGTCGGGGTGGAAGGTGTTGGTAAAGTGGATAAACTGTTAAACCTCCCCACAGCTACCTAGACTACATCTCCTCGCACCCTGCCCCCTGTAAAAACGCCATTCCATATTCCCAATTCCTTCGTCTCCGCCGCATCTGCTCCCAGAAGGACCAGTTCCAATACCGTACAGCCCAGATGGCCGCCTTCTTCAAGGACCGCAGATTCCCCCCAGATGTGATCGACGATGCCCTCCACAGCATCTCCTCCACTTCCTGCTCCTCCGCCCTTGAGCCCCACCCCTTCAACCTCCACCAGGAGAGAACCCCACCGGTTCTCACCTACCACCCCACCAACCTCCATATACAGCGTATCATCCGTTGTCATTTCCGCCACCTCCAAATGGACCCCGCCACCAGGGATATATTTCCCTCCCCTCCCCTAAGTGTTGAGCCACGGGTTGGTTGGTCCGGGTGTCCCAGAGGTGTTCTCTGAAACGTTCCGCAAGTAGGCGGCCTGTCTCCCCAGTATAGAGGAGGCTACATTGGGTGCAGCGGATGCAGTAAATGATGTGTGTGGAGGTGCAGGTGAATTTGTGGCGGATATGGGAAGATCCCTTGGGGCCTTGGAAAGAAGTAAGGGGGGAGGTGTGGGCGCAAGTTTTGCATTTCTTGCGGTTGCAGGGGAAGGTACCGGGAGTGGAGGTTGGGTTGGTGGGGGGTGTGGACCTGACGAGGGAGTCACGGAGGGAGTGGTCTTTTCGGAATGCTGATAGGGTAGGGGAGGGAAATATATCCCTAGTGGTGGGGTCCATTTGGAGGTGGCGGAAATGACGACGGATGATATGATGTATATGGAGGTTGGTGGGGTGGTAGGTGAGGACCAGTGGAGTTCTGTCCTGGTGACGATTGGAGGGGCGGGAAGTGGAGGAGATGCGGTGGAGAACATTGTCAATCACGTCTGGGGGGAAATTGCAGTCTTTGAAGAAGGAGGCCATCTGAGTTGTTCGGTATTAGAACTGGTCTTCCTGGGAGCAGATGCGGCGGAGACGAAGGAATTGGGAATATGGGATGGCGTTTTTACAGGGGGCAGGGTGGGTGGAGGTGTAGTCTAGGTGGCTGTGGGAGTCGGTCAGTTTATAGTAAATGTTCGTGTTGATTCGGTCATCCGAGATAGAAATGGAGAGGTCTCGGAAGGGGAGGGAGGAATCTGAGATAGCCCAGGTAAATTTGAGGTCGGGTTGGAAGGTGTTGGTAAAGTGGATGAATTGTTCAATCTCCTCATGGGAGCACGAGGCAACACCGATGCAGTCATCGATGTAGCGGAAGAAAAGGTGGGGGGGTGGTGCCAGTGTAGCTGCGGAAGATGGACTGTTCCATTGCAGCCATTGATTAGTAGTGGTGTTCGATACCTGGTTAATATGACTGTTGCAGTAGGATAACGAGTGTTGACAAGTGGATGACGAGTGGGTCATGGACGTCACTGCATCTATGCAGAATGGTCCCTGTCTTCTTCTGTCAGGGCAAGAATCCTTCCCTCTGAGAGGCTGAGCACATGGATGTCCGGAACCCCGACCTGTGAGATGTCACTCAGCCCTATTATGGGAAGTGACATAATGAGTAAGATGCTAGTATGTGGCACTGCTGTTAGTGCTGAATTATGTGGGGTAAAACTGTTGAGTTGTTTTGAAGAAATGTGGAGGCTGCGTAGAGTGCATGCAGGGTTAACGCTTTGAGAGGAGGGGAGTAACAAGTGCAAGTGAAGGATGGTGTTTCATGCTTTGATAGAGTGTCAGACCATAAACATTGATGGAAGGTGCTGAAAATTGTCTTGCTGGAAAAGCGCAGCAGGTCAGGCAGCATCCAAGGAGCAGGAGGATCGACATTTTGGGCATAAGCCCTCATTCCTGAAGAAGGGCTTATGCCCGAAACGTCGATTCTCCTGCTCCTTGGATGCTGCCTGACCTGCTGCGCTTTTCCAGCAACACATTTTTCAGCTCTGATCTCCAGCATCTGCAGTCCTCACTTTCTCCTAATTGATGGAAAGTGGATGTGTTGGTGTACGTAAGTATGAGTTAACCCAATCCTCCTCACCCTGGAGATGGCACTGTCATGGGTGGTGTTATGACATGGGGTAAACCCTCCTGCTTAATTTAAAACCAGCAACACAGCAAAGATTTATCCCGTGCGGTAATCTGTAAAAGTTTGAATGGCCAAGAACTATTTTAAGTAAAAATTAACAACTTTATTTCTTAAGGTATAACAGAGAATAATTAACTAGCCACTATTTACAAATTTTTCCTCTAACCTATCTTTTATCTTCTTTTCTATAATACTAGTGCCATAAACCTCTCAATTAAGGTTTATAAAAACACACTTCTTATCTCAAAGCCAGGCAGCTTTCAGTTCTGGTGTTCAAATCTTTCTGTGTCTTCTTTAATTCTAGTTAGGAATTTCTGCTTGATGGCTTATTGATCGAAAAGTTGCCATTTTAAGAGAGCTATGTTTCAGACTGTCTGTTTACATGCTATGTTGTGGCAGTTCTCCTCCCAACGTTCAATTTTCCCAGATCTTCCCAGAGCATCGGATTGTATCATTGGCCCTCAAAGTTGTCAATATACTCAATTCAAACTTGATTGGATTTTGAAATGTTTCAGGTATAGTTTAAACTGATTGGCCGAATTAAAATTTGTTTTTATGTCCAAGCAATTAACTAATTGAGTTGTACGACCCAATGTTACATTGTTACCTTTTTGAGTACACTTGGTGCTGTGTCCAGTAGTTCTGCTGCTTTTAATTCTCTTAAAATACATCCACATCTTCATAACAGGTAGTGACCAGGCTGGCATGGTCTGGTGACATAACCTTCTCTGCTGGTCCTCTAGAAAGAGGACTCCTTTCCTCTCGACCACTCCATTCATAAGGGTCTCCAGGTTCCTTTCAGAGAAACAAGCCGACCTCCCTTTCTCTGCATCCCACCTGACTCCTAGCACAGTTAATCAGGGCAACTTGTGGCTGACAGCATGCCTGCAGGTGAGACAACTCGCTTGGCGTCTTGATGAGAATTTCTCCGTTAAACCCAACGTGACTCAGGCTTTACCAATATATGGTAAGATTTTGCCATAGATATATGGTTGGAATCTTATGTCAGAGTTAAGTATAACACCAAGATTACAAACTGTTTGATTCAATCTCTAGCTTGCTCGGAGAAAAGATTGATTTGGTAGTTAGGGAACCAGATTTTTGGCAGTGAATGAAGACAAGAATTTGTGGTTGTTGTGGTCAAAGAGAGCTGCCTTGGGGAAACTTGAATGAGTTATTTGTGGAGTCACATGGGAAGGAGTAGACTGACTTGCTAAGCAATCAATTAAAATTAAAATTCAGCCTTTGGACTTTTTTAACGTGAATAAAATTGCCGAGGAGAAGTTACAGAGCTATGAATAATACTTTACAGAGTACAAAAGATAAATTTACAGCACATTACGATGTTAGAGTGGGACAACTAAATATAGTTATGGATTGGTCATTGGACTGTGGAAAATCTCGAATAACAAGATAGTTGCAAGATCTGGTGAAACCCCAAGTCACTTCTGATTAAAATTCCATTTGTTTACTTTTTAAAGTCTTACTCTGGATATAAAAGTTTCAAAGAACACATTACAAACAGTGAAATATATATCATTAAGTTTGATGCTGTGCTTTGACAGAAGGACTTATGATCATGGAACTACACTACCTTAGTTAGGCATCTATAGCTGTGGCTAACCTGTCAAAAAGGTCACCAGCTGCATGGCTGCCTCATCCATAAGTATCTTATTATTAACATTGTACATTTGTTGTTCTCTCAAAGGAAGTGTGGACCAGAGATTTTCAGAAAGTTGCAAATACTGTCATTGGTAGGAACAGCTATTGGAAGTGTATTAATGTTAATATTCTGGGGTATCTTACAACTGTTGCTTTTAGAAGTTTTAAGTTTCTAACTGTCAATTCTTTACAACCATTTGGGGACCAATAATTGTTTCTCCATGATTACACATGCATGAAGATATACCTTTTTCTATTTGGCAGTGAAGTTGGCAGACAGTATATGTAATTCTGTTTACATTCAACTAATGATTTTTCAGCCTGTCTTAGTAAGCTTATCCAGTGAGTGCCTGAGGTTCAGTTCTTGGTCTGAGCTCAGCTATTTAAATATTGAGCTCACAACCAGAGGATTTTGGATTTGAACCAGAACAGCATGTTCCAAGCCTTTCATCTTTCTGATCTGGATCAAACTAAGTTACCATATCATATATGTGGAGAGAGCTACCTCTTTGTTGAACTATGGAAACACCTTCTTTCTCAACAACAAGGGTCAAAGCATCTTTGTATTTAATGGAAGGTATCCTCCAAAAATTAGATTTTGCCTTTTTTTTTACTTTGTTCTGAGTTAGAAATCTCAGTGTTGGAATGCTCAAAATGGTCATGAGGCCTAGTTTAAGGAGGGGAAGATTTGTTGTCCTGCAGCTCTTTCATGCATACATGGACTGCTTCTTTAAACAGACAATTGCTGCATAGCATCCATGGTTTTGTTAGCTCTGTACCCCACTCTTGCTCTTTGTAAGCTCTAGACTTCCACATAGGGAGAAACATCTCTCAGCATCATTCCTGTTGAGTCAAGTCCGGATTTTATGTTTCAATAAGTTAATTCTTGTGAAGCCCAGGGAGTATACATCCAAGCTACTCAACATTTCCTCGTAACACCTTCATCACAGCAATTAGTTGAGTGAACCTTCTGTAAACGGATTCTAAAGCAATTATATACTTTCTTGAATATGGAGAGCAAAGGTTTACAAAATCCTACAGATCCCATCTAACAAAGGCCCTATGCAGTTGCAGCAAATTTACTTTAACATTCCATTTACCTTGCAATAAATGCAAAAATTCCATTTGCTTTCGTAAAAACTTGCTGCATCTGTGTACCAAACTTCCCTGATTCATATTCCAAGACAGCCAGATCCCTTTGAATTGCAGAGTTCTGCAGTCTCCCTCCATTCAGATAACATGTTGTGTCATGACCACAAATTAGGGATGTCCTCAGGATGATCCATAAATTAAAAATTTGTATAAGTTCATGTGTTGTTTTTGAGTGTTTCAATTCTAAAATACTACAGCTTTGTTTTAAACAAGATAACAGTTTTGTTCATTACATATCTGTTGCTAAAAGTTGAAGTGGTTACATTTATTAACTAAAATGGAGATACAAAAAAATGTAACTATTAAAGGATTAAATATATATGTGAAGATAAAAGTGAGATCACGGCCTGCATCATTGTATGCCTGATTCTTGTTTGAAGATCCTCTTACTAAAGTGAAGAGTTGAAAACTTAAAACAGTTGTGGAGTCTCTGTAGTCAAAAGAGGTTATATCCATGGATGAACTGAGCTGAACATGTCCTGGAAGTGACTGAGGTACTTTGTTTCACACTTTTTATGGCAGTGCAGGTTGTCATTCTTGGTAGCCTGGTTCAGTATTCTCCAGGTGAGAATAAATTGTTGTTTTAAGATGTCTCTCTGATAGCATTCAGATGATTTTTCCCAAAATGTCTATTTTTAGCCAACTTTATCACAACCAAATAAAATGGGTGCAAATTTTAATCTTAATGAACCATTGTTCCACTAATCAAAGTCAGTTATGCTGGAGTTGTTTGTGATGTCTCTCCTGCCTTCTGATCAAGGTTTTTAGCCGTAATAACTCTTGATTAAATAATGGACTGTCCTGGGATCTTTGAATGATTTAATTAACTTTTGCGATGAGTTAAATCCACAAAAGAAGTCACATGACTTCTTTCAGACAGTTTGAATGTTTCTTTGTATCCACTTTTAAAGACAACTTCACTTTATTCATAAAGTATGTAGTATTTCAACTACATGTTTGTGACAATTGCTTTTCTATTGTTCCTGCCAAATGGTCAAGTCACATTATACAGCATCTACAAGCTTTCATGGTTGCACTTACCTTATCTACATCCTTTTATAGACTTTTTATGTTGTCTTGACAACTTGCTTCTTTTTGGTGTTTTTCACAAATTTCGCTACCATATGTTTTGTACCTTCATTCAAGTCAATGATACAGATGGTAAATGGACAAGGCTCAACACTGACTCCTGTATCATGACCATAGATCATAACCGCAGATAGCCTATGAATATACTGAAGTTTTAATTCCAAGATGTGTCATTTAGAAGAGGGCTGCTGTAGCCAAACATAATTGTGAATGTAAATTTCATGACTGACTGGCAGAGTCCTTTCTGGAGCCCATGAAATGTCATCTTTGTAAGAGTCAGGGAAACTTCACACACATAGACAAAAAAGGAAGAAATAACAAGAAGCTAACTACATAGCACCCTCTCAGTAACTAGTTATCCCCTGCAGACATGTTCGTTTTATCCTTACCACTATAAACAAAAAAGTGTTAAAAATGAGCTTCAAACTTGGTCAATGTGTGTTAGTGGAAGGTCTTGAAAGTCACAGTTTGAGAATAACCAAAACACCCTACACTGCAGGTTAAAAAAAGGGAAAAGTATCCTGCTGACACTGAGCGCTGCCAGCTAGCCAGCCATTGTCAAAAAAGAATTTCTATCAACGGGTTGGTAAGGTGAATATTGATTGTTCAACTACTGAAGTCATGCTTCTGGTAACATTGACTTTAACAACTACTGTGTTTGATTATCTAGTCTTCACAAATGACATAAAAGAATGACCTATGTTTATTTTCCAACTTTTTTTTATCTTAATCCTAATCTGTGTACATGCAGTTGCATTATTGTGCCTTCTTACCTTTAATAACTAATGACCTCACTCTTTCATGAACTCCAAGTTAACTTGGCTCCTTTTAAAACATAACTTCATTTTGTCTGGGAGAAAGGTACCTACTTGAGAACAAATCGTTTTGAAATGAGACTTGTTGTGATCAACCAAGTGGGCAGGTGAATAAAAGGAAAGTCAATTCATCCCTTCTATCCCCGAAGCTTAACAATTTGGGTACTCTATGTAGAGCTGTTGGGGGGATCATTGTAATAAACTGGAAGTTCATGTCTGCAGTTTGAACCCATGCATGAAACTAAAGAATTAGGGTGGGTAAATTGTCTTTGAAACCATTTTTTTTAATTGCAAAAGGCCTTCTAAAGTTTGCATTGGTACAGTGTAGGAGTGTCTGCATTTGATACCAGCATGTTCATTTCATGGGGAAGTAATTTTGAGGATTTAATGTTGTGTTCATCATACATTTAAAAGATTAAGTGAGGCTTTTGGATTAGAGTTTTTCCTGAAAGCTAGGAAACCTAAAATTTTAAAGGTGGTAGCCAATGGTTTGCAAGTAGAAACTATGGATGCTGAAACACATGGAGTGGTGCTAGAGAGATTAAAATTGGAGTAGAGAAAATTAGAGTTTCAGGAAAAAGAGGAGAAATGTTATTATGAGAGATTAAAGAGCAAGGAGAGAATTCAGACTATCCGGAAGAAACAAGTTTTGAACTAAGATAGCTCAAACTGACTTCAGGAATTTGAGTATGTCCTCTGAAGAGACCATTGACTCACACTTCAGAGAGGAGGGAATTCAGTTCGCTCATTCTGACATTCATTGCAGAGTTGGAAGTACTTTTTAAAATCTCTTTGGAGTGGTTAGTACAGCAGTTAAAACCACCAGTTCAACATTGGTCTTTAGTACTTCAGATGAAGATTTCTGCGAAAGCTCACAAAGTTTATTCCCTTTTGCCTGAGGTAAAGTACCATTAAATATAAGGTCAAAAAAAGGCTACCAGTTAGTGCCCAAAGTGTATTGGCAATTTCATACCCTCAGGAAATTGTCTGACCCAAGATTGCAATGGCTTAAGCAGCTTGCTTTTGACCAGAGGATGCAGGCAATTAAAACAGAAATAGTTTTCCCTGAGAAGTTTGAGTTCCAGTACGAATGGGTTTAGAGGAACACAGAGTGACTGGGTCCAGGCACACCACCACACTGAATTGATGACTATGAGTTGGTCCATAACTGCTGGAAGCTAAAGGGAAAACCAGTGTAATTTACTGGTGCGTTTGCACTCCAGGCAGAGAATGGAGTCCATCAAAGAGCCAAGCAGACCAGGTTATGTCTCTGATTGTAGGATGAATGCCTATGAAGGCACTCCTGACACTGTAGATGAGGTTAAACAAATCCCTGAGAGTTATTGGGATTTTGTATCCATGTTGTAACCCCTCTTTAACTCTGTAATTTTCTCCAGCACTTCAATAATCCACTACCCCAAAATCTGGTTATGATTTTTTTGTCTATCCCTCATTTTAATTATTTCGTCATTTGTGGCTGAGCCTTCAGTTACCAAGGTCAAAAATCATGGAATTCCTCCCAAAAACTGCTTGAATCTGTAGAGCTCTCTCCCTCTTTAAAGAACTTCTTAAAGTTTTTGACTAAGTTTGTAATCAAATGCCCTAATCTCAAAGTTACTCAGTACTGAACTTTGTTTCAAAATACGTTGGGATTTTTTTTATGTTCTTGTGAGCACAGCACTCTAAGGTGAGTACCTTACCTTGTGACAGTGACTTGATGAATTTGCAGTGACTTTTTTTAACTTATAGTTGGACAATGCAGATTATATTATCCATTATTGTTTGGTTTGACTGGTATTCTAGTGAAGGAACAATGCATACTAACCCACTCCCTAAAATTCCTCAATCTATTACGAAGATTTTAAAAAATGTAATGTAAATACCATCTTTGGGATATCTTAGCTATAGGTAGCAACACTTCTTTCTTGAGTATTCTAATGTCATTGTGAAATCTTAGATTGGATTACAATTTCATCACTACTGGGTGCCAGTTAAGCTTTTTATTTAGAATGATAGCATTTTGTAGCATAAAAGTCATCAGTACTGTACACTTAATTCCACTTATCATCCATTACATTTTGTCTATTTATGTATTCATTTCTTTTGAAAAGAAATAGTGGATTCTGTTTCCACTATGATTCCTGTTTGTCCATTCTACTTTTTGTCAATATACAGTAGGTGACATTTTCCTTTTTGTTCTTCTGATTGATACACTTGATTTACTGACTCACTGATGAGTGGAAACGTTTTTCCCTGCTTAACTCATTAAAATGTCATTTGAAACTCCAAAGCATTGATATGTGATGTGACATTCTCACTATTTTAAAATCTGTGACTATTACTATTTCCAGAGATGAAGCATGCTAAATCAAGCATTACAAGATAAGAATTACGTGATTTATTTGTCGTGGTGAGGAATTGAGAAGGGCTAATTTTACAAGGGAAAAAAGCTTGAAAGATTGCCAAATAGGCAGAATGCCAGTGGTTTATTCATTGAGGATGGCTTAAAGAGTTGTTATGTGATAAGTAGCATGCCAACATTGGTATTTCCAAAGCAAATAACAGTAATCTATTAAACAAGGTCCATTGTTCTTGCTAATTACTGGAATCCAAACAATGTTTATCCAGTGGCCGCTTCAGTTATGTCTTAAAATGCAGTGGCGTTCACATTGTTAAGAAATGTCAATTGTTAATTTATCATGTAACTTCTTGTATTGGTAGACTGAAAATTCACAGCTAGAATCCTCTTGCCTCTGTTCTATTGTTAGGTGCAACATTTCTTCTAAAGTCTTCTTCACTGTCTATTGAACAAAGACTTTCAACACTGGTGTATGGGTCTTTTTACTTAAATCTTTGTATATAATTAATTGTCTATCATCCTGATCTGACGGGCCTACATATGACTCCAGACACATAGCAATGTGGTTGACTCTTAATTATACCCCTCTGGGCAATTAGGAATTGGCAATAAATGCTGGCCTAGTCAGTGACACCCACATCCTGTGAATGAAAAGCACCTCAAAAATATTCTTCTTTACAGTTTTCAAATACATTTAGATATTTTAACAGATACTTTAAACGAGGAATAATTACAGATTTTAATTTGAGACATATTTCAATGCATGGATTTGATTTTTTTTGTTTAATTGCAAAAACCTTACCACCAGATTTAAGATCATCCAAGCCAACAACTTGGTAACAGTACACGAGTTTCTGTGTTGCCCACAAGAACGCACATTTTCTTCCAGTAACAATTCAAATTGCTTGCCGAAATCAAAAAAGCTTAGTTAAATGCCAACAGCTTCAAGCCTCAGCATCGGTTCAAATTGGCCTCGGGAGGCAAGTAAATCATAGCAAGATTGGGGTTATGTACTTTAGAAACCAGTCCTCTGTCCTTTCCACTGTCAGGAGTGAAAAGTGTGATGCTGGAAAAACACAGCAGGCCAGGCAGCATCAAAGGAGCAGGAGAATCAACACTTTGGCCGTAAGTCCTTCATCCTATTGTCAGGTCAGATTAACTTAAATGCAGGAGGAATGGTTTAGAGCTTTGGGAAGCATGCAGCAAAAATAAGGAGAATCAAACAGAAATTGGGCATGTGGGAGCACTGCTTATGATCCACGATGTATAGAAATCTGGATATCGGTTTCCAGGAATTCTCCATCTTTCTGTACATGGCCCAGTCTGACCCGACTCCAAGCCTATGTCATGGCAGCCACCTGAATCATCATCTACTTCATTTGGAAATCAGAAAAGGACAATGTCCATTGGGCTATAATATGGATAAAGGAGCAAATTTTACATGTGACTACATAGGCCTGTGCACTCACCAAGAAATTGCAAGATAAGTGTCACTACTAGTGACCTTCAATCAGTCACTGGGGTAGTGAACGATGGATCTGGCAACATTGCCACAGAAAGTACCATTCGATAGGACTATCCCATACAAACTATTCATCATGAAGAGGTTTATGTAAAAAAACACCTTTGATTCTAAATCCCATAGGCAGTGACCTGCATGGAACATCCTCAAGGAGATGGTGGATTCTGTTGAAAAGTTGAGCAGACTGTCAGTCTTGGATTAGATTAGACTTACAGTGTGGAAACAGGCCCTTCGGCCCAACAAGTCCACACCGACCCGCCGAAGCGCAACCCACCCATACCCCTACATTTACCCCTTTACCTAACACTATGGGCAATTTAGCATGGCCAATTCACCTGACCCGCACATCTTTGTGACTGTGGGAGGAAACCGGAGCACCCGGAGGAAACCCACGCAGACACGGGGAGAACGTGCAAACTCCACACAGTCAGTTGCCTGAGTCGGGAATTGAACCCGGGTCTACAGGCGCTGTGAGGCAGCAGTGCTAACCACTGTGCCACCGTGCCGCCCATGGAATGCCATGGATAAGGCATTCCATGTACTGAGGGATATACTAAAGCATGGGACAGTTCCCTCAATAGTCAATGGCAAAAGGATCCAGTCTGTAACCCTACTGCCACAGGATACTGAGCTACTGAAACTTGTGGTAAACCTGTTTTTTAAAACAATGTACTTTATTCATAAAGTTTGTAAACAAAAACATTGCAAAGCATTTTATTCAAGTATTTTAAAATTTGCAAGAAAATTCAGCTTGTCCCAATACAGTATGTTCCACTTTATAGAACTATAATAGTTTTAATATTCCAAGGCTACATTCCATGTCAAGTATACAGTCCATGGAAAGCCTCTACAGTAATATAAACATTTCACACAATATCTAACATATATGTGTATAGCCTGACATTTCATGTGCTTCCAACTTTCATGTATTCAAAGAAATTGAACTATGTTATACTTTATAGAACTATTCAAAATTGACATTACATGATATAGATTTATAGAAATAAAATACATTTTTAAAAAAAAATTATGGATTGGATGATGTTTTCATATTACTCTTTAAGTCTAACCAAATGAAAATTTTGACACAGCAACAGAGTGCAGATCAATTCCTTCCTGGTTACCCAATTGGGACCATCCTATCTGATGGGACATAAGTCTGCAAATATATATCTAACATATTCAGTAAGTGGACAATTTTGGTTTCAGTCTAGGAAATGTAGAAATGAATAAAGCTGATGCATCCTTGTTTCAGTCAGACTTGAATTCAATTTTGTTAAGGCTAGTTATCTACTATTCTTGCCACTTACATTTTAATGTAAAACCTTTCAGGTCAAAATCAATAGAATTATATTTTAGAACACAACAATTTTAAAAATATTTATGTAGTACGTGAATAATTTCTATAATATTTACTACTACAATTTCACATGATACACAATTAGATATATTTTTCCCATTTCATGTTGTGTAAATACATTTTTTCCAAAGCTTTAATACCTCATTTCTATCCAATATATAGGTACTGATTGTGGAAAAGATATCTTCTGTAAAATGTATATTATTTTCTTCAAGTTTTATAGTTAAAGTATAGTTTGGACAGGAACCAGCTGAGAAAGCTAGAGAAGATAGCCACTATATATTTATTATTCCAAATCAATTGATCTAAGTATTTTTAGGTCTGAAACTACTTTTGGACAATCGGAAGACAAATGCATCCTATATCTGTTCATTCGCTTGAATGTATAATTGAAGTTGATTCATCATTGAGACTTGCCTCATGTACTCATTTTCCTTTGATATTATTAGGGGCAGGGTGTACTGCAAGTGAATGTAACACTATCTATTAAACATCATGGGCTCCAGGGTCAGATATAGTATATCTACATGCAGAACTATTTCCTGCTCTTCATCCTAACAATCTATCTCATTCTGTGCAGTAGAAGATCTGATTTTGGATTTTCTCACAAACCCATCTAGGTGGTGCAATGCAGATCAAACCTCACTATTACTAGAGCTATCAGAAATGTGAAAAGATTTAGTCAAACTATCTTGATTTATCTGACTGATAAACTTGTGTTAAAATAAAGCACTGACCAGATTTCTGTACTTAACAAGATACTAACAGATTATTGTGAACAAATGCTCTTTAACTAATGGTAACTAGGAAATATAAATTGTTAATTTAAACTGCGTACAACCTTAAAATCCTCCTTCATAAATTGACATACACACCAAAATGAAGATACCATGGCTACTAAGCATGAAAAAGGAAAAGAAAAGAAGTCAGTCAGGGAAACAGTATTTGATAGCCTCAGTTCGAGAACAGGGTTGTATTGAATTATAGAGTCATGCAGCTTGGAAACAGATTCTTCAGCTCCAGTCGTCTGTGTTGACCAGGTTTCTTTAACTGAACTAGTACCATTTGCCTGCGTTTGGCCCATATCCTTCTAAACCTTTCCTATCCATTTATCTGTCCAAGTGTCCTTTAAATGTTGTGATTGTATGCACCTCTACCACTTCCCCTGGCAACTCGTTTCATATATGAAAACGTTATCCCTCAGGTCCTTTTTAAATCTTTCATTCTCACCTTAAACTTATGACTTCTATTTTTTTCTTGGTCTTCCTGTCAATTATTCTTTGCTGTTTGCTGTTGACACAGTTTGTTTGCATATTATGCTCTGTTTATTTTCCAATCGGGAGAACTCATCTTTTGAAGGTTTTTGAAGGTGTTTATATCTCCTTCAACTGAGAACTTGCAGACAAAGTGAAGTGGAACATAACTTGTTGTTACTGGAGTCTTCTGGTACCTCTAAACAAAATATAAAGATATGTAGAGAGATTTTGGAAGGCTTTCTCTTTGCAAGTTAAATGGTTCTCTGCAACATTGGCTCCACCGAGGCTATGGTCACTTAGGGAGGAGCTAATTAGAATGTTCTTGCCAAAGAATTTTCGTCTAGTTCAGAATCCATCAGCTTTGTGGTGTCTGCTTGTAATTGCATGGTTCCAGGCCAAACACAGCATTGTACACGATTCACAATGTGCTCCAGTAAACATGATTTTTAAAACTGCAATCAACGTTTTTCACAGTCAGTATGGTTTAAAGAGTATTGACCACTTTTAGATCACAGTCCAAAAATAAAGAATGTCAAAAGATGTGCTTCGGACACCTATGGCTTCAAAGTCAGACTGCCAGGTAGGAGCAAATGACGGTCAGGGTGTCTGAATTCATTTGATGTGTAACACTTGGAGTTAGTAGAAAATTTCTGTCACATCGATCTGGACTAAGCATGAGCTAATATTTCAGAAGAAAAAGCTGGCAATCAACTCACTGCATTGTGGCTGACTTTCTCTCAAGGATAATCACAAAAGCACACAATCTGGTCATTATTACAGCAATAATGTGCATTCATATAATAATAATATAAAGCATGTATGGGAGTGCTATCACACACAGTTTGACACCAAACCACCTGAGATGTTAAGACAACTGGTTAGAAAGCTGATCCAAAAAGTGTGTGTTGAAGGCTGAGAGATTGATGAAGGAAATCTGAGGGTTTTAGAACCTTTTGGCATCTGAATTGTGTGCATTGGTGGTCATCCTCCACACTTCCTCAAACTCTAGCGCCTGTAGATTGGACTGTAGTATATGGAGCACCGTTATTGAAAAAGGGAGAGAGAGAGAGAGAAAGAAAGCAGAGAATTACAGGCCAGTTAGCTTAATGTCAGTAGTAAAATAAAATGTTAAACTCTATTATGATAGAAGTGATAACAGAACAATGAGCATTAGTGGGATTGAACAAATTCAACATGGATTTATGCAGGGCAAATCATGCTCAATAAATCTACTTGAGTTTTTTGAGTATGTAACTGGGAATAAATAAGGGAGAACCAGAGGATGTAGTGTATTTGGAAGTTCAGAAGGCTTTTCATTAGATCTTTCATAAGAGGTTAGCAGTAAAGTTAATCATATAGGAGAGGGGGCAATCCATCAGCATGGATTGTGAATTGGTTGATAGACAGAAAACAGAAAGAATAAATGGGTCTTTTTCTGAGTGGCAAGCAAAGATCGGTTCTTGGGCTCCAGCTATTCATTGTATATAAATGACCTGGATGAGGCAACAAAATACAAAATTTCAGGTTTACAAAAAAAAACAAACTGGATGGTTTTTGGAGTTGTGAAGATGCAAGAAGGCTTTAAGGTGGTTTAAACAAGTTGAGTGAGTGGTTAAATGAATGGCAGATGCAGTACTTAAGTGTGAAAACAGAAAACTATTATTTAAAGGGTGATGTATTATGAAGTGTGGATGTACAAAGGGAGCTTGAAGTAGATCAGTGAACATGGGTGACAGGTGAACTTGGTATAAGCTAAGAGACAGCACAGTTTTAAGTGAGCTTATGTTTGTTGACGATAGAGAATGTGAAGATGGGTATTAATCTCATTAACTATTTAAGCTGTGCACGAATTGACTAATCAAATGCCAACTCTACAAAAGTGACAGCGATTCAAAAGTAAACTTCTCACTCTCCTAGCTGTGTGCGGTTTGTCTCCTGTTAAATTCTCATCCATATAATCATAGCCAAAGAATCACTTACAATAACTTTTCTTCCTGCTATCATACCATTACATTTGCTGATCTGGTACTACTGCTCAGTGATATGCTCCAAAAAACAGAGGTTTATTTTCATGTGTGCCGAAAATAGCTAGCTTGACCTCACCATTACCTCTCTGAAAAACTCCATTGTTGATAAATGATCAGGTTATTGTCAAGTACTTGGCATTAAATATTTTCATTGGTTAGATATAGGGAAGACCGAAGTAGTCATCTTTGATACTTTGCTCACAAATCCATTCAATATCAACCAACTATCACTTTGCCTGGTAACTGTCTGAAGCTAGGTCAGATGATTTGCTGTTGTCATATGTGATCCCAAAATAAGCTTCCTATCATATCCACGCTGTATTTTAAGACTAATAGTATCCACCTTCCTAGCATCAACCTGACTCTGCCCAAGTTCAGCTTAACAACGAAACCCTCATTCATGTCTCTGGCTGTTACCACTATTTCACCTTCTCCCATCCAACTGCTCACAATCTTTCCTTCACAAAGTGGAGGTCATCCAAACTCTCCTGCCCATGTCATTATTCGCACTAAGTCTTGTCGCTGTTGTGCTTGCTGACCTACGTTGGTTCTCATTGGACAGGTAAAGAATAATTTGAATTAAGTTTATTATGTATTTGAAATAACTAAATTTTCAGGTACAAATTATGTAACCTGACTGAAGAGGGTTAAGGTTTACAAAGTAAAATGATTCGATACGAAGCAGGTACTTCGTATCAAGTTATTTGCTTCTTATGACATTGAGCCATTGGACACTCTGGTTGAGTAGTCAAATCTATGTTCAACATCTTGCTCCTGAATGCTGCAGAAACAGAGACTGCTACCGGTGAGTGTTCTTAGCTCCATTACCGAATTTCTCAGAAAAATTGAATAGGATGAGTGGAAATGCCTTATCCTTATTTATTAGCCACAGAAGTTGCAATAAAACTAACCTTTTCAAGCACAAAAAATCAGTGTGTTGATTTTAATATTCTCATTCTTGTTCTCAAATCCCTTCATAAACTGACTGCTCCCTAATTTTATGATCTTATACTGTTCCATGATATATGTGCATCTCTTCAATTCTCATCTCTTGAGAATCCTGGGCTTTAATTGTTCCGTCATTGTTGCCCATGCCTTCAGCACTCTGGACCTCACATACTGTACAGCCATCAGAGCTTGCCTGGTCTGGTCTGTTATCTTGCATGTCTGATAGAAATAGTAGAGGAAGTTGTGTACATCTGATTGCATTTATCTTACTTGATGTGGCAACGCTTGTATTTGAAAATTGAGAACATAGTCAATAAACATTCTTGAGTTCTCTGTATTAAACCAGGAACAGAAGCTTAATGTGGAAGAGTCATAATGCATGTTCCTTTGATGTATTCTCAATTCTTTTCGTGGTACCTTAATCAGCACTGAGAGACTTACATAGCTGAAGAGAGACAGAAAGGAACAGGATGTATATGATTCTTCTTAAACATCTGATCATAAAGTATTCAAATTTATTCTGGTCCGAATTAAAGCTGCCTGAGTATTGGTCAACAAATGCACGGAGTCTTTCAGCAAGGCTTGAGCTTTTGATGCCCTGAAAGCATCTGATTCTACAATGATGTGGAGGTGCCAGTGTTGGACTGAGTTGGACAATGTTAAAAATCACACAACACCAAGTTATAGGAGAAAGTGAGGACTGCAGATGCTGGAGATTAGAGTTAAAAAGTGCAGTGCTGGAAAAGCACAGCAGGTCAGGCAGCATCTGAGGAGTAGGAGAGTCAACATTTTGAGTGTTAGCTACCTGATGAAGAAGCAGTGCTCTGAAATCTAGTACTTACAGACAAACCTGTTGGACTATAATCTGGTGTTATGTGATTGTACAATAAAGGTTTTGTAGGAAATGCACTTACAGTAGCTGTGGGGTCTACCATTCAAGTAGATAAGACATGAAAGGGCATGACACTTACAATGTATTACCGTTATCTTAACATGTATCTATGCAAGTTAAACCTGTAAATGTTGGCAATAGACTACTGCTGATACAAGTTAAAGCATCCTTATTTTAAGTCTTATTTTATGCTGATTGCAGTGATCAAGTATGATTCCCATGGGCCAGGCTCAGCTCCTGGAGAAGGATAGTCAATGGCTAAAGGTTACAATTAATTTTCTAGAGTTTGAACTTAAAAGGTGGATCCAAGTAAGCATGCAGTGCCCAAATTAACTAAACTCACTCAGGCAAATGTAAAGCATGACAGAGGCCAGGGTAGCATGTAATGACTGGTCACTGATTCAAGGACAGGTGTTTGCCTCAGGGGAACTCCCACAATGTAACTTAGGGAGCGATGATTTGGTGGAACATTAAATTATTAAGTGTTTTCAGCCACATTGTCCCTATGCTTTTAACACTGACTGGGTTTGAGCCACCTAACATTCCTTGAGGAGATTTCTTTTCCAAGAGCTATAGTTATACAGAACATTAGGTTAAAATAATAGATAACGTTAGCTTCTGATTGACAACCTTGATCTTTTTAATTAAGAAAAACTGTTACCCCTTTATCATCGCAGTGGGACATTCTCTTTGTTTAATTTACTGACTTAATTGTATATTTCCATCACCCTGTGGGGAGTGTGGTGGCTGTTAAAGGCACAGTGTGAAAGCAAGTTAATGGTCTGGAATTTGTGTTTCTGATGATGAAGAACTGTCAGCACTCACATTCATTACTGTGTAAAACTGGCAGCAACTTCTGGTGCTGCACATGTGTTGTTAAGTGGAGAAATCTGGAAGAGTATCACTGATATCCTACTCCTCCACATAGTGTACTTTTAGGAAGTCTTTGTGCAGATGCAATCAACACAGAATTACTAACATGAATTTTGTCTCTTTATGGACTATGCTCATTGAAAAAGCTGATAAAAACACTGCATATTGATTAATGTAGTCTGACTGAATTTTTAATGGTGTTCTAAGTTATCTGTACTGTCAAACAATCACTTCAGCCCTGAAAACTAATTTGGAAGGGTAGACTGCTATTTCCTCTATTCCATGAGAAAAATTAAAGAATTTTAAGTTTGTTTATGAATATCATCTTCTTGGTTGCACGTTTCTGACACTTTTTAAAAAAAATTGTTGTATTGTGAGGCTGTATGTGTATATTTTTGAAAATACAATTTTTAAGAATGTTAACTGATTGAAATAGTTGCACATTTAACAGAGACAAGACAACCAACTAAAAATGTAAACTGCTTCAAGGTAAATGTGACAGAATGAGAAAAAAAGTCTTCAGATTTATAAGGGAGACTTCTTAACAGCCGAGATCAACCTTAAAACTGAGGACTATTTCAGGAAGACATTAACAAACGCGCAGTACTGGATTTTGGCACTAGTGACAGACCTATTAAAAGAGAGTTTGTTGGAAGTACATACTGGAACCAAAATTTTGAGAGAGGTTTCAAAAGCTTCCAGAGATTACTGAAAGGATTCTGCAGTCTGTCTTTCTCACTCTACCTCTTTCAGTCTCTCAGAGAAAAAAACTGAGCTAGTTTCAGTGGAAACAACCACACACAAGAGGTACCACAGAGCAAAGATCTTTAACAGTAATTGCAACATTTACCATTGCCAACTGTACCAAAGAAACCAATGAATCCTGAGTCTCAGTTTGAATGTTCTGCCTCGAAAATGATCAAGGGATGCAAAACTGATCTTTTTGACTTCCTTTGTCCTGGATGGTATCTCCTTTTAACTTTGCACATGCGTGCATGGTTGGTGGATGGACCCAAGTGAGTGCATGAAGTTCATAAGATGGACATCATATCTATTATTTTACACAGGGTTAGTTGGTAATAAAATTGCTCTTTCTTTCACTCCAAACACTTTCCAATTGTGTCCTTCATGCTTTCGTTAAAAATAGTTAACTATACTTTAATTGGAGAAAGGAATGGCCTGTATAAAAGACTTAAACCTTTGTTGTGGCAACTGGTGAGGTTGAAAAGGAGGGACCGAATTTATCCATTTTCATCTGGTATTAAGAGTTCTGGAAATGTGAGTTATGTAGACCAAGCTGTATTAATTGTCTATCACTGAAAGTGGGGATCGAAGTATGGTGCCTGAACATGTGACATGTATAGGTTTTCTTTTGATTACTTGGATCTGAACTGGCATTGTTTTGGTGTCAGGTTCCCTGCTTTTTAAGAAATGCTCTGCAAGGATGGAAGATGTTCGTTTAAAAACCAAGAAAAAATGCTGTCTTTTTGTCTAGGTTCCTTTTCTTCCCAAACATTTATGTTTACTTTTTTAAATGTTAAAAAAAAATCACACAACACCAGGTTATAGTCCAGTTCATTTGGAAGCACTAGCTTTTGGAGTGCTGCCCCTTCATCAGGTGTTGTGTGATCTTTAACTTTGTCCATCCCAGTCCAACAAAGGCTTCTCCACATCATGACTTTTTCAAAGATCAAGACAAGGACCAGAAGAATGTAGCTGTCCTGCCTGACATCTGCACACACAACACTGATTAAAGAGGTTATATCTGGTTCTGAGTGAAGTCAAATATTCCACTGAGGTGCAAAGGCGCTTCTGAGCAAGGTGGCCACGGATGGAAAGCTGCAGCTGTTGACGTATGTTTATCTGAACTTGCTTATTGCATTCGCGTTTTAGCAAGGTTTTTATTATGTTTACACATTCATTAGTCCTTGATTTGAAAGTAAGATAAGAGATTGTTTCTCAGTGGTGCTATCTTATTGGTGACAAGAGCACATGGCACTTACGTAGTAATTTTGTCAGGTTCCCAAGGCACTTCACACAAGCATTATTTAGCAAGATTAGAACACACTTGCCAGTGCTGGAGAGATTAAATGTGTTGCATGTACAACCAGAATTAGAGGGGCAGGTATCTCATAGGGTTGTAGAGGAGGAGATTGTAAATGTTGAGACAGTCAAGGATCCTGAGTACCCAGAGAGAACCTGATTAAAACCCATTTCCAGGATGATTGATCTCGGTTTGGGCTTCCTCTTATTGTTTAGGATTCCGTTGGCAATCTGGCAAACAGCCTATGTCTAGGGCACAGCACATATGGACCTTATTATTTTGTATTTCTTGATTTTTCTGTGCGTGAATAAATGTCTAGTTATCCATCTGATTATAAACTTGATGTCTTCAAGTGATCCCACTTTAAAGTATCTGCACAATACTTGTCCTACTGATTGTTGGGGAAAAAGCAACTGTCAATTAGAGGGTGAACTAATATCACATGATGCTAACATAGCTCTTAAGACTGCCATCAGGATATCGTATTTGATAGTTGTGCATTGAATTCTCCCATGATAGCCTGCAGGTTGAGAGGCATGCAGTGGAGTCTGTTTCTGACTCTTCCATCGTCAGTAACCTTTCAATGTTTCAGAGTGCATGTTGACTGAAAAGTTGTCTTGAAATGATTGAACATCCCAAAGGACAGCAGTGAACCAGTGAGATGTCATGTTTTGTGCAACTTGTATCAGCAGACCACTGTGCTAAGAGAGAAATTGGGCATGTGAACTGTCCAATGTACATCTCCCCAACTTTGAATGGCAGCTGGCTCATTTGAAAAGTTGACAGAATGAACCTTTCCCTACAGAGATATATGGACTTGTCACTGATTCTATACTTGAACCCACAAAGTGGGTGTAAATGTGGAATAATTTGTGCAGGTCAGGCCCTAGTACAATCTCTGCACATTGCCTTTAGCCTCAGTGCTTCCTACATCAAAGTGCATTACCTTGGCTGCAGGCCTGAACATCATGGTTAGCCTGAGGCAATATGCAGTCAAAGAGTTGGTTCTTTATGAGAGATGAGCAATGCTTGGCCATTCCAATTTCTTTCAAGCTTGGGCTGTCCGAAGAAGCTGCTCATCTCTTCCATGAATGCTACTTTACCAGTTCAACAGCAAAAGTAACACTGAAACAGACATTTTAAGAGTTCAAGTGAGGATATATTTACAAACATGCCAAGTTATTTCCAATTATGGGTTACTTGTTTCACCTCTGCTGTCAGTGTATTTCTTTCTCTTACTGTGTTCAAGTGCAAACTCAACTTCTGAAGCTCCAGTGAGAGAGATCTGTTGTTTTTTTGGGAAACTTAAGCAATCATCCCTAGGACTGATTGGATCTATAAGGCCTGGGCCTGTCTAGTTGTAGGCTTACCATTCTCATCTCAGACTTCTGCAAGCTTTGGGATCACAGGCATAGGAAGGGGGAAGGGCTGGGCATCTCTGGAGTGTCTTAAGAAGCTTCTGAGGTTACTGTATTTGGCTGCTCTTCTCTGTGGGTGTCTGCTTACACTGTCCTGAAAGGAAAAAGTACCTGGAATGAAAGGGAGGGCCCTCTTCTTCCTTTCCACTTTGTCCTTGATGCTAACATTTTTGGCTGGAATGATGAAATGCCGGTTTGTACATTTTCCTGGCAGACGCTAAATATGCTGGACCTGGCTGTCCATGGAAGTAGCCAGACACATTTATTCCATAGTTGGAATGGTACCAACAGCACTAACTTCTCCATCCATTGAAGGCGTTTACTGAATGCCTTTGACAATTGTGATTGTTGTTCCTGAGACTGTCTATGCATTTTGCTTAAGTCATTAATGGCCACGTCCATGGGATTGCCTTCTGATTGGGGCTGAGCTGACACCTGGTCTTTGTCAGTCCTTTGTATGTCAAATACATGGGTGTTTCTTCCTCACCCAGATTTGGAGATCTGTGTTATGATCGTAGCTGCTGCTACTGAGCAAGTCAGATTCTAGAATGAAATCTAGCTTGATGGATCATATTTTGTTTTTACTAACTTAAAGTAATGATTTTTCACTGAACATAAACACAAGGCTGCAGAGTTTGTTTGAACCATTAGACTGAAATTTATTACACAGGAAAAATAAAAATAAAATAGAACAAACTAAGCCATATAAATATAGGGTCGCCAGAGCTGAAATGTTAACTTTGATTTCTCTTCACAAATGCTACCAGACCTTTGGTGTTTTTCCAGCAACTTCTGTTTTTCTTTCTGATTTACAGCATCCACAGTTCTTTTGGTCTTATATAAATATTACACCAGTTTCAATGATTTAAAAACACACAGCAAAACAAAATCCTATCGACTCCACAATGCCATCAATTTATGGTGATCAAAATCTAGAGAAATTCTACTTCCTAGTAAACTGCCGAAGTTAAGATTTAATTTAACTGCTTCTTTTCAATTCCTGGACTATGAGCAATTTTTGAAAGTAAATAATTTGACACTTGTTGTTTGTGCCTATTACACAGCTCCTTGCTCAAGCAGTAGTTGAAGTTGTTTTTGCAGATGAATTAGAGCCAAGAGTAAATACAGATTGTGATTCAGCTGGCAACAAGTAGCTGATTGATCTGGCTGAGTGACCAGTTATTGACGACAATTTCTCTCTACCTGCCAACTGGTTCTTCAGGAGCTAAACAGCTTAGGGCTGTGAACAAGATGGTAAAAAGCTGTTGGATCCCTAACAACACAAGCATTCTCTCTGTTCTTTGCAGTAAAAGCTATTTAATCCTAAAGAAAACCAGTTTATGTTTCCTTCAGCAGTTGCTGTAAGCTGCAATTTCTAATTAAAAAGTCAAAAACCATTTATAGCGTGTGAACCAGCCACCTTTTGCCCAGTGACAGCATCTAGAGAGGAAAAACCAAGGAGTAACCTTCTGCTTAGCACAAGAATGATCTCAGCAGATTCTGTGACTAGGAATCACTGAATTGCTTTCCCAGTTTTCCCCTTGTATGTTACACCCATGTTATTTTCTCCCATCATAAGAATCTGATCTTTTCGTGGACTCAGCTCCATTTACCGCCCCCTCACCGTATCCCTTAATTCTTGTATTGTTCAAAAAGAATCTAAATTAAAAGAATCTAATTTAAATCTTTGCTTTAAAAATGTTTACTGAAGTAGCATCAACTACTTCACTGGGCAAGGAATTAAATAGATTTACAATCCTCTGATTGAAGAAGTTCCTTCTCAATTCAATCCTAAATCAGCTCCCCCTAATTTTGAGGGTACGCTCTCTTGTCCTAGTTTCATCTGCCTGTGGAAACATCCTCTTTATCTATTCCCTTCATAATTTTTTTATGTTTCTATAAGATCTCTCCTCATTCTTCTAAATTCCAATCAATATAATTCCAGTCTACTTAGTCTCTCCTCATAAACCAACCGGCTCAACTCTGGAATTAAACTAGTGAACCTCTCCTGCACCCTCTCTAGCGCTAGTACATCCCTTCTCAAGTAAAGAGAGCAAAACTGCATGCAGTACTTCAGGTGTAGCCTCACCAGCACCCTGTACAGCTGCAACATAATCTCCTTGCTTTTAAACTCAATCCCTTTAGCGATGAAGGACACAATTACATTTGCCTTCCTAATTACCTGTGCACCTGCAGACCAACCCTCTGTGATTCATGCACAAGGACACCCAGGTCCCTCTGCATAGCAGCATGCTGCAACTTTTTATCATTCAAGTAATAATCCTTTTTACTGTTACTCCTACCAATGTGGATGATTTCACATTTGTTAACATTTATTCCAGACCTTTGCCCACTCACTTAAAGTATCTGTATTCCTCTGCAAAGTTTCACAGTCCTCTGCACTTTTTCTCTGCCACTCATCTTAGTGTCATCTGCAAACTTTGACAAAATAGATGTGGTCAAGATTAGAGTAGTGCTGGAAAAGCACAGCAATCAGACAGCATCTGAGGAGCATCAGGAATTCCTGATGAAGGGCTTTTGCCCGAAACATCGATTTTCCTGCTCCTCGGATGTTGCCTGACCTGCTGCGCTTTTCCTGCACCACTCTAATCTTGACTCTCATCTCCAGCATCTGGAGTACCCACTTCCACACTACATGTGGTCCCCAATTCTAAATCATCTATATAAATTGTGAATAATTGTCGTCCCAATACTGATCCCTGAGGCAAACAATTGGTTACTGATTGCCAACCAGAATAGCATGCATTTATCCCCATTCTTTGCATCCTGTTAGTCAATCTATCCTATATCCATGCTAATACTTTACCTGTAACGCCATGCATCCTTATCCTATGCAGCAGCGTTTTGTGCAGCACCTTGTTGAAGGCCTTTTGGAAATCTAGGTACACCAAATCCATTGGGTCTCCTTTGTCCACCTTGCTTGTAAGATCTTCATATAATTCCAAAAGATTTGTTAAGAAGGACTTGCCTTTCATGAATCCATGCTGCATATACCCAGTGGGACAATTTCTATCTTGATGCCTTGCTATTTCTTCCTTGATAATAGACTCAAGCATCTTACTCACTATAGAGGTTAAACTAACCAGTCTATAATTCCCCATCTTTTGTCCACCTCCCTTTCTAAACAGTGGTGTTACATTTGTTGCTGCCTCAGAGTCCAGTGAATTTTGGAAAATTACCACAAGTGCACTTGCTATTTCTCCTGCCATCTCTTTTAGTACCCTGCGATGCTCCATCAGGGCCAGGAGACTTGTCTATCCTTAGCTCCATTAGCTTGCCCAACAACACCTCTTCCATGATAATAATTGTTTCCAGGTCCTCACCTACCTTCGTCTCTTTGTCAATTTCTGACATATTATTAGTGTCCTCCAATGTGGAGACCGATATACAATGCCTTGGCCATTTAATCTCTCCTATAACTAAATGCCCCTTCTCATCCTGTAAAGGGCCAATGTCTACTTTAGCCACTCGTTCTCATTTTATATATTTACAGAAACATTTGCTATCTGTCTTTATATTCTGTGTTAGTTTTTTCTCATGTTTAACTTTTCTTTATAGCTTTTTGTGGCTTTGTATTGACCTTTCAAGTTTTCCTAATCTTCTAGTTTCCTGCTGTTCTTGGTCATTTTGTATGCCTTCTCTTTCAAGTTGATAGCCTCCCTTACTTCCTTAGACACACAACTGGCAGATTAACCCTTTTCTTACAGTCCTTCCTTTTCACTGAAATATACTTTTGGTGAGAGCTTTGAAAAATTGCTTTGAAAGTCCTCCATTGCTCATTAACTGTTCCACCATAAAATCTTTTGTTTCCAGTCTGCTTTAGCCAAGTCCTCCCTCATTCTTTTGTAGTCTCCCTTTTTTAAGCGCAGGACCCTGGTAATTGGGTTTTATCTTCACATTCTCTGTCTGTATTCTAACTTCAACCATACTGTGATCACTCCTTCCAAGAGGATTCCTAACTATGAGGTCATTAATTATTCTTGTCTCATTACACAGGACCAAATCTAGGACAGCTTGCTCCCTTGTTAGTTCCATTACATACTGTTCAACAAAACTATCGCAGATACACTCAATGAACTCCTCCTCAAGGCTCCCCTGACCGAGGTGATTTGACCAATCGACATGTAAATTAAAATCAATGTTTATATGTATAAGGGGGAATTCGTGTGATAATTAAAGTTTTTAACTAGTAGAATTACATGCCTGCAGTTTATAATTATTTACTCGCAGTTAGAGCCTATCTCCTTGTAATAAATGCTTACTGTTAAACTTGGGTTAATTGGGGAATTTTTGCATACTTCTATAAAACCTCTAACTTAGGGAATAGCAGGGCGTGATGCCTATCACTCTGCGTCAGTGAGGAGTAACATTTTATTTGAGTTAAAGTTGGAATCCACTATTGGCATCATTCTTCCACTTTTTTGCACTTCCACTTTAAAAATTTATCTATTAATTGGTTTTTAGAAAAAGACTATAGCAGAGAGGTATCAGAAAGTATTTTAACTCAAATTTATACAAAGTAATAAAGTAATTAACTAAGCAGAGATAGCTGGGCAGGTGATGTGCTGTAGCTGTATGATGTGGGAGCTGGGTGATCCCATTGTGAATGGCAGTGAATGGTTGCTGGAAGAACTCAAGATCAGAGTTGATGATCTGGAATCTGAGCTTCAAACACTGCGGCACATCCGGGACGCTTTGTTTCAGGAGGCAGTCACACCTGGGAGATTAAGTAATTCACATTAAGTTAGTGATCTGGGACATCAGAATGTGACTGTAAGTGAGGCAGGTAGGGGGAACCTGAGTTCAGGAGTTGGAGGAGCCTCAGCCCTTGACCTTGTCCAACAGGTATGAGATTCTTGCTCCTTGTACGGATGAGGAAAATGGCTCTGGACAGGATGAGCCAGCTGACCATGGCACCATGGTGCAGAAGGCCATTCAAGAGGGGGGAGCAAAAAGACAAGTAGTTGTTATAGGGGATTCTATAATTAGGGGGACAGATAGTATCCTTTGCAAGCCGGATCGGGAGTCTTGCATGGTGTGTTGTCTGCTCGGTGCCAGGGTGCGGGACAGCTCCGACCGGCTTGAAAGGATATTGGAGCGGGAGGGGGAGGATCCAGTTGTTGCGGTCCACGTTGGGACTAACAACATAGGCAAAGCTAGGGTGGAGGACCTGTTTGGAGATTATCGAGCACTAGGAAGGAAATTAAGTATAGGTCCTCAAGGGTCATAATCTCCGGATTACTGCCCGAGCCACGTGCCAATTGGCATAGCGATAAGAAAATTAGGGAAGTAAACACGTGGCTAAGGGATTGGTGTGGGAAAGAGGGATTCCACTTCACGGGGCATTGGCATCAGTTTTGGAACGGGTGGGATCTGTACCGTTGGGACGGTCTCCACCTGAACCAATCAGGTACCAATGTTCTAGCGAAGAGGATAAATAGGGTGATCAGTAGGACTTTAAACTTCTGAGTTGGGGGGAAGGGAAAGTGAAAGCGACAGGGAGTGTGGAGTTAAATGGAAAGATAAGCAGTAGGATAGCATATGTGCAGGCGGATTTAAACTTGAGGCAGACTGAGAATGCAGAAAAAAGCAAGGATAACTTAGGACATCTTATAACTTCCAATTTCTCTAATGATAAGAAAGTTAACGTTAATGCTCGTAGCATTCGTAACAAAGCAGATGAACTAATGGCACAGACCATCGTGAATGATTATGATGTGGTAGGCATCACAGAGACGTGGTTACAGGGGGGTCAAGACAGGCAATTAAACATCCAAGGATTTTCAACTTATCGAAAAGACAGGGAGATGGGCAGAGGGGGCGGGGTTGCCTTGTGAGTTAAGAACAAAATTAAATCTATGGCACTGAATGACATAGCGTCAGATGATGTGGAGTCTGTGTGGGTGGAATTGAGGAACCACAAAGGCAAAAAAACCATAGTGGGAGTTATGTACAGACCTCCTAACAGTGGTCAGGACCAGGGGCGCAACATGTACCAGAAAATAGAGAAGGCATGTCAGAAAGGCAAGGTCATGGTGATCATGCGAGACTTCAATATGCAGGTGGACTGGGTAAATAATGTTGCCAGTGAATTCTAAGAAAGGGAATTCATGGAATGCCGACAGGATGGCTTTTTGGAACAGCTTGTCATGGACCCCACAAGAGAGCAGGCTATTCTGGACCTAGTGCTATGTAATGAACCAGACTTTATAAAAAATCTTAAAGTAAGGGAACACTTAGGAAGCAGCGATCATAATATGGTAGAGTTCAGTCCGGAGTTTGAAAGAAAGAAGGCAAAATCGGATGTAATGGTGTTACAGTTAAATAAAAGGAATTATAGGGCATGAGAGAGGAACTGACGAAAATAGACTGGAAGCAGAGCCTGGCGGGGAAGACAGTAGAGTAAAAAATGGCAGGGGTTTGTGGGTATAATTGAGGACACTGTATAGAGGTTCATCCCCAAGAAAAGAAAGATTATCCAGGGAGGGATTAGACAGCCATGGCTGACAAAGGAAGTCAGGAAATGTATTAAAGAAAAAGAGAGATCCTATAAAGTGACCAAGAGCAGTGGGAAATCAGAAGATTGGGAAGGCTACAAAAACAAACAGAGGATAACAAAGAGAGAAATAAGGAAGGAGAGGATCAAATATGAAGGTAGGCTAGCCAGTAATATTAGAAATGATAGTAAAAGTTTCTTTCAATACATAAGAAACAAACAACAGGCAAAAGTAGACATTGGGCCACTTCAACCTGATGCAGGAAGCCTAGTGATGGGAGATAAAGAAATAGCAGGAGAACTTAATAAGTACTTTGCATCAGTCTTCACAGTGGAAGACATGAGTAATATCCCAACAATTAAAGGGAGTCAGGGGGCTGTTGAGTATGGTTGCCATCATAAAAGAGAAAGTGCTAGAAAAGCTAAAAGGTCTTAAAATTGATAAATCTCCTGGCCCCAGTGGGCTACATCTTAGAGTTTTGAGGGAGGTGGCTGAGGAAATAGCGGAGGCATTGGCTGAGATCTTTCAAAAGTCACTGGAGTCAGGGAAAGTCCCGGATGATTGAAAGATCGCTGTTGTAACCCCCTTGTTCAAGAAAGGACCAAGACAAAAGATGGAAAATTATAGGCCAATTAGCCTAACCTCGGTTGTTGGTAAAATTCTAGAATCCATCATTAAGGATGAGGTTTCTAAATTTTTGGAAGAGCAGGATCGGATTAGATTTAGTAAGGGGAGGTCATGTCTGACAAACCTGTTGGAATTCTTTGAAGAGGTGACAAGTAGGTTAGACCAGGGAAACCCAGTGGATGTGGTCTATCTAGACTTCCAAAAGGCCTTTGATAAGGTGCTACACGGGAGGCTGCTGAGCAAGGTGAGGGCCCATGGTGTCCGAGGTGAGCTACTGGTATGGATTGAGGATTGGCTGTCTGACAGAAGACAGAGAGTTGGGATAAAAGGTTCTTTTTCGAAATGGCAGCCGGTGACAAGCAGTGTCCAGCAGAGTTCAGTGTTGGGGCCGCAGCTGTTCACATTATATATTAATGATCTGGATGAAGGGACTGGGGGCATTCTAGCAAAGTTTGCTGATGATAAAAAGTTAGGTGGACAGGCAGGTAGTACTGAGGAAGTGGGGAGGCTGCAGAAGGATCTAGACAGTTTGGGAGAGTGGTCCAGGAAATGGCTGACGGAATTCAGTGTGAGCAAATGCGAGGTCTTGCACTTTGGAAAAAAGAATACAAGCATGGACTACTTTCTAAACGGTGAGAAAATTCATAAAGCCAAAGTACAAAGGGATCTGGGAGTGCTAGTTGAGGATTCTCTAAAGGTAAACATGCAGGTTGAGTCCGTGATTAAGAAAGCGAATGCAATGTTGTCATTTATCTCAAGAGGGTTGGAATATAAAAGCACCGTTGTGCTACTAACACTTTATAAAGCTCTGGTTAGGCCCCATTTGGAGTACTGCGTCCAGTTTTGGTCCTTACACTTCAGGAAGGACATACTGGCACTGGAGCGTGTCCAACGGAGATTCACACGGATGATCCCTGGAATGGTAGATCTAACGTACGAGGAATGGCTGAGGATTCTGGGATTGTATTCATTGGAGTTTAGAAGATTATGGGGAGATCTAATAGAAACTTACAAGATAATACATGGCTTGGAAAGGGTGGACGCTAGCAAATTATTTCCGTTAGGCGAGGAGACTAGTTCCCGTGGACACAGCCTTAGAATTAGAGGGGGTAAATTCAGAACAGAAATGTGGAGACATTTCTTCAGCCAGAGTGGTGGGCCTGTGGAATTCATTGCCGCAGAGTGCAGTGGAGGCTGGGACGCTAAATGTCTTCAAGGCAGAGATTGATAAATTCTTGATGTCACAAGGAAATAAGAGCTACGTGGAGAATGCGGGTAAGTGGAGTTGAAGTGCCCATCAGCCATGATTGAATGGCGGAGTGGACTCGCCGGGCCGAATGGCCTTACTTCCACTCCTATGTCTTATAGTCTTATGGTCTTCTCTTTCAAAATGCTGATTTATGCTTGTGGTTCTATACCACAATAGCAGTACCTTCCAAACCTTGTCCAAATGGCACCTCTGTATCTGTGAACTACGACAGTGGGCACAACCAGGCCAACTGACTGTGAACTCATCACAGTAAAGCCTAATCCCATCTTCAGCCACACAAGTACACTTTCCAGTCGGCAGGTAATTTGCAGCAAAAATTCTCACTGTTAATTCAGGTCGCTTAACCAATCAAACAAATGCTGCTTTCCTGACAGAGATTAGCACAAACGAGGAATCAAACCTATAAGCTCCTGGTTTAGTTTGTGAAATAACTGCACAGAGGCCATTATCCCGATACCAAGTCACCTTTTATTTACTTGCGCACAGTACATTGGCTGTGGTCAGCCAGCTCGGAGTCAGTCACCTGAACTGAGGAGATTACAATCTCCTGTTTATATTGGTCAGCCAGGGATTTCCTGATCGGCCCAGGTTAACAACCTCAACCAACAACTTGTGGAGGATAAGGTCAACCTGGTTTCAATCACTACAGTTTGTTAATGCGTTCTTTCATTTGGCCTTCAAGGGAGCATTGATTGATGGTTCGCACTGTTCTGGTGACAAGATCCCTGAGGCAAGGAAGGAGAATGGCATATAGAAAAGAGAAAAATAAATTAAAATGTTTGAAATACATTTAAGTTAGTGTTAAATGAAAACCACCTCTTTGTAGGCAAGTTGTTCAAACCTTTTGTGCTATTCTATGCCAGTGAAGGTTGACAACCTTTCCATAAAACTTTATGTTATTTTAACTGCAAATTATTTAAATACGATTGAATATTTGATACCAATGTCCTGAAAACATACTGCTTGATTGTAAATAGTTCTGAAAAATATAATTAAATGGATCTACTGTGATTTCAAAATGGATCTACAATTGGTGCATGTTAGTACAATGTTTTGTTTCAAATGCATTTTAATAAATCTTTGATAAGAAAATTAATTAAAAAAATAAAAATTACCACTGAGTTTTACAATTCTGAGGAGACAAATTAGTCTGTTGTTCATCTGCATTTTTTTTGCTTTAATAAAAATCTAAGCCCTTAGTTCCATGCTCCAGCTTATAGCCCTCTCTCTACTTGTGTTCAAGTATTTACCAAATATCTATTCCTCTAAGGGTAGAATAGTTGTTTCCTCACTTAAATCCTGTGATAAAACTTTTGTGATTCAACAATCATTGGTGCAGTCCATTTTCCTTTCTCCTTTCCTCACTCTGATAATTTTAAATTGATGAGCTAGAGATTAGCTCTAACTCCCCACTCGTATTTTCCTATTAACTCTATCAAAAATTTTGTATAATTTAAAATATGACATTGATGAAATCTCTTCCTTACCTTATGAGAGGGAATTGTTTATAGCCACCAAGCAGTTGTGGGAATGTAGGACATAGTATAAATCAGAACACTGGGGATGCTTGCAAATAAAATAGAGTAATAATAGGTGACATTACTCGACATATGGACTAGGTAAACCAAAATAAGTTCAGGCTGTGGAGGATGAACCTTAGAATGTACATGCAGAAGCAATAAGAGAATGTGCTATATTAGATCAAATATTATACAGTGAGCAAGGACGAATTAATAATTTTGTTGTAAAATAATCTGTAGGAAAATGTAACCTGAAAATGTAGAACTTTACATGAAGTTTGAAAGTCATGATTTCATGCAAAACTAGGGTCATACATCTAATGAAAAGGAACTACAAAATTATGAAGTGTAAAATTACTGTGGTAGATTGGAAATTGCATTAAGAAGTCTATCATACTTCTGGTTAGAATTTAAAGAATTGCTACATAGTTTACAAAAAAAAATCCTTTGAGGCACAGAAACTCAGAAAGAAAGGTGATCCGACAATACCTGAAAAGAAAATTAAAGATTGTGCCAGTTAAATGTAGAGACTTATAAAGTTGCCAAAACAGTAACAATTCTGAGGATTGAGAACATTCTAGAATTCAGCAAAGAAGGTGAGCAAATAATTAAATAGAACTTTGTCTTTATTGCTAGCGGGTTAAAATTAAAAATAGGCAAGTTTTGTTACAACTGTGCTGGGTATTTGTGAGACTGCACCTAGAGTACTGTGTACTGTTTTGGTTCTTCTTTGTATAAAGTGATATTGGAAGCAGCTCAAAAGAGATTCATTAGGCTGATTCCTGAGATGAAGGGGTTAACTTATGAAGAATGACTAAACAGATTAGGCCTTTATTCATTAGACTTTAGAAAACTGAAGGATGATCTTATTGAAACATACTGCATTCAGAGGGGGCTTGACACGGCAGATGTTGAGGTGATGATTCCACTAATGGTAGAATCTGAACTAGGGGGCAGAGTTACAAAATGGGGGATACTTATTTAAAACTGAGAAACAAAAGAATTTCTCCTCCCAGAGGGTAGTAAATGAATTCTGTACTGCTGTGTTATGGAGGCTCGATCAATGAAAATTGATAAGTATGTTTTTGAAATAGCCAGGAGGTGAGTTGGCATAAAAGAGGAATTGAGGCCTGGGGCAAATCAGGCATGGTTGCGCGGAGTGGTGGGAGGATAAGGGACTTACTGGCTTACACATGCTCCTATTTCTTATGAAACTGATAAATAAAGAGAATAAATTATGAAAATAAGCTAGTGTGATTGTAACAGTGGACAGTAAATGCTTCAAAGGTATGCGAAAAGATTAGAAAAGACAAATGAGGTCCTATTACAGGTAGAGACAGGAGAATTTATAATGAAGATCCATGACATATCAGAGAAACCTTTAGTCTGTATTGAGTGAGGCAGATACAAAAATCTCCCATCCTCCAAAAATACTAAGGAACCAAAGCACTAATGATTATGAGGAACTGAAGGAAAATAATGTATTTCCCACTACAATATCCTGGCAGTTTCTGTTGAACAGAAACTGAATTGGAGTAGCCATATAAACACTGTGCTTGTAAGAATGGGTCAAAGACTGGGAGTTCTGCAGTGAATAACTAACTTTCTGCTCTTCAAAGTCCACCATCTACAAGCACAAGTCAGGAGTGTAATGGAATACTCTCACTTACCTGGATGAATGCAGGTCCAACGGCACTGAAGAAGCTTGAAACCAGGACAAAGGAGCCCACTTGATTCTCACTGTGAATAATATCTTTAACATTCATTCCCTCCACTAAAGAGGCCCAGTGGCAGCAGTTTGCACCATCTGTAAGATGCACTGCAAATACTCAGCAAGGCTTCTTGGACAACATCTTCAGCCTGTGATGTTGATCAACTTGAAGGACGAAGGGCAACAGCTGCATGGGATCACCACTTGCAAGCTGTCTTCCAATTCACAAACCATCTTGACCTAGAACTAAATCATTATGTACCAACATCCACAATGTTATGCTTTTATTCACTGTGCCACCTGGGTCAAAATTCTGGAACTCCACACCTAATGGCATTGTGCATGTACCTTCACTATATCACTACAGTGAATCAAGAAGGCAGCTCAGCACCATCTTCACAAGTGCAATTGGGGATAGGTAATAAATGCTGGCCAAGCCAGTGAGGTCCACATCCCATGAGTGAATTTGTAAAACTAATACTGGAGAAATTAGTCGAACTGAAAGTTAACAAATATCTTGAATGTGATCATCCAGGTCACAAAACATTAAAGGAGATGGCTGTAGTGATCGTGGATGCATTGGTCATCATCCAGATGGAATCTAAACAATATACCTTCTGCAATAGTTCATGCAGGTTAGGAGGTAGCAAAAGTAACCCACTGTTTAAGAAGGCAAGGACAGGAGATCCAAGATGGCGGCGACTCAGCAAGTCTGAGTCTACAGAGCCCTTCCCAAAACCTGGGAAAAGTGGGTTTCCTGCCCCCACCACACTTGCCAAACCACCCAAAAAATTTCTTTAATCTTAATTAGCTGCTGAATATTATATTTAAACAGTCTAATACTGAGTGGATAATGAGTAAATCAAAGGGACCCCGCAGCTCTCAGAAAACAAAGACCCCTCCCCCACCCTCCTCTCCTCCGGCTGCAGCTGATGTAAAAACAGGCCTTATAGAGATGATTGCTAGATTGGAATCGACACTCGTCAATTTCATCGCAGAATCCCGACAGAGATGGAATGCATTCGAAGAAAAGCTGCAGAAACAGAATCACTCTCTCGGAGAATTGCAGGGCCGAGTGGAGGGGGCGGAACTAAAGGCCACGACCTCCGAGGCTGCAGCTCAAACAGCTGCAGAACAGGTGCGAACCCTCGAGCAGAGAATCAGGGCCTTTGAAATCTACATGGATGATATTGACAACAGAAATCAGAGAAAGAATATTCGGTTGCTGGGCCTTCAAGAACAAGAAGGGAAAGGACAGTTAGCAGCATTTCTGGAGCGATGGCTGCCCCAGCTTTTAAACCTGGGGGTTGAAACTGACCGGGTAAGGGTGGTGTGGGCCTACCGGGTCGCAGTACGCGGATCTGGCCCAAACCAGCGCCCACGCCCGGTCCTGTTCCGGCTGCAGAGTTATAGGGAGAGGCAGATACTCCTGGATGCCTCCAGAAAGCTTGGAAAGGATCCTAAAGCTATGATTCATGAAGGATCCAAGATTATGTTATTTCAGGACTTCCCCGGCTTTGGCACGAAGAAGGAAGGTGTTTGATGAGGTGAAGAAATGTTTAAGGGACTTAGATATTCAATACACCTTACGCTACCCAGCGACGTTATGCTTTACCCACGAAGGATCCGAGTATAATTTTAGATCATCGGAAGAGGCCAAGAAACTTTTAGACTCGGTTAAATAAATCGTAAGAGACAATTTATGTTGGCTTGCCTCTCCCACACTCCGTGGGGAGAAATGGATACTTTATTCTACTTTACTTTTGCCTCTGGGAGCGGGGTTGTCTTCCTTGCTATGTTATTATACTTAACTGTAATCTGTTGGAGTTGTAATTTTATAGTTATGTGTGTTTGTACGTGGCATTGATGCTAGCAGATATACTCAGGTATGGGTGGGGAGGGGTGGGGGTGCGGCGCTCACTGTTAACTCTAGCTCGGTATTATATCTAAATCCTATTAAGGAGTGCCCGGGTTGAGGGTGGGACACTGTTTGGGAGAGGATATGGTGGAACGTTGGAAAGGTAGTAAGGCCCCCTGAGAACAAGGGGGAAGATCTCCATTCAAACATGTTTAATTTTTTTTTGTTCTTATTGTTTGGAAATAACTTCCTTTTTATCATACTGTTATGAGTGTATTAGAGAACATTTTCTCTTATTTGAAGGATGTAAGCGACTCAACTATACACTCTGGATGATTGTGGATTAGTTGAATTTTGATGATTATATATTTAAGATCTATTTTTATATTAATGTTTGTGCTTGAAAATTCTGCTTATTTTTGTAAATTTGTCAAAATGTTAAATTCCCAATAAAAATATCTATATAAAAAAAAAGAAGGCAAGGACAGATAAAACTGAACTGCAGACTTGTTTGGTTGACATCAGTAGTTGTAGGGAAAATGCAAAAATCTGTTTTAAAGTGTGCCATAACTGGGCACTTAGAAAATTATGGTAAGATGGGGCAGAGTTATCACTGATTGCTGAATTGGAAATCATGTTTGATAAACCTATTGTTGCTGAAAAAGACAAATTTTGTTGAAGCTTTTCTTTTTGCTCTTAACAAGAACAATTTGCAAGAACACAAGCTTGGTAAAATAGGGTGAGATAATCTGCTAGGCTTTATGGTGAGAAACCCTCCAAAAAACCTCAACCAGACTCAGACTTCACCCAAAAAAAACTATGTAGCCAATCATCTCAGATGCCAATTTATTAGTTACAATTTAAGAATTTAATGTTCCTCTGGAGCAATTTAAATCATTAGTTTGAATGTGGCATGGTGGCTCAGTGGTTAGCATTGCTGCCTCACACCGCCAGGGACCCAGGTTTGATTCCAGCCTCGGGCGACTCTCTGTGTGGAGTTTGCACATTCCCCCCGTGTCTGCATGGGTTTCCTCCCACAATCCAAAAAAGATGTGCAGGTCAGGTGAATCGGTCATGTTAAATTGCCCATTGTGTTAAGTCCATTAGTCAGGGGTTAAAACAGGATAGGGTGGGTTACTCTTTGAGGGTCGGTATGGACTTGTTGGGTTAAAGGACCTGTTTCTATACTGTAGGGAATCTAATCTTTAATAAGGAATATTCATTTGCAGCCAGTAAAATTTAATACCTGTGTAATATTTTAAGAAATTTAAGTCTAAAACGCACATTATTTGTTTTCAGCCAGTTACCATAGGTGATAAATAAGCAATAACTGCAGATGTTGGAAATCTGAAACACAATTGCTAGAGAAACTCAACAGTATTTGTGGGAAAAAAAAACAGAGTTAATGTTTTGGGTCCAGTGACCTTTGGTGATAAGCTATTTTTAAATTATCACGACAACAGTCAGAATTTACCATTTTTATGAGCTCATTTGAAAGTGAAATTTCCTGAAAAAGTCACACAGCAACTGCCCTGAAATAATTAGCATTTTCAAGGATGTCATTCAGTATAAATCTCTTGTCTTTGCTAACTGAGCAGGACAGTTATTTTCAGATTAATTTATCTTTACCTAGTTTGTGCTCAGTACATGTGCACAATCTTTTATCCAAAATGCTTGGGACCAGCTGGTTTTCGGAAATCAGAATTTTTCAAATGTCAGAATCAGTGACAGTTTGATGGTGATATTTTTAAAAATCTTACCGGAGGAGCAGACTCACTCAGTAAAATGGGCCTTGAGAGGGAATTGAGGCATGCCAGTGCTAAGCCGCGCCTCCACACGTCGCATCTGAGTGACACGCAGATGAGTGGGTGTTGATTTGGATTAACTATTTGCATGCCAAACAACCTTGTTAATGAGAAAAAAACTCCCCCAAAAAAGCCTTCGGACTTTGGAGCTTTTTGGATTTAAGAATTTCGGATAAAGGATTGTCTACCTATATGTGCTAGGATGTAGTTACTACCAAGAATTTTTAAGATTAACATTGCTTGTATTTTCTTTTTCTTATGTGAGATTCAGTGTTTTTACTTGCTCATTGATTGAGCTGAAATCTTTCCTCCCGGGGGACCTTTTCCTCTAGACTTATTACACGTACACTTGTCAAAGCCTACTTAAAAACCATATACTTGCATCTTTTGACCTTAAAATTCTATATTAGCACCCTTTTATTGATTGCTCCTTGTCCCAGTATAATTGAATTTTTAACTTTTGAAATCAGCCCTATTATTTGTTATTATCACTGTGCACTTCACCTACTGTTTGCTTCAATCTCAACTCCTGTAGCTTGGCCATTGATTTACCTACACGCAAGCAACTCAGATTCCTGTTACCACAATTATAACCTTTTGTTCTCCTGCTGAAATCTATCACAATGTAAGGTGGAACTGATTCATCACCTTTGTGAGCATAAACCAGCCTAGTCACATGGGCCACAGCAAGTAGGTCTGGCACTTTGCTCTAATTGAACCAGTTGGATATTTATAATGACCTGACAGCTTTCAGTTAGCCTTAAAATGACAGTTCTATTAAATTCAATTTTACAACTTTGGGATTTGAATTCATGACCCCTGAATTACTCGTCCAGTACCACACCATTAAACTGGTATACCCAGGTCTAGGAATTTCAGGCTATTCATTGCCTTTCACTAATACTTTGATTATTAAGTATCTCTTTATTTTTATCTTGGCCTTATGTTGTATTTTTCCATCTAGATTAATACAATCAAAGTTGAAAGGCAGGCAGAAAAGGTGAATACAGAACATTAATGAAGACTTGTTTGCTCAGTTTATATATGATTAGCATGTAAGAGAACTGAATCTATTTCCATGTCAACATTGATTTTAGTTCTCATGTTCTAAAGTGGGGCATGGACCCAGTACCGTATTATATGTGCCACTAACTGAACAATAGCTGACTTGGAAGATAAATGTGTTGCCTTGTGAATTCCAGTTATGACAAAGAAACAATAGGATTCATTAGTCTTGAAATATGTGATTTGTGATCAAATCTTGGATGATGTACATATTAGAATAAACAATATTTAAATGGTAAGATTTACATTATGACAACAAAAGTTTAATAGGTTTCATTCCATATAATTCCATTTTCTTACAACCAATGATCTAACTCAATTTCTTGGCTTGCGACTTCTTGAACTAAGCTCAATTGCTCTCATATCTGATACTAACATGTGCTATTTATTTTCTGTTTCAAACTAATCTTTCTTCCAGTAATCAAAGTAGCATGATGTATTAATTGTATTGCAGTCATTGACTATCCATTTACATGGAAGAGCAACCTTCGGTCTTCCCAATTTCCTACATCAAACTTGGAGTGCACTGCAGATCTTTAGTATTTTCACAGAATGTTAATTCTTCTGACATTTGGTGCTACTGTTATCTTAGTCTGTCATCTATCTGGCACTAGTTTATTGGAGGCAGAAGTTCCCCATTTGCAAGGAAAAATCTCATATCAGAGTCTCGCAGAATACCATTCAAGGAAATGAATCCTGGTAAACAGTCCTATTTTGCTTGATGAATAAATCAACCAATGGGCCAATCTTTCAGAATTCTTTGCTGCTTTGACCTCACCCCACTGCTGCTTTAACTGCTTTGAATCTTGCTGCTCACAGGAACTAATTCAAACTGACTTCAAAAAATTATTTGCATTTTTATGTCATCTTTCAGGAGGGACAGATGACTTGAGAGTTTCATAGCCAATGGAGTATTTTTTGTACTTTTTGTACAATTTATTTCTACTGTAATATAGAAAACACAGCAACTAATTTGCACTTAACAAACTCCCACAAACAGAAATATAATAATGACAAGGGGATTTTTTTTTCTACTATATGGTTTGAGGGATAACTATTGACCAGGCTACTCAGAGATAACTCACTTGCTGTTCTTCAGAGTAGTATTTAGGGATCTTTTGCATTCAACTGAGGAGAGAGATGGGATCTCGGTTTAACGTTTCATTTGAGACATCAGCTTTGAACATGCTGAGTTGCCTCAGTATTCTATTTCCGTGTCAACATTGATTTCAGTTCTTGTGTACTGAAGTGGGGCATTGACCCAGTACTGTATTGTATGTGCTACTAATTGAACAATAGCTGACGTAGAAGATAAATATGGTGCCTTGTGAATTCAAGTTATGACAAAGAAACAACAGGATTCATTAGTCTTGAAATATGTGACTTGTGATCAGCAAACAGCAATGATGTCCCTGTAATCTTGCTGCTTTTTTGCTTCTTGATGATGGAAGCTTTTGCGAAGTAAACTTGGATAGTGTGTTCCTTTTCACCCTTTAGACTTGTAGCCATGGTTTGGAGAGGCAGGAGATTGTGTTTAATGGCAGAGATTCCAATTGTGCTGACAGCTGTGGTCTGGATGGTAATTTCAAATTATCTGAACAAGAAGCTAATGAATTATAAATTTGGGAGTGTCCCTTTTTTTTCTTTATTCCCCTTGGTCTTTATAGTCTTAGGGTGGTCTTTGCATAGGCTGCAATTACATCTGGCTCTTGGCTAAGAAAGGGATAACAATCAGTCATGGTTGTTTCCTCCAGATGTCTATCCAGTAACCTTTGTGCAAAATTGTGCATTTGCGAATTCCAGTTGAATAGACGTTCGTTCTCTCCATGAAAGAACAGGCTGACCGTCACTGCCAGACCTGCATGGAAAGCAGGCCGTGTGGTAGAATTGTAAACCAGTTTAGGATATGACACTACAGATTGTTCCATGATTCAAGCATCCAAATGAGACAGGAATGAGAATACAAGAAGTAAAATATTGTATCAAGGGTGTTATTTATGCAAAATGTGTTTATTTAAATCATCCCTTGCCTCCATTTCAAAAAAGTAATAAAGAAGCACATATATGGGGACATAGCTTTAAACTGAGGGGTGATAGATTTGGGACAGATATCAGAGGTAGTTTCTTTACTCAGAGTGTAGTACAGGTATGGAATGGCCTACCAGCAACAGTAATAGACTTGCTGACATTAAGGGTATTTAAATGGGCATTAGACATACATATGGATAATAATGGAACAGTGTAGGTTAGATGAGCATCAGATTAATTTCACAGGTTGGCAAAACATTGAGGGCTGAAAGGCCTGTACTGCACTGTAACGTTCTATGTTCTATGTTCTAAGCAAGTCATTCTGCATATCCCTTCCTGAGATCTTCCTGATATTTTTTCTTGGATACCTCAGAAAGAACAGATTGACAGATGGAATGATGAGCTTAAATGATACAACCAGTTAATCTTCAACTGAAAACGAATGAACTGATTTCAGAACTAAATAGTCTTGGATTAGGAAAGTATCCATTAGATTGTTTTTGTAGCAAATTAAGTATTCTCTTGTGATGCGTTAATATTCAGCTTATGGTACTACAGGATTAGTCAGATCCCAGCATGAAACCTGGTCTGATAAATTATGTTTTAATTAAGAACGTAAGAACACAAGAAATGTGAGCAGGTGTAGGCTATGTGGCCCTTCGAGCCCACTCTGCCATTCAATAAGACTATGGCTGATTTTTTCATAGCCTCAGCTCCACCTGCCCACCTTCTCACCATAACTCTTAATTCCTTTACTGTTCAAAAAATTACCTATCTTAGCTTTAAAAACATTCAATGAAGAAGCCTCCACTACTTCACTGGGTATGGAATTCCACAGATTCACAACCCTCTAGATGAAGGAGTTCCTAAATTTGCTCTCCCTAATTTTGAGGCTATGCCCTCTTGTCCTAGTTTCACCCGCTGGTGGAGTCATCCTCTCTATTTCTAGCTTATCTATTCCCTTAATAATTTTATACATTGCTATAAGATTCCCCCCTCATTCTTCTAAATTCCAATAAATATAATCCCAGTGTACTCAGTCTGTCCTCATAAGCCAACCCCCTCAAATCTGGAATCAACCAAGTGAACCTCCTCTGCACCCCCTCTAGTGCCAATACGTTGTTTCTCAAGTAAGGAGACAAAAGCTTCACACAGTACTCCAGGTGTGGCCTCACCAGCTCCCTGGACAGCTGCAATATAGCCTCCCTGCTTTTAAACTCAATCTCTTTAGCAATGAAAGACAAAATTCTATTTGCCTTCTTAATTACCTGTAACACCTTCTGTGACTCATGCACAAGGACACCCAGGTCCCTCTGTATAGCAACATGCTGCAGTTTTTTTACCATTCAAATAAAAGTCCTTTTTACTGTTATTCCTATCCTGTGGGCAGCACGGTGGCACAGTGGTTAGCACTGCTGCCTCACAGTGCCAGAGACCTGGGTTCAATTCCCACCTCAGGCAACTGTCTGTGTGGAGTTTGCATGTTCTCCCTGTGTCTGCGTGGGTGTGCTCTGGTTTCCTCCCACAGATGAAAAATGTGCAGGTTATGTGAAATTGCCCGTAGTGTTAGGTGTAGGGGAATGGGTCTGGGTGGGTTGCTCTTTGGAGGTCGGTGTGGACTTGTTGGCCCAAAGGGCTGTTTCCACACTGGAAGTAATCTAATTTATTAACATTGTAACCTGCAGGCAGACAATCCATGTAACATTTTATAAATTCCTACTTTGGAAATCGAACCATTGTCATAAATACATTGTCTGAGTTGAGATGTCACTTTTTTTTAATAAAACCTTAGGTTATCTCAAGAATGAGATTTAAAAGAAGTTCTGGGGTTTATATGTTCATGAACCAAAACCTGCAACCCCTTCTAAAAGACTTAACAGCAATCTATGTTCAATATATTGTTTTAATTGCATGACACTAATTTTTTGCTGTAAATTCTGTGTCTTATGGTCCTGCCCCACTGGTTACTGGTTCAGCGCTCTGAAAGCTAGTATCTCCAAATACACCGTTGGACTATAACCTGGTGTTGTGTGATTTTTAATTTTGTCCACCCCAGTCCAACACCAGCACCTCCACATAATTATTGGCATGTTATGCATGTCCTCCACTGTGAAGACTGACACAAAACACCCATTCAGTGCCTCAGCCATTTCCTCATATCCCATTACTAAATCCATCATTGATGTGCTGATCAGTCATTGAAACATATTCACATGTGGCTGCAGAATTTCTTTAACAATGGAATACACCTTGCTTTCACAAAAGACAAAAACAAACTATCTAGACATGGAAAACAGTTAAGAAACATCTGAAAGTTTTCAACAAACTTCCCAGCACCATTTCCTTACAAAAATTCAGTTCAAGAGAAAGTACTCCTTTATATAAAAAATCTTTAAGTTTTACTTAACTGATTGTCCCCAGTTTCTATCTGCTTAACAGTGGAATTTATTTACATGAGGAATCACAAAACTGAGAGATGAATCTTTTTCAGCTTTTAAGAAAGCTGCGGATTTCTAATCAAATGCTTCTGGTTTAGAAGTTGCACATGCTAAACCTTTATGTTGGGGTAACAACATGTTGCCTGAACTGCTCCAAAAGAAAACCACCTTTCTTGGAAAGAAACTATACTAGCTTCTGACCTCAATCAGGTCTCCTCCAAACTGCCCTAAACATTTTCAATATCTGGATTTTCTAAATTCAAATGAATTCTTGATTATTCTATACTGAAAATAGGCTGAGCACTTCAATGTTTGCCTGTCCTAAACCATTGCGTTTGACTGACATGAAGTCATACCTCAAAGTGAAGCACTGCATAGAAAATTTGTTCTGCTGTGTAGGCATCTGGCTCAATGACCATCCCAACTCAGTTTTGACTTTTGCAATTTGGTGTGAACTCTTGGCATGTCACTCCAGGTGAGCATCTCTCAGTGTCCTGTCATTTTGTCCTGTCAGTCAGAAGCTTACGGAGGCAGCTGAAAAAGGGAATTGTTGAACCTCTTGGCATGAGGCTGATACACATCTAAGTCTTACATATGGGGAGCAGAATGAGCAGGATTGTTCCTCTGTAGACATTCACTTTAGCAGACAAACTTCTTTCACAGGGTCAAGACCAAAACCTGTCAAAGGCTGCATGTGCCTTGTAATCAATATAGATAGTGTGAGAGAATGTGCTGCTGAGAAAGTGAACTTATCTGTGTTGACAGGTTCTGGTCAAGGGGAGATCATGCCTGAAAGATCTATTAGTATTGTTTGAGAGGATAATGAGCAAGTTAGACAACGGAGAGCCAGTGGATGTGATCTATTTGGATTTCCATTAGGCCTTTGACAAGGTGCCACACAGGAAGCTGCTAAATAAGGTAACAGACCATGGTGTTAAGTGAAAGGTATTAACATGGATAGTGGATTGCCTGATTGGCAGAAGACAAAGAGTGGGGCTAAAGGGTTTTTTTTTCAGGATGACAGCCAGTGATAAGTGGAGTTTCACAACTATTCAGATTATACATTAATGATCCGGATGAAGGAACTGAAGACATTGTTGCTAAGTTTGTAGGTGACACAAAGGTAAGTGAAGGGACAGATAGTGTGAGGAAGTGGGGAGGCTGCAGAAGGACTTGGATAGACCAGGAGAGTGGGCAAAGATGAGACAGATGGAACACAATGTGGGAATGTGTGAGGTTATGCACTTTGGTCAGAAGAGTAGACTTGTGGACTATTTCCTAAGCAGGGGAAAGGCTTTGGAAATCTGAAGTGCAAAGTGACTTAGATGTGCTAGTTTTGGGTTCTCTTAAGATTAACATGCAAGTTCAGTTGGAAGTTAAGAAGGCAAATGCAATGTTAGCATTCATTTCAAGAGGACTAGGATATAAGACCAGAGATGCACCATTAATACTGTATAAGGGTCTGGTCAGATCACATTTGGAATATTGTGAGCAGTTTTGGGCACCATATCTAAGTACAGATGTGATGGCCTTGGAGAGATCCAGAGGAGGTTACAAGAATGCTACTGGGGATAAAGGACTTATCATATGAGAAATAAGTGAGGACTCTGCAACAAAGTTGTACTCAACAAAGTTTAGAAGTATAAGGGGGATCTCATTGAAAGTTACAGAATACTGAGAAGTCTGGATAAAGTGGACATGGAGAAGATGTTTCTATTAGTAGGAGACAGCAGCATTGGAGGACACAGCCTCAGGGTGAAGGGACAACGCTTTAGAACTAGGATGAGGATGAATTTCTTCAGCCTGAGGGTAGTGAATCTGTGGAATTCATTGCTGCACAAGGCTGTGGATGCCAAATAATGGAGTGTATTTGAGACAGAAATCGATTTTTGATTAGTAAGAGGACCAAGGGTTACAGAGAGAAGGCACAGGAGTAAGGGGTTGACAAACACATCAGTCATGATCAAATGGTGAAACAGGCTTGAGGGGCTGAATTGTCTCAGTTTCCTCCTCTGTCTTATGGTCTTATGGTCATGGAGTGAAATCTTGGGCTTGAGGTAAAGCTTTCCTGGAGGAGGCTGGTACCTTACTTTGGTTTACTCCAGGTGTACCTTAGAATTCTGTGAGAAGCTAGAGAAGTGATTGCTGGGCCTCTTACTGAGATATTTGTATCATTAATACTCACAGGTGAGGTGTCAGATGACTGGAGGTTGGCTAACATGGTGCCACTGTTGAAGAAGGGCGGTAAGGACAAGCCATGGAACTGTAGACCAGTGAGCCTGACGTTGGTGGTGGGCAAGTTGTTGGAGGGAATCCTGAGGGACAGGATGTATATGTATTTGGAAAGGCAAGGACTGATTAGGGATAGTCAACATGGCTTTGTGTGTGGGAAATCATGTCGCAGAAACTTGACTGAGTTTTTTGAAGAGGTAACAAAGAAGATTGATGAGGGCAGAGCAGTAGATGTGATCTATATGGATTTCAGTAAGGCATTCAACAAGGTTCCCCATGGGAGACTGGTCAGCAAGGTTAGATCTCACAAAATACAGGAAGAACTAGCCATTTGGATACAGAACTAGCTCAAAGGTAGAAGGCAGAGAGTGGCGGTGGAGGGTTATTTTTCAAACCAGAGGCCTGTGACCAGTGGAGTGCCACAAGGATCTACTTTTGGTCATTTATATAAATGATTTGGATGCAAGCATAAGAGGTATGGTTAGTAAGTTTGCAGATGACACCAAAATTGGAGGTATGCTGGACAGCGAAGAAGGTTATCTCGGATTACAACAGGATCTTGATCAGATGAGCCAATGGGCTGAGAAGTGGCAGATGGAGTTTAATTCAGATAAATGCGAGGTGCTGCATTTTGGGAAAGCAAATCTTAGCAGGACTTATACACTTAATGGTAAGGTCCTTGGGAGTGTTGCTGAACAAAGGGACCTTGGAGTGCAGGTTCATAGCTCCTTGAAAGTGGAGTTGCAGGTAAATAGGATAGTGAAGAAGGTGTTTGGTATGCTTTCCTTTATTGGTCAGAGTATTGAGTACAGGAGTTGGGAGGTCATGTTGCGGCTGTACAGGTAATTGGTTAGATCACTGTTGGAATGTTGCGTGCAATTCTGGTCTCCTTCCTATCGGAAAGATGTTATGAAACTTGAAATGGTTCAGAAAAAATTTACAAGGATGCTGCCAGGGTTGGAGGATCTGAGCTACAGGGAGAGGCTGAACAGGCTGGGGCTGTTTTCCTCGGAGCATCGGAGGTTGATGGGTGACCTTAGAGGTTTACAAAATTATGAGAAACATAGATAGGATAAATAGGCAAAGTCTTTTCCCTGTTGTCAGGGAGTCCAGAACTAGAGGGCATAGGCTTAGGGTGAGAGGGGAATGATACAAAAGAGACCTAAAGGGCAACTCTTTCACATAGAGAGTAGTACGTGTATGGAATGAGCTGCCGGACGAAGTGGTGGAGGCTGGTACAATTGCAACATTTAAAAGGAATTTGGATGTGTATATGAATAAGAAGGGTTTCGAGGGATATGGTCCGGATGCTGCCAGGTGGGATTAGATTGAGTTGGGATATCTGGTTGGCATGGACGGATGGACCGAAGGGTCTGTTTCCATGCTGTACATCTCTTGTGACTCTATGACCACTGTATAATTGTGTTGACACTCCATGGGTTCCCCACTGTCTGATATGTACTGGATTAGGTCACTGTTCCAGAAGGACTGTCTAACCTATTTGTTTTTAAATAAGAGCCCTTCACAATCTTCACTGCCATTTGTTTGAAATCAAAGCTCTAAAAGTTTTCTGTCTGTGTGTATGTGTCTGTCTGTCTGTGTAATTCATACATCTTTCATCATAGTTAGGAAACTATTTGGATGTTTTAAAGGTTTTTTGGATGGGGATGGTTTAGCGTAAAACAGTCTCTCACTTCCAATTAGTTCTTGCACTGTTGCTCCTGATTAGATTATCAAACTCAACTGAGCAGTAGTTGGCAACAGTCATGATTACTCCAATACATCTTCCATATTTCCAACTTTCCTATTTGTCACAAACAGGATAAGGAATAATATGCTTTGTTTTGAGTATCACAATTACATCATACTTACCAGAAATAGTATGCTGACATGTTACAATTGCATCCTGTGCCTCTGATCAACAAATTACATATTGAATAGTGCCCAGCATTAATCTGCTTTAATAAAGCCCTTTTTAAAGCAGTTTACAAGTTCTGTGTGCTTAACTGGGTATGATAGATTCTGTTATATTCTGGACCTAATGCACAATGCCTGCATGGCAGGGTGATAACCTCTTGTAATTTTTCTACTGAATGACATTTTGGCAAAAAACATTGAAGAAACATTGTGGAATATATTAAAAATCAGGACTATAAAATAGGATACTTCAAAATACTGAACTTTTTCACTATGTGCACTACCACAAACATTTCCAAAGGGGATGTTCCTGAGTGGTCTCTCAGAATAGAATTCTAACTTGATGCATTAATTGTAATTTTCCAAAATTCCTTAAATTTGAGGAATGCTCTATTAAACTGAAAAATATGAATGTAACATGTTTTTTCAAAAGGGTGGAAGACAAAAACCAAGAAAATACAGGCCAATCAACTTAGTAACTCTTTTACAGAAAGTGCTAGGAGGCATTATTGAAGATAATACACCTTGGCGCTTTTTTAAAAAATCAAAGTAATTAGGCAAAGTCACTGTGGTTTTGGCAGCAAGGCCACTGAATCAATATCAACGAAGTTGCATGCCCTGTTTTAATTCACATTTGTATAATTATTTCACATATTGAGTGATGAAACATTTGTCTGTCAGTTACTCAACTTTGAAGGAGGAATATATACTGAACTGTATTTCATACAGTTTCTTGATAAAGTGAAAAAGACAGAACTTTAACTCTTTGTATGTTAGTGGCCGGAGGTCCTGTTGTGGAAACTAGTGTATTAGGTAAAGTCACGGTTTGAGAAAACTCCTACATTAGGGGTGAGGAAAGGGAAAATACAGCTTCTCATTCTGAGCAATGCTAGCCAGCTACTATTGAAATATACCAGGATAACAGAATTTCAATCAGCCTGCAAAACCATAGTGTTGGAGTTGACTGTTTAATCAGTAATGTTATTGCTATCAATACTACCATGCACTGTAACAGCTGCAATGTTCTACTATTTACGCTTCTCAGACCCAGACAGTGATTATATAATCATAGAATCCCTACAGTGTGGAAACAGGCCATTTGGTCCAACAAGTCCTCACTGACCCTCCAAATAGCATCCCACCCAGACCAATTCCCTTACCCTGTTACTCTACATTTTCCCTGTCTAATGCACCTAACCTACACATTGGTCCCTGAACACTTTGGTCAATTTAGCATGGCCAATCTATCTAATTTGGATACCTTTGGATTGTGGGAGGAAACCACAGCACCACCTACACAGAGACGGGGAGAATGTGCAAATTCTCCACAGACTGTTGCCCGAGGCTGGAATGGAACCCGGATCCCTGGTGCTATGAGGCAGCAGTGCTAACCACTGAGCCACATCCTTACGTCTCTTTTTAACTTTTGTCCTTTCTTTAAACTCACTTCTTACTCCTAATGTGTGAATGTTTGTAGCATTATTATTTCTTCTAGTGTTTTAATAACTAATGAACTTGCTTTTTGATAACTCCAGAAACTGTGGTTAAAATTAATCCTTTTAAGCAATAAATTCATTTATTTTTGGAGAAAGGGACCTTTTCAAATTAACTTTATTACCACCAATTGATGGGTTGGATGATTAAATACAGAGCAATTCATCCTATGTCACACAGAAGCTTAACCATTATCCTGTCTGGAACTTCAATTGGGTAAGAAATAACTGCACAAAGCCTGGTGTTCATCACCACGTCACCCTTTATTTACTAGTGCACAGTACACTGGCTGTGCCAGCCAACGTGGAGTCAATCCTCACTTGAGAAGAATCTAATCTCCTGGTTACACTGGTCAGCCAAGGTTTTCCTGATTGAGGTTGTCAACCTGGGCCAATCAAGAACCTTGTTGTTAAACAAGGTCGACCTGGTTCCAATCAATGCCCCAATGGAGCCTTCCACATTCAACAAAGTTTTATCTGCACATCCAACAATATCATTTATTGTGGCCGTTGCTCCTGATGTGGTCTCCTCTACATTGGGGAGACTGGATGCCTCCTAACAGAGCACTTTAGGGAACATCTCCGGGACACCCGCACCAAACAACCACACCGCCCTGTGGCCCAACATTTCAACTCCCCCTCCCACTCTGCCGAGGACATGCAGGTCCTGGGCCTCCTCCACCCCCGCTCCCTCACCATCGACGCCTGGAGGATGAACGCCTCTTCTTTCCCCTCGGAACACTTCAACCCCATGGCATCAGTGTGGATTTTACCAGTTTCCTCATTTCCCCTTCCCCACCTCACCCCAACTCCAGCCTTCCAGCTCAGCTGTACCCTCATGACCTGTCCTACCTGCCTATCTTCCTTTCCACCTATCCACTCCACCCTCCTCTCTGACCTATCACCTTCATCCCCACCCCCATTCACCCATTGTACTCTTTGCTACCTTCCCCCACCCTCCTCTCTGACCTATCACCTCCATCCCCAACCCCATTTACCTATTGTACTCTGTGCTACTTTCTCCCCACCCCACCCCCACCCCCTCTCATTTATCTCTCTACTCTGCAGGCACCCTGTCTCTATTCCTGATGAAGGGCTTATGCCGAAATGTCAGTTCTCCTGCTCCTTTGATGCTGTCTGACCTGCTGCGCTTTTCCAGCAACACATTTTTAAGCTCTGATCTCAAGCATCTGCAGTCCTCACTTTCTCCCCATAGTAATATGCCATCCTCTACGATGATCTGATCTCACCGGGTCCACAAAGGTTTCAATCCTGGTTGTGATAGCCCTTCTGTTTCCCCCATTACCTCTGACTGTTTTAGTTTCGCCAGGACAGCTCTTTTTGAGTCCACAATTGGATATTGTCAACGATGACCGTTAGGGTGTCCAGAACCAGAATGGATTCTTCCTGGCGAGCATCACCGATTGTCTGCCAGCGGGAGGAGGCTCAAGGCATCCACATTAGCCACTAGGCATCTTAAATGTATTCTAACTTGTACTTGTCTGCATTGAGAATAAGGACCCAACACTTCATTTTACCAGAAGCCCTAGCATGAATTTGTGATCTGTAACTATGACAAATTCCCATCCATAAAGGTACTGGTAGAATTTCCTCACACCAAAGATGACTGCCAAACTTTCTTTCTCTATCTGGACATATTTGCATTCAGCGTCAGCCAAAATCTGGGAAGCATACACTATTGGACATTCCTTTCCATTGGGTCACCAGTAAGCCAACACTACCCTGACACCATACGGCGATACATCGCATGTCAGTAGTACTACTTACTTTGGATCGTAGTGGGCCGACATTTAGATGACGATAACTGATTTTTCACTTCGCGACTGTTTCCAAGGCTGACTCTCTTTCAGGTGCTATAATGAAGGCCAGGTGAATTTTCCATAATAATTCACTATTCCAAGGAAAGTCCTGAGCTCCAGTACAGACTTGGGAGCCGGGGCTCCTTTGATCACCCTCCCTTTCTCTTCCAACAGGTTTAACCTGATTTTGTCAACTCTGTAACCCAAGTTGGTCGCTTGGGGTGCCTGGAACACACAGTTTTCCTAAGTAAGGTGTACACCTGGGAGAAATATTTAAGCACTATATTCAAGTTCTCAAAGTGCTATTTATTGATCTTCCCTGTTGTTATACATCATCCTGTAACTGGCAACTTGGGATGGCCTTGTAAAATGTTCTCCATAGTCCGCTGGAAAAGAGCAGAGGCTGATAATACCCCAAATGGAAGTCTTGTATATTGATACAAACAGTAGTGCATATTAATTGTCACATAATTCGTAGTCTCCTCATTCAGTTGCAATTGTAGGTAGGCGTGGCTCAAGTCCAGCTTTGTAAAGGACAGCCCTCTCTGCCAACTTTGCATACAACACCTCCATGTGAGAATTCGGGTATTTATCCAGCTGCAAGAAGCAGTTTACCATTTGCTTGAATTCCCACAAAGGCGAACCGAACCATCAGGCTTGCATTCCATATGTCCAGTACTGCCTGTTCTGCAAACTGCATTGGTTTAATGATTTCTTCGCTCTCCAGCTTTCTGATTTCCGCCTCTACTTTTGCCCGCAAGGCACATGGTACCAAATGGACCTTGAAAAATTTTGGAATTGCTTTCTGGTTAACATGTAAAGTGGCTTTGGCACCTTTGAAAGTCCCAAAAACTTTGGGACTTGAAAACTCCTGGATATTTCACTAGGATTTCGCTAGGACTAGGTAGCCATTTTCCAAATTAAAAAAAGTTGAGCCAATCAAAGTGAATCTTTCTTAACCAATTTCTTCTGAATAGGTTTGGGCCTGAGCTTTTTACTACCATCAGTGGTAAGTGTGCCAACTGCTTCTCATTAGACCGGAACCAAAGTCGTACCCTTAATCTGCAACGGTTCCCCAGTATTTGTTCTCAGTCTGGCTGAGGTTTTATGCAAGCGTAAAGTTTGGAGTCCTGAGCAAACCTTGTTAAAATGGTGGCACAGTGGTTAGCACTGCTGCCTCACAGCAACAGGGTCCCAGGTTCGATTCCAGCCTCGGGTAACTGTCTGTGTGGAGTTTGCACATTCTCCTCATGTCTGCGTGGGTTGTCTCTGGGTGCTCCGGTTTCCTCCCACTATAATGGCTTGCCTGCCCAGATCCTGAAGAACTGTTTAGCCACTTAGACGAGGCTCAGCTTTGTTGTGGGGTTCTGTTGTAGGTTGGCCTAGGGTCCCTCAGTTCAGGAAATGCCCTGTGTGAGGCTCTGTGATTGTCTATACTCAAGTGGTGTTTCCCAAGCTCAGTTGGACATGTGAGGGTGTCCACTTCCATTGGGATGCCCTGTTGTTCACATGCTCCACTTGCAACATTTTCTAATGATATGGCCAGCTGCAGTGCTAGTTTGAAGTTCAGCTAGTAGGCGCTTTTGCACGGTTATGTCATTAATCTCACATATCAAAAGTCTCTCGGCATCTCGTTCAGGGTTAACCCAAAATCACGTGCCTCTACCAGTCATTGTAACCTTAGCAAAAATCCCAATATGGTTAAGCCCCTTATAACTGAAAATGCTGCGAGTCCACATGCAGTCAGAAAGAATCCTTGTTGCTTTTCATCTTCTCTAATGTCATTTTCCAGAAAAAGTATTGCATTCTTTCCACATACTGGACCCAGTCTTCAAGAGTAGGGACAAATGAGTCAAGTTTCCAAAGTTGAGGTATGAATGCCAGAAATGCTTACCTCAATTCCAGGATGACAGTTGCAAGCAAATGTTCTTGATGCACTTCCTGTTTTCTCCCATTGTCACTGAAATAACTGCAGAGGTCAGTGTTCCGTCACCAAGTCACCCTCTATTTGCCAGTGCCCGATGCACTGGCTGTGACCAGCCAATGCGGAATCAGTCCTCAACTGAGGATATTCTAATATCCTGGTTTTATTTTTTTTTCTTTTTTTTAAAAAATATTCCATCCTGAGATAACTGCATTGAGGCCAGTATCACATCACCAAGTCACAGTACTTACTTGTGCACATTATACTGGCTGTGGCCAACCAGCTCAGAGTCAGTCCTCATGTGAGGAGATCCTAATCTCTTGGTTTACTGGGTTTCCTGATTGGCCCAGGGTAACAACTCCAATCAAGAACCTCGTAGTTAATGAGGTCCACCTGGTTCCAGTCACTGCGGGTAACCTCACTTGGGGCGGGTTATAATGTTAATCATGATCTTATTAAATAATAGAGCAGACTTAGGGGCTAAGTGTCCTATTACCCCTCCAAATTCATACTTTTTTTTATTCTTAGTAAAAATTTGTTCATGGAAACACTCCTTTCACAATTAGCAAAATTTTAATCTGAAAAGTATAAACAAGAAGTGACAGTTCTGCAATCCACATTCAACAAGCAAACAAGCTTTATGCAAAAACCACCTGAATTGTCACTTTCCCATCACAAAGGCATGCATTTCTATGACCCATTCATAGTGGCACTCTCTGTCTCTAACCTACCCCAAAATTTATGGAGATTTTCAAGCCCTACTCAGTTCACACCTTCCAATTGACTGTTTTATGTTAACCAAGTAAATCACAGAAGTACTCTTCCATTCCTATTCCTAACTCCACTTTGATCTCTGATATTTTGCTGCTAAGATTGCAGCAACTCTGATTTCACTCTGAGAACAGACATCAGTTTAAGACTTGACCTTGCACTTGTAACCTGCAATGCGTTTATTCATTTGCTGAAACATTGGAACCATGTACAAGTTGTAATGTGTCTGATCATTAGAAGAAATTCAAGGAGTTTATTGCGATTAATTTCCCAATTGCATGTGATATTGCTGGAAGTCACTTGAGTTTTTTGGTAGCCTGGCCTGAGATAGAAGGTTGGGATTTAATTCTGCTTTTCCAAGTCAGTACAGCTTGGAATTTATAATTTATTGTCCTAATTCTTCTGACCAGTACAAATTGTGAGGTTTGAAGAATGTCTGCAGTACTTTCTGTAGATATTATACATTGCTCCCTCTGTGCATGTTTATGGTGGCACGTAATTGGAAAAGATTACTGTATGGCTCTTCATCTCAATAACAGTTTCTCTCTTTTCACCTTGATCCAGCATTGTATGTGATGAATATTTCACAAGACAAATGTCAAGCTATCATAAACTGCAGAACTGAAGTTAAGCAGCATTATTTGCTTTGTTTTAAGGTTAAACTGCATATACTGATACATGATCATGTCTTTTTTTATGTTGAATAGGTCTGAATTATATAGATGCTTATGAACCACCTTCAATAATCATAGGGAAAGTAACATTTCTGTTAATCACGTTGCAAAACGAGTTTTCCTACCGAGTAGTGCAGATTGATCGAGTTGCCCCTCAGCCTCCGACGCTCCAGGGAAAACAGCCCCAGCCTATGCAACCTCTCCCTATAGTTCAAATCCTCCAACCCTGGCAATATCCCTGTAAATCTTTTCTGAACCCTTTCAAGTTCCACACATCTTTGCGATAGGAAGGAGACCAGAATTGTGCGCAATATTCCAACAGTGGCTTAACCAATGTCCTGTACAGCCGCAACATGACCTCCCAACTCCTGTACTCAATACTCTGACCAATAAACGAAAGCATACCAAATGCCTTCTTTACTATCCTATCTATCTGCAGCACTACTTTCAAGGAGCTATGAACCTGCCTTCCAAGGTCTCTTTGTTTAGCAACACTCCCTAGGACCTTATCATTAAGTGTATACGTCGTGCTAAGATTTGCTTTCCTAAAATGCAGCACCTCACATTTATCTAAATTAAACTCCATTTGCCACTCCTCAGCCCATTGGCCCATCTGATCAAGATCCCATTGTATGCTGAGGTAACCTTCTTCGCTATCTGCTACGCGTCCAATTTTGTTATCATCTGCAAACTTACCAACTATACCTCTTATGCTCACATCCAGATCATTTATGTAAATGATGAAAAGTAATGGACCCAGCATTGATCCTTGTGGCACTCCACTGGTCACAGGTCTCCAGTCTGAAAAGCAACCCTCCACCACCACCTTCTGTCTTCTACCTTTGAGCTAGTTCTGTATCCAAATGGCTAGTTCTCTCTGTGTTCCATGAGATCTAACCTTGCTCACCAGTCTCCCATGGGGAACCTTGTTGAACGCCTTACTGAAGTCCATATAGATCACATCCACCGCTCTGCACTCATCAATCCTCTTTGTTACTTCAAAAAACTCAATCAAGTTTGTGAGTTGACTATCCTTAATCAGTCCTTGCTTTTCCAAATACATATACATCCTCTCCCTCAGGATTCCCTCCAACAACTTGCCCACCAACGACATCAGGCTCTCTGGTCTATAGTTCCTTGGCTTGTTCTTAGTACCTTTCTTAAATACTGGCACCATGTCAGCAAACCTCCAGTCTTCCAGCACCTCTCTGTGACAATCAATGATACAAATGTCTCAGCAAGGACCCTGGCAATCATTTCCCTAAATTCCCACAGAGTTCTAGGGTACACCTGATCAGATCCTGGGGATTTACCCACCTTTATGTGTTGCAAGACATCCAACACTTCCTGTTCTGTAATATGGGCATTTTTCAAGATGTTGCCATCTATTTCTCTATATTCTGTGTCTTCCATGTCATTTTACACTGTAAACACTGATGCAAAATATTTGTTTAGTAACTCCCCAATCTCCTGTGGCTCCACACAAAGGCCGCCTTGCTGATCTTTGAGGGGCCCTATTCTCTCCCTAGTTATCCTTTTGTCCTTAACGTATTTGTAAAAACCCTTTGAATTCTCCTTAACTGTATTTGCCAAAGCTATTTCATGTCCCCTTTTTGCCCTCCTGATTTCCTTCTTAAGTATATCCTTACTGCCTCTATACTCTCTGTCTATACCTGACATATGCTTCCTTCTTTTTTTTAACCAAACCCTTAATTTCTTTAATCATCCAGCATTCCTTATACCAACCAGCCTTTCCTTCCACCCTAACAGGAATATACTTTCTCTGGCCTCTCATTATCTAATTTCTGAAGGCTTCCCATTTTCCACCTGTCCCTTTACCCGCTAACATCTGCCCCCAATCAGCTTTTGAAAGTTCTTGCCTAGTACCATCAAAATTAGCCTTTCTCTAAGTGAGAACTTCAACTTTTAGATCTGGTCTATCCTTTCCCATTGCTATTTTAAAACTAATAGAATTATAGTCGCTGGCCCCAAACTGCTCTCCCACTGACACCTCAGTCACCTGCCCTTCCCAAGAGTAGGTCAAGTTTTGCACCTTCTTTAGTAGGTACATCCACATACTGAATCAGAAAGTTTTCTTGTACACACTTAACAAATTCCTCTCCATTTAAACCCTTAGCACTATGGCAGTCCCAATCCATGTTTGGAAAGTTAAAATCCCCTACCATAACCAACCTATTATAGAACATAGAATGTAGAACAATACAGCGCAGAACAGGCCCTTTGGCCCTCGATGTTGCGTCGACTTGTGAACTATTCTCAGCTCATCCCTCTACACTATTCCAAAATCATCTATGTGCTTATCTAAGGATTGTTTAAATCTCTCTTATGTGGCTGAGTTGACTACATTACCAGGTAGGGCATTCCACGCCCTTACCACTCTCTGCATAAAGAACCTGCCTCTGACATCTGTCTTAAATCTATCACCCCTCAATTTGTAGTTATGCCCTTTTGTACAAGCTGACGTCATCATCCTGGGAAAAAGTCTTTCACTGTCTACTCGATCTAATCCTCTGATCATCTTGTATGTCTCTATCAAATCCTCTCCTAGCCTTCTTCTTTCCAATGAGAACAGATCCAAGTCTCTCAGCCTTTCCTCATAAGACCTTCCCTCCAGACCAGGCAACATCCTGGTAAATCTCCTCTGCACCTTTTCCAATGTTTCCACATCCTTGCCGAAATGTGGGGACCAGAACTGTACACAATATTCCAAATGTGACCGCATCAGCGTTTTAGATTAGATTAGATTACTTACAGTGTGGAAACAGGCCCTTCGGCCCAACAAGTCCACACCGACCCGCCGAAGCGCAACCCACCCATACCCCTACATTTACCCCTTACCTAACACTACGGGCAATTTAGCATGGCCAATTCACCTGACCCGCACATCTTTGGACTGTGGGAGGAAACCGGAGCACCCGGAGGAAACCCACGCAGACACGGGGAGAACGTGCAAACTCCACACAGTCAGTCGCCTGAGTCGGGAATTGAACCCGGGTCTCAGGCGCTGTGAGACAGCAGTGCTAACCACTGTGCCACCGTGCCGCCCACGGTGTATAGTTGCAGCATGATATTGCGGTTCCGGAACTCAATCCCTCTACCAATGAAACCTAACACACCATATGCCTTCTTCACAGCACTATCCACCTGGGTGGCAACTTTCAGGGATCTATGCACATGGACTCTAAGAGCCCTCTGCACATCCACACTACCAAGAATCTTTCCATTGACCCAGTACTCTGCCTTCCTATTATTCTTCCCAAAGTGCATCACCTCATATTTAGCTGCATTGAACTCCATTTGCCACCTCTCAGCCTAATTCTGCAGTTTATCCAAGTCCCCCTGCAACCTGTAACATTCTTCCAAACTGTCCACTACTCCACTGACTTTAGTGTTGTCTGCAAATTTACTAATCCATCCACCTATGCCTACGTCTAAGTCATTTATAAAAATGACAAACAGCAATGGTCCCAAAACAGATCCTTGTGGTGCACCACTAGTAACTGGACTCCAGGCTGAATATTATTCTTACAGATAGCTGAGATCTCCTGACAAATTTGTTTCTCAATTTCCCACTGACTATTGGGGGTCTATAATACAATCCCAATAAAGTGATCATCCCTTTCTTATTTCTGAATTCCACCCAAATAACTTCCCTGGATGTATTTCTGGGAATATCCTCCCTCAGTACAGCTGTAATACTATCCCTTATCAAAAATGCCACTCCCCCTCTGCTCTTGCCTCCTTTTCTGTCCTTCCTGTACCATTTGTATCCTGGAACATTAAGCTGCCAGTCCTGTCCATCCGAGAGCCACGTTTTTGTGATTGCTGTGATATCCCAGTCCAATGTTCCTAACCATGCCCTGAGTTCACCTGTCTTCCCTGTTTGGCCTCTTGCATTGAAATAAATGCAGTTTATCTTATCAGTCATACCTTGTTCTCAGCTTTGTTCCTGCCTGCCTGCCCTGACTGTTTGATTCGCTTTTTTTTCTCAACTGTACCAGTCTCAGATTGATCTCTTTCCTCACTATCTCCTTGGGATTCCCCCCTCCACCTTACTAGTTTAAATCATCCCGAACAGCTCTAGCAAATCTTCCTGCCTGCATATTAGTCCCCTTCCAATTAGGTGCAATCCATCCTTCTTGTACAGGTCACTACTATCCCAGAAGAGATTCCAATAATCCAACAACGTGAACTCTTCTTCCATATGCCAGTTCCTCAGCCATGCATTCATCTGCTCTATCCTCCTGTTCCTACCTTCACTAGCTTGTAGTACTGGGAGTTTTCCACGTATTACTACCCTCGAGGACCTTTTTAAATTCCTGCCTAACCTTCTGTATTCTCCCTTCGGAATGTCATCCTTTTCTTTCTCTATGTCGTTGGTTCCAATGTGTACAATAACCTTCTGCTAGGCCCTCTCCCCCTTGAGAACATTCTGCACCCTCTCTGAGACATCCTTGATCCTGGCACCAGGGAGGAATCACACCATTCTGATCTTTTGCTGCTGGGCACAGAAACGTCTGTCTGTACGTTGGACTAGAGAATCTCCTAACAAAATTGATCAGTTGGAACCCAATATATATATGCCTCATTGTATTAGAACCAGTCTCAGTACCAGAAACCTGGCTGTTTGTGCTACATTCTTCTGAGAATCCACCACCCCCTACATTTTCCAATACGACATACTTGTTGAAATGGGGATAACTGTAGAAAACTCCCGCACTACCTACCTACCTCTCTTACCTTTCCTGGAGTTAACCCATCTGTGTGACTGTATCTGTGACTTTTCTCTCTTCCTATAACTGTCATCCATCACACCCCCTTGCTCTTGTAAATTCCTCATTGTCTCTGTCTCTCCAACTGATCCATTCGATCTGATAGAATTTGCAATCAACGGCATTTATTGCAGATGTGACACGTAAACCCTCCCTAAACTCCCACACCCGACAAGATGAGCATATCACTCTACTAAAGGCCATTTTTTGCTTCTTTCAATCTACAGACCCTGTCTTATTCCTCTACAGAACACTGCTGCAGGCTAACTTAATGCTTGCGACTAATATTTTTAAGTTTACTCAAGAAAGAACCCACTCTACTTGCTACTGCAGACTTATTATGAGATCACACTTAAACTATTCACTTATCTGTTTCGGTGCTGTGACTTCTCCCAGACAGGTCCTCCATGATTAGTTGTGAATTTCACTGTTTGTTAATTTTCCCACCACACTCCGATGTCCAGCGATACATGAATTCAAACAGCAAAGGCAGTAACTGCGCAGGTTCACAGTTGACAGTGTGCATTTCTTTCTCTCTCTTTCTCTCCTGCACTGACCTGACCATGTGCTGCCTTTGTCTGTCCTTCTCTCTTTTAAAAGTGCTGTTGTTTTGACGTTTTTCCCCCCAAATTCCAAAACAATGCAACAGCATATAAAACAGTAATTGCTGCCCCTAGAATTCGAGGAAATCCCCTCTAACACCTAAAATACCTCAAAAAAAGGAGCAATCTGTTCCAGCCAGAAATCTTTCCCATCCTCCATCTTGGATTAGTTCCCATAAACAGGGAGGAGTCTAAAGTGTTGTGCTGGAAAAGCACAGCAGGTCAGGCAGTATCCGAAGAGCAGGAGAAGCGACCTTTCGGCATAAGCCTTTCATCAATTCCTATAAGCACACAAGACTATCCTTTACATTCAAGTGATTGTTGTTTTAGGGATTTTAAATTTTGACATTGGAACAAGTTGAAACTTTATAATGTCTTTAACTGACAGAACTGTTTGGGAGATCATGCATAAAAGGAAGCTACAACATGTGCTAGACAAATTACACATGTCAAGAAAAGAAATTACTATTAAATGATATCTTCTTATACTTCACAGTTGTAACCTAACCTGGATTCATTTGAGATTTTGCCTTAGAAACAGCTTTCAGGGTTGAGATAACAAACCTTGGTGTCACTTGGCATTGCCTAACAGAACTCCCGTCACTTTCGAAAGTGAACATGTACATCTTTGACTTGACTGCATTAGGCCACCAAGTCTGGTGATTAATTGGAAAGATAAGAAAAAAAGCAACAGCAAGACAGTGGAGTGTGATGAAGGCCTTCAGGATGGGGGCTGAGGAGTGATAGCAATGAAAGAATTGTCATGCTTCATGCCCTTTGCTTTCCTGATGATCCATACTGATAACAGGTGACTCTTCATTAGTTGTTTAAAAACATGATGCTCTTTTTTATACAGAACTCTTTGTTTCTTGTTGACTAAGCCAATGATATACCCTATCCTTGGCTAGTAACCGAGTTATGAGTGGGCAGGGCACTCCACACAATGCATGACCATTTCACTTTCTGTTCCTTTCATAGTTTTATCTGTCCTTCTTGCTTTAGTTTAATGACCTATAGTGGTAGGAGGAAATGTCACAATTGGAATAGGATATGTGTTCTAGAATTGCTGGATATAATGGCTTTCTATTATCTTTTAGAGACGTGCTTCATGTTGGAAATAAAGACAAGTTAATGATGCATTGCACCCAGCTGTGAATCACTGTTAGTTTTTCACTTTTCCTGAAGAAATGAGCTTGACTCACATTCTTCAAAGTAAAATGTGATCCATGATCACATTTCAGAAAGTAAACTTTTTTTTTTGTTGTTCCACTTTCACTCAGTGCATTTGATATTTCAGTTTTTGGAAATAAATCTGAAATCAATGGTCAGTGAAATATCATCAGTTGTTTAGAGATCATGTTTGCTGTCTTACTCCCAAAAGAAATGAAGATTGTCAGAGAATGCTCTTTTCTTTAATATTTTAACCACGCATTTGTTTATGGGAGCACCTTTTCTCCTATGTCATATAAATTCCACAAGGGCTGGCTTTTATGGTCCTCTTGTTACCTCTTAATTTCTGTGTTACAAGTATTGTGACTTTTTTTGCCTAAAATTCCTTTTATTTTTCAATTTTAGCTGGTATGTAACAAGGTCTGAAGTTTTCACTGGCCACTGTATGATCTCCCCTAGTTGCAATCTATCAGATTTAAACTCCATGTTGACACTTAAAAATTTCTCAATAGTCTAATTTTCCCATGCAAGTCTCTGAAATGTTTTACAGCTTTAAAGGCCTCTGCCACCATCCTGCCCCCTCTCATTTCTCTTCCATCATGCCCTTGTGTTGTGCCTCTGGCCCTTTTCCTCCTTTCTACTAGCTGTCATCAGTGGCAAAACTTTCAGTTTCTGGCTATCATTTCGCAGAGTGATTGATCTCAACTATTTTCTCCATCTTGAGAATTCTGACAACTCATCCGTTCAACCAAGTCACTGCTCTCAACTATCCACACAGATTTAATATCCAACCTTTCCATCCTTAGTAGCTTTGGCTATTTCTTTCATCAAAGTTGTTTTATAAATGCAATTTGTTGTTAAACCTGAAATATTCCTGTTCTGATGGTTCACTACCCATTAAATATGTTTCCTGAGAATTATATATTATCAGAAAATCTGTTATGCTGTAGGGCTTATAGCATGCTCCAGAATTGCATGTTTATACTAAAATAAAACAGCAGCAATTGCACAGCAAATCAGCTTTTGAATGAAAACCTTGGTTCACATTTTGGTTAAAACCTGGCATTAGAAATATGTTGTGCCGCCTGAGTGGCAAAGCTAACTGAAGACATGTGAACTGAGTAATGTGCAGGTAAGAAGGAGCAGAACCTTTAAATCACTGTCAGCTTTTTTCAATTTGCATAATTGTGGTATAACAACAAATGTATTGTTGTTATTTCTCTTTCTGAGATTAATGAGATATGACCAGAACTCAGTACATCGACCTGTCCTCGACTCACTTCTAAAACTGTAAATGCTGCTTAAAAGATTTAAGACAGTCAGCTAATTAGGTTTCAGAAAAGTCTGTCATTGTAAATGTGAAAAGGCATCAACTTTCTGTTGCAGAAGAGGGGTCAGGAAGGAACAAGAGCATCATACAAATTACATATAGAAGCTAGAGTTTATTTTGGAATTAAAATGTTTGACAGTTGGGAAGAGAGATTCAAAGCTCAAAAAGAAAGGAGAAAAGCTGCTATCATCGCTGTTTCACAGTGACACCAGATAGCCATCGCAACAGGATTCTTTAGGCTGTTGAGCTGGCCAAGAGTTTCGCACCAAGCTGCTTTTTGTTTAACCTTAGCAAAGAACTTAGGATTACTTAGAATGTTCCACTGGTTACTAACTGAATTTTTCAATGCAATTTAAAAGAGATTTAACCAGGCGTCTGTTTGATAAATGTTAATCCCATTGATGTAATTCAAATTAAGAAATAAATCGAATTACAGAAGTGACAAGTGGTTTTATTAAGTTTATCACATCACTGAAATCACATGGACATTGGTATTTCTATTTTTAAAATGTGATGTTAACTAAAAAAAAGTAAGCAAATGTAAAAGAAGTGAATTGATTTGGATATCTTTTGATGATGAAGAACTCTAAATTGTCTACTCATTGTAGTTTGTATTTGTGCAAGGTGGTTTGTTACACATGGATAAATACTAAAACTTGTTTTGTGTTTCTGTGCCATCTTTGTGGGAAGGCAGAAAAGTGAGACACAACCTGAAGGATATATTTAGTAGGCATTCCTGATGAAGGGCTGATGCCTAAAACATCGATTCTCCTGCTCCTCGGATGCTGCCTGACCTGTGCTTTTTCAGCACCACAATTTTCGACTATAGTTAGTAGTGAGGCAACCAACATAAGAGAACACCTCACTTGAACACGTCCTTACCGATCTACCTTTCACAGATGCATCTGTCCTTAACAGTATCGGGAGGAATGACCATCTCATTCCAGTGATGTTAAAGGAATTAAGTTTCAACTCCACTTTGAGTGTACCATCCATCATGTTGTGTGTCACGTGATGCTAAATGGGACAGTCTTGGAGCATAGCTAGCAACTCAAAGCTGAGCATCAGAGAGACTGTGTGTGAACCATCAACATCAACAGATTTTTGTTCAACTACAATCTGTAATCTCTTGATCCAGCATATCATATCCCCCCCATTCTAATATGGTCACCAGAATGGGAAATCAACCCTGTTTGAATGAAGCATGCAGGAAGTCATGCCAGGAACAATGCACCTAAGTACGAGGTGTTAATCTTGTGGATTGACAACACAGTAGTACTTGATCAGCAGGCATGCAATAGACAGGAAAAGTCATCCCATAACCAAAACATCAGACCACAATCCCGAAGTCCAGCTATTTGCAACTACCAGTTTCGGGATTTTGCAAATGGTAGTGGATGTGTAAACAACTATCTGGAGGTAGAGAGTCCACGAATATCCCCATCTGAATGGAGAGAGAGCCAAACAAATCAGTACAAAACACAAGGCTGAAGTATTTGCATCTGTCTTCAACTAGAAGTGCTGAGTGAATAATCTATCTCTGTCTCCTCTTGGAGCCCTAACATCACAGATACCAGATTTCAACCAATTTGATTTATTCCACTTGATAGCAAGGATCGGGTGAAGGTACTGTCACTGCAGTGACTACGGAACATGATAATATTATGACAATAGTATTCAAGACCTATGTTCCAAAACCAGCTGAGCCTCTAGCCAAGCTGTATCAAAATGGCTACAACTCTGACATCTAATGAGGGAAATTGCCCAGCAATGTCCTGTGCAGAAAATGGAGGGCAGAACCAACCCAGCTGATTAACACTCTGTCAGTTTCTCTCCATTATGAGCAAAGTGTCACAAAGGGTTGTCGATAATGCTATTAAACAGCATTAGCAAGCAAGTAACCTGCTTCCTGATGTTCTGTTTGGCTTCCACTGGGATGACTTTGTTTCTGACCTCATCACGAACATGTTTCAAACATGTTCAAAAGGTATGATCTCAGAGGTGAAATGAGAGTGACTGCCCTTGACATCATAGCCACATTGGATTGAGTGTGGCATCAAGGAGCCAAAACTGGAGTCGAAAGAAACAGGGAAAACTCTCTGCTGGTTGGTCATATCTTACACAAAGGAAAATGGTTGTAAGTTGTCACTAATCTTAAGCCTAGGACATCACTGCAAGAGTTCCTCATGGTATATCCTAGGCCCAATCATCCTCAGTTATTTCATCATTGATCTATCAAACCTTAACAACAAGACTTAATAACAATCCAGGTTTGTTCAAAAAAATCCATTTCAGTTGCAGGACACTAACCTTTTGCTATAAATTCTATGTATTATGGTCTTATGCTCTACTACCACCTGATGAAGGAGCAGCATTCCAAAAGCTAGTGCTTCCAAATAAACTGCTAGACTATAATCTGGTGCGGTGTTATTTTTTAACTTTGCTAATTATTGCACATTGTTCAGCACCATTCATAATTCCCCAGATACCAAAGCAGCTTGTGGCTATATGCAGCAAGTAGTGGACAATATCCAAGCTTAGGCTGATATGAGGCAGTGACTGTCTCCAACAAGAGAGAATCTAGTCCTTGACCCTTGATGTTCCAAGACATTATCATGATTCAATCTCCCACTGTTAGCAGTCTGGGATTAGCAATGATCAGAAACTGAAATGGACCAGCCACCACTGTGACGATAAGAACAAGTCAGAGGCTTGGAATTTAGCAGTAAGTAATTCTCCTCCTGTCTTCCCAATAACTGTCTACAAGGTACAAGTCAAGAGTGTGATGGGATACCCTTGAGTGACCTGGATGAGTACAAGTCCAACAACATTCTAGAATCTCTTCACCACCCAGAATAAAGCAGCCTTCTTGATTGGCACCCGATTGCCACCTTCGACCTTCACTTACTTCACCATAACCCAGTGTCAACAGTATGTACCATCTAAAAGTTGCACTAAAGTAAATCACAAAGGGTCATCTGACAGCACCTTCCAAACCTGTGACCAATATCACTTTGAAAGACAAGGCAGCAGATACATAAGAACTCCACCACATGAAAATTCCTCTACAATCCACATACCACCTTCACTTCAAACTATATTGCCATTCCTTTGTAGTTACTGCATTCCAAAATCTGGAACGTCCTTCCTAATTGCACTGTGGGTGCACCAACACCACATGGACTACAGTCATTCAAGAAAGCTGGTCACCAGGACTTTTTTCAGGGAAACTAGAGGTGGGCAAAAAAAATGTTGACCTCTCCAGCGCTGTTCACATCCCATGAATGAAACTTTATGCTGTAAAAAATATTTTTTCCCTGATAGTTTGATCACAGCATTATTATTTGCATTTATAATTAATCACCTTGTTGCAAGCTTTCTGAAGCATCCATTTCTATTTTAGTACCTCAGTACAAAAGTTGTTATTATCTATTAAATGCACACCAGGCCACCATTGTTCTCTGTAGTTCTTATTATGTAGGGCTATTGACAATGTAACAGTTGAAATATTGTACTTGATTGCACATCATTATAAGAATATACAAGACCAGAAGTATATCCTTTTGTGTTTTGTATCGCCTATTAGAATGTTCATGTCTACTCAATTTTCTGTTGAGTTGAGTGAAACAATCGTCTTGCACTGTCTCTCCTTACAGTCCATTTTAAATATTCACCTTTCGCTGAATTAAATCTGAATTGTTTTTCTGCCATCACTCCATTAAATTGGAAATGTGCTTCACATGCCATTACCATGATTGTGTTTAACATATTGACGATCCTTGTGTTTACTTTTTAGGGTATAGGTTCACATGAATATTTTCTCCTTCTCTTGCTCAAGTGGTTGATCTTTGCTGTGCCCTTTCCAGTGTCTGGGTGCCTTTCTCATGGAATGGTGACCAGAATTGTAGCTTGAGGAGAATTGTAGCTGGATCAGCACTGGCTGTGACCTCTAAGCTACTATTTCTCTGACCCAACCTGCTGTACACTGCACTTGTCCTGACTTCAGCAATCTAGACTTGAATGCCCTATACTACCAAACCCCTGTCTTGCATCATGTTCTGCAGTAATAACATTTAACTTATGTTTGTTCATTATTCTTTACAAAACCTTACAATTTGCCACATTTAATCACATCTGTCACTTGATGGTCTCTGTACATAATTAAGCTGTTCCTGGTTGCTTGCAGGTCCTTTCAGTTTGTCATGAATTGCAAACTTGGAGAGCTTTTTCACTGTCCACATCTGAATCTGAATATAATTGCAAACAGAAATAGCCTCCAGGCCCTAACACCCTGCCATAGCAGAAATATGCATGAGAATTACCTATTTCATGGTCAAAACTCTGTCTTACAAAACAAGTATTAAACCTACTTTGCCATCAGTTTCATCCTCATTGACACACACTGGTTCTCCTCTCCTTGACATATGAAACGCAAATCCACATCTATCTCTTGTCCTGTCCTATCTCTATCATTACCTAAACTTTATATTCACTCTTAAATGTTCTGATTCACTAACTCTCCATTTCTGTGCACCCTCCTCAACCCATGCTCCACATTTGGAGCAGAGACTTCAGTAGTTACTTTCCTAAATTTTGAAGATTCCCAATTGAACCTCTTGATAGCTCTTTTCCTATCATTTAAGAGCCTTCCTTATTCCAGCCACTTGGCTGAACTTTTCACTTTGTCCAAAAGCCCCCACCATTTCTTTCCTGGCTTGATATCCATTTTTGTGAGATCTACCTTTTGTCTTCCATCAGAAATAAATTAGATCTCAGCCCGTTGTCTAGATTCTCTGATTGAAGTTTGAGACACTTAAATATTTTTAATTATTGCATGTACACCTAGTGACTTTGCTTGAATGATGCTCATGGTGCATCATGAGCAAGTAGTTAGTTATCTTGCCAAAATGTCCTTTGGAGGAGTACAATATGAATTGTCTCAAAACTGAGCACTGGACAATCCGCTTGGAGTTTGATGGATGGAATGCAGAGGGATGACAAGATTTTTGTGGTTTACAAAGGATTTGCTCCAAATTCAATTGTACAGAGGCATTTTTTTCTGGCATAACTGTTTAAGTCAACATAGTTTAAGATTCCATAAGCATTTTATCCAATAAAAGTGCTGTTTCAAAACTTCAATTACATATTTGTCTATATCTAGTAGAAAATGAAGTTTGTACATCTTACCTTCAACATGTACTATTGTTGCAGAGAAAATATAGTCTGGCGATCATTTGAGCACTGTGTGTCAGCAAAGCAATACTTCAAGAAAGGAAAAAAAAATGAATATAATTTTGTATTTAAGCAATGTAGGGAAAACAGCTCGCTGATTTCCAGTGTCAGTGATTTTCTGTTGACTGGATGATAGCAGTTAAATGTTGATGAATATCAGAGAACAATAGAGTGTTGCACTGCCACAGTCATAATGCTGCCAATGTCAAGTAAAACCAATGTAGGCTCAACGCTTGATGTTATTTATAGTCAACATGACTAGGCTATTGCCATTGGCACTGCAAAAATTTCCACACAAAGACAGAATTAACACAATTTCAGGCCAGTAAATAGTTTGGGATTTGAAAACGTTAGAGTTATAGAGCTTTACAGCATAGAAATGGATCCTTCGGTCCAACTCGTCCATGCTGACCAGATATCGTAAATTAATCTAGTCCCATTTGCCAGCATTTGGCCCATTATCACTCTAAACCCTTCCAATTCATGACGCATCCAGATGCCTTTTAAATGTTGTGATTTTATCAGCATCTGAAAAATGCATTGCTGGAAAAGTGCAGCAGGTCAGGCAGCATCCAAGGAGCAGGAGAATCGATGTTTCAGGCATAAGCCCTTCTTATGCCCGAAACGTCGATTCTCCTGCTCCTTGGATGCTGCCTGACCTGTTGCGCTTTTCCAGCAACACATTTTTCAGCTCTGATCTCCAGCATCTGCAGTCCTCACTTTCTCCTAATTGTACCAGCATCCACCACTTCCTCTGGCAGCTCATTCCATACACGCACCACCTTCTGCATGAAACAGTTGCTCCTCAGGTCCCTTCTAAATCTTTCCACTTTCACCTTAAACCTATGCTCTCTCGTTCTGGACTCCCTTACCTGAGAAAAATGTCATTGGCTATGCCCCTTATGTTTTTATAATTTTCGACAAGGTAACCCCTCAGCCTCTGACGTTCAGGAAAAATAGCCTCAGCCTATTCAGCCTCTCCCCATAAGATCATAAGACATAGAAGCAGAAATTAAACGATTCAGCCCATCACTGCTCCGCCTTTCAATTATGGCTGATCAGTTTTTCAACTCCATTCTCCTGCTTTCTCTCTGTGAGCCTTGATCCCTTTACAATCAAGAACCTCTCTATTTCCATCTTAAATATACTCAATGACCTAGCCTCCACAGCCTTCTGTGGCAGTGAATTCTATTGATTCACCATTCTCTGGCTGAAAAGGTTTCTCCTAACCTCCGTTCCAAAAGATATTCCCTTTACTGTAAGGCTGTGCCCTCTAGTCCCAGTCTCTCCTACCAATGGAAACATCTTCCCAATATCTACTCTGTCCAGGTCATTCAGTGTTCTCTAAGTTTCAATTAGATCCCTCTCATCCTTCTAAACTCAATCCAGTATAGACCCAGAGTCCACAAACTGTCCCCTCACATTAAGCTGTTCATTCCTGGGACCATTTTCGTGAATTTCCTCTGAACATGCTCGAGGGCCAGTACATCTTTCCTGAACTATAGGGCCCAAATCTATGCACAATACTCCAAATGTGGTTTGAACAAGGCTTTATAGAGCCTGTTTTATATTCCTTGCTCTTATATTCAAGTCCTCTCAAAATAAATGCCATCACTGCATTTGCCTTCCTAAATACTGACTCAACCTGCAAGTTCACCTTGGGAGAATCCTGGACTAGAATTCCAAATTTCTTTGCACTTCAGACTTCTGAATTTTCTCCCATTTAAAAAATAGACCATCCTCAACTTTTCCTATCCAAGTGCATGACCTCACACTTTCCCACTTTGTACTCCATCTACCACGTCTTTGCCACTCTCCTAACCTGTCCAAATCCTTCTTCAGCTTCCCTGCCTCCTCAATACTCCTGTCCCTCTACCTATCTTGGTATCATCTGCAAATTTAGCCAGAATACCCTCAGTTCATTCATCTGAATTGTTAATGTATAAAGTGAAAAGTTGTGGAACACTTAGCCTTGTGGAATGCTACTTGTCACCGGTTGCCATGCTGAGAAGGACCCTTTAATCCCACTCTCTGCTTTCTGCCAGACAGCCAAGTTTCTGTCCATGTTAGTACCTTGCCTCTAACATCATGGGCCCCTATCTTACTCAGTAACCTTGTGTGTGGTACCTTGTCAAAGGCCTTCTTAAAGCCCATTGGGTTTCCTTGGTCTAATCTGCTTATACTTCCTCAAAGAATTCTAGCAGATTTGTTCGACATGACCTCCCCTTGATGAAACCATGCTGACTCTGTCTTATTTTACCATACACTTCCAAGTATTAAGAAATCTCATTCTTCTTGATGGATTCCAGGATCTTACCCACAACCGAGGTTCGGCTAATCGGTGTGTAATTTTCTGTCTTCTGCCTTACTCCCTTTTTAAACAGGATGTTATGTTAGCGATTTTCCAGTCCTCTGGGACCCTCCCTGATTCAAGCGATTCCTGAAAGATTAGCTCAAGCCCTTCAACCTTGGCAACATCCTTGTAAATCTTTTCTGAATCCTTTCACGTTTCACAACATCCTTCCTATAGCAGGGAGACCAGAATTGAACACAGTATTCCAAAAATTACAAGACATAAACACTAACATTTTTTCTAAAATGTATCTTCATCTGCTTTATGATATTTTAATTAAGAAGTTTTATCTTTGAGATTTTTCTGTTTGTAAATGCAGCATCTGTGTATTTCATAGAATTTCATGGAATATTACAACATAACTTGCAATATATATTTTTAGAAACACCCCACAGTGTGTCAATATTAATATTTATGCACTCACATGGGTCTCCTCCCAGTCTACTTCTTTTTACACTATCTTACCCTATTTTGTGCCAAAAATTTTGATTAAAATCTCCAGAAAACCAAGAAACGATGTTCTGATCACCATAAGAATCATCTCAACAGCCTTGTGAACAGTAACCACTAAACTACTTCTGGGTGGCACGGTGGCAGAGTGGTTAGCACTGCTGCCTCACAGCGCCAGAGACCGGGGTTCAATTCCTGCCTCAGGCGACTACACTGTGTGGAGTTTGTACGTTCTCCCCGTGTCTGTGTGGGTTTCCTCCGGGTGCTCCGGTTTCCTCCCACAGTCCAAAAATGTGCAGGTCAGGTGAATTGGCCATGCTAAATTGCCCGTAGTGTTAGATTAGGGGTATGGGTGGGTGGCGGGTCGGTGTGGACTTGTTGGGCCGAAGGGCCTGTTTCCACGTTGTAAGTAATCTAATCTAAACAGCTTTCACAGTTTATCCATAACACCCATTTTGTGTGTGATAGAGAATGAGTTTGCAAAGGGATTAGAATATTAATTAGTATAGTCATATGCTAACAGTTCAAAATTATAACCTATGCTTAGTGACTAGCTACGTATAATAAAATATTAATTCTTGTTAAGTACAGAAATCTGGTGAGTGCTTTATGTCAGCAGACAAAACCCTGGCTGTCTCACTATGTGACTGTTTACAAGTTACAGTTCCTTTCCAAATAAGGTTTGTTCCACATCCTATGTCATGGCTGAACACTTCTGAGGTGTTCCCAATTCAAATTGGATGGATAAAAGCCATTATGATTCAATGGAAAGTTGACAGTGGCTATTGAGTTTTGATCTTCCACATACCCCAATATGAAACATGACAGCAAGCAGTTTGCAAGCTCTATAGAGCTGATCTTTACATTTAGTGCATATTCCAGTGGTTGCTGTGCCATCCACCTCTCCCCTGCCTGTTCTTCCCGACCCATGAAAGTTCAAGTTGAGGAGGGTTCAACATGTTTGGGCTCTCCAGACGTAGACACCCTTAAGATCATCCCCCATCACGAAGGATCCTCCAGGATTTTCGCTTCCCCGGTCCCCAACGCCTTATTTTCACGATGGACATCCAGTCCCTGTACACCTCCATCCCCCATCACGAAGGATCCTGCCCCACCGAACTCATCTCCGCGTACCTCAACACGGTTCTGTTCCCTTTTGTCCAAGAACTCCCCACCTACGTTCGGGACACCACCCACGCCCTCCACCTCCTCCAGGATTTTCGCTTCCCCGGTCCCCAACGCCTTATTTTCACGATGGACATCCAGTCCCTGTACACCTCCAACCCCCATCACGAAGGACTCAAAGCCCTCCGCTTCTTCCTTTCCCGCCGCACCAACCAGTACCCTTCCACTGACACCCTCCTTCGACTGACTAAACTGGTCCTCATCCTGAATAACTTCTCTTTTCAATCCTCCCACTTCCTCCAAACTAAAGGAGTTGCCATGGGCACCTGCATGGGCCCCAGCTATGCCTGTCTCTTCGTAGGATATGTGGAACAGTCCATCTTCCGCAACTACACTGGCACCACCCCCCACCTTTTCCTCCGCTACATCGATGACTGTATCGGCGCTGCCTCGCGCTCCCACGAGGAGGTTGAACAGTTCATCAACTTTACTAACACCTTCCATCCCGACCTCAAATTCACCTGGACCATCTCAGACTCCTCCCTCCCCTTCCTAGACCTTTCCATTTCTATCTCGGGCGACCGACTCAACACAGACATCTACTATAAACCGACTGACTCCCACAGCTCTCTGGATTACACCTCCTCCCACCCTGCCCCCTGTAAAAACTCCATCCCATATTCCCAATTCCTTCGTCTCCGCCGCATCTGCTCCCAGGAGGACCAGTTCCAACACCGCACAGCCCAGATGGCCTCCTTCTTCAAGGACCGCAGATTCCCCCCAGACGTGATCGACGATGCCCTCCACCACATCTCCTCCACTTCCCGCTCCTCCGCCCTTGAGTCCCGCTCCTCCAACCGCCACCAAGACAGAACCCCACTGGTTCTCACCTACCACCCCACCAACTTCCGTATACAACGTATCATCCGCCGTCATTTCCGCCACCTCCAAACGGACCCCACCACCAGGGATATATTTCCCTCCCCTCCCCTATCAGCGTTCCGCAAAGACCACTCCCTTCGTGACTCCCTCGTCAGGTCCACACCCCCCACCAACCCAACCTCCACTCCTGGCACCTTCCCCTGCAACCGCAGGAAATGTAAAACTTGCGCCCACACCTCCTCCCTCACTTCCCTCCAAGGCCCCAAGGGATCCTTCCATATCCGCCACAAGTTCACCTGTACCTCCACACACATCATCTATTGCATCCGCTGCACCCGATGTGGCCTCCTCTATATTGGGGAGACGGGCCGCTTACTTGCGGAACGCTTCAGAGAACACCTCAGGGACGCCCGGACCAACCAACCCAACCACCCCGTGGCTCAACACTTTAACTCTCCCTCCCACTCCGCCGAGGACATGCAGGTCCTTGGACTCCTCCACCGGCAGAACATAACAACACGACGGCTGGAGGAGGAGCGCCTCATCTTTCGCCTGGGAACCGTCCAACCACAAGGAATGAACTCAGATTTCTCCAGTTTCCTCATTTCCCCTCCCCCCACCTTGTCTCAGTCGGTTCCCTCAACTCAGCACCGCCCTCCTAACCTGCAATCTTCTTCCTGACCTCTCCGCCCCCACCCCACTCCGGCCTATCACCCTCACCTTGACCTCCTTCCACCTATCACATCTCCATCGCCCCTCCCCCAAGTCCCTCCTCCCTACCTTTTATCTTAGCCTGCTTGGCACACTCTCCTCATTCCTGATGAAGGGCTTATGCCCGAAACGTCGAATTTCCTATTCCTTGGATGCTGCCTAACCTGCTGTGCTTTAACCTGCAACACATTTTCACCCTTAAGATCACCTGACTGAACCTCTGGGGCCAATGGGCTCCATTGTCAAGCAGTCTGCCTCCACCCCAGCTTCAGAAATGGGAGCAACATTGAAACATAACATGAAGGAAAGGAAGAAAAACCTTTTGGAGGGAACTTTGGTAACACAAGTGACTATGCAATATATATATATAAAGTTGTTTATTTGCTAATTTATATTGGTTTTGCATGATATCTGTTTGTTTGAGTGCCTGTACTTAGCCCAACTGTAACTGCAAAAGCATGATGAATAATTCCACATCCGTATACATTACATCATGAATCAACATCTATGTTGAAAACCTACTGCAGCATGTGAATTCAAGATAAGCAAAGCATATATAGGGCAATAGGTTCTGCTGGTACCATTTCCCTTCTTGGTCAAGCATCTCTAATATTTCCCTAGTCTCTGTGTGCAAAAGTGATAGTGTGAATGAGGTGATCAGTAATGTGTGGGTCAGGAGGGTGCACAGAGTACAGGATACAAGTTTTTAGATTAGATTAGACTTACAGTGTGGAAACAGGCCCTTCGGCCCAACAAGTCCACACCGACCCGCCGAAGCGAAACCCTCCCATACCCCTACATTACCCCTTACCTAACACTACGGGCAATTTAGCATGGCCAATTCACCTGACCCGCACATCTTTGGACTGTGGGAGGAAACCGGAGCACCCGGAGGAAACCCACGCAGACACGGGGAGAACGTGCAAACTCCACACAGTCAGTCGCCTGAGTCGGGAATTGAACCCGGGTCTTCAGGCGCTGTGAGGCAGCAGTGCTAACCACTGTGCCACCGTGCCGCCCACTTGTGCCACCGTGCCGCCCACTAAGTTTATTAAGATTGCCAAAGATTAGGGACCCCACAGATCTGTGTGGTGTTTGACAGAATACTGTTCTTCCTCTCTGAAGGGGCTTACATTGGTTGACCTTGCAGCCCTCCTTCACAGATTGAGGGACTTACCCTGCTGACTCTTGGTGTGGTTACAGCCATTTTCGTTCTCATTGCATAGTTTTGATTTCCAGCAAGATGGAGAGCAACAGCAAATGTTTTTTGGCTGGTCTGCAGCCTGCATCTCTATGCACCAGTAAGGCCCTGAACATCTTGATCTCGTTCCTAAAATCACTTCACATGAACTCTCTAGAATTCACAGCTCCCCAGGATCCTATGTAATCCATCTCCATGGGCTTCCATCTGCCCACCTTTCCACTCCACCCATTATGTAAATGTGACCATGCCAGGTGTGGTCATACACTGTCTCCCCCTCTACTAAAGCCAGGCTGCTCCTGACCATGGACAGCCCCATCTCACCTGACTCCATTCCCATCATGTTTTACCATATCTTCACCCTTGAAAATGCTGTTGTCCTTTCACGTGTCATCTCCCTTGTCATCCATCCCACCTAGCCTCCGGCCCCCAATTGAAATCCACAAAAAGGTTCTCAAGTTTCCTTTCTGTGGCAGCAAATCCCCTTGTTCCGCAATCTCTCCTCCCGTTTGTTTTTCTGAACTGACTCGACCATCTGACTGTGGCCCATCCCCTTGAGCAACCTAACTTGACAGCCCCAGGCAAGATATGTCTCATTCCTATACATATGGTCAACTACATTTGCCTTATCTCCACACGCATCATGATGCACTCAGGGGTGTGGACTTCCTGACCAAGAACCCCCCAACTGAACACCCCACCAAGGCCAGTCTGGAGTACTATCAGAGGCTGCCCTTGATTAACCACTTCAGGACCTCCATGATGGATACCTTTATGGACTACAGTGAGGAGAAAGTGAGGACTGCAGATGCTGGAGATCAGAGCTGAAAATGTGTTGCTGGAAAAGCGCAGCAAGTCAGGCAGCATCCAAATAGCAGGAAAATCGACATTTCGGGCATGAGCCTGAAGAATTCCTGAAGAAGGGCTCATGCCCGAAACGTCAATTCTCCTGCTCTTTGGATGCTGCCTGACCTGCTGCGCTTTTCCAGCAACACATTTTCAGCTCTGGACTTCAGTGAGGTCTACCCGCTTAAGACTGAGACTTGCTTCTTGTTTGCTGCACAGGCGTTGTGTTTGCTGCATAAGCTGCTTGCACGTGGTGCAAATGTAAAACTGATGAAGCACACTGCCATACAGCAAGATGTAAAGGTGTGAGGTTAGAGTCAGACTGGTTCTATTTCCAAAGTGGAATTTACAAAATATTACATGCATTGACTGCCTGCAGATTGTGCATTTTTGAGCAAAATAGAGTGTATCTGCAAATATAATGCTGCAAATACAAATTCACCCCATTGACTTATATGTGTGTTTGTGCATGAGAGAGACAGTGTGTGAGCATGAGTGTACATGGGTATGAGTGTGGGGGTGTATGTGTGTGTATGAGAGAAAGTGTGTATTTGAGAGAGTGCCTGCGTGAGTATGTGTGTGAGCGTGAGAGAAAGAGAGAGGGTACAGTGTAGTGGGGTCACCTGTACTGTGACATGAACCCAAGGTCCCAGTTGAGGCCATCCTCATGGGTACCAAATTTGGCCAGCAGCCTCTCCTCGGCCACTTTGTGTTTTTGCCTATCCCGAAGTCTGCCTTGGAGGATGGTCACCTGAAGATCTGAGGCTGAATGTCCCTGACCGCTGAGGTGTTCTCTGACTGGAAGGGAACACCCCTATCTGGTGGTTATTGCATGGTGTCCATTCATCTATTGTTGTAGCGTCTGCTTCGTCTTGCCAATGTACCATGCCTCGGATATCCTTGTCTGCAGTATATGAGATAGACAACATTGGCTGAGTCACATGAGTACCTGCCAGGTACACAATGGGTGATGTCCCCATAGGTAATGGTGGTGTCCGTGTTGACACTCTGACATATCTTGTCGTGGTTGATATGACGGTTATGTTGTGGTTGATGTTGTCCTGAAGGCTGGGCAGTTTGCTGTGAACAATTGTCTGTTTTAGGTTTGGTGGTTGTTTAAAGGCAATAGGTGGAGGCATAGAGAAGGTTTTGGTGAGATGCTCATCCTCATCGATAATGTATTGCAGGCTGCAAAGAACATGGTGGAGGTTTTTGGCTCCCATGAAATAACAGACAACGAAGGGAACCCTCTTGATTGCAACCTTTGTCTGTCTCCTGAGGAGGTCATTACGGTTTCTCGCTGTGGTACGTCAGAACTGGTGATCGATGAGTTGAGCATCCTAGCCTGTTCTTATGAAAGTATCCTTGAGAACCCTCAGGTGTCCCTCACATTCCTCCTCATCTGAATAGATCCTGTGTATGTGTAGGGCTTGTCTGTAGGGGATGGCTGTTTTAATATGTTTATGGTGGAAGCTAGAGAAGTGTAGCATCGTGAGGTTATCTATGGGTTTGTGGTAGAGGCAGGTACTGATGGAGGTGCATATTTCTCAAGAATGAGACAGATACTAAAGAGTAGTTCAATGTAAGTCTGGTGTGGTCCAGCCCTCTCTGATACATACACCCCCCACACTCATATCCGCTCGCACACCCTCTCTCACAGGCTTATACTCCATCACACCCAGAAACACTTTACCAAGCTTTCACACATGCAAACACATATGCAAACAAGGTCAACTTATTGGATCATACCCTTCAACTGGAAAAGATTGACGTTCTCAGCGGCAGACACGGAGGAAATTATTGGATGAATGAGACGCCAGGAATTCTTCCAAGGTATCAACAGTGATCCCAATGAACCAACTGACAGAACAGTCATCAGAGAGATCCATAGAGGAGCCACCAAAGAAGGAGTCAATTTGAACCCCTCAAGAGGGTCACTGCCCTGGGCTTGACATGTATGCTCAAACCATCAACAAATCTGCAAATGCCAGATTCATCAGCCACATCTACAAGGTAGGGAAAAACATCACCCGATCACAACCTAAAGCCATCTGAAAACCAATCACAACATTGTCATCAAACCGGCAGATAAAGGAGGAGCCATCGGCATTCAGAATAGAACGAGCTACTGCAAGGAAGTGTACTAACCACTGAACAACCAGGAACACTACAGGCAATTGCCAGCCAATCCAACCAAAGAACACATCTGTGAACTAAAGACTTTTGATCCAGCCTTTTAGAGTTCTCTATGTGCCTGCATTCCACATACTTCTCACGCAGGGGACTTCTACTGCCTTCCGAAGGTACACAAAGCTAACACACCAGGACGTCCCATCGTATCAGGCAATGGGACCCTGTGTGAGAACGTCTCTGGCTATGTTGAGGGCACCTTGAAACCCATTGTACCAGGGACCCCCAGCTTCTCTTGTGACACTACAAAACTCAGCACCCACGGACCAGTCGAACTGGGCAAATTCCTTGTCACAATGTATGTTTCAGCACTCTACACCAGCATTCCCCATGATGACGGTATCGCTGCAACAGCCTCAGTACTCAATACCAACAATTGCCAACCATCCTACAACTCATTCGCTTCATCCTCGACTGCAATGTTTTCACCTTTGAATACTAGTTCTTCATCCAGACACATGGAACAGCCATGGGGCCCAAACTGCGGTAGTGCGTATTTTTCCCCAGCACCCATGTTGTGTGTGTGCAGGTGTGAGAACTACTCCTGTTTTTTTTATCCCAGGTCAGAACTTACATTTCAGTACAAAGTCTGAAAAGGATTGTGGCAAGCGTGGAGGACAAGGGGTCAAATAAGGACTATTCCCAAATATACTATTCCCACTATGATGAAAATGACTAAATTTTTGTCAATTAACAGACATGTAATACTAGAGACTTAAAGATATTCCGTAAAATGGATCTGAAAAATGTAAGTCAATTGAAAGTTAGGTTTGGAGTCCATTCTGAATAACGAAAAGGTAAACTACTCCTGTTTATATCTGTCAAGCAGGGCTCCCTGATTGGACCGGGTTAACAGCCCCAGTCAGAACTTATATTCTATGAAGTCCACCTGACTGACCTCATTCTAATCGCTACACTTTTCAGGTGGACTATTTAAGCATAGTTTTCCCAGTCCCCTTGCTAATGTTTATTCCTCAACCAAAACTCAAGTAGTTTGGTCTTTTACTTAATTGATATTGTGGGATTGATTGTTGTATTGTCCATATTATATCAATGAGTGCATTTCAAAGTATTGTGGGGAATTCCAAGATAAATGTAAAGCTAGATAAACGCAAGTATTTTTGCACAAATATGGACGGTTCAATACTAGAATGTTTTCAAAGAAGCTGTCAATTCTATTTTAAATAAAATGTAACGTAAAGAACTATGATATGCTTCAACATTCTTTTGTTACTTTCTAGGATCAATTGCTTGGATCTTTAAAAAAGCATTTGATTAAATAGTGAATGCCGCTGAGTTAGGAAAATGGCTAGAGAACTATAATTATTGGTGATCCTGACAGTCAAGGAAACAGAAATGAATAGCAAGTGAGAATTACTTTACTGATACAAAAATCAGTTATAACAGTAATGGCACTTTTCACTTGTATTTTCCATAATTGTGAGCACTAACCTCCTATTGCGCCCAAGATGCCCTTTGTTAATTATCAGTGTATTCCCTTAGGGGATACAAATATTATCACATACCTCATACCCACTGCCTTTATCTTCCAATTACCACAGGACAAAGTAATATCTGTTAGTGAACCATGTGAGGGGAGACTTTGTAAAGTGTTACTTATACTTGTCAAATGGTACTAATCAAGAATAACAAAAAGAAATGTTGAAGTAAAAGATGTTTAGTTAAGGTTCATTTTCCCATCTCTCTGTAAAAGTTGTTTTCTCACAGGACCCGAATTCTGCTGGCAAGGATTGAATATTTTTTCAAAGCATTCATTACCTTTTGCATACAATGTTTGACTTCATTGCTATTGTGGACTTTGATCTGTGTATGAGGCTAACCTGGCACCGGTCATCATTCCCATTGACAATTCAATCTTGGAGTTATGCCGAAATCCTGAAAGCATGAGCGTATAATTTCCTTCGTATCCAATATCTAATGAAGGTGTATCATAAGTTTCTTACCTGCACTTGATTTAGTTCGATAATTCTACAGTTTTATCAGTTTAATGCCAGGATTTACAAATGTGTTTCACTTTATTTAAACCAAAACTAGCCTTTTTCATGGAGCTCATGGAATAAAGATCCAACAGTTAGGCAAACAGCTAAAATGTCTGTAAAACTCCTTCAATGCCTGTGTAACTGATTCTTAATTTTGGAGAACAATACAAGTCTTGGAGACAATGCATGCCATGATTCTGCAGAGGGGGGTTTTGCACTCAGTTTGACCCTACTAATATTTTTGGTACAGAGGTTTAGGCTATAAAGTACATACTGAACAATGGGTGAGTCAAAGAGATTTACACGGTGGTAATGAGATCAGTAGGTGCTTTTTAAAAAAACAAGAGAAAAGCTCAACTGATGTGAGCTTGTTATCTAAATAGGGGGATTGTATTTGGTCTTCGACTTCCCCTACCTGTTATTATGTATTTTCAATAATGTTATGCAGGTTTTAAAATCCTGGTGGCTTATCAGTAATTTCAAACTGACTCAGATCATTTTGTGGGTGGGCTCGTATGTATTTTTCTATGTCAGTTTAGAAATAAAGGGCTTTTTTAATTCCGTGAAGTGAGTGAATCTCTGTCCTGCTTATGTTCTGAAACTATAATTAGGACAGTCATTATGACTTAGCATGTTGGTGCAACCTGCTGTGTCTCAATACATCTTAGGCAGTCCCTCCCCCATGCAGGGCAGCTGGTACTTGAAGTGTCGGTGTTGTTTGGTGGTTTTGTGAGCTCTCTTTGATGCCTCAACTTTGTCTCCACTTGTTCTTATAAGGCTACAAGAACCATATGACTTGAGAGCAGAAGTTGATCATTTGCCCTTGAAGTCTGCTGTGTCATTCAATGAGATAATAGTTTATCTGACAACATTTTTAATTCCACTTTCCTGCGTTTTCCCTATATCCCTTGATTTGCTTATTGATTAAAATTCTGTCTATCTGAGCCTTATATATGCCACAACAACACAGCCTCTACATCCAATGGCAGTAAAGAATACCACAGATTCACTACCCTCTGAATGAAGAAACTCCTCTTCATCTTTGTGCCAAATGGATGACTTCTTATTCAGAGATTATGCCCTCTGATTCTAGATCCCATAAGAGGAAGCAACCTTTCCACATATACCCTACTGAGTACCTTAAGAATCTTATATGTTTCAATAAGATCACCTCTCATTCTTCTAAACTTCGATGAGTACATTCCCATTCTACTCAATGTGTCCTCATAAGAAAATGCCTCTAAAGCCAGGATCAATCCTGTGATCCTTTTCAGGACTGCCTCCAATGCCAATGTAGCTTTTCTTAGACAACAGATTCACATTTGTTCACAGTATTCCAGGTGTGATCAAGTAGTGTCTTGTATTGTTTTATATTTTTATACTCCATCCCTTTGAAATCAAGGCCAACATTCCATTTGTCTTCCCTATTACCCACTGAACTTGTATACTGTTTTTGTGATTTAGGACCCTTGTGCTGCAGCTTTCTGTAGTCTTTCAGAGTTATTGTCACATATATATATATATATATATATATAAAAATATATTAAAAAGTGTTTTTTCCGTGAGATAGGCAAAGTGTCGTAAGAATCCAGTCCAATCTTAACAGTTCTAGACCGAGTTAACATACATAATTCCACATCTATAAAGAAAGGATTTTTTCTCTATGATAGATAAAGCAGCTCAGGAAATATATAATGGATAAGCAGAATTCAAGTGAAGATACACAATTTCTAATGTTAGTGTATCAGCTACATTTGTATGAAAGGATAGCATGTCAGGAAGATTATTACATTTCTTGCCAGTCCCACATAAAGTCAACATCAACAAGTTTATTCAACATCCTTCTAAAATGAAGGCAGAAAAGAAGAAATCGACACCTCGGTGGTAGATCCAAAGACTACATCTGGTTTCCTGAGTTTTTTCTTATGCAACCTATTTAAGAACACTATTCAAAGCGTCAATAACTGAAAAATTATCAATGGTCTCCATTACTTTTTCTGTTTGGATTTTCTTGTTTGTTTGAAAAAGACAAACAGCTCCATGTCCATATCCCATGGCAGGATGCCAAAAAAGATAATGCAATTTATTAACCACTGATTAAAAAAGCCTTTTTGAATTGAAATGTTGAGCCGACGTTTGCCGGTTTGCTGCTTTCAGATGGAATTCTTTACAAGTTGGAATCATCAGTCCATTAGTGCTGTACTGGAGTTGAGTGTGATGAAAACCTGGTGTGTTACTGAACAGAGTGCACACCTTCTTAGAGGATTGAGTCCTCATTGATTCACACAGCAAGACAGGCTCATTGTCAGACTGTGGCAGACTGACACCCTGACTGGCTGGGATCACTGTAACTTAGTTAGTCACATTCCTTTGTTTTCCACACAAGTATTGGCTCAGTCAGTTATGGGAAAAGGGAAATGGACAAAAAAAATGTAGCTGCCGGCTAGTTAGTTCAGTCAAGTGATAAGGGTGACTCAGAGTCAACAGAGAGTTGGACAACTTAAAACAGATAGATAACTTAAAACAGGTTAAGTTTTACCCCAGTCACTTATACTGTTTTACATTATCTGTCTTTTTGAAGTTGTCTAACTCTCTGTAGACTCATTGAGTCATTCTTATCACTTGACTAACTAGCCTGCAGCTACCTTTCTTTGTCCATTTCCTTTTTTGAGTAAGTGTCATACATTGACAGTTTTCCATCCTCTAGTTTTCCAGAACATAGGATTCAGGAATGTTATTACCAGAGCATCCACTAGCTCTGTATCCAAATATGCAATCCAGCATTGATTCACGTCTTCTGATTTGCTTGATAAACTTTTCCAGTTAGCTTTTCCCATTTTGGTTGGTTGCAGGGCAGAAAATCATTTAAGTCACAGAAATGTTTGATCTTTTCAGAGATGTTTTGGGAATATCCTCAAATATTTTCTGCTGCCCTTCTGGAAGTCTCCTGCCATGACTAAATTCCAGATAGACCAGTTGCTTTCAGGAGTCTGACTTCAAGAATGCAAATGGTATGTCCCATTCATCTTGAAGCTGCGTAATTTGGCTTAGCAGATGACATCACTGTTGGATTCGCTGGATTTTGAAGATCTTGCAAAGGCATTATGATGATTTTTCTTCAGCACAGGTGCCTGCTCTGGGTTGTCCAAGTCTGTGGAGCATTTTATTGTGCAGAGATCACTGCTGCCCAGTAATGCTTGACTCAGGTTTGAGATCCTGTCCCTCAAATAGTCTTTTCCTCAATGAGTTGAAGGCTGAGCTGGAACATTGTAATCATTGATGAATTTCAACATCTATATCTGGCTTCATTGAGGGGAAGTAATTGAATATGGAAAATAGTCCACATTTTGCAGGATCTTGCCATTAATCTCAATCGTTTTGGGAGGTGTTTTACTGTAGGAGTCAGTTGGAAGAAGATCATGGGTAACCTGGAATTTACAGAAAGGCTTATTTTCTCACATGCTTTGGTGAAGAAGTCAGTAATAAGCTTTTCTGGCAAATTGGTGACAAACATCTCATGCTTGTTTGGATTGGCACACCGATGTTATCAACACATTATGATCATATTCTTGCAGCAACGGATGAAATCAAACAGTAGTTTTGCATTGACCGTCAGTAAACCCTAACCAATGCTCTGGCAGGTGAGATATTGATCCTCCTTAAGGATTTCAGCACCAGTAACGGGATGGATTCTGGAAAGGTGTGATAGGCAAGGATGAACTAGGAAATACAAGCACAAAATCTCATGATAAGGTCCATAATCCAAACATACTTGACTATGTCATCAATCAAGCAAAGGACAACAGAGATGTTTGCGTCACCTGTGCCATGATAAGTAAATGCTGGATCTTGCACCATCTTAATTCAGTATGCTGTCTCTTTCAGCTTGGCCTCCAAACAGAACAACAGAATAATTGCCTCAAGAGAATTAACATTGAAGGCCTCAAACACTCCCCAAGGTTGGACCTTCTAATTCAGCCCCTGACTGTGACCTCTCAACTTACACCAACCATGAGCTACAGATGTGTGCCTCATCAACCCTAAGGTCCACCAGAACAAGCACCTGAGAAGGGTTTCTTTGCCTTATTACCAGGAAACATGGTGACATGTTTGAGGGAAAAATCAAGAGATACTGCCTTGACTCATCATAAGTGCAAAACTTTGCAGATGGGAAACTTTGCCACACTTCAGGAGAAAGGTCCTCCAGGATCCTGAAGACAACCACATTATACCTCATGTTTACAGTATAGGGAATCCTACATGATTACGATTGTCATATAGATCAGCTGAGCTATTAGCTTTGTGAAGCACGGAAGGAGAACGTAAGAATGTAAGTCTGAGGAGCAAAAGTAGGCAATTTATACAATCATGGTTGATCTCAAACAAGATTAGGCTCTTAGGCTTGCATACAATTTCCGGATTAGCTGGTTAGTATTTCACATTTCCACAACCTACTCAGGTTACAGATTTTCTACTGGTGGCCATTGCCAAATTTCATAACAATGTCCTCCTAAATCATCTCTGTGTCCATCCATGCAGGCTTAATTGAGAACATTAGGTTAACTTTGATTGCGATGCACAGTGCCAGTGTTGGATTTATGTGGACAAAGTCGTGTGATTTTTGACTTTATCTTTGATTGTGATGCTGGATGCAATTGTGTACTCATAATTTTATTTAGCTTATCTCATTTTAATCTTGGTATTAGCATTGGGATCCTATTCAGATAAACATCTAAACAATTTTCTGGTGTGCTTTATAGTTTCATTCGTATGGTAAGAATCTAGAAACCACCAAAGACCATGCAACCAATTTCTTTAGTCAGTCTTGCAACAAGTGTCCAGATGATTTTTAGTTATGTCTTCCTTTAGCATTGTACTTGTAAATTATTGTATCTTATTGATTTTAAAATCTGCTATCTCTTCTCTGAACATTGATAATTATCCCTTTCCCTGGTACTGGTTGGAAGTCTGACCCAACTATTGATAAATATTATCTAGCAAAGTCCTTGTATCAGGTCATAGAGTCATAGAGATGTACAGCATGGAAACAGACCCTTTGGTCCAACCTGTCCATGCCGACCAGATATCCCAATCCAATCTAGTCCCACCTGCCAGCACCCAGCCCATATTCCTCCAAACCCTTCCTATTCATATACCCATCCAAATGCCTCTTAAATGTTGCGATTGTACCAGCCTCCACCACATCCTCTGGCAGCTCATTCCATACCCATACCACCCTCTGCGTGAAAAGGTTGCCCCTTAGGTCTCTTTTATATCTTTCCCCTCTCACTCTAAACCTCTGCCCTCTAGTTCTGGACTCCCCGACCCCAGAGAAAAGACTTTGTCTATTTATCCTATTATGCCCCTCATAATTTTGTAAACCTCTATAAGGTCACCCCTCAGCCTTCGACGCTCCAGGGAAAACAGCTCCAGCCTGTTCAACCTCTCCCTGTAGCTCAGATCCTCCAACCCTGGCAACATCCTTGTAAATCATTTCTGAACCATTTCAAATTTCACAACATCTTTCCGATAGGAAGGAGACCAGAATTGCACGCCATATTCCAACAGTGGCCTAACCATTGTCCTGTATAGCCGCAACATGACCTCCCAACTCCTGTACTCAATACTCTGACCAATAAAGGAAAGCATACCAAACGCCTTCTTCACTATCCTATCTATCTGTGACTCCACTTTCAAGGAGCTATGAATCTGCACTCCAAGATCTCTTTGTTTAGCAACACTCCCTAGGACCTTATCATTACGTGTGTAAGTCCTGCTAAGATTTGCTTTGTCAAAATGCAGCACCTTGCATTTATCTGAATTAAACTCCATCTGCCACTTCTCCTGTCACCTATATGTTTGGTGTGTATAGTGAGTCAATGCAGATTTGAATTACAGTGATTTATAGTCCACGATGATTGGCACTGATATATAAGAAGTTTAGCTCCAGAAATTTGATGTGAAACATCTATATATCTATTGCAGAAAATCTGATTTTGGAATATGAACAACACTGCCATTAGAGAGTCAGCCAAGATAATGTGGGGCTGGAGTTACATATGGGCCAAGCTATATAGAGTGATATGTTCCCTTCCCTTATCTAACCTGAAGGGCATTTGTAAACTGTGGGCTTCTACAACAAAAACAGCAGCTTTCACACTTAATTGTTTGATGCTGAGTTCAGTTTCATAAATTTTGCTATGTTGCAACTTGGGCTACTGATCTAGCTTCATTGCATACTTTTCATTGTTCGTTAAGCAGAGAGTGTACTGCTTAACTGCTGTGTAAAGAAATGGCTTCAAAATTCAGTGACATGTGGTGGATCGAGGTGACAGCAGTCACTGTTTAATAGGTTCAGTATATTTCAACAGGTATTTAGGATCACGCTTCATCTTCAGCTCCACTTCCTGTTCAATTCCTGTATTCCTCGGTCCATAGAGTACAACAATCTATTTGTTCAAATGAGCAATATCCAACAAAAGTCAGACTTATAGAAACAAGCTAACAATCTGTGATAATATTGACATGTTCACAAGATCAGCTGTCGTAGAACTCCTGCATTCTTTAATGTTGCTGATGGCATGGCCTTTGTTTTTGTTCATTCATAGGATGTGAGCATCGCCTTCAAGTCCACTATTTATTGCTCATCCTTAGTCACTCTTAAGAAAGGGCTGACAGTATCTGCCATGTTGAATCCTTTGCCATAAACAGCAACCCAAGAGGTACATACTATAATAACCTGATTTTAAAACTAAGCAGCTACAGAGGTCCTCAGATAGGAATGGACCTACTAAAAGCCAAGCAGAGGCAAACAATAAACAGGCAGGTGAGGAGAAGTGATGAGAAGATTTCTTATGAACACAGTTTAGGGAATTAGCTAAAAGATCCCAACTGTGAAAGAACTGTTGACATGTTCCAGATTGGCAATTTTGCACTTGTATCATGGATAATGTTATAAATGTTAATGCGTGTTCATTCATGGAGTCTTTTATAACCAGTATAATGTTGTCATGCATCATTTTATATGGCAATGATACAAGTTTAATTTCCTTTCCCTTTTCCATGTAATGTTGCAAGTATTTTTAATAGGACCCTCGTGACAAACATTTTTTTTCAAAGGGCTCCTGTTGAAAATGTTATGTTTGATAATTGATAAACAATGGCATAATTACTGTTGCATTTGTTTCAGCTTGCAGCTCTAGCAGATGCTGCAGAAGAGAATCAGGCCAACTTGTACCAAGTTTTCACCAGGCTGAAAAGTGGCACCCATTTATTCATCCAATTGATTGGCCTGTGGCAAAATTTGAGCCCTGATGAGATGACCATACTGAAGGCTACATTTTTACCACTGATGCAAGATAGTCAGGAATTAGTAAGTACCATGTAAGGTTGTAAAATATATGGTTTCTCTGCAGAGATGTTCATTCTTGAGATATTGAACATGTTGATGCTGCAGATGCTCTCCAAATCGCACTGAGTTTTTGCTGCTGCACTATTTCTCAGAATAGCTTTTCTTAAACAGAGATTCTTGAGTTTAAAATTACCATTGACAGAAATTATTGTTGTCATGTCATGTTTAACTGAGAAATGCATTTAACTGAGAAGTTAAATCGAATTGATATTAGCATCACTTTAAGTACATTTCCCCGCAAGAAAATAAACCAGATAAATAGTTCAAGAAATGGTCTATGAAGTACTTTCCTTCACAAATAATGTATATCTTGACAAGATATTACTTTATGCTCTCGAGAGAAAATTCTCAATAAATGTTCCCTGATTACCCGAAGGTAATTCAATAAAAGTGTAGAATCTTCCCCCCACTGCAATCTTGCTGTCCGTAAAGAGAAAAACTCTAAACTGCAGCATCCTGCATAATATTTGATGTCTCAGTTGATCCTATTCCAATAACATTCAACCCAGTTCATGCATATCAAATTCTTTTTTCTGACAAACTGTTTTATGACCAAAACTCATCCAAAATGCAAAGTCAAAGGTTTGCCACCTCTTTCCAGAATCAGTGGTACTGTTTTGTCCTCAGACTGTGGGTGGCATGGTGGCACAGTGGTTAGCATTGCTGCCTCACAGAGCCAGAGACCCGGGTTCAATTCCTGCCCCAGGCGACTCTCTGTGTGGAGTTTGCACATTCTCCCCGTGTCTGCGTGGGTTTCCTCCGGGTGCTCGGTTTCCTCCCGCAATCCAAAAATGTGCAGTTTCGGTGAACTGGCCATGCTAAATTGCCCGTATTGTTAGGTGAAGGGGTAAATGTAAGGGAATGGGTCTGGGTGGGTTGCGCTTCAGCGGGTCGGTGTGGACTTGCTAGGCCGAAGGGCCTGTTTCCACACTGTAAGTAATCTAATCTAAAACTCATCCGCTTTCCAAGAAGAACTGCAGTCCAATATAAAACACTATGTCGTTCATTTCACAGTGAAACAAGATCATATTCTGTGGCTGTTGTCTAATTGATTACATATAGCAAGCTACTCATGTTCTCCATTGACAAGTATGTTGAATTAATACCTACATTAGATAACTAGTTTCAAATGGAAAATATGCTTCTATTTTTACTGTTAGTTATTTAATTTAAAATCTGCTAAAGTATTAAAGCATGGCACACTGAGGCAAAGCTAACTTATGTTATACTCACTCCAGATGGCTGGTATGTGGATTACACAGTTTTAATTGTTGAAAGTGTTCATGGTGACATTAATATACAAGTTACTTGGCTGACATCGCTGTGGAGTTGTTTAATTTTCTGTTAATCTTTTTATTTGAAATTCATAAGAAATAGGATCTTGCTGTATGGCCCCTATTCACAGTTCAATAGGGTCATGATTGAGATTTCACTTCAGTTCTATTTTGATTCTCTTAGGATCCAAATGTCCACCTGTTTAAATGAGTAATATCCAATAAAATCTATCAGGTTTATGAAAACAGCGAGGGAAATCATGTACAAGATTATTGACATGTTCACAAAACTCTCTGTCGCAGAGCTCCCACACTATTTGAATGTTTGTTTCAGAGTTTGTTACCCATTATCATTTGCCCTTGAGAAGAGAGTACTGAGTTGTGTTTTTTAATTTCTGCAGTCCTTTTAGTATAGTTATACTCATATAGCTGTTTGGGAGGAAGCCCTAAGTTTTGAACCCATATGCCATATAAAAGTGGTGCAATGCGTGGAGAGGACCTTTCGCATCACCTGCTCTTGTACTTCTAAGTGATAGAGATTATTGGTTTGGTTGCTGGTAAAAACTGCTGCTACTGTGTTCCAATCATAGACAGAGTGAATGTTTAATCTGATGGATGCAGTACTCTTAAAGCTGCTTGCTTTGTCTTAGTGTTGAGCTCTTTAAGTGTTGTTTGTAACTGCACTCATCCAGGCAAGTGAAGAGTTTTTCATCACACTCCTGCATTCTAGATGGCAGGCCAGCTTTGAGAGGAGAAAATGTGAATTAGTCACTGCAGAATTCCCAGCCTGGTCTTGTAACCACAATATTTATACGGCTGGTCCAAATAACATTTTTGTCATAGAGATGGGCAGCAGAGAAACAGACTTTTTGATCCAACTCATCCATGCTGACCAGATATCCTAAATAAATCTAGTCTCATTTGCCAGCATTTCGCCCAAATTTCTCTCAACTCTTCCTATTCATATACCCATCCAGATACCTTTTAAATGTTGTAATTGTACCAGTGCTCACCACTTCCTTTGGCAGTTCATTCCATACACACAGCACCCTCTGTGTGAAAAGGTTAACCCGTAGGTTCTTTTTACATTTTTCCCCTCTCACCTTAAACCTATGCCCTCTAGTTTTACATTCCTGCATCCTGGGAAAAAGACCTGGTCTATTTACTCTATCCAAGTCTCTCATGATTTTATAAACCTCTATAAGGTCACACTTCGGCCTCCAGTGCTCCAGGGAAAATACCCCCAGCCTGTTCGGCCTCTCCCTATAGCTCAAACCCTCTAACCCTGGCAACATCCTTGTAAATCTTTTCTGAACCCTTTTGTCAATGGTAACTCTCAGGGCTTTGATGCTGTGGCTTTCAGTAATGGCAATGCCTTTGAATGTCTTTGGGAGATGATTAGATTTTCTCTTCTGTGGTGGTCATTTTCTGGAATTTGTGTGGCACAAGTATTTCTTATCAGATCAGATCGACATGGTCATGGTCTTGTTGCATGCAACCCAAATGCTTCAGTATCAACTGAGTTGTGAGCAGGACTGGCAATTCCACAGTCATTAGCAAATATCTCAGCTTCTGGCCTTATGTTGGAGAGTATGGCATTGATGAAACATCTGAAGATGTTTGAGCTTAGAATACTATCCTGGGGAATCCCTGCAAGTGAGATATTGACATCTAACTCCTACACCATGATCCTTTGCCCAAAAATGACTCCAACCTGTGGAGAATTTCCACCTGAAGGTGAGGCTGAGACAGTCAGTCCTGCTTCTCGACCTGGCAGGTAAACTCTGTCTGGCTAGGGAATTACAGTAGAAATGCAGCAGATATTGATAGCCTCCAGTTGATGACTGCATCCTGTTAGTGGAGATAGCCACTTGTTGACTTATTGCAAATTAGCAATTTGAGATGATGAGCTTCTGTTCAATAAAAATTGTTTTGATTTTCTGTCATATTCCTATCCTCTATAATAAATTCTCCTGTCTGTGCTCATTATGGATCTATACCTGTCCTTGCTAATCTTTTCCTTTTCATATACTTAAAGAAGATTTTACATTCCTCCTTTATGCTTCTCACTTGCTGACATTCATATTCTCTTTTCATTTTCTTTATCAGTTTCTTGCTGAATCTTCTAAGTTTTAAGATTCTAAGTTGCTCCCAGTCCTCAGGCTTACCACTTTTTCAGGTACCAAATAAGCTGTCTGGTTTTCCTTTGTTAGTTATAGTTAATTCACTTTTCATAATGGGTTTTCTGTGTCTTAGAGGAATCTGTAATTATTGTAGACCACATAGAAACAAGAGGCCATTTAGTCTTCTGAATCTGTTCTGCTATTCAGTGAGATCATGGATGATCTGTGGCCTAACCTCCATATACCTGCCTTAGGGCTATATTCCTTAATACCCTTATTTAACAAAAGATTATCTAACTCAAGATTTAAAATAAATAACCGATCTAGCCATTTGTAGAAGTGAGTTCCAAACTCCTACCAAACTTTGCATTTAGAAATGCTTCCAAATATCTCTTGAATGGTCTGACCCAATTTTCAGATTTTGTCCCTAATTCTAGAATCTCCAACCAATGGAAATAGTTTACACTGTCTTTTCCTGTTAAAATTTGGAGATGCCGGTGTTGGATTGGAGAATACAAAGTTAATAATCACACAACCCCAGGTTATAGTCTGACAGGTTGTGCCACTTGGTGAAGGAGCAGCGCTCCGAAAGCTAGTGCTTCCAATTAAACCTGTTGGACTATAACCTGGTGTTGCGTGATTTTAAACTTTTCCTGTTAATATCTTGGAGAATTGTATCAAATCACCCTTGACCTTCTAACTCTTTAGAAAAGACAGGCATATTTTGCATAATCCCTCCTAATAACTTAATCCATGAAGTCCATGTAAAGCCTGTGTTCTTTTACTCCAGTCCTTTAGATATAAAGCCATGTAATACTTGTTTAAATATCAGCTATTGTCTGACTACTATCAAATTCTATACTATTGTTTCCCAATCAACCAATCATAACCAACTTGGCCTCCAGCCTTCACCACTTCTTTTTAAATTTAAGAAAACATTGCAAGATAAGGCATTTTTCAAATGAATCCAATCTGTCTATTCTAGTGGTTGTTAAAGATTCTGTGGTGTATCTGAGGATGAGTAAAGATTTATCCCAGGATCATCCCTCAACCAATAGCAACAGATTCGCTTAAATTACGTTGCACCAATGACATTTTGAAATAATTCATTGACTGTGAAGAGTTTGTTGTAAAGGATTTCTGATCACTTGGAATTAGACCTTTTCCCATCAAGAAAATGAGAGACTACCTGCTTAAAGGAGATTTGGTTTTGACAGGCTGAGGAAATATTCCTTAAAGGGAATTCAAATGTAATTGGTCTGTGAAATTTATCCTGACAGCATTGAAAAGAAAATTGTTAGTGGCTGCCAATAATTAATGAGGAGCTAATAGACAACCTAATATTAACATTCTTTGGAGCCTTCGTGAGAGAAAAGATATAAATTTTTTTTGCGAATTAAAATGTGTTACCTTTAAAAAGATTACCTGCTGCTGTATGCAACTCAAAATAGAGAAACAATTGTTCTTACTAATCAACATTGAAATATCCTTTAGGCTTTAAACATTCTTTAACAGCCTTAATATGTCTCTTTGGTACAGACAAGTACGGTCAATAATAGCGAGACATTCTCTCACTGGTGTGCCTGTCATTTTAAAAGTTTGATAATGTTAATCTGATGGACAAACAACTTCACACATTCTTAGGAGAACAGGCTCAATGCCAGAGACTTGAGAAGGAATAGTCTTCTCTATTTGTGTTCTTTATGCAGACTTTCAGGAGACATGTTCAGTTTAGAACCACAAACAAAAGTGAGTATGTGTATGCACTATTGTTAAAATTCTCTATCAGTCAAACAAGTGGGCTGAAAAACAATGGATCTTTCTCTGACTGTAAGCCATTCAACCATTTGTCTTCATTTATGATTTTTTTTATCCCTTTCTGAAATGATAAGATGCTGTAATCCCCAGTGTGAATAGTTCTTTCCCTTACTTGGCAGAGTGTTTATTTGCTTTTCTGGTTGGATTTAATTTCCCTCTTACAGTGGATTCCCTACTGAAAGCCCACTGCCATCAACTTTATATAAGTAGCCAGGTTTAACTGATGTTTGTCTCAGTGCAGATAATCTGTGAATGTGACAGAGATGATGTGACTTAGTCACGATCATTATTAAGAATTATATGGACAATTGTAGCCTGTTTTCCATTTGCATCTGAATACTATATAATCCATTGCGTTACAATAAACGGTCTATTCTTGATGGTTAATAAAAACTGAAAGAACTGCAGATGCTGTAAATCAGAAACAAAAACAGAAATTGCTGAAAAGGCTTAACATGTCTGGCAGCATCTGTGAAGAGAAATCAGAGTTAACATTTCAGGTTCGGTGACCCTTCCTCACAACAGTAATTTTCTTTTTCTTTAAAGTTTGATACAATGCACCTATTTAAGATGTATTTCATTCACAGTTTTTACTTGGTAATAACTAGATACAGGGAATATTAAATTTGGTTTATTGTCACGTGCTCACATGAGCACAGTAACAAGTTTATAAGTTGCCACTTACGGCACCATCTTAGGTACAAAGGTACCTGGGTACCGAATCTTAGTTACAAAGCAGAAAAATACGGAAAACAAAGTTAAGAAGTTAAATATTACAGTCCTCCTTATTAAAGTGTGTAAAAACAAAGAGATACAGTTAACAGTTCAAGACTACAGTCCGTAAATGCATGGCCATGCTGGGCTCGCACTCCTGATAAGGGCTCAATCTCACTTGCTTTGAACTCGACCGTGCCCTTCCAGCCTGTTTCGGTACCACCGCTGCCCCAGTTTGCCTGCTCCTGCTCTCGCTGCTGGCTGCCCGAGCTCCTGCCTTTGCCTCCGACCACCCCGGGCTGACTACTCCTGCTCCCATTGCTGCATGAAGAAAATTGATGTGGAAGGAAGTTGTTCAAACTTCAGTATGTATTATTATTAAAATTCTCTATATTGGTTAAACTATTTACACTAATGAAATGAGGAATTAAGTCCTTGATTTATTAAGCTATTAGAGTTATCAAATTGAGTCTTAATGGATGATCTCCATTCTGGAACATCACTGAATTGAGCAATTGAGCAAAAGCCACAATCAGGATTTGGCAATTATTTGACAATTAATAGAAATGTAGAAATTGTGAGCAGGAGTAGACTGTTTCACCCTTCAATCCTGCTCCACTAGTCAGTATGATCATGGCAACTCCTGTATACCATATCTTCCTTTTCTCCCTATACCCCTTTGATGCCTTTAAAATCTAAAATGTATCTATCTGTTTCTAGTATACTTTCAGTGACTTGGCCTCCACAGCCTTTAGTGGCAAAAAGTTCCACCAATTCATTACCCTTTGAGTGAAGAAACGTTTAATCTTGGTCCTAAATGGTCTACTCTGAGATTGTGTCCCCGGTTCTAGACTCCCCAACAAGGAAAAACATCCTTTCTACATCCAGTCTGTTCAGCCCTGTTAGACTTTTATATATCTCAATCATAAGAACAAAAGCCAAGTACAGTACAGGAATAGGCTCTTTGGCCCTCCAAGCCTGTGCCGATCATCATGCCCTAACTAAACCAAAAAACAAACCTTCTACCCTTATTTGGTCCGTATCCTTCTATTTCCTCCCTATTCATGTAACCATCCAGATCTCTCTTAAATGTCGCCAACATGCCTGCTAGTTACATACATAAAAACTCCAGATTTGATGAACATGGTTTACCTTTCATAACCTACGGTGACTTTGTCCAGTTCTGTTAATCCTTTCCAAATATTCTGTTATCACGTCTTTTATAATAAATTCTAGTGTTTCCCAACAACTGAAGTTAGATAAAACGGCCGGTTATTCTGTTTTCTCTCTCTCTTCCTTTTTAAATAATGGGATTACATTTGCCACTGTCCAATCTGTAGACCTGCTCCAGTGTCTGTAGAATTTTAGAAGATGACCATCAGTGCATCCAGTATTTCCAAGGACACTTCCTCTAGTACTCTTGGACATAGGTTATCAGGCCCTGATGATTTGTCAGCCTTTAAACCCAATTTAATTTACCCAATATTACTTTGTTACTGATACCAATTTCCTTCTATTCCATCCTCTCACTATACCTTTGGTTCCTTAATTTTACTAAGTGGTTATTTCTGCTCTCCTTTATGAAGGTAGAACCAAAGCATGTGTTCAATTCTTCTGCCATTTCTTTGTTCACATTTTAATTGCCTTGGCTTTAGATTGGAAAGGAGTTACATTTGTCTTCACTAGTATTTCTTCGCTTAACATACTTAAAGAAGTTCTTGTGGTCAGTTTAAATGTTCTGTCCAATTTTACTCTAAGTTTCCCTTCTTGATCGAACATTTTGTCCTCTTTTGCTGAAATCTAAAATCCTCAGCTTACTGCTTTTATGTATCTGATCCTTTGGATCTCATGCTATTCCTAATTTCTATTGTATACCATTGTTGAGCCACCTTTCCTCTTTTATTTTTGCATGAGACTGGAATGAGTAATTGTTGTAATGCATGCAAATATAAGCCATTGCCTTCTTGTTTAGTGCTTTCCCTTACATTTCTATTTGGGTGCCTATTGACAAATCTCAATTATGTTTTCTGTCACTTGGTGTTTCTTGTCTCCACCTGTACAGATTCGACATTATTTTCTGAGCCTTCCTCACTTTTGCCTATATATATTCATTTGCTAACAATGCTACCCCACCTTCCTTCCCTTTTTGTCTGACCTTCTTAAATAATGAATACTCCTGGATATGCAGTTCCTTGGTCACCCTTCAGCCATGTCTCTGTAATCACATCTATACCATAACTAATTGAAAAATATTCAACAGTTGAGTACAATGTATAATAGAAATCTGAACACGGATGTAAAAGATTGTGAATATTTAGCGGGTCAGTGTTTCTGGTAAAGTCAGCTTCTCTCTGCAGATGGCAGTTGTATTTGTATTCATTATGTGGCAAACAGCAGGAGTCTATATTAATGTCAGACGCTTGCACCTAAATTATCTCATATACTGTATAAATACTTATTTTTTTCTGCAGCTAGTATAAGGTTCAAGCCCTTGAAGTCAGTGTAAGTCTGCAACTACGTCCTCTTGTTACTGCCTGTCTGCTGCCCCTTGCAATTAGCTCACCTGAATACTGCTGGATACTTCACAGGTCCTCTCTAATCTGATGCTCTGAAATGAATGATTTTGTATTTGCTGGCTGGTAACATGATCAGCCAGTTTCCTCTTCAACTTAGTAATATTAATTTGAGAAACACCTTAATGAAGAAAATATTTGCATCTAAGTTCAATTCCCACCTATGTGAAGATGTCTGAACAGGTTGAGTACAAATATATTTTTTAATGATGCATCTTAGCATGTATTTTAGCAAACAGTTTTCTTGAACAACTCAAAGAGCCAATAAATGTTTCTGCTGCAATCATCCCCTGACTTGTAGCATTCAAGAGCAAGGAATACTTAAGTTATGCCAGTCAATTTGGAAAGCTTCAATAGGGAAAGAATTTAATGTGTTTTATGAAACTTTGAGCAAAAGTCCTCTGTTTATGCTATTTTGTTAAAAAAAATCAAAATTAGCTCTTTAAAGGCAGAATTATTCACTTTAACAGCAAATAAACTGTTACACAAAACAGCAAACCTATTTAATATTTAAATGACTCCTTGTTATTATAATTCAGTGTTTATAGTCCTTCTCGATTACCATCATTGCGAGGTTAATTGTCCTTCATGAATGTTTCCTTAGGGATTTCTAACTGTGGTATGGCTATGGAAAAATCTGTGGCCAAAGCACCCGCAGGCCTTCACATGCCTTTCTGAGTAGGGACTACCAAGGTAGTAGTGCAACGCTGTTATGGATCTCTATCCATTACCTATTATGATCTATCAGAGCCTGGGTTTAATTGGAGGCTAAATGTGATTCATTCACATTTCTGTTTTTACTATTTGCTGTGGATAAATAGATAAAATCACAAGCGCATCCTCTCTTGATTATTGCTGTATAACAAAAACTACACTTTTCTCAGTTCTCGTGAATGGATGAACTTGGGTTAAAAATGGGATTGCAAATTAAATCATGTGAAATTGAAATTTTGCTTTCCAATATAGTTTCAAAAATGCATACATGACCTGAAATGAAAAGGCATTACTCTAGTCACATTATATGTGATATACACTGCAGTAGTAGGCTGTTTTGTCTGACTAGTCCATGCTGGTATTTATGCCCCATTTGAACCACTTTCCACCTTTTCTCCTTGAGGCTATGCAGTAATCCTCAAACATTTTTCTTTATTATATTTGTCTAGCTTCCTCTCAAATGGACTATTCAAGGGTACTTTATGTGTGTTTACTTTGAACTATTACACTGAATGTTGAGATTCAGATAACCTCTTCACAGTGATGTTCTCAAACAAGGTGATGGCTTAATGCATGTACTCCCACCACTAAAATGTTCAGGCTGAACCCATCTCCACGTGTCTGTGTCACTATGTAGTCATTTTATGTCTAATAAGCTGTTTGTTGGCTCGGCATGTGCCAAAATTGAGAGTTACCCCACAAGCAAAAGCCTGGCGCAATAATTCTCACAGAATATCGTATAATGTTCCAAACACCATCATCACCGTTCATAGCTATGTACTGTCCCATGGAAAGGACAGATCCACCAGAAGTGACAGCACAATAGTATTTAGTCAGAACGGAGTTGATCTGGACGCAGCAATCCCTTTCGGCTGCATGGCTGTGTGTGCTCAGCTACTTTCATGTACAGCGTATTGCAACTGGCATTGGCGTGTCAATCGCAGCACTGACTTCTGCTTCCAGAAATTTCTGCAGCACATGGGCCTTGGTGGCCCACACAGCCAATAAGAAAATTAGAGGGGATACTGCCTGGGGGTCCAGTGATTCTGGACCCATGAAATCTCATGACATCAGCTTTAAAAAAGGCAAGAAACTGCCTGTCGATTACCACCTCTCCTTGGCTGACAAATTAGTTCTTCTCCATGTTGATAGACACACCAAAGTCAGCAATTGCACCACAGAATGTACTCTGAGTGAAAGACATCAATGTCTGTTACCAAGAATAGCTCAAGTAGCACCTTTACTGGTTGAGCTGGCTGAGCCCCGAAGGAAAATGCTGATGGTCTGGACTTGTGGATAGTAGGTGAGGTAACCAACAAGAGGAAAAACAAACTTGACCTCAACCTGACTAATTAACCTGTAGCAGATGAGTCAGTCTTTGACAATGTCAAACGAAGTGACTCCTACATAGGAAAACAAAATTCCACCTGTACATTGATGACAGCTTCTATCATGTATGGGCTTACCACCATACTTAATGGGATAGATTTCAAACAGATTAGGTAACTTGAAGCACCAGAGAGCAGCAGTAGAATTTATTGAACCATTGCTGAATTGGGCAGGTAAATAATACACTGGAGGAGGAGGCTCCACAAAAATCTCCATCCTCAATGAAGAGGGAGCGAAGCATATCTGTTCAAAACACAAGGCTGAAACATTTACATCTATCTTCAGAAGTGCTGAATGTACAATCCATCTTGGCCTCTTCTTGAGGCCTCCAGTATAACAGAGGCCAGCCTTCAACCAATTTGATTCATTCCACATGATGTCAAGAAAAGGCTGAAGACACTGGATAATGGAAAGACTGTGGGCTCTGATAATAATGCAGAAATTGTACTGAAGATTTGTGCTCCAGAACTTGAAAACATTCAATGTGTGGCATCAACCATTTTCTGTGACAGAGAATTCCATAGGCTCGCCACTCTCTGGGTGTAGAAATCTCTCTTCATCATAGTCCTAAGTATCCATATCCTTAGACGCTGATCCCTGATTCTGAACTCTTTCAAGCGTTTTCTACCATTTCAGCAATCAGTCTGGTAACCCTCATTGAACCATCTCCATAGTCAGAACATCCTTCCTCAGATAAGGAGGTGAGTTGTCTTCTTAAATTACTGCAGTCCATGTGATGTAGAGATGGAGTTCCAGAATTTTGATCCAGCATCAGTAAATTAATGTTGATACAGTTCTTAGTAAGAATGCTGTGATGCCTTGAATAGACGGAGTCTGTGGTGACATTTTCATGGGTTTTGACCATTGGGGAGATCACAGTTTGGAAAGTAGTATCTAAGGAGCATTGGTGATACAATAGGACGGAGAGTGATGTGACTAGGGTCCTGAAGTTAAACAGGGAAGCTTTGAAAGTATGAGGCACAAGCTGGCTATGATAAATTGGAAAACATTACTTAAAGGGATGATGGTGGATAGGCAATGGCAAACATTTAGAGAGTTCATGAAAGAACTGCAACAATTGTTCATTCCTATCTAACACAAAAGAAAACGCAAAAGATCACCCGACCATGGCTAACAAGGGACATTAGGCATTATATTAGATCCAAGGATAGGGCATACAAATTGGTCAAACTAAGCACTGGACCTGAGGATTGGTAGCAGTTTAGATTTCAGTAAAGGAGAACAAACAAATTGATTAAGCTTACAGTGGACATACAAATATGAAAGTTTTTATGGTATCAGAAGAGAAAAATATTAGTAAAGACAAATGTAAGTCCCTTACAATCTGAAACAGGGGAAGTTATATGAGGGTAAAATGAAATGGCAGAACAAATAAATATTTTGATTCACTATTTACGAAATATTGGGGGAACACTGTCCAGTAAGAGTGAGGAACTAAAGGCAAAGTACATTAGTATAGAATTGGTATTAGGGATGTCAATAGGATTAATGACCAATAAATTGCCAGGGCCCAATAATCTACATTGCAGAGTACTTAATGAAATGGCCCTAGAAATCATCTTTTTTAATATTCTATAGTCTATGGAACAGTTCCTGTTGATTAAAGAGTAGCTAATGTAATCCCAATTTTTCGAAAAGGAGGTAGAAAGAAAATATTGAATTATAGACTGGTTAGCCTAATATTGGTAATGGGAAAAATGCTAGAGTCTTTTCAAAAAGATTTAAGAGCAGAGCTCTTGGGAATCAAGGATGGGGCTGGACAGAGTCAGCATGGAAAGGCTTTCGATAAAGTCCCACATTAGAGATTAGCGTGTAAAAGTAAAGAATTTGGGATTGGGGCAGTGTTGTGACATGACTAGAGAACTGGTTAGCCGTCAGGAATCAATGTGCAGGAATAAGTGGGTCTTTTTCAAATTGCAGCCTACAAATATGGTATTGCAGGAATCAGTGTTTGGACAAACAGGCTGCTTTGTCCTAGATAATGCTGAGCTTTGTTTGAGCTACACTCATTCAGGCTAATGACATTGAATGACTAATGAGAAAGGTTGAATTCTTTACTGTTGGAGAGAATCCCCTCACATTTTTTTCCCACTGCATACACCTAGATCTCTGTATGGCAGCCGCTTCTGAAAACAGAAGTCAATGTATCAGCACTTTAAGCCACCTGCATGGAAGCTCCCAGCGTAGCCTTGAGGAAACAGTGCTCACCACCACATTTTCCAGGGCAATTAGTGATGAGCAACAAAGCCAATAATCCCATATCTCATGTATGAAGAAACATTGGGAATTCACCCAGCGATCACATTTCTCACTAGTGCTTCGTGTCAAGTGAATGGAACAAAATAATGTTTAATTCACCTATGATGAAACACTGGAAACAACTTCTACACCAGCAGTGGCAAGGAAAAGTCCATTAATTGGCTACATAGGTTTCTCAGTTGACCCATGAGCAAGGGGACTGCTTGATGACTCAATTCCCAGTGTAAAATGCGAGTGAAATTAGGCAGGTGGCAGACATTACAATTTTATGGATTCTCTCTCTTATCCCTCACTAACCCCCATCCCCACCCACCATCTCCTGGCCCATTCCAGAGATGGCTGTAAGATTCCACTCAAAGGCATGATGGAGTATATTTACCATCTAATTGGAAAAGACTCAATTTGGATTTGTAGCTTTTGTTTTCATTAAGCAATAAGTGTGAATGGTCGAAGAGCACAGGCACATTATCAGTGATGTAGACTGAATAGAAATTAGGGCAGAACATATGTACCTGTAACAATTAGATGATACTAGTTGTTCACTTAACTAATTAGTTGTTCAACATTGCGGTACGAAGCAGTGTAGAATTCCACAGTAATCACAGTTAATGACGAGTTAAAACATAGAATATATAATAATACAGCACAGAACAGGCCCTTCGGCCCTCGATGTTACATTGACCTGTGAATTAATCTAAGCCCTTCACCCCACACTATCCCATCTTCATCCATATGCTTATCCAAAGACTGTGTAAATGCCCCTAATGTGGCTGAGTTAACTATGTTGGCAGACAGGGCATTCCACACCCTTACCACTCTGTCTGACATCTGTTTTAAATCTATCACCCCTTGATTTGCAGCTATGCCCCCTCGTACAAACAGACGTCGTCATTCTAGAAAAACGACTGTCACTGTCCACCCTATCTAATTCTCTGATCATCCTGTATGTCTCTATTAAATCCCCTCTTAGCTTCTCTCTGATGAGAACAGACTCAAGGCCCTCAACCTTTCCTCATAGACCTTCCCTCCAGACCAATATCCTTCTGCACGTCCACATTCCCAAAAAGCTTTCCATTGACCCAGTATTCTGCCTTCCTGTGATTCTTCCCAAAGTGAATCACATCACATTTATCTGCATTGAACTCTATTTGCCATCTTTCAGCCCAATTCTGCAGTTTATCCAAGTCTTCCTGCAACCTGCAACATTCTTCCATATTGTCCACCACTCAAGTTTAGTATCATCTGCAAACTTACTAACCCAACCACCAATGCTTGCGTCTAAGTCGTTTATAAAAATGACAAACAGCAGTGGTCCCAAAACGAATCCTTATGGCACACCACTAGTAACTGGACTCCAGGCTGAATATTTTCCATTTACAACCACTCGCTGCACTCTTACAGAATGCCAGTTTCTAATCCAAACTGCTAAATCACCCTCAATCCCATGCCTCCGCATTTACTCCAATAGCCTACCATGGGGAACTTATCAAAGGCTTTACTGATGTCCATCTACACCACGTCAATTGCCCCAACCTCATCCACATGCTATGTCACCTTCTACGAAAACTCGATGAGGTTTGTGAGACATGACCTGCCCTTGATGAATCCATGTTGACTATTTCCAATCAAATTGTTTGTTGCGCGATGATTATAAATCCTATCTCTTATAATGCTTTCCAAAACTTTTTCTACATCAGACGTAAGGCTCACTGGTCTATAATTACCTGGGTCATCTCTATTGCCCTTCTCGAACAAGGCCACAACATTTGCAATCATCCACTCCTTTGGTATTAAACCTGTAGACAACGACGACTCAAAGATCAAGGCCAAAGGCTTCACCATCTCCTCCCTAGTTTCCCAGAGAATTCTCAGAAAAATCCCATCCAGCCCAGGGGACTTATCTACTTTCACACCTTCTAGAATTGTTAACACCATCCCCTTACTAACCTCAATCCTTTCAAGACTATTGGCCGTATCTCCGTCTTCTCCTCAAAAATATTCTCCTTTTCCTGCGTGAAAACAAATGAGAAATATTCGTTTAGCACTTCTCCGATCACCACAGGGCCCATACACAATTTCCCACTTCTGTCTTTGACAGGCCCTATTTCTACCCTAGTCATCCTTTTATTCATCACATACCTATAGAAAGCTTTAGGGTTCTACTCTATCCTACCTGCTAGAGACTGCTCCTGTTCCCCCTTGCTCTTCTTAACACTTTCTTTAAATCCTTGCTAGCTACACTGTAACTCTCCATTGCCTCATCTGAACCATCTCACTTCAACATCACAGAAGCCTCCTTCTTCCGCTTAACAAATGATACAATTTCTTTCGCAAACCACAGTTCCCTTCACTTATCACTCCCTCCCTTCCTGACAGGGACATACCTATCAAAGATATGGCCCCCATCCCTTGCATTTTGCTGCCGCATTCTATGCCTCCTAAGTCTTGCCTAATGGCATTATAATTGCCCTTTCCCCATCTATAATTCTTGCCCTGTGGCATGTACCTATCCCTTTCCATCACTAAACTAAACGTAACCGAATTATGGTCACTCTCTCCACATTGCTCACCTATCACTAAATCAAACACCTGGCCTGGTTCATTACCAAGTCCCAGATCCAGTATGGCCTCCCCTCTTGTCGGCCCTTTGACACACTGTGACAGGAAACCCTCCTGCACACATTGGACAAAAACTGATCCATCTGATGTAGTAGTGTTATAGCATTTCCAATCAATGTTGGAAAAGTTAAAGTCTCCCATATTGACCAGCCTATTCCTTTCACTCCTGCCCACAGTCTATTTGCCAATCCTCTCCTCCACATCACTGGAACTTTGTGGAGGCCTAAAAAATCTCCCAGCAGCGTGACCTCTCCTCTCCTGTTTCTAAGTTCTAGAAAGTCAGGAAATAATCTACTTTCTAAAAGTGTACAAGCAATATCTAAGGCAGAGGGTGGTTTGTTTTGAACCATCATCAACTAATATTGTGGACTAGTTTTATTTAGAGCATAGCCAAATTAAATTTCAGCTGAAAGCGAAGATGGCTGTTTAAATGGAAGAGGTAAAAACAATGACTGCAGATGCTGGAAACCAGATTCTGGCTTAGTGGTGCTGGAAGAACACAGCAGTTCAGGCAGCATCCAAGGAGCAGCGAAATCAACGTTTAAATGGAAGTACAATGCAATGGAAAAAGAGAATCAGTAGCTTGATATGACTTTGTGACTGGAATTTGATGTGTCATATGAAATTCCTTTTCTGCAATTCCAATAACTTAATTATTTAGCCTGAAGTTTTAACATCCTTGTTCAGTTATTGGAAAAGAAATTTAAGGCAACAACTATAAGCAATTGTGTGCTTTGCTTCATAGACAAATTTCAAGCTAATGTTCTTGGTGCATTACAAATGTGAAAGGCTAAAAATGTTTGACTGTTAAATTCTGAAGTGACAGCACCTGGGGAATATGTATACATTAATCATTATGTTCACAAAATTATTATGAACAATTTTATTATCTTATTTGAAGATCTCGACAAATCAACAACGAAATTTGGGCTTTGAAAAGAATTGTTTTTCATATTTAGCACATCTTGTTTTGATAATATAATAAATGTTTGTGTTGTACAATATTAAATTAAACTTTGAATAGGCTAACAAAGGGAAAAGCCTGACTGAAGAGAGAAAAGGCATGTTGCAAAAGTTTTTGATTAATTCTGCGTACCTTTTAATCTTTTTGATTTTTTTGTGTCAAGAAGTGATAGCAACTCAAGCTGTTGACATAATCACGAATAGTAGGTTGGCGGGACATTGAACATGACTGCATGGAAATGAGCTGATATGTACTAACGTAAATAACAGATTCTTAAGGACATTGGACTGATGACTGTCAATTCATCAATCTCAGACTGCCCAGTTCAGTAATCCCTTTAATAGTCTAATAATGCTGTCTGCCCCTGAGTTGTGTTTCAACTGCCAGTCGCTGAGTTGGCTGTTGTCTTAAGTTCAGATCACAGTAGTGAGGTAGTCAGAGCTACTATCCTTCTCTTGAGATGTTATATCACAGCAAATTGTGATCTTTTGAATTATAATCTGTGTTGCAGGCACAAGAAGCAACTGTGTCAAAAAAAAAGGCTCCATCCAAGCATTACCAAATAATTTTTAGTAGTGTTATTTGAAGGATGCATGCTGACTTGGCTAATTATTTTGCTTTCCTTTGAGTGGTCCCATGGGAATTTTTGTGGATCACCAGTTCTGCACTGATTATGGATTATGTATTCAATTGTGCGGTGGGGATTTACCTCACAACTTTTTTTATTCAGTTGAGAGTGCTACTACTAAACCAAATTGGTATGCCTGGCCAGTCTTCCTTATTCTATCAACACCACCAAATCTAACGCCATTCACTTTATTGCTGTTTATGGGGTCATGTGCTCAGAAGAATGTGGTTGATTTGTCTACATAATGACAATGACATAGAATCATAGAGTCACAAAGATGTACAGCATGGAAACAGACCCTTCGGTCCAATCCGACCATGCCGACCAGATATTGCAATCCAATCTAGTCCCACCTGCCAGCACCTGGATCATATCCCTCCAAACCCATCCTATTCATATACCCATCCAAATGCTTCTTAAATGTTGCAATTGTACCAGCCTCCACCACTTCCTCTGGCAGCTCACTCCGTACACGTACCACCCTCTGTGTGAAAATGTTGTCCCTTAGGTCTCTTTTATATCTTTCCCCTCTCACCCTAAACCTATGCCCTCTAGTTCTGGACTCCCCAACCCCAGGGAAAAGACTTTGCCTATTTATCCTATCCATACCCCTCATAATTTTGTAAACCTCTATAAGGTCACCCCTCAACCTCCAACACTCCAGGGAAAACAGCCCCAGTCTGTTCAGCCTCTCGCTATAGCTCAAATCCTCCAACCCTGGCAACATCTTTGCAAATCTTTTCTGAACCCTTTCAAGTTTCACAACATCTTTCCAATAGGAAGGAGACCAGAACTGCATGCAACACTCCAACAGTGGCCTAACCAATGTTCTGTACAGCTGCAACATGACCTCCCAGCCCTTGTACTCAATACTCTGACCAATAAAAGAAAGCATACCAAACGCCTTCTTCACTATCCTATCTACTAGCGACTCCACTTTCAAGGAGCTATGAACTTGCACTCCAAGGTCTTTTTGTTCAGCAACACTCCCTAGGATCTTCCCATTAAATGTATAAGTCCTGCTAAGATTTGCTTTCCCAAAATGCAGCACCTCGCATTTATCTGAATTAAACTCCATCTGCCACTTCTCAGCCCAGTAGTCCATCTGGTCCAAATCCTGTTGTAATCTGAGGTAACCTTCCTCACTGTCCACTGCACCTCCAATTTTGGTGTCATCTGCAAACTTACTAACTATACCTCTTATGCTCACATCCAAATTAGATTAGATTAGATTATTTACAATGTGGAAATTATTTATGTTAATGACAAAAAGTAGTGGACCCAGCACAGATCCTTGTGGCACTCCACTGGTCACAGGCCTCCAGTCTGAAAAACAACCCTCCACCACCACCTTCTGTTTTCTACCTTTGAGCCAGTTCTGTATCCAAATGGCTAGTTCTCCCTGTATTCCATGAGAGCTAACCTTACTCACCAGTCTCCCATGGGAAACCTTGCCGAACGTCTTACTGAAGTCCATATGGATCACATCTACCACTCTGCCCTCATCAAACCTCTTTGTTACTTCTTCAAAAAACTTAATCAAGTTTGTGAGACATGATTTCCCATGCACAAAGCCATGTTCACTATCCCTAATCAGTCCTTGCCTTTCCAAATACATGTACATCCTGTCCCTCAGGATTCCCTCCAACAACTTGCCCACCACCGACATCAAGCTCACTGGTCTATAGTTCTCTGGCTTGTCCTTACCACCCTACTTAAACAATGGCACCACGTTAGCCAACCTCCAGTCTTCCGGCACCTCACCTGTAACTATCGATGATACAAATGTCTCAGCAAGAGGTCCAGCAATCACTTCCCTAGCTTCCCACAGAGTTCTAGGGTACACCTGATCAGGTCCTGGGGATTTATCCACCTTTATTTATCCAGCACTTCCTCCTCTGTAATGTGGACATTTTGCAAGGTGTCACCAACTATTTCCCTACATTCTATATCTTCCATATCCTTTTCCGAAGTAAATTGATGTTTTATTGGTTTTGATAACATTTAGGAATAGTGTGTTTGGGCATACACAGTAATAGTGAATAAGCAGTGGGTATGCATGAAACAGAGCTCTACACTTGAATCATTTTAAGAATACTGAATTACCACAGTGCACCCTCATGTTAACCATGACTTTGTTAGTAGCATTCTAACATCTGAATCAGAATGTTCCACTCCAAGACATTTGACTCTGAGTTAAGCACTAAATTCAAGGCTGCCAATGCAACATAGGTCAGAAGCAGTACACACTGCAAAGCCCCATCTTCTCAGGTGGATATGAAAGATCCCATGGCAATATTTCCAAAAAGAGAAGGGGAGTTTTCCTTGATGTCCTTATCAATATTTGTCCCTCAATCAGCATAAAAGTAATTATCATTACACTGCTTTTTGTGGAAATTTGCTATATGCAAATTTTCTGCCACACCTCCAACATTGCAACAGTGACAATACTTCAAAATGACTTCACTTCCTGTAAATATAATTCTACTGAGATTTGTTATGAAAGGCAATGCATAAATAAACATACTTTATTCATTGTGCTAAGTTGACAAAAAGATGTCTCTTTAAAATTCTGTAGCACTTTTAGTATGGTAAAACATCTCAACAGAAGGATTATGAAAAAAAATCTGACCCTCAGCCTTATGACACTTAAGCAGGTCACCAAACGAAATGGTTTTAAATAAGAAGTAAACAGGAAGGTTGAAGTAGAGACTTCCAGAGCCCAGATAGCTGGTAACATAGCCTTTATTGAAAACAAATTAAACATTTAACTTCTGACACTGCCATACTGAAGTTACAGCAGCAACACACAAAAAATGTAGTAGAATTAGTGCATTTTTCTGAATACTAGCTCATAGTCCATTCAATATAAATATAATGAATGAGTGAATGGGTAAATCATCCTTCTCAGTCTGAGGTTTATTATATTCTCAGGAGATACATTCATCTGCAGGACACTGTTGAAGCTGAGCTTGATTTTGCATAGCAATGTTTGAATTTCTCCTGTGCAAAAATGAAGCAGTGGGAAACAACAGACTGAACATAACTTTTGTGTATAGAAACAAAATACTGTGTTGCTGGAAATTAGAATTAAAACAGAAAATATTGGAAAAGACTCAGCAAAAAAAAATGGAGCACCTGTGGAGAAAGAGAAGCAAAGTTCAAATGTTAAATTTCTGAACACCTTTACTAGCAAAAACTAGCATGTAAAGAAATAATAAATGGCTTACAACAATATACATTTACCAAGGCACAAAACCCCTAGAGAAATGGTGATCCAACTGTGGCTAACAATAGTTCAAGATTATATATAAAATCACAGGAAGAGGCTGATAAAATTTCCAAATAAGTATATGCCTGAGGATTGGGAGCATTGAATTAGCTTTTGAGTGAATAAATGAATTAGCTTTATTGTCATGCACTCAACTGCATACAGTGAAAAGTTTATAAGTTGCCACTTACAGTGCCATCTTAACTATAAAGTTACCTAGGTGCAGCATCTTAAGCGTTAGATTAGTTATACTGTAACTAATGTCACCAACATAGGTATAATCCTTAGAGAAATCAAGAAAAGAAAATTATATTACAGCTATACAGTATAACCATAGGTCAGAAAAACAAGAAGCAAGTTAAACAGATAAACATCATTGTCTGTTTCCAAGGGCTCTCCACAGCAGTGCAGGGGGCCTCCACCACATTCCACCGTGGACCATTGCTGCCATGCTCCACTCCGGGCTACTGCTCACACTTTGTACCAGGCCGGTGTCCTTGGTCCGGGCCCCGAATGCCAACCCCACTTTGGAGGCCTGGGTCTAGATTAGAGTGGTTCTGGCAAAACACAACAGTTCAGGCAGCATCCGAGGAGCAGTAAAATCGATGTTTCGGGCAAAAGTCCTTCATCAGGAATTCAGCTATATTCCTGATGAAGGGCTTTTGCCCGAAATGTCAATTTTACTGCCCCTCAGATGCTGCCTGAACTGCTGTATTTTTCCAGCACCACTCTAATCTAGACTCTGGTTTCTAGCATCTGCAGTCGTTGTTTTTACCTTTGGAGGCCTGGAACCAAGTGTCTGAGACTGCGAGGCTGAGAAGACAGAAGAGGAGAAGAAAACCATAGAAGGGAGGAAAAGGGGGGAAAAAAACACAGGGTGGAGCAGCCTCTGCCAGTCATAAACTATATAAATGATTTGGGTGTTGAGACCAAATGTAATATTTCTAAGTTTGCTATGACATGAAGGTGAAGAGGCTTCAGCAGATTTTGATAGTCTAACTGAATGGAAAGGAATTTGGCAGGCGACTTATAACATCGAAAAGTGTCAAGTTATCCACTTTGGTAGGAAAACTAAAATTCAAATTATTTCTTAAATAGTCAAAGATTAGGAACTATTAATATCCAAAAGGACTTTACTGCCCATGTTCCCAAGTCACTGAAAGTTAACATGTTATGGGCAATAAGGAGGCAAATTGTATATTGGTCTTTAATGAAAGAAGATTGGGGTACAGAGGGAAAGATGTACTGTTGTAATTGTATAGTCTTGGCACGAATGCATCTGGAATATTGTGTACCATTTTGGTTTCCTCACTGTAGAAAAGATATATTTGCCATAGGTTGAATGCAGTGAATGTTCACTCGACTGATTTCTGGGATGGTGGGCTTTTCCAATGAAGAGATATTGAGGAAACTGGACTTATACTCTTGAAAGAATAGGAGATTATCTAATTGAAGCATATAAAGTTCTTACAGGGCTCAACAGGTAGCCAAAACAAGAATATTTTCCTTGATAGGAGCTCTGGTGGGGGGAGGTATCTAGAATCAGAAAATATTGTTTCAGAATAAGTGACAAACCACTTAGGACTGAGCTGAAGAGGAATTCCTTCACTCAGAGGGTGCCAAATCTATGAAATTCTCTACCCCAAGTCCTGTAATTGAGCATTTTTCAGACAGAGATCTATATATTTCTAGATTTTAGGACATTAGGGTCCTTATAGATATCTAAGGACGTATAGTTACAGTGCAGGAAAGTATCATCGAGGTAGAAGATTTATCTTGTAGTTGAATGATAGAGAGTCTTGACTTATTTCTTTCAAAGTTCCTATGCTAGTCACAGCTGACATACTGGAAATCTGTAATGGATTTTCTTGTGTCAAAATGGTTTTATTCTATGGAGTTTAACGTCCCAATTCCTTGCCAGGACAATCATTTTTGAATCCCCTAATGGAATGTAGAGGAGGCTAATCTCAGGGAACAGGACTTGGAATGTTTTTGATAAAGATTAGAGACTAAATTAAAGGGCTTTTCTGCTGTGAATAGTTTAATGATTTTAAATTGCTATAATTTCCAACATTATTAATCATTACTTACGTGGATCTCACCTTTTGACTCTGGCAGGGTTGGGAGGAGTGCGTGGATGTAGCAGTTGCTCATTTACTGAGGACCTGTCTGTCAAAAAGCTCTAGGGACCAGACGCTGAGCTCGACATGCCAACTTAGCATGCCGAAAGATACCAACAGATTAAAGAAACATATTACCCTACTGTGTGACAGACTGAGCAAAGGAGGTCGGTTGTCTTTAACTACAGATGGTGCACAGCAGGAAGCTACAATCTCAGGTAAATTTGGCAGCGAAGTAGAGCAATGTTCATCAGCTGCTAAGCTATAATGAGAGCTATTGTTTTATGTTGTCATGTAATTCACTCTCAAAGTCACATAGCAGACAGTTAATGTTTGGAGTGTAAACACATGAATTCTTATCTATCCCATTATAAGTCACATTGTGTCCAACGAATAATGGGTTTACACAAAGCAAACTAAGTAAAAGATAACGCACTTTTGTTTGCAAGGACAGAGTTGAGGAATTGCTTGTTACAGTGAAAGATAAACAGCCACAAAAGTAAAAATACTACATATTGCGGAAAGGATTACTTCAGATTAGCACAGCAGTTTGTTAGTTGTTTTGACATTTGCACACATTTTACAGTCTTCAACTTTTCTTTATTCACTTAAGGAAATATTTGGTTTACCTTCTTCCAAAAATGAACAGCAAGACTTTACTGTTAAACCATAATGAATTAGCTCTTTGAAGTGTAACTGTTTTTATTAAACATTGCAATATACAGTCGTTTCTGATATAACGTGATAGTTCTGTTCGTGTCCGATCTCACGTTATAAGAAAATCACGCAATAGCACAGCCATTTAAGTTAATGGGGCCAGAATCGCTTTATAACCAGTATGGGTAAGGAAAGTTCATGTTCTGCAAATAACAGTCTAAACTCCTCAATCGCAATAAAGCCAATTTGTATTGAAGAAACATGCAATGTAGTAGAATTGATTTTATTTGATTTGATTTATTTATTGTCACTTATACCAAAGTACAGTGAAAAGTTTTTTTACAAACAGTACAGACAGATTGTAGTAAGCAAGGATGTACAGAATAAAAGATTCAGATGGAGGCATACAGGTAACATTGCACAGGACATACAAGAGAGATCACTGTTAGCAAGATCAGCATTATTTGAGACGAGAGAGTCCATTCAATAGTCTAATAACGGCCAGAAGGAAGCTGTCCCTGAACCTGTGGGTGCATGTGTTCATGCTTCTGTATCTTCTGTCTGATGGAAGAGGTTATCAGAAATCATTACCAGAGTGCAAAGGATCTTTGATGATATTGGTAGCCTTTTTGCTGCAGCAAGTCATGTAAATGGAGTCCATGGATGAAGGTTGGCTCCCACGATGGCCTGGGCTCTGCATACCACCCTCTGTAGTTTTCTATGATCCTGGGCAGAGCAATTGCCATAAGGTGCTGTGTCACACAGAAATGTTTGTTTCATCTAGCCCAAAGATTGCCAATGCGACTTGACTGAAACTTGTGAAAATATGTTTATTTTGTGTATTTTAGACAAAATGAATGAGCTTTATCCCTAAATTAATGAGTTTCAGGCGAACCAAAATATGGAAAGAGAGATTTGGCTTTATATTTTCTCTTTGTTTCTTCTCTCTTGTCAGTATATTGTGATTGCAGCGTGTATGTTTTGGCAATTTACAGGTCAGTGCAGTTGAGTATCTAACTTTTGTTATTTGTGCATAATTATAGATATTTAAATAGAATGCTCCTGTTTCATTTTCTCGGCAATTTGTTCAGGTACATGCAGTGAAATTAATTCTATTTCAGTGCTGTTCAGCTAGTACTGCATTATTTTAAGTGTTTTCTTACTCATTTCAGTAGCTGTCACATTGCCAATCTCGTAATTCGAATAATGTTCTAGGGCAGCATTATTTCATATGTTGGTCACTGACCACATTTAGTTAATTACAAATCCAGAAGCGACAAATGGCATTTCAAATGAGTAAAAACAATGAGTAACATTGGTTGTGTGATCTCAGTATTCATTGTGACAGCACATGCAAGGCATGTGAACTGTTTTATGTAGAATGGTGACAGATAAATAAAAAGGGGCAAGTGTTTTTTTTACTCATTGTACTTTGCTTCCTTCCTTACCGAATAGTTAAGTAAATATTTGCCAATATTGTCTAGAAGGTGTTTTCTATTGAAAGCAATTTATGTGGCTAAAACAGTATCACCATACTGATGACAAATCGATGATTTCTACTGGGCAACACTGTTGTAGACATGTGCATAAAAATGGCAAGCCACTATTTTCCACTTTTAGAGATTTCTTCCAAGACCCAGTAGAAAAGAAATACTACATTAAAGATGCTACAAATGCAGCTCGTTGTGAGCATCACGTGATGCAGGATTGCAGGGTTGCAAAGACCACATAAGGCAAAGGACACCAGAATAATCAGACACTCAGTTGGGTTTTTGTGACAATCCTACAATTTCTGTGCCTACTTCTATTGTTTCACAAATAATCATTCTCAGAAGTTGCTGTTCTTAGATTTTTTTACGCATGATCACTGGATGGCACGGTGGCACAGTGATTAGCACTGCTGTCTCACAGCACCAGAGATCCAGGTTCAATTCCCGCCTCAGGCAACTTCCCGTGTCTGCGTGGGTTTCCTCCGGGTGCTCTGGTTTCCTCCCACAGTCCAAAAATGTGCAGGTTGGGTGAATTGGCCATGCTTGTAGTGTTAGGTGAAGGGATAAATGTGGGGGAATAGGTCTGGGTGGGTTGTTGGGCCGTAGGGCCTATTCCCACACTGTAAGTAATCTAATCACTAAAGTGCAATGCCATAACTTTTTTAATACTGTACCTGGTTATGTATCCTTTTTAAAATGAATCATTCAGTAAGAAACTCTAATTGTGTACTGTGAACAGTTTTGGTCACCTGATTTAGGAAAAGATGTTATTTTATCGGACGTGGTTCAGAGAAAGTTAATTAGGATGATCCCCAGTATGGAGGTATTATCTTATGAACAAAGCCATGATGTGAAGGTGCCGTGTTGAACTGGTGTGGACAAAGTTAAAAATCACACAACGCCAGGTTATAGTCCAACAGGTTTATTTAGAAGTACTAGCTTTCGCAGTGCTGCTCCTTCATCAGGTAGCTAATGAGTGATGAACTTTGAGGAGGCTGCAACCAGCAAAATAAGAGTTATCTACTGTGGGACAGCTCCCAATGGGCTCCTGCCATCAGAGACCTTGGTCAGATAAGTCACTTTTGGGACTCACTGACATTTTCTGGCAGGGCAGTAAACCTACACTTAAACTTACACTGGATGTGGCCTTCCTGTGGCAGGCTGTGGGGAAACATTAGAAAGTCCATAGAGGAGAATATGACCAAGAAAGGCAGCCCTTTTGGTCCCAACATTCAGTCACACAGGCTTTCTCCTACAATCCCAGTGGACCATTGCTTTTCCAGCTAATTTCTTCTTACATATTGAGATATCTTCAAGGTCCTTACCTGCTTCAGTAATGCCTGTTCCTCAAAATGGGGCTCACAAGTCTCTATAGATGCTGGTCCTCTGATTAAAATAGTTCCAGAAGCTTGGTCTTTGACTGACTTCTCTACAAATGCTTATTGACCTGCTGTAGTTGGGTATCTAAGAAAACTATTTGAAAAGAAAATTAGGGTGCATTAGTTTGGTGAAAACAATGTATTCTATCTCTAACCACCACGAAAATGTGACAGGAATTGTAAAGCAGATGTGTTTGAAGTTGAAAGAAAAGTGCATCCGAGGAGCAAGAGAATCGATGTTTCTGGCATAAGCCCTTTATCAGGAAGAGATAGATTCTTGATTAATTGGAGAGTCAGGGGTAATGGAGAAAGGCAGGACTCTGGACGTGATGAGTATCAGATCAACCATGGCGATACTCCCGTTTCTATTTCTAATAGCCTTATGGTCTGACATAAATCCACTGATCTTGGTCAGGACTTTTAATTTGACACCCCCCGCCAGCCTTGCTTAAGTCATAGTTTAATGTTCTTAACTCGAACCAGGAGAAGCCAAATTTATGCCACTTGTCCTTAGAATTTAATCCTTTATTCCTTGGTTTGTTCAGATATGTTAACAATCTAACTTTTTATTTTCTATCATGAAATGAGGGTTTCACTTGGATGTTGCTAATTGCCCTTGAACCTGAATAGCTTATGAGGTCATTTAATAGAGCATTTAAGAGTCAACCATGTTGCTGTTGCAGGTAGGCCAGAATAGGTAAAGATGGCAGATTTCCCTATCTCAAGGAAATTAGTGAACCAGATGGGTTTTGTAGCAATTGGTGATAGCTGTCTTGTCAAGCACTATTGAGATTGGCTTTATAGTCCAGAGTTTTAATTGAATTCAAATTCCATCAGCTGACTTAGTGGGATTTGGATCCATATCTCTAGAATGTTATCCAGGGCCTTTTAATTGTAATCCACTGATGGGTTACCATTATGCCACTGTTTTATCAGAACATTTGAGTAATACTGATGGTTGAGTTTGCTAAAGTGTTAGCAAAACGTGTATGTAGTTTTTGATATTGGCATGTAAAAGATTTGTAGCACTGCAATGTGTTTCCTATAAAGAGAATGATGTTACTTTATTTTTATGTTTTGTTACATTGAGTTCCTGTTAATGCAGTTTATTGACTGGCAATGATGATATCATGACCAAGTTTTAAGATTTATATTTCCTTACAGGGAGTATTCTTGAAATAAAATTACAACTCTGGAGTTCACGTATGCATACACTGCCACTGCAGTTAACATAGAACATAGAACATAGAAAAATACAGCGCAGTACAGGCCCTTTGGCCCTCGATGTTGCGCTGACCCAAGCCCACCTAACCTACACTAGCCCACTATCCTCCATATGCCTATCCAATGCCTGTTTAAATGCCCAGAAAAAGGGAGAGTCGCCAATTCTACTGGTAGGGCATTCCATGAACTCACGACTTGCTGAGTAAAGAATCTACCCCTAACATCTGTCCTATACCTACCTCCCCTTAATTTAAAGCTATGCCCCCTCATAATAGCTGACTCCATATGTGGAAAAAGGTTCTCATTTCAATCCTATCTAAACCCCTAATCATCTTGTACACCTCTATCAAGTCACCCCAAACCTTCTTTTCTCCAATGAAAACAGCCCCAAGTGCCTCAGCCTTTCCTCATACAATCTTCCTACCATACCAGGCAACATCCTGGTAAACCTCCGCTGCACCCGTTCCAGTGCCTCCACATCCTTCCTATAGTATGATGACCAAAACTGCACACAATACTCCAGATGCGGCCACACCAGAGTCTTATACAACTGCAACATGACCTCAGGACTCCGGAACTCAATTCCTCTACTAATAAAAGCCAGTAAGCCATATGCCTTCTTCACAGCACTATTTACCTGGGTGGCAACTTTCAGAGATCTGTGTACATGAACATCAAGATCCCTCTGCTCATCCACACTACCAAGTATCCGAACATTAACCCAGTACTCCATCATCTTGTTACTCTAACCAAAGTGAATCACTTCACACTTACCTACATTGAACTCCATTTGCCACCTTTCTGCCCAGCTCTGCAGCTTAGCTATGTTCTGCTGTAACCTGCCACATCCTTCCTCACTGTCAACAACTCCACCGACTTTCGTATCATCCGCAAACTTGCTCACCCAACCTTCTAGCCCCCTCCTCCAAGTCATTTATAAAAATGACAAACAGCAATGGTCCCAAAACATATCCTTGCGGAACACCACTAGTAACTGCACTCCAAGATGAACCTTTACCATCAACTACTACCCTCTGTCTTCTTCCAGCCAGCCAATTCCTAATCCAAACCTCTAACGTACCCTCAATGCCATACCTCTGTATTTTTTGCAGTAGCCTATCATGGGGAACCTTATCAAATGCATTACTAAAATCCATATACACCACATCTACCACTTTACCCTCGTCCACCTCCTTAGATACCTTCTCAAAGAATTCAATAAGGTTTGTGAGGCACGACCCGCCCTTCACAAAACCATGCTGACTATCCTTGATCACATTATTCCTATCCAGATGTTCATAAATCCTATCCCTTACAATTCTCTGTAAGACTTTGCCCACAACTGAAGTGAGACTCACCGGCCTATAGTTACTAGGGTTATCCCTACTCCCCTTCTTGAACAAGGGAACCACATTTGCTGTCCTCCAGTCTTCTGGCACTATTCCTGTAGACAACGAGGACATAAAAATCAAGCCCAATGGCTCTGCAATCTCCTCCCTTGCTTCCCAGAGAACCCTAGGATAAATGCCATCAGGCCCAGGGGACTTATCTATTTTCACCTTTTCCAGAATTTCCAACACCTCTTCCCTACATACCTCAAAGCCATCCATTCTAATTAATTGTGACTCAATATTCACATCGGTGACAATGTTCTGTTTCTGAGTGAATACTGATGAAAAGTATTCATTCAGTGTCTCCCCAATCTCTTCAGCCTCTACGCACAACTTCCCACTACTATCCTTGACTGGACCTATTCCTACCCTAGTTATTCTTTTATTCCTGACATACCTATAGAAAGCCTTTGGATTTTCCCTAATCCTACCAACCAAGGACTTTTCATGTCCCCTCCTTGCTGCTCTTAGCTCTCTCTTTAGATCCTTCCTGGCTACCTTATAACTCTCAATCGCCCCAATTGAACCTTCACGCCTCATCTTTACATAGGCCGCCCTCTTCCCTTTAACAAGTGATTCCAATTCCTTATTAAACCACGGCTCCCTCACACGACCTTTTCCTCCCTGCCTGACAGGTACATACTTATCAAGGACACTCAATAGTTGCTCCTTGAGCAAGCTCCAAATATCGATTGTGCCCTTCCCTTGAAGCCTACTTTTCCAAGCCACGCATCCTGAGTCATGCCTCACCACATCATAATTTCCCTGCCCCCAGCTATAACTCTTGCCCTGCAGTGCACACTTATCCCTCTCCATCACGAGAGTAAAAGTCACCGAATTGTGGTCACTGTCCCCAAAGTGCTCACCTACCTCCAATTCTAACACCTGGCCTGGTTCGTTACCCAGAACCAAATCCAGTATGGCCTCACCTCTTGTTGGCCTGTTTACATATTGTGTCAGGAAACCCTCCTGCACACATTGAACAAACACCGACCCGTCTAATGTACTTGAGCTATAGCTTTCCCACTCAATATTGGAAAGTTAAAGTCCCCCTTAGCAACCACCCTATTACTTTCACTCTTCTCCTGAATCATCCTCGCAATCCTTTCTTCTACGTCTCTAGGACTATTAGGAGGCCTGTACAAAACTCCTAACAGGGTGACCTCACCTTTCCTATTTCTAAACTCAGCCCAAACGAACTCCGATGACGAGTCTTCATCCATCGTCCTTTCCACCGCTGTAATACTATCCTTAACAAGCAATGCCACACCTCCCCCTCTTTTACCCCGAACTCTGACCCTACTAAAACATTTAAATCCTGGAACCTGCAACAGCCATTCCTGTCCCTGTTCTACCCATGTCTCCGTAATAGCCACAACATCGAAATCCCAGGTACCAACCCATGCTGCAAGTTCACCTACATTATTTTATATACTTCTCGCATTGAAGTATACACACTTCAAGCCACTTTCCTGTTTACAGACACCCTCCTTCAAGATTGATGCCATGTTCCTAACTTCCCTACACTCAAGGTCCTGCACCCTAAAGCTACACTCCAGGTTCCCATGCCCCTGCAGAGTTAGTTTAATCACCCCCAAAGAGCACTAGCAAACCTTCCCCCAAGGATACTGGTGCCCCTCAGGTTCAGGGGTTTATAGAGGTCCCACCTTCCCCAGAAAGAACCCCAGTTATCCAGATACCGGAATCCCTCCCTCCTGCACCATCCCTGTAGCCACGCATTTAACTGTTCTCTATCCCTATTCCTCGACTCTCTATCACGTGGCACGGGTAACAAACCAGAGACAACAACTCTGTTTGTTCTAACTCTGAGCTTCCAACCTAGCTCCCTGAAAGCCTGCCTAACATCCTCATTCCTCTTCCTACCTATGTCGTTGGTGTCAATGTGCACCACGACTTCGGGCTGCTCCCCCTCCCCCTTAAGGACCCGGAAAACACGATCAGAGACGTCACGTACCCTTGCACTTGGGAGGCAACATACCAATCGTGAGTCTCTCTCGCCCCCTCAAAACCGCCTATCTGTGCCCCGAACTATCGAGTCCCCAATAACTATTGCTCTGCTCTTCTCCACCCTTCCTTTCTGAGCAATGGAGACAGGCTCTGTGCCAGAGACCTAAACCCCATTGCTTACCCCTGGTAAGTCGTCCCTCCACAAGTATCCAAAACGGTATACTTGTTCTTGAGGGGAACGACTGCAGGGGGTCCCTGCACTGGCTGCTTCCTCCCAGTCCCCCTCACTGTCACCCATCTGTCTGCAATCTTTGGAGTTACTACTTCCCTAAAGCTCTGATCTATGATCCCCTCTGCCTCCCGAATGATCCTAAGTTCATCCAACTCCAGCTCCAGTTCCCTAACACGGTCTTGGAGGAGCTGGAGATGGGTGCACTTCCTGCAAGTGTAATCAACAGGGACGAATATGGCATCCCTCACCTCAAACATGTTGCAAGAGGAGCATTGCAGTGCCTTCACTGCCATCCCTCTAAAAGTAACCTTTAAAAAAACTAGGTCTAAGGAATAGAACAAACAAAAGCAGCACTTACCTGCTTACCACAACGGGTCTTATTATTAGGTTAGAGGAGGAGGGCGGGTGGGAGGCACTACCGGGTTCCTCTCCTGCACGCCTTTATTGGAAAAACCTACCCAGGTAAGCTTGCGCTACACCAGCTTCCGGGTCCACTCCGCGCTTTTTAAAAAAAACTTTTAAATTTAAACCGTTAAAAAAAACTTAACTGTGTCTACAAAGAGACACCGCCAAACAGCCCTACCTGCTCCGCCGAGAGAGTGAGGCCTAGGCCTTGGACCTGCTTGCAAAATTTAACTAGATTTATTCCAGTGTTCAAAAAATACTTGCATTAGCTGAATATTTTGATATGATAGCTTATGACTCTAATAATTATTTACATAAAGCATGAAAATAACCAGTGCTTCCTTCCAAAGAGGGATCAGTTAACAAAGAATCTGGCTCCGAATGTTATCCAGTGATCACTGCTGGAAAGTGCATGTTAGTTGGTTTTGGATAAGTGTGGTAATTCAGTGGAACTTTCTACTGTATAAAGTAGATATGGTGAATAATATAGATGCACTTAACAGGAATCTGGCAAGGACGTAAAGGAGAAAGAAAAAGTAGGTGTTTGATGAGGTTAGATGAAGTAAAGGAAAGAATTTATGTAGTATTGTTCATTATCATAGGATATCCAAAAATGTTTTTTTGTTGTATAGTCTCTGTTGTATTAAGTGCAGTTTGGCTTGTGGGGAGTCTAAATTCCAACATAGACCAGTTGGAACCAAAGGCATATTTTGTGCTGTAATTGTAGTGAGACCTTTGCCTATGATCATTTTCCACAATGACAAAATAACTGCCAGAAAATATACAGCTACCAATTTGCTAGTGCATGTAAACAACTAGATTTTGATCTGCACGTTTGCCAACAGGGTGTCCTATTGGGCGTATTTCTGTAGCCTGGGTATAAATCAGAGGTGTTCCCAACTTCTCATAACCTCCCCATCCCTCAGTAACATTTCTAGATCCCAGAATTGGGTGAAGAAGTAACAAAGAGGATTGATAAGAGCAGAGCAGTGGATGTGATCTATATGGATTTCAGGAAGGCATTTGATAAGGTTCTTCATGGTAGACTGGATAGCGAGTTTATATCACATGGAATAGAGCAAGAACTAGCTATTTGGATACTAGCTCAAAGGTAGAAGACAGATGATAGCGGTGGAGGGTTGCTTTTCAGACTGGAAGCCTGCGACCAGTGGTGTGCCACAAGGATCACTCCTTTTTGTCATTTATATAAATTATTTGGATGTGGCCATAGAAGGTATGGTTAGTAAGTTTGCAGATGACACCAAAATTGAAGGTGTAGTGGACAATGAAGAACCTTATCTTGATCAGATGAGCCAATGAGCTGATGAGTGGTAGATGAAGTTTAATTTAGATAAATGTGAGGTCCTGCATTTTGTGAAGGCAAATTAGGGCAGGATTTATATACTTAACGGTAAGGTCCTGGGGAGCATTGCTGAATAAAGCGACCTTGGAGCGCACGTTCATAGTTCTTTGAAAATGGATTCGCAGGCAGATAGGCTAGTGAAGAAAGCTTTTGATATGCTTTCCTTAATTGGTCAGTGCATTGAGTATTGGAGTTAGCAGTTCATGTTGTGCCTGTACAGTTTAGGCCACTATTGGAATAGCACATGCAAGTTTGATCTCCCTGCTATAGGAAGAATGAATGTTGTGAAACCTGAAAGGGTTCAGAAAAGATTTACAAGGATGTTGCCAGGGTTGGAAGATTTGAGTTATAGGGCGAGTCTGAATAGATTGGGGCTGTTTTCTCTGGAGCGTTGGAGGTTGTTAAAATCGTGATCTTTTTCCTGGCATGGGGGACTCCAAAACTAGAGGGCATAGGTTTAATGTGAGAGGGGCAAGTTTTAAAAGGAATGTAAGGGGCAACTTTTTTGTGCAGAGGGTGGTGTGTGTATGGAATGAGCTACCAAAGAAGGCTGATACAATTACAGCATTTAAAAAGCATCAGGATGGGTATATGAATAGGAAGGGTTTAGAGAGATAAGGGCCAAATGCTGGCAAGTGGGACTAGATTTATTTGGGATGTCTGATCAGAAGGACGAGTTGGACCGAAGGGTTTGTTTCTGTGCTGTATATTTCTATGATTCTATAACTCGATGACTTCCGATGCTGCTGTCAGGTCTGGCAATGAGGAAGGAGTTCAATGTTTCGAAAGACAGTATATGAATACTGGTGACAGTGACGGGGTGGGGGAGGGGAGCGAGATCAGGCTAGCACTGGTAATGTCAGGTCTTGTGGTTTGTGGAAGGTAGAATCATGTTGAGTTGGGAAGTGTATGACATTTGGGGAAATGTAGTTAGGAAGGTTGAATGGTGAATGGAAGATTAGTTTAGTGGTTATCTCGGAGCTAGACTGGATTTTTAGTTCTCTCTTAACTATCTAGTTATCTCGCCAAATTCTTCACTTTTAATGGATTCTTTCAGAGGATTTCAAACACATGGGAATTACCAGTCGGAAAATTTGATTTCCCAGGCATGTTCCATGAAATTCACTCTGTCTTGGCATTCTACATGGCCCTGACTCGCAAATCTAGTGTACGCTGTTCCAATAGTCCTGAAGATGGGATACACCTGAAACGTTGACTTCTGCCGCCTCTAGATGCTGCCTGGCTTGCTGTGTTCTTCCAGCTTCCTAATTGTCTACCAATTACCATATCGGCATCAAAATAGCTGGGCAAATATGTTTCAAAATATAGACTGACGGGACAGTAGTCATCTACGTGATGTAGTGCAAACTTTGGTGCACACATCTTTTATTGAATACTTTAAAGAATGACAATATGGCTAACAAATACCCACTTAACATGGATAGAATCACTCAAACTAAAATATTGATCTGTTTTAACTTGATGACTAAATGTTGCAATCAAATCAGTAACTTCTTGGATCTTGCTGGTGCATTCAACGTGGATAATTTGGAGAACCTATTACATTCATTATGACCAGTCCTTCAGTACTCTATGACATATGACCATTTCTAATTTCTCAACTGTTGACGCAATTTCTATTTTCAAATCTGTTAATTGACTTAGTAGGCTCTAGGTTGCTGTGCTTGCTATATTCCAACCTAAATCCTTCCAACAGGCAGAGGGAATAGTTGTGATGGAGTGTGAGAGAGATCAGAAAAGAACTCTGACCATTGGTAAAATATATGAATATCTGTGTATTGAAAAGGAGATCCTAAAAATATATGGAAATATAGGGGTGGAGAATGAGTAAACTGAATACAATAAGATGATTTAGTGTAATATTTAAATGATAGTAAATTTAAAAAAACAAATGTTTTAGAAAGAAAGACAGCTATTGAACAAAACACTATAGCTACTATTTCTTAATTTTTGAACTAAACACAAAATTAGAGTGTTGCAATATTGCCTTCTGCCATTTTAAAGAACAAAACATTTCTCCTGTTTCACTGTCCTTAACTCTGCAATCCCACTTGTCGGCAGTTATAAAAATGATCCTTAAACCAAGACAAAAAACTTAAGGTTATGGATCTGGTATAACCTGATTGCCATCTCATTTAACTAGTGTTTAGGAAAGCTTGAATGCGGACACTGGAACCATTTTAATCTTCATAGTCACAGTTCTACTTCCTTTCATCTTCCCATAAATGCAACTGCAATGAAAGCTTTATTGCAACTCTTCAGTCATAAACTCATTCAGATTAATTAGACGTTGAATAATTCATACAATCCACAATCAGTAGATAATTCTTCTTTCATCCTGTGCCTTCAGGTAACTTACTCTCATAGTTAAGCTCTAAGCTTCCACTCCAGTCCTTTTTACCACTGTAATCGCCAATATGGTTCCTTTCTGCTTTCCCTACCACACAAAATTCATTTTAACCATTGCTGAACTTCCTGTTGGTTATCTGTCAAGGCCAGCTTTCCTGCTGGAAGCAGTCCGTTCTGCTTATTCAATTTAAATGGTGCTTCAGTTTCAGATTTTAAAGCATTTTTTTTGTGTTACACAGTGATTTATATATTGCCTGCATCCTCAAGATTACAGAAGGTCAGTTTCATGCTCATTGCATTGAATTTCATGCTATTTCATTTAATGCTTGATATAAAAGTTCTTTTTACCACCATTCTTTGAGGAGTTGCAGTCTGCTTAATTAGCTAGGACTCTGATTTTATCTCAATGGAACCTCCAATTAGGCCTCCCTTAATCAAACTTTCATGACAGCTCTTTCTGTGATTTGTATTTGTTGTCAGACATTGCAAAAATTTTGTGCTGGACTTGAGCAAAACCATGACACAACTATTTCTTCTTAGCTGAAACAATGTTACTTTCATGTGAGAAACCTAGAACACAGGAAGTAGGAACATGAATAGACCAATGGCCCTGAGCTGAAAATGTGTTGCTGGAAAAGCGTAGCAGGTCAGGCAGCATCCAAGGAGCAGGAGAGTCGACGTTTCGGGCATGAGCCCTTCTTCAGGAATGAGGAAAGTATGTCCAGCAGACTAAGATAAAAGGTAGGGAGGAGGGACTTGGGGGAGGGGCATTGGAAATGCGATAGGTGGAAGGAGGTCAAGGTGAGGGTGATAGGCCAGAGTGGGGGTGGGGGCGGAGAGGTCAGGAAGAAGATTGCAGGTTAGGAAGGCAGTGCTGAGTTCGAGGGATTTGACTGAGACAAGGTGGGGGGAGGGGAAATGAGGAAATGGAGAAATCTAGGTTCATCCCTTGTAGTTGGAGGGTTCCTAGGTGGAAGATGAGGCGCTCTTCCTCCAGCCGTCGTCTTGCTATGGTCTGGCGATGGAGGAGTCCAAGGACCTGCATGTCCTTGGTGGAGTAGGAGGGGGAGTTAAAGTGTTGAGCCACGGGGTGGTTGGGTTGGTTGGTCAGCGTGTCCCAGAGGTGTTCTCTGAAACGTTCCGCAAGTAAGCGGCCTGTCTCCCCAGTATAGAGGAGGCCACATTGGATGCAGCGGATGCAGTAAATGATGTGTGTGGAGGTACAGGTGAATTTGTGGCAGATATGGAAGGATCCCTTAGGGCCTTGGAGGGAAGTAAGGGGGGACGTATGGGTGCAAGTTTTGCGTTCCATACGGTTGCAGGGGAAGATGCCAGAAGTGGAGGTTGGGTTGGTGGGGGGTGTGGACCTGACGAGGGAGTCACAGAGGGAGTGGTCTTTTCGGATCGCTGATAGGGGAGGGGAGGGAAATATATCCCTGGTGGTGGGGTCCCTTTGGAGGTGGCGGAAATGGCGATAGATGATACGATGTATGTGGAGGTTGGTGGAGTGGTAGGTGAGGACCAGTGGGGTTCTGTCCTGGTGGCGATTGGAGGGGCAGGGCTCAAGGGCGGAGGAGTGGGAAGTGGAGGAGATGCATTGGAGGGCATCATCGATCACGTCGGGGGGGAAATTGCGGTCTTTTTGAGGCCATTTGTGTTGTACAGTATTGGAACTGGTCCTCCTGGGAGCAGATGCGGCGAAGACGAAGGAATTGGGAATATGGGATGGCGTTTTTACAGGGGGCAGGGTGGGAGAAGGTGCAGTCTAGGTAGCTGTGGGAGTCAGTCGGTTTGTAGTAAATGTCCAATTTGATTCGGTCGCCCGAGATAGAAATGAAAAGGTCTAGGAAGGGGATGGAGGAGTCTGAGATGGTCCAGGTAAATTTGAGGTCAGGGTGGAAGGTGTTGGTAAAGTGGATGAACTGTTCAACTTCCTCGTGGGAGCACGAGGCAGCGCTGATACAGTCATCGATGTAGCGGAAGAAAAGGTGGGGGGTGGTGCCAGTGTAGCTGCGGAAGACGGACTGTTCCACATATCCTACGAAGAGGCAGGCATAGCTGGGGCCCATGCGGGTGCCCATGGCTACTCTTTGGTTTAGAGGAAGTGGGAGGATTGGAAAGAGAAGTTGTTCAGGGCGAGGACCAGTTCAGTCAGTCAAAGGAGGGTGTCAGTGGAAGGGTACTGGTTGGTACTGCGGGAAAGGAAGAAGCGGAGGGCTTTGAGTCCTTCGTGATGGGGGATGGAGGTGTACAGGGACTGGATGTCCATGGTGAAGATAAGGCGTTGGGGGCTGAGGAAGCGAAAATCATGGAGGAGGTGGAGGGTGTGGGTGGTGTCCCGAACGTAGGTGGGGAGTTCTTGGACTAAAGGGGACAAGACCGTGTCGAGGTACGCAGAGATGAGTCCTGTGGGGCAGGAGCAGGCTGAGACAATGGGTTGGCCGGGCAGTCAGGTTTGTGGATTTTCGGCAGGAGGTAGAAAAGGGCAGTGCGGGGTTGTGGGACTATGAGGTTGGAGGCGGTGGATGGGAGATCCTCTGAGGTGATGAGGTTATGGATGGTCTGGGAGATGATGCTTTGGTGGTGGGAGGTGGGGTCATGGTCAAAGGGGCGGTAGGAGGAGGTGTCTGCGAGCTGGCGTTTAGCCTCGGCGGTGTAAAGATCGGTGCGCCAAACTACTACCGTGCCTCCCTTGTCTGCAGGTTTGATAGTGAGGTCGGGGTTGGAACGGTCTGCAGGTTTGATAGTCAGGTTGGGGTTGGAACGGACGGAGTGGAGGGCTGCTGATAGTGAGGTTGGGGTTGGAACGGAGGGAGTGGAGGGCTGCTGATAGTGAGGTTGGGGTTGGAATGGAGGGAGTGGAGGGCTGCAAATGGCCCGGCAAGCCTGCTTTGCCATCTAACAAAATCATGGCTGATCTTGGACTTCAATTTCACCTTACTGCCCACTCATCATGTCACTTGCTTTCCTGACAGACCAAAAGTCTGTCAATCCCAGCTTTCAATTTATTTAACAATAGAGCATTGACAATCTTCTAGAATATGTAGAGAACACCATAGTTTCACAACCCTTTGAGTAAAATAATTTCAGTCCTTAATGAGTGGCCCCTAATCATCATGTTTTAGCTTTCCTGATAAGAGGAAATAAACTGCATCTATCTGGTCAAACCCCTTTGATCTCTATGACACAATGAGATCACCTTTCATTTCTTCTGAATGCCAAAGAACATTGGCTCAGTTTGCTCAGACCTTTAACTTAAGGACCACATCGGTGAACTAGAAGTCCAACAGGGCACTGGAACTCAAAGTCAGTCATTTACAAGATCATTCTATGATAAATGGCCAGTTGGCTTTTGTGGCCAAAAATTTCTGGGCTTCCAACATTTGTTTTCAGAATTTATCACATAACTATCCAACCTGAGATTTGACCTCGAATCTAAAGTCAGCTCCGTTGCTCACCCGTGACCTTTTGGCACTGCCTGAGACCTGTAGAAAGCTGTAACTTGTCTCTTCTACACCAATCTTGTAGCACCAAAGTACTTCAGATGCAGGTATGATTAGAAATATCAAGAATCTTTGAGAGATTTCCCAAAGGGCTGTTTTACCCATGTGTTTTTATAAAAATCAGTCCTTTTTTCTGTTCTTGCTCAGCTTGATTAAGGTGCCCCTTCTCTTGCTGTGATACCCAACTAGCATCAATATCAAAATCTAATGGATTCAACCAAATGAACTGAACAAAAGAGATGTTAGGAGGGGCTTTAATGAGGTGACAAAGGTAAAGAGTATTAGGAAAGGAATTACAGGGCTGAAGGAGGTGAGGGGAGGGGAGGCCATGGAGAGATTTCAACACAATGAAGAAGTTGATACATTTGAGACATCAAGGAGCCAGGAACCCATGTTGGTGAGCATAGATCAGTGAGGTTTGTCGGCAAATGGGATTATATGTAAGGTGGAATAAGGACAACACGTGGAAACTCAAGTGGTGTGGAACTGGTTGAAGAAGAAAATTATGTGCAAGTTGAATTTGAAGTGATATAAAAAAGTTTTTCCACACCACTATTCAAGGAAGAGTCAAATTTTGGGACACTGCAATTATTTATCCTTCAACCAACATCACTAAAACAGATTAGTTATTAAGACATTCCTGTTTGTGGGATCTTGCTGTGTGCAAATTTGCTACATTTCTACCTTACTACAGTGAATGTACATCAACACAGAAGTAGAAATAATTGACAGAGTAGATGCTGCCTACAATCCAAATCAAAACCAAAATCAAAAAGTTTCAGAATACAAATGAGGTCGGCATGTGCTAAAAACTCTGGGCTATTGTCAGTTTTTGCTCTGAAGCAAATGAGAAAATGGGCGTTTTGCTTAACATCGAGAAAATTAAGGTAATCATCTAAGCAGCTCCCACAACAAAACATGTCTCCCTGTCGATTAGGTTCAAGCGTGAGGTGCTTAAAATGTTGATCATTTTCTATGTCTGCCTCCCTCCCAATGAAGGCAAATGTAGACTACAACATTTGTCATTGCTTCTAATGTACCAGCCCAACATTCAGCTGACTGAGGAAATGTATATTTGCAGACCAGAATCTCAGATCCATGGCTATGGACATGGTTTACCATGGCTATGGACATGCTTTCTGTGTTCCTATATACTTCACAAAGCTCCAAACAATCTATCTCCCAAGCCTTACAAGCACCACCTCCTCTACTTGTGGTAGAGACTGCAGATCACAGATTGGGCTGATCAGCTGTCTTAGAACTTATTGAATCAGTGCGGAAGTAAGTCATCCTTGATCCTGAGGAACTGTCTAAGAAGAAAAGAAAATTGGCAGATCTAAAGTGCTGTAGATAAGGATCTCACCTGCTCTTAGAAATACAGGAGTCTCCTCTGTAATTTGGTTTGCAACGCTTCACCAAACTCCTTTCTTGTGGTTAATGTGCAAAATCTTACAACCATTCTTGTCAATTGAATTTGTTGTAATCCTGGTAAAATTCCTGCTGACTTGATTCTAAAGCAGAAAGCCTGCTTGTACAGAAATGGACATGAAAACATGAAAACAAAAACTTTTCTCAATGAAATTTAGGTATTATTAATCAAACTGTTCAGATGAATTATTTCACACCTCTGGAGTCAGTAAGACTTGAACCCAAGTGTCCTATACTGGTGTCCATGTGAATCCAATTCAAATATGTAATCATTGATTTTCTGTCAATGCTATTTCTACAATATATCAAAATAATTGTAAAAGAAATGCCTTGATGCTGTGAATTGATAATACTTAAAGTTAATGTTCAACATGTTGAACAGTTAGACACTATTGCAGGTAAAAAAGATAAAATTATCACAAAATATTGTGTCGTCTAAAATTGCCATGACTTCAAAGAACACAGTTTTACTAAACAGCAGCCTTTTGGGATATTAATTGAATTTGTATTCTAATGATATGCTGTCGTCATTTTAACAATAAGCAGCTGTGTTGTTCTCTGCAATTCAAAAGGCACTTAATCAGCTCGCAAATTTACTGTCTTGAGATCAAAGCCCTGAATTGGTGCCTTAAACTCAAAGGATTACCAGGTTCAGTGGAAAGTTGATAGTCTTACAGGTTCTGAAAAAAAATTAGGAATCCATTAAGCTATGCCAGTAAATACAAATTGAGCAGCTTTGCAAGCATTTAGTTACGGTAAGCCTCAAATGTAAACCTGAGCTGCCTAGGTAGTAGGCTTGGATTTAGAATTCTAATTTGGACTATACCATATGATGTATAACATATGCAGCTGAAGCCCTGGAATTCAAATTTGTCAAAGTAAAACTTTCTAGCTGAATATTGAAAACATTCTAATACAAATGTACCTTATTAAGATTTACTTAATTGCAGATTTCATTTCTCTGTCACTTGGTTACCTTGTTGAATGAAAGCTGATGCTTCATATATATTCAGTTACTCAGAAGAGCCAATTTTATGGAGAAGTATTCACAGCTCTAAACCTCGTCTGTCGGCGTGTGTTTCAATTCCAAAATGAGACACCCTAAATTTTTGTGGTGGAGCCAGCGCACAACTCTGATAATGGTACTCTTGTGTGCAGCAGTATACACAGGAGCAAAAGCTGGTACAGAGAGCTGGTGGAGGAGTCATTACAGTGGCAGAAGCAAGGGGTGGTACAGTCCTTAACATCACATTTTCTTTCACTGCCAAGTACACAGTTTTTGTTTGTGTTGTGAGGTGTCCCCCCATACCCACATTATACTCCATCTGCCAAACCTTTGCAAGTCAGCCAATTCATCTGTCTCCCTTTGCTGACTCTTTGTACCCTCCTCACAACTTGTTTTCCTATCTATCTTTATGTAGTTAGCAAATCTAATCAGTCCCTTCATCCAACTCATTGAAATGAGTCGTAAATATTTGAGACCTCAAGATTGATCCTGTGTTCTTCCATGAGGTCAATTTGTCAATCTGAGAATGACGCATTTCCCCTGATTCTGTTTCCTGTTGGTAGCTAATCTTCTGTCACAGCTAACATATTGTGCCCAGCACATTAATCTTTAATGAGGCATTTTGTCTAATACCTTTTGGAAATCCAATACCCCAGAAGTAACATTGTTACATCCTTAAAGAACTATTAATTTGTGAAACATGATTTCCCTTTCACAAACCATACTTGCTCTGCCTGATTGTATTGATTTAATAAACATCCTTCTACTACTTTCTTAATAATTGTTTCCAGCACTTCCCCAATGAAACATGGGAGAAGGTGACATCGTCATAATACACTGGAATTGGACTAGTAATCTAGACCTCAGACTAATATTCTAGGGATATAGATTTGAATTTCACTCTGGCAAATGGTGAAATTTGAATTCAATAAAATATGTAATTAAAAACTAATCTAATGGAACCATTGTCAATTGTGAAGATCCATCCAGCTCACTTTAGGAAAAGTAGTCTATCATCATTATCTAATCTGACCTGCATGTGACTCCAGACTCATATTAATGTGGCTGGCTATTAATTACCCTCTGAAATAGCTTAAAGTGCCAATCAGCTTAAAGACACAAGAATCAAGAAAAAGGTCCATTTTATCTATAGCTTCCCTCTTTCTGTATCTCTCCTTTCTTGATTGCAACAAATGGCAGGAGTGTGTGAATAAATGCCTAGAATTGGCTAATAATTTCTGAATTAAGTTCAACACAGATTAATGATGGTGGTGCATTTTAATAGGAAGAGCAAGGCGATCACATATTACTTGGAAGATGCAAATTTAGGAGGGTAGAAGAGAAAAGGACTTTCAGTGAACAAATACACAGATTACTAAGATTCGTACAGTAGATTCATAGGCCATTTTTTTATTCAAAGAAACAAACCACACAATAGTTTGTATTCTAAAAAACAGAATTAGAAAAACTAGAGAGGGTTCAGAGAAAATCTACAAGGACATTAGTAGAAATACTTGGAGATACACACCAGTAAAGGAGTCAACCTTGACATTTTTTCTCTCAAACAGACTGAGGCTGAGGGTGTGGCCTAGAATCACAGAATCTCTGCAGTGTAGGTAGATACCATTTGGCCCATTGAGTCTGCACTGACTGTCTGAAGAGAATTCCACCCTATCTCTGTAGCCCCACATATTTAACCCATCTCACCCGCAGACCCCTGAACACCATGGGTAATTTAGCATGGTTGGTCCATCTAACCTGCACGTCTTTGCACTGTGGGAGAAAACTAGAGCATCGATGAAACCCATGCAAATGCAGGGAGAATAAACTTCACAAGACAGTCAAGACAGCTGGAATCAAACGTGGGTCCCTGGCGCTGTGAGGCAGCAGTGCTAACCTCTGAACCACCGTGCCACCAATTGATATCTTTAAAATGATGACATGTTTTGATGGAGTGGATATAGAAACAAGGGTTCCTATTTCTCTGTAGTCCTGCAGTTTCTTTTTTCAATTAAATGCTTATTCAGTTCCCTTTCAAGGCTACTATTGAATCTGTATCCAATACTTCACGAGGCAGCATATTCCAAATCCAAATCAATCAGTAAATTTAAAAAAAGCTTTTTCTCATGCCACTACACCTTCTTTGTTGAGCACTTAAATCTGTGTCCTCTATCAACTCTTCACCCTTGATAACAATTACTCTCTTTGTTCTACTTTCGTGCTTCCTGATTATGAACACATTTATCAAATTTCCTGTTAGCTGCTTTCCTGCTCTAAGAAGAACCATCTACCTAATCCAGTGTCTCCATCATCTCGATAGCCATTCTTGCAAATTTCCCTGTATCCTTTTCAAAGCCTTCACCTCCTTCATGAAATGTATTTCCTAGAGTTGAACACAGTAGTTCAATTGGAGCAGAGCCAGTATTTTATTTGGGCTTATATATCTTACTGGATTTTGTACTCCATGGGCTAAGTTTTTATGAGGACAAGGAAGACTCTGCAGCCTTAAAGTGTGAGGACAAGATGTGGAAGTAACTTTCATTTCGGACAGATCTGACTTTTGCTGGCAAGAGAAATGCAGTAGGATGTGCCTCACAAATCCCAAGCTTAGCAAACCCTTTTGAAATTAGTGCTCAGTTCAGACAGACCCTTTTTAGGTAGTTCAGAGCCTTAATCTGAAATCTGGAAATCATGAATTTAGACAGATGTGGTCTGTTTAAATGTCATAATCTGAATTTTTTTCTGTCCCTGGTACTTCCAATATGAGACAAAATGACAAACTGAAGCTGTCAGTAACAGTGTTTTTTAAAAAAGGTTCACTGGATTGCTTTGATTGACAGGTCATTTATATAAGTGAGAAAAGAAAAATATCAGCTGTACATACAGTTTTCGTAAAGTTCTTTGTTGACATGTCCCCAAATCATTATGAATATTTGACTGAATTGCATAGCTACAATTAACTCAGGTGACGTTTCTGAGCTCTCAGTTTGAATAACAATCTAAAGAGGCTATTAAAGAATTAACTGCCTTTCATGTTGGGTCTACACATTTGTTTTAATAAGATTTAAGCACATGAGATATAATGGACTTGAATGGGTTTCATTGTAAGAGATTTGGACTATAAGATGTAAGACTGAGAACTATAACATATCTTTCATAGATTTTTTTTTTCATCTCAATATAGCTCCTATGTTCTGCTCGTGGTTAATAATGGGTGAATTGCTGTGGAGTTGACATGAGTATTTGAGGACCATTTGGGGGATGAGGGCATATGAAGAGGTAGCGAAAAGGCATAATAGGTTCTAAACCAACTGGGACAAAGTTCCAGAGAACCAACCTGAGCTTTGTAAACTTCATTCCTTGGCACTCACCTGCCCATGTGGCCACTTACAATCTGCCTCCAGATTGAATGACACTGACTCAATACCGTCCTCGCCTCTCCAAAATGAAACTTGGATTCAACAGACCCCTTCAAATGGAAGGAAGTCTTCTAAGTCAAGGGAGAAAGCCTAATTTGAGTTGCTTGGTTACAGAATCTAGCTCTATGTTTCTATATATAAAGACTAGGGTCTCAATTACTATATTAATTACATTGTTAAACTATCCTGCCACATTTGAAGATTTGTGCAGAAATACCCTCAAGGCATTTTCTGAAAATATTTAAGATGCTACACAAGTGCAGAGTTGTTTGCTTTTGGATACAAGTTCACAAACATCAAGGGAACCTCGTACATGTCCATAAATCTTCTGGCTGTTTTATGTTTTACATGTCAGATGCATCTCTGCTTTTATTTGCATTCATGAGAGGTAACATGAAGGTGTGGTGATTGGATCGATGATAACTTAATTGATAAAGGCAAGGTGCAACAACACAATGGGTTTCCTGCATTTATGACGGAGCCTTACAAAAAATAACCTGAACGGCTACACATGAAAAGTCCTATTAATGAGACATTAATTTAAAAAAAAAGAAAATAAGTACCTTTTTTTTTAATTAACTCTTAGAACATGGTCATCACTACCTGGTCAGTATTAATTGCTCTTGCCCAGTTGCACTTGAGAAAACAGTGATGAGCTGCCTTCTTGAACCACTGCAGTCCACATGCTTTAGGTTGACGGAATTCAAGGGTTTTGACACAGAGACAGTGAAGGAATGGTGATATATTTCCAAGGCAGGATTGTAAGTGACTTGCAGGTGGTGGTGTTCCCAAGTATCTGCTGTCCTTGCCTTTCTAGATGAAAATGTTTCTCGGTTTGAAAGGTGCAGTCTAAGGATCCTTGGTGAATTTCTGCAATGCATCTTGTAGATAATACACACTTCTACTGAGTATTGTTGCTGAAGGGAGTGAATGCTTGTGGATGTGGTGCAAATCAAGTGGGCTGCTTTGTTCTGGATGGTGTCAAGCTTTTTGAGTGTTGTTGGAGTTGCAGCCATCCAGGAAAGTGGGGAGCATTCCACCAATGACTGGTGCTTTGTAAATAGTGACCAGGATTTGGGAAGACCAGTGAAAAGTGACTTGTTGATGTATTCCAAGCCTTTCACCTGCTCTTGTAGCTATTGTGTTGTTGTGGTGAGTCCAGTTGAGTATTTGGCCAATGGTAACTCCCCGGATGTTGATAGTGGAGAACGGTTTAGATGGAGAGGAATTGTTAAGTGTTTACAATAAATTTTTCTGATTCGGTGTGTGGATGTACCTACAAGAGAAGGTGCAAAGCTTGACCTACTCTTCGGAAATAAGGCAAGGCAGGTGACTGAGGTGTCAGTGGGGGAGCATGTGGGGCCAGTGACTATAATTCTATTAGTTTGAAAATAGTGATGGAAAAAAATAGACCGAATCTAAAAGTTGAAGTCCCAAATTGGAGGAAGGCCAATTTTGATGGTATTAGGCAAAAACGTTCAAAAGCTGATTGGGCGCAGATGTTTGCAGGTAAAGGGACGGCTGGAAAATGGGAAGCCTTCAGAAATGAAATAACGAGAGTCCAGAAAAAGTATATTCCTGTTAGGGTGAAAGGAATGGCTGGTAGGTAAAGGGAATGCTGGATGACTAAAGAACTTCAGGGTTTGGTTAAGAAAAAGAAGGAAGTATATGTCAGGTATAGTCAGGATAGCTCGTGGGAATCCGAAGAAGAATAAAAGCAGTAGGAGTATACTTAAGAGAGAAATCAGGAGGGCAAAAAGGGGACATGAGATAGCTTTGGCAAATAGAGTCAAGGAGAATCCAAAGGGTTTTTACAAGTGCATTAAGGACAAAAAGGGTAACTAGGGAGAGAATAGGGCCCTTCAAAGATCAGCAAGGCAGCCTTTGTGTGGAGCCGAAGGAGATGAGGCAGATACTAAACGAGTATTTTGCATCAGTATTTACTGTGGAAAAGGACATGGAAGATATAGAATGTAGGGAAATAGATGGTGACACCTTGAAAAATGTCCATATTACAGAAGAAGAAGTGCTGGATATCTTGAAATACATAAAAGTGAATAAATCCCCAGGACCTGATCAGGTGTACCTAAGTGCTCTATAGGAAGCTAGGGAAGTGATTTCTGGGCCTCTTACTGAGATATTTGTATCATCGATAGTCACAGGTGAGGTGCCAGAGGACTGGAGGTTGGCTAATGTGGTGTCACTGTTTAAAAAAGGTGGTAAGGACAAGCCAGGGAACAGTAGACCAGTCAGCCTGACGTCGGTGGTGGGTAAGTTGAAGGGAATCCTGAGGGACAGGATGTACATGTATTTGGAAAGGCAAGGATTGATTGGAGATAGTCAACATGGCTTTGTGTGTGGAAAATCATGTCTCACAAACTTGATTGAGTTTTGTGAAGAAGTAACAAAGAAAATTGATGAGGGCAGAACAGTAGATGTGATCTATATGGATTTCAGTAAGGCGTTCAACAAGGTTTCCCATGGGAGACTGATGAGCAAGGTTAGATCTCACGGAATGCAGGGAGAACTAGCCATTTGGATCACAACTGGCTCAAAGGTCGAAAACAGAGGGTGGTGGTGGAGGGTTGTTTTTCAGACTGGAGGCCTGTGACCAATGGAGTGCCACAATGATCAGTGTAGAGTCCACTACTTTTCATCATTTATACAACTGATTTGGATGTGAGCATAAGAGGTATAGTTAGTAAGTTTGCAGATGACACCAAAATTGGAGGTGTGGTGTACAGTGAACAAGACTACTTCAGATTACACCGGGATCTTGACCAGATGGGCCAATGGGCTGAGGAGTGGCAGATGGAATTTAATTTAGTTAAATGTGAGGTGCTGCATTTTGAGACAGCAAATCTTAGCAGGACTTATACACTTAATGGTAAGGTCCTAGGGAGTGTTGCTGAACAAAGAGACCTTGGAGTGCAGGTCATAACTCCTTGAAAGTGGAGTTGCAGATAGATAGGATAGTGAAGGCATTTCCTTTATTGGTCAGAGTATTGAGTGCAAGAGTTGGGAGGTCATGTTGCGGCTGTACAGGACATCGGTTAGGTCACTGTTGGAATATTGCATACAGTTCTGGTCTCCTTCCTATCGGAAAGATGTTGTGAAACTTGAAAGGGTTCAGAAAAGATTTACAAGGATGTTGCCAGGATTGGAGGATCTGAGCTATAGGGTGAGGTTGAATAGGCTAGGGCTGTTTTCCCTGGAGCGTTGAAGGCTGAGGTGTGACTTTATAGAGGTTTATAAAATCATGAGGGCCATGCATAGGATAAATATACAAAGGCTTTTCCCGGGGGTGGGGGAGTCCAGAACAAGAGGGCATAGTTTCAGGGTGAGATGGGAAAGATATAAAAGAGAGCTAAGGGCAACTTTTTCACTCAGAGTGTTGTATATGCAAGGAATGAACTGCCAGAGGAAGTGGTAGAGGCTGGTACAATTGCAACATTTAAAAGACATCTAGATGGGCATGTGAATAGGAAGGGTTTGGATTGATATGGGCCAGGTGCTGGCAGGTGGAACTAGATTGGGTTGGGATATCTTGTTGGCTGGACAAGTTGGACCGAAGGGTCTGTTTCTGTGCTGTACATCTCTATGACTCTATAATTCTAATTTGATGATGATAACACTATTATATATCAAAAGGCGGTGGTTAGATCATCTCTTATTGGAGATGGTCATGGCCATTTGTGTGGTGCAAATGTTATTTGCCACTTTTCAGCTCAAGCCCAGATCTTGTTGCATTTGAACATAAATGCTTCAGTATCTGAAAAGTCGCAAATAGTGCTGAAGATTGTGCAATTATCAATGAACATCCCCACTTATAATGGAGAGAAGGTGATTAATGAAACTGCTGAAGATAGTTGGGCCTTAGGATCTCCCGCTGGAGCTGAGATGACTGACTTTCAACAACAACCATCCTCCTATGTGGTAGGTATGACTTCAGCCAGTGAAGAGTTTGTCCCCTTTTTCCATTTATTTCAGTTTTGCTGGCTTTCCTTGATGCCATACTCAGTCAAATGTGATCTTCATGTCAAGGATTAGAATTCAGTGTTTTTGTCCATGTTTGAAACTAGGCTGCAATGAGGTCAGGAATTGAGTGACCCTGGCATAACCCAAACTAGGCATTGGTGAGCAGGTTATTGTTGGTCAGGTGCTGCTTGGTTTCTCCATTTTAAGTATGTAGTGTTGGTTTATAAAAATTGAAAAAAACTGGAAATCAGAAAAAGCTGGAAATTAGAAACAAAAATTGAAATTGATGGAAAAACTAAACAGATCCGGCAGCATCTGTGGAGAGAAATCAGACTTAACATTTCGTGCTACCACACGTGCTGAGATTTTCCAGCAATTTAGTTTGTTTGCAGAATTCTGATGATGCATGAGGCAAAACTTTTTTAGGTTATTAGAGCCAAGAGATTGTGTCACCTGTACAGCACATTCCGAGCTAGCTCAGATTTTGTCCTCTGTCATTTCCCCTACAATTGCTAAGCTTTGGAAGTGTTTCTGTTTGATCTCTCTTCTCCCACCCACTTCCCTGTCTTGTAGTGAGCAATGTTATGGTGATTTCAGTCTCACTGTAAAATGTTGTGATTAGAAGAGAAGGATTTAATCAAAAATGTAAGTTTCCCCAGCAAAGAACAACTTTGGTGAACATTATATCTCACCAGAATGATTTTTACATGTTTTGCCCCACTACACTCTTTCATCTGTTAAATTCAAGCGATCTTGAGTACTTATTTTTTAGTCAATGTCGTATTTATTGTCTAAAAATGTATGAAGTGGCAAAGAAAAGATCACAGGCACATGATGCTCACCAAATTCACCATGTAACAGGGGCTTACAGCAAAAAGATGTTCCCCTCAGCCAAGATTCTGGGAATTGTTTGATAACAATCTAAGATACATTAGAGTCATTGTAATACTGACTCCCCAGCTGCAAACAATGGTTGAGATTATACTTGTTTGAAGACTTGCTTACAGAGGACTGTTTCATCCAGATGCCTCTATTCCTGATGAAGGGCTTTTGCCCGAAAAATCAATTTTCCTGTTCCTTGGATGCTTTTCCAGCATTACTGTAATCTAGACTCTGGTTTCCAGCATCTGCAGTCCTTGTTTTTACCTCATCCAGATACCTACCTTACTACAGGAATGGGATGCTGATTCATTGAAATTATGAAGTTGTACTGAGTTACTACTTCAGAAAAGTATGATACCCATTATGTGTCTAGAAACTATATGTAGAATAATTGTTGCAGAATGCCTAAAGCAGTGACAGAATTGAAATAGATAGACCTGATAAATTCTATAAACTGTTTATGTGGTTATCTGAACCTTTAGATTGTGTTTCAAACGTAGATGATTGAACTCAGCTGTTCTACATGAGAATGTTTGTAATTGCAATTTTTTTTCGCTGTGAAAGTTGAAAAGATACTTGGGTTGTGGACAGTGACAGCAGCAGACTTCATAATTGTAAGTATGAGCATGAGAAAAAGTTCTACAATTAGAAGGGAAACTAAAACAGATCTCTCCCCATGATATGCTACTGATAAAGTAACTAATAAATTCATGAACAGCGGTGTCATTAAAATTAGCTTCTGTATCGTTAGCAGAGACCAAACCAGCTAGACCAAAGGAAAACACAATTCACTTGACTTGGACAAGGGAAGTGAATATTCTATTGCCAAGTTTTCAGATGGCTCAAAAATAGGTGGGAAGGCAAGTGGATGACACAAAGAGTCTATGTAGGGCTATAGACAGATGAAATGAGCGGGTAAAAACTTAGCTAATGAACATAATATAGGAAAATGTGTGATTATTCACTTTGGCAGGAAAATACTGGGTCTGAATATTATTTAAATGCTCAAAGAAAGTTGCATTTGGAGGTCTTTATGCATAACTCATAAAAAGCTGGCCTATAAGATCAGCAGGTAGCAGAGAAGGCAAATGTCAAAAGGAATAGCAAGTAAAAATAGGGAAACCTTGCTAAAACTATATATAGTTAGACCACATCTGTAATACTGTAAACAGTTTTGATCCCTTAGCTAATAAAAGGTATACTCCATTCTGAAGGCAGTCCAAAGAAAGTTCACAAAGTTGATAAAGGGATTTTTGTTTGAGAAGATGCTGAGTAGTTGGGTTTATACACCTTGAAATACATATGTGTGAGAGACAATCTTATTACAGCATGTAGCAATCCTAGAAGCTTAATAGGCTATATGCTGAGAAGATGTTTCTGCTTGAGGAAAAGTCTAAGACCGGACAGCACAGCTTCACAGTCTGTGGTCACCCAGTTGAGACAATGATGATGAGAAATTTCTTCTTGAGGAGGATATTGAAGCTTTGGAATTCTTTATTGTCGAGGGGTGTTAAAGCTAAACTTATTACACTTAAATATATTGAAGGCTGAGATCAATAGATTTTCTAATCAGTAGGGAATCAAGGATTATTAGGAAAATGCTGTAAACTGGAGATCAGTATTATCAGATCAGCCATTATCTCAATGAATGGTGAAGCAGACTCTATGGCTGAATCGCCTGCTTCTGCTCCCAAGTCCGATGGTCTTATGGTTATTTGTGTTTCCTGTGAAAGTTAGTAATTCCTAAAAATGTTAGAAGTATGTGATAGGTGGAATTTTCCCCTTCCTAGTGCGTTTGAGAAATGGCAAGCAAGTTGGGAAAACAGAGAGAATTTAAAAATAAGTATCTTATCAAGAAAATGCTTCACGTTTTTTCTCCTAAGCCTTAAATAATGACTTCAAAATCTCACCACTGAGCAGTGCATTTCTTTTTCTTATGCACTTGCATCCCAATAAATTGATTGATTGTCACATGTACTGAGGTACTGTGAAAAGCTTTGTTTATGAGCAGTACAAGCAGATCACTGTAAGCAAGAATGTACACATTAAAAAGACTTATAGAGTCATAGAGATGTACAGCATGGAAACAGACCCTTCGGTCCAACCCACCCATGCCGACCAGATATCCCAACCCAAGCTAGTCCCACTTTCCAACACCCGGCCCATATCCCTCCAAACCCTTCCTATTCATATACCCATCCAAATGCCTCTTAAATGTTGCAATTGTACCAGCCTCCATGACATCCTCTGGCAGCTCATTCCATACACGTACCACCCTCTGCGTGAAACGGTTGCTCCTCAGGTTTCTTTTATATCTTTCCCCTCTCACCCTAAACCTATGCCCTCTAGTTCTGGACTCCCCGACCCCAGGGAAAAGACTTTGCCTATTTATCCTATCCATGCCCCTCATAATTTTGTAAACCTCTATAAGGTCACCCCTCAGCCTCTGATGCTCCAGGGAAAACAGCCCCAGCTTGTTCAGCTACTCCCTGTAGCTCAGATCCTCCAACCCTGGCAACATCCTTGTAATTTTTTTCTGAACCCTTTCAAGTTTCACAACATCTTTCCGATAGGAAGAAGCTCAGAATTGCACGCAATATTCCAACAGTGGCCTAACCAATGTTCTGTATAGCCGCAACATGACCTCCCAACTCCTGTACTCAATACTCTGACCAATAAAGGAAAGCAAACCAAACACCTTCTTCACTGTCCTATCTATCTGTGATTCCACTTTCAAGGAGCTATGAACCTGCACTCCAAGGTCTCTTTGTTCAGCAACACTCCCTAGGACCTTACCAGTAAGTGTATAAGTCCTGCTAAGATTTGCTTTTCCAAAATGCAGCACCTTGCATTTATCTGAATTAAACTCCATCTGCCACTTCTCAGCCCATTGGCCCATCTGGTCCAGATCCTGTCGTAATCTGAAGTAACCCTCTTCGCTGTCCACTACACCTCCAATTTTGGTGTCAACTGCATACTTACTAACTGTACCTCTTAAGACAAAAAGTAGAGGGCCCAGCACCGATCCTTGTGGCACTCCATTGGTCACAGGCCTCCAGTCTGAAAAACAACCCTCCACCACCACTCTCTGTCTTCTACCTTTGATCCAGTTCTGTATCCAAATGGCTAGTTCTCCCTGTATTCCATGAGATCTAACCTTCCTAATCAGTCTCCCATGGGAAACCTTGTCGAACGCCTTACTGAAGTCCATATAGATCACATTTACTGATCTGCCCTCATCTATCTTCTTTGTTACTTCTTCAAAAAACTCAATCAAGTTTGTGAGACATGATTTCCCACGCACAAAGCCATGTTGATTATCCCGAATCAGTTCTTGCCTTTCCAAATACATGTGCATCCTGTCCCTCAGGATTCCCTCCTCCAACTTGCCCATCACCAAGTCAGGCTCACCGGTCTATAGTTCCCTGGCTTGTCTTTACTGCCCTTCTTAAACAGTGGCACCACGTTTGCCAACCTCCAGTCTTCCGGCACCTCACCTGTGACTATCGATGATACAAATATCTCAGCAAGAGGCCCAGCAATCACTTTTCTAGCTTCCCACAGAGTTCTTGGGTACACCTGATCAGGTCCTGGGGATTTATCCGCTTTTAACTGTTTCAAGACATCCAGTACTTCCTCCTCTGTAATCTGGACATTTTGCAAGATGTCACCATCTATTTCCCTACAGTCTATATCTTCCATATCCTTTTCCACAGGAAATACTGATGCAAAATATTCATTTAGTATCTCCTCCATTTTCTGTGACTCCGCACAAAGGCCGTCTTGCTGATCTTGAGGGGCTCTATTCTCTCCCTAGTTACCCTTTTGTCCTTAATATATTTGTAAAAACCCTTTGGATTCTCTTTAATTCTTTTTGCCAAAGCTTTCTCATGTCCCCGTTTTGCCCTCCTGATTTCCCTCTTAAGTATACTCCTACTTTCTTTATACTCTTCTAAGGATTCACTCGATCTATCCTGTCTATGCCTGACATATGCTTCCTTCTTTTTCTTAACCAAACCCTTAATTTCTTTAGTCATCCAGCATTCCCTATACCTACCAGCCTTCCCTTTCACCCTGACAGGAATATACTTTATCTGTATTCTTGTTATCTCATTTCTGAAGGCTTCCCATTTTCCAGCCGTCCCTTTACCTGCGAACATCTGCCTCCAATCAGCTTTTGAAAGTTCTTGCCTAATACCGTCAAATTTGGCCTTTCTCCAACTTAGAACTTCAACTTTTAGATCTGGTCTATCCTTTTCCATCACTGTTTTAAAACGAATAGAATTATGGACTTAGAGACATAAAGGTTTCACTGCACAGAATGTGTACTAGGAGAGATTAGCATGAGCAAGATCAACATTATTTGAGGCTACAGAGTCCATTCATCAGTCCAGTAACAGCTGGGAAGAAGCTGTTCCTGAACCTGCTGGTGCATGTGTTCAGGTTTCTGTATCCTCTGTCTGATGGAAGAAGCTGTGGGAAATCATTATCAGGGTATGATGGGTCTTTGATGATGTTGGCAGCCTTTCCATGGCAGTGAGCCATGTAAATGGAGTCCATGTATGGAAGATTGGTTTCCATGATGGTCTGGGCTGTGCACACCACCTTCTGTAGTTTCTTACATTCCTGGGCAAAGCTGTTGCCAGACCAAGCAGTTATGCCCCCAGACTCTCAATGGTGCATCTGTAGAAATTGGTGAGAATCCATATAAATTTCTTGAGCAGCCTAAGGAAGAAGAGGCATTGTTCTTGCCTAATACCGTCAAAATTGGCCTTTCTCCAATTTAGAACTTCAACTTTTAGATCTGGTCTATCCTTTTCCATCACTATTTTAAAACTAATAGAATTGTGATCGCTGGCCCCAAAGTGCTCCCCCACTGACACCTCAGTCACCTGCCCTGCCTTATTTCCCAAGAGTGTGTCAAGTTTGGCACCTTCTCTAGTAGATACATCCACATACTGAATTTGATGGCTTTCGTTTGGAATTTGGCAACAGAGTCATGGATGTATGGTAGGGAGATGAAGACACATCCTTGGGGGGCTCGAGTGTTATTGTGGAGGAGGTGCACTTATCTATCTTCAGTGATTGCAGTCTGTGGGTCAGAAAGTGGAGGATCCAGTTGTAGAGGGTGGAGTGGAGATCAAGCTCACAGGGTTTTGAGATCACTCTGGAGGGGATAATTGATGTTAAAGGTGGAGCTATTGTCAATGAGCAGGAATCTGACGGTGATGTCCTTGTTGTCCAGATGTCCCAGGTATGAGTGCAGGGCGAGGGATGTGACATCTGCTGTAGACTTGTTACTTTGTTTGCCAAATTGTAGGGGATTGAGGTGGGCTGGGAGACTGGTGCTGATGTGGGCCATGGCCAGCCTCTTGAAGCACTTCACGACTATTGAGGTTAGAGCAGCTGGGCGGTAGTGATTAAGGCACATTGCATGTGCTTTCTCAGATATGGGAATGATGGTGGTCTTCTTGAAGCAGGTGGGGACTTCAGCTTGTTGGAGGGAGAGGCTGAAGATTTCAGTGAATACCTCCACCAGTTGGTCTGTACAGGATCTGAGTGCTCAGCTGTGGACACCATCCAGGCACAGCGTTTTGCTTGGATTGACTGCCAGGAAGATCAATCTGATGTCTGCAGTGGTGACTGAGGGGACAGGTGTATCAGGCGCTGTCGGGACAGGCATCACCTCGCTGCTTGCATTCTGCTCAAACTGAACATAGAAAGCACTGAGCGCATCAGGGAGGGATGTGTCCTTGTCTGCCAACTTGTTCTGCTTCATTTTGTGTCCTGTAATGTTATTTAAGCCTTGCATTGGCAGCAGGAGTCTGTTTGGTAGGGTTTGGGCCTCTGTTACTGCCTCTTGGCATTCCTCATGGCTTTGTAGAGTTCATATCTGGAATTCCTGTATTGGTCTGCGTTAGTCAACTTGAATACTGCATGTCTGGTCTTCAGTAGGGAGTGGGTTTCCTGGTCCATCTAAGGTCTATAGTTGGGGCACACTAAGATTACCTTCTTAGGTACGCAGTCCTCTACACTGCTGTGGCATACTGAGTACTTGAACATGGTCGAGCTCACCAATTCCAAACAGTCCCAGAGTTGGTCTTCCACAGCCTCCGACAAGCATTGTACTTCCTTTTGTGAAGGAACAGGGGCTCAGAGAATTTTGTCCCTAGAATGTTTGTATTGATGTAAATCATGTCTGAGGCATTTTTCACATCTGCATGGGGTGGTATGTAGACTACCGTCAGGATGGTGGAGGTGAACACTCATGGTAGATAAAGTATTTTAGATCCGGGGAACAATGGCTTTCCAGGGTCTCTATGCAAACGCCAGGAGGTTTTTTTGTCAGGAAGCATACCCCACTGCCCTTCGCCTTACCTGAGGATGCGGTGCGGTCCATGTGATGTATGGAGAACCCGTTAGCTTTGGAGGCCACAGTCAGGAATGACAGGGGTGAGCATATAACAGGTGCTCAATTCCCTCTGGTAGGTAAGTCTAGATCTGAGTTCATTCATTTTGTTTTCAATAGCCTGGACATTTGCCAGGAGTACGCTGCAGAGTGGGGTCTTGAAACCGCAATGTTTCAACCTTACCTTTTGGCCAGCACGTTTTCCAGTTTCCTTGTAGGTTTCCTACATCTGAACAGTCTCTGGGGTTAGTAGTGTGAGTCTGCAGCTCTGAAAAATAAGTGAGTTAGAGCCAGACAAGCCGGGCCTCCCCTGGGATGGGATGCCGCGAGGTTATACTTTGGGCGTGGTCTGGTCTGGTCTCCTCGGCGACTGGTTGCAGCGGTGGAATTTTTGTTCTTTGGCAGTCCCGGATGCTGGTGGAGCGAGTCTTCTTTTCCCACAGATAAGTGAGTTGGACTAGGTCAGGGGGCCTCCATGGGGTCCGGTAGTCGGGGAATTGGGGACCAGACCTAGGCCGTTCAGGTCTCCTCGAAGTTGCGCTGCTGCCAACTCCAACTCACCTTATTTATACACTACTTCCAATCCTCCTCTCCTTCCCTAAGTGATAGATGGCTCCAATTCCTGGCTTGTAAGTCAAGGGTACCTAGTGCTTGTCCCTGCCATCATCCAACTGTTCCTGCAACATCATGTACTTGCATGGTCCATAGCCAACAATTTGTCCATGCAAATCCAAGCTTTGCCATAACATCATTCCTATTCTCAGACCATTTCAGACACAATTTTAGCCCTCCCTTTGCAGCTTAGGAACACCTAGGACTTCCGTGTTTCTGCTCAGTCACTTTGCATGCAACATCACACTCAACTGATTCATCTACATCTTATAGTTCTTAACTTGCTTTCTTAGCTCACTAACTTTGCTCTTAGGCTGGTGACCTCTAACTATTTCACACGGCATTCTTAGCAAAATCTCATTGACTTCAGCATTGTCTTATAGGTTTCCAGTCTCTCAGTGGCTCACATTACTTTTTACTGAATAGGATGTTCAATGCTCAGTTACAGGCTATCAGCCTCTGTGAGTTGTGCTGCCTTTTCTCACAGAGGGAGGGACTGCCAACTGGTCAACATAAGCCCAACCTAAACTAGTCTCACCTGCCTGCTCCTGGCCTATATCTGTCAAAACCTTTCCTATTCATGTATCTATCCAAATGTATTTTAAAAGTTGTAATTGCACCCACATCCACCATTTCCTGAGGAAGATCATTCCATACGCAAATCGCCCCATGTAAAAATTTGCCTCCTGCCTCATTTTTAAATCTCTATACTCCCATGTTAAAATGTGCCCCCTAGTCTTGAACTCCCCCATCCTAGGGAAAAGACAACTGCTATTAACGCCTCATTATTTTATAAATTTTCATCAGGTTGCCTCTCAACCTCTTATGCTCCATTGAAAAAAGTCCCAGACTATCCAGCCTTTCTTTATAACTCAACCTTCCATACCTGGCAACATACTCGTAAATCTCTCTTGAACCCTCTCCAGCTTGATAATATCCTTCCTATAACTGGGCAACTAGAACTCCAGAAGAGATCTCAGTGTCCTGTACAATCTGAACTTGACTTCCCAACTTGTATACTCAAATGACTGAGCAATAAAGGCAAGCTTGCCAAATGCCTTTTTAACCACCCTGTCTATGTGTGATGCAAACTTCAAAGAATCATGTACCTGCACCTCTAGGTTCATCTGTTCTACAACACTACCCAAGGCCCTACCATTAATTGTATAACCCCTACCCTTGTTTGTTGTACCAAAATGCAATACCTTATATTTATCCAGATTGAACTTCATTTGCCATTTTTCAACTCATTGATCCATCTGATCAAGATCCCTTTGTAATTCTAGAAAGCCTTCTTCACTGTCTACTATGCCACCTATTTTGGTGTCATCTGCAAACTTTCTAACCACGTCTTCTAAATTCTCATCCAAATCATTTATATAAATGACAAACAAAAGAGGACCCGGAACCAATCCCTGTGGAACACCGCTGGTCACAGGCTTCCAGTCTGAAAAGCAACCTTCCACTATTAGTCTCTGTATCCTGCCATAAAGCCAATTATGTATCCAATTGGCAAACTCACCCTGAATCCCATGTGATCTAATTTTATTAATTAGTCTACCATGTGGAACCTTGTCAAGGGCTTTACTAAAATCCAAATAAACAACGTCTACTGCTCTGCCATCATCACTTTTCTCCTCGTACAGATTGAGGAGCCTGATGTCTACCACTCCCCCTTGGTTTTGCATTCCCAGCCGAGTTATGGGTCTGGTTTCCCTGATGAGAAAAAGAGAGAAATTGAATATGATGAAAGTGGATGAAAGAGGAGTTAGTGGTGGTGCATGAAGTGGAGAGATGGTGAGGTAACCCCATTGATTGAGGAGTTAACATAGAAGTCAGGAAGGACTAGTTTGGATGGACGAAGTTGGTGAGATTCCCTTGAGTAGACATGATGAATGCAATATTGAACATTTTAGTCCATGAACTTTGGTGATCTGCACATGTAGTGGCAGTTAAGAGTGAGTGTGGGCCCTATAATGAAGAGATAGCAGAGGGAACATCGTGACATCTAACCTTAGTGGACTGCAGAAGATCATTGTTGATACAGAAATACGACTTTTTCTGAGCTGCTAACAGTCCTGATGAAGAGTCACCAGACTCGAAAGATTATCTCTGCTTCTTCCCAGAGGTGCTGCTGGACCTATTGGGTTTTGCCATCAGTTTCTGTTTTTGTTTCAGATTTCCAGCATCTATGGAAGTTTGTTTTACATTGTTGCAGAAGATCATTGACCTTTTTGCAACACTGCTAACTGTCCCTCTTCTTTTGGGGCACAGCACTAACCCAAGTTGCAATCCATCCTCTCCACTACATCTTTCTCCAACATCCCCAGCTTCCTGTCCACGAAGTGGGTAGATGGCTTGCCTTTCTTCTAGGCTCCAACAAGCATGATTGAGTATCACTGTCTGAGAGCCAGTCCCTGGCTTGCAGCATCTGAAATAAAATGTGGATTGTCTTTAAATTATCATCAGTGGGATGTACACCAGAATGTCTTGTCAGTGACACACACCTCTGCCTTTCTGCTTGCATGATTGCCTGAGAAAGGTGCCCAGAAGCTCAGTTGCATAATTAATGAGGTGGAGAGTGGATATCTGCATGAGAAAGGATGCCCCAGACTATGGTGGACTGGATTTCTTGAAACTCACTCAACAAAACTCAGCGCAAGTGGAAACTTCCACGCTATGTCCCTTAGGCACACTATAACTACTGGGGTATACTTTTTTCAATGCTTTCCCAGTCTAAGCAACAAATAGCTGATCTATTTTTGTTTCTTGTACATCTATCCTATTTCCACCCAATCTGTCCTCCTGTGCAACATGCTTGTTCTTTAATAAAACTTTTCGAATAACACCTGGAGATCCACATACCATTTATAAAGTACCTTTTATTCAGTTTTTCATTTTAAACAAAATCTTTTATTTGTCAAGCTCCATTTGCCTTTAACAAAGCAATGTTTGCTATCTTCAAAATGACTGTGTTGAACAAAAATCTCTCCAAGTTTACCTTGCATGAGGGATTGTGTGAATTTACTCACAACTCACATTAGAATAATTGACCTATAGTTAGCTAATTTATACATCTCTTCCTTCTTAAATCGCAGTGTTGCATTACTTTTCTCCACTCCATAGCTCATTTAAGGAGGATTGAAAGATTGTGTACCTCCTTTCACTGACTTCCATTAGCAACTTGCAGTTCAGCTTATCTCGACTTAGTGACTTACCCACCTCAAATTCTGGAGATTTTTTTCAAAAACCTATTCATTTTCTATGCTTATTTCTGACAGTTCAATGATATGTGCCACCCTTGCAGTATAAACACTGCTGTCAAGTTCGAAAAGAAGCTTTAGAATCCACAGATGTAGATTTTCTACTCAAGGGCAACAATTAGGGGTGATTACTCAAAAGCTAGGGCATTTACTCACACTTTTTTTGAAGAAGAACTATTGCACATTACACTCTGTGATTCACTTGATCTGTGCCTCTTCCCACATCTTCTGAGAGATTGGCTAGGATAATTAACTTATGAACCTGTTGAGTGTGGGACAGAACACTGGCAAGACAGTATTACAGTAAGTCATATACAGTAAGTCATAGTCTAACATCTACCAAATTATCAAATGTAAAAGGTATTGGTGAAAGCACCAAACTTCTTCATATTTCTTGCACAAGGTACCTATGCATATGTGAGACCTTTTTGCATAACATAACGACGCCATCATTTCTTTCCTGATCTAATGGATATTCCAAACTGAAGAGATAACTGACCAGTCTGAGAAGAACTAATTCAATAAAATCAATTATTATTGCCTCTTCGATTGTTTCAGATGTTAACTGTCAGCGTCCCAAACGCCCATTCTGATCCCAATTTCCTGCCAAGTTATAGTGTTTGTTTTTTTAAATATATTTTTATTGAAAAAATAGTTTTTTTAACATGACAACAAATCCAAAACAATACAATTCAAAACAGTACACAAAAAGAACACAAGAACAAAAGTAAAACAAAACCCAACCCACCTTCATGTACAAATGCATAAATATATACAGAAAAATATAGAATTTAAAAAGCCAAACTAACTATTAAACAAAATAAATAATAACCAACAACAAACTAATAAATAGTAATAACTCAATTCAGCCAAACAAGAAATTCATACGTTCACAGTTCCTCCTCCCTGGATATTGGACTCGTATAACACAATTTTTACGGCTATATAAAAGCCCTTGTTAGTGTGGCAGATAAATCTGTGTCCAGGTATTCCAAAAAGGACTGCGATGTCTTATACACACTCTCACTTTTGTGGTGTACCATACTTGTGAAAAATTCCAAGGCATATGCTCCGTAACAATCTTCTGCCAACTCGACAGGCCCAGGGGATTTTCGGATACCCAACCTAGTAAGATGTTCTTTCTTGCGCAAAAAGTAAGGATATTGAAAAGTTTTTTCTTACGTGCATCTGCAGGAAACACACAGGGCAGGCCCAGAAGAAGAGAGATAGGGTCCTTCTCCACCCTTATACCCAAAATCCTCTCCATTGCACCCGCCACAGAATTCCAGTATGTTTGAAGCCTACCACAAAACCAAAGACAATGGGTGAGAGTGCCCATACAGACCTCGTATTTGGGACATGTTGAAGATACCCCTGGTTTAAATTTTGACAAATGATCCAGAGCCAATTGGACCCTGTGGAGAATCTTCAACTGTAAAGCATGGATCCTATTGCAAATTGGCAGCACAGTGGCACAGTGGTTAGCACTGCTGCCTCACAGCACCAGAGACCCGGGTTCAATTCCCGCCTCAGGCAACTGTCTGTGTGGAGTTTGCACATTCTCCCCGTGTTTGCATGGGTTTCCTCTGGGTACTTCGGTTTCCTCCCACAGTCCAAAAATGTGCAGGTTAGGTGAATTGGCCATGCTAAATTGCCCGTAGTGTTAGGTGAAGGGGTAAATGTAGGGGAATGGATCTGGGTGGGTTGTGCTTCGGAGGATCGGTGTGGACTTGTTGGGCCGAAGGGCCTGTTTCCTCAATGCCTAGCTTTCTCTCCCACATCCTGCAGAGTCGATTGAACTCATCTGAGGGGGCACCCCCCAAATGATGATATAAAGTGCTGACAGAAAGTATACTGTTAGCACTGAGCACCCTCCTCTCTATGTCAGATTTGTAGGGATCAGTCAAAAGTGTATTTTTTTTTGAAAAAAAATCCCTAACTTGAAAAAGTGAGAAAGGTCTCTGTTAGAGAGTTCATATTTCCATGTTGACTGATGAAAGGACATCATTGTGTCTCCCTCAAATAAATCACCCATGCAAAACTCACCGCTAGCTGCCCAACGTTTGAATCCTGAATCTATCACCCCTGGTTGAAAACCCAGTATATCCACTAAAGGCATAAGAGAAGATGTTTTGCCAATATTGCCTTCCCTCTGCCAAATTGCCCTCCATGCTTTAATAGTATTGATCGCTATTGGATTATGGCAATATTCCCTAACTGTCCTCATTTTGTCCAAAAATGGCTAGCTAGTAAGGGGACACCTTGCCTGGGACGCTTCGATATCTAACCATATTGAAAGGGGGTCCTCACAGGCCCAATCATTCATGTAGGATAAACGCAAGCTTAGTTGGTAGCTTTATTGTCCAGGAGATCCCCTCCCTCCAATTTGTGAGGCAATTGCAGTTTAGCTAATTTAGTAAGGGGACGCTTACAATGCCAAATAAAAGAGCTGAACCAGCCGTTCAGTCTCCTCAATATTTGCTTATTGAAAATCAGGGGGAGCATCCGTATAGGGTATAGCAAACGGGGGAGAATATTCATCTTAATAAGCGTTATCTGACCCAACCACGAGACTGAAGCGCCTCCCACCTTTGATGGTCTTGTTTGATTTTGTCAAATAATTGAACAAAATTGGCTTTGAACAGCCAATCCAGAAATGGAATAATGAATATGCCCAGATACACAAAACCTCTCTGTGACCACTTAAATGGGAATTGGGATTCGCCCTCAAGACCTAACACCTTCATTAAAACTACACATTGGTATGGCCTCTGATTTCACAAAATTAATCTTGTTCCCTGAAAAGGCGCCAAATGCACAGACGCATTGTATCAGGCGAGGCACTGAAACTGCTGGATTTGACAAAAAAGTTAGGACGTTGTCCACATACAACGAAGCCTTGTGTAATTTTAACCCCACTTCTGGAGCTGGTATATTAGGATCCCTATGAATGGCCGTTGCCAGTGGTTCAATCATGAACATAAAGAACAGTGGCAAAAAGGGGGCTGCCAGCTGCCCCTAAAAATGTTAAAATTGTTTGATCGCACCCCATTGGTGATGACCACAGTGAAAGGGTCACTGTAGAGAACCTTTACCCATCTTATAAAGACTTCACCAAACCAAACCTCTCCAGAGTACAGAAAAGTTATAGCCACTCAACTCAGTCAAATGCCTTCACTTCATGTAGAGAAATCACCAATCTCTGTCTTGACTGTTGTTGACATGATTGAATTACATTAAGCAGCCTCCTAATATTATTGGAGGATCTGCGGCCCTTTATTAGATTAGATTTACAGTGTGGAAACAGGCCCTTCGGCCCAACAAGTCCACACCGACCCGCCGAAGCGAAACCCACCCATACCCCTACATTTACCCCTTACCTAACACTACGGGCAATTTAGCATGGCCAATTCACCTGACCCGCACATCTTTGGACTGTGGGAGGAAACCGGAGCACCCGGAGGAAACCCACGCAGACACGGGGAGAACGTGCAAACTCCACACAGTTAGTCGCCTGAGTCGGGAATTGAACCCGGGTCTTCAGGCGCTGTGAGGCAGCAGTGCTAACCACTGTGCCACCGTGAAGCTTGTCTGATCCTCTTTAACAATAGAAGATAACACTGTCTTTAGCCTTAATGCGAGAGTTTTAGAAAGGATTTTAAAGTCCACATTTACGAGTGAAATGGACCTGTACGAAGCACAGTCCTTTAGGACCTTCCCTTTTTTAAGAATAAGTGAAATATTGGCCTGTCTTAGAGATGGTGAGAGTCAATCATGGTTGTATGAGTCATTAAACATATTGAGCATCGGGCCTGACAGTATGCTTATAAATTCCTTATACAATTTGCTGGGAAATCCGTCAGGATCAGGTGCCTTTCTACTCTGAAGCTGCTTCACTGCTTCCTGTACCCCTTGCTCTGATAAGGGGGCACTGAGAAAAGACTCTTGCCCGGCGCTCCAGATCCTTAAAAAAAAATTCAATTTTGGCCCACCCCTCCTCATAACCCTCAGATTGGTATAATTTAGAGTAAAATTTCTGGAATGCCACATTAATCTTTTCACAGTCACATATTACCTTCCCAGACTCTTCCCTAATCACCCTAATGACTTGTGGGGCACTCCTTTTCCTGACAAGATATGCTAAGTATTTGCCTGGCCTGTCACCATGCTCGTATAACCTTGGCTTTGGAAAGGTAAGCTCCATCTTTGCCGTCTGCGTGAGCATAGAATTCAGAGCAGACTGCAGCGCTGTAATCCAACGAGGGCCTATCAAAGTAAGCCTTCTCGGCTGCCTTCAACTGAGCTTCGAGGAGACGTTGCTGCTCACCCTTCTGCTGCTTTCCACTGGCAGAATAGGAAATAACTAACCCCCGGCATAGGCCTTGGCAGTTTCCTAAAGGACGTATAGATTATTAATCCTGAGCCTGAGTTAATGTCTAAGAACACCCGAGATTCCCTAGAGAAATACCCCACAAGCTTATTATCCTTGAGGATAAAGAAATCCATTTGTCACTGTCTCAAACCCACTGTAACATCCTTAATCTTAAACAACAGCTACACTGGAGCATGATAGGAGATGGTAACATTCTGAATCGTACAAGATGCCACCAAGTCCAGGATTGCCAGAGGGGTCAGAAAAAAAATCAATCCTGGAGTGACATCTGTGTGGATTGGAAAAAAAAGTAAAATCCCTGCCTGTAGGGTGGAGACGCCTCCAGACATCCACCAACTCTAATTCTACACACAGATCCACTAGTTGTTTAGCTTGAACAGCGGATATAGGGGGGCCTTTGGGCAACCTGTCTACTGTGGGATCCATAAGACAATTAAAATGTCGCCCTATAATGATATGCCAGGACTCGAAACTCATCAGTTTAGAAAACACATCTCCCAAAACTTTAAGGGGATGAGCTGGACAGCAATAAACATTTAAAGCATCATATTCATCCCCATTTATCAAGGTTTTAAGAATTACAAACCTCCCGTATGTATCTTTAACACACTCCAGTGGGCGGCACGGTGGCACAGTGGTTAGCACTGCTGCCTCACAGCGCCTGAAGACCCGGGTTCAATTCCCGACTCAGGCGACTGACTGTGTGGAGTTTGCACGTTCTCCCCGTGTCTGCGTGGGTTTCCTCCGGGTGCTCCGGTTTCCTCCCACAGTCCAAAGATGTGCGGGTCAGGTGAATTGGCCAAGCTAAATTGCCCGTAGTGTTAGGTAAGGGGTAAATGTAGGGGTATGGGTGGGTTGCGCTTCGGCGGGTCGGTGTGGACTTGTTGGGCCGAAGTGCCTGTTTCCACACTGTAAGTCTAATCTAATCTCTATGACTCTGTACTCAATGCATTGAGATTTCTCCTAACCAATATAGCCAGTCCCCTACTTCTGGTATTAAATGATGAAAAGTAAACCCAATCAAAGCTGTAGTTTCAAATGCTCCCTATCATCCAAGTGTGTCTCCTGTTACAAAGCAATATCCACCTTCTCCTAAGACTCAAAAGTACCTTCTTCCTCTTAAGTGGTGAGTGACTTCCCTTAATATTCCAGATACACCATTTAATCAAGTCATTAGCCATAACCTTCTGCAGTAACATTTAAATTCCAGAGAGGAGGAACTCAGACCACAAATTGCTGAGCTTTTAAAACCACTGCATTTAACAAACCTACAAAATGATCAAAGATTAAAAAACAACAAAAATCAAAAAACAAACCAACATATAAAGCTCCAATGGACCTGAATAGGGGAACTCACCCCCTGCCCAAAAGGGGCACCTGTCCATCCCAAACAACCCATATGTAGGCATCTAGCCATCCCAACCATTTTCCCTCCTCCTAGCTAGAGCCGCACCATAAACACAAGCAGAAAAGAAAGTAAATACACCATAGAATAGCAATGTGACTAAAGAAAAAAAAGTTAAAGAAAAAAAGAGATAAATACCCAACCCATCCTTTTGTATAACTTTGAAATTGAAAGTACACATCTCAACCGCCGCCAACATCGTTGAAAGCTACTTATTACTGATAAAAAAAAAGAAAGCTCCAACCGGACTCCCTCTCTTTTTTTAGAAAAACAATAAAGGTATACCCAAACAAAACTACTATTTGTACATACTATTGTTCAGATTATTGTAATTTGTCCACAAAGTCTCTTACCATCTCCGATGTGTCAGATGTACGGATTCATTGAAGGTGATTCCGAAGCACTGCCGGATACCTCAGAGAGTACTGAATCCTAAGCTCCCTCAGACTTCTCTTGACACTGTCCATAAGATTTTCTTTTCTGGATCACTGCCACTGAGAAGTCCTGGAAGAACATGACCTTAAGAGCCCTTGTAAATTCGGGCCTTCTGATCCTTCCCCTGGATTCTGGAAGATTCTGTCCTTATCTCTAGAGTGATGAAACTGCACCAGGAGAGGACGAGGACTTTGGCCCAAGCCTGATCTCCACGCCAGGACCTGGTGTGCCCTCTCGATCTTCAAGCCTCTCATGCCAACCTTCAAGATAAGGAATTTCAGCAGCCGATCCTCAATAAATTCCGCAGGCCGCTCACCTTCCTTAGCCTCAGGTAGACCGATGATCCGTATGTTTTTTCTCCTGCCCCTGATCTCAAGATCATCCACTTGGTCACGCAAACTACTTGTATCTCCAGGGACTTGGATTCTATCCTTGGAGGAACTAGCATCAGCTTTCACCACTGTGACTCTGCGCTCAACCTCATTCATCCTGTTTTCCAGGTCTCCCAGCTACTGTTCATGCTTCTGCAGCATGATAGAAATCAGATCCAGCTTCTCCTCAATCTACTGCCCCAACATCTTGCAAGATTTTGTGAGCTTGTTCACCAGGGCCTGATAGGTAATTGTGTCCGAGGATCCTGCAGGCTGGGTCATTGGCCCAGCCTTGGATGCTCTTCCTCCCTTCTTGGGCATCTCTGGATGGCAAGAAATGCAGGTAAGTTAACTTCTCAGTTTCCTGGGACTCCACGACATGTCTAGAGTCCCAGGATATCACAATGGTCCAGGATGGGCAGGTTAAAAGTTCGTCCCACTTGTGCTGTGGTGCGGAGCTCTGCAACGCGATCCTCTTAGATCGCCGCCATCTTGGATTCCCCGCATGGTGTTTATCTTAGAACATTTAATCTCCATATTGTAAATGGCTTGTTATGGCATTTTTTTGTCTGAAGTATTCTCAGCGCAATATTTTTATGCTTTTTGTTTCCTGGTTGTCGAATTCATATTATCTTAGATTAAGTGTCTTCTGTTATTGTTTCGTAGTAGTTCTCATTTTGAACATAATAGCTCTTTATTAGTTTTTGGAAGCTGTTCAATCTTAACTTCCCACCATAAATCGACCCACTGTATTGTATTTATTTATGCTGGGAAATGTGATCCAAAATGATTAATTGCCTGAATCTCAAAAAAGAAACTGTCAGAAGGAGTATATTGTCCACAGTGTCTGTCAGCCCAATTTCCTTCTTACTTTTGGGTGTTTGAAGGAACTTATGATTGTCCATATGAAGTACGAGCTTGTAAGTTTTCAATAAATTAGAGCTGTACATAACAGTTTCAATTTAACTGGTAAATTCAAGATAAAAATAATCTTTTTTCTCACTGCATCCAAATATTTGTATCCAAGATAAATTTCTGTGTTATACATCTCTTCTGGATAGCTGATTTAATTGTTGAAAAATGCAAAACTTGATCGTACCAAGAGTGGTTCCTTGAATCCAATACACATTACTTATTCTGTCTGAAGAGTAATTGTATATCCTATAACCAAAATGTGCTGCCCACATTTCTCCCCCCTGGCAGGCGCTTGTGGCTATTTTAACAGTTTCCTCGCATGTTTTATTCAACTTGTACATTTTGTAAGTAAAATACCAAAGTATTCAAATGCTTAAAGCAAAATAAAAATAGTAAATGCTGGAGAGGCTCAGCAGGTCTGACAGCATCTGTTGAGAGGAAGAAAAAAAGTTAGTGTTTCAAGCCCTGTTAGACTGTTCTTCAGAACTGAAAGAAGCTGGATAATGGTTTTATGTTGTCGATAGACAATAGGCAGAGCATGCGGAGCAAATTGTAAAAGTACTGAGAGAAAAGGACAAAGGTAGTGATGGTGGTGGTGAAGTAGAGATAGATATGTAAAATATTGTTAGCTGTGAAAAGAAGAAAATGTATCTCATCTGCTGAGACCAAAGCCAATGTGACACAAAGGTCAGCAGAGGGTGGAGATGTAAAAAGAAATAAAGTACAGAGATCATATTCTGATGTTGTGGAACTTGCTTCTGAGAAGATGTAATGTGCCTCGGCAAAAAAATGAGATATTGTTCCTCTAACTTGTAGAAGGTTATAGACTAAATATTAGTATGGGAGCAAAGCAATTTATTGAAAAGGCAAGCACTGAAAGATCAGGATTATTCTTTTGAAATGTGCATTTGTGTTGTTACTATCATCAGTTGGAAATGTCAGCTATAGAATAGCATGTGCTATCTAATAATTGGTATGACACAAAAGTTATTGTTTCTGCATTGATCCTCAAGAAATTGTGTGTAGATTTCTGATTGAAGTGTTCAACAGCATGGTGTCACTGATCCAGATCAAGCTCTGCTGTAGATTCTCTTCCTGTGTCAGTGGTGTGTGACTCAGACTGAATGCTGGAGTTCACAGCAGGTCAGACAGCATCCATGGACAGAGAGAAAGCTAACATTTTGAGTCTAGGTAACTCTTGATCAGAGCTGCAGTGATGTGTAGAAGGGTCTGCATTTATGCTATAGTTGGGTGAGGGCGAAGTAGGGAGGTGGGACAGTGGGTGTTGGATTCTGTTGGAGAAAAGATGTTGATGGTTCAGATTGAGTGATCGGAATGTGAGAATGTGTGACTCAGAGTCTGAAGAAGTAGTCTGAACATCTTCACTTTTATGGGAGTTGACACATTTCCTGACATTCAAAGATATAAAGAACTGAACATTTGTGCCATTTGCAAATATTTTTCAAGCTCTTCAAGATTGATTCTTTTTTCTAAATACTTTGATGGAATGGCAAGGTAGGGGCCATGCTATCACTTTTTGCCTATCCCTAAATGACTTTGAAGGTCTATTATGACAGGGCATTGAATCCCTCTGTTAATTAAACCAAACACCCAGAAAAGCTCACCTTGCCTCATAACCGGTTAAAATATGAGTGACTGAGAACTCCCAAATTCCACTATTTAAATTAAATAATATCAATTTATTCTTTAACTCTAAAAGTGAACATTAAACAACTATTTACAACTCTAAGCAACCCTCCATCCCGTTCTCTTAAATGCTTATTATCTACCTTCAACTCTATAGCAATGTACTTTTCCAGTAAAACACTTATTAAAATTACATCAACTTAATTTCAAGACCATATAGCGGCTGTCATCGTCAGTGTCTTTATTTGTTCTGCCTGAAGATCTCCCGGCGTCGTATGCTTTCTTTTACTGCAAATATGTTTCATATGGAAAGATACCTTTGATAGAGAGTGTTTCAATGGCAGTTGTTCTGCCTGACTTTCAAAAATACTTGCTTTTTAATACCCTCAACACTGATTCGGTATTGGCAAAATAATACATTCAAACTCTTTTGGGTTTTAGTATCCTGGGGCATAATTTAAACTGATTAGTTAAATTCGAATTGTTGTCAAAACAATAAACAACTCAGGTATCTATTTCGCAGCCAAATGTTATATTTTTTCAATTTTCCAGTACATTCTGAGACTGCTCTTGTAAGCGCTCAGTGCAGAATAGCATTCACACTCTCTTAAAGGTACAGTACACACTTTCAACTTCAAAACAGCCATTTCATAGGGCGATTAAAGAGTCAACCCATTTCTGTGTGTCTGGAGTCACATGTAGGATAGTAGATTGTCTTTGCTAAAGGCCATTTATTGACCCGTGGGTTTTTACAATAGTCAATGATAATCCCATTGTTCACTATTTCTGGGACTAACTTTTAATTTCCATACTTGCTAACTGAATTCAGATTCCACTTGATGTTATCGTGGTATTTGAGCCCATGCTTCTAAACCATTAGCGTTGGTCTCCCGATTACTAACCGAATGACATTACTGCTATGCCACTATCACCCTAATTGTGAAACAATTGGTGTGACATGATCTGGTGAAAATCACTGAAAACAACAAATGCTGGAGATCACAGCGGGTCAGTCAGCATCCATGGAGAGACAGCAAGCTAACATTACAAATAAAGAGAGAGAGAGAGAGAGAGCTGTTGTTCTTTAGGCAAGTCAATACTATCTCACATATTTCAAAAATGAAATTATCTTATTATATCCCCAAACTGTGCCATGTGGCCTCTATCTGAAATTTCTCCGGACTGTAAGACTCTATCCAATCTCTTTGCTCCTTGCAAGTGCAATATTGTTGCTATTGAACTCCATGCATTTTCCTTAGCAAAGTGTTCTTTATTTAAAAACTCAAGACATACTTACGTGGCTCAATATAGTCTATTAAAAATAATATTTAGATCACATCACTTCATAACAGTAGCCTGACTGATCCATCTGTAGAAATAACAGAAAGACCCATCTGTTGCGAATATATATGTGCATGACTTGTCACGCCTACCCACTGATCTTGGTAACACAGTGCTTTCACAAGCAGCTGGTTATTGGAGATTTGAAGCCAATCTGCCTGATATTAGGACAGGTATAGTTAGCATGCAGGATACGACTGCCACAGCCAGCAAATATAGCACTCAGTTACATCTTTATTGCCTCGAACTTTTCTGCAGAATGCGTTACTGAGTGGAAAGATGTTTGTGGACTTCTTTTGTGGACCTGCGCACTGATATCTGCACCATTTGATTTCTTCTGTCTTTAGTCTGTTAGATTTCTGTTCCACATTCTGACAACTCATTATATTCATATACATCTTTATAAAATTTGCAATCTAATTTTCTAGGCCATGACACGTGCTCTTTGAACATATTCAAATCTGCAACTAGTGTTGCTTCTTAATCAGAACTGTGAGCTGAATGTGGATACTTGTGTGTAAACAGGGCACTTCTTTCGAGCAATAGTGAAATATTCTGGTGCTGAAAATCTGAAATATAAACAGAAAATGTGGGAAGTACTCAGGCAATATCTATAGGGAAACATGTTAGTTTTTTTAGATTTGATGAATGATCAGCAACCTAAAATGTTAAAACTTTGGGTTGGCATACATCAATCTCTCACCATTCAGGTATAAAGTGCATCTACATCACAAACCTTTGTGTTTGGAATAATCATAGCTGTTTCCATTTAATGCTATATTGCTAGTTTGGTCTCTGAGGCACTGTGCCTATCTGATTTTTACTTGTAGCTTTGCTGGACCTCTGGTTGTATTTCATGATAGCCTCATTTGGTGGCCTGGGTACATTTCCTCTCGTGTTTGCATTATAGTGATGATGAAATGTGGGATTGCAGGTACCAAGTTCACTGAGAACCTGATTCACTCATCCAATAAAACAAAATATACCAAACTTTTAAAAAAACACAGTTTCCAAGGAGGAATTTTAAAAATGCTCATCTTCTGAACAGAAAAGTAAGCTGCCATTTCTTGAAATCTAAAATAAGAACAAAGAATGGTAGAAATAGAACAGGGTAAAAAGTGAAGTCTGCAGATGCTGAAGATCACAGTTGAAAATGTGTTGCTGGTTAAAGCACAGCAGGTTAGGCAGCATCCAAGGAACAGGAAATTCGACGTTTCGGGCATACGCCCTTCATCAGGAAGCCCTGATGAAGGGCTTATGCCCGAAACGTCGAATTTCCTGTTCCTTGGATGCTGCCTAACCTGCTGTGCTTTAACCAGAAATAGAACAGGACCAAGGCAGAAAGCAGATTAATGCCTCAAATGCAAGAGTTCTGAGAAAGCATTTCACACCTGTTTTGGGAGTGGTGGAGATGGAAGAATAGCCCACCATCAAGGGCAGATCTGTATCCACTGAAATAGTTTATTTAACTGGGATTTTGGCCACAGTACAACCTTTCTACATTGATTTAAGTGTTGGCAGAATCTCTTTTAATTGTGATAAACAACAAGCATCAGTGTGAAGCAACCTTTCTTCGCCACAAGCCTATGTCATTGCCTTAAAATTATTTTCTGGTAACTATCATACACTCCCTAAGTGATTGCATCATAGAAAGAAATCTTTCCCCAACTCAACAATGGTTACTTTAACACTGATGCTCCTTCAGTTCAGATTCTTCGAGTTGGCTCTTCGTCACAAAGGTTTGACATAGCTTTAATGTGGGTCAACTGTTGCGTTGCTGAAACATGGGAATAAATGTGGAGATCTAACTCAACAGACACCTGATCCCCAAAATCTGAATTGAACAAGCACCAACATAAACACCTGGTATGGTGAAAAATAGCTAATACGTGGTATTGATTTCCACACAAACCACACAATATTGTTAAAATGACAGTCAAAATAGATTTTTATAATAATGTCTCTGAGTGACTGAATTTACAATCTGGTAATCACTGCTGGGTGACAACAACAATTTTGTGCAAATCTTTACCCAACTAACCTTTGTTTCTAGTAAGTAAAATTTAATGTCGTTTAACTATTTTCACCTGTTGTGTATTACACTCTACCAGAATTTGTGTGTTCCATTTCTAACTATAGGAAATAAACATGTAAAAGGTAAAGAACATTTAATAATTAAAAGCATAGTATGATCAGGTCAGCTGACATCATGTGACAGGTATAATAATTTTAGATAAATTAAAATAATATGTTTTATTTTCTTAATGACTTTGCTTTGTGTTTCTTTGTTCATTTACTTTTATTATTTTTAATGTTTATCTAGTGCAAGTCTTTAAACTCTCATTAAATGAGAAAATTAAGTTGCCAGCACTGTGCATTTCATGTCCATTTAGTTTCTGAGCATGTCACTCAAAAGTTCATTCAATTCAAAGCTATGAACATCTGAGAAAGGCAAAGGAGAAGAAAAATAAATATCGTAAAGTCTAATTTCCTTTATTCAGCAAAAATATTTAAACATTTTAAAAAATGTTTGGCTAGTTTGGCCTAAATTTCTATTTCCATCCAAATCTGCTAATAGAAGTGCACCTTCTTTCAAACTGATTGACAACAATTGATAAGCTCCATAGAATGCTGTACTACTCTGATTTAACTGTACTGGAATTGTATAGGTCATACAGCACAAGCACGCACTATATACTATACTTGCCAAAAGGTAATGGACAGGCTGTCTCTTCTTTAATACTGTTTATTAGCTAACATCTGGAAAAGCTGCTTGCTCTGGCTGAATTCCAGATAGGGGGGAGGGTGTATATTCTTTTCAGCATGTTATAAAATACTTTCTAGACACTGTTCCTTTTCTGGTGGTCTACACAAGCTACCTCAAAACTACCACAATTGGATCAGGCTCAGTTTTAATCTCATATGTGATGTTTAATCTCAGAAGTAAGAAAATGGTATTCCATGGTCAATTTAAGAAGAAAATGCATGTACAGACCAATGTCCTGTTTCTATTTTACTGAAGAATTTAAGCACAAACATAATAGGTTGTAAGATGAATCCTCACCATTGCTCATCATGGCACCTGGTAGATATACTAACACTATCCATTTTCCTGGTGAGGTCCACAGGAACAGCTTGATCTAGTGTGGAAGAGGAAAATTACTTGGCAGTCTAGTGAATAGAGGCACTTATCTTTTTTTTATTCACCCATTGGATGTGGGCACCACATTTATTGCCTGTCCTTCGTTGCCCTTCAGAAGGTGGTTCACAGAGACCATTCCCTCCATGACTCCCTTGTTAGGTTCACACCCCCCATCAACCCACCCTCCATGCCCAGCACCTTCCCTTGCTGTCACAGGAGGTGTAAAACCTGCAGCCACACCTCCCCCCAACCTTCATCCAGGGACTCAAATGATCTTTTTATATCCGGTGGAGATTTTCCTGCACATCCACCCACCTCATCTACTATTGTTATCAATGTGGTCTCCTCTACATCAGGGAGACAAGACACCAACGCGTGGACCATTTCAGGGAACATCTCTGACACATGCACCAAACAATCCTAAACTTCCTGTGGCCGATCACTTCAACTCCCCCTCCCACAGAATACTATTGCAAGTCCTGGGCCTCCTCCACCACCAAATCCAAGCTACCTGACAACTGGAGGACGAATAACTCATCTTCTGCCTTGGGACCCTTCAATCATTTGGCATCAACATGGAATTCACCAGTTTGCAAATCTCCCCTACCCCCTCATCCCAGATCTGACCCTGCAACTCGGCAGTGACCTCTTGACCAGTCCTACCTGTCCATCTTCCTTCCCACCTATCAGCTCACCTCCTCTCCCCAACTATCACTATTACCTTCCACCTGCTTCCTCCTATTGCCTTACCAACTATCTCTCCACCCCCCCCCCCCCCCCCCCCCCCCCGACCCACCACCACCTCCTGTTTATCTCTCAGCCCTCTTCTCCCTCCACATTCCTAATGAAGGGCTTATGCCCGAAACATCAACTCTCCTGCTCCTTGGATGCTGCCTGATCTGGTGTGCTTTTCCACCGCCACAGTTCTCGACTTCAGAATGTAGTGGTGAGCTACTTTCTTGAACTCCAGGATTTTGACCCAACGACAGTGAAGGGGCGACAATAGTTTTCCAAGTCAAGATGGTGAGTGGCTCAGAGGAATACTTGGTGGTGTTCCACGTCCTTGTAGATGGAAGTGATTGGGGGTTTGGAAGGTGCTGTCTAAGGATCTTTGTTGAATTTTTGCAATGCACCTTGAAGATAGTACACAGTACTGTTATTAAGTGTAGTGGTGGAGGGCGTGGATGCTTGTGGATGTAGCACCAATCTGGTGGGCTACACCTGGATGGTGTTAAGCTTCTTGTATGAGTGGGGAGTATTGCATCACAACCCTGATTTGTGCCTTGTAGATGATGAACGTGCTTCGGGGAGTCAGGATATAAGTGACTCTTTGCAGTATTCCTGGTCTCTGAACTACTCGGGTAGCCACTTCATTTAGTTGAGTTTCTGGCCATGGTAACCCGGAGGATGTTGATAATGGAGGATTCAGTAATGTTAACACCATTTCATTGTATCTTTTTGGAGATGGTCTTTGCCTGGCATTTAAGTGATGTGTATGTTACTCGCCACTTTTCAGCCCTAGCCTGAATATTGTCCAGATCTTGTTGCATTTGAAGATAACTGCATCAGTATCTAAGGAGTTGCAAATGGTGCTCGACATTGCGCAATCATCAGTGAGCATCTCTACTTCTGATAGAGGGAAGGTCATTGATGAAACAACTGAAGATGCTTGAGCCTAGGATACTACTTTGAGGAACTCCTGCATTCATGTTCTGGATCTGAGATGACTGCCCTCCAACGAACTCAACCATCTTCTTCTGCGCTACGGTATGACTCCAACCAGTATAGAATTTGCCCCCGATACCCAATGATTTCAAATTTGCTTGATGTGTAGACATTGGGAAGTTGGAAGCATATATGTTAGGGTCTAAAACAAAATCTAGTTTATTGTGTAATAATAACAATGTACAATTTTCATAAGTGCAATTGTTACAAGTTACACTGTATAAGCTACTGATGTGATAGCCAAAGAATTGGAAGATTCGGCCCAATGTCTAATTTGTCAGTTTTGGTGAGTTTTGTGGAAGGTTTCTCTTTATGAAGTCTCAAGAGGTTTCTTACTGTATTTTGCCAAATGTACCCCAGTAATTAACTAACCTGTCCATGTGGCAATCCCCTTGTAGCCTACTTCTACCACTCACCAAACGTGAAACAACTTGCCACTTTTGGGATATCCTGGGATGGACTGGCATATCCTTGTGCTGGTGCCATCTTTAAAAGGCCACTGTGAATCTGGAGAAGCTCTGTCAGTCTGGTGCTGCCCTGCATGGTTTCTGTGGAAACGAGTGTATCACGCAGGTTATATTGTCACAGGATGCTGGAAATGGATTTCATCACAGCCATCCCTCTGGATATGCTCCGCCAGCATTTGCAGTTTTCCCAACACATACACCACTTTACATTTCTGTACATAGAGGCATCTTTGCTAATTCTTTCTCATCTAACAGTGAGACAGCATTTTGTAGTCTGTCTGCATAAGTACTTTCAGGCATAGTTTATATTCTGAAAATCTCTTACAAACCTATGTTCCATCAAATCTCCCTTGGTCTTCTCCACTACAACGACAGTCTCCAATCCTTCCTCTTAACTGAAGTGTCTCATCCATGAACCATTCTTGTAAATCTCTTCTGCATTCCCTCCAATGCATTGACATCCTTTAGCGTAGAATCCAGTGCTGCACACAGTGCTCTACCTGATGTCTAATTAGTATCTCAAATCATTCATCGTAACATCTTGCATTTGTTCTCTGTCTTTCCAGTTTTCCCTTCCTATGTCATTGGTTCCAACGTGTACAACGACATCCTGCTGTTCCCTCTCCATTTTGAGGACATTCTGCACTCTCTCAGAGATATTGTTGATCCTGGCACAAGGGAGGCAACGTACCATTCTGATTTTTTTGCTGCTGGCTGCAGAAATGTCTGTCTGTGCATTACCTATCACAATCGATCGCTTGGAACCTGATGTACTCCTCATTATATTAGACCCAGTCTCGGTACCAGAAACTTTGCTGTTCATGCTACATTCCCCTGAGAATCCATCACCCCCTACATTTTCCAAAACAGCATACTTGTTTGAAATGGAGAAAGCCACAGAAGACTCCTGCACTACCTGCCTACTCCTCCTACCTGTCCTGGAGTTAACCCATCTATCTGACTGTATCTGCGGCTTTTCTCTCTTCATATAACTGCCATCTATCACACCCCCTCACTCTTGTAAATTCCTTATTGCCTCTAACTACTGCTCCAGCTGATGCATGCGATCTGATAGGATTCACAACCAAAGACACTTGCTGCAGATATATTCATCAGTAACATGGAAACTCTCCCTAAACTCCCACATCTGACAGGAAGAGCAAATCACTCTATAAAGGCCATCTTTGCTTTTTGCACAATCTACGGACCCAGAAAATAGCACCGTCTTTTTGTGCTAAAAAATACAGTGCTCCAGGCTAGCTCATTACTTATGGTTTATATTTTTAAAATTTAATCAAGAGACAGATCTCAACAAAGCATATAAGCATGAAAGAACCCACACTACTCACTACTGTAGACTTAGAGCAAGGTTATACTTAAAAACTATGCAGTTACCTGTTCCTGTGCTATGACTTCTCCCACGCAGGTTCCTCCAAGGTTAGTTATGAATTGTTTGAATACTTGTTTGAAATGGAAAAAGCCACAGAAGATTCCTGCACTACCTGCCCACCCCTCCTACTTTTCCTGGAGTTAACCCATCCACCTGACTGTATCTGTGGCTTTTCTCTCTTCCTACAACTGCCATCTATTATACCCCCTTGCTCTTGTAAATTCCTTATTGTTTCTAACTGCTGCTCCAGCTGATCCATGCAATATGATAGGATTCACAACCAAAGACACTTCCAGTAGACATATTCGTCAGTAATATGGAAACTTTCCCTAAACTTGCACATCTGACAGGAAGAGCATATCACTCTACTAAAGGCCATCTTTGCTCCTTCACAATCTACAGACTCAGAAAATAACAACGTCTTTTTGTGCTGAAAAAGACAGTGCTCCAAGCTAACTTAATACTTATGGTTTATATTTTTAAAAATTTAATCAAGAGACAGACCTCAACAAAACATATAATCATGAAAGAACACACACTATTCACTACTGTAGACTTAGAGCAAGGCTACACTTAAAAACTATGCGCTTATCTGATCCTGTGCTGTGAGCTCTCCCACACAGGTTCCTCCAAGGTTATTTATGAATTTCGCTCTTTGTTAATCTTTCCTAGACACACTCCAATGCCCAGAAATACTTGAATTCAGACAACAAGGGCAGTAACAGTGAAGGTTCACTGCTGTGTCAGTTAGCAGTGTAGGTTTCTTTCTCTTTCTCCCTTACTGACTATGTGGTCACTGCGTTTTGTCTGCTTTCTTCATTTTAAAAGTGCCGTTGTTTTGATCTTTTTCTCCCAAAGTTCCAAATCAATGCAACAGCATATCAAACAGTAATAGCTGCTCCTGGAATTCGAGGAAATCACCTCCAACACCTAAAATACCTCAAAAAAGGAGCAGCTCTTACAGCCGCATTTTTATCCATCCTCCATCTTGGATTACCCAGAATCCTTTGTAGATGATATATATATGATGAATTTCAAGGCTCCCAATACTGACACCTCAGGAACTTCTTTAAAACATTTTGCCAGCCCTGAATACACCCACTAGCTATAATTACCTCAAAGTAAAACCTGAATGCTCTGCAATTGCTCGGCTGATCTTTACAACTTTTTTTGAATTGTGTAATGTTTGCAATTCTTCAATCCTTCAATCTAAATCCAGGGCAGGTTCAAAGGTAATTGCCAGTGTCTCTGCAATTTCTGTTCCCACTTCTTTCAGTACTTCGGATGCATCTTATCCAATTCCAGTACCTTATCAACTTTCAAGTAAGGACAATTTTTTGAATACCGACTCCTTATCAATTTTAAACATTTCCAGCTACTGAGTATTCCTCCTCTGTCTCCATGGCCTGGACAACATCCATCCCATAGGTAATGACAGCTGCAAAGAATTCATTTTACACCTCAGCCATGCCTCTGGCCTCTAAATGTAAATTCCCTTTTTAGTCTCTAATCAACCCTGTTCCTCTGTTTATCACCCTTTACTGTCAATGTGCTTATCAAAGACTCTGGGATTTCTTTTTCTGTTAGCTGCCAGTCTTTTTTCATAATTCCTCTTAACTTATTGTATTTGCTACATCCCCTGTCTTCTCAGCCTTCTGGTTTCAGCTTGGTTCTCAACCATATTCAGGACATCACCTACTAGAAGCACAATTTTTCTTCTTTAACTTAATTTCTATCTCTTTTGTAATCCAGAGATTTGTTTGTCTGATGTTTCCCTTTAGAGGGAATATATTTGACCGTGCCCAAATCAACTCATCTTTGAAGGTCACTCATTATTCAACTACTGTTTTCCCACCAACCTTTGGTTCCAGTCTATCGAGCCCACCTGTGGCAGGGGTTTGAGAGCAGGTCAGTAAGTATAGAGACTGGGGAAGAGCTTGAGATTAAAGCAAATATAACTAAGAGAAAGAGCATTCAGGGGAGAGGTTGCTGAGTTCAGCAGAACTGCAAGCTTGGACTGTGTTTGCTTCAATGCAAGAAGTATAACAGGTTAGATGGATCGACTTAGAGTCTGGATTAATGCATGAAATTATAATTTGATGCTCTCACAGAGACATGGTTGAAAGAAGGACAGGATTCACAGCTTAAAGTTCCAGGATATTAATGTTTTAGGTGTGATAGAGGGGGAATTAAAAGAGGTGGGAGAGTTGCATTACGATTAGGGAGCATATCACATCTGCTTTGAAGGAGAACACTCTGCAAGGGATCTTGTAACGAGGCATTATAAGTAAAGCTCAGGAATAGGAAGGGTGCAATCTCAATGTTGGGATAGTACGACAGATCTCCCAGCTGCCAGTGAGAGATAGAGGAAGAGATATGTAATCAGATTCTGCAAAGAACATCCATCCTTCTTGTCTCAACCTGAGGATATTGAAGCTTTCAAGGATTACACTCCAGAGGCGGCAGCAGCTTCTGACCTGCCATGTCCAGCTGCTGCAACCCCGTCCACACCCTCCTCTCCACCCAAAGCTCCTGGCAGTTCTTATCCTTGCCACATGAAGGTGAGCAAACTATGAGTTCTTTATAGTTTTGTTTTATTCTGACATGAGATGTGGGCATCCCTGGCAATTCTGCCATTTGTTCCCATCCCTAATTGCTTCTGAGCAAATTTGAAGGACAGTTAAGAGTGGGTCTGGACTCATATGCTAGACCAGGTGAAGATGATTGGATAACAGTGAACCAGATGTGTGTTATGACCATAAGCAATTGTTGCCATTAAATGAGCATTTTTAAATTCCAGATTTTATGAATTCAAATTTCATCATGTGCCACGGTGGAATTTCCACATCCCTAGTAGAAACACAAAAACTAAATTTCTTTTCTTGAAAACCATCATCTTAAGTCTTTTTCCCTGACTTCCTCAGCTTGACTCCGACACAAGTGTGAGGAGCTCATGGATGTCTTTGGCATTAAGTTTGAGATCATTTCATCAGCTACTTCTGCTTTTCATTCCCTGATCAAACTCTAAGGTTTCCTCTTGCCCTATTTTTGAACTTAGGACTTTCTCTCTTTCATATCTCCCTTGTGCTCTTTCCAAACTTATCTTGCCTCTAGACTGCCTTCCTATTAGACTGCTGATCACCAGCTCTTTCTTCTTGGATCTGACTTGAATTGATAGTGTGAGTGTACTCTAACACTCAAATTGTCATCTTTTCAATTTGTCTGTTTGAATGCCTTGATTCACATTCCTGTCCCTACCACAACACCAAAACTGCCCTTTCCCAAAGTCTCACATTGCATTCTATCCAACTGTGTTCATAGTAAAGTATTCTTTCAGCGTGGCTTGTGCGTGGAAAATCATGTCTCACAAACTTGATTGAGTTTTTTGAAGAAGTAACAAAGAGGATTGATGAGGGCAGAGCGGTAGACATGATCTATATGGACTTCAATAAGGTGTTTGACAAGGTTCCTCATGGGAGACTGGTTAGAAAGGTTAAGTCACATGGAATACAGGGAGAACTAGCCAATTGGATACAGAACTGATTCGAAGATAGAAGACGGGAGGGGTGGTGGAGGGTTGCTTTTCAGACTGGAGGCCTGTGAGCAGTGGAATACCACAAGGGTCAGTGCAGAGTCCACTGTTTTTCATCATTTATATCAATGATTTGGATGTGAACATAGGATATATAATTAGGAAGTTTGCAGATGACACCAAAATTGGAGGTGTAGTGGACAGCGAAGGAGGTTACCTCAAATTACAACAGGATCTTGACCAGATGGGCCAATGGGCTGAGGAGCGGCAATGGAGTTTAATTTAGATAAATGCTCCATTTTGGAAAAGCAAAGCAGTGCATAACCAAAACACTTTATGGTAAGATCCTGGGGAATGTTGTTGAACAAAGTGACTATGGAGTGCAGGTTCATTGTTCCTCAACAATAGAGTCACAGGTAGATAGGGTAGTAAGGAAGGTGTTTAGTATGCTTTCCTTTATTGGTCAGAGCATTGAGTTTGGGAGTTGGGAGGTCACGTTTCAACTGTAAAGGATATTGGTTAGGCTACATTTGGAATATTGTGTGCAATTCTGGTCTCCTTCCTATTGGAAGGATATTGTGAAACTTGAAAGAGTTCAGAAAATGTCTACAAGGATGTTGCCAGGTTTGGAGGATTTGAGCTATTGGGAGAGGCTGAATAGATTGGGGCTGTTTTCTGTGGAGCGTCGGAGGCTGAGGGGTGACTTTGGAGAGGTTTATAAAATCATGAGGGGCATGGATAGGATAAATAGACACGGTCTTTCCCTGGGGTGGAGGAGTCCAGAACTAGAAGGCAGAAGTTTAGGGTGAGACGGGAAAGATTTAAAAGGGACCTCAGGGGCAATGTTTTCACACGTGGTGCGTATATAGGATGAGCTGCCAGATGAAGTGGTAAAGGCTGGTTCAATTACAGCATTTAATAGGCATCTGGATGGGTATATAAATAGGAAGGGTTAAGAGAGTTATGGGCTGGGTGCTTGCAAATGGGACTAGTTTATGTTGGGATATCTGGTCAGCATGGATGAGTTGGATTGAAGGGTCTGTTTCAATGTTGTACATCTCTATCACTCTGTGACTCTATATCGAATAACAGGGATGTCAGGTGGGTTATTTTAACTTCCCCCATATTGACTGGACTCTCTTAGTGCCGGGGTTTGTATGGGAAGTAATTTGTTAGGTGTGTCCAGGAAGGTTTTTTGAAACAGTATATGGACAGTCCAATGAAGGAGGGGACCTGGTATTGGGAAATGAGCCGGACCAGGTGATCAGAGCTTCAGTCGGAGATCATTGGAAATAATGTCCATAAATCCATAGGCTTTTGGATACTTATGAATAAGGGCCAGACTGGATCTCAGATGAAGTATTAAGTTGTGAGTAGTCCAACTATGACTGAATTAGGCAAGAATTAGAAAATGTGGACTAGCAGTGGCTGTTTGAGGGTAAATCTACATTTGACATATGGGAGTCTTTTAAAGACTAGTTGGTTAGAGTGCAGGACAGGCATGTTCCTGTGAAAATGAAGAAGAGAAATAGCAGTATTCAGGAACCTTGGATGACAGGAGAAATTATCAGCCTTGTCAAAATAAAAAGGAAGCATGCCTAAGGTCGAGGCAACTAAAAACAAATAAAGTCCCTGAAAATTATTGAGAAACTAGGATGGTGTTCAAACGAGGAGTTAGAAGGGCTAAAAAGATCCAGGAAATGTCTTGGCCAGCAGGGTTAAGGAGAATATCAAGACAATTTATCCATATATTCGGAGCAAAAGCACGCATATTAGCAACGTTTAAGGCAAATCTTGATTGATACATGAATGGGAGGCAAACCAAAGGATAGAAACCACATATGGGCAATAAGTAGCAGGTCCAAATAAGGAATAGGAATTGATGTAGGCTTATTGGACCAAAGAGTCTGTTCCTGTACCATAATGTATCATATTGTCCCTCTATTCTTGCCTATTGAAGTTCATATTTTGCCAGTTTATTTTTACTCTTGACAATGATTATTCTTACTGTCGATCAATGTCATTTTCTACTGTCATCCTAAAGCTTAGATACAATGATCACAGTTTCCTAAATGTTCCTCCATTGTCACATGATTTATTTGGCCCACCTCATTCCCAAAAACCAGGTCAAGTAATGTGCCTCCTTCCTGTTGGACTAAACCTATACTGCTGTGGGAAGTTCTCCTGAACACAATCTAGGAATGCAAATTCCTCACTGCTTTTTACGCAGATGATATATGATAATTAAGCTCACCCAGTATAGCTATTGTACAATATTTATACCATTCTGTATTATAATTGCAGATTTATTCTCCCACTAGTTTATGGTCTATATATTGCAATGATCAATGTAATTGCACTCTAGCTATATCTTAACTCTAGACAAATAGATTCTGTAATGAACCCTCTGAAACATTCTCTTTCTCCAGTACTGCAATGCTCTCCTTAATCAAAAAAGCCAATCCTCCATTTGGTTTTTTTTTTGCTTTCCTTTTCCTTACATGTACATTTTCTGAACATGTAACCAAGTGTATTGAATATTCAGATCAGCTTTTCCTAAGCAAGGCCTCAGATATCACCACTTCTATGTTCTTGATTTTGGAAAAACATCCTCCTGATGTTGGTTCCAGTGCCATTCCTGCATCTTCTTGAGAAGCTACCTGAAAGGATCTGTCATTGTTACCAGATGAAACAAATGTTTCACCAAATTGTTTACCATCCCGTAACAGTTATTGCAGATCGTGAACTAATTTTAGATTGGGAACTCCGTGATGGTCTTTGTTTTCTGTAGTTCTGCCATTATTCTGTAATGATTGACAATGCATCCCAAGAAGAGAATAAATTCCTTGGAAACTTCACAAATGTTGTTCAAGGTGGCCAGTTGAGCTTGTAGGCATTTTAAAACTGCATGCACCTTCTAATCATATTCCTTAACCATTGCATCAAATATCAGTATCTTATCCATGAGGCATATTATGTCTTGTAGACCATGTACAATATTGGACTTATTAAAAACCTGTATGCCTGAGGCAATCACAAAAAGCAGGCTGTTGAAGCAAATTTTCCCAGTTATAAATGTGGTGAGTGGTCTTGATGTCATATTCAGTGGTTCCTGCCAGAAAGCACCATTTGCACTGGGTGTTGTGAAAACTCTATTTTTTGATAGCTCAGCTAAACCAGCGTCAACTATAGACAAAGGGTGGATTTCTCTCACCATAACATTGTTGAGCTGCATGAGGTCGACACAAATTTCGAACCATTTGGTTTGGGTACGGTAATATGACCACCACTCAGGGAAATGGAATGCATTCTGGTCATCTCTTCACGTTGTTTCTCAACTTGTTTCATTAGCAAATGTAGAATCTCTGTGGTTGTGTAGATACATAATGGCTTACCATGCGTCTTTAGAGCTATGCGGTATACAGTGTTGAGCTCCCTAAATTACTCAGTAATTTAGGATACTCCATCAAAGACTTTACTGTTCAAAGTCATAGAGGTCTAGCACAGAAAAAGTTCTTCAGCCCACTGAGTCTGCACCAGTCAAAAACACCTTTGTAACTATTCTGATCCTGTTTTCCAGCACTTGACCCATAGCGTATATGCCTAACTAGTTCTCTATAGTTATGAGAGTTTCTGCCATGACCACTTTTACAAGCAATGAGTTCCATATTCCTGCCAACCTTTGAATGAAAAAAGCTTCCTCACATCCTATCTAAACCTCCTTCCCCTTACTTTAAATCTATACCCCTGCTCATTGATTCATCCAACAAGGAGAAAAGTTTCTCCTGCCAAACCCTGTCTGTGTCTATAATTTTATACATCTCAATCATGTTCGCTACCTCAGTCTCCTATGTTCCAAAGAAAACAACTCCAGTCTCACCAATTTCTCTTCATAAATTGAGAAACAAATTTGTAAGGAGATCTCAGTTATCTGTAACAATAATTGGGTGATTATGGTTGGGGATTTTAACTTTCCAATCATAGACTAGGACTGTCATAGTGTTAAGGGCTTGGATGGCGAGGAATTTGTTAAGTGTGTACAATAAAATTTTCTGATTCAGTATGTGGATGTACCTTCTAGAGAAGGTGTAAAACCTTACCTACTCTTGGGAAATAAGGCAAGGCAGGTGACTGAGATGTCAGTCGGGGAGCACTGTGGGGTCAGTGACCATAATTCTATTAGTTTTAAAACAGTGATGAAAAAGGATAGGCCAGATCTAAAAGTTAAACTTCAAAATTGGAGGAAAGCCAATTTTGACCACTTTAGGCAAGAACTTTCAAATGTTGATTGGGGGTGGATGTTTGCAGATAAGGAATTGGCTGGAAAATGGGAAGCTTTCAAAAATGAGACAACGAGCATACAGCTACGGTATGTTCCTGTTAGGGTGAAGGGCAACTATGGTAGGTGTGGGGAATGCTGGATGACTAGAGAAATTTTGGTCAAAAATAAGAAGGAAGCGTAAGTCAGGTATGGATATCAGGTATAGAATTGATTGATTCCCAAGAAGAGTATAAAGGCAATAGGGGTATACTTAAGAGGGAAATCAGTCAGGGCAGGAGGGCAGAAAGGGGTCATGAGATAGCTATGGCAAATAAGATTAAGGAGAATCCAAAGGAATTCTACAAGTATGTTAAGGACAAAAAAGTTATAAGGGAGAGAATAGGGCCCCTTAAAGATCAACAAGGCAGTCTTTGTGTGGAACTGTAGGAGATGGGGAAGATACTAAATAAGTATTTTGCATCAGTATTCACTGTGTGAAAGGATATGAAAGATAAAGAACATAGAGAAATATATAGTGACCTCTTGAAAAGTGTCTATATTACAGAGGAGGAGTTGCTGGACGTCTTAAAATGCATGAAGGTGGATAAGTGCCCGAGACCTGATCAGGGGTACCCTAGAATTCTATGGGAAGCTAGGGAAGTGGTTGCTAGGCCCCTTGCTGAGATACTTGTATCATCGATTGCCACAGGTGAGGTGCCAGAAGACTGGAGGTTGGTTAATGTGGTACCACTATGTAAAAAGGTGGTAAGGAAAAGCCAGGGAACTGTCGATCTGTTAGCCTGATATTGATATTAGGCAAATTGTTGGAGGAATCCTGAGCAAAAGGATGTACATATATTTGGAAGGGCAAGGGTTGATTGGTGTGTGGGAAACTATGTCTCACAAACTTGATTGAGTTTTTTGAAGAAGTAGTGAAGAGGACTGATGAGAGCAGAGCGGTGGATGCGATCTATGTGGACTTCAGTAAGGTGTTTGACGGGGTTCTTCATGGTAGATTGGTTAGCAAGGTTAGAACACACAGAATACAGGGAGAACCACCTATTAGGATACAGAACTGGCTCAAAGGTAGAAGACAGAGGGTGGTGATAGATGGTTGCCTTTCAGACTGGAGGACTATGACCTCAAGGATCGATGTTGGGTCCACTGCTTTTCACCATTTGTATAAATGATTCGGATGTGAACAGAAGAGGTTATTAAGTTTACAGATGACACCAAATTTGGAGGTGTCGTGAACAGCAAAGAAGTTATCTCAGAGTACAATGGGATCTTGATCAGATGGGCCAATGGGCTGAAGAGTGGCTTCTGGAATTCATCTTAGATAAATGAGGTGCTGCGTTTTGGGAAGGCAAATCATGGCAGGACTTATGCACTTAATGGTAAGATCCTGGGGAGTGTTGCTGAACAAAGACACCTTGGAGTGAAAGTTCATAGTTCCTTGAAAGTGGAGTTGCAGGTCAATAGAACAGTGAAGACATTGTTTGGTATGCTTTCCTTTATTGGTCAGTGCATTGAGTAGAGGAGTTGGGATGTCATGTTTCAGCTGTACAAGACATTGGTGCGGCCAGTATTGAAATACTAGGAGGTAGTGAGGACTGCAGCTGCTAAAGAGTCAGCTTTGATAAAGTGTGGTGCTGGAAAAGGCACAGTAGGTCAGGTAGCATTGGGGGCAAGAGGAGCAAGATATTCAGCATTTAGGCATAACCCTTCATCAGAACTCAATACTGCATGCAATTCTGGTCTCTCTGGTGTAGGAAAGATGTTGTGAAACTTGGAAGCGTTCAGAAAAGATTTCCAAGGTTGATGTCAGGGTTGGAGGATTTGAGCTAAAGGGAGAGGCTGAATAGAATAGAGCTATTTTCCCTGGAGCATTCGAGGCTGAGAGGTCACCGTATAGAGGTTTATAAAATCATGAGTGTCATGGATAAGCTGAATTAGCAAGGTATTTACCCTGGGGTGGGGAGTCCAAAACTAGAGGGCATAAGTTTAAGGTGAGAGTGAAAAGATTTAAAGGGGACTTAAGGGGCAACGTTTCCACACAAAATGTAGTGCATGTGTGGAATGAATTGCCAAAGGAAGTAGTGGAGGCAGGTACAATTACAACATTTAAAAGACATCCAGATGTGTATATGAATATGAACGGTTTAGAGGGATATGGGCCGAATGCAGACAAACGAGATTAGATTTATTTAGGATATCAGGTCGGCATGGACAAAGTCAACTGAAGGGTTGTTGCCATGCTATATATCTCTATGACTCTGTTGACCTTCCCTTACCATGCTGACTTTCTTGATTAATCGCTGCTGCTCCAAGTGCAGACTAATTCTGTGCCTCAGAATTGCTTCCAGTAGTTCCCCCACCATGGAGGTTAGACTGACTGGCCTGTAGTTTTCTGGTTTACCCCATGCGTCTGTCTTGAATAATAGTATCATATTGGCTTTCTTCCAGTCTTATGGCACCTCTCCCGTGGCCAGAGAAAAGCTGAAAATTATTGCTTAAGGCCCCTGCTATTTTTTCCTTGCCTTACTCACAGCCTGGGATTCATTTCATCTGGCCCTGCAGATTTATGTACTTTAAAGCCTGCCAGATCACTCAGAACTTGCTGTCTATCTGTGCTAATTTATTTACGTATATGACAGTCCTTCTCCTGATTTTTATACCCATATTTCCCTTCTTAACAGAACACTGACACAGAGCATTTAATTAGAACCCTACCTACGTCCTCTGACTCCATGCACAACTTACCACTGTGGTCCCTAATGGACCGTACTCTTTCCCTAATTACCCTTTCTCCTCCTTCCCCACTATTATATTAATGCTGCCCCCTCCAGACATCATGTCATCTCTGATGAAGAGTCATGTGGCCTTGAATCATTAGCTTGCTCTGTATCTAAGGATGTTGCCTGACCTGCTGTGATTTCCAGTATTTTGTGTTTTCAATATCCTTTTACCCTTAATGTAATTGTAAAATGACTTAGATTTTTCCTTTAGTTTACCTGCCCATATTCTTTAATGACACCATTTTTTGCTCTCCTAATTTTCTTTATCAGTTTCCACTGACACCTTCTATACTCCTCTAGGGCTTCCACTGTTTTGATCCCCTTGTACTCAACCTTTAGAAGAAAATGGAGGTCAAGACACACATTCCTTCTCAGGAGTTGAAAGTTTTGGTTATGAAATGTATGTAGTTCTCTACTATCTGACATGCCTTGTGTTGTAGAGTTGCTTATAACATATCTTTACTCTTAAATGCTGTACCTCAAGTACCATTTAGTTGCACAGGAATTGGTTATAGATGGTGTTACTCCACCCATGGAATGCTATCTAATAATACAGGTACACAATCCTTTACCCGAAATTCCGAAATCCAAGAAGTTCCAAAATCCAAAGTGTTTTTTGAGAAATTTTTTTCTCCATAACAAGGTTGTTTGGCGTGCACATAGTTAACCCAACTCCGCACCCACTCAACCCACGTCGCTCAGATGTGACATGGCAGCGTGGCCCAGCACTGGCAGGCGTCAATTCTGCCTCAGTGCTCATAGTACTCACAGGTGTGTCTGCTGTTCGGTAAGATTTTTTAATTTCATCGTTAAACTATGACTTACCCAGAAATCCAAAAAATTCTAAATTCTGAAAACTAGCTAGCCCCAAGGGTTTCGGACAAAAGATCGTGTACCTGTATAGTGACACCCCTCCCATGTATCAAGTTTAAAATTAGTATGCCAGTTGATATAAATATCCTCTTGTCAAAATCTCGGTTTGGATCACCCATTTTTCTGAGGAATACTTCTTAGCTTTTCTTCTATTGTAGCCTGTTCTACCTCATCTATATGTGATTAACTGTTTGATTTCTTGCTGTTATGTGGCTGAGTCCTACCTCAGCACGTTTACTGAAAGTGTTCATTATTTTACAGATAAAATATTTTTAAAATAGTTTTACACTTAGTATGTGAGGGGTCTTTACATAATAGTGCTGACAATGATAGTTTGTACCTGGTGTCTGAATGACTCATTGTACTTGTTTCTCACATTTCTCACTTCGGGGATTTTGTACCTTAAGAATGGAATGGTTTCTGCTGATATCCTGTGGTAAAGTTGATCTTCTGCTCTTAGGATATAGCTGGAGTGGTTCTGGACTTCTGCTTCTCACTATTTGAATGGGTCTCTCTGGTATCAAATCTTCTTTTGACTGCAATAATTCTGATTAAGACTCATCAACAATTCAAACAACAATTCTGTTCTTGGAGATTCTGACTTTAAATCACTAGTCACATTTCTTCAGTAACCTGAAGAGGTTATTGATGAAATTATGCATGAATTCCCTTGAATACTGAATTCTTCTTTTCAATCCTGTTCTTTCATGAATTTTATTTGTTGTGAGGTTAAAGTAGTTATCAAAGACTTGCAGAACTTGATCAAAAATGTGAGCTGTATCTCTATTAATTATATTGTCAACTGTATATAAAAGTGTACTTACTTCATCAGCATCTGATTTAGTATCAGGTTTGAAAATAATTTTGTATCTTAGTTGTTTTCTTCAAGGTGTAGAGCTCTGTGTTTAATTGTCCTATCTTCCTGGCAATGTTATTTCTGCTGCCAAGTATTCACAATGTGATTATTTATTTTCCTTGTTTCGAAGGTTATTGATTCTGCAATATAGCAATGCTGTTACTATGTATTGTAGCATTTAGAGCATCCTGTTCTTCTGAAATCAAAATGGAGGAATCCTACCTTCAGTAAAATGGAGGACTCCTGCATTTTGTGAGTAAAGGGGGTGCGTGGGTTCCTTTTTTTACAAAGGCTTCTTTGGAAGATTCCCATCAATTACAATCTTAATAAATAATTCCCAGTTCCAATTGTTACTTTTCCACCTACCGAGCCAGCTAACTGATGTTTTCTCACAATCTATAACTTGCCTCTTTACTATCAACCATATGGTCAATTTTTGAATTATCTACTAATTTCATGATCATGTCCTTTTTACTATCATCAATAAAAACTCTAAAAACAGGGGACATAGTGCGGAATTCTGTGGAACACCCCTTTCAGTCACAAAAACAGACATCAACTACTAAACATTTTTTCCAGCCACTGAGTCAACTTTTTATCCAGCTCACTACTTTCCCCTGGATCCCATGGGCTTGTTTTTAACCAGTCTGCCATGTGGACCTAGTCAAAAGTCTTTATAAAAAGTTCACACAGACTGCATCAACAGTGCTGCTCTCTTCTTTGTTCCCTCCTCAAAAATTTAAATCATGCTTATCAGGCATGATAGTCCCTCAACAAATCCATGCCCTACTCTCCTGGATTAAACCATGCTTCCTAAGTAGCAACTTATCTTGTCTGCAACTGAGGTTGCAATGTTAGCAGCCATCCAATCATCCAGCACCACAACTAGATTCAAGAGGATTGGAAAATTGTCTTCAGAGCATTTGCTAATTCCTGTCTGGTTTCTTTTGACAGACTGGAGTATGTTTCATTTGGCCTTGGTGATATATCAACAAAGTATTCATGAACAACTATACCCATAACTTAGCCTCTACACATAGGGTACCTTATTTGTATTTTAGAGGCCCTACTCTTCCTTAGGTATCTTCTTACTCTTACTTGAAATAACAGTGTTGAATTTTCCTTGACTTCACTCACCAATGATCTTTGCTTTTCTAATTTCCTTGTTGATTTCAACCCCACATGTCCTATACTCAGCTCAGCATTCTGCAGTATTGAGTGTCTGATATAAAATTTCTTTTTCTGTTTTCTCTTACCTTGTGTGCTCCTTGATATCCAGAGAGCTACAGATGTGACTGCCTTACTGTTTTGTATGTGGGTAAAACCTCTTGAATAACATCTTTGAATACTTTTCAGTATTCTAACCTTAAAGTTGCTGGTTCCAGTTTGCTTCTGCTGAATTAATCCATAGCGTTATTAGAATTGTTTAATTGGCCTTTACCCAATTTAGAATATTAATTCCTGTTCCATCTTTGCCGTTTTCCATTATTATGTTAAACTAACTGAAATATAATTGATTACAACCAGCAGAATGCTCCCACTACTACTCCTTTAACCGTTCCAACATAATTTCTTAAAATTAAATCCAGAACCACACCCTCTCATACATACTGGCAAAAGATTTTCCCCCGAATGCTTTTCAAGAGTTCTTTTCTTTAATTCTTTCACATAAAAAACTTTCCTAAAATAGGTTTGATTAATTCCCCAACAATTATTGTCCTATTGTCTTTGCACTTTACAGATATTTGTCTACAATTTACTCTTTTATCTCCCTCTAATAGTTTGGGGGTCTCTAATACACTGTCAGAATTGTTATTTATTCTTTAGCTCTATTCATATCATCTAATTTGTTGATTCTTCTAATATACCACCCTTCTCACAGCTGTGAGGAGTTTCTTCAATCATATTTTCCACCGACCCTCCTCTTTATCCTCCTCAACATCATGTCTGCAGCCAGAAACATTGGGCTGCCGTACTTGCCTCTCTTTAATGATGTCTCCCTTCCTGATGAAAGGCTGATGCCCAAAACATTTTTTCTCCTCCTCCTCGGACGCTGTCTGACCAGCTGTGCTTTTCTAGCACCATATTGTCGACTCTGATCTCCAGCATCTGCAGTCCTCACTTCCTTCTTCCTGTCTCTCTTTAAGCCATGTTTCTGTGAAGCTAACAGGTTATCAGGTTTCTATCTGTGAATTCAGCTCACTGCTTTATTTCCTATACTTGCTGCATTGAAACAGATACCCTTGAACATCATGAAACTCTTTTTAAAAATATTTTCCAACCTTATAATCTCTGCTCATTTTACAGAATCAGAGTACTAAAAGAGAGTTCTGAAGAAAAGTCAAATCAAACTCGAAATATTAATTCTGTTTTTCTCTCCACAGATGCTATGAAACCTGCTGAGTTTCTCCAGCATTTTCTGTTTACATTTTATACTACTACTGTCTTGCTGTACTATTTAGTGCAGTACAAAGCCAGGAAGCTTGTCATGGTTGTCAGCAGGTCTAGTGAAGTCAAGGGGGATAGCTTCACCCAGGGGTTCCCTAGTCAAACACAGCCTCAGATACCAGTCCTGATCAGGACGGACAGAGTCAGGTCTTCTCCTCATAAGGTGAAAGGAGCCAAATGTTGGGTAGTCTTATCACCAGTCTTGACTCTTTCTGTCCTGTTGTAGGCTGTTTCCTTCATGGATTGAGAAGAGGCAGGCTTTAGGGAGATGAGGGACTGGCACAGCTATTATTGTTGGTGCAGGTGAGGAGGTGTATCAAATGAGTGAGTCAGCAGCACAGATTGCATGAAGATTAGTGGTATCGAGGATTGGGGTGGGTAAGAATTCATGGAGAAAATGTTGCAGGCAATATTGAGAGTGGTAGACTATGAGCCTTGATAGGAGCTGGGGACGGAAGCAGACAGAGAGTGAATGCGAGGTATCAGGGCAAGACTGTGGAACATACACTAGCAGAGTAGAGAAGGGCATTGACCTTATTTCTACTTATCTTCTCCAGACAGCTGAGATTGAGAATTAAACCCAGGTAGCAATCTTGGACCAGGCTGGCATGGTCTGAAGTCATGGTCTCCATTGCTGATCCTTGAGGCAGAGGGAGTCCCACATCAGCATCACCCATCCAGCAGGACCCTCAGCACCTCTGTCTGCAAAGCAGGGCTCTGAATTTCCTGTCTGTCACTTTTTTAAAAATCATTCATAGGATGAGGGCATTGCTGGCTAGGCCAGCATTTATTTCCCTCAGCTCTAATTGTCCAGAGGGCAGTTAAGATTTGATCCCATTGCTGTGGGTCTGGAGTCATATGTAGGCCAGACCAGGTAAGGATTGCAGTTTTCTTCCCTGAAGGGCATTAGTGAACCAGACGGGTTTTTCCTGACAATCGGCAATGGATTCATGGTCATCATGAGACTTCTTATTATTGAATTCAAATTCCTCCATCTGCCATGAGAGATTCCGATTCAGATCTCATAGATCATTACCTGGAATAATGGTCCAGCGATAATGCCACTAGGGCTTTGTCTCCCCTGGGGTAAATGTGAGGAACTGTGCAGGGAAGCTCCAGATTGACATTGCTTTTATGGGGGTGTTTAACAAGCTTTTAAAGATGGTGTGGTGCAAGTGATGACGGGGAATTCTAAATTATCTGCTAAGTGGTAACTTGTACCAGCAATGCCATGTGGTAAATGAGGTAGAATTCAGATATGAAAAGTTCCATAGGAGTGGAATAGGTAATTAAAGTGGCGAGTTTGGTAAAATAAGGCAAGAGGAGTTGCTGAGCCTCAAGGCAAAAAATCCCTATAATACGTGGGCACAGCTTGGACTTCTTTGAAAAACATAGGATTCAGCCCCATATCTCCTTATGTGGTTTAGTGAGATACTTTTCTTTTCACTTCGCTTTTGTGATGCATGTTGGAACTTTGCATTAATGGCTTAATATAAGTCATTACAAGTTGTTTTTGCTAACTGGTATTAGCTACTTTTTTTTGTAACATTTAGAGCTCAAACCTATATATTTACCAATCAACCTATTCAGATATGTTAATACATATGTCTGGAGTAAGTAGAAATTGAAGCTAGGCCTTCTGACTTAAAGGTACGGAACCACCACAAATGTCCTTTCCCAATTACTATCACCATCCTGCAGTGCCATATCTCAGCAATGCTATTCCACTCAATTAGAACTCCAAGCTTAGACCAGTTGGCAGTTAGTTAGCTCACTGGGCTGGACATCTGGTTTGTGATGCAGAGTGATGCTAACAGTGTAGCTGAGGTTACCATGAAGGACTCTCCTTCTCAATATCTCTTCTCATCTGAGGAGTGGTGACCCTCAGGTTAGACCGCCACCAGTCATCTCTCTTTCTCTCTCTCTAATGAGAGTACAGTCCTCTGGGACTATGTCAACTTTACCTTTATTATACTCAACTTTCAATGGTGATAAAAACAGCAGCTAGTAAACAGTGAAGTCGGTGACTGATTTGTCATTATTTGTAGCAGTTTGAGCCCTGAAACAGTTTGCTGTTTCAGTTTCACCTGTGCTGCTATTGTTCTCCCTCTATCACACAGCCAGACTTAGGAAATGAGAATCTCTACAGAACTTTAACAACTATCGATGTTTGTTTACAGGCTGCCAAACTATCCCAGAGTCAGAGTTGGAAGAGAGAATGAAAGATTCTGCTACAGATGAAACATCCCCTGACCATAAGCACACAATGCAGAAATCCCTGAAGTCTGGTAAGTGCTGTTTATAAAATATGGTAGCATTGTATTTTGTTGATGATCCTGGTGTTGGATTTTGTTTTGCTTGTTTTAGAAGCTTGCCATTAGAAGCATATTCTGGAACCCACTATTCTCAGCTGGGAGTACTGGATAGTTCTGGGCTCTGGACATCTCTCCTGTGATTGACAAATGATGTGAAAATTGGAGGGAGCAAACTGTAGATGAGTCATATGAAATTGGTCAATGTTAGTATTCAAAATCAGGCATGTAATAAATCAATATTTTGCAATGGAAAAGAAGATTGCAGTGCAAGAAAAGTTGCCTGTTTTCTGAATCCAAACCTGCTATTTGGACAACTTTCACACCTGTTATATTTGTGTGCTGTACGGAGTAAGGTTTCATACGCTGGTCAATAGAAATACTTTCCCTGTAGCACACATCTCTGGAGCCAGAGCCTTTAACAGATACAGTAATTAGGAAAGCTAAAAGAATGGGAGAGGCAGTTGCATTATCATTATTGGTAATTTAGGTAATGTTCTGGGAACATGAGTTTGAATCCCACAATGGCAGATGGTGAAATTTGAATTCAATATAAAGTTGGAGTCAAAAGAAAGCGGAATGGCAACTACATAACCATTGTCGATTGTTTTAAATACCCAGTCCTTTAGGGAAGGAAATGTGCTATTCTTACCTGGTCTGGCAGACCCAAAGCAATGTGGTTAACTGTTAACTGTCCTCTGACTAATTAGGGATTGGCATACATGCTGGACCAGCCATTGATGCTCACATCCAATGAACAAATAAAAGTTAGCTTTTATTACAGGGAATATAAAAGTAGACACGTATGCTCCGTTAGACAGAATGTTGTTAAGACCACTATTGGAGTGTTGCTTACAGTAGAGTCATAGACATCTACAGCACAGAAAAAGGCCTTTTAACCCATTGAGTCTACACCAGTCAACAACAAGCACCTAACTATTCTAATCCTGTATTCGAGCACTTGGCCGATAGCCTTGTATGCCTTGGCATTGCAAGTAATTATCTAAATGCTTTTTAACTGTTATGAGGATTTCTGCCTCTAAGAGAACTGACCTCTTTATTAAGGGAAAGATGCAAATGGATTTAAAGCAGTTCATTAAAGTCTTTCTAGATTACTACCTGGAATGGGTAGGTGTCTTATAAGGAAAAGTTGGACATGTTACACGTATTCACTAGAGTATAGAAAATTAAGAGGTGACTTGATTGAAATTGATAAGATCCTGGGAGGTCTTGACATGTGGAAATTTCAGAAAAATCTAGAACAGGATATCAGTTTTAAAAATAAGCATTCATGATTTAAGACAAAGATAAAGGGATTATTTTACTTACAGGCAGTTGTGAATTTTTGCAAATCTCATCCTCAACAACTAATGGTAATAGAGGGCTGAATCCTACTTTTTTGGCTAAGTTTAAATTGCAGTTGAATTTTCTGGAGGGATTTTCATAATGATGTCCAGCGAGTTTTCTTGCAACATCTCACCAAATTCCCCCAGTAACTACCTACACCCCATTATTGAATCCTCATGTCCAATTCTTCAGTGGATATCTGCTGAAAGACTGTCATCCTTTCTACCCGAGCCATTTTTGAAAGGCCACTCAGATGAGCGTTGACAATCTAGCAGTGCCACTCACCGGCAATGTCATGGCACAGCAACCAAAAGCTTTGTGATTCATGGCACATGGTAGACACTCCATTACACATACAATCCCATTCTCTCACCCTTGTTGCATTTCAACAGCTAGGCCAAAGATTTTACCTGTTGTAGCTACATCTTGTCTGAACAACATCTCTAAATCACTGTTGATAAAGTGTGGAAGAGCACAGGAGGTCAGAGAGCATCAGAGGAGCAAAAAAGTTAACGTTTTGGGTCTGAAACATTGACTTTCCTTCCTCTGATGCTGTTTGATCTGCTGTGCTCGTCCAGCCCTGCATTTTATCGACTCTGACTTCCAGCATTTATAGTCCTTACTATCTCAAACTCTCCAAATCACTGTTACTCTGTCTCCAGTGCTCACTGTCGAGCTGCAGTTTGTCGTTTTGTAATCGGGAACATCACATAAACGGAAGCAATTAGACAAATATAGACATGAGCTTTTATTTACAGCCAGCAAAAGGGAAGATGATGGAAACCAATAAGGCTGAAGTTCACCACTCACAATGCAAACCAAACTCTGGCAGGCTGGCGAACAACTATTTTATAAAGCATAACTGTTTGCTGTATCAACCCTAATCTATCGGAAATTGGTGTTAATGAGTTTCTGTCTGGCTTGTACACCAGACACTGCTGAGCTCTGTCATGGACAAGGACAGTTTCCACCTCCCCGGTGTCCTTATCCATCCTCCGCCTTTGAAGATTGTTCTGGTTACTCCAGTATCTCTTCATCAAGCACATAACCTTGTTACTTCAATTGTGCAGATGATGATGTGACACACACTGTCTGGATTATACTGAAGGGCTTCCCGCAAGAGTGGGCCAAACAATGGAACTGTTTGTTCAGCAACCCTTCCTCTTCATTACTCTTCCATGGCCCTGGTCAAAGCACAAGCAGCAGGTTATACAATGCTGCCATGAACCATGGTTGCAGTGCATAGCCCATGTTCTCCAATAAGCAGTGTTTTAGCCCCTGGATTATTTTTTCAAAAATATATGTTTTCATAAAAAAAACTGTATGTACATACAGTTACTACAGCAGTTAAGTTCTGTACAGTCTTTACATATAGAGAACCAACAGACACTAAGGTTTGACTTTCTCTATGGTTGCAACAAACACAAAGGCATTTCTTAATTATGTGAGATACTATTTACATATATTTTGAGACACGGGGAGGGTCCGATAACTGAATGGAGTCCCATTATTCTTCGGCAGAAAGACCACAAATGGTGATTTTTCTCCACTGTGCCTTGGCAACAGCTGCTCCAAGCTTTAGTGTACCCCTCAGCACATGGTCTTGGACCTTGGAATGTGCCAGTCAGCTACACTAGGTCAAGGTCAACTCTTGCACTAGAAGACCAACAAGCTTTGGGCACATCGAAGAGCATCTTTCACTGAGTTGATGGTCGTCTAGATCTAGTTGATGTTTGTCTTAGTGTGCACCCTGGGGAACAGCTCGTAGATGCAGAGCCCTGTGTCACGTTGATGCTCGGGATGAACCTCAACAAAAACCATTGCATTTCTCTCTAGACTTCCTTTGCAAAGGTACATTCCAGAATGAAATGTGTGATAGTCTCTTTCCTCACAAAGCCACTTTGAGGGCAGAGTGCAGTGGCACATGGATTCCGAGTATACATTCCTGTTGAAGTGCTTATGCCCAAAACGTTGACTCTCCTGCTCCTCGGATGCTGCCTGACCTGCTGTGCTTTTCCATCATTAAACTCTCGACTCTGATTTCCAGCATCTGCAGTCCTCACTTTCTCCTATATATGAAGGATCTGACAGACAGTGCACTTCTTACCACCAGCCAAGTGATGTCTTGGTCCTTGTTTGGGAATTCTGACAATGAGGCATTGTGCCATTTTCACAGTCGCCTCAAGGAGCCACTGAACAGGATCAACCCTCGCCGTTTCCCACTGGATCTTGAGGACGGTACCTTCTCATCATGGCCTGATGGACTTGTGGTCACAGGTGTTTTCTTTCACAATTTTTCCACGAAGGACATGGGATACAGAATGGTCCAACTACTTGGAGCATTATGTGGGCATCAGGCCAGGCCCATCCGCCACAACACCGGGTACAGGCAGAACCTCAATGTGTAGTGACAGTTGGTGTTTGTGTACTGAAGGTCAGTGCACAGCTTGATGCAGCCACACACAATAGTGGCCAGCAGGATGAAGGTCATGGTGGGTACATTCTTTCCCCCTTTATTCAGAGCTTTGAACATGGTGACCACTTGGATCTGGTCCATCTTAGACTTGCAAGTGAATTTGAAGTTAGCTCGGGTGATCACAGCATGCAGGCTTTAGGAAAAGGTCAGATATGTGTCACATACAGCAACACAAGTACCTCATACTTGATGACCAGGTTTTTATTGGAGGATATGGACATGCAATGGAGAGGGAGCGGTGCTCCCGAAAGCCCAGTTTTTGCATCTGCCTTGGCCATTCCAAACCATATTCCTGCACCTCCAGGTTATCTGTCCTGAAGGTGAACAGCATAAAGGATTACTCAGCCCAATTCACAAAGAACACGACTTCGGTCTTGCCTCAATTTACTTTGGTACCCGAGGCCAGATCGAACTGGTTGCAGGTAACATGAGTCTGTGCACTGACAGTGGAATTGAGCAGAAAACAGCAATATCATCCACATTAAGGAAGGCTTTGACCTGCAGGCTCTGCTGCCTGAAATAGTCACCATCTGAGGTTCACATCCTTCCTGATGGACTCGGCAAAAGGCTCTATACAATAAGGCAGGAGAGTGTGGGCAGCCCGGGCTAACTCCAGATCTGGTCGGGAAGCCTTCTGATTCCCACCATTGATTAAGATTACATTACTGATGTATATACCCATACAAAATTCCACACTGAATGTTTGAACATTTTTAAAGCAGAAGTAGATGTATTCTGTAAAAGCAAGAAAGTGAAAAGTTATGGGGATACACTAGTTATGAGGAATCAGATCAGCCCTGATCTTATTGAATGGCAGTTTAGGCTCAAGGGGCCAAATGATTTCTTCTGCTCCTATTTCATGTGCTTGTATGTTCTTCTGATTGAATGGACTAACAACAAAGTAAAACTTCACCACACAAATTTTATTAATTTTTTCCAAGCTCTTTAATTTTTTATTGAGCAGAGAGAAAGAATTCTGAATATAATCACTGAAATGGATACTTCTTATTTGACCTGAATCGAAAGCTTTTGCTTTCAAAAGCTTACTTCAAAAATTTTGCAAGCTCCTAAGTATTACTTAGTCATCACAACAAACCGAGAATTGCATATAATTGATTAAAAGTATAGTTCAGCCTAGTTTAATCATTGTTTCCACTTGGTTAACTGCCCACTTTAAACCACGTTTCCAGAGCCTACGTTAAATGCTCTGGAAATCACTGAACCATTGAATGGAAAGGCCTTTATCATAAATCATATGTTTTATTGCCTTTAATTTTTATTGTAATGACCCCTATTTTATAAGAAATTCCACCAATGTCATCTTAATCATGTTTGAGATCTGATATTAATGTAAATTATTTTTACATACAATTTTTGCATGGCTTCCAATGTTATAATTATTTAAGGCATTACCGTTGTGTTTTAAATGAGAAGTTTCAGCTAGCTTGCTCACATGCCTTAGTACAAAGTAATTTGTCTTTGGTGTGAAATCACAGTTCAAAACAGTACAAAGCATAAACATGACAGAGAAGATCTTCTCTATTCTAATGAAGGATGTGGGTTTATTTTAAGCTGGTGTCTTTGAAGTACTCGATAGAGAGTTTTCATGAGTATATTGATGAGTTCCAAGCTTGCACATTGCAGTTCATCAGCTAATTTCAGAAATTGAAGCAGTGGGTCCACATTAAGTTGCTAATCGGATTAATTTATTTTCTGTCTTTAAACAAAATAAACTGTCATCATTACTAAAGTGGAATTAAGTCAGCAAGACTATTATCTGAAACAACCAAGCAACCTAATCAATATCAGCTAAATAAATGAACTGTCATTGTCAAAACCTATTTTATCAGCATATGTAAACTGACAGATTATATTTACAGTTCTAGGTAGGGTATCTGTAACAAGAATAAAAAAGCTTTATTTGTTAAGATTTTCTTCTAATTGAAGTGATTCCTTTAGCAACAATAAACCATCGATTCTGATAATCCTGCTAACCATGATTTGGTTTAACTTGACTGTTGGCTTTATCTTACAGACTGTTCTTATTGAAGACCCGAGATGCATAAAGTATCATTTATATTGGTGGGTAAATGTGGACTGGAGTGAGTGGTGTTGCAATGCGTCAGTCAATTTAGTTCTGAAGAAGGGTCACTGGACCTAAAATGTTAACTCCAATTTCTTTCCACAAATGCTGCCAGACCTGCTGAGATTTTCCAGCAATTTCTGTTTTTGTAGTCAGTTTAGACCATGGCTGTTGACCGTACGGAGATAATATGCCTGAAACTGATATTGCCAAAGTAGGAAGCAATTATTCACTTCAAAGATCTACACACTATTGACTAAAGTGACCCCATTTAGGATATTTTTATATTAGCCTTTTCTAATTTACTCTTTCACAGGATATTTCCCATCCCTAATTGCTTTTGAGAAGGTATTGGGCAGTTAGGATGTTCACACTACTGTCTCTCAAGTTCAGAAGTTGACCAGATATCAACTCTAGTATCCAGTTACTGAATGTATCAAGAAAATGAGATTAAAATGGAATGCCCTGCTGACCAATCATTGTAAATCTGACGGATGATCCTGAAATTGCTGTTTGGTGCTGCACCTCTCACCAGCATCTGCTCCACAACAGTTAGGGATTGGCAATAAGTGCTGGTCCTTTCAACAACACCCATATCCCCACAAATGAACAAAGAAAAACTGACAACTCCACACCCCCCACTGCCCAAAGCCCCACTGCAGCCCAATAGATTTCATAAATCTGAAAGTTGAGGCAGAAGCCCTCCCTTGATTCATGAAGCAGAGAGCAAGCAGCAAATTACCCCACTACCTCACCTACTGAACACATGGAGCTGGGAACAGACAGCAAATCCCTAATCCCTCCACTTTCTCACTCACATAGTACCCCCAACCCAAACATGCAACTGAGAATTGGTTGCACATCTTTTCCCTGAACTCCATGGAGCTGTGAACTGGCAGCACACCATTGCCTTGTCTATCCCTCCCTACCACTGCTGTCCGATGGAATTGGAAATTGGCAGCACATCGGCCTTGAGATGATAGTGAATGTGTGTGAAGTCAGATAGCCTTATTGACGAGGGGATCAGATATCCTGATGCTAGACAGTTATGGTTTCTCATTAACTGTACTGGTGACCTTACAATTTCCTAAAAGTCGTTGAAATATCCTGGCTTCACCTTCCCTCTTTTTATCAAATGTGACCTAGAAAATCTATGTGAAAGTTCATCATCCTCCTTGTACATACCCAGCATGTTGCATTGCAATGCTTGTAGCTGCAGACCTATATCATACCCAACTATTGCCGTTTGATGTCTACAATGGAATTATCACTATCTTCAAGGGAGTAGTCGCTGTGCACTTTAAACAATCATAGTGTTCCTAACTCATTACATGATCTCCCACTTTCATCTCACTCTCCCCCCCCCACCTCAGTCTCTTGTCATCAGATACCTAACAATGTTAATAATCATCATAGCATCCTGACTTGGCATGGCTTTTCAACTTATTACAGTTTCAGTTTTTGAAAATCTGGTCACCCGACTTGTTCAGATAGTTAGCTCCAGCAGCTGCTTAGCTTGGCCCAATTCCAAGCTATCAGCTTCTGTAATTGCATTTATCACTGAGTCGCTTCGAGGATTGGCTTAATGGATTTAAGAGCATGACCTTGAAACACAACAGTAAGGTCTTTAGTTCTGATGAAGTATGAGCTTTTCTCTAAGAAAGTGATTACTGTAGCAATATTAATTCCACTTACATTTCACTTAAGTCGGTGGCTGATGAGACAACACAGCAGCTAACAGAATCCACACAGGAAAACCCTGAAACAATTTTCAGCTGCAACCTTGGCAATTAATTCTGCTCAGTGAACGTATTTTGCTCTAAAATCCTGTTAAAGTGCCTCTATTGTCTGGGGAGGTGAGGAAGCAGTGTAATTATAGTAATGGCTCGGAACCTTCTAGGTTATTGACCGTAATGATACATGGCTTGATACAATAAAACATAGCATAAAAAATGTGCATCCATTACTACATAATAGAAAAATTGATATGATTTGAAATCCATGTTATTTAACAATCTAATTTGAACACCTGGGAACCATCTATTAAAGACAAAGTTCTCAAAAATCTTCCCTCCCTGTCTCCTAATTACTGTCCAATCCCCCACCAGCTCATTCAACTATTTCTCCTCATGCAGATGTATAGGCTGTCACGCCCTTGCCTGCAAGTCAGTTAAAGCATCTTCATAACCCAAAGTACCATTTGGCTAAGGAGAAAAGCTATTCAGTGACTAGATTAGATTCTCTACAGTGTGGAAGCAGGCTCTCTGGCCCAACAAGTCCACACCGACACTCCGAAGAGTAACCCACCCAGACCCATTCCACTGACTAATACACCTATCACTATGGGCAATTTAGCATGGCTAATTCACCTGACCTGCACATCTTTGGATTGTGGGAGGAAACCCACACAGACACAGGGAGAATGTGAAACTCCAAGGTGGGGATTGAACCCGGATCCCTGGCACTGTGAGGCAGCAGTGCTAAGCACTGAGCCACCATGCCACCCCATGATCACTATTCTGTGATCTGCCACGAAAGATTTACCCGTGAATAGTGAATGAGGACAGAAATACAGACTCAGTTGTAATTCTTCCTCTATAACTGGGTGTGAGAATCAATATTTGGGTGAAGAACTCATACTATCCATGAACCCAAGCATCTTCAGTAACAGTAGAAGTATTTAGCCAGGATCCCTCTGTTGTGCAGAAGCTTGTGATCATTATTGGAGTTTCACTGCATGGACTGAGAAGTTATGTTGCATCTTAAACCGAAGCAAAGTGCATTCATTTGTCTGCAATGGCTCAGTGGGTAGCACTGTTACCTCTAAGTCAGAAGACCATGTGTTTAAGATCCCATTCCAGAGAAATGAGCACAAAATCTTGGTGAACTCTTCAGTGAAGTTCTAAGAGCAGTACTATCTTTCAATGCAGTGCTACTGAAGCTCTATCTGCCCTGTCAGGGATATGATAAAGATTCTACTGCACTATTTTGAAGAAGAGCAGGGGAATTCTCCCTCTTGTCCTGCCCTCAACAAACATCACTGAAGCAGGTTACCTAGTCATTATAACTTTGATGTTTTCAAGAGCTTGGTGTTTACAAATTGGTTGTCTTATTTTCTTACCTTACCATGGAAGCCCATACAGAGCAGATTAATATACAACAGAATTGACCATAGAACAGGATTCTCATGGCTCCAAACAAAGGACCAAATCTGAACCAAATGGCAAACTTATCTCCATTGTAAACTTTAAAAAAAAATTCGTTCATAGGATGGCCATCATTAGCAAGCATTTGTTGCCCATCCCAATTGCCCTTGAACCGAGAGCATTTAAGAGTCAATCACATTTCTGTGAGTCTGGAGTGGGCAAAAACTGGCGAAGATGTCAAATTTTCTTCCCTAAAGGACAGTAATGAACCAGATTGTTTTTGCAATAATCAACAATGGTTTCATGGTACCATTAAGACTTTTTTTAAAACCAGGTTTATTAACTGAATTCAAATTCTATCATTTGCCTTAAAGGGATTTGAGACAATATCCATGGAATATTAGCCTGAGTATCTGAATTAAAATCGAATGAGTCAAACATCAATATCAATGCACCACCCCAATATCGCAGTTCTACTTGTATGCTGCAGCAGTTGATATGATCAGCCTTTGTAAATGGGTATTTAATTGGATTTTCTTGATTATCCTCAACTTTGACTCAAGAGAAATGTTGTAGTATAAATCTGCAGAACTTCTGGGAATCTTCTTCTGCATTTAGGAGAGCCAATGCAGACACAGAGGTTTGAGACAAATGCTTTTTCTACCTGATAGCCATATACTGCAGCTTATCAACCCATCTCAACCCGACAACTGGAAATCACTTTCTCCTGCTGGAATACTTTTTAAAATTCTGTTTTCATCCCACTTAGCTACTTGCTTTTAAACTGCGTACACTGAAAATATATGCAACTGTAGATAGAGGTGGTTGAAACTAACACAATTAGAAATTGTATTCTTTTGCTCTAAGGAAATGCACTTCATTTCTTTATCATCAAGCTATAACATTTTCCAGCTATAATGCATTGTTCCTTCTTGGACCACAACATTAGTGGGCGGCACAGTGGCACAGTGGTTAGCACTGCTGTCTCACAGCGCCTGAGACCCGGGTTCAATTCCCGACTCAGGTGACTGACTGTGTGGAGTTTGCACATTCTCCCCGTGTCTGCGTGGGTTTCCTCCGGGTGCACCGGTTTCCTCCCACAGTCCAAAGATGTGCGGGTCAGGTGAATTGGCCATCCTAAATTGCCCCTAGTGTTAGGTAAGGGGTAAATGTAGGGATATGGGTGGGTTGCGCTTCGGTGGGTCGGTGTGGACTTGTTGGGCCGAAGGGCTTGTTTCCACACTGTAAGTAATCTAATCTAAACATGTTATATTGGACTTCCACTGTACTACAGCAACTATACTTCAAAAATACTTAATTGGCTATAAAGTGCTTTGGAGTATCCTAAGGTTATGAAAGGTGCAGAAATCAGATTCCCCATCTTGATACTTCGCTGTGCCAGATGTAGCCTCTATTGTGTATCATTCCGTTTGGTCTGTGTTAGTACCTGTCTGCCAAAACAGGATATAATTATCAATATCAACTACTTTGTTTTCCTGAGTTCTTTGATTACAGTTGAAAGCATTCCAGGAGTACTTCTGAATGGCATCTTCAAATATTTTCATCATTCCTAATAAATGAATATAATTTTCTGATAATTTAGCTACTATTTAACCAGATTTTAACAAATGCCAAAGTCCTCATAGCCCATCTTAGGCCCTCTGTTCCTTTTGCTAATCGGTAGATTGCCATTGCAATGTTACACATTACTGCCTGAACCCAGTGCTCAAAGGTTAAGCAACAACACCTTCTGCTGTGCTCCTGGGACCGGAGATTGCTGTGGAAATTATTCCTAGTGCTGCCTCGTTTGTAATGAATGAGTAATTGCATATGTTTGGTTCATTTTGATGAATGAACTAGTTACTATTATTTTGTTAATGATCGTTTTCTGCATCCTTATTCTAGGGGCCTGACAGAACAGGCTAAGACATCTGAATTAGTCTTATACAGCATGATAAGGGAGTCATTTATTAAACCAATTATATGCTTAATACAACAGGATATTCAGATTGTGTGAAATCATCACTGTTTTCCTTCATGTCTGTGTATTAGATTTGGAAGTGGGATGCTAAGCACAGCAGTACTAAAGAATAAACTACATTAATGCTGCTGTAATGACATTGTATATGTGGGAAATCTAAGGGGTTCTTCATCCCGATTGACACTTGCTATCGTAAAGCCATAAGCTTTTCCATGTCCGTGAGGAAGGAGAGGAAAAACGACAAGGAAGAAGGTTTTTGTTCTATTGGTAGCTTCATTAAACCAGAACTGGTATGGGTACAGAACTAAACTATTTGTTCTCCGAGGCTGCTCTGCAATTCAGTAAAATCATGGCTGATCTGTTTGTGTTTTGAATTCCACATTCCCATTGACCTCCAATAACCTTTGATTCATTGTGTAGCAAGTATCTATCTAATTCTGCCTTAAAAATATTCGAAGATGCCACCTCCATTACCTGCTGAGGCAGAGTTCCAAAGTCACACAAACCTTTAAAAGAAAAGGAATCTCATAAAAGGGTGATCCCTACATTAAAAGAAAAGGTCTCTAGTTTTGGATTGACAGACCAGAGAAATCATCCTTAACAGGCCCACTGTGTCAAATATTTTCAGCGTTTTATGTTCTTCAATCAAGTCACACCTCACTCTTTTAATTTCTAGTGGAAACAAATCCAGTCAGTCCCAGCCTTTCCTTATAAAACAATCTGCTCATTCCAGGTGTCAATCTCTTCAACCTTCTCTGAGTCACCTCAAACATTTTTAAATCGTTCATTAAATAGGCAGTCCAAAACTGCTTAAACCAAAAATGCCAAAAAAAGTATTTGAAATCTTACCAAATAGCCTTGTATAACTAAAGCATAATATCCTTACTTTCAAATTCATTTCCTCTCATTAAGGATAGTATTCATTGACATAGTTATGTGCCACACCTACTGAGTTTTTGTATCTCATGCAATAGAACAGTTAGATCCATTGGTAGCTTGGAATTCAGCAATTGTTCTCCATTTAAGTAACACACTGTCAAAGTGAACAGTTTCATATTTTCTCAATTTGTTCTGATCTACCACATTTTTGCCCACTCAATACTTTCACTCTGCTCATCTTAGTTGTAGATATAGATTGTAAAAAGCTGAGGCTCCAGCACAGATGCATGCAGACTCCATTTATCATACCCTACCGAATAGAAACAGGCCCATTTATACATAATCTGTGTATATTGGCAACCAGCGAATTTTTTTTCCATGGCAGTATGTTTGCCCACACTGTGTGCTTCTGCTTTGCACAGTAATATTTTATATGGCACCTTGTCGAATGCCTTGGAAATTCAAGTATTGTATGTCTACACACTGTCCTTCATCCACAGCTTTCAAAGAAAGCAATAAATTGTATAAACATGCTTTCCCTTTCAGAAAACCATGCAGACTCTTCCTCATCACCTTTATTATTTGCAACTGCTCAGCTACAACCTCCTTAATGACCAATTCGAGCACCATCCCAACCACAGATGACAAACTAGCTGGCTTTTGTTCCTGTTTTTTTCTTGTCTCCCTCCCTTTCTTGAATAGAGGATTTATATTTACTACATTCCAATGTGATGGAACTTTTCCAGAATTTTTCCAATTTTTGGAAATTTGACACTAAGCTTTTCAGACCATGCATTGAAAGCCATCAGGATCTGGGTACTTGCCAGGTCTCAACCTCATCAGTTTGCACCGACATGCTTCCCTAGTGATTGTAACAACACCAAGTTTCTCTCTCCCTTTCACCTATTGATTAATAGCCATTACTAGAATGTTTTCTTTATATCCTCTATAATGAAGATAAGCAAAATATTTGTTCATTTCATCCACCATATCCTTACGATCTGCTTTCAACTCTCCATGATGACTCAGGTATCAGATGTGCACAAAATGCAGAACAAGTCCAACTTAGCCAATTGCAACCCTATCAGTCTTCTTATCAACAGAAAGGTCATGAAAAGGGTTGTCTGTAGTGCTGTTAAGGAGAACTTACAAACAAATGACCTCTTTATTGATGTTAAGTTTGGTTTCTGCCAGAGCCACTCAGCTGCTAACCTCACCACAGCCTTTGTTCAAACATGGACAAAAAAAGTTGAATTTCAGAAGTGAAGTGAGAATGACATGCTTGATATCAAGGTTGTATTTGACTGAGTGTGGCATCAAGGAGCACTGGCAAAGATGGAATCAATGAGAATTGGGAAAACCCCTAATGGTTGGAGTCATACATGGCACAAAGAAAGATGGTTGTGGTTGTTGGAGGTCAGTCATTTCAGCTCCAGGACATCTCTGCAGGAGTTCTTCAGGGTAATGTCCTAGGTCCAAACATCTTCAGCTGCTTGATCAATGACCTTCCTTCTATCAGAAGGTCAGAATGAAGATGTATGCTAATTATTGCACAATTACCATTCGTAACTCCTCATATACTGAAGCAGTCTATATCCAAATGCAGCAAGATCTGGGCAATGTCCAGACTTGGGTCGCTTAAATTGGCAGATAAACTTCACATCACACAAATGCCAAGCAACTGCCATCTCCAGTAACAGACAACCAAACCACCAACACTTGACATTCAACTTGCAACTACTGAATCCCCACTATCAACATTCTGCGGGTTACCATCAATCAACAACTCAGCTAGACTCACCATACAAACACAGTGGCTACAAGAGCAGGTCAGGGGCTAGGAATACTGCAAAGAGCAACTCACCTCCTGACACCCTAAAGCCTTTTCACCGTTGATGAGGCACAAGTCAGATGTGTGATGGAAATAATCCTCACTGCCTGGATGAGTGCAGATCCAACAACACTCAAGAAGCTTGGCACCACCTAAGACAAACCAGCCTGCTTGATTGGCAACAACTCCACAAACATTCAATTACTTTACCACGAATGCTCAATAGCAGCAGTGTGGACTATTTACAAGGTGCACTGCAAAAATTCACCAAAGATCCTTAGACCTTCCAAATCTATGACCAATTCCATCTAAAAGGGACAAAGGCAGTTGTTACATGGAAATGCCATCACTACAAGTTCCCCTCCAAGCTAGCATCATCCTGACTTGGAAATGTATTGCTGTTCCTTCACTTTTTCTGGTTCAAATTCCTGGCATTCCCTCCCCAATGGCATTGTGAATCTTTCTGCAGCAAATGGACTGCAACAGTTCAAAAACACAACTCACATCCATCTTCTCAAAGACATCTAGGGAGAGGCAAAAGGTGTTGGTCCAGCTATCGATGCCCATGTCTCAAGCAGGAATTTAAAAATAAGTGTCCAAGGTTCAGCTGCTCCAGTAATAACCTTGCTTCCATTATAAAGTTAGAAGTGGAGAATTTGCTTCTGGTTGCACAATGTTCAGCAAGATTCATGACATCTCAGATACTGCAGGAGTCCATACAGCAAAATCTGGACAACATTCAGGCTTAGACTTCTAGGTAGCAAGTAACATTTGTGCCATTCAAGTGCCAAACAATAACCATCTCCAACAAGAGAAATGTAATCGTCATTGCTTGATTTTTTAATGGCATTAGCATTGCTAACCCCCATTTACAATGTCCTGGGAGTTAACAATGATCAGAAATTGAACTGAATTGACCATACAAATACAATGACTACAGGATCAGGCCACCTTGCCATCTATCACCAGCAAATGTAGATACATTAATCTCTGTCTCTTCATCCAGATCATAAATATAGTTTGTAAATGTCATAGAAACCCTACAGTGTGGAAACAGGCCCTTCAGCCCAACAAGTCCACACCGACCCTCCGAAGAGTAACCCACCCAGACTCATTCCTCCTACCCTGTGTTTACCCCTGACGAATGCACCTAACCTACACATCCCTGAATACTAAGGCCAATTTTAACACGACCAATTCACCTAACCTGCACATCTTTGGATTGTGGGAGAATGCACAAACTCCACACAGACAGTCGCCAGAGGCTGGAATCAAGCCCAGGTCTCTGGTGCTATGAGGCAGCAGTGCTAACCACTGAGCTACCGTGCTGCCCTTAATAATTGAGGCCCATAGCACTGCGTTTTGCAGCATTCGACTATTCACTACCGGCCACTGTGAAAATGCCTTGTTTGTGCCCACTTTCTCTCTTTGTCCATTAGCCAAGCCTGTGTCCATGCTAATGTAATACGGTATCTCAAAAACCCTCTTCTTGCTTTTTAACCTTTTGTGTGGCACTTTATTGAATGAATTTTGCCCTCAATTATCTTCAAAAAGGCAGATGATTGGAAATTTAGTCCAAGAGTTATATTTAAGAATGCAATTCCAGAACTAAGGGCCCAGGAGGCTAGAAGCATGGCTGGCAATGATGGAGCAATTATATGACAGAATGGGAAGAGTGCAAAAATCTCAGAGGATTGTAGGTTGGGAGGAGATCACAAAGATAGAGAAGAGCAAGGCCATGGAGCAATTTGAAAATAATGATAAAAATTTTAAAATTAACATGTTAATTGGGAGCCAATATGTACTGTAGTCAGTGCGTGGGTTTGATAGCTAAACAGGACCTGGGAAAAGTTGGATGGCCTCTAGTGTTTGGAGGGTAGAACATAATTAATCTGACCAAGAGTATCAATAGTGTATGTGATGACACACCGCTTAGGTTCGGAGTACCAAGCAAAAGCATATTAGGAGTTTCCTTTGAGATTGCTTCATATCCTTTCTGATTTGGACACAAATATTATTGTAAATATGGGAACAGTTACTGTAAATCATCATTAATAATAAGACTTAAAAAATTACCGTCATGTCTTTGACAACTCACGCATGTTAGTGTCATTGAGTGAAATGTGGACGTAGTAGAATTTAATTATTTGACACTGCCAGGGCAGTTATCTTTCTGACATTGGGAGCATTTGGAGCAAAGGAGATTGTGTTTAAATTGATTCCATTCCCTGGACTCCAACCTGTACTGACTGGGATAGTGCATAATACAGAAATGGGCACATGAACTCTCTCCACATAAATAAATGAATTATCTACAGATGCTGTGACTATGTCCATGGGAGGTACAGGGAATGATTCAGGGAGAATTGTTGCCATTTTAAAGTGAAACATGTTATATTTATTCACAATTTGTTTAAGAAATCAACACCCAGTGCTACCTGGGTCCTGTGCCACAACTTCTCCTCTGATACATAATCCAGAAGGGGAAAAACAATAAATTTTGCTTCCAATTTGTATTCTTCTTACAACTTCATCTAATCCATACCTAACTCTTCATTTCCATTCCTTAATGTCCTGGCTCTATTTAAGGATAGACACTCTGCACGCATCCATTACAAACCTACTGATTTCCAGAATTACCTTAACAATAACTCTTCACACCCTGTTTATGGTAAGGACTTCTTTCCATTCTCCCAGTTCTCCATCTCCATCACATCAGTTCCAATTATGCCATCTTCCACAGTGATGCCTCCAAGTGTTTATTTTTTATTGTACTGAGGATTTTCCTCCTCACCAACTGATTGACAGGGCTCTGAGCCATGTCTAGGCTATTTCCCACACTTCTGCCCTCACCCCTTACCCTTCCTCCCAGAAGAATAATATGGTTCCTCTTATAACAAAAACAGAAATTGCTTGAAAAGTTCAGCAGGTTTGGCAGCATCTATGGAGAGAAATCAGAGTTAACATTTCAGGTTGAGTGATCCTTCCTCAGATCTCAGTTAACTCGGATTTCTGTCCACAGCTGAGCTTCTCCAGAAATTTCTGTTTTTGTTTCTGATTTACAGCAGCCACAATTGTTTTCAGTTTTTTGTTTATTTTTAGTGCAAATATAAATCTAAAATCAAGTTATTTGTTCTGTCTTCTACTCACTAAGTTTTGGTGTGACACCTGTGACTGGACATTATCTACCACTGCCTTGAAGTCTGGGATGTACTTTAACTGCCAGACATGCACAATCCATCAGATGGGTATGTATGAGGCAGGTGCAATACTTGGACTTGATTATTCTCATTTGGGGAACACAGTCTCACAGAGTTATTTGGAGCTAAAGTAAACTAATGTTTTAAAAACACAGGATAAAAAGTGGGCATTTTTCTCTGTTTATGAGAGAGATTCCTTGATCTGTCTTTCAGCTCAATATCAGCCTGCATAGTAATTATCTCCATGTAAACCCCACCACTTTATAAATCAAATACTGATGGAATTTGGTAGCCAACCTGCCAATGTCCGCTTGAAGGAATAGATTTGAGACAGACATCACAATTTATTCCATTACATCTAATTCATGAAATCCCTTGTTGAATTCCTCTGCTAACTTACTCAGATGTACGCATAAGTTTTCTGGATGGAACAATTTTTCTTTGTCTTTGATTTTTCTAATATTTTCTCCAGACTTCGAATGTATTCGATGGTTTTTTTTTGTTTGCGATGATGACAGACCCATGTTTAAATTTGAACATGTTCCCAACATTTACCATATATGCTAAGTTTCTGTCATTTCCATGCCCATTCACAGCTCAGCTTGTTCTCTTTTGACATTAAGTCTGTAAGGAACTTAAAGTTGACATCCACATAATATCAGACAGCTGACTGCAAATTTCATTCTTTGATTTAAATAAAGGATAATTCCAGGCATCAGTTCTTAAAATCATTTCCCCCTTTTGAAAGCTCAACAGACTTAACCAACTTATATCAGCATGGAAGATTAGTTTACCATTGGCAGCATAGTTTGTTGATTAAGGAATTAAGTGATTCCGTGGGTACCTACACACATCAAGTTTCTTGATTGGAATGTTTCTCTCAAATATTCATCTTTTGTTTTTGTTGTAGATATCTCTATCCATTATTTGCTCTTTAAGGGGCAAGAAGATGAGAAGATCCTCTTTAGTTGTTATATTCTTAAAAAGCCTGTGTGGTAAAACAATTAGCTGGACTTTGCTGGGCTTGTTGATGGATTCATTCAACTGCAGTAAAAAACATTCATAATCTTTCAGGTCCTGTTGTAGTTTCTGAAAGACGTCTTTGGACAAAGATCTCTTTAATTTTGACGTGGAATCATCAAGTGACTGGCTCTGGATTGCCCTTATTATTTCTTCTTTGCTCTTAACGCCTTTGAATAACGAGTCAGTGGCCACAGTCATTGCTTCTTTAATGACTTTGTCAGTGATTTCTATTATTTTGCCGGAAGATGACAAATTTGAAATAAATCTTCAGTGCAGACCTTACCTTCTGCTGCTGGTTTGTAAATAAAAGTCTGTTGAGCTGTCAAAATGGCATTCAACTCGTCAACTTTCATGTTCTGATCAAGGGAAAATTGTCTTTGAATTCAAATCATTGTATGGTATCATTTCAAATTTCCCATTTTACTTATCAGTACAGTTCAGAACAGAAATTCAACTTTCCATTGAATGCAAAGTTGTACATTTTTGCTTTTTTTTTAGATGGTCTAAGTTCATCACTCATCAGTATTACTTCATCTTGTAGTTCATGATGGACTCTTCATGGGTCACACTGCAGGTCAGCCTCTGGATGTGTGCCTCTGGAACATTTAGAATATTGCCTACTTTCAAGTCCAAAGGTGTGAGAGGTCACTTCTACAGTTTGTGTGGTCCCTGATCAGCTCCAATATTGGATGTGTGTTGCAATAGTGTTCTATGTAATTTTTCTTTGTCCTGCATGGATCCATTAGATAAGTGACTGAAAGAAATAATTGCAGGTCATAGGGTCATTCATTGGGGAAACAGCGGTCTAACTTGTCCATGCTGAGCAAGTTTCCCAAACCAAACTAGCCCCATTTGCCTGCGTCCTTCTAAACCTTTCCTATTCATATACCTGTCCAAATTCTTTTAAATGTTTTGACTGTACCTGCATCTATCACTTCCTCTAGCAGTTAATTCCACACACAAACCATTCTCTATGTGAAAATGTTGCCCCTCAGGTCCCTTTTAAATCTTTTTCCACTCATGTTAAAAATATGCCTACAGTTTTGAACCACACAAACAAAAGAAATACCTTTGCTGTTCATCTTTTCTTTGCCTCTCATGATTTTAAAAACTTCTGTAAGGTAAGTCCTCACCCCCTTAGCTCCAGTAAAAAAAGGCCAACTTATCCAACCTCTCCTTTTTCCTCAAGCCAGGTTACATCCTTGTAAATCTTTTCTGCACCTTCTCCAATTTAATAATGTCCTTCCTATAGCAGGGTGACCAGAACTGTACACAGTACTCCAAAAGTGGCCCCACCAATGTCCTGTACAGCCACAACATGACATCCCAACTCCTATACTCAATAGTTTGAGCAATGAAGGCAAGTCTGATAAATGACTTCATTAGCAGTTCTGAGGAAGGGGGGTCACCAAAGCCAAAACGTTAACTCTGATTCCTCTTCACAGATGCTGCCAGACCTGTTGAGCTTTTCCAGCAACTTGTATTTTTGTTCTTTGCCATCCTGTCTACATGTGACAGAAATGCAGAGGAACAAGACTAGTTGAGCTGCTGTTAGAATCCACATAGACATGATGGGTGGAGTAGCTTCCTGCGTTCCTAGTGCTGGAATAAACTGGATTCATACATCATTCCTGCATATATTCAATTGTTTGCATTGCCAGCACAAAACTTACTTTACCCTACAGTGGTTATCCATTTGGACCAAACTGAAACACAATGCAATAAGCTGGCAAAATCTGCAAAGATCATGCACTTTTCTCTAGCTACAACTGCCACAAGTGGATATTATGCAGTGACATAACAGTCTCTCGGAAGACTTCGCGACGGCTGGTGGGTAAGTTTGGTCGCTTATTTATTAGTTAAAAGTTTAAAGTTTTCCTTCATAGCTTTAAATTAAGGGGTGATAGGTATAGGACAGATGTTAGGGGTAGATTCTTCACACAGCGGGTTGTGAGTTCATGGAATGCCCTGCCCGTATCAGTGGTGAACTCTCCTTCTTTATGGTCATTTAAGCGGGCATTGGATAGGCATTTGGAAGTTATTGGGCTAGTATAGGTTAGGTAGGATTCGGTCGGCGCAACATCGAGGGCCGAAGGGCCTGTACTGCGCTGTATCCTTCTATGTTCTATGTATGTAACCATGTATGAGAAACAAGGAAACTTGCAGAGGTATGATCAAGTTGTACAGTAAAGGAGTGTGTGCAATTAGATCAACTGTAAAATGTACACAGTGAGAGAATGTGAGCCGTGAGATTGACTGTCAGGGACACACAGTAAGAGAATGTGAGCCTTGAGATTGATTGTTAGAGACACACAGTGAGACAATGTGAGCTGTGAGATCAATTGGCACAGACACTGTGATTGACCATTCTTTCGTGGACAATGGAGTACTGGAAACCACTGGAGAGTAGGTTCATATGTGATACACATGGTATCAAACACCAAAGGATATCTGATTATTTCATTAAAATCACTGCAATTACTGCCAAACAGATTGGCCAAAACACATATTACTGGAGGAAGTGAGATTTGCAAGCGTAACAATCACAGCTTTGAATGTTCAGTTCAACTCTAGTTGTAAGCCAATTCAGTTAATGTCAGTAAACTGCTATGATGAACATTTGATTTATCCTAAGTAATTTGATGTACAATAGAGTATTTGTGAACTATTGCTTTAAATACACAAATTAATCCTCCAGAGCTGTAATGCTCATCCATACTCAGAGGTAAGGCGACCTACATAGATAGTCACATTTTTGCTGAGGATGTGAATACTAGTTCAAGCTTCAACATTCTGAGGTTGGGAGATTGAGTTGGGTGTGAGTAGAGGAGGCAGATCATTGTGCATTGGCGCAGTGTCAACACGTATCCAATAGTACGATTTTACTTTATAGTTTTTGTAAACATAAAGATGAACAGTAGATTAATTACTCTGCATTGTGTTGAACTGAAGTGACATTACCCATTTTGTGTTTCAGAGTATGATGTACACCATTTTATCAATGCTGCTTCTTAGCCAAAGGTTTTTTTCTTAAATTGAAGCACCTTTCATGATTATTGGCATTGTTCAGTGGTAATCCTTTCATTTGAATAACAAAACTGTGCATTTAAACTTTGCTTTCAGAGATATAATTGAGTCTGACAGTCTGGTGCTGTTTTCAGGAAGTGTTACAATCAAAGGTGCCGTCTTTCCAATGACATGTTTACCCAATGCCAAATCTGACCTCTTGGATTGATGTGAAATATCCAACTCAACAACTGGAAGAAGAGCAAGGGAGCTCTCCTTCATTTTGCGATATTTATCTCTAAATGAGCATCAGTAAAATATTCCATTGCTGCTTGTGGGATTTGGATGGGTGCAAAGTGGCTGCTGTGTTTCCTATATTTCAGCAAATATATTCCAGTGACACATTTAAATAAAGTACTTCATTTGCTGTAAATTAGTTTGGGACATGCGGAGGTTATGAAAGATACAATGCAAGTTCGTTATTTGCATTTGAAGAGTTGATTATTTTTTCATCAGTCATATAACATCACTGGATCTAAAAGTTAAAGTTTTAAATCGGAGGAAGGCCAATTTCAACGGTATTAGGCAAGAAATGTCAAAAGTTGATTGGGGGCGGATGCTTGCAGGTAAAGGGCGGCTGGAAAAGGGGAAGCCTTCAGGAATGAGATCATCAGAGCCCAGAGACAGTATGTTCCTGTTATGGTGAAGAGTAAGGCTGATAGGTGTAGGGAATGCTGGATGATTGAAGAAATTGATGTTTTGGTCAAGAAAAAGAAGGAAGCATATGTCAGATGTAGGCAGAAGAGATCAGGGGAATCCTTAGAAGAGTAAAAAGGCTGTAGGAATATACTTAGGAGGGAAATTAGGAGGGCAAGAAGGGGACATGAGATAGCTTTGACAATAGGGTTAAGGAGAATCCAAAGGGTTTTTATGGACAAAAGAGTAACTCAGGAGAGAATAGGGCCCCTTAAAGAGCAGCAAAGCCACCAATGTGTGGAACTGCAGGAGATGGAAGATATACTAGATTAGTATTTTGCATCAGTGTTTACTGTGGCGAAGGATATGGAAGATATAGAACATGGGGAAATAAATAGTGACATCTTGAAAAATGTCCATATTACAGAGGAAGAGGTACTGGACATCTTAAGATGCATAAACGTGAATAAATTTCCGAGCCCTGATCAGGTGTACCTGGAACACTGTGTGAAGCTAAGTAAGTGATTGCTGGGTTTCTGACTGAGATATTTATATTATTGATAGCTACAGATGAGGTGTCGGAAGACTGGAGGTTGGCTAACGTAGTGCCACTGTTTAAGAAATGTGGTAAGGAAAAGTCATGGAACTATAGACCGATGAGCCTGATATCAGTGGTGGGCAACTTGTTGGAGGGAATCCTGAGCGACAGGATTTACAAGTAGTTGGGAAGGCAAGGACTGATTAGAGATAGTCAACATAGCTTTGTGCTTGGGAAATCATGACTTACAGACTTGATTAATCTTTTTGAAGAAGTAACCATAAGAATTGATGAGGGCAGAGCGGTGGATGTGATTTATGTGGACTTCAGTAAGGCATTCAATAAGATTCCTCATGGTAGACTGGTTAGCAAGATTAGATCACATGGAATATAGGAAGAACTAGCCATTTGGATACAGAACTGGCTCAAAGGTAGAAGACAAATGGTGGTGGTGGAGATATGCTTTTCAGACTAGAGGCCTGAAACCTCTAGTGCCACACGGATCGCTGCTGGGTCCACAACTTTTCATCATTTATATAAATGCTTTGGAAGTGAACATAGGAGTTATGGTTAGTAAGTTTGCAGATGACACCAAAATTGGAGGTCTAGTGGAGAGCGAAGAAGGTTACCTCAGAGTACAACAGGATCTTGATCAGATGGGCCAATAGGCTGAAGAATAGGAGATGGAGTTTAATTTAGATAAATGTAAGGTGCTGTATTTTGGAAAGGCAAATCAGAGCATGACTTATACACTTAATGGTAAGGTCCAGGGCAGTGTTGCTGAATAAAGAGACCTTGGAGTGTAGGTTCTTAGTTCCTTGAAAGTGAGGTCGCAGGTAGATGGGATAGTGAGGAAGGTGTTTGGTATACTTGGATTTATTGGGCAGTGCATGAGTAATGGAGTAGGGCGATCATGTTGCAGTTGTACAGGACATTGGTTAGGCCACTTTTGGAATACTGAGTGCAAGTCTGGTCTCCCACCAGATTTTGTGACACTTGAAACCATTCTGAAAGGATTTATAACTATGTTGCCAGGATTGGAGGATTTGAGCTATAGGGAGAGGCTGAATAGGCTGTGACTATTTTCTCTGGAGCTTTGGGGGCTGAGGGGTGACCCTCTAGAGGTTTATAAAATCATGAGGTGCATGAATAGAGTAAACAAACAAAGTCGTTTACACAGGGTGGTGGAGTCCGAAAGTATAAGGCGAAGATTTAAGTTGAGTGGGGAAAGATTTAAAAGGGAACTAAGGGCAACATTTTCACACAAAGGATGGTGCATGTATGAAATAAGCTGTCAGAGGAAGTGGTGGAGGCTGGTACAATTAAAACATTTAAAAGGCATCTGGATTGGTATATGAATAGGAAGGGTGCAGAGGGATATGGGCCAAGTGCTGGCAAATGAGACGAGATTTATCTAGGATGTCTGGTCAGCATTGATACATTGGACAAAGGGCTCTGTGACAATGACTCTATGTCAGTACTATCTTTAAAACAGGTATCTTGTCATTTTGTTATTTGTAACTAAAAAGAACTTGGAAATGTTATCCAACATCATCATTTGCTGTCTCCTAATTATCATTTTCTTATTGCATATTAATATTTAAACAGAAAATGCTGATGAACCAGTTGAGATGTAGGGCTGGATTACATTTCAGGGTTGAGCCCAGTCTGTTTGGCTGACAGCCCCACTTTAACTTGCTGGGTACCAAATCCAAGGGAACATTTGCCTCATAGAAGTGTCAATCAGTTGGAAGTGACTGCTGGTGTAGCAGGAGACATGGGACAAAGAGGAACCAAGAATGCCCCTTACCCAGAAAGTTCCAGGATCACCTCAGGTTGATTTGACAGGTAGGTTGGCATCTTGGATGGGTGAGGGGCCTCCAAAAATGGTGTAAAGGATTACAAAGGAACTAGATTGCTGCAACCTCTCCCCTCCATGTCATTGACTAAAGGCTAAACTAGCTGGTGCAGACACTGCCTGGGTGATCTGGGTGTTCTTGTGCACCAGTCAATGAAGGTAAGCATGCAGGTACAGCAGGTAGTGAAGAAAGCTAATAGCATGCTGGCCTTCATAACAAGAGGGATTGAGTATAGAAACAAAGAGATTCTTCTGCAGCTGTACAGGGGGCCCTGGTGAGACCATACCTGGAGTATTGTGTGCAGTTCTGTCTCCAAATTTGAGGAAAGACATTCTGGCTATTGAAGGAGTGCAGCGTAGGTTCACGAGGTCAAGTCCTGGAATGGCGGGACTACCTTACGCTGAAAGACTGGAGCGACTGGGCTTGAATACTCTTGAGTTTAGAAAAGACTGAGAGGGGATCTGATTGAGACATATAAGATTATTAAAGAATTGGATACTCTGGAGGCAGGAAACATGTTTCCGCTGATAGATGAGTGCCGAACCAGACGACACAGCTTAAAAATATGGGGTAGACCATTTAGGAAGAGATGAGTGGAAACTTCTTCACCCAAAGAGTGATGGCTGTGTGGAATGCTCTGCCCCAGAGGGCAGTGGAGGCCCAGTCTCTGGATTCATTTAAGAAAGTTGGATAGAGCTCTCAAGGATAGTGGAATCAAGAGTTATGGAGATAAGACAGGAACAGGATACTGATTAAGGATGATCAGCCATGATCATATTGAATGGTGGTTCAGGCTCAAAGGGCAGAATGGCCTACTCCTGCACCTATTGTCTATTAAATCAGTTATTGTGGAAGGAAGCTTTTAATTGGGCAGTCATTGCCACAAAGGGCTACAATTGAATGATGTGCCCATAAAATCAGAGCAGACACTCTCCTGTTTTCCTGTCCATAGGTGGACAATAGAATTCAGTCTATGAAGTCAGTGGATGGGATCTGACTCAGTCACTCTGATAAACAAGTGTTCCCTAGTTAGGATGTCAATAATCAGTGACAAAGCTTGCATTTTTGTAATGTAGTTGTAATGTAGGGTGACATCCAAAGATACTTGACAGTTTCTGAAATTGATGTGCCTGGAGCCAAAAAAGGAAATAGTAGGAGTGACTGAAAACAACAGTTCGATGTAAGAAAGTTAGTTTTGGAAGGAAAAAGTGCTTGATACCACTAAAGGAGCTTAGTGGGAGAATTCCATAGTGCGGGCACCAGTGGGAAGGTGAACAACGTATGTATGTTAAAGCCAGAGAAGGGGCAGATAATTTAGAGAAAATTCATAACTTTTGATGAGGTTACAGAGATAAAAAGCTTCATTTCAAAACTCAGTTGGAATTTTTATATTTGAGGCATTAGGAGACCACAACTGAATATATGATTTGGGGGTGCTGGTGTTGGACTGGGGTGTACAAAGTTAAAAGTCACACAACATCAGGTTATAGTCCAACAGGTTTAATTGGAAGCACACTAGCTTTCACAGCGATGCTCCTTCATCAGGTGATTGTGAAGGGCTCGATCGTAACACAGAATTTATAGCAAAAATTTGCAGTGTGATGTAACTGAAATTATATATTGAAAAACTGATTGTCTGTTAAGCCTTTCATCTGTTAGAATACAGTGGTAGTTTCACTTCTTTCATGTGTAAATCACAAAACCCTTTTTTTAAAGTTGCATTCTCGGGTTAGCTGTTAACAATGGTGATAGCTAGACAATATGTTGAAGGTGTTAGCCCCCTGTGTTCTCTGTCGATGACCTGATGTTAAAATTGATTCTAATCTAAAAAGTGAGATAACAGAGTTTAACATAAATTCATGCAGTTTTTGAGCTCAGAGTTCTACATGAATGTATGCCGTTTTTGAGCAAAGTGCAATGTACCTCTGCAATAAAAATTCACCCCACAAAATATATGTATACATGTTGGTCTTTGTCTGTGTGTGTGTGTGTGTCTGTCTGTCTGTCTGTCTGTCTGGGGTGGGGGTTGTGAGTGTGAGAATGTGTGTGTGTGTGGTCTGTGAGGGGGTGCATGTGGGAGTGTGTGTGTCTGTAAGGGTGTGTGTGGGTGTCTGTGTGCGCGTCTGTGTGTACCTGTGTCCTTGTGTATGTGAGAGTGTGTTTGTGTAGGAATATTTGTGTGTGTGTGTGTAGTGCAATGGTGATCACCTGTAATGTGACATGAACCCAAGGTCCCGGTTGAGGCCCTCCCTCTGGGTACCAAACTTAGCTATCAGCCTCTACTCGGCCATTTTCCTCTGCTGCCTGTCCTGAAGTCCACCTTGGAGGATGGTCACCCGAAGATCCGGGGCTGAATGTCCTGGACCACTGAAGTGTTCCCCAACATTGGGGAAACCGAGCAAAGGCTACGGCAACAATGAATGGGCACCGCACAACAATCAACAGACAGGAGGGTTCCCTCCCAGTTGGGGAACACTTCAGTGGTCCAGGACATTCAGCCTCGGACCTTTGGGTGACCATCCTCCAAGTTGGACTTCGGGACAGGCAGCAGAGGAAAGTGGCTGAGCAGAGGCTGATAGCTAAGTTCGGTACCCATAGGGAGGGCCTCAACCGGGACCTTGGGTTCATGTCACATTACAGGTGATCACCATTGCACTACACACACACACAGATATTCCTAACACACACACTCTCACATACACACGGACACAGGTACACACAGACGCCCACACAGACACCCACACACACCCTTATAGACACAGACACGCACACACACACACACACACACACACACACTCACTCACAACTCCCACCTCAGACAGACACACACACAGAGGCAAAGATCCACATGCACATATATATTTTGTGGGGTGAATTTTTACTTGCAGAGTAACATTGCACTTTGCTCAAAAACTGCATATATTCGTGTAGAACTCTGAGCTCAAAAACTGCATGAATTTATGTTGAACTCTGTTATCTCACTTTATAGATTAGAATCAATCTAAACATCAGGTCATAGACAGAGAACACAGGGGGCTAACACCTTCAACATATTGTCTAGCTATCACCATTGTTAACAGCTAATCTGAGAATGCAACTTTAAAAAAAGGATTTTGTGATTTACACATGAAAGAAGTGAAACTATCACTGTATTCTAACAGATGGAAGGCTTAGCAGACAATCAATTTTTCAATGTATAATTTCAGTTACATCACACTGCATATTTTTCCTATAAATTCTGTGTTACGATTGAGCCCTCCACAATCACCTGATGAAGGAGCATCGCTGTGAAAGCTAGTGTGCTTCCAATTAAACCTGTTGGACTATAATCTGGTGTTGTGTGATTTTCAACTGAATATAGGTCAGCACAGGAAGTCATTGAATCTCTACAGTGTGGAAGCAGGACATTCGGCCCGATCCCACACTGACCCTCCAAAGAGCATCCCAACTACCTATCCCTGTAACCCTGCATTTTCCATAGCTAGTCCACCGAACCTGCACATCTTTGGGCTGTGGGAGGAAACCCATGCAGCCATTGCAAATTCCACACAGTCACCCAAGGGTGGAATTGAACCCAGGTGCCTGGTGCAAAGAGGCAGCAGTGCTAGCCACTGTGCCACCTGAGGTTGGTTAGCTCAGTTGGCTTGGCAGTTGGTTTGCAACGTAAAATAATGCAACAGCATGGGTTAATTCCTGCACTGTCTCTGTCTGTATTGAGAGACCAGCCTTATGGTCCACTAGGATTATGAAGACTTTTCCTTTATAGATCAGCAAAGATAAGTATGCTGGGTGTGCAAGACTTGGTGAGAGTCAGGATATAGACAGAAAAATTTTGAATTAGCTGAAATTTGTAACAGATCGGGGGAACTTTGGAATAGTTGATCCTGGAAGTAAGAAGGATGTGGCTTCTTGCTGCAGATAATGTGCTGAGGCAGGGGCAGTGAGGTCTTTTTTTTAGAATAGATTCGCTACAGTGCAGAAACAGACCCTTCGTCCCAACCAGTCCACACCGACCCTCTGAAGAGTAACCCACCCAGACCCATTTCCCTCTGACTAATGCTCCTAACATTATGGGCAATTTAGCATGTCTTTGGACTGTGGGAGGAAACCAGAGCACCCAGAGGAAACCCATGCAGACATGGGGGGAATGTGCAAACTCCACAGAGACAGTAGCCCAAGGCTGGAATCAAAACTGGGATCCTGGTGCTGTGAGGCAGCAGTGCTAACCACTGAGCCACCATGCCGCTCGAGATGCTAGATATGGTGAATACATGATGTGGAACAAGGCAGTCTTGGTGATAGATTGATTTTGGATTGAAAACTCAGGTTGGGGCCAAAAAAGACACTGAGGTTGTGAACACCGTTTAAACAAAAATATGCAACGTAGAAATAAAATCTCAGCTGATCACAATGTCCATTAGCGGTTTGATTTATTTTAAGATATTGAGCTTCAATTTTCTTCTTTAACAAATCTTAAGGGAAAAGTTTCCTCAGTTTTTGTTTGTAGTAAAAACATTAATCCAAATATAAAGACCAGCAAACAGGAGACCTCCCACTCCATATCCTGACCATTATTTATTTTAATATTTTCATGATTTCTTAAAAAAAATGTTCTACCTCATTTGTCACCGCTGTGATCTGTAAATAAAGTTTGCTGTGTGATCATTGTTATTAAGCTTTTTGCTCAGGGGAAAATGTTAGCATTCACTCTGGGCAGGAGTGAACCAACAGGTAAAGTAGAGGGACGCTGATTTAACAGATTTTAGCACACATAAGGAATCCTGCAGAGATTGAGTGGAAGCTTCATACGTATCAATGCTAACTGAGCCTCAAGATGCCTGCAAGATGTCAAACACTTTATAAGCATGTCCTTGGTGGGGGAAGCTCGTACTATTTCACAATTAGGACAGTAATAGTTTTCCAAAACATAAGACACTCTTCAGGTGATGTAAAACTATCTCTTGTGGAAACCTGGAGGAAAAGGGCAATGCACTTTATGGGCCCCAGAGAGAAATTTGAGTCCTCCCCTGACTGAGATTACAGATCCCCACTTCCCCTTGCTGTGAGCCCTTTCCCAACTGCTCTTCTTGCCACTGACCAGAAAGCTGGTGGGCTAATAGCAATACATGGACTGTTGTGAGAGTGGATGAGATATTACTCATTCAGAGTCAGAGAGTTAATACAGATGTACGGCACAGAAACAGAGCCTTCGGTCCAACTCATCCATGCCGATCAGATATCCTAACCTCATCTAGTCCCATTTGTCAACATTTGGCCCATACCCTTCTAAGCCCTTCCTATTCATACACCTATCCAGATGCTTTTTAAAAGTTGTACGTATACTAGCCTCCACCATTCCCTCTGGCAGCTCATTCCATACATGCACCACCCTCTATGTGAAAAAGTTGCCTCTTAGGTGCCTTTTAAATTTTTCCCCTCTATGCCCTCTAGTTCTGGACTCACCCATGCCAGGGAAAAGACCTTGTCTATTTATTGTAAGCATGCACCTCATGATTTTATAGACCTCTATAAGGTGATCTCTTAGCCTCCGATCCTCCAGGGAAAACAGGCCCAGCCTATTCAGCCTCTTCCTACAGTTCAAATCCTCCAACCATGGCAACATCCTTGTAAATCTTTTCTGAATCCTTTCAAGTTTCACAACATCCTTCCAATTGGAAGGGGACAAGAATTGCACACAATATTCCAAAAGTGACCTAACCAATGTCCTGTACAGCCGCAACATGACATTTCAACTCCTATACTCAGTGCTCTGACCAATATATGAAAACATACCTATCGCCATCTTCACTATCCTATCTACTTGTGACTCCACTTTCAAGTAGTGCATCCACTTGTAGCACTGCACTGGTCACTGACCTCCAGTCTGAAAAGCAACTCTCCACCACCACACTCTGTCTTCTACCTTCAAGCCAAATGGCGAGTTCTCCCTGTATTGCATGTGACCTAACCTTCCTAAACTATGAACCTGCACTCCAAGGTCACTTTGTTCAGCAACACTTCTCAGGACCTGACCATTAGGTGTATACACTGGCACCACCCCCCACCTTTTCCTCCGCTACATCGATGACTGTATCGGCGCTGCCTCGTGCTCCCACGAGGAGGTTGAACAGTTCATCAACTTTACCAACACCTTCCATCCCGACCTCAAATTCACCTGGACTGTCTCAGACTCCTCCCTCCCCTTCCTAGACCTTTCCATTTCTATCTCGGGCGACCGACTCAACACAGACATCTACTATAAACCGACTGACTCCCACAGCTACCTGGACTACACCTCGTCCCACCCTGCCCCCTGTAAAAACTCCATCCCATATTCCCAATTCCTTCGCCTCCGCCGCATCTGCTCCCAGGAGGACCAGTTCCAATACCGTAGAGCCCAGATGGCCTCCTTCTTCAAGGACTGCAGATTCCCCCCAGATGTGATCGATGATGCCCTCCACCGCATCTCCTCCACTTCCCGCTCCTCCGCCCTTGAGCCCCGCCCCTCCAACCGCCACCAAGACAGAACCCCACTGGTTCTCACCTACCACCCCACCAACCTCCGTATACAGCGCATCATCCGCCGTCATTTCCGCCAACTCCAACCAGACCCCACCACCAGGGATATATTTCCCTCCCCTCCCCTATCAGCGTTCCGCAAAGACCACTCCCTTCGTGACTCCCTCGTCAGGTCCACACCCCCCACCAACCCAACCTCCACTCCCGGCACCTTCCCCTCCAACTGCAGGAAATGCAAAACTTGTGCCCACACCTCCTCCCTTACTTCTCTCCAAAGCCCCAAGGGATCCTTCCATATCCGCCACAAATTCATCTGCACCTCCACTCTCATCATCTATTGCATCCGCTGCACCCTATGTGGCCTCCTCTATATTGGGGAGACAGGCCGCCTACTTGCAGAATGCTTCAGGGAACACCTCTGGGACGCCCGAACCAACCAACCCAACCACCCCGTGGCTCAACACTTTAACTCTCCTTCCCACTCCACCGAAGACATGCAGGTCCTTGGACTCCTCCATCGCCAGAACATAACAACACGACGGTTGGAGGAAGAGCGCCTCATCTTCCGCCTGGGAACCCTCCAGCCACAAGGGATGAACTTGGATTTCTCCAATTTCCTCATTTCCCCTCCGCCCACCTTGTCTCAGTCGATTCCCTTGAACTCAGCACCGCCCTCCTGACCTGCAATCCTCTTCCTGACCTCTCCGCCCCCACCCCACTCCGGCCCATCACCCTCACCTTGACCTCCTTCCACCTATCACATCTCCATCGCCCCTCCCCCAAGTCCCTCCTCCCTACCTTTTATCTTAGCCTGCCTGGCACCCTCTCCTCATTCCTGATGAAGGGCTCTGGCCCGAAACGTCGAATTTCCTGTTCCTTGGATGCTGCCTAACCTGCTGTGCTTTAACCAGCAACACATTTTCAGCATTAGGTGTATACATCCTGCTTTGATTTGCTTTACCAAAATGCAACATCATTAGTGAAACATAGAATCATACAATACAGAAGAAATCCTTCAGTCGCAGAGTCATATGGAAATACAACATGGAAACAGACTCTTTGGTCCAACTTGTCCATGCCAACCGGATATCCCAACCTAATCTAATTCCATTTGCCAGCACTTGGCATATATCCCTCTAAACCCTCCCTATTCATATAACCATCTAAATGCCTTTTAAATGTTGCAGTTGTACTCCCTCTACCACTTCCTCTGGCAGCTCATTCCATATACGCACCACCCTCTGCGTGAAAAGGTTGCCCCTTAGGTTTCTTTTATATCTTTCCGCTCTCCCCCTAAACCTATGCCTTCTAGTTCTGGACTCCCCCAAGCTAGGGAAAATATTTTGTCTATTTATCTTATCCATGCCCCCCATGATTTTATAAACCTCTATAAGGTCACCCCCCAGCCTCCAACGCTTCAGGGAAAACAAACCCAGCCTACTCAGCCTCCCCCTTTAGCTCAAACCCTGCAACCCTGGCAACATCCTTGAACCCTTTCAAGTTTCACAACATCCTTCCAAAAGGAAGGAGACCAGAACTGCATACAATAGTCCAACAGTGGCCTAACCAATATCCTGTACAGCCACAACATGATCTCCCAACTCCCATACTCAATGCTCTGACCAATAAATGAATGCATACCAAATGCATTCTTCACTATCCTATCTACCTGCGCCTCTACTTTCAAGGAGCTATGAACCTGCACTCCAAGGTCTCTTTGTGTATAAGCCCTGCTCTGAGTTGCATTTCCAAAATGCAGCACCTAACATATATCTAAATTAAACTCCATCTGCCACTCCTCAATCCATTGGCCCAACTGATCAAGATCCTGTTGTACTCTGAGGCAATCATCTTTGCTGTTCACTTTACCTCCAGTCTTGGTGTCATATGCAAACTTACTAACTACACCTCCTATGTTCACATTCAAATCATTTATATAAATGATAACAAGTAGTGGACCCACTTGTAGCACCTCCAGTCTGAAAAGCAACTCTCCACCACCATACTCAATCTTCTACCTTCAAGCCAAATGACGAGTTTTCCCTGTATTGCATGTGACCTAACCTTCCTAACCAGTCTCCCTTACCTCTCATAATTTTATACACCTCAGTCAGGTTCCCTCAGCCTTATCTGCTCCAAATAAAGACAACCAAGCTTATCCAGCCTCTCTTTGTAGTTTAACTGCTCCATCTGAGTCAACATATTGGTGATGCACATTTGTACCTCCTTCAATGAAATCACATTCTTCCTGTAGCGTGGTGACCAGAGCTGCACACAGTACTCTACCTGTTGCCTAATCAAAGTTCTGAACAGTTCCAACATGACCTCCATGACTGATAAAGGCAAGTGTCCATTATGGCTTCTTAACTACCCTCTTAATCTGTCCTGCTGCCTGCAGAGATCTTTGAACAAGCATCACAAGATCTGTCCGTCCTTCTGAGCTGCCTAGTATCCTGCCATTTGTTGATTTGGAGGGGTCAGTGTTGGACTGGGGTGTACAAATGTAAAAATCACACAACCCCAAGTGGTTATGGAGTATAAGATCGTAATACACAGAATTTATAGCTCAGATTTACAGTGTGACCAACTGAAATGATATATTGAAAAAGACCTTGTCAGAGTTAACCTCACACTTGTCAGGGCTAAATTCCGTTGGCACTCATCTACCCATCTGATCAATTGATCTTTATTCTTGTGTAACTTGAGACCTCTCTCCTGTCAAGACAATGGCCAATCTTTCTATCATTCGCAGAATTACTTTTCACCCCCTCTCCCCCATATTTTATTCCATATCATTTACAAGTGGCACAAACAATAATGGACCGATCCCATGTTCTTTTACCTTCTTTATCAGTCTCCTACGTGGGACCTTGTCAAAGGCTAAACTGAAATCTACATAAACTACATGAACCATGCTACCCTCATCTACACACCTTCTTGAAAAATTCAACCAATGTTTTTAGGCTCTGACAGAGCCATGTTAACTATTCCTGATCAAACCTTGCCACTTTAAATGGAGATTAGAGAAGATCTAATCAGAAGCTAAACTTTCAGTATTCATAGTACAATTAATTCAGAAGTTAGCTGTATAATGTCTTATAGTTGTGCCTGTCTTGTTTCAACCCTTGTTTGAAAAAAACCTGCATTCCAGATCAACAATAGAATATTAACCCCAATTTTGTAATCCCCCATTATTCTACCATGATTTGTGACAGGTGTAGATTGTCCACCTTGGTTACCAAAGAAATAGGAGCCAAATTAGATCATATGGCACATTAAACCTGCTCCCCCATTTAATATGACCATAGTTGATATTGGGCTTCAGCTCCACTTTTCAGCACACACCCTATATCCCTTGATTTCCTACGAGACCAGAAATCTATTTACCTCAGCTTCAAGCATACATGTTCAACAATGGATCATCTGCAACCCTGTGGGGAAGAGAATTTCGTAGACTTACGATTCCTTCAAGAGAAATCCTTCTTCTCATTTGTAACTGATTGGTAGCTGTTTTTAATCCTAAAACAGCCCATCCAATTAAATCCTCCAATGAGTGGAACTGATCTCTCAGCATCTCACCTGTCAAGCCCCTTCAGAACTTTTATGTCTCATTAAGATCACCTTTCATTCTTTTGAAGTCCAGAAAATGTATGCACATTATGCTTGACCTGTCATCATTGGACAACCACATGCTCACTATGACATTGAGTTAGGTCTGTCACCTTTACAATTTCAGCTCATCAGAATAATTTCCGGAGGCTCACAATCAGCAGAGCACAGTGGAATATGGGCAAAATCTAGCTTCTAGTAAAATTTGCGGATATGTACACACTTAAAAGATTGTTGTGCTCTCAGTGTGGTTCCAGCAACCGAAACACGCACCATGAGCACGAGTTAACAATTACCCCAGCAATTCAATGGGCTTGAAATATGTTAGTGCTACATTTCTGTTACATTGGAATTATTTATTGGTAGCTGTTCTTTACAGGACGTTCTTTCAGTTCAGTAGATCAATATACACTATCTCATTTATTTTTCAGTTATTATCCATCAATATACATCTGGTTCCTTTTTCAAAGTACATTCAATAACCTGCTAAACAGTTTATCCTGTGGGCTGAATGATTTGAAACATATGCCCCAGATATTCCAATAAGAAGATTGTTGTTGTTCATGTGTAAATAGGAGTTGGGTGTTGGAACCATATGGAAGTCTAGTAACAGCACATTCCACATGATTTGCCCAGGAAGTTGAAACTTCTAATTGGAAATTGCCCAGTAATCCTCTGAAACAGTCCCTAACTATAAGTTAGACTAACTGCTCAGTTAAGCTTGCTGCTCCCCTTTTACACTAAGAGGAGATCTTTAATGAACAAGTTTGATCTGATTGAGTCCTTTCAGAGGATTTGAATTTGCTTATCTGAATAGTTACCAGGAAAGGTTAGAGGAATTGTAATGTTCTTTAACACCTGGCTAACTATAAAACTGATTCCCAGTCACTCATACTGACTACTTCAATCTCTCATCTGACACCATGGACATCCTATCTTCTCATGGACACCAATCTCACCTAGCAGACATCAACCATTCTCCACCTCCCAATCTGATCAGAACCCAACTATCTCCCCACTGAGACCATCCTGCCTTTCTCTGGACTCAACCAATCTTGTCCTGGACTGCTGCAGTCAATGTTCTGATAAAAGTGAAAGCTAAGTTGTCATGAGAATGATACTGTTGTATTTATATCTCCCTTTACGTCGCTCAATTATTTTTATGATCAGAAATGAAAGCCTAATTGTTTCAGGCACTCATTGGCTTTAAAACATACCGCTGTTGGTGTAAGTGGAAACTTTGTAATGATAGTGAGCCATAATTGACTTAAATTTTCTGTCACAAAGAATTTAATTTAGTTATCCAAATACTATTATACAAACTGGTTGTCAAAGTTTCACAAAGGTTTCCATGGACAAGACTTTGAACAAAGATTCGACATTTCCACTCGAGATTTCCTTTTCTCAAATTAGAACTTTTCACTTATTTCACTGTAATTAGGTGTACTTAGAATACAGTTACTGTAACAAGTGAGATTAAAAGGGACAATTAATGAAAGTAAACTCTAAATTAGGGCAAAACCATAGTGGAAAAAGGAGCAGACAGTTGAATATTAATCAATACCTGCTGAAAAACTAATCATCTATGTTCAACATGCAGATCATGTTGATACATTCCACTTCTATACAAGAAACAAGATCTTTGGCTCTCAACAAAGTCATAATCAGAGTAATAACATAGTTGTGCTAATGCATGAACCAGATTTCTAATGAGCTGAATTGTTTTTATTGTATGAAGTCTCCTTGCTTTAATCAAAAGAAATCTCAACCTGCACACAGCCAGCTTAACATTTCCTCTCACTGTATTTCCAGCAGCTTGCATCTTATAAGTTTTTCACATGAAACACAAGTGTGTTTTTGCATGCCCAGCACCATTTCTCACTTCAGTGCCACATTTCCTGCCAGGATTGTGTGGTCACAGTCAAATGTTGTTGATTGCTGAATAAAATAAACCACAAGTTGTAGCCTGACCTCTTTATGCAGGGTGGGGGAGACAAGAAAATCTGACTGAGGATTTCTACCAAAATTCAATCCGAATTCAATTGCGATTCTTTCTATTTGTTGTTTATATGTCTTTATTCCCTTATCCTGGGTTTGTGCAACTTTGTAACTTGTCAGGATAACTCTTCAGTTCACAAACACTTGTGGTCCACTGAAACAAAAATCAAGAAGAAGAAACATTCCTAATTAGTTTTTACACCTCACTGCACAACTTTGACTCTCAGAGTGGAGAAGTTTAATGACCTATACGAATCGGGTTTTAGTCTTTAGGATGGGGAAACGCTTTACTATCTATATCATGCCATGATGTGGCGATGCTTGTGTTGGACTGGGATGGGCAAAATCACGTGAAGTCACATGACACGAGGTTATAGTCTAACAGATGTATTTGAAATCACAAGCTTTCAGAACGCTGTTCCTTTGTCAGGTGAAATTCGACAGCACTTCATCAGCACTTTCACCTGATAAAGGAGCTCTGCTCCAAAAGCTTATGATTTCAAATAAATATATGGAAGTATAAGCTGGTATCATGTGAGTTCTGACTTTATCTTTACAAAGTGGAATATTTTACTGTGTATTTAACAGATCATTTTATAATCTCCACTTCTAGGAGGCAACTCATGTCTCTCCAGTGCATACATTTGGGTTCATTCTATTTTGTTTTCCACTGTTATATTATAGCTTGAAACTCATTTTTCTTTTGAATACATGCTGTATTTTGTTTTCTTTATCATAGTAAAAGAGACATGTAGTTCAAGACAGTTTAAGAAGATATACTTTGATTCTCCAATCAAGATTTAAGTGAGATAATATATGAGCAATGACACTTAGTCTTTGAACTGAAAGATAAGGTTGGTGCAGCCAAACTAGATATGCATTCCTCCAAAAAAATCTCCCTCTTACCCAATCATTTTTAATCATTTCCCTTTTAGAATGATCTCACTGGTGCCTTCCAGATTAAACAACGTCCTTGAAGTACAGCAACTGTTTTTCATTTCTGGGATGTGGGCATTGCTGGCTGGCTGGCATTTATTGCTCGTCCCTATAGGCAAAATTGCTGCTTTCAGCCTAGTCTGAATGGGTAGCATTCTCAACCTGATTCAGAAGGTCATTTATTGAAGTCCCACTGTAGAATTTAACACCACAATGTAGGTTGACAGCCCCGATGTCATGCATTGTCAGCCGCTGATTTTAAATAATCTTTTAAACTAATACCTTGTCTAAACTGTCAGGTGGATGTGAAGGATCCTTTGCCCCTTATGAAGAAAAAATTGGGCAGCTCTTCCCTGTATCCTGGCTCATATTTATCTTTCAATCAACAGTAGATTATTTGGTGGTTCAGCTGTTGGCCTGTTGTAGGATCTTTGTGTGCAATTGCCCAGCACATTGAATGATATGACAATTCTGAATGTACTTCAAAAGTAATCCATTAGGTGTGATGCATTCTGGGATGTGCACAGGTTTAACTGTAAGCATGTTAAACTTTAAAATAGAAAATAAAACTTCAAAAAAGGTCAATTGTACTGTCCCTACCTCTGCGTCAGGAGACCTAAGTTCAAGCCCCACCTGCTCCAGAGTTGTGTAATAATATTTCTAAACAGGCTAGTTAGCAAATATCTTAAAATAGGGATCAGTTAGCTCTGTTAGCTGGACAGCTGGTTTGTAGTATTAGGTATTACTAACAATGTAGGTTCAAGTCCCACCTTGAAGGATTATGTTTCTCAACCTCACCCCTGGACTGAGGCATGGTGATCCTCAGGTTAAACCACCACTTATTGTCTCTCTGTAGAGAGCAAACATAAGCTTTCGTATAAGGTCTCACGTGGCACCGTGATAGTGTCCCTACCTCTGGGCTAGAAGGCCTGAGTTCAAGTCCCACTTGTTCCAATAATGTCTCTGTGCATGTTGATTAAAAAATATCATCAATTTTAAAACAAGACGTCTTTGGTACAACGATGGTGTCCCTGCCTCTGAACCATGAGACCTGGGTTGTCATAACATGTCCAAACAATTTGATTAAATTAACTACAGCCAAGTTAGGGTTGCTTGTTGCACATCGGTAATGACAGTACTTCTGGTCCAGGAGGCCTGGGTTCAACTCCCATCTACTCCAGAGTGTAATAACATCTCTCTGAATAGGTTGATGAGAAAATATCTATTAAACTTTCAAATGCCAAGCTGGTATTCTCCTTAGTTACCACTGCAATCCATGTTGATATTAATTTAACTGCATTATTATTCAGAGGCTAAACTGCATTAATTTGACTCTTCTTGCCATGTCAATTCATTGTGTATTTAAGATGGAAATGACTGAAAGATAAACCTTCAAGGAAAATAAGTGGAAAAAAAACGATTGACTACAGATGATGAAAACCTGAAATGATTCCCAAATTTTATCCTCTTGTGACAGATGCTGGGTGTGTCCCAACATTTCTGTTATTGTGGCAGAAATATGTGACCTAGCAACTAATGCAATAATTTACATGCACCTAATAACCATTGGTCTCTGCCAATGACATTGATGAATCTGTCCTTTCAGAGGTGGAAATTAATTGATCGAATGTGCCAACATATGAACAAAAGGGAGAGTACTGTTCTAAATATTCTGTTTTTAATTTTCGCTTTTCTTTGAGCCAGTTGTGCAAAATAAAAATAACAGTCTCTGTAATTAGTGTTTAAATGGTTACCCTTAAATGATGAAAATGAGTGTTGGATCTTTGATCTGGTTATGGCAACACTGTGCATTGCCACTGTTGCCAAAGTTCTCTTCAAGTTGGTTGGTTTCATTTTGGCCAAACATCGCTTATCTTCGAAATAACTTTAATGCTTTGTAGAGTCCAAGTCTAACCAAGTTTTGCATTCACCCTTGTCTCATCTTGCATTTCCATCACACACTCTGGCAGGATATTAAAGACAGCTTCTAATTTGAAGGAAACTTTGCTATCATTTTTAGCCTCCAATCTCTCTTTCTTTCTTGTCACTGTACCTTACTTTATTAGCAGTTCTGTGATTACTGCTTCTTACAAACTTTGCTCTGTCTTAAGTTTTGAAGTTCTAAATCTGCATTCTTCGTTCGCTTCCTGATCCCTGCATCATTACACGTTGAGAACAAAACTTTTTATAACAACTTCCACTGTAATTCTGAAATAGAAAATGCAATAAGCACAACACTCTGCATCTGTACAGAACATTCCAGTAGTTCAAACGTAGTTTAACTTCAGTACAAATACTGACTGTCTCGAGTCACTTTTCTGAAGAAAATGTTTAAGTTGCATTAGTTCTGGTGAAAACTGTTGAGGAAATTTAACAGAAAATACAAGGCAAAGTACTTTTGTTTGAAGCTGTCTTTGAAGCCATGTTTGGAATACTGCATTTAATTCTGGTCTCCCTGCCAGGAAAGATGCTGTTAAACTTGAAAGGCTTCAGAAAATATTTACAAGGATGTTGCCAGGATTGGGAGGGTTTGAGCAATATGGAGAGGCTGATTAGATTAGATTCCCTATAGTGTGGAAACAGGCCCTTCGGCCCAACAAGTTCCCACTGACCCTCTGAAGAGTAACCCACCCCTTCTAACTAATGCACCTAGCATTATGGACAATTTAGCATGGCCAATTCACCTGACCTGCACATCTTTGTACTGTGGGAGGAAACCAGAGCACCCGGAGGAAACCCATGCAGACACGGGGAGATAGTTTAGGACTATTTTCCCTGGAGCATCAGAGGCTGAGAGGTGACGTTATAGAAGTTTATAACATCCTTGGGGAACATGGATAGAGGGAATAGTCAAGGTCTTTTACCCTGGGTCAAAAAGTCCAAAGCTAGAAAGCATAGGTTTAAGGTGAGAAGAGAAAGATTTGCAAGGGACCTGGGGGCAACTTTTTCACACAGAGGGTGGTGCCTGTATGGACTGAAGTGCCAGAGGAAATGTTGGAGGCCAGTACAATTACAACATTTACCAGGCAAATGGATGGGTAATAGGAAGGGTTTAGGATATGGGCCAAATGCTGGCAAATGGGACTACATTAATTTAGGATATCTGGTTGGCATGAACAAGTTGGGACTTGTTCCCAGGCTGTGCATTTCTATGACTTTTTAAATGTACATATTAATACAAGAAGGCAAAATGTGGTTTCCCTATTTCAGGAATGTAGGAATAGGATGAGGCTATTCAGTCCTGCAAGATTGTTCCACCCCGAGTTAGTCCATGGCCTATCTCTATCTCAGCCTTTGCCCCAAATTTCTTGATACCCTTACCTAACAAATATCACACGCCCCATCCAACTCCCAAACTAGTCAGTCTTCCTTCCGTATACACTGCACCTCACTCAAGATGCCTCACCACTTTTCCTGTTCCTACTCTACCACTAGTAGCTCTTTCAGCTACTTTATTCTCACTCAATCCATCCCTTTGTCTTACCGCAAGAGAAAACAGCCCAAAATAGAGCTGATAGGGCCAAGACGGCTGGCAATTAGCAAGAAGCAGTTATTGCAGTAATTTTATACTAATTGTGCAGGACAGATTGCAAGAAACTAAAGACTTGCATTTATATAGGACTTTTCTTGATCATGGAATGCCCAAAGTATTTTGCAGTCAATTAAGCTCTTTTTTTCAACTACAACCACTGATCTAGGAAATGGAGTGATCAATTTACAAACCGCAGACTCACATAAGCACGTGACAATGATTACATCATCTCATTTTTGCCACTATTGACTGAAAAATAAATATTTGTTAGTATAATGGGGAGAACTGTCCTGCTGTCACAGAATCATAATACAGTGTTGTGGAATCATTTACATTCATCGAACAGAGCAAACGAGCCAAGATTGCAATGTTTCATTTGAAAGGTGGTGCCTCCAAAAGGGCAGCACTCCTTCAATGCTGCACTAAGTGTCAGTCTATATTAATCTTTTGGAATAGAGAATTTGAGATAGCAATTTCTGCCTCAGAAGGTGAATGTTCTCCTGACTGAATCACTTCTGACACTGATTGACATTAATTGGATTAAGAGGCAGAAATATGACATTGACGTTCACATTAAGTATGAGAACATTTATGGAACATTATTTCAAAACACATGCTGTCTCCTTCTAAACTATGAAAGATTACATAGAAGCTATGCACAGAAACTGGCTATTCCATTTGATAAGACTGTGTTGTTATTTTTGTGTTATGTGCTAACCTAAGTCATCTCATCCCAGGAGCATGTCTTTCTTTCTCTTTATATCCTTATTGAATTTCCCCTGACATGCATGTATGTTATTCCCCTCAATCATTCCATGTGATCATTAGACTATTCTTTGGTTAAATAAATTTCTCTAAATTGGATTATGAATGATTATGTAATATTTATGGCACATAGTCTTAGTCTCATGCAATGTGGAAGCATCTATTTTATGTCTACTTGCTATCAAGTTTATGCAAAATGACCTCACAATTACAGTAGATCCACCTCCCAATCTGAACTAGGGATAAGGGAAGAGATGAACAAAAGTAACTAATTATACAGTACCTTTAAGGTAATGAAATTTCCTAAAATGCATCACAGAAACATTATAAAACAAATTAAGACACTGAGCTACGCTGTAAGATATCAGCTAAAATCACCAAACGCTTGATCAAGCAGGCAGCTTTTAAGGAATGTCTTAAAGGAGAAAAGCAAAATAGAAAGGTGCAGTATAGGAAGGAAATTCCAGAGGTTTAAAACTAACAACTGAAGACGCAACTACCAATAGCGGAGAACTTACAATTAAAAGTAACGTATTGAAAAAAACAGGATAATTTACTTGAGGAATTTGTGGAATAAAGTGAAATTCATTGTGTGAAACATTTTCTTTCACACAATGAATTTTAATCAAATTTTGTGCATGTAGATGATTATTGTATGGAGATTAACAAATTCCTTTTTCATTCAGTATCTGAAATAACCTGACATTTAATGGGGTCCGTTAGGATTTTCCATCACCAGCTCATTCTCATTATTCCTATCCTCACACTAACAACAGCAACAGCTAGATGTATGTCAGAAGTTTGGAAACAATAAATTTTGTCTCTGGATTCATATAAGTAATAATCTGCTGTGAGTTTAAACCACTTTTGTGGTTTATGACACCTCTGAAGTCCTTGATTATGGTATTGCCTTATAATCTACCTCCGACAGTTCCGAATGATATTAAGGATTAGCCCTCAAATTTGTTGAGAATACACAAGAATACAAGAAATAGGAGCATAAGTGGATCATATGGTCCACCATTCAGTAAGACCATTGCTAATCGCATTCTTTGACCCCACTTTCCAATCTGCCCTCCATATCCCTTAATTGTCTGAGACACCAAATATGGTCTCAACCTTAAACATATTCAACAATACAGCATCTACAGCCCTCTGGGTAGAGAATTTCAAAGATTCACAGCCCTTTGGGTGAACTAATTTCTCCTTAGCTCAGTGCTTAATGATTGTCATATACTGAGACTGTGCCCCCATGTTTAGATTTCTTGCACAGCAGCAACAATCTCTCGGGCTGAGATTTTTCATTTTGAATTTCAAATATGGTGACTGCGATCTTAAGTGGTGTCATCTCTGGCGTGCGTTATCTTGCTCAATCACAAGCTTCACAACTCATTATCCATGCAACTGAGATGTTGTCTGACTTAGCAAATCACTTGTGGTGGGCAAGTGAGTCAGAAGCTCCTGCCAGAGGGTGGGACCTTCCTGGGTGAAAGGTTTGGCACCATATTTAATGATCACTTTCAATGATTGCAAGTCAGGAATCTCCATGTGGTGATCCTGTGGTGATCACCCAGGATGACCAGAAATATCTGCCAAGTCAAAACTAGCTCCTCAATTTACTGATGGCACCATGGGGCTATTTCTTCTGACCTGCCAGCCTGGAAGTAGATTGCATTGTGGGCCAGCACAAAACATGGGCAGCATGACATCGACTACCTCAGTGCCATCTGTGGATTTCTTAGAGGTATCATCAGTCAGGTGCGGAGGGGGTACCCCTTCTTGCCCAGCAAGTATTCTTGTATGGGCTGAGGGCCTTTGAAAGACGTTGAGATCAGTGATTGGCCCAGGATGTATGAGTCATGGCTATCAATGTAGCATACCTACATTATCTGGCTGTTGTGGCCACTTGAACAGTAAAGGGAGTGGAATCCTTTTCCGTTTACAAAGACTTCTGGTTCGTATTCATATCTGATTGCTGTGTGGGTACAATCCATTTCATCCTGAACCTGCAGGAAACCAGTGATAGCTAAAGGAGCAAAGAAAGCATCGGTGAAATCACAGATGCGCATGAATTGAAGACTGTGAAATTCCATAAAGATTCCCCCATAGCTGCTTGACATGATCCGCTGGCAAATAAATTAAAGGCAACTGTGAAACCAGAGAAAAGTTGCAGCATAGAAAGAGGCCACACAGCCCAATATATCTGCATGGCTGAATAAACTAGCCACCCGTTCTAAAACCAAACTGCAGCATCTGGCCTACAGTGTGCAGGTTACAGCACTTCAGCATCAGGTCCAGGTTCCTTTAAGCAATTTGGGGGTTTCTGCCTCAACCATAAAACTGGACAGTGAATTTAAGATTGCCATCACCCTCTGAGTGAAAATGTCCTTCTAATACGTTTACTAATTACCTTACATTTGTGCCCTCTGGATATTAACCTCTCTGCTAGGAGAAACAGATCTTTCCTATCCAGTCTATACAAACCCCTCATTATTTTGTACACCCCCATTTAGTAGCTATCATTAATTTAAAGAAATCAAGCTAGTCCTTTCAGTCGTTCGTCATACATGTAATTTTCAAGCTCTGGCAACATTCTGACAAATCCTCTCTGTATTCTCTTTCTAGAGCAATTATCTCCTGTTACGTTGAGGGCTACCTGTATTTGCTTCAGCAGCTGGCGTTGATGTGATTTGAAAGTCGGGATATTTTAAGTAATCTTCTACATTGATTCTCACTCAGTTTACAGAAGCACCTAAACTTTAGACCCTGTTTTGTGCTAGAGTTCTCCTTGAGCGTGTTGACTCATATGTTGCTGCTTCTTCCTTTGCAAGTCAAACAATAGCTACTGGTGGCTACTGCTTCTGCAGTTGTCTCGTGTCATATTCTATGGGGATTCTACACTGTACCACTATTGCATAAAGAATTGCTGCGTTAATCTCCACCATGCTTCTTTCATTTTCAGGAAAACTATAAGAATAGAAAGTGAAAGTTTATCGTCTTTGTAAAGGGATACTTTAGCCCTGCTGCCTTTCCCCATGAACCTCCTGGCTATGCGCTCACAGAGATTTATCTTGCACCTGGCAAAGGCCTCAAACAGCATGCATTCCATGTAATTCTGCATTTCTGCAGTACTTGAAAGAGCAGCTCTTATCACTCCATCACACACATTAGTTATTCAATGTCACGTGAGGCACCTGAAGAAAGTGTCACCATTCACTAATATTTATCCCCTCCATTCATTTCACAGTGATGCTTCATTGTTTCCCACAACCACATACTCCCAATGCTTTGCTTTCTTCACTAATGTAAACCATTTCAGCACAGGCTAACTGCTTGCCTTCTGTGCCAAAAATACTGCTACCTGACTTTGTCCGCTAAAGTGCCATACGTGGAACTGAAGCTGCTGCATTACCATTTTCCAGTCAGGTACAGCATTGAGCCAGGGATGCATTTTGCCTTAGACCCCATGGCGGTATTGACTGCCATTGTAGAGGTTACTTTGAAAACAAAGAGGACTGTTGAGAAGATTTGAGTAGCAACTACCAAACCTGTGTTCTCTATTGTATGGAGATTGAAGAGTAAAGTCACCAGATGCACATTTAGTTTGTGGACTTGGAATTCCAAAGCATCAAGGATCTCTGTTATGCAGAAGTTATTGCTAAGGGAAAATTAATTAATCCCAGTGGACTGAATGAGATGCAAATATTGGTATATAAGCTACTCACCACCTGATTGCAAGAAATTCTGTCTCAACATTTAATTAGGGAGGACAAGTGTTTATTTTGATGGTGAAAATCTGATTTTTGAATATTCACTCAACTAACTCATCACACCATCATTCTCACATTTCAACGAATGCAAAATGTGACACCTGTTTCCACATGTAATTTGACAACACTCAGTCCTACCAACTCTCCCGATCTCTCCACTGTCTCTGATTTTCTACACATTAGTGCCGTGCATGAGCCAATTCTCTCCATTTACAATCAGCAAGACAGATAACTTGCTTTCAGCCTCTGCCAGAAACTCTGCTCCTGATTGCAACCTATTTGGCTGTGTTCAAAATTCCCAATTCCATATCCACTCTATCACCCATACTGTCTAATGGCACCCCACAAAACTTCTCTTGTCATCAACCCCACCTCAGTTTGTCTGCTGCTGAAACCCTCATCATGCCTTGGTTTACTGCGGACTTGATTATACTACTGCTTTTCTGGTCAGCCTCCCATTCCTCACCCTCTGTAAAAGGAGGTACTCATTTCCTTAATCAGACTAAGTTCTAATCACCAGTGTTCGTTCCATGGTTCACGAACACCCAGCCACAGATTTCTGCAAAGAGGAATTCTTACCCAGAACTACCATCCCCATATCCTTACTCTGTTTCATGATTTTTGCTACTTGTCTGAGTGAGGCGAACCTTGCTGTCGCTGCACAGTAACTATCCAGATCTCACACCCAATCCACCCACCAAGGAACAGCATTCCTAAACAATATGTTTCAACAAGCAATATTCATCACTGACCTACTAGCTGACAGCTAACTGCTGTGCTGAACACTTTCTTCTGCTGTTGCACTGAGAGATTCAGGCATCAGACTAACAGCAGGAACTAGTGGAGTTCCTGGTTCTGAAATAAAGGTTGGACCATGAGAATCACCTGAAAGTCACAAGGGGAGGTTAGCTGGGAAAACAGGGAGAATTTTAACAAAAGAACATGTTTACATTGTATTACAACAGTAATACTCTAGATAATACCATCTGTGCAATTTAATATTTAGAAATAAAAGCACAAACTGCCTAGAAAAAAATTGTAGGTATAACAGGAAAGGAAAGATCGATCAGTATTTGGAAATAATGCTGCTTCTGTTATCAGATTTAATTTAAGCATTGTAAACACATAAATGCTGAGATTAAATTCCATCCCTGTAATTCCAATGCTCCAATCATTGTTTAAATAAAGTCGAAATTCTGTTCAGTGGAAAATCTGACAAGAATTGGGCAGCAGTGCTGATGGTGTGTTTTCACTGAGTCCTTGAATGTTATATTCTCATGGTTTGTGATGATGAATTTGAAGTGAACTGGAACTATGAGTTGACAGTGTAATGTGCAATAATCTGTCAGACTGTGGCACTGGAAATGCATGGCTTGCTCTGAGTTAAATTCCTTGACAATGCCATCAGGGAAATGTTGACTCAAGGCAGAATCTGCCCTTCAGAAGAGAGGAACAGAGAGTCAGCAGGAGGGCCCTTTTCCAAAATGGATTCCCGTATTCTTCTCAATAGGAATTTGTTAGTGGCTGTAATTTAGGAGGTGAAGACACAATCTGTAAAACTGAAGGATTGTTGATGAAACTTTACAAATATTTCTATATACATCTCACTGCATTGTAAATGACATTTAACTTCTGTGATATATGACTTTTGTGGTTTTAGTGTGGCTACCATGCAGATATTGTTGAAATGGATGCCTAATTATTTTATCACACAATACCGGGTTATAGTCCAACAGGTTTATTTGAAATCACAGCTTTCAGAGACCTCTGCCAAAAGAAAGATCGGGGGCTCTGAAAGCTTTCGATTTCCAATACATGCGTTGCTGTATAACCCAGGGTCATGCGATTTTTGTCCAGCATCAACACCTCCAGATCATATTTTTTTTTGTTATCTGTACTCCAAAGATGTAGTAATGTTCCAAGAGACCTGAAAACTTAACAACAGGCTGACTGAAAAATACAATTCCTATTAATCCAAAGCAGAATTAACTCTTTAAAGTTCTTAATGGAAATAATAAAGTACTCATTCAGCTTTGGTCTGCCCATTGGCTTGATGCCAATGATTCATTCTATATGCTCTTTAATTCAAATATCCAGGAGTTTTAAACAAGATACAAGGACTTTCCTTCTAATAAAGCTGTATAAGGATGTGAATGCCAATTTTCATGGTTGCCAGTTTAATTTGACATTGATTACTTGCTTCTGGTGGACCCCTGCTGTTGCTTTCTCTCTTAGGTTATAGATTTCTTTTAATTCTACACTGAACTTTGGATTGAATGTTATGATGGCTCATATTTCTTTGTCATTATTACAAATAATGTGCTGCTTCTAATAAAGCAAGTGCTAGTTTGCGCAATAACTACCAATTGCTTTTTGAAAAGCAGCTCATTATTGGTAATAACAATTCCACTGACTGTAAATTCAGGTCTCCACTCCAAAATAATGATTAAAAAAAGGAGCCATCATAGCATTCAATCCAAAGTTCAGTGTAGAATTAAAAGAAGTCTCCAACCCAAGAGAGAAAACAACAGCAGTGGTCCCCCAGAAGCAAGTAATCAATGTCAACAATGCCGTAACCCAGATGTCATTTATTCTGTTACATTCCATGTTTTAGCATTTTTAAAATAGTATTGGTTGGTAAAGTTATTCATGTTTTACTTGATTGAGAATTTGAGTAGGGAATTATTTTCAATGGCTCCTGCTCTTGTACTGTTAGCTCTGGGTCCCACATGGATCTATCCTTAGCCCCCTGTTAATTCTCACCCGACTTGCAGACTGCAGTAGCACCACCTGAAGGCATGCATTAATTTGCAATGTACACTTGCAACACCAAACTTTACATCACCTCTTGACTCCTCCACTATTGCTAAATTATCAGAGTGTTTAATTGATATAAATGTACTGGAATAACAGAAATGTCTTCAAATTAAATATTGGGAAGACTGAAGCCATTATTTTTAATCCAGTTAGGCCTTCCTGAGAAGCAATGTGGGTTTCCCCTCAGGCTCCAACTAGCGGGCTAGACCTATATCAGTTGCATCAAATTCTGCCTGATGACTATTTTGGTGTCTACTGTTGCTCAGTATTTCCTCTCCTCAGATCCCTGCTGAACTAACTCCAGCTAACCAGATTCATGGCTAAATCTCCTGATATCTTCATATTCAGAATCTTATTCATGTAAATCCAAACTGTGCATTTATTGAGTATATCAGTACAAATAATATGGAGAAACCAAAGATAAAGGGACAGAAAGAGAGAGAAAATTACAAGGAGAAACAAGCTCGGCAAAAACAGCAATACAAATTCTCTATTGAGAAAACTGGGTCAGAGACAAGAGAATGAAAGGCAATTAGAATGACAAAACTGAAAGTGAAAATCTCTGGTGATTTAATGAAGCGTGGTTGCTGGAGATTGTAAAGAGGATTTCAGGGACTATGAACCTGTAAATACTAGAGGGCACTGCAGTGAAGCAGTGGTGACAGTGTTCCATGTGTTCAACAATTAGATAGAGTGAACCAAGCTGAATAACTGGGATAAATGAGGAAAGTGTCTCCAGCAGGCTAAGATAAAAGGTAGGGAGGAGGGACTTGGGGGAGATTCCTGAAGAAGGGCTCATGCCCGAAACGTCGATTCTCCTGCTCCTTGGATGCTGCCTGACCTGCTGCGCTTTTCCAGCAACACATTTTCAGCTCTGAATAACTGGGATGACCATATTAGGGAAGATTTGGGAGTACTATAGTTGTGTGTGCTGGGAGATTTGAGGTGATAGATGAGCCCTGAGACCACTGAGAAGAGAAACGTGGAAATAGAAAACAGAGAGAAGATGGTGACTTTAAGCACTCAGTTGTGTGACTGTGAAGTATTTAGTACACATATCTACATATTGAGTACAAGTCATGGAACCTGATCACAGGAGCTGGCTTCTTTCTTGCTGTTATCAGACTTACGAATGGACCCCTCATACATTTGAGTAACTTTTTTCTCTGCACCTTCTCTGGAGCTGTATCACCATAGTTCGCATTCTACTCTATTACTCTGACATACCTTTGTAAGGTATGATTTGTCTGGTTAACACTCAAAACAATACCTTTCACTGCATCTCAGTTAATGTGACAGTAATAGAAATATTAGTGGAGTAGATTTGAAGTGAACCAATATGGCAGACATGTTAGATTGAGGTGCAGACACTGTTTGTGAAGAAGGGAACTGAGAGGATGTCCAAATCTAGTGACTGAAAATGTTGAGTGGAAGGGCCAAAGTGTACAATGGAAGCATAAAAAAAATAAGCAAAATATAAACAGAATTGCATAGGAAACAAAGTACAGAAACAGATCATTCAGCCCAATCATTCCACACTGATGTTTATGTTCCAAGAATAAATTCAAGAACAGCTTCTTCCCCGCTGTTATCAGACTTACAAACAGCCCTTATACATAGAGTTGATCTTTCTTTGCACCTTCTCTGTAACTATACCACCATGTTCCACATTCTATTCTATTGCTGTGATTTACTTATTAAGGTATGATTTGTCTGGTTAGCATTCAAAACAAAACCTTTCACTGTATCTCAGTACATGTGACAATAATAAATCAAATCAAACCTGAGAAACCTGACCTATGTGGACATAATGTATTGGACAGATTTGCAGCAAAATAGCAATTAACTATAAGCAGATGTTTTACATTTCTGTGTGTTTCTTACATTTCAAATGTTGTTATTCAAATGGACCTGGTCATCCAGCTGAGGAAATAACATGCCTCTGTTAGCACATCAGGAGAAATTGTTCAAAGTATTTGATCCATTTTGATAGATTGCCAATTGCACAATATGTGAGGTCTTTTAATGATACAGATGACTAAATTTGCAGTTTTGATTTTGCAGTATTCTAGAGTTATCAGTCATGCACAGCTTTAGTCATGTATTGTAAAATACAAAGGAAACTCAAGTGTAGAAGATTAACATGTGTGAAATATGCTTTCAATCACCTTCAAGCAATGATTTGTGTGTAGTTACTAGGCCTTGCAATTTTGTAAGATACTGGATGGACGTAGTGCATTAAAGAACAATGCCAAGCCAGCTAAATATGGCCTTGTTGTTTTCACTGGGATGTCAGTACTGTATATCAAAAGGAGGGAGAAATGCATGTCAGAAATGTGATAAATAAAATTCCACGTGTACACTGGGTAGATGTCAATGAGCACTCTACTATAATGAGTAGAGTTTCATCAATGTTAACCCTCTGGACTCACAGTCTCAGTGTATGCATTCTACCCAATGGAGTTCTTGTGTTCCTTTAGAACTAACTGAGATGTGATTTAATATCTCCAAGTTCTTTTTGTGCAACACAAAGTAATATTTATAAAATAAGGTTCTTTTGTTATGAGGCTGGGGAGGGTGGAGTAACATCCACAGGAACACTTTGCTGACCGATGGATCTGATATAACCCCGCCGTACCAGTTTTGAGGGCAGGAGCAGAGACACTGTCTGATCCCTGAGCGAATTGGACGTTATCATTACTGGACAGTGCAATCCTCTGATCATTCTAAGTCTTTAGTTTCTCAAAGCCCAGTTTCTTTAGTTTCTCTAACTTCCTGTTCACTAGAACATCACCACAAACATTGGATACAACTCTGGATCCAGCAAAACTCCGAGCTGATGATTACAGCTGCTGGGGTTACTCCCCTTAGCCTCTAAAAATGAACACAAGGTCTTGGCAGAAATAGAAATTGCTGGAAAGCTCAGCAAGTCTGGCAGCATCAGTGGAGAGAAATCAGAATTAACATTTTGGGTCGAGTGACACTTCCTCAGAAGGAATGCAACGGTAACAGGTTATTACACTTACCTATGTCCATTGTGGTAGCTGAGCAGTGTTGTAATGCTCAGAAACATTAAGAAGTTATTCCAGATTCTTATATTGTGGGGGGAAAATGTTATTGCTGAAGGGATTCAGTAAAGAATATATGGCTTTTCTGAAAATGGCTCTAAGTCACGTGGAAAAAATTTTCATTTTAAGTGATGTTTTCAATCTCAGAAACGTTGGACAAAGAATTGCTGCTGACAAAACATGTGCAACTATTTTGATTTGTCGAGATAAGAAAGAGCTTATATGTTACAGGACCCAATTTATAAATTAATTCTTTTCCTTTTGCCAAAGTATATGCGCCACATTTAACACTTTATTTGAAAATGGTTCTGTCCAGAATTTATTTCTTATAGCAATCATTGATCTATATGGTTCATAGTTAGTCTGCTCTTATAGTAAAATTTATTTTCAATGTCAATCAGTGTCGTTAGTTAATGACCTGATGCCCAACTTGCAGTACAAAATCCAACTCAAACACAGCAGTTTTGAAATCACCACTTGTAGGAGACCTAAAGGCACATTATAAAAGCAGTCAGTGCAAATTTCCGAAGCTCTACAAAGCTTTGTTCAATCCATTCAACACGAAATAGAGTTAGTCATGTGGGAGTAGGCCAAAGAGATCAGAGTGATCCTAAGGTGCTGAGTTAGCTAATTACAGGCAAGTGTGGTATTGAATGCGAATGCTTGGTGGGAAGAAAGAAAAGAAAGACTTGCTTTTCTATAGCATGACCACAGTTTATTTTGAAGCATTTTACAATCAATGAAATATTTGGAGCAGTCACTGTTAGAATGTAGGAAACACAGTAGCCGATTGATGTATAGAAAGCTCCTTCAAAAGGCAATGCAGTAATAATCAGAATATAGTGAGGGAAAAATATCTCCCAGGTCATCAAGGATATCTTCACTACTCAGAGAATTGCTACAGAAAAAAGCCATTCAGCCCATCAAGTCTACAATGACCCTCCAATGACCAACGAATGCAGACCCACTCCCCAACCTATTCCTGTAACCCCACATTTACTATGGCTAATCCACTTGGCCTGCACATCCCTGGACACTACAGGGCAATTTAGCATGGCCAATTCCCCTAAGCTGCACATGTTTGAAATATGGGAGGATACCCACACAGACACGGGGAGAATATGCAAACTCCACACAGACAGTCACCCAAGGCTGGAATCAAACCCAGGTCCCTGGTGCTAACCATTGTGTCACCATGCTGCAGTACTCTACAAAGTATTACCATAGGATCTTTCATGTTTATCTGGGAAGGCAGGTGAAACCGAGTTTTAAAATTCCTGTTGAAACAGCACATTCAAATAGTGCAGCAATCTCTCAGTATTCTGCAAGTGTATCGGCTTTATTTTGTGTTGAATTTTGAAAGAAACAGTAGCTAGTAGGAGTGGAATAAGTCCATCCAGACTGCACTGCCATTGTAGTAGACCATGGTTGATTCTCTACCTCAGCATAATTTTCCCATGCTATTCCCATGTCTCTTAATGGCTTGAATATCTAAAATCTATTGATCAACGTATGAACATGTACAATGTCGAAGCCTCCACAGCTCTCTGGGGTGGAGAATTCCAAAAATTCACCACTCAAGTTCCTTCTCATCTCTGTCGTAAATGATGAGCATTTATTCTGACACTGTCTCCACTGGTTCAACCATATGAACAAGGAACAAGAGTAGGCCACCCAGCCCTTTGAGCTTGCTCTGCTATTCAATAAGGTCATGGCTGGGCTGACTTTTGACCTCAACTTTACATTCCTGCATATCCCCAATAATCTTTTTCTCCTAGGTAATTGAGAATTTATGTACCTCTGCCTTAAAATATTCAAAGATTCTGCATCCACTGTCTTTTCAGAAAGGGGCTTCCAAAGAATCACAACTCATGGGGTAAATAATTTCCTCAAATAGAGAATCTAGCCAGGGGAATGTCATTCCTACACTGCACTTTGGATGCTGCCTGAACTGCTGTGCTCTTCCAGCACCACTGATCCAGAATCTGGTTTCCAGCATCTGCAGTCATTGTTTTTACCTCATTGATTTTATTCCTACATCTACACTATATGTTTAAATGAGATCACTCTTCATGTTTTTAATCTCTTAAGAATACAGGTCAAAGTCTCCTCAATCTTGCTTTATCGGACAATCCCAAAATCCCAGGAATCAGTCTGGTGAACTTTTGTTACACTTTTGAGAGGAAGACAGCCCGCAATAGAGCAGAAAGAATGAAAATGGGTGGTTGTTGCAACATTTGGCTCCTTATGAAGAGGAGCTTTATGAAGAGAGGATCTTCATTCTAATTGTGCTAAGTGGCTGACTGTGTTGAAATTCATGGACTGGCATGGAGGATACCCTTGACTTGCTGTGTTGGGACATCCAGACTGAAGGTTATCTGCCTTCACTTGATTGAGAAGGTCTGACAACCATGACAAGCTTCCTGGCTTTATGTCTGCACTAAATGATATGGGGATACAGCTGTACTGTGAATTTGGTACCTCTGGCTGATGGTTCAAAAAGTTCAAAAGGAGAAAGTGAGGACTCTCCTGCTCCTTGGATGCTGCCTGACTTTCTGCGTTTTTCCAGCAACACATTTTCAGCTCTGATCTCCAGCATCTGCAGACCTTACTTTCTCCTCAAAGTAAGTGAGCACTAAGAGAGCAAGCAAGCAGCCTGGAGATACAACCTACCCCCATCTATGAGCTGGGTGCATATTCCTGAACACAAAGTGACCTTGATGCAACATTACAATGATTGTTGCTGTTGTGCCCTAAGGTGCAGCATTAAAATGCAGAACCATACAGCAAGTAGATTGCAGATGTGCCTTGAGGATTCTTAGAAGCTGGCACATGTTGGATGTCAATGTCCATGCCTGATGTCATGGAGTATGTCTTGAAATATTCATGCCTGGTGTCCATCACAGAGGTCCTTTGGAGTCAGTGATAAGCTGAAATCGCCAGGTACTTGCTCTAACTTCCATGTCAATAATTCTCTATGTCTGGTTTGCATGAGGTTATGGTGTGATAGAAAGCTGAATATTAATACGGTAAGATGTGCAATTAGTAAGGTTATTAATAAGGAATAATCCCCTTAATAGGCATCCCACTGTTGTCAAGCAAGAATATCGCCTTGACATCCAAAACTTAACGAAAAGATGTAGTGTTGCTCTTGACATTGTGATAGGTGTCACCTGGATTTCTCTTATGTTTCTGTCACATGTCTTACCATAGCCAACTAATTCAGACCCTCATAAGATTATGCCATGCAACTTGTTCTTCCAATTGAAGATCCTCCCTCACTCATGTACTGATCCCATCCTTTATTAACAGTATTACTCCATCCCCTTTTCTTTCCTTCCTAACCTTCCTAAATGTTGAATATCCTTGAATATTAAGTTCCCAGCTTTGATCACTCTGCAGCCTTGGCTCAAGAATGGCAATTAGTTTATGCTATTTACTTCTAAGTTATGCCATCAATCCATAGATCTCATCATGAACACTGCATTACTTCAGATAAAGGGCCTTTAATTTTGTCTTTCTAGCATTTTCCATATTTTGACCTTAATTGATCCTGACCCTGCATTTCTACAGTCTTCCAGTTTCCCATACTGGTTTTCTTCTTACCATTATGTCTAGCTTCATTGACACAGTTGATGCATTAGGGTTTTTGCTCTTTAATATCTGAGTCAAAACAGAAAGAATAGTTACTTGTTGAGGTATGAGAAGCAACAGCATCTGTAGAATTAATCTTTCACACAAGACCCAGTTTCACAGCCAAGAGTATAAAACAAACTCAAGGAGCTATCTGTACCATAACTCATATTTTATGTATTGACAAGAGCTGATGAAGAATATCAGCATCTTTTATGAATTCAAGAAGGCTCAGTAGCACTCAGAAGATACAAACTTGGAATCGATAGTCTGCAGGGCTTTACCACATTCATTTAAATGTTTGAGAATTTCCCAAAGGCTCTTGCAGATCCTCAAACAAAACGTTAAACCAGCTGTTTAATTCATGCAAAACCTGCAGTACAATTTTTGTCCGGAACTGATTTTCTTTCACATAACACTTAACTCTTCTTATGATTTCTAAGCTGTGGGTTAGATTTTGAGATAAATCAGCCACTCAGCCTATTTCTTCTCTCTATATTTTCATTGCCTCACAAATGGTGTGTGACCCTGAGCTGAAATATTTTTCCATTATTTGAACAAAAGACCCTAGCCTTCGTTCAGTAATTCAGTGCAAAATACACTTTAATGCTGAAGTATGTGGAGCAGAATGATCCCAGCCTCAGCCCTGAGAGTTGCTAATTCTTTAGAAATTACATATTAATCCAAAGGACATCACTGAGAAAAACTGAGAAGAACAAATCTCAAGATGTGAATATACATTTCCACTGTTTTTTGTCATGTATAAAATATGAACATAGAGAGGTTAAAAACTGTTCAACTGAGAGCCAAGTGTCAAAAATAAAGTTTCTCTTTACAATAGGGATGAAGGTAAGGATGAATATGTTGAGTGGCTAATATGGTTGGAAAGGGTTCAAGACATGATCAGAAAGATGGAAATGCTGGATATCAGTTGTAGATTCTTCTTGATGCCACTCCCCTGTCCATCACACTGGGTTCATGCGAATAAGCCAACAGCTAAGGAAGATGGACATGCCAGTGTTTGCAATTATACAGTGTTGTGGCCATTGCTTAGTGGGCTGCTGTTGACCATGGCATCAGCAGATCGCTCCCTTCCATTTGCCAGATTTGTTGGACTCGGTAGAAACATCACAGAACTCACTGGCAGGATCAGTGTTTGCTTCTGATGAGGTCCACACATCAACACACACACATCAAAAGAACAAGGATTTGGTTTCTCTTGAAGAAAACCAATTGTTTATGTCATAAGGCACCTTTATACTGGCCTGTACTGCAATACAATATAGCTTACGCATATTGGAGAAATATGATGTGTTTTATTAGCCCTGGATTGGTTGACAGTGATTTATTTCTAAATCTTGTTGAAATTGAGGCTGTCAACTTACTAAAGAACGGACTCTCTATAATTAAACTATTTAAACCATTCACACATTCTGAAAGTATTCAAAACACTCACACATTCACAGTGGCTGACCCATGGGGTGAAATTCTTGTTCTTAAAGATTTAATATGATGCACCCCTTGGATTCTCATATTAAAAGATCTTTCAATAAGAGTTACAAAGAATCCCCAGGATGTTCGTCTGAGTCTGTGAAGCTGCAACAATGAACTGAGTGTTACTGTTGAATGTGATGTGAACAACTTACTATCCAAAACTATACTCTCCTCACATTGGGGATGTTACATCCTGATTTCCCATTGTACTTTAATTTAACACAGAGAATACTTAGGAAAATGTGCCAAGCAAGGTGCTGCATTGCATTCTCTCAACGGGAGGGCTGCTTCTCCACTCTTACAGAATCTTTATGGCCAGCAAAGGGGCAGTCCATCTTTTTAAAATAACATGATTCACTCAAGGACATCTTCATGGGCAGGAGTTATTCATTACTGCATTCTTTACTGGTCCCATTAATGACCCTATAAATTCTTCTCCTTGTTTTACAATTGGGTTTGATTTAATCATGAGGTTTGACTTTTTACCCTTCATTAAGTGGACAGGAGATTTCTTAGTGGCTAGTCATCTTTCATTAATAATATTTTCTATCACATATTGATGGTAGGAATCTGATGTCTGAATGCTGTGTATAGAATCCTGGCTGAGCCGCCCTACCAGACTGGCAGATGGAAAGCCTCCAAATTAAATAATGTAGAAGGGCTTCTGTAATCTTCAATTAGAATGGACTGAATCTTTCCATGGTTTGGTTAAATGAGTTTCATGGAAGGTTTCTCTCCAAATGGCCCAGCAATTTTTTCTCAATGTTTCTGAATGTTTCTCAAACTCACCTCCAACCAATAACCCCCGGTTATTGATCACTCTACTAAGGGGAAACGTTTCTTCCTCTCTATGCTACCTATGACCTTCAGAACTTTACAGACTTTAATTAGATCTTTTTTAACTATTCCTGATGAAAAGCTTATGCTCGAAACGTTGACACTCCTACTCCCCGCATGCTGCCTGACCAGCCATGCTTTTCCAGCACCACACTTTTGACTTCTTTAACTACAGTCATTGAGTCATAGAGATGTACAGCACGGAAACAAACCCTTCAGTCCAACCCGTCCATGTCAACCAGATATCCCAACCCAATCTAGTCCCACCTGCCAGCACCCGGCCCATATCCCTCCAAACCCTTCATCCAAATTCCTCTGAAATGCTGCAATTGTACCACTTCCTCTGGCAGCTCATTCCATACACATACCACCCTCTGCATGAAAAAGTTGCCCCATAGGTCTCTTTTTTTTCTTTCTCCTCTCACCCTAAACCTATGCCCTCCCTGACCCCAGGGAAAAGACTTTGCCTATTTACCCTATCCATGCCCCTTATAATTTTGTAAACCTTTATAAGGTCACCCCTCAGCCCCGACGCTCCAGGGAAAACAGTCCCAGCCTGTTCAGCCTCTCTCTATAGCTCAAATCCTCCAACCCTGGCAACATCCTTGTAAATTTTTTCTGAACCCTTTGAAGTTTCACAACATCTTTCTGATAGGAAGGAGACCAGAACTGCATGCAATATTCCAACAGTAGCCTAACCAATGTCCTGTACAGCCAAAACATGACCTCCCCAACTCCTGCACTCAATACTCTGACCAAGGAAAGTATACTAAATGCCTTCTTCACTATCCTATCTACCTGCGACTCACTCCACTTTCAAGGAGCTATGAATCTGCACACCAAGGTCTCTTTGTTCAGCAACTCTCCCTAGGACCTTACCATTAAGTGTATAAGTCCTGTTAAGATTTGCTTTCCCAAAATGCAGCACCAATCAAGCCCCTATGATTCCCTCTCATCCTATGCTAGCCTAAGTTTCTCACTCACCACAGCAGGTTGAATTCACCACTGCCAGGTATTCCTGGTGCGGGCATCATCTTTCAAGGGGTGTTGTGCACCCATTCAAGAAAAGCCAGACCGTCGCTACCCAACAAGGTTCATGATATTTGCCAGAGACATTGCAGATAAAGGAAAATTGGTGCCCTGATTTGTACACAGGGACCTGGAAGAGCAGATGGATGTGGTGGTGCTTTGGAAAGTCATCCTTTCTCCCTTAGAATGACAAATGAGGCCAAACACCAGACCTTCCCCTTGCCAGCCTTATCCATGTTCACTACCTGGGTCAGTGCAGTCTCAGCCATCTGGAAGGAATGTCCAGCAATGTTCGAAGTAGGTCAGTGTCCTCAGAGAATCATAGAGTTTTTACAGCACAGAAAGAAACCCATCATGTCCGTGTGGTCATCAAACATCCATCTGTTCTAATCCCATTTTACAGCACTTGACCCATCTCCTTGTGTGATATGGTATTTCAAATGTTCATTTAAACAATTCTTAAATGTCTAGAGAGTTCCTGTCTCTCTCTCTTTTTTAGGCAGTAAGTTACAGATATCCACAGCTCTCTGAGTGAGAAACCTTTTCCTCAAATTCTCTCTATGCTTCCTGTTCCTTAAAACTGTACCTTCTGGTTATTGATCCCTCTAAAAAGGGGAGATGTTTCTCCTTATCTACTCAGTTTCTACTCCTCTGAACTTTCTGTACCTCAATGGGATCTACCCTTAACTATTTCTGCGCAAAGGAAACAATCTACTAGTCTAGTCTCTCTTCACAGCTGAATGGCGGCACAGTGGCTCAGTGGTTAGCACTGCTGCCTCACAGCACCAGGGTCCCAGGTTCGATTCCAGCCTTGGGCAACTGTCTGTGTGGAGTTTGCATATCCTTCCCGTGTTTGCGTGGGTTTCCTCCGGTTACTCTGGTTTCCTCCCACATTCCAAAGATGTGCAGGCCAGGTGAATTGGCCATGCTAAATTGTCCATAGTTGCTAGGTGCATTAGTCAGAGAAGGGGTAGGTTACTCTTCAGAGGATCAGTGCGGACTTGTTGGTCCAAAGGACCTGTTTCCACACTGTGTGGAATCTAATCTAATTAAGCTTCGGCCCAAGCAACATGCTGGTGAATCTCTTCTGCACCCCTTCTAGAACAATCACATCCTTCCTGTACAGTGGCAACCATACTGCACTCCAGCTGTGGCCTAACTAATGTTATATACACTTCCACCGAAACCTCCTTGCTCTTATACTCACTGCCATGACAGTTAAAGGCAAGTATCTCATTTGTCCTCTTAACTGCCTTATCTAGCTGTCCTGCTGCTTCCAAGGATCTGCAGTACTTCCTAGGCTCCTCTCATTCAGCATGTGCTCCTTTCCCATAGTAGTGCCCAAAAATGCATTATCTCATACTTTCATACTGAGCTCCATGAACATAAGTGCCACTATTTGCTACCTGAGACCCCATACTCAATTTTTGGTATTTCACACACCTCCCACCAATGCTTATACTGCATTGCACTCACTATTGCCCCCAAGACCTTCTCTCGCTCACTCTTAACTATCCCAACCCATCATACCAGTAATCCTGCAGGGTCTCTGTGCAGCTTACTCACTCATTCAGGATAACCACCACCTTTCCTCATCTGCATCAGTTCTAACAGCTGTGCCATACATTTAGAGTCATAGAGAAGTACCAGCACGGAAACAGATCCTTCGGTCCAACCCGTCCATGCCAACCAGATATCCTAACCTAATCTGGTGCCATTTGCTAGCCTTTGGCCCATAAACCCATAAACCTTTCTTATAATATACTCATCCAGATGCATTTCAAGTGCTGCAATTGTACCAGCCACCACCACTTCCTCGCCGGCTCACTCCATACAGTCACCACCCTCTACGTGAAAAAGTTGTCCCTTAGGTCCATTTTAAATATCTTGCCCCTCTCACCATAAACTTATGCCCTCTAGTTCTGGACACCCTACCCCAGGGAAAATACCTTGCCTATTTATCCTATCCATGTTCTCATGATTTTATAAAACTCTATGAAGTCACCCCTCAGCCTCCGACACTCCAGCAAAACAGCCCCAGCCTATTCAGCCTCTCCCTTTACATCAAACCCTCCAACCCTGGCATCATCCTTGTGAACCTTTTCTGAACCCTTTCAAGTTTCACAACATCCTTCCGATAAGAAGGAGACCAGAATTGCACACAGTATTGCAAAAGTAGCCTAACCAATGTCCTGTATAGCCGCAACATGACCTCTCAACTCCTCTACTCAATGTTCTGACCAATAATGGAAAGCATATCAATCACTTTCTTCACAATCCTATCGACTTGCACCTGTATTTGCAAGGAGCTATGAACCTGCACTCCAAGGTTTCTTTGTTCAGCAACACTCCCTAAGACCTAAGTGTATAAGTCCTTCCCAGATTTGCTTTTCCAAAATGCAGCACCTCATATTTATCTAAATTAAACTCTATTTGCCACTCCTAAGCCTATTTGCCCATTTGATCAAGATCCCATTGTAGTCTGAAGTAACCTTCTTCGCTGTCCACTATACCTCCAATTCTGGTGTCATCTGCAAACTTACAAACTATGCCTCCTATATTCACATCCAAATCATTTATATAAATGACAAAAAGTAGTGGACCCAGCACCAATCCTTGTGGCACTCCACAGGTCACAGGCCTCCAGTCTGAAAAGCAACCCTCCACCACCACCCTCTGTTTTCTACCTTCAAGCCAGTTCTGTATCCAAATGGCTAGTTCTCCCTGTATTCCATGAGATCTAGCCTTGCTAACCAGTCTCCCATGAATCTCTCTTTGTTTCAGTCCGGGAGAAAACAGCCCACAAATGAGCAGAAAGAGCCAGGTTGGATGACAGGGTGCCTGATTTGCAGATCCTCACTCCTTACCAGAAGAGGAATCTGACCCTGACCTATCCAAGTGGGTGAATAACCCTGCCCAAGCCATTGGACTGTTAACCAGAGACTACTCTTGACGTACTGTGTTGATACCCCCAATCAAAGGTTGTCCGAATTGACTGAGGACATCTTCCTTCAGAATTTGAGAGATGAGCATGTGTTTGATGCTTATAATGTCGGCACATATGTAGCTGTGCGATTGACATAATATTGTGCCAGACAACAGCATGTTTACTTCTTCACTGCTAACAACTATGACAAGCATCCTGGCTTTGTGTCTATGCTAAAAGGCAAGGCAAGGCTGCAGTGAGCATCTATATAGGCTCAGAGTAAGGGAGTACTAAGAGAACAAGCGAAGCAAGCCTGGTACAATATGTAAGCCAGTCCAAGTCCATATAAAGTCCTTGCAGCAGAGTTACAATGATAATTGTTGCTGTGCCCTGAAGTTAAGCGACTGTACGTGGATAGTATATACATGATCAGATATAGATGACCTTGAGTAATGAAATCTACTATTCACCAGTCTAATATTCCTCATCTTCTGGATGATATATTAATGCTTTATATATTGGTTATGCCCAGGTAGCATTGTGATTTGGAATCACTGCCCGAAAGGACAGTGTAAGCAGATTCATTTATAACTTTTAAAAGGGATTGGACAAATACTTGAAAGGGAATGTTGGCAAGGCAATGGGGAAACAACAGGGAAGTTGGACGAATGGAACAGTTCTTTCAAAGGTATAATGGACTGAGTGACCTCCTCCTGTGTTATAAAATTTACAAGTACATTTTTGACAAGCTTCCGCCTAGGAGAAATTTCACCACCATTTCCGAAGTGACAGGCAGTAAATTCCCTCCTGTGAGGATCCAAAACGATCTGAAGTACATTATTTGGGTATTTATTTAGTGGGCGGCACGGTGGCACAGTGGTTAGCACTGCTGCCTCACAGCGCCTATAAGACCCGGGTTCAATTCCCGACTCAGGCGACTGACTGTGTGGAGTTTGCACGTTCTCCCCGTGTCTGCGTGGGTTTCCTCCGGGTGCTCCGGTTTCCTCCCACAGTCACAAAGATGTGCGGGTCAGGTGAATTGGCCAAGCTAAATTGCCCATAGTGTTAGGTTAGGGGTATGGGTGGGTTGCGCTTCGGCGGGTCGGTGTGGACTTGTTGGGCCGAAGGGCCTGTTTCCACACTGTAAGTAATCTAATCTAATAGGTCCTGCACTTTAGGAGGTCTGTGGTAAGATCGCTGATCTCCATGACTGCTAAACTTTGCCTGCCAGTGTGGAGGGCGGGTTCAACTGGTTAAGAGAATTCACTGCTCAAAGCAGTGGAAGAAGTCCTGTCACAACTGGGCTTTGGAAGTACAAAGGTTCAATTTCTTCTGTCAGGTTCAGTATTTTGCTGTATTAATGAGGGTGTCAAAAACTTGCCATGCTATTCAGCTACAACTTGAATGGTAAAAAAAGACTGCATAGTTGCAGAGCACACTATTAATTGTAATAACTATCTTAGATTTGCAAACTATTAAGTATGGCATAAGTGACTGAAAGGAACAGCTACACGTGTTTATAACAAAATATTTCAACCCTCTTACCCCCAAGGAGAGTACTAAGGTCAGCCTATGAAATGGAAATGCTGTTTACTGGCAATCACAAGTCGTTGCTGGAGATGTGTCTCTCAATTTAAAATGATAGGATTAAAATCTGTATAATTTCAATAATTTCATTTCCAAAAGCCTCGAGCCAATGGGTAATAATGAGCAAGTGCTCAAGTTTCTTCCTTATGAATTTATTCCTTATTGCTGTTTGTGAGAAAGTGCTGTGCACAATTTGGGCTTCTACATTTACCTTTGCGACAACAATGACAGCTTCAAAAGAGTGATCTATTAAAGTGAACACTTTCGGATATCCTGAGGCTGTGATAAGGTGCACCATAAATGCCAGCCGTTTTTAATGAGAGAAGTAACTTGAGATTTAATCGAAACTCTTAGTTTCCTCTATAACAGACCAAATAAAATACAAAGTTAAAAATCACACAACACCAGGTTATAGTCCAACAGGTTTATTTGGAATCACTAGCTTTCAGAGCGCTGCTCCTTCATCGGGTGGTTGTGGAATATAAGATCGTAAGACGCAGAATTTATAGCAAAGGTTTACAGTGTGATGCAACTGAAATTATATATTGAAAAAGACCTACATTGTTTATTAAGTCTCTCATCTTTTAGAATGACCATGTTGGTTTCAGTTCTTTAAAAATACAGCATGCTGATCTTCAGATACGTGCAAGCAGATGTGATTATTATTTCACAGCACACAAGCAGTGTTCAGAATAAGTTTGTTTTGAAATATCATTTAGTGTACATCATACATGGTCATTCAATTTTACAGTGCATATATCTGTCCATCTGTTTTCGACCATCTTCCTTTGAAATCCAGTCTGATACATTGCAGTACTGGTATTTGATTACATTGGAGTTAGGTCAAAGGAATCATCTGCAGTGTTTAATGCTGCTGGAAGTGATGATCCAATGTGAGGACATGATGAAGTGTTTACGTATTTGCCTTCAGGGCAACTTGCTTCACTGAAATTGGAGCTAATGATGGCAATTCTTTTGGCACCAATTGAAAGGCTATTCTGAGATTACAGAGCTTCATAAACTATTTTAGTGATGATTTTATAAAAGAAAAGGCATTTGGGTCTGCAAGACTGACTTCTCAAAATTCTTCAGGTATGATTATAGTAAACAAAATTCCAATTTTTAAGCTAAAAAGTAATATTTGAAGTTGCACTAGATGTGCAGGTGGATGCAGATACATTGCTTAAAGGGAAATTCTGTTAATTCAAGTTGCCATGTCATCCTAACTGTTATGAATGGGATATCTACACTTATCCATCATTGCTTTCTGTGTTTAATCATTCAAAGCTACTATGCAGACGTTGCCTAGGAGCTAACAAGTGTTTTAAGCAATTCTACAGAAGAGCTACTGTTTTTCTGTTGCAATGAATCGAGGATCACTTCCAGAAACTAAGGGCATTCTGAGGCAATATAAGCACTTTAGTCAATTCTGTCATATAAAATCACCAGAAAAATAATAGCAGCTGTTTACTCCTGCAGTACACATCTGTTTTGTATTCATTAGCTATAAAATATACAAATGTAAGTAGCAAGTTGAGACATCTGAGCACCGGCATTCCACAGAACTCCATCATCAAAAATAATTTTGATTCAAAAGGAAGGGAGATAAATAGTTGCTCATTAAATTCCACTGAAGATAAATTGAAAGGTTTTGGGAGTGGAATTATTAAAATACACAGATTTTACTCCATAATTTTCAATTTACAGGCACATTTCTGAAAAACACCTATGCTTGCCAGTATACAGAATTACCATAGACTAGACTAGCTGCTCTCAAAATAATGTCCCCAGGGATAGGCAAATTAAAGTGATGTTATATGAATTTGATGCATGTTTATTTCAATCACCTGTACTCTATTTAATATTTTGCAAATAGAAGATAATCTTTTATAGTTAGCAGTGTGTTCCAAGTTCAAATTGTGACTGAACAATATTAAATGCTTTTGACACTCTCACTAATAGCATATATTGAACTTGACAGGAGGAAACTCAACCTTTGTACTATCAGGGATGGGTCAGAGCTCATCCTTGCTCACATAACGTCGGTATCCCATACAGTTGTCACCACAAGGCTACATTACAGCAGATTTAGTTATCGATCGTATCAATATTGAAATGTATTCAATAGACTTGAATTCCATTTCAATATCATAATTATCTTACAAAATTCAGTAATTTTAAAATATAATTTTAATGCCTCCTTGTATCTGTATAAATCAATGTTTGAATGATTTTGTTGAATGTTTTTAAATGTTTCTAAGGTGGAGCTGGCCTGTGCTAGTCTGTGATAATGTGGCAGTGTTGTGATGTTAGCAGGGGGTCATGCTGACACTATATTCCTATTATGAAATCCCTCGTTGGAAACTCCTCCAGTAATTTGATAATTAAACATATTGCCCAATGTGGAACCATTGGGATCAGGAAGGTTCCACAGCCAGTTTGTCCTCAAGGACCTGAGCTTCGGTGAAATGAAGGTAGGATCCAGTTAGTGCTGGAAGCTCATTAAAGCTTCAACTGTCTTGCAAACCAACTCTGAACTGAAACAAATAAAGATTAGGAAATTGCAAAGATGTCTTCATGGAAGATATGGTAGTTTTAATAACAACAGATAATTGTATTTATATAATGCTGTTAATGTAATACAATCTCCTAAGCTGCTTCGCAGGAGAATCATCGAACACAATTTGACACTGAGCCATCTAAAGAGAAATTAGGACAGAGGGCTAAAAGCTTGGTTAAAGAGATGGACTTTAAGAAATAGCATAATTGCAAATTAATGAAGTGAATGCTATACTAGCCTTTATTAAAAAAAAGGAATTGTAGCAAAAGTAAAGAAGCATTAATGCAAATAAATAGGATGTTGTAGAAACCATATCTGCAGTACTGTGTACTGTTTGGTTCTCTTACCTGAGAAAGGATATAGGTGTAGCACAATTAATGTTTACAACACTAACTTATAGAGTCATAGAGGTGTACAGCATGGAAATAGATCCTTCGGTCCAACCCGTCCATGCTGAGCAGATATCCCAACACAATCTAGTCCCACCAGCCAGCACCATGCCCATATCCCTCCAAACCCTTCATTTTCATATACTCATCCAAATTCCTCTTAAATGCTGCAATTGTACCAGCCTCCACCACATCCTCTGGCAGCTCATTCCATACACATAGCACCCTCTGCATGAAAAGGTTGCCCCTTAGGTCTCTTTTATATCTTTCCCCTCTCACCCTAAACCTATGCCCTCTAGTTCTGGACCCTCCGACCCCAGGGAAAAGACTATTTACCCTATCCATGCCTCTCATAATTTTGTAAACCTCTATAAGGTCACCCCTCTGCCTCTGACGCTCCAGGGAAAACAGCCCCAGCCTGTTCAGCCTCTCCCTGTAGCTCAGATCCTCCATCCCTGGCAACATCCTTGTAAATCTTTTCTGAACTCTTTCAAGTTTCACACCATCTTTCCAATAGGAAGGAGACCAGAATTGCGCGCAATATTCCAACAGTGGCCTAACCAATGTTCTATACAGCCACAACATGACCTTCCAACTCCTGCACTCAATACTCTGACCAATAAAGGAAAGCATACCAAAAGCCTTCTTCGCTATCCTATCTACCTGAGACTCCACTTTCAAGGAGCTATGAACCTGCACTCCAAGGTCTCTTTGTTCAGCAACAGTGTATAAGTCCTGCTAAGATTTGCTTTCCCAAAATGCAGCACCTTGCATTTATCTGAATTAAACTCCATCTGCCACTTCTCAGCCCATTGGCCCATCTGGTCCAGATCCTGTTGTAATCTGAGGTAACCCTCTTCGCTGTCCACTACGCCTCCAATTTTGGAGTCATCTGCAAACTTACTAACTGGGAGAAAGGGAGGACTGCAGATGCTGGACACCAGAGTTGAAAAATGTGATGCTGGAAAAACCTGCCTGCTGTGTTTTTCCAGCATCACATTTTTCAAAACTTACTAACTGTACCTCTTATGCTCGCATCCAAATCATTTATGTAAATGACAAAAAGTAGAGGGCCTAGCACCGATCCTTGTGGCACTCCACTGGTCACAGGCCTCCAGGCTGAAAAACAACCTTCCACCACCATCCTCTGTCTTCTACCTTTGAGCCAGTTCTGTATCCAAGTGGCTAGTTCTCCCTGTATTCCATGAGATCTAACCTTGCTAATCAGTGTCCCATGGGGAACCTTGTCAAACGTCTTACTGAAGTCCGTATAGATCACATCTACTGCTCTGCCCTCATCTATCTTCTTTGTTACTTCTTCAAAAAACTCAATCAAGTTTGTGAGACATGATTTCCCACGCACAAAGCCATGTCCCGAATCAGTCCTTGCCTTTCCAAATACATGTACATCCTGTCCCTCAGGATTCCCTCACAACTTGCCCACCACCGAGGTCAGGCTTACCGGTCTATAGTTCCTTGGCTTGTCTTTACCACCCTTCTTAAACAGTGGCACCACATTTGCCAATCTATGACTATCGATGATACAAATATCTCAGCAAGAGGCCCAGCACTCACTTCTCTAACTTCCCACAGAGTTCTCGGGTACACCTGATCAGGTCCTGGGGATTTATCCACTTTTAACCATTTCAAGACATCCAGCACTTCCTCCTCTGTAATTTGGACATTTTGCAAGATGTCACCATATATTTCCCTACAGTCTATATCTTCCATATCCTTTTGCACATTTAGTATCTCCCCCATTTTCTGTGGCTCCGCACAAAGGCCGCCTTGCTGATCTTTGAAGGGCTCTATTCTCTCCCTAGTTACTCTTTTGTCCTTAATATATTTGTAAAAACCCTTTGGATTCTCCTTAATTGTATTTGCCAAAGCTATCTCATGTCCCCGTTTTGCCTTCCTGATTTCCTTCTTAAGTATACTGCTACTTTCTTTATACTCTTCTAAGGATTCACTCAATCTGTCCTGTCTATACCTGACACATGCTTCCTTCTTTTTCTTTAGTCATCCAGCATTCCCTATACTTACCAGCCTTCCCTTTCATCCTGACAGGAATATACTTTCTCTGGATTCTGGTTATCTCATTTCTGAAGGCTTCCCATTTTCCAGCCGTCCCTTTACCTGCGAACATCTACCTCTAATCAGCTTTCAAAAGTTAATGCCGTCAAAATTGTCCTTCCTCCAGTTTAGAACTTCACCTTTTAGATCTGGTCTATCCTTTTCCATCACTATTTTAAAACAAATAGAATTATGGTCACTGGCCCCAAAGTGATCCCCCACTGACACCTCAGTCACCTGCCCTGCCTTATTTCCCAAGAGTAGGACAAGCTTTGCACCTTCTCTAGTTGGTACATCCACACACTGAATCAGAAAATTGTCTTGTACACACTCGATGTTTGGAAAATTAAAATCCCCTACCATAATGATCCTATTATTCTTACAGATAGCTGAGATCTCCTTACAAGTTTGTTTCTCAATTTCCCTCTGACTATTGGGGGGTCTATAAAACAATCCCAATAAGGTGATCATCCCTTTCTTATTTCTCAGTTCCACCCAAATAACTTCCCTGGATGTATTTCTGGGAATATCCTCCCTCAGAACAGCTGTACTGCTATTCCTTATCAAAAATGCCACTACCCCTCCTCTCTTGCCTCCCTTTCTATCCTTCCTGTAGCATTTGTATCCTGGAACTTTAAGCTGACAGTCCTGCCCATCCCTGAGCCATGTTTCCGTAATTGCTATGATATCACAGTCCCATGTTCCGAACCATGCCCTGAGTTCATCTGCCTTCCCTATTAGGTCCCTTGCACTTGTGTGATTGAGATGGTTGTCCTTTGAGGTGAGGTGTTGTGTATTGTGTGAAAATTTCATTTTGCACTTTGTCCTCTTAAACTATCATACAAATACAGCAGCAGAAGGAGTCTTGAAGGGAATAATAGGAATTGATGTTTTAACAGTATGTGCTGTCTGATTCTGAACACTTCTTGTAAAATATTAGTTTTTCTTCCCAGCATTTGCATGTGCCCTCACAGAATGTGGATTAATTTCATGGAAACATATAACATCTTTAAGTAGCTGAATAGAGTGGACATTTCTTTGGAGTGCAATGTCTCCAGACAAGAGATTGGCCATACAGGATTGAAATGAAGAGATGATTTGGAGATGCCGGTGTTGGACTGGGGTGTTTAAAAATGTGTTGCTGGAATAGCGCAGCAGGTCAGGCAGCATAACGACTGGGGTGTACAAAGTTAAAAATCAAGCAACACCAGGTTATAGTCCAACAGGTTTAATTGGAGGCACTAGCTTTTGGAGCGCTGCTCCTTCATCAGGTGATTGTGATTCAACCACCTGATGAAGGAGCAGTGCTACAAAAGCTAGTGCTTCCAATTAAACCTGTTGGACTATAACCTGATGTTGTGTGATTTTTAGAGATAAAGAGAGATTTCCTTATTTAAAGGATTGTAAATTCTTGGAATTCTCTAATACAGGGAATTTTAAATTCTAAGCCAGACATTTGCATATCATATGATACAAGGAAATTGATGCATCTGCACATAGTGAGCCAAAGTGTAGATGAGGTAGGAAGTCAGCCGTGATCTTTAGATTAGATGAGATTACTTACAGTGTGGAAACAGGCCCTTCAGCCCAACAACTTCACACCAACCTGCCGAAGCACAACCCACCCAGACCCATTCCCCTACGCCTAACACTACAGGCAATTTAGCATGGCCAGTTCACCTACCTGCACATTTTTGGATTATGAGAGGAAACCAGAGCACCCAGAGGGAACCCACACAGACAATGTGCAAACTCCACACGGTCGCCTGAGGCGGGAATTGAACCCGGGTCTCTGGCACTGTGAGGCAGCAGTGCTAACCACTGTGTAGCTATGCTGCCCATTTATGAATGACATGAACATTTAGTTCCCACTACTACAACATTTCTTTTGCCTATGTCTAAATGGAGGAGGAGAGAGAGAGAGCTAGGTTTAGGAACGCAATTCCAGGCTTAATACCTCAACAGCTGAAAGTTTGGATGTTTGGATTGCATTCTTAACACTGACTCATTGTGCAGTCAAGTGGGTGGATAGATTTTTAATCAGTAAGAGAATCAAGGATTTTGGGGTAAACGCAGAAAAGTGGAGGTGAACAGTATCAGATGAGACTGAATGATAAAGCAGTCTCAAAAGAGCCAAACGATTTACTTCACCTCCTATGATTTAGGTCTTACCTCACTTTCAGTTGTGCTCACATTATATGACCTATAGACAATTGTGGGCAAACTGACAATTGCTGAGACAGTAGAAGATTGGGTATCTATGAAGGCTTCCATCAGAATATAATATCTGAGTGTTGTGCAGTGATATCGTTTATGACAGCCAGCAAGTTGAGAGGACATCTGAAGGAGCTCCTTTTGAACCTTCATTATCAGTAACCCTTAAATGTTTCAGAGTATGTGTAGACTGCTGTATAGCCATAAATGCTTGAGCATCTAGTGGACAACATTGATCTTGTGATCGACAGTTTGTTTCTCAGCTGACTGTACTATGAAGCTGAGTGGACATGCGTATCTCCCAGCCTCGAATGGCAGTATATTCCCTTAAAAATATGATACATAGAATGAATCTGTAGAGAAGTGTGAAATCATTAGAGTCTGTAGTTTCACTCATAATGTAAATCAAGCTCTTTTTTTCCTGAAACCCTCACAAAAGTTAGAAATTTTATAAAAGCATGTAAAGTTTCCCAATTTACCTGCCTTTTAGACCCAGGTTGACAGAAAACATGGACGGATATAAACAGTTGCGAGCTGTCAACATATAACTTCCAAAGTTAAAACTCTAACCCCTTTAATAGAGCTCCCAAGACACACAGATGTAGACAAAAAAGAGTGTCACAGGTGGAGGATAAGTCTGAGAGGCAGGTGAGTGGTCCCTGTCCATAGGATTCACGAAGGTAATCTTGGCTTGTGAGAATGCGCTGTTCCTTGACTTTTTTCCAAGTACGGTACTTCAAATTGCTTGTAGGAGACACAGGTGATTAGTTCACATTTATAAAGTTTATGATTTATTGATTAAGAACTAAACACACTGACTTTCTTCAGGCTTGAGTGTTTTTTAAAAGGACAGTTCCTTTGTTTCCGGAGATCCAGACACTTCAGATCAAACATTCACGCCCATAGGTTATTCTGTTAACTGGGTGATATTTGCATAGTTCTTGGCAGACGGGCCTTTGTTATCAACAATTGGGTGTGACTTCATAAGACAATCAGCTACTTGTTTCCAGCTGAATCTTATTTTGTACACACCCCCTGGCTCCTGTTGACCTAGTAATAGACTAACATAGTAGTTCTAATTTACTAGTCCTCCAGTGCAGCATTTGTGCAGAGAAAACAGAGTTAACATTTCAAGTCTAGTGACTCTCTCAGTTATCCTTGTTAGGAACTATTCTAGATTTGAAATGTTTACTCTGCTTTCTCTCCACAAGTGCTGCCAGACTAGCTGAGTTTCTCCGGTAATTTCTGTTTTTGTTTCAGATTTCCAGAATCTGCTTTATAAATGTGTAAATAGCACTTACAATAATTGTCAGTAACTTGTTTTTAGGTTGGATTAGATTAGATTCCCGAAAGTGTGGAAACTGCCCTTCAGCTCAACAAGTCCATACCGACCCTCCGAAGGGTAACCCACACAGACTCATTTCCCTACATTTATCCCTGACTAATGCACCTAACACTATGGGCAATTTAACTTGGCTAATTCATCTGATTTACACATCTTTGGATTGTGAACGAAACCGGAGCACCTGGGGGAAACCCACACAGACACAGGGAGAATATGCAAACTCCACACAGTCACCCAAGGCCAGAATCAAACCTGGGTCCCTGGAGGCACTGTGAGGCAGCAGTGCTAACCATTGAACCACTTTTAATAAGTGTAGTAATCCTTTCATATATCCGTAGAATCCCTACTGTGTGGAAGCAGGCCATTCAGTCATCAGGTTCACACTGACTCTCTGAAGAGCATCCCACCCAGACACACCCCCTACCCTATACTTGTAACCCTGCATTTCCCATAGCTAATCCACCTAGCCTGCACATCCCTGGTTTCCACAATCCTTGGTTTTAGAAATCCTTTTTCCCATCTCAGACCACAATCAAAAATGCAGAAAAATCAAATAGTCTTCACAATAGATGTGGTATAGGATGATGTGTGCAGGCCAGGTCTAGAATGATCCATGCTTATTGTGTTTAGCCTCGGTCTTGTTTACATTAAAAATCAATACATTGGCTGCACTCCTCAATGTCACAATTCAAGCATCCCTGATGTCTATAAAGATAAGAAGAGGGACAAATAGATTTGAGGAAGCAGGGAGGCTGTAGAAGGCTTTGTAGAGGTTAGGAGAGTGGGCAAAGAATTGGCAGTACAAGATGAGAAAGTGTGAGGTCATGCACTGTGGAAGGACGAATAGAGGCATGGACTATTTTCTAAATAGGGAGAAAATTCAGAAATCCGAAGTGCAAAAAGATTTGGGAGTTCTAGTCCAGGATTCTCTCAAGTTAAACTTGCAGGTTGAGCCAGTAGTTAGGAAGGCAAATGCAATGATGGCATTTATTTTGAGGGAACTTGAATAAAAAAACAGGGATGTACTTCTGAGGCTCTTAAAAGGCTTTGGTTAGGCTACATTTGGAGTATTATGCGCAGTTTTGAGCCCCATATCCCTGGAAGATTGTACTGCCCTTACAGCTTGTTCAGAGGAGGTTCACGAGAATGATCCCAGGAATGAAAAGCTTAACATATGAGGAATGTTTGAGACTCTGGATCTATACTCAGTGGAGTTTAGAAGGATGGGGTGGGGAATCTAATTGAAACATACAGAATATTTATTGACCTGACAAAATAAATGTTGGGAAGATGTTCCATTAGTAGGAGAGACCAGGACCCAAGGACACAGCCTTAGAGAAAAGGGTAGACATTTTAGAATGGAGATAAGGAGAAACTTCTTCAGCCAGAGAGTGGTGAGTCTGTGGAATTCAGTGTCACAGGAGGCTGTGGAAGCCAGAGCATTGAGCATAATTAAGACTGAATTAGATAGATTCTTGAGTATCAAGAGGAACAAGGATTACAGGGAAAAATCAGAAGAATGGGTTGAGAAACTTATTAGCCATGATTCAATGGGCTGAATGGTCTAACTTTTGCTCCTAGGTCTTATGATATTATGGTCTATATCTACCTGCACTTAAGGAGTTAGTTGCTTGTGAGAAATGCTTCTCCATTAACCTATTTCATTCTTAGAATGTTAAATAATGCTGCTCATCTCACACGGGTGTGATTTAGCCAGGTCTGACAGCGAAAACTATAATAAGGAAGACATTTTAACAGTGCAAGTAAAGTGTAATGTTACCTAAAATGTGGCTTCATCCATGCCACCTGTGAACGCTCAGTAATTTTTCTCTTCCCCCATCTTACACTACATCCAATTGCTGTCCCAAGTTTCAAAGCTGGGGAGAAGGAAGTCTGCTCGGTAGTTGACACTATTGGCCTGGGAGACCTGAGTAGATGTCCACTGGTGCCTTTAAGTCTAGAGATCCCAGACCAGCTGAGTATATCATGTCCAGTTGCAAGCTCACCCTCCTCAGCTTGAAGTGTGCAGCTGTTGGGATCACTGACAGAAGGTGCAATTTCCTGTTGGTACCACACTATCTCCCTGAGGGCAAAAGGCACCTGAAGTGAGCTCAAGGTGCCTCATCCCCCTCTACCTTCCCATTGATACTGAACATTGCTCGAGCAGCTCTGTGCACATATTGTGAGAGGCATGTGTGTGTAGCAGAGTTAGTGTTGGACATGTGAGTGTGAAGTAGCAGAGAGAAGATTTACTCTTGTGGAATCCAGAAGAAAATTGATCCTCTTTCTACACTATTGGATGCCCTGCTTCAACACTGCCCGGGGCTGCAATTTGGGTCCAGGCTGGTTTGGGCTGGTGGCTGAACCTCTTGGAGAGGTCTGTAGGAAAAACTACTGCCCTTCTTTCTGATACCCTATCCACTCGTACAAACAGTTCCCTGTCCACAAAGCAGGGAGCTTAGCTTTCCTCTGAGCCAAAGCAGTGGCGCGTCACAGTGTGAGGAGCAGGCACGGCTTGCAGCTCCTGAAGTGGTGTGTAATTGGACTTTAAATGTGGAGCTAGCATCCTTCACTCCTGTAGGTCCTGAGAGTGGCAAGCACGTCTGTCTTTCCAGCTACACAATTCCTCAGGAAGAGTGTCAAAGAACCTGGTGAAGGCCAGAAGAAGAAGATTAAAGAAGACAACAGTCACTCCCAGCTATAGCAAATTGGATGCCATGAATCATCTTTACAAAGCTCTTGAACTGAAAGCTGAAAAATTCTGCCCATTTGATACTTCATACCTATAAAGGTTAGAACATGTGAGGCAAGATGGGGGTGTGTGTTGCGATATTCAGTTCTGGCTGTAACAAAGGCATGAGTGAAGTTTTAATTAGCAAATAAGCTGGAGACAGGAGCAGAGTCAGGAATATAATGAGGTGGAAATAATTTGGAGGTGGATATGTGGTTGGAAACTCATTTTGAGTTCAATATAACACCAAGGATGCAAACAGTCTAGTTCAGCCTCATGCAGTTGCTTGAGAGAGGGATGGCTAGGTGGCTACTGAGTGAATAGTAAAGAATGGAACAAAGCAAGTGCAGTCTAACCCAGATGGATGATGCCAGAGAAATTTCAGAGGCAATTGGTGTGGTCAACTGTGCTAAAATTTGCAAATTGAAAGTGGAGGGCTAGTTAACCTTGTCACAGACAGAAAGGATGCTACTCATTCTCTGGAGGTGTACAGCAAGAGAATGAAAAGAAATGTCTTCAGAAACCTGAAAGATTTCTTTGTGGACAGGTTACTGTAAATGCTTGTGCATAGAGTATCAGAAAGAAGGGCAGTAGTTTTTCTTGCAGACCTCGCCAAGAGGTCCTGCCACTAGACCAAACCGGCTTTGGGCAATGTTGTGTCTTGATTGAGGTGTATTTTTAAAAACCTATTTATGATCTTTGATAAATTAATTAAAAATAATGGAAAGAGCCTAAGTAAGGATTTGATTTCCCAGACAATGGTTGAATTTGTAACCACAACACAGAACTGAGAGGGAGGGTGAACTGTGAGGAAGCTGCAAAGATGCTTCAGTGTGATTTACACAAGTTGAGTGCGTGGAAGAACGCATGATAGATGAAGTAAAATATGAATAAGTGTGAAGTCATCCACTTTGGTAGCAAAAACAGGGAGGTGGATTATTATCTGGATGGTGCTAAAGTGGAAAAGGAGCAAATACAACGAGACCTATGTGATCTTGTATACCTGTCACTGAAAGTAAATAGGCAGCAAAGAAGGCAAATGGTATGTTAACATTCATAGTGAGAAAATTTGAGTACTGGAGCAGGAATCCCTTTCTGCAATTGTATAGAGCCTTGGTGAGATCACACCTGAAATATTGTGTGCAGGTTTGGTCTCCTTATCTGAGGAAGGATGTTCAAGCTCTGATGGGATTGAAATGAAGGTTTTCCAGACTAATACCTGGAAGGGAATGACTGCCGTATGAATAGAGACTGGGTTGGTTAGAAATATATTCGTTAGAGTTTAGAAGACTGATGGACATATCATAGAAACCTATAGAATTCTAACAGGATTAGGTTAGATGTATTCAGGTAAGATGGTTCCAATGACAGGGGAGTCCAGAACCAGGAGTCACAGTCCAAAGATATGGGGTAAGCCATTTAGGAATAAGATGAAATAAGATTTCTCCACCCAGAAAATGATGAGCCTGTGGAATTCTCTGCCACAGAAAGAATTTGAAGTGAAAATGTTGAATGTGTCAAGAAGGAATTGAATATCGTTCTTGGGGTTAATGAGATCAAAAGTATGGGGAAAAAAATCATCTGATGAAGGAGCGTCGTTCCGAAAGCTAGTGTGCTTCCAATTAAACCTGTTGGACTATAACCTGGTGTTGGGGGAAAAGTCAGGAAGCCATGATCAGATTGAATGACCAAAGCAGGCCAAATAGACAACTCCTGTTCCTAATTTCTATATTTGTTTGGTTTTGAAATGTCAATTTTAAAAGCATGATGATCAAAGAGGATGGGTGGAGTGGAAGTATTATCAGCTGGTGAGCTTCTTCTTGGGTTAATTCTCACAGTTTTTAACCTAGTTATTTATACATCAAAACATAGATTTTGTTTTGGGTGAATTGGATAAAATTTATTGAGTTGCTTTGTGAGGAGTGAATAAGCTCAGAGCTAAGCTGCTAAATAAAATGCGGGCGGGTGGAGAACAATTATTTGCTGGGTTATGAAGACTCTAATTGTATGTTGTAGTAATGGAGCTTTTGTTTATCATGCGTACATTCAAGGACCTTTTTTTTACATTTTGGTGTGATTTTGAGGGATGTCACTGCTCAGGAGAGATAAGGTAGAAAGTTTTCCACATCTGGAGCAGCAGAGCTCAAATGTATACCAGACAAGAACTTCTCACTGTGCCAATGTGATTTCTTCCTTTCCCACATCAGTGATAATTAGAGACCAAATCTTTCATGTCTTATTCCTAAAAGTACTGACTGACTGTGAAGGAAGTGCACCACTAAACTTAGTAACATGTTTGTGGATCTGCAGTTAAAGTTAAATCTGACACCTCTCACTGCTGGTTTGGTCAACATTATTTGCTGGGTCTAGCAGCAAATATGATATGATCACGGTGCCACACACTTTGATGAAAGGCCATTCAAATGCCAATCTGAAAGCCATTAATGTTTACCAACTAAAATGTCACAGCTGCCAAAGCAGAGCAGATAGCAGTACAGTAGCGCCTTGACATACAAACGACCCCGTTCACGACAAATCGGTTTACGAACAGGATTGTACGTAAAATTTTGCTTCAACCTACATACGAAATTCAAGGTACGAACAAAGGTACGAATGCAAAAAGCCCGTGTGCGACCACATGGTTTCATTGTTCTACTTTGCTACGTGCTTGTTGAACGTAAATGCTCTCGGGCCCCGCGTGATCTCATTCAGTTCATCTTTGGCGTGTGTGCTGTGAACAGCCGTCCAAGCATTCTTACACTATCTGAGCAATGGGAAAAATTGATTCAGTTCGCGAATCGGGTCCCGGAACGGATTAAGTTCGTAAGTCGAGGCGCTACTGTATATCAAAACTGTTTCTTGGAAAATGCGAGCTGATCAGATATTTACAGCCAATGGTATTTTTACACTGTTCTCCACTGAGTGTGTCTTCAGCATATGAATGTCTGTCTCAACCAGCAAGCAGTCACTTTGAAACACCCTGTTTAATAAGTGAAGAGTTGGACTCGGCAAGATGGCGGCGATTCTATAGAACTGCTGTGGACAGCTCTGCCTAACAACCAATGCATACTGGTGTTTTTTTGCCATCTCTGGCCAACTTATGTGGTTGAATTATTAGTTTAAAACCTTTGTTAATATTTGGGAGTGGGAAGGATACCAAAGGGAAAAGGAGTGAGCAAACTGCAGCAGGGAGGACACTCCCCTGCAGCACTAGGCATACCAGAGACTGCAGCAGCAGCCTCTCCTGAACACACCCCCGCCCGGGGACCTGACAGACTGACAGGAATTGGCTGCGGTGATGGAGAGACTTACCTTGAAAGTTGGGGCTGCGATTGAGGAGGTCCGTGGGGAGATTCATGCCCAGGTCCAACCTATTGCATCCATGCTGCATAAGCATGAGCAGGAGATCCAGGGCCTCAGTGAGTAGCTGGAGGAGGTGGAGGGTCGAACTAAGGCCTCGGAAGCTGCGATGGAGTCCTCTTCCAGTTGGATCCAGGTGCTGGAATGAGAGGTGCGGGCCTTGCGATACCATATTGACGACCTCGAAAATTGAGGTCGGAGGATAAATCTCTGAATTGTCAGGCTCCCTGAAGGTGAGGAAGGTGAGCAGCCATTCATCTTTGAAAGCTGACTGCCGAAGTTTTTGGGCCTTCACGTCGAGTCCAGCAGGCTGCAGATTGAAAGGGCTTACCCGGTTACAGTGCACAGGTCAGGCCCAGTGCAGCGCCCCGCCCGGTCCTAATGCACTTCCACTCACATAAGGACAAGCAAAAAGCCATAGAAGTTTCCAGATCCCTGGGAAAGGATCCGCAGGCACTGCTGTACAAGGGGTCTAAAATCATGTTTTTTCCAGGATTTCTCTGCAGTTTTAATTCGATGAAGTTAAAAAGAGGCTGAGGAACCTGGGCAGCCAGTACTCCATGAGATACCCCACAGTGCTTCATTTCAGCCACGAGGACTCAGTTTATACATTTGACTCAGTGGATAAAGCTAAAAACTTTGTAGACACTTTAAAATAGACAGATTGGCCTGAAGAATATGGCTAATGTTTGTTCTCTTTTCTATCTTTCCCCATATTTTCCCTTTCTTTTTTTAAATTCCTTTCTTTCTCCCTAATAATTTCTTATTTTTTGGAAAGGGGGAAAAAACCTTGCAATAAATTGTTCATTTTTTTTAATAACTGGATTTTCTGATGGGAAATTTTGTGATGCTCTTTGTTGTCTCCCCCCTTTGTTTGTTCTGTTTCTCTTTAAGTCACAAGTAGGGGTGACAGGAAGCCAGGGATGGGTGCAGACTTCGTCTTTTTTCTATTGATTTAAGGATCATCTCCTTGTTTTTTTCTGGCCTTAGGCTGGGGCACAGTCTGGGTTTGAAGAAGGGGATAGATAGAGTGAGTGCCCCTATGGGCAGGGGAAATAGTCTTCCATTCAAAGTTTTATAGTTGGTTTTCTTTGTAGTTTTTTGGTAGTAATAGTTGTATATAGTTATGATAGAGTAGTTTTTGTATATATAGTTCTTCGACTTTATGAGTCTTTATTTACTTGTGCCCAGCGCTTTGTAAGTGGGGTTTTCCCTTCAAGGGTCTCTGAAAGGGGATATGGCTAAGTGTCTTATTAAATGGTGCACCTAGGACATTAAGGGAAATCATTTAGCTGTTAAAAGAAAAAAAGTGCTTTCTAGCCTTAAGAGGGAAAGTGATATCACTTTGTTGCAGGAAACTCATCTTGATGATGGGGAACACCTGAAATCACAACAGGAGGGTTATGACTGGGTATTCGTTTCATCCTTTACTACTAAAAGCAGGGGAGTGGAGGTACCTATTCAGAAAAATCTTCCATTCACATTATTAGAGCAGGTGAAAGATGAGCATGGACGGTTTGTGATACTTAAAGTCCTGATACATGGGGAGGAATATGGCATTTTAAATATCTACTGTGTTCTGGCATATGCCCTCAAATTTTTGATCAGTGCTTTCTCTAAGTTGAGTGCTTTTGGAACATGGCACATTATTATGGGGGGGATTTTAATTGTCTTTTGGGTCCAACAGAGGACAGGATGCCTTGTGGGCCCCCAACTATTTCTTCATAGGCCAAGCAGGTGGTTGACTTGTGCAAGGAGTTGGGGCTGGTGAATATTTGGAGATGTCTTCACCCTACCAGCAGGGACTTCACCTTTTTTTCAAACCCACATAAATGTCACACAAGGATTGACCTCTTTCTGGCTCCCTAAGCCCTTCTGGATTCGATTATGGGTTGTAAAATTGGGAAGATAGCTATCTCTGATCACGCGGCAGTATATTTGGAGGTTAAGGCTAAGAGTGAGGGGCTAGGTTTGCGGCACTGGCGTTTGAACCCTGTTCTTCTTAAGGATTCCAAACTTGTGGAATACTTATTGAAGGAGTTTCAGGAATTCTTGACTATCAATTCAGGCACGGCTAGTAGTCCATCTATGCAATGGGAAACTACTAAGGTCTTTGCTAGGGGATTAGCAATTTCCTATTCGACTAGCTAGAAATGACAGAAGGAGGAACAGCAGCGTTTATTTGAGACACGGTTGAAAGCCGCCGAGGTGGCACATTTTGTACGGCCTTCAGTGACTAAGCTACAGCAGATCACGGCCCTCCGGGCTGCCGTGAATTCAATACTGACACAAAACGCAAATAAACTACTTGCTTTTGTTAGACAAAGGCTGTTCAAATATGAGGATAAGCCAGGGAAGTATTTAGCGTCTCTGACTAGGAAAAAGTGTGCTCCCCAATCCATTACTGCAATCAGAGACAGCACCGGGGTCTTTACATACGATGCTAAAAAGATTAGTGAAGCTTTCCAGAGCTTTCATGCTGAATTATATCGGTCTGAAGGTTGCGAGGACAGGAGGGCTAAAATGGAGGCCTTTTTTAAGAACCTGGACCTCCCAAGGGTAACCTTGGAACAGGCTTCTCTCCTTAATGCTACATTGACGGTTCAGGAAATACAGGAGGCAGCTAGGCAACTTCAGAGTGGGAAAGTGCCTGGCCCTGATGGTCTTCCAGGTGAGTTTTATAAGGAGTTTATAGGGATTCTGTCAGGGCCCAATGTTGAAGATGTACAATCACTCCTATATGCATGAATGCCTACCACCATCTTTGAGAGAAGCTAATATTTCCTTAATTCTTAAGAAGGGGAAGGTTCCTGAGGATTGTCCTGCATATAGGCCCTTCTCTTTATTAAATTCAGATTTCAAGATTCTGTCCAAGATCCTGGCGCTGAGATTGGAAAAGGTATTGCCCCATATTATTAAAGAGGACTGCAGATCGTCTAATAATATTAGAAGGTTGCTGAATATGATCCAAGTTTGTCAGCAACGATCGCTTCAGGGGTTGGTGATTTCCTTAGATGCAGAGAAAGCATTTGACTGGGTGGAATGGCCATATCTTTATGTCTTAGAACAGTTTGGGTTGGGTGAGATCTTCTCTAGGTGGGTGGAGGTTTTATATCGTCACCCTCTGGCCGCGGTCATCACCAATGGGGTGAAGTCTGGGAATTTCAGGATTGGTAGGGGTCGTGGGCAAGGCTGCCCCCCCCCCCTTCCCCCACCATTGTTATTTACGTTGGTGATAGAGCCGCTGGCAGAGGCCATTCATCAGAACGTCCACATAACCGCTCCGGAAGTGCATCAAGAACACACGGATTACACTGTATGCAAATGATGTTCTCCTGTTTTATTGAACCTGATGACCTCCGTACCCCATTTGATACAATTTATCAATTCATGTGGGGCTATTTAAGGATATAAGATTAACTTTGCAAAATTAGAGGCTATGCCTTTGGGAAACCTTAAAGATGTCCTAGAAGTTGAAGGTGGCCCTAAGTTCCCTTTAAGTGGTCACAGGCAGGATTCCGATACCTAGGCATTTTTATTACTCCCAAGTTTGATCTGTTATTTCAGACCAACTTTGCTCACTTGCTCGACAATATCAGGCGAGATCTCCAGAGATGGAAGGCTCTTCCAATTTCATGGCTGGGCTGAATATCTCTCATTCATATGAATGATCTTCCTCATTTGCTTTATCCCATGTGTATGCTCCATATAATGTTTCCCAGGTCAACGCTGCGGAAGCTTATGGGATGGTTTGGTTCCTTTGTCTGACAACGTGGTCGGCCCCTCTTCAAACTTACTAAATTGCAGCTGCCTCAAGGAGGGGGAGGAGTTGATTTCCCAGACATCAGGAGGTATCAGTTAAGTTCCCTGCTGTCCTTTGTCTGTAATTGGGTAGGTAACAATCCAAACTCAATGTGGCTGGATATTGAGGCCTCCCAGGCAAAGTGCCCTCTTATTAAACTGTTGTTCATAGATAAGATAAGGACAGTTACGGATCACTGCCGGAACCCCATTGTCACTAGTACAGTAAAGGCGTGGAGGGCGATGCATCAGAGTGAGGGTTGTTTATCCAAGACTTCACCACTTAACACCTATAGTTGGCATGCCAGGGTTCCGACCAGGGATGATGGACTCAGGATTCAAACTATGGGCAGCGAGAGGACTTTATAGTTTGGGAGACTTGTTTGAGGGGGAGGTTATGGTGTCTTTTGAGCAACTGAGCCGCAAATACGGGTTGCCCAGCAGAGAACTTTTCCATTTTCTGCAGATTAGGGATTTCATCCAGAAGAAGACTACGCTTCTCACTAAGCGCTATAAGCCTGATACAGAGAGGTTGTTGCTACGTTCCACAAGCACCCTCTCGGTTTGTGCCCTCTATAGCTTGCTGGGTGGCAGGGCCTGGCAGGATATTAACCGGATATGTGAGGTCTGGGAGCAAGAGCTAGGAGTTCTGTTCTGCAACATGGGACAACATATGGGAGAATGCTCGAAAGATCTCAATCTGTAATAGGACATGTGCTACGCAGTTAAAAGTTCTGCACAGAGCTCATCTAGCACCAGACCGTCTGGCGAAGTTTAAAAAAGGGGCATCTTCAGTGTGCCCCAAATGTAAAATAAGTGTAGGTACTCTTACCCATTGCTTCTGGACATGCCACAGGCTCTGTGTTTACTGGAGCGCTGTGGCAGGAGAGATAGGAAGGGTATTGAGGACTGAAATTAAAGTAGACCCAATATCTCACCTCTTAGGTATACCGAATTTACCATCTTTAGACGGGCATGGGAAGAAACTATTTAATATTCTTTCATACTGTGCACGGAAGAATATTCTGATGAACTGGTGTCTGAGAACCCGTTGGGCTTGCTGGGATGGCAGAAATTAATTATGGAGCACATTCCCTTGGATTTTTTTACAAACGTGGTGCACCATACAACAGACCATTTTTATTAGACATGGCAGCCCTAGTTGAGTTATTTGGATATAGGTTTGTCAGTTATCTTAACTAGGGCGTTTGTTTAACCAAGATGGTTAGGTTTGTCAAGCCCTGGGTCCTGGAGGGGGCTGGGGGTGGGGGGGATCTCCTGAATTAATACGGGTATATATACAATGCTCCTGTTCCTTTGTTTGGGAACATTGCGCCGAGCATAGCTGTTCTATATTTTGTGGGTTTTTTTGGTTTTTTTTGCTTTTCTATTTTTTTGATCTATTAGTTATATACTTACTTATTGGTGTTGCTTTGCACAGTGTTAGGGTTTATTTTGTATTATAGGGTAGGTTAGTAGTTAGTCGACAGTAGTTTTTTTTTTCTTTTTATTATACTGATATTTGTTATTGATTGTATTTTTCAATAATTTTATATGTTTGCAAAGTTAAAAAAAGCTAGCTATTAAATATTTACCAAAAAAAAGTGAAGAGTCGAAATTAACTTTGAAAAAATAAGATTGGGAAAATCAGAAGAATTTGGAAATCAGACAATATCTATTTTTGGGACCCATGCTTGGACATTTCCAATTATTAATTTATCCATCATAAAGAGAAGTAAGGTTGGATTCATTCAGAATTATTAGTGCTTTCAATCTGCATCTGACAGCAGCAAACTCTCAGAACAGAACATCTGCGCATTCATGCTAGGTAGCAGAGATGAAAATTACCTGCGCATAGAGCACATAGATCTTATTTGAGAATCTTGTTAAGTATAAGCACACCATGATTGGACAAAGATTTACCAACTCAGGGGTACACACCTCGTGCTTTCACATGCTTACACACCTGCCACAAAACATTTATACACATGGCTCCCCAACAGCACTTCAATATTTATATACCCAACACTCCAACATTTATACATCTGACACTCCAATATTTATATACCCAATATGCCAATATTTATACATTTACATTCTCATATTTATATACCTGCCACACCTACAATTACACATGTTTGATATCCCAACCTTCATACATACCCAAAGCCTCAACATTTATACAAGACATCCCAATAATGTCTGTGTCAGTTAAACACTTGACAGCTTTACATTTATACATGTATACCCTGCTCCTAATTCCTCACGTTATACATTCTAGTTCCTCACATTTATACAACGTCTCCTAGTTGTGCCCAAATGTTGCTACACACTGTATTACTATTTTACATCTTTTAAAAATAAATGAATACTTTTAACTGTTAATAAAATACGCCCAATTTTTATTCAGCAGTAATCTCTAATGCTCAATTGTCTTTGTCACAAACCTGTTTTTATCAGCTTCTTTTTTAAGCCGTAAGTGTATCAAACCTGATTCCTACTATTTGCCTGAAAAGTGCAAATCTTTGGAATCTAGTATGGAATTGTATCTGCAACTAGAACATGTAAGACCCATTTGCGGTCGATTCTGCAGCAGAATTTTCTTTTTAGTCATCCTTGAGTATTAGAAGATACAGTCCATGTTTCTCATTCTCTAAGCTTCGAGTTCCTTAAAAGAAACCTATAGCTCTGTTCTGTGAGTTGACTGAGTGGTTGAAACAACTTTAAATCATTTACAGTATCCCTAATTGCTTTGATATGTGGCTTTTAATTATTGACCCAGCCCCTCTGACTACCCTGCACTTTTATGGTGTAATTTAATCTTCAGAGATGTTGTGTGTCTGTAATAGATTGTCATCTGAAAGGTAGCATATCCTCCAGCCACTTGCTGTAAGCAACAAAGGTGATGAGCAAAATGTGAAGGATGTCGGTTCCTGGTTGCTTCAAGTTAGGAATGTTTAAAGGTTCACAAAATACTGGTAGCAGCCGAATGGGACTTGGGCTGTGTGGAATGTTTGTGTGGGATTTTAGGAGAAGCCTAATTAGGCTTAAATCAGTGGCCCTCAGTGTAGAACAAAAGCAATCTTGAAATGAGCAGGACAGAAGATGGATAAATCAGAATGCAGTGGCTTGTGATATAGAGTTTGGATTGTAAATGAAAGTGCATGATAGTAGCATGAAAATTACAACAGCAAAAGGTGGAAACACTCCAAAGGCAAACACCTATTTGTGTTTTTATTTTCAGGTTTTTCAGCAGTTGCAGTATTCTGTTCTCTGAGCAGCCGAGCCAGATAGCAAGCCAATGTTCTAAGATCCTGGGAATGATTGTGCTGGAGCAGAGTAAGGTGACTTATCAAAGGCAGGGAGAACAAAAGGAGTCTGATAAATGATGTTAGGATAGAGAGAGACACTAAAGGGAACTTTACAAAGAGTCTGGAAGTCAAGAATGTACTTAAATCTAATCAGAAGAATTAAAAGCTGAATAACTTGGATATTTATCCACTTTGTCATGCAAGTTCGTTTGATTTGTTTCAATTTCTGTCTTGAAACTCTAGCTGTGGAATGGCACTGCAGAGTCAGTGGACATATTGTCACAGGGACCACCTGCATCATTTATTACCTGGTTACTCTTGATGAAAAAAGCCCCTTAATCATGAAAGTGGGTAATATAATTAGGTACTCAATGATTGTGTGGTTTCTTGAATGGGCTGCCTCACTGGAATGTAGCTCTTTGAATAATAAATCAAAATATGCACACACCTGTAAGGGAGGTCTACAGTAAAGGTGCCTGTAATTCTGAGGAGTTTTAAGCCCTTCTTTTATTCAGGCAGAATTTTAGTTATTTTTAGTCAACATGTTCAGACATGATATGGCACATTTCCATAATAATTGGGACTTGAACCCAGATCTTATGGCTGAGAGGTAGGAGCATTACCATTGTACCATCTGACCCCCGAATCAGGTGGAGTTTTGAATTGAGCAATTTTGCTTCGAAACATAAATTGAAGGTCTGAAGGGAAAATGGGTTTACAGGTATAGAACATATTGTAATGAAGGGCCTGAGCATCAAGCAACGATGCAGTAAGTGAAAGCAGCAAAATCCCAAAAACATTTAATATGTTTGTATTCTAAAAAATAATATTCATATAATTTATGACTTTAACAAATAGAATTTGATTTGTGAGAAAGAGAGAAACCAAGGTCTTGGAACTTCTGGTGGAGAAAATGGTGGACAAATACTTAACATAGTTTTAGGTATTTTCTGATAACATGTTCAACGTTGTTATAGAGTCATAGAGATGTACAGCATGGAAATGGACCCTTCGGTCCAACCCATCTATGCCGACCAGATATCCCAACCCAATCTAGTCCCACCTGCCTGCACCCGGCCTTTATCGCTCCAAACCCTTCCTATTCATATACCCATCGAAATGCCTCTTAAATGTTGCAATTGTACCAGCCTCCACCACATCCTTTGGCAGCTCATTCCATACACATACCACCCTCTGCGTGAAAAAGTTGCCCCTAGCTCTCTTTTATATCTTTCCCGTCTCACCCTAAAACTATGCCCTCTAGTTCTGGACTCCCCGACCCCAGGGAAAAGACTTTGTCTATTTATCCTATCCATACCCCTCATAATTTTGTAAACCTCTATAAGATCACACCTCAGTCTCCGATGCTTCAGGGAAAACAGCCCCAGCCTGTTCAGCCTCTCTTTATAGCTCAAACTCTCCAACTCTGGCAACATCCTTGTAAATCTTTTGAACCCTTTGAAGTTTCACAACATCTTTCCGATAGGAAGGAGACCAGAATTGCATGCAATATTCCAACAGTGGCCTCACCAATGTCCTGTACAGCCGCAACATGACCTCCCAACTCCTGTACTCAATACTCTGACCAATAAAGGAAAGCATACCAAACGCCTTCTTCACTATCCTATCTACTTGCGACTCCACTTTCAAGAAGCTATGAACCTGCACTCCAAGGTCTGTTGTTCAGCAACACTCCCAAGGACCTTACCAGTAAGTTTATAAGTCCTGCTAAGATTTGCTTTTCCAAAATGCAGCACCTCGCATTTATCTGAATTACACTCTGACTGCCACTTCTCAGCCCATTGGCCCATCTGGTCCAGATCCTGTTGTAATCTGAGGTAATCCACTTCGCTGTCCACTACACCTCCAATTTTGGTGTCATCTGCAAACTTACTAACTGTACCTCTGATGCTCGCATCCAAATCATTTATGTAAATGACGAAAAATAGAGGGCCCAGCACCGATCCTTGTTGCTACATTCCACAAGCACCCACTGAATACAGGCCTCCAGTCTGAAAAACAACCCTCCACAACCACCCTCTGTCTTCTACCTTTGAGCCAGTTCTGTATCCAAATGGCTAGTTCTCCTTATTGTACACTTTGCAAACAGCGGGTTAATTCATTAATGTAGACTGGTGAGCAAAAACTGTGTGTAACAAACATTTTCATGTTGGTCCACTAATACCACCAATAGTGATTTCTGGACACCTTTTTGTTTGGTTATTTTGGTAGCAACTGCCTTCTTGCTGGTTATTCAGTCTCATCAACCCTTACCTTCATGAAATATTGAGAAATATTACTATTTCTCCAAATGTGAAGCTACAGTAACTCTCAGCATAAAAAATATACTACAAGTAACATGACACGACAAAGGAAGTCAGATAGTAGAGAATGTTTACATAATTAATAATCAGGAAACCTCACTCCTGAGCATGGAGTATGTTTTGACCATAAAATATTGAAGACGTTGTATAGCACAGAGGTACAATTGCCTTTGAGATGGGTTTTCTTAAATTAGCTGCAGGATTAGGGAAACTAAATACAGAGAATATAAATCACATTAAGGAAGGATGCTAAACCATTGTGTGACTAAACAACTAAGAAGTTTCCATGTTCCCCAATGACTTGAGTTCAGAAGCATGTTGAATAGGCATCAATTTCCAAATGACAAAAAGGTTACTATACTCAAGCCCAGTGAGTCCATCAGTCTACCTAAGAGAGCTCAAGAAAGTATTAATAAGGGGAATCCACCTTATACCTATCATGGACAAGAACTTCGTCAATTTGTGTAAAAGTAGACTTTTCACTAAACTCTGATAAATGATGTTAGGATAGAGAGGGAAGGGACCTTACAAAGAGCTTGAAAGTCAGGAGCTTGCTTAATCTAATCGGAAGAATTAAAAACTGGATTTTAATTGTTGTAGGTTCTGGTGAGTACTATGAGATATTCAATCAAGACTGCTTACTACTTCTATCACTCCATTTGAGAGATTTTGCTTCATCAGGCTGCCATTCAGGATTGCTTCAGTGCCAGAGATTTTTTCAAAAGACTATGATTCATATTTTACATAGTTTAGGGAGTGTCATATGCTACGTGGATGGCATATTGATTGATGGGGAGACAGACTTCGTGCACTTTTTAAATGCTTAAGATTGATACGTTTATTCTCTATAAACAATGTGAATTTTCCAACAAATCTACGTACTTCTTGATACATTTTGTCATCAAAGATGGAATAAAATCAAATCCACAGAGAAGAAAAGGCAATATGGTGTTAAAAAAAGGGAATTGAGGAGTTTCCTACTCCAAAATCAGTTCATGACCTGAAAAGATTTCTGGGCACAGTAAACCTTTTGGTGAATCCTTTCCCCCAAATGACGGTAATTTCTGAACCCTCAAAGCAAAAGATGCAAAGATGATGTTGAGATTCAAATCACGAAGATGCTCACAAACAATCCAGCAACCATGTTGATGAAAGGCTGGTTCCCCTTCCTTGCTGCAATGTATCATAGATAAGATATGAAAGGGACTCTTGGGATCACTAAGTAAAGACAGGTCCAGGTATCAGCGTGGTGGTCAAGAAAATCAAAGGTGATTGAGGACTCTATAGCTGATTGTCAAACTTGCAATGTTCATAGGTCTGAGCAGACAGACTATTTTTCCTACCAGACCATGGGAGTGAGTGGGAACAGTTCTATTTATGTTTGACGGACAACTTATTTCTGTTAATTATTTTCCTAAGTGGGTAGAGCCAAAAAAAACTATGTAACATTAGAATCAGCTATCAGAATCTTGCATGAAATAGTCGCTGTATCTGGGATCCCTGCTGTTGATGTGTTAGACAGTGGAACACAGTTTGCTAACAGGTCATCCAGCCAGTTGGTAGCCTTTTTTGAATTTGAGCTTGTACATGCATCCAACCTGCCAAGCTATCTACAGTCAAATGGGAACGTTGAGCATGAAAATGCTGATTTGCGTACGAACTTGGTACATTATTGAGTCACCTCACTCCTGTGAAACTTATCACCATCAGATTGTTGATGGGGTAAAAAAAACTGAAAATTCAACTCCCAATCCTAACAAAGAGGTTGCCTAATCAGTTGAAATCATGGCACAATAAAATGTTTGTAAGAAAGTACAGTCTTATCAGGGGGCTGCAGGCTACCCATTACAACAGGCATCACATGCAAGACAGTTGGGCTAAAGGCAACATATATGGATAGGAATAGTACAGTACAATTATTTAAGAGTCAGCAGATCAGCAGAAATTATATATTTTTATAGAGCTATAGGAGATGTACAGAGGAAATGTGAGAGCCTCATCTAATTGCAGAACAATATGATGCTTCATTGGGATTAACCCAATGAGGAACATAATGACAAAAAAAAATTTACAGGTCAATCAAGATCAAAATAGAGATAACAAGCCTAAAAGCTTGAGGGGAGATATTGCATTAAGTAATATTTCTGAATTATTTAATATCATTAAGAACCAACCAATTGGAAGATGTCATACAGCCTAGGATAGGAAAAAGAGTCTAGCTCAAGACAGATATTGCATCAGTGTTTCTTAGTTGTAATGTCGAACTAGTCAATGTAACTTGTACCCATTGCTGTGACAGAATAAACTGCATCATTTTTTAAGACAAGTGCTTCTTCTCATTAAGACTCACCAGCGGGTCATCCTCTCCCATTGTTAGGAATATAGTAGTTGGTTCCATGATGCAGAAAAAAATGACCACTTGATGTAGAAAAAAATCTCTCGCCCAAAATCTTAAATCTGTGTACTGTAATCCTTGTCCCATGAGGTAATGGGAAACAATTGTTCACCTTGCATCTATCAGATATTCCTTCAATGTTTTGCTTGAAGGAGAACAGCTTCTCTCACTTAACCCTGAAAATTCATCTTTTTCTGGAACTGAATGCCTTGCAGCTACTGAAGTACTTCTAAATGCTATTTCATCAATTGTTGCAAACGAATTGTGCACAGTAGGATCTCGCAAATTGAATGTTTAGACAATCTGTTTTTGATGGTGTTGGTTAAGGACTGAACATTTATTGGAACCCTCTGATGACCTCTCCAGTCCTTCAATTAGAGCCGTGGACGTTTTTGCATACATCTGGATGGGCAGTCAGGCTTCAGTTTAATGGGCAAACTAATTGTGCTATCACCAAAATAGCCCCTTGTCCTGTGTGATACAAAATGCTGCTATTTTTAATAAGCAGCTTGTACAATTCATATAAAGTGCAGATTTACTTCCTTGCACAGAATTAGATCCACATCCTGATCTGGAGAATAAACATTGTTCTGTTTCAGAGATGTGATGTTCCAATCCCAGAAAACCAAGAGCAAGATATTTGTAGGATAATGTGTTTTGGGGTGACTGGGTGATACTATTACTGGCTTCTCTAGTTGGAGAATAGGAATGTTAGCAAATATTCATGCAACAAAGCTAGCAAAACATCCCATAGTGTTTCACAAAGGTATGATGCAAATTGGATTCTAGGGTCAGGAATGTGGTGAGAATATCAGACTCACTCACTAGTCATGATATCACCCATGATAATCAACAATAACAGTTGCATTTAAGATTCAAGGTGGAGCAATGAGTTCTTAACAGGGAGCAGAGGATACTCAAGAGGATTTGGTGATTCAAGTAAGTGACTGGCTACTACTTCCTCAAGTATAAATAGGAATCAGCAGCAAATGTCATCTTTGCCAGTGACACTCACATCCCAAAAACAAATTTTAAATAAAGCAACACTTCTGCCATGTTCTGATCTGAATCTATATTTTGTGCTTAAGCTGTAAATATGTGAAACAAAAAATATGCAACTACAAGTCTTGGCTCAGTGGTAGGCCTCTAGCCTCCAAGTAAAGTTCATATGTTACCTCCCCACTCCAAGACATGAGCACTTGACACTTCCATGTCATCAGAGATACTATTTTTTTTAATGGAATGTTACGTCTACTTTGTATGTGAAGAAGAGGATAATTTTACACTAATGTGTCCTGTCCTTATTTATCTTTCAACCAATATCACAAAAATGACATATTTGATTATTATCACTTTGTTGTTTGTGAGAGCTTTCTATGCAATTTGACCGCTGTATTTCCTGCATCATTGTAGTGAATATGTACCAAATGTTCAACTTCAGCTCAAAAGGTCTCTGGGGCATCCTGTGGATGTAAAAGATGCAATATAAGTGCAAATATCTTTCTTTATCAGGTGTATTTGTACAGGGCTATAGCCAGGGTTCAGGTTTTTGCTGAGTAAATATTGTTTCATGATTATGTATGTATTACTTTATCATTGTTGTCTTTACCGCTGTTGGAGCAAGATTTTCCGTTCAATTCATTTATAGCTTGTCTACAGTTACTTCCTACAATTTAAGATAGAAAAGCATAGCCTTAGGGGCTGCTTGTTTTGCTTCAGTGGCAGCTATGGTGTTGGAACAGTACTAAACAATTCACAAGGACTCCTGTGTATCAGCAAAGGCAGCCACCAAGCACTAGAAGTGATAAACATCTGATTCTGCACAGCTTGGCAGCTTTCAGGAGCTCCTTTCCAAACTTACAGCACTGAGATAATTCTAAATAGAACCTGGGAACTGAGGTTCAGTGGTAGTGGCAGGATGATTTTTTTGGGATCATCCACCCTATATGAAAGAGATAGATTTGTTCAGAGGATATTGTCACAAACATTCCTGAATTGAAAATACAGCCAGTATTAATGTTAATACTTAGTGTGGTGAACTTCATCAAGACCCATCTCATTAAAGGTCCAGTATTAACAACAACAACTTACATTATACAATGATTCTACTGTACAAAATGTTCCAATGTGCTTGCTAGAGAGCGATGTTGACATTTTGACAATGCCATGAGGAGAATTGTAATAGGCTCCTAAAGACTTGGTCAAAACATAAGTTTTGACATGTTAAAGGTGGAGAGGTGTAGGGAGGAAATTCCAGAGTTTCCAGTGTTTAAGGCACTGCTACCAATAGTGGATCAATCCAAACCACGCATATGTAAGAGACCAGAATTGGAGGAGCATTGTGATCTCAGAGAATTGTAATGCTAGAAGAAGCTACTGATTTGGAGATGGTTGATGATGTAGAAGGCTTAGAAATTTAGCTTATTTCTTGGCTTTACAGACACTGATGGATTTTCTGTGTATTTCCAACATTTCATTTTCTTTTACTAACATGTCCTTCAGTTCCAGGATGGCCCTTCGTGGTACATGGGAAATGGCCTGGGCACGTTTCACAGATGTTGCAGCGAACTGGGTTTGACGTTGTAGCAAAGACTTTGTGAGACCAAATAGGAGCAAAACCAAACCTAAAATGTAGGCATTTTATTTGTAACATCCTGCCAGACATCTGTTGTTCTCTATATGACTTTCCAAAACAGAATCCTATGCCATTTGGCATAAGTACAAATCAGCAAGGTTAAAGTTAAGATCTCTGGATGGAGGAATGTATTTTCAAGTAGATAAAATTGGATTGCAACCTAAGCAGCTTAATCTTTATTGCTGAGTATGTTTTCAGAAGTTAAGTTTATTCATATAGAAGTAGATAAGTTTTAACATTTTTAATTGAGTTAGTTTGGTAAATAATGAATTGAACAGTTGAGTCGAATTTGTTTTCTAAAGTTACCTAATATTAAACCATTTCAGACTCTGCTTCTGAATAATTCACTTATTTTGATCAGTCATGATTCAGATCAACCTTTCCTTTTCTTCAAACTTTTCCAAATTCCACAATATAATAGATAACATCTGGCACCAGTGGAGAGAGAGACAAAGGAGTTTTAAAACTTTCTTTGTTGGCCTCATCTGAATATTGTTCTATAATGGGGTGAGCAAGAAAGTACAGCTTTAACCACAGCAACATGGCCATGAGTCTTGTTTGCATTTGTGAAAATACTTTCACCACACAAACTGCAGCTTTTTGTAAAGGTTCATCATTAACACCTTAATAAAAATGACACTTGCCAATGATACTCAGTTCCAAGACTAAAAAAATTGCAGACATTTTACTCATTGATTAATCTCACGCTTTGAATTGTGTGTGCCTTGAGGTTTGGAAGTAGTGTGTGTTGGTTAGATACTGTGGTTGATTTTGGGGGGTGTGGTGGTATGTGGAAGATTGGGCAATGTAGGTGTTGGAGGTTGTTGAAATGTGGATGGTAGTGGGAATGATTGGGTAGTAGGTGTGTAGGTGGGATTGGATTGTGTGAGTGGGATTGGGCATGGTGGTAGTGGGGATAGTTGAGTAAATGGGGGGATATGAATAGGTATATAATAGTGGAGGTAGGATTGGGGAGTGGGAAGTTGGTGGGAATGAGGTGTAATTTAGGGGTGTAATGGGGTAGAGAGAGATTGGGGAGGTGTGGCTGCATAGTGAGAGTAGTCACCACGGAGGATGGTTAGGTAGTGACATATAATTAAAAGCAGTGTAGTGGGAGTACCAGTTTGTGTACTGGCCACATTAGACACACTGCTGCTTGAATTGAGTTTCCCAAGGATAGTGTTTCATCCACCATGTCATTTGTGGTTCAAGTGAATGTTGACAAGATGACAGTTAGTTAAACACACTGAATTTGTGATGCTCTGCATTAAACCTGTTCAAATCTCTTGTTTTTTTTCTGACAAATTAATTCTAATGTTTTATCTAAGAACTTTCAGAGAGCCTTGATAAGTGGAGTTTTTCAAACAAGTCTTTTTTTTATTTCTAGCAACAGCAGGAAGGAATGTTCCTTAACAGTCGTACATCTATACAAACAGCCATAGATTACAAAAGGGCGTGTCGATATTTTTCCAAGTAGTAAATGTTCTTGTTAAAACAATGTCTATTTTCAACCACTGATAATGTTGTATTGCAAAGGAAATGGGAGATATGAGGATCATAAGTCGCCAGTAGTTGAGGGAGGGGGTGGAGGCTTGTATCATCCTGTTATGATCTTTCATAGATGTTATCCCTTCTTTGTCAGTGAAAGACTTGAAGTTTAAAGGAAAATCTTCCTATTCTGGGTGTTTTTATGTCATTCCCAATGGGCAGATTTTTAAGTGGATTCTTAGTAATTCCTTTAACAACACAGTTAAATTTGAACTATGAGATTAGTGAAGTTGTGTTGTTGATAAGTGATTCTCTTCTGGGATGATGAACAGTGCACAGTTCCAGCAATCCAGCCTTGGTGTCAGTGGAAACCGTGATACCACCAAACATTTTTTCATTTCCACCATAATTCTTTGTCATGAATTATTCAGTTTTGCAGTTTGTAAGAATTTCACTTACATTTCTGGAGCTCTATTTTTCAGTGTAACTGTCTTCTGTTTGTTGATTGTGAAACCCCATCACTGATTATTATGGGTGAGATATTCAAGAACCATATCCACTTTCATACCACAGAAAGAATGATTAGCTTTGAACGTTTTGTTACTTTTCAAGCTTCTATTTTCAGTCATATCTTTTAATGGCTATCGCAGATTAAAAATTTTTAAGTTACTAGCCCTAATATTGCACTCGCCTGTAAATAAAGGTCCAGGTTACTATAAATGCAAGCAGAATGGGAAAGACAACATTTGATTACTAGTCTGTGCTGATTTTTCTCTCAATTGTTGCTGTAGTACATCCTCTGCCCTTGAAAGAAATAAATTAATCCATCAAGTGCCCTTCACCATCCCAAGACTTCCCAAGTACCAATGAAGTATATATGAAGTACTGTGTAGTCATAATTGTAACACTGGAAGCACAATAGCCAATTGGTTTGGGAGAAAGAATCAATCTGCCAGTATTTTCAAACCATGACTCCTGTCGGAATGGTTGAGGTGGCGTGGGGGCATGAAGGATGATTAGTTAGTGGTCTATAATTAAAAACAGAGAAACTTTTTATGTACTGTCCACACTAGATGCACTGCTGCTCAAGTTGGAGCTTCTTATAGATTGTTTGTTTGTTGATGTCTGATGAGGACAAGGCTATCTCCGTTGTAATATTCACGTCATAACGGTTTGGTCATATCTGCTACTTGGACCACAAGTGGTCCATCAGTGTTTCCATTTACTTACATGCACATCTTGGTATCCTGTTTGAGAATTTATTTCTTGTTTAGACAATAGAACCAAGAGCTGCTCCTTCTAAATGGTCAGACCTGAAAAATTAAAAGATGGAGTAAGAAATATTTCTCTGGAACTTTGTTGACCTCAAAAAGCTCCAAAAGTGCATTACAACTACACCATAAAATGCTTTTCAGAAGTGTAGTCGCTGTGTGACGCCAGGTTATGCATAACAAGATCCCATGAGCAACAGTTGAATAAGTTACCACATAAATCGATTGAAAGATAAATATTGACCGAAACACGTGCTAATCTGCAGAAATAGTGCCAGATAGTTCCTGCACTACCCCAGGATAAATGGAAAACTTGAATATGGAAAATAGAGCTTCAGAAAGCAGTTCTGAGGCTTCTTAATAATTGTGAATGTAATGGGCAATGCAGCAGGGAAGGGAAATTATATAGGGGTCTGTCGACAAGTGAAAGCATTTTAAATATAAGTCATTGAAGGATGGGAGGTCAGTAAAAGTCCCTGAAAATACTTGGACAAGGTAGGAATTAAAAGGTAGAGACCTGAGTTTAAAGGAGGTTGGTGCAGGGGTTGAAGGGGTTGTTTCAGGGTATGATGATGACAGGTTTCAACAGCATAGCGGTTGGAGGTGGGGCAGAGCAGTCTCGTAGTCTTCACAATGGACCGGATGTGGGGATAACTGGTCAGCTCAGGATCAAGTGTGATACTCAGAAATTATGGGTGATTAATTTATTAGTTAGCAATTCTTTAATCTTTGCTTAGCAAGATATAGTGTCAAGACTTTTTGTTTTAATTTAATTTAAAATATGACCATCTCTAATACATACTTGTTGCCTTACTTTTGTTTCTTTTGTTAGGTTGGTTATTGCTACTTATATTCTTGCTACAGAAAACTTTGAAACTGTAAGCAAAAGTTGAATTCTCAAACTATCTATCATTCTATGCCTGATCTAATTCAGTATGGGGAAAGCAGTTAACAGCTGAAGTTTAGATCCTTAGTGTTATTTTGCATGAGGCACAGCAAAGTAAGTACTTCAGCAGATGTTTTGTGGCCAAGTTTTTTCAAAATATGGGCCATGCAAAAATACTTAATATGTAACAGTCTGCAGGAATGTGAAACTTAGGACAGGGCGTAAACAACATCAACTTCCCTCCACATCCCACTGTCACTAACTATCCCAAAATGTTCCTGGAATCTAGGAGCTCATCTTTCTTGCTGTACTCAGCATGTTGCATTCAGAAGGCTTTTACTATGGTTAGCCTGTTAGGATTTAGTGTTACAAGATTTGTAGCAGAGTGCACATTGTTAAAAGACTCTATTGGGAGCTTTTTACTGTGAGTTTAAATAAAGTTTGCTATCTATATATCTCGTAGGACCTGTCTAGGTTCAATTCACAGTAGGTTCAGGTTGTTCATACTGAATCCAAATCAGTTGCTCCTATACTTTTCAGAGTTTTGGGCAAACCTATAGCAAGCACCTCAGAATACTAAGTTGTATGACTAGCTGTGCCTGCACAAGATACCAGTAGCAAGAAAGGACCTCTCCCAAATCAACATGTCCAGCATCGATTCTCCTGCTCCTCGGACGCTGCCTGACCTGCTGTGCTTTTCTAGCACCACATCTCGACTCTAATCTCCAGCATCTGCAGTCCTCACTTTCGCCTATTTTCCAGATGAACTCTGATTGCCTCTCCCATATGTACTGAGCAACAATTGGACTTGCTGACACAGAAGGAGCATTGTAGTACAATGGTTGTGTCCCTACCTCTGGGTCAGGACATTAGAGTTGAAGTCCCACTTGCCATGGAGGTGTGTCATAATGTATTCAAATAGGGCAATTAAAAGTATTTTTTTATGAAACCTAGAACGAGAGCATGTGTATTGCACTGTGAACCACTCAACTAGCAGCCTTACACGGAACAGTGATAGTAAATAAACTTTAAAATTGAAATGTTTGTCAAAGTTACTGTGTCTGTTATTAATAAAGAAATAAATCAATATCATCCAATCTCAATTTAAAAAGAAAGTAAATTCTTCATCGAGGAATATCAGAAGCAAGTTATTCTCTAATTTCTTTTATTTTTGAATGCATAGGCATTTTATTTAAGTGCACACACTGTAATTTAAAGGGGCTGACTTGATCATGGCCTGATTGGGAAGATTTTGGGTTGCTGCATGGCCTCACATTTCGAAAGGAACATTAATGAATTATCATCTCAGAATAAATTGTTGATTCGTATCAAAGACTACAACTGGAGAATGTTTTTGTTTGAAAGAAATGGAATCCCAGATGCTTAATAATGCAGTCACTGCATTAGAGATCAATATGACATTTTTTATATACAGTCAATTAACGTTTTTCATCAAATCTCTACAGTGTGGAAACAGGCCATTCAACCCAACAAGTCCATACCAACCCTCTGAAGAGCATCCCACACAGACCCATCCCCCACCTACTATTTCCCATGGCTAGCCCATCTGGCATACACATCCCTGAACACTATGGGCAATCCACCTAACCTGCACATCTTTGGACTGTGGAAGGAAACCAGAACACCCAGAGGAAACCCATGCAGTCATAGGGAGAATGTGCAAACTTCACACAGACCGTCGCCTGAGGGTAGAATCAAACCTGGGTCCCTGGCGCTGAGGCAGCAGTACTAACCACTGAGCCACAATGTTTTTATATGTTTTTGGATCACAAGGTGTGATGGCAGGGTTGTAATCACAGACAATAAGATAGCAAAGATCTTCCTTCTCAATTGTAGAAATGAAAAATTGAAAGATATTTTTGAGATACTTGCACCTGAGCAAAGTTTTTGATTTTAATTCATTCATGGGATGTAGTCATTGCTATTTGTACCAGTATTCTTTACCCATCCATAATGGCCCTTGACTATTACGATATCTCAACCAAAGATGCAGTAACAACCTGCTTCATGCCAAAGGAAAAAATAATATGCAAATCAGAGAGTGATGGGGATACTCAGCTGGTCTAGCAGCATCTGTAAAGATAAAAACAGAGTTAATTTTTCAAGTCTAGAAGTAAAGGAAGCTGGCAAATGGTGCTATTGTTGCTGAATAGGGGGTTGGGGGATAGGAATGAGTTGAATAGATGAAAATGGTGGCCAGACAGAGAGAGAGAGAGAAGAAAAGTGAAGCAGACAAAAGGGTTGCCGTTGATAAGGCAGGAGACAGATAAATGCTGAACTGATGCTAACAGGAAGTGTGAGTAGTTGAGTCTGTGTTGGCTGTGCTGGGAACAACCCATACAGAACACAATCTGGAGGTGAGGCAGGTGGGTAATGGACAAGAACAGAGGTATTTACACTTTGAAATTGTTAAACTCAAAAGTTGAGCCCTGAGGTTTGTAAGATACTGAGGTGGAAGATGTGGTGGTGTCCTTGAGACTTGCATTGAGCTTCACTGGAACACTAAAATTGGCCTGAGACAGAAATGTTGGCATGGGAATATCATGGTATGATGAAGTGGCAGGTAACTGAAAGTTTGAGGTCATATTTAACAGATGAAGCAGAGCAGGGAACCCAGTCTGCATTTCATTACCCCAGTATGGAGGACACCACTTTATGAGCAGCAATTACAGTAGACCAGATTGAATGCAGTGCAGGTAAATCATGGCTTTGCTTGAAAGATGTGCCTTGGGATTGGATAATATACAGGGAGGAGGTAAATGAGTATGTGTTACACCTTCTGCAATTGTTTGTATGCGTCTGTGCTGTGAGGGTGTAAGAGGTGTTGGGAGTGAAGGAGGAGTGGAACAGGATGTCCTGGAGGGAAGGTCCCTGCGGAAGACTGTCAAGAGAATGTGACTAGTGGTGGCATCCTGATGAAGTTGGTGGAAATGGAAGTTTATGATCCTTTGAATGTGGAGGCTGATGCGGTGGATAATGAGGCCAAGGGGGTCCCTTTTTTGTGGAATGGAAAGAATAGGGTGAGGGAAAAAGTGTGGGAAAAAGCAGCAAATTCTTTGTTTTGTTTTACTACAATATGCAAATCAATTTACTTCTGATGGATTAAATAAGCAGCAAACAAAACGGTTGAACAATACTGAACATGATTGTCTCTCTTTCTCTCTCTCTCTCATCAACTATGCTAATAAGTATTTGAGAAAGGCAAAAAAAAATGGGCAGAGCTACTGGGGTTAGCAAGATTGCTTTCACTTTCACAGTCTGAAAATTCTGAAGTTGAGTCTGCCATCAGTAACTGTTAACACTCTGAGTTCAGCTCCTGTGAATACTGTTAAACATACAAGTGCCAGGAAATCCACCGCAAAGCAACAATAGCAGTCTCACAAGCAGAGTTGCGACTTCTCCAAAGAATTTTTCCACTGTGAGGTTGCTTATGTGCTTGGCAAGCAGTTAAAGTTTGTGGAAAACTCGACAACTTTGCTTGTGTTCATTGCTCATCAGCAAAATCAACTGCTATAACAATCACCAGCAGAATCATGGCATGTATATAAAATGTGCTAGTGATCTTTAGCTATTCAGGCATAGATACTGTCATTGATACTGGAGCATCTGTCGATATCATGTGGGACAATTATCGATAAACTTCAGGACAACTGTGCAACACTGCAGTCACAGTCTAAGAGTATGGCGTAGGCCGTTTTGAATTGAGATGAGGAGAAATGTCTTTACACAAAGAATGGTGAGTGTGTGTAATTCGCTGCCACAGAGCGCAGTTAAGGCAAAACATTAAGAGTTTTCAAGAAGGAACTGGATATAGTTCTTTGAGCTAAAGGAATCAAAAGGTATGGGAAGAAAGCAGGAATGGAATACTGAGTTGAATGATCAGTCAAGAAGGATTACACCCAAAATGTTGACTTCTCCACCTCCTGATGCCTACTGTGTTCTCCCAGCCTTCTTCTTGTCTACCTTGGATTCCAGCATCTGCAGTTTTTTTTCGTTTCTGAAGATCATCTTGAATGGCAGATCAGACTCAAGGGCCAAATCCCTACTCTGACTCCAATTTTCTATGTTTCTATGAACACACAGAAACATATTAGTGAGGAACCGAAATACTCCATTTGAGGCCTACAGCTTGCTCCAATAAAATTATGGCTTATCTGTTTAAGTTCCACAATCCTATCAACTCCCAATAGCCTATCATTTGCTTGCCTAACAAGAATCAATCTACCTCTGTCTTAAAAATATTCAATTACTCCTCCACCCCTGCCATTCAAAGCAGAGAGTTCCAAACTCACACAGCCCTCTGAGAGAAAAAGTTTTTCCCTCATTGCTGTCCTGAAAGGGCAACCTCTTTTTTTAAAAATATACTTTCTATAAGTGGACATACCCATGAAAGGAACTATTCTTTCCATGTCCACTCTGTAAAGACCCTTTAAGATCTTATATATTTAAATCAAGTCATTTCTCTAAACCCCAGGAGATACAAGACCAGCTTTTCCAATGTTAGGTTGAATAGCCTGTTCCAACTGTCGAAATTTGATGAAAAAAGTTAATTGATTGTGTATAAAAAATGTCATATTGATCTCCAATGTGGTGACTGCATATCTGCTCTTTCCAGGAATCAATCTAGCAAACTTTCTCTGAACCACCATAATGCATTTATGTGCTTCCTTACATAAGGAGACCAAAACTATATGGCACTAAGCAAATTGTCTTCAGGCCCTAATGGACTTCAGCCCAAGGTCTTAAATGAGACGGTTATGGAGCTATAGATGCATTGGTTTAATTTTCCAAAGGAACAAAGAAGGAAATAACACTTCTATTTAAGAAGGAAGGCTAGGTAGAAAACAGGAAACTGTAGGCCAGTTTACTTGATGACTGTCATGGGTAATAGTCAAGAGTATGATGCTGGAGAAACATAGCAGGTCAGGCAGCATCCAAGGAGCAGGAGAATCAAAGTTTCAGGCATAAACCCTTCATCGGGAATACTAGAATCAGTTATTATGGAGGTTATAATTGGCCACTGGAGATGCGATCTCACTAATGCATTATATAATTGAGCCATAACTTCCTCTCATTATAAAAGATAAGCATTACATTAGCCTTCTTGATTGCTTGCTGTACCCATATACTACATTTTTGTGACTCGTGCTCGTGAACACAGAGATCGCTGTGCTCCTTAGAATTCTGCAGTTGTTCTCCATCTATGTAATATTCTGCTATTTTATGCTTCCTGCCGAAGTAAACAAATTCACATTTTTGCACATTATACTCTGTCTGTAAACTCCTTATGTCCAAACTTCCCTATCGAGCTTTATGTCATTTGCAAATTTAGCTACCGTGCTAAATACTCCCTCATCTAGGTCATTGTTAGAATTTGTAAAAATCTGACTCAGCAACACAGACCCCTGCGGGACTCCACTCATCACACCCTGCCAAACATAAAAAGACAATCTATGCATAATCTCTGTTTTCTGCCAGCCAGCCAATCTACTCATGCGTTACCTCCTACACACTCGTTCCCACTTCGTGCAATAACCTTTTACATGGCACCTTGTCAATGCCTTCTGGAAATCTATGTTCCGTATAATGTCTCCTTTATCCACAGCACATGTTGATCCTTCAAAAAGCTCCAATAAATTGGTTCAACAAGATATCCCTTTCACGACACCATGCTGACTCTTCCGGGTTTATCTTGCGTTTTTCCACGTCTCCAGTTATAACCTCCATAATAATCAATTCTGGTATATTACCCATGAGAGTCATCAAGTGAACTAGCCTGAAGTTTCTTGTTTTCTACCTAGCCTTTCTTCTTAAACAGAAGTTATATTTCCTTCTTTGCTCCTTTCCAGCCTGATGAACCTATTACCTTCCAGTGAGCCTTGGAAAATTAACACCAACACATCTATACCTCCTTAACCATCTTTTCTAAGACCTTCGGATGAAGTCCATTAGGGCCTAAAAACTTGTCAGGCACAACTCCCATCAGTTTGCTTAGTACCACTAGTGATTGTAATTTCACCAAGTTTCTCTCTCCTTTCCATCTCTTGATTTATAACTATGAAGTATTTTTGCATCCTCTGTAGTCAAGGAAGAAGCAAAATTTGTTCATTTCATACATCCATTCCTTATTATTGGCTAATAGCCTCCAAATCTCACTCTCCAGAAGGGCAACACCTACTTACTCTTTTCCTTTCTAACTGCCTGGAGAAACTCTTGCTATCAGATTTAGTAGCTAGCTTCTTTTCATACTCTTAATTTCTTGTGATTTAATATTTTAGCTGTTTTCTCTGTTCTCTATATTCTGCTCAGTCATCTGACCTGCCATTCATTTTATATGGTTTTTTTTAGCTTGATGCTTTTTAAAAGTTCTTTAGTTCACCATGGATGATGGGTACTCCTGTTCGAAGTTTTATTTGTGGTAGAAGTATATGTACAGCTATTCAGAGTATTCACAAATATCCCCTTAAATTCCTGTTACTGATTCTCTATGGCCTGTCTCCTTGCTTTGTATCCCAGTTTATTTCAGCCAGCTTAGTTGTTATGCTTATGTAGCTGCATATCTGGGAATAGACTGGATCTGTTTTCCCAGGAGTGTCGGAGGCTGCGGGGTGACGTTATAGAGGTTTATAAAATCATGAGGGGCATGGATAGGGTAAATAGACAAGGTCTTTTTCCCTGGGGTGAGTGCTTCCAGAACTAGAGGGCATAGGTTCAGGGTGAGAGGGGAAAATTTAAAAGGTATCTAAGGGACAACTTTTTCATGCAGAGGGTGGTGTGTGTATGGAATGAGATCTCAGAGGAAGTGGTGGAGGCTTGGTTCAATTACTGTATTTCAAAGGCATCTGGCTGGGTATATGAATGTGAAGGGTTTAGAAGTGCCAAGTGCTGGCAAATGGGACTAGATTAATTGAGGATATCTGGTTGGCATGGACAAATTGGACCAAAGGGTCTGTTTCCATGCTGTACATCTCTATGACTCCATGACTCTATGAGCATTTTCCATACAATAGAGACAAACCACTGAATATTCTCAGGATTATTGGAACATCAGAATCATTCTAAGGCACCTGAATAAATGTTGTATTTGATACCATATCTGCACATAGCAGCAGATCTATACATAATTGTACCAATAACATTCTTGAATTGTCTGCTGATGGTTTCACTGCTATTGACATGCTGGAAATGTTACATGGAAGCTGACTTAGACCCTAAAGTGCCCCCAGTTGTGCATCAATGGCAATACGTTCTTTCTGATGTCAGAAAGCAGAAGAGGAACTTCAATGATTACTTATCTTTACATTATTGAGCAAGTTGAGACCAAACCTACCACCATACAAGTTATGAAGAAACCAATAAGTGAAAACGAAGTTTGAATCTGCATTCATACATAAAATCACCAAACCAAGCCATGCATTGGGAAATACATTTGACATCAGTAATTGATTATTTCATTCAACAAAATGAATGTGGCTGTATCTGACGTCAGTGGAGACTACCATTAAATTTGAGTTTGCAGAAGAATTGCACTGTTTTACAGTATTCTTCACTCACTTTTTGATACAAGGTGCAACTCAGTAATTGCAGTATTTCAGCACTTATCTTCCTGAGCTTCTCCATGGGCCTATTAATCAATGTACGTGATTGACATGTACATAGTGGAATGTGAAATTTAAGCAGATAAAAGTGCCTGTGAAACAGGATGGCCATGCTGAAAAGTAAACAATATCTCAGAAAAATCAATGACTACTGCAGGCATGGTTTGCAAATCACACAAAACACATCTTTCTTCAGTTCTTAAAAGCATTGAAAACACCATTTGTAAGCATTGAATTTGAATCAGACATTTTATTGTTTAATCACTGAGTAGCTTGCAAGGGCTATTTCAGGGATGGTTGAGTGCCAATTACATCAAATATAGGCCAGACCAGGTAAGGACAGCAGAATGTCTTCCCTGAAGGAGATTAGTTAATCAGATGGATTCTTATGATAATCAACAATACTTTTGTTGGCTTTAATACTGAAATATTTAAGGTTTATTTGTTTGATTTGAAAATCCACCAGCTCAGTGAAATTTGAACTGTTGTGCACAGAACATTAGCTTGGGCCTCTGGGTCAATTGTCCAGTGATTACCCAAACTGTATTACTTGTATTACCAACCATTAATATCTTAAGTGAAAAAACGTAAGTTAAATGAGACTAATGAGATCAGTTCTGAAAATGAATCATATTGGACTCCTCAATAGACCCTGCCAGACTTGGCAAGTTTTTTCAGCACTTTCAATTTTCATTGGATTAAATGAGACTACACCTGATGTCAAATGATATTCTACTCATAAGAGAAAATATCCATCATATTGTAATGATTATATTACAAAGTAAACTGTTTTCTGTTGGTGAACAAGCCTTCTATCTGAAACAAACAGAAAGTGCTGGAGAAATTCGGCAGGTTTGGCAGCATCTGTAGAGAGAAAACAAGAATTAATGTTTCATGTCCAGTGACCCTTTGTCAGAGTCTTTTATCTCACTGTCACTGACTGAATACATTGTTAAATTAGTACAAAATGTTATATTTGTATTGGTGTTACTGATGAAACTGAATGTTTACATTTGAGGCAACACCTTTGGAAATAAACTATTGAAATACACTACAATAACAGAATTTGTTGGAGAATGCCAGGAGGTCTGGCAGCATCTGTGGAAAAAAAGCAGAGTTAACATTTCAGGTCCAGTGACCCTTCTTCAGAATTCATTATATTGATCTGTTATTTCATCTCACTTAGTAAAAAGAAGAGTGTAGTGCATTTTATTCACTTAAGACTACCATATACATATAACAGCAGATGGAGTCTGAGGTAAAATAAAGCAATCCATGTTTTAACAACACATACAACATGGATTCAATGCATCTTCTTGAATTCTCAAGAACTTTAGATTTATATTTCAAATACAAAAACAAGATTCGCACTGACCAATGTGTGTACCAATCGCCCTCAAAAATGAACTTAAACTGAATGTTCAACCTTTCCAGTAACACTTTTACATATGCAAAACTTTGTGTGCTACTGTGAGGCCATTGTTGAGTGTGAAGGGGAATGCACCTACTGTGAGCCCAGTGAATGCATCGGGGGATTAGTATACTGTGTATTGTCAGTGAGAACTCAGTGCATGTGTCAGGGAAGTTTGCTGATATTGTTAGTGTGAAACCTGTGTGTGTTTCAGGTATAGTGCATCTGTCAATGTTAGCCCCCGCATGCCTCAAGGAGACTGGATCTCCTGGCCCACTCAGCACTTTTCATCAAGGACTGGTTCTTTTTTTTTGCTTTTTCGCTCCTTCCTCTATATTGATGTTGCAATTGTACATGTTTGTTGTGGGCAATTTTAGGTCTTCATTGGCCAAACCTCAAAGCCACTTACTAATTCAGCATGTTTGATCTTTCGCAAATAACTGGGTTGCACAGATGGAGCAACACCCTAACATTACATCACATAGCTATTTCCATCTACATCTAGTGAATCTCTGGCCAAACTCACAACTTTTTCAATCTCATGAAGCATTATAAATATTCCAAAGTAAATATTCCTTTCTTGCATGACATATTGTGTGTCAAATATAATATGTATATCATTCAAGAATTTTGCTTTGATCCATTCAGATTTCCAATTCTCTATTGGGTAAATCACCCTACCAGATAAAAAGTCTTTCTTTACTCATGACCGAGGGGCTTGTTTATGGAACAACCAAAATCCCATGGGAATGGTGTTAAAGGTCAGCAGTTTTCTGCATAAAATAAGCAGAGAGTGATGTCAGATTACTCAAATTGCATGCAGGAAAGCTACATTTAGACTTTAATGTACACTAGCTTTATCATTGCCTTGCGTTGTCTGGACTGCTGCTTTTAGTAGTAATATGTTTGTTAGAAACATACAACACAATGAGCAATTCTTGCACAGAACTCTGATAAAAGACACACTCTGTTGAATCTTTCGTTTTTATAAAAACTTTTTTGATTAAATTTGTAAACAAAAACATTACAAAAGCACTTAAATTTTAATATTACTAGGACTTGCAAGAAAATTCAGTATGTACGATTAGAACAGTCTCCATGTTTATCTAATATATTCCACATACAGCCTGAGGGCAAAAATTTCAAATTACTAATCACAAATAATGCAATAGATATGAAAAATGGATTCTTGTAGGGGTCTGACTGACGTGGACTATAGTGATTCTAGCAGAATCTTCTAGAAATACAACAAGGCCTATCTCATTGTCTTGCTGCATCTTTTTTTACATCTGCTGGCCACCAATGTGAGTTTCTCACTAGGGGTGGTGAGCTCCCTGTTAAGGGGGATAATTGTTTGTTCAACATTTTATTAGTTGCCCATCTCACCTCATTAATATGCAGCTTATCTTACCAAACACACCAAACCAGCTCGATGTCAAGAATCCGCGACATGGAAGTCAGAGCAGGTACCTGGCAACGTCAGCTCACTGCTGGCTGAAAAAACCTCTATATCGGTCAGCACAAAGCGGCATCTCAGGGTATGAACCATGGGCACTGCACACACCCCTTGGCGACAGACATTGGTACCTGATATTTGCACACCCCTCAGGCTTTTTAAGGAACCTTTCTAATCCACATTGAGTACACTTAGGAAGCACAAATCTGCATTGCAGGATAGACCAGAACCTGGCATTGAAAGTTGTCTGCAAGGACACTTTGAGCACAGAGATAAGTACCCAATCTAAGGATTGGACAGGCTGCAACTCAGCTACTTGATTGCTCTCTTAGTGTAGTCAAGCAACCAGACAGCTTGTCTTGCTGGTCAGCAGTCCTCAAGCAACAGGACACACAACGTGCAGCATGGCTGTGTACTATGTCAATCTCAAATCTAATGCATGTGCCAGCAGCTCATGCAACAAACACACTGCAGCAAGAAAGTAGCCATATCTCAATGTCTTAAGGGAGTAAAGCTCACAAAGTCTATGGAGGCATCCATCAATCAGGGGCTCCCAGTACAGTAAATCAAGGGCAGCCTTCCATACCAGTTCAGGAGACTAGCCACAGTCAGGCATTAGTCAGAGTGTTCTCAGTCAAGGGTCTGTGCCTCTGTAGCATAGGAAAGACAGGTGCAATAAGTCCTCTAAGCCCAAAATGACCATCTTGCAGAATAAACATAACACAGTCGAGGATATATATAGGTGTCATCAGGCGTCAAGGGGAGTAAGCAGAAATAGAAGTGGAGGACGCAACTTCCTTTGGTGTTCCCTTAAAGGAGATTTTTGAGTGGCCTGTGTGTGGGTCCTCCCATAAGTTGTGTATCTCCTGTGGTTTCTTCTCCAGGTGGAATCCTCTTGTCATGCGACCAATGACTAGTGTGATAGAATGAAGATTTTTGGGCTCCCCCAGCTGTTTCTGAGGGTGCTGGAACTGGCTGTCCATGGCAGTCATCAACTAGTCCACGAAGGCAGCCAGACAATTGCATGTTTGAGGCAGCTGTAGTGTAGCTGCACTCCTGCAGCCTCTGAGCTATGAGGATCATTGCCTCCCACATACCTGTCTGCTGTTCCTGTTCCACTCTGTGCATGTGGACAAAGTCCCTGATTGCTGTTCTTTGGCAATCCTCTGAAAAGAAGATGCCTTCCTCTCCACCACCCCTTCAGGTCCATGTTGGAGAATTGCAGCATCATCTTCCCCTTGGGGCTAGAATTGGACAAGAAGGATGACATGGGGCAGAGTAGGTACTTCATGAGGTAAGTTTGGCAAAACATGGTGAGAGGTTTTGCAAGAACTTGCAGCAACAAACCTCCAATAACTCAACACAACTGACATTTAGCTAAAATATATAATATTCAGCTCAAAGTTCTCTAAACAACATGGTTCACTCTAGTGTGTCTCAGTACACTTTCAGTACTCTTGATTTGCAACATGCATTCTTTGTGAGGCAAGCAACCCAAGGGATATTATAATTCCCATTCACTTGGTATACTAGAGCTGAAAGTTCCTAGGCAGTGATCTTTCTCCATTGTACCTCTATGACACCTGTCCCAAAGTTTAGTGCATAGCTCAGCATATAGCCCAGGATCTTGGAAGATGCCAGTCTGCAACACTCAGTGGAGGACAACTCCATGCACTGGACAAGCAACAATCTTCAGACAGACCAAAGAGTGCATTTCACCAAGTTGATGGTTCTGTTGGCACAGTTGACGCTCATGTGAATATCTGGGAACAGCTCGTAGAGCATAGAATCCTGTGTAATTCAGTTGCTTAGGATTAACCTCAACAAAAACTATTGTACATCTTTTCAGACCTCTTTTGCAAAGTCTTAAACCACAAAGAGTTGGACAAAAGTCTCTTGCCTGTCACACCCACCTCATGGGCAATATGCAGAAAGGGTGAGACCATGGGTATAGCATCTGTTAGGAAGGGCTTTTCTCATGAACAGCCAAACTGCACACTTGAGTTTTTTAAATAAGTTCTGACGATGAGATATTTGTCAAAGTTTTTCATTTAAAATCTGATTGAAGATTTGTAGCTCGGGTATCCGTTGTTGTGGTTCTGCTCGCCGAGCTGGAAGTTTTTGCTGCAAACGTTTCGTTCCCTGGCTAGGGAACATCATCAGTGCTGTTGGAGCCTCGTGTGAAGCGCTGCTTTGATGTTTCTTCCGGTATTTATAGTGGTTTGTTCTTGCCGCTTCCGGGTGTCAGTTTCAGCTGCAGTGATTTGTATGTGGGGTCCAGGTCGATGTGTCTGTTGATGGATGTTCTTGCCGTTTCCAGGTGTCAGTTTCAGCTGTAGTGGTTTGTATATGGTGTCCAGGTCAATGTGTCTGTTGATGGAGTTTGGGGATGAATGCCATGCTTCTAGGAATTCTCTGGCTGTTCTCTGTCTGGCTTGTCCTATGATAGTGGTGTTTTCCCAGTCAAATTCATGTTGCTGGTTGTCTGAGTGTATGGCTACTAGAGATAGCTAGTCGTGTCGTTTTGTGGCTAGCTGATGTTCATGGATGCGGATTGTTAGCTGTCTTCCTGTTTGTCCTATATAGTGTTTTGTGCAGTCCTTGCATGGTATTTTGTAGACTACGTTAGTTTGGCTCATGCTGGGTATTGGGTCCTTTGTTCTAGTGAGTTGTTGTCTGAGCGTGGATGTTGGCTTGTGTGCTGTTATGAGTCCTAAGGGTCGCAAAACGACACGACCAGCTATCTCTAGTAGCCATACACTCAGACAACCAGCAACATGAATTTGACTGGGAAAACACCACTATCATAGGACAAGCCAGACAGAGAACAGCCAGAGAATTCCTAGAAGCATGGCATTCATCCCCAAACTCCATCAACAGACACATTGACCTGGACACCATATACAAACCACTACAGCTGAAACTGACACCTGGAAACGGCAAGAACATCCATCAACAGACACATCGACCTGGACCCCACATACAAATCACTGCAGCTGAAACTGACACCCGGAAGCGGCAAGAACAAACCACTATAAATACCGGAAGAAACATCAAAGCAGCGCTTCACACGAGGCTCCAACAGCACTGATGATGTTCCCTAGCCAGGGAACGAAACGTTTGCAGCAAAAACTTCCAGCTCGGCGAGCAGAACCACAACAAAGTTTTTCATGTTATACCATTGGGAAGATTTGTCAGAAATACCAAAGTAAATGGAAAATACATTTCTGAGAGGAGTGCTGATTGGTTGACAAGTGGACTCTGATTCATAGAGCTTTTGCCATGAAGAATGCACTGACAAAGAGGATTGACGAGGGCAGAGCGATAGACTTGATCTATATGGACTTCAGTAAGGCATTTGACAAGAGTCCCCATGGGAGATTGGTTAGCCAGGTTAAATCTCATGGAATACAGGGAGAACTAGCCATTTCGATGCAGAACTGGCTCAAAGGCAGAAGACAGAGGGTAATGGTGGAGGGTTGTTTTTTAGACTGGAGGCCTGTGACCAGTGGAGTGCCACAAGGATCGGTGCTGGGTCCACTGCGTTTTGTCATTTATATAAATGATTTGGATGTGAGCATAATAAATATAGTTAGTAAGTTTGCAGATGACACCAAAATTGGAGGTATAGTGGACAGCAAAGAAGGTTACCTCAGATTACAACTGGATCATGATCAGATGGGCCAATGGGCTGAGAAATGACAGATGGAGTTTAATTCAGATAAATGCAAGATGCTGCACTTTGGGAAGCAAATCTTAGAATCATTGAGTCATAGAGATGTACAGCATGGAAACAGACCCTTCAGTACAACTAGTCCATGCCGACCAGTTATCCCAGCCCAGTCTAGTCCCACCTGCCAGCAAGAGGAACCAACGATATAGGAAGGGGAAAGGTTGAGATTCTGAAGGGTGAATACAGAGAGTTAGGCTGGAATTTAAAATGGAGGTCCTCAAGAGTAGTAATATCTGGATTACTCCCAGTGCTACAAGCTAGTGAGGGCAGGAATAGGAGGATAGAGCAGATGAATGAATGGCTGAGGAGCTGGTGTATGGGCGAAGGATTCACATTTTTGGATCATTGGAATCTCTTTTGGGGTAGAAGTGACCTGTACCAGAAGGACGGATTGCACCTAAATCAGAAGGGGACTAATATACTGGCAGAGAGATTTACAAGAGCTGCTCAGGAGGATTTAAGCTAGTAAGGTAGGGCGGGTGGGGTTGGGGGGGGGGGGGCGTTGGTGGGGGAAATAGTGAGGAAAGAGATCAATCTGAGACTGGTGCAGTTGAGAACAGAAGCAAGTTAAACATTCAGGGCAGGCAGGGACAAGGTAGGACTAATAAATTAAACTGCATTTATTTCAATGCAAGGGGCCTAACAGGGAGGGCAGATGAACTCAGGGAATGGTTCGGGACATGGGACTGGGATATCATAGCAATTACAGAAACCTGGCTCAGGGATGGACAGGACTGGCAGCTCAATGTTCCAGGATACAAATGCTACAGGAAAGATAGAAAAGTAGGCAAGAGATGAGGGAGTGACATTTCTCGGAAGGGATAACATTACAGCTGTGCTGAGGGAGGATATTCCTGGAAATACATCCAGGGAAGTTATTTGGGTGGAACTGATATTATTGGGATTGTATTACAGACCCCCTAATAGTCATAGGGAAATTGAGAAACAAACTTGTAAGGAGATCTCAGTTATCTGTAAGAATAATAGGGTGGTAATGGTAGCGGATTTTAACTTTCCAAACATAGACTGGAACTGCCATAGTGTTAAGCATTTAGATGGAGACAAATTTGTTAAGTGTGTACAAGACAATGTTCTGATTCAGTATGTGGATGTACCTACGAGAGAAGGTGCAAAACTTGACCTGGTCTTGGGAAATAAGGCAGAGCAGGTGACTGAGGTGTTAGTGGGGGAGCACTTTGGGGCCAGCGACCATAATTCTATTTGTTTTAAAATAGTGGTGGAAAAGAATAGACCAGATCTAAAAGTTGAAGTTCTAAATTGGTGAAAGGTCAATTTTGACGGTATTAAGCAAGAACTTTCAAAAGCTGATTGGGAGCAGATGTTTGCAGGTAAAGGGACAGCTGGAAAATGGGAATCCTTCAGAAATGAGATAACGAGAATCCAGAGAAAGTATATTCCTGTTAGGGTGAAAGGAAAGGCTGTTAGGTACAGGGAATGCCGGATGACTAAAGAAATTGAGGGTTTGTTTAAGAAAAAGAAGGAAGCATATGTCAGGTATAGACAGGATAGACCGAGTGAATCCTGAGAAGAGTATAAAGGCAGTAGGAGTATACTTAAGAGGGAAATAAGGAGGGGAAAAAGGGAACATGAGGTAGCTTTGGCAAATAAAATTAAGGAAAATTCAAAGGGTTTTTGCAAATACATTAAGGAAAAGAGGATAACTAGGGAGAGAACAGGGCCCCTCAAAGATCAGCAAAGGCGGCCTTTGTGTGGAACTGCAAAAAATGAGGGAGATACTAAATGAGTATTTTGCATCAGTATTTACTATGGAAAAGGATATGGAAGATATAGAATGTAAGGAAATAGATGATGACATCTTGAAAAATGTCCATATTACACAGGAGGAAGTGCTGGATGTCTTGAAATGCTTAAAGGTGGATAAATCCCCAGGACCTGATCAGGTGAACCGTAGAACACTGTGATAAACTAGAGAGGTGATTGCTGGGCCTCTTGCTGAGATATTTGCATCATCAATAGTCACAGCTGAGGTGCCGGAAGACTGGAGGTTGGCTAATGTGGTGCCACTGTTTAAGAAGGGTGGTAAGGACAAGTCAGGGAACTATAGATCAGTGAGCCTGACGTTGAAGGTGGGCAAGTTGTTGGAGGGAATCCTGACGGACAGGATGTACATGAACTTGGAAAGGTAAGGACTGATTAGGGGTAGTCAACATGGCTTTGTGCATGGGAAGTCATGTCTCACAAACTTGATTGAGTTTTTTGAAGAAGTAACAAAGAGGTTTGATGAGGACAGAGCGGTAGATGTGATCTATATGCACTTCAGTAAGGCGTTCGACAAGATTCCCCATGGGAGACTGATTATATCTCACAAAATACAGGGAGAACTAGCCATTTGGATACAGAACTGGCTCAAAGGTAGAAGAGAGTGGTGATGGAGGGGTGTTTTACAGACTGGAGGCCTGTGGCCAGTGGAGTGCCACAAGGATCGATGCTGAGTCCTCTACATTTTGTCATTTATGTAAATGATTTGGATGTGAGTTATAAGAGATACAGTTCGTAAGTTTGCAGATGACACCAAAATTTGAGGTGTAGTGGACAGCAAAAAATGTTACCTCAGATTACAACAGGATCCTGATCGGATGGGCCAACGGGCTGAGAAGTGGCAGATGAAGTTTAATTCAGATAAATGCAAGGTGCTGCATTTTGGGAAAGCAACTCTTAGCAGGACTTTTACGCTAAATGGTAAGGTCCGTGCAAGTGTTGCTGAACAAAGAGATCTTGGTGTGCAGGTTCATAGCTCCTTGAAAGTGGAGTCGCAGGTAGATAGGATAGTGAAGAAAATGTTTGGTATGCTTTCCTTTATTGGTCAGAGTATTGAGTACAGGAGTTGGGAGGTCATGTTGTGGCGGTCCAGGTCATTGGTTAGGTCACTGTTGGCATATTGCGTGCAATTCTGGTCTCCTTCCTATCAGAAGGATGTTGTGAAACTTGAAAGAGTTCAGAAAAGATTTACAAGGATGTTGCCAGGGTTGGAGGATTTGAGCTATAGGGATTGAAGCATCGTAGGCTGAGGAGTGACCTTATAGAGGTTTACAAAATTACGAGGGGCATGGATAGGGTAAATAGACAAAGTCTATTCCCCGGGATGGGGGAGTCCAGAATTAGAGGGCATGGGTTTAGGATGAGAGAGGAAAGATATAAAAGAGAGCTAAGGGGCAACTTTTTCACGCAGAGGGTGGTATGTGTATGGAATGAGCTACCAGAGGAAGTGGTGGAACCTGATACAATTGCAACATTTAAGAGGCATCTGGATGGGTTTATGAGTAGGAAGAGTTTGGAGGGATATGGGCTGGGTGCTGGCAGATGGGATGGGATTGGGTTGGGATATCTGGTTGGCATGGATGGGTTGGACCAAAGGGTCTGTTTCCATGCTGAACATCTCTATAACTCTAGGATTGACTAATTAGGTGATTAGTTCTTGCACACAATAAATAAGCTATAAATTGGAGTTAAAAATCACATAACATCAGGTTATAGTCCATCGGGTGGTTGTCTAGCACTCTGAAAGCTGGTGCTTCCAAATAAACCTGTTGGATTATAACCTGGTGTTGTGTGATTTTTAACTTTGTCCACCCCAGTCCAAGTCATAAATTGCAGTGTTTAATCTGTCTGCATGCTTTGTTAGGTGCCAGCAATGTCAAAGTCAAACAGGGGCTTTTCTTAGTTGTGGGCCAATTGTGATTACTGTAGTCGCCAGCTCACAATGATGAATATTACATCAGGCTACAGGCAATGCTCACATAAAGTGAAAGCACTCCGCAGCAGAAAGTGGAACATTTTCAAATAATTTCATTACAATGGGAGATTCACCCATCAGAAAAATTAGTTTTCATCTTTCCTATTGACCCATTTTAATCATCTTGATTGGATCACCCTCAAACTCCTAAACAAGGGAACCCAAGTAAAGTTCTGAAAGTGTAGTGTGAAAATCAAACTTGAAAACAGTAGAAAATTAAATAACAGATATATGTAATAACACCAAAAAGCACATAATAAAAGAAAGGTCACACGAATGGTAGCAAGTGTTTGGCTTGTTTTCACAACATGTTTAAAAGTGACCAGTCTTGCTTCGAGCTTCTTGAGTTATGACTTCCCACACTTGTATTTAAAAGTGGTAGCTAAGAATTTTAATATATATTATGGAAATAACGTATTTAAGTTCTTAAGTTTGAAGTCTGCTTCTAGTGATTGATGTTCTATGCAAATGGTAGTTGTGGCATTGATATTTAAAGAAATCCTCCAATCTGCACTTCCAAATTGAGTTGGACCAGAACTCCTGTTATTCAGAGAATCCACCAAAACTCCTCATCACCAGAAATGATCATAAGGTAATATTAGATCAAAAGGGCTGGAAGGGAAGGAATTGAAGGTTATAAGGATAAAGACAGACATATATCATGGAGTTCTGTGGTAACTCACGAACTTCATTCATATTTACTCAAATATGACCAACTATGAGGCACAACACTAGACTGGGGGAGGAGGAGGTAGATATAGAAGAGGAATGGAGAGCGTAGGAAGGTTCTCCAGAGATTTACGGAGTAGGGAGACAGTCAATTAGGGTTATGGAGAGATTCTAGGGAAGGGCATTCCTGCATGGCACTTAATTCTGTTTCCAAACCATATTAAAGTTCTCTGTACATTTCATATTCAGAATGCATGATAAAGGTTTGAAAAGGTGCAGTGTTGAATAAAGTTATACTCCAGCAAGTGAAGTATGCAATGAATGATTATCAGTTTGAAAGCTCTGACAGTCAATTCAAACACAGAGTAGCCCCCCACACACTCAAAGAAAAATGTGTTTGAACTCTTCAAAGGAAACCTGGAAAGTGAATGTGAACAGGTGAAAAGAATTGCTCAAAGCAGCTTTGCTACCGAATATTAATGGTATTAAATCAATGGAAAATCAAGCAGGAATAACATGTAATTGCAAAGCACAAAATATGCAAGCCTAAATTTACAGAGCCTGATGAGAAAACAATGAATTTGAATAACTAATTAATCAAAATCTAGTGCTGTTACGTTCTAGCTTGCATTTAATAAATGCGATGTATTAAGTATTACATCATGAAGAGAGCTGACTAGCTCTCCTCTGGATGTCTCAGAATTGCTTCATATTTGGACAAAGAAGGATAGCTGTGGGTGTTTTAATTTAAGATGGAAGTTATTAAATCTTTACCCTTAGTTGAGTTAATTTAGCTGCACATTTTAGCATGATTTTTTTTTTAATAAATATTTTTATTAGAAGCTTTTTCAAACCTTTTACAAAATGCCTATATACAAAAAGAACAATACCAAAATACAGAAAGATAGAGGCAGTACAACGATGTCATATCACAATACTATTAATAATGAACTACTTACTATTCTATCAGAACAATCGTATCTACTTAGCTAAAATTAAACTGCAATCCAATTAAATAAAATTTTTTTTTAAAGATATTTTTATTAGAAATTTAATATTTTGACAGATTTACAAAAATAAACAGAACTTTCAAGCACAAACATTAATATAAAAATAGATCTTAAATATATAATCATCAAAATTCAAAGGAATGATACTAAAGAAGAAAGAAAAACAATGAAACTCAGTTAACTACTAATCTAATCCACAATTATCCAGAGTGTATAGTTGAGTCAATTACATCCTTCAAACAAGAGAAAATGTTCTCTAATACACTCATAACAGTATAATAAAAAGGAAACTATTTCCAAACAATAAAAACAAAAAAAATAAAACATGTTTGAATGGAGATCCTCCCCCTTGTTCTCAGGGGGCCTTACTTCCTTTCTAAAGGTCCACTATATCCTCTCCCAAACAGTGTCCCACCCTTGACCCGGGCGCTCCTTAATAGGATTTAGATATAATACCGAGCTAGAGTTAACAGTGAGCGCCCCACCCCCACCCCTCCCCACCCACACCTGAGTATATCTGATAGCATCAATGCCACGTACAAACACACATAACTATAAAATTACAACTCCAACAGATTACAGTTAAGTATAATAACATAAAATAGCAAGGGAAGACAACCCTGCTCCCAGAAGCAAAAGTAAAGTAAAGTATCCACTTCTCCCCACGGAGTGTGGAAGAGGCAAGCCAACATAAATGGTCTCTTACGATTTATTTAAACGAGTCTAAAAGTTCCTTAGCCTCTTCTGGTGATCTAAAATTATACTCGGATCCTTCGTGGGTAAAGCATAACGTCGTTGGGTAGCGTAAGGTGTATTGAATATTTAAGTTCCTTAGACATTTCTTCACCTCATCAAACGCCTTCCTCCTTCGTGCCAAAGCCGGGGAGAAGTCCTGAAATAACATAATCTTGGATCCTTCATGGATCATGGCTTTAGGATCCTTTCCAAGCTTTCTGGAGGCATCCAGGAGTATCTGCCTCTCCCTATAACTCTGCAGCCGGAACAGGACCGGGCGTGGGCGCTGGTTTGGGCCAGATCCGCGTACTGCGACCCGGTAGGCCCACTCCACCCTTACCCGGTCAGTTTCAGCCCCCAGGTTTAAAAGCTGGGGCAACCATCGCTCCAGAAATACTACTAACTGTCCCTTCTCTTCTTGTTCAGGGAGGCCCAGAAGACGGATATTCTTTCTCCGATTTCTATTATCCAGGTCATCCATGTAGATTTCAAAGGCCCGGACTCTCTGCTCCAGAGCTCGCACCTGTTCTGCAGCTGTTTGTGCTGCAGCCTCGGAGGTCGTGGCCTTTAGCTCAGCCCCCTCCACTCGGCCCTGCAATTCCTCGAGAGCCTGGCTGTGTTTCTGCAGCTTTTCTTCGAATGCATTCCACCTCTGTCTGGATTCTGCGATGAAATTGACGAGTGTCGTTTCCAGCCTGGCAATCATCTGTTCAAGGCCTGTTTTTACATCAGCTGCAGCAGGAGGAGAGGAGGGTGGGGGAGGGGTCATTGTTTTCTGAGAGCTGCGGGATCCCTTTGGTTTACTCATTATCCACTTAATATTAAACTGCTTAAATATAATAGTAAGCAGCTAATTAAGGTTAGAAAATTTTTTTGGGTGGTTTGGTAAGTGTGGTGGGGATGAGTAACTCACTTTACCCAGGTTTTGGGAAGAGCACTGTAAACTCAGACTTGCTGAGTCGCCGCCATCTTGGATCTCCTTTAGCATGATTTTTAAAAAATCTTCAGGTCAGAAGTGCACAAATATCCCAATGAACTCATTGGAGTGTATGGGAACTACACAACAACAACAACAATTTACATTTATTTAGCACCTTTAACACAGTAAAACATTCTAAGATGATTCAACAGTGAGTAATAAGATAAAATTTAGTACTGATCCACATAAAGGGATTTTTGGATTTATGACCGATAGCTTGGTGAAAGAATTAACTTTTAAGGAGAGTCTTTCAGACAGAGAGTGGGAGAAAGTTTTAGGGAACAAATTCCAAACTTTAGGATGCAGGAGCAAGAGCTACTTCTTAAGAGGTCAGAATTAGTTGAACTTTTGATTAAACCAGATTATGAAGGACCCACATCTGATCTCTGATTTGTGTTGACTTCTGATTTACCACTGATCTCAGTGTTCCTAATTTTGGAAATGAATAAAGAGAATGGAGAGTGGGGGTGAAGAGTGTGTGGAGTTGCATTTAGTAACCCTGATGGAAGTGCAATTTTCAGGGTATCTGGTTAAGACAGAATCTGATTGGGTTTTTTTTTGCGGTCAGAAATGGTGTGGCTTGTTATTGCAAAGGTTCACATTTAGAAAGTGAGAATCTGCAAGATGCAATATATGTCGCAAGTTATTCCTGGTACAGAGGAGATGAAAATGAAACCAGGATGATAATTCTGCAGCTGATGGAAGCACCAAGTTTTAGGGAATATATTTTCATTCAAAATCTTTAATTGTTTAAATATGGCAAATTTACTGGTGTGTTGGTGACTTCCTGGAAAATATTTCTCTTTGGGGAAGGACCATGAAAGATTCTGGTAGCAGCATTCCCTCTCATAAGATGGTAGTTTGTGATGTGATAGTCAGCTCAGTGTTAGGCACCACCTGATATAGATCAGGAGCTCCATTCTGGCATGCTACATGTCATGCAGAGATGGTCCAGTGAACTGAGAAAGTGCACACTTCATTGAATTCTGTTTTCTCTGTGCTGTCTTCTTTGCTACTTGAGCTTCTTATTTCTGCTTGCCTTTTCCAATGCCCATCCGAACAGTCAGTCTCCAGATATCACAGCCATCAGCGACTGTCTCCCAGTCATCAATGTCATTGTCTCCACCTTCATATCTCGAAAGAACGAGTACATAATCTTGTCTGAAATCACTGCATGTTAAATTATTCCTGAATGTTTGAATGTCTCTAGTATCCTTTGAACAATAATCAAATCATGACTCCTTTGAAGAACAATGGCAATTTTATTTATAGATTCCCATCAGACAGATGTTATATAGAACGTGAATTTACAGACATAGACATATCTCTTGAGGCTGAGCTAATAGAAGTCATCTTTGTTTTACCTAGTCTCTAGACTAGTGCATTGTCTTTGTACCAGCGATTACATAAGGAAAGCAATCTTTGTCAATGCTCATCAAAATTAAATGCAGCTCTATCTCACTAGCATGCTCATAATGCAGATTGATAGACAGTTCTGTGTCAAGGAGTGTCCTGGCTGTGTTAAGCATTTGAAAGATTTTGGTCATACCTTTCATTTACTTTTCCTAGTTTCCATTTATAATTTAAGGATTAGAAGATTGTGGAAAGCATGTTATTTGAAAACGTTATTAATTTGGTCAGAAAACTGATTTGAAGTACTATTGAAGTTTTGTCTCTCTTTATCCAATTGTTTATTTTGCTTCCATGTGCATTTATATCTTAGAATGAGTGCAATTTATAATTTAGCTTAGAATTTAAATAATATCAAGATTGCCTTTTAGCCTTAAAGGGATCAGAAATATACAGTCGGCATCCCATACTGTTTCTGTTAAATGTGCTAGAGACACATTTGCTTAGAGACACAGAAGCTTGTGTTTAAACTGTTTGGAATGCAGGTTTGATTCTGGAAACTTATTCTTTGTAGTGACTTGAATAAAGATCGTTGTGGGAGGAGCACTATTTTCATCAACAAATACTTTTTGTTTAGCTAAACTAAAGGGCCAACTTTTAGATGAATCTACAGATTTTTGTTTCCCGCTTAACCAGTAACACAAAGTCATCCAGTAGTGCATAGTAAAAAAAATTCTGCAGAGGCTGGTATTCTCTCACCAAGTCACCCTTCATTTACACATGGAAAGTCCTTGACACTGATCTAGCTTTCTCAAAGCCAGTTCTCAAAGTGAACAGAATCTCTGACATTCCTATTTTTTTATTTTAAAGACATTCCTATTTATATCTGTTAGTCAGGGCTCCCTGATTGGACCAGATTAACAGCCGCAATCAGGGAACTCATATTCTCTGAGATCCACCTGGCTAACTTCGTTACAATCACTGCACATAGCATATTAACTGCACTGGTCCTCTGTAGGGGGAAAACAGGATTGATATACAAAATTTCTGGCCAGCAGTTTAAAAGGAATGTATGAGCAGACTTAAAATTAAGTAATTGCATAGCAGTGTATTAATCATTGAGACAGTAGTGTCATTATGAAGCAGAAAGAGGCCATTCAACCTATTGAGTCCTTGCTGGTCTTTATAAAAACTCAAATGAATTTTAAATATTTGTCACCTTTCTAGGTTGGGAATCATTGGGAGGCACATTAGGAGGCAAAAATGATGTAAAATGCAACCCAGTATGGCAGCATGAGCAAGCAACAGAATGGAGTGGCTTCCAACATACTGTTAGCTGGCTGTCAAAATGGACGGGCTGCTGTGGGGAATGGGTTGGTGAGGAAATCCTGCATTTGGCATTATTCTTTGTACCAGTACCAAGTAGTGGTCGGGATCAGGGTTTTGGAAACATACAGAAGGAATGGCACACTGCAAAGTTTAATGAACAAAGACTGTCCAACAATACTGTGCATGACTCAAGTATGTCCTGTAAGTAAAACCTGGGAAATACAGCTCAAAGAGTTAGGAAGTAAAACCTTTCTTACGGTGGGAACCAGAATGGGGAAAGATGGAGGAACACAGTATGAATTGAGTGGAGCATGATGAAAGAGGGCTGGGAATCAAAACTCAGCAGGAATAGGGGCCTGAGAATAATGAAGGTGGGGACATGCTCAGGCATGTGGTGAGTAAAAGGCAAGTTTTGCTGTAATTAGGTCTGAAAGGGTTAATACTGAGGAGTACCATAAGCACCAGAAACAATGATGATGTCACATGGGCTTATGAGTAGAAAAGATCTGGATCTTGAAGGAATGAGGCCTAACTTGTGGCCCTCTTCAAAATCTCTATAATAATGCCTATCAAATCAATGTACCTGTAACTAACTTGCATTAAACTATTTAGTGTTACAAGAGACTCTTCTAATTTGACCAGGAAGTGAGCTTTCCTCTACCACACTTGATCTGGCAGACTATATATTTTCCTATACATAAAGAGGACAGTTGCAGCAACACTCCACCTTAGCAGCAGCTCATGTAGCATTGTGAATTGGCAGAACCATACAACACAGTATGGAATTGACACAAATATGGTACAAATTGCACGTGAGCGTTCTTTCAGGTCTGACTGGTTAATGCTGGAATTTCATCCGTTATTGTGACCTGAATGCTGAGAATTCTTTATTCCCTCAATTGGGTTTCCAATCAGAAATCTGTATCCAAGACAAACATTTTATCAAAAAAATCGCTGTTGTGTCTATAAAGCAGCTGAATTGATATTATTGCTGTTGCTAATGCTGTATTTTGTGTGAGTTGAGTATGAACTATTAGGAACTTTTGCACAATTTAATAACAATCAGTAAAAATTAATGAGTTCAATTAAATTATCAGAAAATTTAAGGATTACTCAGTTATATGACATTAGAGTTGAATGATGAAACCAAACTATCCTCCCACTCCTGTCTACAGTTAGAGGTGGTGACTTGTTGGTGGTTATGTTGCTGTTATTGTTAAGCCGCCTGTCTGACTATCTTAGTTGCATCTCTCAGTCTTTTATACAAGGCACACCTATTTTCAATTTTCTACAGTTTTAAATAGGAGAAAGTGAGGTTGCAGATGCTGGAGATCAGAGTCGAAGAGTGTGGTGCTGGAAAAGCACAGCCAGTCAAGCAGCATCCAGGAGCAGGAGAATCGATGTTTCGGGCAAATGCCCTTCATGAAGAAGGACATATGCTTGAAATGTTGACTCTCCTGCTTCTCAGATGCTGCCTGAGCAGCTGTGCTTTTCCAGCACCACACTCTTTGACTACCATTTTATATAATATTTTAGAGAAATTTGTGTTAACCTATTTCTTTATAAATGCTAATCTTAAAAATATTTCTAAACTGTACCTACACACTGATGATGAAACATGTATTCTGTGTAAAATAACTTACAAAACTACCTGTTTACAACTTAGCTTTTGCTTCTCTGTCCTACTGTTTAATTCCGGTTGCACTTATGTCCAATAAGTTCTTTGGAGCATATTATGCATTGTTTATAAGGCAACTTGTTGTGAATTCATACAATTAAAGTCTTATCAGATGTGGTTCAGTGAGTATAACTGGTGTTAGGTTCGAGTCCCACTCAAATGACTTGGACATATAATCTAGACTGAGACTTTCAATGCAGTACTACTCTGTCAGACATGTTGTCAGATGAGATGTTAAATCAAGATCCTGTCTGTCCTTAAATTGGATATAAAAGATCCTATTGTAGCTATTTTGAAGAAGAGCAGTGAGTTCTTACCAGTAGCCTGGACAATATTTGTCCCTTAATTATCACCTTCAACTGGCTATGGATTTCTGTACTGTTTTGTCAAAGCTTCCTTTGTTAAGGTTGGTTGCTGCATTTGTCCACGAATTAATGCGAACTACATTTCAAAAGTTTATCATAGTTTGTGAATTTCTTTGAGATATCTTGAGATCGCAAAAAGTGCTTTATAAATGTATTTTTTTCTGTCCAAAGTCTCAGGTATACAAATGGAAATCTGTCCCATTCATCTGTACAGTTCAGGCCAATAGCCTATTTTTATCCTGTGTTGCAGTGTACATTCAAGGCAATGGCACTGAAGTTTCCAGAGAGTTGGTTGTTCATCAGGATAGTTGCTACTTTTGTCAACTATGCCTCTTTCAGAAATGTTGTGACTTCCCAATTTTGAGTAGAGATCTGTCATAATAAGCAATTATTGATTTGTTTTCCAGAAGTGTTGAGATATCTGTAACTGAATTTAATCTCTGTCCCAACTGTGATTACCATTATCTAATTTCCTGTCATCAAATACTTATACACATTTGAAGCAGGATTAGGCCATTCAGCCCCTCAGGCCTGATCCACCATTCAGTAAGATTGCGGATAATTCATCTGTGTTTTGACTTCAACATTTCTATCTATTCTTGATAACTTAGGTCCTCTATTTAAATGTTTAATGACCGTGTTTTCTATTGCCTTCTGAAGCACGGAGTTCCAAAGTTACACAATGTTCTAAGAGAAAAAAAGTATTTTCATGTCTGCTGTAAAAGAATGACCGCTTGATCTGGACCCACCCACAGGAGGAAGCATCCTGTCCACATCTTCCTTGTCAAGTCCATTCAGGATCTTGTATATTTCAATCAAGTCACATCTCACTCTTCTAAATTCCAGAGGGAGCAATCTAGTAAACATCCTCTGAACCATCTCCAATGTATTTAATGAAATCTTCAATATCTGAGATATTGTCTCACCAATATCCTGTACGAACTGAAACATTGCATCCTTACTTTTATGTCAGTTCTTCTTGTTATAAAGAACAACATATTCAACCTTCTTAATTGCTTGATGAATCTATGCATTAACTTCATGTGATGCATATATCAGAACACCTTGATTATTTCTGCACCTCAGAATTCTGCAGTTGTTCTCCATATAAGTAACACTTTTTTTCCTTCCCACTAAAATGAATCACTTCACATTTTCAAACACTATATCACATCAGCCAGATTTTACCCACCCACCTTTCCAAGTGCAGACTGCAGCCTGACTTAAGATGAGGATCCACAATTAGATGTTTCTTTGGTCTATCAACTTTTAAACAAGAAACTTTTACTTACATCCCATTGATTTTAAACAAAAGTGGTTCAAAAGGAAAAAATTTATGTTCACCAAACTGAGTTTTAAAATTGTAACACGTAGTAGGTATATAGATATGCTTTTAGATCATGTGAGACCAAGGCTGCTTTTCAACTATACGTACTTCAGATTCACCAAGAAAGGCAGAACGGTAGCTCAGTGGTTAGCACTGCTGCCTCACAGCATTAGGGACCTGGGTTTGATTCCACCTTTGAGTGATTATCCTGTGGAGTTTACACACTCTACCTGTGTCTGCATGGGATTCATCTGGGTGCTCTGGTTTCCCACAGTTAAAGATATCCAGGTTGGATAGTTTGACCATGCTAAACATTGCCCTGTAGTGTCCAGTTAGATGGGTTAGCCATTGGTAAAAAACCCATGCAGGGTTCCAGGGATGGGGTACGTCTGTGTGGGATGCTTTTCAGAGGGTCTGTACAGAATTGATGGGTTGAATGGTCTTTTTCCTGCCCTGTAGGGATTCTATGACTCTGTAAAACATAGTGTGCTATGAATCAGAGTTACAACCAGAGTTACAGTCACATCTACATCATAGGAGGGAATGAGAGTCAAAAATAATTGCACTGATCTTACTTTATCGAATCACAACCCAAAGAAATCTTGACCTCAGAAGATTTTCTTTATTATGTGTTGAACAAATGTTTTTTCATTTATTAAACTTGGTAACAAAGTATTGACCCAGCCTCTAGATATAATTGTATCAAATCTCGTATGGGAGTCAGTGATTTGTATCCACATCACTGGAAATATTTTATTTGAATCGCACGTAATATCCTCCTCACTGGCATTACACCACCCACCAGGAATTGATCAAGCAGCATTGCTTGTCAATCACTCCAGTGACAGGAACAAAGAGATAATAAGGGAAAAACAATAGCATTAATAAAAAAATTAGCCATTCTCAAATATATAGCAGGACTAAAGTAATACTGTCAACGGTATTCAAAATGGTGCTATGTATACTCCCCAGTTGTTAATGAACATCCAAGGCTCACCGTTGGATATGGCCATTGAACAAAAAAGCATGATTTCTAGTGAACTTTTCCCTACATTCCAATTGTCAAAACTTTAAAATGAAAATTGCATCTTTATACATTTATGGAATGGAATTTTTGATCTGATTTGGAAAGTTTCAGTGGAATATATGTGTAGTTGACATTTTTGTTAGACATTTTGCAGATAAACTATATAAGCAAGCCTGACAGAACTGCATTGAATTGCCTTAATGTGCATATGGTGAAACTGGCATAATGCAACTGTTTGCAGAACTCATTATGCACATTTAAGGCAGACAGTCTGCAGGAGTAAATATGAGACAGACCTACCTATTTGAAGACAAGTTCTGGCTCAATTTGAGGAATGAAAATTGATGACTGTTGAGAGAGGGATAGTGCATGCTTGAGGTTAGACCTGGGATATTGCTTTGGTTGGCAGGAATGTGCTTAGATCCAGCAGGAAGAAAAGAATAATTACACATGTATGATTTGTTGGCAGTTTGCAAGAATATTTGCATTTTTATTTAGCAGTGCTGGTTTCCTACAACTGTCGGCATCTTTCTGAGCCATGAATATTTATATTGCCCATGTTGACTTATATTTGTAAAATAACATTTCTGTGTCTCATCATTTGTAATAAAGAATATCACATACTGAAGAATGTGCAGGTGTCTTTTCTCAATCAGTGACATCCATGACATTGTAAAGTTCACTGTCAGTGTTCTATGACACTGCACATGAGGGAGAGGGGTCCAAGCAATGTCTCGTGGTCAGATGAATGGAATTAAAGTTTTTTTTTAATTCATTCACAGGATGAGACCATTGCTGGCTAGACAGCATTTATTGTCCAGAGGGCAGTTAAGAGTCAACCACATTGTTGTGGGTCTGGAGCCACAGGTAGGCCAGACGAGGTAAAGATTGCAGCTTCCTTCACTGAAGGACATTAATAATCCAGATGGGTTTTTCCAACAATCAGCAATGGATTCATGATCATCTTTAGACTCTTAATTCCAGATTTTTTTTACTGAATTCAAATCCCACTGTCTGCCATGGCAGGATTCAAACCCTGGTCCCCAGAACATTATCTGGATTAACGGTCCAGCAATAATATGACTAGGCCATCACCTAGGAGATAAGGAAAGGTGAAGGCTTTATAGTATTAATTCTGGACTGTTAATCCTGAGACTCAGGCAATGCTTAGGGTCCAGGTTCGAAGCCTACCTTGGCAGATGGTGGAATTTGAATTCAATGAAAAGATCTGGAATTAAGAGACTAATGATGACCACAAATCCATTGACAATTGTTGGAAAACCCTTCTGCTTCACTAATGTACTTTAGAAAAACGAACTGCCAGCATTACATGATCTGCTACATATAACTACAGACACACAGCAAATGTGATTGACTCTTAACTGCCCTCTGGGCAATTAGGGATGAACAATAAATGCTGGCCTATCCAGCAATGTACTCATTCCATGAATGAATAAAAAAATCTAGATGACAATGCACGGATGTAATTTATTTACATTTTAAAGTTCTACATTTTTCATTTCCACGTCCATTTTTATTGTGGAAACTGCCTGTGCAAACATGTTGTGGTGGGCACCCCTCCAAATAGTAGTAGGGCTGCAACACCTAGCCTGGTTGTGGTGTGTAATTACAGCATGGTGTGTGGGTATGTCAACCACTTCCATTATAAATGTTGACATAGGAAATTGTCATGGAAAATTAATATGGAATGTGCGTTGTCTGAAAATTGTTAATCCTTAAGAGCTCAGACCTAAAAGAGTAAGTTTGGTGTCACTTTTAGAATTTTGAAATAAGGTTCAAAAGTTCATTTGCTTCATATTTTAACATGGCGATAGTGAATCCATTCTCTTTGGGCCATTTGTGAAATATTTATTCTTTGTCAATTTGTTTCAAAACCAAATTGTTTCTGTAAAAGACTCAAAAAGCTTATCCCACCTCAAGGCCTTCATAGACAGAATCATTCCCTTGATGTTCCAGAAACTTGCTTTGTTCAGTAATACCCTGAGCAGAGGTTGAGCTTTCCCAGTGCTTCATGCTTATCACCTGTAGTGTGTTGAACAATGTTTTTAAATTTCAGTACAGTACAACCAAGTCAAGAAAACTTGAGGAAACTTTTTTTAAAACAAGTTAATTTTCAAACAGTTCTGCAGTGCTGATCTTTCTATATGATAAACCAGTACACAGTAACCAGTGTGAAAATATGCATAACAGATTGAACTTTGATTTGAAAGAAGACATGTCAGAGCTTGGATGAATTGAGACCTGTAAAGATCTCTTCTGATTATATGTGCAGAAAGTCTGATACAGGAATAGGCATAAGAAGAAGTCAAGGATTCAGCTAAATTGTGTCAAAGTTGATATTCCTGTGTTTATTAAATGGGAGTTTTACTGTGAAGTGTAATAATGCACTATAGCTAAACAATTGCTCTGAAATACGAACATTTTCCTCAAAGTGACATTTCCATTTTTAGTCATCGTCCCACACCTTGAAGGTGATGGTTTTGGGTCACTGTACACCTGCAAGCATTCTATCTACTTCACTAATAATGAAAGGGATGCAGGAATCCCACAGATTGGGGGCTGTATTGATCATGACATCTAATCATCACACTCTCAAACCACAAAAATCCAGAACTGACCCAGTGTCAATGACGAAAACCAACATTTATACAGTGACTTTAGCATCATAAAGTATCCCAAGGCACTTCACCAGAGTATTATCAGACAAAAAAATTGATACTGTCATAAAAAGATATATTTTAGCAGGTGATCGAAAGTCTGGCCAAATATCAGATTTTGAGAAGTATTCTGAGAGGTGGGGTTTGAATTAGGAAAGCAATTCCACAGTTTAAGACCCTAACAGCTGAAGGTGTGGTGACAGTGGTATAATGATTAAAATCAGGGTTCTCAAGAGGTGCAGAGATTGGAACCCTTTGGAGGTGTTTGCAGATAAAGGCAGGAATTCTCATGTCTTTATAATTTAAGGACAGCATCTGGAGCTGGTGCCAGATTTTGCCTACTGACCAGGATCCACATTGACATTCAGTTAGATCTCTGGCGTTTATATTCAACAGCTCTTAGTCTCTCTTGCTACTGGACTCATCCCTATTACAGGTAGAAATTCATAGTTAAGGGGTTTGAGGTCAGGAACTGATTAAAAGTCATAAAATCTCACACACAGCAGGAATTCTTATTTTATGACGTTTTCACTCATGTACCTAGTTAGCAAATGGAGAGGACGTTTGATTAAAAGTGCCTGTATATGATGTTCCACTTTTGAGGTAAGAGACATTTTCATTTTCCTATTGATGGGTGGAGGGAGCAAGGTGTAGTTTCTGTGGACACCTTGTGAGCCAGTTTAACTCAGAGAGAAAGAAGGCCTCTTCAATTGCTACCAGACAATAAGAGTTTCTAAAATCTAAGAATGAAGAAAGGGAGTTTAATTGCTGACTGTTCTGCATAACAATCTTCCTAGGTTTGACCACAAGATCTCCAGGATATTAGCCAATGTTTTAAAGAAGCTCTCAGCATCCATAGCACGTACTGTCATAAGTCATTGAGATGTACACCATGGAAACAGACTCTTCAGTCCAACTTGTCCATGCTGACCAGATATCCTAAATTAATCTAGTCCCATTTGCCAGCATTTGGCCTATATCCCTCTAAACTCTTTCTATTCATGTACCCATCCAGATGCCTACACCACTTCCTTTGGCAGCTCACTCCATACCCACACCACCTTCTGCATGTAAATGTTGCCCCTTCGGTCCCTTCTAACTCTTTCCCCTCTTACCCTAAACCTTTGGCCTCTGGTTCTGGACTCCCCACCCCAGGAAAAAGACCTTGTCTATTTACCCTATCCATGCACACAACATTCCAAAAGTGGCCTAACCAATGTTCTGTGCAACCGCAATATGACCTCCCAACTCCTATATTCAATTCTCTGACCAATAAAGGAAAGCATTTCAAACACCAGCTTGACTATCCTATCTACCTGTGACTCTACTTTCAAGGAGCTATGAACCTATACTCCAATGTCCCTTTGTTCAGCAATACTCCCTAGGAACTTAGACCATTAAGTATTTAAGTCCTGCCCTGATTTGCCTTTCCAAAATGCAGCACACTCCTCGGCCCTTCTTCGCTGTGCACTACACCTCCAATTTTGGTGTCGTCTGCAAAGTTACTAACCATAGTTAAAAACAAAAAAAACTGCAGATGCTGGAATCTAAAGTAGACAGGCTAGAGGCTGGAAGAACACAGCAAGCCAGGCAGCATCATGAGATGCAGCAGTCGATGTTTCGGATGTAACGACAATACCTCCTATGTTCACATCCAAATCATTTATATGAATGATGAAAAGCAGTGGATCTAGCACTGATTCTTGTGGCATACCACTGGTCACAGGCCTCCAGTCTATAAAGCAACCCTCCACCACCCTGTCTTCTACCTCTGAGCTAGTTCTGTATCCAAATGACCAGTTCTACTTGTATTCCATGTGATCAAACCTTGCTAACCAGTTTACCATGAGGAAGACTGGTTGAATACTTTACTGAAGTCCATATAGATAACGTCCAATGCTCTGTCCTCGTCAGTCCTCTTCGATACTACTTCAAAAACTTTGATCAAGTTTGTGAGACATGATTTCCCATGCACAATGCCATGTTGACTATCCCTAATCAGTCCTTGTCTATTCAAATTCATTCAACTTGCCCACCACCAATGTCAGGCTCACTGATTGGTAGTTCCTTGGCTTTTCCTTACCACTTTCCTTAAATAGTGACACCATGTTAGCCAACCTCCAGTCTTCCGGCATCTCATCTGTGACTATCGATGATTCAAATACCTCAGCAAGGGGCCCAGCAATCACTTCCCTAGTTTCCCACAGAGTTCTAGGTTACACCTGATCATGCTTGGGCATTTGTCCACTTTTAAGACGTCCAGCACCTCCTCCTCTATAATATGGACCTTTTTCAAGATCTATTTCACCATCTATTTCCCCACATCCATGTCAAATTGGATCTTTGACGGACACAGAGTATGTTGAAATATTGACCCTGTTTAGGTTTAATCTCACCAGCATTGACAAACTACTTGTTTTGTTACTTTGGAACAACAGTTTCACCAGTGATATCTGGGTGCCCAAAGATATAGGTTACCTCAGTAAAATGCCTAATACTGAAAAGAAAATTGAATTAAACACAGTTTGAAATACAGTCTCTCCAGATTAACTTTTCATCAATAAATGTAAAACTAGCTTAACAAACAATGATACAGCATTTGTCCAGTGATTGAACAATATGGCAGCCCAGTGATACTGGTATCGAACCGAGAACTCATGAGTTCCCATTGTAGCAAAGAGTGAGAGTAAATTCCAGAAGTATGCTAATTTGACAGCCGACAACAAAAAATAAAATTACTCCAAAAACTACTGAACTGTTATAATTGGATCACTAGTATGCCTCTTTGAAGGGTATCCAAATGCTCACATTCAATCTGGCCAATCTATGATTCCATTCTAATTTTCTGTGGCCTTATCAGTGCCATTCACAACCTGAGAATAAATGAAACAGAAACCACAAACCTGACCCAGGTATGAATCATGCATTATAATTTAGAACATCTGAATAGGATAAATGTCATTTTCAGTGGAATACTGTCCTGATCTTCATTAATATCAGAGTCTGAAATATTTCAAGGTGTATTCTGCTGTTCAATATAATTAAATTACAAAACATACTTCTTACACCTTCACAATTTAATTGTAAAATAGTATACAGCTAGTATCTCCCTCAATGGCTTTTTCTTTACACATTATTTTGTATTTGGGATAGGATATCAGTGTTGCAGTTTCCTAGTTTCCTCGAGGTACTTTCATGTTTTTTTTTCTGGCTGTTGCTTGTGTTACTGTATGTACAGTAAGATGAAAATAATACCAACAAAATCATTACTATATGTGCCTTGGATTCGTATCTTTGTTGTGAGAGTGACCAGTTCTGCTGACTACCTGATATTATTTAATAATTCTTTCCATGATAGAATCTGGGTCAAAATGATATCCACAGAATGTACACCGTTGAACCACTCATATAAAGACCATTAGACATAGAAGCAGGGATAGGCCATTCAGCCCATCAAGTCTGCATTGCCATTCAATGAGTTTATGTCTGATCTGATAATCCAATAACTTTTCTGCCTTCTCCCCATTCCTTTGAATCCCTCACTGATTAAAAATGTCTATCTCAGCCTTGAATATACTTAAAGACCTAATATATAGTATGAAAATGATTGAGAATTCAATGTCCCTTAAAACATACGAATTCTAGACTCAAATACAAAATATAGAGCATAGTAGATTTTTAATTTCTATACTGTAAATTAAGGACATCTGCACTGGCAATTTATTGTAAGTATTTATCTGCTGGAATGAACATAATAGTGCAGTTATTTTGTTATTTCATATTTTAGTTTTGTTTTACTCTTTGTTCATAGCTATAATGAATTACGATTATTTGTCTTATTTGTAATATCATCACAATTTATCTTCTGCCAATGTGATGATTTCTCAACAAATCAAGTTATCTATCTATACTGATGAAAATCATGAAGGAACAATCAATCAATAATGGGCAACCATGCATGGTGCTGAATGTGGGGAGTGATAACTATGTTTAGCTGTACAATGAAATGCTATTAGATATCAGAAACGTAATTCCAATAGCGGGCACAGACACGATTCGGCCATCGGTTTAAAGTCATATATTCAGGCTTTGTTCCCTTTCTGTCATGCTGCATTGCATCTTCCTGCCTACAGTGATTCTGTTGTACTTGCATCAAAACTGTGTTTAATTAAATGTGTCAAGTTTACTTGGGCAGTTCCCAATGTAAATGTAGATATTGGAATTTATAATGAAAAGTGTTGACCTGGTATGTGCCTCAATGTAAAGTTTACAATATTTAGATGTTGTCAAGAAGGTTTAACTGTGGAAATGTGTTACTGCCTTAATTCTAAATCTGAGATAGGTAATTTTTTGTTAAGCGAATCTATTAAGGGATATGGGTCATAGAATCCCTACAGTGTGAAAACAAGCCATTTGGTCCAACAAGTCCACACCAACCCTCTGAAGAGTGTCCCACCCAGACCCATTGTCCTACCCTATTACTCTGCATGTACCCTGACTAATGCCCCTAACGTACACATCCCTGAACACTATTGGCAATTTAGCTTAGTCGATTCACCTAACCTGTACATCTTTGGACTGTGGGAGGAAACCGGAGTACCTGAAGGAAACCCACACAGACACGGGGAGAATATGCAAACTCCACACAGTCACCCGAGGCTGGAATCAAACCCAGGTCCCTGGCATTCTGAGGCAGCATTGCTAGCTCTGAGCCACCATGCTGGCCGATCAAAGGCAGATGTGGAATTAGGCCACAGATCAACCATGATCTAATTGAATGGTGAAACATGCTTAAGGGGTTGAGTGGCCCATTCCTGTAGCTTTGTTTCTATATCCTATGTCCTATGAAAGTATCTGCCTTATCTGACATTCTCGCTTTTCCAGTTCGACACATGAGCAACAGTAGGTCATTCAGTCCTTTTAACCTTTCCCTCAATTCTAAATCATGGCTGATCATCTAACGCAATGTCATTTTTCCTCTCTATTCCCATATTCCTTCATGCCATTTATATCTGTTAATCTCTTAATAGCTAGGTTTCCACAGCTGGAGTAGAGAATTTCAAAGATTCCCTACCCTGTCAATAAAGAAATGCATTCCTCATTTCAGTCAAAATGGCTTGCCTATTTTTCTAAAGTTATGTTTCAGATGCTAGACTCCCCATCCAGGGGAAACATCCTTTCTGTACATCTCCTACCAAGCATTCTTTAAGTTTCAATAAGATCATCTTCATTCTTCTTCACTTTAAAGAAAATACGCCCCCGTAAAATGATATAGTCGCCATCCATCTCTGGATCAGTCTGAGGAACTGCAGTTCACATTCCCACTATGGAAAAGGGAATCAAAACTGCACACAATACTCTCGATGTATTCTCACCAATGTTCTATGCGATGAAGCAAGACATCTTTCCTAATCAACTCCTCCTGCAATAAAGACCAACATACCACTTGCCTTCCACATTGCTTGTAACTCCTGTGTGTTGGCTTTCAATGAATTATGAATAAGGATACCCAGGTTCTTTTGGTAACCAAAATTTCTCAACTTTTTTGCATTTAAGAAATACTCAGCACCTCTGTTTCTTCAATCAAAAGGTTAACTTCACACGTATCCACCCAGTATTCTATCTGCCATATTCTTGCCCACTCACCTGGATACCATTCAAATTCCCTTAAAACTTTGTTGCATCATCCTCATGGTACACTTTACAATCTGGTTTTGTGTCATGTGCAGTTAGACCCATATTAAGACAATGTGAATCTCTGCGGTAATGATCCAGCGCATCTCCACATGGCAATGTACGTAGTTATAGCAGGTGAGTATGTCTGCTGTGGAATACTGAGCCTTCGAATTTCACATTTTACTGAGATCCTTTACGCACTTACTGATATAACCTGATCAGATTAATTTTTCTGCAACTTCCAATTTGATGCCTGTGGTACTGTCCCAATCCCAGTCTGGATCTGATAAGTCAATCAACATAATTAATTCCTGGACTGTATAAGACCATAAGATATAGGAGTGAAATACGGCCATTTGGCTCATCGAGTCCACTCCACCATTCAATCATGGCTGATGGGCATTTCAACTCCACTTACCTGCACTCTCCCTGTAGCCCTCATTTCCTTGCGAGATCAAGAATTTATCAATCTCTGCCTTGAAGACATTCAACGTCCCAACTTCCACTGTGCTCTGTGGCAATGAATTCCACAGGCCCACCATTCTCTGGCTGAAGAAATGTCTCCTCGTTTCCGTTCTAAATTGACTCCCTCTACTTCTAAGGCTGTGCCCACGGGTCCTAGTCTCCCCACCTAACGGAAACAAATTCCCAGCATCCACCCTTTCTAAGCCATGCATTATCTTGTAAGTTTCTAACCGATCTCCCCTCAACATTCTAAACTCGAATGAATACAATCCCAGGATCCTCCGCCGTTCATTGTATGTTAGGCCTATCATTCCAGGGATCATCCGTGTGATTCTCCACTGGACACGCTGCAGTACTAGTATGTCCTTCCTGAGGTGTGGGGCCCAAAATTGGACACAGTATTCTAAATGGCCGAACTAGAATGTCTCAGAAGCACACCACTGCTTTTATATTCCAACCCTCTTGAGATAAATGACATTACATTTGCTTTGTTAGCCATGGACTCAACCTGCAAATCAACCTTGAGAGAATCCTGGACTAGCACTCCCAGATCCCTTTGGCTTTATGAATAAATAGTCCATGTCTGTATTCTGTTTTCCAAAGTGCAAGACCTCGCATTTGGTCATATTGAATTTCATCAGCTATTTCCTGAACCACTCTCCTAAATTGTCTAAATCTATCTGCAGTCTCCCTAACTCCTCAGAACTACCTGCCTGTCCCCCCAACTTTGTATCATGGGCAAACTTCACCAGAATGCCCCTGTCCCTTCATCCAGATCATTAATATATAAAGTTAACAGCTGCCATCCCAACACTGAACCCTGTGGGACACCACTTGTCATTAGCTGCCATTCCAAAAAAGAATCTTTTATCCCAACCTTCTGCCAGACAGCCAATCCCCAATCCATGCCAGTAGCTCACTCAAACACCATGGGTCCTCACCTTACTCAGCAGCCTCCCATGAGACAACTTATAAAAGGCCTTTTGGAAGTCTAGATAGATAACATCCACTGGGTTTCTCTGGCCTAACCTACTTGTTACCTCTTCAAAGAATTCTAACAGGTTTGTCAGGCATGACCTCCCCTTACTAAATCCATGCTGACTTGTTCTAATCCAATCCTGCACTTCCGAGAATTTAGAAATCTCATCCTTAACAATGGATTCTAAAATTTTACCTACAACCGAGGTTAGGCTAATCGGTCTTTAATTTTCCATCTTTTCCCTTGATCCTTTCTTGAACAAGGGGGTTACAAAAGCGATTTTCCAATCATCTGGGACTTTCCCTGACTCCAGTGATTTTTGAAAGATCACAACCAACCCCTCTGCTATTTCTTCCTCCCTCAGAACTCTAGAATGTAGCCTACCGGGACCAGGAGATTTATCAATTTTCAGAGCTTTCAGCTTTTCTAGCACTTTCTCTTTTGTAATGGCTACCATACTCAACTCTGCCCCCTGACTCTCCTTAATTGTTGGGATATTACTCATGTCTTCCACAGTGAAGACTGAACAAAGTATTTATTAAGTTCTTTAGCTATTTCCTTATCTCCCATCACTAGCCTTCCTGCATCAATTTGGAGCGGCCCAATTTCTACTTTTGCCTCTTGTTTGTTTCTTATGTATTGAAATAAACTTTTACTATCATTTCTAATATTACTAGCTAGCTTACCTTCATATTTGATCCCCTCCTTCCTTATTTCTTTCTTTGTTATCCTCTGTTTTTGTAGCCGTCCCAATCTTTTGATTTCCCAGTGCTCTTGGCCACTTTATAGGCTCTATTCTTTGATACATTTCCTGACTTCCTTTGTCAGCCATGGCTGTCTAATCCCACTTCCCGGATAATCTTTCTTTTCTTCGGCATGAACTTCTGTACTATGTCCTCAATTACACCCAGGAACTCGTGCCATTGTTGCTCTACTGTCTTCCCCACTAGGCTCTGCTTCCAGTCGATTTTCATCAGTTCCTCTCTCATGCCCCTGTAATTACCTTTATTTGACTGTAAACCATTGCATCCGATTTTGCAAACAGCAGACTGAGCTCTACCATATTATGATTGCTGCCTCCTAAGTGTTCCCTTACTTTAAGACTGGCTCATTACATAGCACTACGTCCAGAATAGCCTACTCCCTTGTGGGCTCCATCACAAGCTGTTCCAAAAAGCCATCCTGTAAGCATTCCATGAATTCCCTTTCTTTGGATCCACTGGCAATTTGCATATTTAAGTCCCCCATGATTACCGTGACCTTGCCTTTCTGATATGCCCTATCTATTTCCTGATACATCTTGCACCCTGGTCCTGACCACTGCTGGTAAGTCTGTACATAACTCCCATTATGTTTTTTTTGCCTTTGTGGTTCCTCAACTCCATCCACACATCATCTGACTCTATGTCATTCATTGCCATAGATTTAATTACATTCTTAACTAACAAGTCAACCCTGCCCTCTCTGCCCACCTCCCTGTCTTTTCGATAAGTTGTAAATCATTGGGTGTTTAACTGCCAGTCCTGAACTCCTTGCAACCAGGTCTCTGTAATGCCTACCACATCATAACCATTCACGAAGATTTGTGCTGTTAAGTCATCTACTTTGTTACAAATACAATGAGCATTCAGGTAAAGCACCTTCATGCTAATTTTCTTATCTTCATAATTTCCAACATCTCTAGTAATATGTCCTAAGTTATCCTTCCTTTTTGCTTCATTCCTAGTCTGCCTTGAATTTAAACCCTGCACACATGCTAACCTGCTACTTATCTTTCTACTTGACTCCATTCTCCCATTCCTTTCCCTTCCCCCCGACTCACAAGTTTAAAGGTCTAGTGACTACCCTATTTATCCTTTTCGCCAGAACACTGAGTCCAGATTGGTTCAGGTGGAGACTGTTCCATCAGTACAGATCTCCCGGTTCCAAAACTGATGCCATTGTCCCATGAAATAGAATCCCTCTTTTCCACAACAATCTCTTAGCCACGTGTTTAGTTCCCTAATTTTCTTGTCCCTATGCCAATTAGCACGTGGCTTGGACAGTAACCCAGAGAATATGACCCTCAAGGACATGTTCTTCAATTTCCTTCCTACGGCTTGATACTCCCCAAACAGGTCCTCCTTCCTAGCCTTGCCTATGTTGTTAATGCCAACGTGGACCACAACAACTGGATCTTCTCCCTCCCGCCGCAATATCCTTTCAAGCCGGTCGGAGATGTCCTGCACCCTGGCACCGGGCAGGCAACACACCATGCGGGACTCTCGAACCGGCTCACCAAGGATAACCATCTGTCCCTCTAATTATAGAATCCCCCAATAACAACTACCTGTCTTTTTGCTACCCCCTCTTGAATGGCCTTCTGCATCATGGTGCCGTGGTCAGCTGGCTTATCCTGTCCACAGCCCTTTTCCTCATCCATACAGGGAGCAAAGATCTCATATCTGTTGGACAAGGTCAAGGGCTGAGGCTTGTCCGCTCCTGAACTCAGAATGCCCCTACTTGCCTCATTTACAGTCACACACTGTTGTTCCTGATCATTACTGAATTTGCATTACTTAATCTACCGGGTGTGACTGACTCCTGAAACAAAGCTTCCAGGTAACTCTGCCCCTCCCGGGTGTATAGGCTAGTGCATAAGCAATGGAATCATTGAGTCATTTGGGAGCTTCAGTGTTAGACATCTAACAACTGTTGCATTCAGAAAGTAAAACAAAGTTCTAGATTGTGTGCTGATTTAAAAAAAACTCATTCAAGTTTAAGCATTTAAAATGCTGGGTCCTCATCAGAAATAGCAATGCCGCAATTATGAGGTGATTGGGATTCTGAAATGGATTTAGCTTCATGTTGAGCCTGGACTAGGATTAAGTTTGTGACTGAAGTAACTGTGGTTGTAATAAGAAAATTAATATTCTTTGGTGTGGAGCCAAATTTCAAAGCACAAAAATAGCTAGCTGAAAAATCATGTTTTTTTCCAGGCTGGAAATATCAAACAAACTGCCTCTGGCACCCTGGAGCAAAGTTACATTCAAGGTGGAGTCTGCATAACGCTTCATAAGAATAAACCACTGTCTGTGTGTGCCAACAAATTGAAATGTGGCAGCATTAGAAAGAGAGTGCCTCTTATTAATATCTATCACTGGAATGAAGCATAGTTTAAGAAATGAAGCCTGTACTGTATTTACATATCGTAGCATTCCTTTTAAGATTATTCATTAATTAGCTGTTTCGCCTTTTTCAAAGTCTGAGCACTCCCTTTATAAAGTTTCAGGGTTAGAAATGAGACTTCAGAAATGAATATGCTGCTTATAAAGAACTTAGAATTGTGTAATGTTACAGCATAGACACAGGCCAATTGACCCTTTGCTGTATCTTTTCTCATGCTTGGACCCTCTTTTGTAAACAATTATATAATTCCCTTTTAAAAATACTTCCGAACTTTGCTTTAGTTTCAGACTAAGTTCATGGTAGAATGATCTGTTCATACCTCTAATGGTAAAGTACTGCACCATGGGCACCATTTCGTATTTGCCAACATTTTATTCGGGTTTCTGTCTGGAGAGGAACAGCAATGTCGATCCTCACTGGGAATATTCAATAGTTAGGTAAGCAGTGAAGGACAACTACATCAGAGACACTTCTCAAACAATATCAGACGTAGAAGCTTCAAGATCTGCAACATCTGAAAAATCAACAGGGTTTGATGAATACTACATTTCAGCACGATGCTGTTATTTAAGTGTTTGTGTGTGTGTGTGTGTGTGTGTGTGTGTGTGTGTGTGTGTGTGTGTGTGTGTAAGAGAGAGAGAATGTCATGGCTTTACTACTGTGAAGATCCCGGCCCCACTTGCACCTTGTTCTCCTCCTCAGTCTCCAGAACGAAAAAGGCATTTCTCATGAGACTGATGAGAGGACCTCAAAAGGCAGGGAAAAATTACAAACCAGGTTAAAGAACAAATTAATTGGCCAACTTGATTCACCTTAGAAGGAGTGTTCCTATAAAAGTTAAACAAAAGATGATAAAAGTACCTTTATGTCTAGGCTTGTTTTGTCTGTAAGAGATACCATCTCTTCAAGCAATCTATCAAAGGTAAAAATAATCTATATAGGCCTATTCTGAGGGCATATCCTCCTCCCACCTACCCCACTCCTATTTGCTCCACATACACAGGATAAATTGTTTATCTTTTTTTTCTAGCACTTGGCAGAGTGTTGCAAATCCAGTAACGGATGGGAGTTCTGGTGTTTGTAACTAGCTCCTATATCTTAACAGTATCTAAGACAAGTTCTGCTCATCGCTCTTCCAATAAATCTTCTATTTAGAGTTCAACTTCCATTTTTTCTACTTGATATTGCATTAGCTCAACTTTCTAGCAGAAGAGAATGCATCTATCTCTCCGTCTCTTTTATCACTGATTCTTTTTTCCTGCCTTATTCTACCGCATATCTTGATGAGAATCTCAGCAGAACTATTTTAGGAATTTAAGAAACAGAGGGACAACAAAATAGCTTATAGTAACAGGGCAGACTTCAACATACTGAGTCTTGTTCTCAATGGTCGGCATCTTTATGGCAAAAATATATTGGTGATATTGTTCATAGAACCCCACTTATAAGTACTTTGCATATTCTGTGTCAAGCAGTTAAATGCAACGGATGTAAAAATAGATACCTCAATTCTCAATTTAAAATAATCTGCAGTTTGTCATGAATGTTTTTTGCTCCTGTAACTGTTTCACAATCTTAAATTTAAATATCACAATCTCACTACGTTATTTCATTGCCTTATTTTTATCCCCCCATGCTACGTGATCAGCATTGGCAAGGTCACCATTTAATATGGCCCAAAATTGATCTAGCCACTGGAAGCTAGTGGAGAGCTGCCTTCTTGAATCCTGCAGTTCCTGGGTAGCTGCAGGTAGGGCAGGAGTTTCAGGATTTCAACCCAATGACAGTGAAGGGAAGCCAATATAGTTCCAACTCAGATGGTGTGTGACCTGAAGGGGAATCTACAGATGTTGGTATTCCCATGCATCTGTGACGCTTGTCTTTCTAGATGTTGGAAGTGCCAGATTTTGAAGGAGCCTTGAAGGGTTACTGCAGGATACGTTATAGATGGCACACTTGTGTATCACAATGGAGGAGTGCAAGTTTAAGGTGACAAGTATGCTAATCGCATGGGTTGCTTCATCCTGAATCGTATTGAGATTTTTGAGTGTTCGTGGAGTTGCACATGCAAGCAAGCAGAGACTAATCCATCACATTCCTGGTTTGTACTTTATAGATTGTGAACTAAATTTAGGGAGTCAGGAGGTGAGTTCATCAATGTAGAATTCTCAGCCTCTGGGTTGGCGTTGTAGCAACAGTATTTGCATGCAGTTCCTGTACAGTTTCTGGTCAGTGATAGTTCCTAGGATGTTGATGATAAGAAATTCAGTGATGACAATGTTGTAAAATGTCAAGGAGATATTGTTAGGTGCATTGTTGTCGGAGATGGTTATAGCCTGGCACTTGTGTAGTATAATGTTACTTGCCACTTCTGAATGATGTTCAGGCCTTGCTGCACATAGTCACAGACTACTTCACTATTCATGTATGTGGATTCAAGAAAAAAAATAAACTTGCATTAATATAAGTGCTTTTCATAACTCTTGACATCTCAAAACATTTCACAGTTGAGTTACTTGCAAACTATAACTGCTGTTATAATTAGGTAAACATAGCAACTAAACTGTGCACAGCAGTCTTTGAAAAATAGTAAAAAGGAAATTATGTGTTAATCAGTTGTCAAGAGTGTTGAGAAAATATCACTTGATCTTTAATATTAGGGATGGCTAGTGGTTTACTTGTAGCTTTCTACCTCACACAATACAGTATTGATTTCTCGTCTATGGTCCAAAAATTATACTTTTCCCAAACTTGCCCAATATATTGGGTTTTGCTCCTTTAATCTGTGTCTACTCTGTGTTTTTGTACATCCCGTGTGTCCTGAGTGTTACATTCATTTCCATCTTCAAGGTTTAATCATATCCTTAATATTCCCTCCACATATTAAAAAATGTATTCATGTTTGTGGGCAGCATGGTGGCTCAGTGGTTAGCACTGCTGCCTCACAGTGCCAGGGACCCTGGTTCAATTCCAGCCTCGGGCGACTGTGTGGAGTTTACATATTCTCGCCGTGTCTGCGTGAGTTTCCTCCAAGTGCTCTGGTTTCCTCCCACAGTCCAAAGATGTGCAGGTTAGGTGAATAGGCTAAGCTAAATTGTCCAGAGTGCTAGGTGCATTAGTCAGTGGTAAATATAGAGTGGGGGAATGGGTCTGGGTGAGATACTGTTGGAGGGTTGGTGTGGACTTGTTGGGCCAAGTGGCCTGTTTCCTTACTATAGGGAATGTAAACTTCTTCAGAGTCTTTTACAGGAGACAAGAGTTTGGTTTAAAAGATAGACCTTCTAAAAGTGAAGCACTCCTTCAATATCATATGGGAGTGTTGTCCTAGACCTTGAGCTTATCCACTTGGAGTGTATCTTGAACTACAACATGGCTGAAGAGGTGAAAATGCTACCCACTGAGCCACAGGCTCTGCTTTTGCTTTGCTTTTATTAAATAGCATTTTATTAGTAATTCACATTTAATAGTAAGTTTCAAAAATAAACTTGGACAAACATTCACAGATTTAAACTAGTTATGAAGTAACATCAACAAATCAACAGTATCAAATTTAAGATTAATGTACCAATAAAATTGAATTTAATACTTTAACATTCCAATCACTTCAAGGAGCTAACTAGCCACATCCTTGTCCCAACTTTATGCTTAAGAGTTAACTTGGATTGTTCTAATATTAGGAATGGCTTAACCAGAGTGGTTTACTTGTAGCTTTCTACCTCACACAATACAGTCTTGGCTTATCTTCTATGGCCCAAAAAATTATACTTTTCCCAAGCTTCCCCAATATATTGTGTTTGCTACTTTAATCTGTGTCCAGTCTGTGTTTTTTATGCATCCTGCATGTCCTGAGTATTAGATTCATTTCCATCTTCTAGGTTCAATCATATCCTTAATATTCCCTCCACACTTATTCATGTTTGTGGGATGTGGGCATTGCTGGCTGGCCAGCATTTATTGCTGGTCCTTAGTTGCCCTTGAGAAGATGGTGGTGAACTGCCTTCTTAAACTGATGCAGTCCACCTGCTGTAGGTTGACCTACAATGCCATTAGGGAGGGAATTCCAGGATTTTGACCCAGCGACAGTGAAGGAATGGTGATATACTTCCAAGTCAGGATGGTGAGTGGCTTGAGGGGAACTTGAAGGTGGTGGTGTTCCCATATATCCCATTAATGATTCCTTACCTCCTCATCAGCCTCAATTTGCAATCGGATTGGAATGCTTCTATCATTCATGTATACTGATCTTATTTGCTTCCTCATGTGCCCTTTCAGCCAATGTCAGCCGAACTGTAGGCCCAGTTCTTGAATGTCTGTCTCGGTGTTAAGGCCTGCTTACTATGCCTTCAAAGTCTGTGGTCTGTATGATCTGGACCTCTATTCACTCCCTTCCCCTCTACTTCTGCACACGAGTTTCCATTGCTGCTCAATATTCATGTAATAATCTTCAAACATCTCCCTTACCAGATATTTGTGTAACTTTGTAAAAGTAAAAGGCAAAGGATTGACAATGTTTGTTGACAGTCAGCTACTCAAGTCTGTTTATATTACTGATCAACAAAACATATTCTTATATTCAAAGATTTTGAGGTTTCTTATTCTATTCTATGTTAAAGTTTGCTTACAACTTTTTAAACCACATGACTATTTCTTGCCTGTCCTGTTCTTCTCCTCAACAAGTTTGTTGCATCAGTCGCGATTACTAATATGAAATGCTATCTCAAAGAACTATTCCTGTTGCATTCCTTCTCAAGAAGCCCACATAGTTTTGAAGGTGGGGTGCTTAACGTGCATAGTATTCCTGATGTGACCTCGCATTGAGTCTAATAAGGTTAGAACAACTTGTTTTTACTTATCACCAGCTTCTAATCAAATGCCCTTGAGAATTAGCGTCACTTGATTAACCTTGGGCTTTTTTTTTGGCATGTTCTTGTTTTGAAGGTGAGAGTTGTTATATTCATGTCACCTGATCACAGCCAGATGCAAAATGAAGATTTCTTTATAGAATCCTTATCTCTTCCATTTCCTGCATGCTCTATACCAGTGCACATCCATTGCCTACACTCAAAACACCTGTGACTGTTCAATGGTATTGCCAATTAATGGATCAATTTCACTTCATGTCGGAGCTTTGCATCCTATAAAGAGGGTATACAACATTGTTTTCAATTCTACATCCCAGAGGCAGGAGACAGAAGAAAGAAGTTACAATAACATGATGTGATGTTCCACAAAAGAATAATATGTTTACATGTCAGTAATATTTGCAGAATTTCTCTTGATCTGCAACCTTTTCTACTAAAAAGCAAGGACTCCACAGAAATTCTGCCTCACAATGTCATCAAGTTGCCCATTAATACTTTTACACAGACTCTGATTTTTTTTTATTGAATGGTCCTTTAACCAACTGCACCTGCATGCTTACGTTCAGGATTGGTATACAAGGTCACAGCCTCCAGGATGCAATCACTGACTATTCAGTGAAAAAGGTCAGAGTCCATGCAAAAGTATTAATGAGCAACTTGGTTACATTGTGAGCTAAGGAGGGAGTGCAGTGAAGGTATACCAAACTGATTCCTGCGATGTCAGGACTGACTTATGAAGAAAGATTGGATCATTTAGGACTGGAGTCACAGGAGTTTAGAGGAAAAAGGGGAAAATCTCACAAAAGGCTATAAAATTCCAACAGGCCTATACAAGGTAAAAGCAGGAAGGATGCTCCTAATTATTGTCGAGTTCAGAACTGGAGTCAAGTCTAAGTATACAGCATAGGCCATTTAGTATTGAGAGCGGGACGTTTCAGAGAACGTTGCTGGGACACCCAGACCAACCAACCCAACCACTCCGTGGCTCAACACTTCAACTCCCCCTCCCACTCCACCAAGGACATGCAGGTACTTGGACTCCTCAATCGCCAGACCATAGCAATACGACGGCTGGAGGAAGAGCGCCTCATCTTCCGCCTAGGAACCCTCCAACCACGAGGGATGAACTCAGATTTCTTCAGTTTCCTCATTTCCCCTCCCCCCACCTTGTCTCAGTCCCAACCCTCGAACTCAGCACCACCTTCCTAACCTGCAATCTTCTTCCTGACCTCTCCACGCCCACCCCCACTCCGGCCTATCACCCTCACCTTATCACCCTCACTTTAACCTCCTTCCACCTATTGCATTTCCAACACCCCTCCCCCAAGTCCCTCCTCCCTACCTTTTATCTTAGCCTGCTTTGCACACTTTCCTCATTCCTGAAGAAGGGCTCATGCCCGAAACGTCGATTCTCCTGCTCCTTGGATGCTGCCTGACCTGCTGCACTTTTCCAGCAACACATTTTCAGCTCTGATCTCCAGCATCTGTAGTCCTCACTTTCTCCTAGAAACTCCTTCACCCAGAGTATGATGAACTTGTGGAATTCTCTGCCACAGAAAGCGGTTGAAACCAAAAAATTGAATATTGTCAAGAAGAAGTTATAGTTTTCAGAACGAAAGGGATCAAAGGAAATGGGGCAAAAGTGGGAAAATGGTATTAAGTCAGATGATTAGCCATGCTCATCTTGAATGGTGGAGCAGGCTCGAAAGGCCAGATGGCTTATTCCTGTTCCTATTTTCTATGAGTGAGCCGAAGTAGTCTTGGTGGCTGATTTAAGAGTAACTTGAACTGATGTATTCGGTTGTGGTCAATTAATTAAGTAGAAAACATCGCATTACTTCATTTCTTGTTTCTTGCCCACCCTGATCTCAATCACGCACTGTTGGTGGCTGCCCCTTCAGCTGCCCAGGAGATAAGCTCTGAAATTCCTACACTTCTCGCTACATTTTGACCATACTAAATTAGTCTTTGAAACTTATCTGTTTCGCCTGACTTTTAGATACTTGGCCTAACATTTCTTGCCTGATAATGCTCCTATGAAACACTTTGTAAGTTCTACTATATTAAGAGGGTGCAATATAAATGCAAGTTGTTCTCATCAACGATGATTGATTCCAGTATTATTATTGGGAAAACATTGAGTGATAAAGGAAATTAGGCTAGTTATCAAATTATAAACTCATTGTATTTTTGGTGCTTACAAATTCCAGGCTTAATGACATTAGTGTGTTGCTGTTTTCTGGTTTCTGCTGATTGAGTTTTGTTACTTGTGGAGAAACTTAAGAGTTCTACTACACTTATTTCCTACCTTTGCTAATGAAATAAATAGGAAAACTCTGTGATGCTGTTGAATACAACTGATGTTGCACCAGAAGAAATGAGCTTTGTAACAAGATGGCATTTTATCATTTGCCTTAAGTTCATCTGGCTCAGGAATTATGATGGGTGCAAAATCCAAAGATGAAACACAATAAAATAAATATGTATTTTGTAAACTTTTGATTGTAAATCATTGATGCTGCCAAAATTGGAAAACTGTGAATTACAATCTGGTCATCAGAGTACAGAAATATTTTTGTTAGCTACTTAAAGGTTATGCTAGAGAACAGCCAAAATGATTGTGGGAATGAAGGGAATGTATCATTATGTGCAAACATGTTAATTGGGCATCTCTTCACTGGCGAAGAGAAGTTTGAGAGAATGATGTGTTAGCTTCTTTTAGGACTCTAAAGGACTGGGTAACATAGAGGATAAGGAGCTGTTTAACCTTGTGTAGAATAGCAGAACCAAAATATGAGGCCTGCGCTTGAAGGAAGGAAATTAACATAAATCTGTGAAATAAGTTTTCAGCAAGTCTAATTAGTCAAAGGAAGCAGTGGAAGATGTTAGGATAAATTCATTCAAATACGAGTCAGAAGAATTTATTTCAGCATTACCATTTTGTACTGTGGTATATGAGTAATTTGTATTATGATGTATGGTGACTACAGCCTAGTTTATGACAAGCAGGTGACTTTGGATTTGTGGTTCCAACAACTCTTGACCACTAGGGTATTCCTCACCTCATGTGCCAATCTGTTGCAGACACATTTATAGAAGTCAATGGTGGCTGATAAATAACTTCAGTATTGTCGTTTCATTGGATTACTCTTTCATTGGAGAAAGTAAACAAAATGGATCCTGGAATAAAAACAGGAAGTGCTGGAGAAACTCAACAAATTTGACAGCCTGAGAACTGAAAAACGTTAACCCTGTTTCTCTGTCTGCAGATGCTGCCAGATTTGCTGAGTTTTTCCAGCATTTTCTGATTTTATTCCAGATTTCCACTGCATCAGCAGTGTTTTACTTTTATTTAAATGGTTCCTGGTCTTTCTTCATCCAATACTTTCAATTTCTGTAAAGAAACAAAAATATGTATTATCTGTTGGAGAAAGAACTATTTAAAACAGACAGACATGCCTTGCCATTGATTAATTTGGTCCTACAAGATTGATATGGGGTAATTTTCCATTTCACAGATTTCCCATTAATATTGCTAAAACATTTTAAAGATAACGGCACTGTATCACTTTTGATTAATTCTCATGGAGGTGCTCACATTGTAGTTGGCATATATGTAGTTTTGAGTATGTACTTCATTCATCAGAATAAAATTTTACTGCAACATGGTGGTACTTAGAAAATAAGACTAATGTGATTTGACATTCTTTTTACTGAGTAGCTCAGATTTCTAATGATTTCCACACAGAAGCTGTTCACTGCACAGTTTACCAGTGCAAAGGACCCGAGGTGCCTCGGTTACTTGACGCTTTGAAAGGCACTATTGTTTACGTTTGGCATTGAATATAATCTATAAGGGTTTGCTGTTATGTTAGTTGTATCTTCATGGTGTCTTCTAACATGCTGTAATAATCTCACCATTGAACTCTGCCATGTTCCTCCCCTCCCCTTTCATGAAGGAGTTAACTCCTTCTTGGGTACAGTTCCACACGGACTTGGTTCTCTTTGTCATTTCTTCTTTTAGCCATTATTCATTTATCAGTCACACAGGGTCTGAAGGTCATGCAGTTCATCAAAATTTCGTGTGATCCACTCAGGAATGGGGGCTATGCTCAAAACTGTAGGGTCACAGTGACTAACTGATGACTTGAAAGTCAAACATCTTTGGGTAGACAAGGATCAAAACTTGGGGTCTTTCTTGTCTTAATTGCTGACTGAGTAACTGTGTGGATCCATTGACCCTCTGGGGAACCATGAGGATGTGTGTAATCATTATTGCAATCATTTAATCAATGGCCTTAGTATAAATCAGAATACCACTTAGAACAAATTTTTAATCTCTCGGAGGCAGGGGCTGTACGGAGTAGCCAAGAAAGTAGATTTAAGGTCAAAGATCAGCCATGATGTTTGTGAATAATGAAGCAAGTTTGATTGGCCATACGTTTTACCCCTGCTTTTATGTTACAGTGTTTCTTATGTTCAAACATATGAGTGACAGTTCATAGCACAGTGGCATCTTACATACCTTTGTTGAATATAATACTTTCAATGGGACTCAATGTAGGATCATGATTTCTCCCAACTGAGTTCAATGCTGATTTTTTTTTATAAACACTGTTGGTTCATTTTTTGTTTTGTAATTATATTAATGGGGGATGACCATGGACCTAGGCTTGCATGAGTTGTGAATTAAAAAGAAGTGGGTCATTTGACTTTTTGAGTCTATACCACCATTCAATATGATCATGGCTGATCATTCAAATCAGTACTGTTATGACATGGCAGTAAAACCTTCTACTAATTAAACCAAATATGCAGAAAAGCTCACCTCACCTATAATCTGTTAGAGTATGAGTGATAGAGAACTACCAAATTTCCATTATTTAAAGAGAAAATAACAATAAAAGTGAACATTAAACAACAATTTACAACTCTAAGCCTCCTTTCTCTTAAAGATTTGTTATCTACTTCCCACTCTATAACAATAGACTGATCCAATAATGCCCCTATCAAATTTACAGCAACTCAATTTTCAAAGCCAGACAGCGGCTGTCGTTTCCGGTATCAATCTTTCTCTGTTTGTAGATCTCCCTGGGTCGTCTTTGGCCTCTGCAAATATGTTTCATATGAAAAAGGTACCTTTGATTGAGAGTGTTTTCGGGCAGTCTGTCTTACAATGGCAAGTCGTGCTGTTTCTGGCTATCCAAAATGTCTGCTTTTTATACCCCAAACCTCAGATGGTCTCATTGGTTCGATGTTGTCAAAACAATAAAATTCAAATGTGATTAAATTTTAGTATTTTGGGGCATAATTTAAACTAATTGGCATAATTTAAACTGCTGTGAAAACAATTGCTATCTAGGTTACAGCAAAATGTTAGATCTTTCAATTTTCCAGCATACTCTGTGACATGACAGGTGCTTGCCAGCTTTCACTCTCTTAAAGGAACAGTATATGTCTTCAACTTCTTAACAGTACCCTGTTCCTGCTTTCTCCCTACATCCTTTGATTGCTTTAGCCTTAAGAAATATGTCTAACTCGTTTTGAAAACATTCAATGTTTTGATCGCTGCCATTTTCCATGGCAGTGAATTCCACAGACAGCACTCTGGGTGAAGAAATTTCCCTTCATTTCTATCCTAAAAGCGCTAGCCCATATCCTTAGATTGTAACCCCTGATTCTGGTCTCCCGTCAGAAATTCTTCCTGCATCTATCTTGTCTAATTCTGTTAGAATTTTATAGATTTCTATGAGATGCCTCCTCATTCTTCTAAATTCAAGTGAATATAATCCTAACTGATCTGTCTCTCCCTATTTGTCAGTCCTACTATCCCATTAATCGGTCTGAAAAACTTTCTTTGCACTCTCTCAATAGCCAAAATACCCTTCCTCGGATAAGGAGACCAAAACTGCACACAATACTCCAGGTATGGTCTTGCCAAAGCCCTGTACAGTTGCAGCAAGTTATCCCTGCTCCTGTACTCCAATCCTCCCCACTATGAAGGCCAGCATACCATTTGCCTTCTTCACTGACTGCTGTGCCTGCATTACCTACTTTCAATGACTGCTGATTAAGGACACCCAGGTCGCTTTGCACCTCTCCCTTTTCCAAAATATCACCATTTGGATAATAATCTGCCTTACTGTTTTTGCTACCAAAGTGGATAACCTCACATGTATCCTCATTTTACTGCATCTGCTATGTATTTTCCCACTTGCCTAACTTGTCCAAATCACGCTGAAGCTTCTCTGCATTCTTCTCACTACATGCCCTCCTACCCAATTTTATGTCATCTGCAAACTTGGAGATATGACATGTAGCTTCCTTATCTAAACATTGAGCTACGAAGGAAGAATCCAAGCACTCGTTCCTGTGATAGCTCGAATAGGCACCACTCATGGGAGAGTTGAGAGTGTGGTGCTGGAAAAGCACAGCAGGTCAGGCAGCATCTGAGGAGGCAGAGAATCAATGTTTTGGGAATAAGCTCATCATCATTTCCTGATTCTCCTGCTCCTCGGATGCTGCCTGACCTGCTGTGCTTTTCCAGCACCACACCCTTGACTCTGATCTCCAGCATCTGCAGTCCTCACTTACCCCTCATGGGACAGACTAGGACTAGAGGGCGCAGTTTCAGAATGATGGATAGCCAGTTGAAGATGGGGATGAGGAGGAATTTTTTTCTCTCAGTTGTGAGCCATTGGAATTTCTTGCCACAAAGAGCTGTGGTGGCAGAGTCCTTGTATATATTTGAGCCTGAGATAGACAGAACCTTGATCAGCGGGGGATCAAGAGTCATGGAGAAAGGGCAGGAAAGTGGATCTATGGCACGTAGATCAGCCATGATCCTATTGAATGGCTGCGCAAGTTTGAGGGGCCAAATGGCCCATTCCTTTAGTCTTATGGTCGCTGCCTGCCACTCGGAAAAAGACCTGTTTATTCCTACACTTTTACACTGAGTGCCAATCAATTCTTAACTATTCAGTACACGACTTCCGATCTGATGCGCTTTCATTTTATATACTAATCCTTATCGAAAGCCTTATGAAAATCTACATAAACCACAACAATGGTTACATCCTCAAACATTCCAGCAGATTTGTCAAGAATTACTTCCCTTTCATAAAAGGCACATGCTAACTGTGCCTTGTCTTGTCATTTGAATTGAGTTGAATTGAATTTATTGTCACGTGTACCGAGGCACAGTGAAAAGCTTTGTCTTGTGAGCAAACAGGCAGATCACAGAGTTAAGTAGCATACATAGTAAATAATAGGTAAATGGCAGCAAAAACAAAAACACAGGTACAGGCGAATGTTAAGAGTTTGTGAGTCCATTCAGTATTTTCTTCTAAGTGCTTTGCTACTACACCTTTTATCATGGACTGTACCATTTTTCCACAACTGATGTAAGCTCAATCCATACAGATTTTGATTCACCAGAGTTAATATCCTTTCTCACAATCACATCAATTTCTTTCTTAATCAGCAATGCTACCCTATCTCCTTCTTTCTGTTTGTCCATTCTAAAAATGAATACCCCTGAATATTCAGTTCCCATTCCTGATGACACTGCAGCCACATCCCTGTGATCCTCATTATATCCTACATAGATGGATATATTTGCACAACTGATTCATCTATTATATTGTGAATGCTCCATATATTAAGGTATAAGATCTTAGGCTTGATTTTTTTTAAAATTCTTCATCTTGTTCACTGTGGCCTTGCTCAATTTCAGTCTTTGAATTATCTGTGTAATATCTTTCTTCTTTCTCATTCTGCCTTTTGTTTTAGTCCTTATTGTCCTATCATCCATCTTCTGCATAGATTCCCATCTCCCTGCCATTTTAGTTTAAACTGTTCCCAACTGCACTAGCAAATATTCCCCCAGGAAATCAGTTCTGTGTTGCTCAGGTGCAACCTGCCCAGTTTGCACTTGTCCTACCTCCTCCAGCACCAATCCCAATACCCGGGAATCTATAACCCTCCCTTGTACCATCTTTCCAACCACATATTCACCTGATGTATTTTGTTATTTCTATTTTGATCAGCACATGGCACTAATCCCAAAACCTCAATTTGACATCCCATTGGTTAATTTGCTTCCTAACTTCCCATTTTAGAACATCATCTCTTTCCTTATCTAGGCCATTGGTACTGATGTGTACTGTGATCACTGGCTATTCAGCTTCCCAGATCAGAATTCCTGTAATCTCGTCGAGACATTCTTGACCCTAGCACCCAGGAGGCAACGTACCATCCAGGAGTTTTGTTTACAGCAACAGAACTATCTATCTGTTCACCTTGTTATTGAATCCCCTGTTACTATAGCATTCCCACTATTTTTCCTCTATTTGTAACTTAAAACGTACTTCACTCTATTCCACTATTTTGGTAAACTCTGAAGATCTACAAATAATTTGTGTAGTGCCAGTTTCATGCATTAGGTCTGAGATTTAATTTTGAAATAGGGATCTCATAGCACACTCTTCTATTAAAAAAATTGAGTTCCACCAGTATAGTGTATTTTTGACTCGGACTTTCCATCTGTGATTTTATTATGGCTTTTGTCACCAGCTGGCAGTTTTAAAATGATCCCTTCGATAAGTTGAGATAATTTAGATGGTCTGCTGAAAACAGTCCAAAAAGCAATGCATTCTTTTTCACTGTGACCAATAGTTAGGAACCTTGACCATATTGAGGGCATTGATGTGCCAAGTTTGTGGAGTGGACAGTGCTGGAGTCCATCACCAATTGCTTCATTCTTTTGAGGACTTGCCAGTGTGAAAACTCTGCAGTTTCTGATTTGGCCTGAGAGTTACATAGGCAAGTCCTTTTCACTGCCTCTGGATTCGAAGTGAATAGGAACTATTCCAATGTTAAAATAGCTGCTGAGATCCACTTTTTTTTTAACAAACACTCTTTTTAATTTTTTTCTACCGGCAAAATGCAGAAATGGGAGGAGAACACTGTACTGCCACTCATCAAGAACATTCTGCTTTTATACCATAGGAAACCTGTATCACCAATTTTTCAAAGACAGGCCACAAACAGTTGGCTGCAACATCAAAATAAGCTGCCAGTTTCCTAAATAGCAGCAGCCAAGAGGCCCCAGAGTGTATAGTAAAAGGTATTGTACTTCTTGTATAAAAGTAGCGTTCGATGATGTACTCACACCAGTTTAATTATCCTTTTGGCCCTCATTTAATTTCTGTGGCAATTCTTTCCTACTGCATACACGCATTTTTTGAATTTTATGTTAAAATAATAAACTTAAAATAATAAACTTAAAATCAGCAACAATTTTTTTACAGTCCCCTATTCACACCATAAGAAAGGTGTTCTAAAATTAAACTTGCAATACTGAACATGCACACATAGTAATAATAGGCTGGAAGGATATGTTGATGAGGTAAAATTAAGGGTTATGAGGGAGCTCATTAGATTCTTTGACTGAATGACCACTCTCTCTGCTATAAATTCAGTGTAGTTTTATGCATTACTTGCATCAGGTTCCCAGGAGTTGCAGAGATCAAGAACCAGTAGCAAATGAAATAGAGTCAATCTTTTGGAATACACCTCAAAGTGAGATTGTCTGGAGTACAAGGGAATCCAGGAAATCAAATTGATTGTAGGAAGTTTCTCAGAAGATAAGTTTGTCAGTGCATTCTGATGTGTCCTTCCAAATTACATTTCAACTCCACACTGTGTGATAGTAGCCCAGAGAAACTGATCAATTTTAGAAGAATGTACCTTGTGCACACACTTAATGTTGAACCTTCTAATCTCTATGTCAGTACAATTTCCAACAAACTGTTACTACTGAAATGATATGCTTTACAGTGTTAGATACTAACTATCAGAGAATTCCCCAAATCCTGCCAGCAAATGCAGATCAAATTTAATATGTTTTTTACAGGCTGAGATTATTTGGATTGAATTGTTGTCGGCTGTTCCAAATCTTTCTTGATGTTTCTTTGTAACAACAAAATAATATTTAGACATCTTTGCACACATGCAATTTAAAAAACAAACTTTCATGGATTGTGGCTAGGCCAGCATTTGTTGTTCTGAGGAGAGGTCACCAGACCCGAAATGTTATCTATGATTTCTCCACAGATGCTGCCAGACCTGCTGAGCTTTTCCAGCAATTTCTGTTTTTGTTTCTGAATTACAGCATCTGCAGTTCTTCCACATATTGCTGTTGATCCCCTGTTGTACTCAATAAGTTGGGCTTGATCTGCCTTCGTGAGATGTTACAGTATATTTATTTCTGTAGTGGTTTTGTACAGTAAGGTGGTTTGTTAGACTACTGCAGAGAACGTTTAAGAATCAGCCACATTGCTTTGGGTCTGCAGTCCCACACAGAGCAGATGAGGAATGGCAGATTACTTTCCCTAAAGAATATGAGTGAACTATATGTTTTTTTTACAATAATCAATTGTCAGCATTACAAAAACTTGGCTTTCTGTTTGGATTTATGAACGGAAAACGGACTTGCTAATGAAATTTAAATTTCAACAGTAGTTATGGTAGGATTTGGACCTGTGCTCCCAGAGCATTAAGCTGGACTCCTGAAGTCAGTGACATTTTCAGTTTGCCATTGTCTAGCCCAGTTGTGGCAAAATGGTTTGTCCATGGGGTGTGGGAGAATAAATGAGTTTACATTGGCTTGGTATTTGGCTGTGTATAACAAAGAGGGTCCAGAGCTTTGTAGTGTACTCCAGGTGTTAATTGAGATTACAGAGTGTGTGATCATGTGTAATCATGTAAATAGACCTGTTGTTTAGAAGTATGCCCTTTCCTAATTCTGTGATAGTGCAACTGCAATGTCGCACTATATCACTTTGAACTTAGAACTGGGCATTGTGCCTTTACCACATGTCCTCCCAACTATACTGAAGCAAAATATGGATTCCAAAAGGTGGAAATCTGAAACAAAACAAAATGCTAAAAACACTCAGCAGGTCAGATAGCTTTAGCGTGTAGGTTTGCTCGCTGAGCTGCAGGTTTGATATCCAGACGTTTCGTTACCTGGCTAGGTAACATCATCAGTGGCGACCTCCAAGTGAAGCGAAGCTGTTGTCTCCTGCTTTCTATTTATATCTTTTCCCCTGGATGGGGTTCCTGGGATTTGTGGTGATGTCATTTCCTGTTCGTTTTCTGAGGGGTTGGTAGATGGCATCTAAATCTATGTGCTTGTTAATGGTGTTTTGGTTGAAGTGCCAGGCCTCTAGGAATTCTCTGATATGTTTTTGCTTAGCCTGTCCCAGGATAGATGTGTTGTCCCAGTCGAAATGGTGGGTATTTTTCATCCGTGTGTAGGGCTATGAAGGAGAGGGGGTTGTGTCTTTTTGTGGCTAGCTGGTGTTCATATATCCTGGTGGCTAACTTTCTTCCTGTTTGTCCTACATAGTGATTGTGGCAGTCCTTGCATGGAATTTTATAGATGACGTTGGTTTTGTCCATGGGCTGTACTGGATCTTTTAAGTTTGTTAGCTTTTGTTTGAGAGTGTTGGTGGATTTGTGTGCTACTAGGATTCCAAGGAGTCTCAGTAGTCTGGCTGTCATTTCTGAAACTTCTTTGATATATGGTAAGGTGGTTAGGGTTTCTGGCTGTGTTTTGTCTGCTTGTCATAGTTTGTTCTTGAGGAATCTGCGCACTGTTTTTTTTGAGTATCCATTCTTCTTGAATACGTCGTATAGGTGGTTCTCCTCTGTTTTTTGAAGTTCGTCTGTGCTGCAGTGTGTGGTGGCTCGTTGGAATAGTTTCTGATACAGCTTCGTTTGTGTGTGTTGGGATGGTTGCTGGTGTAGTTGAGTATTTGGTCAGTGTTTGTTGGTTTTCTGTATACGCAGGTTTGTAATTCTCCCTTGTCCTTTCTTTCTACTGTGACGTCCAGGAAGAAATTTAGCCACCAGGATACATGAACACCAGCTAGCCACCAAAAGACATGACCCCCTCTCCTTCATAGCCCTACACACGGATGAAAAAGACCACCATTTCGACTGGGACAACACATCTATCTTGGGAGGGGCTAAGCAAAGACATGCCAGAGAATTCCAAGAGGCCAGGCACTCCAACCATAACGCCATAAACAAGCACATAGATCTAGATGCCATCTACCAACCCCTCAGAAAACGAACAGGAAATGACATCACCACAAACCCCAGGAACCCCATCCAGGAGAAAGATATAAATAGAAAGCAGGAGACAACAGCTTCGCTTCACTTGGAGGACGCCACTGATGATGTTACCTAGCCAGGTAATGAAACGTCTGGATATCAAACCTACAGCTCAGCGAGCAAACCTACACCCTAAACCTCAACCTGGAGCTACAAACCTTCACAAACCTTGCGAAGGTCAGATAGCATTTGTGGAGAGAAACAGTTAATGTGAAATGTAAATGATATTTTATCTTTATACTTTATTATAGAAGCTATGACCACTTCTCTTTCATGGGCTGTGTTGATTTTAGGATTACTCCTCTCTTTAGTAACCATCTCAATTTAAAAGTGTTCTCCACATAAAGATCTAAGTGATGTGGCAATGGCAAGGTATGTGGCAGAGTTAGGCAAGAGGTCCAGCTCAGCATCGAAATCATCTCGCTCCATCTTGTATGCTTTTTGCAAGTGGCAGAGAGCTGCCAATTGTCCAGAACGAATGTTTGTTAAGTTTCTTGTTGCCGGTCTAACTCACTTCATTAATATCTAGCTCCAATCTTACTGAACCCTACTTAATAAACTTGCCGTTGGGAAAACTTGATATGGAAACCAGATGGAGTCTGGTTCTTGAAGCCTGGTGGATTCAGTCACCACTTTCACTGAATCACTTCCATGTTTCCCATGACAAAACTGCAGCCCAGTGCACAAATGATAAGCATCAGTCATATCTACCCTTCCTTTATGAATATTGGCATCCGACAATCAGCAAGTCCTGACCACCATCCTGACACCTCTCTAATACATGCAGTATGCCCTGGAAACCCAGATTTGCACACCAACAACCAACACTGCATGTTTGCATCAGGCAAAGTAGTCACACAGGGACAGGCATCCAGCCCATGGCTTGGGTCAGATTGTCTCCCGATGTTTGTCGCTTATTCTATTACATGGGTGTGGAGGAGAAGGAACTTATAAGAGCAGAATTATTAGCAGCATCTGAAGCAAAGGTTATGTTCTGAAATGGATTAACTCACTGTTCTGGAAGGCTGGAAAGTTCCTAAGCAAAAGACCTCATGCTGTTCTCAGGCTTTTGTGGAGCTTCATTGGAACAGTGTAAATCAAAGACAGGATTGGACAGAGAATTAAAATGTCAGGCAACTGGACGCTCAGAATCACACTTGTGGACTGAACAGAATTCTTCCACAAAAGCAAACAACCAGTCTGTGGCTACTGCTTCTAAAGACAAAACATTCTTTCCAACATAAAATACAGCTGAATGTGAGCTAGGAATGTATTATACAAAATGGATAGAGGTACATGAAAATCTCTTTTTAATCAGGTAGCAGTGTTTTGGGCCCTGGTTGCTGAAATGGGAAAAGGTAAAAAGGGAAGTATTGCATTTCCTGTGCTTACACGGAAGGATAGCATGGAACGTGGAGCAGATGTTGTGGGCGGTTGTGTGAGCCAGCATACTACAGAGGAACTGTTGCTTCAGAATGCTGAAAGGAAAGGGTGGAGGAAAATATGTTTGGTGGCGGCATTGGTGGAAATAATGGACGGTGATCTGTTGAACATGAAGGCCAATGAGTTCATAGGTGAGGACACAGAGGACTTTATTGTAGTTCTGTAAGGGAAGGAAAGGGATGAAGGTGAAAGTGCAAATGATGGGACAGATTCAGTTGACCACAATAATGGGGGCTTTTCCACTGAGGATATAGAAACAGACAATGTTGGTTTTGATCACCTAGATATGGACAGAGAAGGAATTCTCAGATTTCTTTACCCCAAATTAACCTGGGTTTTTATCCAGTTTTTCACTTCATTTTGGGAAATCACATTGTTCTGGGTGAGATGGAATCACAGGAAAAAATATATACTGAGATACAGAAGGTATTGTAATTGTGTGGGACAGGCTGAATGGATCAGAAGATTTTTACTTGTCTGTCTCATTCTTAATTCCTTCATGACCTCCTTTTATGATGTAAGACTCTCTGCTCTCTGTTTTTTCTGAACCACAACCAACATTCTTGTGTGCAGCCTATCCAAGCCAAATCGCTAGTTGGCGATCAGTAATGGAATCCTTGCTTGATGTTTTCCACTCCTCACTAGCATAAGAAGACCGAGCCCAATGTTTGTGCCCTGTTGTCACCCTGGTTGAGATCAATAACATTAACCCACCATGGGGATTAAGCCTGAACCAGACCTTGTCTGTATGAATCAAGATCGACAGCTGATGACAAATTCCTGTGAGACCTCGGTTCACATTTGCAGTGTGAAGTGTAATGTTCTAAGTAAATCTGAGCTGATAGCCAAATTGTAAAGTTCATTGTTTTCATCAAAAATGTGATGCTGATCCACAGCAAAGAACTGAAATCAATTTCCTGTGTTTAAGTTGAGTTTGATATTTATAGTTTTCATACATTGCTACATAGTACAGTTCTTCAAAAATTCTGTTGTTTTGTGTCCAACTCACATCCCCAAATCATACTATATCTGCAGGAACTGATTATCACCCAATTGATTCAAACTGAAGCCTGCTGGCACTAATCACTGGTTCACAAGACTGCCTGGGAGTAAATTATATGGTCTGTCTTAACCCCAAAGGACTAAAAGGAAAGCTAGAAGAAAATGGAGGGACTTACACCTTGAAAATATAGATGTTCAGTTACTGCAAAACCAAACAGGGTAATTTATAATTCAGTACCTTTTTTATGAGGACTTTTAATGTTTGGATCAAGTGTCCATGTTCTTGCACAACACCCTTACCACATTGTACAACAGAAAATAAAATGAAAGCTGTGGCAGTCATGTTTTATCACAATGCATTATTTACAGTAACATAAAGCTGGCGATAAGTTTTAGACTGTAATTCAGTTTTTGTATTCTGCTGACATTGATAAACTGCTACTGTTTCAATCCTACAATTTATGACATCAGCAGAATTCCTATTAAGTTACAATCTTGTTTCTTTGTCCGACTATCGATTGCTCCTTGTCTAATCCGATCTATCTAACGATATCTTGGGATTGTTGTCTACAATATAGATTCCACCTCAGCACAGTAAGAGAGCCAAATGTTCATTTCAAAATATATTTACCCTTTTTTGAAATTTGTTTGTGGGATTATGAGAGTCACTGTTTGGGTCAATATTTATTCCCTGTCCCCATAATTGCCCTTGAGAAGGTCATGGTGAGCTACCTTCTTGAACAGCTGTATCCATGATAGGTGTTTCCACCATATGGTTAGGACAGGAGGGCTGTCATTCAGAACTTTTAAACTGTTTGAGATTATCACAGGTTTGGGCCTGCTCTGAAGAGAGCATTGGAGCTCTGTTTCTGAGTTTCTGGATCCCAGTCAGCCAACTATGCATCCCAGTCAACTCACAGATAAAGTTAGCTATGAAACACAATCTTTCAGCAGTAGCTATTGGTAACCCAGCCATAGATTCCAGCCAGCCAGTTGTGGATCCTGAGCAGCTACTGGCAGATCTTGGTCACCTAGCTGAAGGGCCCAAGCCAGCTGTGGATTTTGACCACCAGGCTATGGATCCCAGTCAGTCACTATCATTTCTGGTCAGCCAACTCAAATCCTGATCTTCTAACTGTGGATCCTGGTCAGCCAGCTTTGAATCCTCATTAACCGTCTGTCGATTCTGGACAGCAACTGTGCATGGGAACAGGGGAATGGCTGAAGGCAGATTGTAGAACAGTTAGTGACTGTAGACAGGCGAAAAAGCATTCTCTAGCTTTTCTTGTGCTCAACTGAAGAATTTTCAAAGATAAGCCAGTGCCCACAGTTTCTTGATTGTGTATAGATCATTGCAAAATGATACTAACAAGAATCTGAAAGATTTGTCCCGCTGAAGTAAGTTATTTAGAGGGTGTATCCAGCTGTGAAAAGATATGAAACTGTACACTTCAGTGCTATCTTCAAGTGGCATGAAATCCTCTTGACTGGGTGTTTACAATCAGACTCACAGAACCAGTTCCAATTCAGTGAAATTGTGATTTTCAAAAAAAAACCAGGTCCCTTTCAAGTTTTTCCTATGTTTTCCAAAATACAGTTGCTGCCATTTGGGAGGGGATGTAGACAGTCTGGGGACATTCACGGTTATCGCTCAATCTAAGCCTTGGGTTTGAATAAATACAGGTGTTTACAACATTCTGAGCTGGTTACTATTGTAGCAATCTCTGCTAATCACTGTTTCCCCTGCAGTGCAGCATTGTGAAGTGGCTAGTCATTTATCATTATAAACCTCCAGAGGAGGATATATTGCAACAGGCTTGCTGAACAGTGGGTGGCAACTGAGCATCAAGATCTTACCTGAGGATCAGCCACCTTCAACAATCCTGAACTTCTGAGCAGCATGATGGCATGAACTTAGTTTGTACTCATTTTTATGATAAAGTTTGAGATAGTTTCTGACTTGGGAACACAATAGTAAGCCAGACGGTCAGCTGAAAGTGGTCCTCAAGGCTTTCAGTCTCGGTATGATACTGATTACATTATATAAATTATACATTACATTTCAAGACGAATGAATCATGTCTAATCCGATCTATGTAACGATATCTTGGGATTGTTGTCTTCAATATAGATTCCTCAGCCATGTCTGTGATAATAGCAGAAGAATGGAGAATGGGATAACTAACCAAGCTGGAACTTCTGCATTATAGTTCTGCCAATACTGAGTCTAAAATCAGTGTACAGCAATCAATGTTTATAGAGTCTTTATGCAATCAAAAACAGCAATAAACTTCACAGAGGCATTATAAAACCAAATTTGGCACCAAGGCATGTAAATGGATTAAATCAGATGAACAAAATTTTGGTCAAAGTGCTAAGGTTTTGGGAGTATTTGGAAGAAAGCCAGGAAGATAGAAAGGTAGAGAAATATAGGAGGAAATTCCAAAGATTCGGACCCAAACAGCTAACGATGTGCCCATTAGCAGTGGGACAATAAAAACTGGGGAAGCTCAAAGGGCTGGAATCAGGAGTACAGGCATATCCAAATAAGCAGCGGTGATTGAATTCTCCTGCACCTTCAGTAGACAAGTCACTGCCATAATTTGGTTATGTGTGTGGGGGCAAACTACTCTTTGCACCAGGGCAGACTGCTTTCATGTATGAGGTAGATAATAGGACTCAGGGACTGCATCCTTGAGTCTTAAAATAAGTAGCTATTGAGTTAGTAGACACATTGAATTTTTTTTAACTCCATGGATTTTGAAACAGTTTCATCAGTTTGGCCCATACCACTATTCAAAAAGGAGGGATTCGGAAAGTAGGATACTACAGGCCAGTTAGCCTACAGTATTGTCTATACATAGAACATAGAACATTACAGCGCAGTATAGACCCTTCGGCCCTCAATGTTGTGCCAACCTGTCATACCAATCTGAAGCCCATCTAACCTACACTATTCCATGTAAGTCCATATGCTTGTCCAATGCATATGCTTGTCCATCTGTCATTGAAAAATGCTTAAACTTATTATTATGTCAGTTATATCAGAGCACTTAGAGACTCTAAATACCATCAGACAGAGTCAATATGGTTTTGTGAAAGGGAAATTGTGTTCAACTGATTTATTGTTTATTAGACCATTTTGAACAAGCAACATGGAGAAAGGGAAACCTGCACGTGTGGTGAACTTGAATTTCAAAAAAGCACTTGATAAAGTGTCAGCTCAGCGGTTACGAACTAAGTAAGGGCTCATGGTGTAGGAATTAACACATCAGCATGAAAAAAAGATTAGTTTGTGGACAGGAAGCAGAGAACGAGGATAACTATTTTCAAGATGGCAAGGTGTAACTTTTAATGTGCCACAGAGATTAGTGCTGCGGCTTCAACTATTTACAATCTGCATAAATATAAATAATTATAAAACAAATAAATATAAATTTGTGGAACGTACAAAGATTGATAGGAAAGTAAGTTGTGAAGAGGACAGAAAGAGTCTACAGTGGGTTGAGTGAGTGAACAAAATTGGACTGGTGGAGCATAAAGTAGGAAAACGTGAAATTGTCCATTTTGGCAGGAAGAATGTTTTTAAAAAGCATGTTGTTTAATGGAGAGAGATTACAGAACTCAATGGTATAGAGGAATCTGGGAATCCTGATTTTGGAATCACAAACAGTTATTATACAGGTACAGCAAATGATCAAAAAAGCACATAAAATGTTGGCGTTCATTGCAAAGGGAATGGAGTATAACAGTAGGGAACTTTTTCCACGGTTTTAGAGGGCTTTGATGAGACCAGATCTGGAGTATTGTTATGGTTCTGGATCAGTGGTGCTGGAAGAGCACAGCAGTTCAGGCAGCATCCAACGAGCAGTGAAATCGACGTTTCGGGCAAAAGCCCTTCATCAGGAATTGGCTTTTGCCCGAAACGTTGATTTCGCTGCTTGTTGGATGCTGCCTGAACTGCTGTGCTCTCCCAGCACCACTGATCCAGAACCATAACGATACTCCAGATCTGGTCTCATCAAAGCCATCTAAAACCGTGGAAAAATTTTCCAGCATCTGCAGTCATTGCTTTTACCTATATTGTTATGGCGTTAGTATCTTTATTTAAACACAATGAAAGCAGTTTAAACGAATTCACTCAACTACTTCTGAGGTGAAGGGATTTTCTTACAAGGAAGCTTGAACAGTTTAGGCCGCATCCATTAGAATATAAATTCCACTTCTGGGAGAGACTACAACTGAGGGACACAATTTAAAAATCAAGGTCTCCCATTTAAGGTAGAGATGAGGAGATATATTTTTACTCAGAAGATACTTAATCTGTGGAATTCTGTTCCCAAAGAGCTGTGAGGTATTGAATATTTCAAAGATTGAGTTAGATCGATTCTTGATTTTCAAGAGAATCAAAGCACTTACAGAGTAGACCGAAAAGTAGAACTGAAGCTATAATTAATTAGCCATGATTTTACAGAAGGTGAAGCAGGTTCGAGGGGTCAGATGGCTTACTCCTACTCTGAATTTGTACGTATTTTTCATACCTCAGGGTAGATAACTCTTTGTGTATCTTGGATTCAGTGGAGCTGATTGGGTAAAAAGAAGGTAGAGTCAAACGGTGCAATGCAAATCTTTGGAAATTGACAGTAGCCTCACAACTATATCATCAGAAGAAACAAAATAACTCCTAATACTGTAAATATTTTAAGTAAATGATTGAAATAACTGTGTGAAAAGACTCTTGGCTCTGACAGTGTAAACAATGTAATTTGTATTTTCAAAAATCTTGTTCCTATTTCCAACACATCATAAGAATAAATAAGGATGGAATTGTCTTGTAATCTCTGTAATTGTTGGTAAAGAAAACAACAATACCTGCAAGGGCAGGAACAGTGAGAAAGATTCACAAGATTCAAGACTGGTAATTATCAAATATTTTGAGAGAGTTGGAGGAGTAGACAGGATATTAATCATACAGTGAATTGGAGGTGGCAATAACTCTGGACTCTTTAGGAGTGGGTAATAATACTTTGTTCTACAGGAGTGGGTAATAATCCTTTACTCTATAGGGAGGATGATAATCCTGTACTCTATGGAGGGAGGTAATAGACAATAGACAATAGATGCAGGAGTAGGCCATTCTGCCCTTTGAGCCTGCACCACCATTCATTATGATCATGGCTGATCATCCTCAATCAGTATCCTGTTCCTGCCTTATCTCCATAACCCTTGATTCCACTATCCTTGAGAGCTCTATCCAACTCTTTCTTCAACGAATTCAGAGACTGGGCCTCCACTGCCCTCTGGGGCAGAGCATTCCACACAGCCACCATTCTCTGGGTGAAGAAGTTTCTCCTCATATCTGTCCTAAATGGCCTACCCCTTATTTTTAAGCTGTGTCTCACCCATCAGCGGAAACATGTTTCCTGCTTCCAGAGTGTCCAATCCTTTAATAATTTTGTACGTCTCAATCAGATCCCCTCTCAGTCTTCTAAACTCAAGGGTATACAAGCCCAGTCGCTCCAATCTTTCAACATAAGATCGTCCTGCCATTCCAGGAATTGACCTCGTGAACCTACGCTGAACTCCCTCAATAGCTAGGATGTCTTTCCTCAAATTTGGAGACCAGAACTGCACACAATATTCCAGGTGCGGTCTCACCAGGGCCCTGTACAGCTGCAGAAGAACCTCTTTGCTTCTATACTCAATCCCTCTTGTTATGAAGGCCAGCATGCTATTAGCTTTCTTCACTACCTGCTGTACCTGCATGCTTGCCTTCATTGACTGGTGTACAAGAACACCCAGATCCCTTTGTGCTGCCCCATTACCTAACTTGACTCCATTTAGGTAGTAATCTGCCTTTCTGTTCTTGCCACTAAAGTGGATAACCATACATTTATCCACATTAAACTGCATCTGCCATGCATCTGTCCACTCACCTAACCTGTCCAAGTCACCCTGTACTCTCCTAACATCCTCCTCACATTTCACCCTGCCACCCAGCTTTGCAAATTTGCTAATGTTACTATTAATACCATCTTCTATATCATTAATATATATTGTAAAAAGGTGCACTGATCCCTGCGGTACCCCACTGGTCACTGCCTGCTATTCCAAAAAGGAGCCGTTTATCACTACTCTTTGTTTCCTGTCAGCCAAACAATTTAATAATCCTGTATGAGAGTGATAATAATCCTATACTCCATTAAAGGTAATAATTGTGTATTCGATAAGTGTGGCAATGTTGGGATGATTTTTGTCTTTATAATCAATTTTGTGAAGTACCTTGGGATGCTTTACTACATTAAGGACAGTAGTTGCCATTGTATTGGCTTCATAGTTACTGTTTTACTTTTATGTGTTTTTCTATTAATTGCAACGAATTCCACAAATTTTCCTCAGCTCCATAAATGGCTGCACCTGCTTTGAATACTGTTCCCATTTTTCAGGACTTTCACATATCGTCGGGTGCCATCAGCAAATATTTATTATTATTCCAAAATGTATATTCTTCCAGATTCCCAGGTACCCAAGCAGAAATCCTGAGAGAACCATTACTCAGGACCTAAGCTGTCTCAGCAACTTCTACTGTCTGTACCATGATGCTTAGCTTCCTATTCACTCTACACTATTCTTTCAAAAAAATATTCCCATATGGAACTTCAGTAACTAAAATTGAAGTCTGTTAACTTAATTTAATATCTCCTATGATTGACAACAATTTCAATAAAATCAAGTATACAAAATTGACATGTAACTAAATGCCAAATTATTTAAACCAGATTTATTTAAGTCTTTTGCTTACTTAAATTTATGTTTTCAAGGTCATTCCCAGGATGCTACAGAAGAAAGCCCTGCAATTCCTGAAGACAGATAGGAACAGACCACCAGCTGGTCTTTGCTTTTCACAGCTTCTGCTTTCCAGTCTCAAGAACATGCTGTCAGAGCCAAATCAGACTGCATATGTATGATCTTCATAAACGTAACTGTGTAATGTCCCCTATCTTGTATGGTAGCCAAAATGGAGCTTATTTAATAGCTGCTTGGATTTTGGGAGCTTCCTTTAAGTAGTACTTGATGTTTCCAATTTCAAAGAGTTTCTGGGGCCAAATGTTTTACTACATTTTCTGACTATGACTGGAAGAAACACTGATCCTTTCGAGTACACACAACGGCCACACTGTAGACAATATTGCATTTAAAGTAAACCATATTCTACTGGGAAAATTTTTATGCTAAGTGTGACTGCCACCAAAATGGCATTTGTTATTTCGACACACCCGTCACCTTATTTTACTCTTTTTACTTCTGTGACATTGTGCATGCCACCGCTACCATATTCAAGTTAGAATTATACTTTAATTGTTTGATGATCTAACAGTGATGGATTTATTGGCTATTCTTTAATATTACAGGATTCTCAGGCATTTTTAGAAATTGCAAACTCATGCATCAAATTTCAATAGTTTGTAACAGCTCCAGATACTTATAGTGAGCAAATGAAGGAAGATACAATTTTTTTTAAAAATATATCTTGTGAAACAGAAAGTTGCTGATTAAATAAATTAAAGTTTATCATTAATCCTGGTGTTATGTCATTTGTTATTGGCATCCTTCCATGTGTGTAGGATATGAATATGCAGTAAGTCACTTCATTAGGGGTGAGGTAGCTTCCTGTGGTTCACTTTTGTCTGAAGAAACCAATCCGTGAGAAACCGTGGCTATTACATAAGCAGTTGTTATGAGAAATGCTTAAAAATATCAGTAAGCACAATTTTTAATTATCTATCAGCATACATATTGTCCATACTTTATCATTATTTGATTTCACACTTTAAGCTGATCATACTGCTGAGTCCATGGCATCTTGATTTTGGTGGACTGGATTCAATGCTTCGATAATCCTACATTTGTACTCCAATTCATGTATGCAACTTAACAAGGAGTAAACTTAAACTCTGTATGAGAATTGAGTTGGCAGCCTATTTTACATCTCTTCCCATTATTTTCATGTTATTTTTATTGATGTTTCCCCCTTTTCATTAAGCATTCATCAAATCTTTTTAGAAATCCACATCATCCAAATTCCTTCATGGGATATAGGCTTTGCTGACTTGGTCAACATTTATTTCCCATCCCTAATTGCCCTCAAGAAGGTGGTGGTGAGCTGCTTGTTGAACTGTTGCAGTTCAGTGGAGGTAGGTACACCCATAGTTCTGTTAGGAAATTCAGATCTTAATTATTTCATTAATCCAAGTCATGACAATCAACACTGAAAACATTAATATCAGTAAGCAATTGAGTAGTAAACCAAAATAAATGACAAAGCCTATTTCTAAATGTTTTGTTATGCCAGGGATACAGCTTAGAACCTGACACCAGTACTCCGAGTTGCATTTCTAAAGTTCATTGGGAGCATTCTTGCCTCTGTGGACACAGTTCATGGATTCAAGCACTCCTGCAGGATTTATGCACAAATCTAGACTGACACGTCTGATGGAGTGCTGCAGTCTCAGAGGTGCCACCTTTCGAGTCAGACTTTAAACTGAGGCTCTGTCAGGTTAATTTTAAAGGTCCCACAGTCGTTACTTTGTGGTTGAACTAGAGAGTTCTCCTTGGGTGTCCTCAACCACTATCTCTCCCTCAATCAGTATCACCAAAAACAAAGGATTAATTGTTTATCTAATTACTGTTTGTAGGATCTTGTCATACACAAATTAGCTGCCACATTTGCCCTCAAAACGACAATGACTACACTTCAAATAGTACTTCACATCTTGTTAAAGATGCAATATACGTGCACACTCTTCCTTTAAGCAAATGTCTGTAATTTCCGGATTATAGTCCAACAGGTTTAATTGGAAGCACACTAGCTTTCGGAGCGACGCTCCTTCATCAGGTGATAGTTGGACTATAACCTGGTGTTATGTGATTTTTAACTTTGTACACCCCTGTCCAACATCGGCATCTCCAAATCTGTAATTTCCAGTTATCATACAGATTTATAAATTCTTTGTGCTGATGCCAAATCTTCTAGTTCCTTAAAGAAGGCAACTCCAATAGACATCATCAAGCCCTTAGCCAAAAGTAAGCAAAGGTTCTGGGTTGGCATTGCTGCATCCCATGCCAGTTGGGAAACCCTGCATCTGCTGCATACCACAACCAGTTGGGAAATCCTGCATTATTTGCCTGTTACCAAAAATGGGACAACATGGCAATGCATATTTAATGAGGAGAGCGGAACCCAGGAACTATTAATTTGTAGAGACAGCCTGTGGCCAGCTGACATCACATCACCTTCCTCTCTAAAAGAAAGTCTAAAAATTTGAGTTGTTTTCTAAATAGTTGTGTCTCTGCACTGAATCCTTTTAAATATGTGTGTTTAGGAGCTTCTGGTATGCCACTGCAGTAATCAGTTTTAAGCTGATTTAGTATCAAACACTGAGATAAAAATGGCACTGATTAGATAATAAAGAAGCTATCTCACAGTCACTAGTGGCACTGTCACCATCCACTGGGTTGTTACAGCACCCGAGTAACAAAGTTGTCTCGAGAATGTATTAACGTTGAAGTTTTCATAGGGAAATGCTAATTTCAACATAGAAGTTGAGCACAACACTATTCACAGCTGCAGTAACTTCTGAGTTGGAGGTCTGTCAAAGCTTAAGGAGGCAGTCACTTTGTCTACAATCCATCATGTATTTCTTTAAGTTGTTTATATATATTGTCTGCTAATTTAAAGCATCACTGTACTATTCTATGGAACTTGCAATTGTCAGGAATTGAATGATCTGTCTGTTGTATTATTTCATACTGGAGAACTTCAGAAATGTATTGAATTGACTATGAAATGCTTTGGAATGTCCTGAGGTGGTATAAAGCACTGGATAAATGTATGTGCACTTCTTTGTCATCTGTTCATTTGCACTGGCACTGCATTGTCACTTTTTTAGTTTCACCATGTTTTCAGTAGCACCATGTTTTAGTGAAAAGTATTTTCAGTAGCATTATCTTTTCAAAAATGTTGTATTTTCAGTGTCACCATATTTTCTATGTTGCTGTGTTTCTGTGTTACCATGATTTTCATGACATTAATTTTTAGTTCCACCATGTTTTTGGTAACTCAGTACCTTTTTGGTCAGTAATCTTTGATCCACTTAATATTCTGTTGAGGTACTGACGTATCTCATATTGCAATTACAATTTCAGGACTGAATTATTTTCTGCCTGTTAGTAACAATTATAATCAGGTGTGAAGGCAATTGTCTGAACTGGTTGGAGCTGTTTGAATTATTTTGATGCTATATTTCCCATTAATTATTTATTTAACCATCAACAGAGCTATAACTTGTAACAAGCCGTGCTTGTGGCTGGAGGGTGGAATATCTGAAAGAAATGGTGTTAGGATCTCAAATGATAGTAACACTGAATAAATCAGATTCCAGAATGAGACTTGACTTAATATTAACTTAATTTTGATAACACAGTGTTCAGTCACTGTAATACAGTGACATGAAGTTACAGAGCTTTCTAACAACAGAACAGATACTTATTATGAAACAGAAGAAATAACTTCAAACAAAACTATCTAATTAAAAGACAGATTTTAAAACACACAGCAAGAGAAAGATTCAACCTGTTTCTGGACACTGTTATGTAAGTGTCAAATCCGGAAAACAATACCCCTGCATATCAAACATTTACGTTCTATCTAATTGATTATCCAAAGTTTTTTTAAATATTTTCCCTGCAAACTGGAGTTTTCTTATATGAAGACTTCAAAAACTAAGAATTTAAATGTTCTCAGCTCTGAAAAGTTTGCAGGTTTCCGAACGCACCTAGCTGGGAAGTTTTACAAACTAAATCTTTTCACTGAACTAACCTATTCCCTGAACTGATTTGAAAAACTCCTTACTAAGAGAGAAACTATACTTCCTCTGACCACTGCTCCAATGTTTTCTGAATATCAATGGTACAGAGATTGAAATTAAGGATGTTTAAAAACCAGAGCGAATATGACTTGATGTGAGTTAGGATGTGATATTCTGACTCCAGTTCCAAGGTACAGTCAAAACTAAAGAGATAGTAGTCTCAGGAGAGAGTTTTCTGGTAATGTTGTTCAGCATTTAATCCTAGGATGTCTGCAGGTCTGAAACCCCACTCTCCCTCCTGGTGACATTCCCACTGATTTACCTTGTGCACAAAGAGTCATAGAGATGTGCCTCCACCATTTCCTCTGGCAGCTCATTCATACACATACCACCCTCTACGTGAAAAAGTTGCCCTGTAGGTCTCTTTAATATTTTTCCCCTCTCACCCTAAACCTATGCCCTCGAGTTCTGGACTCCCCGACAGCAGGGAAAAGACATTGCCGATTTACCCTGTCCATGCCTCTCATAATTTTGTAAACCTCTATAAGGTCACCCTTCGGCATCCGATGCTCCAGGGAAAACAGCCCCAGCCTGTTCAGCCTCTCCCTATACCTCAAAACCTCCAACCCTGGCAACATCCTTGTAAATCTTTTCTGAACCCTTTCAAGTTTCACAACATCTTTGCAATAAGAAGAAGACCAGAATTGCACGCAACATTCCAACGGTAGCCTAACCAATGTCCTATACAGCCGCAACATGACCTCCCAACTCCTATACTCAATACTTTGACCAATAAAGGAAAGCATACCAAATGCCTTCTTCACTATCCTGTCTGCCTGTGACTCCACTTTCAAGGAGCTATGAACCTGCACTCTCTTTGTTCAGCAACACTCCCTAGGACTTTACCATTAAATGTATAAGTCCTGCTAAGATTTGCCACTGTCTACTACACCTCTAATTTTGGTGTCATCTGCAAACGTACTAACTGTACCTCTTACGCTCACATCCAAATCATTTATGTAAATGACAAAAAGTAGACGACCCAGCACCGATCCTTGCGGCACTCCACCGATCATAGGCCTCCAATCTGAAAAACAACACTCCACCACCACCTTTGAGCCAATTCAATGATCTCTGAAAGAATCTGGGTTGTTAATGCCCTTTAGGGAGGGAAATTCTTCCATTCTCAGTATGTATACACGGGACTCCAGACCCAAATGGCTAGTTTTCCCTGTATTCTGTGAGATCTAACCTTGCTAACCAGTCTCCCGTGGGAAACCTTGTTGAACGCCTTACTGAAGTCCACATAGATCACATCTATCGCTCCGCCCTCATCATTCCTCTTTGTTACTTCCTCAAAAAACTCAATTAAGCTTGTGAGACATGATTTTCAATGCATAAAGCCATGTTGACTATCCCTAATCAGTCCTTGCCTTTCCAAATACATGTACATCCTGACCCTCAGGATTCCCTCCAACAACTTGTCCACCACTGACGTCAGGCTCACTGGTCTATAGTTCCCTGGCTTGTCCTTACCAGTGGCACCATGTTAGCCAACCTCCAGTCTTCCGGCACCTTACCTGTGACAATCAATGATGCAAATATCTCAGCAAGAGGCCCAGCAAGCACTTCTCTAGCTTCCCACAGAGTTCTAGGGTACATCTGATCAGGTCCTGGGGATTTATCCACCTTTATCCAGATGTTACAGAGGAATGCTGGCCATATCAGGATTAATGGTATTCATTCTTGACTCGAAAAAAAGTAAGCAAAATAATTGGTTTATATCAATAGGAGGCAGTTTTACTGAGCTGCTATTTTGCTGACTCACTCTAAATTTCTTTTTATATTTATTCAGAGGATGTGGCTGTCACCGACCATTCTAGTATTTATTGACCATTGCAAGACGCTCAGAGAGTAAGTAAGGATCGAACACATTGCTATGGGTCTGGAGTCACGTGTAGACATTCTGAGAATGGAAGAATTTCCCTCCCTAAAGGGCATTAACAACCCAGATTCTTTCAGAGATCATTGAGAATCATCTCTTTAAATTGAATACTTCTGATTTTTCGCACTGTAATTGCCTCTGTACACCCAGTACAGGAGTCACTAAATCTGATTCAGTGCAAGATTTAAAATCTTAAAATTTGCTTTTATTAAAATAGATAAGAGTCAGTCAAGTCTTAAATATATGACTAGAAATATGAGCCTCCTCTTTCTGCTGATTAAGAAGTATTTTATTCTATTTTACGAACCATTATCATTCAGTTCTAATACAGGGGAAATTAAAAATTGCCTCAAAATGTTCTAGGAATGTAGGGACAGAAATAAGTCATTCAGCCCTTTGAACCTACCTTGCCATTCAATGCAATCATGAATGAGCAAATATTTCAGCACCTTTTACTCACCCAATTCCCATAACTCTGTTTGCCATTGGTAATCAGAACTCTATCAATCTCTAGCTGAAATATATTCAAAGACTGAGCATCCACAGCCCTCTAGAGTACAGAAATCTGAAGGTTTATAACCCTCTGCATAAAAAAATTCTCATCATCTCAGACCTCAGTAGCATCCCCCTTATTTTTAAATTGTGTCGTCTAGTTCTCAATTCTCCAACCAGGAGAGAAGTCTGATCTGTATTACTCCCTTTTAAGTATTTTGTAAGTTTTAATGAGATCACATCGTATTCTTTGAAACTCTAGATAATACAATTTACCTAATCTCTCTCCATAGGATTGTCAGGTAATCCTGGGAACAAGTCTGTAAACCTTCATTACTCTCTCTATAGCAATAATATCTCTCCTGATGGAAGATGTGTGATTTATATAAATGTTAATATCATTTATTTGAGGGAGTCCCTGGGATGATAATCAGAATTTGTTCGCATTGGAAGAGTGTTATAAGTGGACGGAGGAAATATTGAGGAATATTAGCTTGCCTTCAGTTATAAGAATCAGGATTTTTTTTTATTTGCTGTGGGAAAAGTCTTGGAACAGTTTGTTTTCAGTTTGCCATTGTCCTGGTGGGCGTTAGATGTATGAAATTGTTTCTGTGGAAGAAAGAAAGTAGAAGACTGTGAGGAAATGGGCTGCCTCAGTGTAAGAGTTTCAGTGTTAACTTTCCAGATCAGAAATGTTTGGTTAGAACTCAGAAAGGGTTGTTTTCAGCTGAGTCTAAGCTTGATTATGTAACTAAACAAGGACGTGGCTATCAAAATCATAGGCCTGGGATGAAAAAAAGAGTTAAGTCAAACCTACAGAAAAGATAGAAAAAGGATTCTCTCTGTTGTATGAGTACTATAAAATGAAAGTGTTGGTAAAGACTTGAGTGTATTTTTTACTTTGTCTTTCACATCTTTCAAATTGCGTTATATGTAAATAGCTAATTATTTTCTACTTTTGCTTAGCTTTCCTTTTTGTGAAAAAATTCTGTTTTATTGTTAAAACCAGATCGCTAGCAGTTAAACTCCTTGGCAGTGCAATTTCTTCTTGAGTAAAAATGAAACAACATATGAAGTATCAAGCCATGTTCAGTCCGGGATCTGACTTGTCAAGTAATAACATCAGCATGGATCATAACAATTGAATCCTTTTGTGGGTTTTAAATTCATTGGATTTAAGATAAATCTGTGTCTTTCCTTTTGACGAAACAAGTATGTGCTGGTTCTGGACATTAAAAGGCTTATTGTGATGAAGTTTTATTGCACAGAATTTGAAGATGACTTTGAATATTGCAAACACGTTTCTGCAAGTGGAAGATATAACAGTGGATTATGTGAAACCTTTTACAAAAGCTAAACTGAGAGAGTTAACAGATAAATTGAAGGTAGAAATAAAGTAGGATCTCAAGGGGATGAGAAATGTCAAGTCGTTATCTAAAATGTGATTTGACAAACAGGAAACCTGAAATTGGGATGTCACCATGGGAATTAGTTGTGATACAATTAAAACTGACAGAAAAAGAGAAAGAAAAGCAGAAAATACCAGAGTTGAATCGAATTGGCTTATTGTCACACACAGTCATAGAGAATCAGAATCCCTAAGGTGTGGAAGCAAGCCATTCGGCCCATTGAGTCTACACACAGCCCTCCGAAGAGCATCCCATCCAGACCCACCCCCTACCCTATCCCTGTAACCCTGCAATTCCCATTGCTAATCCACCTAACTTGCATATATTTGGTCTGTGGGTGGAGACATTAAGAAAACTTGAAATGGAAAGGGAGAAAATAAAACAAGCAAGATGGAAAATGGGGAAGTAGAAAAACAGAAGGAGTGGAATTAATCAAACTCAAAATCCAGAAAGATAAGGAACTTAGACAACATGAGTTGGCCACAGAAAACCTTAGAGTAATGAAGGAAGAAAGAGGTACTATCTTGGATTATTTATTTAAAGAATGATTTATTTAAGAACCTATGCTTAGTGTCTAAATTTACTGAGGGTCAATTCAAAAGTTATTTTGCCTCATTTAAGAAGGTAGCTGTCAGGATCAAGTGGCCAAAAGGTTTGAGCTTTAATCTTACAGAGTAGTACAGCTAAGACTATGGATACCAATTTGTCTGAAGAACAGTTAGATCAGAGTACAAAGCTGTCAAAAAGGCAATGCTCAGTTTGTATGAGCTTGTTCCTTGATGTTATAAATTAAACAAGAAAGAAAGCCAATTGGACATCGTAGAATTTACAAAGGAGAAAGTAGTGCAGTGGGAACAGTGGTTTCAATTACATAAACTAGAAGAAAATTTTGAGAATGCATAGGAAATAATGATCATGGAAATAGCAAACTTAAAAAAGCTTATTTAGATAAGCATCAAATATTAAGGATCAGAGAACAGCAGTTCTGGCAGATACTATGATATCTCACACAATTACAGGTGCAACAATGATCCTATGGGTATCTCCAAGGAAATGGGAGGAACAGAAAACCCGTGAATAGAAGATATGCAAGTTTTAGAGGACAGACCTGACAAGAATATTGGCCTCACCAAGGGTGATGGCATAACCAGTGGAGGTAAAACAAACTGAAATATTACAGGAAAAACATCCTGGATTGTTTTCAAATGTTATTTTAAGTGTTTTGATATTTTAGATTTCAGGCTTATGGAATAAGGCAAGAAGCAGTGAAGTCAACAAAGTGACTTGGAAATTGAGTTACTAGCTACAATCTTTAATAATTTAACTAAAAAGGACTATGGAATGAGAATGAGGCTGATATCTTCTTTCATAGAAATGCAACAAGCAATTTAGTATTGAAAGAGTTATACCAAATAACCTACTCAGAAATTGAATCAGAAACAATGTCTTAGTGTTATTACTTGAAAGACAAAGTATTAATGAAAATTAAAGACAACCTAAAATATCAATTGATAATTTGAACATTCAATTATCATAACAAAATGTAACAAGTGGCTCATAAAATCCCATTGAAAGATTTCTTGATTCTTCAGAAAATACAGGGTAAATATTAAAGCATTTTTATTGACCAGGGTTACATTAAAGTGTAGTCATGTTTTGCCAGACATGTCATTCATGTCAGGTAAAAGGAAAACCCCAACCCTCAATTAAGCCGGCGCCTTTCGTTCCAATGCTAGCTTTTGAAGAACTGTTTAGCAGGGCCTTAATAACTTGTGTGAGGCCCCTATCTAAAGCTAGGAATACAAGTCAATATTTTTAAATAATTGTCTATTGTTTATGAAGATTTCCTAATGTGATGCATTAAGGAAACAGTTACTGCAAAAAGGTTTTTCAGTGAATGAATTACCAAATAAATATAATCAGATCAACTTTCAAATTTGATGTTGGGAATTAAAAAAGTATATACTTTTTGCTAATCACCCACAATCTCCAAGTCTATTGGAAATGTGGCATCAACCTTTGATAACCATAATTAAACCTTATTGTCAAGAATGTCCTAATGATTGGGATAAAGGAATTACTTTATTATGATTTTCTGTGAGCTATGATCCGAATGAGTCCACAGGATTTTGTCCTTTTGTACTGGTATATGGACATGAGATGAGAGGACCAGTTCAATACATTTTAAATAATCGATAAAGCAAAACTCAGAAACTACGCTTCCAATCTTTGTCATAAATCTTTCAAGAGAAACTAACTTATGTATGTGAGTTAACTTAAAAACCTTTGAAGGGTGCTCAACAAACAATGAAAACTAGAGCAGACTAAAAAGGCCAAAGTTTAAATGTCTGTTGTTGTAGGCAACGTATTAGTATTGTTTCTGTCTCTGGGGAGCTATTAAACACACGATTCGCTGAACTTTATTAAGTCCAAACGAAACTTAATTATGTAAATTGTGTGGTGAGTCCTCCAGTCAGGGAAAAGGATTGATGAATTTGTTGTATTAATTTGTTTAAGTGATATTTTGATAATGATGAAGGTCAGGGGCAACATTTACTTATGGTAATGAAAGAAATAAGGAATGAAATGGAAACGTCAGAACAATTACTAAATGAATAAGAAATTTAAATTTCAAAAGCTGACCCCCCTAGCAATCAGATTGGAAAATATGGAGGTGCTCAGAAGTTTAGATAGTATATTTTATCTTGCAGAAAGTTATAGAAGTAACTTACAAAGGTTATTACAAAATCATAAATCCATTTGGGGGAATTAATCTGGAAGATGTGTTATCTATAAAACAATATCCTTATAGGCTCAATTCAGAGCGATTAGCTCAAGTGAGAGAAGAAATTAAGTTCATATGGACAATGACATGATTAAATCAAATCAAAATAGCTGGAACTCACCTCCTGTGATAATGCCAATAAAGATTTTCTGTTGAATATCGTGAAATCGATGTGGAAACCAAAGTAGATTCATGTCCATGTCAAGATTTGAGGACTAGGTAAATTAATTTTTCAGGCATGACCTTTCACCAAAATCAGAAAAACCACTAAAGCTGCAAAGACAGTGCTGAAGTTTGGAACAGACTTGCGATAAACTTCACTCATACCAACATGACATGAGTTTCATGTTTTGTTTCAGACACAGAAAATCCTTGCTTTAAGTTCTCTAGGTGCTATTTGGCCTTGTCCTGCAGAATAACCTGAATAAGTCACCTTTACTTTAGGAAATTTACTATTAGTCAGATTTACAACCAAATATTTGCAGCTATTCAAACAGTTTAGATAAATAATGAAACGTTATTCCCAAGTTTGGCTGAAAATAACAAAACTGTTGATGGAAAAAACACAGTAACATAGTTTTTTTTTACTTCTTCATTGGTTAATTGTTGGAATATTATTGATACTTTCGTTATTCCAAATGGCATGGCTTTGCATTAATGAAGTCCATCAGGTGATACAAAGGCCAATATTTCTGGCTAAATCCATCAACAGAACTGCACCATAAAATTATATGGTTATTCTTGTTCACTATGAGAATTGAGGGCTGCGATAGGGTTAAATCCACCAGTCCCATGCCCTGCTCTGAAACTCAGACAGAACCACTTGAGTAATAGTGAAGTCATTCTGAAACATTATCAAAAAATGAGTAAACAAAATTAATGTCCAATTTGAATCCAGCTGGATCTACCGATGTGCCTTTGTCCAGCATGGAAATTCCCTATACAAGTTATTTCAAGTCAATTCTATTTCAATGTTATTTCAATGACTTTTCTGACATGACTCCTAAATGAAGGCACCTACCCAACATTCAGATCTATCCTTCTAAAGTAAATTGTTATTAATGGAGGTGTTTATACATTACATTTCCATGATCATGTTCCAGAGCCAGCCAAAATAATCCCACTCAAGCTATTTTGTTGACTAAAGGATTTGCACACAATCTTAGATGTCTCTGAATCCCTCAAAACAGAAATGTTCAAAATGTCAGAACATTTTATATCGGAAATAATCATGCTAGTCTCAAAGACATAGAGGCCAATTGGGAAAACTACAGAAAATTCTCTGGGTTCTGTACAAAATGCACCTGTTATCAATAGAAACCTCTTGTTCATTACCTTAGGGCTTCCAGTAGCTGGACCTGTGATGACCCATCGATGGTTCAATGGATATTTAGGTACACAACTGGATGGTAAGTTCATTCTTCACAGGGGAAAGCTTGGAAACCTCTTTATTAATCAGCATGACTATCCTAATATTCGGGTTTCTGTGAAATCCAGAGGAATCCCAGGTGTAGCTATCCCATGTAGTCAGCAATAAATACTCAAGGTGTTCTGGTTTGTTCATTTCCTGGAAATGTATGGCTAAATTATACTCTTTAAAAATAGAACAGTAACCAAAATTACATTTGAGCCACTGCACTTAGTTTTAAAGTATTCATTGCACTTTTTGGTTTACATTATCGGATGGGTAGAGGCTTTTACCATTCTCACAGATGCATTTTTTATTGTTTTCTATTCCCACATGCAAGTCAGTTCTTTAGATTTTGTTGAACAGCTGTTTTTGTCTCCTAGCCAACCAAACATAGCCTCTCTTCATGTGCAACTATAGACATCTATCAGAACAGAGAGAACATCTGACCAGTAATGAAGATAAGGGATGCCATCCTGAAGGGTTTTGAATTGCAATAACCCAAACAATATAGAATGTCAATATTATTTATACATCTCTCAGGTGTTGAAAACATGTCTGGAAGATAAATGAACTTGGGAATACGTTAATTGATGAAATATGGCTGGTTTCCCACAAGTCTATCAACATGCAGTGGAGCAAATTCACAATACCAAAGTGAGGTTTATCAACAAATATTGGTACTAAATAATTCACCTGTCGAGGTATTTATGATGATTAAAAGATATGATAAGTTAATTAGAAACTATATCCGTTAGTGGGGAAGTTTAGAACAACAAGGTGTAATGCTAATATTAGGGCTAGGTTATTCAGGGTTGATATTAAGAAGCACTTTTTTACACTGAGGGTAATTGAAATCTGGAAGTCCCTCCATAGAAATGTCTGGTGAACTAATGGGTTGACAGCTATTGCAAAAGTGAAATTGGTAGCTTTCCTTTAAGCATAATCCTCTATCAAGGATTATGGTACCAAAGTGGGTAGGTAGAGCAATAATAGAGATTTGCCATGATCTTATTGAATCTATTTTCTCCAAGGGTGAAGTGGCTCATTCCTGTCCAATTTTCCAATCCATTTCCTTCAGAGTTAAATCTGAGCTTTTGTAACAATAGAAACTATCGGGCATGATATGTCGAGAAGTAATATGACTGGTGCGATACTGGCAGGTATCATGTGAGTTGAACATCTACAGTCCTGCTAAACATGGTAGACTCTGAATGATCCTACGTTCAACCTCAGTGGAGCATGCTTAGCATTCCCAAGTTTATTGTTTTTTCACCTATTTCAGAAATTGTGAAATGCACCATCTATTTCCCAGACATCCTTCTCTCCAACCAACAGCAGAAAAAGAAACCAAAAAATGTTTTGTGTTATTTTCTTAAAAGCTTTGGTATGCATATTGGTTGGGGAGGAGGAAATATCAATATTATTGAAGGCAATGCTCTCTGTCTGCCTTGACAGAATATTTGTGTTATATCAATGAGCAAAGAGTTAAGTTACATACTGGATTCTGTAAAGTTACTGACTTAGGTTCTCAGCATGGATTCCCTGGAAATTCAAAAGAGTGATAGCTATGTTTCTACAATAGCTAATTTTAGAGGTGGGTGAGGCTTTGGCTGTGTTTCATTGCCACTGCTGTCCTGTAACTTGTTTGACAGAAATCTTTCAGGAGTTTCTTCTTTTTGTGATCTTTTTTACGGGAAGGCTTGTGTTTATTAATCCAGAGACATAGGTAATGCGCTGGGGGCATGGGTTTAAATGCTGCCATGACAAAATTTCAATTTTATAGAAATCTGGAATTAAAAGTCTAATTATGACCATGAAATCACTGTTGATTGATGGGAAAATCCTAGCTGATTCACTAATGGCCAATATTTAGGGAAGGAACTATTTATCTGCCATCCTTACCTGCTCTGCCCTCTGGACTCCAGATCCACACAATTTGGCTAACTCTAACTGGCATCTGAACAATTAGGGTGGGCACTAAATGTTGGTCTAGCCAGCAATGCCCAGACCTAGAGAATAAAACAAACCAACAGATTGCATGGATACTTATGGTAGAAGAAGTCCCAAAAGGGAGCATGATGTTAAGTTGCACCAGGTATACATAAAGCATGCTCACTGATCCAACCATTCACCTCTATTTCAGTTGCTCCAATTTCTTTTGTTGTTTTCGACTTTTGCTAATGGAATGTGAAGATTTAGAGCGACAGCAGGAAAAGGGAGTTACGGTAGAATGTCAGCCCTGATCTTATTAAATGGCGAAGCAGACTTTGGAAAATGTATGGCTGACTCCTGCTTCTTTTTATATATTATCCTGTTTGACAATCCCGTTTGGGGTGTTATTGTTTTTGTTTAGAGCATTGTTGTTTCTGCTGCTTTGTCAGGTCAGGAGTTTTACTGTTTCTTGTTTTATTGATCTGCTTTAAAACCTGTTCAGACGGTCTTACTGAATCTTCAATGATCATTTGTGAATAAACTAAATATATGGTAGGTTATCTTAATACGTTTGTTCCAGCAGTAATGCTGCAGCCAAATGTGATAGAGCATTATCGCAAAATATTGGTACGATTTTTCAGAAGCAGGCTTATAACTAATATGATATTATATCCAGAATGTTAAAACTTCGGGCCACAACCACAAACATCTCTGATGTCACACTGTTACAGCATAGTTGTTATCACTTCGTGCTCATGGAATCATTTTCCCTGTGACTCGCTCAGCAATCCTGCTCCTAACGTGCTGTGTTTTTCCAGCACCACCCTCTCAATTCCATAGGAAGCCAGTTTTTGTGTCTGCATGTATTTAGTCAGGTCATAATCGGACTGGACTACGTAGATGTAATTCTGTCTCTGTTCTAAAGTGTTATGGTATGCTCTTTGCTGTATTTTTATGATAAATATCGATGTAAACTGCCTATGTAAACTTGTTATACTCTTGATTACACTGTCAGATGTGGTACAGTGTCACTGTGTTGTAAGGTTACTGGATCCAATGCTGCTCCAGAGTACTGATTGTAAGAATATAGGCTGACACCAATGCAGTACTGAGGGAGTTCAGTGCTGTTGGAAGTGGGAACTTTTGAATGAGATATAAAATTAAGACCCGTGTCGGCCCTTTCAAACGGATATAAAAGGCTTCATAGACCTATCTGAAGAAGAGCAAATGTCCGTGACTAATATTTGTGTTTTCAGTCAACATTACTCTAAAACATTTCAATGATCTGGACGATGTTGCCATTCGTGGGATCTTGCTCTTCTTAGATTCCCACAGTGTGGAAACAGGCCCTTTGGCCCAACATTCCCCTACATTTTACCCCTGCACCTAAGACTACGAGCAACTTAACAAGGCCAATTCACCTGACCTGCACATCTTTGGACTGTGGGAGGAAACCGGAGCACCCGGAGGAAACCCACGCAGACATGGTGAGAATGTGCAAACTCCACACAGACAGTTGCCCGAGGCGGGAATTGAACCCAGGTCCCTGGTGCTGTGAGGCTAACCACTGAGCCACTATGGTACGGATGTGAAAAGCCCTTGAGATATGCAGGTATCTTAATTCAGTCAATGGTGATGCAGTGCCTTCACTGGTGGGAGATGAAATTACTGTGCGATAAGTTTATATAAACAGTTCCCATTATAAATGCTACCCTTTGCATTCTGTAGTGCAGGAAGTATCTGCAGACGTAAGGATTTAATTTATTACCATATATACAGCGTACCGCACAGAGTTTATTTTAGTGATTGGAGGTAGTTTCTTTCTTCTAAAACCCCGTTTCGCACACGGTCTCCGCACACCGCGAACAGGAGCCCTTATTCAGAGCAGACTGCTCGGCAGGCACACTCCTGGGTTAAGAAAATTTCTACAGAGGTCATTTCATTATGAATGCGACACACACACACACACAGACGCTTCTCCTCTCACTGAACTGCAACATGTCAGGAGCCGCGGTCCCTGCTCTAGTTAGCACTGTGTGTGTGTCTGTTTATGGGTGTGTGTAGGTATGGGTGCCTGTGTATGTGTCTATGTGTGTGGGTGCGTCTGTTTGTGGGTAGTGTTGGTGTGGATTTCTGTGGGATGTGTGCCCGTGGGGAGTGTGTGCGTGTGTCTGTGGGTGTGTGTGTGGATGTGTGTGTGGGTGGGTATGTCTAGGTGTGTGGGTGTGCCTGGGTGTGTGTCTGTGGGGTGTGTGTCTGTGTGTATGTGTCTGTGGGGTGCGTGTGTGTCTATGTATGTGTGTGTGTGTGTGGGGGGGGGTACCTGCGTGTGTGTGTATGCTTGAGTGTGTCTGTGGGATGTGTGGTGTGCCGTGTGTGTGTGTCTGTGGGGTGTGTGTGTGTGTCTGTAGGGTGTGTATGTGGGTGGGTGGATGGGTGTGTGTGTGTGTGTGTGGGGGGGGGGGTGGTGTAACTCTATCTTTGCCCTTTCTACCACCGCAGGTGGCACACTGTCTCCCAGTCTGTGGTTAGCACTGGCCTCCCACTCATGAATAGTACGATAGATTACCTTCAACAGGCGCCAAAACACTCTCCCGACAAAAGATCCTTGTTAAACTCATCTGAGGCTATTTGTTCCCAAATCGTACAGAATGCCTTAAATCCCTCCGCCGTGTTATAAATGTTTCTGCAATATTGTAGACGCATCTGAAAAGGTTCTGGCAAATCAACTGGGAATGAGGATGAGCGAGCGGCCGAAATATCCACATCTGACAAATAATTCAGTGTAATATTTGTCTATTGGCGTTTCAGGTAAAATCCGTCTATATCTAAAGGGAGCAAATGTGGCCAGATCGTTAAAATCAGGCGCGCATGGTCTCATTAATCCTGTGCACAAACAAACCCAATTTCACAGCGATAATTCTGATGGGACAATTTTACTCGGTTCATGTCAGTATCTTTGCAATACCCAGCTGAAAAATGTGTTGCTGGAAAAGCGCCGCAGGTCAGGCAGCATCCAAGGAGCAGGAGAATCGTCGTTTCGGACATAAGCCCTTCTTCAGCCCTTCTGATCCCTGAAACGTTGATTCTCCTGCTCCTTGGATGCTGACTGACCTGCGGCGCTTTTCCAGCAACACATTTTTCAGCTGTGATCTCCAGCATCTGCTGTCCTCACTCTCTCCTCTTTGCAATACAGCCCATTTTTCTTTCTAGGTAAATATCACATCAGCGACCAGGAATATTACTGACAAGTTGGCTTTGTTTGCTCCGATTTGTACTCAAATTCCACATTGTTCTGACATGAGAACTAGCTGATGTGATCACGCACTCCGGAGACACGCGTGTTGCCGTGGCAAAGGTATTGAGTGGATAAAGGTTAAAATCAATCGAAGGCTCTCAATGTCTCTTTGGCGGCTGGGGGTGGGGGGTGGGCGGAGGGGTCCCTGAGCTGACTGGGTGACATGTGTCCAGTGGTGGTGCTTGGGAGGTGGATCCCAGTGAATGTTTGCTTTTCCTTGAGCAGCTAAACCCTGTCAGCAATAAGCCAATGAATTGTTCACTTTGCTGCTGGGTGCACCGGGAAGAGGCAGCGGATACCCGCAGGAGCAGCACTGTCAGTGGGACAGCACACAGAGAGAGAGAGAAACCAGCCCCGCTCCAAGCTCACCACCACCGCCCCCCCACCCCCCCAACCTTGGCTGGTTGTGGCGCCGGGTTAGCGGGACGCCGAGCGGGGAGAGAACCGGGATGTGCAGCGAGCAGCAGTCCCAGGGATGAGCGGCTGTGGCTGGAAGGTGTGTGTACCAGGGAGGGAGCTTCTCTGCTGCTAAACGTTGTGGTGGTGGGGGGGTGCCTGTGAGACCGGAACTGGAGTTCACACCTGATCGATGTGATTCGAAGCTGCTTCTGCTGCTGCTGCTGGGGGTCGCTGGATTTGTGACCGAGAGATTTCACTGAAGATGCTGTTTCATTTCGCCAGCACTCTGGCAAACCGCCCAAACTCCCGCAGCGGTTCACCGGCTGGCTTCTTTCTGGTGTTTCTTTCCCAGATCAGCGTCTCCCGGTCTCTCCTAACAGGTAAGGAATTCCTAGCTCAGGTCTGGTTCGCCGGTTTTAATGAAAGGCTGCCAAATTAGGTGCTCACGACGCTGTCTTTTTTTTAAATATTTAGGCTCCGTGGCCAGCTGTGAGAACGAAGGCGCTGTGATAGAAATCCCAAGAATTACAGACAACCCGTGCATCTCCTGTCAGTGTTTGGTAAGAGCACTTTCACCTGAACACTGAGGTGGAAGGAGCAAAGCGCCCGGTTTGAAATCCAAATAGTGACACCAAAAGCCACGTTTAGTGTCGCGAGTGGTTCAGGTCGTTAGGGTGACGGCTAACATTCCGGTGAAATGTTTGTAATTCGTTAGGCACCTCAGAGAGTGCATGCAGTTTGTATTTGGAATAGAACAGAAACCCACCCAAAGATGCGCCGTTGGAAGCATCAATGTCTCAGTCCTTAAGCTCGGGGAGCACTGAGGAGACAAACACAGATCCATCGCTAATGCCATGCGGAACAGTGACTTAAAATATGCTTTCCGGAAAGGATCACAGCTCAAGTTAAACGGATTTTAAATTAACGTGTTCTTTTTTTTCATTCTGCTAAGATTGAAAAATTGAGACCGGCACTAGGACCCCGTGGCTGTCATCAGTCGGGCTTCCCGGCTTCTGTGCACAGCCACATCCCACATCCCATCCCGCGGCTGCTCGGCCCGATCACAGAATGTTAGCCCGGGGGAGGCTGGGCCCGTCCAGTTGTGTTAAGAATGGGAGGGCTGTTGCGGTTTTGCCTGACTCCTGACACATACGTATGCACGCACAACTCCCCATATACACATCCATCCACCCACCCACACACTCAGTCACAGACACACACATTTACAGGTTAACTTCCCCCAGCGGAAATCTCTGCCCTCTGTCAACCACTGCCGGTCACCCACGCATTGCAGTTTGCTTTTCTGCAGCCTGCACTCAATTTAATTCGCTGCTTATTACCTGCAGCCAGCTCATGTCCGTCCATATGTTCGGGACTCTTGCATTCCAACAAAAAAAATCCATATATCATTCTTGATTTCAATGTGCAAACTCAAATTCAACATTTATATCCCTATAAATACAGGACACCTAAACTCGTTCTAGTGTTGATGTTAATATGGTGAGTGCAGGTGTTCCCTCTTATGCACTTTATGGATGCATTGTCGTAAATCCATTCACAATTCACAGCTAGAAAGAGGTTATAGTCTCAAAGTCCCGCATCATTTTGCTTCTCTAAGTCAAACCTGCAAGCCTTTGGAAATCTGGAACAAAAACAGGAAACTTTAGCGGCTCAGGCAGTATCCGTGGCAAGAATTAGGCAACGTAATGATTGCGGGAGTTTCCGGGAATGTGGATCATGGGGTGACCATCATTTTGAAAGTAAATCTAGGGAGACCCCAGTGTGGAAGCTGCGCCATCTCGTTGCCCCCCTTTGCCCATCTGTCTAGTGACCTGCAAGGCCCCGGGCCTCACTCGGGACGCTCTGGGCCATCTTTGCTTCCACGGAATTTCACAGGAGCATTGCAGACGGTCCGGCGTCTACCCGGAAATTCGATGAGGGGAGCGGACGGAGTGGAAAGCCTCAGTTCATTTCCACCGCTCCCCAATGCGCAATCCCATCTCTACTGCCTGCCAGGGTTGGCGAGGCAGGGATTTCTCTGCAGACATTGCCCTGTGGGAGACGGTATCTGGTCCGAGAGTTTTACTTGGAAATTAGGGGCGTATTCCCACCACCACCACCATCCCAGTGATTGCACTGAGCTGAGCTGAGGTTGCATCTTATTAAAATTGTCCAGGACGGAAGGAAGGGGCACAGCAAAGTCAGCGCTTGAGGCACGTTGCAAAAAGATAACATTGGGCAGGCAAACAGGACCACAAGCGGTAGACTAACAGTGGAGCAGCGGGCCTTGTCTCTACTGATCCACATTTCCTCAGGTGCCTTGTGTGCTGCAACATTGTAATAGTCAAGTGAGAATTTCTCTCAGAACTGCATCCCATGACAAGTCAGGTTACTCTCCACTGTAGTAAGGGCTGAGCCAGTTTAATTTCTTGTCAATTGTAACAGTGGGGAATTCAGCAATGATAATGCTGTTGAATGGCAACAGGAGATGGTTGATGCTTGTGTGGTGCAAATGTTACTTACTACTTATGAGCCCAAGTCTGGATTTTGTTCAGATCTGGCTGCACATGGACATTGGCTGTTTCAGTGAGGAATTACGAAATAAACCGAACATTACAATCATCAGAAGCATCACATGGGGAATGTAATTAATGAAGCAACTGAAGTTGGTTGGGCATGGGACATAATCCTGAGGCAGTAGGATCCTTGTGGTCAATTGGTAGTGTCTCTATCTCTGAACCAGCAGGCCTGGGTTCAAGTCCCACCTGCTCCAGAGGTATGAAATCACCAGATTTGTGAAATAACATCCTTGAACAAGTTGATGAGGAAAATACTGATCTCTTGATGCTCTTGTGATGCTATCTATAGCACGTCCCCTACCTCTAGGGAAGGAAATAAGTTGTACCCAGAGGGACTGCTGCAGAGATGTCCAAATGACCAACACAGGAATTTCATCTGACTTCAAACAATATAATCTTAGTGACAGTGTAGCAAATAACAATAATTCCAATTCCACATGATGCAACAATTGGCCATCCCTAACTGTCCAGAATAAAGTACATAGTGTTTATATGGACCTTTCTCAACCTCAGGACATCTGGAGGCATGTGCAACCAATGAGATTGTTTCATAGTGTAATCACTGTTCTAATGTAGGAAACATTGACAAGATAGTTTATTGCCTTCTTTTTGCACTGCTTGTAGTGGATTTGTTACAACTTTGTATTTTACTAGGCCATTTTAGAAGGCAGTTAAGAGTCAGTCTCAATCCTATGGTTCTTGAGTCAGAGTGATGATAGCAGATTTCCTTTCCTGAGTAACAGTAATGAGCCGGTTATATTTTTACAATAATCTGACAGTTTCATGGTCACTTCAACTGAGACCAGTTTGTTATTAACAAAATTTTGAAAGTGAATTCTAATTCTGAATTTGTCACAGTAAAACTTAAACTCACATTGTCTGAATTACTGGTTCAGCAATATAATCATTACAGTATCATTTTAAAATCATCTGAATGGATTATTGCCATGTTCAGTTGTACTAATACCTGGCATTTTGATTCCTTCACTGTACAAATTATGCGTGCACTGTCAGTGTTAACCTGCTTCATGATTAGATGCAATCTTTCCAGTGAGTTGCAGATCTTACAGCAGTGCGATCTCCTGGTAGGAGTACCTACAACAGGACAGGAAGAGGATTAGGCAGATCTAAATTGTACTTCTTACTTTGTGTGCTGAGTTTGTTGTAGGTTCCAGGCCTCCGGTTCATTATGGCTACAAGTATGTTGCTTTTTAGATTCTGTTCAGATGGTTGAGGGGATGTAAAATTATTATTTTTTTAATTTGAAGACGACCAAGGAATTGGTAGCCCACCTTTAAGCTGCACTGCCAAATCGGGTCACTTGTCATATTCATGTTTATGTGCATTCTTGGTAGCTCAAAATTTATCACAATTGAATTGAAACGTGTTTGGCTTGTGATTGATGTGATCCTCTATTTTATAACTGTAAACCTTTGGTGCTGAATTTTGTTAATTCGTCTCTCATGTATCCAGAAACTTTATAAGCTACAGTTTATTCCTCATTTAACATGCTCCATAATTTAAAATTTCAATCAAAATTTGTTCTTTTCCCATTTATTTCCTGATTAAGCCTCTTTGCCAGGGATTATTAAGGATCTAACCAACACTGGAATTCACCAAATCCCATCACATTATTCTTCAATTCCTTTTTTGAGCTTCCCTTAAATGCATCTATACTATTCACCTCTATCACTCCTGGATAGTGAGTCCCAAAATTCTCAATACTATCTGCTTAAAAGTGTTTCTCCTGAATACTGGATTTTTTTAGTGGCTGGTTTATATTTATCTCCCCTAGTTTTGATCCTGTGCTAATGGAAATACTTTCTTCCTCAATGCTATCAACCCCTTTCATCATTTTCATAATCATTTTCAGATCAGGCAATTTCTTTACGCGTTAATAGCATCCTGGCCTGTTCAGCTTTTCCTGATTGGTAGTTAAGGAATTATGGTTATACATTTGTTTATGTCATCTCCTGTATCTCTTAATTGAAATTGTTCAAGTGACAAGACTGTAGCATTCTGCTTTCTCCATCATGCAGCAAATTGTAGAAATCTAGTGTTCCCCTTATTGCTTGCTACTGTAGACACTTAGTTACGGTGGTGTGCATGAAAACTGGGGTTTGTAGTTTTTTTGTGGAGTATTTAATACCTTAGTTATGGTGACTGGAGAGTAAACCTGAATGATTCAAAGGCTAAAAATGGTTTAGAATTCCTTGTAAAGGTATTTAACATAACTAAACCAAGCAGATCAGAAGCTCCTAACTTCAGTTTTGGTTTGCACTAAGTTGGAATGATACCTGAGAGGCCACAGCAGCAGTATTGGTCTCAGTACTTATCATAGTTGAGAGAAGAGTAAACAAATCAGAATTCCCATGCTCTCATTGTTCTGCAGTGATTGTTCCTGGACTAGTGTGTTTCATAGTTGAAAATGTGTTGCTGGTTAAAGCACAGCAGGCTAGGCAGCATCCAAGGAATAGGAAATTCGACGTTTCGGGCATAAGCCCTTCATAGTTTGCGAAAACTAATGGGCGGCACGGTGGCACAGTGGTTAGCACTGCTGCCTCACAGCGCCTGTAGACCCGGGTTCAATTCCCGACTCAGGCGACTGACTGTGTGGAGTTTGCACGTTCTCCCCGTGTCTGCATGGGTTTCCTCCGGGTGCTCCGGTTTCCTCCCACAGTCCAAAGATGTGCGGGTCAGGTGAATTGGCCATGCTAAATTGCCCGTAGTGTTAGGTAAGGGATAAATGTAGGGGTATGGGTGGGTTGCACTTCGGCGGGTCGGTGTGGACTTGTTGGGCCGAAGGGCCTGTTTCCACACTGTAAGTCTAATCTAATCTAGTCTAATCTAATCTAATTCCTGTTGAAAGCCACAATGTATTTCTCCTTTTTCACTTTTCTGGGAGTCATAACTTGCCGAAGCGGCCTCTACAGATGAAGAGATTTACTCTTTAAAGAATAGAAGTCTACTGAAGGACATTCATTCAAAGTCATTAGGACTTCCTGTGTTGCTTTCAATGTGTATTTTCCAATGATCCTCCATGGTTCATGTCTTAGAGAAATGTCTATTCTGCATTGTAAAAAACTGCCACTTGAGGGGAAATTTCAATCGAAGTTGCATTCAACCATCAGTCATGAAATAGAAAAAAGAAATTGCAGAAGAGTGGAGTTAAGAAATATCTTAATTCTCAGAGACTTTCCCTCAAGATATCTTTGGAGATTTGGGCTGCATGGTGGCTTAGTGTTCAGCACTGCTGCCTCACAGTGCTACGGTCCTAGGTTTGATTCTTTGGGTGACTGTGTGGCGTTTGCACCCTCTCCCCGTGTCTGCGTGGATTTCCTCTGGTCCTCCAGTTTCCTCCCACAGTCTCAAGATGTGCAGGTTAGGTGAATTGGTCATGCTAAATTGCCCAGTAGTGTCTTGGATGTGCAGTTTAGGTGGATTTAGCCACAGTAAAAATGTGGGATTACAGAATAGAGTGGGGTGGTCTTTGGAGGGTTGGTGCAGATTTGATAGGCTGAGTGGCCTCTTTCTGCACTGTGGAGATTCTCTTCTGCTTCCATATTGCAAGCTTGGCCAGGCACTGCTTACAGTCTGGAGCAAGTGAAGACCCCAGGAAATTCTCCCTGTGTTATTTTAATAGTCCATCTGTGGACTCATATAGACTTACTATGTACTCAAGATGCCCATTGGTCTTTGCATTAATATACAGCTGGTGAGAAAAAAATCAGCTGCTACTTACGCCACCCATTCAATTTTATATCCTATTGATTTTAATAAAGTGTGTAAAATAACACTGCTGGTGATTTTGTGCTGTTGCTCGTTAACAATTTCAGCCTGTCATCCCATGTTATCTGGAGTTTCCATGGAGATAAGAAGACTTGCAACTCTCTACTGCCTATCTCAACCTCAGGACATCCAAAAGTGCTTTATAGCCAATGAAGTACTTTGGTTTTGAAGTCACTGCGATAATATCGGAAATCAGTGGGAGGCTGTGCTGCAGAAGCAAAACCTTTGTGGTGATGTGACCGTGGTGCTCTTTCAGTTTGATTGCAGAAAAGAATTTTCAATATATGATATGGACTGCTGTGTTTTCTCTTTCTGTTACATACTCAATAAGTTCATGTCACTGTAGGTTGAAGAGGCCAGTAACCTGTTGTCTGATGAGTAGGGTGTGAACTCACATGGACCTGAAAGCCCTTACTGGGAGATCTGAACTGGAGGGATTAACACTATATCTGGATTACTACTGCTGAGAAATCAAGTGAATCTAATTCGCTTGATATAGCTAGGATCTACAGTAGCAGCTAGCTTCCTTTATAGTGTAATCGCGAACACTCCATTTTAGACTACTTTCTTTGACTGTGCTTGTGTTGAAAGTTAATGTGGATTTCCTGTTCTGTTTACACTAAAATTCATCCAAAGCCCTGCCATTTATAAAAAGATTCATTCTGGCAGCTTGTCCCGTTTAAATGGATTGCAGCTCTGCTGTTAGTGAATTACGAACAAATGTTTATCAACACAGATTGCAACCTGGTCGTCCAATTTTTGGGGGGAAGCTCGGTTCCTGTTTGGATGAATAAACAAAGTTGCCTGTTTAGTTGCAATCTGTGCACAATTACAGCCAATTTTATGCAGAGGACTCTTGCCAAATCAAGACTAGATTGAGATTTTCCAAAGCAATTTCATTTTGTAGCTGGCAAGAAAGGAAGGTGTCATCAGCTCAGCCTGGTGCCAGTCCCAGGATTAAAGAACAGCATGTAACATAGGGCACTTCCCAATCATTCAGGTGTTTGCAGTCTTTAGTTGCCAGGTCTCTCCAGCATCTTTTTTATGTATTCATTTGTGGGATGTGGCCATGTTGGCCGGCCTACACTTATTGTCCATACCTAGGTATCCTTAAGAAAGTGGCGGTGAGTTACCTTCTTGAATCACTGCAGTCCACCTGCTGTGGGTTAACCCACAATGCCCTTAGGGAGGGAATTCCAGGATTTTGACCCAGTGACGGTGAAGGAATGGTATTATATTTCCAAGTCAAGATGGCGATTGGCTTGGACAGGAACTTGAAGCTGGTGATGTTCTCACGTATTCACTGCACTTTTCCTTCTGGGTGGAAGTGGCCATGGGTTTGGAAGGTGCTGTCTAAAGATCTTTGGTGAATTTCTGCAGTGCATCTTGCAGATAGTCCACACTACTGTTACTGCGTGTCCATGGTGGAGGGAGTGGATGTCTGTGGACGTAGTGTCAATCAAGCAGGCTGCTTTGTCATGGATGGTGTCAAGCTTTCTGAGTGTTGTTGGGGCTGCACTCACCTAGGCAAGTGGGGAGTAAACCATCACACTCCTGACTTGTGCCTTGCAGATAATGAATAGGAGATGAGTTATTTGTTGCAGTATTCCTAGCCTCTGATCTCCTTTTGTAGCCACTGTGTTTATGTGTTTATCTCAAGGCTCATATTAGGCGTGTGAGGGGGTATTGACCAGTTATCCAGATGGTTGCAGCTCCAAGAACCCTCAACACCACGTACAGGGGAGCAGGTAACTGGATGAGCATCTGAGCTCAGTATCAGTGTCTGCAGACATCCAACATTACCACCACATACTGTGTATATCGACACATCCCTCCTCAGTGAATTTCGCCACCATGAAGGATCAGGCCAGTAGGCAGATGGGAACATGACACTTACAATCTTACCTCGAAGTCACACCTCATTCTGACCTAGCCACAAATGGGCATTCGTTTACTGTTGCTGGGTCAATATTTTAAAACTCCTGACCTCACTCTGTCACAAAAATACTGTGGTTATAAAACATAGTAGCAAGAAGGCCCATTGCAGTTTCTGAGACCCACCAGTGTGAGGGAAATTAATGACATCCTTACCAGCAATGCCTATACCTTGAAAATGAATGTTTTAAAAGTCATTGTGAGTGGTGCATTCTAGATGTTACAGCTGTCTCCAAAATGCTTACTTTGTTTAAATGACCACATTTTATCAAGATTTGCACTGAATGACATACAAAACATTGTGTTACAGAATGAACAGGTTTGGTTTCCTAAGTCAGTGATACGATGTTAATAGCCCCAGGATCTTCAGGGGTTGACAGGATGTAACATTGGCAAAGTTAGACAAATGGACTACAGGATACCCAAACTGACCCGTCTCCCAAAGGATAGTGAAGAACACTATCTAACTAACCATATTAGCAGTGCTAACACCAGCGACTGAAGAATTTGAAGGTGATGGTGATGATGTTCCCAAGTATCTGCTGCCTTTGTCCTTCTACATAAAAGTGGTCATGGGTTTGGAAGATGGTGTCTAAGGATTTTTAGTGAATTTCTGCAGTGTATCTTGTAGATAGTACACACTACTGCTACTGAGTGTCAATGGTGGAGGGAGTGGATGCTCAAACTGAACCCTCTCCCAAAGGATAGTGAAGAACATTAGCAAACTTACCATATTATCAGTGCCAATTCCAGCAACTGAAGAATTTTCTGTGGTCACTGGGAGGATTGGAGACATAGAACTAATTTTTGCACTAGGAGAAAGTGAGGACTGCAGATGCTGGAGATCAGAGCTGAAAAGTGTGTTGCTGGAAAAGCGCAGCAGGTCAGGCAGCATCCAAAGAGCAGGAGAATCGACATTTCGGGCATAGGCCCTTCTTCAGGAATGAGGAAGGTGTGTCAAGTAGGCTAAGATAAAAGGTAGGGAGGAGGCACTTCGGGGAGGGGCATTTCCAATTACCTGACTCCAATTACCTGATTCAATTTCCACTGGCTATCGATCTTTTTTTACAAATTACCTGCTCGATATTACTTAAGCCAGCGTGATCACATTTTTAAAAATTCAGAAACTATATTAAATGAAAGCATTGCAGTGGAATAATGCGTATCTCAGCCTAATTACAATTTTCTAACGGAGGATTTCACAGGATGCCTTACACTGACTGACTGCAGCCCTTATCTGCCATTGATACACCCAGTCCAGGTTTCACAACGGTGGAGTTCAGTGATGAACACTAGGAGATTTGCTGACTTTGCATGGCCACTAACTGAACCTGCAATTTAATTACAGCCATGAACTCATCTGCTGGGAGCTGTTGTTTTGAATATTTGTCATTTAGTTTTATGAGGAGAGGAGAAATTAATTAAAATGTCCACTTTTTTTTTGCACTGACAAAGACTTGTCAACGTGATGTCCATATGTGGGCAACACTACCTTTCCTTTTGACCTGCAAAATTCAAAATGGTCCTGGGGTTACATTGATTGTACAGCACTGAAACAGTCCATTCAGTTCAACTGATCCTGTTCCCAAGTAGCCTCATACTTCTTCATCTAACCCCATCAATATAACCTGTATTCCTTTCTGGCTCATTTGTTTATCTAGTTTCCTCATAAATTTATCACTTCATTCACTCCCTTGATAGTGAATTCCACATTCTCACAATTTCCTGGTTAAAAATTATTGGTTTTATTATTTTTGGTCTCCACCGCATAATGAAAACATTTTCTTCACGTTTGCCCTTTCAAACCTTTCATAATTTTCTAAATATCTGTCTAGCCACCCCAAGTGTCCTTTTTTTCTAGGGATCAGCAGGATCCTCTTGATCAGTTCCTTCCTGGAAGCAAGAATATCAGCCTTTTTCAAATACTACCTCACATCTGGTCAGCCAAATATTCCAGGTCCCATAGATGTTGAAGGAAAGATCCTGGAATATGTTGAGCACTTCCTATGCCTTTGTAGCCACCTCTCTCAAAAGACAAGGATATTCGATGCCAGATGAGCTGCACCAGCTCAGCCTTCTGTAATCTATGGCAGCAAGAGTGTGACAACAAAGAACTCTGCAAGTCAGCAAAGCTCCTTGTGTAAAGAACAGTTCACATCACTGAACTCCATTGCTGAGACTTGGACTATATCAATGGCAGATAACAGCATGAGATAAATTTTATTAGCAAAGCTTCCATCCCATCTTCCAGATCCAATAGGAGGACCATCAAACAAACACTGATGTACTTGAAGCCAAGTCCACAAGTACTCAGACAAAGCTCCTGCAAAATCAGATTCAATGAACTAACATTGTGGCCAGATGAAGGAAGAAAAAGAAGCAAGTCCCACACTCCAGATCCCACTGTCTCATGAGATGTCCTGCCCTCTGTGCCAATGGACCTGTGGATTTAGAATTGCTCTTCTAAGTCAAATAAAGAGCCAAGGCAGAAAATGATAATCTTCAATCAATGCAACCTCAAAGTGAAGGATAGCAAATAGCAATGACATGTATGAACAACTTTTCTCAATGAATATAAAATTATCCATGTTTTTCTTACGCTATTTTCAACGTCAAAACTCGCCTTTTCATCATACCCACTTTCAATATGGTTTTCGGAGAGTATGCTGTGCAGTGTGTGAGTTCGAATGTGGAGTCTCACTGAGGGGAGAGAATGCCTTCAACTTGGATGAGAGGTCAACATTATTCCCAATCTTCAGGCTGTTAATTGTATTAACTGGACTAATAGAAGCACCAGAAATAACGCACTAATTTCTCTGGATCTCCTAGTGAGCCAGGCTCTATACTTGGGGTTCAATCCCTGAAAGATTTCCTTGTTCCTAAAACTCTAGGGAAAAAGAAAACAAAGCAAATAGTGTTAGTTTTCCCAGTGATATGAATGCTAGATTTTGTGAGGCTGTAAGTTCAAAAATAATCAGATATATGTGACTCTGATATTCTTAGATCTTTTGGCTGTTTGACCTTGTAAAGACTTTTGATGCAATGTTTAGTAAAACATTCCTTTTTAAGTGTAGCTTACAGGTTTGAATCCATAGAATCTAGTTTATTCTGTACTGGGCAGTGACTAGTCTCCAGTCAGAACTAAGAGCAAATGAACTCATCATTGATGCAACCTAACAGGGAGGTTTTTATTCCAAAGCCATGCACTTGTAATTGGTCTAGCAAGTCTGAACAAGCCCGTGAGCATTCGCTGAATGCTCACCAGTGTCACATGATTCATCGCTTAAAGGTACATTGTCCACACATAACCTACTAGGAGAAAGTGAGGCCTGCAGATGCTGGAGATCACAGTCAAAAAGTGTGGTGCTGGAAAATCACAGCTCTTCAGGCAGCATCCGAGGAGCAGGAAGGATTGACGAAGAGCTTATGCTCGAACCATTGACTGTCCTGTTCCTCAGATGCTGCTTGATCGACTGTGCTTTTTCAGCACCACAGTTTGACACATATAACATACACCAACTATAATTTAGAATGCAACTTGCTTCAGGCGTTGAGGGTCCATTAAAAAACACCCAGTCAACATTGACACATGGGACATGGGTGGAATGCTCAACACTCTGTTTCGGAAGGAATTCCTAGACAGGGAGTCTTTTTGTGAGTTTAGTGGCTCAGTTGGTCAATCATTGGGCAAGGAAATTGGGAGAGAGGTGGACGTAAAGTCTTTAGTTTCCAAACCAGCTGGCAAGTATGGGAACAAAAGGATTCAAGTTCTGGGGCATCTAGTAATAAAGTCAGATTCTCTCATTAAGTTTAGGCCTGACCAGTTTCAGAAAGAATTCTAGACAAAAGGCTGTATTTAGACTAGTAACCTGGACAGTATAGTGCGTTTTCTATTTGATGTGTCTTACAGAATAATAGCCAAATCAATTATACTGAGAAAAAAAGGAATTTACTTTTCACTTTTTTATTTGTTCACTTGCTGTTTAAAAATCATTGCCCTGATGATTTATAATTGACTTTGCCTCACTAAAATGTTAATCTGATTCCTTTCAGGAGTCTGGGTAGCCTCATATGAGAGCCTTTGCAGGTTAAAGATCCAAGTTATTGGAATGCAGTCTTTCATTGTTCTGAGGGGACATTTGATTTGATTTATTATTGTCATATGTACCAAGATACAGTGCAAAGTATTGTTTTGCATGTTTACCGGTTAATCATACCTTACATAAGTACATCAGGGTAAAAGAACAGAATGCAAAATATAATGTTACAGCTACAGGGAAGGTGCAGGGAAAAATCAACTCTACTATAAGATAGGTTCATTTATAAGTCTGATAACAGCAGGGAAAAAGTTGTTTTTAAACCTGTTGTGTGTGTTTTCAACTTCTGTATCTTCTGCCCAATGGAAAAGGGTGGCGGAGAGTATAAGAGCTGAAAATGTGCTGCTGGAAAAGCGTAGCAGGTCAGGCAGCATCCAAGGAACAGGAGAATCGACATTTCGGGCATGAGCCCTTCTTCGGGCTCATGCCTAAAATGTCGATTCTCCTGTTCCTTGGATGCTGCCTGACCTGCTGCGCTTTTCCAGCAGCACATTTTCAGCTCTGATCTCCAGCATCTGCAGTCCTCACTTTCTCCCGGCGGAGAGTATAACCAAGGTGTGAGAGGTATTTGATTATATTGGTTGCTTTCCCAAAGCATCAGGAAGTATAGATGGAGTCAATTGAAGGAAGGCTGGTTTTTGTGATGGACTGGGCTATATTCACAACTCTCTGTAATTTCTTGTGATTCTAGGGCAGAGCAGTTACCATACAAAGCTATGTTGCATCCAGTAGGATACTTTCTATGGTGCACCTATAAAAATTGGTAAGCGTCATTGTGGACATGCCAAATTTCCTTAGGTTTCTGAAGTAGTTGAGCCATTGGTGTGCTTTCTTGCTTGTAGCTTCAACATTTTTGGACCAGCATAGGTCGTTGGTGATATTTACTCCTAGGAACTTGAAACTCTCGACCGCCTCCACCTGAGGACATTTGCCACAGGCAGAGATGCGTCTTCCTGAAGTTGATCACCATCTCCTTTAGTTCGCTGATATTGAGGGAGAGATTGTTAACTTACCATGACACTAAGCTCTCTACTTCTTTACTGTACTCTGTCTCTTTGTTGTTTGCAATCCGACTCACTATAGTGGTGTCATAGCAAATTTTTAAATGGAGTTTGGGCTGAGTTTGGCCACACAGTTGTGAGTGCTCAAGGAATATAGTAAGGGGTTGAGTATGTCTCCTTGCAGGATACCGGTGTTGAGGATTATTGTGGAGGAGGTGTTGTCTCATATCCTTACTGATTGTGGCCTGTGGGTCAGGAAGCTGAGGATCCCGTTGCAGAGATGGGAGCAGAGTCCCTGGTCTCAGAGTTTAGAGATGGGAATGATTGGAATTATGGTTTTGAAATTGGAGGCTAAAGTGAATAAGTAGGAGTCTTATGTAGGCATCCAGCTGTTTCAGGGATGAGTGTAGGGCCAGGGAAATAGCATCTGCCATGAACCTATTGTCCTCATAAGCTAGATATCAGGCAGTAGGAGTAAATTCCTGATCACAGGGTACTTAGCATCCATTTACAGAAAGATCAGTAATGCCGAGTTCTGTGCAGAAACTATACTGAAGATTCCACATCCAGTCCCAATAATTGAGGAATCCCTAGATTCCAGGCTCAGAGCTCTCTGTCTCAAAAGCCCATTCACTACAATTGTCATCACTAGTTCACTCGCTTGTTTGAAATATCCTTTTGAACTATAACTTAATGTTTTGAATATTTCTGTGACACTTCTATTATCTTTTTTTAGTTGCAATAATAAAAGTAAATTTGCATTGAACTTGATAGGACACAAAGGATTCTATGAGAGAGATGCACAAAATTACAGGTCATGTTTAAATGAACGAATGATTGAGGAAGATGGTTGTTGAGTGACATGGGAATAGTCGAGAACTCACCAAGGTTTCCCCAGGCCGTGTGATTTATATTGCATCTTCAGAGGCAGAAAACATCCAGAGAAGGTCTTTCATTGAAACATTTTTGTGTTTTTAACAGAGAGTAGTACCTCTCTGCTCTCTTGGGATTGAATGAACCCATCACCCCACCAGATTTCATCAGGATCTTTGCCAGTTGTGAAAGAGGACTAATGTATGCAGCAACAGAAACCAGCTGTTAGCTTATCGTTCAATGCCCAGTGTGACTTGAACTGAATAATTTCCACTTAGAGATGTCAGGGCTGTTGGCTTCAGACCAGCTTAGTGATTTGCTGCTGGCACAGTAGGTGCTTTGTTCTGTAAGATTAGCTTCCTTCAGGTTTTCTTTTGGAAATATTACTTGTGCTCATGGAGTTGAGTGATATTGTAACCAGGGAACGAAATATTGTGCATTTCAAGAGGCTCAGCATCATGGCAGCAGCTTACAGCGTACAGCGCCTTCTGCTATTGCACACCACCACAACTAAACCCACCCCCCACTAAGAACAGCACTGCGTCACCCAGTGATACCTTGCATTCACTGATCCTGTCGTGGTTGTATGAGGGGGCCAAGTGAACAGAATGTCTTTGCTCTTGCCATCATTATCCACAAACACTTATGCCAAGATTGCCCAGATTCATTTCACAATCAGCAAAGAGAGAACTATGATCATTGTTGAAGATAGCTAAGGAATATCATTCCAAATCTAAACTCTTTCATTCATGAAACAAATGTCCCCATCATTGGCACCCCTGATGCCTTAAAGTTAAAATTCTCATCATTGTTGATGAAGTGCCGCAATCTCTGAGAGTCAAGACTGAATGAGCACTGTGGTATTGGAGGGTTAGGACTGAGGAAGTGTCAGCGACCCAGTACTATGGGGAGGGGGAGCTGCACTGTCAGAGGGCACGATATATCTGCCCTTTCAGGTTGGCACAAAAATACGCCAGTCACTTCTTAAGGAATTGCAAGGGGATTCTCTCAATATTTACTTCTTAACCAAAATCACTGAAAACAACAGATTATTTCATCATTATCATATTGCTACTCTTGGGATCTTTCTATGAAGTAGTTGTCTGCCATTTTTTGTACATTAAACAGAGACTTCACTTTGGAAGTATTTTGTTATCCAGTATAGGTGTTATATAAGTACAAATCCCTTTATTGTCATCAGTGTTACCATTCTTTGTAACAATGCAGCTAGAAATTTTCACCCTTTCTCTGACAGATTTTTTTCTGGGAAGCTCAGCTCACCAAGTTGCTGTGTTTATTTGGAGCAATAACTTGTATTTGTCACAGGCACGAGACAGTAAACAATTTCTGTTCAAACTCAGTTCCTTGCGCCAAAACATTTAATCAAAATGATGGAGGGGATTTGTTGCTCAGAGTGCTAATCCATGTGAGCTGATTGTTACTGGACTCTAGAGTCAGATAATTTTTTCAAAACATTTCTCAAAAGACTGACTAAAATATTCCACGTGGACCTTAACATAGCAGAGCCCCTCTGGGCACTGTTTAAGCAAAGAGTTGTAGATTTGAACCCCTACAAAGCACTGGGAGTCAAACTGCCAATTCCAAATCTCTGCCAGACTATTTCATTCTTAAATCTTTACTTAACGTCTCTTTGTCCACTGCTGGAGACTTGCCAACTGATGTCAATCGAAGACTGCATTGCTTGGAGTGTTCCTCAGAGGCCAGTCAAATCGGGAGGGCAATTGGCAATATGGGGAAATGTCAACCAGTAAGCTTATGTATTTTGCTGCCTTTTCCACTTAAACTTGGTATAATCAAATAATTAGAAAAGGCCAATTGCATGTTTGGAAGTCTCTTTCTGTTAGTCCAAACACTGAGAGCTAGAGGGGAGGGAAGGCTTTCTATAACTAAATGTTGAATCTGGTCTTGATAAACAGATTTATGATTCTGTTACATGAAGAAAACAGGAAATCTTCCCCGAAGGTAAAATGCATGAACAAAATGAAGATTTAACATACTTATGATGGGTCCCGTGATGCAGAAAGGACTGAATGTGATTTACCATCAATGAAACCTTGCGGGAAGCACTCACCTCCCTGCCTCCAATCCTGCCTCTGTTATCCCGGGATATAACAATAGATTCTCCATATGGAGGGACATGTTTACTGATGGATTTGCTACAATAAGACAATATGGTTGTTGTATCACAATAATTGAGAACAGCTTCATCTTGTATTAATGAATTCTCAGTCCTCTGCTGTACGTGTGTGTGTGTGTGTGTGTGTGTGTGAGTGAGAGAGAGAGGGAGAGTGTGAGATTGACTACTAGTTGTGAGTGAGGATGAATGTAAGTGCACTTGTTGATATGCTTATGTGACTGTATTCGTTTGCGTGAGTTCACGTTTGTGTGTGCCTGTGTGTATGTGCACATGCATGTTTGCATTTGAATGTGTGTGAGTCTGTGTATGAATGTTATATTCTGTCCTTTCTAATCCTCATTCTGCTGTGTAAACTGTGACAATTTAGATTGTTTCCAATGATTGTTGCTTTGAATTAAAGGGTGTAGAGATAAGATTAAATGAAAAAGGTTTAGAATCGAGAATAGGAGGAACTGCTTTTACACAAAGAATTATATGAGTCTGTAAAAAAAGAACCATTAAAACAGAGGCTATTTAAGAATGGGTTTGACAGGTGGATGAAGAAAAAGGTGATAAAGGAGGAAGGAAACAGTACCTCTGTGGAGGAAAAACACCAGCCCGTTTTCCTGTAGTGATTCTGAATAAAATGGAAAGTTGGGTAATTAATGCTTGCTTATCCAGCCAAGCATGTTTAGGCTATCAGTCCCTGGCTCCTAATTCCTTCAGCAGGGTTTCTGTTTCCAGGAGCAGGCAGGCACGCTGCCAATATAATGAAAGGACAGCCTTCACCCAGCAGGATTTTCACCCATTTAAAAAAAAAATTGGAAATACTTTAAGCAACATTGACAACGATTATTGAAAGTTAAATGTCATGACATGGTTTATTTACAGCCAAAGACTTTGAGCTGAAGGAATGCTTTTCTTCTTTTTAATTAGCTCAGTATCTTGCAGTTTATTTTCTGATCAATTAGCCTCTATGAAAAGCAGTCACCAAGGTATTGAACCCTGGTTGCTATGTTCAGATATTTTAATTTGTGACTTGGTTTTAAAATTTCTATTTAACCCTGTATATGGGAAGCAGTGGCATAGCAGTGATGTCATTGGATTGGTTATCTGGCATCCAGTATGTAGGTTTGAATTCTACCACACAGATGGTCAAATTTGAATTCAATAAAATTTGGAGGTAAAAGTTATGTGTGACAATTGTTAATTGTTGTATGATGCATTAAAGTACATTAGGGAAGGAAATCTCCATCATTACCTAGTTTAGTTACCATGTGACTATACACCCATGGAAAAGTGGTTGGCTGTCAACTACCCTCTTGCGGTGGAGATTAGAACTAAGACCTACAAATATATAAACACGACAGTCACTAATAAATTCAATCGGGCATTCAGGAGAAAGTTCTTGACTCAGAGTGGTGAGATTGTGGACCCCGTTTCCACAGACAGTAGTTCAGTTGAATTGCGTGGATGCATCAATAGGAGACTGGGCAAACATATGAGGGGAAAAAGGAGTGGGATAATGTGGTGATAATGTTCTACAAGGAAGGATAAAAAGTGATTTATGTGCATCACGAACATTTGGTTGGGCCAAATGTCCTGTTTCTACAGTAGGTTTTAAAGAATATTCCACTCAACCCTGTCCTAGGCACAGTTACCTCATGCCTGAAGTAAGGACTCAGGAGAGGGTGGAGGTGAAGACGTCATTACGTTTTATCCTGCTGATTACCAGGGATTCCCGGAATGCTGAAGTTAAACAATGGCACTCATTTTGAGATTGTCCAATTCCCCCCACCACTGATTTAGAATGTCCTTGCAAAGAAAACAGTTTCACTGTACTGATGTTATTAAATCCTTTTCTCATTTTATACAAGCTGAATCACCCAATCCTCACAACCTTCACAGAACGTGCATTCATGAATAGTTTTTATGGTTTGTGTTTCTTGAGTGTTATTACCCTTCTTTCTTGCTGGCAGGGATTCATGTTAATGTCCAGATCCATCTGTCAGTTGAACTAGCCCACAGGCTGCAGTTTTGGCACCATAGCTAAAAGCGATCTGATGTTTGTCCAACACAGGAGCCACTAACTGGTAGTCCTGATGGCCTATTTTGTTTTCCAAAGTTCATTAACCAACCCTAAATGAAATCACAATTGAGTTAAGAACCTGTTGTGGTTCTGTTCGCCGAGCTGGAAGTTTTTGTTGCAAACGTTTCGTCCCCTGGCTAGGAGACATCATCAGTACTCTGGAGCCTCCTGCGAAGCCCTTCTTTGATGTTTCTTCCGGTATTTATAGTGGTCTGTCCTTGCCGCTTCCGGGTGTCAGTTTCAGCTGTCCGCTGTAGTGGTTGGTATATTGGGTCCACTACAGCGGACAGCTGAAACTGACGCCCGGAAGCGGCAAGGACAGACCACTATAAATACCGGACGAAACATCAAAGAAGCGCTTCACAGGAGGCTCCAGAGTACTGATGATGTCTCCTAGCCAGGGGACGAAACGTTTGCAACAAAAACTTCCAGCTCGGCGAACAGAACCACAACAACGAGCACCCGAGCTACAAATCTTCGCACAAACCTTGAGTTAAGAACCTTTCTTACCTAAATGACACAGTGACAATAGGACAACTATGTTTATTCAGAAAATCCCGTATTAAGATTTTCTCAGATAAGCTGTGCAGTGAGATTAACTAGCCGAGAGACATGAATTTAAAGCAACCATCAAACCATTTCCTCAGAAGGTTAAAGGTCATGAACCAAACAATGCAAACTTGTGGCAGTTTTGTTTTAATTTACAAGAAAGAATAACTTCACTCTCAATCCATTTTATTAGCAAGTGATGAATCATGACTGTTATTCTTCATTAATACGAGTCTGGTATTAATATGCAGTCCTCAATCTGCAGCATGGTTCATTATTACATTAATCATTGGTTTTGCATTGATGAAACATGTGATTGGAGCTTGCTGTATAACATATAATTATTGAATTCCGTCTCTCTCATGACCACTTCATTAACTGAATTTGACACAGATGTTACTCAACTTTTATTGATTTCATGAAAGATAGAATGCAGAATTGCAAACCTAAATATAGGTTTATGCCATCACAAAGGAATTTGGTTCAACCTTATATTGCAGTTTATGGCAGATCAAGGTTGAAATTTATTAACTCGACTGCAGATGTCTTAAACACTAGGCAATAAAAAATATGAATGTGAGTTTTATACTTGATACCTCGGACAATGGAGGAAGTTACACTTGACCATTCTTGGAACCTAAATAACTTATTCCTCCTTCACCTCTTTGTTGAGAAACCAACATGGGAGAGAGTGTGTCTTGAATTGACCACAGGATCTACAGGAATTGATAGTTCTAGATTTCCATGTTATTTAACCCTTTAAGCCCCACTATTATGCTGGGGAAGATGTGCTACAGGCCAATAATCTGATATGAATGACTCCCATTAACCCACTACTCATATCTGATTCCCTCTTAATTGGGCTTATTTGAGAATTATCAGAAAGAAGATTAAACACTATTGGAATGGGATTTTCAGGGTTGGACTTCCACAGAAATTGCAACATTTAAATAGATGTTGCTGATGGAAATTGAAGTCCACTGTTGTGTCTAGGTTTGAACATCACAACCGGAGTATATTAATTGCAAGTGAAATTTATGTAACTCTAATCTAAATCATTCATATGCAAGTTAACTTGCAAGAAACAAAATGCTGTCGATATGCTGATAGGTTGGGGGAAGAATTATGTGGAGTATAAATACCAGCATGGACCCATTAGGCTGAATGGCCTATTTCTGCATGGTAAATGTGTGTATAAACACTGGCACCGTGCCATGCTTATACTATAGTTATACTGGATGTTCCAGGAAAATCAAGCCAATAACTCAGAAAAGATCAATCTCTATTCTCAGAGATTTTCATTGGAATTGTTGGTTTTGATAGTTTCCTTGCACTATTAATTATTTTTCTATACATGTAACAGCTTATAAACAGTGGAAATATGCTGTCCTGTTCATTGTCAATTATTCTTTTTTTTCAACTCACAGAACAAAGAAGTCAGATGTACGAGAGAGAAATGTCCCGTGCTGCCAAAAGACTGTGCTCTCGTTATCAAACAGCGAGGAGGTTGTTGTGAAAAATGCAAAGGTGCTTTAACATTTCCTCCTTTTCAACTTTTGACAACTGTTTCAGATCGTGTGCAGTCACAATATTATTCATTGTAGTTCTGACTCTCTCCATCAGAAGGCTTGTATTGCTACAGCTGACAACATGCTGCAGTAATGGTTGTTATTTTTCAAGAACTTGCAATGTTCTATTCAGTTTCCCCTACCCTGCTCAGTATTAACAGCATTAGTCAACCTGGGCTGATTACAACTCTGACTTAACTTTTCATCGTTCCAGATCATTGACCATTATCGGGACTAAAATTTATTCCTACTTGCTTCTTCCTACTCTCCTCAATTCTTAAGGATACTGTCTTTGCCATGAGCCCAGAATTGCCTGGTAACTTGTCCCAGTGGACAGTCAATCCCTGAGTTCCTGCTGAATATCAGCACAGAAGATATAAAACAAGCACTAATTACTCTGCCATGCACAGACACACATGCACAAATGTACTCTCATACAGTTGTGTAGAATCACGCACTCCTATATACACAATTCCCAATAGGATAGCAAAATGTGAAATCCCTGATAATTCATCTCTGAAACCAGAGCTATGGAAATTATTTGAGATGCCTGGGTGTGATCCCTGCACTTGGAACAGGCCATGCAGGGATTATGGCAGAATCCTTCTGGACTTAACGCTAACACATTGTGGGGAGCTTTACCCAGGGATACACTGTGTTACACTGATTTTTCTGTTGCTCCCACCTCCCCCTCCCTTTGCCTTCTCCTTCAGTTGGAAGAGCTCCACCAGCAGGGCTGTGAAACTGTTCAAGTTTTCAGAGAACCTGAGGCAAAATCTGCCAGATCTGTTCTGGTTATAAATTTTACAGTTCATTGGGGATTTCCAGATAAGAGTGCAACCCCTTCACTCACTGGACCAAGTATCTTATACAGTTGTTGGATGCCAGGTTCCTAACAAACATTTATGGCAACAAAGAATCAGTATCAATCAGGTGTTTTCTCATTTTCTGTTTATGTTTCAAATTGTCAGACCAAACTTCTTTTGCAGTCATGATTCACGAAGTCAAATGATGTTAAGTGAACTGTTTTGTGTTTGAATCATAGAATCCCTACAGTGCAGATAGAGGCCATTGAGCCCATTGGGCCTTCAAAGACTATCCCAACCAGGGCAATTTAGCATGGCCAATCCACTTCACCCATACATTTTTGGATTGTAGGAGGAAACTAGAGCACCCAATAGAAACAGGGAGATCATACATACCCACCCAAGGCTGGAATCAAACCTGTGCCCCTGGCATTGTGAGACAGCAGTGCTAATCACTGAGCCACTGTGCTGCCCCATCAGAGGATTCTATAAGAACAAATACCTTCCTTACTTCCTGTGTTTCCGTCAAACCATACTCTAAACCATATCTGCCTCTTCCATCACAGTTCACTTCTTAGCACTCAAAATATTTGCATGATATACAAAATCCCTTGGGACATAGAGTTAAAATTCAGAAATAAGCAGAGAAAATGAAACCTTTGAATCATATAACACAGAGGGAGGCAACTCAGCCTACCATATCTTTCCCTAGTCTTTGATAGAGCTGCGTACTTAGTTTTACTCCTCTACTCTTTCCCATCACAAAATTAGGTGGATCCTTTTTGAAAACTCCTACTGAATTTACTACCATGTTCCTTTTGGCCAGAGCATTCCAGTTCATAACAACTCATGAAAACAATTCTCCTCATGTTTCATTTGTTTCTTTTACTGATTATCTAAATCTCTATCCTCTGGTTACTGATCTTCCTGCCAGTGGAAACATTTCTCCTTATTAAATTTATCAAACCCCTCCACGATTTTGAATACCTATTAAATTTCCCCTTAACTTTCTCTGTTATAAGAACAGAGCTGCTACAGCTGCTACATTCTGTCCATGGCACAACAGTAGGTAGAAAGACAAGTTGCAAGAGGGATTTAAACAGTTTACAAAGAGATATTGATAGGTTAAGTAAGTGGGCAACAAGTTGGAAAATATAGAATACTGTGGGAAATGTGAAGTTTCTCTTTTTGGAAGGGAGGACAGAAGAATGGCATATTATTTAAATGGAGAAAAACTTCAGAAACTGCAACACACAAAGAATTGGGAGTATTTGTACATGAGACACAGGTATCTAGCACACAGGTTCAGCAGATAGTCCAGAAGGCTAATGCGATGTGGGCCCTTAGTTCAAGTGGTGGGTTAGAGTCTTCTTGCAGCTGTACAAGGTGTTGGTGAGACTACATCTGGAGTTCTGTGAGCAGTTTTGGTCCTCTTATTTAAGAAAGTATATAATTTCATTGCAGTTATTAGGAATAGAACAAAGAACAAAGGAAATTTACAGCCCAGGAACAGGCCCTTCGGCCCTCCAAGCTTGAGCTGATCCAAATGTACTGTCTAAACCTGTCGGTCAGTTCCTAAGCATTTGTATCCATCTGCTCACCACCTACTCATGCATCTGTCCAGACGCATCTCAAATGAATCTACCGTGTCTGCCTCTACCACCTCTAATGGCAACGCGTTCCAGACGCCCACCACCCTCTGTGTGAAGTACTTGCCATGTGTATCCCCCTTAAACTTTCCACCTCTCACCTTGAAAGCATGACCTCTCGTTATTGAATCCTTCACCCTGGGAAAAAACTTGACTCTATCCACCCTTCATGATTTTGTAAACCTCAATCAGGGTCCCCCTCAATCTCCTTTTTTCTAATGAAAATAAACCTAACCTACTCAACCTCTCTTCATAGCTAGCACCTTCCATACCAGGCAACATCCTCGTAAGCCTTCTCTGCACCGTCTCCAAAGTGTCCACATCCTTTTGGTAATGTGCTGACCAGAACTGTACACAATATTCTAAATGCGGCCGAACCAATGTCTTGTACAATTTTAACATGACTTGCCAGCTCTTAAACTCAATACTCCGTCCAATGAAGGCAAGCATACTATATGCCTTCTTGACCACTCTATCCACCTGTGCAGCAACCTTCAGGGTACAATGGACCTGCGCTCCCAGATCTCTCTGCCCATCAAATTTTCCCAAGCTCTTCCATTCAACGTATAATTCACTCGAGAATTAGACTTGCCTAAATGCATCACCTCACATTTGTCTGGATTGAAAGCCATCTGCCATTTTTCTGCCCAACTCTCCAGTCTATCTATATTCTCCTGTATTCTCTGATAGTCCCTTATGCTTTCTGCTACTCCACCAATCTTCGTGTCATCTGCAAACTTGTACAAATGTAGAAGTTGTACACTCGGGTGAGTAGACACAGTTCTCTGCAGCCCAGAGAGTGAGTCCAGAAGAAGTTTCATGCCAGTGCCAGTGCTTGAGACAACTGGTCAGAACTGGAAAGGAATTTGTAATGGAAAATGTAGGATTTATTTGTCATAGCCATGTAATGACTTAGATAGGAATTGGCTTCTGCAAAGGGAGTATGGTCAGCCTGGGTCTAAATTGAAAATCAGAAATTCAAATTACCTGAACCACTAGCATACTTGCATAGGATATATAAGATAAGAAAGATAAATGCTTGTGTTATCGAAATGGGCTTTGATTCATGGGCACTAGCTTCAGTTCATGGGCACTAGTTTGGGTAAAATTAGAGCTGTATTAAAGGATGTGCTTCATCTGAACCAAGCTGAGGCCAATGTTTTGATGAGTCATTTAACAAAGGAAGTAGAGAGGGCTTTAAACTGAATAGTGAGGTGAAGGGAGTGTGTGTGAAGAGATATGGTAAGTCAATGGAAAACAACAGGCAATAGATCAGAGTAATGATAATGAGGGCATGGTAGATTGGGACAGACTGTACAAACTTAAGAATGCAACCACAGATAAGGCCATAGACTGCAAAATAAGAAGACAGAGTTGATGATTCTCTATCTGAATGCATGCAGCATTTGTAACAAGATGGATAAACAGGTGGCACCTATAAAAATAAATGTGCATGACTTAATAGGCATTACAGAGACATGATTCAAAGGTGACTATGGCTGGAACCTAAACAATGAGACAGGTGAAAATGATCATTACATGGTAAAATCTCATGTTCAGTTGCAAGGGAAGAAGTTTGTTCTAAGCCTGGTGTTTTAAACATAAATAATGGTATGAAGGCAGAGCTGGCTATAGTGAACTGGGAAACTAGGTTAAAAGGTGGGACTGGAGAAATGCAGTGACAGATCTTCAAAGCAACACTTAACAGGAGGATATATCTCAGTGAAAAAGAAATAGAAAGATACCTCATCCATCGCTAAATTCAAAAGTTCAGGATTGTATTTAAATAGGAAAAGCTTAACTAAAGCTAGTGTTAGTGCTCTAGAACATGAGTCTGGGGAACTGACAATGGTACATTAGGAAGTGGCAGAGTCGTTGAATAAGTATATTGTGTCTGTCTTCATTGTGGAAGATATAGAAACTTATTGAAGAGACTTGAAAATCAGAAAGTGAAAGGGAAGGAGGAACTTAAAACAATCACCAACACCAGCACTGAGAAAAAACTTTGATTAAATGTGCATATCAAAGGTTGCTACAGAAAATAAGAGCTTATGGGTGTAAGGAGTAACATATTAGCATGGACAAAGGATTGGTCAGCTAACAGGAAGTAGAGAGTAGGGATCACTGGGTCCTTTTGGGTTGGTAAGTTGTAACTATTGGAGTTCCATTTGGATCAGTGCTGGAACCTTCAAATATTTACAATCTATATCAATGACTTGCATGAAGGGCCTAAAAATATGGTAGCTAAATAAGCTGGTAACACCAAGATAGAATCATAGAATCATACAGTGCAGCCTATTATGGTAGACTGGTTAGCAAGGTTAGCTCATAGAATCCAGGGGGAGCTGTCCAGTTGGATACAAAGTTGGCTTTAAGATAGGAGACAGAGGGTTGCTTTTCACACTGGAAACTTGTGACCACAAAGATCGATCCTGGGTCCACTGCTTTTTGTCAGTTATATAATTGATTTGGATGTGAATATAGGAGAAATGGTTAGTAAGTTTGCAGATGACACCAAAATTAGCGGTGTTGTAGATGGTGAAGAAGGTTATCTCAGATATGGGATCTTGATCAGATGGGCTGATGGACGGAGGAGTGGCAGATAAAGTTTAATTTAGATAAATGTGAGGTGTTGCATTTTGGTAAGATAAACCAGGGCAGGACTCATACAGTTAACGATAGGGCCCTGGGGAGTGATGTCAAACAAAGAGACCTAGAACTGCAGGTGCATAGTTCCTTGAATGTAGAGTCGCAGGTAGACAGGGTAGTGAAGAAGGGTCAGTTTGACTCGAAACATCAGCTCTTTTCTCTCCTTACAGATGCTGCCAGACTGCTGAGATTTTCCAGCATTTTCTCTGGTGAAGAAGGTGTTTGACACACTTGTCTTCATTGGTCAGAACACTGAGTGTCGGAGTTGGAATGTTATGTTGTGGCTGTACAGAACATTGGTTAGGCCACTTTTAGGCTACATTCCCTGGAGCTTTGGAGGCTAAGGAGTGACCTTATAAAGGTGTGGTTTTCCATCTCACCTACTTCTAGGCAGTGCATTCCAGATCCCTAGCACCCTCTGAATGAAACAGATTTTCCTCAAATCCCCGCTAAACATCTGGCCTTTCAATTTAAAATGAGATCTCCTTGTTATTGACTTTTTGACTAAGGAGAACAGCTGCTTTCTATTCACCCTCTCCATGCCCCTCATAATATATATATAAAAGTAAGTGGTCAAGAGGAGGTAAAAAGTCTGCAGAGGGATATAGATGGATTAGATGAGTGTGAAAACATTGGCAGGTGGAATATAATGTGGGGAAATGTGAACTCGTCCACTTTAGCAAGAAGAATTGAAGGGCAGGATACTGTTCAAATGGAGACAGAGTCCAGACTTTAGAAGCACAGAATGATTTGGGTGTGCTCATCCATGAATCACACAAAGTGAGTTTGCAGGTATAGCAATTATAAGGGAAATGCAATGTTTCCAGTTAATACAAAGGGATTGGAAGATAAAAGTAGGAATGTTTGCTTCAGTTGTAAAAGACTTTGCTGAGACCACATCGCATGTTCAGTTTTGGTCTTCTGATTTGACAAAGGATATAATTGTATTAATAGCAATTTAGAGAACAGACGACACAAATATTCACTCCTGGCATAACAAAACATTGACCAGATTGGACTTCAGTTCAGTTGCTGGAGTTCAGTAAAATGAGGGGTGATCTTATTGAGACATAAGAGGACTTGACAGGATAGATTCTGTGAGTCTATTTCCCTTGGTAGGAGAGACTAGAATTAAGTTAAAGAATAAGAAATCTAGCTTTTAATATGAAAATGAGGAGAAATGTTTCCTGTTAGGTAATCATTAGCCTTTGGAATTTTCTTCCACGGCAAGCAAAACACTGGGTTATTGAATTTATTCAAGATGAGCTAGATAGATTTTCAGTTAAGGATTACTGGGTAAAAGCCATGATCTTATTGAATGGTGGAGCATGTTTGAAAGGCTGATTGACCTACTCCAGCTCCAAAGTCCAAAGTTCAATGTTCCTCCCCAGCTTTCACAATGCCTTTAGCAGCCATAACCCTATCCACCCCAAAAATAATACATCTGCAGAATGAATTACCAGTGAACGGTATTAACGCAGCTTGTAGAAATAGATTCCAACAATAACTATGCACGTTTCTGGTTAGAATAGGATTGTGGGATCTGGAGCAAATTCAGATAGGTTACATTGAAATGTCAGGAAAAGTCAAGCTTTGTCAGAAATTCTTCTATATTATTAATGAGAGGCCCTTAGTGAACTGAGATGAGATAGGCAATAATTGTGGAAATGAATCTCAGTAACTCATCACTTATTAATCAGTCCATCTAGCTCTAGGGAGAATATTTCAGTGTTAGTACCACAATAATATTTAACAGGCAGCAACTGTTCTCAAATTTGCAAATCTACGAACATTAGAATTTGAGTTTCACCATTTGATTCTTGCAGCAGAACTTGAATTTGGGAATAAGTAAAATTGCTGTGGTAGGTTAAATATTAAACAGGTCAGAGTGGCTGCTACTTTGAAAATCTCAGCATCTTGCAGGATGCTAAAACAGAATAATTTCTGACTGGGAAAGCAATAAAAAGGCTGAAGTGGTTGGTCAGGGAGGTGAGGTGGGATGACCAAAAGCAATATCTTTAACACAAACCTGAAATTTACAACAGGCCCATTTTGTTCAAGGCTATGTATCAATTTCACGTCCAAGACAAAGAGAGTTGGTGAGAGACAAGATATCAAATGGGTGAAAGGTAATTTCAGGAATAATGTCACCACTTTCACAAAAAGCGTGAAATAAGTTCCAGATTGAGCAATGGAGGCAAAACCCTCTGGAATTATTTAAGAGAATAGACAGAGGAACCAAAAGGGGTAATTAGGAGAATTGTTTTGATACAGTGAATTATGGTGAACCAGAATAAGCCACTTATAAGATGCATATCATGTTCACCAGCCCCAAAAACATACATCCAAAATGCAACAGCTCTTTCAAGAGTCTTCTATAACCTTACTGAATCAGCTGAACCAACATCCTTTTAATATTGATTTATTTTGGTTTGAAAACTATTACGGAATATATATTTAATGTCCATTCTATATTTGCATTTTTTACAAATGTTATGCAAATGATGAAGCAGATTCAGTAATAAGTTTCAATAGGGAATTGCATCAATGTTTGACGGGGAAGATGGGCTCAAATGGAAATATCTAAGTAACCCATCCAATGAGGTGGCATCAATGGATTGGATTGAACAACTTCGAATTTTGTATTACTCCCAAAAGTGTTTGAATGAGGATGAGTAGGTCCGGATGAAGCAAGATGGACTAAGCATTCTTTCTCAACTTTATCGTAATTACCTCTTGATATTCCTTCATGTGGTTCCAAGATCCACTGACTCTTTCTGATCCAAAGCCTTGTCTCCTCTCTCCATAAGAATGCTTGTTTGGTGGGAAGATATACAACAGCTCGGCAGCCTGGCTTGTACCCTCCAAGCCCTGCATAATGCGGACATGTCAGGTATGTGTTCCTTCTGCACCATGTGTGTAACCAGATATGAATGGGTTTGGGTGGATTGAATGGTGAGGACATAGTGGATGCTTTGAGTGACACAAAGTTAATATTTAAGAAGGAAATTTCAGTTAACATTGAGTGATCATGCATTGATTTTTAGAATTGGTGCTCACTGGCTTAGGTATCTCCTTCCATTGACTCCAAACAATTTTCTTGCGAGACCTCTAACATCCCATTCTAACCAGTTCATTCCTCCTGTGTATAGTTCCAACTTGTACAATTGCATCCCTGCCCTGCCACTATTTCTGGGCGAAGAAGGTGATCTGTTGTTCCAAAGACCCAGATAATGTGTAAGGCCTTTAAGATGCTGCAACACATTAAATACTGCAGCAGTTCACAATTAAGGACAAAGCTAGATGATGCATTTAAGCGTAAGCTAGATCTTGTGGGATAAAAGAATAGAAGGATATGTTGTTTGGATGAGATAGAGTGGTGTGGACAAGGTCATGTCGAGAAAGAACAAAGTACAGATCTGTTGGGCTAATGGCTCGTTTTTGTATTGTACAGTTTATATATTTCTCTGTAACTATTAGGTAAAAGTTCATGCCATCCTTATCTGGGCTGTTTCTGTTTGTGTCTCCAGTTTCACAGCATAGTGACTGACTTTTAAGTGCCCTTTAAAGTGGCAGAGCAAACCACTCAGTTGTATCAACTATTCAATAAAAAGGCCCATGACATTTTCGATATTTTTCTTTCTTACAAAATTACCACATTTCAAAGTTACCTTGTTGATTGAAGCACTTTGGAGTGTTCTGAGTATGTAAACGGTGCTATATAAATGCAAGATTTTCCTCCCCTCCCTCATTCAAATTTAAACCTTTAAAACATTTCTTTTGTTGTGTAGTTGAGATAGAATACAGCTAATTACAAATGCTTCTCACAGAACACAAGAATCGATGAATGAAATGGAGTTTAGCTAAATATTGATTTCCATTTGTGTAAGTTTGAAGGAAGCAGTAATTTTTGAAATATCAAAGTTAACGGCAACAAAAGTATAGGCAGCATTTAATCCAGTCACACAGGGAACTGTGAAAATTAGTGGCATCTCCTTGGATTTCACTTATTTTCCATACAAATATGAATCCTTTTTCTCATATTAAAGCCAGTCTCATGTTTGTACCTGTTGTTTGGATTTTGTTTTTCCTGTGCTTTGGTTTTCTGAGGGATCAAAGAAAGTCATTTCAAGCTGGTGTGGTGATCTGGAGCCTGCGCAGACACAGAATCATAATCAGAGAAACTTGTTTTGCACTGTAAACCGGACATAACAACCTGTCTTTCATGTCTTACCCGCAGGAAGGTGTCATTACAGAATCAGAGATACTGTGTGTGGTCTACTGTAAAAATCCCATCATGCAGCAGGGAAGCTGCTGTCCAGTGTGTCAAGGTAAGCAATCGTTACTGAGACAAAGAGAGCTACAGGACTAATTTCCCCTCTACAGATACTACCTCCCCACAGCCCCCAACCTCCTTCCCAGCCTGCCATAACCTCAGTGAGACCAGATGGATGTTTGGTGTTGCATCTGGACTAAGCTGATTAGAATACTGGTATTCGCTATCTGTCACTTCTCATCCAGAGACCTTTGTAATCCCAAATCTTCACTGGGGAAGATCCTAGTTACTTCTCCCTGTGAGTGAACAAACCACCTCCCCTACCTAGTCTCTTTCCCTTCCCTCCCTCTCCCTGTCTCCATCTCCCACTCATTGCACACTGCTGTTCTGACCCATTCTTCCCTCAATCCTCCCCCATTTTCTCCATCTTCTCCTTTCTGTCTCCCCTTCTCACTCTCTTTCTCTATTCCCTCTCTCTTCTCCATTTCTCTCTCTCTGCACCTCCCTCTCTTTCCCTTTCTCCCTGTTGTCCTCCGTGCAATGCAAAGATCTGAGATTTACTGATGTCCCATCATTCAATTATGGTTCGGAACTGTCGGTAATTTGCGATATGCATTAACTAGTTCAGCACACGTATTGCAACTCTGATGTGGAGCCTTGCAGAGAACCAGGGAGATGGTACTGTACAAACAAGTCTTCACGGGCCTCTCTTCACTGACAACTCTGTAACGTACAGCTTTTAGTTCAATGGCATTGGAGGGTTTGAGATTCAGGAGGAAATTATTTGTTTCACTTTGAGTGACTGAGAACTCATTGTACATTGAGCTAGGAATCACAATCTCAAGGTTGTCAACAAGAGAGCTGAGAGTCAGACGAGGAGAAACCTCTTTACACAGAGAGTTGTTAGGATTTGGAATGTGCTGCCTGGGAGAGTGTTAGAAGTGGAATCCATAGGAGGCTTCAAAAGATATGTATTTGAAAGTGATGAAGTTAGGGGGCTACAGAGAAAGGCCTTCTTTCAGGGGCTGGTGCAGACACAATGGGTCAAATGGCATCCTGTACTGTAAAAGTCTATGATTCTACGATTTTATGAAAACATGAACATTAGGACCAATTGTGTGTCATAATCTATTTATACCATCAAGCTGCAATTTGAAATAATAAAAACTCACTGGTTTGTTGTAACATCAACATGTGAAGGAGCTTCTGGGTCCTGGTAAATGATTGCATAGTATTAATGCAGAGGAGTTGGATCAACCTAGAGCTCAGCCCAGCTGACAATAGAATCCAACTCCTTACTGACTTCTTCCAGCCTGCTCCTTATCCTTACAAAGAATCATTAGTGATTCAAGCCCAGGACTGGTTTTAATTTGAAGGCACAGGAATCATTGGGGGCAGTGATCTAAGGATGGGTGTAGAGGAAGGACCAGCTGGGGGCTAAGGGGACTGGGATGGGTCTCATGGACGGAGGGTGGGCTGGTGAAGTGAATGTGATAAGGGAGTGTGGATGGAGAGCAGTGGGTGAGGGGAAAGTGGAATGGCCTGGATATGATGGAATAGTTGGAGGAAGTGGAAGGAAGATGGAAAGGGGAGTATGATAAAATTGGGGTGGTGAGCAGGAAAAAAGAGTGTCTGTGGGTGCGATGAGGGGAGCAGGCGAGTGGGCTGTAATTGAAGTGAGATAGGGCTCAAACAGATCAATGTGATATCAGGAATTGCCCATTTATTGGAAAAGATGCTCAGCTTCTGATTGATTTGATGAGATGCCAGATTGGCAGCAACTTTGAGACCTGGATGAATGGCAGACTTTACCTGATTTTAGAGTCACTGATATTCACTGCCCTGAGATCTATACTTATTTTTTTCCAGCTGTCCTCTCCATTCTCTGTGCATCTGACCTGTTGTTGTTTATTGCAGGGTGTGAGTTTGCTGGTCATCACTATGGAGAAGGTGAAGATTTCTACCCAGATGGAAGCCGGTGTATTAAATGTTCCTGCACTGTGAGTATAGACAAATCATTCCTTTTTCACTAGCCCTATGTTACTCAGTGTGAGCAAGATGCTACTTTCGAACAATTGCCACTTTCAGTCAAAAGGGAACTGTTAAAGGAAATAAGTCTGACACTTTCAGAACTTAGGTGCTACACATATGATTCAGAACACTATGATCACCATTATCAATCCCAGTTTACCAGCATCTTCATTCCCCCCAGTCACCATTAATCACAATCCCATCAATCCCAATGCCCATTCTCCTAATCCCCACTCCCACAGATCAGGAATGAAAATACGTACCTTGTGGGTTACTTATTGATTTTGGTTTTGGTTTTTAGAGGCTTCTTTCTCATACTCACTAACTCCTGTAGAGGATAACACAGTCATATATTGACACTGCATCCTGTATTTCACTTACACTGAAGCAGATTTAGAAAAAGTCATCAATATCTTCAAGAGCCAATGTGACTAAACCAAAGTTACAACATGCCAGGAAGGCATTAATTTAAATTACTACAAGACAATAAATAGGCAAAGGTTAACAACAGTTTTTGAATAGTTGACATGCACTTTGTTTATAAAAAGCCATCAACTTTAACATGCTGTAACTATAATTAAATGCTTTTCTCTAACACAATCATTGCATTTCAAATGATTTGCAGTATGCAAAGTGATTTGATATATGGTAACACATGAATGCAAATCATTAAGAATTAAAAAATCAGTATTGCATTATCCAATTGATAGTATTTATTACAATTGCACCCACTACGTTTTCCCCATATAGTTTCCCCTGAAGACTAGAGACTCCACATTCATTTTCATGGAATCATTATCTCAGTGAAATTAAGTTTTCCTGGTTCCCAGTTGGCTGAATATTATTGAACAGTATATAAAACTGTTCACTTATCTTTGCAGCCCCTCTTCCCCCTTTTGCAGCCCTTGTTAGCTCTTTGCAACCCCTCCCCTTTGCACCCCCTCACTCTGCTTTACAGTCCCTCAATCCTGTGTGCAGACCTTCCCTACACTTTGCAGTCTCTCACTCCTGTTTGAAGCCTTCACTCTGCTTCCTTCTTTTCAACCCCTCTCATCAATTTGCTGATCCCTTCATCTCTCATTGCAGTTTAATTTCCCCTCATATCCACAAGACCTTTAACCTCAGCAGCCTCTTGTTCTCACACGTTCATACTGGAAGCCTTGGCCTTGCTGGCTGATTTTCTGTTATAGCCCTCACCCTACAGTCCCTGGCTTCACCAGTCTGCATTCCCCCCACAGCACTCCCCTCTCTGTTAACATCACTTCTTCCACCCTTGTTCCCATTGACTGAGCTATCTTGCACACTGTAGCCATTCACCTTCTCTATGCTACTCCAATCATAGGCTGCTTCTGTCCTGAGGTTGGGACCTGAGGTTATATTGTTCACATGGAGAGTTGTACTGTTCACCATTGCGACGAGATGTTGCTCATTGTAATGATGCCCATACAATCCCTTGAGGGGTTAAAGCCAGTTGTATTCCTGTTAGACCTGTGCTAATGATATGTTTTCAATCACTGCCACTTTGAACCCATACATCTGCCCCATTACAGCTTCCCACACTACCATTACTGGCATTCCTCCCTTTACAAGCGCCAGATTAGATTTCATGAATCTTAACATTTGACCCAAATGTTTCTTCTGCCGTCAGATAAGATTTGCTGCTCTCAGTCTCTCTCCCCTCGAGTTCAAGCAGTCTCTAAACTGCACAGAACAATAATGTCACTTTCAACTCACATGACAAAGTATCATCTCATTAGCAGAGACACGTTCACACCCACCAGAGATAGGACAGTGTTCTCATTGTAAATCAGATACTGCACTAGATTTAAAAAGCTATTCTGGGAGGTGACATTTGAGATAAATCAACCTTTTCTGTGAGATTTTCACTGTCCATTTCCTCATTCCGATCTGGCTAGGTACTGACTGAGCTAATCTTAACTGCTGGTAGAAACTTTTTTGCAATCATTAATCCTAGGCCCAAAGAATAATTGAATCAAAACTTTGTTCATCACATGAGCTGGTTTGCTATCTGGGTAACTAGATTTCATAGCTAACATTCACTCTTGTCTTGTGGCAAATAGCCTCAGCAGAAGAAATTTTGCAACTCTAGATCATGCAATTTTTTTATTTGATCAACTCCTCCTCCCACCTTCTTCCCATATTCCTCAATCCTCACCTTCTCAGCTTCTCTCCTACAGGAAGAACCACAGGAACAGGAATAAATAATTCACTCCTTTGAGGCTGCTCTGCTGTTCTAGGTTGTGGCTGATCGTCTCTCTCAATGCCATGTTCCCACAGTATTCCTACTTGCTTTGATTCTGTAGAAACTAGAAAACTAACAATCTCTGTCTTGAACTTACTGAATGACTGAGCCTCCATAGCCCTGTTAGATAAATAATTTCAAAGATGCATTGGCCTCTGTGTGAATCTGTTCTTCCTCATCTCATTCTAAATGGTTTTTCTTTGATTCTGACAGTGTGCCAGGAAGTCTTGCTGCAATTGTACAGGGCCCAGTGGAGACCACACCTCAAATATTGTGTGCAGTTTTGGTCACCTTATCTGAGGAAAGATGTCTTTGCCATAGAGGGGGTGCAGTAAAGGTTTACCAGACTAATTCCTGGGATGGCAAGATCAACATGTGAGGAGAGGTTGAATCCACTAGAATTACATTCACTAGAGCTCAGAAGAGTGAATTGCATTGGAATTAGGTTTATTGTCACATGTGGAAGCACAGGAGTAGAGTGAAAAGTTTACAATGTCACCCCACATGCCACCATCTTAGGTACAAAGTACCTATGTACAAATTTTAGATGTAAAATAGAGATATAAAGAAAAAAGTTATATTACCTTACAGTTCCGCATAGTATAAGCTAGAAAAATAAGAAATAAAGTTAAAAAGATAAACATTAGCATTTCTATAAAAGGCCTGCATTAGATCAATGCAGGGGCTCCCACACATGATCTGACTGGGCTTGAAAGTGCTGACCCAGTCAAACTACCATCCCTGTTCTCCTCCGGGCACACTTGCTATTCCCGCTCTCTTCAGGCCTCCAGCTTGCTCCACTCCACACCTCCAGCCCGCTTCACTCCACACCTCCAGCCCGCTTCACTCCACACCTCCAGCCTGCTCCACTCCACACCTCCAGCCAGCTCCACATGGGGATATCATAGAAAACTATAAAATTCAGACAGGTCTAGACAGGGTAGGTGCAGGTTAGATGTTCCTGATTACAGGGGAGTCCAGACCAGAGGTCACAGTCTAAGGATATGGGGTAAACCATTTAGGTCTAAGATGAGGAAACATTTCTTCACCCTTGGTGTCCACTGATTCTAGATCCCATAGCCAGGGGAAACATTCTTTTTCTGCATCTATTCCATCTATCTCTAATAATTTTCTAAGTTTTTATGAGGTTGTATAAAATGTAGGTCCAGTGTCCTCAATCTCTTCTCATAGGACAGTCCCATCAACCCAGAAATCAGTCTGGTAAACTTCCACTGCACTCCCTCTACAGCAAATGTATTCTTCCTTCAATAAGGAGACCAGAACTGCACACTCCAGGTGTGATTTCAACAGTGTTCTGTGCAACTGAAGCAAGAATTCTCTGCTCCTGTACTTAAAGTGTTGTAATAAAGGCTAACATACTATTTGTCTTCCAAATTGCTTGTTGCTTTTGCATGCTAGCTTCCAGTGACTTATGAGGACACCCCTGGACATCAACATAAGAAATATTCTGCACCTTTATTCCTTTTACCAAATTGGATAATCTCAGTGTAAATCACATTATATTCCATCTGCCCTGTTCTTGATCACTCACTCACTTGCTCAGTGTGTCTAAATCCCCTTAATGTTCCTTTGCTTCCTCCTCAAAAATCACATTTGCATAAAGTTTTGTATCATCTGCAAACTTGTAGATAGTACAATTATTTCTTACAATCAAATCATTGACATAAATAATGAATGGCTGAGGGCCAAGCCCTGATGCTTGTGTTATAATCTCACCCGGGCAGCAAACAATTTGTGTATGACAGTGAGTTTGTCACTCTGTAAATCTCAGTGTTTAACCATCTGCTGTATGACCATTGAATTTCCACTTGTTTTGGCTAAAGTGATTTGGGAATAAGTACAGTCTGTGTCTCTCTCTAGACTATCACCTATTCCTCTTCTCAACTACACACACTTGGATAGAGCCCATTTGTTTAATTGGCTAAATCACTGATCTTGAGTGTATTTGGATTGTTATTTTCTCCATTACAGAATGATCTGAGTAATTTTACCTAACGCCACACTTAGTTCAGAACTGCCAGCTGCCAGAGTCGTCAATTTTAGTATGCATTGTTCAGAAGCCACCTCCACTCAACTAATTTCAGAGTGTGACAGTCACAGTCTCGGGATGATATTGAATTCTCCAGCATTCGTGACAAATAACTTTGAGAAGAAATATTTACAACATCTGAAACTTCTACTGTCAGCTAACAGAATATCAAGTGAAATATTTGCATTCCTTTTGTGTATCGTGTAATCATGATCTCAGCAGCGTTACAACAATCTCTGGATTAGTGGTGCTTGAAATGCACAGCAGTTCAGGCAGCATCCGAGGGACAGTAAAATCGACGTTTCGGGCAAAAGCCCTTCATCAGGTATAAAGGCAGAGAGCCTGAAGCATGGAGAGATAAGTGTTACAACAATACTCACTCTCTTAATCTGTACAATCATAAATTAAAGTTCATAGCAAAGTACAATATACATTTTACTGTTACTCACTCACACCCTGTAAACAAAGAGATCCTGATCGATGGTTAAACTGGATTACCAGCAATCACATTGTTCAAGTTCCTGACAGTAATTGTGACTCTGTACTCCATAGTTTCACTCCCAGACAAATATCCTCATTCAGGATAAGTCCAAAATCATGCAACAACAGGTTATAGTCCAATGGGTGTATTTGATAATACTAGCTTTGAGAGTACTGCTTCTTCATCAGGTGCTAATGAGTCTTAGTCAATCCACACTTGTGCCTTGACTGATACAGGCAAGTTCACAGTAAAGCTGCACGTCTTTCTGGAATATTCAAACATGAGGCTTACAACTGGTGTTTCTCCTTCCCACCATCACTGCTGTCACCTGAAATAGACTTACTGTCTGCAAATTGCAGCCTTCGTGAAGGTTGCAAATATGAAACAAGAAACAGTTTGATCCTTCTCACCCACTCTTGCCTCTAACCACCTTCCCCATTCCCTTTCTGCCAGATCTTTTATACCCTTTCTACATTCCCATTCCATCACTTCTAACCCATTCCTTTCGTCCCAATGTTTTTTCCCACACATTTTTCCACACAATTCCACCATTTCTTCCATACTCCTCCTTCTGACTCCTTCCCCAACCCCTCCCATGAATTCATTCTATCCTCCCCATTCCCCAGTGAAATTTCAAAGGGCTGAAGTCTCAGTGACTGTTTGGGGATTGGGGGGTGATTATGGGCAGACAGGGAATAGGTGATATTTACTCTACATTGTCTGTGGTGTGCTTATCAATCAGCAGGAGCCAGTTTTCTGGCAGGTTACAGTGTCTCTAGCCCTTTTACTCATTGAAATGCTCAACAGTAGATTTTGCTCATATTTATTAGGTTAGTAAGTTCATTCAACTATCATTGATGAAAATAGCCTGCTTAGCTTGGATCCTTTTCAAATTTTAATGAGTGCTGTCTGGTGTGTGTGAGTTATTGCACTTAAAGGAGTTTTTCAGTTTGTAGCTCTCTGCTTTAGACCTGCCACCAGCATACAGATACTGTGTGTACTCAATTCAATAAACAGGTCATTCCCATTGACATAAACATCTGTGTGAAGCAAATAAGAGGGACTTTGCTTCAGCCCAAATACCATTTTGTGCCAATGATGCGTTCCTCAATCCCACAGTTTTAAGATTCTTAGATTCCGAGGAATTGGATTCCCACGTATTAAGGATATTAAATGCTTAATCCTTTTAACACTGGAGGAGGACATTCAGGTCCTAATGCCATCTAGTTGGTCCCAATCACCCTGTTCTTTTCCCAGCACCATTTTCTTTTCAAGTATTAATTCAGTATCTTTGTGAAATCTCCAATAAATCTCCTGTCACTGTTGTTTCAGGCAGTACTTTCCAGATTATCATAACACATTGCTCATAAAGATGCCCTTCATCTTCCTTTTTTTCCATAATTGTCTTACCCTGTATGCCTCTGCTTACTGAACCTTTTACCACTGGAAGCAGTTAATCCATAATCTGGCAGTCAGTTTGCACACAACAAGCTCCTGAAAACACAAAAATGGGATGAATGTCCCTGACAACTTGTTTGACCAATTCTGGCTCATTCCATTGTGAGATCTGCAAATTGCAAAAGATAACAATTTATACAAAGCATCTCTAGCACAGAGAGACAGAGCTGAGTGTGTACTGCTTAGAGTGATGTTGTCCCTTTTGCATGTCGATTTAGATTATAGACTTCAGTCTCTGCAGGGAGAACTCCTGTGTCAAACTGACACTTTCCCGATAATTACAAGGTCTCACTCACTAATGATGTCTGACATTACCTGCATGAAATGACTGACGGTTGTGATCTGATTGTGTACAGGGCGGCACACTGCACTGTTTCCGGGAATTGTGTCCCATTCTCTCCTGCCCCCAGCACCTCAGTCAAGTGCCACCTGGAAAATGCTGCCCTAGATGTTTGGGTGAGTGGATTCCATTTCCCTACACAACTGTAAGAGTTTCTTTTCTTTCCATTACATTCAAGAAGTTAATTAGAAGCACAAAATTCAGGTCCCTGTAACCTCCAATAACTATAAGTGTATCATAATTAATTTTAAGCCAATAACCATCAGGAAAGACTAACAAACCAAGGCTCTTTTCTCTGGGAAAAAGAAGGAGAGATCTGATAGAAGTTATTAAAATTAGGAAATGATCACTAGGGTAGACACAGACAAGATATTTCCACTTGTGGGAGAGACCAGAACTAGAAGCCACCAATATAACTCAGCCTCTGATAAATGGAATAGTAAATTCAGGTGAAATTATTTTAGTCAGACAGCTGTGAATATATGGAACTTGTTAATACAGGGAGTGGTTTAGGTGAATAGTGTAGATGCACTTAAGAGAAAACTACATAAATACATGAGGCAGAAAGGAATAGAAGTGGATGGTTAATCAAAGATATCATTGATGCAATAATCATAGAAAACCTTGGTTGAGGAGATCAGGATGTAGAATTGATTTGGTAAGATTTAAGAAATACTGGAAGATGTCACTGTAGTAGGAGTGATCTCTAGGCCAACTAACACTACCCACAATGTAGAATGGAGTATACAAGAATATTGAAAATATTAACAAAGGGATAGGAATAACCATGCGTGACTTTAGTCTACATATAAACTGGACTAATCAGATTGGCAATGGTAGCCTGACTGAGTGAGTTTCTTAGAGCAGCAAATTCTAGAACAAACCAGAAAGTAGGTTATATTAGACTTGGTATTGTGTATTGTGATAGGATTAGCAAATTACTTCAGTGTAAATGCACGTAGGTATCAGCAACAGCAATATGATTACATTTTAGATTAGGTTTGAAAGGGAGGAGAGTGAATCTAGGCCTAGTATTTTAAACTTAAATCAGGGCTAATATGTGGGAATGCAAGCTGATCTGACTGAAAGTGAACTTAAATGCTAAGCTAGGAGGTAGATCAAAACATAAACAATGGCAGGCATTTAAGGGGATATTTCAGAACACTCAGAATAAGTATTAAGAAATATTTCAACAGGAGGATCATTTGTAGCTAACTAAAAAAGTTCAGGAAAATATTAAATTTAAGGAAAATGCATATGATTGTGCAAAGATGAATGGCATGTCAAATCATTGATCACAATATAATGGACAGCAGAGAATGACTATAAGATTAAACAGTAGAAAGAAATTAGAGTATGAGAGGAAGTTAGCTAGAAATATAAAAATGGTTGAAAGAGTTTCTATAAAAATTAAAAAGGAAAAGAGTAACTAAGGTGAATGTTATTTCTCTTGAGAGTAAGAATGGGAAGTTAGGAGAAGATAATAAAACCAAATTAAACATTTAAATATTTTGCTTCTGTGTTCACCAGAGACCATATAAAAACATTCAAATAATCCAATATTCAAATTACAAAAATTAGGAGGTGGAAGGAAGAAATGCACTTGATGAAATTAAAATCACTAGGGAAGTGGTCTGGGAAAACTGATGGAGCTGTGGGCAAGTTCCCAAGTGCTGACAGACTTCATCCTAATGCCACTGCACCATAAGAGCACTCTGTTGTGAAGACTGTTCTGGTCTCCTTATTTAAGGAAGGTTCTAAATGTGTTGGAGATGGTTCAGAGGAGGTTTTCCAGATTGACACCTGAATTTAGAAGCCTGTCTTATGAGGGAAGTTTGGACAAACTGGGCTTGTTTGTGCTGAGGTTTAGAAGAGTGAGGATTGACTTCATTGAAACATATAATACTCTGTTGTGTCAAGGTAGATGTGGAAAGCATGTTTCCATTTCTGAGCAAGTCCAGAACTGGGAGGAGAGTGGGGGAAGCTGGTGTAAACATTAGCTCCCCATTATGACAAAGGAAAGAGGATATATTTTCTATCAAAGATTTGTACACCTTTGGAACACTTTACCTTAGAAAGGCAGTGGAGGCAGGGCCAATGAATATGTTTAAGGAAGAGTTAGTTTTTTGTTGGGCAAGGGAATCAAAGCATATTGATTATAAACAGGAATATGAAATTAAGCACCAACAGATCAGTCATGATTCTATTGAATGGTATAACAGGTTTGACAAGCCAAATGGCCTAGATTTGTTTCTAATTCATATGTTTGTGAAAGGGAGAGGTGAAAAGGAAATGGGAGGAGGTGCATTTAGTGCATTAATACTGACTAGAACAATAAACCAAATACAGCAGTCTAATTTGGTGTTGCAGTTGATGTAGGAGGAGAAAGTGAGGACTGCAGATGCTGGAGATCAGAGCTGAAAATGTGTTGCTGGAAAAGCACATCAGGTCAGGCAGCATCCAAGGAACAGAAGATTCGACGTTTCGGGCATAAGCCCTTCTTCAGAATTCCTGAAACGTCGAATCTCCTGTTCCTTGGATGCTGCCTAACTTGCAGTTGATGTAACCCAGAGTAATGTATCTCTTTAGATGGCTGGTTGCATCCTTACTCCTTGAATGTGGAAGGTGAAATTTAATGTTAATCCATATTGTTCTGTTGTTTTATGGTTTTCTCCTTGTAGGTCAGCGCCGAGTGTTTGATCTTACTGCTGGGAGCTGCTTGTTCCGCAGTGAGGTTTATGAACATGGGACAGTATTCCAGCTCGATAACTGCACCATTTGTGTGTGTGAGGTATGTGTCAACACCTTATTTCTAAACACTGACATTCTAACTTCCACAGGGCGAAAGTGAGGACTGCAGATGCTGGAGATCAGAATCAAGATTAGAGTGGTGCTAGAAAAGCACAGCAGGTCAGGAGCAATTCCTGATGCAGGGCTTTTGCCTGAAACATCAATTTTCCTGCTCCTCGGATGCTGCCTGGCCTACTGTGCTTTTCCAGCACCACTCTAATTTTGACTTTTCTAACTTGCACATGCTGGAGAGTGAATCAGCTGCTGTTCAGTGCAAGTGGATGTGATCCCAGAGTGAGGCAACGTTAGGGTTGAGGCAGTGGCATTGACATTAGGAGTTAGCACAGGAAGACAGACTCCTGGATAGATAACACAAGCCTGAATTTTTCCAATCCAGTGGAGACAAGGTGGAGATGGGGATCTGGGGAGGGGAGCTGGGTGTGAGTTGGGAAGGAGCTAGGATAATAGGGTAATTCACATTAGGATGGTTGTGTAAAGCATTCCAACCCCTGGGGAAATTTCCTGGGCTGAGTATCAGATCAGCTGTGTGTTACATGGAGGACAACAGCCAATGAAAGTGGTGAAGGCCTCATAAGAGTGATTTTGTAATATCCCCCACACCACATGTGGAGTCTACCAGCTCAGTCGTCTCCAGCAGAGGAATGATGGGGAGGGGCATTGATTCCAGAGACTCAATCTCCCTTTGAAAAGTCACGCGAGTGGCTCAATAGCTCATCCAGTGGGATTTGCCCTCCTGTCCCTGGGAACTAACAGCATCCGTTATATTTCAATGTTTTCATTACATTTCCATGTTGAGACACCTTGGTGATATCATGTTTGCTTCAGCAGAGCCTACCTCTCACAATGGGAAGGAGCTAGGATAATAGGGGAAATTCACATTGGGATGATTGTGTAAAGCATTCCAACCCCTGGGGAAATTTCCTGAACCTTCCCTCAGAGAGAGCTGGCAGCATCGAGGGGTTGGCTGGATAATGAATGTGGAACAGCCAATCAGGAAACACCCTTTGGAAACATTGTTGAGCCCAGTATTGCTGCTGGGATCTCCATTCAGTCCCAACATGGAGCCACTGGAGATGCTGGAAGTGGGATCAGGAAGGGAGATTCTGGGAATGAAATCGGGGAGGGAGAATCTGGGAGTGGAACCAGGGAGAGAGATTCTGGACGTTGGATCAGGGAGGGAGATCTAGTATCAGGTGGTTGTGTATCTGAAGTGAAACAATAAAGCACTGGCTTCAATTTTGCTGATTAAAGTCTGGATAAAACACTGAGATAGGTCACATAGACTGAAAGCTGTCTTGAATTCAACAAACTTGCCAGTTTAATTGAAAATATGGATATTTTAAAAACTCCATTTTCTAAAACAAGTTTCTAAAACAATAAAATGCCTGTAAAATGGATTTTAAAAAGAAAACAGGGAGAACTGTTACTACTATAACCTTACTGTTTACAAGGTGTCTCAGTGAATCTCGATCCTGTAAGAATGAACTTGTCAAAAGAGATTTCCTTTCAATTGCAGGACTCCACTGTGGTCTGTCGGAAGCGGTGCTCATTACCTGGAACGTGCTGGGGGAGAGCTCACTGCTGTGAAGAATGTCTCTCTTATATCTCAGCTGATAGTCTCAAAGTCTGTCGGGTTGGAAACAGGATTTACAGGGTTTGTACCATGACTGATCAGAACGCGTTGCCCCGACTGGTTGTAGCAATTAATTAACATAATGTAATAAGTGCTTGGGCTGCTTCCCTCTAGTGTTTGACTTAAGAAGTTTTTGTTCAGGAACATTAGATCTAATGTGGCCCTTGAGCCTGTTCTTCAGACCATAGATTGGGTAATGGTCCAATAGACAGTGAAGTTGACCCAAACTCAAACAGAAATTGCTGAAAAAACTCAGCAGGTCTGACAGCATTTGTGGAGAGAAAGCAGAGTTAACCTTTCAGGTCCAGTGACCCTTCTTCAGAACTGACCTAAATTCCAGTCCAATAGCATTTTCAAATAGGACCTGCTCCATAGGAAACCTCTGTGTTAGGAACAAGAAGAGAAGAAGAGACATTGATCTGTTGGCTCTTGAGTGCCCAGTAATCAGGACACTCAATGTCTTCAGGCCCAAGGAGAGGCAGAGGTTGAATCCTGGAGCATCCAGTTTTAAACCACGTCTTGAATTTTGAATTATGGACATCTCCAAAGACTTGACAAAAGGAGCATGCAAATTGGCTTAGCTACTGGGGAAGCATATATGCACCAGTAAACCCAAGCCTAAATTCATTATCCCAATGCTGTCACATTCTTCATTTCCTTCCTTGACTTGACATGGAGGAAAGGAATGATGATCAGTCACATAGGCTAAATTTCTGTTCATCCCCACAAGATGGTGAAGAGAATAAGAGGATTAAAACCATCTTAAGATGTTGTGATGTCAGAAATTTCCAAAATAGCGGAAAGGTAGTGATGTTTTGTTACTAAAATATAAATCAAGGGGGGAGGATCTTCTAAAAATTAACATCTTTTCTGAATTCTGTGCAGGATGGAGAAATGTGGTCATCCATGAACTGCTCTCTCTGTGCCTGTAAGAAGGGAGTGACAGAATGTTGGAGGAAGGAATGCTCCCCCATCAAGAGCTGTCCTGCGGTAAGTGTACATGATGCAGCCAAACCTATGTTTGAACTAAGTACAGCACATTCCATCAGCCTTTGTGGAAGGTTTATTGTCCTGGGCAGCATCTAAACTCCTCTGCAGTACCATCAAGTTTGAAATGGAATATACACCCAGCAGTTATGATGGCATTTCCTACTTGAAAAATAAGTTATGAGCAATTTGGCTACAAACTTGCTTTTTGCACTATTATACCCCGGCCTGTAATTTAAAGTAACCAGTCATACCGCCTAACATGAAATCAGTAGGAGAATCTGTCTTAATTACTCTTCCGTCAATATCTCCTAGTGTGCCTATAACCCTGCACTGTCTCCAAATTTGAATCCTGTTAACTCGCAGACCCTTTCCCAGTTTATATTTTCAAACTCATTTTACATAGGTAATCTTTGATGAAGAAAAACATGTCCGTTTAGAAAGTGACTCCTGTCCTAACTTTGCACAGTAAACTTGATTTGATAAATGTAGGAATAGATGGGGAATGGCAGCACAGATAGGCACATGTATGACCCTGGTTTCAGTGGATAAGCTTGTCTCTGGTGTGTGCGGCATTAGCTGAACTCACTTTGTGACAGGGACAATCGGACCGCAGAGTCACAACAGGTAGACAGCAACAAGTTTGTATTCCTGATCTCCATCCTATGTCCTTTTCTTGGAAACATTAAATTCAGCATTCAGTGTGACTCTACTCTGCTGCAATTGCACAGCTTGATAATACTCATTGGCAATGCACTGCCATGCTTAGTGATTTCTTGCCTGCACCCCGACAACATCAACACCCAAAAACAAATCAATGCCCATCAAAAATCAATACTCTGATAAATGTCAATAACCAATGAAACGCCATCATCCAACAAACATCAATGGTCAACAAACATCAATACCCAATAGACAATATGGAAGAAACAACAACACAGGAACAAATGCCAACACCCCAACAAACTTAAAATCCCCAACAAAGTTCAACACACAACAGACAACACAGAAGAAACAACACCAGAACAAACATCAACACCCAAAGAAAACAACACCTCAATAACATCAATGCCTAACAACATCAACATCCAACAACATCAAATCCAGCAACACCCCAAAAAAAATTAGATTAGATTCCCTACAGGCCCTTCAGCCCAACCAGTCCACACTGACACTCCGAAGTGTAACCCACCCAGTCCCACTTTCCTCTGACTAACACACCCAACATTATGGGCAATTTAGCATGGCCAGTTCACCTGACCTGCACATCTTTGGACAGTGGGAGGAAACTGGAGCAACCGGGGGAAACCCACGTAGACACGGGGAGAATGTGCAATCTCCACACAGACATTTGCCCGAGACTGGAATTAAACCTGGGACCCTGGTGCTGTGAGGCAGCAGTGCTAACCACTGAGCCTCCGTGCCATCCTTAACACTGAACAAATTGTCAACACTTGACAAATATCAACATCCAATCATGAAAGAAATGGAGAAATGTGCATTTCTTCAGCATCCTTAAGCAGTTCTGGGTATCCCATGAGAATTTATAGCTGATGAAGGAAACATGACAACCAATTTGCATACAGTAAGTAGCTTCAAATAGCAATTAAGTAAATAACCAGATAATCTGTTTTCCGTGATTCTGATTGCAACATAAATTTTGGGCAAGGCACCAGGAGAATTCCCCTGCTTTTCTTTGAAATCACACCATGGAATTGATATACCCATCTAAGACAGCAGATAGGGCTGCAGTTTGATGTTTTATCTGAAAGGTGGCATCTCTATCATGCAGTTCCCCTAGATACTGTACTGGTGTACTATCTTGCATTCTGTGTTCTAATTGCTGAACTGGCAACCTTCAGAAAGAAAAGTGATGAAGAGAAAATCTTGAAAGCTGCTTGAGTGTAATTTATAGTTTTAATATTCAACTTTAATTCTGGTGGAATGAAATTGCTCAAATATTTAATGAAATTCATCGAACTGAATAGAAATTTTAATGAGGGTATTCTATGTAGATTAAATTCTAATAATACACAGTAAAACATAACTCTTTTGCTTTCCACGAACCTTGTACATTCACTCTACTGTTTTCAATGTACAAATACATTTTGAGTTCAGCTTTTTGCTGAAAATCACTGGGGTAACTTTGTAAATTTGATCCAAGATAGTTCTCCCTTTCAGAAGGGGACAAATGCAGAATGAATCTCATTCACCCCGGCACTGTCTCATTGCATGTGCATGTGTTGTTGTATCTGTGGCAGACATTGATTAGCCAGTAAGCTGTTCACACCATCATATCATTAAGACGACTCATTGATCTGTTTGTGAATTTAATTTTCCACTGCTGAACTCCAGTTGTTTAGTATGTGCAATCTGCTTGAGTACTTAAAGGAACACATTTTTTATATTATCTTTAGCAGTTGTCTAACCTAGCAGATTTCTTTTCTGGCTAGACAGAGATTTATTGAGACTACTGTAACTCTGAACTGATTTGTAAATAATCCCACAGGTTTCTTTTTCTCAAACAAAGTATGTTTTCATCTGACAGGGTAAAATCATTAACAGGAATGGATGCTGTCCAATTTGCACTGAAAGTGAGTAAGCGTATCCCCATCTCTAATCTTTCCAACTTGAAATGATCAGCTCCACTCGACAAATTCACTCACTCTCCTCCAGCCCTCTTGCATTGAAGGTGAAAGTGGGGTTGGGAGAAGGGGCCAATGGGATGGGGAGAACAATACTAGAAGGAGAGTCCATGAGGGGCAAGGACAAGGGGAGGGGTGGGGAAAAGAGGGTTCAGGAAGAGAAGGGCATGTGAGAGGAGGCATAGGGATTGTAACATGTGAGAAGAGAGAGATACAAGCAAGAAGATGGTGGTGGGCAGAAGGTGACAGTGTAGGGAATGGTTTATATAGTTAGGCAGTTTTGTGGTGGATTGCGGGAGAATAAAGGAATGGAGTTTTTTTTATCTGTTGGAAAACAAGGGATGGAATTCCTTCTTTGCTGTTCCCACTCTGTGGAATGTTTGCTGGTTGAGTAGTAACCAGGAAACTCCTAGTCATAGAATTCTTGCCTGAGTATTAGTCAGTAACCAATATTTCCCCAGCATCTCCCCGCCTAATCTCCAACCCACCCCCACCACTATGTCCTCCCTTCCCCTCAAGCCCCCTGCTTGGGCTGACACTTTGACAAAGCTATTGTGCTGTTTGTCTGGGTGTCCTGCCCTTTAAGCAGACTATTCCCTTTCAATTTCATAGCCACACAGCCTGGATACTCCTACTTCCAGGAGGAGCAAGCCTTCCTTACGATGCAGTGAAACCAGCAGACAGCATCTGATTCAGAACTCATTCAAAAACGTATTGACTCCCCGTTTCTATAACCTTTTCCAATCCTACAATCCTCTCTATCTCTGTAACCTCCTCCAGGCCCTGTAACTTTCCCTTATATCTGTAACCTGCTCCAGGCCCTATAACCCTCCCTATCTCTGTATCTTCCTCCAACTCTTACAACCCTTCCTTATTTCTGTAACTTCCTCCAGCTCATACAATCCTCCCTGTCACTGTAACGCTTCCAATTTTAATGTCTTCCAGGTGCTTCAACTCTTCCCATTTCTGTAATGCCTTCCAAGCTCTTTAATCCCACTCTCTGTAACCTTTCCCAGCTTCTACATCATAGCAATACAGAGGAATCTCGATTATCCAAATACCAATTATCTGAAAATCGGATTATCCAAACGAGATCTGGAGGTCCCGATAGAAACATTACATCAAAGACATTCCCAGCAGTGATCGCGTCTTTTGTCTACAGTGATTAAACAGGCACTGTCTCCAAATGACTGACCTCCTGCCCTTTCTCTCCCCACACTTTCCCTGGAGTTCTATAGAGGGGTGTACCCTAAACCGTCCTTTCCCACATTAACTCCTCAACATTGTCCTGTTGAAATGGTGAAATAGTTACAGTAAAACGTTGTGCGTGTGACTGTGGGCATGTGTGTGCATGTGTCTGCTTGTGCTGCTTGGAGACTTATCACACAAAGGCAGCTGCAGCAGCAGTCTTGTTGTTGGTGTACAGTCCAGCTGCCCCAGAGAGGGGGCGGGGGGGAGGCAGTGTTGGACCGGGCTTGGCGCAGAGGGAGGTGTTGCACTGATTTGGGGCGGGGGCGGGGGGGAGGTGTTGCATGGATTTGGGGTGGGGGACGGGTTTGGGGACTCGGGGGGCGGAGTAGGTTTTGCATGGAGTTGGGGGCGGGGGTACGGATTTGGGATGGGGAGGTTTTAGCAGAGGTGGGGGCGGGGGAACAGATTAGGGGTGGGGAGGTGTTAGCGGAGTTGGGGCGGGGAAATGGATTTGGGGTGGGGAGGTGTTGCATGGAGTTGGGGCGGGGGAACGGATTTGGGATGGGGAGGTGTTGCACTGAGTTGGGGCGGGGGAACGGATTTGGGGGGAGATGTTGCACGGAGTTGGGAGCGGGGGGCAGAGTTGGGGGTGGGGGAGGTGTTGCACGGAGTTGGGAGCGGGGGGTGTTGGGGGTGGGGTGAGGTGTTGCACGGAGTTGGGAGAGGGGACGGAGTTGGGGGTGGGGGGAGGTGTTGCATGGAGTTGAGGGCAGGGGGTGGGTGTAAGATGGCATTGGGAGCGAGGTTGGGTGCGGGCCTTGCACACTGTGTGCTGCTGCAGTCTCCTGGACGGGGAGCAGACTTTAAAAACTCCGAGCCCCAGAGGAAAGGCATTTAATCGACTAATCAAATAATCGATTATCCAAACGAAATAGTAACCACCCATCGCGTTCGGATAATCGAGGTTCCCCTAGATTTGCTACAGTACTCCCTAACTTTATAATGTCTTCCAATAGGTACAGCCCTCTCTCTCTAACTCTGTATCCTCCTTCAGTTCCAAAAGCCCCGTCTCCTCTCCTTGTGCAACCTCCAAACTCTCTTCCTCTTCCCCAGGTCATGTCCTCCAATTGTTTCCACTTCCTCCACTCATTTCTTTCCCTCTCTGTGCAAGGCTTTCTCTGCTTCCTCATCGACATATCTCTCCCTCACCAACCCTTGTCCTCCATTCCCAACCCTCTCTGCCTACGTGTCCCTTTCCTCCCTTGTCTCTCTCTCTCTCTCTCTTCCCCTCTTCCCTTCTCACCTCCATCTCTGATGTGATTGTACTGAGTTCTCCTATTAATAGTCTTAGTGTGTGTTTCTGACGCCGACTCTCTGTTTTAACCTTCACAGAGCCAGGTGTTTGCACTGTATTTGGTGACCCTCACTACAACACATTTGATGGAAGAGCCTTTAACTTTCAAGGGACTTGCCAGTATGTGTTAACCAAGGACTGCTCTAGTGCAGCTAGTTTCCAGGTGCTGGTACAGAATGATGCCCGCAGGACTTATGCCTACTCATGGACCAAGTCCATCGAGGTGGTGCTAAGTGGGACCAGTATTAGCCTCTTGCAACATCTAACTGTGAAGAAAGATGGGATGAAGATTTCTCTGCCCTATAAGAACCAACAATTCTCCATTGAGTTAGATGGCTACTTGCTGAAAGTAGCAACAGAAGCAGGTGAGCTACTAAATATTATTGATGTGTAAAAACTCTCTCACAACTCAAGGCTGCTCTCAGCCCTGGCTCAGAACGTAGCAATCTCACCTGAGACTTAAAATGATATGGGTTCAAAGCTCATTCTGGAGATGAACACAAAATCAAGGGAGTGAGGAAAATGCTGAGATAAGGAAAGTCCCATGGCATTATTTAATGTAGGAAAGCAAGGGAGTTCTTCCCGGTGCCCCAATATTTATTCTGGTTTGCCAGAAGTGGAGTGACCTTATAAAAGTTTATAAAATCATGAGGGGCATGGAGAGGGTGAATGGCCGAAGTCTTTTTCCTAGAGGGGATGTCCAAAACTAGAGGCAAAGATTTAAGGTGAGAGAGGAAAGATTTAAAAGGACCTGAGGGGTAATTCTTTCACACACATAGTGGTGCATGTGTATGGAATGAGCTGCCAGAGGAAATGGTGGATGTGGATACAATTACTAAATTTAAAAGGCATCTGGATGAGTATACGAATAGGAAGGGTTTAAAGGGATATGGGCCAAATACTTGCAAATGGAACTAGGTCAGATTGGGATGTCTGGTTGGCACGGACAAGTTGAACCAAAAGGTCTGTTTCTGCACTGTATGACTCTATGTTTGATTGTACTAACATCAACAACTTGCATTCATCTAGCACCTTTAAAAGAGTAAAATATCTAAGGCACTTCATAGGAGTGTGATCAAGCTAACTCACTGCTGACCTGATAAGGAGATATTATGACAGATGATCAGAAACTTGGCAGGAGGTTTTAAGGAGCATTTTAAATGAACTGGAAGGAGGTGGATTGATCAGAACGTAGCAACAGGGGGCTATTTAGCCTGTTCTGACATTCACTCTTTAATCCATCTACCCACCTTAGTTCCATAACCTTAAATATCCTTAGCCAACAGAAGTATCAGTCTCAGTTTTGAAATTTTCAATCGAGCCTCAGAGTCAATAGTGCTTTTTTTTGTCGTGGAGAGTTCTAGATTTGCACTCCCCTTTGTGTGAAAAAGTGTTTTCAGACATTACCCTGAATGGCCTAGGCCTAATTTTATGGTTATACAGGTATTCTCTTAGAAATGGGATTAGGCCACTTGTCACTCAGGATTTGTACTGAACTTTTCCCTTCCTCACAATGTCTCTCTCTCTGCCCTATCCAATCATCGTTAGCACCTCAATTAGATCACTGCTTCATTTTCTCTATGTGGGGATTCTCTTCTATGCAACCTGTCCCCATTATTGAAACCCTGTTCACTCTGGGATCACTCTGTGAATGTGCATTATCCTGGCTTTGTAAGGCTGATAAATCCTTCCTGAGATCGGGTGCTCAAGACTGAATGCAATTCTTGAAATGAAATCAAACCAGAACTCAAAACAGTTTTACATAAACAAATTTGTATGCCCGTCCTCTTGAGATAATGTTAACTTCCATTAGCTTTGAATTTATTATTTTTATTTCAATTGTGGTAAATTGATTAGTTTAGGGATCGAATTGCAAAGTGTGGAGTTTTGAGGAGCTGAAGGCATCAAGGTTGGGTTTAAGGGGTTGGGAAGGTCTACATGGGAGGTGGGGAAACAGGTCAGGGAATTGGTGGAGGTGGGGAGGGGGATAATACGGGATGGAGATTTAGTTTGAAAAAAGACATACAATCTCTCCCAAATAGAAATCCCTGAATCAAACAGGAGAGAGAAATCTCTTGTGAGGTAGGGTTCAGAGTATAGCTTAGATGAAGCAGGATGTGACCATGGAGTGTGTGATATTAATATTCATGTGCAACATGAGCAAATGTTTATTCTCCAGTGTTAATATCCCACAGCTGGGCAAGTAAAACACTCACCATTGTCACTAAATTGTGACTTTTTTTCAAAAGTGTTTGAGGAAATAGTTTGTCGGTTCAAGAATAAGAAATATTTAAATAATTATTAGCGATAATATATTCTACAATTAACTAGTTCTTGCTTTCAATACTTGGGTACAGTTTAACGACCAGATCTTTCCTCCTTTCAACTGATCTAAAACACTTTGTCTACACACTAAGTGTGTGAAACACAATTTAATGTATACATTTCTCAGGAAATTGTAATCTTTTCAGGGATAATTTTCTTTCTGCTGAGTTGGTTCAGCCAAAGTAAATGTGACACATCCCTCAGTTTCACCCATACTACAGTAATCGGATCCTTTCTGAGACAGTCAGTGGAAGATTTTGCTCAGTGCTGAACTATACAAATCTGGGATGAGAATCCTTTCCCTCTGGCAGGACTCCTGTGATGTTTAATTAAAAAGGAATGTGAGGTGGCCACCTCCTTAGGGCTCAGTGAAGAGACACAGTGTTTGATCTGAGCTACAAACCCATTCAGACCAGGAAGCATCATCATTTCATCCTTGGCTTGCCAAATGAGTGAATTTATCAAGGCCATGGAGGGGACCACTCTGCCCATCCCACTGGTGCTGATACTTTAAAATAATCACCAATAATCCTCTTTCCCCTTCCTCTTTCCACTGAACCCAGTAAAACTTCTCCTTTTCAAATATTTATTCAGATGTCTGTTGAAAGCTATGATTAAATAGCCAGCATTGCCTTTCAGTCAGCACAGTTGACAGAGGGTCAGTACTGAGGGATTGCTACTCACTCAGAGGTCAGTACTGAGGGAGTGCTTGTGCTATCAGAGGATTAGCTCTGAGGGAGTGCTGCACTGTCAAAGGGTCAGTACTGAGGTTGTGCTGCAGTGCCTCAGAGCTCAGTTCTGGGGGAGTGCAGCGTTGTCAGAGGATCAGGACTGAGGGAATGTTACACTGTCAAGAGGGTCAATACTGAGGGAATACTACATGTCAGAGGGTCAGTACTGAGAAAATGTTACACTGTCAGAGGTTCAGTTCTGTGGGAATGCTGCACTGACAGAGTTTGAATTGAGGGTGTGTTGCAGTGTCAGAAGGACAGTACTGAGGGAGTGTCGTGTTGTCAGAGGGTCAGCACTCACGGAGTACTACACTGTCAGGGGTTCAGTATAGAGGCAAAGCTGCACTCAGAAAGCCAGTACTGAGGGAGTGCTACACAGTCAGAACTGCCATCTTTCAGGTGAGATGTTAAACTGAGGCCCATCTGTACTCTTTAATAGATGTAAAGGATGCAATGGCTAAAAACGAAGGAAGATTGGGGAGGGGATGGAGCTACTGTGCGGTGTCCTCCGTCAATATTTCCCTCTGAATCATGACCACTGCAACAGATTGTCTGGTAATTATCTCAAGCTAGTGGGATCTTGCTGTGTGTTCTTTCCTATATTAGGACTATAACTGCTCTTCAAAAAGTATTTCAATGGCTGAAAAATGCCTTGGACCTTCCTGAGATTATGAAAGGTGCTATAAACTGTAAATGAAAGTCTTTATCTGATTCAAAGCTCTTTATCACCTCGAATACTAGCTTCTGAACCCAGCAATTGACCTCACTCAAATGTCAGTCACATTTCAATTAGTTTTAAAATAATATTTTAACAATCTGAAAGCTAATATTGTTTCATAGAGCTCATTGCAGGAATAGCTGTCAAAATAGATTACACACTACAGCATGATTAGAAATCTACAGTTAATTATTGTCACTCCAGGCAGCAGAAAGCTTTCAAAGTTGAGTAAAAGACTTGCAGATTTTGAAAAGGCAAAAATTAGCATATTTCAATAAGTTTTCTCCACTCCAAGCCACAAATAAACAACTGCCTTTAACGGAGGATATTTATCCAATTTTGCCTGTAACTCCAGATGTGCTTGTGTCTATACCCTCATGTCTGAGTCAACCCCTCCAGCTCGCAGATGGACCTCAGTTTAACATCTCACCTGAAAGATGGCAGTTCTGACTGTGTAGTACTCCCTCAGTACTGACCCTCTGACAGTGCAGCATTCCCTCTGTACCGAACCTTTGACAGTGTAGTACTCTTGGGTACTGACCTTCTGACAACATGGCACTTCCTCAGTACTGATTTTATGACAATGCAATACACCATCAATACAAACTCTGTTAGTGCGGCATTCCCCCAGAGCTGACCCTCTTTACTGGGAATGGGCAGGAAAAATAGCCTGGTGGCTAGCCCACCATCTTCTCACCTTGTCCCCGTGAAATGATAGGTGGGCAAGCGCCAAACTCTCAACATGTGGCTCAGAGCCATTCTCAGTTTAATGGAATTCCTTTCCCTTGGGAAGTTTTACTACGTTAACAGTTCTATAGAAATGCAAGTTGTTGCTGGTTTCAGATTGGATCAGGCTCACGGATCCTCAGTGAGCCAAAGGTGGAAACTTTCCATCTGTTGGTCTGGATTTATTTTAAAGCTCTCTCCTGAGTCATTGTGAAAGAAACATCTGATAGCACATTGCTTGAGCTGTGTGCCACATTCTCAATGCAAATGCTGCCTTCTTTTCCCATGTATCTAAAAACCCACCACAGCCTTGTAAAGTTGGCGTTTGCACTGCGGGCTCTTCAGCATAAACTGCCCAGGTAACAACACACAATAGAGGTTCTGGCAAGAGGAATCTCAAGAGAATGTGGTTCAAACACCTGCAAGCCCCAGTCCTGAATTCAGGGGAATCCCAAAACTTCATTACGGAGTAACCCAGCAAAGTCAAATCATTAGGCAAACAGATGTGCTGGATAAACATCCAATTGGGTTGCCAAGAAAGTTGACAAAATCTTTCAAATCATCCACACAATACATACTTCAGATATTTAACCTTCCATAGGTTGCTGGAGAATCGATGATTACTGATCATTGTTACCAGTGCAGGGTGAGGAAAAACAACCACAACATTATTTAGAAATAGGGGCAACTTTATACATCAGTGGAAACTGAGCAAGAACGGTTACTTTGTTCCAAACAAAATATTAAATTTCCTTCCAAAATAGGAAGAGTTGGCAAAGTTAATCTTGAAGGTTAAACAAAAGAGCAGAGATAATGAATGATGGTAAAATGAAAAAGCACTGAGTATTTTCTTCCAGCTGTTGGCTCGGTAATTCTTAGAAATCAATCTTCTGATAATACTTCATTCCTCTGATGTAGTTTCTAGACTCGGTCTGACAAGAGGATCTTCCTGCACATTAGCTGGTGTGTCGGTTTACAATCATCCTACCTTGGGGACAACTCCCCTGAAACAATACCAGCAATAGAGCCATAATGAGCTGTCTCTGCCATCAGTATGGGGACACATTCACTCAGCACAAAACAAACAATGAAGGACTGAAGGGATTTCTTGCCAATTGGGACTGTTCCTCTGTGGATATTTATTTAATTTTCATTAAATATAAATTATGTCAAGCATTAAATATTCAGTGTTTTTTTCACATCACTGTGTCCTATGGGTACACTTTCAGTTTAAGCACGGAAACAAATGTTCAGGACTTTTTAGGAAATCTGACATCTCAAGAATTAAGACATTCTTCTGCTGAATTTTCCTGGTCATGTGACATACTTCATGTGATAAGCCGGTCAAATTGCATTCCATTACTGTACCTATATGAACTATTCCACATTAAAGTTGATATGAATTCATTAGCAACATGACTGCTGAAACTTTGAAATTGTCATTTTCTTTATTCAAGTCAAATTCAGATTTGACATTTTGCGGAATGTTCCAGAAGACATTCCCAGCTGCCTGTAATAAATTTGGAAATTTTGTCAGGAGAATCAGGGAAGAGAAAAGAGAGAAATAGAGAGGAACTTGAGGAAAGAGAGGGACAGAAGTAACAGAAAAGAAGGGAGAGAATAAAATTGAGAAAGAAGAAGACAGAAAATAGGAAGGCTGTAACAAAGGTTGTGGAGAAATAAAAGGAATGAACTAGCTATTAGGGAAAGGGGCAGACGGAAGATGGAGGGTGGGAGAATGTTTGTGTGTTTTCTGTAGGGTAATAGATTAGTTTTGGTTGTGTGCTGGGGGAGGTGGGTCTGTCACAACGCAGAGTAAACCCCTCTGCCAATTTAAACCTGACACACAGAGAAGCTCACCTTGCGCTGTAATCTGTTAAATTTCAAATGCCAAAGAACTATCCCAGATGTCATTATTTAAGGTAAAAATTGACAATTTTATTCTTTAAGTCTCACAGAGGACATTAAAACAGCAACTATTTACAACTCTTTCTCTTAAACCTTACCTTTTAACTCCCACTCTACAAATACTGGTCCAATTTAAAAAAAATCCCTGATTAAGATTTAAATTTAAAAAATCATGTTTCAAAGCCAGTCAGCTTTGTCAATTCTTGTCTTTAGATTTTCCTCTGTATTTTTCTGGGTCATCTCTCCTTCAGTCTTCTGCTGCACAACTTTTCTTATAGACAGGTACCTTTCAGACAGCTATTCAGCTAGCAGTCTGTACTTGTTGGTGCCCTTTGAAGTTCAACCCCTAACTGTTCAAAATGTCAGGTTTTACACCTCAAAACTTCAGATCATTTCATTGGTTTGATATTATTCCCAAACAGTAAAATTCAAATTCGATTGGATTTTGATATCTGGGGCATAATTTAAACTGATTGCCTGAATTTGATTTTGTTTTTGTTCCATGACAATGCAACTCCAACTATTTGTTTCAACCAAATGTTACATTTTTAAATTGTTCAGCACTCTCTGTGCTTTCAGTCAGTCCTTGCAAGCTACCTCTCTCTCTTAAAGATACATTACATACCTACACCTTCATAACAGGTAACAATTTAAAAATACAAGGATTTTCAATGGCATGTGTTGGTGTGTGGCCCTGGTTTTGGCTTCAATAAGAGTATTAAAAGCTGATCATTAAAAGCTATTATTCCCAGGACAGGTTAGGATGGATAGTATGATGCAAATGTCAGTGGTACAGCAAAGGGTGATGGAGTCATCGCTTACTGGTTTTAACTTTGACCAATACTCTGGTGCATTGATGCTTCAAACTGACAACAGATTTCAAAACTGTCCCAACATTAGAGAAAACAAATAATAAAGAGTATTCATTTCCACTTTCGTAAGCTCAGGATGTCGCAATGTCCTTTATATAGGATGGAGTCTTTTTGTGGTCTAGTCACCATTACATTGCCAATTTCAGCACAACAAACTCTTTAAAGAGCTATTTTTTAAATGGTGAAATCATCTGCTATAAGGAGCTGAGGTACTAGTGAGGTACTGTTATTAGTGAGGTTAATTGAAGGAAACTTTTGCCCAGGTTGTGGGTGAGACCTCCCCTGGCCACACGAGACTTTGCTTTGAGCTGAAACGGTTAATAGGCCTTTCATTTCTCATCTCATCCAAAGTAATTCTCCAGCAAAGCACTACTCCCTCAGAACTAATTCTCCAATAGTGTAGCATTCCATCAGCACTGACGCTCTGACAGTACTGCACTCCCTCAGCACTGACTGTCTGACAGTGCTGCACTCCCTCAGTACTGACCATCTGATAGTGCAGCATTCCGTCAGTATTGTCCCTCCAACAGTGCAGCAATCCCTCAGTACTGTCCCTCTGACAGTGCAGCACTCCCTCAGTACTGTCCCTCTGACAGTGCAGCACTCCCTCAGTACTGTCCCTCCAACAGTGCGGCATACCCTCAGTGCTGACAGTGCAGTCCTGCTCAGTAGTGGTCTGTCATCTCTTTGACGAAGTTATTGGAGTTGAACTTGAACCCACAGCCTTCTAGCTCAGAGGTGAGTATGCTGCTAGCTACTCCCAGCTGAGTTTGGCTGTTTGTACCTTTCTGAAAATGGTCAATAATACATTCTTGCTTTGTCCAGGTATTGTGATTTCCTGGGATGGAGACAGTTTTGTGGAGGTGCTGGCGACTCCAGAATTGAAGGGCAAACTTTGTGGTCTGTGTGGGAACTACAACGGGCACAAGCGAGATGATCTGATTGGTGGAGATGGCAATTTCAAGTTTGAGGTTGATGCTTTCGCTGAATCGTGGCGAGTGGAATCAAACAGCATTTGTAACAGACTGCAGCGGAGATTACGACCACATCTGTGTTCAGGGATTGTAAAGGTGAAGTTTCGGGCTCACAGGGAATGCCAAAAACTGAAGTCCTGGGCCTTTAAGAACTGCCACTCAAAGGTAGACTACGTCTTGTTCTATAGGTGAGTATTTCCCAGTGTCTGTGGCAACAGGCAGCTCCAATCCAAAGTGACCAGAGAACTCACAGATTTTTGCAAAAAATGTTGGCCGTCTTTTAAGAGATTCCTTTTTTCCATAATTTTCATCTGGATCAGCAACAGATTTAATTTCCTAATATCTCCTGCAAAGCAACTTGGAATGTATTACTGTGTTAAAGATGCTATATTACTGCAAGTTCTTGCTATGCTCTTAGCCAGTGTGGGACTGGAGTCACCTATAGGCCACACTAGCTAAAAGCATAGCAAGAACTTGCTTGAGGGGGAATAAGTTTTTCGGGGCTGCTCTCAATCAGTGTAGGATGCGTGAGTAGGAGGAGTTACAAACATTCCACAGTCACTTGTGTTAAACTCTCACGGGGAAGGGACTGAGGGATAAAGTAGTCATATGTATGCGAACCAGTCACTTTGGAGAGATTTCTGCCATATTTTGAGTTTTAAACTCCTTCGTAAAGACAATATCCCCAAGTACATGTTAGGACACAACCTAAAGTTTATGAACAAGCCCTGATTGGCCTCCTCCCTATTGTTTTGGGATAGATTTGCTAAATTCAGTTTGAACGGACTGAGAAAGTCAAATCTCAGGTATTTCAATCAACTCTCCAGCAGTGGTCAGGGACCCAGGTTTCACCCAGGTGAACACAAGAACCAACGGTGAGTCCGTGAATTCAGGGCATCGAGTCAATTGTCTCGTCTCGGACTGGAAATGTGTAGATTTAGATTGGACAATAATGGCAGATTTTCTTCCCTAAAGGACATTCACCAACCAGGTGGGATTTTATGACAATCCAACAGCATCATGGTAAGCTATTTCATCCTGGTTATAAAATAACCAGCTTCATGAAATTCCAGTTCTGAACTGTGTGTGTCTGGTGCACAAATATTAAGGAGCTTGCTGATATTTTAGCACAAGTTTGCTGCAATAATTTATGTACATGATAGACCAAAGCCATGATACAAAATAAGGTTGAGGTTTGGCTGTGAGATTAAGAGGAATTTTGATAATTTGTTAATGTGTACAGTGTGTTTCAATATAGCCCCTGCTCTATTCATGAATGATTTTCCGTTGAGGGTGTGTGTATGGTGCACTCTGTTTGCTAACAGTGGTTAAATCCTTGCTAGAAACACTCTGTGTGAGAGACGCCTCACTCTCTGAGGCAACAGTTAAAACAATATGTGAAAAGTATCTGATCAGGACACTAGTGAGTCACCTGGGAGAGATCACTGGCTTCAGCTCAACATAAGGAAACAGTCTTCACATTTCAGCTAGTTCACAAACTGATGGATTAGTGAGGAACTATCAGCTATCTCAAACTCCGCTGAAAATCAGCAGGTTCAATGTTATTTGGTGGTTTCAGTGCCCTGTCACAGTCTGCTGCTGTAAGCTAGTGAGCGATTCCGCATGAGTAGTGAATGCATCTTCACTGGACAGGTCTGGGAAAGTTATTACTTCATCTACTGTGGATTTAGATCATTGCAATTTCAAACATAAATTCCACTATCCCTGTGAGACTGCCTGTCTGTGGTAAATATATTGTGTGAGACATTAAAATTGTACGATTCACTGTGATCTCGCATGCTCAGAATGCACTCTGACCCTGCACATACGACATTAAAAATCTGAATATCGGCTGTGCCTGACAGGGCAAGGTTCCCATTCATGTCTTAATGAACTCTGAATGAAAAGATACCTGCAAAACATAAGGAGACCATTCAGTCTGTAATGCTAGTTTTCTGCACAAGAAACTCGGTTAGTTCCACCCTCCCACCTTTTCCTCGCAGCACTGCACTTTGTGTCTCTTAAGGTAATTTCTGAAAGCCACAAGTGAACCTGCCTTTACTGTACTGTTCAGTGTATTCCAGAACTGATCCACACGCTGAGACACGGGCATGAGAAGATTTCTCTCTTTTCACTGATGGCTGTTTTGCAATTACTATAAATTGGTGTCCTCTGGTTTTCAACTCTCTCCCCATTGGGAACCAGATCGTTTCTCTCTTAACTATTCTGTGCAGACCTGTTATGATTTTGAACACCTCTATCAAATCTGCTCTCGGTCTTCTCTTTAAAGAGAATAGGCCCAGCTTTTCTGACCTATCCTCATAACCAGCATTCCCTCTGATTTTTTTTATTCACCATGCAGGCCTCTGAAGTCTGTGAATGGCAATGACCTCTGGAACTGGAAGTCAATGCTGCAAATGGAACATTAGTGTATATGTGCAGCTTCGAGAGAGCTCTGTTTATAACTGAATTCTCTTGACCCTGGAAATCTTACTTTCTGCGCCCTCTCAATACTTTCTCATGTTCCCTAAAATATTGTGTCCAGAAGTGAACTGAACTAATATTTTCTGCGGGTTCACAAAAAATTGCTTACTTTTACACTATGCCTCTATTTATACCTCTATTAACCATTTTTTAAAACTATCTTGCTAGCCTCAGATTTGTACAGATTTTCCCCCAACTCAGCTTCTCCTGTACCTGTTTAGAACTGTGCACTTTTTTGCTATTTTGTCACTCCTCGTCCTTCCAACCAAAATGTATCACTTCACACTTCTCTGCATTAACTTTCATCTGGCACATATCCACTCAATTCACCAGCATGGCAGCATCCTATTGCCAACACCCTCACAGTTCACCATATTTCCAAGATTTGTGCCATCCATCAATTTTGAAAATGTGTACTATAGAACCAGCTTTGGGTTATGAACATAGATTAAGAAAATCAGGAGTTTTAATATGGATTCTGGTCCAGTCCACTGCAGACCATCTTCCAGTGTGAAAACAAACATTTGCCACTACTCTGTCAATTTTCCATTCATGTTGCTGCTCATTTATTACATTGGAATTAACTTTACTGATGGAAGTGTATAATATGGCTGCTTGTCAAATGCCTTTGCAAGTATATTACACCACATCGATCTTCTCAGTTAACTCATCAACTACCTTAATCTCAAGTTAATTGAACGCAACTTGCCTTTAGCAAATCCATGCTGTTTTCCTTAATAAATTTGCATTTTTCCAAGTGATCGTTACTTTTATCCAGGATTATTGTTATGAAAAGCTTCTCTATGCCTGAAGTCAAACTGATAGGCCTATAGTTGCAGTATTTATCTTGACATGCTTTTTTGAAGTATTTACAAGTCTTCAACATTTTGGCTCCACTGTATCTAAAGAGGATTGAAAATATGATAGTCAGTGCCTTGGCAATTTCCATTCTTCTTTAAGTATCTTTGCATGCAACTGATCAGTTTTGGTGAACTGGTTAAGTACAGCAAGTGCCTTCTCTTTATCAAATTTAGCCCATCCAATGTCTCAACTATCTTAATTATTTTTCTTCACATTTAGAATTTGCTTATCCATTGTTCCATGAGTTCAGTTGTGCTCTGTAAGATCTTCCTTCAGTCTGTTAGGAAAACAAAACTAATAAACTGATTTTAAAAAAGATTCCTGAATATTGAATATTTTTGAATATTCAATACTCCTGAATATTCCTGAAACTGTCTGTTTCATGTTTTAATATGAATTCTTTCAAATCATGGATTTTTCAGATTTAAAGTTATGAACTAAAGTCAAATTAATTTTATGGAACTTATTAACAAGCAATTTTTGAGTTCCTTTTTGCAGGAGCTGTACTCTGAAATGTCTGATTAAATTTAAATAGTTGAACTTCCTTTAGTTTTGTTCTGGCTCTAAGCCATGATTTGATTCCCCACTAGATGGCACAGTGAGTGCAGGATATGAAATTTGGCTGACGCAAATATGAATTTCACTTTAATTAAATGCACGGCTCTTTCGGTTGCTCCCCAATAATCAAAAGGAATGATTCCTATCAGGTTTTGTGCCATTGCTGCAGGAATAAGGAAACTCTGAACAGCTTCATAAAATGCCAGCCTAAATCTGGAGGTTGATTTAAACTAAGATGCAAATGTATTGCTAATCTTTAAAGTACATTTACCTGAGCTCAAACTTTTGCTGGTTGGTCTTTGCTTTGGGAATGGATGTACCTCTAACCGGAAACAAGAAAACAGATTATCTTTAATTTAGTGACTTACCACATCATCAAAAAAACACTGTGAACCTGCAAGCCAGTGTCCAGACTGAGGAATAGATACTGTGAACCTGTAAACCAGTGTCCAGACTGACGAACAGACACTGTGAACCTGTAAACCAGTGTCCAGACTGACGGACAGACACTGTGAACCTGTAAACCAGTGTCCAGTATGAGGCACAGACACTGTGAATCTGTAAACCAGTGTCCAGACTGAGGGACAGACACTGTGAACCTGTAAACCAATGTCCAGACTGACGGACAGACACTGTGAATCTGTAAACCAGTGTCCAGACTGAGGAAGAGACACGCTGAACCTATAAACCAGTGTCCAGTATGAGGCACAGACATGCTGAACCTGTAAACCAGTATCCAGACTGAGGGACAGACACTGTGAACCTGTAAACCAGTGTCCAGACTGAGGGTTAAATATGCTGAATCAGTGAACATAACAGATGGAGGATTCTTGAGCATAGATACGTGGAATTCTCCGCTTGCATTTTAGACAGGTTGAACATGGTTGGTGAATGCTAAATTGAATTGTTGCTTCATGTCTCCCCCATCACAATCTAATGCATTTTTGTGTTTCTCACAGATCCTGTGTCACAGATATGTGTGAGTGCCCACTACACAAGAACTGTTACTGTGAGTCTCTGATTGCCTACATGCGTGCCTGTCAGAGAGAAGGCGTCCAGGTTCACTGGCGACCAGAGATGAGTTGTCTTGGTAAGTTCACAGCAATGACCAAAAAGCAAGCTGTAAGAAAAAGCAGCAGGAATAGGATATCTAATCACTGAAGGCTGCTCTGTTATTCAACAATAACATGGTTGTCTAGTAATGTCCTTGTCTCCACGTTCCTGCATGCCCCACACCCTTAACCATTTATGCCCCTTGTAGATCAAAATTCTGACTAACTCAGCTTTTCAATACATTCAATGATCCAACTTTAATTTTTTTTGTGTGGAAGAGAATCCAAGTTCTACATTGTGCCCTCAGCAGCTACTCTGCCAACACCACTGGAACTGTATATGTCATAATAAGATCAGGTCTCATTCTTCTGAATTCCAATGAGTATAGATAGTTCCAATCTGCTCACCCTTACGTTTTGCGTCAACACCCACCTCCGAGAAACTAGCCAAAGAAACTTTTTCTGAACAGCTTCCAATGCAAGTTTCTCATTCCTTAGGTTAGGTGACCAAAATTGTATGCACTACCCTAGTTGTGTGGTAATATGAGTCAAAGCTAGCTGGCTTTATTAAATGTGTTTATTTATAAGGCATGGTAAGAGAGGATATCATAGTGGAACTGTACAGACTTAGGCTTCTGTTCCATTTGATCTGATATGGATGCTCAGTACACACTTTAAGAGTAAAAAAAATTAACCTTTTATTCCATAACATTTGGTTTTGCCGATGCTGTGAACAATGTAGTAAGACATAAATAAAACAAAGAACTATGGATGCTGGAAATATAAAACAAAAACAAAAATTGCAGAATAAACTCAGTGGGTCTGGTAGTTTCTTTGAGACTTATCTCTCTGTAAATGTCTGCCACTGCTTTTCTACTCTCTTACCTTTAAACCTATTTTCCCATGACTCTTTAGCCAATGGTGTACATGCCCTTACATATGCCCCTACTTAACTTTAAGTCAATTATCACAGATCCATATTGCTCTCTTTCAAGCTGAATGTGAAATTCTAGCATACAAGTACCACTCGATTAAAAGCCGCAGCTCTGAAGAAGAATCATTTTAGCACAAATCTGTAGATCTGTTTTTTACTCTCCACAGATGCTGCCAGACTTGCTGTCTTTCTTTAGTATTTTCTGACTTAATTTATATTAGTTCCATTCTTGCCAAGAGGATCTCGGAAATCATTAATTAATCCTGTCTCATTACACATTACCTGGCCGAAAATAGTCTGGTCTCTATATTGACACAGAACATAGTGTTCTAAGAAACTGTCCTAATGCACTGTTTGAAATCAGTATCCTGGTTACCATTGCCAGTTTGATTTGTCCAATTGGTGTTTTGATTAAAATTACTCCAAGATTATTGCAGTACCTTTCTTGTTAGCGTCAATGATCTCTATGTCTATGGAAAGGAGTCCTATAAATGATCCCAACCAACAACTTTTTTTTAAAAGAGAAAATGTTGAAGAAACTCTGCAGGTCTGGCAGCTTTTGGGAAAGAGAAAAAGAGTTAATGTTTCAAGCCTCATATGACTCTTCTGTTCTGAGTCAAAACATTAACTCTTCACTTTCTGTAAATGCTGTCAGACCTGCAGAGTTTCTCCAACAATTTCTCTTTTTATTTCATAGTTCCAGCATTTGCAGTATTTTGGTTTTCTCTTGACGTTTCCTATCTCCACCCAAACAGATTTTACATCTTGATTTTTTGAATCAAAAATCATTTCTCACTGATCTCAACCTTTCGTAATAGACCTCATCTTCGTTCCTTTTGTCATTCCAAATCAACCCTTGAATATTAAAATCCCAGGTTAAATCACTTCACAATCTTACCTTTGTAATGCCTATTGTATCATACTTATTTATTTTCTGTTTGTGCCATCAATTCTTCTTTGTTATGAATATTGCGTATTCTGATAAAGAGCTTTTAATTCCATCTTTCAAGCATTTTTCCAAGTTTCACCTTATTTATTGGTACACATTTATGCTTGTACAGTCTCTCCCTTTGTATCTGACTCAGGTTTTTATTCACTGTATAATTACACTGCAAGAGCAAATTTGCATGTGCTTAATCCTTACACGTGTAAACTTTACCATGGGGAGACCTGGGAAGAGCAACATCCTGCAGCAACTTTCTCCAAATTTTACCCAGGGTGTAGATTGGTGACTTTGCGCAGAGTCCATGTTTCAGGAATTGTAGATTATGCTTTCACATTTTTAAACATTTTACCAAATATTGTCAATTGACTGTAAGAAATTTTGCATTTGGGCACAGTCCCATCTCTTTGTTCAGCAAATATTTGCACCTGCAAAGAGAGCTTTTGATTCTGGGTTTCAGTACACTAGACAATACTAGACAGTAGTCGAACATTCATCACTCTCCAAACACGGGGCATCTTGTTTCATTGCATAACTTTTTAAAAATGGAAATATTTTGCCTTAATCTGGTTGCATTCTCCTCTATCTATTTAGAGAAAATGGTTTCTCTTCCCACTGCCATGTTGTTATTTCTAATGTCCCCAAATATCTATCCACCCTCCCCATTCCATATATTTTTCTTGATGACATTATCCGAAAGCTTAGCATTAGTTTTCACACACACATGCTGATGACGCCCAGCTCTTCTCGATATCACCAGTCTCTAAATGGATGAGTAAAAACCTTTACTCCTTATATGTTATGAAAAGTGAGAAGATTACCTTCTACTCCTGTTACAAGCACTGATTGAGGCAAGTGTTTTAAAGTTTTGGCCGATAGAGGCAAGTGCTTAAAGGATTTGTTAACCCATTTTGTAGTCCTTTGACCTCAGAATTTCCAAATGCAGCAAAAGTCCATAAGTGCCAGATTTCTAAAATTGCATAGAAACCAAAGATAGATCTTTCAGTTCAGAAAAGTAGACAAGATATGTGTGCGCATGTTCGTAATAGTTATTCATTCTCTTTTCAGCTACCCAGTGTAAGCATGGTGCTATATACGACACATGTGGTCCAGGCTGTTCCAAGACCTGTGAGAACTGGAATGAAATTGGTCCTTGCACTAAGCCATGTGTGGCAGGCTGTCATTGCCCAGCAAGCCTGGTACTTCACAGAGGACGATGCATAAAGCCAGCCTTATGTCCCCGGTGACACAATTGGGAACCCCTGACCTCAAAATCAATGGTGATGATTCGAAAACAGCTTCTTTCACCAGCTTTGGATTGACCGCTCTGACATTGTAATTTCAACAGAGAAAGAAGAACGCATGTATATTTTCAGTATGAGCTAATTGATGATTAACCATTAGGAAAAATATATAAACTGATTTTGAATGTATAAACAGACTTTAAATTAATATAAAGAGAAAAGAACTTAAGCCAGTCAAAAATCATTTATTGTACTGCTTTCAACATTTAAAATATTTCAGAAGTCAGTGTTTAATATTTAAATATTGGTCATTGCACATGTTTCTGTATAGTCTGCTGCAGAAAATTAACTACAAGAATGAAGAATTAGCAATTTAAAATGGTGCATGAATGAAGGGCACTTTCTCCTCATCAGGTCAACAAGGTTAGACCTTATGTCTCTGAAAAGATTTGATATCAACAAGGTTTGTTCATTTCCATTATTTGTCAAGGCAGATGATAAAGGAGCTCTGTGATGGGCAGTATCTTTAACATTAGATGCAGGTTGGCACACAACACAAGGAGACACATGGGCAAAACTTCAAACTCTGAATGGCGGGGAAACAACAGCTGGCTTTGTCCCACAACTCAAGGACTGAAAGCATTCTGTTGCCCTATCTCAAGAACTACTGGCTTGATGCATTTTAGGATTTTTTTTTGCAGATCTAAGTTGTGACTGGATCCAGTCAACATCATCCTCACTGATGATTACAGAACTCACTATTCACAGAAAGTCAAAGTGACTCCAATGATTAGAAACCAAAAACATCACCTGGTGTGGGATGTGTCTGATGTGTCTCAGTCGCTCTACTTAGAATGTAATAGAGTAAACTGACACAGTATTTCCATTTCTCACCCTATTCCAGGAATAGGGTGAGACAGGAATTGTTACAACAGCACAAACCAGAAAGACAAGCATCAAGATTGATTCAATTTGAAGTTACCAATAGCCATCTGCTCAACTTAAGGTGCAAGGTTTGTTGTATTTGACATCTGCTGAATGAAATGTGGAGTGTTATTTATTGAGAAAGTAAATATGTCTGTGAATGTGGTCACATATTTCATATTCTGCATGAAATCCCAGTGGCAACAACAGTAGACCGGAACAGAGATGATGGCACTGCTTCAGTGCTAAGATTGTAGAATTAAAACATATTAGTTATTTATTTGTTCATTGAAATATTCAAAAATGTCAAACTATAAAGGGCATTTGGGTTAACAGTGACCAATTTTTTTATTCCCCACGTGACAAACAGCATTAGTTTTAAAAAAAAACTGTTTGGGAACAACCAGTTTCCATTGAAAGTCAACATGGTCTTTGTTTTTTCCTTTAAAAAAGAACATCTGATTGCTACATTGTGTCAAGATTGAGCAGTGAGGTCAAGCATGTTGCACTCTCAATCTCAGCAGGCATAATCTCTAGAGCTGCCAAAACAAGAATGTGCTGTTTTTCCTCAAGTGGTCAATATCCGAATGCAGCAAGACCTGGACAATATCCAGGTTTACACTGACAAGTTAACATTTGTACCTCACATTGCCAGCCAATGATCACCTTCAAATGACAGAATCTAACCATCATCTCTTGACTTTCAATGACATTACCACTGACCAGAAACTGGACTGAATTAGCCAAGGGATTACTGTGGCTACAGCAAGTCAGGGGCTGAGAATTCTGCAGTCAACAGCTCATCTCCTGTGTCCCTAAAGCCACTCCACCACCTACAAAGCACATGTCGAGAGTGAGAGTGATGGAATACTTCCATTTGCCTGGCATGTGTGCAGTTCTAACATCACAAGATATTTACCACCATCCAGAACAAACCAGCCCACATGATTGTTTGTGGATGTGGTCCCATTCATTCATCTATACTAATGCTTATTGGTAAAAGTATGTACCATCTGCAGAAATTCACTAAAGCTCCCTGATGGCACCTTCTAACCCACAGTCACTACCATCTAAGAGGACAAAGGCAGCAAATACATGGAAACACTGTAGCCTGCAAGTTTTCCATCAAGCCACACTCCATCCTGACTTGTAAAACTATGGTCACTCCTTCAGTATTGCAGGGTCAGAACCTTGGAACTCCCTCCCTGAAAATACTGTGGATTTATCCACACCAAATGAACTGCAGTGGATCTAGGCAACTTATCACTGCCCATCCTAGCGAAGACAATAAATTCTGGCAAAACCAGCAATGGGTATATCCTATGAACGCTTTTTAAAAAAAATTGATCCAAGAAAAATCAGAATTACTGGGGTAAGGTAAATAGCAAGAAAGCATCTATTTTTTTTGGAAAGTGTAAACACAGAAAATGAGATGAAAACAGAAAATGTTGGAAACTCAACAGAACCTGTGGAGAGAAGAGGCAGTATACTAAATAGCCACAACCAAAAACACTTTTTATAGACAAATAATGGCAAAACCTCACATTTTACTCAAAATCTTTATTGAAAATAATCACATATTGCATAACTCCATAAAGACATGAAAATTCTGTTTATAAAGAAACATGAAGATCATATTTCTACATTTGTTTTCATCTTCATTCACACCTCCTGTCGCTTTCTTCAATCAATTTGGAATATTTCATCTGTGCAGCAATGTTCAACCAAAATTGGCCTTGAAATTCCCTTGTTTATCCAAATTACCACAGCTTTCTACGTCCAACTGAGACTTTTCTTTATCTTTAAGACTTTATAAACGTCATTCTGAAACACAGGAGTGAAGTGAGGGGCAGGCGACTTGGAAAGGATTGAACACAGAGGAGGTTTCATTGCATTGTGTGCATCTTCCACGTCCCAAATTTCTGGCATGCTGCAACCAGGCCTGAGAGAGATAGAAATCAACTCTGTATGAAAAGGTTTTTGCAAATAATTTGCTTGGATCATTAAAAAGATATTTTTTAACAAAAGTGGACACAAGTTTGTAATTCAGATTTGGAAGAAGCCTTATCCAGGATGGTTCATTATATTGATTGGGTTTATGAACTAATCAGAAACTTGTCAGCATTGTTAGTTTAGTAATGCCAACAGTGAACACTTAACGTTTTCATTACTGATAAATTAAATAATTGCCCCAACATCATTGCAAGTGTGTGGGATGACTAGGTTAATAACAGAATCAGGACTGACAATGATGCAGTTTCCTCATAATACCATGTATTCCTCTAAACCAGTACTTCCAATTGCATCAATTCAATAGAGCTGTTAGAATGGAAGAGGCACAAATAATTTAACCGAAGCACCTTTCAGTTTAACTGGATTTCAGTATAGCCTTTTCTGCATGGCATTTATACGAATTAGGAGCAGGAGTACACTATTCTGCCCTTCAAATCTGCATTGCCATTCAACAAAATCATGGCTGAATTGCTGTATTGCACATATTATTTTCTGATCTCCCTCAATACCTATGATTCCCTTGTCCAACAAGAAGATATATAAAAATCCACATCTCTGCTGCCTTCTAAAAGAGCTCCAAACCTGTAAAACATTCAGTGAAAACAATCTCTTCATATGTCCTTAAACGATGACCTTAAATTTTAAAATGGTGTTCCCTAGTCCTGGATTCATCCTCAAGAGGAAACATTCTTTCCGTATAAATAAAAGCAAATTACTGCAGATGCTGGAATCTGAAACCAAAAGAGAAAATGCTTGAAAATCTCAGCAGGTTTGGCAGCATCTGTAAGGAGAGAAAAGAGCTGACGTTGCGAGTCTAACTGACCCTTTGACAAAAACTTGAAACGTCATCTCTTTTCTCTCCTTACAGATGCTGCCAGACCTGCTGAGATTTTCCAGAACATTCTTTCCATATTCATCTTATCAAGACTGTTCAGGATCTTATATAATTCAATCAAGTTACCTCCCCAATAAATTTACATTCTTATATAGGGAGACAGAAATCTGCACTTTGTATTTGAGGTGAGGTCTTATCAATTTTTTGGATAATCGAAACAATCTTTTACACTCTTTCTCCCGTAATACTGTCATCCACTACTCTGAGCTCCTATTTTACAAAATAACCTTTTAATGAGGCATCTGGTCAAAAACATGTTGGAAATCCAAGAGCAAATCAGCAGGCTCATGTTACCCATAATGCATATTATTCTTTTAAAAAAAACTCCCAATAAACTGTGAAATTCCCTTACAAAAAACCATGCTGAATCATCCTGATTACCTTGAGTATTTCTAAGTGTTCAGCTATAATCTCAGTAATGACTGATTTTAACACTACCATGATAATCAAGCTAACTGGCCTACAGTCTCCTATTTTCTACCGTACACCCTTCATGAATAGCGGGTTTAGGTTGCTACTTTCCGATCTAACGGAACGGTTCCAGAGTTCAACGAATTTTGGAACATTAATAACATACACCTACTACCTCCTTAACTGACTTTAGCATGAATTCCATCTGGACCCTGGAACTTGTCAACCCATAACTCATATCAAAGACAGATACTGTACAGGGAGCAGCGTTCTTACATTTCTTAAATTTACCTTATTAAATTTACTTATGTTTTCTAAATAAATATGATTTCAATCTTTATTCAGGATGTGCTATACTTTGTGTTAGATCTTTGGGTGATTTTTGAACGATACGGAGTGATATTTTTGCTGGTCTGCCCCAACCCCACTTTTCCCATAGGCCCCATTATTTCTGCTCAGTGATTTCCTACTAAGTGAGGTGTCACGGGAATGCAACAACAGCATTAGAGGAGAACTACCTGTACTTATGTTTGTACAATGATAGGTTTTTTCCTTAAGTTTGATGCATTCCTTAATTTGTTTAATTAAGCACAGACTGTGGGTCTCCTCTTGGAACTTTTGAATATAGTAGGAATACACTTACTTTGATATTCTGAAATATCTCCATAAGTCTATAGTTGCTCTGCAATCTATCAGGCTAGTATGCCAGCTCATGTCAGTGATCTCAGCTTTCATGCCCAAAGTTGCCCACATCTCAAACTCTCAAAAGCATTCTATGAATCCCTTACCTAGGTTCCTACTGCCAATTTGATTTGTCCAGTGTCTACACACGATTATCACAGCCACTTTCTCACAGGCACCCAATAATGTTTTCTTGTACATTTTGTCCTACACTGTGGTCATTCCTAAGATGCCTGTAGATCACTCATGATAGTGACTTCTTTCCCTTAATATTCGTCTTCAAACTGATTCTACGTCATCATCACATGAACCAAAGTTACTGCACAAATGCCATCCTTGATTATTAGTTCTACTTCTCCACCTTTACCTGGCTTCTTACTCTTCTTGAATATCATATACAATGGCATTACTGTCGCTAAATCATTCACCATCAAAATACTGGGGCTCACTACTGATCAGGAACTTAATGGTAACTGGGACACAATCCATAATTCACAACTGGGTATTCGTTGGCAAATAACTAATTTCCTGACTCCCAGAACCTGTCCACCATCTTAAAAAACTGAAATCAGAAGAAAGGTGAAATACTTGCCACGGCCCGAGTTCAGCTCCAATAATATTTGGCAAGTTTCACCATCCAGGATGAGGCATTCTACTTGATCAGCAGCCTGACCATCAATTTAAAAGATCAAACCATACCTTCAGCAGTGTGTAAAACACACTCACATAAGGCTAAAGGAGATAGGAATCTAATGCCATTCTGAAGTTATTTTTAAGTAAAACCCATAAAACTACATTTGATTAAATTAAACCCAAATGAATTACTCAACATTGGAAATAAATACTACAGAATTTGTTAATCCTGCTGCACACAACAGAAACAGTTATCACTGATAATGGCTGGGGGCAACAGCCAGTCAACTCAAATTCATTTTAAAATGAAGAACTACCTTACATATGAAAAATGAAATTATTCTGGTCAGAAGCTATTTACAAAAGATTAAATTAGGTATTACCTTGTTTTTCGCAAACACCAGGAATCTTCAAAAACAAAATAATCGACACCTAGTCTTATGAGCCCATTCTTCACTTCCTCTGCTGATTTCCGACTGTACATTGCATACACTTGCTTTGTCCTTTCTCTATTCAAGAATAAGCAGAGGGTTTATTACCTAATTAAACATATTTAAGCGAGGGCAGGAGCATGGTGAGCACAATACCTCCAGAATGGGGATTTAACAGGGGCTGATTTGGGGCAAATTCAAAGCAGAGGTGATGAAAAAGACAGGATGGAGTGTGAAGGAGCAGAGAAAGAGGAGAGGGGTGAAGAGTGAGGCGGGGAATGAATTCAAGGTTGAAATATTGAAGGGAGGGAAGAGCATTGGAATGGTGGAGAGAGTGATTTAGCAGGGAAGACAGGAGCGAGGGTGGAATCCTATGGGGAAAATTGAGGGGTTTGGGCAAGCGTGGGAGCTGTAAAGGTGGGCAGGGGATCAGTTTCACTCAACTGTCAACAGATCGGATAAAGTTGGCTTTACCACAGTAAGATTGGTAGCATGATACAGAGAGTGACATGTGAATCTTATATAAAAAAAAGAGGGAGGTACAAATAAATAACATTGACAATTACAAGAAATGCCTCTAACTGAGAAAACTGGAGATCAGATATTCAGAATTTGAGTTGGAGGAAGGACAAAATTTATCTTGAGAAATGGCAGTCACCTGACTGAGAGATGGGGGATGGTAATGGTGGAGAGAATGAAGTGATGTGAAGATATTTATTGCTTCAGAAGGAAAACTGTAGGCATTTGCTGGTCCAGAATGCAAAAAGGGACATGCTACACAACAAAGTAATATATGGGAAAGACAGAATACATAACTTTACCACAGAATTGAGATATCTGCATGCTGTTGTCAATCACTGCATCCTCTAACTAAACACTTGATCGTGGCTCTCACAGCAGGATGCAATGGGAACAGAGTAGTGCTACAAGTTAATTACCAACCAGTTATTACACTCCTGTGCAATTTAAAGAGAACATTAAGTAATCACATTGTGTTAGCGATGTAATAGTGAGAACAATAAAGTAATTGCTAACCTCAGTCCAGCATCTTCGTAATGTGGGTGATTAACAATAGGTCGTCCTGTAGATAATTTGATGCTAGCCATTGTGGGCATAGCCCCAGCAAACACAGCATCTGCAATGTGAATTAATTATTGCATTTTCTCATTAGTACCTCTATTTTACTGACATCTGACTTTAAAATGTCACTAATTAAGTTCCAAAATCAAATGAATTAGAATTACAACAAATGAGGCCAGTCAGCTATTGAGACTGAACTGTCATTCAACTAGATCATGGCCAATCTTCTACCTGTGCTGAAAATGCTGAATCTCCACATTCATGACATAATACATAGAAATCTACCAAATTCTGAACTGAATACAGTCGATGACTAATCCTCCATTGCCCTTTGGGGGAGATAATTCCTAAAGATTCACTACTCTCTGGAGCACAGAAGCTCATGATTTTGCTCCCTGAAGAATTACTGTTTATTTTCAGACTGTGTTCCCTGGTTATAGATGCCACCACCAGTCCTCAGAAATGATAATGGACCAGCAATCTACAAACCCAAGCTAATGCTCCTCAATGTTTTGAGGAAGGGTCATCAGACCCAAAACATGAACTCTGATTTCTCCTTACAGATGCTGCCTGACCTGCTGAGCTTTTCCAGCAAGTGTAATGCTTTGGGCACATGGATTCATGGCAATTAGGGAAATTTAAATTCAAACAACAGACCTGGAATTGAAAATTAGGTCTCAGTTTTAATGGTCAACATTGCTATCATTGATGTGTTTAGGGATGCAAATCTGCTATCCTTACCGTATCTGACCTATGTGTAACTCCAGAGTCACAGCAATATGGTTAACTTTTGACTGCTTTATGAAAGATGCTTGCATTGAATCAGTTTAAAGCAAAAAAATGCTGGCTTTTCCATTGATACCCACATCCCATAAGAATAAAGAAAAGCTAAATCTGAAAAGGTGAAAATATTAACTTGATTCTAGGCAAGTGGGTGCCAAATAGCTTGATCACTTTTCCTAACTCTCTCCTCACCCAGAATAAAAACAGGAGCTTCACTCAAACAGCACTCTGTTTCTACATGTTTCTTTTATTTACCCTTTTTCTCCATTGTCAGATTTTACATATAACTATAATTGGTCACCAACACTGATAACATTGCTTAAATTTGAAACAATTTGCTAATGGATCCTCATAATGCAGTTTCCCTTTTCATTAACTGCCTCAAAGGCTGACTTGTTGTCTCAAATCACGCAGCCATTTTAACTTATGCAGTAGCAACAGTGTTAGTCACAGGAAGATGCAATAAAGGCTTTGTGAAGAACAGAGAAGCAAATAAAAGTTGCAGCTGAGCAAGCACGGTTTTAGCCACCTTGAAAATTGCAGGATCATTTGAAATCCCCAGTGCCAAAGCACAAAATAAAAGGAAATGTTCCCCAATTAATGACAATTTTTAAACATCTGGACTGAAGGAAAAACTGGGTAACCCAGACAAAAAGGTTACAGAATGAACGAAAATAAAAATTCACAAAACTTCCAATACCACTCTGTGGTGAGATTTTCACTTAATTTTAACTGTGATTCATGGGTAATTTATCCTACATAGTGCAGAAACCTTTTTCTTAACCACTAATCTTCTTAGCTACAAGAAAACATTGGTCTATTGCACACATACAAGACTGCCCCTAGCTGAATACTACATTAAAAATTTCAGCTGCAGGACCATTCTCTAAGAAATCAAAAGATCAGAATGTGATAGGGAATAAAAAGGACAAAAGTAAAATTTTGATGATGCTGATAATGTGAAGTTGATCTATTGACAAATAAATATCAACCAACCTTAGTGCCAAGCAATCAGATTTGAACTTTACAATGGCTTATTTGATATGCTTACCTGACTTGCCGGGTCCATTCACAGTATTAACATCCCTAACTTAATAAGTGCAAGTACTCAATGAAAGAAGAACCAAGAAAGCAGACATGCTGCTTAGCTACCACAACAAACAGTTCAGAGATTTACATAGAAAATCTGACAGCCTAAATATCTATAGAAAAATAATTCTATCCTATATATCAGTTTACGTTGGTAAATAAATTAATTTCAACAAGATTTAGTGCGTACATGCAGCCATGTTTAGGACTAGCAGCATTTTTCCAAAGGAGCACTCTATAACACTCACCCTTTTTAGTGTTTTCTTTAATCCACTCTAATAACTCCTCTTGAGGGAAGTTGCTGAACTCTCCAATGATGCTCCATTGTTCCTTCAGGTTTATTGCTCCCTGTAAAGCCATTGCTGCAAGCATGACGCACACAATTATCTGGTGATGGTACTTAGTTCGAACTCGGCTAAATAGCTAACAAAAAAGGAAACAAAAAGAAGCCATGAAACAAACTTCCACTGTAATTGCTTTTATTTTGGTTAAGGTGAGAGACAAACAGAGCAGTAAACTAATTCACAGCTCTGACAAATAAATGCACCTTGTACATAAACCTGAACAACAAAGGGATTTTTAAAAAAATCAGAGCTGTAGACCAAAACACGCCTTTTATTTCACAAATCTATATAAAAGCACAACGATGATCTGAAACATTAACCGTTTCCACTCCAAAGTTATTTACTCTTGCTGAGTACTTCTAGGATTCTCCATTAGTATTTTAGATTTCCAGCAACTGCAGTATTTTCCTTTTGATTAAAGGACAAGGTTTACTACAGTACCTTCTGGTATTTTAATGTTAAAGAAAACACTGGCAGGGGGGAGAGAAGAGTAGCATTAGAAAAAGGAGCAGGAATAAGGTAAACTGCCTATTGAATCTGCTCTGCAATTCAATGATTTGGAGATGCCGTTGCTGGACTGGGGTGTACAAAGTTAAAAATCACAACAGAAGGTTATAGTCCAACAGGTTTAATTGGAAGCACACTAGCTTTCAGAGCAACGCTCCTTTATCATGTGGTTGTGGAAGACATAATTGTAAGGCACAGAATTTATAGTAAAGGTTTACAGTGTGATGTAACTGAAATTATACATTGAAAAATACCTTGATTGTCTGTTGACTCTTTTATCTGTTCGAATACCATGATAGTTTCACTTCTTTCATGTATAAATCACAAAACTTTTTTTTTTTTAAAAAAAGTTTCATTCTCAGGTTAACTGTAACAATTAGTGTTAGCTAGACAATGTGAAGGTGTTGGCCCCCTGTGTTCTCCACCCTGACTTAAAGTTCACTTGGGCCATTTGGGACACCTCCCTCCCTTGGACCTCTCCATTTTTGGCGACTGACTCAACATGATATCTATTTCAAATCCAAGAGCTCCCACAGCTACCTTGACTACACCTCCTCCCAAGCACCCCTTCCCTGTAAAAACATGATTCCAATTCCTCTGCCTCCAGTGCATCTCCACTTCCCACACGTCCACCCTTGAACCCCACTGCACTCACCACAAGAAAATTTATATCTCACCACCCCCCCCCCCCCCCCTTCCCGCCCCCTCCATATTCCACATTCCTGATTGATTGCTAATGCCCAAAACATAGTCTTCACCTCCTTGGATGCTGCCTGACTTTCCAGGCTATGCTTCTCCAACGCCACACATTTCAACTCTGGTTTCCAGCATCCACAGTCTTCACATTCTCCTGCTTCCTATGTAAGTATATCCTTCCATAAATAAAACAACCAAATTTGAACACAGCATTCCACGAGTGTTCTCTCAACCACACCCCGTATAGTTGTAACAAAGCAACCATACTTCATGACCCTAATAGTTAAGGTCAATGTTCCATCTGCATTCCAAACTGCTTGCCCAGATCTTTCTCTCCATTTAAACAATATCCTGCTTGTCTATTCTCCCTACCAAAGTGAGCAGCAAATGATTAGTAATGGTGTTTCTTTCTTCCAAACTGTGTCTATCCACATATGCAAAGCTGCAGTGGGCATTGGTGTGAAATAATATGACAGTATGCATTGACAGAACGTAAGTGCAGTGAGAATTCAAGCAACTAGACAGATGTATTTCTGAATGCTAGCTGATGAAACCTACGTGGGGGATAGTGCCAGATCCACTTTCCTTCAGAACAGTTACAAAACCTGGCGCCCAATTCAAATTCTTCACTTTGCACTTACACCAAGTAGTTTTGAGTTGAGTCTCAACATTTAGAAGGTACACCAAGCAAGTTACATTGGACAGCAATAATTGTAATATCCCCATTTTCAACTGCACATAATATAGGACATGTAGTGCTGATTTAGTGTGCAGTACTTGACAATAACATACATCCAAGATGACATCATAAATAAGGGTTAGCTCAGTTTATGACAAATATCATAGTTTTCACTTTGATCTTTAAAATTTTAATCTACATATGAAAACTAGAATTACATAAATCTAACTCAATAAGCAGGAAGATATTTGACCCTTCTTACAACATTTCAGTTACACTTTTCCTTTAGTGCCACATCCCACACTTTCCCTATACTCTGCATTTCCATGTACATACCATACAAAACCTATTAGATTAAGTTCTATGTTATTAAAATTAAACACCATGCATTAATTTTCATTTTAAACACCATCAGAGGGCTGTACTGTACACTGGTTGAATACTGCATCAGCACCAGAGGGCATAGAAGTAACAATGTTAAGTTCTATCAATGAAGCTTCATCTTACCTGTCTAGAGCAAATTAGAGAAGCCATGATACACATATGAGGAGTAAGGAAAAGTTTTAGTCTCATGATGAGAATTGCCAACACCACAAAAGCAACCAACTGCAAAACATGATAGACCAGCTGTGGAGACAGAAACACAAATTCAACATTGAAATTATAAACTTTAAATCCAGCAACAACAGGCATGTCAATTTCAACTATTCACAAAGCTCTCTAATACAACTGACCGCGAAGAGGGGGGCCTGAAACTCCAGGAGACTGAAAGCGATATGGTGCAGGAACTCAGAAGAATTTTTCTGATGACCAGATCATTAATTTTGGGCAACATACTGTCCATTATAAAATTAGAACAGCACCCTACCACTCCAGTAAGGAATCAAATATCTTCTATGTCTGTATGGTAAATTTCATTCTCTATTTCTCTCCAAAAAGACAATACAAGAATTATAGAAGTCTTAGTGTAGAAAGAAGCCATTTGGCTATTGAGTCTGAAATGCTCCAAAGAGCATCTCATCCAGACCCAGCTCCCCCTATCCCATCCCTGTAACCCCATATCATCATGACTAATCCCCCTAACCTGCAAATTACAGGACAATTTAGCATGACTAATCCATCTAACCTGCACATCTTTGGACCGTGGGAGGAAACAGGAGCATCCAGAGGAAACCAACACAGACACAGGGAGAATGTGCAAACTCCACACAGTGTTAACCACTTGAGCTACCATGCCACCCCATATATTGCTTTGTTTTTAAACAGCTAATGCCTTCTGGGATTGACAACCTTTTCTGAGAAATGCTCATGGGGCCAGTATATTAAAGTACTTTGGGTCTTGTTCCCAGTGGAGACAACAATGAAGAATTGAATGGCTTTCACAATTAAGCCTTTGAGTGCTGGCTGCAGAATCCAGAAAATCAAACAGAAAGTGTACCTACTGACCAAAAAAAAAATCAAGATTTATGTCAAAGGTAAAGTTAGACCGAATAGTTACATCCAATAGTGGTGTTTAAATTCTGGCCAACAATAAATGGAAGGAAAAGTCTATTCATTTTGTTCACTCCAATAAGTCAGAAATTGTGGTCAAAATAAGTCAAACTTTCAATTTATTTTCTTCTCTAGAGCAGATTTTGATGCAGAAGGAAGGAAATGCTGATAAGAAAGTAGAAACCAAGGATACCCATCTGCATACAAAGCAATCAGGAGATGGCTAACAAGAGAGTAAGCCTAATATAGTCAATGAGGTCTGTGATTGCTCCAGCAGAAATTGGTTTGCATTGAATTCATCACCTTACAGTTATGGGAAAAAAAACCGAATCAGTAAAATAAAATTCACCTCAAAATTGTTTTTAGCCAGTAAAATAGTTACAGCTTAATTATGAGGGCTAAAGGAGTCAAATTGGGATATGGGAATTGGATGATCAACCATGATCATACTGAATGGCAGAGCCGGCTTGAAGGGCCTAAAGGCCTATGCCTGCTTGTATTTTATGTTTTATATGCAATGACCAGACAACCTTATCTTGGATGAAATCAACGCAAAGTTTACTTCCTATTATTTGGATCACAAAGTGCATTAAGCTGTTTTACCTCTCCTCGGGTTGGATGTTTCTTCCTAAAAAAAAAAAAGAGAAATTTAATTAAAACATAGAAACAGAAGATTGGCATGGGCCATTTGACCCCTCGAGCCTGCTCTGCCATTCAATATGATCATGGCTAATCATTAAGCTCAATACCCTAATCCTACCCTCCCCTATACCTTAATCTGTTTAGCTACAAAAAGGAACAGCTACCTGCTTCTTGAAATCACAAAGATTTGGACTCAATATACTTTCTGTGGTAGTGAATTCTATAGGCTCTCCACTCTCTGGGATAAGAAATTTCTCCTCATTTCAGTCTTAAAAAGGTTTAATCTTCATCCTTACAACGATGATTCTGGTCCTGGACTGAATTGTTGCAATGTCCGTTCATCCACTGCCATAGCATCTGTGATGACATGACCATTACATTCAGTACTTCCCCAGAGCAGAGAAACTACGCCACGTCCTTTGCAGCTTTCAGCATGTTATGATGACGATGACCATCTCACCAAGACCATCTATACATGTCCACTGCTCTTTCTCAAACTGCCACCTAACCTGAAACAAACAAGAGCTCATATAGTGAACTACCCAGCCTTCAGGAGCACAGCAACGTTTGCAATTATCTCTCTGCCATAATTCATCAATCCATAGGTCATCCCTTCATTTGCTATTCAGCAGTTGACACTTTACTAACACCAGTTGGCACTCGTGATCACCTGCAAAGACTTGTTATTCAGCCTGTCTTCACTCCACTCAGACTACTTATACTTACCTGTTGACATTTTTAATTACCTGGAATTATCTTGCCATTATCCGCCTATGTATTCTGTGCCAGTGTGCTTCCCTCCACCACCTGAAGAAGCAGCGTTCCGAAAGCTTGCAATTTTAAATAAACCTGTTGGACTCTAACCTGGTGTCATGCAACTTCTGAGTTACTGAAAAATACCACAGCTGAGAAGTGTAATTTAAACTCTAAATATGCAATTTCCAGAAATTCTCCCTTTTTCTGATGCTTCCTTTTGGGTCTAAGGATATTTTCCTCTTGAGCAGGTTACCCTGAAGGGATGTTGCTTTGATATTGAATTACACTTCCAACAAAAAAAAAAATTGGTAAAATTGACTGAAATGATTTTCAAAATTTCCTTCCCAACATAGGAGTGTATACCCAAACCTCTCTTGCCCCAAATCAACATTCTTCAAAGCCTCCAGCTACTAACCTAATTTTGGCATTACTGGCCCAGTAGGGTCGCTCATTACTGTACAAATCCATCTACATGACAATACAGGTTGATCTCTACTGTCAACTTCCAAATATAATTGGAATCTTTTCCAGCTCCGTAACTCTCTTGGTACAGTCTCCTTCATCCATTCTACCAGTAATCACAGACACTTCCAGATCGTTGGGCTCTCCAATAACCATGCTAACCTGTCACCTTGTTAAACTGTGGCCTCTTTTCTCACATTGACAACTCTTTGACTATTCCTTTCAGTACGTTAGCTAGAAATTCTCTCTACTGGAGATGATCTTTTCCTCCTAAACATACGCTCTAAACCAGTATTGGAACTAGTTCTCTAATCTCATACCACCTGCTGCCAATCAGTAGCCCTCAATTCTTGTCCCTCATTTTGGAAATTCAGCCAGTTTTTCATATTTTTCCACAAACCTGTCTGTACATTTCAGCACCACGGCAATTTTCCAGTTGCTGGACCCTACAAGTCAATAAGTATCTGCAAACCTACTTTGGGTATATGATTGCCAGATTATTTTTCATGTTCTCCACAATCAGCAACTGTTGGTGCGCATCACTTTAGCAGTTTTTGCCCCTTAGGTTCTAAGTAATAGAAATTATGGGGATATGAAGTACCTGATGCTTTATCATCAACACCTTAACCCATGTTCCGAGTCTGAAAATTCATAACTTATCTCAGTTATTTGTGAAGAATGCACCTTTACAGTCCAATTTCTATGGTTGCACATATTATGAAAAACTGGACAGTTTTCTTGTCATGTCCAATAACACTGATCCTTTCCATTTCCTGTGCCCTTCTCTTTTACAGTAAATCATGTACCAGATCTGAAATCTCCCCCAGACAATCTGGTGTGATAGCTCAATGCTCTAACTTTTTTTTTCTTAACATTTCAGCTTTAATGAACACTTTCCTTTCAACAAGTAACACATTTAGATTGGTGCAAAATAAAATGAAGTTATTCCTTCAATTGCTGCCAGAAAGTCGTGCAATATTGAAGGCAAATTCTGTTATACTAATTGGACGCCCCCCCTTCTTTCTTACCATTTCCCCGTCTCTCTCTCGCCCCCTCCATCTCTCTCTTGCCCCCTCCCTCTCTTGCCCCACCCTCTATCTCTGTTGAAATCTCCGTCTCTCTCTTGCCCCCTCCCTCTCTCACTCGACCCCTCCCTCCCTCTCTCTCTTGCTTTCTCCCTCTCTCCATCTTGCCCCCTCCCTCTCTCTCTTGCCCCCTCCCTCTCACATCTGACAGTACTTTGTGAAACATCTCATCAATGGTTTCTTTTGCACAAGCTATTGCTGAATGCACTTTCTGCAACAATATGCATTATTATAGTAGTTAAGCTCTAGCATGTCCCAAAATTCATCATTTGCAAATTTATTTCCATTAAGATTTTGTTGCTCCACTTTACTAAGGTTTTGCCCATTACAGGTCATCTGTCCTTACTGTTTGTCACCATAGAGATGCCAAAAATGGTCACCATATCTACAGAATATAATTTGCAAAATATTTTTTCCTATATCTTCAGATCCTTGTCTACCAATTCATTAAATTCCTGAATGAAATGAACACATTTAACCTGATGTGGTACTGTCTCATGGTATTCAATACAAGTAATACACTGTCATTTGTTCTACAAGAGATTCATATTCTCTATCCAAACCCCAACATTCTTTAACAGCTATCGTTTTTTTTGTGAAGAGTTCATGCTTTTTCCATATAATCATTTTCTTAGCAGCCAGACTCTCTTCTGCAGTTGTCAATAACACATCTTGAACCTGTTGGTAAGAAGCCCCAGGTTTTTTTGTTGTATTCCGTTATGTCTCAATCCCATGAATTGTGAGATTACTGTATTACTAAATATAAATGTTTCATCATTCATGTTTAAATGGATTTTTGCTTTTTTTTTCCCATTCAAAGACTTAGTAATAATGATATGTCACTCTGGATACCACTTGTGTTTATAAAAAGTGTTGCAACTCGAATGGTTTCCAATTAACAGTTCAGCCAATCAGCACCACAAACTGATGAGATCCAGCAATTAGGGCACAACTGAATAAGTAACTCTGATACCTACTGACTGACCTATTGGCCATGATCAAAATATTTTCTTGCTGCTCATCCTGATTGTATGTGCTCAGAATCATTTGTTTCATGAATTGCTTCAAATACTTGACTCTTTACCCTTGGACAATTCCTGACATATGCTTATTTAGAGTCACACCAGAAACATCTATTCACTTGGGTTTTTGGGATTCATTTGTTGCTATCACCCCAAATCCTGCATTTTCCCTTGATTCACGAATCTATAAAAGATACGAGCCACATTGTTAAGTAATTCCAACACCATATAGGTTGTCTGTCCATCAGGTGCAGTGTAGTGCAACAACAAAATACAAAACATTGGGGGAGCAGGGGTTTGGGGGGGGGGGGGGGGGGGGTTGTGGCATCAAAAGGGAGGCACAGGATCAAACTAAAAAGTGAAGTTAGATGGGGAAAGAACTCCGCCTCTGAAGCTGATTTGTTTCAAGGGACCTGCATTTCCAACTCTGATAGAAAGAAATTTGCATTACATCACTGCACATTAGGGTCGTAAAGGATTCCTGACTACCTGGAGACCACCTCTCCCAGAATTCCAGAAACTTAAGCATCATAATAGTCTGACTATTGGGACTCTGGAGAGTTCCTGCCAGTTTGCTGGATGGATTCAGCACACTGAATCAATTAGAGGCTTCGCCGCGACTTGGATAATTATTAGCAATGTAGCAGAAATCAATTTTTGACAATGTCCAGAGGGTCTCTGGACCAGAGGTATTAACTCTGATTTCTCTCCACAGGTGCAGGCAGACCTGCTGAGCTTTTCCAGCAATTTCTGTTTTTGTGCCCTTGGATCTATGCTGGTGTGCGTTTGATGTTATGTTTTTCGCAGGGTGAGCAAGCAATAATAGTGCTCTTCCTTACACTGAAGGAACACTCATAATTAGCTCTAATTAATCCTATTAACTTCATTTTTATTGAAGTGTGTTATTGCTGTGCGCTTAAAAAAGATGGGTAAATCTTTGTTGCGACCAACCAAGATGGTTGAAAAGAGGGGAGCCGATTTACCCCTCAACTGGTTGTAAACAATCAACACCCAAACAATGAGAAAAGAAGTTTCAATTAACACGAGTAGGAAGCCTCTGAACATTAGGATAAAAAAGAAACAAAGCTGAAAGTATTTGAAACTACATGTAACCAGCAGTGCCAAGTGTGAAGTCTGCTTTAGTCTCTGGCTTAATATTTGATTCACTCAGCATGATTAGGAAATGGCTGGTTTCTCGGAATACAAAAGTATTTGGCCCTGAAAGCATACCTGTTTTTGGTGAAAAGTTGAATACCAAGCTGTTTCAATAAGTTAGGAGAATACCAGCAGCTACCCAACAACGTAATAAATTCCCAAGGCACGTCTTGTTCACAAACTGGTGTGAAACTCCAACTCTATTGCTAGTTCAATAGTCTACTTTTGATCTTCAGGTAACGGAAGGTGACATGAATAATGCTATAAAGTTGCATTTAATCATGACTTGCTTAATGATGTTCGATTTGGGTAGTGTCCTAAGTCTAACCCTAACCCTCTGCTGCTTCAACAATGAATTTTCTTCTAATATAAGTCAGAGATCAGGATATTTGCTGATGTTTGTTTGTAGTTTTCAGATTCTTTCCCAATTTACTAGAAAATGAAGTAGTTTGTCATCCTATGTAGAAAGATCTAAACAAAAACAAACTTAGAAGCATGGACAGATAAGTGACAAGTAATATTAATTCCACACATACGTTGGATAATGATCATCTCCCATGCCATTACCATCGCTGAATCCCCAATAGCAACAGTCTATAAATCATCATCGACTAGAATCTGGACCAGCCGTGTAAATTCTATGGCTACAAGAGCAGATCAGAGACCAGGAACTTTGGGGCAAATTACTCAATTCCTGACCTCCCAATACGCTGTCAACATCTACAAGGTCCAAGTTAGGAGAATTATCAAATACTGCAGCTCCAACACACAAGAGGTTTGAAGCTATCCAGGTCAAAGCAACCTGCTTGCCTGACATCTCATTCACTACCCATGCACTGTGGCAGCATTATGTATTAGGGATAGCATTAGGCTAAACCTATCCACCATCTATAGGAAGCTCAGCAGGAACCAACCAAGGCTCCTCCTTTGGCAGCATCTTATAAATCTGTGAACTCTACCACTTAGAAAGCTAAGGGCAGAAGGAACAGGCAACACCACTACTTGCAAGCTCTCCTCCAAGTCATACACCATCTTGACAAGTAAACATAAGGCTGTTCCTCAGTGCTGGATTAACTTATTAGATTAGATTAGACTTAGTGTGGAAGCAGGCCCTTCGGCCCAACAAGTCCACACCGACCCGCCGAAGCGCAACCCACCCATACCCCTACATTTACCCCTTACCTAACACTACGGGCAATTTAGCATGGCCAATTCACCTGACCCGCACATCTTTGGACTGTGGGAGCACCCGGAGGAAACCCATGCAGACACGGGGAGAACGTGCAAACTCCACACAGTCAGTCGCCTGAGTCGGGAATTGAACCCGTGTTTCAGGCGCTGTGAGGCAGCAGTGCTAACCACTGTACCACCGTGCTGCCCAGGAACTTCCTGGAACTCCCTTCCCAACAGCACAATGGAAATACTTACACCTAATAGAGTGCTGCAATTCAAGGAAGCAACTCACCAGCACCTTCTCTAGGGCATTTAGGATGTTAGCGAACCTCAAACGGAGAACAAATGTACCATCTACTTCTGGACCCTTTTCTTCTGTCTTTACTTGACCCATTATACCTTGTATTATTATTCTCTTTCTTATTTAATCTCTCCTATTTTCCCTAATTCTGACTATTTCTTATATTCTTTTCTTCTATATATTTTTATGCTGTCTCTGTACTTGCTTATAAACTGTATGACCTTTCAAACTTCCACGAAAGGTTGCCAGCTCAAAACATCAATCTTTTCACCACACATTCCAGCTGACTGGCTAATTATTTCAAACATTTTATAGTTTAAGAATTGAAGACAAAATACCTGAAAATGTTGCCTTATGGCCCAATTCCCGTAATGCACCAATTTTGTGGCACAGCATTTAATTAAATAATAATATAGCTTAACCTCATTCTGATATTGCACCAGACCAGAAGCAGAGGTGAAGGGTGTAACGCGATGCCTGCTTAGTCACTCATGCTGATGACTCTTAGAAAAATAACGTTTTGACCTTGGTATATCCAAATGCCAATCAGAAGTTTGTAGGATTACATTTCTGGTTTGCACGCTTTCACTTATCAATTTTAAAACTGTCATAAAAGCTCAATTTACTCTACCTTAAAGCCCATAACTCACATTGCCATATTCTGAACACTTACTCATCGAAGCCTTCTGGAATTTTTCCTTTTAACAAACAGAGCAGTTCTTTCAAAGTCTACAAATAAAAAGGAAACAATTACTATTTTCAGAAGGTCAAGAGAGATTTTGAAATTCTAAACACATTAAAGAAAGCTTAACATTGAAAACATCATAGACAGCTCAATAAGAGTTTACCAATTAACAGTTCATATTGGTTTGTTAAATGTTAATAATTGATAGAAGGGGCAAGATTTGCCCTGAAGGCTATTGAACTGACACAGCTGCACACAAATTACTGTATCCAGGAGCTAAACATTACCCAGGAAAGAGGAGGCTTTCAGTGTAAGTGTCAAGTTATACTCAACCAAAACCTCTGCCACTGAGCCCAAACTTAACATGCTGTTCAATTTCCACTCCCAAGACGTCTTTAACAGCCCCATTGTCAAGGGGTCACAAATTGATACTAAAAAAAAAACATTTTGCCTTCCAAGAGCTGGAGCCAGAACTCCAACCTCAGGACTCCAAGATGCATTCCTCTCCGGTATACTGATGGGGTATCCACTAACACCAGGCTAAATGAGATTCCTCAGGCTGAGCAGGGAACTGATCAGGAAAACCCCTGTCCTAGGAATCTTCTACCTCAATCCTGACATTTCTCATGCTCCGAGTTGTGTATGGAACAAATCAAACCACCACCCCTCAGTAGCTTATGACCCATAGTATCAGGATCATCATGAGTCCACCACTGACTTTATATCATTAAAATCCTGGAACTACAATGAAATTTCTGCTCCCACTGTAGTCCCTGTATATTTCAACAATTAAATTGGCTAAGGCATCATGCACTGATAAAAATATAAAGTTTAAATGAAACAGAATGCAAATAAGTTAATGAGCAAATAATTATTTTAAATGCACAGAATTGTAGCCTAAGATCAGTACATTCAGCTCATTGTGACTGTATTGTTATGATGGCTTCATATTTAATTTTTTGTAGACTTGAGTTTGAAGGATTGCAGATATCTAAAATTGCTTTGTTGTAACAATGTTGATGAAAAGGCACAAACCTTTTTTTAAAAGCAAGAATTACTATACGATTCTACGTATTTTCTGGTCTTAGTTGCTTGAAGTTCAGGGAAAACACCCAACTGGTTTTATGACTTGGTTTGATGGCTGGTTTGAATAAAAATAACAATGGAGCATGATTGCAGAATTCAAAGGTGCATGTGATCTAGTGCGTGAATCACAATTAGTATGTAGGGTTAGCAAATACTTGAGATGAGTAGAATGCTCATTAGGTGAGGAACTGTACATAAAAAGAAGGATGTTAGGCATTTGTTACATAATGCACTGGTAAGACCACTTCGATATAGTGCAAAGTTTTATTCTCTATTATTTAAGGAATAATTTAAATGCATTGGAGTGACTCAGGTGAAATACTGGATTGATACCTGGTACAAGTGGGCTGGCTCATGAAGAAAGTATGGACAAATTGTGGTTGTTTCCACTGGAGTACAGAAGTGAGGGAATGCTTGATTAAGGACATAACATCCTGCATGGTCTTCACAGGATGGACATTAAAAGATGTTTCATCTTGTGGGGAGTCCAAAATTGGGGTACTGTTTGAAAATTAGGGGTAAACCTTTCATAAAGAAGAGGCTAGTAGAAAATTCTCTGAGCTGTGCGACCTTGGAACACGCTGCCTCAGAGGCAGGGTCACTACATATTTGTTCTCACAGGGATAGATTGATTTCCTTGCCCAACAAAAACCAAAAGGTAATTGGGGGTAAATGAGAATATGGAATTCGAAACATAAACAGATCAACCATGATCTTATTGACGGGGGACCAAATTATCTACCTTTGGTTTGGGGGGTGTTGGGGGTTATGATATCCATAGTGGGACAGGAAAGCAGTCTACAAACATAGAAAACAAGCAGCAAATACTGTCAAAAAGGGGAAAAATAGTTATAAAGTTGGCTCTTTATATAAATGCACACAGTATTTGGAATAAAATATATTAGTCAATAGCATAAAGAGGTTAATGGAGAGACAGCTACATTAGAGATGGTTGTAACGAGATGAAATCTAGGAATTAAATGCTCAGGCATACATGAATTTTTGAAAGGACAAGTAGAAAGGAACAAAAGAATGGTGAGGTGGTTTTGTTGGTAGAACAGTAAATTAACTACCTTAGCAATAAATGATGTTGGATTGGAAGGTATAGAATCTAAATTAGTGGAGGAAAGAAATAACAAAGGGAGGACTGGATCACTTGTGGGACTAGTCAACAGCCCGACAGTAATTAAACTGTACAAGAGACAGAATAAGTCAGGAGATAATGAAGGCATTTGGAAAAACATAACACATTAATCAAAATGTGACTTTAATTATTCCAATCTATGTGATTATTAAATTGGCAGAAGTAGTCACAAGGAAGGATACAGAGTGTATTCAGGACAGCTTCCTGCATTGACATGTTGTGAATTTAAAAAAGTATCAGGCTGTTTTGGATCTGGTAATAAGATGAAATAAGGCAGGTTTAATAAATGATCTCAATGTAAAAGATCCCCTAGGAAACAGCAATCATAAGCATTCAGACTGAGAAGGAGAAGCAGGACTCAGTAAAAACTGGCTTGAGCGGGAAAGACAGTTCTTGAATAATGGCAGACATTCACAAAAATACTTCATGACTAACAACGAAGATCTATCCTACTGAGGAAGGAGAGTTCTCAGAAGAGAATAAAATGAACTATGGTTAACCAGAAATTAAGAATGGTATCTGACATAAAAAGCAGACAACATGGCAAAGATTACTGCTAAGAAAAAGGATGGGGAATTTTAAAAACCAACAAGGCATGGCAAAAGTCAGTCAGTCAGTGTTACAGAGTCATGGGTGGGATGGGGGGGGGAAAGAAACAAACTGACTCTTCGGTCAAATTCGTCCATGCCGACCAGATATCCTAACCTAATCTAGTCCCATTCGCCAGTGCTTGGCCCATATCATTCTAAACTCTTCCTATTCATATACCTACCCAGATGCCTTTTAAATGTTGCAATTGTACTAGCCTCCACCACTTCCTCTAGCAGCTCATTCCATACATGCACCACCCTCTGCATGAAACGGTTGCCCCCAAGGTCCCTTTTAAAATTTTCCCCTCACCCTAAACCTATGCCCTCTGCTTCTGGACTCCCCCCACCCCAGGGAAAAGACTGTCTATTTATCTTATTCATGCCCCTCATGATTTAACAAACCTCTATAAGGTCACCTCTCAGCTTCCGACGCTCCAGGGAAAACAGCCCTCACCGATTCAGCCTCTCCCTATAGCTCAAATCCTTCAATTCTGGCAACTACCTTGTAAATCTTTTTTGAACCCTTTCAAGTTTCACAACATCCTTCTGATAGGAAGGAGACCAGAACTGCACGCACTATTCCAACAATGGCCTAACCAATGTTCTGTACAGCCCAACATGACCTCCAAGCCCTATAAATCAATGCTCTGACTAATAAAAGAAAGCATCCCAAATGCCTTCTTCAATATCTTATCTACCTGCGACTCCAAATTCAAGGAACTATGAACCTGTACCCAGAGTGTACCTTGGTTCAGCAACACTCCATAGGAGCTTATCATTAAATGTACAAGTCCTGCTCTGACTAGCTTTTCCAAAATGCAATACTTCACATTTATCTAAATTAAACTCCAGCTGCCACTCCTTAGCCCATTGGCCCATCTGATCAAGATCCCATTATACTCTGAAGAAACCATCTTTGCAGCCCGTTACACCACCAAAATTGGTGTTGTCTGCAAACTTACCAACTATTCCTCCTCTGCTCACATCAGTCTTTTATGTAAAGACAAAAAGCAGTGGACTCAGCACCGATCGTTGTGGCACGCCACTGGTCACAGGCCTCTAGTCTGATAAGCAACCCTCTACCACCAGCCGCTGTCTTCTACCTTTGAACCAGTTCTGTATCCAAATGGCTAATTCACCCTGTATTTCATAATATCTAACCTTGCTAACCTGTCTACCACAAGGAAGCTTGTCGAATGCCTTACTGAAGTGCATATAGATCACGCCCATCGCTCTGCTTTCATCAATCCACTTTGTTATTTCTTCAAAATTATACGAGTAAACTAGCAAGTAATATGAAAATGGACAGTAAGAGTTCCTTTAAATATATAAAAGGGAAGAGACAGACCAAATGAACAGAGAATGAGGCTAAAGAATAATAATGGGGAACCAGCAAACAACAGAGGTGATGAAAAAATACTTTGCTACAGTCTTCACTTTAGAAGTCACTTATTAGCATTCCAAAAACATTAAACAAACAAGGGGAAAAGGGATGAAACAAATCCAACAACTGTCACCAGAGGAAAAAAGTACTATTGAAACTAATGGGCTAACGGCTAAAAATCCTCTAGATCTAACATCCAGGCAGCTTATGTAAGGGGTGACATACTGGCATTGGAGGCAATCCAGAGAATGTTCACTAGGCTGATACCAGCTTTGAAGGACTATTTTAAAAGGACAGATTGAGTAGATTTGGCCAATATTTATTGGAATATAGAAGAACAAGAGGTATGCAGAATTCTTAGGTGACTTGACTGGATAGCTGTAGAAAGATTATGCCCTCTTCCACAAGAGGAAACAATCTCAGAATAAAGGGTTGCATACTTAAGACAAAGAGGAGAATTTCTTCTCTCAGAAGGTAGTGAATCTGTGGAATTCTTTACCATAGCGGGCTGTTGAGACTCGATCATGAAGCACAAAGTTGAGACAGACAGATTTTTAAATCACCAACAGAATCAAGGGTTATGGGGGAAAAGGCAAAGTAGAATGGAAGATTATCAGATCAGCTATTATTTCTTTGAATGGTGGAACAGACTTGATTGGCTAAATGGCCTACTTTTCCTTCTACATCTTATGGTCTTATGCACTCTAAAAGAAAGGCAGTGCAAGTATGAAGAAATGTTTGAGAAACTGAAAGCTAGCTTGATCAATGAATTGGTATTGGCTACTAATACTTTCAGTAAAGTCTTTAAGGTAGCGATCAATGTTAGTGACTTCATGGTAGATGTGCTGTGTATGTGCTTGATATGTACTTTGATATATCCTATATATACTACAGAGTTTGGATATGTGAAACAGATTCTCCTGAAGAAATGAGATATCTTAGAACTTTTAAGAAATAACTTTCATTAGTGTATTAATTTTAGATTGAAAGTTCGAGACCAGAAATGTTTGGTTAGAACCTTGACGAGGTTACTCAAAGTTGAGAAAGTGAAAGCCTATCAAACTTTCCAGACCATGATGTGAAGATAAAAGTTAAATCTGGGAATATGATAGAGAACTGGTGTTTGAGTACTGTAAAGTATGTCAGAATAGATGGGATAAAATTCTTAGTGTCTCTGAATCTTTCAAATTGTGTTATATGCAAATAACTCAGTTTAGTTTATTTTTATTCCTATAATTTCACATAATAAACTTGTTTTATAGATAAGCACGCAATGTTGCAAATTTAATTTTAAGTGTAAGATTACCTCATTAAATAAAAATAGTCAGATTTCAGTCTGGGATGTGACTTTATCAGTGATGACATCAGATGGGATCCTAACAGTAAATCCATTTGTGTTACAAACTATATCAACTCAAAAAAGATGACACTTCACATTGGGAAAGATAGTCTTGGGATTTCTATTGAATCTTAAACATCTTGAATTAGTTGTACCCCATGGTTACAAGGATACAGATTAACTAAAATTCTTCAACCTATCCTTTGGAAAAATTCAAAATTAAAATGACTGACATTTTTGGTGGAATTTAGTGCTACAAACCTATCAGTTCAAGGTTGTTCACAATGCAGGTAAAAATAATGTAATTGCTGATGCCTTGTTAAAAATGTAACTGTTGGAATTATTCAGGAACAAAGAAAGTAGCTGACATAACTGGATAGATTACAAGGAAAAAAGAGCAAATGGGTGTGTAGTTTATTTATTTTATTCTCAACTATATTGTTTCATTATTTCAAGTATGGAGATCTTACAAGGACTTTATACTTAATAAAGTTTGCGGACTTGAAGAAAGAAGGATTACGCATTACCTCTATTTAAAAAACACACATGCAATGAAAAGATCCTGGAACTTGATTTTAGCAAAGACATTTCTTGGAAAGGACTACCAGAAAATTGCTGGTCTTAGTTACTTGAACTTACTGGAGGGAAAACACCGGAGTGTTATTATAACTGGGTTTGTAGATAGTTTTGCTATCTGTAGTTGAACAGAAACTTGCTGAAACAAGACAGGAAAAAAAAAATTGCCCAGTTTAGCTCCGCTGCTTGTTGTGAAACCAGAACTGTCCTCACAAGGAGCACCTGGAAGAATCCTCACTTTGTTTCTTGAGCAAACATCTCAGTACCTGTGCTACCTATGTATGAGAATCAGAATTACAGGTGACTAAATTTTCCACACCTTACTCTTTGTTTCCTTCCCTTTTCTCCAGAAGTGAATGGGCGTACATCAGTGCTTAAATTAGAGGAGTAAATATTAATTTTTCCTGTTACAAACTGCATTGTTTTGCAAGATGCAGAAATATACAAATCTAATGTTGAGTTTGAATTTGAAAACAACAGTATATGGGTGATGGCTACTTTGAGAAGGGAATTTAAGGAAAAACTAAATAGGTCAGCTCTGGAACAGTGACTTAATACAGTGTACGTCAGAGAGTAGATGACTACAAACCCCTGGCATGTTAATGAAAAGCAGTTTGTATTTTGCTGGCTTATAGTCAAATAATCAAAGATTGATTTTAGTTTAGGAAATCTAAAGATTGAAAGATTTTAGGACAGTTCAAAGTGGAACTGACTAGAGTCAAAAGCAGGAGAATCAACAGCAGTAAAACTTAACGAATAGCTATATAGAGGTAATTTCTCTAGATGCGAATTTCTGTGGCAATATGGTGTTGAATAGTAGGTTGAAAATTTGGATTTGGCTGTTTTACGATCTGTGTTCTATATTTAGATAGCCTGGTTGTACATTGTGTTCAACTTCTATGTAATAGACTTCAGTTCATTGCAAAAGAAACTCTGCAGCCAAGCATGACTATATTTCAATGATTGACCACAACATTAAATAAAATACTTTTAAAAATCCATCAAGCTAGATTTCAGTCTGGGATCAGACTTGTCAATTAGCATCGTCAGCAAGGATCCAAAGGACGTTAACCAATTCTGCATCTCATTTTATAATAAATCAATAACATTCAAAATACACCTGATTGATGACTCCTTTTATTTGAAATCCAGTACTGAGAAAGCATACGATTGGCCATGGGAAAAAGTATACTCATCCTATCTCAATCCTAACCACTGATGGTAGATACTCAAGTATAGCTGTCTCCACTTCCACCTTCTTGGTTTCCTCCCTGTATTTTCTAAATAGTTTCAAGCACAATTCTAAATCATTTTAAATGATATAACAGTCTCTGCCTCAACAGGTTTTCTCAGGAAATATTCGACTCTCAAAAGTAAAGACAACATAGTTTCTAATCCAGGGTGCCAGAAGGGTCGTTCCCACTCCAGAAACCATAATCAAGGTTGACGTTTTGCAAGTAAATACTGAAGGGGCAGTGAGGCACACCCCAGGGAGGAAGTGCTGCATAACTGTGGGTCAGAACTGATGGAGTGATGCATTAGTTATGTGGTATGTACAAAGGGAATAGCAATTCAGAAGTCCTTTATATATTGAGGTGGAGTAAGATGCTGCAGAGTGCCATTCTTCTAAACGGTCAGTGTACCAAAAAATTATTCTAATTCTTCCTTACATTCCTCTAGTGATTGCTGTCAGACAGTGCTCAGTTAGTGGCATTATCTATGGATAGAACCATTCACTATTGCCCAGAGTTTTAACATCTCAGATTTTCTGTAACCGGTTTCTGTTCAAACAAGAGGTGATCCAATTTTTTAAAAATATCTTTATTCATACTATTTTTCCTGCTACAGTAGTAATGAATTATTTTGAGATTCTAATAACCTTACTATATGCTGATTCCACATCATGTGCCAACTATAGTATAACTGATGTCTGGTACAAATTCATAATCATGAATTGAAACAATGGATGAAACCTCACATTCTTGTAGTTATTTTTCCAAAACCTATACTCCTACTCCAACCTCATTTTTGCTGTACTTTACGCCTTAAACATTTAGGATGCACATCATTTTGTCCTAAAGTACTTTTTTTTAATTCCTCTGCAACTGCCAATTCCACTGAACCAGCCTCATCTTTGCAATTTAGAGTACTCTTTCCTCAATTAACCATCAGTCTAAGACCGTGCCATCAGCAAACTCCAATTCAATTCCTCTTGTGCCTTTATCAAAATCAAAGTCCTTTTACATGGTTTCTCACTCATTTGTTGCATTATAATATGTTGAGCATTCTATAAATCTATTCAATTATCACTTGAATGGATCTGGGTTAACAATCGTAAGTACTAATGAGCTATGATGAAAAATGAAAGAACATGTGCAGGTATTGTGAAACAACAGTCTGATCTGCTAAATACTTCTAGCATTTTGTTTTTATTTTAAAATTTCCTGCATAAGCAAAATACTGCAGATGATCTGTGTAAACGTCAGGACAAGTTTATGGGGCTAAATGGCCTATTTCCTTTCTTAGGAATGGTGTGCACCTTTTATATCCACTCCTTCTGGAAACTGGACCATAATTCAGCATGTCTTTTTGGTACAATCTGACATGACTGGAGTTAAACCTCTTTACTTATGTAAAGTACATCGCAGTGAATCCACGTAGATCAAATGACTGGAATCATAAAATGCATAAGCAGTAAAATGCAATTTTAACTCATCCTAAACAAACTACACTGACTACATCAGAAAATAGTAAACTACTGTACTCATATGGATCACTATTCCAACAATTAATCTACAGATAAACCCAAGAAATAATTCCACAAAATTAAATGTTCTTACCCCTCTTTTATATCAGGTAATGATGCCCTTGTCTCAACCCAACTATCACAGAAATATAACCTGGTCAGTGTACCTCTATTCGGGTTTTGAAGAATCGATCAGGCAATCTTAGGTTGAGAGTACAATAAACGTCTTGTACGGTGGAGGGTGAGTATTGAGCTCCCATCCTATCCACCTAAAAGACAATATGTACATCCCTTATGTAGATACAACTACTTTGAGGTCAAATGTATTGTGAACTGAATGTACTAATAATTCAACTTAACTTCATAACTTAACAAAACTAAATATCTAGAAAATACTGCCTGTCTTGCAACAGCTTCCTCATTCTGACTTAAAAATATACTAAAGTGGTCCAAAATGACAAACAGAAATACAAAGCAATTCCTTCAGGATAATTTGATGACATTGTAGCAGCCATGTAACTTCCTTTTCCATTAATAATTATTTCTCTTAGGCTGTGCCATCTGATTTATCATGGAATTAGAACAGTACAAAATGAGACTATTCAGCCCGTTATATTGGTGTTGAATCTTAGAAAAGTTATCCAATTAACCCCACTCTCCAACTCTTAGACTCTTTTCAAGTATTTTTGAATGTGCTTCCACTGCACTTTCAAGCAGGGAGAGCCAAATCACAAAAGGCTGCTTTATAAAATAAATGTTTCATCTCACCCTAGTTCATTTACAAATACATATTCTTTGCTTACTTGTTATAGCTTAACTGTAATAATAAACTTCAACTTAGGTAACAGAATTGAGCATAGGGAAGAGTTCTTTACACATTGAAGTTGACCTACATTTATTTTGTAAGAGAGTGAGCCCCCTGACTGATCAAGTGAGCCTTGTTACTGAAATATTTTGGATTTGTTGCTCTATTGACTGCAACAGTAATGGTGTATCACTACTAAAGTCAGAAGCAGCCAGAGACCATTGCTGGTAACTAGATAAAACATCTTCTGATATTTAACAGGGCACCGCATTTGACCCAAAACGTAGTAAATCATCTGAGTTGGTGATTATTCTTTACAAGTCACGTTCAGGATAATTTTTAACTGCCTTTAGAAACATTTAAAAGGCATTTCCATGCATGGCTACAGAAAGATGATTTGTCGTAAAATTTCTCTCAAAGCTTTACTCAAGAGAAATTGCATTTCTAAGAGGCCTTTCATGACCTCAGAATTTTCCAATGTTTTCCGTAGTCAAAAGTACTTCTGAAAGGTAGTCATTATTCAAATGTAGGAATTGTGGCAATCAATTTGCAAACAGCAAGATACAACAGTGATGTGAAAAGGATCAGACAATTTGTTTTCATTGATGCACACAGAGGAATAATATTGGCTAGAACACTAAGAGACAAAAATATCCTGGTAAAGCAACTGACACCAAGATTCTTAAAACTTTAAGCACAACATTTACTTGCGCTCATACAGTAAACTATTGTAGGAGTTGCCTACAAGGTAGTCCATTTGGAATCAATTCTTAATAATATTCTATCACATACATCTTCTATAGATAAAGCTGTATGCTTGCATTTATTTCAGAGTCCCTTGAGCAGTGTGATGTCAAGTGATTTGAAGCATTTTAAACAATGTCCCGAACACGAACTGCACTGGTGCATCACACCCTTCCAAATATACAAAACCTCTGACTCTGGGAGAAAAGTGCACATTTTGTACAACAAATAACTAATCAAAAGCTGATCCAATTCAAACAATGGTTACAAGCACCAATTTTAAAGTGCTTATTATTTCCTCCAATTCAAAAAGTAGCATATTCATTTGTAGACAAAGTAAAGTCACTTCAGAGATTTATTTTCATTAAACTAAATAATCCATCACATTACTTCTTCATTCGCTTATAAGATATTGTTTGAAAATCACACTGTTCAGTTGAAAGGATATATTGCTGACTCATGGGTTTCACGGCATGATCGGTTAGTATCTTTTACAGTCACTGTGTAATTAAGGACTCTGGCTTAATAGCAGAAATAGGCCATTTAAGGCTGCTCCATCATTCAATAAGATCATGGCAGATCTCAAAGTGTGTGCTGGAGAAACACATGAGGTCCAGCAACAACTGTACAGAGAAAACAAAATCAATGCTTCTCTGTACAGATGCCGCCAGACCTGTGCTTCTCCAGCACTTTGCTTTCCAACATCCGCACTTTAAAAAAATCATCATCATGGCTGATCAGGTTGCAGTCTCAAATCCACTTTCTTGTCTACCTTCCTTAAGCCTCGACGCCCTCATCTATCAAAAATCTATACTTCAGCTTTGAATAAGCTCAATTGTTAGGAATCTTCCAAAATGCCTTAGATTCTGGAAGTGTTCCAATGATTAGAAAATAGCAAATGTAATATCTTTATTAAAGAAAGAAGAAAATAGAAATTCTTAAAAAGTATAGACCAGTTGGTATAGCATCTGTCATAGAGAAACTGCTACAATCAGTTATTAAAATAGGATATTTAGAAAACTATAATGGAAACAGGCAGAATCAACATGGTTTAATGAAAGGAATTGTGCTTAATTAATTTAACAACATTCTTTGGGGAATAACAAGCAACATTGATAAAAAGGGAACCGTAGACAGAGTGTACTTAGCTTTTCAAAACGTATTTGATAAGGTGCCAAATCAGATCTCAGTGCTTATTAAATAACACAGTAGCATGAAGTTAGCAAAATGTAAGGACTGTGCCTTTTTATTCTTGAGTTTTTAAAAAATGCAAAAATAATGAACTTCATAAAGAGGGATTCACTTGGATGGCTGAATTATTTCACTTCAAGAAATTTGATACTCATCACAAACTCGTGTGCCTGTGGTTTCTTGCAATGTGCAGATAATTATTATAAACAGCGCAAGTGACAGACACATTGTGCAGTAGCTTTCCCCAGAAGCTGCCTATTCTCTGCAGTAAAAATACTTAGATTAAACTTCAAGAAAACCAGTTACACTTTTCCTGCAGCAGTTATTTTGAATTTAAAAAAAAGAGTTAGCAAAGTAAAGTAACAAGTGGATACGATCATAAAGTGAAACCACGTATGAAGCTCTTACAGAAATTTAAGAACTCACTGTAATAAGAATTCTTGTTGAGGACTAAAGGGTTGCAACTGAGAGACTATTGGCAATAACTGCTGAGGGTACAAGCTAAGCCATTAAAACTAAACATTTTTCTGTCATCTTTAAAAGTTTAAAAAGGGATAGAAATAGGAGAGTGAAAATAACCATGGTAATGAATGGCTAGTTTGAATAGTTGGGAATGCCCCAAGGTCTCCTCAGATCAGAAAGACAAGTACCAAGGGTGGAGGTGAAAATCAGAAGCCAAGATGTTCCTATTGTAACAAAATGGAATAAATTTGTTCAGAATGCTAGAAATTGAAAGGGAAACCATCAGGGCATATTGGAGTTTGCAAGAATGAGTCTGAAATGAAAATTCAGATGGAAAATGCCACATATCAAATTGTAGCTTTAACTACAACAGAGACTCAAAGTGGACACTTTTGAGAATGTGGAAGTAGTGCATAGGGCAGATGACAGACATGGAGGGTTTTTAATCAAAAGGGTAGATAACCCCTTTTTCTTCAAAGCAAGGATCCAAGCTCCCAACTATTCTCAGGGAATACAGTGGCTAGTTAAACTGTCTTAGTGGAGAAGAATTTAGTCTCTCTCCATCGAAATGTATCCTATTCCACTGCACAAGGTTCAATCTAGTGAACCTCTTCGGAACTGTCTCCAATCCATCTACATCCCCCTCATATAAGGGGTCCAAACATTGCACCTGGAGTAAGTGTACAGTCTCACTAATGGCACTCAGTTTAATGAAACAGGAAATTTCAACTGGCCTTTCCTTTGTCTTTTGTGAACAGGGATTGTTTTTATTTGAGAAAAGTGTATTTATTATTAGCCCCACCAAAAGAGGAGAAATTCAGACGAAAAGATTATATCATTTCACAAAATAGGTTAATCATTAGAAATAACTGATACGAAAACATTAGCACTTAGTACATCAAAGTAAAACCATTTGCACTTTTGCAAAGCCAGAAGAAATAAGAAGGTGTTCGTTTAAATACCTCATAATAGCTAGGCCAGCAGTGACCCCAATGACAAAACTAAAAGAAAAAGGAAAGGAAAGTTTGAATTCCTATTCTTACCAGATAGGTGTACCTGGTGGCTGGTTGGGCTAAGGCTCCAGTTCAGCTCCAGTGCTGAGTTGGAATACAATATCAACAGTTTTCTGCATGTATAGGTGCAGAACATGTATTTGACAAGGCAGAGACAAGCCAGTAGTACTCTTTAAACTATATATGAAGTCATGCTTCTTTAGAAGATGCCAGTTAAGGATGTGTTGCACAAATTAAACACTGATATTGTTGATATTATAGGGTATATAAACAAATGCTAAAAAAATCTAAAAGATACAAAGACAACAGCCACAATGGCATTTATTCAGTTACCAAGTCTCAGAGCAACTAAGGATGGGCAATCAATGCTTACTCAGACAACGAAGCCTATAACCCTGATTGAGTATTACAAAATATGCACCAATTACCAAATAAGCTCGACTGCCCTATGTTTCACAATACAGAATTGAGCATTTATGTTTCACTTCAAAATTCATATTACAGCAATCTTTGTTTAAACTAGCACCTATGGACCAGCACTTTAAAACTGACAAGAATTATATAACTGCAATCAGTCAACTGAATCACAAGTGAGAATGCTAAAGGCAAAACTGCATTATTATTTAAGTGATTTAAGCTGTCAATAAAAAGTATAACGGTGATGTGTATACCCCCTGCATTACATTTCTATTACTTAGTGTGTTTTTACATTGATTATGTGGACCTCTTGATTGTCTGGAATACGTGATCAACTGGCACACTTTGGTCGCATGGGTGCTGGTTAATAAAAGGCTTGCTGCACTTGACAAAAAAAATCTAGAAAGTAGAAATATAAATATAGAATATCCTGGCAAGTAAATGTGTTTCATTATATCAAAGAGCATGTAAAAATTATATAAAAGGAATACTCTTGGATATTTAAGTAATTAATGTCTCCAAAAATAAGGAGGCCATTAAATGCCTCAAACCTGCTCCATTATTTCAGCACAATCATAACTAATCTGTAATTTTACTCCATATATCTACCTTTTGCCCACTACCCAATTGGGCAAAAACTCTAATCAATTTCAGCACTGGAAAAAGCATAGCAGGTCAGGCAGTATCTGAGGAGCAAGAGTTGACATTTTGGGCGTAACTGCTCATCAGTCCTCCCTCTTGTTCCTCAGATGCTGCCTGACCTGCTGTCCTTTTTCCAGCACCATACTTTAAAGCGACTCTGCCTCTCCAGCATCTGCAGTCCTCACCATCTCCTAAATGGTGTTAGGTTACAGGTCAATGATCTCAATGAGTAGCAGAGCAGGCTTGAGGGGCTGAATAACTAGCTCCTGTTTGAATATAAATTAGATACTTCCTTATCATAAATCCTCTATATTTCAGACTACTTTTCCTATAATTTTTAAGTGATTAATGATATAATTGAAGACATGCTTTCTGGGGTATTCTATACTTTTATTTCTAGAATTGCCAACATTTAAACCTATTTGCTAGTTTGGTTTATTCACTTAAGCAATGATATCTTTCCATAAATTTATAGTTTATCTCCTCCACTCAATGTTGTCCACCCTAGTGTCATCATCAGATTTGGATATTTCCGAGAAAAAAAAAGACATTGTCAAATCTTTTTGTTTTCCCTAATCGCAACAAACCAAATCTCAAAAGATAACAACTTATACTGCAAGAAAAGGTGGTACTGTTTGGTAGAAGCAATGCCATGGAGGATACATCAGGGGACAGTAAACTGTAAAAATACTTGCAGCTCTGCTTATATCCAAACCAGGCAATTTGACTGATCAGTCATTGCCATGAGGAATGCATCAGGGAACGGTGTCACCAAGGCTGAAAGGGATGCAATGCATAGACATGCTTGGTCTGCAAAAGACAGGGCCCCACTTGTGAATATTCAAAGTTTTTAACACATGCAATTGAGGCATTCTGTGGGCTCAAACTGAAACTGTGTTAGAAATTACAGCAGGAACCAAAGTTAGAGCAAGTGCTGCCCAATCACAGAATTACATCTAAGCTCAGACACTATTGAGAGATGTGCAAGCATAGGATGATTGGGTGTAGTCTGTACACTACCTGTTGTGAACAGCTGATGGGATGTGCTGTTTAACATAATCTGTCAGTGACTTGGATGCACAGCTTCCATACCCAGCATTACAATGGCCCTAAAACTCATAATAAATTCCTATTCAGTATGGTAGACAGGAAACATTAAGCTTGACAGCAGCATCCTTTTGTGGAGAATAGGTTGCTGTTGCATTGCAGCAGCTCGAAAAGGTTAGCTTTACTTGTTGCTCAAATATAGCTGGAAGCATAAAGTGTCTCAAAATATGAGTAACCAGAGAAGGTTCGCACTGCAACTATATAACAGCAACATATGGTATTCTCTAATTATCAGATTCTGTCATCAAGCCAAGAAAACCTGCCTAACATCAGCAGGTGGTATATGAATTTCTGTGTTGGTGTGATGCCAAATATGTAGGCCATATATACCAAAGACTAGCAGATTTTATTAAATAGTAAGCCCTTTTAACTATACATCAGAGGCAGCGTTCGAACTGTAGCCATGCAGCTAATGCTCGCCATATTCAGAAGACAGTGCTCAACATTAAAAAGAGATTTCATGATCAGACAATACTTATTAAAATAATCTTGAATTACACAAACAACCAATTTAAGATGATCAATTGAGTTTGCAAGGTGGTGCACCTATTTGTGCCAAAAAGTTACATATATTCACATGCAGGGTCTTTTGTAAATAGAAAATGCATACATTGTAGATTTTTCAATCAAGAAAAAAAACTGGGGGACACAGTCATTCCTTAGTGCAAGCCCCATGGAAAAGCCTTGACGAATTTAATAAGACTTATACTAGTTGTGGTCTCAGCTCCAATTTCCTGTCTGAATCCCATAACAAGCAACACAGTGGTCCATCAAAAATCTAACTCAGCCTTGAACGGATTTCAGGACCCAGCCTCCGTGCTTTCTAGGAAAGAGCATTTCACACTTTTACAACCCGTTACAAGAAAATAATTTTCCTCTTCTATGTATTAAAAGGGACTATTATTCTTAGATTGTCCACCAGCTTTAGTCTCTCCCATGAGGAAACATAGAATGGATCCATTCTATCTAGACTCATGATATTATAAGCTTCAATAACAACACCGATGACTTCTAAACACCAACAGATGAGCTAAATTTGCTTATTCTTTTTTCATAAAATCAGTTCATCATGTCCTCAGCAGCAGCATTACACAGAGAACATTAACCACGACCCCATATCCCTCAGGACAATACAGTCCTGTAACACTCTCTATTTAACTTGCATACTGCTTCTCTATTCTTCCTCGGGGCACTTTTCCTGAACTGGTTCTAAAGCAATTTTATTTTATTTTCTTTCAAATAGGGAGATCAGAACTATGCATACTAATACAGATGGTATCTCACAAAGGCCTGCATGGCTGCAATAAAATCTCCTTACTCCATTCCCCTTGCAGTTACAATATTCTATTTGCCTTCTTAACTATTTGCCATACTTACTTCCTGTGACTGAAGTACCAAGACAACAATCCCTTTTGCAATTTTTTTTCACTGAGAGGACCTCTGAAGTCTACACACCACAGTAGTTTCTTTAGGCAGAAGCCTGTGCACGAGCATGCTTTGAAAATCCCAGTGGCAGTGTGTCACACAGCTTACGAGAGAACATTGACCTGGACTTCTAGATCTCACAGTACAATAAAGTCCTATAACCCCTCTTTATTTAACTAATATACTACTTTTCTATTCTTCCTCTGAAAGTGAATAAGTTCACATTTATCCCATTATACCCCATCTGCCAACTTTTTGACCACTCATTTGATCTACCTACATTTCTTTGCAGACGACTTACTATTATATTCAACTTTGTCATTTAGTCACAATATTATTTGGTCCTTGCATCCAAAACATTGATTAGATTGGAAATAGCCGAGAATCCAGCACTAATCCCAGTGGTATTCGACTGATTAGAGCTTACCAACCTGAAATAGATTGATTTATTCTTAGTATCTGCTTTCTGATAGTTCACCAATTATTTTGCCATGTTAGTCTGCTCCACTTAAATCACACGTTTATAGCTTGGACAGCAACCTTACTAAAATGCCGTTTGCAAAATCCCAGTATACCACATCTACTGAAACACCAGTATCCAACGAGGATGTTACTTTACTAAAAAACTCAATTAATTAGTTAGAAGACACTTTTCCTTTAATAAAGCTATGTCGACTCTACCTGACTATTTAATATTTTCCGATCTGCTGGGACCCTTCCATAATCTTTATACGATTATAAGTAATGCATCTACTATCTGTACTGCCATTTACAGTCATACAGCATGGAAGCAGTCCTGGTTTCCTGAACTAAATTAGCCTAATTTACCTACATTTGGTCCATATTTTCTCAATTTCTTCTTCCATCTACCAGACCAGCATGCACTTAATGACTAAGCACTCTACTCATTTTATGACCATTTACTGTAGGCCATCTTGGGAACTTGTCAACCTTTAGGCCCAACTGCTTCACTAGCATCTTTTTTCTGGTGTTAATATACAAGTTCATCCCTGCCCATCACTTCTTGACTTTGAGTTTTTGAATTCTTCTACCATGAAGGCAGACAAAATAAGCCTCTATCGTTTCCCTTTTCCATTATCCAACTCCCCATAGATGACCAACACCAGATTTAGTTATTCTTTTCCCTTTCAAAGGCTTGTAGAAACTCCTACCATCTGTTTTTATATTACTAGCTCTCTTTCATAACCCTTTTGATCATTTTAGTCATTCTTTGCCAATCTCCTGATTTGCCACTAATTTTTGCAGATTTATAGTGTTTTTTTCAATTTGAGATCATCTTTTACATCCTTATTTAGTTAACTGCCACGTTTTCAAAAGCAGTTAATTGCTCCCTGGTGCAGTCTCCATGGCAATACCTCTACCAGAGTTTACCTGTCAACTAATCAGCACCCTCTTCTCATCCAGTACAAATGGTTCTTCCCTTTGTGATTTGGCATTTTTGCAGTTCTGTCCTGAAGAGTGCAAGATGAAAAGCTTCAACAGGACATCTCTCTTTTTCAGCAATACTCAAGTTCTAAACTACCAAGAGTCTTGGATATATGGTTTTCTACCCAAATAACACAAGCTATTAACAAATCACTTCAGATTTAAACAGATGAATGTGGGACATCACTAGTCATATACTGCTAATTAAAGTAACTCATTTTCATTACACTTACTCAACCACTTGGTACCCAGCCAAATTCCCAAATAGATCTTTAATTCAATGAACTTCAATCTTAGCCAACAATCTCTTATGGAAGACCATATGAAGTAACATCTTAAAGTCCATATAAATAGTTTCCATAGGAATTTCTCTGTCCAATACTTTAGTCACTCCTCTTCAAAACTTCAATCAGGTTGGTTAAGCATAAACTAAAACAATTCATGTTGGTGCTCTTTGGTCATCTAAAAAAATTCTCATGGGAAGACACCATCAATCCATTCAGTCTATTGAAGGAAAATTTGTCAGTGCTGCAGGGGACCATGGTGAGCATTATTTTTATTTATGAACAGAAATGGGAACAAAAAAAATATAAATAGATGAAATTCAACTCATTATGCAGTATGGTCACTTGTTACAGCAGTTCCAGTGTTGAGGGTACATCCAGCAGGACTGGAATGTTTGCTAGTCTCAGAAAAGTGAAATACAACTGATCAATGATTAAAATGAATTTCCCCTGAAAGTATAAAGTAGTACAACAAAATTGTTGACTGGAGAACAGGATTGAACGGACAGTTCACACTGAAGGCTGAGAGATGATTCACATAAAAACACCACAATGGCCCAATCTATTCTGCTTTTGTGCTGCAGTTAACAGTAATTATTGCGTGAGAGAGTTAGCAAGTGATAGTGCATTTATTGAAGATTTGTGAGTAACTGCATTTAAAAAAAAGGTACTTGTAAAAAACAGTGAACCTCTGACCATTATGTTAGACTGATTTCTGCAGCTCATCATTCATCCGTTGTTGATAACCTTCAATAATCTATACTGTATCTGCTGATACCTTGGGACAGTAGGCTGCTCAGTGATGCTCCGGTTCCAACCAGGCAATGGGAAGGAGGTAATGATTTACCTGATGTCGTCATGTCCTTGACTGTGTTGAATAAGCATGTAAATTGGGTTTGACAAATAATTGTTAAAAGATTCAGAAATAAAGCAAGTTAAGGAATCATTTTAGTTATAATTCAGTGACCCAACCTATGAAAATTATTTATCTTAAAATGTATTTTAAATAATTTTCTTCAATCATTTCTTTCAGGTCCACTTCAAAGAAAGTTATTACATATACTGCCTCATGATTTAAGAATATTTTATAAATAGAATATCACCAACAACTGAATCATTCATATGGAGGTTTGTTTTGATTATGGTAGCATAGCTCACAATCAACCAAAATACAAAACAAAATGACAGGACTTACCCTTGAAGCTATAACAGAAAAAATGCAGACAGTCACTGGAAGTAATAAGGTTTTGGTGTATCTCAGAGGTGTCTAAAAACAAGAAATAAAAAGACAGATTAACAGGACTACTACTTTCTGCTAAGTTAACCAGTTATGAAAAGCCAGGTTACGTTCAGGAGCTAGCACTGAAGCATGCAGCCTCACTCACCAGCAAGTCAGACTTAAAGAATTAACCGGAGACATTTACAGCATAGACCCTTCCCAATTAATTCATACAAGATAGATTAAAAAAGGGCAAATATCATTAATTAATTTTAAAACCCAATTACATTTGAGACTGTTTCAGGTATCACTGGTCAGAATATAAATTAACAACTTGAAATTATTAACTCATTCAATTACTCAGAAAGCCTGAGTGAGCTTAGTGATTAGAGCTAGATCACAGCTTCAGAGGATCAATCATACCTTTGGCTTAGGCACATCAGTCAAACTGAGAGGCACAGAACACCCTTAAAGTCTTATTAACCTCGAGAGTATCACATTATGTATTTGCGTCTCATGTTGCACAAGAACCCAATTTTCAGAACAGAGTAGCCATCATGCAAAGAGTATTAACAACCTAACCCAAACTGAAATAGCAAAAACCCAAACACGCCAAATCACAATTGAAGTGGAATAGGAGCTTAAGTTTCAACATGCAATTGTTACTCAACTTCCAGGCACCTCTATGTCCACATTGCTGGTATGAGAATATAGCCATGTCATACATTTAAATTACTGTTCATTGTTGGTATTCTACATTGCCTATTGTATGTGAGCTTCTGAGAGTGAATCTATGGTTGTAAAATGATTGATATTCCTTCAGACACAAAATTTACTTTGTATACTAAGAACAATCAGAATCCAAAATAATGCATGGGAATCTTTTATTTCCTCAACTCAATTTGGTATTTTCTCACTTTCTTCATCCGGTGTTACTTCCACCTGCCCTTTGGGGTCAATGAACTTAATTATGGAAGTTAGGAGTATTTTGAAGGACATCAATAGAGTGCCAACTTTGTTAGCAGCAGTTCCATTCAGGGATTATGTCGTCATAATGGGCAATGTTCTCAGGAACTCCAAGAAAATCCCTTAGACAAGGAAATACTGACAGGAGAATCATCAGCTGGACTCAGTGGAATTTATAGCAAGATGGACAGGTAAGATGATGAATGAGAGGAAAATTAGTAGAGCATTCTTTCCCTCAAGCCCACTTTACCATATAGAGATCATTGCAGATTTTCTGCCTCAACTCTACTTTCTTGCCCACTTACCCTATCCTTTCTAAAGCCCAAACAAATTAGACTTCAGTCTTGAATATATTCAAAAATAAACTATTCATCACCCTCTAGAATATACCATTCCAAAGATTCATGAAATCTAAGCAAAGAAATTTCTCATCTTAGTCCTAAATGGTCATTATCCATTGTTGAGATTGTGTCTCCATGTTCTAGATTCCAAATCAGCAGGAAACAATATTTCAGTATCTATCCATTCAGAACATTTAATTAAAACAGAAAATCACCTTTTTTTTTTCTAAACTCCAAAGAATATTCTCTAATTTATTTAGAGAACCTATCCAGTTAAAAAAAAATCAGATGACCTACTCAATTTGGGCCCATGCACCAGAGAAGAACTCTAGTCTGTCTAATCACTCACTTTTTACTCTTCACCTGCAAGTCTATTGGCACACGTCAAGTGTTTCGATTCTTTTACTTACTCATAGATAGACTAGAAGAGTTAAAGAAAATGAAACGAAAGAGGAGCACAAAGGTTGCCCTCCCTCAACCACCTTGTTAATCTAATGAAACAGCGTATGACAGAGGAGCAGCTGGCTACGTAGCTCCTTAAACCTCCTCTGCCACTCAATAGGATTACGAAGATACATATCTCTCGATTACCTCAGTGCCAAACTGATATCAATCTCTTGAATATATTCATTTACTTGAGTAAACACAACCCATAAAACTAAGAACTCAGAAGTCTTGCAGCCCCCAAGTGAAGGTATTTCCTCCTATCTCAATACTAAATGGTCAACTCCTCATCCTGAAAAATGACCTCTAGTTCTAGACTCTAACTGGGGAAAACAGCTTCTCTGCACCTACCCTACCAAGCCCTTCAAGAATCTCATGTAAATTTCTATGTAAATTTTCCATTCCTCAAAACTCTAGAGAAGGGTTCAGCAAGGTTTCAATATTTAGGTTTTGTTGATCCCTTGGACTTCTAGCAGCTTAAAACTTTCAACAGAGCAATTTCCCCATTTTCTTATTAAAAAGGGGAAGTCCACAAGAACTGCAATTTTTTCAATAAAGAACAGGCCTTTTGTTCTAAGAAATTCTCCCTGGACAGAGCCATGTCAGTTTGTGCAGGAACACAACTTCCTCAAAAACAGCCATAACTAGGTGCATTTATAGGCTTTACTTGTCTTGACAACAGATTGAACATCCACATCTGCTGGTGCTGATGTATGCTCAATCCACTAATTACATAGCAACTCTTCTCTTGCATTTCCGGTCAGTAATGCAATTTCTCAAATTACTCTTCAGGTAATTACTTTCTCTTTGAGAAATCATTCAATATTTGTATTATTGGAATGTTACTTAAATTTTGAAAAGGATCGAGAGCTTCTTCACTGACCATTGATATGTCGTCATGTTTATCAAACATGACAGAAATGGAGGAAAGATGACATGACATTTCAAATTTTAACTCGAAAAAGTCACAAAATTCAGTAAACAGAAGCGACCAGAAATGGCTGAGCATAGAGTACACATTTTCAGGGGCAGAGATTCAGGTTATTTCCAAAGGAAAAGTACTTGGATAATAAACTAACCAAGACATTTGCCGGGGGAAGGTAAAGGTATACACACCAAACCACATCAGTTCCTCATCCTACTCTTTTTCCTATGTGAATCAGAAGATAGCCGAGAAAATTTAACTACCACTAAGCACAGTGAATGAAGCAGAGCACATTCAAAAGAATAGCAGAGCAGATATTAAAAGTTATATGCTGACTTAAGTGATGACCCTTTGCATCAGTAAAATAAATGGAGATTGAATGTCAAACTGGTGCCAAACCATCCTTTCTGTACATTCAACAGGCTAATCCCCTGTTGATAGAGGAATCTTATACCAATACATTAAGCATTTCATGAAAACACTGCTTTTAAACATAAAAATTAGGTTCCAGGGTGACATGCTCCAAAAAGCTACAGATTTAAATTTTGTTTAACATAACTTATTGATATAAAAGGAAAATACCAGAAAGTATTCCAGTGATCAATTTGCATCGCCGATGACAATGCTCCATAAATGGATGCATTGCCTGCTGAGTACTGAAGTAAAAAAAGTGCGTTTGCAGCAGTGTGTACTAGATTCCTTGCCTCTTAGCCTGACATCACTACTACAGAGAGTTGACACACAGGACTCTTAGCCTGACAGAACTGCTGCTAAAGTAAATATCATGTCTTGAAAACCAGGAATTGCAAAGCAAGGTTTGAAAGCATTAACCCAATACGCATTGTAAACAAGGTCTCTTTAGCTGTGGGCCACAGTCGTGGCCTGGACAAATTGGAGCTGATAGGTCATGTACAAATGGAGCTCTGGTTGACAAGTAGCAGATGGTAACTGGTCACCAGTCCACAAATCAACACAAAAGATCTTCTGTGTCCCAATAATCATATGATTGGTTCTCAGATAGCTTAAAGCTATGAACAAGATACAGGAAGAAGTCTCAACAACCACCAGATTAGGAGCTCTCTCCGTTCTCTGCAATAAAAGGCACTGTAAGCAGGAGGAAAATCAGATTATCTTTCCTTCAGCAGGTGCTTTAAGCTGCCACTTTTAATAGATAAGTCATCTTCTATATCAATCACTTGCAAACCTGAAAAATCAAGACTAAGAAACAGCACTCTGATCAGCAGAAGAACCACCTCAACAGATCCTGTGAGCAACAACCACTAAACTGCTTTCTCAGTTCTTTCTTCACCCATAATACATGGATTTTTTTCTACCTAGGTCAGTGTACATGAGAAGGTGTTGTGGATTAGAGTTTTAATAATTAGAGTTATACACTGATGGTAATAACTATAACCAGAGTATAATTACTTGTTAGGTCAGAAACAAGAATTAGGTCTTGTCAATGTGGGTATGAAAATCAGGTAAGTAGGGGAATCTTTGCAAAAGTTTAAAAAACTTTAAATTTTGTGATGGGTCCAGGAATAGTGGGGCTGGATCTCCATAGTGCTAACTTAGAGTTGTGATATAGGGAATAGATACATATGACTTCTAGCATGAGGTCACTATAGCTGAGAGAGTGGGAACAAAAGGCCACTCACAGGACGTCTTTAAAACCCATTCTTTCACCAGCTTCTTGGGATGCTTTGTTCACCAATATCCATAGTATATAAATACAGTAGGGATCTGATTACAATTCCTACTCTGTTCACTGAAGATTAATACCCCAATGTTCATTTCAATATAATCTACATTGTTAAAAGATTACCTCAATTTCCATGAAATCAAACTCCACAGCACATGTGTACATCAGCGTGTCAAAATCCTTGTAGTTGGTGAACTTCGATTTCAGTAGATTACTTATGTGCGCCTGGAAGCAAAAGGAAACATATAGCGAGAACATTTCATTAGCACATGGCAACAGTACATCAGTCTTGAAACTGACTACAACACAAGATTAAAGCTTAGAATGAACTGATGTGGGAAACAAATAGAAAAACAATACAGATATCAAGTGACCTAAAAGATACTACACTTCAAGATTGAAAGCTATGTTAATGACTGTGCAAGTTCACCTTTATAACAAGATGACTTCAAGTAAATCCAAACTAACTTATAAGCAATAAAGAGAACTGACTGGAAAATGTGACAAAAGGTCATAAACATGTGGTCAGTCATGAGCCAGGCATAACTGATGACAAAAGACTACTAAGAGGAGTTCTGGGTATATTCATCAATCTTCACTCCGATGAGAATTACAACACTGCTAACTCAGCTCACTGTGCTCTTGCATTGGAAGTTGGTGAATTAATCCAAAGTTCCCAGAATGGGTACTGTTTGCAGAAGACATTTGGAAAGTTTACATGACCAATATTGCTCTCCACATTACTAAATCCTTCCAACAAGCAATAGCCCAGTGTAATGTTTTTTTCTACGCTTGGCCAAGCAATTGTTCATTTGGTTGGACAAATGACAAAAAAAAATTTATCAAAACCAGTCGCTTCTGGAGCATTTACCTCTGCTAGCCAAGAATCTACCCAGATCTCTCAAAAGCTGATTACTAGGAAATGTGCAACAGGCTAGAAAAACATTCCTGATTTTAGCTCATAGCAGGGAATTTAATCTCCCAGTAAACAAGACAACATAGGTTGAGGCATCACCACAAAATACAAACCACTAACAGAGTAAATGGCAGCTCCAATTGTACTGATCTGCAATTAACAAGTCTGAACAATTAATGCTTGCATTTGGCCAAATAAGCATTGTAAATTAGAATTTTTTTTTGTGCAGGGCTTCTATATCTTTCCTAAAATAGATACTTACGTCATCTGCAACTCCTAATAGTTTAGAAGCAACGAATTTGAGCGCTATCGTTCCAAGAAGCCAGACAGTTCCTTTAGCCACCTGAAAAATTATTCAAATATTGAGGGTTTACTGTTTACATAACCATAGAATAGTTACAGCACAGAAGGCTATTCAGCCCATCAGTTGTGTTGACTCTAACGAGCAATTCACCTGGTGTCACCGTCACCTACTCCTTGTAGTCCAGCACATTCTTTCCTTCTCAATTCCATCTTCAGCTTGCCTTCATTGTAGATGCCCTCTTTGCATTCCAGACCCTAACCACATGCTGTGTGAAATGTAGCCTCGTTGCCATTGTTTCTTGTTAAAATTACATTTTACATGTACGCTCTCTGCTTCATTATCCTCTAGCAAGCAGGAATGATTTCTCCATATCTACCATTCAGAGATGATTTTCAATAAATTATCAAATTTCCTATCATCCATTTTTCCTTCAAGAAAATCATCCCCATCTTTTCCCATATCTATATAAAATTGTAGTTCTTCATCACCTCAAATCATTCTCATTAATTTTCCTGCATCCACTCAATGGCTTTCACCTCACTGTTAAAAAAAAGGCACTCAAAACTGTAAGCAAAACTACATTTGAGACCAAGTTTTTATTTTGTACAGCTTTTAACAACTCTTATGCCCTTATTAATAATAAAGCTGAAGTTGCTGTAAGCTTCACTGTTCGGCCATCTTCAATAATTTATGCACATATATGCTTAGGTACCTCCACACCTGTATGTATCCCTCATTTTTATATATAAATATATAGCCTCTCTGTATTATTTCCATCAAAATGAATCACTTCACATTACACTGCATTAAATTTCACCTGCCATTTAATCTTCTTCCACTTACTGGTCTACATTCTTTTAACTTCCAACACCATCTTCTTCATAGCCAGAACACCTACAAGCTTCTTAATCATCTGCAAACTTTCAGATGGTGCCCGGTACATGAGAGTCTAGGTGATTTATCTCTTACCAGGAAAAGCAAGGTCCTAACACCCACCTCTGGGGAACTCCACTATAAACCTATTGTGAAACAACTGCACTCAGTTTACTGTCACTCAGCCAGTTTCATGTCTCTATGGCAACTGCCCTCTTTATTACATGGGCTCTAACTTGATGTCCAGCATTAATCTGTTGTACGTCACATTATTAACATGGCATTGGAAATCATCGTCCAGCTCATCAACAGCATTATTCTCACCAACCCTTTCTATCGCCTCATCAAAAAGTTAAAGTAAATTAGATAAATATAATTTGCTTTTAAAATATCTGTGCCAGCTATCCTTAATAAAACTGCATTTGTATAAGTGAGTATTATTTTTTTTCCCAAATTATTATTTCTAAAAAACTTCAGAATCAAAGCATCGTTATGGTGCAGAAGGCAGCCATTTAGCCCAACGTGTCTGCACTGGCTGTCTTATTGAGCAGCTCGTCTTTGTGTCAGTTTCCCGCACTTTCCATGCAACCCTGCCCACTACTTGTTTATTTCAATTGAATTATCTCAATCATTTCAATGTCCCCTGGAATTCCCCAATTAAACCTGCTTCCATCACACTTCTAGGCAGTTCAATCCAAATCTGAATGACAAAGTTTCTTCTCATATTGCACTTCTTTTCTAAATCACTTTAAAATCTGTGTCCTTTCATTCATGATCCAGTAAGAATAGTTGTGCCCTGCCTAATCTATTCAGATCACTCAAGATTTTGAAAACTATCAAATATCCTTCTTGCGTTTTTTCTCCAATGAAAGCAATCCTAACTTCTCAAATCCCATCTTTTCTAGCATTATTCCCATAACCCTCTTCGGCAACCTCCTTAAAGTATAGCAAAAAAAAATACACGTGACACTCCATCTGAAGTTAAAATTAGTGTTTTAGAGAGGAGTAGTAAAATCTCCCATCTGTTGTACTCTATGCCACTATGAATAAATTCCAGGATACCATAAGCTTTTTTTTAAAAAGGGCTGTTCACTTGTCTTGTCACCTATAATAACATGCACATACACAGACAGGTGTCTCAGTCCCTGTATAACCTATAGAATACCCCTTTCCGTTTAAAAAAAGTGTATCTTTTATGTTCTTGCTACCAAATGAATGATTTATTTATTGTCACAAATCTTGACGATAGTGAAAAGGATGCTATCTCATTTTTTCACATTGAACTTTAATCTATCACACATCTGCCTACTCCACCAACTTGTCAATGACCTTTTGAAGTTTTACACTGCCTTTGCATTGCAAAATTTTAAACTGACTGGTCTGTACTGGGTTTACTTTTACGCCCTTTTTGAATATGGGTCTTATATTTGCAATTGTCGTCAGTTCTCTGATATCACTCTCAAATCTAAAGAAAACTGGAAAATTAGGGCCAATGCTTCTGCAATTTCCAACCTCACGTCCCTCTGTATCCTTGGACGCATCACATACAGTACTGGTGCCTTATAAATCGAGAGTACAAACAGCCTTTCCAATATTTCCACCTTATTAATTTTCAATATTTCATGTGTCAAAACCATCTTTTCTTTCATCATGATGGTGCAGTATTTTCTTTGTTAAAAACAGTTGCCAAGCATTCATTTAATATTTCAGCCATGGCCACAGCTTCCATATGTAAATATCTCCCTGGGTCCTAAATGAAATCATTTACAGCATTTTTATTCTTTATGTACCAAATTATCTTTGTAAGACAGCACTTCACTTGCAGAAAAAATGAAACAAAACATGTGAAAACCTCAGTTTGATCATAAGTACTCCTTCCATTCTACACAGACAGGCATAATAATCACAGAACGAATGGAAACAAACCACATATTTTCTCAAATAATAATAAAATTATTCAGAAGTATAATAGTATTTCAAGTTCTCAACTTTCAAAACTAAATCAAAAATGAGATTTAAACAATTCTTAATTCTGCTTTAATCAGCTTCAAAACATCCAAGAGCTTTCCTTTGAAAGCAAATTTATTGAGACCAGTGTGTTATGGGCCTCCATTAATCCACTAGTGAATTTTTGACTAACAAGTGTTGCCCTATTAGATCAAATGGTAAAATGTTTTCTACAGCGAAGTACCACTGTACTTCTTGAAACTTTTCATGCCTATCCTGAGATAGCGACAGCTTGATTTATGCAAACTCAGCATTACAGTTTACTGTCTTAAAAAGGTCATTAACATTGTCCCCTTCAAACATCTTGTCCTGCTCATTTTCTATCTTCAATGGAGCTGAGGATCTGTGTACCAGTGTTGTTTCTCTTCCACAGGAGGGTTGGAAGATCTGCAATTTTAAAATCAATTCAAGGTTGCGCTCCTGCGAAGAGTGATTTGACTAATTTTCTCAGAGAGCACAGAACAAAGAAATAAAAATGCTGCAAATAAATATATGCATGACAATCCAGTCAACACTACAAAGAATTGGCCTGCACTTTGCAGCTTGGATTTCCCAATGGATGGAAGCTCAAGTGAAGAATGGCAGAGTGCCACTTATGCCTGCCCAACTTTATAAGCATCAGTACTGTTGCATTTTGTGGTGGCAGCATGATTCAGTAGTTTGGCTGTGATCCTGCATTAGAAATGCTTCTTGTTCAGAGCTTGGCCATTTGGGAACATGAAATAGGGTTCAAAAATTTGGTGCATGCTTAAAAGGGACTCAAAACACCACTCAATTCTATGTAACCAATTCAAGAATGACTCAAAAGGTTTGTAGTAAGACAGGGCACACCAGATTCTCTACTGCTCAGATAGCATGCCTGGGGAAGCAATATATTCTGGCACTGTACAGTGAAGAGGGCAGCACAAAGAGAAATAATGATAAATGATAATCAGGGCACGTGCACCAACTCCATCACCCCAAATTCAGAAATTCCAAAATTAATTTACTCATTGCAACAGATTAACCAAAATATCTACCATTTCTATTAAAGCATTACATTACTTATCCTAACAATTACATGGAATTTGCCTGAAATTGCATAGTACTCTTCACCTAGAAGAGTCCCTTTATCACATCCCTGCACTGATTCATTAGTGTTATGTATGAAAATGCATCTTGCACACCCCACTTATACACTTTTTAAATGGATTAGATTAGATTACTTAGTGTGGAAATAGGCCCTTCGGCCCAACAAGTCCACACTGACCCTCCGAAGAGCAACCCACCCAGACCATTCCCCTACATTTACCCTTTCGCCTAACACTACGGGCAATGTAGCGTGGAAAATTCACCTAACCTGCACATTTTTGGATTGTGGGAGGAAACCAGAGCACCCAGAGGAAACCCACGCAAACACAGGAGAATGTGCAAACTCCACACAGACAGTTGCCTGAGGCGGGAATTGAACCTGGGTCTCTGGCACTGTGAGGAAGCAGTGCTAACCACTGTGTCACCTTGCTGCCCACTGTTACCTCCGTTTTACTAACTAAAAACGGGAACATAAAAAAGGGTAACTAACGTCTAGCATCCTTTCTCAGAAAGCTAAGCAGACATGAAAGAGAGCTGCAACACAAAAGAGCCACACAAACCTCTGATGCGAAAAGATAGTTGTAAAATAGGCTTGGTATATTGAAGTCTACCACAAATCATAATTTGAGAGCCAATTGATTCAAAATGCTTCTTGTAAATTTTACCATGCAAATTATTTGAACCCCTCAGGAAGTGATTTTCACATGTGTCCTTTTATACAGGTTTTATGTAACTTGTTTCAGTGATATTGATCGTTTGCACCACAAATTGAAATGTTGTTAATGTGATCATCACTGGGCCTTCGTAAACAATCAAGATCACATCACCACTGATATATTCAAAATAAGCTGACACCAACCTTCCAAATTCTGGGGGAAAAAAAAAAGGATTAAATATGCAAGCCCATATTTTTACATTCTTAAGTCAGAATCTAGAGAGTTGCACATTATGTTTCTTTTAAAAGATTATATTACGTGTGCCGTAGAAAATGCAACTTACCCATGAATATGCAACAGATCGTGGCCAATATGCACAAAAACGTGATCGAAAAGCAACCAATCCCTGAGGGGTAGGAAGAAATGATTGTTAGTGATGATTATCAGAGGCTAACTGTAATGAAGTATCTAATAGAATTTTATTTTCACAAGGGTCAGATTCTTAACCACATATATCCAGCATATTTGTACTTGGCCATTTCTCACTCCTAACTGATTCTTTCTAGCATCTCAAAATGGTCAAGGCTCCTCATGGCCCAGACTTCACTGACAATGGCAAAATGACTGCACTCGCCATGGAGCAAGCATGGAAGAAGCTACTCCCAAAGACCCAGCAAGCTGTGATGTGGATTCCCTTTTCCAAACTTCATTTGCAAACTGCTACCATGTCAAAGGGATCCCAGGCAACAGCAATGAAATCAATCAGGATAAACATTTGTGCATAATCATTGAAGGTAGCAGAACAGGTGGAGAGAGCACTTAACATATAGCGTTCTCTTCGATTAATCGTGACAAAGGAGAAGAGCAAATAAATGCAGTTGAAATTGAACAAGACACTTTTGTATCCTCAGCTAGATTACTGTGTACAGTTGTGGGTGCCATAATATAGGAAATATGTGAATGCATTAGAGAGTACAGAAGCAATTTACAAGAATGGTTTCAGAAATTAGAAACTTCTATTATGACAAGGTTGAAAAGTTGGAACTGTTCTCTTTGGAAAGGCGGCTGGGTGGAGATTTGACACAGGTTTTCAAAATCATGTGTACTAAACAGAGCAGATATGGAGAGGCTGTTCCAGTTTGCAAAAAAAAAAATAACAAGGGGGCATAGATTTAACATAATGTGCAAATGAAGCAAGAGTGATTAGAGAAAAGAAAAATGTTCCTCAGTGAGTAGTTCATGTATGAACGCTTGCCTGGAAACATGGTGGAGGCAGGTCTAATTCAAGCTATCAAGAGGACATTACATGATTATTTGGATAGAAATCATATGCAGGAATATGGGGAAGAGTCAGGAGGATGGCACTCGGTAAAAGAACTGGAGCAGGTGTGATGGATTGAATGGCTTCTTTCAGCAGTATAACAATTCTGTGATTCTTTGAAACATCCAATCAATTTAATGTACATTCAAAGCTAACAAACTGAAACATCAAATGCATTGATTATTCTTCCATAAAAACATACTAAATCAGGGCAGGAGTTGGACAATTGGTCTCTTGAGCCTGTTCCATCATCCAGAGATCACTGCTGAACTGATGGGTGAGGCAGTACCACAAAAAACTAAATTTGTCAAAAATCTTTTGAGTACATTCAATGACCCAGAATCCACTGCTTGTTGGGAAGAAGAATACCAAACACTAACAATCCCAGAGGAGAAATTCCTCCTAATCTCCATCTCTATTAGGAAATCCCTCATTTTGAAACTGTATTACCTATTTCCCCAAAAGCAATATCCTCTCAGCGTCTAACCTGTAAAGCAACTTTAGAAATTATAGGTATTAATAAGATTCCCTGTAAGATTTCCTTTAAATAAACTATACAGATAGGGAAATAAACCATTGGTTTATACTCAAGAAAGTAATGTAATGAAAGTTGAAGTATCAATTAAACTCAAAATTAAGTAGTATAACTTTAAATGAAGAAATTCAACATTTCACAAATGAAAAATGTTTTTCAAAGCCAGACAGATCCTAGAACAATAATTATCAAATTACACTTATAAAAATAAATTATATTATTTCAAATAGTGTAACAATATCAAAGATCTGTGTTTCAGCAATAACTAATACCACAAGACAAATGTAATTATTTCTAATTAGCTGTACTTCATTGATACAGGTTCGTAATTTTCAAGAGACCACATTCATTGTTTTAAAGGCATTTTGATGACATCATGCTTTATGGGGCTTTTAGCAGAAACTGCTTTGCTCCAAAAAGTGTTCAAAGCTTAAGACTGAGTTAAAGTGTTTTTACGTTTGAATTGTGCTCGGTGAGGCATAGCCTACAAATACCTACAAATCCTGATATTATCTGACTACTTCCTCAATTTGGCTACAGGCTTGAATTTGGAGACTCTGCCAAGTGATCAAAAATGAGTTTCAACAAAAAGTTATTAACTTGAAATGTTTACTCTACTTCTTCCTCCATTGGTGTGTTTGACTTGCTAAGTAAATCAAGCATTTTTGTTAATGCAACAAATCCTGGATTGTTTGATGCATCTTCAGCTTTAGATAAACTGAACAGTTTGAAAATTGGTAACATTCCACAATTGAGAAGTAACATACAGCACAGCTGTCACCATTGTCTCCTGAGACATGTACTATATCACATAAGTACACTGATGTTTGCTATGCAGAGAACTGCATTGTACACTGTGGGCCAGGCACCATCCTCAAGCTAGTAGTGTGTGTGTTAATACACAAGCTGTTGCAGTATTCATTATTCAAAGAGAGAGATGAAATAGAGCAAAGTATGGCATGGATACAGGAGGGACACAGCAGAGTATACATCGGTGGGCAATAATGGAGCAGAATGCTAGAGAACTGAAGACATCATTGCAGAGGAGTACAAAACTGGATTTAAACCCACATCCTGAATGTGTTCTTGAGTGTAACAGTAATTTTCCAACCCACGTAAAAAACAAATCAGAGCAATGTTCTTATGCTACTGCAGCACTACTTCACATTCTGTTCACAGGAAGTGAGACAAAGAGCCAAAACATGAGCATTAAGTACAAGAATTGGAAGGTCATGTACATGTACAGGACATTGGTTAGGCCACTTTTGGAATATTCCATGCAATTCTGGTCTCCTTCCTATTGAAAAGAGATCTCCTTTCTTTTTGAAACTTGAAAGGGTTCAGGAAAGATTTGCGCAGATATTGCCTGGGTTGGAGGATTTGAGCTATAGGATGACGTTGAATAGGTTGGGGCTATTTTCCCTGGAGAGTTGGAAGCTGAGGGGTGACCTTACAGAGGTTTATAAAAATCATAAGGGGCACGGATAAGATAAATAGACAAAGTCTTTTTCCCTGGGGTGGGGGAGTCAAGAACTAGTGGGCATAGGTTTAGGGTGAGAGGGGAAAGATACACAAAAAAAGAGACACCCCCCCCCCCAAGGGAAAACTTTTTCACGCAGTGGGTGGTACTTGTATGGAGCGAGCTGCCAGAGGAAGTGCTGGCAGCTAGTACAATTGCAACATTTCAAAGGCATCTGGATGGGTAGGAAAGGTTGAGGGATATGGGCCAGGTGCTGGCAAGTGGGACTCGATTAGGTTGGATATTTGGTTCGCCGGGACGAGTTGGACCGAAGGGTCTATTTCTCTGTGCTGTACATCTCTATGACTATGAAAGAGAAAGAAAGAAATTTCAGAGAAAAAGGTAGAGAGAAGGAATAGGAAACTAGAAGTAGAAATAGAAAGAGAGCTTGAATATGCTGGATAAAGGTTACAGCTGTGCTAGACAGAATGTACTTACCCAAATGATTGCCAGAGATGAAGCGTAATAGGAGCATAACAGCATGGCATTTCCAAACATTAACACAAAACAAATCAGCAAGGATATCTGTGGAGGGAAGCAGTAAAAAAGTAAAAGATAAAATGCTTGAAAACTCTCACCATGTCCCTCAGCTATTCCTGAAGAACAGGGCTTTTTCAACCCAGAAACATCCACTTGCAATTATTTCATGGTAGTTTCTACATAAAGCTGAAGAGGAAAATTTGTTTAAGAACATAGAACAGGTCCTTCAGCCTACGATGTTGTGCCGATCATTGATCCTCATGTATGCATCGTGAAATTTCTGTGACCACATGTATGTCCAGCAGACTCTTAAATGTCCCCAATTACCTTGCTTCCACAACTGCTGCTGGCAACGCATTCCATGCTCTCAACTGTGTAAAAAACCCCTCTCTGACATCCCCTCCATACTTTCCTCCAACCAGCTTAAAACCATGACCTGTGTTAGCCATTTCTGCCCTGGGCAATAGTCTCTGGCTTTCGACTCTATGTATACCTCTCATTATCTTGTACACCTCAATTAAGACCCCTCTCCTCCTCCTTTTCTCCAATGAAAAAAAGTCCAAACTCAGTCAACCTCTCTTCATAAGATAAGTCCTCCAGTCCAGGCAGCATCCTGGTAAACCTCCTCTGAACCTTCTCCGAAACATCTACATCTTTCCTATTATAGGGTGACCAGAACTGGACACAGTATTCCAAGTGCAGTCTAACCAAAGTTTTATAGAGCTGCAACAAGATCTCATGGCTCTTAAACTCAATCCCTCTGTGAATGAAAGCCAAAACACCATATGCTTTCTTAACAACCCTGTCCACTCGGGTGGCCATTTTAAGGGATCTATGTACCTGCACAGCAAGATCCCTCTGTTTCTCCAGGCTGCCGAGAATCCTACCCTTAATCCTGTACTCAGCTTTCAAATTCGACCTTCCAAAATGCATCACCTCGCATTTATCCAGGTTAAACACTCCATCTGCCACCTCTCAGCATCTTGAGAATGTCCCGATACAACAGCCCTCTATACTGTCAACGACACCACCAACCTTTGTGTCGTCTGCAAACTTGCTGACCCATCCTTCAATCCCCTCATCCAAGTCATTAATAAAAATTACAATCAGCAAAGGCCCAAGGACAGAGCCCTGTGGAACACCACTCAACACTGACTTCCAGGCAGAATATTTTACTTCTATTACCACTCGCTGTCTTCTGTTGGCCAGCCAATTCTATATCCAGACAGCTAAGTTCCCCTCTATCCCATTCCTCCTGACCTTCTGAATGAACTTTATCAAATGCCTTGCTGGTCCATATACACCACATCCACAGCTCGATCCTCATCAACTTTTCTAGTCACATCCTCAAAGGACTCGATAAGGTTTGTGAGGCATGACCTGCCCCTCACAAAGCCGTGTTTTCTTTGTTAGTTTGTGAAATGTGAGTGATGGTGACTGGCCAGCATTATTTCCTGTCTCCCGATGCCCTTGAGAAGGGGATGCTGCAGTCCACCTGTTGTGGATTGACCTACAAAGGCATTAGGGAGGAAACTCCAGACTTTTGACAGGGTGAAGAAACAATGATATATTTCCAAGTCAAGATGGTAAATGGCTTGGAGGGGAACTTGAAGGTGGTGGCATTCCCATATATCTGCTACCTTTGTCCTTCTAGATGGAAGTGGTTGTGGGTATGGAAGATGTTGTCTGAGGATCCCGGGTGAATTTCTGCAGTGCATCTTGAAGCTGGTACACACTGCTACTGAGCCTTGGTAGTGGAGGAAGTGGATGCTTGCGGATGTAGTGCCAATCAAGCAGGCTGCTTTGTACTGGATAGGGTCAAGCTTCTTCAGTGTTGTTGGGACTGCACTCTTCCAGGGCAAGTGAGGGGCATTCAATCACTCTCCTGGCTTGTGCCTTGTAGATCATGGACAGGCTTTGGGGAGACAGGAAGGTTACTTGCCTTAGTATTCCCAGTCTCTGACCTGCTCTTGTAGCCACTGTGGTTACGTAGTGACTCCAGTTGAATTTCTGGTCAATGATAATCCCAAGAATATTGACAGTAGGGGATTCAATAATGGTAACACCATTGAATGCCAAAGAGCAGTGGTTAGATTGTCTAATATTGGTGATGGTCATGGCCTGGCATTTGTATGATGTCAATATTACTTGCCACTTGTCAGCCCAATCATGGATATTGCCCAGATCTTGTTGCATTTGGACATGGACTCCTTTAGCATCTGAGGAGTGGTGAATGGTGAACATTGTTCGCCAGTGAGTGCACGTCCCTACTTCTGACCATATGGTGGAGGGAAGCTCATTGATGAAGCAGCTGAAGACGGTTGGGCCTAAAACACTACCCTGAGGAATGCCTGCACAGATGTCTTAGAGCAGAGATGACTGACCTCCAAAAACCACTTTCATCTTTCTATGTGTCAGTTATGACTCTAACCACCAGGAAGTTTGTATGTACAGTGAAGATAGGAAGAGTAAAGAACCAAAAGTGTGGGCACACAATTGTGTTTAAAATACTTGATAACTAATTAATATTTATACACAACTCTCCTGATTTCAAAGAGAACTGGAGTGGGACCTGCTTTTCCACACCACTGAATTCTGTTGTAAATCTTATCACACCAATTACACCAAAGAAACCATAATCTCCACAGCCACATTTACACTCTTTCAATTTTATCCAAAACGCAATTAAATACCCTATGTAGAATAAACTTCTGTTTTTTGGTGCAGTAACAATCAGATCATGAACAAGATAGGCCATTGAACTTTCTGATGAAAGATCACTGATTTTAAACATCAACTACATTTTTTTTCCACGGATTGCAGCTTGACCTACTAGATATTCCCACTATGTCTCTCTACTTCAGATTTCCAGCATCCTCCGTATTTTGTTTTATACGATGTATGATGTTGATTGAAAACAAAATGCAGAAAGACAACTATTGCTGATGATTTAAACCAGCATACTAAATAAAAGTTACTTAGTTTTTTAGCGTTCTTGCACATAACTCTAATCTTCTTTTCCTTTGTTTATTGTCTGAAGCCAGATGCACATCAAGCTATTTCCTCTAATTGCAGTTCTTTCATCAATCAAAAAAAACTAAACTAAAAATATTTTAACTTAATGTTCTCAATGTCAGAAAAAAAAATACAAGTGCATTTTCTTTTCAGCTTGCGGTCTATTCAGTTAACATTCTGAAAATTAATCCAAGCAGGGTCCTTTCACCATATATTGCCTGTGAGATTTTACAGGCCCTCTTTACTGAAACCAATATTAGAAGCAAAGCTTCTTCAAACCTCTGCCACCATCCAATACGATGATTGACCTTCCAACTGACCTCCAACTTTTCTGCTCACTCTCCATATCTCTTAATTACCTTACAACAAAAAAAATCTGCCTCAGTCTTGAATATGTAACACCAATGCAGCATCCATAACAGCTGGATTACAGAATTCTCAAAAGAAAAGGAATTTGTTCTAAACTCACTTACAACGATTGATCCCTAATGTGATCAATGCTGAGTAGCCATAGGTAACAATATCTCACTCTACACGGTCAAGATCCTTTTAGAATCCTGTAGGTTTCCTGGAGATCACCTTTTATTTTTCTGAACTCAAGGTAATTTAAAGCAACTAAGTTAGCCCCTCAACACTAAGCAACCATCATATTTCAAAAACAAAGCTAGTAAACCTACACATGTACTGCTTCCAGTGTAACTATGAACTTCAACAGATGTAGAGACCAAACCTACATACAGTACCCCGGTGTAGTTTCACAACAGCCCTGTATAACGGTAACAAGACTTCTTATTCTTATAATGCATATCCTCTTGCAATAGCATTCAACATATTTGCCTTCTGAATTGCTTGCTGTATCTGCATGCTAACTTTGGGTTCCTTGAACAAATATATCCAAGTCCCTCTGAATATCATTTACAATTTTCACACTTTAAAAAAATTCTTTTGACAAATGTGATTAACCTCTCCCCACCATATTACACTCTATCACTTAGCTCTATCAGGTGATGAAGGTGCGTCGCTCTGAAAGCTAGTGTGCTTCCAATTAAACCTGTTGGACTATAACCTGGTGTTGAGATTTTTAACTTTGTACACCCCTTTTGTAAAGTAAGGCAAAAGACAATGAGTGCTGGGGATTTGAAATAAAAACAAGAACTCAGCAGATCTGGTGGCTTCTATGGAGAAACAGAGTTAACTCTGTATCCAAATATTCTTTGGACTATTTCATTCCCCTCCCATAAAACCCCAATATCAACTTTGTCCGATGATACTACAAACTTTCTAAGTGGACTTTTAAATACTCTCTCAACAAAATGTTCAAGCTTTTCAAGAACTGATGTTGAGCTTTACACTTCCTTTCTTGAACAGCAAGGTTTATTTGCTAGCTACCAATCTGCAGGGCCTACTCCCATATCTGGGGAATTTTAGAACTTCATGATGACATGTACAGTCATTCTTTATACAGTTCTCTTTTCAAACTCTAAAATGAAGGCCATTTAGTCCTGGGGATTTATCAGATTGGAGCTCCTTAATTTTCTCCAACGTATACTCTCTGCTTATAATAAATTAGAGTCTTTCATACTTATTACTTCATTTGTTGCCCATGATTTCTGCTGTGTAATTTGTTTTTTCCACTCCGATGACAGAGGATAAATACTTGTTTAATGTCTCTACTATTTTCATATTTACCATGACATTTTATCCCATCTTTGTTTCTAAGGGACCAATGTTTACTTTAGCTACTCTTCATGTACTCTTACAACCTGCTTTTACATTGCTGGCTAATTTAATCTCATGTTCTATTTTTACCTTGTAAAGTTAACTTTTTATTAATGCTATGCTGGTTCCAAGATTCCCAGTCTTTAGGCTTACTATTACTTCTGCAACATTAAAAATAGCCCTTTTCAAAAAAAATCCTTAATTTGCTGATTAAACCTGTTTCTGCTCAAATATTTTCTTCAAGTTTGTAGCCTAGTGTAAAATCAGAAACTAAAAACTCAGATATTTTCCTTTCTAGCAGCAAAAGAAACCAATGAATATCATATTACTGGAATCCCAGGACTTAAAATGGATATGAATAATCCATTTGCACTGCCAGGACTAAGGAGCAATAGTTAAATCCAGGAACTTGAAATACTACAATTAAGTCAGTCAGACAACAGAAGCCAAAAGGAGGGATTCCTCCAAATTAAGTAGTTTTTAAGAGGGTAATGAATAGGAAAAAACCATTTCAAATCATCACAAGTTTCTGTTCAGCTAAATTATCAATATTTATACTGCTGCTGTGTCTATTACAAACAAAAATCCTTACTTAACATTTGTGTTAATATACTGTACTTCCACTTTTCAGTACAAAATACAAAAGAACAGAGATTATTTTACCATGTGAGCGTAAAGGATGTTTAGCAGCTTGCAGGCATCAATATAGCCCAAAACATAAGTTACAAAGAGTGATGCAACCTAAAAGATTAAGGAAAGTACAATGACTAAACAGAAAGAAATCAACTCCGAATCAAAATAAAACAGAAATACTAATTCTTTGTATATCTCACACAGATATAATTCACAAAAAAAGGAACACAGTAAATAATGTATTTCAATAAATCCCAAGGTTCAAACAATTGCATTATACTAAAAGATTCACCAACCAGTTTAGTGAACAGAAATACAATTTCATCGTCATCGACATATTCACAAGAAAACATCCAATTTATTTGATGTTAAAATGAGTTCCATTGGGACATCATGGTGGAATCAACCTAATAAAAGCTGACCAATACATGAAATCTGATGCCGTCAGGGGGTGAGATTCACCAACTGTTAATTCTTTTATCCACCCAACCCATAAATAGATAGCACCAAATTCAGATGAGTTGAGATCCACAAGATTAGAAGCTTACTAACTCCACAGACATTTACACCCTGCTCAAACATTCTGGGTGGAGAGGTACGATAAAGCATTTCTTTCCAAAGACCCCAAACCTCAATGCAGCCTTCACTGCCAATTTTGTGGCAGGCTAATCAGGTGATAGTAGATTCCCCCACCATCCCCATTCCTTAACCTTATGCCTGCTTGACTGATGAACCAGACTTCAACAAGAAATAAAGTGGTGATATTACTACAATTGAAATACAAATGAGAAAGTGATGTGAGCCATTAACTATTCAGGAACAGCACTCAGACATCTGGATTGTTATAGCTTTACCAGACAGAGCACGAAAGACACTTATGCACTCTAACTCTTCAGCATGGTACATCAATCTGAATTAATTATTAAATACACCACTATACAAAAACAGACAATATGCTTCAGAAATCTCTGTTTCCAGGTCAAGTAGGCATATATGTTAATTATATAGCTTGTAGTTCTACAAATGACAGATGGGATCCTTCTGCTTAGATGCCTACATAACGAAGAATCAGGGCATTAAAAACTATTTGCTAGTCAGCAAAATATTTGGCCTGCAGGATGACATCTTATTAAAGCAGAGACAAGTTTGCAATGTACTGAGATTTTGGTTATCTGGCCTATAATATTGATTTGTAAAGAGACACCGGCTACTCAAAATCACCTGAAGTTTTCAATCGGATTTTATGTAATCAGAAACATCAAAATTGTATAATCTAAATGTAAAATATTAGCATAAAAGCTAAACATACTGATCATTCATATATTCTGTTAAATGTTTCTGTCCAAGAGACAGCAATGGCATTGTACAGCATGTGTTTGTTTACAATCCGTTACTTTAAGTTTACTTGGTTTCTTTTAAGTCTGCAAAGGAAATCTCAACTTTTACTATTTCCATCCACGTTCCTTACCTGTGTCAGGAGCACAAACTGTGCAAACTGCCATGGAAGCAGGAAGAGAATGGTTGCAATACAAAATGAAACAAAGGTCCTCTTTTCCATACAGACTTTTCTATAGAAAGGAAAATATATATAAAATATTTTAATGTCAACATGAGTGCATGTGCAATCGCAATTAAAGACAAGGAATTTTCAAACAGAAAGATATAGGTTAGTACCTTAGTATGCGGGTTAAAAGCAGCATCTGCAAAATTAAAAATGGATAGGAGAAGCTCTCACGAAGAGGAGGGGTCCACATGACTCTTGTACACTAAAATGAAAGAACAGCTGCTCAGCATAGGAATTCCTAAGTAATTAAAATCCAATAACTTATTCAAGTATTCCCGTTTACCAAAAAAACCTTCTTACATCCCACATGGACAGGAAAAGTAACCTCAATGCATTCACACAAATAACAAAGGCAGCATTCACCAAGGTGATAGTAATACCTTGATCAATGAAATTTGGAAAATATTCAATTATTCAGTTACCAAAATGCCATGGCAAGATAATAGACAAAAATACAAGAATCTCAAAACAACCCAGATTTTAAAAAAAGTTAGGGTAAGTTAGAATGTGGAATGGAGGCTACAATCAGATCAACATGACCTAGATAAAATGATAGAGAAGACTAGAACGGCCAAGTAGCCTACTCTGCTCTGTTCCTTCATTTAAATGTCAGACTGTGCCAAATCATGAACCACTCACAGCCACCTGTTGTCACCAACCATTGAACAACCTTGCATCAGCCACTATATTCTATATTGCATTGCCCTGAACTACCTGCAAGTCATGAAACTTGGTAAGATTCCACACTCCCAAGTTTCTATCCAAAGGCTTGACCAGGCTTCAAGACTTTTTGGTTAAAGTGCACATGCACATCAATGATCACCATGCTGTGTCTGCTCACATGCACATTCTGATTACTGCTCCAGAGCCTAACACATGTTGTTAAATTAATAAAGTTTAACATTTTTCAACAGAAGCAAATTACTGCCTATGTTAAAATAAAAACAGAAAACATTAGAATTATTCAGCAGATGAGATAACATCTGTGGAAACAATTAATTTTGACAGATTACATTGTAAAATATTAAGTATAGTTAATTCATTTTCTCTTCACAAATTCTACTAGACTTGAATATTTTCAGCATTTTCTGTTTTTATTTCAGTTTTCTCCTGTTGCTAAATCTCTTTGTACTTAGATTAGTTATTTCATAGAATGCTCAACAAGGTATATTAGACAGCATTAAATTAAAAAAATAGCCAAACTCAATGGGACTCCAAGAAGTGTCACTTATCACTCGCTATTTCTCCAATTCTTTGAGGCACATATAGTCAGTTGAGGACAGAAATAGGCTTGCTTGGTTCAACCAAATGGTCAAACAGCCTGATGCTTATTGTTGAGGCTCACACGTAAACAAAAGATTTCTTGCATTTGGTACCACAGGGTAACGGCTTCCTCTAAAACCATTCCCCAGCAAGCACCTTCTGGATTGGTGGGATATGAGGTCAATGAGCTGGTAGGAGACAATGATTCAGGAAAATAAAGCAGAAATTTCTATCTAAGTGTGATCCTTAGCAGATTGATCAAAGTGCTAGTGGGCTGGAATATTCTGTCGTCCATCTGAGGAAATAGCATGCTGGGAAAAGGGAATTAGAAAATTAGTTAATAACAGATGTTCAGTTAGTATAGATAATAAAACAAATTAAAATACCGTACAAAGCTGATCCACACTCAGTAAAGAACCATATTAATATTTTAACATTATGAACGGGTTAAGTGTTCCTGCATTAAAAGTGTCATTAAATTAACAGATGTTAAACTAAGATCAGAGCAGGCACAGAAGAGACATTTAGCAGATGCTTATTTCTCCTAAATGTTGAAGCATTAGATCAGATGTTGAAACAAAGTTAAGATTTTAATTCTGGTGTTAATGTGATTACGAGAAGTAGACAAATAGTCGTTAGCCTTTTTTAACATCAGTTAATCCATTAGTGCATATTTAGCAGACTCACCTATATTATTTCAAATTACTAATATGACAGTAGAGCTTGCACCTTTTATGAACCAATAAAGGAACATTAGATTCGTATATGAAGGCATATTGAAAACTTATTAACTTTTCTGAATTTTCTCCATCTTGGCACAGTTATTCAGACATTTTGTTTAAAATGTTTTGGTTGCACCAATGCTCAACACAAATAATTCACTAGTCATGTATGTAAAGAGCTTCAACAGTTCTTAGCAAAGCCCCAGTTTGAAAACTAGACATGAAGTTTCATATTCACACACTAGGAGTTAAATTGCCAATCATATTGGAAATAGATATGGAAAGTGGAAGGGTCAGGAAAGAGAACAATGCAGGATTAAAGGACACTAGCTACAGGATGAATTGAAGCCTCAGCTGTCAGAATGGTCAGGATGAACCTGCCCACCAATGATCCCAGCATTCAGTTTGAGACAGTTCATTCAACAAGTAGCAGCCTAATGCTGAACAATATCCCCACAATAATGAAAAAAATTTCAAATACAGAAGTCCTCAGAATAATACTGAAATAAAAATGGAACTTTAAAATAATTTGAAAATCTGTTATGCTTACCTCACCATGGTTAAAAAAAAAGCAAACTACAGTGATCACTCCACCAAACCTGCTCCCACTGCAAAACAGAACAATGATATCAGTTACAACTTCATTCCTCCATTCTCAACAAATTTTCATTTTTCAAAGTTTCACTATTTGTAACCATTAATTACCTTAATGAATCCCTATTCAATAAGATGCAAACAAACAGCACACTGAAAGGTTGCTCCTCAGCTTTGATCCTTTGATATACCTTTGGTCCCACCTGTTATCACTTAACAGCAAATCACAACAGCCAACTTGTGGACAGAATGTTATAAAGATAGAAATGAAAATAATGACCAGGATATCCTATGTTGGTTACATTGTATTTTATCCAGTGTGAAGCCAATCATTACAAAAAGGCCATTAGGCCTGACTAATCAGTGACACCATTTTAATTCCTCCTGTCCCTCTTCCCATCTTGGTCTATTTAAAATCTACCATCATCAGTTCAAAAGTAACATTTTGAGCCAAATATGACAACATTGTTTTTCTCTCCACAAGTATTGTCAGACTCAAGAGTTTGTCCAGCACTGTTTTTATGCATTATTCCTCTTTCATATCCACTTGCCTTGTTTCCTCTAAAGCGCATTGATTTGCTTCAATTACACTCTATGCACTGAGTGTCACATTCTCATCATTCTTCAAGTCAAGAAATTGGTTTTGAATTCTCTATTCGGTTCCTTGGTGACTATCTCATATCGGTCTACAGCTCCCTCACAAGAGAAAATAATCTCTATGTTCTTGTTGATTGAGCAATAAATATTGGCCAGAACACTGGGGAAAACTTTTGTCCTTTATACCCACCTTGAGAAGCAGCTAAGATTCACACACTGTCAGCAGCAAAGTAACTGGTTATTAATTCATGCACTATTTGGGAGACATGGTAGCATACACAATAACTTATGTTTTCTTGTAGTGACTATACCATAATTTACCATTCACAAAATTATTTGAGGCATCTCGGAGACGTAATTGCATTATATAAACATATGGCTTGCTTCTTCTTTGTATTAATTGGTTAAAGTGACTCAACAAAACTGCAAGCTTTCAATTTAATATATTCTCCCTGCTCAGTCTTCTCAACCAGTACGTGCACAGAAACATATTAGCACATCAGTTCGTATTGAAAATAAAACCTGATCATTCAGAACATGCCAGAAATTAACAGAGATGCAAGCCATTTGACCTAATCAGTCAATGCTGGTGTTTACCCTCCAAAATACAGATAAAATTCTAATCTTGGCTTCACACTGCAGTCCATCTGCTGTGGATTGACCCACAATGGCATTAGGGAGGGAATTCCAGGAGTTTGACCCAGTGACAGTGAAAGATTGGCGATATCTTTCCAAGTCAGAATGGCGAGTGACTTGGAGGGGAATTTGAAGGTTGTGGCGTTCTCATATACCTGCCGCCCTTGCCCTTCTCAATGGAAGTGGTCAGGGGTTCGAAGTGCTGTCTGAGAATCTTGGGTGAATTTACATAAACTATCTTGTAGATAGTACACATAGCTACCACTGTACATTAGTAGTGGAGGGAGTGGATGCTTGTGCCAAGAAAGCAGGCTGCTTTGTCCTAGCTGGTATCCAGCTTGAGTGTTGCTGGGGTTGCATTCTTTCAAGGCAAGTGGGGAGCATTCTATTACACTCATGATGTGTCTTGCAGATGGTGAACAGGCTTTGAGGAGTCAGGTGGTGAGTTAATCCCCACAATATTGCGAGCTTCTGACCAGCTGTTGTAGCCAGTGTAGATATATGGTGAGTCCAGTTGAGTTTCTGGTCAATAATAACCCCAGAATGTTAGTAGTGGGGAATTCAGTGATGATAACACCATTGAACACCAAGGAGTGACGATTAGATTGTCTCTTATTGGTGATGCTCATAGACCGACATTTGTGTGGCACAAGTGTTACTTGCCACGTGGCTGCCCAAGCATGGATATTGTTCAGATCTTGTTGCTTTTGAACATTGAAGTAATCAATGAGGAGTGGCAAATGGTGCTGAACATTGTGCATCCCCACTTCTGACCTTATGGTGGAAGGAAGGTCATTGATGAAGGAGGAGGCTGAAGATGGTTAGGCCAAGGACACTACCCTGAGGAACACCAGCACAGAGGTCCTGAACTGAGTGATTGACCTCCAACAATCACGACTATCTTCCACCTTCCTATGTGTGTCAGGTAGGATTACAACCGCTATACCCATGGATTCCAGTTTTGCTAGGGCTCCTTGATACCATACTCTGTCAAATGCAGTTTGATTTCAAGGGCAGATAGTTTCACCTCACTTCTGGAATTCAGCTATTTTGTACATATTGAACCAAAACCATTGAGGTCAAGAGCTGAGTGGCCCTGGAAGAACCCAAACTGGGCACCATTGAGCAGGTTATTACTGAGCAGGTAATTACTGAGCAGGTACTGCTTGATAACACTGTTGGTGACATCTTTCATTACTTTACTGATGGTAGAGAGTAGACTGATGAGGCGGATATTGGCTGGGTTGGATTTGTCCTGCTTTTATGTACAGGACATACCTGGGCAATTTTCTATATTGTCGTGTAGGCACCAGTGTTATATCGGTACTGGAACAGCATGGCTAGGGCAGTGGCAAGTTCAGGAACACAAGTCTTCAGTACTATCCAGAATGTTGTCAGGGCCTGTAGTCTTTACAGTATCAAGTGCCTCCAACTGTTTCTTGATATCATGCAGAGTAAATCAAATTGGCTGAAGACTGACATCTGTAATGCTGGGGACTACTGGAGGAGGCCAAGTTGAATCACCCACTTGGCGCTTCTGGCTGAATACTGCCGCAAATGCTTCAGCCTTATCTTTTACACTGATGTGCTAGCCTCTTCCATCATTGAGAATGGAGATATTTGCGAAGCCTCCTCTACCAGCAAGTTGTTTCATTGTCCACCATCATTCATGACAGGATGCAGCAGGACTGCAGAGCTTAGATCCGATCTGTTGGATATGGGATCACTTAGCTCTATCTATCACTTACTGTTTACGCTGTTTGGTATGCAAGTAGTCCTGTTTGGTGGCTTCCCCAGGTTGACGCCTCATCTTCAGGTATTCCTGGTATGCCACCCTGCAATCTCCATTGAGGCAGGGTTGCTGCCCAACTTGATGGTAATGGTTGAATGGGGGATATATGTCAGGTCATGAGGTTACAGATTATGCTGAATTACAATTCTGCTGCTGTTGATGGCCCAAAGCAGCTCATGGATGGCCAGTCTGGAGTTGCTAGATCTGTTTGAAGTCTGTCCCATTTAGTACGGTGATAGTGCAACACAACACAATAGAGGTTATTTGCAATGTGAAGGCGAGACTCTGTCTCCATAAGGATTCTGCAATGGTAACTCTGAACAGATGCATGCAAAACAGGTGTGTTTTACTCTCCTGTTGGTTCCCTCCCTACCTGCTGCAGACCCAGCATAGCAGCTATATTCTTTAGGACCTGACCAGCTTGATCAGTAGTTCTGCTGCTGAATCACTTGATTAAGAACACTGAAAAGCCCCACCCAGAGTACATTTTGTGCCCTTGCCATCCTCAGTGCTTTCTCTAAGTATTGTTTAACATGGAGTATCGAATCATCAGCTGAAGGAGGGTGGTACGTCATAATCAGGAGGAGGTTTACCCGCCCATGTTTAAGCAAGTGAGCAAAGATCTGTAAAATGGAATATAATATAGGAAAATGTGACTGTCAATTTTGACAGGAAGAATAAAAAGCATATTATCCAAATGGTGAGAAATTGCAGGCCTTGAAAGATGCAGAGGGATCTGGGTGTTTTAGTGTAGGACTCGCAAAAAGTTAAACATGCAAGTAATTAAGAAAATTACTACTACAGTTGAATGTTACCATTTATTGCGAGGGAAACTGAATACTAAAATAGGAGGTTGTGCTTCAAGACATTGATGTAAGTATTTTTAAAAACAGTCTCTGCTTTAACGACTCACTACACTAGGAGCTCCACAGACTCAAGACTTCTGTGCAATACATGCTTCTGCTATCAATCCTAAATCTCCTCTTAATCTAAGATCATACTGATGTGTGTTTATGAATCTAACCAGATATGAATAAGTGGAGGGTACAATAAACATAATCAAGCTGAAGATCAACTCTCACATAGGGAGCTGAATGGAGTGCACAAATCATAACATTTACCTTAAAAGTTAAAAATTTTGCTTTCAATTCACTAAAAAGAATGAAAACAGCCACATCTCAGTGGTGTTACAATCCTAGATTGATCGAATAGGAGCATCACCTTCTGGTGCAGTTGAAAATATCAGCTCTAACCAATCCAAGAATGGATTCAATTCATTCCATACAACAAAACCAAGAGAAAGGTTAATTACAGCATCAATATCAAGAAATACTCATCACCAGGTATGTCACAGCTGAAGCATATACCCATCAAGAAAAACATGCCCTATTTTCATATAGTCTTCCCTTTATTCAACTTGCAACAAAGGAATGTTTACATAGATTAATTTCTTGCAGAGGCCACTGTATGCAAATTGGCTGCTGCATTTCTCACAGTACAACAGCAACTACACTTTTACACTTAACAGAAGAAATATTGCAGTCAGAGATACGCTTTGCACTTCAAGTGCTTCCTTAATCATAATGTGAACCCTAATTATTTGATGATATTCACATTTTATTCTGCACAAAGTGCATGTCACATATCACATCACAAAGGATGATTCTATTTATTAGTCAATACAATCTGCTCCAATCATTTCAAAGTAAAAAGGCAAATTACAGACTGGAATCTCTTGTTTTACCGAAATGGGGAGGGATTAATTGGGGTGTTAATTTGTTTACAACATGGTTAAGTTTTCCATATTGCATTTGTCAATTGTCAATTCACATACCAGATGCACTGAATTAAAGAGCATTCTAAGTGTGTTGCCTCCCCTCTGGCTAATCTTTCTACAGCTTTTTTTTAAAAATACAATGGAGAGTTTAAATAAATAATGTATTAGGGTCAGTGAATTCAATCTAAGAAGCGGATTTGCAGCACAGGAATTTACAGGGAGAGTTCCGGGTGTAGAGTCCTGGAAGAGGAATTAATTTTCAGCAGGTAACAAAAATCATGTTGGTATTTCCTCTGGTTGTGCAAATTATTCAACAGTTCATAGACTGACGTCTCATGAAAGTAAAATTAATCAACATGAGAAAAGAAACTTTCTTTCCCCGCCACTGAACTTCATATTGTGAAAACACAAAAATGTGATTTTAAAAAAAATGATAATCTAGAACATGCCTGAAAGAGTGATGAAAATAAATAACAATCAAAAGGAAATTGAATATTCAATAAGAGAGAATCTTGTAGGATGATTGTGTTTTTTTGGGGGGTGGGGGGAAGAGGAGGAAAAAAAAGGAGGAGCGGGGAAGCAAAAAGAACTGTTTCTACTCCCAAAGAATTGACAAAGGCCTCCTTTCCTGCCCTATGATTATTAAGCACAATTAATAATTTAAAATCTCCTACACTGACTTTTTAACATCAGTGTGTAAAAACAAAGATAGAAGTTTGTCAAAAATGAAACAGCTTCATTGTTAAGACCATAAGACATAGGAGTGGAAGTAAGGCCATTCGGCCCATCGAGTCCACTCCGCCATTCAAATCATGGCTGATGGGCATTTCAATTCCACTTACCCGCATTCTCCCGTAGCCCTTAATTCCTTGTGACATCAAGAATTTATCAATCTCTGCCTTGAAGACATTTAGCGTCCCGGCCTCCACTGCACTCTGTGGCAATGAATTCCACAGGCCCACCACTCTCTGGCTGAAGAAATGTCTCTGCAGTTCTGTTCTGAATTTACTCCCTCTAATTCTAAGGCTGTGTCCACGGGTCCTAGTCTCCTCGCCTAACGGAAACAACTTCCTAGCGTCTACCCTTTCCAAGCCATGTATTATCTTGTAAGTTTCTATTAGATCTCCCCTTAAATCTTCTAAACTACAATGAATACAATCCCAGGAACCTCAGCCGTTCCTCGTATGTTAGGCCTACCATTCCAGGGATCATCTGTGTGAATCTCCGCTGGACACGCTCCAATGCCAGTATGCTTCAGGTTTTTGGAATTTTCAAAGTTTTAAATTCCAAATCATTAAAAATGATTTTCTATTGAAAACATTACGAGGGCAAAATGCATCTGCTAGGTTAGATGCATTATAAATCTGCACATGTGCTTTGTTTTGTTTTGTTTCACAGCAGACAGTGGAAGAAGATGTGGTCACCAACAAGAGATTGGGAAAGTGGGAGGTAAAATGTATGGGAGGTGAAATCTTTGAGGAAGAGGTCCATAACAGCTGGTGTGGAGGCAAAAGCAGTAGGTGAAAGACATGGGATCACAGGAAAAACAAAATGAAAATCATGGGCTGTTTTATGCTCGGAATAACCTTGGAGTAACAACAGAATTTAACAAAGAAGAGGACTAGAATAAAAGTCATGATTTTAACAAATTTCACAGTTGGTATCAAAGCTAGTTATGTACCAATTGCCTCAAACCTGCAGTGATCAAATGCAAAACTCACTGCAGTAACATATGTTGCAAAGAGATATGCAATTTTCCAAGATTTAAACTACTGGCAATTGCCAGAGTACAATTTACAAACAGCAATGATATATTTTCTGTACATTTAATGTCTATAGATATTTATTAACAAGAATTTTTAGAAAGCTTTCAAAGGCTGTTATTGGCTATCTTGAATTCAGTCATTGGGCCAATAAGGCCCCTAGATATTGGCTCATTTACAAATGACTTAAGTCACTCCAACCTTGCAGTGCAACTGAAAACATGTAAATCCCACCTGCAAACTATCTTGCAGTATGCTCACTTTATAAACAGTACTGCATTATCTTCTTACCTCAAGTATGTTCCGTAGAGGAAAAACAGAGACATCATGAGCCCATTTAAAATAAAAACAAATGTTACATAAAAGTAGGCAGGGTCCCCCATTCCTATTAAATAAAAAAAAAATAATATTTTAGATCATACCTAAACAAACATTTAAGAACAGGGAATAAAGATATTGTCTGACATTCAGAACTTGCCTTCACAACTCTCCACAGGGCTGAAGCCCTTTCCTCGGTCCACACGCCAACATGTTTTGGTTGAAATGCCAAGGAAGTCTGCAACAGTGATGTAAATACGATACCAGCTGCCGAGTACTACCTACCCAGAGAAGAAGTCAGGTTTTCCCCATCATGTGTCAATTTTAAACGAAATATCATACCACATTGTTGTTACCAGCAATAGCACTGAAGACACTAGATTTCTAAATAATAAAACACTGATAATAATGCTATTATGCAGGCATAAATTAAAATTGACATTCGATGGAGACATACAATAATAATTTATTAATGAGGCAATAATTATTGTTTTTAGTCAAAGGGTTACTTTAGTTAAATGTTTAAAGCTTTGACCATGTAGTCAGTAATAAGCAAAATCAAAGCATGTGGGAACCACAGATGTAGGGAAATTAATAACAAATTAGACATACAGATTGTCAAAACTAGTCGCATAGAAGTCACACTAAGGCTTTGAGCAAGATAGAAAATGCCCATGAAGAACTGTGTGAAACAAAGATAATGTCAGACACGTGGATACTGAAGTATTGGAATTGTTAATATGTACACTCTAAGCTATATAATAGCTGAAGGTCTTCTGAAACCCACTAGAGTGAACTTTACACTTAGTTTAAGTGTAACTATTACACTATCACCTTTTCTCCTGAAGCCTCCTGAATTTGTCAATCACAATTAAACCATCAATTCTAGCTTAGTCAGAAAATGGTGAGTTTACATCATTCAGATTTAAGCAAAGAAACCAGCGTGATACTCTAGTCTTTGGAGATATGACAACAAGGGTGGAGGGTGCACAGGATTTATCACAAAACATGTGCAGTTGAGTTCTGAATCAGTTGGTTTGCGAAGCTGGTTAAATGGAGAAGAGCAAAGAAAGAATACAGCATAGGAAACAATAAAAAGAACACCTGAACTACTTCATCATTTTCACTTTGCCATTTAAACACTTGTCTTGCTGAATTGACTGATGTAATATTTGCTTTGGTTTGAAATTAGGTATCAACAAATAACCTACCTCTGGATAAAGATTGAATCGCTTCAAGGTGTTGATAACCAAAGGATATTCAGTCAATCCATCATTCATTATGTTACTTAAACCTTCACAATAGGAAGGTGCTTCAATGATGGTCTTAAAGAAAGAATAATACAAGCCCTAAAACAAGAAAATATATTTGCAAGCATTACATAAATGCAGACTGTTCCCTAAACAAGCAAAACACCAAAAAAGTACACTTTTCCAAAGCAATCCATCAGAATTCTATGGATAAATATTTCCTGCAATGCTACAAATTTTCAGTTTGGTAATAATTTCCTGACGACTCCATTTAATCACTCTTCCTTTCTGCACTGTAGCTTCTAAAATTTCCATTGTTTTGGAAGATAAGGGCTAACAAAACTGTAAACCTGATTATAGTATTTAAAATTCTGCCTATTAACAAGTCCATTCATGCGATGTAAGCATGGCTAGTTTGGCCAGCATTAACTGCCCATCTCTAATTACTGCTGAGAAGGCGTTAGTGAGCTGCCTTCTTGAACCACTGAAGTCATGTGCTGTAGGTAGACCCAAAAAGCCAGTGTGCTGGGAATTCCAGGATTTTTTGACACAGCAAAACTGAAGGAATAATGATGTATTTCCAAGTCAGGATAGTGACTGGTTTTGAGGGCAACTTACAGGTGTTGTTGTCACCAGGTTTCTGCTGCCCTTATCTTTCTGGATTATAGTGGTCATGATTTTGGATGGTTTTGTCTAACAGCCATGCTGAATTTCATATGGTTTTCTTTCTCAACATGAACAGAATTCATTATTACATCAACAGAGGACGGGTAGCCTCTGTTCAAGAAGGTAAGATAGATATACATTCTTACAAACTGCAATCACATCGGTGCTATCACTCTCTGTCCAACTGTAGCAGAGGTTTGCACATGACAATCTGGGAGAGTTATACATCACACAGCATCCACAATGAGCTTCACTGTTCTTGGTTCTTCCTCCTTTGCCCACAGAGATCAGTAAAAGCTGAATGCTCCTAAATATTTCCAGGTTGCTATGTGTTAAATGTTCTTCAGTTAACATTCTTGAACATATTCTTCCATGGCATCTGATGAGACGAGAAGCCAATTTCAACATTTAAAGCTTGTCAATGATTAGAATTGCCAATAGCAAGCTCCTGGTTGCTTAGTTTCATTAATGATCTTTGCCACAATAACTTATTTCAACTAAGTGAACAACAATGAAGTAAACTGCTTCCATTTTCAGGAACTACAAATACATGGGTAGTGGGGAACACAGCAAGTGTTAGCATAGATAACAGTGACAAAACAGCAATACATTGGAAACACAAAGATCTATACCCATAACACTCAATTCAAATAGAAGATCAAAATCATAAAGGGGAATCACCTTCAATTTTCCCATTTTAATTATAATACATCATGGTGTCACACCAATCTTCAAATGCAACTTTAAGGATGCAAAATTATTCTTTGCAACCTTTCATATTTCACAAGAACAATCCTCCTGCTTCTGTAATGTGGTGGGTGCAAAATGCAGGAGACTTGGAGCTAACTAAGTGATTCCCTTTACAGAAACCCAGTACAGTATATTTTAACAGAATGGCAGAGACTAATAGGGTTAGAAATAGGGTCAGTCAATGGCAATTCCAAAAATTCAGAGCACCAAATATCAGTTACCTCATACCCTGGCTGCCATTTAGCTGACTCATCTGGCTAGGTGAAGAATGGTAGCCTACTTGTACTGCAGTTCCAGAGCTTCATCAATAATGCAGATCAAATGCTTACCATCTCAGTGCGAAAAGCCATTTCCCTTTCTAGCGTTGAAAGGTGAGAGAAATGCCGATTATTTTCAAAAAGACTAGATATATGGTACCTAAGGTAAATTAGAGCAAAATTAGATTGTTCTCAACTCTGGAAGCAATGTTTAAAAAATATTCAATAAAACTGCTGTTGATTTAGTAGACATGTTAATTTGAATGAGATCTAACATTTGAATTTAGGCAAAATATGTAGATTTTTTATTAAAACAAAATGGTTTCTCATTTTAAAAGAATACTATAAAATGACCTGTGAACCATACTGCTGATTTGCAGAATTAAGTTGCAGTTCAAAGATAAGAAGACAATAGAGTTTTCAAAAGATGAATACTGCCACATTAATTGACCATTGAACTAGTATATGGCATGACAATTTACGTAAAGATGATATCTTTTAGCATTGAATACCAATGGATTAGCCTGTCTTCAATCATGTCACCTTATTACGGTTGATTGGACCGTTCTTATAATTAAGAACCTTTCCCAGGAAATGTCATTGGAATAACTTGCTGTAAATCATGTCACTTTATTATATGTGATTGGTCTTTCTTGTAATTAAGGCTGTATTATTTCTTTAAAAACATAAATAATGTGTAATTTTCAAATGTAATTGCACAACTTCACTCCGGAATACGGAAGCTTCAATCTTTGTATTGCTGGACAGAATTGCGTCAAGGTACCTTAATTCAATAAACTAATGAACCGTGCTTTTTGAATAGACCGCATTTGTTGATTCCTTAGACCGATCTTGAACCAAGAGGCCCCTCTTAAGGGGACACAGATCTTCACGATCACTTGTCCTCTAACTAACAACCTTAGAAACATGAGCAGGTAGAGACCACACATATCCATGAGCCTAAAGTGCCATTCAATAATATCATAGCTGAAACTTCTACCTTCTTGCCACTTTCCTGTCTATCCTCATATTCTGATTCCTGAGATTATAATTACCTAATCAATTTCAGACCTGAATGTACTCAGTGACTAAGCACTCACAGCTATATGGGATAAAGAATTCTAAAAATTCATAATGCTCAGTGAAGAAATTTCTCTTCATCTTATTCTAAGAAGTGTCCCCCTTGAGGTTATGATATCTAATAACCAGACCCTCCAGTGAAACAGTCTTTCAGTATCTATTCTGTCAAGCCATCTAAAAATGTTTTAAAAACTTAACTGGTAAATGTTTTCAAACAATACATTCAAATCTCCAACCTCATGCAGGAAGATAACTATAGAGAACTGAAAAGAAAAGTAAGTAACAATATGATAATTGAAAGCAAGCACATTACGTCCCCATGCTTGATATGTACATGAGATAGAAGAACTGGTTTTGTTATATTGCTGAAAACTATGGTCTATTAATTTAAGCAATTCAGATGGATAATACCCTTTAGCCACTTGATATTCTTTTAAAAGGACATAATGGAGCATTCTTCTCTGAAAACATCTAGCCATTTTCCAGTAACTAAGTTACCAAATCTGTTGATCAACAATGTGAATATCAACCTTTCCCAAACTTTGCCCTAAATTGGTTTCCCACTTCATGTACGCTTTACTTTTGTTCTTCAATCTAGTTAAACCTTGAAGATTATCATGGGGACAGATTATCTATATTTATCTCACTGCAGGTGCTTGCTGTCCACAGACTTATTGCAACAGTGACTACATTTCAAAAACATTCTGGGTCAGCTTGAAATCATTTCTATAGCCTCTTTCATGTAAAATTTATTTTTGTTTCACATTTGTCAAGCATGAAATGCCTTTAACAAATTGACAGTGATCTCTTGATCAACCCATGCTTGCATGAACACTTCCTAATTTTATTAGGAAGTGAAATTTAAGAGAAGACCTTCAGCTATTATATAGCTTACAATGTACATATTAACAATTCCAACACTTCAGTATCCATCTGTCTGACATTATCTTTGTTTCACAAAGTCCTTCATGGGCATTTTCTATCTTGCTCAAAGCCTTAGTGTGACTTCTATGCAACTAGCTTTGACAATCTGTTTGTCTAATTTGTTATTAATTTCTCTACATCTGTGGTTCCCACATGCTTTGATAATTTTGCTTATTACTGACTACATGGTCAAAGCTTTAAAACATTAACTAAAGTAACCCTTTGGCTAAAAACAATAATTATTGCCTCATTGATAAATTATTATTGTATGTCTCCATCAAATGTCTTGGTTTATGTTGAACAAAGGAAGTACACTTTGAAACATCCACACTGACTACTAGCCCTCTCACAAAAACTATCACATCTCACTTCTACTGTTTCTAAGTACTTAATAAAGATATTTTAGTACATTAATTATCTTCTCTGTTCATTATGCATTTGGGTTTCTGAGAATTAAGACTTCCTCCCTGCCTATCAGTCTTGTTCTGGTGTTTTACCCATGCATTGGGCGCCTTTCCAGGTCTCTCAGTGCGCCTCTCTTTTTATGCTGCAGCATTTTAAATTTCTCCCAATACTCTTAAGTCTTTTTATTTTCCCCATCCAGACTTCATTCAAAACAAATTCCCAAACTTAATTTAAACCTATAATTGGGACAAAATTTAACCTGTGCTTAATTTGACAGCATCTCACTAAAATTAAAAAAGAGAGATTTTTCTTTAAATGGACATTGCCTCATAAAACGTTACACAACCACCTGTTGAGAAACAGAGCAAATATCAGCACTATTATGTTTAACCCTGTGTTGTAACAAATTAAAGTAGTAATTGCTGTGGGAAAATAGTGGTTAACTTCACATATCCAAATCCTGTCACCCAAAACTCCTGGAAAAGCAAATGAATTGTTAAACTGGCATTCAAGCACTGTAAAATACACCACCAGCTGATACTGCCAGTTCTGATAACCCAGTAATAAAGCTATTCCTTAACCATAATCTATTCTTCTCACTTGGCTTTTAAAAAAAAAACAAATCTTCAGCTGAATGCCAACTATTTCATAAATACTGCTTTTACTTATATAAAAAAAATGCAAAATACCTAATCTGTAAATAGTTTGTGCTATTTTTTTTGAAACTTGCTAAGCTTACAGAAGTGAATACTTGAATAACACCAGGGAAATTAGTCTCCACCTGATCCTATTCCTTAGGTTAAGTAACATAACTTATGCACAAGGGTGCTTACAAATTGCTTTGTCACATTAAAATCATTCAAAGAGCAAGTCAACTGGTTTATTAAGCCAAAACTCATCCAATGCAAGACATTAGCAACTATTCTACAGGTTAGGCTACCTAAATTTCCAAAGCAGATATCTGCAAAAGAATCAATTAACACTTACCAATGTAAAATTCCTGCTATGATAGCTGTAAAAAGAGAAAAGACCAGAAGTAGGTTAAAAGTGAAAGGACAAACTATTCCTAAAATTTGCAAACGCCTGTCTTCTCAAATATTCGACATAATATTTAAAAGCTGTGTGGATTGCAGTCAGTAGCACAGGAGATTTAGAACTCAGAAGACGCTGTTTAGTCCATCATATCAACCAACGATATTATCCAGTCTAATCCATGTTCCAGCCTATATACAAGTGTACATCCAAGTCATTCTTTTAGAAATTGTATTGCTGGTTTTATCTCACCAACCTTTAAAGGAGTGAAATCCAGAATCTCACCACCCCTCCAGTGAAAATAGATCACAGTCTCGCAAACATTTCACCAATAACTTTTAAACCTATGCCCGATTATTGACTTTTCTGCCAATAAATTAAGGGGTAGTAAGACCTGACATTCCCTTTAAGCCATGTGGCCACTCAGAGACTCCATGCACACTAATTGGTGCGAAGATACATTGGTCAATGGCTCCAGAAGCCACTGCCACACTCAAATCTCAGGAGATCCTCCATCATCGTTGAAGGATGTTGTTAAACTTGAAAGGGTTCAGAAAAGATTTAAAGGATGTTGCCAGGGTTGGAAGATTTGAGCTATAGGAAGAGGCAGAATGGACTGGAACTGTTTTCCTTGGCGGCGGGTGGAGCGGCGGGTGAGAAAGAGTCCAGAACTAGAGGGCATAGGTTTAGGGTGAGAGGGAAAAGATATTAAAAAAAACCTAAGGGGCAACATTTTCACACAGAGGATGGTGTGTGTATGGAATGAGCTGCCTGAGGAAGTGGTGGAGGCTAATACAATTGCAATACTTAAATGGATGGGTATATGAATGGGAAGGGTTTGCAGGGATACGGGCCGGGTGCTAGGGTGGGAATAGATTGGGTTGGAATATCTGGTCGGCATAGAAGAGTTGGTCCGAAGAGTCTGTTTCCATGCTATATAGCTCTATGACTACCTATTCACTTCTTTTCTCCTCTCTCCCAGTTGCATGGTGGATTCTAATTTCTCCACTATTTGTTCTCTCTTAATCCCTCCCATGCATTTTTACTTCCACACTTAAAATTCCATCCCCCTTCCTTATAACAAGATAATGGTGCCAACTATTTTCCCAACCGGTTCCTTGCCCCGTTGCTGTCTCATTTCCCTCAATTAACAGCTATTTCCCCATCTCTCTTCATATTCAGTGCTGCTCTCCCATCCCTATTTTTTTTTTAAAATTCATCCCCCCCCCCCCCCAACAACCACATATTCCTCTGCCTTGAAAATATCCAATTCCTACACTTGTGCCACCTTCTGAGGCACTCAGAAAAACTCATCTCTGCCCTAAATGGGAATCCTTAATTGTAAAATAGCATTCCAAGTTCTGGACTCGCCTGCAGGAGGTACACGGAAAGGAAGTTTCAGTCAAATTAACCCTCACTCTAAATTCCCACGGAAACAAACAGAGCCTGGCAATTCTATCCAATCTAAGATAATACACTCATTCCAGTTATCTTCAGATTTTGAAAAGAACAAATGTAATCTATCAAAAGGAGAGAGAGGGCAAGAGACAATACAGAGAACTACAGGCTAGTTAGCCAATCAGTAGTGGGAAAATGCTAGAGTCTATTATAAAAAATGTGAGAACAGAACATTTGAAAAGCATTAACAGAATTAACAAAGTCAGCACCATAAGATGCTGGGCAGTGGCAGGTGGGTCAGAGAGCTAAGCAGTTCGAAAGGACAAATCATACATTGGCCTACATTGCTGGAGGATTTGAGTTCAAAAGTTGGGATGTTTTACTGCAGTTGCACAGGGTCTTGTTCAGAGCACATCTGTATGCATTTGCACCCCTAAGAAAAGGATTTATTTGCCGTACAGAGTGCAACAGAAGTTCATTAGATGGAATTGCAGAACTGTACCATGAGAAGAGATTAGTTTGACTGGGCCAACATTCTCTGGCATTTAAAAGAACGAGCGAGGATCTGATTAAAATATATAAAATTCTAATGGGCTGGACAGTCTAGAAAACAGGGAGAATGGTTTTCCCTTGTTTTGGGAGTCTGGAACTGAGGGATACAATATCAGGGTATGGAGTAGATCATTTAGGAAGGAAATGAGAAATTTTTTTTACACTCAAAAAGACAGTGAACCTGGGAAATTCCCTACCACAAAGGCTGTGGAAGCCAAATTATGCAACATATACAAGAGAGACATTGTTTTTGAAATCCAAAACAAAGGCATAGAGGGTAGTATGACACTGAGATAGGGATCGGCTATAATCGGGTTGAACTCCTGCTTCTAGTTTCTACATTAACAATCTAGGAAACTTCTTTTCAACAGCTTTCTTAAATCAAGAGACCAAACTCTCTCATACTCGAGACATGATCTTACAAAGAACACTATAACTGAAGCATAACATCAATTTTAAATGTTCAAGTCCTCATTTTAAAAGGACATCGGATTATACTTCCTAATTACTTTCGCACCTACATAAAAAGGTACAAGTTTTTTGTGACTCATGCCATTAAACACCTGGACCCCGCCCCCTTCACCTTGGAATTCTGCAGCCGTTCTCTGCATGTAATACTTGGTTTTTATTATCTTTGCTAAAATGAACAGTTTCCATCCTTTCCGCACATTATACATCTACCAGGTTTTTGCCAACTCACTAAACTAATCTATAGTCGGCACACAACATTTGTAAGTGCTGTTCGCAATATGCTTTCCTACCTATCCACGAATCATATTCAGATCTAGCTGCGCCTTCACTCCCCTCATTTAGGTAACTGATATGAATTTGCCAAAGTTGAGACTCCAGCACAGATCCGTGCAAGACGCCACACAGTCAGTAAAAAAGTTTTTTTTTTGCAAATTCTGCTTTCTGGAAGCCACTCAAACTTCAACTCTCATGCTGTGCATTACCCTTACAGTATCAGCTCCTTCTCTGCACAATAAACTTTCATAAGGCACCGTGTAAAATTTCCCAACTCCTCCCGATTCCCATTCCGCCACCACCCCCTTTCCCCAATCCCCTTCCCTCCCTCCCAGCTCCCCGCATCCCCAGCCCCTCACCCAGAACTATGGTAGTCCCCAAACTGCTCAGTGCCGAGTCGGTGAGTCCTAGCGGCCCTCGGATGCCGGTTACCCATTTGCCGGATTGTCCCACAGCGGGCGGTTTATTCTTAGGGACCGCGCACTCCTTTCGGCGCTCCCGCCGTGGGCTGGCAGCTTTGGTTGCGGGCCTGTTCCCAGAAGGCGGGCAACGCTCCTTGTCCTCGGCCAGGGCACGGCCCCGGCTCCAGCTTCGGGTCTTCACTGCCATATCGGTCCGGCCAGCCTCACACCCCTCAGGTCCGCCTCCTGCTGTTGCCGGGCCGAGGCCCAACCTGAGCCTCAGGCTCTGATTAGCGGCTGAGGCCGGAGCTTCGAGCTCTCTGGGCCGGCGAGAACATCCACCGTCACCACGGCAACATCATCAACGACAAGGAAATCACAAGCCAGCCAAGAGATTCCGAGCTCTGAAATAGCAAGTCAGCCAGACCTCCCAGTCTCCGCAAACAACCCACCCCATCCACTCTTCTCCTAGCAACCAGCCTCCTCCTAACAACTGCCCTCCTCTTCGTAACCAGGCTCCTCATAACAACCATCATCCTCCTAGCAACCAGTTGCCCTTAGCAACCAGCCTCCTCTTAACAACTGTTCTCCACTGAGCAATCAGTTGCCCCTAGCAACCAACCTCCACTAAACAACTGCCATCCTCGTAGCAACCAGCTGACCCTAGCAACCAGTCTCCTCCTAGTTGAAAGCCTCCCTTCCTCAGCAACCGGCCTTTTTTTTTGCCCAGTCCAGAATTTCAGTTCAGCCTCACCACCCTCACACTGGAATGCCCAGTTTAAATCGAGCTTCTTCAGATGCTTCTAAAGTTGGGACACAGTACAAGACAGTGTGAAGGGTGAGAGCATACTTCATTCGCATTTAATGCACAGGCCAAAGTTTGTGACTTAAATGTACACCAAGCATGAAAACCTGGAAACAGAGGCCATTCAAGACTGTGGGATATAGGCAAAGCAGTGTTGCTTCTACCTACATAATTTCTTCTGGAAGTTGATGAACTAACCTACACCATTTTGTATAAGTGTTTCAGCCAAGAGCTGAGTTATCAAAAATTTGCATACAAAGATGAAACTATATGAAGATGTGGTAAAGCAATGTTACTTCTACAAACATAATTGCTTATGCAAGGTAAATGAACTAACACCTGTGTATAATTGTTTCAGCCAAGAGCTGAGTTAACAAGAATGAAAACTATGTAAAGAAAACACATAATTGCCTTTGCATTTGCTAAAATATGCATGCAAGAATGAAATGTACCTGCAAACAATGGAAGATGTTACAGACAAATAAATAAGGTGCAAAGAACATTGAGTTATGCCAACTCGGCATATTTTCCTCATGTAGGCACTGAAACGAGCCAAGTTAGCTACAAATAAGGGATAGGGTAAATAAGAGTAAGGGTCACCCGGCTTGGAGTAGGGGGAGAAGTAAACAAGGGCATAGCGCAGTTAGGCGGGGGCAGAACACAATAAGGAATATTAATAGGTTTGACACTTAATATGTTAGGCCAATGAGATAAATGGGGAAGTACCAAGAAAGACTCAATTAAACTGTATAAATTGTGGAGTAATTTTTGGATCAGGGTGCCTACTTGTTAGACACCCGTCTTGCAAGAATGTTTCAATAAAATTCGCTGCTTCAGAATTTGACTCGGACTGAAATTTATTATATTGAGAGCTCCGTTTCTCAAAAGGGAATACATAATTGCTTCTGCAAGGTAATGAACTAACTTACACGATTGTATAATTGTTTCAGCAAAGAGCTGAGTTAGCTAAAATGTGTATGCAAACAATGGAATACGTTACAGAGAAATAGATAAGGAGGGAAGGAACAGAGAAGGAACATTGAGTTATGCCAGCTCAGCATATTGCCTCCACATAGGCACCAGAACAAGCCAAGTTAGCTGTACATAAGGGATAAAACAAATAAGAGTAAGGGTCGCCAGGCTTAGAGTAGTGGGAGAAGTAAACAAGGGCAGAGCGCAGGTAGGCAGGGGCAAAATATAATAAGGAATAGTGATAGGTTTGACACGTAATATGCGAGGCCAATGAAGTAAATGGGAAGTACCAAGAGAGACTCAATTAAACTGTATATATTGTGGAGTAAATTTTGGATCGGTGTGCCTACGTGTTAGACATCCTTCTTGCAAGAACACTTCAATAAAATTCGCTGCTTCAGAATTTGACTCGGACTGAAATTTATTGATGTATGTGAGCTTTGTTTCTCACAATTTGGGCACTCGTCTGGGGCTTCCATCATCGCCAGTGGGGAAGGCGCCTTTGACAGCTGGGAAGATGCATCCCTTTCCTTTTAGAGCGGTCCCGTGTTCCTCGGCAGTGGGTTCCCCCTTCTGGTTGACTGATCGAGATCCAATGAGAGTCTATCTGAACCAGGTGAAAAGATTGTGAAATAGGAAATTTAAGTAGGCACAGGGAGATGTTGAGCCAGGCAACTCCATGCATGGACCAAGGTAGAAAAAATTTACCTTTAAGTACTGCCTTGGGATTGAGTTCTAGTAGTTAATAAGGGACTAACAAAGGAACTCAATGTGGGCTGTGCCAAGGGTAACGAAAAAGCCTCCGGGAAAAATAATGGAAATGGAGGCGGGGTCCCTGACAACATACCTCCAGAAAGTCCATTGGGCAGGATGTTGTGGAATTGGAAAAATAATACTTGTACAATGGAAAAAGATAGGAAAAAGATGATTAAATATTGTTGCTTTGCATGGAATAAGGAATCCATTCTTCATCCTGCTGTCTTCTGGCCAAAGTATGGGTCGGACGAAGACTGGGTTTGTAAATATTTGAATTTACATGTCAACAGAAAACAGCATTTCAGTCAGGAGGAATCTGATTATGCTTCTTGTTGGAAGGGCTAGTAGCTGAAGGGCTGCTGAGGGTACCCTTCGTAGCTAAATCATGGCCAGACATTCAGAAAAAGATTCAAAAGATAGAGCGGTGGAGTGGGAAGCCTCTCGAGGGGTTGTTGCGGGAAGCTCAGAAAGTGTGAGACGTGTGTGTGTGTGTGTGTGTGTGTGTGTGTGTGTGTGTGAGAGAGAGAGAGAGAGAGAGAGAGAGAAAAAGAGCTGTACAGCTAATAGAAAGTTTAACCCTTTGTGATTCGGTTTGAATGCACATTTGTTTGTTGGTGATTGAATGTCTGTGCTTTGTTCCCTAGAGCTTGAGATCCGGGACGGTTTTGAATCTGATTTCTATTATGGAAATTTAACATGATTTCTTTTAAGGTTAAGGATTTTATGAAATAAAATGTTAACTCCTGTTCTTTTTACAGGCCATGACTGCCTTATTATCAGTTTCTAACTAATCTCTTTTCTCCTTAATAAAAGCGATTTCAAATCAGATTAATACAGAGGAAAATAACAGTATAACTTTTTTTGTGTTTCAGACTCATTTGTTTTCACTTAATTTTAAGATTGATGTGTTTCATTGGTGATTATGATGTGCCAGCTGTAGCTTTATTCAGAAAGTCCCCTCCCTCAATGACTGTTGAAGTTTCAGTTCAACATTAGATTGTAATAAATCATTTTTTTAAAAAATCCTATGGTTAATATCTGTGACCTTGGATTCAGCCATTATTCATGCATTAGAAGTTTTTTTAACTTGAATAGACAAATCCTTTTAAGGCAGCTCCAGTTATTTCACGACCTATAGCATTGTAATTGAGCAATGACTGGTCGGGACTACTTAAGAAAACTAATTTTGGATTTAAATTAAGGGACTAAAACCTGGCAATTATAGTGGATTTCAAAGTTGGGCATTGTATGCATTTTACATTTTAAATATTATACTGAATAAATGAATTTATAATATATAAATATATACTTACAAGTAAGATTCCAAAATGTATAGTTAAGAACAGATTTTAAAGTTAGGCATAAATTGATAAATTGGTATTTGAAGTTACAGGGAGAAAGAGGCTCCTGGTATTTGAGGTTACAGGGTGAAGTTACTTGGAGCAAGAGGCTCCTGGTATTTGAAGTAACAGGGAGCAAGATGCTCCTGGTATTTGAAGTTTTAGGGAGCAAGAGACTCCTGGTATTTGAGGTTACAGGGTGAAGTTACAGGGAGCAAGAGGCTCCTGGTGTTTGAAGTTATAGGGAGCAAGAAATATTGCAATATTTCTTAAAAATATATATCAAGGTATAAACAAAATATTGGGTGATGAAGAATGGCCATTAGATGGCCCTAAAGCTGTTCAATTGGTTAAATCGGTTCAGCAGTTGATCTGACAACATAACATGGGAGTGGGAATGAAAGAATTAATTGGACTATGGCGACAGTTTTGTGATGAGAGGCACGAAGAATCAGTTTTACGCTCATGACACGATACTGCCACCAAACTGGGGATTGAATTAACTGCAAAGGGTGCTATGAAATCTGTTGAGGTTCTTAAAAATGAATGTGCTCGAGCAAAACAATTACAGAAACAGAATGAGAAGTCACAAGTGACTGGCAAACCAACAGAACTGTGCAATTACAGTTTTTAAAATGTTTTAGTCACTTGTTGCGTTTCCACTCTGAATTACAGATAATGATTATTTTATTTATATAATATATAATTCATAATTAATATTTATAATAAATAAATTGTGTTGGCCTGGATCAATATTAATTGGCAGGATTCCTTCACACATTCTCAGTGACCTGTCATATTGATTCATGGTTAATTTAAAATATGGCAACATTAATTCATTGTTAATTAAAGAATGGAAAGCTACATTACTGGCCAGACTGTGTGCAGGCAGTGGCAGCAACAGCCTTATTGGTAGAGGAGAGTCGGAAACTTACTTTTGGGGGAGCCTTAATAGTCAGCCCCCCACATCAGGTATGGACCACATTGAACCAGAAAGCAGGACGATGGCTCACAGACTGTAGGATCTTGAAATATGAGGCAATCTTAATAGAGCAAAATGACCTTGTGTTAGTCACAGACAGTTGCTTAAGTCTAACTGCATTTCTGTGACGGGGAGAAGGGGAGGCCCTCGGCAATCCAGAACACAACTGTCTTAATATTATTGAATATCAGACTAAAGTCCTGCTCCGTTGCATGCAGGAGCTTGGTTGTTTATCGACGGGTCCTCCCGGACGATTGAGGGTAAAAGGCACAATGGATATGCTGTAGTAGACAGGATAGAGGGAAGAGTTATTGAGGCTGAAAGACTGCCTAACGGCTGGTCAGCCCAAACTTGTGAACGCTGTGCCTCAGAAAGGGCCTTAGAAGACAAGGAAGGAATGGTGTACACAGACTCCAAATAGTTTGGGGTAACACACACGTTCAGAAAAATTTGGCAAGGAAGAGGACTAATAAATAGCAGAGGAAAACAACTAGCACATGAGGAATTAATAAAACAAGTGCTGGAATCCCTGTTATTCCCGAGAGAAATAGCGATAGTTCATATAAACGGACATCAGAAGGGGAATGAACCGGAAGTAAGAGGAAATAAACCGGCCAATGAGGTAGCTAAAGAAACAGCCCTAAATCCACAAGGAGCAGTGATATACTCCCTAATACCTACAATTCCAGATCTTCAGGGTGCTCCATTGTTTACTGCAAAGGAGGAAAAGGAACGAAAAGATTTAAGAGCTGCAAAGACAGCGGATGGGTGCTGAATGGTACCCGATGGGAGGGAAATGTTGAATAAAATTATGATGTGAGAAATTATGGTTATCTTACATCAGGGAAGTCACTGGGGAGTGCAAGCAATGTGTGATTTAGTCTTAAGGAAATATGGATGCAAAGGGATATATACAATAGCTAAACAGATATGTGAGGGATGTATAACATGCAAAAAAGTAAACAAGAAGGTGTTAAGGAAACAAGTCCCAGGAGGGAGAGAACGTGGGCTAAGACAATTTCAGAGCATTCAGGTAGATTATACTGAATTACCCCAAGTGGGAAGACTGAGGTATATGCTGGTAATGGTTGATCACCTATCTGGATGGGTGAAGGCGTACCCTTTAGCCACTGCCACTGCAAGTGGGGTGTCCAAGATAATACTTGAACACATAATCCCCAGATACGGGATAGTGGAATGCATAGGTTCGGATCAGGAAACTCATTTTACTTCCAGGGTACTCTAGGGAGTGATGAGGGGGTTAGGTATCTCCTGGGAGTTCCACACCCCTTGGCACCCACCTTCATCAGGAAAGGTTGAGAGAATGAACCAGACACTCAAGAAGCAGTTATCTAAATTAGTAGTAGAAAGCAGACTCTCTTGGACTAAGGCTGAAAATGTGTTGCTGAAAAAGCGCAGCAGGTCAGGCAGCATCCAAGGAGCAGGAGAGTCGACGTTTCGGGCATGAGCCCTTCTTCAGGAAGTGTTTACCTATAGCCCTTTTGCGAGTGTGAACGTCTCCAAGGAAAGATATGGGGGTGTCCTCTTATGAGATATTGTTTGGTCTGCCCTATCTGGGAACGAAAGGGGAACTGCCACCCCTGGACACTAAAGATTTGTTCTTAAAGAAGTATATAGTGGGCTTATCATCCTCTTTGTCTTTTCTCAGGAAACAGAGTTTCTTGGCACAGACTCCACCCCTTGAATTCACTGTCCATTTGATCCGACAGGGAGATTAGTCCTTGTCAAATCAAGGACTGAGACCAAATTGCAACCAGATTGGGAGGGGCTGTACCAGGCACTCTTAACTACTGAAACTGCGATAAGAATGGCAGAGAAAGGCTGAACTCACTATACCCGGATTAAAGGGCCAGTGGAGTCTCCAGTTGACACAGAAGTCTGGACAACCGAATCACCAAAAGAAACACTTAAACTTAAGCTAAAAAGACTTTAAATAACTGATTATACAGTGGCTGCGCGAGTGCGGGTTAGTTTCTGTAGTATTGTATGCTAAGTCTCTCGGTGCTTCAGTACCATTGTAGAATGGGGGGAATGTTTAGCTACATGATATTAGCTTTTCTAGTCCTGGGGATTCTATCAGGCCCTGGTGTGGTCATCTTACTTAGTGATAACGGTTCCAGAAAGTACAAATCCACAAGTCATGGAAACAGATGCCTGCAGCCTAGTAGATTGTGGAGATGTAAGAAATCAGATGCAATACAGTAACTCAGAGATACATCTTAGGTTCTATGAAAAAGATCCCGAAGGGGGGGCATGGAGTAGGGTTGACGGGAAGAAAGTGTCCTGGAGAGAGAAGTGTAAGGGATATCTCTGGGATAAACAATGTAAAGAATGGTGGAGGCAGGAAGACCTCAGAGGTGATCTCTTGATTAATCCACTCGTCACAGTACACCGAGGCCCCTTCGGCCAGCTCTTGTTTGTCCCAATAAAAAGTGTAACCCAATATATTTAACAATAAAGAAAACCTTATCGCATGAAGCGGTTTTGGGAGGAGAAACACATCAGGTCCAAGTAAACCAAACATTCAGAACAGAGATGAAAGCAGACAGGAAGGATTTCTTGGGATGTTGTTTTAAAATACAGGTGAAAGACAAAACCCGAGTAGGAGAAAGAAATAGTAAAGCCCTCTACTCTTATTCTAAGGTGATAAAAATTGTAGAAGCAAAGGACTTAAAGCAGACTATTGAAGTAGAAACAGGATATGGGGATACAAATGCCTGGGTTGAATATGTAAAGTATACTGTGAGAAGTCTGAATAAAAGCAATTGTTATGCATGTGCCTCTGGGAGACTAATGGCCCAAGTAGTCCCCTTTCCGCTTGGGTGGAAGCGAGACAGGAGGGGCATGACATGCATGATAGCCCTGTATCAGGATGAGACTGCATGGAGTAATAAAGATTGTATGCCCCTTCTATTAATGTACCCTCCTTTAAAGAAGGAAGGTTTAAAGACGCCCCCTCATGTTTTCTGCCGTGGTCGGAAATCACACGTAGTGTGTAAACAGGAGAGGAACAAATCGGTCCAGATACTTGAGAGAGCTGAAATATCATGTACCGAAATTGAGTACATGATGGAAAAGGGAGGGAACTACTCAGCATCAAGGATTCCCTGAGCGGATCTGTGGTGGTACTGCAGAGGGAAAATATTGAGACTCACTCTACCTCCAGATTGGAGGAGCATGTGTGCGATTGTGCAATTGGCAATTCTGTTCACTCTGGCATTTGAAAGAAAGAGATAGTAAAGAAAGGGGGACGGAGCAAGAGATCACTAGTGGATACTTCGTTTGATGATCGGATATATCTAGACTCTATAGGAGTTCCAAGAGAGGTACTCGATGAGTTCAAGGCTCGTAACCAGATCACAGCAGGTTTTGAATTGGCCCTCTTCTGGTGGGTAACAGTCAACAAAAATGTGGACTGGATAAATTCATCAATTACACTAGAGAAAGGCATAGCCAAACAACTTGATGCAACCGGCAGAATGGCTGGCAGAATAGAATGGCTCTAGATATGATCCTAGCAGAAAAAGGGTGTGTGTGTGTGTGTGATGTTGGGAGGGAGCTATTGCATCTTTATTCCAAATAACACAGCCCCAGATGGGTCTATTTCTCAGGCCATGCAAGGTCTAACAACACTAGCCGAAAACTCAGGAGTCAACACATCACTCATCAGGTGGCTAGACTTGTGGTTTGGAAAGTGGAAGGGTGTGGTGGTTTCAGTCCTTACCTCTTTGATCATGGTGGTAGGAGTACTGACCGCAATAGGATGCTGTATCATACCTTGCACACGAGGGTTAACTCAAAGGCTGATCGAAATAGCTTTGGCCTCACAAGTGCCCCTAAAGAGCAGTCGGGGAGAAGGGCTCTACCTGTTGAACAACAAGGGAATAAGTCACCTCAGAGAGACTTCCAAAATAAATGAAATCTCGGGAAAGATGCTTTCCAATTTGGAGGTGACATATAAGGAAAATGCAGAAGACAACAATGATAACGAAAGAAAAAGGGGGAAAATTGTGGGATATAGGTAAAGCAGTGTTGCTTCTACACACATAATTGCTTCTGCAAGGTGATGAACTAACCTACACCATTGTATAATTGTTTCAGCGACGAGCTGAGTTAGCTAAAACTTGCATACAAAGATGAAACGATATGAAGGGAATACATAATTGCTTCTGCAAGGTAATGAACTAACTTAGCTGAAAATGTGTTGCTGGAAAAGCGCAGCAGGTCAGGCAGCACCCAAGGAGCAGCAGAATCGACGTTTCGGGCATGAGCCCTTCTTCAGGAATCCAATGAACTAACTTACACAATTGTATAATTGTTATAGCAAAGAGCTGAGTTAGCTAAAACGTGCATGCAAACAATGGAATATGTTACAAACAAATAGATAAAGAGGGAAAGAACAGGGAAGGAACATTTAGTTATGCCAGAACGAGCCAAGTTAGCTGCAAATAAGGGATAAAACAAATGAGAGTAAAGGTCGCCAGGCTTAGAGTAGTGGGAGAAGTAAAGAAGGGCGGAGCGCAGCTAGCAGGGGCAAAATACAATAAGGAATAGTGATAGGTTTGACACGTGATATGCTAGGCCAATGAAGTAAACGGAGAAGTACCAAGAGAGATTCAATTAAACTGTATAAATTGTGGAGTAATGTGTGGATCGGTGTGCCTATTTATTAGACACCCTTCTTGCAAGAACATTTCAATAAAATTTGCTGCTTCAGAATTTGACTTGTACTGAAATGTATTGATATGTGAGCTTAGTTTCTACAAAGACCATTCTTTTTCTTATTCTTTCATGGGATATGGGCATTGCTGACAGCTCCAGCATTGGTTAGTTACAAGTAATTGCCCTTGAATTGAATGAGATCCTAGATCAGAGGGTAGGAAACCTTTTCATGTTGGAAGGCCGCATTATGTTAGTTGTAATCTAATAAGGCCGCATCCAAGAAACTTCAGTTATATATTCTTCAAAATTCATATTATTTTGTCCTAAAGTTAACTAACCTTTTAATTACTTTGTTGTGACTGCTTTTTGTAGGAGAGCCCTTATGACTTACCAATTTTTTTAATTGTGGAGGTCAGTCTGTGAGGATTATTTTGTTGAATTTTCTTTTGCTCTCTGGTATTTTAAATACATTCATTTTCAGATTAAAATAAAAATAATAAAGGATGAAAAAAAACATATTAATAAAAAATGAAAGATTTGTTCTGCAAAATTTGGACTCATTCAAAAGGCGACACACAATGGCCGCAGGTTCCCAACCCCTGTCCTAGTTCTCTGCAGGGATGACTGTATCGGTGCTACCTCATGCTCTCATGAGGAGGTTGAATAGTTCATCAACTTCACAAACACCTTCCACTCTGACTTGTTGGACACCTCCCTCCCCTTCCTGGACCTCTCCATCTCCTTTTTCGGTGACCTACTTAACACATATCTATTTGGAACTCATCAAAGAAGTTTGTACATACTCCCCATGTCTGCATGGGTCTCCTCCGGGTACTCCGGTTTCCTCCCACATTCCAAAGATGTGCAGGTCAGGTGAATTGATCATGCTAAATTTCCCATAGTGTTAGGTGCATTAATCCGGGGGGGGGGGGGGCGGCGGGGGTTGGTGCGGGTTACTCTTTGGAGGGTCGGTGTGGATTTGTAGGGCCAAAGGGCCTGTTTCCACACCGAAAAGAATCTAATCTAAAAAAACCTCCCGCAACTACCTGGACTACACCTCCTCCCACCCTACCACTTTGTAAAAATGCTATCCCTTACTCCCAATTCATCCACCTCCGCTGCATCTGATCCCAGGAGGACCAATTCTAGTAGAGGACATCACAGTTGTACTCCTTCTTCAAAGATCACAACTTCCCTCCCGCGTGGTCGATGATGCCCTCTAGCTCATCTCCTTCACTTCCCGTACTTCTACCTTGAACCCACCCCTCTGATCACAACAGGACAGAACCCACCTAGTCCTCACCTTCCACCCCACCAACCTCTTGATATCGCATTATCCTCTGCCATTTCTGTCACCTTCCAACAGACTCCCACCACCGGGGATATATTTCCCTCCCCACCCCTGTCTGCATGCTGGAGTGACCATTTCCTCCATGACTCCCTTGTTAGGTCCACTCTCCCCCACCCACCCTCCACTCCCAGCACCTTCCCTTGCCACCACAAGACGTGCAAAACCTGTGCCCACACCTCCCCCTCACCTCTGTCCAAGGCCCCAAAGGATCCTTCCACATCTGACAGAGATTTGCCTGTACTTCAACTGTGCCCATGCTCTCGATGTGGTCTCCTCTACATTGGCGAGACAGGATGCCAACTTGTGGAACATTTTAGAGAACAACTCTGGGATGCACGCACTAAACAACCACACTTTTCTGTGGCCGAACATTTTAACTCCCCCTCCCATTCTGCCAAGAACATACAAGTCCTGGACCTCCTTCACACCCAACTCTAACCAGCTGACATCTGGAGGAAGAATGCCTCATCTTCTGCCTTGCCATCCACCAACTACATGGGATCAATGTGGATTTCACCAGTTAACCCATTTCCCTCCCCCTACCATATCCAAGATTCAACCTTAGAACTCTTGAACTGTCGTATCTGTCCATTTTCCTTCCCACCTATCTGCTCCACCCTCCTCTCTGAGCTATCACCTTCACCCCCACCTTCATCTAGCTATTGCATTCCCAGCTGCCTTCCCCTCAGCCCCACCCCCTCTCATTTATCTCTCAATCCCTGTCGACCATCCTCCTCCCCCTTATGCTTGAAACATTGACTCTTCTGCTCCTTGGATGTTGCCTGACTAGCTGTGCTTTTCCAGCACCACACTGTTTGCTAGAGATCAGTTAAAAGTTAATCATATTGTTGGGGATCTGAAATCACATGTACACAACGTAAGGATGCAGATTTTTTTTGTTCCTTTAGATCATCAGATGAGACTTTACAACAATTGTTGGAATGGTAACCATTATTGAGACCAACACTATATTCCACATTTATGATTGAAATACAAATTCCAACAGTTTCCATGGTGGGGTTTGAACTCATTCTCCCTGAGCATTCTGTTCGGCTTCTGAGTTCTGGTGCAGTGACACTACGATAAGCCAATTTCTTCCCTCGTTTAATTAAATGACCCCTGATCTGTGATCAAACTCAAATTATCCCCTTACCCATCCAAAAGTTTTCAATTTCTTTTTTTAACTTTTAATTGATCTCCAATCTCAACAGAACTTCAGGGGAGAGAGCTTCAGAGTTCTACTACCATTTATGTGATGAAGCACTGTTGTCATTCTGAGTGGTCGGGCTTTAATTTTAGTATTAAGTAGCTTTGTTCTGGGTTCCACCACTGGAGGAGTGATATATTTGTAGATATTCAATACAGATTATTCAACAGTGCAGAACTTCCTCAATCCTGACCCTCTGACCGTTCAGTACTTTCGCTAAACCATCCATAAGAACTGTAGTACTTCATCAGTATTGATCTTCTTACAATGCAGTGTCCCCTCAGTACTGACTATGGAATAGTTCTGCATTCACTCAGTAGTGACTCGCTGAAAGTTCAGCTCTCCCTCATCACTGGCCCTCTAACAGTGCAGCACTCCATCAGCACTCATCCTTTGGTATGGTATTTTTAAAGTTTTTGCTTCATTGTGCATTTACAGAAATGTAAAAGGGTCAGCTTGTGCAGATTATGCAGCCTTGAATTAATATTGACAATGAGTTCCACATTCTCATTTCACTGGGTAAAGGAGTTTCTCTTGAATCCCATAATCCCACAATTATTGTCCCTAATTTTAAACTCCCATGTCAGTGAAAACATTCAATACATTAACCTTTCCATAATTATAAAAACTCTGAGATGTTTTAAAGATACTAAGTTTTACTACTCTACATTAGTAAATAATAGATGGGAAGCTACTGGAAATATGGACCTTTATGCCAAATCTTTATAATATCTGTCCTATTTCTTATGAAAAAGGAAAGTTTATTCAGCTCATTGGTAAATAAGTTAAACAATTAGTCTTGATTTTATCAACTGCCATTTTAACCTTTGTTTGAAGATCAAAATGAGGTATATTTTCAATTGGACTGTTAACAAATAGAAACATCGTATTTTATGACACAGGAGGAAGATGTTTGGTCCAACAGGTCTGCGTTCTTTGAAAGTGTTATCCAATCAGTTGCAAAGCTAAGTGAGTGGGCAAATGGAATGAAATTGGAGAAATGTGAGTTTATACATTTTGGCAGGAAGAATAGAGGAGATAGATATTATTTACATGGAAAAAGTCTACAGAAAGTTACAGAACAGAACGAGTTAGGAATCCTCATCCACAAATCACAAAAAGCCAGCATCTAAGTTCAAAAGGTAATAGGGAAGGCAAATGGAATGCGGGTCTTTATTTCAAAGGGAATGGAATGTAAAAGTAGGGAAGTTTTGTTAAACCATGCAAGGCACTAGTCAGACCACAGATGAAATACTGAGAACCGTTTTTGGTATCTTATCTATGGAAAGATGTAGTAGATTGGAGACAGTCCAGAGAATATGCTAGGTTAAAATCAGGAATGAAGGGACTACCTTATGAGGAGGTGTTGAGTAGATTGGGCCTGTTCCTGTTGGAAAATGGAAGAATGAGAGGTGACTTTGTTAAAACATACAAGATTCTGAGGGGATTTAACAAGGTAGATTCAGAAAGTTTGTTTACCTTTGTAGGAGAGTCTATGACCAGAGGGCATAATCTCAGAAAAGGGCTTGCACACTGCAGACAGAAATAAAGAAGTTCTTATCTCAGAAGGTTGTGAATCTGTAGAATACATTACCACAGCGGGCTGTGAACATTGGGTTATTAAGCACATTCAAGGTTGAGAAGGACATACTTTTAATCAAGTAAGGGAAGAGAGGGTTATGGGGATAAGGACAGGCAAGTTGTATTGAGGATTATCAGCAGTCATGATTTCATTGAATGACAGAGTAGTCTCAGTGGGCTGAGTGACCTCCATTTGCTCTTATGTGTTATAGCCTTTCCCCCCCTCCCAAGCCCTCGCTTTCTTTGTTGCTCAGTACTCCTCAGTTACAATATATTATCACTAGGTGGCAGAAAAGACAAGCTAAAATCATTGTTTTCTATTTCCAATCATCTTTTCATGTATCTTCCAAAAGCTTCAAGTAATTGTTTTCCTTCCTTTCCTGAACAGTGTTTTTCATTGCTTTGCATTTGACTTTGTCGATGCAACATGCATCTGTGCATATTTAGTTAATGAAATCATCAGCAGTGGATGCATTTCATTAAAGTTTGCTTGTTTATTTTGCTTTCAGCTTATTGACTGATGTTTCGATCATTGAACAGGATGTTGTCACCGTGACAAAGTGCCAACACAGTTACGCGTAGAGTAAGGTGAAGTGAATTTACTTTACAATTGAACATCTGGAGTGGCATCTGTATTGGACTTCACTTTTGTGTTTAAAAAATAAGAAAGCAATATATTAAGGTGCCTTGGCTCTCTGGCTGACTGGCTTCTCTGGGGCACAGCATCCTTTGAATGGGTAACATCTAGCTTCTTCCAGCCTTCACTCAACCACAATTCCCCCGGGCACAGCATTCTGTTCTCAATCAGCAGAACAGCAGCAGCACAAAGCCAGTTACTGCTGGAAGCTGGCACTGAACTTGGGAAAAAATTGTTTGGTATCCAGGCCCTAGCATCTTACACAGATGGTGCCAATAGGATCTGAAGAATGGGAGAACTGGGAATGATATCATTTGTTTGATTTGGATTAAGAAGTTACAGCTTTCACAATGACATCATGACAGTTTTTGATTTTTAAACAAACCAGCTCAAGCTGCAGCAAGATTCCTGGAATAACAAACAGGCTGAGTGACATGGGGCACCATGAGGCCTTCCCTCAGAGTCACTGTACAAGTTCATATCCTTACATTTGGAGACTGGAGACAAGTGCAAATATTCAGGTGAAACATATTTACAGAAGAGTGATTGGATCCAGGTAGGGGAGAATCTGGAGGAGGGGACAATTAGGGGTGGGAAGTGGATGGTGAGAAGAGGAGGGAAGGAAAGGATGACACAGTGAAAAGAGAAAGAAAGAAAGGAGCAATGAAGAGGGATGGAAAGATTAGAGTGAAGAGAGGATCGAACAGGATTAAAAGAGAAGGAAGAGTTGAGAATGGGAAAGGAGGAAAGACGAAGGGAAGGGATAGTAATCTATCCATTCCTCCTCCAGTTCAAAATTCAAACTTCTATGATGGAGGTGGAGGTAGAGGAGAAGAGGTTGGGGATAGGAGGAAACTGATACTGAAGGATCGGGAGAGCTATTTGAATTTCACTCATAGGGATTGACTATGGATAAAATGTTGTTACCAGGGAGTTGCATGGAGGATTTCTGTCTTGAATCGGGAAATAAAATGCATATTTCCTGCTAAATGGACTCGGTGGCACAGTGGTTAGCACTGCTGCCTCACAGCGCCAGAGACCTGGGTTCAATTCCCGCCTCAGGCGACTGACTGTGTGGAGTTTGCACATTCTCCCCGTGTTTGCGTGGGTTTCCTCCGGGTGCTCCGGTTTCCTCCTACAGTCCAAGGATTACAGGTCAGGTGAATTGGCCATGCCAAATTGCCCGTATTGTTAGGTTAGGGCTGTGGGTAGGTAAGGGGTAAATGTAGGGGTATGGGTGGGTTACGCTTCGGCGGGTCGGTGTGGACTAGTTGGGCCGAAGGGCCTGTTTCCACACTGTAATCTAATCTAATCTAATCCTTCTCTCTATTGATAGTAACTCAGGTACTATATTCTCACTTGGCCATTTAGAACATAGAACAGTATAGAAAAGAAACTATTCTAATCTAATCCCAACTGCCTGCACATCATCCGTATCCCTCTATTATCTGCCTATTCATGTGTCGTCCAAATGCCTCTTAAATCTGCTTCTACCATCTCCCCACCCAATAAATACTTAGCCCCCTACTGTGCTCACTGTACACCCATGACTGCGTCACCAAATACCAGACTAATGCCATTTATAAGTTCTCTGATAACACCACCATAGTCGGTCGAATCTCAGATGGTGACAAGACAGACTACAAACAGGAGGTGGAAGACCTGGAAAAATGGTGCACTATTTAAACAAGGAAGCCAGTGGAAGCCCATTCTATTTCAACTGTGCATCTTGTCTAGATTTGCCTGGCAGGAAGAGTTAGTATTTCTATCACCTTCGAAGCATATTCACATTTTGAGGAAATTGAAAATGTGCTTATGCACAGCAAGATCCCACAAACAGCAATGTGATAATGGCCAGATCATCTGTTTTTAGTGACATTGGTTGAGGGATAGATACTGATTAAACTTTTGATCGGACTCCCCTCTGCTTTTGTCCCAAATAGTGCCATCATATCTTTTATATCCATCGAAAGGATTATCTCTCGTGAACAAAATCTAGTTCTGTCTGCCCCTAGTATAGGAAGGATATTATTAAGCCAGAGAGGGTTCAGAAAAGGATTACCAGGATATTGCTGGGAATGGAGGGTTTGAGTTATAAGCAGAGGCTGGCTCGCCTCTCACTGGAGCTTTTTTTCACTGGGGCATAGGAGATTGAGAGGTGACCTTATTGAGATTTATAAAATCATGAGGGGTATAGACAAGGTGAATGGCAGGTGTCTTTTCACTAGGATGGAGGATTTCAAGACTAGGGGGCATATTTTTAAGGTGACAGGAGATTTTTGAAAAAGACATGGGGGCAATTTTTTTACATAGAGATGGCCTATTTGTACAAGTGGTGGATGCGGATACAGTTACAACGTTTAAAAGACATTTAGGTAAGTACATGAGTAAGAAATGTTTGGAGTGATATGGGCCGAGCGCAGGCAGATGGAACTAGTTTAGTTTGGAATTCTGGTCGGCGTGGACTGCATGGTCAGTTTCTATGCTGTATGACTATGACTCTACAAAAGCATCTCCGACAATATTGGAGCACCATTCAGGATTGCACTGAAGAATTAGTCTTAATTATTGCACTCAATTCTCTGGAAAGGGACTTAAATCCACAACCTAATGACTCTTAATATGATCTTCAGCATCTTGTAAAGCACTTTAAGGACATCTTGAGGTTGTACAAATGCAAGTAACCTTTTATTAATTAGAGAGGAGAAATCAAAAGAAATGAACTAGATGGAATGCTGAGCACATGAATAGGCTAAAAAAGAGATTTAGGAGAAGTGTCATTGGTAAAAACTATATCCTGGACAAAGAGGATTGACAGTTTTTGCCCCATACACTTTGTCCACATTGGGAGGTTGAAATAATAATTGGATTAAATTTGTCTAAGCCAATAGACTTCCCTGTCCAGGAAGGGCAAGTTAAAGAAATAAACAATTACTACAAAAGCAACTGTACTCACAACCAGAAGCTGATGACAGAATTAGATAGCCAAGGCATTCAGATAACTCAAACAAACAAACAGTGCTTCAAAACTCCTCCACACCTTTGTCAAGAACTGTAAGAGAGGCAACATTACCCTTAGTTAGTACTCCCAGGATACAAATCCAAGCAATAGGATTTTGGGCATCACCGTGGGAAATAGGTTGTTCATTTCAATGAACAGAAATTCTAATGAGTCCCTTTATACTGCCTTTATGTCATTAATTCAATATATCTACTTCATAATCACATGAGAAGACAATTTTCTAAGAGAACAGCTTATCTTCCAAATCTCTCTTCACTGCTAAACTACCCACATTTATGTAAATTTTCAGACTATGTTCTCTATGTCCAAATCCAAATTGTCATTGATAAAGCAAGACTCAGAGGATGGTTCAATACTGATCCCTGAAGTACATTTGTGGCACAGTGCACCATGTCAATTCAACCCTAGTCCCAACTGCTGTGCCAGTTAAACCTCAATCCCAATCTCCATTCCAATTCAACCTCAGTCCTACAATCTAATCCAGTTCAACCTCAATGTCAACATCCATTTACTCTAACTCTTTGTTTCATGTTTATCAATCAACTTGGTCTCAATGTTGTATCTGTATTAGTGAGGTAGCATGAGGGAAAAATTTTGGGCAAATTAATGTAGAAAAGAATAATCAAAGTAAATGTCATAACAAAATTAGAGTTGCATTGATCATGCTTAATCTCCACATCCTCTGAATCAGAGAGTTCCAAAGTTGCACATCGATCCATACAAAAATAAATCCTCCCATCTCTGTCCAAAAGAGAGGATTCCCTAATGTTAAAATGGTGTCCCTACTCTGGACTCACCACAAGACTAAACATCCTTTCCATGTCCACTTTGTCAGAACCATTCAGAATCTTATAACGTCACTCCTTATCTCCACTGAAAACAAGCCTAGCCTGTCCAATATATACACTCAAGACATTCTATATATATACTATTCCAACAAACTTATATTCTTTATTAAATAAGGAAACCAAATAGTAAAAAATGTATATTGAATACTATATATTGTCAAGATATAGTTTCACCATGTCCTCTATATGAGGAATAATATCCTTGCTTTTATATTTAATTCTTCTCAATATAAAATATAACATCCCATTTGCCTTCTTAATTATTTTAATATTCAAATATTGATAATGAGCACTGTGATGTTCACCTCACAGGGCAGATGGAATCTCATTTTATTATTTCATCCAAAAGACAGCACCTACAGCAGGGTAATACTCCCTCAGTACTGACCCCCAGACAGTGTGATACTCCATCAGTATTTCAATTGTGCTGCAGCCACTAAATACTCATCCTCTGACAGTGCAGCACTCCCTCAATACTGACCCTCTGACAGTGCAGCCGTCCGTCAGTACTGATCTTCTGACAGTGCAGTGTTCCCTCAGTTTGATTTTCCAAAAGAAAGGTGTTCTGTTGTGCCAAAGTTCTCCTGCAAAATTATGTCCTCCAGTCCAGAACAGCCATACCTGATCAAGACTGGGTACAAGTGACTGACAAAACATTCCTTTTCAGAGATATTTTTTGGCAATCCATAATGCCAGAAATGAAATTTAGCTTGAGGGTTTAATTTAGTGCATGCTCTGATGTGTTTCATTGTACCAGTGAATTGACAAATTGGGACGTACAGTATTAATCTGAAACTGGATGTATCAGCATTTGAACAGAAGGAAACTGATCAACATTTTAAATGATAGCTGCTCAATAATCCTCTTTCAATAATATGGAATAAATGCAATAGCTTTTAAACCACAACATCAAATGTGTCAAGTAAAAAACAGAAAATGCTTGAAAAAATTCAGCAGGTTTGGCAGCGTCAGTGAAAAGAAATCTTGCTGAGTTTTTCCAGCAATTGGTGTTCTTGTTTCGGATTTTCAGCATCCACATTTTTTTTTGTGAAATGTGTCAAGTGCATCCCTTAAAAATTGATTTCCTCACATTGAATGTAACAGCATAGAAAGAAGCCATTTCATCCACCATACCAATGCTGGAGCTTTCAAAGAGCCAACCCCCTACTCCTTCCCCATAGTCCTGCAAATCTTTTCATTTTGAAGCATTCACCCACTTCCTTTTCGAAAGTTATTTTTGAATCAGCTTCTGTTGCTCTTTCATGCTGCACACACCAGGTTGGTCATAACAATGTATTTTTAAAGAACAAACTCCTCATCTCTCCCTCTTTTTTTTAAAAACCAAATTTCTTAAATCTGTGTCTCCCTTGTTACTGACCCTCCTGCCACCAGAAATAGTTTCCCCATATCTGTTCTCTCAGAATGTCTCATGGCATGTGTAGTTGTATGTTCTTCTGTCAAAAGTTCTGGTGTTTCATATACTTTTTAAAAAAATTCTTTCACACTTAGGATTCAGATTTTGGCAGCTGATGTTAAATACTAAAATAATCACAACTCTTTTCAAGTAAATGTCTACCTTTCAACGCCACTTCCTTATAAAATGCACATGGGGGCATTCTGGACCAAACACTGCTTCACAGTCACAGACTTTAGCTAAATACAATACCTCGAGAAACTACACATTAATGGTGGAATTGAAACAGACAGAAATGTTTCTCTTGTTAGCTCAGCTTGTGGCCACACTGAGAGAATTTATTTTCTTAGCAAACAAATGACCAATTACTTTGTCTGTGAAAAAAAAACTCTTTAGTCTGTTTCATGATTGTGGGTGACTGATGAAATGTCTTAGAATGGTATCCAGCAGTGATTTCTATTCTGCAATATGGTGACCAAAATCCTGGAAGACAATTCAGTCTATTAGTAACTTTCAATAAACTTCATTGAGGTTAAGCCTTGGAGAAACATCTTTGGAAATAAAAGGAATAATGTAAGGCACTGGAGAGTCAATTTCACTGGACATTGTCAAAATAGCATAGGACACTGGAGAATCTGTTATTATCTACATGGGTCTTAGTTTGCATTGTGTCCTTGGTTAGAGTTGAAAAAGCTTGTGTGAGGCTCAATGGTTTGTGAATTTTATCTTTTATTAAACTTGTAGCTATACCCTGGACAACACTTAGGAGGAGACCCACACAGAGGCATCCTTTGTCATGTGTTCAGAGTTACAAAATTGTTAGTGTAGAAGTAGGTCCTTCGACCCATCTGTACTTGCTGGCTGAACATTTTGTATTAATGCCAATCTCCTGTTCTTTTCCCTAAATCCTTGCACATTGTCTCAATTTAAATAATCAGTTGGACCTGCCTCTGCTGCACTTCCAGACACTGCATTCCAAATCCAAAGCACTCATTATATAATAAAGTTATATCTCACCTTGCATTTGCAAATCTTTCACAAAACACTTTAAATCTGTGCCCTCTCTATTATACTGTGAGCAGGAACAGTTTCTCTTTGTAGACTCTAGTCTAGTTTGTAGACTCCACATAGTTTTGAAAACTACTAACAGATCTCCTCTTAGCCTGCTACTGTGCAAGGAAAACAGTTCTAACTTTCACAATCTATCCATATTGATGAAGTTTCTTATCCCTGGAATTATTCTCATAAACCTCTTTAACATTCTCTACAATGCATTCAGATATTCCCTGATGATAGTTTGGACAATCTACTTACAAAGTTAACATTAATCCTTTACTCTTTAGACAGCTAACATCCCTGGATATTTAACACTAATACAGTGGGCACTGGAGAGGGAATAACACAGTACACTGGACAACCAATAACACTGGATATTACAGAAATAGCACTAGACACTGGTGACACATTAATGTGTTTGTGAAGAAACTGAGTCAATCAACCATTGATCTTTCAATCTAGAAATTGAATACTGGGTTATATTTTAACAACCATCAAAAAATCTGTTAAGAGAAATAAAAACTGGTTTTTAAGATGTTTAATTTGCTGATTTATAAGAAAAGGTCTAATGAGTATAATTGAAAGAATTATACAGTTCGGAATATAAGAGAAGGTGTAAGCTATTCAGCTGGTCGAGCATGCTTCACTATTTGATGTGACCAAGCTACTCAAACACTTCAACACCTTCTAACTACACCATCCCCATAGGCCTTTATACCACTGATAATCAAACACTTATAGTCAAAAGGTGTGGTGCTGGAAAAGCACAGCTGATCAGTCAGCATGCGAGGAGCAGGAGAGTAGACATTTCAAGCATAAGTTCTTCATCAGGAATGTAGAGCTTATGCTCGAAACGGCGACTCCCCTGCTCCTTGGATGCTGCCTGACCAGCTGTGCTTTTCAAGTACCACACCTTGTTGACTCTGATCTCCAACATCTGCAGTCCTCACTTTCTCCTAAACATTTATCAACCTCTACTTTAAACCTACACAAAGACTGGGCTCCCACAGACCTTTGAGGGAGAGAATTCCAATGATTCACCAATCTCTGAGCAACAAACATTCTCCTCATCATGGTTCTAAATGATTTGCCACTTAATTTTATATTGTGCCCTATGGTTCTAAACTCAATCAGAGAACATCTTATCTGCATTTGCCCTGAGTGTTCCTTTAAGTATTTTTTTGGTTTCAATCAGATCACCTACATTCTGAGTGGTACTCAGAGCCGAGGTAACTGTAATGATAAATGATTTTGATAGAACCACTATATGATCTTCTTGGAATAGATGTAAAAAATGGTATTAAAATGGCCAGAGAGGTGGGTTGCAAAATGTAGATGATACAGATAACAATCCAGCACAGCAGAAACTGCCCAAGGCAAAACAGAACAGAGTTGGTTACCTGATATCTCAAAGGAGCAGTGAGTGATAAGTGACATTGTGAATGAGAGATATCACTTTGGACACAAATTTATTGGGTCAGAATGGACACTACTGTCCTTAGTGTTTATTGCTGGTATGATTCCTGGTATCCATAAAGGACAGCACAGAACATTAGGAAAAGAAACCAGCAACTAGCAGCTGTGACAACCTTGCTGCTCCCAATGAAAGGTCATCAAACTGAACCACTGGGCAGGTTTTATAGGTTTGGCAGACTTCTCGATCCCACCACCAGCATCAGTCTCCCCCATTTCACATCTGTTGCTTTTATTACAGATGTTAGCAATGGACTAAACTGGCCAAAGGTCAGCCATTCTGACTTGCCAATAGCTCTTCCCATCTCAACAATGCCAAAAGAGAGCAGTACCAACACCAGTGGAAGAGGAGAAGAGGGGATTGGGGACTGTGCTTTTAAGAGCAGGTAGGGAAGAACAGAGGGAGAATTAATACACAGAGTGACTCATTGCCCCTTCCTGCCTTTTAAAAAAGGCATTTCAGAAATGGATCTGGTACCCTGGCCTGACTGTCATTGCCCACCACTTTATAGCAGTGAAGGTGGATTGAGTCCCTTAAGTGACAATTTATCAAGCATTTCAGGTCCTCAATTCAGACCTAAGGGTAACCCCAAGCCAGAAGATCTAGTTTCAAGTCCTACCTGCTCTGGACATGTATCATAGAAAATATCTGAACAGGTTGATTAAAAATATCTACATCTAAAGGTGGAGATCTCAGAGGATGATTTACCCACCCGCCCAATGTATGGAGACCGGATGAACTGTGAGCAATTGATATGTCTTAAGATCACATCACCCTCAAAAAACATAGGGTGCTGCCTGTCTTTTACCAGGACCCAATCAATGTCTGAATATGGTCAACTTGCTTCAGATATTCCCACTGTCAGGAGTAGAGTCAGTATCTTCAGATTCCATATTTGACAGTATCACAAATGGTATAGAAATCTATTGAAGGGGTCTACTTGAAAGTACAACAATTTGCTTCCTGAAAGTATCTAACCATCAGGGTGTGCCCAGGAATTTCTGTTTTATGTTTCAGATTCCTGCACGCATATTTAGGTAATCCTCAAAAATGACTCACTTTTGTAAAGCATTTAGTTCTGTCAATATTACACGAAGACATGTTGCAAAGTGAGAACACTTTCTGGAGATTCTTTACTGACCCTCGGGTAATTCAACAGTTAGAACACTCGTTGACAGCATCTACTTCCTTCAAAGATGTACTTTATTCATAAAATTGTATGGTTGTCCAATTTGAAATGTCCAATTTGAATTATTCTGTCAAATGAAAAACATAACAATTTCTTTCAGTACAGTATATGATACTCTGAAGTATCTCTCAACACTTACAATTATAGATTAGTTTTGCGATATTCATTTCAAGTCAACCAAGCAACTGAAGGAGTTTTACACAAGTTTCATCCTATCAGTGTACTACAGCAGGAAGGACTTTGTTGCCTTTCCTCACTGTGCCTTGGCAGTAGTTGCTTCAAGCTTTGTTGCATTCTTCAGCTCTGGTCCAGAAACTTAGAATGCGCCAGTCTGTGATTGTTGATAGTTCATTGCACAAGAGGATTATCATGATTAAGGCAAAGAAAAAGTATTCTGCACCCAGTTGATGGTCCTTCAGCAGCTGTTGATGTTTATCTTTATGGAATTCCCCGGAGAAGCTCATAGAACACCAAGCACTGTGTCACAGAGTTGCCCAGGATGAACCTTAACAAAAACTCTTGCATCTCTCTCCAGACCTTCTTTGCAAAAGTACAGAATATTCCAGCAGAAGTTGTCAATCTGTTTCCAACTGCAGCTGCCTCAAGAGTAGCATTGGCAGTGCTGGGTGGGGTTTTGGGGAGAAGCTGTGATCTTTTAGGAAAGATCTGATAGGGAGAACTGCTGCCAGGTCTATGTCTTTGTGCTTGTTTGAAAGTCCTGGCAATAAGGCATTCCAATGACTGACAGTCTCTTCAGGAACCATTGACAGGATCAACCATCTTGTTTTCCCGAAGAGCTTGGTAGGCTGGGCTATTGCAACCAGTTCCCTGGCAAAGTTTTGCCAATTTGTTATCATTTCTCAAATCAGCAAATTATCAGGTAAGGAGCAGTGAAATAACTCCCCTCAGGTTTCATAAAACCCCTTGGTTGGTCACAGTAAGGTTATTTTAATTAAATTTCTTCCAGACCCAAATGAACTTATATTTTAAGAGAAGACAATTTAACCAGTCTTTCTTGACTTAACAGAAACTATGAATCTATTAATAACTAAATGTGAGAAGACGTAGTAATGCAACACACAAATCTCTTCTAATCTGTCTGGTAGTGCAAAAATGTAAAAGTTTTTAAAAATGGATGTGGAGTGGATAGTTGAATTTATGGCCTTTGCAGTGAACATTACAGGTATGTCGACTTTGATCGTTAAACAGTCAAGTATTCTTGACTTTGTAATTTGATTAAAACTCTTTGTCCTGATTCCATTTGGCATTGGCTGACTGGCAGTACTCTGAGTCAGAGACTTTTTTTCCCTTCCTTTATCTGCAGTGCAGAGATGTTTATATTGCTGTTCTCAGAGCTGTGTTCCTTTTAGCACTATGTCCCTTTAACACACACTAGGATGCCAGGCATCCATGACTGTGTATTGGGGTCAGAGCATAGAAAAAGACACTTCAGTCAATTTGTCCAAGCCAGCCAAACATCCCAAATCAATCTCATCCAATTTGCCAGCACTTGGCCCATATCCCTCTAAACTCTTCCCATCCAGATGCCTTTTAAACATTATAATTAAACCAGCCTCTACCACTTCCTCCAGCAGCTCATTTTATGCATGCACCACCCTCTGTGTGAAAAAGTTGCCCCTTAGAGCTCTTTTAAATCTTTTCTTTCTCACCTTAAACCTATGTCGTCTAGTTTTGGACTCTGCTACCCTGGAGAAAAGACTTTGGTTATTCACCCTATCTATGTCTCTCATGATTTTATAATTTTCTATAAGGTCACCTCTTAGCCTCTAACGCTCCAGAGAAAATTGCCCCAACCTATTCAGCCTCACTATAACTCAAAGCTTCCAACCCTGGAAACATCCTTGTAAATATTTTTCTGAACCCTTTCAAGTTTCACACATTCTTCCGATAGGAGGGAGACAAGAATTGAACACAGTGTTCCAAAATGGCCTAACCAATGTCCTGTACAGCCGCAACATGATCTCCCAACTCCTAGACTTGATGCACTGACCAAGAAAGGCAAGGGTACCAAACACCTTCTTCACTATCCTGTTTACCTACAACTTCACTTTCAAAGAACTATGAACCTACGTTCCAAGGTCTCTTTTTTTCAGCAACATTCCCCAGGACCTTACCATTAATGCATTAAGTTCTGCCCTAATTTGCTTTCCCAAAATGCAGCACCTCACATTTAACTAAATTAACCTCCATCCTCCACTCCTCAGCCCACCAACCAATCTGATCAACGTCCCGTTGTACTCTGAGGTAACCTTCTTGGCTGACCACTAAACCACCAATTTTGGAGTCATCTGCAAACTTACTCACCATACCTCCTGTGTTCACATTCAAATCACTGATCCTTGCGGCATATCACTGGTCACAGGCCTCCAGTTTGAAAAGCAACCCCCCAACATCACTTTCTGTCTCTTATCTGCAAGCTAGTTCTATATCCAAGTGGGCAATTCTTCCTGTATTCCATGTGTTCTAATCATTCCATGCAGAATCTTGTCAAAAGCCTTAATGAAGTCTACATGAATCATATCCACCACTTTACCTTCATCAATCCTCTTTGTTACTTCTTCAAAAAATTCAATTAAGTTAGTGTGACATGATTTCCCAGACACAAAGCCTTATAGACCATACCAAATCAGTCCGTGCCTTTCAAAATACATGTAAATCTTGTCCCTCAGGATCCATTCCAACAACTTGCCCACCACTGGCTCACTGGTCTATAGTTCCCTGGCTTTTCCTTACCACCATTACTAAATACAGTCAGTTCGGATATAACTCAATAGTTCCATTCTTGTGTGATCTTGCGTTATAAGAAAACCCTACAATAGCCATGCCATTTAAACTAATGGGCCAGAATCGCATTATAGCCACAACAAATAAGGAAAGTTTGCATTCTATGAATAACAGTCTAAATTCTTTAATCACATTAAAACCAATTCACGTTGAAGAAACACACATTATTGCAGAACTGACTGTAGTGACACCACGTTAACCAATGTTCAGTTTTCTGGCACCTCACCTGTGGCTGTTGATGGTACAAATATCTCAGCAAGGGGCCGAGCAATCACTTCCTTAGCTTGCCACAAGGTTCTAGGGTAACCTGATCAGGTCACAGGGATTTATCCAACTTTATGTGTTTTAAGACATCCAGCACTACCTCCTCTGTAATATAGATATTTTTCAAGATTTCACTCTTCATTTCTCCAAGTTCTCTAACTTCCATATCCTTCTTTACAGTAAACGCTGATGCAAATTACTCTTTTTGTATCTCCCCCATCTCCTGTGGTTTCACACATAGGCAGCCTTGCTGATCCTTTTGTCCTTAATGTATTTGTAGAATCCCTTTGGATTCTCCTTAACCCTATTTGCCAAAGCTAACTCATGTCTGCTTTTTGCCTTCCTGATTTTCCTCTTAAGTATACTTCTTTATACTTTTCTCAGGATTCACTTGATTTCTGGTCTCTATACTAGACATATGCTGTCTTCTTTTTCTTGACTAAAATCTCAATTTCTCTACTCATCTAACATTGTCTACACCTTCCACCCTTGCTTTCACCCTGACATATTGTCTCTCAATTCTCATTTTTATCCCGCTTCCACTTTGCCAACAAAAATCTGCCCCAAATCATCTTTTGACAGTCTTGCCTAATACCATCAAAATTGTCCTTCCTCCAATTTAGAACTTTAACTTTTAGGTCTGGCCTATCCTTTTCCATCACTGTTTTGAAACTAGTAGAATTATGATCACTGATCCCAAAGTGCTCCTCCACTGACACCTCAGAAAACTGCCCTGTCTTATTTCCCAAGTGTAGGTCATCTTGAAAGGGGAAATGAAAATATATCTAATACCCAGAATGTTGTCTTTTCTTACCATTATGCTCACAATGTGCTATACTCCCAGGCTATTACATATTCAGATTAAAGTGCAATTTCTCCCTTTGCTTCTTTGATACCTTATCAGGTGAGATATTCCAGACTCTCTCCAGGCAGCCACTGACCTTACATCTACAGTCAATCTTTGGCTGCATGTTAAATGTTTAAAACAAATATATTGTAATTAAAGCTCAGTATGTCCATAGATGATCTGGATCATGATCTGTGGTCATCATAGGGCTACTGCTTGATAAACATGGTTAACTGGGTCTTTTTGCACACATTTTTTCATAGTAGTTGGTAGAGATTGGTCCAAATGATCCATCTCTCAAAACACCAACATTTGTTAGAACCTCAAAACACAGTGACACTGGCACAGTTTGATACACATAAAACTGGGCTTCCAGATATGGATGATATTGGTTTTCTCACCTCTGAGTAGACATTTTTACATTTTGTCTCTTCAGATACAGCCAAATTTTTGATTTCCAAAGAAAATGGAAGATGGCTTGCGTGATTGTTTTGGTGCAAGAGTGAGATATAGGGCACAGTTACACCATACCAAATGTGTCTGACATCTTATGATCAGGTTCTTATCCATAATGGAAAGAGATCATCACTTCCCCTTGAATAATTTCTGTCTCACATGGCAACATGCCACAGGTTTGGGCACATCCTGGCCCCTCCAAACCATTTTCCAGCACCTTGAGATTGCCTTTCATCCCAAAAATATGCATTATTTGAAAAAAAATTACAAGCATAAAAAGTTACAAAAATATTTCAACTTGAAGTTACAGCATTTGCAAGAAAATTCAACATGCCCCAAGACAATGTTTTCCTTTTGAGTTGATTGTAAGTCTTAACATTGACAAAGTATACTGCACATCTGGCGTGCAGCCCACAGGCAAAACATTTCAAATTGGAATTAACATAAAATGCAATAGATAGTCTGACCTAATGGTGAAGGTGACACAAGATAGCATCTCATGAGAAAAATGAAAGGTTTCACAGCCCGTTTCCTGTGATACACCCGCTTGCTCACTGTTTCCCCAGGAAGCTTCATATCACCTCTAACATGTTGCATTGGAGGTTAAAAGTTACAGCAGATCAATTGCAGACTCCCAGTGGGAGATTTGATATTTAATTTTAGTGTACTTGTGGTGTAACATTTTTCAAATATTATATACTAAATAGGAGCAAGTATGTAAATTAGAAATGTATATTAAATGCAGGATTACCAAGCAATTGTAGATCTTGGAAAATTTTCCAATAAAAGCAACATAAAGATTGGCAGAGAAAAAAATAATTCAGTCAGTCAGCTTGATGTACAGAATCTGCAAATCTAATGTAATCTAATTAGTTTATTTTCAGGATCATGCTATCCTACATTTTGTGTTGTTTTGAAGGATTCTTGCTTTTCTGACAAATCTATTTTGTGCTAAACATTTGATTGATCTTAGATTGTTGAAAGTTAAATAGCTTCTCTTTGGCTTCTCCTATAACTTAATAAAATTTGGTACAATGAATTTAATTAGCAACTAATGGTTGGGAAGGGCCATTTTTATAAAGAGCCCTGTCTTCTAGTGTAGGAAAATAATATATTTCATTTACTGATCAGACAGAAAAATCTACAAACAGATCCAACAATGCACCTGTTCTATTTTGTTGTCCAAAGGCTGTGCTCTCCACCAGGATTCCTTATTGTTCAAACCACAATGAGTGCTACTGAACAAATCATCATTAGTTAGGTATTAGCATCATGAAACAGCAGACAAGTGATTAATGTTTCAAATTTGTGTAGGGTATGCGAGTGTAAAGAGAAAAAGATTACTCCAGATTGGTGGGGGTGGGGGGTGTCAGTGACATTAGATTGGAATATAAGTTAAATGATATAGTTTCATTCAGGAAGTCATGAGAAAGTGGAATCTTAACCTGAAGTAACTATTGAAGCTGAAACAAGGACACTTAAAAGGCAATTAGATTGGGTTTGAAAGGAAACATGTATGGCAATAGGGAAAAGGCAGGGAAATAGGATCAGGGTAGAAAGATTCCAAGTTAATTGTCACTCTCCTAGCCTGGTGAAGCCCATTATTAGACCATGAGGTCCACATGTTTAAGTTAATTCAGTACAGGCTAGGCCAACACTTCCTGCTCTGTTGATTTCACAATCAGCTCATCATTGATTTTCATCCAGTTCCTCTGTGTAGATGTGAAGTGACAACACTGATTATGTGATCTATGAGTTCTTTGCATCAGACCCACACCTTCAACGGAAAAATCCCCCGATCTTAAATTCTCCTTGAGGATTTTAGTTTGTACTTTCGCATCTTTTATATTGTGCTGACAGTTAACTATTTAACTCATTAACATTAGGCCCATGGGGTGTGCTTTTAGAAAAGTAGAACAGGACAGCTTCAGGGACCAGTGATCATCAGTCTTGCTTTAATTCCATGATAAACATTGAAATCGAGTAATGGGAGAAAGAAGAAAATTATTTATACAAAGGTCTAACAAAAAAACACAGTTCACTCTGCTTTAAACAATGAATATTATACCTGGCAAAACTATTTGGAGGGATGAAATTTATTTGTGCACAGCAGATTTCCTGGGGGAAGACAGTATCATTTTAGAGATTAAAATGGAGGAAATATTAGAGTTTGAGAGAAAGTTGGCTAGAAATATAAAAACAGATAATATAATTTCCTGTAGAAATTTTAAAAGTGAAAAAGTTAACAATGTGAATATTGGATCTATAAGAAGCAAGTCTGGGTAATACAAATGGGAAATAAGAAGATGGCAGATGAATTGAACAATTCATTTGTCTTCATTGTAGGAGAATATAAGGAACATCGCAAATCAGGAAATTGAGGGAAGGGACGAACTAAAAAAAAATTATAGTCACTAAGGGAGTGGCACTGAGCAATGTTAGAGCTACGCGGCAATAGGTCCCTGTCACCTGATAAACTTCATCCTTGGGTTTAAAAGAAAAAGCTACTGCCATGACTCACTGACTAACATAATGGAAAATCAAGCTTCACTACTCCTGAAGTCAGATAAAAGTTAAAGTCTTTTAAAGAAATATGAAAATCCCCAAGCTACCTGATTTTCAGATGTAGCTTGATAGAAAGCATGGATGAGGTTCTGCACTTAACAACAAATCTCATTTATTATAGTCATTAGATTAGCTACGGGTAAACAATTAAATTAAACTAATTAAACTCTACAGGTCAAAATCTGAATCCCTTTTAAACTTCCCCTTAAACACACAGACAGACAAACATAAGCAGCTAAAGAAAAACACATGGGTGGAGCGAAAACTGGGGAGAAATTAGAGTCATGCTTGGTACAAAGTAAGATGGTTGTGGTTATTGAAAATTAATCTCAGTTCCAGTACATCGCTGTAGACGTTCCTCAGAGTAGTGTCTTCAGGCACAACCATCTTCGGCTGCCTCATCAATGACCTTCCCTCCGATATTAGATTCGGAAGTCAAGATGTTCACTGATGATTGCACAATGTTCAGAAACATTCACGACTCATACTGAAACAGTCCATGTCCGAATACTGTAAGACCTGGACAATATCCAGGCTTGGGCTGAAAAATAGTAAGTAATATTTGCACACCACAAATGCAAGGCAATAACCAAAATGAGTAGGACACTTCTATCAGAGCTCCTCTGCTTTGCCTGTTCTTTTCGTTTCTTTTTCCTTTTCTTCTTCTCTCCCCTCAGCACAGGAAGTGAATATTGGTGCAGTGGCAGGCACCGACAGCAAGTCCTTGGTGCAGCAAGCCCTGGAGCAGAGCGTGGTCTGCAAGCCCAGAACACTGCAAGCAGTGAGCCCTGGAGCAGCATCTGGGCTACGGGCCCTGGACTTGCCATGAGCGCTGGAACAGCACGAGCAGTGAGCCCTGGTACACTGCATTGGCTACGAGCCCTGGAACAGCACAAGCATCAAGTTTTGGTGTAGCACTTGGGCTGTGAGCCCTGGAGCAGCATGAGGGCTATGAGCCACAGTACAGCACGAGCAGCGAACCCTGGTACAGTATGTGGGCTGCAAGCCCCAGAGCAACACATGTGCAGAAGCGAGTTCCAGGTGGAGACTGGCGCAGAGGAGGCAGCCCTAGCATTTACCTTGGAACAGCTGAGTGTCGGTACAGAGCAGTCTGGGGCTTAGAGCAGAGCGGTGATGCCTGTTGGACTGGGGTCTGGCGCGGGCAGTCAGACCATGTGTGGAGGCTCTTTGCTGAGCTGCTACACTGTAATGTCTATCTGAAATTTCTTATGCTAATGATAACCCTTTAATGTTGTTCTATTTTTAACTTATTTTTCAACTCTGTAAGTAATGCAACTACTTTTATTCCTCTATTGTCTCCAAGAATTTTACCTAGGTACTTGTCCCTAAGATGTTGCCAGAAGTAGGCAGACATTGTAAAAGCTTTTCACTGTACTCCAACAATGACAATAAAAGGACATTGCTCTCCAACAGATTCTAATCATCTTGCCTTGACATTCAATGGCAGTATCATTGCTGAATTTCCCCCATTATCAAAATGCTGGGGTTAATATTGTCTGGAAATTGAACTGGATTAACCAATGAAGTCAAGGACTTAAATGCATAGCTCAAAAATGCTGTGAGTGAAATGTGTATTAATTAATGCAAAACTGGCAATGGCTACTGGGGTAGAAGGAAGAAGTTCTTTTGCAAAGATCTTCTCTTGAACCATGTTGGTTTCAATGTCCTGGCAAATTGAATAAGTAGGGCTAAAGAGAGGACTTTAAAATGATTAGATGTTGGGAGGGTTTGGAAATGGGGAAAATAAAAGCTTATAAAGAATATAACAGTATCAAAGAGCAGCTATTTGTATAATGATACCCACAGTGGGGCAGGAAACAACAGTGTACAAACTTAGAAAAATGGCAATAAGTAAAATGAAAGCGGGAAAGTTGAGTGAAACAGGGGAAAATGATAAACAGACAAAGCTAATAGCTCATTATTTGGATGCATATAGTTTTTGGACAAAGTCGATGAATTAACAGTGCAAATGAAAGTTACTGGGTATGATTTTATAATTATTCCAGGGGCATGATTACAAGGAGGAGCTGGAACTAAATATTCAGGAAATGTGACTTTTCAAAAGGATGGGCAGGAAGGAAAGGGTGGTGGGGTAGCTTTGTTCATACCATCTGAAATAAATACTCTAGCAAGAAATGGTCTTTGATTGGAGATACAGAATAGGGTGGAAGAAAGAAACTGAAGGCATCTAATAAGGTACCACACATTAGGCTACTTATTTAGTTAAGAGCCTGCAACATTGGGTGCGGTCTCTCAGCATGAATTCTCAATGTCACTCCTCACTCCTCACTCTTCAGGTTAAACCATGACTAATCATCTCCCTTTCATGAGGGAGTAGACTATAGTATGGTAGCTCTATGGCAACTTTACCTTTATCTTTTATCAGCATGATTAGAGGATTGGCTAATATATAGAAGACAGGGAGTTAGGATAAGGGGGCATTTTCAGGGTGGCAAACTGTAGCTAGAGTGCCACAGGGATCAGTACCAGGGTGACAATTAGTTATAATATATATTAATGGCTTGGATGAAGAAAGTGGATGTTTTGTGGCTAAATTGTTAAGGGTCTGTAGAGGGAAGTAAATAGGCCAAGCAAGTGGGCAAACATTTGGCAGAAAAAATAAAATCTGGAAAAAATTAGAGATTTTACACCTTCGCAGTAATAGTAGAGGAGTTGAATATTATTTAAAACTACAAAAAGGTGGAGCACAGAGTTTTGTGGAGATCAATGTGCACAAACCACAAAAAGCTAGCATACCAATTCAGCATATATTTGGAAAGGAAAGTGGAAAGTTGCTCTCTATTTCAAAGAGAATGCAGCATTAAAATATGGAAGTCTTCATAAAACTATATAAGGCATTCATTCTACAGTAATTAGGTCACTTTTGGAATATTGTGTGCAATTTTGGTCTCCCTCCTATAGGAAGGATGTTGTGAAACTTGAAAGGTTTCAGAAAAGATTTACAAGGATGTTGTCAGAGTTGGAGGCTTTGATCAATATAGAGAGGCTGAAAAGGCTGGGACTGTTTTCCCTGGAGCATCAAAAGCTGAGGGGTGACCTTATAGAGGTTTATAAAATCATGATGGGTATGGATAAGGTAAATAGACAAGGTCTTTTCCCTGGGGTGGGGGAGTCCAGAACTAGAGGACATAGGTTTAAGGTGAGAGGGGAAAGATATAAAATGGACTTAAGGGACAACTTTCTTCAAACAGAGGGTGGTGCATGTATGGAATGAGTTGCCAGAGGAAGCAGTGGAGGCTGGCTAGAGAGATATGGATTCTGGATCAGTGGTGCTGGAAGAGCACAGCAGTTCAGGCAGCATCCAATGAGCAGCGAAATCGACGTTTCGGGCAAAAGCCCTTCATTTTACCTAGAGAGATATGGGCCAAGTGCTGGCCAATAGGACTAGATTAAGTTAAGATATCTGCTCAGCATGGACAAGTTGGACTGAAGGATCTGTTTCCGTGCTCAACATCTCCATGACTCTAGAACCACATCTGAGCCCCTTATCTACGAAGAGATATTTTGGAATTGAAGATGGTCAGAGAAGGTTTACTAGGTTGATGCTGGGTATTGAGGGATTATTTTATGAGAAGTTGAGTAGATTAGGTCTGTACCCATTGGCATTTGGGAGAATAGAGCCAACCTTATTAAGCATATGAGATTATTTAAAGGACTTGACAGGGTATATGCGGAGAGGTTGGTTCCCCTTGTGGGAGAGTTTAGGACCAGAGGTCATGATCTTATAATAATAGGTTGCCTGGTTAGGACAGAGATGAGGAGGAAGTTCTTCTCTCAGAGGATAAGGAATTGATGGCATTCTTTACCACAGAAGACTGTTGAGGCTGTATCGGTAAGTATACTCAAGGCTGAGATAGACATTTTAATGTCAGGGAATGGTGATGGGTACGGTTATGGTGAAAAGGCAGCAAAAGTGGAGTTGAGGCTCCTGGATCTCATTGAATGGTACAGCAGACTCAATGGGCTAAATTTCTGCTCCTCCATCTTATGGTCTTACAGTGTTGCAAATCCTGTCCCAACAATGAAAAGCATCACTACTCTGTTGCATTAAACTATTTTTGTTGTTCAATGGGCTACAGACAATTAATATTTGACAGCTCATATTGATGTACAATCTCCAACTTGATTTGATATGGTTTGTAGTATTGGTTTAATCACTTTCTTAGTTTTACTGTAGATCCCAGTATAGTCAAATTGATTTAAATCAATTACATTGTAAGTGTAATTACAAAAGTAAGTGAACCTCTCACACTCTGCAAGGGATCAAACTGGAAAAATTGCTATGCCTCTATGCTATTGCTATGTTTCAAAAGGAAATGTGGAATTTTGACTGCCACAGACTCTACTATGGGAGAGTTAAATACTCAAAACAGGATTAGCAAAATCTTTAAAGAAACTTGGGATGTAGACAGGGCCTCACTGATTAATTACTGGGCAGCAAATCCAAACCAATTGGATGAGATATACTTTTGATATGATTAGCCTGACAGAACAAGGGGAAGGAGCACACTGTCATTGTGTTGATGGAGTATAATTTCCTTGCTTCATTAATGTTAGTGAGAGGTTGACATGAATAATAACTCCCATTAGTTTCATTGCGTAGAGTAACTTTAACTCCTTATCAAATGTTGTTACTGTGGAATATAGGATATTGTTGGTCGGGGGAATTAGAATTGAGAATATTATTTCTGGATCTCTAGCTGATGAAACTTCAGAGTTTGTCTGTACAATTACTGCACAAGGACAGTGTGCCTGGCCAGAATTTGCCTGTTAAAATGGTTTCTCGTGCACCTATCAAATCCACCTATTCAGAGATGTTATTACTTACCTCTGGAGCAAATGGAACTTTAAGCCAGGCCACCTTGTTCAGAGATAGGGACATCACCATTGCTCATCAAGAACCTTCTAAGATTTTGACTTTTTTTTAAATTGAAGAAAATGTAAAACATCTGAAAAGAGTTAACAAACAAATTAGTCCTACACAATCTTCCAATTATTTCAAACTAACCTATCCAGAAATGTTGTGGGCCCTTTCCAGTACAGGTGGGATATGAACCCAGACCTCCGATGCAAAGAAATCTTTTCTGATAAATGTGTTCAAAGATATAATTATACACCTCTGAAACGGGTGGAACTTGAACTGTGTCTTCTAGATCAGAGGCCAGAACACTACCACTGTTCCACAAAAGCCCTCCCAATGCAAGGTTTTGACTGTTAATAGCTAATTTTACTATGACCACATCATCAGGATTCAGTGTCTTGATTAAGCCAACCTACTGGTTGTGAACACTGACTGGCAAAGGTGACTGTCAAAGTTGGGTATGAATTTTTTTAATCTTTATTTGCAGTTACCAGAATATCAAGTTCACTGTATTAGTGTCAAGTATAACAGCCTGCACCATTCTATCGTGTGGATTGGATCAGATTCTCATTAACTCTGGGTTTTATAAAGTGTTTAAACTGTTGAAGGATTGTGACAAGGGAAAGACTATTTACAGTGGTTAAAGATTCAATGACAAGAGATTATCAATTTAAAATTATTCCAGTGACAGTGAGGTGAGGAGATATGTCCTTACACAGTTTCTAGAATATGGATTGTGTTAAGAAAGAATATGGTTGCGACCTTGCAATTCTTGTGTGTTGGTCTGTGTCTAAGGTAGCAGTTAAAGAGAACAGAACAATTTCTATTTATTTTTATTAATCTCCCTTTTGAATGGATCTAGAGTTTATTTCTGTACTTTTCCTCTCCAAGGCATTGCTTGTTAGTCTAGCAGGTAATTGGTTTGGTCATGGTTAACACAAATATTAAATATTTGGAACTTCAAGTTAAAATCTCCTGTTTTGAAACAAACACACAAAACTGGTCACAGCAGTCATTTTCTACCTTGAGCTGAAGTGTTCAATATAAACACTTCTTTGAAATAGCAATGCAGACTGATAACCTTGGATAAGTCTTCTAACTTAAGAGGTAAATCAGGAGGGCAAAAAGGGGACATGGGATAGCTTTAGCAATTAGGGTTAAGGAGAATCCGAAGGGTTTTTACAAATACATGAAGGACAAAAGGGAACTAGGGAGAGAATAGACCCCCTCAAAGATCTGCAAGGCAGCATTTGTGCGGAGCCACAGGAGATGGGGGAGTTACTAAACGGTATTTTGCATCAGTGTTTATTGTGGAAAAAGACATGGAAGATACAGAATGTAAGGAAATCAATGGTGACGTCTTTAAAATGTCCATATTACAGAAGAGGAAGTGCTGGATATCTTGGAACTACATAAAAGTGGATAAATCCCCAGGACCTCATCAGGTGTACCCTAGAACTCTGTGGGAAGCTAGGGAAGTGATTGCTGGGCCTCTTACTGAGATATTTGTATCATTTGATAGTCACAGGTGAGGTGCCGGAAGGCTGAAGTTTGGCTGATGTGATGCCACTATTTAAGAAAGATGGTAAGGACAAGCCAGTGAACTATAGACCAGTGAGCCTAATGTCGGTTGTGGGCAAGTTGTTGGAGGGAATCCTGAGCGACAGGATGTACATGTATTTGGAAAGGCATGGACTAATTAGGGATAGTCAACATGACTATGCGTGGGAAATCGTGTCTCACAAATTTGATTGAGTTCTTTGAAGAAGTAACAAAGTGGGTTGATGAGGACAGAGTAGTAGATGTGATCTATATGGACTTCAGTAAGGCTTTCGACAAGGTTCCCAATGGGAGACTGATTAGTAAGGTTAAATCTTATGGAATACAGGGAGAATTAGCCATTTGGATACAGAACTGGATCAAAGGTAGAAGACAGAGGGTGGTTGTAGAGGGTTATTTTTCAGACTGGTGGCCTGTGACCAGTGGAGTGCCACAAGAATCGGTCCACTACTTTTCATCATTTATATAAATGATTTGGATATGAATATATGAGGTACAGTTAGTAAGTTTACAGATGACACTAAAATTGGAGGCGGAGGTTATCTTGGATTACAACAGGATCTTGATGAGATGAGCCAATGGGCTGAGGAGTGGCAGATGAAGTTTAATTTAGATAAATGTGAGGTGTTGTATTTTGGGAGAGCAAATCTTGGCAGGACTTATATACTTAATGGTGAGGTCCTAAAGAGTGCTGCTGAACAAAGAGATGTTGGAGTGTAGGTTTCATAGCTCCTTGAAAGTGGAATCACAGGTAAATGGGATAGTGAAGGCGTTTGGTATGCTTTCCTTTATTGGTCAGAGTATTGAGTACAGGAGTTGGGAGGTCATGTTGAGGCTGTACAGGACTTTGGTTAGGCAATGTTTGGAATATTGTGTGCAATTCTGGGCTGCTTCCTATCGGAAAGATGTTGTGAAACTTGAAAGGGTTCAGAAAAGATTTACAAGGATGTTCCCAGGGTTGGAGATTTGAGCTAAAGGGAGAGGTTAAAGAGGCTAGGGCTGTTTTCCCTGGAGCATTGGAGGCTGAGGGGTGACCTTATAGAGGTATATAAAATCATGATGGGCATGGATAGGGTAAATAGACAAGGTCTTCTCCCTGGGGTGGGGGAGTCTAGAGCTCGAGGGCATAGGTTTAGGGTGAAAGGGAAAAAGATATAAAAATGACCTAAGGGGCAACGTTTTCACTCAGGATGGTGCGTGTGTGGAATGGGCTATCAGAGGAAGTGGTGGAGGGAGTACAATTGCAACATTTAAAAGGCATCTGGATGGGTATATGAATAGGAAGAGTTTGGAGGGATATGGGCCCAGTGCTGGCAAGTGGGACTAGATTGGGTTGGGACATCTGGTCGGCATGGATGAATTAGATGGAAGGGTCTGTTTCCATGCTGTACATCTCTCTGACGCTATAACTTGGTTGTGTTCTAAATACAACTTATTTGTTTTGTAACATCATTTATCAACGGAAGCTTACTGTTTCTGGTCTACAAACTCTAATTTGTATAGTTCTAATAGAAACACTAAGTGGGTGGTATTATTATCAGGGGAGTAAGTGAGGACTGCAGATGCTGGAGATCAGAGCCGAAAATGTGTTGCTGGAAAAGCGCAGCAAGTCAGGCAGCATCCAAGGAGCAGGAGAATCGACATTTCGGGCATGAGCCCTTCTTCAGGAATGAGGAAAGTGTGTCCAACAAGCTATGATAAAAGGTAGGGAGGAGGGACTTAGGGGAAGTGCATTGGAAATGCATTAGGTGGAAGGAGGTCAAGGTGAGGGTGAAAGACCGGAGTGGGTGTTATCAGACTTAGAAAAGCTTCTTGTATTTCTATAATTCATTTACTGTTCTTATGACATCCCAAAATATTTCACAGACCACGATGAGTTCATTTTGAAGTATAGTAACTATTGATGGAAAACCATTTGTACCCGAATTCCTACAAATTGCTGTGAAGTAAGTGACAATATAGTTGACATTGGTTCAGTGATAAATATTGGCTTGGACATTGGGCAGAACCTTCTTAGTCTTATTTGAAGTAGCAGCCATGGGAGCTTTTATGTCTAGTTTAAAGGGCAGACAAGGCGTTGGTTTAATATTTCACCAGAAAGCAGGCACTCTGTCAGTCATGATGAAACATTCAAATCTCCAGAGTGGGGCTTGAACTTACCAGTGTTCAAATTCACAGTTGAAGTGCTGTCCAATGAACGACAGTTGATATTTGGTTATACTCTATTTATTGAATATATCTTTTTCCAATTGCTTACAATATTTCACTGCTAAAATATGTTCACAGTGTTAATCACTACACATCTAATTTCCCATTTAAATCTAACACATATAGGCTCTTTGTTTGATCTCAAAGAACATTAGAAGCATGCATGATTTGTTTTGTTTCTGAGTGCATTTAATTGTTAAATGTATGGTCAAATAGACTAGTAAAATTTACAAAGGAACTTTTTTTTTAATCTTGTGCTTTTCTGAGATCCGATCCAATCATAGGATTTGTTAGATAAGTATAATGGGTTTATTACGATTTAATTACATTTCTTCAAAATAGCTGCAATTTATTTTGAATGAACAAAGAACTTTTTAGAGGTTTATAAAATCATGATGGGCGTGGATAAAGTGAATAGCCAAGGTCTTTTTCCTCAGGTGGGGGTTTCTAAAACTAGAGGGCATAGGTTTAAGGTGAGAGGTGAAATATTTAAAAAGGATATGAGGGGTAAATTTTTCAAGGAGAGGATGCTGCATATATGGAACTAGCAGCCAAAGGAAGTTGTGGAGGCTGGTACAATTACAGCATTTAAAAGGCATCTGGGTGGGCATATGAAGAGGTTGGGTTTATAGGGTTGTGGGCCAAATGTTGGCAAGTGGACTAGGTCAGATTGAGATGTCTGGTCTGCACAGTTGAGTTGGATGGAAGGGTCTGACTATGTCAGATGTTGGGTGGAGTGTATCTGAAATAACTCCACAAAGGTCAGTATCCCATCACCAAGTGACATGCATTTATACATGTAAAGTACTTGACACTGGTTTGGCTTCCTCAGAGTGAACAGAACTTTTGACACTCCTGTTTATGTCTATCAGGCAGGCTCCCTGATTGGACCAGATTAACAATCCCAATCAGGGAACTCATATTCTATAAGGTCCACCTGGTTGACCTTGTCACAATCACCACAATATCCAGCGTATGCCATTCTGGGGAATGTGTGCTGAATAAGTTGATGAACAATAAGGCAAACTGGGTTTGTGTTAAAATGGTCAAACAGATGGCAATTCTCTTACATCATGCAGATGGCATCATTGGTATTATGTAAGGAGCTCTAGTGATCTTGTTCACCATTTGACAAATGTCCTTATCACACATTTCCAAAGATATCCCAATGTTAAATCTGAAGCAGCAAAAGGGGCACTCCGTGCAAAGGTTAGCTGTGAAGTATGTTAGAAATAAGTCATACTCCTGTTGTCAAGGTATCAATTATCTTAAAATGGAGTCCATCAGGCTTGTGGAGAAATCAATTGAGTTTGCTATGTTGGAGAGGTTACTGTATAGGCTCCTGACATTGACAGCCAGAGATGTAATCAGGTTAATTTGCTGTCGGACTCATACAGGAAGCACACTTTCATTGCACTGTGTTTTGTTTTCCTGACAGATAATTTGGAAAGGATCTGAGAAATTCTAAGTGTACTGGCGGCAAAGGTTCCCAAGTATCTGTCACTAATCAGTAAGGCATGGCCTCATCATGTGATAAAGACATCAATGGTTCTGTAAAGCTACTCATGTGTGAACACAAGATTGGACAACCCATAGCTGCTTGCGATTCAATCAGTAGGAAATCGCTTGAAGGACATTTGGGCTAATCTGCCAACTGAAAGAAAAACTTATTAACTCTTGTTTCCCTTTTGACTGTACAGCTGAAGGCTCCTCACTTAAAACAAAATGCTGGGGTTTTGATTTACACTTTGACATATTAATCCCCTAGGTTTTGTTGCCATGGAAATGCAGCACTGTGATGTCTAGTAGCTAGGGTGAAAGGTCTTCTTGTTCAAATGAACAACTCATTAACATACATCAAGGAAGAGCTAGTGCTCAATGTCATGCAATTCAACATGAAATAATTACCTGCTGCAAGAGAACCCACTGAAAGGTGTTTTCTAAATAAAATAGCATGTGCTTAGACAGTCAAAAACATATATTCCAATTTAACAAAACATTATTTTGGGGGCAAATGAAATTTTGGTTAAAGTTCTGAAAAGTATGTTCCTTTGATAATTAAACAGTTTATTTTCTTGATTGTTGTGATTACAAAGGACAGTCCTGACCTTCACTTTCCCTCCTATGAGTAAGTCTAAACTCAGTTTCTCGATAGCTATTGATATCGGTCTGTATGTCGGACAAATGCACTTAGCATTTCTACAGCATTGGAACTTCTGACAAAATTTGTTCCCATTTCAGAATGGTTAGAACACATCTCCCACTTTGATGCCTAATCCTGATACAACAATGTGGGGACATTCAAAATCAAGGCCACTGTGCCAGATTAATCAAAGTCAACCTTGTGTTTAGAATGTGCAAACCAACCACTCTGTCCAAGTGCCTCCCGCAACACCCAAAAAGATGGTTTCGAGAAGGATATTTGAGAAAATTTTGCTAACGGTTTAGGAAAGTAACTACCTTTTAAGTAGGAGATTTTGCACCAAAGATAATGAGGACAGTGCTGACCCTTGGGATATCTGAACTGTGGCATTTCCTGATGTTTGTGACTTATCTAGATCTTAGTGTGCAGGAGACAATTTCAATTTTTGGAGATGATGCAAAATTTTGGAAGACTGTAAATGTGAGGTAGAAAGTTTCGAACTTCAAAAAGAAATAGATACGTTCCTGAAGTAAGTGGATAGATGGCCAGTAATGAAGTTTAATGTGGACAAGTGGGAGGTAATGCATTTTGGTAAAAAGAATATGGAGGGACAGTACAAAATAGCGGACTCTATTCTACAGTGTATGCAGGAGCAGAGAAATTGGATGTTTGTGTAAATACATTGAAAGAGAGAGCTTTTAATGAAGAATACTGTATTTGAGTGTTCATAAAAAGGTGCACTAAGTACAAGAGCAAAGGGATTAATGAACTTATGTGAACACTAATTAGATTTCAAATGGAGTATTTTGTATCGTTCTGGTGTTACAGGAAGGATATGAATGTATTGGCGATTGTATGGAAAAGGTTTGTGGTTGGCTCCAGGAATTAGACATTACAGTTATGAAGATAGATTTGCAAAGTTGGGACTGTTTCCCCTGGAGAGGAAAAGGCAAGAGGACATTTTGTAGATGTTTTCAAACTCATGAGGCAGATAGATAGGACAAAACTGTTCCAACTCAAATAGATGGAGAACCAGAATACGGTTTCAAAAGGTTTGCGAAAATGCAAATGCAAGCGGAGAAAAAAATACTCCCAAACAGCAAATAGTCAGGGGACACTGGGATGCACTGCCTGGAAATGTAGTGGAGGCATGTTCACTTGATGCATTCAAGAGGACATATTCTTTTTAATAATGTGCTGGATTACATGGAAAAGGCAGGAGATTGGGACTAAGTTAAAATGTTTACACATCAAGTACAGACATGATGGGCTGAAAGGCTTCCTTCCACACTAAGAATTTTGTGATTCTGTGGGGGGATAATATGGTAATATGGCTAACATTCCAGTGCAGTACAGAGGCGCTGCTGCATTGTGTGTGTGAGTGAGAGAGAGAGAGAGAGAGAGAGAGAGTCGAAGAGTGTTACATTGCTGGAGGAGATGGTGGGATAGTGGTAATTTCAGTGGACTCACAAACCAGAGGAGAAAGTGAGGTCTGCAGATGCTGGAGTATCAGAGCTGATGAAGGGCTTATGCCCAAAACGTCGAATTTCCTGTTCCTTGGATGCTGTCTGACCTGCTGCGCTTTTCCAGCAACACATTTTCAGCTCACAAACCAGAGGCCCAAGCTAATGTTTCTGGGACATTGTCCGAGGATTACACTTAGGCTGTTGACAGGCAATTACTTCTGTACTATAACTGTTCTTCAGGATAGTGTCGTCAGGCCCAACCATCTTCAACTGCCTTGTCCATGACTTTCCCTCCATCATAAGGTGAGAGATGGAGATGTTCATTTTATGATGATTGCACAATGTTTGTGACTTCTCAGATATTGAAGCAATCCATGTCCAAATGCAGCAAGACCTGGACAGTAGCCTGGTTTGATCTGACAAATGGTAAGTAAAGTTTGCAACACAGAAGCATCAGGCAATGACCATCTCCAACAGGAGACAATCTAACTATCACACCTTGACATTCAATGGCTTTACCATCACAGAATCTACCACTTTGAACATCCTGGAGGCTTACGATTGTCCGGAAACTCACTGGACTAGACATATGAGTACTGTTGCTACAAGAGCAGGTCAAAGGCTAGAACTCCTGCAGCAAGTAACACCCCTCCTGCCTCCCAAAAGCTTGTTCACCATCTGCAAGGCACAAGTCAGGACTGTGATAGAATACTCCTCATTTCTTGGATGAGTGTAATTCCAATAACACTCAAGAAGCTTGATATCATTCTGCACAAAGTAGCCCACTTGACTGGCATCACATCCACAAATGTTCACTTCCTCTACCACTGACACTCTATAGCAGTCGTGTGCACCAACTAAAAGACACCTTATAGAAGTTCAACCAGGCTCCTTAGACAGCACCTTCCAAAACCAAGGGCAGCAGATGTAATGGAAACCCACAACGTGCCAACTCTCCTTCAAGTATCACCATCCTGACTTGGAAGTATATTGCTGTTCCTTCAGTATTTATAGGTCAAAATCATAAAAGTCAATCCTTAATGATGATATAGGCCTACTTAAGGCAAATGAACTGCAGCAGCTTAAGAAATCAGCTCACCACACCTTCTCAAGGGCAACTACGGAAAGGCAATAAGTTGTTGGTCTAGCCGACAGCACTCACATCCCATGAGTAAATAACAAAATGAAGGTACCCCAAGTATGTACTGAACATCAACAACCTCTACTAATTATAACTATACCTCAGGTCCCAGTTTCATGACAGTGATATTTACGACAGAGATTCTAACACTTATGTTCATTAGCTAATAAGTGTATAGTTAACCATTTAATCAATAGACATGCATTAAAATCCGACCATGGTATCTGTTGGAATTAAAATGTAATTAATTAAACAAACTACTATCAGTAATGACACATTTTCAATTATCATATAACCCACTATCATTTTCTGTACTGTAGATTTCTGTGACAGGTAAAGACCCTTTGGCCCATTGAGTCTGCACCAGTCAAAAACAACTAGCTAACTGTTCTAATCCCATTTTCCAACACTTTGCCTGTAGCCTTGTATGCCATTGCATCACAAGTGTATACCTAAATATGACAAATGATATGAGGGTTTCTAACTGATCACCCTTACAAGCATTGAGTCCCTGATTCCCACCAACCTCTCTGAGTGAAAAAGATTTTCCTCACATCTCCTCTAAATCTCCTTCACCTTATCTTAAATCTATGACCCGGTCATTGATCTCTCCATCAAGAAGAAATGTTTCTTCACCTCTACCCTGTCTATGTCCCTCATAATTTTATGCATCTTAATCGTGTCCTCCTTCAGTCTCCTCTGCTTCATGGAAAACAATCCTACTCTATCAAATTTTTCTTCATAACTGAAACTTTCCAGCTCAGGCAACATCCTTGTAAATCCCCTCTGTACCGTCTCCAGTTCAATCATATTCCCTCTAGAATATGGATTCCTAATTAACCTTGCTGAAGCCAAAGTAAACTAAGTTGAATGCCTTGCCCTCATCTATACATCTGGTTAGCTCTTTGAAAAATTCTATCAAGTTGTCAGACATGATAACTTGTGTGAGGCACCAATTGGTCATAAATTCTGTAGCAACGAAACTTCCTGACCCAGAGATGAGTTAACCCTCTTTATGCCATAATCATTTATCAACCCTTTTCTGTGTGTATTTCCCATTGCCTGAATTTGATATAGAACCATCCAGTTCACGAAAACATACTGATCAATTTCTTCCTCTCCACAGTACTCTTGCACTGATACTTAACCACTTGCCCAGTTTTATTACCTAAAATTAAGCTCAGACCTGATCTGCTTACATGTGACTTTGTACCCACATCAATGTAATTGACTCTTAATGCCCTCTGAAATAGTCTAGCATGCCGATCAATCATATCAAACTGCTTTAAAAAAAGTCATTGGAGAATGAATGTGGATGGACCTGGTATTGACTTAGGTCTTGGAAACAATAATGGCACACCCACCCATGTCGACCCAAAAAGGACTTCCTTACTAACAGCTAGAGGCTTATGCCAAGCTTAGAAGAGTGCTCCCATACATTAAAGCAACAGTCTGGCAATTATGCCACAGAATCATATTTGACAGATAATGTTCCAGAGACCACCATCATCATTCCCAGGTGTTTCCTCAGGAAGGGCAGACCCAACAGAGCTGACAACACAGCGATATACAGCTAAGAGGAGGTCCTAGGTAGTTTGCAACATTAATTCCAGATTCTATTTCATCTTATGGCACAAATTCAACTATGGATAAGGAAACCTTTCCATGGTTACCATCTACGTCCCCTTTTCCACAATCAGACAATGAATCAATATATGAATAATTCTCTGCCCCTTTCTCATTTACAGAAATAGAATTAGTTTAAACTTAGGTCAGGACTGCCTGGTTCCTTGGAACACCTGCAATTTAGACATCTTTGTGGAATCTGCACTGAGTGAAAATCTGGGCTACTATTTTCAGACAAGATATTGATCCAAGGGTGCCTCTTGGGTGAATGTAAAAGATCCCATATTTGAAGAAGAGCAGGAGCAATTTCACTGGCGTCCTAATCAATATTTATTGATTAAAACAGATAATCTGGTCACTACTTCACTGCTTGCTGTGTGGAGCTTCATTGGAGCTGGCTGTGTGCAAATTGGCTGTTGCATCTCCTACATTTCAACTGAAACTACAATGCTAAAGTAATTTCATTGGCTGTGGAATCCTTTAGGGCATTCAGAGGTGGAGAAAGGTGCTATAGAAATGCAAGTTTCCCTTTTTTTCCTTAATTTGGATCATGGTTCTATGTCAAGTTCAGGCAATGGGAAAGACACACAGAAAAGGGTTGATAAATGATTATGGCATAAAGAGGGTTAATTCATCTCTGGGTCAGGAAGTTTCATTGCTACAGAGTTTATGACCAATTGGTGCCCTCACACAGAGAAACATGACTGCTTTGACTCTCTGCTGAAAGCTCACTTACTCTGCTCTAATTCCATTTCCTATATTCTAATGAGCTCTTCCACATGATTAAACCAATTTTCCTCACTTGCCGTCATATGATGGGCTCATGCCACTCAGCATGGCTAGACCTTTGATCACAAGACAAATTCTTTCAGCTGAATATAAAACTCCCCTGACTGCATTTAATGCTTACGCACTGGAACATTCCTAAATGGGAATCATTTCATTTCATTTTATAAAGCCAATTCCTTGGTCAATATATTCCTCATTTCTTCACATTTTTAAATCCTCCATGTGCTTCAGCCCATTTGGCTACAGTAATGATTAGACTACTTGATTGTCAGTGCTACCCTTTAGCCACAGTTATCACCCACAAAAACTTTGGCCAGGTCTCCTGGATGGAAATTGGGTAGGGTGTTGGAATTCTGTCTCCTTCCCTAACTCTAAGCAAGGGACACGGAGACCAATTACTCATCATTGTCCCTTCAAAGTGATGTGACACTCCTCATGACTTTGCTATTGAGAGAATGAAATATTATGTTGTGATATGTGATTAAGGTGTACAACGTGGTTATCATTACCACTATCTTAAAATAAAGGCAGGTGGATTTGGTCAGTTCTATGAAGGTAATATGTTTTAAAAAGGTCAGAAATTAATTTAGAACAGTGATCTAAGTCCATAATTTCCAAGAATTTATGTCATCCACTCAAATGCCTGGCGGGCCCTTGTATCATTAATGGACAGAATATTTATACTGCTGAGTTTACAATAGACCAGAGGCCATTTGCTTTAGACTTCAGTTTGGAAGAAACAGAAGTTTATTTCAGAGAGGGAGAAGTCTCCTGCTAGCAGGTGGATCAAGTAGTCAAATTCACTAGTCGCTCTTTTCAAAGTAGTTTCAGTTTGTTGATATGGAAAAGAGATTAAGTCATCACAAGTGAAAACTGTTCACACCATTATACTTGTAAAAGACTGATAAGACTTGCACAGCAGTCCAATGAAAATAAACTAGTAAGAGTCAATTAATGTATGAAATGACAGAATTGTAAAAGGAGCGATATTGTCTCTGGGATTGAGTTTTGTAAAAGGATATAATGTTAGGAACCTTTTGAAACAGTTAAGCTATGTTTATTTTCCTTTCCTCTTTGTTTAATAAAGTTACATTTTGCTGTTAAGGAATAACTTGAACTTTGTGTGTGTGTGTATTTTGAAATACTAACTACCACAGAAGCTAAATGCAAAAATAAAACATGATCAATCAAGCCAGGCTTCATTCTGGAATCAGACCTGCTCAGCAATACCATCAACTGGGATCATAACAGATCAATAAACCCTTTGCTCTGAAGTCACATTCTTCTAACATTAGTACTGACTAGGCAGAAATCTTCACTGTCAGTCTGGAAACTACCCACAGCAGTCATATTCTTACATCATGCACCCTCCATAACCAACCCCTATGCACTCTGACCAAAATGGCCCCTGATCTGGTATTGCATTGATTTTAACATTCCTGTCCCTTGTTTTCAGATGTCTGCATGACCGCACCTTCACTAGCTCAATAATTTCATCCAGTCTTGTAAATATTTGTGCTGCTCTAATTCCAGCAACTTAAACATCCCGAACTCTGTCATTCCACCAGTAGCAGATATGCCTTCAAGTGCCAATACTCTGAGCTCTAGGATTCCCTCCCTAAACCTTTATCCTGCCACCTACCTCTCCAATTTTAAGAAGCTCTGTAAAATCTACCCCTGCTGATCAAGCCTTTGTCTTAACAATTAATGCAAGTTTTTCCAGCATATCATGGAGTAAACAGTTCATAGAACCTGACTAGTGCTGAAAAGAGAAACAGGTTGCTGATGTCTTACATCAGCAGGACAAACGTAAAAGTGACAAACTTCTGATGTTACATGAGAAAAAGGGTTAGTTGGCAAGTTAAATAATTAGTTGAGGCAGAACGGCGTGGGGAAAGCAATACATGGAGCACTGGAGACTTCCCAGGCTCCCACATAATTCAAATAAGATAGAAGGCTGGAACATATTCTTTTTGTTTATCGAGAACCAGTCCCTGCCTTTGAACATATGTTGCTTCAAGCAAACAAAAATGAGCCATGTTGAGCTCAACTGATTAACAACCAATTTAAGATAACATTGCTATTAACGGTTTAGGGAGGGAATCAGGACTGTTCAGTAAATGCTGTCTAATTTGCCACCTGTGTATATTTTAATCATTGTGCAGAAATACTTTTTTCTCCTACTCTATACTTTTCTGATTCAAGAACAATAATTGCTGCCTTGCCAGAAATATCCACATTTATGAACAAACTTTTAAAAATTAAATGAATGGGGATGCAGATATTATTTCTAAAAATCTTGAATATTGAAAACAAACATTTTTCCCCATGAGTTCCCTTTATCATGTAATTTTTAAAATTAAAAACTAGGGCCTAAAGGTAAAGGATTTTAAATTAATCTCTCCAACTGTTGGATCAGTAACTGAGACTAATGATAGGGAAGATAATTGATCTGATGAGGGATAACTAAGGAAAGGACCAAGGAAGCATTTATCACTGATTTTACCTGTGTAGCAACCTTTAACACAGCTCATTTTCCCTGGTTACATAACCCACACCTGCTAGATAATCTACTAGCCTGCCTGTGACTTGGTAACATATACCTGGTTGTTATAAGTGCAAAGTCAAGGATTTTGTTTTATTAATGTTCTGGGTCAAACTCCCGGAACTTCCTCCCTAGCAGCTTTGTGGGTGTATCTATATCCAAGGATTTCAATGGTTCATGAAGGCAGTTCACTATCACCACCTTCTCAAGCGTGATAATTGCTGGAGGAGCCAGAAACACTCTTGAACAATTATGAACAATTTTTTTAATGAAACAAATGACTAGCAGATATTATTTCTGGAAAGTTTAAAACAGAAACATTTTTCACACATTTCTCTCTTTATTACATAATTGTTAATTGAGTCAGTTCCAATCAGATATAGCATGGAGGACAAGGACAGCCTTCTCTTAGTTAACCAGGGATCATTTGGTTTGATGCAGGCATGATGCAGGCAAGCTGTCTCTATGTTTTTTGGTTTCTTAACTTCATCAGAGTCCCAGGGCTAGAGTCCATTAAAGAACATGCAAACCCGAGCAGCTCGCTGCTCCCATTCGACAGTCTCAAAATGTCTAGACGATGACTTCATTTCACTTCAAGGATAAACCCTGTGAAAACAGGCAAAGGACATGCAAATCTATCACAGTGATGTACTTCAAACTGTAAACTTTATAATCCTGATTACAATCCACATTCTACTGTTTAACTGAGATTATGGTGTCTGTGTCTGTAATGTTCCAGGACTTGCTGCTGTGCAACTCCGAGTTGTTACTTTCAGCACCTCTGTGAGTCTGATGAGTGTGGCAGTCATTCAGCAGCTCAGTTTCTTGTTAACGACTAGTACTGAAGTTAGCTTTCAATTCCCAGTTTATTATTATTGGAAATCTGAGCTCAGAGTGCTGATAGCCACATGCCCATACTATTTTCAGTATTTACATGCAGACATATTTTCTGAAGCAGTTTGTGAGAGTTTGAAAGCTGGATTTGACCTTTGATCTATTAACAAGATATTTTTGCTGAACCTGGGCTTATGGAAGCTATTCCTGTATTAACAAATCCAAGGTCACAAGTTCAATCCAATTCTGTTACTATACGAAACTTGTTTTGTTAATCTGAACAAAAAATGGAAAAGTGATGCTCCTCAGTGAACTAAACGTGCCATCCTTAACCAGTTGAGGATGACATACCATTCCACTTCCACACTATCTTCTTGATGCTTAATGAAAATGGGTAATATATGTAGACTTTCCAATGCCACCCAATCCCAAGAACAAAGAAATAGAAAAAGACTGGAACAGAGGGAGAAGTGAGCTGCCTTGTAGTGCATACTCCATACAACCGAGCACTGCTCAATAGATCTGTGGGCAACTTGAAGGATTTGAGTGTCATCTAAAATTAACAGCCAGTAAAATTAACCAGGATTGAATTCCCAGCCTGTATTGACAGATATTAGACCCCAATTTCAGTCTGATTTTGACCAATTGAAATTTGCATTTACTTCATTTACAAACACAACATAATTAATCACATTTTCTGCAGTATTTGATCAAGTCCTGCTTTCTGGATTGATGCTGGGTAACTGCATCATTCTGACACACAGTTCCAAGTTTCATTTTATCCTTGTTACATGATCAAATAAACAGTTGTTTTAATCTGGATTGAAATTGAAATTAAGGGCAAGATTAGTTCGCATAGAGACTGCATCAACCAGATCATCCTCCTTTACCACTGACTGCTGCCCTGACTGCTCTCCAATTTTTTATTCTGGATAAACCTGTACTCATCCAAAACCCTGCTACCCACAACTTGATTTATACCAAGTCCTGTAAAACCAGTACTCTCACTTTCAAATCCCTCCAAATGTTCACCCCTCTCTAACTCTAATTTCCTCCTGCTAAAAGCCTGCATGATTTCCATGTTCCTCTCATTCAGGCCTCATGAGCATCCCCAGTTTTCACTTCTGTACAACTGGCAGACTTGTCTTCAACTGCTTGGACTCTAAGCTCTGGAGCCCTTTCTCTTTAACCTCCAGGACATCTACTTCTCTCTTGTCCATTAAAATTCTCCTTAAAAATCTACCTCTTCAACCAAACTTTTGACCATTTGTCTTAATGTTTCCTTATGTGATTGGGACTCAAGCTTGATTGATAAATCTCTTGGGATCTTTGAAAGGTGCTATATAAATGCAAATTGCTAATGTAATGCTGTTTCTCATTTTGAATCAGTTTTGGAGGCTAAATTACCTCCTCTTGTTCCGATGTTTGATGTAGTTATTTTCCAAGGACGATGTAAGAGGCATTTGGGGTAGAACACAGTCAGCTTTCTAGAGAGCTTTTGTCCTTAGCTAACTCTGGACACCATTGTTAGGAAATTGAGCCAAAGATCACTCTTTCTTCACATTTGTGTATGAATATTGGATTTGTTCTTGTTATGAAGGAACTATTACTGTCCCAACCCTTTGTGGAAGTAATGAGCAAATTTGACAAAGAATTCTAACAGATTTGTCAAGCATGACCTCCCCTTGATAGAGCTGTACTGACTCAGCCCAATTTTAGCATGTCCTCCCTGACTACTAGTACTTCCACAATATCCTCAACTATCTCCTTCAGTACCTGGTCCATTCTATGTGGGTGATTGATCCACCCTTTCAGCTTCTCCAGCACTTTTACCTTAGAGATGGTCGCTACATTCAGTTCTGCCACGACTCTCTTGGAGTTTTGGTATGCTACTGGTGTCTTCCACTGTAAAGACTGATGCAAAAAATGTATTCAATTCCACTGCCATCTCTTTATTTCCTATTACTAGTTCTCCAGCCTCATTTTCCAGTGGTCCAATGTCCACTCTTGCCTTTCTCTTAACTTTAATGTATGTAAAAATCTCTTGCAATCTTTTATATTACTAGTTAGCTTAACTTCACATTTCATTTTCTCCTTTCTCATTGCTTTTTTAGTTGTTTTTTGCTGTTTTTTACAGACTTCCCAATCGTTTTGGGACCAACTTGTGGTAGAACCCACTAGGGAACAGACAGTTCTGGATTTGATGATGTGTAATGAGACAGACTTGATCAGGGAGCTTAAGGCGAAGGACCCTGAGGGGGGGTTCACCACATTGAATGCTTTTTCTTTTTCTTTTCTGCTGTCCTTGGTTTCCCTTATCAGCCATGGTTGCGTCAATTCCCCCTTACTATGATTCTGCTTCCTTAGGATGAATTTTTGCTGTGCCTCCTGTATTACCCTCAGATATTCCTGCCCTTGCTACTCTACTGTCTTCCCTGCTAGACTCCCCTTCTAATCAACTCTGGCTAGCTCCTCTCTCATGTGTTTATAATTACCTTTTCTCAATTGCAATACTGTTACATCTGATTCCAGCTTTTCCCTTTTAAAACTGCAGGGTGAATTCTCTCATATTGTGGTCACTGCCCCCTCAGGTTCTTTACCTTAAGCTCCCTTATCAAGTCTGCTTCATTACACATCAAATACAGAACTGTCTGTTCCCCAGTGGGTTCTGCCACAAGTTGCTCCAAAACCCATCACTTGACATTCCAAAAATTCTGTTTTGTTGGAATCTGCCACCAACCTGATCTCCTCAGTCCACTTGCATATTGAAGTCCTCCATGATTATTATATTCTTACATGTCTTTTCTATCTCCTGATTTATTTTATTCCCATACCTTGACTACTGCTAGGAGGCCTGTACTTAACTCCGATCAGGATCTTCTTCCTTCTTGCAGTTCCTCAACTCTACCTACACAGATTCTTGCAACTCTATATCAATTCTTGCTATCAATTTAATCTCATTTCTTACTAACAAGGCAACCCTGCCACCTGCCTGTCCTTTCACTAGGACGTGTATCCCAGCCCTGATCCCCATCCAGCTATGTCTCGGTGATACCCACAACATCAGACCTGCCAATTTTAAATCTGTGCTACAAACTAATTTACCTTGTCTTGTATACTGCAAGCATTTCAGTACAACACTCTCAATCCAGCACTGACTGCTCCCCTTGTTGTCCCTTATCTGCTGTGCCTGAAGTTAGATTCCTGACCCTTTCCATATTCTCAGCCTTTTTACTTGTTCTGGAAGCTTAAATAACCTCTCCTGAGCCCTCTCCTCACTTTAACTCTTTCCATAAGATATAAAGCAAGTGAACCCAATTCCCCCCCCCCCACTATTTGGTTTCAAAGTCTATGCACAGCCTTAGTTACGCAGTTTGCCAGGGCTCTGGTCCCAGCATGACTCAGGTGGAGCCCGTCCCATTGGAACAGTTCCCTCTGTCCTCAGTACTGGTACCAATGCCTCGTGAATTAAAACTGTTTCTCCTGAACTAATCTTTGAGCCATGTATTTACCTTTATAGTCTTGCTGATCCAGTGCCAATTAACCCCTGATTTAGGTATTAATCCAGAGATTATTGCCTTTTTAGTTCTGCTTTCTAATTTAGCGCCAGCTGCTCATATTCCCTCAGCAGAACTTCTTTCCTCTTTCTACTTACATTGTTAGTACCTACATGAACCCTGCCAACTGGAACTTTCCCCTCCCACTCCAAGTTCCCTGCAGCCCAGATGAGACATCCTGAACCTGGGCACCAGGCAGGCAACACAGTCTTCAGAATGTTTCATCCTGGTCACAGTGTCTCTTCCCCTGACTGTACTATCCCCGATTACAACTACAATTCTCTTTTCTCCCACCTCTTAAATAGCTCCCTGTACTATAGTACATGCTCAATTTGCTCATCCTCCCTACAGACTCCACTCTTATCCACACAAAGAGTAAGACGAGCTCAAGAGTTGAGGTTCCTTTAGCACTGCCTCCCAGCTCCCTCTACCTGCCTTGCGCATGGTCACACCCTCCTGTTCCTGACCACTGATCATATTCAAAGTAGTTAATCTAAGGGGTGTGAGTGCCTCCCTAATCATAGTGTTCAGGTAACTCTGCCCCTCCCTGATGTGTTTTAGCACGCAAAGCTCAGACTCCAGCTGCGCTTTCCTTCAAAGTCCCCGACCAATATATTCAGTCAGACTGTGTTTCACTCCAGGTGTGATCTTTCCTTCCTGACAATATACAGCTTACTGATTTACTTCAAGAATAAACTTTAGTATATAGAACATAGAACATAGAAGGATACAGCGCAGTACAGGCCCTTCAGCCCTCGATGTTGCGCCGACCGAGTCCTACCTAACCTATACTAGCCCAATAACTTCCAAATGCCTATCCAATGCCCGCTTAAATGAACATAAAGAAGGAGAGTTCACCACTGATACAGGCAGGGCATTCCATGAACTCACAACCCGCTGTGTGAAGAATCTACCCCTAACATCTGTCCTATACCTACCACCCCTTAATTTAAAGCTATGTCCCCTAGTAACACCTGACTCCATTAGCGGTAAAAGGTTCTTAGTATCTACCCTATCTAAACCCCTAATCATCTTATACACTTCTATCAGATCTCCCCTAAACCTTCTCTTCTCCAATGAGAACAGCCCCAAGTGCCTCAGCCTTTCCTCATACGATCTTCCTACCATTCCAGGCAACATCCTGGTAAACCTCCTCTGCACTCGTTCTAAAGCTTCCACATCCTTCCTATAGTATGGCGACCAAAACTGCACACAATACTCCAGATGAGGCCTCACCAGAGTCTTATACAACTGCAACATGACCTCAGGACTCCGGAACTCAATTCCTCTGCCAATAAAGCCCAGTACACCATATGCCTTCCTCACAGCACTATTTACCTGGGTGGCAACTTTCAGAGATCTGTGTACATAGACACCAAGATCCCTCTGCTCATCCACACTACCAAGTAGCCTACCATTAGCCCAGTAATCCATCATCTTGTTATTCCTACCAAAGTGAACGACTTCGCACTTAGCTACATTGAATTCCATTTGCCACATTTCCGCCCAGCTCTGCAACTTATCTATATCCCGCTGTAACCTACCACTTCCTTCCTCACTATCCACAACTCCACCGACTTTCGTGTCATCCGCAAACTTGCTTACCCAGCTTTCAAGTCCTTCCTCTAGATCATTTATAAAGATAACAAAAAGCAATGGTCCCAAAACAGATCCTTGTGGTACACCGCTAGTAACTGCGCTCCAAGATGAACATAATCCATCAACTACTACCCTCTGTCTCCTTCCAGCCAGCCAATTCCTAATCCAAACCTCTAATGTATCCTCAATGCCATACCTCCGAAGTTTTAGCATTAGCCTACCATGGGGAACCTTATCGAACGCCTTACTAAAATCCATATACACAACATCTACTGCTTTACCCTCATTCACTTCCATAGTCACCTTCTCAAAGAACTCAATAAGGTTTGTGAGGCACGACCTGCCCTTCACAAAACCATGCTGGCTATCCCTGATCACGTTATTCCTACCCAGATGTTCATAAATCTTATCCCTTACCATTCTCTCTAAGACTTTGCCCACCACTGAAGTCAGACTCACTGGCCTATAGTTACTAGGGCTATCCCTACTCCCTTTCTTGAACAATGGGACCACATTCGCTATCCTCCAGTCCTCTGGTACTATTCCCGTTGACAATGACGACATAAAACTCCAGGCCAATGGCTCTGCTATCTCCTCCCTAGCTTCCCATAGGATCCTGGGGTAAATGCCATCAGGCCCAGGAGACTTATCTATATTCATCCTTCCCAATATTCCCAAAACCTCTTCCCTGCATATTTCCAGGGCATCCATTCTAATTATTTGTGATTCCATATTCACATCAGCAACAGTGTCCTGTTCCTGAGTGAATACTGATGAAAAGTACTGATTTAATGTCTCTCCAATCTCCTCCGCCTCCACACACAACTTCCCACTACTATCCTTGACTGGACCAATACCTACCCTAGTCATCCTTTTATTCTTGACATACCTATAGAAAGCCTTTGGGTTTTCCCTAATCCTACCAGCTAAAGACTTTTCATGTCCCCTTCTCGCTTTTCTTAGCTCCCTCTTTAGCTCCTTCCTGGCTACCTTATAACTCTCAATCGCCCCTACTGAACCTTCACGCCTCATCTTTACATATGCCGCCTTCTTCCCTTTCACAAGGGACTCCAATTCCTTACTAAACCACGGCTGCCTCACAAGGCCCTTTACACCATGCCTGACTGGTACATACCTATCAAGGACACGCAGTAGCTGCTCCTTGAACAATCCCCACATCTCATTAGTGTTCTTCTCTTGAAGCCTGTTTTTCCAATCCACACAACCTAAGTCATGCCTCACTGCATCATAATTTCCCTGCCCCCAGCTATAGCTCTTGCCCTGCGGCGCACGATTATCCCTCTCCATCACTAAAGTAAAAGTCACCGAGTTGTGGTCACTGTCCCCGAAGTGCTCACCTACCTCCAAGTCTAACACCTGGCCTGGTTCATTACCTAGAACCAAATCCAATATAGCCTCCCCTCTTGTTGGCCTGTCGACATATTGTGTCAGGAAACCCTCCTGCACACATTGTACAAACACCGACCCATCTAATGAACTCGAGCTATAGCTCTCCCAGTCAATATCTGGGAAGTTAAAGTCCCCCATAACAACCACCCTGCTACCTTCACTCTTTTCCTGAATCATCCTCGCAATATTATCCTCTACTTCTCTAGGACTATTAGGAGGCCTGTAGAAAACACCTAACAGGGTGACCTCACCTTTCCTATTTCTAACCTCAGCCCAAACTACCTCAGATGGCAAGTCCTCTTCCATCGTCCATTCCACTGCTGTGATACTGTCTTTGACAAGTAATGCCACGCCTCCCCCTTTTTTACCCCCATGTCTGATCCTACTAAAACATTTGAACCCTGGAACGTGCAACAGCCATTCTTGTCCCTGTTCTACCCACGTCTCTGTAATGGCCACAACATCGAAGTCCCAGGTACCAACCCACGCTGCAAGTTCACCTACCTTATTCCTTATACTTCTGGCATTGAAGTATACACACTTCAATCCACCTTTCTGGTTACAGGCACCCTCCTTAGAGATCGTTGCATTATTCCTAACCTCCCTACACTCAAGGTCCTGTACCCTAAAGCTACAATCCTGGTTCCCATGCCCCCGCGGAGTTAGTTTAACTATATGTGAGTTAACTATGGCTTTTCCTTAAGATATCAGTGTTCTCTCTCCCTAATTTAATCTACATTTTCCCAAGTGACTAAGAATTTTGTCCAGAAACTGTGCAGCTAGTGAAGATAAACTGATTGGTCTGTAGAGTCATTAATTATACAGCATGGAAACAAACCCTTCGATCCAACGAGTCCAAATTTCCAAACTAAATCAATCCCACCTGCCTGTGTTCAGCACATATCCCTCTAAACCTTTCTTATTCACATACTTATCCAAATGTCTCTTAAAAGTTGTAACCGTACCTGCATCCATCATTTCCTCTGGCAATTCATTCTGCACACTAACCATTCTCTGTGTAAAAAGATTGCCCCGCATTTCCTTTCGAAATTTTTCTCCTCTCACTTTAAAAATATATCCCCTAGTTTTGAACTCCCCCCACCTTGGACAAAGGATTTTTGCTATTCACTTTATCTATACTCCTCAAGTCTACCCTCAGCTTCTTATGCTCCAATGAAAAATGCCCCAGCTCACCCAGCCTATTTTTCTAACTCAAACCCTCAATTCCCATCAACATCCAGGTACATTTTTTATCCTTACACACCTTTTTGACCAAGGGCATAATATTTGTAATTCTGCAGTCCACTGGCACTACCCCAAGTCAAAGGAAAACTGAAAAATTATTGCCAGAGTCTCTGCAATTTCAACTCGCCACACCATTCCATATCATTGAAGCATCTCAACCTGTCCCAGGGTCTTGTCAACTTTATGTACAAACATTCTACCTAACATTACTACCTCCATATCAATTTCAAACCCTTTAGCAACTGAATTTCCTTTGCTTTCAAATGTTTTAGCAATTGGATTTCCTTTGGTTTAACCATAAACCTGGGTAGTATCTTCATCATTGGTAAATACATTGTGAAATATTCATTAACTACGTTAGCCATGTCCTCTGGTTCCAAATGCATGTCCTATTTTTGGTGCCTAATCAGCCCTTACACATTCCTTTACCTTCTTTTATTATTTCTTTTATATGTCCACAGAAAACATTTGAATTCCCTTTCAGCTAGCTGCTAATTTTACTTCCTTTACCCTGTTTGCATCTCAATTTTTTTTGACCACCTATCTGAACTTTATGTTCTTAATTGTATTTTCTACCTGACATTTGCCACATGCATGCCTTTTGTTCTTTATCATAATATCTATCTTTTTTTCATCCTTTACAGAACTCTGGATTTGTTTGCTATACTTTTCCCCTTCAAGAGAATAAACGTTGACCATGCCAGAAATATCTTTTCTTTGAAGACAGCCCCTTGTTCAGCTGCCATTTTTCCTGTCAACCTTTGACTCCTATAATTGACCCAAATCTGGTTTTATCCCTTTTAGCTAGTTTTCTTATAATTAGTTTTTCTTGTTCCAGATTGTTCATTATCCTTTTCCATGGTCATCTGAAAACTGATAATATAGTGATCACAATCTTCCTAAAATTCTTCCTGTGATAGTTGACCTGTTGGATCTTCCCTCGTTTTGAAGAACAAGGTCCAGTGTTACCTCCTTTCTAAAACGTTTGTTAACTTATTTCTGTAAAAAAACTTCTCCAGAATACAATCTAGAAACTCTTGCGCCTTTCTGTTCTTTATACCATTACTATTCCAATCACCATTCAGATAATTATCCCATATTAGAACTATACTTCAAATTGTTCCCTTTGCTCTATAATTTTCTTGATAATTTGTTCCTCTATAAAGTTCCCATTAGTTAGTGATTTGTAGACGACATTGAGCAATGTAGTTACATCTTTGGGGAGAAATAACCTGCACAAAGAAGGATGGATTGCATCTAAATTGAAAGGGGAAAAAATAGACTGGCAGGGAGATTTGCGAGAGCTGCTGTGGAGGATTTAAACAAGTAAGGTGAGTGTGTGTGTGTGTGTGTGTGTGTGTGCGTGCGTGCGCGCACGGGGGGGTGGGGGTGGGGGGGAGTGGGGAGGTGTTGGGGGAGGGGGCGCGGTGACCCAGGGAAGAGGTGGGACCCAGGAAGATACTTAGGAAACAGATCGCTCTGAGACTGATACAGTTGAGAACAGAAGAGAGTCAAAGAGTCAGGGCAGACAGGGACAGGGTAGGACTAATAAATTTAACTGCAATTATTTCAATGCAAGGGGCCTAACGGGTAAGGCAGATGACTCAGGGTATGGCGAGGAGCATGGGACTGGGATATCATAGCAATTACAGAAACATGGCTCAGGGATGGGCAGGACTGGCAGCTTAATGTTCCAGGATATAAATGCTACAGGAAGGATAGAAAGGGAGGCAAGGGAGGAGGTGGAGTGGCGTCTTTGATAAGGGATAGCATTACAGCTGTGCGGAGGGAGGATTTTCCTGGAAATACATCCAGGGAAGTTATTTGGGTGGAACTGAGAAATAAGAACGGGATGATCACCTTATTGGGATTGTATTATAGACCTCCTAATAGCTAGAGGGAACTTGAGAAACAAACTTGTAAGGAGATCTCAGTAATCTGTAAAAATAATAGGGTGGTTATGGTAGGGGATCTTAACTTTCCAAACATAGACTGGGACTGCCATAGTGTAAAGGGTTTAGATGGAGAGGTATTTGTTAAGACTGTATAAGAAAATTTTCTGATTCAGTATGTGGATGTACCTACTAGAGAAGGTGCAAAACTTGACCTAGTCTTGGGAAATAAGGCAGAGCAGGTGACTGAGGTGTCAGTGGGGGAACCCTTTGGGGCCAGCGACCATAATTCCATTATATTCAAAATAGTGATGGGAAAAGATAGAACAGATCTAAAAGTTGAAGTTCTAAATTGGAGAAAGGCTAATTTTGACGGTTTTAGGCAAGAACTTTCAAAAGCTGACTGGGGGTAGATGTGCACAGGTAAAGGGACGGCTGGAAAATGGGAGCCTTCAGGCATAAGATAACGAGAATCCAGAGAAAGTATATTCCTGTTAGGGTAAAAGGAAAGGCTGGTAGGTATAGGGAATGCTGGATGACTAAAGAAATTGAGGGTTTGGTTAAGAAAAAGACGGAAGCATATGTAAGATAGATCGAGTGAATCCTTAGAAGAGTATAAAGGCAGTAGGAGTATACGTAAGAGGGAAATCAGGAGGGCAAAAAGGGGACATGAGATAGCTTTGGCATATAGAATTAAGGAGAATCCAAAGAGTTTTTACAAATACTGGAAGGACAGAAGGGTAACTAGAGAGAGAACAGGGCCCCTCAAAGATCTGCAAGGCGGCCTTTGTGTGGAGCTGCAGGAAATGGCGGAGATACAAAACAAGCATTTTGCACTGTTTAAGAAGGGTGGTAAGGTCAAGCCAGGGAACTATAGAACAGTGAGCCTGACGTTGGTGGTGGGCAAGTTGTTGGAGGGAATCCTGAGGGACAGGATGTACATGCATCGGAAAGATGTTGTGAAACCTGAAAGGGTTTCAGAAAAGATTTACATGGATGTTGCCAGGGTTGGAGAATTTGAGCTATAGGGAGAGGCTGAACAAACTGGGGCTGTTTTCCCAAGTGTGTTGGAGGTTGAGGGGTGACCTTATAGAGGTTTACAAAATCATGAGGGGCATGGATAGGATAAATAGACAAAGTCTTTTCCCTGGGGTCGGGGAGTCCAGAACTAGAGGGCATAGATTTAGGGTGAGGGGGAAAAGATATAAAAGAGACCTAAGGGGCAATGTTTTCACACAGAGGATGGTATGTGTATGGAATGAGCTGCCATAGGAAGTGGTGGAGACTGGTACAATTGCAACATTTAAAAGGCATTTGAATGGGTATATGAATAGGATGGGTTTGGAGGGATATGGGCCGGGTGCTGGCAGGTGGGACTAGATTAGTTGGGATATCTGGTCGGCATGGACGGGTTCAACCGAAGGGTCTGTTTCCATGCTGTACATCTCTATTATTCTATGACTCTATGACTGAACTCTAGCCAAATCAATTCTCTCTTTGGCACCTCCAGGAAATTATTTTTCTCCAGCAGTGAAATTATCCGCTTAAATCAATAACTCCACTCCCACCTGTTTCCATCCTATCCTATTTTTCTTGAACATCTTATATTCAGGAACATTTAGGACCCAAGCTGGGATCACTAGAGGAGGTCCAGATGGATCATCCACTCAGCAGTTCTGGCTGAAAGTTGTTAGGAATACTTCAGCTTTATCTTTTGCTCTGATGTGCTGGGCTCTTGCATCACTGAGGATGGAACTTTTTGTTGAGTCTCCTCCTGCAGTGAGTTGTTTAATTGCCCAACACCATTCACAATTGATAAGATAGAGTTTTGATCTGATCTGTTGGTTGATCGACCACTTAGGTCTCCCTGTCACTTGCTGCTTGTGCTATTTGGCATGCAAGTAGTCCTGTTTGGTAGCTTCATGAACTTGACAATTTGTTCTGCTCCTGATATGTACTCCTGCACTCTCCATTGAACCAGGGTTGATCCCCTGGCTTGGTGGTAATGTTTGAGGGGGGATATGCCAGTCCATGAGATTACAGAATGTGCTGGTATATGATTCTGCTACACCTCTTGGAGGACCAGTCTGGAGCTACTAGATCTATTCAAAGTCTGCCCTGTTTTGCCCAGCGGTAATGCCACACAATGTAATAGAGGATATTCTCATTGGGAATGCAGGACTTTCATCCTCACAAGGACTGTGTGGTGGTCATTTTTACTGATACTATCATGGACAGATGCATTTGCAGCAGGCAGATTTGTAAGGATGAGATCAGGTATGTTTTCCCCCCTTACTACCCACCACAGAACCAGTCTAGCAGCTATGTCCATTAGGGCCCAACCAGCTTGAGCAGTGTTCCTGCTGCAGAGCCAGTGTTGGTGGTGCATATTGAAATCCCCCCATCTTGCCACTCACAGCACTTACAAGTATTATTTAACTTTGAGATGTACTAGTACATTGACCATGGGAGGATGGTGCATGAAAATCAGCAGGAAGTCACTTTGCCTATGTTTAATTTGATGCTATGAGACTTCATGGGGTCCAGAGTCAATATTGAGGCCTGCCAGGGCAACTTCCAACTGTGTACTGCTATATTGCTACCTCTCCTGAATCTGTCCTGTCAGTGGGTCAGAATTTATCCAGGGATGGTGATGGAGGTGTCTGGAATATTTTCTGTCAGGTATGACTACATCAGATTGTTGCTTAACTAGTCTGTGATACAACTCTCCAATTTTGGCATGAGCGCCCACATATTAGTAAGGAGTACTTTGCAGGCCTGTTTTAGCCATTATTTTCCAGTGTCTAGGTTGATGCCAAGTGGTCCATCTGATTTCATTTCTTTGTTGAGACATCACAGCAATTAGGAACAACTGAATGGCTTGCTAGGCCATTTCAGAGAGCAATGAGAGACAACCCCATTGCTGTGGTTCTATAGTCACATGGAGACCAGATGAGGATGGCAGATTCCCTTTTCTGAAGGACATTAGTAAACTAGACTTTTGTTTCCCTGACAATCAGCAGTGGTTTCAGAAATTAATTCCATAAATTTATTAAATTCAATTTTCTGGATTAACAGTGTAGCAATTATACCACTAGGCACAAGCTGCTTCAACATGTGACGCTTCTTCCACAAAAAGTTATTCAGGACACGGGAAATGCCCTGAGGTCTTACATTGTCTGGGATGTGCATTCTTGAGGTTAAAGCAGCCATGTTATTCTTTTATTTATTGGTTAGTCTTGCCACTGCTAAAAGAAAAATGTGTCAATAATAATAAATCTTAAAACTAAAAATGAACTTTTATTAATACTGAAATCTGATTAGTTCCTAACATACTTTACAAGTAAGAAATCTTCAAGTACCTCTTTCCCCCATGCACTGTATTTCCACATCACCAAATTCACTCCTACACACATTTTTACACCTTAATCTAACATTACCTCCTGACCATCTGCCCCTAATGACCATGCAGTTTGAAAACCTTGTCCCTTTTAAAGAGCCTCTGTGGGGTCACCAGCTACGTTAGCTTCTAGCTACAGTAACTAGCCATCATTTGAACTTCTACTTTCAATTGATTGACAGATAACTGCCATTACCAGGCAGCCACCCACTTAACAATTTACATGAAAGTTGTTAGTTCCACATCAGAGTCTGAATCTTAATCAATATTTAAACTTGAGAAAGATTTATCAGAGTTTACCACATGAAACAAAATCCTTACTTAACTCAGGTTAACTCTCTTGACTGCCTGTCCCTTGATCATGTACAATTTGAAAATTGTAAGATGTTGTAAGATAGAGTAGTTGCTAGCTAATTTAGAATTCTGCTAAAGTAATTATCACCAATCGAACCAAATACTTACAACTGGTTGAAAAATAACAGCCACTGCCAGGCAATCCCCTGCTAGAGAAGTCTATTTAACTTGAAGTGTTAGTTCCCTGCAAGCATCTGATCTTTAATCTATATTTCACCTTGACAAAGATTTGCCAGAACTTTCAGTTTGAATCACACTTGGTTTACATGTCACTCATGCAACATGTCCTGACTGTGTGTCCTTATTCTCCAGCACTTTCTATTTATTCTTTTTATCCAGCTTTGTCATTGTATTTGTGTTCATGTTCCTTAAGTATCCACCTGAATTCCTGAGTGTCTAAGCTGTTTTGGTGTTTTTCAAACTGCCTTGCTTCTCATAAAAATGAATCGCTCTCATATCTTGGCATTAAATTTCATTCACTATCTATTAACCTGACACAGACTCTCCTCCTCACCATTAACCACATGCCCTATAAAATATTTTCTACAAAATCTGATATTTGTCTCTTACTCCCAAATTCAGATCATTTACATATTGATAAGAGCAATATGTGAACACTGAATCAGAGGAAAATGAACATTTAGAGTCATAGAGATGTACAGCATGAAAACAAACCCTTCGGTCCAACTCACCCATGCTGACCAGATATCCCAACCCAATCTAGTCCCATCTGCCAGTACCTGGCCCATATCCCTCCAAACCCTTCCTATTCATATACTCTTCCAGATGCCTTTTAAATGTTGCAATTGTACCAGCCTCCAACACTTCCTCTGGCAGCTCATTCCATTTATGTACCATCCTCTGTGTGAAAAAATTGCCCCCTTCGGCCTCTTTTATATCTTTCCCCTCTCATCTGAAACCTATGCCCTCTAGTTCTGGACTCCCCCACCCCAGGGAAAAGACTTTGTCTATTTATCCTATCCATGTTCCTCATGATTTTATAAACTTCTATAAAGTCACCCCTCAGCCTCCAACGCTCCAGGGAAAACAGCCCTAGCCTATTCTACCTCTCTCTATAGCTCAATCCCCCAAACCTGGCAACATCCTTATAAATCTTTTCTGAAACCCTTTCAGGTTTCACAACATCTTTCCGATAGGAAGGAGACCAGAATTGCACACAATATTCCAACAGTGGCCTAACCAATGTCCTGTACAGCCGCAACATGACCTCCAAACTCCTGTAGGTTTTGTCAGAGTGGTGCTAGAAAAGCACAGCAGGTCAGGCAGCATCCGAAGTGCAGGAAAATTCGACGTTTCAGGCAAAAGCCCTTCATCAGGAATAGAGCTCTATTCCTGATGAAGGGCTTTTGCCCGAAACTTTGATTTTCCTGCTCCTTGGATGCTGCCTGACCTGCTGTGCTTTTCCAGCACCACTCTGATCTAAATTCTGGTTTCCAGCATCTGCAGTCCTCACTTTTGCCTCCCAACTCCTATACTCAATACTCTGACCAATAAAAGAAAGCATACCAAATGCCACTTTCACAATCCTATCTACCTGATACTCCACTTTCGAGGAGCTATGAACCTGCACTTCAAGGTCTTTTTGTTCAGCAACACTCCCTAGGACCGTACTATTAGTGTATAAGTCCTGCTAAGATTTGCTTTCCCAACATGCAGCACCTCACATTTATCTAAATTAAAGTCCATCTGACACTTCTCAGCCCATTGGCCCATCTGATCAAGACCCCGTTTTAAACTGAGGTAATGTTCTTCACTGTCCACTACACCTCCAATTTTGGTGTCATCAGCAAACTTACTAACTATACCTCTTATGCTCACATCTACATTAATCATATAACTGAAGAAAAGTAGTGAACCCAGCATCGATTCTTGTAACACTCAACTGGTTCAGGCCTCCAGTCTGAAAAACATTTATCTCACTCCGGTTCAAACAAAAATTAATTAGCTTTACTTTCAATTATCTGTCTTTCATTCTCTATATGTCCTGGAGACCTATTCTCTTTCATATAGTGTGTCTTAATTTTGTAAGGTTCTATGTGGCAGCTTGACAAATTATTTTGACAACCTATGTTAGCATATCATCAATTAATTTGGGCCTTCTAAGGTGGCTCTCATTTTGAACTCACACTTTGGTCCCTAGAACTTTCCTCACCGTAGAGGCTCAGCTGTCTGGTAGGTAGTTAGCCATATTAGCTCTTTCTCTGTTTTTGAACTGACATTTAATATCTGAAATTCTACAGTCGTCTGGCACAACTTCCAAAGTGCAAGATGTTTAAGTGATTGGGCTCACAGCCATAGCCAATCTGACTTCTCTTAACCAGAAAGGCCTGCTGACTTTTCCACTTTGATTTTCATGATTTGTTTTAACTACTCCTTCCCTAATGCAACTATTTTTAATGATACTGCCAGTCATTGTGTCCAAACACACAAAGCATTCAATCAGTATCTTCACTAATCCCTCATCCCCATGAAGAAACTTTTCTTTAATATGCCTGGTCATGCTTACCTATTCTTCAATTATTCATGTATTTTTAACAACAGTCTTCAATATTTCTCCAACTTTCTGTCCAGATTTGTTTTCTAATTAACCTGCTCAGAGCTGTTATTACACACCTCAAGATGGGAGTTGAATCCAGGCCTCCAGGCACACAGATAGAGACACTATCATTTGTTTGATTTCCTTCTGCATTTACAAAATTATTTGATTTTTTACAAATTACTTTCCATCTTTTTAAAAGTCTCTTTGTAATTAAAATCTCTGAACTCAGCTTCAATTATCGGGAATTTGTTTAATTTTTACTCTAACCATCTCTTATTTGAACAATTCCCATTGTTCGTATGCTGTCTGATTTGGCAATTTTTCTTTCCATTTTATCTGGGCAAGTTCCCTTGTCATCTTGTTGTAATTGGCTTTTATCCAATCAAATACCTTTTATCTTTGACCTTTCCCTCTCCTTTCCAATTTGGATGTTGAAACTAATTATGTTCTGAGCTATGTCCTGGATGTTCTCTGATTCTCACTCAAGCAAACCGCCCTATTCCGGAACCAGAAAAAAAAACAGAGCCTTCTTCCTGCCAAAAAAAATCTACTTTGGAAAATAGGCCTGCATATATTGCAGAATCTCATCATTCACTTCTGCACTTAGCCAACTATATGTAAATAATTAGTCTCATTATTATGGCTCATGTTGTTTTTGCAAATTTTGCCAATATTGGTTACCTGCCTGCTCCTGGGTATTTTTACCTTTATTTTTACAACTAACATGGTTACTTTTCTGTAAATTCAACTAAACATTTTAGCTCTTGCTCCATTGCATGCACCATTTCTCAGTATTTGTGGCACTGCACCTTTAACATTCCACCCAAATCACCCTGCCTGGAGGTAATCAGATATGTTCAGCTCTCCATCCAGACTTAGCTCAGCTCATTCTCTCTTGTAACAAAGAAATTTGTGCATTTGAGTTACACTCCAAAGACCCTTGAGCACAAAATCTCTGCTGACAACCCAATATGGTGCATAGTTGGAGGGTCTGTACCGAAGAAGCGCTACACTGTTGGAGGGTCACTATTGAGCAAATGCTTCATTATCAATACTGAATGAATGCTGTATTATGGCAGGGTCAGTACTGAGTGAGTGTTACATTGCAAGAAGGTTAGTGCTGAGGAAGTTCTAACGCTGTTACTGATAGGGAGATGGTGTTGTGTAGATATTGCTAGATTAATAATGTAAACACACAGAACAATGTCTGGGAACATAGGTTCAAATCCACCATGGCAGCTAGTGGAATATAAATTTATTTAATTAGTCTAGAATTTTAAGTTCGTCTCAACGGTGACAATAACAACTATTATCAGTTGTTGCAAAAATTCATCTGGTCCACTAATATCTTTAAAGGAAAGAAATTTGTCATTCCCTATCTGGTGTAGATGACATGTGATGACAGACCCACAGCATTGTGGTTGAGTCATATGTACTCTTGAAATGGCTAAGCAAGCTACTCAATTCAAGGACAGATGGATGGTGGTCAAATGTTGGCCTTGCCAGTGACATCCACATTCATGAAAGAATAAATAAAAAACATAATTGGAAGGTCAGTATAGGGGGATCACTGCATTGTTAGAGGGTCAATGAGAGAGAGCTGCACTGTTGGAGGATTAGCACTGAGGGAGTTTTGCAGTGTGAGAGGAAAAATGCTAAGGCAGTGCTGCATAATTGGAAGTTTTCTATTGAGGCAAGGTTCCACTGCCCTATATCTGGCTTGTATCCAATCTGGCAGAGCTCACCATTACCCTCATGAGATGTTCTAGCAGCGACAGGAACATCAGCTAAGGAGGGGAATCTTTGATTGACGGAATCACTGCTCAGCCATTATTTCCCTCGTCAGGGCAATAAAGGTTTGACCTCTGAACTGACTCCCTTCTTGTTACTCATGTAGTAGATATGAGCCTCAATGGGCTGGTGCAAATCGTCTGTCAGCAGCATGAGTCTCCTAAATCTGGAGAAAGAAACATTCCCGCCTCTGACTAATTCATTCCCCACAATAATTATTATAACAAACTTGCCGCACCAACAACTCAATCAAATCTATTCATATTCATTTATATCTTTCAAAAGAACCATAAAATCTTAGTGTACAGGAAAGGCCATTTACCCCATTATACCAATGGTAGTTATCGGAAAGTTATAACCAGTTAGTATCAATTGCTCTTCATTTACCATCCCACATTCCCCAGATTTTTCCTTTTAAATATTTATTCAGTTCACTTCTGAAAGCTACTATTGGATCTACTTCCATTACACTTGCAGCATTGCTTTGCCAGTTATTTTAAATCTATCTCTCTGGTTAACCCTGGAAACAATTTCTTCCCAACTAATTGAATTAGGTTTTATTGTCAATTACAAACACATCTGGTGCATAGATATCTTTTAGGGAACGATATCTGTTGCCGTTACATGGGCTGGCCTACTTGTGACTTCAGATTCATAACAGTGTGATCGATTCTCAACTGTTTCCCTCAAATGGTCTTACAAACCATTGTGTTCAAGAGCCATTTAGGGATGGGCAACAATACTGGCTCAACCAGCAGCACCCACACAAGATGAATGAATAGCAAAAACTCTATCATAGTTTTTTACAATTCTGAACACACTAATTAAATCTCATCTTAATCTATTCTGTCCAAAGATAAACAGGTTTAGAATTTTTCATTCATTAATATTAGAAGTTGGTTTCTCAGTCTTGATTTTAAACTTATCTCATATCAGTTGTACATAACTTGTTTGGTTAAAAAGGTTTCTGACAATTAATTTGTAGTCAGCAGCAAATGATGGCAATAAAATGTTATATCTACAGGATTGGAACACCATGGGGATAGAAGTCACATTTCAGCATTACATAACCTTGGTTAAACCACACCAAGAGTACAGAAAGCAGCTCTGGACACCACACCTAAGGATGTATTTTTTGACCTTGGACAGTGCAGTATCTATTTACAAGAAAGAAGGAGAGGTTAGACAAACAAGGATCAAAACAGAAAATGCAGGAAATACTCAACAAGTTAAGCAATATCTGTGGAGATAGAAACAGAGTCAAAGTTTCAGGTCAATGGCCTTTCAACAGAACTGGAAAAGGTGAAGAATAGGTTTTGACCAAGTGTAAACAAAGCCAAAAAGCTTGTAAGATGGAGGAAGTGGCTTGTATTCTTCCATACACCATAGACATTAGTGCAGACAGCAACCTGGTTAGCCAAGGAGGAAGAATGAATCAGCGACATACAATGAAGGGGTTACACCATTCAATGCTTACTTCTCTTTCAGTAAGTGCACCAGTATTGAATGGGCATAATAGGTATACAAAGCTACCAGAAGTTAGTGTGAACTCTTTTAATAATGGTTTATACCAGCTAATAGTATTTTTTTTAGATTAGATTCCCTACAGTGTGGAAACAGACCCTTTTGGCCTAACTAGTCCACACTAACCCTCTGAAGAGCAACCCACCCAGACCAATCTCCCTAACTAATGCACCTAACACTATGGGCAATTTAGCATTGCTAATTCACCTAACCTGCACATCTTTTGGATTGTGGGAGGAAACTGAAGCACCTGGAGGAATCCCACGCAGACATGGGGAGAATGTACAAACTTCACACAGTCACCCGAGGCTGGAATCAAACCTGGGACCCTGGCGCTGTGAGGCAACAGTGCTAACACTGAACCTCCATGCCGCCCAATTGTAAACATAATAATTTTTAAAAAGACTTCACGTGGGACTGAATCTTTATGGTGGTCTTGGATGAAATATTTCCAGACTTCTTGCAGTTGTCAAATTCAAGCAGTTAATCAGTCAAGTAGAAGTTGGAAAATAAAACCATAAATAGCTCATGGCGATAGAGAGGTTTTGTGTGGAAAAATAACCAATCCCATGCAGGTTATGGCGGTCTGGAGTTAAAGCACAGAAACCTGTCCAGAATCACAGAGATGTAGACCAAAGCACTTGTCATCTTATTCATTGATTGAAATGTATCAAAGGTATGCAGTTATTGATAAAGAGGCATTACCCTACTGTTGTGAGAATATAGAATGGAGTCACAAGCTTTTAACATTCGCCTGTACCTGTGTTTTTGTCTTTGCTGGTGTTTACCTATTATTTACTTATGTCTGCTACTTAACAGTGTGATCTGCCTGTATTGCTCGCAAGACAAAGCTTTTCACTGTGCCTTGGTACATGTGACAATAAATTCAGTTCAATTCAGCTCAAAATTGAGGCACACCACAAACCTTTGTCTCCTCTGTTGAATGCTATGAAATTGGCAAAGATGCTAACAAGAGTGCAGAGATTTTGTTTGAGATCAATGAAATATGATGCTACAATTGAATATATACGAGGGAAGAAACAGACAACGGCAGATGTATTCCTGTTGTAAGGCAAGAACAAGGTGACATAAATTTTGTTGAAGTAGTGGATAATTATGCTTCACTGACCATTAAACATCTACAAGGAACACAGTATTTAAATTAGATTAGAAATACATAAAATCATTTGAAGAATGTGCTCACATCTGTGAGTCTTGCATCAAGAGTGACCACAATATATTCAATATCATTCTACTGAGGCAATATTTTGAACAAAGAAGGTATTTCAGTGTCGTGGAGGCTTGCTAATTTATGATGAGAGCTTAGTCACGCCAATAATACGTAGACAAGACACTTAAGAGGTTACACCAGAGTCACTTGCATATCACAAAGTGTTATTCTACAAAGTAAAATTCTGTATTGAGACCAGTAGAATAAATGATTTCCAGTTGCAACACATGTATTATCCATTGGAATTAGTGTGACAACATGTGGTTCTAAGGGGGATTTATTCTGCCCTGTTTCTCTTGAAGAGGGGTGTTGCAATTCTGGTGCCCATGTGTCTCTTGTAGAAAAAGCAGAGTAAGTATCTTTGAGTTTTTTTTTAAAGTAGGCTAAAGAAGGATGACTGGGTGTAGTTAGGCTCACACTGACCCAGTTGCAGTTTTGCTTTCAGTGATTGAAGTTGGGTGTTTTTTGACATTGAAGCTTCTAGATACAGCTCTCATTGTGCGGCTGCAAAAGCTTGAGTTCTCTCTCGGCTGCTAGATTCATGGTATCATGTTCCTTCTCTGGACTAGAGGAGATAGCAAGTGAGGGAAATCTGTTTTGCTGAGTTTGTCTTTGCCAAGCATGTGTTTATGCTGCTATATTGAAACAGTTGATGAGAAGTAGTTAAACAATATATTATTTTAATATTTCGATAGAGTTATGCCAATTTTTTAATATCTTGACTGTGATGTAAGAATAAAGTGTGTTTTGCTCAAAGCCTAGTAGTTTGATCAATCAAATCACATCTGAAATGCAGCACTTTACACTTGCCTTTAGCAAAGGCTGGACTTAGGGTCTGGGTTATCTTCTTGATATGTTTTGAGGGGCCTTGGTCTGGTCCATAACAATAGGAAAGAAACCACTGATAGTACCTTCATTTCCATACTGAGTAATAGAGGTAGATGAGCACAGTTCCAATCAATTACCATAGTGTACACACCCTCCAGGAGCATCAGGCTGGGAGGTCAACGTGGATTTAGAATTAAAATCATCAAGGTCAAGTTTTTTTGGGAACAAAAATTGCCAAATTACTCTTCAGGGGTCAAAGGGAACGATGAAGGATCAAACAGAAAACAAGCAATGTAACTCAAGCAGATGAACTATTGTCTGAAAGTGAAAAGTGAAAAAATGAAATCTGCAAACAAGAGCTAACAAAGTGGGAGGGACAGAGTTTACTGTTGGAAATTGGTGACTCCAGCAGGCTGGGAAAATGAAATGCTGTTCCTCAACACTGGACCAGTGTAGTAGGCTGAGGGCAGAAAGTCAGCCTGAGAAAAGGATAGAGAATTAAAATGACTGGCAACTGCAAACAAGGTAAATTTGCAGATTAACCTCATTACTATAGAGAATCAAATGGTCAATTCTTGTGCAGGTTGGAAAGATTCATTATACCTTTATACAATCAGGGTCATACAACACAGAAACAGACCCCTCAATCCAAGCAGACCATTCCAGACATAATCCCAAACTACACTAGTCCCACCTGCCTGCTCTTGGCCCATATCCTTCCAAACATTCATTATTCATGTACTTATCCAAATGTCTTTTAAACATTGTAACCGAACCTGTATCCATCACTTCCTCTGAAACCTCATTCCACATACCAACCACTCTGTTTAAAAAGTTGCCCCAATGGCTTTTTTAATCTTTCTGCTCTCACCTTAAATATGCCCCTAGTCTTGAAATCCCCCACCCTAGGGAAAAGACACCTGCCATTCACCTTCCCTATACCCCTCCTGATTTTATAAACTTCTATAAGATTTATAATCTCAACTTCCTATGCTCCAATGAACAAAGTCCCAGTGTATGTAGCCTTTCCCCATAACTCAAACCCTCCATTACCAGCAAAATTCTGATTAATCTTTTCTGAACACTCTGTAGCTTAATAATATTCTTCCTTTTACAGGGTGACCTGAATTGCCCACTGTATTCCAGAAGAGATCTCCCCAGCATTTCATTTCTGTTATTATAGATTTTGCATCACACAAACAGGCCACTCAGCCCAACTTTGTTTTAAATTAAAATTTGCATAAGCTTCCTCTCCCTCCCCCCTCCATCTTGCCCTATTCATATAACCATGATGTCCTTTCTATCTTCTGCATTCACCCACTAAAATGCATGTAATGTATTTCACTCTGGGTGAAATTTTGTAATCATTGGATAAATGTTTTCAGTTTAATCAATTAACAAGAACTGCACTCAACAATGAACTGGCAATGTAACCCAACACTGACATGTTTAAGAACCATAATAATCCTCAAAGGCAGTTTTATCACAAAAAAATTAAATGGGAAGCAAAAGTTTATCAGATAATTAAACATCCTGGAACAAAAACTTAAGTTGATGGAGAAAGTTGACAGGGCTGGCAGCATCTGTGAAGTGAGAAACAGAGTGAACAATTCAGGTCCGGTGACCCCTTCTTCAGACCATTTTATTTTAGTGGCTAAATCCTGAGAGTTTCAATGAAAAACTGCTGGTGAGTTTGCTGCTCCGGCTTTCCCATGAATGACGCACCTCACATTTACTCTGCAGAGTGGGTTTTACCTGTCAATGTGCACTGAGAGATATTGTTAGCATTAAATTTGCCATTTATATTCCATTGTTGACATAATTGAAGAATGGATGCTCTTATGAAAATTAAACTTGTGGTTCTCATGGGCTGCAGTAACCCTGTTAAATTGTAATGAGATTTTTTATGCGTCTTGTTTTGATTTTTATTAAATAGAATAAGGGTTTGAGTAATTCTATGAGTCTAGACTTGGACAGAAGATTATTGATAGCGCTGTGTACAGTGTGCCTCTATAGGCAGCATTTAATGGTTTAATAATGTATTATACTTCAACCTAAAATACTTTTTACTCTTGTGCTTATTGTGATTATTGAAAACACCTGGATCAACCATTTATCAAGATCCCATGCAAAAAGGTCCATTTCTTCATTACCCTGTCAGGCAACCTCTTAATTCAGTTATCACCCTGAGCACTCTGCCTATGTACTAATGGGATTGACTAAACACACTCACCCTCTGCTGCAGGGAAATAAAGCCCTCAGCTCTGAACACACTCTGCACACTCTGGAAGATGAGGGGAATCAAACCACGCACCTCAACCTGTCTCTCTTCAGAGTCATGAAGGAGGCAAATTATAAACAAAAGGTCATCATGCAGCCACAGCAGTAAAGACTCCTCTAATGTATCAATCTGTCTTATGATGCTGTGGTTCAGTAAGTAACACACATGGCTGTGTCATAAATTTGTGGGTTTGAATCCTGTTCCAAGTGCTTGACCGCAAAAGCCAGAGTGACTTTCCTTGTGCAGTAATGAGGGAGTGTTGCACAGTCAGGAGTGCACATGAGACGTAAAAGGGTGAAAAGGGGGAGTATGGCCAATTTGGGACCAAAAAGGAGATTTACACATGAAAGTAGGGGGTATGGCTGAGATGTTAAATAATACTTTGTATCTGTCATACTAATGAAGGAGATGCTTCCAAGGCCATGATGAGGAGAGAACTTATTCAGTTGAAAGGTATAAAATGGATAAAGAGAAGGTACTAGGTAGCTTGTCAATACTCAAATTTGATAAAGCACCAGGACTGGATTAAATCCGTCCAAGGATATTGAAGGAAATGAGATGGAGATTGCAGAGGCAATAGCAAGAATCTGTTAGTCTCCTCCTTGTGTGCAATCTGCATGTCTCTTTGTAGCCATAATGACCTTTGTTCTAGTGCACAGACTCTACCAATTTCCTTTTCTGCCATGTGCCTTGCAAAATTGATTGAAAGTTAGTAATTTATTTGTTGAATTCAGAAGGCCATAACTTCCACATATCTTGCTATGTTTAAATGTTCCAGTGATTGTTTCAAATGCCATGTTTGTGTTTAGGACTTGGAAGCTCTGTCAGCCTCAAAGAATTGCTTCATATATATGGTTAAAGATCACACAACACCAGGTTATAGACCAACAGGTTTATTTGGAAGCACTAGCTTTCAGAGCACTGCTCCTTCATCAGGTGATTTCAACTCTTTGGGGCAGTTAGTCTGCTATGGATTTGTCAATTGCACATAGAAATCATTTTGTTTATTTTAGTATCTGTTTTACAACTTATAATATGTTGTATTGTTTTAAACAAACTAACTCTTGGTGTTAATCATAGAGTCATAGAGTCATAGAGATGTACAGCACGGAAACACACCCTTCAATCGAACTCGTCCATGCCGACCAGATATCCCAACCCAACATGATGTCCCACTCATAAAGCCTTGTTGACTCTCCCTAATCAGTCCTTGCCTTTCCAACCACATGTGCATCCTGTCCCTCAGGATTCTCTCCAACAACCTGCCCACCACCGACGTCAGGCTCACTGGTCTATGGTTCCCTGCCTTGTCCTTACCACCTTTCTTAAACAGTAGTACCACATTAGCCAACCTCCAGTCATCTGGCACCTCACCTGTAACTATCAATAATACAAATATCTCAGTAAGACTCCTAGCAATCACATCCCTTGCTTCCCATAGAGTTCTAGGGTACACCTGATCAGGATCTGGGGATTTATCCACTTTTATGCATTTCAAGACATCCTGCACTTCCTCCTCTGTAATATGGACGTTTTCAAGATGTTACCATCTATTTCTCTACATTCTATATCTTCCATGTCCTTTTCCACAGTAAATACTGATGCAAAATACACATTTAGTATCTCCCCCATCCCCTGCTGCTCCACACAAAGGCCCACCTTGCTGATCTTTGAGGAGTCCTATTCTCTCCCTAGTTACCCTTTTGTCCTTAATGTATTTGTAAAAACTCTTTGGATTCTCCTTAACTCTGTTTGCCAAAGCCATCTCATGTCCCTTTTTTGCCTTGCTGATTTCTCTCTTAAGTACACTCCTATGCCTTTATACTCTTCTAAGGATTCACTTGATTTATCTTGTCTATACCTGACAGATGCTTCCTCCTTTTTCTTACCCAAACCCTCAATTTCGTCAGTCATTCCGCATTCTTTAAGTGTACCAGCCTTTCCTTTCACCCTAACAGGAATATGCTCTCTCTGGACTCTCATTATCTCATTTCTGAAGGCTTCCCATTTTCCAGCCGTCCCTTTACCTGCGAACATCTGCGCCCAATCAGCTTTTGAAAGTTCTTGCCTAATACCGTCAAAATTGGCCTTCCTCCAATTTAGAACTTCAACTTTTAGATCTGGTCTATCCTTTTCCATCACTATTTTAAAACTAATAGAATTACAGTTGCTGGGCCCAAAGTGCTCCCCCACTGACACCTCAGTCACCTGCCCTGCCTTATTTCCCAAGACTAGGTCAAGTTTTGCACCTCCTCTAGTAGGTACATCCACATACTGAATCAGAAAATTTTCTTGTACGCACTTAACAAATTCCTCTCCATCCAACCCCTTAACACTATGGCAGTCCCAGTCTATGTTTGGAAAGTTAAAATCCCCTTCCATAACCACCTTACAAGTGAGATCTCCTTACAAGTTTGTTTCTCAAGATCCCTCTAGCTATTAGGGGGTCTATAATACAATCCCAATAAGGTGATCATCCCTTTCTTATTTCTCAGTTCCACCCAAATAACTTCCCTGGATGTATTTCCAGGAATATCCTCCCTAAGTACAGCTGTAATGCTATCCCTTATCAAAAATGCCACCCCCCCCCCCCCCCCCCCCCCCGCCTTTCTCTCTTGCCTCCCTTTCTGAACTTCCTGTAGCATTTGTATCCTGGAACATTAAACTGCCCAGTCCTGTCCTTCCCTGAGCCACGTTTTTGTAATTGCTATGATATCCCAGTCCCATGTTTGTAACCATGTCCTGAGTTCATCTGCCTTCCTTGTTAGGCCTCTTGCATTGAAATAAATGCAGTTTAATTTACCAGTCCGACCTTGTTCTCTGCTTTGTCCCAGCCTGCCCTGACTGTTTGACTCACTTTTGTTCTCAACTGTACCAGACTCAGATTGAAATCTTTCCTCGCTATCTCTCTGGGTCCCACCCACTCCCCCCACCACCAGCATCACCACCACCTTAATAGTTTAAATCCTCCTGAACAGCTCTAGCAAATCTTCTTGCCTGTATATTAATCCAATTATTTAGGTGCATTTCCTTCCTTCTTGTACAGGTCACTTCTACCTCAAAACAGCTTTCAATGATCCAAAAATGTGAATCCTTCTCCCATACACCAGCTCATCAGCCATGCATTCATCTGTTCTCTCCTCATACTCCTGCCCTCATTAGCTCATAGCACCAGGAGTAATCCAGATATTGCTACTCTCGAGGACCTCCTTTTTAAATTCCTGCCTAAATCTCTGTAATCGCCCTTCAGAATCTCAGCATTTTCTCTTCCTATGTCATTGGTTCCAATGTATACAATGATCTCCTGCTGGTCCCTCTCCCCTTTGAAAGCATTCTGCACCCTCTCTGAGACATCCTTGATTGTGGCACCAGGGAAGCATCACCCATCCTGATTTTTCGCTGCTGGCCACAGAAACGTCTGTCTCTACCTCGGATTAGAGAGTCCCCTAACACAATTCATAGCTTGGAACCCGACATACCTCTCATTACATTAGAGCCAGCCTCAATACCAGAAACTTGGCTGTTCATGCTACATACCACTGAGTGTCCATCACGTTTTCCAAAACAGCATTTTTTTAAAAAATGGGGATAGCCACAGAAGATCCCTGCACTACCTGTCTTCCTCTCTTACCTTTCCTGGAGTTAACCCATCTATGTGACTGTATCTGAGACTTACACCCCTTCCTATAGCTGCCATCCATCACAGCCCCTTGCTCTTGTAAATTCCTCATTGCCTATAACTGCCTCTCCAACCAATCCATTCGATCTGATAGGATTCGCAACCAACAGCATTTATTGCAGATATAATCCGTGGTAACCCGTAAATTCTCCCTAAATTCCCACATCCAACAAGAAGAGCATGTCACTCTGCTAAGGGCCATTTTTGCTTCTTTCAATCTACAGATCCAGAAAATAGCACTGTCTTATTCCTCTATGAAACACTGCTCCAAGTTAAATTAATACTTATGGTTTATATTTTAAGCTTAATCAAGAGACATAACTCAATAAAGCATGTAATCAAGAATGAACCCACTCTACTCACTGCTGCAGACTTATTTTAAGGCTGCACTTAAAATCCACTTATCTGCTTCTGTGTTGTGACCTTTCCCAAACAGGGTCATCCAAGATCAGTTGTGAATTTCACTGTTTTTTAATTTTCTCAGACGCAGTCTGATTCCAACAATTCATGAATTCAAACAGCAAAGGCAGTGACTGCTAACTCTGTCAGTTAGCAATGTAGGTTTCTTTCTCTCTCTCTCTCCTGCACTGACCTCACCATGTGCTTCCTTTGTCTGTACTTTTCCCTTTTAAAACTGCTGTTGTTTTGACATTTTTTAATCAATTCCTGATGAGTGATTGATTATTAGACCATATTATTATTAACATGGCATGGTTAATAGTGATGTGAAACATTCACCTGATGAAGGAGCAGCACTCCGAAAGACAGTGCTTCCCAATAAACCTGTTGGACTATAACCTGGTGTTGTGTGATTTTTAACTTTGTCCATACCAGTCCAGCAAATATTTTTCAAAAGTTTCCATTGAGGTGAACGCAGTCATTAAGCTATCAATTCTGTTCGCTGGCTTCCCATTTGCAAAATCACATCATGAACCATTTTCTCTGTATCTGTTCACAATTGGTTCTATGCATTCTGTAGGTTTCTTTCGAATAAAATTAATCTTAATCAATCAATATAGAAGTTTAATCTGACTTTGAATTGATCTTTTAATGTGGTCCATATCTCTTGAGGATCATTTAGTTCTTCAGCTGTTAAACTTGATGTGCTAAAGCTGGTAGATCTTCATTTCCAATTGCTAAACAAATCTTCATGGCTTGCTTTCCTGCATTTGACACATCTGAAACCATTGCTCTGAACACTGTTTAAACATGTTAACATCTATTAAGAAGTCTGCTGTGTCCCAGTTTAAACTAAGGGATTTTGTGACAATATACCTTTGACCTTTCCTTGCTATCAATCCAGCACTCACCCTGTTTGCTTGCATTTCAAAATGAGTTAAAGTGAGATTGGTCAACTTTCCAGAAAGCCATGTTTTCAATACTCTCCAATGCTGAAATGAATAAAGATATTGAGGATTGTCTCGTGTAATTTAGCATAATTGAAAACTGTTGACAATGTGTTTTAACTGTAGATTAACTTGCTTGCTGAGTGTTCAAGCATGATACACTTCATCAGCAGAATGTTTCACACCACTGTTAACCATGCCATGTTAACAATAATAATAGTTTGATAATCAGTCACCCATCAGGGATTGATTAACAACAAGAGTTAGTTTGTTTAAAACAATAAAACTAATTATAAGTTCAAAAACAGATTCTAAAACAAACAAAATGATTTATCAGGCAACTGGCAAATCCATAGCAGACTAACTGCCATGAAGTGTTGTAACATTGTATATGCAAAGTACAAGGAGCCCTTAAAGGTAAACATAGATTCCCTACAGTGTGGAAACAGGCCCTTGGGCCTAACAAGTCCACACCAACCCTCCGAAGAGTAACCCACCCAAAACTATTCCCCTACTGTATCACTCTACATTTACTCCTGACTAATATCCCAAACCTCCATATCCTTGAACACAATGGGCAATTTAGCATGGACAATTCACCTAACCTGCACGTCTATGGATTGTGGGAGGAAACCTACACAGACACAGGGAGAATGTGCAAACTCCACACAGACAGTCACCCAAGGCTAGAATCAAACCCGGGTCCCTGGCGCTGTGAGGCAACAGTGCTAACCACTGAGCCACTGTGCTGCTATAAACATACTTCATGACAAGGTACATATATAACATACAGCACACACTATAAATGGGACATTATTGTTTTAAACTACTGTTAAAGTGAAATAATTTCTGAACACTATAATATCTTTCTAACTTTGGAAAAGAAAATATCTACCGTAATGCTACCTAGCTGCTCTGGACAACATTTACAGTATTCCTCCTCAAGTGTGTTTTGAAGACAAGCATTCCCACATATGAGAGTTCGCTTGTGACTTACTCAAATGGAGAAGGCACCAAACACATTGAGAGGCTTCATTTGGTGTGGAGATGATGTAGGGAATCAGAGGGATCACACCAACACCAAATACTTTATCTACTCAACTCTTCAAGCACTATGTACGCAGTCTGAACTGTCCTTAACAATCCAAACTATCCGGCTTTCAGCCACTCACTGCTTAGATTATTCAGCAATGAGCTGACCCAGCAGCTGTCATGTAAGCACTCTGTCCATCCAAAACAACATCCAATCTATTTTCCATTCTGCAGCGGAAATGACATCGTTGAGCTTCACTTTGTATTCTGGGTTTTAATAAAAATGTCAAGTGGAAAGAGCCTTCGAAACAGGCCAAAGAATATGGAACAATAATTAATACCTCGCTGCAACTAAATTTATGTAATGTGGATAATGAAGTAAAATGTCCCAAAATATTTAGCAGAAATATTAATCATAGAGGAGCTCAGAACTGAACCACTTAAAAAATTTTAGGACAGGTGACCAAAAGCTTTCTCAAAGTGGTAGGTTTTAAGGAGCATCATAAGAATGATCAGAGGGAAAGATGTTTAGGGAGGGACTTTCAGAACGCATGGCCCAGGTCCCTGATGGAAGGGTGCCCAATCGTGAAGCAATTTAATCTGAGGATGTATATAATTTGGAAGAATATATAAGTTGGAAGAATGCAGAGATCTCAGAGGATTATTAAAACATACTTTTAAGCTCTAACTGGAGGAAGTTAGTAACAAAGAGGTAAATTCATGGTGTGATACAGAAATAAATTATAGTTTGCAAGAAAAAAGTAAGCAAAATTATGCAGAGCAATCTCCAAAATACTCAGAAGGATCTATGATCTCCATACAATACAGCTCATATAATGCAGCAAGATGTATAGTAACCAAACACAACACAGTATAAATGTAGAACATCAAGATGCACTGTCACTGAAATGCAGCATGTTATACAGTCACTGTAAAACAGCACCATGTAGTTTCACTGTGTTACATCATGGCATATAGTAGCACATACACTCACTGGTATACAGCATTGAGTGCAGTCACTATAATACAACACACAGTATGGTCTCAACAATACTGCACAGTGTATGGTTACTGCAATGCAGTATAGTATGCAGTCACTAGAATATAGCATGTATTTCAGCACAATGTACACTCACTGTAATACAGTATAGTGCAGACTCACTCTAACGCAACATGGTGTTAATGACTGTAATAAAGCAGAATGTACAGTCATTGTAATATAGCATGGACTGTGGTCTCCAATACAGCATGGTGTACATTTACTTATGACATTATGGTTTATTGTTTCTGTGATAAACTCATTATAATGCAGCATGCGTACAACAACAAATACAGCACAGTGTACAGTTACTGTGATACAGCATGGTTTACAGTCACAGTAATACAGCATGATGTATAGTCACTGTAAAACAGCATAGTGTAAATTCATTGTATTGCAGCAAAGTAAGCAGTGCTTTAATATAGCAATGGTGTACAATCACTGTAGTTCAGCACAACATAAAGTCAATGTAACACAGCACAATATACAGTCACTGTAATGCAGTAAGGTGTACAGTCACTGGAATGCAGCATAAGTGTATAAGCCCTTCCTGACGAAGGCCTTATGCCTGAAATGTCGATTCTCCTGCTCCTTGGATGTTGCCTGACCTGCTGTGCTTTTCCAGCATCACACTCTCAGCATAGTATATAATCACTACAATGCAGCCTGGTGTACAGTCACAGTAATATAGCAGTGTACAATCAGTGTAATACAGCACAGTATACAGTCGATGTAATGCAGTGTGGTGTACAGTCACTGTAATATAGCACAGTATACAGTCACTGTAATACAGCATATTTTGTCTAGTCATTGTAATTTAACTTGACGCACACTCACTGTAATGCAGCATGGTTTACAGTCAGTGTAATACAACACAATACACAGTCACTGTTCTGCAGCCTGAATTACAGTTAGTGTAATTCAGCATGGCATGCAAGGCATCAGCACTGAAAAATGTCCCAAGATTTAGGGGCGGCACGGTAGCACAGTGGTTAGCACTGCTGCCTCACAGCGCCAGAGACCTGGGTTCAATTCCCGACTCAGGCAACTGACTGTGTGGAGTTTGCACATTCTCCCCGTGTCTGCGTGGGTTTCCTCCGGGTGCTCCGGTTTCCTCCCACAGTCCAAAGATGTGCAGGTCAGGTGAATTGGCCATGCTAAATTGTCCGTAGTGTTAGGTAATAGGGATATGGGTGGGTTGCGCTTCGGTGTGGACTTGTTGGGCCGAAGGGCCTGTTTCCACACTGTAAGTAATCTAAAAAAAAAGTTTGTGATTAATGAGTAATTCCTGTAGCTATGGCGAATAATAAATTTGGCAGTTTGCTTCATCCTCATTCTTGGAATATTTTAATCCAAATGCTGAACATTTTGACCTGAGTTAAATATAATAACTTCCTAAAAATTTTGAGAGAATCATTCCTAAATTTTGAAATGAATAGATCACATCTTTACTTGTGGATTTTAGTATTTTTTAAATTAATGGGACAATGTTCTATATTTATATTAATATATATTTTAGGTTAGTCACTGAAAAGACTGGGTTGTCCAAATGTGATGATCAACAACACGAGCTTGTATTTATGTAGCAATGTAATAAAATAGGAGCATTTATCAAACAAAATTCTACAATGAGACACATAAGAGGGTATGAGCACAGGTGATCAAAAGCTTGTTCAAAGAGGTAGGTTTATATGAGCATCTAAGGGTTGGAAAGTTAGAGAGAGGAGAGAAGAGGTGTAGGGCAAGAATTCCACAGCTTAAGGCCCACCATCTTAGGGTACTGCCACTAATAGTGGGGCAATTAAAATCTGAATGTACAAAGGGCCTGAATTAGAGAAATACAGATGTCTCACAGTGTTAAGGAGGCTGAAAGAGATTACAAAATTAGAGAGGACCAAGACCATGGAAGATTTGAAAACAAAGATGAGAATTTTAAAATCCTGACTCTGGCTGACTGGGAGCCAGGGAACACATGAATGATGAGCAAATGGGACTTGGCATGAGTTGGACAACAGCATTTTGAAGTAGCTTAAGTTTAGGGACGCTGGAAGGTCCAATCTGGTACAACTATTCTCAAGATGCTCTTTCCCTGATGCTGTGCCAGGGAGGTGCCTGAGGGTTAGGGTGACAGTAGTGTTTGGCCTTGTTATGTCATCATGAGCCAGTTCTGATGTGGGTGGTACTTGATTTATGGTCTCTGATTGTCAGAGCTGTGTCACTTTGCCAGGTGATTGAACTGCTGGCCATGGGCACCCTCAGTCATGAGAGAGCTGCTCAAGAGGTCAGTACCATTATTATGGCAGTCTGTGGAGGAGATGGAATTGTAACTTTCATCTGGAATGGCTGCTGAATATGAGCAAATGGAGTTATGTCGGAGTTACAAGGAGTGGGAGCCTAAATCTGTAAGTCTTCAAGTAATGTGTACTCTCATACTACCCCTGCATATAGTTATGTTTAATAAAGCCTGTTGCAGTTTACTCACAATCTTTTCAATCTCATCTAACTACATGGTGGCAACAGTGACCAGATCCATGGAATCAGAGGCAAGCAGCAGTTAGAGCCTGAAATGAAGCCGAGTGCGAAACAAGACCCGTCCAGCAATTTAAGCCCAGAGGTAAGGTAAATATTTGAAAGGTAGCTCAATGGTGATAGAGGCCTGGTTAGCGACTGACCTCTGGGTGTACTGGGTACTAAACTCCAGAATGGGAAAGCCCATGCAGAAGCTGAATGAAGAGCAGGAGAAGGCCCATGAAAGAGTTTGCAATTAGTCACAAAAAGATATCAATCAGCCACAGTGTAGAAACATAGAAGATAGGAGCAGGGGAAGACTATTCTGTCACTTGAGCCTGCTCTGCCATTCAGTGTGATCATGGCTGATCATCAAGTTCAACATCCAAATCCTGCCCTCTCCTTATATCCCTGATTCCTTTAGCCATAAGAGCTCTATCAATCTCCTTCTTGAAAGAATACAAAGTTTTGTCCACATGCCACTTTCTGTAGTAGTGAATTTCACAGGCTAACCATTCTCTGGCTGAATAAATTTCTACTCATCTCAGTCCTAAAAGGTTTACCCCTAATCCTTAAACTGGTTCTGACTCACCCACTTGGGAACATCCTTCCTGCATCTAACCTGCCTAGTCAGTTAGAATTTTGTATTTTTCTATGAGATAGCCCCAATCCTTCTGAACTCCACTGAATACAACCCTAATCAACTCATTGTCTCTTCACACGTCAGTCCTGTCATCACAGGAATCAATTTGGTAAATTTTTGCTGTACTCCCACTATAACAAGAACATTCTTCCTCGGATAAGGAGTTCAAAACTAGAGACAAAATTCCCAGTGTGGCCTCATCAATGCCCTATTTAATTGCAGCAAGACATTCTTGGTCCCGTACTCAAATGCTTTTGCAATGAAGACCAATATACCATTTGCCATCTTTACTGCCTGTTGCACCTGCACACTTACTTTCAACATTCCCCTCTCTCAATTTACAGTTATCCGAATAATAATCTGCCTTTCTAATTTTGCTACTAAAGTGGATGACCTCACATTTATCCACATTCTACTGCATCTGCTGTGCATTTCCCATTCACTCAGACTGTCCAAATCACACTGAAACATCTCTGCATCCTCCTCACACCTCACCCTTCCACCCAGCCTTGTGCCATCTGCACATTTTGAGATATTACATTTAGTTCCCTTATCTAAATTATTAAAATATATTGTGAATAGTTGGGGGTCCTGGCACTGATTCATGTTGTACTTCACTTATCACTGCCTGGCATTCAGAAAGAAAACATTTATTCCTACGCTTTGTTTCCAATCTGCAAACTAATGTTCCATCTCAATGTAGTACCCCTAGTCCCGTGTGTTTTAACTTTACACATTAATCTCTTACATGGGACTTGGTCGAAAGCCTTTTGAAAGTCCAAATAAACTACATTTACTGGCTCTCCCGATCAACTCTATTAGTTATAGCCTTGAAGAATTCCAGTAGATTTGTAATTCCGTGCTGATTGTGTCTGATTCTATCATTGGTTTCCAAGTACTTTGCTATAACATCCTTGATAATTGACTATGGCATCTTCCCCAACACTGACATCAGACTCACTGGTCTGTAATTGTCTCTTTCTCTTTACCTTCCTTTTTAAATAGTGGGGTTGCCTTCCAATCTGTAGAAACTGTTCCAGAGGCTAAAAAAATCTTGGAAGATGACCACTATGAATTGGCTATTTCTAGGGCCACTCTTTAAGTACACTGGAATGTAGATTATCAGATCTTGCAGATTTACCAGCTGACAATACCATCAATTTCTCCAACACCATTTCTCTACTAAACCCTATGTTCCTCATTTTTTCTGATACATTATTATTGTCCTCCTTTATAAAAACAAAAGCAAAGTATATATTTAGCTTGTCAGCCATTTCTTTGCCCCCCCCCCCCCACCTCTTATAGATTCCCTGTTTCTGACTGTAAGGAATCTACATTAGTTTGCACCAATATTTTTGTCTTTACATATCTACTGAAATTCTTACAATCACTTATTAGGTTCCTCACAAACTTACTCTCATGACCAACTTCTTAAGCAACCCCTTGATCATCCTTTGTTGACTTCTAAGCTGCTCCCAATCCTCAGATCTATTGTGATTTTTCATGCTAATTTATATGCCTTGATTTTGCATCCAATATTATCTCTAACTTAACCTCGTAAGCCATGGTTTGGCCATTGTTCTCTTTCCACCCTTTTCAAGGAGAGAGCTAGTCGATATGGCACCCCAAAATATTCATCTGCTGGGAAGAATGCCCACTGGCAAGGAGTCAGATTGGCTGCCCTCAAACTGAAGGCTGCCAGCTAATTAAGAAACCAATAAGGGCAATCTTGCCTTGGAAGCAACCTCACTTGGATGGCAAGTACAGAGGCAGCTAAATGGAAGGCATGCTCAAGATAATTGTGCCAGTGGTTTGTCTATCATTAGACTGGGCTCAGGATCTCTGTTTTTTTTCCCCAAATGAAGGTCCCCATCACCACCCTGTGGCCCTGATGTGTTAACTCCCCCTACTACCTTCTATGCATTGGATGGGTGCACAAGGTGGATTGCTCTCACCTAATGGTTGTGTTCTGATGTGGACGCACAGCATAATACTGATATCTGCATCCCAATGTGGAACCCCCTCATATGGCCCTCCTCTGTGTAGTGCTGAAAGACAGCTCCCATGCGGATCTCACCATGTGGTCCTGTTGCAGACCGGGCAGTGTGGTGCCAAAGTAGTTTGTCCCAGTGCAATACATCATGAAGTCAGAGAAGAATTTCTGTCAAGCGCAAGAGATCGTATGGGAAGGATGTTTGATAAGGGAAGCCAAATAGGTGAGAAAGAAAAGAAAATGTTTGTTTATTGCTTTTCATGACATCAGAATGTCCCAAAACACTTACAACCTATGGGGTACTTTTTAAAGTGAAATCACTAATGTAATATAAGAAACACAAGAACCAAATTAGGCATTGCAAGCTCTCATGCACAGGAATGATTCAAATTTTGTTTTTGAACATGTTTCTGAAAACTTGGTCTTAAAAAATTCATTAGGATGTGAGTGCAATGGACAATGGTGAGTTCATTGCCAACCCTCCACTGCTCTGAAGTGATGTTGACTGATCCTCTCCTTTAAAGGTAGTTGTTTGAGGGAGATGCCTTGCCTGTTGCACCATTTCAGAAGGCAGTTCAAATCAAACACATAAGTCTTGGATTGGAGTGTCATATAGATCCAACTGGGTAAGAAGGAGATCCAAGATGGCGGCGACTCAGCAAGTCTGAGTTTACAGTGCTCTTCCCAAAACCTGGGTAAAGTGAGTTACTCACCCCCACCACACTTACCAAACCACCCAAAAAAATTTTCTAACCTTAACTAGCTGTTTACTATTATATTTAAGCAGTTTAATATTAAGTGGATAATGAGTAAACCAAAGGGATCCCGCAGCTCTCAGAAAACAAAGACCCCTCCCCCACCCTCCTCTCCTCCTCCGGCTGCAGCTGATGTAAAAACAGGCCTTGAAGAGATGATTGCCAGGCTGGAAACGACACTCGTCAATTTCATCACAGAATCCAGACAGAGATGGAATGCATTCGAAGAAAAGTTACAAAAGTACAGCCAGGCTCTCGAGGAATTACAGGGCCGAGTGGAGGGGGCGGAGCTAAAGGCCACGACCTCCGAGGCTGCAGCACAAACAGCTGCAGAACAGGTGCGAGCTCTGGAGCAGAGAGTCCGGGCCTTTGAAATCTACATGGATGACCTGGATAATAGAAATCGGAGAAAGAATATCCGTCTTCTGGGCCTCCCTGAACAAGAAGAGAAGGGACAGTTAGCAGTATTTCTGGAGCGATGGTTGCCCCAGCTTTTAAACCTGGGGGCTGAAACTGACCAGGTAAGGGTGGAGTGGGCCTACCGGGTCGCAGTACGCGGATCTGGCCCAAACCAGCGCCCACGCCCGGTCCTGTTCCGGATGCAGAGTTATAGGGAGAGGCAGATACTCCTGGATGCCTCCAGAAATCTTGGAAAGGATCCTAAAGCTATGATTCATGAAGGATCCAAGATTATGTTATTTCAGGACTTCTCCCCGGCTTTGGCACAAAGGAGGAAGGCGTTTGATGAGGTGAAGAAATGTCTAAGGAACTTAAATATTCAATACACCTTACGCTACCCAGCGACGTTATGCTTTACCCACGAAGGATCCGAGTATAATTTTAGATCACCAGAAGAGGCTAAGGAGCTTTTAGACTCGTTTAAATAAATCGTAAGAGACAATTTATGTTGGCTTGCCTCTTCCACACTACGTGGGGAGAAATGGATACTTTACTTTACTTTTGCTTCTGGGAGCAGGGTTGTCTTCTCTTGCTATTTTATGTTATTATACTTAACTGTAATTTGTTGGAGTTGTAATTTTATAGTTATGTGTGTTTGTACGTGGCATTGATGCTATCAGATATACTCAGGTATGGGTGGGGAGGGGTGGGGTGGGGCGCTCACTGTCAACTCTAGCTCGGTATTATATCTAAATCCTATTAAGGAGCGCCCGGGTTAAGGGTGGGACACTGTTTGGGAGAGGATATGGTGGACCTTTAGAAAGGAAGTAAGGCCCCCTGAGAACAAGGGGGAGGATCTCCATTCAAACATGTTTTATTTTTTTTTGTTCTTATTGTTTGGAAATAGTTTCCTTTTTATTATTCTGTTACGAGTGTAGTAGAGAACATTTTCTCTTGTTTGAAGGATGTAAGTGACTCAACTATACACTCTGGATAATTGTGGATTAGATTAGTAGTTAACTGAGTTTCATTGTTTTTCTTTCTTCTTTAGTATCATTCCTTTGAATTTTGATGATTATATATTTAAGATCTATTTTTATATTAATGTTTGTGCTTGAAAGTTCTGTTTATTTTTGTAAATCTGTCAAAATATTAAATTTCTAATAAAAATATCTTTTAAAAAAAAAACTGGGTAAGAATGTCAGGTTTCCTCCCTAAAGGATCCTAATTACAACATCTTCAATGCTTCAAAGATTGCTTTTATCGAGAACAAGTTTTTCCAGATTTTTATAAACTGAGTTCAAATTCTCAAACTTGCCCAGTTGGTATTGAACCCCAGTGTCCCAGTGTTATTAATTGCCAGCACAGATAAATACTACCATTTCCTCTTATTAATAAATAATATGGCATTCAGTAAAACAACAAATTGTAATGCCATTGTATTCTGGAGCTGTTTTGGTAAATATGTCAAATTTTCAAGAGAAATTTTCCCCCGTTTGATGCCTACTTAAACATAGCTCTGTATGTACACTGAAACACTGCCACATTAAGGAAAACTCTATCAACACTCTTGCAAATAGCGAGACGTTTGCACAAACATCACTGTCTGCAGTATTTGCTTTTCTTGATTTTTGTTCAAAAACATAAATTGACCAAAGATCCAAAGGTCTTACTTTCAACTGCTCTCAAGGGTCTTTACAAAAAGCCTTGGTTTGACTGGGATTTGTTTATTGAAGCAGGAGGAGAGAGAGGATTGTGCCATTCAGAGGATTTGTGTCCGATAGAAATGGGAAATAAAATATTCACAGTTGCTGAATGGTCCACACAGTCATGGGAATTCACAGCAGAGCAAAGAGATCTGCCAATCTGCCACAGTAAGTTTAGTGCTGCTGTAAATGCAGGGACATGATGACACAGATAGGAAACAGAGAGCATGAGTAATAATCTGGAAAAATCCCCAACATTCTCTCGAAGTACAGTATGTGCCTAGACAGCTGCTATTTCTTCCCAGAGTTAAGTAGGATTTGACACACTAAAGACAATAGCTTACTTTTTCTTTTTATGTGTTATCAGCTGTGGTTCAGATGGTAACACTCTCACCATTGACTCTTAATGTTGTGAGTTTAAACACTGCTCTAGAGACTTGAGCACACATCTGTACTGATGACCACTGTAGTACTGGGAAAGTGCTGTGCTGCCAGAGCTTCATCTTCTAGTTATGTTATTTAACCGAGACACTGTCTACTTTCTCAGGTTGATGTAGAAAAATCCCTCATTATTAGAAGAGCTGGGGAGTTCTTCCCTGCTGTCACAGTAATATTTGTCCTAGAACCAATGTCCTTAAAACAATCGGTTATCTGGTCATTATCGCATTACTGTTTATGGGAGATTACCGTGCACAAATTGTTTCCTACATTAGAACAGTAACTACACTTCAAAGGTATTTCATCAGCTGTAAAACACTTCAGGTCCTTTAGAGGTTGTGAAAGTTGCTGGTACACATTCAAACGTTTTTTCCAAACAAAATAATGAACTGAATAATAATATTAAAATGGCTGAATATAAATTCCTTCAGATTGATAATCCATTAAATTCTATTAGAATGATATTATAATTCCAGGCAGTACCTGTAGTCTGAATCTTGAGCATGTTATTCTAGGATCTAAAGGGCAGGACAGCTATTCACCTCAAAATAACAGAAGATCATGGCCAGGCATTGGTATTGAATCCTGTGCTCAGTCAGGCATTCACACATTACTGAAACTATGAATGAGGTAACAGCTGACACTCCCACTTTGAAGCAGAATGAGGGCAGAATGGGTAATTAGATTGGAAATATCTCAAATCTACCAGAGACAAAACTGTTTCTGCATTCCCCTCCCAAAGAACAACCAGCTTCCTCTAACCCACTCCTGGAACAGCAGCACCATTTGAAAATAGGAATATAAGGTCTGGTTAATATCTGTCTCCCATGTATACCTCATTTACCACAGTGAATAAGATATCTGTCAGACTGATCATACATAGAGGCCGCTATTTTGAGTGTTTTTACTGAAGGTTTTTTTCTTCTTTAACTGCATTGCAATATCTTTTGCAATATTAGAATAAACACTTTTACATGTTTTGGACATGGAGATGAAAAAGATACTGCTTTAAAGGTGGACGAAGGTGCTGCAGTTTTGAAAAACACAAGTTACTGGAACCCACCACAAGTTGTGTATACACATAGCTTATGCAAGCAGTGTGGGAGGAGATTAGACACCTTGGCTCCATGGGTGTCGAGGGGATAGATTTTCCCAGTAACAGATTTTCCCAGTGACAGACTTTTGGCTGGTTTCTCAAGCAGGGCATAGTATCAGCAATTCAGCATAGTCACAACGTAACTGGATCGTGGGCGAGTGGCTACAGCTTTGTGTTTGGACAAAACAGGAGAGCATTAGCCTATAAAGGAGAAAGCACCTCTCTCCTTTTTGTGAATAGATAAATTAAAGGAAATCCTAAGACGTTTGTTATTTTCATTCTCTGCAAATTCACTTCTTGAAAAGGAAAAGGGGGAAAACTGAAGATTGAGCACTCATGAGGCGCTGTGGGCTATCAGCAGCAAAATTGTACTCTGCAATCTGTAATCTCATTTCCTGGCATTCACCCTGTGCTGCCATTACTGTCAAACCAATGAAGAGGACAGGAGGACATGTTAGGAGCAGCTGTAGGCATTTCTAAAAATGAGGTTTCAAACTGGTGAAGCTAAAACACAGGACTAATGACAGGCCAACCAGCATAGAGAACAATTGTTTGAACAATCTAAATAATTCCACAGTTAGCAGATAACAACGATGCTCTGCAGTCCTGCCACATCCAGTCATTAATTGTGGTGGACAACTAAACAACTCACTGAAGGAAGAGGCTTTACAAAAATCCTCATATTCAATGATGGGAGAGCCCAGCATTTCAGTGCAATAGATAAAACTGAAGCAGTTACAACCATCAGAATTGTTGAGTGATGATTCATCTCAGCCTCCTCCAGAGATCCCCAGCATCATAGATACCAGTCTTCAGACAATTTGATTCAGAAAACATGACACCAAGAAATAGCTGAAGGCACTGTATATGGCTAAGGCTATGAACCGTGGCAATACTTTGGCAGTAGTACTGAAGATTTGTGCTGCCACACCCTTAGCCAAGCTATTCCAGTATGTCTAAAAACTAGATTCTACTCAACAAAGTGGAAAGTTGCCCAGGTATGTCGTGTACAGAGAAGGCAGGACAAGTCCATCTCAGCCAATTACGACCCCTTCAGTTACTCCCAATTATCAGTAATGTGATGGAAGGGATCATCAACAAAGCTATCAAACATCACCTGCTCAGCAACAACCTTTTCACAAAAGCTTATTTTGCCAAGGCCTCTCAGCTCCTGACCTCATGGTTCAAACATGGGCAAAAGAGATGAATTCCAAAGGTGAGACAACAAGGCAGCATTTCATGGAGACTAATATTAAGAAGCCCTTGCAAAACTGGAGTCCATGGGAATCATGAGGTAAAATCTGCCAGTTGGAGTCATACCTAACGCAAAGCAAGATAGCTGTGGTTGTTGAAGATCAGTCATCTCACTTCCAGAACACCACTTCAAGAGTTCCTCAGGATAGTGTCCATATTCAGATGTTTCATCAGCTTCCCTCTATCGTAAGGTCAGAAGTGGAGACATTTACTGATAATTGCACAAAGTTCAGCACAATGTTCATTCACGACTCCTCAGATACTAAAACAGTCCTTGTCCTAACACAGAAGGAACTGGACAAGATCCAGGCTTGAGTTAACAAGTAACTGTGCCATGCTAAGGGGGGAATTGGTGAATTGGTGAATTGGTGATGGCACTGAATTAGTAATCCAGAAATGCAATCTAATGGTTTATGGAAATAAGTTCAAATCCCACTTTCACAGTTGGTGAAATTTGAGTTTTACAAAATCTGGAATCATATAACAAAGAAAGTAGTGCCGATGTTGTGCCGACCTCTTATTCTACTCTACAATCAAACTAATCTATATACCCACCATTTTATTATCATAATTTTCATTTTGCTTCAATTTACTATCAAAATGTAATATTATAAAGCTCAACATATACCATTGTTATTTGCTGTAAACACCCATCTGGTTCATTAATATCTTCTAGGGAAGGAGATATGTCTTCTTTCCTGGCCTGGTATTCATGTGACTCCAGACCCACAGCAATGTGCTTGACACTTAACTGCCCTCTGAAAAGTCAGAGATAGTCAATCAGTTCAAAGATACTTGGGATGGGAAACAGATTCTGATGTTGCTAGAGATACCCATATTTCAAGATTTTAAAGCAGATTCAGCACATACTCGGCATATGCTGTAAGTAATGGGAGGAAATGGGCCAGAAGAGTGAAGTGACAGCATAATTAAAACACAACAGAGAATTCAGAACATTCAGGGATGGCTGGCCCATCAAATAAAGTCAATTCTGACTGATTTTCATTCCCCTGCATCCTCACACATTACATTCCAGAAATGTCAGGTGGTGAATCTTAACATATATTTATAAGCATTTATTTATAGCCTTGCACATTACAAAAATACACCTCCAAACAGTGTCACTGTGTGTCTATGCACAAGGCATAATTCAGTGATAACAGTTCATTCTCATCTTTGCATACAATTAAACATACTTTCTACACAATTCACATCACAAAGTCCTTTATTTTCCAAGATCCCTGTCTAGGGCTTTTATAGCACAGAAATCTACATTTCCCCTTTTATCACACAACTTCCAAGTTGTGTAGGCAGAAGCAGAAACTAACTCCCACATCATTCCATCAGAAGTTTCAACAAAATCTACTTGGCCTTTCCACAAATATTCTTTACTACGATAGTGCTCTTTGTGGATAAGTTCCTTACTAATTCTAGTTTCTGGTCACCCAGAATTACAAAGCTGGTGGTTGGGTTACCAAATGGTGAATAAGTGGAGGAACAAATTATTGTAATTGCTGGAATCTGCACTGAAAACAACAAATGTAGATCACAGTGGTTCAGACAGCATCCATGGAGAGAGAGAAAGCTAACATTTCAAGTCTAGTTGACTCTTCTTCACAGCAGTGACCTCAGCATTTGTTGCTATTGGTGGATAAGTGGACAAAAGTTTGGTAAGGTTTCTTAGAGGTTCTAAAGTTCCTGAAGCCTTAGTTGGGATTGTTTAATTATTTACAGCATTGTAAATAAAATTAGATTTAGTTCTTAAATTGTGCATACTTTCTTTAAGACCCAGTTGACAGTGAGAAAGAATTCAAATAACTTACCGAACCTTTGAAGAAAGTTGAGTGCATTTGTTTAATAAGGTAGAGATTACAGGAGCCTGAGATGAAATGCCAAAATGAAAAGTTTTTCTCAGTAAAAGATCAAATTAAGCAAGGATAAACCTGGACAGCCACCTGAAAGGCGTAAGGCAAACAACATTGGATTTGTGGTTTAACTACGCACAGATACTACTGAAAGCTGAGAACACTGAGAGATGGCCACTGAAAGGACATTCATTGTCAAATTCCTGCCAGAACCTCTGAAGGACTAGGAGACAGCCAGTCCTGTGTAAATGCCCCCACTAATCCTGGTAAATATTGATAAGCTCATACACAACTAGCCCACCTATTGAGGATACTCAGGCTGACTGCTATGAAGTGGGAGGTGAAGAAGCTTGGTTGTATAACATTTATCATTGACATGCTTTGGAGGAATAAAGGAGCTTCTTCCACTTGACAGCATGGCCTAATACTTTTACATTCTCACAATAGATGCAGATTATTGGCTCAGTTTAATGATCAGAGGTTTACATTCCAGTTGCAGCAACACTCAAAAATGCTGATCTAAAGTATTGCAGCCTTTCTGAGTTAATCAACTGGAAAACTCACATCAACTTCACTCTTCTTTGACAACCTATGTTGTAAGCAATGGTTGTGGCTTCATCATCAGATCTCACCAATGACAGAACACGACAGCACAGAAGAGGATCATTCCTGTGCCTGTGCTGACTCTTTGAAAGAGAGAACCAATTAGTTCCATGCCTCCTGCTATTTGTCATATTGCTGCATATTTTCCTGTTCTTTTATTTATCCAATTCCCTTTTCAAAGTTATTTAAATCTATCCTCTAAGCAGCACAGACCATATCACAACAGCTGTGCAAAAAGAATTCTCATTCTTTCTCTGGTACTTTTAGCAATTATCTTTAATATGTGTCTCTTTGATTATCAACCCTCAAGCAGTGGAAACCATTCCTCCTTATTCACATTATAATTTTCAACATCTCCATTGAATTTTCTCTTAACCTTTTCTAGCCTAATGAGAACAAACCTATCCTCTCTAATAATCCCATGTAATTGAAATTCCTCATTTCTGTTTATGACTGATCGTTGTTAGTGGATCCCCAATTCATTACGATTGTGGGTAGGATATCCCCAAATGGTTATGCTTCGAGGAAGACATAATTGGTTCCCTTTCTTTACTTGGCACATTAACTATTTGGTCAAAACAAGATCAATTTTCAAAAGGTTCCTCCCATGTGGATACCTTTCCCAGTACGTATTCATATAGGTTAGAGATGTGGGGTGAGTCCAAGAAGTAAAAGTAAAATAATACAAATCAGTCTTTGGCTTGTCCATGATGAATACTTTGTGAAATATTGCAGCCATCAATCTGGGTAATTCTGGGCAGAGTATTCTTGATTTTGCAGTCAGCTAAAATCAGTGTGTCCAGTTTCCAGTTGTTTTGCTAATTCTTTGCTTTCAAAAGAGAGAGAGTGCTGATTTCTTTTTACCTGCAGCTGCAGGAATATCTAAAGCAAGTTCTCAGCTATGCTTCTTCACAGTATGCTTGAGCACAGTAAGACTTGAACAACAAGCTCCTATATTCATTCACCAGCTGTCTTGTGTATTGACACACAGAGACCAGAGTTTGCAAATTTATTTTAACCCATTTTTTTCACATATTCCTAGAAGACAAGCATATCTTTTAACTAGTAGTGGTTGGGTTTCAACTCATATTGTCTACAGTTTGGGACCAAACCGACAAGAGAATACCATTCAATTTTTAAGTGTATCCCTATGAAATGTTTCTACCTGAAGTTCCCTTGACATCCTTAGGTATGACATTCTATGGTACCCCCTTGAATTTAGAGTATCCACATAGGATTTTCAGGTGGCGACTGAATTTATATTCACAGCTATCTTTTGGTATGTTTGTCTTTCTTTAAAAATTATAATTAAAAGTTCCACATACAATTGCAGCATTTAAAAAGCATCTGGATTGGCATATGAATACCCATATTTGAAGGGATATGGGCTGGGTGCTGGCAGGTGGGACTAGGTTGGGTTGGGATATCTGGTCAGCATGGAAAGGTTGGACTGAAGGGTCTGTTTCTGTGCCAGATATCTCTATGAATATGGCTCCATATCTGTCAGTAATTTGGGATCATAGTCCACTTTAACAACACATTGTACCTTTCCAGTAAATCTCCGCTGTACTTTCTCCAGGGTCTTGACATCTTTTCTAAAGTGTAGCTCCCAGAAGTGGCTGCAGCTAAATTAAACAGGAAATATCAAAGTTAAATAACATACTAGTTACCATAGCTTGTTGGTGTTTTTGCCCATTTTAGTGAGAAAAGATTCAGACCTGACCTTGGAATGTAAATCACTGAAGTCAGCAAATGTATTTATCTGAAGGAGAGGTTATCCAAATTGCACATTTAAAGCTTCAATTATGACTGAGGTACATTTCTCTCCTAATAATGACAAAAACAAACCACTTAAGAAAATTGATTTCTCAGAAAAACCAACAGATATCAGATAGAAATGCCTGCAACCCAACACCTGGGATTAAGATCTTGTTGTTCCTGTCCAAACACGGCTCAACAGAAAAGGAGACTCAGTGGTCCCTGGGTAAAAACCATGACAAACACCTCATCAACATTACCAATAAGCAGCTGGGATAAAGCACTTGGTTTTATTTCTGGGGGATTTACACACAGATTCTGTGTCACCAGCTTTGCAGACTAACATATTAAACTCCATTCAAAACAGATACTTGAGCAACCTATCATTCAAGCACCCATCCAACAATCTCTCCCAGGTAGGATTAAGAAGCTAATAAATTCGACCACCTTACAACCAGTAAAATATTGCATGAACCATAAGCCTTTAAGAGTGCAGCTTGACTTTTATTGGCTGGAGACCAATGAACAATGAGTCACTGAACACCATTAGGTAAAAACACCAAATAGAAAGTTAGAAAAAAAAGTCAAAAAACAGAAACAGGCTACTGGGATGAATAAAAACATGCGTTTATCAGCAGGAAAATCAAATGATCACATTTATCAACTATGCTCCTATATCACTTTATCCCATTTGTCTTTTACCAGCTTTCCGATCTGCACTTGATAGTCGATTTAATTTCTATTCCAATTACAATTGCTGGAAAAGTGAATTCCACAGCCTCCTAACCTTGTGTAGAGAAAAGATATTCTTCCCGATGCTCCAAGTTTATTCAATTTAATACTGCCTTTATGATCAGTCATTATTCTCAACTATTGGAAACAGTCCGGTTCTAGCTATCTTTCCCCTCAAGTCAGAATTGAAAATGCTTTCATTGCATTGCCCTGTAGTCTAATGAAAAAAGTAGTCTTCCTATTTCTCATTTAGACATTTGGTAATACAGACCTTGAATATTGCTGAGAGAATTTACATTTTGTAAAGCTTTTCATTTTGCACTCATGAGGATACATTGCAGTAAATACCAACATAATAGGAATGCAGCATTTTATACTGTATGAGAAGAGATTTGTTGATTCATTGTAATGTAAACTGTGATTGGTAGAAGTGTTGCAATGGCATGTGCATTAGTTATATGAGGACTGACAGTTAGCTGCCAAGTTATGCTTAGACTTAGACCTGGCAGGTTAACTCTACTATGTCAAAGTTAAAAATCACACAACACCAGGTTATAGTCCAACAGGTTTAATTGGAAGTACTAGTGTTCAGAGCACCAATCCTTCATCAGGTAGTTGTGGAGGACACAATTGTAAGGCACAGAATTTACAGCAAAAGTTGACAGTGTAATGTAACTCAAATTATACATTGAAAAATACCTTGATTGTCTGTTGAGTCTTTCATCTGACAATCAAAGTATTTTTCAATGCATAATTTCAGTTACATCACACTGTAAACTTTTGCTATAAATGTTTTGCCCTGGTGGCAGCATCCTGTTAGTGGAGAGCATCACATATTCTGCTCCTGTAGAGAAGCAATGTAGAGCAATCACTTAGCCTGTTTGTTCAAACTTTTTCAGATATTGTTCCTTCGAGGTAATCCGAGGTAGACTGAGGATTTTTCAGAATCAAAAGTAATGGCTGTAGGACTATTGAAGAGTTTGCAAGGTATACAGTAAGAAATAATATAACCGGTTTGAGCATTATCCTGCGGAAAAGCTTTGATGTGTCCTATTTCAGCATTAAAACTTACAAAGGGAACAAATGGCTCTCATCCTATTGCAAAGTTGCTGATCACGTTAGATTTATAATAAGTGGGACTGTTGGAGTCTCAATGCACAAACTGAACAATGAAGATATGTTTGTGGTACAAAATAGAAGCGCACACCCAGATGATTTCCCAACCAGGACATCAATGAAACACAGTCGAGAATGTATTGCTGGAAAAGCACAACAGGTCAGACAGCAACCGAGGAGCAAGCGAATCGACATAAATTTCGGACATAAGCCCTTCCCATCAATGAAAACAGAGCTCATTTGACAGTTATATTTCAAAATTTGAGCACAAGCTGCACACTACAAAGACATAGAAGGAAGTTTTTCATACCAGATAGCATCTTCAGTTCACATTGCTTTGTCTCCAAAACGTCAATATTGTTCCTTCTGTGTGTATGTTTATGTTTTAGCTGCAATGAAGTGTGTTACATTCATCAATAAGTCAAATGAAAATCGCATGCTTAATTTGAATAACCTGGCACTGAAAATGTATAGGAAACTTTGACTTTCAATAACCCAGAAGCATATAAACCACCTAGACCAAACTGATACATAATCACTAGGTTCACCTCTAACATTGTCCTGACTTCAATGAAGCTATATGTCTGATTTCCTTCAAGGGGTCAGACTTTTGTTGGTGTGATTTATGAACAGTTACTCTTGTTGTAAGGATCAAGATCAGATTCCCATTAGTCATGGACTTTGGTGTAGTGGTTGTAATAAGGTCAACCAGATGGACCTCATAGAATATGAGTTCTCCAATTGGGAATGTTAATCTGGTCCAGCCAGGAAGACCTGGCTAACAGATGTAAGCAGGGGTGTTGCCTATGCCCATACTAGTCTGGAAATGCCTGATCTCAGAAGCTAAGCAGACTTAGGTCTGGTTAGTACTTGGCTGGGAGACTGCCTAAGAATACCAGCTGCAGTCCGCTTAAAACAAAATTAAACAGGAGTGTCAGAGGTTCTGTTTGCTCTGAGAAAGCAGAATTGGTGTCAAGGACCCTCCATGTGTAAATAAAGGGGATGGGATATCAGCCTCTGTGCAGTTATTTCAGTGGGAGATGAAGGGAAACACAAACAGATAGCCTGTACTGAAAGGTGGACAATGTGCCACTGATGCATGAACAGTGAGGATGATAATGAATAGCTCAAGTAAAGTATCTGTAGGATGATAACTGCAATTGTTTTTATTTCTGTTCTTTGCTCAAAGTGGATTACTGTTAGATATAAAATTGATTCCATGAGTGACTGCTCCATTTACCAGGCCAATGGGTTGGTTTATGCAGTTCACCTGTTGGTGATAAGAATGTGTATCCAACTCAAAGCTTTTCTCTGCTGTTCTCCTCCCTTTCATTTTTCACTATTTAGTGTGTACTCCTTCTTCTGATTCATACTCCAGAATGCATCTTTTCACATTTAACCACTCTTTCTGTCATATGACAATGTTTGCATTGTGGTTACTATGTGGCCGACAAATGCTGGTCTTGTCAATGACATTTACACTCCATGAGTAAAAATATTAAAAATGTTATATTGAGGGAGGCAATGGCAACAACATCAATGACTGAAATGTAGGCATTTCTCCTTCTCGGCCTCTTACTCCACCATTTTCCTTGGCACACTAATGATAGGATGCAGTGCTTTCTGTTCTTATTCCAAATTGAGAAATTCTAACAACTTTTCTCTCAATCTTCACCCCTTACCTTCACCTTCCTCTTTTTATTTCTGGGGATAGAAAATTGACCAGTGTCAACAAGAGGCCAGTGAACACATAAACACCTTAACTATTCTTCCTCACAATCCACTTCCTGTCAGTAAAATCAAAGAAGTGCGGATGCTGGTACTCCGAAACACACACAGAAAGTGTTGGAGAAACTCAATAGGTCGGCAGCATCTATAGAAAGAGAAGCCTACGTAACGTTTCGAGTCCGGTGACCCTTCTCTCCCAGGAATATTGAGGAAATTTCTTAGAGGAATGGAGATGCTGAGGTAAAGAGGTTTAGAGGGAACATCCTAATTCTGAGGATGGGAATCCAAAAATTGAAAGCTGTACTGCCATCAGAAGCATAACAGCTGGGAAGTGGAGGAGGGAAGGGGAAACCACATTATAAGAATTGGAGAAGAGAAGGAACATTGGAGAAGAGTTTGAGTTGATGAGTAATATGGAGACAAATGATATGAGATCCCTTGCGTCTACTTTTCCCATTGCAACCCACCCTACCAAGCTCTCTGGCTGAACATATCTGAGTGTAGCTGGAGAATTTGCCTCCAGCCTGGGGATCAGACTCTGTGCTGGGAATCCTGTACTTAATCGAATTGACAGCTGGTGTCTGCACTCTCAGCAAGGAGCAAGTTTATTTCAAACTCTGGCATTTACACGAAGAAAATTCTGATGCAACATGTTCTGTAACATTGGCAATGATTTACCAGGTTGTACTTGCATGTTTTCAGATCTTATCTTTCTCTGAAAACAACATAAAGCTCACATTTCCATCAGGTTTCTAACCGGTTGGAAATGTACTTAACTGAAGGGAAGCGACATCACATTCAGACTTTATAGTGAAATGCAAAGTTTGTTTTTAATGAAACTTTGAGAGATAGGGGTACAAATTGCAGCTTATTAATGTTCATGTACTATAGAGACATGATTTTAAACTAGTAACAGTGAAGGAATGGTAATACTTTTCTAGGGCAGGCTTATATATGGCTCGAAGGGAATCTCACAGATAGAAATGTTGCAATGCAGCTGTTGTTTTTGTCCTTTAACATGATAGAGATTATGCATTTGGAAGGTACTGTTGAAGGAATTTTTGAGAGTTTCTGTAGTGCATGTTATAGATGGTACCTATTGCTGCTACTGTACATTAGTGGTAGGGGTGGGGGAAGGGGAGGAGGGAGTGAATATTTAAGTTACTGGATTGTTGTACAGCCACTCCACAATTGTGATAAAAGTGCAGCAATTTGTAACTGCTCTGGGTTTGTGAATTAAACCTGTAACCATTTTATAATTTTTCCATGGGCAGTGGAAAAAACTGCCAGTTCTGCTTCATATCACTTTTTATTTCAGCCAGGAACAGGAAAGGAAATTTTGCAACCATTGTGTCTTACCCAAGGCTTTCTTTGTTTCTTTCTCCATGGCTTTCAATGGCGGTTAGTGACTTTTTAGTAGCTTCGGACATCCTTGTATTCCTTTTTAGTAGCTTCTATACAACTTTTCAACACTCAATCTCAGCTCCATTCTGACACCATGGCTATATGTTACCAGAAACTGTCTAAGGGTTAATCTTGGTATATTTTGTGAAGCCATTCCTGATGAAGGGCTTATGCCCAAAACGTCAAATTTCCTGTTCCTTGGATGCTGCCTGACCTGCTGCGCTTTTCCAGCAACACATTTTCAGTGCATATTTTGTGAAGGATTTCTTTCTGTGAACACTATCAGAAATTCTCACTGTTATTTCCAAAACCTACCTCACTATCTATGCACCATGGCCCTGTGGTGTCCTGGTCATCATATCATGCCTCTTGTCACAGGCAGAAGTACTTGTCACTGCCTGTACTAATCCTGGCATTCCCAGCACTGGCACCATATTTAAAATGCAGTTATGAGACAGGTCACATGCTGTCAGTCATGTTTCATCTCAGAAGTTGCCCTGGATATGGCGACCAGAGTGAAATTGACACTGTGCTTTTCTCACAGAGTTCTGGATGTCCTGTGGGACATGATGGCCAGAGGAGAGTCATCTTCTTCCCTCAGGAATGGCAGAGCAGACCACACCACCAAACCCTGTCTGTCTGGACACAGCCTGCTGCCCAGGTGAGTGCTATTTCCACAGACCAGAGGAATATGTAACAATGCCACAAGAAGGTCAAAAACCTTCTGAGTTTCTCTAGGATAAGTACTACAATCTTCTCTCTACTAACCTCACATTCATTCTATCTCTGCTATTGCACCCACCTCTCACCAGGCCTCATGGTCTACCACTCTCAAGATATCATGTAACATCCTGTCCATCTAATCCTACCCCCACAACACTAACCCTACATATCCTACTCACACACACAGGTCACCTCATCATGTTTCCCCCACCTGCACTAGCACTAATAGCTGTGCCATGCACGTTCATCTCACTCATCTCGTCCCTTTTCCTTATTCCAGGAGAAAACAACCCACAATAGAGCAGAGAGAGCAATATGCATGGTTCATTGCCCAACATACCACGTGAGTGAATCTTGGCCTACCTTTCCCTGTGGTGATGCTGAAACCTTCATTTCTTGGCAACCAAGGAAGGATCATTGTCATAGAGTCATAGAGACGTACAGCACAAAAACAGACCCTTCAGTTCAACTTGTCCATGCCGACCAGGTATCCTAACCTAATCAAGTCCAATTTGCCAGCACTTAGCCCATATCCCTCTAAACCCTTCCTATTCATATATCCATCCAGATGCCTTTTAAATTTGCAATTGTACCAGCCTCCAACACTTCCTCAGGCAGCTCATTCCATATATGCAGCACCCTCTGTGTGAATACTCAAGTTGCCGCTTAGGTCCATTTTAAATCTTTCCCCTCTCACCCTAAATCTATGCCCTCTGGTTCTGGACTCCCCCACCCCAGGGAAAAGACCTTGTCTATTTACCCTATCCATACTCCTCATGATTTTATAAACCTGTATAAGGTCACCACTCAGCCTCCGACGCTCCAGGGGTTTTTTAATTCATTGGTCTCCCATTATTGCCACTGGAAATTCACTGTCAAAATGCAACCCCTTTCTCATGACACATTTGTCTTTTGCTTCCAGAAGGTACCAGTGGAATCTGCACAGTCTCTGGTTCCAATGGCGGGGTTGCCTTCTGTACCCTTTACAAGCTGATATACTGACAACTCAATCGTTATTAAATATAGATTAGAGTCCAGAGAACATGCCTCTGAGCACAACACTGCCATGTGTCTGCAACCAGCCAAGGAAGAAATCCCTACTGACTGTTCTCAGAGGACTGTCAGCAAACAGGAATCTGTTCATCATTCAGCGGACAAGGATTCCAGCAACTGTTTTCACCCAATGAGTTCAGTAAGCTGATAAACTGTAGGGAATATCAGAATATCAGAAAGATATCGCAGTGTTATTGAAGGAACTCCTGAGTCTTCACATCCATAACAGTGAAGCTTTATGTTCTGGCCACATACTGTGTGGCATTAATGCTGCCCAAAGTGGTCATTGTCATATTTCCATAAGGACTCTGAGCTATGTGAGACCTTATCCAGTTGCATGATGAGCAACCAATGTTTATTCTACACTGGGAGTAGATTTCTTCACAAAGCTGCCATGAAGCAGTCCTCTACTCCTCCCCAAAAAATCCTCTTTTCCACATCATAGCCTATGTCGTTAAAGACTTACATTTCAGTCTGCGAATATGGCAGCCGTGATGCATTTTCTTTCAGAACTTGTTACGGAATGTGGTTGGCAAATTTCACAGCATGATCATAGGAACAATGTAATGAACATAATTTATTGACCAAGCTCCATGACTGATCACGGCCTCTCTACCTCCAGAATGATATGGTAAGATAGTTCTGACTGACTACAGTGCAGACCATGGACTGCTTCCACTAGGCCTGCAGGACTGACTGTGGCCCAATCTCTGAGCTTTAAGGACTCAGAACCTGGATTCTTGGAGCATCAAGTGCTTGTGACCAAAACCCAGCACTTTGGGTGGCACAATGGGTCAGTGGTTAGCACTGCTGCCTTACAGCGCTAGGGACCCAGGTTTGATTCCAGCCTTGGATAACTGTCTGTGTGGAGTATGCACGTCCTCCCCATGTCTGCGTGAGTTTCCTCTGGGTGCTCTGGTTTTCTCTCAGTTGAAAGGTGTGCAGGTTAGGTGGATTGGCTATGTTAAATTGCCCCGTAGTGTTCAGGGGTACTCAGGTTAGGTGGGTTGGCCATGAGAAATGCAGTGTAAAGGGATTAGGTGGGTTTGAGTGGAATGCTCTTCAGCCAAATGGCCTGCTTTCAAACTGTAGGGATTTTATGATTCACTGTAATCAGACAAGCCCCTTGAGTGACTGAAATCCCTGTCACCCCACTAAACACTATTGTCCTTTAACATTTACACATAGACAGTCTCTTCAAGCAGTTGGAGTGTATATGAAACATAGGTCACTCGCCACAGTGATACAGCACTGTGCTGCATAAAGACTTGTTTACCCTCCACACTCCACCCCCCCCTCCCCCGGCCCCCTGCTCCAATCAGACTGGTACATCGACTCTTCAAAGCTTTCCACCACCACAAGGTGCTTGCTTCTTTGTCATAAAAGCAAGGCCAAACTGCAGAGGTTGGCAGCCTCCATCTCAGTACACACTGAGCAAGCAATGTTACCCAAAGAAGCTGATACCTCCAAGTAAGCACTACAGACAGGGTGCATGCACTCAGAAGCAATGTCGCAAATAAATGCTGAATGTCTCTAAGCACAAATGTCACTGAACAATCAAAAGGAAGCTAAGACCCATAAATTGCCTGTCTCCATCTCAGTGCAAAACAACACAGTCTAGATCCCTGAGGTGCTTGGTTGTCCTTAAATTCAATGCAGCCTGACAGAACCATGTAAAGTTGAGGTGCTGAAATGGTGATTGAGTCGGCTCGCGAACAGGTATGAGATACGGTGATACTGTTGGTTTTCCAATGCCATTCTGTGGAGACAAGTCACCAAGTACTTGCTCCAATTTCTTTTATCAAGTTTTTGTGCATTGAGTTTCTCAGTTGGAAGAAAATTGGAAGTGTGCTGTCAATAGGGTGAGTTGCGGTCTTCATGAAATGCAGATGCCTGGAAAAAGCTAGTCGCCCCTTGAGTGAGAGATTCCAAAGTCATCATTTAACTGTTCAGGGGAAACTCAGGTGAGCTTTTTTTGATATTGAGAATTCTCACACTATTTAGTCATCTCATTTGCTATCATTCTTGGCAACCTAGGAATGGGGAAATTCTACCCAATGCTACAAGCTCACAGGAAAATAATCCTGCTTCTACTGGGTCTTTATTGGATTATTTGTAAGATGGCTGCCTGCAGTGAATGCCTCATTGCAGAGATCGCATGACTATGGCATGTCCAGAAGCACTTTAGGACAATTTCCATCAAATCAGTTGGAGTGCCAACAAAGTGGGCTGCTTTGTGCTGGATGATGTCAAGCTTCCTGAGTATTGTTGGAGCTGCACCTATTCAGGCAAGTGGGTAACATTACATCACAGTCTTGACTTGTGCCTTGTAGATGGTGAACAGGCTTTGGGGAGTCTGGGGGTGAGTTTGAAGCCACAGAAATCCCAGCACTAAACTGCTCTTACAGTCACTGTATTTGTGTGGCTGCTCCAGTTGATTTCCCAGGGTTTTGACAAATTAATCAAAAGACGCAAGCTTCAGGCCATACAGCTATAAGAATGGTCAACTTTTTTTTCGAGTACTCAATTATTGTATTTCAGACACTTGTCTTCAGGTTTTGCAAGGCCTGTGGGAAGTTTTGGTTGACCACTAGAGGGTGCCATTAAACACTGGTAAGAATGGACTGCTGGAAATGGGAAATTTCACCGAGATAGTATTTGTAAATAATCAGACAAACTGATATTACAATATTTACGATTAATAACCCAAAGCACTCTTTATGGTCCCTAAACTGATTACGGCTGTCCTAAAATCAGTAACAACTCTCAGGCAGTCAGGAAATTAGATTATTTGAAATTCCTTAAGATATGTCTAAAAAGCTTTTTGATGCAAATTTATAAATGAATAACATTAAAAGCATTGTCTAGCATGCGTAGAATTTGTATAGAACAGAACAGATCCTGAGAGAATAACATTTGTAGACACGAGGAACTCAATGGACTCTGGTTAGCAAGGGTAAGGGTGTGTGCAGTGAGTGAGGGTGGATGAAGCAGAGCAAAGGTGAGGGCGGAGAGGTTTAGTGAGGGAAGATCAGGTTCAGTGAGAGAGAGAGTGAGGGGCTGCGAAACTGAGGATGGATGAGTGAGAGTGAGGGGACGAAAGAGAGAGAGTTATGGTGGGTCAGAGGGACAGCGAGGGTGGGTCAGAGAGAGAGTGAGGGTTGGTGAGACAGACCGAGGATGGGTAAGGGGAAAGGGCAGGTGAGGGGAGAAGATCGGTGAGGGGGGGAGGGCAAGGCTGAGTGAGGGGGAGATGTTGGATAAGGGAGTGCAGGGCAGTCAGGGGTATAGAGGGTGGGTGAGAGTAGAGAGAGCAAGGGTGAATAAGGGGGAGAGGTTGGTAAAGGGGTGAGGGTAGCGATGGGTGAGGGGGTGAAAGTGTGATCTCTGGTGAGCTATAGGTATAGACAATGCTGCTCCTTCCTTCCCTGCAACATGTGAGCTCACCCTTGATCAGATTTCAGCTGTTCAAATTCACAATTTCATGTGGGGTGATGAAAGAGATGGCTACATTTGTATAGCATCCTTCACATCCTTGGGACATCCATTGTGCATTCTAAACAATGAAACATGAGTTACCACTTGCAATATAGGAAACAAGGTATCCGATATGTATAGAGCCTACAAGTACAATGTGACAAAAAGCAGTTCACTTCTTCTGATGGATGTTAGCTGAGGGATAAATATTGGCCAGTTCACCAGGAAGAACTCTCTTCCTCTTCTCCAAGACAGTTCAACGTCTTTACCATCTACCTGTGAAGGTTGACAGGACTTAATGGTAGCATTTCTGATGGCACTTCTGATAGTGCAGCAATCACATGCTGCTGCATCTCATTAACTGTTTGGAGGCAGGAGGTGGCTGGGGCTTAGTTTTTGAACCTGATGTTGGGTTGGCTGCTTGGTGTGTTCCCACTTCCATGTGATTTGATGGGGGAGTTGATACCTGTCCGGCAGCCATGAAGAGCCAGTTAGGATGTATTCATGGGGGAGAATCACTCGGGGGCAAATCTGTGATACCGCTGCTATCTTTCTGACATCAGACAAATATGCCATGTCCATAGTCAACTGATGACAGTCTCCCTGAAGGCAGTAAATCTGGGATGGCTGGTTAGGCTTGTGTGAAATCCCCTGCTCTCCTCCACTGAGCTGCAGACATCATAGCTACAGCCACAGGCTACCTTATGGAGGGCTTCTCCGAGGAGTCATAAACAGCCAACTCTAATCAGACTCACTGCAGAAACATTCAGAGGGAGCCTCCATCCTGAGGTGTCCATAGACTCCCACCTACTGTGGCAGTGACCCCTCACTTTAAGTTTGCCGACTGCCCACAACCTTGGGTTAACTTTACAGCCTGCAGTGCCTGACTGCCATCTCTAATAGGCCAGGACTCCCAGAAAATCCCTGTCTGTTGGCTGCCTCCAGGAGGATTGTGTAGGTGAGTGGTCCTGGATGACCTGCAAATGGTCCCAAAGGCCAACAATCTTCAACATTTGGAAGACCGGCAGCTGAGACATTGTGCTCAAGTCTTGCAAATGGGGTCCAGTGACGTGGAGGCAAATGTTACTGACTGTAACTCGATTGAGATTCAATAGTGCTTGAGCTGAACGCAAGAAACCTCCAGCCATTCAATGGGGAAATTTACTGGTCTCTTAAGCCACAGCAAGAGAGATCACAGAGGTTGTCTACCAAGGCTGATTTCCTTCGATTTATCCTCCATGATATAGACTGGGCTTTGTTATATACACACACCAGAATCAATTCAAACCCATTTATTGCTCAGTTGCTCGATTTTAAATGGATTCCAGAGACCACAACTAAGTCTCCATTTAATATCATTTAAATGGCTAGGTTTCGCCTGCAGAGTGCCTTCAAACATTTTTCCTGTAATTCCTGTCAGAGTGTGGAACAGAACTGGAATGCTAGGGTAGCAGTGAAATCCAGGCTAACAAATTCAAACAGGGCAAACAGACCTAGGCATTAATTTTTTTTTTCTCTGTTGCTATGGCAGCTGGAATGGGAGACCCTTTACGGGCCAGTCAGGTTTCTACGAACTGATGAAGGAATATCTCTGGATTGAGGATTCAAAGCAAAGGTCAACCTCCATCTTTCTTATTGACAGGGGCTGAAATCCCTTTGTTCAGTTGGTAACTGGTTAGAGCTTCATAGGTCATGTTCACTAGAGTGGTTAACCCTTCCCCTAACATGGAAGCTACATCCTCCTTCTCACAAACATTTACACAATTAATTCAACTAAATGTTCAGCCGGACAAGTTTTTTGCATCAAGCAATGATTGGATAACCCTGTAGTTTCCCAAGATGTTAGCAATACCATTCCTCAAATACAGGAAAACAAACTGGCATTAGTAAGAATGTCATTCAATAATTCAAAATAACACAACCAGTGCTCCATACATCTACCATCGTTCATGTACATTACTGATGGGAGTACAATGGGTTTGACTCTCCACAGATCAATCAACCTTTCCATTAGGAGGGCATTGAATCTATTTTCTTTCAAGTTTCTATGATGTAAGGCGACAGAGATAGCACCATGTTTATAAACCCTGTCTAAGCAGGATTGGTCCTCATCCTTTGCAGGTTTTCAAAGCTTCTCACCAGATCAATCCACTCTGCAGAGCCAATTTCCATCAGAATCTATCGACAGTCTCCTACTCTCAAACTTCATCTTGTCTCGTACCAAGAATCAGAAAACGCAGACAAGTCATTTAGCAATCTCCCAAGCTTGGGTCAATAGGCTTGGCACTTTCCTTTGTTGAGCCGAGCTATTCAAACACACATAAACATACCTGTCAGAATGCAGATTCCCTTGAGAATGTGTGTAGGAACAATACAGACTCTGGTGCCATCTGAGACTGCACACACTTTGGAGCTCAGCAACCTGTCAGCAGCCAAGATCTTTCAGATTCTTGAGTCATGTAACATTAGCCAAGGTGTTCCAATGTGTTTAACATCTGCATACTCCCGAGACTGCCCTTTATCGGCAGCAGTTACAAGTGGTTTTGTTTTCATATTGATAGCAATGGAGTGTCATTCTTTGGAATGTGAGAGGTTGTGCCATTGATTGCAGTCCATTCGGTGTCACTTTAAATCCTAATTCCAATTTCGGGCTTCATCTAAACTTTGATGTAACTGAAATCTGCAGCAAAACCCACTTTATACCAATGTGTTAACGTCTTTCTAATTTTGTCATTTATCTGATTGTGTTGTGGCTCACACCAAATCCCATTCCCGCATCATCCCTCAGCTCGCTGAATTTCATCAGCTTGCAGCTATCAAATCTTCATTCTTGTTTTCAAATCCCTCCAAAATCTTGCCTCTTCCTATCTCTGTATCTTTTATTACAGTTCCAATGAAGCCACTGATTACTGCAAAGACTATGGGTCCTGATAGCCTCCCAGCACTCCCAAAGACTAGTAATGTGGAGCTATCTGTGCCCCTAAACAAGCTATTCCAGTACAGAGTCATAGTCGTAGAGGCATAGAGGTGCACAGCATGGAAACAGACCCTTTTGTCCAACCTGTCCACACTGACAAGATATCCCAACCCAATCTAGTCCTACCTGCCAGCACCCGGCCATATCCCTCCAAACCCTTCCTATTCATATACCCATCCAAATGCCTCTTAGATGTTGCAATTGTACCAGCCTCCACCACATCTTCTGGCAGCCCATTCCAGACACATACCACCGTCTGTGTGAAAAGGTTGCCCCTTAGGTCTATTTTATATCTTTTCCCTCTCACCCTAAACCTATGCCCTCTAGTTCTGGACTCCCCGGTCCCAGGGAAAAGACTTTGTCTATTTATCCTATCCATGCCCCTATCCATTAGAGGTTTAATTTTGTTAACCTCTATAAGGTCACCCCTCAGCCTCCGACGCTCCAGGGAAAACAGCACCAGCCTGTTCAGCCTCTCCCTATACCTCAAATCCTCCAACCCTGGCAACATCCTTGTAAATCTTTTCTGAACCCTTTCAAGTTTCACAACATCTTTCCGATAGGAGGGAGACCAGAATTGCACGCAATATTCCAACAGTGGCCTTACCAATGTCCTATACAACCGCAACATGACCTCCCAATTCCTGTACTCAATACTCTGACCAATAAAGGAAAGCATACCAAACGCTTTCTTCACTATCCTATCTACCTGCAACTCCACTTTCAAGGAGCTATGAACCTGCACTCCAAGGTCTCTTTGTTTAGCAACACTCCCTAGGACCTTACCATTAAGTGTATAAGTCCTGCTAAGATTTGCTTTCCCAAAATGCAGCACCTCACATTTATCTGAATTAAACTCCATTTGCCACTTCTCAGCCCATTGGCCCATCTGATCCAGATCCTGTTGTAATCTGAGGTAACCCTCTTCGCTGTCCACTACACCTCCAATTTTGATGTCATCTACAAACTTACTAACTGTACCTCTTATGCTCACATCCAAATCATTTATGTAAATGACAAAAAGTAGAGGACCCAGCACTAATCCTTGTGGCACTCCACTGGTCACAGGCCTCCAGTCTGAAAAACAACCCTCCACCACTACCCTCTGTCTTCTACCTTTGAGCCAGTTCTGTGTCCAAATGGCTAGTTCTCCCTTTATTCCATCTAACTTTGCTAATGAGTCTACCATGGGAAATCTTGTCGAATGCCTTACTGAAGTCCATATGGAACATTGTCCAAATACTTCCTGTTCACAAAAAGCAGATCAAATACATTTCAGCTAATTACCAACACACATTTGCTCTTGACCATCAGCAAAGCAGCCTCAAATGGCACTGACACAACAATTACCTGCTCGCTCATGCTGAGTTCAGCCTTCCTCCAGAAATGGATAAAAAGTGATGCATGGAAATGTGACATTGACTGTCTTTGGACTCAAGGAAGCATTTGATCTGATTGGAGGGGATGAAAGATTATCAGGCGTGTGCCGGAAAGCAGAGCTGAGTTTAAAATCAAATCAGCCATAATCCTGTTGAATAGCAATGCAGGCTGGAAGGGCAAAGTGGCCTACTCTTGTTCCTTGTTTGTATGGTGTCATACCCAATACAAAGAAAGATGGCTGTAGTTATTGGAGGTCAATCATCTCAGCTCCAGGACATCACTGTAGCAGTTCCTCAGGATGGAAATGGGGATATTTGCTGATGACTTTTGTGACTCTTCAAATATAGTAGTAGTTCCTATCCATTGCAGCAAAATCTGGGTAACATTCAGGCATTGGCTGAAAAGTGGCAAATAATGTTGATGCCCCACTTTTGCCAGGCACTAAGCATCCCAAAAAGAAAGAAAGTTTAACCATCACTCCTTGACATTTAATGAGATTACCATCAATGAGACACTGTTTATCAACAAGCTGGGGTTACCACAGAATGAAAACTGAATTGCCCCTCAGCCATATAAATACTGTGGTATAAGAACCTTGGAACTCTATGGCAAGTAACCTGCTATCTGATTCTACAAAGCCTGCCCACCATCTGCATTGTTCAAGTCAGGAGAGAAATGGAATTACCTGGATGAGCTCCAACAACACGGAAGAAGACCAACATAACCAAAACAAAGCAGCACACTTGAATAATGGACCATCCACCACGTTCAAAATTCACTCCCTCCACTACCAATGCAGAGTGTCAACATTATATAATCATGTACAAAATGCACTGGAACAATTCACTAAGGATCTTTAGACAACATCTTCCAAGCCCACAGTCTCTATCACCCAATTGGACAAGACACCAAATGTCTTTCTGGATTCTGCAAGTCCCCTCCAAGTGACATATCATACTGAATTGGAGCTATATTGCTACTCCTCCGCTGTTACTGGAGCACTGTCTCTGATAGCATTATGGAAGTACCTACAATACATGGAGTGTGACAGTTCAAGAAGGCAGTTCATCACTTACTTAGAAATTGGTAATAAATGTTTGCCTTTTCAATGGTGCCTACATCCCAAGAACAATGTAATTTTTAAATTCAATAATATTGTTCAAAAGGGAATTTTGGAAATATTTGAAGATGATAAGTTAACAGGCCTGCAGGGAATGAGGAGCAGAGTGGGGATTAATTAGGTAGCGCAAGCAGCTGAGTGGCTTCCCTTTGTATTGTATGATTCTATTATTCCAAGTTTCCATCTAGAAAGGATGTATGAAAACAGGGACATGGAGCATTTACAAAGCAGAAAGAAGTGGCTTTAACACACAGGGGATTGGGGGCTGCGGATTCACAGTGATATTAAAACACATTCTTGGAGTGAGATTAGATTTTGTGACTGGACAAAGATTACAGCCAACTCTCACACTGAGAGTTTGATGGAATTGATGGAATACACTGTGAACAGGAAGCAGGGTCACTTGAGACCCTAGAGTGGTTATCCCTGTTCTTTTGCGTGACATCCAGGTAAGTATCAGCATTACAAGTCTGAGCCAATGATAGAACCAGCGAACTTGCAATGGTGATCAAAAATACTTTGTAAAGAGGATTTAGCAGTCCCTTTTAGCATGCAACCTCTCCAGTGTGATTCATCATCACCATCTCTAGGGCAATTAGTAATGGGTAATAAATGCTGGTCTAACCAGCAATACCCACATCATCTAAACAAACAAAGAAAAACATGGGGAAAGGCATCATACATTCTTTTTCCTAGTCAAATTGATAATTTGAATTGAAAATGGAAGATTCTTATGGGTAACAAAAGAGGATTGAGCAAGACTGAGGGGGGGATAAATGAACTGATGACTTAGCCTTCGATGGATCACTGCTGCTACACTTTAGTCTATTTCTGTCACTCACATTAACTGTGATTCAGTGAATAACAGTCTCAACCACAGTCCTGAGCTGAAGTCCCAATTCCAATTGTGCAGCAAGAGTTTGCAGGGGTAGAACCAGACTGTCTCATTCTCCACTTTGTGCACAGGTCCCAGAGCAGATTTGCTTCTGGTGAGAACATGGCTCACCTCTGCAGCTCAGTCTCTAAAAGGAGATAATTGCCTATAAATAGGGAGGAGGTGTCACTGACCTGGCACTGAAGCACCAACTGGGCTTCAGTCTCAGCAGGATGGTGGCGATAAGGGATTTTAACTTATATCAAGAAGATTCTGGCAATGTCGCCAATTTATGTACTCCCCCAACCAGCCAATTGATCCTAACTGGCTGCCCAGTCTTGCCCTGCAACTCTGGTACAGTCACTTGGAGGTGGGAACATGCGAAATAGATGATTTGATTTTGCACCTTGTCCAGAAATTCTCCTCCATCGCCAACACTACCTTCTCATGGCTGCTGAGATTCCACGCTGTCTCTTTCTCTCACGCCACTTTCTCTCTCTATCTAACTCTCTTTCTCTCTGACTTTTTTCCCCTCTGCTGCTCACACTCCCCATCAGTGATCACCAAGAGGGAATAATCTAACTCCAGGATAATTATATAAATGTAAATCCTGTCAAGTGGGGTAATATGGCAAGTATGAGCCTGTGTTCCTTCTCCTTTAAGGTTATATCTGAGTGGAGCTAATGAGTTACAATTTGTTCACAAACCAGCTGTATCTTAACTCTCTAATAATTCACTGTATTACATTACCACTAATTGAATCAAACACAGATAGCCATCAGTACAAGGCATCCCACTTGCTAGCAACACACACAATCCTTTCAGTCGCAGACCCCTTTCTTTATTTCAGGGAAGCACTTTGTGTATTATGTACAGCAGTGTCTTAAACATTCATTTTGAGGCCTTCACCATTCTGTGCAGTTTCAATATTAACCTGTTAATTAGGATGAAATGTCAAATCTATGTGGTTTTATTTAGAATGTTTATTTTAAGCAAAACCCTCACTTCATATCATTGCATCAAACAAACAACTTCTAGTATAAGCAATTTTAACATCATAAAGCATTCCAAGTTGCTTCGCAGGAGTGTTATCAAATGATATTTGACACCAAGGCACCAGGCCAGATAATTCAAAAGCATTGTCAAAGAGTACCTTAAAGGAAGAAAGCAAACTACAGAGTCAGAGAAGTTTAGAGAAGGAATTGAAGAGGCTGGGGCTCAGACAGTTAAAGATACAGCTCTCATTGGTAGAGCATTTAAAATCATGCAACAAGACTCAAGCAGCTGAGATTAAATGAGTCCAGACATCATGGAAGGTTGTAAAAATGAAGGAGATTACAGATATGGAGAGGAGTGAGGTCATGTAGAGACTTGACTTTAAAGCAATTTGGAAACTCCTGAAGTTATAAAAGGTGCTCCAGCAATGCAACTCTTGTTCCATTTCTCCTCAATTTTTTTGATTTGAAAAGCAAAGTCATGAATGATTGAACTCTGAGGGAAAAAGGTCAGTGCAATCTGCCCTGTTCACAGTTTTGCTTGTGGGCACAGTACATCCTTGTAGAGACACGTTCCCAGGGACAGGTGCTGATGCAAGTGCTAAGAGGAATTCTATATTCCGGCTAAAGCAGTGAGAGCCAATTGGTGGGCCAAGCCTGACATCCTTTTGGAAGAGGAAGAATATCCTTATGTCACTGACCCAAACCTCCCACTCCCACTTACCATGGCTTGACTGTGCCACCAGTAATATACACAGATGGAGGAAGTGGCACTACGAGAAGGTGTTTCTACAAACCTTTCAAAACTCAATTACAAATTTCAGACTGATGGTTAAACATCGTCTCCCAAGAGACCAAATACAAGAACCTGCCGTCCTGTTTTCTCATTGAAGAGCCTTCTGATCTTTGGGTGAGCTCTGTTAGGAGCCTGACAACATTATGTGACACCACATTAATGTTATTACCTGTGAAATCCTGTTTGGAAGTAGTACTAGATATCTGGTCTCAGAAGACTGGAGAATAGCCAAGGTTGTTCCATTGTTTAAGAAGAGCAGGGTTAACCCTGGAAATTACAGGCCTGTGAGCCTCATATCGGTGGTCGGGAAATTATTGGAAAAGATTCTCAGGGACAATATCAATATGCATTTAGAAGCAAATGGATTTATTAGGGATAGACAGCAATGTTTCTGTGGGAGACGTTGTACCTCACTAACTTGATTGAGTTTTTTGAGGTGACGAAAATGATTGATGAGGGAAAAGCAGTTGACCTCATGGACTTAAGTAAAGCCTTTGACAAGGTCCCTCAAGATAGACTGTTACAAAAGGTAAAGTTTCATGGTTTTAGGGATGAGCTGACAAAATGGATACAGAACTGACTTAATCATAGGAGACAGATATTTGTAGTAGAAGGATCATTTTTGGAATGGAGGGCTATGGCTAGTGGTGTTCTACAGAAATCAGTGCTGGGATCTCTGCTGTTCATGGTCTACATGAACATGGAGGAAAATATGGCTGGTCTAATTTGTAAGTTTGCGGATGAAACAAAGATCGATGGAGTTGTGGATAGTGAGGGGGATTGTCAGAGGTGACATTAGGATGTAGATCAGTTAGAGGCTTGGGCAGAAAATGGCGGATGGAGTTTAATCCAGATAAATATAAGGTGATGCATTTTGGAAGGTCAAGCATGGTAGACATTGTTTCGAAAATGGCTAAGTTCTCAGGAGTATTGATATGCAGAAGGATCTTGGTGTGCAGGTCCACAGATCACTAAACGTGGCAGCACAGGGTGATAAGGTAGTAACAAAGGCCTATGGCATTTTTCCTTTCATTGGAAGGGGGATTGAGCACAAGGATAGACAAGTTATGCTGCAGCTTTATAAAACTTTAGTTTGGCCATACTTGGAATATTGTGTACAGTTCTGATCATCACTACCAGAAGGATGTGGATGCCTTAAAGAGGATACAGAATAGGTTTACCAGGATGTTGCCTGATGTGGGGGGGGTTTTAGTTATGAAGAAAGGTTGATTAGACAGAGTTTGTTTTCACTGGAACAGAGGAGGTTGAGGAGCAAACTGATAGAAGCTTATAAGATTGTGCGTGGCATGGATAGAGTGGAAAGTATGAGGCTTTTTCCAAGATTAGAGGGGTCAATTACTAGTGAACACAGGTTCAAGGTGCAGAGCTGGGGGTGGAGGAGAGGAGTCTGATGGAGTTTAAAAGAGATGTGCTTTAAAAGACAAGCTTTTCACACAAAGGGTGATGAGTGCCTGTAACGCGCGGCCAGAGCAGTTGGTAGAAACAGACACAATAGCAGCATTAAAAAGCTGAATAGAAATGGAATAGAGGGATACATACCCTGTAAGTGAAGACAGTTTTGGTATGGAAGGGCAGAAGGTGTTGATGCAGGCTTGAAGGGCCGAAGGGCCAGCTCCTGTGCTGTATTGGTCTTTTTTCTTGGGAGCACAGTTTGAGCATTTTGGAATTACTTCTCCTTCGGTTTTGGTCTCCCTACTTACGGAAGGATATTCTGTCTTGGAGAAGGTGTTGCAAAGCTTCGCTGAATTGATTCCTGACATGAGAGGATTGACCTCTGAGCATAGGAGGCCATTTGATCTTGATTCACCATCCCAATGAAGTCATCACTGATCTGTAACCTAACTCAATATACCCACCTTACCCTAATACATACAGTCAACAAAATCCAGGAGGAGTGACTGACTAAAATAGGTCCATTCTTTATGGATTGTAAAAGAATCAGAAATGGTATTATTAGTGTGGATAAGATTCTTAGAAAATCTGACAGGGTGGACAGTAGAAATCTGTATCCCCCTGGTAGGGGACATTCTTGGGAAAAGGGTTTGGCTATTGGAGACTAAGAAATTTCTTCATTCAAAAATATGTGAATCTTAGGACTTCTTTACTCCAAGAGCTATGGATGCTCAGTCATTGAATCAGTACTGATCCTGTTAGATTACTGATTGCTCAGGGTATGGTTAGATGTGGGGAGCAGGAGGGAAAGAGGAATTGAAACTGAAGTTCAGCCATGATTTGATTGATGGGTGGAGTAAGCCAGAGGGGCAGAATGAATGGTTTACCCATGCTCCTGTTTTTGATGTTAGTTGTGTGTGCTCTGATGAAAGTGAGACAATGTTGGGGCTTTGTGCAGTAGAGACTATTCCTAGAGCATCCAGTTTTATTCAGAAAGGATTAAACCATTGATTATAGAATCTTATGGGATTATACTGGATGAGAGGAGGGAGGAGAATCAGCACTGAGGGAGGGAGCTCAGCACTGAGGGAGGGAGATCAGCACTGAGGGAGTGAGCTCAGCACTGAGGGAGTGAGCTCAGCACTGAGGAAGGGGAGGAGGAAAAGCGCTGCAGAAAGAAGGATCGGCATGGGCATTGTTTGAGGAAGGAATCAGTACAGAGTCGGGGGGATAGATGGGGACAGGGAAGGGGGCTCAGCATTGACACTGGGTGAGGACAAAGGGCATTGAACTGGGGGAGGAGAAAGGAGATTTACACGGGTAAGGAGAAAGGAGATTGACTTTGCCAGGTGGAGAGTTAGATGGGTACTGGACAACGAGAATGGGTAAGAACACTGGATGTGGTGGGTGGATGGGAGTGGTTATCAGCAAGGGAAAGGGAGAGGGAATCATCACCAAGTGGGAGAGGAGGGGAGTTTAGAAGATTGCACTGTGAGTAGGGGAGGCAAGTGGCAATATGTGAGGGTCTGCATGGGATCAGCACCAGCAGAAGGGAGAGACAACATTGGGTATGGTACTATAAGAGACTACATAATTTCATTTTTGCCGCTGTAAACTGAAATGGAAGGTGTACTGCTTTAACTGAAATACCAGAATTTTACAATTGAAAAAAAATCAAGTTCTGCATATTGTTGAGTTGTGAATGCAACATTGCTTCTTAAAGGAAGAGAGTTTGAGATTAAGCATCACTGAAAGCCTTTCGAGTGAAGGAAATTCTGCCTGACAACTGTCTTCTGGCTGAGCTGCAGGATGTTTAAAAAGTTGCAAATACGAGAGGTGTCAACAAAAAACTTCTAGAGACTGTAGATAAAAAGCATTCACCTCTCCCTCTCCCTCTCTCTGCTTTTTTTCTGTAGAAAAAGACAGAAAAACCAAGAAAATTTAAAGGAAAGAAATCTAAAACAGGAAAAGGCTTACATTCACCTGGTCAACCTTCTAATCAAGGAATGACCATCACTCTATAGATATTGGCATATCAAAAAGAATAACTTTCCACCTTCTAGACTGGGCTTTTAACCTTTCAAATGTTGTTTAATCTGTCAGTATTCTTTTCCCACAATTAGTGTGTTAAACTGTTTGTCTTTTGTCTGTGACGAATTTGATTGTGTGTGTCTGTGTGTGTGCGTGTATGTGTGTGTATGTGTATGCGTGTGTGCATGCGTGTGTGTATACGTGTGTTTCAGGTTTGGCAGGGGTATTGATAAATTGCATAGCCATAAGTTATAAATTCTCTCTTTCTCTTGTTCAAGTGGTGTGCTACAATAGACTTATTTTTACTATTTGTGATGAAACATCGTGTGAATTGCTCTTCACTTGAATAGCAGTCTATCAGGCATTTGTGGCAGTCTGTGGGACAATATAGCATGACTTTCCCTGTGCTCTTCCTGGTGATGTTGTGAATATGCAGAGCAACTGTCCAATCACAAGGCACATCTTTCTCAGTCTCTCTCAATTTCTCCGTTTGCCTCTCTCTTTCTGTTTCGTTCTATCTGTATGTCAGTGTTTTTCTGTCTCTTTCTAAGGAGCTGGCATGACTTCTGTCTGGACTCTGTTTCTCATACTGTATCTCTCAATTTGTCTCTATACTTTCTTGAACTATTACTCTGACTCTCCATCTCTCTCTCTCTCTAATTCTTCCACTCTTTATCTGTGTGTGTGTGTGTGTGTGTGTGTGTGTGTGTGTGTGAGTCTCTCTGATGCATTTTCATTTGTTTTTTCTCTTTGACAGCTGTGTCTTTTTATTTGGGTAGTCTGATGTTATCTTTACTAATGGTTTTGAATTGGGGACAAGTGCTGTTGGCACTGAGACTGCCTGACCCTAATCTGTCCTGTTGTAACTCTGCTCAGCTCAGAGGTCAAATATCGGTGACCTCAAATACAGAAGCTCAGAATCACAAGACTCTTGGTGGAGTTTGTGAGCGCTCCTGATTTGAGATCCTGAATGTCAGTGTGAAGAGCTTCTGGACAAGAGGCAGTGTCTGATCGCAAGGTGTTTGAGGAAAAGTTTCAATTCTGATTTGTCTTGAATTTTCTTATTTGTGGATTGAATAAAACTTACTTAAGCTACAGAATGAAAGCAGGTTTATTTCTGCACCATTTCAATGGCATTGGTTACTAATGGGACCGGATTAGTGTTTTCAGAACGGGAAGCCAATCAGCATCTGTTCAAACACTCATTAAGATTATGGATAATGTATCTCAACACTATTTGTCCAACTTGGTTCTGTAATGTTTTAAGCACCCCTGTAAACAACAGTCTAAGTTTTCATATTTTATTTTGCCCCCAAGTCTCAGCAGTTTTTTTTAGGGGGAGACCATTCCAGGTTTGCAATTCATTTTTGATAAAGAAGAGCTTTTAAACATTATCCTTGAGCAGGGTGGCTCTAATTTTATTTCTCAGCCTTCCCCACCAGAGGAAATTGTCTCTATTGACCTGGTCAAAACGCTTAATCATCTTAAACATCTCACTTATGTCATCCCTTAACCCTCAAAACTCAAAGGACTATATACACTCAGTCTGTGCCCTCAGTATTTAACAACGGTATTATTCTGGTGAATCTGTGCTGCAATGCCCTGGTTCCAATTCAATGCCTGAGGGGTGCTGCCCAGAAATGATGCATCAAACTATTAAAGGTTCCTCAAGGTTTCTGCTGAACTTTATCAATGGTCTCCAAAAGTATTGTTTACTGCAGCAATCATATCATGTGACTGGATGGTTCAGCCTCACAAAGACTAATGGAACTGTTTCCATAGTAGCTTGTACAGCATACATAATAAAGTACAAATTTGATGTTGATTCTAATTTCACAAAGTCAGTGCCACATTCAGCAGCCCCCACCACTCCCCCCACAACTCTGCCCCCCCCCCCCCCCCCCCCCCCCCACTCAGCCAAGAGAAAAGGAAAGCCAACTTTTTACTTACTAAAAAGAATGGGTGGGAGAGAAAAGAATGGGTTGTCTTCAGGCATTTAGAGCACTTGGGGTTGAAAAGTATGGTGCTGGAAAAGCACAGCAAGTCAAACAGCATCCGAGGAGCAGGAGAGTCGACTTCCCGTGTACTCTCTCACTGCAGCTTTTGAAAACTATTATTCCGCATGATCCAGTTATCACAGAAAAGGCCAGCATTTGTTGCTGATCCCTGATTGTTGAGAGTAGTCGGGAGGCACCTGCTTGAACTACTGCAGTCTACGTGCACCTACAGTGCTGTTACGAGGGGAGGGTGTTCCACCATTTTGAGTCAGGGGAACTTGCAAATTGTGGTGTTCCCACCCACTTGTGGTGCTTGTTCTTCTCAGTGTTAGAAGGTGTGGGTTCGGAAGCTGCTGTCCAAGAAAGTTTGCAAATTACTGCAGTTCTTCTTTTGACACACATTGCTACCACCATGTGCCAGCGTGAAAGGAGTAAACATATAAATTAGCAGATGTATACAACATGTCTGGATCTAGATGTTTCAGATCCCCAGACCTGGTGCTCTCTCCCAGTATAGCTGATGTATAGAGTGTGTGCAGATGTTGTAGGGTGCCCAGGCTCAGTGCTGACAGATGGACTGACTGACTAAGACTTTAAATTGTATCAAAAAGAGAAGATGCAGGAATGGAAACACAGTCACTGTTCCCTCTTGGCTCCAGCTCTTATCTCAGCATTCCCTGTTTATGACTGAGACTGCTGAACAGCAGCTGGAAAATATGCATTTCTGTTTGAGATTGTCTGGGATTGGTTTGAATTGTCTAATGGGTGAAAAATGTTCTGTAAGGATATGGAAAAAGAGATAGTTTTCCTGTCACTCACTGGGGGAAATGACGTCACCAGTAAATCCATCTCCCCTGCAATCTTGACTAAGTGGCCCTATCGTTTTTTGTTTTGAGTGAGATAATTGTCCTCCCATTCCTCCCCTAACTGGTGTAAGCGTGTGCTGATTTGGTGTTAGTTTGTGGAGAGTCTGGAGTCTCTCAATTCCACTGTTTGTGGAGCCAGGCTACAGATTAAGGCTGTGATCAGACTTTTTCAGATGTCCCATAACAACCCACCCACCCTGCTACAATCAGCCAGTTTTCTGTTGTAACTAATTAGATTGTCTGCCTCTAAATGTGTCTGGGGACCTCGAACACAGGCGAAGAGCTGTCACCCTGAGTTGACAGGCCAGGGGAATATTATTTATTCAGAGACTCCAAACATCCAGCTAACCTGTGGTCAGGTTTCTTTCTGTTTGCTGTGCTGCTGAAGCATCAACTTAACCCTGAATGAGCTTCATTCAATATTGTTAAAATCATAATATTATTACTAAATGGACGAAAGACTATTCCAATAATATTCAACATTCAAACAATGTCAGAAACACAAATGACAGCTTTACTCTCAACAGAATTCAAATAAACATCTCAGAAGTTAGATTAAAAATAATTAAACTATGACATGCCTTGAAGTGTGCAGCTGACAATTTCTTGATAAAAGGGTTTTTGTGTCATAGATGCTTCTGAAGTTTGAACGCTGTTGAATATTTCCCATTCTATTGTTTAGACCATGTCATGATCACTGCTAAGAGATTTGAAGAGCAGAAAAACACCATGTATAATAGGGGGTAAAGAAATTGACAATAAATAACACAACCTATCTATGGTGAGAAAAATACAGAAATATAACCAGTGAGAAAAAAGTAATAAGACAATATCCAGGACCTTGAGCCAATAATCCAAGCTGGCATTCCCAATGCCAGTAAGTGCTGTACTATTGGAAGGTCAACATGGAGGGTGTGCTGCACTGTCAGATCTTTTGAATATATGAATAACGGACAAGAGTAGGCCATTTGCTGCACTGTCAGAAGGTCAGTACTGAGAGAGTGTTGCACTGACAGTAGGACAGTTCTGAGAGAATACTGTAATTTTGGAGGGACAGTACTGAGGGAGTGTTGCACTGTCACAGGGTCAGTACTGAGGGACTGCGGCACTATCAGAGGGTTGGTACTGATGGAGTGCTGCACTATCAGAAAGTCAGCACTGAGGGACTGTACTATTGGAAGGTCAACATGGAGGGTGTGCTGCACTGTCAGATTTTTTGAATATATGAATAACGGACAAGAGTAGGCCATTTGCTGCACTGTCAGAAGGTCAGTACTGAGAGAGTGTTGCACTGACAGTAGGACAGTTCTGAGAGAGTACTGTAATTTTGGAAAGGGCAGTACTGAGGGAGTGTTGCACTGTTGCAGGGTTAGTCGGTACTGAGGGAATGCTGCGTGATCTGAAGGTCAGTACTGAGTGAGAGTTGCAGTGTTTGACAGTCGGTACTAAGGACTTGCTGCAATGTCAGTAAGATAATTTTGAGGAAGCTTAGCCATGTTGGAGGGTTGGTACTGCAAGCAATGCTGAATGTGAAGGTGATGTTATTTAGCAAGTGAAATGCTACATCAATGTCCTTCTGCTCTCTTGAGTGGATGTAAAATGTCCCATAGCCACTATTTTGAAAGGGGGAGACATCTCTCCAATATTCCCGCCAAATAGTTATGCCTCAATCCACATCTATAAAGTGAATTAAATGGTCATTGTTATTTTGCTGTTTTATTTTATTCATGAGATTGGTTTCATGTAATAAACGGTTGGATTGTTGAAAAACGTAGTCTGGTTGGCACATGTTCTCATCCAGTTTGTCCATGATCAAAGGAACCAAGAGACCATTCAGCCCATTGAGCCTGTTCCGACATTCAATTATATCATATCATTAGCTCCATTTACCCCTTGTTTAATACACTTGCCGTATAAAGGTCTATCAATCTCAATATACTTCAATGAAGTGTTAGGAGAGTTTTTGTACTTTTCTTTATCCAACTTGAATAAGAGCCAGTGTATTAAGAGCAGGAAGTGATAACTTGGCAGTGGATGGCTCTTTAAAGATTTATCATGAATTTTACTGATTATTTTTAACTGTGACGTTGTTAAGACACATATAAAGGAGCTTGTGTCTACTGAGAGGTTGAAACTCATTATGGGAACGCACTGTCATGTGAGGCTAACTTTGAGGGAGGGAGTTTCCTCAATTGGTTAGGATTAAGACATCACAGTAGATGATGGGACTGTCAGTGGGTTGAGTAACATTCTGACATGTGGGATTTGGGTGATCACCTGTTAACAAACCAGAGGGAGAGACCTGAGAATCAAGTGAGGAGAAATTTCTCTTCACATTAATGGATCTGAAACGCTCCTCTAATTCCTGTTCCTGAGCTGTGATTAGAATGGGGGCGGACAAGGGGCAGTGCATGTTTTTTGCATAAATCTTTCTGGATGGAGTTAAGTAACTCACATCTCCCCGGGGACAGCACTAAAGGTATTGTTTGAAAATCTAATCTATGTTTTATTTGCTGGATTCATGCTGTGCTCTGCATTTCTTACAGTCCTGTCTCCCCAGTACATTACTCTATTAACCTTCCATTACTGGAATTAACAATGGGGGTGGGGCAGCTCACATAACACCAGCGTTTCCACTGTTTCCCCATAGTTTGACTCTCTACTGAAATCCCTCAAATTCGCAAGTACCTTCACATTCCCAGGAATCCCCCACATTCCCAAAACCCCCAGAGTCCTCTCTTCCCCAACATTCCAGGCTCTACCACATCTCCAGCTGCCCTTTATTCCCGGAATCACCTTACATTCCCACCTTCCCCCAGATTCACAGCTCTCTCTCACATTCCTGGCTAATATCCCTGATTCAATATGGTCAGATGTGAATGAGTGTGTAACACTTACAATGATTTATCTGTGGTCTACAAGTAGGATCCACAAATAGACGGTGCACTATATTTACAGACACATTCCATATTCCTGCTGATGAGAAACAGTTCAAAAACGGTATTTATTTGCTCGTTGTTAACAATTCACACGTTGTCAAATCTCATTCTCCGTCTGTCTCTATCTCTCTCTTTTCATCTCTCTCTCTCTTTTAAATGTTTCCCTCTATTTCCCTCTCTATCTGCCTCTCTAACCTTATTCATTTCCCTTTCTCCCTCTGTTTTTTTCTCTCTCTCTCTGTCTACTGTCAGTGTCTCTCTGTCAATTTTGGCTTCTCTCATTCTCTCTCATTGTTTAGGTGGTTGTAGAAAGCTGGCTCATGTGTCCTTGTTCCATTCTCTGCCAATGAACTGTGTTGTCCCAGGAACCTTCACCTAATATTAACTAGCAGCGTCCTGCTTCACTCTGACAGGCTGAAAGGTACTGTGTGGCTTTTTGGAGAATTGTTTATGTTTGGTTTTACAATTCAGCGACAAAAGATAAATTCTTCCTGCATAGACCAAGCTTTGATTCAAGGCACATGTTCTAGACTAATAGATATGTTTATGTTCATCCACCTCCCAAACTCTTCAGCTGCTGCTGCATCCAATCACGACACAGTCCATCCTTTATTACATATTTTGGTTACATGTCAAATCTATTAGCATCATCTAACAATGAGCCAACATGGCGCCCGGAGCTCAGTTAGCTAGATGGCTCGAGTATGATTAGGAATAATGTGAACAGCACAAGATGATATCATGACCCTGAGTGAGATCATCACTTGAGCCATCAATAGCAGCTCTCAGACATTGAGGATGTTGTGCACAGAGAGGGAAAGAAGCAGAGAAGGAGAGAGATTTGATGCAAAAGAAGATACAAAGGGTCAGTGATCACTCACAGACTAGATGTGAAGAAACTTAAACAATCTGGTAGTTTCCATGGATGCTGTCTGACTGGCTGTGATCTCCAGCACTAATTCTAGCTGGAATCTGCTGACCAATCACTGTCAAGAGTCGATATGTCACACATCAGAAGGTGACTGTAGATCAAGGATCAAGCTCATAAATTCATCTGCCTCATTTCCCTTACCATCCAATCGACAGCTGCTGCTTGAAGTAGTGAATGGCAGTGGGCTGTGTATTGTGGCTGGATGCAAAGAGGGAGGGTGTGATAGGGGTGAAAATGTCACAAGGTAGTGATGGCAGATATGGGGGACAGCGCGGTAAAAGAGATGGGGAAGGTATTCAGGAAGAAAGAGAGGCAGGGTGCGCAGGAGAGACAGCAAGTGTGCGGGGAGAAAGGGAGGGTGTACAAAGGAGAGAGTGAGGGTGGTGAATGAAGAGGGAGGGTGTGAGGGAGAAAGGGAGGATGTGCAAGGGAGAGAGGGAAGGTGTGTGATGGATAGAGGGTGTGTGAAGGAGGAGGGAAGGTGTGAGGGAGAGACAGAGGGTATGTGAAGGAAGAGAGAAGGTGTGAGGAAAAAGGGAGGGCATGAGGGCAATGAGGTAGAGAATGTGAGTAGGGAGAGGAGGAAAAGGGATAAAGAGTGAACAAGGAATGTTGGGGGAGGAATGCAAGGAACAGAGAGAGGAGGGCAATGGCCCTGATTTCAATGTGGGACTAGAGTATAGACAGTGAGTTTAAAGCTGATGGTGATGATGTGTCTGTGTGCTGTTAGCTTATAGGCGCTAGGTTCCACTGGCTGTAAGGAGCTCATTTGTTAAAACATGACAATGCCACAAACATTGATACATGGACATCCCCAGCTCGCTCTGTCCAACACCCTTCCCCCATCCACCACCCAATCCAAAACCAGCCCCCTGCCTACCATCCTCTCCAACACCCTTCCCTCTGCCCACTATCCTCTCCAACACCCTTCCCATGCTACCTACACACTCCAACACCCCCCTCTGTCCACCATCCTTTCCAAAACCCCCATCCCCACCTAGAACCCTCTCCAATGCCGTCCTGCTGCACACTACCTTCTCCAACACCCTCTCCCTGCCTACAATCCTCTCCAAATCCCCTTCTCTCTGCCCAGAGCCCTCTCCAAAACCTTGCCCCTGCACATTACATCCTCCAATGCTCTTCCCCTGCCCACCACCTTCTCCAGCAGCCACCCTGCTACCCACCCTTTCCCATATTCTTGCCTTGCCAGACCTCTCCAATGCCCACCATCTGCACACCCTCTCCAATACCCAACCTGTCCCCCACTCTCCAATAACCTCCACCTGCCCATCTCTCCAAAACACCCCCCGCCCACTCTCAGCAACACCATCCCTTCCTTCCCGTGCCCTCTCCAACACCCTCCCTCTCCCCACTCTCTCCAACATCGTCTCCCTGCTCACCCTCTCCCTCCCTATCCTCTCCAACATCTTCCCTTTCCCCCTCCTTCTCCAACATCCTCCCCCTCCCCACAGCCCTCTCCAAGACCCTTCAACACCCTACCCTGCCCCATTCTCTCCAATAGCCTCCCACAGCCCATGATCTTATCCCACATCCTCTCACTGCCCATCCACCCTCTCTCACACTCTCCATGTGCCTAACCACACAGTCCAACACTCTTCCCATTGGTATAATGGAGGCTAAATTGGATGGTATAAGTTAATCTGCTGTAAGAGATATTGGTTTTGAAGGGTCAAGCAACAGATGCATCTGTACAGCACTCCAGGGTGCTTATCATAATGCTTCAACAAATGTAGTTGTACTTATTACTACGATGCTACAGCAGTCTTGATTATTTCAGAACAATTTCTTCTCTCTAAATAATCTCTAACATTAAACACGAGATAGGTCCAAGCCAAATCAAAGATAAATATGGATTGGTGGCAACTACCTTCAACCACTCTGACCAGTGCCACATACTGGTAGAGGTAGCAAATACCGCAAGGAGTGATCATCAGGGAAAATACTACACAATTCTGCTAGTTTCAGTGTGGGATAGGGTTATAAATGGTTCTCAATCCTCTAGTCCTTGCTGTCATGCTTTTCCAAGGTATCCATCTGAGACATGCTGGGGAAATCCAATGTTGAATCTCTCTGGATCACTCTGGAAGACTAGAGTCAAGATTAGAGTGGTGCTGGAAAAGCACAGCGGGTCAGGCAGCATCCAAGGAGCAGGAAAATCAATGTTTCGGGCAAAAGCCCTTCATCAGGATGTCAATTTTCCTGCTCCTCGGATGCTGCCTGATCTGCTGTGCTTTTCCAGCATCATTCTAATCTTGACTCTAATCTCCAGCATCTGCAGTAACCAGTTCCGCCTGGGAAACTAACCATCTAACTAGAGGTTAACCAACACCAATAGTGTGTGTGGGGCCCACTGATCAGTAGTGACCTGTAGAAAGGTGATTGCAGAGAAATGAGAAGATAGGAACTAAATCGATGAGGGAGAGTTCATGGAGGAGAACATACCGTGGGCGGCACGGTGGCACAGTGGTTAGCACTGCTGCCTCACAGCGCCTGAGACCCGGTTCAATTGCACATTCTCCTCGTGTCTGCGTGGGTTTCCTCCGGGTGCTCCGGTTTCCTCCCACAGTCCAAAGATGTGCGAGTCAGGTGAATTGGCCATGCTAAATTGCCCGTAGTGTTAGGTAAGGGGTAAATGTAGGGGTATGGGTGGGTTGCACTTCAGCGGGTTGGTGTGGACTTGTTGGGCCGAAGGGCCTGTTTCCACATTGTAAGTAATCTAATCTAACAAAATTGAAAGATACCTTTCACAGGGGATTGTTATGATTCAGATACAAAAAGAGAGGACCAATAGCTGACAGAATTATGGAAGATGACCAAATTCATTACAAGTTCAGTGTGTGAACAGCAATGGGTTAGAAACATGAGGTACATGAAGAGGCCATTTGGCCCATTGTGCCAGAAACAGGGTGCAGTCACAAGAGGTTAAATCCAGCAGGTGGATAATGTGTGGTTTTAGAACTTTATTTACGGACACTACTTATTCCTGATGGTGAGGCACAACCTTGTCAAACTGCTGAATCACTGTTTTTTTGGAAAGCAGTTACTGATGAACTATGCTAGTGTGGCGTTGGAGATGCATATAGGCCTGGACTGGTTATAGAGTCATAGAGATGTACAGCATGGAAACAGACCCTTCGATCCAACTCATCCATGCCGACCACTCTAGTTCCACCTGCCAGCACCTGGCCCATATCCCTCCAAACCCTGGTGAAAGTGAGGACTGCAGATGCTGGAAACCAGACTTTAGATTAGAGTGGTGCTGGAAAAGTACAGCAGATCAGGCAGCATCTGAGGAACAGGAAAATCGATGTTTTGGGCAAAAGCCCTTCATCAGGAATAGAGGCAAGGAGCCTCCAAGGTGGAGAGGTAAATGGGGGGTGGGAGGGGGCTGGGGAGAAGGTAGCAAAGAGTACAATAGGTGAATGGGGGTGGGGATGGAGGTGATAGGTCAGAGAGGAGGATAGAGTGGATAGGTGGGAAGGGAGATTGGCCGGTTGGACAGGTCACGGGGACAGTTCTGAGCTGGAAGGATGGAACTGGGTAAGGTTGGGGGGGAGGGGAAATGAGGAAACTGATGAAATCCACATTGATGCCTTGGGGTTGAAGTGTTCCGGGGCAGAAGTTGAGGCGTTCTTCCTCTAGGCATCCCTTCCTAGTCACATACCCATCCAGATGCCTTTTAAATGTTGCAATTGTACCAGTCTCCACTACTTTCTCTTGCAGCTCACTCCATACACGCATGAAAAAGCTGCTCCTCAGGTCTCTTTTATATCTTTCTCCTCTCACCTGAAATCTATCCCCTCTAGTTCTGGACTATTATGAGCATTCTTCCCTCAAAGAGTCCAATGGGTTTTTTTATTGCAATCCAGCAGCTTTATGAAAATTTTTACTGACGCTAATTTTTGAGAAACATTTTTAAAATAAAATGTAACACTGAACTTTGAACCCCCACTCTTTGGGTTATTTATAATCCAGGCTTCTGAGTGACTCAATACATCACTGTGCCAGCTCTGTAAAAGCAACCAAACTTCTACCAACACCTCCCCCCCCCCGCTCTCCCACAGAACAGCCCTGAGTGTGACACAGGGTGAATATGATCTGATGCCTCTTGTTAACATTTGCTAAAACTCATGGACTCGTTTTACTGATAGTGGCTGAGGATCAGGTTCACTGTTGCCCCACATGCCTAGAGAAGGTGCAAAGTAGCACTGGGCTATGAAATGGGAGCACTTAGTAAAAGGAAAAATAACCTTAGCAAGTATAAATTTTTTATGACAATATTTACATCAAATTCTAGGGGAGTTAATGGGCTGGAACAGAGTTGGACTCTTTTAGACATTCTCATTAAGAGAAGTGTTAAAGACCAACTCCGATGTCTGGCTTCAACACAGTTCTTGCCTTTTAAAGCAATAGCTGGATGGCTCACTACAGAGTGTAACGGCGCAGCATTTCAGTTGGAAACAGGACGTGTAGTTCGTCAATGATCTTTGGATAAGCCCTAAGACAGTGCAGCCACGTTGATACTTCCCAGCACCTGTACAGAGTGAGGAATTGGCACATGTAGAAAGCAGTTAAACGTCAGAAATTTTCAGAGTCTGGCTGCAGCTCCTTAAAGGAGGAACTTAATCAGCAGATTCCAATGAGTTCTGTTATGAATACAAGCCTTTCACTGCTTACAATGAACTTCATGCTGTTTGTCGCTTCTGTTTGTTCAGTAAGTTTGATCACTGGTTTGGTTTCTCAGCTCATTAAAAAGCTGCAGACAATAATTATATTTCAGAGCTGACACAACAAGGAGTAGTTTCAAATGGCACTGCACTTCTGCTAGTAAAATTTTCAGATCTGCTTGGTATTAATCGTTGCTGTAAGTGGTCTAAATGCCTTTTATCCAGGAGTGAACCCATAGTTCTTAATGTATAATCGTACATTAATCTAATTGGTGTGTGCAGCAACAAAACTGAATTGAATACTTTACCTTTGATGCTTGTGACTGGATTGTCAACATTTAAATGTGATGGGGCAGAGGCACCTCTCTTTATCTAACAAATTACAAGAATGTAGACAGCAACAACTGCAATCAAATCATGGACTCCACAATATCAGAAGGGATAGGCTGAGTTGCTTGTTACCTGTTGAGTGTCAGAAATGGAGACTGGTCAGTGTGTAACACGTCCTCTCTTGATATTTTCTAATCAGTCCGTTACAGAGATGTTATTACACACTTCTGGATCAGGTGGGACTTGAACCTAGGTTTCCTGGCTCAGAGATATGAGCACTACGACTGCACCATGACAGCCCCCTCATATGGCCTCTTTGTTTCACGCTGATGATCAGTAATGCAAGGCAATACTGGTTTATGTGCTGTTAAGAGTAATTTATGCAGGTCTAATGTGGGCTGTAGCCCAGTGACAGGGGCTAGGAAATAGGGAGCGAAAGGACAATATCTCAGACAGAATTTGCAGCTTGAAGGATCATGTACTGGGATGTTGAAATCTGTCATGTTTTGATCAGGCCCTATCAGGTCTGGGGAACAATAGTCAGCAAGGACCATAACCTATTCATACAAATGTATTAGAATGGAAGAATTCCACTTCCTCTGAACTTGTGCAGTACATCATTGATACATATGTTTCCCCAAAACACTTGCAGAAATACAGAAAGATTTTCTGTACCACATCCAACAATAACACCTGATTAGAAGTATCCAATGTTCATAGATCATACTCTGAGCACAGACTCAAGCTGTCGACACCTTTTCACTCATTATAACCTACAGCTTGCAACATGTACCCTTCCCATTTCACTGTCTGTGTTTACAGCAAAGCTATGATTAAAAAGACTCTGACTGCTCTAAAGTGCTGGAGTTTGTACTTCCTTAAACTGAGAAGCTTTCAAACTGAAAGAGGGTTCAAACCAATAACTGGATATAAGGTTTCACAGCATTATCAGCAACACTCAAACCTCAAGCTCACCATCTGGATCCTCAAGAAACCTTTGACCTAAATGTTGTCTCTCTGCCAGCCGTGCTGCTGTCAATGTAAGTTAGATCCCTCACAAATAAGAAACTAACTGGGATTTTGCCAGGAAAGCCAGGGGGCAGTTGAGTAGTGAGTTTAATGTATGCAACAAATTGCCACAATCCGCAATGCAGTATCTCATGCAGATTCAGTAATAAATTTTAGGACATGCAGGACACATACTTGAAAAGGAGGGATTTTCAGGGAAATGAAACTAATTGGAGACCTTTACCAAAAAGCTAGAATAGGAACAATGGGCTGAATGGCTCCACCATTCTATGTGGGCTTCAAGAAGGTTCTATAGGAGCACAGTTGTTGTACAATCGCACAGTTCCAGTATAGCTACAAACCCGGTATTGATCCGCCACAGTGGAAAATTGCCTAGGTTTATCCTATGCCCAAAACAATGGACAAATCCATCTCAAGCAATTGCTGCCCCATCATTCTAGTCTCAATCATCAATAAATGTAAAGGGCCATTCATAGAGCTATCAAGTGGCACTTACAAAGGAACAACCTGCTCAGTGATGCTCAGTTTGAGCTCCTAGCAGGCCCAATTGGCTCCAAACCTCATTACTGCATTGGTCCAAACATGGACAAAGGAGCTGAACTCGAGAAGTGAGATGAGAGTGACTACACTTGACATCAAGGCAGCATTCAACTGAGTGCGGCACCAAGGAGCCCAAACAAAACTAGAGTCGTTGGGGATCAGTGAGGAAATTCTCCACCTTTTGAAATCATACCTGGCACAAAGGAAGATGGTTGTGGTTGCTGGACGTTAATTATCTCAGGCCCAGGATGTCACTACAGGAGTTCCTCAGGGATGTGTCCTAGGCGCAACCATCTTCAGCTGCTTCATCAATTGCCTTCCTCCATCATAAGGTCAGATGGGGAGATCTTCATTGGTGATTGCATAATCTTCAGTTTGCAATGCTTCAGATTCTAAAGCAATCTGTCTATATATACAGCAAATACTGGACAACATCCAGGCTTGAAAATGACAGTGGTATCACACAAGTGCCAGGTAATGACCATCTCCCTCAAGAGAGAATCTAACCATCACATCTGGCTATTCAACTGCATTACAATAACTAATACCCCACAATCAACATCTTAAGATTGATTATTGATCAGAAACTGAATGGAGTAGTCATAGTAGAGTAAGATTAGGGTCAATCAAAGATAGTTGTGGAAAGTTGTGCGTGGAATCAAAGTACATAGGGGAAGCACTTAACGAATACTTTCTCCAGTATTCACATTGGAAAAGGGCAATGTTAGTGAGAATACGGAGATACAGGTTACTAGATTAGATGGGATTGAGGTTAACAAAGAGGAGGTTTTAGCAATTTTGGAAGATCTGAAAATAGATAAGACCCCTAGGCCGGATGGGATTTATCCTTGGATTCTCTGGGAAGTGAGGGAGGAGATTGCAGAACTTTGGTTTCGATTTTTATGTCATCATCATTGACAGGAGTAGTGCCAGAAGACTGGAGGATAGCAAATGTTGTTCCCTTGTTTAAGAAGGGGAGTCAGGACAACCCTGGTAATTATAGGCCAGTGAGCTTTACTTTGGCTGTGGGTGAGATGTTGGAAAAGGCTATAAGAGATATGATTTATAGTCATCTGGAAAGGAATAATTTGATTAGGGATAGTTAACATGGTTTTGTGAAGCAAATGTGACAAAACAGGTGAATGAAGCTAAAGCTGTTGATGTGGTATATATGGACTTCAATAAGACATTTGATAAGGTTCCACATGGTAGGCTGGGCTGAGAAGTGACAAATGGAATTTAATGCAGAAAAGTGTGAGGTAGTTCACTTCAGAAGAATTGATAGGAATGCAGAGTACTGGGCTAATGGTAAAATTCTTGGCAGTGTAGATGAACAGAGAGATCTAGGTGTCCAGGTGCATAAATCCCTGAAAGTTGCTACTTAAGTTGATAGGGTTGTTAAGAAGGCATATGGTGTGTTGGCATTTATTGGTAGTGGGATTGAGTTTTGGAGCCACAAGGTCATGCTTCAGCTGTACAAGACATTGCTAAGGCCGCACCTGGAGTATTGTGTGCAGTTCTGGTCACCGCATTATAGGAAGGATGTGGAAGCTTTGGAAGGGGTTCACAGGAGATCTACTAGGATGTTGCCTGGTATGGAACTGAAGTCTTATGAGGAAAGACTGAGGGAACTGAGGCTGTTTTCATTGGAGAAAAGAAGGTTGAGAGGTGACTTAATTGAGAAGTGTAAGATAATCAGAGGGTTAAATAGGTTAATTAGCGTTTTTCCTCAGGCTAATACAAGGGGACATAGCTTTAAATTGAGGGGTGATAGATTTAGGACAGATATTAGGAGTAGTTTTTTCACTCAGAGTAGTAGGGGCGTGGAATGGCCTGCCTGCAACAGTAGTTAGACTCGCCAACATTAAGGGCATTTAAATGGGCATTGGATATTCACATGGATAATAATGGAACAGTGAATGTTAGATGGGCATCAGATTATTTTCACAGGTTGGTGCAGCATCAAGGGCCGAAGGGCCTGTACTGCGCTGTAACAGTCTATGTTCTACATTCTATACAAATGCTGTAGCAAGTCAGAGGCTTTGAATCCTGCACTCAAGTAACTCACCTCCTGCCTCCCCAAAATTTGTCCACCATCTGTAAGGCACAAGTCAGGAATATGATGGAATACTTCCCACTTACCTGGATGGGTGCAGCTCCAAAAACACTGAAGAAGCTCGACATCATCCAGGGCTAAGCATCTTTTTTAATTGGCACCCTATTTCCATATTCAACATTCACCCTCTACCCCATTGATGCACAAAGCAGCAGCGTGTGTTATCAAAAGGGACACTGCAGCAACTCACCGAGGCTCCTCTGACAGCACTTTCCAAACCTGCAACCTCTAATATCTAGAAAGACGAGAGCTACATGGGAACACCACACATGCAAATTCACTCAAGCATCTCACCAACCTGACTTGGAGAAATATTGCCATTCTTTCAATGTTACTGGGTCAAAATTCTGGATTTCCCTTCCTAATGGCATTGTGGGCGTACCTAAACCAAATGGACTGCTACGGTACAAAAAGACAGCACACCACCAACCTCTCAAAGGCAATTAGGTTTAGGAAATAAATGCTGGCCCAGCCAGTGACAGACACCTCCATGAACAATTTTTTTTTAAATCCCAAGAATTAATCCGGTGGACCTGTGTTGTACTCTTGCAATGGCAAGTATATCCTCAGGTGAGGAGACCAAAACTACACACAAAACTCTCGTGTGGTCTTACCAAGGTCTAAAGAACTGCAGCAAGACATCTTTAGTCCTGTACTCAAATCCACTCATAATTAATGCCATGATATAAGTTGCTTTCCTAATTATTTACTGCAGCTTTCCATTAGCTTTCCAAGATTTATGAATGAGGACACCCGAGTCCTTCTGGACATCAATACTTTGCAATCTCTCAATATTTAAGAAATGCTCTGCATTTCTTTTTTACCTACCAAAATTAGGAAATTAATTTTTTCATATTGTATTCCATCTGCCATGTCCACTCAGTTATGCTGTATAAATCTCTTTGAAATCTCTTTGCAGTCTCCTCACAACTCCCATGCCTACGTAGCTTTGTGTTATTAGCAAGCTTGGAAATAACCGATTTTGTCCCTATATCCAAATTCCTGATGTAAATTGTGAATAACAGGGGCACAAACTCTACAGTACCCCATCAGTCATAGCCTGCTAAGCAGAGAATGACCCACTCATTCCTACTTTCTCTTTTCTGTCCATTAAATGAATCTCCTGGTATATTCCTTCAACCCCGTGCACTCTACTTTTTTTGACTAATGTCTTATATGGGACAAATTTCACTCCCAATAATCTATCTGTTACCACCTTTTTACTAATACTAATTTCTTACAGTTCGGATATTTAATCAATAACTAACATTTCTTAAGCATATGTTTAAGATCGTTAACAAAATCGGAGGTTGCAGTTTGCTTTGGAAATATATGACTGAGTAACTGGTTACACGTGAAGAGAAGAGTCAATGCTTTAAAGAGCAGAATGCTCCAGTCAGCCAATTCTTAGCACAAATTCTTTCACTTCACAGCTTCTACACTCCAAATGTTTCCAATACATGTACATCTAAACTCTTACAGAAATCCCAAAGTATAACATTCCTCTAAAGCAGCCAGTAAGCTGCACTACTCTAAACAGCATGCCTCTAATCCTGCCACAATCCTTGGTATGTAGAACAGGCTGCAGGATTGTACCTGGCTCACTAAGCAGTCCATCGAGTTAGCTCTCTACGATTTATTGCCTAAAAAACTGCTGAAATGGTGCAAGAGAATCATGCTGAGCTGCTGAGAGGAGACATCCCAGCTCCCACTCTCTACACTTGATTTAGATCCACTTCTTAAGTTACAATTTCATCAGTAAAGAGTTATTGCAGGGTAGCTGAAGAAAGCTTCACTAATATATCGCTTCACCTCTGACTCCAGCCAGCAAAAAAAAATACGTGCAATAATAGAAGCATGGCTGTTCTGAAGGAAGGAATAGTTTAAAATGAAAGAGATGGGGACATCTTTAAGTATCAAATGATGCAGTAACATCACTGTTCAAAATCAACATTGGCGAAAATTGCATTATTCCTTTTATGGAGAATGTATTCAATGTGAGAACCAATTCAGCCAAATGGAGGGTGATGGAGGATAAGGACTGCCTGACTTCTATTTAAGGAAGAAGGGGCAAGTTATCAGGTCACCATGGTAAAGAATAGATATGTACAGAGATCAGATGGCTGATGTGAAAAAGAAAATGGGTTTTGATAAAGTGGAGGAAAGAAAGCCAGAGTGAAGTGAATAGGAAAAAACTAGGCCCAGGGAGGACAAATACATTTAAAATAGAAAGAATTCAATTCAGCTTTATCTCCCATGATCATCATCCTCAGGGCTATCATTAATAAGAAATATGAACTTCACCTTCATCCCAAAGGCCTCATTAGCAAGAGACAATGTAGTGATTTAATCCTGAGGGTCACCACACCTCAGACAAGGGGTGTGGTTGAGAAGTTGGTGTCATAGAGTCTTGGACCCTTCAGTCTAACTCATCCATGCCGACCAAATATCCTAAATTAATCTGTCCCATTTGCCAGCATTTGGCCCAAATCCCTCTAAACCCTTCCTATTCATATACCCATCCAGATACCTTCTAAATGTTATAATTGTACCAGCCTCCGCCACATCCTCTGGCAGCTCATTCTACACATGCATCACCCTCTGGGTGAAAAGGTTGCCCCTTAGGTCCCTTCTAAATCTTTCCCTTTTCATCTTAAACCTATATCTGCAAATTTAGACTCTTGTATCCTGGAAAAAAGGACCTTGGTCATTCACCCTATCCATGCCCCTCATGATTTTATAAACATCTATAAGGTCACCTCTTCATCTCCAATGCTTCAGTGAAAATAGCCCCAGCCTATTCAGCTTCTCCCTTTAATTCAAACCCTCCAGCCCAGGAATATTCTTGTTAATCTTTTCTGCACCCTTTCAAGTTTAGAAACATCTTTCCTATAGCAGGGAAACCAGAACTGAATGCAGTACCCCAAAAGTGGTCTAACCAATGTCCTGTACAGCCACAACATGACCTCCTAAATCCTATATTCGATGCATTGATGAATAAAGACAAGTATAAGAAAGGCCTTCTTCACATCCCTGTCAACCTGTGACTCTACCTTCAAGGAAATATGAACTTGCACCCCAAGGTCGTTTTGTTTGGTGACACTCCCAAGGACCCTATGATTAAGTGTATAAGTCCTGCCCTGATTTGCCTTTCCAAAATGCAGCAGCTTACATTCATCTAAATTAAAGTCCACCTGACACTCTTCACCCCATCAGCCCATCTGATCAAGATCCTATTGTACTCTGTGATAACCTTCTTGCCTGTTCACCATAGCACCAATTTTGGTGTCATCTGCAAACTTACTAACTGTACCTCCAATGTTCACATCCACCTTCACAATGATGTCACCTTGTTTGGGAACTGAATACACAGTGTTGGAATCACGTTGCTTTGAAAACCATCCAGCCAATTGAGTGAACCAACCCCTAGAAACTGAACTGAACCAGCCGTATAAAAAAAAACTATGGCTACATCAACAGATCTAAAGTTAGCAATTCTGAAACTCGCCTTCTATCTCCCTGAAGACTGCCCACCATCCATAAACCACAAGTGGGATGCATTGCTCTCCTCTTGCCTGGATGAGTGCAGCTCCAAAAATACTCATGAAACTTGACACCATCGAAGACAAAGCAGGCCATTTGATTGACACTCCATTCACCATCTTCAATGTTCTCTCTCTTCACCATCAATGCATAATGATAGCAGTTTGTAACCATCTACAAAATGCACTGCACTAACTCATCAAGGTTCATATGACAACACATCCAACATTGCGAAATCTGCCATTTGTAAGGACAAGGGCGCCAGTTACATGGGAACATCACCAGTTGCAACTTCTTCTCCAAGCACGGCACTATCCTGACTTCAAACTGTATCACCATTCCTTCACTGTCATTGAGTCAAATCCCTGGAACTCTCTTCCTAACAGCATCATGGGCACAACTACATCTCAAGGTCTACAGAGATTCAAGAAGGCAGCTCACCCCCACCTTCACCATGGCAATTAGGAGCACGCAATATATGCTGGCCTGGTTAGCAACGTCCACATTCATGAAGGAATTGAAAACATGAGTTTATGTACTAAGCCAGCTTTCAACTCAGGATGCCTTATCTCCTCCAAAGGGCAGCTGATCTATCCAAAGGTGTCCAGGGCAGGTTAGTAGGATGGTTAAGAAGGCAAAAAGGATATTGGTTGAGGCATAGATTACAAGAGTAGTGAGGTTATGTTGGAGTTCTGCAGGATAGGTCACAACTGGAGTACTGTGTACAGTTCTGGTCACCACACTATAGAAGGGTGTGATTGCAGTGGAGGGGGCACAGACGAGATTCACCAGGATATTGCCTAAGATGAAGCATTTTAGCTATAAAGAGAGGCTGGATAAGCTTGGGTTGTTTTCTTTGATGTTTGAGTGGGGACCTCGTTAACATAAATAAAATGATGAGGATTATGAACACGGTGGGTAGAAAACAGCTGTTCCCCTTAGTTAAACAGTCAGGATCAAGGGGCACACTTTTAAGGTATAAGGCAGGAGGTTTAGAGGGGATTGGAATGATTTTTTATCCAAAGGACATTTGGTATCTGGAATGTACTGCCTGGAAGGGTAGTTGAGGCAGGAAACCTCACAACCTTTAGAAATTACTTGGATGGACACTTGAAGTATCATAACATTCAAGGACATGGACCTAATGCTGGAAAGTGGGATTAGTGTAAATTTGGTGTATTTTCACCAGTACAGATTCAGTGGGTCAAAAAATATCTCCTGTATTGTATGATTCTTTGATTCTAACTGCTCAGTTCTGGTGTAATCCTAATAAATAATTTTTGTGTGTTTTGTAGTGTACTTTTTATGGAATAGAGTCAAGAACTGTGTATAGAACTCCAATCATATAACCATGGTTACACACAAAGTTTAATACAATGTTTCTGACCTTCAATTTGATCCCTCTGGAAATAAAGGCAAATGTTATGCTTGTATTTTGTTTTTAAATGTTCTTATCAACTTCCATTGCTACTTTTGGTGAATTCTTGTACTTCCAAATGTGGGCACAATTTTACACCAGTGCAACTGAATGTGCTTTGAGTGTTAAAATCTTGCCCTACTTATTTTCCAAGGAGTCTAAGGGTCTCTTCATTCTTCCCCTTGACACTTTTGTAGTAGTTGATACTGGTGTGGGAATCCTGCAGGATTAAAATAGTTTTGACCCAATTCGTTGGAAGATCCCAAACTAAGAGGCAGAAATTCCAAAAGGTGCATTTAGAGTTAGTGAAGTGATAGAAAGCGCAATACATGATCATTAACTAATACCTTCAGACCAAAATTAATCCATCACATTTACAGCAATATGATAGTGACTACAGTTCCAAAGTATTTCATTTACTGTAAAAGCTCTGAGACTCCCTGAGCTAATGAACACTACATTATTATTACAAAACTCTCTGTCACTTGTTTGGCAAGTGAAATCTCTGGGATTTCTTTGAAACGAAGAGGCTGTTTTCTACACTCATTACCTGGTGTTCACTGTGTTGGCCAATTTCCCTTCAAAATTTCTTTCTTCAGTTTTACTGTTATTTTTAAACACAGCAGAGATTAATATCTGGTCAGGCAGGACTTCTGGTAGGAAAAGGAACCAGGAAACAATTATGTTCTGTTGATGGAAATATCAGATATTCCTTGAGCACTTGACTACTGTAATGCTTTAGAGGTGCCTGTTACAGGCATAGCACTAATGAACATTATATTATATAAGAAGGAAAGATTGCTTGGAAGGGAAAAATAATGGTTTTGTGATTATTTTAATTCAAATCTTTATTGAACTTCTTTCTTGAAACAATTTAAATCTGATTTGATGATTTTTAAGCACAGTCCAGCCCTCCATTCTTTGATTCATTCAGGATTTACTTTGAATAGTGGTACTTGGAAATCTTGTATTTTCTTCAGTGTGAAATGGCTACAGAAAGGGAACAGAATGATTTGTAAAGTATAATAAATAAACAGCATCTGTTCCGAAAGCTGCAATGGTTAATCCTTACATTTACCAGTTCCCAACTCTGGTGAAGAATGTAAATGTGCAGTTCCTGTCTGCACTACTAACTTGACAGGTTTCTGGAATATTCACCTTGTGGTACCAATGGTTTATCTCTGTGAAATCTGCTGATTGCGTTGGCAGTAAACCTTCTTCAATATGACTGGTTTACTAATGGAGGAAGAAATACAGAGACAGAATATTATATCGACAAAACAGCCCCTGGTTTCTTTCATGTTCACCCAACTTATCACGGGAAGGTGGATTAGAGTTTACAAGTGCAGTCTTTATTCACATTTCCTTGGAAACTGGCTTGTTGCCATGTAAACACATTCAAACTATGGTGCCAGGTGTGACTTGAGTCATGAGTTACCAATGAGCAGAGGATAGAGAGAAATAACAAATCCAACTGGATCTAAGAACAGAAGGAAGCCATTCAGCCCCTTGAGTCTGTTACATAGGAACAAGAGAAGGCTATTCATTCCCTTGAGTCTGTTACACTCAATACGAGAAGGCCATTCAGCCCCTTGAGTCTGTTACATAGGAATAAGAGAAGGCTATTCATTCCCTTGAGTCTGTTACACTCAACACGAGAAGGCCATTCAGCCCCTTGAGTCTGTTACATAGGAATAAGAGAAGGCTATTCATTCCCTTGAGTCTGTTACACTGAACATGAGAAGGCCATGAGAAGTTACATAGGAACTAGAAAAGGCAGTTCAGCTCTTCAAACCTGTTACCTTGAAGAGGCAGAAAACATTCAGTCCTTGAATCTTTCCTGTTACTGGATTTGATCTCCAGATCACCCAACTTACTTGCCTTTACTCCATACCTCACATTTCCCTCACTGAAAAAAATTTCTCCTTCTAAGTAAATGATCCCAGAATTAGCAGTTTTCCCAGATTTCTACTAAACTCTTATTCTGGATGACACCTACCAATGGAAGGGTAAAAAATGAGGTCTGCAGATGCTGGAGATCACAGCTGAAAATGTGTTGCTGGTTAAAGCACAGCAGGTTAGGCAGCATCCAAGGAATAGGAAATTCAACGTTTCGGGCATAAGCCCTCTGGGACGCACGGACCAACCAACCCAACCACCCCGTGGCTCAACACTTTAACTCTCCCTCCCACTCCACCGAGGACATGCAGGTCCTTGGACTCCTCCACCGGCAGAACATAACAACACGATGGCTGGAGGAGGAGCGCCTCATCTTCCGCCTGGGAACCCTCCAACCACAAGGGATGAACTCAGATTTCTCCAGTTTCCTCATTTCCCCTCCCCCCACCTTGTCTCAGTCGGTTCCCTCAACTCAGCACCACCCTCCTAACCTACAATCTTCTTCCTGACCTCTCCACCCCACCCCACTCCGGCCTATCACCCTCGCCTTGACCTCCTTCCACCTATCACATCTCCATCGCCCCTCCCCCAAATCCCTCCTCCCTACCTTTTATCTTAGCCTGCTTGGCACACTCTCCTCATTCCTGATGAAGGGCTTATGCCCGAAACGTCGAATTTCCTATTCCTTGGATGCTGCCTAACCTGCTGTGCTTTAACCAGCAACACATTTTCACCTACCAATGGAAACCAATTTCTCTTTATCTACTCTATAAAATCCTTTCATCATTTGATTCAACTTGATCTGATCACAGTCTAGATTAGAGTGGTGCTGGAAAAGCACAGCAGGTCAGGCAGCATCTGAGGATCAGGAAAATCGACGTTTCGGGCAAAAGCCCTTCATTAGGAATAGTTAATCTGATCACACTTGAAGCATCTAAACTCTAACCCAACTGCTGGGTTAATTGGAAACTGGGGAAGTTGGGGTTGTTCTCTTTAGATGGTTAAGGGGAAATTTGACAGAAGTGTTCAAAATTATGAAGGATTTTGATAGTGTTATGAAGAAGAAACTGTTTCCAGTGGTAGGAAGGTTGGTCACCTGAAGACACAGACTTAAGGCAACTGGCTAAAAAAAACAGGGGAGGTGAGTAGAATAATTTTACATGTTGAGTTGGTGTGATCTGGACAGTGCTGCCTGAAAGTACTGTGAAGCTCTTTCGGTAATAACTTACAAAGAGTAATTGGGTACATTTTGATGAATTCACGGGATTATCTGATTGTCCTTGAGAAGATAATGAGGAGCTATTTTCCTTAACGTTTACAGTTCACATAATATAGGTACACCCACAATCCTGATACAGAGGGAGTTCCATAATTTAAATGTTTGAAGAGAAAGGTTTGCAAGAATAAGAGGAAAGAGTGGATGTGAATGTCTCATTGATTAACCCTTTCAAAGAAGCTGAATGACCTCCTTCCACACTCTGTGGAATGTTAGGCCATCTGGGATAACAACTCATTTTTGTCATTTGGAAACTGAGAAGGAGTTAAGTTATCCAACCCCTAAATTGAGAATTTTTAAAGTGAGGGAATGGAATCTTTAAATTTTTACCATAGACAGTGGCCACTCAATTAGTTGAACATTTTGCAAAGTAACACAGCTTTCCCCATATGGCTCAATTTAGGGAGTGACTTATAGCTGGCATTAAAACTCCTATTGTAGACCAACTTGAGAGCAGCAGCAGCAGCAGCAGCAACCTGATTGATATTCAGAATAGTTGGGTCAATATGAGTGCTCCAACGTAGGCATTTGTTGTCTGTTTTAAAGTATCAGAAATATCCCTACTGTCATTGGTGGCTCAGTAAGTAGCATTCTTTTGCCTGAGTCAGAAGATTGAGCATTCAGATCCTACTGCAGAGGGTGGAGCATAAAATCTCGGTTGACACCCCCAGAGCTCTTTCGATCCCATACTAAAGTGAGGTTCCAATTAATCTCTTCAGTGGCCATAGAAGACCTTCATAGTCAATATTTGAAAAAGAGCAGAAGAGAGCTCCAAGAGTTCTGGGCAATGCTTACCTCCAGCAACACATCTAAAAGATTATCTAGTCGTTATTACCTTGGTGTCTATGGGATCTTGCTATGCACAACTTGAATTCCACATTTTCCACCTTCTAACAGTGAGTACACTTAAAGGTAAATCTACTGCAAAGTATTTGATGTCCTGAAGTCATAAAAGGCACTGGAATATTGCAAATTCTTTACATTCATAAATTATGGTCTGGCAAGGCTTTCTGGGTTGTTGGAAAGGCAGGAGTCCTGTTCCACTTAGTCAGCCAGCCTGAACTGCATCAAATCTAACTCTTGACACTCCACCACCAAAAGGAAATGTTTTCCCCTTTACTATGGGGAAAATGTCCCTTTGACTTAAAGATCTGTCCTGGAACAGCATTTCATTTAACTGGAGGAACCAGCTTATGTATACTTTCACTGCTTTCATACTTTGAGCCACTTCAATCCAACAGACTGTAGAGACAACGTCAAGGAATCTGGACAGCTGCTTTGAAATTCAAAACAGCTGACAGACCATTTTTTCATATGATGGAGAAGGCATGAGTGAAGAATATGTAATAAACTCCTCATACCAAGGTCGCAAGTTGCAAAATTCCAGATGTTGAGGATCGCTCGCATTGTTTTTTTCACTTCTCAAACATGAAACAGCTTGTTCCTGCCTCTATCATTGTTTTTTATAATATTGTTACCCAGTTCATTAATAGCTGATCAACAGCAGGAGATAGAGGAGAACTTGGAAACAGCAAAATGGACAAATGGACCAATCACACTTTGAGAAAAATCAAAGTGGTGACAACTTGGCGAAGATACCAATGAGGAAGAATTTGTAAGAATATAAAAAAAGGAGCAGATGTCGGCCATTGAGCCCCTTCCAGCCGCAACACCATTCTATAAGATTATGGCTGATCTGCCCCAGACCATTACTTCTGTTTCGTGCCAGCTCCTCACTGCTCTCAACTCCTCAAAAATTTACTTCCGCTTTAAATACTTGCAGTGATCTAGCTTCCACAACTCTCTGGGTTGGAGAATTCCAGCCATATACTATTTTCTGGGCAAAAAAAAAAAATTCCTTTGCATTTTAGTTTGAAATAAGTATCCTCTTACTCTGTAACTATGTCCCTGGTTCAAGATTCCCCACTAGTGGAAACATTTTCTCAACATTTACCCAGTCGAACGCCCTGAGAATCTTGTATGTTTCAATAAGATCAGCCCTTATTCTTCTCATTTCTGATGTACGTCTAACCTGTTTAGCCAATCTTGATATGTCAACCCCTTCATCCCAGGCATCAACTTTGAGGAGGAGTTACTGGACCCAAACGTTAATTCTGCTTTGGCTCTACAGACGCTGCCTGACCTGCTGAGTTTATCAGTCTTTTTCCATTTAAATAATCGACTGCCTTTTGACTCTTCCTTCTAAAGTACATGATCTCACACTTTCCTATACTAAAGTCCATCTGCAAAGGTTTTGTCCATTCCCTGAACCTACCTATTTCCCCTTGCAGATTCCATCTGTCATCACAACATGCCCTCCAAACTATTTTTGTATCATCAGCAAATTTTGATAAGTTACACACTGTCTCCTCCTCTAAGTTGTTAATATAGACAGTTAATAATTGACACCATATGGCTGATCCTGGTGGCATTCTATTAGTTGCATATTTCTAAACTGAAAAAGTCCCATTAATCTATCACTCTCTCTCTGTCAGTTAGCCAATCCTTAATCCATGCTAATGCATTACCCTCAATACTGAGCTCTTGTCTTATGCAAAAACCTTTAATGTAGAAATTACTGAATGCCTTCTGGAAATCCAAATGCACTACATCTACCAGTTCCTCTTTATCAGCTCTGCTTATTACATCCTTAAAGAACACTAGGAAATTTGTCAAACATGATTTCCCTTTCATAAAACCTGATGACTCTGTTTGATTGCAATAAGCTTTTTAAATGTTTCATTATTTCTTTCTTAATAATGGTTTTGAGCATTTTCTCAATGACAGACATTAAGCTAACTTGTCCATAGTTTCTTACTTTCTATCTCCTTCCCTTCTTATTGGTGGTTTTCAAATCTGCTGAAATCTAGAGAATTCTGAAATATTTGACATATTCCTCTACTATCATGCAGCTACTTCCTTTGAAATCCTTAGATGCAAGCCTGGTGATTTGTCTGCCCTCAGTATTATTAATTTGTCAAATGCTTTGACCCTTGTGATAGACACAGTTACAAGTCCTTTCCTCCATTAGCCCCTTGTTATCTGATACCTTTCTGATGGTTATAGTGCCCTCTGCCATGAAGACTGATGCAAAATACTTGTTTATATCTCCTACCATTTCTCTGTGAGTGCTGTGAAATATCCCCAGAAATTTATACTACTGTTCATCCATTGACTTTCCACTTTGTCTACTTTCGCAACCTGCTTTAGACAATTCTTTCTTCATCATTATATAATTGTAGAGTTTTACAGCATAGAAAGAGGTCCTTTGGCCGATCATGTCGGTGACAGTGATCAACCACCCACCAATACCATCCTGTTTTCCAACACTCGCACTGTTCCCTTGTATGCTATGGCACTTTAAATGATCATCAAAATACTTCTTAAATATTGTAATAGTTCCCGCCTTTAGAACTCTCTGAGGCAGTGACTTCAAGATTCTCACCATACCCTAAGAGAAAAAAAAACTTCCTTAAATCCCCTCTAAACCTCCTGCCTTGTACTTAAATGTACACCGCCTAGTTATTGACTGCTGCTAAGGAAAAGGTTTTTTTTTGCTACCAACCCTGTCTATGCCCCTCATAATTATGCAGACCTCAATCATATGTCCTTGCAGCTGTCTCTGCCCTAAGGGGAAAATAATATCCTGTCTGCTCTTTCTTCGTAGCTGAAGTGTTCTAGTCCAAGTAACATCGAGCTGAATCACTTTTGAACCCCCTCTAATGTGAACTCGCTACAGTGTGGTGAGCAGAACTGCGCACAATACTCCAGCTGTGGCCTCAGTAACAGTTGTTGAGCTCAACTTAACCTCCTTGCTCTTGTATTCAGTGCCTCAACTAATAAAGGCAAGTATCCCATAACTCTTCTTAAGTATGTTATCTAGCTATCCTGTTGCCTTCAAACAATTGTGAACAGCCACACCAAAGTCCTTCTGATCCTCTGTATTTCCTAGGGTCCTATCCGTCATCATGTATAGTCCTCCCAAACCTTTTATTTAACTTGTGAATATTAGTTTGAGACATGAATTAATTTCCCTTAATTTAATTTGAAATTCTACCATGCAGTGATCGTTGTCCCCTAGGATCCTTACATATGAGATCTCTTATAAATCCTACCTCATCCTATATTTCCACATCTAACAGAGACTGTTCCCAGGTAGGCTCCACAATTAGACTGCTATTAAAAGAGCAGGTCTAAGAAAAGGAGTGCTCTGATGTACTTTACAAATTTATCTGCCGTGTTATCTTTACCTAGCTGATTTGTCTACAGTAGTCAATATGCAGATTAAAATCACTCATGACAAATTGTGGTGCCTTTCTTACATGCCTCCATTATTTCCCAATTTTGAGTTTGTCCGACACTGAGGCAATTCTCCAGGGGCCTATTGATGACTCTAACCTGTTACTTCTTTCCCTTGCTATTCCTTATCTCCTTCCAAATTGATTCCACACCATGATCTATTACACCCATATACTACTCAGCGCTGCACTGATACCAACTTCTATTAACTGTACTACCCACCACCTCCTTTTCATTTTTGAATATTTTTACAGAATGTCAAAAGCCTTGAATATTGAGTCCCTGGTCCTTGTCACCCAGACACCACATCACTGAATTAGCTATTAAGTCATAGTCATTTATTTCTATTTGTTTCATCAACTCATTTATCTTGTAAAAATATCTTGTGTATTCAGATAAAGACCCTTAAAGTTTGACTTTTTACCACTAATACTTATTGTGATTCTAATTCCGACTGCACTCTCTGTCAATATTGTCTGCCCCTTTCTGTCACACTTTGATTATTGTTCCTCTCTTGGCTGTGTACCTCTCTCTCATTTCTTTTTGATTTTTTAAACTTCCATTCAGCTGAACACTGTGCCCACCAAATTAGTTCAAAACCCCATGTACAACCTCAAACATACAATTTGCCAGGATAGTGGTCCCAGCATGCTTTAAGTGAAGACTGTCCCATTGGAACAGTTCTGTGTTTCCCCAGTACTGGTGCCAGTGTCTCAGGAATTGGAACCGATTTCTCCCACACCAATCTTTGAGCCACATATTTACCTCTGTAATTTTATTTATCCTACACCAATTTGTACGTGGCTTGGGTATAATCCTGACCTCAGCAGTCCTGCTTTACAATTTAGCCTGACGTTCATAGCCCTCAGTAGAATTTCTTCCATAGTTCTCTCAATGTTATTGTACCTACAGATGACTGGTTACTTACTCTCCAGCCCAGAAGCAGTTTTGTTAACTTTGGCACTAGATAGGCAACACAGCCCTGAGGGCTTTCTGTTTTTACTGGAGAGAACAGTATCTATTCCCCTAAATATTTCATCTCCTAATATGATTACATTCCTCTTTTCTTCTCCTACTTGAATGGCCCTCTGTACCACCAAGTTTTAGTCAGTTCAGGCATCTTCCCTGCAGCCTGTTCACTCATCCACAGAATCTCTAGGACAAGAATCTATTGACAAGTGTACCGGGTGAGGCTCCTTCAAAGTGAAATTCTGGATTCCAATATCATTCACAGTCACAGCCTCCTGTCCCTGACCACAAATTTGATGTATTTAATCTAAGAGGTGTGACTGAAACACTGTTCAAGTAACCTTCCTCTTTCCTGCAGAGCTGCTATATCTGCAGCTCAGACAGCAGCTCATCAGCTCTAAAGCAAAGTTTCTCAGGTAGCCTGCACTACTTGCAGATGTGGTCACCTTGGATCACACTGGCATGAGCTACTAGCATAAATCATAACATCATCGAAACAAGATTATTACTTAAATAGACAAAGAATTGGAAAGATGTTAAAATATCTAATTTCTTGTTGTTTTTGGTATGAGAAGGAATCTGAAAATGAAACAATTAAACTTGTGCTGCAGTCAATCCTATTCAAACACGGACAGAACTTGACTAACATATTCCGTTAACAGACACCCAGTCTTGTCAAGTTGTCTCATCTCTATTATTAGATGTTCAATAACAGCCCAAAGTCTCAGCCCAATAGTTGGTCTCATCTCAGAAACCACTATATCCCAATTTCCTATTGGCCATTCCCAGGGAAATCACCATTGTCCATTCTGAGAGTGATAGCTTTGCTGGATTTGCTTTGTTCATTGTCCAGGTCACTTTGACATGAGTCATCAGAAACTGCAGCTTATTTTGGTACCTGATTGTCAGTCAATGGTGAATTAAAAGTTTTCCATGCGTCTCTATCTGGCCACTCTTCTCTCTCTCTCTCTCTCTCTAGTTCGCTCTCAAAGACTGTCCATTAGAAATGAATATACTTAATGCACCCAGCAGCTAAAAATTGACATGAGGGCCTTTGAGGAGCTAATCCTTATCCTGACTCAACTGAGCAATCTGGGAGCATTCCAGTCTGGATTCAGAATGGTTCCATTCATACAAAGCTGATATTTCTCCTCAGAACTTTAAGAGGATCTAGAATGATGGGTTGTAGATACAAGATTAAATTAAATAGATTGAGGTCACAAAGTAAGAAAGAGGCTTTTAAACACAGGGTGGAAGGCTGTGGATTGCATTACCAGAGCCACTGATTGGTGCATAGAGGATGCAACATTTAAGGGTAAGTTTGAAAGATGGCTGAAGTAAAAGGAGAGAGAGGGGGAGAGAAATGGGGTGAGAATACTCCTAGAGAGAACAAACAGCAGCATGGACCAGTTGGACTGAGTAGTGTTTTTGTGTTCCAATATTCACATAATTCTAACTAGTTGTTTTTTTTTGAAATGTGAAATTAAAAGTATGTGCATGACAAGGGAGTCTCACTCCTATTGTTGTTCAAATGGGTAGACTTCTACTCCTTTTTAGATTTAACAGTAGCTGCATGAGTATCAGATCCAATCTACCCGAGACCGGCCAAGCAGTTAGAGCTCCTTCTAATTTCCCATTAGGGCGTCACTCTTCAGAAGCAAAGCTTGTCACCCTGACACAATTCACTTTGCTGACTATCACATGGCTTTTCTGTCTCCAAGTCTGTACTGATGCTGACAGCTCATCCTTTGGCCATCACTCAAACTGCCCACCATCAACTCCCCCTAATCAAATCAGGCGAGTGGAATTTGATTCTGATCCTTTCCATCTCTCCTCAGCTCCTCTCATTAGCGGACATCAGGCAACCTCTTATTACAGAGTAAAAAAACTGAAGTTAACTCAATTTGAGGAAGTGGAGTCGTGCTGGCTTACTGAGGTAATTAAAGAACCCCGATCTCTTTACCAATTCAGTCTGAAATGAAGCTCCAAAGATCACAAATGTGACAGAAATTTAACCAAAATAACAATTGCGCTTGATAATCCTTTCAAAGTAATTCTCAATTAGCTTTTTAATCATTTAGAAAGTGTGAATGTGCACAAACACAATTTGTTCACAAATGTCCTTTAGAGTTAGAAGCCTGTACTTACAAGGTTTGGCTGACATGCATGCCTCCAACTTCATAACAATGGTTCATTCTTAACTGCTGTTAAAATGGCATAACATCAGTTTATCAAACTTGTTTATCATGATTATGTAAGATTTACCAACACCTTCTCAATGTTTTTTTATAATTTAATTATGTTGTGTTATCTAATTTTATGATTCAAATTGATATAGAAAACAGCTTTATCATTGATGTTGCATTCACAGTTTACAGCTGGCTATAAGAGAAGCCTGAGATATTTGACCCATGTTCCAGTCAACCCAGACACTGCTCTCTGGTGAAACTAGATAATCAGCTCAATATCCAGCATTTAGGAACTTGTTGAGACAATAGCAGCAGCAGTGGAGATGAACCAGGGGTGACTGAGGCATAGAGAGGGCACGATGTCCATATAAGTCATACATCCGATGTTCAATGTCAGCTCTCTGATGACCACCACATTGAGGGAAATAGAGAGTTCCTGTTGGCAACACCAGCTGGGGTCTTGCACATTAGTCAGCTCCTTAGCACATTAGTCAGACCGTAAGGTTTGGTGTTGCTAGGGCTGAAGATCTAGCTAGCAGTAGCCAGTAAAGAGCTACTATTGTGGTGCTTTCCTTATCTCTTGGTGGCTATCAGTGAAGATTGGGAATAATCTTCATTAAAGTTGGAATGAAAAAGTGTTTAGACCATATTTAGACTTATGGTTTACATCAGCAAATTAATCATTTTGCTTCTCTAGCAGTTTCTTTCAGGAAAGATTATCTAAAAGATTCCTAGCTACCTCTTCAGCATCCCAATTTGCCACAAACATTGCATCTGATCCACATTCAGGTGCTGGCACACTTGCTAGGTGATGATCTATTTAGCAAACATCAAGTCATAGAATCCCTACAGTGTGGAAAGAGGCCACTCAGCTCATCAAGATTAATTCAATCCTCTGAAGAACAACCCACCTAGACCCAGCTCCAACCCCACCCCATCCCTGTAACCCTGCATTTACCACAGCTAACCACTTAATCTGCATATGGGCAATTTATCACGGCAAATCCACTTAACCTGCGTATCTTTGGACTGTGGGAGAAAATCAGAGCACCAGGAGGAAACTCACAAAGACAGAGGGAGAACGTGCAAACTCCACTCAGTCTGTCACCCAGGGCTGGAATTGAACCTGGGTCCGTGGTTGCATAAGGCAGTTGTGCTAACCACTGAGCCACCATATCACCCTATGGCTTCAATATACAAGATTGTACCACACTTCCCATAATGTTTCCCATTGTCCTATTATGGAGAACGTAAACAAAAACACAACGGACAGACTGAAAACACAGGAACATATATTGTTATTGCAAGTGGATTCAAATATGACATCAGGATTCCCACTTACTGTTGGAATTTGCCACAATTTCAGTTATAAAACTAATGCACACAAATGCAAAGATCAACCATCTAAAATTGATCGATAAGATCGCATTAAACCATTCATCATGCATCATTATCATGATTGCACCTTTACATAAACAGCAGCCATCCAAGGTGGAGGTTCACCACCACTTTCCTGAGCAGCAATTAGAGATGGGCAATTAATGTTGCTTTGTGAGCAGTACTTACATCTTGCGAATGCATTTTAAAAAGAGAATCAGCTCTCAAGGCCTAGATACATGCTGGCTTAGAGAGATGCCGAACAAACAAACCCTCGGATGCACATGTAGAATTCGACCTTTCGGACATAGATCCTGAGAAAGAAATTTGAGGAGCTCAGAAGCTGGAACTGGGACTAAAAGTCCATTCAACTGCAATCTAGTATGAAACTATCTGAAAGATGTCACCTCCTACAATGCAGTACTGCTGCTGTACTGCACGGGAGTATCAATTTGTGGTTAAGTCTCTAAAGTGGGGTATAAATACATGACCTGCTGATACTAAGACAGCTCTCAGCAATGGCACCAGCACATAAACAATGTGTGTGGTTCCAGATAATCAGACTGTATGAAGAAACAGCAACAGAACAAAACAAAATTAACACAATCTGAAAGCTGGGTGGGTTGGGGTTTGGATTGGAACACAAATACTTCAAACAATTCATAAATGGGGCTAATGATAGCAATCTCATACTGAGGCCAGGTTTCTATATTTTTTTAAAATTCTTTCATTATAATGTGAACATGGATTCATTAGTATGACAGCTACCAATGCAAATGGCTCTTACTGTGACAGGCAGAATGTCTTTGAAAGCCCTAGGGTCAGGCTAATTGATGGAGTGAACACTATGCTGGATTTAGCAAACAAAAGCAAGGTCTCTATCACATCTGGGAAAGTGGACCTCAAACAGGAGATCAATAGAAGCAAGGATAGCTCTTTCCTTATCAAGAAAGGGATGCAATCTTTTCAATATTTCAGAAGAAAATACTTTGTAATCTAATAAAGTTGTAATCACTATTCATTTTAACTGGATACTACATCATCAGCAGGATTTATCACTTCTGCATATAGTCATACTCAGACTTGCATTCGTATAGCACCTGTCATAATCTGAGGACATTGTTAACAAACAATAGGCTCAGGCCAAGGAACTGGAGTATTCTCTTGATTGTATATGACACCAGTGAATGTTTGATTACATGATATCTTTCAAAATGCCATTGAAGCAGTTTAAATGAGGAATAAACATGCAAACTGGGAACTAGTTTAGCATCTGTTAATTTTCATCAATAATATGGCAAATAAAATCAAAAAGGTGTGTGTGTGTGTGTGTGTGTGTGTGTGAGATTGTTGGGGGTGTGCAGTTGGCTGTTGAATGATGGACAGCTATCTTAAAGTTGAGTCGAGAGTGTAGTGCTGGAAAAGCACAGCCAGTCAGGCAGCATCCGAGGAGCAGGAGAATCAATGTTTTGGGCATAAGCCCTTCATTAGGAATGAGGCTTGTGTGTTGGGGCTGAGAGATAAATGGGAAGGAGAGGTGGGGCTGTTAACTCCTCTTAAGTTGATTTGTGCAAAGCTTTGTTGCAAAACTTGTTTTCTCTACTTCACTTAAAAGCGTATATAAAGAAGTATTTTGAGTATCATAACTTTTTACATGTAGGTGATCTACTTATGAATTTGGATACGCAATGTTTAGTTCTTGCAAGTGAAATTGAATTTTGGTACTCAACTATCTCCAACCATTACAAATGCTTAGTTGTCAATGATTTCTGTGCTTTTGAATGTTAATTCTGTTGAAATATATACAATTGTTTTTCTATCCCATTATTATTTCATTTTTTCTTGTCATCTTGAAGCTGATGCAACCATTAGCAGTGAATGGGCAGCAGAACTACAATACGCAGACTACTTCATTTTGGTAAACAAACACATGACGGCAGAATTCCAAAGATAAGGAATTAAAAATAATCTGCCTCTGCTCTTCACTGCAGTGCTATATTAAGGCATTACTCTCTCTCAACCCCCACTAGATATCTATGTTCTTCTAATTCTGACCTCTTGAACATTCACCTATTTTAATAATTCTGCCACTGTCACTTCAGCCGCCTTGGTCCAAAGCTCCAGAATTCCCCCCCCCCCCCCCCACTAAACCTCCTCACCTCTCCACTTCTCTCTCTGTCACTCTGTCTCTTCTTTTTTATGTCATTCATTTAAATGTATGTCTTTGACGGAGAGTTTAGCCATCTGCCCTTATATCTGCTGATGTAGCTCACTATCAGCTTTTTTTAAGATAATGTTCCTGAGCTGCACCTTTGGAAAAGTTTTATTAAGTAGAAAGTGCTGCTGTTGGATTAGCCACAAGTGTTTCCACTCCAATTAGTGGAAATTTGAGACTGAAGAAGTGTTTGCTTTCTTGATATTTGAAGTCAGTATAGTTCAGCGGCACAGTGCTAGAGTTCAATTCCCGCTTCAGGTAACTGACTGTGTGGAGTTTGCACATTTTCCCTGTGTCTGTGTGGGTTTCCTCCCACAGTCCAAAGATGTGCAGATCAGGTGAATTGGCGATGCTAAATTGCTCATAGTATTAGGTGAAGGGGTAAATGTATGGGTGGGTTGCACTTTGGCGGGTTGGTGTGGACTTGTTGGGTCGAAGGGCTTGTTTCCACACTGTAAAGTAGTCTAACCTAAAAACTTTCCAAAACCCTATATCATGGAATGGACCAGTTGCTCAGTGACCCATTACAGGGTGTTCTCACCAGTAGCTGCTTCTATCCAAAAGTCAAGCAGATAAAGCAGTCATATTTGTGGTTGTTTGCAGCTGTCAGTTTGTGTTCGCCAATAAATACAAGGTCCTCTGCGGCAGCTTACTTTAACCCTTTAGTGGCCCTAGAAGCCATTTTGAAATTGCAGTTGATAAAGGTTCAGTTCAACAAATTACTAAACTCTCATATTTCCTCAAAGCAATAACATTTCTCCCAACTGTTATTCAGCTTAACTTTGACCTGCTGCATAATGTTAACTCCAGCAGAGGCTTATTGAAAACTGTAATCCTGGTAAAATTGATTTCCAGTGGCGTAGAGGGTGTGTGTTTGGAAGCAGACTGACTGCCTTGTGATGCCTTAGAAGCATTTGTTGTCTGTTAAACAGTCAGCAGGCTGATGTGGATGAAAGAATTAAAGGATAAAATAATCAGGATTGATTGGCAAATGCAAGCAACACCGATTGTACAATGCAGCCTTTGCTAGAGTCAAGTGTGTTTTGACATATGGGGCAGGATCCCTCCCAGCCCTGATTGACCTGAGTACTGCCAAGACAGTTGGAAATGTTGGGTGCGATCAACAGAAATTAGGTTTGCAATATTAGGAAAAAGACAGCCTTTTGTCAAGAGATCCTGGAACAACAGGCCAAAGGTAGCATCCGCTATCAGTATAGTGATCTGACATGGTCACTTGGTTGATTGGGATCTATGTCAGAACCATCTGGGAAATGGTCAGCAATCAGCCTTGTACAACTAGTTCAACTAGTCTGGGAGGTTATGGTAAGTCAGTCAGAGAGCTGTACCGATATCAGTCAGGGTCTGGTCACCGATCAGGTGGAGATGTCATTCCAGGTTGGTCAAGGGGCTGGGTACATCCACTAAAAGTCAAAAGGAGTTTTTCAGGGGGCTGTTCCTTTGATAAGGACACTGGGTAACTCCATTGCAGGGACTGGAGGCAGACTGGGAAGGCGGGTCATTGACCGTCAACACCACTCTGGCTTTGATGGGGCAGAGTGCAATATTATGTCAGGCATGATGGCTTAATATGCCTGGCCCAGCAGGGTAAAGTGGAGATTTATAGTTAAATAAATAAGTTAGGTGGGACTGAGGGGATGATCAGAGTCAAAGGGTTTATAATAAAAAGGGAGTATAATGATAACAAGAAGGGAATATGAAGATTGGGGAGCTGGGTTGCGTAGACTGAGACATTGAGTGTGTGCATCATCCTTTGAAGTATGGCTGTTGTTTGTTTCTATCTTGGTACAAATCGCAAGTGTACAATGGGGATGAAAATTGCTGTCACCTCACCTGGACTGGGCAGAGTAAATGTTTTTTTTCAATGATGGAGGTGGTTCCACCTTTATGTGATGCGAAGCATTTCAAAGAGCGATACCATCAAAGCAACCCATGCACAGGGCAGGTGACAGGCAGCAGTGACTCAGAATGCTGTACATGAACTATACAAGTTGTGACCCACGGTGTAGACTGCAAATCTTGGCCCCAAACACTGTTGATCACAGCATCAGAAATCAATCCAAACTAACGTATATAATACACATTCAATGTATTCCAGTATAATGCAACCTAGAAAGATTCACCAATGTATAAATCATCTTCCAAGATCCTATAACATGTACATAGTGCTGGAGCTGCACATAAGGATGGTGAGACTCTGTACATTCATTCTTGTAGCTGCATTTGGAGTGACGTTCATTCCCACAGTCGATGATGATACGTGAAAATATATTTTCTAATGTCATAGTGGATTTACAATGATGTGCCACTACGTCACCTTCGTGTTCTCAGTAGGTCTATTTCCTTTTCCCTCTCATTATGTCCTGACACAGTTCTACAGTCTGGGGTGGAGGGAGCTGTGGTAGAGGGGTCTGGGATGGAGGGAGCTGGGTGGACAGATCTGGGTGGAGGGACACTGCCCCAATGTAGAACCTATTGGCCTTGGATTTCTGGTCAGGTAACTCCCTCCAGGTATTCATGTCTGGAGGGCCCAGACTTGTTGATTGTGTCCTGCTTAGAGGCGCATGCGCCTTCCTTGTTTTGAACTTCCACAAGGCTGAGGATGGCAGACAGGGTTGAGATGCAATGCTCTGTTAACCTCTGGAGTTGAGAGGTGACCTCTAGGGGCCATAAGTGGCTCGTCCTCCTATTGGCTCTGCCCTGACTCCTTGTGAGGAAGAGGTATCTAGAATGATGTAAACATCCCTCGTCGCCAGCTACCTTGCCACTGAGGCTGAGCACCAATGACTAGAGTGATGGAATGCATGTGTGTGCATGTATCCAACAGATTCTGAGATTGGTGGATCTGGCTCTCCATGGCATCCACCAACCCGCCGGATGCTTGCACACTAGAGACAACATAGCACAAACCGCATTGGTTCCAGTTACATCGGTGTCAGCTTGGACATTTTGCTGTTGTGGTTAGTCTTGGCTGAGCAGGGGCCTGGTCTCTAGTCATCCTCCAAGGTTACAGTGATCTGGGGCATTTCTCTTTCATTCAACTGACAGTGATGTGCTCACTAGCAAGTACTCCCAACTCTAATACAGATAAAATGCTCATCGATGTGCCAATATCTGAGCTGGTGGAGGAGGCAATAGGCACCTTGGCTGATGCTTCCTCTGAGCAATCTGTGGTGGAGGAGCTGCTGTCTTGGTGCCAGATTGTAGATCCCACTGGTGTTAGCAGGAGACAAACAACTACATTTTAAATACAGCCCTGGTGCTGTGAATCACTGGTGGTCCTGTCACTAATGAATACTTCTGCCTCTGGTTAGAGGGAAAATAGGATGAGCAGGGCACCATAGAGGCAGAGTGCATCGCATGCTTCAGAGAACAACAAGACAAATTTCGCTAGGTCACACAGAGAGAAACACTCCATAATGGTAACCAAAATTGATACTTAGCTGATTTCTGGTCAAATTCAGCCCAAAGTGAAGACACTGATGCAAAAAAAGTGCTCAATGTTAAAACACCTTGGAAAGAAGACATTTGCTAGCATTGTACCAGGAATGATGAGCTTCAAGTAATGTGGATAAAATGTAGAAAATGGGATTGTTCTCCTTATAGCAAAACAGTTTAAAGGAGGTTTAATAGAGATACTGAAAATTATGAGTAGTTTTATTAGAGTAAATAGGAGAAACCATTTCTACTGCTAGGAAGGTGCATAACCAGTGGAGATAGACCTTAAGACAATTAGTAAAAGGAATTAAAAGGGGAGATATTTTAAATCTGGAAGGTGATGCTTGAAAAGGTGTTGAAATAATAATTGTCAGCAGGGCATTAAATAAAAGCGAGAAATTATTAGGAAGAAGGAACAGGGATAAGTAGAATTAATTGGATATCTCTGATGGCCAGCAATGGCACAATGGGCCAAATGGCCTCCTTCTGTGGTGGATGATGGTGTAAAGTGATTGCCCTTTCCTTAGCCTGGTTTGTGATTTATTGACAAAATGATTTCTGCTTAAACTCTAAAGATATGAACATGAATGAACCTCTAGTTCCCTCACATAAACACTCCCCTTTCTCTGTTTTTGAAAAAATAAGCAGTGTTTTCAACTATTTTTATTCCTGAAACAACACCCTGTCCAGACACACTGGTTACACAGACCCTGTTTCCGGAGTTTGAAATAGACTTTCAATGTTAATTCTACTAAACTTAAACTTCCTGATGACCAGACACATGGGAAATGCTGGTGAAATGAAAGAGCAATGATTAGGTAGCATTTTTAAGTCTGGATACATTTACCTTTAGCCCACATAGTTTCTGTGTCCACCCCAGCCTCTTTAAGCCCGCTAATCCTTAATGCAAGGGATAGGCTTCTGTCCATGTTTCTCGCAAATCTTCTGGAGCACTTCACTGTAAGCGTGTGGGAGACATTAGTATACCTCTCCATTCCCTTCCCTCATCATGTGTTGATGAAATCTTGCTGCAATACTACAATGGTGGAGTGGATAGAGTGGGGCAATACTCTATTGAGAAAAGAGGGGGCTGAATGGGGCTACATCATTGTGGTGGAGGTAGTGTAGTGGACCAATGCTGCAGTGTTGAAAGGGGTGGAATGGGACAATGTTACAGTGCCAAAGCAGGTGGCATGGGCCAATGTTACAGTGGTGGAAATAGGCAGTTTTAGTGACAATGCAACTATGTGATTGGAAACTCATATTGGCACCAGATTCAGTCCTGAGGTTGTGATCAGTCTGGTTTAGCAGAGGCAGCAATCAAGGAGTGGATTAGAGACAGAAACGATAGAATTGAGAAGGTGGCAGATTGTAAAGGCAACAATTTCAGTCTTTCCAATATATTGTTTACCAATAGTCCAGTAACATTTGCATTGCATCAAACTCATTTCCACACACTGCTCTTATCAGGCATAAAGTGATAAAATTGGAGCACTGTTTTCATAATTCATTTAAATTTCTAAACACAATTTTATTTTAGATACTTCCAAAAGGAAACAAGAACTGAGCTTTTTGTCTTACGTGCATCAGGACCGAGCCACAAAAAAAGATCAATCTTGAAAACACATATACTTTTTTTTCTGCAATTTGAGAAGTGTGTTCTGATTGGTTGATCCATTATAGGAATGGTGATCCAATAAAAGCAGTGAACTGTCAATCTTTATTATCAGACAAGGCAAGTAAATTTTGATAGGTCAGTGTGTTGCCATGAGACTGCAGCAACAAATGGCAGTCTTCATGACCCCTTCTTTCATGAAAGGAATGTTTTGTGGACGTAAGTTCCTTTTGCCTCCATAAACCAGGATACTATATATTAATATGATTTATTAATCATTTAATCTAGTTTTTTTTAACCTGTAGACACATATACTCCATTTTGGCATACATAATAACATGGACCATTCATCCACCAGTCTGTATCTAAACATTTGGGCGGCACGGTGGCACAGTGGTTAGCACTGCTGCCTCACAGCGCCAGGGACCTGGGTTCAATTCCCGCCTCAGGCGACTGACTGTGTGGAGTTTGCACGTTCTCCCCGTGTCTGCGTGGGTTTCCTCCGGGTGCTCCGGTTTCCTCCCACAGTCCAAAGATGTGCGGGTTAGGTGAATTGGCCATGCTAAATTGCCCATAGTGTTAGGTAAGGGGTATATGTAGGGGTATGGGTGGGTTGTGCTTCGGCGGGTCGGTGTGGACTTGTTGGGCCGAAGGGCCTGTTTCCACACTGTAAGTAATCTAATCTTGTGTGTAATGAAGGGATCGTACCTCAAAGTCTCATTCGGCCATACTTAAAATCCTTGCTTTTGAACGTACATGTCACGGCTGAGTTAGTTAAAAAGTCATTCAAAATCCTGTGACCAATCAGAATTGAATGCAACAATCTCAGGATTATAAAACTCCATCTGACCATGGCACTAACTATCCATGTCCCTCAAATGTTCTCCCAACACTCCCGTGTTTACTGCTATCTCTTACCCAATTAAAACCTAGCCACAAATATAACCAATCAATAACTAAGGAAGGATAGTTGATGATATCACTGGAATATTTGAGGCTCTTTTCAGCTACAATCTTGCTTTCTCCGTAACCCTTAAACAATGCAATAAAAGTATGAGTAATAACAGAAAAGTCATAGAATTTGCAATATCATGGAACCTACACATTGAACAGCTAATCTTGTGTTTCAAATATCTCGCCTAACATTTTATTACACAACAAAAACAGAATGTGCTGGAACTAAACACTAGATCAGGCAGCTGAGAAAGAAACAGTTAATGTTTCAAGTGAATAACCCTCATTTACCACAAGAAGTTGGTGCCTCAGATAAAACCTGACATCAGCTCTCACAGCATGAACAAGTCACATCCTTTAACCACAACATTCAAGAGGAGGTGAGGACACTAATCCTGCCTATCACCAGACTGCCTCTCAATACAGACAATAATTATAATATGAATGAAAGAGACACTGAGCTTCATTCTGTTTAGCTATTTGAAGATTTAAATGTGCCAATCTATCCAGGGTAAGCCAATGCTGCAAACATGACAGTGAGTTTGGGACAGAGGCTTGGGTCTTGAACTCTACATGGTCATGGATTTTATTCAGACACACATTTTGATCTGAATGTTAGCCCAGACATTTTAAATCCAGTTGAATGCAAAAGTTGCTATAGATAGAAAATTATGGCTCTTGGTGGAATTTAATTGATTTGGTATATTTGTTGAACATGGAGTTATAAAATCATATAGTACAGAAGACGCCCTTCAGCCCATCACATTTGCACTGACAAAACTAATCTAACTGTACATTAATCCCACTTTTCATCACACCTTGAATGTTATGATACTTCAAGTGTTTATCCAAGTACTTTTTTTCAAGGTTGTAAGGTTTAATGTCTCAATTATCCTCCAAGGAAGTGCATTCAGAATCTCACCACCCTTTGGGTAAATTTTCTTTCCTCAAATCCCCTTCAAGCCTCCTGCTTTTCACCTTAAAATTGTGTCCCCTTGTTATTGATCTTTCAACTAAGGGAATCAGCTGCTTTTTCTTCACCTTCCCCACACCCCTCATAATTATATACATCTCTAAATGATTCCCCCTCAACCTTCTCTGCTCCAAAAACAATCTGGCTTTATTTCAGAGCTAACATTCTCATCCCAGGCAATATCCTGGAGAAGCTCCTCTGCTCCCCCTCCAGTGCAATCACATCTTTCCTATAACATGCTGACCAGAACTGCACACAGTACTGCAGCTGCAACCTTACCAAAATTTTGTACAGCTATAAGAAAACTCAAAATGTAAAAAAAAAAGAACTCCGGTCGCTGATGCAATGATACTATGGCTTTAAGAGGTGAATTTTGCCCTGTTTTTTGTTATGAACAAAGGTTGAAACAGAGATGCCGAGTGGTCTGTTCCAAAGTGAATAAACTAATCAACTTATGAGGCCTTGGGTTTTTTTTAAGTTGGAACAATAGAAGCAGCCTGATTGGGTGGGGTCAAGCTCCAAAAGGAACCAGGTTTTAGTTTTAGCCTGCAGTGCAATTGCGGGGACCTTAAAGCTGAATGTGGAAGCTTTTATTCCTCTCTCTTACAGCTAAAAGCTGGTCTTCTATTCCTGCTGCTAGAATTGCATCTGAGACAATCTATTTTACTGAATTTGCCCTTGCCAAGGATGTTACTATGTTACTATGTTGGAATAATTAATTAGTAATAGTCAATATATATATTCTTTTGTTAAACATGTTGATAGTCACGGTTAAGCCAATTCCTTTCTTATCATTTTTCTTTTTTCAATATCTTAATTATAGTGTACGAATAAAGTATGCTTTGTTTCAAGCCAGGTAGTTTGACCAATTGAATTGCATCCCTATACACAATGCCTTACACTTAAATTTTAAAATAAGAAAAAGTTAGGGTCTTGAGGGGGTTTTGTCTGGGGGACCTGGTCAGGATCAAAATGTCTAATTCATGGTTAGGTTTAGGATTATAGAACTCAAAGGCAGTGAGTGGTGAGAGAGGGTGTTCTCTTTTTGGGTGTTGAATTTGGTTGGTTTAAATAGGGTGTGCCTTGTGTAATAATGGCTCCTTCAATCACTAGGAGTTTTCTGGGGATGGAAGAAGTTACTTTGGGAGTTTTACAGAAAGTGAGCAAGGAAAAGTTTTTGGATTTGGCAGAGAAGCTAGAGTTGGGTTGACTTTGTCCACGCCAAAAAGAGAAGTAATTGCAGCAATAGCTCAATGTTTATGATTGCCGGAAATACCATCAGAATCATTATAAATGGCTAAAATTCAATTGCAAAGGAAATAGCTTGAACATGAAAAGGAAACAAAACAGTTTGAATTATGAGTAAAAGCATAGGAAAAAGGAAAGGGAAGGAAGGCCCTAGCAGAAGAAAGGGAGAAAGAGAGAATTTTTGAACTTCAAAGGTTGGAACTGAAAACTCCACTTAAAATGGCGGTGTTAGAAGTGAAAAGTAGAAGAAGTGATGGGGACAGTGATGGAGAGCAATCCCACCATAACCAAAATCTGTGTAGTGTCAGATCGTGAAGCAATCCATGTCGAAATACAGCAAGGCCTGAACAACATCCAGTATGGACTGATATGTGGCAAATAATATTTCTGCCACACAGTGCCAACCAATGACCATCTCCACAAGAGAGAATCTAATTATCACATCTTATGGCATTATCATCACTGAAACCCCTACTATCAATGTTTTGGAAGTTATGATTGATCAGAAATTGTGGCTGCAAGAACTTTTCAAAGGCTAGGTGAGCCATGCACTTTCTATTCTGTACAAAGTATGACCACCATCTACAATGCACAAGTCAGGAGTGTGATTGAAAAAACACCAATTATCTGAGTTGGACCATATCCTCAGCAATCAGTGGCAGTACACTCTTTTCCATGGGGATGATGGAAGATTTCACAGACAAAAGAGTGAATAGTCCAACTCGGAAGGGGTAGCTCTATAAGAACTCAAGAACCTCAACACCATCCTGAACAAACTTGATTGGCATCATATCAAACACCTTAAACAGTCATTCCCTTCTTCACGATATGCAGTGATAGTAGTGTGTATCCATCTACAACATGGGTTACAGCAACTCACCAAAACTGCTACGCCAGCATCTTCCAAACCTACAGTCTCTGTCATCTCAAAGGACAAAGACAGTAGATACATTGGAACAACTCCTCTCACAACTTCACCTCCAATCCATTTGCCATCCTGACTTGGAAATATGTTGGTGTTCCTTCAGTATCACAGAATCAAAATCCTGGAACTCCCTTCCTCACATTACAGAGATTCTCCTTCTACCCAAATGTGGGGGGATGGCACAATGGCTCAGTGGTTAGCATTGTTGTCTTATTGAGTGGAATTGACCTCCATTTGTTGCTGACTGAACTTGTGAAAGAGTTTAATTTCCAGACGGTTGCATTGGTGTGGAGGCAGCTATGAGAGTGTGAGACCTAGTTTGTGTGACAGGGTTTTTCATTATTACACTCCCACGTCATGCTTCATAAGATAAAGTATTAGGCAATAATGATGATTGAAATGAAAGGCAAACACTGACTTCATTCTGAGAGGGATAGACTTTGAAGTAGGCAAAATCTGTATCTGACCTTGTTTACAGCACACTTCAGAGTACTGTGTCTGTTTCTATCACCATATTCTGAAGAGGATTTGGAGGGAGAAAGTGTAGAGAGGATTTAAGAGGATGAACCCAAAAATGTGTGATTATACATTTCAGGAAAGGACCAACAGGCTGAGGTCTCTTCTTTTTAGATAGGGAAGGCAGCCCTAATAGATGTTCTAACACCATGAAAGATTTTGATTGAGTGGATGCTGAGAGAGTGTTTCCTCATGAAAGGATGAACATGACTATTGGCCACCGATATAGGGAGTTCAGAAGAAACTTCTCTCAGAGAGTGATGAAGATATGAACTCACTGCCAATAGAAATGGTTGAAGTGAATTGGACGAATACGTTTAAGGGGCAACAAGGTAAGCATTTGAGGGAGCAGCGAATAGATGTTGTGATGATAGATTTAGGCAAAGAAAGTTGGGAGAAGATTCAGGGAGCAGTATAAACACCGGTATGGGCCAAATGGCCTGTTTCTGTGTCACATGTCCTGTTCCTTGATTGTAAGGACTGTGGGATCCACTTAATGATCCCAATCATGATCAACTAAGAGTACTAAGAGTAGATCATTCTTCACAATTAGTTCAAACTCCTTCCAGGGTCTCATCACAAAACCAAGCAAGTTGCGGACTCCTTCCCATCTCCAGTCATTCCTCTCTCTTCTCATTGTCACCAACAAACTGAGATAAATTCGGTTCCTGTTCATCGAGTTTGCATTGTCTCTCAGTCCTCCTCCAGGCTGGGATAAGCCTTAACTTTTAATGAGCAGGTGTAAGCTCTTATTAGTTTATATGAACCATAAGCACACATCATCCATGGAGAGAGCCATTTACAGCTGTAATTGTGACATCAATATACATTTTAAATGAGCCCTGGGGTTCTCTTGCTAAAAGATTTGCAAGGGCACAAATTAATTTGTCAATTTTGTTCCCCATAAGCTCACTTGCCAGATTGTACACTGATTTAATCATTTCAGCTGTGTAAACCATAAAGACTGTAGCATTTATTCAACCCTTTGGGACTCTGCCTGGGACAAAATGCCTGGGAAGAAAATCTGTGAGTGAGACAGTGTGAGACAGAGCACGAGTGTGTGAGAGACAGTGAAAGAAACTAAGCCAATGAGAGAATCAGTGTGTGAGAGAGACAGAGGGTACGTGAGAATATTTGTGAGAGGGGCTGCGAGTGGTTGAGAGGCAGTACGTGTGTGGGATAAAATGTGTGTGTAAGACAAAGAGTGCAAGTGTGTGAAAGAGAGCAAGTGTGTCAGAGTGTATGTGTGAGAGACTAAGATTGTGTGAGAGTGAGTTCATTTCAAAATGTATGTGTGAGAGTGAGAGCAAATGAGAGACAGCACGTGCATGCAGAAGGTCTGTGAAACTGTATGTGTGAGAATGAGTGCAAGCTTGACAGAGAGTGAGTATGAGTGTACCTGAGAGTCTGTGTTTCAGGGAGATTGAGAGAGTAAAAGTGTGTGTGAGAGAGTGCAAGTGTGAGAATGTGTAGGGTGTGTGTATGAGACTGAGAGTGTGTGGAAGAGAATCTGAGTGTGTGCGAGATGGAAGTGTGAGAGAGATGGGAATGTGAGAGAGGGCACGTGAGTGAGTGAGAGAGGGCATGTGAGTGAGTGAGAGGACGTGCAAGTGTGTGTGTGTTAGAGGTAAATGTATGGGTTGTCAGTGTTTTGGAGCTGATGCTGATTTGAAATGAAAAGGCCTCAGGGATTCAGAGGGTCTAAGAAGTGAATAAGTTTCTCCTGGCCTTCAGTTTCTCAAGAGGCAGTAGTTCATTTCTGGCTTTCCATAAATTATTTTGCAAAACAACTTCAATAGGATGAGCTTTTCCTGTTTAGTTATTAATCTGTAGTACATAATGGAACAATTGCACAGCTGTGAGATATTTACCCTGGTAGTGGGTAGTGCAATACTCAGTACAACCTGCCCCCTGAGAGTGTGTGATCTTCTGTGTAGCACCGATGAAGATCCAGAGTGCTCCGAGGTTCCTCACAACCTAATGGGCAACCTGACATTCAGCCTCAGTGTAGCTCTTCAACTCAGAATCTCCCTCAATGGAAAAAGCAAACTCCTGCCTATGCTGGAAACCTGAAATTAAAATGGAAAAGGCTGGAAACTGTCAGCAGGTCTGGCAGCATCTGTGGAGAGAAAGAAAGAGTTAAGCTTGGGAGGTGATGGGGAGGAGAGAAATGGAGAGGGGGAAAGTAACTTCGTGTGCAGAAGTTTTGTTCTCCTTTGGAGAAACTTGATATTTCATTTCATTAATGAGGAGGAAGAAAAAACAATAACTTGCATTACTTTTGCAAGCTCAGGATGTCACTAACAGCTTCACAACCAACGAAGTACTTCTGAAATCTAGTCTCTGCTGTGATGTAGGAGGGTTAACTCACCAGGAGGTCCACTCGTGAGGTTTTGCAACTCTGAACCTCCCCACAAAATTCAGGAAAACCCAGGGATGTTATTGTTATTTTCATCACAGAAGACCCAGAAATTTCTCCTCCCGATAACGAGTCATTGCAAAACTCACACCTGAATATATTATCATCTTTCCAGCATTTCAAACCTATCTTTATCTGGCAGAAAAGGATAGGCTTACAATGTCTGCTCACATGCTGTGACTTACTGTATAGATACATCAACACAATTAGATTTCCTCACAGATACAACTTACTTTGTGACAAGGCTAATGGATGTAAATAGCAGAGTTGTGTAGATGTGATTTTATTAGTTTTAAAATACAACACGAGCTGAATAATCAGAAAGGACCCTGTGTGCCTTAAAATACGAGCCCTCCTAATTGTTCTGTACAGCTTGTTCTGGGACTCTAATTGAATTCTCCCATCATTGCTCTCTGTACAGCCTCATTCAGACTGACAGGCATTTAATCGAGATGACGAGGGTCCCTTTGACAAGACGCAGGAGGTTTTGGGTGTTGAAGAGACACACCACAATGAGGGACAATGAAACCTTCCCACTCAGCACTTGCTGCCTTTCAAACATAAAACGGGCATTGTCAGGCACAGTGTGAGATTTCAGCTCGTGACTAGGATAGTCGGAACACGGGGACGCCATTCAGCCCATCAAGCCTCTTCCACAAGACACAAGGGAAAGCTCCTTGCTTTTCTCTGAATAGGGCTGCGGGATGTCTCCCATCCACCCGAAGCTGTAGATGGAGTAACTACGGAAAGGACGCAGCAGGTCAGGGAACGTCTGTGTAGTTAACAATTCCCGTACATGACCTCTTATCAGAACAGGGAAAGCGGTTAGAAATTCAGGGTAAAAGCAAAGGTTGGCTGAGTAGCCATTACAGACCCAACACAAACGTAAGGGGCTGAAAAGCCTTCGTCTGCTGTAGCTGTTCTGTGAGTCTATAGCAGGTTTAAAGGGAGAGATTGGAACAAGAAAGGAAGAAAATGTCTATCATAGAACGGGACAAAAGAGATAAAATGACAAATGAGTTAGATGGAGTCAGCTGAAAAGCAGCATCTCAAACAATTCTGCACTCCCTCAGTACTGCCGTCTGTCAGTATAACGCCCCCTCTGTATTGTCTCTCTGAAACTCAAAGCAGAAAATCGTGAAGAGAAGGCGGCCTTCACTGGCTTTTTTTTTCGGAAGACCCTGCCCCTTCCTGTTCAGCTGAGGTATTAATTGACAGGTCAGTGATCGGCCTGTTATTTTAGTCTGTGCAATAGACGTCAGAGTCAGGTTCAGGCTGAGACAGATGTCTTTACATTTATTAACTACATTATTTACACAGCTATTATGGAGTCTGTTGCTGTTACTCTACATTATATAATCCATAATGGACAAGGATGCATATGGATTATGTCCAAATTTTCTGATAATGTCTTGGTGGTTGTACAACACAAAGTAGCACTGTGCCTATAATGTTCCTGAGCTCCATTGTTAAGGATATGATGAGGGTTAATTACCCAGGGAACATCTTTTGTAATTGGATAAAGACCAGTTGCCTGCAGCAGAGGAGAAGGTATTAGGAGGCCAAGTCAGCTATGGAACTGTGTTGAAAACTACAAGCTAGGCCTTGGTAAAAGTCATACAGGGTAAACAAGCACATTGGGTGTCTCACTCAACCATCCCAACTTGCTGACAACAAGCTTCAGGATGCACAGAGCAAGATTTTAAGTACAAAAATGACCAATGGATTCTCAGGATCTTATATTGTGCTCAGAATTTGTAAAGAATAAAGGTGAGATCCAGTTTATAAAACCTAAAACGCATACAATAGCTGACCGCTTCCAGTAAAACTATTGATCAATATCTGATCACTTGTATTGGCAAAGGAGACTATCAATGGTCAGAACCCCAGAGCACTCAAAATCCTCAGCCCTAAAAGCACAGCAACCTTTCCAACTTCCTCAAACTACACCAACACCCCAGTAGCATGCCAGGACTCTGCAAGACATCTCCCCACAGGGAGAGATATGAAATTAGTAGCCTGGGAGCAACGTTTGTGGCAGTGACTAAAGACAATATTTACTTGTAGGATGTTTCTGCTTCTCCAGTGCTGAGTATGGGGAGTAGTGATGTTTGAGGAAGTTGGAAGGGTTGCTGTGCTTTTAGGGCTGAGGATTTTGAGTGCTCTGGGGTTCTGACCATTGATAGTCTCCTTTGCCAATGCAAGTGATCAGATATTGATCAATAGTTTTACTGGAAGCTGTCAGCTATGGCATGTGCCAACAGTGAAGGAAACTGAGAGAGGCATTGATGTGATGGAGCAAGGTATAGTCATAGAGATGTATAGCATGGAAACAGACCCTTCGGTCCATCTCATCATGCCAACCAAATATTCTAGCTTAATCTAGTCCCACCTGCCAGCAACTGAATCATATCCCTCCAAACCCTTCCTATTCATATACCCATCTAGATGCCTTTTAAATGTTGCAATTGTGCTAGCTTCCACCATTCCCTCTAGCAGCTCATTCTTTACATGCACCACTTTCTGCTTGAAAGACTTTGTCTATTTTTCCTATCCACGCCCTTTACGATTTTATTAACCTCTATAAGGTCACCCCTCAGCCTCTAACACTCCAGGGAAAACAGCCCCACCCTATTCAACCTCTCACTATAGCTCAAATCATCCAACACTGGCAACATCCTTGTAAATCTTTTCTGAACCCTTTCAAATTTCACAACATTATCATTAGCATACATGTGAATACTAATGCAGTGTCTTCAGGTAAAGTCACTGAGGGGCAGCATGTAGACGAGAAATCAGAGCAGGCCAGAGATAGAGACTTGGGATACTACAGAAGTAATGGTGCAAGAGCAGGAAGAGAAACCATTGCAAGTGATACTTGGACTTAGATTAGAAAGATAAGAATAAATCAATAAATCCCTACACTGTGGAAGCAGGCAATTCATGCCCAGGCAATCATCCTGCATTTCCCATGGATAATCCATCTAATGTGCGCATATTTCACTGTGGGAGGAAACCCAGGCAGACAGGGGAGAATGTGCAAACTCCACACAGAAAGTCACCCACGGGTGGAATAGAACTTGGGTCCCTGGTGCTGTGAGGCAGCGATGACAACTATGAACAATTGTGCTGCCCTATGGTGGAATGAAACCTGGTGAGAGTGATCCCTCCAAAATTCTGTAAAATGGTCAGATTTAATTATTATAATTTAGTGTTTGACAGGAAAATGAAATTTCTTCCAGAGTAAATTTTAGTGTACTACTCTGTGTGATTGTACAGAGGAAGATCTCTCAGTTTGATACCTTTTTCAAAACTCCGTGTTCAAGTACTCCAGAAGCTGGAATATGACATCGACATATTTTGATCTGCTCAGTTGGGTTCACAGTGTAGAGCAGTTTTCAGTGGCTTACAGTTTAACAGACTACCCTGTGTAAAGATTTAAATGAATAAATAAACTTGAGGTCAGAGCCAGGACTTTTGTGTTGCAGTTAAAGGGTGTGAGTGACTGGTACACCGTTCCCATGCAAGACACAACAACCACCGATCTAACATGTGGTAACAACACCACCCAAAGAACTTGTTGGCAGATTGATGTACTGAGCTGACATATTTGTACAAAACACAACAAGTAAAAGGTTAATCAAGGTCAGGAGGGTCATTAATCACTTCAAAGTCAGTACAGCAGTTAAATAGCTGTGAAATAAAGAGAAATCAATTAACTTACTTTAAAGCACATTTTACCACAGTCTCCACACTGTTAATGTGCCAAAAAGCACATTATGCCTTCAACAAGGGCCAGGTGACAAAACATTGCTCGAAAGGAGTTCTCATCCCAAGCTGCTATCAAAACTTAAATAATTCCAACAGGCTGCTCTCCAGCTCATCTCCCCCACGTTTATAAAAGACAAGATGTAACATTTAGAATTCTTTCCTGACTCATGTGTTCTTTGTATTTACTGTAAAGCTTTTACTTCAGTTTCATTGCTAGTGAGGTGGCTCTACATCTTCATTTTAATCTGTCAGTATATTCCAAGCTTTGACACCAGTCTTTCTCAGTGACCACCTTATGTAATCACTCTCTCACCACCACCTTTCATACAGCTGCCTTCAGTAGAACTTCTAATCTCTGCACAGTCCTGGTTACTGCCATTAGTACATTTCTCATACTGTATCAGGTGCAGGAGATGTTTAACCATTCATCATCACCATATCTAATTAGACCATATCAATCAACAGTGCAGCTTCAGCCAAAACCATTCATTACCTCACCCTTAAAGTAAGGATAAACTTTGGCTTCTATTCGCCACAGTAAAGTGTCTCCTTAAACCTGTCTCCACTGCTCACCACACTCCCCCCAACTTTACTTTGAACAGAAAATGTATGAGGCATTTATAGACGTCTTAGTCACTAAGTTTTGTGACCATTCACTCAGCTGCTGTTATCTCTCCTCCCAATTCCTAAACAAGCCAGATTTCATCCTGAGTCCAAACCCAAAGCTCAAGAGCCTCTCTACTTCTCTCCCATCTCCCCTCATGCCTTCTCCAGCTCACCTTATTCATGTGACCCACCTCATATTCCCTTGATAATTCCCTACTATATCTGCTGACATCCAACTTCCCCTCCTGTTCTCTGTGGGTAAAAGAATTTAGTTCATAGTTCTGTCTCCTCCTCTCTCTTAACAAATCTACCAACATCACTTTGTCAAAAGCCTTGACCCCCCCCCCTCCACTCCATCCCTATGAATTGCAGTTTCCAACCTTTATATCCCTTCTAAAGTCCTTGACCATGTTATCACCTCCCAAATCTGTGTGCATCTTTACTGGAGTTCCATGTTTGAATCCCTCCAGTTAGGTTTCTATCCCCTGTCACAAACGGCTGTTATCAAAGTCATAAATGACACCCTAAGTGACTGTGAGAAAGGTAAGTTTCCCTGTTTATCTTGACTATCCAAGAGCCTTTGACATGGTTACTGGACCATCCTCCTCCATCTGAATAGGATTGGTCTCTGTTGGTACCATTCTAATCTGCCGATTCATTGCTAGAAAATTTCTTATAAATGGTTTCCCTTCCTAATCTTACACATTTACCTCTGGTCTCTTACAAGGATCTGCTCCTGGATCCTCTTTCATGCTGCTCCTTGGCACCAATATCCACATCTTTAGAGGTCTGGATCCACGCATAAAAACTGAAGGCACCCTAGGGCTCCTCTCCACATAGGGCCCAATACCCATGGCCTAAAGGGGACTGCTGTGCTTGAGTCTTGGGTGTGGCCACTTGGTTCAGGTTCAGGGCCAGGAGCAGAGCTCAGAGCCTGGATGAAGAGAAGCATTTGGAGCCCATGATATCTGGCCTTGCCCCTGCCTTTCTGACTTGCCTCGATCCCTCCTTTTGCCTTAGTTTTGTCAGACTGCTTGCACAAGTTTTGACGAAGAGTCATAATGTACCCAAAATGTTCACGTTGTTTCTGTCTTCACAGATGCAGCCAGACTTTCACCAGCACCATCTGTTTTTATTGTCCAACATCCAGCCCCGGGTTAACCATAATTCTATCCAGTTAGTGATCTCAGTGACATTTCTTGTCTGGTGTCACCATGTGAGTTTTGCAGGTGCTGATGGTCCTGGTCAGTATAAAATCAGCACCAAGCAATCTGAGAGCAGCTGTAATGAGAACGAAATTAGTACAGCAATGACACAGTCCCCAGATACACAGGAATGATTCAGCTATGACAGAAACACAGACCATCTCACATTTAGTAACTGTTCTATTGATAGACTCCTGTGAATCACATAATGTTTCTACCATTAACTGATAATATAAAAATGGCCTCAAGTCATTTCTTAACTTATTAGAGCCACATTTAATTTTTTAATCTCTGAATAAGCAACCAGTCTTTGGTTGAAATATTCACTTTTACTTTTATTACTGAAATCTATTTTAAATCACATACTATGCTTCAAATGTGCCTCATATTGTTTGATGTTTAAGCTGACTTGAATAGCCTTTTAATTATTTCTGTTGAATTAATGGGTAGGGCTATATTAGTTTAAAGAGGCATTGAGCGACCTGATTTAACACTTATGCCTTCATCTTATTAATGCTTGGTGTTACTGGTAAGACTAGCATTTTTTGGCCAAGTTGGTGTCCATTTATGGTGAGTCATAGAGATGTACAGCATGGAAACAGACCTTTTGGTCCAACTCGTCCATACCAACTAGATATCCTCAATTAATCTAGTCCCATTCTTTTAGCATTTGGTCCATATCCCTGTAAACCCTTCCTATTCAGGTACCCATCCAGATACCTTTTGAATGTTGTAATTGTACCAGCCTCCACCACTTCCTCTGGCAGCTCATAACATACACCCTTGGCATGGAAAAGTTACCCCTCGGGTCCCTTTTAAATCTTTCTACTCTCATCCTAAACATTTGCCATCTAGTGCTGGACTTCCCCTTAGCCCTTGTCTATTTACCCTATCCATGCCCCTCATGATTTTATAAACCTCTATAAGGTCACACCTCAGCCTCCAACACCTCAGGGAAAACAGTCCCAGCCTGTTCAGCCTCTCCCTATAACTCAAACCCTCCAACCTTGGCAACATTCTTATAAATCTTTCCTAAACCCTTTCAAGTTTCACAGCACCCTTTCTATAGAAGAGAGACCAGAATTGCACTCAATATTCCAAAATTGGCCTAAACAATGTCTTGTACAGCCACAACATGACCTCCCAACTCCTATACTCCATGCTCTGAACTTTAGAATCCTTGGATATGCTTTGATACAACAAAGTGGCCGTTCCATAGGGCATTTAGAATCCCCCTGCATTGGTGTGGGGACAGAAATCATATATCAGTTGTTCACTTTCCTTCCCAAGAGGACACATTTGAATGTTTTGGAGGGCATTCTTTTGCTTTTACTGGATTTACTGTAATCATGCAATTTAAATCTCAAACTGCCACTGTGGGATTTGAACTCATCTTCATGGAATTATTAGCCCAGGGACATCACTGCAATATGTATGATGCCAATTATGTTTTAAGCTTCAAAATTGCCAAACAAAGGAATTTGATGGCTTGTATTTGTGATTATTTGATACCTCTCTTTGCCAGGCTTTATTTTAAAAAATGACTCATTTGAAAGACAAAAATAGCCTGATCACAAGTTATTGAAATTGTTTCATGTGGGTCACAATATCATAGAGACTTCTACGAGTTCAGAGGACAACAATCCAGCTTGTTTTTTTTTAATTGAATGGCATAAAAGATTCTGAGTGTCTCATGACTGCAGAAGCCAGGATGCTCGTTATTATAATTTCCATTCAAACATTCCCATTTTCATACAAAAATAAGTGTTATCATTTACACTGAATTACTCAGGTAGCAACTATGTGATCAATTATTCTCTAAGTATTAGCAAACTGTTTGCTATCCTCTTTAGTCCCTTATTTGTCAGTCTCTGTACCTGCATATATGTTGTCAGTTTTCCCTGCAATATCCATTAATTGCAATGATGTGTTGTCTAATTCTGTTTTTAAAATCTTCTCAGCTGACTTCTGCTGTTGCCTTAGATACATCTTACCTTCAGTTCCTGTGTCCAGCAGGGCAATGTTTCCATTTTCTGATTTCGCTATCAAATTTCTTTTGTGATCATGCAGCTGGACACTTTCTATCTCAAGCTGTTTGTCTGTTGATATGGCCTGCAAAACACTTTCAATCTCTTCTGGCACGTTAAGGGTTGCTAGCCCAAGCTGAGTTGTAGAGTTTTCACAGCATTGAAAAGGACAATTCAGCCCAAAGTGTCCATGCCAATCATCAAGCATCTATGTGTTCTCATCCCACTTTCCAACATTTGGTCCATATCCTTTTTAGTTAGTGTTTCAAGTCATCTAAGTACTTCTGAAATGTATTGATGGTCCTTGCCATCTTTATGTGGTGAGTTCCAGATTTCCACCACCCTCTTGGTAAAAACACTTCCCTCAAATCACCTCTAAACCTCCTGCTCCTTACCTTAACCTAGTCTCTCATCTTGGTTGAATTGCTCCATCCCAGGCAACATCCTAATGAATCTCTTCTGCACTGTCTCTAGTGTGACTACATCCTTCCTACAGTGCGGTGACTAGAAATGTATGCAGTACTCCAGTTATGGCCTAAATAATGATATACAGCTCTTGTATTTAATGGTTTAACTAATAAAGGCAATTATCCCATATGCCTTTTTAACTACCTATTCTGCTGCCTTCATAGATCTTTGGACCTGCACACTAAGATCCCTCAGATTCTCTGTATTTCCTAAGATTCATTTAATATGTATTCCCTCGTTAGTCCTCCAAAAATGCATCACATCACGCTTTTCAGGATTAACTTCATTTGCCACTGTTCAGCCCATATGACCAATCCATCATTTTGTACTCAAAGCTTTCCTCCTCGTTATTTGCCACACCACCAATTTCCATGTCATTAGCAAACTTATTATCCCATAACTCCTTCATTTATAAAAATATAGAAAGTACGGGAAGGGGTAAGCGATTCAGCCCTTCAAATCTGCACTGCCATTGTATATAATCATGGGTGATCATTCAACTTAGTACCCTGTTCCAACTTTCTACCAATACTTTTTGATCTCTTGAGCCGTAAACTCTATATGATCATGTGCAGATAATTAATGTACACAACAATGAATGGATTAGCTTTATTGTGACCTGTACGCAAATGAGTACAATGAAAAATTACTGTCATTGCATTGCAGCGCCATTTTAAATACAAAGATACTGAGGTACAGATACTTAAGATCAAATTCTTAGGAAGCAAAAAAAAGCAAGGGAGACAACACTGAATTCTGTGCTACGTCACCGGACACAGGTTTCCAGAGATTAAAAAAACCTTCCAACTATAACCCTTTGTTTCTGTCACTCAGCCAATTTTGGATCCAATTTGTCCTGGCTCCTATAGGCTTTTAGTTTCTTAACCAACCTGCCAAGTGAAATCTTGTCAAAAGCTTTACTGAAATTCATTTAGACCATAACAACTGCACCCTAATCGTCTGCAAATTTAGCCACTTCATCAAAAATGATCAAGTTTGTTAGACATGATCTACCCCTGACAAAGACATGCTGACTATTCTTGATTATGTTATGCCTCTTCAAGTGGAGATTAAATCTGTCCTTCAGATTTTTTTTTGATAGTTTTCCTGCCACTGAAATTAGTTAGACTCACTGGCCTATAGTTTCCTGGTCTGTCTGTACAGCCTTTTTGAAAAAAAATCACATTAGCTTTCCTCCAATCCTCTGGCACTCCTTTAGATAGAGAGGATTTCAAAATTAATGTCAGAGTCCTTGTCTTTCTCAACGGCTTGGGATGCATCTCATCTGAACTTGAGGACTTTTCCACTAATAACCTCTTCCCTTTTGATTCTAATTTGTTCAAGCATATCACTGTTCACCCTCCCCCCCCCCCCCCCCCCCTCCATTTCTACTCGTATATTGTCCTTCTCTATAGCAAATATAGATACAAAGTACTCATTTAAAACCTCAAACATATCTTCAGTCCCCATGCACAGATTGCTACTTTTGTCCCTAATAGGCCCTATTTTTTTTCCTGTTTATTCACTTGCCCCGAACATACTTACAGAATGCCTTTAGATTTTCTTTAACATTACCCATTAGTGTTTTGCACTTCCTGTTTTTGGTCTTCTAATTTCATTTTTAAGTAAACCTTTCCATTTTATATACTCATCTGGAGCATCCACTATTTTGAGCCCTTGATATCTGTCATAAGCTTTCTTGTTTTTTTCATTATCCCTTTCCAATTGCTCCTTGTGAATGAATAGCTTTAGATTTGTGCCTAATATCTGGAATTCCACATCTTCAGTCTTGTCGTTACATTGAGCTTTCAGACAAGTTTCTCTTGGGGTTTCACATTTGGATTGCCATCTGGTGTAACTTCAGGCATATCTGCAAAGCTTGTAATGTTGCAGGAAGTACTAGCGTCTACTTGGATCTTCAAATTCATTTGGTGCTCTCATCCTGCTGTCTTCATTGTAATAGTTACAAACTGTTTTCTCCTTTAGACCTGATGTTGCCAATATGATCAGGTGTAGATGGAATGTTCCGACTCTCCCTCTAACACTTCTCTAGTGCCAATTGTTGTCCAACATTTCAGTAGCAATTTTTTCTATGGGTTTTATAGACTTGTTTGATTTTGTCACAGCTAAAAACTAGCACGCAAAGTGGTTTGGAGCAGCATGGTGACTCAGTGGTTAACACTGCTATCTCACAGTGCCAGGGACCTGCGTTCAATTCCACCCTCAAGCGACTGTATGGAGTTTACACATTCTCCCCATTTTAGCATGGGTTTCCACTGGGTGCAGTAGTTTCCTCCCACAGTCCAAAGATATGCATGTTAGGTGGATTGACCAAGCTAAATTACCCATAGTATTCTGGGGTGTGTAGGTTAGGTACATTAGCCATGGAAATGCAGGATTATAGGGGTATGGGTATAGGTAGGATACTTTTTGAAGGGTCAGTGTGGACTTGTTGGGCCAAATTGCCTGTTTCCACATTATAAGGATTCTTTGAAATACTGCTTTGCCAAGCCGGACATAACTTCTTTCATTTCATATGACTTCCATAACATTTGCCACTTGTCCTTCGGCCTTGATTTTTCTGCTGGCCCTTCTGTGAATACTTGCTTTTCTTCACCATGTATCTCTTAAAATGTTCCAGCTGTTTTTAATATAACAAACTTGAACAAATCTGCCTGTTCTCCCATGAGTGTGCTGTGACTGTTGATTTAAAAGCTCTGCTCATTTATAATTTATTTGGGAGTCAGGTTTCCTTCTCATAGCAGTCACCCTACGATATCCTATGCCTCTATAATTCCATTTTTGATCAGATTTTCTTTAAGGGTTTCCAATTTACAGTATTTTGTGAACTGTATTAATGTCACCACATACAAATCGGCGGACTCTTTTTCACCCTGTGTCCTTTATTGAATATATACTGCTGGATGTTATATTAATTTGGGAGTCAAAATGTGCCTTTAGGTTTTCAACATTCTTGCTATCCTTTATTTTGGTTATTGGCAATACTTGTGATGGATTATATATTGTTATATTATCTCCCCAACAGTGATAAAAGCGTAGTTACTCATAGCTGTATGTTTTATTAATTAAATCCATCACAATTTCATCATTTTGTTGTAAGTGGAAAAACTGCCAGTTCTATTTCATATAATTTTTCGTTTCAATTGGTTCTGTTAGAGAAAAAATGCAACCATTCTTTCTTACTCAAGTTTTTGCAGGTTTCAGTTGCTCTGAACATTCCTATATTCTTCTTTTAGTAGCTTTGCTTCTTTTAAAGTTCTTCAATGTTCAATCTCCGTTCCATTCTGATATCATGTCAGGAGTTCACAGGACAACAGTCTAGCTTATACTGCATGTAAGATGTTACCTACAGTGAGTAACTCATGGCAGTGGTCACATTGGTACAATTTTCAACTGAATAGAGAGATAGATTGGAAAGTGAAAGTATATGCCAATTCAAATTTATATTTATATAATAAGCCCCCTCATCTCTATCACTGCATTAGCAGCCATGCCTTTAACTGGTCTGGGCTCTAAGCCTTAAGCTCGTTCCTTACACCTTTCTGCCTTTTCGCCTTCTAATATAAGACAGCAGCTGTTAATAGGCTAGCTGATGACACTTCTGGCAGTGATGTCAGATTACATAACATTTGGTGTGTAGAAATACTTACTCCAAGATGGTCATAGAGGGAGTCTTTCCCTTCTCAGTGTGCAATGTACATTGTTAAATAAACAGTCCTGGTTTCCATAACCTGCATACCAACTATAAGCACATATAATACACCTTTCTCTGTTCACTTAAGATGCTCCTGAGAAGCGTCATCTTTCACCAAGCTTTTGATCATCTGTCCTATTATGTCCTTCTTTAGCTCAACCAATTTACATCTGATTACACTCCTGTGAAGCATCTTTAAGTACCTTTATGTTAGTAATGTGAAATAATTCCTGTTATTGTTTGTATTTTAATAGGCCTAACAGTTTTATTTTAACCATAAAATTTCATGCAAGTTTCATTCATAAAAAGATTTTTGTAAGTCTGGAAGGATAGGATTTAATATGAACTTGAGGTTGGATGAGAATGAATTCATGATGTCTTTGGAGGTCCTAATCTGAGGAAAATCACAGAGACAGTTCCTTGTTTAGTGCATTCTACCCCTCCCACTGCACAGACACTGGTCAGCAGTTTAAGCTGACTCACATGGTGATGACTTCTGTGCATGAACGTAATGATGGCTTATTAATGACTGAAAGTGAATAGTGTTTAGAGATATCGTAGGCAATAAATGGTCTCCCTCTGTTCAAACCATTGGAAGAGTCCTGAGAGAGAACAGACTTGATCACCACAAGTCCAGAATAGGTGGAGGTAAACAATCTGTCACCATAACCACCCAGAACTTGTTGATTGCAGAAAGCACATTGCTCAATATGAAGATTCACAGAAATTATTCTCGACTGAGAGAGGTTCTTTTCATTTTGCGTACAGAGTGTTCTTCTCTCAAATAAATATAGCCAATTTCAACATGGTCACAAACTGTTGCTATTCAGCTGTTTTGTTCTGCTCCTGTGCAGTAAATGTTTTAAGTGTTATTGCAAAATATTTAATGTTAATGATTCAAGGGTCACAAGCAACAGTTCCGTCAGTGTTTGACCCTGAAGCAAATTAAAATATCATGGACCCTGCAGAATCAATCTGAGCTGTATTTCTCTTCCATCAACAAAACATTCCCCTCTGCCCTCTCTTATCTCCTGGCTCCCTCTCTCCTATCCAACACCCTTCTCTCCTAATAGAAGGCTCTTCACATAGTCTGTCTGTGAGGCTAGACTGTGGAGTCTCAGTTCCCTCTCCCCCTCATCCCCACCCCAAGACCCTGCTCCCTCCTCCATCTCCTGTTTGGTATCAGTTGCCAATTTTGCACAGTAAGTGGGAGTCTGACTGACCCAAACCAGTCTCTACAGTAATTAGCAGAATGATTGCCACACAAAGAAAATAACAAGGGAAGAGTGAGAGAGCAGAGTGTCAGCAATGCAGGATTCTGCTCAATGTCCAGGATAACCTCAACATGCTGGCAAATTGAGATAACAGAACATATTGCATTAACACATCACCAACAACGTTCCGTCATTTTCCATTGAGAGACTTAATCTTAAACTTGTTTAAAGATCTGCTTGTCCATTGTATTATACTTCCCTCTTGAACCTTCAATTTCACAGTGTGAACTCGGTTTCAATGTGCTTAAAGTTTTTCAAGGCTTAATTGGGTTGGGGGAGTGGTTCTAATGTTGATGTAAAGTGACTGATGTCCAATTCACATGTTAAAATATAGCCCGCCTGATTTCACATTTCATTGGGATAGCTATTAACTTCATGTGATGGTGTAACAAGCGTTTGATTTCAGTGGAGGAAAAATGGTAAGGGCAGGGGAACGCAGAAGGCTGGACTCACTCACTGGTTGTGCAATTTACACAGTTTAAAAAATTATCCCCATTGTTTAATTCAAAAGAACAGTCCATGAAGTATATACTGGCTGATTAATTTAATGTTGTCACAGTCATACAGGAATGTTACACGAGAGGAGGCTGTTTAGCCTATTTTGTCTTTGATTGAGAAAATTGCTGATTAGTGACCTTACTCTTCATATGTGCCTTTGTCCTGTATCTTCTATTACAAGGCAAAATCTACCAATCTTGGATTTAACATGAAAGGTTGATCTAGCATCAATTGTCGTTTTCAGAACAGTTCTAAACTGCTACCCATCCTTGCATATAGAAGTGTTTTACTGTCAAAAGATCTGGATTGAATTTTAACACAAAAATCCCCTCGTCCTAGACTCCCCAAACAACCAAAAGAGTTTCTCTCAATCCTCTGCATTTGTTCTGTTAATATTTTGCAAAAAGTCAATCAAATAATAATTTAATTATCCTAAATTCCATGGAATAAAATCCTCATTTCTTTAATCTCTATTCCCAATTTATACTTCAGAACCCAGGTATCATTCTGATAAATCAGTGCTGTGTTCTCTCCAAGGTCAGCTGGGTTTGGCTTAAGCAAGGCTTTGTAAAGCCAGCGCATGAGTTCTACTACTCCTTGTATTCTATTACATAAGCCAGCATTCCATTAGCCTGCCACCCAAAGTTACAATTATTGATGTTTGCTGATGTTTATTATTTCCAGTTTATTGATGATCTTCCCTGTTACAAACTAATCCAGGAGTAAAAAATGAGGTCTGCAGATGCTGGAGATCACAGCTGCAAATGTGTTGCTGGTCAAAGCACAGCAGGTTAGGCAGCATCTCAGGAATAGAGAATTCGACGTTTCGAGCATAAGCCCTTCATCAGGAATAGCATCAGGTATTCCTGATGAAGGGCTTATGCTCGAAACGTCGAATTCTCTATTCCTGAGATGCTGCCTAACAAACTAATCCAGCTCAGACTCTGCACAAAAGGTTATCATCGAATCCCAACAGTTTGTTCGAATTCAATGTGTGACTTCCAAGTGAATGGAGAACATGTGGATCCATAGCCAGGGCCATACTACGCTCATCAGTGAGGAGAATAAAAGGTCCAGACTCTTGATCCTGATCCATCAATCGTGCTGGAAAACTTGAGTGTGGTCAGAAGGCAGGATTGGACAGGATTGTAATGTTCCAAGGCTCAAGTATTCTGTTGGCACTTGCTTTCTATGAGAATTAAAACAGTAGTCTAAAACAACTTTTGAATTTCTAATGTTTAGAAATGACTGTTTTCTAGTAAACATGATTAGTAGCAAGAGCCAAGTGAGTGCACTCAAACACTGGGTGTCAATGGGCACTACTGAGAGACCAGGTGGTTTCCACTGGTGAGGACATGTTCACACATGGCAACTTTTAGTCGTCTTCATCCTCGACAGCCTGTAATTCAACAATTGAAGTGGGCCACACCCAAGTCTGTAGTTAATAATATCATGTTTCTTAACGTGCAAATCCTAAAGAGTTCCATGTGAACAGATGTTTAACAACACCAGTGAAACCTTTCACAACTTTAGGACATCCCAAAGCAATTTACAGTGAATTTTGAAGTGTTCTTGAAGTATAGTCACTGATGTAACATAAAAAATACAGCAGTCAAGTTCTACATAGCAAGATCCCACAAATAGCAATGGCCAGATTTTCTGATTATTGTGATATTGATAAATATTCCTCAAGACACTGGGAACACCTCCTTTGCCCTTCTTCCAAATAATGCCACATGGAATGTTTGTGTCCACCTGAGAGGGCAGGCAGGGCTTTGGTTTAATTTATCATCTAAATGTTGACAACTTCAACTGTGTCAACCTAGCTTTTGTGCTTAAGTCTCTGAAGGAGGACTTGAACCCTTGACCTTCTGACTTAGAAATGTGAGTGTTGCCAAACTAACACTGTTCAATGGAGTTTAAGCAATTCCGCAATATTCCATTCATTAACCATAATTGTGGTGTGAAGAACAGTTATAAAATATTATAAAACTAATAATAAGGGTATTCTCAAAACAACAGCACGGAGACTTAAAAGTACCATATAAATGTCTCCAAAAATAAGAACTGCTGCAATGACTGACTTTAACTGCCCATCAGTACATGATGTAAAAATCAAACTAATGCTACTGTGCAGAATAGATCCATCAGCATGTCCCAGCTCCCAGTATCTTAACATAATCACCTCTTCTATCAGACCTGATACTGTGACCTAGACAATCTAAACACAAACTGTTAAGCTTTCATCTGTCGGGAAGCTGGAGGTGACAGGCTGACCACCCTGCCTGTTACGGGAAAATGGGAACTTGAAACTTTTAACTGTGTCGAGAATCCTAAAAGGAAGTTGTTTGCCGTCACTTTCCAGCACCCCCTTGCCCTTATCAGCATTCGAAAGCATATCTGTGAGGGCAACTGTGGAAAATGTCCCAGTGCCACTTGGAGCAGCCGATAGTCCAGGCTCCAGGCTCCTGAGATCATCCCCGTGGCTTATCACCTCCTTTACTGGCTCCACAGTGGTCAGGAAGCAAGCCGTCTCCTGGCCTGGACTGAAGCTCATCAACAATTGATAAGGCAGCTTGGCTGGGAGACTGCTCTGGGTGGCGTGCATGTGAAAATCCCTTTGCGTTTCGCTGCTAAAGATGTGCAGCAGTGAGGAGAAACTTGGCTTGTGTTCACTGAAAATTAACTGCTTCTGCTAAGCAAAACTGTGCCCTTCAAGTACAGAACGTGTGGCCTCAGTCATTAATCCAGCAAAATCCCAGACTGTTTGTGAATTCCAAAGCTTCTCTCCATCACTCTCTTAAATTACAGAGGAACCTGATTAGGAACTGGAGGATAGACGGAGTTGAAGAACTGACCATTGCGTAAAGCTCAGGAGTGTGAGGAGTTTTTGGCTGGAACTTCTCTGACCCCCACACAAACCTGGGCCCCTGCTATCTTGTGCTGTCCCCATTTCACTTCTGCCCGCTTCAATCACCACCTTCCACACATTCCTCCTGCTTAAATGGTGCCGACAATGGGTTTGGAAAAGAAGTCGCTAGTAAGATAGTTGATGCATTAGTTTTAATTTTCCAAACATCCCTTGATTTGGGAGGAGAGCTAATATAGCTCCTTTATTCAAAAAGGCAAATGGACAGGAAGCAGAAAAGTACAGGCCAGTTTGCTTAACATCTGTCATAGAGAAAATGTTAGAAGCAATTATTAGAGGCTATACCAAAGGGGTGGCACGGTGGCTCAGTGGTTAGCACTGCAGCTTCACAGCGCCAGGGACCCGGGTTCAATTCCACTCTCAGGCAACTGTCTGTGTGGAGTTTGACATTCTCTCCGTGTCTACGTGGGTTTCTTCCAGGTGGTCAGGTTTCCTCCCACAGTCACAAAGATGTGCAGGTCAGGTGAACTGGCCATGCTAAATTGCCCATAGTGTTAGGTGCATTAGTCAGAGGAAGTTGGGTCTGGGCGGGTTACAATTCAGAGGGTCGGTGTGGACTTGTTGGGTCAAAGGGCCTGTTTCCACATTGTAGGAATTTAATCTAATCAAAGGGCTTGGATAAATTCAAGGTAATCAAGCAGAGTCAATGTGGTTTTGTGAAAGTCAATGTTTAAAAATGATTTGGAGATGCCACTGTTGGACTGGGGTGTACAAAGTTAAAAATCACACTCCAGAAGCTGGTGCTGCCAATTAAACCTGTTAGACTATAAATCGCACTGTTTGTGCGATTTTTAAATTTTTAAAAAGTGTGTTTATGAAATATGCCCATCATTGCACAATCCTTTTAGGGAGACAATTCCAAGATTTTAAAGCAGTAACACTTAGGTTAGGATGATACACACCCAGGTTAGGATGGTGAGTAATTTGGAGCAGAACTTGCAATGTGGTGGTGTTACCACATATCTGCTGCCCTTGTCCTTTTGGTTGGTAGTGGTCACATGTTTGCAATGTGATGTTTAAGGAACCTTGGTAAGTTATTGTAGTTCATCTTGTATTTGATATTCATTGCTGATACTCTGCGTCAGTGGTGGAGGGAGTGTATTTTGTGGATGTGGTGCAAGTCAAGTAGCCTGCTTTGTTCTGGATCATTCATACTTCTTGAATATTGTTGGAGCTGTACTCAATCAAGCAAGTGGGAATTATCCCATCACACTCCTAATTTAGGCTTTGTAGGTGGTAACAGGTCTTGGGGAATCAGGAGATGAGTTACTTGTTGCAGGATTCTGAGCCTCTAACCTACTCAAGTTTAGTTTCTGGTCAATGGTACATAAAGGATGTTGATAGTGATTTTTGTCAATAGTGTTGATTCAGTTTTTGTAATGCAATTCAATATCCAGGTGTGATTCTCTCTTGTTGGAGATGGTCATTGCCTGCCTGTGGCATGTATGTTATTTGCCATTTTGCAACCCTAGAAGTTGTCCAAATCTCACTTATGTACTGTTCAATATCTGAGAAATAATAAATGGTGCTGAACATTTTGCAATTATCAGCAAACATCCCCACTTCTCACCTTATGATGGCGGAATGATCATTGATGAAGCAGCTGGAGATAGCTGGGCCTTAGACACTACCTTGAGGAAATTGTGCAAAGACATCCTGGAGCTGAAGTGATTGACCTTCAACAATCACAATCATCGACAGTCATGAACTGAGAGTCTAATAAGGTGAGTGACACTGTCAAAACCCAAATTGGGCACCACTGGGCGGGTTATTGCTAAGCAGCTGCCATTTGATAACGCAATTGGTGACACCTTCCATCAATTTAATGATGATTGAGTGTAGACTGACAGGAAGGTAATTTGATGGATTGAATTTGTCCTGCTTTTTTGGCTATAGAACATAACCAGGCAATTTTCCACATTTTCAGATACATTCCAGTGTTGTAGATCTAGTGCAAAAGCTTACATTTAAACATTTGCCCGGTGCTGTTCATGTAATGTCTTCCTGCACTCTTCACTGATCCAATTTTGGTCCCCTGTGTGATGGTAATGGTCGAGTGGGGGATACGCTGGGCCATGAGGTTACAGATTGCGTTGGAATACAAATCTGCTGCTGCTCATGGCCCACAGAGTCTAATGAATTCCCACTCTTGAATTGCTAGATCTGTTCAAAGTCTATTCCATTTAACACAGTGATCGGCCACACAATACAACTGAGCATGTTCTGAAAGTAGAACTTTGGCTCCACAAGGACTGTGCAGGATTCACTCCTACTGATACTGTCATGAACAGATGCACTTGCAGTTGGCAGATTGGTGAGGATGAGATCAGGTTTGTCTTCCCTCTTGTTAGTTTCCTTATCAGCTGCTGTAGATCCAGTCTAGCAGTTTTGTCGTTTAGAATCCAACCAGCTCATTCACTAGTACTACTGCTGCTGCTTAGTCACTTTTGGTGATGGATATCGATTGCCCACTCATGGTACATTTTGTGCCCTTATCACTCTCAGTCTTTCCTCCTCAATATGGAGGAGTACTACTTCAGCAGCTAAGGAGAGGACATTGGTAGGTGGTAATCACCAGGAAGTTCCTTGTTCATGTTTGACTGATACCAAGGTGTTCAGAATCAATGTTGAGCACTGCTGTGGCAATTCCCTCATTATTGTTAATTACTGAGACCCAGCAGAAATGGGACAATCTGACAGGACATAGCCAGGATTGTTATAGCATTGTCTGGGATGTGATGTGTAATGTATGATTCCATCTGACTATATCAAGTTGTTGCTTGACTCATTTATGAGACAACTCTCCCAATTTTGGCAGAAACCCACAGATATTAATAAGGAAGACTTTGCAGGGTCAAGGGGGTGACATTTGCCAGTTATTTTCCGTGCCTACATACTGCCAGGTAGTCCATCTGGTGTTACTCTTTTTTTGAAATTTTTAGCAGTTTGATATACTAATGGATACCTGTACTCAGATTTCCAAAAGTTATTTGATGAGGTGCCGCTTAAAAGATTACAGCAGAAAACAAAAGCTCATGATGTCACAGGTAGCGCTATTGGTGTAGATAGAAGAATGGTGGCTAACAGGAAGTGGACAGTAGGCAAAAATTGACTTTATTTTAGGTTGGCAAAAAGTTAACTCATGGGGTGCCACAAGATCATTGCAGGGACTCAACTGCTTAAAATTTATATAAATTACTTGAATGAGGTGATGGAACGTACGATTGCTAAATTTGCTGATGAAACAAACGTAGGCAGGAAAGTAAGTGGTGAAGAAGGCATAAGGAGGCCACAAAAGGTATAGGGACAGTAAACCATGGAGTGAGTCGGCAAAGATGTGGCAAATAGCATGTTATCTAAATGGCAGGGGGTTTACAGAGCTGTGAGATACAGAAAGGTCAAAATATCCTCAAACATGAATCACAGAAGGTTGGTATGCAGGTACAGAAAGTAGTTAGGAAAGCTAACAGAATGGTATCATTTATTCCATGGGTATTGAATACAAAAGTTGTTCAGAAGACTGGAGAAACTAGAGCTGGAGTACTGTGGAGCACTATATTGGTGGTCACTTTATTTAAGGAAAGTTGCAAATACATTGGAAACAGTGCAGAGAAGGTTTATCCACCTAATACCTGGAATGAATGTTTGTTTTATGAGCTAGGATAAAAGTGCTGGATTTGTATTTGCTGGATTTAGAGGTGACTTGATATAGTATCCTGAGAGGATCTATATGGGAGGATGCTTCCTCAAATGGAAAAATCTAGAAATGGAATCAATGTTTAAAAATCAATTGTTGCCCTTTTTAATCAGCGATTAAGCAAAACAAATTCTCTCAGAGGAATCTTTGGAAGTCTCTTCCTGAAAAGGTGGTGAAGTAGAATCCTTGACTAGTTCTAAGGTAGATGTTGATAAATTCCTGTGAAGCAAAGAGGTGAAAGAGGTAGTTGGGATTGCAGATTTAAGGTTTCAATCATACCAGCACAATCTTATTGAAAGGTAGAGCAGACTTGAGGGGCTAGAGCAGCCTACCACTGCTCCTTGTGCATGGGGGTGACAAACATTGTCTGATCTTGGGATTGATTACCTGCCTGTTTAACACTCTGTGGTTTGGTGTCTCATGTCAACAATGCTGAGTTTCCAAATTGTAGCCACTACTTCACTGTCTGACTCTGGTAACCCATTAGCCGAAAATTAACATAATGGCTCTTCTACCGATGGAACACTGCTGTGAAGAAATTGTGACATGGGTAGCTGTTATTTCAGCAACTAATATCTCTAGTTACAGTATCATAAATTTAATTGGTGTATCTACTGACTGCTGCTCTTTGAATATTTTTCACTAAAGTATTAGCATTGTAAACCACACCAATAGGCTTGTAGAAGAAAGCTCCCGAATGTTGGTACATTTACAACAATGTTGGACTGGAGACTAGATAAGATAATGCTCCCATTCAACTAAGTTGATGTGACGTTTGACTCTTCCCCAAGACCATCAAAGATAGCGAGATTCACCATTATTGCTTGACATTATTGGTACCTGAGTGTGATTTTAGCCTTGGACTAGTATGGTCACTGTTGTGAGTCTCAGACCAGTCTGCTGTTAAAATGGAGGCTCAGGACCATTTGTTCTTTTGTATTTGGGGTCCATGATGTTTCCAGTGGACCCCATAAAGAATCCTCGAACTTTTGTTTGGTCCTCCCTGACTCTAAACCCACTAGCCACACCTTTAGGACAGCAACCCTTCCTTTGAAACCAGAGTCTCCTCTGCCCAAAAGCTCACTCCCACTTGACATGTTTGCAAGTTGGGTTGGGGGATGTCCAGTGGGAGTGAGTGGGGTGATGTCAGTGGAGCAGTCCATAGGATTTTGCACTGTAAAGGGTCAAAAAGGTAATATTTGGCGAAAGACAATTGTAATCTGTGGCTTGCCGTCACCATGTGACCTCTCATGTAGATGATTACAGTTTTGAGACAGAAACCATTAAATCCAGTGCATGTAACATTGCGTTAATACTTTGCAGGTAAAATTATCTGGATTTTGACAGCAGTAAGAGCGTCAGCCACTGGGAAAAAAACCACACTAGAGAACCTTATTTTGGAAAGCTTTAGACAGCAATTTGGGACTACTGGGTGAATCAGTATGGCTCTGAATTTTCCAGTCCCTGCTTCTGAGAAGAAGATAGGCAATGCAAGACAGATAATAATTTCTTCCAGCCTTATTGGCAAAATGATGAGATTGCCACAGAGTTAAGCAGAAATCATGAACACACAACAATAATAACTGTATTAATAGTGCTGGGAAAAAGGCATTTACAATCTATATTGCAACTTTTAACCTTACTATGGAATGTTAAACCAAAGTGGAAAAACATTGAATGTCTTGTAGACCCATTTAAACACTTTGCTTATGCTTCTTCTCAAACAGGATATTTTTAACACTGGAGCTCAGGATGAGATGGAGAATACTGAAGGTTGTGTGACTGTGCTCAATTGTGGGTATTTGGGCAACTGAAAGATGATTTTATCAGAGATAGATGCGAGGACATCTAGAACTCTCCTCAGGAGCTGCTAAGTAGATCTCACATACTCATCGCCTTTCAAATGAAATTCACCAGGAAAAAAACATTGCAACCATTTTGGATTTAGTAAGCAGTCATCAGAGATGGGTTTTTTTTTTAGACATAAGAGATCCTGGTGTGAGTGCACACTGAATCATAGAGATATACAGCACGGAAACAGACACTTCAATCCAACTCGTCCATGCCGACCAAATATCCCAACACAATCTATTCCCATCTGCCAGCGTCCGGCCCATATCCCTCCAAACCCATCTACAAAAAAAAATGCAACAAATGAATAGTTAGTGAGGAGAAATCTTGGATGACCAAACCGATTGCCTTTTTGTGAAATGTAAACTAAAAGCATGGACAGTCATGCAATAGGTGTGATTTATGTGGATTTTTAAAAGACTTTCTAAAAGATGCCTCACAATAGATAAATAATTCACTCATTTAGAGAAGACAGGTTCAGCTACATGGCCTCCTTCTGTGCTGTAGCCATTCTCTGATTTTGTGCATTCTGTAGTCACACTAATTACAGGACATGAATAATCTTTTAGAAACAACACCTTGCACCCTCAATATCTCCTTCATTACAATATGCTGTTATTAGTCTCTAGAAAGTAACCTGGATGTTGAGAGGAAAAAAATGATATTCAAAGTTTTGCTTCATATATTTTCGGCAAGAAAATGTTTTGCTTCATATATTCTCTGCAAGAAAAACATTTCAATTTATCCTCAACTTCTAGACCAATATTAAACAAGTTACAAAAAATTACGTGCAATTCCAGCTGCAAAATGAAGTCGAAATATTAAAAAAATGCATAAAATAAATTTGGTCTTATGCCAAACTATGTAATGAGCCAAAAAACTACAAAATAACAGGCTCACAATTTTCATCAAAATACTAAAGGTAAATAGAGAGACAATGAATTTTGAAACTCATTGGTAAACATGTGAATAACTTACTTGATTGGGTTGCACATCTGCAGATTCCATTTTTGCCAAAAAATCAGTTGGTCAAAACGTATGCTCATTCTGAAGGTAGACTTTCAACAACGCTTTATATTGGCTCACATCATATGCAGCACCTAGCTCTTGATATGCGAAGGAGCTTTGAGGTTATCGATCATTAGCTCTGGAGAGTTGTTATGGAATAATAATAAGGGTATACATTACACTATACACAAATCCAGGCCCAGCAAGAAAAGAATAGGAAGAAATGTTTCCAGAAACGAAAGCAGAAAGATCAAGCCAAGACCACAGGGTATCAATACTGGAGAGGGCACCAACGCAAAAAAAAAGGAAACATGACCAGCATGAGAAAACAGTGCTCTAACTTCAAGAAGCTGAATTGCTTCACTCACAAGCGGATTTCTGGGGAAAAAAAGCAAAGCAGGCCTATAGAGATGACTGCTGGAGAGATCACTGTACATCTTAGAACAGGTTAGCACTATCTGATATCAAGATGATGTATGGTTTGTGATGGTTAGAATGATAACTGCAGAAGGAGAGCATCAAATGAATCTGAAAGTTTAGACAGACACCAGTGCCACATTCAACATCATGAACTTTGCACAACTGTCTGAAGGGGCTTAATATACCGACCTAAAAATGAAGCCATTAAAAGTAAAGTTGAGGCCAAATCATGGAAATCTCAACCTATAATAACTAATGAAACTGAAAGCCTAATGCAGTGAGAATAAAGATTTGCAATCCCAGATAATGAACAAAATTCACTCATTTCAGCTGAAATGAATTTAATAATTGGATGTGTAACTCCACAGGCACCAGAAGAGATTTGTAACAATTCATAAAAAGCTAGTCAATTGTCTGCTGAGCAGATCCTGTAAATTTTGGAGTACTGCAGGCAGTTGTGGTCTCCCTGCTGTAGGAAAGACGTTGCGAATCTTGAAAGAATTCAGAAAAGATTTACAAGGTTGTTACAAGTGTTGGAAGGTCTAAACTAAAGGGAGAGACTGAATAGACTGGGGCTATTTTCCAGAGAGTGTCGGAGGCTGAGGGATAACCTTATAGAGGTTTATGAAATCACAAGGGGCATGGATAGGGTAAATAGACAAGGTCTTTTCCCAGGGGTGGGGGACTCTAAAGCTAGAGGGCATAAGCTTAAGGTGAGAGGAGAAAGATTTAAAAGGGATCGAAGGGCCAAATTTTTCACTCAGAGGGTGGTGGATGTATGAGTGAATGAGCTGCCAGAGGAGGTGGTGGAGGCATTACAACATTTAAAAGGCAGCTGGATGGGTAAATGAATAGGAAGGGTTTAGATAGAGATGGGGAAAATGCTGGCAAATGGAACTAGATTAATTTAGGGTATCTTGTTGACATTGACTCTTTGACCCCTTTGGTTGAAATGCCACCCTCACACTGAATCTCCTCCCTCCCAGTCTCATCCCCAACATTTCAGAAACTGGCACAAGATTGGGGAGGTGGGGGTGGGGGACGTGAGGCTGTTAGATCTCACCATAAAAGCAGAGGAGTGTTGGAATAAATATTCATGAATTTATGTTTGTTGTTAATGTCACTGCGGACAGCTGGGTATAACCTAACCAGTTTCAGTTTCTAGATCAAGAATTATCATACAATAAAGATTTCATTTCTGTGTCAATTTATTAACTAATTAGAACATCCCAACTAACTGCTTTGAATGCCATGCATATTTCACACAAGTCACCCCCATTACTGGCCACCAGCAATGCAGTATTAACCCTGCCCTTAACAGTGCAACAAACTGTTTGGGGAGAGGGTAAGAGAGAGAGAAAAAAACAGGAAAATAAATGAGCAAGGAGAGAAACAAGAACACATCCACGCCCAGATGCATTTAAGGTTGGTGCAGAGGAGGAGGCGGCACAGAGAGAGAGGACAGGAAAGCAAAAGGGTAGAGAGAGACTCAGAGAGAGGGATGCAGAGAAGGGCATACTAATACAGACAGAGCAAGAGTGAGTGAGAGAGAGAGAGAGAGAGACAGAAATGAAAGAGTGCGAGTGGTGATGAGCAGTATTAGGCAAAAGACAGCTGCAAAATCCACAGCGAATGACAGTACTCATAACAGGTCACCCACTAAACCAACACTGCAAAAAAAAAGCACTAGTGAGGGGTGAATGAAAAGATTCACAGAGCATTTCCACAATTAGAGCGTGGGACATGAAGACCTCAGTGGGTCAAGCATGACATCATTTTGAACTTTGTGTGACAATCTAAAACATTTGAAGTCATTGGAACTAAAAATAGGGAGGGATGTAAAGTAGATTTTAAATTCATTATTGTCTACTTTACACCCTGGTGAGACTGCACAATGATGATAGATTGCAATAAGGCTTCTCTTCAATAAGAACATTTAGTTACAGGTTATGCAATAAATGACAGTGGATACCAATTAGACATTAACACGTGAAGCAACTCAAAATCTTATATGGGCTCCTGTTTCTAATTTAAAAGCTCTTTGTAAAAGCTGGTTTTTAAATTTGGTGAAATCCAGTTTTGTAAGGTTATATGCTGAGGTTGTTAGAGGTTGATTAAGTTGGTAGATTTCTGATGTACCATCTGCCAGTGAGTAAACCTCATCAAACACCTTCATGGAGGGGGAGTGGGCTAGGAGCCAATCTGAAGAAAACAGTAGTCTCATTGAAATGATCACTAGCTGGCAAGATAGAAAAGAGGTTCAAGTGAATGGGCCATGGCTTGAGGGAGGTGGTCAAGTGGATTTGGGTTTGTAGCCATGCTCACTAGGAGAGGGAGGGAGGCAGATCCACTGTTCCTTTGTGAGAACCAAGAAGAATAACGTCACCATCTAGAACATAGAACAATACAGCGTAGAACAGGCCCTTCAGCCCTTGATGTTTCACCAGACTGTGAACTATTCTCAGCTTGTCCCCCTACACTATCCTTTCATCATCCATGTGCTCATCCAAGGATTGTTTAAATCTCCCTAATGTGGCTGAGTTAACCACATTGGCAGATAGGGCATTCCACGCCCATATCACTCTCTGAGAAAAGAGAGTGTCTTAAATCTATCACCCCTCAATTTGTAGTTACGTCCCCTCATACAAGCTGACGTCATCATCCTAGGAAAAAGACCTTCACTGTCTACCCTATCTAATCCTTTGATCATCTTGTATGTCTCTATCAAATCCCCCCTTAGCCGCCTTCTTTCCAATGACAACAGACCCAAGTCTTTCAAGCTTCCCTCATAAGACCTTCCCTCCAGACCAGGCAACATCCTGGTAAAACTTCTCTGCACCTTTTCCAGTGCTTCCACATCCTTCCCGAAACTTGGCGACCAGAACTGTACACAACATTCCAAGTGCAGCCACACTAGAATTTTGTATAGTTGCAGCGTGATAGTGTGGCTCCGGAACTCAATCCCTCTACCAATGAAACCTAATGCCTTCATGACAGCACTATCAACCTGGGTGGCAACTTTCAGGGGGCTATGTACATGGACTCCAAGATCCCTCTGCACATCCACATTACCAAGAATCTTTCCATTGACCCAGTACTCTGCCTTCATGTTATTCTTCCCAAAGTGCATCACCTCACATTTAGCTGCACTGAACTCCATTTGCCACCTCTCAGTCCAATTCTGCAGTTTATCCAAGTCCCCTGCAACCTGTAACACTCTTCAAAACTGTCCACTACTCCACTGACTTCAGTGTCATCTGCAAGTTTACTAATCCATCCACCTATGCTTGCGTCTAAGTCATTTATAAAAATGAAAAACAGCAGTGGTACCAAAACAGATCCTGGTGGCACACCACTAGTAACCGGACTCCAGACTGAATATTTTCCATCAACCACCACATGCTGCCTTCTTACAGAAAGCCAGTTTCTCATCCAAACTGCTAAGAAGAGAGATGCCAGGATTCTTTGATGCATCAAGAGACACTCAGAGGGAAATGAGATTACAGTGGTGCTGGAAAAGCACAGCAGGTCAGGCAGCATCTGAGGAGCAGGAAAATTGATGTTTCGGGCAAAAGCCCTTCGTCAGGAATGGAGGCAGGGAGCCTCCAGGGTGGAGAGATAAATGTGTATGTGTGTGTGTGTGTGTGTGTGGAGGGGGATGTGGGGTGGCGGGGTGTGTTGCTGGGGAGAAGGTAGCAAAAGTACAATAGGTGAATGGGGTGAGGATGGGGGTAATAGGTCGGAGAGGAGGGTGGAGCGGATAGGTGGGAAGGGAACTTGACAGGTGAGACAGGTCATGAGGATGATGCTGAGCTGGAAGGTTGGAAATGGGGTAAGGTGGGAGAGGGGAAATGAGGAAACTGGTGAAGTCCACATTGATACCCTGGGGTTGAAGTGTTCCGAGGCGGAAGATGAGGTGTTCTTCCTCCAGGAGTTGGGTGGTGAGGGAGCGGCGGTGGAGGTGGCCCAGGACCTGCATGTCCTTGGCAGAGTGGGAGGGAGAGTTGAAATGTTGGGCCACGGGGTGGTGGGGTTGATTGGTATAGGTGTCCCGGAGATGTTCCCTGAAGCACTCTGCGAGGAGCATCCAGTCTCCCCGATGTAGAGGAGATTGCATTGGGGGCAATGGATACAATAAATGACATGGGTGGATATGCAGGTAAAACTTTGATGGATGTGGAAAGCTCCTTTGGGGCCTTGGATGGAGGTGAGGGAGGAGGTGTGGGCACAGGTTTTGTAATTCCTGTGGTGGCAGGACAGGGTGCCAGGACAGGAGGGTGAGTTTTTGGGGGGGGGGCGTGGACCTGACCAGGTAGTCACGGAGGGAACGGTCTTTACGGAAGGCAGAAAAGGGTGGGGAGGGAAATATCTCTCTGATGGTGGGATCCGTTTGGAGGAAATGTCGGCAGATGATGTGGGTATTGTGAAGGTTGGTAGGTGGAAAGTGAAGTTCTGTCCTTGTTATGATTGGAGGGGTGGGGTTTGAGGGCGGAGGTGCGAGATGTGGAGGAGATGCGTTGGAGGGCATCTTCAACCGCATGGGAATGGAAATTGTGATCTCTAAAGAAGGAGGCCATCTGGTGTGTTCTGTGGTGGAACTGGAACTCAGAGGAAAATGGCATGACCATGAGGTCAACTCTGAGTATATAAAACTGAAGAGCTCCATCTCCTTATCCCTACTGAAGAGATATTGTCTATATCACGGAACAGGTGGCAATGGGCACTACACACCTGACATTGCTGAGAACTTTTAGGAGTTCATCATCTTCTGGACTTAATCCTCTTCTCAGTTCACCCTCAAACTGCTAAGTAGCATCATAAGCATGCTAGTGACAGTATGACCATGAACATCTTGTTTCCCCCACTTACCTTCACTCACACCAATCTTCTTGAGACACTCAAGAATTACTACTTGCCATTATCAGCCACAACAGTTAAACCAGAATCAGTACAAAGGTAACAGGAATTATTTTGACTCGCTCATAGGAAAATGGGCATCCGTGGCAAAGGATCTAACACAATCTACCTCTGCCTCTACTCTAGTGTCCCCTTTTCATTTTTTCCAGGCAAACCATTACACTAAGTGCAGTGAGCTGAAAATCTGCCCCATATTCACCTGATATTAGAGTTATACTGCACTTGGCCTCACCAGATTGATGTCTCAGCTTCTCAAAGAAGGAGATGGCTAAATTCTCAACAGGGCAGGATAGCACAAGTATTGATACATAGTAGACCCTGTCAATTATTTTGTATAACACAGATGTACCGATCCTACAACAAGGATTGATAAAGCAATAATGGTGCTCTTTATTTGAAAATAAAACAATTTATGTGCACTGGATGCAAGGAAGCTAATTGCATCCATCTACCTTTAGGACTGCTGCAATACCTTGACTGTAGAGCCAGGGGATATACATCACATCTATCTCATGGTGGATAGTAATAGATATCAGTTTAAGGTACATTTCTTAAAGATACATCACAACAGCCCTCACAAATATCAAATCTCAGGCAGACAGTCAAAGGATGAGGGAATATTCAGAGAGGACACAATTGTAGAAAAATCAAAGTAGTGACATTACGCGCTAAAAATAAATTCAAAAACAACTGATCTGACTGATGTGCAGACACTGCAGTGTCATCAGTTCCCTGAGTTAACTGACCTTAAAATAGCTGATTTTGTCAAGTTAAGGACAACAAATATAAAATAAGACTTACATTTCACAACTGTAAAACATTCCAAAGTACTTTTCTGCTAACGAATGACTTTTTGAAGTGTTGTTAACTGTTGTAATATAGGGAAATACAGCAGCTGAATTTTACACAATCTGATCCCTTAAACCGAACTGAGGAAAGTGCCCATATGATTTTTCTTGATTATTGCGAAGGTTGGTAGGTGGTTATTGGTTCAGGGATAAATGTTGATCCTAGAAAGAAGTAATCATGGATTCTAGAACAATTGAGAATTCTATCAGGAAGACAGGCAGTTTTGTTTCATTTGTGGGATGTGGGCATTGCTAGCTGACCAGTACTAGTTGCCTGTCCCTAGTTGCCCTTGACAAGGTGGTGGTGAGCTGTCTTCTTGAACAGCTGCAGTCCATGTACTATGGGTTGACCCACAATGCCATTAGGGAGGAAATTCCAGGATTTTGACCCAGTGACAGGGAAGGAACGGTGATATATTTTCAAGTATGGATGGTGAGTGGCTTGGAGAGGAACTTGCAGAAGGTGGTGTTCCCATGTATCTGCCATTGTCCCTCTAGATGGAAGTGATTGTGTGCTTGGAAGGTGATGTCCAAGGATCTTTGAATTTCTGCCATGCATCTTGTAGATTGTACACACTGCTACTACTGAGCACTGGTGGTGAAGTTGACGGTACCAATCAAGAGGGCTGCTTTGTTTTGGATGATGTCAAGTTTTTTTTGAGTGTTGGAGCTGCACCCATCCAGGCAAATAATGAATACTCCATCATACTCCTGACTTGTAGATGATTGACAGGCTTTGGGAAGTCAGGAGTTCAGTTACTCACCAGAGTATTCCTATCCTCTGACCTTCTCCTATAACCACTGTGTTTATGTGGTGAGTCCAGTTGAGTTCTTTGTTAAGGGTAACTCCAAGGATGTTGATAGCTTTAAGATGAGGGCAATGCTAATGCATTTTTGCTGCAAAGACTGACAAAATAACCCAGGCACAGTGTGTACAAAGAAAATATAAGTTTAGGAAATGTAGCTGTACATTTGACAGATACTCTAGTCCTGTTTGTTGTTCCTGTGTTAATTTCTATATCATTTATATATATATATATATATATATATAGACACACACACACAATGGCAGCAAAACCAATTGCCCTAAAGGCTCCTGACATTGAAAGAATGGGATGGTTTTCTGGGAAAAGTTAGAAGATGATTAAAAACTGAACAGTAATGTCACTTACACAAGTTCATGTAAGCAAGTTACTAAGGTTAACTTGTGTAGCATAAGAATCAAAGAGTTCTGTCACTTGCTCCGTGGTTCACCAGAGAGTTCTGTGCCTCTTCAAAGTCCATCCACTGAATGCTCAATCCAAACATCTGATAAAAGCATTAGTCGAATTCTGCAGCCTTTATCTTCTGTGCTGCTAATTTCATTGTTAGTGAGCCCTGCAACCAGTGTTGCTCGCAACAAAGCAATTACTGTCTTTTGAGTTGAGACAGCGATTAATATTAAACTCAGGGTCGGAGATAGCACTCCTGAACTATGAGTGGGTAAAGAGAGATCCCACTCTGTTCCCAAACAGCACTTTGCACCTCATCCAGCACGTGCCAATGCTGCCTGTCAGTCCCAATGATAACATTGCAGACACTTCACCTGCCACCTTCATCCTGTTTGCACTACCAGAACCCCAGGGATTAAAGCAAAGCCTTTCTCCTGCACACAATACCAAGCTGGGGGCTGAAAATAACCAGCTGGCAAATAGCAGACTCTTCACTTGCTGTGTAAACAGGAGGTAATAAGAAATACAGGACACTTACTTATTACTGTTTCAGTTAATATCAAACAGGTACAGGATTGTAGAGGTTTTTTGCAGGACTCATAATTCTGACAGCCTGAGTTCAAATCCCACCTTGCTAATCTGAATATTTCAATAGACTTTACCAAGACAGATTGAATATTAAAAAAAAACTGGAATCATGAAAAAGCTGGGCCAAGTCTGTGCCTGTGGTTTGCTGTATGAGAGCCTTCTTTATCTCAGCCTGTTAATGTATCACTGGAAAAAACATTTCCATACAAATAGCAGGCAAAGTTTGGAACTTCCTTCCAAATGACAACTGATGCTTGACCAAATTGTTAATCGTAATCAGTATTTTTTTAAAGCTTTAATGAATATAGGATTATGGTGGGTGTGTCGAGTTAGGTCACAGATCAGCCATTGAAACATGTAAAATGTTTGAGTACCCACCTCCTGTTCATACCTTTTTATTCCCTCCACAATTGTGTATTTGTTTTGCTTTTCCTTTACATATCTGTATTATTGCTAGCAACCACTCCTGTTGAGCAGATCCCACATTCTCTCTACCTTCTGAGTACACAAAATATTCTCCCCCAACTGAAACTGTGGGATTGTCATCAGAAGCCAGCATATCATGGGGAAGGAAATCTGCTGTCTTTATTCAGTTCAACCCATATATGACTCCAGACTCAGAGCAACGTGATTGACAGTTAACTGCCATTTCAAGTTGTCACAGCAATTAAACAGCGAGGGATCCAGGCAAAAATATAGCAGCTTAATCAAGACTAGCCACAACCTGAAAACAAATAAATAAATCAATTATTATTCACAAATTCAATAGTTAATTATATCTCTAGTTGCAGCCTGCCAGTGGAAGAGTAGAAAGTTTTAGTTTCACATGAGGTATCAACAGTTGATCTAAAACCTGGGTTCTGGGCATGGTCTCAATCTAATATTCAAAGTAAGATCCCAGCCTGGATTCATTTTGTAACCTAGAGCTTTATAGGCTAGAAGACTGTCTTTTAGTAGATACACATTAGAGAAATTGATTACGATGTAGAATAGAATAAAATGGCAAGAGATTACCTTGAACTTACAGCTGGATACAGTAGACATTGTAAAGTTAGCCACCTGGGACTAATTGACAAGCACTTTCCTGAGTCAGAGGTTGTGGGTTCGCGATACCTGCTTTTCAACCACTTCCCCGACCCAACCCCACACTGAAACTCAAGTACGTAATTTTGACTGAGGCTCCTATGCTGTGTTGAAGGAGTGCTACACTAACAGGGATGCCATTTTTGAATAAGATGTTAAACCAGGCCTGTCTGCTCGCTCAAGTGGGTGTAAAATATGCCTTGGAACTTTGGAAGAAGAGCAAGGAATTCTCTCCAGGATCCTGGTCCAGTATTTATCTACCAATCAATGTCATAAAAATGATAAGGTGGCCTTTATCATATTGCTGTAGGAGCAAATTAGCTATTGCATTTCCCGCATCACAACACTGGTGACATTTCTGAAGTACCTAATTGGCTATAAAGGGCTTTGTTGGCATTTTGAGGTTGTGAAGGGTTCTATAGAAATTCAAGTTCTGAATTTAAGTAGCTGAGAACTGGCTGAATTAGAGCTGAGATTTGTTCAGATCTCCTTGATACAGCAAACTCACAGTTAGGTGGGTTCCAATCCAGGGGCAGTTGTACATTGGCTGACTGAGTCTGTTAGTTTCCACTATGTCCTGGCAGTGCAGAGACCTGAAGCGATGATCATCCCAGGCTTTACACCACCACAGGACATTTGTCTCCATTTGTAAATATTTTATCAATTATATATAAGTATCACATAGATTTACAGTATTAGACATAAAATATTATTTATTGTATTATATGCATATTTGATATATATAGCTTTATACATGTATATAGTTTTATATCTGTACATATTGTATTATGTGATTTGATCATTGTGATGAGCAGGAGATAGGGCTGTGCAGTACTCAGCAAAGAGTTGCTGATGTAAAGTGGGACTTGGTTAAAAAATAAAATTAACTCAGTTTAAACTGAATCCAAAGTGAAAAACAAACAGAAAATTCTAGAAATATTACTGCAGTGAAGTAGGTACTGTCCAGCACAACTATCTTGATAAATAAACTTGTCAAGTGATGATACTACAAAAATCAGATATTGATGTGTTTTTCATGTTTTATTAAGGAAGACTGTCCTAAATGTAATATTCTTCTCAGCTCCTCATTAATGAATTGCCAAACCTAAGCGAAGTGACAAAATCTCCTAAGCGTTTGAAAAAAATTGTTTCTCCTCTCCATCTGTAATCCTCTGGAGAAGCTACAGTAAAAGCTTATACAAAGCAGGAGAGCAATCAACCCAAGCACAAGTGATGTAGCAGTGTCACATGCAAAGATAGGTCAGTGATAGCTGTGAAAATGGGAGAAACATCTCTTAAATAATTAAAAGGCTAAACAAAATAAGGAAATCTTGTTATCTGCATTGAATCAGTTCAGGCACAAAAACAGTCATTGTCTTTTGTTGGATGGACATTCAGGAAGAACAGATTGATTCACTGGATTTTCCAATGGTTTCAGGTCAAGCAGAGGATGTGGTTTAATAGAGATAGAGTAGTAGAGTCATACAGCATGGAAACAGACTCTTCGTCCTGAACTAAACGAGTCCCATCTGTCTGTGCTTGGTCCATATCCCACCAACTGTTTCTTATTCATGTACTTGTCCAAATGACTTTTGACATTGTAACGGTATCCACATCCACCACTTCCTAACAAACCATTCTCTGTGTGCAAAAATTGCTATCGTGTCTTTTTAAAATCATTCTTATTTCACCTTAAAAATATGTCTCCCAATCTTGAAATGCCCCACCCTAGGTAAAAGATACCTGCCATTCACCTTATCTATACCCCTCATGATTTTACAAACCTCTATAATGTCACTCCTCAACCTCCTAAGCTCCAGTGAAAATAGTCCCAACCTATCCAGCCTCTCCTTATAACTCAAACTTTCCAGTCCTGGCAACATCCATTAAATCTCTTCTAAAACTTTTCCAGCTCAATACTACCTTTCTATAACAGGGTGACCAGAGGAAACGTCCTTGACAATCTAACATAACGTTATGTTATCTCGTATTGCCCTAAGTTGAGATTCAGTGCTAACATTCAAGCCAAGTGGCGGGATGTTGCTGTTGGAAGGGACCTATTCACAATTCCTTGAGTATGCAGGATCAATGTGTTAATCTACTCTGGGTATCATTGATCAGTAAACAATAGGGTGATGTCATGTTCGATCCCATATCCAGTTACAAAGCTGCCCAAAGTTCCAGTCCCAGAGATGTAACATTTTAAAGCACTAAAGAATTGTGAGAGGTTAATGGATACATAAGTTAATTCATGGATCCAGTACTTCATAGCATGGATATGAAACTCAATAACACAGAGAGCAGCAGAAGTAAATAGTATGGACGCATTTAAAGGAAAGATTGAGAAGGAGATGAAGGAGACAAGAATAGATAGCTGTGGTGGTAACTTTAGATGAGGAAGGGGAGGAGATATAAAAGTATTATAAATACTGGCACAGACTGGTTGGGTTGGATGGCTTGAGGGGAATTAAAGGAGCTCAGAGAGAGTTGGGCAGACAAAGGAGTGCAAAATGGTGAGCCAGGGAGAAAGAAAAGGCAGGAATAGAAATTCTTTCAACCTGACCTAAGCCAAAGTGCCTAACTCTCCCAACCCAACTCAAACCAAACTGCTGACTCTCTGAACCCAACTCGACCCAAGCACTCAGCTCTCTTAACCTAATTGAACACAAATAGTCAAATGACTCAACTCAAAAATTCAATTCTCTCAACACAATTTAACCCAAAAAGATGACTCAAGCCAAAAGGCTACTTCAAGTGAAACATATACCTCCCCAGTCTAAAGTTAAGACTATTCTCCTTGGAACAGAATTTAAAAGGTGATGTGATATAGGTTTTCAAGATGATGAGGGGCTTTGATACAGTAAGCAGAAGAAAACTATTCTCGCTGTGATCCTATTCAGTAGGCAAAGGTTTAAAACCATTGTAAGACGATCCAGAGGAGAGTTTTTTTGGAATCTAGCATATTTCATCTGAAAAACTGGTGGAAGGTAGTTCTGTCAATAATTTTAAATAGGAGTTGGGAAGATATTTGAACGTTAGGGTCCTACAGTGTTCCAGACAATAAATAGGGGTGTGGTATTGAGCATTACATTTTCATAAAGCCAGTGCACGCTTTGGCTATATGATTCTGATTGGATAGTACGTTGCATTGTCATTGGGATGGCTAGATCAATGAAGCTCTTTCAAAACCCTAAGTTCTATTATTTCAACGTTTTGTTTTTGCAAATGCTTGTGTTCAGCTGGCAGAGAGAAACTTGCTTTATTTTGCAAGTTACACCTCACCTCATCACCTAGCTCCAAATGTTTTTTTTTACAGAAAGATTCAGTTAATTTTTCTCAGAAAATTGTATACTTAAATTTCCTTTGTCTATTTGTAATACAACCATTAGTACAAGGTCGTACCATTAAATATATGACATGTTTATAGTCAACACATGAACCTGCTCTGATTAAATGTCTCCAACATTCACAACATAGAATGTGTTACTGAATGAAAGTTAGTAATTGCAAATTAAGAAGACATTATATTAATTCAGAAAAGTGGTAGATCCTACAATTGCGCCCATGCTTTTCCAGATACCGTAGGTTTCATTATTTACTCAGTTTCAGAAATCAATGTCAGAAAGGGACTATTGCTTTCTCGATAGAACAACATCTTGCTTTGTGTTGTTATAATTATTGATCTAACAAAGGGAAGTGAACTGTTAAATCTGACAGTGTTTCAATCTGTAGAAGATTAAACTTTGCTGCTCAGGTAAAAAATATCTAAGGCTAACAAATCAATATGATTTTCAACAATAATGGTTGTAAAATGAATGCTTTGCTGGTTTAAAGAGTGCGTTAGTTATCCTGTTCAATTTATTCCCCAGTCAATTCATGATACCAACGAAGGATAGCATAGATTCCAAAAGAGCTGGAGCATTTTATTTTAATAAGAGATGGAGAAACCAAAGTCCAATAAACCCTCTAACCAGCAGTAAAAATTGCATCAGCAGTATTCCTGGACAGTAGTTGGCCCAGGAATACTGGATAGGGAAGTGGTGACTTGGAAACAGTTGCAGTCTGTTTTGATGTTGATCTTTCTACATTGCTCTTGTAACATAAAGCCATAACATCACCAAGCTCTGGATGACAGAGAAAGCAAAACATGACTTATACATTCTCATCTCTGAAATGTCAGACAGAATCACATTCAATATATTATCGTTGAGTACTGTAACCATATCAACTACTTTCCTTCCATCTTGTCATTCCCTCTTCCACCCATTCCAAGCACCATCCAGGCACCAAGATAAGCCATTAACAGCAACAAGGGTCTTTTATAGACTTTGGAAAAGTCTCAAAAGATCAACAAAACCATTGGTACTTTCTCTCATATCTCAACAACCAATTACAGCAACTCAGGGTACCGAAACTTCATATGTCTGGAAATTCAAGGATATTGAAATCCATGGAGTTGCATTGCTTAGACCCAATTTACCTAATTCTGTTGACACCATTGGTATCAAGGCTGAAAATGTGTTGCTGGAAAAGCACAGCAGGTCAGGCAGCATCCAAGGAACAGGAGATTCGACGTTTCGGGCATAAGCCCTTCATCAGGAAGCCCTCCTGATGAAGGGCTTATGCCCGAAACGTCGAATTTCCTGTTCCTTGGATGCTGCCTGACCTGCTGTGCTTTTCCAGCAACACATTTTCAGCTCTGATCTCCAGCATCTGCAGACCTCACTTTCTCCACCATTGGTATCAATACTACTGTTAGCTTGATGAGATCCAGCACAATAAACTAATTGATCTAGATAATGAGTACCATGCAAATTTGACTTGATGGAAAGGATACTTCACGAATATTTGCACAACCTGGAGGATATCTTTTGCAATTCCACTCTTCCTATCCCATGTTCCCACAACCATCGCTCCCAACTCCTTTCCATTAGCTATACGAGAAGAAATTCCAACTACAGGAATAGCTAATAAGTATCAGTCAACTAATATAAAGCATTTCAGAAATGCCATGATGAAGAGATAGATACCTGAAGCCATTGGATTTTCAAGGGACTTTAGTTTGATAATCTATGTTTCAGTTTGTTAATTCTGGCTGGATAGATACTCAACATGTGTATAATTCAGCATAAATATTTTGTAGGGAACTACTGGTTAGACTACAGGTATGCTAAGGAAGCATCTCATATAATGTATTTATAGAATGGGGTTTAGATCTATAACAGTCTATGTAGATTTACCAGGATGTGTAGATATGTGCTAAGACTCATGCTATTGAGTCTGTCTCTACTGAAACAGTTTTAAAAAATGAAGGAATGGGAAGAGGGTATTTTCTTAAATTGGACAAGGAGTCACCAGTGGCTTAGGATTCAAAGGGAAAGTTCATGAGAAAGCCCTTGCTGCAGGAAATGACTAAGTCAAATCTTTTGAGGAAACATTAAACAAATATCTGAAGCAAAGGGAGATGACAGGATCTATGGAAGAAGTGAGATTAGAGAGATTAATGTTAGAATGTTCCAGCAAAGAGCTAGCACAAAAGGCTGAAAAAGTTTCTTCCATATTGTAAATTATCAGATACACTTGTATTCTGAACTTAGAAAGCTGCACGTCACCCAACTTCCTGAGAGGGAGACTTGCAAATATGTAGCTAAATAAATACTTCTGTATGTTGACTGTATCAAGCCAGAATATGTTTAATCTTCTAGTTTATGAGAATTCACTGGTCTGAAATGATTCCATGAGTTAGGGCTGGGATGATTCCAAGAGTTTGATCTGTAAGCTTTGCAGAAAAGTTGACAGATCTGAACCATGTGTTTCTTTCATTCTTCTCCTTCTCACATTTGGGTGTATCAGTGCAAATACAGTTTGCTCCAAAGTTATGTTCATAGAGAAGAAATTCCTGCAGTTTTTGTTTTTGGTGAAGACTATAAAGGGACAATAGGGTATAGACAAAAAGGACAAGAAAAGACACATGCATCATGTAGAGTTTTTCATCCGCAGGACAATGGATGTCCACCAATATAAATCGGTTCAGGGCCAATCTGTCACGATTTGCTTCATGTTCAGGCATAACACTGCTACTGTCATTCTCAACATGTAAAATGATACCTGAATCCTTTGACCATATGTTCCCAATGGTGGCACAGTGGTTAGCATTGCTGCCTCACAGCGCCTGTAGACCCAGGTTCAATTCCCGACTCAGACTACTGACTGTGTGGAGTTTGCACGTTCTCCCCGTGTCTGCGTGGGTTTCCTCCGGGTGCTCCGGTTTCCTCCCACAGTCCAAAGATGTGCGGGTCAGGTGAATTGGCCAAGCTAAAATTGCCCGTAGTGTTAGGTAAGGGGTATGGGTGGGTTGCGCTTCGGCGGGTCGGTGTGGACTTGTTGGGCCGAAGGGCCTGTTTCCACACTGTAAGTCTAATCTAAAAAAAAAAGCACATACAGCCATGTGGGAATATTTACAGTGTAGAAACAGGTCATTCAACCCAATCAGTATATCTCAGTGTTTTTGTTTATTTATTAGTTCATGTGATGCGGGTGACCCTGAGTGGACTAGCATGTTTTACCCATCCTTAATTGCCCTGGAGAAAGTTTATGTTCCATGTGAGCCTCCTCTGACCTCACTTCATCCCACACCATCATCACATCCTTCTATTGCTTTCTTTCTCAGGCACCTATCTTCTTTCCCCTCAAATGTGTCTATAATAATCACTCCAATTACTAAATGCCACTTCCACATTCTCACCACTTTCTTGGAAAATAAGTTTCTTTTGAATTCCCTATTGGATTTATTCATCACAATCTTGTTTTGGTGACCTCTAGTTCTTGTCTCCCCTATAAGTGGAAAGAATTCCTCCATGTGTAACCTATCAATCTGCTCAAGACCTCTATCAATCATCCCTCAGTCTTTTGCTTTCAGTCGAAAGAAGCCCAAGATTGCTCAGTGTTTTTCTTCCTGATAGCTGTACCCTCTGGCATATATATCCATTTGGTGTGTTTAATATACCCTTGTGTTTGCCTGGGGGATAAATCCTTATAAACAGAAGATCTCACTCTAAAGTTGAATTTCAGCAATTCTCAGTGTTTGATACTGCAATTAAATATTTATTGAGATTCTAGTTGTTATAAATGTATTTATGAATTTTCACAACATTTCAAGCAAAAAAGCTGAAGAAAAACCCCATGAGAAACATCTCATCTCAGAAGAAGCAAAGAGATAAAAGCTTGACAGCCCAAGCGACGGGAATACCCAGACGTATCCATTCTCTTTTCACCAAGATGTTGCTTTTGGGACACTTTTCAAAGGTTCAAACTTGAAACTTGCAAAGAGGTTTATTATAACTTTAAAAAGTGTTATGATCAGCAGACAAATTATCCTGATAGACACTGCATACACTTCAAAAACATTTCACTGGGTATATGGTGCTTTAAGGCATTGTGGTCATGAAAGGCACTATAAATATGCAAACTTTCATTTGTTTCTTCAGGCATGACTTATGCACACAATATTATCCATTTTCCTAAGCAGAAGTCACTTAGACTAATTTTCAGCAGACGCTGGAAATCACAAACAAAAACAGAAATTGCTGGAGAAACAAAGCAGGTCTGACAGCATCTGTGGAGAGAAAGAGACTTAAGGGTTTCAAGTCCAGTCACCCTTCTTCAGAACTATAGTAACTAGGGAAAGGAGGTATATATGCTGAAGACAGGGGTGCATTGGAGCACAGGGGAAGGGGTGAGCAGCTAGACAGTGATGGAACCAGTAGGAGAGAAGGACACTAGGGCAGACCAAAGAGTGGGATAAGAGTAAACCATTGAGAAAGAAAAGCTAATAACGGGACCATACAAAGATGAAGATGGGTTGGCTGTGTTGTTACTCAGTGATACTTACTAGTATTAGTAAGTACAATAATGAATAGCAACGTAAATTGTAAAATGCTGAGACCCCAACAGAGACCCTGTGAGGCACCCCTCATCACATTCTGCCAATCTGAAAAAGGCTCATTTATGCATACTCTCTGTTTTCTGCCAGCCAGCCAATCTTCTATCCATGTTAATATGTTCCTGCCTATACTATGAGCTTCTATTTTTCACAATAACCTTTTATGTATGAGTATTTCTTCTTCTCATGAGCATCTTCCCTACACCTTTTCATCTCACTGTCCACATATCCTTATTCTGGGTCGTTCTTGTAAATTATCTGTCTACTTTTTCTACTGTTTCCAAACCTTTTGTACAATATGGGGACCAGAGCTGTTCACAGTACACCAAGTGTAGTTTAGCAAAGTAAACATAAATTTCAGTTATATTCTTATAGAAATGAGCTGAAGTCCTACGTTTGCGTTTTACTAACGGGTATCCCTGCTTTTAGTGATGTGCAACTATGATTGATCTTTATATACACGCTTTAAGCTATCATCTAAGGCACATTTAGACTATATTTTAAAAATTACTACATCACACGTGCCTATATCAAGATTGATATGTCAATTCTGTACTTATTCGATAAGTTTATTAATACTGTTTTAGATTTAATCACAAAATAATGGAGGTGCAGCATTAGACAAAAGGGGCCAGTCTGTCTAGTCCCTGAGTGGTTGTCTTTGTGGTTGTGCGCATTTAATGGGAAGAATGGTTGGCCATTACATTAATATAAGTGTCAACTGATCTCATTTAGCAACTCTTCCACTGCCTATTTACCATTTCAGATCTTAACTTAAGCCAACATCTCAGCACTGTGATGAAAGACTACTGTTTTGAATGAAGCATTAAGTTGAATCACGATTCACTTTGGTTTAGACGTTCTTCTGGCCCGATTTAACAAAAATGTGAATTCAAAAGAAAGCAAGAAGTCCTCCCCATGTCCTTGTTAGTATTGTTCTCCTCCCAAGCTACCAAAAGCAACATGGTGTGCAATCTCTGCGGACCTTGCTGTTTAAATTGACAAATGTAATTACAACAAGAATATTTTGCATTTGTATAGCACCTTTAGAGCAATAAACTCCCAAGGTGCAGCTCGGACTGATTGCTAAAAAGAATTTGACACTCTGACACACAAAGCAGTATAACAGGTGACTAGGGAAAGGAGGTATATATGCAGAAGACAGGGGGTGGATTGGAGCACAGGGGAAGGAGTGAGCAGCTAGTCAGTGATGGAACCCAGTGGGAGAGAAGGACACTTAGGCAGACCAAAAATATGTATTTTAAGAAGAGCTTTCCAAGACGAGAACGAGAAATGAAGAGCGAATTCCACAGCTTGATCCTTCGGCAACATTGTCACTAATGCTGGAGAAATTAAAATGAGAGATATTCAAGAGGCCATAACTACAGAAGCACAGTGAAGAGGGAAATGAGATGGGGGAAACGGGAGTTGGAGTTTGGGGGTGTGTGTGGGGGTGGGGGGAAGGGTCGGGCCACAGAACTTATAAATGTCAATGAGAATTTTAAAGTTAAGCGGTTGCTTAGAGAGCCAAAATAATGCAGTGAGCACAGGGGTGATGAATGAATGGGAATCAGCCTGAGATGAAATAGTTAGCAGAGTTTTGGATGACCTTAAATTTACAGAGAATAGAATATGACAGATCAGCCAGAATTGCACTGGAAAAGTCCAGTCCAGAAGTAACAAAGGCATGGAAGAGTTTCAGCAATGGATGTGCTGAGGCAGGAGCGAAGTCAAATAGTGTTGATGGTCTTGGTCTTGGCATGTACGAGGTCAAAAGCTTAACTTGGGATCAAATATGACACCAACGTTGAGAATGTGAACCTCGAACAATTGCCGGGGAGATGAATGAAGTTGACGGGGGTGGGGTGACAGATTTTGTGCAGAGACTGTAAACGACGGCTGTAATCTTCCCACTATTTAATTGGAAGACAATTTTCCTTAAGCAGGCCTGGATATTGGAGTATAGTCAAATGATTTCGTAACAGTGGAGAGGTCGAGATGAGTGCCGTGCAGTATTTCAAGTAGGCGAAAGTGAGGATTGCAGATGCTGGAGATTAGAGTCAGGATGCGAGTTGGAAAAGCACAGCAGGTCAGGCAGCATCCGAGGAGCAGGAAAATTGACCTTTCGGGCAGGAGCCCTTCATCAGGAATGAGGTTGGAATCCCTGATAAAACACACCAAAGCAAAATACTGTAGACAACGCAAATGTGAACTTGAAACTGGAATACAAAAAGAACAAACAACAGTGCAGCACCGGATCCTTCAGCCCTTCAGACTTGCGATGCCTTTCTAAACTAAAACCTTTTCCCTCTATGCTGTCTGTATCCCTCTATTCCCTGCTTATTCATGTATCTGGCAAGCTCCCTCTTAAACAGTGCTATTGTATCCGCCTCCACCAGCTCCACTGGCAGCACCTTCCAGGCACTTATCTGTGCAAAATACTTGCCTAACACATCTCCTTTAAATTTACCACTTTAAACCTATGTCCCCTAGCAATTGACATTTCTACTCAAGGGGAAAAAAAATCTGACTATCCATTCTATCCAAGTGTCTCATAATTTCGTAAACTTCTGTCAGGCCACCCCTCTATTTTGACGTTCAAGTGAAAACTAACTGAATTTGTCCAATGTCTCCTCATAGCTAATACTCTCCAAATCAGGTAACAGCCTGGCAAAACATTTCTGTATCCTCTCCAAAGCCTCACATTCTTTTGGTAGTGTAGAGCCCAGGACTGTGTGCAATATTCCAGAAGTAATATAACTAAAGTTCCAAACAGCTGCAACATGACTTGCCAATTTTTATACTCCATGCCTTGAATGACGAAGCAGAAGATGTGTTGCTGGAAAAGCGCAGCAGGTCAGGCAGCATCCAAGGACCAGGAGAATCGACGTTTCGGGCATAAGCCCTTCTTCAGGAAACTGTTCCTTGGATGCTGCCCTGACCTGCTGCGCTTTTCCAGCAACACATTTTCAGCTCTGATCTCCAGCATCTGCAGACCTCACTTTCGCCCTGAATGACGAAGGCAAACATGCCATATGCCTTCTTGACCAACTTATCCACGTTAGGGAACTGTGAATCGTATGCCTAGATCCCTCTGTATGTTGATGGTACAAAGGGTTCTGCTATTTACTCAACTGGTCAAGCAGCATTTTGGAAAGAAAAGCAAAGTTAACATCTCAGGTCTTTCATCAAAATGCAAAAGCTTTGTTATTTATGAGAACTCTTTGTGGGATCTTGCTGTGTGCATTTGGATTAGCATTTCCCACATTACAACACTGACAACACCTCTAAAATAATCCAATGATTTCAAAGCACTTTAAAGGCATCCTAAACTCAGAAAAGATCCTATAGAAACGCCGGTCTCGTTATCTTTAGAGAATCTTGACTGGGGGACGGTGTGTGTCAAGGAGATCACTGGATAGGACAAAGTGTCAGAACGTGCAGGAATATTCCTCCACTTCCTAGCTCCATGTTCTCATCGTCAACATGTTCTCCTTATCACGAGCAGCGCCCCAAATAATCCCTGTTCGCTATATTTAATTTTAATTCCACATAAAGCAGCCCTAGGTTTCTAAGCTAATGTCTCGTGTGTTTTGTATGTTAAAAGGATTGACCTGCATACAAAGTTCTGGCTAAATGTTAACGTCCTAATCAGTTAAATTAACACATCTTCTGTCTGCTGTCTGTCAGTTCACATCAGCACCGACAGTGCGGGTGAACACTCAGACTCAGCCTCCACTGGATTTGAACTTAACCTTGTGCTGTTCACCAACCGCCAGGCAATTAGTGAGGGGGCCAACATCAAAAGAAATCCCAGCAAGGAGTCTGCCTAATTCGTCGTATCAACTGAGAGTTTCTCCTTGGAATTTCGACAAGATTTGTCAGTACATTAGGATTGAGTCACTTTCCACTAAAATAGCTCATGGCTATGTCCCCTCGCGTTTCAAAGAATTGGGAGTTCCCCACCTTCAATGTTGTCCCTTGCCTATTTCAGTGGGAACCATTGACTTTGTTTATTCTCTGCTAACAGACTGTTCTTGTATTAGCTCAGGGTTTAGGCAAGGCAAGAATTTAAATCTCACACTGACTTATGTAGGAGGACAGGGCGCATTGTACTACCTCTTAACCCGTTCAGGATGAGCAACAACACCTGATGTCTTGGAGGACGTTCGCTCATAAAGCAACAGCCTCCCCCCCCCCCCCCCCCCTTGCGCTGTTCTGAATGCTTAGTACTGCTGCCACAAAGTGGCATCCTCAAGCGGAGATTGTGGACTTGGAGTTGGAGTAGCACTTTCTAAAAGCAGCATGTGCTCAGATTCTGCTGCAACTTGATGGCGCTCACCTCACTGTTTTTTTTTAAAAACTGCAAATTGTGATAAGGAAGAGATTCTCCATAAGTTACTGCATGATTTATGCTTCTCCACTATCAGCCAGGTCTTCCTTAATCTCCCCGCAACTCTCAATAACTTGCTATATGAGTCACTCGTTGCCGCAATAAATGAAGGCGAGTTAGTAAACAGCGTAAAGATATTCTTTGAAGGGAGATTCATGTTCCTGCAATTCCACTCAACCTGCCCAGCACAGAAAATGAGCAATTAAAACTGAGTCGCGTTTCTGAAAGTAGTAAATAGGTCTTGGAAATGTTTAAATTACAGGAGTTTAGGTGTGATCATAGGCTGGCGATGTGTATTGGGTTGTGATCAGTGTGTACGTGGATCCTCATATCTCATTACAGTCTGTGTCTGGTTTAACTTCTTCAGCAAGTAGTGAGGTTTGTAAACGGGATTGATGGACCACGGGGACCGATTCATTTTAGCGTTTTTTTTTAAGTGAAAGCGGCTAAGCCAATAATCCGATCTGAGTTCTCGATTCTCCATAATTCGATAAAGGTTGGCCTTGAAAGGTGATCGGGCGTCGCGATGATATTGCAGCCATTTCATTAGCAGCGGTCCAATTAAATCAAGGTCTTGTACTCTGATTTATTGAGACAAAAGGAGAGACATTAGCTCGAACACTGCGTTCAGGATATCACTCATCTGCTTCTAAATATGTTTTCACTGACTGTCCCTCAGTAGTTTGAGAAGATTACACCCAGTCAGCCTTTTCTATGGGCTGTGTTTCCAATTACCAATCATTATGACCAAAACTCGCCTCAAATGCAAAACAGGGATACGTTGAAAGTTGTGCAATATTAGTTTAGATTTGAACCGATCTGTGCAGTTGCTAAGTAATTTAATACCGAGTTTGAAATAAATAGTTTGGAACCACTCGTGAAGTGGTTGAGCTGTGACTGAGGGAGGTAGAATTCTGTTTAAAATAGGCGCCGCTACACATATTACAAAATTCCTTACAGCAGTCCGCACTCAGTAGCTCAGATTGGATTAAATTGTGTTGCTGTTATTCAATCCCCCGCGGCTGAATGGCCTCCCTGTTCATATGTCCCACGGCAACTATCTTCCATTGAAATATCCCGACATCTCCGGTGTGAAGGTAGCACAAGAATTTCTAGTTGCAGGTGAATTGACAGAAAAGTTTATCCCTTCAACTGTCCCCCTCCCCCCCGCTCTCCCCACCTTCCTCACCCCGTCCCCACCTTCCACAAACTGCAGTTATATAAAGACACAAATACCAACTAATTTACGTTACTGGGGAAAGGAAAACGAAGTCCCACCATTTCATTTGTTTCTCCTGGAGATGTTTTCCAGGTTTTGGGAATTGTTCTATTCCTTAATTCATTATGCATTAGTGGGAATGTTAACTCTAAAACCTGTTAGCGGGATAGTGAGTGAGTTCAGCACTACTCCCCTTTCCAGGAATTTGGGAAACTCTACAATCCGCAGGCGCTTCCCCGTCGTCAAAAGCTCCTGGAAAAGAAAAACAAAATGAATCTGAGGCTGTGGGTTCGGATTCGGATTTTAGGGTCGGGTTGAGATTGGTTTGAGTGCAGTTGAAGTGAGTTTGGGGACATGGATGCATTGCTCCCCGAATCGGGCTGTTTGGAGCTGTGATGTCAGCAGCTGTTAACTACACACCCCTGACTACATTTCCAGCTCTGCGCGACAGGAGTTAAAAGACCAGCAGCTTGCAGGACCCATCTGGCAGCGCAGCCAGGGTTAAATAAACTTATATGGGATTTCGAATCTTAGCCTCCAGTACACTGGCATTTCTGCACACAGCACCTGTGAATGCTGGTCAGTTAGCCCTTTATCCTTTCATTTTCTGCTGGAATTGCTAGTGTGAGATGTAAAATGTTAATTGCCTTTCGAAAAGGGGGGGGGGGGGATTTCTGAAGGAAAGCGGTTATTATATCTTGTTGTTTCTGTCTCCTCTTCACACTTGACCTTTGCAGACTATCACAAAGTGAAAGCTGACTGTGCCGCTTTGTTCTTTACTGTGTAGAAAAAGCCCTCGATCAAATCTTGCTTTGCTCACCGACTGTTAAAACGCATGGCTTAAATTTGCCTATTTTCCGACTAAACTGGTCATCAAAACACACCATCTTCGTGCGATTTTCCTGAGCCCAAGGCCTGTTTGAGCAGGGCTCCTATCGAATTAAAGATCTCAGAGTAATCTTTGTCAGAACTAAAAACGAGTCCTGAGCAATTATCCGAATTTCTTGAGTTTATAAAATGTGTATCAGAAAGTAGATTGATTGCACTGTCTGACCCAGGTCAGGTGTTGCCGTTTTAAGGATCGAGTTGCAATATCAGGGGACTGAAGGGGTCCAGATGTGCGAATAATTCTCAGTCAGGAGTTACACTAACTGAGAAAGCTTTTAGCACATTATCCGCTGGCAATTTGACGATAATCTAATTGTCGAGTGTGCCTGATTAAACCTCCTGCACTGTATTTACTTTCAGTGGGTGCGGGGTGTCTAATGGAATTAAAAAGCTGCTGATCCGAGCAGAATGCTGCAAACTGCATTGCTTTCACTTTAGGTGACATTGAGTGTAGTGGGTGCGGAATGCCAGCAGGTTCGTCACTTCAAGGAAGGTGCTCAGCTCTTCACCTACCGTCAGTGGGATGAAAAAAAATTACTCTCCTGAAGCAGCCGGACATGAGGCTCCTCATCCGCATCTCCCCGGTTCCCGTTTTGAGATCTCCTTGTTTATAGGATTCATGTTCAGGCAGAATCCATGGGGGTCGAGTCTGATATTAATTTCAAACAATGGTTGAAAATTTTCCTCAAAAATAATAATATTGTATAAATGCTGCTGCAATTATGCGCGGCACATTAAGAGTGTGAAGGTTTGTGTATATTCTATGAACTCCCATTAGTTGACTCCAAATTGTTGATATAATTATTCCTCTATTTACAATATCGTAATAAACCCGCTAGATTTATTCCAATCTGTTTCAGTCTTTCGATCGCTCAAGCACCACATTTGCATTCAATATTTCTCTCTGTGCAAAGTTACATAGTCCTGTTCATCTGGATGCAGCTTCGATTGGACTATAACCTGGTGTCGTTTGATTTTTGACCTTGTCCACTCCAGTCCAACTCCGGCATCTCCACGTCGCATTTTGGATTCAGGTTAACATAATTCAATTGGACTCCGTACTGTACGTCCACCTCTTAATTCCCTGGCGCCTAAGGCATGTTCCCAATACTTGTAACGCATTTAATCTACTCTTCCATTTAAAAGCAAAAATGTACTAGAAGAAATTTTGTCCACAGAACATTTCCATGGTAGGCTGTAAACTTTCTCGTATTAATGAAACAGCGACGTGGGCAGGAGGCTACCTCTTGTTACAGTCACACTTTTAAGATGACAATTTGGATGTATAAATAAATTCTGGCAATCAAATTATATTTGCCCAGAGTCCCGGTGTCAGTTCTGCCGTAACACTCGTTCGCATGTGCTTTCTGGGATGTATACAAATATTCCATTCATGTCGTTTTACCTGTGAAATCCAGCCAGTCCTAGATCGTTAAACTGCTTCATAAAACAGTACCTCCGTGAGGCTGTTTATTCTGTAAAGTGAACATATTCCCAGTAAAACAAATCATGTATTACAAAATTAAACTCAAACTGCGAATGTTATAAAGAGAATGGTTAACTATAGAAATATAGAGAAGCTCGCTGTCTGAATGACAGAATGAAATTGTTTCTGTCCACTGTGAAGACGGTAAGAGACAGCAACCCACTCTAGAATTGTGTGTTGGATATAGGGATTCCTTCCTGTGCGCGCAGTCAAATGGAAAGGCCAAGCGTGTTTTAGATAAATCGTTGATTGTGAAACATTTCCCAAGAAATCGCGAGGAAACTCAATAAAATTTGACAAACGGATTTCAAAGCGGAATCCCCAGAAAGGTGGCGAAACGGACCGCACCGAACTTCGCCGGGAAAAATAAGCGAGTGTGATTGGTATCCTAACGGAAATGTTAGCCAAAATCAAGCTGTGTTCCGAGAGGCAAATCCGTCATATGGAATTGTTAGATTTGATAATACTCTCGTTTATAAGACAAATGACAGGTGCAGCCAGATTGGCTGCGGGGTCTGAATTAAATTACGAATATTCTCGTATTTTCAGAATGCTTCAAAGGTTAGATTTTCATAGATACTCTTTTTTTTTCTGGTTTGTCCAGAAAATGTTGTCTTTGAAACACAAGGGCGAATCTTTTCCGGAATGATGAGGAACACGCGCTATATAATTCAGAATTAGCGTTACACTCCATAAAACTTGCACTTTCGAGTTGAAATAGCAATTACAAATGCTCATTGGAGCATTAGAAACACGCACTGAATACACGACTGGGAGAGAACCTCCTGCAAATGTACTCGTTCTGCAATGGTTACAATTTGATATTTTTGAAGTGTGTGAGAAAGCAGAGTGTGATTTCAGAGTAATTAATTACACAAACAAAAACACTGCTTACTGACGTTAGTTCGTCTAGACAGGTCTCCTTCGTTATCTGGGCGGAGGGGGAAACAGAAATAAAGCTACTTTGGGATGAAAAAAGAAGTGAGGCTATAGTTAAACAGCAACGTTAAACTGTTGCGTGAGTTCCAAGTAAAACCGTATTCTGCGGCACCAATAACCCACCGCTACTTATCATTGAGTTTACAAAGATTTAAAATGAGCTTTTATATATATATAAACTAGCAATCGCATAAAAGCAACACTAAAAGTGGAAACCGAAGCAACGATGCCTTTTTCTAAAAGGAGGAAATGATGGCTTTTTCTACCAAAGTTCAAAGGTTTCTCATTTTAACGCCGCACCAAGGTATCTGGGAGAAATATGACTGTAAAATATGCATTAGGAATGTGAAACATGCAGGATCGTGTGGAGTTTCAAGTTATTCTGCAAATAAACAGCTCGGATATGGAATCCTTTAGAATTCTATGAAAGAAACGGTGATTTCTTGAAACTTATAACATGCAAACAAGCTGACTCCAAGTCTGTCTTAGCAATTGGGAAATTGAGTCTCTAGCAGTAAATTTGTTACAAATAGGTTGCTAGACTTCTGCACACAGCAGGATGCAATGGTCTGTATCTTGCCATGGATTAATGCCAGACAGGGAGCCTGCTGCCCATCACACCAACATTGACATCCGCTCAAGCAGCTACATCCCTCGAGCGCCTGCGCATTGTTGGAATTTCCGCCGGCTGGAAACGCAAGCTGTTAGCTGCACGTGCGCACTCCTGTCGCGGACCATCGACCGGACGGCATTGCGCAGGCGTATAATGCCCACGCTTCACGGCAAGCCGGCGCCTATGACGTTAGAACCTGCTGATTGGCTTCTCCCGCCCAGGCGCGGTGTACGGACTGCGGGAGGCACCAAATTAATTGGCGGTGCGGGAGGCGATTCAGAAACAGTCGAGTGGCGATCGCGAGAAGCAGAAAGGAGCAAATTGCTCCCGGTGCGAGTGTAGACCCCTCCGGGGATGAACCCAGCAGGAGGTGTCCTGGCCCCAGCATCGACCATGGAGTACAGCACTCCCAAACCACAGCTCTCATCCCGGGCCAATGCATTCTCCATCGCTGCCCTCATTTCAACTGGAAACTCCAAAGAGAAGGAAATCCAGGAAAACACCATTAAACCCCTCGGTAAGTGGAACTGACATCTTTAGCTGGCAGAAATGTCACTACTGATTGTTTGCATAATTGCATAATAAAACGTCTTTGGGAACATTTTTGTTGACGAATACTAGCCAATCCTTTGAAGAGATTTAATCAATTTGAAGGAAAGTATTGCTTCTAAAATGTGTTTTAACCAATGCTTATTCCGAATGCGAAATTTGAACGAAATTAAAGGAAATATATTGCACGCTATAAAGTTTGGCCAAAGTACTTGCTAGTTTGAAGTGACTTATTTTCTCACCTGGTTTAAATCTCCTGAAGTCTTGAGTTTAATTAGCAGATTAATTCAGCAATCTGGCCACGGTGTTTGAAAGGTCGTCCATTTGATGAAATGTGTCCTCGCGCTTTTCTCTCCTTCTGAAACAGAGCAGTTTGTAGAGAAATCCTCTTGCTCTCAGCCTTTGGGTGACCTGAGCAGCCTCGAACTCGGTGATTACAGCGGCAGTGCATCCCCAGTCTGTACCGAGCCTCTGATCCCCACCACTCCGACCGTCCCCAGCGCCGAAATGGCCAAGATCAGCTGTAGCCTGGAAACCAAAGAGTTATGGGACAAATTTCATGAACTGGGTACTGAGATGATCATCACTAAATCGGGCAGGTGAGGAAATTGTTTTTACTTCCGACAGCAAAACAATTGCCTATTGTGGTGAAACTGTGAATTTAAATTTCAATCTGAAGTATGTAAATAATCACTTTCTACAATGGAGGTCAAATCATAGATCGAGATTTGGCACTGAATTAGTTTGACAGAACACGAGCCTGCTGATTCTTCAATAATTGCTGGTGTGAAAGGAATTGGAGACTTTAATTCTTGGTTAGTGCCGCCGTTTATCCATTTCATCACCCGGTGACTTGCAACGAAAGGTTAACCAACACCGAGTTATTCTTAATCCCACCGATCCCAAATGAATCATTGACCGTAAACGAGACGAGGTGCGTTTTATTTTGCGGTGATCCGTTAGTGGAGGAACGGATGTCACCTTAAAGTTTTTCTGCCGACTGGTCTGCCCTTCACGAAAATGTCAGAACGAGAGTAAATGTGGAAGCGGCCGAATTCAATGCTGTGGCGGTTGTTTAAGTGTTCCTGTTTTCACCAGAACCGCTGACAGTCAAAAAGACCTTGTCGTTAATAACGAGCAGAAAACACATGTGAAGTCAAAACAATGTAGACATTATCCAAAGAACAATAACTGGTTTGGTGTAAATTGTTATTATTTTCTATGTAGGAATCGCTGTGTTTACTCGAACGCAGTTGTGTTAAGTGAAATTCTTATTGCTGTAATCATTATTTATTCCAGCATCACGCTCGTATTATCGGGCAATCCTAACAGAATAATTATGTTGTTGACGTGCTATCCAGTGGCATGTATAGTGCGTCCTATTTTGTTCCTGAATGCTTTTATAATGCGGGTGAACTGCGGTCAGTTTTAATACTCTCTAAGTGCAGAATACGCTGGAAATCTGAAATCTTTGCTGTGATCTGGAATGCGCCACCTGAAGTGCGACTGGGACCCATTCGATAACTTCCGAAAGAGAATTGGATAAACAGTAGAGGTTGTGGTGGTGGTGGTGAGGGGGTGGGGGGGGGGGGGGAGGGGTGAGGGGGGAAGTGGGGGTGGAATAGGAGGGGCAAGGGGAGCAGAGTTAGAAAGAGCTGACAGGAGGGCCACTAATTGATCTTTCAAGACGCCGACACACATACGTGGGCCGAATGGTCTGCTTCTGGTAGAAATAAAGTGGAAATCTGAAGACGAGCCCGAAAAGCAACCATAAAACACAACAGTCACACATTCGCTTTGACCTGTCCAGCTCCCCAAATTATTAACTGGGTCAAATAAAGACTCCTATTCCTAAATCCAGTTGACAGCGGAATATATTTAGCGGGAGACAGTGTGTGGTGGGTCGGAGAGTTAGTTTAGATTCCCTACTGTGTGGAAATCAAGCCCTTCGGCCCAACAAGTCCACGCTGGCCCTCCGAATAGTAAGCCATCCAGACCCATTTCCCTCTGACTCATGCACCCAACATTATGTTGCTAATTTAACAGACACGGAGAGAATGTGCAAACCCCACACAGCGGCCCGAGGCCGGAATCGAACTTGAGTCCCAGGCGATATGAGGCAAGCAGCGCTATAACCACTTTGGCTACTTTTGGAGCTGAACACAAATGGAGTAACAGATTAGATGTCTCTGAGCTGTCTGACTGGCGGAGATTATGATTTTGTGTGTGTGGGTGTGAGGTGGGGGGGTGGAAGAGAGGATCAGTTTGTGAGGCGGAATGGTCGAGTTTCAGCATATCTCCTCTGTGTTTGTCCTGTTTCAGGAGAATGTTCCCCACTATCCGAGTCTCGCTGTCTGGGGTGGATCCTGAAGCCAAGTACATTGTGCTGATGGACATTGTGTCAGTGGACAATAAAAGATATCGTTACGCCTATCATCGCTCCTCCTGGCTGGTTGCTGGGAAAGCAGACCCGCCGCTTCCCGCAAGGTCTGACCATCGGGTTTATCCATCAGGATTGAGACTGGAATCCGGGACATTCCTATATTTTTACACGCTCGCGGAAGTTCTCAGTCTTGACCCAGGCCCCGTAGATCGCTCTGCTCTAAGTAGCCAGATGTTTGAGCCATAAACAGCAATTTCAGTCGGAATGTCCCTCCACAGAGGTTCTGAGCCAGCGACTTCCACTGTTCAATAACACTCAAAAATCGCACACACACTTACAACTTCAGCACCAAATCCACTGCGGTTAAATAAAAAAAAAGCGAAGATGCTGTAAGTCAGAAACAAAAACAGAAATTGCTGGAAAAGCTCAGCAGGTTTGGCAGCAGATGCTGGGGTTTTCCAGCAATTTCTGTTTTTGTTACCACTGTTAAAAATCCCCCCGTGAATACACAGCGCGATGTCAATCAATATCCAGATCACACACCCACTGACGATGTCAGTGTTTTGCTTTTTTAATAATTAAACAAAACGTATGACCAGCGAGCTTGGAAGAAACGGGGGGGCCTGGATTGGATACTGATTCTTGTCAAATCTTACATCACAGCTAATAAACTTTTAAACCCTTTGTTTGATCTTGGGGTTTGAGTTAAAAGAAGACTCTTACAGACAGCAGGCTTGTTGAAACCCCCAGCGCTGGGCTGTTTTCCCATGGGTTTCCGGGCTCCCTCTCTCAGGACAGTCCATTCAGCCTCCCGGTCTATCTTATTCAATGGGATCCTGGGTGATCTGGAGCCGTCTTTACTGCACGCCCTTGGGATAACAATCTCACACAACCCCTACAGTGTGAAAGAACACCATTCTGCCCATCGAGTCCACACCGACCCTCCTACAAGCATCTCACCCCGTAACTCTGCATTTTCCATGCGATAACCCATCTAGTTTGCATCACTTTGGACTGTGGAAGGAAAACCAGGTAAACTGCACACAGTTCTCCCGAGACTGGAATTGACCCCGGGTGCCTAGCGTTTTGAGGCACTAATCAGTGAGCCACCGTACCACTCCTTCATCGGGGATTTAATGTTCCAATATTGATCAAACGTCACTCTTGTTTAGGGAGGTAGAGTCCAAACTGCTCTCACTCTTTTAGTGCAGAAGGACTGAAAGGTCTGACCGTAATGTTTAGGCTGGGAACTCCTAGTCCTGGCTTCCCTAATGCAGTGGAAAGCTGGATCCAATCACCCCTTTCGGTTCCTCAATCAAATCGTCCCGTTCATCTCTGTTTTGCAGAAAATACTAATCCAGTTTATGTAATCTCTGCCCTTCTGCTTTGCAGGTTATATGTGCACCCTGACTGTCCATTCACCGGGGAACAGCTTCTCAAACAAATGGTCTCCTTTGAGAAAGTGAAGCTCACCAACAATGAACTGGACCAACATGGCCACGTGAGTCTGTAACTGCTCTCGTGTTAACGGAGCCGATGTGGGGAAAACATTCTCGTTCTGAAAATGGAATTGTTTGGGTATCTTCCTTCCGAAACAACACCTGACGTGCGGGGGAACTTTGATTTCCAACTTGTCCCTCATTCCTTCCCAAACTTAGCGGTGAGACCGCCGGGGAATATTCAGAGTTCAGGAACTCTTCAAACTGCCCCTTTCTTAGATCGCCAGCTATCTGACTCCCACCTCCAACCCAGCAATGAACAAAATTCACTCACCCGCCGAGAATTAGTTACATTTGCAAATTCTGAGATGATCAAAGACAGTTGAGATTTATACCCAGTAGTGACTCTGCACCAAGGTATCATTCAGTCGTGAATTCTCACAATTTTTGTGTTAATATCCGTTTAACTTTTGAGTTAATTCTAATTGAAATTATTTGAATATTGTTTAAAGCTCCCTACCTTGGTCTCTCATGTATCCCCGTGTGTAGAATGGCAATTGTGTTATATACTGGACATTGTGCGAACGAATATTATCACACAGGTGTGTTGGGGTCGGAGTGAGTGGGTGGTGACTGGGTCATGATACTACCGAAGGTGGAGAAAAGACAATCAGGTAGAATTGCGTCGACAGGCTCTTGCGGAGAGTTGACGTGGTTACGAACAGGCCAAATGATCTCATGTTGTGGGTGATCATACTAGTTTCCATAAGGAGTTCAGCTGCGAGATTCCTTCAGGTTACTGAGTAGACTGGTTTCTGTGTGCGGTCACATGCGTTACAGATCAGTTAAAATCTGTGAGGGTCTGAGATGATACAGCCGAATAGACAGGCTACTGTATGCAAGGTACAGGTATATTATAGACAGGTTACTGTGTGCTGGATACAAGTGCGTTACAAACAGGCTACTGTGAGCAGGGTACAGATGTGGTGTCAAGTTTCTGTTTGTGAGTTACGAGTATGTTGTAGACAGGTTAGTGTATGCAGAGTACAGGTGTTTTGTAAACAGGTTACTGTGTATGGGGTACACGTGTGATATAGACAGTTTGTTGAGTGCAGGTCACAGATTATTCTAGACAGGTTATTGCATGTATGTTGGGGGGATTTACAGGCAGATTATAGACAAATTACTGTGTTGGGGTACAGTTGTGTTACAGGCAGTTAGTCTGTGCAGGGTACAGATTTACTGTAGATAGGTTACTGTTTGTTACATATAGGTGTGTTATGGACAGGTTGTGTGGGGTGCGGTGTGTTATATGCAGGTTACCATGTATGGTGTCTAGGTGTGTTAAGTGTAGGTTATTGCGTGTGGGGTACACATGTGTGAAAAACAGGTTATTGTATGTGGGATGCAGGTATATAAAATGTAGGTTATTGTGTATGAGGCAAAAGTATCATACAGATAGGTTACTATGTTGAGCAACCGATGTGTTATAGACCAGTTACTGTGTGATGTATAGGTGTTTTGAAGACAGGTTATTTTGTATGGGGTACAGGTTTGTTATAGACAGATTATTGTGTGTGTGGTTCAGGTGTGTTAAAGACAAGTTACTGTGTGTAGGGTATAGGTGTGCTACAGACCAGTTACTGTTTGTGGGGTACAGGTATGTTATGGACAGATTACTGTGTGGGGTGTACAGGTGCATTGCAGACAGTTGCTCTGTGGGTGTACATGTATGTTATAGAAAGGTTACTGTGTGGGTGCACAAGTGTGTTGTAGATCAATTAATGTGTGTTTGTAATGCTCTGTGACAGGTGACAGTTCTTTTGGAATGTTTGGTCTAGACATGTTATTGTTTGTGGAGTACTGATGTGTTTCCAGCAGGATATGTGTCATACACAGTGTTATAGACAGGTTACTGTGATCTGTGGACTACAATTAAATTAATGTTGGGGGAATATTGGTGTATTATGGATAATTATTATGACTGTGCTACAAGCATGTTTCGGTTAGTTTGTTATGTTGGATGAATAGGTGTGTTATAGACAAGCTCATAGGTAAATTGAAAAAATAAATAAATGTGGAAAAAACTGAGCAAGGAAAGAGACTGGCAGCTAATATACTAGGTAATTTAAAAGTTTTTAATCTAAATATAAATAGTAAAAGGGCAGCAGACTATGGAAGATGCTGCTACCAAAGTAATAGCAAAGGAAGATGCAGTTGAGATACTAAAGAACTAAAAAATGAACTAAAGGGATGCATGAGAAAAGCTGACTATATTTAGCAATAATAGGTATGTTACTTGTACAGAATACAGGTGAATTATAGACAGGTTGTTGTTTGAGGGGTACAATGGTTTATAGATTTCGTAGGGGTATCCAAGGATACTGACTGAAGTAAAAGTGGATTTGGGAGGAACACGCTATAATTTTTCAATTCTTGCAAGGTATGCAATGGTGCCAAGCACACAGAGAATTGCACATTGCAAACTTGTTCAAAAAGGTTGTAAGGATTAATCCAGCAACTACCAGTGAACTAATTTAACCCTGGTAATTTGAATGCATTTGTAAATGATAATCCTGTACAAAATTAACAGTGACTTAGAGAAATGTGAATTAATTAAGGAAAACCAATCCTGATTTGTTAAAGGGAGTTGTGTTTAGCTAACTTGATTGAGTTTTGATGAGGTAACAGAAAGATTTGATAAGATTAATGAATTATTGTGCTGTACTGTACATTAATTTCCAAAGACTTTTGATAAAATGATGTATAATTAGCTTCCCAGCAAAGTCGATGCCCACAAAATTAAGGGGCAAGGAAGTATGGATACAAAATTGGCTGAATGACAGGAAACAGGATAGTGGTAAATGGTTATTTCTCATACTAGATGAAGGCTCATAGTGAGATTTTCCAGCGGCTGGTATTTGGACCATGTGCTTTCTGGATATAAATCAATGACCTCACTTGAATGTACAGGGCATGATGTCAAAATATTTACCAATGTCACAAAATCTGAAAGCATTATGAAGGGCAAAGAGAGTAGTCATAGCTTTCAAGAGGACAAATACAGGATGGCAGAATGGGCAGGTGACAGATTAAATTTGATGCAAAGAAGCATAATGAGATGTACTTTGATAGGAAAATGAGGAGAGACAATATAAACTAGAGGATCCAATTCTAAAAGAAACACACATGCATGGGGATTTATGTGCACAAATCATGAGTTTAGCAGGGTAGGTTGAAAAAGATCTGAAAAGTGAAGAGCATCCAGGGGCTTTTTAAGTAAAAGCAAAATGTCTATAATGGACATTTAGAAGATACTAGTTTGGCCTCAGCTGAAGTACCAAGCACTAACTTTGTCTAAGACAGGGAACCACAAGTTAGGAAAGGTGTGAAGGTTTTAGAGAGTGTGCAAGAATATTTAATGTGTATAGTCCTACAAATCTGGGACTCAAGTTATGTGGATAGACAATGATGGGGCTGTTCTCCTTAAAGAAGTGAAGGTTGAACAGGGATTATCTTTTCAATATCATGAGGGATCTAGATAGATCAGACAGAAAGAAAATATTTACATTAATAGAAGAGTTGAGAAACATAGAAAAGCAATTTAAGAGGATTGACAACAGAACCAAAGTGAAAGGAGGACCTACATTTATTTATGCAGCTAAAGATTAGGGTCTGGAATTCACTGCTTGACAAAGTGGTGGAAGCAGATTTCATAGTAACTTTTAAAAGTAAAATGGATAAGTACCTGAACAGAACTGCAAAAACAAGGACAGGAGAGTGCAATTAGCTGAGTTTGTCTTCTAGACAGTAGAAATAGGCTTGATATGATATATAATCTCTTTTCATGTGTAAATGTTCTATACTTCCATGTGGAGTACTTGTGTGTTACAGGCAGGTAACTGTGCATAGAGTATGTGTGTGTTACTGTCAATTTATTGTGTGTGGAGTACTAGTATATTATTGACAGGTTAAAGACATTACTACTGCATGAGGAGTCCAGTCAGGGTACATTAAAGGTGAGTTAATATGTGCTGCTACAGGTTGCTGTGTGTGAAGTTTAGGAGTGTAATAAATAGAATTTACACAGAAAATCCAGTACAGCATAGAAACAGCTGTTTATATTCTACATGAGCCTCTTACAATATTCCCTCATCTGAAAATGCAATTATAATCTTCTATTCCCTTCTCCTTTATACAATGGTCTAATTGGCCCTAAAAAGTATCTATACTCTTTACTTCAACCATATTGGATAGCAGTGAGAATCACATTTTCATCTTTTTTTGGGTGAAAGCATTCTTTTTTTCAGAATTCCCTATAGGATTTCTTGTTGACTACCTTACATTGATGCCTTTTGGTTCTGTTCATCCTTACAAATGAAAATATTCTCTCTATACAAAACTTATTATTTTTAAAGATCTCTATTTAGCCATCCGCTTAGCCTTCTATTTCAAGAGAAGGAGACCTAGCCTTCCATGCTTCAATCACACATTTTAGTATCATCCTTATAAGATGGATTACATTATGGGATACAATGACGTACAGACAGGTTACAGTGTGGAGTATAGGAATGTTACAGTTTGTTTATAACATGGAGTGTAGGGTGTGATAGACAGATTATAGAATGGAATATGAAGATATAAAGATAGGTTCCAATGTGGAACTTAGAGGTGCTGTACAGAGCTTACAGTGTGGAAAATAGGGGCTTTATAAACAAGTAACTGTGACATATGTTACAGTATACAACATAGGTCTGTTTTGGACATGTTACAGTGTAGAATATAGAATACAACATGGAATATTCAGTAGTTATAGACAAGTTAGATTGTGGAATATAAGGGTGTTATAGTTGGGTAACATTGTGGAATATAACAGTGTTATAGACAGTTTACAGAGTTAGGGTTACAGATAGGTTACAGTGCAGAATAAAGGTGGGTTATAGACGGTTATAGTGTGGAATATAATGGTATTAGAGGCATGTCACAGTGTGGAATATAGGGGAGTTATAGAGTGGTAACTGTTTGGTATAAAAAGGTGTTAGAGAGAGGTCACAGTGTGGAATATAGGGGTGTTAAAGACAAGTCACACTGTGGTATAAAAGGTGTTACAGATAGGTCACAGTGTGGAATATAGTGCTGTAAGAGAGATTACAGTGTGGGAGATAGAGCTGTTAAAGGCAGTTTACAGTTTATATAGTGATGTCATAGACAGGTCTCAGTGTGAAACATAGAGCTGTTACAGATGGTTTACAGTTTATAATAAAGGTATATTGTAGACAGTTTATAGTATAGAATATGGTTTTAAAGTTTTTTTAGTGCAGAATATAGAGTCTTTTAGATAGGTTACAGTGTGGAATATAGATCTCGTATAGACAAGTTGTGTGTAATATAGGGGTGTTATAGACAGGTCACAGTGCAAATATAGAGTGTTATAGGCAGTTTACAATGTGGAATTTGGAGGTGTTATGGACAGTTTATAGTGTTGAATATAGGACTCTTATTAACAGGTTATAATGTGGAAAATAATGTGTTATAGACTGGCTATAGTTTGGAATAAAGGGTCTTATAGACCGTTTACAGTGTGGAATATAGAGGAGTTATAGACAGTTTACAGTGTCCAATATAACGATGGTATAAACAGGTTATATTGTGGAATGTAGGGATTTTATAAATAGGTTATACTGTGGAATAGAGATATTTTTAGGCAGTTTCCTGTGTGGAATATAGTTGTATTATTGCGAGGCTTTAGTGTGGAACATAGAAGTCTTATACACGGGTAATTATATAGCATTATTGTTAACTGTAATTCTCCAATGAATTATTTTCCTCCAGTGAATGGCAATAAATTGATTTTAATGACAAAGCACTGAATAACATTTCCCACATTGCCTAGTAGAGGACGAAACAGAGGAGCTGCTATTTGTTTCGGTCAATTAAATTCGTGCTGTTGAAACCGGGCACATCGGGATTTTTTTCTGGATTTCCATCATTAGAGTTCTCGAGAATTCCCGCGTCTTCCGGTATGCAAATTATACTTTACGTTGACCTGAGTTTGGATGTGAATGTATAGTTTTCAGATTGGGAAAGACTGTGTTCAGAGGCTGGATCCAGTGAATGTCTAATTAGTTTTGCATATTCTGAATCTCGGCGCTCGGCAGTAATTGTGATGAATTCATTCCGCAGATCATTCTAAACTCCATGCATAAGTACCAGCCCCGAGTTCACATCATTAAAAAGAAAGATCACACCGCTTCTCTGGTCAACCTCAAATCCGAAGAATTCCGCACCTTCATTTTCCCAGAGACGGTTTTTACAGCAGTCACCGCTTACCAGAACCAGCTGGTGAGTTCCTGCTTATTTTTTCCGGTAACCGGGCTCAAATTGTAAAGAAACCTCAATAATATTAGATTAGATTACTTACAGTGTGGAAGCAGGCCTTTCGGCCCAACAAGTCCACACCGACCCGCCGAAGCGCAACCCACCCATACCCCTACATTTACCCCTTACCTAACACTACGGGCAATTTAGCTTGGCCAATTCACCTGACCCGCACACCTTTGGACTGTGGGAGGAAACCGGAGCACCCGGAGGAAACCCACGCAGACACGGGGAGAACGTGCAAACTCCACACAGTCAGTCGCCTGAGTCGGGAATTGAACCGACTGTGAGGCAGCAGTGCTAACCACTGTGCCACCGTGCCTCCCACATAATATTGTTGCTGTGTAAACCGCCAGAGACTGACAGGGTAACAGTGGCTCACTGAAGACCTTTCCTACAATATACTGTTCTTATAAGCAGCATCTTATCTAAATGTAAAATGAATTCCAGTTTCAGTGGTTCTCGCTTTCAGTGGTTCATCCATTCTCCAGTTATGGAGCTGTTCAGAATGTGTCATTCTATTTCATTGCTTTTTTTTAATGGGGATGTGAATGTTGAGGCAGTCCTTCATTTCCTATCGTGCCTCCTGGCAGTTTGGCTTAGCTCAGCCCCGCAGGGAACTTCGGAATTTCGTGAAACAGAGGTGGCTCAGTGGTTAGCACCAGGGTCCCAGGTTCAATTCCAGCCACGGGCGACTGTCTGTGTGGAGTTTGCACATTCTCCCTGTGTCTGCGTGGGTTTCCTCCGGGTGTTAGATGTATTAGTCAGAGGGTTACTGTTCGGAGGGTCGGTGTGGGCTGGTTGGGCCGAAGGGCCTCTTTCCACACTGTAGGGAATCTAATCTAATCAAACGCGGGAGAAACTCAGAATCAGGCTCATTGAACCCAAAATATTGACCCTGGTTTCGCTTCACCGATGCTGAGTTTCTATGACAACTTCTGGTTTTGTTTCAGACTTCCAGCATCCGCGATTCTCTGTGGGATGTTTTTTCTCCTGATTTTCGCTGGAGTCCCCGGGACCCTGAGTCCCCAGGCCCTCTCCCCCTTCACACCGTCACCAGGCAGCCGCGACTCCCATATCCCCAGGGAGTCCCTTGCACCGGACCTCGGGGTCTCCCAGCGTATAGAGAACACCTCTGGTTACTCTGGACGCTCTCGGAAGCAGCCTCCTCCAATAGCAGAGCCCAGAGCCGCCTTGACCACGGGGAGTCCCGCACTCTCCCGGGCTCTGTGAGATGGAGTGGGGGGTTTGCTCCTCTCAGAAAGGCATAAATCACCGACAACCCTCTGAACTGTTAGGTTATTTGTCAGATTTCCTGAGGCCAGCGTTTCAAATCCCTTCAAAAGGATCTCAATTCAGAGCAACAAACTCTCTTGATGAGAACATTAACCCAGTAACAGAGTCGTTATGACCCCAAGCCCACACATTCGCCAAGTCCTGGGCTCTACAACTTTGTAGGGAGAAGTGGGTACTGCAGATGCTGGAGATTAGAGTCAAGAGTGTGGTGCTGGGGTGCTGGAAAAGCACAGCAGGTCAGGCAGCATCTGAGGAGCAGGAGAATTGATGTTTCAGGTAAAGCCTTTCATCGATTCCTGAAATGTCAAATTCTCCTGCTCCTCGGATCTTGCCTGACCTGCTGTGCTTTCCAGCACCACACTCTCGACTCTGATCTCCAGCTGCGCCGCTGTGTAAGGTCACAGGGAACACCCCATCCCATCAACTGAATGCAGACATGGGGATGTCTGCAAAGTAGATTAAAGACACACAAGGAAGACTAAGACACCCCAGATGGGACGCATCTGCAGGACCCACTTTCTCCTCTACAGGTTTCTGTCTATTTTCAGAAATCTGGTGAATCCAGTCACCTTCCTACCGCGGTGTTTCCAGAGACAGCGCTTTGATTGATAATGCTTTTCTCTGCAGATCACCAAATTAAAAATCGACAGTAATCCTTTCGCTAAAGGATTCCGGGATTCCTCCCGCCTGACTGACATGGAGAGGTACTGTTTTCAGGAGTAAGGCTCGTTTTTCTCAGTTCCATCCGATTACAGTGCGAGTAGCGCGGGTGTTTACATTACAACCCTGAATAACTCGGGCTTATTCTCAGTTAACTTTTGGCGCATGTTTTACTCTTGTGAATGTCCGCTTGCTCATCTCTGGTTTCACCCCGACACGCTGAGGTCAGCTGGGGCCAAATCGGAAGCCGCCCTTGGAGTGTAAACTGGAAAAGGAGAGAAAGTGCTGGACATGCTGGGCAGAGGGAGATAGCTGCTAGGCACTTACAGCTCAGTCAGAACTCTGAGAGTGGGAGCAGAAGGTCAGATTGATGAAAACAACTGTACAGGCGTACACCCGCAGAAAAGGCTGTGGAAACTCTGCTTTCGGGAAGGTTGTGCTCAGATAATGATTAAAGCAGGGGAACTAAAGTCAGTGCGAAAGGCTTGAATTCACCAGCAGTTTGTCTGGCATATACATACAGCCTGGCAGCGTCTACAGCTGAGCTGCTGTATGACTGAAGCAATGCCTTTATCGCACATCATTACATTGTCGAAAGTAAGTTCAGCCCATACCTGGTGTCACACACACTGCCGACTGCATGTCATACATAATGTTCCCTCCGGTCAGAGAAAGCTCTGTCCATGCATCTGCAAGAAGGGATTGAACTTCAAAATCAGGAAGAGGTTGTTCAGTCCCTCAGAGGCTGATCTATCCCTTAAGCCCATTTACTGTCCTTATGGGGCCTACTGTCGCTTGCTTGCAGTGAGTCAGGCAGCGGGTAGCTGCCGGTTTGTGATCCTGACAAAACAATCATCCGCAGCGATTAGTAAACACAAGCTACAAAACATGCAAGGACTGCACAATCATGACCGTTTCTGTCTGCAAATAACTGCATGGCGTTTTAAAACATAGCGTCTCTTTGGCTGAGAGAATTAACAAGAAAGGTGTCGTTCATTTGCATTGCACATTTCGTCGTTTGTCTGTTAAACTGGAAAACAGTGAAGTTGGGAAAAATTGGGAATTTATTTTGGACATGTTCCATTTGGAATTCGGTTAGACTCCATGGCAGGAACGTACATCGGACTGCTCCCATCTCGCTGTCCTGTATACACTTCATAGAAAGTACCGAGGGTTGTTTCTAAGAAAGAGACGACTCCTTCCAAACACCCACCTTTAGCTCCCAGTCCTTAAATCCTTTGGTTTTTTTTGCCCTCTCCGGGCACTCAGTGTTTGATAGTTAGGAACTCTAAAAGAAACGTGAAATACTCGAAGCAGCATCACAGTGGGAGCTCCCGATCGATTTTATTATGGGACTGCAATGACTTGAGTTTCCAGTCCGGGACGTAGAGGTAGAATGTGAAGGAGACCCCATCAAAGCTACTCAGTCTCCCCCTCCCCCCCCCCCCACCGCCGTGATCTCCAGGTCACTAATACCTGAATGCACCATGCGGAAGCTGCGCCTCCACTTGGAGCAATTGTGTAACGACAGCTTTGTTCCAGTCTCCTTGTTATTGAACGCCGCCTGCCAAAAAAAAATTCGTGAGATTTTTGACACCGAAAAATATTCCATTTAAAAAAGTTTGCGATCAGATTGTTCCATATGCAGTAGTTGACGTTTACACAGCGCGCGCCTGTGCCTGTACTGTGTATAGTGTGTACTGTTTGCACACTGCGCCTGTGTCTATACTGTGTGTAGTGTCTGTAATGTGTGCACACTGCGCCCGTGTCTGTATTGTGTGCAGTGTCTGTAATGCGTGTACACTGCGCCTTTGTCCTGTGTCTATAATGTCTATACAGTGCCTATACTGTGTATACAGTGTATAAACTGTGTACTGTGTACACTTTGTGTGTCTGCTACCTAGCCCTGGGTACATGGTCCCCTTCCCATACACTGATGGGTGGCAATCTGCTTATTGCTCATTCTGAGCTGCTCACAGAACCGGGGAAGGGGAAGAACTTCAAATCTATACTCACCCCCACCTCCTAATAAATCTCTTGAGAGTTTTATTTAAGCGAAGGGACTGGGAGTTGAGCCTTGTAACTGACAGCCAGTGTGTAAAAGGCTCATTTGTCTGCAGACTGTTGAGGGACAGGATTGGATCTGATCGATGAGTCCTCCGAGTCGGCTGGAGATGTGATTAGTTTACAGGCAGTTACTGGGAGAAACAGCCGAATAATTCGATTCCCCCGTTTACTGATTGAATGCCGCCGCAGAGCGAGTCCCCCGATGATAAAACACTTTCAAGTTGTAAGGTGACAGCAACTGCACTTTAGCCGAGAGTCGGCAGCTCAGTGCCATCAAAAACAGCCTTCATGACCTGAACAAAGGCAGGACAACGAGCGCAAATCTTGTCAGAAAATGTAATATTAAGACTGGGTTGGACATGTCCTGCTGGAAGACTCCCCTGTCAGATTTCTCACATCTTGTTTTCGTTTCAGCAAAGCAATCAGATAGATAACACAAACGGCACTTGGCAAAACAGACACGGAATATTTTAACGACACTAATCTGAGTTCTAATCTGAGTAATTAGAGACTGTGTGTGTGTGGAGGGGGGTGTCGCTTAGCTGGGTTTGTCATGCACTGTAACGCGGACAGCGCGAGTTTAATTCCTGCACTGGCTGAAGTTACCAGGGAGAACTCTGCTCTCTGCTTCTCAACCTCTCCCCTTGCCTGGGGCATGATGACCCTCAAGTTAAACCACCACCGGGTCTTCTTCCTCTCTGATGAGAGAGTGCCCCTATGGTCTGGTAGGACTATGGCCACTTTACGTTTCAATTAGACTCTAGTTGTACCGAGATTCTCGATCACGGGAATAATTCAATTGGATTAAACTCTCGCTGGATTGACCGTATCCGAGCATTGAATTATTGATGCGGTCGATGCGAAATCGGGGCTAAGTGTATTGCCTTCTGAAAATATTTACACAACATTCTCCCGAGACAGTCACTGACCTGTCTGTGCCAACACCAAATAACTCGAGTGTGAAAGAGGAATAATTTCGATGTGAATACGGCATGTTTGCGCTGTTCTTATGTTTAAAACAAGACGAATATGGGCATGTGAAAGAAATCATTGTCAAATGGACAGCTGATTTCTCCTGAAAATTCCACTTTTCGACCCGGGGATCGAGGTCTGATGTTTGACCATGCTCGTGTCTCTGTTTCACGTGTTATGCTTCCAAAGGGATTCTTTTTCTGAGTCAGTTTTAAACATTGAGGTCTCTGGTCAGAACGTATAACGTGGAAAACCAAATGGTGATTCCTGTTCTCCACACTGTGAGGGTCTGGAATATTTGGATCTACTGCATGGAGATGTGGTAAAAATGAAACATTGGTGTCTGTTTCAGAATAAGAGCTTAAAACTGAAAAAAAAAGGGATGATGTGGAGGAGCCAGTGTTGGACTGGGATGGACAAAGTTAAAAGTCGCACAACACCAGGTTATAGTCCAACAGGTTTATTTAGAAGCACTAGATTTCAGAGCGCTACTCCTTCGTCAGGTTGCTAGTGGAGCGGGATTACATGACACAGAATTTATCATAAACGATCAAAGTGTCATACAACTTAAGCGAAGTATTGAAGAGACATGGATTGCTGTTAAGTCTTTATTCATTTAGAATGGGCATGCAGGTTTCGAGTGATTCCCAGAACTTCTTTCAAGTCACACGTTAGGTTTGTCATTAAGATAACGTTAAGGTTTTATATATAAAAAAAGTGACATCTCAGCTCAGACTATGCATTAAAGGTGTGAAGTTAGAGTGTGTCTGCATCCCATGAGTCAGACTGGTTATATTTTCAAAGTAGGAATTTGTGAAATGTCACGTGGACTGACTGCCTCCAGATTGTATGCTTTTTGAACAAAAAAAAGTATCTGCAAATACAAATCCGCAAATGTAACTCACCCCAAAGAGATTTCTAAAACACACTCTCAAATGTTAACTTCATTGAATTTGGAGAAAATCAAAGTTAGACTTCAGAGTGAATTGGCATTTGACAAAACAACACCAACAAGCAGGTGAGAAAACATTTTGAACTGTGATTTGAAATGTTTCACTTGAAAAGGTGGCAAAGCATATTCAATAGGCTTTTAGAAGGGAATTGCATTAATATTTGAAGGAGATGATACAACCCTGTCACAGGAAGGCAGAGCTGAATTGCCTTATCTGCTGCCTTCAATGACCCCATGAATTGCCGTCACAAGCTTTCAAATAGGAAACAATATATTTTCACCTGTCGTTTTTCAAGTCTTGAATTTTTGATTTATATTTGCTGATGAATTAATTTCTGGACTTAGTAAAAACATTCGTTTACTCTTTCAAAATTGACATTATAATTTCCTAGTCACTGATCTGTAAGTTAATCGTAAGTAGAATATTGTGATATTTGAGAAAAAGCTGACTTCAAAGTATGTGAAGAGCATAGTAATGATTTGGAGATGTTGGACTGGGGTGTACAAAGTTAAAAATCACACAACACCAAGTTATAGTCCAACAGGTTTAATTGGAAGCACACAAGATGCTCCGAAAGCTAGTGTGCGTCCAATTAAACCTGTTGGACTATAACCTGGCGTTGTGTGATTTTTAACTGTGAAGAGAGAAGTGACATTTAAAGTAAAATTAAAATACTGCACAGTTAGTGCAAAATGTAATGCAGTGAAAATAGGAAAGAGAATATTGAATAAATAATCAAAACAGTGGGACATAAACAGATATCCTTTTCAAACTGGTTGGAATATTTAGCTTAACGTTGCTAATTGACCATCCCTCAGTATAAATAAAGATAATTCTCTCTAGCTCATACAGCTTACGAGTGACAGAATCTCATCATGAAGTGAAAATCAATAAGGTAATAAAGTACTAGCCAGGTATTTATCTGACATCTACTGATACAGTATATCTACTGGGTTTCACACATTCACACTAACTCTTCTGTTCCACAGAGAAAGTGTGGAGAATTTAATCCAGAAACACACCTACGCTCGCTCACCAATCCGGACATATGGAGGAGAAGATGATGGTCTGGGAGATGAGAGCCAAGCCTCACAGACCAGAGGTAAAACAAAAGCTCTTCATATATATAGCACCTTTCACAACCTCAGGACATTCTAGAATACTTTGAGGTATAGTCAATGTTGGAATATAGGAAATGGAGCAGCAAATTCACACTCAGCAAGCTTTCACAAACAGCAATGTGATAATGAGCAGCTAATATTTTGTGATGTTGATTGAGGGAAACATATTGATTTCAGGTAACCAAGGTCTTCTTCAAAATAATGTCATGAGATATTTTACCTTGTTTTACTGTCATATTTGAGAGATGCTCCTCCAGCATTACAATATTCGTATAGTACTACACAGTCAAATGTTGTACTCAAGTCTCAGGAGCGGGGATTTCAATCCATGAACTGTTCAGAAATAAGACTGAGAATGACACAGAGTTTAAAAGCTATGTGAGGAACCCAAATATGGGTTTCTTTCTGAACAGTATTATTAAAGGTCTGTGCATTTTCTGAGAGCCATGATTTGGAGATGCCGGTGTTGGACTGGGGTGTACAAAGTTAAAAATCACATAACACCAGGTTATAGTCCAACAGGTTTAATTGGACTATATTAATCCAATCACCTGATGAAGGAGCAGTGCTCTGAAAGCTAGTGTGCTTCCAATTAAACCTGTTGGACTATAACCTGGTGTTGTGTGATTTTTAACTTTCCTAAGAGCAGTATTTCTCGAAAAATTGTAAACTAAAGATCCTGTTCTGGATTTCACTAGAGTTATTGTGCTTTCAATACATTAATGACATCATTAGAAATGGGAAAATTTCTACTCCAATGTGTTTTAAACCAAATCCTTCCATTTCCCAAACTAGTTTATTCTTGGACTTTTTCTGATGTGCTCTTCTAGGATTTAATGTAGAACTAAGCAGAGGGAAGAAACTTTAATTCATGAATGTAGCCAAGGGAGGTGAAATTGGTCCAACTGCATAAAATGAAGATGCATCAGCCACTTTCACACATGAAATTTTTTTTTCTCTGTTGACAGGTTACAAACTGCTTTTGCTACAACAGCTAAGGACCAATTTAAATCCAGTGTCAGTGATGAGTCCAAGCCTCAGCACAATACACAATGCAATATTTGATCGAATTTAATAACACCCGCGCAATCACCATAGAATACCTGGGAAAATTAACACAAATGCTAATCTAATGTAAAATTGTTCAAATTTAAACAGAAATTTATTAATAAATATTCTATTTGTCTCCAAATATTCTACAAGGGTCAGTTTTTATTATGCAACCATTTGAAAAAAAATACCTTTATTGTATTAATCAAAATAGTAGTCATCATTTTAAATTGCTGGAGTGGTATTCCTTCCAGAACTAGAACTGAGAGTCAATGAATACTGTTATTACAACCATCCCATTTCCCTTACCAACACGTGGCCAGGTTAGCTCAGCTAAGCACTCCCAGCATTTCTATGGCTTGGTCTTCACTTTAGGAATCAATTCAATATTCTAGTACTATGCTTAGGGAATGCGAGACTATCAGAAGTACTCTCTATTGGGCAAGCTGTTATACTGAGTTACTGTCCACTTATTCAGGTGGTGTTAGAAGTCCCATTGCATTCTTTGAGGAAGAGCAGGGTCAGTGGTCACATCGATGTTGAAAAGTAATTAATTGAAGCATTTTAGACTCCTGAGGATATAAAAGGTGTTTCTTTAAATATATGTTGTATAAATATATGAAAGCTGTTATATAAATGTTTTTTTATTTATTTAAGAGATTAGTGATAAGAGAGTATTGTGTCACCAACTTGCTGTAAATGTGATAATTGAGGCCAATATTAATTTGATTACTTAAAATGTAACTTCAGCTTCTTGAAGCAGCTTTAGTTCTTGAGAAGGTGACAGAATTATCATATTAATGACAAAAAAAACTGCAGCTGCTTTGATCTAAAGTAGACAGACAGGAGACTGGAAGAGCACAACAAGCCAGGCAGTGTCAGGAGGTGGAGAAGTCAAAGTTTGGGTGTGACCCTTCTTCAGGACTAGGGGTGGGTGGGAGGGGAAGGGTGGGGCGGTGGGGATAACTGAACACAAATAGAGGGTACGACCTGGTTAGTCGATGGGAGGAATGAATCCGGTTGATGGCTGGAAGGAAGTGTCAATGAGAGGAATGGAAAGGAAAGGGAGGGGCTGGGAAGGGAGTCAGGTGATGGGAAGGGAGATAATTTGAAATTGGAGAACTCAATGTTGAGTCGTCAGAGCTGTAGGCTGCCCAGGCAGAAGATGTGATGTTTGTTCCTCCAAATTGCAGTCTGATTCGCTGTGGCAATGGAGGAGACCAAGGATGGTCAGGTCGGAAAGGGAATTGGAAGGGGAGTTACAATGGGCGATAACTGGGAGGTCAGGTCGGTCCCTGCAGGCCCAGCTAAGATGCTCGGTAATGCTCCCTTAGTTTACGTTTGGTCTCCCCGGTGTAGAGCTGAAAATGTGTTGCTGGTTAAAGCACAGCAGGTCAGGCAGCATCCAAGGAACAGGAGGTTCGACGTTTCGGGCCAGAGCCCTTCATTCCTGATGAAGGGCTCTGGCCCAAAACGTCGAATCTCCTGTTCCTTGGATGCTGCCTGACCTGCTGTGCTTTAACCAGCAACACATTTTCAGCTCTGATCTCCAGCATCTGCAGACTTCACTTTTTACTCCCCAGTGTAGAGAAGACCATTTCCTGCAATTCCAGGGGGTGGCCTTGGGCACCTGGATGTGCCCCAGCTATGCCTGCATTTTTGTTGGTTATGTCGAACAGTCCCCCTTCAGTACCTACACAGGTACTGTGCCCCAATTCTTCCGCTGTTACGTCAATACTACTTTGGCACAGTATCCAGCACCAAGGCTGAACTGGAGCAGTTCATCAACTTCGCCCACAACGTCTACCCTGCCCTCAAATTCACTTGGTCCATCTCAGACACCACCCTCCCTTTTCTTGACATCTTCATTTCCATCTCCGGTTGCAGTCTCCAGACAGACATTTACTATAAATCCACAGACTCTCACGACTACCTGTACTACACCTCCTCCCATCCAGTATCCTGCAAAGACTCCATCTCATTCTCTCAATTCCTCTGACTCCACCACATCTGCTTGGATGAGGAGACATTCCACTCCCAAGCATCTCAGATGTCCACCTATTTTGAACAACATGTCTCCCCCCCGTCATCTGGACAGCCCTCCACTGCACCTTCTAAATCCCTCCTCCCTGTAAACACAATAAAGACCGGGTCCCTCTTGTCCTCACCTACCAGTCTCCACATCCAATGCATCATCCTTAAACACTTCTGCCAACTCCAGCTAGACCCCATCACCAAGGACATCCTCCCCTCCCCACCCCTCTCCGCCTTCCATAAGGACCATTCCCTTCGCCAGTCCTTGGTTCATGCCACCCTCCCTACCAATCCCCCCGAACCCCCAGGTACCTTCTCCTGCAACCAGAAAAGTTGCAAAATCTGTCGGTACAGAACCCCCCCCCTCATCCCCATCCAGGGTCCCATATATTCCTTCCAGGTGAGGCAGAGGTTGACCTGCCTCTCCTTCAACCTAGGTTACTGTATCCAGTATGGTCTTCTCTACATCAGCGAGACCAAGCACAAACTCAGGGAATAGTTCATCGAGCATCTCAAGTCAGGCCTGCAGGGGCCAACCTGACCTCCCAGTCACCGCCCATTTTAATTCCCTTTCTCCATTTCCGACATGACCATCCTCGGCCTCATCCATTGCCACAACGAATCAGACTGCACATTGGAGGAACAACAGCTCATCTTCCACCTGGGCATCCTGTGGCCTGGAGAACTCAACATTGAGTTCTCCAATTTCAAATAACTTCCCTTCCCATCACCCGGCTCCCTTCCCAGCCCCTCCCCTCCCTTACCAGCCCCTCCATTCCTCTCATCGATCCTTCCTTCTAGCTACCAACTGGATTCACTCCTCCCATTGACTAACCAGGGATCCTCTACCTGTGTTTACTTATCCCACCTCACCATCCTGCACCCCACCCTCTTTATCTGCAGCATCCCCTCCCCAACCCACCCCCCAGTCCTGAAGCAGGGTTACACCTGAAATGTTGACTTTTCCACCTCCTGATGCTGCCAGGCTTGCTGTGTTCTTCCAGCCTCCTACTTGTCTACACTGGTATTAACAAGGCAGAGAGTCTCAGTGTAAGGGCCAGAGGAAGCACTTGCAGCTAATATCTGCTAATCTATCACAGACTGGGAGGAAATCCAAACAGCGAGGAATTGGACTAAGTAGGCGACCATTTTAAGTATTATTTATAAACTTGAGTACTTACTGCTGTAGTAAACTGCATGATATATGTGATCATGAATTAATCAGTTGTTTCAATGCACTACAGTTCTTTTGAAATCCATAACATTGATCAACTTAGCTTTGTGCATGGAATAATGAGAGTTAAAGAGGAGTTATCTAAATTCACAACTGAAGCTCTTAAAAGCTGCAAGCAGAATTTACAAGCAGAAAATCATAACATGCAAGTATATTCAAATAAGTTATAATTGCAATACAGTTTATCCGTGCATGATTATAATTACATGACAATAATCTATTAAATAACTTAGATATTGGGACCTAGTTATGAATTGTGGAAGTACCTATTTGAGTCTGATACTTGCTGTTGAATGAGCAGAGCCAAACTAAACTACCTGTCCGACACTGCTCTCTGGTCTTGGAAAACAAAATCATCATAGGAGTGTTACCAGTACTTCATTCACAAGTTTCTCAATGCAGGATACATTTTAATGTTAACCAAACTGAATGTTCTAACATTAGAAGGTGTTAAAAATAGTTCATCAGTCCATGATTTGTAATTATGCTGCAGTTGGTGTGAGCTAGTATTAAACCATTTACTGTATATCACTATGTTGCTTACACAGCTAAAGCATTATACTCCAGACATTAGATTGGATGAAATGAAATATGGATAAATGACAACACTAATGCAGGAGTATATCCAACTCTATGTTGTTACATTTAAATAAACATTATATTGTTTCTAGACAATTAGAGTCATCACTATTAATATTAGTACAGAATCTGTACAATGAAGCAAAGTGATTATGTTAGGTCAAAGACCATGAAGAATTTCTATCCAATGATTAGTTCAGACATAAAAATGCTTTGTCTGATTATCTACATCAGGCTGCAGATCTCATCAAAAACCACAATCCTTTCATAAAGTATTTTAGGAATGCTTTTTATAAAAGCAATCTGCTCTCTAGAAATTAGCAAAGTCTTCTAATAGAATGAAAGCTCTTTCATTTGGATTTTGGTCATTTTAAATTTCAACACTCCAAAGGAATTAATTTAAAAAAACATTAAATTAGTAACTTCATTTTTTTAATTAAATGTCTGTGATCAGAAAACATGGTTACACACTCTTTTACAAATATATTGTGGTGAATGAAAGCTGATGTGGGGTAAGGGAGTGTTTTTGCTGATGTAGCAGCTGTTATGTGTGGATTCATTCAAGCCAGAAGTGATCGAGTGTGAATTAGGATATTTCCCTTTCTTGTCTAATTTGAAGAGTACATTTGAAGATGGAGAAAGAGTAGGCTATTCACCCTTCATATTGCTCCACCATTCAAAATTTCATGATTGATTTGATTGTAACCTCAAATTCATATTTCTATCTATGACTGATAGCTTTTTACCCCTTGCTTAACAATAATTATATATACCTCTGCCTTAAAAATATTCAGTAGCTTTACTGCCAACACGTTTTGAGGAAGCAAATTCTGATAACTCCCCATCCTCTCAGAACAAAAACATCACCTGAATGTGCTGAAACAGTGACTCTGAGTTCCAGCTTATCCATTAAGAGGAAAAATCCTCTCTACACCTACAGTGGCAAGACACCTAGACAACCTCTACATTTCAACTGTCATTATTCTTTGAGTTCTGAACTCTAGCAGATACAAGCTGAGCCTGTCCAACTTTTCCTCATCAGGCAGCGCCCCAACCGCACCCCCACCCCCAATTCCACACATTAGTCTTTTAAACCTTCTTTGTACTGATTCCAATGAATTTACATCCTCCCTTAGGTAAAGTCACCAATACCATACTTAAAACCCCAGATGCAGTGTCCCTGTATAACTGAAGCATAGCTTCCTAACTTTTGTATTCAATTTCCGTTATGATAAATGATGGCATTTTATTAGCTTTCCTAATTACATGTTGTACCTGAATATGAATATTTTGTAGTTAATGCATGAGGATATTAAAGGTCTGCAGTCTCTTGCTATTTAGATAACATGCTTTATTTTAACTCTTCCTATCAAAATGGACAATTTCCTATTTTCTTCCTGATTTGGAGATGCCAGTGTTGGACTGGGGTGTACAAAGTTTAAAATCACACAACACCAGGTTATAGTCCAACAGGTTTAATTGGAAGCACACTAGTTTTCGGAGTGACGGTCCTTCATCAGGTCTATTCATCACAATCACTTGATGTAGGAGTGTCGCTCTGAAAATTGGTGTGCTTCCAATTAAACCTGTTGGACTATAACCTGGTGTTGTGTGATTTTTAACTATTTTCTTCCAGTATACTTCATTCAACACATCTTGACCCACTCACTTAACCTATTTATATCTTGTAGTTGCCTCATTGTGCCTCCTCGTCACAGTTTATTTTCCTACCTATTTTTGTGTCATTGGCAATTTGGCAACAAGACCTTCCATCATCACATCTAAGTAATTTATATAATTTGTAACATAGTGAAGTTCTTGACACTGATCTCTTTGGTACACCAGTTTTACATCTTTCCAATCTGAAAAAAGACCAATTTATCCTCTTTTTATGAATTTTATGGTCATTCTTTGCATTATTTTATATTCTGTCCAATCTTCTGATCTGCCAACTATCTTTGCATTATTGTGTGCCATTTCCTTTAGTTTGATACTTCCGTAAACATTTCTATTTAACCATGGATGGTAGCTACGTCCCTTGGAAGTTTTTATTACTTATTGGAATGTGTCTATTATGTGTATTCTGAAATAGCCCCTTAATTGCCTGCCATGACATCTGTATTGATCGATCCTTTAAACAAATTTGCCAATTCACTTTAGCCAGCTCAGCTTTCATGCCTCATAATTCATCTCATTTAAATTTAGTATAATAATCTTGGACCCACTCCTCTCACCCTCAAAATGAATGTAAAATTCAACCCCATTATGGTCACTGCCACCAGTGGTGTCTTCACTGTAAGATTATGCATTAACCTATCTCATTGCATAATACCAGTTCTAATATAGTTTCTACCCCTAGCCCATGCCCATATCTTCCCAAGGTGTGATTGGGAATTTAGTGGGCATTAAAATATTATTGTTGTTCTGGCCTCGAGAAGGCACATGTCTGACAATTGGAGATAAGTTCTTCAATTTCTCTGGGCATTCCAGGCTACCAGTCTGACAATTGAGTTCTGGCACTATACTTGATGATTCCCAAGTGTCCTAGGTACATTTTCCCCAACATAACCAGTCACTCATCATGTGCTAGTATATCAGCAACAATGGTAAAATGTCTCCTGTGTTCTACATATAATCTCTTGGCCACATGTTGGGCCTTTTCTGCAGCGCGCTATAATCCTTTATTTCCAACAATAATAATGGCCGATGCTTCAGCTACAATCTTAAAAGCAGTAATCTTCCAGTAGCAGCACATTTGGTTCAATTTCACCAGATGTTCCTATTCTCTCATTTATCCTTGTCAAATCTGGCCAAGCCAATTATGACTTGCTGGTCACTGTGGATTCAACATGTGACTTAATTTCATGGATACAATCTATATCACAACTACACGATCTGCTGAGATGAGGAGGAACGTGATGGGCACCTGGAAGTACTCAGGGATGCCCCTACAAGAATGGGGTATGATGCTCAACTCATCAGCGCCACTTCCGACATGCCACAGCAAGAAATCGTAATGACCTCCTCAGGAGACAGACACGTGCTGCAACTGACAGGGTACCCTTCGTTGTTCAGTACTTCCCAGGAGCTGAAACATTACGCCATGTTCTTGGTGACCTGCAACACATTATCAATGAGGATGAGCACCTCGCCAAGACCTTCCCCACACCTCCACTACTTGCTTTTAAACAACCACCAAACCTCAAACAGATCATTGTTCGTAGCAAGCTGCCCGGCTTTCAGGACAATTCCACACAACCCTGTCACGGTAGACGCTGCAAGATGTGTCAGAGTGTGGACATAGATACCACCATTACGCGTAGAAACACCTCCCACCTTGTACATGGCAGTTAACTCATGTGACTCAGCCAACGTTGTCTATCTTATACGTTGCAGGCAAGGATGCCCTGAGGCATGGTACATTGGGGAAACTGAGCAAAGGCTATGATAACGGATGAATCGGCATCGAACAATCAACAGACAGGAGTGTTCCCTCCCAGTTGGGGAACACTTCAGTGGTCCAGGACATTCGACCTTGGACCTTCGGGTGACCATCCTCTAAGGCAGACTTCAGGATAGGCAGCAGCGAAAAGTGGCCGAGCAAAGGCTGATAGTTAAGTTCCGTACCAATACTCAGTGCCTCAACCAGGACCTTGGTTCATGTCACATTACAGGTGACCACCATTGCACCACACACACACACACACACACACACACACACACACACACACACACACACACACACACACACACACAGACTTAAGACACTCTACACTCACTACACACACATATACACTCTCACAATCACAACCTCACAAACTGCATGAATTCAGGTAAAACTCTGTTATCTCACTTTTTAGATTAGAATCAATCTAAACATCTAGACAGAGAACACAGGGGGCTAACACCTTCAACATATTATCTAGCTAACACCAATTGTTACAGCTAACCTGAGAATGCAACTTTTTAAAAAAGGTTTTGTGATTTACACATGAAAGAAGTGAAACTTTCATGGTATTCGAAAACATGAAAGACTCAACAGACAATCAAGGTATTTTTCAATGTATAATTTCAGTTCCATCACACTGTAAACTTTTGCTATAAATTCTGTGCCTTATAATTGTGTCCTCCACAACCACCTGATAAAGGAGCGTTGCTCCGAAAGCTAGTGTGCTTCCAATCAAACCTGTCGGACTACAACCTGGTGTTGTGTGATTTTTAACTTTGTACACCCCAGTCCAACACCGGCATCTTCAAATTATATCACAACTAGTAAGGCTATCACTATTGCAATAGTTAGTGCATTTGCCATTGTCTGCAGCTTACTCTTCATGTAGACTGTTTTGTAAACAAAACTCATGGGACAAAGTCAGATTCTTTGTGCTCTTGTTGGCATTTTTATAAGTTCCTGCTCATTGAGTTGAGAAACAAAAGGTGTGTGATTAGTTTCAATTTCAGTCTTATGATTCATCTCATATTCTCATAGGTTCAGGTAACTGTGAGGGCTTCCTTTCTATCAGAGCATATTATGTTTCTTGATGCAGAATAGACTGGTTAACAACATCCATCTGGCTGCTCCTGGAAGATTATTGCTCTTAAGCATTAGCTGCTATTATTGTTGGTAATAAAGGATTTTAGTGACTAAGACCTCTATAGAGAACAACATTTCTTTAACCTTGCCTAATGTGTTCCCTCGTTGAGGATTCCAGCACCATTCTTGTGTCTTCTTGAGGAATTGTCTGAAGGGCTATTCAATGATTTCTAAGTTATGCTAAAGTTTTGCCCACTGATTAACTGAGTCTCAAAAATCCTTGAAGACCCTGGGCTGACTTTGGAGTTGGGAATTATGTAATGGTTTCAGTTTCCTGAGGATCCACCATTATGTTTTAATAGTTAACTATGTATTCCAAAAGAAAACTGGATCCCTTGAAGATTGTCATTAAATGTGAGGCCTTCCTCTTGTAAACATTTTAATACTCCATGCAATCTCTGATCACGATCATCAATTGTTTCATCATGGATCAGGATTTCACTCATGTGCCGTATGGCTCTATGAACACCTTGAAAGATATTGACATGGGTGTTGGGACTATGCCTGAACACCATTCTACTGGTTTAGTGACAAGAAAAGTGACCCCCATTCTTGTCATCTCTGCAAGATGGTTCTCATCTTGTTTTGTTCAGAGATGCAGTATCTTCTTGCATATAAAGACAAAGATTCAGCATCTTCCGGTTGGTGCCATATTTATGTTTTTAACCTTGCTCATTTTTTGAATAAATTGGGATATATCTTTTCAAAGGCACTTAGTAGTTTCTGGTACTTAACATTTTCCTCTTTTGATTGAAATTAATTTACTACATGCTGTTTTACTGAAGAGAGAAAATTCTTGGTTATAAAGTATATAAAGGTTTTCTGCTATCTGTTGTTCCTTATGCTGCAGAGTTTCTTTACTCTTAAGTTCATTATCACTGGATCATTTGGCTGAACTTCTATCAGCTATAAGTTGGGTTTTGTCATAAGCAGGCACTTACTCCTGTGAAAGTCACAAGCTGCTTGTTGGAATAAATACGTGTTTGCCAAAATATTTGGTCTGGGTCATTGATTTCCTCAGGAAAACTTTGTATTTGCTTTCTACTGGAAATTTGACTACTTTCTTCATCTCTCTACAATAGTCTTGTGCATTTTGTGGCTGTGCCTCACTTAGGGCATTTTTTCTGAAAGTGATTTACTTTTCACAATTCAAGTATTCTACTTTTAAAAGTTGGGCCCTCTCTATTCCTGTAAGGTTTCTTCACTGCACAGTTTCTGGTGTTTGTTCTATTTGATAAGTCTTTTGTGGTTTTGTACCTTAAGATTCTGTAAATCTTCTATGCCAAGTTTAGCTTTGCCTCTTAGGATTGCTCTATTCCACTTCCAGAATTCTGCCATCTGGACAGCTTTCTCGAGAGTGAGGTATTCTTTCGACTGTAACTATCATGCGTTATCATAATGAATGGGGGAGCAAGCTCGAAGAGCCAAATAGGAGAAAGTGAGGACTGCAGATGCTGGAGATTAGAGTCGAGAGTGTGGAAAGGCACAGCAGGTCAGGCAGCATCCGCGAAGCAGGAGAATTGATATTTCGGGCAAAAGCCCTTCATCAGGAATCAGAAATTTCTGCTTTTTAAGCACCACACTCTTGAAAAGCCAAATGACCTATTCCTGCTCCTAATTTCTGTGTTTCTATCAGTAATACCATAACTGTCTCTTATGAATTCTGAGTTTAAGTCACCATCATCACATCTCCTCACTAGCTTGTAGAAATTACAAATGAGAAACAAGGATTCATCTGGGTACTGAACTCTTCTGTTAAAGCTTGCCCTTTCGAGAACTTTATGAATTCTGAGGTTCAAATAATTGTCAACTGTTTTCAATTCCTCCTTGATTTTGTTTAGTGTTTGATTTATCACTTAGAAAGCAATAACATCTCCTGGTTATAATTGCAAATTTCTTCAGTTTTTATGCATCTTTTGTCAAGTCTGAAATGCCTAATGCGTTTCCCATGTATTCTCCTGTGGTGAGTTTTATTGTGAGATTTGTAGGGTCTGCTGTTGCCAGCAATCAGCAAGTACAGGCAGCCCCCGCTACCTGAAAATAGAGCATTCCCACGAAACCTTTTGCAAGCCGAAAATGGCATAAAGCAAAGGCGTATGATTTACACGGGAAAAAGTATCGTTGATTTTCATAAACGTGAAAATCCTCTTTAGATTTGCGAAAACAGGTACTAATGTAGCTCTTTCGTAAAAGTGAAACGGCGTAAATCAAATGTTTGAAAAGTGGGGGATACCTCTATGTTTATCTTGTGATTTTCTGGCTCAAAAATAAGAAGTCTCGTTTTTTTTCTTGAAACTGTAAAATCTCATTTCTCTTAGTTGGCATCATTTGAAATAGTGCTGGTCACCCCATTACAATGTTACACGTATTGCTTCAAATCTAGTGTATTCTGGTACGGTTTAGGAGTTCCTCTTTCTGGGCTAGGTACAAGAGTCCTGTTAAATAAATAATTTGAAGATTATTGTACAAGAGCAACTATTTGAAGATTACATGAATATAACCTATGACTTGTAGAAAGTATTGGTGCACAGCTTTCTTGAACCACTGCAGTCCATCTGGATGTCAGTATACTCAGAAAGCAGTTAGGGAGGGAATTCCTGGATTCTGGTCCAGCAGCACTAAGACAACAGCAAAATATTTCTACGTCAGAATGGTGTGTGGATTGGAGGGGAACTTGCTGGTGCTGGTGTTCCCATTTATCTTAGATGGTAGAGATCGCAGGTTTGGAAGTTGCTGTCAGAAGAGTTTTGGTGAGTTACCACTGTGAATCTTATAGATGGTGCACACTGTGCATTGATGGTGGAGGGAGTGAATGTTGAAGGTTGTGGATGGGTGCTAATTAAGTTGGCTGCTTTGCACTGGATGGGATTAAGCTTCTTAAGTATTGTTGAAGCTGCAGTCATCCAGGCAAGTGGAAAGTATTCCAAGACATTCTTGACTTTTGCATTCTTGATGGAAGAAAGGCTTTGGGCAGTCAAGAGATGTGATACTCACTACAGAATTCCTAGCCCATGACATCCTCTTGTAGCCACAGTACCTATATGTCTACTCCAGTTTAGTTTCTGGTCAATGGTTGGGGAATCAGTGATATTGATATCATTGAATATACCAGTTAGATTGTTATATTCTCGCTTGTTGGAGATGGTAATTACCTGGAACCTGTATGAAGTGAATGTTAATTGCCACTTACCAGCCTCAGCATAATATTGTCCAGGTCTTGCTGTTTGAGGAGTCATGAATGGTGGTGAACATCTTGCAATTATCAGCAAATAGGCTCACTTCTGACTTTATAATGAAGGGTAGATCATTGATAGTGGAGATTGAAATCTCTGAAAAGAATGCATTTTTTTACTTGTTACCTTCAGTGCCTTTTCCCTATGATCTTCAACCTGGAGCAGGACTGATTCATCAACTGAGGGATGAAGTTAGAGGTAGTCAGCAAGAGATTTCCTGGCCCATATTTGACCTAATGCCATGAGACTTCATGTGCTATAGATTCAATATTCAGGACTCCTGGAGTGACACACTCCTGACCTTTGCTGGGTCTCTCCATATCTGTCAAAGTCTGGTGATGGTGTTGTCTGGGGTATTATGTATCAATTATGATTTGGTATTTCTCAGTTGAGCTGTTTTTTTTGACTTGTCTATGGAACAAACAACTCTCCCAATTTTAGCACAAGCCTGCAGAGGATTTTGCAGGGTTGAAAGAGCTGGGTGTGTAATTTTTATTTCCAGTACCTAAGCCGATGTCGGGTGATCCATCCAGTTATATTATTTTAAGTTTATCATAACAGTTTCCAACTTGACACAGTGGCTTGGTAAACCATTTCAGAGGCCAGTTAAGAATTGAACATTAAAAGTCTTCAAATTGTTGATTAAACTCTTCTAACAATTAGTATATAATTATTAATTCATAAGAATTCTGTGTGGTAAATGCCCTCTTGCATAAAAACCTTGTCATTCAAGGGTCTAAATATATTGCAAAATTATTATATTTCTGTTCTGAATGACTCACTACTTTACCTTAATAACATGTTCCACTGCCTTACCGTTCTATGTTTTTTTTTGGCAGGATCAGCATTTACAACTTCAGATAATTTAACCCTCAGCACCTGGGTGGCATCCTCCTCCAACTTCTCGGGTTTCCAGCACCCTCAGTCCCTCACTGCAATTTCTACAAGCACGGCCTCATTAGCTGCACCCATTCCCCACCCTATCCAGGGCTCACTCCCGCCATATAGCCGCATTGGAATGCCTCTGACACCGTCAGCCATTGCAAGCTCTATGCAAGGAAGTGGGCCAACGTTTCCTACGTTTCACATGCCCAGGTATCACCACTATTTCCAGCAAGGGCCATATGCTGCTATCCAGGGACTGCGACACTCCTCAGCTGTAATGACTCACTTTGTATGATTGACTCAATAATGGTGCATTTTCACACAAAGGAAGCTGGCACTTGTGAAGGATGCACAGAAGCCGTACAACGAAAACATAGAGGCACAGATGAAGCAACAGCTCCTGCAGGGCAATGCCAAACAAACTATATGTTTCTGAGGGCATTGTGGTAACTGGACTATCCCAGGGTGCATTGCAACAAAATTTGACTACAACCTCCAGAGTGCATTGCAGCAACTGGACTACAATTCCCATGCTACACTGTTACCATTTGAGCCTCAGCAGCTGAAATGTATTACAATCCCATGGTGAAGAAGGCCATTTGACCAGGATACAGGTCCTAGGAGAAAGTGAGGACTGCAGATGCTGGAGATCAGAGCTTAAAAATGTGTTGCTGGAAAAGCGCAGTAGGTCAGGCAGCATCAAAGGATCAGAAGATTCGATGTTTCGGGCATAAGCCCTTCTTCAGTTCTCCTGTTCCTTTGATGCTGCCTGACCTGCTGTGCTTTTCCAGGATACAGGTCCTGCCTATCACCATCTCTGGGTTTAAGTCCCACCTGTCCCAGAGATGTATCACGACATGTATGAACAGGTTGATTAAAATAACTACAGCTTTCCCCCTCCCAACTGCTCCCACTGCAATTCCTAAGGTCACTAGGAATAAAGTGCAAATAAAATGCTGGCTTGTGTGCACTAAATCAGATTGATTTGCTGGATAAGAGCTGCATCAATCCTCAGTGATCCAGGACAGCAATAGCTCCAGTCTTTGCAGGACATTCCTGCACCAGTGACAGCATTCTGTGCGTAGTGTCCTAGTGAATCAACTTGCCACCTGCACTGTAAGCTCCTGCAGCTGACAAACTGAAGCCTTACTGAGGGTCAGAGCATGCAGTCACATCTCAGAAACACCATTTTAGGAACCCAGTAGAAACCTCACTGTCTGTCAGCAGCTTGCTGCATTCATCATTCAATATCATAACATTTTTGTGAGCATGTTCACTCTTATGTTTTTTTAAAAAAAATCCATGCTGTGTTTTTTCCTCATGTATCGGATTATATTCAAACAAAATCTTGGAGTTTCATCTACTCAGAATTGTTTTCTAAAAGTGCAATATATTTATTTCTGCAGGAACTGATATATCAATGTAATGAAATATTTGAAACCTAAGATTAAAGTTCAGTATTTGTAAATGGCAATGTCTATACAGTTGCGAAATGGACTTCCATCTCACGCTGTGTGTGTGTGTGTGTGTTATTATTGTCAGGGCTAATCACTGGGACACTGTTTTACACCAAAATAAAAACACAGATTTGCAGCTGTCATATTCAAGGCTGTGAGAGTTTTCCATTTTGCCAGCTACAACAAGAAGCCAGAGTTGGTTTTACCAACTTACTGATGTACATTTCCCATGAGGTTTCTCAGAGCTAGAGAAAGAAGCATTGCAAAGACTGAAAGGATGGATGGGGATGCGGGTAGTTATATATTTCAGGTACTTTTGGAGCATGCCTCATTAGTTCAAGCTAGGATGCATTTAGGAGCCAACCAGGAGAAATGTTCCAGTGGATAACTCCAGTCCACTTCTGATGTAATTGTTTGCAAATTGAATGAAAAACACTCAGCACTAATTGGAAGATTGAATTAAGTGGAAGACCATTCAGACCCTTGAGCTTATTCTGCCATTTGGTTTGATTCAGGATGTTCTGTGACATGGCCCTATCTAGCTGCTTTGATTCCATAAGCCATAGTACTCTATTACCCTTAAGTCTTTCAATTCCCTGATAAAGCAAAACTATCACTCGAAAATCACCCTACCATGAGCTAGCACTCCACAATCTTTTTATATGTTAACATCCCCCTGTGCTGGAGAGCAAGACTTGGGCATTCCCCAGCTCATGGGGCATCCTACAGAGTAGAGAAGGGGTAGTGATATCCTAAGTGTTCCTTTTAAAACTGTCTGGTCTTCCAGGCCCTGGCTGCACATAGCAGCTCTCCTGTTTCTCATGGCTGGTGCAATGCTCCAGCAGAATGAGTCACACAGTTGTGAGTCCACATCTCTCCAAGCTTCAGTCATCCTGGTTAAAATTCCCAGAATCAGGGTGCTAAGCCACCCTCCAAGTTTTGCATCCTGGAATTCCTGTGCATGCTTGAATTCTGCACAGTCAGCCTGTCCATATGTCAGCTTGTTTTTGATTTTTGACTATGTAGGCTTCATTACAGCCACCTTCTCATTGATTAGAAATATGGTGAACTAACTTGCTACGTAGATCAAATTCCAGGTTTGGATAAGGATGAGAAGGGTGTGGGAACTAATAAAGGGATAAGAGTGTGAGTTAGAGAGAAGAAGGGTGTGGGAGGGTAGGAAAGGGGCTAGGGAGAGTTCTGCCAACAATGAGGTGTGATTGCTGCTTGTTTAATGATCCTGTTGGATCACTTGACAGAGAAATTCCTGCTGGAATTGTACTCATCAGTATTGAAGGGTGAAAATCTCTCAACTAACACTATCAAGACTTTAACATTCCTTGCATTTAGATTTATAAATAACTCATTCTGGATACTATAACATAAAGTTGCTCAAATAAAGCGTGTCATCCTGGGGTTGCAATCCCTATAGGATCCTCTTGGAAATTTCAGGCATTATGAAACAACAAACCTCCCCCATTACTGGGGATATTACAAGCTTGGTTAAAGAGGTAGAGTTTAAGGAGCGTCATAAAGGAGGAGAGAGAAAGAGATAGAGCTTTAAGGAGAGATTTCCAGAACTTGGGATCCAGTTAGCTGATGCCGCAGCCACCACTGTTGGAATGATCAAATCAGGAATGCTTAAAATGCCAGAATATCACTTGGGCACTCATGAGGGCAGGAAGATTGCTGGGCTAAAGGTGACTGATAAAGTTGGGTGAGATTATTCAGGGATTTTCAAACAAGGCTGAGCAGTTTAAAATTGGACTGTTACTTAACTGAGAGCCAGTGTAGATTACAGAGCACAGGGACACTGGTTGAACAGGGCTTGTTATGAATTAGGAGGATGATAGCACAGTTTTGAACAACCTCAAATGTATGTAGAGATCACTAGGAATAGTCAAATCTAGAGGTAGTGAAGGAATAAATGAAGATTTCACAACAGATGGACTGAGACAGTTGTGAAACCAAGTAATGTTACAAATATACAGTTGCAATTATGACACTGGTATATAGTTGGAAGCTCATCTTGTGGTGGTCAACTACATATTAAAATTGCAAAGAGACAGCATGAATTTCAGATTGTTGCCAGGAGAGGAATACAATACTCTATATTTAATTTGAGGACATTGTGCTCGTCCGGTATTGAATGCTTGGTGAGCAATCTGATAATTCAACAGCTTGGAAGAGTCAACGGGGGTGCTGGTGAGGTGGAGCTGGGGAAATGTGAAACCAGCACTGCCTTTAGATGATGTAACAAAAACCATACTACCTACATATAACACAAAACATACAGATGAGAAACAGAAATCGGTCAATGATACATCCTGAGGAGACTCCAGAGGTCACAGTGCAGAAAAAACGAAGAGAATCCATTGATGGAGATCCTCTGGCTTTGATTAGAAAGATAAGAATGGAACCAGGTGAGTGCAGTCCAACTGGGTAACAGTGAATAGGCAGTGGAGGAGCATGCTCTGGCCAACCATGTCAAAAACTGCAGACAGGTTGAGAAAACTGAAAAGTGATAGTTTACTGTAGTTACAGTCACATAGGATGCGATTTGTGACTTTGATAAGAGAAGCTTCAGGCCTGTGGCAGAGATAGACAGTGAAGGAATTCAGACATAGAGTTCTAGGAAAAATAGGCCTGCATCTGGGAGGCAACAACACATTCACAAACAAATTTTTCTCGTTAGACTTTAATTACTTTGATTCAAAAGAAATCATATCCAAACTTAATGTAACCTTTACAACTGCAATCCAGGCATAAACTTATCAGTACAACAGTTGGTCTTCAGAAGTTACAGATAAGTCAAAATTTTAAATGGATGTTTTTTCTTCTCGATGTGGAATGTTGGTGTGATCTCTGGTGATTAGAGTCACATTCCAGTTCCACATGCAAATACTTGCTATTACTGTGAAATATGCTGGGTAAATCCCAGCTCCAGTTAACTGCACATTCCCATTGACCTGCGCTTCTCCCACTCTCAGCTTCACTAAAACAACTGAATGGAATTTGGTTTGCAAAAGTTTTGTACAATTAGTCTATAATAATGATACTGACCAATCTATATAATCTATTGTTATGATCTCAGCTGATGGTATTACTGGATAAATCAGATCACAGCCTGAAATCTGACTTGATAGATCATACTTGCTTTTCAAAATTTAATAAGGCATTCTTTTATTGAAACACAAATACACCATGATGCAGATTTGGTTAAAATAGTAAAACAGAAATGTAATCAGCAAGAGACAAAATAAAAAAAAACTACCTACATATAACACAAAACGAAATACTTCCAAAACATTGTAAAAATAAAATATTCAAATCTATCCCAACAACATCCCACTACAATACTCAAACACCAGAGAGATATTCATTCCCTGTCTCACTTGTAGACTTGGCATAACTGTTGCTTTCAATTCCCAGTCTTGAGAGTTTGATAGCCTCTTCCTTGAGTGTTCACACAACTGAGATTAGACTTTCGTAGCTTCAAATAACCTCTTTAGGGTCATTTTCGGTCTGGGCTTTGAACTAAAACCCTTGTACCGAAGTAAGTTATTTCCTAATTATTCTAAACTAATTACTTTCTCTCGACGATACTGTTTTATACATGTAACTTCTGCCTTGGATTGATGGAAATCTTTCTAAGCTATGGGGTTTTCCCTTAAACAAAGAAAATCAATTCTGTGCCCTTCTAAATGAAACCAATCTAATGCTCTTCAATGTTTGCTCTGTCAGTTCATAAAACACTTCCATTACTAACAGAATTTCATGAATACCCACCGGAGGAACTCTCTCTCATACAGAAATTAAGCATGGCTGCAGAAATGCTGACAAGCTAATCATCAAACCCCTTTCAAAATTCTCAAATAAGTGATGTTAAAACATATTTAACTTACACACCTTTCATCATGATATGTAAATACAGAATCCTGATTGATTGCAATAAGATTAGTCAGATACAGTGAGAATATGTGTTTTACAAAAATATGAAAAATTTAAAAAGGAAGCCTTTTGCTTTGTACCTGAGTTGTGATTGATTGTACTCTACGCAGTGGAATTCATCAATGGGTTGGGATCACACCGATTAGTTCTTCTTTAAAGGTTTTGGAAGTAAAAATATCAACAAAACCCCAAAAGAAAAATGGAGAGGTGGTCCTGTGGAAAAATATTATTTGTGCTTGACTCCAAGAAAAGAAAAAACCTGAATTTATTCACTAGCTGTACCTCCAGTTGGTGAATGTTACAGAGCAAAGATAACTTTTTATGGGAAAAGCCAGAAAGTTACTTCAATCCAGAGGTGGTGGGTAAGGGCTATGTAATTGGAAATGTAGGCAAACTGGTAGGTGGTTAGGTAGGTTGGGAGATGAATGGAGAGGGAGGTCAATAGCCAGGTTGTTAGGTAAGTAAGCAGATAAGTAGGTGAGAAATTGGTTAGGTAGGTAGGTAGGTAGGCAAGGAGATACATACAGGAGAGGGTAAGTATGTGGATGAGTGTATAGGTGTTAAAATGTGTTGATGAGTAAGTGACAAGATGGACAGGTAGATAGTTGGTGGGTAGAAATGTGGACAGGTGGGCAAGTAAGTTGGAAGGTGCTTAGGTAGATAGATAGGTGTTTTCTGAATACAAATTGTTCCTCATATTGCAATCATTAGTAATGGATTCCAAATTATTCTGGTGTAAAGCTACTGTTCAGAATGTAACTGAGGTGATAAAACCTTCAAGCTCATCCCGAGTTTAACTTTTTTTTGTAAATATATTTATTAGCAAATTTTTTTAACCTTACAAAAATATAATATTATTGAAAAAAGCAATCAATAACAAATATCAGGATAATAAAAAGAAAAAAAACACAAATTACAATACAACTACTATCTACTAACTACTAACCTACCCTATAATACAAAGCAAATCCTAACATTGTGCAAAGCAACACCAAAAAAAGAAAGAAAAGAAAGAAAATAAAAAATAAAAAAACCCCACAAAATACAGAGCAGCTATGCTCAGCGCAAAGCTCCCAAACAAAGGAATAGGAGCACTGTATATATACCCGTATTAACTCCTGCAGGGCCCAGGGCTTGTCAAACCTAACCATCCTGGTTCAACAAACACCCCAGTTAAGATAACTGACAAATCTATATCCAAATAACACAAGTAGGGCTGCCATGTCTTATCAAGTTAAAAATCACACAATACCAGGTTATAGTCCAAAAGGGTTTTGTGATTTACACATGAAAAAAGTGAAACTATCACTGTATTCTAACAGATGAAAGGCTTAACAGACAATCAATTTTTCAATGTATAATTTCAGTTACATCATACTGCAAATTTTTGCTATAAATTCTGTGTTACGATCCAGCCCTCCACAATCACCTGATGAAGGAGCGTCGCTCCGAAAGCTAGTGTGCTTCCAATTAAACTTGTTGGACTATAACCTGGTGTTGTGTGATTTTTAACTTTGTACACCCCAGTCCAACACTGGCATTTCCAAATCATGTCTTATAAAAATGGTCTGTTGTGTGGTGCACCATGTTTGTAAAAAAATCCAAGGGAATGTGCTCCATAATTAATTTCTGCCATCCCAGCAAGCCCGACGGGTTCTCAGACACCCAATTCAGCAGAATATTCTTCCATGCACAGTGTGCAAGAATATTAAATAGTTTCTTCCCATGCCCATCTAAAGATGGTAAATTTGGAAGACCTAAGAGGAGAGATATCGGGTCTATTTTAACTTCAGTCCTCAATACCCTCCCTATCTCTCCCGCCACAGCGCTCCAGTAAACACAGAGCCTGTGGCATGTCCAGAAGCAATGGGTAAGAGTACCTACACTTATTTTACATTTGGGGCACACTGGAGATGCCCCATTGTTAAACTTCGCCAGACGGTCTGGTGCTAGATGAACCCTGTGCAGAAATTTTAACTGCGTAGCGCATGTCCTATTACAGATTGAGATCTTTTGAGTATTCTCCCATATGTTGTCCCATGTTATAGAAGAGATCTCCACTCCCAGCTCTTGCTCCCAGACCTCACATATCCGGTTAATATCCAGCCAGGCCCTGGCACCAAGTAGGTGATAGAGGGCACTAACCGAGAGGGTGCTTGTGGAACGTAGCAACAACCTCTCTGTATCAGGCTTATAGCGCTTAGTGAGAAATGTAGTCTTCTTCTGGATGAAATCCCTAACCTGAGAAAAATGGAAAAGATCTCTGCTGGGTAACCCGTATTTGTTGCTCGATTGCTCAAAAGACATCATAACCTCTCCATCAAGCAAGTCTCCCAAACTAGAAACTCCTCTCACTGCCCATAGTTTGAACCTTGAGTCCATCATCCCTGGTTGGAACCCTGGCATGCCAACTATAGGTGTAAGTGGTGAAGTCTTGGATAAATAACCCTCACTCTGATGCATCGCCCTCCATGCCCTGACTGTACTAATGACAATGGGGTTCTGGCAATAGTCCATAACTGTCCTCATCTTATCCATGAACAACAGGTTAATAAGAGGGCACTTTGCCTGGGAGGCCGCAATATCCAGACATATTGAGTTTAGACGGTTACCTACCCAATCATAGACAAAGGACAGCAGGGAACCCAATTGATACCTCCTGATGTCTGGGAACCCAACTCCTCCCCCTCCTTGAGGCAGCTGCAATTTAGTAAGTTTGATGAGGGGCCGCCCACGATGCCAGACAAAGGAACCAAACCATCCCATAAGCTTCCGCAGTGTTGACCTGGGAAAATTATAGGGAGCATGCGCATGGGATAAAGCAAATGAGGAAGAACATTCATCTTAATGAGAGATATTCAGCTCAGCCATGAAATTGGAAAAGCCTCCCATTTCTGGAGATCTCGCCTAATATTGCCGAGCAAGTCAGCAAAGTTAGTCTGAAATAACTGATCAAACTTGGGAGTAATAAAAATGCCTAGGTATCGGAACCCTGCCTGTGACTACTTAAAGGGAACTTAGGGCCACCTTCAACTTCTGGCACATCCTTAAGGTTCCCCAAAGGCATAGTCTCATAAAAGGCATAACATTTTGCAAAGTTAACCTTTTATCTTGAAATAGCCCCAAATGAATTGATACATTGTATCAAATGGGGTAAGTAGGTCATCTGGTTTGATAAAAACAGCAGGACATCATCCGCATACAGTGTAATCTGTGTGCCCTCAATCCCACTTCCGGAGCGGTTATGTGGACGTTCTGATGAATGGCCTCTGCCAGCAGCTCTATCACCAACGTAAACAACAATGGTGGGGGATGGGGGGCAGCCTTGCCAACTACCCCTACCAATCCTAAAATTCCCAGACTTCACCCCATTGGTGATGACCATGGCCAGAGGGTCGCGATATAAAACCTCCACCCACCTAGCAAAGATCTCACCCAACCCAAACTGTTCTAAGACATAAAGATATGGCCATTCCACCCAGTCAAATGCTTTCTCTGCATCTAAGGAAATCACCAACCCCTGAATCGATCGTTGCTGACAAGCTTGGACTATATTCAGCAACCTTCTAATATTATTAGAGGACCTATGGCACCTTATAAAGCCTGTCTGGTCCTCTTTAATAATATGGGGCAATACCTTTTCCAATCTCAGCGCCAGGATCTTGGACAGAATCTTGAAATCTGAATTTAATAGAGGAATGGGCCTGTATGAGGCACAATCCTCAGGAACCCTCCCCTTCTTAAGAATTAGGGAAATATTAGCTTCTCTCAAAGATGGTGGTAGGCATTCATGCATATAGGAGTGATTGTACATCTCCAACATTGGCCCTGACAGAATCCCTATAAACTCCTTATAAAACTCACCTGGAAGACCATCAGGGCCAGGCACTTTCCCACTCTGAAGTTGCCTAGCTGCCTCCTGTATTTCCTGAACCGTCAATGTAGCATTAAGGAGAGAGGATTGTTCCAAGGTTACCCTTGGGAGGTCCAGGTTCTTAAAAAAGGCCTCCATTTTAGCCTTCCTGTCCTCGCAACCTTCAGACTGATATAATTCAGTGTGAAAGCTCTGGAAAGCCTCGCTAATCTTTTTAGCATCGTATGTAAGGACCCCGGTGCTGTCTCTGATTGCAGTAATGGATTGGGGAGCACACTTTTTCCTAGTCAGAGACGCTAAATACTTCCCTGGCCTATCCCCATATTTGAACAGCCTTTGTCTAGCAAAAGCAAGTTCTTTCTTTGCATTTTGTGTCAGTATTGAATTCACGGCAGCCCGGAGGGCTGTGATCTGCTGTAGCTTAGTCATTGAAGGCCGTACAAAATGTGTCGCCTCGGCGGCTTTCAACCACGTCTCAAGTAGACGCTGCTGTTCCTCCTTCTGTAGTTTCCGGCTAGCTGGATCGGAAATAGCTAATCCCCTAGCAATGGCCTGAGCAGTCTCCCATAACATAGATGGACTACTAGCTGTGCTTGAGTTGATAGTCAAGAATTCCTGAAACTCCTTCAAAAAGTATTCCACAAATTTGGAATCTTTAAAAAGAAAAGGACCCAAATGCCAGAGCTGCAAACCTAGCCCATCACTCTTGGCCTGAGCCTCCAAATATACTGCCGCGTGATCAGAGATCCTGCAGCACCCAGATCTGAGAGGATGAGGACTCTATCGCAGCTTCCGAGGCCTTAGCTCGACCCTCCACCTCCTCCAGCCTCTCCCCAAGGCCCTGGATCTCCGGCTTTATGGGCACGAATCTTTCCACGATTTCCTCAATCGCAGCCCCAACCTTCAAGGTAAGTCTCTCCATTGCCGCAGCCAATTCCTGTGAGTCTGTCAGGTCTCTGATGGGGGCGGGCGGGAGTTCAGGTGAGGCTGCTGCTGCTGTCTCTGGTGTTGTAGGTACTGCAGGGGTGTGTCCTCCCCGCTGCTGTTTGCTTGCTCCTTTTCCCTTTGGCATTCTTCCCACTCCCAAATATTAACAAATATGTGTTCTGTAAGCTTTTAAACTAATAATTCAACCACATAAGTTGGCCAGGGATGGCAAAAAAACACCAGTATGCCTTGGCTGTTATGCAGAGCTGTCCACAGCAGTTCTACAGAATCGCCGCCATCTTGCTGAATCTCGAGTTTATCTTAACAGAAACCCTATTACAGTAGGTATACAGAGAGTTAGTAAGTGTACATCAAGTGTACAGAGAGTATCGATGGTACAGGAGCACATAGAACGTGCAAATATATACTGAGTAAAGAAGTGTATACTGGGTAGATGAGATATCTGAATGTATCCGGATGTAGTGTGCAAGTGTGCACTAAGTATATAGTGAATATACATGGGTACGCAGGGAACACAAAGGGTATACAAATATACACTGGATATACATAGAGTATATGAGTGTATGCCAGTGTACAAAAAGTGTGTGAATGTATACTAGCAATAAAATGATCATATGAGGCTGTACAGGGAACACAAAGAGCAGTATATATTGAGTGAAAAAAATGTACAAGTGTATACTGTGTGTACAGAAAGCAATTGAGTGTGTCGTGTATGCAGAGTTTACAAGTACATACAGGTGTACCAGAAGTGTATGAGTGTACAAGTATACTAAGTATATGGAGAGTTAATGACTGTACATCATGGTTATTGAAGGTTTGGAATGCATACTGTGTGTGCAAAGAGTTTACAAGTGTGTGTACTTAGCATAAACAAAGTGTGTACCACACATGAAGAATGTATGAAGAAGGTAAACAGGGTATCGGGTTTGGTTGGAGGTTCCGTTGAGGCCAAGAAGGTTGATTGAGAATGTGCAGAATAATTTGTTTTGCAAGTTGGGCTGCATATTAGGCAGTTAAATTGGTTGCTCCAGGCTGCTCATAACTTACAATTGTGAAAGTTGGAACTGCCTGCTCGGCTTTGCTTTCTTTTCACAGAGCATGCAAACTGTTTCTGAGCAGTAAATCAGCAGTGAACATCGGGCTCCATGACCCTCCATCTTGAGACCAGCTTTCACATTTATCTTGTGTTCTTTCCTTTTGCCTTTCTCCTGCTCCATAATTTACATAATCCCTGCACTTGTCAAGCACTTTGATTTAATCTGTGAAGTCCAGCTTTAGCAAACTTTGTCCAGATTCCTTGCAATCCATCCAGGTTTTAGGAAGAGAATTGAAAAGATTTGTTAAAGATTTAAGTTGAAATGTTTATGCTGGCTCTTAATCGGATAAATATCTGCCAAATTGTGGCTCCATGCGTTCAGGGATGAGAACAGACTGTTTGCATAAAATTTGAGATTTGTAGTAGCTGGTTTCTTGAGTGTTATTGTTCAGCTTTTTGTATATCCAATCAGAAATTCAGGAGAAGTTTCTTTTTCCAGAGTTTGGTGAAAATGTGGAACTTGTTACCATGGGCAATGACCTAGAGCGATGGTATTGATATATTTGAGGGGAAGGTTGGGGAGAGGGAATAGAAGGATGTGATGATAGGGTGAGATAAAGTAAGGTGGGCTGAAGGTTGAGTGAAATATTAATATCATTGGAGACAAGATGGGCTGAATGGCCTGTACAATTACCTTTGGTCTCACTTTTAACCCATAATATGAGATGGGATTTTTAATTTCAGTCAAAATACACACTGTTTCACTGCTTTCATCTCATGTACTTCTAGTTTCCTTTTAAAATTATCTAAACTATTTACCTCAATGACTTCTTGTGGTAGTGAGTTCCACAGTCTGACCATTCTCTGTGTAAATGTATTGTTTTCCTAATGGATTTATTCACAAATATTTGATATTTATGACTGCTGACTTTAAATGTTCCCACAAATCAAAACATTTTCTTCACGTCAACCTATCCAATCCATTTTTAATTTTAAGGACTTCTCTCAGCACCACTGCCTCTCGTGCTTATGTCATTCTCAACACTCAACACTGGAGTTCCCCCCCACCCCCACCCCCACCCCCACAGGGGTGCGTACTCAGCCCTCTACTATACTCACTATACCTATGACTGTGTCACCAAATACCAGACTAATGCCATTTACAAGTTCACTGATGACATCACTATAGTCGGTCAAATCTCAGATGACATCGAAACAGACTACTGACAGGAGGTGGAAGACCTGGAAAAATGGTCACTGAGAACTATCTAGCTCTCACTGCCGGCAAAACCAAGGAACTCATTATTGACTTGCAGCTGAATGTTACTCATGCCCCCTACACATTTACAGCACAGAGATGGAACAAGTGGAGAATGTCAAGTTCATGGGAGTGATCATCCACAACAAGCTTTCTTGGACTCTTCATGTGGACACACTGGTTACAAAGGCCCAACAACATCTCCCTTCCTCAGGCAGCTGAGAAAATTTGGCATGACCGCGAATACTCTTGCCAACTTTTATAGGTGCGCCATCAAAAGCATTCTGTTTGGAAGTATCACTACCTGATATAGCGACTGTACCATTCAAGATCGGAGACGGTTACAGAGAGTGGTGAACTCGGCCTAGACAATCACAAAGGCCAACCTCCCATCTATAGAATCAATCTACCAGGCCCACTACCAAGGAAAGGCTGCCAGCATTCTCAAAGATCCATCCCACGCTGGCAATGTTTTTCTACAACCTCTACCATTGGGGAGAAGGTACAGAAGCTTGAACAGACAGACTAGCTGGTTTTGTAACAGTTTCTGCCCTACTGTTGTTAGAATACTGAATGGACTCACAATCTCTTAATATTCACCTGTACCTAGGTTCTTGTTTTTGCTGCTGTTTACCTATTATTTACTTACCTACGCTACTTAACTCTGTGATCTGCCTGTTTACTCGCAAGACAAAGCTTTTCACTGTGCCTTGGTATATGTGACAATAAATTCAATTCAGCTTTTTTAATGAGTTCCATTTCATGGGGCATTGGCATCAGTTTTGGAACCGGGGAGATCTCTACTGATGGGACAGTCTCCACATGAACTGACGTGGAACCAGTGTTCAAGCAAAAAGGATAAATAGGGTGGTCATTAGGACTTTAAGCTAGTGAGTCGGAGGGGGAAGGGAAAGGAAAAACGACAAGGAGTATGAATAAAAAGGTAAGCAGCAGGTTAGCATGTGAGCAAGAGTTTTCAAGGCAGGCTATGAAAGAAGCAAAAATGAGGGATAATTCAGGAGATATTATTAGAGATGTTGGCAATCATGAGGATAAGAAAACTAGCATAAAGGAACTTTACCTGAATGCTTGTAGCATTCGTAACAAGATTGATGAGTTAATGGCACAAATCATTACAAATGAATGTGATTTAGTAGCCATTACAGAGACATGGTTACAGGATGGTCACAACTGGGAGTTAAATATCCAGGAGTATCAGACTATTCAAGATTCAGACAAGAAAGTAAGGGAGGTGGTGTAGCTCTGATATTCAAGGGCGACATCAGGGCGGTGCTGAGCGATGATATAGGTTCTATGGAGAATGAGGTTGAAGACATTTTGGTAGAAAATAGAAATTCTAAGAGGAAAACATCATTGATAGGCATAGTCTATAGGCCACCAAATAATAACATCACATTGGGGTGTGCAATAAACAAAGAAATAACTAATGTCTGTAAAAGTGGTCCAGCAATTATCATGGGGTATATTAATTTACATGTAGATTGGTCGAACCAGTTCGGTCAGGGTAACCTTGAGGAGGTGTTGGTTGAGTGTACCCTGTTTTCTTGAACAGTATGTAGTGGAACCAACGAGGGAGCAAGCTATCCTAGATCTGGTTCTATGTAATAATTAATGACCTCCTAGTTAGGCATCCTCTTGGAAGGAGCAATCACAGTATGGTTGAATTTAGAATACAGAGAGTGAAGATAAAATCCAATATCAGGGTCCTGTGCTTAAAAAGGGAGACCTCAATAGAAAGAGGGAGGACTTGGCTAAAGTAGCCTGAAAACAAAGATTTTATGGTGGGATAGTTGACGAGCAGTGGAGGACTTCCAAATCAATTTTTCAAAACTCTCAGCAAAAGTATATTCCAGTGAAAAGGAAGGACTGTAAGAAAAGGGGTAATCTGCCATGTGTGTCTGAGGAAATAAGGGAGGCTATCAAATTGAAAGAGAAGGCATACACAGTGGCCAAAAACAGCAGGAATCTAAAAGATTGGGAAAACTTTAAAGGTCAACAGAAAGTCACAAAAAGCTCTATACAGAAAAGTAAGACAGAAGATGAGAAAAAAAAACTAACAGAATATAAAGACAGATAACAGAAGTTTCTATAAAGATATAAAATAAAAAAGAGTGGCTAAAGTAGATATTTGCCCTTTAGAGAATGAGAAGGGGTATTTAGTTATGGGATATGATGAAATGGTCAAGGCATTAAACAAGTATTTTGTGTTGGTCTTCAGAGTGGAGGATACTAATAGCATGTCAGTGATTGACAAAGAGATGAAGGTAGATGAGGACCTGGAAACAATCATTATTATGGAAGAGGTAATGTTGGGCAAGCAAATGGAGCTAAGGATAGGCAAGTCTCCTGGCCCTGAGGGAATGCATCCCAGGGTACTAAAAGAGATGACGGGAGAAATAACAGGTGCACTTGTTGTAATTTTCCAAAATTTGCTGGACTATAGGGCAGTCCCAGCAGATTGGAAAACAGCACATGTGACATCACTGCTTAAAAAGGGAGGTAGACACAAAATGGGGAATTATAGACTGATTAGCTTAACCTCTGTAGTGGGCAAGATGCTTGAGTCTACTATCAAGGAAGAAACAGCAAGGCATCTCAATAGAAATTATCCTGTTGGGCAGCTGCAGCATGGGTTCATGAATGGCAGGTCATGCTTGACAAATCTTTTGGAATTCTATGAAGAAATTATAGCAAGGTGGACAATGGGGATCCAGTGGATGTGGTGCACTTAGATTTCCAAAAAACCTTCGACAAGTTGCTGCACAAGAGGCTGCTGCATAAGATAAGGATGCATGGAGTTAGGGGTAGAGTATTAGCATGGGTGGGGATTCAAGATGGCGGCAGTCTGAACAGTCTGATGTGTTGGGCTCTGTGTCATACCCCAGGCAAGGTGGGCTCCTACCATCCCCCCATTAGTCACCCATGAGGAAAGTCTGTAGTATAAAGTAGGTGGAGCACCTAGATCCCCTTGAAATTAGGATTGGGAAGATCTGGAGCTGAAATGAAGACATCTAAAGGAAAAGCAGCTAGGGGAGTGCAGCAGGCAGGGCACTCACCTACTATGTCAGGCACACCTGCAGCCATTACACCAACTCCTATGGCGGCGCCCTTAAGTTCAGTGGGGCAACAGAATTTATAACGGAGTTTGCAAAACTCTGTGAAAAATTTGAGGGAGCGCTGGAGCCAATTGCTGCCACGCTGACAAGGCACGAGCAGGAGATTTGGGCCTTGGATCAGCGCAGAGGTTAATTTTTTTAGTTTTAGCAGTTTTGGTAGTGTTTTGTAGGAATAGTCTTTAGATTTGATAAAGTCTGTTTTTTCTCCACTTGTCACACATTGAATGGGCTTCTTCCTCTTGGGGGGCTTCGGGCTGTAGTGTGCGGTCAAGGTTAGCATCTGGAATATAAAGGGGAGCCACTTCTCCATTAAAAGGAAAAAAGTGCTCTCAAATCTTAGGAAGGAAAAGTTTGACATTGCGCTCTTGCAAGAGACATATTTGACTTATGGGGAACATCTAAAGTTACAGCAGGGGGAATACAATAGGATATTCTTTTCCTCCTTTAGCTCCAAAAGCAGAGGAGTGGCCATACTGGTATGAAAGAACCTCCCATCTCAGGTGACAGATCAGATCATGGAATGGATTATGGATCATTCTCAAGGCGTTAATACACGGAGTAGAGTATGACACCCTGAATGTTTACTGTCCCCTGGCGCATCCTCACAAATTTTTAGTTGATGCAGTCTCTAAATTAATGGCTGTTGGAGTGTGCCATATACTTGTAGGAGGAGACTTTATTTGTCTTACGGACCCTGGGGTAGACAGGATGCCAAGAGGGCTGACAGGTACACCTCGGCAGTCTAGACAGCTAGTGGACTTGTGTGAGGAGTTGGGGCTAGTAGTTGTCTGGAGGTGCCTCCGTCTGAATGGGAGGGACTTTACCTTGTACTCCAACCTGCACAAGTGCCACACAAGAATTGATGTTCCATGTTCCATTGGTTTGTTTGGACTTGGTGTTAGCCTGCAGGATTGGGAGCATAATTATTTCGAACTATGCGGCAGTATATTTAGATGTTAAGACCAAAGATGGTGGAGTAGGCATGCGGCACTGGCGCATGGATCCATTTCTGTTGAAGGATGACAACTTTGTATACTATAAGACAGGGGAGTTCAGTCAGGACATCAGTCGGGGTACGGCCAGTAATCCATCAGTGCTCTGGGAGACCACCAAAGCATTCTTAAAGGATATGATTATTTCATACTCGACAACGAGAAGGAGGCAGAGAGGAGAGCAGCAGCAGATACATGATGCCCGGCTGAAGGCAGTGAATTGGCATATTACACCAGACCATCCGTGGTCAAATTGCAACTGGTCATGGCTCTCCGGGCTGCTCTGGACTCAGTGCTCACACAAGTGATAAAGAGAGGCATCTCCATTGCAAAGCAAAGGCTGTTTGAATATGGGGATAAGCCAGGTGGATACCTGGCTTACCTGGCTAGGAAGAAAGGTGCTCCCTGATTGTGTCTATCAGGGAGAGAACTGGCAATGTCATTCATGAACTGAGGAAGATCGATGCCAGATTTCGGGAGTTCTTTGGAGAGTTATACCGGTCGGAGGGCTGTGGGGATGGAGAGGTGAGAATGGAATCCTTTTTTGAAAACCTGGACCTCCCCAATATAAACGCGGAGCAGGCCTCTGTTTAAATGCACCTCTGACAGTACAGGAGATGCAGGAGGCAGTAAGGCAGCTCCAAGGTGGCATGGATTTTGTAAAATTTATCCTGTGTCCTGAAAAGCTGCAGAATAATTTAATTTTTTGCATTAGCCGGGGTATGGGCTTTTCGTGGTTAGCTAAAAACAGAAGTACTTCACGGATGGTCCAGACGGATTCCCAAGTGAATTCTACAAGGCGTTCATACACATGTTAGCTGAACCACTGTTGGAGATGTATTGTCATTTGTGTAACTAGGACTGTCTTCCACCCTCTCTTAGGGAGGCCAATATTTCCCTTATTTTAAGGAAAGGGAAAGATCCCGAGGAATGCACATCGTACAAACCCATCTCGTTGTTGAAGGTGAATATTAAATTCAGTCAAAGGTGTTGGCTCTGAGACTGGAGAAGGTGCTGCTCATTATTATAAAAGAGGACCAGACGGGTTTTACCAAGGGCGTCAGCTCCTCCAACAACATCAGGTGGATATTGAACACAGTGCAACTATGTCAGCAGAGAATGATTCCGGGTTTGGTGGTCTCCCTGGATGCAGAAAAGGCTTTTGATTGGGTGGAATGGTCGTATCTCTTTGCTGTTCTAGATCGCTTTGGTCTGGGAGGGGCCTTCGCCAGATGGGTGTCAGTGTTATATAAAGACCCCAAGGCGGCAGTTGTCATGAATGGGGTTAAATTGAGCAATTTGGGTGTGGGAAGGGGCAGTAGGGATATCCCTTATCGCTACTACTGTTCACTTTGGCACTTGAACCACTGGTGGAGGCTACCCGAAAAGACCCGGAAATAACAGCACTGAAGGTGGGAGTTGGGGAATACAAAATCACTCTCTATGCGGATGATGTCCTTCTGTTTTTAGCTAACCACGAAAGGTCCATACCCCGGCTAATGCAAAAAATTAAATTATTCTGCATCTTTTCAGGATACAGGATAAATTTTACAAAATCGGAAGTCATGCTCGTGGACGGAATTGGTGCAGGTACCAAAGCTGGAAAATGGATTGGAGTTTTTTTTTAGATTGTCACAGAAAGGTTTTCTCTATCTGGGAATTTTTATTACCCCTCACTTCCAGCAATTTACAGAGCTAACTTTGTGCAGCTGTTTGAGAGGATAAAGCAGGGCTTGCAGCGATGGCAGGAACTACCCATATCATGACTAGGCCGTATAGCCTTGATTAAAATGAATGTGTTCCACAGTTGTTATAACCTATGAGGATGTTCCTGCTGTTATTACCCATACAGATACTGCGGGATGGCTTGGTTCACTTGTTTGGTGCCATAGATGCCCGTTAATTAAACTTACCAAGTTTCAACTTCAGCAGGCTATGGGGTTGGACGGGTGGGGGGAGGACCTCCCAGATCTGAAGAGATAACAAACAGGCGCCCAGTTGTCTTATGTAGGTGAATGAGTGCGCAATGACTCAAAGTCGATATGGCTTGATTTAGAGGCCTCGCATGCAAGATGCCCCCTCATGAACTCACTGTTCATGGATAAGATGAAATTGGTAGTTTGAGCACTGTGAAAGCCCGCTTATCATAAACATGGCGAAAGAATGGAGGATAATATGGCAGGGTGAGGGCAATTTGCTCAAGACTTTGCCATTTACCCCATTAGTGGGAGCCCCAGGATTTAGGCCAGGGTCAATGGATTCCGGCTTCAGAGCATGGGAGGGTAAGGGAATCCCCTGTCTGGGAGATTTATTTGAGGGAGAATGCTTGATGTCTTTAGCCAATTAGGTCAGAAATACGGAATCCCTATTAGGGGCCTTTTCCAATATTTCCAGGTTAGGGATTACATTCAGAAGAAGACCGCGCTGTTGACCCAGCCCTACAAGTCGGATATAGAACAAAGAGTGCTCCAATGCAGGGGTGCTCTCTCAGTTAGTACCATATATCATCTGCTGAGAGGGAATGCTTTGGGGGATATGGAGAGACTCCCATGGGATTTGGAATGAGGAGTTGGTGGAAGAAATTTCATTGGAAATGTGAGAGGATTGCAAAATAAAATTCAATATGCAATAAGGCACAAGCGATGCAATTGAAGATCCTCCACAGGGCCCATATGGTGCCAGAGAGGTTAGCAAAGTTCAAGAAAGGATCTTCCCTGAAATGTCCCAAATATAAAAACAGTATTGGCACTCTTACACTTTGCTTTTGGTCCTGTTACTAGATCCACTTACACCAGGGGGCGGGGGCGTAGTGAATGAGCTGGAAATTTCTGGGAATGGAAGTTAGGGAGGATCCGGTGCTCTTCCTTTCGGGACTACTGAATCTTCCCTGTCTGGGTGAGCACGGGAAGAGGTTATTCAACATTCTTACACACTGTGCGAGGAAGAATATACTAATAAATTAGATATTGGAAAAGCCCCCAGGTCTTGCAGTGTGGCACAAACTTGTGATGGAGCACATCCTCAAGACTACCTGAAAAGTATGTTGCACCATGGAACGGAGCAATTTTATAAGACATGGCGGCCCTTTCTAAACTTCAGAAACATGGATCTGTCAGCGGTACTGATTAGGGCCTTTATATAGCCATGAGGGCCATATATGGCGGTCCAGGGACCCCGGGGAGGAGGGGCCTAGTAAATGCAGGTATAATCACTGTTGCTCCTGTGGATGGGAGCCCTGATGGAGGTGAGGTGAGTGGACTAATGTAATATAGTACAATGTGGTGTAACTTCATTTTAGTGAATTGTAATTTAATTTAATCTTATTTTATTTAGTTTAAGTTTGTGCTAATTTGATTTAAGTTAAGTAAATATGAGACCACTGTATTTTGAAGAATAGTAGGCAGTTTATTGTCAACGTTACTGTAATATAATCTAATAGAACATTATTATTTCTACTTTTCTGTACTTTTGTACTTTTATAACATTTTTTGTAAAAGAGTGAAAAATTTGATCAATTAATATATACATTAAAAGGCATTTGCATGGATAGAGGATTGGTTGACTAACAGGAAGCAAAGAGTGGGGATAAATGAGTGTTATTCTGGCTGCGATCAGTGATTAGTGGTGTGCCTCAGGGATCAGTGCTGGAACCACAATTATTTACAATTTATATCGATGATTTGGAGTTGGGGACCACATGCAGTGTGTCAAAGTTTGCAGACGATACTAAGATGAGTGGCAGAGCAAAGTGTTCAGAGGACTGTGAAACTTTGCAGAGGCACATAGATACATTGAGCAAGTGGACAAACGTCTGGCAGATGGAATACAATGTAAATAAATGAGAAGTCATCCATTTTGGTAAGAGTAATAGTAAAAAGGATTATTACTTGAATGGTAAAAAGTTGCAGCATGCTGCTATGCAGAGGGACCTGGTTGTCCTTGTGCATGAATCACAGAAGGTCTGCAGGTACAAGAAATTAGGAAGGCAAATAGAATTTAGTATTTCGTTGTTAAAGGGATTGAGTATAAAAACAGAGAGGTTATGTTGCAGCTGTACAAGGTGCTGTTGAGGCCACACCTGGAGTACTGTGTGCAGTTTTGGTCTCCTTACTTGAGAAAGGATGTACTGTCACTGGAGGGGGTGCAGAGGCGGTTCACTAGTTTGATTCCGGAGTTGAGGTGGTTGCCTTATGAGCAGAGATGGAGTGGGTTGGGATTATATTCATTGGAATTCAGAAGATTGAGGGGAGATCTTATTGAAACATATAAAATTATGAAGGGAATAGATAAAATAGAAGTAAAGAGGATGTTTCCACAGGCAGGTGAAACTAGGTCAAGAGGGCATAGCCTCAAAATTAGGGGCAGCAGCTTTAGAACTGAATTGAGAAGGAACGTCTTCACCCAGAGGGTGGTAAGTCTACGGAATTCCTTGCCAAGGGGAGTAGTTGACACTACTTCAGTAAACGTTTTTAAAGCTAAGGAAGTTTTTTAAAAAAACAATAGAGGAATTAAGGAATATGGTGAGAGCGTGGGTAAGTGGAGCTGAGTCCGCAAAAAGATCAGTCATGATCTTATTGAATGGTGGAGCAGGCTTTAAGGGCCAGATGGCCTACTCCTGCTCCTAGCTCTTATGTTCTTATAACATGGAGACCAGAACTCTTCAGTGTAATCAGGCCAACCTCCTATGAAAGGAGAAAGTAACAAAGAACTTATGCCCGAAATGTCGATTTTCCTGCTCCTCGGATGCTGCTTGACCTGCTGTGCTTTTCCAGCATCACACTCTTGACTCTGACCACCTAATATGACATTGACGTTTTGAAATCTATACCATAGAAATAAATCCCATTGCTTTATTAACATTTATAAGTACTTTGCTAATCTGTCATGTTACCTCTAATGATTTGTTTATGTGTATCACTAGATCCCTTTGATCTGCTACCCATTAAGTTACTTATTTTCTTAGTGTGGGTTATGTTTCTACATTGCCTATACCCAAAGTGCCTCACCTCACATTTCTGAGTTAATGTTCTTGTGTTAGCTTGCTGTCCAGGTTACAAATTTTCTAAGGTCTTGCGTTGTTTTGAAATCTTCCACAGTGTTAGTTATCCCTCTCAATCAATTTCATCTATAAACTTTGATATTGAGTTACTTGTGCATGTCAAATCATTAATAATAAATTACAGAGGTCTCAGCTCTGATCCTTGTAGAACATTGGTTTTTCCCTTACTCCAATTAGAATAACTGCCTTTTACTCCTATATTCTGTTTTTTTTATAGCTTATGTTAGGGAAGGTCCCCTCCCTGGTTAAGCTTCAAGGGTCAGAACCTTTTATTTCAGTGAAACAGAGACAGCCAAGGTGTGTCTCCCTGCACATCCCCAAACCAGATATTGGCTAATTGTGGATAAAGTCCAAACATAGTGGCTGCAAATGCATTAGCATTTCTTCTCCTATTGGAAACACCTTATCCTTTGGAAGATCAGGATATCACTGGCAAATCCAAGGAAAGATCATAATGAACAGTGTGGTTATTCCAGAGGCTGGCTTGTGGGGCAGTGAGAACACTGTAGTTGTCTGTATGTATGGAAAAAGTCTGGGATTAGCTACAGAATTGTTTTAGCCACTGAATTTATATGGCTAGTCCAGTTCAGTTTCTGGTCAAAAGATGTTGATAAGAAGGAATTTAGTGGTGGTCACAGCATTGAATATCAAAGGATGATGGTTAGATTTTCTTGTTGGACATTAGGCATTTCTTGGCACTTGTGTGGTATGGATGTTCCTGGCTAGTTAACAATCCAAGCCAAAACTGGCTGCATTTGGACATGTTTCATTACTGGAGGTGTTGCAAATTGTGTTGAACATTGTGCTATTATCAGCAACATCCTCACTTCGGACCTTATGATGGATGGATATTCATTGATGAAACAGGTGAAGGTAGTTCAGCCTAGGACACTACCTGGAGGAACTCATGCAGAGATGTCCTGGAGCTGAGAAGACTGATCTCCAACAACCATGGCCATCTTCCTATGTGCCAGGTATGACACCAACACCAGAGACTTCTCCCTGAGACACCTATTGATTTGTCTTTTGCTGGGCTCCTTTTTGTCACATTTGTTCAAAAGTGGCCTTGATGTCAACAGCTGTCCCTCTCACCTCACCTCTGAAATTCAGCTGTTTTGACCATTTTTGATCCAAGGCTGTCATGAGGTCATAAGCTGAGTGGCCCTGGCAGAACACAAACTGGGCATCACTGAGCAGGTTATTGCTGAGTAGGTGCTGCTTAATAGCACTGTTGATGATAACTTCAATCATTTTATTAATGATCGAAAGTAGATTCATGGGGCGGTAATTGGCCAAGATGGATTTGTCCTGCTTTTTGTATGCAGGATATACCTGGGCAATTTTCTACATGTTAATTAGATGCCAGTATTGTATCTGTACTGGAAGAGCTTGGCTAGGGGAGTAGTAAGTTCTGCAGCACAATTCAGTACAATTGTCAGGGCCCATAGCTTTCAGCCAGCTCTTGACATCACCTGGAGTAAATCAAATTGGCTGAAGACAGATATCTGTGCTACTGAAATCTTCTGGAGGAGGCTTAGATGGATCATCCATTCTGCACTTTTGGCTGATGATTCTTGCAAATACTTCAGCCTTGCCTTTTGGACTGATTTGCTATGCTCTCCCATCATTGAGGATGGGGATATTTATGGAGCCTCCTTCTCTAGTGAGCTGTTTAATTGTCCACACCATTGTGGACAAGACTCCAGACCTTAGGTCTGATCCATTTGTCGTGGGTTTGTTTAGCTCTCTCTATCACTTGCTGTGGGACAGTGGCTCACCACCTCCTCAAGGGAATGAAAATGTCTGGCCACAATATTGATTACTGTGCTCTGGCCCATAACTTGAAAGTACTCATATGTCACCACAGGATCTCTTGACAAAAAGCTCAATGGACAGTCAACCATTGTATACCAGAAGATCATCAATAATACTTATGTGACTGCACTCTTTAAAATTCAGTTACAGGACAAAATTCTTTGGAACTTGCTTCTCCATCTGAGTACCCTGTATATTCGTCACATATAACTGAGCCTCACAAAATTCCTACAACTGCTTTGACAAATAGTTTGTGATTAACACTGTTAAGTATCAGTTGCTTGGATTTTGTTTTTGGTCTCCCTAGGCTGTCGATGGGAATCCTGAATAGAGCATTGACTGTCTGATGCTTTCCCTGCATGTGTTCTATGACTGAGACATACAGCACCAGCTACAGCCAAAATCTTTGGATCCTGGGGGACACCTTTGCAAACTCTGTTGTGTTTATCAAGTCTGTAATAGATTATAGGCAGTTTCAATCCTGATCTGTATGCCCATGGGGTATAGTCACAGGATTTCTCACAGACCCAAATTTCTGCAAGCACCTCTTTTTTTCCATAATGACATTCCTTTGTTCCACAACTGCATGAGATGTGGAAAATACTAATCTGGCTGTCTGAAAACACGGCATTGAATTTGAAATAAGACTACTCCTAAACCTATAGATTAGATTAGATTAGATTAGATTAGATTACTTACAGTGTGGAAGCAGGCCCTTCAGCCCAACAAGTCCACACCGACCCGCCGAAGCGTATACCACCCAGACCCATACTCCTACATTTACCCCTCCACCTAAGGATAATGATTCTGGCACTTCTACAATGGGAAGGGCTGAATCATAATGGTAAAAATCTCGGACAAAAAAAATGTCTTTGAATTGGACAAGTGAGTGCTGCTGATATTGTTACCAATGCTACAGCAAATCTTGCTCCAGCAATTGTCTGAGTGCTTCTCTAACTGGGATAAGTGAGGTAAAAATATTTCCTCTAGTTCACCAATTCTATGAACTATGGAGCTCTGTATTATTCTTGAATGGTAGAAATATCCTTATGGTTTCTCTCTCATGCAGGTCATTTGTGATATGTGGGCATTACTGACAGACCAGCATTTATTGCCCGTCCCTTGTTGCCTTTGAGAAGATGATGGTGAACTGTCTTCTTGAACTGTTGCAGTTCATGTGCTATAGGTAGATCCACAATGCCCTTAGTGAAAGAATTCCAGGATTTTCACTCAGCAAAAGTGAAGAAATGGCAATATATTTCCAAGTCACCATGGTGAATGGTTTGAATGGGAACTTGTAGGTGGTGGTGTTCCCATGCATCAGCTACCCTTGTCCTCTTAGATGGAAGTGATTGTGCATTTGGAAGGCGCTGTCTGAGGTTCTTTGTTTAAGTTCTGAAATGCATGTTCTAGAACACACTGCTGCCACTGAGCATTAGTGATGGAGGGAGTGGATGTTTGTGGATGTGGTGCCAGTCAAGTAGGCTGCTTTGTCCTGATGGTGTCAAGCTGCTTGAGTGTTGTTGGAGCTGCACCCATCCAGGCAAGTGGAGAGTGTTCCATCAAATTCCTGACTTCTGACTTGTGCCTTGTGGATGGCGGACAGGCTTTGGAAAGTCAAGAGATCAGCTACTTGAGCAATATTCCCAGCCTCTGAACTGTTGTGTGAATCCTATTGTCTTAACAACATGGGCAAAATATAATTTATTTTGATAATTTCAACCTTGTTATTGAGTGTCAACTGAGCATTCTGCAACTTATCCAGAACTCTTCTGTTTCTGCCATCATGTTGGGCTTTTGTGGACCCATGATGAGAATATTATTCATAAAATACAACACCTTCCACATCTTCTAATATGTTGGATATCATTTCTGGATAGATCTCAGGTATAAATGTGTTGCCAAATGAAAGACAATTGAAGGTGTTAGGAATGTGGTTAAAAAGAATTTGGAGTTCCCCTGTTGAGGTACTTGCCAGAAGCTACTGTTCACATTACCTTGGTGATGGCTGTGCTGTTGGGCAGTTCAGTCAGATTCTCATCTATTATTGGATGTGTTTCATGTTACACTGCCTTGTACAAACATAATAAATCAATACAAATTCTAAGGAACCATTCAGTTTAGGAATTAGCACCAAACCCAAGTGTGACTTCTGAAATAGTGCCATCGTGGAGCATTACCTCAATCTCCTCTTTACCTTGATTCTAAGTGAGTGTTGTACCTTTCTGGGTATGAACAAATAGATGGATTTGGCATGAGCCTTTGGATTGATGTGATAGCCAGTGTTCAACTTTCTTAGACCTGTAAAATGCTGTGTGAGCTGTTGTTTAAATTCACTTGCTGGTGCCTGGCTAACAACGGTGTCTATTATAAGGAAGAGGTTAAGCATTGTGTAGGCTATCCTGCTGTGTAGCAAAAATAGGTGACCATAAACGGCGTGAAGTGTTTCAACAATTTGTTTATCTTTGTGTCTTAATGTTGCCTGAAGCTGACCTTTGACTGTGGAATTGTTTCTTCCTGGATTGCATAGTTAGACAGATAAAGGTTGTTGATTCCCTCAGGCATCTAAGGCTATCTGAGAAAACACTGACTGATGCTCCCGCATCCAACTTAAAATGTGTGCAATGGCCATGGAGGGTGATTTCCACCTTGTGGTATTGACTTCCCCAAGAGCGATGTTTTGCTTTGTGTGGGTGTGCCTTTAAAAATGTGCACCTTGTTTATTCTTAATATGAGGTCCTTTGATGAACAGGAAGTGCTGAAATTGCAACTCCAGCTTTCTGTGGCGTGCATGAAACATTCTTCCTGCTAATTCAAAAGTTTCAAAGTGTTTATTTGGGCTGTTTTAAAAAATAGGAGTCACTGTCCTTTCTGAATAGTTTTTCATCATTTTGCAATGGCCTGTTTTCAGTTCTGTGCTCTCAATTGCCGCCCTTCCACTGATTGTCTTCTCTGGAAACCTTCTGCAGCCGAAAGCCTTATATGTGTATTAGGACATTATTTATAATGCATCTAGGCCACGCTCATTCTCTACATTCTTCGTTAGTTGGTAGAGATCTATTTGTTTCTACAGGCCTTTACTTGCTGCTTGTATTGATAATTCCTTGCTGTGGACTTGTTATTCCTCTGAAATTTGCTACATAAGTGAAGTCCATTGCTCAATGCTTCCTGTGACAATTTGCACAGTTGGTTTAGTGGGTCTGGACCCCATTGCCCCTATGTAGTACAGTGAGATGTAAACTCTTGAGAGTGAACAGCAGCAGACTTTATTGAACAGATCTCTACACAGAGGATGGTAAGAGAGGACATTTTATGTGGAAAATACAGACCCAAGTTCCAGTTCCATGTGATCTGATGTCATCATGACACAACTACTTTAGCACAGCTCAGATTCCTAGAATAAATTATCTCATCGTTCTTTGTGGCATCTTGTGTGAACATAATCTGCTGTATTCTCTTAAATTACAACAAGGTCTACATTTCAAAATAATCCATTAACTATAAAGCACTTTAAGACATCCTCTGGAGGTGGAAGGTGCTACAGAAATGCAAGTTCTTTCTCTCTAAAGGCATCACCTGCAACCAATTTATAGTGGGTGGTATGAAAAGTTGAAAAGGAGTTTTTCTGGAAATGATTGGTTTATCTTTTGTCTGAATTGTACTATTTTTGGGCTGACTTTTTATAGGATGTCTGAACAAACTAAAGGCTTCTGACAACACTTACACATTAATCTAATTTTTTAAGATACTTACTGGCCCTAAAACAAAATGAAAGCCTATTGATGTTGCTGCCATGAATAATTAATTGGGCATGCAATGCAAAGGATCTATTCTCATTAGATTAGAGCATCTCTGGACTCTGAAGTTCATTATGGGCCTTTTAACATGCTTTCTGTCTCTCATGTTTCCTGATTTATCCTAGTTAGTATACAGGAGAAAAAAAAACATTTCTAATCCCATGTGGCAGCTGTTCCACAAAGGCTTTGTGGACCTGGTCAAAATGACATAATAGATCATTTGTAACCTTCCTTAGTCATCTTTTACTGTCTTCTGGCATTGGCTGAGAGGACTATGAAGTCAAGTTAAAGCAAAGATAATTATCTATGATTAACAACTTCCACTTTGTTTTCAGGTGGATAAGTTTTGCAATACGAAGAAAGTGGGAGAAAGGAACCCTGGTAATCTTTGTAGTCTAGTGTTATCGGAATCATTCCACAGAATTTGCAATGATACAGCCACACAGTGTGAGGGACAGGATTATAGAACATGTAACAGGGACAGCAATGGAGTCCATATTCTGGCAATATATTGTTACTTTCTAACCAGTAAGCAAACAAAACCACAGATATCTTCAAATCTTCCTCTACCAGGCTCAGCTCTTCCAGCTGCATAGAATTATTTTTGCTCATTGTCAGAATATCTAGGTCAAGCCAGAAGCTCCATGAATCATTTTGCACTCAGCAAATTTACAGTCATTCACAACACGAGAAGACAGACTCTACTGAATTGGCCCCAAATTCTAAATCTCTAATTGAGTCTCTCCCATGGTTGATGCTTCTATGCTTGCTTCAGGGATCCTGGTTACAGACAGACGCTCTGTACAGTCTCCTATCTTCATCTCATTTCAACAACTACACCAACGACAGTCAAATTGTAGAAGTCTCAAAATGAGTCATTGAACACTGTCCATTTTCAGTAATAATTTTCCATTTGAATAATTATTTATAAAATCCTGTTGTTATCCTCATGCAGCTTATGTTTAGGATTGGAGTGGTGTGCAGCAATTCAACCAACACCCCACCGAACCAGCAGCAGAGGGGTAAATTACCTTTCAATCTCCCTCAGTACTGACTTTCCAATAGTGCAGAATTCTTTCAGTACTGACCCTCTGACTATGCAGCACTCCCTCAGTACTGACCCTTGAACACAGTGAGAAACAGGAGTGAGTGGAAAAAGCTGGAAAAAGTGTGTATCTGAGTCTTGGGATCTGTGGAGAAACTTTCACTTTTCATACAGTAGCAATTGAGAATTACAGCAGATCAGCATCCAGTATATCACCAATCCTAGATTAAGGCCCATTCCATCAAAGCTGCAACTGGTGATTTAAGGTCTCAGATGAATGGGTGTCACGTACCCAGATTTTTCAGTGGGAATAATGGCAAAACTGCCAGAATTCATCGTTATTAATCCTCTAAAACCAACAGCAACCTCTGTAGGTGCAGAAAAGTATGGAAATCCACAACGTGCTGTCAGAGTTTTTATGTTTTGCCTTAGATTGCATTGTTCAGGTACTTGTCAGACAGTAATCAATAAAGACTCAAGTAAATGGATGAAACAACAGGGCTATTCTGAATGTAAAACCCTTGACAAATTTACACCTTGTAGAATCAGGAGCAATTGGTTTATTTTTAAGTGTATACACTTCATAACTGAAAGTTGGTCTTGATCTGAGAAACAATAAGAGTTTGATGTTTTTAATACTAAGAACAACTTGTATTTTTGCAACCTCTTTAATGTAGTTAAACATACCAAGGTACTCTTCAGGAATGATTATCAAATTTGCCATCAGTCCACAAAAACAGGCAATTGAAAAGGTGACTTGAATAGATTTTAAAGGACATCTTAATGGAGGAGAGAGGTAGGGAGACAGCGAGGTTTGGGGAGAGACTTCCAGAATTTAGAGCCCAGGCACCTGAAAGCATGAAGCAATTAAAATTGGAATGCTCCTGCAATTGAAAGAATGAACTCCTCCTTGAGTTTCTCAAAATTCTCCTTCCCTTTATTCATGGTCACAGGATTGAAAGAAGTTTAAGTAGTTCTACAACTGATATGAAGTGACAGTTAAATATATTTCATAGAAACTACTCAAATAAATTATTGTGCTGCAAAATTAATGATTAACCACTTCTGAAGTTCTAACTAGAGTGGTCTGCAGTGATATCAAGGTCAGTCTGATACGTAATGAAGTACCACACAGACAGACCATACCTTTCAGGCTAAACAAGGTTTTTAATACTAATCCCATATAAAAACTTAAAGCAGTTGTTAAAGACTGGTGTAGTGCTTAACTTATCATCCATGTCTAAAATAATTCTTAGTTTAAAAAAAGGGTTGGAAGCTCATAGGCTCCCACAGCAGCACTGGTGTTATTTAAGCCCCAAGGTGGAACGTGGGTTTGAATGAGGCAGAAGGTAGTCTGTACTCGGATTGTCATGTTTCTCTAGCAATAACGTTCTACTGGGGATCAGAGGGGGACAAGCTTTGTCAAATAGGAGGCTGCAAAATCTCACTCTTTTAAACATTGTTTTAGGTGACTTATCGCAGTGGGTTCTCAACTCCTTGGGGTCAGGTTTAAACAGACAGGAATTTGGATTTTAATAATCTCTGCATTGTTAATGATATCCCAGAAGTGCCAGATTTATATTCAGTATTATGGTACATTGGCAATCTAATCATACTCTCTTGCATTCATCAAGAGAGCAAAGTGGAATCTGTGCTGGTTCACTCTATTCTACATAGGATATCATGTTAACCTTCTACCATTTTACTGCCTCCCTATTGATAGTCAATGTCAACCCTAAAGATTCGTTCACTCCCTCAATGTTTCCTGATGCCCTGGTTCTTATTCTCTCATTTTATGTAGGCTTTCCACAAGATTAGTCAATGTGAAGATGATTGCAGTTAACAGAATGAAGATGGAGCAGAAAAAGACAAGATACAGTTTAAGAAAAATCTCCTCTAGAGGCAGGATGTTGTTGAGTCACGGGGCCAGTGGCTTCAATAGTGGAAGCTCTCAAATTGCAGCCACGATGTTTGCATCCTGACCTCCCACATAAGTACAGTGCAGGCAAGGAGAATCTATCCAGAAGAAAGATATCTAGTGGTGTCTTCTCCAGTGTTCGTGTGTGGCTGTGGCAGCTGTTCTTGGAGCATCAATCTTCCCAGTTTCTTTTTAACCATGCAGTCTGTGAACCTGGGAACAATCATATTGCTGAACGGGTCTTATCCAAAATGAAGTGAATTTGCCTGAACAAAGAACAAGCTTTTAACATTTCATCTTTTCTGAGTTACACACTTGTAAATGTAACCCATGTTAGAGCAATAAATATTACAAAGTAATAGTTCTTTTTCCCTCCACAACCAGCTGCCATAAAATGAGCTATAATTCACAATGTCATTTGAATCCAGGAACAAACTGAGCAAAGGCCATTATAGGGACTTATTCTTCAAAGTTTCTCTACTTTAGCTACCAGTTAGGTGGTCATTCTTTCTTGATGTGCTGAGTGCAACACGCACACATGAAAGACTCCAAAAAATATCCACAGCATGCCAACTGTGCTTCCCTGAGTAGCAAAGTCAGCTTTGAGTCAGAATCTTGTGGGTTCAAGTCCCACTCTGGAGTTGTGATCTAATTCTGAGTTAGTTGCATTACCTATGTCACCATTTTTTTGGATAAGACATTAAACCAATGCTGGACACAATAATCCTCTACTATTATTTATCCCTCAAACAACGTCACACAGATAATAAGTAATTATCATTTTGCTGTTTGGGAGAAGTTGCTGTGCTGGCTGCTGCACTATGTTACAACAGTACTACCCTTCAAAAGTGCTTCATTGACTGTAAGCTTTAGGACATCAAGTGATCCAGATTGCAAAAGGTGGTATATAAATGTTAAATCTTGCTTCATTTATTCCACCTATTCCTCATAAGCATAGAAGGTCTGACCTTGTGTAGATCTATTTTACATTAATCCTAAGATTACACAGGATACACAATATAGAAACAGCCTGTTTGATCCAACCAGTTCATGCTGATGTTTATACCTCACTTGAGTCTACTTCCATCTAAATCCAGTATTGCACACCTCAATTTCCTTTTTCCTCATCTAAGGGCAGCTTTCCCTTAGATGTATCTATGTTATTCATTTTGGCAGCTGCCTGTGGCAGTAAATACTACGTTCTCACCATAAGCTAGCTAAAGAAGTTGCCACTGAATTCCCAACTGAATTTCTTAGGTGACTATCTTATATTGATGGCCCTGAAGTTTTCTATTCCCACAAGATGAAATATTCATTCTGCTGCAATCACCCAAAACACTTAATCAGGCACTGTCACAGCTTCACAGATCCACCAAGAGATCCTGTTAAGCCTGTGACCGAGCTTCTAATGCAGGAAGAAGTGGAAGATTCAACCTAATTGTAACCCTGTCACAGCAACAAGTCTGTTGGTAGGGAGAACCCCAATGGATGGAATGATGGATAATAGGGGGATGGGCTGCAAATGTGTTGCTGGTCAAAGCACAGCAGGTTAGGCAGCATCTCAGGAATAGAGAATTCGACGTTTCGAGCATAAGCCCTTCATCAGGAATAAGGGATGGGGTCAAGGCTGGGAGTTTACCAGCTACTCGGTGGCCAGGTTGATGAGTGACCAGACGGCAAAGCTGAGAAGCAGTCTATGGCTGTGACAATGAGCAAGCAGGCTGACAGAAGTCTCTCCCTCCTTTGTGCCCTGAAGGTCTTCAGTCAAAATGTCAGTGCAGCCTTCCAAGTCAAAGGAGGATGTGGGAGGAGGTGAGCGTGCATAGGAGTAACAGAGCATGTTTATGTAAGACCATGTGTGGGACTGGTAGAGAGTGTGTTTTTGAGGGAAGAGTATGTGTGTGTTTGAGAGCAATTGAGAGTATGCATGTGAGAGAGAGAGCATGAGAGTGAGAGTGTGCGCGCACATGAGGGGATTTGGAACTTCAGGTCATAGTTCCTTGCCTCCCACAGCAATGTGGGACACATCTCATTGAGAGCCAGGAATTTGCCCACTGTTAAGCCTGCTAAGTGCTGATACCTCCTCCCTTTGAATTGCAAGTTGTTCAAATTGTTCCTCTTCCCTGAACAACATTGTTCTTCGCTAGTGTGTGTTTAACACCTCATCTACTTCTCTGCTATCACTCCCAGTTTGCTGCTTGGGTCTGTAAATCCCTAGTCTTTTCCTGGTTATCCTCTTGCCTCTAATGTACTTTTAAAACACCTTTAGATTTTCCTTTATTTTACTACCATGTTCAAGCTTCCTGTTCACTTTCCTAATTTCTATTTAAAGTTAATCCCTTCATTTGTGTGTGAGCGTGAGTGAGAGAGAGACAGGAAGTGAGAGAATAACTATATGTTTATGAGATCAAGAGTTCAAGTTTGATTGAGAAAGTATATGCAGATGTGGGGGACTGTGTGTGTACGCACACGTGTGCAAAGGAGAGTGAGAGGGTCTGTGTGCATGTCTGTATGGAGAGTATGTGTATATGTGAGAGAGAGAGAGTGTGAGTGAGACTATGTACTGTATATGTATTTGTGGGAGAGTGAGAGAGTCTGCACGTGTGAGAGAGAACGTGCGTGTATGTGAGAAACAGAGAGGGAGAGAGTAAGAGCTTATGTATGTGTGATGGTACAAGAATGGAAGTGTGATGTGTCGGAATGACTGCTCATGGCAGAGTAACTAAAATTGGGGATGCTCAATAAGCCAGGATGAGAGGATATCTCCAGATATCTGTGTTGCAGGGTGAGAGGAAAATACAGAGATAAGGATAAGTAAGATCATACTGGAATTTGAAAAAAAAGGATTAGAATTTTAAAATTAACATGTTGTTTGATTGGGAGCCCCTGTACATCAGTGAGCACGGGCGGGATGGGTGAACAGAACTAGGTGGATGTTAAGACACAGGCAGCAGACCTTCAGACTCATGAATTACATTAAATGTAAGGAATCTTAAGTCATGTTAAAACGCACAGGAGCTCTCGGACAGCTTCTTCTTTGAGATGGTACAGGAACTTTAAGACAAAAGTCATTATCTATGACCAAAGCTTTTATGGAAGGCTCTGCGGAGAAAGACTACTTTATTTATTTACATTTCAACATTATTTTAACATGTTGTCGTATAGTGTAGCTTTTGCACAGAAATGTTTGTAAAAAATGAAGTCCACAGCAACGATTCAGTGAACAGAGTCATTCAAAAAGATTCTGACAAAGACAATGAAATGAATGAGTTAAACAATGAGCCAAGTTCTGATGAAGAAAATACGTGTATCTGATTTGGAAGTATAGTTATTTGATTAATTTATCAAGTTTTGGTTTCCTCAACTTCCTCCACTTGTTTCCCCCTTGGACGGTTCCTAAATAAAGGCAAATTCTAAATGTTGGAAAGGTTCATGAAGCTAGGCCTCTTCTGGACCCCCTCCAAGCCAGCACATCCTTCCTTAGATATTATGAGCAGTTTTATGCCCAAAAATGCTCTCAATATTCCAAATGAAATCTGACCAGAGCCTTATACAATCTCAACAGTAGATCCCTGCTGTTGGTCCAGCCCTCTTGAAATGAATGCTAACATCGTATTTGCTAACTGCCAATTGAACCTTAAGAGAATCCTTAAAGAGGACCTGTACTTTGTACTTCAGATTTACCAAGAACTTTCCCCATTTAGAATATAGGTTTTGCCTCTACTCTTCCTACCAAAGTGCATAACATCATACTTTGCCATGTTGCATTACGTATGGCCCTTTTTCACATTCTCTTAGCCTGTGCAAGGCCTTCTGCAGCTTTGAGTTCCTCAAAACTACTTGTCTCTCCTACCTACCTTTGTTGCTACGCTTGCAGATGACTCAATGACCTCGGTTCCTTCATCCAGGTTGTCAATTTAGAACGTGAATAGTTATGGTCCCTATGTTGACCCATGTCAGCTCCACTAGTCACTGGCTGCCAACTTGAAAAAGACCCCTTTATTCACACACACTTTCTTCTGCCGCTCAGCTATCCATGCTTGTCCTGAACACTTAGCAGCTTCTGTGTAGCACCTTGTCAAAGGCCTTCAGGAAATCCAAATAGATCACGTACACTGGCTCTCCTTTGTCCAACTTACTCATTACCACCTCAAAAAGAATTCTAACAGATTTGTCAGGCATGACCTCCCTTCGATGAAACTGAGCTTATTCAGCCCTACTTTACTATGCACTAAGTATTTGCAATCTCAGCCTTAAAAATGGACTCTAAATTCTTAACAATGAACCGCAGTCAGGCTAACTGATCCACAGTTTCCTGCCTTCTGCCTCCATCTATGTTATATTAACCATTTTTCAGCCCTTTGAGAACTACCCTGACTCCAGTGATTCCTAAAAATGTTGTGGCTCTGTTCGCCGAGCTGGGAATTTGTGTTGCAGACTTTTCGTCCCCTGTCTAGGTGACATCCTCAATGCTTGGGAGCCTCCCGTGAAGCACTTCTGTGTTGTTTCCTCTGGCATTTATAGTGGTTTGTCTCTACCGCTTCCAGATGTCAGTTCAGCTGTCTGCTGCAGTGGCCGGTATATTGGGTCCAGGTCGATGTGTTTGTTGATGGTATCTGTGGATGAGTACCATGCCTCTAGGAATTCCCTGGTTGTTCTCTGTTTGGCTTGTCCTATAATAGTAGTGTTGTCCCAGTCAAACTCATGTTGCTGGTCATCTGCGTGTGTGGCGACTAAGGATAGCTGGTCATGTCATTTCATGGCTAGTTGGTGTTCATGGATACGGATAGTTAGCTGTCTTCTTGTTTGTCCTATGTAGTGTTTTGTGCAGTCCTTGCATGGGATTTTGTACACTACGTTGGTTTGGCTCATGCTGGGTATCGGGTCCTTTGTCCTGGTGAGTTGTTGTCTGAGAGTAGCTGTTGGTTTGTGTGCTGTTATGAGTCCTAGTGGTCGTAATAGTCTGGCTGTCAGTTCAAAAATGTTCTAGATGTATGGTAACGTGGCTAGTCCTTTGGGTTGTGTCATGTCCTCATTCCGTTGTCTTTCCCTTAGGCAACTGTTGATGAAATTGTGGGGGTATCCGATTTTGGCGAACACATTGCAGAGGTGTTCTTCTTCCTCTTTTTGCAGTTCTGGCGTGCTGTAGTGTGTTGTGGCCCTATTGAACAGTGTCTTGATGGAACTTTTTTTTGTGTATATTGGGATGGTTGCTTTCGTAGTTCAGGACTTGGTCTGTGTGTGTGGCTTTCCTGTATACCTTTGTGGTGAATTCTCCATTTGGTGTTCACTGTACCATCACATCTAGGAATGGGAGTTGGTTGCCCTTTTCTTCCTCTCTCGTGAATCTGATTCCTGCGAGTGTGGTGTTGATGATCCGGTGTCTGGTTTCTTTTCTGTGTTTTTAATGATTACAAAGGTGTCATCTACATATCAGATCCAGAGTTTGGGTTGAATTTGCGGTAAGACTGTTCTAATCTTTGCATTACAGCTTCTGCTGAGTCCAGAGATGGGTGAGCCCATGGGTGTGCCGTTGATTTGCTCATATATTTGGCTGTTGAATGTGAAGTGTGTTGTGAGGCAAAGGTCCAGTAAGTTTGAGTATGCAGTCTTTGTTGATAGGTTCCCCGTCTTGTTGTCTGTTCTGTATGTCCAGCAGGTTGGCTATTGTTTCTCTGGCTAGGGTTTGTTGATAGAGGTGAACAGTGCCGTTACATCGAATGAGACTATAGCTTCTTCTTTGTCCACGTGTATATTTCTGATGATGTCCAAGAATTCCTGTGTTGACTGTATAGAGTGCCTGAATCCGCTGATCAGGTGTTTCAGTTTCTGCTGTAGGTCTTTAGCCAGTTTGTGTGATGGTGTACCTGGTAGTGATACTATGGGTCTGAGTGGGATGTCTGGTTTGTGCACTCAAGTAGTCCATAGAATCTGGGCGTGGTGTTGCTTTCAGGTTTCATTCTTTGTAGGTCAAACCTGGTTAGCTGTCCGTTTTTTTTTTCGCAGGTTCCTCGGTGTTGTTTGTGCTATTGGTGAGCTGTGGGATGGGGTCAAACTCCCTCTTTTGGTAGGTGTTAGCATCTGCAAGTAGTGGCGTTTTCTGGATGTACTCTGCTTTGTCCAGGATGACCATCATTCTGCCTTTGTCAGCTGGTAGTATGATTATGTTCTTATCATTTCTTAGTGTTTTTAGTGCTTCCCTCTCCTTGATGTTGAGGTTGTGTGTTTGTCTTTTCCTTGTTATCAGGGGTATGATACTTTGTCTCACTTTTTGTTGTGTCTCTTCTGTCAGTCCATTGTTTCTGAATGCGCATTCTAGCACTGCTAGGAAGTCTGCTGTCTTGGCGTCCCTGTGGTTATAGTTGAGTCCCTTGGCCAGTGTTGTTCCTTCCGTCTCTGTGAGCTGTCTGGGGGAGAGGTTTCTAACCCAGATATGTATTGTGGTGCCCTCTGTTAGTTTGGCCATTTTTTTCTTTTAGTGCTGTTTTTTTTCCGGTGCATGGCCCTGTTCTGTCCTATGACTCCGGCCTGTTCTATGGTCGGGGTCCATTCCTGATTGGTGGTTTTTGAAATTAACGATTTTTGGTGCGCAATTTCTTGTCTGTATTTGTGTAGTCTTGTGTGTGTCTGTAATCATTACCTGGATCATCCTGAATCCGTTCTGTCTGGTTGTGTCTGGATCCGTATCCATGAACACCAACTAGCCATGAAATGACACGACCAGCTATCCTTAGTATCCACACATGCAGATGACAGGCAACATGAGTCCGACTGGGACAACACTACTATTATAGGACAAGCCAAACAGAGAACAGCCAGGGAATTCCTAGAGGCATGGCACTCATCCACAGATTCCATCAACAAACACATCGACCTGGACCCAATATACCGACCACTGCAACAGACAGCAGGAACTGACAACTGGAAGCATCAGAGACAAACCACTATAAATGCCGGAGGAAACAACACAGAAGCGCTTAGCAGGAGGCTCCCAAGCACTGAGGATGTCACCTAGACAGGGGACATAACATCTGCAACCCAAATTCCCAACTCAGCGAACAGAACCGCAACGAGCACCCGAGCTACAAAACTTTGAATTCCAAAAAATCTCACCACCAATGCCTCCGCGATCTCCACAAAGCTTTCTTCTTCAGATCCCTGGGGTGTAATATATTCTGGATGATTTATCCACCCCAAACTTTCTTAGCACCTTCTCCTTAGTGATGGTCACTACGCTCACCTCTGCCCCCAACTCTCAAAAACAAAAGCAATAAGATGAAATATGTGAGTAAGCTAGCTCATAATATAAAAGATTACAAGCAACTCTAATCTCTGGTATGGTATGTGAAGAATCATGCAGTTCCTCTCTCATGCCTTTGCTCAATTACTCAACTGTCATACCGTTATATCTGGTTCCAGCTTCTCCCTCTCAAACTGCAGGGTGAATTCTATCATATTATGATCATTGGCTCCCAGCCGTTCCTTCACCTTCAGCTCCCTAGTCAAGTTAGTCTCATTACACATTGAATCCAGAATTGACCATTCCCTAGTGGGCTCTACCTAAGTTGCTCCAAAAATAAAATAGTCGACATTTCACAAATTTCTTTCTTGTTGGGATCCGCTACCAAGGTGATTTTCCCAGTCCACCTGCATATTGAAGTCCTCCATGATTATTGTGATCAAAAAGACATGGAAGAAAGGCACTGTTTCCTGATTTATTTTGATTCCTACATGTTAACTACTGCTAGGAGGCTGGTACATAACTTAAGAGTCAGAGATATCCAGCACGGAAACAGACCCTTTTATCCAACTCATCCATGCCAACTAGATATCCTAACCCAATCTAGTCCCATTTGCCAGCATTTGGCCCATATCCCTCGAAACCCTTCCGATTCATATACACATCCAGATGCCTTTTAAATGTTGCAATTGTACCAGTCTCCACCACTTCCTCTGGCAGCTCATTCCATACACACGCGCACCACCCTCTGCATGAAAAAGATGTCCCTTAGGTCCCTTTTATATCTTTCCCCTCTCACCTTAAACCTTTGCCCTGTATTGTGGACTCCCCCACTGCAGCAAAGAAACTTTGTCTATTCATCCTATCCATGCCCCTCATAATTTTGTAAACCTCTATAAGGTCACCCCTCAGCTTCCGACGCTCCAGGGAAATCAGCCCCAGCTCATTCAGCCTCTCCCTTTAGCTCAAATCCTCCAACTCTGGCAACATCCTTGTAAATCTTTTCTGAACCCTTTCAAATTTCACAACATCCTTCCAATAGGAAGGAGACTTGAATTGCACACAATATTCCAAAAGTGGTCTAACATCTTGTACTCAATGCTCTCACCAATAAAGGAAATCATACAAAACACCTTTTTTACTATCCTATCTGTGACTCTACTTTCAAGGAGCTATGAACCTGCACTCCAAGGTCTCTTTGTTCAGCAACACTCTCTAGGACATTACCATTAAGTTTATAAGTCCTGCTAAGATTTGCTTTCCCAAAATGCAGTATCTCACACTTATCTAAATTAAACTCCATCTGCCACTCCTCAGCCCATTTGATCATTTGTAATCTGAGATAACCTTCTTCGCTGTTCACTACACCTCTAATTTTTGTGTCATCTGCAAACTTACTAACTATACCTCCTATGTTCATATCCAAATCATTTACATAAATGAAGAAAAGTAGTGCACCCAGCATCGATCCTTGTGATACTTTGCTGGTCACAGACCTCCAGTCTGAAAAACAACCCTCCACCACCACTCTCTATCTTCTACCTTTGAGCCAGTTCTGTATCCAAATGGCTAGTTCTCCCATTTATTCCATGAGATCTAACCTTGCTAACCAATCTCCCATGGTCGAACGCCTTACCGAAGTCCACACAGGTCACATCCAACACTCTGCCCTCATCAATCCTCTTTGTAGCTTTTTCAAAAAACTCAATCAAGTTTGACAGACATGATTTCCCACGCACGAAGCCATGTTGACTACCCCTAATCAGTCTTTGCCTTTCCAAATATTCATAAATCCTGTCCCTCAGGATTCCCTCCAACAACTTGCCTTCTTCAGGGTCCTTTTTCCTTTTGCAGTTCCTCAACATTGTGCACACAAGTTCTATGGCGCCTGACCCTTTATCGCATCTTGCTGATTAGAACACAGAACATAGAAAGATACAGCGCAGTACAGGCCCTTTGGCCCTCGATGTTGCACTAATCCAAACCCGCCTAACCTACACTAGTCCACTATCCTCCATATGCCTATCCAATGCCCGTTTAAATGCCCATAAAGAGGGAGAGGCCACCACACTGCTACTGGCATGGCATTCCATGAACTCATGACTCGCTGAGTAAAGAATCTACCCCTAACATCTGTCCTATACCTACCACCCCTTAATTTAAAGCTATGCCCCCTCATAATAGCTGACTTCATACGTGGAAAAAGGTTCTCATTGTCAACCTTATCTAAACCCCTAATCATCTTGTACACATTTCTTATTAAGACGGCAACCCTGATCCTTCTGTCCATCTGCCTATCCTTTCAGTAGGACATGTAACCTTGGATATTTAGTTCCCAGCCATGATCTCCTTGCAGACATGTCTTATGATGTCTACGTCACATCCACCAATTTATTCTGTGCTACAAGCTCATTTACCTTTTTTTGTACACTGCATGCATTTAAATAAGACCTCAGTCCTGAGTCGACTACCCTTGCTTCTCAAAATTGTCCCCCTTATCTGCTGTCTTTAAAGCAGGAACCTAACCACAGTTGCAAGTCAAACAAACTTAAATTGTTAATGCTTTTTTCCTGTCTTTTGAAATCTTCCCATATTGACTTGCAAAAAAAAAAATTGTGCTACAAAGAGAGAATGCTGGGGAAACTCAGCTGGTCTGGCAGCATCTGTGGAGAGAGAAAGACCTAGCATCGAGTCCAGCATGACTCTTCCAGAACTGAGCATTTTCTGTAAGAAAAACAAAGGACTACAAATGGTGGAAATGTGAAACAAAAACAAAGGAAGTTCCTAGAGAAACTTAGCATGTTTTGCATCATCTACAGAGAAAGAAATAACAGGGTCAATCTTTTGACCCCTTGAAGGATTATTAGACTTAAAACATTAACTTTTTCTTTCTAAGAGATGTTAGCATTTCTGCTGAGTTTCTCCAACACTTTGTTTATGCTTCACTATTCTCCATTCTACAGACTTTGAACAGCCTCACTATTTTGCTTTTATTTGAATTATTTTTGCCCATGAATTGCAGCAGGAAAGTGGGGAATTGGTTTAAAACTACTGAGGCAGCTAGGCCAGGGAAACAGCTAGTTCTGAAGCACAAATCATCAGTTCTATTGCTGGAATGTTGTCAAGACCCATAGCCATTGCAGTATTCAGTGGCATCAACTGTATCACATGGAGTGAATTAGATTGACTGAAGCCGCACCCCCCCTAATTTTGGAGACCTCAGGAAAAAGCCAAGATGGATCACTCACTCAGCACTTCTGGCTGAAGATGGATGAAAATACTTCAGCCTTGTTTTTTTTGTGCCCCATCTTGTATGAGAAGCCACGGCATCTTCAGAAATCAATTTTGTGGCCATGCTTCCCTCTACTGGTAATGATTTGCAAATATTTCATTATGTAAGCACAAATACTGTTAACTATCTTCTGTTCTATTCACTGACAGTACAATGTCAGAAATTACCTGGCTATTTCTGTATCATATTTGCATTCATGGGTCATGCAAATGTCTGAACAAATAACTAAGGAGTCAAACAGCTTTATCCAGCACCATGCAGCAGATAGTCAAAAATAGTTGTGCAATGGAAAACTGTATACAATTTGCATTAAAGGCAAGTTGAGATAGGCATATTCTACAGCTTGGTAGCACCATCACAGGTTCAAATTCCACTCCAGAAAATGCAGCATTAACATATGCCAACACATTTTCCTTCTGTCCCTGCTCCAGTTTACCAGCTGCTGAAATCATAATCCATGCCTTTATTACTTCAAGATACAATCATTCCACATCTTCCTTGACCAGCGTTGCATCAAAACCTTGTCTCCTACATCCTATGTCACCACAAAGCTCTATTCACCCATCACAAAGGTATTCATTGGTTCCTGGTCACTGCATAAATCACCTCCAGCCGCATAAACCTCAAAACATGGCTTTTTATAAATTCCCAATTTCATTGCTGAATTATTGGATAGTGTGGGTTTTCAGTTGCCTGAACCCTAAATCCATTCATCCCTCTCATGGTGACAAAATCTTCAGTCCAATTTGTCCATGCCAACCAGAATTAATCTAGTCGCATTTGGTCAACATACCTCTAAACCCTTCTTATTCGTATACCCATCCAGATGCCTTTAAATGTTGTAGTTGTACTAGCCTCCACCACTTCCTCTGGACAGCTCATTCCATACATGCACCACCCTTTGCGTGAAGCTGCTGCCCGTTATGTCCCTTTTAAATCTTTCCCTGCTTACCTTAGACCTATGCCTCTAGTTTTGGACTCCCCAACCCCACCTTGGGGAACAGACCTTAACTATTCATCCTATCCATCCCCTTTGCGATTTTATGTACTTCTGCAAGGTCACCCCTCAGCCTCCAAACGCTTAGCCCCAGTCTATTCAGTTTCTCCCTATAGCTCAAACCCTGGCAACATGTTTGTAAATCTTTTCTGAACCCTTTCAAGTATCACAACATCTTTCCTACAATAAGGAGACCAGAATTCAACACAGTATTTGAAAAGTGACCTAACCAATGCCCTGTACAGCCACAATATGACCTCCCAACTCCCATACTCAATGCTCTGACTAATAAAGGTAAGCATTCCAAATGTCTTTGTCACTACCCTGTTTATCTGCGACCCTACTTTTAAGGAGCTATGAACCTGCACTCCAAGGTCCCTTTGTTCAGCAACACTGCCCAGGACCTTACCATGAAGTGCATACATCCTGCCCTGATTTGTCCTATCAAAATGTAGCAAAAATATCCCAGGAATGTGTATTGGAGTTCTCCCTTGTTACCTGACCAATAATGATCCCTTGAATGACACCTAAAACAGATTACCAGTTTGTTTATTTCACTGCTTGGAGGGCTTTCCACGCAGAAATAGACAGCTGTTTTTCCCATATTATAACACTAGCTATGAAGTGTTACAGGGCATCCTGTAATTAAAGATGTTGCTATACAAATGCAAACCACTTCACAATCTCAGCTATCTTAACACTTCACAATTTTGAAGTGTAATCAGTTGTGCAATGAAATACTTAAAGCTAATGCTGATTGTTTAAGATGGTGAATGGGTGCCATTTACATCGTCCACCACCAATGCACAGCGACAGCAGTTTATACCATTTACAAGATATACCTCAGCAATTCACTGAAGGTTCTTTTAACATCTGCCAAACCAGTGACCACCCAGAAGGACAAGGGCAGCAGATGCATAGGAACTCCATCTGTAAGCTCCTTGCCAATTTACACATCATTCTGATTTAGCACTATCTCTGTTCCTTCAATGTCACTGGATCAAAATCCTGGAACACACTCTTCAGAGCAACATTGTCCAAGTACACAGTACACACGGACTGCAGCAGATCAAGGTGGAAGCTTACAACCACTTTCTCAAGGGCGATTAGGGATGGAAAACATGCTGGCCTAGCCAGTGATGCTCATATCCTGTGGAAGGAAAGTAATTTGCTCAATTACTGCATTAAAGCACAATTCATTCAACGTGACATTAATGTCAAAAGACTATATCAGGACATACAGTTTCAAGGCTTGTGTTCAGTAATAGAGGAAATAAAAATTTCAAACTTTCTCCCAACAATTTTGCTATGAAGTGTAAATTTAAAACAACTAGAATTTCATCTCTCATCAACTGAAACTTGGATGAAAGGCACCAATGTAATAATGTAGTACAAAGTCAAAAATTAAGAACAGCGGCTATATGGATGGATATTATTCTCAATGCCAAACCAGTGCGACAAACTAAAATTAAGTCAAATTTATTTATAAATACAATATTACATGGAAATGCAGCAGGGTACGACTAGAATTACTTAAAACACAAAGATGGAGTTTGTCCATTAAGGGCTGAAATTTGTCCTTGTGCATTTCAATAATAATTAAAAAAAGGGATTTTTTTGTGCAGTACCTCTGACAATTTTAGAAATGGGAATCAACTGAATGTTGACTGAGCAATAGTTTGGAAAAGGACCTTAACAGCTAAACAAACCTAATTATTATATTGCAGGTGTCAATGTTGGGACATTAATAACTATTTTCCTTTCAAAGGTATTGTGTATAAGATTAGAAGTAATGAGACTGACCTGTGTGCGCCAGGTTACAAGGTGCAATATCCCACAATGGGGTGCAAGGAGGAAGTGTTTACATTTTCATTAAGAGGCCTTGGTGCAGAAACTACCCAAATCACTTCTTTAAAAACCTATTACAATGCAGTATTCCACATAGTCCAAATATGTCACATTTTAAATGCACACGTTCATGGCGATGCTTATTCAAATAATCATTATTTGCTTTATTTTTTTCTCTAACAATCAGCGATACATTGTGACAGTATTTTAATGTGAAATATATTAGCATGCTGCAGGCACTGACCTTATTTGGTCCTTTTCTTCTGTAAAGTACCAAATAGTGCTGCTTTCTTTATATGTAGCATTTATTGCTGTTCAGGCTGGTAATGTTCTCAGACAGATCACATTATTTATACGTCTATGTTCTTACACTTGTACTGTATCAGTAACATAGGCCACTTAACAAATCACATTGTCCTTTCCAATTGAAAACTGGCAGCAATAGTCTTACTAATGATCCTGAAACTTATGCCTTCAAGTTTTGAATGCCATTGATAAAATCAAGGCAGTAAAATATATAATCCTAAAATGAGTTTGTAAAATGTAAAAGTTGTTTAAAAAGTATATAACAAGTAGAAAGTAAATCTATTTATTTCTGTTCTTAGCCTTTTAAACCCCAAAACACTGCTTGGAAGTATTACCAATGTCATGAATGCTCCAGAATGTCATATGGCTGAAGAACAGGACAAGTTTAAGTGTGTTTCATTCTACACTTCCACCTGGTTAGCACCCAAGTACTCAGTTCAAATTCACGTTTTATGGAGGGTATTTTCCACCAGGTGGCAGCGTTTGTACAAATCAGAAATTAAGCTATCAGCTGCTGAAAAATCAGAGGGAAAAAAGAGCATTAATTTGGTAACTGACTGCAGCACGTCAGAAAAACAGGAGATCTTGCTTTTAGCAGTTTTGCTTTGATTAAAAAGAAGTTTTAAAGCAAACGGATTCTTCAATTCTCCAGGTCTTGACAAGGCTAGTCTAGTTTACTTAGCTCTCTGTATTTTCTGTTGCCAGCCCCCAGTTGTTACTAAAATCACAGCTAGTGGCAATCACAACAAAACCACGGAAGACTGGTAACTTTTATAATATTTTATCTTTGCTAATGTAAAGCAGTGATAATGAAACGGAGGAAAGCACATGTTCATTTGGTGCCCTCCAGAATTTGGGTGCAATAAAAGCAGTGAAACTCAAATGTATGCCAGCATCAGGAGAAAGACTTAACAGCATGGAAAATTGCAGAGACAATGGCAACACAATAAAGGGTTAAGTATACTCCCAACACTTCAGTCTTGGTTTGTTTTTTAGTAAATGCCACTCAAATATACAGCTGTAGTGAGCAGTCAGATGAAAAGTCTACTGCTTTTCCTAGTTGCCAACTTGAGGGGGGCCTTCCGGGATGAGTGAGGTAAAGAAAGTGGTGATGAATGACCATGCAGAAGCCATGAAACCTGGTGGCTCTGTCCCTGTTGTGCTTTCAGTGGTATCATCACCACTATCACCACTTTCACCACTTTCTCCACTATCATCGTCCAGACCTTCATCCATTAACCGCTCCTAAAAGAAAAAAGAACCTGTTATAATTAGTTCACATTCGTATACATTTCAAACTGCTTACCTGCACCAAAAGTAAATCTTGGTGTATTCAATGAACAAATGCACATTTTTTTAATATCATCCCGAGGAAAGCTACTGTTAGAAATCAGCCAAAAGTAGTAGCTTTATGAGGATTAACAGGAGGTATAAAGCATTTACTAGAAATAAATAGCAGTGTGCACTACCTGTAAAGATTGCATTGTTGAGATTCTTCTTTCCCTAGTTAGCATTGGGGCTAATCTCTGCCTTCACTCTGATCACTCACTGCTTCTCTGCTTTATCTGGTAAATGCAATTTACTTTCTATTTTAAAAAAAAAGAGACAATGCTGCTCCTTTAACAAGGTTATGTCGTTTTTGTTTTATTTTCCAGAGAGGTCATAAAAGTCACAGACTCTGAAAAGTCTGGGGTTGAAGGGTTTTAGGGCCAATTTGAATGTGGCTGACAGATACTGCCTCAGGCAAAAGGTTTTTAAGTTTTGAAAAAAAACACGTGCACAATCAAAAGGGAGTGGCCAGTACTCCCAGCTCAGTTTTTCTTTAGTCTGCCTATTCACTGAAAGCAGTGCTGGACCCAAAGAAGGAGGTCCATGTTGGTGCTTTCTCTCTGACATCTCTCCTATAAAACAGGGTGTTTGATTTTACCTTTTATGCCAAAGGGTGTTTATGAAGATTGTTGCAAGTATTTGGAACTGCATCATTAAGTTGGGATAACCTATAGAAAAAACCAACAGATTAAGTTATTCTGTATTCTGTTCTCTTTTGTTTGTGTTTCATTCGGTAATCTTGTAGATAAGTTATGTTTTGTTTCAAACTAAGTGATTTGAATAGCAGCATCTATCCTGGAATATCCACTTTATACCTGCTTAAAACAACTAGCAAAGTTAAGTTCTGGGCTACTTTTTTGAAATGTGAGGGGGTCTGCCCTGGTCCACAACAACTGTGTAAAGCAAAGATATCCAAGGTGTTTCACTTTGTGCTTTGGTTCAGAACCCAGGCCAAGAATTTACAGACTAACATTTGCCTCAAGCAAATTAGATTTCCAAGACATTTTGATTCCCTTTTGAGAACTCTTCACTTAGTAGTACCATGCAGAATAAAAATTTTATTCTGAGCACTCTCAGTTTATCAATGTATTAGAAATGAAGGTAAAGCAATGACTCAAAGCATATGACAGACACTTCTATGGAACATAGTCCAACAAAGCTTAAGGATCCATTAACCTGATCCTGATTGTGCTTCCTTTTCTTTGCAGGTTTAGTTTTAATTTTCATTGTTACTCTCCATGAACAGTGCACCTGCCTCAGGTCATGTTTCTGAATTTCTTTCCTTGCACCATTCCTTTTGATTCTGGAAGATTAACTCTTCTGTTATTTCGTCAACTCCATCAGTCACCATGGAGACATAGATGAATGACATTTGGAGCAAGTTCAAACTCACCATTTCACGAACTTCAAAGGCATTATCTTCTTGCCCTTCCTGGTTGAACTCCATGGGATGATTTGCTGGTCGCCGATTTGGTGCATCTTGTCTGAATGGGAACCACCCAGCTTGATGCCTAGAGTTTTCAAATGAACATAGCTGGTATCAAGTATAGTTTTACACAGTTTAAAGCACACTATGGTGAATTTTTTTTAAAAAACAAAACAGATGAGAGAACTCCTGCTCTAGAAATAGTTAAATGCATTTCAACTACTGACCAATTGAATCCAAAAATGGAACTAAAGCTCTATAGTAATCAGCAGTTGGAAAAGATGACAAACTGCTCTTCATTGATATAGCACATGAAAAGACAGGCCTCCAGAATGAAAAGAAAATTGAGGCCTCTTGTGAATTCTACAGCAGTGAAGTGTGCTGCAATCATTGGAGCACGAGATAGCCTGTCTGACTCTTTCATAAACACATTAAACAGCTCCACCAAAAACATACAATTGCTATCTGGATCAGATCACCACTTCTCACACAAGGCAATTGATGAGTGCTGTACAGCAACAAGTCTATTCTGGGGAAATGGGAGAGTTTTAGATTAGATTAGATTACTTACAGTGTGGAAACAGGCCCTTCGGTCTAACAAGTCCACACCGACCCGCCGAAGCGCAACCCACCCATACCCCTACATTTACCCCTTACCTAACACTACGGGCAATTTAGCATGGCCAGTTCACCTGACCCGCACATCTTTGGAACACGATAAAGCAGCATACATGACTGTTTTTGGACAAGTACAATTTTCAAATCTGAAATGGCAGCACACAGGACTTCACAATGTCACAGTACAGAAGGCAGTCATTTGGCCCATCGTGCCTATACCAGCTTAAGTGAACATTATTTCCGAGTGTCAATCTTTTGCTTTCTCTTTATACGACTGCACATTATCTGAATAAAATGTCCAATGCTCTCTTGAATGCTTCAAATGAACCTAACTCCGCCACATTTCCAGGCATTGCATTCCATACACAAACTACATGCAAAGTGAAAATATTTTTTTGCAGATCATTTTAAATCTATACCCTCTTGTTCTTGACCCTTTTTAGGAGCAGGAACAGTTTCTACTATATCCAGCCAGATTTTGAAAACCTCTATCATATCTCCTCTTAGCCTCTTCACTAACCTATCCGCATAACTAATGTTTCTCATCCCTGGGCCCATTTATATAAACCACTTCTGCAATCTCACCAATGGATTAAGATCATTCTGAAATGTGATGCACAGAATGTACATTTGACAAACCTGCTCCTAATATATCATGCAAATACTCTTCTGAAGCCTACTGCATTCTTCACTTCTCAATGTTAGCTGTAGGTGGTCTGGTGGGGCAGTGGTAGCATCCCTGTTTCTGTGGGTTTGAGTCCCATGTGAGAAATTATTCAGAATGAAGTAGATTAGATCACTTACAGTGTGGAAACAGGCCCTTCGGCTCAAGAAGTCCACACCGATCCACCGAAGCGCAACCCACCCAAACCGACTCCCCTACATTTTACCCCTTCACCTAACACTATGGGCAATTTAGCATGGCCAATCCACCTAACCTGCACATTTTTGGACTTTGGGAGGAAACCAGAACACTCGGAGGAAATCCACACAGACATTGGGAGAATGTGCAAACTCCACACAGTCAGTCACCTGAGGCGGGAATTGAACCCGGGTCTCTGGTGCTGTGAGGCAACAGTGCTAACTACTGTGCCACTGTGCTGTCCAAAACCAGCATTTATGACTGGTTTTAAAGGGCTGATGATCACTGATTCACCATTATTTCCCAAAAAGGGGTAAAATACTATGTGTAAACTTCCAATAAAAACGGTTTATACCCAATCTTCTCCTCATGGATTAAGTTATGTGCATTTAATGCATTTGAAAATGCAATAGCAAAGTGCATGCAGCAGGCCAAATTAACTTGATTTCCTTTTACTGTTAAGAGAAGAGCTCCAAAGAACACTCTTGATTAAAAACATAAAATCCAGATGTTCAAATGGATTCCAAATTGCTTTCACAACTCAGTCACAATTAAGACTACTGAAATTACCTACTGTTCTTGCTATAGGAGGGAGTGCAACAAAAGTTTGCAGACTGATTTCTAGGATGGTGGGACTGACATAAGAGAAGTTGAATTGGTTAGGATTGTATTCACTGGAGTTTAGAAGAATTGAAGGTTGAGGGTGGGACGTGCAGGTGGAGAGACATCTCATACAAACTTATTAGATCCTAACAGGATTAGCCAGGATCGATACAGGCTGGATGTTCTTGATAGCAAAGGAGTCCACAGCTCACTGCCTAAGGAAACAGGGTAAACCATTTAGAACTGAGATGAGAGGAGGAGGGACGGAAACAAATTATTCTTTGTTCTGAAATTGTGGAGAAATTCACTACCATAGAAAGCAGTCAAAGCCAAAACACGTGATTCCAACAAGAAGTTGGGGCACTTGTGGCTAAGGGATCAAAAGGTTCTAAGGGAGAAACATTTGAGTTTGATGATCAGACATGATCATATGAATTGTGAAGCAGGCATGAAGGGCTGAATGGTCCACCACTGCTCCTATTTTCTATGTTTCTACATTAATACTTTACTGTTAGTTGCTGAATTTTGGCAGACATAATCCTGAAGAAAGTTTCAAGTGATTTGCAGTAGAGTTTAAAAATTTTCTTCACTCAAATTTTGATAAGATTTGCTTTGCATAACAGTAAGTCTGGTAGGTTTGTTTGATGTGACCTAACAGAAAGAAGAGGACTCAAAAGCAGATTTGCGGAGGAGTGGGCAAAAATGGGATATGTTTAGTGTAATTACCATAATCAGAAGAAAGGTATATTCACTTCTTTAAGAGACAACAGCAGAGGGACAAATAAAATTGGAACTGAAACATGAGCCAATGAAGAGCTCCAAGTGAAGGGAGACAAAATAAATAAAAACCAAGGCAAGGTAATAATTTGCAAGCCTGAGCAGGAATACATATTGTGTAAGAATAAAAGTCTATTTCATAGTGAAGTATAAAAGCAGAATTGCCAAGTTCTTTGTTCCAATGTTGGAGGTAAACAGCACCTCCGTGAGATAAATTAAGGGTTCCAAAGCAATGTGGAATCTAAAAAGAAATCTTCTGAATTATGGCTGGAACAGTAATGCTCTTTGACTTTGATTTTAAAATTAAGATAGTGGTACGTTAGGGACAGAAACAAATTATTCTTTGTTCTGAGATTGTGGAGAAACAAACTGATGCCTGATGTATTAAAAGGAGTTTCAATTTTTTGCAGTGAATTATGATAGCATAAAGTAACCCAGCAAACATATAAATGACTTTACAGCTTCACTGGATTGTCTGTATTAAAGTGTGAAGAATGTGTCTCATAACTGTCAACATGCACTTTGTATTTAGCAGTGACACTGTCTGGTTTCTAAAAAGTGTCAGACTTTCTAATCCAATAAGCATCTACAAAAGTATGATACTTTGCTTCATTCACCAAAACAGCTTTGCTGCTAAAAACCAAGTAACATCATGACAAACAGAATAGCAATCAAATGTGATTAGACAAGAGAGTTACATGACAAAAAAATGTTTAATTAAAGGAAGGCCCTCTTTGTTTTATTAAAATTACATTTATGGCATGAAAACAGACAGGATGAGTTGTGAAATCTAGCCAAGTGCTATCAGAGGCAGTTTATAGAAGGTGCATCAGTGAAGCAATGCAGGATCAAAGGAGCAGCATATTTCATGTTCTGACAATTGATACACATGCAATAAAATTGTTTATAAAACAACACAACTCAAGGCTTTAAGAGCAGTTACAATATGTCATCTGAAGAGAAAAAGCTCAGCAAAGACAAAATGTAGATCCCCGACGTGATCGGCGATGCCCTCCACCGCATCTCCTCCACTTCCCGCTCCTCCGCCCTTGAGCCCCGCTCCTCCAACCGCCACCAAGACAGAACCCCACTGGTTCTCACCTACCACCCCACCAACCTCCGCATACAACGTATCATCCGCCGCCATTTCCACCACCTCCAAACGGACCCCACCACCAAGGATATATTTCCCTCCCCTCCCCTATCAGCGTTCCGCAAGGACCACTCCCTTCGTGACTCCCTCGTCAGATCCACACCCCCCACCAACCCAACCTCCACCCCCGGCACCTTCCCCTGCAACCGCAGGAAATGTAAAACTTGCGCCCACACCTCCACACTCACTTCCCTCCAAGGCCCCAAGGGATCCTTCCATATCCGCCACAAGTTCACCTGTACCTCCACACACATCATCTATTGCATCCGCTGCACCCGATGTGGCCTCCTCTATATTGGTGAAACAGGCCGCTTACTTGCGGAACGCTTCAGAGAACACCTCCGGGCCGCCCGAACCAACCAACCCAATCACCCCGTGGCTCAACACTTTAACTCTCCCTCCCACTCCACCGAGGACATGCAGGTCCTTGGACTCCTCCACCGGCAGAACATAACAACACGATGGCTGGAGGAGGAGCGCCTCATCTTCCACCTGGGAACCCTCCAACCACAAGGTATGAATTCAGATTTCTCCAGTTTCCTCATTTCCCCTCCCCCCACCTTGTCTCAGTCGGTTCCCTCAACTCAGCACCGCCCTCCTAACCTGCAATCCTCTTCCTGACCTCTCCGCCCCCACCCCACTCCGGCCTATCACCCTCACCTTGACCTCCTTCCACCTATCCCACCTCCATCGCCCCTCCCCCTGGTCCCTCCTCCCTACCCTTTATCTTAGCCTGCTTGGCTCTCTCTCTCTCTTATTCCTGATGAAGGGCTCATGCTCGAAACGTCGAATTCTCTGTTCCTGAGATGCTGCCTGGCCTGCTGTGCTTTGACCAGCAACACATTTGCAGCCCTTACATTCAGTAGCTGGGGACATTACAAATAGTGAAGAAACAAATGGCATAAGAACTGAGAAGATACTTTGGTTCTGCCTTCACAAAGCAGAGCACAAATAACTCCCCCAAAACGTTAAGGAACCAAGGGTCTAGTAAGGGGACAGAATTGAAGAAATCAGTATTAGTAAGAACGTAGTGCTGGGAAATTAATAGGGTTAAGGTTGACAATGAGGGCCTAATAATCTACAGCCCAGAATACTAAAGGAAGTGATCCTTGAAATATTGGAGGCGATGGTGGTCATCTTTCAAATATCTAGACTCTGGATTCTAGATCATGAAACACAAATTGAAAACATATCCATTTGTGCCAAATGCAAGTCACCTTCATCCCACCCCCATTCACCCATTGTACTCTTTGCTACCTTCCCCCACCCCCTTCCCTGACCCATCATCTTCATCCTCACCCCCACTCACCTATTGTACTCTATGCTACTTTCTCCCCACCCCCACCCTCCTCTCATTTATCTCTCCACCCTTCAGGCACTCTCCCTGTATTCCTGATGAAGGACTTTTGCCTGAAACGTCGATTTTACTGCTCCTCGGATGCTGCCTGAACTGCTGTGCTTTTCTAGCACCACTAATCCAGAATCTGGTTTCCAGCACCTGCAGTCATTGTTTTTGCCTATTCAATTATTTCAGCCATTCAACTACATCCTTGCCAGTCTGCACAGCTCCATTTACCAACATTTCTCCATATACCATAATGTTATTACCCGACAAACATGCATCCATTGGAATTGTGAAAATTTCAATTCGCCTCCAGAATTCAGGAAGCAGAATGTTTCAGCTTTTCACTCCACTTTGTGTTAAAAGGTTGTTGTCCTTAAGGTGGCAGAAACAACTGCATTAATAATCATTTAATTGCATTAATTCAAAACTTTATAGCTGGGAATGTCTGAGAGATTAACAATCTACCACCTTCACCTTCAACTTCCCTTTCCTCTGTGATGTTCTCAACTGCATTGTGACCTCAGGAGGTTTTTGCCCCATGTTTCTTGCAATTCCATTTGAACCCCTGATCTAGTCTTGGATCAGCCACTATTTCCTTCAGTTAAGTACTAGGCCAACTTATTAACTACCATTTGGTATCCATGCCATTGGCTCAGACTTGTTAACTAGTTTATTCACAACCTTGCATCTTGTGCAATCTTCCAACTGGACAAAATTGTTCATTTCCACCAGTACCTCAATTGAAAATCTTATCAGCTCAAGATTTAACTATTGTAACACTTTGCTAGCTGGCTCTTCACTACACACTCTGTATAAGTAGTACATTTCACCCAAATTCCATATCCAATCCAGCACAGAAACTGGTTTGTCTATTTTACTGATCTTGACCTATATTGGTTGTTTAGCCTAACTCAGTTACCTACCCCCCGCCTCAGATTTACAATTCACATCTTTAGATATGAACACCATGTTCTTGCTCTACTTATTTGTAAACCTCATTCAGTCCGACAATTACCTGTCACTGATTGTCACACACCACAGATACTGGCCCCCTACCATTCCCCTTTACTTACTCCTCTCCCTTTCATTCTTCATCACCCACCAGAAAATCCATTTCCATGAAGATTGGAGGCGTCTTTTGATTTCTCCTTCTTATTTTGCCTCTTACCAACTGAATCACCGAAGTCCTTTAAGGCATAGAAATCTGTCTGTTTTACTTGATTTAGCTTTTACATGCATCCCTGATCCAAATCTTCAGGGTTGATGACTCTGCTCCCATTACAACTATGAATGCGTTAGACATGTTGTCAAGCTGATGTCGTCTACACCTCAACAACAACAATATATTCAATGTTTGTGTTCAAAGCACTTACATCTACTTAGCACATGGCTACATGCTGACAATCCAGGAACTTCACAAGCCAAATCACACACAGGTTGCACAGTTCATGTATAAAAAAGTTACAGGATGCCCCAAGTACCTAATACGAGCAGAGTTACAGCCAGCTAGAAATGACAGAAACTGACTGGGCTACTGTCAATAACTTCGAATTACAAAATCAGAACCCAAGAATAAAAGTCATAAGAATTACAAAAAAGTTGATGTTTACAAAACCTGAAAATTATACACTGCATATTATCAACATGAATGAATAAGCAAAATAACAAAAAAGTTTTTTCCTCTCTTTTGTCAAAAGAATAAACTGTTGCTAGGAGTTAGGATTGAAAATATTCATGAAACAGTGAGTTGAAGACATAATCTTAGTACCAGTATTGGATCAGATGCATAGTTTTATGAACTCATTATTCCATTCCTGTTAGTTTCAGTAAGACAACTCAAATCTTATGGGATGACTGAACAACATTTTATAATCAGGTTTGATGGAAAACATCACATATTTTCAAAATATTACAAGGACATAAAGCAGTTACTAAAGATTTCTCATGTCTGTCTTCCTAACTGGGAAAAAATACTCATCGTAATGGGAAACTCTTTTTAAGGCCCAGTTTCGAATTTAATTACAAATCGAATATTGAAAAAAAAGAATAATTACTTACAGATAAACCAGCAAAATTGCTCCCATCACCATCACAAAGCGGCTGAAAGAAGAGTAGAAATAGACAATACTTAGCAGGATGCCTGCTCGGGAGACTGTGTACATCCAGTCCAACCAATCACGATTTAAGTCCTCCTCATTTAGGACTGGGCCTCCCTGTGCGTTCATCTGAATATTCTGGTTGATGGGTCTGTTGTCTGGAACAGCTGCAATGGGGGCGGCTGGGGCATCATCTGGGCGATTAGGCTCAGGGTTCACGGGCTCAGAAGATGCTGGACTGGAGGACTGTGTATTGGTTGATCCTGAGAGCCTGGCTGCAGCTTGACTAGAGACAGGGAAAAAGAAACAAATTATGAAGTTTGGTGCTCATTAAGAGGTCAGATGTCAGAATGGAGAGTAGGGAAGAAAGAGGTTCTCAGTTTTTGGCAGCATACACTCCCAAACAAAAGATAATACGAGCCATATGGAAATCAAAGATCCTCTTTCTCCATCAATATTCGGAAAGCCCAACTTTCGTTTTTGCTCTAGAATCTATGCTGAACTAGAGGCAGCTTTTCATGGCAAAACAACTTGCACAAGGGAAATACAGATCAATTAGCCTAATATCTGTTAATGAAGATGTAGAAATACTGTACCTCTAAGAAAGTTAAAAGCTAGCAGAACTACCTGACAGCATCAAATGTTTTCAACAAGATACAATGTAGCATGTGCTCCCAGCAGTTAATATAGCTGTTTGTCTGGAGACAAAAACAAATTTGAATTAGGCCAATCAATTTAAATTATACCCCAAAAACATCAAATTCCAATCAAGTTTGACTTTAGTATATTGACAACCTTAAAGGCCAAGGACACAATCTGATGCTTTGGGGGTATAAGACCAGGGAAAACTGAACAGTTGGAAGGGAACAGCCACAAGACCAACAGATATAGACTGTTAGTCAGACTTGTCAGAGAGGTATCTACACAGAAGAAATCATTGACATCGACCTGGATAACAAATCTGCAAAGAGAAGACAGGACAGCTGGCAGGTTTTGAAAACTTGAATTTTTGATAAATCTTAAATTGGGGGTTTTATCGGACTAATATTATAGAAGGGAAACTAAAAGACAGGTTAGAGGAAGGAGTTGTAAATTGTTGTTATTTAATCATTCTCTGTTATACTTGAAGAAATAAAGTTGTTGATTTTTAATTTAAATCGCCCTTGGCTTCTCAAATTTTCACAGATTACTGCATGGGATAAATCTTTTCTGTGTTGCTGGATTAAATTAAGCAGGAGGGCTTACCCAGTGTTGTAACAAATATATCATCCATATAGGTAAAAGAATACCTTGAAAATTTTCAGTTAATCAGGGGGAGTAGTCAGCATGAATTCATGACAGGTAGGTCATGCCAGACAAAGCTCACTCAATGTTTTGAAAACGGTGCCAAAGATAGTGAACAGGGGAATGTCGATAGATGCTGTTTATGTAGACAAGAGAGGCATTTGATAAATTCCCACATTACAGACTGTTAACTAAGGAAGAAACCCATGGAATTGAGAGCAAATTACTGACATTGCTGGGAAATTGGTGGTGTGGCAAGTGACAGAAAGTATGGATAGTGCACACTCAAATTAAAAGGATGTGACTGATGATGTACAACAAGAATTAGGGCCTCAATTATTCACATCGCTTATTATTAATCTTGGAAAATGGAATGGAAAGTGATATTATCAAAACTGCTGATGACAAAGTTTGGTAGCATTGTAGACAGTGTAGATTATAGCATAAAATTACAAAGGGATGTTGATAGACTAAATGAATGGGCAAAGCTGAGTTCAAAGTAAATAAATGTGAGGTCCTCCACTTTGGGCCAAGGAAGGATAGATCAGGGTACTTTCTGTATGGCATGAAGTTAAATATAGTGGATGTCCAATGTGACTTGGGGGTTCAGGTGCATAGATCTTTAAAATGTCTTTAAGTTCATAAGAGTTCATAAGATGTAGGATCAGAATGAGGCCAGTCGACCCATTGAGTCTCTCCGCCATTTGATCATAGCTGATATGCTCCCTACCTCCACCTTTTTGCCTTCTCTCCATATCTCTCCAACTCATTACCAATTAAAAACTTAGATAACTCCTCCTTAAATTTATTCACTGTCCCAGCATCCACTGCACTTTGGGGTAGCAAATTCCACAGATTCACAACCCTTTGGGAGAAATAGTTTCCCTTCAACTCTGTTTCAAATTTGCTACCCCTTATCCTAAGACTATGACCTCTTGTCCTGAAATGTTCCACAAGAGGAAGCTTCCACTCCACATCTATTTTATCCACAACTTTTATCATCCTGAATACCTCAATTTGATATCCCCATATTCTTCTAAATTCCAGAGAATATAGGTCTAAAAACTCTTCAATCTCTCTTTATATGACAAACACCTTACCTCTGAGATCAATCTCATGAACCTCCTCCACAGCCACTGCATTTTTTCTAAAATAAGGGGACCAAAACTGTGTACAATACCCCAGGTGCAGTCTTACCAACATCTAGTATAGATGCAACAATACTTCCTTACCTTTATATTCTATTCCTTTAGCTATAAAATTCAACATGCCAGTCACTTTCTTTATTATCTGCTGTACCTGTGCACTAGTTACTGTGACTCAAACGAGTACACCTAGATCCCTCTACACTGGAACAGGCCGAAGTCTCTCTGCATTAATAGGCTGCTTTGCCATTTTTTTGACCTAAATGCATGACCTCTTATTTATCTACACTAAACTCCATTTTCCATATTTTTAGCCCATTCTCCTAATATATCTATATCTATTCGTAGGGTTCTTATTTCCTCATTGCAATTTACCATCTTGCCTACTTTTGTGTCACCAGCAAATTTGGCTGTAGAGCCTATCGCGTTATGCAAGTTGTTAATGTAGCTGGGGTCCAAGGGCCGAACTCTGTGGCATCCCACTAGTTACATCATAAAAACCCATTTAAAACAAGTGCAGAAAATAATGAAGAAAAGTAATGGAGTGCTGGCCTTTAAGTTTAGAGGGCTGGAGTGCAAGGATGCAGAAGTTGCACTGCAATTATACCAAATTCTGGTTAGACCCCACTTGGAGTACTGTGAGCAGATCTAGGCACCACATCTCAGGAAGGTAATATTGGCCACGGAGGGAGTACAATGTAGGTTTACAAGAATGATGCTTGGACTTCAGGGTTAAGTTAGGAGTGGAGATTATACAAATTAGGTCTGTTTTCCCCAGGATAAAGAAAGTTATGGGTGATCAGATCAAAGATTTCAACATATTAATCAGGAAAGACTACTGTCTTTCCACTGTGTGGCGATTGTAGACCTATGGGACATAGGTGAAAATGAGGGTCAGACCGTTCAGAAGAGATGTTAGAAGCACTTCTACACACAAAGGATGGTAGATGCTTGGAACTCTTTTCCACAAATGGCAATGAACGTGGGATCAGTTGTTACTTTGAAATTGAAGATAAATAATGTCAGTAAATGGAGTTAAGCCACAGATCAGCCATTATCTCCTTGAACTGTCAAACAGACTCAAGGAGTTGAATAGCCTACTCTTATTATTCTGTTATTACAATCCATAAAAATTTATTATTGTAGCAAGTTGAAGTCACTTCTTTCTTTCTTTGTAAAGAGATTTTGGCCAATCCAAAGATGTGCAGTTTAAGTGGATTGGCTATGCTAAATTGCCATAGTATTCAGGAATGTATAGGTTAGGTGTTTTCAGCAGGGGTAAATATAGGATATTGGGTAGGGGAATGGGTCTGGGTGGGTTACTCTTCGGAGGGTTGGTGTGGACTTGAAGGGCCGAAGAGCCTGTTTTCACACTGTAGGGATTCTAAATTTTAAGTATACAAAGTACGGGGGTAAAATAAAACAATTAAATTAGAAGTAAAGAAAATATACAGATTGGTAAAATCAAGGAAAATACAAATATATTTTATTAGTACATTAAAAGCAAGAAGATAACTAAGAAATAGATAGGGCTGATCAGAGGTGTGGTCATGTTATGGAGCTTTTTTGATCCAGGAATTTAGATAAATAACCTACAGATGGAATTCAAAACCTACCATAACACGAGAGGAATTTAAATTCAGTTAACTAAATGTGCAATCAAATGCTAGTCTCAGAAGTGATAATCACGAAACTACCAGATTATAATAAAAGTTCATTTGATTCACTAATATCATTGTGGGACGAAAATCTGCCACCCTTACGGTCTGCTAATATTTTATATCAAAAACATACTTTATTCATAAAAATATCTTTCATATATAAAAATCACTGAAGCAATCTGGTTCTGTACAGCAACATACAAAGAAACAAACATTGCAGCTTGACATTGTCTGACAAACAAACCAAAGACATTTCTTTCTTGTACAAGATTATATTTACATAAATTTGTAGCAGAGGGAGGATCCGAGAACTGAATGGACCCTCATTTAACTTCAACAGAAAGATCTTAGACAATGGTAATTTCCTATTGCACTTTGGCGACAGCTGCCCAAGCTTTAGTGCGTCATTTAACATGTAGTCCTGGACCTTGGAATGTGCCAGTCTGCAACATTTGTCAAGGTCAACTTGTTGTTCTGGAAGACCAACAGGTTTTAGGCAGACCAAAGAGCATCTTTCACAGAGAAGATGGTCTTCCAGGCATTCTTGGTACTTGTCTTGGTGTATATCCCAGCGAACAGCCCGTAGAGCAGAGTCCTGCATCATGGAACTGTTCCGGATAAACCTCAACAAAGCTCGGTGCATTTTTCCCCAGATTTCCTTTGCAAGGGCTCATCCCAGAAAGAAGTTTGCGACAATCTCCAACCCCTGCAGCTGCTTCAAGGGCAGTATATGGTGATGCAGAGTGTCCAGACATACATGAAGGATCTCACTTCTCATCTCCAGCTAAGTGATGTCTTGATGCTTGCTGGGAAGTTCTGACAATGAGGCATTCTGCCAAATGACTTTGAAAGTCTACTCAGGGAACCATATGACAGGATGCACTGTCCTCTCCTTTTGCTGCAGGGTCGTGAGGATGCTACATGCTGACCACTGCTTGATGAACTTACTCAAAGATGTGTTTCTTTGCAAATTTTTCCACAAAAGACAGGTGATAGGGAATGATCCAACTACTTGGAGCATTCTGTAGCAATGAGACCAGTCCCATCCTTCGCAACACAGGGGACAGCTGGAACACAGGGGACAGATGGAACGTCTGTACAAAATGAGTGTTTGCATACTGAGGGTCTACACACAGCTTGATGCAGCAACACACAAAGGTGGGCATCAGGAAAGGGGGCAACACTTTGTACATGATCCTGCAGAATGATCCATCTTACGTTCCTAGGTGAAGTGGAAGTTGGCTTAGATGACTGCAACAGTGCAGGTTTTGGGAATGGGCAACAAGAGTATCTCACACCTGATGACTAGCTTTTACTCCGAATGGAAATGGAGCAGTACTCCCAAAAGCCTAGTTTCTGCCTCACCTCGGCAGCACGCTCCAGCCAAGTTTTTAGGCACATCCCAGACTCTCTGAACCATATTCCTAGCACCTTCAAATAATCTGCCATGATGGTGAAAGGGATAAAGGTTCAGTCAGCCCAGTTCCCAGAGAACATGACCTTGCTCATGCCTCCATTTACCTTGGCTCCCGAGACCAGTTCGAACTGGTCGCAGATGCTCATGAGTGTGCGAACTAACAACACACCTGAGCAGAAAATGATGACACCATCCAAAGACCAGCAGGCTTCTGCTGTCTGGAATCGTCACCCCTCTCACGCTTGCATTCTTCCGAATGGTTTCAGCAAGAGGTCCTATACAACATAAACAAGGCAGGAGAGAGTGTGCAGCCCTGCCTAACTCTGGATCTGATCAGGAAATCCATTAATTGAGACTGCACTATTGATGTTGGCATAGAGCAGCTGGATCCAATTGCAGATTCTCTCCCCAAAGTCCATTTTGGACAGCACATCCCACATGTAGGTTTGCTATATCATATCAAAGGCCTTCTCCTTGTCCAGGCTAATGAGGCAGATGTCCACCCTGTCCTGCTATCCTGCATGTAGGCTTTTGTATCCTTGAGAAGTGTGAAGCTCTGAGATTGCCCTGCCCAGTACAGCACAGGTTTGGTCTGGTTGGCAATGACCTTAGACAGGATTTTGTGATCAACATTCAGCAGTAAAATTGGTCACCAATTTCTAATTTCCTCCCTCTTTCAGATGAGGGTGATGATACAAATCCATGAGGAAAGGTCCATGTTGTATATACCTTAAGCAGGTCCTGGCCAATGAAGTCAGACAGAGCTGAATAGGACTCAGCCTGCTCAGCTGTCGTTTCTGGGAGTTTTTAATCCTTTCCTCGAGGGCACTGTCCTGTTCATCCACAGGTAATGCTGGTCCAGCCTCTCCTGTGCTGTCAACCGAGATCTCAGTAATAGAGGAATGATTGGGAGGCTGTGCTACCTGTGGGCTTCGTGTCACACAGTCTGGCATAAAAGGATTGCTGATTGTCAGAATGTCAGACAGTCTGGCCAATATATGACATTACCCCTGTGGCTATGTGATTGACTCTTAGCTGCCTCTGAATGGCCTAGCAAGTTACTTGGTTACCTCAAAACCTTCAAAAATATTGGCTTGAAAAAAAAAAGCAAGAATGGCTTGTCAGTCTCCACATCTCATAAAAAAGGATAAAAAGAAATTCGAAGCTTTGAACAATTCTTGTGTACCTGCATAATAGTACAGAATGCAGGAGGAAGGAGAAGAAATAATACAGTAGTGCCTCAACATATGAACGAACCCGTCCACGAACAAAACGGTTTACGAACAGGATTATACGTAAAATTTTGCTTCAACATACGTACGAAATTGAAGGTACGAACACAAAGCCCGTGTGCGACCACGTGGTTTCATTGTTCTGCTTTGCTACACACATGTTGAAGGCAAAAGCTCTCGGACCCCGTGTGATCTCATTCAGTTCGCCTTTGGCGTGCGCGCGCTGTGAACAGCGTTCGTTGCTACATTCAAGCATTCTTACACTATTCGAATAGTGGGAAAAATTGATTCAGTTCACGAACTTTTCGGTTTGCGAACCGGGTCCCAGAATGCATTAAGTTCGTAAGTCGAGGCGCTACTGTAGATAATAAATTCCCTATTTCAATTAGCAGATTACTACTTGATAGCAATTAAAATATTGAGACAAACTGGATAACAGCTTACATCGAAATTAATCTTAAAATGCACATTAGACCTGATCAGGAGCTAAGACTTTCCTGTAAGAACCATTTCTTTTGAGAGGATTATGAATGTAGTTTAATTTATTCAAAAAGAAAAAAGTGAAATAAACATCATCAGCAAACAAAAATTAACTACATTTGATAACTGCACAAATTTCAAAGTAAAATGATTTCACACAGCAGAACTCAGAACACAGGGGTAAGCAATGGGGCACAGATTTCTGGCACAGCGTCTGTCCCTGTTGCTCAGAAGGGAAGGGGGAAGAGGAGCCGAGCATTCATCACTGGGGACTCCCAGGAGACCCTGTGGGAACAAGTGTTGGTGTGTTGCCTCCCAATGTCTCTGACCGTGTTTTCAGGATCCTTGTCAGGGAGGGGGAGTAGCCCCAAGCCGTGGTCCATATAGGCATAGATGACATCGGTAGAAGGACAAATAGGGATTGAAGGCAGAAATTCAGGGAGCTAGGGTGGAAGCTTAGAGCTAGGACAAACAGATTTGTTATCTTTGGTTTGTTGCCTGTGCCATCTGCTCGTGAGGCGAGGAATAGGGAGAGAGGGGGTTGAACACGTGGCTACAGGGATGGTGCAGGAGGGAGGGTTTTGGATTCCTGGATAATTGGGGCTCTTCCTGGGGTAGGAGGTCTTCACCTGAAACTTAATGTAGCAGGGGGATCGGAACCTAAGTTGTAGTTTGAGTATAGAGGAAGTTAAGTGTAGGGAGGTTCAAAATAAAATTTCACGGTCACGAGAGCACCGGCAAGCCAGAAGTTGGTTTGAAGTGTGTCCATTTCAAGGCCAGGAGCATCTGGAATAAGGTGTGTGAACTTGCAGCATGGGTCTGTACCTGGGAGTTTGATGTTGTTTCAGAGACATGGGTGGACCAGGGATAAGAATGGTTGTTGCAGGTTCCAGGATTTAGATATTTCATTAAGAACAGAGAATATGATAAAAGAGTTGGGGGTGTGGCATTGTTAGTCAAGGACAGTGTTATGGATGCAGAAAAGACATCTGAAGACTTGCCAATTGAGATTTATGGGCTGAGATTAGAAACAGGAAAGGAGATGTCACCCTGTTGGGGTTTTTTTATAGGCCTCCGAATAGTTCCAGAGATGTAGAGGAAAGGATAGCAAAGGTGATTCTCAATAGGAGCATGAATAACAGGGTAGTTGTTATGGGGGACTTCAACTTCCCAAATATTAACTGGGAATACTATAGTTCAAATACTTTAGATGGGTCAGTTTTTGTCCAATGGGTGCTGGAGGGTTTTCTGACACAGTATTTAGAAAGGCCAACAAGGGGAGAGACCACATTAGATTTGGTACTGAGCAATGAACCCGGCCAGGTGTTAGATTTGGAGGTATGTGAGCACTTTGATGATAGTGACCACAATTCAGTTATATTTAGTTTAGTTAAAAATCACACAACACCAGGTTATAGTCCAACAGGTTTAATTGGAAGCACACTAGCTTTCGGAGCGACGCTTCTTCATCAGGTGATTGTGGAGGGTTCGATCGTAACACAGAATTTATAGCAAACATTTGCAGTGTGATGTAACTGAAATTATACATTGAAAAATTGATTGTCTATTAAGCCTTTCATCTGTTGAATACAGTGATACTTTCACTTCTTTCATGTGTAAATCACAAAACCCTTCTTTTTAAAGTTGCATTCTCGGGTTAGCTGCTAACAATGGTGATAGCTAGACAATATGTTGAAGGTGTTGGCCCCCTGTGTTCTCTGACTATGACCTGATGTTTAGATTGATTCTAATCTAATAAGTGAGATCAGTGTTTTACATAAATTCATGCAGTTTTTGAGCTCAGAGTTCTACATGAATATATGCAGTTTTTGAGCAAAGTGCAATGTAACTCTGCAATAAAAATTCACCTCACAAAATATATGTCTGCATGTGGGTCTTTGTCTATCTGTCTGGGGTGGGGGTTGTGAGTGTGTGTGTTCGTGTGAGAGAGAGTGTGTTCGTGCACGCGCGAGTGTGCTTATGCGTGCAGAGTGTCTTAAGTCCGCAAGGGGGTGCATGTGTGAACGTGGGAGTGTGTGTGTGGGTGCCTGCGTGGTACATTGGGGAAACCGAGCAAAGGCTACGACAACGGATGAATGGGCACCGCACAACAATTAACAGACAGGAGGGTTCCCTCCCAGGTGGGGAACACTTCAGTGGTCCAGGACATTCAGCCTCGGACCTTCGAGTGACCATCCTCCAAGGTGGACTTCGGGACAGGTAGCAGAGGAAAGTGGCCGAGCAGAGGCTGATAGCTAAGTTCGGTACCCATAGGGAGGGCCTCAACCAGGACCTTGGGTTCATGTCACATTACAGGTGATCACCATTGCACTACACACGCACACAGATATTCCTCTATATACATACACACACACACGCACACAGATATTCCTCTATATACATACACACACACACGGACACAGATATTCCTCTATATACACACACACACACACACACAGACAGACAAAGACCCACATGCAGACATATATTTTGTGTGGTGAATTTTTATTGCAGAGTTACATTGCACTTTGCTCAAAAACTGCATATATTCATGGAGAACTCCAAGCTCAAAAACTGCATGAATTTATGTAAAACACTGATCTCACTTATTAGATTAGAATCAATCTAAACATCAGGTCATAGTCAGAGAACACAGGGGGCCAACACCTTCAACATATTGTCTAGCTATCACCATTGTTAGCAGCTAACCCAAGAATGCAACTTTAAAAAGAAGGGTTTTGTGATTTACACATGAAAGAAGTGAAAGTATCACTGTATTCAACAGATGAAAGGCTTAATAGACAATCAATTTTTCAATGTATAATTTCAGTTACATCACACTGCAAATGTTTGCTATAAATTCTGTGTTACGATCGAACCCTCCACAATCACCTGATGAAGAAGCGTCGCTCCGAAAGCTAGTGTGCTTCCAATTAAACCTGTTGGACTATAACCTAGTGTTGCGTGATTTTTAACTGTGTACACCCCAGTCCAACACCAGCATCTCCAAATCATATTTATTTTAGTGATGGAAAGGGATAGGTGTACACTGGAGGGTAATAGCTACAGCTAGGGGAAAGTCAATTATGATATGGTTCGACAAGATTTAGGATGCATAGCATGGGGAAGGAAACTGCAGGGGCTGGGCACAATAGAAATGTAGAGCTTATTCAAGGAACAGCTACTGTGTCTCCTTGATAAGCATGTAGCTGTCAGGCAGGGAGGAAGTGTTTAAGTGCAGAACCCATGGTTCACGAAGGAAGTTGAATCTTTTGTCAAGAGGAAGAAGGCAGCTTATGTTAGGATGAGATGTGAAGGCTCAGTTAGGGCAATTGAGAGTTACAAGGTAGCCAGGAAAGACCTAAAGAGACAGTGCTAAGAGGAGTGAGGAGGGAACATGAGAAGTTGTTGGTGGATAGGATCAGGGAAAACCCTAAAGCTTTCTATAGGTATATAAGGGATAAATCAATGACTAGAGTAAGATTGGGGCCAATCAAGGGCAGCACTGTGAAGTTGAGCTTGGAGTCAGAGGAGATGGGGAAGTGCTAAATGAATATTTTTCATAGTATTCGCATTGGAAAAAGACAATGTTGAAAAGGAGAATACGGAGAAACAGGCTACTAGACTAGATGGGACTGATGTTCACAAGGAGGAGGTGTTAGAAATTCTAGACAGTATGAAAATAGATAAATCCCTGGACTACATGGGATTTATCCTAGAATTCTCTGGGAAGACAAGGAGGAGATTGCCCACCCTATGGCTTTGATTTTTATGTCATCATTCTCTGCAGGAATAGTGCCTGGAAACTTGAGGATAGCAAATGTTGTTCCCTTGTTCAAGAAGGGGAGTAGAGACAACCCTGGTAATTATGGACCAGTCAGCCTTACTTCGGTTGTGGATAAAGTGGTGGAAAAGGTTATAAGAGATAGGATTTATAATCACCTTGATAAGAATAATTTAATTAATGATAGTCAACACAGTTTTGTGAAGGGTAGGTTGTGCCTCACAACCTTATTGAGTTCTTTGAGAAGATGACCAAACAGGCAGATGAGGGTAAAGCTGTTGATGTGGCGCATATGGATTTCAGTAAGGCGTTTGATAAGGTCCCCCATGGTAGGCTACTGCACAAAATATGGAAGTATAGGATTGATGGCGATTTAGTGGTTTGGATCAGAAATCAATTATCTGAAAGAAGACAGAGAGTGATGGTTGATGGGAAATGTTCATCGTGGAGCTCAGTTACCAGAGGGGTACTGCAAGGATTGTTTTGGATTCATTTTTATAAACGACCTGGATGAGGGCGTAGAAGGGTAGATTAGTAAATTTGCGGATGACACCAAGGTTGGTACAATTGTGGGTAATGCCGAAGGATGTTGTTGGTTACAGATGGACATAGATATGCTGCAGATCTGGGCTGAGGGTTGATAAATAAGTTTAATGCAGAGAAGTGGAAGGTGATTCAGTTTGGAAGGAGCAACAGGAATGCAGGATACTAGGTGAATGGTAAGATTCTTGGTAGTGTAGATGAGCAGAGAAATCTTGGTGTCCATGTACACGAATCCCTCAAAAGTTGCCACCCAGGTTGATGGGTCTGTTAAGGCATACAGTGTGTTAGCTTTAATTAGTAAAGTGATTGGGTTTCAGAACCATGAGGTCATGCTGCAGCTGTACAAATCTCAGGCTGCACCTGTGAATACTGTGTGCAGTTCTAGTCACCACATTAATAGAAGGATGTGGAAGCTTTGGAAAGGGTTCAGATTTACTAGGATGTTGCCTGGTAATGGCAGGAAGGTCTTACGGGGAAAGGCTGAGGGACTTGTGGCTGTTTTCATTAGAGAGAAGATTGAGAGGTAACTTAATTGAGACACAGAAGGTAATCAGAAGGTTAGATCAGGTGGACAGTGAGAGCCTTTTTTCCTAGGATGGTGATGGCTAACATGAGGGGACAAAGCTTCAAATTGAGGAGTGATAGATATAGGACAGATATCAGAGGTAGTTTCTCTACTCAGTAGTAGGGGCGTGGAACACACAGCCTGCAACAGTTGTAGATTTGCCAACTTTAAAGACATTTAAATGGTGATTGGATAGGCATATGGACAAGAATGGAATAGTGTAGGCTAGATGGGATTCATACTGGTTTCACAGATCTGCGCAACATCAAGGGCTGAAGGACCTGTACTGTGCTGTAATGGTTTATGTTCTACTAAGTACTAGGTAAAATTGCAGGGTTATAATCTACAGTGAACTAATGTGAATGTGCATCAATCCTATAAACAAGGTCCAAGGGTTAAAATATATCACATTGCTGTAGTTTTTAAACTTTAACCCACCAACTTTTTGTTTGACAAAAGTATTACACGCAAGTAGGAAATTGTTCTGAAGCACAAACGAAAGAAAGATACAGTATCCATTTTCCTGGTAACCTGATTCAGTATTCATTCAAAATTGAGAAATGCAACTGCTCAGGTCCGAGTGAGTAACTAAATACTTACTACTGCATGTAGTACTGCCGTGCATACATCTGCTGCCACCAGAGGACATGCTGTGGACTGTACATTGAATATATTGGAAAGTTGCCTGGGATTCCTGGCTGCATAGGAACCTGACCAACTCCATGTCTAAAAGGAAAGAGATACAAGAGTTCAGTAGAGAGAAGAAAGTTGAAAACAGCCTTCACAACAATTGTGAAACCTATTTTCTGAAAATATACATATCAAATTTTTAAGGCCGAGATACTGGAGGAACTTTGCAACTCAGACAGTTTGGTTATGTTGGGAGACAGTGAGGACTGCAGATACCGGAGATCAGAGTCGAAATGGCCACAGGGCAGTGTTTGGTTATATTCGTTCTGCTGTCTACTGCACAAGGCACAAACGTACTTAACATTTTGTCCAAAAAAGCACAAGATGCAAGAGCAGAAGGAGCCCATTCAGCCCATCAGGTCTGCTCTAACATTGTCAGTGCATGATCATCCTCAACTATACTTTCCTGCCCTTTCTCCATAAGAATCAAAACAACTGTGGATGCTGTAAATCAGCAACACAAACAGAAATGGCTGGAAAGGTTCAGCACATCTGGCAGCAACAATGGAGAGAATCAGAGTTGACATTTCAGGTCGAGTGACCCTTCCTCACTTGACCCGAAACATCAACTCTGATTTCTCTCCACAGACGCTGCCAGACGCGCTGAGCTTTTCTCCATAACTATCAATTCCCTCACTGATTAAATCAGTCATAAGTATACTTAACAATCCAACTCTACCACCCTCTGTTGTAAATAACTCCATCAATTCACTGCTCACAGAAGTAGTTCCTTATTTCTGTTCTTACTTGGTGATCCCTTACCCTGAAATTATGCCTTCAGTCCTAGGTTCTCACACAAGGAGTAACTTCTTCTCCAAATCCAACCTGTCAAGACCCCTAAGTTTGTTTCACATTTCAACAAGGTTGCTGATCATTCTTTTGAACTTCAATAAGTACAAACTCATCCTATTCAACCAAGGAACTGTTATTCAGTAACCAGCAAACACACAGCATGAAGGACCTTATAATAGTTTTTTTTAAGAAAAGAGAACAGCATTAGATGCTCAGATCCAGCTTGCTGAAACTCAGTTTGGGTGCCACAAGACCCACTCAGCTTCAAAGCTACTCAAAGATTTGAGACTAAAATAGATTGAGGTTGCAAATGCCACAGGAAAAGTTAGGAAAACTGACCTAGACATCAAGGCAATAACCAACAAATCAGGGCAACAAGGAGTCCAGTCCAAATAGAGGTCAGATTGACCTTATCTAAAACAAGGTGTTTGCTCATTCAATTCTCCTGCTGCTATTACTAGATTCCATATATATTGTCTTTATTTCAGGTACACTAAACAGTATCTGTCTGCACTTCTCCAAGCCATTTAAGATTATTTAAAAGAAATATCCAAAAAAACCTAAGGGGAGGGGCTAAAAATAATATCACCTTGGGTTGGGGTGCAGAGTTCAGAAAGGCTGATCTATTCAGACGGCAGCTATCTTGGGTCCCCTGAAAGGAATAGCCAATCCTGTAAACTTGATGATTGACGTTAAGTGTGCCAATATCAAAGGAACATGAACAACTTGTGAAAAAGTACTTGGAGCACAGAGAAAATGTTTGGAATGAGATCGTGCATTTCACATGTACAGGATGCTTCAAAGTAACTTGAAGCTACAGAAGTGTTTTTTGAAAAATGTAGTTACCATTGTAATAAAAGAAACACCACAGTTAAGTTATAAATATCAAGCTCCCACAAGCAGGAATGTGATAGTGATGAGATCATTTGTTTCAGTGATGATGATTTAAGGATAAAATATTGGCCAATCCACAACAGAGAACTCCCATACTCAGCTTTGAAATGATCAGATATTTTACATTCAAATGATAGGGCTCAGTTTAACACATTACTTGAAAGACACCACCTCTAACTGTGCAGCATTTCTTCAGCATTGCACTCAAGAAAGAACTGTGATTTTCATGTTTAAGTCGTAAACTTGGACTTGAGCCCAGAAGCTTCTAACTCAGAGGTAAGAGTACTACCGTCTGAGCCAAGGCCAATATTAATATCAGAGCTTTTGACACAAGCTGGGGCAGGTGGGTAGCATTGGAGCTGTTGAGGAAGAAGACGTGCAAGTGTCCAGAGTGACAGAAACGGAGATCTTGGGGAAAGGGTTGTCATGATTGGTGAAATGTCTGAATATAGGAGGGTGTGAGATAATTGAGGAGTTCAAGTGCAAGATGAGCATGTTAAATTTGCAGATTATGAGACTAGGGCTATAGGCAGATATGATAACTTTCTCTACAGCGTGACGTGCAGCAATTTCAATGGACTGGTTTTTGGAAGGAAACGGACAAGGCTTTCAAGGTTAGAGTGTTGAGACATACATTATTTTATTTTTATTTTTCTTATTTTTGGTTGGAACTGAGACTTGTGAACTGAAGGTCACCTTTGTTTAAAAAAAAGCAACAAATTGATATCAGGTTATGGTCTGATGAGTTAATTGCTGCTTGATTATTGTTTAAAGGGCACTTTAGGTATTTTGACTCCAAGACGCATTATGCTGAAAAGCTGGCAAATGTTTTGATATTAAAAAGGGGTCATTACAAGGCCATTATTATTAGACCCAACTAGTAAAGAGAAAGACTGTGGCTACTAGAAGCTGTTAGAAGGTATTTTAGTTGCTTTCTAATTTCCCTCTCATTATCAATTTAATGGAAGTTCAGACAACAGAAACCCAGTAATAAGGAATAAAATGAATACCCCTCAGAGCCTACTGGAAGATGTTTGCATTGATCAGTCTCTTCAGAAATAAAAGATTCAATCCCACTTTGCTTAACTATTTACTGTGTTAAGAATACATTTCTAATTTTGTTTAAGCGATAAACTTGATGCCTGCTATCAGTTATTCTTAAACTCTGGTTAGGAACCACTGGGGCAACTTTAAGGATCATTCAATGTTTTAATATTACTGTGCTCCAAATACAGGGACTGGGAGGCTTATTTGATTTACCTGCTGTATCAGTGTTGTAACAAGAGTCAAAGACAGGTTGCCATTACAAAGAGGGAAGTATTCAGTGTTTTGCAGATTTAGTGGATCTTCAAGTCATAAATTATTCTGACTTGGATGTGTACTGGGTCCAAAACCTTGAAATTCCCTCCCTAAACTCCTGGATGGAGTGACATAATTGCAGATCCCTGCACTAGTTCAAAAAGTTCCACCATCAACTTCCTATACTTACCCTTGCATAACGTGTTGGAATCCGTGACTTTGTGCATGGTTTAAAGGAACCTGAGAAAAGTTGCGGTGTCTAATATCAGCTGAATTAGAACCTGTGGATCCAATAAAGGTTTCTTGGCTTGGAGACGATGAGGGTGTTGTGGTACTTGAATTTTCAGAACTCTGAGAAGATATCAAAGTCCATTGTAAATGCTTTCATTAAGTAACGAGAAACATCCAGTAATGAACAGATGCAATGAATGGCAGAGCATTAATCTGAAATGATAATTACTTTTCTCGCCAAAGATGTTGTGTGAACCCACACAGAGATTAAGTTTTTTTTCAAATTCCAATCATACAACCATCCTCATTCACCTTAACATTAACACTGACCATTGTGCACATGGCAACATGTCTGAGATCCATCCTAAAATATCCCTCCAGCTCAAACAAGAAAACCCAATGACCTACAAAAGACTGACAAAATGCTCTAGAAAATCCACAGCTCAAGATATACAATTTTATTTTAAACCTAACCTACTGATTTGCTCATTTTACACATCAGACAAAACGTGCGAAAGATTAGTTCCATACAAATCATTTAACTTTTTAAAAGTCAAAATATAAAACTAAATTAAGGAAACACTGCTCTAGAACTCAAGATGAAATTATCAGATAACTGCACAGTTTCAATATAGAAGTTACGTTCAAGGGTTTTAAATCTGGTGCTTCTGATATTGAATTGCGGCAAACGAATGTGTATTTACTCTTCACACTTACATTTTTCATTAAGCCTATTGGCAGATGCATAAATTCACAAAAACACAATGCCATCATCCTGCTGTATAATCATGGGCTGCCTGTGAATGAATAAAGTTGTCCCCCCAAAAGAAAATCACTAAATATGCTTAGCTAAAGTCACTGGGTCTAAAACCAAGTCATTTTAGCTCAATGTTTGCACAAAATGATAACACAATAAGACCTATTTATTAATGTTTTCAAACATGTTGTAAAAAACTGCCAATACTTGTATCAGAAATTTTAAGGTGGTAAACCTGTCCTAAAAACAGTGAAATAAGGAGAAGAAACCAAATGTAGACATTGAAAAACATTAAAGTAGTAGTCAGATTTTGTAAACAAATTAGCATCTCTTATTCACTACAGATATAATACATAAACAGCAATTTTTAAACAGGTTTTTTTTCTTTTCTAGAAAGTATGGCAACCCACAGCTCCACTGCAAAGGCTAAGAGATCAATCTAGTTCAGGACAGCTTTAAATCCTAACATGTGAGGATAGCAACATTGATCAATAAATGTTTTTAAAAATGATGGGTGCAATAGCTTTAAACAGAAAGAAATTTACCATGGTTCCATTGTTGGTTGCCAGAGTTCCATTGTTCTTATAACCAGATTTGGGTGATCCTGGAGGAGTCCTTGAAGAGCAGACTAAGTGAACCATATGATACTCGTCTTGCTGTGTAACAAATGAGAGTGATGGAGAGAATAAACAAAAGAGAAGAAAGCAAAAGTAGTGACTGCTATAACTAAGCTACAGCTTAAGATATACAATTTCATTTTAAACCTAACCTACTGTTTTTGCTCATTGTACATATCAGACAAAATGTGCTAGAAAGATTAGTTCCATACAAATCATTTAGCTTTTAAAAAGTCAAAATATAAAACTAAATTAAGGAAACATGGCTCTGTAAACAATTCATGTAAAAGTAATTAAGAATTTGTGCTTTTCAAACCATACAATGAAAAATAATTGATTTCCATTCATTAGTTTGTAGGGAGGTGAAAAATGTTAAAATATAGTCATGTCCCAACACCGTGACATCATGATGGTGTAGGAAAATGCAAGACACAACAGAAAACAGAGGTGGAGACAGATTCGGATGCCTTTATACATGAATTACAATATTAACCTTATGCACCTTGTATGGTATGATCTGCTTGTACTGTGTGCAAAACAAAACTTTTCATTGTACCAAGGTACAAGTGACAGTAAATCAAATCCTCTCGACATGGTTCTGCAAGCCCTGTTAAGTGTATTAAGGGTTCCTCCAGAAAGCTTGAGCTTGCTTAATAAAATTTTGGGTGTTCACAGAAGTTGGCGTATTGTGATTGCATCAAGTGTGTAAGGATCTCAAGAAAAAGAACTTAAGATCACAAGTAAAAACAAAATGAGAGTGACCATGTAAGCACAATATTTATTAGCGATCAGCGCACACTGAAGTCACTATGTACTGGCAGGAGTACTGCATATTGAGAACTTTCAGTGGCATCCGGAAAAAAACTTTGCTTTTTAATGACAATCAATGACAACTTTATGGGACCATTACTAACCTTAAGCCATACAGCCCATCAAGTCTGCACCAGCATTCAATGAGAACGTGCCTCATGTTAATCCTCAACTTTAATTTCCTGTATTGAGCCTATAACCCTCTATCCCCTGTCTGATTAAAGACCTAATATAGTCTTGAATATATTGAATGAATATACAGAAGAAATTCCTCATCTTCATCCAAAGTGGGTAATCACTTACTCTGAGATCATCCCATCCGATCCTTGATTCACCTTCCGGGGGAAACAACTTCTCTGCATCTACCCTTTCATTAAGGTCACTTCTCATTCTTCTACATTCCAAATCTACTCAACCTCTTCGCACAGGAAAATCCCTTCATAGCCAGAATAAACCAAGCAGTCTCTGGACTGCTTGTAACCATCAGTCTATTTTTAAACTGTTCCCAGTATGTTATGCATGGTCTAAGTGGTATCTTGTACATCTTTAGCGTGACCTCCCTATTTTTATATTACATCCCCCTGAAAGTAACATTCCATATGTCTCCCTGCAACTACATTGGGGTTTAGAAGAAAGAGGTGAAATGACAGAAACATGCAAGACACTGAGGGCATTTGACACGATAGGTGCTGAGAGAATGTTTCCCCACAGTGGAGAAATCTAGAAAGAGAAGATACTGTTATAGACTAGGGGCCTCCCATTTAAGATGGATACAAGGAATTCCTTCTTTAAGAGGATTGATAGTTTATGAAATTCTATATTCCAGAGAAAAGTGCTGACTGGACCACTGAATATATTGAACAATGAATCAGAGATGTTCGATCAACTGAGAGTTTGTGTTATAGGAGGCAGGGAGAAAGGGAGGACTGCAAATACTGGAAATCAGAGTCGAAAAGTATGGCACTGGAAAAACACAGCAAGTCAGGCAACATCCAAGGACCAGGAGGATCGATGTTTCGAACATGAGTTCTTCATCAGGAATATGGAGAGGATAAATAGGAGGGTGCGGGTGTGGAAGGTAGCTGGAAACTCAATAGATGCAGGTGGGAGGTGATGGTGATACATTGGAGTGAGGGTGGAGTGGATAGGTGTGAAGGACGATGGATGGTAAGAAAGTTCAAGAGGGCGGTGCCGAGTTGGAATGTTGGATCTAGGATGAGGTAAAGGGAGGGGAGATGAGGAGACTGGTGAAATTGACATTGATGCCGTGTGATTGGAGGGCCCCAAAGCAGAATAAGAGTTCTTCCTCCAGGCATTGGGTGGCTCAGATTTGGCAGTGGAGATGGACCAGGACTTACACGTCCTTGGCAGAGTGGGAGGAGGAATTGAAGTGGTCGGCCACAGGGTGGTGGGATTATTTGGTGTGTGTGTCCTAGAGATGTTCCCTGAAACGTTCCACAGCAGGCATAAGAGTGAAGTTGAAGTAACAAGCAAGTCAGCTACAGACTCACCAAATAGCTGAGCAGGCTTGAAGGTGGAATAGCTTTCCCTTGCTCTTATGGTACGGTTAAAACTTCCAGTTACATTTGGGGCGGCACGGTGGCTCAGTGGTTAGCACTGCGGCCTCACAGCACCGGGGACCCAGGTTCAATTCCCACCTTGAGCAACTGTCTGTGTGGAATTTGCACATTCTCCCAGTGTTTGCGTGGGTTTCCTCCATGTGCTCCAGTTTTCTCCCACAATTCAAAGATACGCAGGTGAGGTGAATTGGCCATGCTAAATTGCCTGTAGTGTTAGATGCGTTAGTCAGGTGTGAATGTAGGGTAGTAGGTCTGGGTGGGCTGCTCTTCGGAGGGTTCGTGTGGACTTGTTGGGTCGAAGAGATTGTTTCCACACTGTAGGAAAGCTAAAAAGAAACTCACACAGAGTCATAGAGATGTACAGCACGGAACAGACCCTTCGGTCCAACTTGTCCATGCTGACCCGATATCCCAGATAGCCCAACCCAATCTAGTCTCACCTGCCAGGACCTAGCCCATATCCCTCCAAACCTTTTCATATTCATACATCCATCCAGATACCTTTTAAAATGTTGCAATTGTACTAGCTTCCACCACTTCCTCTGGTAGCTCATTCCAGACACGTACCACTCTCTGCGTGAAAAAGTTGCCCCTTAGGTCTCTTTTATATCTTTCCCCATCTCACCCTAAACCTATGCCCTCTAGTTTGGGGTGGCACGGCGGCACAGTGGTTAGCACTGCTGCCTCACAGCGCCAGAGACCTGGGTTCAATTCCCGCCTCAGGCGACTGACTGTGTGGAGTTTGCACATTCTCCCAGTGTTTGCGTGGGTTTCCTCCAGGTGCTCCGGTTTCCTCCCACTGTCACAAAGATGTGCGGGTCAGGTGAATTGGCCATGCTAAATTGCCCGTAGTGTTAGGTAAGGGGTAAATGTAGGGGTATGGGTGGGTTGCGCTTCGGCGGGTCGGTGTGGACTTGTTGGGCCGAAGGGCCTGTTTCCATACTGTAAGTAATCTAAAAAAAAATCTAATCTATCTAATCTAGTTCTGCACTCCCCACTCCAGGGAAAAGACTTTGCCTATTTATCCTATCCATGCCCCTCATAATTTTATATACCTCTATCAGGTCACCCCTCAGCCTCCAACTCAAATTCTCCTACCCTTGTAAACCTTTTCTGAACCCTTTCAAGTTTTATAACATCTTTCTGATAGGAAGGAGACCAGAATTGCATGCAGTATTCCAGCTGAGGCCTAACCAATGTCCTGTACAGCTGCAACATGACCTCCCAAATCTTGTATTCAATACTCTGACCAACAAAGGAAAACATACCAAATGTTCACTATCCTATCTACCGGTGACTCCACTTTCAAGGTGCTATAAACCTGCACTCCAAGGTTTCTTTGTTCAGCCCCTAACACTCCCTAGGACTTTACCATTTTTGAAGAAGTAACATTACCAACTGAATAATATTATGTAAAAAGGCTTGGCAGGGAGCTGGCACAAACATTTGTCAAAGAATAAGCTCCAGACTCCCATCTCATCTCAAGAAAAGGGCAGGCTAAAATGTTTGGGGAACATGTGCACACTATCTTGGTTTGCATTCAATATTCCCTGCATAGAACCACCTCACAAGTACTACCAATCTAAGAATTACAGTAGGGGAAGATTATTACCATGTTCCCAGAAGAAATAGTGATGGGTAGAGTCATAGAGATGTACAGCATGGAAACAGACCTTTCAGTCTAATCTGTCAGTGCTGACCAGATATCCCAACCTAATCTAGTCCCACCTGCCAGCACCTGGCCCATATCCCTCCAAGCCCTTCCTATTCATATACTTATCCAAATGCCTCTTAAATGTTGCAATTGTACCAGCCTCCACCACATCCTCTGGCAGCTTATTCCATACACTTACCACCCTCTGCGTGAAAACGTTGCCCCTTAGGTCTCTTTTATATCTTTCCCCTCTCACCCTAAACCTATGCCCTCTAGTTTTGGAATCCCCGACCCCAGCGAAAAGACTTTGCCTATTTATCCTATCCATGCCCCTCATAACTTTGTAAACCTCTACAATGTCACCCCTCAGCCTCCGACGCTCCAGGGAAAACAGCCCCAGCCTGTTCAGCCTCTCCCTGTAGCTCAGATCCTCCAACCCTGGCAACATCCTTATAAATCTTTTCTGAACCCTTTCAAGTTTCACAACATCTTTCCGATAGGAAGGAGACCAGAATTGCACGCAATATTCTAACAGTGGCCTAACCAATGTCCTGTACAGCCGCAACATGACCTCCCAACTCCTGTACTCAATACTCTGATCAATAAAGGAAAGCATACCAAACGCCTTCTTCACTATCCTATCTACCTGTGATTCCACTTTCAAGGAGCTATGAACCTGCACTCCAAGGTCCCTTTGTTCAGCAACACTCCCTTGGACCATACCATTAAGTGTATAAGTCATGCTAAGATTTGCTTTCCCAAAACACAGCACCTCACATGTATCCGAATTAAATTCCATCTGCCACTTCTCAGCCCATTGGCCCATCTGGTCCAGATCCTGTTGTAATCTGGAGGTAACCCTCTTCGCTGTCCACTACACCTCCAATTTTGGTGTCATCTGCAAACTTACTAACTGTACCTCTTATGCTCGCATCCAAATCATTTATGTAAATGACAAAAAGTAGAGGGCCCAGCACCGATCCTTGTGGCACTCCACTGGTCACAGGCCTCCAGTCTGAAAAACAACCCTCCGCCACCATCCTCTGTCTTCTACCTTTGAGGCAGGTCTGTATCCAAATGGCTAGTTCTCCCTGTATTCCATGAGATCTAACCTTGCTAATCAGTGTCCCATGGGGAACCTTGTCGAACGCCTTACTGGACTCCATATGGATCACATCTACTGCTCTGTCCTCATCAATCTTCTTTGTTACTTCTTCAAAAAACTCAATCAAGTTTGTGAGACATGATTTCCCATGCACAAAGCCATGATGACTATCCTAATCAGTCCTTGCCTTTCCAAATACATGTACATCCTGTCCCTCAGCTTTCCTTCCAACAACTTGCCCAACACCGAGGTCAGGCTCACCGGTCTATAGTTCCCTGGCTTGTCCTTACCACCCTTCTTAAACAGTGGCACAACGTTTGCCAACCTCCAGTCTTCCGGCACCTCACCTGTGACTATCGATGATACAAATATCTAAGCAAGAGGCCCAGCAATCACTTCTCTAGCTTCCCATAGAATTCTCAGGTACAGCTGATCAGGTCTTGGGGATTTATCCACCTTTAACCGTTTCAAGACATCCAGCACTTCCTCCTCTGTAATCTGGACATTTTGCAAGATGTCACCATCTATTTCCCTACAGTCTATATCTCCCATATCCTTTTCCACAGTAAATACTGATGCAAAATATTCATTTAGTATCTCCTCCATTTTCTGTGGCTCCACACAAAGGCTGCCTTGCTGATCTTTGAGGGGCCCTATTCTCTCCCTAGGTACCCTTTTGTCCTTAATATATTTGTAAAACGTCTTTGGATTCTCCTTAATTCTATTTGCCAAAGCTATCTCATGTCCCCATTTTGCCCTCCTGATTTCCTTCTTAAGTACACTCCTACTTTCTTTATACTCTAAGGATTCACTCGATCTATCCTGTCTGTGCCTGACATATGCTTCCTTCTTTTTCTTAACCAAACCCTCAATTTCTTTAGTCATCCAGCATTCCCTATAGCTACCAGCCTTTCCTTTCACCCTGACAGGAATAAGGTGATCATACCTTTCTCTGGATTCTTGCTATCTCATTTCTGAAGGCTTCCCATTTTCCAGCCATCCCTTTACCTGCAAAGATCTGCGCCCCAATCAGCTTTTGAAAGTTTTTGCCATATACAGTCAAAATTGGCCTTTCTCCAAGTTAGAAGTTCAACTTTTCAATCTGGTCTATCCTTTTCCATCACTATTTTAAAACGAATAGAATTATGGTCGCTGGCCCCAAAGTGCTCCCCCACTGCACCTCAGTCACCGCCCCTGCCTTATTTCCCAAGAATAGGTCAAGTTTTGCACCTTCTCTAGTAAGTACATCCACATACTGAATCAGAAAATTGTCTTGTACACACTTAACAAATTCCTCTCCATCTAAACCTTTAACATTATGACAGTCCCAGTCGACGTTTGGAAAGTTAAAATTCCCTACCATAACCACCCTATTATTCTTACAGATAGCGGAGATCTCCTGACAAATTTGTTTCTCAATTTCCCTCTGACTATTGGGTGGGGGTGTGTGTGTGTGTGTGTGTGTGTGTGTGTGTGTGTGTGTGTGTGTGTGTGTGTCCATAATACAATACCAATAAGGTGATCATACCTTTCTTATTTCTCAGTTCCACCGAAATAACTTCCCTCGATGTATTTCCAGGAATATCCTCCTTGAGCACAGCTGTAATGGCAAAAATGCCACTCCCCCTCCTCTTGCCTCCTTTTCTATCCTTCCTGTATCATTTGTATCCTGGAACATTCAGCTGCCAGTCCTGCCCATCCCTGAGCCATGTTTCCGTAATTGCTATGATATCCCAATCCCATGTTCCAAACCATGCCCTGAGTTCATCTGCCTTCCCTGTTAGGCCCCTTGCATTGAAATAAATGCGGTTTAATTTATTAGTCCTACCTTGTCCCTGCCTGCCTTGACTGTCTGACTCACTTCTGTTCTCAGCTGTACCCGTCTCAAATCGATCTCTTTCCTATCTCCCTGGGTCCCACCCCCCCACCTTACTAGTTCAAATCCTCCCAAGCAATTGTAGCATATTTCCCTGCTAGTATATTAGTCCCCTTCCAATTTAGGTGCAATCCGTCCTTCTTGTACAGGTCACTTCTACCCCAAAAGAGATTCCAATGATCCAAAAATGTAAATCCTTCTCCCATACACCAGCTCCTCAGCCATTCATCTGCTCTATCCTCCTATTCCTGCCCTCATTCGCTCAAAGCACCGGGAGTAATCCAGATATTACTACCCTTGAGGACGTTCTTTATAAATTTCTACCTAACTCTCTGTAATCTCCCTTCAGAGTCTCAACCTTTTCCCTTCCAATGTTGTTGGTTCCAATGTGGACAATGACCTCCTGCTGGCCCCTCTCCCCCGTGAGAACATTCTGCACCGTCTCTGAGACATCCTTGATCCTGGCACCAGGGAAACAACACACCATTCTGCTTTTTCTCTGCTAGCCACAGAAACGTCTGTTTGTACCTCTGACTACAGAATCCCCTGACACAATCAATCTCTTGGAAGCCGACGTACCCTCGTTGCATTCAAGCCAGTCTCAATACCAGAAACTTGGCTGTTTGTGCTACGTACCCCTGAGAATCCACCACCCCCTACATTTTCCAAAACAGCATACCTGTTTGAAACGGGTATATCCACAAAAGATTTCTGCTCTAGTTGCCCACCTCTCTTACCCTTCCCTGGAGTTAACCCATCTATGTGACTGTATCTGAGATTTCCCCCCACCTTCCTATAACTGCCATCCATCACATACTGTTGCTGGTGCAAATTCCTCATCGCTTCTATTGTCTCTCCAACCAATCCACTTGATCTGATAAGATAACGGGAGGCACGGTGGCAGTGGTTAGCACTGCTGCCTCACAGCGCCAGAGACCCGGGTTCAATTCCCGCCTCAGGCGACTGTGTGGAGTTTGAACGTTCTCCCCGTGTCTGCGTGGGTTTCCTCCGGGTGCTCCGGTTTCCTCCCACAGTCCAAAGATGTGCGGGTCAGGTGAATTGGCCATGCTAAATTGCCCATAGTGTTAGGTAAGGGGTAAATGTAGGGGTATGGGTGGGTTGCACTTCGGCGGGTCGGTGTGGACTTGTTGGGCCGAAGGGCCTGTTTCCACACTAAGTAATCTAATCTAATTCGCATCCAACAGCATTTATGGCAGATATATTCCGCAGTAACCCTTGAACTCTCTTTAAACTCCCACATCTGACAAGAAGTTAATATTACCGTAAAGGCCATTTTTGCTCCTTCACAATCTACAGACCCAGAAAATAACACCCGTCTTATTCCTCTACAAACATTGCCCCAGTTTAAAATATAAGCCATAACTATTAATTCAAGTTTAATCAAGAGACTTATCGCCAAAAACATGTAATCAAGAATCCACTGTACCCACTACTGCAGCCTCTCTCTTGGACAGACTTAAAACAACAATTAACTTATCTGATTCTGTGCTTTGAACTTCGCCCAACAGTTCCTCCAAGATTAGTTGTGAATTTTGCTGTTTGTTAATTTTCCCAGATGCACTCCGATGTCCAACAATACATGAATTCAAACAGCAAAGGCGGTAACTGTGCAGGTTTTCTCTCTATCTCTCCTGCACTGTCCTCACCATGTGCTTTCTTTGTCTGCTCTTCTCCCTTTTAAACTGCTGTTGTTTTGACTTTTTTTTTCCAAAGTTCCAAAAAAAATGCATCAGCATATAAAACAGTAATTGCTGCTTCTGGAAATCGAGGAAATCACCTCAAAAAAAAAAAGGAACCAGCCCTTACAGCCAGAAATTTTTCCCGTCCTCCATCTTGGATTACCCAGAATTCTACATATCCGAATAGTGACTCAATTTGGCCCAACCATGGCAGGTTTCTTCATTATTCTCACCATGATCTGGTCCAATCTTTCTGATTTGCCTGGTTTGAAAGTTAACTTTGTGGTTCACTCCAATTCTACTGTATTCACAGATATACCAAAGCTAAATTCAGTACTCACTACCACACTGTAATGCTGAAATTACTCAGTGGCACTTGAGACAAAAATTGTTGCAAGACATCGCTGTGCATGAGTTAACACAAACATTAACTAATTTAGAGTAAACTAGAACACAAAAACAAAAGAAAGGAATTCAAACATACTACAGGTATTTATGAATACTACCCAAAAAAATCTCCAAACTTCAAACGAAGACACAATTATTTCTACAGATCATTGACTCTCAAACATTTTAGTTGATGGACACCACATCCCACCGAACCCATTTTTGCACATCATCGCAAAAAAAAAACTTTGCATCAGAATCAAATGTGAAAACTGGCACTGCTGTCAATGAGACGATGAATTGGTTCCAAGCTGAGTTCAGGCTCAGTGTTCAGTTTTTCCATCCCTCTGTCTTTCTGTTGAAAATTTGGGTTTTAATGCTGTTATGAATGGCAGGAAGTACTTCATCAATGAAGTCAGGTTTGAAACAATGCATGGAGTTAAACATGTGTCAAACCTTTCGCAGCGAAGACCAGTCCAAATGACTGGTCTTTTGCATCAGCCTGCAGTCCATCTGGTCCATGACCACGTTTGAGGACCAATATCAGAACAGAGTGAAGGAAATTCACAAGTAAAAGTGGTATTGACAAATCTTATTTTATTTTGATGGCAAAAATCTGTGAATACTAATTTAAAACAATTAAAAGACATGTATTACTTTAACACAGGTAAGTAAGCCAGACTTTAAATAACCTTGACACTAAAGTATATGGCCAATGTTCTCTTCTGACTCAGGCACCTACAGCTCCAGTTGAGTTATACAACAAGGACAAGGATCATATTTGATGAATTTGGAATACGACAGACTAAGTCAGGAGGTAAAACAGGGAGATAAATGATGAGTTTAAGCTACATCACACTTGTCACAAGTGCCCAACTGAAAGTTTCCTGAAGCTCAAATTCCCCATGGAAGAGGCCTTGTGACAGATTTAATTGAATCTTAAGTGTCAGAAATTCATAGTACAGAGGACATCATGCAGCCCATTATGAATTATCCACCCTCAGCTCACTTATCAGTTTCTAGTCTTGTAACCTGCAACACTTCAAATGATTACCCAAGTGCATTTTAAATGTAAGGTTTCATCCTCCACGACTCTTGCAGTTAAGGAACTCCAGATTGCCACTCCCCTCCAAAATCGGAAAAAAAAATTAAACTCTCTAATTGTTCTATAAGTACTTTAGTAATTAATATTAATTAATAATAAATATTGATTGTATGCACAAAGGAAAGACAAATTTTCATGCAAATAAATAGTGAATAGGCCCTAAGAATATGGAAACAATTAATCACTCAGAAGGATATTAGATTACTTACAGTATGGAAACAGGCCCTTCGGCCCAACAAGTCCACACCGACCCGCCAAAGCGCAACCCACCCATACCCCTACACCTACCCCTTACCCAACACTACAGGCAATTTAGCATGGCCAATTCACCTGACCCGCACATCTTTGTGACTGTGGGAGGAAACCGGAGCACCCGGAGGAAACCCACGCAGACACGGGGAGAATGTGCAAACTCCACACAGTCAGTCGCCTGAGGCGGGAATTGAACCCAGGTCCCTGGCGCTGTGAGGCAGCAGTGCTAACCACTGTGCCACCGTGCCACTCAGGTGCTCTACGATGATTTGGTGCACTTGGAAAATGTAAACTCTTAAGCATCTTAAATACAGGAAGAAGAGACTCCTAACCAACGTCAATTCAAAAAAGACCAAAAACTTTGAGTACATCCTCAAGGACAGAACTATGATATTAGCTTTGTGTAGGATTTGCAAGCCTCTGATAGTACTTTCATTGCCAATACAGGCATGGTCTGTGAAGGGAGTGGACATGTTCAAAACATTTTAAAAAGCTGTCAACCTTCAAGATTGCAACAAGATGGAGTAAGTTTTACTTTACAGTCTTCTCTGTTAGACCCTTCATCTTCAGTTATTGATGTTTGTCAGAGTGTTCATAATTACACTCTGAGCATCTCTGGGTACTGAGTTACATTGCCCAGCAACAATCCCTCTTGCTGCGATTTAAAAAAAAAATTGTCAGCTAAAATACACAAGCCCAAATCATTCCAACTCACCCTGACTAGATCCCAGAAAATATATTCCATTCCCCAACTCACTGACAGAACTTGACAACATCCTCATCCATGCATATTACTACCCAATTATGATCAGACATCACAATACTTAGACCTGCGAATACTATATGACAAGCATGTTAATGATTCTAATACGGAAGTTCAATTTAAAACAACTTGGAGTCAAGAGGAGTATAAGTGCTGGAGCACATTTGAAAGAGCACAGAAACAAGACATATCTGAATTTCAATCCCATTGCAAATTTATTTTAATTCATGCAACAGTAACCAGACAAGATTTAAGGGAATTTTAAATTACCTTTCTAAAAATGTCCTTGAGCTGCAAGTGGTCAGGGAGAAGTTTGCCAGAATACACAAGTCTCTGATCCTTGGTGGACTGTGGAAGAAATAATAAAAAAATTAAGTTCTTTGCAGGCTTCACAAAATAAAAACAAAGAATTTGTGTAACCAACAAGTATCAGTTAGGACATCAAGAAAACACCCCTTTCCTCGTTGAATAATGGAACATGATCCTCATCTGAACAGATAGGCAAAGCTTGTTAAATGTCTCAGGAGAAAGTGAGGACTGCAGATGCTGGAGATCAGAGCTGAAAAATGTGTTGCTGGAAAACCGTAGCAGGTCAGGCAGCATCCAAGGAGCAGGAGAATCGACGTTTCGGGTATAAACCTTTCTTCAGGAATCTGTTAAATGTCTCACCCAAACATCACCTGTGAACTGGACGTCTTGTGGTGCAGTGGTCCTGTCCTTACCTCTGAACTGAGAGACTTGGGTTCAAGTCTCAGCTGCTCCAGAAGCATATAAACATCTCTGAACAGGTTGATTAGAAAAAAAAAGGTTAACTTTTTTTAAAAAGTCACCTCCGATTACAAACAGTGATAGATAAATTTTTAATGGGAATACACACACGGTGGTCATCATTTAAACAATTTACAATCGGTCAGTCAAGGTGAATGAGGGGGATTTGGTGAGCAAGGGAAATATATCTTTAAAAGAGAATCTTTAAAAGAGGATTTCCCATTATACACCAATTTTTGATCAATGATAATTTTAAAAAGGTTAAATATTTTGTTTACATTCTTCTGGACTTCACCTACAGCTTTGTGTCGCAAAGCCTTTGTATGCCTTGAGATCTAGGCCTGGGAGTTAGTACACCCAATGCCTGTATGATCACTTGACACCAGGAATATTGCTGCCTTAACGAACCAAACACACATGTGCAAAATCAATGACTTTTAATATCTGCATCGATTTCCTTGAGCAGAACAATAAGTTTGGCAAAGCTCAGCACAAGCTGGAAGCACATTTTCAATTTGGGGCCCCTGCAGCCTTCAGGATTCAACACAGTTTGATAATTTTAGAGCTTGAATACCACCTTCCATGTCCATTACCCAGTCAAACCCTGCTTTCAGCACTGCAAACTCTTTTTCACTTATTTGATGGATCCACCATCAGCTTCTGGCATTTTTATTAAGCATCCCTTTGTCATTCTCTCTCTTTCTCTCTGAGCTCCATCTTTCCCTATTTAGTCAATCCTCAGCTCCTTGAACTTATTTCGCATATTTTCCTTGCTACTATCAGTTCTGAAGATGGTCACTGGACTCAAATTGTTAACTTCGTTTTCTCTTCACACTTGCGGAGTTTCTCCTAGCAATCTGTTTTCGTTAATAATTTTCAGTTCTTCAGCTGGAAGAAAGATTAACCTTCTACCTTAACAGATGGAAGGTCAAGAGTTGATTTGGAAGTAAACAATGCTCTCTTTGCCAACAAAGTATCTCCTTTCAATCTCCCTTCAGTTCTAGTGAAAGGTGAAGTCCCAGCTCTTAGAGAACAAAACCTTGAAGGAATTTCGAAGTATCATATATGGAATAATATTATATTAAAGGTGAGGATTTGCACAAAAAGCATTAATACATCACCTGTTCAATTATTTTTTCTATCCTCTACACCAGTCTTTCCAAAAATAGATTTATTCTTTTAGCCCTGTGATTTGTGCACTGCATCCTGCCAACAAAAGCAAACAATATAGTGCAAAGCTGAGACGGAGTTCTGCACTTAGTTCTTTTGTAAATATTAAACTTAACTTGTTTTCTCAAATGCATCTCACAGTACTATTTTGAATATGATCAAAGATGTTCTTGGTGTCCTGACTCCCAATATTTGTCCTGTAGCTCAATAAAACAAAATGTAGTTGCATGTTCACTCAACTTGATACCTTCAGGATTTTAATACAATTTCTGCGTCCTTGTACCTAGAATAGCGTGAACCCAAATAATTGGGTTTACTTCGACCTTTCCCATAACTAACCTAAATTGCTACATGCAGCTTCAACAAGAACGTTTCTAAACCCTCAAGTAAAAGCAACTTACTGCAAATGCTGGTGAGTCAGTGTGTTCCTAATTTCACTGTTTAACACAGATCAGAAGCTGCCTTTCAATTCTAAGGATTTTATTGATGTCAGGTTTCACATAAGAACCAGACAAGAACGCATTAGCTTCCTTTACACCTTCCCTCAAAACATGGCTGAAGGGGCTATCTAAATACTAAATCAATCTTAGAGTTATGTGCTCCGTTTGTCGATCTGGGTGAGAATTTCCATGTTGCTGATGATTATGTCTGCAGGAAATGCATTTGGTTACAAATCCCATCAGATTTCATGGATCAGTTGGAGCAGCAGTTAGAGGAAATAACAATTTACAAGAGCTAGGGGGTGTGATGCATAGCTAATACAGGAAGGGAGAAAAACCGCAGATCCACTCAGGTAGATGGGTTACCTCCAGGAAAGGTAGGAGAGGGAGGGAAGTACTGCAGGAGTCTCCTTGTGGCTATCCCCATCTCAAACGAGTATGCTGTTTTCGAAAATGTAGGGGGTAATGGACTTTCAGGGGAATGTAGCACGAACAGCAAGTTTCTGATACCGAGATTGGCTCTAATTTAATGAGGGATATATCAGGTTCCAAGCGATCGATTGTGATAGGGGACTCTAGTCAGAGGCACAGACAGATATTTCTGCAGCTGACAGTGAGATATCAGAATGATGTGTTGCCTCCCTGCTGGCAGTATCAAGGATATCTCAGAGTAGAGTGCAGAATATTCTCAAAAGGAGAGTGTGACCAGCAGGAGGTTGTTGCACACATTGGAACTAATGACATAGGAAGGAAAAATGATGAGATTCTGAGGGGAAAATGTAGAAAGTTAGGCAGGAATTTAAGAAGGAGATCAACGAGTAATATCTGGATTACTCCTGAGGCTATGAACTAATGAGGGTAGGAATAGGAAGACAGAGCAAATGAATGCATGGATGAGGAGCAGGCGCAATGAAGAAGGGTTCATATTTTTGGATCATTAGAATCTGTTCTGGGGTAGATGTGATCTGTGCAAGAAGGGCGGATTGCTGGGGGCTAATATACAGGCAGCGAGGTTTGCTAGAGCTGCTCGTGAAGAATTGCACTAGTTAAGGTGTAGGGGTGGGACCCAGGGAGATAGTGAAGAAAGAAATCAGTCTGAGACTGGTACTGTGGGAGGTTAGAAATGTAGTTTCTGCAGGTGAGGGGGTGTGGGGATGGGACATTATACAAACGGTCGCAGAATTCTTGTAGCATGTAGCATACTTAAAGCTAAAGACTTGAATGAATATAGAGGGTCTTTTAAAGAAAATAGTTTTAAGCTAGGAAATAACTATGAAGGGTTGTACCTGACCACAAAAGAAGCAGCAGAGGCATTTCACAATAAAGCTTCTAATATGATAAGAGAAACTGGATAAAAGAACAAGCTGTAACAAACAAGGAACAAAGAACGCAGACATACAAGGACAGCAGGATGGCCAGATAAGAATATAACTAGAGAGAAAAAAAAACAGTGAGGTAACCGGCTTATGATAGGATGAGATTAGACTAATGAGCAAAGGGAGGCGTGATTCAGCAACTTGCAAACTGAACAAAGAAAGTTTACATGTTTTGTTACGCGCGCATTTTTGCTCGATTGCAGAGGCGTCCGGTATTTGCAAGGCCATAATAAATTGTTCTTGTTTCCAAGGCTTTGACTCAGGCTGATTTGTGAGTTAGTTCTGTTTCTCACAGTACAATTGGGAAAAGGAGCAGTCAAACAGTCAGGGCAGGCAGAAACAAAGAAGAGAATGAAGGTAGGACTGATAAATCAAACTGCATTTATTTCAATGCAAGAAGCCGAACAGGGAAGGAGGTGAACTCAGGGCATGGCTAGGAACATGGGACTGGGATATCTTGGAGTTACTATAGGACTGAGCTGAAAATGTGTTGCTGGTCAAAGCACAGCAGGCCAGGCAGCATCTCAGGAATAGAGAATTCGACGTTTCGAGCATAAGCCCTTCATCAGGAATGATGAAGGGCTTATGCTCAAAACGTCGAATTCTCTATTCCTGAGATGCTGCCTGGCCTGCTGTGCTTTGACCAGCAACACATTTTCAGCTGTGATCTCCAGCATCTGCAGACCTCATTTTTTACTGTTACTATAGGACTGGCAGCTTCATTTTCCAGGATACAAATGTTATTGGAAGGATAGAAAGGTAGGGCAAAAGAGGAGTGGGGTGTAACAATTTTGATAAGGGATAACATTACGGCTATACCGAAGGAAGATGTTCCTGGGAATTCGTCCAGGGAAGTTATTTGGGTGGAACTGAGAAATAAGGAAGGCACGATCACCTTATTGGGATTGTACTATGGACCCCCTGTAGCAAGCAAGAAATTGAGAAAGAAATTCATGAGATTATCTGTAAGAATAATAGGATGGTAATGGTAGGGGATTTCCAAGCATAGACTGGGACTGCCATCATGTTAAGGGTTTAGATGGAGAGGAATTTGTTAAGTGTGCAAGAGAAAATTTTCTGAGTCAGTATATGGATGTATCTACTAGAGAAGGTTCAAAGCTTGACCTACTCTTGGGAAATAAGGCAGGGCAAGTGACTGAGGTATCACTGGGGGAACACTCTGGGGCTAGCAACCATAATTCTATTAGTTTTAAAATAGTGATGAAAAAGTATAGACTAGACCGGAAAGTCAAAAATGCTAAATTGAAAGGCCAATTTTGACGGTGTTAGGCAAGAACTTCCAAAACCTGATTGGGCGGCAGATGTTTGCAGGAAAAGGGATGGCTGGAAAACAGGAAGCCTTCAAAAATGAGATAACGAGAGTTCAAAGACAATATGTTCCTGTCAGAGTGAAAAGCAAGGCTGGTAGGTGTCGGGAATGCTGGATGCGTAGAGAAATTAAGTTAAAAATCACACCAGGTTATAGTCCAACAGGTGTATTTGGAAGCACTAGCTTTTGGAGTGCTGCTCCTTCATCAGGTGATTGTGGTGCTTTCAAATACACCTGTTGGACAATAACCTGGTGTTGCATGATTTTTAACTTTGCATACCCAAGACCAACACCAGTGTCTCCAAATCATGACTACCATAGAGAAACTGAGGCTTTGGTTAAAAAAAAACCTCAGGTATAAACAGGACAGATCAAGTGAATTCTCAAAAAAGTATAAACGCGATAGGGGTATACTTGAGATGGAAATCTGGAGGGCAAAAAGGGGACATGAGATAGCTTAGGCAAATAGGGTTAAGGAGAATCCAAAGGGATTTTATAAATACATGAGAGACAAAAGGGTAACTAGGGAAAGAACAAGATTCCTTAAGGTTAGCAATGCAGCCTATGTGTGGAATCACAGGAGATTGGGTATATACTAAATGAGTATTTTACATCAGTGTTTACTGTGGAGTAGGATATGCAAGACACAGAATGTGGGGAAATACACGGTGACATCTTGAAAAATGTCAATGTTACAGAGGAGGTAGTGGTGTGGATTTCTTAAAAAGCATAAAAGTGAATAAATCCCCACAATTTGATCAGGTGTACCCGAGAGCTCTGTGGAAAGCTAAGGAAGTGATTGCTGGGCCCCTTGCAGGGATATTTCGATCAATGGTTACAGGTGAGGTGCTGGAAGACTGGAAGTTGGCTAAACGTAGTGCCACTATTTAAGAAAGGCAGTAAGGACAAGCCAGGGAACTATAGACTGGTGAGCATGATATCAGTAGTGTGCAATTTGTTGGAGGGAATCCTGATGGACAGGTGTTTGGACAGGTAAGGAATGATTAGGGATAGTCAACATGGCTTTGTTTGTGGAAAGTCATGCTTCACTAACTTGAGTTTTTTGAAGTAGTAAAGAGGATTGATGAGAGCAGAGCAGTGGACATGATTGATACGGATTAGTAAGGCGTTTGACAAGGTTCCTCATGGTAGGCTGGCTTATGCCTGAAATGTCGAGCCTCCTGCTCCTAACCTGCTGTGCTTTTCCAACGCCACACTTTTTGACTTTCATTTCCAGCATCTACAATCCTCACCTTTCTCCTGGTTCGCAAGGTTAGATCACACTGAAGAGACAAAAAAAATCCCTGCAGATCCAAGTAGACAGGCGTGAGAACTCGCCATTTGGATACAGAATTGGCTCGAAGGCAGAAGACAGAGGGTGGGTATGGAGGCTTGCTTTTCAGATTTGAGGCCAATGATCAGTGGTGTACAATAAGCATTGGTGCTGGGTCCACTACTTTTTATTATTTATATAAATGATTTGGATATGAGCCTAGGAGGCAAAGTTCACAAATTTGCAGATGCAACTAAAATTGGAGGTGTAGTGGATAGCCAAGAAGGTTACCTCAGAGTACAATGGGATCTTGGTCAGATTGACCAATGGGTTGAGAGGTGGCAGATGGGGCTTAATTTAGATAAATGTGAGGTGCTGCATTTTGGAAAAGAAAATCAGAGCAGGATTTATACACTTAATAGTAAGGTGCTGGGAAGTGTTGCTGAACAAAGAGATCTTGGAATACAGGTCCATAGGTCCTTGGAAGTGGAGTCTCAGGTAGATAAGATAGTGAAGGTGGTGTTCAGTATATTTTCCTTTATTGGTCAGAGAATTGAGTATACGAGTTGGGAGGTCATGTTCCAGCTATACAGGACATTGGTTAGGTTATTTTTGGAATATTGTGTGCAATTCTGGTCCCCCTCTAATAGAGAAGATGCTGTGGATCTTGAAACGGTTCAGAAAAGATTTACAAGGATATTGCCAGGGTTGGGGGAGGTTTGATCTATTGGGAGAGGCTGACTAGGCTGGGGCTGTTCTTCCTGCAGTGTTGGAGGCTGAGGGGTGACCTTGTAGAGGTTTATAAAATCAAGAGGGGCATGGATAGGGGTAAATTTCCCTGGGGTGGAGGAGTCCAGAATAAGACAGCTTAGGTTTAGGGTGAGAGGGGAATGATATAAAAGGGAGCTCAGGGGCAACCTCTTCACACAAAGGGTAGTGCGTGTATGGAATGAGCTTCCAGAGGAAGTGGAGGCGGCTGGTACAATTACAACATTTAAAAGGCATCTGGCTGGGTATATGAATAGGGAGGGTTGACAGTGATATGGGCCAAGTGCTAGTAAATGGGACTGGATTAAATTTAGGATATCTAGTCAGCATGGACAAGTTGGACTGAAGGATCTGTTTCCATGCTGTGTATCTCTTGAGGAGAAAGTGAGGATTGCAGATGCTGGAGTGATGAAGGGTTTATGTCCGAAATGTCGATTCTCCAGCTCCTTGGATGCTGCCTGACCTGCTGTGCTTTTCCAGCGCCACAGTCTCAACCCCGTACATCCATATGACTATTTCTCTTTGACATCTCAAAGTTACGTGCACTTAATTTATTTTGATTACAATAGATCTGAGAGCTTCTTTCTGGGCAGAGGAGATGACCTGGGGTGTGCACTCTGGGCAAAAGACCACTCCCTCGTCAGGTCCACACCCCCCACCAACCCAACCTCCACTCCCGGCACCTTCACCTGCAACCGCAAGAAATGCAAAACTTGCACTCACACCTCCCCCTTTACTTCCCTCCAAGGCCCCAATGGATCTTTCCATATCCGCCACAAATTCACTTGCACCTCCACACACATCATTTACTGCATCTGCTGCACCCGATGTGGCCTCCTCTATACTGGGGAGACAGGCCGCCTACTTGCGGAACGTTTCAGAGAACACCTCTGGGACCCCGGACCAACCAACCCAACCACCCCGTGGCTTAACACTTCAACTCCCCCTCCCACTCCACCAAGGACATGTAGGTCCTTGGACTCCTCCATCGCCAGACCATAGCAACACGACGGCTGGAGGAAGAGCGCTTTATCTTCCACCTAGGAACCCTCCAACCACAAGGGATGAACTCAGATTTCTCCAGTTTCCTCATTTCCCCTCCCCCCACCTTGTCTCAGTCCCAACCCTCAAACTCAGCACCACCTTCCTAACCTGCAATCTTCTTCCTAACCTCTCCGCCCCCACCCCCACTCTGGCCTATCACCCTCACCTTGACCTCCTTCTACCTAGCGCATTTCCAACGCCCCTCCCCCAAGTCCCTCCTCCCAACCTTTTATCTTTGCCTGCTTGGCACATCCTCCTCATTCCTGAAGAAGGGCTCATGCCCGAAACGTCGATTCTCCTGCTCCTTGGATGCTGCCTGACCTGCTGCGCTTTTCCAGCAACACATTTTCAGCTACAATAGATCTGATCAAATTGAGCAATTTGATGCTCACGAGCAGGAATGCAAAGTTATAGAGGCACTCAAAGTAGCTACTAGACCTCATTTAATACAGCATCACACACCAAGACTTTCAACGATACCTCCCCTCTGAGTATTGACTGACAATAGTCCCTAATAACACCACCTTCTGAGAAGATAGGCTACAGCAAGACAAGGAGAGGAAAAACGAATCTACAAATAACAGCAAAGTTGTAATTTAATTACAATGCTAAACATATCAATCTGTTGTCATACATGTATATTAATTAGCAAGAACTTTATTTCAGACTCATTTCATTGCAGATTTGCAAACAGCTTTAATGATGTTGCCAATTACACACACATGCATTCTAAAGGAAGCAATTGTGCTGTGGGGGCTAGATTCACCTTCTAAATTATTCTAAACACTAGTAAAGTAGGACAAGGTCAAATCTCAAAAGCTGAAACCACTTTTTTAAACCTTTCTACTTCAAACCAGTTAGTTGCAAGGTATTACATATGGGCTGGAAGTAAAGTGTGCATTAAAGTTTCCTGATGAAGGGCTTATGCTCGAAACGTCGAATTCCCTATTCCTGAGATGCTGCCTAACCTGCTGTGCTTTAACCAGCAACACATTTTCAGCTGTGATCTCCAGCATCTGCAGACCTCATTTTTTACACTAATTAAAGTTTTATACAAAATGATTGAAAAAAATTATCATTGCATTTCCAATTGATTAGCTTGAGTGCAAGACCAACAGCTCTTTGAAGTTATATTTTTTAAATATTGTATTCACAATGTGCTCTTACCCCTCCTTAACTCAAAGTCAGGCTTTGAAAGCAGCTACGAATTACTTTTATGCTACCAAGTACAGAAAGAAGCAAATGGAACTTTAAACATCCTTCACGGTGTTCACACTGACACAAGCAGAACAACTGAACAATACATCTGAGAGCTTTTGAGATTTGAACAACTGAACACCATGGTTTATAACATTGTTTATGAATTTTAAGCTAGACTAACAAAAGCATGCAATATAAAGGTCTTGCAGCACACCCAATGCGTAAAAGTGTCTGCATTCTTTGCAACCAAGTGTTTATAATCCCCCAACTCAAATGGGCATTGCCAAATTAGCAAAGACCAATGTGTTGTTAAATGAAAGAGATTCCAACCTGGGGGTTATGTTAGTAACACCAATAGCGTTCGTAAAATTCTTTAGTGTGTGTTTTTTAAAATCAGTAATCAGTTGCCAGCCCTATCAGAGAATCAAAATTGCAGCATCTTCATATTATTGGGTTCAAAGCCAATTTGAACCCTTGGATAGTCAAACTGCAAAAGCAGAGCTTCTTAAAGAATACATACATGCTGTAATCAGGTGTATACTCAGGGCACTAAATGATTCCATTGAAAAACTTCTAGAATATTGTACATGTCAAAAAAATGCAAGACTGCAAATTTTCAAATCATTTGACAAAGAACCAAACACCAAATCTCTCTCAAAGCCCACCATAGAGTTTTCCATATTCGATACTGAAACTGCTGGGGTGGAGATGAAAGGGAGGGTGGGAGACGACATCTCTGTCATTATTTCACATACACAACAATCATGTAGAGATGGATTTTTAAAAAGCTTTACTTGTACTTAGTTCACAATTTTGTCTACTTGGTTATTTGAGAGAACAAGACTGAATTAGAACAGACCAGTGAGAGCAGGAATAGGACTATCATCAACCCTGGTACTCCAACACAGGTTTTAAACCAGTGGCTTATGTACAACATACAGCATCTGATCTGATTGACTTGATCAAAATCCTGGTAGGTCTGAAAGACTTCGCTGTAGTTTGGAGAGAAACCTGTACATGAGCAAAATAACACTAAAAAAGTTAAAGGAGTTCAGCAAGGGTGTTGTTTGTCATCAGCCCTCTTCAATGTCTCTGCAGAAACAATGATTGAAGAAATATTTGAAGGTGTATAGGTACGAGGGAAACAAATGACAACTTCAGTTAAATTGATAAAAGCACTTACAGTGGTGTACAAGATAAAATACTCAACAGCAGACATAAATTTGTCAATAAAAATGAACATTGACAAAACCTAAATAAATGATGCATATTTCAAAATCACCCAGAAACATTTTTAGGAGGAAGAGAAACTGAATATCAGGTACAAAAATTCATCAAATGCAATATCTGCAGATGAAAGATGCAACAAATAAATAAGAATAAGGACAGCAATGGAAAGGGAGACTTAAAAAGCTGTTCTCAACTGGATAACAGAATAAACAACCCAAAAATAGACTTGCCAACACTTTGATTGCAATGTTGCTGGTATGGATACAAAACATGTTTATTGCATAAAGAGAGAGACTGGCCTTTGAAATTGCTTTGAAATGTGGGTTGAGGCTCAAATGGAAAGAATCTGCTGATACAAGAAGTAACAAATGAAAGAAAGTGTTGTGGGGAGTGAATGAATAAAGATATTTATTGAATATAATTAGAAGGCACAGAATCTGGGTAGGGCACATCTTTAGAGAAAAATACTAAGAGATAATAGAGGGAGGATTCAAAGTTAGAGAGGAAAGAGGAGAATATCAATAGTGTAAAGCTAGAAAATTGAAAGAAGTAATTGCTAAATTAAAAGACTGGCATAAGTCAATGAAGTGCAGAAAGATTATCATCTGCCAAGAACCTGCCTTCGGCAGAACAAACATAATAATAATGACGACAACATTGAAACAAACCATTTGGTCCAACTGGTCTATGCAAATGCCTGGATTTTATATGAGCCTCTGCGTAGCTTTGCAACTGAACTTGTCAAATGGATCAAGGCGAGCTGAGTTAAATGAAATACTCTGTGGCACCTATCAATTGTATCAGAGAGATTGGCACAACTTAAAAAATACTGTTTAGTCTGCTGGGAAGATTGGACTAGATAGTTCTAAGGCTTTGGCAACTGGCTACATGACCTGCTCATACACAGCAACATACCTGGTCTGTAACTAACTGAGAAAAATCAATCACCCACATGATTTCCATCAACACACTTTTCATGGCATAACACCTTTGCAGTAGCATTACACCAAAATAATAAACTTGTATATTTTTCAGGACAGTGGAAGGAATAAAACATTTAAGAATAAAAAATACAACAGCTCAGAAAAGCCATTACTATCACCTGAACACGGAGATTCAATTACGACCCTAAGATCTGCACTCATTAAAAAGGGCAGTTGTAACATGCGTGGAAAAATACTCACGATCATTCAATTTTTGTGCTGGTACCAAATGAGTGCCTAGCCCCAGTGCACTGTGTCAGTGTCATTCACAATCCAGAATTACCCATTGTGACATCATTACTGCAGAGAGAAATAATTCAGTCTGTTTCATAGTGATTCTGCAGCTAGAGTGGATTATATGCTGTCAAAGAAGCCTCGGTGAGTTACTGCAATGCATCCTGTATACTGTACACGCTGCTGTCATTGTGCATCAGCAGTGGAGGGAGTGCACATTTAAGGTAGGGGTAAGTGTGATGCCTTTCAAACTGGATTCTTTTGGGCAGGCTGGTGTTGAGCTTCTTGAGTGTTGCTGCAGCTGCACTCATCCAGGCATGTGCAGAGTATTCCATCAAGCTCCTGATGTGTGCCTTGTGGATGGTAGAATTTGGGGATACACCAAGTGAGTTGCTGACCACTGAATTTCAAGCCTCTAACTTGCTCTTCTAGTAATTATATGACGAGTTAAGTTCAGTTTATCAGCAATGGGAACCCCATCTCCAGGATGGTGGTACAACTTGGGGATTGGAATGCAACTGAACAACATCTTAAAGATCTACAAATTAACTGGAAAAAAAGTGATAATATTCAAAGTTTGTGCGAAGATTTGTAGCTCGGGTGCTTGTTGTAGTGGTTCTGTTCGCTGACTCGGCGAACAGAACCACTACAAAGTGACAATATTCCGAGACTGAAAGAGTTCAGCCCCATCAGAAGAACGGATGTTCAACCCTTGTTGCAAAATTATATTTTGGTTGTGGGTGTTGCAGGTCAGACATCTCAACTCTAGAGCATCACTACAGTAGTCAGAATCACAGGACAGTCAGTGCAGACCTAATGCACTAAATGGTCTCCTTCTGTCCATAAGGATTCAAAGAGCATCCCACGATGATCCACCCTCCCATCTTATCCCCATGGGGTTTTTATCATGGTTAACCCACTCAACCTGCCCATCCTTGGACATTTTTGTTTTAAAACTTGGCCAATCCACCTAACCTGCCTATCTTTGGACTGTGGGAGGAAACCCACGCAGACACGGAGAGAACAAGACACTTCCACACAGACAGTCGCTAGAGGGGGAATTGAACCTGGGTCCCTGGAACTGTGAAGCAGCATTACTAACCACTGTGCCACATTGCTAACCCAGGGTCACCCCTCAGAGTAATACCCTAAGCCCAACCACCTTTTGCTGCTTCATCAATGCCTTCCACCATAAGGTTAGCAGTGGAGATGTTCACTAAAAAATTATGAACTACACTTACATATATTCACTCCTTCCTTCAGCGATACTTAGTAGCAGCAGTATGCACCATCTATGAGATGCACTGCAGAAACTCAAAAGGACCCTCACCATGTTCCAAATTCACAGCTGTTAGAATCTACAAGGAAAAGGGCATCAGATACTTGGAAATATCACCACTAAATCTTGGAACTCTATTCTGAACAGCACTGAATGTACCTCCACCAAATGGATTGCAACAGTTCCAGGTGGTAGCTTACCATAACCTTTTCAAGGGCAAATAAGGCTGAGAAATAAATGCGACCAAAAGTCCACACCCCTTAAATAAAAGTGGGGTAACATTTCAATACTACAAAGATACTGCACTGAGGGTCCACATTTCAGATGGCACATGAAACCAGGTTTGTCTGATCATGTTGAGAATGTATATAGAGTGTAGGCAGGCAGGGAAAGAGTTAGGTTCTCAGTTTTGTGAAACAAGAGGTTTGGCTGAACATGACTCAGATCAGATAAGAACTTACAGTTAGCAATGGGGTGCTGGAGGCAAGTGTAATGGGCTAACAAGGTGGAAAAGCAGTCATCATGTACAGCCATTTAACAATGGAAGCATTTAGTATGCAAGGTCAACTAACAAGGGGAAAAGTATGCATTGTAACAAGGTTAAGATCATTCATTGTATAACAGTAAAAGGCTTGGTCTCTGCTATTGATACTCATCGATTGTAATGGTCAACCAATTAATATGTATTTTGCCTTCTCTGGATGCTCCTCCTTGTAAAATGACTATATAGTACATTGAGAAACTGTTGTTCAAAAGAACACTGTGAACTCATGTCTCTGTGCACATGGGCGATCATTCTCTCTCCGCCCAGGCCTGGAACAAGGATGAAGGAGGTAAAATGATGCCATGTCTCTGAGCATTTTGCTTCCACTGAGGGGGGAAATGTGGCAACAAGGTCACCATGAAAGATTCCATGGTACTATCTGAATATGTGCAGGGAGCTCAGTGTCGAGTTCTAAGTTATTCCTCAACCATGATGCTAAAACTCCACTTACTGATCACATTGCAGCCTGCAAGAACTGTTGTGCACAAATCAGCCACTGAATTTTCACAAAAAACTGTAACCAGGCTTCACAAATTATTTTTAGGTCATGAAGTGCTTCAGGAAGTCCAAAGGAAATGAAATATTTTATCTACCTTTAATTATTACGGCAACCAGGCACTTTCTAATATTAATTCAATGTTCGGCAAATTCACTTTTACAAACAATACCCTGAAAGCTTCCTGAAAACCATTTACAATCCGTAAATATATTGATCCCAAAGCCAATTGACCAAGAAACCTACTCAAAGAGAACGTACTCACTTCGAACACAATATCCTGAGGCAGTGCACACAGAGTCAAAACCAACTTTAGGTGATGTCAGAGGTATGATAGTAATTAGAGCAAGGAACAAAGATCAAGTCAGGCAAACTTTTCAAGTCAAAATTTGTCCTTACTTGCAAATTTCCACTATGTCCCATTGAAACCATAGCAAGATCATAAAATTACAGTTGACGAGTTCAACCATCTCCAGTGTTTGCTGACCTACATTGATTAGATTAGATTAGACTTACAGTGTGGAAACAGGCCCTTCGGCCCAACAAGTCCACACCGACCCGCCGAAGCACAACCCACCCATACCCCTACATTTACCCCTTACCTAACACTACGGGCAATTTAGCATGGCCAATTCACCTGACCCGCACATCTTTGTGACTGTGGGAGGAAACCGGAGCACCCGGAGGAAACCCACGCAGACACGGGGAGAACGTGCAAACTCCACACAGTCAGTTGCCTGAGTCGGGAATTGAACCCAGGTCTACAGGCGCTGTGAGGCAGCAGCGCTAACCACTGTGCCACCGTGGCTCCTAATCAAACAATAATTTTTAATTTCTCTTAATTTTTACCCCCAAATTTCTCTATAATCTACTTCAGCTGAAAAACCTAAAAATTATCAGTGATTGGTTCTAATTCTGGCCTCCATAACTTCCCTGATTTTAACCAATTCATGAGTGGTGATCATACCTTCAGTTGTCTCAGCCACAAACACTGGAATATCCTCCTAATACCCACCTGCATCTCTTTCTCAGTATTCTCCTTTGAGACCCTCTTTACGACCTTCCACTTCATGAAGCGCTTGATCATACCTCTCATGGGGTGATGGCAATTTTTAAAAAATGCCTGTGAAGCTATTTGGGACATCTTATGGCACTAAAGTGCTCATCAGAATGTGCAGACTGTTAAGTGTAGATTTTCATTTCCTTGGATATATCCTTAACAAAAGTAGATACTCAGAAATTTAGAACAGGAAGTGTGATCGCAGTTTAGCAGCAAATACAGAAGACAACTTGAAAATGTATTTGTTTTCTCTAATCAAATGGCAGAGTTTGCTGACTAAAGTTGAGAAATCGAAACTTGAAAAGGGTTCAGAAAAGATTCGCAAGGATATTGCCAGGTTTGGAGGGTTTGACCTACAGGGAGAGGCCGAATAAACTGGGGCTATTTTCCCTGGAGTGTTGGAGGCTGAGGGGTGACCTCAGATCATGAGGGGCATGGATAGGGTAAATAGACATGCTATTTTCCTTGGGGTGGAGGAGTCCAGAACTCGAGGGCATAGGTTTAGCATGAGAGGGGAAAGGTTTAAAGGGGACCCGAAGGGGCAACTCTTTTTCTCCAATATCTTCATATTCTTTTGAAGTGTGACATACAGGAATGGATTCAATACTTCAGCTGAGGTTGAAACTATGTTTTCTACAAATTCAACATAACCTCTTAGTTCTTGCTATGTGCCCCTATTAATAAAGCCAAGCAAAATATACCCTTTGTTAACCAAACTCTCTGACCTGCCTGTCACTTTCAAGTAAATAGAGAGGTTCCTCTACCCCACACCTCCTTTAGAATTGTTCCTTCAATTTTATTTATTTCTCCATGTTCTTCCAGGTATAATGAATCTCCTCACTTCTCGACATTGAGCTTATTTTGCTACCTGTATGACCATTGTCTATTTCAAAAGCTCTGCACTATCCTCCTCACATTTACAATGTTACCATCCTCAAAACTTCAACACCGTGCTCAGTGCACCAAACTCTCAATCATTAATATAGATCAGAAAAAGAAAGGGTGCTAACATCGACCTTGGGGAACTCTGCTACGCACTTTTCTCCAGTGTGAAAAATGTCCATTAATCACAAAGTTCTGGTTACGATCAACAAGCCAATTCAAGATTCATGTTGCTGCTACAATTTCCTATATTTCATGAGCTAGAATTTTGTGCAGATCTTTGTTAAAAGGCACTACTTCAAACACCTTTTGTAAATCTACATAAACAACATCAACTGCATTATCCTCATCTTATTTTTTTTTTGGAAGAGGTAAGCTAATTAAAGGGGACTTTCCCTCAAGAAATCCATGCTGACTTGATTTAAATAACCTACATTTTCCAGTGTGACTGTTAATTTGTATTGAAATTATAGAGGTTGCTCCATCACTGAAGTTCAACTGACTGCCCTGCTGTTCTTGGGCTTACCTTGCTTTCCATTTTTGTTCAAGAAAGAACGTATATATGAATAGGTTGACAAAAGTGGCAAAACGAGTTGACAACATGGTTAATAAAGCATACAGTATCCAAGGCTTTATTATTATTTGCAATTCTCTAGTCCTCCACCCCAGAATCTAAGAGAGACTGAAAAGTTATGGCCAGTGTTTCCGTAATCTCTACTGGTCACTTTCCTCAGAACCCCTGGATGCATCTCATTCAGTCGTGGTGCCTTAACCACGAAGTACTGTAAACCTAACCAATGCCTGCACTTAACCAACTAAATCCTGAATGTCTGAACTAACTTCTCTTGAACAACGAAATTGACAATGTTTTCTTCATTGGTAAAGACTGATGTAATGTATCCCCCATTAATACTTGTATCATATGCACTGCCTCCATGTGTAAATCCACTTTTTCTTCTCAAATCAGTATCCTTTTACAATTAATATTCCTGTAGAAGACATCCATTTTATTTTGGTTGCAAGCCTCTTTTCATGCTCCTCTTATTTGCATTCGTGCCTCTCCTCTGAAACTTCTATTTTCAACCTGGTTCTTAAGTTTACTTTCTATCTGCCATCTGTCCAAAGAATACCTATTCTACTTTTAAAATATTCATCTTAATTTCTATTTTTTTTGCCATCTAGCGAGCTGCCTTTATTGGTCCTTTCATTTACTGGAATACAAATCATCTGTGCCTCATAAGTGTCCTCTATGAAGTTGTCCCATTGCATAATGCAAACAGAAGCTGACAGTGTGCTGGTGTACTAATTCATTAGTATTTGCTAGAAATAAACTGTAATTTAAGGCTCCGGCCCGAAACATCGATTTTCCGGCTCCTCGGATGTTGCCTGACCTGCTGTGCTTTTCCAGCAACACCCACTCAACTTTGATCTCCAGTATCTACAGAACTCACTGTCTCCTCACTGTGTATTGTACCCTATTGTATGGGCAATGGAATTCAAGGACCAACATTTACTGGTTTGCTGACTAATAGGAGAACATTAGAGTGGATATTTGGGAATTAGTAATCATAATATAAGAACATTCAATATTAATTTGCAAGGATTATGATCCTAGACCAGAAAAGGGCCGATTTTGTGGATCTAATTGAACGAGTGCAAGTTGATTAAAAACCTATTTTCGTAGATAAAATAGTGGATGGGAAAATAGGAGATTTCCAAAAGACAAATGAACAGGCTGCAAGCTACATCCATGCCCATGAGAAATAAATATAACGGTATCAAACTCCTAGAGTACCCTGGATGACTGGGGATATCGATGACATCATACCAGAATAATAACAATAGAACTCTGGAAGAGCATCTCAAATGCAGGAGAAAGGCAAAGGCTGAGATAAGGAAGCTAAGATGAAGCATGAGGAAAAGACAGCAAACTGCATTTAAAATAGTAAAATGGTAGTTATTCATGTCATGGAATACGGGGAGAACTAGCCACTTGGAAACAGAACTGGCTCAAAAGGTAGAAGTCAGAGGGTGGTGGTGGAGGGTTGTTTTTCAGACTGGAGGCCTGTGACCAGTGGAGTGCCACAAGGATCAGTGCTGGGTGCTCTACTTTTTGTCATTTACATAAATGATTTGGATGCGAGCATAAATTAGTAAGTTTGCAGATGACACCAAAATTACAGGTGTAGTGCACAGTGAAGAGGGTTACCTCAGATTACAACAAGATCTGGACCAGATGGGCCAATGGGCTGAGAAGTGGCAGATGGAATTTAATTCAGATAAATGTGAGGTGCTGCATTTTGGGAAAGCAAATCTTAGCATGACTTATACACTTAATGGTAAGGTCCTAGGGAGTGTTGCTGAACAAAGAGACTTTGTAGTGCAGGTTCATAGCTCCTTGAAAGTGGAGTCGCAGGTAGATAGGATAGTGAGGAAGGCGTTTGATATGCTTTCGTTTATTGGTCAGAATATTGACGACAGGAGTTGGGAGGTCATATTGTGGCTGTATAGGACATTGGTAAGGCCACTGTTGGAACATTGCGTGCAATTCTGGTCTCCTTCCTATCGGAAGGATGTTGTGAAACTTGAAAGGGTTCAGGAAAGATTTACAAGGATGTTGCCAGGGTTGGAGATTTGAGCCAAAGGGAGATGCTGAACAGGCTGGGGCTGTTTTCCCTGGAGCGTCGGAGGCTGAGGGGTGAACTTAGAGAGGTTTACAAAATCATGAGGGGCATGGGTAGGATAAATAGACAAAGTCTTTTCCCTGGGGTCGGGGAGTCCACACTAGAGGGCATAGGTTTAGGGTGAGAGGGGAAAGATATAAAAGAGACCTAAGGGGCAACCTTTTCACGCAGAGGGTGGTACGTGTATGGAATGAGCTACCAGAGGACGTGGTGGAAGCTGGGACAATTGCAACATTCAAGAGGCATTTGGATAGACATATGAATAGGAAGGGTTTGGAGGGATATGGGCTGGGTGCTGGCAGATGGGACCAGATTGGATTGGGATATCTGGTCGGCATGGACAGGTTGGACTGAAGGGTCTACTTCCATGCTGTACATCTCTATGACTCTATATGAATCATTAAAGATTAGTCAAAGATAGAGTGGGGGTCATATGGAACAAGCAGGCTAAACTGCTAACTAAATCAAAGAGTATTGCAAAGGTATTAAAAGAATACCTTATTTCTGACTGTATCAAATTTGAAGTACAAATCTTCCCAAAATGGTCCAGTTAAAACTGCAGGTGTTGAGCAACTTAGAGGTACAGAGATAGATAAAGAAGAGATGCCAAAAAGACTGGGAGCACTCTTGGTAGAGAAGTTGCCAATTGAGTAGGGATACATCCTAAATTGCTAAGACATGTATGGGAGCAGATCACAGAGCAGTTGACAGAAATTTTCCAGGTCTCTGAACACAGGATTAGTTCTGGGGACTGCAGAATTGCAAATGTGACTCCGTTGTTTAAGAAAGTGGCAAAGGATAACCCATGAAACTACAGACCTACCAGTTTGACATCAATACTGGGAAAACTGATGGAGATAATAATACAGGATAAGATAAATATTTATTTGGAGGAAAAGAAATTAATACTAGATAGTCAATATGGCTTTGTCAAGGCCAGGGGGTCATGTCTCAAATTTAATTGAGTTCTTTGATGAGGTGACATAGGTAGTGGATGAGGGTAACGCTATGAATGTTGAATATTTGGACATTCAGAAAGCATTTGATACTGTGCTACATGGCAGATTGGTTTGAAAAAGTTGAGATTTATGATCCTTGACAGCAGAGATTAGAAGTTAGCTAAAAAGAGAAAAAGAAAACAGGATAGGTATGAAGGGCAATCCTCAGACTCGAGGCAAGTTGAAAGTTCCTCAGGGATTAGTGTTAAGTCTCTTGCCTTTTCAATTTATATAAATGGGTATGGAAGGCAGAATCTCTAAATTTGCAGTAGATATTAAGTTAGGGACAATGGTGAATTGTGAGAATGATGCTGAGTGACTTCAGAGAGACACAGACATGTTAGCCAAATGGGTAGACAGCTAGCAGATAAATTTCAATGTAGATGAATGAATGATGATACATTTTGGTAGAAGAAACATTTAGGCTCACTGGTACAACCTTGGAGGAGAGTACAGGAATAGAGACACCTCTGGGTTCAAGTGCATAATTCTGAGGGTAGCCAGGCAAGTTGAAACAGTTGTTCCAAAGGATTCATTGATACATATACATGATATTTATATATCTTAAATCAATAAACTTTCATAGTGTAAAAGCAAGAATGCGATGCTATGCCTCTGATATTATTGGTCAGCTGTCACAAAGCGAGTCCCTTTTTCCTAAAAGCTGTTCCTTTACGCAAGGATACTGTGTCCTTGATTTTTTTTCAGAGGAGTCGTAAATGGGCCAGGTTCCGATTAGACTAGTTTGGCACAGAGATGAAAAGGATTTTGAGAGGCTTTTTGTTTATATGTAAACAGATGAGACTTCAAGCCAAAGTGGTCAGGTTTTAGAAGTGACCTGTATAATGGAAAGGGAGTGGTCAGCTCTCTGGCTGAGTAGTTCAGTCCAAAACTAGTTAGGAGTTCGACAGTGAGCTGTGTGGAAACTCACTCTCTCCCTTTCTGCCCTTAACTTCAACCTGTAAGCATCTGTTCATTTTTAAACTATGTTTTAGGGGGGTTGTTTATTATGACTGTTGGGTATATTCAGAACAGCATAATTAAGTTGGGTTTGGATAGACTGAGCTCCGTAGGCATTCTTTATTCTGTTCTTTGTGTTTTATTGTGTAATTTTGTGAATAAATTTCTGTTTTAAAACCTAGTAGCTTACTCTGGGTAATTTTCTCTGTACACTTACGGAAACAAATTGCAAAGTTGTGGTCTGGAGTGCCTGTTCCAGAATGTTTTGAGTGGTCCATACAGAGACCACACTACCAAGTACTGTGTTTAATTCTGGCACTTCAGTTAAGGAAGGATGTCTAATAGAATTATATCAGGAACGGGGAGTTTTAGATACAAGGGAAGATTAGTGAAATCGGGCTTCCTGTCTTGGAGCAGGGAAGATGAAGAGATGGCTTACTGAGGTGCTCAAATCTATGTACAATTTTGACAGAGTAAAGGAAGATATTCTGTTTCCACTATTTGGAATACCAATCACTTGTCACAATTTCATGACTGCCAGCTGGAGAGTTAGGCATGAGATGAGGAGAAACCTCTTTACACAATGAGTTTTTTAGGATTTGGCATGCACTTCCTGGAAGAATAGCAGAGGTGGACTCCATAGGAAATTTCTAAAAAGAGATGGATGGATGTTTGAAAGTGAAGACTTTTGAGGGCTACGGAGATAGGGTAGGAGAATAGGAGAAGCTGAGTGACTCTTTTAGGAGCTGGTACAGACAATGCAGGCTGAATGGCCTTCTTGTATACTGTAAAATTTTATGATTCTATAGTTCTATATAAAACATCTACTATACACCCAAATAACTTATTTTCAACCTGGGAATTACAATTTAAAACAAGCTGGTCTGCACAGGAAAGCATTCCGTTTTCAACAGCATATGCTGTTTCATCAGGAAATGCTTTAAATTCTGGAGTTTTCACTCCAAATCTCTGAATACCTCTTCCCTCCTTTAAGATACTCTTCAATATCTTGCTTCTAGACTCAACATTTGGTCAGGACAAAGTGAGGACTGCAGATGCTGGAGATCAGAGCTTAAAAAGGTGTTGCTGGAAAAGTGCAGCAGGTCAGGCAGCAGCCAAGAAGCAGGAGAATCAACGTTTCGGGCATAAGCCCTTCTTCAGGTCACCTGAGCTAAAACCTAATTTAGTCACATTTTGTTTAATATTGGTCCTGCAAAGTGCCTTGGGATGCTTTACCGCATTAAGGGCACTTCAAATCAAATTTTCAGCTGATGCCACATCCCTGAGGAAAGGTGAAAAGACTGCAAGTAGTCTATTAGTAGCATGCTTATTGATGACCAATGGGTGCTACATAGCAATATTTATATGGGCAAAAACAAACAGCTCATTAACATAAAACTTAGTGACAATATAATGATATTAAGTTCAGTTAGAAGTAGAGAATTTTGAAATTTAAAATGCAGTCCTGAAAGTGAATGATAATAAAATAAATAATAAAACAACCCTGAAGACTTACTGTAATTTCAAAGTCAAGTATCCCTTACAATTACTTCAGAAATTTAGAGCAATATTGCTGCCAACAACTGGAAGATTGGAGGCAACATGAAATTTTGTGGGAATTATTACTGGAAGCAGTAATCTCTATCAGTTCAATTTTTATACTACACCTCATGAAATTTATGTAAAATTAGTTCTGTTGACAAACCACTTCTAAAACAGTTAAAGATTTAATGGTTCAAAAGGCCATTTGTCTTATCACTAAGAAATCACAGAACAAAGTGCTGGAAACCAGGGCAAGATAGGGTGCCAAGTGGAAGATACAAGCCATCAAACTTCTATAGCCCCTATGACATTGTCTCTAGTCATTTCTTGGGAGAATTCTATTCCAATTGTCCAGTTTCTCATATTGTGATCATGCCATTGTGCAAGCCAGTCCTTCCATTTATCTTCCTTCATTGCTCCATCATGGCTGACATGACCCATGAACATATTTGTTCCATTTTTCACAGAGCTGCTGCCACCACTGTTTATGGGTCAGACCAGGTGCCATCAAAGTATATCAGAAGGTAGCGTGGATCCTAATATTTTCTTATTTAATAAAGGTAAATGTGAGGTGCTGTATTCCATGTGCAATTTAGTCAAACTATTTGACATTAGAGTCATAGAGATGTACAGCATGGAAGCAGACCCTTTGGTCCAACCTGTCCGTGCCGACCAGTTATCTCAACCCAATCTAGTCTCACTTGCCAGCACCCTGGCCCATATTCCTCCAAACCCTTCCTATTCATATACCCATCCAGATGCCTTTTAAATGTTGCAATTGTACTAGCCTCCACTGGCAGCTCATTCCATACACTCACCATGCTCTGCGTGAAAAAGTTGCCCCTTCGGTCCCTTTTTTTTAAAATATATTTCCCCTCTCACCCTAACCTATGCTCTCTAGTTTGGACTCCCCCACTCCTGGGAAAAGGCTTTGTCTATTAATCATATTCATGCCCCTCATAATTTTATAAACTTCAGTAAGGTCATCCCTCAGCTCCGACGCTCCAGGGAAAACAGCCCCAGCCGATTAAACCTCTACTTATAGCTCAAATCCTCCAACCCTGGCAACATCCTTGTAAATCTTTTCTAAACCCTTCCAAGTTTCACAACAACTTTCCAATAGGAAGGAAACCAAAACTGCACGCAATACTCCAACAATGGCCTAACCAATGACCTGTACAGACACAACATGACCTCCCAACTCCTGTAGTCAATACTCTGACCAATAAAGGAAAACATACCAAATGCCTTCCTCGCTATCCTATCTACCTGCGACTCCACTTTCAAGGAGCTATGAACCTGCACCCCACGGTCTCTTTGCTCAGCAACACTCCCTAGGACCTTACCATTAAGTGTATACGTCCTGCTAAGATTTGCTTTCCCAAAATGCAGTACCTCACATTTATCTCAATTAAATTCCATCTGCCATTCCTCGGCCCATTTGATCAAAATCCTGTTGTAATCTGAGGTAACCTTCTTTGCTATCCATCACATCTGCAATTTTGGTGTCATCAGCAAACTTACTAACTATACCTCATATATAAACGATTTGGACATGAGCGTAAATGAAGAAAAGTAGAGGACCTAGCACCGATACTTGTGGCACTCCACTTGTCACTTGTCCATGTTATCCAACCTCCAGTCTTCCGACACCTCACCTGCGACTATCGATGATACAAATATCTTAGCAAGGGGCCAAGCAATCACTTCTCTAGCTTCCCACGAATTCTAGGGTACAACTGATCAGGTCCTGGGGATTTATCCACTTTTAACCATTTCAAGACATCCAGCACTTCCTCCTCTGTAATATGGACATTTTTCAAGATGTCACCATCTATCTCCCCACATTCTATATCTTCCATGCCTTTTCCACAGTAAATACTGATGCAAAATACTCATTTAGTATCTCCCCCATGTCCTGTGGCTCCATATAAAGGCCATCCTGCTGATCTTCGAGGGGCCTTATTCTCTCCCTAGTTACCCTTTTGTCCTTAATGTATTTGTAAAAACCCTTTGGATTGTCCTTAACTCTATTTGCCAAAGCTATCTCATGTCCCCCTTTTGCCCTCCTGACTTCCCTCTTAAGTATACTCCTACTTCCTTTATACTCTTCTGAGAACTTACTCAGTCTGAGCTGTCCATACCTGGCATATGCTTCCCTCTTTTTCTTAACCAAACCCTCAATTTCACTAGTCATCCAGCATTCCCCACACCTACCAGTCTTTCCTTTCCCACCAATAGGAATATACTATCTCTGGACTCTTGTTATCTCATTTCTGATGGCTTCCCATTTTCCAGCCATCCCTTTACCTGATAACATCTGCCCCCAAATCAGCTTTAGAAAGTTCTTGCCTAACAGTCAAAGTTAGCCTTCCTTCAATCTAGAACATCAACTTTTAGATCTGGTCTATCCTTTTCTGTCACTATTTTAAAACTAATAGAATTATGGTCACTGGCCCCAAAGTGCTCTCCCACTGACACCTCAGTCACCTGCCCTGCCTTACTTCCCAAGAGTAGGTCAAATTTTGCACCTTCTCTAGTAGGTACATCCACATACTGAATCAGAAAAATTTCTCGTTCACACTTAAATTCCTCTCCATCTAAACCCTTAACGCTATGGTTGTCCCAGTCTATGTTTGGAAAGTTAAAATCCCCCACCATAACCACCCCATTATTCTTACAGATAACTGAGATCTCATTACAAATTTGTTTCCCAATTTCCCTCTAACTATTAGGGAGTCTAAAATACAATCCCAATAAGGTGACCACCCCTTTCTTATTTCTCAGTTCAAACCAAATAACTTCCCTAGATGTATCTCCAGAAATATCCTCCCTCAGTAAAGCTGTAATGCTACCCCTGATCAAAAACGCCATTCCCCCTCCTCTCTGGCCTCCCTTTCTGTCCTTCCTGTAGCATTTGTATCCTGGAACATTAAACTGCCAGTTCTGTCCACTCTTAAGCCAGTTTCTATAAGTGCTACGATATCCCAGTCACATGTTCCTAACCATGCCCCGAGTTCATCTGCCTTCCCTGTTCAGCCTCTTACATTGAAATAAGTGTAGTTTAATTTATCAGTCCTACCCTGCCCCTGTCTGCCCTGTTTGACTTGTTCGTTTTCTCAACTGTACCAGTCTCAGATTGATCTCTTTCCTTACTATCTCGCTGCTTCTTCCAATCTACAGACCCAGAAAATAGCACCGTCGTATTCCTCTACAAAACTCCTGCCTTACTTTCTTAAGTTTAATGAAGAGACATATCCTCAATAAAACAATTAAGCAGAACACAATTTATTTAAACACTTTAGCATAAATATAAATGAAGGAGGAACTTGAAATAACTTAACTCCATGGAAAGCTTAACAGAACAATAGATTTTACTCCTAAACAGTAACTATTCCAATATAGTAACATCCCATAAACACATCCTTACTAACAGGCAAATTCATAAAACAGAACTGTCTCACATGCAATTCCAGCAGCCCAGAAGGAAAAACATCCAGAGAAAACTCAGACACGAAGTGGAGAGCTCGGAGAGATTCACTGTCTTCCAACCTGCTCAGACCCCAGCAACAATAGCTGAATATGAAAACTAAAAACCCAAATTGTGTGGTTGGGAGCTTGACCACACATTCAGGCTGCTTCTGTTGTTGTAACGCAAAACAAAAACCCTCAAGATCTCACAAGCTGTTTACTTCACTGGCTTTCCAACCAAACAGCTTTGCACCTCTGTCTTAAACCCGCTCAAAAAAAATCAGAACAAAATAACCGTTTGAAGCCATTGCATCATTACACCCATTCCCCTTCCTCCTAGACTGAGCCATGAAAGTGTTGCTCTTCTCACAAACCAATTTTTCCATTTTTGAATGGAATCATCCTCTACCACTACCAGCATCAAACACTTTTATTCTCCTATTTTCAATATCCAAGATTGACTGCTTACTGTGTCGCATTCGTCTGTTCATTGGTCATTGCAACATCTAATGCATTTTGCACAGCAACTTCTTAATTAAGTACAGGAGTACAAACCTTTTACTTTTTTCCTTTCTCGGCATCCAAGGTCCCAACACAGTTTCCAAGTAAGACACTGCTTTAGTTATACTTCTGGCAATTTAGTATGCTGCAGGTGGTTGGACAACTAATTTGCAATGCAGAGTGGTGCCAACAGCATGTGTTCAATTCCTGCACCAGCTGAGGTTATCACGAAGGACTCTCCTTCTCAACGTCTCCCTTTGTGTAAGACTCTCAGATGAAATGACCAGTCATCTCTTTAACAAGACAGCATCCTTATAGCTCAGTAAGACTATGGTGACTTTACCATGACTACATTTGCTGCTTACAAAAGGGTTTTTTTCCAAATGCAGGTGGGGTGATTGCTTTCCATTCAATCAGCATGACCTTGAGCTCTCAACTGCATGCCATTTTGATGTCTCTACCACAATTCCAACTCTGACTTTCTCTTTGATCTCTTACTATGCCAATGAAATTCAACATAAATATTAACTCAAGGAACACCATTCTGTTTACACACACACACACACCACATGGCATTCACCAACTCCTATATAATGCTAATGCTTAATTCTTCACAACAACAGCTGTTCTTATTTCCAATTCCTCCACACATCTTTTGTTTGATATGTTCCATTTTTCACCCCCTTTTCCTTGAACCATTTTGCTTTAGCTTAATCTCTCGTGCCTTCCAAACTTCCCTTTCATTCTTTTCCGGTCTCTGATAAAACATTCACCAGCGGAAACAGTTTCTCTTCCCATGGTCTTAATTGAGTCTTAACCGTATTTTCAGTTTTGATGTGATACTTTAGAAAATATAAACTGTTCTCATCTGTGGAGTGGAGAAAGAAGAAAAAAAACCAAAAGAAATTAAGCCAACTGTGCAAATACACTAACTTATCTCATTACTTCATATTTTTGTTGTAGAATTGACAACATTCCTTTGATGTAAATAATCAAGTTGGTAAGCACAAAGGAAATCAAGTATTGCATGGTCAAGAGACTCACCATGTTCTCTCATATTCACAATTCTGAAGCAATGAGAATCCACTATAGTCACTCTTGCTGATGCACTGTAGTCATTAATTACAAAAAAGTCCATAAATGAGGCAGAGATCATTCTTCAATTAGCAGAGAGACCACCAATGTTCCTCGGCAAATTCAGGTATGTAATTATGTAGTAGTAACCAGAAAGCTGTGCAGTAGTATGCATGGTAAAGTACCTTTGTACAATCAGTTATTTAAATGTACTGCTGCATAAAGCAGCATACAACACACTAATTTCAAAGTCCTTTGTTTGGACAGCCAATTACTCGGATACTCAGAATATCTATCAACAAGTCACCAAATCAAACAGTTACAAAATCATATTCCACCTACAGGATCTTCCATGGGGATATAGTTTATTTGCCCAAAATCTGAAATGTAGACTTGTAAAGAGTTTAACCAGTTGAAATCTGACCATTTTGAAACAAAGCAATAAACAGACTTTTACATTGATGTCAGGACCTCCTTTCTTGCTGGGGTATTGGTTGTGGAATTACCTACAGCAGGATGGGATAGCCCTGGGGTTTCCACATACCATGTTCCCTTCCCAGTCTCCAGGACCTTATTCTCTCAGATTTAACTATCAAGATATGACTGAACAACATAGTAACTGTCAGTAAGAGTAAAAGATGAAAATCAGCACTAAAAATACCAGCTTCACAGTAAGGAATGGGGCTCTCAGACTGGGCTGTAATGAAATCTCATTTTTGCCCAAATGATGGCAGAACATAACTAAAGTTCAACAGAATTAGACTTTGCAAATTAGCAGAACATTTAGAATCAGGAGTATCCTCAAGTCTGTGCACAGACTCTGACAATGTTATTACCATGTTAAATTGGCCAGACCAAAGAAAAGGAACTTGAAGTTTGATCTTTTAAGCATTCATTCACAAAAGACTGCAAAGCAATTTGGATTCCATACTCTATCATCTCATAGTACAACCTACTTTGGAATAAAATTATAGTCACTTCATCACAATAAAAATCTAAAATCTTTAGATTGTCATGTCTTCTGATCAAACTTACAATTCGCTATAACATTGACACACCCAATAGCAATTCAATTTTCAGCAACAAAGCACTGATTCATATTAATTTTTTTCCAAAAGGTAGTTTATATAAAATTTCTTACTGATATTACAGCTGAAAAATAGGTTAATCGACTAAACTAGATCAACAATTTCTTTACATAGCAACCTGGTGCGAGAGGATGTGGGTGAGGAGGAGAACGGTACGCAGCAGCGTGGGAGCATGGGGGAAAATGACAGTCTACAGATGGGAAGGAAGAGAGCAAGGATACTGTATGCTGGGCATGGGAGCCGGGAGGGGGGGATGGGGGGAAGCTCAGATGGGGTTAATCTACCAATTGTCTCGTTCCTCCTGCAAAGTGAAAAAAAATCTGGGTAAGGAGATTGGTAAACAGGTGATCTTGGAAAACAAAAAGGTACATGACACTGAATCCAAGGGACTGATGTTATTGAACTTTGTTTCAATATTTTCCCCTTGCATGTCAACATTTTAAAAAAATGTGACTGTATTCCTATGTCTGTGTAGGTGTTCAGTAAGGGGTTCAGAGATTTAACTAGTAGAGTTATATATATAGGTTGTTCCTACTTTGCTTGACTTGTGGCTAGACCTTGTTTATTCATACAAACGGTAGTTCTTGATTAATAGAGCAACCTCAGTGTTTTCTATTACCCGAACTCTGGACAGGTCAACTGGGGACGTTTGCAAACCTGGATTAAATCATTAACTTTTGTCGAGGAATAGTTTAGGCTCAAAAATCAGTGAAATTTCCCAAATGAGATGCAGTAATCCTCATCTGGAAGGACTGGACTAGCATCACAAGACATTTCACAGGTGCTATACTGAAAAATTTAATTTTGGAACTTTTTAAGTAAAAGTCTTAGTCAACAAGATGATTTTGAAGGAGCATCTCAAGGACAGCAGTGGCAAGGTTGAGGAAATGTTTTGGTATTTTTTTCAGCCAGCTATTCAATCAAGCTGTAAGTACCTCAACCATTTGTGATTTTGAACTTCACAAATCTCCTTTGTACTCTAACTATTACATTTTATAATGACAGATCCTCAGTTTTGAATCTTCGGTACTGGAAACTTAGTAACCCTGCTTATCCTTTCATAATACGAAATGCTTCCGTGATATCATGCCATAATACATCATAGTAATAAAAGCAGAACCATTTTATCATTCAATATTCCTATTTCCCAATCCTAGGAATCAGCACTGGACCCAAGATGTTTCTAATGCAATGTGCAGCTAATAGGTGAAAATTTCAAATGAGATGCTGGAGTATCTAAGAGTCAATGTCAACCCCCATCAGGTACGCTAAGTAAGGATTTTAGGGACAGGTGGGTTCATAATAGGGTAGAAGCTGGATTATATTATGCAAAGGAGTAGATGGCATTTGTGAAGAAGAATATTTAGGGTTGGATGCTCAGGTCATATTAAATAATGAGGCTGTGAACAATTTGGTTCAGTGTAAGACAGTAGTTGGAGAGGAGGGCATAATAAATGATGAGAGTATGGAGTTTGTAGAAAACAAAAACTTCATTGCTTCCCAATGTTTTATTGGAGGTAATTGTAACAGATGAAATATCAGATCATCACAGAATCAAAATCCCTACAGTGCAGAAGCAAGCTATTCAGCCCATTGAGTCCACACTGACCCATCAAACAGCCTCCCATCAGAATCCAACCCCCGACCATATTCTTGTAATCCTGTATTTCCCATGGCTAATCACCCAGCCTGCACATCCTGGACACTCTGGGCAATCTAGCATGGCCAACACCCCCATAATCTGCACACCTTTGGAGTGTGGGAGGAAGCCAGAGCATCCAAAGGAAACCCATGCAGACATGGGAGAACGTCTGTGTGGAGTTTGCACAGTCGTCCTGGGCTGGAATCGAACCTGGGTCCTTGGTTCTGTGAGGGAGTAGTGTTAACCACTGTTAAAATATCCACATGATTAGCCTAGCCAACAACTGTCCAGTCACAACAATCTTCACCCCCTCTTATTCAAATATTGAGATCCTCCTATACCATAAGCAGTGAAGAAATTAATTCTCTTTCAATGGATATGTGCTAACAATTTGTTGAAAGTTGTGCAACTTGGTAACTACACGGTACTGGACATGTTCACAGATAGGGCTGTGTTGAAAACACAGCCAACGACTAAAGGTTTGCTTTCAAAGAGTTAATAATATTCACAGCCAAGCAAATATTAAGACTGCATATAAATCTAGAAATGATTTTAACAAATCCTCAGGAACTGACTCCAATGATAAATATATTTTCTGCACAAAGGTCTTGACAGCACTGCAGAGTAGAACCACTAACGTGAGAATTGTGAACCCTTCCAATTATGAAATTTGAAACATACCTGTATAAATCAAAGATTACTCATCAAATTCTAGAACAAAAGAGTGTCAAAACTGAACAAGGTCTGTCAAATTCAACTATTTGGAAAACTTGCTAGAGTTTTGAATCAGGTGTCTGTGGACATCCTACTCGCTATTGAAGACCTAGTTTCTTATATACAGTCAATCTTCCGTGACAAGTTTTTAAGTGATCTAACCCAAAAGTCATTCAAGGTCATACTACCTGACTCAATTCCAAGCAAAGATCAAAATAACTATTACACAGGTCAAAGACTTCAATATATCAAAACTTGACTGAAAACATCAAGGTCATCAACTACACCTTGTCCAGTTACTTGTATTTGTGAGCACTTTTGCTAAATATACCAGCACTGGTTTCAATGTGTCAGAAAAAAAATTATAACTACAATAGTGTTTCATACATAATACTGGGAGGCTCACCAGAGTTCAAGAACAAAGTTGAGTGTTCATAAAATTCAACTTTATGGAAGAACATGGTATGAACATACAAATTATAAAGGAAGCATTGGCAATTCAGACCCTCAAGCTTGATCTGATTGTAGCCTTAATTCCACATACTCACCCAACCCAATCAATTCTTAGTTAAAATATCACACAACACCAGGTTATAGTCCAACAAGTTTAATTGGAAGCACACTAGCTTTCGGAGCGACGCTCCTTCATCAGGCACAATCATCTCGGTGGGGGAGCACATGCAGGCAGGTTAGAGGTTGCACCTTGGGACAGGGGGAAAAGGAGAGCACTAAAGAGGACTGGGCAGAGGAGTCCCCGCGCGTGGGACGATGAGAAGATTGATAACGGGGTAACGGAGAGTAGGGATAAGAGTGTTTTGAATCCGGATTTTCCCAACTCCTTTCTCTTCTAGTTATAGGGCTTCACTTACCGGCCGACTTGGGTAAACCCGAGACAAGTGGCTCTTGAGCTTCTCCACTGTCCAGTTGAGGAAGCAGCTGACGGTCTGATCATCATATTTCTGGTTTGGAGTTTTGATGACCAGAGTGACCGGGTTGTCGGCGGAGCTCGGCTCCATAGCTCATACTCCGTGTGATGCTTGTTACAGACAGATCCCGGTCCAGTCCACCAGCCCTGGCAAACCCAACCCTCGGCTCAGCACTTGCTGCTTCACTCCCGGGACCGCAACATCACTGCCCTCACATCCCCGGCAGAGCCTTCTCGCTCTTGACTGCTTTTCAAACAGCTGCTAGGCCTCGATCCCCGGCCTCAAGTTGTAGGCCCTGCCCAATCTCCACGGTGACGAGTATTCGTGCGTGCACGCTCCCGTGAAGAGACGATCGCGCGCAGCACGTCACAATGCACGGTCAGCTGATCCGGCTCGACCCAATGTTATCATTCAGACCGCCACAGCGGGGGTCCCCGTGACGTCACTCTCACTATTGGAGAACCCCACTTAAGATCGCAAACGGAATGGAGAGTCAACGAATGTCGAAACGCTTGTTTTCTCTCCATGGATGCTGCCTGAGCCGCTGGGATTTCCAGGATTTCTTGTATTCACTTCAGATTCCAGCACCTGCAGTAATCCTTGCTTACTATGGTGTTGAACTGGGGTGTACGAAGTTAAAAATCACACAACACTAGGTTATAGTCCAACAGGTTTATTTGGAAGCACCAGCTTTCTGAGCGCTGCTCCTTCATCAGGTGGTTGTAGGAATAAGATTGTAAGACAGAATGTATAGCAAAAGTTTACAATGTGATGTAAGTGAAATTATATATTGAAAAAGACCTGGATTGTTTGTTAAGTCTCTCATCTTTTAGAATGACCATGTTGGTTTCAGTTCTTTTGTATGTACATCACAAAACTTTTTTTAAAAGTTACTTTCTCAAGTGAACTTTAACAATAGGTGTCATGTGGGCCCAGATAATGTATTGAAGGTGTTAACTTCCCTCTAACCAGCTGATGAAGGAGCAGCATTCCGAAAGCTTGTGCTTCCAATTAAACCTGTTGGACTATAACCTGGTGTTGTGTGATTTCTAACTTTGAAACCAACATGGTCATTCTAAAAGATGAGAGACTTAACAAACAATCCAGGTTTTTTTTCAATATATAATTTCAGTTACATCACACTGTAAACTTTTGCTATAAATTCTGTGTCTTACAATCTTATTCCCCACAACCACCTGATGAAGGAGCAGTACTCCAAAAGCTGGTGTTTCCAAATAAACCAGTTGGACTATAACCTGGTGTTGTGATTTTTAACTTTGCTATACTGCTCATAAACAATGCTTTTCACTGTACTTCAGTGCAAGTGAAAATAAATAAATGAATAATTTCCTCTTTCATTTAAATTCTAACCTTCCCTCTGTAGATGCTGCCTGATTTGTTGAGTCTCTTCAACATCCGCTCTCTATTTGGAGGTTTCACTCAAATTAGGCTGGACCTCTGACAGTTTGATTTTTTGGGGGGAATAATTGCTTGTCTGGAGGAAAAGAGTCAGGCGATAGGATTAATTTTAATTTCAAAGTCAACTCAGGCACAATGGGCCGACTCGCGTAATTCCATGTTATGATTATATCACAATTCTGAGTGTTTTTTCCCCCACTTATAATACCTAGGCAGAGTTAAGTCTTGTATGTTAGGATTGAAGAAATACAGGTTAGGTCTGCACAGTGGTTTAGTTAATTCTGCCGTTTGTTTAAAGAATAAATTTGTTCTGAATAAATAAGTTATATTTTATTTTAATGACTAAATCTGGTCAAATTCTCTTTTGTTCTAAGAATGTTTAACCATATTGTAATTAAATAAAGTTAAAAATCACACAGCACTAGTGTTGGAAGATAACCTGGTGTTGTGCAATTTTTAACTTTGTTCACCCCAGTCCAACACCGGCTCCTCTAAATCATGATTAAGTAAAACATTTGCACTTTTTGTATGGATGTTGCAGTGGTAGGGCTTGATTACTTGCGCATTCCACTTGTGTCTTGAAATACACTGCCTGAAGACCAATGGAAGCTGATTCAATGAGACTGTCAAAAGGGGAATTTGATAAATTCTTAAAAATAAAAAGAAATGCAAGGTTTTGAAGAAAATAGAGGTGGAATTAATTTACCTGTTTTCTTTTAGTATCTGCCATGGCTACTTCTATGCCATGATATTTTATGAGTTATTCGCGTTCGTTTCAGTTACCAGGTCAGAAGCAGGTCATTTGGCCCAGTTTGTGTATTTCCACATTAGAGTCATTGCACATCTCACCCCATTGGTGTATCTCTCAATTTGTGCCACAGTGTTCTTGACCCTACTTCGAAAACAGATGTATGATGTCTGAAATAAAAACAGAAGTTGCTGGAAAAGCTCAGCATGTCTGGCAGTATCTGTGAAGAGAAAGCAAAGTTAACATTTCGGGTCTGGTGACCATTCCTCAGAACTCTGTCATGTCAACAGGTTGATTAAGATACCAATCCCTCAATTCCTTTCTCCTCATAACCTATCTAATCTTGCTGTTATTTTCTAGCTTCAGGTGAAATATATGTTTCCAATTCCTCTGATAAAAATGCATTTGTTCTTAGAGTCATAGAGTCATACAGCATGGAAACAGACCCTTCAGTCCATGCTGAACACAATCCCAGACTAAACCAGTCTCACCTGCCTGCTGCATGCCCATAACCCTCCATACCTTTCCAATTATCCAAATGTACTTATTCAAATGTCTCTTAAACATGGTAATTGTACCCACATTCTCAGCACGTCCTCAGTAAATTCAATCCATAGGTAAATCACACACACTGTAAAAATATTGTCCCTTTTTTTGAAAATCTCTCTCCTAACACCTTAAAAATGCCCTCTAGTCTTGAAATACCCCATCCTAGGGAAAAGAAATCCACTAATAACCCTATCATGATTTGATAAACTTCTATAAGGTCACTTCTCAATCTCCTTCACTCCCACGAAAAAGTTCCCACCCTACCAAATTTTCTTTATAACTCTTGAAACACTACTGGCTGTATTGGTGACTTAAAATATTTATGACACCTAATTTTTCAAGCACTAGTTGACAGCGAGATTTTAGTGATGCTATCTAAGAACCCATTTAATTTTACCAGTGAAATTTCCATAGAATCAATATAGTGTGGAAACAGGCCATCCAGCCCAATGAGTCCACGCCAACCCTCCGAACAGCATTCCAACCAAACCCATCCCTCTACCCTATACCTGTAACCCTGCATTTCCCATGGCTAACTTAACCTACCCACTGAACACTATGGGTAAATTTGCATGGCCAATCCACCTAACTTGCATATCTTTGGACTTTGTGAGAAACTGGAGCACCTGGCAGAAACCCACTCAGACACGGAGAGAATGTGGACATTCCACATAGGCAGTGACCCGAGGGTGGAATTGAACACAGGTTCCTGGCAATGTGCGGCAGCAGTGCTAATCACTCAGCCACTGTGCCACACGAACTTTGTCTTAATTATTTCTTTTTATAATTTCTGTAATTAACATGATGCTGAATTGTGGCAACTTATATATGTCTCACTTTTCCCAAAATTATTTGCGTTATCAGTAAACAGCAAATAATCACTATTCTCCTTGGCTCTTGATTTTTCCAAGAAATTCACGATACATCCTTCTTCAACTCATTGATGTCCAATCTGTTCAATTTTTCATTCTCATAATCCAATAATATACACACAGTTCTAACGCATATCACAATTTGTTGTTCAAAAAATTATTTTCATTTCCACTCTGCTTCATTTAGGTAGATATCTTAAAATTCTGAACATGACCGTAAGCATGATTTGGATTTGTGGGTTGAGGAGCATTTGTAAGTATAGTTGAAATTGAAATAGTATTTGTAGAATATTTCTGAATTCTGAAAGCAAGGTGCATTGATACCTTCCCTTTTAAGGGAACCATTCACTACTCATTAGAAATATTTTCACAACAAGAAACAATGGGTATCTTGATTAACTCTGTGGTTAAAGATGAACATATTCCAATCATGGTTTCCGTTTGTACTTTTACAATTAAATCTCTCTCCGGTGTTCACAGATCAAATAAAATTATTCACTGGATCAAACCTGACACAGGGTAGGACCAGAATGTACTATCTTCAAGAAGTACTGCAGTAACTTACTAAGGATCTTTCCAAACCTGTGACCTCGACTGCCAAGACAGTCAAGAGCAGCAGATGCAAGAATACACCATACATGGAAGTTCCCCTCCAAACCAGACACTATTCTGACTTGAAACTACAGTGCCATTCCTTCAAAGCCAAAATTCTAGAATTCCCTAACAGTGCTGTGAATGTATCTACACCACAGGGATTGTAGTGTGTGATGATGCTGCTCCTTAATCAAGATTGTGTTGTCCTTAGTTTTTTTCAAAAGTGTTGTTCGAGGCAGAATTGCTGAGATGTCTGGCTTTCTCGACTTGAAGTAGTTTATACGTATAAAATAAAACTTGTCCCATTGATTTGGGTGTAGGTTAGATTGGATTACCTACAGTATGGAAACAGGCCCTTCGGCCCAACTAGTCCATACTGACCCACTGAACAGTAACTCACCCAGACCCATTCCCCTACATTTATCCCTGACTTACGCACCGAACACTAAAGGCAATTTAGCATGGCCAATTCACCTGACCGGCACATCTTTGGACTGTGGGCGGAAACCAGAACACCCAGAGGAAACCCACACAGACAAAGGGAGAACATGCAAACTCCACACAGACAGTCGCCCACGGCGGGAATCGAACCCAGGTCCCTGGTGCTGTGAGGCAGCAATGCTAAGCACTGAGCCACTGTGCTGCCCATAAGGTCTTGTTGAAAGTGAAGTGGGTAGTAAGGCTCAGATCTATTAGCTTGAGGATGCTGGCCTTGCTGATGGAGTTGGTGCTGTCTGATGTTTGTGTTCTTGGTTTGTCTAGTAGTGAGGTCAGTGTTTCTTTGGCCAGGCTGATATTAATTGATGTGAATAAGGCCGTTACGTGGAAGGAGACTATGACTTTGTCCTTTTTTTTGGTGTCATTGATGATGTTCAGGAATTCTTGGGTGAAGCGGATGGAGTGGCATGAGTCTTCTGCTAGGTGTTCCAGTTTATGGTGACGTTCCTTTGCTAGTCTGTATGTCAGTGTCTCAGGAAGTGAGACAATCAAACCCAAACTTAGGGTCCGCTATGTGGACGACATCTTTGTCATCACGAAATGGAACAAATTAAAGGAAACATAGAATATCATTAACAACATCCTTACTGGCATAAATTTCACCAAAGAGAAAGAAAACAACAACAGACTCCCCTTCCAAGATGTCACAGTGGAACAAACAGTCAATGAAGACCAGTGTTTACAGGAAAGCAACACACACAGACCAAATACTCAACTACAGGAGCAATTATCTCAACACCCACAAATGGAGGTGCATCAGGACATTACTTAGAAGGGGCACAACCACCGCTGCACCCAGGAACTATGGGCAACAGAAGAACAAAACCTATACAACGTATTCAAGAACAATGGGTACCTGATAAACACAGTCCACCGATTCTTAAATAACCAACCCAAACAAGAAGACACAACACATCCAGAGACTCAAATCACACTCCCATACATCAAAGATATCTCAGAGATGACTACCAGACTACTCCAACCTCTTGGCATTATGGTAGCCCACAAACATGCCAACACACTGAAACAGGTTCAGATAAGCATAAAGGACAGACAGGTAGAAAACTAGCTGCCAGGCACATGAGCACCAACTAGCCACCAAAAGACCCAACCAAGACCCAAAAATCCATACAGGGATTTTTAACAAGATTAAAATGATATGCAGAAGCATGTAACCTTGGTTTAACCCTACGTGAGATGCTGAAAGACCATTTGATAAATGGGATTAATGATGTGACCATGCAAAAGAGCCTGCGAGCTGAAGCCCAACTGGACTTCAAACAGGCACTACAACTGGCTTTGTCAATAGAAAATGTGGCAAGTGGAGCTTACAGAGAATGCCAGTGGAAGTGGACACCCTGACAAGTTTAATTAAGCTTGGGGAATACCACTTGATTGAATGCAGTTATATAACCTCACTCAGGACATATCCTGAACAGGAGAACACAGGTCAACCCACAGCATAACTCCAAAACAAAGCCAAGCCTCAATCAAATAGTTAAAATATTTTAGAGGATCTGGGCTGGCAGGCCATCGTAGCTTCCTCCCATACATGGACTCGAGGTAGCACAGGAATCCCACTAGGACTGAATTGCGTAAGAGAACTCATAGCTGGTATCCAGGAGAGTGCACACCTCAGAAAGCCCATCAAGATCTGGCTGGGTACGTTTAAATTGCTTTGCAACATCCAAAAGAGAATCAATCAAAATAAACATCTGATTAAACAGTCTCGAGTAAATTACTGCAGGTGCTGGAATCTGTACTGAAAACAACAAATACTGGAAATCACAGTAGGTCAGGTAGTACCCTTGGAGAAAGAGCAAGCTAACATTTTGAGTCTAGATGACTCTTCAGCAGAGCAGTCATCTAGACTCGAAACATTAGCTTGCTCTCTCCATGAATGCTGCCTGACTCACTTTGATCTCTTCGTTAAATGGTTACCCAATTGTAATAGAGATCAATATCTGCATAGTTGTATCATTGGTTACAGAACCAGTCTTTATCAAAATTCACTCTGGACTCCAACCCTTAAGTTTGCCCAAGACGTTGGCCAGGCTGAGAATTTATAGAGGGAATCCCTACAGATTAAGACTAGAACTTTGGTTCCGGTCTCCAAGAGAAGCAGCTAGTTCCATTACCACTGATTGTAGTAAAAGGCGCAGGCCCAAGCCTGACAGGACGAAATTGGTTGAGATTGATTCGACAATTTTTGATTAGAAAATGGCTACGTGAGTGAAGTCCTAATTAAATACCCAGAAGCTTCTCAGAGAGGGCTAGGAACTATCAAAGAGGCCAAAGCTACCTTACATGTTGATCAAGAAACAATTCCATGATTCTGCATGACCCGCCCAGTGCCGTTTGCCCTATGTGCAAAAGTAGAGGCAGAAATCAGGAGGCTGGAAAGTGAAGAAATCTCAAACCAGTACTGTTCATGGAATGGGTAGCACAGACTGTGAAGCCCAATGTGTCAGTTTGCCTGTGTGGCGATTTCAAACAAACAGTGAACTGCTTTTCACAGCTGGATAAATACCCAATCTCTTGCATAGAGTACTTGTCCGCGAAACAGGAGGGGTGGGGCAGTAGCTGTTCTTCATGAAGTTAGACACAAGCCATGTATACTTGTATTTGCAATTAGATGAGGCTTACCATAAATATGCTACAATTAATACCCATAAGCGTTTGTACCAACATGCAAGACTGCCTTTTGGGGCATCATCAGCTGGTGCAATTTTCCAGCCGATGATGGAGAACATTTTACAAGGTCTACCCAGGGTGCCAATAAGTGGGAAGAGCAATAAAGAGCATTTAGAGAACTTGGACATCTTACTTAAATGTTTCTCAAAGGCAGGGGTATGCCTAAGAAGAGAAAATGTATGCTTCAGGCACCCCAAGTGACCTACTTGGGCTACAGAGTTGACAAGATCATGTTACACCCATTAGAAGATAAAGTGAAGGCAGTCAAAAATGTCCTGGCTCTCACATCTGTACCAGAGAGTAGGTCTTTCCTTGGGTTGGGGAATTATGGAAAATTCATATATAACCTGGCACCCTTATATTTGCTATTGAAAAAGGGTCAGCCTTGGAAATGGTCGGGTATACAAGATGGGGCCTTTACGGAAATGAAGAAACAGATATCAAACTACGATCCCAAACAAGATGCACTGCTGACTTGCGATGTCTCCTTATATGGTACTAGGTAGCATTAGCTTACCGACGGCCCAGTGGAGAGGAAAACCCAAAAGCATATGCTTCCCAGAGTTTGGCTGCTGCCAACAAAGATACGCCCAGATAAAGAAGGAAGGTTTGGCAGTCATCTTTGGTGTGAGAAAATTCCATCAATACCTTCATGGATGTAAATTTGTAATAGTAATAGACTACAAACCCCTTCTAGGGTTACTTAAAGAGAACAGGGCCATGCACTTTAGCTTCTGGTCGAATTCAGCAGTGGGGTCTTATTCTGAGTGCGTCCAATTACAAGCTGGAACACTGTCTGGGAGGCCAAGTGGCAAATACAGATGCCTTGAGCTGCCTCCCACTGGCAGATACGTTGCTTGTGGTGCCAGCACTGAAACAGTCCGTTCTGGTTTTAAACTTTCTGGATCGCCTTCCAGTCACCGGTGACAATATCCAACTGTACACACAAAAAGGTCCTGTCGTGACAAAACTATAACAGCCGTTGATGTTCAGGGAAATAAAAATGCCATCACAACCAGAATTGAAACTATTCTGAAGCCAGTGAAATCAGATCACCATAAAGGATGGCATATTATTATGTGGAACAAGAATGATTGTCCCAAGCAAAGAACACTGCCAGATACTGGCTGAACTCCACCAGGGATTTCCAAGTTGAAGATGTTGGTGAGAAGTTCTGTCTGGTGGTCAGGATTGGTTGCCGGCAAAGCCACATTCGTAGGGCAGTGTCCACGATGCCAACTAGGACAAAAATTACTGCTAGCAGCTCCCCACATTCGTGGGAATGGTCAGGTAAACCTTGAACTCTGTTCCATCAAATATTCTGGTCCTTTCATGGGCTCTGTTTTTAGTTATTGTGAACGCCCACTCAAAATAGTTAGACATGCATAGTCGTCAAACACGGAGATGATAACTGAAAAACTGTGAGCATCTTTTATAATATATAGACTCTCGGAATATCTGACAAGGCTGTCAGAACCTGTGGGTTCTCCCCCTGCACTTAGCACCAAAGGAAAATTTGAGGATGAGATGGACACGGCAAATGTTGCAGCCTTGATGCCATTGGGATGCTCAAGGTGCAAGAAGAGAGCTATGGTCTGGTATATGCCATCAGTACTTCAGGCAGAGTAGGAGGAACTAGATCTAGTATGAAAATGTCCCAGGAGAAGCCACGGGGACAAAAAAGGGCTATATCCCTGGACTTAAAGGGGAAGGGATGTAGAGATTGGAATGATATCAGCCAGGTGGATCTCATAGAATATTTCCCTGATTGGAGTTGCTAACTTGGTCCAATTAGGGAATCCTGACTGACAGATATAAACAACTGTCAGAGGTTCTGCCCACCAGGGCTGCCTCTGTGTTAGCTCGGTCAGTGTGGTGTACTTTGCATTTGTAAATGAAGGGTAACTTGGTGATTGGATATTGGCCTTTGCGGAGTTATTTCATTGGCCTTTCCAAAAATGTTCACATCCCATGCCAGAATAGTAAATAAGCCATAGGCAGTCTCATTCATAGCATTTTATTAAATATGCTAAATCATGTGATGTGGTACAGATGCCACAATGGCTCAGTAATAAGCATTGCTACCTCACAGCACCAGAGACCAAGATTCAATTCCACCCTTCGGCAACTCTCTGTGTGAAGTTTGCAGGTTATCCCCATGTCTTTGTGGATTTCTGCTGGGTGCTCTGGTTTTCCCCATGGTCCAAAGATGCGCAGGTTAGGTGAATAGGCCATGCTAAATTGCCCATAGTGTTCAGGGATGTGAAGGTTAGGTTATAGCCATGGGAAATGCAGCGTTAAAGGGGATGAGTCTGGGTGGGATACTCTTTGGAGGGTCAGTGTGGATTTGTTGGGCTGAATGGCCTGTTTCCACACCGTAGAGATTCTATGATATTACATCAACACGATGACACTATGAGACATTAAAACCTGAAGAGTCACTCAGAGTCTAACTGTTTGATAAGGGAAATTTGCAGATTGGAAAGAGATTGTCAATTTTTTTTCAGTTACTAAAACTACTTGAAAATAGAAAGTGTAGAAGGTGACCTTTGTGGTCTGGTTAACAAAATGCGAGTCCATCAGACATTCAAATTAAAGTACTTTGGAAATATTGCCATTTAATAATGGCATATAAACCATTCAAAATTTGCTCCTGTCATATGTACATCCAATGTTTAAAATTACACAAAGGCAAACACCTTGCAAAAACAACATATTTGATAAAAATAAATCTATTCTTTCCATTTCTACCCCATGTTTGTGCATGGTGTGATTTTTATATCTATTTACATCATTTATTTTAGTTTGGATTTTACGTTAGTGGTATATGGATGTTGGTCTAAGCATATATGGAGATTAAATAATTGTCAATTTTCTGGAATCATGAATTTTTAAATCAAGCATTGGCTTGCTTCTGTTTTATAAAAATCAGGAATTGATTTTCTTTGCTTTGGAGATAAATCCATTGATTCAGAATGCGATTCAGAACGCAATTTGTAGAAGATCGGATTGAGGTTAGATATAAAGACAGTTTCTTCTGGAGAAATACGTTTCTTCAGAACTTGGTTTGCTTGGGTTTCTTCCCAAAGATGTGCAGGGCAGGTGAATTGGCCATGCTAAATTGCCCATAGTGTTTGGTGCTTTAGTCAAAGGGAAATGGGTCTGGGTGGGTTACTCTTCGGAGGGTCAATGTGGACTTGTTGGGCCAAAGGGGCTGTTTCCACAACATTTTTTTTAAAGATTAGGGAATCTAATCTTTAAAAAAAATGTTGCTACAATTTTTATGTAAGTGGAAGATATGACAGCGTATAAAAATAAGTATACGAAGATGAATTTTCTTTATTTAGAATTGGAAAAGGGGAAACCTGAAATTGGGGTATCAAATTGGAATTTGCTAAAATACAGTTAGAAATTAAAAGACTCAAGTTGGAGGGAAAGCTGAGACAAAAAAACGAGGGACATAAAGATAAGAATACTTGAAATGGAAAGGGAAGAGAAAGTGGGGTTGGGGGATTGGGACAGGGAAGATAATAGAAAGCAAAGGGAGTTGGAATTTGAAAGTCAACCTTGAAGTCCAAAGAGATTGGGAAATTAGAGAACATGAGGTGACCAAGAAAAGTGTACATTAAAAAATGAATGAGGAGGTGGTAATAGATTGAATGATGATTCTTACTTCAAGGAGAGATTTGATTTCAGTAACAATCTCAGTTTAATGCCTGATTTTACTGAGGATGAAGTGGAAAAGTTTTTTTCCTCATTTGAGAAGGTCACTGGACAATTGAAAGTGACCAAAAGATGTTTGGAACTTAATTTTGGACAGGTACATCTATGACTGAGTATGCCAATTTGTCAGAAATCTGCAGAGCATGAGGAAACCGAATAGGCAGCACTCAATGCTTATTAGCTTGAAACTGAATCTCCTTAAAATTTCAAATTACAAGAAAGAAACCTTCTCATACATTTGTAAGGAAGGAAGAAATGCTGTAGGATCAGTGGTCTGGATCATCCAAGTTAGAGGAACATTTTGAGAATAGGGTAGTAATTAAGATTATAGAAGAATTCAGACATAGCATTCTTGCAAGCTTAAAACTTTATCTGGAAGTGCACCAAGTATTCAGAGTCAGAAAAACAGCAGCTCTGATAGATGCCACTCAAAGGGTCCATGAATGCCAATCAGCATTTGGACCCTTGACTACCATTTCCAGAAATCACTACCATGCACAGCACTCAGGAGTACACACAGTGACAGCAGAAAAATGGGAGGGAATGGAGATGGACAAATGGTCATCTGAAAATTCATGAGATTAAAGGATTAGGAAATCTGAGGATGAAAGAGGTACTCATTTCAGAGAAATGAACGAAGGATGTCAAAGTAATCAAGGAGAAAGGTAAGAATCAAAAAGTCATATCAAGAGATTAACAGACTTCCATTGTATCAAGACTGGACATATTAAAGCCAATTCCTGGAAGTTAAATGGGAGATTATCTGTTGTGGCAGGAATATCCAATCAAACTTCGGAAAACTGCAGGAAAGGAAATACATACTAAAACTGTTGCGGAATTATAAAGTGAACATTCTCCTTAGCGCATTCGAAGGAAATGAGAGATGTCTCAGTACAGTCAGGAAATTCTTCTTTGAAAATTGACAAGGAGGATCAGACTGCTGAAGGTCCTGGGTACTTTATCTTAAAAGGGGAGGGATTTCCTTACACATCAATTCAAGGGGGTAAGGAACTAAACCAAAAAAGATTTTGAGAACTGAAGCAAATCAGCGATTGGTTGACTGATAGTATTTGTCTTTTAGAGGGTTGTTGAAAGAGAAAATATGAATTAAATGTACACATGGAGTTAATAAACCAGACTCATGAAAGAGTTAGAAGAAAGAATTAATTGATTAAATAGTGAAGTTGCAGTGGGTGTGAAACAAATTCCTACACAAAAATTAATTTTATGTTAAGAAATTACTTGGTAGATACAAAAATCTTGGCCTTACCAAGGGTAGTGGGACAACACACTGATGTAAAAGAAATTGAAATATTTGAGGAGGAACATCTTCTATTGTTTCCTGACTGTGTTGTGACTGGATCTCAGGGTCATAGAATTTGACAGAAGAAAATCAGTCTATGAAACAGGGAGATGATTCCAAATTAATTTGCTAGATACAAGTTTCAAAAACTTGATGAAAGGATGAAGGTTAAACGAATGAGGTTTAGCCTGTCTTCTTCGTTAGAAATGCAACAAATGGAGTAACAATTGAAAGAGTTCTGTCAACAGCATACTCAGAAATTGAATCAGAAATAATGCTTCAGCGTTCTTGCTTGAAAGGAAATGGAGACCACCTCAAGAACCACTAATGAGGAGTGGACAGTAATCTATCCTAATTTGATTGAAAATCGGAATGATATCGGTAATGGTTAATGAAATTCCAATGGCAGCTCACCAAGTATCAAGAAAATGCAAGAAAAACGCAAGTCAAGTTTTACCAGATATGCCTCACATCTTTGGGAGAAACCCCAACCATCAATTAAACATTCTCATGGTATCTTAATAGATTGTGTAGGATCTCTACTAAAACCAGGAGTGAGAACAAGAAACTTTTAACAGTTATGGATGTTAGGATAAAGGAGGCATCTTCAAATAGCAACCTGCAATTAGTGTAGTGCCACAGGGATAAGCGGTGGGCTCACAATTATTAGGATATATATTACTGATTTAGATGATGGAAGTGAATGTTCCATTGCCAATTTGTGAATGATACAAAAATATGTGTAAGGCAATTAGTTAGGATGACGCAAGGAGTCTACAGAAAGATATAGACAGATTGTGAGTGGCTAGAAAGTAGGCAGCTGAAATAGAATGTGGGAAAATATCACATTATGCACTTTAGCAGGAAGAATAGTACAGCTGAATATAATTTCAATAGGATACAGGTATGTTTGTGCATGAATCAGTAAGTTATCATCTAGGAAGTCAATTTGACTGCTGGCCTTAATTTCAAAGCGAACTGAAGTGGGAGATGGCATAGGGCAGTGTGACAATAGGCACACAGACACACAAATGGCTGCTGAGCCATAGGTTGGCTATTTGACCCACAAGATGGCCACTGGACCACAATATGGAAAGAGACAACAGAGCAAACACAGATACTGCCTGGGACCACAACCCAGTTGATTAGTTTAAGGCGAGTGGGGAAGAGAATACACATGGGTAGCGTATACTGCCCGCCGAAAAGTCTGCATCCAGCCAACATCTTTGATCGAAATGCTAACTGTTTGATACGGACTCAATACAAAGTGCTAATAGCCAGGCCGGCAGTAATCGTCCTTCTCAGGAAGAGCGATTAGCATCCATTACTACAGCAAAGGACTTCCACACAGATGTTGAAATTGACAATGTCTGCGCTGAAACTGACAATAACCACGCTGAAATTAACAAAGACTGTGCTGGAACTGACAATGACTGCACCTAAACTATCAATGATTCTGCAATGTTTAAAATAAACCATCTAGGTTATAAAGACAATGACCTCACCACTGACCTATTATATCACAAAATGTAGAAAAGTATCTTGACATGTGCTCTGGGTTGAGAGAAAACTCACAGCTGACCACGGGGCTGTTGCTGCCTTTCTCTTCCCGGAGCTCCGGTATTTCCTTGTACAATAAACGCTTCATTGAACCCTGACTCTGACTCCGAGGCTGGTAGTTTTCCCCACAACAATTGGCGCCGGAGCAAGGTTCTTATTACTGGTGCCCTGGTCAAAGGCTATGATTGGGGGACCGGGGTAAGAACCAATTTGTGCCAGCAAACGGGAAGAGTCAGACCAGGCCAAGGACATACAAAGGTATACCGATTGTAATGTCTAACTTGCTACAGTACTGAGTTAAAAAACCTTTAAGTGCAAGTCTATGGAGAACAAGCATTAATTGTATTAACTGTTGTAAGAACCTGCTGCTTGTGCTGAAACAGCCAGAGGACATGGTAGCATCTGTCTCAAAAACCCTGCTCTAAACCATTTGTTAAGAGTTGTAAAGCCCCCCAGACGAAGGTTGGGATTTGAAGTGGGAATTGAGTTGCTAAGGACACTAAGTGTTGTGAAGCACAAGTGGCAAAGTCGGGTAACATTAGTCTCTGTAGGGGTGAACAATGCAGAGTCCAGTTAGAATTTAAGTTAAAAGTTGGGTGCTGTTTGTACTTGTAATTTCCAAGGTGGTGAGGAAGAGGAGTCGATCACTCTGACCAAGAGCCAAACCTCAGTGGAGCACATGTTACCAAGGTAGGGAGCGTGGACACTGTGAGTAATTGTCATATCCTGTCAGTCCGTAGTAGAACAACAGAGCTTGAATAGTAGCCCGGAGGGTAAAGAGTCCCACCGGTAGCGAGCACACTGGGCAAGACGGAGGTTTCTGGGCCTATCAGGAGGCGTTGGAACAGTAGAGGTGGCTGGGAGGGTAGCGGAGTCCCAGTAGAGAGCACACCCTACTGAGTCAGCATTCCCAGCCGACTGGTAGATACCAACTAGTACTGGTGGCCAGGAGGGTAGAGAAGTTCCACCTGTAGAAAGCACACCTTGCTAGGAGGGTGCTACAGCCATACAAATGGCGGTGGGACAGTATTATTGGCCAGGGGGTGGAGAAGTCCCCACTGGTTAGGAACATTTCACTGTTGGTGGTATCCAGGGGTACACAATCTGCTAAATGGCAGATCAAAGTTTTAAGGGGGGATACTGCAGGTTCCTTTATTGAGAAATACAAGACAGGCAGACAAGGGTTGACAGAGCAAATGAAGAAGTGGTTGGGATTCATCCCAAACATTAGCACAACAGAGAGAGAGAGGATAGATAAACAGAAACAGAATAAAAATAAAAAGATAGGGGTAATGTTAGTATACCAATTAGCAGGCTTAATTGAAGAAGTGAGTGCCTCCACGAGTAGGTGGAGGAACATGTTAAAGAACTGGAGGACAATATACAAGAGTTGGAGCAGAAGTTAAGACAGGTGCACAAAAATTCAGACGTACATTCGCTTCCTCCTTACGAGACCGTCCAGCCATCTGCTACTGTTCCCTCTGTTGGACAAACCGTGCGAGAGTATCACTTAGCCCCTGTTACTAGACAAGGAATATACGTACAGTTCAATGCAAATTATAAACCCTTCACCCCAGGGGAGAGGCTTCAAATTATGGTCTCCCTCGGCAAATTACAGTCCCAGAGCACAAACATCAGGTTCTGGGAAGAGCTGGATAATGTATGGGTAGGGCACTAACAACACCTGAGAGACATACACCAGCTGGACCAGGCAGCTTCCCAGTAGCAGGCGGACCCTACACCACAGCAGCCTGAGCCTTGAGGGGAGAATGGTGGACACATGCTGTCGCCCTTACAACCGTGATAGATGTCCAGCAGGCCCCCTTCACCAATCTTAAAGAGGAAATCCAGAGGGTGCTAGGAAATGCTCTCACGAACTGAAGCAAGATCATGACCACTAAGCAATTTCAAGGGGAAGGAGCCTCTGAGTATGGAGAATGATTATTGAGGGTCTATCAGGAATGCTCTGGGCAAGTGAAACCAGTTCGGGGGAGGACTGAGCATTCATCCTAGCTTTTAAAGATGGGATCTTTAGCGTCCACCAAGCCATCCTGAAAATGGGAGAAATAAGTCCCAGGATTATGATGACCTAGTCGAGTGGGCTAGCGGGATGCAGGAGGCAGAAGCTCCTACATTAAAGACAAGACCTGACAAAGCAGCCTGCCGGAATGGAGGTGAGAATAGAATAAAACTAGCCTGCCACAACTGTGGTGGACAAGGAGGGCACCATAATGGGCAATGATCTCATGACAGAATATAATCGATTGTGTGAAAGGGAAATTGATTTAGCCCAGACAGGATGGTCGAAATACTGAGATTGGGAAACTTACAAGTTACTTTGAAACTATTAAAGTGGCTACAGCCACCAGTAGGGACTGGAACCTCGAAAAGGGGGATTGGGAACCATTTGCGCCTCTGTCCCCGGAGAATGGGCAGAAACAAAGGTAGATACAGGTCTAGTTAACATAGACCCGATTTGGGTTCCCGGACTGGAGCACAAGCCCTACTGGCAATACCCATAAAACCCGAAGCAGAAAAAGCAGTTGTGGAGATCGTGAAAGGACCAGTGAGACAAGGAATCCTGAAAGAAACCACAAGAACAACTAAATCCCTAACGTGACCAGTAATAAAGCCTGATGGGAGCTACATGCTCATCATTGATTATACCGGACTAAATAAGGACACCCCAAATTACACTCCATTATAGCAGACCCCCTCCACCTTTTTAAATGGCTTGGCCCCGAACACAAGGTTTTTACTGTTTTAGACATAGCCAAAGGTTTCTGGTCTATCTTGTTACACCCTGAGTCCCAGAACAAATTTGCTTTTACAGTAAGGGACAGGCAATACAGTGGACTCGACACAACAGCCCCACTATTTTTCACAGGGTGATGAGTGACATTCTGAAAAGAGTAGATTTACCAGAGCGTAGCATTGCCCTCCAATATGTAGGTGATATTCTAATTGCCTCAGAGTCTGAGTCAGGACACCAGGATGCTTTATGTCTAGTATTGCAGGAATTGGCAACCGCAAGGTTAAAAGTTAGCCCCACAAAGGCACAGATTGGCAAAACACAAGTCTTATACCTGGGACACCTTATATCCCAGGGATCAAAGAAATGCCCAATGACCGTAAGAAGGCAATCCAACAGATGCCACGACCTGCCACTGTCAGGGGAGTCAGAAAGGTCTTGGGGCTATTCAACTACAGTTGGAGCTTTATACCTGAGTTCGCAAAATTGGCTGAACCAATCCAGAGATTAACTAAAGGGGGCAAGCCTGCTTTGGAACCTGTAACCTAGGGGCCAGAACAGGAGGAGGCATACAGTCAGCTTAAAACTCAACTCATATCGGCCCCTGGACTGGGGCTGCCAGATCCCAGCAAGGATTTCCACATCCACTGGATTAGTGAGGGAGGATTTTACTCCGCAGTGGTCACCCAAGACCACGGTAGCAGGAGACGGTCCGTACAGTAATACACAACTACAGAAGGGCCAGTAGACACCAGGTTGCCCAGGTGCATAGCAGCCTTAGACTGTGCTGCTTGGACCACTAGAGTTTGCGAGCTCATAGTAATGACAGAGAATGTCATCCTCCACACTAAACACACCCTAGTAGAGATGCTAAACACAGGGAAACTGAGGGCTGTCTCCAATATGAGAAGGGCAAAGTGGGAGGCAGTCCTTTTACCCGAGTAAAAAGTGAGGTCTGCAGATGCTGGAGATCAGAGCTGAAAATGTGTTGCTGGTTAAAGCGCAACAGGTCAGGCAACATCCAAGGAACAGGAAATTCGACGTTTCGGCACAAGCCCTTCATCAGGAATGAGGAAAGTGTGTCCAGCAGGCTATTGCTGGTTAAAGCGCAGCAAGTCAGGCAGCATCCAAGGAACAGGAAATTCGACGTTTCGGGCACAAGCCCTTCATCAGGAATGAGGAAAGTGTGTCCAGCAGACAGCCTGTTTTTCCTGTTCCTTGGATGCTGCCTGACCTGCTGCGCTTTAACCAGCAACACATTTTCAGTCCTTTTACCCCCCAAGTCAGTCCACTGTAATAGTTAGGAATGCGGGAGAAAACCCAGCTGAGAGAATTCTACACACTGAGGAACCACACAACTGTGGGGATATTGATGGGAATGAAGATAGGGGAGAGTAAAGGATACCCCCCAGACACAGCTGAGGAGACCCACTTCGTGGATGGGTCACGAAAAAATGTAGCAGGGTCACCCCGAACAGGATGGGCTGTGATAAATGATAAGTTAGAAACAGTAATGTCTGGAAGGATTGATGGAAGTCAGTCTGCACACGTAGTATAACTGGTAGCACTCACCAAAGCACTAGAACTAGCAAAAGGAAACATCGTGAATATATATATAGACAGTCAATAAGCCTTCAGTGTAATCCATGACTACATGGTGGCATGGGGTAGAAGCGGATTCACCACTGCAGGGACGCCCCTATCAGACACCAATTAAGAATTCAGGTACTATTGTGTGCCAGTGAACAGCCAAGAGATGCTGCAGTAATAAAAATAAAAGAGAGTCCAAGTTGGTTAAAATTCAAAGGAAACCAGGCAGCAGACTGAGCAGCTCAGAAAGTTTGAGAACAAGAAGCCATTGACGAGGCTGCAATAGCCACTACTGAATGAGCAAAAGACACTATCCAAATTCAGCAGCTACAGGAGGACACCTTACAGGAAGAGAGAGAGAGAAATGGGAACTGCAGGGGACATTCAAAGGGGAGAATGGTGTCTGGAGGCAAGCAGACAAGGTGGTAGCACCAGCATGTATACAGAACACATTGTTGGAACTGCACCACGGGCTCTCCCATACAGATAGAGAGGCCATGATAGCAAGTGTAGGGAGACAATAGTGGTGGAAAGGAATGGGAAGAGACGTGGCCAAGTACTGCCATAGATGCATGGTTTGTGAGCAACATAACCCAGGAAGATCCATAAAAGTTACGATGGGACACCAGCCCAGACCTAGGGACCCTGGGAACACCTTCAGATAGATTTTACAGGGCCACTACCACCTTTCCGTGGGAAAATGTACTGCCTGGTCATCATCGACCAATTCACCTGGTGGGTTGAGGCATTCCTGACCAAAAACTGCATTGTGAACACTGTAGCCAGAATATTAGTGGAGGAGGTAATCCCGAGGTGGGGGGGGGGGGGGGGGTACCCCTCCAGATCGACTCCAACCAAGGGACACATTTTATAGGCATGGTCATGAAAACTGTCTGCCAATTATTTGGCATTAAACAAAAATTTCACATTCCCTATCACCTTCAGAGGTCAGGGATGGCAGACAGAATGAATAGAATGCTGAAAAATACTTTAGCTAAGGCTATGCAGACTTCAGGCAGAACATGGGTTGAAGTGCTGCCAGCCATACTAATGAAAGTAAGAGCCACCACGAATCAGGCAATCAGGGTTAACACAATATGAATTAATGACCGGGTGAGCAATGCAATTGCCAGAGATGATAATCACAGGTGGCACCGATGAGGGTCCACGAAAAGACAAAACTTGGCGCTATGTGATAGAATTAAGCGCCCAATTGAAAGGGATGCGGAAATCTTAAGTAATAAACAGGACAAAAAGGACAAAGTAGGGGAACTTGAAATCTTCCCTGGGGTCCCAGTGGCAGGAAGCCGCGTCCTAGTGCGAGCATTGCCTGACAAACCAGGCCTTGCCCCAAAATGGAATGGCCCATACGACATGGTAATAAGTGGGGACACCTGTGCCTGCATAGATATTAAAGGGAAAGGCACATAGAAGCACTGGACCCAACTAAAACCGTTTAGATACTCTTATGACCAAACTAATGTCATTGACCATTCCCCAGGTGCAGACAGGAACGGCGGACAAGACGGTCATCATGGAGTTGGGGGGGGGTGCGGGGAGTACTGACAACACAACAGAACAAACCACACAGAAGCACAACTCCTGACGAAAACGAAGACTTTGACTGATTACATTATTTAAGTGCCAAAATGTATATCCATGTATGCATTTTACTGTGTTTTAGTGTTGCGGCTGTCAGGATTTGAAGATAACCTCTTCAATAAAACCCACCTAAATTTGCATGGGAACCAAACTGTCTGCTATCCACTGGTGCGATCAGTAGAATCCTTATTTGTTTCTGCCCTGGTTCCTAAAAATGACTCATGCATCCAGACACAGCGCACTTACCAGCACTGTACAGTCACCAGGGCACAGGTTATTTGAATCTGCAGCGAGCAGGCATGCATATGTGGTCAGTGCAATTACACTCATGTCAGCTCTGCCACATGGACATACCTATTCCATTCTTACCTGCTGGGGGGATCTCCCGGGTAATCAGGGACGACATGGGTGGACAAACAGACAGAAGGACAGGACAATGCATATTACCAAGCAGCAAAGGGATTTGTTTTTCTATTTAAGGGGACTTATGCGACAGACGCCCCAGACCTCCCAATATTGTTCGCAGTAGGGACAATTACAACCCTTACTGTAGCATGCCCCAGTGGGGGACATGTCCAGAGAACATTGTGACCCACTCCATAGCCAGGAGTTCTATGCTGACTGGCAGGTCCCCACCACTTTGGGATCATCGTTGGGATATGGATTCGTGGAAACTCTATGTTTGGCTGGGGTCGGGGGCCTGACTATCTTCACCAATAATACCTCAAATGCCCTGGAAGCAATTAATACAGAGTTGGCTGAACTCACTCTCTACAAACAGCAGACATGTTACGCAGTGGATTATCGATTAGCACAGCAAGGGGAAGTTTGTACAATTATTGGTGACAATTGTATCACCCAAATTATCGACAACTCTGATAACATTGCAGAAGGCATTAAGAATATTTGAGACCAGCTAAGTAATTTTTGACAGGGAGCCACAATTACAGACAGCTGTAATCTTAGGGACCCTGTATGGCACATGGGATAGTTCTCCTCATTGCATTCATGCTGATATTGTGTGGGCCTCGGGTGTTGAAAACTCTGCTGTAAGGCGCTACTGACGAGAACTGTACCCGCAGCAAGTGTCACCATGGAAGAGCCCCCAGTGAAATTAGCACTCCATGATACTCCTCGGGAGGAAGAGCTGCTAGAGATGATCTACCTCTACATGTAAATTGGGTGGTCTGCAGGAAATCTCCAAAGTCGCCACCTTGACGACAAAGTGGTGGTGGTGGTGGTGGTGGGGGGGGGGGGAGGGTGTGAGTGGAGTGAAGTGGAAGATGGCATGGGGCAGGGTGACACAAGGCACACAGATACACAAGATGGCCGCTGAGCCATAAGTTGGTCGCTTGACACACAAGATGGCCACCGGACCACAATATGGAGAAAGACAGCAGGGCAAACATAGAGACTGCATGAGGCCACCAGAATGCCAGCACAATGCACTCACAACCGAGTTGATTAGTTTAAGGCGGGTGGGGAAGAGAATGCACATGAATAGTGAATACTGCCTGTCGAAGTGTCTGGATCTAGCCAACACCTTTGATAGAAATGCTAACTGTTTGATACGGATTCAATACAAAGTGCAAATGTCCATATTACAGAGGAGGAAGTGCTGGACGTCTAACGCACAAAGGTGAATAAATCCCCAGGACCTGATCAGGTGTATCCTAATATTCTGTGGGAAGCTAGAGATGTGATTGCTGGGCCGCCTGCTGAGCTATTTGGATCATCGATAGTCACAGGTGAAGTGCCGGAAGACTGGAGGTTGTCTAACGCGGTGCCACTGTTTAAGAAGGGTGGTAAGGACAAGCTGGGGAACTATAGACCAGTAAGCCTGACGTTGGTGGTGGGTCAGTTGTTGGAAGGAATCCTGAAGGATAGGATGTACATATATTTGGAAAGGCAAGGACTGATTAGGGATAGTCAACATGGCTTTGTGTGTGGGAAATCATGTCTCACAAATTGAGTTTTTTGATGAAGTAACAAAGAGGATTGATGAGGGCAGAACGATAGATGTGATCTATATGAACTTCAGTAAGGCGTTCGACAAGGTTCCCCATGGGAGACTGATTGGCAAGGTTAGATCTCATGGAATACAGGGAGAACTAGCCATTTGGACACAAAACTGGCTCAAAGGTAGAAGAAGGTGGTCGTGCAGGGTTGTTTTTCAGACAGGAGGCCTGTGACCAGTGGAATGCCACAAGGATCGGTGCTGCGCCCTCTCCTTTTTGTCATTTCCATAAATGATTTGGATGTGAGCATAAGAGGTACAGTTAGTAAGTTTGCATATGACACCGAAATTGGAGCTGTAGTGGACAGCGAAGAAGGTTACCTCAGATTACAACAGGATCTTGATCAGATGGGCCAATGGACTGAGAAGTGGCAGATGGAGTTTAATTCAGGTAAATGCAAGGTGCTGCATTTTGGGAAAGCAAATCTTAGCAAGACTTATACACTTAATGGTAAGGTCCTATGGAATGTTGCTGAACAAAGAGACCTTGGAGTGCAGGTTTATAGCTCCTTGAAAGTGGAGTCGCAGGTAGATAGGATAGTGAAGACGGCGTTTGGTATGCTTTCTTTTATTGGTCAGAGTATTGAGTACAAGAGTTGGGACATCATGTTGCGTCTGTACAGAACATTGGTTAGGCCACTGTTAGAATATTGTGTGCAATTCTGGTCTCCTTCCTATTGGAAAGATGTTGTGAACCTTGAAAGGCTTCAGAAAAGATTTGCAAGGATGTTGCCAGGGTTGGAGGATTTGAGCTTTGGGGAGAGGCTGAACAGGCTGGGTCTGTTTTCCCTGGAGCGTCAGAGGCTGAGGGATGAACTTTTAGAGTTTACAGAATTATGAGGGGCATGGATAGGATAATTAGACAAAGTCTTTTCCCTAGGGTCGGGGAGTCCAGAACTAGAGGGCATAGGTTTCGGGTGAGAGGGGAAAGATATGAAAAAGACCTAAAGGGCAACTTTTTCATGCAGAGTGTGGTACATGGATGGAATGAGCTGCCAGAGGAATGATGGAGGCTGGTACAATTGCAACATTTAAGAGGCACTTAGATGGGTATATGAATAGAAAGGGTTTGGAGAGATATGGGCTGGGTGCTGGCAAGTGGGACAAGATTGGGTTAGGATATCTGGTCGGGTTGGACTGAAGGGTCTGTTTCCATGCTGTATATCTCTATGACTCTATGCTAATAGCCAGGCCTGCTGTAATCCTCCTTCTCAGGATGAGCGATTAGCAACCATTACTACAGTAATGGACTTTTGCGCAGACTTTGAAATTGACGAAGTCTGCGCTGAAACTGACAATGACCACGCTGAAGTTAACAATGGCTGCGCTGGAACTGACAATGACTGTACCAAAACTATCAACAGTTCTGCAATATTTACAATAAACAAACTATGTTACAAAGGCAATAACCTCAGCACTGATCCATGATATCACAAAATGTATAGAAGTATCTTCACACGTGCTCCGGATGGAAAGAAGACTCGCACTAATCACTGTGCTCTTTCTCTCTCCTTGGAGCTCCTGTATTTCCTTGTACAATAAACTCTGCCATTGAACCCCGACTCTGACTCCGAGGCTGGTAATTTTCCCCACAACAGAATAAACTATATAAATTAGGTGGTATTACTAAACTATATAGGACACTAGTCAGACCATATCTGGAACTGAAAACAGTTTGGGTTCACTTATTTAAGGAAAGACATGCTGGCTTTGGAGTAGTGCGGCATGGTTCACGAGGTTATTTCCAGGTATGGAGGAATTGTGTTATGAGCAGAGGCTGAGTAGGCTGGACATGTCACCATTTGAATCTAGAAGAATGAGAGATAATCTTATTGAAACACAAAAGGTTCTTCGAGGTTTGACAGAGAAAATGCAGAAAGGGTGCTTTTCCTTATGAGAGAGTTTGAGTCCAGAGTGCAAAATGTCATAGTAAATGTCATAGGGGTTACCTATTTAAGAGGAAGAATTTCTTCTCTCAGAGGGTAGTGAATCTAGACTGAGTTGTTATGTTCAAGACTGAGCGAGGTTTGAGAAGATTTGCAGCTCAGCTGAGGTGGAAGGTTCATTTCCAGACGTTTCGTCACCGTACTAGGTAACATCTTCAGTGGGCTTCCGGGCGAAGCACTGCTGATAATTCCGGCTATCTATTTACATGTTTGGGTGTCTTTGGGTTGGCGATGTCATTTCCTGTGGTGATGTCATTTCCTGTTCTTTTTCTCAGGGGATGGTAGAGGGGATCTAATTCGATGTTTGTTGATAGAGTTCCGGTTGGAATGCCATGCTTCTAGAACGACCCTATACAGACAACAAGCAAAACTAATGTCATTTACAAAATACTGTGCAAGAATTGTAACAAACATTACTTTGGAAAACTATCCACCAAGATACATGAACATCAACTAGCCACAAAATGACATGACCGTTTCTCATTTACAAACAGATAAGGAAGGATACCACTTCGACTGGGACAACACATTCATGCTAGGACAAGCCAAACAGAAACAAGCACGAGAATTCCTAGAAGCATGGCATTCCAACTGGAACTCTATCAACAAACACATCAAGTTTGACCCCATCTACCACCCCTGAGAGAAAAAACAGGAAATGACATCACCGTGGGAAACGACATCACTGTGGGAAATGACATCACCAATCCAAAGGCACCCAAACATATAAATAGAAAGCAGGAATTATCAGCAGTGTTTCGCCCGGAGGCCCAATGAAGGTGTTACCTAGTATGGTGATGAAATATCTGGAAATGAACCTTCCAGCTCAGCGAACAAACCTACATCCAGAATTCCAGATTGAAATAGACATATTCTTAATCAGTAAGGGCATCAAGGGTTCTGGAGCTAAGGCAGGAAAGTGGAGTTGAATATTATTAGATCAGCCATGATGTCACTGAATGTCACAGAAGACTTCATGGGCTAAATGGCCTACTTCTGCTCGTACATTTTATAGTCTTAATTCCGTGCTGGCTTTTCTTACTTAATCCACAGATGTCCAAGTACTTATTGACATTGTTCAAGATTTTAGTTTTTAAAAGTTTACTTTTTTCCATAGTTAGACTGACTGGCATATAATTGCTGGGTTTAGCCTTCAACCCATTTTTGAACAAGGCTGCAACAGTTGCACTTCTCCAGGACTTTGGCATCTAAGGATGATTGGAAGGTTATGTTCACAATCACTGCAATTTTCTCCCTCACTTCCTCCAGCACTCTCAGGTACACACCATCACATCCTGGTGGCTTGCTGTGAGCACAGATAGGCATTGAAACTACTGAATTTTATTGATTTCTTTAGTCCTCAATTAACTCCTCTTTAACTGTGGCTTGGGTGGCATTTTGTTTTCTATGTCCAAGACAGAAAATAATCTCTTCCTGTATTCGCTCCATTCCTCCTTTTATTATCCTTTAACTATCCATATGTCCATAGAAAACTGTAGGATTCCCTTTTGAAAAAGGACATAAGAATAATATTTACAATGAAAATATTTATGTAGTACACACAGCGTAATGGGATTGTAATATTAACAGACTTTGACATCACAAGCAGTGACATCGATATTAAAGAAACCCTTTCGATTATGATGTCGTGCTTTTTGTTCATTGTCTCGTGACAAAATATCTCAGTTCACAGTTTACAGGAAAGGCGCTCAATCAGTTTTATGTGATGCCTTGAAAATGCAGATTCCCATCACATGTTCACTGAATTGTGCTTACCAGGAATCTTCTTCACAGCCAACTTGATGCAGAGTTGGAGAAGAAATGCTTTCAGGGGATTGAGCTGTGATGAGTTTTTACTCTATCCATTGGTAATGACTACCAGATCCATTAGTAGAGTGCTTTAGAAACACTGACCAGACAGGAATTTCTTTCCAAGGGGTTTAAGGTTCGTGTAGCTGATTCATTTTTTAAGACTTTGCAGGAGAACAATGGGGTTGAAACTTATAATTTTCTGTCAACCATTGTCCAAAATGTCACCAAATACAAGTGTTAAATTATGAGTAGAGAATATACATAAATCTCGTTTATGCTCTCTGCAAAGTCAAAATTTATAAACAATTTGATTGAGGATTTCTGGATTTTGTAAAGAATTAATAGGGTGAATCATGAGAAATATTTTCCACTCCTTGATTAGGAAACAGGGATAAAAGCTCACAATTACAGTTCGACTTTACTGGAAACAAATTAGGAAATACAAATATGATGGGTGAGTCCATAATATCAGCAAAAGATGAGGCTGAGTCATTGGCACAGCTTCCCTTAACTGAAGAACTGTATACTTGTGCTATAATAAAAATAATGTTATGATGAAAGGTGGCAAGGTAAGATAACTATCACTCTCTTTTCAGTTTGACACGATTCAAACCCCTTCGTTCTTAAGTGGACTTGCAAGACATTGAGTACACCAATGACAGTTTCGTAACTCCATTTGGAATTTACCTCACAAGCTCTTCTTGACCCCTTCATAACTAAAGCTCTCACAATGCACAATTCTTTATTACAGCAGATATCTGCTAATACTGAGACATATTCTTATATTTTCACTGCCTTATGTTGCTTTTCTCATTCCAGGAGCAACAGCACACAATGCAGGAGAGACAGATCACTGGCAAGACGTATCTTTACCATCACCTGTTGAGGACACACTCCACGTTAGTTATTGGCTGTGATGAGATCAGTCAATCCATGCCAGGTGGAGGTGAGTGTGAGGTGAATGTTTTACTATTAATTAACATTTATATTCTCCTGGCAATGGGATGGTGCTCTTCTCAAAATTAAGTTTTTCCTGATTTGGACTTCTGGTTCCTCAGCCTTTTCAGTAGAAGATGTGCCTTCCTCCTCCATTGAATGCACTTCCAGTTCTTTCTCAATATCAGAAGTTGCATAGGGATTAGCAAAAAACTATTCAGCATTGTACTCTGGTTCCATTCTTGATTGATCAAAGCATCAAAACTTGCCCTTGAAAATCTCAGAAATTTCTCTAGCTGGTGATTAGGTCTCATAAAAGTGATGTTCATCTTGCTCATATGGCACTCAAAGTTATATACAACAGTGCCAAGGCTCTATGCCTTGTCACTGAGATTCCATGCTGACATTTGTTTTTCCTGGATAGAACTGGGAGGTTGCAAATGCACATCACCATTTCATAAATTTATTTGCTTGCAATACCTTGCTGTAAATTTATTATTCCTGTGAAACATTCATTGCTGCTTCTCAAAGTGAGTGAGTGAAATTTCAATATGGTTCAAACCTAAGCCTGCAGTAGAGTGTTGGTGCCATCTATTGTTTCATGAATTTTGGGGAAACAAGCAGTAATGTTGGAATTGAATGGTGCTTTGTATTGCTATAAAGGGAGTGAGGTGAAGGTTTACTGAATTGATTCCTGGGGTACAGAACTGAATAATGAGGAGAGATTGAGTTGGTTCGGATTGTATTCACTGAAGTTTTGAAGAATGAAAGAGGATCTCATAGAAACATGTAAAATTCTAGCAGGACTACATAGTCTAGAGACAGGAAGGGTGCTCCTGATGGTGGGGTAGTCCAGAACTCGGCATCATAATAATTTAATGATGAGGGAAACTTATCAGGACAGAGATGAGAAGTTTCTTCACCCAGACAATGGTAAGCCTGTGGAATTCACCACAACAGAAAGTAGATGAGGTCTGTCTGTGTTTTCATAGTCATTGTTGTAGCTCTTGTGGCTCAAGGGATATAGAGAGGGTAGAAATTGGAAGAAAAGTTTCAAAGACGAACAGTCTTCAGAGTAACAAATACATTCTTACCTTTGTCTTCAATAGAGAATTTATCATTTTGAATCTGTGCACCCTTGATCTAGATTCTCCATGAGAGAAAATATCAGCACCCATCCTGTTAAGCACTGTTCATTTTTGATAAGATCACTATAATTCTTCTAAACTCCAATTAATATAGGCCTAATTTCTGCAAATGGCAGTCCTAGAATAAGTAGAAGAGAGAGAACAGAAGAGAGTCAAACTGTCAGGACAGGCAGGGACAAGGTAAGACTAATAAAGTAAACCACTTATTTCAATGCAAGGGGCCTAACGGGGAAGGCAAATGAACTCAGGGCATGGTAGGAACATGGGATTTTGAGATATCATATCAATTACAGAAACAGGGCGCAGGGATGGGCAGAACTAGTGGCTTAATGTTCCAGGATACAAATGTTACAAGAAGGATAGAAAGAGAGGCAAGAGAGGAGGGGGAGTGCATTTTTGATAAGTGATAGCATTCCAGCTGTGCTGAGGGAGGATATTCTTGGAAATATATCCAGGAACGTTATTTGGGTGGAACTGAGAAATGAGAAAGGGATGATCACTTTGTTGGGATTGTATTATAGACCCCCTAATAGTCAGAGGGAAATTGAGAAATAAACCTGTTAGGAGATCTCAGTTATCTGTAAGAATAATGGGGTGGTTATGGTAGGGGATTTTAACATTCCAAACATAGACTGGGATTGCCATAGTGTTCAGGGTTTAGATGGAGAGGAATTTGTTAAAATTTTCTGATTCAGTATGTGGATGTACCTACTAGAGAAGGTGCAAAACATGACCTACTCTTGGGAAATAAGGCAGGGCAGGTGACTGAGGTGTCAGTGGGAGAGCACTTTGGGGCCAGCGACCATAATTCCATTAGATTTAAAATAGTGATGGAAAAGGATAGACCAGATCTAAAAGTTGAGGTTCGAAGTTAGAGGAAGGCTAGCTTTGACGATATTAGGCAAGAACTTTCAAAAGCTGACTGGGGGCAGATGTTCGCAGGTAAAGGGATGGCTGGAAAATGGGAAGCCTTCAGCAACGTAATAACGAGAATCCAGAGAAAGTATATTCTTGTTAGGGTGAAAGGAAAGGCTGGTAGGTATAGGGAATGCTGGATGGCTAAAGAAATTGAGGGTTTAGTTAAGAAAAAGAAGGAAGCATATGTCAAGTATAGTCAGGATAGATTGAGTGAATCCTTAGAAGAGTATAAAGGCAGTAGGAGTATACTTATGATGAAAATCAGGAGGGCAAAAAGGGGACATGAGATAGTTTTGGTAAATAGAATTAAGGAGAATCCAAAGGGTTTTTACAAATGCATTAAGGACAAAAGGGTAACTAGAGAGACAACAGGGCCCCTCAAAGATCAGCAAGGCAGCCTTTGTATGGAGCTGCAGAAAATGGGGGTGTTACTAAACAAGTATTCTGCATCAGTATTTACTGTGGAAAAGGATATGCAAGATATAGAATGTAGGGAAATAGATGGTGACACCTTGCAAAATGTCCATATTACAGAGGAGGATGTGCTGCATATCTTGAAATGCATAAAGGTGGATAAATCCCCAGGACCTGATCAGGTGTATCCTAGAACTCTGTGGGAAGCTCGAGACATGATTGCTGGGCCTCTTGCTGAGATATTTGTATCATCGTTAGTCACAGGTGAGGTGCCGGAAGACTGGAGGTTGGCTACTGTGGTGCCACTGTTTAAGAAGGGTGGTAAAGACAAGTCAGGGAACTACAGACCAGTGAGCCTGACATCGGTGATGGGCAAGTTGTTGGAGGGAATCCTGAAGGACAGACTGTACATGGATTTGGAAAGACAAGGACTGATTAGGGATAGTCAACATGGCTTTGTGTGTGGGAAATCATTTCTCACAAACTCGATTGATTTTTTGAAGAAGTAACAAAGAGGATTGATGAGAGCTGAGCAATAGGTGTGAGCAATAGATGGACTTCAGTAAGGCGTTCGACAAGGTTCCCAATGGGAGACTGGTTAGCAAGGTTAGATCTCACGAACAGGGAGAACTAGCCATTTGGATACAAAACTGGCTCAAAGGTAGAAGACAGAGGGTGATTGTGGAGGGTTGTTTTTCAGACTGGAGGCCTGTGACCAGTGGAGTGCCACAAGGATCAGTGCTGGGTCCACTAGTTTTTGTCATTTACATAAATGATTTGGATGTGAGCATAAGAGGTAAAATTAGTAAGTTTGCAGATGACACCAAAATTGGAGTGTAGTGGACAGCGAAGGTTACCTCAGATTACAACAGGATCTTGACCGATGGGCCAATGGGCTGAGAAGTGGTAGATGCAGTTTAATTCAGATAAATGCAAGGTGCTGAATTTTGGGAAAGCAAATCTTAGCTGGATTTATACACTTAATTGTAAGGTCTTAGAGAGTGTTGCTGAACAAAGAGACCATGGAGTGCAGGTTCACAACTCCTTGAAAGTGGAGTCACAGGTAGATAGGATAGTGAAGAAGACATTGGTATGCTTTCTTTAATTGGTTAGAGTATTGAGTACAGGAGTTGGGGGGATCATGTTGTGTCTGTACAGGACATTGGTTAGGCCACTGTTGAAATATTGCGTGCAATTGTGGTCTCCTTCCTATTGGGAAGAAGTTGTGAAACTTGGAAGGGTTCATAAAAGATTTCCAAGGATGTTGCCAGGGTTGGAGGATTTGAGCTATAGGGAGAGGCTGGCCAGGCTGTGGCTGTTTTCCCTGGAGTGTTGGAGGTTGAGGGATGACCTTATAGATGTTTACAAAATCATGAGGGGTATGGATAGGATAAATAGACAAAGTCTTTTCCCTGGGGTTGGGAAGTCCAGAACTAGAGGGCATAGGTTTAGGGTGAGAGGGGAAAGATATAAATGAGACCTAAGGGGCAACATTTTCACACAGAGGGTGGTACATGTATGGAATGAGCTGCCAGAGGAAGTGGTGGAGGCTGGTACAATTGTGACATTTAAAAGGCATTTGGATGGGTATATGAATAGGAAGAGTTTGGAGGGATATGGGCCGGGTGCTGGCAAGTGGGACAAGATTGGGTTGGGATATCGGGTCAGCATGGACGGGTTGGACCGAAGGGTCTGTTTCCATGCTGTACATCTCTATGACTCTAAGTATCATGAATCTTCTTAAACTACTTACAATAAAGTAATTCTTTCTTTAAGACAGGACAGTACACTGAATGCTGTATTCTAGATGCCATCTCACTAATTCCTTGCATAATTGCAACAAGACTTTATGGGACATAGGTGTTGCTGGTTAGCCAGCACTTTTCCTATTCCAAGTTGCCCTTGAAATGCCTTCATGAATCACTGCAGTCCATATGTAGGTTGACTCACAATGATCTTAGGGAGGGAATTTCAGGATTTTGATCCAGGGACAATGAAGAAAGAATGTTATATTAAGTGGCCGAAGATGCCAGTGTTTCCCTGTATCTGCTGCCGTTGTCCTTTTAGATGAAAGTAGTCATGGATCTTTGGTGAATTTCTGCAGTGAATCTTGTAAATTATAGCAGCAGTATGTACTGAGCATCAGTGGTGGAGGGAGTGGATACCCATGGATGTGGTGCCAGTCAAGTCGATTACTTTGTCCTGGATTGTGTCAAACTCCTTGAGTATTGTTGGATCTGTACCTATCCAGACGAAAATGGGTAATACTACATCGCATTCTTGAATTGTGCCATGACTGACTGTGGACAGGCTTTAGGAGTCAGGCAGTGAGTTATTTGCCACTATATTTCTAGCCTCTAACCTGCTCTTGTAGTCACTTGTATTTATATGGCGAGTCATAGAGATGTACAGCACAGAAATAGACCCTTCGCTCCAACCCGTCCATGCCAACCAGATATCCCAACTCAATCTAGTCCCACCTGCCAGCACCCGGCCCATATCCCTCCAAACTCTTCCTATTCATATACCCATCCAAATGCCTTTTAAATGTCACAATTGTACCAGCCTCCACCACTTCCTCTGGCAGCTCATTCCATACATGTACCACCCTCTGCGTGAAAACGTTGCCCTTTAGATCTCTTTTATATCTTTCCCCTCTCACCCTAAACCTATGCCCTCTAGTTCTGGACTCCCCGATCCCAGGAAAAATACTTTGCCTATTTATCCTATCCAGGCCCCTCATAACTTTGTAAACCTCTACAATGTCACCCCTCAGCCTCCGACGCTCCAGGGGAAAAAAAAACCACCCCGGGGAAAAGACTTTGCCTATTTATCCTATCCAGGTCCCTCAGGATTTTATAAACCTCTATAAGGTCACCCCTCAGCCTCCGACACTCCAGGGAAAGCAGCCCCAGCTTGTTCAGCCTCTCCCGATAGCTTAAATCCTCCAACCCTGGCAACATCCTTGTAAATCTTCTCTGAACCCTCTCAAGTTTCACAACATCTTTCCGATAGGAAGGAGACCAGAATTGCATGCAATATTCAAACAGTGGCCTAACCAAAAGTCCAGTTGAGTTTCTGGTCAATGGTAATTCCAAGGATGTTGATAGTGTGTGATTCATTGATGTCAATACCATTTAATGTCAAGGAGCAGTGGGTTTGATTGTCTCTTACTGGAGATGGTCATTGCCTCGTATTTGTGTGCAAGACTTCCTAACTTTCAGATGTTCTCCCCTTTTGAAAAAGGCCAATATTCCATATCCTTTTCTAATCACTTACCGTACTGCACCTGCATATTACTATTTTGTGATTTATGTGATTATTTTGCATAATATTTGCAGGTTCTCTCCATTAAAGTGCCTGCTTTTCTATTTTTACTGCCAAAGTGGAGAACCTTACATTTTCCTACATTGTACTTCATGTGTTTTTTTTTGCACTCACTTCAGCTATCCCCCTAACTGTCAATGTATTAGCAAATTGATCTTAAGTATTTAATGTAGTTCATAAATGGTTGAAACTGTAGTACTCTTGTGATAATCTGCCAACCTGAAAAGGTCCCATTTATCTTGCTTCTCTTTTTTAAGTTGGTTCCCGTCCATGCCAATATTTTTGTCCCAACACATGACCTCTTACTAAGCTACTTGAAGGCAAAAGAATGGTTTCTCCCTTCTTCCTACCTGCCTCAAAACTGAGACCAGGTTGGGAGTGATCCCTACATGGTGAATAATTACTCACTTTTTAAAAAAAACATTGCCTCGACTGGGCCAAGAGTGGGAAGGCTTGCCTCAGGTTTGTCTCTCCCTATTGCAATTTTGGATAAATAAGGGTGGGTAAGAGGGTGTGGGAAGGCGGTCTGGGGAATTTTACAGGTACCGACCTCAGACCTGCCTTTGAAGGGTAGTAAATCGTGTCCTTCGTTTCAAGCCTGTTCTTGAATGGGGGTAGAGAAGAGGACCAGCACTTTGTCCAAGTACATTTTTAGCATTATAATATTTCAAATAATGCTAGGTGATCAGATACCACAAAGAATTATTAACTAAGACGCCCTGAGCTTCCCACTCCACCCCATACAATAATTAAACCTATTCATTGTCATTGCCCCAGAAACTGACCATTGTGCCAACAAACTTAGTAATTGCAGGCAATTAATAACTTTGGGCTCACTCTGCCAACATATTTGATACCAATGACATTGAATGGAATAAACAGAAACCAAGCTTCCAATGCATATTAATCCTTTTGGCCCACCCAACTATAACATATATTCAAGCAATGTTAGGATAGTAACCTGCCTTTGTTTGAAAGAAACTGAGCTTCAAGTGAATATTAATACCATTCACTGTAATATATATAGTGCTGGCTGCTTGAATGATTGAAGATTCATTCACTCAATCCAAAAAGGCTATTTAAGTACTTTTAAGTAAATTCAAGATCAAATAACAATACAGTATACTAATAGTGCTTTGAGATTCTGTGATGAAAAGGTAGGACTTTCCCAGAGTAAAAGAGAAGTAGACACACCAGGAATAAGTATTGAAACTGGAAGAGAAGCTCTTTCTTATAACCAAATAATAATCTGGCATTTATCTTTCATCTTTCAAACTGCCCTAATCTTTCCTGCCTTGATTTTTATATGTTTGCACTTTTACCTCTAGCCAGAAGGCTGCGGGCTCAAGACTACTCCTGAGCACACCTCTTCAGTAATATAGAAAAGTGTATGCACCCAGGTTAGATTAGTTGAATCAGATTACAAAAGACTCAAAGTCAAATAGTGGATGGGTAATAGATGCAGTTTTGTTAGTGTTGCTCATATGCAATAAATAAAATTAGATATGTAGAATCACAGAAATTGTAGCTGAGGAGACCACTGAGTCCATCTTGCAGTTGTCAGTGACAGTCCTTCCATTGAACCCGTGTGCAGATACCACATTTCCTTGTTCTTTCTCTGTTCTTTAGTAATGTCTATAGTGATGCACTTACCTTAGACATTTCAACCTGATTTTTTTTAAAACCTTGCCAGACAGGATAAAAATTCTCCTCTTTCTACTCATTCTGAGCGGTAAAGCTTTGCAGTATAAAAAGCAGTTAGGAATAGCTAAATGGACAAGCAAGACTTTAACTGGGGAATAAAGAAGGAAAAGAAAGCAATAACCACAGAAAATGCTCAAAATATTTAACAGGTCAGGTATCAGACATGAAGAAAGAAATTTGAATTTCAGCTCTATTTTTCATAAGAACAACGGCAACAATTTATTTTAATGCAGTACTTAAGTCAGAATAAAATGTCCCAAAGTGCAACATTGCACTGTCATAAAGCAAAATTTGCCAGAACGTTCCACATGTTCAAAGAGGTAGGTTTAAAGGAACATTTTAAAGCAGAGAGGGATGCAGAGGCAGAAAGGTTAAGGGGGAGAATTCCACAGCTTGAATGTCAGACAGCTGAAGACACAGCTGCCAAATGTGAAGGAACCGAAATTGGGAATTTTCCAGAAGCCAGAATTAAATGTAGCTGGTATCTTGGTGGGTTGTGGTCTCACAACTTTAGCTCCACACTAATTTCCTAACTTTAAATTTCCCTGCTATCTTTTGTCTGGTTCAAATTAAAAAATTTCTGCCTCACAATTAGCCCTTGCTATTTTTCAAATGAATACCACTATGTTAATTTACATAACTTTAAAGTGGGTGAAAGAAGAGAGAGAGCTTGTGCATAAAACTTTGAAGTATCAGAACAGGTTAAGAAAATAATTAATGAAGCAAATTGGAACCTGAGCTTTGTATCCTCCCAAGCAGCTCTAGCAAATCTCCTTGCCAGTATATTAGTCCTCTTCCAATTCAAGTGCAATCCATCCTTCTTAGATAGGTTAACAACAGCACTTTAAAAAGGAGGAAGAGAGATAAAGGCACAGGCCACATGGTCAGTGAGAGAGAGAGAGAGAGAGCGCGAGCGAGAAAAAAACCTACACTGCTGTTGAACATAGCTGTAAATCTGCGCAGCTACCACCTTTGTTTGAATTCAAGTATTTCAGGACATCGGAGTGCATTGAAGAAAAATTAACAAACAGCAAAATTCACAGCTGACCTTGGAGGAACAGGAGCAGATAAATGCTTGGTTTCTAAGTGTAACCTTGCTGTCTTTTTATAATAGTGAGTAGAGTGGGTTCTTTTTGGTGACATTTTATTGAGATCTGTCTTGATTAAAATTGAAAAATATAAAACACAAGTACTAAGTTGCCCTGGAGCAGTGTTTTTTTAGGGCAGTAAGACTATGCTATTTTCTGGGACTGCAGATTGTTAAAGCGCAAAGATGGCCTTTAGTAGTGATGTGCTCTTCCTGTCTGATGTGGGAAATTAGGGAGAATTTCCATGTTACTGATGATTATGTCGATTTGGTTGCAAATCCTATCAGATCTCATTGATTGGTTGGACCGGCAGTTAAAGGCAATGAGGAATTTGCAGGAACTAGGGGGTGTGGTGCATGGCAGTTACAGGAAGGAGGAAAAACCACAAATATAGTCATGTAGATTGGTTATCTCCAGGAAAAGTGGGAGAGGGAGGCAGGTAGTGCAAGAGTCTCCTGTAGCTATCCCCATCTCAAACAGGTATGTTGTTTTGGAAAATATAGGAGGTATGGACTCTCCGGGTGATGTAACATGAACAGTCAGGTTTCTGGTACGGAGACTGGCTCTAATATAACGAGAGGTATATGTGGTTCCAAGCAATCGATTGTGAGTGGGGACTCTAGTCAGAGGCACAGACAGATGTTTCTGTGGCTGACAGCAAGAAATCAGAATGGTGTGTTGCTTCCCTGGTGCCAGGATCAAGGATATCTCAGAGAGTGCAGAATATTCTCAAAGTGGAGTGGGACCAGTAGGAGGTCATTGTACACATTGCAACCTATGACAGAGGAAGGAAAAATTGAGATTCTGAAGGGAGAATACAGGAAGTTAGACAGGTATTTAAAAATGAGGTCCTTGACAGTAGTAATATATGGATTACTCCTGGTGCCAAGAGCTAGTGACAATAGGAATAGGAGGACAGAGCAAATGAATGCGTGGCTGAGGAGCTGGTGCAGGTGAGAAGGGTTCACATTTTTGGATCATTGGAATCTCTTCTGGGATAGAAGTAACCTGTGTAGAAGGACGGATTACACCTGAATTGGAAGGGGACTAATATACTGGCAGGGAAACTTGCTAGAGCAGCTTGGGAGGATTTAAACCAGTAAGGTAAGGGGGTGGAACTGAGGGAGATAGTGAGGAAAGAGATCAGTCTGAGACTGGTACAGTTAGGAAAAGGAGCAAGTCAAACAGTCAGGGCAGGCAGGAACAAAGCAGAGAACAAGGTAGGACTGGATAAATCAAACTGCATTTATTTCAATGCAAGACACCAAACAGGGAAGGCAGATGAACTCAGGCCATGTTACGAACAGGGGACTGGAATATCATAGCAATTACAGGGATGAAGTTCAGGAATAGACAGGACTGGCAGCTTAATGTTCCAGGATACAAATGCTTATAGGAAGGATTGAAAGGAGGGAGAGTGGCATTTTTGGCAAGGGATAACTTTATGGTTGTACTTAGGGAGGATGTTCCTGGAAATATGACCAGGGAAGTTAGTTGGATGAAACTGAGAAATAAGGAAGGCACGGTGATCTTATTGGGATTGTACTATAGACATCCCCCGCCAAATAGTCAGCAGGAAATTGAGAATCAAATATATAAGGAGATCTTAGTTATTTGTAACAATAATAGAGTGGAAATGGTAGGGGATTTTAACTTTTGACTGCCATATTGTTAAGGGTTTAGATGTTGAGGAATTTGTTAAGTGATCTAAAACAACTCAATGCTGAGGTAAATGTTGTAAAGTGCCGGATTAAAAGGTGAGACATTGTTCAAGTTTGCACTGACCTTCACTGGAATGGTATCAAAAGTTGAGGACAGAGGCAGTGAGACAGTCACATTGGGAGTGTGATAGAGAATTAAAATGGCAAACAACCAAACGCTAAGGGGCATGCCAGTGGTAATCAAAATAGTGATAATCCAATATGTTTGGTTTTCCCAGCATATCCTACACAACCGTTGAATCACCTTTTTCAATATCTCCAGTAATATGCAAAGAAGTACCGTCTGAGACACCTCAGCAGATGATGTCAAGAAATAATCAGTTTTGACAAGCATTTAGTCCTTTAGTGCTTAACATTACCGATGCCATACATGAACACATGGAGGAGCTAAAGTTTCAGCTTTCAGTTAGTCATCATACAAAACCATTTCAGATTGTTCTTATAACAATTCTTATGAAATATGTGGCAATAAAAGCCCATGTAGTTGGCTTGTTTGCACTGATCCTAAGTTCATATGTAACTTAAGGTAAATAGGAAAACTATTATCTCAAGTGAAATAGTTTTATGATCTGCTGCTTTGAGAATGACTGCACACACTGGATCAACTGTGAGTATTTTATTCAAAATGATTTGCATTTCTGAACTGTTCACTTTCCTAAGCTTTGTTTTAAAAAGTGAAATAATTATAAAGTTGCATAGTGTACTTAATAAGTCATTTGATGAAAACATTCATGGAATCAAAGTTGCTTTGTAATTTATTTGGCCTTGGGATTGAAACAACACTGGCTTTATTGTCTGTTCCAAGTTACAGTGAGGATATTAAACGTCAACTGCATGGCTTGGGAATAAGATCACATGTAGATCAGCCTGGGTAGGAGAGGCAGACAGACTCTTGTCTTTGAAGAACATTCATGGAACAAGTGAATTTATATCAATAAGAAGCAGTATGTAAGGTTATTATTTTGTCTCTGGTGCCATCATATTGTTATTTCACAATTTACAAGGATGACATTTTAACTTAGGTCAGAATCAGAACCAGGTACTTTGAGATGAAGTACCAATGTACCTCGCTGTAAATCTTCAAAGCAAAGTCAAAAGAGCTAGTCTGGCATAACCTTCATTTCCAAACCAAATTAGTATTTTATTCACAAAGACAGAAAATGTTGGAGAAACTCAGCAGGTCTGGCAGCATTTGTTAAGAGAAAATCAGAGATAACATTCTGAGTCCAATATGATTCTTCTTCAGAACCGAAATGTTTTAGAGGATGATTATTCTTGTACTTTTGACAGAGGTGGAGGAGGAGCAAGGAAACAGATGGTGTAGAGCCCAGTTCACGAGGCAAAGCGGTTGCTAATGGGCTGAAAAAGAATTAGAAATGTAAAATAGGTATAAATTGTGCTTGCTTTTAATTAATAGATATTTTATTTCACATTCATAGAACCCCTACAGTGTAGAAACAGATCATTTAGCCCATACAATCCTCTGCAGAACATTCCATGCAGACCTACCCTGTCCTGCAACCTTGCATTACCCATGGCTAATCCACCTGGTTAATACATCCCTGGACACTATGGGCAATTTAGCATAGCCAATCCACCTAACTTGCACATCTTTGGATTGTGGGAGGAAACCTATGCAGACATGGGAGAATGTGCAAACTCTGCATAGTTGCCGAAGACTGGAATTGAGCCTGGATCCCAGGCACTGTGAAGAAGCAGCGCTAATCACTGAGCCACCTTGCTGTCCTAATTTTCACCACAGAAATAATTAATCACTTGAATAAATGTGGATGAATGAAAGAAAGTCGGCATCGATTTCTTGAGAAAACATTTAATTAATTTGAGTTTTTTGATGAGGTATCAGAGAATTGATAAGGGTCACATTGTTGATATAGTGAACATGATCAAAGGCTTTTGATAAGGTACCAGATAACCTGTCAACAAAATTGAGGCTGATGTAATAAAAGAAGCAATGATAACATAGCTGCAAAACCAGTGGATATATTAAACTTAGATTTCCAGAAGGTATTTGGTAAGGCACCACATCAAAGGTTGTTGTGGAAAATAGGTGCTCATAATATAGGAAGTAACATTTTAGCCTGGATAGAAAATTGGCTAGCTAACAGGAAACAGCAAACATGCACAAATAGGTTATTTTCAGCTTGACATTATAAAATAGGTAGCATGTCAAAGTGATTTTTTTTTACAATTTATATAAACTACTATTATTTATTCACCATGGGCCAGCATTTATTACCCATCCCTAGTTATCCTTGAGATAATGATGGTGGTGAGCTACTTTCTTGAGTCATACAGTTCATGTGGTGTAGATACGTGTACAATGCGGTTAGGGAGTAAGTTCCAGGACTTTGAGCCAGTGGCACAGTGATATCCTAGCTGAACTGAATAGCTTGAAGGAAAATTTGCAAAAGGTGATGTACCTCTGTATCTGCTGTACATGGAAGTGGTCACAGATTTTGGAAGGTGTTGAATTTTTGCAATGCAATATTTTCATCAAATAAGAGGAGCTCCAGGACAAAAATTTTAAAATTCCATCCAAACATCATGAACAAAATGATTCTTTTTGGATATATGAATGCCAGGCAATGACAATTTCCAACAAGAGACAGACGAACCATTGCCACTTGATATTCAATGGTGTTACCATCACTGAATCTCCTACTATCAGTTGTTGTGGTTCTGTTCGCCGAGCTGGGAACTTGTGTTGCAGACGTTTTGTCCCCTGTCTAGGTGACATCCTCAGTGCTTGACAGCCTCCTGTGAAGCGCTTTTGTGATGTTTCCTCCAGCATTTGTAGTGGTTTGAATCTGCCGCTTCCGGTTGTCAGTTCCAGCTGTCCATTGCAGTGGTCCAGGTCGATGTGCTTATTGATTGAATCTGTGCATGAGTGCCATGCCTCTAGGAATTCCCTGGCTGTTCTCTGTTTGGCTTGTCCTATAATAATAGTGTTGTCCCAGTCGAATTCATGTTGCTTGTCATCTGCGTGTGTGGCTACTAAGGATAGCTGGTCGTGTTGTTTTGTGGCTAGTAGGTGTTCATGGATGCGGATTGTTAGCTGTCTTCCTGTTTGTCCTATGTAGTGTTTGGTGCAGTCCTTGCATGGGATTTTGTACACTACAGTGGTTTTGCCCATGCTGGGTATCGGGTCCTTCGTTCTGGTGAGTGGTTGTCTGAGAGTGGCTGTTGGTTTGTGTGCTGTTATGAGTCCTAGTGGTCGCAGTAGTCTGGCTGTTAGTTTGGAAACGCTCTTGATGTATGGTAGTGTGACTAGTCCTTTGGGTTGCGGCATGTCCTCGTTCCGTTGTCTTTCCCTTAGGCATCTATTGATAAAATTGCGCGGGTGTCTGTTTTTGGCAAATACGTTGTATAGGTGTTCTTCTTCCTCTTTGTGCAGTTCTGGTGTGCTGCTGTGTTGTGGCCTTTTTGAATAGTGTCTTGATGCAACTTATTTTGTGTGTGTTGGGGTGGTTGCTTTCATAGTTCAGGACTTGGTCTGTGTGTGTGGCTTTCCTGTATACCCTTGTGGTGAATTCTCTGTTAGGTGTTCTCTGTACCATCACGTCTACGAATGGGAGTTGGTTGTCCTTTTCTTCCTCTCTGGCAAACCAGATTCCTGTGAGTGTGGCGTTGATGATCCGGCGTGTGTTCTCTATTTCTGTGTTTTTAATGATTACAAAGGTGTCGTCCACATATCTGACCCAGAGTTTGGGTTGAATTTGTGGTAAGACTATTTGTTCTAATCTTTGCATTACCGCTTCTGCTATGAGTCCAAAGATGGGTGAGCCCATGGGTGTGCCATTGATTTGTTCATATATTTGGTTGTTGAATGTAAAGTGTCTTGTGAGGCACAGGTCCAGTAAGTTTGAGTATGCCGTCTTTGTTAATCGGTTCAACGTCCTGTTGTCTGTTCTGTATGTCCAGCAGGTTGCCTATTGTTTCTCTGGCTAGGGTTTTGTTGATAGAGGTGAACAGTGCCGTTACATCAAATGAGACCACGGTTTCTTCCTTGTCTATGTGTATATTTCTGGTGATGTCCAAGAATTCCTGTGTTGATTGTATAGAGTGTCTGGATCCACTGATCAGGTGTTTCAGTTTCTGCTGTAGTTCTTTAGCCAGTTTGTGTGATGGTGTTCCTAGTAGTGATACTATGGGTCTGAGTGGGATGTCTGGTTTGTGCACTTTAGGTAGTCCATAGAATCTGGGGGTGTTGTTGCTTTCAGGTTTCATTCTTTGTAGGTCAAACCTGGTTATCTGTCTGTTTTTTTGTAGGTTCCTCAGTGTGTTGTTTATCCTATTGGAGAGCTGTGGGGTGGGGTCAAACTCCCTCTTTTGGTAGGTGTTGGTATCTGCAAGTAGATGTTGCGCTTTTTGGATGTTCTCTGCTTTGTCCAGGATGACCGTCATTCTGCCTTTGTCTGCTGGTTCAATCAATAACCTCATCGACCTGGACCCAATATACAGACCACTGCAACGGACAGTTGGAACTGACAACCAGAAGCGGCAGATTCAAACCACTACAAATGCCGGAGGAAAGATCACAGAAGCGCTTCACAGGAGGCTCCCAAGCACTGAGGATGTCACCTAGACAGGGGACGAAACGTCTGCAACACAAATTCCCAGCTCGGCAAACAGAACCACAACAACGAGCACCCGAGCTACAAATCTTCTCACAAACTTTGAACTCCTACTATCAGTATTCTGGTGGTTACCAATGACTAGAAAATGAACTGGACTTGCTAGATAAATGCACTTGCTTCAAGAGTAGAACAGAAGCTGGGAATACTGCAATGAGTAACTCAAATCTGACTCCTCAAAGCCTGTCCGCCATAGACAAGGTCGAAGTCAGGAGTGTGATGGAATATTCCCCACTTACCTGGACAAGTGCAGCTCCAACAACACTGAAGAAGCTTGACACGATCCAGGACAGGGCAACCTGCTTGATTGGCACCGCATTACAAGACCTCCGTTCCTTCCACCACTGACACTCAGTAGCAGCAGTGTAGCATCTCCAAGATGCACTGCAGATGTTCCTTTTCAGTCCAAGCTTTGATGTTGTCCAGGGTCTTGCTCCATTTGGACATGGATTCCTCTGTATCTGAGGAGTTGTGAATGGTTCTGAACATTGTGAAATCATCTTCACTTTGGACCTTAACATGGAGGCAGGTGGTTGATGATTCATCTACAGATGGTTAGGCCTAGCACATGATACTGAGGAACTCCTGCAGAAATCCTGGAGCTACGATGACTGACCTCCAACAACCCCAACCATCTTTCTATGCGTCAGATATAGCTCCAACCAGCAGACAGCTTTCTCTCCATTCACATCGACTCCAGTTTTGAAGTGATGGTTACTTAGGTAGGCAGAAAAACAAGCTGTGAAGACGAGGCTACAGAAGGATATAGCTAAGCTCAGTGAAAGAGCAGAAGTCTAGAAAATGGAGTATAATATGGGAGAATTTTAAATTTCCTGTTCCTTGGATGCTGCCTGACCTGCTGTGCTTTAACCAGCAACACATTTTCAGCTCTGATCTCCAGCATCTGCAGACCTCACTTTTTACTCGAGAATTTTAAATTGTCCACTTTGACAATAAGGAAAGAAAAAGCATATCCTTGCACTAGTGAGAGAGTACAGAGCTATGGATATGGGTGGCTTAGTGCCACAGAGTCACTAGAATTAGTATGCAGGTCCAATAAGTAATTAGAAAAGCTAATAGAACTTTTTTTTCTCAATTGGAAAAGAACACAAAAGTAAGTAGGTTATGCTTCAGTTATACAGGGCATCAGTGAGACCATATTTTGTGGAATGTAAACATTACTGATTTCCTTATATGTTAAAAGCGTTTCAGAGTAATAATACCTGAAACAAAATTTACCTCAGACTGTAAGACAATCATTCTTACTGGAGATCTGAACATTTAAATGACAAGGCAAAGTCCAACCAAAGTGACACTTTAGTTACAGACACATACCCAGGATAATGGATAATACCAATAAATATCGTGGCATTATAAAAGAGGGAATCCATCTGTGTGAAAATGTTTACTGATTAGTATTGGATTTCCAAATTAAAGATATCACCAAGAACAAGAATCTCAAGCAGCACATTCATTCGATTATTGGTGATAGAGGAACTGGTTAAAAAAAAGTCTGATACAGACTATGAGTTCACGTTGATTGCTCCTTTGAACTGTCTGGTACAAGCAACAAGACTTGATTCAACATCATCAAGAGCATCTATTTTTGTGCCATCCAAAAACTTGGTTAGCGTGCATTAACTTTCCTCACCCAAGTTATTACTGTTTATTGTAATTAATTGTGGCCCCCAACATAATTGACTATATTTCTACATGCTCTGTTATGACATGCTTTATAATAGACTATAAAAATTTTCCAATAACGATGTTAAGATCTCCGGCCTATCATTGTCTGTTTTTTTGTTTTTCACTTTTTAAATACAAGCGTTTCATTGGCAGTTTCCAATCTTCTGGGACTTTTCCAGAATCTAAAGAATACTATAAGATTATTACTAGTGCAGTCACTATCTCTGTAGCTATTTGCTACCATAGAAATATCCTCAGATGCATTCCATTGGGTCCATAGGATCTTGTTCTTCACAATTTCTCAATTCTTTGGCCTACCACTAGCTTTCAGTGTATGCCTGAGTTTTTTGATTAGTTATTCGCCTTGATTACTGTGTTTACTGTAGGTGGTTCATTCTTCTCACCAAGTTCATTTTGACCAGAATACATGTTTGCTGACCATTATAAATTATCTGCTGAAATGTCTGCCACTGCTCATCTATTGACTTTCCCTTGAGTCCATTTTCTCAGCTTGCGTCAGGCAACTCTTTTTTTTCATATCCCTGTAATTGCCCTTATTTAAGTTGAGGATGCTTGCTTGACACTGAATTGCTCTCCCTTAAACTGAATCTGAAATCTTACCATGTTGTGAGTGCTGTGCCCAGAGGATCTTGGAATGTTAAAAAAAATCTTTAATGGGATGTGGACACGTCAGTAGCTGGGCCAGTATTTTTTCTCCATCCCTAGTTAGCCTTGAGCAGGTGTGGTGAACTGCCTTCTTGAACCATCTACTCTACATAGACCCACAATCCTGTTGTTAGGGAAGGTGTTCCAGGATTTCAACCCAGTGATCCTAAAAGAATAGCGATATGCTTCCAAGTCAATATGGTTGACACATGATCTCTTCATAATCTTACCCCATTACACATTACTAAACTTAAAAGAGACTATTCCCAGGTGGGTTTTGCGATACACTGTTGAGACACAATCTCTGACAGACGCTACAAATTTGTCTTCCATGTTATCTTACCACTCTGATTTGCCCATTCAATATAAGGTTTAAAATAACACATGACAGTTATAATGCTCTTCTCATAGTCATAGAAACGTGCAGTGGGAAACAGACCCTTCGGTCCAACACATCCATGCTGACCAGATATCCTAAATTAGACTAATTCCATCTGCTAGCATTTGGCCCAGATCGCTTTAAACCCTTCTTATTCATATACCCATCTAGATGCCTTTTACATGTTGGAGTTGTGCCACCCCCACTATTTTCTCTGGCAGCTCATTTCATATACACACCATTCTCTCCATGAAAACGTTGCCCTTGAGGTCCCTTTTAAATCAGTTCCCTCTCAGCTTAAATCTATGCCCTCTAGTTTTGCACTTCCCTACTGTGGGGAAAAAAAACTATTCATCCTATGCATGCCCCTCATGATTTTATAAACTTCATTAAGGTCACCCCTCAGCCTTCGACACTCCAGGGAATATAGCCGCAACCTATTCAGTCTCACTGTCTATAGCTCCAACCCTGGCAACATCTTTGTAAATCTTTTATCAACCCTTAACAATATATTTACTACAGTAGGGAGACCAGAAAATTCTGCAATAATCCAGAACTAACAGAGATCCACTATTTTCCAATTTGTACATTGTCCCTCAGTGAGGCAACTCTTTGGGAACCTATAAATGGCTCTCACCCGACATCTATTTTTCTTATTCCTTATTTTCACCTAAACAGATTTCACATCTATTGCAATGATGTCACTACTCACCAATGCTATTCCATGCCGTTCTCCTTTTTGCCTATTCTTCTGGATCATCAAATACTTTGAATATTGAGTTCCCAGTCTTGGTCAGCCAGCAGCCAATTTGCCGTAATATCTATCATGTCATATTCATTTATTTATGTGCCATTAACTCATCTGTCTTGTTACAAATGTTGTGCATAATCATATAAAAGCATGAAGCTTTGAATTTTTTGACATTATCTACTCTGTTAATAATATTTCTAACCATTTCTGTCAGCTTTGTAATTTGCCTGTTCACTACCCAGCATTTCCGCTCTCTCTCCTTTTGATTTTTTAAAACCCTTTCAATTGAAATACCCCCACAACTAGTTAGTGTACACGACTACCTACAGCACCAGTTATATGATTCACAAGGATAATGGTCCTAACATGGCTCAAATAAAGGTGGAGCCACAGAACATCTATGTTTCTCCAGTATTGGTGCCAGAGCCCCACGAACTGGGATCCAATTCGAACACATATTTATATTGAGCCATATATTTACCTCCCCGATCTTACTTGCCCTACATCAATGAGGACATAGCTCAGGTATTGATCCAGAGGCTATTTAATTTGCAATTCTGCTTATTAATATAGCCACAAGCTACTGTAATCCCTTATCTGAACCTTTTTCTTAGTACTACCTATGCTGTTGGTACCTACGTGAAGTGTAACAATTTGATCCCTCTCCTCCAAGTTCCTCTGCAGACTAGGAGATATAGCCTGAACTCTGGCAACAAAGCCTTCAAGAGTCTCCATGTCTTCACTGGAGAAAATGCCATATATTCCCCGAAATACGCTATTTCCTATAGTGACTACACTTCTCTTTTCACCTTCAACTTCCCATTTCTGAATAGTGCGCTGGACCATGGTGCTGTTGTCTGTTCATTAATCCTCACTTCAACCTGAACCCTTGTCCACACTGCTAGGAAGAACCTTTACCTGTTGAACATTGGCACCAGCTCACACTCCTTCAGAACCAAATTCTGGATCCCTATTTCACTGACAATCATACCCTCTTGTTGCTTACAATGGACCAAACTTCTTGTATTTCTTTTAAGAGGTATGACAGCCTTCTGAAACAGTTCTAAATATCCTTACTTGTTGTCTGCAGCTAAGACTCCAGCTCACAAACTCTGAGCCTAATGTTACTTGAGCAGCCAATATTTACTGGAGATGAATTCACTGTGGATTGCAGCAGCTCCCAAACTTCAGCTACAACGTACTGTCTACTTTGCCATCTCTATTCTATTAGAGTCATAGCGATGTACAGCCCAGAAACAGATCGTTTGATCCAACTTGTCCATGCTGACCAGATATTCTAAATTCATCTAGTCCCATTTGCCAGCACTTGGCCCATATCCCTCTAAATTCTTGCCATTTATAAAGCCATCCCAAGTGCCTTTTAAATGTTGTAGTTGTACCAGCCTCCACCACTTCCTCAAGCATCTAATTCCGTACCCGCACCAAGCTCTGCGTGGAAAAGTTGCCCCTCATGTCTCTTTTAAATGTTTTCCCTCTCACCCTAAATCTATGCCCTCAACACTGGGCAGACAGATCACCTACTCGCAGAGTGCTTCAGGGAACATCTCTGGGACACTCGTATCAATCAACCCCACTGCCCCATGGCCGAACACTTTAACTCCCCCTCCCCCTCTGCTGAGGACATGCAGGTCCTGAGCTTCCTCCATCGCCACTCCCTTATAACCCGATGCCTGGAGGAAGAACACCTCATCTTCAACCTCAGGACCCTCCAACCCCATGGGATCAATGTGGATTTCACCAGTTCCAACCTTCCAGCTCAGTACTGTCCTTGTGACCCGACCCAACTGTCCATCTTCCTTCCCAACCATCTGCTCCGCCGTCCCCTCTAACCTATCACCTTTACCACCATCTCCATCCACCTTTGCACCTTCATCTATCTTCTCCCCAGCCCCACCCCCTCCCATTTATCTTTCCATCCCCTGAAGCTCACAGCCTCATTCCTGATAAAAGGCGTTTGCCCGAAACGTCGATTTTCCTGCTCCTCGGATGCTGCCTGACTGGCTGTGCTTTTCCAGCACCACACTCTTGGCTCTAATCTCCAGCATCTGCAGTACTCACTTTCATCCAAAGCTATGCCCTCTAGTTCTGGACTCCCCACTCCAGGGAAAAGACTAGATTAGATTAGATTACTTACAGTGTGGAAACAGGCCCTTCGGCCCAACAAGTCCACACCGACCCGCCGAAGCGCAACCCACCCATACCCCTACATATACCCCTTACCTAACACTACGGGCAATTTAGCATGGCCAATTCACCTGACCCGCACATCTTTGGACTGTGGGAGGAAACCGGAGTACCCGGAGGAAACCCACGCAGCCACAGGGAGAACGTGCAAACTCCACACAGTCAGTCGCCTGAGGCGGGAATTGAACCCAGGTCCCTGGCGCTGTGAGGCAGCAGTGCTAACCACTGTGCCACCGTGCCGCCTCGACAAGACATTGTCTATTTATTCCTAATCATGCCTCTCATGATTTTATAAACATCTATGAGGTCACCCCTCAGCCTCCGATGTTCCAGGAAAACAGCCCCAGCTTTTTCAGCTTCTCCCTGTAGCTCAAAGCCTCCAATCCTGGCAACATCTTTGTAATTTTTTTCTGAACCCTTTCAAGTTTCACACCAGCCTTCCTCTAGTCAGGGACCAGAATTGCACACAATATTCCAAAAGTGGCCTAAGCAATGTCCTCCTAACTCCTATACTCAACGCTCTGACCAATAAAGGAAAGCATACCTATTTGATTAATTTGAATGCTGAATATTTTGGAAGCAAATTGCTTAACTGCACTTTCCAGTTGCAACAACATCTCCAAATTTAAACAACTTTGCTAATCAAAAAATATAAAAGAAATACTGATTATTCATCTATCATTATATGACACATCAGCTCTAACAGATATAGAAGTTGAAAGGGCTTTCTTATACCAGTTTTCATCTCCTACTACAGCTACACTTCTTATGCATCCCCACTTTTTATGCTGTTAGAAGCTGCTATCCCACTCTCTCATGTTTTATCTCCCTAACATGCAGTTTCAGAAGCTCTCACTTTTTTAAGCCATAATGTGGAGATGCCAGTGTTTGACTGCAGGGACAAAGTTAAAAATCAGAGAACACTAGGTTATTGTCCAAGTTTGGCAGCACAGACAGAGGCCATTTGACTTTTGTGTTCGGTACATGACAAAGGAGCAACACCCCAAAAATTTGCACTTTCAAATAAACCTGTTGGATAACCCAGTGTTGTGTCATTTATCAGTTTTTCGGATACAGGTTGTTGACTTCTGGTCTTCCTCTCTATTGCTCAAGGTTTTATATAGATTATCAAGCCCTCGTTGCACTGTGCCTTAAAGGCTTTACATAGTGGTCTTTCCCCAGTATGCCTTTAGTCTAACAGCATCGAGCTTTTAGTACATTCCTCAACAGGGTGTCCTTGATCTTGGAATGTGCCGATCTGCAACATTCACTTAAAAACAAAACTCCTTTCACAGGAAATCCAGCCTATCATGGAGTCATGGACAGTAAAGAGGAAGCACCACACTGTTGATGACACTGCCTTTCAGTTAAAATATTAAACTAAGGACCTCGCAATTAAACATAAAAATCTTATTGCACAATTTTTGAGAATTGAAGTTATTTAGAGTCATGTCGATATTAATCATTCGATCATATTTAAAAATCTTGTCACGACCACATTGCTGTCTGTAGGAGCTGGCTGTGTACAAGAAAGTTGTTATGGCAAAAAATGCTACAATAAAGCAAAATCTTCCCTGAAAACATGATATATTGATGAATTATGTGTATCTTAAATATTAGACCTGATTTCTTGTAAAAGACCAAACGTGCGAGGCGAAAGAGCAGCAGTACATATTAATTCTTTCTTCATAGCACAGAATATAAAATAAAACTCAACGATCACCACTACCGCCATGAACACTGAAAGAAAACGGACGATGTCGGAATTTGGCGGGCAATGTACACCGGGCGCTGCGGACGACGGGACTTGTAGTCCGTTATTCGGAGAAGTCACGTGGCTTCGCCAGCGGCCGTCCAGCCCATTCAGGCGGTAACTACAATGCCCAGATTGCTTTGCGGCGACCTCACGCGAGATGCCGTCTGGCCACGGGAGTGTTCGCGAGGGTTTGTGAGCAGGTGGGCCGATCGGGTGGGGATGTAGAGCACAATGTCGGGCTGTGACAGGGCTTCAGCCGCCGGCATGGGTGAGTGACTGAGCGTGGCGGCCGAGTCCGAGCTGTAGCCGGAGCCAGGATGTCGGGGGCAGCGAAGCGGGTAGCTCCCGGAGGCTGGATATCGGGGTTGCAGCTAGTTTCTTTTGTGCGAGCGGTGGCGAGGCGGATGTCGGTGAGAGGGAGGCGGCCGGTCCGGCTCGGCCCGAGCTCAGCTCTCATTTCCCCTCTTTTCCCCCCCGTCTCGGACAAGATGTCCTATCGGCTCAAGGAGAAGTGGGGGCTGACTGGTGTTTTCTGCTTCCTGCTCTTTGCTTCGAGCAGCCTGCGTTCCGGGGAAGGGTCGGGCCTAATCTGGGTGGGGGCTCTGAGCGACAAACTGGGGGAAGGGAGGTTACGAAGGGGGCGGCGGGGGGGGGCGCACTGCAGTGGGGAGAGAGAAACTCCGGATGTGGGTCGATTGCTTCGGTTTGTGGCCGAGTTGGATTGACTGCAGCCGCCTTTTCCTTGAACGGCTGGGAGTTATGTCCAGGACCCACCCTAGCTTCCCTCCCTGGGCCTGTGTTCGCTCTCTGTTCAATAATACGCACACGTCCCTCGAGTTGAACATGGTAACACAACAACTATTGGGCCAGATTAGTTATTAGAGAGAATCTTTGACACAAAAAGAGGCCACTTGACCTATTGTGTTTGTACTGACTCCTTGCCACACATCCTTTGCATATTTTGCCAAGTTCTCTCAAGAGTGATATCAAAGCGTTTTCCAAAATCCCAAGAGTTCTGAAGTTTCCCATGGATGTTTGTAAAGTATTACAAAAATTTGTTCTGAATAGGCTATTTTTCTGATACACAAAATTGTAATCCTTGGAAAATGTTACTGAATTAGTTACCAAACAATGTCTAAAGTCTTAATGACTGCTAGGAGATCTGTCATTTATGCACAACAAAGCATCTTCAGTCATTGATCAGTCTTGCAGCTAAGACTGAATAGGATTATTTGTTCTGGTCATTTCTAATTTCTAAAAGAGGCTGAAATATGGAAGAGTTACCATTGGCTTGAGTCAGAATTTGGCAGCACAGGAAGAGGCCATTTGACTCTTGTGGTTGGAAAGAGCTGTGAAATGAATTTCCTTATCACACACAAATATTTCTTTTTAAGTAGTTTTCTGAATCCATTTTGAAAGTTAATATTAAATTGGCTTCCACACTTGCTTGCACTCTTATTCCACATCATTTGTTGCTTGTTACATTAAAAGTTTTCATCTCATTTCAAGCTCTTTCGCATATTTCTTAAGTCATTGTCTACTGTCGACCAATCTGCCAAGCCATGGAATCGTTTTCTTTATTGAATCTATCAATGCCCTTTCTTTTCAAAGTCTGTCTTAGGTTTCCCCTCCACCTGGTCTAATTGAAGAGCAGTACAATTTTTCTAATCTTTGTGCGACCAGTCCCTCAGTTCCTTGTACCTTTCTGGCAAGACTGTGTGTTCTTGATATCATTTCTACTGTTTGAAAGCCTCAAGCATGACTCAGTGTTCAAGCTAAGGCTGGATTTATCAAGCTCTCTTGCCTCAGTTTGTAAAGCCAAGGATTGTCTATATTTATTTCACAGCTTTATCAACATGTCATGTCACCTTCAAAATTACTTTTGGCAATTGTATTAGAAATTTGTTTTTTGAATGAGATACATCTTGGAATAAACCTTCTATTGGCATTCATTTGTTGCTTCTAATGTTTAAATTGTATGTGGCGAGCTAGTTTGAATTGAATTGGCAATGAATAATACTTGGTTCTACAACATGTATTTCAAAATATTCCTTATTATCTTCCCGCAATTAATGTAAAACGTAAATACAGGCGACTTTAGAGGTGGAGAGTTGCAGAGCTATGAAACCTCAGCTAAATGCCTTAGACGAGGCAAGCCACATGACTTCCTTCTGTTCACCTATCTCTGAAAGCAATCTCTCACTTAGTTAATGCAGTCACTTTGCTGTTTTTCTGGCCTCTGAGTGAAATTTTATGAATATCTTCATTTCGCAATCTGTGCTTGATAGAGGTGCAGACAGCCTGTTAAGTAAATCTGTTTTTGTGAAATTTTATTTCACAATACCATTCTTCTAAGTGCACGCATTGATTGTTCATGTTGAAGTTATAAAATGTGGAATTCATAACACTGGTTTTAATGCTGCTTTCAGAGTTGATTAAACATTAAGAAATGAACAATCAGAATAATGGAAAGGAAAGATTTTAATATTGATAAATTTGTGAAGTAGCAGTTGTATTGTATTTTGCTATCTGTAATGCATTAAATTGTTTTTTGTGGCAGTCGTTGAAGTGATTTTAATTTTTGTTTTTGTTTTGGAGATAACTGGTACTTCATATCCAAAAGAATGAGCAACTTGATTAATTTTAAGGGCAAGCTGTCAAATCAAGTTGAAGCCTGTTTACAGAAGTGGGTAGTGTGTGTTGGGTGTATGTTCAGAAAGGAAACAGGCAGCTGACTATGTCTAACTTTCATTCAGGTGCATTTTAAAAATATTTAACTGAGTTAAAGAGGATGTGATACTAGTTCCAGATTGTTAACAGACATTTACAGCATTTATGCATATGTTTAGTAACATTGTCAAATTTCTGTCCCTCCTCAGTTATTTATATATTTTGGTTTAGCATATTTCTGTGGTTTTATGTAAGATGTATTTGTTATGTGGCAACACATTACCTGCAATGATAATGCTGTCTTAGTTCAGGTTTTTAAAGATGAAGAACCTTTTAAATCTGGATGAAGTACACAAAGTTGATGTGAAAGTGATGATTGATAGACCAGCAACTTAGCTGTTCAACAATTTTAACTTTCTGTTCATATATATGTTGTACTACCAATTGATGTTGGATTTGCATCATTTCAATTGGATTAACTTCCAAAGCTGCTTTTTTTGCCAATTTGAGTGAGCTCGGGCCCATTGCAGTGTCTTCTTGTCATTTGTACTGTTCGGATTGGAACTGATGTCCTGCTGCAAATTTCCCTATCTGAAGATGTACAGCAGGGAAACAGATCCTTCAGTCCAAATCGTCTATGCTGACCAGATATCCCAACCTAATCTTGGCCCTTATCCCTCAAAACCCTTCCTATTCATATACCCACCTTTTAAATGTTGAAATTGTACAAGCCTCCAGCAGCTCATTCCGTACACAACAGCACCCTCTACATGAAAAAGTTGCCCCTTAGGTCCCTTTTATATCTTTCCCCTCTCACCCTAAATCTATGCCCTCTACTTCTGGACTCCCCCACCCCAGGGAAGAGACTGTGTCCATTTCTTTTATCCATGCCCCTCATGATTTTGAAAACCTTTATAAGGTCGCCCTTCAGCCTTCGACACTCCAGGGAAAACAGCCCTGGCCTATTCAACCTCACCCGACTCCTCAAATCCTCCAACCCTGCCAACATGGATGGAAATCTCCTCTGAACCCTTCCAAGTTTCACAACACCTTTCCGATAGGAAGGAGACCAGAATTGCATGCAATATTCCAAAAGTGGCCTAACCGAAGTCCTGTACAGCCTCAACATGATCTCCCAACTCCTGTACTCAATACTCTGACCGATAACGGAAAGCATACCAGATGCTGCCTTCACTATCCTATCTACCAGCGACTCTACTTTCAAGAGGCTATGTACTTGCATTCCAAGGTCTCTTTGTTCAGCAACACTCCCTAGGACCTTACCATTTAGTGTGTAAGTCATGCTCTGATTTCCTTTTCCAAAATGCAGCACCTCACATTTATCTAAATTAATGGTGAAGAAATGTCTGAAAATGAACTTTCCAGCTCAAGCTTAAATTGAGAACCTTAACCTGAGCTCCGAATCTTCTCAAAACTCGCTATATAAATTAAACTTCATCTGCCATTCCTCAGCCCATTGGCCCAACTGATCAAGATCCATTTGTAATCTGGGGTAACTTTCTTTGCTGTCCACTACACGTCCAATTTCGGTGTCACCTGCAAACTTACTAACTAAACTACCTATGTTCACGTCCAAATCATTTATATAAAATGATGAAAAGTAGTGGACCTAACAGTGATTCTTGTGGCACTCCACTGGTCAAGGGCCTCCAATCTGAAAAGGAGCCCTCCTCCACCACCCTCTGCCTTCTACTTTTGAGCCGGTTCTTTATCCAATTGGCCAGTTGTCTCTGTATTCCATTAGATCTAACCTTAACACCTTATTGAACTGCTTGGTAAATAGAGTTTAGGCAATTAATGTGAAGAATATCTCTGGTTTATGCAGCAATTGTTTCCTTTATCATGGACTCTGTTTAGTTGATTTTGATCTGGATTCCTCAGTTTGATGTAGTAATGATTTTTTAAAAAGTGCGTATTTTACTACATTGCACCTCCATCTCTCTCTGCGGAGAAGAGTATTACTCAAATATCTATTTGTGAAAGGTTGGAAAGGAACCCTAATTTAGTTGCAGGCAGAAGGCTGAAATAGTACTGTGTTGGAGTAGTAGAGTGACAAGTAAAGTATCATAGGGCTCTAACCTTAGAGAGAGACAGCTGATGCTTTAACCTGTGGGTCACCGTGCCTCGGGCAAGAGAGTTTGAGGAGAGAACTTCATGGTAACCTCAGTTGGTGTGGTAGGTCTGCCTCAGTATCTCAGAGTCATAGAATCATACAGCACAGAAGCAGATCGTTCGATTCAACTCGTTCATGTCAACCAAGTTTCCCAAACTAAATAATTCTCACTTGCTTGCATTTGACCCATATCCCTCCAAACCCTTCCTATTTGTGTACCTATCCAGATGCCTTTTAATAGTGGGCGGCACAGTGGTTCGTACAGCTGTCTCACCCGGGTTCAATTCCCGACTCAGGCGACTGACTGTGTGGAGTTTGCACGTTCTCCCCGTGTCTGCGTGGGTTTCCTCCGGGTGCTCCGGTTTCCTCCCACAGTCCAAAGATGCGCGGGTCAGGTGAATTGGCCATGCTAACTTGCCCGTAGTGTTAGGTAAGGGGTAAATGTAGGGGTATGGGTGGGTTGTGCTTCTGCGGGTCGGTGTGGACTTGTTGGGCCGAAGGGCCTGTTTCCACACTGTAAGTAATCTAATCAAATGTTGTAACTGTACCTGCATCGTTCATTCCACACATGAACCACCCTCTGTGAAAAAGTTGTCTTTTGGTCCATTTTAAATCTTTCTCCCCTCATCTTTAAATTATGCCCTCAGGTTTTGAACTCCCCTACCCTTAGGGGAAAAAAAAATTCTATTCACCTTCTATATGCCTTTCATAACTTTATAAACCTCCATTAGGTCATCTTTAAACTTCCTATCCTTCAGTGAAAAAAGTCTTAGCCTGCCCTTATTCAATTCCTCTACTGTTGAAGAACCAGCAGTAAGAAGGGCAGAATGTCATGAATGCGATCAAATTGCCTTCAAAATGACTGTTATAGGGCATTGGGGCTACTGGTATAAAATAAATCTAGATTTGATTTTTCCTGCTATTCCATTTTGGATGAGTTGCCGCATTATTTTTAGTTTTCTCATTAGTCCGATAAGACTGCAAGCTAGCTTGAGAGACTGGATTTAAATGAAAATAGGTTGTGCCATTCAATGCAGTTAAAAATCTATTGAGTTACTGGTGAAGTGTTTGTTAGATTTTGCATCATACTCCATTTAATCCCCTCTGTGCAAAGGAAATAAAATGGCACATGAGCCCCTATAATGAGAATGATGGCTTAAAGAATAGCTTTGTCTCTTAGATGAGTAGCAGTAATTTGAATTCACTGTGAAATTTTGAAAGCTTTTGAATTTTGTTGCACAGTGTGGTGAGGGAAGCAATGGTGAGAATGGTTTGTTAGCAGATCTTTTGGATCTGCTAAGTTACATCAAAAGTTACATTGAGCTACAATGCATTTGATTTAATTTGTTTTTATTCTGATAAGTAATATTTCCTGCTGAAATTAAGTTGGAGTCTTGATAGTCTCCATAGAAACCAATGTCAAGCAGAGATAGAGTTGGGGACTGAATCACCAGAAATGTAGCACTATATTGGCAGCCACTCTTCATAAAGATGGCTGCTTTGCAGAAGTGTTGAAAAGGGCGTTGCTGGAAAAGCACAGGTGGTCAGGCAGTATCCAAGGAGCAGGAGTGTCAACGTTTCAGGTAAGCTCTTCATCAGAAAGAATAAGTTGGAGCATTGGTTAGACATTGCCCTGCAATGTGTTTATAATTTACTTAGTGAATTTTGTTGTCAAGCGAAGACGTTGAATTACTGCAGGAAGTGGACTGTGTCTACATAGTGTTTTCTGTTGATGTAGAATGAATGTGCTATGTTTCACCTTCTGTTTCAAGACTTAAAATTGGAGTGCAGCATCAATGTGACAATTGCTTCTATTCTAGCTAAACTTATAGCTACTGAATATCACTTCATTGTGCTGAATTGTGGACACTTTGTGCCCTGTGTTCATGTCTATTAGAAACTGAGTTGAGAAACTGGTTTCACTCAGTCCTTGAACCTAATCTTGCATTTGTGCACAATATAATCAAGGACAGCAATAGCCATTGAATAGCAATCAGAAATAAGAGCCCTAGTTTTCCAATCACCACAAGGTCATTTAAGCCAACTATTTTATCCACCACTGTTGCTCCAGCTGATGCAGTGGAGCAAGATTATTGACTATGAATTACATGACGTCAGATATACTTAAGGCAATCTTGCAGGAAATGTCTGACCATAAGTTGAGTATTTTGTTTTAAAATTGACAGGCTAGTTTCTACTGCGTACAAAGTTCTGACACATGCAATGCCAATTTACAAAAGCTAAACAAGTCCTTAAGTAGACACATAATTAAATTGCATGTAAAGTTTTGAAAGAAAAGTTCTTTTTTAGCCATTGAGTAATAACTAAACTACCACGTCTGTTTATCATGTACTAAACTTCACCAATTCAGCTTTTCTGTGAATAATCTTTTGCATGTAGGTACTATAGGAAATGTTTTTGGTAGCTTTTCAATAGTCAATTGTAGCAGAGATGACTAGCATTGCGACTTTTTTATGCTTAGTCTGTTTGAATCCAGAATAGCTTCTAGTCTTGTGGACTATTTAACCTCACTTTGTCTGTTTAGAGAAGTCATTATTACTAATTTTACTTTGGATAACGTTCTACCTCAGTGTCCCTACAATATATTTGTGTGAATTTGCATGCCAAAAACAAGTTCTCACTACTTCAACAAAAATCTTGTTTTTCTTACTGGTATTGTCTGACAAGTCTGTGTATTTACAGCACAGAAAGAGGATATTTAGTCATGTCAATGCCAATATTTATGGTACAAATGAGCCTCTCCCACTTTGTTTTCATCCTATTAGGATACCTTTCTACTCCTGACACCCTTGCATTTATGCAGCTTGATCTTAAATATGTTTGGACAATTCATATCAACCACTCCCTGTGGTTGTGAATTTCAAACTCACTTTGGGTAAATAAGTTGAACCCTAAATTCACTTTTGCATTTATTGTATTTATAATCTCAAGTTATAGTCTCCCAACATATGGGAATACTTTTGCAATCAAACACTTTCACTATTTTGTAGAGATGGATAGTATATTGTCTGTCTGGTCACCCCTGCTGTCTCTGCTGGAGGTAATTGCCAGACTGTTCCATGTTAGATCAATGTGTCTGAATAGGTGAAGTAGTTGTGGTGATGTCATCCTAAATTAGTTAACAAAAACATTTGGAAATTATAATAAGGAAACAAAGGACAAAACTCAAAAATGTTGCTCAACCTAGTCAAGCAATGCAGTGCAACAATCAGAAAAGCTAGTCAATTATTGAACAAAACAGCTCATGCAAAAGAATCTAATGTAGTCTCCTATGTTTCAAAACCCTCATTCTCTAACCAGACTCCATCTTGTGGAATTGACCTAATTTTTGGCTCTAAGTCACAGGGGTACATTCTTTCCTTTCATTTCTGAGCTTGAGACTGAGAAAGTTGTCAATTCTGCATGGAGTACATGCTGAAATGTTGGCTTTTTAAACTTTGAAAGTGATGTTGGAGATTACAAGTGATGCAAGCGAAAAGGTGCTGCAGGGCTACTTTAAATTAATTTTTGGCAATTTGATAAGGTCTCCCTGTTGTTTGCACTGATAGCGAAGTCCAGTGGATTAAGAACCTTTTTGCTGAGGTTTAGTAGGGAAATTTTGAATACATGCAAAATAAGAATTAAACATAAGATCCATCTCTTCAACTTGGACTGTTTTTTAAAAAAACATGGAAGGCTGGCAAACATTTTCAAGTCATCCACTGTCAAATAAATCTTGGTTTGTTACGCAAGTGTACTTTGAGGGCAGGTTTTTAACTATATGGTATCGTTTTTGAATTTGGGTTTGATAGAAAATATCTGGTTGAAGATAGTTGTTCAAAACTCAAGTTTGGCAGAGATAATTAATAATGTTATTTTCAGCTTGAAGTATTGATGCAGAGTAAGGAGAGGAAATCTCATTAGTTGAGCCTCATTGTGATCACAACTGATTGGTCAGCCCTTATTTGCTAGTCTTGATGGTTGAGTATCATGTTTGCCAGTGTTCTACTGGGAAGTTGAAAACTGATCTTGTTTGGCTGTCATTGTTTCAAGTCTTGCATGGATGAGGCTGTTAGGAGTCAGGGAATGTAAATGTTGTTCTGAAATAAGTTTTAAGATTTTCAAACTGAAAGCAGCAATGTTTGTTGAGTTAGACAAAAACCTGATGCTGTGAAATGTGTTTGTTGGTGCATTTCTCATTGTCTCACATAGTTGATGTAAAGCTTGAAGCTTTCAGTTGTTGTAGACTTCACACTGGGAGGACTTATGCACGAAACCTTGATTCTCATGCTCCTTGGATGCTGCTGGACTGGCTGTGCTTTTCCAGCACCACATTTCCAGCTTGTAGACTTCACACTGTCCATGTCACTTGCGTAGTGTAGGGAATAGCAGTACTATCCAATCTTGCTTTTTCCATTTTCCATGTTTAAGGGAATTTGAAAGCTGAAAACAAATAATGAGTTTAGAGAGCTTATAACTGAGACAGTCTCCCTCTTTGAACTGGGAGTAGTGAAAATGTTCTGCAGAATAAGCTTCCTTTTAAGATAACTATTTTGTAACTACTTTGTTTTTAAATTTCTGTTACATTTGATTTACAATCTTCACTTGTGAAAAGTAAACACTTGGAGTTTTTTTTTGGATCTTTTATCTATCCTGCATAATGAACAGTAATCTACTTGATGTTGGAAGGCATCTGATTCACATCAGTGGATTTTGAGTTCTGAGTTTTTCTGCAAATAAATAACTATTGGGGTGGCCACTGGCAATTTATTGTTCAATATTTCATGAAATAGATGCATGCTTTTGACGAGATTTTTTTTTAAGTTGCGCAAATTATTTTTTACAAGCTTGCAATGTTTATGCCAGAGTTATGTGACCGTTGTTTCTGTGAAAAGTTTTGAATCTCTTCCAAATTAAACTTCATGTCTCATAGCGAGATGAAAGCATGTAACATTACACCAAGAAGTGAGTTGTAAAGTAATCTGCATCCCTTTGGAAGAATTTACTTGTTCAACAACTTCCAGTTACACTCTACGTATTTTATCAATCAAAATTCTGATGAAGTTACTAGTCATGCAGTACCTGGATCTAAATCACGGTGGCTCAGTGGCTAGCACTGCTGCCTCATAGCACCATCGTCCAAGGTTCAATTCCAGCCTTGGGTGACTGTCTGTGTGGAGTTTGCACAGTCTCCCCATGTCTTTGTGGGTTTCCTCCCACAGTCCAAAGATGTGCAGGTCAGGTGAATTGGCCATGCTAAATTGCCCATGGTGTTAGAATCGCAAGTTTTAAAATTTAGCCTCATTCTTATGGCCTGACCATTTAATTTATACTTCCAATTCATCAGATGAGGGAATGCTGCATTGTCAGAAAGCATGCTTGAGACCATTTGTCAAAACAAGGCAGGTTTAAATCATAGTACAAGAAAGACACGGCAGTTGTCCCAGTGTTGTCTCATTTATTTGTTAATGAAGGCTGTCCTGCTAACTGCTGATTGAGGACTTCTGAATTAGGAGAACCATGACTACAGCTTTGGATCCCATTGGAAAATTAGCAATTGTAAGAGCTGAAGTTTATTCTGGATTGGAGCCTGCTGTAGCAATTTGTAGCAAGCAGATGTTGGAAACAGCAAAGCATTCTGCTGTTTGGCAAAATTGGAAGCTATTTCAGTCATTTGGGTGGAAGCACTTCAAACACTTCCCATATATTGTATTCTGCAAACCTCAGGTTTCTATGCTTATTTAAACTTCTGCGTATGAGGTCCATTTTCTGAGCCACATTTTGTTTTGCAGCATATTTAAATATAAAATGCAAATGGATCAAATCTTAATCAGAGTTTAGTATAACTAGGGAGGCCTGCCTTGTTTAAACAGTTTTGCACTACTTCATCATGTGATCAGTGAAAGCAACATAGATCACATCCAGTTTAATGGTCATTAAAGTTTTCCCATGCCCTCAGAGGTTGTAGTGCTTGACAGATTAACTTTCTAATCTTAGAATATGGCCTAATTTCCATTATTATGTTGTTAATGGGAAATGTCAGACTTGGTTTTGAGACATAAATGTTTCAGAAATGTTATTTATGTAGAGTATGTAGTAAATCGGTTCAAAAAGATGTGTTCAGGAAATTAGGATTCAAGCTGGTTATTTTTGTTCCAAGTCAGTTTACAGAAGAATTTTTTAGTGCTATAAATATGATGTTGCACATGAATGTGTGGTTTGCTGTAAAATGCAGAGATATCCTGATACAATTGTTATAATTTGCAGCAAATCAAATTGAATTAATTTTTTTGAATGGAATTGAATTTGTCATGTGTACTGAGGCACAGTGAAAAGTTTTGTCTTGCGAGCAATACAAGCAGATCACAGTTAAATATCATAGATAGTAAATAATAAGTAAACAGCGGCAAAAGCAAAAACATAGGTACAGGGTTAAGAGTTTGAGAGTCCATTCAGTATTCTAACAACAGTAGGTAGAAACTGTTTCAAAACAGGCTGGTGCGTATGTTCCGGCTTCTGTACCTTTTTCCCGATGGTAGAGGTTGTAGAAGAATATTGCCAGTGTGGGATGGATCTTTGACAATGCTGGCAGCCTTTCCTTGACAGCTGGCCTAGTAAATGGATTCAATAGGTGGGAGATTGGCCTTTGTGATTGTTCTGGCCAAGTTCACCACTCTCTGTAACAGTTTCCGATCTTGAATGGTACAGTCACTATACCAGGTAGTGATGCATCCAGTCAAGAATGCTCTTGATGGCGCACCTATAAAAGTTGGCAAGGGTATTTGCCATCGTGCCAAGTTTCCTCAGCTGGCTGAGGAAGAAGTGACGTTGAAGGGCCTTTATAACCAGTGTGTCCATATGAAGAGTCCAAGAAAGCTTGTTGTGGGGTTAGTCCTAGATCGCTAAGTTTAATAATCAGTCTTGAGGGGATAATAGTGTTGAAGGCTGAACTGTAGTCAATGAGTAAGATTCTTAGGTCGCTGTTCTTGGTGTCAAGATGTTCTAGGGAGGAGTGAAATCAGTCAGTTTCATAAATACTGGCTTTTGTGATAACGTTTCATAATATATAATTTGAATCTTGGGTCCTGTTGCGGGGAAATCAAATATTGCTTTTGGATTGCTTCATATTTCTATTTTTTCTTAAAATGAAACATTGTTTCAGTATCATTTTAGACTTGATTGGAGTGGTGGGGGAGTCTCTGAAGTTTGGTGCATGCATTTTTAATGATTATTAAAATACTTGGCATAGAGCCTAAGTTGAACAACTGTGCATGTGGGTACCAAATTCCTGATGAAGGGCTTTTGCCCAAAACGTCAATTTTCCTGCTCCTCAGATGCTGCCTGACCTGCTGTGCTTTTCCAGCACCACTCTAATCTAGTCTGGGACAATAGTCCAGTAACAAAAATAACTATCTAGAAATTATTCAGACAATATGTGTAGATTTAAGGAGTGAAAGGTGCTATCAGCTTAGCAGTTTAAAATGTTATGGCTGGGGAAAAATCTTGAGTGGCTGAGAAAAACTCTAGAAACACAAGGCATGAAGATGTCTTCCTCTTTTGACATGTTTAAAAGGCCATTGAATGCTTGCGTTTAAGGAAAACAAATTGAGGAGTAAGTGAACTGAATTAGCTTACTCAATGGTTTTGGGAAAATTCTTTGTCAGAAGAAAGTACCATCAAATTGATGCATACATTGGTTAAAAAAATAACCAGTTACTGTACAACTATACAACTGAATGAACTAGAGATCAGGAGTGGACTTGTTGAGATTTCAGTGTCTGTAAGGTGGTTATTGAGAGAAAAAGGGGATTTATTTAATTAGCATTTAAAATAAAAGATTTAAATTATTTTATTTTCTCCTTTTCATAAACTTATGATCTTTTGTTGAAATTACTTTAGTCCATTCTCTTTGTTATTAATTCATGGGACTATTGTCCTGTTTTCCTCCCCTCATTCGAAGTAAAATGCTCAGACACAGTATCGTTTTACCCCCTTCATCTTTATTCTGCGCCCTGGAGGGAGAGAGAACAATCACCTATGTGCACAGAGACATGAGTTCACTGTCTTCTCTAGAACAGCAGTTTCTCAATGAACTATAAAGTTATTTTACAGGGAGGAGCAACCAGATAAGGCAACATACATATTGATTGAGTGACCATTACTATCAGCGAGTGTCAGCAGTAAAGATTAAGCCATCTGCTGTTACATAATGAATAACAAACTTCACATAATGAATACTTTTCACCTCCTCTTGTTAAATGGGTTTATACAATGAATGTTTTTCCACCATGTTAACCTGCTACTCTTGGAATATTGTGTAAAGTTCTGGTCGCCCCATGGCAGGAAGGATGTGGAAGCATTGGAAAAGGTGCGGAGACGTACCAGGATGTTGCCTGATCTGGAGGGAAATTGTCATGAGGAAAGGCTGAGAGACGTGGGTCTGTTCTCATTGGAAAGAAGGCGGCTAAGAGGGGGTTTGTTAGAGACATAGAAGATGATCAGAGGATAAGATAGGTAGACAGTGAAAGTCTTTTTGCTAGGATGATAATGCCAGCTTGTACAAGGGACATAGTTACAAATTGAGGGGTGATAGATTTAAGACAAATGTCAGAGACCGGTTCCTTACGCAGAGCGGTAAAGGTGTGGAATGCCCTGCATGTCAATGTAGTTAATTCGGCAATAGGGAGATTTAAACAATCCTTGAATGATGATGGGATAGTATGGGGGATGGGCTTAGAGTAGTACACAGGCCGGCGCAACATCGAGGGCTGAAGGGCTGCTCTGCACTGTATTTTTATGTTCTTGTCTCCAGCACCCTGTTGTTAACTGTGTTACCTGATCTGAGTCATGCTCAGCTGAACCTCTTGTTTCACAAAACTCAGAATTTAACTCTTTCCCTGCCTCCTTATATCTTTTTAACATTCTCAATGTGAGAATCTTTTTTGTCAGTACGTTCTTAAATGCAATCAATATTGGCTCAACTTGTCCAATCCCTTTATTCCAAAAATAAGTTGTGAACTGTGTTTGAGTTGTTTCTAACTGAACTAAAGTTTTTTTAAATAGAAATTCAAAACTGCCCACAATACTTGAGATGTCGTCTCACGAAGACCCCACACAGTTGCAGTAAAACTTGTCAATTTTTATTTTCCATACCCCTTTAAATAAGCACCAGCATTCCATTTATCCTACTGTGCATTTGCTTCACAGCATACAAACACGATCAATCCCTCTCCATTTATACATTATACTGCTTTTCCAGTCTTTGTGTTGAAGTGCACAATTTCACATTTTTCTTGATTATGTTCAATCTGCTAAATTTTTGCACGCACACTAGGTCTATCTATGTTATTTGGTAGATTACGTGTCATTTTCTCGAAGGTTTTCTACCCGTTCTGCTGTTATTGAATTTTGCTACGATGCCTTGGTACTTCTATTCAAGTCTTTATTGAAAAGAATGCTCAATTTCTTTTCTGCAAAACTACATATATTTTGGGTTATAATTGAGAGATGGGGCTTTGATACCACAAATTAATTTTGCTTTAATAAACTGATGGGCAGTGTTGGAAGAGAGCCTTCATTGAGCCATCTAGTGGCAGTTGCAATAAGTTGTGACAGGTGACATGGCAAAACTGAGCAATATTGACTATAAAGCATGACTTAAAAATCATGACTCGGAAGAATTGGGGTTACAAATGCGTGCCTGTAAGATTTCTCATGTGACATTTTGAAAACGGGTGCCAAACAGACTGAAAATGCTAAGCTTTAAAACATAAGATGTTCAGCAGTTTTTAATTTCAATTTATTTTATAAATGCATATTAAAATCAGTTTTGATATGTTTTGAGCTTAGTGTTGCCATTGTCAGCTATAGCGTCAATGATTTTTAGTCTACTTTGTAAGTACAATGATTGCTCTTCAGGTAGATATTATGTTTGTGTACTTAATTGGAGTTCAGCCACACTTGTTATGCCATCTTGTATGATAATTGAAAATAATGGTGCAAAATCCTATACGAAACTCAAACGAGTGTGTGGCAGTGTGTGTTCGGATAGATTTCTCGCTGATGTTGACATGAAGTGGAAAGTTTGGAGGGAGTAAGGTATGCTAAAGGTATTTAAGGATGTGTTTGAAGTAGCTGGTGAGTGTAACCCTTGTAATTTTGGATATGGGTGCCTAGAAAATCAAATAGAACACACAATGTGCTTTGTAGCTCCTGCTGCATTTAATATGGATCAACATTACAAAAACAGCCTGTTGAAGCCAGTTAATGATGGGACCATGTGGAGACCATAAATAGAGCTTTTGAATATCTAGAACTGACTACCTACCATGGTTTGTTTTATTTTGAGACAAATATCCAGATGCTGCTGGAGGCTCTATGTCTCCAATTGGTAGTACATTGCTCTCGACATGCCATTTGTGCCTCAGTTGATCTCTGTTGTCTGATCAGAAATGTTGTAGATTTTAAGTCCCACTTCAAAACTTGAGTCCAATCATCTTGGATATAGTATTGAGGGAATGTTGCGTGAGAGGTTTTTTTTGGGGGGATGTGATCATAAACCAGGGTCGCATCTGGTCTTCCAGATCACAGCAGTATTTTAAAGGAGAACAGTGGACTTCTTTCTCGTGTCCTGCCAATCTTTATCTCTAAGCATATCACAAAGACAGATGTTTTGGTTTTTATGACATTACTGCTTGTGAAATTTTGCTGTGTATCCAAATTTTCTACAGTTCAGCAGTGACTACAGTTCAGAAATTTTTTGTCATGAAGAGTCAGCATCATTGGCTGGACCAGCATTTATTGCCAATCCCTAATGGCCCAGAGGGCTGGTAAGAGTCAACTAAGTTATGAATCTGATATTACATGCAGGCCAGACCAGTTCAGAAAGGTAGATTTTCTTAGCTGTAAAGTGGTTTACGCAGGTGCTGTAATTGTGAAAGGTGCTATAGAAATTTCTTCCTGGATAAGTCCATGTTGCAGTCATGGGAATGGTAGTATTTTGTAGTTGCTTAATATGTTGCTTGCGTGGCACTTGTTTTCTGTTAGCCATATAGTGAGACTGATATCTGAGCTAAATAGTTGAATAAATAATTCTCAAGTGTGCATTGGAAGATAGTGGAAAATTTTGACCTCTAAGATGATTGTTGACACAATTTGGGAAACCAAGTTAACCTTCTGCAGTAAAATGAACCTTGAATCAAACTTAGTGCTCTGAGATTCTAGGTAATCCTGGAAACTGATGGCCTGATTCTGGTAGTTTGAAGCAAACAGGAACTCAGGTGTCTTACCAGTTGTTTGTTACTGTTGTGCCTTTTCCATTTTATCTGTACATAAACTGCACAAAATCATGCAAATTATATATACAATGGATCCCCAGTATTGGGCTTTGCACGTTGGATGTAAGATTGTTATGTGGATAAGTGACAAATGTGAGTGTCTCTGCCTTCTATGGCAGACAAAGCAAACATGTTGGGTGGAGATTGCTAAGTGGCTCAGTTTGGAATCTGAAATATGGTGATAATCTCTGCAAAGGCCAGACACTTGGGATTGTTCAAAGTAAAACATCTAACACAACATCTGGATTGAATCAGAAACGTTCATTTAAAGCAAGCTGTGCATTTTTGGATTTAACAAAAGCATCCTGGAAATATCCATCTTTTCAGTAAATGTAGTCTGATCAACATAACATTGACATCTGAGTTGTAATTTTTAAAATATTCAATCTTTCAATGACCATCTTTTAGTAATCCCGTGTCTTAGTAGTACAGTTACATTACTCCCACATAATTTTTAATGGATTAGTAATACAAAAACCCAGGCTAATACATATGGGACAGGTTTCATTTACTGCTTCATGATGGCACTTGAGGGAAATTTAAGCTAAATTAGCTTTTAATTCCAGCTTTTGCTAACATTAGTAATGGTTACCATGAAACTATCGTGGTAAATACCCATCTGGTTCACAAGTCTCCCTTAAGCAAAGAAATCTGCCATCCTTATGTGGTCTGGCCTGCATGTGATTGCAGATACTCAGGAATGTGCTTGACTCTTAACTGCCTTCTGAGGCAGTTCAGCTGTCACTCAATTTCATGAGTCATTAGGGATTAACAATAAATGTTGGCTTTGCTGGTGATACCCACATCTCATGAAAGAAGAAGAACATTAAAGTTTTTTGTGAACTAATTTTGCAACTAATATTGTAGGTTAATTACTTCATTTTTAAAGTTGTTGATTTAAAAGCTTGGTATAGCAGACATTAATATGATTGTCTTGCATAGAAAGCAATTGAGACATCCTCTAGGCAAGAGGAAGTCTGACTTGCAGCATGTGAAACTTTAGATGATAGGAATGAAAGAGTTGCAGTGTTTGGATCATTGTTTGATGGTATTTATAATTGAAATGCATAACCAATTTGGCAAACCAAACCTGGAAATACAGCATAGTATCACTTATACAGGTTCCAAATCCTGGGTGGGAGGAAAGTCTGCGAATGCAACAACTTGTTCCTCCTTGTTAGGTCCTTTTCCCAGTGTTTCACACAAGATGCAATTCGCACACACCAACTCCTACAAGCTGTTAAAGTTTATTAAAGCTTGTACAAGCTAGGTGACCCCTTCGACCCTCCTCGCAAGCACGTGAGGTTGAGTCAAAAGAGGCTCTGAACAAAGAAAATACATCCCCTTTATACAGGTCAGTTGCCCACCCCACGTCAATGTTACCTCAGGTACAATGGTAGGATCAGATCACCCAGATAATGTGAATGTAAATGCCCTAATGGTGAGACTGATGTACAAGAACACCTAGATCTCGTTGTACTGCTCCTTTTACCTAACTTGACTCCATTTGGGTAGTAATCTGCCTTCCTGTTTTTGCCACCAAAGTGGATAACCACACATTTATCCACATTAAACTGCATCTGCCATGCATCTGTCCACTCACCTAGCCTGTCCAGGTCACCCTGTATTCTCTTAACATCCTCCTCACATTTCACCCTGCCACCCAGCTTTGTGTCAGATTCCCAGATAAGATTGTGTGCATTAAAACAATCTTTGTCAATCTTCTGAGAATTGACATACCACGCTGTTCATGAGCGCTCCTGTAGTCTTCCGGCTTCCCGAACAGTCCAGGGTGGAATTCAAAAAAAATGTGAATATTCTCTCTAAATTGTAACATCATTGATTTCTTGCTGTGTTTATGAGCAGGTGTGCCTAAATCCAGAGTCCCGAATGCCTCTAGGAATTAAAGCTTATTTGTGACCCCTCTTGAGGGTGGAAGTGATTTGGGGAAATACCTTTGTTGCCATCTTCTGCAATGTTCACAGAAAGTGGATGACCTCCATTAATTTTCATTTCTTACATCTTAACTATGCTATAATTTAGTGTTGCAAGTAAGCATTAATTAATGCATACATTTTTAAATGGTGCTATGATTTTCAGTTAGGAATTGGCAGATAATAGCCTGTGTAAATGATTTAAAACATTATTTTTGTCAATTGTGTTGAAACAAATCATTGCACTCACATTGATTTCTAACTTTTTTATTCCTTTTTTCATGCTCTGCTGGATGGTTGTTTCACTTCATGGTTTTGAATTCCTCACTGCTTTGTGGATATTTCGTTGCCATCTGAAATGCCGGATCTGTGGATTTTCAAATCTCTCAACCCAGCAGTAAGTATCTGAAGCTACATGATGGGTTTTAAAACATCTGTGCTTCTGAGCCATATCTGGCTTCCTTGCCAGTTGTGATAAGATTATAGTTTGGAAGTTTTGTAAATATGAATTGATAATTTTAGTTGTGTCAGTATTCTGCTCAGGAATGTTATTTCCTGCTGTCAATACTTTAAACTTACTGGTCTGGTTGAGAATTTAAATGCGGTTCTTCTGTTACAGCAACAAAAAAATCTTGAAGGATATGTGGGTTTTGCCAACCTCCCTAATCAAGTCTACAGGAAGTCTGTGAAAAGAGGATTTGAATTTACGTTGATGGTTGTAGGTAAGTGATTCAAATTGAATTGAAATTGGCAATTGTTGCTTTGTCATTATATACAAGAAGAAATAGTCTCGATAACAATTCTCTTAACTTAGACGACACAAATTTAGGATGCAATCTAAAGCGGTTTGAACCAAAATATCCTAATTGTATTTTACAAGCGAGCGGTATAGTTTACTTGGGGTGCTTAAATGGTTCAGGACCCCACATTTAATGAGGGGGAAGAAAAATATCAACCATGAAGCTATGTTTATCAGGTGACAGCACTAATTTTCTTTGCAGTGGAGCTATGTGGTCAAATAATCCAACAATACTATCACTTGAATGTCCTCGCAAGAATTTGTGGTAACTGGTAAAAAGATGACAAAGAATGAGTTTCTGTTCTGTTGATTCCCTGAAAATGTATTTCTGACAATAATTCCTGTTTGAAGTGGTATGCATTCTTGAACAGGACTCTGCTGAATTTATCCATGCTTGCTCAGTCTTGATAACTGATTGTAATAGATGTCATCTGACTCTGAAAGAGTGCATTAAACTTAATAGATTGGATGATGCAGTCCTTTAAAACAGCAGTATCAATAATTAAAATAACTTTTTTTTTGAATGTTAAGGCTTTGACATTTCTGCTATCTTAATTCCTTATGTTTTAACCATTTAAGTGCTGTAAAATTTTCGAATTAAAAATGAAAGACATGTTACAAATTGATTTTCTGTGAATATCCAAGTGACACTAGCTGTTTATCTTGATTGGTGACCACATTGTTACTTGTTGCCTGAAATTGCCTTGTTCCAGATACAAAGTGGTGTCAGTAAAGAGAGAATGTGCACTTTGGAAATTACTAGATCTCTGAATTACAACTCTTCAAAAACAGAAATGTTTGCCTTTTTCCTACTAACTGCAAAAAGTAAGACACTGTGTTTTGCATTTTAGAGTTATTTATTGTGGTGTCTTATTACTTTAAACTGCAAAGTTTATATTATAGATCATGTTGCAGAATTTTGATTGAACTCAGTAAAGATACTTTGCTTGAGGTACTGCAAAATTTGAAGGGCTTTCTGTTTGACTTCAGCTTATTGCTGTACACTTCACTCCATACCCAAGTACTCGCTGTCTTTTGTTTTTGATTTGATTTCTACCTTGCAAGGTTTTGAGCCTGCAAAGGAAGTTGGAAAAAGTATATTCAGGAGAATGTAATAGAACAATGTTCAGTTTCACTGAAGAGGAGACAAAGGAGACTCATAGTCTAAAGACTAGCATGGATCACTTGGGCCTTGGAGCTGATTTGAGCTTTCATGTGTAGTGCTGTGCAAACTTTGTACAAGTGAGTGGGTGGCACGGTGGCACAATGGTTAGCACTGCTGCCTCCTGCCTCAGGCGACTGTGTGGAGTTTGCACATTCTCCCCGTGTCTGTGTGGGTTTCCTCCGGGTGCTCCGGTTTCCTCCCACAGTCCAAAAATGTGCAGGTTAGGTGAATTGGCCATGATAAATTGCCTGTAGTGTTAGGTAAGGGGTAAATGTAGGAGTATGGATCAGGGTGGTATAGGCTTTGGCGGGTCGGTGTGGACTTGTTGGGCAGAAGGGCCTGTTTCCACACTGTAAGTAATCTAATCTAAAGTATTTCTCATTTAGGTAGTTTTCATTTTGCAGCATTGGAAATTATTGGTCCATGAGGATAACAAAAGCAACAAAACATTTCAAAATTGTTCTTGGAGGATGTAGTTTTGGAATTGACAGTTAATTGAAACATGTGTAACATTTATACCTGGAAATAATAAACATATGAATTTTCAAGTCAAACAAAATAGATTTCATTAATGTTTTTCTTAATCTTGGAAATAGGGCAATGGCTTTACTCTGGGAATGCAACTCTGGATGTGTGCTATATTCTCTTGGCATATTTGCATGCTGTTCTCAGTTGTAGTGAGTCAATTATTTGTCTGTCTTGTCTAGCTGCATTGTGTGTTGTGGCCAGAATTGACATGTTTCTTGTGAAAGTAATCGGGAAATACACACAGATTTCCACAAATAATCTTTGTATCAAATTTGGGATCATCCTATTGAATAGAATGAGGAACAACACACCATGAGAAGTCAGCTGCATTCTGAAAGATGATTGTTCTCCCACCATGTTGTTAAATAGGGAGTGTCTGTATTTTGTCACAGCATGAGTGAATAAGTGATAACCGCTATCGGGTCCATGGAGGATCGTTCTTCCATCCCATTTTGAATTTCCAGGCCTCCACATGTGCACGGGCTCACTCTCTTTCTCTCACTGTTTGTTGACACGGTTAATTCTGCTCAGCAGAGTGGATTTTCATTGTTTTTGAGTGAATGTACCCAGTCATACTAGAAACTTGCAGAGGTGAATTTGCTCTTCACCCCTATTTATTGTGAATGCTGTACTCAACTCAATATTGCTCACTGCTTGAGGAACTGAATTGCAAATCAAACAGGCACCATAATCATGTTGTAATGTCATAAGTGCAATTATCTTGGTCCCAGAAGTGTGATTACAAACAAGACGTGGCAAAATATGCTTGAGTTATATTTTCAAATTCATAAATTGCTAATTGTTTCTTATCTTCAGTAGTAATAAAATAATAATGTGTTAGCACCAGTATTATGGGCTTTCGTGACGTTTTAATAGTGTGCATACACCTAGGCTAGAAGATGAGGGTTGAAGCCCCGTTTGTTCCAAAGGTGACGTAACATAGCTGAACAGGTTGATATAAAGGATAGAGTTGTACAGCACAGAAACAGACCTTCACTCCACCTTGTCCATGCCAACCAGATATCCTGAATTAACTTAGTCCCATTTGCCAGCCTTTGGCCCATATCTCTTTAAACCATTCCTTTTCATGTACTCATCAAGATGCCTTTTAAATGTTATAATTGTGCCAGCCTCCTCCACTTCCTGTGGCAGCTTATTCAAGACATGCACCATCCTGTCATGAAATGGTGCCCTTTTGGTCCCTTTTTATATTTTTTTTCCTCTCTGCTTAAACCTGTGGCCTCTAGGTTTAAACTCCCCTATCCTTGGAAAAAGACCTTAGCTATTCATCTTATTAAAGCCCTTCATGATTTTATAAACTTGTATAATGGCACCCCTTAGGCCCCAGCCTATTCAGCCCCTCTCCAGCTCAAACCGTCCTATCCCAGCAATATCCTTAGAAATCTTTTTTGCACTGTTTCAAGTTTAACAACATCCTTCCTGTAACAGAGAACAGAATTGAATGCAGTATTCCACAAGTGGTCTGACTAGTGTTCTGTATAGTCACAGCATGACATTCCGACTTCGGCTGAATGCACTGACCAGTAAAGGCAATTGTACCATGCATTGTCTTCTCTACCCTACCTAGGCTGTAACGATAGAACTTCTGATATGTTATAGCTATTCATTAACACGCAAAGGTAAAATAGCCATACCAGACCATAGAGTTGCTCTTGAATAAGAGAGAGAGAGAGCGCAAGGCAATTGGTAATGGTCTAACTGAAGGGTCACCATGCTTCAGGCAAAACCCAAAAAGTTGAAAAGGTGACTCCTTCATTGTAACCTCTGGAAATTAAACCTATATTGTTGGCTCTGCATTTCAATCAGTTGTCCAGCCAACCGAAATTTGTGACCAATTCCTTTCCTGTTGCTATGCATTGGTTGAATCCAATGTTATTAAGATGAGTGAACTTTGATGGTAGTTGATTTGGCTGTTGCCTTGGGTAGTTAGTGTATCTTTTTGCCAAGTTGATTAATGCTTGAACAGGGCAAACATCATATTTTATCAATATGATTACTCCTAGTATACAAAGTATCAAAACCTGTAGCCGTACTGTAAGTGTATGATGAGCATGGAAGTTAAGTGCCAGCAGTCATGGTGTTCAGCTTAACTGCACCTTATGCACTGAGGAATCACTGTGTGAACTAACCAGTGATAGTGTCTATTCTAAAATGAGAAGATCCCTGTGAAGTACTGTTTGGTTTGTAATATTCCATTGGTCTTAACACTGGTTTTGCAGTTCCTTGAGGAAGGCTGAGCAGTGTGCACTGCCAAGATCCCCTGAAGTGTTTTCAAGTCTGGTTCTGGATTCTTTACTCTTTGAAAAGGACAGGAAAGCGAATGTGAGGAGTGTTGCAACAGCCATGATTCAATTTAATTTAATTTAACAACCAAACATCCTACTCTTGTTCTTCTATCTTACGGTCTTATGGACAAACTGCAAATGTTTGAAGTTGGTTTATGACCAACTTTGGCTGTCTGCTAGATTTCTATCCAGGAAGATATGAACTGGTTGCAGACGGGCAATTGATAAAAGTCAGTTCGGAGAATACTAGATTGAGATTTTTGAATATTTTTGGATTGTGGTCAGGGTCAATAAGAGTTTTATTTATCTTTAGAAAATCATTTCCAGGTTTTCTCTTGTGCTCTGGAACATGAAAGCCACAGAAGAATGGAGCAGGATGAATCAACTGATGGCTTCCAATAGTTGAAGGTTTATGTGCATAGGGCTCAGATGAAGTGAAGAGATTTGGAATGTAGCGAAGAGGCATATTCAAAGATGAGAGGTTGTGCATTTTTTGTTCTTTTATTGATTGTGGTTGTTGCTCTTGGGGCTAGTATGGCTGCTGTAAATCACTGTTACATAGATGCATCCACAGTGCTATTTAGGAGGGGCATTTAGGGTTTTGACCCAGCAACAATAAAGGAATGGCAATTAATTTCCAAGTCAAGATGTTGAGGAGCTTGCAGTTGATGGTGTTTGCACATACCAACTACTCCTGCATCTAAGTAATGAAAGATGGCTTGATGAGTTGGCATGCATTTTGTAGACAGTACATACTGCTGCCACTTTGGATTAGTGTACAAAGAGTGGAATGAAATAAGTGGAAAATGTTCTATTATACAATTAACTTAGATCTTGTAGATGGTATACAGGCTTTGGGGAGTAAGTAAGTGAATTATTTGTTGCAGGATTCCCAGCCTCTGATTTGTTACACAATGGTAGTATTTATATTGCCAGTGTAGTTCTGATTCTGCTCAATGATAACTTCCAGGATGTTAATGTCAGAGAATCCTAATGTATTTGAATTAAAATGTGCGATCTACAAACTAATATTTCAATTATAATTGTTTCTGACTTGGCCACTAATCCTGAAGTAAGTCAGATGCAAGAGTAATTTGCCTTGATATTAAAGCAGCATTGACAAAGTTAGGATTCAAGGAGGACTAACAACTGTAGTCAACAGAAGTTGGGGGTCAAATCTCAACTGGCTGAAGTCCTATTTTTTGAGTGAAGAAAAATATCCATCACTTTGGCTTCTTCGTGATCATGTTGACCGAGTCAGAAATATGCGTGCTCAAGCCTTAACTGAGGATTTTCAATATGAGAGAACATTCAAGTATCAAGAGAAAATTGCTTGAGGTGCTATGTTTTAGATGACATGCCCAAGCTTGCAAGTTCAGTTGAGGGTTTTATTAGTGCTATTGATACTGAATGTCATGGAGAGGTGGTTGTATTCTGTCATTGTACATGGTCATGGAATGTTAGTTGTGTCTGAACAGCATAAGCTTGAATGATACCTCACTCTTGTTGCACATGGATAGAGACTGCTTCAATATCTGTGGAGTTGTGATTGGGATTGAACCCCATGCCATTGTCAGTGAACATCTCCAATTCTGTTCTTAGGGCAAAGGTCTGACATTGGCCTTGAACAGTCAGAGCCATTTTCCTTTGTGCTGGGTGTGACTTCAGCCTGTTGAGAGTTTGACCCCCAACTTATGTTGACTGCAGTTGTTAATCCTTGTTGAATCCTAACATTGTCAATGCTGCATTAATATCAAGGCAAATTACTCTTGCATCTGACTTACTTCAGGATTAGTGGCCAAGTCAGAAACAATTATAATTGAAATATTAGGTGAAATTACATAGAATGGAGTGGATAAATGTGATTAGAATAATTTGCCTGTCTTGAGGTTGTAGGATTGCAGTGCATTGAGTGCTGGTTCCAGTGTACTGTGTTGTAACCAGTATTTGTATGGGATGATTGATCTGGAGCTGGACTTGAGGCAGGCTGGCCATTGCAAACTTTGCAATATTATCTGTCCATGTCCTCCTCAGTGGATGCAATGTGGAATGACATAGTTCATCATTTGTCTTGCATGACTTCTTCGTGGGGGATGTTGAGTGCTGGTTGTTCTCTGGTTCTTTTGCCTTGGTGAATTTAATTATGATGTGGAGGTGCTGGTGTTGGACTCAGCTGGACAAAGTTTAAAAATCTCACAACACCAAGTTATGGTCCATCTGGTTTATTTGGAAACATAAGCTTTTGAAGCGCTCTGAAAGCTAATGCTTCCAAATAAACCTGTTGGGACTATAACCTGGTGTTGTGTGAATTTTGACTTTGTCCATTAATTATGTTTTTGTGGTGAATTCCAGCAAGCTGATGTCATGCTTCTAGCAGAAGTAGTAATAGAAATTGAAACCATGACTTGACATGTTATTCTCGTACTAATCATCCCCCTTCCTCTTTTATTCTCAAAGCATCTGGTGTATTGAGACGTATGTTAATTGGACATGGCAGGCAAGAGCGTGGCAAAGAATGAGGTATCTCTGAAGAATTAAACTGCTTTTATTTCCAAGCAAAAGGTCTGGTGTGAATAAACGCAGGGTATGCATGCAAACATGGGACTCGAATATCACAGCTATTACAGAAACATGGCTGAGGGAAGGACAGAACTGGCAGTTCAATGTTCCGAGCTTTACATGCTATAGGAAGGATGGAGAGGGAGCGGCATTATATGATTTAGGCAAAAAATTACTGCTGTGTTGAGATACTCCTGGATTGTCCAGTGAAGAAGCTGTCTGGGTGGAAATGAAAGGAGGATAATCACCTTGATGGGATTGTACTATTCTGTGTGGGAAACTGAGTAAATATACAGAGAAGTTCAAATATATGTAAGAATAATAGGTTTACAAATAGTAAAGGGTTTTAACTTGACACATAAATTGAGACTGCTCTGGAATTAAGGGTTTGGATGGTGAAGAATTTGTTAAATGTGTTCAACAAGTGTGTTGACATACCTATGAGAGAAGGAGCAAAACTTAACCCCTTGGGCAATAACAGGGTGAGTGACTGAAGTGTTAGTGGGAGAGAACTTCGGAATTGGTGATCGCAATTTTATTTGTTTTAAAATAGTTATGGAAAAAATGACAAGTTAAAGTTTTTTAAATTGGGGCAAGGCAAATGTTTACAATGAGACAGGAACTTTGAAAAGTTCCTGAGACTGGTCACAGATTAAGAGACAGATGGCAAGTGAGAGGCTTTCAAAACGAAGACAATGAGAATTTAATCAGTATGTTCCTGTTAGTGAAGGGCAGGCTGGTAGGAGTAGAGGACAATGGACGACTAGAGATATTGAGGCCCTTGTCAAGAAAAAGGAGGCATATGTTAGGTATAGACAACTGGGATCAAGTGAAGTTCTTGAGTATAAGAGGAGTCAGGACATTGAGGGAAATCAAGCAGGCTAAAATAGGATATGAGAGATTCTTAGCAGATAACGTGAAACATAGACTAAAGAGATTTCAGAAAAACACGAATAGCAAAAGAGCAACTAGGGAGAGAAAAGAGCCCTTTAAGAGATGGAATTTACATGCATTTGGAGAGACAAAGTCTGATTAGGAATAGTCAGCATTGTTTTGTGCATGAGAAATTATGTCTGTCAAACTTTGAGTTTTTTGAGGATGTGACCCAAGAAGATAGATGAGGGCAGAGCAGTAGATATTGTCTGCAAGGATTTCAGCAAGGCCTTTGACAGGGTTCTGTGTGGTAGACTGGTCAGTCCAAGTTAGATCACATGGGTTTGAAGGAAAGTTAACCAATTGGATACAAAACAGTAGTGGACAAGTCATGGTGGAGGGTTTTTCGGATCGAGGCCTGTAACCAGTGATGTTGCGCAGGGATTAGTGCTGAATCCTCTTTGTCATTTGTATAAATGATTTGGATGAGAATAAAGGAAGCATAACTAGTAAGCTTGTGGATGACCCCAAAATTAGTGGACAGTGAAGAAAGTTATTTCAGTACAAAGGAATCTTGATCGTCTGGGCCAACGAGCGGAGTGCCAGGTGCAGTCTAATTTAGATAAATGTGAGATGTTCTGTTTTGGACAGGGGTTAATACAATTCATGATCGACCCCTAGGGGAACAGACCTAGGGGTTCAGGCACATTGTTCCTTGGAAGTAACTTCGCAGACAGGTTGGTGAAGAAGGCATTTAGCACGCTTGCCTTTGTTGGTGAGTACATCTGAGTAGAGGAGTTGGAATGCCATATTGTGATTGTACATGTTGAGGCCACTTGTGGAGTATAGTGGACAGTTCTGGTCACCCTGCTATCGGAGGGATAATAAATTGGATAGGGTGCTGAAAAGATTTACAAGGATGTGACTGGGACAGAAGGGTTTGGGTTTTAGGAGAGGCTGGATAGTGGGGGGTGCAGAGGTTAAAAGGTGAGCTGGATTAGGTGATCAGTATTTTTTTCTGCTTTATGAATGCATTGTCTTCTCTGGTATCAGACTGTTTTATTAAGTTTTCCTGGCTAAGTGTTATTTCTTGGTAAGTCAATTCTATAAAGAAATCTAGGAGGAAACACTGGCTCCTTTCAGTAGGGGATACAGAAACGTTCCAGCAATAGCTGTAAATCAGGAGGTGGAAGGAAGAGCGAAAATCAGTGAATTTACAATCACTGTGGAAGTGGTATTAAGTGAACTGGAACTTTGACAAGTCCACCAGTCCTGATGGGCCGGAACTAGAGCCTTAAAAGAGGTGGCATATGAGGTTGTAGATGTATTGGGATTGATTTTTCAAAGTTTGAGTTTCTGGAAAGATTTATTGAAGTGCAAAATAGCAAATACAGCTTTCTCTTTAAAGGAAGACGAGAAAAAGTTCTGGCTGGAGTACGCTCCCTTTTTTTTGAGGTATTATAGGTGTTAGAGGTGATTTCCTTGAATTTCAGGAGTAGCAATACTGTGTTAAATGCTGTTGCAATTGTTTTGGAACTTTGAAAAACAAAGTCAAAACAACACATTTTAAAAGGGAGAAAGACAGACAAAGGCAGCAAGCACATGGTCTGGAAATGAGATGGAGAAAGAAATCCCACACTGCTAATTGACACAGCAGTGAATCTGCGCAGTTGCTGCCTTTACTGTTTGAATTCACATATCGCTGGACAGTGCAGTGTATCAGGAAAGATTAAACAGCGAAAATCACATCTGATCCTGGCGGAACCTGTTTGGGAGAGGTAACAGCACAGAAAGATAAGTAAATAGTTACAAGTATAGCCTTGCTGTAATTCTACAATAGTGAGTAGAGTGGGTTCTTTCTTGATGTTTTTATTTGTATCTGTCTCTTGGTTAAAGTTTACAGATATAAGCCTAGGTATTAAGTTAGCCTGGAGCCATGTTTTGTAAAGCAGTAAAATGGTGCTATTTTCTTGGTCTGTAGATTGGAAGGAGCAAAATGGCCTTTAGTAGAGTGATATGCTCTTTTTGTTGGATGTGGGAGTTTTGGGAGAGTTTAAGGGTTACTGAGGATTATATCTGCAATAAATGTCGTTTGTTGCGAATCCTGTCAGATTGAATGGATCAATTAGAGCAACAGTGGCATTGACGAATTTACAAGAGCGAGGGGGTGTGATGCATGGCAGTTACAGGAAGGGAGAAAAGTCACATACGCAGTCATGTATGTGTTAACTCCAAGAAAGGTAGGCAGGTAGTACAGGAGCCTTCTGTAGCTATTCCCATTTCAAAGCAGTGTGCTGTTTTGGAAAATGTAAGCGGTGATGGACTTTCAGGGCACCGTAGCACAAATGACCAGGTTTATGGTATCAAGACTGGCTCTAATGTAATGAGGGGTACATCAAGTTCCAAGAGCTCGATCGTGTTAGGGGACTCTGTGTAGTTAGGGGCAAAGATAGACGTTTCAGCGACCCAGCAGTGAAAAATCAATGGTATGTTGCCTCCCTGGTGCTAGCATCCACTCTGTCTCCGATGGTGCAGAATGTTCTGAAAGGGAAGAGGGCTCAGCAGGAGGTCATCGTACATATTTGAGCCAACGACAAAGGATGGGATTCTGAAGGGACACCATAGAGAGAGATGGGCAGGAATTTAAACAAGAAGTAGTAGTAATAGTATCTGGATTACTCAGATACGAGCTAGTGAGGGTAGCGGTAGAATAGGGTAGCTGAATGCATGGTTGAGGAGCTGGTCTTTGGGAGAAGGATTCACATTTTTGGATCATTGGAATCTCTTCTGGGGTAGAACTGAACTGTACAAGGTGGACAGATTGCACTTGAAGTGGAAGTGGACTAATATACTGGCAGGGAGATTTGCTAGAGCTGCTTGGGAGGATTTAAACTAGTCAGGATGGAGGAGGTGGCTAGGACCCAGGGAGATAGGTGAGGAAAGAGATCAATCTGAGACTGGTACAGCTGGGAAGAGAAGTGAGTTAAACAGTCAAGGCAGACAGGAACAAAGCAGAGAACAAGGTATGACTGATAAATTGCATTTATTTAAATGCAAGAGGCCAAACAGAGAATGCAGATGAACTCTGGGCATGGTTAGGAACATGAGACTGGGATATCATAGCAATTACAGAAACGTCTCTTAGAGATGGGCAGGATGGCAGCTTTAATGATCCAGGATACAAATGCTACAAGAAGGATAGAAAGAGAGGCAGGAGAAGAGGGGGAGTGGCGTTTTTGGTCAGGAAACGCATTACATCTGTACTGAGGGAGGATATTCCTGGAAATATATCCAGGGAAGTTATTTGGGTGGAACTGAGAAATCAGAAAGGGATGATCACTTTATTAGGATTGTTTTGTAGACCCCCCTAATATTCGGAGGGAAATTGAGAAACAAATTTGTAAGGAGATCTTCGTTATCTGAAAGAATAACGTGGTGATTATGGTAGGGGATTTTAACTTTCTAAACATGGACTGGAACTGCCATAGTGTTGAAGGTTTAGATGGACAGGAATTTAAGTGTGCACAAGACAATTTTCTGATTCAGTATGTGGATGTACCTACTAGAGAAGGTGCAAAACTTGACCTACTCTTGGGAAATAAGGCAGGGCAGCTGACTGAGGTGTCATTGGGGGGAGGGGAGAGGGGTTTTTGTGCCAGTGACCATAATTCTATTTGTTTTAAAATAGTGATGGAAAAGGATAGACCAGATCTAAAAGTTGAAGTTCTAAATTGGAGAAAGTCTTTGAGTAAAAAGTGAGGTCTGCAGATGCTGGAGATCAGAGCTGAAAATGTGTTGCTGGTTAAAACACAGCAGGTTAGGCAGCATGCAAGGAACAGGAAATTCGATGTTTCGGGCCAGAGCCCTTCATTCCTGATGAAGGGCTCTGGCCCGAAACGTCGAATTTCCTGTTCCTTGCATGCTGCCTAACCTGCTGTGCTTTAACCAGCATCACATTTTCAGCTCTAAATTGGAGAAAGGCCAATTTTGACGGTATTAGGCATGAACTTTCAAAAGCTGACTGGGGGCAGATGTTTGCAGGTAAAGGGACAGCTGGAAAATGGGAAGCCTTCAGAAATGAGATAACGAGAGTGCAGAGACAATATATTCCTGTCAGGGTGAAAGGAAGACTGGTAGGTGTAGGGAATGCTGGATGACTAGATAAATTGAGGGTTTGGTTAAGAAAAAGGAAGCATATGTCAGGTCTAGACAGGGTAGATCGAGTGAATCCTTAGAGTATAAAGGCAGTAGAAGTATACTTAAGAGGGAAGTCAGGAGGGCAAAGGGGGATACCGAACTAGCTTTGGCAAATAGAGTTAAGGGGAATCCAAAGGGCAAAAGGGTAAATAGGGAGAGAATAGGTCATACTTTGTGTGGAGCTGCAAGAGATGGGAGAGAGATAGTAAATGAATATTTTGCGTCAGTTTACTGTAGAGAAGGTCATTGAAGATGTAGAATGTGGGGAAATAGATGGTGACATCTTGAAAAATGTCCACATCAGAGGAGGAAGTGATGGATGTCTTGAAATGCATAAAGGTGGATAAATGCCCAGGACCCGATCATGTGTACCTTTGACCTCTGTGGGAAGCTAGAGAAGTGATTGCTGTGCCTCTTGCTGAGATATTTGTATCATTGACAGTCACAGGTGAGTGCCAGCAGACTGGAGGTTGGCTGATGTGGTGCCATTGTTTAAGAAGGGTGGTAAGGACAAGCAGGGAACTATACAGCAGTGAGCCTGACGTCGGTGGTGGGCAAGTTGTTGGAGGGAATCCTGAAGGACAGGATGAACATGTACATGCAAGGACTGATTAGGGATAGTCAACATGACTTTGTGCATGGGAAATCATGTCACAATTTTGATTTGAGTCTTTTTTTTAAATTAGTAACAGAGGATTGGTGAGGGTAGTCTGGTGGCCGTGATCTATATGGACCTCAGTAAGGCATTCGCCAAGGTTCCCCATGGGAGGCTGGTTAGCAAGGTTAGATCTCATGGAATACAAGGAGAACTAGCCATTTGGATACAAAACTGGCTCAAATGTAGAAGACCGAGTTTAGTTGTAGGTTTGCCGATGACACCAAAATTGGAGTTGTAATGGACACAAGAAAGGTTACCTCGGATTACAAATTGGATCAGATAGGCCAGTGGGCTGACGAGTGGCAGGTGGAGTTTAGTGTAGATAAATGCGAGGTGCTGCATTTTGGGAAAGCAAATCTTAGCAGAACTTATACACTTAATGGTAAGGTTCTGGATTAGTGGTGCTGGAAGAGCACAGCAGTTCAGGCAGCATCTGAGCATCACTTGCTGGTAAGGTCCTAGGGCGTATTACTGAACAAAGGGACCTCAGAGTGCAGGTTCATAGCTCTTTGAAAGTGGAGTCTCCAGTAGGTAAGATAATGAAGAAGGCATTTGGTATGCTTTCCTTTATTGGTCAGAGCTTTGAGTACAGGAGTTAGGAGTCATGTTGTGGTTGTACAGGACATTGGTTAAGCCACTTTGGAAATATTGTGTGCAATTCAAGTTTCCTTCCTATTGGAAGGATGTTGTGAAATTTGAACGGGTTCAAAAGAGATTTACAAGGATGTTGCCAGGGTTGGAGGATTTGAGCTGTAGGGGGAGGCTGAATAGGCTAAGGAGTGACCTTGAGAATGTGTAAAGGAGATAAGCAGGTCGGGAAAGCGTTTCAAGCTTTGTGAAACAAAGGTTCAGCTAAGCTTGACTCAGATCAGATAAGAACTTGTGGCCTCAGGTTTATAAAATTGAGGGGCACGGATAGGATAAATAGACTAAGTCTTTAACCTGGGGTAGGGGAGTCTAGAATTAGAGGGCATACGCTTAGATGAGAGGGGAAAGATATAAAAGCGACCTTTAACGGCAACATATTCACGCAAAGGGTGGTGCATGTGTGGAATGAGCTGCCAGAGGAAGTGGTGGAGGCTGGTAAATTTGCAACACTTAAAAGGCATCTAGATGGGTACACAAATAGGAAGAGTTTGGAGGGACATGGGCCAAGTGCTGGCAAACGGGACTAGATTCGGTTGGGATATCTGGTCAGCATAAACGAGTTGGACTGAAGGGTCTGTTTCCTTATTATACATCTCTGTGCAGAGATGTGCAGGTTAGGTGAATTGGCCATGCTACATTGCCCACAGTGTTCAGAGATATGCAGAATAGGGCATTAGTCAGGGGTAAATATATGGTAGGTGAATGGGTCTGGGTGGGTTACTGTTCGGAGGGTCGGCGTGGACTTGTTGGACTGAAGGGCCTGTTTTCACATTGTAGGTATTCTGATTCTGATTCTGCATCTGACTCTAAATGGAAAGACACAGAAATCAGACCTGTTAGCTTGAGATTTGATGTAGAGAAAGTGCTGGAATTAACCGTTAAGGACCTTTATAACTGGGGAATTTGAAATATTTCAAGATAATAGAGAAGAGTCAGCACAGATTTGTGCTAAGGAAATTTTTTTTATTCATTCCTGTTTAGACTTGGGAGAAGATGGTAACAAAGGAGTAGAATTTAGAGGGAGCCCAAGGTAGTTGGTTTTCCAAATGTTGAAGTGTAGGAAGTTGCTGCTTATTGTTTAGTCTTCAGTAATGCATCATAATATATTGAGGTGTTATTGATCCCTGCAATTTAATCTATTAATGCAACCTGTATGCTTCGTGTACCATATCAATCTGGGCATGGCATCACAGGAATTGCACTACATTTGACCTTGAGCAAATTCCTCCTCTGCTGCTGCCAGTTGATATTCAGTTAAATGCCAACTGTGGTGCAGTGTGTGAAGTTGTAATTGATTGATTTGTCCCTGGCAATGCTACTTTGAAAGAGCTGCAGTAAAGTTCTGTAATTTTTTTATTTGCTCTTCAGATGTTGTGTAGCCAGATGCATCTGAAGCGAGCACCAGATGTTATGTAATGGAATGAAGTACTGGATAAATTGTTGCTTGTAATCCAGGAAACCATTTTAACTTGAGCATGAAATCAGCCAGAAAGCCTATTGGCCTTTGTTTCCATCGATTGGAAAAAAGGGGACAAACTTGGGGTTGTCTTTAATTTTTTCATCACATCTGTGCTGAAGTCCTCTATAGACAACTAATTACTTTTGAAGTTTTGTTTTCTCTGTAGTAGGTAAGCTTTGCACACTATTTGCTGGCTGCAGGAGTCTTGAAACAGCAGTGGGGTAAGTGGACAGAAAATACAAATCAAATTTGAGAGTGCCATACTTGTGAAGATTATTGGAATCGTCATCCATACCTGAAGTTATTTCCATAAGTTGATTTTCACAGTTCTGTGGAAGTTAGAAGATGGTTTTAAATGGGCTTTTAAAAATATAGGAAATTTTGAAGAAAACTGAGTTGCCTGAATGAAGTTGTGCACAGCTTAACATTTTTAAATGAAAACCACCTGGAGATGTATAAAGTGTAACAAAAATAGCCACTGAATCCTTTTCCGTATGCTGCTCGTTGTGGCTCACCTCCCCCATTCAAAAAGAAGAAAAACTGCCTTTACTGACAGTATTATGGGCTGGACTGGGTTTAGAAGTAGCAAGAGGTTTCAGTTAGTCAGTTTTGTGGTTTCCTTTGCTATGTGAAACTTCCTTTAAAGGAAACATGCCAGGTTATTCATCAAACAATTAAGATGGCTCTTACTTAGCTCTGAACAATAACTTGTTGATAGTGAAGTAAAATTATTTTTCTGACATTGATGTCTGCTTGTATTTAAAGGAAGAATTGGGGTTTGGATGAAAACAAAACATTTCCTTTATGCTGGTATGAATTTTGTGTGGATGCACAATATAGTGGACTTGGTGGGCCAAGTGAAGGAATACATGTATGAATTAGTCGCACCTCTGGTGAATATTTAGAAATGAAACTTGAATTGAAGTGTAATTAAGTTCGTTAGGTTAGCTATCAAACTGGAGGCTAAATTGGAGCTGTGTCAAAAGTAACTAATCTTCTTCAAAAGACATTAGACATTAGTAGCTCTTTGGGAGTTCTGGGTTCAGATCTAATTGAAGTGGAAAAAACTAATTTGAAGAGCACTTTTTTTCAAATCTTGATTCTTTGATTTTTAAACTGCTGAGTGGCTAAGGATGCTGTAGATAAGTGTTTATTTTGTCACGGTTGGGAGTTTTAAATACTTTAGATCAGGAAATTACATGTTCTCTTAAAAGTCTGCCTCTTTGCATTGTTAAATAAAACTCTTGTAGACGCAAAAGTGTAGATGTAGTGTTGAACTTACAACCCAATTTCATATGAATTTGATTCTGTAGATCCCAATGATCCTTGGGCTCTGAGGAAATTCCATTTAAAAACTATTAGGATTTGCTGCCATCAACTTTCCATATCCTTATAACCTTGGGCTTGCAACACAGCCCCCTGGCTGGTTACTGACTAGAGGAAATTGAATTTAATGATGTACTTAACAAAACCTTGCACGTTGGAACGCTTGCATCACATTTCCTCTCGTGACGAGGACTTGCTTTTATTGTCCTAGCTTAACTATTTGATTTTTCCAGAGTCAATCGGTGAAAAAATTTGATGTATTTGATTCTTTATGATGTTTATCGAACTTACTGATCCAAGATTATTCTGTTACAAACAGTGCTGTGGTTGAAGAGGTATAATCAGTCACTTTCTGCATCGTTGGCCCTGTGTTAGAAAGGATTATTGTCTGGCTTTTAAAGAATAAAACTAAGAATGAGTTCAAATGTAGAGGAGAGCCAATGAATTGATCTATGTTCGTGAGTTATGATGGTTTCTGTCACCCAAATGCTATTCATTTTCTTGGATCTGATAATTTGTTGCTGGAGCATTTAAACTGCTTCTTAATCCCAACCATGTTTTGCTTTTCTTTGCTAGCTTTGTATTTTTTTTGCTCTCTGGCTTGGATATTAAACAATGGACAGCAGCAGTGATGGAATGCTGCAAGACTATGGAGCAGCAATCAAAGAAAGCTTGGAACAAGAAAGACAATTAAAATTGAAGGTGAAGCATGACACTCTGTGTTATGTAGGTTTAAAGATAATAACTGTTTGGGGACTTACCACAATATTAAATGACACAACTTGGCATTGAACTTCATGAGAATGCTAGTTTGGAGCTTTTTTTTTCTGTTTTGTGGAAATTGCCCAGCCATTCACAGAACATGTGGGTTAATGAGGTATGGGAAACTGGAGGCAAGTTATGCAAATTAGTTTCTTTCATTAGATTTATTGTCTCATGTGAAAGCTTAAAACTGTGGCTACTGCTCCCAGAATTAGCCTTTGTTGTCTTTATTTCTGGGTAAAGGGCCTTCATGGGAGAAAAGCAATCCAATAATGGTTGGAACTTTAGCAAAAAAGAAGTTGATCAGATAAACATACTTGTCTTTCATTCATTGCAACTTCTGCAAAGTGATGTCTATTTCGTAATGAGTTATGCTGGCCGCAGGCTTTGTAGCCAGTTGAGGAGAAAGGGAATAAAATAATTGAGTTTAGTCTTAAGAATGCAAGTAATTTGATTTCATTGATTTTAAAGTTGATCTTTTAACTTGTAGCATGATGGTAATACCTGATTGCATTGTCACATTCGTCCCTGTTTTGGAGTCCCTGAAGCTATTTGCTCCAGTTTGCTGCACTTATGACCATAATTCCAATGTTTGGAATTATGGTCATATTTTGTTGTCCAGTAGTGGAGAAAAATAATAGTTGTTTCCTTAAAATTCTGGTCTGTACAGAATAGCCAGCTGCTTTGCAAAAAGTAATAGATAGTATTGATAAGTTGAAAAACAAATTAGATGCTAATTTAGGTGACTATATTCACATTGCCCAACCACCAAATGAAGAAGACTGCACTTCAAAAATAAAATACCAGCTCCACAAAGAGAAACACAATTTGTGGCTTTTAGGACCACAATGGTATAGTTTATTATGAAAAGGACATTTAAAATGCAATACTGGCACTTTTAGCTTAGCTTAATTATTTGAAGATTACTGATAAATATTTGGCTTTTACATATGGTTGAATGAGATCATGGCTGATCTGTTTGTGTTCAGAATGTGTCATAACTTACTGGAGGTTATGGGTGAGGAAGGGGAAACAAGCCAGAAGCATAGTTCTGCCACTAGTTTGGATCACAGACATCATGGGTTTCTGATAATTCCTTTTGACTCTTGGCTGGTTATGGGTAAACTGATTTCTTGTCTTTCATTTGTTGTATAAGCATTCACCCATTCAGGGTCTCTGGTGTTTTGCTCTTTCAACAGAGGATTTGTAGAGGGAGAAGTTTACTGAAGACAGGTGAAAGAATATAACTAGCTACTAGGGGTTTTATTTTACTTCTCTCCATGCGTAAAGGAGAGAGAAATAGAGAGAGATGGATTTGTCTTTGCAGGCTACATGTTTCTACTCCTTTTGTCCATACACTAAATATTGTGGCCACCTGTCCAGGAGCCAGTCAGCAGTTTGAGTGTGTTGAGTCCTTCCAAGCCTGCAACAATTAGTGCTGACTGTGAAGTGAATCATAAGGCATTATTTTCAAGGTAGAATTGCCCTGAACGCATGCAGTGTTGCTTTGTCTGGACCTCTGGTCTTACTGTATAAATACAGCAGCCTTGTATACACAAGACTCTATATGCTCCAGTAACTTGCTTTTAAACCTGCAAACGGTTTCTTGCATGGCTTCCTTGTATGTAAAGCAGCATCTTTTCCCTTTAACTTCACACTCCAAAACAAAAGAGGCCTTCGCAATGCCACATTGCGATCTATCCCTGGTAACTTTTGAATCCCTAACATAACAGAAGATATATACTTGTCACTTTAACAATATTCAAAATTGTGCTTTCACTATCTTTTGAGGCAGGGTGTTCCAAAATTGCACAAATTGAGTGAAAATATTTCTCCTAATCTCAGCCCTGGAATCATTCACCAGATCTGCATCCACCTGGTTAGTCATTCAGAACCTTAATCAGTTCAGTGAAGTCTGATGTTCTGAAGTCAGTAGAAATAAGCCCAATTTGTCCAGTCTATTCTCTGAACATAATCTGCTCATTCAAGGTATCAATTCTTAAATAAGGAGATCAAAACTACCCCCAGTATTTGAAATGTGATCTCACTGTGCCCCATACAACTGGAATACAACATTCTCTTGTATGTTCAATGTCTCTAGTTAAGAAGCATCACATCTGATTAGATTTGAATACTTAGATATGAAATTGTTGTGATTCATGCACTAGATCCCTCTGTATTTCAGAATTTTGCAGTAACTTTAAGTAATCTTTTTAATTGTAGTGGTTCTGTTCGCCGAGCTACAAATCTTCGCACAAACTTTGAGTCTTTTTAATTCCCCTGCCATTGTGAAGAACTTGACATTTTCCTGGGCATAATCAATATGCCCAATTATGCCTACTCATTCTGTCCTTAGGTGTTCCTTTCATTGTATTTTCTTAGCACTGTATACTGTGTCTTCATTGAATCTAGCTACCATATCTTTGCTCTTCTCATTTAAATAATTGGTATAAATTGTAAAAAGTTGAGGTCCCAGCAGAGATCCCATTGGGAGCCTCTTCATCACATTTTATCAATCAGGCAAGGATCTGTTCACTTGAATCACCAGATCCACGTGCACCTGACTAGAGGCATTTAGGATCTTAATCACTTCAGTGAAGACTGAACACCTTTGTTTTCTTCGATTCTGCCAACATTCTCTCCATGCTGGTGTGATGTGGGCAGCACAATAATCTTCTTTGTGACACCATATCAAGTATCTTCTGGGAATCCAGGTTCAGTTGCATCTATAACCTCACCTTTATCCATAGCATGCGTTAATCCTTCAAAAAAAATCTGTAAATCAGGTGAGCAGGTTTTCTCTTGCACAAAGAAAATATGCTGACTCTTCCTGATCGAATTGAATTATTCCATTTCCTAGTTATAACCTCATTAATTATCGATTCCATAATCTTCCCCACAATGGTCAATGAGCTCACTGGCCTTGAGTCCTCTTGGCTTCCCCACTCCACTCTTGAATAGAATAGCTCTTTGCTTCCTTTTCAGTCTGATTTCTGGGATTTGGGGAGTTTTAACAAAATTAATATGTGGCATCTCATTAGATGCTTGTTTTAAAATTCTAGGACCAAGTCCATTTGAACTCTGAATTTGGCCACTCCACAACTCCATCAGTTTGATGGTGAGTCCGGCTTTCCTAGAGATGGAAATTTAACAACATTTTTCCTCCAATTCAGCTCCTGATTATAGGCACTGTGCAGCTTGTGGATGACTTCCATTTGAGTACGTTTGCAAGTTGATTTTTAAGCAAATGAAACACGATGCAAGACAATACAAAATAGCCGTTCATAAGTATCAGAAAACATTTGTATGTTGAATCTTCAAAATTAATATTGATAAGCCCCTGTATGTGATCACATTCTTAAGTCAGACGTTCACAAGTTAAGCACTGCCTGCGCAGCTATTAATGGAATATTTTTGCATCATATGATAAAATAAAAAGATTTAATTCCATTTGCCATTCTTTTTATCTGAAATAGAACTCATTGTCTTTTGTGTAAATTTTAAAATTGCCACCAGATATGAACCGTTTGATTCATTACCATTATTGTACAGCTGTTGTGCCATTTCCCTTTCTTCGTATCAGTTGAAGTAAACAATCAGAGACACAGTATAGCTTTACCTCCTTCATTTTTATTCCAGGCCCTGGAGGGAGAGAGAATGATCACCCATGTGCACAGAGACATGAGTTCTCAAGCATCCAGATAAGGCAACATACATATTGATTGGGTGACCGTTACAATCAGCGAGTTTCAGTAGTAAAGATTAAGCCATCTGCTTTTATATAATGAATAACTGGCTTCAGATAATAAATACTTTTCATCTTGTTAAACTGACCTTAAATGCTTCTAATATAGTTAAATGGTTCTACATAATGAATATTTTTCCATCTGGTTAACCCATTACCCTTGCCTCCAGCACCCCACTATTAACTGCAAGTTCTTAGGTTCAGCTAAGCGCGACTCATTTGTTTCACAAAACTCAAAACATTACTCTTTCCCTACTTACTTATACCCAATGCACATTCTCACAGCAAGATGATGAAATGTTTGTCCATTAAGAACATGTAACATTGCAGTGCTCTGTGACAGCTGTTTGCCATCTTTAGGTTCTTGGTACTTTGTTGACATTATTCCTGTGCTGATAGTTAAACAAACTTCTCTCTTGAGTTTCATTTCTCTCCCGGGTGGTGAGCCTTAGCACTATGACCACTCTATTCATTTGGGCTGTCTAGTACCATATGAGCCTGGTGTTAAAATCTGTTCAAAAAAATCTTTTACCACAGGTCGCTCAGGGAATGGTCTGCTTGCAATGGTTTCTGAACACTGCAGGCTGAGGAGCTGATGTATCCTGTTAGATAGTTTGCTCAGCAGGTTGCCAGTTATTTTGTAGAATGGCTCATAGCCAGAACTTGGAAATAAATAGTACAATGTCACTTTGGTAACGCAGAAGGTGCTTCCCATCAAATTTTGTTTGTATGCCTGGGATCTTGTCTCTGCTCACTGCATTTGAAGCAGCTGTGGTGGGAAAGAGGCTATCTGTTCATCTCTTTCTGATATGCTCAGCTCTGGAAAGGGACGTGATGAGTGTTCAGTTTGTCTTGATGAGTTCTGTGCTGTAGAAATCCTGTTTAAAAGCTATTCCTGTGGATAACCATAAAAGATGGCTGGAGGATGATATCTTTATTGAAAGTCTCTCTTTGATTGGTCTGGAATATGATGGTCTTCCAGTGCAAAGAACTGTTGACAGTTGAGTGTTGCACGCTGGCCCACACCAAAATCTAGGCTTTTGTGCTGAAGGGTGCAATAAATTTGGAAGTTACAAATCACACAACACCAGGTTATAGTCCAACAGGTTTAATTGGAAGCACTAGCTTTAAGAGCAATGCTCCTTCATGAAGGACTGGCTCTCTAAAAGCTAGTGCTTCCAATTAAACCTGTTGGACTATAACCTGGTGTTTGTGTGATTTGTAACTTTGTACACCCCAGTCCAACACCGGCATCTCCAAATGAAGTTGGAACCGCTGTCATAGAACAAGAGTGGGGGGCTAGAATCCGTTATAAAATCTCCCTAACCATCTGCACAACAGTGAATTTTGAAATAAAATATGGATGTAGATTGCAAGTATAAATGTTGTACAAGTGTAATTATGCACGACATGCCCTGATTTGAAATAAACTGATCTGCATTGCGCTTTAGGGTCATAGTTATACAGTATGGAGTCAGACTCTTTGATTCAACTCGTCTTTGCCAACTAAGTTTCCCAAACGAAACAAGAACAAATAACAGTGCAGTATAGCAACAGGGCCTCTGGCCCTCCAAACCTGTGTCAACACATTTTGCCCTTCCATACTTAAACTGCCTTCACTTAGAGGACCCCTATGCTTCTATTCCCTTTCTGTTCATGTATTTGTGCAGGTAATTGTTGAATACTGCTATCTGGCAGCAGGTTCCAGGCACTCTCCATACTTTGTGTGAAAAACCCGCCTCTTTTTTACTGCACCCAACCCCCCTGTCCCCCAAACACACTGAACCTGTTGTACCCTAGTAATTCATCCATCCACCCTGGGGAGAGAACCTCATACTTTCCACTCTATAAGATTGTAAATGACATGGATAAACATCTATCAGTTGTTATGTCGTGGGGTAAACCCCTCTGCTAATTTAAATTAACCACACAGGAAAAAGTTCACCTGCCGTAATCTGTTAAAGTTTGAGAGGCAAAGAACTATCCCAGCGGTCACTATTGAAACTAAAAGTTAATGTTTTTTTTTCTTTAAGTCCAACAGAGAATAATATTAGAAACAACAACTATTTACAACTCCTTTCTCTTAAGCCTAACTTTTAGGTCCCACTCTACAATACTATATTGAATTTTTTTTAAAAGTCCAATTAAGATTTTAAAAAAAAAAGTCTCAACCAGTCAGCTTTGTCAAATCTGCTTCTGTAGATTTTTCTCTAGATTGACATGCTGCTGCATAAACTTATAGATAGGTACCTTTCAGAGAGCTGTTCTGCTGGCAGACTCTACTTGTCGGTGGCTTGGCAGTTCTACCCTAACTGTTCAAAGTGACAAGTTTTATACCCCAAAACATCAGATCATTTAATTAGTTTGATGTCATCAAAAAGTTTGAATTTTTGTTCCATAGCAATACAACTCCAGCTATTTGTTTTGACCAAGTGTTACATTTTTACCTTATTCACGACCCTTTGGGCTTTCAGTCACTCCTTGCTCGCTTTTCAACTCTCTTAAAGATATAGTACATGTTCATAACATAGGTTGCCCCATTACCTCCTGCGTTCCAGTAAAAACAAACCCAATCTATTTGATCTTTCTTCAAGGTAAAGTCCCCCTTATTAGGCTACATCCTGGTGACACTTTTCTGTTTCTCCCCAGAGCATTCTTATTCTTCTGGTAGTGTGACCAGAACTGTACATAATACTCAAGTGTGGCCTAACAAAAGTTCTATAAAGCTGCAGCATAACTTGCCTAAACTTGTACTCTGCCCCTGCCTGAGAAAGTGTATAAGATATGAGCAGGTAGGGAAAATGTTAAATTTAAGGTTGATGACAAATGCTCATCTAGCATGACTTTGACCAGGCAAGAACTTGCAGTGAACAATGAGGTGCTGGAGGCAATGGTAGTGGTATAACACGCTGAAGAATATCCATTGTGTAATGCGAGTTAACGAGGTGACGAATATCTATTGCATAATGCCAGATGACTTAATCTTGACTGTTGATTCTCGCTGATTGGGTGACTGTTACAATCAATATAGACGTTGCCTTATTTGGATGTTGTTCCCTGTTAGTGACTTTATAATTCCTTAAGAATCTGCTGTTTGAGAGAAGACGGAGAACTCCTGTCTTTGTGTATGTGGGCAATCGCTGTCTCTCCAGGGCTCGGAATAAAGATTAGAAGGTAGAGCCGTACAGTGTCTGAGCGTTTGCTTCAACTGACATGGAAATGGGCCAACATTGCAATGAAGGCGAGCATGTCTTCAGCCTTTTTTTAACTACCTTATCTACCTGCACTGCCACCTTCAGTGATCTGTGGGTCTACATATCCAGATCCTTTTGCATATCATAACCTAAGGGTTCTGACATTCACTGTATAATTTCCATTGTGCTTGATCTTCCAAACTGCATTAGCTTACATGTGTCCAGGTCAAACTCCAATCTGTCATTTTTCTGCCCATGCCTCCAGATGATCTATATCTTGCTGTATCTTATGACAGTCCTCCTCACTATTTGCAACTCCAGCCATATTTGTATCAACTGCAAGCTTACTAATTCAACTAGCTACGTTTTTCTCCAAACCAGTTTCTGTGGGCCATGAACAGCAGAGGTCCCAGCACTTGATCCTTTTGGAACACCACTAGCCATAGTCCTCCATTTATGAACCTCCTTTTAAGGTTATCCCTCTGCTTCGGTGGGGGAAAAAAAACTCCGCCTATCCTTAACACTCCTGTCCTGGCCACATCTTGGTAATTTTTTTCTGAACCCCCTCTAATTTAATAATAGCTTTCCTATAGCGACCAGAACCGTACACAGTAATCAAAAGTGGCCTTGCCAACATCCTGCATAACCTCAACATGACGTAGCAACTCCTATTCTCAGCGGTCTAAACAATGAAGACAAGTGTGCTAAATGCCGCCTTAACCAACCTGTCAACCTGTGATTCAACTTTCAAAGAACCAAGTACCTGAACTCCTTGGTCTCTGGTCAGCAACACGCCACATGGCCCTACCATTAACTGTGTAAGTCCTGTCCTTGTTTGTTTTACCAAAATACAATCCCTCACGTTTATCTGAAATAAACTCCACGTGGCACTCCTCGGTCCAGTAACCCAACTTATCAAGACTCCTTTGTCATCTTAGATAACTTATTATACAGTTAAATTTAAATTGTTACATAATGTACTTGCATGTCCATTAGCTCAGTTGGCTGGATGGCTTATATATGATGCAGAGACACTAATAGTATGTTTAAATTTCTACACTAGCTAAGGCTAACATGAAAGACTCCAGTTGTCAACCTCTCCCTTGCCCTGAAGTATGGTGACCCTTGGGTTAAACTACCGATAGTAGTGTGTCTCTTATGAGAGAGCTGCTGTATGGCAACTTTCCTTAATGTACATTTGCAAGTTTGACATAGCTGGTTTAGATTACAGTGTGGGTTTTCCAGTTTGCCTAGGCTAATGCACAAAGTGCGACTGAAATGAATATTATGGGTAAATTGGGGAGTGTGCACAACAGTAACTAACCCACGTCACATTCCAGAAGTTATTGGCAGGAGAAATGTGTCATTATTGCACATTGATTCAATTTTACTGAACTTACTGTGCTTATTAGATTTCATGTTTGAATTCCTAATTCAAAGATTATTGCGTTTGGAAATATGACAGTCAAACTATAAAACCTTCCATGCTGAACTAGATAAATATAGCCCAGTTTTTCTCAGTGAATGCTTGGTGTATTTTTTCCTGCATTGACAAGCATGATTGCTGGTGTGAGCCTAATGCATAGAATGGCACAACACAAACAAAACCATTCATACAAATTCCTTGAGCCATCTAATTAATTTTTTTTGCGCTCTTGCCCCATGTATTCTTTCCTCATGTAATCAAAAAAATTGCCTTGCACATCTCCTTTAAATCTTCCCCTTTAACCTTCAATATATCCTCCTATTATTGGACAAAGACTGGGAAAAAGACTGATTATTGATACTATCACTAGCTCTCAATTCTGTTCACATTTATCCTTCACTCTGTCAAAAATGATCCAAGTTTGTCCAACTTGTCCAATCCAGGCGCCATTCTGGGAAACCACATTAGCACCACCTCTAAATATTACACATCCTTTCTACTGTGTCAAGCCTATAACTGTACAGTACTCTACATGTGGCCTTCTCGGACAGCCAGAAAGAGTTGCCAGTGTTTTAAACTTAAATAACTCAATTGATGCAGGCAAGCATGCTGTATGCCACCTTTACTGCCTTATCCACTTGAGCTGCCACTTTCAAGGAGCTATGGGATTGCACCCCAATATCTCACTCTGTCAGTGCACCAAGGTTATTACCATTTACCATAGACTTCACAGTTGCATTTGAACTCCCAAAATGCACTGCCTAACACTTGGCTGGATTAATCTGTCATTTCTATACCCAGCTTTCCAATTGATCTGTATCCTGCTATATTATTTGACAACCTTCTCTATTATCCACAATTTCACCAACTTTTTGTCATCTGATAACTTAGTCAGACCACCAATATTTTCATGCAAATGAATGAGGTCCCAGCACTAATGTTTGTGGAACACCACTGGTAACAGACCTCTGCAACTATCTTTTGTGATCAAGCCAATTTTGTATCCAATTTACCAACTCCATGTTGATCCCATGTCATTAATCTTCTGGACCAGCCTACCATGAAGGATCCTGTCGAAGTTTGTGTGGGCAGCATCCACTACCCAACCCTTCAGAATTATCATCATCACTAATTTGAAAAACTGAATCAAATCTGTGACAAGGTCTCCCCTGTCCAAACCCATGCTGCTTAGCCCTAATAAGTCCATTCTTTTCTAAAATGAAGTAAATCTTGTCTCTAAGAATTTTCACCAGTAATTTCCTGGATTAACCTGTTGCCATTCCTAAATAAGTAATAACATGTGCTATTGTCCATCTCCTGGGACCTTGCCTATGGCTAGAGGATACAAATATCACCGTCAAGGCCTGGGCAATCTCCTCCTTGTTTCCCCTCAGTATCCTGGAGTAGACCCTATCACGCCCTAGGGACTTAGCTACCTTAATGTTTTGCAAGACACCTAACACTACCGCCACCTTAACACTGACATGCCCGAGAATGTCCCCTTCCTAATCTTGCTGTTATCCATGTCCTCTGTGATTCTTGATGTGAAGTATTCATTAAGGACGTCACCCATTTCTTCTGACTCCACTCATAAATTCCCTCCATTATTCTTGAGTTGATCTATCCTTTCCTTACCTACCCTTGCTCTTAGAAAATGTACACTTTTTAAAATGCCTGCGAATTCTTCTTATTAATATTTGCAAATTACATTTCATCACCTCTTTTAGCTCTCCTAATTCCTTGTTTGTTCTTTATGCTTCCTTCATATTCCTCAAGGACCTTGTCTGATTTCAGTTTCCCAGCACTAACTTATTTCCTTTTTTCTTATGGACTATATTTTCAACATCCCTTGCTATCAGGGCTGAAATTTGTCATCCTTAATTCTCTTCGAACATACTGATCCTGAGCACTGACCAAATGGCCTTTAAAAGGCTCTTACATGTTGGATGTGAATTTACTTTCAAAAAGCCACCCCCAATCTAATTTGCCAATTTGGTGCCCAAGACTTGTCATTAGCTATTCCCAGATTTTTACGCTTTTCTAGATGAAATAATTTTTACTGTTTGACAAGGATTAACTAAATGAGACCAGTAGCACCCTAATTTTTGGGATGGTATTGTGGTCAAGACATTTTCTGCAGCAGTGGATGCTTCTGTGTTGACCTAAAAGCTAGCAGAATGGCCTCTTTCTACACAGTAGTGATTCTTCTAGCTTTTAGGTGTAATGATTGCATAATGGATCTTATCTGGACTGAGATGGATGTGCTTGCTTCAGAAGGTGGTAGGTTAAAGTCACTGAGCATCTTTGGTACAAATTTCGTGACAATGGGATAGGTGGATTTGGTTCTGAGAATCTTCACAGTACAGATGTTAAAAGGTTTTTTGAGTGCCAACCAGTCTAACAAAACTACAGATGAGTGTCTGCATCTGGTTTGTCTTGTAACCAAGAAGCCTCTGGAACTTCAGTTAGTTGCCAGCATGTTTATATTTGAATTTTATAAGCAATAGCATTAGGTAAAGAGAGATCTTTTGTCCAACTTTTCTAGCAAACGATCATCAGTAAGGGGAGGTCATGCCTGACAAACTTGTTACCTCTTCAAAGAACTGTAACAAGTAGGTTAGATCAGGGGAACCTAGTGAATGTTATCACTAAATGTGAAAAGCATTTGATAAGATGCCTCACGGAGACTGCCAAGTAAGGTGAAGGCCCATGGTGTTGGAGATGAGCTACTGGCATGGATTGGGGATTGGCTGTCTGGCAGAAGGCGGAGAGTTGGGATAAAATGTTCTTTTTCAGAATGGCAGCCAATGACAAGTGGTGTCCTGCAGGGTTCAATGTTGGGGCCACAGCTGTTCGCTTTTTATGTTAATGATCTGGATGAAGGGACTGGGAGCATTTTCGTGAAGTTTGCCAATGATATGAAGTGAACAGGCAGGTAGTACTCAGAATGTGGGGAGGCTGTAGAAAGATTTAGACAATACAGGAGAGTGGTCCAGGAAATGGCTGATGAAATTCAACGTGAGCAGTTTGGAAAAAAGAATACAGGCATGGACTAGTTTCTTACCTGAGAAAATTCATAAAGCTGAAGTGCAAGGGGATCTGAGAGTGCTAGTCCAGGACTTACTAAAGGTTAACTTGCAGGTTGAGTCCGGGATTACGAAAGCGAATGTAATGTTGTCATTTATCTTGAGGGTTGGAATATAAAAGCAGCGATATGCTTCTGAGACTTCATAAAACTTTAGTTACGCCCCATTTAGAATACTGTGTCCAATTTTGCGCCTCAGGAAGGACATACTGGTACTGGTACTGGAGCGTGTCCAGCGAAGATTCACATGACCAAGCTGGTAGCTGCTTGTTCAGATACCACCTGTTTGGCTTGGTGCCAAATTTTGGCCGAGCACAAATCTTGTGAATTGCCCTGCTTTGTTCATCTATGTTAAACATCTGGTAGGAATGCTCATGTTTCTTGACATAATTTCTTACTGAAGGTCGTCAAATTTGAAACAGTGACAGATCACAGAAACTCCAAAGGTGAATAAACTTGGTTGCATTCACCTACATTTGCATGCTCTGTCTTGCAATTCATGTGAAGTTGTAAAGTAAAGCATGGAGGGTGTTCAAGAACTTAGAGCAGAGATAACTGAACTCAGTTATTGAAAGATTTACACACAAAAACTGACCCTTCAGTCCAACTTGTCAATGTTGACCAGATGACCTAAAATAATCTCTTCCCATTTGCCAGCATTTGGTCCATAAACTTCAAAACCGTTTCTATTTATATACCCATCCAGATGCCTTTTCAAGGCTGTAATTGTACCAGTCTCCCAACACTTCCTCTGACTGCTCATTCCACACATGGATCACCCTCTGCGTGAATAAGTTGCCCAATGGGCCCCTTTTAAATCTTGCCCCTCTCACCGTACATCTGTTGCCTTAGTTTTGAGCTCCCCCCCCCCCCCCCCCCCCCCCCAACCCCGGGGGAAAGACCTTGTCTATTTTCACTACACATGCCCTTCATAACTTTATATGGCTGTTAATGGTTGATCAGAGGGTTCTTGGGTGGCAAGACTGGGGGGTATTTTGAAAAGGGGGCTGGATGAGTCTAGTAGAAACTTTAAAAAATGTATGCATGTTAATTTTAGATTTGTTCAAATTCTGGATTGGGGCCAATGGAATTGAGTAAGCAAGTTGGTGAGAAAAATGGTGCAGTTTAAAATATTGGCAAATCTGTTTTGTGTGACCTGAGGTTCATTGGAGGAATCCTGAAGAGAACATACTACATTTGAGGATGAGGGGTACATTGTTCAGTTCTGGTCACCCTGCTATAAGAAGGATGTTAAATTGGAGAGGGATCAGAAAATGTTTCCCAGGACATCGCTGTGACTGGAGTGTTGAAGTTTTACTGAGAGGTTGGAGAGGCTAGGATACTTTTCTGCTGGAGTGGATGAGAAAGGGATGACTTTATAAATGTTTATAAGATCATGAGGGGCATAGTTAAGGTAAATAGGTCTCTCTCGGGTAGGGGAGTTCAAAACTAGGTGCCATTTTAAGCAAGAGGAGAAAGATTTACAAGGGACCCAAGGGACAATTTTTTCACACGCAGGGTGGTTAATATGTGGAATGAACTGCCAGAGGAGGAAGTGGTAGATACAGGTACCGTTGGAACATGTAGAAGAGATTTTGACAGGATCACGAATAGGAAGGGTTTAAAGGGATATGGGCCAAATGCAGGCCAGTGGGTTATCTTTAGTTTGGGAAACTTGGTCGAGATGGATGAGTTGAAACGAAATGTCTGCTTCCATGCTGTATGACTCTGGCTCTATTGCTATACAAATTGAGATCAGTGGAGACTGATGTTCGCAGTGAATGTTGCTCATATCTGATGGATGGGATGAAGGGCAGAAAACTCAGTTCACTTGAGGTTAATGTCTGGTAGTGATGGGTCAAAAGAAACAAAGCACTGCAAAATAGACGAAGGAAAGGTACCAAAAATGGAATCTCAAATATATTTTATTTGTGTTTTAAAAATACTGTTATTTCAGACGTCTCAAGCTATTATTTGAAATATTAGTGAGCAGTTAATTTTAAAAGCCATATGCTCGAAATATGGTTGCAATTCCCTGGCATTTCAGCAAAGTTTATTTGCATGTAGCCACTACACAAGCTCATTTGTTAGCTGCTTTTCCCAAGGTTTTGCACACTAGATGCAGTTCGCGTGCACCAACTTCTGCAAACTATTAAACTTTCTAAAGCTTGACGTCACAAGTGCCCGAGATTGAGTCAAAAGTCACCCTGAGCAAAGAAAATGCATCCCTTTTATTCAGGTCAGTTGGCCATGCTTACAGATGCTCTGGCCACTCCCCTACAATCACATGCCACTGAAGGCAGCCCCCACTTACTCTGTCAAGTTACCCCAGCTACAACGGCAGGATGAGCTCATCCTCAGATGATGCAAATGCTAATGCCGAATCCTGGGGAATCGTTATGCAAACTATATTTTCTGAATGGAAGCGATTGAACAATAGTTTAACTTGACATTAGAAAGGGGGAGTAGTAGCAAATGACTCTGTTGGGGTGTGGGTGATTTGCCATTCTTTCATGATTGTTGTCCTCGCCCAAAAATGGTGCAGTTAACCCTTTAGTATTACATTAATGGCCCGAGAGAGATTCCCATTTAATCTTTGATCATTACACATGACACATACAGTTTCCTGAATGTCAATGTGGAGCATCACAATTGCAGGATTTTGTAGCGTAAAGTTTGGCAGATATTCTTGAGATTGGAGATTACTGGGTTGGGTTTGAGAGGAATATTTCTTTGCTTGTGTAGCTTACCTGTGTTTTATATTTTACCACCTTTTTGGGGTGGGGGAGTGGGAAAGAAATACCCAGCTTCCACTTATTCCACTTGGCACAAGGACACGATCTCTACAGCTGACACAAGTGTCTTGTTAATGACTGGCACAAACTTAGTCAGAGCTTGATCACTTTTGCAAGTCGTTAAGAGACTGATTAACTTTCTGGGCGAGTTTCAGTACCAGTGCAACTGCCTATACAGGCAGTCAGTGCTTGGATGTCTGATAATTTGTCAATGTACGTTTTGTACAGCAGGGTTCAAGACCACAAACAATTTGGTTGATTACAGGAAATTCTTGAACTGTTCTACTTGGACATGAAAACTTTTCATACAAGCCTGCAGTTAAATTGCAAAGGAGTATAATCCCCTCAGTGTCTGAATTACAGAGAAGCATTGTTTCTTCAAAATGATTGGGTGTGTCTGTATTCTAGTTTGACAGAATTTATGCACTTCAGAGATGAACATAAACTGGCATGGTCACCACTTATTGACAGTCTCTCATTATTGTTGAACTTAGGTGGCTTGTAAAGTGCTTTTGGAGGACAGGTAAGAGTCTTCCGTGCTGCTGTGGGTCTGGAGTCAGCTGTAGGCCAGATTGAATTAGAAAGGCAGATGTCCTACTCTGAAGGAAGGTAGTGAAACACATGACTTTTTTCATGACAGTTGGTGGTTTCATGTTTTTGTGAATTAGCATTTTATTGCAGATTTATTAATTGAATTGTATTTAAATTGCCTCAGCTCTTGTGGTGGAAATACATGTCTCTTGAACATAAGCCTGGGCCTTTGGATTCCTATCCAATAAGCTAACCACAGCATTGCCCTATGCATAAATATATCCCAAGTCTGTGGTTCAGTTGTGGTTTTAAAGAATTTTACTCTTGGATTTTGATGCTCAGATCCCCAGAGTCTCCCATTATTTTCAGATTTAGCATGAATAGTCAAGGCCAATTGTTGAACAAATGACCTAGATTGAAAGGGACTAAAGTGAATATGCAATAATTTGGGGGAAAAAGTTCTGGGTGAAAGAATTTTCTAAATCGAAAGTTTGATCAGACAATAGAAATTCTCCGATAGGGTTCCCTGCCTTGAGTCTGCATAGAATAAGTGAAGAAGTACTTCCATTCCTGTAGGTCCAGTTGAATTGGATGAAAGTTGAGAAAATATCCAGCTAATGGAAAGACAGGAAAGATAGATAAATGATTGAAATTCAGAAGAAGTCACCTTTTGACATGAGCACTATTCCCTGTCCAAAACGGTAAAACCATAAGATATAGGAGTAGAATCAGGCCACTTGGCCTATCGTGTCGTCTTTGCCATTCAATTGTGGCTGCTCTACCCTAATCTCCTACCTTCTTCGTGTTACCTTTGTTAGCCTTCCTTATGTCTACTTCTGTCTGAAATGCAATGACTTGGCCTCCACAGACATCTGTGGCAATGAGTTTCAAGATTAACTACCCTTTGGCTGAAGAAATTCCTCCTCATCTCATTTCTTAATGGATTGCCCTTCATTCTGAGGCTGTGTCTTGAGTCCTAACTGCGCTATTCATGGATATACCTTCTCCCTAATCTATCTAGATCTCTGTTTTCTGTACATTTCAGAGAGATCCCACCTAGATCCTTTGAGTACAAACCAAGGGTCCTCAACTGTGGCTCATATGACCAACCCTTTGTTCCTGGGATCATTCTTGGGTACCTCCTCTGGACCCACTCCAAGACCACTACATCCATCCAGTATGTAGCAGTATGTAGCCCAAAACTGCTCTCAATATTCCAAATGTGATCTGACCAAGTTGTTAGGCAGCCTAATCGGTACGTCCCTGCTCTTTGAACAGTCTTGAAATGACTTTGCCTTCCTGATTGCTAACTGAAACTTCATGTTAATCTTGAGAGAACCCTGAACTAAGACACCTCAGTAACTGCAAGTATTCTACTGTGTGTTTCAGTTTTTCACTTGGAAAAGTTTATTCCTTAATTTCAGTGATAGTTAGTTTGTTTTCTCACTTAAAGATAACCTGATGTTTACAATTGTGTTATTTCCATTTTTCCAGGCATGCAGTTTGCATGGGGGTTGTGATGAACTTGAGGTTTAAAAAAATTTGCATTAAACATGACTGTAAACAAGGAATGCACGATAGGTTTGGGTGCCCAAAAGAGAGAAGTGTTGGGTTTTGCGGGTTTAATATCTATTCTTTGCATTCAAATCCTTCTGTGCCTTTTCCAAAATTGCTTCAGTTCTAATTGCTTGAAGGTTAGACAATGTTTGCTTTAATAGTTCATAAAGAGTTTTAAACTGAGAGCATGAATCTGGTGTATGAGCAGGTTGGATTGTACTCTGCATGGCACCTTCTCAGTGTCATTCAAATGAATGCAATATACTGAAAATTTAACATACAAACATAGGAGCTATTATCACTTAAAAATTTGTGGGTTTGCAGTGTTTTGTTCAGCTTTAAGAATGTATATGTTAATTGAAGTGTAGTGTGTAATTGACATCCATGAATTCTTAAAGATACTTCCATGTTTTGACTAAGGGGCCCGATGGCTTTGCTGACATGTTAAACTCTGTTCTAATTGCACTTAATGCCATGTACCATTATTTCATCCAGTTCAGTTGTTAAAATATGTTTCTGCAGAAAGTTGCTGATGTAGTGTTGCGGATGGCAACTAATTGCTGTAAAATTCTGTATTTGAGCATTGTTTTTATTTCAGATTTCCAGTATCCACAAATATTTTATTTTGTGTCTGAGATTCTGAGAAATGGCACTACAGTCCCATCAATTTATCACCTTTCAGCGACTTCATGCCTTTTATTACTTTTTCTATTATACTAGTTAGGCAACATTTGCACAATACAAAGTATCACTGAACAGAGAAATTCTTGTTCATAGCCTTTGGAGATGGGACTGAAACCTATTTCATTGCCATTGCTTGGAGGCAGTGTTGGAATCAGGAATTTTAAAGATCCCTCATTAAATATTCTTGAACTGAATTTTCATATCAGCAACACACTGCATCAATGTATTTTAAAAATTGCTCCTGATGAAATAATTGCCAGAGATTAAGCAAGAACATTCTGATATAACTAAGTACTGGTTAGGCAGGAATGTAGTCACGGCCTTTTGAGACTATAATATTCTGAGAAATGCAAAGATATAAGTTATGTATCACAGTTCAACTTGGAATGTTTTTCTAATCTATTTATGGCAATGCGGGTGTAAACTGCAAATGTTTCTAAAGCAGCATTACTCCAAGCACCAAGATTCTTGCATTAGGTTATATTTGCAAATGTTAATTTATCTGAATAAACTGGGGTTATTAGGACTATAACTGCAGTTTTGGCACCATATAAAATTAGACCAGCGTAAAGTTTCATGTGTTGGACCTCAATATGGAACAACAAACTAATCCAGTATGGATTTATTTAGGGAAGTTCATGTTTGACCACTTTTTGAGAAAGGAATTAGGAGTGTTGATGCAGTAATTGATTTGGTGTGGTCTGCATGGACTTGAGTCAGGGCTTTGATAGGGTTCTTTTGTCAAGAAGGTAAGAATCCATCATCCAAGATAAACTGGTGTGCTGGATCCAAAGGTTGGCAGTGAGGAAAGAAACGGGTGGTGATGGTCGGTGTTCCTGTAACTGAAAGTTTGCTTCCATTGGGGTTCCACAAGGCTTGGTATTGGGGCTCTTGCTGATTATGGTGTCTGTTCATGATTTGGATTTAAATGTAGAACAAATGCTCGAAGCTTTGGGGATGATGCAAAAATTATTAATATGGAAAATGATGAGCAAGATGGCTGTAAACTGCAGATGTCAGAATCTCAGCTGTTACATCACAGGAGGAGGCTATTGGGTACATCATATCTGCACCAGTTCTATTTCCTACTGACCATCTGCTAATGTCTCCACATATTCCTACGCACCAGTTCTCTCCAAATAATCATCTCGTGCCCTTTTGAATGTCTCAAGAACATATCAACAGATGGGCCAAATAGATCATATGCCAAATGGAATTCGACTAGGAAAAGTGAAGGAGAGTTTGGAGAGAGCTAACAAGTCTGAATGTTAGGACTCTGACAAGTACTGAGGATCAGAGGGACCTTGGTATGCCCATAGATCACTGGAAAGTAGTAGGTCAGATGAATTGTGGTTAAGAAAACAAATGTGATACTTGCCTTTATTATCCAAAACACCAATCCACTAGCAGGGAGGTAATGCTGATACTGTTTTTAAAAAGCTAGTTACTCCACAACTGGAATACTGGGTGCAGTTCGGCTCACCATGTAAGGAGGAGGTGGTTGCACTTAGGTTGGAGTAGAGACTTACCAGGATGCTACCCAGGCTGGAGGGTCTGGTCTATGAGGAATGATTTGGGTTGGCTGGGATTGTTTTCCTTGAAACCAAGGAAGTTTGACAGGGGACATGATAGAGATATATATGATTGTGGTGTGGATAGGGTGGCTCTTTATTCATAATTTGAGGGATCAAAAACCAGGTGGCATATATTCAAGGTAAGGAGTAAAGTCTCCGAGGGATTGTGGAGTGCTTTTTTTAAAGAAGTTGGTGCGTTCCTGACTCCTAAGACCCCTATGTTAAAACGTGGATGTGTGAGAAATTTTCATAACCATTGAAGCAGTAGTTTGATATTCACCTGTTTTGCCGTAGCCTCCTGGGGTATGGACCAAAAGCAGGAGAATGAGAAGTGTAGTCAGATCCTCGACCAGTGTAGACCAAGTGGTTTCCTTGTTGTAAATGTCTGAATCTATTTATTTGATCTCTGTGCCAGTAATGAGATTGCTTTTGCCATCCCCGTTAAACTTGGATTGTAGATCACATGCAGGAATTCCATATTCTTATAGGGGCAATGAATATAGACATTGACGTGAATAGAGATGAGCAAAAAAAAATTGTCCTCCAATTCATGGTGATTCTGCTGATATTAAACCACACTTTGGATCATCAACAGTCTGTGTCAAAGTTGGTAGAACAAGTTCAGCTTAATCAGTTCTTACTTTAAAAAATATTTTAATTGCAAAAAATGTTCTTTACCAAAATTAAATAATTAAAAGATAAGAAAATATAACACAAACAGCTATAAACAACAAACCAACTACAGTACTATTCTACAAAAGAACTTACAGCTACACTCATTACACATCAATAAATAAGTAAATAACACTGCTTAGCATAATAAAACCTCCTATCTCAACATTTGAGAGCATCAATTATTAAACCCACGTTTGCTCAAAATTCTTCCTGTCAGGACATTAGGCATATTAAACCAAGCCACCATGGCTAAACAAAAGCCCTAATTAAAATGGTGGTCAGATCTACTTCCAAATAATACAAAAAGGGGTGCCATGTCTTAGAAATATTGTCCATTTTCTGGTGCACCATGTTATAAGAAAGTCCAAAGGAATGTGTTCCATAATTAACTTAGGTCATCCCAACAGACCCAGGAGGTTCTCAGACACCCAGCACATCAGAATGTTCTTCCCTTGCACAAAAAGTGAGGATGCTAAAAAGCTTTTACATGTACATCTCAGGGAGATAAATTTGGTGAACCCAGGAAAAGAGAAACTGGGTCCACCTTTACTTTGGTCCCCAAGACACTATCTATTATTGCTTCCACGGTGCTCCAGTGCATATGGAGCCTGTGGCAGGACCACAAATAATGAATGAGGATACCTTTTTTTTTAAATATTTGGGGCACATTGAAGATGCACCCTAGTTACATTTTGCAATATGATCTGGGGACAGATGAGCCCTATGAAGAATCTTTAACGCATAGCGTGAGTCCTATTTCATATCAAAATCTTCCTCTCATTCTCACAAACGTCCTCCCAGGTTTCTGGAGTGATATCCACCCCTACACACACTCCCAGGCCTCCCCGTAGTCGCTCGATGTTGCTCGATCTCACCTGAGGCACGCGCGCACACGCGCACCCCCTGTCACCACACAAATGATAGAGAGTACTCACTGAAAAAGTGCTCTTAGCCTGAAGCACCCTGTTTTCCATATCGGATCTATAACAGTCAGAAGCATGGTCTCTCTTTTGGATAAAATCTCTGATCTGAAAAAAAAAGGAAGAGGTCCCTACTCGATAATCTATACTAATGAGTTTTTGATCAAATGACGTCAGCATTTTTTCTTCAAACAGGTCACCCAAACAAGTGGCTCCCCTATCTGCCAAGAACTTAAACCCAGGATCCATTGTCTCTGGCCGGAAACCTGGTATACCAACTATGGGATGTTTTAGACATATTGCCCTCCACACTTTGCCACAATTCAATAGTTATTAATACTATCAATGTTCTGCAACTACCCTCATTTTGTCCAGAAACACAGGTTAATAAGAAGACACTGCCCAGGAGGCCTCAATGTCCAACTTTATCGACAGAGTCTTCACAGGACCAGTCGCATTTAAAGGATAGAAGGCAGCTCAATTGATATCTTCTCACATCCGGGAGATCCACTCTTCCCAATCCTGGGGCATTTGCAATTTTGTAAGCTTGATAAGGGGCCTCTTCTCGCGCCAAAGAAAAGAACTAAACCAACCATTTAATTTCCAAAATGTTTTTTTAGGAAAAAGCAAGGGAAGCATCTGCAGAGGGTATAACAATCGAGGAAGAACATTAATTTTAATAACAGCAACTCGACCTAGCCATGGTCTTGGAAGGGCCCCCAGTCTTTGGTCTTGTTTAATCTTGTCAAACAAACCATATGAGGCTTGAATAACTGATCAAAACTAGGGGTAACAGACGCTCAGATAAAGAGAGCCTCCTTGTGTCCACTTAAAGGGGAACCCACCTTCAACATCCAGTTTTCCCCAAAGACACCCCATAGGCATAGCCTCTGATTTTGAAAAATTGTTTTGTAACCTGAGAAAAAGCCAAATGAGTTGATACATTGTATCAAATAGGTCACAGAAACTGCCAGGTTTGAAAGAAAATTGAGAATATCATCTGCATATAACGTTATCTTATGCACCTTGGGGTGGCTATATTAGGGTCCCCATGATCTCAAGGAAAGGAAGGAGCAATTATTTGTGGAATCAGGACATTCCAAAGCTCTACACAGTGGAAATATTACAAAATTGCCTATTTCACAAATAGGATATTGTGGCAGCCAGACTGTGATAGCAAGGTTCCATAAATGACAGTATAAATTATAATTTAAACTCTCTTGATGAATTGGTTGAGGGATAAATATTAACCTATTTAAAAGGCAAATTATCCTGCTCTTGAAGTAGTGCATGGGATTTTTTGTGATCTGAATGAATAATTCCACCTCTCATTTAAAGATGTCGCATCCTATTGCACTGTAGTGTTTGCTGATGTTTTGTATTTTAAGTTCAACTTTAGATGGAGCTATTGCTGGAGCTAAGGATAAATGTATGTTTGTAAATGTTTGAGGAAATTTGGGAGCGCATGCCCCACACTTGGCTTGCTTTGTTTTCGGCTACATACGTGGTTCGCACCTTGGTTAATATGTATCTGGATGTAGATGCACAGTAGTTCCCAGTGCCCAACTGCAATAATGTGTTAACTTTGTCTGGAATTTACCCCAAATCTGTCTCTCACATTGAAGGTCCTATGGTGTAAGGATGGAAATGCAAATTATTTATGGGATCTACCTTTGTTCTCTTTGGCACAATAGTGTTGCTAACCATTTGAAATGTGGTGAATAGTATTCTCATTGCTGTAATGAGAACTCAAAACTGGAAATCCATTCTGTAAAATAGTTGGTTACTTGACTGGGATTACTATGTCACTTCTTTATCCTGTAAACACAACATGGTTCAGATATACTTGATGTCTAGTAAAAATGAGAGTTCTGTTTGGACTAAAAATGGATGAGAATCCAGTATGCTTTAGTAATCTATTCCAGCATTGCTTGTAAATCATTTATCAGACAGCTCCTGTTTTAGCATTGAATTAATTAAATAATTTTCAGAATGTATCTGGCATCTGTGACATGGGTAGTTTCAACAATCTTGACTTGTGTGTTTTTGTAAATAGGAGTCCATAACAAAATGAAGTCTCCCACGATTTCATTTCGAATAGTTTTCAGGGCATTATCTTACTGCTGCATTTATTACTGGGAATATATCTAATACAATACAAACGTTCCACTCGAAAACAACATTGCTATACTTCTGTTTTCTATCTTGTCTGTAGTGCTGCCCAACTGTGTTGACCAGGAAATTAAGTTGATCTATTATGACATTTTGCTTCTGAAATAATTCAAAACTAATAAGCAAAGGTGAAGTTAGACAAATCCCAAACAGAGCACATTAGCTAAACTGCAGAATTGTGCATTTGATTAATTTAATTCATCTTGAAAAGGTTTTAATCAATAACAATGTCTTGTTCTGAGCAGCAGGTCACCAGCTTGCAAATGCTCATCTCCATTCTAGTAGATACTTTTAAGCTTCTGTGATATATATTGGCTTATGTTTTTGATATCAGGCTCTAAATTATACAATTTTTGAAAATTTCAAATTGGTTCCAGACTTAATTAAAAACCAAATACACAAAGTTTTATTTGTTTTTATTGGCTTAAATCTAGGCTGCTGGTTCTGGCATTTTCTATGTAGTCATGTGACATGATTCCTCCAATTTTGGAGGAACCCTTCAACATACTCTGATAAATGTTCTAGTTCCTAAATTAAAGTATGTAATGTTAAAGTTTTATTGAAGGAAAACTGAAAATGATGGAATCACTCAAGTCAGACAGCATCTATGGAGAGAGAAATCTTGAGTATTTCAGGTTCTGATGAAGTAGTATTGGATTTCAAATTCTTGTGCTAAAATTAATGGCACCAGTACTGCTTCATATACTCTCACCTGGAACTGGACAAAACTGTCTCAATTTCTTTGTCACACCTCTTTTAATGATGCTACCTTCCATAATGGTGCTTTCAATGTCTTTTCCCTCAGCCAGGGACCTCAACCTGCTCCCCTGTTCTGAAAAGCCAACGTAGGAATGAAGTCCGCAATAATGTGTCTCCCTCTACTTGCACTTCTGCTTTTCCTGCTTGTCTTCCCTCCTAAAATTGCAATAGGATTTCCCTTGTCTTCACTTTCTGCCTCACCAGCCCTCTTGTTCAAAAGATTGTCTTTTGTCAATTTCCTTCATGATGTCACCGAGCACATTTACTTCAGCTTTCTGAAGAGACAATGTCTTCCATGACAGTCAATCCAATCATATCATATTCCCTGAATCACCCCATCCTATCACGGGAAGTGCAGCATTTGCCTTTGACTGTGTTTCCCTCCTCCCTGTCCAAGGTCTCAAACTATCCATTTAGGTGAAGCTATGATTTAATTGTATTACTGAGTCCAGTCTACTGTATACAAATGGAGTTAACATGGTTTCCCTCTATGCAGTCATCTTGAATTTGAAATGTTAACCTGTTTTTCTCTCTCCATTGACGTTACCAGACCTGACAAGTTTCACCAGTATTCAGCTGTTACTTCTCATCTCCTGTGCATTATAGAGACCAAATGCAGACTGAGTGACCACTTTTCAGAACTCCAGTGCTTAATTACAAGAATGACCTCAACCTTCTAATTGCTTGTCATTTTAAGACACTATCTTGTTACTATGTCTACATTTTCTGTAGTCTGCAACATCTGAGTGAAGTCCAGGCAAGCTGAGGAAGATCATTACATTTTCCATTTGGCTGCATTTGTAATCCATGCAACTGCAGAGGACACAGTTGTGAGTGATGCAGTAACAAGATATCTGCATCAAGAAACAGGAGCAATAAATTCTGTGTTTATCAAGCGTTTTAAATTGATTAGAAGTAAGTCAAATGCTCGACAGGAGAACCTTGTGCAGAATGGAGCTGTAAGTGCAGTGAAGGATTCCTTTGTGTCATTGGCATCATGCATGTGTATTTGGGAGGGGTTTGTGCTGGTGTCTGATTCTAGGCACACGAAGATATCAACACCAGTATGGTGGCAGGAGGTACTCCGTTTCTGTTTTCAAACTTGGCCGCTTTCGGGATTCAGCATTGAGTTGAACAGCATCAGGCCTTGTACCTGGTCTCCCATTTTGTCCCTTCATCACCATGACTCTGACAGCACCTGGTTTTCTTAGGTCAGCTCTGTGACAAGAAAACTATATTTTGCTGTTAACATCTGCTCTAGACAGATCTCTCTTCACTACAACCATTACTGTACTCAATTACTTTGGACCCATCTCTTTCTGCCCATTCTCGCTTTATTTGGCTTGTGTACTATGATGTACTCTGAAGGTGAGTCACTGGATTTGCGTTGTGAACTCTGTTCCTCTTTATGGATGTTGCCAGACCCATTTCATTGATTCTATTATTAAGCAATTCAGATCATGGTCTCCTAAAAATGTCACATTCTGATTCACTTAGATTCCTAAAACATCCAAATAATTAGGGATGAAGGATAAGATTTTAAAAATTCAGATATGGATGTTGTTGACAAAGCTGACATCCTCTGTTGATGATTATCAAAGTGGAATACCAACTGCTTTTGATTATTACAGTTGTCAGTGGTAATGTTGCTACCTATGAACCAGGAGACCTTGAATGAAGTCCCATTTTCTCCAGAGTTGTGGTATAACATGTTTGAACAGATTGCTTAGGAAATCTTTGTTCTGATCAGATAATTTCAACACCTTTTTGTGCTAATGGTTTAAGTGGGTTTCGAATGAATCGAAGTCTATGTCTTGTTCTTTAACTGAAAGTGGTACACAGCAACTCATTGTGGCAAACTGCTCTCGGTGATGTCAACCTACTTTGAATTCTGAATGTATTTATGTTGTACCACTTGGAATGTAGCAGCTGTTGTCTGGAATCAGTAAAGGATTCTTGGATTATAAAGTTAAAAATCTCAAACATCAGGTTTTTTTTAGTTATTTTTAGATTTTAGATTCCCTACAGTGTGGAAATAGGCCCTTCGCCCCAACAAGTCCTCACCGACCCTCTGAAGGGTAATCCTCCTAGTCCCATTTCCCTCTGGCTAATCCACCTAACACTATGGACAATTTAGCATGACCAATTCACCTGACCTGCATGTGTTTGGACTAGTGGAAGGAAACCCACGGAGACACAGGGAGAATGTCTAATCTGCACACAGTCACTCAAGGCTGGAATCGAACCTGGGACCCTGGTGCTGTGAGGCAGCAGTGCTAACCACTGAGCTACCATGTTTACTTGGAAGCACTAACTTTCAAAGCGCTGCTGCTGCTTCAGATGATTGTGGAGCAGGATCATAAGACACAGAATTTCCAGAAAAAGATGAGTGTCTTGCAACTGAAATGATTTGTTGAACAAACCTAGATTGCTGTTAAATCTTTTTGGTTCTTTAATATGTAAATTCCAGAATTACTTTTAAGTCAATTTCTGAAGTGGTATTTACAAAATATTACATGCATTGACTGCCTATAGATTATGTATTTTTTGAACAGAATAGAATGTATCTGCAAATATAAATTTATCCCATAAATTTCTGTGCGTGCATGTGCAGGAGAGAGAGAGAGAGAGAGAGAATATGTGATGAGAGTTCATGTGAGAGTGAGTGCTTGTGTGTGTACAAGTTTGGGAAAGTATGAGTGGGTGTGATGGGGTATAAACCTGTGAGAGGGTGTATGTGTGTGTAAGTGTGGAGGATGTATGTGTGCATGTATGAGAGAGAACTTGTGTGTAATGGGGGGCTGCATGTGTGTGAGTTTGTTCACCCCAGTCCAACACTGACTCCTCCAAATCTTGGATTGTAAGATTAATTTCACCCTTAAAAAATAGGAACAGTTCATCTGAAGATGACTATCAGCCAAGTCTGACTTCACTGGGTATTAAAACAACGGTATATTTTGTCCAGTAACAGCAGTGTCTGTCTGTGTTTGGAAACAATTGATTGATTCCAGAAGTTAATTTCTGCTGTGAAACATCTCCCCACTAGTAGAGCATAAGTTGTAAACCATGCTCCTGCCTGGAGTACTGAATACTGAATTAATAATTGTGTTAAAGTTGGCTTTTAACTTGGTTAATTCTCCAAGTACTTTTGGATCTCTGACAAAGAATTTCATACTTGTATAGTACTTCTTAACATTCCAATGTATTTTATTAAAAAAATGTGAAGTCAATTTGTCCGCTGCAAACTCCCAACAGTTTCTCGCAGTAATAGGAATTGAGATAAACCGTTTTAATGAAAGCTGGTAAAGAATAATTATTGTAACAACAGGACACTGGGAGAATTCCCCACTCTTGGAATGATGCCATGGAATTTTTGCATCCAACTAAGATGGCAAATGGGACCTCTGAAGTCCCGGTCTGCTATCAAATATCTCAATTAAAAATGCATACATATGGATGATATTGCAACTCAGTTATCTTAGTTGATTAAAGAGCCAATTTGGAAAAGAAATTACCATGCTTATGCCTTGCATCAATATCCATAAGCATAAAAGGGGTAGCCATAGGTACCCACATGGGGCCCCAGCTACGCCTGCCTCTGTTTACGTGAAACTGTCCATCTTCCGCAGTTACACCGCCACCATTCTCCACCTTTTCCTCTGCGACATCGATGACTGTATCGTGCTCCCACAAGGAGGTTGAACAGTAAATCAACTTCACCAACACATTGCACCCTGACCTCAAATTCACCTGGACCATCTTGAACAGCTCCTCTTCCCTTCCTGGATCTCTCCAGCTCCATCAATGGAGACCAACTCAGCGCAGACATCTTCTGCAAACCCACTGACTTCCACAACCAGCTGGACTACACCTCATCACACCCTGCCTTCTGTAAAAACATTATTCCTCATTCCCAATTCCTCCACCTCTGCTACATCTACTCCCAGGTGGACCAGTTCCACCACAGAACACCAGAGGGCTGCCTCCTACAAACACATCAATTTCCCCTCCCACGGAGTCGATGATGCCCTCCAGCACATCTCATCCACTTCCCACACCTCTGCCCTCGAACCCCACCCCTCCAACAGCAACAAGGACAGAAATCAATCTCTCCCCACCCCCCCCACCCCCCCACCAACCACTCTTCTCACCTTCCACCCCACCAACCTTCGTGTACTGTCCATCATCCTCTGCCATCTCCACCACCTACAAACTGACACTAGGGATTTATTTCCCTCCCCACCCCATCTGCATTCTGAAGACCATTCCATCCGCGACTCTCTTGTCAGGTCCATACCTCCACTAACCCACCCTCTCCTCTGGGCACCTTCCCCGCCACCACAGTAATTGTAAAATCTGTGGCCAACCTCGTTCTTCTTCTTCCTCCTCCTCCCCACCCCCCCCCCCCCCAAACCCTATCTGAGGCCCTAAAGGAGCCTTCCACATCGATCAGAGTTTTGCCTGCACTTCCACATGTCATTTACTGTATCCGTTGCTCCTGTTGTAGTCTCCTTGACATTGAGGAGATAGGATGCCTACTGGCAGAATGCTTCAGAGAACATCTCCAGGATACCTACACCAACCAACCCCACCACCTCCTGGCTGAATACTTCAACTCCGCCAAGGACATGCAGGTCCTGGGCATCCTCCATCGCCACGCCTTAACCACCCGATGCTTGGATGGAGAATGCCTCATCTTCTGTGTTTTTCCAGCACCACACACTCCACTCTGACCTCTAGCATCAGCAATCCTCACTTTCTTCATAACATTCTGTTTTGTGTTAAATCTTGAAGCAAGATGTCTATGAACTCCAACTTGCACACAACACATTGTACATAACTTGTTTGATACTTGTGCTACACTTCCTTTCCGGCAGAAGGACCCCCAATTAACTTATTTCTATTCTGCAACACTCGCCCTAAATCTCCAAGTAAATAGGAAAATATATTGCAGCTGTCAGTGATATCCTAATTGGAAAAGTAAGATTTTTAAGACTTTTAGAAGCTAATACACAAGATCATGATTCTGTTAATAGGTTGAAGCTTAGGTTCCGCGATTTTAAGTTAATAATTGAATTTAGTTTGTTTAGTTGAGTGTAATTCTGAGCTTTCTTTGTTGTTTTATTACTTGGAGGTTGGAAAGACACGACTTTTTGAACATGCAATGGATATAGCAGAATAGAGCTGAGAAGATGGTCCTGTCAGACTTAAGGCTGTGAGAATACTACATTCATTTGATGAAATCGTCTGAGCTAACACTTTTTTTTATCAGATTTGTGGTGTGCGCATCATGTTGAAGAAAGTACCTGATCATTTTGTTTCTGTAGTTTGACTTGGTTGTTTGTAACGTGATAATTGAATGTCAGCATTCCTCACTCTTTTAGGATTTTATATGCAGTTGTAATGTCTTAACCTCTGGGCCAGAGCATTGAGATTTGTGTCAGACCTTCTCCAGAGCTGTCATTATTATTCATTAATCTGTTTGGTTATGTAATTTTTTTCGTCACCCTACTGGCTTCTCTTTGAACTAATGAGCAATTATAATTCAGTTGCATGATATCAAAAAAATTAAATTTTCTTTCTCCCCGACAATTAAAATGGCATTTAATGTAGAAGTTGAAAGAATTATTTTCTTGTATATGTGCAATTTTAAAGCATAAACTTCCGTCTCCCAAACTCCTTGTGGAGAAAAATGAACTGTTTGTATCCTAGATTTTATGGATGGATTTGAAATATTTTGTGCAAGCTTTGCAGACCTCCAGCTGTGATATTATGATCATGACTGTAGAAATCAGACCGGCATTGGTATGTTCAATAATGATGATTTTGTATTACGTATTGTTTGTTGTGACTGCTGTTCCATAATGTACTTGTGAAAGGCAGTCACTATTAGAATGTAGTGAACATAGCAACCAATTTGTGCCCAGGAAGATCTAACAGAGCAATTAAATAAATGATCAGGTCTCCTGTTGTGCTGTTTAGTTTATTAATCTATTTTTCTCATTAGTCTGTTCAGTGATGTTATTGCCTCTGGAGCAGGTGGGACTTGGACCTGGGCCTCCTGGACCAGGGCTAGGGCTTCTGCCACTGTGCCACAAGAGGGCTCCTTGTTTTTGTTGTTTGGATGAGAGATAATTAGACACTCCTTGATGATTTAATTGACGTTGAGGGAATCACTTACATCTGTCACTGCAGCACTCGGGACCATTTGGAATATTGGCTTAGATTATATGCGGTAGACTCTGGAGTAGAGTTTTATACCAAAACCTATGTATCAGAGGTGATCACATGATCGTTGAAACATGGCTGACTGCAAATATTTGCAGACTTGCTCTTAAAAAAAGACTCTTGCTGCAGAAGAAATGTAAAGCATTGGGCATAATTCTTAATCATAAATGTCAGAGTTGAGGGTTTTTGAGCTCTGGAAAATCTTGTCTGCCAAACAGCATTTCACAGGTTAGGACATGTCTTGCAAGTATGTCATAATTTGATGAGAACTTGCACTGAATAAAGTTCAAAACATTGGAGACTTGTGATATTATGTAACATAGAAATACATGGAATATATGGCATAGAAACCAGCCATTTGACCCAGTTGGTGTTGCATGAGTTTCCTCAGGCTTTAGCTCAGCCTTTTGTCATACTTGCTGTTTTATCTTTCCCATCTCTAGCTTTGAACAGACTATGTATACCTTATTTTCTTTGTAACAATATTTTGGCAGTCAACCTGCTCAATCCTTTTATGGTTAGTTTTGACTTACTTTGTAGGAGGTGCCATCATAGTAATATGACTAGTTGAGGAATGCAGAGGTGCAGCTAATCCCCTGTGAACATGAGTTCACATTGGTTGAATGGATTTGTGCTGTCCGTGGAGTCATCGATGTCAAGCATGGAAACAGACCCTTCAGTTCAACTCGTCCATGCTGACCAGATATCCCAACTCAATTTAGTCCCATTTGCCAGCACTTAGCCCATATCCCCCTCAACACTTCCTGTTCATATACACATCCAGATGCATTTTAAATATTGTGTTGTAGTAGCCTCCACCACTTCCTCTGGCAGTTCATTCCATACACTCACCAGTCTCTGCGTGAAAACATTGCCCCTTAGGTCCCTTTTTATATCTTTTCCATCTCACCCTAAACCTATGCCCTCTAGTTCTGGACTCCCCCACCCCAGGGAAGAGACTTTGTCTATTTATCCTATCCATGCCCCTCATGATTTTATAAACCTCTAGAAGGTCTCCCCTCAGCCTTCAACACTCCAGGGAAAACAGCTCCAGTGTATTCAACCTCTCCCTTTAGCTCAAATCTTTCAACCCTGGCAACATGCTTGTAAATCTGTTGTGAACCCTTTCAAGTTTCACAGCATCCTTCCAATAGGAAGGAGACCTGAATTGCGTGCACTATTCCAAAAGTGGCCTAACCAATGTCCTGTGCAGCTGCAACATGACCTCCCAGCCCCCATACTCAGTGCTCTGACCAATAAAGGAAAGCATACCAAATGCCGCCTTCACTATCCTATCCACCTTCGACTCTACTTTCAAGGAGCTATGAACCTGCACTCCAAGGTCTCTTTGTTCAGCAGCATTCCCTTGAACTTTACCATTAAGTGTATAAGTCCTGCTAAGATTTGCTTTCCCAAAATGCAGCACCCCTCATTTATCTAAATTAAACTCCATCTACCACTCAGCCCATTGGCTGATCTGATCAAGATCCACTTGCAATTTGAGGTAACCTTTGCTGTCCACTACACCTCCAATTTTGGTGTAATCTGCAAATTTACTAACTATACCTCCTATGCTGAGATCCAAATTATTTGTATAAATGGTGAAAAGTAGTGGACCTGGACCTTGTGGCACTGCACTGATCACAGGTCTCCAGTCTGAAAAACAACCCTTCTGCCATCACCCTCTGTCTTCTACCTTCGAGTCAGCTCTGGATCCAAATGGCTAGTTCTCCCTGTATTCAATTAAATCTAACCTTGCTAACCAGTCCCCCATGGGGAACTTTGTCGAGCACCTTACTGACGTCCATATAGAGCACGTACACCACTCTGCTCTCATCAATCCTCTTTGCTCCTTTTTCAAAAAAAAACTCAATCAAGTTCATGAGACATGATTTCCCACGCACAAAGCCATGTTGATTGGCCTTAATCAGTCCTTGCTTTTCCAAAACGTGTAAATCCTGTCCCTCCGGATTCACTCGGCAACAGTTTGCCCGCCACTGACATCGGGCTCACCGCTCTATAGTTCCCTGGCTTATCCTTACCACCTTTCTTAAATAATGGTACCGTGTTAGCCAACCTGCAGTCTTCTGGCACGTCACCTGTGACTGTCGATGATACAAATTTCTTTTGTGGTCAGGACATAATTGGGAAATTTGCTGTGTTATCGAGGAGTTGTTGGATGGCTAAGCTAGTTCTGGAGCATTAATGTTGCGCCTGTTGCCAGCACCTCTATGCTTCGCAGTATTGGTGATTATGGGCTTTTCATTCAAAGAAGATTGTATCTCATTTGGGTTGTGCCAGTGCCACACTCTCAACCCAACCTCCTGAGAACCAGTGTCTCAATGCGCAAAGCTGAAATTGAAGTGGGGTTGATATGATTGTTTTTGACACCAAAGCTGCATTTGGCATAGCATAGCATCAAGGAGCTCTCTGAAAATTGAACTCATTGGGAATTAGGGTTGAGTTGGGTTTGATTGTTGGAAGCCCATCATCCAGCCCCAAGTCGTCAGTGTTGGAATTCCTTCAAGTAGTTTGCTGGACCCAAGAAGTTTTGACTGCTTCGTTAATGACCTGTCTTTTATCATGAAATTAGTAGTGGGCATGTTTGGATGTACTGAGTGGGAAACCTTTTCGCTATGAAGAGAGGTTGAACAGGTTCAGATCAAGGGTCACTTGGCCTAAAACTTTAACCCTGATTTCTCTCCCCAGATGCTGCCAGACCTGAGCTTTTTCTAGCAATTTGTTTTTATTTCTGGATAGGTTCAGGTTTTCTTTTGGAAGGCTGAGAGGGAACCTGATTGAGGCTATAACATTCGGGGACATGGACAGTTGTGTAGAAAGCAGCTGTTCCCCTTAGTTGAAGAATCTGTAATGAGGCGAGTTTATTCTAGCAATTACCAATTTGACTTTTTGTTTTAGTTTGAAGATAATTGAAGTAAGGCATGAATGAAAACAATCGAGCTTTGGCAAGAGTTACACAAGTTGGGAAAGCATTCTGGCAATTTTGTTGCTCACATTGGGCAGATAATTAACATTTTGAGCCATTTCTTACTGTACAAAGCCTTTGCTACCTTCCTTGCATCACTTTTTTTTTCCCCGAGTTGTTAATAGCTTGTATTATTAAGGGCATCCCAGAGAACTTTGGAGATTTAAGTTTAAATGGCCTTTGCATAGTTAGAGCTGCTTAAGGAGTTGAGCAGAATCTGAAACATTGCAGAACAGAAGGATTTTTTAGGCATTTGAAGTCCGGGAAAGAGGCATGGCAAAAGAGCTTTATTTTAAGGAATTCTGGAGGATTAGGAAAAGCTCTGAAAAGCGGTACTGCCAATCTAGTACCAAGTAGGGTGGTGACTGAGGGATAGTCAGTCTCATGAGGTGCAGAAGTCTTCAAGCTGCGTGGTACCTCAAATCATTGACTCACTTTTAGTCAACCTTTGGAGGATTGTTTTTAAAGATGGTGAGGAATTTTGATCCATTTTTAAAAAAAGACAAAAATGCTGTTTATTCTGTGGATGATTTTAAGTAATCTATTAAATTGATCATTTATTCTTTTGAGTGTAAATCTGGCAAATCTTCAGTAACCACTAGCTCTATTTGAACTAATTTAAAGAGTTCAGAGGAAAGAGGAACAAAATTAAACTGCAGGAAATGCAAATTATTTAACATGAATTATTTTGTTCCTAAACCTTTTCTTGAAACTGTTTGTGTTACAGGTGAGTCAGGACTAGGAAAGTCGACGCTCATCAACTCTTTGTTTCTGACAGACTTGTATTCGTCAGACTACCCAGGGCCGTCGCATAGGATCAAAAAAACAGTAATGGTATGTCCTCAATCTGCAAGTTGTCTGTCTGTTAATCTTCACATTCTAAAAATGTTTCAAGTAACTTTGGATTGAAGCATTTCAATTATGAGTTTAATTTTCAGTATTCGGTTCAAAAAAAACATTTTCTGACGGGTGCACATTATGGAAAAGTTTGCTTCTGGGCTGGTCAGCTTTTTTAATGAACTGAAATTTGTCAGCAATTGAGAAAACAGTGAGAATCTGCAGATTAAATGACTAAAAACTACGTCACTCTAGGATCTTGGTGTTGTCAAGATCTATGATGAGTATATTTAGAATGGTGTCAATTCTTCCACTAAAAGATTATTGAAATTAACCTGTCAAACTTTTGTTTTGTTGACTTAGACTTAAACAGTTAAGTCAGCCTGGCAGCAATCCAGTTCTGAATTTGAATGAAGACACTAACATAAATTCAAATTCCATTTGGCCTTTTTGAGATAAAAAGAGTGAGTGCCAAGACCAAAACAATGTAAAATTTATGTTGGTGTATCTCCAGTTGGAATGTCTAGAATAGGAGACACAATTGGAAAAATAAGGAGAATGTCAATTTGGTTTGAGGTGTGAAATCTCTGTATTCACAGGGTTATGCACATCAGAAATCTCTACTCTGGAGGGCTGTGGAACCTCAGCCTTTGTGTATATTTAAGATAGAATTTGTTAGATTTCCGATTTTGAGCGATGTAGAGGTATATGGGTGGGTTAGGTGGAAGGCATTGAAGATCAGCCAGAATCGTATTGAATGATGCAGCAGAATCTGGCTGAATAATCTGTTCCTGTTCCTTTTGAATTTTGAAACAAAGCAGGAAATGCTGGAAATGGATGAGATTGTATCCAGAATTAGTTAACATTTCAGGTCAGTAATGTTTGACCAGAACTAGAGACTTAACAGCTTGCTAACATTATGTGGACAAAGAATATGATGTGGACAGTAGATGGTAGAGAATTAACAAAAAAAAGACCTGATAAAGGATTGGGGGCTGGATTTCTTTCTTAAACGTCCATCAGTAAATGTAAGACAGAAGAAAAGAAGAATTTATTCTGAGAATGAATCTGTGAAACTTTTTTTTAAACCACTGAAGGCTGGGTCATTAAGTCTTTTCAGTGCTTAAAGCAACAGATTTTTAAACAATAAACAAATTGAGGGTTGTTGGAGGGAGGGAAATCAGGAAGTTGCGTTGAAGATTATCAGATTAGCTATGATCTCAATGGCAGAATGGACTCCATAAGCTGAAAAGCTGCATGTTGCTGCTTCGTCTTATGGTGTCATGCAGATTTTATTTCACATTTTTGTTTTCGTACTGCATGTTGAAGCTCCTGGTGGTGTGAACTTCTGCCTGATTTTCTTGTCCTCCAATGTTCTCCAAAATATTTGATTGAGGAAAGGTCACTAGACCCATTAGTGTGATTTTTCTCCACAGATGCTGCCAAATGTGCTGAGCTTTTCTAGCAATTTCTGTTTTCATTTTATTTCTGGCATCTGCAGTTTTTTTAGATTAGATTACTTAGTGTGGAAACAGGCCCTTTGGCCCAACAAGTCCACACCGACCCACCGAAGTGTATACCACCCAGACCCATACTCCTACATTTACCTCTTCACCTAACACTACGGGCAATGTAGCATGGCCAATTCACCTATCCTGCACATTTTTGGATTGTGGGAGGAAAACTGAGCACCCGGAGGAAACCCACGCAGACACGGGGAGAATGTGCAAACTCCACACAGTTGCCTGAGGCGGGAATTGAACCCGGGTCTCTAGCACTGTGAGGCAACAGTGCTAACCACTGTGCCACCGTGCTGCCCAAAATTCTTTCAGTTTTTATCAAAATACTTGATTGCTGCAGGCTGTCTAGACTCTTAGTATCTTTCATATTTGTTTTTTGTGTTTTCGAGGGACAGAGCCGTCATGCCAGGCATTGCCTCATTGTGCACATTACTGCCACAATCTTCTGTTTTGCATAGGTTAGTTTCAGCCAGCAAAGACACTGTTTATATTGTAGTTGCTTAAATAAAATCCTGTGGTATTATTGGTAAACGTGGAAGTTTCAGCTTTAAAAATAAAATCTATTTTAAAAATTACATAACAAAGAATATTTGAAAAGCGACTTCCTCCCACAGTCAAAGATGTGATGGTTGTTTGGCTGTGCTGAAGTTGTCAGTCTTGTCAGGAATGTTTAAGTGATGTGGATTAGCCATGGTAAATATGGGGTCACAGATGTGGTTGGGGGGGTCGGTCTAGGTGGGATGATTTTTTGGAGAATAGGTATGAGTTTGATGGGACAAATGGCATCTTTCAACGCTGTAGGGATTCTCTGATTTCAAGAGAGGTTATGGAACTGTAGTGGCAGTCCTCTAAAAGTCTCCTCATATCAGTAATACGTGGCAGAATGAATTAATTCAAACATTAGAAGCTTGTAGTTTTGAAGGGACATTTAAGCTTCATTTGGTAACTACTTCCAAAGGGGTGTTATTTTAGTGTGATCAGGGTTAGAAATGGGAAATCCTGTTCTATCACCAGGTTTTTTTCCTGCTAACTTGTTCTACATTACAAGTATTAAGTGTGGGTGAAACTCTGTGAGGGCCACTCCTTGTTACTTAAATGTCACTGAGCTGGCTTTAGCTAGTGTCATACTTTAAGGTCTCCATTTACTTGTAAACTAAGTATGTAGAAGTACAGTGCATTTTCTTCACCATACGCATATTATAAAAGTGTAGGGAGCAGGATGTACCTCTTCAGCAAAATGTCAGATCTAAACAGTACTATATAGGGCATCAACCTTGATTTTTGTGCTGAGGCCCAACAATGCGATTTGAATCAACAGCCTGGAGACTGAGGTGAGAGAGTCATTACTTGGACCATGACTAACAGATAAACCAGTTGGAAAAACAATGCTCTCGGATTCCTTCTGTATGGATGCTGGCATATAGATTTAGGATTTGATCAAGTAATCAGAAATGCTCATTATATGCTTGCTGATGAACCTAAATATTGTGGTGGATTTGATTCCACTAAGAATGAACTCCACTGTAATGCTCCAAGAATAAACAGAACTTAGCTGTCTGGAAACAATTGCTGGTTTCTGTGACAGCCAGACTTGGCAGTGCCAGTCTGTAGTACTTAGCACTGAGCTGCCTTCAGTCATGCTTATAACTGCATTACAGTTCCAGTATTCATTTGATGAAAAGGTTTACAGAACACAACTGCTGACAAAAACAAGGCAAGTTCAAAGTCAGCCCTTGTACTAAGTGCAGTTTTTTGTTGGAGATGGTCTCAAGGTACCAGTTTACACATTTACTACATTAAATCCAAGACTGATTATTTAGACAGTGCATTTGATTCCTTCCAGTCTTGATGATTAAACTATTTTCATAACCTGTCAGTGACTTTTTGAGACTTTTACTTCCACTTATGACTTTCTCTGTCACTGACTTAGCATCAAAAATAAATATCTCTTCCCTTCGTCCGAGTCTATTATAAAGATGGTGGGAAAGGGAGGCAACAGTACAAATCCCGGGGATCATCACTTGTCACCACCTGCCAATCGAAGTAGACAAAATATCTATCCCTACTCCGTCACCTACTCTCAATTAATTTCTTTCATGTGTCAAAAGGCTACTTCCTTTCCCATGTGCTTTCTTTTTGAAAAGGCAGTTTGCCATTCCCTTGGTATGGAGCTTTGCCTGCTAGGTGAGAGTGTTGCTCCCTTGGCTGATGAGCATATTATTATAGCATTGGAAATGTGGCTTTGGCAAATGGCAGATTGGAGCCCAATGAATTTCTCTTTGGAAACATCTCTGTCTCGGACTCGGGAACCTTTTTCTCTTTTGAAGAAGCCCAGCCTGTCATAAAGGAAAAAATGGAGAGTTCTTGGCCATTATTGAGCAATAATTTGTATATGCAACTGTTGGCAGAACAAGGGTCCTGTTATGGTGCAATGGTAGTGTCCCTACCCCTACAACATGAGGCCCAAGTTTAAGTATCATCATTCTCTAGAGGTATGTGATAGCAACTCTGAACAGGTTGATAAAAATACTTTTTGCAGTGAAGTCCCACCTTTGGCAGGGTGTGCACTTATGGTGCAGCTTACAATTGATGTTTGCAAAAGGCAAGTATGACAGATTGTGCATTATGCACTTGTACTCCAGGAGCTATGTTTTTTCTTAAGTCACTAATAAATAAATATTAGGTTCAGAAAGGTGAGTCAAGGGTGGCCATCTGAATGATAGGACTTTAATATACACTTCATCTCAGTCAATTCACTTCATCTCCCTGCCTACTAGCTAAGAAGATTTTAGTCAAGAGATTGGAATTACTTAAGAACGTTTTAGATCTACCTACACAAGTGAACTGCAGTGGTTTACGAAAGCAGCTCACCATAACCTTCTCATGAGTAATAAATGCTGTCCTAGCCAATATAGCCCATTTCTCATGTGACTTAAAAAAAAGCCTTCATCTAATTTGGTGCTGCTGCACAAGCGAACTGTTAGATCAGTTTAAAAGAGATTCATAGCACAAGTGGTTGTGTCCCTGCCTCTGAGCTAGGCCACCTGGGTTCAAGTTCGACCTGCTCTAGATGTTTTTAATATCAAAAATATCTGGTGCAGTTTACTGATGATCTTGTTGATTCTTGTATTTTCCCAAGTGTCTTGCTGCTCAAAACATTTAAATAAGTTTGGCATAATTTTGTATTTTGTAGGAAAAGGTGTCATGTTATGAATAGATTTAGATCTAAACTTTGTAAATTAGCCATACAATGGCAAGTTACATGGCCTATAACTTTGAAGTTGACCAATAACAAAATAAACTTTGTTCTTCAGCCACATCATATCCCACAGAGTTCATTCTTTCTTACCGTGACTCCATTCTTTTCTCCTTGGTCCAGGCACTTCCCACCTAGATCTGGGACACTAACCATGCCGCCCACCTCTTCGGTAACTTCCAGTTCCCTGGCCCTCAGCAATTCATCTTTATGGAGGTGCAGACCTTAAACATGTCCGTTCCCCACAATGATGGCCTGCAGGCCTTCCGTTTCATCCTCTCCAACAGATCCATCCAGTTCCCCTCCATCGATACCCTCCACCACCTTGCCAAATTAGTCCTCACCGTCAGTAATGTTTCTTTCAACTCTACCCATTTCCTCCAAATTCAGAGGGTGGCCATGGGTACTCATATGGGACCTAGCTACGCCTGCGTCATTGTCAGCAACTTTGAAGAGTCCCTCTTCGATACAGACATAGGTACTGTTCCCCAGCTCTTCCGCCATTACATTGATGTCTACATCCAGTGCTGCATCCTGCACACAGGCTGAACTGGAGCAGTTCATCAAATTTGCCAACAACTTCCACCCTGCCCTCAATTCAATTGGGTCTACCTTGGACACCACCTTCCACCTTCGTGTCCTTTCCATTTCCATTTCTGGTGACAGTTTACGGACTGACATTTATTATAAACCCACAGGCTCCCATGACTATCTGGACTACATATCCTCCCATCCTGTATCCTGCAAAAACTCTAGCCTGATTTCCCAATTCCTCCATCGCCATCACATCTGCTCTGATGAGATGTTCCACTTCCAAGCATCCAAGGTGTTCACCTATTTTAAACAGCGTGCTTTCCCCCCCCTCTGTCATCAATACAGCCATCTATTCCATGCCACCTCACCTCTATTCCATGCTCCACTGTTCTAAGCACCCCACCTCAAAACATAAGACAGGATCCCACTAGTCTCTGTATCCAACATATTATTCTCAAACGCTTACGCTCACTCCAATTAGACTCCACCATCCAGTACATCTTTCCTACCCCAATCCTCTCTGCTTTCCACAAGGACCGTTTCCTTCATCGCTCATTGGTTTGTGCCACACTCCCCACCACCAGCCCACCCCCATTCTGGTACCTTCTCCTTCAGTCATGAAAGATGCAAAACCTGCTGGCGCACCACTTCCATTCAGGGCCCCAAACAGTCTTTCTAGTCAAAACGAAGATTCACCTGCATCTCCTCCAATCTAGTTTATTGCATACGGTGCTCCTGATGTGGTCTTCTCTGTCAGTGAGATCAAATGGAAAGTGAGTGAACGTTTCGCCGAGTATCTCAGCCGGAGTAATAAGGGCCAGCCTGACCTGCTGGTCACCATTTAAATTCCCCTTCCCTCTCCCTCTCCGACATTCCAAGCTTGGCAACCTTCATTGCCACAGTGAGTCAGACTACAAATTGGAGGAACAACATCTTACTTTCTGTCTGGGCAGCCTACAGCCTGGAGGAAAGTGAGGACTGCAGTTGCTGGAGGTCAAAATTGTGTGTGGTGCTGGAAGAGTACAGCCGGTCAGGCAGCATCTGCGGAGCAGGTCAATCGACATTTCGAGCATAAGCGCTTCATGAGGCTTGTAGGCCAAGGGTGCTGAGAGATACATGGGAGTGGTTTGTGACTGGGGGAAAGGTAGCTGAGAATGTGTGGGTAAAGGTGAAGTTTAGATGATTGAGATGAGGGTGGAGCATACAGGTGGGAAGGAAGATGGACAGTAGGTCAGGTCAAGAGCAAGGTGCCGAGTTGGAACGTTGGTTCTCACAACATGGTGGGGGGGGGAATGAGGGAACTGGTGAAATCCATATTGATCCTGTGTGCTTGGAAACTACTGAAACAAATCCTGTGAAATAATAGCAACGTTGAGTCAGAAATGTAAGTTTGATCAAAGGATTGAGTTATATAGTCACACAGCACGGAAACACTCTTCAATCCAACTCGTCCATGCCAACCATAATCCCAGACTAAACTAATCCCATCTGCCTGTGCTTGGCCAATAGCCCACTAAGCATTTCTTGTTCATGTACTTATCCAAATGAATTTTAATTACAGTAACTGTATCTACGTCCAACACTTCCTCTGGAAATTCATTACATACCTGAACCACTGTATTTTTAAAAATAAATTACTCCCATCTCTCTTTTTAATCTTTCTCCTCTCACCTTAACAAAAAAATGTCCCTTGAAATCTACCACCCTAGGGAAAAGGTATCTACCATTTACTTTCTTTATACAGTTCATGATTTTATAATACTGTATCAGGCCACCACTTAACCTCCCCATGCTTCAGTGAAAAAAGGTCCCAGCCTATCCAACCCCTCCTTTATAATTCAAATTCTCCATTCCCGGCAACATCCTGCTTATTCTTTTCTGAACCCTCTCCAATTTAATATCGTTCATGTAACAGGGTGACCAGAACTGGACACAGTTCTCCAGTAGAGGCCTTACCAACATCTTATATAAGCTCAACGTGATGTCCCAACACCTACACATCAGGTCTGAGCAATTAAAGCCGGTGTGCTAAGTGCCTTTAATCACCCTGACTACATGTGATGCAAAATTGTGTACCTGAATTCCTATGTCTGCCTGTTCTACAACATGGCACAAGAGCTGACTTTTAAATATGTGAGACCTGCCGTTGGTTGTTTTACCAAAAGTCAATACCTCACATTTATCCAAATTAAACTCCATTTGCCACTGTTCAGCCCGTTGACCCAATTGATCCGCATTTCTTTGTAATCTTAGATAACTTTCTTAAGTATGCACTATACCACCAATTTTGGTCTCATCCAAACTTACTAATCACGCTTTCTCCTTCTCATCCAAATCATTTATATAAAAGCACAAAAAAAAGTGGACCCAGCACCAATCCCTCTGGAACACTGCTGGTAATGGGCCTCCAGTGCTTTGTTGATTTCAAATTTCCCATATCCTTCTACTCATGAAGTATATAGTTTTTATAACCTAATTGCATGTCTGGATGAGATGATGAATCCCCCAACTCCGTTGAATGAATGCATCAAAATGTTGATGGGCTATTTCCTGGTCTGTGGATTCACTTTCCAAACTGGCTTGCTGAGAATGACTCCTCTTGTGCAAATATTCAATTTGTCATGCAGCTTTTTGGTTCAGTTCCTATGAGATTCTTTCTCGCCAAACTTTTAATTCCATTCATTATTGGGCAAAATTGCCACTCTTGTCACCTTGTGACATCTTGAACTTGTCAACAAAAAATACATGTAATGCCTGAATAACACTCTTTAGCATGGAGCAAACTTGCAGCAAAAGCATAGTTACACAGTCACATCTGGAAATCTTAAGCATATCAGTAAGTACTTTGTTTGCACTCCTCAGATCTTGTTGGTTCAGTGACATGAATGCAAGCTATTTTCCATTTAAGAAGTGACTTGTGAGTTTATTTCCCACAGTCTGTTCCATTAACGTTTCTGACCTGGACTGAATTGTTTTCTTTAGTCATTATTGACAACTCAAGAGTATCTCAATGTAATTTGATTTACTTGCAACGCAAGAGTTCTGAAGGTACTAAATGACGATGATGTCAGTACATGAACCCTGAAGAGAGAACGCTCTGATCGGAATAATGTAAGCTTGGAATGCCAAGAATTGTGCTCTGGTTTTTAGGATTCTCAAGGGAATGATGTGAAAAACCAGATGATAGGATATGGTCAGGAATTGTTATGTGAATGTTGGTTGTTTATAGTAGCATTCCCTGGAATTCCTCCAGTGACATTTTTAAAATTTTCCCATGTATGGCCACCCTCATACATCTAAAATATTAGAAACTGCTGATAAATGCAAGCTGATTTTATTCCATCAGTATGTAGAGATTGATTGATTGGAAATCAGTATTGCAAATTTGAACAGCATTTAAAATTTGCAGTGTCTGATGCTTTATTGGAATAAAGCTAACAAAGCTGGTGAACTTGACAGAAGTCCTTAATTCTGTGGATTACTGATTTAAATTTAATTGCAGTCTTGGTTGGGTGATCCATTTTGTGATTTTTCTTTTTGCTATTAAACTCAGCAATGGTTGAATGGGAAATGCTGACTGACTTTCTTAAAAGTAGCTGTCATTTGGCCAGGTTTGGCAGGGTGCATGCAGAACATAACAGAGAAGAAATTAGGCCATTCAGCCCAATGAGTCTGCTCTGCAATTCAATCATGGCTGATAAGTTTCTCACCCCATTCTCCTGCTTTCTCCCCCTAACCCTTGATCCCCTTGACAATCCAGAGCCTATCTATTTTCGTTTTAAATATACTGAATGACTTGGCTTCCACAGCCTTCTGTGGTAGTGAATTCCATAGATTCACCATTTAAGTTTCTCCTTACCTCAGTTCTCAAAGGTCTTCTCTTTACTCTAAAACTGTGTCCCTGAGTCCTAGTCTCTTCCACCGATGAAAACATCTTCCTAACGTCCACTCTGTCCAGGCAATTCACTATTCTGTCGGGTTTCAGTTAGATCCCCCCTCATCCTTCTAAACTCAATTGAGTATTGTCAGTCTGCAACATCCCTCATACGTTGAGCTTTTCATTCTTGGGACCATTCTCCTGAACCTCCTGAGAACCCGTCCTGGGGCTAGTACATCCATCCTGAGATATGGGGCCTAAAACTGTGTACAATACTCTAAATGTAGTCTGACCAGACCCTTAGAGCCTCAGAAGTACATCCCTGCTTTTATATTTAAGTCCTATCAAAGTAAGTTATTTTGTTTTGCATTTGCTTTCCTAACTACTGACACAACCTGCAAGTTTACCTTGAGAAAATACTGGACTAGAACTCTCAAATCTTTGCACTTCAGACTTCTGAATTTTCTCCACATTTAGCAAATAATCCATGCTTCTATTCTTCTTACCAAAGTACATAATCTCATACTTGCCCATGTTGCATTGTATCTGCCACTACTTTTTCCCACACTCCTAACCTGTGCAAATCCTTCTGCAGCCTCGCCGCCACTGCCTCAGTATTACCTATGTTTATGTCGTCTGCACACTTAGCCAGAATGCCCTCAATTCCTTCATCTAGATTAATGTTTAAAGTGAAATTTGTGGTCCCAACACTGACCCTTGCAGAACAGCACTTGTCACCAGCTGCCATTCTGAGAAAGACCCTTTTATCCCCACTCTCTGCTTTCTGCCATACACCCAATCTTCTGTCTATGCTAGCACCTTGCCTCTAACACCATGGGCCCATATTTACTCAGCAGTCTTGTCTGTGGCACCTTGTCAAGAGCCTTCTTGCAGTTCAGGTAGATAACATTCATTAGCTCTCCTTGGTCTCACGTGCTCATTACCATCTAAAAGAATTCTAGCAGATTTGTCAGGCATGACTTTCCCCTTGATGAAACCATACTGATTTTGCCCTATTTCACCCTACAATTGCGAATATTCAGAAATCTCATCCTTCGTAATGTTTGCCAAAACCATACGCATGACTGAGGTTAAGCTAATCCATCTGTAATTTTCCATCTGTTGACTTAATCCCTTTTAAAACAGGGGTGCCACGTTGGTCATTTTCTGGTCCTCTCGGACCCTCCCTGACTCAATCAATTCCTGAAAGATCACCATTTAGACCTCCACTATCTCTTCAGCTATCTCCTTTAGAACTCTGGGGTGTAGTCCATCAGGTCCAGGTGATTTATTCACTTTGAGACATTTCAGTTTTTCGAGCATCTTCTCCTTGGTGATGCCCACCATACTCAGCTCTGCCCCCAACTCTCTCAATATTATTCGTGTTTTCCATTGTGTGAAGAGTAATGCTAAATTAATTATTCAGTTTCTCAACCCCATTTCCTTGCTCCCCACTACTGTCTCTCCAGCATCATTTCCAGCGGTCCAATATCCATTTTTGCCCCTTTATAGATCTGAAGAAACTCTTAGTATTCCGTATTACTGGCTTGCTTATTCTCTCATTTAATGTTTTGCCCACTTTTTTTTGTTGTTGCCCTTTGTTGGTCTTTGCCAGCTTCCCAACCCTTTGGTTTCCCAATGCCTAGTCAGCCAGGTTTGCCTTATCCTCCCTGTATCATGCTGCTTTTTCCAAAGGAATAGTTTTTGCTGTATCTCCTGAATTACTCCCAGAAGCCCCTGCCATTGCTCTTCCACTGTCTGCCTTTCCTGCTAGGATCCTCCCCCAGTCAATTCTGCCCAGCTCCTCCCTCATGCATCTGTTGTTGCTTTTATTCTGCTGGAATACTGTTACCTCTGATTCTATCTTCTCAATTTGCACAGTAAATTCAAACATTATGATCAAAGTTTCCTAAGGGTTCCTTCACCTTCAGCTCCCTTATCAAGTCTGTCTAATCGCACAACACGAAATCCAGTATAGCCTGTTCCCTGTTGGGCCAGGCAAAAGCTGCTCCAAAAAGCTGTCTTATAGACATTCCACAAATTCCTTTTACTTGCAAACTGCTACCAACCTGATTTACCCAGTCTACCTGCATATTGAAATCTCCCATTATCACTAACTTGCTTTTCCTACACAGCTTTTCTATCTTCTGGCACTGCAGCTCCTGACTAGTGTTTGGAGGCATGTGCACAGCTCCAACTGTTTTTTTTTCTACCTTTTGTGATTTCTTAATTCTGCCCATAAAGATTCTACACCATCTGACCCTGCTTCATTTCTTACTGTTGAATTAATCTAATTTCTTTCTTAGAATGTGACCCAACCCCTTTTGCCCATCATATCATACCTGCCAATTTTGATTTGCGTCACAAGCTCATTTAACTTAGGTTGGAATGCATGCAGTTTAAGGAGTAACACATTCGGTTGTATGTTAACCATCCCTCTGCTCAAAGGAGGATCAAGATGAAACATGAACCAGATCCAGACATCTTTGTGTTCCCTGAATCTTGCTGGGTTATTGACCAGCAATTTGTGGTGTTACTGGTATGGCTTGATTAGTTGTCTAACAGAAATGATTGCTTAAATTTACTGAAGAAGCTTTGTTGAATAATTGGTGATGAAAGATTGGATTTTTTCATATTTCAGAATTATTTTAGTATATAATAAAGAACAGGCATAGGTGATCATATAAAATGAAGAATAGTGGAAACAGAAACATAAATTGCTGGAGGAACTCTGCAGACCTGGCAGTATCTGTAGAGAGAAAGCAGAGTTGATGTTTTGTCCACATTGAGCAAGAAGAACATAATATGGGTCTGAGACCTCCTGCCATTTTTATTCTTAAGCTTAGCTTATTCCAACTATAATATCAAATAACAGATAAATGAGAAAAGAAAAAAATGAAGAATTTTTACCAATCACGCAATACAAATGAAATAGAAAATCTATCAGCACACCAGTGTCTTTTTTTTTGTTTAGAGGAGGTCGGGTGGGTGTTTTGCAGCAGGAACAGTGAGAGCGAGGACCAGAGGGCTGCTGGGAAGGTAAGTTTCCCTCTGAAAGGACATCCCCCTCGAGTCAGTGGCCTCAATTTTGCAGCAGGAGCGGTCAAATTGTGCTTTGGGAAGTTGAGTAAACTGATATATTTGGGCAGCGCCTGAAGCCTCTTCTAACCAAAAAAGACTATACTGTGGTTTGTTGATAAGGTGAAGTTTTTCTTTTTTATCGTGTAATTGGTAAAAGTTTTGCCTTTTCTTTCATTTATCTGCTTTTTGATATTATAGTTGGACTAAGTTAAGCTTAAGAGTAAAAATGGCAAGAGATCTCAGACCCATGTTATGCTCTTCATGCTCAATGTGGGAGCTCAGCGATTATTGCTGATGTCCCTGGCTCCTTCACATGCAGCAAGTGTGTCCAGCTCTTGTTAAACCACATGACAATTCTGGAGCTGTGGATGGACTCAATTTGGATAGCACGTTTAGTGAATTGGTTACACTGCAGATTGGGATTGCTGAGGGAGAAAGGGACTGGGTGACCAAAAGGCAGAGTGCAGGAAGGCAGAGTGCAGGAAGGCAGTCCAGGTGTCCCCATGGTTATTTCCCTCCAAAACAGCAATACCATTTTGGCTACTGTAAGGGGAGATGGCTCACCAGGGAAGGCATCAGTCGCCATGTTCATGGCACCGTGGCTGGCTCTGCTGTAAAGAATGGAAGGGTTATAGTTGTAGGGGATTCAATCGTAAGGAGAGTAGAGTAGGTAGTTGTGTGGTTGAAAATGAGACTCCTGAATGGTATGTTGCCTCCCAGGTGCACGGGTCAGGGGTGTCTAAGATCAGCTGCAGAACATTCTGAAAGGGAAGGTGAACAGCCAGCTGTCGTGGTTCAAATAGACACCAGTGACAGGTGAAAAACGGGATGACTTCATACAAGCAGAATTTACAGTTAGCAGCCAAGTTTTAAAAAGTAAGACCTCAGGTGGTAATCTCAGGATTGCTACCAGTGCCACATGCTAGCAAGAGTAGAAATGAAAAAGTAGGCAGGTTGAATGCATGGTTTGAGACATGGTGCAGGAGGGAGGGGTTCACATTTTTGGGACATTAGGATCGGTTCTGGGGGAGGTGGGACTATTACAACTTGGATGGTCTATACCTAGGCCGGATGGAACTAGTATCCTAAAGGGGGTGCTTTTGCTAACACTTGGGGAGGGTTTAAGCTAATGTGGCAGGGGGATGGGAACCAAGTGAAGAGATTAGTGGACAGTAAGGAGGTCATAAGTAAAGCCTGTAAAGTCAGTGTGACTAAGGGCAAGAGTAGACAGGGAGCAGATGATGAACCCCAAGTGACAGGTGGTCTGAGGTATATTTGTTTTAATGCAAGAGATATAGTAGGTAAGGCAGATTAACTTAGGGCTTGGATTAGTACCTGGATTTGTGATGTTATTGCTTTTACTGAGACTTGGTTGAGGGAAGGGCATGATTGGCAATTAAATATCCCAGGATGTAAATGCTTCAGTCAGGATAGGGAGGAAAAAGAGGCGGAGGAGTTGCGTTACTGATCAAAGTGGATATCACAGCTGTGCTGAAGGAGGGCAATATGTGCAGAGCTCAGAAATTGGAAGGGTGCAGTAACAATTTTGAGGCTGTGCTACAGTCCTCCCAACAGCAAGGATGAGATAAAAATATAAATATCTAAACAGGTTATGCAAAGGTGCAGAAGCAACAAGGTAGGAGACTTTAATTTTCCCAACATTGACTGGATTTCACTTAGAGGTCTGGATGGAGCAGAATTTTGTAAGGAGCATCCAGGAAGGGTTTATAGAGCAGTATGTAAATAATTCAACTCTGGAAGTGGCCATACTGGACATAATGTTGGGGAATGAGCCTGTCAGGTGTTTGAAGTTGAGTAGGGGATTACTTTGGCAAAAATGATCACAATTCCGCAAGTTTTAGAATACTCATGGACAAAGACGAGAGTGGTTCTAAAGGAAGGGTGCTAAATTGGGGTAAGGCCAACTATTGCCAAATTTGGCAGAGCTGGGAAATGTGGATAGGGATCAGCCATTTGAAGGTAAATCCACATTTGATATCTGGAAGGCTTTTATAGAGAGGTTGATCAGAGTGCAGGGCAGACATGTTCCTGTGAAAATGAAGGATAGAAATGGCAAGATTAGGGAACCATGGATGCCAGGTGAAATTGTAAGAGTAGCTAAGAGGAAAAAGGAAGCATACATAAGGTCAAGGTGACTGAAAACAGACGAAGCTTTGGATGAATATCTGGAAAGTAGGACCAATCTGAAACAGGAAACTGAGGGCAAAAAGGGGTCATGAACTATTTTTAGCAAACAAAGTTAAGAAAAATCCCAAAGTCTCTTATTCATAGCACGTTTTGAGAAGATTTGTAGCTCAGGTTGAAGTTTTGGATGTAGGTTTGCTTGCTGAGCTGAAAGGTTCAGTTTCACAGGAAATGATATTACCAACCCAAACGTATAAATAGAAACCAGGAATTTTCAGCATTGCTTCGCATGAGATCCACTGAAGATGTTTCCTAGCAAGATAAAGAAACGTCTGGAAATGAATCTCGTATTCATATATATGGAGCAAGAAGATAGCGAGAGAAAGGGTTGGCCCCCTCAAGGACAATGGAGGGCAGTTATGTGTGGAGTCAGAGAAAATGGGTGACATTCTTAATGAGTACTTTACACTGGTATTCATAGAAGATAGAGACATGACGGATGTTGAGGTTGGGGATAGATATTTGATTACTCAAGGTCAAGCAGTAGAAGGAGGGAGAAAGTATGGGTATTCTAAAAGGCATTAAATGGACAAGACCCCAGGTATGGATGGGAACTATCCTATGTTATTGAGGGAAGTGAGAGAGGAAATAGCAGGGGCCTTAACAGATATCTTTGCAGCATCCTTGAACACTGGTGAGATCCCAGAGGATTGGAGAAATGCCATTACGCAGACACTGGGACAATGTGCAAACTCGGCAAAGACAGTCGCCCAAGGCAGGAATCGAACCCAGGTCCCTGGCATTGTGAGGCAGCAATGCAAACCACTGAGTGACAGTACATTGACTTCAGAAAGGCATTTGAAGTTCCACATGTAGGCTGATTTGAGAAAGTGAAGTCACATGGGATCCAGGGTGTACTAGCTAGATGGATAGCAAACTGACTGGGCAGCAGGAGACTGTAGTAGTGGGAGTGACTTTCACAAAATGAAGAACTGTGACAAGTGGTGTTCTATCGGGATCTATGTTGGGACACTTGTTTGTGATGTGCATTAATGCTCTGGAGGAAGGTACAGTTCATCTGAATAGCAAGTTTGCAGATGACGCCAAGATTGGTGGAGTAGCAGATAGTGAAGGGGACTGTAAGAAAATACAGCAGAATTTAGATAGATTGGTGAGTTGGGCAGAGAAATGGCAGGTGGAGTTCAATTTGGTCAAATGCGAGGTGATGCATTTTGGAAGATCCAATTCAAGGGCAAACCATATGGTAAATGGAAAAGCCCTGGGGAAAGTTGATGTACAAAGCGATCTGGGTGCTCAGGTCCATTGTACCCTGAAGATGGCAATGTAGATCTATATTGTTCAAAAGGGCACACTGCATTGGACAGGGTATTGAGTACCAGTTGACCAGTCATGTTACAGCTGAATAGGCCACATTTGGAAGACTGCATACAGTTCAGGTCGCCACATTGCCAAAAGGATGTGGATGCTTTGGAGACTGTGTGCAGGGGAGGCTCACTAGGATGTTGCCTGGTATGGACGGTGCTAGCCATAAAGAGAGGTTGAGTAGATCATGATTATTTTCATTAGAAAGACAGAGGTTGAGGGGGCACCTGATTGAGGTCTACAAAATCATGAGAGGTGGAGACAGGGTGAATAGTAAGAACCTTTTTCCCCAGCGTGTGGGACTCCGTTATGAAGGGTCAAGGATTTAAGGTGAGAGGGTAAAAGTTTAATGGAGATATGCATGGAAAATTCTTTATGCAGAGGGTGATGGGTGCCTGGAACGCCTTGCCAGCGAAGGTGGTAGAGATGGGCACGATAGCATCGTTTAAGATGTATCTGCACATTCTCCCTGTGTCTGCGTAGGTTTCCTCCCACAATCCAAAGAAAAATGTGCAGGTTAGGTGAATTGGCCATGCTAAGTTGCCCGTAATGTTAGGTGTAGGGGTAAATGTAGGGGAATCGGTCTGGGTGGGTGCGCTTCGGTGGGTCGGTGTGGACTTGTTGGGCTGAAGGGCCTGTTTCCACACTAAGTAATCTAATCTAAGTAGATACGTGAATGGACAGGGCTTAGAGGGATTCAGATCCTTAGAAAATGGGCGACAGATTTAGATTGATGATCTGGATCGGTGCAGGCTTTGAGGGCTGAAGGGCCTGTTCCTGTGCTATAATTTTCTTTGTTATTTGTTCTTTTGAGTCCAGTGATCCTTGCTTAGAATTAGTGGGGATAACCTTTGCTCAGGAGGTTCTGACATAGTAAGTCAAGGACAGTCCAACCCAGCTAAATACCTAAACCGTTCTGAAGAAGGGTCTCTGGACCCAGAATGTTAACTCTGCTTTCTGTCTACAGATGCAGCTAAACCTGCTGATCTTCTCAACTGATCATAGATGCAGCCTAGATTACACAAACTGGTTTGCAAAGCACAATCTTTAATATCTGAACTCTGGCGCACATTTCATATCTGTATGTTGGTCCAAGTTTTTTTTTCTCCAGATGGGGTTGACATTTAGCATAATAACTTTTGAATGCTATGTTGGCTCTAGATTCCCATTCTGGTTCAGATAATTTCTCCTGTAAGTTGATTTTCTTAGCCTTTGTCTTCAATAAAGAAAAAACTTGACTAGCATATTTATTGTGATTGTTTATGTTGTGTAGAGCTCGATGGTTTAATGCCACCAGCATTGAGGCCATATTGAGTATATTTGTGGTTTTATTGTTCTTGATTATAAATGCCATCCTTAAAATAATCAAAACACGAAGGACTGCTTGTACCTTGCAATGGAATTAACAAGCATCAGTTCTGATTTTTCTTTTGACAGCTGAACTTCTAGAAAGGTTGCGGGTAGTGAAAGGCAAAAAGTACAATTGACTTGGATGATGTGAATGAGAAGTGCATTAGACAGTTTGACTATTTAGCTGACCAGATCAGAATTGGTTAAAGTTGTGGTCATAGTAAATGAGATGCTGCTTTACATAAAAATTGATGCGTTTGTTTGGGAACGAAATGTTCTGTCTTGGAACATTTGGCAAAAAAAGGAATTTTTCTTAACTTTTCATTAATTTATGACAGCATTGCATCAAACTGTACAATTTAAAAAGGCCAACTACAATTTAATGACAATGTCCATATGGTTGCTAGTACCACTTTCTGAATGCTAAATTATTAACTGGTTCTAAAATTGACAAGGTTTGTTTTTATAAATCTGCTTTGTCCTTGAAAAGAAATTGGTCTGTGAGGTTTGAAGCCAGTACTGTTCTTGAATTATGATCAATTCTGGCATGCCATATTTATCATCTGTCCTCTATTCCCTGTGACGATGGTGGGCCTAATTTGTTAAGTTACAGTTCTTGTAGTCAAGGTTTTCCTACAGTGGAATTGGATATGGAGTTCCAGCATCATATATATTCACTTCAGGATGGTGTGATTTAAAGTTCATTATATTCCCACATCTGTACTGGTGGTGTCCTGATGGGAGAGACCTTAAGGGAAGTGAAGTACTATCCAAATTATCTTTAGTGTCTTGTTCAATATATTGGATATAATTAGTGGCAGAGCTGCAGATGAGAAGAGTGCTTATGATTAATATAAGCATTTTATCAGTGTGCTGAAAGTTTTAGTGGAAGTGGGTGAATATCTTCTCCCTTTACCAATGTGGATGAATAAGTACTGTGGGTTTGCATCCTTGGCAGTCTATACCAATTAGGGTGCAATTTGTGGTATCTGCATGGATACCACTGCATGTTGCAAATCATTAGCTGTTATTTATCTGTTGACATAATATGCCACACTTGTCTGTTGTGTACCTTTGTACATATACTACAATATATCCTCAACCACTCGTAGCATGTCTTCCAACTTTGCTAAGATCGCACCCCTCTCCCTTCCCCTGCATTTTGCCTTGAAGGATCTGTAGCTTTTCAAGTTGCTGAAATTCTGAACTTTTCTTCGGATGTTACTATTTGAAGTTCTTTATGCTCTTGCACTTTTAAGTACCTCTTCATTTTTTCTTACCACCTGTACAGATTATGCTCATTTAACAATTCCTCAACTAATGTTTCTTTAGTTTAATTTTTTAATGTTCTCTCTCATCAATCACTGTTTCTTTATAAAGTTCTGTGATTGCGTTATGAAGTGATCAGGTGATAGTGCACACTGAGCACCAAGGGCACAACAGAAATACCCAAGAAATAGTGGTATGGTGCCTGCTGCTATGAAGGGACTGAGGAACACAATTAACGATTATAGGTTTGAATTTCTGCCTTTGGTGATTTGTGTATGTTTATTAAAGTAAGTTATGTACCTGCTTAGTCTGGTATTCCAAACTATATGTTAAAATTTCCAAGTCGGAATACATTCCAAGGTACCTAACTTAGTTTTCACATCGAGTCCTGTGTGAGCCCCATGTCTCACTTAATTCTTTTGCTTGAAATAGTGTTTTACATGAATGAAATCATAATTCTAAGTAGGACTACTCATGTGGAAATTTTAGCTTGCTAAAACATCTTGAGGAGAGAATCCTATATTGGGAGGGGCAGAAACCAGTCATGTTGCTCCATGATAGATACCAACAACGCTAACCAGCCAAAGGTAGTTTCTCATAGTCAGCATGAGAAGCTCGGTTTTAAGTTAAGAAGGAACCCCAACATTTACAGTCGGCATTGCTATTTGTACCATGTGCAAATCAGCACAGTGAATCAGATTAAACAGATGACCACATTGATCAAAGACAAGTGGAAGTGGGTTCCAGTTTGTGGCACTAATACTGGGCGCAAGTGGGATCTGTACCATTGAGATGAATTTCACTTTTATCACGTTAGAGGTTGTGTTCTTGCCACTTGCACAACGAGAGGCTTAGGGAGGATTTTAAACTAAGTAGCTGGGGGACGGGATTGAGTTCTGGAAGATGTTCAACATCCAAAAGTAAGTTGTAGGCTGAAGAGAGAGGTTTCAATGTAGAACAGAATAATCAGACTGATAGTCAGTCAGTGAGTACAAATCTAAGAGTGAACCGACAGATAAGATTAGAATTTCCAGAGTGAAAAGCTGAATATCTGAATGCAGATAGCATCAGAAATGATAGGAAAATGGGAAAAGATGGAGCGATACCTCTGTTAGTTAATGACTGTTTTGGCATAATAGAGATTGATGACTTAAGTTTCGGAAACCAAAATGTAGAAAACATTTGAGGAGAAGTTAATGGTGAAGGTAAAAGGTCACTTATGGGCATGATGTACAGGACCTCTAAAAGTAGCCACTCAATATGGTGGAGCATGAGGGAAGAAATAATGAGCTTGTCAGAAAGGCATGGTGATAGTCAGGAGAGATTTTAATCTCCGTATAAACCTGTGATATCAAATGGGCAAACGTAGTCCAGTTGAGATCATAGATTATTTATAAGATGGTGTCTTAGAATCGCATGTCTTTGAGTTGACTAGAGCGAAGGCTGTACTGGACTTAATTTATTCTGTCATTGTACAATACTAATAACCTCATTGTGAAGGCACCCCAGGCACTAGTGAGTGCATAATGATTGGATTTTATTTTCAATTTGAGGGAGAGAGGAGTGACTGAGATTAGTAACTTTTTCAAATTTATACCAAGGAAATTTAAAAGAACATGAAAGCAGAGCTGGCTGAAGTGAATTGTCAAATTATGTCATAGGTCAAGTGGCACAGTGAAAGATATTTAAGGGGGGTTTTTTGAAAACATTTAATAGCTACATTAGAGTGAGCAAAGTTCCTTGGGATGGCCCTGGTTAACTAGATATGTCATTGTCACCAATCACTGATTTCTTTCCTCATATGCTCAAATATCACATTTAAAATGTCAATCAGTTCAGCTGAAAAAAGTGGATGTACTATGAAATTCTATTTCATTGAAGTGTGCTTTGATCCTAAAGAGTTTGTGGGCCACTGTGATATCCTCATACCTGGAATTTGGAGGTTGGCATGTTGGCAAACATTGGACAGGCTAGGCTTGTATCTGCTGGAGTTTAGGAGTGTAAGGGGTGACATCATTGAAACATTACATCCTAAAGAATCTTGGAGTTTTCTTTATTCATTCAGTGTTGGTGTTGCTGGCTGAACCAGTGTTTATTGTTCATCCCTAATTGTCCTTGAATGTGGTGAACTGCCACGTTAAACTGTAGCAGTTGATATTGTGTAGGAAATCTGCAATGCTTTTAGAGAAGGTAGGTATGAACAGAATGTTTCCTGTTGTGGGGGAACATAGAATTAGGGATCACTGTTTAAAAATTAGGGCTTCCACATTTAAAACTGATTTGGTGAAAGCTTTTGGTTGAAGGTAGTGAAACGTTGGAACTCTGTCTCTCTGAGAAGCTGATGGGAGAAGATTCCTTGAATATTTTGAGGAACAAATAGATTGTTGTTCAGCAAAGGGTTGAAAGGTTATCAGGGTAGTATGTGGATTTGAGGTTGTAATCCGATCAGTCGTGATCTTAAATGGCTGAACGGGCTCCAGGGACCTACTCCTAACTCAAATGTTCATATAAATATTTAAAGTAGGCTGAATTTTTAAGCCAGCATTTTCAATGTATTAAGACCATTGTGGATTGTTTTACTGTAAAGCATTATCTTGTTGTTATAATATTTTTGCCTTCATGTTCCAGGTTGAACAGTCAAAAGTTTTCATTAAAGAAGGTGGTGTTCAGTTATTACTCACGATAGTTGACACGCCAGGGTTTGGCGATGCTGTGGACAACAGTAACTGGTAAGGATTTCATGTAATGAATATTATAGAGTGATTTGGCATTTGTTGGGAGTCTTTCGGGTTCTCTAAGTGTTTAACTGTTAATATATTACTTTTGAAAGATAATATTGTTGGCTAGGTAGCCATTTTGTGCCTATTAAGATGCCACAAATTGCCATAAGATAAAAGGATGTTTCATTCTGATACAGGTTCAAGGATACATTTTGCTCTGTACACCAGAGAAATTGTCTACTCCTTAAATATGTTTTGCTGTGAGCAGATTGATTGCACTTGAATATAAAATGTCAGCTGAGATGCTCTTTATTAATGCAGCATTCCCTAAATATGCACCAAAGTGAGGCCTCAAGTGGACTTAAACTCATTGTCCTTTAACCTCAGTGCAGGTTTTGACATTGAATCAGGGCTTGAACATGCCTTGTAATTGATAACACCACACCCAAGGTAAAAACTGTATCAATATTTTAAATCAGGATTACATCTGTCCCCTTGAGTGTATGCAAAGAATCCAAGGGTACTATTTGAAAGAATTGTGTTTCAGTCACCACTAAAATAAATTATATCATCATTATTGTATTGTCATTTGTGGAAGATGTTTGTATATAGTATTGGCTACATTTGTTATGTTACAGTGACTGTATAGCTGAAATACTTTTGAAGTAAAGCACTTTGTGATACCCTGAGGGATTTCTGTCCAGTTACAGCATTGATCATTTTAACATCAGTGTTTTGAGTCAGTTTGAGCTGTTCAACAGAACATGTTGAATGGCTACTCTGAGCGTTTCTCAACAATTTGTATTTAAAAATCGCTTTCATGTCATAAAACAGTTCAAGATAGTTCAGGAGGTTTGTTAAACAAAATTTGTTACTGAGCCTCATGCAGCTATTGAGACAGATGATCAAAACCTTAGTCCAACAAATGAGTTTTCGGAATTGCTATAAAGAAGAGTGGTTGACATTAGGAGAAATGTGTGGTGTGAAGTCCAGAGCTTAGAGCCTCATTAGCTGAAGGCATGGTCATTTGTGATAGAGGGATTAAAACTGAGTTGTTTAAAAGGGCAGAAAGAGGGTGCACAGATGTCTTATTGTATCATTGTATTTCAGCGAGGGAAGAATGAGAGACTGCGTAAAAACAAAAGAAAAGGCAATGTTAAATAGAGGCAGTCTGGAATGGGAACCCATGCAAGTCAAAGAGTACAGGTTGATAGATGAATGGGGCAGGGAGCCAGAAAAAACATGGCCATCGGAGTTGTGGATGAATTCATGTTTGCAAATAGCAAAGTAGGAGGCATTGGAATTGTCTAAACTTAGCAAAAGCGTGGATGGGATTACTTGTTCCAGTTGTTTTTAAATAATTGCTTAAACTTAACTGGTAAACTGTGCTGCATGTTCTTTTTGAATAATCCTTCTGTGCTAGATTATTCTGCGCTGTATGTTTTTTCCTGCTTTTTGTTGCATCCTGGATTGAACATGCAATCTATGCTTATGATAGCTCATTAAATATAGTGAAACTTGTTTATTTGTTGGACCCTTGAAAGCTTTTATATTCACCCTGAAGTTTATTTCTATTATAACTTAAAATAGTTTTTGATTGTACAGGAAAAATCAAAACTAAAAGTCGAAACAAAAGTATCAATTTGGTTTTTATGAAAAATATACAAGCACCAAGAAAAACTGTATAGCTGCATTTCTTTTACTGATCACAAAAAAATTAAAATTGCAATTGCTGGTTGTGTGGTTCAGTATTGAAGATCAGGATTAACTAATTTAATGCTTTGGTGTTTGATTTTCCAGCTGGCAACCTGTCATTGATCACATCGATAGCAAATTTGAAGATTACCTTAATGCTGAATCCCGTGTGAACCGGCGCCAGATGCCAGACAGCAGGGTTCATTGCTGTTTATACTTTATTGCTCCTTCAGGGCATGGGTTAGTAAAACCTTTCATACAATTATAATAGCTATAGTTAATTTCTAGCTAGTATTGAATCCATGATCAATTTAACTTGTTTTTGGACTGGTGTTTTTTCCGATCATCTTTACTACTGATAAATCAGTAATGAACCCATAGAAATTGTCTTATGTAACTTAGAAATTGAAACATAGGAACAGATCTTGTGGCTCAAACATATTGGTACTCCTTTTTCTCAGAGCAGCATCCTTGTCTCATGTCTGACCTATTGTATATCTCTATTGTCTGATTTCAACCACCTCTCAAACTTGTTCTTTGATTTTTAACATGCTGTTTGCTTCAACCGTAAACTCTGGTAATGATATTATAGTCTTATCTTCTTAAAATTGTTTTCTGATTGTTATGGACCAGACCAAATCCACTCTTGAGTGTATTAAGAAGATAACCTAGGCTGTAACTTTTTAAAAGGTAAGAATAAGGTGTTGTGTTCCTGTTACAATTCAGTTGGTCAAACTGCTCAATTTTTACAAAGCACATTTTATTTTTATACTACAGTTAAAATGCAGACAAAATAACAAGAAAAGATAATTGATTTAGCTACAACTCTTATCGAATGATTAGTAATAGTCAATACAAATTTTGTTAATGTACTTCTCCAATATAGTAACATCCCATAAACACATCCTTGGAAAATGCAAGTTCAGTAAAATAGATTGTCTCACATGTAATTCTAACAGCAGGAAGATAACCCTAGCTTTTAGCTGCAACACAGGAATAAGAGCTTCTATATCCAGCTTCAAGACCCTAGCAACTACTCAAAGCTAAATTTTAAAACAATCCTGGTCCTTGATCCCACCCATTCAGGCTGCTTTTATTGTTCCAACCTTTTCAAAAAATTCTTAAGGTCTTTCAAGCTGTTAATTGGCTTTGAGCAAACTGCTTGGCATATCTGTCTCAACCTTTTTTTGAAAAAAAAAGGACAAGATACACCTCTTAAAGCTATAGTATGTCACACTATATGTGAACTTTACATCTGTTTTCTCATTCAGAACACCTCAATTGCTACAAATGATCGGTTTCTTTCAGTTTTGTCAAGTCCCTTCACATGATTGCACCAAAATATCCTTTAGTCATCTCCATGCTAGAGCATAAAGCGCAGTGTTTCAAGTCCGAATGCTTTCTATTACTAGGCAGCTTCCTTATACATCATACCTGTTCTACTGCCTCAACCTTATCCTTAATTTTCTATTAAAAATTGCACATGGTCAACTGTAATCTTACTAGGATTTTATGCAGATTCATCATTATTCTTGTAACTAATTTGAAATCATTTGCTTTGCTGTCCATCTAATTGTCCCATTCATTGAACAGGTTGATAACATCTGTTTCTATCCTGTAATTTCACACCTCTGGCACATGTAGAACCTGAGCCAGGACCTCCTGTTCCACAAGTAGAGACATTTCCATTGTGCCACAAGAGTCTCCCCTCTGTTGTTACAGTATTCATTTTCTTTAACTTGTGAAAGACTTGTATGCAGATGTGAAGATAATTGACAAATCTATCATTGGTTTTGATTTTCTGATGTATAGCTTAAATTTGCTTTTTCTGCAGAGAACAGAAAGATCTCCTGAGCTGGTGGAGATCTGAAGGCTTCCTTAGATCTTGTTCACAGCTGTCTTCCTGAGAATCAATCGCATGGTTGTTGACCGGCAGAAGGCCTGTCATTAGTAACTGGTCATTAGTCCACAAACCGATCAGCCACTTTCAGTAACCAACACTCTGTTGTGTACAACAGCTCAATTCCATCTCCTCTGCAACCACACTTGAATCACTGATTCACAATGAATGCAATTTATTTGCCTTCAAAACATGCAGCAATCCTTAATTTTAAAGTTCTTTTTTCATTTCAGACCACAATTTAAGATACTGAAAAATAAAAAACCTGATCTTTACACTTCGCCCAATCTCTCTGCCTTTGGTATATATTAGTATTGGCAGCCATCCAACCATCGCTTGTTGTCCATCTCATCTGGCTCAGGGCAAGAAATCTGTCATTCTTACCTAAAATGCCAAATTTTCTAAACTGCCCTCTGAAGTGATTAAATATGTCATTCAGTTAATAGTGTATTTATGTAGGAATCTTCCATGTTATTTAGTGCAGTATGAATAATTAGAGTAGCTAGTTTATAAAGTCAACTGCTTTCAAATTCTGGTGACTGAGAGAAAACTTTGTCTCCTTTGAAAGATGTGTGCCTCTGACATTCAGAGCTACTTTGGCGTATGAATGTTTCCAACTGAGACTACAGGTCTATCATGAATGGGAGAATTTTTTTTAACCCAGAGGCACTGAATTTGAATGTTTACTGGGCAAATTGACATCCTGGGATCTTTAAAATCAGTAGTAAATTTCATTGCTCCTGGAGATGTTTCAGAGATCAAAGTACATCATACTTGATCATTTTAATCCATTACAACAGGAATAAACCTCAGTCATTTGGCTAATACAGTCTCAATAGTTGAGAAATAAGCTTGCTTTTCTGAAAAAGAATGTTAGAAAGCAGCCGATATCCAGCTTGATATTTCTGTGACTCGTGTAAGTTTTATTAAACATCAACTAAGGTTGTAGAATTACCTGCTTGGAAAAAGAGTGTCAGTTTGTGGTTTGCAAGCAAGAATGTTCCTGTGAAGTCTGTTGACCAATTCTGCTTCCTACTGTCTGTGCAGAATGTTCTATTAGGCAAACTCGTCAATGTTTGACTGTTGCATAGCATGGCATTAAAATATCATCTGATGTCTTCTAACTTGGATGTTTCATTTCTGTAGACTAAAACCATTGGATATTGAATTTATGAAACGTCTACATGAAAAGGTCAATATCATTCCACTTATTGCCAAAGCAGACACCCTCACTCCTGAAGAATGTCAGCAGTTCAAGAGACAGGTGAGAAGAGAATTGCTAGTAGTTTTGATTACATTATCTTTTCTTTCAAGGTGTGTTTGACCAGATGGGCTTAATTTTTAACAAATCATTTTGTATAATGTCCATCATTACAGCAAATTTCTTAATGTGTCTCTGCTGTTAGGAGCAGATGACAGCAAATTCATCAGTTTAAAGCAAAGAAAAATTTTAAAATGGATTCATTCATCTCATGCTCGTTATTATGGTATGATTGAGGATACTATTTGGTATAAAGCAGTGCGTTTGATTTCACCCTATCCACCAATACACAGTGGTAGCAGTGTGCACTGCAGTATGAAATGTACTGTGATAACTCACTGAGCTTTCTTCATTCATACCTTCCAAACTCACGACTTCTATAACCTAGAAGGGCAAGGGCAGTAGATACATGGGAATATCACCACTTGCAAGTTCCCCTCCAAACCACATGCCATCCTGACTTGACACTAAAACATCATTCCTTCACCATCATTGGATCTACTTCTTTCTGGCATATTGTGAGGGTGTCCCTACTGTCCGAGGACTGCAGTGGTTCTTGAAGGAAACTTTAACGTGTATAAATTGAATAGAACCTGGGAGGCTGCAGCACATTAAGAAAATTATGGATAATCTTGTCGTGAGATACTATTCCACCAAGCACTGAATATGAGGAAACCCAAAAAATGACATTTGCAACAGTTTCTCTGGGGCAATTAAGTTTGGACAGCAATGCCCACACCCTGCGATGTTATTATTAAAAATGTGCCCCAGTTTACAGGTGTTTTGAGGCAAAATAAAATGTAACTTTGCAAGTCCAAATTCACCCCACAAACTTTGTGTGTGTGGAGGGTGTGAGTGTCTGAGAGTGTGTGTGTGTAAAGGGGTATAAGTCTGTGAGAGGATGTGTGGTGGGGTGAGTGTGACATGGCCTCAACCAAAAACTTGGGTTCATCACCATGCATACCAAACTTGCCTGTCAGCTTCTGCTTGGCCACTTTGTGTTGTTGCCTGTCCTGAAGTCCACCTTGGAGGATGGTCACCCGAATGTCCCCGACCACTGAAGTTATTCCCGACTGGGAGGGAGCACTCCTGGTTGGTGATTCTTGTGCGGTGTCCATTCATCTGTTGCTGTAGCCTCTGCTCGATCTCACCAATGTACCATGCCTCAGGCCATCTTTGCCTGCAGCACATGAAATAGACCATGTTAGTGTCACATGAGTACCTGCCGCATACATGGTGGGTGGTGCCTAACATGTAATGGTGGTATCTGTATTGACACACTGACATGTCTTGTGTGAGCTGTCACTGTGTCAATACGGATACCACCATTACACGTAGGGACACCACCCACCACAGACGTGGCAGGTATTCTCATGTGATGCTAACATAGTTTATCTCATGCACTGGAGGCAAGGATGCCTGAGGCATGGTACATTGACGTAGCCTCTGCTTGGTCTAGCCAACAGATGAATGGACTCTGCACAAGAATCATCAGCCAAGAGTGTTCCCTCCCAGTTGGGGAACACTTGTGCAGTTTGGGACACTTGACCTCGGGTGACCATCCTCCGGGGTGGACGTCGATACAGGCAACGATGCAAAGTGACTGAGCAGAGGCTGATGGCCAAGTTCGGTACCCATGAGGATGGCCTCAACCGGATGTTCATGTCCCACTGCAGGTAACCCCACTGCACTACGCACACAAGCACATGCGTGCGTACATATTCCTACAGATCCATACACGCACCCATACCCCCCTCTCATATGCAAGCTGTCTCATCCGCTCACACATGAGTACACGCATGATCTCTGCTCTCTCTCGCAGACTTCAACCCCTATGCACTCTCACACATACACACTCTCTCAGATAGACAGACAGGCAGTTGCACACAGCCATGTAAGCTTGTAGGGTGAATTTGTACTTGCAGAATTACATTCTATTTTGTCCAAAAGCTGCATGAATTCATGTAAGATTCTGTAAACCCCTCTATTTAGAAATAGAATCTATCTCAACACTGGGGCACAGTCAAATTTTAACCTCACACCTTCAGTGCATTATCTGAGCTGACGTGCGCCTATTGTTGAAGTTCACTTGAGAATGTAGCTTTAAAAGAAGTTCTAGGATTTACGTATGAAAGAACTGAAACCAACATGGTGATTTGAAAAGATAAGAGACGTGACAAGCAATCCAGCTCTTTTTCAATATATAATTTCAGTTGCATCACGCTATAAATTTTGTCTCTTAAAACTGTATACTTCACAATCACCTGATGGAGTGGCGCTCCAAAAGCTAGTGCTTCTAATTAAGTCTGTTGGGCTATAAGCTAGTATTGTGATTTTTAATTTCATAATTCTTTCAGATATTTAAATTCCCAATACCTTCAATTCTTCTGCAACTGGCTTGCTGCTAAAATCCCTCCAGTATTATACTTGAACATTTGCAAAGCTTAAAAGGGATGTTGTAAAATAATAAGTACAGCCTTGGAGCAAAGTACTAAAACTTTAGTCAACAGCTTAACAGTCATTCACTCATGTTTCATAGACCATCCAGTACATTTAGTGCTTGAACTAGTTCTTTGGTACAGCTGTCTAATTAATTTCACTATCATAACTCTCAATCCTGCCTCTTTTTTTTGTTTTCAAGTATTTATCCATTTCTCTTTTTAAAGATAATATTGAATCTGATTTCATTAACAGGCAACATTTACCAGATCATCATAACTCATTTGATGGAAATAGTTTAACGTTTTTGGATAACAATACAGCAATCAATATTTTTACAGGTGATGAGAGAAATCCAGGAGCATAAAATAAAGATCTATGAATTCCCAGAAACTGACGATGAAGAAGAAAACAAGTTGGTAAAAAAGGTTAAGGTAGTGTATCATTGGAGGCTTGTTTCCAGTACGTTCCACGTATTATTGGTGATTCGAGACTTTTTTCCAGACAGAAACTCTCGAAGAAATGCAAAGCATTATGACCTTTTATACTAATCTTGAAATAATTTTGAAAACTAGATTCCTGTTTTCATGCAAATTACCTTGCTGACAGGCTTTTATTCTATAAAATACAATTGTGTTAATTTTAGAGCAAGTCAAGTTACAGAATTGCGTATTCTGTTTGACAAATGTATAGGTCATTTTTGCAATCTGTAAATGAATCTTAATTTTTTTATTTATGGATTGCAAATGTGTAATGTAGCAGAACTTGAGTGTAAATTGAAAATTGAGTAGAACTTGAGAGAGAGTATTACGGAACTTTTGGGTGGTTCATGTCATGGGAGACTATTCTACCTCGTTATCCAGCAACTTGAAGGATATAAGTTTGGTAAGTTGGCTTGAGTAACATCGCAGTATGAAAAAGAAAACAAAACTATCTTTGAAGTGCAGCCAAATTTTTTTTTGACTGAAACCTAAACTTGGCAAGTGCACATTAACAAATGGATAACAATGACATCAGGTACAGCTTAATTTGAGGTGTAAAATTTGCATGTATTGCATTATTAGAATCTGATACAAGGAGCTGATTGGATTTGTAGCCCAGATTACTTGAAGTTGACAAGAATTAGAACATAGAACAAGGCAGCACAGAACAGGCCCTTCGGCCCATGGTGTTGTGCCGAACATTCGTCCTAGCTTAAGCACCTATCCATGTACCTATCCAATTGCCACTTATAGGTCACCAATGATTCTGACTCTGCCGCTCGCACAGGCAGCGCATTCCATGCCCCCACCACACTCTGGGTAAAGAACCTACCCCTGATATCGCCCTCTATACCTTCCACCTTTCACCTTAAATTTATGTCCCCTTGTAACACACTGTTGTACCCGGGGAAAAAGTCTCTGACTGTCTACCCTATCTATTCCCCTGATCATCTTATAACCCTCTATCAAGTCACCCCTCATCCTTCACCATTCCAGTGAGAAAAGTCCGAGCACACTCAACCTATCCTCGTACGACCTATTCTCCATTCCAGGCAACAGCCTGGTAAATCTCCTCTGCACCCTCTCCAAAGCTTCCACATCTTTCCTAAAGTGAGGCGACCAGAACTGCCCACAGTACTCCATATGTGGTCTTACCCAGGTCCTGTACAGCTGCTCATTTTCTAGTGAAGTTGATGGCATATATGTTTGAATCTTTGCAATCGCAATGGGATCAATATCTTTAATCCTGAGGTATGCAGTGTGTTGTTACTCTGTAGCAATGGGGGACTGAGGGAGAATGACACATTAATGCTGCAAACAGTCCATGTGTGAAGAATAGGAGGAGACTCAAAACTAAATGGATGGCTGGGTCAGAAATTCTGTGGCCAGAAAGTGGAATGAATAGCAAGAGGATGAGAGAAGGAAAGAATAGTGTTGAGATAGCTTTGCTTCAGTGCGTAGCTGTTTTGACTACCATGCATCATGTTTGGAGAATAAACCCTTTCCTGTTTTGAAAAATTAATTTTTAAAGATTGCTTTTGGAAATAATACAGTGGAACGTCTATCAATCAAAATTCTGATCTAAACTGGTTTTAATGGTGACTTTTTAAAGTACACTGCCATCATTTAACATGCTTAAAACATCACCCTAAAATGGGGCAACAGTATTGCCAGTGACCTATAATATGAATGATTTTATCTATTGTGGTTACCTGTCAACTGATGAGGAGTTAGCATATACCAGTAAAAAAGCCTATCTAATCTGAGTGATTTGCTGTGCATCAAGAACAAGGTATTTTTTAAATGGCTCTTGTAGCGCAGTGTAGTGTCCCTGTCCTGGACCAGAGGCCTAGGTTCAAGTACCACCTGCTCCAATAGTGTGTCAAAGCATGTCTATGAATAGGTTGATTAAAATATTTACCATTGAAAAGCCAGAAATTGGCAGATGGTAAATATTTACAGTATAGGTGTCGGCCATTTTGTTGATTGTGGCTGCATGGTAAGTTATTCTTTTCTCCTCTTAAAATTACCATTCGTATGCTGAAGTTTTTAAGCCCATATCATGAAAAGACATCAACTGCTAAGTATTTCCAGCACTTTCTACATGTTTACACAGTTAATTCTGGATAGGATCATTTACATTTCCCTGCAATTATAGCCTGTTAGTCTTTACCGTTTTCAGTCATTTGTCCAGTTCTCTTTTACCAAGTACGATTAAATATCCTTTCACCACCCTTTCAAGTAGCACATTCCAAATCCTAACCAACTGGGGTAGAAAGAACCTTCATCTCACCTCTAGTTCCTTTGTCGAATTTCAAATTTTGCTTCTCTGGTTAGCAGCCTTCAATGAAATGTTCTCCTTGTTTACTCTACCAAAGCATCTATTAAGTTTCCCCCTGACCCCTGAGAATCCTAACTTCAATTTCTCCATTAACAGAAGTCTTCCATCCCATGTACCATTCTGATCAATCTCTAAAGTGTTTTGTCCAAATTGGTTGCAGTACTTCAGCTGGGAGCTGATTATTGTTTAACAAAAGGTTGAGCATAAATTCTGTACTTGGCAATATAATGTGTACAAGATTATTCTCTTTTAGGAGTTTTAAGTTCATAAATGCTAATTTGGTCCCAAATAAATTGTGTTTAATATAACTGGACGAACATTGTACTGATTTATCTGAATGTTTATCTTTTCCAGGATCGTTTACCTCTTGCTGTTGTAGGTAGTAATACTATTATAGAGGTGAATGGAAAACGAGTCAGAGGAAGACAGTATCCTTGGGGAGTTGCAGAGGGTAAGCCTATTTGTTGTTTCCTTTCATTATGTTGAAGCTTTTAATCATTTAAATTATTTGATAAGTGATATTGATGAAAAAAAATTTATACTTAATATTTGGAGTTCCTATTTATTCAAAGTATGTTTAAAAAAAGCTTGAATTTGCAGGGTTATGAGGGTTTGCAACACAGGCTCAATGAGTCAAAGGCCTTCTTCTATGTTGCCAAGGCACATGTAAATAATACTGCAATATTAGAATTCAGTAATACCTTTCATGATCTTAGGACACTGTACGGCTGTGTTTCAGCCAATGAAGTACCCTTGAAATATCAGCACTATTGCATGTAAGAAACCCATCAGCTAACGTAGAAACAACATGATTCAATAATCTGATTTTTCTGATGTTGGTTGAGGGATAAATATTGACCCTAGAATACCAGCATAAACTCTGGTACATCATTCCTGATGAAGATATTATGCCTGAAATGTCGACTCTCCTGCTCCTCCGATGCTGCCTGACCAGCTATGCTCCAACACCACATTTTGATTTTGATCCTCGGTATCTGAGGTCCTCCGTTTCTGTCAGTATGGTGCTCAGGTTAGACTATATGCTTAAATTTCTTGAGTAGCAGCAATTTGTCAAAGTAGCTAAATAAATTCCCTGAAAGCTGTGGTCTTTGAGTCTGAGGGGGAATTCCCAATGATGTGTTCGCTGTAGTTCTGATTGAAACCTGATGGACAATTTGGAAAGCATGCTTAATTCTTAGAATTAACATTTGAAGCTTCCATAAAACAGGGCAATCGATGAGTATCATTGATTTGGTTTTTGACCATTTTTGTCATTGGCTATTTCTATGCTGCTGAAATCAACATTTGGTTCATGTTCTTAAAGAAACTGGGCTTTTTCGCATTCAAATTTTAAATGTGCAGCTGTTGATACAGTACTTGAATTTTGTGGCAGGGTGCATAATTTGAGCCACAACGTAATCAATGGTAGTCATTTACAGTTTACTTTACCAGTGGTGCAAATTCACGTGTTTAATTAGGTTTTAGCTTTGGGGAGATGAGCAATAGGTCGAATATCTGAAGTTGAAGATGCTTCTTTACTGTGATATCTGATATGTTACATTTGGTTTTATGTATTATCTTGCACAGTACACCTTGCTTTCATTGCTACAATGCGTGAGTGACCTAAGTTTTTACTGTTTGCATTGCTCCAAATGATTTGGGTAGAAGTCACCATTTTCAAGATAGATTTTCTTATTGTTAAGCTTTCTAAGCTGTCTGGCCTGTCCAGGTAATCACGGGAAACAGTCAAAAGTTAATGTAATTGCCTATTGCATCCCTTTGAACTTCAAACTATGCCATTGATCTTAGGTTCACACCAACCTGAAATTCAACCAGTCTTATATCCTCCAGTAAGAAGCAAATAAAGAAGAGCTGCACTGCACAACCGAGAGAGTACAGAATGTGAAATTCATTGCCCAATGAAGTGGTTGATGCATTTAAGAGAAAGCTAAATGGATACACTAGGGAGAAAGGAATAAAGGAATATTTTATGTTGTGAAATAATGAGAGGGAGATGACTTGAGAAATTTCAATTGCTTGGGCTAAATACCTTGCTACTGTGCTGCATATGCTCTTCACTTCTGTGTACTAATTTCACCATATTCCAGACACTATCCTCTGGCAAAGGTTGTTGAATTCTTTAATGGCTCTCTTTTGTTCCGCAATATTTCAAAGAAAAAATAATTTTTCTTTGGTGAGTTGTAATTGTTGATTCAATACATCTTTTACGCATGTACAAAGGCATTGAAATCAATTTTTGAAAACAATCTTATAGTTCATCTTGCTGTTAACTTCCAGATCCTGTTGAGTCTTTGAAGAAAGGTCTCTAGACGTGAAACATTAACTCCTTATTTCCACAGATGCTGTCAGATCTGAATTTCTCCAGCAATTTGAGCTTTTGTTTTTAAGCAATCCAGTGGTCTTGCTGCTGAAGTGATGCATGTATGCTCCATTTGAAAGCTCTTCTGGATTACCAAAATGCTGTCCAGAAGCAGGGGTGGAGGAGGAGTGGGATTGGTGGGTGCATGCACATTATATGCACAGATGAAAGAGAAACCATTTGCAAGTGATTTGGGAATGGTGATGTAGTTTGTTTAAACTGAAGCGTAGCAGTTGATCTAAACTGGTAAGACTGCAACCAGAAATGTGGAAAACCATTTGTGTGCACTAGAGTTCTTAAAACAGTTCCAAGACCAAATGTGGGTAGAGGTGGCAATTATCATTTATAGATTAAACGTCTTTTCTGGATTTTTTTTGTTCTTCTGGGGTTATGATTGAGTTAATCTGATCAATTTAAGGGACAGAAGAGAACATGTTTGTGATGTCATATTACTGGGTAACTGCTCGATCAGTTTATTACTTAAGTAACTCAATGGAAAGTTTGTTTACCAGTCCAATATCTTGAATTAAAATTTAATCCTGTATTTGTTTAATTCCTTGATGAATCTGATACAGTCTGTGGGGATTACAGATATTTTTAATTTGTTGAGAATTGTGTTTTCAGAATGGAATTACAACAGTTCTGGTTTTTTGGAAATTGATTTCTGTTTAAAATGAGCAGCCAGTGCAAGTACACGTTAACAATTCTAAAGAAATTGCATCTGTTTTTTATGCTAGAGCAACAGGCAGATGAAAAACATGTATCCTTGCAAATTTCAAGCCAAAAACATCTTCACTCAAAGGAGTAGTGTATGGTGAACACAAAGCAGCATTTCCAGGCACCAGTTGGAAAGGAAATGCTTTCCAGTCTTTGTAGTGTGTTGCTGTCAGGAAATTGAGGGGCCTGGTTTTGGTGCAGCAGCAGCTGTACCAGTGGAGAAATGAGATTGGAAGATTATGGCTTGTCCCTGTAGGTTGCTGTTAAGATGCAAAGCAGGAAATGACTGTAACGTAGTGCTGTCTATTTGTGGTGGCAGCACTTAAAAGGCACAAGTAACCATAAACCTTTGTTGATAGGTAGGGGTGTGATTTAAATGGTGATTGACTTTATTTCTGCTGCTCTTGTCTGTGTTGAAAAAGTGAAATACTAGTTGACTTTTATATGCAAGTGTTCAGTCCAAATTTTTTTTCCTAATTGAAATGTGATCCTCTTGAAAAGTTAGACCTGTGTTTACAAGATTATTCGATCCAATTGGATATAAACTAAGTAGAACTTTGTCTTTGCTGTTTAACTGTTACTTAGTGAAAATTTGCAAATGTAAATGTAATGCAATGAAAGTGATATTTTCCGATGATAGAAGAGATGCTGTAGAATATTTAGCTTAGTGTGGTGAGATTTACTCAGTTGAGAAACTGAATATTTCATATGTAAGAAATAATTACTATTCATAAGTAGGTGGAGACAATACAATTAATACATTTTGGCAATCAATATTGATACGTAAAATGAAGTTTTAATAGTTTGAGGAGGAGGAAGGATAGGAGATGGACTTGTCAAATTGTAAGAAAAAAATCATTAAAGATTGATTTGAATTTGAACAAACTTGAAATCTTTGAAAACCTCTTTGTTTTATTAAACTATATTGGCCCACTCCCTTTTCAAGTTATTGACATTTCTTTCCCCCACTAAGTTTTATTCTTTTCTGGGGTTTTGTTTTAAACTTGATGTCAATTTTGATTTAACTTCATAGTTTGTAACACCTAATGTAGCCAGTAAAGGAGCAGAACTACTAGGTCAATTGCTATCAACAGCTAGATCAACAAGTTTGTAATGGTTTTTTTTTATTGTTACATGATCAAATTCTGTTGGTGTAATGTCTCGGCAAAGCAGTGATTCATTGTTACGACTACCAAATTATCAGTGTAGATGAGTTTTATTATGTTCCATATGTGCAATGGTTGTTTGTTGGTACAATTTTCAACACAAATCGGTGACAGATTTGGGTCAGATGCAAATTCAAATGTGAAGAATCTGAATCCCAACTTCAATCTGCCTATTTCTGATTTTGATGGCAGACAATCCTGAAGAACAGGATTTAAATGTATTTGGAAAGGCAAGGACTGATTATGGATAGTCAACATGGTTTTGTACATGGGAAATCATGTCTCACTAACTTGACGGAGTTTTCTTGAAGTAACAAAGGGGATTGAGGGCAGAGCAGTGAATGTGATCTATATGGACTTCAGTAAGGTGTTCAACAAGGCTTCCTCATGGTAGACTGATTAGTAAGGTTGGATCACATGGAATACAGGGAGAGCTAGCCATTTAGATACAGCACTAGCTGAAGGATAGAAGACCAGGCTGGTGAAGAAGGGTCGGTTTTAATCATTTTATATAAATGATTTAAATGTGAACATAGGAGATGTAGTTACTAAGTATGCAGATTACACAAAAGTTGGAGGTGTGGTGGACAGTGAAGCAGGTTATCTGAGAGTTCAATGGGATCTTGATCAGATGAACGAGTGGGCCAAGGAGTGGCAGATGAAGTGTAATTTAGGTAAATGTGAGGTGCTGCAATTTGGAAAGGGAAATGGTGGCACGACTTGTACACTTAATGGTGAGGTCCTGGAGAGTTGCTGAATAAAGAGACCTTGGAGTGCAGGTTCATAGTTCCTTGAAAGAGGGGAGTCGCAGATAGATAGGATAGTGATGATGATGTTTGGTATGCTTTCCTTTATTGGTCAGAGCATTGAGTATAGGGGTTGAGAGGTCATGTTGCGGCTGTACAGGAAATTGGTTAGGCTACTTTTGGAATATTGCGTGCAGTTCTGGTCTCCCTCCTACAGGAAGGATGTTGTGAAACTTGAAAGGGTTCAGAAAAGATTTACAAGGATGTTGCCAGGGTTGGAGGACTTGAGCTATAGGCAGAGGCTGAATGGGCTGGGGCAGTTTTCCCTGGAGCGTTGGAGGCTAAGGGGTGACCCTATAGAGGTTTATAAATTCATGAGGGGCATGGATAGGGTAAATAGACAAGGTCTTTTTCCTGGGATGGGAGAGCCCAGAACTAGAGGGCATAGGTTTAGGGTGAGAGGGGAAAAAGTAAGAGACCTAAGGGGCAACTTTTTCAAACAGAGGGTGGTGTGTGTCTTATGAGCTGCCAAAGGAAATGGTGGAGGCTGGTGTAATTACAATATTTAAAAGGCACCTGGATGAGTATATGAATGGGAAGGTTTAGAGGGATACAGGCCAAGTGCTGGCCAATGGGATTAGATTAGTTGAGGATATCTCGTCGAGGTGGACGAGTTGGACTGAAGGGTCTGTTTTTGTGCTGTACATCTCTGACTCTGACAGGAGACGAGAAGTTGAAAATTGCTGGTTCTAGAAATTAAGCACCATTCCTCTGACCTGTTGGATCCAGTTTCCTTTCTTGCCCAATTCTTGCTGTCTGAAAAAAGTTGAGCAGGTGAGAAAACAAATGCGCAGTTGTTTTTCAAGGAGGTGATCACATTAGTAGTTCAGATTGAGTCATCTAATGTGAAAGTTTTTTAAACTTCATGTATCCATTATGGGAGTCATTGTATTTCTTTAAATTGCTAACCTTGTGATCTCTAGCTTTGCTGCTTATCCTCTTACTTTGGTGAAATATTTCCTGGGCCCTTTTTAGTAACATGCACTAATTGACATTGCTACCGTCATTGCTTGTGTCTAGCAAGTTATGGGTACGATATTGGGTATGATAGCTACTTCTGTATAAGTCCAGGTAAGTAAAAGTATTTTGTTCAATAATAAGTAATTTGAAATTATGTACATTTAAAATTCATGCTGATTTGTTGAAAATGTATTTGAATTATTTATTTTGTTTTTTAATTCATTCTTCACTCTTATTTAACATTTAACTGTTGAACTGCAGACAACCAGTTTAAGACGATAGTATGGCCTTGAAGTATTTGTACTGAATTTTAATGCATCTTAAATTTGATCAGCTGTATCAGTGGCTGTTTTAACATGAGCTGAATTTCGAAATGGCTGTCCTTTCTGACAACCTGCTACCACAGAGTTAAGTGACAATGAAAATTGCGGCATTGTGGGAAGATCTGTGTCGTATTAAAGAATACATTCAGGCCTGGGAATCCTTTTCTGTTTGCTCACTAATAAGAGTTGGATTAATGCAATGTGGTGCACTACATTGATAAACATTTGCAATATCTTTGCATGTGGCAGCTTTATTCTAAATCATAAAGTACACCTAACTATATGTTGCAGTATAAAAATCACTAATGCAATAAATTTTCCCTTTTTTACAGTTGAAAATAGTGAGCACTGTGACTTCACTATCTTACGAAACATGCTGATCAGGTAAGGCAGGCACGTTTGACTGATCCAGCAATTAGTAAATGATTTGTTACTACAAATGTGGCTTCAGCTGGTGTGACTTATTAAGCTCGGCCTTATTTTTGCCACATAGAAAAGTTGAAAATAAATATTTTGAATCAGTAGTGTTTGAAATTTGCCTCTGAAGTATCGACCAATATTAGAAGCGCAAGTTCAACCAGATTTACATCAACATTTCTAAATGTATAGTCCCTGTTTATTCCAAGCAAATCAACCCTTGTATGTTTTTGCTCTTGCACTGCTGTAGTGCATTGTTTTAGGTGGCATGAATTCTCTCAGATGATCAAATCAACTTGACTTGGTGGCAGTGTTGTAACTTCGTTTCAACATCTGCAAATGTAATAAAAAGGGATTTTTAACTTGTGATTAAAACTTGTGATATTCAGTGATATTTACAATAACAACAAATGTATTTTTTCAAATAAAACACAAGGTTTTTTTAAAACTTGTTCACTGAGTGAAATGGAAATCAAACTGTTTTGCGAATTATACTGCTCACATTTTGTTGGTGTAGAAATTAAGAGCACTGGAAAAGATGATTCTGCCAACCCAAGAGTTCAAATGCAGTTTGTTGGCCTGTGTCCTCCATTTGATTTTCTTGCCAAATGAATGTGCCAGACAGGCATGAAATTACTGTGCTGTCCATTCCATACATTCCTTATTTAACCTTTTGAACATCTGACCTCACCACTCAGAGCTGCTCCCAAGATCCATCCCAGGCCTCGTTTTCATACCACTACTAGAGTAAGCTATTTTTTAGGGTTGATTCTGTCCACTTTTTTTTCTTAAGGTTTTTTAAATATTTGAAGATTCATTTGTTATCTATCTTTTGCTCTTTGTGAGCAAACTCTGTTAACTTAGTCTGTGGTAGATTGGGCATCTGACAACGGTAACCAGTGGGTAGCTCTTTGCATCTGCAGTAACAGGATGTCCTTCCTGGACTATTGGTGAGAAATATGCATGATGCTCCCCAGAGCCAATGAGCTCCAAGTTGTCCTGTTATCATGTACTTTGTCCTACCATGCTAAGTTGATTGATTTCACAATTCACAAATCCTTTACTGCATCCTTGTAGACTAGCACATAATTTATAGTTTCAATGTTATTGGTTCCCAGTCTCATTTATTGTTCCACAGAGCCATTAAAGTTGGCAGCATTGAAAACAGAAAATGCTGAAAATATTCTGACCTGTCAGCATCTATGGAGAGAGAAACAGAATTGATATTTCAGTTTCATGATTTTTCAAGACAGCTGGAAAACTGAGTTTTAACAAGTTTTAAGGAAGCTCAGATGTTGGAAAAATGTGGAGGGAGAAAGGAGCGAAAGGGAGGGTCTGTGAACTAACTGACAACATGGAAGTGGTGTAAGACAAAAGATGGCGAGACCAGGAATCAGAAGATGGGAACCAGAAAAGGTGGAAATCAGAATAGCATAATCAGCACCAACAGTTGCTGCCCCAAAAAAAAGTCAGTTATCTGAAAATTTATTGAACTCTTGTAAAATGTAAAAGGGCTGTGAAGTACCAATTTGAAATGAGATGTTGCTCTTCAAATCAGCGTTCAACTCCAGAACGTTACAGTTGCAATTTTTAAAAGACATTTGGATGGATACATGAAGGTTCAGAGGGATATGGACTAAAAGCAAGGAAATGGAAGAACTTTAATTTGGGGAACTTGATCGGCATAACCGTAAGGGTCTGTCTCACTCTGACTGTATGATTATGCCTGTAATTCAGAGTGGAACATAGTTAACATGGCAGGTTATAGAGAGCTATGGATTAGTTTCGAGTTGAATGTAGGGCAAAGGGCAATTAACAAATCTGTACATGTTCATTCAGTATGGAGAAAATGATATTTTCAGCACTGAGTATAGTATATGATACTTGGAACATGCACAAGTAAATCACCTTTAACAGAGTATTTGGGACCTGGTATAATAGGCTTAGTTTCTCCACCTATTGCTACAATGTCTTGAGTTTGCCCTTTTGTACTTTCCCTAACTACTTCACCACAGTATTTGTATGAAACCTATTACAGATACTTCCTGTTTCCAGTGCTGATGAGGTCATCAACCTTAGGTATTAATCCTGTTTTTCTCACTGTAGGTGTTAGTTTCAGTATTTCACATTTCCAGCACCTATGGTGTTTTGCTTATTTTAAAACATAGGAGAATACCATTGAGGTCATGCCATTTCTTTGCCAGGCTAATCCAACTGCCCCTGACCACTTGAGTGTTTTCTATTTCTCCTTCCAAAAACCTAGTACAGTCTTTACTTTGAAGCAGCATTGGTCACTGGCCCACCCAATTCCTGTGGTAATGCATTCAGTGCTCCAACAACCATTGACTCCCATATTAGGAGAAACAGGTGCTTCTTTAGTTATTAAAACTACTGTTCAAAAAACATTGCACTTCAGAGTTTTTAGTTTCTCAAAGCAGCTTTCCAGTTCCTCAGCATGCTCATCATTGTTGGAAACCTGTCTCCCATCTGATTGTTGCTTGAAAATCTTGGTTGTTTTATCTCTGAACTTTTAAATTTTTGACAACTTAAAAACAATTGTATTGCTGGTAAATGGCAGTACTCACTTTCTGCTATTCTGCTGTCCATAATCAGTCATTTTCTTTAGTGTTTGATGGGTTGTGGGTGTCATTGGCATTTATAACTATTCATAATTGCTACAAATAAGTTTCTTACTAGGCCATTTCAGAGGCATTTAATCACACTGCTGAGAGTCTGGAGCCTAGGTTGCCCAGACTAGTAGGAATGGCAGATTTTTTTCACTAAAATACATTAGTGAATCAGATGAGATTTTATGAAAATGACATTTTGTTTACACCATTGATGAAACAGTTGGAGTACCCTAAATTTACGTTAGACCAAATGCTATGCTGAGATTTGAATTATGCTGAACCTCTGGATTATTAGTCCAGTAACACTGGGTAGCATGGTGGCTCAGTGGTTAGCACTGCTGTCCCACAGCTCCAGGGATCCAGGTTCGATTTCAGCCTTGGGTGATTGTCTGTGTGGAGTTTGCACATTCTCCCTGTGCCAGAGTGGGTTTTCTCTGGGTGGTACGGTTTCCTCCACAGTCCATCGTTATGCAGGTGTTGTGGATCGGCCATGCTAAATTGTCCATAGTGTCCAGGGCTGTACAGGCTAGGTAGTATGCCATCGGAAATGCAGGATTATGGGAATAGGAGGGTGGGGGGATGGGTCTACTTGGAATGTCTTTGGAGGCTCTGTGTAATGGGTCAAATGACCTGCTTCTACACTGTGTGGATTCTGACTGTCACTGTACCCCTATCCTTTGAGCATATAAATAATTATTAATCTATCTAAGTAACTGTCGTAACCAATCCTTGCGTTTCTCCCAAAATCTCCTTAGTTACCCCTTTGACCATGTGTTGGTACTCGTGTTCTGTATCTCCATGGTTTCTTGTTAAGTTGGTTTTGTAACATTTATTAGACCCATGGAACATTTTTACTTTGTAAAAGGTGCTATGTTAATAATACTTGTTGCTGGACAGAATCGCCTGTTATTTTTAGTCACACATAGCTGCCAGAGTTCTAGCTTCCTTGGCCCACTTACCCTGAGGTGTTTCTCAAGAGTCTCCAGCATTTTCCCCATGATGATATTTTGGACTCCTATCATTTGTCATTTTCAGGCCAGTCCTGTAAACATCTCCCGTAAATACAGCATTCCATTCTCTGTTGTCCTTGTTCTGACAGTTACTTTAACATCTTTCAACAGTCAGTTTCATTGGCAACTTTTTCTGTGCTATCCATTCAGTCTTTATTATCCATGCATTCAACACAGCTTACATCGCACCTTGTTCGCAATTGCCATGCCCTTCAAATTCTGTCCTTGTTCCTCTTTCCTCAAGGGCAGCATCACAAAATCTTGTAATTAACAGTACAAAAATGTTTTACATTTCTTTTCCTGACTGCATGTCATTATATCCCTGTTCGAGTTTAAGATAGCCATTCCCTTTTGAGCCTTGCTATTTATCAGTTCTAACTAAAAACTATTAGGGATGACTTCCCTGTAAAATGCTCCAACATTTCTGATGGCATGTTGCTGCTATAATATTCAAACATGTTAGGTTGCACTTTCATTCTGAAATCCTGCCATTGTATACTGAATTAACTCCATTTGCACTTGAAGCATCAGTTTTGCAAATGTGATTAAAGATAATGTTCAGATTTAACCATCTCATGAAAGCATCATGCTTGAAGTACATCTCATTATAACATTGCATAGCTTTCCATACATTACTTAGAATTTCAACAAGAACACTGACTACCCCTGAAGGTCTCAAGAATGTCAATTGCTGTACTATTATCAATTGACATTAGTAACTCAACCCCACTGGTGGAAATGACATTAAACAAATTTGACAAGTCCAGTCAAACACTATAACATGCTGTGGTGATCTAATATGATCAGTGCCACCCATTGGGAGTAGTTCAGTAGCAACCTATGCAATTTCGTGCACCTGTTGAGATCTTTGACATTTGGCAGCCATGCATACAGTTTAGTGTCCTTAAACTAATGTTCATTGTGGTCTTGGAAATCCAAGTCATTTTATACTTCACTCTGTCTTGACAAAATGAAATATCACCACTATCTCGTTTGCAAATTTTGATGTCAAAAGCAAATTTTGTTGGGTCTTGTTCACATATTTTCCAGTACCTTTTTCCTATCTAACACTTTGAGATCCTTTTGATTTCAGGTGGTAAGAATAATAGCTTCCAGTTAGGTAGGAAGAAATCCTATCAGTCTTCCCTATGCTATCCTGCATGTGGCATATTCCCAATTAAGTGGCCAACTGGATCTGCTTGGGGATTAAATGCTGCTTCATCCATATTCCAAGAACAAAAAGATAATGCAGTCCCTCAATCACTTATTTGCTCCAACTAGGACTCTAGTGTCCTATCAAGGAACTATATTCCAAATTTGGTCTCTTACAAAGCTTATGATTGTCCCAACAGCCCAAATATTTTGTTCAATTCTACTATTTTAACAACTGCGTAACTCTGTGTGGCGTAATGAAAATGGCAATCTTTTATTACACAAACAAAAAATAAAACAATAAAATTCCCCTTTCTTTGAGGTGCACACCTGAACATTTACAAAACCAAGTGCCTTTGGTATCCTTTAACTTGGCAAGCACCTTCTGCTGTTACATGTGAGCACCCAATTACCCTAAATCCAACATGGTATATTAATGACACACACGTTTGGAATAGCTTCTTTGAAAGATTGTATGCAAACAATAAGAACAGCTGAAGTATGTAATTTTTTGCAGTTTGTTGTTAGTTACACTGATTCTCAATGTAACAGCTCAATTTCCCCTCCCCCCCCGGCGCAAAACCATCTACTCTCAACGTGTGATCACTGCACAAAGCAGAAATTACTGGAAACTGCTCCCACCATGCCAAGTTTGCAACTTTATCAAATGTCTGAACAGGTTCAATTCATTTTCCCTTGCAATTCATGTGGTGACTTCAGCTGATAATCATAATGGAAAGAGGCAGAGTCCCTTGAATAACAGCTTGAAGCGGTGTTGTGTAGGTAAACAAATTGAATTGCAGAAAACAATGTGAAAGCAACAAAAATCCTGGTATCAAATATCATTTAAAGTATTTAAGATAATCAGTTATTTCTATTTGTGGCCTTAAGAAAGCCTTTGTGATTAATTTTGTTCTCTATTTGAATTTCCAGCTTTTTAATGGATTGTCATCTTTGACAAAGCTGGGTGTTTGTTGGCATCTGTTAGTTTTTTGAGATCTCTTTGGTCAGCTACATGTGTTTGCATTCTCTCACCAATAATACATTTTTTATTTCAGAACTTCAAAAGCTGTCAAGTATGTCACGTATGTCAATACATAAGATACTTGAGTAATGTTAGATCTATTTTGATCTATATTTGAAGAGTGATTATCAAAACACAAAGGATTTTGGCACTTGTTCTACTTGCTCTTACCCCTGCCCTCCCCCCAAAAAACACCTCCAGGTATTCCATAACAGGAAAAATGACTACGTTGCTGGCATTTTATGTAAGTGTTGAAAGAGAAGAGGTGGATCTACTTATGTTGCTGAAGCTCATGTGTGATAGAAAAGTTCTACTAAATTCAAATTGGGGAATTGACATTTTATGGGGCTTTGTTGAGACCACACCTGGAGTATTGTAGAATCATACAGCATGGAAACAGACCCTTTGGTCCAACTTGTCCATGTCAACCAGACATCCCAATCTGACCTAGTCCCAATTGCCAGCATTTGGCCCATATCCCTCTAAATCCTTCCTATTCATATATCCATCTAGATGACTTGTTAATCTTGTAATTTTATTCTTCTCCACCACTTCCTCTGGCAGCTTGTTCCATATGAGCATCACCCTCAGCGTAAAAAAAGTTAGCTCGCATGTCCTTTTTAAATCTTTCCCCTCTCACTTTAAAGCTATGCCCTCTAGTTTTGGGCTCCCCCATCCTTGGAAAAAGACTTCGGCTATTCGCACTATTCACATTCCTCATGATTTTATAAATCTCTAAGATCACACTCAGCCTTTGATGCTCCCAGACAAAAACCCCCAGGCTATTCAGCCTCTCACTGTAATTCAAACCCTTCAGTTCCAGCTGCACCTTGTAAATCATTTCTGCACCCTCTCAAGTTTAACAATGTCCTTTCCCTCAAGGGCTACCATATTTGTAAGAAATATTCTAAAAGTGGCCTCACCAATGTCCTGCATAGCTCTAACATGATGTTCAAACTCCTCTATTCCAAGTTGTGACCAAAGAAGGCAAGTGTGCTGAACACCACCACCATCACACTGTCTCTCTGCAACTGCGCTCTCCAGGAACTGTGCATCTGAATCCCTAGGTCTCTTTATTTGGCAACACTCCCCAAGGCCCTATTTCCTGGAATCATCCTGCCCTATTGTATTCAGTTTTGGTCTTGTGAAGAGAGACGCTCTGTTTAGAACTAATTCACTGGAGTTTCATAGAATGAAGGGGGGCTTGTATGGAGGCTTGGAAAATTCTCACACGACTGGACCGGCAGGATGTTCCTGCTAATGGGAGAGTTCAGAACCAGGAATCATGGCTTAAGGATAAAGGTTGGGCTAGTTAGGGCTGAGATATGGTTGCATTTCTTCACTCAGAGATGCATCTATGGAATGCTCTGCAACTGAAAGTTGAAGATAATAAATGTTTTCAAATAGGGATATCATGGTTCTTTGGGCTAAAGGAATCGAAGGGTATGGAGAGCAAATGGGAACTGTGTATGCAGTTGGTTGATGACGGTCATAACCATACTGAATGGGGAGCAGGTTCATTGGGTTTAATAGCTCCTCATTCTATTCTCTGTTTTTTAAGTTTTATTTTTTCAATGTATTTTACGCAATGATGTACTGGGAAAATTAATGTTTTTACATACATTTTACTTTCCATTTTAAACTACACCCCCTTCTTTTCTGGTTAAATATGTGAAACTAATTAAGTGAAGCCTGACTCCATATCTTGTGTTGATTCCACATATACTTTGATAATGGAGTTGTAAAATCTGTGGCAATAGGTTCCTGCATCATTAGTAAATTAAAAGATCAATGAGTCATGATATTACCACTGCAATCATTTTTAAGCATGTTTTAGTATGATGTGTCTAGTGAAAATCACATGAATTATTCTTTACACTGGTGGAGTTGTGTGCAAATGTTGTCTATTCAATTCTCAATAAGCCACAGTTGAATCTAGTAGACCTGGTTGTTTTCTGTACTTTGCAAATGTTTAATGGGAGTTTCTCTTGCTTTTTTTAATCAGGCTGGGGAAAATGAGCAAAACTAGAAATGGGTGTAAGAAATTTAGTGTCACAATTTTATCATTCAAATTCAAACCAAGATTTTAACCCTACTATTTAAAAAGCTGATTAGGTTCTAACCAACTTCAGTATACCGATCTCAGTGTGAAGGAACATGTACCATTGTAATAATCAAAATTGGGGGAAAAAAAACAATGTATTGATGTATCTGCTTTCAACAATTTGCTTTCAGGATGTCTCTGTAATGCAGAATCTTAGATCTTAACTTTTTTTTTTAAGATTCTTAGGAGCGTTCACAAAGTATTAATTCCTTAATGCTTTAACTGACTTTGGTCAGACTTAGAAATGCATAAATTTCTTGCATAAATTGAGTTTGGTCTTGAACTCCTTAATTTTTTCCATGGTTTGATAAAGCTCGAATAATGGATTTGGAGTAGAAATTAGACTCTTATAGGTGTCGGTTTCTTTTGGTGAAGGGTTTTCTTTTTTTAATAAAAATAAACACATTCAGTGAATCCTTCTACGACAGTGGTTACATTCAGCTTTTGTCCGAAAACAAACAGGTGACTATAGAACCCTGTCTTGTTAATGGAAACATGTTTGTCCTACAGGGTTTTGACAAGTACGGTAAACTTTCGTACCTTTCTGACACTAGGGTTAGGAATGTTTCAGAGCAGCTAAAGGACACCTGGAGGGTCAGGGCAGACAGCAAGGGTTCGCAGTACATATTATGCAAATAACAGAAAGAAAATGAAGAATTCTTGGCCAGTTAGTCTGATAATGGTGGGGAAAATGCTGGAGCCCATTTTCAAAGATTTCATAGCAGAGAACTTGGGAAAATAGTGGCTATATCAGACAGTCAACATGGATTTACAAAAGGGAAATTGTGCCTGGGAAATCTACTGGAATTCTTCAGGGATGTAACCAGTAGAGTTGATGAAGTGGATGTGGTTTATTTGTACTTGCAGAAGGATTTTGAGAGTCCCACCAGAGATTAATGTTTAAAATTCAAATGCCTGAGTTGCAGTGTACTGAGATTGATAGAAAAACGATAAACAGTCAGGGAAGAGTGTGAATGAACGAAAATGATCTAGGCAAGGGATCTAAATGTAATGTCTCCGAATTTACAGATTCCACAGAACTCTGGAAGGGTGAGCTGTGAGGAGGATGCAGAGATGGTTCAGTGAGACATGGAAAAGCTGAGTGAGTGGGCAAATGCAGAAGAATTTGGATAATTGGGAGGTTGCCCACTTTGGTAGTAAAAAGAGTAAGGCAGACTATTAGCTATTATAAACTGAGGAGAATGTGCAGGAAGACCTGGTGCCAGTTGCTCAAAGTAAGTTTACAGGTACAGCAAGCAGTGTAGGAGGCAAATGGTATGTTGGCTTTCCTAGTGAGAGGAAGTACAGGCGCAGGGATGTCTTTCTGCAACGGTATAGGGCCCTGTTGAGCCCATTCCTGGAATATTGTGTGTAGTTTTGGTCTTCTGATCTGCAGAAGGGTTTTCCGGCCAAAGTAGTAGTGCAGCCAAGGTTTACCAGAGTGATTCCTGCGATGGCACAACTCGGACAAAGGCAAATAAGATGAGGTAGGACTAAGTTTTCTCTAGTTTAGATGAATGAAGCAGCATTTCAAGAAATGTCTACATTTTGAACAGGATGAGACAGGGTAAATGCAGGGTAAATCCGTGGATCAGAACTAAAAGGTACAAGGTTTGTCATTTTGGACCAGAGGAGGAGAAATTTCTTCACCCAGAGAGGGAAGAGTCCATAGAGTTGCTGAACTGTTTATTTCAAATTCCACATTCACAAATGGGAATTTCAGAACTGGAAAATGAGAATGATCCTGGGTGTAATGTAAAAAGTTTGTATATCTTACTGCGCTCCTTTGGTATAATGGTTTCTTCAATTTCAATTGTTCTGGGCATGGAAAAATGAAAGCAAGCAAAAGCACCCTTTGTTTGCACTTTGAAAACATTTTATTAACATCTATTCTTGAGCTTTGAAGCATGACTTATCAAATCTAAGTGCCTCAGGTAAATGTCACCTAGGGAATCTCTATGGATTAGTTTGAACATTAATGTAATTTATTTTGGCAATGTATCAAAAATAGGAGTTTAGAACAAAGTCTCCTTTTTCAAAAGCTGACTTGTTTAGAAAGGAACAGACACTCTATGCTACAGTCTTGTATTCTTTGTTTCATAAGTTTGGAGACTGCAATGCTACTTGTATTCTGCTTCAGTGTTACGAGAAAGAATAGAGTGACGAGTGTGCAGGCTTATTTCTATTCTTCGGTGCAAGATCAACTCTCTGGCAATTGTAGCATAAAGATTTGATTGTTGGATGGCTGTCAACCAGTTGGTGCTGCATCTCTGCATACAAACGGCGTGACTGTGTCTGTGAAAGATGCTGTGAAAAAGCAGATTTATGCCAGCCCTCTGGAGGTTAGTTACACAGTTATCATCTTGCACCTGATGTGGACCTATCTGAGTTGCAAGCTGTTAGGAGCAACCTGTGCTGTTTGTCCTTTTTTTTTTTGAATGCACATTTTGTGTGAACTAGTTTTCATTCAAATGTATTTACAGCCTGAAAGGTGGCTGATGTTAAGATATAGTCATACCTTTTTAATGTGTAGGACATAAAGATGATTTTATGATCACGGGCTGGAGGTTGGTGGAGAGGGCACAGATTGGTGAAGCTCCTATTGCTACCCAAATTCTAAAGTTTTGGCAGTTTCACCATATTGATTTTTCTCAATGTCATAGCTTTGAAATTCACTCAACCCTGAGATTTATTACAGAAATGGATTTTAAAATGAAATGTAGTTCTTTAGATAAACAGCTTAAATTGAAGCAGACTTGCATTAGGAATCTATTAAAATTGTATTCAGTAATATTTTTGATTAAAGGTTATCAAATGAAATATTCGGTCACTTGGCCAAATATTATCCATTACTGTGATGCTGCTGATGAAACTTGTTTGAAATAGTGTTCAGAGCTATGTGAATTGTCTGCTGACTTGTGTAACCTCTGTTTTTCTCTGTCTCCGCAGAACTCATATGCAAGATCTGAAAGATGTAACAAACAATGTTCACTACGAGAACTACAGGAGCAGAAAGCTGGCTGCAGTCACATATAATGGTGTTGATAACAATAAAAACAAAGGACAGTTGACCAAGTAAGAAAGTACTTTCCATCCTTTTTTTACTGTTTTAGGTTTTTACTCAACCCTTCAGCCTCTTTATACCAAGTAAGTGTGGTCATCAAAACTAGTGAAACATTTGAAAATGCTCTACATGCTTCAAGGAAATACTTACTATTTAAACATTATGTTTCAGCCAGCAAGCATCTGAAATCCTTGTACAATCTGCTGTGCTTAAAATGCTTTGCTTTGTTCTACATCCGCAAGAAGCACTTGGCTTCCCAAACGTTTGTGTTCTGAACTGATGGAGTGGAGTTTTCTGTTCTGTAATAATGAATAACGGTTGTGGGTGCTTTCAAATACTTTACAAACGAAGAATAGGCAACAGTCAGTTGAATGTTCGTCGGTCTGATTTATCTCTTATGTAAGAAGAGAATTGTCATTATTTGCTTATATCCATAATGTTTAGTCAAGGTCTGGAGTTTTTTTTTCAAAGATGGCATGTGAGGTAATGTTGAAAGATTTGGAACTCGAATGCATAACTATTTTGGTCTGCACAGAGCCTCAACTCTATATTACTATCCCAAACCAATGACATATTTAACCATTTTCTTCTGTGCTTGCCCATACCATGCAATTGACCACAACCAAGTGAATGGCCAGACAATTTCTAGATTAATGCCGATATGGTGCGGATGGGTTGGACCAAAGGGTCTGTTTCTATGCTGTATGATTCTACACAATCTATATCATTCCAACAGTGAATGCATGAGATCAGCTTGTAGTGATACTTGATTTGATTTTGAATTATTGAGCCTTTATACTTGGATTTGCTGGCAGGACTGAAAGCAATTGCTTGGTTAGTGGGAAATTAGAGTCAAAGTGTCATAGAAATGTACAGCACGGAAACACACCTTTCGGTCCAACCCGTCCATTTTGACCAGATATTCCAACTCAACCCAATCTAGACCCACCTGCCAGCACCTGGCCCATATCTCTCCAAACTCTTCCTGGTGGAAATGAGCGCAGTGTTTAGCTGTTGTTTTTTTAAAAATTTCTCAATCAGCTAATTTCTTTGTAGTTTTAAGACCATGTGCATTTCAACTAATTGTTCTTGGGCTGTCATTTAAGAATTGTTTTCCCTGGCCCATGTTTTCGCCATGTTCTTTCACATGATTGGTATAAAGAAAATACACATTTTTAAAAACATGGAGTTTGAAGACAGTATTTCTCAAGATACCTGTTATTTCAAAAACTGAAATGGTAAAAGAATGTAGAATAATTGAAATGTTCTTGAATTTAATTGCTTTCAAAATCTGAAGACTGCTTTTCAGCTTAAACCTTAAATTGAGTGCACTGTTCAGAAGAAATACTGTCTTTGTAAAGCTGAAATAAGTTGTTCAAACATTAGGATTTTGAGTCAAGAAATTTGGAATGTAGAGTGATTGTGAATAAACTAAGTGCCAACTTAGTCAGAATACCTGTGCTGTGCAAGGTAATATGTTGCAATTTAATGTCTACTGTGGGTTAAATATAAGTAGTATTTCAGAACAAGTAATGCTGCTTAATAAACTTCAGATTTATTCAGGACAGTGAAGAGTTGGCAGTCAGATGTTTGTCTTTGTCCTGTTTTATTTCTTGTCCAGCTGATTAGTTTTGTAAACAATTCATGAGGCTAATAGCTGAAGAGCCATTCATTTTTATTTTTGTCACTGGCTCACCAAATAGTGAAACTTAATTTTCACATGATAGCTGAGCATTTTATGTCTTGCATAGCAAAAACTCACCAAATAATCATATTTTAAATTCTTTAGCCAATTCAGTTAGTTTCAGTTCGGGGTGAGGTCAAAGGTGGACAGTTCAAATTATAGTTGGGTACCTTGCATATCATGGAAGTTTCTGAATATTTATAGACTTGTATTCTTGGGATGTCACACATTTGAGCCACTGAATGAAATTGCACAATATCCAATTTTTAAATGTTCTATTTCATCTTTATAACTTCTCCATGTAATTTAATGCAAATCTGTATTTTCCTCATCCTAAGTGTCTGTGTATCTGTTTCTCTTTTTAGATTTGACACAGTTGAAGGCATGTAAGTGGTTGTTTAAATTATTTGTAAGAATGTCCCAATACACTTTAAGCAAGAACTTGAATTTCAGTTCCATTGGTTGCAAAAGTCTTGTCTCGCTGACATCAAGTGGGGATTTCTTTGTTATTGTCACAATGTAGTCTTAATTTTAAAAGCACTGCTTGTTCCAAAAATATATCTTATTGCCAAAAATTGGTGAAGGAAGCAATGAATGATTGATTGAAATGTCCGGATGTAATGCCGAAGATGTAAAAGTTAACTTAAATATTTGTTTTCAAACTGTGTGATAGAATTACGTTAGACAAAAGTTATAAGTTTGATTTTTATAATTCAGCAATGATATTTTTGGAGCAGTATTCTCAGCGCATGTTCTTGCTAATTAAACATTTTTTTTGTAAATGTATGGGTGATTGATAGGAAAGATGAAAATAATTCCATGCATAAATGCTTGTATGTATGATCTTGAACTGCGTTTTGCTTCCCTCTGTTTAGACAGTTAAACTAGTCCTGTTTGGAGTGGAGGCCAGCCAATTGTCTTATTTCTTGTGGTGTAGCAGTACCAGGCACTTATTCTTTTCGCTTTTCACTTTTTGTTCATCGGAAGTAAGGTGTAAATGGTGTTGCGATCATTGCGATTGATATTAATGAGTCAGCTTATGATTGCATCCTTCTGATGGCTATCTAGGAGAAATGGAAGCTGGTGACTTTAACCAAAGGATATAGGGTAATATCGTACCCCAGCAGTGTTCTACAGGAAAGCAGAATAACTTCTTTTGACTGTTGGTACCGTCAGTATACTGATCTTGAAACTTAATGATTTCTGTCAGGATGACTGGGATATTTTTCTTCAAGATTCTTCTGACTGGTTTTGCATTTTGTTTTGCTTTTTTTTCATTTCTCTAGGTATCGAACACTTGGCTTTGGAAATCCTGTGATTTTATTGATGTTTAACTTTGCAATCACTTGCATCCGAGTTGACTTTTTGGCATGTTTTTAAAAATTGAGTGCTTCTGAATGTGTGAGAGATGTAAACGTGCAAATATGGAGATGGTTTCATTGGGTGTCTGCAGTACTGGGTGTTCAATGAATGCTTTAGAACACTTGCCTTTCCTTTCTCTCTCCATCTAATGAAAATATATCAGTCAAGAATTTCGTTGATACTGAAGAGAGTTGAGCTTTGTTGTACAAGTATTAAACTTACTGTTGAAATAGGTATTAATTGGACCTTCTCTGTAATGTTTTGCCCCAATTTTGAGATAATTCATTCCATGCCCAATCAGAGTAGCTTAATCGGTAAAATCAGCTGCATATATGGTACTTTACTCAAGGGCAAAAACACTACACTTATTTGTAGTGTTTAAAGGAAGTCTTCCTAGATTTATAACCGAAGCTGGAGCTGTTAGCATAAATAACTTGAGGAAGCCTATAAGTAAACTAAATTGTCAATCTCAGCATTCATGTACTTATGCAATGTATTCAAAAGGGAAAACGCCCCTCTATCCTTGAGCTTTTCATCTTGATTTAATAGATGTAAGGACAGTGATTTCTACAGAGATGTGAAGCCGTCATTGTTATTCCATTTCTCTAACTTTTAAATTCAACATTTAGATGATATGGAAATCACTTGATTGCATTGATGTGCTTATGAGTTTGGGACACCTCAAACTGAAAACAGTATTTTCAAATCTGATGTGCCTGTATTATACGATGTGGAACTTAGTCATGAATCCTTTTTTACTGATTGTAGAAGCCCTCTGGCTCAAATGGAAGAAGAACGGAGAGAACATGTGGCAAAGATGAAGAAGATGGAGATGGAAATGGAACAAGTCTTTGAAATGAAAGTCAAGGAGAAGATTCAGAAGTTGAAAGATTCTGAGGCAGAGGTATTGAATACTTTTAATTTTCTGACCTTTCTATTCATGGATTTCAAAATAGACACTGCTTATGATGAAGCAGTGTGTGATCACTTCACTACATAAAATAATTCTCACATTCTGAAGTATTGATTGGTTAACTAGACAAATCCCATCAGCCTGCTGGTATAGCAATTAATTGGGGCTCATAGTTGGAAGGGCGAGGGAAACAGCTTTGTTACTCTGCAAATTCCAGCAGCAAGTGTTTGAACTGAGTAGCAAAGTGAACAGTTTCTCAAAACTTGTTCCTTCATCCTTCCCCCTGCAGTGAAATATTGCTATTTTATCCTCATCTGAGCAGACTATGGAATGAGCACTACATTAATGGCTTGACAAGGGTGCTGAAGGCAGCAAAGTGTTGTAATGAGTATAAGAAATAGCAGGGACACCAATTCAGGGACAGTGATTTGAAGACACTTTAACGTAGTTGCTTTGTGTCTTCTAGCTCCAGCGACGCCATGAACAAATGAAGAAGAATTTAGAGGCACAGCACAAAGAACTTGAAGAAAAACGTCGCCAGTTTGAAGATGAGAAGCAGAATTGGGAAGCTCAACAGCGCATTCTGGAGCAGCAAAAACTAGATTCCACTAGGTAGAACCTCCCCTCACCTATCACATGCTTGATTCTGAAAAAAATGCATTGATTCACCAGTTTTGGACTTAAATAATGGTAATGCCAGTGCTTGGAGCCATAGCTATTTATAGCACCTATGGAGGGTATTCAGTACCTGTTTGTCTTCTGCCTGTTTGTTACAGCAAGCCAAAAATAACTCAACTGCCTCATCTTTCCTCATAGTCATCCATTGTTAATTGTTAGATTAAATCTAAGCTGCTTACAATCTCTACATATGAATAAATATCTTCCCATAATTATTTTAAGTTTATTTCCACATCATTCACTTCAAGATCACACGCTTTCCTGTTCCCTCAAATTCTTCATAATTTAGCTAAAATTCTAACTCATCTAATCCTAGTCATAGTTCCAGTGAAAGAATTTTCTCCACCTTCAAAACTCTCCCGATCACTATGGTTACCTTCTCTCTCACAGTGGTGCTGTCACATTTTACACTACTGCTCAAAATGCGTAGGGTGATGGGTGAAATGGTATCTCCAAATGGAAAATTCACTCATGGGATAACCAATCAGAGAAAAGTTGCCTCGATATAGGAATTGACAGAAATGGTGAGGATCTGCTTCTGTCATAGGCTAATTATCTCCCCTTTTGCTGATGACTTGTAACAAATGCAGGAGAGAAGCAAGCAGCCTGTAATGGGGTCGTGAGCAGTTGGGGCATGTGCCAACCAGGGCATGTTGTGGGAGAAACTGGGGGCAGATTTTGGGAATCGGAAGGACGTGGCTACTAAAGAAATGGAAGGAATGCTGAGATGGGGAGAATAGTGCAAGAGGTTTGAGTGTGTCTGGGAGGGCAGATGTGGGAGGAAACGAGACTTCAGAGATAGACTGGGCAGGCAAGAAGACTGTAAGTGGGTGAGATGGGGAGAAGCAGCAAGACTGAAGTCAGTGGCATGGGTGAGATTGTTGGCTGTGAAGATAAAAGTATATTTTAAATATGGAAAGAAAGAACACTCAACAAACTGAGTCAGGAAAACTTAACATCACTGAGGTAAAGATTTGTAAATGAATGTGATATCTCCAGCTTCAGGATGTTCAAGGGCTATCATATGAGAATATTATGGATGCTAATGTCATGAACATTTCGTCAGTTGTTACATTTAAATCAGAAGTGCAGTAAGAATGGTTTATGCCATTGAGACAAAAGCTGTGACCTCACTGATTGGGAAGGTGTTTAGGATTATGACTTTTTATGTGTAGATGTATATTAGTCTTTTTTGTAGGGGAATGGGAAGCTTTTGTTAACTGACACCTGTGGATTTGTGCAACTTCAATACTATGTCTAGAAAATTGCTGCTGTGAGTGTTGAGTTTAAATTTAATGGAGGGTTGATAATTATGCAGAATATTGAATTCTTGTCATTTTGTTTGAGTCAATACAGTACTGCACACATCAACACATTACCAGTGTGTCATGTTACCATATGACTATCATATTATTATAGAGTTAGTGCAGGTGAAATGTTTTGTGCCATGATAGTCTCACTGTTGCTTAAACTGCCTGCCTTTTATCAGCTTCCAAAACTGCACAATGTGAAACTGTGACCTAATCATAAATGACAATGCTTGCAGTGTCTGGGAATGGACACTCTTTTCTGGCAAACCCTAATTTCACTTCAGTGAACTCTGAAAATGACTGTGGCTCACTGCTGTGAATTTCCATTAACAATTCTCAGACAATTTCTTTGATAAGATGACATTGGCTTTAGTCTTGTACAATTCCCCAGTACTTGAACTATTACAAATAGACTACAACCTGGTATTGTGCTAATAGGTTTGGCAGCACAGATAGAGGCCATTTGATTCGTGTTAACTACCTGATGAAGGAGCAGCGCTGCAAAAGCTCGTAATTCCAAATAAACCTGTTGGACTATACCTGGTGTTGTGATTTTTAACTTTATCCATCCCAGTCCAACATCGGCCCTTTAGACATTATTTTACAAATACAACTCGGGTGGCAATTCCTAACTTTGTTCAGCAAAGTACAACCGCCTGAAAGAAAAGCAGATTACCAGCAAAATCATTGACTTTTATACAGCTGACTCTAAAATCTGCTGCCCAGTAATGAACCAAGGTGCAGTGAAGTACTTTACCTGCTGCTGTCTTAAGTACAAAAGATGGAATTGCAGGAATGTGGGTTATTTGATAGCTTGTCAAGTTACAGATGTTTTTGTGGGCTTAGAATATTAGCTGCCTTTGACCATGAATGAAAGAAGGAGGATAGACATTTATTTATATTGTATCTTTTAGTAACCTCAAGATATCCCAAAGAGCATTACTGCCAACCAAGTATGCATAAAGGTGTAGTTATTGTGGGATTGTTGAAAACACATCACAGCCAATTTGTACGCGATAAGATTCCACAGATAATATTTGATGAATCAGTCTGTTTCAGTGAGATTCAAAATGAGGAATAAATATTGTCCAGGATATTGTAGAGAACATGTCAGTTCTTTTAAACCGTGTTAGACAATGCTTTAAATCCTCTCTGTGCATGTGAGCCTTGGTGCAGCACTACCTCAGAACTAACGTGATTCCTGGAGGTCAAAGCCCTGCAGTGGATCTGAACCCATGACATGCTGACTCTGTGGCAAGAGTGTTACTTGTGTGACTCCCTCATAATGGTAGTCTGATCCCCACAATGCCCTTGATTTCTGACAATAGTTGCTGGTTAACAGCCTGATCCCCACCAACGTCCTGAGGTACTGAACTAGATATTTTCTAATTTAACCTATATAGAGATACATCTCACACCTCTGGGGCAGGTGGAATTGAACCTGGTCCTCCTGGCTCAGAGATGGGGACACTTTCATTACACCATAAGAGCCTTCAAGATAATTAATTATTGCTATGTCTATAAGCTATTCTAGCTGAGACCAACTAATTAATCAATGATCAAGCAAGGGTGTTTAGCATGTTCCAACTCAGGATTAAACAGGACTTAAATTGTGTACTTTCTAAAAAAGTTCTATTGGTTCTACTTTTAGCAACTTATAGCACTATACTGATGTGTGTGTATTTTGTTTTATTTCAAAGGACCTTGGAAAAGAACAAGAAAAAAGGGAAGATCTTTTAAAATATTTGAAGACCACCAAATTACTTACATGCCAATTTGTCGGCCCTGGACATAATTTTTTTCTTTATTTTGAAAGGATCCAACTTTGCACCTATTATACCTATAATGTTAATGTATTAGCATGTGAAATGGCCAACCTAATACAATGTTTGTACATTAATTTCTATTTGTAGTCTCTAGAATAGGAAGCTAGAAAAGTATTGAGTTACCTAGGGTAATGCATGTAGAGACACAACGTCTGAATTTTTTTTAAAAACAAAAATCTGATGCCTCCCTTTTTATGCAGATAAATGTGTTACTGTCATGCAATCATGTTCTGGTGGTTGATTTGTTTACAGAATATTGTCTGTTCTTCCATAGATGTGGGAACTTTGAAAGATGTTTATAAGTGGCAGTGCTATAATTTGTTGCAGCTTTCCTCTGCTTCAGAAATAACATAAAAACCTCATATGGTGCAGCTATAGCATTGTCTTGTCTAAACAGATTTTGGTTCTGGGCAACACCAGTTTCTTTTCCACCTTTTCAGTGTTCTCCTGTTCCCACAATGTACAGAAATGTTATAGGGCTTGTGTGGAAACTCAGCCACTTACATAATGTATTGTCTTAGATTTTTGCTGTTTCCAGTGAATAATTAATGTTCTCTAGCGACTCATTTACCTTTTTTGGAACTGCTTCACTTATTATAACAATTAATTTAGATACTTCATATATTGCCCAACTGAAAAATTTAAAAAAAGCATAGCTTTTGTATGTTAGAAAATAATGGGGTGGGAGGTGGGGGTGGTTGTGGGAGGGAGGGAGGGAATTCAACAAATGCTTTCTCTTGCATTTTATTGTAACTGACTTAAAGAACTTCATTACATGTAAGCTCTGGAGCCATTAATGCACCATTCTCCAGCTAAGTGCAATCAAGCTTGTATCTCCTTACTAAATGGAATTCATGGTCTCCGAAGGCAGGGCGGTTGGGAGAGGGTGGGAGGGACAAAGTCACATTTAGCTGTATACATGTTACCCATCTCTGTATTTTTGTTTGTATTGTACAGAGTCATATAATAAAGCCATGTTGTAATGACAAATGCTTTTTGCAGCAATTTCATAATCTGTTGGCAATATTTGGTTGCGGCCATGTTCATCGAAGTCTCATGTGTGTTTTGAGTTGAGCTGAAGATCCTATTTCAGTATATTAAGGGAGTGTCATGCTAGATTCTGTGCCTGTGTCTGAAGTAAAAGTTGAAATCTTGAGGTTCTTCCACTGGTGTCGCTCTCTAGAAAAATCTTGCTTCATATTACTTTGATTTGTATCCTACACTCATTAAACTACTAACCATCGACCACCTCTTCCTGACCTATGACAGCCCATAATTGAAATAGTTTCCATTCCTTAGGTACTGTCCAAATCTGTTTCAAAATTGCTGTCATCAACAACTTGCTCAAAACTGCCACTGATCCAACTCTATATCTCCTTGTCAACTTGTTTAGAATATTGTGTCTCATTCCTTATCCATCTTTGTGTCTGCCAGTTTGAATCTGTCTGATAAGATTTCTACTCTGTCACAATACTGATGCAGCTGAGTCTGTGCTATATAATTCCTTCTCATTTCTCCCTGACTTGTTTGCTGCCGTGGCAATTCATCACAACATTCCTTTTGTCTGCTTAGTTTCAATCTTAACTATCTGGAGTCAAACTTACTTCGTTGATGATTTCTCTTCCCACTCCTGCACCATTCTGGAGTTCCTTGAGGTTCATTGCTTGGATTCCTTTTATCTGCATGCTGCCTCTTACCAGAATCACTTGAAAACAGTGGTTCTGTTCCACATACGTAATGATGACTTCCTTCACCACCTTACCTGTCCCAGCCCCATCCACAACCACTGTCAGACTGCTTCTTTGAAATGTAGTCATTTCAATGTAGCTTAAAGATAAATCTCATTGTTAAAAGAAACACATGCAATGAAGTTTGCATTTAGGGACTTGAAGTAAGCTCCAATAAGAGCGTCATTCTTTCTTAGTGTTACGAAATCAGTTATACTTAAGTCATAGAGATGTACAGCATGGAAACAGACCCCTTGGTCCAACCCGTCCAGATCCCAACCCAATATAGTCCCAACTGCGCGCACCCGGCCCATATCCCTCCAAACCCTTCCTATTCATATACCCATCCAAATGCCTCTCTAATGTTGCAATTGTACAAGCCTCCACCACTTCCTCTGGCAGCTCATTCCATACCCGTACCACCCTCTGTGTGAAAAAGTTGCCCCTTAGGTCTCTTTTATATCTTTCCCCTCTCACCCGAAACCTATGCCCTCTAGTTCTGGACTCCCTGATCCGAGGGAAAAGACTTTGCCTATTTACCCTATCCATGCCCCTCAAAATTTTTAAACCTCTATATGGACACCCCCCCCCCCCCCCAACCCCAGCCTGTTCAGCCTCTCCCTATAGCTCAAATCTTCTGACCCTGGCAACGTCCTTGTCAATCCTTTCTGAGCCCTTTCAAGTTTCACAACATCTTTCCAATAGGAAGGAGACCAGAATTGCACGCAATATTCCAACAGTGGCCTAACCAGTGTCTTGTATAGCTGCAACATGACCTCCTAACTCCTGTACTCAATGCTCTGACCAATAAAGGAAAGCATACTAAACCCCTTCACTATCCTATCTACCTGTAATTCCACTTTCAAGGAGCTATGAATATGCAATCCAAGGTCCCTTTGTTCAGCAACACTGCCTAGGACCTTACCATTAAGTGTATAAATCCTGCTACGATTTGCTTTCCCAAACTGCAGCACCTCCCATTTATCTGAAATAAACTCCATCTGCCACTTCTCAGCCCATTGGCCCATCTGGTCAAGATCCTGTTGTAATCTGAGGAAACCCTCTTCGCTATCCACTACACTTCCAATTTTGGTGTCATCTGTAAACTTACTAACTGTACCTCTTATGCTCGCATCCAAATCATTTATGTAAATGACAAAAAGTAGAGGGCCCAGCACTGATCCTTGTGGCACTCCACTGATCACAAGCCTCCAGTTTGAAAAATCACTCTCAGTCTTCTATTTTTGAGCCAGTTCTGTATCCAAATGGCTAGTTCTCCCTTTATTCCATGAAATTTAACATTGCCAATCAGTTTCCCATGGGGAATCTTGTCAAACACCATACTGAAGTCCATATAGATCACCTCTATGGCACTGCCCTCATCAATCCTCTTTGTTACTACTTCAAAAAACTCAATCAGGTTTCATTTCCCATGCACAAAGCCATGTTGACTATCCCTAATCATCCTTGCCTTTCCAAATACATGTACATCCTGTCCCTCAGGATTCCCTCTAACGTCATGCCCACCACTGAGGTTAGGCTCACTGGTCTATAGTTCCTAGCTTGTCCTTACTACCCTTCTTAAATAGTGGCACCACGTTAGCCAACCTCCAGTCTTCCAGCACCTCACCTGTGACTATCAATGATACAAATATCTCAGCAAGTGGCCCAGCAATCACTTCTCTAGCTTCCCACCGAGTTCTAGGTTACACCTGATCAGGTCCTGGGGATTTATCCACTTTTATGTGTTTCAAGACATCAGCACTTCCTCCTCTGTAATCTGGACATTTTGCAAGATGTCACCATCTATTTTCCTTCAGTCTATATCTTCCATATCCTTCTCCACAGTAAATACTGATGCAAAATACTCATTTAGTATCTTCCCCCATTTTCTGCGGTTCCACACAAAGGCCGCCTTGCTGATCTTTGAGGGGCCCTATTCTCTCCCTAGTTATCCTTTTCTCCTTCATATATTTGCAAAAGTCCTTTGGATACTCCTTAATTCTATTTGCCAAAGCTATCTCATGTTCCCTTTTTGCCCTCCTGATTTCCCTCTTAAGTATACCCCTACTTCCTTTATACTCTTCTGAGGATTCACTCAATATCCTGTCTATACCTTACATATGCTTCCTTTTTCTTAACCAAACCCTCAATTTCTTTAGTCATCTAGCATTCCCTATATCTACCAGCCTTTCCTTTCTCCCTGACAGGAATATACTTTTTCTGGATTCTCTATCTCATTTCTGAAGGCTTCCTATTTTCTAGCCGTCCCTTTACCTGCGAACATCTGCCTCCAATCAGCTTTTGAAAGTTCTTGCCTAATACTCTCAAAATTGGCCTTTCTCCAATTAGAAGTTCAACTTTTAGATCTGGTCTATTCTTTTCCATTACTATTTTAAATCTAATAAATTATGGTCGCTGGCCCCAAAGTGCTCCCCCAGTGCTCAGTCACTTGCACTGCCTTATTTCCCAAGAGTAGGTCAAGTTTTGCACCTCCTCCAGTAGATACATGCACAAACTGAATCAAAAAATTGTTTTGTATGCAATTAACAAATTCCTCTCCATCTAAACTCTTAACACTATGGCAGTCCCAGTCTATGGAAAGTTAAAATCCCCTACCATAATCACCCAATTATTCGTACAGATAGCAGAGATCTCCTTTCAAGTTTGTTTCTCAATTTCCCCCTGACTATTAGGGGTCTATAATACAATCCCAATAAGGTGATCGTCCCTTTCTTATTTCTCAGTTCCACCCAAATAACAGCCATGGATGTATTTCCAGGAATATCCTCTCTCAGCACAGCTGCAATGCTATCCCTTATCAAAAATGCCACTTTCCCCCCACCCCCCCTTTCTTTCCTTCCTGTACCATTGTATCTGGAACATAAGCTGCCAGTCCTGCCCATCCCTGAGCCATGTTTCTGTACTTGCTATGATTTCCCAGTCCCATGTTCCTAACCATGGCCTGAGTTCATCTGCCTTCCTTGTTCGACACCTTGCATTGAAATAAATGCAGTTTAATTTATTCGTCCTACCGTGTCCCTGCCTGTTTGACTCACTTCTGTTCTTAACTGTACCTGTCTCAGATTGATCTTTCCTCACTATCTCCCTGGGTCCCACCCCCCACCTTACTAGTCTAAGTACTCCCGAGCAGCTCTAGCATACTTCCCTGCTAGTATATTAGTCCCCTTACAATTTAGGTGCAATCTGTCAGCTCTTGTACAAGTCACTTCTACCCCAAAAGAGATTCCAATGATCCAAAAATGTGAATCCTTCTCCCATACATCAGCTCCTCAGTCATTCATCTGCTCTATCCTACCCTCTCTAGCTCAGCAGTAGGAGTAATCCAGTTATTACTACCCTTGAGGGCCTCCTTTTTAAATTTCTGCCTAACTCTCTGTAATCTCCCTTCAGAGTCTCAACCTTTTCTCTTCCTATGTCATTGGTTCCAATGTGGACAATGACCCCTTGCTGGTCCCTCTTCCCCGTGAGAACAATCTGCGCCCTCTCTGAGACATCCTTGATCCTGGCACCAGGGAAGCAACACACCATTCTGCTTTTTTGCTGCTGGCCACAGCATCTGTTCCTCAGACTACAGAATCCCCTAACGCAATTGATCTCTTGGAAGCCGACATACCCCTCGTTGCATTAGAGCCAATCTCAATACCAGAAACCTGGCTGTTCTTGCTACGTTTCCCTGAGAATCCATCATCCTCTACATTTTCCAAAACAGCAAACCTGTTTGAAATGGGTATATCCACACAAGACTCCTGCACTAGGTGCATTACCCCTCTACCCTTCCTGGAGTTGACCCATCAATGTAACTATCTGAGACTCACTCACCCCCCCCCCCCCCCCCCCCCCCCCCATAACTGCCATCCATCACATACTGTTGCTGTTGCAAATTCTTCATTGCTTGTAACTGTCTCTCCAACTGTTCCATTCGATCTGATAAGATTTGCGTCCAACAGCATTTATGGCAGATATATATAATCCACAGTAACCCTTAAATTCTCTTTAAACTCCCACATCTGATAAGAAGTACACATCCCTGTAGTAAAGGCCATTTTTGCTCCTTCACAATCTACAGACCCAGAAAATAACACTATCTTATTCCTCTACAAAACACTGCCCCAGGTTAAATTAATAGTTATGGCTTATATTTTAAGTTTAATCAAGAAACATATCTCCGAAAACACATAATCAAGAAAGAACACACTCTACTGCAGCCTTTCTGTTGGGCAGACTTAAAACAACAATTAACTTATCTGATTCTGTGCTATGAACTTCGCCCAAACAAGCTCCTCCAAGATTACTTGTGAAAATCTATGTTTTTTAGTTTTCCCAGAAGCACTCCGATGTCCAGCAATACATGAATTCAAAAGAGCAAAAGCAGTAACTGTGCAAGGTTCTCTTCTCCTTCCCCCCCCCCCCCCCCCCCCCCCCCCTCTCTTGTTTGTTCTTCTCCCTTTTATAACTTCTGTTGTTTTGACTTTTTTCTTTCCAAAGTTCCAAAACAATGCAACAGCATATGTAACAGTAATTGCTGCGCCTGGAATTTGAGGAAATCACCTCCAGCACCTAAAATACCTCACAACAGGAGCAGTTGTTACAGCCAGAAATTTTTCCCATCCTCCATCTTGGATTACCCAGAATCTCTTACTAATCTCTGATCTCTCTCTTTTTGCACCCTCCCCTCAAAAAAAAAACAAAGATTCCTTAATTTGGTGGCCCTTGGGCTAACTCAATGTGTGTTGCCACTCTGGAATTTACTAATTTCAATCTTCTGGCTTATTTGCACAGTATAAAATGTCATGGAGATCCTTTGTTACCTTTGGCTGTGACCCTCCAATTTTTTCACCGACCTTGTGAGACTGGATTCCACGGCTCCAGTGGAGACCACCGTTTGACTTCTCTGCAGCCAAACTCATTACTTCCAGAAGTTTAATTGCCTTTTATTGAGAGAATAACTGTAGTGTTCTTTATTTAACAAATATTTGTCATTTTTTTTCATACTGAATACCAGTCAGAGGCTACATCATGGTGATAGATCTGACATTTCATTTGTAGGCATGGCCTTATCTCTCAAATTCTTCAAACCAACTATAAGCTTAGAGTTTTTTCCAGGCATTAACCAGTCTCACCTGATTTATGCACTAATGAATTTACAAAGATAACTCAAATTAATCTCCACAAGTTCCATGACGGTGTGAAACATGCTACCTGTTCCGGGTTGAAATGCAAATAGCAACCTTGAATTCCAAAAGTTTACCTGATAATGAGAAACCACATCGTGCACATCTCTGTTTCTGGAATAACTACAGATTTCATTTCTCCAGATATTTAGCCAAATCAGACCACCCACTATTTGCTCTTTTTACTTTGACTTTTATTCAGTTAATATGTTACCTTTTGACTTGTAATTTTTTTTAAATGTCTGGTTTGCCAGCCTCTAGATGGCCAGAGTTCACCAAAGCATGGGTTCAAATCCCACTTGCTCCAGAGATGTGTGATAGCAACTCTGAAGAGGTTGGTTTGAAAATATATTTGTCTGGTTTCTTTTTCCCCCCACCGAATTTGCATTTTAAATTCAATCTCAAACTAATAAGCTGTATTGCTGAAACATGAACTGACATTAAACATGCGCAATTGCCACTAAGAAATTTGGATCTGTTTGTGGTCCTGTGCTCCAACTTTGAAGTATTTCCTTCCTCTTGTCAACAAACTTGAACTGGTTGCAAGATATTTAACGGGATTGCTGTTATCTATCACTACACCCTGTCAAAAGACTTTGTGCCTACTTTGTTTTCTGATAATGGAATAATGTAGGAGACAGCAGGGAAGAGAGCTGATGAACAGTTTGGTTTAGTCATTAATTGTTGCTGATGAAATCTGTTTTGTGTTGCTAATATTTACTATTTGTCTTTCAAATTGTGTTTAAATTATAAATGATTTGCTGCTCTAGGTTTTCACTGGGCTATGTTTCTGTTTGATCTGCAGGACAAATTCATTTGTTAAACTTAAAGCTATATTGAGCTCTTCTGAGAGAGATGTAATGGCACAATGAGCAACAAACCAAGATTGCATCTAGTTCCTGCCTTAATTTAGCATTTCCTGTGTGTGTGTTGACTGATAAAACTGAGAACTTCCCCCAGTAACATAAGTACAGGGAGTAGACTCCACATGGGAAAAGCAAACCTATTTTGTTCTAAACTGATGGCAGGCAGGATATGTCAATGTTTTAGAGTCTATCCAAAATGATCATGATTGTGCTATTCTTTCCATTGAAACCTACAGTCTGAACAGTTAGTTTTAAGCACCTAAATCAGAATCAATATTGTGTTGCTTAATCTTGATGTATGTTTGTTAACCGTTCTGAGGAAAAAATTGATGTGGCACAGGCGGCACGGTGGCACAGTGGCTAGCACTGCTGCCTCACAGTGCCTGAGACCCAGGTTCAATTCCCGACTCAGGCGACTGACTGTGTGGAGTTTGCACGTTCTCCCCGTGTCTGCGTGGGTTTCCTCTGGGTGCTCCGGTTTCCTCCCACAGTCCAAAGATGTGCGGGTCAGGTGAATTGGCCATGCTAAATTATCTGTAATGTTAGGTAAGGGATAAATGTAGGGGTATGGGTGGGTAGCGCTTCGGCGGGTCGGTGTGGACTTGTTGGGCCGAAGGGCCTGTTTCCACACTGAGTAATCTAATCTAATCTAAATATCATTATTTAGAATTTACTTCAATGAAATTTCTCCTTTTGTGGCTCAGTAATGTGTTTCTGATTGAAGGCACCTTTTGCTGTTTAATTAGCAATTCAGATAAAACTGTTCCTCCTGTATGAGAAATTCATGACTGCAGTAGTGAATAAGTAGAATTATGTGGTGCTTAGCCTATGTTGAGTAACAGAATAATATTTGCTGAAAGTTTATAAGATAAAGATCTAGTTTACAGTGGGTCAGGTTTCTCTGAATCAAGTCTGACTTTACAGATTTGGTCGTTTGTTTGAAATGTTTTTGGATTGAATCTGGAGCTCTTTCTGTACTGTCATTTCCTCTTTTGTTTCTCTCCCCTACAGCCCCAAAAAGAAAGTTGTTCAGATTGGGGTCCCTTTGAGAATTTCACGACTGAAACATTTGACCGATTCATATCAGGTCAATACCATTTCAGCAGAACTTTGAAAAGGCAGGTGAAACAAAGTTGGAGGACTTGAAGTCAGCTGATGATGCCCTTGTGGACTCAGCATTGAGTTCAGTGGTTTTGCACCATAATCTTTCTCATCATATTTATTTTTCTGTCTTTAACTTTCATATAGCAGCTGCTCTGAATGTGTTTTTTTATATATATATTTGTCCCAATATCACTCCTCTTGGGTCTTGCACCATCAACTCTTTTGTCACTTCATCTCTTGAGATGAACTTGAAAGACCCTATTCAGGCAACAAGCAAAACTGGTGTCATTTACAAAATACTTTGCAAGAACTGTGACAAACAGGCAGAAAACTAGGCACCAGTATACATGAACATCAACTAGCCACAAAACAACATGACCCACTCTCTCTAGTATCCTTACATATTTGAGGTAAGGACACCACTTTGACTGCGACAACACATCTATCCTAGGACAAGCCAAACACAGACATGCATGTTCTTAGAAGCATGGCATTCCAACTGGAACTCACTCAACAAACACTTTGATTTGAATTCCTTTTACCACCCTCTGAGAAGAACAAGAAATGACATCACCATAGGAAATGGAATCATTAACCCTAGGAAACTCAAACATATAAATAGCAGGCTACACCACCAGTGTTTCATTTGGAGGCTCACTGAAGATGTTACCTAGAATGGTGATGAAACATCTGAAAATGAACCTTCCAGCTCAGTGAGCAAACCTACATCCAGAACTTCATCTCTCTTCCACTCAATATTACAGATTCTTGTCATCCTCTCTCCTTTCAGGTTTCCCACAATTTCAGTATTTGGTTTTTGATAAATATTTGTGAGGCAAGATTAAGGAATATGTAATCAAATTTGGTAAACTTTCAATTTTAAGCATCTAGTATCCAATGATGAATTTGAACAAACTCAAAGTATTGAGCGGTCTTCTGTTTCTCTATGATCATACTGATGGAAGCAGAGAATGCTTTTTTCTCAGCCTCCCTCCCCACTACCTTTCATCTCAGCCCGCTTGGCATACCAGCCTTATCCCTGAAGAAGGGCTTATGCCCGAAACGTCAATTCTCCTGCTCCTCAGATGCTGCCTGGCCTGCTGTGTTTTTCCAACACCACATTTTTCAACTCTGGTACTCCAGCATCTGCAGTCCTCACTTTCTCCTAGTATGCAGAGTATATCTTAGTTAAACTAACTGCTTGGGTAACTAGTTGTAAACCAATTTATTTTACTGTAACAACAACTCTGATTGTCAAATTAATTTATCTCAGAATTATTGACTTTGTCATAGTTTTATGGTGCATTGCATTGGTGCAATGACCCCAATGTTTACCACGATGGTAGCTCTTGCATTCTAGAAGCTGGTGTTGAGTTGTAGCTGATAGTAGCTATACTATACATATTAATCATATCTCCTTGGGTTATAAAAGTTTTAAGATTTCAGGTTTTATTCATTTCTGTTAAATTCACAAATTAATTCCCTGAAGTGAATTTTACAGTGAAATGTTAATGGGAAATTCGAGGCACTTGCCCAAGATTAAGTAAGGTGCAAACACCTAATATTTTACTAAACTATGAATGAACCCTGACAGGAAAAGTTGTTTGTATAACAAATTGAATTTTGCATTTCAGCAGGTTTCCTAGTTGCATTGCCTTCTGTTTTAACAGTTAATTCCACTGGATCCCAGGGATTTGTAACATTTCCTTCTAGAGCTTTCAAATGTAAGTATTGCCTTAATTTACAAATCCTATTTTCTAGACATTAATAAGGCCAAATGAAATTAATATCTGACAGGCGATTGCAAGACGACTTTTCTTTTTACCATATCATTAATATCCTCCAGGGATCATCCTCAGTCTCTGATCTTGTATGTACTTCATGTGATTCCAATTGTATTTAGCGCCACCTCTTCCCTGCTCTTTATAACTCTGAATGTTCCTCATCAAGTATCTGTTCAATTTCCTTTTAATGATTATTTATAGATTCAGAATTCACCATTTTTTTTTAATGAATCTTAGTAACTCATGAAATTTTTAAATCTACCTTATTGACTAGCCCTGCTGTTTGTGCATATGGATACCAAGGTCTCATCAATTGCAGTTTTAAAAATTGAGCCATTATAGTAATTGTTTTTCATAAAATAACTTCAGTGAAAGAAAATTTGGTTAATTTGTGTGTGACTGATATTTTGTTGCAGCATGAAAAAGTGACAACAGGGTTTGTGTTGATGGGTAGAATACAAGCAAGTGCTAACATTCTGTCCTAATCTTGTTGACTGCATGTTCCCTTCCTTTCAAAACCAAGACTAACTGCGATAATGTAAAATGAAAAAGGAAGTGGCTAGGTCACAGACCTGTTGAACATCCTGTGTACAATGGTATGCTTTGGTCTGTGGGATTTTCTGCACACATGCAAAAAGATTCTATTTCATTGCAGTTTTTACATTGTTCTAATAAAACATAGAACCCAGGCTGTACATCATTTTCATGAACTTTGAAGCTGATCCAAATATTAATAGATTGTTCCTTTTTTGCCAAACAAATTGACAAATTGTTTGTGACAACCGTTGGTGAAAACAGACTGTACTTACTCATCTGTTGCATGATGGTGACTGAGAACAGACTTGCTACATAGCTCCCTGTTCTACATTCTAACCTCTGACGCAGCTGCCTGCACACCACACTTGGTTTAACGTCTGACAAGATTTGCACTCACTCTGCAGGTGCTAAAAATTTCTGCTGTACCAAATTTACTATTTCCCGTCCATAAAAATCTAGTTCCTAAACTGAAGTTAGAGAAGTTGACGAGGGTGAATGACTAGTGTTAGACAAGTACCATTTAACAGCTCATGAATGAAGTGTGACATGCTCAAGGCCCTAGTGTGAGACTTTAAAACAGAAACTTTTGATTCTGTGTTGAATGCTGACTGGTGGAACCTTTGTGGTTCCCTTCTGATTGTGTAGCCCATTACTAGTTTTTGAACGTTTGTAGGACAAATCGCGCAGAACCTCATTTACTGTGTTTTCTTTATTGTTACATGGAATGTGGATGTCTTTGGTATTTGTTGTCCATTTCTAACTGCCATTAAACTGAGTGGATTGCTTGGCTACCTGAGGACAACTAAAAGTCGATTGTGGGTCTGGAGTTACGTGGAAGCATGAAAACATAAAAGATGGCAGATTTCTCTCCTCAAAAGGCATTAGTAAACCAGGTGGCTTTTAATTAATAAGTTGCCACTCATCATTAGTGAGATCAGCTTTTCATTCCAGATGTATTAATTTTAAATCTCGCTAGCTGCCATGATGGGATTTCAACCCATGCCCCAGAGTTAGCTTGGTTATCAGGATTACTAGTCTTTAACAGTGACTATCATAATTCCATGGTCTCCCCTAATCATCTGGTGCAATTTCCTCCTAATTCGTCTGATAAAAAGATGAGCAGACCATGTGCACCAACCTCAGCCTGCTGGGGGTAGAGCAAAGGAGTTTAAACTTTCATTACAAGTGCATTGATTCTACAGCCCATGAGACTGACTGACTTTAATTAAGTTAAAAAATCACACAACACCAGGTTATAGTCCCAGCAGGTTTATTTGTACTCACTTTGAGTGCAGCTCCTTCATCAGGCAACTAGTGGGGCAGGATCATAAGACACAAAATGTATCATGTTAACTGCATGACACTGATCTTTTGCTATAAATCTTGTCTTATGATCCTGTCCCATAAGTTACCTGATAAAGCAGCAGCACTCTGAAAGCTGGTCCTTCCAAATACACCTGTTGAACTATAACCTGTTGTGTGATTTTTAACTTTGTCCACCCCAGTCCAACACATGCATTTCCACATGACTTTAAATAAAGGTAGTCCTGAATACCATTAAGCACAAACTCAGGTTATTTGTGATTGAATGATGCAATTGATTAAGAACTCTTGCAAAATAGATATCAAACTCAAAACATTTTAATTAGCATTGTGTACTGAAGCAGATCATTGTACTTTAATTGAACACAGCCATGCAATGTCATTGTAAGCCAAAAATCTAACATTAGCAAAAATGTAAATCAGACCAAATCACTATTTTATCTCTGATTTGTTTATGTTTCCTACACATGCTGCAAAATAATGTAGTTTGTAAGGATGGACAGTTAACTACTAATTGGTGAGAATTGTGTGAGGACTGCTGCTCCATGTCATGCAGCTGTTGGTAGAATAAAGCAGAGGGGCCAACAAAATATTTGAGATTGGGAGCAGGGACACGTGAATTGCAACAGTAAAGTACTGGATATGGTTTTGGCTATGTGAGGAGATAAATCAAGGCCATTCAATATGTAAGTCATGCAAACTAGGAAACCAAATATAACATTGGATTTCTGAATAATTAAAATGAATCTCCGAGATCATCATTGGTGTCATGTGTTATATGTGATTCAATTATTGAGATTAATGTGAATTTTAACCTTTTTGCAGGTTGATTGGGAAATGAAAAGCACAGTGTGCTTTTTGAACTGAATGTTTACTGACTGATGAGAAATGTCTTCAAGTGTTAAAATGTGAAGGATATGTACCTGTATTGTATTTGGCATTATTTTTTAAAATTGGAGCATCAATCTAAATCACCATCTCTTCTCCCCTTGCCAGCCCCCAACAGCTGCTCGGTAATTTTGATTAGAAGTATTGATTGAATACAATTGGAGAAAATTTGCAGGACAGTGACTGATAAATTACCAGGAGATTATGAAGTCACACTTGGCAAAGACTAGTTCACTGGATGAGGAATTTGAAAGTTAACCTAATAGAAATCTCTCTATTGTGTTCAGTTATAATTAACTTGTCCTCAAAATAAAAGATTGTTGGATTTCATTTATTGCTTCATTGTTACTCAATTCTGGTTTCTTTCATCTGCAAAACAATTGGAGATTCAGTTCAGTTATTAAATACATTATTTAAATTGATATATAGAATATTAACATCTTCCTATTTAAAATCTATCTCCCCAATCAGGTTTACTTGTGGGGCTGTTCTATTTTTGTCACTTCAACCCTGCCCAAATTTCGAGGTTACCCCACAAAGGGTCATGCTATCAACATCTACCATCAAGCCCCTTCAGAATTTGTGATGCTTCATTAAGATCACCTCTTGTTCTTCTGTAAGCTACTTGAAGCATTCCTTATAAGACTACCCCTTCTTTTTTCCCAAGAATCAGGGCTGTGAATTATCCATGACCTGCCTCTCATTAAGAATCCAACTCCTCAAGACCATAGTCTTCCAGGTGACAATCAGTGATACACCAGGTGGGACTGGAGAAGATTGCTGTGGTTTAGATGGACAACAATGCAGGTAGGACTCAGAAATTGATTATCTGGATCATAAAGGTTCAGCTGAAGCTGGGGTGAAGATTTAAAGCATTTAACTTGGATGTTGGGTAGCTAAAATAGTGGTGAAGTGCTAAGTCTGAACAGTCTATTTTCTTTGTTTTACTGTACCTCGTGTAATGGAGGACATTTACCATGTTTCGGGCTTTAAGCTGGTCAGCTTTGCACTGGTGGGAGGCTATGGTCTGGTTTATGACCAGTAACTGCATCGACTTGTTTCTTCTCTTGTGTCTCAGGCACGCTAGACACCTGAATCTTCCTCGTGTTGCCAGCTGCAAGTAAGCATAAAGCAGTGTTAATATTCAAAGTCATGAGCTGGATCATCAACCTTTACTGACCCTCTCTACAGCCCTGGCTGAAGTCAGTGTATGTCAATGCACTCTGCAGAGCAACTTGGTGAGAAACCATTTAGGGGATGAGTTATCAGCTAGGAGGTGCCCATGCAGAGTGGATCAATATTGTATGAAACTTATTCACTTGCGTCTTTTGTCAAGAATGTGGTGCTGGAAAAGCACAGCAGGTCAGGCAGCATATAAGGAGCAGGAGAATTGACGTTTCGGGCATAAGCCCTTCATCAGGAATTCCTGCTGGATTCTATCAGGATTCTCCTGCTTCTCAGATGCTGCCTGACCTGCTGTGCTTTTCCAGCACCACGCTTTTGACTCTGATCTCTAGCATCTGCAGTCCTCACTTTCTCCTCCTTCCACTTATGTCCCTTGCAAAACATACTAAAACGAACTCCCTTTTCAAACGCCGCTCCTCCCACCACACCCTCCAGCACTGATGCCATTGACAAGATGCACTGCAGCAACTTACCCATTCTCCTTTGCGAGCAGCTCCCAAGGTTGCCTCTCTAAGTGTTAGAGGTGACAAGGTCAGCCATGGCATTGAAACACTGCCACTTCTAAGCCACACACCCAGCTCAGTTGAAACTTGCTTCGTTGTTGTGACATTAGACTCATGTAACTCCTTACCTAATACCCTACACTAGACCTACATTAGTTCAAGAAGGCAGCTCACCACTACCACCTCGAGAGCAATTAGGGATGAACAATAAATGCAGTGAAGCCCATGTCCTGTGGTGAATGAATGAACGTAAATAGATCACTGCTCTGCCCTAAAATATATCACGTGAACGACAAAAGTCTGCTGTTATTAACTAACTATAAAGGAATGAAAAAGTATTTCAGTGACAGCTAATTCCTATGCCCACCTGTTAATTTCCAGGTTATGCCAGCAATGAGGAGGATGAGCACAAGGCCTCCCACAATGGAGCCACAAATGATGCCCTGTGAATTACCGAGAGGCAAGGATGGGCTGGGGCCTGAGGGTTTCCCAGGGTTGTCATTTATTTGTTTCACAGAGAAGGTGCCAGAATAAGTTTTAATCGACCTCAGTTCGAACACGAGTTTGTAGCTGGTACCTGTGACATAATAATAATAAAAAAAACAGGCCAGGAGTTTTGCAGCTATATTATCACTTACATAAAATTTGTACAGCATAGAAACAGACCATTTTCTTGTCTATGGCATAATGCTTCTGATAAATTCTCTGTCCATTTGGGAAAGTAAGTGTTGTATTAAACAATTCAAATCCTAATTCAATGCACTGAATGAATATACCCAGGTTTTCAGACAATGAAGAGACCCCCCCCCACCCTTTGCCGGCCATTGCCTGTTCTCCCTTTTGACTGGGATCCCCGCTGTTCATTCCAATAGGGCCCTCACCATTCTTTGCTCAAACATGGATATGACCCTTTTTACTCATCCTTCACCATGACCACCCCACCCACCTTTCCCTGGAATCAATAGAGGTGGAATGGGAAAGTCAAGTGCTTAAAATAACCTTCCTAATGTGGAAATCCTGCATAGCTCCTTACAGCCTCCTCACTTCCAACCTACAGTCAGTAATATGGCAGGGTATTGTTCCCTGTCTCAATCTGACATAATTTCAGTGTCCACGCCACAAATCTTACAAATGCAGAGAAACAATATGAATGGTCACAGAGTCGGTATGAAACATATCACGTCTAGAAGTTAGAGTTTTACTTTAATTTGGAAACTCTGTACACAATGACGATGTGAGGACCCAAGCTGCAGATTTCACTTACCATTTGTGTTGATGGAGAGGTCAGTGTAATTTGCCCAACAACCTTTGAATAAGATACTCGTTGTCCCATTAAGTCCAGTAACAGTCACATTCTGAGAATTCAGGAGAACAGCAACCAACTCCCATGAGGTAACACCCACTGACACACAGTTACCCTGGAACACGGAACAGGATCATCACAAACTGCACTGCGACACTGTACTGCGACACTGTACCACAACACTGTGCAGCAGAATGCCACATAATGATATTCTCAAAATCTGGTTCGAACATAATCTTTCAGATTTATGCGGCTCACCAATTTTCAAGAGCAATTCTTTAACAATTTGTTTTTAATCAGTCAATCGGAAAGATGTTGCGAAACTTGGAAGTGTTCAGAAAAGATTTTCAAGGATGTTGCCAGGGTTGGGGGATTTGAGCTATCGAGAGAGGTTGAATAGGCTAGGGCTGTTTTCCCTGGAGCATCTGAGGCTGAGGGGTGACCTTATAGAGGTTTAGGAAATCATGAGGGACATGGATAGAATTCATAGACAAAGTCTTTTCCCTGGGGTGGGGGAGTCCAGCACTAGAGGGCATAGGTTTAGGGTGAGAAGGGAAAGATATAAAAGAGACCTAAGGGGCAACTTTTTCACGTAGAGGGTGGTACATGTATGGAATGAGCTGCCAGAGGATGTGGTGGTGGCTAGTACAAAGACAACATTTAAAAGGCATCTGGATGGGAATATGAGTAGGAAGGGTTTGGAGGGATATGGGCTGGGTGCTGGCAGGTGGAACTAGATTGGGTTGGGATATCTGGTAGACATGGACGAGTTGGACCAAAAGGTCTGTTTTTGTGCTGTACATCTCTATGACTCTAATGCAAGTTAAACTCAAATGAAACCAAACTTACAGCATCATCCACCGCCTTCACGCTGGGCTGTTGAGTCAACAGTTGCCCGGTTTGTCCAGCAACTGGTTGTCTGACCACAACGAGACCAGTCACAGTAGCCATGTAGTTAGTTCTCGCTGTTCTGCTCAGCACTGGGTTTGAAGTCGTCTACAGCAACAGAAACAATAACAGCCTGCATTTATACTGAGTCTCTGACAGTAAAGCCTCCCAAAGCATTTCACAGGAATGTTAAATAGAGTTGGACACCAAGTTAACATAATCAGATATTAGAACATGTCACCAAAAGCTTTGTTGAGTAAGTCAATTTTAAGGGACACCTTAAAGAGAACAGAATTTTAAAAAAAGGAATTCCGGATCCTGCGGTCTGCATGTTGAAGGCAGACATCAGCTGTGGCCGAGTTAAAACCAGGAATGCTGAAGAGGACACAATCAGAAAGTGCAGGTATCTCAAAACCATGAGACTGGAGGACATTAAGAGATAAGGAGTGATGAGGATTTGAAAACAGGTTTGAGAATTTTAAAAATTGAAATGTTGCTGAACAAATGTTGTTCAGTAAGTGGAGTGGGGTGGGGGGTGTGGGAAGATGGGTGAATGGAACTTTGTGTATTAGGATTTTGGACAGCAGAGTTTTGTCTAATTTCATGTTTACAAATGGTATGATGTGGGAGACAAGCCACGGGTGTGTTAGACTAGTCAAGTCTAGAGGTAACAAGGACAAGAATGAAGATTTAAGAAGATGAGATAACATAGGGACATGTTCAGAAATTTGCCAAGAAAATTAATCGGTTAATCACAACTGGACTTATTGCAACAAAGTCAATATTGGAACTTACGCTGATGGGTGTGAATCTCTTGTGTCTCTATTGGAATTTACAGCCAGTGATGAGTGTTTGTGATACAAGGCAGGAAGTTATCTCCTGTTCAAGAACACTGATTGTGGAAAGGCATCAAATACATTCATTCATTGTTCAAATAATACATCATTTTGCAAACTCCATTATGGATGTGGAGACTGGCACAGAGGCCTGGACTTGCCATGATGATTCCAACCAGAATTTGTTTGTCATTTATATGAAACATAGCTGCACAGTTTAATGTTTGTGCAGCTGTAGAGGAAAGAATGTCAGCCCTTTTCAATATCGGGCATGGAGATAAGATGGGGTCAGGTGGAAATGGGCAGCTTCTGACAATTATTCTAAACTGAGTTAAAAATAGCACAACACGAGGTTATAGTGCAACAGGTTTAATTGGAAGCACACTAGCTTTCGGAGCAATGCTCCTTCATCAGGTGATAGACTATCACCTGATGAAGGAGCGTCGCTCTGAAAGCTAGTGTGCTTCCAATTAAACCTGTTGCACTATAACCTGGTGTTGTGTGATTTTAACTTTGTACACCCCAGTCCAACACCGGCATCTCCAAATCATTGTAAATTGAGACAGACTTCCAGGGGTGCTGAGCCACTGAACTAATGATACTTTCAATAAGTCGTAAAACTTGTGGAAATCAGAGCAATTAGAAAGAAGTTAAAGAGAATACTTATCAGATAAAACATGACAATAACAACATTAGAACAAATGTCTGCCTGCCTTATTGACAGATTAGTGGCTTCTCTTTGTGAATAATCCTTTCGAGTGTCCTTCCATTATGCAAATTTTCTGAAATTCTTTGAACTCCGCATTTCTGTCATAAAGTCGTCTTTGCTTTACCCATTACTCCCAAGTATCATCAGGAGGTTACCAAGTATGTAATTCATTACAAGCATAGTATGCTCATTCGAGACTGTCGTCTAGACTATACTATTTCACAGCATACATGCCTACTGTTGAGTAAAGCAATTACATGGAAACAAGGCATTTGGCCTAACCAATCTGTGCTGTCTGTCGTCTTCACATGAGCTACATCTAACTTCCATGTCCCTTAATAGTTCCATCTGCCATTAAATCCCATTTTTTGCGCCCTTCAATCATCCAAATATATAAAGTTACATCTCACACTTCTTCACTGAAACCATCTCCAGAAAGAGATAGCAAATACCTGAGGGTACTCCTGTGCAGTTGCTAAATAGACAGCCAAACTTGGATTCTTACAAAGATGCAGATTATTTATTTTGCATCTTTCACATGGAATGAATTCCTGGGCATGGTTCCCCCTATGACAGAGGCTCATTTCATCAGTGATATTTGGAGAAGTCCTTTTCTCCACTTTGAGAAATTCAGGCAGAAGTTTGAAAAGCAGCCACAACTTATGAAAAGGGTAAATACCAAGATTCACATCCACATAAATGCCTCCTAAACCAGTTTCAGTTCTCAGTTTTCTAACCAGGCACAGTGTGTTTCTGATATGAAAGAAACGGGGTCGGGTGCGTGGTGGTGGTGGGTAACATTTTTACTGAGACAGTTGCGATCAAACCAACCATGTACATTAGCCACTTCAATCCAGATGAACTAGAGTTCAATTTCTAAAATGGATTCCAACCTCAAAATTTCATTCCTATCTGACTGGTCCGAGGTCAGGGGCATCTGAACCTACATGCTCACTCAGAATTAAAGGGTGGATTTCTTCCATGTTGCTCATTTTGGTGAGGGGTCAGAGCCATGGATTTAGCGTTGGGGCAACGTGAACTCCTTAACTAAAATTTGTAAAAGCACATTTATAAACTCATTGACAAACCTTAGTGCAAATGTAAGTAAAAATATTCATTATCACACTTTCAGGAAGTAAGTAGGGTGGTCATATTTGAAATATAACCTTGTAAGCTGCGTCATAGGCATGTTATTCCTAGTTACTGGTAAATATGGGATGGAGGGGAGATGGTGTTAATTTTATCCTGCCTGTTTATATAGCTAATTGCATTTTTTTCTTGTGATTTTATTTCCACCAGAGGAGTGTATATTTGTTGACAGAAATGAAGTGCAGACATAAAGTGTTACCTGAGCCCACTCTGCATCACCTGGAGGTGGCACTGGACTGGAAAGATCCATTGTAGAGATTGTAAAGTCCAGGGAAGCACTCAGCTTTCCAGTGAGCATGGCCTCACCAAGATTGCTGGCTATTTCCTCCAGATCAGAGAACTTCAGTTTGCCTGAATAATGTGAAATTAACACACATTAGGTCAGTGGACCAAGCTTTCCACAAATCTCTGAATATTTTCACAAGATTAATTCAGCATTTCACGTGAAGAGTGACTGGTAGACAAACTGGGACCCAGGGAAATTGCACTTGCACTCAATCATCATCTCATTTATTGTGTGATGGTGAATGGGAAAGGCAGAATTTCTGCAGAGCTCTCCTGAAAATAACCCTAACTTCAATGGAAGAACAGTTTAACCTGTGTCAAAATGGCTGACATGAATTCTTCTTTTAAAGAATAGTGGAAGTCTGGAATTAATTTCTTTAAACAAATGTGAATGCAGGAGGCCAACCGAAATGGTTGAGACTGCTTTCTTTCCACAGATGCTGCCAGACCTCCCGAATTTCTCCAGCAATTTCTCTTTGTTGTGATCAAGAGACTTTGTTGAACAATACAATATGGATGAAAGGTGAAAAAATGGAACTGAGTTACAAATCTGATTAAATGATAAGAAATGTCTGAAAGGCTGAATGGTCTCCTCTTCATATTTTCCACCTTTTTCCATATCACAATTAAGGGTGTGTGCTGCAGGAAACTGTCAAAAGCATTAAATGTACACAGAGTGCTAGAGAATTTCTACACCAGTGATAGTTATACCCTCAGGAAATAAAAAGGGGGAAGATTTCTACACAAGACAGATGTATCAACACAATAAGCATGACAAAGGATGTGACAGTGTAACGGGGATGTCACTGGACTAATAATCCAGAACTCCAAACTAGTGTCCTGGGCATTTGGGGTCAAAGTCAAGTGCACATGTTGAAAAATGTTGTGGTTCTGTTCGCCGAGCTGGAAGTTTTTGTTGCAAATGTTTCGTCCCCTGGCTAGGCGACATCATCAGTGCTTTGGAGCCTCCTGCGAAACGCTTCTTTGATGTTTCTTCCGGTATTTATAGTGGTCTGTCCTTGCCGCTTCCGGTTGTCAGTTTCAGCTGTCCGCTGTAGTGGTTGGTATATTGGGTCCAGGTCGATGTGTTTGTTGATGGAGTTTGTGGATGAATGCCATGCCTCTAGGAATTCCCTGGCTGTTTTCTGTCTGGCTTGCCCTATGATAGTAGTGTTGTCCCAGTCGAATTCATGTTGCTTGTTGTCAGCGTGTGTGGCTACTAGGGATAGCTGGTCGTGTCGTTTCATAGCTAGTTGATGTTCATGTATGCGGATTGTTAGCTGTCTTCCTGTTTGTCCTATATAGTGTTTTGTGCAGTCCTTGCATGGTATTTTGTACACTACATTAGTTTTGCTCATGTTGGGTATCGGGTCCTTCGTTCTAGTAAGTTGTTGCCTGAGCGTGGCTGTTGGTTTGTGTGCTGTTATGAGTCCTAAGGGTCGCAGTAGTCTGGCTGTCAGTTCTGATGTATGGTAGTGTGGCTAGTCCTTTTGGTTGTGACATGTCCTCGTTCCGTTGTCTTTCTCTTAGGCATCTGAAGGAAACTGAAACTGACAACCGGAAGCGGCAAGGACAGACCACTATAAATACCGGAAGAAACATCAAAGAAGCGCTTCGCAGGAGGCTCCAAAGCACTGATGATGTCGCCTAGCCAGGGGACGAAACATTTGCAACAAAAAACTTCCAGCTCGGCGAACAGAACCACAGCAACGAGCACCCGAGCTACAAATCTTCGCACAAATGTTGAAAAATGTATTCAGTCAACTCTGGAATTTATAAATGTGAGACCAGTGACAAACATGTAACCACTGTTGATTCTCATAATTCACTGGTTTCCTTCTGGGAAGGACATCTGCCATCTTAATGTGGTTTGGCTTACATATGACCCCAGATCCATAGCAATGTGGTTGACTCTGTCCAGTGAAGTGGCCAAGCTTGACACTGAATTACATTAAATTGTTTTGAGGCCTAAATAAAGTAATGAAACTAAATGGACCACTAATACTGCAATTTCCAGTGCCCTGGGTCAATGATAAATACAGCCCTGTTGACCCTGCAAAGTCCACCTTCCCAACATCTGTGTGCTTGTACCAAAATTGGGAGAGCTGTCCCAAAGACCACCAAAAGCCTGACACAGCTATACTCATAGAATCGTACCATACAATGTATCAAATACTACCATGACCATTCCTCAGTATATCATGCCCCACCCGTGCAATGCAGATGTGACAGTAGAGTGATATATAGTGGGAGTGGAAGCCCTCAACATTAGCTTTGGACCATATGAAATTTCATGGCATCAGGTCAAACATGAGGAAGGAAACATTCTGCTCAGTATCACCAACTGCTCAGCTGATAACTTGGTACTCCTCCACATTGAACACCACCTGGAGGAAACACTGAACATGGCAAGGGCACAGACTATACTGTTGGTGGGAGACTTTAATATTTAGTTCCACACTGACTAAGTCCTAAAAGACTGAACTGCTTGACTGGGTCTGTGGCTGGTGATGAGGGAAAAACCTACTTGATCTGGTCCTCACTATTCTATCTGTCATAGATATACACATTTAAGTCTGTAGGAATGCCCATTGCATAGTTCCTGTGGAGACGAACTCTCATCTTCAATTGAAGGTACCCTTCATTATGTTAGGTGGCATTATCTCTGTGCTAACAGATACAGACTTTGGAGAGATTTAGCAACTCGCATTTGCGCATCCAGATGTGGGGCAGTGGCACCAGAAAAATTGGATTTAACCACAGTCTATAACCTCATGGCCAACCTGTTACTCATTTTTCTATTACCATCAAGTTAGGAGTTTACCCCTGGGTCAAGTGAGAGTGCAGGAACAGTCCGAAGTAAACCTAAAAATTAGGTGTTAACAGGTGAAAATACAACACAGGACAATTTCCATGTTAAATAGCAGAAAGACCTGCAATAACAGGGTTCAGCCATTCCACAGCAATGGAGCAGATCTAAGCTCTGTGGTCCTGCAATGTTTAGTGATGAATGGTGGTGGACAATTAAACAACAAATATCCCCATTCTCAAAGATAAGAGATAGCACGAGTGCAAAATACTTAAGTATTGCTAAATGTATTTAGCCAGAAGTGCTAAGTGGATTGACCCTCTCTCAGCCCCCAGCCCAACACCATGTAATATCAAGAAACAGCTGAAAACTGGATATTGCAAAGGCTTTGTGCAATGAGTTTCTGAAGACCTGCATTCCAGAACTTGCTGAACCCCTAGCTGTTCCAGTACAGCTACAAAACTGGCATTTGCCTGATAGTGTTGAAAATTGCCTAGATAGTTCCTGTATATGAAATGTAAGGTGAATCTAACCTGGCCAATTACCACCCATCACTCATAATGTGATGGGAGGAATAATCGACAGTGCTATGAAGAAACATTTGAATAGGAAAAAGCTGCTCAATTTGGGTTCCACCAAGCCTACTGAGCTCCTGACTTCATTACAGTCTTGGTCAAAATGAGAGCAAAAGAGCTGATGGTTGTTCCAGCGGCAGGAAATGCAGGAACGTCGAGCAGGAAGCTCTCGGGAAGGTGAGCAAATATTTTAAAACTCTCCTCTAGTGTCGGGGCCTGCCATTGTTGTTCCAGCAGCAGGAAGTGCAGGAACATCAAGCAGGAGGCTATCAGAGAGGTTCCGGGGTTACATATTTGGGCAGTTGCTTTGCCCGAAACATGACTTGGCTATTGTCTCCTACCCATCCTCCTCCTCTAACCAAAGCAAAAAGTTCTGTGTGTCGGTTGGTAAGGTGTTTTCTTTTGTGTTTCATGTTTTCAGCATTCTATTTGGGAATTTAGAATAGTGGGATTGGAAGTTAGGGCAGTTGAATGTTCCTCCTGCAGTATGTGGGAGGTAAGGTTCACCCCTAGTGTCGCTGCTGACTTCATTTGTGGGAAGTGCACCCAACTCCAGCTCCATGTCAGAGAACTGGAGCTGGAGCTGGATGAACTTCGGATCATTTGGGAGGTGGAGGGATTTATTGAGAGGAGTTACAGGGAGGTAGTTACTACACTGCCACATGAAGAAGGTAGCTGGGTTACCATCAGGGTTAGGAAAGGGGACTAGCGGGCAGTGCAGGGATCTCCTGTGGTGGTTCCCCTCAACAACAAATATACCGTTTTGGATACTGTTGTGGGGGGAGAAATGACTTACCAGGGCTAAGCAATGGGGCACAGATCTCTGATGCAGTATCTGTCCCTGTTGCTCAGAGGGTAAGGGAGATGGATAGGAGGTTCTGTGCGAATGAAAGAGACTCATGATTGGCATGTTACCTCCCAGATACCAGAGTTCATGATGTCTCTGCTTGTGTTTTTGGGATCCTTCAGGGGGAGGGGGAGCAGCCCCAAGTCATTGTCCACAAAGGCACCAATGACATAGGTAGGAAGAAAGGTAGGGATCTAAGGCAGAAATTCAGGGAGCTAGGGTGGACGCTTAGAGCTAGAACAAACAGAATTGTTGTCTCTGGTTTGTTGTCCATGCCACGTGCTAGTGAAGCGAGGAACAGGGAGAGTGCGGAGCTGAACACGTGACTGCAGGAATGGTGTAGGAGGGAGGGTTTTGGATACTTGGATAATTGGAGCTCTTTCTGGGGAAGGTGGGACCTCTACAAACAGGATGGTCTTCACCGGAACCAGAAGAGTACCGATATCCTGGGGTGGGGCGCGGGCACGGTGGAATTTGTTAATGTTCTTCAGGGACACTTTAACTAATGCAGCAGGGGGGTGGAACCTAAATAGTACTTCTACTGTACAAGAGATTGAGAGTCATGAGGTCAGGGATAGGTGTACAAGATCACAAGGGGACACTGACAATCAGGATGTTGGTTTGAAGTGTATGTACTTCAGTGCCAGAACCATCCAGAATAAGGTGGGTGAACTTGCAGCATGGGTTGGTACCTGGGATTTCGTTGTTGTGGCCATTTCAGAGACATGGCTAGAGGAGGAACGGGAATGGTTGTTGCAGATTCTGGGATTTAGATGTTTCAGTAAGAACAGAGAAGATGGTATAAGGGCTGGGGGGATGTGGTTGTGTTAATCAAGAGTAGTATTACAGCAGCTGAGAGAATGTTTGAGGACTTATCCACTGAGGTAGTTTGGGCTGAGGTTAAAAACAGGAAAGGAGAGGTCACCCTGTTGGGAGTTTTCTATCGGCCTCCAAATTTTTCCAGAGCTGTGAAGGAAATGATAGCAAAGATGATTCTCAATAGGAGCAAGAATAATAGGGTAGTTGTTATGGGGGACTTGAACTTCCCCAACATTGACTGGGAATACTATAGTTCAATTAGTTTAGGTGGATCAGTTTTTGTTCAATGTGTGCAGGAGGGTTTTCTGACACAGTATGTAGACAGGCCAACAAGGGGCAATGCGATATTGATTTGATGCTGGGGAATGAACCTGGCCAGATGTTAGATTTGGAGGTAGGTGAGTACTTTGGTGAGCAGTGGGCAGGGATACGTGAACAGAGGAACCTCGATTATCCGAATACCAATTACCCGAAAATCGGATTATCCAAAGGGGATCTCGCGGACCCAATGGAAACATTACATCAAAGACATTTCCAGCAGTGATCGCGTCTTTTGTTTACAGTGATTAAACAGGCACAGTCTCTAAATGACTGACCTCCCATCCTCTCTCTGTTCCCACACTTTCCTTGGAGTGCTACACAAGGGTGTACCCTGAACCCCCCCCCCCGATAATCTCTCCAATATTGTCCTGTACAGGGCAAAGGTGGAACCTGTCAAAAAATTGCAGTAAAAAGGTGTGTGTGTGTGTGTGTGTGTGTGTGTGTGTGTGTGTGTGTGTGTGTGTGTGGCTGTGTGTATATGCGTGTGCTATTTGGAGACTTACCCCACAAAGGCAACTGCAGCTGTCCTATTGGTGTCCAGTCGGGGACGGGTGTGTACGGGGTTGTGGGCCGCCGGGGAATGGTGTTGGACGGGGTTGGGGACGGGGGTAGGTGCTGAAGCTTTGGAAAGGATTCAGAGGAGATTTACTAGGATGTTGCCTGATATGGAAGGAAGGTCTTAGGAAGGGCTGAGGGAACTGAGGCTGTTTTCACTTGAGAGGTGACTTATTTGAGATAATCGATTAAAATAAGATAATCAGAGGGTTAGATAGAGTGGACAGTGAGAGCCTGTTTCCTCGAATGGTGAAGGCTAACATGAGACATAGCTTTGAATTGAGGGGTGATAGATTTAGGACAGATATTAGAGGTAGTTTCTTCACTCAGAGTAGTGGGGGCATGGAACGGCTTGTCCGCAACAGTAGTAGACTCGCTGATGTTAAGGGCATTTAAATGGGCATTGGACATACATATGGATAATAATAGAATAGTGTAGGTTAGATGGACATCAGATTAATTTCCCAGGTTAGCGCAACATTGAGGACTGAAGGGCATGTACTGCGCTGTAACGTTCTATGTTCCTGAAGTGAGTTGAGAGTGACTGCCCTTGACATCAAGACTGCATGTGACTGAGTGTTGCATCAAGGAAAAACTGGAGCGAATCAGAACTGAGAAAAAGCTCTCTGTGGTTCCAGTCATAACTAGTCCAGAAGAAGATGGTTGTAGTTGTTGGAGTCCAAGTATCTCAGCTTCATGACATCTCTGCAGGTGTTCCTCAGGCCCAACCATCTGCAACTCCTTCATTAATGATCTTCCCTTCCATCATAAGTCAGATGTGGGTATGTTCGCTGATGATTGTACAATGTTCAGCACCATTTCAGACCTGTTAGATACTGAAGCAGTCCATGTCCAAATGCAAAACTGACTTGGTCAACATCCTGCTTTGAACTGATAATTAGCAAGTAGCAGTTGTGCTACACAAGGGCCAGGCAATTACCAGCTCCAACAATATAGAACCTAACCACTGCCCCTTTACTTTCAATGGCATTATCATCTCTGAATCACCCTCGAGCAATATTTTGCAGCTTTCCATTGACCTGAAAATTGACTGGACTAATCATATAAATAGAATGGCTAGAAGAGCAGATCAAACACTTGGAACTCCATGATAAATAAGTTTTACCAAGGTCTGTCCATCTTTTACAAGGCATTGGTCAGGAGTATGATAAAGTACTCTTAACTTGCTTGGGTAGGTAATGCTTCCATAACATTCAAGACGCTCAACATTGTTCAGCATAAAGCATGCCACCTAGTTAGTATCTGTTCCACTACCTTTAACCCTGACGCACATTGACAGCAGTGTGTACCATTTGTAAGTGCACTGCAGTAACTCCTCAATGCTGCTTCCGCAGTATCTTCCAAATCCATGATCTCTAACGTGTCAAAGGACAAGGGCAGAAGATGCATGGGAACACTTCTACTTGCATGTACCCCTCCAAGTGACACTTCATTTTGACTTGGTACTATACTGTCATTCCCTTAGTGTCAATGGGTGAAAATCCTGGAATTCCCAACCTAACAGCATTGATCATTGGTGTTCCTCTACCCCCTGGACTGCAGTGGCTCAAGAAGGTGACCTGCTATCATTTTTAGAAGAACAAGTAGTGATTAACAATAAATTCTAGCTTCGGTAGCAATGTTCTCATTCAATGTCTGAATTATGTTAAATAAAGAACCAGAAAATCATCTGGATTTTTGAACACTTAATGCACCTAGTATGATATTGAAGCTCAGAAGGTAAAATTATAAGGAAAATATTAGTAAATGTAGCTTGTCTGAGACCTGCTAAAGGGTTTTAGGAAGTTAAAAATATTTGATATGTTTTTGATAAGCAAGCCACTGAGAAGTGGGAGGCACGGTGGCACAGTGGTTAGCACTGCTGCCTCACAGCGCCCGAGACCCGGGTTCAATTCCCGACTCAGGCGACTGACTGTGTGGAGTTTGCACGTTCTCCCCGTGTCTGCGTGGGTTTCCTCCAGGTGCTCCGGTTTCCTCCCACAGTCTAAAGATGTGCGGGTCAGGTGAATTGGCCATGCTAAATTGCCCGTAGTGTTAGGTAAGGGGTAAATGTAGGGGTATGGGTGGGTTGCGCTTCGGCGGGTCGGTGTGGATTTGTTGGGCCAAAGGGCCTGTTTCCACACTGTAAGTAATCTAATCTAATCTAAACTTAATTCCCCTGGTGGAAGGAGTCAATAAGCTAGGGAGTAACCTTCAAATTAGGCCCAGGTCATTCAGGGTGATATATAGAACATAGAAAAATACAGCGCAGTACAGGCCCTTCGGCCCTCGATGTTGTGCCGATCCAAGCCAACCTAACCTACACTAGCTCACTTTCCTCCATATGCCTATCCAATGCTTGTTTAAATGCCCATAAAGAGGGAGAGCCCACCACTGATACTGGCAGGGCATTCCATGAACTCACGACTCGCTGAGTAAAGAATCTACCCCTAACATCTTTTCTCCAATGAGAACAGCCCCAAGTGCCTCAGCCTTTCCTCATACGATCTTCCTACCATACCAGGCAACATCCTGGTAAACCTCCTCTGCACCCGTTCCAGTGCCTCCACATCCTTCCTATAGTATGGCGACCAAAACTGCACACAATACTCCAGATGCTGCTGCACCAGAGCCTTATACAACTGCAACATGACCTCAGGACTCCGGAACTCAATTCCTCTATCAATAAAAGCCAGTACGCCATATGCCTTCCTCACAGCACTATTTACCTGGGTGTCAACTTTCAGAGATCTGTGTACATGGACACCAAGATCCCTCTGCTCATCCACACTACCAAGTATCCGACCATTAACCCAGTACTCCATTTTCTTGTTACTCTTACCAAAGTGAATCACTTCACACTTAGCTACATTGGACTCCATTTGCCACTTTTCTGTCCAGCTCTGCAGCTTATCTATATCCCACTGTAACCTACCACATCCTTCCTCACTGTCAACAACTCCACCGACTTTCGTAGTATCCGCAAACTTGCTCACCCAACCTTCTAGCCCCTCTTCCAGGTCATTCATAAAAATGACAAACAGCAATGGTCCCAAAACAGATCCTTGCAGAACACCACTGGTAACTGCACTCCAAGATGAACCTTTACCATCAACTACTACCCTCTGTCTTCTTCCAGCCAGCCAATTCCTAATCCAAACCTCCAACTCCCCGTCAATGCCATCCCTCCATATTTTTTGCAGTAGCCTACCATGGGGAACCTTATCAAACGCCTTACTAAAATCCATATACACCACATCTACCGCTTTACCCTCGTCCACCTCCTTAGTCACCTTCTAAAAGAATTCATTAGGGTTTGTGAGGCACAACCAGCCCTTCACAAAACCATGCTGACTATCCTTGATCACATTATTCCTATCCAGATGTTCATAAATCCTATCCCTTACAATTCTCTCTAAGACTTTGCCCACAACAGAGGTAAGACTCACCGGCCTATAGGTACTAGGGTTATCCCTACTCCCCTTCTTGAACAAGGGAACCACGTTTGCTATACCTTGAAGCAGTTCTTCACATAAAGGGAATCAAAGATCTGGAACTCTCTCCTCCCAGAACATGAGAATGCTGAAAATGATTTTGGGATTTCAGGACTGGGATTGATAGATTTTAATGCATTCTGAATATCTGGGAATACAAAGTCAAGACTGGGTAGATCAATGAATCTACACACCAGCACATATTTTAATATCTTTACCACTTGTCTGACTGTTAAAGAAAATCAGGTCAGTTTCATTAGAACAGAGGAGATTCAATGATGATTTGGTCGAGCTGCTTAAAGCCATGAAGAGTTAGCACAGAATAAAAATAAACAAATTGTTTCCATTGATTACAGGTATAGACTAGCGGAGAAATAAATATTAAAACTGAATGCAAGAGATGTAGATCTGGAAGAAATTTTTTTTTAAAAGAGTGAGTTAGATTCTGTGAAATCACCATTGGAATGAGTTGTTAAATTAGAGGCAATTTAAAAAAAAATCTGATTGGTGGCCGAAAGAAAGTGGATAGAAGAATAAAGAAGCGCAATGGGAAATTACAATTATGATCTTGTGTTGAGGATGATAAATACCAACTGTGACTAGTTGGACTGAATGGTCTGCTTCACTGTTGTAAGAATATGTTGCTGGAGGATGTTGTAATTAACATCTAAAGACAAGCGCAAATTTTTTTATGTTAAGAAAATCTTGATCTCAGGGTGCCCAGCAATGGATGAGAAGGTGGTGATAAACTGCCTTCTTGAACTGATACAGCTGATGTGGTGATGGGGTGAGGAAGGGGAATCCCAGTGATTCAATGGCTATTGGGGCGTTATGTCACTTCAGATGGCAATGAGGATTTATCCTCATAGTGTGGGACTGAATCCATGACCTGTAGACAACAAATTCACCCCCCAAAGGAGATTAATGACCCAGTTGTTTTTTTGTTTTTAGGACAATCCCACAGTTTGTCCTGATCACTTCCCTGGCATTGGCCTGGAAGTTGCTGCATTTATTTAATTCAATTTAATAATATGCTTTATTGGGATTTGAATTGTCAACATTTGGATTACTCATCCTGGAGATCACAGTCAATTACACTGGATATCATTCTTCAAGTACACACAAAGTATGAGCAGCAGATGTACAAAGTCTCTGATTACCTTCAGTAGAGGTGGTGTTGGTAGAGTTACTATTGTCCACAGAAAAATGCTCTGACGGCGGGTCTCCGATTTCCAGTTCAACTGTGATCCCTGTAGCACGCTTCCTGCGCAGCCCTGTCTCACGCACAATGGTAGTAATGCGGATCTTTCTTTGAGGTACATTTAGGAACAGGGCGAGATTTTCTACTAGATTGGGGCCATAAAATTCATCCACTGTCATTGCAGGTAGATTAAAGGAGATGTGAAGGACAGGAGTTGTATGGACCTCAATTGGAGTTGATCCTTTCACCAGAACATTAAGCATCTGATAGGTTCTGTCAAAGTAATTTTCTCCAATGACAGAGGAGTCCAACTTGGGAGTGAATTCTCCTGTGAAGACATAATGAGATGTGTCAAGAAAACAATTATTATATTAATATAGAACCGTGGGGTTGTACCACACTGAAACAATTCTGGTCACTATGTTCTAAAAAGGATCAAGAAACATTGGACAAGGCGCAGAAAGGATCTGCAAGAATGACAGCAGAAGTGAGAGGCAGTACACATCAAAAAAAAATTAGTGTCTTTCTTTTCCTGATAAGACATAATTATTTATCTGATAGAGAGTTCTTTAAGGTCATGAAAAGGTTTGATAAGGTGGCTTATTAGAAAGTGGCTCCATTCATTAGGAGCCTGAAACTAGTCTCACTAAAAAATTCAGGAGAAATATCTTAATCCAGAGAGTGATGAGAATGTGAAACTTGTTAAGATAGGGAGTAGTTGAGGTGAATCGTTCAGACAAATTTAAGGGAATGCTGGGTAAACACATGATGGAGAAAGAAAGGGAAGGATGTGCTGGTGAGGTAAGATGAAGATATTTGGGAGGAAACTCGAGAAGATCAAAAACACCTTTTGTGCCAAAAGGCCTATTTCAGTGTTGTTAATGCTTGTGTTACATTCAACTAAGTCCAGTTGGTGAGACATTCATTTCATTGCAGATTCGCTTGAAGTCTGCTGTACTTATTGCCAGTATCCAGGTGATTCATAAAGAAAACGGTTTGACATTGGTTTACCTGCATAGGTTGGGCCCTTTAGTGTGAAGTCAGTTTTGTCAGCATTCCATTTTGCATTAGTAGGGGGTACGAAGGTATTATTCACATACACTTCCAGTCGTTGAGATGTGGAGTAATATATTGCCAAACGTATAACCTTTTTTAAAAAACAAAATGATTATTTATTGCCTTTTAGTTACTGCTACATAAATGCAAGTCTTTCTTTTCATCCAAAGTGAACTGCATAGTGATTTAACTTATAGACTCTCCGTTCTGTCTCAAACAATGCTATACTTTGACACACAATAATTAACCCTTCTCTGGTCCTTTTCAGAAATACCCTGTTTGACTGGGTGTTTTAAATTCCTCACACTGTCTGTACCAATACAACAAGTAAATAAAAATTCAAGACAATCAAAAATCTATTTGAGAATCTATTATTAAAGTCACAACCACATAATATAAATCTTACTGTGTAATATGTGTAGCATGCTCCTTAAAAGATAACAGGTAATTATCTTCTGTGTATGCCATATTTCTTGCTATGCTTGTAGCCAGCACTTTCCTAGGATTTCCCATTTTAAATTGAACATTGATTTGTCGCATGCTCCAATGCTTGTCCAGCAGATGCCTCATCCCAGTTCCCTGGTCCCAATTTTCAGAGGGAATGGGGCATGTTAAAAGTTACAATCTAGATTTATAGCTGGTTCATTTTTATGCTATATTCTATTCAACTTGGATCCAAATAGGAGAAAGTTTTATCAAACCCTCCTGGTGCTGAATCTTTGAACCTTCCTGGGATGTCTATACAAAGCTGTGTATATGTGTAGCTGATAGAGAGACTGGTACCAACAGTGGACAAGATGTAAGACAGTAGGAACCAAACAATGTATACCAGGCAATGACGAGTAAAAAGTAAGGTTCACATCACTGTGTAGACAATGTTCAGAATTTATGTCTTTGATATGTTGGTATGTTATTCACTCACTGTTTTTAGCAAGGGGTTCCATTTTCATTCACTGAAGTTTAGATACTCCCATACCAGATTATGCTCAGTATTATTCCCTCTCCATCCACATCTTCACTCTTTCACCATTTGTCTCCCTCATGCGTTTAATCACCTCTTTCTCAGTGCATTCAAGAAATTTTAATCTATCTTTCCAGATGGAAATCTCACAGGAATTGGACCCATCCAATATTAACTTTAAGGGGAGAAAAATTGGGTAAGATGTAAAGCCAAAGTTTTGCCAAATGGTCCAGTTTTCTGAAGGATGATTGAGGTTAAAGTTGCCTTCTCTTGTGACTCACCCTTTAGCTGCCAACTATTTCTGTGATCCTCAGGTCCTCCCTGTCTACACCTGACAAGTTCCTCAGACAGACAGACACACATGCAGGCAACATCCCATTCTCACACGTGGTTAATGAGGAAAAACATACTAAGATTCAGCAAATGGCATAAATAAGACATACAAAACATGAGCTGTTGCATCAATAGTTCCTTACTTTGCTGTCATCCGTATTGAGAAGCATTAGGCGTAGGTTCTGAGGGCTAACGCCGGTGAAATATAACTCGTATGACTTATTTGTTGCCACGACTGTGTAGAAGATTGAGACTCTCTTGTTGCAAATATAGGAAGAAGAACAGGCATGATTCTTGGGGCCTGGTACAATAAAAAATTAGCAAACTATTTCACAGGGCCAAGCAACACAGTTTAAAGTCTGTCCGGGAACTTAATCAATCATGTTCTCAGCACTCAGTGTTGGCAGCATGAATCATTTAATAAGACCCATTTTATTTCGGTTTATGTTTTTAAAAGATCACTAACTTTTCTCACCTTTGAAAATCCAACCCTAGTGTCCAAAGTGGTACCGGAAACATGAATAATTTGGGTCCTGACCACATGCCTCAATAGCCCACAAAACTGTTTTTAAATCAAAATGGTCTAATAGCTCAGGAGGCACTGGGTATCTCTAGGACATAGGCGCTGCTTTCCTGACCTCAGCATGGTTCGGGTCGGCCACATCGGGCATTATTGCTGACTTGCTGAGGAGAGCAGGAAGCTTTTCAGAGGGTTAGCAGCACAATGGGCTGGAAGGGCTTATGAAGACCCAGTTTTCGCACTGATACGAAAGATCAGAACAAGTTTTAAAAAAAATACTGAGATACTTTAATTGGCTCTGAAAAGAATGTAACAGACCGCTCAGCTTCACTGGAATGCAATTTGAAAAGTTGATTCTGAGGTTGGATATCACCTTCCCCCCACTTAACAAACTTCCCCAGGGGCTTTGTGGGTCTATAGTTGACAGCAAGTGGGTTTCTTATTCCTTCCTTTCTGCCAGTCCTTTGAAAATCCAGTAAGCAATGAGACCCCAAGATAATCTTTGTCCTCGAGACTTTCATATTCAGCTTTATAGAGTCATAAAGTCATACAACATGGAAACAGATCCATCAATCCAACTTGTCTGCTCCAACCAGACATCCCAATCTGACCGAGTCCCACTTGCCAGCATTTAGCCAGTATCCCTCTAAACTCTTCCTGTTCATGTACTATCCAGATGTCTTTTAAATGTTGTAATTGTACCCTCCTCCACACTTCCTCTGGCAGCTTGTTCCATACATGTACCACCCTCTGCATGAAAAGTTACTCTTCAGGTCCTTTTTAAATCATCTCCCACTGTAAACCTATACCCTCTAGTTTTGGATTCCACCACCCAAGGAAAAAGACCTGGGCTATCCACCCTATCCATTCCCCTCATGACTTTATAAGGTCACCTCTCAGCCTCTGATGTTCCAAAGATATTCAGCCTCTCCCTATAGATCAAACCATCCAGTCCTGGCAACATCCTTGCAAATCTTTTATGTAACCTCTCAAGTTTAACAGCATCCTTCCTGTGAGCAGAATTGTGTGTAGTATTTTTTTGTTCGAGGTCAGCAGTGAGTGTTATTATTTAGCCACCGACCATAAATTTCAGCTCAACATTTCACGGCAAGCAATGATCTTACAGCAGGAACAAACACTTCTTTGGAAATGCACTGAAGAAAGAACTCGAGGACCTTAGGCTCATCCGAGAGAACGAGATCTTTCTGGACAGGACCTTCAGCGAGGTTATTACACTGACCATACCAGAAGAGAGAAGACGATAAGGAAGGCAGAGAGAAGACAGGTGCAAGAGACCACGGGGGAAGTACCTGTCAGGAACAAGTTGAATCTTTTGGAAACATAGAGACAGATGACACTGCCATTCGCAAGGCAGCCAAGTCTGTCAATCAAAAGTTGGCGTGGAGGTGGAGCCGAGGAGTCAGACATCGTGGAGGCGGAGCCGTGGGAATAGGGGACTCCATAGTGAGAGGAATGGAAGGGAGTTTCTGTGGCAACAGGCAGGATTTAAGAATGGTGTGTTACCTTCTTGGTGCCAGGATTAAGGACAGAGTGCAGGAAATCCTCAGGGGCAAAAGTGAAGAGCCAGAGGTGGTGGTACATGGCGGCACAAATGATGTCGGGAAGAAGAGGAGGAACATACTACAGTGGGACTTCAGAGAACTCGGAAGAAGGCTAAAAAGCAGGACGTCCAGGATGGTTATCTCCGGTTTGCTTATAGTTCCTCGGGCTGGAGAGGACAGGAACAGGGAGATAATGGACTTGAATGTGTGGCTGGGGAACTGGTGCAGGAAGCAAGGATTTAAATTCTTGGATCACTGGGGTATGTTTTGTGGTAAGCATAAATTATACAAAAGAGACGGTTTGCACCTTAATAGGTTAGGGACCAGCATTCTGGCAGGTAGGCTTGCTACTGCAACACAGCTGTGTTTAAACTAAATAGTGGGGTGGGGGGGAGGGGACAAACTGGAAGTTTAAGAAGGAAATTGAAGGGAAAGTTGGAACAAGGGAAGTCAAGAAAGACATTGGTATCAATGAAGCAGAAAACTCAAAAAGGGATCATGCTGTAAGGTTGAGTGAAATAGGGGTTGATAAGGAAGAGTGAGGGCAGTAACAAATTAAAAATACTATGTATGAATGCACGAAGTATTAGAAATAAGATGGATGAGCTTGAGGCTGTTTTGGAAATTGGCAGCTATGATACTGTGGGGATAACTGAGACGTGGCTTCAAGTGGACAGGGCCTGGGAAATGAATATTCAAGGCTATAGATGCTATCATAAGGACAGACTGATGGGCAGAGGGGGTGGAGTGGCCTTGTTGGTAAGGGATGATATTCAGTCCCTTGTGCGGGGGGGTGGGGGGGGGGGGGAAGGGAATGACCTAGAATCGGGGATGTAGAGTCAGTATGGATAGAGCTGAGAAATTCTAAAGGTAGAAAGGCCCTCTTGGGAGTTACCTACAGGCCCCCAAATAGTAGTATGAATGTAGGGTGTAAGTTGAATAAGGAGCTGAAATTGGCCTGTCGCAAAGATGCTACTACAGTTGTTAAGGGGGATTTCAACATGCAGGTAGACTGGGAGAATCAGGATGGTATTGGATCTCAAGAAAGAGACTTTGTGGAGTGCCTCTGAGATGGATTCTTAGAACAGCTGGTGCTGGAGCCTACCAGGGAGAAGGCAATTCTGGATCTGGTATTGTGCAACGAACCAGAATTGATCAGGGACCTCAAAGTGAAGGAGCCATTAGGAGGTAGTGACCATAATACAATAAGCTTCAATCTGCAATTTGAAAGGGAGAGGGCACAATCGGTGTGACAATATTTCAGCTGAATAAGGGGAGCTATGGAGCTATGAGGGAGGAGCTGGCCAAAGTTCAATGGTGCAATACTCTAGCAGGGATGACAGTGGAGGAACAATGGCAGATATTTCTGGGTATAATGCAGAAGATGCAGGATCAGTTCATTCCAAAAAAGGAAGAAAGATCCTATGAGGAGGCAGGGGTGGCCACGGCTGACGAGGGAAGTTAAAAAACATATAAAGTTAAAAGAGAAAAAGTATAACATAGCAAAGATGACTGGGAAGCTTTTAAAGAACAACAGAGGATTACTAAGAAGGGAATATGCAGAGAAAAAATGAGGTATGAAGGTAAACTGGTCAAAAATATGAAGGAGGATAGTAAAAGCTTTTTTAGGTATGTGAAAGGGGAAAAAAACGGTTAAGTCTAAAATTGGGCCCTTGAAGACAGAAACAGGGGAATATATTACGGGGAACAAAGAAATGGCAGAAGGGTTGAATTGGTACTTCAGATCTGTGTTCACTGGGGAAGACACAAGCAATCTCCCAGAAGTAATAATGGCTGAAGGACCTGAACTGAAGAGAATTTATATTTGCTAGGAATTGGTGTTGGGAGAGACTGTTAGGTCTGAAGGCTGATAAGTCTCTAGGGCCTGATGGTCTACATCCCAGGGTACTGAAGGAGGTGGTTCCTTTCAGAAAGCCTTTGATAAAGTCCCACATAGGAGGTTAGTGAGCGAAATTAGGGCGCATGGTATTGGAGGCAAAGTACTGACTTAGATTGAAAACTGGTTGGCTAACAGGAAACAAAGAGTAGTGATAAACGGCTCCCTTTCAGAATGGCAGGCGGTGACCAGTGGGGTACCGCAGGGATCAGTGCTGAGACCGCAGCTTTTTACAATATATATTAATGATGTAGAAGATGGTATTAATAGTAACATTAGCAAATTTGCTGATGATACAAAGCTGGGTGGCAGGGTGAAATGAGAGGAGGGTGTTAGGAGATTACAGGGTGACCTGGACAGGTTAGGTGATTGGATAGATGCATGGCAAATGCAGTTTAATGTGGATAAAGGTATGGTTATCCACTTTGGTGGCAAAAACAGGAAGGCAGATTACTACCTAAATTGAGTGAAGTTAGGTAAAGGGGCAGTACAAAGAGATCTGGGTGTTCTTGTACACCAGTCAATGAAGGTAAGCATGCAGGAACAGCAGGTAGTGAACAAGGCTAATAGTATGCTGGCCTTCATAACAAGAGGGATTGAGTATAGAAGCAAAAAGGTTCTTCTGGTGAGACCGCACCTGGAATATTGTGTGCAGTTCTGGTCTCCACATTTGAGGAAAGACATTCTGGCTATTGAAGGAGTGCAGCGTAGGTTCATGAGGTCAATTCTTGGAATGGCAGGACTATCTTATGTTGAAAGATTGGAGCGACTGGGCTTGTATATCCTTGAGTTTAGAAGACTGAAAGGGAATCTGATTGAGACGTATAAGATTATTTAAGGATTGGACACTCTGGAGGCAGGAAATATGTTTCCGCTGATGGGTGAGTCCTGAACCAGAGGACACAGCTTAAAAATAAGGGGTAGGCCATTTAGGACAGAGATGAGGAGAAACTTATTCACCCAGAGAGTGGTGGGTGGATGGAATGCTCTACCCCAGAAGGCAGTGGAGGCCCAGTCTCTGGATTCATTTAAGAAAGAGTTGGATAGAGCTCTCAAGAATAGTGGAATCAAGGGTTATGGAGATAAGGCAGGAACAGGATACTGACTGAGGATGATCAGCCATGATCATAATGAATGGTGGCGCAGGCTCGAAGGGCAGAATGGCCTACTCCTGCACCTACTGTCTGCTGTCTATTGTGTATGCATTTGAAGTATCACAGTGAGGAATGTACGGGAAGAAAACAAACAGCAAGCTTTGTGATAAAATGGAGAGATTAAATAGCAAAAAGTCTGTCCATAGGTGCATTACAACATCCGATTCCTAAATTGCCTGTGACTCTCTGACCATCTTTCATCACTTCTTTACAATAAATATTTTGTTATTTTGTGAAATATAAATGAAGCAGATTTGAAATGATACACACCATTAATAAGGTCAACGTAACCCTCTGAAAGCAGAGCTACTGGGGACAACCGCCTGGTCTCTGAATCAGGATCCAGGCTTTCAATAACCAGTATTTCATAGTTTAGCCCAAAGCATTTGTAGCTTTGCCAGTCAGGCATGTAGGTACAAGTGGAATCTCGAATAACCCCTGTGGGAAAACAATGAATGGTGATTTAGTACTGGACTGATAAAGATGTGACAGAAACAGAAACTATTCATCCCTTTTAAATATCATTCACTTTTCAACCTGAATAGTGGAGAAGCAAGTCTGTCTATTTACAAAGCTGACAGATTGATTGAGTACAGACAAGACTATCAATCCATTGTACCCGCATCAATCCCCAATCTTCCTACTCTTGGGCAACATTTAAACAATTACTTCAACTTCAAGCATTTATCCAGTTCCTTCTTCAAAGCTTCATTCCTGCTCCTATTGCCCTTTCAGGCAGACTCAGATCACTAAAACCTGCAATGTAAAGAAATCTTTCTGGTTCTTTTGCTAATCATCTTTAATTTGTGTCCTCTGGTTAGCAACATTCCTACTGCTGGAAGCAGTTACTCTTTATTCACTCTAAAATCCTTCATGAGTTTGAATAACTCTGTTAAGTCATCTCTTGTCCAAGAAGCACAATCCAGCTGGTCCATACACACCACCCTCTGCATGAAAAGTTACTCTTCAGGTCCTTTTTAAATCTTTCATCTCCCACTATAGACCTATGCCTTTCAGGTTTGGACTCCCCTACTCTAGGTAAAAGACTTTAGCGATCCACCCTATCCATGCCCCTCATGATTTATAAGGTCACCCCTCAACCTTTGATGCTTCAGGGATAATAGTCCCAGCCTATTCACCCTCTCCCTGTAGCTCAAACCCTCCAATCCTGGCAACATCCTTGTAAGTCTTCTACACCCTCTCAAGTTTAACAACATCCTTCCCGTATTCAGGTGAATTGTATGTGGTATTCTTTTGTTCGAGGTCAGCAGTGAGTGTTATTATTTAGCCATTGATCACAAATTTCAGATCAACATTTCAAGGCAATGATCTTATATCGGAAACAAACACTTAATTAGTGATGCATTTTAAGTATCGCAGTGGAGAAAGACAGGAAGAAAACAAACAGAAAGCTCTGTGTTCCAGTCTCTCTTTAGTTTAGTTTGGATCCCTGTAAACCATCACTGAGATTCCCTGAACGTTACTTTTCAACTTTGCTGCTGTCAGTTCTTTGGGTCAGAGTAAAACAACTGTCTAATTGGCTTATTGTTAGAGAAAGTGCACATTTGATTAGATCAGACCAGTCAATTTAAATGCACAGGAAATCATTCAGGGTGTAAAACAACCTGATGATTTGCTGCCAAGCAATAAAACCTATAACTCATTATTATCATCAATGGCAGCTAATTCCACTCTCTTCACCCATCCCAGTAATCACTCATGTGATCCATACACGGAACAAAATTCTCTGAACACATCATTCACGGACATGCTATGGACTCCAGGAATCTGAAATAAAAACAGAAAATGCTGGAAACATTTAGCAGGTTTGTGGAGAGGGTTAAAGTTTTCAGACAAATATAATTTTCTTCTGAACCTGAAATAAAGACTCTGCTAGTTTTCTCTCTTCATTCCTCATTGCTCAACTTGCTCTCATTCATCCTTATGACACCAAAGTTTGACTGAAACACCAAACCACATACAGTGTCCAGTCAATCAAAAGGTTCAGCTCCAAACCTTTGTGTGGTGCAATCTGAGAGATTGGTATACGGCTGCCATTTAAATATGTCAACATGGTTTTTGGAATTCGATAATCCCCAGTCCCGTAGCGGCGGTCACCATCCCATTGATATTCTGACTGAGGGACAACTGCTCCAACTGCCCCCAGGAATGAGCCATCAAGATCTTTCAGCAGTGTCTTCTTCTTGGCATCACAGACCATGTCCACGCAGTCCGCAGGGTTTACTTTCCTGTGAATGATCAACAGCATCAAACACAACTGGGTCAGAATGGGCCACTTTCTGAAGTGAGGTCATCAAGAGAATGAGGGAAACAGAGAATGCAACAATACATCGCAGACAGAAAGCTGAAAACAAAACAGAGTCTGCGGGAAACATTCAGCAAGCTGGCTACTATCTCAGGGCAAATGCAGGAGCTGGTAGGAGTGGTCAAACTGGAGAACTTACAGATTAACAGTGCATCAATGGGAACACAACAATGGGGAACACAAAGGGAGTGGAGGGGAGAGGAAGGGAAGGGAGGGGAGAGGAAGGGAAGGAAGGGGAGGTGAGGGATTCCCCCTTCCTCCCCGACACACACACACACACATGCATAAATACATGGACTTATACAGAAACACACACCCTGTATAGGTATACACACATAAACATAGGCCTAGATTTACATCACAATGGATAGTTTGCCTGTTGAGATGAAAATTCTTAAAAATCAGAAGCTTTGCCCCTGAATGCATCTTCAGGAATTCTGGTTTAGAGTTAGCATGGCCTTTGCACATTTAAATGACTCCAGTTAAATCCCATTTTGGTATCCCGGCTGTGTGGGACCCACAGTGCATACAGCAGACCAGGTCAGAGCAGTTTGGTTTCCGTAAATTTACTTTAGATAACCAGACTAACCCTCGGTTATCCAAACAAGATTTCAAGGTTTCATAAATGCTTCCTTTGTTAATGATCGGATCGGTTATCCGAACAAAATTCTCCACCCGTCTCATTCGGATAGTCGAGGTGGTTCTGTAATTGGTCAGGTGCCTTTGGGTCAGGGCAGTGTCAGGTCCTATTTGAGATTGTTAAGAATAGGCATGAATATGCCTAAACCCATTAGAACTGTCAATGGATTGTCAAGCAACCAATGGATTTACCCACAGTTCTGAAGATTTACATCCCTCTTTTGTATTGCGTGATTTCACAAGAAGCCATTTTCAGAGTGCAGTGTATTGCATAGTTTGATTGACAGCTACAAGTGGTTTTGGACTCTTTGATATGGAATTATGAATTCTAATGCACTTGAATGAAACCTGTACAAGGTTATATTAAATGAATAGATAGACAGCAGATGACATATAGTGTACAGTTAGCATGGAGGATATCAGGTGGTATTAGTTGGCATGGAAACAAAATGGAGAGATGGAAAGGGTGTGTGTGAGGAGATGTGAGGAGGAGGGATGTTTTGTTATTTTTAAAAAATTAAACACCAGTGCATGGATACAGGCATCACGCTCAGCCCACATCTGTCGCTAACAGCCTTGTCTCACATCCTGGACTCTTCTCGCCCATCATTCAAGGAACCCTGCCACCTCAGAATGAACATCCAATCTCTGAGACCTGATTTTATTGGATTAGGTTTGTCGAACCTGGAAATGTCCCCTCTCCACATTTTCAATCTGGAAACAATATATAATAATGCACAATCACACAAACACATACAGTAGCGCCTCGACTTAGGAACTTAATCTGTTCCAGGACCCAGTTCGCAAACTGAATCAATTTTCCCATTGTTCGGATATTTCCGGAGTCTTTTCTCTTTTTTGTCTCTTGAAGGTTGGTGATGCCACAATAAAACGATCCAGAGAAACTTGTTTTTGCCTTTGTTGCAGAATTTTCTGAAAATGAGACATCACATTGACATTTAAAACGTTCACTGCTTTGTTGGTCACAGTTTTGTTAGGGTGATGCCTCTCAACAAAAGCCTGCACTTCACTCCATTTGCTACAAATGTCTTTGACTTGAACACTTGATATATCTTCCTTCTCTTTTTCCTCCTCTCCAGAATGCTCCTGCTGCATAACCTTTACCTGCTCCTGTTGCAATTCAACATGATCTTCTGTGCTGAGTTCTTGTCTATGATCCTCTACCAGCTCCGCCACATCATCTTCATCGACCTCCAAGCCCATATTTTGGTCCAGGGTCACAATCTCGTTCACTACATTTACTGATGTCTCCTCCTCAAAACCTTCGAAGTCTCTCTCAGGTACGCAATCTGACCAAAGTTTCCCGCAAGCCGACTGCAACGTACGGAAAGAGACCTCGTTCCATGCCTTATCAATAAGGCTTATGCAGTGGAGGATATTGAAGTGGTCCTTCCAGTACTGACCAATGGTCAAATCTGTGTCATTGGTGACCTGGAAACACCTGGCGAACAGAGCCTTCGTATATAATTTTTTGAAATTTGCAATGACATGCTGGTCCATGGGTTGGATGAGAGGAGTGGTGTTGGGAGGAAGGAACTTTACTTTTATGAAGGCATATTCAATGTCCAAGTCTTCTTCCAAATTTGGAGGGTGGGCAGGAGCATTGTCCATTGCTAGAAGACACTTAAGTGGCACATTATTTGTTTCAAGATATTCCTTGACAGCTGGTGCAAAAACTTCCGTCAACCATTCCATAAAAGTCATTCGCATGACCCAAGCCTTGCTATTCGCCCTCCACATTACCGGGAGTTTAGACTTCAACACACCATTGCATTTAAAAACGCGAGGATTTTCAGAGTGGTAGACTAATAGAGGCTTAATCTTACAATCCCCACTTGCATTCGTGCACAATAAAAGCGTTAACCTGTCTTTCATTGGTTAGTGGCCCGGTAGTGCCTTCTCCTCTTGGGTTATGTAGGTCCTTTTGGGCATTTTTTTCCAGAAACGTCCAGTTCCATCACAGTTAAAAACTTGATGTGAGACATAATCTTCATCTTCCACAAACTTATTGAATTCCTTCACAAAGTCCTCCACTGCCTTTTTGTTCGAACTAGCCGCTTCTCCGTGCCTTGTTACGCGATGGATTCCAGTTCGTTGACGAAATTTATCAAACCAGCCTCTGCTGGCTTTAAACTCTTCAACGCGAGCAGTACTTGTACTCGGCGGTGTCGCCAACAAATCACGGTGTATGTGTAGAGCCTTCTTGCAGATTATAGTCTCATTAACACTATCTCCAGCAAGCTCTTTTTGATTTATCCAAACTAATAATAATTTTTCAACCTCGTCTAACAATTTAGGCCTTTGCTTTGTTAAAATAGTCACTCCTTTAGCCACATCAGCTGCCTTTAGTGCCTCTTTGTTCTTTAGGATAGTACAGATAGTCGATTTCGCCATGTCATACTGCATAACGAGATCAGATATGCGAGCACCATTCTCGTGTTTAGCTGTTATTTCCTTCTTCATTTCTATAGTAATACGTTTAGGTTTCTTAATACCACTAACACTACCACTTTTCACTTTCTTGGGAGCCATAATGAGGGCTAATTTAATGCAAAAAACAAAAAAAAAGCATAAGAATGCTTGGACGTTGGATGTTCACAGCGCATGCGCCAAAGACTAACTGAATGAGATCACGCGGGGCCCGAGAGCTTTTGCGTTCAAAGCACGCGTAGAAAAGCAGAACAATGACCATGAAACCACAGGCTATTTGCGTTCGTACCTTCGTTCGTACCTTGAATTTCATACTTACTTTGAAGCAAAATTTTACTTACAATCCTGTTCATAAACTGATTTGTTTGTGAACAGGGTCGTTCGTATGTCGAGGTGCTACTGTATTCACAACCAATATGTGCATGTAAGTACATTCACAAACACACAAAAATATATTATAAACACAGACACACATTCACAAACCAATGCATGCATGGACATATTCGTGCACACATATATGTACACATTTTCACACGTGCACACACACACATATACACATATTTATGAACACACACACACACACGCGCACACACTCTATGTCAAACACAAATGCCTGTGTGAAGAACTTTAGTTTTCATGTGCACTCTCTGCAAACCTGTATTTCAAGCATTGTTGGCAGTGATATGTTTTTGGTAATTTTCACAATAACACAATGTCCCAAAGAGCTTTTGAACCAATTAAGTATTTTAGAAGTGTAATCACTGCTGTATTGTAGAAAACATGGCAGTCAATTTATACAAAGCAATGACCACATAGTCTGTTTTTTGAGATGCTGATTGAGACGTAAATATTGCTGCCAGACCTTGAAGAGAACTCTCCTGATGTCCACATGAGAGGACTAATGGGCCTTGGTTGAATGTCTCACCTCTGACATTGCTGCACTCCTCAAAATAAGCCGAAATATTGTACTTAAATCCCTGTAGAGGGACTGAAACCCATTGCAGAATAGAATCATTACAGCACACAGTATACCCAATTGAGTCCAATCTTCATACTGGGAGTTGAGTGTGCTCAACTGAAACATGACCGTGTTGAAGATTTTATATACACAAGGTTGGAGATTTCTGCTCAGTTTGAGGAGCAGATGGCTTTGCATGAGATGCATGTTCTTTGCATGGCGTGTTATTCAGCTTCATTGGGGTCAATGGAATTAAAGATCAGATGTTGTTTATAATAGGAGATGGGACAGCATTGTCTGAGATGAATTTCTACTTCCTGTCTTTCTAAGCAACATTAAAGGCCTTTAAATGTATGGGGGTTGGGACTGTAGTCAGTGTGGTAAAAGTGTGCAATTTCCTGGTGAAGAGATCAATATTTACACCTTCTTTATATGCAGCATGAGAAAACAAGCATTCATGACTGAGGCCAGCACACAAACACCTGTTAATGTTTAGTAAATCAGTTCTGAAATTATTGCTGATTTCAGTTTCACAATAACTCACGCCACATTAGGTCTGTGTATGAAGACTTTGCCTCGCTCCTCACTGTCCACAATAGTGATTCCCTTCACGAGAATGGGATGCTGAAAATCCACATTCCTTGGATTAGTGATAAACATAACATTCAATTTGTTGGAACATGTGCCCTTGAATCCAACAAAAGTTGTATCTTCAAATAAAGGAAAGTATATCATTAGTTTCCTCAGAAAGAACAAAACAGCAAATGTCTCAGTTTCAAATATCTCACAAACTTAAAGATGACGCACACCTTCAATGCCCAATAGTGTTTCCTTCAAATTTATACAAAAATCTGACTTGGCGCACTGACTCACTAGTTCAATGGGCACACTAGCTCACTGCATCATGAACTCAGTATGCAACTGACAATCTCAGCAAATATCCTTTTGCTGCAGTCACGACACATGATCTCCTTCATCTTTCCTGCACAGAATCCCATGTACATATAAGTATTTCCCAGGCTAAACAGGATCATAAGTTCAGCTTTTCCGGTTTGGTGTTGGCTAGTGCAAGAATACCACACTAGCTTACTCTTTCAAAATGCAAATTCAGCTGCATCATTTAATTAAATTCGCCACTGTATGGAAAAGTATTCATTCCAAATCCTAGTTGCCAATTACTCTGGGGTCTGCTGGGCTGTTTCAGAGAGCAGGTAGGTAGATGTCTGATGAGAGCCTAATATTGGCTAAAAGCAGCAATCTCATTTCATAAAGAGGATTTTAGAGGAACAGCTGGGTTTTTCCAACAATCTGATAGCTTTGTGTTCTGCTTTTTATTAAGAGTTTTGTTTAAACTGACTCCTAATTCTCAAACTACCCCCAGTGGCAGTGATTTCTTGGATTATTAATTCCACAAGAGAAAGATGGAAATGATCTGTAAATAGTTTGAATGGTAAACATCTTTTTACCAGTTACACATTCTCATCAGGCAAAGCTTTGCTCAAAATGCATGTTATAGGATGTCACTGTATCAACTGCACTGGGTGTGGGATCTTCCTTTACTTTTCTTGAATGTGTGTATCTTTTGATTCTTTATGAAGCTGCCATCATGTGTCTAAAGACCCACACTTCACCCAGTTATATCATCTTTCCATTGGTATAATGTATTTCACTTTAACAACTCAAAAATCCTTCATTAATCATTTGAAATGTTACATAGGCAAAAAATATTTCTATCCCCTGCTGATCAATTATATCCACAATTCAGTTCAGACAAAGTCAGGGTTTTTTTTTACTTACTCTCTATGATCATTTGTCCACTGATTGCAGGGTCAGATGTCAAGCTATCGTGTGGATTATTCGGTGCATTGTTACTAGTAGAGGCAAACGTTGGCCAGTATATTCCATTCCTGTCCACTGGTTAATGAAACAAAACATTGACTATTCATTAGGTTTTACAGCTACTCTGCATTGGTCTTAACCAAGGAAGATGACATTGCCTAAGCCATGATATACAAGAAGTTTCTGGGAAACTGAATGTGATCACTTTGGATAAAGAGGAGGAGGCACCAGAGAGGCTGTCAGGAATTAAAATGGAGAACTCACCCACTCCGGAAAGGAGAGCTGGATATTAATGAAGGAACCTAGGAGAAAGTGAGGACTGCAGATGCTGGAGATCAGAGTTGAGAGAGTGATGCTGGAAAAGCACAAAGGGTCAGGCAGCATCCTGAGGAGCAGGAGAATTGACATTTCTGACATAAGCCCTTCATCAGGAATGGGGACTTATGCCCGAAACGTTGACTCTCCTGCTCTTCGGATGCTGCCTGACCCTTTGTGCTTTTCCAGCACCACACTCTCGACTATTAATCAGGGAAGAAGCTGAAAATGTGTTGCTGGAAAAGCACAGCTGGTCAGGCAGCATCCAAGGAACAGGAGAATCGACATTTCGGGCATAAGCCCTTCTTCAGGCCTCCTATTAATCAGGGAAGTAAGGTTAGAAACTGCAAAGCACTAACTTAAACTTCTAATCCTCCTTAGGTACAGGAACAGGAGGACTGTAAATGTTACTTCATTGTTCAAACATGATGTATTTAAATGGAAGCTAGGTAAGGGAGAAAGGAATACAATGGTGGATTTAAATGAAAACAAAAGTTGGAGCTTGCTTGAATGGACCATAAACACTGGCATGGACTGATTGGACTGATTGGCCTATTTTGGTGCTTGTAAATATTTTTAACCAACTTGTTCAGATGTTTTATAATGCATATCAGGAGCAGTTGGGACTTGAACAGCCAATGTTGTTCCAATGTTTAAGAAGGATAGCAGTGGTAATCCTGAAAATTACAGGCCTGTGAGTCAGTCTTACATTGGTGGTAGGGACGTTATTGGAAAAGATTCCGACAGAGGGCGGCACGGTGGCACAGTGGTTAGCACTGCTCCCTCACAGCGCCAGAGAGCCAGGTTCAATTCCTGCCTCAGGCGACTCTCTGTATGGAGTTTGCACATTCTCCCCGTGTCTGTGTGGGTTTTCTCCGGGTGCTCCCGTTTCCTCCCACAATCCAAAAATGTGCCGGTTAGGTGAATTCGCCAAGCAAAATTGCCCGTAGTGTTAGATGAAGGGGTAAATGAATGGGTCTCGGTGGGTTGCGCTTCTGTGGGTTGGTGTACACTTGTTGGGCCGAAGTGCCTGTTTCCACACTGTAAATAGTCTAATCTAATCTAGACAAGATCTATATGCATTTGGAAGCAAATAGACTAATTAGTGATAAACAGCATGGCTGTGTGCGGGGAAAAATCATGCCTCACTAACTTAATCAAGTTTTTTGAGGATGTGACAAAGATGATTGTTGAGGGAAAAGCAGCTGATGTTGTCTACGTGGACTTCAGTAAAGCCTTTAACAAGGTCTCTCATGGCAGACTGGTACAAAGGGTGAAGTCACATGGTATCAGGTGCGAGCTGGCAAGATGGACACAGAAATAGCTTAGTCATAGGAGACAGAGATTTATGGTGGAAGGATGATTTTCAGATTGGAGGGCTACGATTAGTGGCGTTCCACAGGGATCAGTGCTGGGACTTCTGCTGTTTGTGATCTGTGTAAATGATTTGGAGGAAAACGTGGCTGGTCTAACTAGTAAGTTTGCGGATGATACAAAGATTGGTGGAATTGTAGATAGTGAGGAGGATTGTCAGAGGATACAGCAGGATATAGATCAGTTAGAGGCATGGGCACAAAAATGGCAGGTGGACTTTAATCTGAACAAATGCGAGGTGATGCATTTTGGAAGGTCAAGTATAGGTGGAAATTATACAGTGAATGGCAGAGACCTTATGTGTATTGATATGCAGGGGGATTTGAGTGTGTCGGTGCACAGATCACTGAAGGTGGCAGCACATAGCTAAGGTAGTAGAAAAGGCTTATGGAATGCTTGCCTTCATTGGAACAGGCATTGAGTATAAGGATAGGCAAGTAATGCTGCAGCTTTATAGAACTTTAGTTAGGCCACACTTGGAATATTATGTAGAGTTCTGCTCATCACACTACCAGAATGATGTGGATGCTCTGGAGAGAGTACAGAAAGGATTTAACCATATGTTGCCTGGTAGGAGGGATTTTAAAGATGAAGAAAAGTTGGCTAGACTGGGTTTGTTTTCACTGGAATGCAGGATGTTGAGGGGCGACCGGATAGAGGTTTATAAGATTGTGAATGGCATGGATAGAGTGGAAAGTATGAGGCTTTTCCCAAGGTGGATGGGTCAATTATTAGAGGACACAGGATCGAGGTGTGAGGGGACAAGTTTAAAAGAGATGTGCAAGGCACATTTTTCACACAAAGGGTGGTGAGTGCCTGGAATGTGCTGCCAGAGGAGGTGATCGCAGCATTCAAGAAGCACCTGGACAAATACATGATGAGGAAAGGAATAGAGGGGTATGAACCCTATAAGTAGAGACAGTTTTAGTATAGAAGAGCAAAACGTGTCAGTGCCAGAGTGGCCTGTTTCTGTGCTGTATTGTTCTTTGTTTTTTGAACCCAGGCCCCCGGCCCTAAGATTGGGAGATGACAACTACACTCTGTTTCCCAGTGTAAAGGGGAAATCTGGCAATTAAAGGTAGTTTAGTTTAATGTCAGTGGTGAGGATGTTTTTAGAAACAATAATCGGGAAGAAAAATTAAATATTAACTTGGTAAAGTGCAAATTATTAAAGGTTTGTTGAGGCCATTCATTTTTGACTAAGATGACTGTGTTTTTTGATGAGGCAGCAGAGAGAATGGATGACAGCAACATAGGCACTTATTACCCTTCAGGATTGTTAGTCAAAGTGAAGTCCAGAGAATGGGGACAATGCAACACAGATACAAAGGCATAGAAAACACAGTTGTGAATGACTTCTTTTCAGACTGGAAGGAAGACATAGATGAAACCTGTGGTGCTGGAAAAGTGTAGCAGGTCAGGCAGCATCCAAGGAACAGGAAAATCAATGTTTTGGACATAAGCCCTTCATTAGGGGAATGGCTGCTTATGCCCGAAATGTCGACTCTCCTGTCCTCGGATGCTGCCTGACCTGCTGTGCTTTTCCAGCACCACACTCTCGACTCTATCTCCAGGATCTGCAGTCCTCACTTTCTCCTCACAGATGAAATCTCCATGGTTCAGCAAATCGACCACTGCTGCTATGATAAACATAAATGACTTAGACTTAGGGCTAAAGAGCATAATTTTGAAACTTGCAGATGGCATGAAACATGGAAGTACAGTAAACAATCAGAAATGTGGTAACAATCCTTAATAGGACATAGACTGCTTGAATGGTGGATACATAAATATAATGTAACTCAGAAAAGTGTGAGGTGAAACACATTGGCGAGAAGAATAAGGAGAGACAATACAAGCTGTATGGAAGAGATTGAAAGAGTGTGCATTCAAGGAGAGCACCGGAGCAGAGAATCCATTTCTAATGGTTGAAAACTTGATAAGCTTCATTCCATAATTTTGTGATTAAATTTTTGTTTGTTTTAAAACCTAGTAGTCAACCTAGCTAACTTACTCTGGGTAATTTTCATTGTACATTATACCGAAACAAATTGCAAAGTTATGGTCGGGGGCTGATGCTTAAGAATGTTTTGAGTGGTTTGGCCTAGTCCATAACAGACTGGGGGCTCTTTGTGGGATTTAAACAGTGATTGATAGGTGCTAGTGTCTTTATTTCAGGTGTTGGTTTGGTTGGGTAGACAAAGCTTGGGATGGTAATGGCTCTTTCAGTCACCAAGAGTTTTCTGGAGGTAGACTTTGGAAGTTTTACAGAAGGTGAATAAAACCAAGCTGTAGGAGTTGGTAGACAAGAGGATTGAAGCTACCTTCTAATGTGAGGAAAGATGTGATGATTTCAGCAGTAGCTCAGCATTTAAATGTCCTTGAAACACCATCAGGATCTGTAAAAGTGGCAAGAATTAAATTGCAAATGAGTTGGAGGTGAGAGATAAGGAAAGGGCAGCAGAAATGAAACAGTTTGACTTATGGTTAGAAGCAGAAGAGAAAGAAAAAGATTGAATGGCTTTATCAGAAGAGAAAGAAAGAGAGAGAGTTTGAACTTCAAAAACTGACAGAAAGGAAAGCCAGCTTAAAAGGCTAGTGATGAAGGCTGAAGGCAAATCTAGGAAGGAAGAGAGTGGAGATGAGCATACCCATGGTGGGCCAAAGCCTGATGAGAAACTGTTTAAGTATGTTCAAGCTTTGCCTAAATTTGATGAGAAGTATGTGGAAGCATTTTTCATCTCATTTGAAAAAGGTGGCTAAACAAATGCAGTGGCCAGTGACCATGTGAGCTTTGTTGATCCAAACAAAACTTGTTGGTAGGGCTAGTGAGGTCCTCACATCACTATCAGAGGAGATCTCTGGGGAGTATAAGGAGGTGAAAAAAAGCCATCTTAAGTGCTTCTCAGCTTGTACCAAAAGCCTATAGACAACGTTTCAGGAATCTAAGGAGGGACTCTGGTCAAACCTATATTGAGTTTGAAAGGATCAAACAGAGTAATTTCAATAGATGGATGCTCTTTAAAAATAGAGCAAATCTACACTGCCCTTACAGAGGTAATTATTTTGGAGGAATTCAAAAATGTACTGCCTGAAACAGCACAAACTCATGAGGAAGAGCAGGGAGTTAAAATGGCAAGATTAGCAGCTGAAGTGGCAGATGGTTATGAGCTGGTCCATAAAACCAGCTTGGCTTCCAGAATCAATTTCAGTCCACAAGGGATAGACATTGGGGCAAAGAGAAATCCTCACGTGGAAAGGGAAAGGTAGATCTCAGTGAAGATCATAAGGATAACTTAGCACAACATAAAAAGGAAGCCCTTGAAGGGGATAAAGAAGGTAAAAAGCTCTGGTGTTTTCATTGTAATAAAATGGGCCACATGAAATCAGTGTTGGAGGGCTAGGAGACAGTCAGATGTAGGAAAATAGGACAAGCCTGTGAGTTTTTTTGGACTGGTAACAAAAAGCATAGACAGCTGCCTCAGAGTGGGCGGCACGGTGGCACAGTGGTTAGCACTGCTGTCTCACAGCGCCGGAGACCCAGGTTCAGTTCCTGACTCAGGCGACTGACTGTGTGGAGTTTGCACGTTCTCCCCATGTCTGCGTGGGTTTCCTCCAGGTGCTCCGGTTTCCTCCCACAGTCCAAAGGTGTGTGGGTCAGGTGAATTGGCCATGCTAAACTGCCCGTAGTGTTAGGTAAGAGGTAAATGTTGGGGTATGGGTGGGTTGCGCTTCGGCGGGTCGGTGTGGACTTGTTGGGCCGAAGGGCCTGTTTCCACACTGTAAGTAATCTAATCTAATCTAAAATTATACAAGATGGTCAGAAGTTGGTAAAGGAGGACATGCCTGATTTGTATTAAAAAAAGTATACATGCAAGGGTAAATATTCAAATAGGCCAGGAGTAGCAGGCAATGAGGTTACAATATTAAGGACACAGGATCCTCTTAGTCTCTGATGCTGAAGAATGAGGAGATATGTACTCCTGAAGGACTATTGCCAGCAAAGGTACTGGTAAAAGGAATTCGTGGTGAGACAAAAAGCACTCAGTTATGTAAAGTGAGGCTAGAGTGTCCAGAAAAGAGTGGATAATTCGTGGTAGGAGTACTGGACAAACTCTTAGCTCCAGGAATATAATTTGTCCTTGCAAATGATATAGCTGATTCACCGGTAAGTGTGCTGCCTACTCTAGCTGAAAAGCCAGTGGAGACACAGGCAACTGAAGCAATGTAGGACGTTTACTCAGGAATCTTCCCAGATTGTGTCTTAATGAGATTGCAGAGTCAGAAACTGAAACAGGAGCGATCAAAAAGCACAGATAAGGAAGCTGAAATAGCTTTGTCAAAGACTTTTCTTGATCAGATGTGGGACAGAGCAGGAGCAAATAGGTAAGCATACAAGTTTCTTTAGCTCTGCTAAGCTTATTGAGTTGTAAGAGAAAGACGAGAACTTAAAGCAGTTGTATCAAAAGGCATATACAGAAAAGGAGAGTGCATGCATCCCGTGTGTTATTATTTAACAAATGATGTCTTAGTGAGGAACCATCACACATTTAAGCAGGTGAGAAATGGGCAGATGTTCATCAAATTGTTTTGCCAGTAGGGAGGTGCTGTGAGTGGCACCCTAGTGAGCTACTACTTGGAGGTCATTTAGAAATGAGGAAAACACAGGCTAAAATACAAAGACAGTTTTACTAGTCTGGGCTACACAAGGATGTAGTTGAATTTTGCCAAATGTGTCATACTTGTCAGCTAATCAGAAAACCACAGGCAGTAATAAAACCTGCACCTTTAATACTTATTCCAACATTTGAGGAACCTTTCATGAGAGTTTTGATTGATTGTGGGGGTCCCCTACCTCAAACAAAAAGTGGGAATAAGTATTTATTGACAATATTCAATGCATCTACTAGATTTCCTGAGGTAGTCCCATTATGCAATATCACAGCTAAAAGGGTTGTAGAAGAATTACTCAAATTTTTTGCCAGATACAGACAACCAGTCAGATCAAGGGTCAAACTTCACATCCAAACTATCCAAGGAGGGTATGGACAGCTTAGGAATAGAACAATTTAAATCTACTGCATCCAAAATCACAGGGAGTGCTAGAGAGATGGCATTAAACACTAAAGACCATGTTGAGAGCTTATAGTCAGGACTATCCGAATGACTGGGATTAAGGGAGTTCCATTTGTGCTTTTTGCAATCAGTGATGCACCAAATGAGTCGACCAAATTCAATTCATTTGAATTAATTTTTGGGCATGAAGTAAGAGGACTGTTAAAATTGATTCAGGAGAAATTTAAGTCAGAATTCAGAGACCACCCATTTTAGAGAAGGACTAAATCGAGCTGGGGACCTGGCTAGACAGCATTTAAAAGTATTGCAGCATATAATGAAACAAAAAGTGGATAAGAAATCACAAATTCGCAATTGTCCCACTGGGGATAAGGTATTGGTGTTACTTCCAGTAATAGGTGAACCTTTAAAAGCAAGGTTTAGTGGACCTTATGAAATCGAGGGGAAATTGAGTGAGGTAAACTGCTTGATAGGGACTCCAGGCAGGAAGGAATTTCACAGATGTGTCATGTGAATATGCTCAACAAGTATTTTGACAGGGAAGGAAAGCAAGAGGAGAAGGTGTTAATGATTACAACACAGAATGATTACAGCACAGAATGATTACAGCACAGAAGGAAGAACTAAGTTTTGAGGATTCTGAATTAGACATTCAGAATTATTAAGTTACCTCCCACAAGAAAATCAAAATGGCCTGAAAAAGTTATTACAGTCACATGGGGAGATATGCGGAAATAAAGTGGGAAGTACTAACCTAATTGTGCATGGTATAGATGTAGGAGATGCTCTTCCAATTAAGAAACATCCTTATAGGCATAACCCTCTAAAGTTGGCACAGGTTCAGAAGGAGATAGAACGCATGCTCCAAGATGGCATAATTGAAATGAGTTACAGTGATTGGAGCACATCCATAGTCATGGTGCCAAAGCCAGATGGTACCCAACGGCTATGTGTGGACTATCGAAAAGCCAGTGCTGTTACAAAGACTGATGCATATTCAATTCTACGGTTGGAGGACTGTGTCAAAAATGTGGGACAAGTAACTTACATTTCTAAATTGGCCTTGCACAGATGCTACTGACAAGTATCTCTGTCAGAGACAGCAAAGGCATTTTCAGCTTTCGTAATACCAAATGGACTGTATCAGTTCAAAATCATGCCATTTGGTATGAAAAATGCTCCAGCCACATTTCAGAGACTTAGTAATAAGATCATTGCCGGATTACCCAATTGTGTGGTGTACATTGATGACCTGGTGATTTTTAGTCACTCATGGAAGGAGCATTTATACCATTTATCAGGCTTGTTCCATCAACTTCAGAAGGCAGGCTTGGTGATAAACCTGGCTAAAAGTGGATTTGCCAAAGCCCAAGTCACCTTGCTGGGCCATGTTATTGGACATGGACAAATAGCCCCATGGGATGTGAAAACAAAAGTAATTGGGGAAATTCCCACATTGTTGATGAAAAGAGCAGTACTTGGGATTGAGTGGATTTTACCAAAAGTTTGTGCCGAATGATAGCAGTGTGGCTGCTCCACTCACCGAATTGTTCAAAAAAGGGTAAGAAGTTTCAGTGGATAGCGGACTGTCAAAAGGTGTTTGACAGCCTAAAAATGGTGTTAACCATTATCCCAACATTAGCCACACCTGATTATGCAAAGCCTTTCAAGGTGGCTATCAATGCCAGTGATGTGGATGTTGGTGTGGTGCTCCTGCAGGAGGATGACGAAAGGATAAAAACGCATTGAGTATTTTTCCAGGGAATTGAACATTCATCAACAGAAATATTCAACAGTTCAGAAAGAGACTGAGCTTCGTGTTGGCATTACAACATTTCAGTGTTTGTATTAGCTGCAATGCATCTGAGACAATTATATAAACTGATCATAACCCATTGACATTTGAGGAGAAATTTAAGGACAAAAATGCCAGACTGTTTAGATGGAGCTTGTTGTTGCTGCCATTCAGTTTGACAATTGTGCCTGTGGCAGGTCATGAAAACGTCATTGCCGATGCATTGTCAAGACTCAAATGAGATAGGGAGGCATGAGGTGGCAGGTGTGTGACAGCCTGAATTGGAATGTGGTTGTGCTTGTTTGAATGTGTATAGTCAGGGTAGCGTATATGTGTGCTTTAGAGTACTAACCAATTTTCTTCAGGCATTTTAAAAATGAAGCCATCTTTGGATATTGATGATTCATGTTTTGAAGGGGGGAGGTGATACAAGACTGATACTTTTTTCTAAAAGCTCTGCCTCTTCTCAAGGATACTGTGTCCTTGGATTTTTTTCAGAGGGGTCGTGAAACAGCCAGGCTCTGAAACGACTGGTTTGGTACAGAAACGAAGGGGTTTACTGAGAGAGATGAGGCTTTAGGCCAAAGCTTTCTTGTTTTAGAAGTAACTTGTAGGAGAAAAGGGGAGTGATTAGTCCTGGAAGCTGGAGTCTTGTTTGAGGCAGTGCAGCAGGAGCTGTGTGTGTAACAGGTTGCTGAATTCTCTCTCCTTCTGCCCTTTTAACTTTGACCTGTAAGCCTCTGTTTCAGTTTTACTCTATGTTTAAGGGGCTTGTTTATTGGGACTGTTGTGTATTTTCAGAACAGCATAATTTAGTCTATTTTTGGATAGACTGAGTTCTGTGGGTAATCTATCTTCTGTTCTTTGTGTTTCTTTCCATAATTTTGTCAATTAATTTTTGTCTGTTTTAAAACCTGGTAGTCAACATAGCTAACTTACTCTGGGTAATTTTCACTGTACACTTACTGAAACAAAGAACAAAATTATGGTCTAGGCTGCCAACTTAGGACTGTTTTGAGTGGTCTGGGTGAGTCCATAACACCATTCTATGATTTTCCCTGGAGAAACTACATTTACGTTGATCCTTTGTTTGGAATAGGTTGTCCTTACCTGAAGCTTTTCTAAAATTCTGCTTACCCTTTTTGTGGCTCGGAATAGAATCATCAGGTTGTAAATCCGAGCAGTTGAAGATGGGGCTAATTCCTACCAGTAAGGCATTCTGGGGACAAACAGATAGCAACACAGAGATTATTGTCCAATAAAAGACCAAAATCTATCTAGTTCACCCTCCACCAACCTGCACTATCATAATACAGTCATAATGGAGTGACCATAATGATAAATATCTGCCAGTGAGTCTGTAACAGAGGCCAACATGAGGAAAACCCCCTGTGTCAAACAGCTTTGGAAACGTGTGTTCCTCTGTTCCTCCTGAGACACCTCCAATTACCACATGATATTTCACAAATTACTCAAATCCCCTTCCCAAAGTGTACTTTTCTCAGGGAAATCTCTCTAATTTGCATCTGACTGAATCAGTATTCCCACTGTCTCCCTCAGAGCCCACTTACACTGATTAACCACTCACTCAGTGAAATATTATCCCTGCAGATTGGTTCCTGGTTATCCCCATCTGTTAATTCTGGGTTATTAATCCACACGACAAACAAACAAAAAGTCATCGATAGAACTCAACAATATTTCTTCTATTTTTCGCCCTTAGACTGGTCAAACCCCTCAGTGCCATCAATCCATGAGAGGTAGCACATGGAGATAGGTCGGCAAACCACCCATGTTGTTATTGGGGTGGACCACCGATGGGAGCTGGCTTACTGCAGCTCAGAGTCTACCTGGGGGATCCTACAGCCGGGATCAGAGGGCAGTTAAACATCTGCTTGGCCCCTTCTGAAACAGCGAGTGTTTGTAACGCTCCCCTACTCCCAGCGCTGTGTTTATATAGCCACGTAGTAATTTTATAACACTTCTGCCAGCCCTGAGTTTATATAACCCACCCAGCCCAGTGTTTTTAGTGTGTTTATTAACCCCTGCACTGTGGCTATCACCAAGATTTGCAACAGCTCCAGCTGGGCCCACGTCCTAGGCTTCCGTGCTGATCGTGCTATAAACAAAAGCCCAGTGTTTACATAATCTCCCCACCTAGTTCAGCACTTTTATAAACACTTGAGACCAGAAATTTTATAATACCCTCCCAGCCCAATTTTCATATAAACGTATGCCACCTCAGTAATTTTATAAACTATTCACCCCACAGTTCAGTGATTTTATAAACCCCGGCCCAGTTTAGTGTTTTTATAAATTCCTCCCACCCCCTGCCGAATAATTTCACAATCACACGTTGAGAGTGACCAGCACGTGATAAGTACAATGGTGGGGACCACGCTGTCCATCTCATCTTCTCCCAGCCTTCCAGTCTCCTCACCTCAGACCTTGCACTGCCTCAGTGGAAGGCACTACCCAGACCGAACTGTTTGTCTGCACTCAGCTGCAGGCAATCTGAGGCCAAACAGGAGTGTCTGGTCTTCAGTTGTCTTGGACTCCCCTCACCACTGCACCAAGACCTTACACTGCTAAGCCTGTGTGGTAGCTGGTGTGCAGTGGTTTCCCCATATTAAACGAACTCACACACAGGCATTTTCCACAACTCAGGATGAAGTTAGGGACCTGGAATATCATGACCATTATGAAGAGTGCCACCAGTGACAGACTGGAACGCTGCTCCTCCATCATTGCCGGGCACTATGATATTGACATCACTGTCCTGAGTGAAACCCGGCAGAAAGACAACTCAGTGAGCAAGGTGATGGCTACACCTTTTTCTGGAAAGGAATGGCCGATGAACAACGCCGCATCCATGGTGTTGGCTTTGCCATCAAAAATGAACTGGTGGACCAACTCAAAGACTGCCTCTGCTGAATAAATGAACACCTCCTGACACTCCGACTCACCCTTGCTTGGAACCGGTATACAAGAGTATTCAGTGTATATTTACCAACGCTTGATGCAGCAGCTGAGCACAAGGAGGAATTCTACTCCAATCTCTCTCATGGTTCCCTGCAGCTGTGAACTAACCTTGCTTGGCGACGTCAATCCAGAGTCAGCAGAAGTGTTGACTTTTGGGAGCGATGTAATTGGGAAAGAGGAAGTATGGAAGTAAAACTCCAATGGCACCCTGCTCCTGACCAAATGCCATGACCACAACTTCCTCATCAACAACACACTGTTCTGCCGAAGGGACAAATACAAGACAATGCTCCAAACACTGGCAGCTCCTTGACTATGTCATCATCTGAGCAAGGGATCGGAAAGACATTAGAATCACCCACGCCATGACAGGAGCTGACAACTGCAGGGAAGACCTTTGCCTGATTCGAGCCAGGATCATCATAAATATAGCCCTGCCACAGCCGTGTCAACAGAAGCAGTGCCGCAAGAATTCAACTTTGAGGCACTCCATGACTCAGAAAAGATATCCTAATACAATCAGTTCCTCTCCACAAACCTGGCAACCCTGGGCAGGTTTCCAACAGTCTCTGCTCTGCCCTCAAGACAACCATCATCAATGCCTGCAAAAATCTGGTCAGTCACTTACCCAGGAAACTCCAAGATTGGTTTGAAGAGATGATCAGGAGATCCTAGAACTAATAAGCCTGAAGCACGTGGCACTTCTGAATGTAAAACAGAAACCACGCTCGGAAAAGAAAAGGCAGACTGACAAGTGACTGAAGTTATTGATGAAGTGATCCATTTTTGCCACCAGTGTGCTAGTGCAGCCTTCAGCCAACTGAGGATAAGGACAGTTGAGGCAACAACAGCAGATCCAACAGCAAGCTTATAATATACAGAGCTGTGTATATTAATGCACAAATCATTGAGAAAACACTCAATTTATTCTCCATCAGAGTCACATTGGAAACTTGCACCCTCCTCTATGGTTCCAAGACAAAGACGGTCTACAAAGCTCACCTCAAGCGTGAGGGCAGTACCAGCTACACTGCCTGCACAAGATCCTGTGAATCCACTGGGAACACAGATGCATCCACACCAGCGTCTTTGACTAGGCCAACATCCCCAGAATTGAGGCACTGACTACCCTTGATCAGCTGTGATGGGCAGGGCACATCATCCACTTGTTCAACATGACAGTCTCCAAAGCAGGCGCTCTACCCCCGGGTGAAATGGCAGGCGAGCCCCAGGTGGACAAGGAAAACACTTCAGGGCTACCCACATGGACTCACTGGGGAAGTGCGGTATTCCCCCTGACACTTGGGCATCACTGGTGCAAGAGGAGGAGCATCCGGGAAGTTGCTCCTTGAGACTTGCCATCGGGAAGAAGCAGAAGCCAGGCGAAAACAACGTTAAGGAGTGTGCTGCCACACCATTCCCCCACCCACCCCTTCCCATGACCACCTTTTGCCCCAAGTGTGGCAGAGTCTGCAGAAGCTGCATGGAACTGTACAGCCACCTACAGACTCACCCTGAGAATGGAAGAGAATCATCCTTGTCTGCGAGGGATGGCCAATGACATCAATAGTACCATCTGATCCTTACCCAAGGTCTACCCAATAGGCCCCGTGAAATACTGTGGCTTCATTCACTTTTATGTGCATTTTGGAACTATGGATAGTGAAAATATAAGCTCGAATTGTAATCCAACACATGGCTGGTCGGGAATTACTCCCACTCTTAGTCAATGTTCTGTGTGAAAAGATTTACCAGTTGATACTCAACCTGTTCGGCAATGTTACAAATACACATTCCTTGGCCATCAAGTCCTGGAGTAGGACCTTAACCTTGAATGTCTCGTTTGGAGACAGAGACACTACCCACTGTGTCACAAGACCTTTTATAATGCAATGATATCTAAATTACAGATACAAATTCTATCACTCTTGATCATCTGAAAATGACCATGTTAAATTTCTGCAAATCTTTCAAATCAACAGCATGAATGTAAATAGTTGAATGTTTAGCAGTCATAATGCAATAGAGTAAGATGGCCTACACTAATAAGAATGCTCTTGTTCGATATCTTAAGTTCAGATGCTGAGGATGCATAAATCATTGAGAAAATACTCAATTTATTCTCCATCAGAGTCACTTCGGATACTTGCACTGATCCCTTTGTCTGAAATAAAATAAATATATGTTAGGTTATATTTTGGATATTCAAATCATGCCTTATTGGGCAGAAGGTGCACTGAGGTAACTCACTGAGCCTTATTCAAAGATACCTTCCAAATTTGCAAATCCTTCTAACCAATAAATATATGGAACCACTACCTGCAAGTTCCCCTTTGAATATCTCATCATCCTGACTTGAAAATATATCACTGTTCCTTCACTGTCATTGGGTCATTGGGTCATAACCCTGGAATGCCCTCCCTAACAGCACTCTGGGCATCCCTCCACACCAGAGCTGCAGCAATCCAAGAAAACAGTGCACTGCCATTTTCTTCAGGGCAAATAGAAACAGACAACAAATGCTGGACCATCCAGCAGTACCGACATCCCATGGAAGAATGTAAGAAAAATCTCCTATATGAGAGGAAATAATTTCTCTCTGTTTACCCTAATGAGTACTGATTAGCATTTTAAACAGCTCAATTAGATCATCCCTTACCCTTATAAACTGAAAAGAATTTAAAAGAATGTCTCATAATCATATTCCTTGCATCTATCATTCTGTGAATATGTGTTACTGGCGAGTTATTATGTATACTATGACCTTATACCAGTTCAACAGAAATATAATGTAATGAAACAAAGTGTAGACACAATGTCACCAACTGAGTTAATATGGGTGTTGTCATTTTAAATATTAATGATTCTTTCCCCCCTGCAATTTAGTTCTGTGTAATTGTAAATTTAATTTTACAATCATTCTGCGCATTAATGAAAAGAGAAACATGTTACCATGGTCTTTCCTTTTGCACGCATCAGGGGAAACACAAGAATGTCAAATTTCAAACATTGCATTATTTTTATGGCAGGAGAACAGGCTTCTTTTTTTTTCTTACCCCCCCCACACTACCGCCTAACTGCAGTAGTGCTTATTTTTTCCCCCAGCACCCATGTTGTGTGTGTGCGCAGGTGTGAGGCACAGTGAGAGACACAAGGTGCACGAATCTTTATTCAAATTTCCACCACCAGGAAGAAAGGAAATACCCAAATGGCCAGTGACAAGCAGTGTCCTTCACATCAAAGGGCAATGCTGTGTGATCAAACAGTGAAGGGGAGAGCAGGGATTAAATCAAAATAGAGTTGGAGGGGTAAATGATGCACTCCACTCCCTGCAGCGCCCACCTCTCCCTGAACAACTCCAGGGTGTTGGTGGACACCGCGTGCTCCTTCTCCAAGGACACCCGGGCCCTAACGTAACTGCGGAAGAGGGGCAGGCAGTCGGCCCTCACGATCCCCTCCACGGCCTGCTGCCTGGACCTGTTTATGGCCAGTTTGGCCAGGCCCAGGAGCAGACCCACGAGGAGGTCTTCAGACCTGCTCTTCCTCCTCCTACCGGGTGCCTGATGATCAGGAGCGTGGGACTGAAGTGCAACCAAAAGCAGAGGAGGAGGTTTTTCAGAAAATCAAAAAGGGAGTGCAAACGCCCACACGCAATATACACGTGGTCCACGGACTCCACAGCACCACAGAACAAGCAGTTGGGCTGGGAGTCCATGAACCACTGCAATCTGCGGTTGCAGAGGACCGCTGCATGCAACACCCTCCACCCCAGATCCCCGAGAGAAATGGGGAGGACTCCTGCGTAGAGAGAGAACAGGCTTCTTATTTGTTGGCAAGTTGACTCTAATTGGCTAAGGCATTGCCATGATGAAAACAACAGGAACATATAGATTCCCAACTCCTGGGTAATTTTAAAATGGCACAAGGCTTGAACGTGTTTATTTTGTTTGTAGAGGAGCAGATTTTTCTGTATGAATGCATTATCAAGTGACTCTGTCCAAGTGATCTACTCTCTCCAAGCAATCAGCATGAGGTAACTAAGTTTCTACTTTGACTAATGAATATAATTTACTGGCTCAAAAAGCACAGAGTAAATATTTTTTTCAGATGACCTGAACGAATAGCTCCTAAAGAATTTAGAAATGATAGCGTCCTTTCACCTGGAAGTATATTCCATATTCCCAGCATTTCCAGATCGTGAATCCGTGGATAAGGCTGCAAGTGGCAAAGCCATCTCTGTTCATGTAAATACCACATTCTCCACCATGGACCTCATTATTAAACCAGGCCTCAGTGGAATTTGATTGCTCTGCAGACAATGAGACAATAATTACATTTGATGGGTCATTTCCTTTATAAATTTCAGTTAAAAGGTCTAGCGGCCATGTCATTGTTTATAACATATCCCAGTCATCACTCTGCTCACTGACCTACTTTGGCAGTTGGTTAAATAATTCTCATCTATGTTTACAAATCCTTCCATGGCTCTCCCTATCTCAGAAATCTCAGCCTTGCAAGCCTCTGTGATCTCTGAGCCTACTTAATTCTGGCCTTTTGTTTCTGCTCAGTTATAACCACTGCACCTCTGGCAGCCATAGCTGTCCTCTTAAGTCCTGAATTCCCACCCTCCACTCCTCTGTTCCTCCACCTGTGATCACACTTTTGATAATCTGTTCTCATAGCTTCTCGAGTGGCTGATGTCTGACGTGTTTTTATAGCTCTAGTGAAGTGCCTTCAGATATTTTACAACATTAAGTTTGCCACATAATTGCAAGTTGCTTTCTTTTTGTTGTAAATTTTACAGAGAAGCATTTGTCACAGTGCCCTCTCTTCGAGGGAGGTGAATATAAATTTGTTCAATAATGGCTTCCTGAAGTTGAGCGTGTCCTAGTCTTAGTGCAATGCCCAGCAGTAAGATGGTGATGAGAACGGGAGGGAATTGATTGTACCTGCTTCCAGCGGATGCCACTTCCCTAGCTCTGCACCCATTCTGAGAACATCTGGACAACAAGGACACTTATGTCAGACTCCTGTTTATCGATTACAGCTCCATCTTCAACACCATTATGCCCTCCAAGCTGGTCACAAAACTTGGATACTTTGGTCTTGGCTGCACTCTCTGCAACTGGATCCTCAGCGTTTTGATCCATGGGCCACATTAAGTGAAGATAGACAATTGCATCTCCTCAACAATCACACTCAACACTGGAGACCCCAAGAATGCAGTCTCAGCCCCTTACTGAACCCCCTTTTCATTAATGACTTTGTTGCAAAGTTCTGAATGAATGCCTTCGACAAGTTTGCTGATGACACCATTGTGGTAGGATGAATATCAAATAACAATGAGTCAGAATTCAGAAAGAAGATAGAGGGCATTGTGATGTCTGTAATGAGAATACCCTCTCTCTCTGGCAAAACTGAAGAACTAATCATTCAGAAAGAAAGGAAGAGAACAACCACCCCCCTTCCCCAACACCCCCCCCCCCCAACTACATTAAGGGCTGAGAGGGTGGAGAGCGTCAGATTCCTCAGAGTGACGATAACTGACAACCTGTTCTGGATTTCCCATGCAGATAGAGTCATTAAGTCATAGAGATGTATAGCATGGAAACAGACCCTTCAGTCCAACCCATCCATGCTGACCAGATATCCCAACCCAATCTAGTCCCATCTGCCAGCACCCGGCCCATATCCCTCCAAGCTCAGTCACCGCCCCTGCCTTATTTCCCAAGAGTAGGTCAAGTTTTGCATCTTCTCTAGTAGGTACATCCACATACTGAATCAGAAAATTGTCTTGTACACACTTAAGAAATTCCTCTCCATCTAAACCTTTAACACTATGGCAGTCCCAGTCGATGTTTGGAAAGTTAGAATCCCCTACCATAACTCCCCTATTATTCTTACAGATAGCTGAGATCTCATTACAAATTTGTTCCTCAGTTTCCCTCTGACTATTAGGGTGTTTATAATACAATCCCAGCAAGGTGATCATCCCTTTCTTATTTCTCAGTTCCACCCAAATAACTTCCCTGGATGCATTTCCGGGAATATCCTCCCTTAGCACAGCTGTAATTCTCTCCCTTATCAAAATGCCGCTTCCCCTCCTCTCTTGCCTCCCTTTCTATCCTTCCTGTAGGATTTGTATCCTGGAACATTAAGCTGCCAGTCCTGCCCATCCCTGAGCCATGTTTCCATAATTGCTATGATATTCCAGTCCCATGTTCCTAACCATGCCCTGAGTTCATCTGCCTTCCCTGTTAGGCCCCTTGCATTGAAATAAATGCAGTTTAATTTATTAATCCTACCTTGTCCCTCCCTACCCTGACTGTTTGACTCACTTCGGTTCTCAGCTGTACCTGTCTCAGATCGATCTCTTTCTTCACTATCTCCCTGGGTTCCCCCCCACCCCCACCTTACTAGTTTAAATTCTCCCAAGCAGTTCTAGCAAATTTCCCTGGCAGTATATTAGTCCCCTTCCAATTTAGGTGCAATCCATCCTTCTTGTACAGGTCACTTCTACTCCAAAAGAGATTCCAATGATCCAAAAATGTGAATCCTTCTCCTATACACCAGCTCCTCCTGAAATGAGCTGCCAGAGGAAGTGGTGGAGGCTGGGATAGTTACAGAGGAACCTCAATTATCCGGGATTTGATTAGCCAAATTTCAGATTATCCAGACAAGATCACAAGGTCCCGATGCTTGGCTAAACTGTGTTACTGGCATTCGATTATCCGAACAAAATATTCCCCGCCTGTGTCATTCAGATAATCGGGTTCCTCTGTACAATATTTAAAAGGCATCTGGATGGGTAAATGATTAGAAGGCATTGAGTGGGCCAACTGGACTAGATTATTTTAGGATATCTGGTCGGTATGGACGAGTTTGACCAAAGGCTCTGTTGCCATGTTGTACATCTCAATGACTCTATAAAGATTGGTGAGGGGCCTTCTGAACATGCCAAATTTGCTGAGCAGTCTGAGGATGAAGAGGTGTTGTTGTGTCTTCTTGGAGGATGGGAACAATTTCTGGCTGTAAGAGCTGATCCTTTTTTTGAGGTATTTTAGGTGTTGGAGGTGATTTCCTCGATTTCCAGAAGCAGCAGTTACTGTTTTATATGCTGTCGCATTGTTTTGGAACTTCGGGGAAAAAAAGTCAAAACAACAGCAGTTTAAAAGAGAGAAGAGCAGACAAAGGAAGCACATGGTGAGGACAGTGCAAGGGAGAGAGAGAGAGAGAGAGAGAGAGAGAGAGAGAACCGGCACAGTTACTGCCTTTGCTATTTTTGAATTTATGTGTTGCTGGACATCAGAGTGCATCTGGGAAAATTAACAACTGTGAAATTTCACAACTAATCTTAGAGGAACTGGTTTGGGTGAAGTTCACAACACAGAATCAGATAAGTTAATTGTTGTTTTAAGTCTGTCCAAGAGAAAGGCTGTATTAGTGAATACAGTGGGGTCTTTCTTGATTATGTTTTTGGAGATAAGTCTCTTGATTAAACTTAAAATATAAGCCATAGCTATTAATTTAACCTGGTGCAGTGTTTTGTAGAGGATTAAGACGGTGTTATTTTCTGGGTCTGTAGATTGTGAAGGAGCAAAAATGGCCTTTGCAGTGATACTCCAATCCCTGCACCTTCCCCTGCAACCGCAGGAAATGCAAAACTTGCGCCCACACCTCCTCCCTTACTTCCCTCCATATCCGCCACAAATTCACCTGCACCTCCACACACATCATCTATTGCATCCGCTGCACCCAATGTGGCCTCCTCTATATTGGGGAGATGGGCCGCCTACTTGCGGAACGCTTCAGGGAACACCTCTGGGATACCTGGACCAACCTACCCAACCACCCCGTGGCTCAACACTTTAACTCTCCCTCCCACTCCACCAAGGCCATGCAGGTCCTTGGACTCCTCCATCGCTAGAACATAACACGACGGTTGGAGGAAGAGCGCCTCATCTTCCGCCTGGGAACCCTCCAACCACAAGGGATGAACTCAGATTTCTCCAGTTTCCTCATTTCCCCTCCCCCACCTTGTCTCAGTCGACTCCCTCGAACTCAGCACCACCCTCCTAACCTGCAATTTTCTTCCTGACCTCTCCGCCCCACCCCACTCCGGCCTATCACCTTCACCTTGACCTCCTTCCACCTATCACATCACCATCACTCCTCCCCCATACCTTTTATCTTAGCCTGCTGGACACACTTTCCTCATTCCTGATGAAGGGCTTATGCCCGAAACATCGAATTTCCTGTTCCTTGGATGCTGCCTGACCTGCTGCGCTTTAACCAGCAACACATTTTCAGCTTTGCAGTGATATGTACTTCTTGACAGATGTGGGAGTTTAAAGAGAGTTTAAGGGTTACCGCGGATTATATTTGCCATAAATGCTGTTGGATGCAAATCTTATCAGATCGAGTGGATCAGTTGGAGAGACAGATAGAAGCGATGAGGAATTTGCAACAGCAACCGTATATGATGGATGGCAGTTATAGGAAGGAGGGGGGATGTCTCAGATACAGTCACATAGATGGGTTAACTCCAGGAAGGGTGAGAGAGGTCGGCACCTAGTGCAGGAGTCTTTTGTGGATATACCCATTTCAAACAGGTATGCTGTTTTGGAAAATGTAGGAGATGATGGATTCTCAGGGGAATGTAGCACAAACGGCCAAGTTTCTGATATTGAGACTGGCTCTAATGCAACAAGGGGTACGTCGGCTTCCAAGAGATCAATTGTGTTCGGGGATTCTGTAGTCAGAGGTACAGACAGACGTTTCTTTGGCCAGCAGAGAAAAAGCAGAATGATGTGTTGTTCCCCTGGTGCCAGGATTAAGGATGCCTCAGAGAGGGTGCAGAATGTTCTCACGGGGAGAGGGGTCAGCAAGAGGTCATTGTCCACATTGGAACCAACAACACAAGAAGGGAAATGGTTGTGATTCTGAAGGGAGATTACAGAGAGTTAGATAGGATTTTAAAAAGGAGGTCCTCAAAGGTAGTAATATCTGGATGACTCCCAGTGCTACGAGCTAGTGAGGGCAGGAATAGGAGGATAGAGCAGATGAATGCATGGCTGAGGAGCGGGTGTATGGGAAAAGGATTCACATTTTTGGATCATTGGAATCTCTTTTGGGGTAGAAGTGACCTGTACAAGAAGGACGGATTGCACCTAAATTGGAAGGGAACTAATATACTGGCAGGGAAATTTGCTACAACTGCTGGGAGGATTTAAACTAGTAAGGTGGGGGTGGGGGGGGCCCAGGGAGATAGTGAGGAAAGAGATCGATCTGAGACAGGTACAGTTGAGAACAGAAGTGAGCCAAACAGTCAGAGCAGGCAGGGCAAGGTAGGACTGATAAATTAAACTGCATTTATTTCAATGCAAGGGGCCTAACAGGGAAGGCAGATGAACTCAGGGCATTGTTAGGAACATGGGACTGGGATATCATAGCAATTATGGAAACATGGCTCAGGGATGGGCAGGACTGGCAGCTTAATGTTTCAGGATACAAATGCTACAGGAAGGAAAGAAAGGGAGGCAAGAGAGGAGGGGGAGTGGCATTTTTGATAAGGGATAGCAGGGAAGTTATTTGGGTGGAACTGAGAAATAAGAAAGGGATGATCATCTTATTGGGATTGTATTATAGACCCCCTAATAGTCAGAGGGAAATTGAGAAACAAACTTGTAAGGAGATCTCAGCAATCTGTAAGAATAATAGGGTGGTTATGGTAGGGGATTTTAACTTTCCAAACATCGACTGGGCGTGCCATAGTGTTATAGGTTTAGATGGAGAGGAATTTCTTAAGTGTGTACAAGACAATTTTCTGATTCAGTATGTGGATGTACCTACTAGGGAAGGTGCAAAACTTGACTACTCTTGGGAAATAATGCAGGGAAGGTGACTGAGGTGTCAGTGGGGGAGCACTTTGGGGTCAGTGACCATAATTCTATTCGTTTTAAAATCGTGATGGAAAAGGATAGACCAGATCTAAAAGTTGAAGTTCTAAATTGGAGAAAGGCCAATTTTGACGGTATTAGGTGAGAACTTTTGAAAGCTGATTGGAGGCAGATGGTCGCAGGTAAAGGGACAGCTGGAAAATGGGAAGCCTTCAGAAATGAGATAACGAGAATCCAGAGACAGTATATTCCTGTCAGAGTGAAAGGGAAGGCTGGTAGGTATAGGGAATGCTGGATGACTAAAGAAATTGAGGGTTTGATGAAGAAAAAGAAGGAAGCATATATCAGGTATAGACAAGATAGATTAAATGAATCTTTAGAAGAGTACAAAGGAAGTAGGAGTATACTTAAGAGGGAAATCAGGAGGGCAAAAAGGGGACATGAGATAACTTTGCAAGGAGAATCCAAAGGGTTTTTACAAATATATTAAGGACAAAAGGGTAACTAGGGGGAGAATACAGCCCCTCAAAGATCAGCAAGGCGGCCTTTGTGTGGAACCACAGAAAATGGGGAAGATACTAAATGAATATTTTGCATCAGTATTTACTGTGGAAAAGGATATGGAAGATATAGACTGTAGGGAAATAGATGGTGACATCTTGCAAAATGTCCAGATTACAGAGGAGGAAGTACTGGATGTTTTGAAACGGTTAAAAGTGGATAAATCCCCAGGACCTGCCAAGGTGTACCTGAGAACTCTGTGGGAAGCTAGAGAAGTGATTGCTTGGCCTCTTGCTGAGATATTTATATCATGGATAGTCACAGGTGAGGTGCCAGAAGACTAGAGGTTGGCAAACGTGGTGCCACTGTTTAAGAAGGGCGGTAAAGACAAGCCAGGGAATTATAGACCGGTGAGCCTGACCTTGGTGGTGGGCAAGTTGTTGAAGGGAATCCTGAGGGACAGGATGTACATGTATTTGGAAAGGCAAGGACTGATTAGGGATAGTCAACATGGATTTGTGCATGGGAAATCATGTCTCACAAAGTTGATTGAGTGTTTTGAAGAAGTAACAAAGAGGATTGATGAGGGCTGATTGGTAGTTGTGATCTATATGAACTTCAGTAAGGCGTTCGACAAGGTTCCCCATGGGAGACTGATTAGCAAGGTTAGATCTCATGGAATACAGGGAGAACCAGCCATTTAGATACAGAACTGGCTCAAAGGTAGAAGACAGAAAGTGGTGGTGGAGGGTTATTTTCAGACTGGAGTCCTGTGACCAGTGGAGTGCCACAAGGTTCAGTGCTGGGCTCTCTACTTTTTGTCATTTCCATAAATGATTTGGATGTGAGCATAAGAGGTACAGTTAGTAAGTTTGCAGATGACACCAAAATTGGAGGTGTGGTGGACAGCGAAGCAGTTTACCTCAGATTACAACAGGATCTGGACCAGATGGGCCAATGGGCTGAAAAGTGGCAGATGGAATTTAATTCAGATAAATGCGAGGTGCTGCATTTTGGGAAAGCACATCTTAGCGGACTTACACACTTAATGGTAAGGTCCTAGGGAATGTTGCTGAACAAAGAGACCTTGGAGTGCAGATTCATAGCTCCTTGAAAGTGGAGTTGCAAGTAGATAGGATAGTGAGGAAGGTGTTTGGTATGCTTTCCTTTATTGGTCAGAATATTGAGTATAGGAGTTGGAAGGTCATGTTGTGGCTGTACAGGATATTGGTTAGGCCATTGTTGGAATATTGCGCGCAATTCTGGTCCTATTGGAATGATGTTGTAAAACTTGAAAGGGTTCAGAAAAGATTTACAAGGATGTTGCCAGGGTTGGAGGATTTGAGCTACAGGGAGAGGCTGAATAGGCTGGGGCTGTTTTCCCTGGAGCGTCGGAGGCTGAGGAGTGACATTATAGAAGTTTACAAAATTATGAGGGGCATGGATAGGGTAAATAGACAAAATCTTTTCCTTGGGGTTGGGGAGTCCAAAACTAGAGGGCATAGGTTTACGGTGAGAGGGGAAAGACATAAAAGAGACCTAAGGGGCAACTTTTTCATGCAGAGCATGGTACGTGTATGGAATGAGCTGCCATAGGAAGTGGTGGAGGCTGGTACAATTGCACCATTTAAGAGGCATTTGGATGAGTATATGAATAGGAAGGGTTTGGGGAAATATGGGCCGGGTGCTGGCAGGTTGGACTAGATTGGGTTGGAATATCTGGTCAGCATGGACGGGTTGGATCGAAGGGTCTGTTTCCATACTGTATCTCTAAGTCTCTATGACTATATGAAATTGGCTAAGTAACAGGACAGAGAGAGCAGTCAATAATTGTTTTTTTGACTGGAGGAAGTTTTATAGTGTAGGTGTCAGGAGTTGGTTTTTGGACCTCTGCTCTTCTTGATCTATATTAATAATCAAGAATTTAGTGTACATGGTTTTAAAACCCTTGCCAAAATTTCTTTATTTTTATTTTATTCTTTTAGCAATTTTGGTTTAGAACTGTGAAGTGTGAAATGGAAGCCAAAGATATCTTTGGACTGTCAATAAGTTTTTATTAACAGGAAAACAGACAAAACGTTTTTTGATTATTTGAGGCCATGCCTGGAGGTTAATTGCAAGTTGGTTCCTGATCAAAGGTTAAGGAGATGCTTTGACACTGGTAACAGCATTTATGTTCAAACAGTTGACTATTAACAAGGTCAGTACCTGAGAATTGGTTCCAGCAAGTCTGGAAAAGACCTTATAATAAGTATTGAATGGTGACTCAGGCCCCATGGAGAATATGGTCAGTCTGTCAGGGAGTGGTCAGAATTTGAATTGACTTTCGTACCATGTTTCTGTCAGAAAGAGTGTGGCTATTGATGCTATAGCATGAAGATTTGAAAGTACCCTGCCAAATCTCCTAGGAACAGCTTTTTGAAGCTCAGAGAATACAAAACTAAATTCTAAGTATTACTGCTTTTAGCTGAGTGAACTATAAAGATGACAATGTTTGACATCTTTAGAAAATATCACCACTTATGCCTGTGGAACACATCATGAAAACAATAAATAATCTAGCCATTTTGTTATTTACTTTTACTCATCCCTTAAGCATGTTTGTCTGTTTTTTGTGTGAATGCGGATGAAACAAAGATTTTAGGTTTCATAAAATAGACCAATTAGATTACTCTGGTGTTACTTTTTGCCCTGCTGAAGTTACTATGTTGTTCATAAGCTGCTAAGTCTTTTGTTTAAGATGCAAGCCGATATCTGGAACTGATTATTCGCAGAGTCTGGTCATTCAAAAGTTTGGTTAGAAATAATTGGGGTCAACCTTGAGGGAATTTGAAGGCTTTAATTTTACTGTGATTTGAATACAGAGGCGGAAGGGCTGATTTGGTTCAGCTGTCTGTCTTCGTGTCATAACAAAAGCACAATTTCAATATTACTGGATAACAAAAAAAAAGTGGACATTTTGTGAACTGCGACAAGATGCAATTGGAGAACGTGTAAAGGACACAGTCTGACTGGATGCACAAGTGACAGATGCAATTTAATTCAGGAAGTGAGATGTGATTCATTTTCATAGGAAGATTGTGGCAAGGAAATGATTCTAACTGGAGCCAGGAGCAGTGGACCTGGGGCATATACCTGCAAAAATTGCTGAAGGTGGCAGGATAGTTTGAGAGACTGGTAGTAAACCTTAAGGAATGAACAGAGGCAGAGGGGAAAAAAATAAGGACATTATGATATAGCTGTAGAAAACACTAATGCAGGCTCTGTGCAGTATTGGAAGGAATATTCCCAGTCAAAGTGTACATTGGTGCGAGAGTTGGGAAAATGGGGTGAGACCAGCAGTAATGAAATTCTCGAAATTATGAGCAAAACACCTGATTCTTCAACAAAGTACTGAATGGCAAGACAAGAATCTTGCCAGTGACTGGTGAAAGGCTAATTTGCATGATGGGCGTGTTATTATTAACTAATCCTGTGTTATCAACAGGTACCCATTCTTCCAGCCACTGGATCGAAACCTGATGGCAGCAATTCCCAACATGAAAATCAGAGCAGTTAACTGGCTCACCACTTGCTCCTTCAATCCTTCTTCTCAGACAGTAGTTGTCAGTAACTCAGGGCACTCTCTGTGGGCAGAGATTGCTCTCCCACCCCCACTATAGATGCAGGTTGGCATTGGACAAATACCAGCTCTGTATGATCTCATGGCATGTCTCTGATCCACTTACAATATGGTCCTGCTCTTTAATACTGTACTTTGGAGTGCACAATCACCTTTCACTGCAATGCTGCTGCCAAGTCACTTTGTGCATAAGGTCAAGCTCCATCTCATGAACTGGAGTAGGCTGTATTCCAGGGATCCTGCTTGCTCGCTCATTTTCACTTTCTTTTCCCTATCTACTGTTTAGTGTAGACAGAAAACCTGCAGGCAGCATGTTGTCAGCAGTCATCAGTCAAGGGGGGTGGACATGCTACTATATGGCACCATGTTACATCAATTCCCCACCTGTGCCATGTAAGAGCAGTATTTGTGCTAACTTGGCCCTTTGCTGTGCCATCAGGATCCTGAATGACCTGTTCCATAGGGTGGTACAGAGGCATGACTTCCTCTTGCCCCAGCAGCAGCACTGGAGGCGACAACACCAGACCATGCCAGCCTTGTCTGAGGTTACCTCCCGGTAAAGCAGTCTCAGCTATTTGAAGGAATGCCCAGCTTTATACAAACAAGGCTAATATCCTTTTCCATTTCACTACCATGAGTGCCACCATTTTCACTCTGATACCTCACACTCACTTGATCTCTGCTACTCATCCCACCTCCCAGCAAGACTCATACTCTACCACTCTCACTATTTCTTGTAACCTCTTCCCTCACTCCCATCACACCCCTAACCGCTGACAATGCCAACCCTTGCATGGCCTCTGTATTGATGACTCACTCAGTCAGGACACTTCCCTTGCTGTTTGAAAGTATTGTGCCACAAACTTTCATCCCCATAATACCAGCCACACTTTCATTCAAGAAGAGAAACAGACTCCAGTGAGGTAAAAAGAGCCAAGATGGGTGAAGGGCTGCACTACATTTAGTTCTTCACCCCTTTTGTACAGCATCCTGACTCTGACCCCCTTGAATGGCTAACTGACCAAGTCCAATCCCTTGGTCTGATATCGAAGACTTGCTCTTAACTTACTGTATACCACGACATTTTGAGCAAAGGCTAGCCTCTCCAGTTCTGAAGAAGAGTCACTGGGCTTGAAACACTAACTCTGCTTCCTCTGCACAGATGCTGCCAGACCTACTGAGTTTCTCCAGTAATTTCTGTTTCTGTTTCAGCTATCCCACTGGACATAGCTGAGACCAAATGATAGCCATGACAAGTTTCCTGGTTTTGCATCTCTGCTGAATGGCAAAGCAAGATTGAAGTAAGATGAGCCTGGTATCTCTGGCTGCAGGGGAAAAGTGTGCAATGATCAGTCCAATGCAAATTAGATCGGAGAAGGTGGAGATGCTGGAGATCAGAGTTGAGAGTGTGGTGTTGGAAAAGCACAGCAGGTCAGGCAGCATTCGAGGAGCAGGAGAATTGACTTTTCGGGCATAAATCTGATGAAGGGCTCTTGCCCAAAACATCAATTCTCCTGCCCCTCGGGTACTGCCTGACCTGCTGTGCTTTTCCAGCACCACACTCTCGATCCCAATGCAAATCAGGCCTACTGCAAGCACCCAGGGAGGCTCAGCATGAGTGCTTAGATTATGTACAGTGTGGAAACAGGCCCTTCGGCCCAACAAGTCCACACCGACCCGTCGAAGCACACCCACCCAGACCTATTCCCCTACATTTACCCCTACACCTAACACTACGGGCAATTTACACCAATTCACCTAACCTGCACATTTTTGGACTGTGGGAGGAAACCGGAGCACCCAGAGGAAACCCACGCAGACACGGGGAGAACGTGCAAACTTCACACAGTCAGTCACCTGAATCGGGAATTGAACCCGGGTCTCTGGCGTTGTGAGGCAGCAGTGCTAACCACTGTGCCACCATGCTCCCTCAAAGCTATTAAAGCGATTGAAGTGCTAAGCCATACAATCAGATCCAGTCCACAAGGTGGATGCATATCCCTGAGCGCACAGTGTCCTTGCTGCAGTATTACATTGCAGTGTCCTTGCTGCAGCATTACATTGCAGTGTCCTTGCTGCAGCATTACAGTGTCCTTGCTGCAGCATTACAGTGTCCTTGCTGCAGCATTACAGTGTCCTTGCTGCAGTATTACATTGCAGTGTCCTTGCTGCAGCATTACATTGCAGTGTCCTTGCTGCAGCATTACAGTTTCCTTGGTACAGCATTACATTGCAGTGTCCTTGCTGCAGCATTACAGTGTCCTTGCTGCAGTGTTACATTGCAGTGTCCTTGCTGCAGTGTTACATTACAGTGTCCTTGCTGCAGCATTACAGTGTCCTTGCTGCAGTGTTACATTGCAGTGTCCTTGCTGCAGCATTACAGTGTCCTTGCTGCAGCATTACATTGCAGTGTCCTTGCTGCAGTGTTACATTACAATGTTCTTGCTGCAGCATTACAGTGTCCTTGCTGCAGCATTACATTGCAGTGTCCTTGCTGCAGTGTTACATTACAATGTTCTTGCTGCAGCAGTACAATGAGAATTGCCCTTGGGCAGACCAAGGCGCAGCATTAAAATGCCAAAACTTTCTGTAGTGGATTGGATATGTGTCATGAGGGTTCTCAGAGGATGGCACATATCAGATGCCAGTGTCCATGGATGTGGGGTATTGCAGTGTAACTCTTTAAACCTTGGTATCTTTCTGGTGAGTCTACACTATCTCCAAGATTTGGACTTCTCGGTTGCTCATCCAGACCCGTATACATGAAACAAGTATACATTGTTTACCTGGGCAAAATGGAACAATGTCAATGACATAGAAATGTTAGATACAAAGTGAGTGCAGGTCTCCTTGAGGTTGAGACTTACCTGGACATGGTACCCCATTGATTCGATAACCAGCCTTCTCAAATCCTGCAACAATGTTTCCTTGAAGCACAACATCAGAGCCTTCAATTACCTTTAAGTATAAATAAAATCCAAATATAAACTTCACAGCATCTTACAAATAATAGAGTGCTTATTTTCCTGAACAATTTTGAATGTAAATACCTACAAGAAACTTACAACAGAGACACAGGCCATTCAGCCCAATTAATGTCAATCCCAATCATTACAGTTTACACCCACTCGATCCAATGCCTGTTCCTGAGGACCAGGTTTTCATGGAATTGGGGAAACTCAACAAACCTGTAAAAATATTGTGCGAGGCCACCATTTTTTGATGTAGAAATCCCAATCCCATTTCAAAATGTGTTTTGGTAGGGGAGAGCAAGCAAGTTGTGACTCAAATCCAGCAGGACATTGTGAACTCAGTTCAAATAGATCTCATTTTTGCTGGAGTGAAGGTGAAAGTTACTAAATTTTAGAGGTAATGCTCTTGAGGAGTGAATAAGGTCTATAAAACTATCACAATGTGAAGATATTTGGAAAGTAAAGTCAAGATAGGATTTTCATGGTGAATGGCAGGGCCTCAGAAGTGAAGTGGAACAGAGGGACCTTAGAGTTCAAGTGCACGGTTCTCTGAAAGTGGAGTCACAGGTAGACAGGGAGTGAAGAAATCTTTCGGCATACTGGCCTTCACCAGTCAGGGCACTGAGTGTAGAAGTTGGGAAGTTATGTTGCAGTTGTACAGGATGTTGGTGAGGCCGCACTTGGAGTATTGTGTTCAATTTTGGTCACCTTGTCATAGGAAGGATGTTATTAAACTTGAAAAGGTGCAGAAGAATTTTACAAAGATGTTGCCAGGACTCAATGGTCTGAGTTATCGGGAGAGGTTGTACAAGCTAGGATTTTTTTCTTTAGAGTGTAGAAGACTGAGGGGGGATCTTATAGAAGTGTATATGATCATGGGAGGCATGGATAAGGTGAATGCACTCAGTTTTTTTTCCCCGGAGTTGGGGAATCACGGACTAGAGGGCAGTTTAAGGTTAGGGAGGAAAAAATAAAAGGGGACCTGAGGGGTACCCTTTTTGCACAGAGGGTGGTACACATATGGAATGAACTGCCAGCAGAAGTTGTTGAATTGGCCAAATTGACATCATTTAAATGACATTTGGACAAATACATGGATAGGAAAGAATTAGAAGGATATGGGCCAAGTGCAGGGTAATGGTATTAGCATAAGTGGACATTTTGGTCGGCATGGACCTGTGTCGGCAAAAGGGCCCGTCTCCCTGCTGTAGGACTCTATGACTCTATTTGAATCTCCAACCCCTTAAAAATAAAATAGAAATGAGGATTCCTGTGTCAGTGAGAGTTGAATTATTTCTGTTCTATAAATGTTGCTCATTGACATTTTCCCCAACAGTTATTGTTTTTTCCTTATAAATGTTTAACTGTTTTCCACAAATTCATATTATGCCAGCAGGGAAATCCAAGTTCATGATATGATTGACATCACAAAAAAAAATTAAAGGATTATTTGTTTTTGATGAGAGGATATGAATAAGAGTGTGTTTTTATAAATAATTAAGGCTTAAGTTTGAAAAGTTTTGAATGGGCTTTCATAAATGCGAGTCGATAAGTGTGGTGCTGGAAAAGCACAGCCAGTCAGACAGCATTCGAGTAGCAGGAGAGTCGACGTTTTGAGCATAAGCTCTGATCTCCAGCATTTGCAGTGCTCACTTTCTCCCAGTTTCATAAATGGGAGTAGATCTTTAATACACTGGAGACTGGAGTAGACATTTATACCTTTGTTTTATTGAACCTGGTGTATCTTTGATGGATATTGGATGAGTTGGAATGAGGTTGTAAGGGGTCATGGAATTGTGTGTGGATCAGGACCTGATGTTAAGATGGAACACGGAGAGGGTGAGGGCTAGAAGAGCTAATATGGAGTAAGTAACTGAGGTGAGGTTCCAAAGAATCAAGAGGGTCCGTTTAAAAGGATACTTCAGCATTCAGTAGTTTCCGAGAATACCTCCAGTCTGAGTCTGAGGACAGTGGGAATGACCCAATGTCCTCTGAACAACAACAGTGAAGCTCAGAGAAGTTTCTCCTGAGGCAAGAGTGGTGTGTTGGGAAATTTTTCAACTTACGTTCCCTGCCTCAGGAGTGAAATTCTGAGCCTGAGTCTCTGCTATGGTTCCGAGAGTAGGACTCATGCCTCTTGAGTCACGAAGGTCCAGATTTAGGTTCCAGGTTCCACACCAGAGTTTGAGCACAAAACTCAAAGGTGACACTGTATTAAGGGGGTGCTGCCCTCTGACAGGTGCTGTTATTCAGACACCACCCCTTCAGCCTGCTCAGATGACTGTAGTAGATAAGTCTGGAGAGGAATGAAGCGGTGTTTGTCGAGGTTCGTACCGAGTAGCGCCGTGACGCAGGACTCCATGCTCTGCGGTCTGTTCCCTGGGATGCACACCGTGAAGAACATCAACTGTGCCTAGAGGATCATCAACTAGGTGAAGAACGCTCTCTGGGCCGTCCAAAACCTGTTGATCGTCCAGCTGAAGAAGTTGCCCCCGACTGAGTGTTGCAGACTGGCACATTCCAAGGTCCAGGACTACGTGTTGAGGGATGCGCTGATGCTTGGGGCAGCTGCCGCCAAGACGCGGTGGGGAAAGACCACCGTGTAACGTCTGCCTGCCTAAGAAGAACAGGGGGGCGATGCAGTAAGGGGGCTCCACTGACCCCCCCAGCTAAATATGTGGATAATAATCGTACAGACCTGTATATATGAACGATTACTCTGTCTCTGTATACAAAGAAATGGAACATTTACGTATGTATGGCATGACCAATCGTACAGATCATCAAAATATTTTATGAATAAAGTGTATTTTTGAAATTAAAAAAAGGTGGCTGTAGTAGATCACGTCACCCTACTTTGACGAGGAGTGGGGACCTCTCTCAACCATGCTGGACAATATGTATCCCTCAATCAGCAGTCCAAAATATATAATCTGCTTACTCTCACATTGCTGTATGTGGGAACTTGCTGTAAAGAGATTGGTGTTGGGTTTCAAATATTCCAACACTGACAGTACTTCAAAAAGAACATTATTGGCTGTAAGGGACATTGAGGCATTTGTTGGTCATGAAAATGTACTTGTAAATGCAAGTCTTTCTTTTTCGATGCTTCTTAAATGTTCTAAAGATTCAGTTAAAATGTGATAGTAGATAGCAGATCATTGGGTGAGGATTGTAGGGAAATAGGGTTACCTCAGGTTACAACAGGATCTTGACCAGATGGGCCAATGGGCTGAGAAGTGGCAAATGGAGGTTTGTTCAGATAAATGGGAGGTGCTGCTTTTTGGGAAAGCAAACCTTAGCAGGGCTTATATGCTTAATGGTAAGGTCCTAGAGAGTGTTGCTGAACAAATAGACCTTGGAGTGCAGGTTCATAGCTCCTTGAAAGTGGAGTCACAGGTAGATAGGATAGTGAGGAAGGCGTTTGGTATGCTTTCTTTTATTGGTCAGAGTATTGAGTACAGGAGTTGGCAGGTCATGTTCTGTCTGTACAGGACATTGGTTAGGCCGCTGTTGGAATATTGCGTGCAATTCTGGTCTCCTTCCTATCGGAAAGATGTTGTGAAACTTGAAAGGGTTTAGAAAGGATTTACAAGGATGTTGCCACGGTTGGAGGATTTGAGCTATAAGGAGAGGCTGAACAGGCTGGGGCTGTTTTCCCTGGAGCGTCGGAGGTTGAGGGGTGACCTTATAGATGTTTCTAAAATCACAAGAGGCATGGATAGGATAAATAGACAAAGTCTTTTCCCTAGGGTGGGGGGAGTCCAGAACTAGAGGCATAGGTTTAGGGTGAGAGTGGAAAGATATAAAAGAGACCTAAGGGCAACTTTTTCACACAGAGGATGGTACGTGTATGGAATGAGCTGCCAGAGGAAATGGTGGAGGCTGATACAATTGCAACATTTAAAAGGCATTTGGATGGGTATATGAATAGGAAGAGTTTGGGGTGATATGGGTCGGGTGCTGGCAAGTGGGACTAGATTGAGCTGGGGTACCTGTTCGGCATGGATGTGTTGGACTGAAGGGTCTGTTTCCATGCTGTACATCTCTATGACTCTATGATTGGGGTGCATGGGTCATGGTGCATAAAGGGCACAGAGCATAGCATCTGGGTCAGACTGCAGAGCAGAACAATTAATATCCTTGACTGATGTTGTTCAAATGTTGAACTGGACAAATTCTCATTGCTGACCAGACTGAACCCATCCCTGTAATACACTGTTACGAAGAGGGTAAATGAATAGGAATGGCAGCAGAATGTCCACCTCGGGTATTGCGTTGAGTTAGGTTTTCCATCAGAGTAAGTACAGCCTGGGATTATTATCCAGTTGGGATTTGCTAAAAAAGGAGATGAGTTGGATGAATGGGGAGAAGAGGAAAGTGCAGATAAGCCAGCAATATCCCAACTGAGGTGTAAATATCAGACTGGCCAGAACAAAGGAGACAAGAAAAACTAGTACAAAAGGTAGCAGCAGCATCATATTAACCAATTGAGATGTTGTAAGGGATTCCTTTGTAGTGTTAAGTTTCCTCCGCTACATCGATGACTGTATCGGCGCTGCCTCGTGCTCCCACAAGGAGGTTGAACAGTTCATCAACTTTACTAACACCTTCCATCCCGACCTCAAATTCACCTGGACTGTCTCAGACTCCTCCCTCCCCTTCCTAGACCTTTCCATTTCTATCTCGGGCGACTGACTCAACACAGACATCTACTATAAACCGACTGACTCCCACAGCTATCTGGACTACACCTCCTCCCACCCTGCCCCCTGTAAAATCTCCATCCCATATTCCCAATTCCTTCGTCTCCGCCGCATCTGCTCCCAGGAGGACCAGTTCCAACACCGCACAGCCCAGATGGCCTCCTTCTTCAAGGACCGCAGATTCCACCCAGACATGATCGATGATGCCCTCCCCTGCATCTCCTCCACTTCCCGCTCCTCCGCCCTTGAGCCCCGCTCCTCCAACCGCCACCAAGACAGAACCCCACTGGTTCTCACCTACCACCCCACCAACCTCCGTATACAACGTATCATCCGCCGTCATTTCCGCCACCTCCAAACGGACCCCACCACCAGGGATATATTTCCCTCCCCTCCCCTATCAGCATTCCGCAAAGACCACTCCCTTCGTGACTCCCTCGTCAGGTCCACATCCCCCACCAACCCAACCTCCACTCCCGGCACCTTCCTCTGCAACCGCAGGAAATGTAAAACTTGCGCCCACACCTCCTCCCTCACTTCCCTCCAAGGCCCCAAGGGATCCTTCCATATCCGCCACAAGTTCACCTGTACCTCCACACACATCATTTATTGCATCCGCTGCACCCGATGTGGCCTCCTCTATATTGGGGAGACGGGCCGCTTACTTGCAGAACGCTTCAGAGAACACCTCTGGGACGCCCTGACCAACCAACCCAACCACCCCGTGGCTCAACACTTTAACTCTCCCTCCCACTCCACCGAGGACATGCAGGTCCTTGGACTCCTCCACCGGCAGAACATAACAACACGATGGCTGGAGGAGGAGCGCCTCATCTTCCGCCTGGGAACCCTCCAACCACAAGGAATGAACTCAGATTTCTCCAGTTTCCTCATTTCCCCTCCCCCCACCTTGTCTCAGTCGGTTCCCTCAACTCAGCACCGCCCTCCTAACCTGCAATCTTCTTCCTGACCTCTCCGCCCCCACCCCACTCCGGCCTATCACCCTCACCTTGACCTCCTTCCACCTATCACATCTTCATTGCCCGTCCCCCAAGTCCCTCCTCCCTACCTTTTATCTTAGCCTGCCTGGCACACTCTCCTCATTCCTGATGAAGGGCTTATGCCTGAAACGTCGAATTTCCTGTTCCTTGGATGCTGCCTAACCTGTTGTGCTTTAACCAGCAACACATTTTCAGTTAAGATGAAAATATCAAATTAAATATTGCAAAGGCTGTTATGTCAGCAGTGCATCAATGTTGTGAGAAAGAACCTCATTTTGATGTATTTTCTGTGCATCAAGTGATGTGATTCACATTAAAGAGGACGGTTGGTTGATGACACTAGGACAGCATTTTGGACAAGTGATATTTTGTAAAGAGAACAACTGGTCTCCCATCTATCAGAAGGATGTTGTGAAACTTGAAAGGGTTCAGAAAAGATTTACAAGGATGTTGCCAGTGTTGGAGGGTTTGAGCTATAGGGAGTGGCTGAATCGGCTGGGGCTGATTTCTCTGGAGCATTGGAGGCTGAGAGGTGACCTTACAGAGGTTGATAAAATTATGAGAGGCATTGATAGGGTAAATAGACAAGGTCTTTTCCCTGGGGCGGGAGAGTCCAGAACGAGAGCACAAAGGTTTAGGGTGAGAGGGGAAAAATTTAAAAGGAACCTGAGGGGCAACTTTTTCATGCAGAGGTTGGTGCATGTATGGAATAAGCTGTCAGAGGAAGTGGTGGAGGCTGGTACAGTTACCATATTTAAAAGGCATCTGGATGGGTTTAGAGGGATACGGACCTGGTGCAGGCAAATGGGACTACATTAGTTTAGGATATCTGTATGGATAAGTTGGACCAAAGGCTCTGTTTCCGTGCTGTACATCTCTATGACTCTACATGAGAACAGGTTCTGACCATCATGTAGCATAGCTGACAGTCAGAAAATGACCTTTGGTCAGTTGGAAACTAGATTGTGAGATTCCATTTATAACAGCTACTTTGTTATTGATATCTGAGCAGTTGAAAAATATACTTGGCCTGCACATGAAGACTCAGTTAATTGAGTGTGATGTACGTTTCCGAGAGTATACTTGGTTTTCATGCGCTGGCATTGTGATGGCACCCCAGTGGATTTGATGATGGCAAGTAATGACTCACTTTGGGGCAAAATCAAATTGAATTTCCCACTGTCAAAATAACAATTTGGTTAAATATGCTTTGCTCTCTTTCATTAAATACAATGGGTTTGACCTCAATTGCTGCAGTCCAAATATTGGAAAGTGAAGACCACAAGGTGAGAGCCAATAAATTCCTCCTCGCCCGATTCCTGTCACCCGTTAATGTGATACCTAGGACAGGTCAGAACAACCAATTGATATTCAGCCACACTGAAGTCATTTCATAATAAACAGATACAGATTAGGAGTAGTTTGATCTGATCATGGTCTCAACTTTGCTTTCTTCTCTTCCTCCAATTGTTTGTAACTTTGGAATTGCTTGTGTATCAAGAAACTATCTAATTCAGCCTCAAATATATTCAGTGACCCAGTTTCCACTGCTTTCTGGGGTAGGGGATTCCATAGACTAACAACCCTCTGTGAGAAATGACTTTCCCCTCATCTCCACCTTCAATGAGAGAGCCCTGATTTTTTAAACTGAAAGGTTTAGTCTTTCTCACATGAGGAATCATCCTCTCAGCATTATCTTGTCAAGTCCCCTCAGCATCTGACATGTATCAATAATGATCACCTCTCATTCTTTTAGACATACAGCCCTTTCCTCATAAAGGTGAGCCTGTTATCACAGGAATCAATTGGATGCATATTCACTGGAAGTTTTCTAACATACTTGTATCTTCTTTAAAATAAGATTAGAATTGTACACGATACTGTAGATGCGATCTCACCAATGTCCTGCACAAATGTAGCAAAACTGATTGATTTTTATGTTATTTTCTCCCTTGCAATAAATTACATCATTACGTTTGTCTTCCCAATCATTTGCTACACCAGCAGTCTAACTGTGAGTCACATCCCATAATGCCCCGATACCTCTGTCCCACAGAACTCTTCAGTCTCTCACCACTTAAGGAATATATTATTTTTCTATTCTTCTTGCCAAAATGGACAAATTCACATTTTCTCACAATACCTTCCATTTGTCAAATTATTGCTCACCCAGTTAAACTATCAATATCTCTTTGCATACTCCTGCTCTTCCTGATGCCATGCTCAGTAAATGTACAAATATCATTCATCAACATTCTGAAGTGAAATGCTTTACTGTAGATCTTGACTTTATTCAATGATGTAAGGATGAGTGAAAACTATTTGACATCGTGAAAAACAGGATAACTCACATGTGCCTGGCTTACACCTAAACACACAATTTAACATCCTTTACGTATATCTACATGCTAAGATTATGATTACCTCCATCATAAGTTTTGAATATGACATTATCATCAATATTAAGGCCACTTGTTCCAAAGACTCCTATCGCAGGAGCAAATCCATGGTGGAAAGCACATCCACGAATGTAGGAATCATTTTCTACAATCTGTAAAGCGATAGTTCGAATGAATCACAGTCAATCAATTTGGTCCTCATCCATTTCTTATGATATCACAGAATATCAGTAGTGATTCTGGAATTTGCTGTTTGCTCTTGGGGGGATACCCCCTTCTATCTCATTCAGCCCCATTTCCATTTAAGATTATGCTGCTTCTTTAATAAAGTTATGTTGTCCTTGTATTTTTTTCAGGGGAATCATAAAGGCAGAGGTTCTGATATGTCTGGAAAATCTACTTTAGAAAGCTTTTAAGTGTTTTTTTTAAAAACACTTGTACAATGAAAGGAGAATGGCCAGTTCTCTCAGTTCAGGGTTTGGTTTGGTTTGGTTTTAGCAAGCTGTTTTGTTTGCAGCTGTGGGTCAAGTTTTAGCTGGGAACCTAAAGGAGCAGTTCCATGCTGATCCTCTCTCTGTCTGACACCTCTCCTGTAAGAACCTGCGTTTGATTTTACCATTTTGTGCTTAGGGGGTGTTTATGGGGATGTTGCAAATATTTGGAACAGCATCGTTAAGTTGTGATAGAGTCGAGTGGGTCTTCAGATGGGTTAAGTTATTCTAAGTTTGGTTCTCCTCTGATTGTGTTTCATTCAGTAGTCTGTAAATACATTTTGTTTTGTTTAAATCTGCGTGGTTGGGGCAGCTGCATCACTTCTGGAATATCCACTGCTTAAAACAACTAGAAAATTTGGGCTATATTCTTGAAATATTTTGAGGGGTCTGGACTGGTCCATAACACATTATTCATCCTGATTTATGCCAGGTCCTGCCTTTTTGGAAAATGAATCATAAACATGTCCTGAATAAAAATACAAAAACTATCAGTTTATAAACGTTGAGGGAAATGAGTTTCTGACTCTGTGAAAGCCTATCTTTCCTCATGCTCTCCCACTCTGAGATCTTCAGTCAGAAGTCTCATGTTTGAACCTTATTCTGCACAGTGATCCTGCAGATACTCAAAATCGAGAACAAGAGCAAAACATGCTAGCAGTAGGTCAGGCAGCATCTGTGTCTGTGTGAGAGAGAGAGAGACACACATAAAGTTCATGTTTCAGGTTGAGGGATCATTCCTGAAAGAAAAGTGTGTTTATTGTGTGTGTGTGCATGTATGTATATTTATGTGTGCCTATGTCTGTGTGTGCGTGCCTGTGTTTGAGTCAATCTTTGTGTGTGCATTTGACTTTGAGTGTGTCTGTTTGTGTCTGTCTCTGACTGTGTCAATGTGTGTCTCACTTTGTGTTTGTATGTGTCCATCTGTGCCTGTGTCTGCCTGTGTGTGTGTTTTGCTTGTGTATGTGTCTGCATGTGTGTGTATAGAGCAAAGTGAAAGCTTTGCATAAAGTGGAGGCCAGAGATGATTACGTATCAAAAGATTGTGCCGTGCAACAGCCCTTATACTGGATGAAAGTGAATAAAATTGGCTGTGTCCACATAAGGGGAATTACTATTAAAAAAACTCTGAACCTAAATACAATGTGAAGTAATAAAGAAAGCAGTGAGAAGGAAAAGAGCAAAATTTTAAAAAAAGAGAAATGAGAAAAGAACAAGATAAAGGCAGTGGTTATAATCTAAAGTTGTTAAACTCAGCGTTGAGTTGAGAATGCTGTAAAGTGCTGAGTTGAAAGATGAGGTACTGTTCCTCAACTTTGTGTTGAGCTTCACTGGAACACTGCAGCAGGCTGTGAACAGAAAGGTCAACTTGGGAGCAAGGTGAACAATTAAAATGACAAATATTCGAAACTTGGATTATGTTTGTTGACTGATGTGGTCACTCAGTCTGCATTTGTGGTCCCCAGTGTGGAGAATGCCCTGATCAGTGGAAATGAGGGTCAAGTTTTCATTTTGAGGACAACAAACATGATTTGGCACTGAACGCACACTCAAGGAATTAAGGGCAGCAGGCGAACTCTTAAAGCTAGATGGTTAATAAAAGGCTGAATAACTTAAGAGGAGTGGCATGTTGCATTGAAGAGTAAGTAACTGAAAGGGCACTTCAACACGGAGGTCCCTTCATAGCCACCTATTTAAAAAATCAATCATACAAGAGAAAGTAGTCAGCCCACCACCATGGCGGTGGTATTAAGGGTTGGGGATAGCACTCTACATGGTGGGCCTCCAAGCTTGCCAGGAGCACTGGCACACTGGTCTGCCACTGGTGCCTACCTCCTGGCAACTTAACTACCCTCTGTCATTTGGGAAAACTGGAGACCAAATGGAACAGTCTCTATAAAGCTTCAAGTGATTGGGTAAATTTCGGAACATTTGACAAGAATATCAACCTGACAGACTCACACCTGCAGGTGAGGCATGCCATATCTCAATTTGCAGCATTCATCCACCCTCAGGAACTGTCAGAAACACAAGCAAATTAATCTGCATGAAAAATATGAACTTCTTAAAACATTCTGTTACAAACCTCTCCAAGATTGAGGAAAGACACAGAATATCGTGAGCCAAAGTAATTTAAGTAACCATACTGTCCACTGTGATAAAATTCAACATCCTGTATTCTGGCATGACCTACAAAACATAGAAAAACATCAACAATTTAAATTATCTTTAAAAGGTTGTAAAACTGAAAGATTTTTTAAGGACAGTATAGAAACCAGTAAAAGTAATATTTCGTGTAGAAGCTTTCTTGCTTTAAAATGTAAAGAATTAAAGTGAAACTCTTTCAACTTTTGTCTAAAACCTCAACATAGTGTTCAGAAGACTTTCAGATCAATGCGTCAGCGTTGTTGTTGCCAAGATCACTGCGTGCAATTCGAACACAGAAGTGTTTGTGGAGTTAACAAGTTGGATGGGAGCCTGATACCCCATCTGCTTCAGAGCAAATTTTCATTTCTCTTACAAGGACAAAGCATACAAAGATCATTGATCGATGAGGACCAAATCTTAGCATTTAGGGTTATATTGGATATATTATAAATAATCTCACAATAATCTGACAAAAATTCAAATCCTAGTATAGTCACAAGCATGTTTAAGTTCATTCACTTCAGCAGATCTGGAATTTAAAAAAAAGCTACTGCCAGTAACTGAGACACAAGACTACAGAGTTGTGTAAAAATCCACCTGGTTCACTAACATATATACAGGATGAAAATCTGCTGATCTTACCTATTTCAGTTTATAAGTAATTTCAGGCCTACAGCAATTTGAGTTGACTCTTAACTTTGGTATGCCTTGTAGGTCAAAACTACTATAGAAAATATAACAATTTCCTCTCTAATTACACTGTTCACCAGATAGACTGCAGCAACTCATTATAATTTTTCCAAAGTAATTAAGGATAGGCAATAAATGATGATCCTTGCCAGTGATAGAAGTATCCATGAGTGAATAAAGATTTTATGGTTATACACCGTCCCCAACTGACCCCAACTGTTACATCTAACTGATCCGCAAAGCTGTTATTTTCGGCTTATGGAAATACATTTAGTACAATTCTGATATTCTGTTATGGACATCTCAGAGAAACGTAGGAAGCAGGAAATATAATGGTTCTCTGAAAATAAAACAGATTTATTGAGTTTAAAAAAAACATTGCTCCTCTTGGCCAATACGTTCAGGTAAAACATCTTTACTCTCTTCTCTGCAACTTAATAATCTTAAACTACAAAAGGTATGGAAATGCACCAATCACCAACTTCTGCGTAGTCTATGAGATAATTATTTTGCTTGTTTACAGCCAGTGACCAAAGACTATATTCGATGGCAATGCCTAAAGTGAGCACTTTGCACATCTTGGCAGACACATCAGGAAATCACACCCTTAGCCTCAGATTTTAACACACAGTAATATTATTCTTACCTATTTAAATGTAAGAACACAAAAATTGAATAATCCTCCTCAAAGTTCACCTCCAACCTGAAACTACGTTTTCATGCCACCAAATGATCTTCAACTTCCCCTGAACTAAATCTCTTCTCCATAATCCTAACTATAGGACAAGTTTTGCTTTTCTGGATATCTGGCTCTCCATTCTTATCACAGTTCTGACAAATCCCAGTCCGAGCTGATGAAAGGTAACTCAGTACTCTCTCATAACAACTTTCTGCCCATTCTCCAGGAGCACTGTTACAAGAGATCTTAGCAAATATGTTTCAACATTCTTTGGGAGATTTCATAACCTAAATAAGGACGAGATACCTTTGAACTCCAGCCCGTTATGAAAGAAGGAACTGATCAAGACTCGTGCTCCAAACAATTCATCTGCCTTGTCAGGGCGATGATGGCCAATGATCTTGATGTTTCTGCTGAGCAGGCCAATATCTGCTGCCATAGTGTAACTCTGGCCTCTTCCCTTCAATTCCTGTGTTTCCGCTTGAAGAAAATGAACAATCTCCAATCAGATTGATTCACAGACATGGACACAGCCATTAACAAAAATCGCACTCCATGAAATGGGTTCAGAACAATATAAACATGTTATCTTCAATTATCTTAATAGAACAACAAATTTATTTGCAGGAAATATTGAAATGCATCCATTATGTAGTTCCATCATAACTTGCATTAATTTATTTTTGCAAACATGGTTTTAAAATAGTATTTTTGAAAATGCACTACCCTTTTGGTTTTTTTCCATCTCAATTTTAGTTTCATTCATGTAAAGGATCTTTGGATCTTTTTTACTTCATTAAAGATGCTCCATAAATACATGTTATTCTGGGGAGGCTAAATGTCTTTGATACAATGGGTCATTTTCATACACCAAGCATTGAACTAACCTGCTCCTTAGTTGTCCTAATGAGGTCCCTCTAGTTCCAAATCCACTGTAGGGGATTTATCTACTAGATCAGTCTTCCAGAGGTATGTATGCTGGATTTGTTTCTTTGTTTAGGTTCAGGGTCTCCGAAGTATAAAAAGAATAAAGAGGCACTGGAGAAGGTGAAAGAACAGACTTACAAGGAAGACACCAGAATAACAGGAGAAGATGAACTGACTAGAATCCTTCTCTTGGAAAAGGTGACTCAATTGAGGCCTTTAAAGTAATGAAAGGTTTTGAGACAATGGGTACAGAGAGAATGTTTTCTCCTGTGGGAAGAGCAAAACTAGAGGCCTCCAATATATGATGGTCACCAGGAGAAGTGCCTTCCCCCAGAGAGTGGTGATTATATGGAACTTGCTAAGACAGGGACTGGCTGATTTAAATAATAAACATGCATTGCAGGAGAAACTAATCAAGTAGGTGAGGGAGAAGGGAATACAACATTATGCTGAGAGGAAAGAGGAAGAGAGAGGGTTGATTGGAGGTATAATGCTGGCATGGGGTGGGTGGGTTGAATGGCCTGATTCCATGCTGTAAAGTCTATGCCATTCTCTGTAATTCTCTCTGTTGGTGATAAATTGCAGCAGAGGGTGTTCAGATCTCATTACTGACAGTACCAAGAGACCGATTAGAATTTCCATTCAGCCGAGACTTACCGATGTGTGTGTACGATAGTGCTTCGTTCAAGCCCAATGTCTTTCTATCAAAGGAGATATAGTGGATCGTTCTGATTTCTGTCTGTGTGTAATTATAGCTCGTTGTTGACACAAGAATCTCATCTCCTTCCTGAACAAAATTAACATCAATCAGCAGGTTTCATCTCTAAAAATCTGAACCACAAGATAAACTATATCATGTTTAGAATTCCCTTGTTGACCTGGATTAAGTAGATTAATGCCCCCCACCCTCACTGACCAACCAGCAGCCAAGTTTATGAGATTAAGTCCTGACAGAATCTGTGACTGATTTAAAGTTAGCCCTTGGACAGGATATCCTGTTGAAATGCTGCAGCGAGGGTTCGCGTGGGAGGAAGGTAAGGATGAAGGTGGAAAGTGCAGAGGGATGCACTGATATTAACTGGACAAACTGGGGTGGGGGGAGGGTGCACCGAGTAAGATGGTAGGAGCCAGAGAATTTGGTTGTCCAAGTGAGTGGCATACAAACAAAAATGAGGGGAGGGAAATGCCTCTATCCCTGCTCATGGACTAGTTATAGGGGGTCAAAGAACAGATGATGTTCTCAGTGCTCAGAGGTGGGCTGTTTTTAGACAAGGTGAACCTGAGTTCAGAATCCTGTTAAATGGTCTTGATGCAGAATCCTCCCAACTCAGTGAAGTTTCACTATGTTGGGCTCCCTCTCCCCCAGTTATTGATCCCAATCCTTGTACAAATTGGAAGAGGTTATGCCTCTGGAAGAATCCATTCCCGAACAATCAGTGTTAGGCTACTTACAGTACGGCCCCCATCCCGAATACCTGCCAATCGACGGCTTCAACCAGAGTTATGTTGAGGGAGCCGGCATGTGCTGTTGAGCCTAGTTTGGTTTTATAGACCAAATGGGGAATACCGTGCAGATCCAGTCCTCCAAACACACCTACAGAACAAAGAGGCAAAGCAGAAACATTGCAGCCCTGAACTCTAGGAAAGAAAACTGGGCAACAGTTTCAGACAAACAAATCAACTGGCAAACTGAAAATACAGGCACTGAAACCAACATTGGAAACAAACAGTTACACAGAAAGTGGAGTGGGACAGTAAATGATGTCATGAAGCACATGGTCACACAGAAGTGGTTTTGGAAATCTCAAAGTTCCTTCCCAATGAGGATGCTTTTTGAGAAAGAGGATGGGGTGGAGTGGAGTGAAAATTTGAAACTAAGATCAAAAGGTTTTTGTGAGGTAGGGGGAAGAAGAAATACGGAGCACAGGCAGATTAAAGACGTTCAGGGACAGATCATAGACATCATAGAATTTCTACAGTGTGGAAATAGGTCATTTGGCCCATTAAACTTTCATTGACCAGCCAAAGAACATCCATCCAGACCCATCCCCCTATCATATCCTTGTAACCTTGCATGTCCCATGGTTAATCCATCCAGCCTGCAATTCCATGGACACTATGGGCAATTTAGCATGGCCAGTCCACCTAACCTGTACGTCTTTTGCCTGTGGGTGGAAACTGGAACACCGAGAGGAAACCCATGCAGACATGGAGAATGGGCAAATCCCCACAGACAGTCGCCCAAAGGTGGAATCTAACCTAGGTCCCTGGTGCTGTGAGGCAGCAGTGCTAACCACTGTGCCACCATTGTATGGTGTAAAAGCATGAGGGACTGAACGTTTTCTCTTACATCTTTTATTCCACTCTGTGGGTTCCAACTTGTTGGTTATATATTCATCATATTAAGGATTGATAGGCTACTTGTACCTTTAGAATATATATTTCTAAAAATATATCCATCCAGATGCCTCTTAAATGGTGTAACGCTACCTACTTCCCCTACTTCCTCTAGCAGCTTATTCCATATACACACCACCCTCTGCGTAAAACATTGCCCCTTAGGTCCCTTTTAAATCTTTCCCCTCTCACCTTAAACCTTCAGTTTCAGACTCTGCTGCCCTGGGGAAAAGACTTTGGCTATTCACCCTATCCATACCCTTTATGATTTTATAAACTTCTATATGATCACCCCTCAGCCTCCAACTCTGTAAGGAAAATAGCCCAGTCTGTTAGTGTCTCCTTTTAGCTCAAATTCTCCAACCCTGGCAACAGTCTTGTAAATCTTGTTTGAACCCTTTCAAGTTTCACAATATCCTTCCCAGAGGGGGGAGATCAGAATTTAATGACCAATAAAGGCAAGCATGCCAAACACCTTCTTCACTATCCTATCTACTTGTGACTCTACTTTCAAAGAACGATTAGTCTGCACTCCAAGGTCTCTTTGTTCAACAACATTCCCCTGTAACTTACCACTATGTGTATAAATCCTGCTCTGAGGCAGCAGTGCTAATCACTGTGCCATGCCAATATACAGCACATCGACTGCATTGGATCAAGAAGGCAGCTCATCATTACCTTCTCGAGGGCAACTAGGGTCAGACAATTAATGCTGTCCAACCAATGATGCTCATGTCCCATGAATGAATTAATTAAAAAAAAATACTAACTGGAACAGACAAAGCATGAAAGGCTTACAGGGGGCAGAATTCTTAAAAATGTATCCATGAAACCTTTTTAACCTAACAGACAGAAAACCCTACAAGTCAAGGGGCAGTGCTGGAACTAATTTGCAGGAATAAAGCCAGGCAGGTGGGAGAAATATCACTGGAGGAGCATTTCAGTAATAGTGATCATAACACAGTAAGATTGAAGGTAGTCACAAAGATGGACTGGAAAGAAAAATTCTGAACTGGGATTAGGCCACTTTCAATATAAGACAGGATCTGGCCAAAAGGGACTGGAGCAGCTGTCTGTGGGAAGATATGAAGCAGAGCAGTGGTACATAAGTAAGGAGATTGCAAGGCTTTGTCATTAATTTTCAAATCCTCTCTGTGCACAGGAGATGTGTTAGAGGACTAGTAGGCAGCTAATGTAGTCCTGTTCTTCAAGAGGGGTGGTGAGAACAAAAGAGGGAACTGTAGGCCAGTGAATTTAACATTAGTAGGAAACGTTTGGAAAGCATTTATTGGAAAGGGAATGATTAAATTAGGATAAATAGCATGATTTTATTAGGGGGAGATTATGTCTGATAGGTTTGATTGAACCTTTTGAGGCGATGACTAGATGTGTGCAGTAGATATAGTCTACTTAGACTTCAATAAGGCTTTTGATATGGTACTGCGTAGTGTGGACCGTCAAAAGGTAAGAGTCCATGGGATCCAGGGCAATTTGATAAACTGATCCAAAATTGGCTTAGTGGCAGGAGACTAAGTGATGGTCAAAGATTGTATTTTTAATTGGAGGCCTCTACTCAGTGGCATGCTGCAGAGAATTTGTAGAATACTTTGATAATTTAGATATGAAAGTAGGAGATTTGATCAGTGAGTTTTCATATGACATTAAATTGTTTGTGTGGTAGATAACGAGGAGGAACATGGGTTGCTTCTGATTGGCAGAACAATAAGCAAACTGGAAAAGTGAAAGATGATGCATTTGGGAGGACCATCAAGGCAAGTGATGCAGTGATGACTGATATGGCCCTAGGAAATACAGAGGATCAGAGGGACCTTGGTGTGCATGTCTATAGATCTTTGAAGGCAGCAGATGAGGTAGATAAGAATGCATGTGGAATATTTGCCTTTATTACTCAAGGCACTGAATTAAAGAGTAGAGGGGTTATAATGGAGCTGTATATAATATTAGTTAGGCAACAGCTGCAGTAATGTGGACAATTCTGGTCATCATGCTATAGGAAAGATGTGACTGCACTAGAGAGGGTGCTGAGGAAATTCACCAGGATGTTACCTGGGGGGAGCAATTCAGTTGTGAAGAGAGACTAGATAGACAGGAGTTGTTTCCCTCATAGAGAATGTGGGGGTAGCACATGATTGAGGTATACACAATTATGTGGGACATAGGCAGAGTAGATAGGAATTAATTTTCGCTTAGTGAACTATCAACCAGGGGAAACAAATTCAGGTTAAGGGGCAGGTGGTTTAGAGGACATTTAAGGAAACTTCTTTACACCCAGAGGGTGGTATGTATCTGGAACTCACTGTCTGAAATGCTGTCAGAGGCAAGAACCATCACATCATTTAAGCCATATTTAGATGAACACTTGAATTGTCATGGCATACAAAGCAATGGGCCAAGTGCTGGAAGATGGGATGAGAATTGAAAGGTGCCAACAGGCATGATGGGCCAGCCCTTTCTATCTATTATACTCGATGACTTTTTGTGTGACACGGCCATTTCATCATCAATCTTTAAAAGCAAAGTGATCAGAATCACAAGGTCAAGGCCCAGGTAAATATGCAGGTTAGGTGAATTGGCCATGCTAAATTGCCCGTAGTGTTAGATGAAGGGGTAAATGTGGGGGAATGGGTCTGGGTGGGTTGCGCTGTGGTGTGGACTTGTTGGGCCGAAGGGCCTGTTTCCACATTGTAATAATCTAATCTAATCTCTCAGAATCAAGCAGGAAAGATCACTTTCTCAGCTTTTCTGCTTAATAATCAGAACATGATTCTGTTAAGAACTCATCATAAGTGAAGCTGTAAAGGTGACTTACCCAGCACCTTCGAACCTTGATTGGGCCCATTTCTTAAAGGCCACTCGGGGGTTGAATGGTCTCCCATCAAAACAATCTGTAGCTCTCCTTGGAACGGTTTCTCTGGGCTGCCTGCAATCAGCCTCCCTCCCTGCAAAACAAAACACACCAACAGTCTTCAGCTGAAATTCCTGAGACCGTCTAAACCATCCCAGACCCAGGGAACGGGAGGAGTGAGCATTTTAGCAGAGAAGGCAGGAGTGCCTTCAGTTTAACTAGACTTTCCTACTCAACCCCTGTATGCTTTAATTCCCAGTCTTATTTCACATCCTCCCTCACAATTTATACTCTTTAATATCTCACAGAAACTGAGCATGTCTAGCAGCACCTATGGAGAGAAAGCAGCTAAAAATTTCAAGTCCAGTGACCCTTCTGCAGAACTGATAGCGGCTAGGAGACATTAGTATTTATGTTGATAACAGAGAGTTGGGGGGGGAAGGGGGTGTAAGGTGGAGAGCAGAATGAGCAGATGGACGGTGATGGAGCCCAGAGAGAGTAAGAAATAGAGTGAGAGAGAAATATAAAGTGACACGCAGACAGTTGAAATCAAGCCAGGGAGAAGAAAAAGCTAGATGGGTGATAATGGGGACTATGAGCGGGTAAAAATGAATTGGCTGGGCTGAAAGCAGCCTATATCAAGACAGGGATGTGGGAATAGATAAAAGACACAGAAGATGGTGTTCAGGCTCTAAAGTTATTCAACTCAATACTGAGGACTGCAAGGCTCCAAGCAGAAAATGTGATATTCTTCCATCTTGCACTGAGCTGCACTAAGGCACTGCATGAGACCTGTGTCAGAAATGTTGGCATGGGAACACAGTGGTGTGTTGAAGTGGTAGACAAAATTATGTCCCCTTGTTATTGACTTTTTGATTCAGGGGAACAGGTGTTATTTTAATCATCCTCCCCATGCTCCTTATAATTTTGTACACCTCTATCAGATGCCGTTCAACATTCTCTGCTACAAGAAAATAGTCTGAGCCTATCCAGCCACCCTTCCATCCTAGGCAACATTCTGCCAAACCTCCTCTGCACTCCCTCCAGTTTTAATCATATTCTTCCTATAGTGCAGTGAACAGAAATACAAACAGTACTCCAACTATAGCCTCACCAAAGTCCTATTCAGCTCTAACATAATGTTCCTTCTCTTAAAAATCTATGGCTCAAATGATAAAGGCAAGTATCCTGTGTGCCTTCTTAATTACCCTATTAACCATTCCTGCCACCTTCAGGGATTTGTGGATTAACACCCTAAATTCCCTCTGTTGCTCTGAGCTTCCTACTGTCCTACCATTCTTGGTATGTCCAATAAGGACATTTTGTTGTCTGTAAGGTGACAATTGGTTTTCATTCAATTGGTTTTCATTCAACCAATCTGAAATGAGGAACTAAGAGAGCTAAAAGGGGTCAGGAGAGATCCTTAGTGAGCAGAGTTAAGGAAGACCCTAAAGCTTTTCATTTATTTACAAGGAGCAAGACGGTAATGAGAGAAAGGGTTGGCGCACTCAAGGACGAAGGAGGAAAGATATGCACGTTTCAGAGAAAATGGGTAAGATTCTTAATGAGTACTTTGCAACAGTATTCACCAAGGAGAGGGACATGGCAGATGTTGAGGTTAGAGATAAATCTTTGATTGCTCCACGACATAAGGAAGGAGGAAGTGTTGGGTATTCTAAAAGGCACTAAGGCGGGATCTATCCCTTGATACTGAGGGAAGTGAGAGAGGAAATAGCTGGGGCTTTAACAGATATCTTTGCAGCATCCTTGAACATGGGGGAGGTCCCAGAGGACTGGAGAATTGCTAATGTTGTCCCCTTGTTTAAGAAGGGTAACAGGGATAATCCAGGTAAGTATAGACCTGTGAGTCTGATGTCAGTGGTAGGGAAGCTACTGGAGAACATACTAAGAGTAGGATATTTACCCAGTTGTAGACAGCATAGTTTTGTGCAGGTAAGGTCATGTCTTACAACCTAATAGAATTCTTTGAAGAGGTGACAAAAGTGATTGATGAGGGAAGGGATGTCATACACATGGATTTTAGTCGGGCATTTAATAAGGTTCCCTATGACCAGTGGCATTCTACAGGGATCTGTGCTGGGATCACTGTTGTTTGTAATATTCATAAATGATTTGGAGGAAGGTGTAGGTTGCCTCTTTCGCAAGTTTGCAGATGACACTAAGATTGGTGGAGTAGCAGATAGTGAAGGGGACTGTCAGAAAATACAGCAGAATATAGATTTGGGCAGAGAAATGGCAGATGAAGTTCAATCTGGGCAAATGCGAGGCGGTGCATTTTGAAAGATCCAATTCAAGAGCGAACTTCTTCAGCTGTTTCCTCAATGACCCTCCCTCCATCATAAAGTCAAACTGGAGATGTTCACTGATGATTGCTCAATGTTCAGCACCATTCATTACTCCTCAGATACTGAAGCAACAAGATCTGGACAATATCCAAGCTTGGGCTGACAAAGTAGCAAGTAACATACATGCAACTCAAAGCCAGACTATGACCATCACCAATTAGAGACAATCTAACCACAATGCCTTGACATTCAATGGTGTTACCATCACAGAATGCCCCACTATCAAAACTTGGGGCTTACCATTGACCAGAACTCAATTGGGCTCATCACATAAATACAGTGGATTCATCAGCAGGTTAGAAGCTAGAAATACTAGTGCCAAGTAACTCAGCTCCTGACTCCCTAGAGGCAGTCTATCATCTACAAAGCATGAGTCAGGAGCATGATGGAATACTCCCCACTTGCCTGGATGGGTGCAGCTCCAACAAGAAGTTCAAGTTGAAGAAGCTTTGCATCATTAAGGACAAAGCACTACATCCACAAGCATCCACTCCCTCAACTACCAATGCTCAGGTAGCAGTACTGAGTATATGCACTGCAGAAATTCACCAAAGATCCTCAGACAGGACATTCCAAACCCAAAACCACTTCCATCTAGAAGGAGAAAGACATTAGATGCATGGAAACACTACCACCTTCAAGAGGAAATTACAACTTTGGGAAAACAGTTATTAACACACTTCTGACAAAGGTAAAGAAAGGAAAAAGATGCTCTCACGGAATGCAAGCTAGTCAAAACATGACTAGAGGAATCTGAGTGCTGCCACATAGCAACTGCCGAAAGAAATCAGGACCAAAGAATTTCAATCAACCTGCAAAGCCATCTCAAAACTGACTCCTTGTAGGGATGGCCGATATCTCGTTACACCAAAATGGCCAATGAAAAATAAGCAAAACTAAACAGCCTATTTACACAGTGAAACATAATGGTACCTTTGAACAGCACTACTACAAGGTCAACGTGGGGACCCGACAAGAAACCATCCGAGACAGTTTTGATAAGAGTTGGCTGGAGAAGTGATTGATCCCAGCCTCATTAGTAAAAGGATGACTGTCCCAGTAAATGAATAGCACCAGGTGTGAGTCTTGGCCCAGAAACTAGCCAGATTGACTCCTAAAGCAGCTGCAAAGATAATAGCTAAAGTTATTTTGTAGTAAATAGTTGTTTCTTTGAAGCTACTCACAATATTAAGAAGTAGGTTCTAGTTAAAGATCCTTCAGATAATTATAGAAGTAGTTTTCAACATAAAGGATAGATACTCATAACCAATGCATAATACAAGCATCAGAGAAAAAAATTAAAATATAGGTGTGAAAGTTATTTAGTCTCAAGAAACACCCTCAACAAAACAGATTGTTTACAGTCCATTAATTACAAAGTACAAATAGTAGAAATAGCTGTATAACTTTACACTTTATAATTAATTTTGTAACAGAAATCAATATGAGAAATCTTATAGCAAGTAGTTAAGACTGTCTTTTATATTATTACATATATAATTAGGACAGTGAATAATAGAATTTTAAGCTGTTCTTAGAGATAAACAAGCCTCAGATAGATCTGTAGGAGTATAGCCAGTAATTTTGGAGTGCAAATGATTAGGATGCATAGGAAGAATCCAAGGCCTAGTGTCTAGTAAACACTATAAGATTATGGGAACCTGGAGCTGTCCATAGGAATGCCCATCATTGATTAGGTGCCTCTTAGGATTGGGTAAACAGAGTAAGAGGGAAGGACATAGTAACTACGTTGTATATGATTATTGTAACACAAAATGTATAAAAATGCTGTATTTTACTGTCAAAATCAGAGTCTGTCATTGAACTCTCTTCTGATCTAAGCCAAAGATTAAGGCAAATAATTGTGATTGCACACTGAGGTCAGATTGGGCAAGATCTTTTAGCCCTCTCCTGCATTAACCAATTTCTGTTTGAAATAAAGTCTACCATTTGCCTGAATCCTGCCTGCCGCCTGAGTCCTTGTTTCCAGTCAGGGATTGGGGTACTCTCTGATATTCCTCAACTACTAACATCAACACCACCAATACCAACATCAACATGAACATACACTGTAATGGCCACAACATCGCCCATCTACCTTTTATATTTGGACAGACTTCTTATTTGTAATCTGTGTGTATATGTGTATCATTATGATTTCTTCTTGTGCACAGTAATTAATAAACATACTTGTTAACTCAAGAAAGCCTGGTTCATTTAAATATAATTTCATTTGGTCTAGGAGAAAGAAAACTATAAGAGAGGGACATCCTTTGTAAACAACATGGCTGTGACCAACTGAGCGGTTGGGAGAAGAAAGAAGGGGAGGCAGTTCATCCCTCTTCAACCAGGCACATGACAATTTGGAGTATCCGTCCATTTCGGGAATTTTACCTGGATCTAGGCATAACAAACTGGAATCTCGAGTGCACAAATTGAAACCACAGATGAAATGAAAATATTATACTAGGTAAATTGTCACTATAAAAATCTGCAAAAGGCTTTCTTGAGTTTACACTGTTGCAGTAGAGAGATGTTTGTATCTGATGCCAACATGTTCTGAGGAGAATTAGGGGAGTTCCTTTTGAGGATTTAAAAGTTCTGTCCCTTAAACAGTTCATAGATTTTGTAACTATCTGGAATCATAATTTTTCCCGAAAATCAGAAAAACAGAAATTGCAAAAGAGATGACGAATGGCTTACAAGTAGAAATTTAGGGAAATAACATGTAGCAATTTTGCAAAGAAATGGTTTGGTTATAAAGAAGCCAAGTTAGTGAAGAGGTTTGCAGTCACCAGAACTTGGAGAAAGATGCCTCCCCCACCAATTACACGCCTCCTACATATAATCAGGTTTGTGAATACATCTTTCCTGAATGTATCAAACAAAATTGCACCCTTGGATATTTTTCTACCAGACTGGGGTCTTCAAGAGTATTCACAGCATGACAATAAATATAGAAGTTGCTCTCAAATGATGAAACCTGGCCAGCCTGATTGGTTCTGAGAGTTTCATTGCAATAATTAAAAAACCCCTGGATGAATCCATTAATTCGTGAAATTGTTAATATCTTTGTCAGTCCCCTTTCCCTAGGGAATGTTTTAACTCCCCCCTCCTCTCCACATCTCGATTTGTAATTATATCTGTTATATTAACTGTATCCTGTCCAGGAAACACAGATGGAAAATATTTGTTCAATTCACCCGCTATTTCCTTATTTTCTAATCTCACTGTCTAAAGTTCCCTTCAGTTAACTCTTTTCCGATTTAAATATCTTCAAGATCTCTTATTATCTGTTCTTAATTTTCTGGCCTGCTTTCTCCCATATTGTAATTCCACCTAATTTTTAAAAGTCATTCTTCACTGTTTTGCATATGCCATCCAAACTTCCAAATTAGTACAAATTTCCACAGAACTATATAATCTTTCTTTTCAATTTGATTTTTTAAAAAATCCTTAGTTATCTGTGGATACAACCTTCCAATAGACATTTTCTTTCCACTGCTGAGTGTCATGAAATATGTCTTGCAATGTCTATTACTGTGTCTCCATTAGCTTATCCTTTAAGTTAATATCCCAGTTCACTTTAGCCAGGTCTGTCTTCAAACTCTGATAACTGCCCTGAATCAAATGTAAAGTTTAAACTGTAATAACAATTTACCTGAATTGAAATGTATGTTGCATTCAGGACGATTCTTGTATAGGATGATGAACGATTAACTGACTTTAAGTTGTCATCCCTAATTTCTAAGGTACCAAGGATGGTAAGATTATAGAGTGGAGGAATTGGGCTATCCACCACTATCCATATTCCTGCAGGAATAATTTATTAAAACATGAATAATTAGTATTTAATTTGCCAACTTTTTGCTTGTTGTCAAAACTCAGTCTACTTTCCTGCTGCCTTTACCCTGACCCAAATGCAAGTGAGGACATCATGAGCTCACATACTGTAGGAGATCATGCCAGTAATTGGTACAACAAGAAAACACTCGTCACTAAACTGCAGCATTTTGGAATGGCACTGTCACACTCTGGTGAGAAGTGGAGATAGTTGTTCTGACTGAATGGGGAGAATGTTTGCCAGGAATGATCAGTGTTGGTTTGTTCTGAACTCACTGGAATATATCACCGTTTACATCTTCATTTATATGGCATGGGCCAATGGATACACATGCATACAAATACACAGACAACCAGAGATTCAGTCCACACCAGAGACATTAGCATATTATGCAGAACAATACTCCCAATCCTTCATTGACAGGTGCTTCACTGTCAGAGTGGGTGTTTTTGGACAAGATATGAAATGAAAGGCTTGTTTACTCCCTTAGGTCTTCATAATATATTCAATTTGAAGAGCAGCAGAGTTGTCCCTGGTATCTTGGTCAATAGCTATGCTTTAAACAAAATAATAAAATGGAATTTCCTGGCTATTATCATGTTGCTGTTTGTGAGAGCTTAGGATATGCAACGTGAGTGGTTGCACTTTATTGACTGAGGTCAGGAAAGGCATTATAGAAATTCAGACCTTTTTATTGATCATTAGGAGAGTCTTGATAGCAGTGCCATTTCATTTGATGAGATTTGTAAATAATTTGCAAAAATTATTCAAATGGAATATCTTTCCTGACACAGAATGTACATTTGGCTACAACAATTCTCTGACAACTGTCCCAAAGTGTTTCATGTGCAGCTCTTTTGTTTATTTGTCTTCTCATCTGACCAGCAATAAACTTTCAATGGCATATCTTAATATAACTCGAAATCATTGCAGCTTCAGATTTATACTTCCTCGTGTAGTCTAGGATGAGGGAAATTGATTTCGGGAGTGTATTCTGGGATTAATAACATTGTTCTAGGGAATGAACATTGGATTTAGGGAAATTACTTTAAGCACTGTAATTTAGGAGGAGGAAAATTGGATTGGGAGTGTTCTCTGGAATTAAGGTCATTGCTTTGTTGTATGCGGAGAAAGCAGGTCGAGTGTTCCTGCATTTACTGGAGCTTAGAAGATTGAGAGGGGATCTAACTAAAATACATAAAATTCTGTCAGGGCAGAACAGATTGGATGCAGGGGTGATGTCTCTCTGGGCTGGATGGTCCAGAACAAAGGATTATGGTATTAGGATGTGTGGTAGGCCATTTCAGACTGAGATAGGAGAAATTTCTTCACTGAGTGTGGTGAACAGATGGAATTCCCAACCACAGAAGACTATGCAGCAAAGTCATCAAGTGTATTTATAAAAGAAATGGATAAATGTCTAGAAGCTAAAGTTATGGGAGTTTTGGACAAAACTTGGCGTATGGCATGATCATGTTAGTAGGCTTGATGGATTGAACAGCCTATTTATGCTCTTAGTTTCTACATTTCTGAACTTTTATGGTTTAAAGGGTGTACTCTGGGACTGGGGACATTAGTTTAGACCTTAAAGCATAACAGAAGAAGTGGGACATTGAATCTGCCTACCATTCACTGAGATCATGACTGCAATGATATTACGCAACTCCACTTTCCTGCTTTTTCCCCATAAATGTTGATTCCCTTCTTGACTAAACATCTTGGAGGCTTGGAAGGGTGAAGGGCCTGTTCCTGTGCTGTAATTTTCTTTATCTGTCTATTTTAGCCTTGAATATATTTAATGACCTAGGCTCTACGAACTCCACTTGTAAAGAATTCCACAGATTCACTATCTTTAAGAGAAGAGATTCCTCCCCCTCTCAGTCTTAAACGAGTGATCCCTTTCTCTGACATTATATCCTCTGGTCTTATAGACTCCCACAGGGGAAACCATCTTTCCATATCACCCTGTTTAGCCATCCCTAAGATTCTCATATATTTCAATAAGGTCTCCTCACATTCTTCTGAATTCTATTGAGTACAGGACCATCCAATTTAACGTCTCCTCATAAGAAAATCCCTACGCACCCAGGATCAACTAGTGAACTTTCTCAGATTGCCTCCAATGCTAGTATGTTTATCCTGAGATAAGAGGACGAAAACTGTTCACCGTATTCCAGCTTGTGGTCTGACTGGTGCCTTGTAGTTTTAGTGAAACCTCCCTATCTATAAAATCTGTTTCTTTAAAAATAAAAAAAAATTCCATTTACGTTCCCTATTACACAGTGAATTTGTATGCTTGCATTTTGTGATTTATGGGTTAGGGATTGTACCCTGTGATTAGGGAACTGATTGGTTTTGACTGTACCTTGTTCGATCACCACACTGCTACCTTCAGTGGGAACGGTGTTATTGGATTCTGGCCTTGATTCCCAGAATGATGAGTTTGACCAAATTCTGGAAAGAAAACGTTTTTGAGAATGACAAACGTTCCTGTCTTTAATTGTTGATCAAATGTAAAATAATTGAAATTAGGTGCATAAAGTATTTAAAGTTTCGAAGTCAAGGAAGCTATGATTTGGAACCTGTTATTTGAAAGGGTGGGGAAAGCAAATTCAGTAGTAGTTTCTAACTGAGAATTTGATAAATATTAAAAAAGGGGAACTGTTTGCAGGAAGAACCAAAGGAGTGGGATTAATTAGATAGCTCTTGAAAAATGCCAGTACAATGGTTACATGTGCGCTAAGATTCTGTGAATCAATTGCAACAATCAGTTGAAAGATTTGTTTGAATATTAATCATCTCCCCTCTATCCTCACTAGTTTTACCCCAGGTAATGTCTTACACATAATTAGAGGCATTGATCTCTGAGTCTCTGGAAGGTGGGTCACAGTTCTTGTGAAAGCAGCGGAATACTTGAAACCGAGCATCGATGTCAACCATTGTTGGGTCGAGGTTTGAGTGAAAGCTGGGTCGCTCTGAAACTCCCCTTCCTGAAACTGAAATGTTATTGAATGATATCAGGAGCTGGTAATATTTTCACAACATGCCACTCTGCAGCAATATAAAGGGAACAACAGACAGACTAAGACAAAACAAATGGCATTTCTTGTGACTTTCAAAATAGAAAGTTTTGAAACATTATTCTGGAATTGTGATCTCTCCTTTGAGTATTTTAAGTGGATTTGAATGTGGACAGCTGTACAAGTACTGAACATCCCCAGGTACTGTGTGGGTACCATGTGTTTACACAACACAAATGTAAATCCAGAATAAGGAACAAAGCGTAATGTTCCTTTTGGAAAATATACCCATTATCAGAAAATGGGAACATTATTTAAAACAATTTAGCTTTTGCAAGCAAATTGTCTCTTTTAAATAGATGAGGAAAAGTCATTTCCAAGACACTGACCCAGATATTCTGATGGTGGACAGAAACTCTAGTTTACAGTGAGCTGTGTTCTCTGATTTAGACATCCAGAAGCATAGCCAGACACTGTGAAAAGGTCAGTATGTAAGGAAAATGTGGACTTAGGATGCCAGTTGGTTAGGATGCTATGTGGATTGGGTATAGGGATGCCAGCCAAATAATATGCCAGGTAAATAAATGAGTAGGTCAAGGGTAACGGGGTACTATTGGGATGCGGGGTTCAAGCTGCAATAAAGGGGTCAGGGAGAATCTTAGTGGTGGCTGGGTCTTGGGTCTGGATGAGTGGAGCAAAGGCCAATGGGCAAGGTCTTGGGTCTGGCAAGTTAGTGGTCTTGGGGCTAGGAGGCTTTGCACAAATGGGGGAAACAATAGATCCAGAGTTGGAAGGGTGGGGTTAGGCGGCTGGGGGTTGGGTAGAGGGAAGGGGGCATTGGGTTCATTGGGAGTTAAGTGAGGCTATTGTTCTGTTAAGGGTGTAATTGCAATGCGTCCACAGAATGCAAGGGGTTGAGGGAAGTGCAGTTCTAGGGTTAATGGTGAGTAAGGGAGGCTTTAGTTTTCTTAACTTTTCCAAAGCTAAACAGAATCAGAGCCTTGTAAATTCTTCAGTGTTAACAGACTCTTTCAGAGAGTTCCAAATGCAGGGAGTCGCTATATTTCACAGCTGGTTCTGATGGAGTCAGCTGCATTTGGAATTCTGCATGGTCCGAGCATGCAACTCCAATCTATGCAGCTTCAAAAACTCTGACCATTGGAATAGCTGGGCTAATATTCCTGGCATGGCCTGAAATCCTCCTAATGTAGTCTATTTACCCCTGGGAGTTTCATGTTCCCCTAACTTCAGGTTCCAAAGTCACCGCAAACTCACCAAAATCCCCTCCCCCATCACGAAAATATCAGTTCCCCCACACCCACGGCAAGATTCTTGACAGCCAGTGAGTTTGCTTGTAAAGTGCTGTCAATGTTTATAACCTTACTCAGATAATACAGGGTCAAATTCTCCTGGTCGAAGTACCAATCGCCATTCTGGTTGCTGGCCCAACTGAGAGGTTGGAGTGAATTATTCCGAACTGGATTCATGATCTTGAAATAGTCTGGTTGATGGATGAATTTATGGGATATTACAATTGAATCATTGTCCTAAAAATGAAACAGAATATTACCAATTACCTCAAACTGTAAAATGAAAGTTCTTTCCAAAGCTTTCAAACTAGAGAACTGCTCACTCCCCGTTCCTCTGTGTCTCTCTCTTCTCCCTTGCAGCACCACTATGTTTCTCTCCTCTCTTCCATATTCTTCCCCCTTGCCTTGCTTCTCTTCATCTTGTCCTTCTCTCTCCTCTTCACCTTACCTTGCATACATCGCATTCTTTCCCTCACCTCTTGTCTCCTTTCTCCTATGTTCATGTCTCTTCTATTCCCCCAACTCTCCTTTCCTTTTCTCCTGTTCCTCTCCTCCTGTTGATCCTCCTTCCTTCATTCTCCTTCCTGTCTTCCTTCTTCTCCTCTCCTATGGATCAGGGACTTTCAAAACTCTTGGTTGGAACCTGAACATTTCCACATTACTTATTCAACCATTCTCCATCACTCTTCTGTTCAACTACGGACTTATATTAAGAGCCCAGCTCTTCATTTATACATTTAAATGTGACACTTATTAAATGGGTCCCAGATTCATGAAAAATGCTTGTTTTAAAAACATGCAATGAAGAACTTAGGATAAACCAAAAGAATAATTTCATGGCACCAAGTTGGAACCCTTATTGGCTTCTCTCCACCAACAAAAAAATGGCAAAAGCCTACAGGGGTGATAAAGGTAATTGAACCTGCAACAACAAGCCCAGATATTGACTGGGAAAGCTATAGCTAGAGTACGTTAGATGGGTCAGTGTTTGTCCAATGTGTGCAGGAGGGTTTCCTGACACAATATGTAGACAGGCCAACAAGAGGTGAGGCCATACTGGATTTGGTCTGGGTAACGAACCAGGCCAGGTGTTAGAATTGGAGGTAGGTGAGCACTTTGGGGACAGTGACCACAATTTGGTGACTTTTACTCTGGTGATGGAGAGGGATAAGTGTGCACTACAGGGCAAGATTTATAGCTGGGGGCAAGGAAATTATGATGCGGTGAGGCATGACTTAGGATGCGTGGCTTGGAAAAGTAGGCTTCAAGGGAAGGGTGCAATCGATATGTGGAGCTTGTTCAAGGACCAACTACAGAGTGTCCTTGATAAGTATTTACCTGTCAGGTAGGGCGGAAAGGGTCATGTGAGGGAGCCGTGGTTTAATAAGGAATTGGAAACCCTTGTTAAAGGGAAGAGGGCGGCCTATGTAAAGATGAGGCGTGCACGTTCAATTGGGGCGATTGAGAGTTATAAGGTAGCCAGGAAGGATCTAAAGAGAGAGCTAAGAGCAGCAAGGAGGGGACATGAAAAGTCCTTGGTTGATAGAATTAGGGAAAACCCAAAGGCTTTCTATAGGTATGTCAAGAATAAAAGGATGACTAGGGTAGGAATAGGTCCCGTCAAGGATAGTAGTGGGAAGTTGCGTGTGGAGACTGAAGAAATTGGGGAGACACTGAATTAATACTTTTCGTCAGTATTCACTCAGGAACAGGACATTGTTGCCGATGTGAATATTGAGTCACAATTAATTAGAATGGATGGCTTTGAGATATGTAGGGAAGAGGTGTTGGAAATTCTGGAAAGGGTGAATGTAGATAAGTCCCCTGGGCCTGATGGCATTTATCCTAGGATTCTCTGGGAAGCAAGGGAGGAGATTGCAGAGCCATTGGCCTTGATTTTTATGTCCTCGTTGTCTACAGGAATAGTGCCAGAAGACTGGAGGATATCAAATGTGGTTCCCTTGTTCAAGAAGGGGAGTAGAGATAACCCTAGTAACTATAGGCCGGTGAGTCTTACCTCTGTTGTGGGCAAAGTCTTAGAGAGAATTGTAAGGGATAGGATTTATGAACATCTGCATAGGAATAATGTGATCAAGGATAGTCAGCATGGTTTTGTGAAGGGCCGGTCTTGCCTCTCAAACCTTATTGAATTATTTGAGAAGGTGACTAAGGAGGTGGATGAGGGTAAAGTAGTAGATGTGGTGTGTATGGATTTTAGCAAGGCGTTTGATAAGGTTCCCCATGGTAGGCTACTACAAAAATACGGAGGTATGGCATTGAGGGTGAGTTGGAGGTTTGGATTAGGAATTGGCTGGCTGGAAGAAGACAGAGGGTAGTAGTTGATGGTAAAGGTTCATCTTGGAGTGTAGTTACCAGCGGTGTTCTGCAAGGATCTGTTTTGGGACCATTGCTGTTTGTCATTTTTATAAATGACCTGGAGGAGGGGCTAGAAGGTTGGGTGAGCAAGTTTGCGGATGATACGAAAGTCGGTGGAGTTGTTGACAGTGAGGAAGGATGTGGCAGGTTACAGCGGGATATAGATAAGCTGCAGAGCTGGGCAGAAAGGTGGCAAATGGAGTTCAATGTAGCTAAGCGTGAAGTGATTCACTTTGGTAAGAGTAACAAGAAGATGGAGTACTGGGCTAATGGTCGGATACTTGGTAGTGTGGATGAGCAGAGGGATCTTGGTGTCCATGTACACAGATCTCTGAAAGTTGCCACCCAGGTAAATAGTGCTGTGAAGAAGGCATATGGTGTACTGGCTTTTATTGGTAGAGGAATTGAGTTCCGGAGTCCTGAGGTCATGTTGCAGTTGTAAAAGGCTCTGGTGCAGCCGCATCTGGAGTATTGTGTGCAGTTTTGGTTGCCATACTATAGGAAGGATGTGGAGGCACTGGAACGGGTGCAGAGGAGGTTTACCAGGATGTTGCCTGGTATGATAGGAAGATCGTATGAGGAAAGGCTGAGGCACTTGGGACTGTTCATTGGAGAAAAGAAGGTTTAGGGTGACTTGATAGAGGTGTACAAGATGATTAGGGGTTTAGATAGGGTTGACCATGAGAACCTTTTTCCACGTATGGAGTCAGCTATTACGAGGGGGCATAGCTTTAAATTAAGGGGTGGTAGGTATAGGACAGATGTTAGGGGTAGATTCTTTACTCAGCGAGTCGTGAGTTCATGGAATGCCCTGTCAGTAGCAGTGGTGGACTCTCCCTCTTTATGGGCATTTAAACGGGCATTGGATAGGCATATGGAGGATAGTGGGCTAGTGTAGGTTAGGTGTGCTTGGATCGGCGCAACATTGAGGGCCGAAGGGCCTGTACTGCATTGTATTTTTCTATGTTCTATGTTTTCTATCAATGTTTGCTGGGTCAGTGAGGGGGCTCCTCATTATCGGTGGACAAGGAGGCACACCTATGGTACTGCTTGCCCTTGCTGGTTGTTCACCCAGGATCCCCAATCGCTGACTTCAGTCATCATAGTTAAAAGAATTTGTTTCATTGGGGTTGCTGGAATGTGCTGGGTGGTAATATTTGCTCATTGGGCATTGGCAATATTCCCACTTTGTGGGCCACATGGTTCTGCATTAATAAACCAGTATTTAACAGAGACCAAAGACTCCTTGGTTCTGACCATGGCAACAGAACCCAAGTCTCTGGAGCAGTAAACTCTCTATTTACAGATCCATAGGCAAGAGTGCTAAAAACGGAGTTTCAGCTCACATCTAGCATTGAAGCAGCAATATTAGGGCAGGCTACCAAACACTTGATCAAAATGTCAAATTTCAAGGAAGATCTTAAATTTCAAGGAAGATCTTCAAGGAGGAGAGACTGGTGGAGAGGTTCATGGCGGGAATTTCAGATCATTAAGTACAGTAAGTTAAAGGCCACCGGTGATGGTGCGGTGGAACTGGAATATGTACAAGATTCAAAACTAGAGCATTGTGGGTGTTGAACAGTTGTGAAGATGGAGGAGACTTCTAAAAAAGGGAGAGTAGGAGGCCATGGATTGATCTGAAAGTAAGTAATGCAACAACATTTAACCCATTGTTGCGCTCTCCTTTAAATAAGATTCATAAATACCTTGAAGTGATGGAATGTGGCCTTGTAAGAGATATTGGTGATATAGTTGATATCCTTGAAGTGCAAGTTTAAGATCTCATTGTTTGGAATAAGAGCCACCCAACCACAGAGTCTTATGTTACTCTTGGACCTATATTGGATGACACTGTTTCCTACATCAACACATCAGAGAACAGAAACAGAAGTCAGCAACCTCATTCATTTGAATTAACCATATAATAGAGTTCCACATTTGATCAGTCCAGAATGAATAGGTTATTCCATTCTAATTTTCTAATCAGTATATATGACATAGTTTGAATACACACATATTAATAAAGATCTCAAAATCTTCGTGTTTACAAATCTTACTTTGTATGATCAAGACTTGCTAACAGTTGAGAGGGTGCTTGCCTATGGAAGTTTTATAATAGGGATTTTCAACATAATCAGTTGTTTGCTAAAATATGTTTTGAAACGCTAGAATAAAAGCTGAAAGTACTGAACAAATGTAACAGGTCCAGCAGAATGTGTGGAAAGTGAAAAAAGAATTAACATTGTGAGTCTGACAAGACTTCTTCCAAAGCAGCTCCCTGGATGCTTCCTGTCTTGTTCCAGCACTTTCTGCTTTTAATTCAGATCTCTCAACTCCTCATGACTTTGACTTTTAAAAATCTACAGCTTTTACTTTAAGGGAAAAGTAGTAACTGAAACATATGTCTTTGATAAAACTGTAAACAAATAATACATTTAGTAAGAAACACATTAGCCAATATCATTATTATATATACCCAAATATGTTTCTTTGGTTTTTTTTTAATAGCTTCTTTAAACACAATGAATTTGGAGTTGATCATTCAGCCCTTCAAACCTGCTTGGCCATTTGATAATATCATGGCTGATCTCATCATGACCTCAACTCCACTTTCCTCTCTATACCAATAATCTTCAACTCCTTTGGTAATAAAAAATGCTTCTAAGTCAACCTTAAATATATGCAATAATGCAGACTTCGCTGCTCACTGGGGAAGAATATTATAAAGACATTCTACCCTCTGAATAGAATGTCTGAGTCTACCCGCTGAAAGAAAGATTCGTCCTATTAAATGGATACCCTGATTTTTAAACTGAGACCTCTTATTGTCAGCTCCCACAAAAGGAAAAATGCTCTCAGCTTCATATGTGTCCAGTCCCTTCAAGACATTATATGATTCAATCATATTATCTCTCCATGTTTAAACTCAAATCAGTTTAGGTCCTACTTACTCAACCTTTTCTCATAATAAAAACCCTTTAAACCTGGAACTCAGTAAAACTGGAGGGGATGAGAGGGGAGAGACCTGCTGAACACCTAAAGTAGCATAAACGGCAGTGAGACCCTTGCTGTCTGTTAACTGGGTTCACAAAATATTAGGTTGATGTTGCAGGAGTGGAGCAGAAATTGGTGAGTATTTAGCTCATTCTCCATTTAAACACCTGTAATTTATTAGTAATTGTACATTGTTTCAGTTTTAGTAAAGGTGTGCATGGTTTATTGGAAGCAGTGAAGGGCATTAATTCTTTGTTAAATTTAATTCTTACTAATAAAAGTTATCACTGGATAAAAGCAAATTATTGCGGATGCTGGCATCTGAAACTAAAAGAGAAAATGCTGTAAAATCTCAGCAGGTTCAGCAGCATTTGTAAGGAGAGAACAGAGCTGATGTTTCGAGTCTAACTTTGACAAAGGGTCAGTTAGACTCGAAATGTCAGCTCTTTTCTCTCCTTACAGATGCTGCCAGACCTGCTGAGATTTTCTAGCATTTTCTCTTTCGGAATAAAATTTATCAACTGTTCTAAGGTTTATTAAAACTAATTATTAATATTAATTATTAGTTCAGGCCAAACAAAATGAAGTCAATGTAAGTAAACCAACATCAAACAAAGGTAATGCGAGTAAAGTGAAATTAGGGCATTGCAAGGTAGTTTGGTCACATGGATACATGCCCTGTAGTAATGGGAAGTTGTGAATGCTGCTGGTAAACTAGCCAATCTCTCTCTCTCTCACACACACACACACACACACACACACACACACACACACACACACACACACACACACGAAGTGTCAACTACTTGCAACAACTTGAGCTCTTGGTTTCAGAGAGCAAGCAATGATTGGAGACACCGTGACATACCCACAGGGCTGAGAGTTATGTGGATAGCACACTCAGGAAGATGTTCAAACTGCAGGCTTGGAGCAGAGGCAGAAGGGTAGGCCAACACAACCAGGCATATAGTGCAGAAATTCCCCATATTCCTGCTTGTTAATCATTTTCCTGCTTTGGACACTGGTGGGGGCACTGTTTTCTTGGAGGAGTGAAGCCACAGCTACATAAGCATCAAGGGTGGCTCAGCTATACACGAGAGGATGAAGAATATGGTAAGCATGGCAGAGATAGGGGACTTATTAGTTAGCAAGTATTTCTGAGGCAACAGACGAGAGTCCAGCATGGTACGCTGTCTCCTTGGTACCAAGTTGAAGGACGTTATGGAATGGCCGCAAATCATTCTTGTGGGGAAGGGTGAGCCAAAGGATGTCCTTAATGGTTGTCCATGTCATGACTTAGATATGAAAGGTAGTGTTCTAAAGAAGGATGACTGAACTTGAAATGTTAACTTTGAATTCTCTCCACAGATGCTGCCAGACCTGCTGAGATTTTCCAGCAATTTCTGTTTTTGTTTCACATTTTTAGCATCCACAATTCTTTCATTTTTTTTGTTTAGATATGAAAGGAGTTGGGCTCCTGAAAGCAGATTTCAGCAATTTGGGAAACAGCTTCAAAAGCAAAACCTCTACAGTTGTAGACCCACATTTATCTTCAGTCCTACACGCTAGAGAGCACAGAAGAATTGTTTGATTAAACACGTTCCCGGAGAACTGGTGTAGGAGAGAGGGCGACTGGTGTGATTTGAGGGACCTTACAAAAAGGATAGCGGTTACCTTAGCAAGCCTGGGATTAATATCTTAGCAGGGAGATTTATTAATGCAGGTGAGATATTTGAAACTCAATTGCCAGGAAGATTGGACCTGAAAAGGGAGATTGGGGAAGGTGTACTTATAAAAAGAAATGGAAAAGTAAGAAGCAAAAATAGAAAGCACAAAAAAACCTTGGCAAGCACCAAATAGGATCAGAGTAGAGAATGATGTTAAGAAAAAGGCACTCTATCTGAGTGCATGTAGCATTTGGAAAACAGCTGATGATTTGAATGCACAAACTGAGTTAAGTTGTCATGATGGAGACATGGCTACTGGGTGACAAAACTGGGAATTGAATGTCGACATTTAATAAGGATAGGCAAAAAAAAACCCCTCTTGCTCTCAGTTGTTATATAACTAAAGAGCTGTATCTAATACTCTAATTTTCCTGTTACTTTGTCTAAATCATTCTTTGCCAATTTATAGTCTTGGTTTAATTCTTTTGACTTACCACTAATTTGTGCAGTACTCAAAGTTTTTAATTTCAATTTCTTTAACTACCTTAGTTAGCTAGAGGTACTATGTCCTTCTCATAGAATCTTATTTTTTCTCAATGATGTTTATTTTTGGTGAGAGTCATGGGCTAACATTTTAAATGTCTATATCTCCATTGTCCTACTTTATAAGCTATTTTCCCAGTTCATTCAAGCCAACTCTGCTCTCATCCCTTGTAATGCCTTTTATTTACATTTAAGGCACTTGTCTTAGACTTGTATTTCACTCCCTCAAATGAAATTCTGTTATGTTACCATCATGTTGTCTACAGACTCAATTGTTATGGGGTCATCAACTAACCCTGACTTATTGCACATGACATGTGCCTCTGAGCAGAGGCAGGAATGCAGAGACTCGAACAAACAGCTCTGCCAACCATCCAACCCAAACTTTGTGTCCGCTACCTGATGACACTTGTCATCACTAAATTAAACAAATTAGGGAAACCTTCAAGACAGTCAATAAGACCCTTACTGGCATAAAGTTCACTAAAGAGAAGGAAAACAACAACAAACTGCCATTCCTAGATGTCCCAGTAGAGCGAACAGCCAATGGGGATCTTCAAACTGGTGTCTACAGGAAAACAACACATACAGACCAAATACTGAACTACAGAAGCAATCATCCCAACACATCACAAACAAAGTTGCATTAGAACATTATTTCAACGAGCCACCACATACTGCAGCACAGAGGAACTATGCGAAGCAGAGAAAAATCACATATACAATGTATTCAAAAAGAACAGGTACCCAATGAACACAGTTCACCGATTTCCCAGTAACAAACCCCAACAAGCAGACAAAACACGTCCAGAAACCTTAGCCATTCTCCCCTATGTCAAAGACATCTCAGAAATGAGTGCCAGAATACTCAGACCTCTTGGCATGATGGTAGTCAACAAAACTACCAACACACTAAAGCAGCAGCAAATGAACTTGAAAGACCCTGTACAGACAACAAGCAAACTAATGTCATTTACAAAGTACCTTGCAAGAACTGTGACAAGCACTATTTTGGACAAACGGGCAGAAAACTAGCCACCAGGATACATGAACATCAACTAGCCACAAAAAGACCTGACCCATTCACTAGTATCCTTATGTACAGATGAGGAAGGACACCACTTTGACTGGGGCAACACATCTATCTTAGGACAAGCCAAACAGAGACATGCATGAGAATGTGGGTGGCACGGTGGCACAATGGTTAGCACTACTGCCTCATAGCGCAAGTGACCTGGGTTCAATTCCCGCCTCAGGCAACTGACTGTGTGGAGTTTGCACATTCTCCCCGTGTCTGTGTGGGTTCCCTCCCACAGTCCAAAAATGTGCAGGTTAGGTGAATTGGCCATGCTAAATTGCCCATTGTGTTAGGTGAAAGGATAAATGTAGGGGAATGGGTCTGGGTGGGTTGCACTTCGGCAGGTCAGTATGGACTTGTTGGGCCGAAGGGCTTGTTTCCACACTAAGTAATCTAATCTAATTCCTAGAAGCATGGCATTCTAACCAGAACTCTATCAACAAACATGGATTCCATTTACCACCACCTGAGAAAAAGAACAGGAAATGAATACACCACAGGAATTGACATCATCAACCCAAGGACATATAAATAGAAACTGGGCCATGCCACCAGTGCTTCATCCAGAAGCTCACTGATGATGTTATCTAGTATAGTGACGATGCGTCTGAAAACAAACTTTCCAGCTCAGCATGCAAGCGTACACCCAGAGTCTCAACCTGAGCTACAAATCTTCTCAAAACTTGCTAATATGACATGTCTAAAATAGCCTTCTCCCTGGTTGGAACTAGAATGTACTACTTCATAAAACAGTTATAAATCCATAAAATGATCTCATTTGTCAATCTGATTCATCCATTCTAAGATTAGACTCACCCAATTATTGCAATACCTTTCTTTGAGGTAATAAAGCTTTCCCAAAAGTGACTCTTTATCTTTGCTTATTCTTTACCCAAACTGACTTAACTTTATCTCTTACTATTGTACCAATGCCATCATTAACTCACAAACCATCTTGTCCACCATTGTTCCTAACTTCCTGTCCTTCTAAATGTCAAAGAGCCTTAAATATTGTCAGGATGATATAAATTCTATCAGCTGATTTAATATTTAGCATATTTGTGGATGGAAATATTATTTAAAAGGGATGAAAATATTGTTTTAAAATGGCTGACTTGACCACCTGATCTATACAAGTTGGCCAGATTTTAGAAGCCAATATGCATTACATTAAACACAACATGAATTTAAATTAACACTTTCTCCAAAGGCAATGAAATCAGATAGACAAGCCCCATGAAGGTGCAAAAAGGCCTGCATCTATTTAATTTATAGTAAAATTAGAGTTTCCACAAGTTAGCAAAGACACCACACGGACACAATAATTTCAGCAGATTTCAATTAAATGACCAACTGGTTTTTCAAAGAGCTCTGCAGCTGACCAGTAGGAAGTGGAATTATAAAACACAACTTGATTACAGAGTGAGAAGAGTTCTCTTCAGAAGGTTGTGACTCTTTAAGCACTGACTGGGAAGAAGAATCAGGGAACTGAAAACTTAAAAAATTGCTCTAATACTCATTACCGCTGACCATCTCCAGGAAACCAACTAACCAATCTTGGTCTGGTTTGAAATCTAATGACTCAAGGACACCCAAAGGACTGTTATTGACTCTTAATTGCTTGCAGTAAAAAATTGTTAACTACATTTTAATTGGAGAAAGGTATAGCCTTGTGGTAAAATGAACATAAATCTATATTGAAAAGATTTTTAAACAAAACCAAGGAGATTGACAGGAGGAGAACCTGTTCACTCTTCTAATCTGGTTGTAACAAAATTCAGATTAGTCTGAGTGGCTATCAGATCATGAATATATATTTCTTCTGCTTGTTACGAATGTTGTGAGCATTTTGATACAGTACCTTTAATTCTGACTTTTTACAAAGATTGAAACTCCAGCCTTATCCTCTGGAACATTATTAAATTTATTCAATCTGTCCTGTCACATCAGATTCTGGTTATCATTTACTGTGTTGGAATCCTGCTCTACGCCCTTGTCCTCTCTCTTTAGCACATATACTCTCAAGTGATCTTTACCTGACTGTTTAGTTAAATCTTCTCTATCACTCTGCTTTTAGGACTGATCCATACCACAGTTCAAAGAAAGACTGTCCTAATGGTACTATTCCCAGTTTTCCTGATATTGTGCCAGCACTCCACTACCTCTCTAGTCTCATCTTCATCATCTGGACACCTGAATCCTGACAACCAGATCCTCCCACTCCCACTGCAAATTTCTCTCAAGCTCTGAACAAATGTCCAGAATCCTGGCACTGGAACTGACCCTTTTGGACTCTTAGTCTCTGTTACAGAGAACTGTGTTTTTGACTATACTGTCCCTAATTATCACCACATTGCTATTTACTTGTCCCAGTTGAACAACTCCTCATACCAAAGTGTTATCAGTACCTCACCACGTGCAATTGTCCAACAGGAACCAGCTTCATGGTTAAAAGTGAGGCCTGTAGCCCTTGCTCTAAACTATGCAGTTGCAGGAACCTGAATCCTGTTGGACAACTGCAAAAGTTGAGTATCTCCATTTTGACTTCTTAATTTCCATCCCTGCTTCATGCAATCACACCTCTCTTGCCCCTGATCAGGGAACAGATCAGACAATCCCTTTCAAGTCAATCAGAACTAATCCCTCTCTGATGTTCTGCGGTGTCTGTATCTTAGCTTCCAGTTTGTGAACTCTGAGTCAGAGCTCTTCAATAGATGTAGCTTTCTGTAGATGTAGTTACTGTGGATCACAGTGGGTTCTCAGAAAAACAAAAGGCTGGAATAAATCAGTGAGCTTGTATCCCCATTGTGTTCAATGAACAAATCTGAATTAATGTATCTGTCGTGCATTTGCTTACATTCTTATGTCAATTAACATGATAGTCACCCTGGGTGAAATGCCCTAGTGTAGATAAGTGAGTATAAGAGAACATGCTCATCAACCAGTGCTTTGCTGACCCCCTTTGCCACCGCTCACATTTCAATATTCTTTGAAATGCACTGAATCCTCAGTCTCACTACTATCCTTCTCCTACCCACCTCAATTCTCCAAACTCTCACTGTTGTCTCCAGGTTTCCTTCTATTTCTGGTATGAACCTGTGTTTCCAAGTAATAATGAGAGGCTGAGAAAAATGTAGAAGAATGAACGCTAATTTGCCATGTCAACCAAGTTCCCAATGACACACTAAGTCTATATCCCACTCAGATGTCGTCTCCTCTTCCTGCATTCCCCTTGCCTCCACCAGATCTTACAACCTTTCTGTTCTATGTTTTTATTCAATGTCTTTAGCCTGACTAAACATGCCAAGGTTTCAGCTGAGTATATTTATGTTGGAAAACTAACACAGCATTTTAAGATACAATTGTACATTAGGAACAATTTGTGAGAAGTCTATGCACCAACATGAATTATAAAGTATCTTTGAACTTGTTAGGGAACATGATTATACACTGCAATGAACAATGTGAACCACCGTAGGGGATAAGACCAGCTAACATTCTTACCCACACATTAAAATCCCTCCATTGCCTTGTCCCTGCCAATCATTACCTGTAACCCTACAATCAGCTGAGCTCTGCATCCTCCTGCAATCATTGTTCATCCCAAATTTCGATGATTCTGATAGACATACCTTCAAGTGCTTTGAGCATAAACATTTAAATGTCCTCCTTCTCTCCCTTGCTTTCTCCTCCTTTAAGATGCTCCTGAAAATCTACCTCTTCAACTGAGCTTTTGATCTCCTGCTGTGACCTGCTATCAACTGGAATAATTCTAATGGTCAGCTGCAACAGGCCAAGGTGACCTAGTGATTTCTACCTGGAGAGACCAAGAGCAGAACAAGTACACACCGTGAGAATTTGACAGGATGAGTTCCTTCTCTCTCAATGCAAGTGGTGAAGGCTGAGACAAAGCCAAGCGATGGATGGTAACGGTGGCATCACACACAACACCGGGGTACATACGGCTCCACTCTGCTGATGGGTGACATCGAGTCGGATCCAAAAGTGAGCTGTACGGAAGCACCTTGTTACCAGGGATACCTGTGAAAGGGAGTTGGATTACATTTTAGTCAGATATAGTCTGCGGTAACGTAGCGGTTGCATGAATGTCCTCTTTCTATATTTCTCCTTAGAGCAGAAGTGATGTGTGGTGCTAGAAAAACCACAGCCGGTCAGGCAGCATCTGAGCAGCAAGATGGTCAATGTTTTAGGCATAACCCTTCTACAGGCTGGGGAGGGGGAAGTGGGCTGAGAGATAAAGGAGGGGGAGCAAGGGGAAAGGTAGGCGGGATGTTAATAGGTAGGCGAAGATAGGAGGTGATGGTGATAGGTCGGTAGGAAGTGTGGAGCAGATAGGTGGAAAGGAAGATAGACAGGCAGGTCAGGTCAACAGGGCGGATCTGAATCAGCGGGTTGGGTCTGGAATGTGGTAGGGGGAAGGGGAGGCCTGGAAACTGGTGAATTCAATATTAATTCTATGAGGTTGTAGGCTCCTGGGCAGAAGATGAGGTGTTCCTCCTTCACTTTGCGATGGCCTTGTGGAGGAGGAATGCATATGTCCTCAGGATAGTGTGGGGGGCGGGTGATTTGAAGTGGATGGTCACAGTAAGGTGGGGTTGGTTAATGTGCCCTCCCACTCCTCCGAGGACATATCCAATCTGGGCCTCCTCCACCACCGATACAAGGCACCCACAAACTGGAGAATAAACACCTTATCTTCAGCCTTGGGAGCCTACAATCACACGGCATGAACATTGAATTCACCAGTTTCTAAGTCTCCCAACAACACCCCCCCAACTCCATCCCAGATCCAACTCTGTGACTTAGATCCGCCCTCTTGACCTGACCTACCTGTCCACACTTCCCCCCAATGTATCAACATAACTTCCTATCTTTGCCCACCTATTACCAATCCAACTACCTTTCCCTTAGCTCCACCTCCTCTCCCACTATTTATATCTCATCCTCCTTCCCCATCCCCAATCCTAAAGAAGAGTTTTGCCTGAAATGTTGACTCTCTTGCTCCTTGGATGGTGCCTGACCTGCTGTGTTTTTTCCAATGCCACATTTTATCAAGTCTGACTATAGAGCATCTGCGGTCCTCACTTTCTCCTTAGAGCAGAAAACAATTCAGGCTGAAGAGCACTGCACAGTATTTGCACAAATCATCGAACAATTAGTATACCCCTCAGGAAGAAATTAAGTATTCTGTAGCAACTATTTAAAGGAAAAGCAGGGAATTAACCCTGGTTTCCTGGCCAAAATTTATCTGACAGCAAACAAGAAAAAAACTGATTAATTTAGTCATTGTCACTTAGTTATTTAATTTGGCTGGTGTGTTTCCTACATTACAGCAGTGACTATGTACCAGGAGGGTGCTGCTGGCCATGAAGCTCTCTGGATTGCTCTGATATTGAGAAAAGTAATAAAGAAATACAGGACTTTCTTTATCAGCTTGTTAAGGTTCTTCTTATTCAGACAAAAGATGTGAATGTCACTAGCTGGATGGTGTTAAGCTTGAGTGTTGTAGAAGCCACACTGCTTCAGGCAAGAGGGGTGTATTTCATCACACGCCTGACTTGTGCCTTGTAGATGGTGGACAGGTTTTAGTGAATCAGGTGAGTCACTTACTGTAGGATTCCTAACCTCTAATCTGCTTTTGTCATCACTATATTTATATGGCTCGCCCAGTCAACTTCTAAGCAATGGTAACCCTCGGGACGTTGATAATGAGGATTCAGTGATGGTAACAACAGTGAATGTCAAGAAATGACGGTTAGCTTATTGCATTGGAGATGGTCATTGTTTGGTACAAATGTTAGTTGTCAGCCCAAACCTAGATACTGTCCGGATCTTGCTGCGTTTTGGACATAGATTGTTTCAACACCTGAGGAGTCATGAATGGTGCTGAACTTTGTGCAATCATCAGTTAATGTCCCCAGTTTTGACCTTATGTTGGCGGGAAGGTCATTGATGAAGCAGCTGAAGATAGTTAGGCTCAGGACACTACCCTGAGGAACTCCTGCATAGATGTGATTGATGGCTAGCATTTACAATGATCTTCTTTATTAACTACAGAAAGCAGAGAGTTTTCTCCTGTTTCCCACTGACTTTAGTTTTGTGACGGTTTCTTAACCTCAACATCAAGGAGGACAAGGGCAGCAGATTCTTGGGCACATTACCAACTGTAAGTTGAACTTCAAACTGCTTATTATCCTGACTTATATATTTGCTCCATTCATTTTGCATGATCATAGTCCTGGAATTGCTTAACAGTGGGTGCATCTACACCACACAAACTGCAGTGATTCAAGCTCACCGACACCTTCTCGGGGACAATTAGATATGGACAATAGCTGGCCTAGGCAATGAAAGTATTCAAAGGAAGTCATGAGCATTTTTTTTTCTCAGTTGTGTAGTAACTTTAATTTGGTAATTATTCGAAAGTCAGTAAGCAGCACTTAAATGGATATTCATTTTGTCATCCAAGTCTAGCTGACTAATTTCAATCAGTATATTCAAGATTAGTATTAAAGTGCTTTTTCACTGACATCTTTCACATCAGTGATTGTTTAGTGTCTTACTGAGTGCACAAGAAGATAGTTGAGGAATCATATAATCTCTACAGTGGGGAAGCAGGCCATTCGGTCCATTGAGTCCACACTGATCCACCAAAGAGCATCCTATTCAGTCCTACCCACCCGAATCCCCCAACCACTGTAACCCTGAATTTCGCATGGCGAATTCACCAAACCTATACATCCCTGGCCACTATGGCAATTTAGCATGGACAATCCACCTAATCTGCACATCCTTAGACTGTGGGAGGAAACCCACACATATGCTAGGAGAATGTTTGTGCAGAGTATGCACAGTCTCCTGAGAGGGGTATTAGACCCTGGTGCTGTAAGGCACCAGTGCTAACACCAAGTCACCATGCTGCCCAGTTGTTGGAGGCTCGTCATCTCAGTTGTGGAACGTCACTGCAGGAGTTCTTCCGGGGAATGTCCTAGGCCTGACCATCTTCAGTTGATTCATCAATGATCTTCCTTCCTGTTAAGGTCAGAGGTGGACATACTTCGATTGCAAAATGTTCAGCACCATTTGCGAGCCTAGAGATATCCAAATGTGGCACGGTGGCTCAGTGATTAGCACTGCTGCGTCACAGCGCCAGGGATCTGGGTTCAATTCCTGCCTTGGGAGACTGCCTGTGTGGAGTTTGCACGTTCTCCTTGTGTCTGCATGGGTTTCCTCTGAGTGCTCCGGTTTCCTCCCACAGTCCAAAAATGTGCATGTCAGGTGAAATGGCCATGCTAAATTGCCCATTGTGTTTGGTGCATCAGTCAGGTGTAAATGTAGGGGAGTGGGTTACTCTTCAGAGGGTCGGTGTGGACTTGTTGGGCCGAATAGCCTGTTTCCATTCTGTAGGGAATCTAATCTGGACAGCATTCAGACTTGGGTTGATAAGTGGAAAGTGACATTCACATCAAGCAAGTGTCAGACAAAGACCATCTCCAACAAGAAAAGTCACAATTACTCCTTGATACTCAATGGCATTACCAGTGCTGAATTCTGCATAATTAACATCTTGGGAGGGGCTTACTATTGACCAGAAACTGTTCTTAGACCAGGCATACATTTACACTATGGCTGCAGGAGCAAGACAGAAGCTTGGAATTCTTTTGAATGGCAAAGAGAAAAGTTTCACCTTCAATAATTTTTGATCAGAAACCTATTTGTGGTTAAACTGTATAAAATATTCAGACATGGCACATTTCACATTTTCAGCCAAATTCTTTCAGCATATTTTTGCTACTCTGGTTCCAAAACAATAAAGTGACAACAACTCTCAGATTCCAGCCTCGGGTGACTGTCTATGTGGAGTTTGCTCATTCTCCCCGTGTTTGCGTGGTCTTCCTCTGGGTGCTCTGGTTTCCTCCCACAGTCCAAAGATGTGCAGGTCAGGTGAATTGGCCATGCTAAATTGCCCATAATGTGCAGCAATGTGTAGTACGCTAGGTGCATTGGTTAGGAGAAATGTAAAGTAATAGAGTAGGGCAGTGGGTCTGGGTGGGTTACTGTTTGGAGGGTTGGTGTGGACTTGTTGGGCCAAATGGCCTGTTTCCACACTGTAGTGATTCTATGATTTTATGATAATATATGAGCAGCTATTAATCATCATTCAATGCAAGATAGTGAAAGGTAGTATCAAAATGTAAGAAAAAGCATAGAGTTACACAAAGGTTTGTGACCGGTCAGAAGATTGGACAGATTATTTTTGAGAAAAAAAAGCAAAGTAAGACGAAAAGGTTAAGAAGCCAGAGAAAGTGGTGGAGTCTAGTCCAATCACAACATTTAAAAGGCATCTGGGTGGGCCCATGAATAAGTAGGGTTTACAGGGATATAGGCCAAGTGCTTGCAAATGGGACCAGATTAGTTTAGGATATCTGGTCAGCATGAACGAGTTGGACAGAAGGCACTGTTTCAGTGCTGTATATCTCTATGACTCTATGAACACACATGGTCAAATGATGACTTGTCAAGAGCAGTTACTTTTACCTCATCTCTGGGATTCAGCTCTTTGGCCTATTTTTGAACCAAGGCTGTGATGAGGTCAGGAGCTGTGGCCTTGGCAGATCACCCACTCAGTGTCAGTGAGCAGCTTATGGCCGAGTATGTGTTGCTTGAGAGCACTCATATAAAAGCAAGGGGGGAAATCTGAAATAAAAACAGTAAGTATTTGAGAAACTCAGCAGGTTTTGCTGCATCTGTGGAGATAGGAACCGAGTTAATGTTGACTCTAGTATGAAACTTCTTCAGAACTGCTTCATGGCACTTTACTGATGGCTGAGTGTAGACTGAAGGAACAGTAATTAGCCAGGTTGAATTTGTCCTGCTTTTTGTGTACAGGCCAACATTGTTGGATAGATACCTGTGTTGTAGCTGAACTTGTACTGTTTGGCTAAGAGTGCAGCAAGTTCCACAGCAAAAGCTTAGAGGGAACATGTTTCTTAATATCACATGGAATGAACTGACTTATTTGAAGACTGGAGTCTCTAATATTGTGGATCTGCAGAGGAGAATGAAATGGATCATTCACTTAGCATGACTAGCTGAAGTTGGTTGCAAATATTTCAGCCATATCTTTTGCACTGATGAGCGTGACTCATCTGTCATTGAGAATGGGGTATATTTGTGGAGATTACTCCTCCGGAGAGTTGTTTAATTGTTTACCATAATTCACAACTGGATACACAGGACTGCAGAGCTATGATCAGATCCATAGGATGTGGAACAGCCTTGCTTTGTCTATCATTTGCGGCTTATCATATTTGGTGTGCAAAAAAAGGTATTTTGGTTTCATCAGGTTGACATCTCATTTTTAAACATGTCTGGTGACACTCCCGATATGCTCTCCTGCACTCTTCATTGAACCAGATGTGACTCCTTGTCTTGGTAATAATGGTAAAGTGAAGGATTTGCCAGATCTTGAGGTTGCAGAACCAATCCACAGATAATGTCCCAGAATGCTCTCTTAAAGCTAAAGGTTGAAGAGACACGTGGATCTAACACATTCATCACCTCACCTGCAGATCACACCAGACGAATGACTCTGGAGTCTAGTTATTGTTGTGTATGTGAAACCTTTCCATGGAATACAGTAAGATCCCAAAATCAACATGATGAAATAAATCATTTTGTTTTAAATTGTCAGTTGAGGCCCAATTATTGGAGAAGAGATTTCCTGCATTTTCTCCAGACCAGATTGGAATCTGAACAAACAATGGACTGAGGTATTTCAAAGTCTCACTGGACATAAGACACCTGTAGCACTCCCTCAGTAACGACCCTCTGACAGTGCTGCACTCCCTGATCATTGTCCCTCTCACAGTACAGCACTCTACCATAACCCATCCTCTGACATTTGCACGTTGATACAATTATTTCAACACCAATTATATAGTTTGGTTAGCAGGCTCAACCTAGGAACCCGCATTCGATTCTAGCAGACACTTCTTGTGTCTGCATGGGTTGGCACGTGTGTTCCAGTTTCATCCCACAGACCAAAGATGTGCAGGTTAGGTGTATTGGCCATGCTGAATGTGGGCGGTAACAGCAATCGGGGAGATAGAACATAGAACACCTACAGTGTGGAAACAGGCCAGTTGGCCCAACAAGTTCACACCGGCCCTCTGAAGAATGTCCCACCCAGGTCCATCCCTTTACCCTGTAACCCTACATTTCCCATGACTAATGTACCTATCTGACACATCGCTGAACACTATGGGCAACTTAGCAAGGTCAATTCACCTAACTTGCACATCTTTGAACGGTGGGAGGAAACCAGAGCACCCGAAGGAAAGCCACGCAGACACGGGGAGAATGTGCAAACTTCACAAAGTCATCCAAAGCTGGAATTGAATATGGGAATCCTGGCACTGTGAGGCAGCAATGCTAACCACAGAGCCACCGTGCCACCAGTATATGGGTCTGGGTGGGTTGCTCTTAGAGGGTTAGTGCTGACTCGATGTGTCAAATGGCCTCTGTCAACATTATAGGGATTCTATGAACAGGGACTTATGCTAATGAGTAAAGTTGAAGACATTTCATCAAGAAAACAGAAAGCCATGGGGTGGTAGAAATCCTTAAGGTCATAGAGTCACACAGCACGGAAAGAGAGCCTTTAGTCCTACAGTCCATGCCGAACACAATTGCAAACTAAACTAGTCCCAGTGCCCTGCTCCTGGCCATATCCCCTCCAAATCCTTCCTATTCGTGTACTTGATAGGTTAGCTACAGTAAAGATTTTTCCACTCATGGCTGAGGCTAGAAGTAAAGGTCATAAATATGAGACAGTGATTAATGAATCTAATGGGGAATTTAAAAGAAACCTTCTTTAGCATTGAGCCGTGAAAATGTGTAATTTGTTAGACAGAAAGTGGTTGAGGTGAATAATATATTTACACAACATTTAAACACGGGGGAAAGAGCATTAGATGGATATGCTGCTGGGAGGAGATGTATAAGAATGGGAGGAGACTCAAGAGCATCAGAAACACCACCATGGGTCAGAATGGTTAAATAGCCTGTTTCTCTAGTGTAAATCTGACATAATTTCACCAGTGCTGCCTCTTTCTAATGTCACCATTGGAGTAAAAGGTCTAATATAAAAATGTGTTATGTTACCTCCTCCCACCCTCCACTTCCCTGAGAATCAATGGGGAAAAATTAACAAACAGGACCCAGAGGGTTTACAGTCAGGTCATAGTCCAGCATGAGCATAAGCTGGTCTCCCTGCCTCTCCCGAATCTCTTAAGCTCACCTGTGAGAGATCCATCCAGATCATGGAGGACAATATCGTTCTCAGAGGAGAAGGCGCCCTTGTTGGTTGTGCTAAAATACTGAACGTCACTGAATCTCACGTTCCAACTGTCACTTTGTATGCTTGCAAGCCAGTTCACCTCAGTCAGGGCTATTGCTGTGCAGTTTGGCCGGTCAAAGTTTACGAACCTTACTGTTGATACTGTCAACCCTTCAGAAAGTGGCAGAGCAATGCCGTTCCTGGTGCAATTGATGGTGTTAAAATCAAGTTCCTCAGCGTGACCTACAATTGTCGCATTCTTGATCATTGCTCCCATGGCCTCTCCCCATTCACTTACATAGGAGCGCTCGATCTTTTTGATATCTATGCCAGCCTTCACATTGTTGACCATCACAAAGTTATGGAATTGGAGAGCACCACCTTCCATCCACTCTGCCCCTTTCTCACAGTTCCATGAGATCAGCGAATCGAATCTGGCTGGTTCTGCGATCAGGGAGTTGCACTGACCCCCTTTCTGTGGGTGATAAGCTTCGAAAATCCACAGTCCGTACCAGCCCTGGGAATGCGCAGTGTTGTTTAAGAACTGACCGAGGGGTAGGTTGCGTGGGCAGACATCTGGTGTGTAGGAAGGTCCATCAGGGTGCTCCAGGAGACGGTACCAGAAGCCAAAGTGTGTACCCCCTGCAGCAGCGTTATGTCTGATCGTGTTCGAGGGATTGGTCACCCAGAATGCTGCAGGGGTGAGGTCATCATTCAGGAGGCTGGTGCTTTGCCGCACCATGACTGCCAGGTTGTACTGCAGCACATTGCCTTGTTCAATGCCATCCTCAATGAAGAACGCTCCTCCCATGATGTTGTAGGCCACATTGCCCTCCACCAGGAGGTGGTGTGTACCATGGATAGTCACAGCCCTGTTAAATGTTTGGTGTATCGCACAGCCTCGCACATATGACTTATATCTCAGGTCTCCCATAAGGTGCCAGTGGATTGGGTAGCGTCCCAAATGGAAGGCTTGTCCCGCATGATATATCTGGGAAAAAGAAAAAGGAAAAGGTCATTAGAGAAAAAGGCAAGACACTTTTGCATTTTTCTAGCAGCATTGAAACATTGAGAGGTTGTGAATGGCACTATTGAAATGAAAGCTCTTTATATTCTTTACAAACAATAACTAGTTTATACAATCCCATTAATATGGTAAATTCAGAGTCTGTGTCACACAGTAGGTATCATTTTTGCCTTTGGACTGGAAACTCCAGGTTTAAAATTCAACTCTAAGATTTGATGGACAGAGATAGCGCGTTCATAACGTGTTTAAATAGGCTTGAATATTGATTTGGACATCATACAGTCATACAGCACAGAAACAGACTCTTCTCTCCTCCATGTCTCCACCAATCAGACATCCCAATGTGACCCAGTCCCATTTGCCAGCATTAGGTCCATATCCCTCGAAACCCATCCTATTCATATACCCATCCAGATACCTTTTAAATATTGTACACAACAACGAGCACCCGAGCTACAAATCTTCTCACAAACTTTGTACTTGTACTCGCCTGCACTACTTCCTCTGGCAGCTCGTTCCTTCTAAACAAGTCAATGGCAGGCGGTAAGATGGAGATAAACACCTGGTCAGCTGTGCTAAACATGGAGAGGCACCACTGGTGTTGTAGCCTCTAACTTCAGTCTCATCTAGAATCTGTTCCAGAAAATTGGGGCTGGAATTTCTGAGCAGTGGCAGCCAAGTGGTGTAGATTGCAGTCTTCATTATTGTGAATAGTGGGATATTTCAATTTTTCACAGGAGTTTCTGATCCTTTAGAAATGCGAAGCTGTTTTTCCATTCGATAGTACTATCAGAGAAATGAGTAGGGGGAGGAAAACCATTACCTCTTTACACAGCAGTCAGCTGCTGTATTCTGACAACAAAGGATCTAGACCTACAGGCGGTCGCACTGACAGTTGCTATCAAATACTAAGTATGTAAGATAAGCGCGAATTTAGGTGCCAGGTGGATAGAAAAGTAGGGTCAGGTAAGTTATTAAGGTGTCAACTGGGTAGGAGTTTGTCTGCCAGGGAGTGGAGCAGGTGCTAGCACAGTAGGATGCGAGGTAGGTGGGAGGGGGTGGTTGATAGGGGCAAGGGTGCATGCAGATTAGATGTAATGAGTAGTGTGTAGGGTGTCAGATTGCAAAGTGGCAAAGGGGACAAGTAAATAATAGAGTATTTAGGGTAGGTCAGGGTGGGTGTAAAAATAAACCAGGTCCAAAGAGGTTGGGCGAAGGCGGATATTGGTTCTCAAGGGATTGTTATGGATCAGATCAAGTCTCCTCAAAACATATCAGAGAGATAACCTAGACCCTAACTTATATCTTATTCAAAGGCAAGTGCAAGGTGCTACGTTTCAGATGTGATATGATTTGTCAAACTACTAGTCTTTAAACAAAACACACTTTATTTTTATACCACATTTAAACTACAAACAAAAAAAGAATTAGCATAAAATAGAGTTTAAAATTCTATTAATAAAAATAATATTTTATTTAACTAGCACTCATCAATTGCTCCAATATGGCAGCATCCCATAAACACACATTTGAAAAAGGCAAATTCAGCAAAACAGATTTCCCTCACTTACTCTCTCCTCCAAGCAGAAAGATCATATACATGATTTTGATCATTAAGGAAGGGATGTCATGAATGATAGCTGATTGTGAGTTTGAGTATCAGAAACTATTGTAATTAGATGTGAAACTGAAAGAAAGGTTCTGTATTACATTGGGGTTTCCGAGCATTCCGCACGTAATAGCTTTAGAACCACTAAGAAGTCATCTCCATTAAAGATTCATTATATCTTTGTTAAAAATAAACTTGTAACTGTGTGTTGTTCTTTTAGGCTGAGATGCGAGAATAATGAACAGATTTAGTTTAATAAGTGGAATTAATAAATCCCTGCATTAAAAAAACAAAACATTTTGCAAAAAACTCAAACAGTTTCTTCTCTGTTCCTATACACTGCTATGTATTAAACAACTACTGAATGAATCCTTTATTTGGTCTACAAATGGAAAGCAAAATGTATTAAGTAGAAGTACCTTTCATACCTCTTCACAGCCAGCTGACTTAAAATCTTGCCAGTCCTGAACTGTCTCTGAGATGCACAAATACTGAGAACCTGCAACTTTCACTCTCAAAGGATGAATTTGTGAGATAAAGTTGAAATTGTTTTCCATTTAATGTACAATATAAAACATGTGTTATGTGAATATGAAATGTTGGCAATTTGTCAATGTGACTAATGAACATGCCCATCATTTACAAGAGAGCAGCAAGAATTTCAAGGATCTTCATTAATTCGCTTTCTTCCAAATTTCCATTATTTTCCAAGATCACTTTTGTAACTCTTGTTTTGCCACTTCTGTGTCTCTACCTGTCTCTCTTGCTCTCTCTATGTCACTTATGTTTTCAGCAGGCTAAAGCAATCCCTCAAATCCATGCAGCTAAACCGAGGTATTGGGGAGAAGAAGTTACCTCAACGTATTCAATTCTCCCCACTACAAGATCCTTGCTGGGTTGTGGATTGTGGAACATGATGCAGCCCCCAAACTGGTCACTCCCAATTTCTTCACCAAAACGTCCCTGGAAACAAGTCTGTGTGGCAAATTCACCTAGAGGCAAAGGAAATTGCAGCTCAAAAATTAAGATCTCTAATTGGAAACCTGTGCATGTTCATGTGCTAATTGCAGTTAGTTTCATTTGAACAACTTTTTCAATTTCAATTAACCCTTAGATAAGGTAACTCTTAAACAGGTCAGTATTTGTTACCCATTTCTAATTGCCCCTGATAAGGTGGTGGACAGCTGCCTTGAATGAATTGAAGGGAACTACACAATGTTGTTAAGGGAGAGATCCCCAGGTTTTGATCCAGTCATTGTAAAGAAAGTGTGATGTAGTTCCATGTCAGATAGTTGCATGTGACAGCAGCACGGTCTGCAATGCCAGTGCTATGAGTTGGCCCAAAGTTGGTCATACAAGTTCTCCCCGTGATCCTCAGAGACACTCAGCAAAGGGCCCTGTTTCCAAGCATCATAGCTTTGGAACATTTTCAGCAAACTCCAGCTGATTCCGTTTTTATTCCAGACTTGCAGAAAGTGCTGGAGAAACTCAGCAGGTCTGGCAGCATCTATGGAGACAAACAGGTTATCGTTTTGAGTCCAGTATAACTCTTTTTAAGAACTCAATGGCCTTTTAAAAGAGGAATGATGGACCAACTACTGGTTCCGGAGGAATATTACTAAGTACTGAAGCTGGGATTTGTTTGCATTTCCCATCAAAAACCTTTCTCTCCAAAGAGATCAATGTTGCAAAGTTTTTAGCAAAATGACCAATTGCTACAGCTCCATATGGGAACAAAACCTTCTTTAGAACAGGGGGCCACCGAACCTGAACATTAACTCTGTTTTTCTCCCTCTACATATGCTACTCGACCGGCTGCGTTTCTCCAGCCATTTCTGTTTTGTTGCTGATTTACAGCATCTGCAGTTCTTTGTTTTATTTTACTATAAAGAAGTTTACAACAGACAGCCCAAGAGGTCAAGGTGCAATAAAGAATAACCTGTAAGTAGCTCTATGGATTCCTATTAGCTGAAAATGGATGGAGTCATGCGATTGGTGAAAATGGTGAAGGGGGATTATACCTGCATTCACCACTTCCTCAGGAAGTTCATTCCAAACATGAACCAAACCTTTGTGTAAAGGGGATACAGTCTGACCCAGATCAGATATACACCTGAGTAGGATGGTGACTGGGGAAATAGGTTGAGTGGTTGTCGGCTGTGAACAGGAGGATGATAGGATGAAAGTATCTGGTACGAGGTGGTGATACAGGAGATGCAGATGTTTCTAATGGTCAAGCTGTGCTTCATCACATTTGGCTTAAGAAGCTGTGTGTGAATTAATTTATAGTCCCTCCTGTCAATGTACATTAAAACAGCTTTAACCAATGGCTAATGAACGGTTAACCTTACCTATGTCAAACCCCTCAGGACATGCTTCGATTCGATCATTCCACTCAACTTGATTTGAGCCTCGAACAACAATATTATGGGTCAGTAAACCCACTTCTGCTCTGGCTTCAAACACAACGCCGTCAGGCAGGGGGATTGATACCCCCAGGTGCTGATACAAGAGTGGCTCAGTTAGGTACAGGATCCGCCCATCATCTGAGACAGCCTCTATAATCCTGACCTCATTTTCTCTCTGGCTGTGGCTGCAAAGTTAAAAAAAAATTGAAAGACTGAAAAAGACATGCTAGGCAAATTCTTTTATACAAAGGGTGTTTCAGTGTTTGGAATGAACTTCATGAAGAAGGGTTGGATGTAGCTGTAACCACAGCATTTAAAGGACATTCGGATGGATACATGAATAGGAAAGATTTGGAGGGATATGCGCCAGGAGAAAGCAGGTGGGACTGGTTTAGTTTGGGATTATGTTCGGCATGGACTGGTTGGACCAAAGGATGTGTTTCCATGCTGTATGACTCTATAAGAGCCCAAAGAGTTAGAATGCCTAAGACAATGAGTAAAAAGTGAGGTCTGCAGATGCTGGAGATCAGAGCTGAAAATGTGTTGCTGGTTAAAGAACAGCAGGTTAGGCAGCATCCAAGGAACAGAAAATTCGATGTTTCGGGCCAGAGCCCTTCATCAGGAATGAGGAGAGGGTGCCAGGCAGGCTAAGATAAAAGGTGGGGAGGAGGGACTTGGGGGAGGGGCGATGGAGATGTGATAGGTGGAAGGAGGTCAAGGTGAGGATGATAGGCCGGAGTGGGGTGGGGCGGAGAGGTCAGGAAGAGGATTGCATGTTAGGACGGCGGTGCTGAGTTCATGGGAATCGACTGAGACAAGGTGGGGGGAGGGGAAATGAGGAAACTGGAGAAATCTGAGTTCATCCCTTGTGGTTGGAGGGTTCCCAGGCGGAAGATGAGGCGCTCTTCCTCCAGCCATCGGGTTGTTATGTTCTGGCGATGGAGGAGTCCAAGGACCTGCATGTCTTCGGTGGAATGGGAGGGAGAGTTAAAGTGTTGAGCCACGGGGTGGTTGGGTTGGTTGGTCCGGGCGTCCCAGAAGTGTTTCCTGAAGCGTTCTGCAAGTAGGCGGCCCGTCTCCCCAATATAGAGGAGGCCACATTGGGTGCAGCAGATGCAATAGATGATGTGTGTGGAGGTGCAGGTGAATTTGTGGCTGATATGGAAGGATCCCTTGGGGCCTTGGAGAGAAGTAAGGGAGGAGGTGTGGGCGCAAGTTTTGTATTTCCTGCGGTTGCAGGGGAAGGTGCCGGGAGTGGAGGTTGGGTTGGTGGGGGGTGTGGACCTGACGAGGGAGTCACGAAGGGCGTGGTCTTTGCGGAACGCTGATAGGGGAGGGGAGTGAAATATATCCCTGGTGGTGGGGTCGGTTTGGAGTTGGCAGAAATGACGGCGGATGATACGCTGTATACGGAGGTTGGTGGGGTGGTAGGTGAGAAACAGTGGGGTTCTGTCTTGGTGGCGGTTGGAGGGGCGGGGCTCAAGGGCGGAGGAGCGGGAAGTGGAGGAGATGCGGTGGAGGGCATCGTCGATCACGTCTGGGGGGAATCTGCGGTCCTTGAAGAAGGTGGCCATCTGGGCTGTACGGTATTGGAACTGGTCCTCCTGGGATCAGTTGCGGCAGAGACAATGGACAGGAAAGGAATGGAATCAATTATATTTTCACTGTACCAGCATAAAAGATGATGATATAAATGATGTGATGTAAAGAAGAGTTTACATAGATTAAATAAAGCAAAAATGTTTTCAATTATTTTGACAAACAAAACAACAGATTTAATGTGACTGGAAAACAACATGGAGGCAACATGAAGAAACTTTTTCTATACACAAGGTGTTCTGGTCTGCAATATGCTACTTGAAAAATTCAATACGCAATAACTTTCAGAAGATCATTGAAGGTTCAGGAAGGAAAAATTGCTGGGATATGGAGTCAGAGAAGATTAACGAGATTGTCCTTAGAAAGATCTCATTCAGGTTGAATGAGCCAAATGACCACCATCTACGATTATGATAATTTAACCTCATGCAACAAATTTGAATTTAATATAATTTAGAAACAGAAGCTGCTCTGTTGTTAGGATATGTTGAAAGTCTGAAAAAATGTATTTCTATACCACCTTTTACAACTTCAGGTCCTCCAGGAACTAAATATACAAGGTTTACAGGACAATAGGAAAAATGGTGGGGGATGGAGTAACCTTACTGATTAGGAACAAGATTACTGCAGTGATGAGGGAGGATATAATAAGGGGAAAGTGTTCAGTGGAGACTGTATGGGTGGCAGTAAGGAACAGTGTAAAAGGTGGTGTGTACGAACCCTCAGGTGGCAGCTCTGAAGTGCTAGTTTGTAGAAATATCGAAATTGGACAAGTGGGTGGCAAAGCCAGAGCAGTGTTAATGAAGTGTACTCACTGTTGCAATGCATGAAATATGGCAGCTAATTTGACCTCAGGAAGCTGGTATAAACATCGATGAAGTAAGTGGATTATCTCATGACCCATCTGGGAAAGTGCATTTTCGAACCCCACTTCTCCCAGGTTGTCACAAAAGTTAAATTTTTAATCAACTTACTCAAAGTTCACTATTTTCCGAACTGATGAACTCAGATAAACAGAAAATACTGAACAGTTTTCTGTACTTAACAATAAACTTTTATTTATTATAAAGAAATCAGTTCTAACCACAGCAAACAAAACCATAAATGGTCAACATGACTTGGAGGTGCTGGTGTTGGACTGGGGTGAACAGAGTTAAAAATTACACAACACCAGATTATAGTCCAACAGGTTTATTTGGAAGCACTAGTTTTCGGAGCGCCGCTCCTTCATCGGGGGGCAACATATAAGTATATATGGGGAAACGTAGTTCAATAACGTCAGTCCACAGGATGTTGTCTGTGTTTTTTTCCAAGGCCTTCTGTTCTCCAATCTCCTTGTTTCCAGATTCTTTTAATCCTTTGCTGAAGTCACAGGGTGGCTGCCATACTAATTGTACAGTCTTTCAGTCACTGGTTAGAAGCAACATCTTATAGCTAACAGTGGGACTGACTAGCCAGCTATTGTGCAGAGTTTGGTTATTATATTGGACAGAGAGAGAGTGAGAGCGTGCAAGAGAGAGCGACAGCGAGAGTGTAGAGACAGAGATGTTTTGATGTTTCTGCGTCTGTTGTTTCACACACTCTCCATTCATCTGCTCAGGAACCATTCAGAGATTTATTATCATACTTATTTCTCCTGGCCTCCATTACTGCTCCTGATTGCTGATAATTTTTTAATAACCTGTTTCTGGGTGAAGCTTGCTCTGCACACACCAATAGTATCATGGTATTTTAGAGATCTTCCCAAGTTACTCCTCCCAACTCCCATCAAGCGCTTGAAAAAACAACAGTGTAAACATTACTCACAATGTGTTCCAGTGATTTGTTTTTAAAAGGTGCACTAACACCTTGCACAGTCTTTTGGTTAAAACAATTCTTCTCCCATTTTAGTTTCCAAATCAAGGAAAGAAACATAAAAAGATGATAATTTGTATTAGACCCTGGTTGAGAGATAAGTGTTTGCCCAAGTTCCATGGAGAACTCCCTTATATTTCTTTAAAGTAGGGCCATGGCATTTTTTCTATCTATTTGACAAGGCAGAGGCAACCTTGAATTAAGAACTCATAATAAAGTTCTCACTTCTGATGGTGGAACACACCCTAGACACTTGACTAATATGCCAGCCTAGATTTTATGGTTAAGTTTTTCCGTTGGGGACCTATAAAACTCAGATTTAGAAGGAAGAGTCTGACCCTCTGAAAAATGACAGACAAAAATAAATTCATACAATTTAAACCCAGATGTTCCAGAAATACCTGTCACCGGTTGATGCAATGACGATCTTATCCCCTGGTTTCCACGTCACAGCTTTTTGTAAAGTGAGATTGGAGGAGCCTGCTTCGGCAGTCTGAGCTAAATGAGTCCAAACTACAGGAACAGGAAGGCCTAAGCAGGAGAGAATAACAGCTCCTTGTCAAAATAAAAATAAAACACAAATGCAACAAAGTTCCATTCTTTCTAATTGTTTAATTGGAAGCTTGCAACATACAGAAAGAAAGAGCAATTTGCATTTCTATAGCATCTTTCTAAACTCAGGCTGCTCCAAATGCTTTAAAGCCAATTAAGTACTTTTAGCTGCTTTTATAAATCAAAGAATGTGGCAACCAATTTGCAACAGCAAGATGCCAGAAAAGAAATGTAATTTTGTTTAGATAATTTTTTTTTCAGTGGATGTAATCAAATTAACATATAAAAAAGAAGACAATTGGGCAGCACGATGACTCAGTGGGTAGCACTGCTGTCTCACAGCACCAGGGACCCGGGTCCGAGTTTGATTCCAGCCTCAGCTGACTATCTGTGTGGAGTTTGCACATTCCCCCCAAGTCTGCGTGGGTTTCCTCTGGGTGCTCTGGTTTCCTCCCACAATCCAAATCCACAGATGTGCAGGTTAGGTGAACTGGCCATGCTAAATTGTCCATCGTGTTCAGGTATGTGTAGGTTAGGTGCATTAGTTAGGGGTAAATGTAGAGTAGTAGGTGAATAGGTCTGGGCAAGTTACTCTTTGGAGTGTTGGTGTGGACTTGTAGGGCTGATTGGCCTGTTACCTCACTGTAGGGTTTCTATGATGTCTCAAACCTGCCTCCATTTCATGCCTTGGATGTGATGATCTTGATTTTGTCTTACTTTTTGTTTGGTATCTTCAAAGTGGCACTGATTGTGTGGAACATTGTGTGCTACTGTTTTATTGTACCCATGTATTCTCAAATTAATAAGTAAGATGAACTAGTTGGTTTAATAAAATCTGAATTACCTTGAAATCTTACATTCATTAATCTGCACATTCAAAGACTGATTATCAAATGAATCTTCAATTATAATGAGGCAGCAAGCTGCTTTATAAGTTGTATATCTCATTGAAACATGAGTGATTGGCTGGGGTAGATGAACGTGGTACTTAATAAACACCACAGCTGAAGTTACACACTGTAATTGGAGACAAGCAATACAGCTCTTAATGAATCTTTGTCTGAATATAAATCTTATATTGTGTTGATGAGGGCACAGACTACAGGCAGAATGAACAAACTGACCAAAGCACCATGGTACAAAGTGTTACTCAAATGGGGAGAAAAAAAAGGAATATGATAGGAATAGAGGACAGCACAGTTAGGGGAAGAATACTGCTGTCTACAGCAAAGCCAGAGTTCTGAAAGATGTGTTGCCTACCTGGTGCCAAAGTTCAGGACATCACTTTGTGCTAGAGAGCAACTTGGGATAGGGGTGTGGGTAAGAATCCAGTTATCAAGGTCCAGGTAGAAAGCAACAACATAGGTAGCATTGGGAAACAGATAATGAGGGGTTATGTGCAATTAGGTGCTAAATTTAAAAAAGAAGCAGAATCACAAAGGTATTAACTCCAGATTCTTGCCTGAGTTACATGTAAATTGACTGCAGATAAATAAGATTACAGAGGTAAATGTGTGGCTCAAAGATTAGTGTGAGAAAAACGGGCTCTGATTCTTGCGGCACTGATACCAGTACTGGGGAAAGAAAGAACTGTTCTACTGGGGGCAAAGCTTCATTTGTAGCATGCTGGGACTAGTGCCCTGGTAAACTGTGTAAATAGGGGTGATAGATGGGGTCTTCAGGTAATTGATGGGATGGGATGGGGTGGGGTGGGGTGGAACTGGAGGGGGAATTGGTTCATGATAAAGGTGTTGACAGCACAAGAATTAAGTGAACATGACTTTAAAGCTATCACAGAGATGGGATTGCATGGTGACCAAGATCATAAACCCATATTCAAGTTTATTCAACATGCTGGAAGAACTGGCAAAAAGGAAAAGGAGACGGGGTTGAGCTTTATTAATAAAATATACTATCAGTACAATAAAAGAAATAAAGCAAAGAACAGTGGGTGGTGGAAATCTGAAAACAAACAGAACTTGCTGGACATGTGCAGCCAGTAATTGAGAAGTCAAATGGAATTTTAATTTTTTTGAAATGGGTCAGGGTTTAAAAACAGGGAAGTCTTGTTAAAACTGTACAGGGTGTTAGTGAGGCTGCACCTTGGCTATGGAGGCAGTTCAAAAGAGATTTAATGGAGTTGATGCCTGGAATGAGGGTCAGTTAAAAGAATGAGGGGTTATCTTATTGAAATACATAAGGCTCTGAGGGAACTCGGCAAGTTAGATGTGAGAAGATGTTTCCATTAGTGCGGGAACCTCAAAGTAGGAGGCAAAGTTACAGAATAAGGTGAAATAAAGGCACCATTGTCTGAGAGGACCATAGGGCTTCTCGCATTTGAGAGAAACAATTAATGGTGGTTTAATCTGATGATCACCACACCTGAGGAGGTGTTTGGGGGGTTGGGGGCGTAGTGGGGTGGTGTGTGGAAGAGGTTGAGAAGAAGATTTGTTCAGGGTAACTTTGACCAATGAAGAAATAACAGCACACTCATTTAAAATTAGATGCGAAGGAATTTCTTCTCCTGGATGATAATGAATGTCTGGAATTCTGTACCCCAGAGAGTTGTGGTGGCTCGCCCACTGGAAATATTTCAAGAGGTGGTAGATAGATTTTTGAAGTAATTGGGGAGCTGAAGTCAATGAGGAGTTGGAAAGAAAGAGAAATTGAAGCCTGGAGAAGATTACCCATGACCTTGCTGAATGGAGGAGCAAGTTTGAAGGGCCAAAATTGTCTAGCTCTGCTTGTATTTATGTTCTTAAAAATGCTACATAAATGCAAATTTTTGTCTTTTTATAAATGGCATTTACTCTGGAAACTTCAGCTTGCGCTCAAAGACTTACCATGAAGGTCCAGGGTTCCCTCTCGAACAGCCAGTGTCTTGGCTCCATACAGGGGCAATTCCTTTGCCCGGAGGTGACCATGCAGTGTGATTATTGCCTTGTGCTTGAATGGGGCGGACTCTGTTCCAATCTGGGAAATGGTTGAAAGCTAGTTTAATCAGCAAGTACTTTCAATATCCTTCTCTACAAAAGCAGATTATAACCCTCAGTGTCCATCCTGTTATGAAACACCCAGAAAATGGGATTTGTTTCTTTTTCCTTTCCCAGCTTTTGGTGGGGGGAGTGAAGGTGAGGGTTGTTGTCGAGGGCTGTATGGGGCATTCATGGCTCTGAGTCTCAGAACGTTTAGCCTGTAATTGGAATAGACATAGAATCAGTAGTTGCTGCCTTTGATTTGTAGCCAAGTGGGGTCTGTGAATGTGGATCTGATCTTGGAAATGATTCATCTGAGATTCAGATCCTTAACATCCCTTTGTCTCTGGCCAGAAACATGCAGCAAATCTTCAGTCACTTTCTTAACAAAACTGTTGCTGTGTGCATCAGTATTGTACCCACATCAGATAGGTTGGGTTGAAATCTTCTGAACCTCTTACAATTGTGTGTATAGGTACAAAGTCAGGGGTAACTGACAATTGGGGAACATTAGCTAATGGCTATGGCCTCTGGAGTCTGTTTGGATGAAGGGAGCTGAAACTAAAGCATCAGCTGACCAAGAAGAGAGTTTAGACAAAACAGAGGCCAGAGAATGATGCATCTTTTCATCCCACTGTGTTCCTCTGCAGCTAATGTGGCAGAGAGTACCATTTCCAGAGTGGGACTCCTGAGCACGTGTTTAACCCCCATGGCACAAACCATCACCAGGTGAGATAGAAGGCTGACATGACTCTCATGCTGCATATAGCTCCTTCATCAATAAGGAATTGTAGAATCTACAACTCAAGAGCAGGCCATCAGTTCCTTCTCCACCCTTTCTCTTCATATCTTGTTGTTTCTCTTTTCCAATTACTTGTTCACATTTTCTTTAAATGATGTATGGTAAGTTTACCCAAAGCCACTGATTTATCTCCTCAATTGTACCCAGAAATAATCTTCTAAAATCTGATCCATACAGTCTTAATGTGTTGTTACCTGGAACACTCCTCCATCTGTGATGAGAATGTTTTCTGTTTGAAGCTCAATGTCAGCTTCATCGAACACAAGGGTTCCACCTGTGGACAGAAGGAATGTTGTTTGCTGTCTAACATTGACTGTGATTACAGGAAATGCTGGAGAAATTCAACAGGTCTGGCAGTCTCTGTAGAGAAAGAAAGCTAAGGATTTGTGTTCAATCTGACTGTTCTGAGGAAGTGAAGAAATATAGAAATGTGACTATTTGGTTTGGGGTTGGAATAAAAACAGAAAAGTTTGGGACGGGGTAGAGGATCGGAAAAATTAAATGACAAGGCTGTCAAGGAACAAAAACACAAGATTGGCTATGATCATATTGAATGAATAGCAAGCTCAAGGGGTTGAATTACCCATCCCCGCTCCTGCGAGTTCTGATGTTCCTAAAGGTTAAAAATGTCATTCCCTTTATCTTTTGTTCCATAACAGTTTGTCATTTCCAGAGCTATTGGGAAAAAGCAGTGGTGCGGCTGAAGCAGATTAGCTCTTAGACACAGCTGGCATACACACGATGGGCCAAATGACCTAGCTCAGTAATGCAATGATTCCAGAATGAAGGATATAAGGAAGAATATGCTTTAGCCATTTTCTTCAGATTTGACTGGATAAGGTCTCTAAGATCTTTAAGGGTAATTATCAAGATTTTCCGCATGTTGGGAAGACTAAACTAGGGTTCATCCAGAAAAAGGATAATCATTCATAAATCCAAATGGGAATTCATGAAAAACTTATTTACCCAGAGAATGCTGAAATTAAGGAACTGGTGATCATAGGATGTGGTGAAAATGAATAGTGTTGATACGTTTCATATGTAGCCAGATAAACACAAGATTGAAATGAATGGAGAGTGGGAGGAGGTTTGTATGGAGCATAAAATCCTGCACAGAGTAGCTGAGCTCAATAGTCTGTTTCTAATCTGTCATGTCAATGTAATTTCTAGCTCTGTGCTTCACATGGGAAACACCAGGTATACCAGGTTGTTCAGTAAGATAAAGGAGGAAATAACAGGACACATGTATAAAATGGCAAAAAAATGATGGGGTAGCCAGGAAGAAACATTTTCCCTTAGTAGAGGAATTGATGACTTGTGCACAGATTTAAGGTAATGGGTAGGAGGTTTTGAGGGGATGTGAAGAAGAACATTTTCACCCAGAGGGTGGTAGGAATGTAGAACCTACTCCCTGTAAGAATGGTACAGGCTGAAAGCCTTAGAACATTTAAAAAGTATTTAGCTATGCACCTGCAATGTCAAGATTGAGAGTGTAATGCTGGAAAAGCACTGCAGGTCAGGCAGCTTCAGAGGAACAGGAGAATCAACGATTCGGGCATACGCACGTCATCAGGAACTCTTGTTGTAAGTCGATTCTTTTCCAGCATCACACTCTCGACTCTGATCTCAACATCTGAAGTTCTCACTTTCTCTACTTGTGAAGTGTGGGTATACAAGGCCATGGGTCAAGTGCCAGAAAATGGGATTAGGTGGTTGTTTGTGATTGGTGTGGACTCAATAGACTGAAGGTCATTTATTGCTGCTGTAGATCTCTTTGACTCTATAACTAGCTTCTGCTCTGTATAGCACATATCATTGTAGCCATTCTTGGGGGTACAAATCCCCTTTCCAGTCTTATCACATCCTTCCTATGATATGAATTCCAGAACTGCATGCAATTCTCCAGCTGTGGCCTAACAAATGGTTTATACATGTTCCTACTCTAAAGCAAAGGACTCGTGCTTTGTTTCATCACCACATGCTGCAAGTGCAGAGTGGAGAGTGAGGTTAGAGCCCTACCTTCTCTCACACACAGTTTCCTGTGACTAGTAACACAAGGCAAGCTTACAATCACATGTTTGAAGCCAGGATGTGCAGGAGCTCTCTGGCTCCATCCTCCACCTGCCTGCCAATCCTCTCTCTCCGATATCCTGTAGACAGCTGTTAATGAGGTACAGGTTCAACATTCACTCTCAAAAAAAGTTAAGCTGTCTGACGTGACAGCACAGATGCTGGCAATGTACATGAAAAATGTACAAGGTTAAACCTCTAGCTCCAGAGATTTGTCAAAACATATTAATTAAAAGATCCACATGGGCATTGGCTTCACTTCAAGGCTGAAAGCCTACCTTAATGTCTTCTGCATTTCCCCTTATACACATCCCATACTTTATGTGGAGTCCTTCCTACATTTCCATTTGGTAGAATTCAGTACTAAACAGAAGATACTTAAGGGCTGTTATAAATAAAATCAACCGTTTCATTTATAACAGAACACTATATCTGTTTTTAACAACCAATCCCACAAGTCAATTATCTGCAGCTGTCTTCTGGATGGTTGTGGGTTCTTCAAGTTTGGACTGCTCATTACTCTTTCTATGTAGGACCTTCACAAATGGAAGAGAATGGCGACTTCAATCCTATTGAAACAATGGGCCAAATGGCCTTTTTTGTCGTGTAACCATTTCATTAACTCGAGGTGTAAAGGTAAGCCTAATGTGCTAATGCATTGTGTAGCACAGTCTTTCTCAGTGTCAGATCTTGCTCCCTGGGCTGTGCAGTGATACTCTGATTCCTTAATGAGGTTTTAGTGTAATTACCTTGAATGACAAGCATCTTCAGGACAGGGGTACTTTGGTCCAGGAGTATAGTCTGCCCTTTGCTGATAATGACAAGTGAGCCTGCCTCAGGAGGTGGGTCACCTCCCCATGTGTAACGTGAGGACCAGATGTCAATGTAGTTGAAATCTGCATTGTCCTGAAACAAAGAACATTCTGGTTGAATACAGACAGTTTTATTGACCTTTACTGTTTCCCAAAACTTAGATATATCTTTTTCAAGGTCACTTCAATCTGTCCATCTTTTTCAGACACAGTTTATGAATAGGGACTTTGCCTGTTTCTACAGGTATCCCAACCCTCATCTTGACAGGTTTACTCAAAATCAAATGTAATTTTCATGTAAATAGAGGAATCTCTTTGTCCATCATTTTCATCCTTAGCATTGTCCATACATTTTCATAGAGACAAGGTTGCCAATTCTGTAGTCAAAAGAAATGTGAAAATAAACACTTGGCTCTTCTGTCGTTCTGATTTCACTAGAGAATGGTGACTTCGTACACTTTTTCCCATACTTTGTACTTAAGTACAAGTGATAATAAAGCCTAATTCTAATTTTAATGTCAGCCATGCCCACATCATTAAACCTCAATGTGGGGAGACTCCTGGACAGCTGGCATTTCAAATCCCAGTTGGCGATAGACTCACCCTTTGCCAACAATTAATCCCAAGTTCAGAGTTGAGTCCAGAATTTAGAAAGATATTACTTCCTTGTATCGAACTAATATCTCAAATTCCAATCCCCATCACTTTGATCCCATCAGTCCAGAAGACACGTTCTCTTACCAGCTTGGCGATGCCATTTCCCCGTACGCTCACGATAACTTTAGTTTGTTGAGATGGAAAATGTGCGCTGGTAACACACACAATGTTGGTTTCATTCACAGACTGTATCTCACAGGGAGTTTCAGCTATAATGACATTATTCTCACTTATGTCTGAACTGAGAGGATAAACAGGAAATTGTTAAAGGATTGAATCTTCTGGCAAGTGACATTTACCCTTTCTGTATCAGAGTTACACTGACATTAGGTATTTGATATTGTATACAGATAACATACGTTAAACAGCTTTCCCAATTTTACTAATTTTGTTTTCATTCATGTAGTTTGAATGCATGCATTTTAAGATTTATTCAAGATCGTTCCAGTGCAAGTGGATTTTTTAAACCATTTTTCTTGATTGCAACAACAAAAAAAGGACTAGTGGAATTAGGAATTCCACAGATATTACATCGATATGAAATAGTTTTGCTTTGGGTCCAAACCACCTGTGCAAGGAATAGTGGAATTGTCAGAGAAAAATAGACCAGGATAAACTTGGTTTATCTTGGATGTAGGTTTGCTCGCTGAGCTGGAAAGTTTATTTTCAGACGTTTCATCACCATATTGGGTAACATCTTCAGGGAGCCTCCGGATGAAGCACTGTTGGTGTTTCCTGCTTTCTATTTATATGCTGGGTTTCCTTGGGTTGGTGATACCATTTCCTGTGGTGACATCATTTCCTAAGGTGATGTCATTTCCTGTTCTTTTTCTCAGGGGGTGGAAAATGGGATCCAAGTAAACATGTTTATTGATAGAGTTCTGGTTGCAATGCCATGCTTTTAGGAATTCTTGTGTATGTCTCTGTAGCTATCAAGATACATGAACATCAACTAGCCACAAAATGACATGACCCTCTCTTACTAGTATCCTTACATACAGAAAAGGATACCACTTTGACTGGGACAACACATCCTTCCTAGGACAAGCCAAGTAGAGACATGCATGAGAATTCCTCGAAGCATGGCATTCCAACTGGAAAATGAACCTTCCAGCTCAGCTAGAATACCACATCCAGACGTCAACCTGAGCTACAAATCTTCTCAAAACTCGCTTGGTTTATCTTCTCCCAACCAGGTAATGATAAGTAATTAATCTCCATTAATGAGTTTATGACACATCCAGATATGAGGTGAGGAAATCTTCAGTTTTGGGAACTATATGTTCAAAATCACAGAATTGCTAGAACTAAGCTATAATCACAGTATGTCATATCTCAAATAATGTACGTTGTGTACAGAGAGAACCTTTCCACACTTAATTTTATTGCCTTTGTTCATTAACAGAATGGAAGGGTCACCCAGAAAGGCCAACATTTGTAGTCCTTGAGTAGAATGGATTTTTTTATGTCATTCGAAGATTGCAACATTACTGAGAGTCTGGAGTCACATGTTGGCCAGTACAGGTAAGGACAGCAGGTATCCCTCCATAAAGAATATCAGTGAACTCTTGGATTTTACTACAAACACTGATTGTGATCATGGTCATAACTGCAGCTATAATGCAGATTTACCAATTAAATTTAAATTAAAACATTTGCTGTGTTGAGATTTGAATCTCTTCCCAGATCCACTTGGATTATTAGTCTCGTGACATTATCACTATACCACCATCTCCTACTTTGTAACCTACTAGTGAATTCTCACTGACATCTTAAATTAAACTTGTAGGTGGAAGATACTTGTTCACTTGTTTGGAGAATGACATGCCTGGCCGTATAACTCTGTTCTGTGGTATTACATCATTCTACATCGGGAACTTGAAGGGGATGTAAGGCTAGATCTGAGTAATTAGTCTGACAATACACACACTGTAGTAACAAGTAGCAAGTTAGAAATGCCTCATAGTAAGGAATCAATGAGTTTTGGGAGGGGTGCTTGAGACATGCTGACCCTCAAGTTAAACTCACCACCACTCGTCTCTGTCTAATGAGAGAGCAGCCATCTGATCCTCTGGGACTATCGTGACTTTACTCAAAACTATACCATGGTGCTGTCACTTCTGCAAGGCCTGTTCTGTCAAGGGGACAGAATATTTGCAGGTATAGGGATGTCTGCAGCACTATTTGTCAGGTGACAATTTATTGAGTATGACTATATCAAGAGTTGTGGAACAGCTCTCCCTATTTTTGCACATCCTCATATTTTTGAGAAGGAGGACTTTGCAGAGGCTGTGTTTGCTGTTTTTGTTTCCTGTGCCTACATCATTGTTGGATGGTCTTTCACTCCCTTAACTCGGGCTTTGTGGCAGTTTGATAGAACTGAGGGAAGTTAAGCTGTGGACCTGGAATCACGGATCAGACCAAATAATTTAGCAGAAGTGTTTTTGTGACAGATGACAATGCTCATCATTTGGTTAGCTTTTAATTCCAGATATTGATTGAATATAAATGTCATTACCTGTAATGGTAGGTTCTGAACCCATGTACCTGGGTGTTAGCCTGGGGTTATGGATTACCAGTCCACTGACATTACCCCTGCACTTTCACTCCATGCTTACAAGAATTTAATATAAAAATTTGTTTTTAGTAATAATTGGTAGTAGAAGTTACTGCGAGTGTGATGGAGATCTTAACTCACCTGAAACCTGACCCTGTTATGGTCAGCTTGGTGCCTCCCCCAGTTCCTCCTCTCCTGGGGTTAATGGTTGTAATTACGGGGGTCAAAGCTAATAGGTAGGTGAAGCCATTGGACACTTTGCTTGAATCATTACCGTTTACAACAACCACATCACATGCCAGCTCAGGATCAGTACCTGCGCAAGGAAGTTTTAGAAATGGATAAATTCACAAGTTTCCAAGGCAGCAACTGGTGATAACTCTTAAGACACATTTTCTTTGGTTGATCTCCACAATACGATTGGAGGTTTGTTTGGATATTTGAGACCAGGATTTGAAACAGTGAGATTCAAAGTCCCAGAATATGCTACCATTGTGAGGTTTTGTTTAAGGAAATGCCAACAAATTAAATTCATTCAACCATAAGAGGGATGGAAATCAAGGGACTGAATTTTCTCACATTCTTAACAGCTGTGTGGGGATGAAGCTTGTTCCTCATGGAATACTGGCACATAAAGGAAGAACCTGCACTGATGCAGCACTTTTCATGATCTCAGGGTGCCCCAAAATGTTCCGCAGCCAGTCATGTAGCTTTGGCATGTTGTAATATTGGAAATGTAACAGTCAATGTACACACATTGAACTCTCATGAACCACAAGCTGATAATGAACAGAAAATTTGCTGCTGTAGTGTTGAGTGGGGGAGATATTCCCTGCTGTTCTTAAAATCAGCCCTACTGCCATTTAAGAACTTTGTGTTCCTGTAATTCAGGCCGCTTGCATATTTTTTATTTTAAAAAGTCGTTATTAAGAGGAGTCATACTGAACTCAAAAAATTAATTCTTTCTTTCTCCACAGATGCTGCCAGACCTACTGAGTTTCTCCAACATTCTGTGTTTGTTTCAGATTTCCAGCAGCTGCAATATTTTGCTTTGATCTCATCTTCATATCTCCTCCCAAACTAGGGCTGCTATCATCAAGATCATTCTCTGACCATCAGCCATGAGCAATGAGGGGAAAATCATTCAAAATAATGGACTGAACCTAATCATTTTGTGACAAACTGTGAGTTGCATCAAACTTGGTGAGATGATTCATGCTGTAAGGCCCAATAGATGTAGCCCACCAAACCCACCACATTAATTGACATTTGAGCCCTCGTTGTGGGAACCACAACTGTTTTCCATCACATCTATTATGTCATTCTTGAAGCAACTCATCATGCACAGAGACCCCAGAATTCATCAGCATCTCTAGCTTTAGCACCATTTTTAAAATCCTATTTTTTGCACCCACACAAGAAATGGCAGTCCAGAGTTGCTCTGCACAGTTCCTGGCATTTGTTCCAGATGTAGCAGTCAGGAGAAATTGGAGTCCAGCATTGTAGTTACCTGGAGGTCCTGTTGGATAGGCTGGTGCAAATGCAGAATTTCCTCTTCCCCAGCACCAGCAATGCAGGTTATTACACCAGATTATGTTAGCCCAAGGCTTCCACCCAGGTTAATGCGGTCTCAGGCATCTGGAGGAGTGCCCAGTACTGTAGGAAGAAGATCAACATCCTTCTCCACTCTGCCAACGTGTCACCATTTCTTTCTGCTACATCACACTACTCTATCTCCTCTACTGGACTCACCTCTCACCAAGCCTCATGTTCTACCACCCTCACTATTACCTATAACATTTCATCTTCACCCACCCCAATCTGAAGCACCACTCACCCTGGGAGTCCTCTGCAATGTCTACTCACTCATTTGTGACACCATCCCTTCTGCACCAACCGTAGATGTATCTCTCACTTTCATCTTCCAAAATATTTGCCCTTTCTCTATTTCTAAGAGTGAAACAGCCCAAAAAGATGGAAAGCTCAAGACAAGTGGTGTGCTGTCTGTTTTTCGGATCCTTACCCATTATCAGCAGAGGCTCTTCACTCTGATTGCCCTGAGCAGTGCCTGGTCTCGTACTGGAGGCTGCCCTTACTGAGCCAGGAAACACTGAGCAAAGGCTGCCTCACCCTGCTGACTGAACTATGTCCACAGATGACTGTGACAAGCTTTCTGACTTTATCGGTCTTTGTTAAATGGCATGGCATGATAGTAGTAAAGTGAACCTGGTATTCCCAGCTGAGGGGCAAAACACAAAAAGGGAAGGTGAGGTACTGCATGGCAGGGATGCTGACAGTATCCAGGTAGAGTGAGCACTATGACAGCAGCAAAGAGCCCAGAAATGCAGTCTGGTCCGTTCCACATTTGGCGTTTTCCACCTGAGCACAAAGTTCTTGCTGTAGCATTATCATGCTAGTTACTGATGCAGCCCTAGGTGCAGTTTTGAAGTACAGAAATATCCCTATGAATAGGTTAGAAACATGAATGACAGTTCACAGAGGCTGGATGTCAATGTCTGTGGATGTGGGGTTTGTATTGCTGGTACCCAAGGAACCTGACCAAGGCCAGAGTGCGTCCTGTCCAACATACAGGACTTTTAAAACAAGCGATGAGTTGAACCTAATTTCTGATGAAGGGCTTATACCCGAAACGTTGAATTTCCTGTTCCTTGGATGCTGCCTGACCTGCTGTGCTTTTCCAGCAACACACTTTCAGCTCTGATCTCCAGCATCTGCAGACCTCACTTTCTCCTCGATGAATTGAACCCACCAAGTACCTACTCTAGCTTCTATGTTGTGTTTTCCTGATGGCTAATTTGTATGATGAGTTTGGTAAGATTGCAATCCATGGAGAGTTGACTGTTAACAAGCTATTTAACATACAATAATGGGCATCAATAGGGAACTCACTGCTGTTGAGAGAGAATCTTGACACGCTGCTTGAGAAAAGAGTACAAAACGCTTCTGGATGATCTTGATGTTGAAATGGGCCTTGCTAAATGACTCACTTAATTCTACCACTCATTTCATCACAGATCACAGAACCTGTTAAGATTCCGCCCACTTCTTGTTTTTGTTTTCCTTTTCTTATTCTTTTATTTATTATTTCTAAAAATATAGAAAAAATGAGAGTTGAAAGACCTCCAATCATTTGGAAACTGCTCTTTAATAGCCAACTGAGTGTCAGAGGTCAGGTTGCTCAGAGGATGGCCAAGTGCAACAATCAATAGCGAGTGTGTTGGGGTGAAGAACTGGAAGTGGGAAGTAATGTGATGAAGTCTCCACCTGTATGACCAATCATAGTTGGCCACCCTAGCACGGAGACTGTTATAGCACCAAAAGGGTTGAAGAAGCTGGGCAACCTATCTCCAGTGATGAAGTCTGTTTTTCGTGACTTGTCTCCTCACTTCAATAACCCAAATACAATTATTGACTAATGCTTACCATTATGCAATGGCACCTGACAGTACAGAGTTCTGGAAGTGGAGGCTGATGGCATCTTTTTGCATTCACCATCACACACAAACACTTTGGATTTTTGTTGGTCAAATCCAATGCCTCTTATTGTTAGCAATGTGCCACCACCAAAGCTTCCTGTATATGAGAAAGAAAAAAAATTAAAACCTAATTAATACTGATAAGTTTGCAAATATAACATGTTTGTAATGTCCTAGATCCTGGGAGTCTTTTATTGTTATTTGAATTAATACAAACAAAGGCTGTGATTTTATGTAGGTTATAGATGTTGCTTATAAATGGTGGATTCTGTTCTGAAGTCTGGACGCATGTAAATTCCTGTAGGATTTGAGCCTGTTCTTACACATTGGTCATTAGTATCTGGACATCTCTTCCCAAGTGTGCAGTGGAAGCTGGGCCATTGAAGATATAAGACTGGGATAGATGGATCTTTGATCAAGAAGACTGTCAGAAGTTATGGACTATAGGCAGGAAACTGGAGTTAAGACCACAATCAGATCAGACGTAGCTGAGTAAAACTGAAGGGCTGAATGGCCTGCTTCTGTTATTGTTTCTCATGTCATTTAATTAACTTATAGGAAAAAGCAGAACAAGGGGCTTCTCTCCATAGAACAGGGCCATCAAGATGAAACATGGCATCCTGTCTCAAGCGAGATCAACAAAACTAACAGATTAAAGACCAAAACAACACTCTTGTAGACCTGTTTCTCTCACAGTTGATTTACACATTGATTCATTAAAATACTTCATTAGTGTTGGCAAGGTCAGCATTTATAACCAATTCCTAAATTTCTCTTAGGGGTGGAGGTACAACTGAGTGATACATGAGAACAAATCTGAGCAGTTTGAAGTCAACCACATTGATGTGAAACATGAGTCACATGTAGGTCCAGACTGGATGAGGAGGACAGATTTTCTTTCCTTAATTACATTGAACAATCAGATCGAATTGTATTCCAACCCAACAGCTGTAAGATCACATTCACTGATACAGCTTTATCAGAATAAATATGTTGACTTTCTTCCATGGGTTATTAACCTTGGAACAAAGCAACAGTACTACTGCATCCTTCCACAATTAACCATTTCAATCCAATTATCTTCTTGTTTCCATAAAGGTATCAAAGAAATGTGAAGAGAATTCTAACTCCGTACTTACCTTCAGTTGGAAAGATACTGTTTATATTGAGTTCGTATTGAAAGGACAGATCAGACGATGTGTATCCCCACCTCTCGTGTTTCAGAAAAATAGGGAATGTGCCACCAGCATGATATCCCACAATGCACTGAACACAACTGTCATTCATCATGGTCACTTTACACAAGACATTGTCTATTGAGACAGTGATGTCAGAGGCAGAAGATCCAAATCGAGACCCAACGATGGTGATTGTTGATTCACTTACACCTAAAAACAATTGGGAAAGAGTTCTGAGAATCTTTAGTGTTGACGTATTTCAGGGAATGTATATGAGCAAGAAAATAGTGGAAATGGAACTGGTTATAAGGAGCTGTGTAGAATCTATTGATCCATTGGGCTGGGTAGGTAATTTCAGTGTTACAAATTCTATTTACTTTTTTTTTGCCATCCCTAGGGTCCTTCAAGATATTTGCACTCTTTCAAACCCAGCCTCTTGCACAGACAATTACTTGGTAACTTAAATATTGTTAAAACAGACACAAAATTGAAGCATTTTGCCAGGTACTCATTTGGACTGACAAGAAACCAATTTTAGAAAGGGAATATCCATTTATATACAACAGGATGCTGATTGATCGGATCATCACTGGAGTTACAACAGGATATGTTAACTGTCAATCTTAACTGATTTAACTAGGACCAAGTAGGTAGACTTTGGTTGGTCAGGCCATTGCCTTGGGGAATGTAGCAGGAGCAGGTCATCTCCATAACCTTTTCCACAATGTTAAAGTTGCAACGTATGAACAAATCCTTTGTCTACAAAAATAGGGTCTTGTGTGTGAATATACATTGTTTCCAGCACACACTAATGAATCACATATGATCCAGACTTCATAATTTGGTTTCCAGTCTAATCTTTAGCATAATCAGGACTACTTGAGTTATGAGTAATATGGTATAAGTTTCATTGACAATGTGACACCAAGGATGTAGATTGAACAACTCATGAGGTCTCAGATTATATCAAACAACCTGACCCTTTGACTGTGTTAAAGGGAGTGTCCATGCTAAACAGAATCATGGTATCATAACAATACAGAAGAGGCCCTTCAGCCCACTGAGTCTGTACCACCAAAAATATATCTACACTCATCCCATTTTCCAGCCCATAGTCTTGAATGTTATGACACTTCAAGTGTTCATCCAAGTATTTTTAAAAGGCTGTGAGGTGTCCTGCCCTCAAATACCCTCCCAAACAATGCATTCTGCACTCTGAGTGAAAAAAGATTTCCTCAAATCCCCTTAACACCTCCTGTCTGTTGTTGTAAAATTATGCCTTCTTGTTATTAGCCCATTGACTAAAGGGAACGATTGCTTTCTACTCACTCTGACCATGTTCCTGATAATCTTATACATCTTAATTACGTCCCCTGTCAACCTTCGCTTCTCAAAAGGAAACAATCCAAGCTTATCCCGTCTTTCTTCATAGCTAAAGTGCTCCATTCCAGTCATCCTGATGAATCTTCATTGTGTCTCTTGCAGTGTAATCACATCCTTCCTATATATGGTGACCAGGATGAGCGATGGTACTCCGTGGCCTAAACAAAGTTACATGCAGCTTCAACATAACTTCCATGCTGTTATAAAGCCTGGCTCAACTGACAACAGCAAGTGTCCCACATGACATCTTAACTATACTATTAACAATATTATTACTATTGTCAGGGACCTTTGGACAAGCATCCCAGGAACTCTCTGTTCCTCTGAGTTTTGTAATTTCTTGCCATTTATTGAGTACACTCTTGTCTCGTTCCTTTTCCAAAGTGCACCACCTCACATTTATCAGGGTTAGAATCCTCTGCCAATGGTCTGACCTTTCCATTTATAACCTCCTATAATCTAACACCTTCCACCTTAATATCAACCACCTGATCAATTTTTGTGCCAAACTGATGTATTATCTCCCCCCACACTCTCAGCTACATCACTCATGGATATCACAAAGAATAGTGGACCCTGCGACGACCCCTGTGCTAAGCCACTGCACACAGGGCTTCAGTTACACAAACAGACTCTGACTTCCACTTTCTCTTTCCTGTCACTAAGTCAATTTGAATATAACGTGCCCAAGTTACCCTTCGTCTTGTGAGCTTTTACATTCTTTCTCAGTTTTCCATATGGGATCTTGTCACAGGCCTTGCTGAAATCGAGATAAATTACATCAAATGTCCTACGCTCATCCAAACACTTGGTCACTCCTTAAAACAAATTCCACCAGATTTGGAGACATGACCTCCCTCTGATAAAGACATGGTATATCACATGTTAAAGTGAACATTGGTATTAAAAGAGAATGTTATTATTAATGAAAGACTTCCTGTTCAAGTCTGCATTACTGTTAGGCTGAGTGTTAATGTTAGACTGAGCGCTAATTGTAGAGTAAATGTGGTGTTAAAACCAGGGTCCAAGTTCAGGGGAGGGTCCGTGTTAAAGATAGTGTTCGTGGTAAAGTGAGTAATTGGATCTTTGTCTTCACCATCCATAGCTCACCTACACCATGTGTGCAAAAGTGTATGTTGCCATAGCGACTGAGAGTTGCTGTTATCTCGCTTGGCCACCAATTGGTTTAGGTAAAAGCAATGACTGCAGAAGCTGGAAACCAGATTCTGGATTAGTGGTGCTGGAAGAGCACAGCAGTTCAGGCAGCATCCAAGGAGCAGCGAAATCAACATTTCGGGCAAAAGCCCTTCATCAGGAATAAAGGCAGAGAGTCTGAAGCAAGGAGAGATAAGCTAGAGGAGGGTGAGGGGTGGGGAGAAATTAGCATAGAGTACAATAGGTGGGTGGGGGAAGGGATGAAGGTGATAGGTCAGGGAGGAGAGGGTGGAGTGGATAGGTGGAAAAGAAAATAGGCAGGTAGGACAAGTCCGGACAAGTCATGGGGACAGTGCTGAGCTGGAAGTTTGGAACTAGGGTGAGGTGGGGGAAGGGGAAATGAGGAAACTGTTGAAGTCCACATTAATGCCCTGGGGTTGAAGTGTTCCGTGGTGGAAGATGAGGCGTTCTTCCTCCAGGCGTCTGGTAGTGAGGGAGCGGCGGTGAAGGAGGCCCAGGACCTCCATGTCCTCGGCAGAGTGGGAGGGGGAGTTGAAATGTTGGGCCACGGGGCGGTGTGGTTGATTGGTGCGGGTGTCCCGGAGATGTTCCCTAAAGCGCTCTGCTAGGAGGCGCCCAGTCTCCCCAATGTAGAGGAGACCGCATCAGGAGCAACGGATACAATAAATGATATTAGTGGATGTGCAGGTAAAACTTTGTTGGATGTAGAAGGCTCTTTTAGGGCCTTGGATAGAGGTGAGGGAAGAGGTGTGGGCGCAGGTTTTACAGTTCCTGTGGTGGCAGAGGAAGTTGCCAGGATGGGAGGGTGGGTTGTAGGGGGACGTGGACCTGACCAGGTAGTCACGGAAGGAACAGTCTTTGCGGAAGGCAGAAAGGGGTGGTGAGGGAAATATATCCCTGGTGGTGGGGTCTTTTTGGAGGTGTTGGAAATGTCGGCGGATGATTTGGTTTATGCGATGGTTGGTAGGGTGGAAGGTGAGCACCAGGGGCGTTCTGTCCTTGTTACAGTTGGAGGGGTGGGGTCTGAGGGCGGAGGTGCAGGATGTGGACGAGATGCATTGGAGGGCATCTTTAACCACGTGGGAAGGGAAATTGCGGTCTCTAAAGAAGTTTTTTAGGCCATCTGATGTGTTCTGTGGTGGAACTGGTCCTCTTGGGAGCAGATACGGCAGAGGAGGAGGACTTGGGAATACGGGATGGCATTTTTGCAAGAGGTAGGGTTGGAAGAGCTGAAAATGTGTTGCCGGAAAAGCGCAGCAGGTCAGGCAGCATCCAAGGAGCAGGAGAGTCGACGTTTCGGGCATGAGCCCTTCTTCAGGAATCAGTCCCGAAACGTCGACACTCCTGCTCCTTGGATGCTGCCTGACCTGCTGCGCTTTTCCAGCAACACATTTTCAGCTCTGATCTCCAGCATCTGCAGTCCTCACTTTCTCCCCGTAGGGTGGGAAGAGGTCAGCTATGGCTGGTATTGATCAAATTGGTGCAAACAGCATGGGCCTAAATCTATTCTGACTGGAATGGACTTGAGACCTGGCTCCTTGCTCCACCACCACCCCCATCCCAGTATGATGCTGCATTCCTGAAGAAGGGCTTATGCCCGAAACGTCGAATCTCCTGTTCCTTGGATGTTGCCTGACCTGCTGCGCTTTTCCAGCAACACATTTTCAGCATGATGCTGTGTCAGGCCAGCCTACAGGGATGTGAAGTCGAAGAATTATAGACAATCTTAGCATTTTGTGTTGAAGGAGAGTTCATGTCAGTGGAAATGTTTGTATTAGAGGGAGAGTTCATGAGAGAGCGAGTGTTAGCGTGAGAATGTGTGTTCAGGTTACAGGGAGTGCTTGTGTTAGTGTGTATGTGCTGGTGTAAGGTTTGTGTTGGTGAAAGAAGCAGTGTTTATATTAGAAGGATTATTTGTATTAGGAGTGCTTGTTTTAGAGAGAGTGCAAGTGCTAGGGCAAATCTTGCCGCGAGGTTTAGAAACACCCTCCGTTTTGAGGTTAAGGTTGTACTTCAGAAACGTATCAGGAGATCAAGTTCTGACAACTTCTTACCTGTTACTGGAGATACAGCTAGAACTTCCGGAGTCTCTGTTTGGTTGTAGGTAAAGTTAAGGACAGGATACGTTGTAGAACGAACAATAATCCTTACATCGACAGTGCCTGGGGGACCAGCAGGAGTGATGCACTTAACTTCACCTGGGGTGACCGAAAGAAGGTGGCATGGAGATCTGTGAACCATCACAATGGTTTCATCCTGGATAAAGCCATTTCCTGTTATTAACAATGTGGTACCACCATGGATACCTCCTGATGCTGGAGAGAGGGAAGCTCTGGCAGCACTGGTGATGGAAATCCCTCTTAGTGACAGACCCTTATTCAACGTTAAAACCATGAGTGTGTGTTTGCCAACAGGCAAAGCGCCTACTCTGCAGTTCATGCTGCTGTCTGACACATCATTTGGAACAAAACTGGCATTTCCTATAAGGACGAAAGCCTCATCTACACTGTTCCCAAATCCACTGCCACTTATAGTAAGCTCTGTGTAAACTGTAGTCAGGAGTGTTGAAGACACATTCTCAATGATTGGTGCTGCACTCTCTGTGTAGGAATAGACACAGGTGCCATTACACACAGCTGGGATGTCATGGACAGAAAGTGTGACAATCCCAGTATAGGCAATAGAAGCTGAAGAGTCGCAGATGACATGTGTGTAGTTTGCAGAAACCAGAGTGCAAAGCCCGTTGGCTAACTGGACCCTGACAGCGCTCAGGTCAGCTCCAAATCCTGACCCAGTGATGGTTACTCTGGTCTTTCCCATTGTGGACCCAACACTGGGGCTAACGTCATCAATGTGAGGAAGCAGCACAAAACGACGACTCAATTCATTGGTTACTGTATTGATAGCTGTGCCGAGGTTATGGACTGTCACGGACACCAGAGCTGCAATGCCACTATCCATCACTCCCTCAGGATCTATCTGACATAGAAGTTCATTCTCCGTGCTACTTTCAACGACACATGGATGTGCTCCAACTCTCACCTGAAACAGGACAACACATCAGAATGAGAATGTCTGCTGGCCAGCAATCAACTGATTTCATACCTGTAGACATGACACAATACTAGCTACTTGTAATCAGCAATGCTGGTAGTCCAGAGTGAAGAAACAATTTAAAAAGTAGCAGAGACAGAGGGGAAAAGATACCAACTGAGCATAAATATGATTTTTCAATAGCACAACATGATGACAGGACTGAGAACCATTAATGGTACAAACACTTGCATTTGTACAGCACTTCTGATGTAGAAAAGCATCACAGAGCTGGAACTGAGGAAGCACAACATTCAGAAGGTCCTCTGCAAAAAAAAGTCCCAAATAAAAGCAAAGATGAATGTGAAGAAAGTTGATATCAGGCTAAATATATTCAAATGGAAAATAAATTTCAAGGACATTTATACCAGGCACAAGGAAGGAAAATAGTGAGGCAGTGGCACAACTGATTTAGTCAATAGGTGTGGAGGTCCTAGTGTGTGAGATTGGCTATACAATGTTCAAAAAAAGTACAGGCAACTGCAGACCTATTTGTATTATGGCAATTCAATATTAAAAAGTCCAATTGATTATTAATACTAGCCCAAGGGCTTATAGACCTGGCATGGAATATGATGAGGATGATGTTTCATAATCCCCTCAACTTCTTCAAGGAAGTAACAAACCAGGTTGACTGGTATTTTGCATAAAGTACCAAGTTGTCAGTCCAGTCTCTGTGTTAGAAGCTTGAAAGCTCAAGACTTGTACTGGAAACTTGGGAGGCAATTATCATCTACTTGAAGATGGCAAGAAGGACAAAAGAGTTTGGCATTTAGCGTCAGATAGATGCCAGACAATGACCATCTCCAATAAGAGACATTATTACCACTGCCCCCCCATTTGACATTCAATAGTGTTAGTATGACTGGATCCCCTACTATTGACATGCTTAGCATTAGCATTGACCAGAAACTCAAATGGACTTGTCTCATCAACACAGAGCAGGTCAGAGTCTAGGAAAACTGTGGCGAGTTACTCACCTGCTGACTCCCTAATCTCTGTCCACATTAAGAAGAGACAAATCAAGAGTATGATGGAATACTCCTCACTTGTCTGGATGGATTCAGATCCAATAACACTTAAGAGGTTTAACATCATCTAGGACAAAGCAGCCTGCTTGATTGGCAGAGTTTAGATCAGAGTGGTGCTGGAAAAGCACAGCAGGGGTCATGCAGCATCCGAGGAGCAGGAAAATCGAAAATGATTCCTGATGAAGGACATTTGCCCGAAATGTTGATTTTTCTGCTCCCCGGATGCTGCTTGACCTGCTGTGCTTTTCCAGCACCACTCTGATCTAACCTCTGATTTCCACCACCTGCAGTCCTCACCTTTGCCTGTTTGATTGGCATCACATCCGTATTAATGTGCTCTTTTCACCACCAACACACAGTAGCAGCAGTGTGTACTGTCTACAAGGAGCATTGCAGAAATTCACAAAAGATCCTTAGATATTACCTTCCAAACCCATGAGTATTTCCAACTAGAAGGACAAAGGCAGCAGATACATGGGAACACCATCTACAAGTTCCCCTCCAAGTCACTCACTATCTTGACTTGGATATATAAGACCATAAGACATAGGAGTGGAAGTAAGGCCATTCGGCCCATCAAGTCCACTCCACCATTCAATCATGGCTGATGGGCATTTCAACTCCACTTACCCGCATTCTCCCGTAGCCCTTAATTCCTTGTGACATCAAGAATTTATCAATCTCTGCCTTGAAGACATTTAGCGACCCGGCCTCCACTGCACTCTGCAGCAATGAATTCCACAGGCCCACCACTCTCTGGCTGAAGAAATGTCTCTGCATTTCTGTTCTGAATTGACCCCCTCTAATTCTAAGGCTGTGTCCACGGGTCCTAGTCTCCTCGCCTAACAGAAACAATTTCCTAGTGTCCACCCTTTCAAAGCCATGTATTATCTTGTAAGTTTCTACGAGATCTCCCTTTAACCTTCTAAACTCCAATGAATACAATCCCAGGATCCTCAGCCGTTCCTCATATTTTGTTAGACCTACCATTCCAGGGATCATCCGTGTGAATCTCCGCTGGATACTCTCCAGTACCAGTATGTCCTTCCTGAGGTAGATACAGTACTCCAAATGGGGCCTAACCAGAGCTTTATAAAGTCTCAGTAGCACAACGGTGCTTTTATATTCCAACCCTCTTGAGATAAATGACAACATTGCATTCGCTTTCTTAATCACGGACTCAACCTGCATGTTTATCTTTAGAGAATCCTCGACTAGCACTCCCAGATTCCTTTGTACTTTGGCTTTATGAATTTTCTCACCGTTTAGAAAGTAGTCCATGCTTGTATTTTTTTTCCAAAGCGCAAGACCTTGCATTTGCTCACACTGAATTCCATCAGCCATTTCCTGGACCACTCTCCCAAACTGTCTAGATTCTTCTGCAGCCTCCCCACTTCCTCAGTACTACCTGCCTGTCCACCTAACTTTGTCTCATCGGCAAACTTTGCTAGAATGCCCCCAGTCCCTTCATCCAGATCATTAATATATAACGTGAACAACTGCGGCCCCAACACTGAACCCTGCAGGACACCGCTTGTTACCGGCTGCCATTCCGACAAAGAACCTTATATCTCAGCTCTCTGCCTTCTGTCAGACAGCCAATCCTCAATCCATACCAGTAGCTCACCTCGAACACCATGGGCCCTCAGCTTGCTCAGCAGTCTCCCTTGTGGGCACTGTCTCACAGCGCCTGAGACCCGGGTTCAATTCCAGACTCAGGCGACTGTGTGGAGTTTGCACGTTCTCCCTGTGTCTCCGTGGGTTTCCTCCGGGTGCTCCGGTTCCCTCCCACAGTCACAAAGATGTGCGGGTCAGGTAAATTGGCCATGCTAAATTGCCCGTAGTGTTAGGTAAGGGGTAAAATGTAGGGGATGGGTGGGTTGCGCTTTGGCGGGTCGGTGTGGACTTGTTGGGCCGAAGGACCTGTTTCCACACTGTAAGTAATCTAATCTAATCTAAACCATATCAAAGGCCTTTTGGAAGTCTAGATAGACCACATCCACTGGGTTTCCCTGGTCTAACCTACTTGTCACCTCTTCAAACAATTCCAACAGGTTTGTCAGGCACAACCTCCCCTTACTAAATCCATGTTGACTTGTTCTAATCCGACTCTGCTCTTCCAAGAATTTAGAAAGCTCATCCTTAATGATGGATTCTAGAATTTTACCAACAACCGAGGTTAGGCTAATTGGCCAATAATTTTCCATCTTTTGTCTTGATCCTTTCTTGAACAAGGGGGTTACAACAGCAATCTTCCAATCATCCGGGACTTTCCCTGATTCCAGTGACTTTTGAAAGATCTCAACCAATGCCTCCGCTATTTCCTCAGCCACCTCCCTCAGAACTCTAGGATGTAGCCCATCAGGGCCAGGAGATTTATCAATTTTAAGACCTTTTAGCTTTTCTAGCACTTTCTCTTTTGTAATGGCAACCATACTCAACTCAGCCCCCTGACTTGCTTTAATTGTTAGGATATTACTCATGTCTTCCACTGTGAAGACTGATGTAAAGTACTTATTAAGTTCTCCAGCTATTTCCTTATTTACCATCACTAGGCTTCCAGCATCAGTTTGAAGTGGCCCAATGTCTACTTTTGCCTGTCGTCTGTTTCTTATGTATTGTAAGAAACTTTTACTTTCATTTATAATATTACTGGCTACAAATGTGTTGCTGGTCAAAGCACAGCAGGTTAGGCAGCATCTCAGGAATAGAGAATTCGACGTTTCGAGCATAAGCCCTGCTGTGCTTTGACCAGCAACACATTTGCAGCTGTGATCTCCAGCATCTGCAGACCTCATTTTTTACTCGAATATTACTGGCTAGCCTACCTTCATATTTGATCCTCTCCTTCCTTATTTCTCTCTTTGTTATCCTCTGTTTGTTTTTGTAGCCTTCCCAATCTTCTGATTTCCCAGTGCTCTTGGCCACTTTATAGGATCTCTCTTTTTCTTTAATACATTTCCTGACTTCCTTTGTCAGCCATGGCTGTCTAATCTCTCTCCCGGATAATCTTTCTTTTCTTGGGGATGAATCTCTGTACAGAGTCCTCAATTATACCCACAAACTCCTGCCATTTTTGCTCTACTGCCTTCCCCGCTAGGCTCTGCTTCCAGTCTATTTTCATCAGTTCCTCTCTCATGCCCTCATAATTAACTTTATTTAACTAACACCATTACATCCAATTTTGCCTTCTCTCTTTCAAACTGCAGACTTAACTCTACCATATTTTGATCGCTGCTTCCTGTGTTCCCTTACTTTAAGATTTTTTATAAAGTCTGGTTCATTACATAGCACTAGGTCTAGAATTGCCTGCTCCCTTGTGGGCTTCATGACAAGCTGTTTCAAATAGCCATCCTGTAAGCATTCCATGAATTCCTTTTCTTTGGATCCACTGGCAACATTATTTACCCAGTCCACCTACATATTGAAGTCTCCCATGATCACCGTGACCTTGTCTTTCTGACATGCCTTCTCTATTTCCTGGTACATGTTGCGCCCCTGGTCCTGACCACTGTTAGGAGGTCTGTACATAACTCCCATTATGGTTGTTTTGCCTTTGTGGTTCCTCAATTCCACCCACACAGACTCCACATCATCTGACGTTATGTCATTCAGTGCCATAGATTTAATTTTGTTCTTAACTAACAAGGCGACCCCGCCCCCTCTTCCCGCCTCCCTGTCTTTTCGAAAAGTTGAAAATCCTTGGATGTTTAACTGCCAGTCCTGACCCACCTGCAACCACGTCTCTGTGATATACCGTTCTTCCTTCAGTGTCACTAGGTCAAAATCTTGGAATTCGGGGGATCCAAGATGGTGGCAATCTAGAAGGATTGTGTTGCAGAGATCCACACTGCAGCACAGGTGGGACGAACATCTAACCCACCCAACTCAGACCATTGTGATATCCTGGGATTCTGGAAAGGTCATGCAGTCCCAAGAAATTGTGGAAAACAAATCTACCTGTGTTTTCACTGCTGAAGAAGGGAGGCCCATGGCCCAGCCTGCAGGATCCTTGGATTGGATTATCTACCAGGCCCTGGTGAAGAAGCTCATGAAATCTCACGAGATGTTGGGTAAGCAGATAGAGGAGAAGCTGGCCCTGATCTCTATCATGCCACAGAAGCATGAGCAGCAGCTGGGAGACCTAGAGAAGAAGCTGATACTAGTTCCTCCAAGGATAGGATCAAAGCCCTGGAGATATAGGTCTGTAATTTGCATGACCAAGTAGATGATCTTGAGAACAGGGGCAGGAGTAAAAGGATTTGGATCATTGGTCTGCCAGAGGGTGAGGAAGGTGAGCGGTTGGTGGAATTTATTGAGGACTAGTTGTTGAAATTCCTTAACTTTGAGGTTGGAATGAAAGGCTTGAAGATCGAGAGGGCACAGCGTAGAGGTCAGGTTTGGGCTAATGTCCTCGTCCTCTCTTGGTGTGATTTCATCAGTATAGAGATAAGGAGAGAATTGTGGAAGCTTCCAGAATCCAGGGAAGGTTCCGAAGGCCATAATTTATGGGGGCTATAAGATCATGTTCTTCCAGGACTTCTCAGTGGTGGTGATCCGAAAAATAAAATCCTATGACGGTGTCAAGAGAAGACTGAGGGAGCTTGGGATCCAGTACTCTCTGAGGTATCTGGAATGGATCCGTACATCTCTTTGACACGTTGGAGAAGGCAAGAGACTTTGTGGACAAATTAACTTAATCTGAACAATTTAGTATGTACAAATAGCAGTCTTATTTGGCTATGATTTTGTTTTCTTTCTTTAAAAAAAACAGAGGAAGTCTGGTTGGGGCTTTTTTTATTGGTAGTAATTTGGTTTATACTATGTTTGGTGGTGGTTGAAATATGTACATTCAATTTCTAAGTTAAGTTATACCAAAGGATGGATGGAGTATTTACCCCTTGTTTTTTAAAACAAAATTCCTTATTCACATTGCTATTCTATTCCATCATGTATTTTCTTTCTTTTCTGCTTGTGTTTGTGGTGCGGCTTGAGCTAGGAGGAAGGAAAATGGTTGGGATGGCTAGATGCTTACTTATGAGCAGTTTATACCCGGTTCAGGTATTTAAATGCCCTGGTTGCAATATTGGCAGCGGGATGGGAAGTTGGGTTTTGGGATGGGTAGTTGCCCTTTTTGGGCAGGGGATGAGTTCCCCTATTCAGCACTGTTGGCACTTTATATATTGGTTTGCTTTTTGGTTTTTGTTGTTTATAATCTTTGATAGCTTTGTAGGTTTGTTAACTGGAGTGATTTTAGTTCATGTAGTTTTTATGTTTGATGGATCTTGTGACACTAAGACTTATGGATCGAGTTTCTCCTCTCTGGACTTTAAACGTTACTGCTGAAGGTTAATGACTTCATTAAATGGTGTATCTGGAACATCAAGGGGAGTCACTCACCAATTAAGAGGAAGAAGGTACTTTTGAGTCTTAGAAAAGAGAAGGTGGATATTGCTTTGTTACAGGAGACACACTTGGATGAAAGAGTGCATTTGAAACTACAGCAGAATGGCTTTGATTGGGTTTACTTTTAATCTTTTAATACCAGAAGTAGGGGAGTGGCTATATTGGTTTGGAGGAATTTCTCATTTAAGTTACTAGAGTGTGTTAAAGACACACACTGGAGGTTTGTAATCCTCAAAGCCCTGAAAAACAGGGAAGAATGTGGTGTTTTAAATGTTTATTGCTCTCTGGCCCATCCCCTCAAATTTCTGGTAGATGCATTCTCTAAATTCTTAACTGTCTCATAGATCCCACAGTAGATAAGTTGCACGAAGGCCCTCTGTACAAACTAAATAATTAGTGGATCTGTGTGTGGAGTTAGGGTTGGTGGACGTCTGGAGGCGTCTCTACCATACAGGCAGGGATTTTACATTTTTATCCAATCCACACAGATGTCACACCAGGATTGATTTTTTTCTGACCCCCGTGGCAACCCTGGACTTGGTGGCATCTTGTACAATTAGGAATGTTACCATCTCTGATCACACTTCAGGGTACCTGTTGGTTAAGATTAAGGACATTATAGTGAGTCCGAGGCACTGGCGAATGGATCCTTTTGTCCTTAAGGATAATAAGTTTGTGGAGTACTTCTCTAAGGAATTAAGGGTGTTCCTAAACATTAATTTAGGCTTGGTTAGTAGCCCATCTGTCCTTTGGGTAACTGCCAAAGCCTATGCCAGGGGTTAGTTATTTCCTATTCTGCCAGTAGGAAGTGGCAGAAGGTTGAGGAACAATGTCTCCTTGAAGCACAGTTGAAGGCAGCCAAGAAGGCCTACTTTGACAGGCCTTCGATGGCCAAGCTACAGAGGATTATGGTGCTGTGGTCTGCATTGAATTTCATACTCACGCAGACAGCAAAGAAGGAGCTTACTTTCACAAAGCAAAGGTTATATGAGCATGGTGACAGGCCAGGCAAATACTTAGCATATCTCACCAAGAAAAGGAGCATCCTCAAACCATTACAGTGATGAGGGCAGTGTCTGGGAACCTAACATGTGACTCCAAAAAGATTAATGTGGCATTCCAGAGATTTTACTCTAAGTTATACCAATCTGAGTTTTGTGAGGAGGGACGGGCCAAAATGGAATAATGTTTTAAGGAGCTAGAGCTCCTGGGCGTGACCCCTGAACAAGAGTCTTTTCTCAATGCCCACTTATCAGAGCAAGAGGCACAGGAGGCTGTGAAGCAGCTTCAGAGTGGAAAGGTGCCCGGCCCTGATGGACTTCCCAGTGAATTCTATAAGGAACTAATAAACATATTGTCAGGCCCGATGCTCAACATATTTAATGACTCATACAGCCATGATTGTCTCCTGCCATCTCTGAGAGAGGCCAATATTTTGCTTATTCTTTAAAAAGGAAGGTCCTGGAGGACCTTCATACAGGCTCATTTCACTCTTAAATATTGACTTTAAAATCCTCTCTAAAGCTCTTGTGTTAAGGCTGGAAATTATGTTACCTTCTAATGTTAAAGAGGACCAGACGGGCTTCATTAAGGGCCGCAGATCCTCCAATAATGTTAGGAGGCTGTTTAATGTAATTCAAGGGTGTCAACAACAGTCAATACAGGGATTGATGACTTCTCTAGATGCAGAGAAGGCATTTGACCAAGTTGAGTTGCTGTACCTTTGGAGCGATTTGGCTTCGGTGAAGCCTTTATAAGATGGGTAAAGATTCTCTACAGTGACCCTCTCACTGCAGTCATCACCAATGGGGTGTGATCAAGCAATTTTAGCATTTTTAGGGTTAGCCAACAGGGCTCTCCCTTTTTGCCATTGCTTTTTACCTTGGTGATTGAACCGTTGCTGGAGGCCATTCGTAGGGATCCTAATATATCAGCTCCAGGAGTGGGGTCAAAATTACATAAGATTGCGTTGTATGCGGACAATGTCCTTATTTTTTTGCCAAATCCAGCAGTTTCAGTGCCTCGCCTGATATAATGCATCTATGCATTTGGCGCCTCTTCAGAGTCCAAGATTAATCTTGCAAAATCAGAGGCTATGCTTATGGGTGGTTTTATGAAGGTGCTAGGTCTTGAGGGCAAATCCCGATTCCCATTTAAGTGGTCACAGAGGGGTTTTGTGTATCTGGGCATATTCATTATTCCATTTCTGGATTGGCTGTTCAAAGCCAATTTTGTTCAATTATTTGACAACATCAAACAGGACATCAAAGGTGGGAGGCACTTCTGGTCTCATGGTTAGCTTATTAAGATGAATATTCTCCCCTGTTTGTTGTGCCCTATATGGATATTCCCCCAATTCTTGATAAGCAAACATGAAGGAGGCTGAACAGCTGGTTCAGCTCTTTTAGTTGGCATCGTAAGCAGCCCCTTATTAAATTAGCTAAACTACAGTTGCCTCACAGACTGGGGGAGTGGATCTCCCGGACATTAAAAGCTACCAACTAAGCTTGCTTTTATCCTACATGAGCGATTGGCCTTGTGGGGACCCTCTTTCAATATGGTTAGATATCGAAACCTCTCAGGCAAGGTGCCCCCTTCCTCGCTTGCTGTTTTTGGACAAAATGAGGACAGTTTGGGAATACTGCCATAACCCAATAGTCATCAATACTGTTAAATCATGGAGGGCAATTAGGCAGAGGGAAGGCAATATTGGAAAAACATCTTCCCTTACACCTATAGTGGGTATACTGGGTTTTCAACCAGGGATGATGGATTCAGAATTCAAACAATGGGTAGCTATGGGTGTGTCTTGCATGGGCGATTTATTTGAGGGACATGCAATGATGTCCTTTGATCAGTTAGTGCAGAAATATGAGCTATCTAACAGGGACCTCTTTTGTTTTTTTCAAGTTAGGGATTTTATTCATAAAAAGACTACAGTTTTGACTGATCCCTACAAATCCAACATAGAGAGGAGGGGGCTCGGTGCTAAGAGTACACTTTCTGTCAGCACTTTATATCATCAATTGTGGGGCAGCCCTTCAGATGAGTTTGATTGACTCTACAGGGTGTGGGAGAGAGCTAGGCATTGAGGCCTCCTCAGGGGCATGGGAAGATATTTGGGAAAACACAAGAAAGATATCAAATTGCAATAGGACCCATGCTTTACAGTTGAAGATTTTCCATGGGGTCCACTTGGCTCTGGATTGTTTGTCAAAATTTAAACCAGTGGTATCCTCAACATGTCCCAAGTGCAAGGTTAATACAGGCATTCTTACCCATTGTCTCTGGTACTGTGGTAGGTATCAAACGTACTGGAGTGATGTGGCGGGTGCAATGAGAGGATTTTGGATGTAAAGGTGGAGGAGGACCCATTCTCTCTTGGAGTCATAGAGTCATAGAGATGTACAGCACGGAAACAGACCCTTCAGTCCAACTTGTCCATGCCAACCAGATATCCCAACTGAATCTAGTTCCATCTGCCAGCATCTGGCCCATATCCCTCTAAATGCTTCCTATTCATATACTCATCCAGATGCCTTTTAAATCTTGCAATCATTCTAGCCTCCACCACTTCCTCTAGCAGCTCATTCCATACACGTACTGCCCTCTGCATGAAAACGTTGCCCCTTAGATCTCTTTTATATCTTTCCTCTCTCACTCTAAACCTATGCCCTCTAGTTCTGGACTCCCCCAACCCAGGGAAAAGACTTTGTCTTTTTATCCTATCCATGCCCCTTATAGCTCAAATCCTCCAACCCTGGTAACATTGTTGTAAATCTTTTCTGAACCCTTTACTCCTCCTCTCCTACCCCTCAATCTCAGCTTCAGCATATGTAACAATCTTCCCCTGGCTACAATAATTTCTTAAGAAGGGTCACTGGACCCGAAATGTTAACTCTGCTTTCTCTTCACAGATGATGCCAGGCTGCTGAATTATTCTAACAATTTCTGTTTTTGTAACCAAACGTGAAGGGCCTGGTTAGCTAAAGTAGGATCATCAGCACTAGGAAATAACACCAATGAATGGGCTATCTGGTCTTTTCTACTTCCATCAATAATCTATTCTCTCTATTTGTTTTTCTGTGCGTGAGGAGAAACTTATAACTGGATTAGAGTTTTATTTAAGTGCTATTTATATCTGTTTGCCAAAAGCTGTATTTTGATTACCTACAAAAAATGATATTTATTGGTTAGTATAGAAGCCTAGTCCATACATTAAATTTTGTAATGCAAGTTAGGAAAGTAGAGCGCTGCATGTTTGTTAAAAGAATTTTAACATTTGGTATTATTCCATGAACAGTGGGGATCAATTTGATGTGCACTTTCCCAGCAGATTGGAACACCTGTCAGCCTGATTGGTTTAGCGTAGCCAATCCACCTTACCCGCACACCTTTGGATCATGGGAGGAAATTGGACTACCTAGAGGGAACTTTTGTAGATATGGGGAGATTATGCAAACTCCACATAGACAGTTGCCTGAAGGTGGAATAGAATCTGGGTACCTGGTGAGGCAGCAGAGTTAGCCACTGATGATAGTCCATAGTACTCTCACCCTTGCTTCCAACTCTTGCCAACTCCATGGGACACCCATCTTGCAAATGGCAAAAGAAAAGGACTTCCTTTCTTATCATGGAGGTTAGGCTTCAAACTTCAAGACACAGAAACTGCCAGCCTCTGCCAGCCAACACAATGTGAAACCTCGCTATCAAGCTCCTCAATTGGCCAAGAGGCTTGTGGGTCTTTTACCAAGCTGATTAGAGCTTGATTCAACAAGCTTTTTCTATTGTGGGGACAGCACATTAGTTGCCTCTGAAAATGTCTGCTCCCACACTTAGACAATGAATCAGAGAATCACAACCTCAGTGTCATGGAATTCTTTACCCCAGAAAGCAGAGAATATGTTGACTATATTCAAGTCCATCAGAATGGGGGCAATGAATTACAGAAAGCAAACGGAGTTGAGCCTCCAGTCAGATCAACCATAATCCTACCAAATGGTGGAGCATGTTTGAGGGGCTGAATGGTCAACTTGTACCAATTCCTGCATTCTTGAAAAGCTGGGTACTGAGGGAGTACCGCACTTTTGCTTGAGATGTTAAACCAAGGTTTTCTCTGGCAATTCCGGTGGGTGTAAAATAAACTCTTGCCAATTTTATGAAGAAGAGCAGAAGAACTCTACCTAGTACTCTGGGTTAAGATTTATTCCTCACCAACTAAAGTAAATTATTAGAGAATTATCCCATCGCTATGTACAAATTAGCTGCTGTGTTTGCCACATTGTAACATTGAACTACACTTCAAAGAGCTATTTATTGCTGTACAGCATTGGCATGTTCTGTTGTAAAGTGTTATAGATATGCAAGTTTTATGAAAAATAAAAGACGAATTTATAGATAATTGCATTTTAAACAATTAGAATGCAAATTCAAATTTGCCTTATTAAGTTTTGAACATGTTAGTTTACCTCATTTGCACAGCCGATTTTACTGAATCCAGTACCGGTAATGGTTAGTTTGTCCTTCACTGTTCCTTTTGAGGGTGTGATGCTGTTGATTGTGGGGGAGTAGCAGGTAGACAGGTAGAATGTGAAGCTTTTGTCATCAGTCCTGTTCAATGCCTGGTTACATGTGGGGATCGGTGCTGTACAGTCACTATTACGTTTTTGTCGTGAAGGCAGTTTCTCAGAAGGCCCTACACACAAACAACCAGCTGTTAACCAAGAGAATATGTGCAGGCACAGCGGCCAGTGGGGGAAACAGAAAACAACACATTAAGAAACTCAAATACATTCAGCTTTCTCGGCAGGAGAAGCTCACAATTTATAGAATTGTTGCCAGATATTCCAAGTCTGACTAGATAGATGTGCCACTGACTGCTTTTTGAGAAAACAGTTTTACTCAAACCTTATGCAACAAATGGTAGATCCAAACGTGACTGATGAGTGAGTCACCAGTGTTGTGCATGTGATCTCAAAGCTCACATGCACACGTGAACTTTAGCCGGAATGTTTGGTAAAATGGAGATAGAAAGAGTAGAGAGATTGTGCTTAATTACATGAAGTAATTCAAAACAAATTAAATAATACTGAAATAAAACCCTAGTCTCACTAATAGCCACCATGGAAATATCAGAATGTTATAAAAGCCAGCCTGATTAATTTTGTTCTTTAATTATATGATAGCTTTACACCCTCAGTTACTGAAGCTTGGGAGAACGTTGTTTAATAAAGATTCACACACATATCACATACATTATTCTTTGTTGTTTGTAAGATGTTTTCTACTGAAATCAATCTTGGTGGCTAGTACGTAGTTAACAATTTCTATTGGACAATATTGATCTAAACACTGATTTGTCACGGCAATTAACAGATCCTCAGGATTAAACATAAACACCATAAAACCCTGAGTGATGGAGGTTAACCTATCCCAGGAACAAACATCACCTCACCCAGAGTGATGGGGAAGGGGATTAACGTTTTTAGGCTTTGTTTGTGTTGCTGTAGAATTAGCATACTAAGGAAATTTCCTCCAGCAACACATAAACCCTCCAAAATAGTAAGAGGATGTGCATTTCACCTGGTACATATTCTGCTTCAATCCCTGCCAAATAAATATGTACGCCTTTGACGCTTTCCTCAGCTGGTTTCACATTCACCATCCCTTGGAGGACAACACTTTGCTTCTGGTCCACATAACCACTGCTGTAGTAATAAGTCCCGGGGGAGGTAAAATGATGAGAGAATGAACCTACACAGAAAGACCATCATCCGTTAGGGGTGTGAAATCACCAAATCCACTTTATATTACATCCTGACTGTAATCAGAAAGCATGAATACAAAGTTTGCATTTTCACTCCATTGTGGCAGAGATACAGAATCTGACATGCAGCTATCTGAACAATGAAGATGCCCAAAACCTGGAGATTTTTATAGGGGCAAGACATGAAATTTAATTGTACTAACTGAGTGAAGTAACTTATTTGATTCGATGTTGAATTAGTACAGACTGGTCACACACAGTCTCTTTCTGTACTCCAAGTGGTTTGTGACCTTTGACCCCACCCAACATAATTCTTGATAAAGCTGATACCCAGAACGTCGACAGCTCTGCTGTTCGAATGCTGCCTGATTTGCTGTGTTGTTTTGTCTCTGACCCTACAGCATCTGCAGTCCTCACTTTTTCCTACCCAACATGGCCCAGCCTGATCTGGCCGACCCAACCTGGCCCTAACTACCCAACCCAAAAACTGACAAAGATCGGAAAGCTGACATTGGCTCAGTCCTGGGATTGTCAGTATTGAGATACAGTGTCTGTATAATGATTCCGTTACTGGACTCATAATCCAGAGGAATGACCCAGTACTCCTGAGACATGAGTTCAAACTTCACCATGCCAGTTGGGAAATTTAGATTTGACAAATTACCTATATTTGAAATAAAAAGCTAGTCTCAGTGATGGTGACTACACAACTACCAGATTTTTATAAATACTCATTTTCTTCACAAATATTCTCCAGGGGAAAAAAAAGCAGCTTCTCTTACTTGTTAACCTTACCATTTGCTTGTGACGCACAGCTACGTGGTTGACTCTTAACTGGCCTCTGAAATGGTCAAATAAACCATTAAGTTGTTGTGAAGATGGTTCCCTATCACCTAATAAAGTATTCGGGATGGGCAACAAATGCTGGCCTTGCCCAACCCTATGAATGCATAATTAAAAACGAACATTTCTTACAACCTCAGGAAGTTCTAACCTGCTCTGCACCAAATGAGAGACTTTTGAACTTTAGCTTTTGCTGTGATGTAGGAAATGTGCAGATGGACATAAAATGTTGCATATCCTATGTTGAAAATTAAGAAAGTTCTTGTTGATGGCCTGGGGCTGATATTTGTCTCAATCAACATCGTAAATAATGATCTGCTCATTATTATGTATCTGGTTGTGAGAGATTGCTGTATGCAAACTGGCCAAGCAGTTTTGCACAGTACAGCATGTCAAAAGTACTTCATTGAATGTAAAGCACTTCGGGCTCTCCTGAAGTTGTAAAAAGTGCCCAAGAATTTCAAGTTGTTTTCTTTCACATGAAAGTCTGATTGAAAAATCATGCAACGAGGATGAATTACTGCTCAAGCTTCTCTTGTGCATCAATGGAATATTACACAGGTGAGGATCTTCCTGTTTAATGCAACAGTTGTGAATTTACCTTTTGTAGTGCTCATATTGTCACTAATAAACCCACTGCCTTTGTAGTTTACATCACTGGGCTTGGAGACACTGAAGACTCTGTATCTCAAATGTTGAAGTAAAGGTGGGGACTGCCACTGCCATTGTACTGTATCCCCAACAATGATGTCCAGACTTGAAGGATTCCACTCATACCCCACTCCAAGTGCTGTTAGGATAAAGTAGTAACAAATGTGGATAGAAAGTATATTCAAAAATAAAATATAAAATGTGTTGCAAAGAGATTTGTTAACAAAACATGACAAGTGTTTAAGTTTCAGTCATTGATACACTCAAATTTCAAAAATGACTACTACTTAGAAGAAAATATTTCATCTCAGTTTGAGAGTTTGATACGTTATACTGAACATGCATCTTTATTAGATTTTTCAGCATTTTTTGATATTGCCTGTTTCAGTTATTACCAGGCTTTAAGGTTTGGGAAGTCAAAGAGGCTTTATAATGAAAGCCAGGATTTTCAGGGGAGGTATCAGGAAACACTTCTTCACACAAATGGGAAAATCAGGAACTCCCTCCCTCAGAGCTGTTAAAGTTGGGGTCAAGAGATGGATAGATTTTTGTTAGGAAAGCATTTTAATGGCTATGAAACCAAGATCAGTGGATGGAGTTATGCTAAAGATCAGTCTCCATCCAATTAATTAATTTAGCTCAAGGGTCTGAATTAATTCCTCCCAGTTTCAACAGACAGAGATAGGAAACAACACTGCGCAGTTTGAACAAAGATCTTCAAAAAGATATCACATACTTTGACTGCTGCCATTATTGGTAACGACAAATTTTCTTCCAGTTTGATCAGAAACACACTTGAGAACGTTTGGTGAAGCAAAAGTTGTGTGACATGGAACAGAACCTGTAAATATTGCACAACACAGAATTCCAGTCAGAATAAATGTCAGTGATTGTTATAAAATATCTGTTGTAATTCAACTCAGATTACTATCTTTCTTCAAGTTATGAATGTATAATAAAAAACAGATAGCAAAGGTTTCCATATATATATAAAATGAAAAAGAGTGGCTAAGGTAAACATTGGTCCTTTAGAGAATGAGAAGGGGGATTTAATAATGGGAAATGAGGAAGTGGTCGAGGCGTTGAACAGGTATTTTGTGTCTGTCTTCACAGTGGAACACACAACATGCCAATAATTGATGTCAAAGAGGCTATGGCACATGAGGACCTAGAAAAGATCATTATCACTAAAGAGGTAGTGTTGGACAAGCTAATGGGGCTAGGTAGTCAAGTCTCCTGGCCCTGATAGAATGCATCCCACGCCAGCAGAAGGGATGGCAGGGGAAATACCAAATGTGCTCGTGGTAATTAACCAAAATTTTCAGGAATCTGGGTATGTTTTGGAAGGCTAGAAAACAGCAAACATGATGCCACTGTTTAAAAAAGGAGGTAGACATAATGCAAGTAACTATAGGCCCATTAGATTAACTTCTGCAATGCGGAAATTGCTTGAATCTATAATGAAGAAAGAAATAGTGAGGCATCTGGATAGAAATTGTCCCATCCGGCAGATGCAACATGGATTCTTCAAAGGCAGATTATGTTTAACTAAGTTACTGGAATTCTTTGAGGACATTACAGTGTGGTGGACAACAGGGCACCAGTGGATGTGGTATATTTGGATTTCCAGAAGACAAGGCGCCACACATAAGATCAAGGTGCACAGTGGTATGGGTAATGTATTAGCATGGATAGAGGATTGGTTAACTGGAGTAAGCAAAGAGTGGGGGAAATGGATGTTTTTCTAGTTGATGATCAGTGGCTAGTGGTGTGCCTCATGGATCAGTATTGGGACTGCAATTGTTTACAAATTACATAGATGATTTCAAGCTGGGGACCAAGTACAGTGTGCCAAGGTTCACAGATGGCACTAATGTGACTGGTTGAGCAAAGTGTGCAGAGGACACTGAAAGTCGGTAGAGGGATATAGGTAGGTTAAGTGAGTGAGTGAGGTTCTGGCAGATGGAGTTCAATATTAATAAATGCGATGTCATCCATTTTGGTAGAAAAAACAACAAAAGGGACTCTTATTTAAAGAGTGAAAAATTGCAGTATGCTGCTCTGCAGAGGGACCTGATTGTCCATGTACACGAATCACAAAACGTTGGTCTGCAGGGGCAGCAGATAATTAAGAAGGCAAATGGAATACTGTACTTCATTGTTAGATGGAGTTTAAGAAGAGGGAGGTTATGCTGCAGCTGTATAGAGAGATGGCGAGGCCATACCTACAGCACAACGTACAGTTTTGGTCTTCATATTTGAGAAAGCATGTACTGGCATTAGAGGGTATAGAGGAGGTTGACCAGATTGATTCCGGAGTTGAGAAATTGAGTAGACTGTGACTATACCCATTGGAATTTAGAAGAATGAGGGAGGAATTGTGTAAAAATGTATAAAATTACTTAGGTAAGATAAGATAGAAGCAGTGAGTTTGTTTCCACTGGCGGGTGAAACAAGACCTTGGAGCCGTGGCCTCAAAATAAGGGGGAGGCAGATTCAGGACTGAGTTGAGGAGGAACTTCTTCACCCAAAGGATTGTGAACTTATGGAATTCCTTGCCCAGTGAAGCAGGTGAGGCTACCTTCTTAAGTGTTCTTAAGACAAAGATAGAGAGACTTGTCAACTGTAAAGGAATTACCAATTTTGGTGAGTGGGCAGGTAAATGGAGCTAAGTCCATAAAAACAAACAGCCATGACCTTATTGAATGGTGTAGTAGGTTCAATGAGCCAGAACGCTTACTCCTGTTCCTGTTTCTTATATTCTTATACTAAGCTATTCCAGTTATATATTTGCAGAGCAATAATTTGCACAGAAAGGAAATGGCAAAATTGACAAACTAAAGAAACATCATGAGATTATTTTTAATTCATTCACGGGCATTGTGTCTTGCTGGCTTGAGCATTGTCCTCATAGGTGGAAGAAGTGCTGGTTTAGAAAGTGCTGCTTAAGGAGCTCTGGTGAGTTGTTGGAGTGCACCTTGTTGATGTTGTACACCGTTGCTAACTTGTGTCAGTGGTGAAGGGTTTGCATTTTGAAATTGTTGGATGGAGTGTCACTCAAGTATACTGCCTTGTCCAGGATGGTGAGGCGCTACTTGAGCATTGTTGGAACTCATCTCGGTACGTGGATAACATTGCATCACACTCCTGATTTATCCCTTCTTAGTGTTAACAGATTGAGAAGTCAGGAGGTAAGTTACTTGAATTCCTAGCCTCTGACCCACTCTTGTAGCCAACATATTTATAAGTTTAGTCGAGTTCAGATTCTGATCAATGATAACCCTGAGGATATTGATAATGGATAATTCTATGAGAAAGTGAGGACTGCAAATGCTGGAGATCAGAGTCGAAGAGTGTGATGCTAGAAAAGCACAGCCGGTCAGACAGCATCCAAGGAGCAGGAGAGTTGACGTTTCGAGCATAAGCTCTTCATCAATAATGAGGGGATGGCGCAAGGATGCTGAGAGATAAATGGGAGGGGGTGGGGCTGGGGGGAGGAAATGTAGTCCATGTAGCTGTGGGAGTCACTGAGTTTGAAGATGTCTGCGTTGAGTCTGTCATCGGAAATGGAGATGAAGAGGTCAAGGAAGGCAAGGGAGGTGTCCGAAATGGTCCAGGTGAACATGAGGTCAGGGTGGAAGGTGTTGGTGAAGTAGATGAACTGTTTAACCTCATCGCGGGAGCATGAGATGGTGCCAATACAGTCATCGATGTAATGGAAGAAAAGGGATGGTGCTGGTGTAGCTCCCGTGAGGAGGTTGAACAGTTCATCAACTTCACCAACACCTTCCACCCTGGCCTCAAGTTCACTTAGACCATCTCGGATACCTCCCTCCCCTTCCTGTACCTCTCCATATCCATTTCCGGTGACAGAATCAAACTCCACTGTCCACTCTGCCAAGGACATGCAAGTCCTGGGCCACTTCCACCACCAAACTCTAGCCACCCAATGCCTGGAGGAAGAACACCTCATTTTCTGCCTTGGGAACCTCCAACCACATAGGATCAATGCATATTTTACCAGTTACTTCATTTCCCCTCCACCCACCTTACCCCAGAGCCACCATTACAACCCAACACCGCCCTCTTGAACTGTCCTACTTGCCCATCTTCCTTCCCACTGATCCACTCCACCCTTCCCTCCGACCTATCATCACCTCCCACCTATCACGTTCCCAGCTACCTTCCCTAACCCCACCCCCTCTCATTTATCTCTCAGCCACCTGGACCACCCCTAATTTCTGATGAAGAGCTTATACTCGAAACGTCAACTCTCCTGCTCTTCGGATGTTGCCTGACTGGCTGTGCTTTTCCAGCACCACGTTCTTCAACAATGGATAATTCTATGTTAATGCTATTGAATGTAAAGGGGCAATAGTTAGATTTTCTCCTGGAGGTGATGGCGATGATATGACATTTGTGTAGAGCAAATGTTACTCACTACTTATCAGCCCAATCTTTAGTATCTGAGGATCACAAACAGTGCTGAACATTGTGCAATCATCAGCAACATCCCCACTACTGACATTATGATGGAAAGAAGGTCATTAATGAAGCGGCTGAAGCTGGTTGAATAGTGATACAGTGATGACCTGAGACTAAGATGATTGATCTCCAACAATGGCAACCAACATCCTATATGTATAATACAAAGAAACTACTGTGGATGCTAGAAATCTGAAACATACACAGAGTGCTGGAGAAGCTCAGCAGGTCTGGCAGCTTCTTTGGGACAGAGAAAGAGAGTTAGTGTTTCAAGTCTGATATGACTCTCCTTCAAAACTTCCAATTTTCAAAGAAGCAGCAAGTCTTGAGTTTCTCCAGTACTTCCTATATTTGCACCGTTCTGCTAGGTATGACTCCAACCAGTGGAGAATTCTCCCCCAGTGGTCCCACCCATCCCCTATTGTTCACAGCTTTGTCGGAGCTCCTTGCTGTCACACTCAGTCAAATGCTGCCCAGCTTACATAACAGTCCACTTCATCTCTAAAGTTCACCTGATAAGCGTACCAATTTGAACAATGTTGTCCTCTGGGACGGGACTGAAACCAAATCCAGAAATGGTGATTTTCGTGCCTCCATACAATGAGCCCTGCTGAGGAGTCACTTCGGTCACTCGCAAGACATACTCGACTGAAGCATTTAGAGATTTGCTGCAGTGAAAGAGAAAAACAAACAAGATAAATCTTAAAAAGCACTAATGTTATCAAAGAGCAACCAAAAGTACAGATGAAACTTTACAGGAAACATTATCATTCAGCCCTCAACTCTACGTCAAATGTAATAACGACACAAAAACATTGAGTTGACAAAGCAGTTACCTATGGAACGCAATGAATTGCTGTGATCTGTAAGTCTTAAATGGCTCTGGATGCAGATTCAACAGCAACTTTCAAAATGGAATTGAGTAAATATTTGAAGGATAAAAAAATTATATGGCTTTGGGAATAGACCAGGGAAGTTGAATTGCCTGGATTGTTCTTTCAAAGTGCTGGCATAGGTAAGATGGGCAAAAAGACTCATTCAGTGCCATGTCACTCTGTGATAGCAATCTCAAATATGATGATTCAGCAAAATAGATTTGGGATCAACTTGCTGAAGAAGCATTATTCATGCAATAGACATGGTCATCATTAGCTGAGCCAGCATTTTTTGTCCATCTCTAGTTGCCCTTAAAAAAAGTGGTGGTGAACTGCCTTCTTGCTGTTGCCCATTTGCTGTTGGTAGCTCCACAAGACTTTGACCCAACAACACTGAGGGAACAGTATTAGATTTCCAAGTCAGGATGGTGAGTGGCTTGAAGGGAAAATTGCAGGTAACGTTTCCTGCTCTTGCATCTGATGCTCTTGTCCTTCTAGATGGTAGTAGTCATGAGGTTGAACGTTGCTCTTTTGGGAGCCTTGGTGAACTTCTGCAGTGCATCTTGTAGATGACACAGACTGCTGCTACTGAGCCAATGTGGAGGGAATGTATGGTTATGGATGTGATGCCAATCAAGCAGGTTGCTTGGTCTTGGATGGTGTCATGTTCCTTGAGTGTTGTTGAAGCTGCAATCATCCTGGCAACTAACAGCTATTCGATCAGTCCTGACTTTTGTTTTGTGAATAGTGGACAGGATTTGGGGACTCGGGATGGGAGTTACATATTGCTGGAATCCCAGCATCTGACCTGTTCTTCTAGTCGCAATATTTATATAGAAGACCAGTTCAGCTTCCAATCAAAGATAACCTCCAGGATATTGATAGTGGAGGATGGTAGTGAGTGATGGTAATGCCAATGAATATCAAAAGGGTGAATTGTTAGATTCTGTCCTGTTGGAGGTGGCCATTGCCTGGCACTCATGTGGTGCAAACTTTACCTTACCACTTGTCAGCCCAAGCTTAGATATTGACTAGGTTTTGCTGCGTTTGGACATGGACTGCTTCATGGTGCTGAACATTGTGCAATTTATGATGGAGAAAGGTCACTACTGAAACTGTTTGGTCTTAGGACACTATCCTGAGGAATAACTGCAGAGATACCCTGCAGCTGAGATGACTCATCTCTAACAACCACAACCATCTTTCTTCATGCTTAGTATGACTCCAATCACCAGGCAGTTTTCCCCTGATCCTCACTGACTCTAGTTTTGTTGATGCTGTTGGATGGCACACACATTCAAATGCTACTTCGATGTCAAAAGCAGTCACCCTCACCTCTGCCCTGGCTATAAATATCTTGGATTCATTTGTAAGTGTTGCTCTGGCTTTGAGTTTTCCCAGAAAAATGCATTAACAATAAGTGGGCAACTTTCAGTTTGATCTCAGACTTTGATTGGATGAACAGGACCAGTGTTTTTTTAACTGACACAAAAGATTTTGCAGAAACTTGCACTGAAAACAATTTGCGCTGAAAATTCTGCTATCTTTTGTACAGCTACACTGATTCGGAGAAACTTGTAAAGAAAAATCAATGCAGTGGAACATAAGCTTCATACCCAACACGAGTTTGTACATAGATACTGTAATTCGCCGGAGGGAGGCTGGGCAGACAACACGTGATGTTGTTGGTCGACCATCGAAGAATTGCACACTCAGAGTTCCCAATAACTACAAAACTATCTTCAGATTTGTTGCCAAAATCCGATCCATAGATTGTCAGATTGGAACCACCTATGAAACAATTTTCATGTAATTAATTCCCTTGTCACACAACAATACGCAAATATCAGTCAATCTGTCTGCTCCATCAGAACAGTATTGCCATACACCAGTAACAATGTATGTTTATATAGAGTCTTTAACATAGGAAAATATGGAAGCATGCAGTAAGGGGTTAGCATAGCACAGGGAGCTATTTCTTAGTGGTGTCAGACTCATGGTACCAAGATCTTTGTGCAGGGCTTCGGAAAAGCCCTTTCCCATGTTTCCTCTCCCCTCACTTCTGGACTTCAGCTCTTTTGTCCATGTTTGGCTGTAATGATGTCTGGAAATGAGTGGCTCCTTTGGAACTCAAGCTGCATGTCAGTGAGCAGGTTATAGCTGAGCAAGTGCTGCTTGATAATTCTGTTCATCAGCCCATCCGTCACTTTATTGATGAGTAGACTGCTGATTGAATTCATCCTGCTGTTCGTGTACTATATATACAAGGATAATGTTCCACATTGTTGAGTGGATGCCAGTGTTGTAACTGTATATTGGAACAGCTTGGTTAGGAGTTAAGACTATTTCTGGAGCACAATACTTCAATATCATTACCAGTATTTTGGCAGGGTCCATAGTTTTGTAATATCTGTTGCCCCTAAATCATGTGAAGTGAGTTGAATTTGCTGAAGATTGCCATCTGTGATTCTGGGGATCTCATGAAGGGGCTGAAGTTGATCATCCACTCAGCACTTCTGGGTGAACATTGATGTAAGTAGGAGCAATTTACTGCAGATTCTGGAATCTGAACTAAAAACAAAAATGCAAAGCTGGAAATCACAGTGGGTCAGGCAGCATCCATGGAGAGTGAGCAAACTAATGTTTCAAATACAGGTTACTCTCCATCACAGCTGATATCATTTCTAGAGGAGGTAGCATCAATGCAATAGGTGGAGGGGTGGAATGCTGGGAGAGAGAAGCTGCTGACAGTGCAGATTCAGTGATCAGAAAATAAGAATGGCAAAACAATGGTATGGCCAACTGCCAAACAGGAAAGAGCAGATAGTCCCATTAGATTGAGGGAGGGAGTCAGAGGACATGGTGACAGAGAGTGTAACATAGAAAGCCAAAAGAAAGGAGTGAGAATCTGAAGGTGTTGAATTCAATATTGAGCAGAGAAGTCTATGAAGTGCTTAGTCTGAAGATGAGATGTTATTCATCCAGTTTGCGCTGTGATTCACTGGAGCATTGCAGCATGCTGAGGATAGGCAAGTGAGCATGCGAGCTATGTTAAAGTGACTGACTGCGGGAAAATCAGGGTCCTGTTTGCACACAGACTGGAGGTACTCCACAAAGCAGGCAGCCAGTCTGCGTTTGTTTTCTCCAATGTAGGGTAGGCCACATTGGGTGCAGTAAATGCAAAAGAATAAATCGGAGGAGGTATAGGTGAAACGCCGCTTCACCTGGAAACACTGTTTAGGCCCTTGGATGGTGAGTAGCGGAGGTGAACGGACAGGTGTTGCACCTTCTGTGGCTACATGGGAAGGTGTCATGGGAGGTGGGTGAGGAATATGTTGATGGCTGAGGAATGGCCTAGGATTTATGGGCGGCACGGTGGCACAGTGGTTAGCACTGCTGCCTCACAGCGCCAGAGACCCGGGTTCAATTCCCGACTCAGGCGACTGACTGTGTGGAGTTTGCACGTTCTCCCCGTGTCTGCGTAGGTTTCCTCCGGGTGCTCCGGTTTCCTCCCACAGTCCAAAGATGTGCGGGTCAGGTGAATTGGCCATGCTAAAATTGCCCGTAGTGTTAGGTAAGGGGTAAATGTAGGGGTATGGGTGGGTTGCGCTTCGGCGGGTCGGTGTGGACTTGTTGGGCCGAAGGGCCTGTTTCCACACTGTAAGTAATCTAATCTAATCTAATGTCCTGGAGGAGCAGTCCCTGTGAAATGCAAATAGGGGAATTGGGGGAAGATACGTTTGGTGGTGGCATCCTGCTGCAGTTGTCTGAAATGGTGGTGATTGAGCCTTTGAATGAGGAGGCTGGTGAGATGAAAAGTGAGGACAAGGAGGACTCAATCAAGCTGCTGTGAGCGATTGAAGGGACAAGGGAAGAAGTATGGGTGATAGGTTGGATGCAGTTGAGGCCCCTATCTATCACAGTAAGCAGGAAACCATGTTGTGGAAGGAGGAAGCAATGTCAGCAGTGCAGTTTTGAAAGATGTCATCATCTGAACAGATACGGTGTGGGTGATTGAACTGGGAGAATGAGATGGAATCATTACAGTACATGGGGTATGAAGAACTTTGAGTGAAGGTAGCCTATGGGAGTCAGTGGCTTTGTAGTGGATGAAAATTGGAGACAAAATGAGCATACTTTTCTTGGTACAAGTGGGAGCATGATGCGGCACCAAAACAGTTGTAGATGCACCGAAGACAGAGTTGTGGGAGGGGACCAGTGTAGGGCCAAAACAAGGATTGTTCCACATGCCTCATAAAGAGGCAGGCATAGCTGGGACCCATGTGCGTGCCCTAGCCACACCTTGGCAGAAGTCAGATGAATCAAAGGAAAAATTGCTCAGTGAAAGAAAAAGGAAGAGGAGACTTGAGGATTATTCAGGCCTCTGGTCGAGGAAGAAGCCGAGAGCTCTCAGACCTGGGGGTAAAGAACTCTGGAAGGATTGGACATCCATTTTTGCAAGTAGCTCTGCTTTACTCTTTGCACTGATGTACTGAACTCTCCCTTAATTGAGGATGGGGATTCTATGGAACTTCTTCCTCCATAGAGTTGTTTAGTTGTCCACCACTATTCACGACTGGATGTGGCAGGACTTCAGGGTATACACGTCCTTGGTCCTTCTTCCTTGACCAGAGGCCTGAATAATCCCCAAGTCTCTTCTGCTTGGCTGAACACAGTTGTGGGATCACTAAGCTCTGTTTATCACTTACTCCTAATGTTGTCAAGTGTGCAAGTAGTCATGTGCTGTACCTTCACCAGGATCAACTAAAGAAACAAAAAAACAAAGTACAGCACAGGAACAGGCCCTTCAGCCCTCCAAGCCTGTGCTGATCATCACACCTTAACTAAACTAAAAAACAGAACTCCTGCCCTTACTCGGTCCATATCCTTCTGTTCCCTCTCTATTAAGAGACATCTGGATGGTTACATGAAATGTCATCAAAGTGCCTGCTTCCACCACCTCTTCTGGCAGTGTGTTCCAGGGTCATATCACTTCCTGTGTGAAAAACCTCCCTCACACATCTCCCTTAAACTTTCTCCCTCCCACCTTGAACCTGTGCCCCCTTGTAATTGAAACTTCAACCTTGGGAAAAAGCCTAACTATCCACCTTATCTATTCCTCTCATAATTTTGTAGACAGGTCCCCTCTCAGCCGCTATCTTTCCAGTGAAATCAATTCTAGTCTTTCTAAGCTTTCCTCATTGTCAATGCCCTCGATACCAGGTAACTTCTCTGCACTCTCTCCAAAGCTTCCACACTACCCTCGTAGTGTGGAAACTGAAACTGCACGCAATATTTCAAATGCAGCCTAACAAGTCTTCTAAACAGCTGCCAACTCATCTCCTCCATGCCCTGGCTGATGAAGGCAAACATGCCATATGCCTTGGCTACTGTTAGGGAACTGTGGACCTGCATGTATGTTAACGTTCCTATGGGTTCAGCCATCTATAGCATAATTCACACCCAAATTTGAGCCTACAAAATGCATCACCTCACATTTGTCATGGATTGAACACCATCTGCCATTTTTGTGCCCAAGTTGCCAATCTATCTATATCTGTTGTATCTTTTCATAATCGCAGCACTATCATCAACTCCACCATCTGCAAACGTATTAATCAGACCACCCACATTTTCCTCCAGATCGTTTATATATACTACAAACAAGAGAAGACCTAAGACTGATCCCTGTGGAACACCACTAGTTACTGGTCTCCATTCTGGAAAAGCACCCTTCTACCACTACTCTTTGTCTTCTATCACCTGGCCAGTTTTAGAACATAGAACAGAACAGCACAGTACAGGCCCTTATGTCCTCAATATTGTGCCGACCTTTTATCCAACTTTAAGATCAAACTAACCTACATACCCTTCATTTTACTATCATCCATGTGCCTATCCAAGAATCTCTTACATGTCCTTAATGTGTCTGACTCTACTACAACTGTAGGCAGTGCAATCCACATATCTACTTCTCTGTGTAAAGAATTGACATCTGTCCTCTAAACCTTCCACCAATGACCTTAAAATTTTTCCTCCTTGTGATAGCCATTTCTGCCCTGGGAAGAGGTCTCTGCCTATTCACTCTATCTAGGCCTCTCATCATCTTGTACACATCTATCAAGTTGCTTCTCACCCTTCTTTGCTCCAGTGAGAAAAGCCTGAGCTCCCTCAACATTTCAACATAAGACATACCCTCCAGTCCAGACAGCAACCTGGTAAATCTCTTCAGCACCCTCTCTAAAGTTCCCACAACCTTCCTCTAATGAGGCAACCAGAACTGAACACAATATTCCAAGTGTGATCTAACCAGGACTCTATAGAGTTGCAGTATAGCCTCATGGCTCTTCAACTCAATCCACCTGTTAATGAAAGCCAACACACCATACGCCTTCTTAACAAGCCTATCAACTTGGGTGGCAACATTATCTGTGGACGTAGGACTCCAAGATCCTCTGTTCCTCCACACTGCCAAGAATCTTGCCTTTAACCCTGTATTCTGCATTCAAATTTGACCTTCCCAAATGAATCACTTCACACTTTTCCAGGTTGAATTCCATCTGCCACTTATGAGTCCAGTTTTGCATCCTGTAAATGTCCCATTGTAACCTACATCAGCCCTCCACACTATCTACCATTCCACCAATCATTGTGTCATTGGTAAACTTACTAATCCACCCTTCCCCTTCCTCATCCAAGACACTTATAAAAATCACAAAGAGCGGAGATCCCTGAACAGATGCCTGCAGAACACCACTGGACACTGAGCTCCAGACTGAATGCTTGCCATCTACTACCACCCTCTGTCTTCTATAGGCCAGCCAAATCTGTATCCAGACAGCCAGATTTCCCAGTATCCCATGCCTCTTTACGTTCTGAATGAGCATACCATGGGGAACCTTATCAAATGCCTTGCTAAAATCTATATACACTACTTCCACAGTTCTACCTTCATCAAGGTGTTATGTCACATCCTCAAAGAATTCAATAATTCTTGTGGCATGACCTACCCCTCACAAAGCTATGTTGACTATCTCTAATCAAACTATGGTTTTCCAAGTAATCATAAATTCCTGGAATTCTCTGTCTCTCAGAATCCACTCCAATAATTTGCCCACCACAGATGCAAGACTGACTGGTCTATAATTCCCAGGATTATCCCTATTCCCTTTCTTGAACAAGGGAATAACATTTGCCATCCTCCAATCAGCTAGCATTACTCCAATGGACACAGTGGACACAAAGATCATCGTCAATGTTGCAGCAGTCTCTTCCCTTGCTTCCTGTAGTAACCTTGAGTATAACCTGTTTGACCCAGGGGACTTATCTATCCTAATGTTTTTCAAAATTTTCAGCTCTCCTCCTTCATAACGTCAACTTGTTTGAGTATATCAGTTTGTTTTATGCTGTCTTCACAAATGTTTAATCCCTCCCAGTAGTGAACACTGAAGCAAAGTATTAATTAAGGACCTCCCCTACCTCCTCCTACTCTAGGCACAAGTTCTCTCCACTAGCCCTGATTGACTCTATTCTTACTCAGGCCATTCTCTTCTTCCTCATGTAAGTGTAGAATGCTTTAGGTTTTCCTTAATCCTACCCATTAAAGCTTTTCCATGCCCCCTTCTAGGTTCCTAAGTTCATTCCTCAGTTCCTCTTTGTAACCTTCTAGAGCCCTGTCTGATCCTTGCCTCCTCAACTTTAAATAGGCTTCCTTCTTCCTCCTGACTAGATGTTCCACATCTCTTGTCACCTAAGATTCCTTCACCCTACCATCCCATCCTTGCCTCAGTAGGACAATCCTATCTGCAACTATCAGCAAGTGCGCTCTAAACAACCTCCACATTTCTGTCCTGCACATCCCTGAGAACATCTGTTCCCAATTTAGGCACCGAGTTCCTGCTTAATAACATTGTAATTCCTCTCCCTCCAATTAAATACTTTCCCACACCGTCTGCTCCTATCCCTCTCCATGAGTATAGTAAAGGTCTGGAAGTTGGGATCAATATCACTGAAGTGCTCTCCCATTGAGAGATCTGAGACTTGACCTGGTTCATTGTCAAGCACCAAATTCAATATGGGCTCCCCTCTAGCTGGCTTTTCTAGATATTTGTCCTTGAGTGGGCCCACACATTCCCTGGCTACCCTCTTTCATCTAATATACACATAAAAAGCCTTGGGATTCTCCTTGACCCTGTTTATTAAAGACATTTCATTGCACCTTTTAGCCTTCCTAATTCCATGTTTAAATTTCTTCCTAATTTCTCTATTCTCCTCATTGACTTCATCAGTTTGTAGCTGTTTAGGCCAATCGTATGCTTCCTTTTTCCATTTGACTAAGCTTACAATTTTACTTCTCAAAAGCACAGCAAGTCAGGCAGCATCGAAGGAGCTGGAGAATCGATGTTTTCGGCAGGACCCTTCATCAGGACCCGGTTGAAGAGCTTCAGGGCAGAGGAGATGGTTGGGAGGGGTTGCAGTGGGAGAGAGATTCACTGAGAGCTTTGCAGAGGGAGGAGGAAAATTTATTCAAAGTGGGCATCATTGGAAAAGGTTTCACAGTATGGTTTGAAGCAACTAGGAGATAGTGATGACTGCAAATGGTGGAGGGTCAGATAAAGGTGTGGCACTGGAAAAAGCACAGCAGGTCAGGCAGCATCCCTGAGTCAATGTTTCGGGCAGGACTCTGATGAAGGTCCTGCCTAAAACATTGACTCTCCTGCTCCTGGGATGCTCTCTGACCTGCTGTGCTTTATCCCGTATCACACCTTTATTGTCTCTGACTTTCAAGTATCTGCAGTCATCAGTATCTCCCAATTTCCCTAGCCATCCATGGTTCCTGAATGCTGCCATTCCTATCCTTCAGTTTTGCAGGGACATGCATGTTCTGCACTTGAATCAACTGGTCTTTAAATGTCTCCCATGTGCTAGAGGTAGATTTGCCCTCAAATAACTGTTCCCAATTCACATTCCCCAGTTTAGATTTAGATTACTTTCAGTTCTAGAGAAATTTGGATGTAATTGTTCTTTGTCCAACTAAACACCCTCACACTAGGGCCACTCTTGTCTTTGTCCATGACTATTCAAAATCTTATAGTCATTAAAGTACTACCTGAGATACTGTCTCATTATAAGGGACGCCTGATGTTGCTTCTGGCATGGCTTCTTACATTCTTCGTTGAACCAAGAGTGACCTTTTGGCTTGATGGTGGAGAAGTGGAGAATATGCTGACTACAACAATCCTGTTTGTGTTTATGTGAAATTCTGCTGTTACTGATGGCCCATAACACCTCATGGATGTCCATGAGGTATTTGTATATGCTAAACATATACAAAATCAGAACCTTCTTGCACCTAGCGAAAAGCTATCCAGGGAAAAAAATAAATTTTAGTCCAGGCTGTGTGTGGTGCAGTGTTAGTGTCCCTACCTCTGGGCAGAATGCCCTGGTTCAAGTCCTTCCTGCTCCAGAGGTGTGTAATAACACATCTCAACAAGTTGGTTAAAAATATCTAACCTTTACTCCAAATTATATCTTGCCAACCTTAAACATTCAAAGGTTCTTAATCTTAATCTTGTTGATGTCTTCATTCAAAGGTTGTTACAATAAACATGTATAGGGCCAAACTATAGATCCTACACAGTTAGGATTAGATCCTACAGTGTGAAACAGGCCCTTCGGCCCAACAAGTCCACACCGACTCTCCGAAAAGTAACCCATCCAGACTCATTTACCTACATTTACCCCTGAATAATAGACCTAAAAAACTATGAACAATTTAGTGTGGCCAACTCACTTGACCTGCCCATCTTTTTGGAAAAGGAGTTAAGGAGAGCCTTAAAATTGAAATTAGATTAGATTACTTACAGTGTGGAAACAGGCCCTTCGGCCCAAAAAGTCCACACCGACCCGCCAAAGCGAAACCCACCCATAACCTTACATTTACCCCTTACCTAACACTACAGGCAATTTAGCATGGCCAATTCACCTGACCCACACATCTTTGGACTGTGGGAGGAAACCGGAGCACCTGGAGGAAACCCACGCAGACACAGGGAGAACGTGCAAACTCCACAGTCAGTTGCCTGAGTTGGGAATTGAATCCGGGTCTCAGGCGCTGTGAGGCAGCAGTGCTAACCACCGTGCCACCGTGCCGCCCACAAATCAATAGGAGTTGGTTGTATCAACATCAAATCAGGGTTGGAGAAGTCTAACTACCTCAAATGAGGTTGCTAGAGACTATCAGTATCACTGACAAAGGAGCAGTACTCTGAAAGGTTGTGATTTCAAATAAACCTGTTGGACTATAACCTGGTGTTGTGTCACTTCCAGTCCATCCCACCCAACATCGGCACCTCCACATCAGAGGCTGAGCAAGAAAATCTTACAGAGCATTTCCACAAGTCCTTTGCATTCAACTGCCTTTTTCCATAAAGCAACTGACAGAAGAAAGGGACATTCTGATATTGGAAAGGATCTTTGGTCTATTCAAATGTTCAGAGCTAACAGGTCACTGTGCATTACTTCCTGAGGAAAATATTCTGCTTTAGCTGATAAGTGATGATCTTACATTTGAGAAGCAGGAAACAGAAATATTCATTCACATTTACAGAAGGCTATCACTGAAAAGCAAGCCTTCATTAAGACAGAGATCAACTACTAATATATAGGATCTTTTGAAGAAGAAATTAGAAATTACTCAGAAAGAAAATGCTGAATTTCAGTCCTCATCATCTAGCTAGTCCAAATATTTGGCTGAGATTAAGATTGGTAGACAGGTGATTCAAAATGTCCTAGTATTGTCCATATTTTTTGTGCAGCCTGCAGATAATGTTATGCAGTTACCCATGCACCACCTCCCCTACAAATCTTGAGTCCAGAGACTTCCATTATTATTAATGATGGGTGAATCACTACATCTTGATGGAGTTCTTGAAACTTTTTTGTCTGAAGAAGAGCAGCCTCATGCTGAAGTGATGGGGAACTGGTACCATTATCAACAGAAAGGAACTTTCTCCTCAGTCCCTCATCTCCGGAACTGTCTACAAGCTGTTCTTTGTTCTTCTTTTCATCTACCCAGATTTCTCCGGGCTCAGTGTTCCACAGATAAGTCATGGAAGGGAGAATTTTAGTTTATTGCCTTCCTCTTCAAGGTGTTGTGATAATTAATACCTTGGACATTTGTCTGTTCAATCGTTTTCTCTCCATTGCTGTTCACTGCTATTACATTCATATCAGCGCAAACATCAAGCCCAGGAACCAGCTGTGGTGAGAAACTGCCATCACATTTCATCAATGCAAACACCTTCCAAAACAAAGATAAAGCAGCACCTAGTCCTATGCATCTCCCAGGAGGGCAACGAATATTGTTGCAGATTAATGTTTCAAGCAAAAGAGACCAGCATGGTGACAAAGATTAAAGCTATATAGTCACAGGATTAACAGTTTGTGGGAAAAATGAACTTGGGGTGAGATGTGAAGTAAAGGGTTAATTATTTCTTTAGTTTAAGAACAGACACTGCACATATATAAGGTGCAATGTCATAGCGATGTGACATGAATCTGGGATCTACTCTGTCGGGTTTCAAAAATGTCCTCTTTTTCTGTCCCTTCTACACATTTATGTGCAAGAAAGCCTATTAATGCTCACTGTACATTTTCCCTGTGGTAACCTAATCAAACTCTTTTATCCTTTTCTTATCTGGGGAAAAGATTCCCGGTACTTCACCAGACTGAAACTGGTATGAAGTTAAAGCAAGGGACAATTCACTTCGGGATGTTTACCACAGATAGAAACTGAAAATTTTAGATTCCTGCACAACAAATGGAGAAACGTAAAAACAGAAAGTACTGGTAATAAACTACAGGTCTTGTTGCATCTGTCATTTGGAAGAGTTCCAAAAAAAGAGAGTCATATTGGACTTGAAACATTGCTGCCAGACCTTGATGAGATTCTCCAGCATTTTCTGTTTTCATCTCACATTTCTGGCATCTGCTGTATTTTGCCAGTAACACCCTGAGAAGAGGCATTCTAGGTATTTTGTTGGCTCTGCTGAGGTAAGAGAGACTCCCCAATTCTGCAATAAGACTGCACTCATTGAATCTTGTTTCTTTCTTCACAGATGCTGCTAAATCTGCTGAGAATTTTAACCATTTTCTATCTTTATATCAAAGTTCCCAACATATGTGATATTTTATTTATTTTAAAAATGTGAAACTTTGACTTACCTGCCACACTGCTTGTTCTTGGAATCACTTCTGAGATTACTGGGATCTTTGCATCAATGTAAATGAAGGAGAAAGGAACTAAGTTGGATATTCCAGCAGCAATCACTGAGATGTTATACATCCCAGGTGGGGCCTGTCAGATGAGCAGAAGTGAATTCATAATTATTTCTCTTTAGTACTTTTCAAAGGGCATTCAAAATATAATAAGTGCTTCAATAATTCTTTCTAAAAGGGTGAATCATTTGAAATAACAACTCGAAGGATCGAACTGAGACTAAAATTTATATCCAGGCTTTGCCTGAGAAAATGAGCCTAGTATGAGCTCATTTTCTTAGATGAATTTTAAACAGCAAGTTCACAATTAGTGCAGTATATGTCATTCAGCACGGTGGCACAGTGGTTAGCACTGCTGCTTCACAGCACCAGAGACCTGGGTTCAATTCCCGCCTCAGGCGACTGTCTGTGTGGAGTTTGCACATTCTCCCTGTGTCTGCGTGGGTTTCCTCCGGGTGCTCCGGTTTCCTCCCACAACCCAAAGATGTGCGGGTCAGGTGAATTGGCCATGCTAAATTGCCCGTAGTGTTAGGTAAGGGGTAAATGTAGCGGTATGGGTGGGTGGCGCTTCGGCGGGTCGGTGTGGACTTGTTGGGCCGAAGGGCCTGTTTCCACACTGTAAGTAATCTAAAAAAAAATGATCATTTGAAAGTCTTTCAGCTTTATAAAAAGCTGCCATACTTCAAGCAGATTCTTCCACTCCCTAATGACAAATGCGTGTTTATTTTAAGCATGCTACATTCTTTACAGACCTTGTGTTGAAGTAGTTAATGGCCAATGGAAAGCTTGTCTGATTTATTATTTACAACTGAATTATTTCTCTTTAGAGTTGTCTCATTTTCTGCCACCCTCAATCACCATTTCAATCATTTATTAATTTCTGAAGCCTTTGTAATTCCAGTTTAGAAATAGGCACTGCAAAGAACACTTTTGCTTTCAAAGAAAATTATCCATGGCATCATTTTTTTTGTAAATGAATTCTGTATTTAACTAATGAAAAAGCAATTCCCAATACATAATTATCTTCAAATTTTACACAGTGACTCTCAATGTCCAACTATCTGTATAAAATTCTGTTATTCGCCATTGGGAAGGAGATGCAAAGCCTTTTAAACTAAAATAAATAGAGATAATTTCTCTGTCAAGATAGCCTTGACATCATTTGAATGCGTTAAATGGTTAATTTTTCACTTGCTCTAATTTCAAGGCTGGTTTATTATATATGAGAATGTAGATTTTGGCACCAACAAGAGATATGAGTAATTTGCTTACTAAAATTCTTCGATAACATTCTGATGTTCATGCTTCCAATTTCAGAAGAGTGCTCCTGGAAGGAGCGTGAATATCAAAGCACCCCCACAGACGAGACACTCTTAAGACTGAACACTTCCAACACTGAATTGCCACCACACGAGACACCTTAAAATCTACTCACCCCTGGAGTTCTGCATTTCATCTTGACAGGACTTTCTGTAAGCTGAAGGCAGGTCTTCCCTCCAATTAAAACCATTGAATTAGGAACAAATCCATAACCAGATATGGTCAGAATTGTCCCTCCTGAAAGTGGACATAAATTACAATTAAGAAGATCAAAAACTTAAAGCAGAAAAACACAAATTAAATGCCTAAAGAGATTCATGTACAAAGAAGAGAAATGGAGATTAGGACAAGATCATTCAGCTCCTCAAGCCAGTTCTATATTCATCTGGCTGACCCACACCTCAACTGTCATTGGCTGTCATTCCTCCAATCCCTCTGTACCCAAAAGAAATCTGTCAATCTCTCTTGAAAACTGCATAACTCCCAGCCTCATAAGCTTTTCAGGAGGAATTGTTCCACATTTCCACAGCCCTTTGTAATGAAATGCTTCCTGACATCTGACTTGAACAATCTGACTCAAATTTTAAGATTGTTTTTTCTGTTCCCTAGCATCCGGTCCTTAGGGAAGTAAAATGGCTTTATTCAGGCACCAAGTCCACATAATTTCATCTGATTGAGAATTTTAAAACTGGATTTAAGGAAGTGTTCAACAAAGTTCCACATAAAAGGCTGGTTGACAAAATTGAGGTTTATGGAATAGAAGGATCAGGACACAATCACATTTTAAAAAGTCTAAGAACTGAAAGTAACAAATCTGGTAAATGGTTTATTTTTTGAATTGGAGAATGGCACATAATGTAATGGCGTCCATTTTGGTTGGACGCAAGGAAAAGGCTCACAGGATGGAGGAGAGTGATCACAAACTGCTTGCAGCATGATGTTTTGATGCAACTTGGCATCAATAATGGAGGGGGATGGGGTGGAGCAATTTTCTTCTTTGACAGTCCCTCAGGATCAAGAATGGATTCCACTCCACTTCAATAGTTTCTGAAGCAGCAGGTAAGTCCAGTACAACTTCCACGGACTTTACCATATGTATTGGTTGAAAGATGGAAAAGATTGTTTAGAGGTTTTGTTTGATGTCTCAACTTCTCCTCTGCATGTTCCCGATTACATCTTTCCAAGTGTTTCTATTCATCTGAGCCTTCTCCATTTCGGTTTGTCACAGGCAAAGGATTCACAGGAGTCAGTGGAAATGGTTCACCTCTTCATGGATGCTTTGAGGACATGTTTCCTGCTGCAGCCAAATTTTGAGTTGGACATTTGCTTTTGGAGTCTGCTGTTGGGCATGTATCGTGAAAGACAGGTTCCACACAGCGGAAGTGCTTGCAAGTCATTAGGACTTCAGTGCTGAGCATGTTGACTTGGGAGCCAATTAGATTAGATTCCCTACAGTATGGGAACAGGTCCTTTGGCCCAATAAGTCTACACTGATCCTCCGAAGAGCAACCCACCCAGACCCATTCCCCTCTGACTAGTGTACCTAACACTATGGGCAATTTAGCATGGCCAATTCACCTAACCTGCACATCTTTGTGACTGTGGGGGGAAACCGGAGCACATGGAGTAAACCCACACAGACACAGGGGGAATGTGCAAACTCCACACAGACTGTTACCTGAGGTGGGAATTGAACCCAGGTCCCTGGTGCTGTGAGGCAGCAGTGCCACTGTGCCACTTACTGCCATTCAATTCCATTCTTTACCATGCCATTTGGAGGATGTTGTGAAAGCATCACTTTCAAAATCGACACTTGAAGGAAATAAGGTTTGAGGGCCATTGGATGGAGTAGGAGAACTGACTGGATTTCTCCATGTTTAGCCATCACGGTCTTAGTGGGAGGAAAAGGGAGGTGGTGATCTGTTGATAATGTCCTGGGGGTGGGGGTTCACTGGTTCAAATACCAATGTGGCAGCTGTGGAATTTAAATATAACGACTAAATCTGGAATGCAAAATGAATCCCAATATGTATAATCATCAACAGTCCTAAAAACCCATCTGGTTCAGCAATGTTCTTCAGGGAAGGAAATCTGCCATTCTTACCCAGTCTGACCTATATATGACTCCAGACCCACAGCAATGTGATTGACTCTTAACTGCCCTCTAAGATCACCCAGGTAGCCACTTAGTTCAAGGATGTTTATGGAATGGCAATAATTGTTGATCCAGCCAGCAATAGCCTCATCCCATGAAGAAAAAAAGAATTGATTCCTCCTCTGTGGTAAATGTGTCTATGATTTACAGCAGGAGTGAGATTCTCTCCTCCATTCAGGTTGGGCTTAAGGTGACATTCTGAATGCAAGCTCAAGCTGGGATTACATTATAACCACAATTTCAAAGATAGGATTTATATGCATTTTAAGAGGCAAGGAATGATTATGGATAATCAGCATGAGTTTTGTGAAGAAAATCATGTCTCCAAAACTTGATCAAGGTTTTTTGAGGAAGTAAGCAAGATGATTGAGGAGGGCAGAGCAGGAGATATTGTTTACTTGGACATTAGTCCAGTCTTTGACAAGGTTTCGCATGATAGACTGATTAGTAAAGTTAGATCACATGGGATTCATGGTGAGCTTGCCAATTGGATACAAATTAGCTTAATAGCAGGAGCTGGAGAGTGATGATGGAGGGTTGTTTATCGGACTGGAGGCCAGTTACCAGCGGTGTTCCACAGGGATCAGTGCTCAGTCCACTTTGTCATTTATGTAAATGATTTAGATAAGAATATAAGAAAGCATGGTTCGGAAATTTGTGGATGACACCAAAATTGCTGGTACATTGGATAGTGAAGAAGGTTATCCAAGATTACAAAGAGACCTCGACAAATGGGATCAGCAGGCTAAAGAATGGCAGATGACGTTTAATTTGGATAAATGCAAGTTTTTGCATTTTTGTAAAGTAAACAATAGCAGGACTTAAACAGTTAAAAGTAGGGCCTTGGATAGTGTTGTCAAACAGAGACACTGAGAAGTTCAGATATATGATTCTTAGAAGTTTGCGTCAAATATAAGTAGGGTGTTGAAGATGGCATTTAGCATGATTGCTTTCATTACTCAGACCTTTGGGTATTGGAGTTGGGATGTTATGTTGAAGTTGTGCAGGCATTATTGAGGCCACTTGTGGAGTACTGTGTTACAGGAAGGATATTATTAAGCTGCAAAGGGTTCAGAGATGGTACTGAGAATGAAGAACTTTGGTCATAAGCACAGGCTGAGACTTTTCTCACTGGAGCTCAGCAGGTTCGGGGTATCCTTAAGGAGGTTTATAAGATAATGAGGGGTATAGATAAGGGTGGGGGATATCAAGACCGGGGCCATTTTTGTACACAGAGAGCGATTCATGTGTGGAATGAACTTTCAAAGAAAATGACAGATGCAGGTCCAGTTACAATGTTTAAAAGACATGTAGATAAGTACCTGAATAAGAAATGTTTGGAGGATATGGGCCAAGTGCAGGTAGGTGTAATTAGATTAGTTTGGGCATGGACTGGTTGGACCGATGTATGACTCCATGACGACGTCTCTAAGACAATGGCTCACAATATTAAAGTGAAATAAAGCTCCTTCACAGAATCCTCTGCAAGTGCAGAGGAAACAAACTGTAAAGGACTTTTATTTTGCTGGTCCTCTTTGAAAATTATTTACTCTCTGTATGCTGTCAACATGTCAGGATCATTAAAAATTAAAAATTAAAGGCCTTAGAAAGCCAACATCCCATACGCAAAACATCTGGCAAAAAGTATTTTAAATTCTGTTATCATCTGCTTTAATTTGACCAGCAATAGCTTGCAGTCTGTTATAGAGTCACAACGATGTATAAGGCGGAAAAAAACCCTTCGGGTCTAACCCATCCCATGCTTACTAGATATCCCAAACTAATCTCGTCCCATTTGCCAGCATTTGGCTCATATCGTTCTAACCCTTCCTAATCTTCCACCCATCCTGATGCCTTTAAAATGTTGTAATTGTACCAGCCTCCAACACCCCTGGCAGTTAATTCCATACACGCACCACTCTCTGCAAGGTTGCCCCCTAAATCCTCCTTAAACATTTCCCTCTCATCTTAAACTTATGCCCTGTAGTTTGGACTCACCTACGTCAAGGAAAAGAACTTGACTATTTATCTTATCCATGCCCCTCATGATTTTATAAGCTTCTATCAGGTCACCCCATAACCTCTGGTGCTCAAAGGAAAATAGTCCAAGCCCATAGCTCAAACCCTCTAACCCTGACAACATCGTTGTAAGTTTTTTTTGAACCCTTGCAAGTTTATCAACATCTTAGCTGGGAGACCAGAACTGAATGCAGTATTCCAAACGTTGCCTAACCAATGCCCTGTACAGGCGCAACATGAACTTCCAACTCCTTTGCCAATAAAGGCAAGCACACCAAGTGCCTTCTTCACTATCCTGTCATTCTGCGACTCCAGTTGTGTATGATAAATGATTAATGCATTGTAAAAATTTGCTGGGAATGTTTAATCATTGAGCAACTCTTACCATAACAATAGTTTCATGTAACATTCACTGAATGCATGCTAGAAGCCAGGACGATAACCCATTGCTTTCACGGCATTGAACAATATTGGTGAACATCATTTGTCCAAAATTGCATTGTCCATAATTTTATGGAGTTAAAAGTACCTTAAAAATCCTTTTTTTACCCCAAACAATATACATCATTATTATGAATTGCAGAGGCTGTTTGATTATATTCACCATGCTTGGACATATTTCTTATCCAAAATAAGTACAATGCATAATATACTCTAAACTGTGAAAGTGACGTTAACACAAATGATCATTATGCGACACAAATTTCAATTTTAAATTGGTTGATTTAAGTTTTGGCCATAAGTTTAAGAAAATGCCTTAACGTTTAATGGTGATTTATATAAATGCTCACTACGCTACAATGAGTACCTTCAGTGCTGCCAATGGATGGATATATGCTTGTTGCCTCAAACTGAAACATAAACGTGTATGTCTGGTTGCTGGAATAGTTTGCAAAGCCAAGTCCAGCGATGTAAACAGTGAGAGGAGATGATGTATTACTGGCAACTCCAATCATACAGGTTATTTCGGTATCTGAAAACAAAATAACAAAGAATGTAAATGATCAAATCCAAACATGAAGAAAAAACATTTTCCCTCCAAATAGCATCCTCATGATGTGTGATGTAAAGAGATTCACACCTTTCTATTTGCATGATGAGATATATATCTATATAACTTCTTCAACCCCTCTCGGATCTCGGATCGCTGTTCCAATTCTACCTCCTTGTGCATCCCTAATATTCTTTGCTTCACCTTTGATGGCAATGTCTTTAGTATCTGGGATCCTAAACTCTTCTCTCCTCCTTTCACAGTTTTTAAGATGCTTCTTTAAATTTTTGACCAAACCTTTGGCCACCTGTTTGAATTTGTATGTAACATAGCTCAGTGTCAATTTCATCTGATTACACACGTGAATAGATTTTCTACCTAAAGAAGCTATATAAATGTATGTTGGTGTTGTGTGTTGTTATATAAGGTACAAAAAACAAATCATTTGTCATCTATAATTAAAAATAAATGTCTCACTACATGATAGATAACGCAAAACATAGCATTGCGTAATGAGTCTCCCTGGCAGTCTGGGACATTCAGGAGAGCCCTTACGTGTTGTTCTCAGTGAGTGTTGAGCTGTTTTCAGATCTGCGTTCTCATTCAAGAGTGTCTGCTTTCCAATGGATTCCCCTCTTACCATTATTTACAAACTTATTTTCAAAGATAGAGAAAGCAAATGCAGGATTTAATCCAGGTTTTTCAAAATTTTAAATTTGTGAAAGTCAATTAGGGAATTCCTTCTTGGTGGTGAGTTCATAGCAATGGCTTGTCAATTCCTAAACATCATTAAGAAATGGGAAGAGGAGTTAGGCACAGGGTCCTTGGGAACATGGGGATATTTTACCACAGAATGGTTGAGGCAGAAACCAATGCGTCTTGTAGTGAAAGGTGGATAAATATATGAAACAAATAATCAGGATGATGTGGGCAGATAGCAGAGAATATTAGAATTAATTTTGGATTTTTTGCAGCAAAGTGTAACTTGGAAAGATGGCATGAGTGATTTCCTGCTGTACTGCAAAATGTAGTGATTTCAAAAGATTACAGCATTTCCCTCTATATGTAGTCACTTTGCTGGAGTTTATGCTGCTTCACTGTTTCCCCGGGCGAGGGCGAGCACGTGTCACTTGCATTAGAGGGCAGGTGATCCTAGAGCTATGTCTATACAATTACTCTTGCCTCGGAAAATACTGAGGATGCTGGAAATATGAAATAAAAACAGAAAATGCTGGAGAAAATCAGCAGGTCTGGCAGCATCTATGGAGTGAGAAACAGTGTTAAACATTTTGAGTCTGGTCTGATTTCTTCAGAACTGGGGTAAGTCAACATAATTACTCCCTCTCATTGCACTATTCAGCATTGACTGAACTTCATTTGTTTTGAACATTTTCTCACCAGTTAATCCTGTGATTGGACAATGGGTACCTCCAATCGAAACCCAAGTGGTATCAGTCATCGAACTGTTGACGAATCTGAAACCTGTTATGGTCAGAACAGTCCCACCGGACCTGGATCCTGATAAAACAAAATGACAGTTTAAATGAGAATTCAGCAACTAGTCTCTGCTATGGTCTCCATTAGGCATGGATGCAGGAGGAGATTTGCCTGACGACAGAGTAAACCAGCTCCCTGATGGCCTCACAAATTGAAAAGTAAGATGATTGGGAGAGGATCCCCTTGAAGCAATGGTCTGGACATTCACTCAGACCAGTCAACCACATTCAGCACCTTGTACTCTGTTTCATCCCTGTACAGCAACAGAGGTCACAGTGTAGAGTATATCCTCAGCAACTTTTAACATTATAGATTATTTAGAGAGAGAGAACACACAGTAAACAGAATGAAAAAAAAAGCAAATAGATTGTTAACTTTAATTTTGAGAAGACCGAATACAACAGGCATAAGTTATGCTCTGATTGTATGAGGTTATCCTTGTACACCAGTCACTAAAAGTAAGGAGTGAAGAGGACAAATATATATTGGCCTTCATAGCAAGAGGATTCATGTACAGGAACAAGTATATCTTACTGTAATTGTACAGAGCTTAACATGACCATATCTGGTATATTGTTTGCAGGTTCAATCTGAGGAAAGATGTTCTGGCTATGAGGGAAGTACAAGTAAGATTTACCAGACTGATTCTTTGGAAAGCAGGCCTGACTTATGAAGAGAGACTGGATTGGTTAGCAATGTATTCACTACAATTTAGAAAAACGAGGGAAGATGTTATGGAAACCTACACATTTCTAACAGGACTAGATGGTGAATACAGGAAAGATGTTCCTGATGACCAGGGGTCACAGTCGAAGGATATGGGTGGACCAATTAGGACTGAGATGAGGAGAAATTTATTCAACTAGAGAATGTTTAGTCTGTGGAATTGTCTGCCACAGAAAACGGTTGAGGCCAAAACATTGAGTTTTCACAAGAAAATTAGATATGGTTCTTAGGGCTAAAGGGGTCAAAGGACATAGGGAGAAAGCAGGAACAGGGTACTGAGTTGGAGAATCACCATGATGACATTGAAGTGTGAAGCAGGTTCAATAGGCTGAATGGCCTACTCCTGCTCCTATTTTCTATGGTTCTATGTCTGGTCAGAACTACCTACAACAACAATGCTCAGTTCTGGGCATTGCACCTCAAAAAGATCTTAATGAAATTGGAATGGGTACAGTAAAGGTTCGCCAGAATGGCAGAGTGGTAATTATCAGTCTCATTCTTTCAAATGTTGTTTTACAAGTCTGTTGTGAATGATTTGAAGCACTTTCATTCATTAGTTTGAAATGGATGACATGGTTTAGAAGCCTACCTGAATTTCTCACATTTACCTGTTGTTGGGGTAATGAGTGTAATGACAGGGGTTTTCTCAGCATTCCATTTATATCCACAATTCCCGGAACAGTTACTGGGAATACCGTTGATGAAAACCTCTACCTGTGAGGAAGAAAACAGCTCATGTTGTACAGATTGACTCAGTTTTCATGGAGTATACTCCTTACAGATTTAGGTTATGTTTCCAGTGTGAAGCTGCAACTGTTGCACTCCATTTAAAAAAAACATATTGTACAAGCAATGGAAGTCACCCTGATCCCAGCTGTGGTCGAGTAATCTTAAATGTGATTGAGCAACTGGACCTGATCCAAAAACAGTTGGAACGGGCCTCCTGCTCGGGCAAATATAATTGTCCAATCGCATCATTAGTTCCTGGTCTGCAACCTTGGTGTGCAGAAGTCAATGTTTCAGCCAACCAGACTGAGGCAGGAACAACTTGTGTAAATCCCCCTGCTCCCCCAACCACCCAACATCCACCTCTTGGCCCACCCGTCAAACCAGGCGGGGAGAGCAAAAATTTCATTTGACTCCATTTTGAGGACTAAAGTATTCCCCTTCTACTGAATAACTGACCTTTTGCAGTGTTAAATAACCCATATTTCTTGTAAAACTAAATGGCCTTGTCATCCCTCAGCAATTTAAACAAATCAGACTGCTTGTGCTCTGTGACTAAAATATTAAGTATTTGAGTGTGTGCAGATTTATACAGATGTGTGCATGTGTGTGTAGGTGTTTTCAGGTATGTGCAGATGTATACAGATGTGTATAGATGCATGCATGTGTATGCAGTGTGTCTAGGTGCATATATAAGTGTGTCTAAATGTGGCGAGTTGTATGTGGATTTGGCTAGGTGTATGCAGGTGTACACAGATGTATAAAGGTATATCTATTTGTTTGCAGTGTGTTTAAGTGTGTGCAAACATATGGAGGTGTATCTAAGTTGGTCAAGGTGTGTGCAGGTGAGTGCAGATATATACAAGGGTGTCTAGGTGCATGCAGATGTGTCTAGGTATGCAGGTGTGTATGTATGTTTCGAGGTGTATGCAGGGGTCTAAGTGCATTCAGGTGTGTCAAACCATGTCTCAGTGTCTACAGATGTGTGCAGCTTTATAAAGGTGTGTCTAATTGTATGTAGGGATGTCTCAGTACATACAGGAGTGTACATTTGTAAACAGGTGCGTTTAGGTGTGTGCAGCTGTATCTGGATGTATGCATCCGTGTGCAGTGCAGTTGTGTGTAAATGTACAATGGTGTGTCTGGGTGTGTGCAGATGTATATAGGTGTGTCCAGGTATTCATCTAAATGTATAGAAGGGTATGTATATTCAGGTGTGTCTAGGAGTGTCCAAGTAAATGTAGATATATATTGATGTCTCAAGAGTGTGTGTGTGTGTGTGTGTGTGTGTGTGTGTGTGTGTGTGTGTGTGTGTGTGTGTGTGTGTGTGTGTGTGTGTGTGTGTGTGTCTACATGTCTGCAGACGTGGTTCCAAGTGTGTGTGGATGTTTTTAAGTGTGTAAGATGTGTGCAACCAATTCTAGGTATATATTGGTGCATGTGTTGGTGGATTGAAGTGTGCAGAGGAATGTACAGATATGTAGAGTCATGCACAGGCCTGTGCAAATCTGTACAGTGTTGGTAGGTATGTACAGGTGAGTTTAGATATAATCTTAGTTTTCAAAATGCTAAATGAGAAGAGTCCAAAACCTAATATTGGAACTGGCTCATTTATGGGAGATGTCAAGAAACACATTCTCACATAAAGAGTAATGGAAATCTAAACTCTTGCCCAAAGATTCTGTGGATGTCGGGGACTCAACCAGAGCTTTCAAGAATGAGATTGAGAGATTTTTGTAGAAGGGTTATCGAGCTAAGGTGGGTAAACTGAACTGAAGAGCAGACAGCCACATTGGAGCAATCCCGAGGAGCTGAGTGTCTCCTCCTTCTTCTGTATGTGTAACCTACAGACACGTTTAAGGCAAAACTGCATGTACACACCTGAGGCTGTGTGTGTGGTGTCCGAAACAGATCGCCGATCAGATGTTCACTAAACAGCCCTCCTTGCTGCTTATTATTAACCTTTACTGTTGCATTGACTCCAATGACATTCGTATCATTAATCTGTTCAACATGGAATCAAAACACATTTTAATTTGTGATATTTTGCAGCATCAAGCTCATATTTACCCCATGCTCAATTTTACTCCCTACATCCCACCAACAATTGTTATATACAGCTATTATTTTATTAAGACATTCTCAGGATGAGGTCACCACTGGATAGGCCAGCAATTAACACACATACATAATTGAAATACAATGGTGGTGAACTACCTTCTGGAATGACTACAATCTTTACAGTGTAGGGACAATGTTGTAAGGAAGGGAGTTACATACCTTTGACCCAGTGACACTGAAGGAATGGTGATTATAGTTCAAAAACATAATTGAGTGTACCTTCGAGGGAAAGTTACACGTAATGGCGTTCCCTTGCAACTTGAAGAACATCCCTTTATCTTCTAGGTCGTGGGTTTGGAAGATGGGGCTCAAGCAATTCTTTTAAATCACCAACAGATGTAAGATTGAAGACAGACAGAATGAAGTAGAGTAGCAAAATGCTCGGCAGAAGGGATGGAATACTTTATTCTAGATTTTGCTTCTTCTGTTGAGCCAACAAGTTGAATAGCCAAGTTGAAATGTGTTGGGGTTTAAATCTAGGGGACTGTTTCATCATGCCAAGAGTCTGGGTCTCACCTTTAACGTGGGCTGATTGCCCGGCTTGCTGAGCCATTTCACTGTCCACTCGGTGGCAGAACAGTTGCCTGATTTCATTACAGAAACTGTCCCAATCTCAGAGATGGTTTGTAAGGCGTATTGCATTTCCAGGGCTGTAGCATTAACTGGCAAATCTTTAAAATTAAAACGTTGAAAAATTACAGAAAAGGTCAAAATATTGATGTGCTTTGATGACAGTGTAATTGAGTAACACGGTCGAGAAGAAGGTCTGTTATTTCTAAGAGATTTTTTTCTTGAAAGAGCCATTCAACTATTCCTACTCTCTCGATTCTTCTACTGGCACATTTTTTTCCCCTTTAAGTATTTATACAATTGGATTTGTTCCCACAATACCTTCTGGTATTTATTCGTTTATATATTCCAATTAATAATGCACTGCACAGAAACTCTCTCCATCTCACCTTCTAATTCTGTTGCCAAAAATCTGTCCCCTCCGTTTACACATCCTTGTGCCATTGTAAATAATTTTCTCTTCCTTATTCTCTCAAAATGTTTTATAATTTCGGACATTCACATAAATCTCCCCCTTGCTGGGCTTCAGGGAGAAGAATCTTGTAATGAAAGAATGTTCATTTTTGGTATAGCATTTTTCCACTTCAGGAATGTGCCGCTTGAGTTCTCTCTTATGATTTCCCCAGATTCTAGAATTCTAGTCGGAGGGTGTTGCTCCAGTTGGAGGTCCAGAAACTGTCAGGGTAGTGCTGTTTCCATTGAAGGTAGGGCAATCTCAGGAAAAGTGATGGGGAGTATTTGGCAGGAATAGAGGCTTAGTCAGCGTGTGGCACAATAGTGGAAGCTGGTGTCTTGAGTGATATGCAGAGGAACTGCCCTTCAGACCTGTGTGCAGAAACTAACTGCAATCTGTTTGGATTATGTGCACAAAGCCTTGGAGTGGGATTGAACTCATAACGTTCTTGGAAGAGAGAGTGCTACCCGTTAGGCTGTGGCTGACGTAGAAATGTGGAGGACAGGTCAGTGAGGAGAAAACTCAGATATGAAGGTTTCGTTGAATTGAACTGCAGAAAGGAGAAAGTGAGGTCTGCAGATGCTGGAGATCAGAGCTGAAAATGTGTTGCTGGAAAAGTGCAGCAGGTCAGGCAGCATCCAAGGAGCAGGAGATTTGATGTTTCGGGCATAAGCCCTTCTTCAGGAATCATGCCCGAAATGTCGATTCTCCTGTTCCTTGGATGCTGCCTGACCTGTTGTGCTTTTCCAACAATACATTTTCAGCTTTGAGCTGCAGAAAGCCAACCAAAATGTTTGCTGCTCTGAAACAAGAGCTTGTTCACGTTAACTGGATCCACTGACACTTTATTAAATGGAAATCTAAGCACAAGAATTACAAGACTTTCTACATAGCTCCTGAACACAAGTATAGCAGGTTACTTATTTATAGGTTACATTCCCCCACTGCAACCAGCAAATTGACCACAGAATCACTGTGCCCTGATTTTCCACGACTGGAAAAATCTAGAACATTCCTGCATTTTGAGAATCCTCACAGAGCACAACCTTCTAGGGTTTCTTTGAATGAACCCATTTTCGAGCAAGCTAAGGAGGTCTCCAAAAAAAATTCCCTCACAGTTTCAGTATTCACTACTTACCTTTCAAGGTTTTCCCAAAGTACTCAATATCCAAGGTACCAGAGATTGGAGGAGATGCTGCTTGTGTTCTCCAAACTCTTAGTACTGCCCCCTCAGGCCAAGTGCTCCCTCTGTAAGCCATCTCATCCTTTGTACCATTAGGCAAAGTCTAAAAGAACATCCATCAGAAACGTTATCCTTACAAACAGAATATTTTAGTGCCATTTCCAGTTGACTTTTCTCAATTTCCCACTGTAAACTCAATGGAATATCAGCAAGAACAACTCACAGAAAGTAAAGTGCATTATAACAGCATCAATAAAATCCCTTGCTTCTACAAACAGAAAATTCAATGCTACCAGATAGAAAATTAATTAATGGACAAGTAGCATGCGGTGATTTAAGAGCAAGCGTTGGTATATCTATCCCTACTAGAAATGTCTCTGGAGTACTGTAGCCAGTTTTTGCCTCCATACAAGATGGATAAAGAATGATTGTAGAGAGTTTTGTGGAGATCTCAAGGTGAATTTCTGAGTTTATGAGATTGAGAGGATCGGGTAATGTGGAAAGGTTATCTATTCGGGAACATTGCTCTTTGGAAAGGAGAAGAGTAAGAGACACGTGTGAAATTGAGAAGTGAGAGGAATCTGGATTGAAAGATTTTGAGTGAACAAGCATGGGGAATTTGGATTGAGCCAAAGACTAAATATGAGAACCAAGAGCTCATCATTATTGGTTTCATCGGAAATAGGAAATGTACAACTTACATTTAATGAGAAAGCAATAGACTCAAGGAACAGATTACCAACAGGAGAATAGAAATACATGGCAGGTATCAAACAGAATGGCAAAGATTGGAGTGAAAAAATTAGGGACATATTAAGAACTACAGGAACTGTTACACAGTTTGGCAGTGTGGACTGGATGTTGCTCAAAGCACAGCCACACATAGATAGGAGGGACAATATCTACAATAGCAAAGTGAAGGTGATGTCGTTCCAGAGGTTCACAGTGCTGCTGTCTAATTAGAGACAGAAAGAGATGACAGGTGGTGGTTTAACCTGAGGATCGCTACATCTCAAGTAAGGAATGAGATTGAAAGGGAAGGACTCTCATGGTAACCTCAGCCAGTGCAGGAATCAAACCCATATTGCTGGCAATACTGTGTATCACAAACCAATAACAGAGCTAACTCAGCTAATCTTCTTCTGAAAAGAGCATAGATTGATAAAATATTCTCTTAATCAACACAATTTAATTCCTCTTTCAAATGCTACCCAAATACCACATTATACTGACCTGAGCAAAGGCAATCTCTAGCAACGGAATGTTGCAGCCACAGTCGATGGTAACCATAGTTACTTCATACTGACTGTGCACACCATCTTTTTTAATTCCTCCTTCAGTAACTAGGAACTCCTCAATAAGAATTCCTTTGTCAAACAATGGAGGGTAAACTACTATTGGTACATCTGTAAATGAAAGAAGTCATTCACTAACTTAAATCAGAAATTACAAAAAATTAAATTTTACACGATCTCCAAAAAGTCCTCTGAAATATACTTCAAATAAGAAGCGCTTGAAATACAATATCACAGTGAAAATGGCTGAGAAAACTCTTGTGTTCTGAGGAAGGGTCTTTGGACTGATTTCTCACTACAGATGCTGCCAAACCTGCTGAGTTTTTCCATCAATTTCTGTTTTTATTTTCTTTTAAGAAAACTCTTGAAGTGCCTAACAAGAGGATAAACAATAAGGGATATTGCAAAAAGGCAAGAAAATGGAATTGAGGATTATCCAATCAGCTACGATCCCATTGAATGGTAGGGCAGACTTGATGGGTTGATGAACCTATTTTGTTCCTTTGATATACGGTACTATGATCTTTTAAGAATCCTGTGCCTGCTCCTTATACCATAGACTCATATGGCAGGTGGTGACAGAGTGGCAATGTCACTGGATTAGTATTCCAGAACCCTAGGCTTTTGGTTTTGGAGTGCATGGGTTTGAATCTGGAATAAAAGCTCACCATTCTAGACAGTTGTAAAAATACATCTGGCTCAATAATGTCCTTTAGGGAAGGAAATCTGCTGTCCTTAGCTGGTATGGCTTACATGTGGCTCCAAATGCACAGCTATATTGTTGACTCTTAAATGCTGGCTGGGCAAATTGGGTTGGATGGAAAATCCTGGCATAGTCAGTGATGCTACATTCCATGAATTTTAAAAAAACCCACCGGGTATTTTAAAAAACCCATAACCCATGCCTCTGTAATTGTGGGAATAAAATAAGAAAAGTCCATTTGACTCCTCATGACTGTTCTGTCATTTTGATAAGACGTGGCTGATCAGTTCCTCAATTTTGTTTAGCTGGTTCGAATCCATTTCCCTCAATAATTAAGTGAGAAAAATGCATAATTTCTCCATTTTATGTGATGGTCAAAGGGAACATCACGTATAAAAGAATAAAATTCAGAGTTCATGCTACTCCTGAACAGCTGTTCACAACAAAGAGGTCTCTGTGGATTTAATACTCTTTTTTCTTACACTGTGATTGTTTCTGTTCCTTTCAGTTTGCTGTTTGTTTAGGAACTGCTAAGCTCCACAAAACTGGTTTGAGTCTACATGAATTATGTACCACATCACCATTTTATCACAACCAGAGCAACCAAACTTTGATCAGTACCTCGCTCAGATTTGAAATTCAAAATAACAATACCATCTTGATTCTGCACTGTAGGCTTCTGTCCAATATACACAGCGTCCACATAGAAATCCTGGTCTTGTTCTGTCTTGAGATAAATTCCCTTCACTAAGAAGTTTCTTCCTCTGGGAAATCTGGATATCATAAGTTCATGCAAATTGATGCACGTGTAGGTCCATCTGGAGTCAAGAGACACTTATTTGAGTTTCTATATAAACCAGCACATCAAGCCTTAACAATATCCTTAATTTAATCCCTAACTAAATGAGAAAGCCAAAATCACATAAAGTTTTACCAGTTTTATATAAATGTATATATTAGGAGTAAAATGAGGCCATTCGGCTCTTAAAGCCTGCTCGATCATTCAATACGATCATAGTTGATCAGTTTTGCTCTGAATTCCACCCATCCTTGATAACATTTGATTTCCTTCTCTAACAAGAATCTACTCCACTTCACTTTAAAAATATTCAACGATCCAGCTGCCACTATCTTGTGAGGCAGGGATTCCAAAGCTGTAAAACAATCAGACAAACATAATTGCCCTCATCTCTGTCCTACAAGTGTGATCCCTCATTCTGAAACAGGTTTCTCTAGTTCTGGGCTCATCAACAAAAGGAAAAGTACTTTTCCACATCCACTTTGTCAAGACCATTTAGGATCTTACACGCTTCAATGAAATCACCGCTTGGTCTTCTAAATGCAACTAAAAACAAACTCAGTCTGTCCAATTTTTCCTTATTAGACAACCTGCTCATTCTGGGTATCAATCCAGTCAACCTTCTCAAAACAGCCTATCCTTCCTTAAATAAGGAGACCTCAACTGCATGCAGCTTTCAAGATGTGGTTTCACCAAAGCACCTCATAGCTGGAGCATAACCTTCTTAATTTTACTTTCAATTCCTCTTGTAACAAAGAATAGAATCCCATTAGCCTTTCTGATTTCATGTTGGTGAAAAGCTGAAAGCCTATTTTGAAGCAATGTGAAGGATGCTCCTGAAATAGAAACATGCAAACTTTCTATCGGGGTAAAACCAATGACTGCAGATGCTGGAAACCAGATTCTGGATTAGAGTGGTGCTGGAAAAGCACAGCAGTTCAGGCAGCATCCAAGGAGCAGTAAAATCGGCAGCAGCAAAAGCCCTTCACCAGGAATACAGGCAGAGAGTCTGAAGGGTGGAGAGATAAGTGAGAGGAGGGTGGGGGTAGGGAGAAAGTAGCATAGAGTACAATAGGTGAGTGAGGGAGGGGATGAAGGTGGGGGGGAGAGTAGAGTGGATAGGTGGAAAAGAAGATAGGCAGGTAGGACAAGCCATGGGGATAGTGCTGAGCTGGAAGTTTGGAACTGGGGTGAGGTGGGGGAAGGGGAGATGAGGAAACTGTTGAAGTCCACATTGATGCCCTGGGATTGAAGTGTTCTGAGGCAGAAGATGAGGTGTTCTTCCTCCAGCTGTCTGGTGGTGAGGGAGCGGCGGTGAAGGAGGCCCAGGACCTCCATGTCCTCGGCAGAGTGGGAGGGGAAGTTGAAATGTTGGGCCACAGGGCGGTGTGGTTGATTGGTGCGGGTGTCCCAGAGATGTTCGCTAAAGCGCTCTGCTAGGAGGTCTCCAGTCTCCCCAATGTAGAGGAGACTGCATTGGGAGCAACAGATAAAGTAAATGATTTGGTGGATGTACAGGTAAAACTTTGATGGATGTGGAAGGCTCCTTTAGGGCCTTAGATGGAGGTGAGGGAAGAGGTGTGGGCACAGGTTTTGGAATTTCTGCGGTGGCAGGGGAAGGTGCCAGGATGGGAGGGTGGGTTGTAAGGGGGCATGGACCTGACCAGGTAGTCATGGAGGGAACGGTGGAAAGGGGTGGGGAGGGAAATATATCCCTGGTGGTGGGGTCTGTTTGGAGGTCGGATGATTTGATTTATGCGAAGGTTGGTAAGGTGGAAGGTGAGCACCAGGGGCGTTCTGATCTTGTTACGTTTGGAGGGGTGAGGTCTGAGGGCGGAGGTGCGGGATGTGGATGAGATACGTTGGAGGGCATCTTTAACCACATGGGAAGGGAAAGTACGGTCTCTAAAGAAGGAGGCCATCTGGTGTGTTCTGTGGTGGAACTGGTCCTCCTGGGAGCAGATACGGCGGAGGCGGAGGAATTGGGAATACGGGATGGCATTTTAGTAGGAGGTAGGGAAGAGGTATAATCCACTTTCTATCGGTCAACTGCATAGCATCAAATGGAATCTTGATATGGATGTATGTTTTATATTTCAGCGATGAAATCAGCTTCCATTTGTCTAACAGGTTCTACTTAGTAGTCTCTAAAATGTCTACTCCATTAAACCTTCAGCTCTAGCTTCTAATTCTTTAGTTAGCTTGGTGAGCTTTACTATTACCAGGTTTAACCAATAAAATACACAGAATATCAATAGTAAAAAGATTCACATAATCTAACATGGAACAATTGAATGCTGTAATTTGCACTGTGGCTCTATTAACACCCTTATATCCAATGCTGTACTAAAGGTCTTGTGGTTCTAATTTAAACTTTATCATTAATAGAATTAAATACATTCCCAAACTTTCCAATACAGTTTATACAAAGCCAAGCAACAAACAACTGAATGTGCAAACAAGTTCCAATTGCTGGTTGATTCTTCCTGCACCCTTTCCCACCCATGTCCTAAAAGGTAGTCCATCCACTGATAGCTCAAACAATTCGGGCGGCACGGTGGCACAGTGGTTAGCACTGCTGCCTCACAGCGCCAGGGACCTGGGTTCAATTCCCGACTCAGGCGACTGACTGTGTGGAGTTTGCACGTTCTCCCCGTGTCTGCGTGGGTTTCCTCCGGGTGCTCCGGTTTCCTCCCACAGTCCAAAAATGTGCGGGTCAGGTGTATTGGCTGTATTACCATAGTGTTAGGTAAGGGGTAAATGTAGGGGTATGGGTGGATTGCGCTTCGGCGGGTCGGTGTGGACTTGTTGGGCCGAAGGGCCTGTTTCCACACTGTAAGTAATCTAAGTTCAATAACTTTTCTCAGCTCATTAATGCAAACAATTTCCTCTTTCTGGAGAAGCAAGGATTATTTAGGATTCTCTCATACAGTTTATCAGCAATGTAGTTATATACTTTTCACAACCTTAAAACATTTCAGAGTACTTACAGATAGTGAAGTATTTTTGCTGGGTGTTGTAATGAAGGAAAAATAGCAGCAAATTTGTGCACAACAAACTCCTCTAAATAGCAAAGAAATAAGTAACCAAACAATCTAGTATGATTGAGGAATAAATATTGCTCAGGACACCAGGGAGAATTTTGATTTACTTTGATTGGTGATATGAAATGTTTTAGTGTCCAGCTAAGAGAGCAGACAAGGCTCAGTTTCACATCAGGTGAAGACAACATCTCTGACAGTGCTACACTGCTCCCAGTACTGCACTGGAAGTTTCAGTCTGGCTATGGGTTCAAGTCTCTGGCATGGGTCTTGAACGTACAAACATATGGTTAAGATCTCCTGAGAAGAAGATTGTCATTGTTAAAGTATAGACCAGAGTTGTGCATTGAGACCATATGGATGTCCTGATACAATTGTACAGTCATGGGGAAAATGTGGGGGAGTGGCACCACATGGTTCTTACAGAGACTCAGCTTAGATAAAACAAGAATAGACTCTTTTAATGTTGTACCAATACAATGACTCTAAATTCAAATTAAATAATATTAATGCTTACTGATTATCTTGTGCAAAACTGTATTGGAACCAAAAGTTCTTTGCATTTGATTCACCATCAATGTTGTAAGTGAATGACAGACGAAGATTATTTCTCAAGTGGCCTTTATATGCAAAACAAAGCTGAACACATGGTTAAAGTGACATTAGGATACTTTATTTCTTATTAATAAATCCAACAGTAACAAATAACAACAAGTGTAAGTAACAACTACATAGCAAGCCATCATAATATATATTCTGTAAACTAGTCCCTGCATTGACTAGAATAAATATACAGCAATTCATCACAAGAGTATAATTCAATCAAGCCTTAAATTAACTATTTTTAAAATCATGCAAATGAAGTTAAATGTGCCATCACGTCACATGAGTTGACGTTTTCTCCTTAGGTACAACCTGAACTTAAAGTATGAAGCGTTTTCAATGTTGCATTGATATGTTACTTTTTCTGATATGAAGTTATGCCTAAGAAACCTCTCAACCATTTTTGAAAACATACAAACTTAAAATGGCTGTAAGTTAGTGTAAACAATCAAAGCCAAGAAAAGCATTCTACCGACACCAGTGATTGGTTTCTAAGAGTTAAGACCAATGTTTACCAAACAAACAATTTTGCAAGTTGTAATTGTCACAAAGCTAGTCCCTATTTTCCTAAAAGCTGTTCCTTGGTACAAGGAGACTCTATCCGTGTTTTTTTTTCAGATGGGTAATAAACCAGACCGGGCTCTGATTAGTCTGGTTTGGTACAGAGATGAAAAGGAGTTTGAGAGGCCTTTTGTTTGTATGTAAACAGATGAAACTTCAGGTCAAAGTGGTCATGTTTTAGAAGTGACCTGTATAATGAAAGGGGAGTGGTCAGCTCTCTGGCTGAGCTGAGCTGAGCAGTTTCAGTTCAGCTTTGAACTGGGAAGTTCAACAGGAAGCTTTGTGGAAACACTCTCTTTTCTGCCCTTCAACTTCAACCTGTAAGCATGTGTTCCATTTATAAAGGGTTTTAACGGGAGTTTGCTTGTTGGGACTGTATTTGGAACAGCATAATTAAGTTTAGTTGGATAGGTTGCGTTCTGTACGGGTTCTTTATTCTGTTCTTTGTATTTCATTGTGTAATTTTGTGAAATGTTTTGTCTGTTTTAAAATCTAGTAGTCAACCTAGCTATCTTATTCCAGGTAATTTTCACTGTACACTTACTGAAACCAATTGCAAAGTTAGGTCTAGTGCTGCCTGCTTAAAATTGTTTTGAGTGGTCTGGTCTAGTCCATAACACAATTTTTCAACCTTGCAAAACCAAGTTCTCCTTGCCACTTCACACTTTTCTCCCCTCCTGACTGAAGTCGTATAAGCCGCCCTTTCTTATTTCATTTCCTTTCAATCCATGAAATCAGAGAGGAAATATTTGCAGGATACTGGTCCAACAGAACACCAAGAATGAGCATGGTCCAAGAAACAATTGTTGGATAATGGGTCATTGAGGAGGTCTAAGCCTCACTGCCAAAACCTAGCTATTCCTACAATTACTGAACCAACAAGGAAGTAATATTCTCTGGTGTTGAGAAGACTCACTGAAATGCATAATTCCTAGAGGGCTAGCCTGTCTTCCTCTGGCTGTGCGTCAGAACATGGGGTTTTCAGCTCATCAGGATAGGCAATTTAGGACTGAGATGAAGTATCTTCACTTCACAGGGTTGAGAATCCCTGTAATTCTACCTTCAGATGTGGATGCTCAGTAATTTTGCAAATGCAAAGGCCGAGATTGATAGAGTTTTCTGTACTTGAGAAATGAAGGAAAATAAAGTTGATTTAGAATTTCAGTCACAATTGCATTGAGTGGTGGAGCAGCCTTGAGGGGCTGAATTCTCTCCTCCTCCTAGTTACTATGTTTTTATCCATAGGCCTACCCTGAGCCTTTAGAGAAGGGCCGTTGAGCATCAATAGGTGAAATACACAGAACATGGATTGAACAACAAAGACCAGTAGAATGGGAACAGGAGTAAACCACAAATCATGAAAGCCTGCCATTCTCTTTCTTCACAGTAACAGTAAAATGAAACCATTTGAAGTGTAAATAGTATCAGGTGACAGCACTCTTCAATAAATATTTGTTTCATTTCTAAGAAGTTTCAAACTCACCTCTTTGTATATGCGTAATGAAAATGGTTGATGATAACTTGCAAAGCCAAACAAGCATGTAGGATTTTTAACACAATAGCGTCCACAAAAAGCATTAGTTTTCATTGTTACCTGGTCTTTCTGAAAGATTTTCTACAAGGTTAAAAAATGAAACAGGAAATTACATTCTACTGCTGGCTTTGCACTAATAATATTATAATCAGAGTTCTAATCTCAATGAGAACACTTTGACAATTTGCATATGCTATACAGATTGCTAATATTTTATCTTTTTTTTATTTTGGGAATACAAAACCCCAGATCCAAATAATAACTTCCCATTTGCTGGGTTTAAGGTGATTAATCCATGAGTATTCAAGTAGTGGTAATGTCCCTCTGATGTTGCAGTACTCCGTCAGTACTGACCCTTTGATGACGCAGTACTGCTTTAGTACCAACCCTCTGACAGTGCAACACTTTGTCACTCTGGCTCCACAACAATGCAACATTCCCTCAGCAAAGATAAAGCTGCCCATAGTCGCCAGACCATTGAGCTGCTGTCACGTTACAGAGAGATGAATGGTCGTGGTTTAGTTTGAGGGTCACGACACCTCATGCAAGAGGAGTGATTGAAAAGGAGAACCCAATATGGTAACTCAGCCAGTGCAGGAATTGAACCCATGCTGTTGGTATTACTCTGCATTGCAACCAGCTGTCCAACCAACTGAGTTAACCAACTCCACGTATTGTAAATCCTTCGGTATTGATTCTCTGACAGTGCCAGTGCCATATTGAGGGACTAATGTATTGTTGAAATGTCAGTCCTGAGATCACACTGCATCATCAGTGGGTCAGTTCTTTCAGTACTGACTCTCCAAAAATGCTATAATTCCTCAGCATCGACCCTCTGACAGTGCACTGTACCTCAGTATTGATCATTTGAAGGTACAGCATACCCATAGTACAGGTTGTTCAATAATGCAGCACTCCCTCAGTACTGACCCTCCAACAATGCAGCACTTCCTTGGTATTGATCTTCTGACAATGTAGCAGTCCCTTAATACTCACACTATGATTGTGCAGCACTCTTTGAGTACCAATCCTTCAACAGTGTAATGTTCCCTCAGTCCAGAAATTCTGATCATGCAGCACTCCCTCTGACAATGCAGCACTCCATCAGGACAGACCTTTTAATGGTGCAGCAATCCATCAGATAGTATGGTGCTCCCTTCATGTTGACCCACTGACGTTGCAGTGTGATGTGAGGACTGACAGTTCAACAATACATTAATCCCTCAGTACAGCACTGGCAGTGACAATGATTGACTGAATATTTGATCAAGTCTCTGTCATGGATTTTGAACCTAAGATCTTTGGACTAAGAGCTGAGTGGTCAACACCAACCACTGCAGACACTTTTAAAATCACTTGTTGTTTGAGACATGTAATAAATTAATCATTTGATTTTATCTACTGCACGTACCTTGGATAAGTCATCTTCAAAATTGTTGAAATAATAGACTGCGTATCCCTCCCTGTGGTTGACTATGTGATCTGGACATTTTACATCCAACATTCCTTCTAAAGCAGCTTTGACCTGTGATGAAAGATTTTTATTAGCCGAGAAGATCCTCAGTTATCCTGACTTACTGGTGCTGTTCAAAGCAGCCAGAGTTTCTATCTGTCCTTTATTGCTTTCCCTATCAATGGCTCATCTAAATTTTTTTGTTAGGCGATGCCACATCATACTATGCAGGTCTGATGTAATGGTTGGGTTTGGGAACGTTATTTTCCTCATTATTCATTCATGGGAAGTGGGTGTCACTGGAAAGGTCAGCACTGGTGGACCATTCCTAATTGAAGCTGAGTGGCTTGCTAGGTTATTTCAGAAGGCAGTTCTGAGTCAATCACATCGTTATGATCTGGATTCTCACGTAGGTCACATCAGATAAATATGGTAGGATCTTTTTCCTGAAGAACATTAGTGAACTAGATTGGTTTTTAGGACAATGACATGTTAATGATCATGGTTGCTATTACTGAGATTATAGCTTCATATTTCAGAATTATTAATTTAGTTAACTGCTGTGGATGGTGGAATTTAAGTACATGCACCCAGAACATTACTAACCCAATGGCACAAAAACATTAAATCACTCTGAAGGAGGTGGTGGCAATATTACTGGACAATAACCAAAAGGCCGAGACCAATATCCAGAAGAACGAGTTCAAATTCCACCATGGCAGCTTGAATTAATCGAATAAATTCAGAATAAAAAGTTAGTATAAGTAACAATGGCCATGAAATACTAAATTACTATTGAATAATATCCTTTAGTGAAGACATCTGTTATCCTTACTCATCCTTGTCTACATGTGACTCCAGATCCACAACAATATGGTTACCCTTCATTATATTCAAGAAGGTGGCTAACCACTACCTTAAGAGCATGTGGAGATGAGAAATCTGCTGGTCTTAATGTGAATGAATGAAATGGTTGTTCATCAACTTAGTGAATCAGGAGCGCGTTGTGAAAGAATCAAATAAAATAAGAACTCTTCAGGGACTAATCTCTTTCTTTTCTAAATATTCCAACCTGAAGGTAAGAATAAATAAGATATTAAATAGGAATAGAATGCCACTACAACAACCATTTCCCAAGGAACTTCTCATGAGAATTATAAAACAAAATATGCGACCAAGCTTTCTAAGGAGATAATTGCAGTAAGCAACAAAAGGCTGAGTCAAAGAGTTTGATTTTACCATATCTGTTAAAGGAGGAAAGTGAGTTAGAGAGGGGAAGCGATTTAAGCAGAAAATCCCAGAGTTTCAGACCTAGAAAACTGAAGGCACACCAACATGGTGATACATAATTGAGAATGTAGAAGAAGCTGGAAATGGAGGAACACAGAGACCTCACTAGGGAATGCAATTCTAGGAAATTACAGAAGTGAGGACATAGAGGGAATAGGAATTTTAGAATGAGCCCATGTAGCTCCATGAGCACAGAAATGAACAGGATTTGTTGCATCGATAAGAAACAGGATACAGAGTCTTAGATGGCCTCAAGTTTACAGAGCCTGGGGGACCATGCCGGAGTGCATTGAAATAATTGACTCTCAAGATAATGAAAGCATGGATGAGAATTTCAGCAACACAAGGGTGGAGACAGAGGCAAAGTCAGGCAGTGTTGCAAAAGTTGAAATCGACCATCCTAATGATGGCATTGCTCTGAGGTCAGAAGATATAATGTGACAACAAGGTTGCAAAGAGACAAGCTTGATCTCAGACAGTTGCCAGGGAGAGGTATAGAATCAGTAATTATGGAGTAGAACTTGGAGTGGGAACGGAAAGCAATAACTTGAGTTTTTCTCAATATTTAACTGAAGGACATTTCTGTAAATCCAGTTCTAGGTGTGGGGTAGGCAATTTTATAATCTATCAACTGTTGCGAGGCAGAGAGGGGTACTGGTGACGTGGAGCTTGGGGTCATCAGTGAAATTGTGAAATCTAACGCTGTCCTTCAATGGTGTCACATGTAAATGAGGAATGACAGTAGAGTCAGGAGTTTACAAAATACAATGATTAATTTCCTAATGAATGCAACTACTAGGCTGTATTTTGTTGCAAAGAGTAATTGATTAATGTCATTAACATTCATTGATGTTTACATTGTCCAGTGCTTTGTGACAAGGGAGATACAAAATAAATTATGAATTGCCTCTGTCAGACTCATGGAAATGGTAGCTCACCTTCAAACACCCCAACAGTTCTGAAAGAAATTGCAGCATCGCACAGTAATCACTCTTTAATCTCATTGTAGAAAGTTAAGTCATCTAATTAACCACACCAGAGTGTCAGCCACCATTACCTCGCATTCCAACTCACTAACTGTTAAAGTTAATAAGAGTTTGCAATGACTAGCTGTGGGGAGAATTGTGTGGTTATGGTCACTGTGACCAATCAAGTTTAGGAAACGGATGCAGAGTGGGACACACCTCAGTAACACTTGCTGTATGTGAAACAGGTCTTGAGCTGATCCCATCCAGCATCAGTGTAAATGTATCCATTTTGGGCTTCCCTTTAGTTTTTTCCACCACTTTCATGGTGACATGATATCCACTCAGGACCTCATATTGAAGTAAATCAAAATCTCCTGGAGAGGAAACAATTTGAAATAAATGTTAAAAATGTAACAAAGAGACATGTTTCAAAATTCCATTTGATGGTTCTTCTAAGTTTATCGTGGATCCTCCATAATTGCCCATTCTCTAATATACTCTGTATACTCTATTGATCACACCTACTTGGAAATATACATCTGGTGGACAGGTTCCAAATGTCCATGGTCTGAGTAGGTTTGGAAGTGAATGTTCCAGAGCATTTGCTTGCCAGATCTCCTTTGGTATTCCGCTTCTTCCGAGAGATTTAGTGAATGTTGAAGTGGGAGAGTCCTCACTTAAAGGGAAGAAGTATTCAGTCATGTCATACCAGCCATCATGATGCATGGGGTAGACAGGGGAGAAGCAGCTGGTCTTAACATACCTGTCTGTTTTGTAAGTTGGTGGGATGAATTGTTACTCATATGAGGAACACAGCTCCAGTGCATCAAACAGTAACACAGAACAGCCTTGGAAGGCAGAGGAAAAGGAAAGGTGGGAGAAAGAATTCAAAAGCAGAACAGCAAAGACTAACAACCATCAGCTGCACATTTTCAGCACAATCAAGTTTGAACAAAGAATAAAGAACAAGTCTTTGAAGAGCAAATCCAAGCTAAATTCATCCATGTACTTTATCACACTGGCGAAAAAGCAATTAGGGTTCAGATGCATTTTACCTCGTGTGGATATGAAGGTCACTTCATAGATAATGTTTTTGTTGGTTGATTTTCTTGACACGTGAACCTTATCTGGTTTAATTGTCCACAGATCATTTAAAGCTTGTTGAACTTTTGCAGCATTAGCATCCATAGGAATAAGGACTAAGGCAAGTAGAGAGAACAGGTTACAGAATTAGTACCATTAAAAACCATGACAGGAAGCCCTGCTGTCCTTAACCATCACCCATACTAGCAGTGTGAAAGTCCCTTACCACAGCGGCCTCACTAAATTAAAACCAGGGCAGACTTCATAGAGCCATACATCATGGAAACAGGCCCTTGGGACCAATTTGTCTTAAACTAAGCTAGTCTCATTTGCCTGCGTTTGGCTCGTGTCTTTCTAAACCTTTTCTATCACATACCTGTTTGAATGTCTTTAAATATTGCATTTGTTTAACTCTAGCACTTCCTCTGGCAGCTCATTCTATATATCCACCTTCCTCTGTGTGAAAAAGTAGCCCCTAAGGTCCCTTTTGACCCTTTCCCCTCTCACCTTAAACTTAATGTCCTCTAGTTTTGAATTCCCCTGCCCTAGGCAAAAAATCCATTACCATTATCTATGCCCCTCATCATTTTATAAACAATGATGTTTCTTCACATTAGGTGCAGACCCAGGAATGGCCACTGCTCTGAGTGGATCAGTTGGGGATTGTAGAACTGTTGGCCTTCTGATTGGTAGCGGGATCTCATCCTTAGGGTATGAGAGCCCTGGGGATGGGCTGTTAATTGTCTGATGGGTATAAAATTATGGTCAGGGCTCCCAGGAAGCCTTAGACACCTCTGACTTCCCAGATGGTACGCCTGTAGGCTAAAGTATCAGGCAATTTTCAAAATGCAATCAGATAATGTGATTTGCTTGTATTAGCTGAGAGAAGAATGTTGACTAGCATACTGGAGAAACCTCCTATGGGCTTCTTCAAATGAGATTTTTCTCATCTATTGAACAAAGGGCAGCTTGGTGGCTCAGTGGTTAGCACTGCTATCTCACAGTGCCAGGGATCTGGGTTCAATTCCAGCCTTAAGTGACTGTTTGTGTAGAATTTGCATATTCTTCGTGGGTTTCCTCCCACAATTGAAAGATGTGCAGGTTAGGTGAATTAGCCATGTTAAATTCCCCATAGTGTTCAGGGATGTGTAGGTTGGGTGCATTAGTCAGGGGTGAATGTGTCCGGATGGGTTACTTTTTGGAGGGTTGGTGTGGACCAAACAGCCTGATTCCACACTGTAGGGGTTCTATTAAAGAAAACTAAGCTTTGCTCAAAAATCCAAAGGATTGTTAGCACAGAACACCAACCCCCTAATTCATAAACAAGCAGATTGAACATAGTCAATCACTTACAAGAACATTTTTTTTAACATGATTCAGATTCATGATACAGGCAGAGATTGAGATGGTTCACAAGCTTGCCCTTTAATTTCATGGAGCAAAAATAGAAATTAATGAAGCGATGAATATATTTCAGGTAATTTACTCCTAATAATATATTAGCACCAGGCCTGCCCACTATCAATAATCGAGAATATTTAACAGTCATTGACAGATAGAATGTCACAGTAAAATGGATGTGTGCTCTCATTCCCACTGGTTTGAAATCCCAATTTGATGGAAATGCTTATCAATAAAGTGATTAAAGTCCAGTTAAACTAATTTAAATTAGAATGGTGGCTTACAGTCAATGTTCAGGATTAAATTTGATGAACAATTGCTGGGTATTCCAATTAGATGAACTCAGCCTTTGAATTTGAATTGTTTTTTTCACAGTACATTGGCTGTGGCCAGCCAGCTTGAAATCAGTCCTCCACTGACAAAATACTAATCTCCTGGTTATGTATTTTTTTTCGTTTGCCCCCACCACCCTCCCCCAACTACTACCAATACAGCAGTAGTGCCTTTGATTTTGAATTGCTCCAAGAGCTTAAATGAGGATGCTGCATTCAAATAACTCCATCACAAACAGCTGAATTCTTGAATGATCATAAAGACTTGGTAGAAACACAAAGTACCCCCAATTTATAAAGAATCAACTGAACAACAAGTCCATTAGTTAAAAATAGTTGTATTGCAGGGAAATCAGCTTAAAAATAGACTTTATTAACAATTGGAATTGTAGTTCTGAATTTAATGGCTGCAGTGTGAACCAGTCCATTGGCTAGAAAACAGAGGCCACTGTCAAGGGCCAGAATGAGTTTTAATCCCAATGAGACACTTACCCACCTCCCATCACAGTTCCCAGCACTTCAGGACAAGGATCCTGGTTCCAGCCAAATAGGCCAGAAACTCCTCAATATTGGAAGCTTTATGGGAAGGAGAGGCAATTATTGGAAATAGAGAATCCCAGAAGAAGATCCGTGTTGGAGTCCAGGAACACAAGTGGGCTGAACTTACCAGGGCCTGTAAAATGGGCCCCAGTCGTGTTAGTGTGAGAGAATGGACAGGTCACTCTGTAGGGGCAGCACTTGTCATTGGCAGAGTTCTCTGATGGACACTGGATGCCTAAACTGTAGGATATTTCCCCTGGCCTGCCACCAAGGGATGCTGGGCAGTCTCATTACAGATACAGGTCCCCTCCACTGCTGAGCAGTGGCTGATGTGAATGGTACCTCAGTGAGCCTTGGTAGTCAATTAAGGGGCCTCAATTGAGCTCTGGCGGGAAAACTGTCCTCAAACCTACCCACCTGATCAAGGGTAACAGTTGGGAAACTAATGAGTTCTCCAACCAGTACATTGCCCTCTTTAATCCACCTGGCTCCCAAGAAAGAGTGGCGCATTTCAGTGTATCACACAGCACTGAATGAAGCCATTCAGCCCATCAAGTACGTATTGGTTTTTTTAAAAGCCGTATCACATTGTTAGGAATCAGAATGTGCTGCATAAAAAGGCGAAGCAAACAGATTCAATAATACTCTTCAGGAGGAATATGGATGAATATTTGGAAGGAAAAATGTGGTAGGGAGATAGTGAGAGAGGGTAGGATATTTTCTCTATAATCTATTAATTAACTGTTTTCCCTGGCTCTTTCTCCAGACTTTTTTTCTTTTTCATACAAAGCTGCAATTAACTTTTGAAACCTATGATTGAATTTGATCCCATTGCCCTTTCGGCAGCACAATCCAGATTGCAACATGCCATTTAAATAATGTCTCCTCAGCTCCTTCTCTGCTTCTTTTGCCCATTACTTTAGATTTGTTTGTCTCTACTATTAGCTGCATTGCTAGTGGGAACAATTTCTCCTTATTTACACTCCAAAAACCCCAGAATGTCAAATGAAAACTGTAAAGATGGAACTATTTCAATGATTTCACCATTAATGTTTTGACAATTGATCTGTTTTACTATTCCAAACTCCAAAAAGGGTATTAAAGACCTACCTAGAAAGGGAGAAGAGTCTCCTAATAATAAGGAATATTTCAGATTTTCGGACTCCTAATAGGTTCCTATGAATTTTATATTTCATGAGCATTGCTGAAGAATATGGGGCCCAGCAAAAGGTTTAAATGCAAAAGTTAACATGTGGAAAAAGAGTGGAGCTGTAAAAGCATAGCAGATCAAGCAGCATTAGAGGAGGGGAGTCAACTTTGTGCTTTTTCTAGCTCCACTCTTTATCGACTCTGATCTCCAGCATCTGCAATTCTCACTACCCCAAAGTTAGCACGTGTAAAGATCACTTGTATCTTTTTGGACTATGGACTTCAAAATGGGAAAATATGCCATTTTAAATCAAAGTACTTTGAAGAGACCTAGGAGTATAGGTGTATAGATACTTTAAAGTAGAGTCACAGGTGGACAGTGTAATAGTGTTGTCACTTTAAAAAGGATATTTTGTCCTTGGTTTTTTACAAGAGAGTTTATAAAGGCAAAGTTACCAAAATGTCTACTTTAACAATAGCAGGGCAGTGGCCAATTCTCCTAGTTCAGGTTCTTTCTAATTTGGTTTCATTGTGGCAAACTGCTGGGTTAGATGTAGCAGAAGCTTCTGCAGTACAAAAAGGTTCCATGCATCAGCAGATGATTCATGGCTGACTTTTGTCTCTGAAATCATACCTGCCTGGAAGAACCTGTGTTTGAATTTACCTTTTTGCCATGGGGTGTATTTTTGGAATGTTGCTGAGTTGAACAGTCACTTAGTTGAAGGTACTGTACCGAGTCAGTTAAGTTTTCCAATAGTTAAGTTACTTTAAATTCCATTTCCTTTTGTTCGTGTTTCAACTGTGGTGTTGAAATAAATTTGCTTAAAGCCGAGTGGTTTGACCAGCTGCATCATACCTGGAACACCTACTTCATATCTGCCTTTAAAAAAAGAAATAAAAAGGTCTGGGCTACCTTCTTCAAATATTTTGAGGGGGTCTGGCTTGTCCGTAACAATAGGTTGGTGAATAGGTCTTTAAGCTTGCCTTCATTGGTCATAACATTGAGTATAGGAGATGGGATGTCATGTTGTGGCTATACAGGATACTGGGGAGACTGCTTTTAGAATACTGCATACAATTCTGGTCACACTTCTATAGGAAAGATGTTGTTAAATCTGAGAAGGTGCATAAAAGGTTTACAAGGATTTTGCCGGAACTGGAACATATGAATGATAGAGAGGCTGAATAGGCTTGGGGCCATTTTTCCTGGAGGGCTGAGGACTGAGGGTGTGATCTGAGAAAGATTTATAAGATCATGAGCATTAATATGGTGATTAGCCAAGGTCTTTTCCCCAATATGGAGTGGTCCAAAACTAGAGGACATATGTTCAAGGTGAGAGTGGAAAGCTTTAAAAGGACCTAAAAGGTAAGAGAGTGCTTGTATGGAATGAACAGCCAGAGAAAGTGGTGAATGCAGGTACAGTTGTAACATTTAAACACTTCTGGATAGATACATGAATAGGAAGGAATTAGAGGAAAACAGTCCAAGTGCTGGCAAATGGGATTAAGTCAAATTGGAATGTTTGGTTGGCATGGATGAGTTTGACTGAAGAGTCTGTTTTGCGCTGTATGACTGTATAACTTTACCTGGAAGAACATGTGGCAGTTTTAAAAAAAAACAAATTTTATGTTGAATCAACAAGGTTCCCTTGTTCAAGCATAATGCTATAAGACAAAGGAGCAGAAAGTAGGCAATCAGCCCATCAAGTCTACTCCACCATTCAACTATGACTGATAAATTTCTCAACTCCATTCTCCTGCTTTCTTTCTGTATCCCTTGATCCCCTTGATACTCAAGACCCTATCTATTTCAGTTCTAAATAGACTCAATGACTTGGCCTCCACAGCTTTCCGTGGCAAGGAACTCCATGAATTCACCTCTCTCTGGCTGGAAAAGTTTCTCCTTATCTCTGTTCTAAAAGGTCTTTCTTTTAGTCTAAAGCTATGCCCTTGAGTCCTAATATCTCCTACTAATGGAAACATCTTTCCAACATCCATTCTGTCCAGGTCATTCAGTATTCTGTATGTTGCAATTAGATCCACCCTCATCCTCTAAACTCCATTGAATATAAACCCAGAGTCCTCAAATGTTCCTCACATGTTACGCTTTTCATTACTGGGGCCATTCTTGTGAACCTCTTCTGAACAAATGTAAAGCCACCTACAGAGCCATTGAAGTAGCCACCTACAGAGACATTAAACCAGGGAATGAAAGGTTTAGAATTAGTGTGCCCATGTTCTTGTGCCCTAATGAAAAAAATTGAAAGAGAACTGAAGAAAAAAAATCTCCTCAATGCCTGTAATCCAGACTGGTGCAAGAATTCTGCTTCACAACACTTTATTTGCTCATTCCCCAACTTTAATACTTGTGCTTTGTCTGATTCTTTGTGCGAATGATTCAATGTGTTTGGGTTCTTTTAAAAAAATGTGGTAGAGTTTGCACAGAGAGATAAGAATTAAGAGTTTGTGTTTCCTTTGTGCCATCAGTTTAAAAAATCGTGTTGAAATAATTGCTGTCTTCTTAAGTGCAGAAAACTGATGAGCATTTTCCTTTGTCCTGGGTCCATCAGTCATGTAATGTGGGGACTTGGGTAGTTTGATTAAATCACTTCACATTTGTGATGACTCTGGGACTAGTGGGCATAATTTCCAGAGCACTACACCAGTGAGGTGTGACACAAGGAATCCTGAATATGGGCTAGACCCCCCCTAATTTCCTGCTGTGAAGCCATAAGGAGCTCAGAGTAGTTATTCTGATTCCACAGCCATGTCAATGATCACCAAACTCATCAATTACTACAGCCCTGCACTCTCCCCATTCATTAATCGAAACACACACCTGGGTCAAACCTTTCGGCTTCTTAATAAAGGAAGCTATCCGAGTTATTGAGCTAATTGTAGGTGGCTCCAGCCTAGAATGTTCACTTCTCCTGGGCCCCAAATATCACTGGTCTAAGGTCTTCACGGTTCAAGTGTAGCTTGGTGCCATGAAACCTTGGCTTGGAGGTGTGACCCTCTAAATTTCCATAAGCAGACTTTGAGTCGATTTTCTCTGAGCTAATGCTATCCTTGAGGCATCAATGTAAGCTTCAAATTGTTGCAGCTAAATGCCAGTAGAGAAGCTGACACCTCTGTTTTATAGTCTGTAGACAGGCTGATAGGATGCTCATGATAATCAGACTTAATGCTAAGGCCCATGTACAAACACCTCAGATGTTTCCTAGACTGCGTAGCTCAAGTTATACCATCCAGTCTTTTCACTAACAGAGACTGTTTTTGATAGGCCTCAGCAAATTGCATTTATAAAGCACATTTAATGTAATGGTACGTCCCAAGGTGATTCTCGGAATCGACGGTTGATCGAAATTTGACAAAATTTGAAAACAAATTACTGAAAATACTGTAAATCGGAAATTAAGAGAGAAAATACTGGAGCATGTCTGACAGGATCTGTAGAGATTAAAGTTTCATGTCCAAAGACTCAGAAGTCAATTGCACGGAAGAGCCTTTTTACTCAAAACATTAACTCTGTTTCTCTCTCCACAGATGCTGTGAAACCTGCTAAGTTTCTCCCACACTTCCTGTTTTTATTAAAATTTGACATCGTGTCACATAAGATAATATTAGAGTGATGACAAGAAGATGGATTAAGAAGTTAGATTCGAAGTAATGTTTTAAGGAATGGGAGCGAGAAAGAGGCTTAGTGAGGGAATTACAGAGCTTAGGACCTGAAGACACAGCCACCAAATTTGAGCAATGGAAATTTGGGATATCCAAAGTACCAGGATTGGAGGAGTGCAATGATTGTGGAGGATTTGGGGTTTGGAGGACATAATACAAGCCAACAAAGTAAGGTTAATTGGCCCGTATGTCTAGTTATGTATATGTTGGATTCATCACTACTGTACCTGTGTGCACTTGATTATAGATGAGACTGTACCAAATGTATGAACAGGTACTGGTTTTTTGACATGATTTGCTGATGATGATTTTCTGAACCTCGTTGACTGCACTTCCCGTATTCCAGTTCTCCAAAGTCAACATCTAAAATTATAAGATCAAACCCTGGTTAAAGTTTTCATGAAATGTCAAGCAAAGGAGATAGAGTACTTTTTCAGGGAATTACACCTCATTATGGCAAGAGGTGCTGGATGATCTGGGAATTAAAGTGTTCTATTCGGAGGGCGTAGACTAGACTTTTACTCCCTGCATCGTTGGATGTGTGAATCTAGTTGATGCCTGGGAATGGTGGCGTAATGTTGGAACAACGTATCTCATGCCTCAGGGAAGATGTGAAAATTTTAGGAATTGGAGGAACAAGAAACAGCAAGACACCAGAAAAAATAAATTTCAATTTTATAATTCTTGCAATCCTCACTATAATTGAATTACACCATAATAATACGTTAGCTTATATTTTACTTCTTAACAATAAATTGAATGCACAAAAACAGGTTTAATATAATCTGGAGTTATATGTTTTGGCAAATGCATTGACTTTTCAGAGAGAGGCTCCTGCCAGAGTGTTACTGTGAAGAGAATGCAAGACCCCATCTGTGCAGTCCCAGTGGGCAAAGTCTGCAACGTCATTTGAATACTGTATTCATTTTAACTGGAGCATTTGAGTTTAATGGGGGTCGAAGTGCACTTATTATCAAGGTTAGGTGGAGTGCTTTGTAATGGGGAGGATGTACAGCCCGACTGGGAGAAGATCATCTGAAGGTCAAGATTGTGAGAAAGATGTGTGAGAGTCTGGAGTTAGGACCTGAACAGAAAACAATGGGTGAATGGATGGTTCACCTTACTCGCCCTAATAGGCTTCAAGAATCACATTTTATTAAACACCACGACCCACACAGCCCCACTCTGACCATCACCACACGATTTCCCCCATTCCCCAACTCCAACAGCTAATCCCATAATCTGCCAGGAGAGAAAGAAAGCAGCAAAGTTTCAACAGCAGGGAGAGAGTCAGAAGTCACACAATACCAGGTTATAGTCCAACAGGTTTTAATTTGAAATCACACAAGCTTTAGAAGTGTAGCCCTTTTGTCAGGTGCAGTGAGAGAGCAGAGCACACAGATACAGAGTTTATAGGCAGAGAGAGCAAAGGCAGAAAAATCAATTTATCATGAAACTTGTCTGAGTAGAGTGTCAGATAATACATCTCTGCAGGTGACTAAGAGTGTTAGATGGTGTGTGAAGTGTTTATAAAATTAATGTGCTGTGCTGTTATGGCAATCAGGCAGAACAATAGGAATATACAAAAGGTGACATCTCAGGTCAGATATTGAATTGTAGGTGTGAGGCTTTGTTCAGAATTTGTCTCAGAGTTTTAACCTGGAATCAGATTGGTTTATAGGCTGGAATCAGGCTGGACACCAGAGAGAATTTATCAGATGCTACATTAACTGATTGTGACTACAAATTGTGTGTTGTTGAACAAAATAGAATGTATCTGCAAATAAACAAACATTTTCAATGAGTGAGACAGGTGTGGGGTATAGAGTGTGTGAGAGAGTGTGTGTGAGAGAGAGAGATTGAGAGAGAGAGAGAGAGATTATGAGCAAGTACATGTGCGTGCCTAATAAAAATTTTGTCTGTGTGCCTTACTCTCTCACTGCACCTGATGAAGTGGCTGTGCTCCGAAAACTTGTGTGATTTCAAATAAACCTGTTGGACTATAACTTGGTGTCCTGTGACTTCTGCCCATGTCCACCAACATGCCCGCATCAATAGCGAGGAAACCATGTCATTGGTGTCATTTGGATCACCTTCACTGAATATAGCACTCGGCAGGTTTTTAGTTCCATCTAGTCTCAATTACCTCCCGCTGCCCTAACACATATTGAAGATTCAGCATTGACCTGTTTCTCATGGAGAATGTGAGAGTGTGATTTGATGAGCTGGACTTCACTGACAGAGTCTGCTGTCTGTTGTTCCGTGTAGGAGATGTTCTCCCTGTACATACCAATACTAAAGGAGGAACTGGTGGCTTCCTGCAGCACCAATTCAATATAATATCTATGGAGTGAAAGAAGATATTCAGTTTGTGATATATAATCAGCAAACACAGAGAACAAATAGATTAATAAAAATGTTCCAAATGTTTAGGTTTACACCACATTTCATAACATCTCATTGAGTCATACCAAAGGGCTTTAAACTATCGGCAAATATAACAAGGATCTTACAAACAGGAAGATATCCCTAGTAGCAATAAGATGGATGGCTAACTTTTAATGATGTTGATTCAGAGGGAATTATTGACTGGGATATCAGGGAGGCCTTACTGGTGCTGCAGTGAAATACTGCTGTCGGATCTTTAAAATCTACTTGAAGTGAATGGCACATGCCAAAAATAGTTTGTGGGAGCGCAACATCCAGTTCTCCTTTAGATCCTGATTTAGAGATATGTCTCCAGCCTACCTCTAAGATTGCACAATTGAAATTCATCATCACAGTTTCATCTCCATTAAGCAGAATAAAGAGATGTCTGGGGACACAGTTTTGCTGCAACCACAAGTGGGACAATGCACTGAAACTGCATATGGGACTGCGAATCCAAACTAATCTTCTGGTGCCATATTAAAAGTGTGTTGCACTTTTGAAAGAATCTTTTCTGTTTATACATTAAATGAAGGTTGTACAGATATTGTGTGTGTGTATACACATATATATTTAAATAGGCATGATTTGAAATGAAGCATTGCGATTCCAAGTATCTTAATTCTAAGACTCCAGCCCTGTGTTCTAAATTCTTCAGTTTTGGCTCAGGATCTACCCTACCTAGTTGCTCAATATTTTATATATTCCTCTGATTCTCCTGAACTCCACAGAGTAGTGGTCCATTGTACTCAATCTCTACTTACATGACAGCTCTTTCATCTCAGGAATCAATCTGGTGTAACTCCTTTGCACCTCTTGAAAGGCAGAATATCCTTCAGTACATCAGTTAAGGGCTCATCAAGGACAAGTACAATTGTCAATACTTCCTGATTCCAGTGCTCTCATATTCTAATAAGGTCAACATGTCAATTGCTTTCCTAATGGTTTTGCGTGTCTGTTCAATATCTTTTCTTTGGTTTGTCTACAATCTGTTCTGAGCCAACCTCCATGACTGACTCAGTAGCAAAGTTAAATTAATGACTCCTTGGCTGTGAATTTCCTTAGGGTTGTTTTGGTTTTGTTGCTGTTACTTCGGTGGAATCCGCATTTATGCTTATTATGAAGGATTTGATTGACCATCAATCCACCAAAGGTGAAATGGTGAGATCTGTCCCATCAAAATTTGTCACTATCTTTCAATTATTTCATAGACAGTCACTTTTGGACAGTATAAGTTGAACATTGATGCAACTTATTTCTCTTTTCCTTAATTCACAGGTGGAGTCATTTACCATCCTTACTAGCTAACCTTGAAAAGGTGGTGCTGAGCAACCATTTCAGAGAACAGTCTGGCAAGAACAGTCACAGTTTGGGAAAAGGTCACAAATACCGTCTTAATATTGGAGACTCTTGTTGTGCTACATGAAGAAGCTGCAGTACACTGCAGCACTGTCTCTACCATGAATGTGTAGTACGGAATAACCTTGATTATCCGAACATCAATTAATCGAATTTCAGATTATCCAAACAAGATCTCAAGGTCCCGTAAAAAAGCTATCAGTTATCCAAACACTCTGTTATCCAAACTCTCAGTTATATGAACAAAATACTCCCTGACCATCTCGTTCGGATAATTGAGGTCATTTCTGTATCTGTATATTTTACATCGTTAAACAAATTGCACAGAAATTTTCCTGTTTAAAATAAACTACCACATTTCTGGGGGTCTGGAGTCACATAAGGATGGCTGACCTTTTTCCCGAAAGGACATCAGCAAAGGAGTTGATTCTTTACAACAGCCCAATCGTTTAATGGTGACTGTGATTGACAATGTAATTTCCACTTTAATTTTCATTTCCAGACAAAATTCCCCAATTGCTGTGGGGGGATTAGAATTCACGGATTACGCATCCAACAATATAATCTCAATACTAATGCACCTTTAAAATGTACCTTCGGCATAATGTGTGTTGCCTCACAGCTCCAGAAACCCAGGTTTGATTCCCGCCTCGGGTGACTGTCTGTGTGGAGTTTGTACATTCTTCCCGTGTCTGCGTGGGTTTCTTCCGGGTGCTTCAGTTTCCTCCCACAATCCAAAGATGTGCAGATCAGGTGAATTGGCCATAGTCAGGGGTAAATATAGGGTAGGGGAGTGGGTCTGGGTGGGTTACTTTTCAGAGGGTCGGTGTGGACTTATTGGGCTGAAGGGCCTGTTTCCATACTGTGTGGAATCTAATCTAATCTAATAATAATATCCACACTCATGCTGTTTTCATATTAATTCATGAGTAAGACCTTACTAACAGCCAAAGGAATTATTAAATCAAGCTTGTGTTCACAGTTTCCTATTAAACAGCATCACTTTCACCATCAGTGGACAACATGTAAAGTAGCTATATTAAGAAAATATTTCTAACACTCAGTATCAACGATACAAATGCTTAATGAGACATTTGTGCAGCTGTTACATCCATCTAGGGACAGAGCTATGTTAGATATAAATAGACTATATTAGATACTGAAGTTCTTGTCAAATACGTTTTGTTGATTCAATTCATTTTATTTTGTCATTGTTATAATTTGATTTTTCAACCAGTTAGGCAGTAATCCCTTCATGCCCTCAATAGAATTTGACTGTCACAGTTTGCAAATGAGCTTCAATTACCTATTTCTCACATATAATTTCAAAGTAAATGCAATATTAAAACATAAATTTTCAATTTATCATGTAAATTACACACCTAAATTTATAAATCAATGGAAAGTACAGATGTAAAATTTCAGTGGCATGTGCTAATAAACATACATATGTAATAAAACACAATACTGTCCAATTATCTGTGTAAAATAAGCATGCAAATTGTGATTTAAATTTATACATTATCTTATAATTGCATATGTATATTTTTAATCATAAACGTAAAATGTAAAATCCTTGAAGATTTGTTCAGGTGGATGATACTTACTCTTTCCCTTTCTGAAGCTGCATAGTGTCAAATTTTTGATTACCATATCTCCGGAGATTCTGAGACTTATAAGCAATGTTCACCTAGGAAATAGTACAATGACAGAATGTGTGAAGCTATCAGCTGATCTGCCAAAATGTCTTCTTTATTCCTAATTACTTCTAGTTCCTGAAACCATTATCAAAGTGAACTGTGTGCATCATTTGTATTGCTCCATTTCCTTTCTCTGAAATTTTAATAGATCAAATCTGAGTTCCCTCTTCTCCAAAATACTTGATGTTAATCTTGTTTATCTCAGCTTGCTGTTGGATCCTGGATCCTTACAGTTTTCTATCTGTTAGTCCATCACTATTGGATGCCAAGTGACTTGTGACCCCCATATAGTGTTCCCTATATCTCTCAGAATCATTCTATAGAACATCTCTTTTTCTTGGTAATTGCAATTGAAATGCAACAGAGGTCAAAGGCCAATACCCTAATTGGTATTAAAGGATTAAACTATTTAATTTTAAAACTTTTTTTGCCCAAATAATAATTGTCAGAATTCTCAAGAACAAACGAATGTTAAATTCACTTTAACCTATCAAAGATTGGAAAATGTTTTCAGAAGATTAAAGCATTTTAGTGAAGACAGACACTATCAAAGAATTGAAATCTGGCACTCCATTCCTGCCCCAGTCTAAATTTATTTCTGTATACTGTCTCCATGCTCAGAGCAGATAAAGTGGTGGTCTGTACAATATCTCCTTTTATTACTGACATCTTTTACAATGATAAAGTCTATGCACTCATCAATAGACCATTTCTTATGTTAAGTTTACATAAAGGTTAGTGACGAAACAAATCAGTAAACAACAAAATACACTCACAAGTGTCAGCTAACGCACCTTGTCCTGAGGGATCCCAGTTAAACTGAATGAAAGTTGGAATGAACCATTCTGCTTGATATAGAAATGGTAATTGTCAGTCTCTGGAGCAACAAAGAATCCACTTAAGCGTGTTACAGATGGACTATGTGATGTGGAGGCTGGAACTAAAGCCTCATCAGTCCAAGACACTGAATACCCTGGAGTATTTTCATCGTAGTCTGGTAAATTATCCAGATTGCCACCTTGCCATGTTTCTATCTTCAATCCTCTTCCTCCTAAACCAAGAGAAAAATGTCACTAAATAGGAGCAAGAATAAATTGGCACGATACTTTTAAGTCTTCCATTCACAATTCTTCAGACAAAAGGCTTTTGTTACTTGAACACAGTGAATGACACTGCATATTAAACAAACTCCATTAATTCTTTTTGCAAAGGTCATTGGTATACTCCATATGTGTGCACTGTGTGGTTCAGAGCCAGATAAGCATTTTTGTATTTTCTCATGTTTGTGGGATATGGGCATTGCTGGTTGGCCAGCATTTATTGCCCAGCCTTAGTTGCCCTTGAGAAGGTGGTGGTGAGCTGCCTTCTTGAACTGCTGTAAGTTGATCCTCAATGCCATGAGGGATGGAATTCCAAGATTTTTACCAAGTGAGAGTGAAGGAACAGCAACATATTTCCAAGTTAGAATGGTGAGTGGCTTGGAGTGAACTTGAAGGTTGTGGTATTCCCATATATCTGCTGCCCTTGTCCTTCTCAATGGAAGTGATCATGGTTTTGGAAGGTGCTGTCTGAGGATCTTTGATGAATTTCTGCAGTGCATCTTGTCGATAGTACACACTGCTACTACTGATCTCTGTGGTGGAGGGAGTGGATGCTTGTGGATATAGTGCCAATCAAGTGGGCTGCTTTGTTCTGGATGGTATCAAGCCTCTTGAGTGTTGTGGGAGCTGCATTCTTCCAGGCAAGTGGACAGTATTGCTGACTTGTGCCTTGTAGATGATGGAGAGTTTTAGGGAGTCAGGAGGTCAGTTACTTGCTGCAGTATTCCTAGCCCCTGACCTGCTCTTGTAGCTACTGTGTTTATTGGTGAATCCAGTTCAGCCTGTGATCAAGGATGTTGATAGTGGGGGATTCAGTGATGGTAACACCACTGAATGTTAAGGGGCTGTGGTTAGATTGTTTCTTATTGGTGATGGTCAGAGCCTGGCATTTGATTGCCAGGAATGTTACTTGCCACTTGTTAGCCCAAGCCTGGTAACTGTCCACAACCTGTTACATTTGGACATGGACTGCTTCAGTGTCAGAGGAATTGTGAATGGTGCTGAACATTGTGCAATCATCAGTGAACATCGCCACTTCTGACCTTATGATGGAGGGAAGGTCTTTGGTGAAAAGGTGAAGATGGTTGGGCCTAGGATACTACCCTGAGGAAATCCTGCAGAGATGTGTTGAAGGTGAGATGACTGACCTCCAATAACCACAACCATCTTTCGATATGTCATGTATGACTCTAACCACTGGACATTTGCCACCGCAGCCCATTGATTCCAGTTTTGCTCGGACTTCTTGATGCGACATTCAGTCAAATGCATCTTTGGCGTCAAGGGCTGTCACTCCCACTTCACCTCTGGAATTCAGCTCTTTTGTCCGTGTTTGAACCAAGGCTGTAATGAGGTCAGGAGCTGAGTGGCTCTGGCGGAGCCCAGACTGGGCATCACTGAGCAGGTTATTGCTAAGCAAGTGCTGCTTGACGACATCCTTGACGACACCTTCCATCACTTTACTGATGCCACTGATGAGTGAATTAAATTGACTGAAGACTGGTAGCATGGTAATTATCTGGGTTGGATTTGTCCTGTTTCTCATGTACAGGATATTCTTGAGCAATTTTCCCCATTGTCAGGTGAATGCCACTGTTGTGACTGTACTGGAACAGCTTGTCTAGAATTAGAATTAGAATTAGAAAAATACAGCGCGGTACAGGCCCTTTGGCCCTCGATGTTGCGCCAATCCAAGCCCACCGAACCTACACTAGCCCACTATCCTCCATATGTCTATCCAATGCCCGTTTAAATGCCCATAAAGAGGGAGAGTCCACCACTGCTACTGGCAGGGCATTCCATGAACTCACGACCCGCTGAGTAAAGAATCTACCCCTAACATCTGTCCTATACCTACCAAAACTGCACACAATACTCCAGATGCGGCCGCACCAGAGTCTTATACAACTGCAACATGACTTCAGGACTCCGGAACTCAATTCCTCTACCAATAAAAGCCAGCACGCCATATGCCTTCTTCACAGCACTATTTACCTGGGTGGCAACTTTCAGAGATCTGTGTACATGGACACCAAGATCCCTCTGCTCATCCACACTACCAAGTTTCCGACCATTAGCCCAGTACTCCATCTTCTTGTTACTCTTACCAAAGTGAATCACTTCACACTTAGCTACATTGAACTCCATTTGCCACCTTTCTGCCCAGCTCTGTAGCTTATCTATATCCCGCTGTAACCTGCCACATCATTCCTCACTGTCAACAACTCCACCGACTTTCGTATCATCCGCAAACTTGCTCACCCAACCTTCTAGCCCCTCTTCCAGGTCATTTATAAAAATGACAAACAACAATGGTCCCAAAACAGATCCTTGCGGAACACCGCTAGTAACTGCACTCCAAGATGAACCTTTACCATCAACTACTACCCTCTGTCTTCTTCCAGCCAGCCAATTCCTAATCCAAACCTCCAACTCACCCTCAATGCCATACCTCCATATTATTTGTAGTAGCCTACCATTGGGAACCCTATCAAATGCCTTCCTAAAATTCATATACACCACATCTACCGCTTTACCCTCATCCACCTCCTTAGTCACCTTCTCAAAGAATTCAATAAGGTTTGTGAGGCACGACCTGCCCTTCACAAAACCATGCTGACTATCCTTGATCGCATTACTCCTATCCAAATGTTCATAAATCCTATCCCTTACAATTCTTTCTAAGACTTTGCCCACAACAGAAGTGAGACTCACCAGCCTATAGTTACTAGGGTTATCCCTACTCCCCTTCTTGAACAAGGGAACTACATTTGCTAACCTCCAGTTTTCTGGTACTATTCCTGTAGACAACGAAGACATAAAAATCAAGGCCAATAGCTCTGCAATCTCCTCCCTTGCTTCCCAGAGAATCCTAGGATAAATGCCATCAGGTTCAGGGGACTTATCTATTTTCACCCTTTCCAGAATTTCCAACACCTCTTCCCTACATACCTCAAAGCCATCCATTCTAATTAATTGTGACTCAATATTCACATCGGCAACAATGTCCTGTTCCTGAGTGAATACTGACGAAAAGTATTCATTCAGTGTCTCCCCAATCTCTTCAGCCTCCACACGCAATTTCCCACTACTATCCTTGACTGGACCTATTCCTACCCTAGTCATTCTTTTATTCCTGACATACTTATAGAAAGCCTTTGGGTTTTCCCTATTCCTACCAACCAAGGACTTTTCATGTCCCCTCCTTGCTGCTCTTTAGATCCTTCCTGGCTACCTTATAACTCTCAATCACCCCAATTGAACCTTCATGCCTCATCTTTACATAGGCCGCCCTCTTCCCTTTAACAAGGGATTCCAATTCCTTATTAAACCACGGCTCCCTCACACGACCCTTTCCTCCCTGCCTGACAAGTACATACTTATCAAGGACACTCAATAGTTGCTCCTTGAACAAGCTCCACATATCAATTGCACCCTTCCCTTGAAGCCTACTTTTCCAAACCACGCATCCTAAGTCATGCCTCACCGCATCATAATTTCCCTGCCCCCAGTTATAACTCTTGCCCTGTAGCGCACACTTATCCCTCTCCATCACTAGAGTAAAAGTCACCGAATTGTGGTCACTGTCCCCAAAGTGCTCACCTACCTCCAATTCTAACACCTGGCCTGGTTCGTTACCCAGAACCAAATCCAGTATGGCCTCACCTCTTGTTGGCCTGTCTACATATTGTGTCAGGAAACCCTCCTGCACACATTGGACAAACACCGACCCATCTAACGTACTCGAGCTCTAGCTTTCCCAGTCAATATCTGGAAAGTTAAAGACCCCCATAACAACCACCCTATTACTTTCATTCTTCTCCTGAATCATCCTCGCAATCCTTTCTTCTACGTCTCTAGGACTATTAGGAGGCCTGTAGAAAATGCCTAACAGGGTGACCTCACCTTTCCTATTTCTAACCTCAGCCCAAACTACCTCAGATGGCTTGTCTTCATCCATCGTCCTTTCCACCGCTGTAATGCTATCTTTGATAAGCAATGCCACATTTCCCCCCCTTTTACCCCCACCTCTGACCCTACTAAAACATTTAAACCCTGGAACCTGCAACAGCCAATCCTGTCCCTGTTCTACCCATGTCTCCGTAATAGCCACAACATCGAAATCCCAGGTACCAACCCACACTGCAAGTTCACCTACCTTATTTCGTATACTTCTCGCATTGAAGTATACACACTTCAAGCCACCTTCCTGTTTACAGGCACCCTCCTTCGAAATTGATGCCATGTTCCTAACCTCCCTACACTCCAGGTCATGCACCCTAAAGCTACAGTCTAGGTTCCCATGCAGTGTTAGTTTAAACACCCCCAATGAGCACTAGCAAGCCTCCCCCCAAGGATACTGGTGCCCCTCAAGTTCAGGTGTAGACCATCCTGTTTATAGAGGTCTCACTTTCCCCAGAAAGAACCCCAGTTATCCAGATACAGGAATCCCTCCTTCCCGCACCATTCCTGTAGACACGCATTTAACTGCTCTCTCTCCCTATTCCTTGACACTCTATCACGTGGCACGGGTAACAAACCAGAGACAACAACTCTGTTTGTCTAGGTTCTGGACCATAAATCTTCAGGACTATTGCTGGTATGCTGTCAGGGCCTATAGCCTTTCCAGTATCCAGTGCCTTCAACAGCTTCTTGATATCACATAGAGTGAATCAAATTGACTGAAGACTGGTCTGTGTAATGATGGGGATCACTGAAGGAGGCCAACGTGAATCATCCATTTGGCATTTCTGGCTGAAGGTTGCTGCAAAAGCTTCAGCCTTATCTTTTGCACTGATATGCTGGGCTCTTCCATTATTGGAGATAGGGATGTTTGTGGAGCCTCCTTCTCCAGTGAGTTGTTTAATTGGCCATCACCATTCTCAACTGGATGTGGTAGGACTGTAGAGCTTATCTAATCTGCTGGGTGTGGGATCACTTATCTCTGTTTATGACTTGGTGCTTATGCTGTTTGGCATGCAAGTAATCCTGTTTGACGGCTTCCCCAGGTTGATAGCTCATCTTCAGATATGCCTGGTGCTGCTCCTGGCATGTCCTCCTACTCTCCACTGAATCAGGGTTGATCCCCTGGCTTGATGCTAATAGTTGAGTGGGGGGGGGGCAAGGTTGGGGGGGGGGAGCAGGGGTGGGGGGGGGAGCGGGGGGGGGGGGGGGTGTGGGGGAATATGCCATGTCATGAGGTTGCAGGTTGTGCGGGAGTACACTTCTGCTGCATGTTGATGGCCCACAGCACCTCATGGATGCCAAGTTTTGAGTTGCAAAATCTGTTTCAAATCTCTCCCGTTTAGCACAGTGATAGTGGCACACAACATGATGGAGGTTATTCTCAATGTGTGAATATTTCCTGTAATATTCTCCATGTCTATTTTAAGCTGATAAGATTTTAGGAACTGGACAAATATAATGTTGCACGAGAATTGCATCGTACATTGACACTGAAACAGGCCATTCAGCCCAACTAATTATGCCAGTGTTTATGCTGTACAGGAACCTCCCCCATCTTTCATTACCTTACAATGTTTGACCCCTTTCTCCCTCATGTTCATCCAGCATCCACTTAAGTGTTTCTTGGTTATATGTCTCAATTACTCCCTGTGATGGTGAGTTCCACATTCTCACCATTCTCTGGATGAAGCCATGATCACAGTGAATGGCAGAAAAGGCTCAAAGGGCTGAGTTTTCTACTCCCCTTTCTATTGTCAATGTTTCCATGTAAGATATGTCTTCCAAATTCCCTATTAGATTTATTAATGACTGTCTTGTACTGATGGCCCCTAGTTTTATTCTCACCAACAAAAGTAAACATATTCTTGAAATTTATATTTAACAATGTTAAAGATTCCCATCAGTCACACTTAAAGAAAATTGTCCCAGCCAATTCACCTTTCATAGATCAATATATGCTTTCTGGGTAAAGAGGTTTCTCCTGAAATTCCTATTGCATTTATTGTTGAATACTTGTGGCCTCTAGTTCTGGTTTTCACATGTGTATGTAAACCCCTTTCAGAACTTTAAGTGCTTCCACCAGGTTGCTCTAGGATAGAGAGAGAGATATTAACGGATATTGGGAATGCGCAGGAACGAAGAATTGAATCTCAAGGTTAGCCATGATACTAACAGGGACAGCAGAGCAGGCATGGAAATCATGTACTTTGGTCCTAGACTCTCCCACAAGTGGAACCAGACACATCATCCACTATAATCAAACAGTCACATCTCTACAATTGGCAAAGCATATTTACAAGTTATCTATCATCAAGTTAACTAGCAATAGTTTCGAATTTGAAGCAATATTACTTTACTGCTGCAGAATACTGGAGCGACTGGGAGTGTGGTGCCCAGTATAGTTAGAATGTGCAGAACAATTAAAACATAATTGAACTAATCTATTTTAATAACAAGTGTATTAATTAAGACAAGTACTGAATAGGAAGGGTTTAGAGGGATAAGGGGCAAATGCTGGCAAATGGGATGTCTGGGTTGGAATGAATGAGTTGGACCAATGAGTCTGTTTCTGCCCTGTACATCTCTGTGACTCTATGACTCAAAGTAGCTAGCAAATTGCTTACCATATTGTGTTTCTAATAAGTTGACACATGTGTGTTGTCTTATCCATTTTCGTTAACAGGCATTGTTACTTATATATCATTTGACATCAGCCGAACATATAATCTACTAACTGGTTAATGAAGATACAATATTAAAATTCAAAACTAAAAAATGTGAATGAGCAAAAAATATACATCACCTGGAAAAACTGTTCTGAGATGATTGGCTTCCTTTGGGGTCTGACAGATTATCTGAGTTGAGCTGACACTTAGAACCTCACAGTTCTGACCTGTGATAAAAATGGAGAAAATGGGATTTAGAGAAGAAAACTGGGAGAATGGGTTTAATTCTGTGTACAGTGTGAAAAGGGTTGTTTTGTGAAGTGAAAACAAGCTTTATTTTACTAATCAGCATGCATTAGATGTCAGATTCATTATTAACGATCAGAGATATGTTCAAATAAAAATAGGCTCACATCAGAGACTATGAACTGCATTCCCCAGTACTGCACTTATATTTGATGAAGAAATTATAGTTAGTGTTGGAGAATAGGACCAGGCTTAAGAGCTAGGTAGATTTGGGAAACCCCTCCCATTGAGTGAAACTCACAAGAGTGTTGGAATATCCATTGAAAAACAGCTTTTTGCCGTGTTATCCTTGGATCAATGGGTAAAGCAATTTCATTCCTGTATCAAAAACCTTTAGGTTCAAGTCCTAAATGAGAGATGTGAAAACCTAATCTCGGTTAACACTTTCACTGCAATACTGTGGAAGTGCTGCACTGTTGGAGGTGTCATCATTAGAAACATAGCAGGAAGTTTCACTTGGTCTTCTGGCTAATATCATGTCATTGAAACAGGTTAACTAATCAATATCATGTCCTACATTACAACAGTTACTACGCATTAAAGTACCCCAGTGTCTATAAAGTAGGTTGGGGTGGTGAAAGGTGTGATATAACTTCTTTCATTCTTTTTCATTTTACATACCTCCTACAGTAACCCTGGCAGGGGCATCTGTTTCATCAAAGAATCGGCCAGTCACAGTCAGGAGGGTTCCTCCTTCCACACTCCCTTCAGACGGATAGATCCCAGTCACCTCTTTAAAGATAGAAACACACATTATGTTTGGCCTTGCAAGCTTTCAGGACTACAATGCACTTCAAGTCAATCTCAGGGTCAAACATTTAAACTTCAACTGTTCGTATTTGATATTAAATGAATTGCATGTCAATGTTAGAATGGCTTTAGTCTTAATTAATTCACAGTTTTAACCTGCAAGTAGCTGAGGCTGGGAATAAAGCAATAGATGACATCTGCTGAAATTCTAAAACAGGGTCAGAATATTTCGGAAACACTGCGGCCCAGATTTTCCCACTGGACAGTCATTGTTCCATTTGTAGGTTGAGTTGCACATGGAGACCCTGCAGAAACCTCAGTGCAGCACACTCCCAAGGAATTCCCTGGGAAATTGAAGATTCCGCTAATCAATTCCCTTGCGCCCGGAACTCTTTGATTTAAATGATACATTCTGAGAGTTCAGAGGGCTCTGCTGAAATAAATTAAAATAGTGGATCTGGTAATCTTTGGCCTATTAAATACATAGTCTAATTGCTGCATAATTATTCAACTGATCTCACACATCCTTACCTCATAGATCCCCAACTAAACCTCTCCAGTCCACTTATACTTCCCAGACACCAATCTAACACCTCCCAGGATCCAAGCTCCCTTCATCCATTCTGGACCAGAATCTGCTCCACCCACTCCAGATCCAATTCTGTTTATCCACTCCAGACCCCTCCAACCATTCAGGATCCGAATCCCCTGCACCCACTCCAGACCTGACAGGCTTGCCACGCACTCTGGACCTAAAACCCCTGTACCTGCTCTGGACCTGACTCCCTGGTGCCCACTCCGGCCCTGACTCCCCTGTACCCGCTCCGGCTCTGACTCCCCTGTACCTGCTCCAGACCCAGCACCCCTGTACCCTGTCCGGCCCTGACTCTCTCCACCCGCTCTGGACCTGACTCCCCTGTACCCGCTTCGGACCCAACCCCCTCCTGTACCCGCTCCGTACCCAACACTTCTGTACCACTCTGGACTTGAATCCCTTTTACCTGCTCCGGGCCTGACTCTTCTGTACTCACTCCAAAACTGAATCCCTTGTGCTGCTCCGGACCTGACTCCCCTGCACCCACTCCGGACCTAAGACAAGGATGCTGCCCTTACCTCAAAGCACAGTTTAACAGTGGAAATCCCAGGATGGCACATGAGCCCATTCCCCAGCAGACCAGGGATCACCATGGAGTATTGGTGCCAAGGGATAGAATTTTTCTACTCCTTTTAACGATAAGAGCAATTGCAAATCAAGAGCAATCAGAACAGTTATCTGGTAGATGCAATGGGGGCTTTGTTTCCCCAAGCCTTCAGATAGGTCTGTCTTCACCACACCATCATTGCATGCTCCATCTTCTTCCCCCTTCATGTAAACAACTGGGTATCACTGAACCATCAACTTCACCATATCATCTTGGCTGCTTTAAAACTAACTCAAATACTCCTTCAGCTGTTCAAGACCTTGGAGTTCAGGGACATCTAAAAATTGTATGCTTCTGCCATGTTGCTTTGAGTGCAGGGACATACAAGCATCTTGTCCATCAAAACAGAAAACATCTTATGGCTCGTAGATCCTTTCTCCACAGTCACTCACTTTGTACTCACTTGAAGGTTTCTATCTTGCATCGCTTTTTAGCCCATGGCAAAGAGGTGGAAGCATGCCATGATTAGAGCACTGAACAGATAAGGGGGTGACATGTTTGACATGTTGCCATATGTCACCATGCCTTCCCAGCAAACACACTCTGTGCGACAACTAAACAACTGTGTGTGAAAGGGATTGATGATCAAACTTTAGTCAGGTAAAGTTGGAGGATCTGACAATAGTCAATTAAGGCGTTTGTCCAATTCTTGTCAAGAAGATGGAAATAGTCGGTCTTGTAGGTTAGGTGCAACCAGTCTGGAGATTATACTTTGGATACTGTTGAATGGGCTGATTTTTCTTGCAAAAGGGGATGTAATGATGGAGCAGGAAAGGTGGTGGGTTTTTAGAAGGCTTCCTAATCCTCTGGCTTCCAACACATTATCTGCTTTTTTGTTTGTGTTTATTCTATCCCTGACTTCCCTTGTCAGCCTTGTCCTCCTTTTAGCCTGATTCTTCTTCCTTGGGATGAATTAATTCTGTGCCTCCCAAATTGCCCCCAGAAACCCTTACCATTACTGCTCCACCATCTTTCCTTCTCAGCTCTCCTTCCAATCAACTCTGGTCAGCTCCTACCTCACATCTTCAGTTACAAATTATTCAATTTTAATACTGTTACATCTGGTTCCTGCTGCTCCCTCTCAAAGCTGCAGAATGAACTCTATTGCATTATGGTTCCTTCACCTTAAGGTCTCTAATCAAGTCTCTCTCATTATACATCACCAAACCCAGAATTGCCTGTTCCCTAGTGTACTCTACTGCAAGCTGCTCCAAAAAAAATCTCATAGAAATTCCATAGATTCCTTTTCCTGGGATCAACTATCAATTAGACTTTCCCAGCCCACCTGAGTATTGAAGTTCCCATAATTATTGTAATAATACTTTTCTTACATACCTTTTCTATCTCTTAATTTATTTTCTGCCTGACATCCTGGCTACTTCTAGGTGGCCTGTGCATAACTCCAATCAGGGTCTTTTTCCCTTTGCGGTTCCTTAACTCTGCCCACAAAGATTCTACACCTTTTGATTCTACATTAATTCTTCTTATTGATTTAATTTTATTTCTTACTGATAAGGAAACTGCATTCTCCTTTGCCCAGGTGACTGTCCTTTTGACAGGATGTGTATCTTTGGATATTTAGATCCCAGCCCTAATCCCCTTGCAGCCGCAGCCCCCTGAGATACCCAAAACAAGATACCTGTCATTTCAATCTGCATTAGAAACTCATTTACTTCATTCTGCATAGTGAGTGCATTTAGGTATAACACCCTAAAGTCCTGCATTGACCACCCGCTCCTCATAGTTTTTCTCCTATCTGCTGTACCCAAAGTCAGATTTAATACATCCTGTCCTATTACATATTCTGGAAAATTTAATAACCTCTCCTGCCCCTCACCCCACCTCCACTTTAACCAGTTTGAAGTCATTACGATCAACCTGTTTCACCTTTCCACGAGGATCCTGGTCCCAGACTGGTTCTGGTGGAGTGCATCGCAATGGTCCAGTTCCCTACTCTAGCAATAGTGATGCCAATGCCCCACAAAATGGAACCCTTTTTCCCACACTACTCCTTTAGCCATGTATTTACTTCCCTTCTTATCTCTTTGCCAATTTACAATCTTTGACACCTATTTTTACATTTTTTTTCCTGAATTCCAGGAATGCCTACTGGTATTATCATTGAACTGTTAATCCAGAGATCCAGGTAATGTCCTGGGGACTTAGGATTGAATCCTGCCATGGCAGATAGTGGAATTTGAATTCAACATAAAAATAATCTGGAATTAACAGTCACTCGATGACCATGAACCTATTGTCAATTGTAAGAAAAGCCCATCTGATTCACTAATGACCGAGAGGGAAGGAAACTGCCATCTTTACCTGGTCTGGCCTGGTCTCCATGTGATTCCACACCTGTCCTCTGGTTATTTAGGGGTGAGCAATAAATGCTGGTCTGCTAACAATACCCACATTCCACAAATGAATAAGGATCTCTTGCCTACATTGTTGGTGATAATATGGACCACAGCAATTTGCTCCTCCCCCTCCTGTATTCTTTCAAGCAACTCCAGGTGTCCTTTACCTTGGCACCACGTTGGCACAATGGGGACTCTCAATCCTGCTCACAAAGGATGCTTTCTGTCTGTGTAATTATAAAACCACTACTGCTGTCAATTTTCTGTGCGCTCCCCCCCTTCCCCAACCCACCACTTGAATGGCCTTTTGGACCATGGTGCAGTGATCTGTTTGACCATCCTCCCAGCAGATTCTTTCCTCATCTATACGGGAAGCAAGTACCTCATATCTGTTGGACAAGGTCAAGATCTATGGCACCTCCAATGTTACGTTCAGGACCTTCTATCTCACTTGTTATGCTCTCATTACCCTGATCAGTGGTCACATTTGAACTATTTAAGCTATAGGGTGTGACTGTCTGAGACACAGAAGCAAGAGACTGAAGTTCCTCAACTTCCGGAGACTCATGTCACGGCAGTGTGCAATGGGGTCCACCAACTCCCACATCATGCCACAACAACACATCGCCTGTACCACCATTTCTAATGTAAGTAATTAGGTTTTATTTGTTGAAAAAAATTATTCATACAGTTCCTAAATTACTGTACTCCTTTCTGAATCTACTACAATTTATTACGATGAAGATTTCTGAAGAAGGGTCACTGGATCCAGAATGTTAACTGATTTCTCTCCACAGGTGCTGTCAGGCCTGCTGAGCTTTTCTAGAAAATTATTTTTGTTCCTGATATAAAGTGTCTACAGTTCTTTTAGGTTTTTTGTCTACTACTATTTAAGGTTTGCCCCAAATGAAAGTTCCTTAGCAGCCAATCAGGCATAGCTTCTCTGTGATGCCCTGCCCCTAGTCACACAAGTCTGGACATGTTCTCTGCTCCTTCTCAGAATGCTGCATTCTGACACCAACTGCCAGGACACCCTTCCCAGAATGCTTCATGGTGACACCAACTGCCAGGACACTGTTCTCAGAATGCTTCATGGTGACACCAACTGCCAGGATATACTTCCCAGAATGCTTCATGGAGACACCAACTGTCAAGACAATCTATTGCGAAGGACCGTCCAATCAGACTGAACCACTCAGTGGGAAAAGAGAAAGATAGGTTTGACCTTGTGAGTATGTGGATCTACAGGTAATGAAGCAGGTCAAGCAGCATCCAAGGAACAGGAGATTCGACGTTTCGGGCATAAGCCCTTCTTCAGAGCCCTACGTCGAATCTCCTGTTCCTTGGATGCTGCCTGACCTGCTGCGCTTTTCCAGCAACACATTTTCAGCTCTGATCTCCAGCATCTGCAGACCTCACTTTCTCCTACAGGTAGTGAATCCATGAGTAGCAAAAAGTGATTAATTTCATTTGCATATGTTTTAACAGAGTAGAGAGTTAAAAAAAAAATCAGAGGTAGTGTCATCCCATTCCCCCCTTCACTCGAAGTAAAATGCTCAGAGACACAGTTTCGTTTTACCTCCTTCATCTTTATTCTTGGCCCTGCAAGGAGAAAGAATGATTGCCCATATACACAGGGACATCTGTTCTCAGTCTTCTCTCTTGAACAGTGGATTCTTAATGAATTATATAGTTGCTTACAGGGAGGAGCACCCAGATAAGGCAACGTTCATATTGATTGGGTGACCGTTACAATCAACGAGTGTCAATAGTAGAGATTAAGCCTTTTGCTGTTACACAATGAATGTTCTTAACCTTAACTGGCTTCACATAATGAATACTGTTCACCTTGTTAGATTGACCTTACGTACTAAATGTTTCCAATATTGTTAAATGGCTCTACATAATGAATGCTTTTCCACCTTGTTTCCACCTATTACCCTTGCCTCCAGCACCCCATTGTTAACTGCAAGTTCTTATCTTATCTGAGTCATGCTCAGCTGAATCTCTTGCTTCACAAAACTCAGAATTTAACTCTTTCCTTACCTGCTTGTATCTTATACACTTTCTCAGCAAGAGAATAAGTAAACAAAGGCACACAAATGTAAGGTTATTGGTAATCAGAGGAGTAAATGTGTTTATTTAGCACAGTGTCTTGTGATCAGGAATGTGTTGCCTGCAAGGCATAGCAAAAGCAAATTCAGTCATAACTTTCAGAAGTATATTGGATCAGTATTCAAATAGAGCAAAAAATTACCAGAGCTATGGTGAAAGAGCAAGGAAATGAGAATAATTGGGTGATGATGAGTTCAGTGGCCTTCTTCTAGATTTGATTACTTAGTCATACCTAGACAACGACATCTCATTTCAGTTACACACAATACCTTTGCTTTTGTTCTTATATTTTCTTTTCCCACAATGATTGCCAAGACATTAATATCCTTTGAACACCAGGAATTATATATGAATTTTATGGATATGTCTTGAAACAAATCCTGAACCCAGATAAGTTAGTGCAAGACATTGCATGAAATTAAAAGGATGCAAACAAAGATCTGAAGCACACCTCAGAGGTCACACTGACCCTTCACCATTTCAAATACAGTTTCTCATTACAGGTTGGTTTATTTATTCTGCTCTTCTGAGCATGAAGCTACTCAAAGGAAATTTACATTCTAAGTGGACCACAAAACACCCTTTGGGTACGGCACCTGCTGGGAAGATGAAATCACTGGATTTGCTCTATAATGACCATATTCTCAATTTTGTCTCAATTCCTTTTATGATCACCAGGCCTAATATCACTTTGTGGCTCAGTAACAGTTTTTGTTTGTTAATACCCCTTTGAAATGCCAAGGGACATTTCACTAAGTTAAAACTTTATGTAAAAACTATTGTTGTTATTGTTTGACAATCATGAATTCTGTCAATCACCGAGTGTTATGGAGACAATGCTGATGGATCATCCATACAATGTGGTATCACATAATAAGGTAAGGAATCACAACCAGTTCCCAAGTAAACTGCAATGTTCTTACCTGCGTAGGTTTGGAACATGCTGAGTTTATTGAGGGAAGAAATGAAGTAAGTGTTCAGATTGGGCAAAGACCTGCAAGAAGAAAAATTCAGGGAATTATTAGAAAGAGAAAAGGATATCTGTCAGACATAAACAGTACAGGGATTCATGTATTGTCAATTTTAAAACCTTTTTAATCTTATGTCTAATGTTATGAAATAGAGCAATACAAGGTAGTTTGGAATATATTGTTTGAAAACTGAACATTTTTTGGATGCTTGTGTTACGACATGGAGGTGAACCCCTCTGTTAATTAAACCAAACATCCAGAAAACTCACCTCGCTTCATAATCTGTTAAAATACGAATAAGAGAGAACTCACAAATTCCACTATTTAAAGAAAATAACATCAATTTATTTTTCTAAAACTTTTCACTCTAAAAGTGAATATTGAACAATTACTCACAATTCTAAGCCCCCCTTTCTCTTAACTGCTTATTATCTGCCTCCAGTTCTATAACAATATGCTGTTCCAATAAGACACTTATTAAAATTACATCAACTTAATTCCAAAACAACGCAACCACTATCATCTTCTGTCTCTTTCTTCTTCCAACTGAGGATCTCCCTGGGTCATTTTCTATCTTTTTACTGAGAGTATGTTTCATATGAAAAGGTATCTTTATTAGAGAGTGTTTCCTGATTTCTTGGAGAACATGATGTTAGCTCCCCATGTGTTTCTGTCTCAACAGCAGTTGCTCTCTGACCATTTGGTCAGTTGCTCTCTGACCAACTTTCAAAATGGCCACATTTTATACTCCCCCAACATCAGATTGTCTCCTTGGATCGATGGTGAAATAAGAAAAAACTTAAACTCAATTGGGCAAAATTCAGACTGATTGATTAAATTTGAATTGTCAAAACAGCAACCAAAATTTGGATATCCATTTCCATGTCACATATTTTTAGTTTGCCAGTAGACTCTGGGTCTGCCATTTAGTCTCACATCCAGGTGCTTGTCAGCTCTCAGTTCAGAACAGCATTCACTTTCTCTTAAAGGCACCATACACACCTTCAACTTCATAATACTTGAATAACATTGAACTATATATTGCATTTAAATACATACAGACATATCATCCTGAATGAATGTTATATCTAACAAAAAAATAAAGAGCTGCTGGAAATCTGAAACAACTTGGGATAGGTAAAATATGCAAACCATTCCTCTGACTGCTCAAAATTAAAAATTGAAAACCTTCAAAGCTTCTTCTAAACTTAAGATACCCACTGAAAATTAGATTCTCTACTTTGAAAAGAACAATAACGCTCGTGGGGCATATGAAAAATAAGCAGTAACCGGTGCTATGTAATTTCTGCTATACAATAGTTTACTGTGTGTGCACCCTAGTGCATCAATGCACAACTCTTGTTGCCATATAATTACTATTGCAGAAACTTTAAATTCATACCTTATTACTTTCACTCTATGTCTTACCTTCCATGGCCATTGTCCAAAATAAAACTCACATTGTGGTGACCTGAAACAAACATTTATGAGATGACATACTGTATCAGATACTGCATTTAGAATATAATATGGATCACAAATGCAATAAATATGAAACTTACCAACATATGTTCCAGTCACTTTACAAGTCATCATGCCACTGTCACTGTACACATTGTCAAGTTTCAAACCGTACCTACAGTTATAAAATAAAATCTTGCAGTTATTCAATAATTATATAAATATTGCTAATACAGTTCATTAATTTAATTTAATGACTGTGTTTATGAAGGAAATCTGTTATTCATGGGTAGGGATAAACCTTACAAAATGTTGTATCCTAAGCATCCAGAAAGCCTCTGCTAATGTTCCAGGTGAAACGCTGCCCATCAAAGGGCTGAATTTTACCAGGTGTCAGGTGGGTATCAATTTCAAGAGAATTCATGTTGGTTCTCTCTCCTTGACCTCAGGTAACGTAGTAATAGAGTCACATAGCACAGAAACAGACCTTTTGGTCCAAATTCAGTTCATGCTACACTTAATGGGCGGCACGGTGGCACAGTGGTTAGCACTGCTGCCTCACAGCGCCAGGGACCTGGGTTCAATTCCCGCCTCAGGCGACTGACTGTGTGGAGTTTGCACGTTCTCCCTGTGTCTGGGTTTCCTCTGGGTGCTCCAGTTTCCTCCCACAGTCCAAAGACGTGCAGGTCAGGTGAATTGGCCAGGCTAAATTGCCCGTAGCCTTAGGTAAGGGGTGTATGTAGGGGTATGGGTGGATTGCGCTTCGGCGGGTCGGTGTGGACTTGTTGGGCCGAAGGGCCTGTTTCCACACTGTAAGTAATCTAATCTTAATCACAAACTAAACTACTTGTACCTGTGAGAAAGTGAGGACTGCAGATTCTGGAGACCAGCTCGAGGCCCACACCAGGTCCTAGCTCCCAGCCCTGCCGTATTTTCACCATCCCTCCAGACCTCCCCCTCTCTAAGGATGAATGATCAGTCCTCAGCACAGGCCTCACCTTCATCCCCCTACGCTTCCGGATCAATGAGTTCGACACGCGACTAGACATCGAGCATTTCTTCTGCCGCCTTCGTGCCTACTTCTTCAACTAGGATTCTCACCCACCCTTTGACGACCCCTTCTCCCACCTCTAACACACCCCATCCACCTGGACACCCCTTGCTGGCCTCTTACCCGCCCTTGATCTCTTCCAACTGCTGCCATGACATTGGCCTCAACTGTCCACCCCTCTCACCCACTCCAACCTCTCACCGTCAAAATGCGCAGCCCTCCACTCCCTCCGCTCCAACCCCAACCTCACCATCAAACCGGCAGACAAGGGAGGCGCAGTGGTAGTTTGGTGCACCAATCTTTACACCATTGAAGCTAGAAGCCAACTTGCAGACAACTCCTCCTACTGCCCCCTTGACCATGACCCCACCTCCCACCACCAAACCATCATCTCCCAGACCATCCATAACCTCATCACCTCAGGAGATCTTCCATCCACCGCCTCCAACCTCATAGTCCCACAACCCCGCACCACCCGTTTCTACCTCCTGCCCAAAATCCACAAACACGACTGCCCCGGCCGACCAATTGTCTCAGCCTGCTCCTGCCCCACCGAACTCATCTCTGCATACCTTGATACTGTCCTGTCCCCCTTAGTCCAAGAATGCCCCTCTGTTCGGGACACTACCCACACCCTCCATCTCCTCCATGATTTTTGCTTCCCGGCCCCCAACGCCTTATCTTCACAATGGAAATTCAGTCCTATACACTTCCATGCTCCATCACGAAGGCCTCCAAGCCCTCCGCTTCTTCCTTTCCCACCGACCCAACCTGCACCCTTCCACTGACACCCTCCATCGACTGACGGAACTAGTCTCATTCTTAACAACTTCTCCTTCCAATCCTCCCACTTCCTCCAAACCAAAGGAGTAGCTATGGGCACCTGCATGGGCCCCAGCTATGCCTGCCTCTTTGTCGGATATTTGGAAAAGTCCATTTTCCACAGCTATGCTTGCACCATCCCCTACCTTTCCCTCCGCTACTTTGATGATTGTATTGGCGCTACCTCATGCTCCCATAAGGAGGTTGAACAGTTCATCCACTTTACTAACACCTTCCACCCTGACCTCAAATTTACCTGGACCATCTCAGACTCCTCCCTCCCCTTCCTAGACTTCTCCATTTCTATCTTGGGCAACCGACTCAACACACATTTACTACAAACTGACCGGCTCCCACAGCTACCTAGATTACACCTCCTCCCACCCTGCCCCCTGTAAAAATGCTATCCCATATTCCCAATTCCTTCGCCTCCGCCGCATCTGCTCCCAGGAGGACCAATTCCACTACCGAACAACCCAAATGGCCTCCTTCTTCAAAGATCGCAATTTTCCCTCCGATGTGGTCGACGATGCTCTCCACCGCATCTCCTCCACTTCACGCACCTGCGCCCTTGAACCCCGCCCCTCCATTTGCCACCAGGACAGAACCCCACTGATCCTCACCCTCCACCCCACCAACCTCTGGATACATCGTATCATCCTCCGTCATTTCCACCACCTCCAAATAGACCCCACCACCAGCGATATATTTCCTTCCCCACCCCTATCAGCATTCCGGAGAGACCACTCCCTCCGTGACTCCCTCGTCAGGTCCACACCCCCCACCAACCCAACCTCCACTCCCGGCATCTTCCCCTGCAACCGCAAGAAGTGCAAAACTTGTGACCACACCTCCCCCCTTCACCTCCCTCCAAGGCCCCAATGGATCCTTCCATATCCGTCACAAATTCACCTGCACCTCCACACACATCATTTACTGTATCTGCTGCACCCGATGTGGTCTCCTCTACACTGGGGAGACAGGCCGCCTACTTGCGGAACGTTTCAGGGAACACCTCTGGGACACCCGCACCAACCAACCCAACCACCCCGTAGCTGAACACTTTAACACCCCCTCCAATTCTGCCAAGGACATGCAGGTCCTTGGCCTCCTCCATCGCCAGACCTTGACCACACGACACCTGGAGGAAGAGCGCCTCATCTTCTGCCTAGGAACCCTCCAACCACAAGGGATGAATGTAGATTTCTCCAGCTTCCTCATTTCCCCTCCTCCTATCTTATCTCAGTCCCAAACCCTAGATTCAGCATCACCCTCTTGACCTGCAATCTTATTCCCGACCTCTCCGCCCCCACCCCCTCTCCGGCCTATCACCCTCACCCTCACCTCCTTCCACCTATCATATTCCCAGCGCCCCTCCCCCAAATTCCCTCCACCCTACCTTTTATTTCAGCCCGCTTGGCACACCAGCCTCATTCCTGAAGAAGGGCTTAATCCCAAAATGACGATTCTCTTGCTCCTTGGATGCTGCCTGGCCTGCCTCATTGTACCTGTGTCCTCCTTGCCCCTATCCTTCCAAATCTTTCTGACTCATGAACTTATCAGATATTTTTTAAATGTTGTAATTGTACCTACATCCACCAATTCCTCAGAAAGTTCACTCCACACTCAAAACACCCTCTTTGTAAAAGATTTTCCCCTCATGTCTTTGTTAAATCTATCCCCTCTCACCTCAAAAATGCATATGCTTATCTTGAAATTTCCCATCCTAGGGAATACAAAACTACTATTAGCCCTATCTATACATCTTATTATTGTATAAACTTCTATAAGTTCTCCTCTCAACCTCCTACACTCCAGTGGAAAATGTGCCTTCCATTCCCAGCAACATCCTGGTAAATCTCTTCTGAACCTTCTCCAGCTTAATAATATCTATCCTACAACTAGGTGACCAAAACTGGACACAGTATTCCAGAAAAGTTCTCACCAATGTCCTGTATAGCCTTAACATAATTGGTTAGCACTGCTGCCTCACAGTGCCAGGAACCCAGTACAATACCACCCTCGGGGTGGGGGTGGGGTGGGGTGGGGAAGGGTGGGGGGTTGGGGGTGGAGGTGGTGAAGTGGGGGACTGTGTGTGTGGAGTTTGCACATTCTTCTCGTGTCTGTGTGGGTTTTCTCTGGGTGCTCTGGTTTCCTCCCACAGTCCGAAGATCTGCAGATTAGGTGGAGTGGCCATGCTAAATTGCTCATAATGTCCAGGGGATGTGCAGGCTAGGGAAATGTAGGGTTATAGGGAGAGAGTATAGTGTGGGTCTGGGTGGCATGCTATTCAGAGCGTCATTGAGGACCTAATGGGCTGAATGGCCTGCTTCCACACTGTTGGGGTTCTATGACGTACTCAAAGCATGCTTCATGCCTTTTTAACGCCCCCCCCCCCAACTATATGTGAAGTAAACTTCAAAGAATGATGTATCCCTAGGCTCCACTGTTCTACAGCACTACCCAAGGCCCTACCATTAATTGTATAAGTCCTTCTCTTGTTCGTTATACCAAACCATGATATCTCACATTTGTCCAGATTGAACTCCACCTACCATTCTTCAGCACTTTGACTCATTTGATACAGATCTCTTTGTGATTGTAGGCAGTGAAGTCGGTTTTCTATGCCACCACATTTGATGTCATCCACAAACTTACTAACAATTGTGGGTGGCACGGTGGCACAGTGGCTAGCACTGCTGCCTCACAGCGTCTGAGACCCGGGTTCAATTCCCGACTCAGGCGACTGACTGTGTGGAGTTTGCACGTTCTCCCCATGTCTGCGTGGGTTTCCTCCGGGTGCTCCGGTTTCCTCCCACAGTCCAAAGATATGCGGATCAGGTGAATTGGCCATGTTAAATTGCCCGTAGTGATAGGTAAGGGGTAAATGTAGGGGTATGGGTGGGTTGCGCTTCAGCGGGTCGGTGTGGACTTGTTGGCCAGAAGGGCCTGTTTCCACACTGTAAGTAATCTAATCTAATCCATTGCTTACACTATGAATGCACCATGCTTATAAGGAGCTTCTCTTGTGCTAACTTGTACTCACCAGTGTTTAAAGTACTTGCTACTGCTGGGGCTACCTGAGATTTCTGTGACCAATTTGCAAATGGAAGTCTAGCTTTGCACCATGTGAAACAGTGCCAGCCAGCAATAGTCAAACTGCAATTTCCCTGCCTTATAGAGGCAGGTAGGCCGAAAAGCACAGATCCGGTTTCTATACTGTATGAGAATGATTATTCAAAATAGTTTCAAGCTATGTTTGTTCTTATAAGGAAAGGGATTAAGCCCTTAAGTGAAATGATTGTTTTCAAAGGAGATTAGGTGAAAAAATGTCAATGTATTGAATGGTTTTATTGTCAATAAATGTGCTTATTTAATTAGACGTCAATATCAAAAGCCATCATTTTATTTCAGGTCAACTTCTCTCTTATGGTCTGTGCGTGCTGGATACTAGGTCAGTTGGCATGGAGGAGATAAGGGCAAAGTATAGTGACTTGGCATTGAGCTAACATGGGGGAGTGTTTGGGATGAGGTGCCGTGAAAGGTGTGGACTGGTTTTGTTTTAATCGTATTTAATAACTTCAACACAGTGCCAGAGTACTGAGGCAGGCCTTCCACAAAACCTGCCTTCGCACCCAGAGATCCACACAGTCTGGCCCAACTTCTAGGGAATTTCCTCATCCCGGATGAAAAGCTAAGCTTTTGTGACATGGATCTAAGTTTGCTTGCTGAGCTGAAAGGTTCATTTTCTGATGTTTCGTCACCATACTAGGTAACATCATCAGTGAGCTTCTAGTGAAGCACTGGTGTTAGTGACCTGCTTTCCATATGTGTGTTTTCTTGGGTTGATGATGTCATTTCCTGTGGTGATGTCATTTAGATTCGATTAGATTACTTACAGCGTGGAAACAGGGCCTTCGGCCCAACAAGTCCACACCGACCCTCCGAAGAGCAACACACCCAGACCCATTCCCCTACATTTACCCCTGCACCTAACACTACGGGCAATTTAGCATGGCCAATTCACCTACCTTGCACATCTTTGGACTGTGGAAGGAAATTGGAGCACCTGGAGGAAACCCAGGCAGACACATGGAGAATGTGCAGATCCACACAGACAGTCGCCCAAGGCTGAGAATTGAACCTAGGACCCTGGTGCTGTGCAGCAACAGTGCTAACCACTGAGCCATGGTGCCGCCCTAAAGAGAAAAGGAGTTAAAGAGAAAGAGAGTCAACGAGAAACAGAGTCAAAGAGACACAGACCAAAAGAGAAACAGAGTGATAGACCAACAGAGTCCCAGAGAAACAGAGTGACAGAGAAACAGTGACAGAGAAACAGAGTGACAGAGAAACAGTGTCCCAGAGAAACAGAGTGGGAAAGAAACAGAGTGAGAGAAACAGAGTCAAAGAGAAACAGTGACAGAGAAACAGAGTGACAGAGATACCGAGTGCCAGCGAAACAGACTGTCAGAAAAACAGTGCCAGGGTAACAGCATGCCAGGAAAACAGTGTGTCAGGGACAGAGTCAATACCAAACAATGTCAAAAAGAAATATAGTGAGAGAGAAAAATGAGTCAAAGGGAAACAGTGTGCAGTTCTTTTTCTCAGAGGGTGATAAATGGGGTTCAAGTCGATATGTTTATTGATAGAGTTTCGGTTGGAATGCCATGCTTCTAGGAATTCTTGTGTGTGTCTCTGTTTGGCTTGTCCTAGAGGTCTGAGTAGTCTGGCAGTCATTTCCGAGATATTAGACTACTCAGATCTCCTGGCATCATGGTAGCCCACAAACCACCAACACACTAAAACAGCAGCTAATGAACTTGAAAGCCTCTATACTTACAACAAGAAAAACTAATGTCATTTACAAACTGCAAGAATTGTAACAACATTGGACAAACAGGCAGAAAACCAGCCACTAGGATACATGAACATTAACTAGCCTAAAAAAGACATGACCTATACTCACTAGTGTCCTTACATACAGATGAGGAAGGCCAAAACTTTGACTGGGACATAACATCCATTCTAGGACAAGCCAAACAGAGACACACATAAGAACTCCAAAAAGCATGGCATTCCAACTGGGACTCTGCCAACAAATACATCGACCTGATCCCATTTACCACCTTCTGAGAAAAAGAACAGCAAATGACATCACCACAGGACATGACATTGCTAACCCAAGAAAACACATAAATAGAAAGCGGGTCACTAACACCAGTGCTTCACCGGAGGCTCACTGATGATGTTGCCCAGTATGTGACGAAATATCTGAAAATGAACCTTCCAGCTCAGTGAGCAAACTTACACCCAGAACATCAACCTTAGCTATAAATCATCCCAAAACTAACTTTCAGGACATTTTTTTCCCCCAGACTGGCTTGGAGATCTGGAATAGGTCCTGCAAACCTTTCAGTAGAACTTGGGCATGGATAAAAAAAATTGAGGGTGTCACTGAGCAAAACAAGTGAATGTGAACTAAATTGATTGGAATGAAAAATGCGTATGATGCTGCATAGGTTGCAAATTCAAAATCATTAATTTATGCTGTTGCCTAAAGCAAATTCATGCTGTTTGGTGAAGGCTGAAAAATAACACAAGGCAGACAGGGTAGGAACAGACAGAATAATGAACAGAGTGCCTGAGGGAGAATTGTTTTGTTTGGAATAACAATGATACATGTATAGAAACCCATGCTAGTGATGTTTGCAGATAGGTATTAAAATTGGAGAAGCCACATCTAGAATTACAGGAGTGATTATACTTTAGTGTCAGATGGGGTGAGTGAATTAAAACATGCTAAATGGAACCCGTGGATCTATACTAATTTTGCAATCCGTGTTGCAAACTCACAACGTATCTGAATCAGGTTGAAGGAGCTCACAAAGCATTCCACCAGCGTAGACCCTGCAGGTTGAAAAACACAATCACAAGCTCTATTACTTGCAGTTTCTGTTTGTTACTTTAATAATTAAAGCTTTTCATTCTAATTATAGCAAGACCACATTTTGAAAAACACATGTAAGTGATTTTTAACTGTCACAGTTACTCCAACTTACAAAAGCCACCAGCCTCTATATCCTAAAAAAGTCAAGATTTGAGTGGTGCTGGGAAAGTCAGGAATTAAGATTATAAACAAAGTTCTTAGAAAAGCATTGATTCACTGATTACCCTCTGACGTGCTTAAAAACAAATACTTATTGTGCTGGATTCGGTTCTTTGGACTCTATGTTTTATAGAGTCATAGAGATGTAAAGCATGGAAACAGACCCTTCAGTCCAACCCGTCCATGCTGACCAGATATCCCAACCCAATCTAGTCCCACCTGCCAGCACCTGCCCCATATCCCTCCAAACCCTTCCTATTCATATATCCATCCAAATGCCTCTTAAATGTTGCAATTGTACCAGCCTCCACCACATCCTCTGGCAGCTCATTCCATACACGTACCACCCTCTGTGTGAAAAAGTTACCCCAAAGGTATCTTTTATGTCTTTCCCCTCTCACCCTAAACCTATGCCCTCTAGTTCTGGACTCCCTGACCCCAGGGAAAATACTTTGCCTATTTACTCTATCCATGCCCCTCATAATTTTGTGAGCCTCTATAAGGTCACCTCTCAGCCTCTGACACTACAGGGAAAACAGCTCCGGTCTGTTCAGCCTCTCCCTATAGCTCAAATCCTCAAACCCTGGCAACATCCTTGTAAATATTTTCTAAACCCTTTCAAGTTTCACAGCATCTTTCCGATAGGAAGGACACCAGAACTGCACACAATATTCCAACAGTGGCCTAACCGATGTCCTGTACAGCCGCAACATGACCTCCCAACTCCTGTACTCAGTACCCTGGCCAGTAAAGGAAAGCATACCCAATGCTGCCTTCACTATCCTATTTATCTGTGACTCCACTTTCAAGGAGCAATGAATCTGCACTCCAAGGTCTCTTTGTTCAGCAACACTCCCTAGGACCTTACCATTAAGTGTGTAAGTCCTGCTAATATTTGCTTTCCCAAAATTCAGCGCCTCACATTTATCTGAATTAAACTCCATCTGCCAATTATCAGCCCATTGGTCCATCTGGTCAGGATCCTTTGTAATCTGAGGTAACCCTCTTCGCTGTCCAGTACACCTCCAATTTTGGTGTCATCTGCAATCTTACTAACTGTATCTCTTATGCTCGCATCCAAATAATTTATGTAAATGACAAAAAGTAGAGGATCCCAGCACCAATCCTTGTGACACTCCACTGGTCACAGGCCTCCAGTCTGAAAAACAACCCTCCCCCACCACTCTCTGTCTTCTACTTTTGAGCCAGTTCTGTATCCAAATGGCTAGTTCTCCCTGTATTCCATGAGATCTAACCTTGCTAATCAGTCTCCCATAGGGAACCTTGTCAAACGCCTTACAACCCAAACATAATTGCCTTAAAAACAGGCCAATATATTGTGATAATAAAGGCAGAATACCAGAAGTTGGACTAAAATTAAAAGTTGTGGAGAAACTCAGCAGGTCTAGCAGCATCTGAAAAGAGAGTAAAACAATGAACATTTCGAGTCTGATACGACTGATTGCTATTTATGGGATTTTGCTGAGCATAAATTGACAGCTGTATTTCCTGCTTTACAAAAGGGACTAAGTTTCAGTAAGTACATTATGGCTGGAAAATACTCTGAGATGGCTGTGCAAGTGATCTCTGCAACCTATAACCTTATTATTTAACAAGTTCAAGGGCTTCAACAACCATGATGAAGGCCAAAAAGACTAAAAGGCAAATCATCATAATTTATTTAAGTTGAGTTTTTTGGTGGAGCTATGCCCAAACTCCAGTTTGAGAGTTTGCTGTTATATCAAACACGGCACAGTGGCACAGTGGTTAGCGCTGCTGCCTCACAGCGCCAGAAACCTGGGTTCAATTCCTGCCTCAGGCAAATGTCTGCGTGAAGTTTGCACATTCTCCCCGTGTCTGTGTGGGTTTCCTCCGGGTGCTCCTGTTTCCTCCCACAGTTCAAAAATGTGCAGGTCAGGTGAATTGGCCATGCTAAATGGCCCATAGTTTTAGGTGAAGGGGTAAATGTAGGGGAATGGGTCTGGGTAGGTTGCTCTTCGGAGGGTCAGTTGGGCTGGAGGGCCTGTTTCCACACTGTAGATAATCTAATCAATATAAAAGACAACATGGGGATAGGAATAACCCATTGAAACACTTGAGTCTGATTCAAACTATCTTGCATATACAGCAGGGCTGTGACTACACATTTTACTAAAAGTTATATTTTTACCTCAAAATCCTGGTTTTTCTGAGATTGGAGTCTATCGGTTTGTTACTGCCATAAATATCAGTAAAAATATCTCCAGAGATGTTAATGAGTTGACCTAATAGGCAAGAGAAAATTAGAATGAATGAAGGAAATAAAAAAGTGAGCCCGAGTACACAGTTAGAACTTTTCATAATATTAACCCAGGGACTAGTTTCAAATTTAAGACTGTAAGACATAGGAGCAGAAACGAGGCCATCAGCCCATTGGATCTGCTCCACCATTCAATCATGGCTAGAGATGACAAAACTACAGATGCTGGAATCCAAAGTAGACAGGCAGGAGGCTAGAAGAACACAGCAAGCCAGGCAGCATCAGGAGGGGGAGAAGTTGACGTTTTGGGTGTAACCCCTCTTTAGGACTGGGGATGGGTATGGGGGGGAGCTGCAGATAAAGGGGGTGGTGGGAGCAGAGTGGTGAAATGGGGCTAGGTGAGGACAGTTAGAGGGTATGAACTGGTTGGTCAATGGGAGGAATGAATCTGATTAGTGGCAGGAAGCAGTGGTGGGGGGTGGTGGGGAAGGGGCGGGGGAGGTGGGAGGTTGGCAGGGTTCCCAGCCCCTCCCCCTCCCTGTCACTGTTCCCTGCCACCAACTGGATTTATTTCTCCCATTGACTAATGAGTTCTATCCTCTACCTGTCTTCACCCATCCCCACTTCACCACCCTGCCCCACCCCCACCTCCTTTATCTGCAGCTCTCCCCACACTCATCTCCAGTCCTGAAGAAGGGTTATACCCGAAACGTCGACTTCTCCCCCTCCTGATGCTGCCTGGCTTGCTGTGTTTTTACAGCCTCCTGCTGCCATTCAATCCTGGCACTTTCTCCCCATGACCCTTGTACCACTTGAACCTGTCTATCTTAGTCTTAAACATACTCAATGACCTGGCCTTCACAGCCTTCTGTGGCAATGAATTCCATGAATTCACCACTCTGGCTGAAGAAATTTCTCCATATCTCTCTTCTGAAAGGTCTTCCCCTTACTACAAAGCTGTGCCTTCAGGCCCTAGTGTCTCCTACCAATGGAAACAACTTCCCAACATCTACTCTGTCCACGCCAATAAGTATGTTTCAATTAGATTCCACCCCCACTCCCCATCCTTCTAAACTCTATTGAGTAAAAATCCAGAATTCTCAAATGTTCCTCATATGTTCAGCTTTTCATTCCTGGGATCATTCTCATGAACCTCCTCTGAACACACTCCAGGGCCAGTACAACCTTCCTGAGATATGGGGTCCAAAACTGCGCACAATATTCCAAATATGGTCTGACCAGAGCCTTATAGAGCCTCAGAAGTACATTCCTGCTTTTATATTCAAGTTCTGTCAAAATAAATACCAGCATTGCATTTGCCTTCCTAACTACTTATTCAACCTGCAAGTTTACCTTGAGAGAATCCTGGACTAGAACTCCCAAGTCTTTTTGCACTGCAGACTTCTGAATTGTCTCCCCATTTAGAAAATAGTCCATGCCTCTATTCTTTCCTACTAAAGTGCATGACCTCACACTTTCCCATTTTGGACTCCATCTACCACTTCTTTGCCCACTCTCCTAACCTGTCCAAGTTTTTCAGCAGCCTCCTTATCTCCTCAATGCTACCTATCCCTCCATCTATCTTTGAATCATCTACAAATTTAGCCAGAATGCCATCAGTTGCTTCATCTAGATTGTTGATGTACAAAGTGAAAAGCTGCGGTCGCAACACTGAGCCTTGTGGAACACCACTTGTCACCGGCTCCCATCCTGAGAAAGATCCTTTTATCCCCACTCTGTTTTCTGCCAGACAGCCACGCTTCTATCCATGCTAGCACCTTGCTTCTGACACCATGGGTCATTATCTTACTGAGTAGCCTCCTGTGCGGTACCTTGTCAAAGGCCGTCTTAAAGTCCAGGTAAATAACATCCATTGGCTTTCCTTGATATAACCTGCTCATTACTTTCTGAAAGAATTCTAGCAGATTTGTCAGGCATGACTTCCCCTTGATGAAACCATTCTAACTTTGTTCTATTTTATCATACATAGAACATAGATAAGTACAGCACAGAACAGGTCCTTCATCCCACAATGTTGTGCTGAGGATTATTCTTAATCTAAAATAAAATAACCTAAACTACACGGCCTTCAATTCACTGCTGTCCATGTGCATGTCCAGCAGTTGCTTAAATGTCCCAAATGATTCTGCTTCCACCACCACTACTGGCAACACATTTCATGCATCCACAACTCTCTGCATAAAGAACCTACCTCTGATATCTTCTCTATACCTTCCTCCTAATATCTTAAAACTATGACCCCTCGGGCCAGTCAATCCTGCCCTGGGGAAACATCTCTGGCTATTGACTCTATCCATGCCTCTCATTACCTTGTATACTTTGACCAAGTAACTTCTCATCCTCCTTCTCTCCAGAGAGAAAAGTCCAAGCTTCGTCAACCTCTTTTCATACGAGAAGCCCTCCAGTCCAGGCAGCATCCTGGTAAACCTTCTTTGCACCCTCTCCAAAGCCTCCATATTTTTCCAGTAATAGGGCGACCAGAACTGGACACAATATTTCAAGTGAGTCTCGACAGGGTCTTGTTGAGTTGCAGCAAAACCCCGCAGCTGTCAAACTTGATCCTCCGTTAATGAAAGCCAAAACACCATATGCTTGCTTAACAACTTTGAGGGATCTATGCACTTGAACACCAAGATCACTCCGTTCCTCCACACTGCCAAGAATCCTGTCTTTAATCCTATATTCAACATTCAAGTTTGACCTTCCAAAATGCATCACTTTGCATTTATCCAGGTTGAACTCCATTTGCCATTTCTCAGCCCAGCTCTGCATCCTGTCTGTGTTACGCTGCAGCCTGCAATACCCTTGATAGTATCAACGGCACCTCCAACCTTTGTGTCATCTGCAAATTTACTAACCCACTCCCCGTCCAAGTCATTTAAAAAAAAATACAAAGAGCAGAGGCCCAAGAACAGAGTTCTGAGGAACACCACTCAACTCTGACCTTCAGGCTGAATCCTTTCCATCTACAACCACTCTCTGCATACTGTCAGCCAACCAATTCTGAATCCAGACAACCAAATCCCTGTATACCATATCTCCTGACTTTATGAATGAACCTACCATGGGGAACCTTATTAAATGCCTTGCAGAAGTCTATGTACATCACATCCACTGCTCGACCTTCATCGACCTGTCTCATCACCTCCTCAAAGAACTCAATAAGATTTGTGAGGGAGGACCTGCTAGTCACAAAGCCATGTTGACTGCCTTCAATCACATTATGCTTTTTCAAATAGTCATAAATCCTAGCCCTCAGAATTCTTTCCAAAACCTTGTTGACCACAGACGTAAGACTAACTGGTCTGTAATTGCCAGGGATTTCTCTTTCCCTTTCTTGAAAAAAGGAACAACATTTTTCTCCCTCCAATTCATTGGTACAATCCCCGTGGAGGGTGAGGAAGCAAAGATCTTTGTCAGTAGCTTAGCAACCTCTTTTCCCTCTTCCCGGAGCAACCTAGGATAAATCTGGTCTGGCCCTGAGGAAACCAAAGCAAAAGCTCATTTAGGGCTTCCCCTATCTGCTCAGACTCCACGCATAAGTTCCTACGCTATCCCTGACCGGCCCTACCTCTCCCTGATCATTCTCTTATTCCACACGGACGTGCCCCCTCCTGGCTCTCCTCAGTCGATTTCTGAGCTCCTTTCTAGTAAGCCTGTCCTCTGTTCTCGTCATCCAAGACTCCTTAATCTTACCCCTTCTTGCCTGTCTCAGAGGAGCAAATTTATGCATCACTTGTAACAACTGTGCCTTAAACAGTATCCACATGTCTGTTGTGCCCTTTCTGTGGAACAATTGCTCCCAATCTGTACTTTCTAACTCCTGTCTACACTTCCTACACTTCCAAGTATTCAGAAATCTCATCCTTCACAATGGATTCCAGGATCTTACCCACAACCATGGTTAGGCCAATCACTGTATAATTTTCCATCTTTTGCATTATTCCCTTTTTAAACAGGGATGTCATGGTAGCGATTTTACTGTGCTTTGGGACCCTTCCCGATTCTAGCGATTCCTGAAAGATTTATGGGTTCAATCGGCCTTGAGCACATAATTGCAGCTGAGACCAAGATAGTAGCATCTTTCAGATGAGCTGTCAGATTGAGATTTCATCTGATCCCTAACAGATATGAAAATATCCCACAGCCAGTGGTGAAGAGCAAATTGAATGGGACTGAAGAATTAGCCATTTATGGTGTCAGAGAAGTTGCAAAAGTTGGAAGATGCTAATGATGCACAATGGTCATCTCCGTCAATTTATCAGTAGCATAAACAGCAGTAAAGGAACAGAAAAAACACCCTGGAAGACAACAAACAGATCAGTAAAGGACTCAAATAAAATGTGATGAAATAACACAGGAATGGAAGGAGTGAAAAGGTACTATGGAAGATGGTAACAGACACCATTAATGTAAATGGGAAGGACAGCTGGTGTATGGTGTGTGGAGGGACAGCTGCGATGTATGGTGTGCGGAGGGACAGCTGCGATGTATGGTGTGTGGAGGGACAGCTGCGATGTATGGTGTGTGGAGGGACAGCTGCGATGTATGGGTGTGTGGAGGGACAGCTGCGATGTATGGTGTGTGGAGGGACAGCTGCGATGTATGGGTGTGTGGAGGGACAGCTGCGATGTATGGTGTGTGGAGGGACAGCTGCGATGTATGGGTGTGTGGAGGGACAGCTGCGATGTATGGGTGTGTGGAGGGACAGCTGAGATGTAGTGCTACGGAAACCATTGGCTCAGAATTCCCAAGATGAGGGAGCTGTGTTGTGAAGGAGTTTATTTACATTGCAGTGTTTCTTTAGCAAGAGATCACAGAAATTCTTCAAGCTGTTAAAGTGTGAAAAGTGAAGCTAGATGTCATCAACCTGAAGAGGCATAGGACCCAACAGTACACCCTGTTTTTCAATCTGGGAATACCAAGCAGCAAGCTGGAGTCATCAAGTATCTGCTCTGACTGTCATGTTGGGAATTCTTGGTGCCTTTGTTCTACTGCTCCAAGGTAAAACAGGAAGCTGCATATTAATAAGGTAAAACTTAATGTTCATGAGTAATGATCTACTTTAATAGACCTTTTATTACTCTCTCTTTTATGGGAATCTTTTCTCAATGCACTGAACTCTTTTGGAAAATGCAACTAGTTGCATCCGACTTTGGAAAAGGTCTCATTAGACTTCTTACACATTTGGTCCAGATTTCTAATCATAGCCCATGGGATTTCAGGGCTGGCAAGAGAGCTGTTATGAAAATAAAGAGCTGTCAATAATGAGAAGGATCTGTTGGTATAAAATGAAATGGCAAACCCTATTTAAGAGAAAAGCTGGCTACTTTGTTGAACCTCATCTGTATAGCTCTTACTCCACTCCTGAACCATACAGGTTTGTCAATCAGTCTGTAAGTTTCATGAATGTATCAAAATGTATTAGTCCTAGTATTCCCATTCTATTCACATGTGATGGTGAAAAAGATATGTAAGTAGCATTTGAAAATACTTTTCTTTAACACATTGTGAATGAATTATATAATTCATTAGAACAATAGAGTGGTTGTGGCACAAATGGTGCTAATTTGGCCTTTTGCATTTGTGCTGGTGTGCTGTAGGAAGAATTCATTCCCCTGCCCTTTTCTCATTGAATATTTTTCCTTTTCAGAAAATGATCTCATTTCCTTTTGCCTCAATTGAATCTGCTTCCAGCTTACTCTCAGGCAATGCATTTCTCTCACTGCATTAACGTTTTCCCTCATGGCACTATTGCAGCCTTTGCCAATCACTTAACTTAGTGCCCTCTCATTCTTGGACCTTTGACGAATGAGAACTGTTTCTAAAAAAATTTCATAACAATCTAAGAACATGATTCCAGCACAAAAACCTGATAATCCAGATAAGGGTGAAATCCTCTCAATGGTTGGCGTGTAATGGTCTTCTGACTGTTAAAAGAAATGTCAGAAATTAAATATGAGCAATATCATGGTCTTGACAATGATTTGGAAGGTGGAGTTTTTCAGCCCATCTATTCCCAATTGTTAATTTGATCCTGAACAGAATGGGGAATTAAAACTGGGTAGATTTCTAAACGGGAGAAAGAATTACTCCTTCAGATCACAACTGAGATAGCAAGTGTAAAAAATGACATCTTTAAGTAAAAAATGGAACACTGTGCTGATGTCTACTGGTGAGAGATATCCTTTCACTAAGTGGGGAAGAAAATCTTCTATGAGCCAACAGTGGCTGCAGCTAAAGTTTCAAATTTCAATCTTATTTTACATATGAATATCATCACGTATTTCCTATTTGGTTGATGCCTCGGATTATATTTATCAATCAATAACATTATAGTATAAGCGGCACACTTGAGACCAACAGTGGCTACAGATAAAGTTTCAAATTTCAATCTTATTTTACATATTAATATCATCATGTATTTTCTATTTGATTGATGCCTTGGATTATATTTATCAATCAACAACATTATAGTATGAGCTGCACACTAAAGGCCAGGTCTGTGAGAGCTCCATCTTGTAAATAATGAATGAAAACGTGTTGCACTTACTTTAAAAACCATCGTCTTGTTGGCATTAATCGGAACCCCGTCTACGCTCACTACAACCTGATAGCTGTCTTTTGGTAGTGGTCTAAAAAGAAAGGAAAAACATGCATGAACACCAAAGGAGCACAGATTAACAGTGTACTTTGAATAGAACATCAGAAAAATTCTCACCATTGTTTGCGACTAGTCCCTGGGTGAGGCTGCCCAATTTGGTTTGATTTCAGATGGGATAACCTAGATAGTTGAGACTCACCTATTGAGGATGAACTGGTTCCCCTTCCTTATTTACCTGTGCCCTTTGTGGGCTCGAGAACATTTATTTAAGAAAATGATCCCTTCACCTTTCTTCCAGTCCTAAGGAATTTAGATTTTAAAGGGAGCCAATTTAATCAGACTTTTGTGAGTTACCAAAAGAATAAGATTTGAAACATGAGGATAATGGGTTATCTCCTCCATTTAAAAATTTCTGGTTGAAGTTTCCCTGATTCCCTACAGGAATGACTTTCCAGAATTCCTCACCAGACAGTCACTGAATTTACATCATATAACTCTATGGTTGCATCTATTTCTTAAAAAAATCACATGTTAAAATTGAAATTTAGTGTGTCCCTAGATGTTGTCGGTTATGATTCACGGTCAAGATACTTACCCCGTCTCCTCCCCCCACAGACATGAGGAATGAAATTCAATTATCCAGGCATGGTGATTGTGGTCCTTCGTCAGTATGTGCACCAGTCCTGTTCCCCAACTCTTTTGCCATTACATCGATGACTACATCAGTGCTACATCCTGCACCCTGTCTGAACTGGAACAGTTCAATGACTTCACGAACAACTTTCATCCTGCCCTCCAGTCCAGTTTAGACGTTCCATTTTAGACATTCTGTTTCAGGTGTCTGTAATTCTGCACTGATGTGACATTCTAGAATTTCTCTCCAGTCAGCCACTGAACTTGCATTTGCAATCATCTATTGATTGTAACTCCTTTTTAAAAAAATGCAGGTTGCAATGGAAAATTCAGTATTTCCCTCGGTGATCAGAGTTTATGATCCATTGTCATGACACCATGAAAGAAAAGCAACATTTAAAATTGTAAGGAAAGGACAGTAAATATCATGGTCTTGACAATGATTTGGAAGGTGGAGTTTTTCAGCCCATCTATTCCCAATTGTTAATTTGATCCTGAACAGAATGGGGAATTAAAATTGGGTAGTTTTCTAAACAGGAGAAAGAATTACAACTGAGATAGCAAGTGTAAAAAATGACATCTTTAAGTAAGAAATGGAACACTGTGCTGATGTCTACTGGTGAGAGATATCCTTTCACTAAGTGGGGAAGAAAAACTTCTATGAGCCAACAGTGGCTGCAGCTAAAGTTTCAAATTTCAATCTTATTTTACATATGAATATCATCACGTATTTCCTATTTGGTTGATGCCTCGGATTATATTTATCAATCAACAACATTATAGTATAAGCTGCACACTTGAGACCAACAGTGGCTACAGATAAAGTTTCAAATTTCAATCTTATTTTACATATTAATATCATCATGTATTTTCTATTTGATTGACATTACCAGTGTTACCCAGATCCCATGAATTAACTAAAATCAAATCTAACTATCTTGCTATTTTATTAACAAGGTAATGAGTTATTTAACCTTTAGTCATCCAGTTCCTCATGAATTGCAGCATGACCCTGCGTAGAGAGACTGAATATATTTACCTGGTGTAGCAAATAATCTGTGTTTCGTGGCTGGAATCTTTCTCTACGTCACAGGGGATGGACCTGGATTCTGATAGGAGCTGCACCTTATTGCCCAGTTGTCCATTTCCTCCTGTGTAGTCAAATGGCCTTTCTCCCAAGAAACCTGTGAAGACAGCCAAAGTATATTAGACGCAACAAGAGTAAGACTCATCAAAGAGAGAGAGTAACCTTCCTTACCTTTTCCTTTAATAGTCAGCCTGGTTGCTCCATTGACGCTACCATGGTAAGGAGTGATGTCCAAAACAATAGGAGCACTTTGGGAAACTAGGAAATAAATAAATACATAGATTTTATGGGAAGTGGTGATGTAATCACTGAATCAGTAATCCAGAACCTGAGGTGAATGCTCTGGGAACATGGGTTTGAATCCCATCATAGCAGATGGTGAAATTTGAATTCAATCATTTAAAAACACCTAGGAGAAAATAAAGCCAGCCTAATGACACTTACATAACCACATCTGCTTCACTAAAACCATTTTGCAAAGGAAATCTATCCTCCTTACCCAGTCTGGTCTACATGGGACTCTGGGCCCACAGCAGTGTGGTTGACTCTGAACTGCCCTATGGAGCAATCCTAGCCAGCAGCATCCACACAGAAACAATTAAATAAATAAATAACGAAGGCAAGGTGGAAGAATTGAAATGCGAAGGATAGTTCATACAGGTGGATATGACAGAAACAGAAAGATAGGAATAGCAGGCAGACTGACAGATAGGTACTTACTGGGAAGGAGAGAGTAGATAATTGATAGATCAACAGTGAAAACTCCCAGTCAAATTTGTTCAATTTCAGATGTAATTCCAATTCAGGTTTAATTTTTTAATAAGTAGTAGGCTAACATAAAATGACTTAGAAAACTGGCAATCCACTTGCTAAATACCGGCAGTGATCTGTGATAACATTTGGCTGTTTTGAGCTGAACTGCAATTACCTGCATTGGTCAGTGACCAGAGACTAAGCACAATGGCCACATCCCATTGCACTGACTGGCCCTTCATGTCATCCCACAGCTCCCGTTCCTCCCTCTGGATCTGTCTGTTGGGAGGAAAAAGAGTATATCAGGCTGCGTGCTGACAGATTACACACACCACTGTAGTTGAATTGCCTCCTTCTACTTTATCTCTAACATTTCCCTGTTTGCTTTCCCCTTTCTTCCCAGGGGCCCTGTACTTGGTAATAAACTGTTAAATCTCCAAATCTGATCAAACCTCATCTACCTGAAATGTTCCGCCTGTTTCTTTCTCTCGGTATTGAAAGACTGACTGAGTATTTTCTGTTATTTTATCATTCAGAGCTGAATGGCTTTAGATAACTAGTGTAATAAGTCATTTTTAATTCAAGGGTCAAATTTGGTTAATTTCTTGTGTTTTTCCTGAATTTTTAAAAGTAAAGTCATGTCTAACCAGTTTGCTGGAGTTTTTGGAAGAGTTAAGAGAGAGGATTAACCAGGTCAAGACTGTTGATGTGGTATATATGGATTTCCAAAAGGCATTTATTACAATGCCACACAAAAGATTTATGACGGAAGTTATAGGTCATGGACTAAAAGGAGTTGGAGCATGGGAATTTGAATTCGGCTAAGGGTTAGGAAACAAGGAATAATTGTTGATGAGTATTTTTTGGCCTGGAAGAAAGTTTGTAGTGGAACTCCCCAGGATTGACATTGGGATCCTTGTTTTTCCTGATTAATATAAATGATCGAGATCTTGACGTGCAAGGCACAAAATTTGGGAGTTGTGACCTGTGAGGAGGACAGTGACATTGACACGTGGATAGGTGACAGATGAAGTTCAATGCAGAAACATGTGAGGTAATAGACTTTGATACAAGGAACTTGGGGAGATAATACAAAATGCAGGTTACTGTCTAAAAGTTGCAGAGGAGCAGAAAGACTGGGCATATAGACCATTAAAGGTGTCAGGTTTGGTAAAGAAACCTGTTTAAAAAAAACACAGTATATTAGGCTTCATTATTAGGGGCACAGAGTGCAAAGCAGGGAGGTTATGCTGAACTTATGTAGGCCATTGTTTAGACTTCACCTGGAGTATTGTTCAAGGTTGGGAACGAATCAGTTCTGGATTACATTTGCAAGTTGATTTGTTAATAAGTTGGAACACCAAGCAGGACATTAGAAAGTATCTGTCGTAGGGAAAGGAAATGTTTGTATGTCAGTTCTTATAAAATTAAAACCCATGTCTGGGATCATACTTGTAAGTACAGGCATCTGTAAGTTGGACTTACAGAAATTGGGCACTGCTGGATTGTTCTGGGTGCCACACTATAGGAGGGATCTCATAGACTCAGATATTTACAGCATAATAAAAGGCATTTGGCCCATTATGTCTGTGCCATTCTACAATGAGCTGAAAATGTGTTGCTGGAAAAGCGCAGCAGGTCAGGCAGCATCCAAGGAGCAGGAGAATTGACATTTCGGGCTTGAGCCCTTCTTCAGGAAGGGCTCAAGCTCCTTGGATGCTGCCTGACTTGCTGCGTTTTTCCAGCAACACATTTTCAGCTCTGATCTCCAGCATCTGCAGACCTCACTTTCTCCTCCATTCTACAAAGACCAGATTACAATAATCCAATTTTCCAGCTCTTGGTCCACAATCCTGTAGGCTATGGCAACACAAGTGAATACCTAAATATTGCTAAAATGTGAACAGTTTCTGACCCACGCACCTTGTCAAGCAGTGGTTTCCAGATTCCTTCTACCCTCAGGATGAAAAACATGCTTCTCAACACTCCGCTTAGCCTTCTACATTTCAGTTTACATCTATGCCCTCTGGTTATTAATCCCTCTATTGATGGAACAGATACATTTCTATGTCCTTTACCGTTGCCCCTCATGATCTTATACAGGCAGTCTCCAAGTTGCAATCAGATTGAATCGTTCACAAGTCGATTTGTACACGGGTTTGGAACACAATGCAGTAAAACAGCCATTTGTAAGTATGGAAATCATTTGCTTATCGGAACTTTAAAATTACACGCGGTATGGAATTGTATGAATATGTATGGGTGTTCATAAGTCAGATGTTGGTGTGTTGGGAATGCCCGTTAAACCTCTATCAGGTCCCACTCAAGTGTTGCCGTTCCAAGGAAAACAACCCTAACCTATTGAATCTTTCCACTCTTCAGACAATATCCTGGTAAATCTCCTTTGCTGAGATAGAATCATATCATTTCTAAAATATGGCAACCAGAACTACACAGAGTACTCCAATTGTAGACTAATCAGCATATTATAAAGTTTAAGCATAACCTCAGTGCTCTTGTACTCTATGGCTCAGTTAATAAAGGGCAGTGTCCCATATATCTTTCTATCATCTTGTCTAATAACCTTGCTGCTTCTGGGATTTGTGTATGTACCAAGACCCTCTCACCTTCAGTACTTTCCAGGATCCTAACATTAATAGTGTAAGCCCTTTCCTGGGATCTCACTCCTCTGAGTTGAATTCCATTTGCTGCTGTTCTGCCCAGCTGACCAGTCCATTGAGATCCTCCTGCACTCTACAGCTACCTTCCTCACTATTTACCATCTTACCAATTTTCATGTTAGTGCAAACTTCATCATATTAAAGCCCCAATCATAAATGTGCACCACAAAAAGCAAAGGTTCCACTACCAAACCCTGCAGAACCCACTGGAAATTGAATTGCCATTACAGAAATATCCCTCTATTATCACTCTCTGCTTTCTGCTTTTTCAGAGAAAGTGAGGACTGCAGATGTTGGAGTTCAGAGTTGAGAGTGTGGTGCTGGAAAAGCACAGCGGGTCAGGCAGCATCCGAGAAGCAGGAGAATCAATGTTTAAGGCATAATGCCTCCATCAGGATTGAGGCTTGTGGGCTGAGGGACTGAGAGATAAATAGGAGGGGATGGGGCTGGTGAGGGGGGGGGGGGGGAGGTAACTGGGAATCCAATAGGTAGATAAAGGTGGGGGAGAAGGTGACAGATTGGAGAGGAGGGTGGAGCAGATAGATGGGAAGGATGATGAACATGTCAAGAGAGAGGTGCGGAGTTGGAGGCTTGGGACTGAGATAAGGTAGGGGGGAGAGGAAATGAGGAAACTGGTGAAATCCACATCGATCCCGTGTGGTTGCAGGGTCCTAAGGTGGAAGATGAGCGTTCTTCCTCCAGGCATTGGATGAGTAGGGTTTGGCGATGGAGGAGGCCCAGGACCTGCATGTCCTTGGTAGAGTGGGAGGAGGAGTTGAAGTGTTCAGCCACAGGGAGAGGGGGTTGGTTGATGCGGTTGTCCCAGAGATGTTCACTCAAATGTTCCACAAGTTGTCGTCATGTCTTCCCGATGTACAGGAGACCACATGGGGTGCAACGGATACAGTAGATGACATTTGTGTAACTACAGGTAAATTTCTGTCTGGTGTGGAAGGATCTTTTGGGTCCTTTCACAGAGGTCAAGGGGGAGGTGTGGGCATGTTGTTTTGCACTTCTTGCAGTAGCAGGAGAAGGTGCCAGGAGTGGGATGTGGGCTGGTGGAGGGCATGGTTCGGACAAGGGAGTCACAGAGGGAATGGTGTCCCTGAAATACTGATAGGGGTGGGGAGGGAAATATATCCCTAGTGGTGGGGTCTGTTTGTAGGAGACAGAGGTGATGGACGATGATGTGATGTATACGGAGGTTGGTGGGGTGGAAGGTGAAGATCAGGTGGGGGAAGGGGTGTGTGGTTCTGTCCTTGTTGCGTTGGGTTTGTATCCAGTGTGCTATTTTATCGAGAATCCCACAAGCTCTTATTTTCTTGACAGGTCTGCCTCGAAGGACCTTATCAAAAATCTTACTAAAATCCATGTAGACCACATCAAATGAATTACCTTTGTCAACAATCATTGTTATCTCCTCAAAAGGTTCCATCAAATTTGTCAGACATGGTCTTCCCTTAACAAATCCATTTGACTAGTCCTGTCTTATCCACATCATTGCAAGTGCAGGTATATTCTGCCCTTAAGAATTGTTTCTCATAATTTTTCCCACCATCAAGATTAGATTGACTGTCCTGTAATTTCCAGGTCAGCCCTTTTCCCCCTTGTTTTTTAAGTGAATAAATTGAGAGAATGCAGTTTACAAGAATGATTCCAGGCTGAAACATCAATTATTAAGTTGCATTGAAGATGCTGGAACATGTTTGCCTTGGAAAAGAGAAGACTGAGGGGAGATTTGAGAGATGTTTTCAAAATCATTGGGAATCTGAACAGAATAGATACGGAATAATCGTCCCTGCTTGTAAAGGGACTGACAGCCAAAAGGCCCAGTTTTAATTGAGTCCTGATGAAGGGTTTTGACCTGAAATGTTGACTTTCCTGCTCCTCAGATGCTGTCTGATCTGCTGTGCTCTTCCAGCTTTGCACCTATTGGCAGATTTCTTTTAGAGATAAAGAAAACATGAGATTAGAAAAAAATTTAGCGCCGAGCAAATAATTAGAATAGAATTGCACTGCTTGGAAGTGTGGTCAGGGCAAGTTCAATTCAAGCAGACAAGAAGGCTCTTACAAAAGGAAAAATATGCAGGATAATGGGAGGAAAGGTAGAGATTTAGCACTAAATCAAAATGCTAAGAGAGGTATGTGGTCTTGTTCTGCATTATACCAGCTCTGTGGAATTATTTCAGCATTCAGTTTGCAAACACTTAAAAAGCTTACTGTCTTTCTTACTAGGTTTCAAACTGGTCCTTTTGAAAGCTGGGTGGGGTTTGAGGCACGATATTAAGGGTGATAGTTTAGCTTTTGCCTCTTTATTTTGAAAGTGACATGATAGGATGCAAAAATTTCCACCCAGTCATGTCAGAATCAAGATTGCATACTATCAGCTCAGAGTAACAAAAAAAACCAAAATTATACTGTGATGCTGAGAGAGTTAGGAATTTGAATATCAACTATGACATCCTGCTGCTGAATGAGCTAACCTGTATGTAAAAATAGACTGTTGCAGATTTATCGAATCAAAATTGCAGTACACAATTCTGGATTTGGTCAATTTGTACATTCATATTCATCATTCCTGATCTATGCCTTATTGCGCATTGGGCTGGATTTGCTCCAGCTAGCTGTTATTGTATATAATGTTTGATTTACTTTTCTCTTTGTTATCGCATATAATTTCTGGTACATCAATTCACTAAATAAAAACATGGTTCTGAGGAAGGGTCTCTCGACCCGAAACACTAACTCTGATTTCTCTTCACAGGTGGAGGTGGCATGGTGGCTCAGTGGTTATCATTGCTGCTTCACAGCACCAGGGACCAGGGTTCAATTCCAGCTTCATGCAACTACCTGTATGGAGCTTGCACTTTCTCCCTGTGTGTAAGTGGGTTTCCTCCCACTGTCCAAAGATATTCAGGTTAGGTGAATTGGCCATGCCAAGTTGCCCATAGTGTTCAGGGATGTGTAGGTTAGGTGCATTGGTCAGGGGTAAATATAGGGTAGAGTGATGGGTTACTCTTCAGAGGGTCAGTGTGGACTTGTTGGGCCAAAGGGCCTGTTTCCACACTAGGGATTCTATGTTTCCAGATGTGCTGAGGTTTTCCAGCAATTTCTTTTTGAATCTACTAAATCAGACTTTTCAGAGACCAACCTGAGGAAGACAATCAAATTTACTTAAAAGAAACTCAATCACCAACAAACACCAAACACCCTGATTTTTAACCAATCCTGCTTTGAACCCTTGATTCAAGGTGTTGCAAATTGCTCTTTGGTTCACTCCAACATAGGAAATAATAAAACTTGAACTGGAGAGTGAAACATTGTAAGAATAGATATTTGTATCTCCTGAATCACACAATGCCCCTTACCTTTCCCCAGGTACAAGGTTCAAACAAACGATCCTTTCTGTTCACCTGTATTCCCGATGTGAAACGATCACAGCAAATATGTTGCAACAGTCACACTGTGAATCTTTCACAACATCAGTGTGAGAGGGATGGAACTTGAAAACCTGAGTCTGACTCTTCGGCACCTTGCTGTATTTACCTTAGCTTTACCTGGACAATGGCTAATTGGATGCCATGGAAACCACTTCGAAATCTGTACTGTACAAATGTTACTACAATACTTTCTGAAATTCTGTCTCCGTTTATTTATGTTTAATTGTTTTCATGACTCTGAATGCTAAGGTATTACCACGCCTCACTTGCATATCTGTCTTTATAAAAATTCTTCTGTGAATGTGATACCTCCCAGCACAACACTTCCTCTTGCCTCCTGGATCACTGATAGATTGATACTAAAGCATAGAGATGTTGCTCAATGAGAGTCTCTAAGGAGTTATGGAGTTGGCATAAAGTCAACTGTAACCCAGAGGCACGCGTTGTTAAAGGGATAGCAAGCAGGAGCCACCCCACCTCCCCTTACAGAGAAAGCCCACTCACCACCAAGGTCCAACACATGAACAAAGAACAAGAGTGGGTCACTTGGCCCTTGCAACCTGCTCCACCATATAAGATCATGGCTGATCTGATTTTAAGCTCATCTCTACATTATGGATAACACTAATGACCCTTCATCTAGGGGCGGCACAGTAGCTCAGTGGTTAGCACTGTTGCCTCACAGCACCAGGGTACCACGTTCGATTCTAGCCTCAGGAGACTAGTCTGTGTGGAGTTTGCACATCCTCCGTGTGTCTGCATGGGTTTCCTCTGGGTGCTCCGGTTTCCTCCCACAGTCAAAGATGTGTAGATCAGGTGAATTGGCCATGCTAAATTGCCCATAATGTTAGATCAATTAATCAGAGGGAAATGGGTCTATTTCAGAGGGTTGGTATGGACTGGTTGGGCTGAAGGGCCTGTTTCCACACTATAGGGAATCTAATCTACTTGGCAATCAAGAACCTATTTACTTCTGCCTTAAAATATTCAACATTTTGCATCCACTACCTTCTGAGGAACTGAATTTCAAAAGATTTTCAAGAGAATAAAAAGTTTCCTCTTTTCTGTTCTAAATGACTTTTAAGTTGTGACCCCGAGTTCTATAATCTACCACAAAAGGAAACGTCCACTCCACATCCACTTGGTCAAGTCGTCTCAGGATCTTTTATGTTTCAATTAAATCACTTCTGACTCTTCTAAACTCCAAAGGATGCAGGCCTAGCCTACCCTCATTAGTTCTCCACTCATTCTAAGTATTAGTCGAGTTAATATTCTGTGAACTCCAATGCACTAACAACCTTCTGTAAGTACAGATAATGAGTACTGTACACAACACTCCAGATGTGGTATAACCAATGTCCTGTATAACTGAAGCATAACCACTTTACTCTTGCATTCAATGCTCCCAGCAATAAAACATAACATACTACAGCGTATGCACTTCCCTGATTATTTCTTGTACCTCTAGATTAACCTTCTGTGATTCATGCACCAAGACTGAAAGATCTCTCTGCTTTGCAGAGTTCTGAATCCTTCACCATTTAGATAATATAATTCATGTCAGCTAAGGACAGGCAATAAATACTAGCAATGTCATTGATTCTGGGATACCCACATTGTGTTATTTGAGCAATTTGGTCCATCCACTCAATGCTGGCTCTCCTCTTTTTAACCTGACCACTCCACTTATGGTCTGTCTACACTGTTTAAATCTCGAGAACTCCCCATTTCTTAAAAATGTCAAAACAAAGCCAATTCTCAGGTGAACATGAAGCATCTAATGGTACTATTTCAAAAAACACTGGAGAATTCTCCCCGGTGTCCGAGCCAGTACGTATCCCTTAATGAAATCCCCTAAAACAGGTTGTGTTCATTAACATAATGTGGTTTGTAAGGAGCATGTTGTACACAAATCGCTTGCTGTTTCCCCTCTGTACAACAGTGACAACACTTCAAAAATACTCCTTGACAGTAAAGCACACATCCTAATATCACTTTTGATGTTAGAAAATGTGCTATACAAATGCAAACTCTTACTTGTTATTGAATCATTCAAAATATGGTTAGAACAGGTTCAGAAAATCGGTACAATGTTAAAGCAGGCCAGTCAGCCCATTGAGTCCACACTGATTATCCCATGATACAAAGATTATCCCACCCAGGCCCATCTTCTTCATCCCTCTAAAAAAATCATGTCCCTGTAACCCTGCATTTCCAACAGCTAATCCACCGAGCCTGCACATCTCTGGACACTATGGGCTTTTCAGCATGGCCAATCCACCTAATCAGCATAACTTTGAACTATAGGAAGACATAAGCCCCTATGCCTGAAACATCGATGCTCCTGCTCCTCAGATGCTGCCGGACCTGCTGTGCTTTTCCAGCACCACATTCTCGACTCTGATCTCCAGCATTTACAATCCTCACTTTGTCCTCTGTAGGAAGACACCAGACCACCCCAAAGAAACCTGCGCAGACGTTGGGAGAATGCATAAGCTCCACATAGACAGTGTGGAGGATGAAATCAAACCCAGGTACCTGGTGCAGTAAGGCAGCAGTGCTAACCACTGAACCATCGTGCCGGTTAATCTACGTCACAAATATAGATTTCAACTAGGTTTTCCTCTTCTTTAAATCAGCTAATCTCTCCTATCATTCACACTATTACAAAACAAATCTATCCTTTCTCCACCAGCATTCCCTGCCTCTACACTTGTTCAAAACTTGCACTTATCTGAAATTTTCTTGTTATGACACAAAGTAATTCAACTGAAATGTTCTGTTTCCTTTGCTATTGATGCTGCCTGGTGTGCTGAGCATTTCTAACATTTTCTCTTTGTATGATTGCATTAAGTTGTTACATAAGAGGATGTCAACTAATTTGGTAACTAGCACAAACATGTTGAGAAATAAGGGCAATCAGAAACTTTGGTAACTAGATTAAGGATAATTACCTATTACGGTAATCCTTCATAACGCTGCATGTATATACATGATCCTATACCAATTTATGGCAATCAGATGTTGATTTAATAATAGGGAGATTGACATCTCATGATGAGCTTAGTTTACTTATAATTATGCAAGTGTATTAATCAACTACCAAACATATTAAACACAATCCAAAAGAACTGCAGATGCTATAAATCAGAAACCAAAGCAGAAATTGCTAGAAAGCTCAGCAGGTCTGGCAGCATCTGCAGAAGTTCTGAGAAAGGGTCACTCGACCTGAAATGTTCGCTCTGATTTCTCTTCACAGATGCTGCCAGACTGTTGAGCTTTTCCAGCAATTTCTGTTGTTGAACCAAATATATTACTCTCTTAACAGTAAACAATGTAGACATCACTAATTTAATATCATGCAACTATTTAGCCTTTCCTGACTAAAACATACCATGGCATTTCACAGAGCTACATTGCAAGACTGACATTTCAAACTTCAAGGCTGAATGAGGTGACATCTTGTTAAATACTCTGTTAAAAGCTTGTTGAAAGTTTTGGTGTTAGCAATAAAAGAAGGCTTGATGCAGTTTTATGGCAGGAAGACGTCAGCTGTTTGTGATTAATATAAAGGTCTGGGATGAAAACGTAGACAGGTGGTTAGTAACTTTGCAGATGTCACACAGATCGGGGGAGATATCGATAAAAACGATACAGCGGGATAGAGATCCATTGCAGGTATGGATGGAGAAATGGCAGATGGAGTTTAATGCTGGTAAGTATGAGATATTGCATAGGGGTGTTGGGGTCTTAGTCCTTAGCTCCCTGAAAGTGGGCACACAAGTAAATGGGGTGGTAAACAAGGCATATGGCATGCTTGCCTTGATTGGTAGGGGCATTGAATATAAGAGTCAGGAAGTCATGTTGTAGCTTTATAAAAGTTTGATTAGGTTGCACTTAGAGTATTGCATTCTATTCTGGTCACCTTTGTGGATGTGGAGGATGCAGAAGAGGTTTACTAGAATGCTGCCCGGATTAGGGGGTATGAGCTATCAGGACAAACTGGCCAAACTAGGATTGTTTTCTCTGGAGTGGCAGAGGCTGAGGGGAGACTTGATAGATGTTTATAAAATTATGAAAAGTTTAGATAGAGTTGATAAAATATATTTCCTAGAGTTGAAATGCCTAATACTATGGGGTATGCATTCAAGGTAAGAGTGGGTAAACTTAAAGGATGTCAGGAACAAGTTTATTTTTACATAGGGAGTGGTCGGTGCCTGGAATGCACTGCTGGGGTATAATAGTAGCCTTCAAGGGACTTTTAGATCAGCACCTGAATAAGCAAAGAATGGAGGGATAAGCACCATGGGCAGGCAGAAGGGATTAGTTTTATTTGGTGACATGTTTGGTACAACATCGTGGGCCAAAAGGCCTGTTTCTGTGCTGTGCTGTTCCATGTTTTATGAAGGGAGGAAACTATTAATGCAGCTGTGTCCTACATTAGCTTTATTTTAATTTGTCATGTTCTAGTAGAGAATCAATCAAATTTGGCTAAATGTAATCAGCTTTGTACTAGAGTTAACTTTGTAACAGTGTGCATTTAAGTTAGTAACTGTCTGATCCTTAACACTTGTGTCAGTCAAGGCTATGTAACAGCTGAACGTCAGAATCTCACTACCTCACCATTTACTCATTCTAACTTGTGCTATCTTTATAAATTTGTAGCTGTACTTCGCAATCTTCTTTACAGTTCGAAGTTTATGAATAACTTTCTTACTGTATCATCCATTTTAAAAGTTAAGAAATCCAGTCCACACAACAACCACCAGAGGGAAAATCACTTGCTGGTGGCCTTTCAAAACAAATAATGATTAGTGCTCAATTTAATGAGGGACTTACATCATTTGAGCAAAAAAAGAGAAAATGAGTCAGAGTATCAATCAAGAGAACATTACAGCATAAACTCCACCTGAACAAATTGGCAAGGAAAATATCTTGAAATATCCTGTTATCTTAGCTCAGAGTCATAAAAGTAACAAAATAGATGACAATGAAGCCAATGAGCCCATGTATAATTGACTCAAGAAACCAGTCAGGAGATAGTGGGAAGTAATACTAGTCAACATCCATCGCTCTTAAGAACCAATCACAGATTGATCATGCATCCCTTGAACCAATTAGAGGTAAGCATAGAAATAAGCTTAGGCCAACCAAACTTTAGTCATGTAATTGATCATGCTAGGGTTGGAAGGAGTTAATAAACACCAGCTTTTAGTGACCAAGGTCATAGATCATACAATCTCCACAGTGTGGAAGCAGGCCATTCGGCGTATCAAGTCCACACCAACAGCATCCCATTCACATCCACACCCACTACCCTATCCTCGTCATCTTGCTAATTTCCAATGGCTAATCCACTTAACCTGCATATTCCTGGTTACTTTGGGCAATTTAGCATTGCCAATCCATCAAACCTTCACATTTTGGATTGTGGGAGAAAACTGGAGCACCTTGCACCAAGCTTGAAACTGCAGGTGGTTGCATCGTGTGCAGTCAGACTAGTGTAGATGCTGGGGAGATCCAAGACCAAGTGTTGATCACATATCCCAGGCTGAAGCAGGAAGGAAGAACCATAGTGAGCCAATAAAGTCACTGTCTTGCTTTCATACTATTACTTTATAACTTATCTATCATGAGTTGCTTCACCAGGCTATGTCCTATTGACTGAATGGTTAAAGTCTCAATTGAACAAATAGGGATTTGGATTGGTGTTTAAATACAATCTGAAATTTATATTGATGTTAGTTTCTATAATGCAAACATCATCAAGAACTGTTCAAGGTATTTGACGTTGTTTAGTATGGACATGTACCAAGTAGAATGCTCAAAAACAAAACTATTCATTCATTCCAAAAAGACCAAATTCTTCAAAACACGCACAAAGTGATCCAATTCCTCATTTCCACTGGCATATACACAAAGGGAAGCTTTGATGTCAAATTGTTTCAACAAACTGTTAAATGGTGAATTTGTGGGAATAACCTTTAAAACAAACGTGAATGACCCATATCACATCAATTCCACCATTAAGGTTAGATTTTAATTGTGAATGCTTCAGCCCTTTAATCAGTTTCACAGCTGGAATAAGTACTGGCAAAAAAAATGAACACAAAGCTAAATAAAATTGTAAAGAAAAACACCAGTGTGTATTTTAGTTTTGAAATACAGACTCTGCTCCCGACCTGTTATCTATTTTGCTGATAGTATGAATTGGAGTGACTATCAATGTTACAACAAAGGCTTCAAGATACTAGTTGTTGATGGCCAAGAATCAAGATTGTCAAGAATCAGGAGTTTGATTCTCAGGATGTACCATTTCAGTTTTCAGATACATAGAATGTTTTAACATCTTGGTGAAATTAATATCAATGCATTAAATTAACATAAATTATACAAGTTTCACACTAGTCATCATACAACCCCTTGATAACTAATATCTCAACATTTCTATCATTGTCATCTTGATGAATCTACATTGCACAACTTCCATGACTTTAAATGTCCTTAGTTTAATGGGTTATCCAAAAATTCTCTCAATGCATGTAGATTTGCTTGCTGAGCTGGAAGGTTCATTTCCAGATGTTTCATCACCTTACTAGGTAACACCTTCAGTGGGCCTCTGGGCAAAGCACTGCTGATGATCCCTGTTTTCTATTTATATGCAGGGCTTCTTTGGATTGGTGATGTCATTTCCCATGGTGATGTCATTTCCTGTGGTGATGTCATTTCCTGTTCTTTTTCTCAGGGGTTGGTAGATGGGGTCAAACTGGATGTGTTAGTTTCTAGAGTTCCTGTTGGAATGCCATGCTTCTAGGAATTCTCGTGCAGTGTCTGTTTGGCTTGTCCTAGGATGGATGTGTTGTCCCAATTGAAGTGGTGGCCTTCCTTAGGATACTAGTGAGAGCAAAACAAGCAAAACTAATGTCATTTACAAAACACCGTGCAAGAACTGTAATAAACACTGCATTGGACAAACAGGCAGAAAACTAGCCACCACGATACATGAACATCAACTAGCCACAAAATGACATGACCATCTCTCACAAGTATCCTTACATACAGATAAGGAAGGACATCACTTCAACTAGGACAAGCCAAACAGAGGCATCCTAGGACAAGCCAAACAGAGACATGTATGAGAATTCCTAGAAGCATGGCATTCCAACCGGAACTGACATCACCAACCCAAAGAAACCCAAACATACACAGGTAAATAGAAAGCAGGAATCATCAGCAGTGTTTTGCCCGGAGGCCCACGAAGATGTTACCTCGTAGGGTGTTGAAACATCTGGAAATGAACCTTCCAGTTCAGCGAGCAAACCTAATCTAGAACCTCAACCTGAGCTACAAATCTTCTCAAAACTCACTTCTCTCAATGCTTCAACTGTAGCCTAGCCAATAGTTTGCATAGATTTGTCACTACAGTTATCGTGCAACCAATTAAGGCCTTTTTCTCACCAAACCTCTGCGTTGAAGAAATACATGTATGCACTCTACAGCTTTGGCCAATTATCAGCATTCCTGGTCTGTGCAGAATCCAAGGCAAGTCCAAGGCTCAGAGTTTTATGGTTATTTATTATTCATATTTAAAGACACAAACTCTTTCAGACAAAGTTCTCGAAAGTATAGGGCTAGGAAACTATTTAAGGCATGTGGAATTAATTTTTCAAACCAATAAAGGTATTCACAGGGCCAACTAGTGTTCAAATAAATCTCCTAACTATAGATATTAAAGAAAAATCTTGTTACAGAGCAGAAAGATTGTTCATGCATTTCCAGCAGTGAGGACTGGAATCAGAAAGGAATATTCTGGAAAAACTGCAGGAAATCTCAAGAGAACCTCTTAATCTTAAATTTCACAATTAAAAAAAAGTCACCGAAGCATAACATTTTCCAACTTCTCCAAATTCTCAATACACTTTGTCAACTGGTCACAAGTGGATACTAATAAGTTGATAATCTCTAAGAACAAGTATTAACATGCATAGCTTCCCAGGTTCCTCAAAATACCCCACAGCAAATAAAATCCCTTTGAATTGCATTCACCATCGTAACGCATGAACATTGCACTCAATTTGCACAGCGAGATAGTAAATAATTAGCAACAAGTTAAATTACAAATTAGCTTGTTAGGTTTCAAATATAGAAAATGCTGGACATAGTTAGGTCACACATCATCTGTGGAGAAAAAAAAATTAACTCATTTGACCTGAAGGGTGATCAACCAAAGCTGCTGCTTCTCTCTCTACTGACGCTCCTAAATATCTCCAGTACTGTCTATTTTTACTTCAAATGTTCAATATCTGCAGCACATACTTTTCTTTTGACAATCTGTTCTTTAGTCTAGCTTGAGGGATGAATATTGGTTAGAATACCAGAACTTCCTTGTTTTTCTTCAAACACAGCCCTGACAGAATTTACCTCCACTTGAGTCAGATCTCAGAATAAAATGACATCTCCATACTGCTTGGTCAAAATTGACAGGTAAGTGGCTGTTTCCAGAATAAGAATGATGAAAAGTGTTCACGGACACCTGAAGGGAAAAGAAAGCAAAGTTTCACACAGACTCAAAAAAAATTGCACTTTCACATAGTAGCAGCTTGACAATTATAAAAATGTTCATTTACTAACTGCTCTTGAACACCGAAAGCTGCGTGCACAAGTCAATACTTTTTGTTCAGGAAGAAGTTATCTAAAATTACTTCACAAAACAATTCAAGACAATAATCATTTCAAAATAATTTTATTTAAATACATTTAACATATCAAGGAAAATATAGACGTGGGTAGAAAAGCTGCTTGTGAATTACATTCATGAACATTAACATTTAAGACAATAAACGTATTAAAGAACTGTCACAAAAAAAGCCATGTCCAGTTTCATCTAGGCATTGGAGCTGAGCTGATGATCAATTAAACTGCAAAGAAATGGCACTGTAATTTGCTCATCGCATACTTAAAGACTGGCATGCTGAGAAAGGAAGGTCCTTATCCTCTGCAAAAGTTCCTTCTTTACACTATCTGGCACTAGGGCTGAAAGAAAGAATAAGAACTAAGTTAGCGCAATACATGTAAACAGGTTAGAATATTGTGCTAAGAGCACACTAGTCTGCATTATGGATGCACGAAGATTCAATGAACTACATTTATTTAAAAATCAGTCACAATATGTATGTTAAAGCAAGATTACACCAAGCCACATTTCTAACAGACTACACTTTTTTTTGCACTTGAACCAAGGAATGGTGCAATTGTTCAAAGCATAAAAGTAATAGAGTGCAGGTATGAGGTTGCAGCATGGAGCAGAGTAAGACTGATTTCTTTTTACCCAGCAGCTGGGAGCACCCAATCTTAGAGCAGAGAACAGCCAGAGCAGAATCCTTCTTTGGAACTTAAAATCAGACTGGACTGTAGGCTTGGCTTTGACTTTGAGATGACAGCTAAGTGAGGCAGTGTTACCTCAGCTGTAAATAGGGTGTGCAATATTAACTAAGGGAAAATAAACCTGATGATAAAAAAACAACTATCCGTCACTTGGAAGGGTTTTTCAGTTGCTGAGGCAGGCAGAAAAGTTGTTGCCAACTAAATGGGTGGCACAGTGGCACAGTGGTTAGCACTGCTGCCTCACAGTGCCAGAGATCCAGGCTCAATTCCTGCCTCAGGTGACTGACTGTGTGGAGTTTGCAAGTCTGCGTGATGAGTGCTCCGGTTTCCTCCCACAGTCCAAAAATGTGCAGGTCAGGTGAATTGGCCATGCTAAATTGCCCATAGTTTTAGATGAAGGGATAAATGTAGGGGAATGGGTCTGGGTGGGTTGCGCTTCGGCAGGTTGGTGTGGACTTGTTGGGCTGAAGGGCCTGTTTCTACACTGTAAGTAGTCTAATCTAATCTAAATGGTAATTTGAATGGACAAAATGAAGTATTTGTTTCACTCCAAAGTGACACTTAACAATCCAGCTTCAGTTACATTTGGGGACAAAATTAAGCCACCAAAAACCACATCCTTATACTGTCTCTCATGCTTTCAGCTTATGCAGTACTTTATGGGAACCATCAAACTCCCACATAAAAGATTACCATGTAAAATTTAAGTGCATGGGATTAGGAATAGTGTAATGGCATGGAGTGAAAACTGGTTGGTTAGTAGGAGACAAGATTAGAAATAAACAGGTCTTTTTCTGACTGGCAGGCAATGATTAGTGGTGTGCCACCAGGATTAATGCTTGGACCCCAGCTATTCACAAAATATTAATGACTTAGATGATGGAACTAAATGTAATATCTCTAAGTTTGCAGGTGTGACAAATCTGGGTGGGAGAATGAGCTCTGATGAGATTTTCCCTTCTATGGGAGATTAGAACTAGCGGACAGTTTCAAAATAAATGGCCTCCGATTTAAGATGATGAGAATAATTTCACTCTTGTAAGGGCATTATTCTGTGGAGTTTTTCTCTGTAGAGAGCAGGGTCATTGAAGACTTTAAGACAGAAAAATATCCTTCACTGACAAGAGTCAGAGGTATAGGAGGGAGACAGTAAAGTGGAGTTAAGTCTATTGATTTAATTTGTATGATTTAGATATATTTATATCAATTATTTTAGAGTTTGGAGTTTGAGCTAGTAGCATGGGGGTTTTGGTCTGTGTGTATGAAGAAGTTGAGTAACTAACTTGTCAGTGTTTTCCGGAGTCATGAATTTTGAACCAGCATGCCAGAAGTCACATGATGCTGGGTTATATTTGAAATCACAAGCTTTTGGAGCACTACCACTTCAGTAGATGAAGTTACTGCCCCTCCTGGTGTGATATTAGAAATGTTTGTATTGAGAGAGTTTTACAAATGGAGAAAGCACATTAGAGTAATCAAGGATTGATTTTAATTTTAGAAAAAGCAAGAGACTGGAAAAGCTTTGGAGCAGTTCACAGAAGGACCTCCCTAGGATTGGATGTAAGTGTAGTCCCTCCTGGATAAAGAAGCATGTTCAGAACAGCTGCGAAATAAGCGTAAGGGTTTTTGTTTGAAATTTCCAGATGAGAAGTTTTTGATTATAGCCTGGATTATTTGAAAGCAAGAATGTTTAAGCTCAGTTGTGTGAATAATCATAGAAAAGGCCAACAAATTCTCAATATCGGGATTTGAAAATAATGGATAAAACCTACTGATGTGATACAGAATGGGATTCTCTCTGGTTTTTGAATATTGCAAATGATGGCATTGGGATAATTGGAATTTATCATTTAAGTTGTGTTTTATGTAAGTAGCTTGGTTCGTTCTATTTGGTCTTCAGTTCTATTGTGTATTTTAAACATTGTTAAAACCAAATTTGCAGCATTGCGTGTCTGTGCTTCAGATTAAACCACTTTGTTCAATAAAAAAATACAAAGTACAAATACACCATCAGATGAAATCATACCACTACCAAGAGCACAGCCTTTAATTTATCAAATGTGGAGCAGATTTGGGGGTGTTATGGAGGGGCGGGGGTGTGCAAATGGCACACTCCTGCTCCTGACTTGTTTTGATAAATTTATGTAGGGAGATACAGGCCAGCGAGATGACATGCAATTGGATATCAGGTTGAATGTATCAAAAAAAATGTTGGAATAAATCAAATGCTTAATAATAGATTCTGAGCAGTCAACATCAGATCACAGTCATAAGTACAAAAGCTCAAGAATAGACAGACCTGGAATATCCAACTTGGAGATGGAACTGTGACATTGGAGCTAAATGCAGCAACATCATTTATTCTTAAGACCACAACTGTAAGCACATTGATGACATTTTATAAAAAAAAGCAATTTCATGAGATGTTGGCATGGTCACTGGTAACGCCAGCTGTTATTGCCCACCCTTAATTTGTCCTTGTGGGGGGGGGGGGGGGGGCGCAAAGGATCAACCACATTGCTGTAGGTCTGGAATCAGATGCCAGGCAGACCAGGTAAGGATTGCCAGATTTTCTCTCCTACAGGATATGAGTGAACCGGAACTGTTTTCATAACAATGATAATTTTATACTCATTGTTAGTGAGACCAGCTTTTCAATTTCAGACTTACTGATTGAGTTTAAATCTGACCAGCTGCAATGCTGGGATTTGAGCCCAGATGCCAAGAGCAGAAAGAGTCTTACAGCAAGAGAGTGGTTATGAAAACCAGTTTTATATATTTTGGGAAACACTAACTCTGTCTTTCCACAGGTACTAGAAAAACACAACAAGACAGGCAGCATCAGGAGGTGGAGAAGTCAACATTTGCGTGTGACCCTTCTCTAGTCCTGAAGAAGGGTTACACCCGAAATGTTGACTTCTCCACCTCCTGATGCTGCTTGGTTTGCTGTGTTCTTCCAGCCTCCTTCCCGTCTACTATGGATTCCTGCAGTTTTTTTTGTCTGTTTCCACAGATACTGACAGGCCTGCTAAATATTTTCTGCTTTTAATGTCAGAAGCAGAATTTGGGTGTGATGGCGGGGTGGTGGGAGGTGGGGAGGTGGGATATGTTCATTTGTGCCACTTTAAGTCCTTCTTTCATACAGGAATGGTTCCAATGACTGAACTATGACGCAGATCCACACAGTACACCAGAAATTCATACTGTAGTTATCTTCACATTGGGAGAAAAAATAAATTTCAAAACCAGGACAGAAAGCAAGTTTTAAAGCATTTGTGTCAAAACAAGCAACTGACTAGACTTAGCACAAATCTTCAGATTTTGTCATCAAATGTATTAAGGTATGAACAATTGCATGGTATTTAGTTGTTCTTAGTTTTGGAACTCATCTGGGGTTATCCCTTTCCATATTTTTTACTTAAACTGTTTTACTATCATAGTATTCATACGTGAATATAAAATATAAACACTCTGAATGGATACAAAATATCAGAACTTAATAGTACATGCAAATGTCAGTGCAGACTCAGTGGACTGCAGGACCTCTTCACTGTATGGTCCTACAAGTCTATGAAATTATAAGCACGTGCTTCAATGAATTCCGAGAATTAGTGCAATAAACGTGTCTAGAAATTTAACCACCAAAGCAGCACACAAATGCATTGGAGAATAATGACCTGGATTGGTACTCAAAGTCAATGGACACAGAGCTGGAACACTGTACTTTCATATCTGTCATTTTCCACTGTTCTTGAATAACTTAGTTTTACACTGGCTACTCCTAATTGAGTAGTCTTCTGGATTACGTTATTCTATGAGTTGAGCATCTCTCAATGCAGTTTACCCAGATTGACCCCTATTTCGCAGTGGATGTTGAGAACATGAATATGGGCATTTACGTAACTGTCTGAGAGATGTAGCTCCATTTTCTTTGAGTTGTCCTTAATTTTGCTCGTCAAAATACACTGCAACAAATATTTCTTACTGTTGAGGAACAGGAAAAGTGATGCAGTCAAGTAAAACTGTATTAATATTTTCTAGCAATTCCATCCAAACTATATTCAAGGTGATGCAATGCTCACTAGTTGAGGGAGTCTACAAATCAATGGACAGACATTGCACAAGCCCTCTGCCAGACCACCTGTGCATGTAATAAAACTCAAACATTTGGGCAAGGGTAAGGGGTCAGTGAAAATTGTCTTGGTGATCGCAAGTATCTTGCTCCATTACTTAATTGCTTTTCCCAAAACACTTAAAACACTAGTCATCGACACTGCAAATTAAGAGCATGTGTATAAATCCACACCATTGGGGACAAAGGTGAAGATACCCCAAAAAACAGCATAGATTTTTTAAAAATATATTTTATTGATAAATAGATTTTTTCATATTACAGCAAATACAAAACAATACAATTCAAATCAATACAAAGAACACCAAAAAATGTGAAAAACCCAAACTGCCTCATGTACAAAGTATAAATATGCATAAAAATATATACATATAAACCCCAACTAACTACTTAAATAATAACTAACAGCAAACTAATAAATGATAATAATACAGCTCAGTCAAACAAAATCGGAAGCATTAATTTTCACCCATTCATACGTTCGCAGTTCCCTTTCTCTGGATATTGGACTCATAAAGCACAGTTGTTACGGTTATATAAAAGCCCTTATTAGTGTGGCAGACAAATCTGTGTCCAGATAGTCCAAAAAGAGCCACTATGTCTTATAGACATTTTCAGTCTTGTGGCGTACCATATTTGTAAGAAAAGCCAAGGGGATATGCTCCATGACAATCTTCCGCCAACCCGACAGGCCGGGGGATTTTCGGACACCCAACTTAACAAGATATTCTTTCTTGCACAGAAAGTGAGTATGTTGAAAAGTTTGTCTTATGCGCATCTACAGGAAACACATTGGGCAGGCCAAGAAGAAAAAAAGACCAGGTTCATCTCCACCCCTACACCCAAAATCCCTTCCATTGGACCTGCCTTTGCTCTCCAGTATGTTTGAAGCCTACCACAGAATCAGAGATAATGGGTAAAAGTGTCCATACTAACCTTGCACTTGGGACATGTTGAGGATATCCCTAGTTTAAATTTTGACAAACGATCCAGAGTCAAATGGACCCTGTGGAGAATCATCAGCTGCAAAGCATGGATCCTATTGCAAATTATTATCTTTTTTGTCTTTTCCCAAATATCTTCCCATGCCTCTGAGGAGACCTCAATGCCTAGCTCTCTCTCCCACACCCTGCAGAGTCGATTGAACTCATCTGAGGGGAGCCCCCCAGTTGATGATATAAAGTGCTGACAGAAAGTGAACTTTTAGCATTGAGCACCCTCCTCTCTACGTTGGATTTGTAGGGATCAGTCAAAAGTGTAGTCTTTTTTTGAATGGAATCCCTAAATTGAGAAAACAAAAGAGGTCCCTGTTAGGTAGTGCAGAAATACGAGCTAACTAATCAAAGGACATCATTGCATGTCCCTTAAATAAATCACCCATGCAAGACACACCCATAGCTGCCCAATGTTTTAATCCTGAATCCGTCGTCCCTGTTTGAAAACCTGGCATACCCACTATAGGCGTAAGAAAAGATGTTTTACCAATATTGCCTTTCCTTTGCTGAATTGCCCTCCCTGCTTTAACAGTATTGATGACTATTGGGTAATGGAAATGTTCCCTAACTGTCCTCATTTTGTCCAAAAACAGCAAGCTAGTAAGGGGCACTTCGCCTGAGAGGTTTCGATATTTGACCATATTGAAAGAGGATCCTCACAATCCCAATCACTCCTGTAAGATAAAAGCAAGCTTAGTTGGTAGCTTTTAACGTCCGTGCAATCCTCCCCACCCCCCCCAGCCAATTTGAATAAGGGGTCACTTGCGATGCCAAATAAAAAAGCTGAACCAGCCATTCAATGTCCTAAACATTTGCTTATCAAGAATCAAGGGAAGCATCTAAATAGGGTACAACAAACAGGAGAGAACAGTCATCTTAATAAGCGCTATCTGACGCAACATGAGACCGGAAGAGCCTCCCATCTTTAAAGGCCTTGTTTGATTTTGTCGAATAATTGAACAAAATTAACTTTGAACAACCGATAAAGAACTGGAGTGATGAATGTGCCCAAATACATAAAACCCCACTGTGACTACTTAAATGGGAATCGAGATTCACTCTTAAGACCACCTATAGGCATGGCATCTGAGTTTGCAAAATTAATCTTGTACCCTGAAAAGGTGCCAAAAGAGCTGATGCATTGTATCAGGTGAGGCACTGAAACTGCTGGATTTGACAAGAAAATGAAGACATCGTCTGCACACGATGAAATCTTATGTAATTTTGACCCCACTTCAGGAACCAATATATTAGGATCCCTACAAATGGATTCCACCAATCACCAATGTAAAAGCAATGGTGAAAGTGGACTGCCCTATCAGCGGCCCCTAAAATTTCTAAAATTGCTTGATTGTACCCCATCAGTGATGACCGCAGTGAGAAGGTCACTGTTGAGAATCTTTACCCGTCTTATAAAGACTTTGCCAAGCCAAATCACTCTAGGGAATAAAAAAAGGTACAGCCAATCAACTTGGTCAAATGTCTTCTCTGCATCTTGAGAAATTATCAATCCCTGTATTGACTGTTATTGATATGCTTGAATTGCACTAAGCAGCCTCCTAACATAGCTGGAGGATGTGCAGCCCTTTATGAAGCCCGTCCGGTGTTCTTTAACCACCAAGGTAACAAAGTCTCCAGCCTTAATGCAATAGTCTTAGAGAGGATTTTAAAGTCCACATTTATGAGTGAAATGGGCCTATAAGAAGCACAGTCCTCTGGGACCCGCTCTTTTTAAAAAAATAAACAAAATAATGGTCTCTGGTAGAGATGGTAGGAGATGATCATGACTGTATGAGTCATTGAACATGTTGAGCATCGGGCCTGACAATATGCTTATAAATTCCTTATAGACTTCGCTGGGAAGTCCGTCAGGACCGGGCACCTTTCCACTCTGAAGCTGCTTCACAGCCTCCTGCACCTCTTGCTCTGATAAGGGGGCATTGAGAAAAGACCCTTGTTTGGGGTCACACCAGATCCTTGGAAAAGTACTCCATCTTGGTACGCCCCATCCTCACAACCCTCAGGTTGATATAATTCAGAGTAAAATCTCTGGAATGCCACATTAATCTTTTTGGAGTCACATCTTAAGTTCCTAGATCCTTCCCTAATCGACATAATGGCTTGAGGGGCACTCCTTTTCCTGGCGAGATATGCTAAGTACTTGCCCAGTTTGTCACCATGCTCATATAACCTTTGTTTTGTGAAAGTAAGCTCCTTCTTTGCTGTCTGTGTGAACACAGAATTCAATGCAGACCACAGCGCTGTAATCCTCTGTAGCTTGGCCAATGAGGGCCTGTAAAAGTAAGCCTTCTTGGCTGGCTTCAACTGTGCTTCAAAGAGACGAGATTCCTGATGCAGGGCTTTTGCCTGAATCATTGATTCTCCTGCTCCTCAGACGCTGCCTGACCTGCTGAGCTTTTTCAGCACCACATTCTTGACTCTAATCTCCAGCAAATGCAGCCCTCACTTTCACCCAGAAAAACTCACCTCGCCTTGTAATCTGTTTAAAATATGAATGACAGAGAGTCCTCAAATTCCACAATTTTGCTTCATGCTGTGGGTTGATAGTGGGATCTTGTTACTACACAGTCTGGGAAAATTCCAGGGTATTTTCTTTTAACTCCTCAGTTTCCTGGTCTTCCTTTGTCTTCTCCACAACAAGGGGTGTCACTCCTACCTTGGATCCTGCTAAATCGTTCCCAAGAACAAACTGTATTCCTGGAACTGACATTCTGTCAATCACTCCCACTGTCACTTCCCCAGTCTTGAGTTGGCTCCAATCTGATCTTACACAGGGGAATGCTAAATTTCTGTCCATCTATTCCACAATGTACAACTCTCGCAGGTAGCATGTCAGAAAGAATGCAACCACATTCATCTTACTATTAGAGACTGATTAGCTCCTGTATCACTCAAAATTATAACATCTTTCCCTTCTCCCCCTGTACTTCCTGAGTAAACTTTATCCACAGAGGCAAAGTCTTTATAGAAATCAGGTACTAACTCCATACCCAACCCCTGCCTAGGCTGTGCATTCTTCTGTAGCTCCTCAACTTTTCTTGGGGTTTTCTTTACTACTTTCACTAATGTCACTGGTTTAGCCTCTTTTACCACATCTTTTCTCACAGTGCCTTTCTTCAATGACCAGCACTGTGACTGTATGTGTCGCACCTTCTGGCAGTGAAAGTATCTTTGTGGATTGCCTTCTTAAATCACCGACACTGTAATTTTCTATTCCCCACTCTATACAGTGAAAATATCTGAGGCCTTTCACCACCTTTCCCCCATCTTGGGCTTCTTTTTCCACCTGTGATAAACTATTCCCAATGTTCTCTACTTTTTTTGTTTTGTAGTTTCTCTTCTCCCAATTTCTATCCCTCACAGGATGAAATTCTTGCCAGAAGCTAAATTTTGCCTTATGCACCAATGTATATTCATCTGCCTTCTCCGCTGCTCTTTGTATTTCTTGTACTTTCTATTCATCCACACAAATTCTTATCATCTCGGGAAGTGAGTTTTTAAACTCCTCCAGCAGAACAATTTCTCTTAGAGCCTCATAGGTCTTATCTACTTTTAAGGCCCGCACCCACCTATCAAAATTACTGTGTTCAATTCTTTCAAACTCAACATAAGTCTGACCTGGTTCGTTCTTTATGTTTCTGAATGGTTGTCTAAATGCTTCTGGAACCAATTCATAGTCACTCAAAATAGACTGTTTAACCTCTTCATAATCTCTTGACCCCTCATCTGACAGTGCTGCAAATACCTGACGAGCTCTGCCTACCAGCTTAGTCAGAACTAGCATTACTCACAAGTTCTCTGGCCACTCCAACTGTCTAGTTAATTTTTCAAATGAAATAAAGAAGGCTTTGACATCTTTCTCATCAAAATGTTTTAACATATGAATATACATCACCACCTTCTCTCTTCATCTCCATCCTGTTACCTTGATTTTCCTGAATAATTCACAACATTTGAAGTTCAAATTCTCTCTCCCTTTCTCTTTTTTTTCTGTCTGTCTTCCTTCTCTCTCTCTTTGTTCAGCTAAGAACCTTCCCTCTTTCTTTTTCCTCTCTCTCTCTTTCTTTTCTCATGGCTCTTCTTTCTTATTCTTTATCTTCTAACTCCATTTGCCTCAATTGCAATTTAGGTTTCTCTAACTCTACCGCACTTGTTTGTTTCTCTGTTACACCTAAGTGCTCGACCAACTCCATTACAATTTCAGCTTTCCTTTTGTCCCTGGTTAAACCCAATTTGAATTCATTTGCTAATTCTAAAAGTATGCCCTTCCTCTGTCTCTCTAAACTTTCTTGGCAAATTTGGGAAACATCTTCAAACCCCAGGATTTCTTCAGCAATCTTAAGAGCCATTTCTCTCACTTTTAATTTAACCATCCACAAGTACCAAAATTAAACAAATTGTCTCACCTGAGTTTTATTTAAGGATCTAGGACACTAATCAGTTGCTAGAACTGCTTGGGAGGATTTGAATTAGGAAGGGGGGGGGTGGCGGGGAGGGGGGGAGGTGGGACGCAGAGAGCCAGTGAGGAAAGATTTCAAACTGAGACTGGTACAGTTGAGAAAAGAAGTGAATCAAACAGTCCGGGCAGGCAGGGACATAGCAGAGAACAAGGTAGGACTGATAAATTCAACTGCATTTATTTCAATGCAAGGGGCCTAACAGGGAAGGCAGATGAACTCAGGCCATGGTTAGGAGCATTGGACTGGGATATCAAAGCAATTACGGAAAGGTGGCTCAGGGATGGACAGGACTGGCAGCTTAATTATTCCAGGATACAAATGTGACAGGAAGGACAGAAAGGGAAGCGAGAGAGAAGTGGGAATGGCATTTTTGATAAGGGATATCATTCCAGCTATACTGAGGGAGAATATTCACGGAAATACATCCAGGGAAGTTATTTGGATGGAACTGTGAAATAAGAAAGACATGATTACCTTATTGGGATTGTATTATAAACCCCCAAATAGTCAGCAGGAAATTGAGAAACAAATTTGTAAGGAGATCTCAGCTGCTTGTAAGAATAATAGGGTGTTTATGGTAGGGAGTTTTAATTTTCCAAACATAGACTGGGACCACCATAGTGTTAAGGGTTTAGATGGAGACAAATTTGATAAGTGTGTACAAGAGATTTTCTGATTCAGTGTGTGGATGTACCTACTAGAGAAAGTGCAGAACTTGACTTACTCTTGGGAAGTAAAGCAGGGCAGGTGACTGAGGTGTCAGTGGGGGAGCACTTTGGGGACAGAGACCATAATTCTATTTGTTTTAAAATAGTGATGGAAAAGAATAGACCAGATCCAAAAGTTGGAAATTGGAGGAAGGCTAATTTTGATGGTTTTAGACAAGGACATTCAAAAGCTGATTGGGGCAGACGTTTGCAGGTAAAGGGACGGCTGGAAAATGGGAAGCCATCAAAAATGAGATAACGAGAGTCCAGAGGCAGTATATTTCTGTTAGGGTGAAAGGAAAGGCTGGTAGGTACAGGGAATGCTGGACGACTAGAGAAATTGAGGTGTTGGATAAGAAAAAGAAGAAAACATATGTCAGGTATAAACAGGATAGAGTGAGTGAATCCTTAGAAGAGTATAAAGACAGTAGGAGTATACTTAAGAGGGAAATCAGGAGTGCAAAAAGGGGACAAATATGGTTCAGGAAAATCTAAGGGCTTTTACAACTATATTAAGGACAATAGGATAACTAGGGAGAGAAAAGGGCCCCTCAAAGATCAGCAAGGTGGCCTTGTGTGGAGCTGCAGGAGACACTAAATGAGTACTTTGCATCAGTATTTTACTGAGGAGAAGGACTTGGAAGATATAGAATGTAGGGAACTAGATGGTTACATCTTGAAAAATGTCCATATTACAGAGAGGAAAGTGCTAGATGTCTTGAAATGCATAAAGGTGGATAAATTCCTGGCAACCTGATCAAGTGTATCCTAGAACTCTGAGGGAAGCTAGGGAAGTGATTGCTGGACCTTTTGCTGAGATATTTGTATCATCAATAGGTGAGGTACCAGAAGACTGGAGGTTGTCAAATGTGGTGCCACTGTTTAAGAAAAGTGGTAAGGACAAACCAGGGAACTATAGACCAGTGAGCTTAATATTGGTAGTGGACAGGTTGTTGGAGGGAATCCTGAGGGACAGGATGTACATGTATTTGGAAAGGCAAGGACTGATTAGAGGTAGTCAACAAGGCTTTGTGTGTGGGAAATCATGTTGACTCAACTTGATTGAGTTTTTTTGAAGGAGTAACAAAGAGGATTGATGAGGATGTGCGGTAGATGTGATCTATATAGACTTCAGTAAGGCGTTCAACAAGGTTCCTCCTGGGAGATTGGTTAGCAAGGTTAGATCTCATGGAGTACAGGGAGAATTAACCATTTGGATACAGACCTAGCTCAAAGATAGAAAATGGAGAGTGGTGGTTAAGGGTTGTTTTTCAGACTGGAGACCAGTGACCAGTGGAGTACCACAAGGATTGCTGCGGGGTCCACTATGTTTTGACATTTATATAAATGACTTGGATGTGAACATAGGAGGTTTAGTTAGTAAGTTTGCAGATGACACCAAAATTGGAGGTGTAGTGGACAATGAAGAAGGTTACCTCAGATGACATGGCGATCTTGAGCAGATAGGCCAATGGGCTGAGGAATGGCAGATGGAGTTTAATTTAGATAAATGAGAGGTTCTGCATTTTGGAAAAGCCAATATTAGCAGGACTTATACACTTAATGGTAAGGAAGTAGGGAGCATTGCTGAACAAAGAGACCTTGCAGTGCAAGTTCATAACTCCTTGAAAGTAGAGATGCAGATAGATAGGATAGTGAAAAAGGCATTTGGTATGCTTTCCTTTATTGGTCAGAGTATTAAGTACAGGAGTTGGGAGGTCATATTGCAGCTGTACAGGATGTTAGTTAGGCCACTGTTGAGAATATTGTGTGCAATTATGGTCTCTTTCCTATTGGAAAGATGTTGTGAAACTTGTAAGGGTCCAGAAAAGATTTACAAGGATATTGCAAGGGTTGGAGGATTTGAGCTACAGGCTGTTTTCCCTGGGGCATCGGAGGCCGAGGGGTGACCTTATAGAGGTTTATAAAATATTGAGGGGCATGGATAGGATAAACAGACAGGATCTTTTCCAAGGGGTGGGGAATAAGAACTAGAGGGCATAGGTTTAGGGTGAGAGGGAAAAGATGTAAAAGAGACCTAAGAGGCAACTTTTTCAGGTAGAGGGTGGTACGTGTATGGAATGAGCTGCTAGAGGAAGTGGTGGCGAGTGGTACAACTGCAACATTTAAAAGGCATCTGGATAGCTATATGAATAGGAAGGGTTTAGAGGGATCTGGGTGTTTGACTTCCCTGGATCGTCATCTTTCTTTTACTGTGATTGTGTCTCATATGAAAAGATACCTTTGATAGAGATTGTTTCAATGTCTTGGGTCTCACTCGATGGCAGTTGCTCTGTCTGATTTTCAAAATACCTGTGTTTTTATATCCCCAACATCAGATTGTCTCATTGGCTAGATGTTGGCAAAACAATAAATTCGATCTCGATTGGCTTTTAGTGTCCCAGGGCATAATTTAAACAGATTGGTTAAATTTGAATTGTTGTCAAATCAGTAACCAACTCAGATATCTATATTACATCCAAATGTTACATATTTTCAATTTTCTAGTACACTCTGAGACTGCTTTTATAATTTCTCAGTTCAGAACAGCATTCACTCTCTCTCTCTTAAAGGTATAGTTCATGCTTTCAACGCTGTAATACTAGTGAATAAAGTCAGAAGTCACATAACACCAGGTTATAGTCCAACAGCTTTACACTTCACCTGATGAAGGAGCAGCATTTCAAAAGCTTGCAATTTCAAATAAACCTGTTGGATTATAAGCAAATTACTGCAGATGCTGGAATCTGAAACCAAAAGAGAAAATGCTGGAAAATCTCAGCAGGTCTGGCAGCATCTGTAAGGAAAGAAAAGAGCTGATGTTTCGAGTCTAACTGACCCTTTGTCAAAGTCCTTTTCTCTCCTTACAGATGCTGCCAGACCTGCTGAGATTTTCCAGCATTTTCTCTCTCTGTTGGATTATAACCTGGTGTTGTATGACTTCTGACTTTATCCACTCCAATCCAACACTGGCATCTCCCTATCATAAACCAGAGAATGACTAAGAATGAGCATTGGGATCAATCTACCTGCAGTCATTTCTGATCTTTGTCAAATAGAGTAAAAAATGAGGTCTGCAGATGCTGGAGATCAAGGGCTTATGCTGATGAAGGGCTTATGCTCGAAACGTCGAATTCTCTATTCCTGATTCCTGATGAAGGGCTTATGCTCGAAACGTCGAATTCTCTATTCCTGAGATGCTGCCTAACCTGCTGTGCTTTGACCAGCAACACATTTGCAGCTTTGTCAAATAGAACATTGTTCAAGAGTTCACAAGTTCCACACTGCCACTGAAAGGCTTCCAATGTCATGTCATCCCTTTCTCTTAGTGAAAGCTTTCCTTTACAGTTCGCTTTCAACTGATCTTTCCATCCACATTCGGTCAGATTAGCTTGGAGCAATTCCTTCACACTGCAGGAGAAAAAGATAGACTAGAAAGAATTGACATCCCAATATGGACACTGTCTCACTGTTCTCACTCTTCTGTTTCTATCAGCTTCTGGTTTATGGTTGCTCATCTTTATTCATTTCAGAAAGTGAGCAACTGCAACAGGATGAAAACAGCAGCATTTATCAATGTGAAAGGAACAGCAATGCTTTGTTTTGACAGTCAGTATTTCTCCAAATGCTTGTAAAGCAAAATTATCAGCTGACGGCTTTGTGCATTTGAATTTTCCACAATTGACTATGTTCATATGATGGCAGATAAGAATGTAACAGGCAAATGGAGAAGCACAAAGTGCATGGAATAAAGGATTTCTTGATATTAACAAAACTACTTTTAGGAAAATTAGAAATTACCAACACATTCTGATATCCACACAAAAATTCTTATTCCTGAATGGACAGAGGGCTGTATAGTAGCTCAGTGGTTGGCATTGCTACCTTACAGTGCCTGGGATCAAGGTTTGATTTCAGTCTTGGATAATTGTCTGTGTGGAGTTTGATTAGACCTTACTCTCCAGATTACTTATAACCAAAATCACTGCACTATTGTGCTCATAATCAAATCCAGATTGGTAAAGAACATCAGCTACAACAGCTCAAATACACGGCTGGTAAATTTTCCAAAGAGAATAGCAAGACAGCAGGTCCCTCTCTCCCCTCAAACAAAAAAAGGGAGCCCACAGTGGTTAGCACTGCTGCCTTCCAGTCCCAGGGACCCAGGTTCAATTCCACCCTCAGGCAATTATCTGTGTGGTGTTTGCACGTTCTCCCTGTGTCTGTGTAGGTTTTTGCTGGGTGCTCCTATTTCCTCCCACAGTCTAAACAGTGTAGGTAGATTGGCCATGCTAAATTGCCCCATCGTGTCTAAGGATATGCAGATTAGGTGGATTATCCATGGTGGATGAGCGTTGATGGGATTAGAATGGGGGCCTGGGACTGGGTGGGATGATCTTTGAAGGACAGGTGCAGGACTTGATGGGCTGAATTGCACGGCAGGGATTCTATGACGAGCTAAGTACATAAGATAGGAAATAAACAAGCTGGGTTACTGGTAGAGGATTCCCTCAGTTTGAGAGAAATACCCATTTCCAATCTATTTCTCAGTTTTGAAACTAACTGTTGAGTTCTTGCTAGCCTTTAGTCCTTTTTCCCCCTTTCTACTTCATGCTAAGCTTATTATATCATTTAGTATTAATAAAAGCAGAAAAAGAGGTAGTGTCTGTTCATTATTGAAACATTTTGAAATAAAACAAAGACAAATAGTACAACAGCTTTTCTCACCACCTGTGCCCTGACACCAGTCCCCTTCCTGGCTGCTTGCTGGTTAAGATGTTCTACAGTTGCCATGTGCAATCCCACGCTAGACTAAACATTATATTACACTAGTTGTGAAATTTCTAATATATGTTCCCACCACATCCTGAATGCCACTGAAAGTCTTCTTCATATGTGTTAACTTCAGAATGGACATCCCTCAATATGCCTCACCATGTCCCATTCCACACTAATTGCACATATATCTCGAATAAAAATGAAAGAAACATAGAAAATGCTGAAGAAACTCAGACAGTTTACCGCTTGTGGAAACTCATATTGGATTGAAAATGTCAATTCTATTTTTCTTCACAGATGCTCTCAATCCTGCTGAGTTTGTCCGGCATTTTGTATCTTTGTTTCAGGTTTCCAGCAACTGCAGTATTTTGCTTTTATGTAATAAAAGTGATACTGATAATAATTATGTATGTGCCATGATTACCTAACTCTAATCTTCCCTTTGTATACCTAGCACACTAGATAAGCATGTCACAAAAAGGAGCTACATTCACACTAATAAATATTGCGGCTACAAGGTTTTGAAATCTGGCATTTTCTCCTTGCTAAATGTGATTGCAATAGGTGACTACCCCCTAGTGGCTGCAAGAAAATTTCACAATAAATTGCATTAACTCAAACTTGGGATGCAAGATCCAAAACATATTCATTATTAAGATATACCTGACTGAAAATAGTTTCACATCTATCGTAAGCCTGGAATAGACTGTACTCATTCTTTCATTAGAATGACTCCACAAACCATCCTGGAGTGCTGGAGGCTGAGGGCTGACCTTATAGAAGTTTAAAAAATTATGAAGAGCTTGGATTAGATAAATAGACAAAGTCTTTTCCCTGGAGTGGTGGAGTCCAGAACTAGAGGGCATAAATTTAGGGTGAGAGGGGAAAGATATAAAAGAGACCTAAGACTGAAGGGTCTGTTTCCATGCTATACATTTCTATGACTCTAAACAACCCAGTAATTATCATTGCAACTGCATTAAGACAAATACTAAAATAACATTTGTCTATTTAATCATTCCGAAAATTGAACTGCAATGATTTCTCAGTGGCAACCATATTAACTGTAAGGCTGTTCAATGTGCATCCAGAGCTGCCAGAGGAAATGGTGGAGGCTGGTACAATTACAGCATTTAAAAGGCATCTGGATGGATATATGAATAGGGAGGGTTTGGAGGGATTTGAGCCAAATGCTGGCAAATGGAGAATGAGATAAATTGAGAATGCCTGGTTGGCATGGACAAGTTTGTCTGAAAGGTCTGGTTCCATGCTGGGTATCTCTATACTATCTCCCTTTCCATAAACAACTCCTTTTGCTCCAGATACTCCCTCGCTCTCTGTCTCTCCATTCCCCAATCCCAACTCTCTCCTCTTCTCCAATCCCCCCAACTCTCTACCCCCACTCCAATTCCCCATAACTTCTCGCCCTTTCCAATTCCTGCAATTCTATCTAAGTACACTCCTTTCTTCAATTTCCCTCCACCCCCTCTCCTAAGCCCTTCTCTCTCTAAACTAGACCCCATCTCTCTCTCTCTGAACTCACCTCTCTAACCCCTCTTGACTCACAGTCACCTCTCTCTACCTCACACACAATGTGCACACAACCTTTACGACCCCCCTACATCCTTCGAACAGTGAACCAAACTACAGCAAATCATAACATTAAACCACAATTAAATCTGGGTTGCAAACACACAATCTATTTGAAAGTGATGTGGAGGTGCCGGCATGGGGCTAGTGTGGACAAAATCAGAAGTCAGACAACACCATGTTACAGTCCAATAAGTTTATTTGAAATCACAAGCTTTTGGAGTGTTTTCCCTTTATTAAGTGAAGTGAGAGAAAAGTACACAAGCACAGAATTTATAGGCAGCATGATAAATGGGCAGGGAGATCAAAAGATCATACACCTGAGTGAGTGGAGTGTCAATAGTTCAAATAATAGGTCTCTGCAGGTGATCAAATGTGTCAATGTGCGTGAAGAGTCAGCAGCTGAATAACAAGTGAAGGGATAACATAAAACCCAATTAAATAAGGCAGAGAGGTAATTACAAAAACAAATCAGGAGATGCTGGAGACCAAATGACTCGAATAGCTCAATAGGTATGAGTCGCAAGCTGAGAGTCTAACCAAAGCGATAAGTTGTCCAAAACTGTACAAACTAGTTAAGGTAGAGAGTTCATAACAATTTATCAAGATAATAGTGTCAAAACAGGACAGTAAGGAAGATTTCACAGATATGGAACGGAGTGGTAGGGTCACATAGTGTGACATGAACCCAAGATCATGTTGATGGTGTCTTTAAGGGTGTGGAGATGGGCTATCGGTGGTTCTGCGTTGTTGTGTATCTCAAAGGCTGCCTTGGGGGAGTGCTTACCTGAGGATTGGAGGTTGAATGTCCTTGACTGCTCCAGTGTTCCCTGACTGGGAGGGTTGCGCAGTGTCCATTCATCTGTTGTCATACTGTCTGCATGGTCTTACCATATATCATGCCTCGTGGCATCCATGCCTACAGCATATGAGACAGACAACATTGGCCAAATCACATGAGCATCTGCCGTGTATAGGGTGGACAGTGTTCTCATGTGTGATGGTAGTATCCATGTCGTTGACAATAAATATCCAGCCTTCAGGATATCATCAACCACAACACCAACACAACCTTGCCATGGCAACCTCTGCAAGACATCTCAGGTCATCAATATGGATAGTACCATCACATGTGGGAACACCATCCACCATATACATGGCAGATACTCATAAAACAAACCTCTGATCCCAGGAATTGGCCAAGTAAACCATCTCTGAACTGCATCCGATCTATGTTTATCCCTGCTTAAGTAAGGACACTAAAACTACATGCGATGCTTTCAAATCTTCCCCTACAATTGGCCCATTCTGATGATTTAAAATTGTCCCTTTCTCACTGACTTACAATCAGAGCAAAACAGTCTGTGGTGATAATTTCAGTATCTCTAGTATCATTAGAAAATGGAAGTTTCTAGCTCATAACAGCAATGAGAATCACAGCGACAGCTATCCCAATTGTAAAATGGTGAATTCAGTGCCTGTATTAATCTTTTAAAGTTACAATGCCAATGCTGGCAGATCTGGGAGCATCCCTTCCTTCCCCTCAACCCTCAGCAGTATCACAACTGTTGTCTCCCTTTTCCTTGACCCTGTTCCTACCTATATCACTGTAAAGAATTAACCAAATGGTTCGGTTGTAGTTAGAATACTGTGCCCACTTTCAGACACCTTTTTTTGAATAGGATTAAAGATTATGCTAAGGGCATGAATACAAATATCCTTTATTGTCCCTTGTCCTTCAGTACAGAAGTACAGTGAATTTGCTTTTACAATGGCTGCCTTTTAATGGTGTCATCTTAGGTATAAGTACCTGGGTACAACTCTTGCAGAGTGAGAAAATAGTGTTGTTATATAAAAGAGGGTTAAAAGGAAAGCAGTAGCATTGCTTAGTGTGTGAGAATGTATTAGAAATGAGGTAGTTATAAAATTTTGAGAAGGATTTACATTACAGTCCAGCTCAGTACGTGGCACCCAGCCCAAGTCCAACAACTGTCCCGTATTGCCCTAGCCTCCAGTCAGCTCCTCACCGGGACACAGCAGTAACAAGATAACTTATGCTATACTTGAATTCACTTCACCTTGTACTGCACTGGGACTTGGCATGCCCCACATGCTGCTCCTGGACTCAGGATTCCCCTCCATTCCCGCACCCCCCACACCACCACCACCGGTGGCTCTGGGATTCAACTTGGCCCTTGCTCATTCAGCCTCTGTCACTGTGGGACTTGGTCTGTGACTCAGCCTGTTCTCGGTCTGCTGTCACTGAGGGACATGGCCCGCACGCTCAGCTCCTGCATCACAACCCATCACCCTTGACCCCTTTCTCCAGGTAGGGGTGGTTAAAATTTGGTGGGAGAGTGGGTGGGGGAGAAAAGAGGAGACAGGAAAGAAAGGAAAAAGAACTGGTGAACAGAGGAGCTCCAACTGGAGTGTCTGACTGTGCCGCCCTCAATACAGAACGGAATCAGTAAGATGATGTTATTTAAAGGTCATGATTTGGAGGTGCTGGTGTTGGACTGGGGAGTACAAAGTTAAAAATAACACAACACCAGATTATAGTCCAACAGGTTTAATTGGAAGCACTAGCTTTCGGAGCACTGCTCCTTCATCAGGTGGTTGTGGAGTACACGATTGTAAGGCACAAAATTTATATATAAATTCTGCATCCTAAAATCGTGTACTCCACAACCACCTGATAAAGGAGCAGCGCTCCGAAAGCTAGTGCTTCCAATTAAACCTTAATTAAAGGTGAGAGGCTTAGTTATTTGGGGTACAGCTCTGTTCATTCAAATCTGAACTGTACAAAATTAAGGTGTTTTGTTGAGGTTGATCGTTCAGAGTGCAGGACATCTCTCATTGTGTTGCTATTTTTGTAGCAGGAAAAGTTGAAGGATCTTGCAGATGTTTTTGGCAAATTCCAGATAGTCACCTGCCCTATCAGTGTAATTAACACAAGTGTAATGTTAGGAGCAGTTGGAGTGAATAGTTCAGTAATTTTCTGCCAAAGAATTTAGATGTGTAATTGGATAAGCAAAAAAACTTAATGAAAACAAATTGAAATTGGAGGAAAGATTGAAGAGTAAACAGGAACCTGGGAATAAAAGTAGAGTTGTCCTTTATCAATACTATGCTTTAAAAATAACAAATGGCCAGAAGAAGAGTGTAGAATGTTATTCCTCTACTGGGTAATACCTGCTGATAATCAAGTCTGATTAAAAGTAAAACTTCTAATTATCAAAAAATGGTCAATTTGATTCTCTCTTGTACTATTAGCTAGAATAAAACATCTGCCACGTCTTTAATTAACTCAAAAATAACTCAATTGTTAGAAGTTGATATTTTCTAATCAACCAGTTCCGAGATGTGAAAACATACCTCTAGAGCAGATGGCTTTGGAAGTCAAGCCTCTTGGTCCAGAGATAGGGACTATCACTGTGCCACAAGGGTCCTATTTATTAGAAGTAAACTTATTCTTCAAATAAGTGGCACAACCGGTGAGCAATTAAATTACTATACACAATTAGAGTCAAGCACACAGACAAGACGGGGCAGCACAGTGGCTCAGTGATTAGCACTGCTGCCTCACAGCACCATGGACCCAGGTTCAATTCCAGCCTCAGGTGACTGTCTGTGTGGAACTTGCACATTCTCCTCATGTCTGTATGGGTTGCCTCCAGGTACTCCAGTTTCCTCCTGCAGTCCAAAGATGTGCAGGTCAAGTGAATTGGCCATGCTAAATTACCCATAGTCTTAGGTGCATTAGTCAGAGGGGAAGTGGGTCTGTGTGGGTTACTCTTCGGAGGGTTGGTGTGGACCGATTGGGCTGAAGGGCCTGTTTCCACACTGTAGGGAATCTAATCTTTAAAAAAAAGACAATGAAATTTTATTGAGATTATTTTAGGCTTTTAAAAATGGTGAAAGGGAATTACCTCTGGACCAAGGGTCCAAACTCAAAGGATTTTGGTCCGGTGACCCTTCCTCAGAACTGATGGTAGCTAGGATAAAGGGGTAAGGAGTAAACAATAGTTGCCCAAAGAGAGAAAAGAACAGCTGGACAGAACAAGGAATCAATAATGTTTTGGCTGGGAGGGTCAAGTGTGTGTGTGTGTGTGTGTGTGTGTGTGTGTGTGTGTGTCAGGAGTGGGGGGCGGGGGGGGATGGGGGGCAGTGGGTAGGGAGCTAAGAAATGAGGGAATTCAGGCCCTAAAATTATTGAACTGAATATTGAGTCCAAAGGGCTGCAGGATCCCCAAGTGGAAAAAGAGATGTTGTTCTATACCAGCTTACTCTGAGCTTCACTGGAGCACTACCGCCAGCCTGAGACAGAGATATTGCAGGATGGGAGAGACGGGCTGAAGGCAGAAATGCCGGAGATGGGTCGGATTCAACTGGGGGCCCTGTTGATGATGTTGCTGGGGCATCCTCGGTTGAGGAAGAAGGTGGATTTTCTGGAGGCTCCCTTGTCGGAGTTGGCCTCATCAGAACATATGTGATGGAAATGGAGGAACTGGGAGAATAGAATGGAGTATTTACAGGAAACAGGATGCAAGGATGTATATTCCAGATCGCCGTGGGAGTCAGTGGGTTTATAGTGGATATTAGTGACCAGATGAAAGTGAGGGCAGAGTGAAAATTGAAAATGAAATCAATGAACACTTCCAATTCCAGATGAGAAAGGGAAGCAGTGCTGGTGATGTGGATATATCGGAGAAATAGTTGTGGTTAGGGGCCAGAATAGGACTGGAACAAGGAATGTTCCACGTACCCCATGAAGAGACAGTCATAACTGGGCTGATGGGAGTGCCCATGGTCACCCCTCTGACCTGGAGAAAATGAGAAGAGTTAAAAGAGAATTTGTTGAGGAGGTGAGGGTGAGCTTGGCCAAGCGGATGAGGATGGTAGTGGGTGGAAGCAGTTGAGGCCTTTGCTCCAGGAAGAAACAGAGAGTCCTGAAATCATCCTGATGGGGATGGACGTGTGGAGGAATTGCACGTCATTTGGATACAGAACTGGCTCAAAGGCAGAAGACCGAGGGTGATAGTGGAGGGTTGTTTTTCAGACTGGAGGCCTGTAACCAGTGGAGTGCCACAAGGATTGGTGCTGGACCCACTACTTTTCATTATTTATATAAATGATTTGGATGTGAGCATAAGAGGCATAGTTAGTAAGTTTGCTGATGACAGCAAAATTGGAGGTGTAGTGGACAGCGAAGAAGATTACCTCAGCTTACAACAGGATCTTGATCAGATGGGCCAGTGGGCTGATGGAGTTTAATTTTGATGAATGTGAGGTGCCACATTTTGGGAAAGCAAATCTTAGCAGGGCTTACACTTAATGATAAGGTCCCACGCAGTGTTGCTGAACAAAGAGACATTGGAGTGCAGGTTCATAGCTCCTTGAAAGTGGAGTCGCAGATAGATAGGATGGTAAAGAAGTCATTTGATATATTTTCCTTTATTTGTCAGAGTATTGAGTACAGGATTTGGGAGGTCATGTTGTGGCTATACTGGACTTTGGTTAGACCACTGTTAGAATATTGTATGCAATTCTGGTCTCCTTCCTATCGGAAAGATATTGAAAAGATTTACAAGGATGTTGTCAGGTTTGGAGGATTTGAGTTATAGGGAGAGGTTGAATAGTCTAGGGCTGTTTTCTCTGGTGCATCAGAGGTTGAGGGGTGACCTTATAGAGGTTTATAAAATCATGAGGGGCATGGATAGGATTGGGCGGCACGGTGGCACAGTGGTTAGCACTGCTGCCTCACAGCACCTGAGACCCGGGTTCAATTCCCGACTCAGGTGACTGACTGTGTGGAGTTTGCACGTTCTCCCCGTGTCTGCGTGGGTTTCCTCCGGGTGCTCCGGTTTCCTCCCACAGTCCAAAGATGTGCAGGTCAGGTGAATTGGCCATGCTAAATTGCCCGTAGTGTTAGGTAAGGGGTAAATGTAGGGGTATGGGTGGGTTTCGCTTTGGGCAGCACGGTGGCACAGTGGTTAGCACTGCTGCCTCACAGCGCCTGTAGACCCGGGTTCAATTCCCGACTCAGGCGACTGACTGTGTGGAGTTTGCACGTTCTCCCCGTGTCTGCGTGGGTTTCCTCCGGGTGCTCCGGTTTCCTCCCACAGTCCAAAGATGTGCGGGTCAGGTGAATTGGCCATGCTAAATTGCCCGTAGTGTTAGGTAAGGGGTATATGTAGGGGTATGGGTGGGTTGCGCTTCGGCGGGTCGGTGTGGACTTGTTGGGCTGAAGGGCCTGTTTCCACACTGTAAGTAATCTAATCTAATCTTTTCCCTGGCATGGGGGAGTCCAGAACTAGAGGGCATAGGTTTCGGGTGAGAGGGGAAAGATATAAAAGAGATCAAAGGGGCAACTTGTTCACTCAGAGGGTGGTACATGTATGGAATGAGCTGCCATAGGAAGTGGTGGAGGCTGGTACAATTGCAACATTTAAAAGGCATTTGGATGGGTATATGAATAGGAAGGGTTTGGAGGGATATGGGCCAGGTGCTGGTAGGTTTGACTAGATTGGGTTGGGATATCTGGTCAGCATGGACAGGTTGGACTGAAGGGTCTGTTTCCATGTTGTACATCGCTACGACTCTATCTCCTGCACGTCCGCCTTCAACCCCTCTCTTCTCTACCACAACAGTGATAGGGTTCCTCTTGTCCTTACTTACCATCCCATCAGCATCCACATACAGAAGGTCATCAGCCCCCATTTCTGGCATTTCCAGCGAGGTGTCACCACCAAACATATATTTCCCTACCCTCCCTTGTTTGCTTTCCACAGAGAGTGTTCTCTCCGGGACACCCCGGTCTACTCTTCCTTTACTCCCAATATCCCCATGGTACCTTCCCCTGCAACCATCAAACATGTATCACCTGCCCATTTATCTCCTCCCTCCTCAGTATCCAAGGGCCCAAAATATCTTCCAGGTGAAGCAGCACTTTATCTGCACTTCTCACAATTAGTCTCCCGCACTCACTGTTCACAGTGCAGCCTCCTTTACATTGGGACAACGAAGTGTAGACTGGGTGACCACTTCATAGAACATCTATGTTCTGCCCATAAAAAAGACCCCGAGCTCCCAGATGCCTGCCACTTTAACACACTACCCTGTTCACTGGCCAACATCTCTGTCTCAGATTTGCTGCACTACTCCAGCAAAACTCAGTGCAAGCTGGAAGAACAACACCTCACTTACCACTTGGAGATACTGCAGCCCTCTGGACTCAATATCAAGTTCAATAATTTTAGGGCCTGAACTCCCCCATATCTTTGCTGCCTACCACACACACCAGGCCTTATTAACACATAATCTGCCATTACACACAACTATTGTTAGCCACTAACAGACTCCATTAACAGCTATTCACCCTCCTAGCTACAGCATTATCGACTCCTTTGTCTGTTCAGCTGTTCTTCTCTCTCTTTGGGCTCTATTCCCACCATAACCCCTGCTCCAACCTTATCCTCTGCATATAAATTGACATTTTCCTGGCTACCATCAGTTCTAAGGGTCACCAGACTGGAAACGTTAACTTTGATTTCTCTTCACGGATATTGCCAGACTTCATGATCAGTGCTGCTTTATTATACCTAACGATCATATCTCCTTGGGCTTTAAAAGTTGTAAGTTTTGAGATTTTATTCATTCCTGTGAAATTCGCAAAATAAACAATTCCCTGAAGTGCATTTTACCATGAAATGTAAGTGAGAAATTCAAGGTACTTTCTCGAGATTGTTAAGGTGCAACCACCTAATATTCTACTACATTGTGAATGAACCCTGACAGCAAAGCTGTTTGTGCAACGAATAGCATTTTGCATTTCAGCAGGTTTTTAGTTGCACTGCCTTCTGTTTTAACAGCTAATTCCACTGGATCCAGGGATTTGTAAGATTTCCTTGTAGAGCATTTGAAAGTAAGTATTGCCTCGATTTACAAATGACTATTTTCTAGACATTAATGAGGCCAAATTCGTCTGGGAATTAATCTAAATAACCCATGAAATTTTTATAATTACCTTTATTTACTTACCCTGTTATTTTTGTATGTGGATCAATCACATACAATAAATGGAGCCATTTATCATTTTATTTTTACATAGAACCTAACAGCGCATCCCTTCGGCCCTCAATGTCGCGCCAACCTGTGAAACCCATCTGAAGCCCATCTAACCCACACTATTCCATTCTCATCCATATGCCTAACCAATGATCATTTAAATGCCCTTAGTGTTGGCGAGTCTACTACTGTTGCAGGCAGTACGTTCCACGCCACCAATTACTCTCTGAGTAAAGAAACTACCTCTGACATCTGTCCTATAACTATCATCCTGCAACTTAAAGCTATGTCCCCTCATGTAAGCCATTGCCATCTGAGGAAAAAGGCTCTCACTGTCCAAAATATCTAACCCTCTGATTAGCTTATACGTCTCAAATAAGTCACCTCTCAACCTTCTTCTCTCGAATGAAAACAGCCTCTAGTCCCTCAGCCTTTCCTCATAAGACCTTCCCTCCATACTAGGCAACATCATTATAAATGTCCTCTGAACCCTTTCCAAAGCTTCCACATTCTTCCTATAATGTGGTGACCAGAACTGTATGCAACACACCCAAGTGTGGCACCAGAGTTTTACACAGCTGCAGCATGACCTCATGGTTCCAAAACTCAATCCCTCCACCAATAAAAGCTAATACACCACATGCCTCTTAACCCTAAAGTTTGATAAAATAATTTCTGTAAAAGAAAAGTTGGTTAATTTGTGTGTGCCGGATATTTTATTGAAGCATGAAAAATGACACTAGGATTTTTGTTGATGTGTAGAATACAAGGCCATATACTACCATTCTGTCCTTATCTTGTTGACTGCATGCTCCTTTCCTTTCAAAGCAAGACTAACTGCAATAATGTAAAATGAAAAAGGAAGTTGCCAGGACATATAGACCTACTGAACATCCTGTATACTGCGGTATAGTTTGGTCTGTGGGATTTTCTGCACACGTGCATGCAGTCTTTTATTTATTCCATTATGCTTCATTGCAGTGATGTTGTAAGTGCAGATCTATTCTCCAGTGAACCCAGGCTGTACATAATTTTCATGAAGTTTGAAGCTGATCCAAATATTAGTAGATTGCCTTTTTTTTTGCCAACCAAATTGTTTGTGACAACCGTTGGTGAAAACAGACTGCATTTACTCATCTGTTGCAAATCGGTGACTGAGAACAGACTGTTGCTACATATCTCCCTGTTCTACATCCTAACCTTTGATGTAGCTGCCTGCACACCAGATGTGGTTTAACGTCTGACAAGATTTGCACTCAGTCTTCAGATGCCAAAAATTTCTGCTTTACTAAATTTACCTACTTCCTGTCCTCTGAATTCAGTTTGCAAACTAGGTTTTTAGGAAGTCCAAAAAATTAGAGATAATTAGAGTCAGACAAGAAACATTTAACAGCTCATGAGTAAGGTGTGACATGCTCAAGGCCCTGGTATGAGATTTTAAAGTGGAAACTTCTGATTCTGTGCTGAGTACCATCTGTGAAAACCTTTGTGGTTCCCTTCTGTTTGTGTAGCTTGGTGCTAGTTTTGTTGGGCAAATTACGCAGAACCTCATTTACTGTGTTTTCTTTATTCTTATATGGAATGTGGATGTGTCTGGCATTTGTTGTCCATTTCTAACTGCCCTTAAACAGAATGAATTGCTTAGCTATCTGAGGGGCAAGTAAGAGTTGACTGTGGGTCTGGAGTTACGTGGAGGCATGAAACCATGCAAGGATGGTAGATTTCCCTCCTCAAGAGGCATTAATAAACCAGATTGTTTTTACAACAATTATTAAGTTGTCACAGTCACCATTACTGAGATCAGTTTTTCATTCCAGATGTACTAATTAAATCTAAATCCCACGAGCTGCCATGATGCGATTTGAACCCATGCCCCAGAGTTAGCCTGGTTATCAGGATTACTAGTCTTTAGCAGCGACTATCATAATGCCATGGTCTCTCCAATCATCTGGTGCAGTTTCTCCCTAATTCTTTTGATAAAAAGATGAGCAGACCATGTGCACCAACCTCAGCCTGCTGGCAGAGTTGGGGTAGAGCAAAGGAGTTTGTTAAAACTTTCATCACAACTGCATTGATTCTACAGCCCATGAGACTGACTGACTTTATTTAAAGGCAGCCCTGAATATTAGTAAGCATAAACTCAAGTTATTTATGACTGAATAATGCAATTGATTAAGAATTCTTGCAAAATAAATGCCAAACTCAAAACATTTTAATTGGTATTGTGTACGGAAGCAGATCATTGTATTTTAATTGAACACAGCCATTCAACGTCATTGTAAACCAAAAATCAAATATTAGCAAAAATGTAAATCAGACCAACATCACTGTCTATCATTGACTTTAGTTGTCTGTGCATCCTTCACATGATGCAAAGTAATGTAATTTGTAAGGATGGACAGTAGACTATTAATTAGTGAGAATTGTGTGTGGACTTACACTCCTTGTTATGCAGCTGTTAGATTAAAGCAGAGAGGTAAACAAAATATTTGAGATTGGGAGCAGGAATACTTGAATTGCAACAGTAAAGTACTGGATATAGTTTAGGTATTTAAGGAGATAAACTAAGACTATTCAATATGTAAGCCATGTGCGAACTGGGGAATCCAAATATAACTAATTGGACTTCTGATTAATTATGGATTTCTGAATAATTAAACAGAATCATAGAAACCATCATTCGTGCCATGTGTTATATGCCATACAATTATCAAAATCAATGTGACTTTTGACCTTTCTGTATATTTACTGAATGATGAGGAATGCCTTCAAATGTCAACATGTGAATGATATGTACCTGGATTGGACATTGTAATATGTACATTTTTCATTAAAATTAGAGCATTCATCTCAAATGATATCTCTTCTCCCCTTGCCAGCTCCCAACAGCTGCCCCAGCTGGTTCTTAATTTTGATCAAAAACATCGAGAAAATTTGCAGGAGAGTGACTGCCACAATGATCAGTAAGTTATGAAGATACACTCTTGGCAAAGTTTAGTTTCATTGGATGAGAAATCTGAAGGTTAACCTAATGGAAATCTCACTATTGTGTTGGGCTATAATCAACTTGCCCTGAAAATAAAAGACTGTTGGATTTCATTTGTTGCTTCATTTTCACTCAATTCTGGTTGCTTTCATCTGCAAAAGAATTGAACAGATTCAATTCAGATATTGAATATACTATTTAAATTGATATATGAAATACTGAAACTCAGACTTTAGTATTTTCCTATTAGATACAATCTCCCCAATCAGGTTTACTTGTGGGACCGTCCTTTTTTTTGCTCCATCAACTCCACTCTAATTTCTAGGTTCCCCCACAAAGGATAATGCTGTCCACATCTAGCATCAAGCCACCCCCCCTCAGAATTTGAGATTTGGAACAGTAAAGTACTGATATAGTTTTGGGTACTTAAGGAGATAAATTAAGGCCATTCAACATATAAGCCATGTGAGAACTGGGGAATTTAAATATAACCGATTGGATTTCTGAGTAATTAAACAGAATCATAGACATCATCATTCATGCCATGTGTTATATGCCATTGAATTATTCTTCTTTCAGCCCAACCTGAAACATTCCTTATAAGACAACCCTTCCATCCTCCAAGAATCAGGGGAGTAAATCGTCCATGAACTGCCTCTCAATAACAATCCAACTCCTCAAGATCATAATCTTTTAGGTGACAATCGATGATGCACCAGGGAGTATAGGGGAACTGGAAACGATCACTGTGATTAAGAGGGATAACAGGGCAGACAGGATTCTCTGGTTCAGCTGAAGTTGGGATGAATTAAGGTTTAAAACATTTAACTTGGATGTTGGGTGGTTAAAATAGTCAGTGATGAAGTGCTGAGTCTTAACAGTCTATTTTCTTTGTTCAATTGCAACTCGTGTAATGGAGGACATTTACCATGTTTCATGCTTTAAGCTGGTCAGTTTTGCACTGGTGGGAGGCTATGGTCTGGTTTATGACCAGCAACTGTATCGGCTTGTTTCTTCTCTTGTGTCTCAGGCATGCCAGACGCCTGAATCTTCCTCATGTTGCCAGCTGCGAGTAAACAGTAAAGCAGTGTGAAAATTCAAAGTCGTGAGCTGGACCAGCAACCTTTACTGACCCTCTCTACAGCCCCGCTGAAGTCACTTTATGTCAATGCATCTCTGCCAGAGCAACTCTGTGTGAGAAACTATTCAGGGGATGAATTAACAACTGGGAGGTGCCCATACAGAGTGGATTAATATTGTGTGAAACTTATTCATTTATGTCCCTTGCAAAACATACTAAAATGAACTCCCTTTTCAAATGCCCCTCCTCCCACCACACCCTCCAGCACTGATGCCATTGACAAGACGCACTGCAGCAACTTACCAATCGTCCTTTGCAAGCAGCTCCCAAGGTTGTCTCTCTACGTGTTAGAGGTCACAAGGTTAACCATGGCATTGAAACACTGCCACTTCTAAGCCACACACCCAGCTCAGTTGAAACTTCCTTCGTTGTTGTGACATCAAAGTTATGTAACTCCTTACCTAATACCACTGTCGGTGACCCTACACTAGACCTACATTGGTTCAAGAAGGCAGCTCACCACTACCACCTTGAGAGCAATTAGGGATGAACAATAAATGCAGTGAAGCCCATATCCTGTGGTGAATGAATGAATGTAAGTAGATCATTGCTCTGCCCTAAAATATATCATGTGAACGACAAAAGTCTGCTGTTGATTAACAAAATATGAAGGAATGAAAAAGTATTTCAGTGACAGCTAATTCCTATGCCCACCTGTTAATTTCCAGGTTATGCCAGCAATGAGGAGGATGAGCACAAGGCCTCCCACAATGGAGCCACAAATGATGCCCTGTGAATTACTGAGAGCCAAGGATGGGCTGGGGCCTGAGGGTTTCCCAGGGGTGTCATTTATTTGTTTCACAGAGAAGGTGCCAGAATAAGTTTTAATCGACCTCAGTTCGAACACGAGTTTGTAGCTGGTACCTGTGACATAATAATAAAAAAAAACAGACCAACTGTTTCGGAGCTATATTATCATTTACATAAAATTTGCACAGCACAGAAACAAACCATTTTCTTGTCTATGGCATAATGCTCCTGATAAATTCTCTATCCATTTGAAAAAGTAAGTGTTGTATTAAACAATTCAAATCTTGATTCAATGCACTGAATGAATGTCTGAAAACCTGGGTCCAACGAGGAGACTAGTCCAACTTTTAATCAGTGACCCCCCCTCCCCCATTGCCTGTTCTCCCTTTTGACTGGGATCCCTGCTGTTCATTCCAATAGGGCCCTCACCATTCTTTGCTCAAACATGGATATGACCCTTTTTACTCATCCTTCACCATGACCACCCCACCCACCTTTCCCTGGAATCAATAGAGGTGGAATGGGAAAGTCGAGTAGTTAAAATAAGTTTCATAATGTGAAAATCCTGCACAACTCCTGACACCTGACACCTCACCCCTCCCCCCGTCCCTGCCCCACTTCAGCCTACAGTCAGTAATGTTGTGGCAGGGTGTTGTTGCCTGTCTCAATCTGACATAATTTCAGTGTCCACGCCACAAATCTTACAAATGCAGAGAAACAATATGAATGGTCACAGAGTCAGTATGAAACATATCACGTCTAAAAGTTAGAGTTTTACTTTAATTTGGAAACTCTGTACACAATGATGATGTGAGGACCAAGCTGCAGGTTCCACTTACCATTTGTGTTGATGGAGAGGTCAGTGTAGTTTGCCCAACAACCTTTGAATAAGATACTCGTTGTCCCATTAAGTCCAGTAACAGTCACATTCTGAGAATTCAGGAGAACAGCAACCAACTCCCATGAGGTAACACCCACTGACACACAGTTACCCTGGAACACGGAACAGGACCATCACATACTGCACTGCGACACTGTACTACAACACTGTGTAGCAGAATGCAACACACAATGGTTCGAACAATGGAGCTATTATTTGTGTGGCTCACCCACTTTCAAGAACAATTCTTTAAAAAAAATGGCTAATCAACAATGCAAATTAAGCTTCTCAAATGAAACCAAACTTACAGCATCATCCACTGCCTTCACGCTGGGCTGTTGATTCAACAGTTGCCCGGTTTGTCCAGCAACTGGCTGTCTGACCACAACGAGACCGGTCACAGTAGCCATGTGGTTGGTTCTTGCTGTTCTGCTCAGCACTGGTTTTGAAGTCGTCTACAGCAACAGAAGCAATAACAACATTTATACTGAGTCTCTGACAGTAAAGCCTCCCAAGGCATTTCACAGGAATGTTAAATAGAGTTGGATACCAAGTTAACATAATCAGATATTAGAACATGTCACCAAAAGCTTTGTCGAGTAAGTCAGTTTTAAGGGACACCTTAAAGGAAGCAGAGTTTTAAAAAGGGAATTCCAGACCTTGTGGTCTGCATGTTGAAGGCAGACATCAGCTGTGGCTTAATTAAAACCAGGAATGCTAAACAGGACAAGATCACAAAATGCATTGATCTCAAAACCATGAGACTGGAGGACATTACAGAGACAAGGAGTGATGAGGATTTGAAAACAGGTTTGAGAATTTTAAAATTGAAATGTTGCTGAACAAATGGAGTTCAGTAAGTGGAGTGGGGGGGGGTGGTGGTGTAGGAAGATAGGTGAATGGAACTTAATGTGCTTTAGGATTAGAGTTTTGTCTAATTTCAGGTTTACATATGGTATGATGTGGGAGACAAGCCAGGGGGTGTGTTAGACTAGTCAAGTCTAGAGGTAACAAGGACAAGAATGAGGTTTACACATGATGAGATAAGACTACTTAGATTACTTACAGTGTGGAAACAGGCCCTTCGGCCCAACAAGTCCACACCGACCCGCCGAAGCGCAACCCACCCATACCCCTACATATACCCCTTACCTAACACTTCGGGCAATTTAGCATGGCCAATTCACCTGACCCACACATCTTTGGACTGTGGGAGGAAACCGGAGCACCCGGAGGAAACCCACGCAGACACGGGGAGAATGTGCAAACTCCACACAGTCAGTCGCCTGAGGCGGGAATTGAACCCAGGTCCCTGGCGCTGTGAGGCAGCAGTGCTAACCACTGTGCCACCGTGCTGCCCTGAAGATAAGATAGGGACTTATTCAGAATTTTGCCAAGAAAATTAATTGGTTAATCACAATTGGATTTATTGCAAAAAAGACAGTGTTGGAATATACCCATCACTGCTGATGGCCGTGAATCAATGCTATTATTAAATATGTCTTCCTCTATCAGAATTCACAGCCAGTGATCTTTAAGTGGCGATTGCTTTTGATACAAGACAGAAGGTTATCTCCTGTTCAAGTACACTGATTGTGGAAAGGCATCAAGTATATCCATTCATTGTTCAAATAATACATCATTTTGCAACCTCCATTATGGACGCTGGGGCTAGCACTCACAAAGGCCGTGACTTGCCATGATGATTCCAACCAGAATTTGATTGTCGTTTATATGAAAGATAGCTACACCATTTAATGTTTGTTACATGTCAGGAAAGAATGTCAGCCCTTTTCAATATCAGTGAACATGGAGATAAGATGGGGTCAGGTGGAAATGGGCAGCTTCTGACAATTATTATTGTAAACTGAGACAGACTTCCAGGGGTGCTGAGTCACTGTACTAATGGTGATGCTTTCGATAAGTCCTAAAATTTGTGGAAATCAGAGCAATTAGGAAGAAGTTAAAAGAGAATACTCATCAGATAAAACATGAAACTAACAACATTAGAACAAATGTCTGCCTTTCCTTTCTTATTAGAGACAAAAGAACTGCAAATGCTGGAATTCAAGGTAGATAGGCAGGAGGCTGGAAGAACACAGCAAGCCAGGCAGCATCAGGAGGTGGAGAAGTCGATGTTTGGTTGTAACCCTTCTTGAGAACTGGGGGTGGGTATACAAGGAGCTTCAGATAAAGGCAGGGTGGGGGGAGAGGTGAGATAGGGATGGGTGAATACAGGTAGAGGGTACGACCTGGTTGGTCGATGGGAGGGTCTCGGAAGGTAGGTTATTGGAAATTGGAGAACACAATGTTGAGTCCTCTGGGCTGTAGGCTGCCCAGGCGGAGGATGGGGTGTTATTCCTTCAATTTGCGGTCTGACTCGCTGTGGCAATAGAGGAGTCCAAGGATGGTCATATCAGAAAGGGAATGGGAAGGGGAATTAAAATGGGTGGTGACTGGAAGGTCAGGTCAGTCCCTGCAGGCCCAGTTGAGATGCTTGGCAAAATGTGCCCTGAGTTTACGTTTGGTCTCTCCGATGTAGAGAAGGCTGCATTGGGAGCACTGGATACAGTAAACTGAGACAGAACGGAGAAAAGCACACTGTTCAAAATAGGTGGACATCTGGGATGCTTGGGAGTGGAATGTCTCCTCATCCGAGCAGATGCATGGAGGCATTGGGAGAACGGGATGGAGTTCTTGCAGAAGGTTTAGTCCAGAAAGTTATGGGATTTTGTGGTTTTACAGTAAATGTCTGCCTGGAGACTGTCACCAGAGATAGAAATGGACAGGTCAAGATTTGGGAGGGAGGTGTCTGAAATGGACCAAGTGAATTTGAGAGCTGAAAATGTGCTGCTGAAAAAGCGCAGCAGGTCAGGCAGCATCCAAAGAGCAGGAGAATCAACATTTCGGGCATGAAGGGCTCATGCCTGAAACGTCGATTCTCTTGCTCCTTCGATGCTGCCTGACCTGCTGCGCTTTTCCAGCAACACATTTTCAGCTCTGATCTCCAGCATCCGCAGTCCTCACTTTCTCCTCCAAGTGATTTTGAGAGCAGGGTGAAAGTTGTGAGTGAAGCCAATGACCTGCTCCCATTCAGCCTGGGTGCAGGATGCTGCACTGATATAGTCATCAATGTAATGGCGGAAGAGTTGGTCACAGTGCCTGTGTATGTACTGAAGAGGGACTGTTCGACGTGGCCGACAAAGAGGCAGGCGTAGACAGATTTGAGACTTCTCTTTGTGAATAATCTTTTCACATGTGTCTTCCATTATGCAAATTTTCTGAAATCTTTGAACTCCGCATTTGTGCCATAAAGTCTTATTGCTTTACCTGTCACTCCCAAATATCATAAGGAGTTTAGCAAGTATGTAATTCATTACAAGCATAGTATACTCATTCTAGACTATGTAGTCTTAATTATAATATTTCACAGCCTACGTGCCTTTCCACAACACGTATTGTTGAGTAAAGCAATTACATGGAAACGAGGCATTTGGCCTAACCAATTTGTGCTCTTCACATGAGCTCTATCGAACTTCCTTATACCTTAATAGTTCCATCTGCTGTTAAATCCCATTTTTTGTGCCCTTCAAGCATCCAATGATATAAAGTTACACCTCACACTTCTTCACTGAAATCATCTCCAGGAAGAGATAACAAATACCTGAGGGTACTCCTGTGCAGTTGCTAAATAGACAGCCAAACTTGGATTCTTACAAAGATGCAGATTTTTTATTTTACATTTTTCACATGGAATGAATTCCTGGGCATGGTTCCGCCTATTAAAAAGGCTCATTTCATCAGTGATATTTGGAGAAGTCTTTTTCTCCACTGTGAGAAATTCAGGTAGAAGTTTGAAAAGCAGCCACAACTTATGAAAAGGGTAGATACCAAGATTTACATCCACGTAAACGTCTCCAAAACCAGTTTCAGTTCTCAGTTTTCTAACCAGGCGCAGAGTGTTTCTGATATGAAAGAAACAGGGACGGGGAGCGGGTGCGTGGTGGGTAACATTTTTACTGAGACAGTTGCGATCAAGCCAACCATGTACATTAGCCACTTCAATCCAGATGAACTAGAGTTCAATTTCTAAAATGGATTCCAACCTCAAAATTTCATTCCTATCCAACTGGTCCGAGGTCTGGGGCATCTGAACCTACATGCTCACTCAGAATTAAAGGGTGGATTTCTTCCATGTTGCTCATTTTGGTGAGGGGTCAGAGCCATGGATTTAGCGTTGGGGCAACGTGAATTTGTGAAAGCACATTTATAAACTCATTGACAAACCTTAGTGCAAATGTAAGTAAAAATATTCATTATCACACTTTCAGGAAGTAAGTAAGGTGGTCATATTTGAAATATAACCTTATAAGCTGGGTCATAGACATGTTATTCCCAGTTACTGCTAAATATGGGGTGGAGGGGAGAATATGTTAATTTTATCCTGCCCATTTATGTAGTTAATTGCATTTTTTGCTGTGATTTTATTTCCACCAGAGGAGTGTATATTTGTTGACAGAAATGAAGTGCAGACATAAAGTGTTACCTGAGCCCACTCTGCATCACCTGGAGGTGGCACTGGACTGGAAAGATCCATTGTAGAGATTTTAATGTCCAGGGAAGCACTCAGGTTTCCAGTGAGCATGGCCTCACCAAGATTGCTGGCTATTTCCTTCAGATCATTGAACTTCAGTTTGCCTGAATAATGTGAAATTAACACACATCAGGTCAGTGGACCAAGCTTTCCACAAATCTCTGAACATTTTCACAAGATTAATTCAGCATTTCACGTGAAGAGTGACTGGTAGACAAACTGGGACCCAGGGAAATTGCACTTGCACGCAGTCATCATCTCATTTATTGAGTGGGGTGGCGAGAGGGGAGGGAAATTTCTGCAGACTCCTGACTTCAATGGGAGAACAGTTTAACCTGTGTCAAAATGGCTGACATGAATTCTTCTTTCAAAGAATACTGAACTTGTAATGAAAGTCTTGAGCTAACTCCTTCAAAAGAGAGTGGATGCAAATTAAAGGATTGAGACTTCTTTCTTTCTACAGATGCTGCCAGACCTCCCGAGTTTCTCCAGCAATTTCTGTCTTTGTTTTGATCAAGAGATTTTTGTTGGACAATACAATTTGGATGCAAGGTGGAAAAGTGGAACTGTGGTACAAATCCAATTAAATGGTGAATAATGTCTGAAAGGCTGAATGGTTTCCTCTTCATATTTTCCACCTTTTTCCATATCACAATTAAGGGTGTGTGCTGCAGGAAACTGTCAAAAGCGTTAAATGTACACAGAGTGCTAGAGAATTTCTACACCAGTGATAGTTATACCCTCAGAAATAAAAAAGGAGGAAGGTTTCTACACAAGACAGATGCGTCAACACAATAAGCATGACAAAGGATGTGACAGTGTAACGGGGATGTCACTGGACTAATAATCCAGAACTCCAAACTAGTGTTCCGGGCATTTGGCTTCAAATCCAAATGCACATGTTGAAAATTCAATTAAATAAATTTTGGAATTTATAAATGCAAGTCCAATTAAAAACCATGTAACCATTGTTGATTCTCATAATTCACTGGTTCACTTCAGGGAAGACCATCTGCTATGTTTATGTGGTTTGACTTACATGTGACTCCTGAACCACAGTAATGTGGTTAATTATGTCCAATGAAATGGTCAAGCTTGACACTCAGTCACATAAAACTGTTCTGAGTAATGAAATAAAATTGACCACTGACACTGCCATTGTCAATGACAAACACAACCCTGTTGACACTGTGAAGACCACATTCCCAACATCTGTGGCATTAAGCAATTCTACATCCAATGCATCGGATCTAATCTCTTTGGTCCTGCCATATTTAGTCATAAATGGTGGTGCCAAAATTGGGACAGCTGTCCTATAGACAAGCAGAAGCTTGACATAGTTATACTTATACCTTCCAAATAATGCCTCAGACACCTCCATCACGATTCCACATTACTTTCTTTCCTACTAGCAGGACACAGCAGATGTGACAGTGGAATTGGAAGCCCTCAACATAAGGTCCAGACCACATGAAATATCATGGCATCAGGTCAAACATGAGGAAGGAAACAAGCACCATTCTAATCTAGACTCTGGTTTCCAGCATCTGCAGTCCTTGTTTTTACCTCATTATCACCAACTGCTCACCCACCATGCCCCAGTTCATTCAAGGTGATATCTAGAAGCAATTCTTCACTAAAAGGGAACTGAAGATCTGGAATTCTAGAACATGCGAGGACAGAAATGATTTTGGGATTTCAGGACTAGGATTGATATTTTTTAATTAATTCAGAATATCTGGGGATACAACGTTACGACTGGGTAAATCAACGAGTCTACACACCAACATATATTTTAATATCTTTACCACTTGTCTGACTGTTTAAGAAAATCAGATCAGTTTCATTAGAATAGAGGAGATTCAATGATAGTTTGATGGAGTTTTGAGAAGATTTGTAGCTCACATTGAGGTTCTGGATGTAGGTTTGCTCTCTGAGCTGAAAGGTTCACAGAGAGCCACAAAACGACATGATCCTCTCTCACTAGTATCCTTACATACAGATGAGGAAGGACACTACTTCGATTGGGACAATACATCTTAGGACAAGCCAAATAGAGACACACACAAGAATTCCTAGAAGTATGGCATTCTAGCCAGACCTCTATCAACAAACACATTGACTTGGATCCCATTTAGCACCCCCTAAGAAAAAGAACTGGAAGTGACATCAGCACAAGAAATGATGTCACCAACCCAAAGAAACCCAAACATATAAATAGAAAGCAGGAATTATCAACAGTACTTCACCCAGAGGCCCACTGAAGATGTTACCTTGAAGCATGACGAAACATCTGGAAATGAACGTTCCAGCCATGAAGAATTGGCAGAGGATAAAAATAAACAAACTGTTTCCAGTGATTATAAGTACAGACTTGGGGAGAAATAAATAATAAAACTGAATGCAAGATATATAGGGTCTGGAAGAGGGATTTATTTATTCAGAGAGGGTTAGGTTCTGTGAAATCACCATTGGTGTAAGTTGTTAAATGAGACACTATTTAAGAATAGATCTGATTGGTGGCCAAAGGAAATTGGATAGAAGAATAAAGAAGCACAATGGGAAATTACAATTATGATCTTGTGTTGAGGATGATAAACACTAACTGTGACTAGTTGGACTGAATGGTCTGCTTCACTGTTGTAAGAATGTGCTGCTGGAGGAAGTTGTAATTAACATCTAAAAACAAGAGCCAATTTTTTTTTATATGTTAAGAAAATCTTGATCTCAGGGTGCCCAGCAATGGATGAGAAGGTGGTGATAAACTGCCTTCTTGAACTGATACAGCTGATGTGGTGATGGGGTGAGGAAGGGGAATCCCAGTGATTCAATGGCTATTGGGGCGTTATGTCACTTCAGATGGCAATAAGGATTTATCCTCATAGTGTGGGACTGAATCCATGACCTGTAGACAACAAATTCACTCCCCAAAGGAGATTAATGACCCAGTCAGTTTTTGTTTTTAAGACAATCTCACAGTTTGTCCTGATCACTTCCCTGACATTGGCCTGGACGTTGCTGCATTTATTGAATTCACTCTCATAACATGCTTTACTGGGATTTGAATTCTCAATACAGAGGAACCTCGATTATCCAAATATCAATTATCCAAATTTCAAATTATCCAAAGGAGATCTAAAGGTCCTGATAGAAACATTACCTCAAAGAAGTATTTCAACGCTCATCCTGTCTTTTGTTTACAATGATTAAAAATGAACCCAGCTTACTGAAGTGCTGCCGAGAACAGTCCTGGGCATCGATGGGAGCCCAGGCACCGTCTCCAAATGACTGACTGCCCGCCTTCTCTCTCTCCACACTTTCCCTGGAGTTCTACGCAGGGGTGTATCCTGAACGTCCTTCCCCAAATAATTTCTCCAACATTGTCCTATACAGGGCAAAGGTGGAACTTGTCAAAAAGTTATAGTAAACGCATGTGTGTGTGTGTGTGTGTGTGTGTGTGTGTGCGCGTTTGTGTGTGTATGTGCATGTGTGTGAGAGAGTGTGTGTGTGTATGTGTGGGGGGCTGTGTGTAAGTGTCTGTGTGGCTGTGTGTGTGTGTGTGTGTGTCTGTGTTTGTGTGTGTGTCTGTGTGTGTGTCTGTGAGTGTGTGGGCTCTGTCAATGTGTGTGTGTATGGCTGAGTCATTGTGTGTGTGCATGTGTGTGTGTGGGTGGCTGGATGTGTGTTTGTGGCTGTGTCTGTGTGTGTGTGTGTCTGTGTCTGTGTGGGCTGTGTCATCGTGTGTGTGTTGGGGGGCAGTGTGCGTGTGGCTGTGTGTGTGTGTGTGTGTGTGTGTGTGTGTGTGTCTGTGTGTGTGTGTCTGTGTGGGGCTGTGTGTGGGGGGCTGTGTGTGTGTCATTGTGTGTGTATGGCTGTGTGTGTGTCTGTGTCTGTTTGGGCTGTGTCATTGTGTGTGTGTGTGTGTGTGCGTGTGTGTGGGGGGGGCTGTGTGTGTGTGGGGTGTGTGTGTGTGTCCTTGTGTGTGTGGGTGTGTGCGTGTGTGGGGCTGTGCATGTGGTGTGTGTGTGTATGGGGCTGTGTCTATGGGGTGTGTGTGTATGTGTGTGGGTGTGGCTGTGTGTGGGGCAGTGTGTGTGGGGTTTGTGTGTGGGGGGGTGGGGGTGTGTGGGTGGGTGTGCATGTGTGTGTGGGGTGTGTGTGTGTTTGTGTGTAGGTGTGTGTGGGGCTGAGTATGTGGGGTGTGTGTTTGTGTGTAGGTGTGTGGGGTTGTGTGTGTGTGTGGGTGTGTGTGTGTGTGTAGGTGTGTGTAGGTGTGTGTGGGGCTGTGTGTGTGGGGTGTGTGGGGCTGTGTGTGTGGGGTGTGTGGGTGTGTATGGTTGTGTATGGTTGTGTGTGGGTGTGTGTGTGTGTGTGTGTGTGCGCGTGCGTGTATGTGTGGGGTGTGTGTGTGGGGGGGGGTGTGTGGGTGTGTGGGGGTGTGTGTGTGTGCATAAGTGTGTGTGGGGCTCTGTGTGTGGGGTGTGTGGGGGTGTGTGTGTGTGGGTGTGTGTGTGTGAGTGTGTAGGTGTGTGTGCGGCTGTGTGTGTGGGGTGTGTGTGTGTGGGTGTGTGTGTGTGGGTGTGTGTGTGTGTGCATGCGCACACTATTTTGAGACTCACCTCCCAAAGGCAGCAGCAACTTACTGTTGGTGTCCAGTCCGGCTGCCCTGAGGAGAGGGCGGAACAGGGCCTCATGGGGGAGGAGCTATTGGGGCGGAGAGGAGGACGGGGCAGCTGGGTCAGATGAGGACAGTGGTGGAGGAGGGAGGGGCGGGGTTTTAGTGCAGACGGTGGGGCCATAGAAGGTAGAGTTGGGGGGTTGGACTGGGGCAGCTAGATGGGGGTTGGTGTTGGACGGGGTTGGGGGGGAGTGGTCAGTGGGAGGGGCAGAAGGGGGTCGGTGTTGGATGGAGTTGGGGGGTGTGGATGGTAGGAGGGGTGGACGGGGGTCGGTGTTGGATGGGGTTGGGGGTGAGAACGGTGGAAGGGGTGGATGGGGTGTCAGTGTTGAATGGGGTTGAGGGATGTGGTCGGTGGCAGGGGTGGATGGGTGTCGGTGTTGGATGGAGTTCGGGATGCGGATGGGGAGGGGTGAAGGGGTCCGGTGTTGGATGGGGTTGGGGGTGCAGACAGGGAGGGGTTGACGGGGTTTGTTATTGGATGGTGTTGGGGGTGTGGATGGTGGGAGGGGTGGATGGGTGTCAGTGTTGGATGGAGTTGGGGATGCAGATGGGGAGGGGTGAAGGGGTTCGGTGTTGGATGGGGTTGGGGGTGCAGACAGGGAGGGGTTGACGGGGGTCGGTATTGGATGGTGTTGGAGGTGTGGATGGTGGGAGGGGTGGATGGGTGTCGGTGTTGGATGGAGTTGGGGGGTGTGGACAGGGAGGAGTGGATGGGAGTCAGTGTTGGACAGGGTTGGGGGGGTGTGGACGGTGGGAGGGGTGGATGGGTGTCGGTGTTGGATGGGGTTGGGGGGTGTGGATGGGGAGTGGTGGACGGGGGTCAGTGTTGGACGGGGTTGGGGGCGTGTGGACAGTAGGAGGGGTGGGCGGGGGTCGGTGTTCGACGGGGTTGGGGGGTGTGGACGGTCGGAGGGGTGGGCGGTGGTCGGTGTTGGATGGGTTGGGGGGGTGTGGACGGTGGGAGGGGTGGGCGGGGGTCGGTGTTGGACGGGGTTGGGGGGTGCAGATGGGGAGGGGTCGGAGGCACAGACAGGGTGGGAGGGTCTTGCGCGTGGTGTGTTGCTGCCTAATCTTCTGAACAGGGAGCAGACTTAGTGAGTGCTTGCTGTGTCAATCCCACTGAAACTAATTCGGGGGGAGGCTGGGGCTTCAACAATGCTGCAGGTCCCTTACACACAAGTGTGTCTCTGCTCAGAAACAAACCCTGAGACAGAGAGAGGGAGCAAGGCTGGCAGAGTGAGGAAAAAGAAAACTTCAGAAAACTCCGAGCCCCGGGGAGAGGCATTGAATCAATTTATCAAATAATCAATTACCCGAACGAAATATTGGCTGCCCATGTAGTTCAGATAATCAAGGTTCCTCTGTATTTGGATTACTCATCCTGGAACTCATCGTCAATTACACTGGATATCATTCTTTAGGTACACATAAAGTGATGAGCAGCAGATGTACAAAGTCTCTGATTACCTTCAGTAGAGGTGGTGTTGGTAGAGTTACTATTGTCCACAGAAAAATGCTCTGACGGCGGGTCTCCGATTTCCAGTTCAACTGTGATCCCTGTAGCACGCTTCCTGCGAAGCCCTGTCTCACGCACAATGTTAGTAATGCGGATCTTACTTTGAGGTACGTTTAGGAACAGGGCGAGATTTTCTACTAGATTGGGGCCGTAAAATTCATCCACTGTCATTGCAGGTAGATTAAAGGAGATGTGAAGGACAGGAGCTGTATGGATCTCAATTGGAGTTGATCCTTTCACCAGAACATTAAGCATCTGATAGGTTCTGTCAAAGTAATTTTCTCCAATGACAGAGGAGTCCAACTTGGGAGTGAATTCTCCTGTGAAGACATAATGAGATGTGTCAAGAGAACAATTATTATATTAATATAGAACCGTGGGATTGCACCACACTGAAACAATTCTGGTCACTATGTTCTAAAAAGGATCAAGAAACATTGGACAAAGCGCAGAAAGGATCTGCAAGAATGACATCAGAAGTGAGAGGCAGTACACATCAAAAAAAAATTAGTGTCTTTTTTGTTCCCAGCAAAGACACAGAACTCTGACAGAGAGTTCTTTAAGGTTACAGAAAAGTTTGACAAGGTGACAGAGAAAATGTTTCCATTCATTACGAGACCAAAACATGTGTCCAGATAGATAGTCACTAATTAATCTGATCAGGAATTCAGGAGAAACACCTTTATCCAGAGGGTGATGAGAATGTCAAACTTGTTAAGATAGGGAGTAGTTGAGGTGAATCGTTCAGACAAGTTTAAGGGAACGCTGGGTAAACACATGATGGAGAAAGGAAGGGAAGGATGTGCTAGTGAGGTAAGATGAAGATATTTGGGAGGAGACTCGGGAAGAACAAAAACACCTTTTGGGCCAAAAGGCCTATTTCAGTGTTGTTAATGCTTGTGTTACATTCAACCAAGTCCAGTTGGTGAGACATTCATTTCATTGCAGATTCACTTGAAGTCTGGTGCACTTATTGCCAGTATCCAGGTGATTCATAAAGAAAACGGTTTGACGTTGGTTTACCTGCATAGGTTGGGCCCTTTAGTGTGAAGTCAGTGTTGTCAGCATTCCATTTTGCATTAGTAGGGGGTACGAAGGTATTATTCACATACACTTCCAGTCGTTGAGATGTGGAGTAATATATTGCCAAACGTATAACCTTTTTTTAAATTACAAAAATGATTATTAGCTTCAAATTTATTACCTTTCACTTCCTGCCACATAAATGCATTTCTTTCTTTTTATGCAAAGTGAGATACGTGGCTATTTAACTTGTAGACTCTCTGTTACACTTTCCCAAAAAAATGCTGCAGTTAACCCTTCTCTGGTCCCTTTTAGAAACACCTTATTTGACTGTGGGCTTTAAACACCTCACACTCGGTCTATAACAATACAACAAGCAAATAAAAAATTCAAGATAGCCAAAAACCGATTTCAGAATTTATCATCAATGTAATACTTTGTACATGTTTGTTACAAGATAGCAGGTAATTATCTCCCATGTACGCCATATTTCTTGGTCATGCTTGAGGCTAGCACTTTCCTACGATTTCCCATTTTAAATTGTGAAATGATTTGTCACATGTTCTATCACATGTCCAGCAGATGTCTAATTCTTATCCCCTGGTCCTAATTTTAAGGGGGAAAAGGGAAGGTTGAGAGTTAGAATCCAGACTTGTTTCTGATCTATTTTTATACCATCCAAATGTTATTTGAATCAAAATAAAAAGATGTTTTATCAAACCCTCCCGGTGCTGAATGTTTGAATCTTCTTGGGTTGTCTCTACAATGCTCTGAATATGTGTGGGTTATCGAGAGATTAATAGCAATAGCAGACAAGATGTAGGGCAGTGGGAACCGAGCACTAGGCATCAGGCAAGGTAAAGATATGAAGAATAAAAATTAAGGTTCAGATTCACAGTGTGCTGATAGTGTTCAGAATTTGTGTCTTTGTCATTCACTGGTTTAGCAAAGGAGTTCAATTTTCATGCACTGACACTGACACTGATACTTCCACACCAGACTATGCTCAGTATTAATCCCTCTCCATCCATGTCTTTACTCTTTCACCATCAGTGACCTTCATGCGTTTGATCACCTCTTTCTCAGTGAATGCAAGAAATTTTAATTCATCTTTCCAGATCTGAATCTCAAGGGAATTGGACCCAACCAATATTAACTTTAACAAGTGTAAAATTGGGTAGGATGTAAAACTAAAGTTTTATCAAATGGTGCAGTTTATTGAAGGATGAGTGAGGTCAAGGTTGCCTCCTCATGTGCATAACCCTTTTGGTGCCAACTGCTTCTGCGAGCCTCAGGTCTTCAGACACACATCCACACACACACACACAGACACGCACACAGAGACAGACACGCACACACAGACACACACACACACAGACAGACAAACACACACAGATACACACACACGGACAGACACACACACCACAGACACACACACCACAGACATACACACACACAGACACACAAACACACAGACACACAAACACACACAGATATACACACACACAGACAGACACACACACAGAGACAGACACGCACACACAGACAGACACACACGCCACGGACACACACACACACAGACATACACACACAGACACACACACAGAGACACACACACACACACACACACACAGACACACACACACACACACACACACACACACACACACACAGACAAACACACACACTCACACCTGAGCAATTAGGCAATGTCATACTTACGCATTTGGTTAATGAGAAAAACGTACTGAAATTGGGCAAACAAGATATATAAAACATGAGCTCTGGCATCAACACCTCCTTACTTTGCTGTCATCTATGTTGAGAAGAATTATGCGCAGGTTCTGAGGGCTAACGCCAGTGAAATATAACTCGTATGACTTGTTTGTGGCCACAACTGCGTAGAAGATTGAGGCTCTCTTGTTGCAAGCATAGGAAGAACACCAGCCATGATCCTGGGGGCCTGGTACAATAAAAAAATAATCAAACTATTTCACACGGCCAAGCAACACAGCTTAAAGCCTGTGCAGGATTTTAATCAATCATGCTTCAACAATCATTGAGTAAGACCCATTTTATTTCGTTTTATGCTTTTTAAGGTGAAACCCTAACTCTGGGTGTCGAAAGTGGTGCCGGAAACATGAATAATTTGGGTCCTGACCACATGCCTCAACAGCCCACAAAACTGTTTTTAAATCAAAATGGTCTAATAGATCAGAAGGTGATCAGCAGCTGATTCACAGCACTGGGTGCCCTCTAGCACATAGGCGCTGCCTTCCTGATCATAGCATAAGTCAGGGACTGTGTCATCAGGCATTATCACTGACTTCCTGAGGAGAGAAGAGGGTTAATAGCATGATGGGCTAGAAGGTCTTAATTCATAAAACTTCATAAGAACCAGGAGAATGGCGCCATCTGGCCCTTCAAGCCTGCTCTGCCATTCAATAAGATCATGCTTGATCTTTTCGTGGCCTCAGCTCCACTTACCCGCCCTTTCACTATAACCCTTAATTTCTTTGTTGTTCAAAAAGTTATCTATTTTAGCTTTAACAACATTCAGTGAGGCAGCCTCAACTACTTCACTGGGCAGGGAATTTTACAGATTCACAACCCTCTGAGTGAAAAAGTTCCGAATCGAGTGTGGTGCTGGAAAAGCACAGCAGGTCAGGCAGCATCTGAGGAGCAGGAGAATTGACGTTTCGGGTATAAGCCCTTCGTTAGGAATCGTGATGAAGGACTTATGCCTAGAACGTCAATTCTCCTGCTCCTTAGATGCTGCCTGACCTGCTGTGCTTTGCGAGCACCACACTATCAACTCTGATCTCCAGCATTTGCAGTCCTTACTTTCTCTTAAAAAAAGTTCCTTCCCAATTCATCAGCACCCTACACAGCTGCAACATAACCTCCCTGCTTTTCAACTCAATCCGTTCAGCAATGAGGGACAAAATTCCATTTGCCTTTTTAATTACCTGATGCATCTGCAAGCCAACCTCTGTGACAGGGACATCCAGGTCACTCTGCATAGCAGCATGCTGCAATTTTTTACTATTGAAATAATAGTCCTTTTTATCGTTGTTCCTATCAAAATGGATGACTTCCCATCTATTAACATTGGACTCCAATTGCCAGACCTTTGCCCACTCACTTAAACTATGGATATCGGCTTGCTGACTGAGCTGGAAGGTTTGTTTTCAGACATTTCATCACCGTACTAGGTAACATCTCCAGTGAGCCTATGGATGAAGCACTGGCGGTGTAGCACACTTTCTATTTATGTGTTTGAGTTTCCTTGGGTTGGTGGTGTTATTTCCTGTGGTGACATCATTTCTTGTGGTGATGTTATTTCCTGTTCTTTTTCTCAGGGGATGGTAAATAGGATCCAAGTCAATGTGTTTACTGATAGAATTCTGGTTGGAATGCCATGCTTCTCGGAATTCAACTCGCCACAAAAAGACATGACCCACTTCTCACTACTATTTTTACATACAGAGGAGGAAGGACACCAGTTTGACTGGGGCAACATATCCATTCTAGGACAAGCCAAACAGAGATATGCCTGAGAATTCCTAGAAGCATGGCATTCCAACTGGAACTCTATCAGCTGACACATTGACTTAGATCCTATTTACCACCCCCAGAGAAAAAGAACAGGAAATGACAACACTAACCAGAGACTCAACCACATAAATAGAAAGCGGGCTATACCTCCAGTGCTTCATCCAGAGGCTCACTGAAGATGTTACCTGGTATGATGACAAAACATCTGAAAATGAACTTTGCAGCTCAGCAAGCAAACCTATATCCAGAACCTCAACTTGAGCTACAAATTTTCTCAAAACTAACTATCACTTAAACTCTCTATGTTCCTCTGAAAATTTTCACAGTCCTCTGCAGACTTTGCTCTATTACTCATCTTAATGTCATCCACAAATTTTGATACATTACACGAAGTATTCAACTACAAATAATCTTAAAAAATTGGTGAATAGTTGCAGTCCCAATGTTGATCCCTGAGGCACACCACTAGACACTGATCACCAGCCAGAAAAGTACTCATTTATCCCCACTGTTTGCTTTCTGTTAATTAACCAATCCTCTATAGATGCTAATACATTGCCCATAACACCATGTACCTTTATCATGTGCAGCAGCCTTTTGTATGGCACCTTGTCGAATGCCTTTTGGAAATTGTGAAGTAATGATGAAGACCCAGCACTCACATCATACAAAAACATCAGAACAGTTTAAATAAAACAAAAACAGAGAAACCTTAATTGGCTGTGCAAAGAATGCCTCTGACTACTCTGGTTCATTGAAATAGAGCTTGAAAATTTAGTTCTGAGTTGGATAGACCCCTCATTAACCAATTTCTCAAGGGACTTAAAGGGCCGTTAGTTGACTGCAGGTAGGCTTCCCATTCCCCACTTCCTGCCAGTCCTTTGAAAGTCCTGTAGGCACTGGGAGTCCAAGATGGGCTCTGGGACCAAGGTGTTCATATTGTGACCAAACTGTCAGCTTTATAGAATCATGGAGTCGTACACCATGGAAATAGATTGTTCATCTGCTCCAACCAGATATCCCAGTCTGACTGAGTCCCATTTGTCCATATTTGGCCGATATCCTGTAAACCCTTCCTATTCATGTACCATCCAGATACCTTTTAAATGTTATAATTGTTCTGCATCCATCAATTCCTCTGGCACCTTGTTCCAGACACGCACCATCCTCGGTATGAAAACATTATCCTTCAGGTCCTTTTCAAATCTTTCCCCTCTCAGCTTAAACCTATACCCTATAGTTTTGGACTCCCTTACCATAGGAAAAGGGCCATGGCTATTCACCCTATCTCTGCCCCTGATGACTTTATAAACTATTATAAAATTGCCTTCCACACTCCAGGGAAAAAAGACCCAGCCCATTCGGCCTCTCCCTATAACTCAAACCCTCCAGTCCCAGAAACATTCTTGTCAATCTATTATGTACCCACTTAAGTTTAACAACATCCTTCCTGTAGAAGGCCAACCAGAATTGTATATGGTATTCCTTTGTTTGAGGTCAGCAGTGAGTGTTATTAATTAATCGCGATCATAAATTCCAGCTCAACATTTCAGGGAAAGCAATGATCTTATATCAGAAACAAACACTTCATTGGAGATGCATTTGAAGTGAGGAATGCACGGGAAGAAAACAAATAGAAAGCTCTGTGATAAAGTGGAGGGATTAAATGGCAAAATGTCTCCGACTTAGGGGTGCTGACCCATTCCATCTTCTGATTCCGAAATTGCCTGTGACTCTCTGACCATCTTTTATCACTCCTTTACAATAAATATTTTGTAGTTTTGTGAAATTTTTGTGTCGCAGATTTGAAATGATACATACCATTAATAAGGTCAACGTAACCCTCTGTAAGCAAAGCTACTGGGGACAACCGCCTGGTCTCTGAATCAGGATCCAGGCTTTCAACAACCAGTATTTCATAGTTTAGCCCAAAGCATTTGTAGCTTTGCCAGTCAGGCATGTAGGTACAAGTGGAATCTCGAATTATTCCTGTGGGAAAACAATGAATGATGATTTAGTACTGTACTGATAAAGATGGTCACCTTAAAGGAATGCTGTGACAGAGACAGAAATAACTCGTCCCATTTAAATACTATTCATTTTTCAACTTCAACCCAGGTAAAGGAGGTTTGTCCTTTTACATAGATGGCCACAGTTTGATTGAGCACAGATTGGTAGAGCATAGAAAAGACCTATCAGCCCATTGTGCCTGTGTTCAACTCTTGGAAAGAGGTATCTAATTAATCTCCAATCTTCCCACTCTTTCCCAATCCTTCAACAATTACTTCATTTCCAAGTATTTATCTAATTCTTTTTTTAAAGCTGTAATGAACCTACTTCCATTGCCCTTTCAGGCAGATTCAGATCACTAAAACTTACAGTGCAAAAATAATCTTTCTGATTCTTTTGTTAATTATCTTTAATCTGTGTCCTCTGGTTAGCAACCTTCCTGCTGCTGAAAACAATTTCTTAGAATCTTAGAATCCCTACAGAGTAGAAACAGGCCATTCGGCCCAACAAGTCCACACCAACCCTCCAAAGAGTCTCCCACCCAAACTCATTGCTCTATATTTACCACTGACTAATGCAACTAACCTACACTTCCCTGAACACTATGGGCAATTTAGCATGGCCAATTCACCTAATTTGTACATCTTTGAATTTGGGAGGAAACCGGAGCACCTGGAGGAAACCCATGCAGACACAGGGAAATGTGCAAATTCCTCACAGACAGTCACCTGAGGCTGGAATCGAACCCAGATCCCTGGCGCTGTGAGGCAGCAGTGCGCCACCGTGCCGCCCATAATTCACTATCCACTCTAAAACCCTTCATGATTTTGAACAGCTCTGTTAAGTAATCTCTTATCTAAGAAGCACAATCCAGCTGTTCCAGTCTCTCCTTAGTTTCAGTTTAGTTTGAATCCCTGTAAACCATCACTGAGATTCCCTGAATGTTACTTTTCAACTTTGCTGCTGTCAGTTCTTTGGGTCAGAGTAAAACAACTGTCTAATTGGCTTATTGTTAGAGAAAGTGCAAATTTGATTAGATCAGACCAGTCAATTTAAATGCACAGGAAATCATTCAGGGTGTGAAACAACCTGATGATTTGCTGCCAAGCAATAAAACCTATAATTCATTATTATCTTCAATGGCAGCTAATTCCACTCTCTTCACCCATCCTAGTAATCACTTGTGATCCACACAGGGAACTAAATTCTCTGAACACATCATACAATGACATGCTATGGATTTCAAGAATCTGAAATAAAAACAGAAAATGCTGGAAACATTTAGCAGGTTTGTGGAGAGGGTTAGAGTTTTCAGACTAATATAACTTTCTTCTGAACCTGAAATAAAGCCTCTGCTGCTTTTCTCTCTTCCACCTTCATTCCTCATTGCTGCTCTCATTCTTCCTTCTTACACCAAAGTTTGACTGAAACACCAAACCACATACAGTGTCCAGTCAATCAAAAGGTTCAGTTCCAAACCTTTGTGTGGTGCAATCTGAGAGACTGGAACACGATTGCCATTTAAATGTGTCAACATGGTTTTTGGAATTCGATAATCCCCAGTCCCGTAGCGACGGTCACCATCCCATTGATATTCTGACTGAGGGACAACTGCTCCAACTGCCCCCAGGAATGAGCCATCAAGATCTTTCAGCAGTGTCTTCTTCTTGGCATCACAGACCATGTCCACGCAGTCCGCAGGGTTTACTTTCCTGTGAATGATCAACAGCATCAAACACAACTGGGTCAGAATGGGCCACTTTCTGAAGTGAGGTCATCAAGAGAATGAGGGAAACAGAGAATGCAACAATACATCGCAGACAGAAAGCTGAAAACAAAACAGAGTCTGCGGGAAACATTCAGCAAGCTGGCTACTATCTCAGGGCAAATGCAGGAGCTGGTTGGAGTGGTCAAACTGAACTTACAGATTAACAGTGCATCAATGGGAACACTACAAAAGGCAAAGAGAGGGACACTGCCCCCTATCCTCACCCCCCCCCCCCCCCCACCCACCCATCCCCACCACCCACACACAAACACAGACTCAGATATACGCACATACAAAACTACACATTCATTCACCCTCACATATACAAGTACATGAAACAGATACACCACTCCCACCTGTATACACACATCACATAAACCGAGAGTTACGTCACAATGAATAGTCTGCCTGTCATGATGAAAATCCAATCACATCATTCCCAATATTCAAGGATTCTAGTTCAGAGTTAGCCCAGCCTTCACACATTTAAATGACCGATTATCTCCAGTTAAATCCCATTTTGATATCCCTGTTGTCTGGAACGCTCAGTGCATACAGCAGACCAGGCCAGAGTAGGTTTGTTTCATATGGATATGGTTCGAAGACATTTTGGATGGTTGGTGGGGGGGGGTGATGGCGGATGGGAGTCAGGGACTGGAGTAGTTGAATTGGCTAAATGCCTTTTGGTCAGGGCAGTGTCAGCTCCTCTTTGAGATTGTTAAAAGTAGGCAAGAGTATGCCTAAGTTATACACAAACCCATTGGAACTGTCAACGAACTGCCAAACAGCCAATGGATTTACCCACAGGTCTGAAGGTTTCCATGCCCCTTTCATTTTGCATGATTTCACAAGAAGCCATTTTCAGAGTGCAGTGTGTTCCAGATCAGTTTGATTGACAGCTACAAGTAGCTTTGGACTTTTGGGACTACAAATTCTAATTCTTCTTGCATTTGAATGAAATGTTTTTCATGCAAAGTTTTATTAAGGTGATGGGGTTATGAAGCACCATTAAAAAAAGGAATCGATGGATATTAAATGCATACAGTGTATGGATGGCATAGAGGATATCAGGTGGTATTGCTTGGCATGGAAACAGAATGGAGAGTTAGAAAGAGTATGCACAAGGCAGTTGTGAGGAGGAGGGATACTTTTGGATTTTGGCCTTATTTATCAAACACTAGTGCATAGATGCAGGCATCACGCCCAGCCCACATCTGTCGTTAACAGCCTTGTCTCACATCCTGGAGTCTTCTAGCCCATCATTCAAGGAACCCTGCCACCTCAGAATGAACATCCAGTCTTTGAGACCTGATTTTATTGGATTAGATTTATAGAACCTGTAAATATCCTCTCTCTGCATTCTCAACCGGGGAACAAAATTCAAGACCAAAAAATAACCCTTCACAATCACACAAGTACGTATTTACAAATAAAATGCACACACATATATATTTACATACACAGTTACATATATTTGCGCACACACACACACACACACACACACACACACACACACACACACACACAGTCTATATCAAGGTCTGTGCCTGATTCTAGACGAACTTTAGGTTTCACGTATACTCCCTGCAAACCTGTATTTCGACCATTGTTGGAAGTAATATGAATTTTACATGTTTTTGACACTTTGCATAACAACACAATATGCCAAAAGGCTTTTGAGCAAATTAAATAGTTTAGGATTGCAGTCATTGCTGTATTGTAGAAAATATGACAGTTAATTTATGCTAAGCAAACACTCACAAATCAACATGGAGCAATGACCAAATATCCTGTATTTTGAGATGCTGATTGAGGCGTAAATATTGTTGCCAGCCCTTGAAGAGAAATCTCCTGACGTCCACCTGAGAGGACTAATGGGCCTTGGTTGAATGTCTCACCTCTGACATTACTGCACTCCTCAAAATAAGCTGAAATATTGTACTTAAATCCCTGTAGATGGACTGAAACCCATTGCAGGATAGAATCATTACAGCACACAGGGTATCCAATTAAGTCCAGTCTTCCGATTGGGAGCTGAGCGTGCTATCCAATGAAACATGAAGAGATTTTACCCAGAAGACTAGAGAGTTCCACTCAGCTTGTGGAGCAGATAGGCGAAAGTGAGGACTGCAGATGCTGGAGATTAGAGTCAAGATTAGAGTGGTGCTGGTAAAGCACAGCAGGTTAGGCAACCAACTGAAGAGCAGGAAAATCGACATTTAGGGCAGGAGCCCTTCATCGGGAGGACAGATGGCTTTGCATTGGATGCATATTCCTTGCATGGCCTACTATTCAGCTTCATTGGGGTCAATGGAATTAAAGATCAGATGTTGTTTATAATGGGAGCCGGGACAGCATCGTCTGAATTTCTACTTCCTGCCTTTCTAAACAATATTAAAGGCCATTAAATGTATGGTGGTCGGGACTGTAGTCAGTGTGCAATTTCCTGGTGAAGAGAACAATATTTACAGCTTCTTTATATGCAGCATGAGAAAATGAGCATTCATGACTGAGGTCAGCACACAAACACCTGTTAATGTTTAGTAAATCAGTTCTGAAATTATTGCTGATTTCAGTTTCACAATAACTCACGCCACATTAGGTCTGTGTATGAAGACTTTGCCTCGCTCCTCACTGTCCACAATAGTGATTCCTTTCACGAGAATGGGATGCTGAAAATCCTCATTCCTTGGATTAGTGATAAACATAACATTCAATTTGTTGGAACATGTGCCCTTGAATCCAACAAAAGTCGTATCTTCAAGTCAAGGAAAGTATATCATTAGTTTCCTCACAAAGAACAAAACAGCAAATATTTCAGTTTCAAATATCTCACAAACTTAAAGATGACACACACCTTCAATGCCCAATAGTGTTTCCTTCAAATTGATACAAAAATCTGACTTGGCGCACTGACTCACTAGTTCAATGGGCACGCTAGCTCACTGCATCATGAACTCAGTATGCAACTGACAATCTCAACAAATATCCTTTTGCTGCAGTCATGGCACATGATATCCTTCATCTTTCTTGCACAGAATCCCATGTACATAAAAGTATTTCCCAGGCTAAGCAGGATCATACTGTACAGAAGTTGGGAGGTCATGTTGCGGCTGGACATTGATTAGGCCACTGTTGGAATATTCCGTCCAATTCTGGTCTCCTTCCTATTGGAAAGATGTCATGAAACTTGAAAGGGTTCAGAAAAGATTTACAAGGATGTTGCCAGGGTTGGAGGATTTGAGCTACAGGGAGAGGCTGAACAGGCTGGGGCTGTTTTCCCTGGAGTTTCGGAGGCTGAGGGGTGGCCTTATAGAAGTTTACAAAATTATGAGAGGCATGGATAGGATAAATAGAGAAAGTCTTTTTCCTGGGATTGGGGAATCCAGAACAGAGGGCATAGGTTTAGGTTGAGAGAGGAAAGATATAAAAGAGACCTAAGGGGCAACTTTTTCATGCAGAGGGTGGTACGTGTATCAAATGAGCTGCCAGAGGATGTGGTGGAGGCTGATACAATTGCAACATTTAGGAGGCATTTGGATGGGTATATGAATAGGAAGAGTTTGGAGGGATATGGGTTGGGTGCTGGCAGGTGGGAATAGATTGGAATGGGATAGCTGGTCAGCATGGACAGGTTGGACCGAAGGGTCTGTTTCCATGCTGTACATCTCTATAACTCTATGACTCTATAAGTTCACCTTTTCCACACTAGCTTATCCCTTCAAAATGCAAATTCAGTTGCATTATTTATTTAATTCAACATTGTATGAAAAAGTATTCATTCCAAATCCTAGTTGCCAATTACTCAGGGGTCTGCTGGGCTGTTTCAGAGAGCAGGTAGGTAGATGTCTGATGAGAGCCTAATATTGGCTAAAAGCAGCAATCTTATTTCATAAAGAGGATTTTAGAGGAATAGCTGGGTTTTTCCAACAATCTGACAGCTTTGTGTTCTGCTTTTTATTAACAGAGTTTTGTTTAAACTGACTCCTAACACTCAAACTATCCCCAATGGAAGTGGTTTCTCGTGATATTTGGATTATTAATTCCACAAGAGAAAGATGGAAATGATGTGTGAATAGTTTGAATGGTAAACATCTTTTTACCAGTTACACATTCTCATCAGGCAAAGCTTTGCTCAAAATGCATGTTATAGGATGTCATTGTATCAACTGCACTGAGTGTGGGATCTTCCTCTACTTTTCTTGAATGTGTGTATTTTTTGATTCTTGTGTCTAAAGACCCACACCTCACCCAATTATATCATCTTTCCATTGGTATAATGTATTTCACTTTTAACAACTCAAAAATCCTTCATTAATCATTTGAAATGTTACATAGGCAAAGAATATTTCTATCCCCTGCTGATCAATTATATCAACAGTTCAGTTCAGACAAAGTCAGGGTTTTTTTTTCACTTACTTTCTATGATCATTTGTCCACTGATTGCAGGGTAGGATGTCAAGCTATCGTGTGGCATAACAGGTGCGCTGTTACTAATAGAGGAAAACGTTGGCCAGTATATTCCATTCCTGTCCACTGGTTAATAAAACAAGACATAGACTTATCATTAGGTTTTGCAGCTACTTTGCAGTGATGTTAACCAATGAAGATGACATTGCCTAAGCCATGATATACAAGAAGTTTCTGGGAAACTGAATGTGATCACTTTGGATAAAAAGGAGGAGGTACCAGAGAGGCTGTCAGGAATTAAAATGGAGAACTCACCCACTCCGGAAAGGAGAGCTGGATATTAATGAGGGAAGTAAGGTTAGAAATTGCAAAGCACTAACTTAAACCTCTAATTCTCCATAGATACTCCTATGGAGGAGGACAGGAGGACTGCAAATATTACCCCATTGTTCAAAAAGGATGTATTTAAATGGACATGGGAGAAGGGAATACAATGGTGGATTTAAATGAAAAAAATTTGACCTTGCTTGAGTGGAGCATTGCAGATATTTTATAATGCAGAGGTTGGGAGATAATGACGACACTTTGTGTCCTGTGCGAAGGGGAAATCTGGAAATTACAGACAGTTCAGTTTAATGTCAGTGGTGAGGAAGGTTTCAGAAACAATTTCCAGGAGAAAAATTAAAATCCACTTAGAAAAGTGCAGATTATTAAAGGAAAGCCAACATGGGTTTGTTAAAGGCTATTTGTTTTTGATGAAGATGATTGAGTTTTTTGATGAGGCAGCAGAGAGAATGGATGATAGCAATATCGGCATCTATTACCCTTCAGGATTCTTAGTCTAAGTGAAGTCCAGAGAATAGGGACAATGCAACACAGATACAAAGGCATAGAAAACGTAATTGTGAATGACAGCTTTTTAGACTGAAAGGAAGACACAGATGAAATCTCCATGGTTCAGCACAAGGGCCACTGCCGTTTATGATATACATTAATTACTTAGACTTAGGGGTAAAGGGCACAAGTTTAAAACTTGCAGATGGCATGAATCATGAAAGTACAGTAAACAGTCAGAAACTTGGTATCAATCCTCAATAGGGCATAGACTGCTGGACTCGATGGATACATAACAGTTTCCTCATTTCCCCTCCCCCCACCTTGTCTCAGTCGGTTCCCTCAACTCAGCACCGCCCTCCTAACCTGCAATCCTCTTCCTGACCTCTCCGCCCCCACCCCACTCCGGCCTATCACCCTCACCTTGACCTCCTTCCACCTATCCCATCTCCATCGCCCCTCCCCCTAGTCCCTCCTCCCTACCCTTTATCTTAGCCTGCTTGGCTCTCTCTCTCTCTCTTATTCCTGATGAAGGGCTTATGCTCGAAACGTCGAATTCTCTATTCCTGAGATGCTGCCTGGCCTGCTGTGCTTTGACCAGCAACACATTTGCAGCTGTGATCTCCAGCATCTGCAGACCTCATTTTTTACTTTACATAACAAATATAATCCAACTCAGAACACTTTGGCAAGAAGAATGAGGAGAGACAATACAAGCTGAATGGAAGAGTTTCAAAGAGGATGCATTAAGAGAGAGCAGAGCTGAAAATGTGTTGCTGGAAAAGCACAGCAGGTCAGGCAGCATCCAAGGAGCAGGAGAATCGACGTTTCGGGCATGAGCCCTTCCTCAGCAATCATGTCCGGAACATCGATTCTCTTGCTCCTTGGATGCTACCTGACCTGCTGTGCTTTTCCAGCAACACATTTTCAGCTCTGATCTCCAGCATCTGCAGTCCCCACTTTCTCCATTAAGAGAGAGCACCCGAGCAGAGAATCCATTTCTAATGGTTGAAAGCTTGATAACTGGAGAATAACTAGATTTAAAATGATTGATAAAAGTAGTGGAGGCAACATATTCAACAGTTACCATCTGAAGGAAATTGAATAAATATCTGAAGAAGAAAAACATTGCAGTGACACAGGGAAAGATGGAACCTGTGGAATGAACTGGGTTCAAAAGAGAAAATGCTGGAAAATCTCAGCAGGTCTGGCAGCATCTGTAAGGAGAGAAAAGAGCTGATGTTTCGAGTCTAACTGACCCTTTGTCAAAGCACGAACTGGGTTATTGTTTGAAAGAACATGCACAAACTGAAGGAATTTCGTCTGTGCAGTACCATTCTATGATTTTCCCTGGAAAAACAGATTGTCCTTACCTGAAGCTTTTCTAAAATTCTGCTTACCGTTTTTGTGGCTCAGAATAGAATCATCAGCTTGTAAATCCAAGCAGTTGAAGATGGGGCTAATTCCTACCAGTAAGGCATTCTAGGGACAAACAGATAGCAACACAGAGATTATTGTCCAATAAAAGACCAAAGTCTCTCTAGTTCACCCTCCACCAACCTGCACTATCATAATACAATCATAATGGAGTGACCATAATGATAAATTTCTGCCAGTGAGTCTGTAACAGAGGCCAACATGAGGAAAACCCCCTATGGTCAAACAGCTTTGGAAACATGCGTTCCTCTGTTCCTACTGAGACACCTCTAATTACCACATGATATTTCTCAAATTACTCAAATCCCCTTCCCAAAGTGTACTTTTATCAGGGAAATCTCTCTAATTTGCATCTGACTGAATCAGTATTCCCACTGTCTGCTTCAGAGCCCGCTTGCACTGATTAACCACTCACTCAGTGAAATATTATTCCTGCAGATTGGTTCCTGGTTATCCCCATCTGTTAATTCTGGGTTATTAATCCACACGACAAACAAACAAAAATTCATCGATAGAACTTAACAATATTTATTCTATTTTCTGCCCTTAGACTGGTCAAACCCCTCAGTGCCATCAATCCATGAGAGATAGCACATGGAGATAGGTCGGCAAACCACCCATGTTGTTATTGGGTGGACCACCGATGGGAGCTGCCTTACAGCAGCTCAGAGTCTACCAGAGGCAGTGTGAGCTGAGGATATCCTACAGCCGGGATCAGACATCTGCTCGGCTCCTTCTGAAACAGCGAGTGTTTGTTACACTCCCCAACCCTCAGTGCATGTTTATATAGCCACGTAGTAATTTTATAACACTCCTGCCAGCCCTGCATTTATATAACCTACCTAGCCCATGTTTTTAGTATTCTAATCACCTTCCCAGCAATTTTATAACAACCCTGGCTGAATAATTTTATAACACCTTCCCAGTCCTGTGATATTATCTCTAAGAGCCCAGAGTTTGTCTAAAGCCCCCAACCAGTTCAGTGGTTTTATAAACGGCCCCAAAATCAGTAATTTTATAACACCCTCCCAGCCCAGTGTTTGTATAAATGTATGCCACTGCAGTAATTTTGTTAACTATTCACCCCACAGTTCAGTGATTTTATAAACCCCGGCCCAGTTTAGAGTTTTTTATAAATTCCTCCCACCCCCTGCCGAATAATTTCACAATCACACGTTGAGAGTGACCAGCACGTGATAAGTACAATGGCGAGGACCATGCTGTCCATCTCATCCTCTCCCAGCCTTCCAGTCTCCTCACCTCAGACCTTGCACTGCCTCAGTGGAAGGCACTACCCAGCACCGAACTGTTTGTCTGCACTCAGCTGCAGGCAATGTGAGGCCAAATAGGAGTGTCTGGTCTTCAGTTATCTTGGACTCCCCTCGCCACTGCACCAAGACCTTACACTGCTAAGCCTGTGCGGTAGCTGGTGTGCAGTGGTTTCCCCATATTAAACGAACTCACACACAGGCATTTTCCACAACTCAGGATGAAGTTCAGGACCTGGAATATCATGACCATTATGAACAGTGCCGCCAGTGACAGACTGGAACGCTGCTCTGCCATCATTGCCGGGGAGCTCAGGACATTAACGTCACCGCCCTGAGTGAAACTCGGCAGGCAGGGGAAGGACAGCTCAAAGAGCAAGGTGATGGCTAAACCTTTCTCTGGAAAGGAAAGGCCAATGAACAGTGCTGCATCCACGGAGTTGGCTTTGCCATCAATAATGAACTGTTGGACCAAAAGTATCCCCCCGCAGAGTAATCAAATCCCTCATGACACTCCGATTCACGCTTGCTCGGTACCAATATGTCATGTATTCAGTGTATACTGACCAACGCTTGATGCAGAAACTGAGGACAAGGAGGTGTCTTTCTCTCCCCGGAGTTTCTGTATTTCCTTGTACAATAAACACTGTCATTGAACCCCAACTCTGACTCCGAGGCTGGTGGATTCTCCCCACAGCACAGGCGCTCTACCACCGGGTGAAATGGCAGGCGAGCCCCAGTTGAAAAAGGAAACACTTCAGGGATACCCACATGGGCTCACTGGTGAAGTGCAGCATTACCACCGACACCTGGGAATCACGGATCCAAGACCATCCAAAGTGGAGGAGCAGCATCTGGGAAGGTGCTTCTTGAGATGTGCCATCAGGAAAACGCAGAAGCCTGGCGAATATTAAGGAGCGCGATACCACACCAATGCCTCACCCCCATCCCACAACCATCTTTTGCCATAAGTGTGGCAGCATCTGTGAAAGCTGCATTAGACTGTACAGCCACCTACAGACTCACCCTGAGAGTGGAAGAGAGTGATCTTGTCTGCAAATGATTGCCAGTGATGTTGTTGGTACCAATTTGATTCTCACCCGCGGTCTAGCCAACAGGGCCCCTGAGTTGCTTTTATGTGCATTTTGGAACCGTGGATAGTGATGGTATAGACTCAAATTGCAATTCATCACATAGCTGACTAGGAATTACTCCCATTCTTAGTCAATGTCCAGTATTGGAAGGATTTACAAGTTGATACTCAACCTGTTTGGCAATGTTATGAATGTACCTTCCTTGGCTATCAAGTCCTGGAGTGGGACCTTAACCTAGAACATTTGGTTTGGAGGTTGACACACTACCCAATTTGCCAAAAGATCTTCTATAATGCAATGATATCAAAATTACAGATGCAAATCACTGCCAGTCTTGACTATATGAAAATAATCAGGCCAAAATTCTGTAAAACCTCCAAATAAGTATGAATGTAAACAGTTGAATATTGAGCAATCATAATATAACAGGATAAGATGGCCTACACTAATAAGAATGCGCTTGCTCAATATCTCAGGTCCAGCTGCTGAGGATCCATATACCATTGAGAAAATACTCAATTTATTCTCCATCAGAGTTACATTGGAAATTTGTATCGATCCCTCAGTCTGAAATAAAAAAAAGACTTGTTAGGTTGTATTTTGGATGGTTTAAATTGTACCCCATTGGGCAGAAGATGCATTGCAATAACTCACTGAGCCTCCTTGAAGATTACCTTCCAAATTTGCAAACCCTACTAATAGATACATGGCTGAAAATGTGTTGCTGGAAAAGCGCAGTAGGTCAGGCAGCATCCAAAGAGCAGTAGAGTTGACATTTCGGCCTCATGCCCGAAACGTCGACTCTCCTACTCTTTGGATGCTGCCTGACCTGCTGCGCTTTTCCAGCAACACATTTTCAGCTCTGATCTCCAGCATCTGCAGTCCTCACTTTGTCCTAATAGATACATGGGACCACCATCTGCAAGTTCTCCTTTAAGCATCTCACCATCCTGACTTGGAAATATTATCAATATTCCTTCAGTGTCACTGGGTCATAATCCTGGAACTCCCTAACAGCACTTTGGGCATCCCTCCACACCAAAAGCTGCAGTAATCCAAGAAAGTAGTCCACTGCCAACTTCCGCAGGGCAAATAGGAATAGACAGCAGATGCTGGATACCCACACTCCATGAAAGAATAAAAGAAAAAAACTCCCATGCCAGAGAAAATAATTCCTCTCTATTTACCCAAACAAGTGCTGATTAGCATTTTAATTAGATTAGATTAGATTACTTACAGTGTGGAAACAGGCCCTTTGGCCCAACAAGTCCACACCGACCCGCCGAAGCGCAACCCATCCATACCCCTACATTTACCCCTTACCTAACACTACAGACAATTTATCCTGGCCAATTCACCTGACCTGCACATCTTTGGACTGTGGGAGGAAACCGGAGCACCGGGAGGAAACCCACGCAGACAACGTGCAAACTCCACACAGTCAGTCGCCTGAGTCAGGAATTGAACCCGGGTCTCCAGCGCTGTGAGGCAGCAGTGCTAACCACTGTGCCACCGTGCCGCCCACAAGTATAGGGTCATATAGTACGGAAACAGACCAGTTGGTCCAACCAGTCCATGCTGACCATAATTGCAAACTATACTAGCCCCATCTACCTGTGCTTGGCCCATATCCCTCCAAACATTTCTTATTCATGTACTTATCTAAATGTCTTTTAAATATTGTAATTGTACCCAAATCCACCACTTCTTCCAGAAGTTCATTCTACACAGGAAGCACATTGCGTAAAAAACAAATTACCCCTCACGTCTTTTTTAAATCCTTCAACATCCCCCTTAAAATATGTTCACAAGTCTTGAAATCCGCTACCTTGGAAAAATACATCTGTCATCCACCTCATTATTTTGTAAACCTCTACAGCGTCACCATTCAGCTTTCTGTGCTTCAGTGAAAAAAGTCCCAGCCTATCCAACCTCCATTCCCGGCAACATCCTGCTAGATCTCTTCAAGCACAGTCCAGCTGAATAATAATATTCTACCCATAACAGTTCAATTAGATCATTCCCCAACTTTACAAACTGAAGTGAGTTTTTAAAAAAAACTCAAAATCACATTCCTCGCATCTTACCGTTCTGGTGAATTTGTGCTACTGGCAAGTTGCTGTGTACACCATGACCTGATAGCAGTTGAGTATAAATACAAGTTGTTGTTGTGTCTATACGTAATATGGATGCTGTCATTTTAAATGTTAATGATTTTTTTACCCCTGCAATCTCGGTCTCCATTATTGGAAATTTAATTTTCAAATCATTCTGCGCATTGATGAAAAGAAAATCATGTTGCCATAGCCTTTCCCTTTTCACTCATCAGGGGAAACTGAAGAAGGGCCAAATTTCAATCAATCACACTGGAGAAAAGGCTTCTTATTTGTTATCAAGTTGACTCCAATTGGCTAAGGCACTGCCATGGTGAAAGCAACAGGAATGTACAGATTCTCAATGCCTGGGTAATTCAAAATAGACACAAGGCTTGAACATGTTTGTTTTATTTGTAGAGGAATGGATCTTTGTGTATGAATGGAACTCCAAACAACTATGTCTGAGGGATCTACACACACCAAGCATTCAGCATGAGGTAACTTAAGTTTCTATTATTGGCTCAAACAGCACTGAGTAAACATTTTTTTTCAGATGACCTGAACAAATAGCTCCCAAAGAATTTTAAAATGATAGCGTCCTTTCACCTGGAAGTATATTCCATATTCCCAGCATTTCCAGATCGTGAATCCTTGGATAAGGCTGCAAGTAGGAAAACCATTTCTGTTCATGTAAATACCATACTGTCCTCCATGGGCCTCATTATTAAACCAGGCCTCACCAGGATTTGAATGCTCTGTAGACAATGAGACAATAATTACAGATGATGGTTCAGTTCCTTTATAAATTTCAGTTCATTCAAAATTCTAGTGGCCATGTCTTAGTTTGTAATATATCCTAGCTCCTGTTAACCCTCTGCTCACTGATATAGTTTGGCATCTGGTTAAGCAATTCCTCAATTTTATAATTCTCATCCTTGTTTTCAAATCCTTCCAATGGGCTTCCCTATCTGAGAAATCTCAGCCTTGCATGCCTCTGTGATCTCTGAACTTGCTTTATTCTGGACTCCTGACTCTGCGCAATTTTATTCACTCAACCCTGGGCTCTAAGTCCTGAATTCCCATACTCCACTCTCTGTCTCTCCACCTTTTGTTACATCTTTGATCATCTGTCCTAATTCTCAAATGGCTTGATGTCTGACTTGCTTTTATAGCTCTGATGAAATGTCTTCAAATATTGTAGAATATTAAATTTGCCACATAGGTGCAAGCTTTTCGTTGTATATCTTATCATGAAGCATTTATCATTTTGCTGTCTCTGCTGGAGAGGTGTGTATAAAGTTGCTCAATAGTGGTTACCTGAAGTTGAACATATCCTAGTCTTAGTGCAACGCACAACAGTAAGATGGTGATCAGAATGGAGGGAACTCACTTCACCCTTACAATCAAATGCCTCCTTTCTTCATCACTGTAATAACATCTAATCCCACAAGAACACACACAATCTGGGACAGAATTTATAATCACTCAGATATATGCAGGTTAATTAAAGAAGCCTGGCATGGCTTTGTTAAGGATTAATCATGTTTAACTAACTTACTAGAGTTTGTTAATGAGGAACAGTGAGGGTCGATGAAAGTAATGCCACTGAGATGGTGTACAGAAATTTCCAAAAACCATCTGATAAAGTTTGCACAACAGACCTGTGAGTTAGAGCTCATGGAGTAAAAGCAAAAGGAGCAACGAGGTGATGAAATTGGCTAAGTGACAGGACATAGACAATGGTGAACAAATGCATTTTGGATTAGAGGAAAGTTCATAATTGAGGTGACAGGAGTTTTAGGACCTCGGCTGTTCCTGTTTATATTAATCATCAAGAATTTAGTATAGAGGATTTTAAAATGCTCAGCAGTATTTCATTATTTTTATTTTATTATTTTATCATTTTTGTTTGGAGCTATGAATGGGGAACTGTAAGCTAAAGATGCTTTTGGACTATCAATAACAGTTTTTATTAAAATGGAAAACATACCAAACATGTTTTGTTTATTTGAGAGGCCATGTCTGGAAGTTAATTGCAAGTTGATTCCTGATCAAAGGGTCAGGAGATGTTTTGTCATCAGGGAACAGCAATATGTTTAAACAGATAGCAGAAGTTGGCTATTAACAAGGTCAGTACCTGAAAATTGGTTCCAACAAGTCTGGAAAAGAACTCATAGAAAATACTGAATGATAACTGGACCACATGGGGAAGATGATCAGTCCATCAGGGAGTGGTCAGAGTTTAAATTGGGTGTTGGACAGTGTTTCTGTGAAAAGGAGTCTGGCTACTGATGTTATAGCATGAAGATTTGAAAACACTCTGCCTAATCTCCCAGGAACAGCTCTTTGATGTTCAGACAACAGAAAACTAAATTATAAATATTATTGCCTTTATCTGAATGATCTATACAGATGACAATGATCAACATCTTCAGAAAGTATCACCTATGCCTGTGGAACAACACATTGTGAAAACCACTCAACTAATCTGGCCGGTTTGTTATTTTCTTTTATTTGACCATTAACCATATTTTTCTGACAGTCTTTTTGAGTGAATGGGGTTGAAAATAAAGGTTTTGGGGTGTATAACATAGACCAATTAGATGACTTTATCATTTAGTATTTTTTGCCCTGATATTGTTCATAAGCTGCTAAGTCTTTAGTTTAAGATGCAGACCAATGTCTGGAATTGATTATTTACAGAGTCTGGGATTGTTTATTCAAACGTTTGGTTTGTAACAATTGGGGTCAATTTTGAGGCTACTGTATTTGAAAGTTTTAATTTTATTGTGTTTTGAATACAAAGGCAGAAGGGCTGCTTTGGTTCAACTGTCTGTCTCCATGTCATAACAAGGGCACAATTTCAAAATTACTGGATAACAAAATAAAAGTGGACATTTTGTGGACTGTGACAAGAGGCTATGGAAAAACATGTAAAGGACACAGTCAGAATGGATGGATAACTGACAATTGAAATTTACTGCAGGAAAGGGTGAAGTGATTCATTTTCATAGGAAGAGTGTGGCAAGGGAACAATTCTAAAAGGTGCAGGTGCAGTGATCCTGAGGAGTATATCTGCAAAAATGATTGAAGCTGACAGGATATTAATTAAGAAAGCTGATGGAATGAATCGAGACAGAGGACAAAAACAAGTAAGTTATGATACACCTGTAGAGAATACTAATGCAGCCTCCGTGCAGTACTGAAACGAATCTTCCCAGTCAACGTGTACATTGGTGGGAGAGTTAAGATCAGCAGTAATGAGATTCTCAGGTTTATGAGCAAAATATCTGATTCTTCAACCAAGTATTGAACGGACAGACAAGAATCTTAATAGTGACTGTAAAAGGCTTATTTGCATGTATGGGCATGTTATTATTAACTAATCTTGTGTTATTAACAGTTCCCAATTCTCCCACTGATCGGATTGAAACCTGACAGCAACAATTCCCAACATGAAAATCAGAGCAGTTAACTGGCTCACCACTTGTTCCTTTTCGGACAGCACTTGCCAACACCACAGGTGGCAGAGATTGTTCTCCCACCCCTACCATAGCCCGACCAAATTACAATATGGTCCTGCTCTTTAATGCTGTACTTTGGAGTGCACAATCACCTTTCACTGCAACGCTGCTGCCAGGTCACTTTGTACATAGGGTCAAGTTCCATCTCATGAACTGGAGTAGGCTGTATTCCAGGGATCCTGCTTGATCACTCGTTTTCACTTCCTGTTCCCTATCTACTGTTTAGTGTAGACAGAAAACCTGCAGGCAGCATGTTGTCAGCAGCCATCAGTCAAGGGGGTGGACATGCTGCTATATGACACCAAGTTACATCAATTCCCCACCTGTGCCGTGTAAGAGCAGTATTTGTGCTAACTTGGCCCCTTGATGTGCCATCAGGATCCTGAATGACCTGTTCCATAGGGTGGTACAGAGGCATGACTTCCTCTTGCCCCAGCAGCAGCACTGGAGGCGACAACACCAGACCATGCCAGCCTTGTCTGAGGTTACCTCCCGGTAAAGCAGTCTCAGCTATTTGAAGGAATGCCCAGCTTTATACAAACAAGGCTAATGTCCTTTTCCATTTCACTACCATGAGTGCCACCATTTTCACTCTGATACCTCACACTCACTTGATCTCTGCTCCTCATCCCACCTCCCAGCAAGACTCATACTCTACCACTCTCACTATTTCTTGTAACTTCTTCCCTCACTCCCTTCACACCCCTAACCACTGACAATGCCAACCCTTGCATGGCCTCTGTATTGATGACTCACTCAGTCAGGACACTTCCCTTGCAGTTTGGAAAGTATTGTGCCACAACTTTCATCCCCATAATACCAGCCACACTTTCATTCAAGAAGAGAAACAGACCCCAGTGAGGTAGAAAGAGCCAAGATGGGTGAAGGGCTGCACTACATTTAGTTCCTCACCCCTTTTGTATAGCTCCCTGACTCTGACCCCCTTGAATGGCTAACTGACCAAGTCCAATCCCCTGGTCTGATATTGAAGATTTGCTCTTAACTTATTGTATACCATGACAGCCTGAGCAAAGGGTAGCCTCTCCAGTTCTGAAGAAGGGTCACTGGGCTTGAAACACTAACTCTGCTTCCTCTGCACAGATGCTGCCAGACCTACTGAGTTTCTCCAGTAATTTCTGTTTCTGTTTCAGCTATCCCACTGGACATAGCTGAGACCAAATGATAGCCATGACAAGTTTCCTGGTTTTGCATCTCTGCTGAATGGCAAAGCAAGATTGAAGTAAGATGAGCCTGGTATCTCTGGCTGCAGGGGAAGAGTATGCAATGATCAGTCCAATGCAAATCAGGTCAGAGAAGGTAAGGACTGCAGATGTTGGAGATCAGAGTTGAGAGTGTGGTGTTGGAAAAGCACAGCAGGTCAGGCAGCATCCAAGCAGCAGAAGAATCAACTATTCGGGCATAAACCTGATAAAGGGCTTCTGCCTGAAATGTTGATTCCCCTGCTCCTTGGATGCTGCCTGACCTGCAGTGCTTTTCCAGCACTACACTCTCAATCCCAATGCAAATCAGGGCTACTGCAAGCATCCAGGGAGGCTCAGCATGAGTGCTATTACAGCGGGTGAAGTGCCAAACCATGCAATCTGATCCAGTCCAGAAGGTGGGTGCATATCCCTGAGCGCACAGTGTCCTTGCTGCAGCATTACATCACAGAATCTTATTACAGCATTACATTACAGTGTCCTTGCTGCAGCATTACATTACAATGTCCTTGCTGCAGCATTACAATGAGAATTGCCATTGTGCAGCCCAAAGTGCAGCATTGAAGTGCGAAAGCTTCGTGTAAATGAATTGGAGATGTGCCATGAGGGTTCTTAGAGGCTACCACATATCAGATGCTAGTGTCCATGCATGCGGGGTATTGTAACGCAACTCTTAAACTTTAAGATCTTTCTGGTGAGTTTACACTGTCTCCAAGATTTGAGAACTCCCAACCTCTAGATTGCACATCAGATCCATATACATGGAGTTTAATCCAGCCAAATGCAAGATGATGCATTATGGAGGATCAAATGTAGGTATAAATTATACTGTAAATGGCAGAACCCTTAGGAACATTAACATACAGATGGATCAGGGCGTGCAAAAGTGGCAACACAGGTGGTGAAAGTGATTAAGAAGACGTATGGCATGCTTGTCTTCAGCCAGGCATGGAATACTAGAGTTGGCAAACTATACTGACCATATAAAACCCTTGTTAGACTACATTTGGAGTATTGTGCACAGTTATGTTTGCCACACTGCCAGAAGGATGTGGTAGCTTTGGACAGAGTGCAGACAAGGCCATTAGGATGTTTCCTGGTCTCGAGGGCATTGGCCATGAGGAAAGGTTAAAAAGACCAGGATTGTTTTCACTGGTAAGACAGTGGCTGTGATGAGACCTGAGAGAGGTCTACAAAATTACAAGTGCGTGGACAGAATGGATAGTCAGAAGCTTTTTCCCATGGTTGAGGAATCAATTAGAAGAGGGCATAGGTTCAGGGTGGGAAAGGGGGAAAGTTTAAGGGAAGTTTTTCACACAGAGAGTGGTAGGAGCAGAGACTGCACTGCCAGAAGAGGTGGCGGATGCAGGTACATTGGCGACATTTAAAAGGCATCTGGATGGTGACATGAATAGGGAGGGAATAGAGGGATATGGATCGAGTAAGGACAGAGGTTTGTTTTTTTACCTTAGTAAAGGCATGATGATTGGCACAGGCTTGGAAGGCCGAAGGGCCTGTTCCTGTGCTCTACTCTCTTTTTTTGTTCTATGACACAATGTTGTTTACCTGGGTCAAATGGAACAATGTCAATGACACACAAGTGGTAGACACAAAGTGAATGCAAGTGTCTTTGAGGTTGAGACTTACTTGGACATGGTTCCCCATTGATTCGATAACCAGCTTTCTGAAATCCTGCAACAATGTTCCCTTGAAGCACAACATCAGAGCCTTCAATTATCTTTAAATATAAATAAAATCCAATTATAAACTTCACAGCATCTTGCAAATAATCGAGAGTTGTTTTTTTTCCTGAGCAATGTAGAATGCAAATGCCTATTCAGAATTCACAACAAACACACAAACCTTTCAGCCCAATTAATGTCAAGTGTAAAAATTTGTTACATTGTACACCCATTTGCCCCAATGCCTGCTCCTGAGGACCAGATTTTCAAGGAACCGGGGAGACTCTGCAAACCTTTAAAAATGATGGGTGAGTTAGTTAGTTAGTTCAGAGAAGTTTCTCCTGTGGCAGGAGTGGTGTGTTGGGAAACTTTTCGACTCAGGGTTTCTGCCACAAGAATTAAATTCTGAGCCTGAGTCTCAGCTATGGTTCCGTGAATAGCACTCACGCCTCTTGAGTCACATAAGTCCGAACTTAGATTCCGCTCCAGAGTTTGATTACAAAACTCAAAAGTGACACTGTATTAAGGGAGTGCTTCCCTCTTACAGGTGCTGTTATTAAGATGAGACTTTAAACCAATGCCTGATCAGCCTACGTAGGTGGCTGTAGAAGATCACATCACCCCACTTTGATGAGGACAAGGAAAGCTCTCCCTAGCATTCTGGACAATACATATCCCTCAATCGACAGTCCAAAAAAAATCTCCTTATTCTCACATCGCTGTTTGTGGGAGCTTGCTGTGAATAGATTGGGGTTGGGTTTCAAATATTACAACACTAACAATACTTCAAAAAGAACATTATTGGCTGTAAGGGACTTTAAGGCAATTATTGATCATGAAAATGTGCTCTATACATGCAAGTGTTTCTTTCTTGATGCTTCTTAAAAGTTCTAAATATTCAAATGAATTATGATGATAGAATAAACGGCTGTCGGGTCAGGGTTGGGGTACGTGGGTCATAGTGTAGGCAGGGCACAGAGCATAGAGTCTGGGTCAGAGTGCAGAACGGAGCAATTAACATCTTTGATATTTTGAAAATGTCGAACTGGACAAGTTCTCATTGCTGCCCAGACTGAACCCATCACTGTAATACATTGTTACAAAGAGGATATATGAATAGGAAGGGAAAGAAAACTTTCCACCATGGGTTTCGCAGTGGAAACCTTGGTGCATAATCATTCCATTCACTAGCATGCCTGTTTGAATCTGCTTAGAGTTAAGTTTTCCATCAGAGTAACTATAACTTGGGATCATTATCCAATGGGGATTTGATGAAATAGGAGATAAGTCGGGTGAATAGGGAGAAGCATGAAAATGCAGGTAAGTTAGCAATGTCCCAGTTAAGGTGTAAATATTAGACTGACCAGAACAAGGGAGACAGAAAAACTAGTACAAATGCTAGCAGCAGGATCATGTTAACCACTTGAGATGCTGTAAGGGATTCTTTTCTAATATTAAGAAGAAAATATCAAATTAAATTGTTCAAATATCATGAAGGCTGTTAAGTCAGCAGTCCAGCAATTTTGTGAGAAAGGACCTCATTTTGATATATTTTCTCTGCACCAAATGATGTGATTCACATTAAAGAGGAAGGTTATCTGAGGATACCTGGACAGCATTTTGGACAAGTGATACTTGGTAAAGAGGAACATATGGGAACAGGTTCTGACCGTCATGTAGCATAACTGACAGTCAGAATGTCCAGAAGATGACCATTGGTCAGTTGGAAACTAGATTGTGAGATTCCATTTATAACAGCTACTTTGTTATTGATATCTGAGCAGTTGAATAATATATCTGGCCTGCACCATGAAGAATCAGTTAATTGAGTGTGATGTACATTTCTTACAGCATCCATCCGAGAGTATACTTGGTTTTCATGCGATGGCATTGTGATGGCACCCCAGTGGATTTGATGATGGCAAGTAATGACTCACTTTGGGGCAAAATCTCAAATTGAATTTCCCAATGTCAAAATAACAATTTGGTTAAATATGCTTCACCCTCTTTTATTAAATACAATGGGTTTGACCTCAATTGCTGCAGCCCAAGCATCGGAAAGTGAAGACCGCAAGGTGAGAGCCACCAGATTCCTCCTCGCCCGATTCCTGTCACCCATTAATGTGATACCTAGGACGGGTCAGAACAACCAATTGATGTTGAACCACAAATCATATACTGAAGTTATTTCATAATAAACAGATACAAATTAGAAGCAGTTGTAGGTCATTCGCGCTCTGCCATTTTATAAGATCATAGCTGATCTGATCATGATCTCAAGTCTGCTTTCTCCTTTTCCCTTATTTGTAACTTTGAAGTTGCTTGTGCATCAAGAAACTATCTAATTCAGCCTCAAAAATACTCAAAGACCTAGTTTCTGCTGCTTTCTGGGGAAGAGGATTCTAGAACCTAGAAACCCTCAGTGAGAAATTACTTTCCCCTCATCTCCATGTTCAATGGGAGATCCCTGATTTTTAAACTGTGTCCCCTAGATTTAGTTTCTCCCACAAGAGGAAAGATCCTCTCAGCATCATCTTGTCAAGTCTTCTTAGGATCTGATATTTATCAATAATGATCACCACTCATTCCTCTAAACATCCTCATAAGGTCACCCTTGTATCACAGAACTCAGTTGGGTGCACATTCTCTGAATGGTTTCTAGCATAATTATGTCTTCATTAAAAGACGATTAGAATTGTACATATTACACTGGGTGCAGTTACACCAATGTGCTGTACAAACATAGCAAAACTTATTGGTTTTTAATCTTTTTTCCCCTTGCAATAAATTACATCATTATATTTGTCTTCCTAATCATTTGCTAAAACCAGCAGTCTAACTGTGATTCACATTGCGGCAACGCTGTCACTTTAACAAGGTTATTTTGCCCCTGGGTGTTTTTTTTTAGAAAGAGAGGTCATAAGGGCCGAGGTGCCGAAATGTCCCGCAAAGAGCCTAGTATAACAATGGCAGGGGAGCGGCTAGTTCTCCCAGTTCAGGTTATTTTTAGTTTGGTTTAGTTGTAACAGCGAAACTGCTGGTAACGGGGACCATGGGAAAAGGTACCATGCTTCAGTAGATGATCCTTGTCTCCGATTTTTCTCTCCGAAATCTCTCCTGCCTGTAAGACCCTGTGTTTGAGTCTACCTTTTGCCAAGGGGTGTGTTTATGGGATGTTGCGGGAATTGGACCAGCTTCATAGTTATATTGCAGTATTGAGTCCGTTAAGTTTTCAAATAGTTAAGTTATTCTAAATTCCGTTTACTTTTGTTCGTGTTTCAACTGTAGTGTTTAAATAAATTCAGTTTTCATAGAATCCCAACAGTGTGGAGACAGGCCACTTGGCCCAACAAGTCCACACCAACCCTCCAAAGAGTATCCCACCCAACCCATTCCCCTACCCTATTACTTTATATTTCCCTTGACTAATACACATAGCCTACACATCCCTGAACACTATAGATAATTTAGCATGGCTGATTCACCTAACTCACACATCTTTGGACTGTGGGAGGAAACCAGAGCACCCAGAGGAAATCTATGCAGACAAAACAAAACAGAATGTGCAAACTCCAGACAGTCGCCCAACAGTGGCAATCAGTTTTGCTTAAAGCTGAGTGGTTTGACCAGCTGCGTCATACCTGATATATCCACAACACACCTGCTTTAAAATAAGAACAAGTTATGGTCCAGGCTACCTTCTTTAAATATTTTGAGGGGGTCTGGCCTAGTCCATAACATATACTATAACGCTCCAATCCCTCTGTTCCACAGAATTCTGCAATCTCTCACCATTTAAGTATTTTTTACACTTGTTTTTGTCCTCCCTGCCAAAGTGAACAAGTATATATATATTTCCCACAATTCGTTCCATCTGTCAAATTATTGCTCATTCAGTTGAATGATCTCTATCCCTTTGCAGACTCCTGATTTTTCTAATGCTGTACTCATTAAAAGTACAAATATTATTCATCCATATTATGGATGTAGGGTGTAAGTTGAATAAGGAGCTGAAATTGGCCTGTCGCAAAGATGTTACTACAGTTGTTATGGGGAATTTCAACATGCAGGTAGACTGGGAGTATCAGGATGGTACTGGACTCCAAGAAAGGGAGTTTGTGGAGTGCCTCCAAGATGGATTCTTAGAACAGCTGGTGCTGGAGCCTACTAGAGAGAAGGCAATTCTGGATCTGGTATTGTGCAGCGAACCAGAATTGATCAGGGACCTCGAAGTGAAGGAGCCATTAGGAGGTAGTGACCATAATACAATAAGCTTCAATCTGCAATTTGAAAGGGAGAGGGTACAATCGGAAGTGACAATATTTCAGTTGAATAAAGGGAACTATGGAGCTATGAGGGAGGAGCTGGCCAAAGTTCAATGGTGCAATACTCTAGCAGGGATGACAGTGGAGGAACAATGGCAGATATTTCTGGGTATAATGCAGAAGATGCAGGATCAGTTCATTCTAAAAAGGAAGAAAGAACCTATGAGGTGGCAGGGTGGTCGTGGCTGCTGAGGGAAATTAAGAAGCATATAAAGTCAAAAGAGAAGAAGTATAACATAGCAAAGATGAGTGGGAAAACGAAGGACTGGGAAACTTTTAAAGAACAACAGAGGATTACTAAGAAGGAAATACGCAGAGAAAAAATGAAGTATGAAGGTAAACTGGTCAAAAATATAAAGGAGAATAGTAAAAGCTTTTTTAGGTATGTGAAAGGGAAAAAAAAATGGTTAAGACTAAAATTGAGCCCTTGAAGACAGAAACAGGGGAATATATTACGAGGAAAAAAGAAATGGCAGAAGGGTTGAATTGGTACTTCAGATCTGTGTTCACTGGGGAAGACGCAAGCAATCTCCCAGAGGTAACAGTGGCTGAAGGACTTGAACTGAAGGGAATTTATATTTGCCAGGAATTGGTGTTGGAGAGACTGTTATGTCTGAAGGCTGATAAGTCCCTGGGGCCTGATGGTCTACATCCCAGGGTAGAAATTGTGGATGCATTGGCAATTATTTTCCAGAGTTCGAAAGATTCAGGATCTGTTCCTGCGGATTGGAGGGTGGCTAATGTTGTACCACTTTTTAAGAAAGGCGGAAGAGAGAAAGCAGGAAATTATAGACTAGTTAGTCTGACCTCAGTGGTGGGAAAGATGCAGGAGTCAATTATAAAGGATGAAATTATGACACACATCTGGATAGCAGTAACAGGATAGGTCAGAGTCAGCATGGATTTATGAAGGGGAAATCATGCTTGACTAATCTTCTGGAATTTTTTGAGGATGTAACTCTGAAGATGGACAAGGGAGATCCAGTGGATGTAGTGTACCTGGACTTTCAGAAAGCCTTTGATAAAGTCACACATAGGAGGTTAGTGAGCAAAATTAGGGCATATGGTATTGGGGGCAAAGTACTGACATGGATTGAAAATTGGTTGGCTGACAGGAAACAAAGAGTAGTGATAAACGGCTCCCTTTTGGAATGGCAGGCGGTGACCAGTGGATCAGTGCAGGGACCACAGCTTTTTACAATATATATTAATGATGTAGAAGATGGTACTAATAGTAACATTAGCAAATTTGCTGATGATACAAAGCTGGGTGGCAGAGTGAAATGTGAGGAGGATGTTAGGAGATTACAGGGAGACATGGACAGGTTAGGTGAGTGGACAGATGCATGGCAGATGCAGTTTAATGTGGATAAATGTATGGTTATCCACTTTGGTGGCATGAACAGGAAGGCAGATTACTACCTAAATGGAGTGAAGTTAGGTAAAGGGGCAGTACAAAGAAATCTGGGTGTTCTTGTACACCAGTCAATGAAGGCAAGCATGCAGGTACAGCAGGTAGTGAAGAAAGCTAATAGCATGCTGGCCGTCATAACAAGGGGGATTGAGTATTGAAGCAAAGAGGTTCTTCTGCAGCTGTACAGGGCCCTGGTGAGAACGCACCTGGAATATTGTGTGCAGTTCTGGTCTCCAAATTTGAGGAAAGACATTCTGGCTATTGAAGGAGTGCAGCGTAGGTTCACGAGGTCAATTCCTGGAATGGCGGGACTATCTTATGTTGAAAGATTGAAGCGACTGGGCTTGAATACCCTTGAGTTTAGAAGATTGAGAGGGGATCTGATTGAGACGTATAAGATTATTAAAGGATTGGACACTCTGGAGGCAGGAAACATGTTTCCACTGACGGGTGAGTCCCGAACCAGAGGACACAGCTTAAAAATAAGGGATAGGCCTTTAGGACAGAGGTGAGGAGAAACTTCTTCACCCAGAGAGTGGGGGGTGTGTGGAATGCTCTGCCCCAGAAGGCAGTGGAGGCCCAATCTCTGGGTTTGTTTAAGAAAGAGTTGGATAGAGCTCTCAAGGATAGTGGAATTAAGGGTTATGGAGATAAGGCAGGAACAGGATACTGATTGAGGATGATCAGCCATGATCATAATGAATGATTGTGCAGGCTCGAAGGGCAGAATGGCCTACTTCTGCACCTGTTGTCTATTATCAACATTCTGAAGTAATTTCTTTTCAGTTGGTCTTATCCTTATTCAATGATGTAACAACCATGCTACATCATGGAGAACAGACTAGCTCACATGTGCCTGGATTACACCTTCACATAGAATTGATCATTATTTACATTTATTGACATGCTGAGATATGATTACCTCCATCATAAGTTTTGAATATGACATTATCATCAATATTAAGGCCACTTGTTGCGAAAACTCCAATGGCAGCAGTAAATCCGTGATGGAAAGCACATCCACGAATGTAAGAATCATTTTCTGCAATCTGGAAAGCGATAGTTAGAATTACTCAATGTCAACAAACTATGTCCTGATACATTTCTTAAGGTATCAAAGAAGATCAACAGTGACTCTTGCAGTCACTGGCTGATCTTGAGGGATATCTCCTTCTGCTCCACCTCCATTATTCATCCTGTTTTATGCCAGGTCCTGCCTTTGTTAAACTAAATCCCCCAAATTTTCTTTTGTGAATAAAAATGCAGAAATTATCAGTTTAGAAACCATTGAAGGAAACACGTTTCTGACTATGTGCAAGCTTTTCTCTCCTTACCCTCTCTCCCATTCTGAGACCCTCAGTCAGAAGTCTCGTGTTTGAACCTCACTCTGGGCTATAAACCTGGAGGTGCTGGAAATCTAGAATGAGAGCTAAAAATGCTAGCAATATTTATCATCTAGCATGAGAGAGACAGACAAAGTTAATGTTTCAGGTTACTAGAAGTGGTTGTCTGTGTGTGTGCACGCGCCTGTGTCTGACTTTGTGCAAGTGTCTGTGGTGCTTTAGTCTGTGTGTCTGTTTTTTGGTGTGCATCAGATTACAACAGGATCTTGATCAGATGGGCCAATGGGCTAAGGAGCGGCAGATGGAGTTGAATGTGAGGTGTTGCATTTTGGAAAAGCAAATCTTAGCAGGACTTCTACACTTTATGGTAAGGTCCTAGGGAATGTTGAGGAACAAAGAGATCTTGGAGTGAAGATTAATAGCTCCTTGAAAGTGGAATCGCAGGTAGATAGGACAGTGAAGAAGGCATTTGGTATGTTTTTCTTTATTGGTCAGAGTATTGAGTACAGGAGTGCAGGTCATGTTGCAGCTGTACAGGTCATTGGTTTGGCCACTGTTGGAATACTGCATGCAATTCTGGTCTCCTTCCTATCAGAAAGATGTTGTGAAACTTGAAAGGGTTCAGAAAAGATTTACAAGGATGTTGCCAGGGTTGGAGAATTTGAGCTATGCAGAGAGGTTGAATAGGCTGGTGTTGTTTTCCCTGGAGCTTCAGAGGCTGAGAGGAGACCTTATAGAGGTCTATAAAATCATGAGGGGCATGAATGGGATAAATAGCCAAAGTCTTTTCCCTGGGATGGAAAAGTCCAAAAGTAGAGGACATAGGTTGAGGATGAGAAGGGAAAGATATAAACGAGAGCTAATGGGCAACTTTTTCAGTCAGAGGATGGTACGTGTATGGAATAAGCTGCCAGAGGAACTGGTGGAGGCTAGTACAATTGCAACATTTAAACGGCATCTGGAGGGTATATGAGTAGGAAGGGTTTGGAAAGATATGGGGCAGGTATTGGCAGGTGGGACTAGATTGGGTTGGGATATCTGATCAGCATGGACAGGTTGGACCAAAGGGTTCCTTTCCATGCTGTACATCTCTATGACTGTGTGTGTGTGTGTGTGTGTGTGTGTGTGTGTGTGTGTGTGTGTGTGTGCGCGCGCTTGAGTCTGTATATGCATCGGTCTTTGAGTGTGTGTCTTACTCTGTGTCAGTATGCATCTATCGGTTTGTGTGTGTCTCTACCTGCTTCTGTATTTGAGTCTGTGTGTACGTGTACAGCAAACTCAAAGCTTTGCATAAAGTGAAGACAAAAAACTGCAGATGCTGGAATCCAAGGTAGACAAGCAGGAAGCAGGAAGCGCACAGCAAGCCAGGCAGCGTCAAGAGGTGGAGAAATCTCTGTTTTGGGTGTAACCCGTCTTCAGGACTGAAGATGAGTTTCAGGGGAGCTGCTCCTCTAATATTCATCCCCAGTCCTGAAGAAGGGTTATACTTGCAATGTCGAGTTCTCCACCTCCTGATGCTGCCTGGCTTGCTGTGTGCTTCCAGCCTTCTGCTTGCATAAACTGGAGTCCAGAGATGATTAAAGATCAAAAGAGTTTGTGATGCAAAAGCCCTTATACTGGGTAAAAGTGAATAAAATTGGTTGTGTCCACATAAGATAAATTCCTATAAAAAATTTGAACCTAAATGCAATGTGAAATAACAAGCAATGCAATCAGAGAAGGAAAAAAAGCAAAATTAGAAAAAAGAGAAACAATAAAAAACAAGATAAAGACAGTGGCTATAATCTAAAGTTGTTCAAGTCAGGATTGAGTCCAAAATGCTGTAAAATGCTGAGTTGAAAGATGAGGTGCTGTTCCTTAAGTTTGTGTTGAGCTCCACTGGAACACTGCAGCAGGCAAGGTGAACAATTAAAATGACAAATGTTTGAAACTTGGATCGTGTTTGTTGACTGAAGTGGTCACTCAGTCTGCATTTGTGGTCCCCAGTGTGGAGAATGCCCTGATCAGTGAAAATCAGGGTCAAGTTTTTACTTTGAGGACAACAAATATGATTTGGCACTGAACACACACTCAAGGAATTAAGGGCGGCAGGCAAACTCTTAAAGCTAGATGGTTAATAAAAGGCTGAATAACTTAAGAGGAGTGGCATGTTGCATTGAAGAGTAAGTAATTGAGAGGGTACTTCAACACGGAGGTCCCCTGATAGCCACCTATTAAAAAAATCAATCATACAAGAGAAAGTAGTCAGCTCACCACCATGGCGGTGGTATTAAGGGTTGGAGATAGCACTCTACAAGGTGGTCCTCCAGGTTTGCCAGGAGCACTGGCACACTGGTCTGCCACTGGTGCCTACCTCCTGGCAACTTAACTACCCTCTGTCATTTGCAAAAACTGGAGACCAATCAGAACACTCTCTGCAAAGTTTCAAGTATTTGGGTAAATATCGGAAAACTTGATAAAAATGTCAACCTGACAGACTCATGTCTTCAAGTGAGGCATGCCATGTCTCAATTTGCAGCATACACCCACCCTGAGGAACTGTCAGAAACACAAGCAAATTAATCTGCATGAAAAATATGAACTGTTTAAAAAAAAATCTGTTACAAACCTCTCCAAGATTGAGGAAAGACACAGAATATCGTGGGCCAAAGTAACTTAAGTAACCATACTGTCCACTGTGATAAAATTCAACATCCTGTATTCTGGCATGACCTACAAAACATAGAAAAACATCAACAATTTAAATAATCTTTAACAGGTTGCAGGAATGAAAGATTTTTCAAGGACAGTATAAAAACCAGTAGTCATCAGTAAAAGTAATATTTTGTGCAGAAACTTTCTTGGTTTAAAATTAAAAGGATTAAAGTGAAACTCTTTCAACTTTTGTCTAAAACCTCAACATAATGTTCAGAAGACTTTCAGATCAATGCGTCAGCGTTGTTGTTGCCAAGATCACTGTGTGCAATTCGAACACAGAAGTGTTTGTGGAGTTAACAAGTTGGATGGGAGCCTGATACCCCATCTGCTTCAGAGCAAATTTTCATTTCTCTTACATGGACCAAGCATACAAAGATCATTGATTGATGAGGATCAAATCTTAGCATTTAGGGTTATATTGGATATATTACAAATAATCTCAAGAACTAATGATCTGACAAGAATTCAAATCTCAATGTAGGGATGAGGGTGTTTATTTCAGCAAATCTGGAATTTAGAAAAAACTGCTGTCAGTAACTGACACAAAACTACAGAATTGTGTAACACTCTACTTATTCACTATTGTACTTATGGGAAGACAATCTGTCTGGTCTATAAATGACTTCGTGCTTAGGGCAGTTTGGGTTGACACTTAACTCTGAAATGGCCTTGTAGATCACACAGTTATACAAAATGGTTCTTACTGACTCTTTGTTGAAGTTAATAATCTTAAAACATAAGTACATGGAAATGCAGCAATCACCAACTCCTACATGGTCGATGTGTTAATTATTTTATTTGTTTATGAACTGTGACTGAAGACAATATTAGTCAGAAGCACACTCAGGTGAGCGCTTTGTACGTCTTGGCATATACATCAGAAAATTACATGCTCAGCCTCTGATTTTAATGGCATTATTTTAACGGTTATGTTGTTCTTCACCATTTAAAGCAGGAACATACAATTCGGATAATCTTTCTCAGTGTTCACTCCCAACCTGTAACCACATTTCTCATGCCTCCAAATGATCTTAAACCTCCCCATCACTAAATCTCTTCTCTGTAATTATGACTGGATGACAAGCTTTGCTTTTCTGAATACCTGGCTCTCCATTCTTAATCCAGCTTTGACAAATCTCAATCCCAGCTGATGAAGTATCCGAGGTAATACGCCCACATAACATTTTGTTTTGCCCATTCACCAGGAGCACTGTCACAAGAGATCTTAGGGAATATGTTTCAACACTCTTTTTGGGAGATTTCATAATCTAAATAAGGATGAGATACCTTTGAACTCCAGTCCGTTATAAAAGAAGGAACTGATCAAGACTCGTGCTCCAAACATTTCATCTGCCTTGTCAGGGTGATGATGGCCAATGATCTTGATGTTTCTGCTGAGCAGGCCAATATCTGCTGCCATAGTGTAACTCTGGCCTCTTCCCTTCAATTCCTGTGTTTCCGCTGGAAGAAAATGAACAATCTTCAATTAGATTGATTCACAGACATGGACATAGCCATTAATAAAAATTGCAATCCATGAAATGGGTTCAGGACAACATAAATGGGCTATCTTCAATTGTCCTATTAGAATAACAAACTTAGTTACTAAAACTATTGAAATGATTACTATGTAATGCAAATATGATTTTAAAATAGTATTTTTGAAAATGCATTATCCTTTTCATTCCTCCCATGTCAATTTTAATTTCATTCATGTAAAGAATCTTTGGATCTTTTTTACTGAATTAGAGTTGCTTTATAAATACACACTGCTGTTGCTGGGAGGCTATAAGTCTCTGATATACAGTTGGTCACTTTCATACATCAAGCAGTTATTAAGCTGCTCATTAGTAGTCTCATGTGGTCCCTTGAGTTCCATATCCTCTGGAGGGAATAATGTACTTTAACTGCGAGATTGGTCTTCCTGAGGTATGTATGCTGAATTTGCTTCTTTGTTTAGGTTCTGGTCTCCATTAGATGAAAATGATAAAGAGGCACTGGATTAAGTATAAATGTTGATTTGCATGGAAGGCATCAGAATAATGGGAGAAGATGTACTGGGTGGAATTCATAAGGCATAAGAACTGAGATTTAGGCCATTCAGCCCATCAAATCTGTTCCTCCATTCAATCATGGCCGGTAAGTTTCTCAAACCCATTCTCCCACTTTCTCCTGTAACTCTTGATCCCCTTGATATGCAAGAGTCTATCTCAGTCTTAAATATGACTCAATGACCTGGCCTCCACAGCCTTCTGTGGCAATGAATCCCATAGATTCACCACTCCCATAGTTTCTCCTTATCTTCATTCTAAAAGATTTTCCCTTTACTCTAAGGCTATGCCCTCGAGACCTAGTCTCTCCTACCAATGGAAACATCTTCCCAACATCTACTCTGTCCAGGCCATTCAGTATTCTATATGTTTCAATTAGATCCCCCCTCATCCTTCTGAACACCATTGAATATATACCCTGAGTCCTCAAACATTCCTCACATGTTAAGCTTTTCATTGCTGGGACCATTCTCCAGGGCTAGTACATCCTTCCTGAGACATGGGGCCCAACATTGCACACAATATTCCAAATATGGTCTGACCAGAGCCTTATGGAGCCTCAGAAGTACATCCTGCTTTTATTGAAATTTCTTGGAAAGGGCTGATGGTGATCTAATCAAGGCCTTTAAAGTAATGAAAGGTTTTGAGACAATGGGTACAGAGAGAATGTTTTCTCCTGTGGGAAGAGCAAAACTAGAGGCCATCAAAATCTGATGGTCACCAGGAGGAGTGCCTTCCCCCAGAGAGTGGTGATTATGTGGAACTAGCTAAGACAGTTACTGATTAATGATTGGTAAATGACAGACATGCATTTCAGGGGAAATTATTCAAGCAAGTGAGGAAGAAGGAAATACAAGGTTATGCTGAGATGAAGGAGGAAGAGAGGCGATTGAATGGAGCAGTAATGCCAGAATGGACTGGTTCCATGGAATGGCCTGATTCCGTGCTGTAAATTCTATGTCATTCTCTGTAATTCTCTCTCTTAATGATAATTTGCAGCAGAGGGTGTTCAGATCTCATTTCTGACAGTACCAAGAGACCTATTAGAATTTCCATTCAGCCGAGACTTACCGATGTGTGTGTACGATAGTGCTTCGTTCAAACCCAATGTCTTTCTATCAAAGGAGATAGAGTGGATCGTTCTGATTTCTGTCTGTGTGTAATTATAGCTCGTGGTTGACACAAGGATCTCATCTCCTTCCTGAACAAAATGAACATCAATCAGTAGCTGAACCATGACATAAATGAAACTGGGTTAAGTGGATTGATACAGCTCCCCCCTCCCCAGTGACTAATCAGCTGCCCAGTTTATTAGATTAAGTCCTGACAGAATCTGTTTGATTTAAAGATTAGCCCCTGGGCAGGATATCCTGCTGAAATGCTGGAGCAAGGTTCAGATGAGATTAGAGGGAGAGGTGGGTCAGAGCAAAAGATAAAACATGCAGAGGGATACACTGTAGTAACTGGCTCAGCTGGAGTGAAGAAAGGGTGGCTAGAGGAGATGTTAGGTGGCAGAGTTTTCATTCTCCAATGCCAGAAGAATCTGGCTGTCCAAGACAGGTGTATATAAAAAGAGGAGAGAGAAGATGCCTCTATCCCTGCTCATGGAAGTTCAAGAGCAAACAATAATTCTTGTTTATTTTCAGGCATGGTGGTGGGTCCAGGAATAGATGATACTCTCAGTGCTCAAAAGTGGGCATCATTAGATAAGATGCACCCCAAGATTGAGGTCCCATTAACTGTCCTCGATGTAGAATCCTCCCAATTCAGTGAAGTTTCACTACGTTGGGCTCCCTCTCCCCCAGTTATTGATCCCAATCCTTGTACAAATTGGAGGAGGTTATGCCTCTGGAAGAATCCATCCCCAAACAATCAGTGTTCGGCTACTTACAGCACGACCCCCATCCCGAATACCTGCCAATCGACGGCTTCAACCAGAGTTATGTTGAGGGAGCCAGCATGTGCTGTTGAACCCAGTTTGGTTTTATAGACCAAATGGGGAATACCGTGCAGATCCAGTCCTCCAAACACACCTACAGAACAAAGAGGTAAAGCAGAAACATTGCAGCCCTGAACTCTAGGAAAGAAAACTGGGTAACAGTTTCAGACAAACAAATCAACTGGCAAACTGAAAATACAGGCACTGAAATCAACATTGGAAACAAACAGTTACACAGAAAGTGGAGTGGGACAGTAAATGATGTCACATAGAAGTAGTTTTGGAAATCTCAAAATTCTTTCCAAATGAGGTTGATTCATAAGGAAGAGGGTGGGGTGAAGTGAGTCAAACTGAGAATTTGAAACAAAGGCCAGTAGGTTTTTGTGAGGTAGGGGCAAGAAGGGATATGAAGCACAGGCAGATAAAAAACGCATCCCACCCAGATCCATCCCCTACCCTATCCATGTAACCCTGCATTTCGAATCCACTCAGCCTGCATATCCCTGGACATTGCAGGCAATTTAGCATGGTCAATCCAATTAATCTGCACATCATTGGACAATGGGAGGAAACTAGAGCACCCAGAAGAAACCCACAAGACATGGTGTGGAAACTCCACACAGGCAGTCACCCAAGGATGGAACCTAATTGGGCACATGTTTGGTGTAAAAGCATGACAGACTGGTTGAATGCCTCCTCTTATATCTATTATTCCACTCTGTTGGTTCCACCCTGTTGATTTTATATCCATCTCTTTGAGGGTTGATAGGGATCTATTGAACACCAGAAGGCAATGCAAATACAGTCAAGTTTGGGCACAAGGGAGCATGGCAAGGTTGGATGGCATTCATTTTAATGCAAGCCTTGTGAGTAAGGTGAATGAGTTGAGGGTGCTGATTAACATATGAAGATATGATATCATTGTTTTCACAGAGACAATATTGAGGTAGGGGCAGCACTCGCGGCTCAACGTTGTAGGGTAGTGTGTCTTCAGAGGAGACAAGGAGGAGTAAAAGAGGAGGTAGTGCCATAATGCTGAGCAAGAAGTTAATTACCGCAGTAAGGAAGGATGATATTTTAGATGGTTCCTCAAGTGATCCATATGGATAGAACTTAAAAACATGAGGGGGTGACCACATTATTGGGAATATACTGAAGACCCACAAATAGACAGGAAGAGATATAAGGGCTGAAATGCAAGGGTTGAAGTGTAAAATTCATAGGGTGATAGTAATAGGGGATTTTAACTTCACTGTTATTGGACTGAAATCCTGGGATTCCCTCCCTAAGGGCATTAGGGCTCATAGAATCACAGCGTCCCTACAGTGCAGGAAGAGGACATTCAACCCATCAAGACTTGTGCCGATCCTCCGAAGAGCATCTCACCCAAACCCACCCTCAACCCTTTTCCCGGGGACTCTGCATTTTCTATGGCTAAACCACCTAGCCTACATATCCCTGGATGCTACGGGGCAATTTATCATGGCTAATCCTGCATATCTTTGGACCACAGGAGGAAACTGGAGCACCCAGAGGAAACTCAGGCAGACACAATGAGAATGTGCAAACACCACATGGACATTCACCCAAGGCTGAAATTGAATTCAGGTCCTTGGCACCGTGAGGCAGCAGTGCTAACCACTGTGCCATGCCAATGTACAGCATATGGACTGTAGCCATTCGAGAAGGCACCTCACCACTACCTTCTCAAGGGTAGCTAGGGACAGGCAATAACTGCTGGCCAGACAGTGATGCCCACGTCTCACAAATTAATTAAACAAAACAAAAATTATTAACTGGGATAGACAAAGTAGGAAAGGCTTAGAGGGTTCAGAATTCTTAAAATTTATCCAGGAGACCTTTTCAAGCTAACTCACAGGAAGTCCTACAAGACAGGGGGATGTGCTGGACTTAATTTTAGGGAATAAAGCTGAGCAGATGGGAGAAATATCACTGGGGAAGCACTTCGGTGATAGTGATTGTTACACAGTAAGATTTAGAGTAGTCACAAAGATGGACCTGAAAAAGAAGTTCTGAACTGGGGCCAGGCCGCTTTTAATATAAGACAGGATCTGGCCACAGTGGACTGAGGCGGCTATTCATGAGAAAATGTACATTGGAGCAATGGGAAGCAAATGAGGAAATTGCTAGTGCTCTGACATTAATTTTCAATTCCTTGCTGTACACAGGAGATATGCAAGACGACTGGTGGGCAGCTAATGTTGTCCTGTTCTTCAAGAGGGGTGGTAGGAATAAATGAGGGAACTATAGGCCAGTCAATCTAATGTCAGTGGTGAGGTAACTTTTGGAAAGCATTCTTGGAAGGCAAGGATTAATTCAGGATAACTAGCATGATTTTATCAGGGGGTGCTTTTGTCTGATAGGTTTGATTGAACTTTTGAGGAGATGCCAAGATGTGTGCAGCGGATGTAGTCTACTTAGACTTCAGTAGGGCTTTCGACATGGTACTGCTTAGTGTTGGCCATCAAGAAGGTAAGACCCCATGGCAACTAGGGTAATTTGACAAATTGATCCAAAATTGGCTTAGTGGCAGGAGGCAAAGAGTGATGGTCAAAGTTGGACAGTCATCTCTGTTATAATGCGGTAGTTCTATTCTTATGCAACCTTGTGTTATAATAGCAGCACCAGTTAAACTAATGGGGCCGGAATTGTGTTATAACCAATACATACTTTAAAAGTTCATACTTTAGAAATAATTCGTTAATCAGATTATAGTGAATTCTCATTAATGAAATGTGCATAATAGTGGAATGACCTGCATACAAAATTATGCATGGCATAGACAAAGTAGATAGGAATACATTTTCCATTAAGAGAGTATCAGTCAAGGGACATAGATTCAAGGCAAGGGACAGAGGTGTACAGGATACCTAAGGAAGTCTTTTTTCACGTAGAGAGTGATAGGTATTTGGAATTCACTGCCTGATGGGACTGTGATGGGCCAGCCCTTTCTACCAGTTAAACTCTATGAATTTCTATGTGACACGGCTAATTCATCATCAATCCTTCAAAGCAAAGTTATCAGATTCACAAGGTCAAGGTCAAAGTGGGAAACAGCCATCTAAGCGGCTGCTGCTTCACTCACTGTGGGCACAACAGATCCTCTCTGAATCAAGCGGGAAAGATCACTTTCTCAGCTTTTCTACTTAATAATCTGAATATGATTCTGTTAAGAACTCATCACGAGTGAAGCTATACAGGTGACTTACCCAGCACCTTCGAACCTTGATTGGGCCCATTTCTTAAAGGCCACTCGGGGGTTGAATGGTCTCCCATCAAAACAATCTGTAGCTCTCCTTGGAACGGTTTTTCTGGGCTGCCTGCAATCAGCCTCCCTCCCTGCAAAACAAAACACACCAACAGTAATGCAGTTGAAATTCCTGAGACCGTCTAAACCATCCCAGACCCAGGGAACGGGAGGAGTGAGCACTTTAGCAGAGAAGGCAGGAGTGCCTTCAGTTTAACTAGACTTTCTGACTCAATCCCTGTACGCTTTAATACCCAGTCTTATTTCACATCCTCCCTCACAATTTATACCCTTTAATATCTCACAGAAACTGAGCATGTCTAGCAGCACCTGTGGAGAGAAAACAGCTAAAATTTCAAGTCTAGTGACCCTTCTTCAGAACTGATAGCGGCTAGGAAACACTAGTATTTATGTTGATGATAGGGGCAGAACAAGCAGGTAGATGGAGATGAAGCCCAGAGTGAGAAATAGAGTAAGAAATGGAGACTGAGAAAAATGTAGACAGACAATTGGAAGTTAGGGAGAAGATAAGCTAGATAGGTGATAATGGGGACGATGAGTGAGTAAAAGTAGGAACAGGCCATGGCCTGGGGTGTGGGAGTGGGTAAAAGACACAAGTGGAGGTGTTCAGCCTTTAAAATGATTGAATTCAATACTGAGGACTGTAAGCACCCCAAGCAGAAAATGAAATGTTGTTCTTCAATCTTGCAGTGAGCTGTACTGAAGCATTGCATGAGATCCACGTTAGAAATTTTTGCATGGGAACACAGTGGTGTGTTGAAGTGGTAGACAAAATTATGTCCCCATGTTTTTGACCTATCGACTAAGGGGAACAGCTGTTTTTATTCATTGGTATGGGCTAGTTGAACCAAAGGATCTGTTTCCATACTGTATGACTCTATGATTCGCCATGCCCCTCATAATTTTGTACACCTCTAAGACACCACTCAAACTTCTCTGCTGCAAAGAAAATAGCCTGAACCTCCCTTTTATCCTAGGAAGCATCTTAGTCAACCTCCTCTGCATCCCCTTCAGTGCAATCACATCGTATAGTGCAGTGACCAGAAATAAAATGGTACTCCAACTGTGGCCTAACCAAGGTCCTATTCAGCTCCATTATAACTTCCCTGCTCTTATAATCAGTGCCTCAACCCATAAAGGCAAGTGTCTAATATGCCTCTTTAACTACCTTATTAACCTGTACTGACACCTTCAGGGATTCGGGATTAACACCCCAAATTCCCTCGACTCTGAGCTTCCGAGTGTCCTGTCATTCTTGATTTGTGCAATAAGGACATGTTGTTTCTGTAGGGTGACGATAATTTAATGTTTGTTTAGGTAAACTCTGTGGACCTCTTTCCTTGTATGAATATTTTCTGTTAAAATGTCTTGGTTTTTTTGTCCCTTTCCCCACATGGACAGAAAAAGGGTGAGAGACATCGGATGATTTCAGTCCGTGTGTTTGAATATTTCTTTCAATCTGCTGCTCTTGGCATTTACCCTTTAAACATTCTGTAGCTCAATTGGAGGGCTGTTGTCTGGCAAAATTGCATAAATTTGAAAGAAATCTCAGGGTCATTGAGTTTCCAATTTTCCCTCTTTCTGTTTTCAAAAAAGGTAACATTATACCATACAAATTAACAGTAAATGCAGCACTTCAGTTTTCAATGCAAACTCTTCTGGCATTTTAGCCTCCTCCAGCGATCCCCAGCTTTACAGATACCAGGGTTTCACAAATTTGATTCACACCACAAGGTATCAAGAAATGGTTGGAGACACTGGATACTGCAAAGGCTATGGGCCATTACAATGTTCCAACAATAGTACTGAAGACCTGTGCTCCAGAACTTGCCACTCCCCTTGCCAAGCTCTTTCAGTACAGTTACAGCGCTGGCACCTAGCTGATGATATGGAAAAGGATCTAGATATGGCCCGCACATAAACAGCAGGAAAAGCCCAACACAGCCAATTACTGCCCCATCAGTCTATTCCTAATCATCAGTAAAGTGATGGAAAATGTAATCAACAGTGTTATCAAGTGGCATCTGCTCAGTTTGGGTTCCACCAGAGCTCCTGACCTCATTACAGCCTTGGTTCAAATATGGACAAAGGAGCTGAATTCCAAAAGTGAGATGAAAGTGACAGCCCTTGACATCAAGGCTGCATTCGACTGACAATGCAACCAAGGAACCCGAGCAAAATTGGAATCAATGGATATCACAGAGCAAAATCTCAGCTGACTGGAATCATAGGAATTTGGTCGTAGTTGTTGCAGGTCAATCATCTCAGCTCCAGGACATCTCTGCAGGAATTCCTCAGGGTAGCTAGCGTCCAAGGCCCAGCCATCTTCAGCTGCTTCAAGTTCCCCTCTAAGGCACTCATCATCCTGGCTTGGAAATGTAATCAATATTCCTTCACTGTTGCTGCATCAACATCCAGGAATTCCCTCCCTAAGGGCATTGTGGGTCAACCCACAGCAGGTGGACTGCAGCAGTTCAAGAAAGCAGCTCACCACCACCTTCTCAAGGGCAACTGGAGCAGGCCATAAATGCTGGCCAGTCAGCAACACCCACATCCCACAAAACAAATAATAAAAAAAAGTCCATTCCATTTCAATTTTTAGTTCTGAACAAAGTGAAGATGTGGTCTCAATAACTGCTGATGTGAATCCAGTGGCTGCCCGTACAGAGACAAATTACAGAATGTCACATCCATGATGTTAAAGAAGTCAAGTAGTCTTTTATGTTTCCCCTTTCAAGAACCCACAGGGACAGGGATTAAAAATGAGTTTTAACCCTGATCTGTGCGTGTTAGCATCCTGGCCTCCTAGTGTGTGGACTAGTGTACTGGAAAAGTCACTGCTTTGAAAGCAGTCATTACACTTTTCCAACAAAGATAAAGAAAGAAAAAAGACACTCTCACCCTGACTGTGAGAAGCCAGCTTACCAGCAAGCCAGTCAAAAGAAAATGAGACTAGAAGGATTTTGAGCACTGCTAGATAGCCATCGTTGAAAGAAACCAGGACCAAAGAGCCCTCTAAGCCATCCTACAACTGACTCTTCAACTACGAACATCAAGAATAATACACCAACATCACCAGTAGTATCTAATGTAATGGCCACGGCATCTCCTACCTACCTTTATAAGTGACTCAGAGATTGACCCATATATTGTTTTTAACTTTTCCTTTTGGACTCACGTCTTATTTCTTTTCTTATGTATATGTGTTGTATTACTATTTCTGCGTGTGCTCAGTAACTAATAAACTCTCTTAATCAAGTCAAGTCAAGAAAGCCTGGCTCCTTTTGAAACATGAACTTATTTGGTCTAGGAGACAGGTAACTATTAAGGGAGGGGTGAACAAACGTGATAAACAAACGTGGTTCTGACCAACTGAGCAGTTGGGTGACAAAAAAAGGGGACATAGTTCATTCCTCCTCAACCAGGCACATGACAATTCAAGTATACAGCTGGAATTATCAGAAGTTTCGGGAATTTTATCTGGATCTGGATATAACAAACTGGGACCTCAAGTACACAATGTGAACCCATAGATGAAATGAAAATATTACACTAGCTAAATTGTCACTTTGAAACCAATTTCGAAAAATCTGCCAATGACTTTTTTGAGTTTGCACTGCTGCAGTAGAGAGGCGTTTGTATCTGATGCCAACACGTTCCTAGGAGAATTGGGGGAGTTCCTTTTGAAGATTTAAAAGATTGAACAGTTAATACATTTTGGGACTATTTGGAATTAGAATTTTGCCCAAAAATCAGAAAAACTGAAATCATAAAAGAGCTTGCCAATGGTTTACAAGCAGAAACTGGCAGAAATGACATGGAGAGAGTAGCATTTTTGCAAAGAAATGGTTTGGTTATAAAGCAGCCAAGTTAGTGAAGAGGTTTGCAGTCACCAGAACTTGGAGAAAGATGCCTTCCCCACCAATTACATGCCTTCCCCACCAATTACATGCCTTCCCCACCAGTTACACGCCTCCCCCACCAATTACATGCCTTCCCCACCAATTACATGCCTCCCCCACCAATTACACGCCTCCTACTATAGTTGGGTTTGTGATTTTGTTAAACAAGCTTGCACCCTTTTCGGGTAAAAAATGAGGTCTGCAGATGCTGGAGATCACAGCTGAAAATGTGTTGCTGGTTAAAGCACAGCAGGTTAGGCAGCATCCAAGGAATAGGAAATTCGACGTTTCGGGCATAAGCCCTTCACCTGATGAAGGGCTTATGCCCGAAACGTCGAATTTCCTATTCCTTGGATGCTGCCTAACTTGCTGTGCTTTAACCAGCAACACATTTTCAGCTGCACCCTTTTCGACCAGCCTGGGGTCTTCAAAGGTATTCAGTCATACTAATGAATACAGACGTGGTCCTCAAACATCAAAAGCCAGTGAGCCTGATTGGTTCTGTGAGCCTCATTGCAGTACCTTTAAAACCCCAGAATGAAGTCCATTATATCCTTAAATTGTTAATGTCTTTTTCAGTCCCTTTTCCTGGGGACTGTTTTAGTTTCTCCCTCCCCTTCACCTCCTGATTATTGCTGGGATATTACCTGTATCCTCTCCAAGGAAGACTGATGCAAAATATCTGTTCAATTTATCTAGTTCCTTATTCTTCTACTCCCCAGGTTCACTGTCTACAGGACTAAAGCTCCCTTCAGTTAACTCTTTTCCTATATAAATATCTGCAAGCCCTCTTAATACCTATTTTTAACTTTCTAGCCTGCTTTTTTTCCGTACCGTAATTCCTGCCTAATTTTTGAAGTCATTCTTTGTTTTTTTTTAATATTCTGTCCAATGTTCCAAATTAGTACAAATCTTTGTGGAATTGTCTAATTTTTATTTTAATTTGATTTTTCAAAAACTTCCTTAGTTACCTGTGGGTAAGCCCTTCGATAAGACATTTTCTTTCCACTGCTGAGTGTCATGAAATATGTCTTTCAATGTCTATTACTACATCTCCATTAGCCTATCCTTTAAGTTAATATCCCAGTTCACTTTAGCCAGCTCTGTCTTCAAACTCTGATAACTGCCCTGAATCAAATGTAAAGTTTTAACTGTAAGAGCAATTTACCTGAATTGAAATGTATGTTGCATTCAGGACGATTCTTGTGTAGGATGATGAACGATTAAATGACTTTAAGTTGTCATCCCTAATTTCTAAGGTACCAAGGATGGTAAGATTATAGAGTGGAGGAATTGGGCTATCCACCACTATCCATATTCCTGCAGGAATAATTTATTAAAACATGAATAATTAGTATTTAATTTGCCATCTTTTAGCTTGTTGTCAAAACTCCCCAAAACTCAGACTATTTTCCTGCAACCTTGACCCTGACCCAAATGCAAATGAGGACACCATGAACATACCTTGCTGGAGGAGATCATTCCAGTAATTGGTATAACAAGAGCATTCTCTTTGCTAAACAGTAGCATTTTGGAATGGCACTGTGGCACTCTGGTGGGAAGTGGAGATAGCCATTCTGACTAAATTTGGAGAATCTTTGGCAGGACTGGTTATTGCTTGTTTGCTCTGCCCCCTCTGGAATACATCACCATTTTAAATCTTCAAGTATATGGCATGGACCAATGGATGACACAACACATGTTTTGTCAGAAAATCACAGATTCAAGGTCCACTTCAGAGACATGAGCGTATAATCCAGGACAACACTCCCAGTGTTTCACTGACAGGTGCCTCACTGTCAGAGTGGGTGTTTTTGGACAAGATATGATGCGGAAAGCTTGTCTGCTCCCTCAGGTCATCACAATATATTCAATTTGAAGAGCAGCAGAGTTGTCCCTGGTATCTTGGTCAATAGCTATGCTTTAAACAAACTAATAAAATGGAATGCCTATTTATTATCATTTTGCCGTTTATGGGATGTGCAACTTGGGTTGCTGCTTTCCTTAGATTTCAACCGCGGCTGCGCTTTATTGACTGAAAAACACTTTAGGATTCTGTGAAGTCAGAAAAGGCAAGACACAAATTCAGGTTTGCTATTGCTATTTGCTATTGAGAGTCTTGATGGCACTGCCCTTTCATCTGATGAGATTTGGAAATAGTTTGCAAAATTCATTCAAATTAAACATCTTTCCTGACACAGAATGTACATTTGGCCACAAAGTTTGAGTAGAACTGACCCAAAGTGTTTCACGTTCAGATCTTTTCTTTATTTGTCTGCTCATCTGATCAGCAAGAAACTCTCTTTGGAACATCTTAACATAACTAGAAATCATTGCTACTTGGGATTCATAGAGTTTCCAGTGTCCCTATGATTAGGGAAATTGATTTAGAGAGTGTATTGTAATGACCTTGCTCTAGGGAGTGTAAACTGAATTTAGGGAAATTAGTTTAAGCAGTGTACTTTGGCATGAAGAAAATTGATTTAGGGAGTGTTCTCTGGAATTGCTTTGTTGTATGCAGAGAGAGCAGGTTGACTGTTCCTGTATTTACTGAAGTTTAGAAGATTGAGATGGGCTGAAAATGTGTTGCTGGTTAAAGCGCAGCAGGTCAGGCAGCACCCAAGGAACAGGAAATTCGACGTAAAGGGCTCTGGCCCGAAACGTCAAATTTCCTGTTCCTTGGATGCTGCCTGACCTGCTGTGTTTTAACCAGCAACACATTTTCAGCTCTGATCTCCACCATCTGCAGACCTCACTTTTTACTCGAAGATTGAGATGGGATCTAATTGAAATATATAAAATTCCGTCAGGGCAGAACAGACTGGATGCAGGGATGTTGTCTCTCCTGGCTGGGTGATCCAGAGAAAGGATTATAATGTCAGGATGTGTGGTAGACCATTTCGGACTGAGATAGGAGAAATTTCTTCACTCAGAAATGTTGAACTGATGGAATTTCCAATCACAGAAAACTGTGCACCAAAGTCACCAAGTTGCATTTATAAAATAAATGGATCAATTTCTAGAAGCTAAAGTAATGGGAGTTTTGGACGAGACTGGGAGTATGGTGTTGATAGTCTAACAGCCATGATCATGTTGAAAGATATACTAGTCTTGATGGGTTGAGTAGTGTATTCCCACTCCTAGTTTCTATGTTTCTGTACTTCTATGGTTTAAGGAGTGTACTCTGGGATTGGGGACATTGGTTTAGATCTTAATGCATAGGAACGAAGGAGGCCATTCAATGAGATCACTTTTCTACATTTCTCCATAAATTTTGATTGCCTTATTGATTAAATGTCTATTTCAGTGCTGAATATACTTAATGAGCCAGCCTCTACAAGCTCCACAGTCAAGAATTTCAGAGACTCGCTACTTTCAAGAGAAGAAATTCCTCCTCCTCTAAATCTTAAATGGATAATTCCTTACTCCGAAATTATATCCTCTGGTGCTATAGACCTGATGAAGAGGTTATGCTCGAAACGTCGACTCTCCTGCTCCTCAGATGGTGCCTGACCGGCTGTACTTTTCCAGTGCCACACATTTTGACCCGTAAGACTCTCCCACAGTGGAGAAACAATCTTTCAACATCACCCTGTTAAGCCCTCCCTAAGATTCTCATACATTTCAATAAGGTCTCCTCATATTCTTCTGAACTCCGATGAGTACATGCCCAACCTATTGAACCTCTCCTCATAAGAAAATTCTTACAGGCCCAGGATCAACTAGTGAACCTTGTCTGGACTGTCCCCAATGTCAATGTGTCTTTCGTTAGATAAGGGGACCAAAACTGGTCATATTCCAGCTTGCAGTCTGACTGGTGCCCTGTATAGTTTTTAATAAACTCCCCTATTTTTATACTCCATTTCCTTGGAAAAAAAGCCACCATTCCATTTGCCTTCCTTATTACTCAGTGAATTTGAATGCTAGTTTTTTGTGATTTATGCATTAGGGACTGTACCCTGCGATTAGGGAACTGGTTGGTTTTGTCATCACTCTGTACCTTGTTCGATCACCACGCTGCTGCCTTCAGTGGGAACAGTGTAATTGGATTCTGGCCTTGATTCCCAGAATGATGAGTTCGACCAAGTTCTGGAAAGAAAACATTTTTGAGAATGACAAAGTTTCCTGTCCCTAACTGGTGTTGATTAAATGCAAAATAATTGAAATTAGGCGCATAAAGTATTTAAAGTTTCCAAGTCAAGAAAGATGGTTCAAAAGCAATTGGTAAAATAACCAGAGGAGAGATGAAAAATGTTTTAAAACAGTGAGTGGTTATGATTTGGAACATATTAGTTGACAGGGTGGGGGAAGCAAATTCAGTTCTGATTTTCTGCTGAGAATTTGATAAATATTAAAAAAGGGGAACTGTTTGCAGGAAGAACCAAAAGAGTGGGATTAATGAGATAGCTCTTGAAAAAAGCTAGTACAATGGCTACATGTGCTCTAAGATTCTGTGAATCAACTGCAACAACCACGTGAGAGATTTGTTTGAATATTAATCATCTCCCCTCTATCCTCACTAGTTTTACCCCATGTAACGTCTTACACATAATTAGAGGCATTGATCTCTGAGTCTCTGGAAGGTGGCTCACAGTTCTTGTAAAAGCAGCGAAATACTTGAAACTGAACATCGATGTCAACCATTGTTGGGTCGAGGTTTGAGTGAAAGCTGTGTCGCTCTGAAACTCCCCTTCCTGAAACTGAAATGTTATTGAATGATATCAGGAGCTGGTAATATTTTAATAACATGCCACTCTGCAGCAATATAAAGGGAACAACAGACAGGCTAAGACAAAACAAATGGCATTTCTTGTGACTTTCAAAATAGAAAGTTTTGAAACATAATTCTGGAATTGTGATCTCTCCTTTGAGTATTTTAAGTGGATTTGAATGTGGAAAGCTGTACAAGTACTGAACATCCCCAGGTACTGTGTGGGTACCATGTATTTACACAGCACAAATGTAAATCCAGAATAAGGAACAAAGCGTAATGTTCCTTTTGGAAAATATACCCATTATCAGAAAATGGGAACATTATTTAAAATAATTTAGCTTTTGCAAGCAAATTGTCTCTTTTAAATAGATTAAAAAGTCATTTCCAAGACACTGACCCAGATATCCTGATGATGGTCAGAAACTCTAGTTTACAGTGAGCTGTGTTCTCTGATTTAAACATCCAGAAGCACAGCCAGACACTGTGAAAAGGTCAGTATGTAAGGAAAATGTGGACTTAGGATGCCAGTTGGTTAGGGTGCTGAGTGGTAGCGTGCAGGTAAGTAATGAATAGGTCATGGGTAACACGGGTGCAGTTGGCGTCCTGAAGGTCAGGCTGCAATGAGATGGTGTGTTGGATCGTTTGGAGGTGAGGGAGCACCTTGGTGGTGGCTAGAGGCCTTGAGTCTGGATTAGTGGAGTAAATGCCAGCAGCAAAGAGTTTTGGGTCTGATAAATCAGTGGTCTCAGGGAACAGAGGCATTGGGCAGGTAGGGGAAACTGTGGATCCAGAGGTGGAGGAAGCAAGGTGAGGATGCTGCTAGGAAAGGAGCCAAAGTGGGGAGCAATGAGAGTATTGAGTTCAGTGAGAGTTGAGTCAGGGCACTGTTCTACTGGGGGTGGAATTCCAAGGATCTGCAGAATGTAAGGGTTGAGGGAAGTGTGGTTTTAGGATTAATGGTGAGTCGGGGAGGATTTTAGTTTTCCAAACTTTTCCAAAGCTAAACAGAGTCAGAACCTTGCAAATTCTTCAATTTTAACAGACTCTTTCAAAGAGTTCCAAATGCAGAGGAGCTGCTCACTAGAAAATTAAATTTCATGGCTAATTCTGGTGGAGTCAGCTGCCTTTGAAGTTCTGCACGATTCTAGCACACAACTCCACACTCTGCAGCTTGAATAACTCTCTGACTATTGGAATAGCTGGGCCAATATTCCTGGCACGGCCCCAAATCGTCCTCATGTAGTCCATTCATCCCTGGGAGTTTCGTGCTCCCCTAACTCCAGGATTCAAAATCACCCACACCTAGAATCCAGACTTAACCCCCTCCCCACCATGAAAATATCAGTTCACCCACACCCACGGCAAGATTCCTGACAGCCTGTGAGTTTGCTTGTAAAGTGAAGTCAATGTTCATAACCTTACTCAGATAATACAGGGTCAAATTCTCCTGGTCGAAGTACCAATCGCCATTCTGGTTGCTGGCCCAACTGAGAGGTTGGAGTGAATTATTCCGAACTGGATTCATGATCTTGAAATAGTCTGGTTGATGGATGAATTTGTGGATCAGTACAATAGAATTATTGTCCTAAAAAAAGAAACAAAACTGAAACATTACCAACTACCCCAAACTGTAAAATGAACATTCTTTCCCAAGGTTTCAAAGCAGCAGAACTGCTCCTCTACTTGCTCCTCTCGGCCCTGTCTTCTTCCCTTTAGCCCACTATGGTTCTCTCTTATCTTCCATATTCTTTGCCTTTCCTATCCTGTACTCCTCTTTTCTTTCTCTCTTCTCCTTAACTTGCACACATCACTCTTTCCCTCACCTCTTGTCTCCTTTCTGCTATCTACATCACTCTTCTATTCCCCAAGTCTCCTTCTCCCATCTCCTCCTGCTGAAAACGCCTCTCTTCATTCTGCTCCCTGCCTTCCTTCTCCTCTCCTGTACATAAGGCATCTTTAAAACTCCTGGCTTAGAACCTGCTGAACAACATAAGTTATCCAACCATTCTCCATCACCCTTCTGTTCAATTACCAGCCCAGATTAAGAGCCTCAGCTCTTCACTTGCACATTTAAATTGACAATTATGAAATGGGTCCAAATTTATTAAAAATGCTGTTTAAAATCATTCAATGAAGCATGTTGGTAAACCAAAATAATAATTTGATAGCCCTTATTGGCTTCTCTCCACCACCAAATAAATGGCAAAAGACTATAGGAGTGACTAAGGTAATTCAATCTGCAGCAAAAGCTCTATCAATGTTTGCAAGGTCAGTGAGAGGGCTCCTCATTATCAGTGGACTCCTTGCTGGTTGTTCACCTAGGATCCCTAATCAATGACTTTAGACATCATCCTTTAATGAATTTGATCCATTGAGATTACTGGAATATGGTCGGTGGTCTGTATTTGCTCATTTGTGAATTGCTACCTCTTCTCACCTCACGAGCCACATACTCCTCCATTAATAAACCAATATTTGACAGAGACCATAGGGTCCAAAGTTCTGACCATGGCAACAGAACCAAGCCTGGAGCAACTTATTGGAGTGGTAAACTCTCTATTTACAGATCCATTGGCAAGAGTGCTAAAACCGGTCTCAACTCATACTTAGTATTGAAGCAGCAATATTAGGACAGGTTACCAAACACTTTATCAAAATGTAAAATTTCAAGAAAGGTTTTAAAGGAGGTGAGAATGGTGGAGATGTTCATGGTGGGAATTCCAAGTTATCAAGTACAGGAAGCTGAAGGCATGGCCACTAGTGATAGTGTGATGGAACTTGAATAGGGATAGGATGCAAAACTAGAAGATTGTGGATATTGAAAAGTTGTGAAGGTGGAGGAGATTTCTGCCAAAGCAAGAGTGAGAGGTCAATTTTTGATCTGAAACTGAGGACAAGAATTGTAGTTTTCAAAATACATAGCAATGTCCATGAGTAAGTAATGCAGCAGTATTCAACCTGTTGTTACACTCTCCTCTAAATAAGGCTCACAAATACCTTGAAGTGATGGAATATGGCTTTGTAAGAGATGTTGGTGATATGATCCATATCCTTAAAGTGCCAATTTAAGATCTCATCATTTGGGAAAAGAGCCATCCAACCACACCTATATGTGCCACAAGTGGGCATATATGGGATGATACTGGTTCCTACATCAAGAACAGAAACAAAGTCAGCAATTTCATTCATTTGAATAAAACATAAAAGAGTTCCACATTTGATCATTCCAGAGTGAAAGGATTTTCCACTCAAAGTCTCTAAGCAGTATATATAACATATTTTGAATACACACATACTAATCAAAATCTTAAATGTTTCATGTTTACAAACCTTACTTCTTGAGATCAAAATTTGGTAACATTTAAGAGTGTGCTCACCTGAGAAAGGTTTTATAACAAGGATTTTCAGCATAAACAGTTGTTTGCCAAAATATGTTCATGAGCCAACTAAAACACTAGAATAAAAACTGAGTACTGGACAAACCTAACAGGTCCATCAGAATGTGTGGAGAGTGAAAAAGAATTAACATTGTCTGACATGACTCCTGCTGAAGATGCTCCCCAGATGCTGCCTGTCTTCACTTCATTTTACTTCAGTGGTTAGCACTGCTGCCTCACAGCACCAGAGACCTGGATTCAATTCCTGCCTCGGGCAACTGTCTGTGTGGAGTTTGCACATTCTCTCCGTGTCTACGTGGGTTTCCTCCGAGTGCTCCGGTTTCCTCCCACAGTCTAAAGATGTGTGGGTTAGGCAAATTGGCCACGCTAAATTGCCCATGGTGTTAGGTGAAGGGGTAAACGTAGGGGAATGCATCTAGGTGGGTTGCTCTTCGGAGGGTCAGTGTGGACTTGTTGGGCCGAAGGGCCTGTTTCCACACTGCAAGGAATCTAATCTAATCTCGAGCCTCCTTACTTTTTTTAATATACCTAATGTTTTCTTTTAGGAAGTAGTAGTACGTGAAATTTATATCTTAAATAAGACTTTAAACAAAATACATTTAGAAAGAAACACATCAGTCAATATCATTACAAATATGTTTCTTTGCCTTTTTTATAGCTTCTTTAAAACACAATGAATTTGCAGTGGACCATTCTGCCCCTCAAGCCTGCTTGACCATTTGATAATATCATGGCTGATCTGATCATGGCCTCAACTTCTGTCTACCCTAATAATCTTCAACTCCTCTGATAATCAAAAATCTTTCTAATTCAACCTTGAATACATTCAATGATGCAGACTTCACTGCTCACTGGGGAAGAGAATTTTACAGACATTGTACCCTCTGAGAAAAAAAGATTATTCCTTATTTAAATGGGATACTCCTAATTTTTAAACTGAGACCCCTTATTGTCAGCTCTGACAAAAGGGAAAATGCTCTCAGCATCATATGTGTCAAGCGCCTTCAGGACATTATATGATTCAATTATATTACCTTGCCATTTTTAAACCCCAGTTGGTCAAGTCCAACTTACTCCATTTTTTCTCATAATAAAAACTCTTCAACCTTGGAACTCAGTGAAACTGGATCTGCTGAGGGGGGAGAGACCTACTGAACACCTAAAGTAGCACAAGGGTCAGTAAGACCCTTGCTGTCTGTTGATTGACTGCATTCGGGAAAAAATAGACTCAGTCACAGGAAAGGGAAATAATTGATGAGTGAGTATTTAGCTCATTCTCTTTTTAAACGCTTCTGATTTATTAGTAATTGCAAGTTGTTTTTGTATTGGTAAAAATGTGCATGATTTATCGCACATAGTGAAAGATATTTATTCTGTGTTAAATTTAATCAGTACTAATCTGGTCACATGGAATAAATGTCCTATAATAGCAGGAAGTTGTGGATGCTGCTGGTCACTTAGCTAATCGCATATGCAAAAAGTGTCAGCGAATTGCAGAAACTTCAGCTCTGTGTTTCAGAGAGTGAGCAATGATTAGAGACACTGTGGCACATTTGCAAGGCACAGAGTTATGTGGATAGCACAGTCAAATTTTCACATACTGCAGACTTGGAGCAGGGAGGTAGAAAGGTAGTCCAAGAGAAGCAGCAGATAATGTAGAAATCCCCCATAACCCTGCTCACTAATCAGTTTTCTGCTTTGGACACTGATGGGGATATAGCTTCCTTGGAGGAGTGAAGCCACAGCTACATGAGTACCAAGAGTGGCTTAGCTGTACATGAGAAGATGGCAAGAACGGCAGAAGTAGGGGATTCATTGGTTCGGTGTTACTGCAGCAATACATATGACTCCAGCATTGTACGCTTCCTCCCTGGTATCAAGGTGAAGGATGTCATGGAATGGCTGCTAATCATTCTAGTGGGAGAGGATGAACAGCCAAAGGCAACGGCCCATGTTGCTGGTCTTGCTCCATGTCATGACTTAGATATGAAGGGAAGCATTCTGAAGAAGAACAAGAGGCTGGACTTGAAACATTAACTTTGATTTCTCTCCACAGGTGCTGCCAGACCTGCTGAGATTTTCCAGCAATTTCTTTGTTTCAGATTTCCAACATCCACAGTCCTTTTGTTTTTTTTTTGTTTAGATATAAAAGGAGTTTGAATCCTGAAAGTAGATTTCAGCAATCTAGGAAACAGATTCAAAAGCAAATTTAAGAGTCATACTTCACTGCCTCAAAGTGATTATGAAATTCTGTCATGTTATCATTATGTTGCCCACAGGCTCAATTGTTATGTGGTCATCAATTAACCTTGACTTATTGCACATGTCATGTTTAAAATAGCCTGCTGCCTGGTTGGAACTAGAATTATTATTCAATAAAATCCATATTTGATATCAATAAAATGATCAACTTCTAGGTTACCTTTGTTAATCTGATTCAACCAATCCAAGTTTATACACATACAATTATTGTTATACTTTTCTTTGAATCCTTATTATTTCTTCTGGTATATTCTGACCGACAGTGCTGTAATTGTGATGGGGACCAAAAAGTATTCCCAGAAATCACTTCTTATCTCTGCTTATTCTTTACTTTAACTGATTGGACCTCTTGATCCTCTGAATTAAGGCAATCTCTTATTACTGTACGAATATCATCCTTAACTCACAAACCATCTTTTCCACCAACTTTTCCTAACTTCCTGTCCTTCTGAAATGTCAAATAGTTTGAAATATTGTCACGATGATTTAATACTAATATTATTCAAAAGGATCAAAAATACTGTCTTAAAATGGCTGATGTGATTATCTGATCCATCCAGATTTTCGAAGCCAATATGCATTATTTAAAACATAGTATGAATTAAATTAACATTTTTCCCAAAGCAACAAAATCAGATTGAGAGGTGTTAAAAAAGTCCTCATTTATTGCAAAATTAGAGACTTCTTGAGTTAGCAATGACATCTTGCCCAGATACAGAAACTTGGTCAGATCCAAATAAACAATCAATTGGCTTTCAAAGAGCTCTGTGGCAGACCAGCAGGAAATAGAAATTATAAAGCAGAACTTGATTACAGGATCAGAAGGTCTTTCTCTCCAGAAAGTTGTGACTTCTTGAAGCACTGACTGGGAAGAAGCATCAGAGAACTGAGAGCTTAAAAGCCGACTTCAATACTTATTACAGCTGACCATCTCCAGGAAAACAACTGACCAACCTTGGTCTCAGTTTAAAATCTTACACCTCAAAGACACCCAAAGGTCTCTCAAACTTAATATCCTTTTATCTTCATTAATATTGTACTTGACCTCATTTTAACAGTGGTACCTGTGACAGTGTATGTGACAGCCCAAGTGATGGCAATGCAGAATCAATGTTTGACATCATGTCTTGATTATTTTGCTTGTGTTCAGCAGGTAATAAGACTGCTGTTTCTTTTACTGACAAAAAAATTGTGATTGACTCTTAGTAGATTAGATTAGATTAGATTATTTACAGTGTGGAAACAAGTCCACACCGACTCGCCGAAGCGCAACCAACCCAGACCCAATCCCCTACATTTCACCCCTTTACCTAACACTACGGGCAATTTAACATGGCCAATTCACCTAACATGAACATTTTTGGACAGTGGGAGGAAACTGGAGCACCCGGAGGAAACCCACGGAGAATGTGGGCTTGCAGTAAAAAGTAGTTAACTACATTTTAATTGGAGAAAGGTGATAAAATGAACATGAATATTAATTGAAAAGATTTTTCAACAAAATCAGGGAGATTGAAAGGAGTGGAGCCGGTTCACCTCTCCTAATCAAGTTGTAACAAAATTTAGATTAGTCTGAGTGGCTATCAGGTCATAAATGTATATTCTACTCTTTGTTATGAATGCTGTGAGTACTCTGTTGCAATGCCTTTCATTCTTACTTTATACAAAGACTGAAACTCCAACCTTATCCTCTGAAACATTCTTAAGTTTACTTACTCTGTCCTGTCATGTCACACTCTGGTTATCATACGCTATGTTGTAATCCTGCTCTACGGCCTTGACCTCTCTCTTAATTTTAGCATACATGCCATCAAGTGATATCTCACTTGACTATGTAGTTTAAAGAAGAAAGTGAGGACTGCAGATGCTGGAGATCAGAGTCAAAAAGTGTGGCGCTGGAAAAGCACAGCTGGTCAGGCAGCAACCAAGGAGCAGAACAGTTGATGTCTTGAGCAGAAGGTCATCATTAGGAATTGGTGGGTGGGCAAGGAGGCTGAGACATCAATGGGTGGGGAGTGGGGCTAGGGGGGGTGAGGAAGCTGGGAATGCGATAGGTAGATGAAGGTGGTGGTTGATGATGATAGGTTGGAGCAGAGAGTGGAATGGATAGGTAGGTAGGAAGATGGACGGGTAGTACAGTTCAAGAGGGTGGTGCTGAGTTGGAGGGTTCCCAAAAAAAACACATCAAGGAGCTTGTCATTCCCATTGCGTTTAATGAACAGATTTGAATTAATGCCTCCAGTCATGCATTTGGTTACATTCTTACGTCAATTAACATGATAGTCACCCTGAGTGAAATGCCCTAGTGTAGATAAGTGAATATAAGAGAACATACTCATCAACCAATCCTTTGCTGACCCCCTTCACCACCATGTCACACTTCAATGTTCTTTGAAATTCACTGAATCCTCAGTCTCACTATTATCCTTCACCTACCCACCTCAATTTTCCAAACTCTCACTGCTACCTCCAGGTTTTCTTCTATTTCTGGTATTAATGAGAAGCTGAGAAAAGGTAGGAAAAAAATGCACCAATTTCTCTCTTTACCAAAATTCCCATGTAAACCAAGTTCCCAATGACACACTAAGTCTATGTCTCACTGATGTAGTGTGTCCTTGCATTCCTCTTAACTCCATCAGTTTTACAACATTTGTGTTCCATGCTTTTGCTCAATGCTTTTAGCCTGACTACGTATGCCCAGGTTTCAGCTGAATATATTTATGTTGAAAACTAATCCTGAGTTTTCAAATACAACCTGCATCAGGAACATGTATAGTTGACAGAGTTTCCCAGAAATGTATGCACCAACAGGACTTACAAAGACACCTTTGAACTTGTTCATGAACATCACTATATACAGCAATGAAGAATTGAACGAGCATAGGAGATAAGACTAGTTAACATTCTTATCCACACGTTCAAATCCTTCCAAAGATTTTCCCCTGCCTGTCAAACACCCCAATCAGCTGAGCTCTGTCTCCTCCGCCAAGGTATTTATCCCAAATTTCCATCACTCTCATAGATGTCCTCCTTCTGCTCCTTGCTTTCTCCTCCTTTGAGATGCTCCTGAAAATCTATCTCTTCAACTGAGCTTTTGATCAGCTGCCCTGGTGTCTCCTGCTGTGACCTACTATCAACTGGAGTAATTCTAATGGTCAGCTGCAACAGGCCAAGGTGACCTAGTGATTTCTACCTGGAGAGACCAAGAGCAGAACAAGTACACACCGTGAGAATTTGACAGGATGAGTTCCTTCCATTTCAATGCAAGTGGTAAAGGCTCAAACAAAACCAAGCGATGGATGGTAACGGTGGCATCGCACACAACAGCGGGGTACACATGGCTCCACTCTGCTGATGGGTGACATCGAGCCGGATCCAAAAGTGAGCTGTACGGAAGCACCTTGTTACCAGGGATACCTGTGAAAGAGAGTTGAATTGTGCATCAGTCTGATACAGTCTAAGCTAATTTAGCAGCCTGCATGAAGATCCTCTCTCTCTACATTTCTCTTTAGAGCAGAAAACAATTAAAGCTGAAGAGCTATGCACAGTATTTGCTAAATCATCAACCAATAAGTATACCCTTCAGGCAGATATAAATTATTCTGCGTCAACTGTTTGGAGGAAGAGCAGGAAGTTAACCCCAAGTTTCCTGGCCAATGTTTATCCCACAGTAAACAAAAATAAACTGACTACTTTAGTCATTGTCACTAAGTTGTACTTAATTGGCTGGTGTGTTTCCTATGCTACAACGGTGACTACATTCCAAAAGTGTGTTGCTGGTTGTAAAGCTCTCTGGATTGTTCTGAAATTGAGAAAGGTGACATTGAAATACAAGAATTTCTTGGTTAACTTGTTTAGATTTGCCTAATTCATTCACGAGGTATGGGTGTCGCTAGCCAGATCAGCAATAATTGTCAGTTCCTAATTGCCCTGGAGCAGGTGGTAGTGAGTTGCCTTCTTGAAATGTGATGTGGTTAAACCCCAGGATGCTGATAGGTAGGGAGCTCCAGGATTTTGATCCTGTAACAGTGAAGCAATGGTGATGTAATTCTAAGTCAGGATAGCGAGTGGCTTGGAGGGGAACTTGCAAATGTGTTTGCTATCCTTATCCTTCACATGGCATTGGTCATATGTTTGGAAAGTGCTGTCTGAAGAATACTGGTAAATTTCTGCAGTGCATCTGCGGATGGTTATGCACTGTGGTTTCTGAGTGTTATTGGTGGAAAAACTGAGTGTTACTGGGTGTAGTGCCAATCAATCAGGTTGCTTTGTTTTGGATGGTGTCAAACTTGGGTGTTAGTGGAGCTACACTGATCCAGGCAAGTGAGGTGTATTCTATCACACTCCAAACTTGTGCCTTGTAGATGGTGGGCAGGGTTTGGGGAGTCAGGAGGTGAGTTATGTTTTTGCAGGACTCCTAGTTTCTGGTCTGTTTGTGTAGTCACTATATTTATATTCCCAGCCCAGTCAGCTTCTAATCAATTGTAACCACTCAGGACATTGCTAATGGGGATTCAATGATGGTAGCAATATTGAATGTCAAAAGCAATGATTAGCTTATCTCATTGGAGATGGTCATTGCCTGGCACTTGTGTGGCACAAATGTTACTTGCTAGTTGTCAGTCCAAACCAGGTAATTGCAGGTCTTGCTGCATTTTGAGTGTAGATTCCTTCAGTATCTGAAGAGTCATGGATGGTACAGAAGATTGTACAATCATCAGCAATGATCCCCATTTTTGACCTTATGGAGGGAAGATCCTGATGAAGCAATTGAAGATGTTGGACCTAGGGCACTACCCTGAGGAACTCCTGCAGAGATATCCTAGAATTGAGTTTATTGACCACTAACAATGACATTATTCTGAGTCAGCCAAGAGTTTTCCCCTGATTCCCACTGACTTCAGTTTTGCTAGGCCCCTTAACATCACACTTGATAACAAATGACGACTTGATGTCAAGGGCAGTCACTTGCATCTCACCTCTGGGATTCAGCTCTTTAGCCTAATTTTGAACCAAGGCTGTAATGAGGTCAGGAGCTGTGGCCTTGGCAGATCACGTACTCATCTTTCGCCTCGTGACCCTTCGACCCCATGACTTCAATGTGCATCACCACACCCTCAACACCCAACGGCTGGAGGAAGAACGCCTCATCTTCCACCTCGGGTCCCTTCAACCCCATGGAATTCACCAGTTTCACCATTTCTCCTCCCTCAACCTTACCCCAATTCCAACCTTCCAGCTCAGCACCGTCCTCATGACCTGTCCCACTGAAAACCTTCTTCCCACCTATCCACTCCACCCTCCTCTCTGACCTATCACCTTATCCCCATCTCCATCCACCTATAGCACTCTCAGCTACCTTCTCCCCAGCCCCACCCCCCCTCCCATTTATCTTTCCATCCCCAAGGCTCTCAGCTTAATTCCTGATGAGGGGCTTTTGCCCAAAACATTGATTTTCCTGCTCCTTGGATGCTGCCTGACCTTCTGTGCTTTTCCAGCACCACTCTGAACTTGACTCTAATCTCCAGCATCCATAGTACCCACTTCTGCCTAAATCACACACTCAGTGTCAGCGAGCAGCTTATGGCTGAGCATGTGTTGTTTGAGAGCACTCAAATAAAAGCAAGGGGGAAAATCTGAAATAAAAACAGGAACTATTTGAGAAACTCAGCAGGTCTGGCAGCATCTGTGGAGAAAGAAACAGCGTTAATGTTGAGTCCAGTATAAAACCTTTTTAGAATTGCTTCATAGCACTTTACTGAAGAGTGAGAATAGACTGAAGGAACAGTAATCAGCCAGGTTGGATCTGTCCTGCTTTTTGTGCACAGGCCAACATTGTTGGAGAGATGCCTGTGTTGTAGCTGAACTGGAAAAGTTTGGCTAAGAGTGCAGCAAGTTCCACAGCAAAAGCTTAGAGGGAACATGTTTCTTAATATCACATGGAATGAACTGACTCATTTGAAGACTGGTGTCTCTAATATTGTGGATCTGCAGAGGGGAATGAAATGGATCATTCACTTGGCATGGCTAGCTGAAGATGGTTGCAAATGCTTCAGCCACATCTTTTGCACTGATGAGCGTGATTCATCTGTCATTGAGAATGGGGTATGTTTGTGGAGATTACTCCTCCAGAGTTGTTTAATTGTTTACCATCATTCACAACTGGAGACACAGGACTGCAGAGCTATGATCAGATCCATAGGATGTGTAACAGCCTTGCTTTGTCTATCATTTGCAGCTTTCCATCACACTCCTGACTTGCGTCTAGTAGATGGTGGACAGGCTTTCAAGAGTCAAGAGGTAAGTTACTTGCTGCAGGATTCCTAGCCTTTGACCTGCTCTTGTATTTATGTGGTGAGTCCAGTTGAGTTTGAGATCAATGATAACTCTCAGGATGTTGGTAGTGGAGGATTCAGTGATGGAAACACCATTGAAAATATCAAGTGGCAGTGATTGGATTGTCTCTTATTAGTCTAGCATATCTGTGACAGAAATATTATTTGTCACTTCTCAGCCCAAGCCTGGATATTTTCCTGATCTTGTTGCATTTGGACACAGATTACTTCAGTGTTCAAGGAGTCACAAATGATCCTGAATATTATGTAATTATGGGCAAACCTCCTACTTTGGACCTTAGGATAGAGGGAAGATCATTGATGAAGCAGTTGAAGATGGTTGGGCCTAACACACTACCCTGATAAGCTCCTGCAGGGATGTCCTGGAGTTGAGATGACTGACCTCCAACAACCACAACAATTTTCCTATGTATCAGGAGTTTGCTCCCTGATACCCATTGATTCCAGTTTTGCTTGGGCTCCTTAATACCACACTCAGTTGAATGCAGTCTTGATGTCAAGGACTGTCACTCTCATCTCACCTCTGGAATTCAGCATATGAATTGTGCATAAGTGAACCAAGGCTGTAACATGGTCAGGAGCTGAGCTGGCAGAATCCAAACTGAGCAAGTTTTTGCTGAGCAGGTGCTGCTTGGTAACACTGTCGATGACACCTTCCATCACTTTACTGATGATCAACAGTAGACTTGTGGGGTGGTAATTGGCCAGTTTGGACTTGTCCTGCTCTTTATGTACAGGACATTCTTAAGTAATTTTCCATATTGTTGGGTACATGCGGGTGTTGTAACTGTATTGGAACAGCTTGGCTAAGGAAATGGCAAGTTCTGGAGCACAAGTTTTCAGTGCTATTGCCAGACTATTATTAGGGCCCATAGTCTTCAGCATCCAGTTTCTTGATATCACGTGGAGTGAATCAAATTGGCTGAAGGCTGGTATTTGTAATGCTGAGGGCCACTGGAGAAGGCCGAAATGGGTCATCCACTCAGCACTTCTGGCTGAAGATGGCTGCAAAGCTTCAGTCTTCTCTTTTGCACCGATGTGCTGTGTTCTTCCATCATTGAGGATGGGGATATTTCTGGAGCTTCCTCCTCCAGTGAGTTTTTTAATCATCCACTACCATTCAGGATGTGAATATCCCTGCAGGAGCTCATCAGGGTCGTGTGTTAGGCCCAACCATCTTCAACTGCTTCATCAATGATCTTCCCTCTATCTTAAGGTCCAAAGTGGGAGGTTTGCCAATAATTACACAATATTCAGGACCATTTGTGATTCCTCGAACACTGAAGGACACAGATAGTGAATGGTAGGACTGCAGAGCTTATATCTGATCAGTTGATTGTGGGGTTGTTTAGCTCTGTTTGTCACTTGTTCCTTATGTTATTTGGCATGCAAGTAATCTTGTTGGATGGCTTCATTAGGTTGACACTTCATTAGGTTGATGCCCTGGTTTGATGGCAATGGTTGAATGGATAATGCAGCACTCCCTCAGTACTGACCTTCTGATAGTCCTGTACTTCCTTAGGAATCTCCTTCCGACAGTGCAGCATTCCTCTAGTACTGACCATCTGACAGTGTAGCATTCCCTCAGTGGTAACCTCCTGACAGGATGTCCCTCTCTAAGTACTGACCCCTCTGACAGTGCACCACTCACTCAATACTGACCCCTCTGACAGTGCAGCACTCTCTTAGTGCTGACCCCTCTGACAATTCAGCACCTGCTCAATACTGACCCCTTTGACAGTGCTGCACTCCTTCAGCAGTGACCCTCTGACAGTGCTGCACTCCCTGAGACTGATCCTTTGAATGTGTGCCACTCTCTTGGCACTGACCCATCTGACAGCAAAGCACTACCTCAGTACTAACCCTGATAGCGTAGCACTCTCTCAGTACTGGCCCCTCTGACAGTGCAGCAGCCCCTCAGTACTGATCCTCTGATAGTGCAGCACTCCCTCAAAACTAACCCCTCTTACAGTGCAGCACTCACTCAGTACTGACCCTTCTGACAGCACAACATTGCCACAGTGCAGACCATCTAAGAGTGCAGCACTCCCTCAGTACTGACTGCCTGACAGAGCAGTGCTCCCTGAATCTTGACTCTCTGACAGTAGTGACCATCTGATAAGTTTGTGCTCCCTCAGTTCTGTCCCTCTGAAAGTGCAGACCTCACTCACTCCTTGATGTTCCAACACCTCACTACCAAAACTCACCCTCTGACATTTTACATATTCGTACAATTATTTAAATTTAAATTATTTAAAAGCAATGACGTAGTTTGGTTGACAGAGCCAATTGCCTGGGACCTGGATTTTCGATTCTAACTTCAGGTAAGTACTTATGTTGAGTTTGCACATTCTCCCCGTGTCTGTGTGGGTTTCCACTGGGTGCTCCAATTTCCTCCCACAGTCCAAAGATATGCAGGTAAGGTGGATTGGCCATTCTAAATTTGGGGCTGGGGTTTACAGGGGCCAGGGGATGGGCCGGCATACGATGCTCCTTAGAGGGTCAGTGCAAATTCAATCGGCCAAATAGCCTCTATCTGCACTGTTGGGATTCAATGAATAGGAAGTTACAACAATGAGTAAAGCTGAGGAAATTTCATCAAGAAAACAGAAAACTGGAGGTGGCTGATAGAGGTTTTCAAAGTCATAGGCTTATAGAGTCATCCAGTGTGGAAACAGCTCCTACAGTGCGACTAGTCCAGCCGAACATAATCCCAAACTAAACTAGCCTCATCAGCCTGCTCCGGGTCCATTTCCCTCCAAACCTTTCCTATTCACATACTTGATAGGCTAGCTATAGTAAAGATTTTTCTACTCATGGCTGAGGCTAGAACTAAAGGTCATAAACATGAGACAATGATTAATAAATCCAATAAGAAATTCAGAAGAAACCTTCTTATCCTTTGAATGTGAAAATATGTAATTTGTTAAACCTGAAGTTGTTGAGTTAAATAGCGTAGATACACTACACTTAAACACAAAGGAGAGAGCATTCGATTGATATGCTACTTGGCTGAGATGCACAGGAATGTGAGAAGACTCATGAGCAACATAAACTCTACCATAGGTCAAATGGACCAAATGGCCTGTTTCTGTAGTGTAAATCTGTCGTAGTTCCACCAATGCTGCCTCTTTCCAATGTGACCTTTGGAGTAAAGGGTTTAAATATGGAAATGTGGTATGTCACCTACCACCTCCTCAATATTCCCCCAAGAATTAATGGGGCAAAATTGACAAACAGGACCCAGATTGTTTATAATCGGGCCATGAGTAAAAAGTGAGGTCTGCAGATGCTGGAGATCAGAGCTGAAAGTGTGTTGCTGGTTAAAGCACAGCAGGTCAGGCAGCATCCAAGGAACAGGAAATTCGACATGTCGGGCCAGAGCCTGATTTCCTGATGAAGGGCTCTGACCCGAAACGTCGAATTTCCTGTTCCTTGGATGCTGCCTGACCTGCTGTGCTTTAACCAGCAACACATTTTCAGCTATAATCGGGCCATGGCCCAGCTTAAACATTAGTTAGTGTCCTTCCATGTCCCAAATCTCTTCAGCTCACCTGTGAGAGATCCATCCAGATCATGTAGGACAATATCGTTCTCAGAGAAGAAGGCGCCCTTGGTGGTTGTGTTAAAATACTGAACGTCACTGAATCTCACGTTCCAACCACGATGTTGTATGGGTTCAAAGTTTATCAGCTCAGTCAGGGCTATTGCTGTGCAGTTTGGCTGGTCAAAGTTTACCAACTTTATTGTGGACACCATCAACCCTTCAGAAAGTGGCAGAGCAATGCCTTTGCTGGTGCACTTGGCGTTAAAATCAAGTTCCTCAGTGTGACCTACAATTGTCGCATTCTTGATCATTGCTCCCATGGCCTCTCCCCATTCATTTACATAGGAGTGCTTGATGTCTTTGATATCTATGCCAGCCTTCTCATTGTTGACCATCACAAAGTTATGGAATTGGAGAGCACCACCTCCCACCCACTCTGCCCCTCTCTGACAGTTCCATGAGATCAGTGAATCAAATCTGGCTGGTTCTGCGATTGGTGAGTTGCACTGACCCCCTTTCTGTGGGTGATAAGCTTCGAAAATCCACAGTCCGTACCAACCCTGGGAATGCGCAGTGTTGTTTAAGAACTGACCGAGGGGTAGGTTGCGTGGGCAGACATCAGGTGTGTAGGAAGGTCCATCAGGGTGCTCCAGGAGACGGTACCAGAAGCCAAAGTGTGTACCCCCTGCAGCAGCGTTATGTCTGATCATGTTCGAGGGATTGGTCACCCAGAATGCTGCAGGGGTGAGGTCATCATTCAGGAGGCTGGTGCTTTGCCGCACCATGACTGCCAGGTTGTACTGCAGCACATTGCCTTGTTCAATGCCATCCTCAATGAAGAACGCTCCTCCCATGATGTTGTAGGCCACGTTGCCCTCCACCAGGAGGTGGTGTGTACCATGGATAGTCACAGCCCTGTTAAATGTTTGGTGTATCGCACAGCCTCGCACATATGACTTATATCTCAGGTCTCCCATAAGGTGCCAGTGGATTGGGTAGCGTCCCAAACGGAAGGCTTGTCCCGCATGATATATCTGGGAAAAAGAAAAAAGAAAAAAGTCATTAGAGAAAAAGGCAAGACACTTTTGCATTTTTCTAGCAACATTGAAACATTGAGAGGTTGTGAATGGCACTATTGAAATGAAAACTCTTTATATTTCAGTAACATGTTTATAAACAGTAACATGTCTCTATAGTCCCTTTAACATGGCAAATTCAGATTTTGTGTCATCCCTGCTCTTGGCCAGAAACACCAGAGAATTCATAACATGGTCAAACAGATGGGAGTATTAACTTGGTCATCATAGAGTCATACAGCACAGAAACTCACCCTTCTCTCCAACTTTTCTGTGCTGATCAGACATCCCAATCTGACCTAGTCCCATTTGCCAGCATTTTGCCCATATCCCTCTAAACCATTCCTATACATATACCTGTCCAGATGCTTCTCAAATGTTGTAATTGTACCCACCTCCACCACTCCCTCTGTTAAGATTCTATTCCATTCACCCAGTTACTCCACCTCGCTTGCTTCTGCTCTGAAGATGCCAACTTTGATAAGGGGGCCTCTGAAATGTCCACCTTCTCCTTCAGCTGAGGATTCCCTAGCACCCTGTCTCTTCCCTCTCACAAGAATGTAAGGGTCCTTTTGTGTGTACCTGCCATCTCACCAGCATTGTCATCCAGAAGAACATTAGCCACAATTTCTGTTACCTCTGGCGAAATGCCGCACCTTCCCTTGTCAGCTTTCTTCAAGGAAGCTTGTGCCCTTTAGGACTCCATTGTCCACTCCTCCTCCACTTTCAACACATTCCTATGGTCTCACAGCACCTTCCCTTGCAATTGCAGGAGGTGTAATATTTGCCGTTTACTTCCTGTCTCCTCACCATCCAAGGCACCAAATATGGAGAAAGTGAGGACTGTAGATTCTGGAGATCAGAGTCAAAAAGTGTTGTGCTGGAAAAGGCTGCATCCGAGGAACAGGAGTGCCAAAGTTTCGAGCATAAGATCTTCGTCAGGTTTTGGAGGTGTGTGTGGGAGGGGGGTGGGGGGGTGCCAAGGGAGCTGAGAGATAAATGGGAGAGGGTGGGGCTAGAGGGAAGGTGGCTGGAATGCGTAGGTAGATGAAGGTGATAGACCAGAGTGGAGAGTGGAGCAGATAGGTGGGAAGGAAGATGGACAGGTAGGACAATTCAAGAGGGTCGTGCCAAGTTGGAGGGTGGGATCTGAGATAAGGTGGGGGGAGGGGAGATGAGGAAACTAGTGAAATTGATATTGATTCCATGTGGTTGGAGGGTCCCAAGGTGGAAGGTAAGGCATTCTTCCTCGAGGTGTCAGGTGGTTAGAATTTGGCAGTGGAAGAGACCCAGGACATGCATGTCCTTGGCAGAGTGGGAGGGGCTGTTGAAGTATTTGGCCATGGGGCGGTGAGGTTTTTAGAGTTTATGTCCCAGAAATGTTCTGCCAGTTGGTGTCCTGTATCCCCAATGTAGAGGAGACCACATCAAGAGCAACAGACACAGTAGATGACATGTATGGAAGTGCAAGAAAATCTCTGTCGGATGTGGAAAGATCCTTTGGAGCCTTAGATGGAGGTGAGAGGGGAGGTGTGGGTGCAGGTTTTAAACCTTTTGCAATGGCAAGGGAAGGTGCTGGGAGTGGAGGCTGTGTTGGTGGCGGGGGTGATGTGGACCTAACAAGGGAGTTGCAGAGGGAATGGTCTCTGCAGAATGCAGATAGGGGTGGGGAGGGAAATATACCTCTGGTGGTGAGGTCTGTTTGTAAGTGATGGAAATGGCAGAGGATGATGCGTTGTATCTGGATGTTGGTAGGGTGGAAGGTGTGGACAAGGGGCGTTCTGCCCTTTTTGCAATCGGAGGGATGAGGTTCAAGGGCAGAGGTGCAGGATGTGGAGGAGACGCGCTGGAGTTTGAGCACAAGCTCTTCATTAGGAACATACCTTCTAGGCGAAGCAGCACTTTGCTTGCACTTCAGTCAATTGAATCTACAGTATTCGCTGCTCACAATGTGGTCTCCTTTACATCGGGGAAATGAAGCACAGACCAGGTGACTATCGTCAAACACCTACACACCTACATTCTGCCCACAAAAATGACCGAGCTTCCAGTCACTTGCCACTTCAACATACCACCATGTTCTCTGGCCCACATCTTCATTTCAGGCTTACTGCAGTGATCTGGAGAAGCTCAGCACATGCTGGAAGATCAGTGTCTCATTTTCTGCTTGGGATCCCTGCTGTCTTCTGGACTTCATATCGAGTTCAACAATCCTAGGGCTTGAGCCGCACTCCCCATGCTTTCCCCCCTCCCACACACCAGGCTTTATCCTCACATTGGTTGCCACGACACACAAACCGTTGTCAGTCACTAATAATCCCCATTAGCAGTGATTCATTCCTCCAAATTGACTTTAACTACCCCCTTGTTTGTCCAAGTGTTTTTCTTTCTCTTTGGGCTCTATCTCCATCTACCTTTTACTCTCCCCTGTTCTTTCACCCCAGCTTCTGTACAAAAGCTGGCTCCTAGCTACTATCAGTTCTGAAGAAAGATCACTCGACCCAAACTATTAATTCTGATTTCTCACTACTGATGTTGCCAGACCTGCTTAGCTTTTCCAGTAATTTCTGTTTTCGTTTCAGTAATAAGAAGGCTTCATTAATGTCTTGTCAAAGTGTTTTAAATTTGAATGTATGACTGTGAGGGTTGTTCTTGACTGTGACATCCATAAGGAACATAACTGAAGTAAACAGAGATATTGAAGATTATGTCATTATATTTCCTGGAGCTGATATGTCTACACTTTGAGGACTGGGGTTCATCTGATTGGATACATGATGGCAGGTCTGCCAGTGTGAATGGAGAACTTTGAAGCCTATGCTGACAGCTGTGGTTGTTCCTGGATAGGCCTTTGGTGATGCAGAAAGCTCAGTGATGGGCCTCATTGCTGCACATTGCTGGTTCTTTGGTGACGGAGACTTTCAAGATATTGCCTGATAGAATAGTAAAGGCACATTATGAAGTCATATTCCAAACATAGCTTTCCATCAATTGAGACTGAAGTTTCGAAGCAGAAGAGGTGGCTTGACAGAAACTGACAATACTCTGTCAGATAAAAAATGAGATCTGCAGATGCTGGAGATCACAGTTGAAAATGTGTTGCTGGTTAAAGCACAGCAGGTCAGGCAGCATCCAAGGAATAGGAAATTCGACGTTTTGGGCATAAGCCCTTCATCAGGATGAAGGGCTTATGCCCGAAACGTCGAATTTCCTATTCCTTGGATGCTGCTTGACCTGCTGTGCTTTAACCAGCAACACATTTTCAACAATACTCTGTCAGAACTTGCTAAGATTTTTGATTTGATTTATTATTGTCACGCGTACTTAAGTGCAATGAAAAGTTTCGTTTTGCTTGCAGTACAGTAGATCACAAAATAAAAATCACAGGGTGATTGAACAGAGTGAGGAATACAAAGTTATGGCTGCAAAGAAGGAGTATATAAAGCAAGATTAACATTAGATTTGAAATTACAGAGGTTTATTCAGAAGTCTAATAACAGCAGGGAAGAAGCTGTTCTTGAACTTATCGATACGTGTGTTTAAGCTTGACGGAAGAGGTTGGAAGGGATTGTAATGATGTTGGTTTCCTTTCAACTAAAATGAAATGGAGTCATTGGATGAAAGGTTGGCTTGCATAATGATCTAGTATGTGTTCACTTTTTGCAGTTTCCTCGGCTCCTGGGCAGAGCAATTCCCATACCATGGAGTGAAGTATCCAGACAGAAGGCTTTATCCCCAACAGTTGGTGAAGGTCCTTATGGAAATGCAGAATTTCCTTGATAAGGGGGAGTGTAAAGGCTGTTTCCATTCGTCAGAAAACCTAGAACAGGGAGTCACTACTTAAAATTGGGGGCGGGCCATTCAAGACAGAGGAGTGAAGAAATGTTTTCTCCCAGAATCTTTAAAACTCTCTTCCTCACAAAGTCATAGGAACAGAGTCTGTGAATATTTCTAACACAAAAGTAATGAAAAGAAATTCTTGATAAAAGGATGGGTTGAAAAGCCATAAGTAGTCAGGAATACGGAGTAATTAGGTCACTCATAATCTCTGTGAGTGGCACAGCAATACCGATGGTACGAATGGCTTACTGCTGCTCCTGATTTATTTTTTTTGCAAAACCTGTTTAAATGTCCCACAGCTGGGCGGCACGGTGGCACAGTGGTTGGCACTGCTGCCTCACAGCGCCTGAGACCCGGGTTCAATTCCCGACTCAGGCAACTGACTGTGTGGAGTTTGCATGTTCTCCCCGTGTCTGTGTGGGTTTCCTCCGGGTGCTCCGGTTTCCTCCCACAGTCCAAAGATGTGCGGGTCAGGTCAATTGGCCATGCTAACTTGCCCGTAGTGTTAGGTAAGGGGTAAAATGCAGGGGTATGGATGGGTTGCGCTTCGGCGGGTCGGTGTGGACTTGTTGGGCCGAAGGGCCTGTTTCCACACTGTAAGTAATCTAATCTAATCTTAAAAAAAAGCTCTTCAGTGTGTTCAATGCAATAAAGAAGAGGTGCAGTTTGGCTTACCCCAGAAGTCCTGCACTCCAAGGACCCAGCTGGATGAAAGGTATGCTGCACATTCTGAGGCCTCCAGCATTGGAAGTTGGGTTCAGAATTGTGGGAAACAGACCGAGGGATTAAAAAGTAACTGTGATGGTCAACAAGACCGCTTATGGCCGATATTGGACTGTGATGCACTGAACTCATGTGATACTCAGAAGTTAAGACATGAATTCAGTCACTTGGAGAAATATGATTTGTTAAATTTGTTTCCAAAGTTTATTGCTGTATTTTTGTAAGGCAAGGAGTCTAATCTACAAATTCCAAGCAGAAAGATCATGTACATGATTTTGATTGTTAATGGAGGGTTATCATGAATGATAGCTGATTGTGAGTGTGAGTATCAGATACTGTATTGTAATTAAACAAAAATTAAAAGAAAGACTCTGTATGACACAGGGGTTTCCTAGCCCTTAGGTGAAATGTCACGATACCACATGTAATAGCTTTAGAACCACTAAGAAGAAAGCCCCATTAAAAATTCATTAAATCTTTGTTAAAAATATATTTATGATTGCATGTTGTTCTTTTAGCCTGAAATATGACAACAATGAACAGATTTTGTTTACAAAGTGGGATTAATAAATAACTGCATTAATGAACAAAACAGCCAGTAATAATCCCAGTTTCTTCTCCATTCCTGCACACTGATATTTAACAAAGAACTACTGAATTCATTTTCAACTTATTCTGTCCACAAATGAAAAGCAAAAATGTATTATGTAGAAAAGCCTGTCACACCTCATCACAGGCAGCTAACTTAGAATCTGGCCAATCATGAACCGTCTCTGAGATGTCCAAATACTGACAACCTGCAACTTTTACTTTCCAAGGATGAATTCATGAGGTATAGATGAAATTGTTTTCCATTTAATGTACAATGTAAGATGTGTTTTGTGAATAAGAAGTGCTGACAATTTTGTCAATGTGTCTAAGGAACATGTTCACCATTTACATGAGAGTAGCAAGTGTTTCAAAGATCTTCATTGATCCTCTTTCTTCCAAATTCCCAAGAATTATTCTCCAAGATCACTTCTGTAACTCTTGTTTTGCCACTTTTCTGTCTGCACTGGCCTCTCTCACTCTCCCAATGTCACTCGCACTTCCTGCATGTGAAAGCAGCCCCACAATTGCAGGCAGCTAAGCCAAAGGATGGGGAAGGAATAGTTACCTCAACGTATTCAATTCTCCCCACTACAAGATCCTTGCTGGGTTGTGGATTGTGGAACATGATGCAGCCCCCAAACTGGTCACTCCCAATTTCTTCACCTAAACGTCCCTGGAAACAAGTCTGTGTGGCAAATTCACCTAGAGGCAAAGGAAATTGCAGCTCAAAAATTAATATTTCTAATTGGAAAACTTTTCATACTTATATGCTAAGTGCAGTTAGTGTCATTCGACCACTGTTTTCAGACAAAATTAACCCTTGGATAAGGTAACTCTTAAACAGGTCAGTATGTGTTACCCATTCCTAATTGCCCCTGATAAGATGGTGGACAGCTGCCTTGAATGAATTGAAGGGAACTACACAATGTTGTTAAGGGAGAGATTTCCAGGTTTTGATCCAGTCATTGTAAAGAAAGTGTGATGTAGTTCCATGTCAGGTAGTTGCATGTGGCAGCAGCAGAGTCTGCAATGTCAGTGCTATGAGTTGGCCCAAAGTTGGTCATACGAGTTCTCCCTGTGATCCTCAGAGACACTCAGCAAAGGGCCCTGTCTCCAAGCATCATAGCAACTGGAATGCTTTCATATAAAAGCAAAATGCAGTTGAATCTGTTTTTATTCCAGACTTGCAGAAAGTGCTGGAGAAACTCAGCAGGTCTGGTATCATCTATGGAGAAAGAAACAAATTAATGTTTTGAGTCCAGTTTGACTCTTTTTCTGAACTCAGTGCATTGAAAGATATCGTTTTAAATGAGGAATAATGGGCGAACTATGATACACAGCTAGGAAAAATATTAAAAACGGGACCTACTTGGTGAAAATCTCCAGATTACTTCCAGCGCCACGTGCTAATGAGGGTAAGAACTGGAGGATATGGCAGATGAATGCATGGCTAAAGAATTGGTACAGGGGGCAGGAATTTGATATTTAGATCGTTGGCATATTTTCTGGGCAAAGGTGACCTGTTCAAGAGGGTGGGCTCCAAGTGAATGAGTTGGGCGGGGGCAATATCTTGGCAGCCAGGTTTGCTAGGGCAGCAAGGGAGGATTTAAACTAGATTGGCAGGGGGTTGAGACCCTCACAGCAGGGAGGCAGCATCAACTGTCTCAGGAATTCTATAAATCGGTACACCAGCTCTTTGCTGTATTATCTATCAGACAGCAAGCAGATTATAAAATCATGGATAGGATAAATAGCCAAAATCTTTCTGTCTGGGATGGGGCAGTCCAAAACTAGAAGACATAGGTTTAAGGTGAGAAAGAAGAAATTTAAAAGGGACCTAAGGGGCAATGTTTTCATGCAGAGGGTGATATGTGTATGGAATAAGCTGCCAGAGGAAGTGGTGGAGGCTGATACAATTACAACATTTAAAAAGCATCTGGATGGGTACCTGAATGGGAAGAGTTTAAAGGGATATTGGCCAAATGTTGGCAAATGGGACTAAATTAATTTTGGATACCTGGTCGGCATGGATGAGATGGACCGAAAGCTCTGTCTCCATCCAGTACATCTCTGTGACTCTAAATGCGAAACTTGAAGGAGCTACAGTGATCAAAAATAGTAGCTGAAGAGACAGGTCAGACTGGAACATGACAGAGAGCAAGGAATGTCTATTGGATTAAATTGCATTTCTTTCAATGCAAGGGATCAGACAGATAAGGCCAATGAACTCAGGGTATGGATAGATATGTGGAACTGGAATATTATTGCCATTACAGAAACATGGCTAAGTGAGGTTACAGATGCTTTAGGCAGGACAGAGGTGGTGGAAGGAGAGGAAGGGGAGTTGAATTTTTGATTAAGGTGAGTATCACAGCAGTAGTAGTAATAGTGGTCAGAGCTGAAATAACTGAAGAATCTTCCAATTAGGGTTTGTGGATGGAATTGAGAAATAAGAAGAGGATGCTAACGTTAATGGGGTTGTACTATAGGCCCCCAAATAGTCAACGGAAATTAGCGAAACAAATATGCAGAGAGATTGGGGAGACTTGCAGGCGAAATAGGATTGTCGTAGTAGAGGATTTTAATTTTCCTAAGATAAACTGGGACTTAGGGTGGAATTTGTTGAGTGCATTCAGGAAAGTTTCCTCAAATAGTATAAAGTGTGTCCTACTCAGAAAGGGACAAATGTGACCTACTTTTGGGAAATAGGGCAGGGCAGGTGCCAGAGGTGACAGTGGTGGATCACTTTGGGACCAGTGACTATAATTCCAGTCATTTTAAAGTAGTTATGGAGAGGGAGACAACTAGTGCACAGGTTTAAGTTCTAAACTGGTGCAAGGCAAATTTTGAGTGAATTAGACAGGAGCTTGCAGGGGTTGATTGGAGTAATTTGTTTGCAGGCAAAGGGACCTCTGGCAAGTGGGAGGCCTTTCAAAGTGAGATAGCTAGAGTCCAAGGTCTATATATTCCTGTGAGGGTGAAGGACAAGGTGGGCAGGAATAGGGAACCCTGGATGACAAGACAGATTGAGGCTTTGACCACAAAAAAGGAGGAGGCATGGCTCAGGGTACAGGCCACTGGGATCAAGGGAATCTCTGGAGGTACACAAAGAATACAAGAGTTTACTGAAGAAAGAAATCAAGAGAGTGAAAAGAGGGCACAAGATAACCTTGGCTGAGAAGATTAGGGTGAATCCAAAGAGGTATTTTAAGTATATTAAAGGAAAAAGAATAAATAGAGAGAGTATAGCCCACTCAAGGACCACAGTGGAGATGTATGTGTAGAGCTGCAGGAAATGGATGAGGTTCTTAATAATGTTTTTCCACTGTGTTTATCATGGAGAAAGACATGAAGACTTGGGAACTTGGGAAGGTTAATGCTGATATCTTGGGGACAGTGCATGTCACAGCAGTGGACGTGTTGTATTGTTAGAATGTATGAAGGTGGATAAATCTCCTGGTCCTGACCAGATATATCCAAGAACACTGCAAGAGGCTAGAGAAGTAATTGCGAGGGCCCTGGCTGATACTTTTGCATCATTGTTAGCCATGGGTCAAGACTGGAGGGTAGTGAATGTTGTGCCATTATTCAAGAAGGGCTGCAATGAAAACCCTGGGAACTATCGACCAGTAAGCTTAACACCTGTAGTGGGTAAGTTACTTGAAAAGATTCTGAGGGATAAAATAAATATGTATTTGGAAAGACAGGGTTTTATTAGGAACAGTCAGCATGGTTTTGTGAGTGGGAGATCATGCCTCACAAATTTGTTAAAGTTCTTTGATGAAGGGACCATCAAGGTTGACGAGGGTAGGGCGGTAGACATTGTCTGCATGGATTTCTGTAAGGCCTTTGATAAGGTTCCACATGATAGGCTGCCCTGGAAGATTAGATTACATAATATTCAGAATGAGCTAGCAAATCGGATACAAAAATTGGCTTGATGGGAGTAAGCAGAGGGTAATAGTGGAAGGATGCTTGTCGGACTGGAGGCTTGTGACTAGTAGAGTGTCACAGGGGTCTGTGCTGGGATCATTACCGTTTGTTATCCATACAATGATTTGGTTGAGAATGTACAAGGCATGATTAGTAAGTTTGCTGATGATTCTAAAATAGACGGTTTCATGGACAGTGTGGAATTTTATCAGAAATTGCTGCTGGACCTTGAACAGATGGGGAAGTGGGCCGAGAAATGGCAAATGGAGTTTAATATAGATAAGTGTGAGCACTTGCATTTTGGAAAGTTAAATTAAGGGAGGAGTTTCATGGTGAATGGTAGGACCTTAAGAAGTGTTGAGGAACAAAAGGATCTTGGAGTTCAGGTTCACGGTTCTCTGAAAGTGGAGTCACAGGTAGACAGGGCTATGAAGGCGGCATTTGGTACACTGGCCTTCATCAGTCAGGGCACTGAGTATAGAAATTGGGAAGTTATGTTATAGTTATACAGGACATTAGTGAAGCCGCACTTGGAATATTGTGTTCAGTTTTGGTCACCTTCTTATAGGAAGAATGTCATTAAACAGAAAAAAGTGCAGAAGAAATTTACAAGGATTTTGCCTGGACTCAACGGTCTGAGTATAGGGAGAGGTTGGACAAACTAAGCCTTTTTTTCTTTAAAGTGCAGGAGACTGAGGGCGGACCTTACAGAAATGTATAAGATCGTGAGAGGCATGGTTGAGAGTTTTTTTCCCAGAGTTGGGGAATCAAAGATGAGAGGGCATCAGTTTAAGGTGAGAGGAGAAAGCATAAAAGGGAACCTGAGGGGCAGCGTTTTTCACACAGAGGGTGGGAAGCATGTGGAATGAGCTGCCAGCGGAATTGGTTGAGTTGGGTACATTAACAACATTTAAAAGTCATTTGGACAAATACATGAATAGGAAAGTATTTGATGGATATGGGCCAAGTGCAAGGAAATGGGTTCGCGAGGATAGATATTTTGGTTGGGATGGACTGACTCCATGCTATAGGGCTCTATGATTTTGGTTTCTGAGGAATATTGCTAAGGACAGAAGCTGGGATTTATTTCCATTTCCCACCAAAAACCTTGGTTTCCACAGAGATCAGTATTGAAACGTTTTTAGCAAGGTGTCCAAATCCTACCAGCTCCATGTGGGAACAAAACAGAAATTGTTGGAGAAACTCAGCAGGTACAGCAGCACCTGAGGAGGGAAAGCAGAGTTAACATTTCAAGTTCAGTGGCCTGTCTTCAGGAAGGGAGTCACAGGACCCAAACGCTCATTCTGTTTTTCTCTCTCCACAGATGCTACCTGACCCACTGAATTTCACCAGCAATTTCTGTTTGGTTGCAGATTTACAGCATCCGCAGTCCTTTGTTTTATTTTACCATATGGAACTGGTTTGTTTGCAACAGGCAGCTACAAGTGGAAAGGGTGCGATAAAGAATAACCTGAAGGTGGCTCTATAGATTCCAATCAGCCGATATTGATGGGTCCCTAGAGCGGATGCTGAAAATGGTGGAGAGGGATACAGTCACACTCCCATCAGATATACACCAGAGCAGGATGGGGACTGGGGAGATAGGATGAGTAGATAGTGGCTGTGGACTGGATGACAACAGGGTGAAAGACCTGTTATGAGATGGTGAAACAGAAGATGCAGACATTTCCAATGGCCAAGTCACTCCTCTTCACCACATTTGGCTGAAGAAGTTTTGTATGACCCAATTTATAGTCCCTCCTGTCAATGTACATTAAAACAGCTTTATGAATCTGGATAACCAATGGCTAATGAACGGTTAACCTTACCTGTGTTAAACCCCTCAGGACATGCTTCGATTCGATCATTCCACTCAACTTGATTTGAGCCTCGAACAACAATATTACGGGTCAGTAAACCTACTTCTGCTCTGGCTTCAAACACAACGCCATCAGGCAGGGGGATTGATACTCCCAGGTGCTGATACATGAGTGGCTCAGTTAGGTACAGGATCCGCCCATCATCTGAGACAGCCTCTATAGTCCTAACCTCATTTTCTCTCTGGCTGTGGCTGCAAAGTTAAAGAAATATTTTAAAGACCGAAGAAAAGCCCAAAGAGTTAACGGTGCCTAAGACCAGGAACAGAATGATACACCCATACTGTAAGGGAATGAAATATATTATATTTTCACTGTACCAGTATAAAAGATGGTGATATAAATGATGATATAAAAATGTAATGTAAGGAAGAGTTTAGATAGATTAAACATAGCAAAAATGTTTTCAATTACTCTGGACAGATTTAAGATGACTGGAAAATAACATGGAGGTAACATGAGGAAACCTTCTCTATACACGAGGTATTCTGATGTGAAATATGCTACCTGAAAACCTCAATAGTAACTTTCAGGAAGTCATTGAATAAAAACACATGAAAGGAAAAATTACTGGGATATGGAGTCAGAGAGGGTTAACTGGATTGCCCTTAGTAAAATCTGATATTGGTTCAAAGGCCATATGGCCACCTTCTAGGATTATATGATAATTTAACCTTGTGTAACAAATTTCAATTCAACACAACTGCTGTGTTTTCAGATTGTGTTGAAAGTCTGCAAAATTTCATTTTTATACTGCCTTTCACAACTTCAGGTCCCACAGGAACTAAATATACCAGGTTTCAGGGTTTACAGGATGAATAGGAAAAATGGCAGAGCAGCATTACTGATTAGAAACAAAATTACTCCAGTGACGAGGGAGGATATAACGAGCAGATAGCATTCCGTGGAGATCAGATGGGTAGCACTGACCAACAGCAAAGGATCTAAAACTGCAAAAAGTTTGGTATTTAGATGCTCAGGCAGCAGCTCTGAAGTGATAGATTGTATAAACGTAGAAATTAGGGGAGCAAAACCAGAATAGTATTGATGGGAGAACTTTAACATCAGTGCTTGCTTGCCTTTTCCAATCTATCAGAAAGGTAGTGAATTTTGAGAGTGTGGATGTAGATTTGCTCACTGAACTGGAAAGTTCGTTTTCAGAAGTAATCATTCCAACATCCATAAATGAAGTTGCATTAGAACATTATTTCAATGAGCCACCACACACTGCAGCACAGAGGATCTATGCAGAGCAGAGGAAAGTCGGTGTATTCAAAAAGAACGGATACCCAATGAACATAGTCTGCCAATTTCTGAGCAACAAACCCAAACAAGCAGACAAAGCATGTCCAGAAACCCTAGCCACTCTCTCCTACATCGAAGGCATCTTGGAAATGACTGCCAGACTACTCAGACCTCTTGGCATCATGGCAGCCCACAAACCCACCAACACACTAAACAGCAGCTGATGAACTTGAAAGACCCTATACAAACAACAAGCAAAACTAATGTCATCTACAAAATACCTTGCAAGAATTGCAACAAACACTACATTGGACAAACAGGTAGAAAACTAACCACCAGGATACATGAACATCAACTAGCCAGAAAATGAATGACTGACTCTCATTAGTATCTTTACATACGGATGAGGAAGAACACCACTTTGACTGGGACAACACATCTATCCTAGGACAAGCCAAACAGAGACATGCACAAGAATTCCTAGAAGCATGGCATTCCAACCTCTATCAACACATACGTTAACTTGGATCCTATTTACCACCCCCTGAGAAAAAGAAAAGGAAATGACATCATAGGAAATCATCATCACCAACCCAAGAAAACTCAAACATATAAATAGGCGGAGGGCTACATCACCAGTGTTCATTCGGAAGCTCACTGGAGATATTACCTGGTATGGTGATGAAACGTCTAAAAAATGAACCTTCCAGCTCAGTGAGCAAACCTACCTCAACCTGAGCTACAAATCTTCTCAAAACTCACTATTTCGAGAGTGTGTCCAGAATAATTTCCTACAGCAATATACCCTTGTTGCAACAAGAAGACAAGCGATATTGGATTTAGTAATAAATAGAGATAATGTGTAAGTACTCAGTTTGGCAGATGAGACCAGTGGCGTTCCATAAGGATGTGCGTTAGGGCCTCAATTTTTCACATTATTTATTCACAACTTGGATAATGGCATAGAAAATGATGGGTCCAAATTTTCTGATGATAAGATGTTGGGTGGCATTATAGGCAGTGTAGAAGATAGCATTAAATTATAAAGGGATATTGCTTGAATAATTGCACAGGCAAAACTGAGAGTTCAATGCAAGCAGGTGAGAGGTTATCCATTTTGGACTGAAAAAGAATAGATCGGGGTACTTTCTAGATGGTACAAAGTCAAAAACAGTATGTCCAAAGAGACTTGGGGGTTCAGGTGCATAAATCTTTAAAATGTAATTTGACAGGTAAACAATTAAGATGGCTAATGTTGGTCTTTATATCCAGAGGACTGGAGTATAAGGATGCAGAAGTTATGCTGCAATTTTACAAAACACTAGTTGACTTCATTTTGAGTACTTTGAGTAAATCCGGGCACCATGCTTTAGGAAGGCTACATTGGTCTTGGAAGGAGTACATCATAGGTTTACAAGGATGCTATCTGAACTTCAGGGCTTAAGTTACAGGGAGAGCTTATTCAAATTAGATCTGTTTCCTCTAGAATTTAGAAGATTAATGTCTGATCTGATCCAAGTCATCAAGATATTAACAGGCAAAAACAGGATAAAGGTAAACTATTTGCACTAGTTGGGTGTTCTAGAAATTGACTAAAAAGTGAGGTCTGCAGATGCTGGAGATCAGAACTGAAAATGTGTTGCTGGTTAAAGTGCAGCAGGTCGGGCAGCATCCAAGGAACAGGAAATTCGACGTTTCGGGCAAATGCCCTTCATCAGGAATCCGAAACGTCGAATTTCCTGTTCCTTGGATGCTGCCTGACCTGCTGTTCTAGAAATTGGGCTATTAGTCTGAGAACTTGGGTCAGATCTTTCAGGAGAGATGTGAGGAAGCACTTCTACACACAAAGGGTAGTAGGTATTTGGAACTCTCTTCCACCAATGGTGGTATATGTTGATCAGTTGGAAATTTTAAATCTGAGAATGGTAATTTGGTTGTTATGCAAAAGTATTGACGATTCTGGGCCAAAGGCAGGAATATACAGTGAGAGGTTATGTTGCAGTTATACAAAACACACCTGGATCCCATTTTGAATATGGTGAACAGATTCTTCCACACCTAAGGAAGGATATATTGGCCTCAGAGGGAGTACAATGTCACAATATATGCTGATCAGTTGGCAATTTTAAATCGGAGAAAATTTTTTTTTGTTAAGCAAAGATAATGAGGGATTTAGGCCAAAGGCGGGTATATGGGGTTAGACCACAGATCAGCCAGGACCTCACTGAACAGCAGAACAGGCTCAAGTGGCTGAATGGCCTAATCCTATTCTGATCTTATGCCAAAATGCTTTTCAATGAAGTATCTTGGAAGTGTACTCAGTGTTGCAATATAGGAAATATGGTAGCCAATTTTATCTCAGGAAGCCTACACAAACCTTAATGAAATAAATAATTGGATTATTTCATGACCCACTCAGGAAACTGCATTTTCAAACCTGTCTACTCCCAGGTTGTCACAAAAGTTAAACATTCTACCAATTTACTCAAATTTCACAATTTTCCCACCTGATGAAAATACTGTCAAATTTTCTGTATTTAACAATAAACTATTAGTTATTATGAAGAAATCAATTCTAACGACAGCAAATAAAACCATAAATGGTCAACGTATAAGTATAAGTATAAGTAGGGAAATACAGTTCAATAGCACCAGTCCACAGGATTTGATAAGGTGTTCCTGTGATTTTTTTCCCAAGACCTTCTGTTCTCCAACCTCCTCGTTTCCAGATTCTTTCAATTCTTTGTTGAAGATACAGGGTGCTTGGCATACTAATGGTACAGTCTTTCAGTCACTGGTTAGAGGCAACATTCTACACATGGTCTGAGAGATTAGCTTGTTATCTTGCAGGTTTTGGTTATTTTCCTGCAGACAAACAGAGAGAGAGAGCAAGCAAGAGAGCGAGAGAGCAATCTGCATTGTTTCACACACTTTCCATCATCTCCCTTAGAAGCAGTCAGATTTTTTTGTTATGCTGATATCTCCTGGCCTCCATAACTTCTACTGATTGTAAAAGAAAATCAGCAATCGATTTCTGGGTATAGCTTGCTTTGCACACTCCAGTAGGACTGTGGCATTTTAGAGAACATCCCCAAGCCACTGTCCCAACCCCCAACAAGTGCTTGAACAAAGCAACAGTGCAAACACAATTCACACTGAGTTCAAGTGCCTTATTTTTACAAGTACAGTCACTCCTTGCATAGTCTTTGTTTAAAACAGTTTTTTTCCCATTTTAGTTCCCAAAACAATGAAAGAAAAATAAAAAGACATGGCCTTTAGAATTATTTGTATGAAACGCTAGTTGAGAGATACATGTTGGCCCAAGTTCCAGGGAGAGTTCCCTTATATTTCTTTGCAGTAGGACCATAGTAATTTTTATATCCACTTGAAAAGGCAGAGGGGACCTTGAGTTAACAGTGCATGAGAAAATCAGCACTTCCGATGATACAGTGCACCCTATATACATCTCTAAAATACTAACTTAGATTTTATGTCTAAGTTCTCGATTGGGGATTTGATGTACAAACTTCAGATTCAGAAACGAGAGTACTACCCTCTGAACTATGAAAGACAAAATTGAACTCATGCTACCTAAACACAAGTATTCCAGAAATACCTGTCACCGGTTGATGCAATGACAATCTTATCCCCTGGTTTCCACGTCACAGCTTTTTGTAAAATGAGATTGGAGGAGCCTGCTTCGGCAGTCTGAGCTAAATGAGTCCAAACTACAGGAACAGGAAGGCCTAAGCAGGAGAGAATAACAAATTAAAAATAAAATTTGCTGCATATGCAACAAAGCCCCATTCCTTTCAATTCTTCAATTGTAAGCTTACAACATGGACAAAAAAATTGACTTGCATTTCTGTAGCACCTTTACAAGCTCAGGATGTTCCAAATGCCTTATAGCCAATGAAGTACTTCCAGCTGCTTTTGTAATGCAAGGGATGTGGCAACCAATTTACACACAGTAGGATTCCATAAAAGCAATGTGATTTTGATCAGATCTTTCTTTTTAGCAGATGTAATCAGATTAACATAAGAAAAAACACAATTGACCATGCTGTATTTGCTTAAGACCAAAAAAAAAGAGCAGAAATTAGGCTATTCAGCCCATCAACTCTGCTCTGCCATTCAATTATGGCTCATAAGTTTCTCACATTTTCTTCATTACCGTTGATCACTTTGACAATCAAGAATCTATCTATTTCAGTCTTAAATATACTCAATGACCTGGCCTCCACAGCCTTCTGTGACAGTGACTTCCATGGATTCACCACTCTCTGGCTGAAGATGTTTCTCCTTGTCTCCGTTCTAACAGGTCTAGCCTTTACTCTAAGGCTGTGCCCTCAGGTCCTAGACTCTCCTACCAATGGAAACTGGGGTTATAGATTGGGTCTTCAGCTAATTAATGGGGTAAGGTGGAGGTAGGGAGGGAATTAGTTCATGATGAATGAGTTGACAGCACAAATAGAAGTAAATGAATATGACTTTATACCTGTCACAGAGATGGGATGGCATGGTGACTGAGACCACAAACCCAGATTCAAATTTATTCGACATGCTGCAAGAACTGGCAAAGATGAAAATGAGGTGGGGTAGCTTTGTCAATAAAAAGGTAGTGTCAGTGTGGTAAAACAAAATAAAACAAAGAACTGTTGGTGCTGGAAATCTAAACAAAACAGATCTTGCTGGACAATCAAATGGAATTTTAACTTTTTGGAAAGGGGATGAGGATTTAAAAACAGGGAAGTCTGGTTAAAACTGTACAGGATGTTGGTGAGGCTGCACTTTGGCATTGTGACAGTTCAAAAGAGATTCACTGAGCTGATGCCTGGGATGAAGAACAGTTAAAAGAATGAGGGGTGATCTTATTGAAAAGGCTCTGAGGGAGCTTGACAAGTTAGATGTTGAGAAGATGTTCCCATTAGTGGGGGATTCTCAAACTAGGGGACATAATTACAGAACAAAGTAAATTGAAGTCACCATAGACCTCGAGGACCATAGAGCCTCTTGCATTAGAGAAGGACATTTGGTAGTGGCTGAATCTGAGGGTCACCACACCTCAGGAGAGGGAAGACCTTGAGAAAGGGATTCATTGGCTGGTCACCTCAGCCAATGAAGGAATAACAGCACACTTATTTAAAACTGGATGTGAAGGAACTTCTTCTCCCAAAGGATAGTGAAGGCCTAGAATTCTGTACCCCAGAAAGCTTTGGAGGCTAGACCACCAGAAGTATTTCAAGACAAGCTGGATAGATTTTTAAAATACTGTAATTGGGGAGCTGAGAACAATGAGGAGCTGGCATGAGAGAGAAGTTGAAGCCTGGGGAAGATAACCCATGACTTTATTGAATGGAGGGGCAAATTTGAAGGGCCAAATGGTCTAGTTCTGCTTGTATTTATGTTCTTAAAAATGCTACATAAATGCACGTTTTTGTCTTTTGATGTTTATTTTGGGAACTTCAATTTGCACTCAAAGACTTACCATGAAGGTCCAGGGTTCCCTCTCGAACAGCCAGTGTCTTGGCTCCATACAGGGGCAATTCCTTTGCCCGGAGGTGACCATGCAGTGTGATTATTGCCTTGTGCTTGAATGGGGCGGACTCTGTTCCAATCTGGGAAATGGTTGAAAGCTAGTTTAATCAGCAAGTACTTTCAATATCCTTCTCTACAAAAGTAAATTACAACCCTCAGCATCCATACTGTTATGAAACACCCAGAAAATGGGATTTGTTTCTTTTTCCACTGTGCTGGAATTGCAAATGATCATTCCCAGCTTTTGGTGGGGGGAGTGAAGGTGAGGGTTGTTGGGAATAATCCTCATAGAAGGGGCTGTGTGAGGCATTCATGGCTCTGAGTCTCAGAACGTTTAGCCTGTAATTGGAATAAACATAGAATCAGTAGTTGCTGCCTTTGATTTGTAGTCAAGTGGGGTCTGTGAATGTGGATCTAATCCTGGAAATGATGCACCTGAGATTCAGATCCTTAACATCCCTTTGTCTCTGGCCAGAAACATGCAGCAAAATAAATAAAAATCAAAAGCTTTCAGTCACTTCCTTAATGAAACTGTTACTGTGAGATTCAGCATTGTACTCACAAATGACCCTCATTACCAGGTGGGCATCTTGTATCACCTTGTTAATTTCTCATTTGTCGAATAATCCTGTGTTGTGTGGCTTTACACTGGGCTAGAAAGCCAATAGGACACATTAGATGGGTAGGGTTGAAACTTATTGAGCCTTTTGCAACTTTTTGTACTGGTGCAAAGTCAAGGGGTAACTGATAACAGGGAAACATTAGCTGATGGCCATGGCCAATGAGGACTACTTGAAAGAGGTGAGCTGAAACTGAAGTGTCAGCTGACCAAGAAGAGAGTCCAGACAAAGCAGAGGCCAGAGAATGATGAATCTTCTCATTCCACTGTCTTCCTCTGTAGCTAATGTGGCAGAGACCACCATTTCCAGAATGGGACTCCTGAGCATGTGCTTAACCCCCATGGCACAAACCATCATTGAGTGAGGCAGAAGGTCAACATCACTCTCATGCTGCATATGTTTCTTTCACCAATGAAGTATCATAGAATCTAAAGCTCAAGAGAAGGCCATCATCTGTTTCTCCACCCCCTTTCTTCAATCTTGTTGTTTCTCTTTTCCAAATTCTTGTTCACATTTCTTTTAAATGGTGTATAGAAAGCTTATCCAATTTGCACCCAGAAACAATCTTCTATGTGTTGTTACCTGGAACACTCCTCCATCTGTGATGAGAATGTTTTCTGTTTGAAGCTCAATGTCGGCTTCATCAAACACAAGGGTTCCACCTGTGGACAGAAGGAATATTGTTTGTTGTTTAACGTTGACTGTGCTTACAGGAAATGCTGGAGAAATTCAGAAGTCTGGCAGTCTCTGTAGAGAGAGTAAAAACAAGTTAAGGATTTGTGCCCAACATGACTCTTCTTTGGAAGTGAAAGAAAAGTAAAAATGAGATTGATTTTACACTGTTGCAAAATATTGGATGCGGGGTTGGAATAAAAATAGGGAAGATTGGGACAGAATAGAGGATAGGAGAAATAAATGATAAAACACAGGATCGCCATGATCGTATTGAATGCAGTAGCTTGCTGAAGAGGTTGAATTACTCACTCCTGCTCTTGCTAGTTCTGATGTTCCTAAAGGTTACGGAATGTCATTCCCTATTATGTTATGTTTTGTTCCATAACATTTTGCCATTTTCAGAGCTATTGGGAAAAAGTAGTGGCATGGTACAAATGGATTAGTTCTTTGACATGGCCAAACAGGCTATTTCTGTCATGTAATGATTCAAAAATGAAGAATTTTATACCATTCAGTTAAGGATGCACAGGCTGGAGTCATTTTCTTCAGATTTGACTGGATGAAGGTCCCTAAGATCATCATGGGTAGGCATCAAGATAATTTTCCTCATGTTGGTGAGACCAGAATTAAGACCCATAAAAAAAAAGATAGTCACCCCATAAATCCAAATGGGAATTCATGAGAAACTTATTTACCCAGAGAATGCTGAGAATAAGGAACTGATGATCACAGAGCATGGAGGAGATAAATAGTGTTGATAAATTTCAGGGATAGCTAGATAAACACATTAGATTGAAATTATTGGAAGGATATGAGATGAAGAGAGAGTGGGAGGAGGTTTGCGTGGAGCATAAAACCCTGCACAGAGTAGCTGAGCTGAATAGCCTATTTCTGTGCTGTAAAGTCAATGCAATTTCTACCTCTGTGCTTCATTGGTGCTACACATGGGAAACACTAGGTATCCCAGGTTGCTGAGGGAGGCAAGGGAGGAAATAGCAGGGCATTTGCAAAAGTTTTCAATTTCTCTCTGGCCACGAACAGTTGCCAAAGGACTAGAGGACAGCCAACATTTCTACCATTATTCAGGGGAGCAAGGGAAAACCAAGAAATTGCAGGCCAGTTAGTCTAACCTGGGTAATGGGGAAACTATTGGAAACAATTCTGAGGAACAGAATTAATCTGCATTCGGAGAGACAGGGATTAATTTAAAACAGTTAGCGTGGTTTTGTTAAGGGAATGTCATGTCTGACCACTTGATTGAATCTTTTCAAAAAGGTGACCAGGCGCATACATGGAAGCAATATTTAACTGGATCCAGAATTGGCTGAGCAATAGGAAGCATGATGTGCAGCACACAAACCAACAGCCACTCTCAGACAACTCACCAGAACAGAGGACCCGATACCCAGCATGAACAAAACCAATGTAGTATGCAAAATCCCATGCAAGGACTGCACAAAACACTACATAGGACAAACAGGAAGACAGCTAATGGTCCGTATCCATGAACACCAACTAACCACAAAACGACACGACCAGCTATCCTTAGTAGCCACACACACGGATGACAAGCAACATGAGTTCGACTGGGACAACACTACTATTATAGGACAAGCCAAACAGAGAACAGGCAGGGAATTCCTAGAGGCATGGCACTCATCCACAGATTCTATCAACAAACACATCGACCTGGACCCAATAAATAGGCCACTGCAGCGGACAGCTGGAACGGACAACTGGATGCGGCAGAGGCAAACCACTATAAATGCTGGGGGAAACAACACAGAAGCACTTCACAGGAGGCTCCCAAGCACTGAGAATGTCACCTAGCCAGGGGACAAAACGTCTGCAACACAAATTCCCAGCTCGGCGAACAGAACCACAACAACGAGCACCCGAGCTACAAATCTTCTCACAAACTTTGAACAGGTCTTAGAGTTCAAAGCAAGAAGATTATACTGGAACTGTAAAAAAACACTAGCTAAACCACAGCTGGAGAATTGTATGCAGTTCTGAAATCCATATGAGAGGACAGCTGTGATAACACTGGAGAGGGTGCAGAAGAGAATTACCAGGATGTTTCCTGGGCTGGAGAGTTTCAGTTATGAAGAGAGATTAGATAGACTGAGGTTGTTTTCCTTAGTATACAAGCAGGAGGCTGGAAGAACACAGCAATCCAACAGCATCAGGAGGTGGAGAAGTCAACATTTTGGGTATAACCCTTCAGGGCTGGGAGAGGAGGTGAGGGGAGCTGGAGACAAGGTGGGGGTGGGGGGGGGGAGAACTGCTGGGGGCTTTGGGTAGGGAGTGGATCGGACAGGTGATGGGTGAACATAGGTACAGGGTACAGCTTGGTTGATCGATGGCAGGAATGAATCTGATTGGTGACTGGAAGGAAGGCTCACTATGTAGAATGAAAGGGAGGAGGAGGGGCTGGCAAAGGAATGGGGGGATATGAAGGGAGGTTATTTGAAGTTGGAGAACTCACTGTTGAGTCCTCAGCTCTATAGACTTCCCAGGTGGAAGATGTGGCGTTCCAGCATCTGCAGTTTCTTGAGAGGGAACATGATTGAGATGTACAAAATTATGAAGTTAGAGACAGAGTAGCTAGGAAGAAACATTTTCCTTTGATGGAGGAATAATGTGTAGGGCACAGATTTAAGGAAAGGGGCAGGAGGTTTAGAAGGGATGAGAATAAAAAGCTTTTCACCCAGAGGGTGGTAGGAATCCAGCATGTATTGACTGTCAGAATCGTAGCGATAGAAACCCTCAGAACACTTGAAAATATTTAGATGTGCATTTGTGATGCCAAGGCATAGAAGGGTGGTATGGTGGCTCAGTAGTTAGCACTGATGTCTCACAGCACCAGGGACCCAGGTTCGAATCCATCCTCGGGTGACTGTCTGTGTGGAGTTTGCACATTCTCCCCGTGTTTGTATGGATATCCTCTGGGTGTTTTTGTTTCCTTCCACAGTCCAAAGATGTGCAGGTGATGCTGGATTGGCCATGTTAAATTGCCCATAATGAGCAGAGACGTGCTGATTCAGTGGGTTAATCCTTGGGAAACACAGTGGGTCTGGGTGGGATATTCTTTGGAGGGTCAATGTGGACTCGATGGACTGAATGGCCTGCTTCCTCCCCGTAGGGATTTCTATCTTATAAGGCTATGGATCAAGTGCTGGAAAGTAGGAATAGGTGGTTGCTTGTGACCAGCGTGGACACAGTAGACTGAAGAGTATTTATTGGTACTGTAGGTCTCTTTGCATCTATGACTAACTTCTGGTCTGTCCACCACGTATCACTACAGTCACTCTTGCAGATACAAATCTACTGGTAAGCACAGGACTAGTGCTTTGTTTCATCACCACATGTTGCAAGTGCAAAGTGGAGAGTGAATTTGGAGCCCTACCTTCTCTCACTCTCAGTTTCCTGGGACTAGTAACACAAAGGCAAGCCTACAACTATACATATGAAGCCAGGATGAACAGCAGCTCTCTGGCTGCATCCTGCATCTGATTGAGAATCCTCTCTCTTCAATATCCTGCAGACAGCTGTTGGTGAGACACAGGTTCAACATTCACTCTTAAAAAAAAGTTAAGCTTTTTAAGAAACAGCACAGCTGCAGGCAATGTTCATGGCTGGTGGGCGGGGGGTGGTGGGGAGGGGTGGGGAATGCCACAGTGGTAATGCTCCTAACTCTGGGCCAGAAGAGTCTGGTTCAAGTCTCACTTATTCCAGAGGTTTGTCATAACATGTCTGAAAATGTTGATTAAAGTATCCACATGGACATTGCTTCCATTTCTAGTATGAAAACGTGATTTAACGTCTTCCGCATTTCCCCTTATGCACACCCCATTCCCCATGTGGGGCCTTCCAACATTTCCACCTTGTCGAGTTCAGTACAAAACAGAGGATATTTAAGGGCAGTTAAAAACAAAACCAACTATCTCAGTTCCAACAGAACAGAACAAACCAAACCCGTGAGTTCAGTTATCTGCAGCTTCCTTCTGGATGTCTTTGGGTTCTTTACATTTGGGCTGCTCATTACATTTTTTGCATAGGACCTTCACAAATGGATGAGAACGGAGACTTCAATCCAATGGAAATGATAGGCCAAATGGCCTTTTTCTGTGGTGTAACCATTTCATTAACTTGAGGTGTAAAGGTGAGTCCAATGTGCTAATGCATTGTGTAGCACAGTCTTTCTCAGTATCAGATCCTGCTACTTGGGCTGTGCAGTGATACTCTGATTCATTAATGAGGTTTTAGTGTAATTACCTTGAATGACAAGCATCTTCAGGACAGGGGTACTTTGGTCCAGGAGTATAGTCTGCCCTCTGGTGATAACGACAAGTGAGCCTGCCTCAGGAGGTGTGTCACCTCCCCATGTGTAACGTGAGGACCAGACATCAATGTAGTTGAAATCTGCATTGTCCTGAAACAAAGAACATCCTGGTTGAATACAGACAATTCTAATGGCCCTGCACTGTTTCCTGAAATATAGGTATACCTTTTTCAAAATCACTTCAATCAAAGCATTTTTTTCAGACAATGTTTATGAATAGAGACTTTGACAGTTCCTATAGGTACCCAACCCCTCAACTTGACAGGTTTACCCAAAATCAAGTGTAATTTCAGTGTAAATGGAGAAATTGTTTTGTCCTCCATTTTCATCCTTAGCACTGCCCATACATTTTCATATGGGACAAGGTCACTAATTCTGTAGTCAAAGGAAATGTAAAAATAAACACATAAGCGCTTTGAAAGCTCTTCCAGTTCTAATTCTGATGGCACTGGAGAATGGAGACTTGCTACACTTTTTACTGCACTCCTGTACTTGAGTACACGTGATAGTAAGACCTATTTCTAATGCCAACCATGTCTACCTCTTCAAACCTCAATGTGTGGAGTCTCCAGGGCAATCCTGGAGGGTTGGCAACTCATGTCTCAGTTTGAAGGTTAAATCATCTTCTGCCAAGAATTAATCCCAGACCCGGAACTGAGCCCGGAATTTAGAAAGGTACTACACTGCTATCTAACTGATGTCCCAGTTTCCAATCCCCAGCACCAAAATATCCATCACTTTGCACCAAGAAGACAAACTCCATCAGCCAGATCTCAAGCCTTGGGAACACACTTTCTCTTACCAGCTTGGCGATGCCATTTTCCCGTACGCTCACGATAACTTTAGTTTGTTGTGATGGAAAATGTGCACCGGTAACACACACAATGTTGGTTTCATTCACAGACTGTATCTCACAGGGAGTTTCAGCTATAATGACATTATTCTCACTTATGTCTGAACTGAGAGGATAAACAAAACATTGTTAGAGAATTATATCTTTCTGGCAAGTGACATTCACCGTTTCTACAACAGAGTTACATTGACAGCAGGTATTTGACATTATGCACAGATAACATACATTAAAACAACTTTCCATCCTTTATCCGCTTTGTTTTTATTCATGAAGTGGTATTGTTGATTTTAGAGATACTTTTGAATGCAAACATTTGAATTTTTATTTAAGATTTTTCAATTGTTATGTGGATTTCCTTTAAACAGCCTGTCTGGATCATGAGAACAAAAAAAGGACTGGCTGAGTTGGAATTTCTGCAGATGTTATGTTGATATGCAATATTTTTGCTTTGTTTCCAAGCCAATGGTGAAAGCGTAGGAAATTAGGAATTGTCAGAGGAAAACAGACCAGGGAAGAACTTTGTTTATCTTCTCCCTACCAGGTGGTCACTGATGTAATGATAAGTGATTATTCTGCTTCAATTAGTCTCCAGTTTTGGAACCATAGCTCCAAAGTCGCCTATTTTGCCTGAACAAAGCTACAATCACTGTATGTCATGTCTCAAATAATGTACATTGTATACATAGAAACTCTTTCCAAACTTTAAATTTATTGCCTTTGTTCAATAATAGAATTTGTGTGTGACTGGAAAGGCCAACCTTTGTTGTCCTTGAATAGAATTTTTTTAGGTCATTAGAAGTTAGCAATATTGCTGAGAGTCTGGAGTCACTTTTGTCCAGACCAGGTGAGGATAGCAGGTTTCCTTCCCTAAAGAACATTGGTGGACCCTTTGGGTTTCTACAACAATCAATGATCATCATCTTGGCCATAACTGCAGCTACAATGCAGATTTATTAAGTGAATTTAAATTGCACTCTATGTTGTTGGGTCTCTGGAGTACTAGTCTAGTTGCATTACCACAACACCATTGCTTCCTCTTTAGTAATCTATTATTAAATTCTCACTGATATCTTAAATTAAACTTGTAGGTGGAGGATACTTGTTCCCTTGTTTGGAGTGTGACATGACTGGCAGTATATTTCTGACCTGTGGTCCATCATCACTCCAAACTGGAATCTTGAAGAATGAGATGTAATGCTATTAGTCTGACAATGCACACTCTGAGGTATCAGGTAGCAAGTTGGAAGTGCACCTCAGTGAGGAATCACAGGATTCTGGGAGGGGTGCCTGTGGCATGGTGACCCCCAGAATAAACTCACCACCAGTCCTCTCTCTCTCTCTCTTTCTATCTTTCTAATGAGAGAGCAGCCCCATGATCCTCTGGGACTATCGTGACTTTACCCAAAACTACACCACCATGTTGTCACTTCTGCAAGGTCTGTCCTGTCAATGGAATGGGTGCTGATTTATTGAGTATGACTATGTTAAGCTTTTGCTGGATTAGTCGGTGGGACAGCTCTCCCAATGTTTGCACAATATTTTGAAAATGAGGAATTAGCAAAAGCTGTGTTTGCTGTTTTTGATCAGTGTGTCTACATCATTGTTGGGTGATCTGTCCACTTTCATTCCCTTGCTTTGTGGTAGCTTGATTAGATTACTTACAGTGTGGAAACAGGCCCTTCGGCCCAACAAGTCCACACTGACCCGCCGAAGCGCAACCCACCCATACCCCTTACCTAACACTACGGGCAATTTAGCATGGCCAATTCACCTGACCCGCACATCTTTGGACTGTGGGAGGAAACCGGAGCATCCGGAGGAAACCCACGCAGACACTGGGAGAACGTGCAAACTCCACACAGTCAGTCGCCTGAGTCGGGAATTGAACCCGGGTCTCAGGCCCTGTGAGGCAGCAGTGCTAACCACTGTGCCACCGTGCCGCCCAAAGAAGTGAGGATAGATATGCTCTGGTTCTAGAGTCACAGATCAGACCAAGTAAGTTAGCAGATGTGTTTTTTGTGACAGATGACAACGCTCATCATTTAGTTAGCTTTTAATTCAAGATATTGATTGAATATAAATATCATTACGTGTAATGGTGGGTCCTGAACCCATGTGCCTGGGTGTTAGCCTGGGGTTATGGATTACCAGTCCATTGACATTACCCCTACACTTCCACTCCATGCTATGAGCATTTAATATAAAAATCTGTTTTTAGTTATAATTAGCAGTAATGGCTACTGCGAATGCAATGGACATCTTAACTCACCTGAAACCTGACCCTGTAATGGTCAGTTTGGTGCCTCCCCCAGTTCCTCCTCTCCTGGGGTTAATGGTTGTAATTACGGGGGTCAAAGCTAATAGGTAGGTGAAGCCATTAGACACTTTGCTTGAATCATTACCGTTTACAACAACCACGTCACACGCTAGCTCAGGGTCAGTACCTGTGCAAGGAAGTTTTAAAAATGGATAAATTCACAAGTTTCCAAGGCAACAACTGATGGTAACTCTTAAGACACATTTTCTTTTAAAAATGTATTTGGTTGATCTCCACAAAATGATTGGAGGTTTGTTTGGATATTTGGGACCAGGATTCAAGCTGAGAGGCCTAGTAGTTTTTATTTACCATATTTCACCAAACCTGCCTTATTAATTGACATTTCAGCCCTTACGGTGAGAATCACATTTGATTTCCATCACATCTACCCCATACCATTCGTGAAGCAACTCATCATGCATGGAGATCCCAGAATTCACTGCATCTCTAACTTTGGCAACATATTTATAAACCTATTTTGCGCATTCAGGCAAGCAATGGTGCAGTTTCTGGTATTTGTCCTGGACAAGGCAAACAAGAGAATATTGGCATCTAGCATTGCAGTCAGTAACCTGGAGGTCCTGTTGAATGGACTGGTACAAATGCAGGACTTCTTCATCCCCAGCACCAACAATGCAGCCTACGACACCATATAATGTCAGCCCGAGGTTTTCACCCAGGTTAAAGAGTGTCAGCTATCTGGAGGAGTGCCCTGTTCTGTAGGAAGAATGTCAATGCCCTTCTCTACTCTGTCAACACAAGTATCACCATTTCTTTCTGCTACCTCATACTTCCTCTGTCTCCTCGATTGGATTTGCCTGTTACCACCTCATACTCTACTACTCTCACAAATTCTTCACTGACCTTCACCCACCGCAATCTGAAATACCACTCACTCTGTGAGCCCTCTGCAATACCTACCCACTCGCTTGTGACACCTCCCATTCTCTGGTCAGCATAGATGGGTTGGACCGAAGGGTCTGTTTCCATGCTGTACATCTCTATGACTCTATGATAATAGACGCGCCTTTCACTTTAATCCTCCAGAATATTTGCCACTTTCTTATTTCCAAGAGCAAAACAGCCTAAAATAAATATGAACATTCAAGACAGGCGGCGTGCTGCCAGTCTTTTGGATATGTCCCCTTTATCAGCAGAAGATCATTATTCTGACTGTCCTGAGCAGTACCTGAACTCATATTGGAGGCTGCCCTTACTGTGCCAGGATACCCTGAGCAAAGAATGCCCTACCCCCATGACTGCACTGATGCCTGCAGACAACTGTAACAAGCTTGCTGGCTTTGTGTTTGTACTAAATGACAGAAAAGACAGGAGTAATATGATTCTTGTATTCCTAGCTGAGGGGTCAAAACACAAAAAGGGCAGGCAGGGAACTGCATGGCAGGGATGCTGAGAGTATCCAAGTCGGGTCAAAATAAGTGAGCACTATGACAACAGCAAAGAGCTGTTACAACACGGCAGTGAACCCCTCTGCTAATTAAATCAACACCCAGAAAAGCTCACTTCGCTTCGCATCATAATCTGTTCAAATATGAGTGACAGAGCACTCCCAAATTCCACTATTTAAAGAAATAACATCAATTTACTTTTTAATAAGAGTAAACATTAAACAATAACCATTCACAACTCTAAGCCCCCCCTTCTCTTAACTGTTCATTACCTGCCTCCAATTCTATAACAATATGCTGTTCCAATAAGACACTTATTAAAATTACATCAGCTTAATTTCAAAACCACACAGCCACTGTCATCTTCTGTGACTTCACTCTTCTGGCAGCTGAATTCCCTGGGTCGTCTTCTTTCTTTTTACTGTGAGTATGTTTCATGTGAAAAGGTACCTTTGATAGAGTGTTTTTCCTAATTTTCAGTTTATATCTCAATGGCAGTTACTCTCTCTCTAATTTTCAAAATATCTGCATTTTTATATCCTCAGCATTGAATTGTCTCATTGGTTTGAAGTTGGCAAAACAATAAATTCAAACATGATTGGGTTTTAGTAAGTTGGGGCATAATTCAAACAGATTGGTTAAATTTGAACTGTTGTCAATACAGGAACCAAAACTCAAGTATCCATTTCACGGCCAAATGTTACAGATTTTCAATTTCCAGTACACTCTGAGGCTGCCATCTACTCATATACACAGGTGCTTGTAATCTCTCAGCTCAGAACAGCATTCACTCTCTCTTACACCTTCAACTTCATAACAGAGCCCAGAATTGCAGTCTGGTTCAGTCCAAACTGGGTGTTTTTCCCTGAGCATAAAGTCTTTGCTGTAGCATTATCATGATAATAGCTGATGCAGCCCAAGGTGCAGCTTGGAAGTACATAAACATCTGATGAGTTGATTAGAGGTATGCCATGACAGTTCACAGAGTTTATGGATATCAATGTTCATGGGTGTGGGGTTTGTATGGCTGGTGCCCATGGAACTTGTCCAAGATGTTAATGCTCAGTGTCCAACATAGAGGTCTTTTAAAGCAAGTGACGTTTTAAGTCTACCAAGAACCTACTCTGGCTTCTATGTCATGTTTTCCTGATGGCAAGTTTGTATGATGAGTTGGTAAGATCACAATCCATGGAGAGTTGGCTGTTAACAAGGTGTTTAACAAGCAATAATGAGTATCAATGGGAAACTCACTGCTGTCTGGTGAGAATCTTGCCATGCTGCTTGAGAAAAGAGTACAGGATGCAACTGGATGCTCTTGATGTCAAATTGGGATTGCTGAAAGTTTCACCTAACTCATCTCACTATATCTTGTTAAATTTCTGCCCACTTTTTGATTTTGTTTCATGTTTTTAATACTTATATTTATTATTTCTAAAAATATTGGAAAAATGAGAGTCAAGAAATCTCCAATCATTTGGAAACATTTCTTCAATATCCAACTGGGTGTCAGATGTTAGGTTGCTGACAGGATGGCCACGTACAACAATCAATGGCAAGTGTGTGGGGATGAAGAATCGGAAGTGAGAAGTCATGGGATGAAGGTTCCATTTGTATTTCCAATCATAGTTGGCCACCCTATCATGGAGTTGAAAAGTATGGCGTTCGAAAAGCACAGCAATATCCAAGCAGCAGGAGAGTCAATGTTTTGGGCATAAGCTCTTCATTAGGAATGAAGAAGGGCTTGTGCCCAAAACATCAACTCTCATGCTCCTTGGATGCTGCCTGACCTGTTGTGCTTTTCTAGCGCCATACTTTTTGACTCTGACTCTCCAGCATCTGCAATCCTCACTTCCTCCCACCCTATCACCAAGATTATTACAGCACCAAAAGGGCTGAAGGAGTGAGACAACCCACCTTCTGTGAAAAAGCCTGTTTCTTGTGGTCTGTCTCCTCACTTCACAATAAGAAATCAAATATTGACTGATACTCACCATTATGCAGTGGCACCTGACAGTACAGAGTTCTGGAAGTGGAGGCTGATGGCATCTTCTTGCATTCACCATCACACACAAACACTTTGGATTTTTCTTGGTCAAATCCAATGCCCGTTATTGTTAGTAATGCACCACCACCAAAGCTTCCTGTATATGAGAGAAAACAAAATTAAAACCTAATTAACACTTGTAGGTGCATGACGTAATGTGATTTCAATGTCTTTGAACCTAGGATTCGTTTACTGTCATTTTAATTAATTCAAACATTTGGGATAGGTTATGTATTTGGATTATAAATGGTAGTGTCTGTTCTGAAGTCTGGAGGCATGTCTCTTCCTGTAGGAGCTCCTGCAGGAGTTGAGTCTGTTCTTACATATGGTATCATCAGTGTGTGTTCATCTTTTCAACAGAAGGCTATGAAAGCTGGACCATTGAACATTTAATTTTGTGATAGATGGATTTTTGATCGAGAAGATAATCAGAAGTTAAGGGGTACAGGCAGGAAAGTGAAGTTAAGGCTACATTCAGATCAAACTTGGCTGAACAAACACTTAGCCAATGGAACAAATAAGCAGAATGTGAGGCTTCTCTCCTTAGAACTGGGCCATGAAGATGAAATCTGGCACTCTGTCCCAAGAGACATCAGCTAAACTAACAGACTGAGGATCAAAACAACACTCTTGCAGGTCTGTGTCTCTCAGAAATAGTTTATACATTGATTAATTAAAATACCTCATTAGTGATTTTTTTCTCCATTTTCAGGACATAGGCATTAGTGGCATTTATAACCCATCCCTAAATTTCTCTCAGGGGTAGAGGTACAACTGAGTGATTCATGAGGACAAATCTGAGCACAGTCTGAAGTCAACCACATGGATGAGGAACATGAGTCATGAGTCACCTGTAGGTCCAGATTGGGTAAGGAGTATAGATTTCCTTTTGTAAAGTATGCTGAGGAAGCAGATTGGGTTGTATTCCAACCCAACAGCTTCAAAATCACTGTCAACAAGACAGTTTTATCTGAATGAATTTGTTAAACTGAAAGTTAACTCTATGGGACTCAAACCCAGCTTCCATGAATTATTAACCCTGGAATAAAACAACTACACTAAGCCACCCTTCCACAATGAAACATTTCAATCCAATTATTTTCTTGTCTCCATAAAAGTACCAATGAAATTTGAAGAAAATTGAAACTCCGCACTTACCTTCAGTTGGAAAGATACTGTTTATATTGAGTTCGTATTGAAAGGACAGATCAGCCGATGCGTATCCCCACCTCCCGTGTTTCAGAAAAATAGGGAATGTGCCACCAGCATGATGTCCCACAATGCACTGAACACAACTGTCATTCATCATGGTCACTTTACACAAGACATTGTCTATTGAGACAGTGATGTCAGAGGCAGAAGATCCAAATCCCAACCCAACGATGGTGATTGTTGATTCACTTACACCTAAAAACAATAGGAAAAGAATTCTGAGAATCTTTAGGCTGTTGATGTATTTCAGGGGATGTCTGTGAAGGAGAAAACAGTGGAATGAAATGCTAATAGATGAGATGGAATTGGTTGTTATGAGGTTTGTATGGAGCTTATTCACCAGTGGACTGGATGGCCAGTTTCGGTGGTGCAAATTCTATTTACTTTTTTTTGCCAACCATAGAAACCTTCAAGATATTTGCACTTCTCCAAATCTAACCTCTTGCACAGGCAATTGCTTGATAGTACAGAACTCAAATATCGTGAAACAGACACAAAATTTAGGTTTTTCATCAGATACTCATCAGATCTGATAAGCAAGAAACCAAATTTAGAAAGGGAACATCAATTCATACAGAATGAGAACAGGATGCTGATTGATTTGATCATTACCGGCATGGAGTTACAGCATGGCATGTTAACTGTCAATCTTAGCTGATTTAACTGAGGTCAGGTGGGTAGACTCCGTTTGGTCAGGCCAATGCCCTGGGAAATGTAGCAGGGATTGGCAGTCTCCATAATCTTTTCCACAATGTTAAAGGTGTAATGTATGAGCATATTTTTTTGCCTACAAAGAATAGGTCTTGGACGTGAATACCTATAGCTCCCACCATACACAAATGAATCACATAAGCCAGGTTTCATAATTTGGTTTCCAGTATAATTCCTAGCATAGTCAGGATTATTTGAATAATGTGTAATGTGGTATATGAGTTTCATTGACAATGTGATGTCAAGGATGTAGACTGAACAGCTCATGGGCTCTCAGATCATGTCAAACAACCTGACCCTTTGACTGTTCATAGCAGGCAATATCTGTGTGAAAGGGACTGTCCATGCTAAAGGGAATCATGATATTGTACAGTATAGAGAGGCCCTTCAGTCCACTGAATCAAGACCACAAAAAATATACCTATACTAGTCCCACATTCTTGTATTAGGCCCCATTGTCATGAATGTTATGACACTTCAAATGTTCATTCAAATATTTTTAAAAGCTTGTGAGGTGTCCTCCCTCAACTATTCTCCCAGACAATGCATTATATTCCCTCAGCACTCTCTGGGATGAAAAAGGTTTTCCTCAAATCCCCTCAAAATTTCTTGTCTTTTGCTTTAAAATTATGTCCCCTTGTTATTGACCCATCAACTAAAGAGAAGAGCTGCTTTCTGTTCACCCTGTCCATGCCTCTGATAATCTTATACTCTTTACTCAAGTCCCCCAACAACCTTCCTTTCTCCAAAGAAAACAATCCAAGTTTATCCAGTTTTCCTTCATAGCTAAAGTGCTCCATCCCAGTCATCTTGGTGAATCTCTGTTGCATCTCTTTCAGTGCAATCACATCCTTCCTATATATGGTGGCTTGGACAAGACACGGTTCTCCAGCTGTGACCTAACCAAAATGTTCTGTAAGCTCCAACTAACTTCCATGCTCTTATAAACCATGCCACAACCGATAAAGTTAAGTGTCCCTCATAAGTTCTTTACTATAATGTTAGCCTGTCTTGCTACTTCAGGGACCTGTGGACAAGCACCCGAAAAAACTGTTTCTCTGAGCTTTCTAGCTTCTAGCCATTCATTGAGTACTCCCTTGTCTTGTTCCTTCTTCAAAGGTGAACCACCTCATATTTATCAGGGTTATAGTCCATCTGCCACTGATCTAACCATTCTGTTTATAACCTCCTGTAACCCAACACATTATTCCTTACTGTCAACTATCTGACCAATCTTGTGTCATTGGTAGATTTACATATTATCTTGGCCTCTACCCCCTGCATTCACATCTACATCATGAAGAATAACGGACCCAGCAGAGATCCCTGTGCTAAGACACTACACACAGGGCTTTAATTACATAAACAATCTTCGATCGCCACATTCTTTCTCCTGTCACTAAGTCAATTTTGGATCTAACATGCCAAGTTACCCTTCATCGCGTGAGCTTTTAACTATTTTTTAAATCCATATAGGATCGTGTCAAAGGCCTGGCTGAAATCAATAAAAACGGGGGGTGAGTCAGTGGTTAGCACTGCTGCCTCACTGGCAGGGATCCAGGTTCGCTCAGATGTCTGTATGGAGTTTGCATATTTCCCCCCGTATCTGCGCGGGATTCCTCCGGTGCTCCGGTTTCCTCCCACAATCCAAAGATGTGCAGATCAGGTGAATTGGCCATGCTAAATTGTTCATAGTGTTAGGTGTATTAGGATTGGGAAATGGGTCTGGGTGGGTTACTGTTCGGAGGGTTGGTGTGAACTTGTTGGGCCAAATGGCCTGTTTCCGCATTGCAGGGAATCTAATCTCCATCAACTGCTCTACTCTCATTCAAACACTTGGTCACCTCCTTTAAAAATTTCACTAGATTTGTTAGGCATAACCTCCCTTTGGCAAAGGCACTGTGTGTCCATTTTAAAGTGATCACTCATGTGAAAGAGAATGCTATTGTGAATGAAAGCCTTCCTGGTAAAGTGTGTAATAATGATAGAGTAAGCGTGGTGTTAAAGCCAGGGCCCACGTTCAGGTGAGGGCCCATTTAAAGACAGTGTTTGTGGTACAGTAAGGAATTGGAATTTTTGCCCTCGCCACCCCATAGCTTCAACCAACACCATGTGTACAAAAATGTATGTTACCATCGCAACTGAGAGTTGCTGTTGTGTCCCTGGCCCACGAGTTGGTTCAATCAGCTTGATGGTTAGTGTGGATCAGATTGGTGTCAACAGCATGGGGCTTAATCCTATTTTGACTGGGGTAGATTTGAGGCCTGACTTGTCGCCTTGCCCAATATGGAGATGGTAGAGCTGTGTCAGGCCTGACTGCCGGGATTTGGAATAGAAGAATTAAAGACAATCTTAACATGAGGAGTGTTTGTGTTCAAGGGAGAATTCACATCAGGGAGAGAGTTTGTGTGAGAGGGAGTGCTTGTGCCAGTGTGTGTGTGTGGCATTAGGTGTGTGTTAATGGAAGAGGGAGTGTTCATGTTAGAACTGTTTGCATTAGGAGTGTTTATGCGAGGGCAAGTGTTGTCGCGAGTTTTAGAAGCACCCTTGGTTTTGGGATTAGGGAATTACTTCAGAAACATATCATGGAGATCAAGCTCTAACAACTGCTTACCTGTTACTGGAGATACAGCTAGAACTTCTGGAGTCGCTGTTTGGTTGTAGGTAAAGTTAAGGACAGGATACATTGTAGAACGAACAATAATCTTTACATCGACAGTGCCTGGGGGACCAGCAGGAGTGATGCACTTAATTTCACCTGGAGTGACCGAAAGAAGGTGGCATGGAGATCTGTGAACCATCACAATGGTTTCACCCTGGATAAAACCATTTCCTGTTATTAACAATGTGGTACCACCATGGATACCTCCTGATGCTGGAGAGAGGGAAGCTATGGTAGCACTGGTGATGGAAATCCCTCTTAGTGACAGACCTTTATTCAATGTTAAAATCATGAGTGTGTGTTTGCCAACAGGCAAAGCGCCTACTCTGCAGTTCATGCTGCTGTCTGACACATCATTTGGAACAAAACTGGCATTTCCTATAAGGACGAAAGCCTCATCCACACTGTTCCCAAATCCACTGCCACTTATAGTAAGCTCTGTGTAAACTGTAGTCAGGAGTGTTGAAGACACATTCTCAATGATTGGTGCTGCACTCTCTGTGTAGGAATAGACACAGGTGCCATTACACACAGCTGGGATGCCATGGACAGAAAGTGTGACAATCCCAGTATAGGCAATAGAAGCTGAAGAGTCACAGATGACATGTGTGTAGTTTGCAGAAACCAGAGTGCAAAGCACATTGGCTAACTTGACCTTGACCACACTCAGGTCAGCTCCAAATCCTGACCCAGTGATGGTTACTCTGGTCTTTCCCATTGTGGACCCAACACTGGGGCTAACGTCATCAATGTGAGGAAGCAGCACAAAACGACGACTCAATTCATTGGTTACTGTATTGATAGCTGTGCCGAGGTTATGGACTGTCACGGACACCAGAGCTGCAATGCCAATATCCATCACTCCCTCAGGATCTATCTGACATAGAAGTTCATTCTTCGTGCTACTTTCAACGACACATGGATGTGCTCCAACTCTCACCTGAAATGGGACAACACATCAGAATGAGAATGTCTGCTGGCCAGCAATCAACTGATTTCATACCTGTAGACATGACACAATACTAGCTACTTGTAATCAGCAATGCTGGTAATCCAGAGTGAAGAAACAATTTAAAAAGTAGCAGAGACAGAGGGGAAAAGATACCAACTGAGCATAAATATGATTTTTCAATAGCACAACATGATGACAGGACTGAGAACCATTAATGGTACAAGCACTTGCATTTGTACAGCACTTCTGATGTAGAAAAGCATCACAGAGCTGGAACTGAGGAAGCACAACATTCAGAAGGTCCTCTGCAAAAAAAAAGTCCCAAATAAAAGCAAAGATGAATGTGAAGAAAGTTGATATCAGGCTAAATATATTCAAATGCAAAATAAATTTCAAGGACATTTATACCAGGCACAAGGAAGGAAAATAGTGAGCCAGTGACACAACTGATTCAACCAATAGGTGTGGAGCTCGTGCTGAGTGAGGTAGGCTACCACAGTGTTCAAAAGACACTGTGTTACTGCAATTCCAGGTTAACCAATGCAAATTGATTATTAGTACTAGCCTAAGGGCTTGGAGACCTGGTGTGGAATAAGATGAGGACAATGTTCCATTATCCTCGCAACTTCTTTGAGGAAGTGATAAACCAAGTAAACTATGATGAGACCTCTGGTGTTTTGCACAAACTGCTAAGTTGTCAGCCCAGGGTCTGTGTTAGAAGCTTGAAAGCTCAAGACTTGTATTGGAGACTTGGATGGCAATTGTCCTCTCACTGGAGGTGGTGAGGACAAACAAATTGGGCATTTAGCACCATACTAATACTCTCCACCTATCTGGATGGGTTCAGCTCCAGCAACACTCAAGAGGTTTGACATCATCCAGGATAAGCTGCCCACTCAATTGGCATCACGTCCAAATTTATGTGCTCTTTCCACCACTGATGCTCAGCATCAGCAGTGTGTACTATCTACAATTTGCACTGCAGAAATTCACCAACAATCCTTAGACCTAACCTTCCAAACCCACGACCATTTCCATCTAGAAAGACAAGGGCATCAGTGACATGGGAATACCCCCTGCAAGTTCTCATCAAAGTGATTCACCATCCTGACTCGGAAATATACTGCCATTCCTTCAGAGTCACTGGGTCAAAATCTTAGAATTCACTCTCTAAAGGTGGTGTGAGTCAGCATGTTGACTGCAGCAGTTCACCAGCACCTCCTCTACTGCAGCTGGGGATAGGCAATAAATGTTGGCCAGCCAACAACGATCATGTATCATGAGTGAGTAAAAAAAACTGACTGTCGAGATACTCACCACCTTTCTGCCATAGCAGCAAAGAAAAACTTCATGAGTATGTCCATTGGAGACTTTCATGCCTTTCAAGAAGTTAAGGGCCTAAGTTGTCAATTAAGGCCTTTGAAGGGCCTCATTCTGTCACTGGCCCAATTACCAAACAGAAGCCAGGAAGCTGTGTACACCTGAAGCTGATTGCTCTTAGCTAACTGAGCAGGTTGGAACTGGGAACAAGTTGCTGAGACACAGACACACAGAAAGAGGAAGATAAAGAAGGATTTACTATTGTTCTTGCCAGCAGAAGCTGTCTATTCTCTGAAGTAAAATACAGAGTTTAAACTTGAAGAAAACCTACAGCAGTTGCTCTAAGCTATGAATTTTAAACTGATATATTAGAGACATTTTGTTACAAATCAGTCATGTTGTACCTTTTACAAACCCATGGAAGCTTCCAGAGAAAGAACATGTTCAGTTGTCCATCAACAAAAAATGACCCTGAGCTTCTTGTTGCTTGCCACTTCAACACATGTTCACTAACCAATGTCTCTGTCTTGGACTCGCTGCAGTGCTCCAGCTCAGTGCAAGCTGAAAGACCAACATCTCATTTTTTCCTTGGGGAACAACTCCAAGGAGACAGGTATCCCATCATCAAGTCACGCTTTGTTTACATGTGTACAGTACATAGGCCTTGACCAGCTCACTCAGAGTCAGTCCCGAGAATGAAGAGACTGTTTTGAATCTCCTGTTTGGCCCAAGGTTAACAAAAGGCAAAAGTGAGGACTGCAGATGCTGGAAACCAGAGTTTAGATCACAGTGGTGCTGGAAAAGCACAGCAGGTCAGGCAGCATGAGAGGAACAGGGAAAATCGACATTTCGGGCAAAAGCCTTTCATCACTGCCTGACCTGCTGTGCTTTTCCAGCACCACTCTGATCTCAACACAAGATTAACAAACCCATTCAAGAATCTCAGAATCAATGAGAGCCACCTGGCCTCATTCCAATCACTGCATTCTCCCCACCAAAATCCGGGGATGTAGGCCTGTTCTTTCTCATAGCTCCTCCTGGGACTTTTCTGCTCAACTCCAGTTCCTCTCAGCCGGACACAGCTGGCGTGTACCGGACTGTAGTCTGTCTCTTGCATCTGGAGCATCTCAGGAGAGTTTCCTCTTCTTCTTCAGGTGATAATAGTATCGAGGCTGCATTCATCTTGGACTCTGAGGTTGCTTCAATGCTAGATAAGGAGTCACCCACTATCAAGTTTCTGATCGTCTTTCTGCTGTTTTGAGACCCAGGTATATATTATTCCTGCCCCGTTTGTGAGGTAACAACTTTCAGGTAGTCCATATGTTTGTTGAGGATTGCCTCACCTACCTAAACGTATGTCACATGACGTGACTGCTTGTTGACCTCAACTCACACCCATGCAGGCCCATTTCCATGTTTTAGACACCAAACTGCGTCCCCTGACATAAAGTGTCTGTCTCGCTTAGGCATGTGGCTGGCGTTGGGTTCCTGCTGCCGTTTCACCCTCCACCACAGGTCTGGGAATGTCAGGATTAACCTGGTGTGAAGTCTTCTACCCATCAACAACTGTGCTAGAGCTATTCCTGTAGTTGCGTGAGGGGTGGGGCTATAATAAAAAAGGACCCTGGACAATTTGGTATCAAATGAAGCTGTAGATAATTTCTTTAAGTCTGCCTTCAATGTTTGAACTGCTGGACCACTCAAATTTAAGAATTACTCGAATTATGTACCATTGTCCATGATCAATACTTCCAGGAATCTGTGTAACATGAACGACGTTCGCAGCTTTTCAATCATCATCCTTGAGTTTGCCAAATAAACTCAATGTACTTATTTAACCACTTTGAATGGCCATCCGTAATGACCAGGAACATTGAGACCATGAAAGGACCAGAACAGTCGATGTGCAACCGAGTCCAAGTTTTACCCAGCCATTTCCATGAATTTAGGGTCACTGCTGGTGGTAATTTTTGCATTTGTTGGCACTCTCGGTATTGCCCCACCAGCGCAGCTATGTCGGCATCCAATCCTGGCCAACAGACATAACATTTTGCAATACCCCTGGATGACCCTGGTGGAGTTCAGCCAGTACCTGCGGTGACGTTTCCTTGGGACAATCACACTTATTCCTCATAGTACTATGCCATCTTCTACAGTGATCTGGTCTCACCAGGTCCAGAAAGGTTTCAATCTTGGTTGTGATGGCCCTTTTGTTGCCCCCATCACTTCCAGCTGTTTTAGTTTTGTGTCCACAGACAGATATTGTCAGCAGTGATTGGAAGAGTGTCCAGAAAATATAAAACCAGAACGGACTCTACCAGGGACCCCTCATCAGGAGGCAGCTTAAGGCATCTGCATGTGCCACTTGGCTTCTTGAATGATGTTCCAACTTGTAATTGTACACTCTAAGAATAAAGGCCCACCACTGAATTCAACCTGAAGCTATCGGTAGCATGGCCGTGTCCTCTTTAGGTAACCCTAGAAGGGGTTTATGGTCCATCATCCCAAATCCATGTCCATAAAGGTATTGGTGGAACTTTATCACACCGATGGCGGCACGGTGGCACAGTAGTTAGCACGGCTGCTTCACAGCACGAGGGATCCAGATTCGATTCCAACCTCGGGCAACTGTCTGTGTGGAGTTTGCACATTCTCCCAGTGTCTGCGTGGGTTTCCTCCAGTTTCCTCTCACAGTGTAAAGATGTGCAGGTTAAGTAAATTGGCCAAGCTAAATTGCCCATAATGTTCAGGGATGTGTAGGTTAGGTGCATTAGTCAGGGGTAAATATAGGGTGGGGGAATGAGTCTGGGTGGGTTGCTCTTTGGAGGGTCAGTGTGGACTTGTTGGGCCGAAGGGCCTGTTTCCACACTGTAGAGATTCTATGATTCAAAGATTACCGGCCAAACTTTCCTTCTCTATCTGGGCACGTTTACATTCAGCATCAGCTGAAGTCCAGGAAACATATGCTATCAGGCAATCCCTCCATTGAGCCACCAGTGATCCAACACTACTCCAAAACTGTATGGGGAGGGCATTGCATGTGAGCACAACCTTTCACTTGGGATGGTAGTGGACCATCACCTTAGATGACGATAGCTGCTTTTTCACTTCGCTAAAGGTTACTTCTTGACTATGAAACCTTCCAAGCCTGACACCTTTTCAATAGTAGGTATAAGGAAGACCAGGTTATACATGAATTTTCCGTAACAATTCACCAATGCAAGGAAAGACCTAAATTCTAACATAAATATGGGAACTGGAGCACTTTTGATCACGTTCACTTTATCTTCCAGCAAGTGTAACCCAGTCTTGTCAACTCTGAAGCACAAGTAGGTCACTTGGTTTGCCTAGAACATACATTTTCTATTCTAAAGCTTATGCCTGCCTGGGAGAAACTGTTAAGGACCATGTCCAAGTTTTCCAAATGCTCCTTATTGGTCTTCCCAGTTAATCGCATGTCATCCAGATAAGTGCAACCTGGAGTAGCCCTTGTGAAATGTTTTCCATGGTCCACTGGAAAACGGTGCAGGCTGATGATACCCTAAAATGGCAGTCTTGTATATTGGTACAAACCTTTATGAGTATTGATTCTGGCATTCTTCTGGGACTCTTCAGCTAGTCGCAATTGCAGATATGCATGGCTTGTGTCCAGCGACATGAAGGTCAGCCCCCTTGTGTACAAGACCAACAGAGGGACTGGGTATTTATCCAGCTGTGACAAATGGTTTACCATTTGCTCAAAACCTCACAAATGTGAACTGAGTCATTAGGCTTCACTATCACTATGGTCAGTGGCGCCCACTCTACATACTGCATTGGTTTATGATTCCTTCACTTTCCAGCCTCCTGATTTCTGCCTCTACCTTTGCTTGTAAGGCAAATGACAACAGGTGGGTCTTGCAGAATTACGGAATTACTCCCTGGTCAATATGTAAGTGGTCTTGGCTCCTTTGATGGTTCTAGACCTTCCTGAAAAACTTTGTGTTATTTTAATTAGGACTTCACTCAGGCAGCCATGTTCTAGTTGAAAAATGCTGAACTCATCAAGATGAATCTTTCCCAACCAATTTTGCCCATCAAGCTTGGGCCCAAGCCTTTTACTACAATCAGTGGCAACTGCACTAATTTCTTCTCACAGGAGACTGGAACTGAGGCCATACCCTTAATCTGTAATGGATTCCTGGTATAGGTTCTCTGTCTGGTTGAGGCCTTGTGCAAATTTAAAGTTTGGAGTGCAGAGTGAATCTGGTTAAAGACTGGTTCTGCAACACTGACATAGCTACGCTGGTATAGACCTCCATGAGAACTGGGCTACCATTTACCCAGACTTTTATTTTGATTAGTACCGATTTGAATGTTGCTAAGCAATTTAACTGTAGATGGACTTTCCAGGGTGTGCACTTTCCTGGAAACCAGCCTATGAGTTCTCTTATTCCGAGTCCACAGACTGGCAGCAACTATAATGGCTTGTTGGCCTGGATCCTGAAGAACGTTTCAGCTATTTGGCTAAGGCTCAGCTTTGTTTTGGGGACTTGCTGACGGCTGGCCTAGGATATCTCTGCTCAGGATAATCTTTGCATGAAGCTCTGCTATTGTCTACATTCAAGTAGTGTTCCCCAAGCTCAGTCAGACAGGTGAGGGTGTCCACTTCTATCGGGATGCCCTGTAGATGTCATGGTCACGTGCTGCATTTTCTAATGACAAAGCCAGTTGTAGTACCTGTTGAAGTCCAGTTGGGCTTTAGCTAGTACTTTTGCATGGTTACGTCATTAATCCCACATACCAAACGGTCTCTCAGCATTTCATTCGGAGTTAACCCAAAATCACACACCTCTGCCTGTCATCTTCATCAAAAATCCTGGTACGGATTCCTTTGATTCTTGAACTGCCGAATAAAACTGATAGTATTTCAGAATTAGGGGAGGCTTGGGATCATAATATTCTTTAGCTAAATCTGTCAACTTGAGAGGTTTTAGTATTTGGTGCCTCAGGGAAAATTAAGCTTCTAACAATCAAAAAAAAAGGTGCAGGATCGCAAATACAATCAGACGAATGACGCTTTGCTTTTCATCTGCCCCATTGTCATTTACCTGGAAAAAATGATGCATTTTTTCCACACGCTGGGCCCAGTTTTCAATGGCAGGATCAAACAAGTCAAGCTTCATGAATAAAGGCATGATGCCAGAAATGCTTACCCCAACTCAAAGACGACGGTTGCGAGCAAATGATCTTTTTGAGTGTCCTGTTTTCTCTTGTCGCTACTGTAATAACTCCAAACAGGCAGGTTTGCCGATAGTGAGTCACCCTCTATTTATATTTGCATGTTACACAGGCCCTGGCCAGCTAGTTCAGAGCCAGTCCCTAGAATTAAGAGATTCCCTGAATCTCTTGTTTATTTTCTTTTTTCTTTCTTTTTCTGTTTTATTTTTGTTCCCCTACACTACCGCCATATAGCAATAGTGCTTATTTTGCCCCTGCCCCCAAGTTGTGTGTGTAAAAATATTATGTGGATGATAACTTTATTTAACATTTTCCACCACCAGGAAAAACACCCAAGGGACCAGAAACCATGCCAGGCAGAATTCGGTAGGAGTAATGCCTATGTGAAAGAATAAGTGAAGGGGACGGGAGGGTAGAGATCAAATCAAAATAGAGTTGGAGGGGAAATAAAGTGCTCCACCTCCTGTAGCACCCTCCTCTCACGAAAAACATCAAGTGTGCAATCTCCTGTTTATACGGTTTTTCCCTAAACTACTGTCATGCAGCAGTTATTTAACTCTGTCTTGCACCTACACACACACACACACACACACGTACTGTAGAACATAAGCACTATTAGCATACTGTAGAATATGAGCGCTACTGACATACAGCACTGTGTTTATATTCTACAGCATCCATGTTGTATATGTAGGTGCAAGACAAAGTGAAAACATCAAGTGTAAATAACTTTATTAATATTCCACCACCAAAGAAATCCCCCATGTGGCCAAGGAACTAATGACAAGCAAAGCCCAGAGCGAACAATGCTTACATGAAACCACACATGAAATGGACGGCAGTGATTAAATCAAAACAGAATTGGAGGGGGAATCAAACAGTCTACCCCCTGCAGTGCCCACCTCTCCCTAAAGGCATCAACAATGTAATATCCTGTTTATATCTGTCAGACTTAACAACCCCAATCATGGATCTCATACAATGAGAAACAGCTGGTCCTCATTCCAATCACCACTGGGACCCTGCAACGTTTAGAATTCAATATTGAGTTCAATCATTTTAGGGCCTGAGCAAATCTCTGCTATAGGAAGGATGTTGTGAAACTTGAAAGAGTTCAGAATAGATTTACAAGGATGTTGCCAGGGTTAGAGGTACACAGAAAGGCTGAATAGACTGGGGCTATTTTCCCTGGAGCGTTGGAGGCAGAGAGGTGACCTTGTAAAGATATATAAAATCAAGAGGGCGTGGATTGGGTGGTTAGCTATAGAGGGTATAGCTTTAAGGTAAGAGGGAGAAAAATTTAAAAGGGAACTAAAGGGCAACTTCTTCACACAGACGGTGATACATGTATGGAAATGAGCTGCCAGAAGAAGTGGTGGAAGATGGTACAAATTACATTATTTAAAAAGCATCTGGACAAGTATATAAATAGGAAGGGTTTAGAGGGATATGGGGCAAATGCTGGCAAATGGGACTAAATTAATTTAAGATATCTGGTCAACATCTCCATCTGTTTTTACTCCTCCCTTTTTCCCTGGCCTGCTGCGTTTTTCCACCAATTTCTGTCCTTGTAACTGAAAACTAAGAGCTTCGTTAACTAAAGCAGAACCATGTCAACATCAGCACTAGGAAGCAACACCGCTGATTTGACTTTCTGGTTTTCTCTACATCCATCAATAATCTATCTTCTCTATTTGTTTGTCTGTGCATGAGAAAGAAAAATTTATAAGATGATTAAGGTTTTAGTTAATAATGCTTACATACTAATGATTTCCTGTAGCTCTAGTCTAGTTACTTTGAATAAATAACGTCTCTGGTTTAGTACAGAAGCCTGGTCCATGCTTTCTAATAATTTTGATATTAAAATTAGTAAAATTGGGTGCTGCGTGTATGTTAAAAGAATTTCAACATTTGATATTATTTAATGAATAGCAGACTTCAATTTACTGTGCACTTCCCCAGTGGATTGTTACACCTGCCAGCCGGATTGGTTTGTGAGAGAATGACCTCCATTTGCCCCAACTTGGGGCCAACCAGGGACAGGAATGGTGAGGTGTGGGTTAGCGGGCATTGAGTTAGAATCATAGAATCAATCCCTATAGTGTGGAAGCAGGCCATTTGGCCCTATCGAGCCCACAATGACCCTTTGCCTTACCCTATTCTCGTAGCCCTGCATGTCCCATGGCTAATCCACCTAGACTGCACATCCCTGCCCACTGAGGGCAATTTAGTACAGTCAATCCACCTAATTTGCACATCTTTGGACCGTGGAGGAAACCCATGCAGACACGAATATGCAAACTTCACACAGACAATCCCTTGAAGGTGAAATTGAGCCTGGGTCCCTGGTGCCAATGATCATCAATAATTCCCTTGTCCTTGCGTCTAATTCCATGGGACACTATCTTGCAAATAGCTAAAGAAAAGGATTTCCCTCCTCGTCATAGCGATTAGGTGTCAAACTTTAGGACCCAGGTCCTGCCAGCCTCTGACAGCCAACATTGCTAGAAAGGTGGAGCCTCGCTGTCAAGACTTGCAATTGGCCAAGAAGCTCACCAGTCCTTTACCAAGCTGTTTGGAGCTTGATTCAGAAAGCTTTCTCTACCGTGGAGACAGCATATGAGTTGCCACTGAAAATGTCTGCTCCCACACTTGGACAATGTATCAGAGAAGCACGACCTCGGTGTCATGGAATTCTTTACCCCAGAAAGCAGCGGAAGCTGGATTGTTGACTATATTCAAGTCAATAGAAGCTGAGGGCAATGAACACAGAAAGCAAATGAGTTGAGCCCTCAGTTAGATCAGCCATAGTCGTACCAAATGGTGAAACAGGTTTGAGGGGCTGAATGGTCAACTCGTACCAATTGCTGCATTCTTGAAAAGCTGGTCCTGAAGGAGTGCTGCACTTTTGCTTGAGATGTTAAACCAAGGTTCTGTTTGGCAGTTCTGATTGGTGTAAAAGATCCCATGGCACTTTTTTGAACAAGAGTAGAAGAACTCCTCAAATTTTCTGGGTTAAGATTTATTCCTCGATCAAGTAAATTAGATTATTAGGTAATTATCACATTGCTACTAGTCGGATCTGACTATGCACAAATTAACTGCTGTGTCTCTTACATTACAACAGTGAACTACACTTTGAAGAGCTCTTTAGTAGTTGCACAGCTTTGGGATGTCCTGCACTAAAGTGCTATACAAATGCAAGTTTTTGGAAAAATAAGGGATGAAGTCACAGATAATTACATTGTTAACATTTAGACTGCAAATCGAAATGTTCCTTAAGGTTTGAACATGTTAGTTTACCTCATTTGCACAGCCGGCTTTACTGAATCCAGTACCGGTAATGGTTAGTTTGTCCTTCACTGTTCCTTTCGAGGGTGTGATGTTGTTGATTGTGGGGGAGTAGCAGGCAGACAGGTAGAATGTGAAGCTTTTGTCATCGGTCCTGTTCGATGTCTGGTTACATGTAGGGATTTGTGCTGTACAGTCACTATCACGTTTTTGTTGTGAAGGCAGTTTCTCAGAAGGCCCTACACACAAACAACCAGCTGTTAACCAAGAGAATATGTGCAGGGACAGTGGCCAGTGGGGGAAACAAAAAGCAACACGTCAAGAAACTCAAATACATTCAGCTTTCTTGGCAGGAGAAGTTCAAAATCTATAGGATTGCTGAAAAGTATTCTTAATCTACTTAATTTTGTTTTGTTTTCCAGTAAGTTACAAGCTAAAGGGTGGATGTTGGGAAGTTGTTTCCGTTAGGTAGAGAGACTAGGACCTGTGGGCACAGCCCTAGAAGTAGAGGGGTCAATTTAGAATGGAAATGAGGAGACATTTCTTTGGCCAGAGAGTGGTGGGCCTGTGGAATTCATTGCCATGGACTGCAGTGGAGGTCGGGACGTTAAATGTCTTAAAGGCAGAGACCGATAAATTCTTGATCTTGCAAGGAATTAAGGGCTATGGCAGAGTGCGGGTAAGTGGAGTTGAAATGCCCATCAGCCATGATTAAATGGCAAAGTGAACTCAATGGGCTGAATGGCCTTATTGCCACTCCTTTGTCTTATGGTCTTATGGTCTAATCTACATCAGTTTTCAGCCCAACAGTGTCTAAGATTTTATATTTTCATCTTTGTTTGCAAATACCTGCATGGCCTCATTTCCGCGCTCCCTCCCCCAATCTGTGTCACCTCCTTTTTGTGCTAGAGCTCTCTAAGATCTCTGTGCTCCCCAATTCTGACCTCTTGAGCTTTGCTGTAATCCAATAACCCGCTATTGGTTACCATAAATCTTCTGCTTTGGCACATTGTGCTTTTGTGAAATGAACTGCCTAAATATAAGGTGCTTCCAGTTTTAAGTTGTGATCTGATACAAAATTATTTCTAAGCAAAAGATTTCAGTTCTCTTAATTTTACTTACTTTCTCTATAGTTCTATGTTTCGGTTGTATCTTTAACAGGATACAAATGCTTAGAAAAATCAAATATAAATTTTAATAGCATTCTTGACAGGCTGAGAGAGAGAGAGTTTCAAACAACTTGCCCATTCTAGAAACAAACTGATTTAATTTCTATTGAATTCTGTGCTGATAAAAATCATACATTTTCTATATGTTACAACAGAGACATAAAGCATGGAGTAAAGTTGAGAATCTATCCAGTATGACCCCCAAATAGGTGTGCTGCTGATTGCTTTCTGATAAAGCAGTGTTCCTCAAATCTTATGTGACAAATGGTAGTTCCAAATGTGATTGATGAGTAACGTATAAATGAGCCTCCAATATTATGCATGCAATTTCAAAGCTCACACTCACATGTGAATTTTATCTGGATTTTTGGTAAAATGGAGATAGGAAACGTAGACATCTTAATTGCATAAAGTAATCTAAAACAAATTAACTAAATCCAAAATAATACACTAGTCTCAGTAATGGTCATATTGGAAATACCAGGCTGTCATAAAAGCCAATCTGTTTGTTACATTTTTTGATCTTGTGATAGCTTTACTCCCTCAGTTACTGATGTTGGGAGAACTTTGTTTAATAAAGATCCACACATACATTACGTACATTATCCTGTGTTGGCTGTAAGACATTCTCTGCTGAAATCAGTCTTGGTGGCTACTATGTAGTTAACACTTTCAATTGGACAACATTAATTGAAATACTGATTTGTTACTGCATTTAATAGATCCTCAGCATCAAACATAAACACCATCAAACCCTGAGTGATGGAGGCTAATCTATCCGAGGATCAAACATCACCTCACCCAGAGTGATGGGAAAGGGATTAACATTTTCAGGCTTTTAGAACATAGAACATAGAAAAATACAGCGCAGTACAGGACCTTCGGCCCTCAATGTTGCGCCGACCAAATCCTACCTAACCTACACTAGCCCAATAACTTCCATATGCCTATCCAATGCCTGCTTAAATGACCATAAAGAGGGAGAGTTCACCACTGCTACTGGCAGGGCATTCCATGAACTCACAACCCGCTGCGTAAAGAATCTACCCCTAACATCTGTCCTATACCTACCAGCCCTTAATTTAAAGCTGTGTCCCCTAGTAACAGCTGACTCCATTAGCGGTAAAAGGTTCTCAGTGTCTACCCTATCTAAACCCCTAATCATCTTATACACCTCTATCAAATCTCCCCTAAACCTTCTTTTCTCCAATGAGAACAGGCCCAAGTGCCTCAGCCTTTCCTCATACGATCTTCCTACCATACCAGGCAACATCCTGGTAAACCTCCTCTGCACTTGTTCCAATGCCTCCACATCCTTCCTATAGTATGGCGACCAAAACTGCACACAATACTCCAGATGAGGCCGCACCAGAGTCTTATACAACTGCAACATGACCTCAGGACTCCGGAACTCAATTCCTCTACCAATAAAGCCCAGTACACCATATGCCTTCCTCACAGCACTATTTACCTGGGTGGCAACTTTCAGAGATCTGTGTACATGGACACCAAGATCCCTCTGCTCATCCACACTACCAAGTAGCCTACCATTAGCCCAGTAATCCATCTTCTTGTTACTCCTACCAAAGTGAATGACTTCACACTTAGCTACATTGAATTCCATCTGCCACCTTTCTGCCCAGCTCTGCAACCTATCTATATCCCGCTGTAACCTGCCACATCCTTCTTCACTGTCCACAACTCCACTGACCTTTGTGTCATCCGCAAACTTGCTCACCCAGCTCTCAAGCCCCTCCTCTAGATCATTTATAAAGATGACAAACAGCAACGGTCCCAAAACAGATCCCTGTGGTACACCGCTAGTAACTGCACTCCAAGATGAACCTAGTCCATCAACTACTACCCTCTGTCTCCTTCCAGCCAACCAATTCCTAATCCAAACCTCTAATGCACCCTCAGTGCCATACCTCCGTAGTTTTTGCATTAGCCTACCATGGGGTACCTTATCGAACGCCTTGCTAAAATCCATATACACCACATCTACTGCTTTACCCTCATCCACCTCCTTAGTCACCTTCTCAAAGAACTCAATAAGGTTTGTGAGGCACGACCTGCCCTTCACAAAACCATGCTGACTATCCTTGATCACATTATTCCTATCCAGATGTTCATAAATCTTATCCCTTACAATTCTCTCTAAGACTTTGCCCACAACAGAAGTGAGACTCACTGGCCTATAGCTACTCGGGCTGTCCCTACTCCCCTTCTTGAACAAGGGGACCACATTCGCTATCCTCCTGTCTTCTGGTACTATTCCCGCTGACAATGACGACATAAAAATCAAGGCCAATGGCTCTGCTATCTCCTCCCTAGCTTCCCAGAGGATCCTAGGGTAAATGCCATCAGGCCCAGGAGACTTATCTATTTTCATCCTTTCCAGTATTCCCAAAACCTCCTCCCTACATACTTCAAGGCCATCCATTCTAATCACTTGTGACTCAATATTCACACCAGCAACAGAGTCCCGTTCCTGAGTGAATACTGACGAAAAGTATTGATTTAGTGTCTCACCAATCTCCTCCGCCTCCACGCACAACTTCCCACTATTATCCTTGACTGGACCGATACGTACCCTAGTCATCCTTTTATTCCTGACATACCTATAAAAAGCCTTTGGGTTTTCCCTAATCCTACCAACTAAGGACTTTTCATGTCCCCTTCTCGCTGCTCTTAGCTCTCTCTTCAGATCCTTCCTGGCTACCTTATAACTCTCAATCGCCCCAACTGAACCTTCACGCCTCATCCTTACATAGGCCGCCCTCTTCCCTTTCACAAGGGATTCCAATTCCCTATTAAACCACGGCTCCCTCACAAGACCCTTTTCCTGTGTTACTCGAGAATTGACTTATTGAGGAAATTTCCTCCACCAACACATAACCCCCTAAAATATAAAGAGGATGTGCATTTCACCTGGTACATATTCTGCTTCAATCCCTGCCAAATAAATATGTACACTTTCGATCCTTTCCTCAGCTGGCTTCACATTCACTGTTCCCTGGAGGATGATGCTTTGCTTCTGGTCCACATAACCACTGCTGTAGTAATAAGTCCCGGGGGAGGTGAACTGATAAGAGAACGAACCTACATGGAAAAATCATTGTCCATTAGAGGGCCTGAAATCACCAAATTCATTTTATATTATACCTTGAGTACAATCAGAAGGCATCAAAGAAAGAAAGAGGAAACAAACTTTGCATTTTCACTCCATAGTAGCATTAATACAGAATCTCCCAAACAGCTATCTCAACAACATAGATGCCCAAATTCCAGATTTTTAACAGCTGCTACACATTAAAGTTAATTTTTATTAATTTAGTAAAATAATTTACCTGGCTTGTTTGATTAGATGCTGAATGAGTACAGAGTAGTTATGAGCTTCATGCACCAGAGTCTTCCTGTGCTCAGGGTGTTTAAGCAACCTTTGACCCCACCCAACGTGGCCCAGCCTGATCTGGCTCATCCAACCTGGCCCTAAGCACCCACCCAAAAGCTGACAAGGTTGAAAAGTTGGTATTGGCCTAGGCATGAAGCTGCCAGTATTGAGAAACAGTTTCTGTATTATGATTCCATTACTGGACTCATAATCCACTCGAAACGTCGAATTCCCTATTCCTGAGATGCTGCCTGGCTTGCTGTGCTTTAACCAGCAACACATTTTCAGTCATAATCCAGAGCACTAGATCAATGTTCCTGAGACCCGAGTTCGAATCTCAACATGCTAGTTGGAAAATTTAGATTTGATTAGTTAATTACATTTGGAATAAAAAGCTACTCTCAACGATTTTGAATGTGCAACTACCGTACTGTAATAAAAACTCAAATGGTTCACCAATGTCCTCCAAGGAAAGAAATTTGCTGCCCTTACCTGTTTTGGCCTGCAATTGACTCCAGACTCATAGCCATGTGACTGATTCTTAACCGTCCTCTAAATGGCCTAACACGTTGTTAAGTTGTCATAGAGTCATAGTCATACAGATGTACAGCACGGAAACAGACATCACTCGATAAAGGATTGGGATGGCCAACAAATGTTGGCCTTGCCCAAACCTGTGAACAAATGATTAAGTCCCCTACAAACTCGGAGTGCCCCAAAATGCTTTACAGCTAAACGAGAGGCTTTTTGAACAATAGATTTTGCTGTTATGTAGGAAATGTGTCAGATGGACATAAGAGATGGCATATTCAATATGTTTAAAATTAGGAGAGTTATTGGTGGTATCCTATAGCTAATATTTATCTCAACCAACATCACAAAAGCGGGTGATCTGCTAATTATTGCATTTCTGGTTGTTAAGAGTTTACTGTGTGCAAGTTGACCAAACAGTACAGTATGTCAAAAGTACATCATTGCCTGCAAAGCAGGGATGTCCTGAAGTTGTAAAATGTGCTGTAGAGTATCAAGTCTTTTTCCTTCATGTGAAAGTCTCATCGAAAAATATGCAGTAAGGATGAATTTCTACATGAGATTCTACGGTACATCAATGGAATTTTACACAAAATGCTGCAGGCCAATCTGATCTCTCTGCTATAGGATAAATATTGTGAAACTTGAAAGGGTTCAGAAACGATTTACAAGGATGTTGCCAGGATTGGAGGGTTTGAGCTATAGAGAGAAGCTGGATAGCCAGGGCTATTTTCCATGGAGTGTCAGAGGCCGTGAGGTAACATTATAGAGTTTTATAAAATCATGAAGGGCATGGATAAGGTACATATGGTTAAAAAAAAACTCCTGGGATGGAGAACATAGGTTTAAGGTGAGAGGGAAAATCTTATGAGGGACCTAACGGATAGCTTTTTCATGCAGAGGGTGGTGTATGTATGGAATGAGCTGCCAGTAGAAGTGGTGGGGGTGGTAAATTGCAACATTTTTAAAAGCATCTGGCTGGGTATATGAATAGGAGAAGTTGAGAAGAATACGGGCCAAATGCTGGCAAATGAGACGAGATTTATTTATGATATCTAGTTGGCATGGACGAGTTGGATTGAAGGATCTGTTTCAGCGCTGCACATCTCTACAACTATATCTTCCAGTGGCGTTAAATGCAATAGTTATGGACTTACCTGATGAAGTGCTCACATTGCCACTAATAAACCCACTGCCTTTGTAGTTTACACCACTGGGCTTGGAGACACTGAAGACTCTATATCTCAAATTTTGAAGTAAAGTTGGGGACTTCCACTGCCACTGTACTGTATTCCCAACAACGATGTCCAGGGTTGAAGGATTCCACTCATACCCCACTCCAATTGCTGTTAGAACAAAGTAGTAACAAATGTGGTTAGAACCATTATTCAGAAAATAAAATTAAACATTTGTGACATCGAGATTTGTTAACAAAATATTACAAATGTTTAAGTTGCAGTCACTGATATCCTCTAATTTTGACAATGTATATTATTCAGAAGAAAATATTTTATCTTCGCAATTTGCGAGTTTGATTCTTTATAGTGAGCATGCATCATTAATAGATTTTTCAGCATTTTTTGATATCGCCTATTGCAGTCACCACCAGGCTTCAAAGGGAGAAGACCTTAAAAATTTAAGCCAGGATCTTTGGGAGAGATGTCAGGAAATATGTCTTCACATAAGTGGGAAAACCAGGAACTCCTCCCCCCAAAGAGCTTTTTACAGCTGGGGTCAATAGAAAATATTCAAAACAGAGATGGATAGTTTTATGTTAGGAAAGTTTGTGAACAGCTATGGAATCAAGGTCAGAGAGTGGTGTTGTGGCACAGTTCAGTTACCATCTAACTAATTTAATTTGAGAGGCTGAATTACTTCTTCCTGATTTCAGCATTCCTACTTACGAGAAAGACGGAAGCAACACTGCACAATTTGAACAAAAATCTTCAAAAAGCTGTCACGTACTTCCACTGCTGCCATTGTTGGTGATGACAAATTTTCTTCCAGTTTGATCAGAAACACACTTGAGAACATTTGGAGAAGCAAAGGTTATGTGACAGGGAACAGAACCTGTAAATATTGCACAACACAGAATTCCAGTCAGAATAAAATGTGAATGATTGTTATAAAATCTCTGCTGTAATTCAACTCAATCAAATTACTATCTTTCCTCAAGTTATTCATGTGAAATATTAAGTTACTCAAGTTATATATTCATAAAGCAATAATTTGAATCTTGAGGAAATAGCTAAAATGACAAACTAATCAAAACTCCATGAAATTATTGCAGGTTTTATTTTTAATTCATTCATAGGATGTGTGTATTCCTGGCTCGAGTATTGTCCTTATGGGTGTGGAGAAACAAGGGTTTGCAAGGTGCTGCCTAAGGAGATCTGGTGACTTGTCGCAGTGCACCTTGTGGATGGTGCACACCATTGCTAACTTGTGTCAGTGGTGAAGGGTTTGCTTTTAGATGGGGTGTAACTCAAACAGGCTACTTTATCCTTAATGGTTTATCTCTTAATGATTTATCCCTTCTTGGATGTGAACAGATTTTGAGAAGTCAGGAGATGAGTTATCCACTGCAGAATTCTGACCTGCTCTTGTAGCCACTATATTCATATAGTTGGTCTAATTCAGTTTCTAGTCAATGATAACCCCCAGGTTGTTGATAGTGGATAGTTCTGCGATGTTAATGCCATTGAATGTCAAGGGGTAATACTTGGATTCTCTCTCATAGGCAACGGTGATCACATTGCACTTGTCTAGTGCAAATGTTACTTGCTACTTGTCAACTCAGTCTAGATATTGCCAAGTCTTGTTGCATATGGAAATGGGGCACTTCAGTATCTGAGGATCACAAATGATGCTGAACATTGTGCAAACATCAGCAACATCTCATCTACTGACCTTATGATAGAGACGGAGATTAATGAAGCAGCTGAAGACGGTTGGGTAGGACACTGCCCTGAAAAGCTCCTACAGTGATAGCCTGAGACTGAGACGATTGACCAACAATGACAAGCTTCTTATATGGTATAATACAAACAAAATATAGTGGATGCTGGGAATCTGAAACGTATGCAGAGAGTGCTGGAGAAGCTCAGCAGGTCTGGTAGCATTTGAGGGATAGAGAAAGAGAGCTAATTCTTCTTCAAAACTTCTTCGAATGATCACAGATGCAACCAGTCCTGAGTTCCTCCAGCATTTTGTGTCTGCTCCTTTGTGCTAGGTATTACTCCAAGCAATGGAGAGGTCTCCTCCACTGGACACACCCATCCTTTTCCATTTCCTATTGTCTGCAGCTTTACTTGGGCTCCTTAATGTCACACTCAGTCAAACAGTCACCCTCACCTCATCTCTCAAGTTCACCTGATAAGCGTACCAATTTGAACAATGTTGTCCTCTGGGACGGGACTGAAACCAGATCCAGAAATAGTGATTTTCGTGCCTCCATACAATGAGCCCTGCTGAGGAGTCACTTCTGTCACTCGCAAGACATACTCGACTGAAGCATTTAGAGATTTGCTGCAGTGAAAGACGGAAACAAACAAGATAAATCTTAAAAAGTATTAATATGATCGAACAGCAACCAAATGTACAGATGAAATCTTACAGGAACCATTGTCATTCAGTTCCCAACTTTACGTCAAATGTCACATCTACACAAAGACATTGAGTTGACAAAGCAGTCATCAATGGGGTGTGATGACTTGCTGTGATCTGGAAGGCACTACCTAAAATATCTCTAGAAGCAGATCCAACAGCAACTTTCAAAATGGAATTGAGTGAATTTTTGAAGGAGAAAAATTTATATGGCTTTGGGGATAGATCAGGGAAGTTGAACTACTTGAATAGTTCTTACAAAGAGCTGGCACAAGCAAGATGAGCAGAAAGGCTTATTCAGTATTGTGCCATTCTGTAATAGTTATCTCCAAAAGGGTGACTTAGGAAAATATATTTGGAATTTACTTTTTAAAAACAAAAATCATTCATGGATGTGGTCATTATTGGCTTGGCCAGCATTTATTGCCCATCTCTTTTTGTCCTTAAGGAGATGGTGGTGAACTGCCTTCTTGAGCCACTTTTGTCTGTTTACAGTTAGTGGATCCACAATGCTGAGTGGGAGAGAATTCCAGGACTTTGACCCTACAAAGCTCATGGAACAGCATTATATTTCCAAGTCAGGATGTTGGGTAGCTTGGAGAGGAACTTACAGGAGATCTTGTCCTTCTAGATGATAATAGTCATGAGGTTGGCAGTTGCTCTCTCAGGAGTTCTGGTGAATTTGTGCAGTGCATCATGTAGATGTCATAGATTGCTGCTACTGAGCTGCTGTGCAGGGAGTGAATGGTTGTGGATGTGATGCCAATCAAGTAGGCTACTTTGTCCTGTGTGGTGACAAGTTTCTTGAGTGTTATTGGAGGTAGAGCAACAACTATTTGATCAGTCCTGCCTTTTGCCTTGAGGATAATGGACTGGATTTGGGAAGTTGGGGGTGTATTTTTATGTGTGTTGGCGGCGGGTGAGTGTGTTTAATGCAGCTGTATTCTCAGTCTCTGACCTGCTCTCATAGTTACAGTATTTATATAGCAAATCCAGTTCAGTTTCTAGTCAATGGTAACCTCCAGGATGTTGAGAGTGGGGGTTGGTAGTAGTAATGGTAATGCCAATGAAGATCAAAAGGATGAATGGTTAGATTCTCTCCTTTTGGAGGTGGTCATTGTCTTACACTCATCCTACTTGCACACAAATCCTACTAACCACTTGTCAGGCCAAACCCGGATATTGACAAGGTCTTGCTGAGTTTGGACACGGACTGCTTCATTGTGCTAAATGTTATGCAATTTGTGATGGAGGAAGGTCATTACTGAAACAGCTGAAGATGTTTGGTCTTAGGGCACTATCCTGATGAATACCTGCAGAGATATCCTGGAGCTGAGATTACTCACCTTCAACAACCACAACCATTTTACTTCATGCCTAGTATGACTCCAATCTGCAGGCAGTTTTCCCCTGATCCTCACTGACTCTAGTTTTGCTGGTGCTGCTTGATGTCACAGTCATTCAAATGCTGCTTTGATATCAAGGCAGTCACCCTTCCCTCTGCGCTGGTTATGAGTATCATGGACTCGCCTTGCTCGTGTTGCTTTGACTGGAGAGACTCCAGACCTGAAAGTTTGTCTGTAAAAATGCACCAATGGTAAGTGGGCAACTTTTAGTCTGATCTCAGAATCTGACTTTGAATTTGATGATTCAGGCCAGTGAACAAATACAAAAGATTTTGCAGAAACTTGCACAATACAATTTGCACTTGAAAGTTTGCTATCTTTTGCACAGTTACACTGTATTCGGAGAAACTTGTAAAGAAAAATCAATGCAGTGGAACATAAGCTCTCGGTCTTCATACCCAACACGAGTTTGTACATAGATACTGTAATTCGCCGGAGGGAGGCTGGGCAGACAACACGTGATGTTGTTGGTCGACCATCGAAGAATTGCACACTCAGAGTTCCCAATAACTACAAAACTATCTTCAGATTTGTTGCCAAAATCCGATCCATAGATTGTCAGATTGGAACCACCTATGAAACAATTTTCATACAATTAATTCCCTTGTCACACAACAATATAAAAATATCAGTCAATCTGTATGCTATTTTAGAATGTATTGCCAACCACCAGTAACAGCGTGTGTTTATATGGTGCCTTTAACACAGGGAAATATGGAACTGGGGAGTAAGAGTTAAATGTATCTTTATTCTAAGAGTAGTTATTGAGCTTGTGCAGAAGGAACTATTTCTTAGTGGTGTTGGATCTCACGTACTGGGATCTCAGTGCAGGGCTCCAGACACGATCTTTCCTGTATTTACCCTCACCTGACCTTTGGAATTCAGCTCTTTTGTCCATGTTTGAACTCAGGCTGTAAGGATGTCAGGAACTGAGTGGCTCTAGTGGAACTCAGACTGCATGCCAGTTAGTAGGTTATCAAGGAGCAAGTGCTGCTTGATAACATTGTTGATGACCTCTTCCATCACTCGACCAATGATCAAAAGTAGACTGCTGGAATGGTAATTGGTCTATTAGATTAGATTAGATTACTTACAGTGTGGAAACAGGCCCTTCGGCCCAACAAGTCCACACCGACCCACCGAAGCGACAACCCACCCATACCCCTACATATACCCCTTACCTAACACTACGGGCAATTTAGCATGGCCAATTCACCTGACCCGCACATCTTTGGACTGTGGGAGGAAACCGGAGCACCCGGAGGAAACCCACGCAGACACGGGGAGAACGTGCAAACTCCACACAGTCAGTCGCCTGAGGCGGGAATTGAACCCAGGTCCCTGGCGCTGTGAGGCAGCAGTGCTAACCACTGTGCCACCGTGCCACCCTGACTCTGTTTGGATATGTTTGATTTTAGTGTACAGAATATACATACACAATATCTGTTATTCTGGAGATCTCAGGAGGAGGTTGAAATGGATCATCCATTCAACACTTCTGGGTGAACATTGTTGCAAGTGACTCTGCCTTATATGTTGCATGATGTACTGCATTCTTCCATAATTGAAGATGGAGATTCTATGGAGCTTCTTCCTCCATGGAGTTATAGAGTCAAAAAGTCCTACAGCATAGAGACAGGCCCTTTGGCCCAAACAGGTCCATGTTGCTCAAAATGTCTGTCCATGCTGATCCCATTTCCCTGCACTTGGCCCATATCCTTCTAATCCTTTCCTATTCATGTATTTGTCCAAATGCCTTTTAAATGTTGCCACTTCTGCTGGCAACTCATTCCATATGTATACCATCCTCTGTGTAAAAAGGTTGCCCTTCAGGTTCCCTTTTATGATTTCCCCTCTAACCTTAAACTAAGTTTAAGCTTAAACTGGTCCTTGATTCCTCAACCTTGGGAAAAAGATTGAGTGCATTCACCCTCTTCGTGCCTTTCATAATCTTATACACTTCTATAAAGGTGCCCCCTCAGTCTCCCTACACTCTAAAGAAAAAAGTCCTAGCTTGTCCAACCTCTCCCTCTAACTCAGATCACTGAGAGCAGGAAACATCCTTGTAAATTTCTTCTGTACTCCCCCAGTTTAATAACATCCTTCCTGTAGCAAGGTGACCAAAACTGACACAATATTCCAAGTGCAGCCTCACCAATGTCCTATGTAACTGCCTCTTGCAGTGTTCTTGGATATATCTGGTCAGGACCAGGATTTATCCACCTTCGTACATTCGAATACAAGCAACACCTCCTCTGCCGTGGTATGGACGTCTTTCTCCATGGTAAACACAGCAGGGAAATATTCATTGAGGACCTCACCAATCTCCTGCAGTTTTACACACATGTCCACTTTGGTCCTTGAGGGTCCTATTCTCTCTCTATTTATTCTTTTTCCTTTAATATACTTAAAGTACCTCTTTAGATTCACCATGATCATCTCAGCCAAGGCAATCTCGTGCCCTCTTTTTGCCTTCCTGATTTCCTTCTTCAGTAAACTCTGGTATTCCCTGTGTATCTCCAGAGATTCTCTTGATCCCAGAGGCCTGTACCCTGAGCCATGCCTCCTGCTTTTTTCTGGTCAAAGCCTCAATCTCTCTTGTCATCCAGGGTTCCCTATTCCTGCCCACCTTGTCCTTCACCCTCATAGACCTTGAACTCTAGCTATCTCACTTTGAAAGGCCTCTCACTTGCCAGAGGTCCCTTTGCCTGCAAACAAATTACTCCAATCAACCCCTGCAAGCTCCTGTCTAATTCCCTCAAAATTTGCCTTGCCCCAATTTAGAACTTGAACTGGTGCACTAGTTTTCTCGCTCTCCATAACTATTGTCCATTTTTTGTGCAGCCTACAGACAATGCTATGCAGTTACCACCACCATCCCCCTCTCCTCCAAGGCCCCAATAAATCTTGAGTCCATTGTAAAGGAGTTCTTGAATTGTTTTTGTCTGAAGAGGAGCAGCCTCATGCTGAAGCTGGTGGGGAACTGGTACCATTCCCAACAGAAAGAGAAATTTCTCCTCAGTCCCTCGTCTCCAGAACTGTCTATAAGCTGTTCTTTGTTTTTCTTTCCATCTACCCAGATTTCTCTGGGCTCAGTGTTCCACAGATGAGTTATGAAAGGGAGAATTTTAGTTTATTGCCTTCCTCTTCAAGGGATTGTAATAATTAAAGCACAGGACAATTATATTTTTGATCATTTTTCCTCCATTGCTCTTCACTGCTATTACATTCATGCCACCAAATATCATACTCCAGCTGTGATGAGAAACTACCATCACATTGCACCAATGAAATCACCTTCCAAAACGAAGATAAGGCCGCACATAGTCTTATACATCTCCCAAGAGGGCAAAGAATATTGTGGTAGATTAATGTCTCAGGCAAAAGAGACCAGCATGGTGACAAAGATGAAACCGAAGTTTGTAGGATGAACAGGTTGTGGGGATGAGTGAATTTGGGATTGATGCAAATTAAAGGGTTAACTATTTCGTTACTTGAAGAAACGCTGCTGCACTTATGTATAAGATGCAATGTCATAGTGATGTCACATGAAGCTGGGATCTGGGATCTGGGATCTGACTCTGTACGGTTCAAGAAATGTCCTCTCTTCTGACCCTTACACATTTTTATGAACAATAAAGCCTTTTAATATTCACTTTATATTAGCTTTATGGCTACCAAATCAAACTCTTTCATAATCTTGAAGACTTTGCTCACATCATTTTCATATCTAGGGAAAATATTCCCAGGTGCTTCACCAGACTGTAAGTCAGGAACTGGCTGCAAGCTAAAGCAAGGGATGTTTCCCAGTGTTAAAAACAGAAAATTTTAGATTCCTGCACAACAATCAGAGAAACCTAAAAATGGAAAGGATTGGAAATAAACTACAGGTCTGGCTGCATCTGTCATTTGAATGAGGTCCAAAGGTCAGTCATACTGGACTCGAAACATTAACTTGGTGTTTCCCTCCAGCGATGCTGCCAGACCTTGTTGAGATTCTCCAACACTTTCTGTTTGCATCTCAAATTTCTAGCATCTGCTGTATTTTGCCAATAACACCCCGAGAAGAGGCAGTCTGGGTCTTTTGTTGGCTCTGCTGGGGTAAGGGAGACTCCCCAATTCTACAATAAGATTACACTCATTGAATCTTCTTTCTTTCTTCACAGATGCTGCCAAATCTGATGAGAATTTTAACCATTTTCTACCTTTATTTCAAAGTTCCCAGCGTATGTAATATTTTATTTATTTTTAAAATGTGAAACCTTGACTTACCTGCCACACTGCTTGTTCTTGGAATCACTTCTGAGATTACTGGAATCTTTGCATCAATGTAAATGAAGGAGAAGGGAACTAGGTTGGATATTCCAGCAGCAATCACTGAGATGTTATACATCCCAGGTGGGGCCTGTCAGGTTAGCAGAAGCAAATTCATAATTATTTCTCTTTAGTGCTTTTCATAGGGCATTCAGAATATAATAAGTGCTTCAATAAGCCATTATAATTTGAATATCACCCTGAAGGATCAAACTGAGACTAACATTTATACGTTTATAACAGCCATTGCTCAAGAAAATGAGCATAGTTTGAGCACAGACTGGTAGACAAATTCACAATTAGTGCAGCATGCATTACTTAGCTCTTTGCTAAACTGTAACTCATTCAGCTTTATAACAAGTTTGCCATGTTTCAATCACATTCTTCAGTTCCTCTATTATAAAGGTGTGTTTATTTAAAGCATGCTACATATTTTATAGATTGTGCGTTGACGTAGAGTTAATGGCCATCGCAATGCTTGTTTGATTTATTATACATTACTGAATTATTTCACTTTAGAGTTGTCTCATTTTCTGCCACACTCAGTCACCATTGCAATCATTATTATATTTTTAGGTCCATTTGTAGCTCACCTAAAAGTAGGCATGAAAGCCAAATGTATCCCTTACAAAGAAATGTATCTATGTTATCATGTCATTTTGTTATAAAGGGAATTCTGTATTCAACCAGTGAGAACAAATTTCTAAAATATAATAATCCTCAAATTATACAGATTGTCAATGTCCAAACATCTGTATAAAATTCTGTTGTTAGCCATTGGGAAGGAGATGCAAAGCCTTTTAATCTAAAACAAATAGAGACAATTTCTCTGTCAAGATAGCCTTGACATCAAATGAGTGAGAGTAAAATGGTTAAATTTTCAATTGCATTAATTGCTAGATTTGTTTATTATATTTGAGAATGTAGGTCTTGGCACCAACAATAGATATGGGTAGCTTGCATACAAACACTCTTCAGAAATATTGTGATATTTATGCATCCAATTTCACTGAAGTGCTACTGGAAAGAGCAAGAATTATCAAAGCATCCTCATAGACTAGTCACTCTCAAGACTGAATTGCCACCACACGAGATTCTCCACTCACCTCTGGAGTTCTGCATTTCATCTGCATAGGACTTTCTGTAAGTTGAAGGCAGGTCTTCCCTCCAATTAAAACCGTTGAATTAGGAACAAATCCATAACCAGATATGGTCAGAATTGTCCCTCCTGAACATGGAAATAAATTCCAATTAAGTAGATCAGAAACTTAAAGACCAAATCACAAATTAAATGCCTAAAGAGATTTATGTACAAAGAAGAGAAATGGGGATTAGGACAAGATTATTCAGCTCCTCAAGCCAGTTCTATATTCTACTTGATCCTGGCTGACCTGCACCTCAACTGTCATTGGCTGTCATTCCTCCCAGCCTTCTGTACCTAAAAGAAATCAATCATTCTCTTTTGAAAATTGCATAAAACCCAACATCTAGAGTTAAAAACTCCAGATTTCTGCTCTCCTTTGTCTGAAGAAGTGCTTCCTGCCATCACCCCTGAATGACCTGACTCAAATTTTAAGATTGTGTCTTCACTGTCCCCTAGCATCCAGTCTTTTGGGAAATGAAATGTTTTCACTTAGACACCAAGTCCATGTCTTTTCATCTGGCTGAGAATACTAAAACTTGATTTTAAGAACATGTTCAACAAAGTTCCATAAAAGGCTGGTTAACTAAATTGAGGTTTATAGAATAGGAGGATTAGGATTCAATGAATTTTTTTTTAAAAAAAGCTATGAACAGAAAATAACAAATCTGGTAAATGGTTTATTTTTGGATTGGAGGATAGTAAACAATGGTGATCCCAAGGATCTGTGCAACGACTACTGCTTTTTAGCCACAATATAAATGACATGGACGTTACAACAAAGGGATACAATTTAAAAGTTTGTTGATAAAATTTGATGGTGTGGCAAACAGTAAGGATGAAACAAATTGCTTGCAATATAATTTTTTGCATTTTGGCATAAAGGGATGGCAGGTGGAAGCAAGGTGGAGGGTGAGAACAATCTGCTTCTTTATAGTCCCTCAGGATCGTGAATGGTTTCCACTCCATTTCAACAGTTTCTGAGATTGTAGTTAAGTCTGGTGCAGGTTTTGCAGACTCTGCTATATGTGCTGCTTAAAATTTGGGGGAGGTTGTTTGGAAGTTTTGCGTGTTCCTTCAAAATCCCCTATCTTGCTCCTGAGTACATCTTTCAAGGAGTTTGTTGCCTACTGAGATAAGCCTTTTTCATTTTGGTTGGTCACAAGTAAAGGAATTATAGGAGTCATTGGGAATGGCTGACCTCTTTACGGATGCTTTAAGGACATCCCGAAAGAGATTCTGGTGTTTCCTGCTGCAACCAAGCTCTGAGTCGAGAAGTTGCTTTGAGAGACTGCTAAATTACATTTAAAGACTAAACCTGGAATGTAAAATGAGTTCCAAAAAATATGATCATCAACTGTCATAAAAACCCATCTGGTTCAGCAATGTCCTTAAGGAAAAAAATCTGCCATTCTTACCCAGACTGGCCGACATAACCTCCAGACCCACAGCAATGTGGTTGGCTCTTAACTGCCCTCTGAAATCACCCAGCTAGCCACTTAGATCAAGGACATTTAGGGAATGGTAATCATTGTTGATCAGTCAGCAATAGCCTCATCCCATGAAGAAAAAAGAAGGGATTCCTCCTCAGTGATAAATGAGTCTATGAGTCACAGCAGGAGTGAGATTCTCTCCTCCATTCAGGTCAGGTTTAAAGTGACATTCTGAATGCAAGCTCAGGCTGGAATTACATTATAACCACAATTTGAAAAATAGGATTTATATATAGTTGAAGAGGTAAGGAATGCTTATGGATAGTCAGCATGGTTTTGTGAGAGGGAAATCGTGTCTTACAAACTTGATTGAGTTTTTTAAGGAAGTAACCAAGAAGATTGATGAGGACAGAGCAGTAGATATTGTTTACTTGAAATTTAGTAAAGCCTTTCATAATGTTCCGCATGGCAGACTAATTAGTAAAGTTAGATCACATGGAATTAAGGGTGAACTTGCCAATTAGATACAAAATTGTCTTAATGGCAGGAGACAAAGTGATGATATAGAGTTGTCTTCAGACTGGAGGTCTGTGACCAGCGTGTTCCAAAGAGCCCAGGGTTGGGTCCATTTTTGTTTATCATTTATATAAATAATTCAGATGAGAATATAGAAGACATGTTAGTAAGAATATGGATGACACCAAAATTGATGGTATAGTAGACAGTGAAGAAGGTCATCTAAGATTACAAAGAGATCTTGATCAATTGGGTCAATGGGCTGAAAAGTGGCTAATGAAGTTTAATTTGGATAAATGCAAGATATTGCATTTTGGTAAAACAAATAAGGCAAGACTTAAGCATTTAAAAATAGGGCCTTGACCAGTATTGTTGAAAAAAGAGAAACCTAGGGGTTCAGGTTTATGTCAAATATAAATAGGGTGGTGAAGACACCTTTTAGAACATTTGCCTTCATTGCTCAGACCTTTGAGTATAAAAGTTGGGACCTTATTTTGTGGCTGTACAAGATATTGGTAAAGCTTTTTCTGGAGTACTGTGCCCAGTTCTGGTCGTCCTGTTATAGAAAGGATATTATTAAGTTGGAGAGGGTTCAGATGAGTTTTACCAGATGTTGCTGGGAATGAAGAGTTTCAGTCATAAGGAGAGACTGCTCAGGTTGAGACTTTTCTCACTGGAGCTCAGGTTCAGGGGTAACCTTAAGGGAGTTTATAGGATAATGATAGATAAGGTGAATGGTAGGTATCTTTTCCCTCGGGTGGAAGATATCAAGATCGGGGGCACATTTTTAAGGTGAGAAGAGAAAGATTTGAAAATTACATGACAGGCAATTTTTGTACACAGTGAGTGATTCATGTATGGAATGAACTTTGAGAGAAAGTGGTGGATGTGGGTACAGAAACGATGTTTAAAAGACATGCAGATAAGGACATGAATAAGAAATGTTTGGTGGGCTATGGGCTAAGCACAGGTAAGTGGGACTATATTAATTTGAGATTATGGTTAGCATGGACTGGTTACCACAGGATCTGTTTCCATGCTGTATGACTCCATGACCAAGACTCACAACACTGAAGTGAAACAAAGCTCCTTAAACAGCAACTTTGCAAGTGCAGAGGAAACAAACTCTAAAACATTTATATTTTGCCTGGCGGGAGGGGATCCTCTTTGAAAATTATTTACTCTGTATATGCAGTCAAAAGGGCAGGATCAGTAAAATTAAAAACCAATTCAGCTCTGAGAAAGTCAATTTCCTACACCCAAACCATCTGGCAAAAAGTATTTTAAAGTCTTATATCATCGATTAATTCAACAGAAAGTCAAAAGAAATAACAGTAACAGCTTGCAGCCTGTTATAGAGTCATAGTATGTATAGCATGGAAACAGATCCTTTGGTCCAACTCATCTATGCTGACCAGATATTGGAAACTAATTTATTCCCATTTGCCAGCACTTGGCCCATGTCCCTCTAAACCCTTCCTATTCATACACCCATCCAGATGCTTTTTAAATGTTGTAATTGTACCAGACTCCAAGACTTCCTCTGACAGTTTATTCCATATACTCACTACTCTCTGCATGAAAAGGTTGCCCCTTAAGCCCGTGTAAATTCTTTCCCCTCTCATCTTAAACCTATGTCCACTGGTTTTGGACTCACCTACCTTGGGGAAAAGAACTTGACTCTTCACCTTATCAATGCTCCTCAAGATTTTATAAGCTTCTATGAGGTCACTCTTCAGCCTCCAATGCTCCAGGGAAAATAGCCCAAGTTGATAGTTTCAACCCTGAATCCTGGCAACATCCATGTAAATTTTTTTCTGAACCCCTTCAAGTTTACTATCATTTTAGCTGGGAGACCAAAACTTAACACAGTATTCCAAAAAGTGACCTAACCAATGAACTGTACAGGTGCAACATGAGCTCCCAATTCTTACACTCAATGCACCGACCAATAAAGGCAGTACCCTGCCTTCACTACCCTGTCTTCCTACAACTCCATTTTTGTATGATAAATGATTAACCACAACATTTAAAAAACTTTGCTGAGGAACATTTAATCTTACTCTTGATCAACTCTTACCACAACAATAGTTTCATCTAATTTTTTCTGTGTTTGCTCAATCACCCAGGACTCTAACTTTGTTGCTTTCAGTGTCCTGAGTTTTGAACAATGTACATGGTCATCATTCATCTAAAATTATATTGTCCATTATGTTACAGAGGTAAAAATATGTTAAAAATGCTTTTTTACCCCGAATAATATCCATCATTATTATGAATTGCAGAGGGTGCTTGATTATATTCACCATGGATGGACACATTCTTTTTATCCAAAATAAGTACAATGCATAAGCTATCTAAATGGTGAAAGTTTAACACAAATGATCATTACTCAGATACAAATTCCCATTTTAAACATGGATGATTTAAGTTTTGGTCAACTGAAAGAAAACGCCTTAATGTTTAATAGTGACTTATATATCTGCTCACTTCTCAACAGTCAGTACCTTCAGTGCTGCCTATGGATGGATATATGCTTGTTGCCTCAAATTGAAATGTAAATGTGTATGCCTGGGTGCTGGAATAGTTTGCAAAGCCAAGCCCAGCAATGTGAACAATGAGAGGACACGATGTATTACTGGCAACTCCAATCATACAGGTTATTTCGGTATCTGAAGACAAAATAACAAAGAGTGTAAATGATCAAATCCAAACATTAAGAAAAAGCATTTTCCCTCCAAATAACATGCTCATGATGTGTAATGTAAAGAGATCAACATCTTTGTATTTGCATGATGAGATAGATATCTATGTAACTTCTTCAACCCCTCTTGGATCTCAGAACTCTGCCCCAATTGTACCATCTTATGTATCCCTAATATTCTTTGCTTCGCCTTTGATGGCAGTGTCTTTAGTTTCTGGGGTCCTAAGCTCTGGAATTCCCTATCTCCTCCTTTCACCTTTCTTAAGATGCTTCTTAAAACTTTTTGGCCAAATCTTTGGCCACCTGTTTGAATTTGTATGTACATAGCTGAGTGTTATATTTTATCTGATTACACTCACATGAATTAATTTTCTACCTAAAAGTTGTTACATAAATGTAAGTTGTGTTGTGTGTTATACAATATACAAAAAACAGATCATTTGTCACCTTTAGTTAAAAATCACTATACAATAGATAACCCCAAACACAGCATTGCATCATGCATCTCCCTAGCAGCCTGGAACATTTAGGAGAGGCCCTGCCAAACTCATGCAGTGTTCTCAATGAATGTTGAGCTGCTTCGAGATCTGCATTCTCACTCAAGAGTATCTGCTGTTCCAACAGACTTTCTCTTATAACTGTTACCACAACTCAAACTCAGAGAAAACAAAGACAAAATTTAATCCAGTTTTTGCAAAATTTTAAGAATATGAAAGTGATTCTGTTCACCGAGCTGGGAGTTTTTGTTGCAAACGTTTCATCCCCTTTCTAGGTCACATCTTCAGTGCTTGGGAGCCTCCTGTGAAGTGCTTCTGTGCTGATTCCTCCAGCATTTATAGTGGTTTGAATCTGCCGCTTCCCGTTGTCAGTTGCTGTCTGCTGCAGTGGTTGGTATATAGGGTCTAGTTCGATGTGTCTGTTGATAGAATTTGTGGATGAGTGCCATGCCTCTAGGATTTCCCTGGCTGTTCTCAGTATGGCGACCACTGCAGCGGACAGCAACTGACAACTGGAAGTGGCAGATTCAAACCACTATAAATGCTGGAGGAATCAGCACAGAAGCACTTCACAGGAGGCTCCCAAGCACTGAAGATGTCACCTAGAAAGGGGACGAAACATTTGCAACAAAAACTCCCAGCTCGGCGAACAGAACCACAACAACGAACACCCGAGCTACAAATCTTCTCACAAACTTTGAATATGAAAGTGAATTAGGGAATGACAATTCCCTCTTCTTGGTGGTGAGTTCATAGCAATGGCTTGTCAATTCCTAAACATCATTAAGAAATGAGAAGAGGAGTTAGGCACAGGGTCCTTGGGAACATGGGGATATTTTACCACAGAGTGGCTGAGGCAGAAACCATTTGCTTCTTATACTGAAAGGTGGATAAATATATGAAACAAATCATGAGAATTGGTATCTACAGAACATTAGGATTAATTTTAGATTTTTGCAGCAAAATGTTACTTGGAAAGATATAGTGGGTGTTGTGCTGCAAAATGTAATGCTGTGAAAACATTACAGCATTCCCCTCTACATGTAGTCACTTTGCTGGAGTTTATGCTGCAAAGGAGAGCACGTGTCACACAGATATTCTCAGTGTCAAAGGATCTCATAGAGATTCCATCACTTGCATCATGGGACAGGTGATCCCAGAGCTATGTCCATGCAAATACTCTCTCCCAATAAAATACTGAGAATGCTAGAAATCTGACACAAAACAGAAAGTGCTGGAGAAAATCAACATGTCTGGCAGCATCTGTGGAGAAAGAAACAGAGTTAAACATTTTGAGTATGGTACAACTTCTTCAGAACTGGGGTAAGTCAACATAATTACTCCTTCACATCACACTATTCAGCATTGACTGAACTTCATTTGCTTTGAACATTTTCTCACCAGTTAATCCTGTGATTGGACAATGGGTACCTCCAATCGAAACCCAAGTGGTATCGGTCATCGAACTGTTGGCGAATCTGAAACCTGTTATGGTCAGAACAGTCCCACTGGACCTGGATCCTGATAAAACAAAATGACAGTTTAAATGAGAACTCTGCTATGGTCTCCATTAGGCATGGATACAGGAAGAGATTTGCATGAGGACAGAGTAAATCAGCTCCCTGATAGCCTCACAAAATGAAAAGTAAGATGACTGGGAGAGGATCCCCTTGAAGCAATGGTCTGGACATTCCCTCAGGCCAGTCAACCACATTCAGCACCTTGTAATCTGTTTCACCCCTGTACAGCAACAGAGGTCACTGGGTAAAGTATATCCTCAGCAACTTTTAACGTTATAGATTATTTTGAGAGAGAGAACACATAGTAAACAGAATGAGAAAAAGGCAAATAGATTGTTAACTTTAATCTTGAGAAGACTGAAGTACAAAAGGCATAAGTTATGCTTCATTTGTATAAGGGTATCCTTGTACACCAGTCATTGAAAATAAGGATGCAGGTACACCAAGCAGTGTAGAGGACAAATGGTATGTTGGCCTTCATAGTAAGAGGATTCATGTACAGGAATAGGGATATCTTGCTGCAACCATGCAGGACCTTATAAGATCATATCTGGATTATTGTGTGCAGGGTTTGGTCTGAGGAAAAACGTGATTGGACATGTAGAGGAAGTGCAACAAAGTTTTATCAGACTGATTCATTGGATGGAAAGATTGATGCATGAAGGAAGGCTGGATTGGTTAGAAATGTATTCACAGGAATTTAGGAAAATGATGGGAGATGTTATAGAACTAGACAGGTAAATACAGGAAAAGGTGTTGATTAAGGAGTTTAGAACCAGGGGTCATGATTAATGAAGGAGAAAGTGAGGACTGCAGATGCTGGAGATCAGAGCTGAAAATGTGTTGCTGGAAAAGCGCAGCAGGTCAGGCAGCATCCAAGGAACAGGAGATTTGACATTTTGGGCATAAGCCCTTCTTCAGGAATCATGATTCCTAAAGAAGGGCTTATGCCCGAAACGTCGAATCTCCTGTTCCTTGGATGCTGCCTGACCTGCTGCGCTTTTCCAGCAACACATTTTCAGCTCATGATTAAAGAATACAGGGAAGAATACAGTCCTACTCCATTTAGGACTGAGATGAGGAGAAAATGATCCAACCAGAGAATGGTGAATCTGGGGAACTGTCTGTCACAGAAAATTTCGAGCCAAAACACTGAGTGTTTTCACAAAGAAATTAGTTAGTTCTTAAGGATTAAGTGATCAAAAGGCATGGGGAGAAAGCAGGAACAGGGTACTGAGTTGGAGGATCACCATGGTTACATTTAAGGTGCAGCAGGTTTAAAGGGCCAAATGGCCTACTCCTGTTCTTATTTTCTATGGTCAGACCAACCTACAATGACAATGCTCAGTTGTGGGCCAAGTACTCAAGAAGAATGTAGTGAACTTGGAATGGTACAGCAAAGATTCACCAGAATGACAGCGTGGTTAAAATGGTTAAATGATGGGGATAGGTTATATTGACTAGGCTTGTATTCTGTCAAGTTTGGAAGAATAAATTATGGTCTAATTGAGGGTGTTGAGATGAGCGAGGAAATGGATAGAGAGAATCTATTTTCTCAGATGTGCGAAATCTCAAATTAACTGGTGCAGAAAATTAAAATTGGAGCCAGGCTGATCAAGGGTGATCTCAGGAATTGTTCCTTCACACAAAGAATAGTGGAAATCTGGAACTCACTCCCCAGTAAAGCTGTGGAGGCTTGGAGGAGAAAATGTCAAAACTGAGATTAATAGAATTTTGGTGGTAAGAGGATTAAGGAAAGTAAATAGTGCTAGGATAAACATGAGCCAGATTCTCACTGAATGATGGAACAAACTCAAGGGCTGACTGGCCTCGTCCAATTTTCCTCAAATGATGTTAGTGATAATGATCAGTCTAATTATTTCAAACACTGTCTTAAAAATCGGCTATGAGTGATTTCAGGCACTTTGACAAGTTCATTAGATTTAAATGGATGACATGATTTAGAAGCCTACCTGAGTCTCAAGCATTTACCTGTTGTTGGGGTAATGCGTGAAATGGTAGGGGTTTTCTCAGCATTCCATTTATATCCACAATTCCCGGAACACTTACTGGGAATACCATTGATGTAAACCTCCACCTGTGAGGAAGAGAAGGGCTTCTGTTGCTACAGATTTGCTTAGTTTTCAGGGAGCATGCTCCTTGCAGATTTAATTATACCTCTTGTGTCAAGCTCCAACTGCTAAACTATTTATTAGAAAAAACCCCCAGTAGAACTGAAAGAAGTTATCCTGGACCCGGCTATGGTTGAGTGATCTTAAACTTGACTGTACAGCTGGTCTCCTGCTCAGGCAAAAATAATTATCCAATCACATCATTATCTCCTGGTCTGCAACTTTGGGTTGAGAGTTTTTGGTGCCTAGGTGACCAAAAGGCGACCTTTTGCTATGTCGTGTAACCCATATTTCTTGAGTAATTATTTAGCTTTGTCATTCTCAGCAATTTAAAGAAATCAAACTGCTTGTGGTTTGTCACTAAAATATTAAGTGTTCATAAGTGTGTGTAAATGTATACAGGTGTATGCAGACATGTCCACATGTGTCTAGGTGTATGCAGGTGTGTGCAGAAGCATACAGGTGAAACTAAGTCTATGCAGTTGTATCTAAGTTTGTCTAGGTGTATATGGATATGTGCAGGTGTAAGTATGTGCCTATATATGTACATGTGTCTAGATGTATGCATGTGTGTGCAGTGTGTTTAGCTGCATGTAGTTGTGTTGAAATGTCAATGGTGCAGGCAGTTTATGTGCAGGTGCATAGTTATTATTTGTAGATGTGTCTAGGTGTGAGCAAATGTATGCAGTATGTTTCTAAGTTGGTCAACGTGTTTGAGATGCATACAAGTGTGTCCAGATGCATGCAGGTATGTTGAGTTGCTTTGAGAGATGTGTGCAGATTTATACAGGTGACTTGGTGAATGCAGATGTGTCCAGATGTATGCATGCGTGTGCAGTGTGTCTAGGTGCATGTAGGTGTCTGTAGGTGTGCGCAGATGTATATAGGAGTGTCTAATTGTATTCAAGTTTGTCTAGTTGTATGTAGAGTGTCTAGCTGTATATAGGTGTGTCTGGTTGTATGTAGGTGTGTCTAGTTGTACACAGGTGTGTCTAGTTGTATGTAGATGTGTCTAGTTGTATGCAGGTGTGTATAAGCATGTCTAGGTGTATGCAGCAGTATGCAGATGTACACACGTGTCTAGATTCAAGTGAGTGTGTTTAGGTGTACCTAGGTGTATCCAAGTGTGTACAGAAGTATATTGGTGTGTCTAGGTGTTCACCTAAGTGTATACAGGTGTGTGCAAGAGTGTGTACGTTCAGGTGTGTCTAGGAGAGTCCAAATGCATCTAATTATATGTGGATGTATCTAGGTGTGTATGCAGGTGAGTCTACGTGTGTAAACATGTACATGGGTGTGCGTAAATTTGTGAAAGTGTGCACAGCTGTGTACATGTCTGCAGACATATTTCCAGGTGTGTATGGATACTTTTAAATGTGTAAGATCTGTGCAAGAATTTCCGAGTTATCTAGGTATATGCAGGTTCACATGTTGGTGGGTTAAAGTGTGTATAGGAATGTACAGATATGTAGAGGTATGCACAGGTTTGGGCAAAGCCGTACAGTGTTAGTAGGTATGTATAGATGTGTGTACATGTAATCTTAGTTTATAAAATGCTGAATGATAAGAGTCCAAAACAAGGGGTGGAGGGAGGGATGGGGGTTTGGGGGAGGTGTAGGTAATTGGTGTGGAACCCTAATATTGGTATTGGCTCATTCATGTGAAGAAACACATTCTCACATAAAGGGTAATGGAAATCTAAGAACACTCTTGTCCAAAAAATCTGTGGATGCCTGGGGCTCAACTAGAGCTTTTCAAGAATGAGATTGAGAGATTTTTGTAGAAGGGTAATCGAGCTAAGGTGGGTAAACTGAACTGAAGAGCAGACAGCCACATTGGAGCAATCCCGAGGAGCTGAGTGTCTCCTCCTTCTTCTGTACATGTAACCTACAGACACATTTAAGGCAAAACTGCATGTACACACCTGAGGCTGTGTGTGTGGTGTCCGAAACAGATCGCCGATCAGATGTTCACTGAATAGCCCTCCTTGCTGCTTATTATAAACCTTTACTGTTGCATTGACTCCAATGACATTCGTATCTTTAATCTGTTCAACATGGAATCAAAACATATTTTACTTTGTGATATTTTGCAGCATCAAGCTCATATTTACCCCATGCTTAATTTTACTCCCTATATATCCCTCAAACATGTATTATGTACAGCTGTTATTTAAATAAGTCATTGTCAGGATGAGGGCACCACTGGCTAGGCCAGCGATTAATGCTCATACATAATTAAAATGGAATGGCAGTGAATTTTTGGGGTGTACGGACAATGCTGTTAGGAAGGGAGGTCCAGGAATTTGACCCAGTGACACTGAAGGAATAGTGATTATTGTTCCAAGACAGGACCTAGTGTGCCTTGGAGGGGAACTTACTGGGAATGGTAACTTGAAGAACTTCCCTTGACCTTCTAGTTGGTCAAGGTCATGGGTTTGGAAGGCGGAGCTCAAGCAATTTGAACCACTAACAGATATAGGATTGAAGAGAGACAGAATGAAACTCCAACTGTTGAAATGAAGCAAAAATGCTTGGCAGAGGGAGCAGAATACTTTATTCCAGCGTTTGCTTCTTCGGTTGTGTCTTGTCAAGCCAACAAGTTGAATAGCCAAGTTGAAATGTATTGGGTTTTGAATCTAGGGGACTGTTTCATTATGCCAAGAGTCTGGGTCTCACCTTTAACGTGGGCTGATTGCCTGGCTTGCTGAGCCATTTCACTGTCCACTTGGCGGCAGAACAGTTGCCTGATTTCGTTACAGAAACTGTCCCAATCTCAGAGATTGTTTGTAAGGCGTATTGCATTTCCAGGGCTGTAGCATTAACTGGCAAATCTTCAAAAATAAAACGTTTGAAAAATTACAGAAAAGGTCAAAATTCCGATGAGCTTTGATGATAGTGCAATTGAGTAATACTGTCCACAAGAGAGCCATTCTAGGAGAGATTTTCTTGAAAGAACTAATTATTCCTATTCATTCTACTCTCCCACACACAATTTTTCAAACTTATTCCCCTTTAAGTATTTATTCAATTCCCTTTTGAAAATTACTATTGAATTTATTGCCATGGAACTTTCACTTTTTTTGTATTCCAATGAATCACTCACTGCATAAAAACTTCCTTCATCCAGCCTTCTGATTCGTTTATAAAAATATCTGTTCCTTTATTTACACACACTCCCTGCATTAGAAATAATTTTCTCTTCCGTACTCTCTCAAAATCCCTTATGACTTTGGACAATTCTATGAATCTCCCTGTTAACTTGCTATGCTTGAGGGAGAACAATCTTGTAACGAAAGAATTTGGCACTTGGTGTAGCACTTTTCCACCTCAGAAACATTCCCCAGACTCTTGCTGGAGTTCCAGTTGGAGGACGGTGCTTCAGATAGAGGTCTAGATGCAGTCAGGGTGGTGCTGTAATCTTTCCATTGAAGGCAGGAGATCTCAGGGGAAGAAATGGGAAAGAACTGCCAAGAATAGGGCTCAGTGACTATGTGACACAACAGTGAAAACTGGTACTTTGAGTGATACGAAGGAGAATTGCCTTTCAGGCTAGTATGCAAGAGGTAACTGTAATGTGTTTGGATAATGTACTTAAAACTTGGAGTGGGATTTGAACTCATGACCTTCTTGGAGGCAAGAGTACTTCCTGCTAGGCCATGGCTGATGTAGATATGTGGAGGACAGTCAGTGAGAAGAAAACTCAGATATGAAAGTTTCATTAAATTGAGCTGCAGAAAGCCAACAGAAATATTTGAATCCTGTTAGCTGCTCTAAATCAAAAGCTTATTCACGTTATCTGGCTCCACTGACACTTTATTAAACAAAATCTAAGCACAAGAATTAAAAGATGTCCTAGACAGCCCCTGGACACAAATATAGCAGGCCATCTATTTAGAGGATACATTGCCCAACCATGACCAGCGAATTTACCACATAGATCATCGTGCCCTGATTTTCCTGAATTAATTGGAAAAATCTAGAAAATCCCTGTAGTTTGAGAATCATCACAGAGCAGAACCTTGTGAGATTTCTTTGAATGAAAGAATTTCCAGCAAGCAAACGGTTATAAGGAGGTTTCCAAAAGAAAAATTCCCTCAGTTTCAGCATTCACTACTTACCTTTCAAGGTTTTCCCAAAGTACTCAATATCCAAGGTACCAGAGATTGAAGGAGATGCTGCTTGTGTTCTCCAAACTCTTAGTACCGCCCCCTCAGGCCAAGTGCTCCCTCTGTAAGCCATCTCTTCCTTTGTGCCATTAGGCAAAGCCTAAAAGAACATCCATCACAAACAAGATTTTTATTCGCATTTCTAATTGACCTTTCTCGATTTCCCACTGTCAACTCAATGAAATATCGGCAAGAACGCCCACAGAAACTAGATACAAATTCCCCGTCCTTATTAACTCTCAAATTCTCTCAATCCACATTCCTCTCACTTCTCAACTCCACACCTTTCTCTTACTCTGCTCTTCTCCAAAGACTAATATTTCAGAATAAACAACCTTTCCCTATGACCCAATCCTCTTAATCTCTTAAATTTAGCACTAAATTTTCAGTATGCAGAAGTTTACTGTTATAATGCACTTCAGTTTCTGTGGGTTTATGAGTAAATTTTAGTTGTATCTATCCCTACTAGAAGTGTCTCTGGAGTATTGTAGTCAGTTTCTCTCTCCATAAAGGATGGATAAAGAATGATTGGAGAGAGCTTTGTGGAGGTCTCAAGGTACATTTCTAAATTTAAGAGATTCAGACGATTGGGTGGAGGGAAAGATTGTTTATTCTGGATCATTAGTCTTTGGAGAGAAACAGAGTAAGAGAAAGATGCGGAGTTGAGAAGTGAGAGGAATATGGATTGAGAGAATTTAAGAGTTAATGACCATGGGGAATTTGGATCTAGCCAAAGAGTTAAATTGAGAACTAGCTGTTCAATATTATTAGTTTTATTGGAAATAGGAAATTTACAAATCTATTTTTAATAAGAAAGGGATAGACTCAAGGAAGAGTTTAGCAGTACAAGAATAGAAATACATGGCAATTATCAAATAGAATGGGAAAGATTTGAATGAGAAATATTAAGAATTACAGGAAGTATTACACAGTTTGGCAGTGTATGCTAGACGTTGCTCAAAGCATAGACAAACATAGACTGGAGAGACAATATCTACGATAGTAAAGTCAACAGAGAATGTGTGAGAGTGAGTTTGGAGAGGTGACGGTTTAATCTCAGGGTAACTTTACCTCAGTTGAAAGGTGAGATTAAGAATGAAGGACCCCATGCTGACCTCAGCCAGTGCAGGAATTGAACCCACATTGTTGGCGTTACCCCGCATCGCAAACCAACCACCGAGCCAACTCAGTTAATCACTTTCTGTATTGATAAAATATTCTCTTAATCAACACAGACTGAGTTAACTTTCAAATGCTACCCAAATACCACATTATACTGACCTGAGCAAAGGCAATCCCTAGCAACGGAATGTTGCAGCCACAGTCGATGGTAACCATAGTTACTTCATACTGACTGTGCACATCATCTTTTTTAGTTCCTCCTTCAGTAACTAGGAACTCCTTAATAAGAATTCCTTTGTCAAACAATGGAGGGTAAGCTACTATTGGTACATCTGTAAATGAAAGAAGTCATTCACTTAAACTGAAAGAAAAAAGTTACAAACAATTTATATTTTATGCAATTTCCACATATTCTCTGAAATATACTTCAAAGATGAAATGCTTTAAATTAGAGATCACACTAAAAATGGCTAAGAAAACCGAGTTCTCAGGAAGGGTCACTAGACCTGAAACATGAGCTCTGAATTTTCTCCACAGATGCTGCCAGTCCTGCTAAGCTTTTCCAGCAATTTCATTTTTGATTTTTGTTTTAAAAAACTCTTAAAGTACCTAACAGGAAGTAAGGGATTCAAGGGTTATAGCAAAATGACAGGAAGGTGGAGTTGAGGATTATCAAATGGACCATTCGTTCAACAGTGGAGCACACTCAACGTGTTGAATGACGTACATTTTCTCCAACTTCCTATTGTATTATGATCTTTTAAGAATTCTGTGCCAGTTCCATTTACCACAGTCTCAGATGGTAGATAGCGACAAGTGGCAATGTCACTGGTTTAGTTGTCCAGAAGCCCGGACTTTTGTTTTTGGAATGCACAGATTTGAATCTGGGTTCAACCACATGGTGAAATTTGAATTCAATAAAAATCTGGAATGAAGAGCTGAACATTTTTGATTATTGTAAAAATCTATATGGCTCAATGATGTCATTTAGGGAAGAAAATTTGCTGTCCTTAGCTGATGTGGCCTACATGTGACTTCAAATGCACAGCAATTATAGGCGACTCTTAAATCCCCCCTGGGCAATTCGGGATGAACAATCAATGCTGGCTTAGTCAATGATGCTCTATCCCATGAACAAAAAAAAAATCACTGGTATTAAAACAAAATCAGAATCCATGCCTTTGCAGTTGTGGGAACAAAGTAACAAGACAAGTCCATTTGACCCCTCATATCTGTTCTGATATTTCGACCGTGATTGATCAGTTCCTCAATTTTGTTTAGTTACTTCAAATCTATTTTCCTAGATACTTAGCTGACAAATGTGCACAATTTCTGCACATATATCAAAGGCGAAGAGAGCATCAGATACAAAAGAGTAAATTGTACAAGTTCAGGGTCCATGTTCTTTCTGCAGAGCTATTCACAACAAAGAGGTCTCTGTAAATTTAATCTTCTTTTTTCTTATATTGTGATTGTTTCTGTTCCTTACAGTTTGGTGTTGGTTTAGGTACTGCTATGCTACACAAATCCGACTGGAATCTACATGAATTCTGTACCACATTACCATTTTATCACTACTACAGTAACCAAATTCTGATCAGTACCTCGCTCAGGTTTGAAATACAAAATAACAATACCATCTTGATTCTGCACTGTAGGCCTCTGTCCAATATACACAGTATCAACAAAGAAATCTTGGGCTCCTGCTGTCCGCAGATATATCGCCTTCAACAAAAACCTTGTTCCTCTGGGAAATCTGGATATCACAAGTTCATATAAATTGATGCAGGTGTAGGTCCATCTGGGGTCAAGAGACGCTTAGTTAAGGTTTTATACAGCACAGTATACCAAGCTTTAACAATATCCTTCATTTAGTTCCTTACTAAATTAGAAAGCCACATTCGTAAAAAGGTTCTACCAATTTTACAAAGAAGTAAAATCAGGCCATTTGGCCCTCAAACCTGTTGTGTTATTCAGTAACATCATGGTTGGTCTGTTTGTATTCCTAATTCCATACATCCTCAATAATCTATCACTCTCTCTCCTAACAAGGTTAAAAATCACACAACAACAGGTTATAGTCCAACAGGTTTGGACTATAACCTGGTGTTGTGTGATTTTTAACTGTGTACACCCCAGTCCAACACCGGATCTCCAAATCATGTTCCCTAACAAGAATCTCCTTTACTTCACTTTAAAAATATTCAATGACCTTGCTTCCACTGCCTTCTGAGGCAAGGAGTTCCAAAGTTGCACAACAATCAGAAAAAGGAAAATTGCCCTCATCTCTGTCCTTTGAATGCAATCCCTCCTTCTAAAACAGGTACCTCTAGTTCTGGACTCACCAACAAGAGGAAAAGTCTTTTCCACATCCACCTTGTCAAGATTTTATACACTTCAATCAAATCATCCTGTCTCCTCTAAACACAAACTCACTCTGTCCAATTTTTCCTCATTAGACAATCTACTTATTCTGGGTATCAATGTAGTCATACTGCACAAAACTGCCTATTCTTCCTTAAGTAAGGAGACCACAACTGCACACTACCTTCAAGATATGGTTTCATCAAAGCACTGCATAGCTGAAGCATAACCTCCTTAATTTTATGTCCAATTCCTCTCGTAATAAAAACTAGAATCCCATTAGCCTTCCTGATTACTTGCTGGTGAAATGTTGAAAACCTACTCTGAAGCACAAATATGCAAACTTCCTGTCAGTCAGCTGCACAGAATCAGACGCAATCTTGAAATGAGTATATGCTTCATTTTTCAGAATTGTGTAGATATGATACCAGCTTCCATATGTCTAACGGGTTCTATTCACAATCCTCTACAATGTGTTCTCTGTACTTCAGCTCTAGCTTGATGGGCTTTGGCGGGCTTTGCTCTAAACCTATATACAGGCTTAACCAATCAAACACAGTGAATATCAATAATAAACAGACTCACACAATCAATCAGAAAACAATTGAACACTATAATTCACTCTGCGGTCCTATTAATGCCCTTATATCAGGTACTAGAAATCTTGTAGTTCTAATTTAAGTTTTATTATGAATGGAATGACATTCATTCACAAACTTTGCAATATTGTTTATACAAAGCAACACAACAAATAAATGTGCAAACAGGCTTGTTTCATGGGTTTCAAATTCCAATTGCTGATTGATTCTTCCCTCACCCTTTCTATAACCATATCCTAAAAGTAGTCCACTCAATAGTAGCTCAAACAACAAATTTTCTCAGATGATGAATGACAGAAACTCTCTTCTTCTGAAGCAGCATAGGTTTATTTAGAATCAAGCTTCACTCGTAAAGTTGATCAACAATGTAGTTTTTTTACAACCTTAAAATGTTTCAGAGTACTTACAGATAGTGAAGTATTTTTGTTGGATGTTGTAATGAAGGAAAAGTAGCAGCAAATTTGAACACAACAAACTCCTCCAGACAGCAAAGAAATAAGTAACCAAACAATCTAATTTAATGATTAAGGAATAAATATTGGTCAGGACACCAGGGAGAATTCTCCTGATTTACTTTGATTGGTGATATGAGATGTTTTAGTGTCTAGCTAAGAAAACACATAAGGGTCAGTTTCACATCACATTAAGACAACACTTCTGTCAGTGTAGCACTGCTCCTAGTATTGCATGGGAAGTTTCAGATTGGGTTATGGGCTCAAGTCTCTGGCGTGGATCTTGAATGTACAAACACATGGTCAAGATCTTCCGATGAGAAGATTGTTATTGCTAGTGTAGACCAGAGTTGTGCGTTGGGACCACGTGGAAGTCCTGGTACAGCTGATTCCATGGGAGTTGCCCAGGAAGTGAACATCTCTAATGGGCATTTGCCATGTCTGGAATGCTCAGATTAAATCCTTATTTCTGATTTAGAGAATGTGTCAGAATCGTTGGAGGATTCTGATTCATTTACCTGAATACATACCTAAGGAACATTAGAGGAATTAACATCAGTTCTAACTCCTCAATAACTTTAAAACTAAATGCCCTAACTCATCATGGAGCCAACCACCACCTTATCCACACCTTCACATCCTCCAAAATACTCCCTCACTTCATGCCCTCTCCCAACTCAAATTCCCACATTTATATAACATGTAAATTTAGTAGATGAAGAAATAGATGGTCAGAGTATAATGTGGAATTGATCAGGATAATTCCAGGGATGGGAGCTTCAGATATGTGGATGGTTTGGAGATGCTGGGGATGTTTTCCTTTGAGAAAAGAAGGCCAATTAGAGATTGGCTCAGAAACCTCTAAAGCTCATTTGAATAACCACAAATGATAGGGTGTAAGTTAATGTAAACAAGCAAGGCCAAGAAAAGTGTCCTACCTCCAACACTGGTTGGTTTCTTAGAATGAGGAGTCTGGTCAGAGTCTGGACAATGCTATACCCAATGGTTAAAGGTAAAAGAATCACAGATTTCAGTTGATAAGCAGAAGAGGCATTAATGATTTGAAGTTACAGACTCTCAATCACTAAGTGATTATGAACTTGAGTGCATTGCCTGACAGTCTGATGGAAGTGGATTCACTCATGGCCTTTAAAGAGAACTGGTCTGATGAGAAAACATTTGCATAGTCAATGGGAAATAGTGTAATACAAGAGTGGACTCTTTCAGTGCTGTATCCAGACAATAACTCAAAATTCAAATTAAATAATATTAAAAGCATCAGTGCTTACTGATTATCTTGAACAAAACGGTATGGAAACCAGAGATCCTTTGCTTTTCTTTCATCATCAACTTGGTAAGTAAACGATAGACGAAAATTATTTTTCAAATGACCTTTATATGCAAAGCAAAGCTGAACACATAGTTAAAGTGACATGAGTATCCTTTGATTATTATTGGGATATCATATTCAAGAGTAACACATAACAACAAGAATAAGTGACAACTACATAGCAAGCTAACATTGTACATATTCTGTAATATTGGCCCATGTATTGACGAGGATAAATGCACGATAATTCATCACAAGAGTGGAATTCATTCAAGGCATATTAACTGTTATTAAAATCATGCAAAGGAAATTAAATGTGCCAACACCTAACTAGAATTAATGTTTCCTCCTTAGGTACAATCTGAACTTAAAATATGAAAGCATTGATATGATAATTTTTCCGATGTGAAGTTATGGCCAAAGAAACCTCTCAACCTCATTTGAATAACCTTAAATGATAGGGTGTAAGTTAGCGTAAACAATCAAGGCCAAGAAAAGTATCATACCTCCAACACTGGTTGGTTTTTAAGAGTGAAAATCAATGTGCTAATTTACCGAGCAATTTTGTAAGTGGTAATTTGCAAAGCCAAGCTCTCCTTGCCACTTCACACTTTTCTTCCCTCCTGAATGGAGGTCACAAAAGCCATCCTTTCTGACTCCATTTCCTTTTAACACTTTATCACAGAGCAAGTATTTGCAGGATATTGGCCCAAGGTAACACCAAAGGCCAGCCTGTTTCTAGCAGCACACACATTGGATAATGGGCCACTGAGGAGGTTCTAAGCCTAAATAGCTCACTGTGAAAACCTGGGCCGTTCCTACAATTACTGAACTAACAAGGAAACTGAATATATGTACGCGATTATATTCTCCTTGGTTTAATAAGAATTTATAAGAGTTAAACTCATTGAAACGCATAATGCTTAGAAGGTGTAACTGGGGTATGGGGTAAAGGGTATGAATGGATACTGAGATGCTGTCTTCTTCAGAACTTGGAGTTTTCATCTCATCAGGATAGGCAATTTAGGACTAAGATTAGAAGAAAAATCATCAGTCTGAGGGTCGAGAATCCTTGCAATTCTATCCCTCAGATGTGGATGCTCAATAATTGTGCATATGTAAAGACTGAGACTGATAGATTTTTGTGGACTAGGTAATGAAGACAAATAGTGATAGCTTGCAAACTAGAATTGATTTAGAAATTCAGTCACATTCACACTGAGTGGAGGAGCTTCCTTAAGGGCCTGAATTGCCGCTACCTCCTATTTATTATTATTTTATTCATAGGCCTGCCGTGAGCCTTTAGAGGAGACGTGCCATTGAGCGACAATAGATGCAAGACACAGAACATGGATGGAACAAAAACCAGTAGAATAGTAACAGAAGTAAACATAAGTTATAAAAGCCTGCCTTTCTCTCTCTTCAGAGTAACAATATAATAAAGCCAATTTAAGTGTAACTAGTATCAGGTGACAGCACTCTTCAATAATTATTTGTTTCATCTCCAAGAAGTTTCAAACTCACCTCTCTGTATGTACGTAATGAAAATGGTTGATGATAACTTGTAAAGCCAAACAAAGATGTGGGATTTTTTACACAATAGCGTCCACAAAAAGCATTAGTTTTCATTGTCACTTGGCCACCTTGAAAGACATTCTACAAGATTAAAAGTGAAACAGGAAATTGTATTCCACTGCTGGACTCCGCACTAACAATCCTAAAATCAGAGTTCTAATCCCAGTGAGGACACTTTAATAATTTGTATGTATTATACAAATTGCTAATATTTTATCTTTTTTATTCTGGGAATGCAAATCCCCAGACCCAAGTAATAACTTCCCATTTACAGTGTAAAAGGTGATTAGTCCGTGGTAATCGCACAGTGGTAATGTCCCTCCGATTTTGCAGCCCTTCCTCAGTACTGATGCTTTGATGATGCAGTACTGCGCCATTACGATCCCTACGACAATGCAACACTCCATCACTCTGACTCTGCAACAATGCAGTATTGCCTCAGTAAATGGTAAAGTTGCCATAGTCTTGCTGTATCATTAGAGAAAGAGATGATTGGTGGTGGTTTATTTGGAGGGTCACCACATTTCAGGCAATGAGATGTTGAAAAGGAAAATATTCCATGTAACCTCGGTCAGTGCAGGAACTGAATCGATGCTGGTGGTATCACTCTGCTTTGCAACCAGCTGTCCTACCAACTGAATTAACTGACCCCATGTATTGTAATCACTCAGTACTGACCATCTGATAGTGCCAGTGACATACTGAGGAACTAATATATCATTGAAGTATGAGTCCTGAGATCGCACAGCATCATCAGTGGGTCAATTCTTTCAGTACTGACCCTCCAATAAAGCTATATTCCCTCAGCATTGTCCCTATGACCCTTTGGAAGTGCAGCATTACCACAGCACAAATTGTTCAATAACTCAGTATTCCCTCAATGGTCTCTGACATTGCAGTACTTTCTTGGTACTGATCTTCTAACAATGTAGCAGTCCCTTAATACTCACACTACGATAGTGCAGCACTCTTGGAGTACCAATCCTTCAACAGTGTAATGTTGCTTCAGTACAGAACTTCTGATTATGAAGCACTCTCTCTGACAATGCAGCACTCCAGCAGGACAGACCCTTCAATGGTGCAGCACCCCATCAGAACAGACCCTTCAATGGTGCAGTAACCCATCAGGACAGGCCCTTCAATGGTGCAGCAACCCATCAGGACAGACCCTTCAATGGTGTAGCACTCCATCAGGACAGACCCTTCAATGGTGCATCACTCCATCAGGACAGACCCTTCAATGGTGCATCACTCCATCAGGACAGACCCTTCAATGGTGCATCACTCCATCAGGACAGACCCTTCAATGGTGCAGCACTCCATCAGGACAGACCCTTCAAAGGTGCAGCAACCCATCAGGACAGACCCTTCAATGGTGCAGCACTCTATCAGGACAGACCCTTCAATGGTGCAACACTCCATCAGTATTGACTGTCTGATAGTATGGTGCTCCTTTTAAGCTGACCCACTGACAATGCAGTGGGATGCCAATAATGATATTTCAACAATACATTAGTCCCTCAGTACAGCACTGGCAAGTCTCTGTCATGGATTTTGAACCTAAGATCTTTGGACTAAGAGCTGAGTGGTCAACACCAGCCCCTGCAGACACTTTTAAAATCACTTGTTTTCTGAGGCATGTAATAAATTAATCATTTGATTTTATCTGATTCACATACCTTGGATATGTCATCCTCAAAATTGTTGAAATAATAGACTGCGTATCCCTCCCTGTGGTTGACTATGTGATCTGGACATTTTACATCCAACATTCCTTCTAAAGCAGCTTTGACCTGTGATGAAAGATTTTTATTAGCCGAGAAGATCCTCAGTTATCCTGACTTACTGGTGCTATTCAAAGCAGCCAGAGTTTCTATCTGTCCTCTATTGCTTTCCCTATCAATGGCTCATCTAAATTTATTGTTAGGCGATGCCACATCATACTATGCAGGCCTGATGTAGTGGTTGGGTTTGCTAATGTTATTTTCCCCATTATTCATTCATGGGAAGTGGGTGTCACTGGAAAGGTCAGCACTGGTGGACCATTCCTAATTGAAGCTGATGGCTTGCTAGGCTATTTCAGAAGGCAGTTCTGAGTCAATCACATGGTTATGATCTGGATTCTCATGTAGGTCACATCAGATAAATATGGTAGGATCTTTTTCCTGAAGAACATTGGTGAACTAGATTGGTTTTTGCAATGAGTTGTTAGTGATCATGGTCACTATTAGTGAGATTATAGCTTCATGTTTCAGACTTATTAACTTAATTAACTGCTGTGGATGGTGCGATTTAAATACATGAATGACATTACTAACCCAATGGCACGAACACTAAATCACGTTGGGGGAGATGGTGGTAATGTTATTGGACAATAACAAAAGGTCAGAACTAATGAGGAGAAAGATAGACAAAGGAATTTACTGTACTGTCAGAGAAAGAAATCTATGCTGCCGTATGACACAGCAGTGAATCTGCAGTTATTACCTTTGCTGTTTGAGTTCAAATATCACTGAACATCAGAGTACATTTAGGAAAATTAACAAACAGCGAAACTCACAGCTGACCTTGGAGGAAACACTGTGGGAGAGGGAAAATTTCCATGTTACTGATGATTATGTCTGCAGAAAGTGTCTTTGGTTGAGAATCCTATCAGATCACATGTGTCGGTTGGACTGGCAGTTAGAGGCAATAAAGAATTTACAGGAACTAGGGAGTGTGATAGATGGCAGTTATAGGAATGGAAGAAAGCCACAGATACAATTAGGTAGGGTCTGAATCTCTTCCTTTTTTAAATATTCCAATCTGAAGTTAAGAATAAATAAGGCACTAAGTGGGAATAGAATACAACTTCAACAACAATGTCCCAAGGAACTTCTAATGAGAATTAAAAAACAAAATATGCCACCAAACTTTCTATGGAGATAATTACAAGAAGTGACCAAAAGGTTAGTCAAAGAGTTTGATTTTACCATATCTGTTAAAGGAGGAAAGTGAGTTAGAGAGGCGAAGAGGTTTAGGCCAGGAATTCCAGAGTTTGGGACCTATGGCACACCAAATGGTGATACATAATTGGGAATGTACAAAAAGCCGGAAATGGAGGAACACAGAGATCTCACAGGGTAATGCAATTCAAGGAAACTACAGAAGTGAGGACATGGAGAGATTTGAAAGCAGAGAATGAGAATTTCAAAATGAAGTTCACATCTGACCATGAGCCCATGTAGCACAGTGAGCACAGGGATGAACAGGATTTGTTGAAAGTTAAGGAACGGGATGCAAAGTCCTTGACATCCTCAAGTTTACAGAAGCTGGTGTGTGGGAGACCAGGCAGGAGTGCATTGAAATAAGTAAGTCTCAAGATATTGAAAGCACGGATGAGGGTTTTAGCAACAGATGGGCAGAGACAGAGGCAAAGTCAGGCGTGTTGCAGAAGTGCAAATTGACAATCTTAATGATAGCATTGCTCTGAGGTCAGAAGTGCACCTTAGGATCAAATGTGACACAAAGGATGCAAGAGACAAGCTTGATCTCAGACTATTGTCAGGGAGAGGTATAGAGTCGGTAATTAGAGAGTAGGAATTCAAATGGCAACTGAAAGCAACAGCTTCAGTCTTCTAAATATTTAATTGGAGGACATTTCTATTCAGTTCTGGGTGTGGGATAATAAGTCTGATAATCTATCAACAGTGCAAGAGCAGAGAGAAGCACTGGTGATATGGAGCTGGCTATGGGAAAAGCAATCTGATAACATATTATCAACTGTGAGAAAGTGAGTACTGCAGATGCTGGAGATCAGAGTCAAAATGTGTGGTGCTGGGAAAGCACAGCTGGTCAGGCAGCATCTGAGGAGCAGGAGACTCCTGCTTATGCTCAAAACATCGATCCTCCTGCTCCTCAGATGCTGCCTGACCAGCTGTGCTTTCCCAGAGGCACACTTTTTAACATAGCAACTGTGTCAGAAAGAGGTGCTGGTGAGATGGAGCTTGGGTCGTCAGTGTACATATAAAAATTAACACTGCCTTTCAATGGTGTCACATGTAAATGAGGAATGGCAGTACAGTCAGGCATTTCCAGAACACAATGATTAATTTTCTACTAGGCCAGATTTTATTGCAAAGAGCAATAGATTATTGTCATTCACTATCATTGACATTTACGTTGTCCGTTTGCTTGTGACAAGAGTGATACAAAATAAATTGTCAATTGGGACAAGTTACTGGATGCAAGTTGTTCCAGCCTGCCATCAGTCTCATGGAAATGACAGTTCACCATCAAAATCCCCAACAATTCTTAAAGAAATTCAAGGATTGCACAATAATTGCTCATTAATCTGACTGTAGAATGTTAAGGCATCTACTTAGCCATCACTGCAGAGTGTCAGCCTCCATTACTCCACCTAGCAGTCTATTCCAAATCATTATACTAATAAAGTTAATAAGATTTTGTAATCACTAGCCTTGGGGAGCACTGTGTAGGTGTGCTCTCTGTTACCCACCAAGTTTAAGAAACCGATGCATACAAAAGGTGGGACGCACCTCAGTAACACTTGCTTTATGTGAAACAGGTCTCGAACTGATCCCATCCAGCATCAGTGTAAATGTATCCATTTTGGGCTTCCCTTTAGTTCTTTCCACCACTTCAATGGTGACATCATATCCACTCTGGATCTCATATTGAAGTAAATCAAAATCTCCTGTGGAGGAACCAAGTTGAACTAAATGATAAAATGTAACAAAGAAACATCTTTCAAAATTCCATTTGATTTACCCTCGAAGTTTATCGTGGATCCTCCACAATTGCCTGTTCTCCAACATACTCTTCACACACTGAGTGGATTTGGAAATAAATGTTCCAGAACCTTTGCTTGTCATATCTCCCTGTATTCTTCCTCTGGCATGCCACTTCTTCATGTCGGACGGGGTGGGGGGGAGGGTCCTCATTTAAAGGAAAGAAGTATTCAGTCATGTCATACCAGCAATCATGGTGCGTGGGGTAGACAAGGGTGAACCAGCTGGTCTTAACATACCTGTCTGTTTTGTAAGTTGGTGGGATGAATTGTTACTCATATGAGGAACACAGCTCCTGTGCATCAAACAGTTACACAGAACAGTCTTGGAAGGCAGAGGAAAAGGAAAGGTGGGGGAAAGAATTCAAAAGCCATACATTTTCAGCACAATCAAGTTTGAACAAAGAATAAAGAATGAGTCTTTGAAGAGCAAATTCAAGCTAAATTCATCCATGTACTTTATCACACTGGCGAAGAAGCAATCAAGGTTCAGATGCATTTTACCTCGTGTGGATGTGAAGGTCACTTCATAGATAATGTTTTCGTTGGTTGATTTTCTTGACACGTGAACCTTATCTGGTTTAATTGTCCACAGATCATTTAAAGCTTGTTGAACTTTTGCAGCATTGGCATCCATAGGAATAAGGACTAAGGCAAGTAGAGAGAACAGGTTACAGAATTAGTACCATTAAAAACCATGACAGGAAGACCTGCTGTCCTTAACCATCACCCATACCAGCAGTGTGAAAGTCCCTTACCACAGCGGCCTCACTAAATTAAATCCATTGCAGTCCTCATAGAGTAATACAGCATTGAAACACTCCCTTCGGCCTAATTCATCCAGGCAAATCAGGTTTCTTAAACTGAACTAGTCCCATTTGCTTGTGTTTGGCTAATATCCCTCTAAACCCGTACCTGTCCAGATGTCACTAAATATTGTATTTGTATAACTCTAGCATTTCCTCTGGCAGCTCATTCCATATATGCACCACCCTCTGTGTGAAAAAGTTGCCCGTAAGGTCCCTTTTAAGCCTTTCCCCTCTCACCTTAAACCTTTCCCCTCTAGTTTTGAATTTCCCTGCCCTTGGAGAAAATTCTTTGCTATTCACCTTCCTCATGATTTTATAAACTATGACGTTTCTTCAGGGAGTCTCAAGAATGGCCACTGCTCTGAGTGGATCAACTGAGGATTGTAGAACTGTTGGCTTTGTGATTGGGAGCGGGATCTCTATCCTTAGGGTCTGAGAGCCCTGTGGATGGGCTGTTATTGCATGATAGATATAAAATTATTATCAGGGCTCCCAGAAAGTACGGTTACCCCTGGCTTTCCAGATGGCAAGAAGAATTAGGCAATTTTCAGACAGCAAGCTCTGACAAACATTAAATTCAAGATACAATCAGATTACATGGTTTGTTGGCATTGGTCGAGAGAGGACCATTGGCCAGAATACTGGAGAAATCTCCTGTGGACCTCTTCAAAATGAGATGTTTGTCATCTATTGGACAAACCTATTAGACTTTAATTTAAAATCCAAATGATAGTTAGCATAGAATATCAACCTCCTAATTCATAAACAAGCAGATTGAACACAGTTAATCACTTACAAGAACTTTTTTAATACACGATTCAGTTTATACAGACAGAGATTGAGATATGGGTCATAAGCTTGCTCTTTAATTTCATGGAGCAAGAATAGAAATGAATGAATGAATGAGTAATTCTTGAGTCTATATTTAATGTAATTTGCTCCAGACCTGCCCAGTGTCAGTAATTGAGTATAGAATGTTACATTAAAATATATGCATGCTCTCATTCCTAATTGTTTGAAATCTTAATTTGATGGTAATTCTGATCAGTAGATTGATTAAGGTCCACTTAAACTAATTTGAATTAGAATGGCAGCTTATAGTCAATAGTCAATATCAAATTCAACGAACGATTGCTGGGTATTCCAAATAGATGAAAGTAGTCTTCGATTTTCAGTTGCTCAAAGAACTTAAATGAGGATATTGCAATCAAATACTCCATCACAAACAACAAAGGAAACACAAAGTATCTCCAATTTATAAAGAATCAATTGAACAACAAGTCCATTAATTAATAACAGCTGTATTGCTGGGAAAATTAGCTTGAAAATAGACTTTGTTAACAATTGGAATTATAGTTCTGAATGGCTGGAGGGTGAAGCAGTCCATTGGCTGGAAAGCAAAGGCCAGAATGAGTTTTAATCCCAATTAGACACTTACCCACCTACCCATCACAGTTCCCAGCACTTCAGGACAAGGATCCTGGTTCTAGCCAAACAGGTCAGAAACTAGTCAGTATTGGAAGCTTTATGGGAAGGAGAGGCAATTATTGGAAATACGAGAATCCCAGAAGGAGGATCTATATTGGAATCCAGGAACACAATGGGCAAGTCAGAGGGGCCCCAGTGGAGTAACGGTGGGGAGTGTGGAGAGATCACCTTACAGGGCAGCCCTTGTCAGTGGCATGGTTCTCTGGTGAGCACAGAGTGCCTAAACAGGAGGACATTTCCACTAGCTAGACACCAAGGGATGCTGGGCAGCCTTGCAGCTGCCATAGGACCCCTCACAGCTCAGCAGTGGCTGATGTGATGGTACCTTATTAAGCTTTGGCAGTCGAATAACTGATCTTTGGTTGAGAAAGCTGTCCTTAAACCTCCCCGTCTGCTGAAGGGCAAGAGTCGGGAAAGCAATGGGTTCCCCAACCAGCACCTTCACACCAAATTCTCTGTACAATCCAGCTGAATCCAGATGGAGAGGGGCATTCAATTCCATTCAGAGCATCACATGCGCTGAATGAAGCCATTCAGTCCATTGAGTATGTGTTGTTTTTTTAAAAGACCTATCGTATAGTTAGGAATTGGAATGTGCTACGTAAAAAGGCAGAGAAAACAGATTCAATAATAGTCTACAGGAGCCATCCAAATACATATTTGGAAGAAAAAAAAGTGGCAGGAAGATAGTGAAAGAGGGAGGGGTATTCTACTTTCTAATTCATTAATTAGCACTTTTCCCTCTTTCTCCAGATGCTTTCTTTTTCATACATGTATCCAATCCACTTTTGAAAGTTATTGTTGAAGTTGTTTCCATTGCCATTTTGGTAGCACATTCCAGATCACAGCTTCCATATGAATGAACTCTCCTCAGATTCTTCTCTGGTCCTTTTGCCAATTATCTGAAATTTGTACGTCTCTACTAACAGCCTTCCTGCTAATGGAAACGATTTCTTCTTATTTACATTCAAACAAACCCAGAATTTTGAACAAAAATGGTAAAACTTCAACTGTTGCTCGTGATTTCACCATTAATGTTTTGCCACTTGATTGGATTTACAGTACCAATGTCCAAAAAAAGTGTTTTTATATACACCAGATTATTACATGTTTAAGAAACAATAATCTGTGTTGGGACATTGGGAAGTGAGGAATTTTATGCATTTAAATCTGTGTTAATTGAGTACAACATTATGCATTGCATTGCTTACATTGTAAAACAAAGTTAAAAATCACACAACACCAGGTTATAGTCAAACAGGTTTAATTGGAAGCACACTAGTTTTCGGAGCGACGCTCCTTCATCAGGTGATTGTGTCTGATGATTGTGTCACAATCACCTGATGAAGGAACGTCGCTCTGAAAGCTCGTGTGCTTCCAATTAAACCTGTTGGACTATAACCTGGTGTTGTGTGATTTTCAACTATGTACACCCCAGTCTAACACCGGCATCTCCAAATCATGGTAAAACAAGCTTAAAAAGAAACCCTTGTGTTCATGAATCTGATGTTGGAAATCTGTGTATCATGTGGTATCTCACAAATTGCTCCTGGTACTAAAGACCTATCGAGAAAGGGGAAACAGGCTCTCAACAATAAGGGATATTTTGGATTTTCACACTTCTAACAGGTCAACACTAATTTTAAGTTCCTTTGGGCATTGTTGAAGAATCTGGGTGCCAACTAATATAAAAGTTAACGTGTGAAGACCATTTTTATTTTTTGAACTATGGACTTAATAATTGGAAAAATATACTGTTTTACTTCAAAGAGACCTGGGGATATAATGTGTATAGTTCCTTGAAAGTGGAGTTACAGGTATGCAGGGTGGTGAAGAAGACATTTGGTTTAGCTTCATTGGTCATAACATTGAGTATAGGAGTTTGGACATCATGTTGCGGCAGTACTGGACTTTGCTGAGGCCATTTTTAGAATACTGCATCAATTCTGGTCATCCTTCTATAGGAAGGAAGCTGTTAAACTTGAGAGAGTGCAGAGAAGATTTACGAGGTTGTTGCCAGGACTGGAGGGTTTGAGTTATAGGGAGAGGCCAAATATGCTGGGAATTTTCTGGAGGATCAGAAGCTAAGGGATGAACCTATAGATATTTATAAATTATGACAGACATGGATATAGCAATTAGCCAAGGGCTTTTTGCAGGGATGGGGGAGTCCAAAACTAGAGAACATAGTCTAGGGTTAGAGGGGAAAGATTTAAAAGGATGCTAGTGGTAATTTTCTCATGCAGATGGTTGTGCCTCTATGAAAGAACTGCCAGGGGAAGTAGTCGAGGCAGGTACAATTATAAAGGCATCTGAACGGGTGAATGAATAGGAAGGATTTAGAGGGATATAGGCCAAATGCTGGCAAATGGGGTGAGGTCAGATAGGAATGTCTGGTTGGCATGCATGAATTGGACCAAAGGGTCTGTTTCCATGTGTATGACTCTAAGACTTTACTTGGAAGAATACGTGGCAGATTCAAAAAAAGGAATTTTGCGTTGAATCAACAAGGTTCCCTTGTTCAAGCAGTGGGGGAAGTATGATGGATGGCTTGGCTCTGTGGGGTCTATATTCAGGGTAGCTTTTCTCAGATATTTGATTAGTTTTTCAAAAGCAACTGATTGTGCATGTTCAGCGTTTCATGATAACAATTTCTTGATTGGTTCATGGGCAAGTATTTAAAGCTTTACATTTGGACAATACAGCAAAAACAACTAGCTTGTGAAGGACAACACATTTCTCTATTTCCCTTCTGTGAGTGGAAGTTAAGGAAAATCCAGACGGTTAGCTACTCTTTCTTTCTGCAAGCCCCCTTCTTAAACTGAAACATGTGAAGCCACTTGCTGAAACACTGAAGTAGCAAATCCTAAACAAGGGAATATAAGGTTAAGAGTTAGTGTGCCCATGGTCTTGTGCCCTCATGAAAACAATTGGAAGGGAACTGAAGGAAAACATCTCCAAAGATGTGCAAGTCAGGTGAATTGGCCATGCTAAATTGCCCATAGCATTAGGTGCATTAATCAGAGTGGAAATGGGTCTGGGTGGGTTACTCTTCAGAGGGTCGGTGTGGACTGGTTGGGCCAAGGGGCCTGTTTCCACACTGTAGGGAATCTAATCTAATCTAATCTAATCTTATCGATGCCTGTAATCTAGACTGGCATATTTTTATTTGCTCTTTTCCCAACTGTATTACTTGTGCCTTGTTTTGATTCTGTGTATGTCTGTGTGATTGCGTTTGGGTTTTTTAAAATCTAGTTGTGTTCTCGGAGGGAGTTATGAGTTAGTGATTTATGCCATCAATTAAAAATAATCGGGTTGCAATAATTTTCTGTATCCTTAAATGCAAAAAACCTAATGAGCATTTTTTTTTCATCCTGGGTTCATCAGTCACATAATTTGGGGACTTAAATGGTTTGACTAAATCATTTCACATTTGAATTGACTCTGGGAATAGTAGCTGAAAATGTGTTGCTGGTTAAAGCACAGCAGGTTAGGCAGCATCCAAGGAATAGGAAATTCGACGTTTCTGGCATAAGCCCTTCATCAGGATTCCTGATGAAGGGCTTATGCCCGAAACGTCGAATTTCCTATTCCTTGGATGCTGCCTAACCTGCTGTGCTTTAACCAGCAACACATTTTCAGCTCTGATCTCCAGCATCTGCAGACCTCATTTTTTACTCTGGGAATAGTAGACATGATTTCCAGAGCCATGACACAAGGAATCCTGGAAATGGGCCAGATTCCACTAAACCCTTGCTGTGAAGCCATAAGGAGTCAGAGTGTTTACCCTGATTTCACAGCCATACCAATGAGCACCTCATCAAACCCAATCCCTGCATTCTCCCCATTCATTAATTTAACCACCCACCTGGGACAAATTTTCAGGCTTCTTAGTGAGGGAATCCGTCTGAGTTACTGAATTAATTTTTAAGGAGCTCCAGCCGAGAACATTAATTTATCCTTGGCCCCAAATATGGCTGGTCTAAGGTCTTCACAGTTCCAGTGTAGCTTGGTGCCATGAAACCTTGGCCTGGAATGTGACCCTCAAGTTTCTGTAAGCAGAATCTGAGTCAATTTGTCTCTGAGCTAAGGCTGTGCTCCAGGCAGCAATATATCATGTAATCTTCAAGTGTCACAACTAAAATACCAGTACAGAGGCTGTTGCTACAGCTCTGTAGTCTCTATGCAGGCTAAAATCATGCTTATGATAATCAGGTTTATTACCTAAGCCCACGTAAAAACAAATCCGATCTTTCCTGGACTGTGCAACTGAAATTACACTATTTAGTCCTTTCACTTAACTGAAACTTCTTTAACAGGCCTCAGCAAATTGCATTTATAAAACACATTTAATGTAATGCTACATCCCAAGGTGATTCATAAAATCGACTGTCCATCAAAACTTGAAAAAAATTGGAAGCAAAATACTGAAAATGCTGGAAATCTGAAATAAAGACAGAAAATGCTGGAGAAATTCAGCAGGTCTGACAGCATCCATGAAGACTTCAATGACTCAAAAGCCAGTTCTGAAGAAGCCCCTTTAGACTCAAAACATTAATTTTGTTTCACTCTCCACAGAATCTGCCAGACCTGCTAAATTTCTCCCACATTTGCTGTTTTATTAAAATTTGACATTGAGCCACATAAGACAATAGTGGCGTAACGACAGAGAGCTCCGTCAAGAAGTTAGGTTCTAAGGAATGCTTAAAGAATGGGAGTGAGACAGAGAGGCTTAGTGAGGGAATTCCAGAGCTTAAGACTCAAGCAACTGAAGACACAACCACCAACGTTGGAGCAATGGAAATCAGAGATGCTCAAGATACCAGGATTGGAGGATTGCAGTGATTGTGGAGGATTTTGAGGTTAGAGGAGATAATACAAGGCAGTCAGAAGAAGTTTAAATGGCCCGTACCTCCATTTACATATCTGCTGGATTCATCAATACTGTACCTGTGCGGTCTTGATTATAGATGAGTCTATACCAAATGTACGAACAGGTACTGGTCTTTTGACAAGAGGTGCTGATGATAATCTCCTGAACCTCATTGACTGCACGTCCTATATTCCAGTTCTCCAAAGCCAAAATCTAAAATCGTAAAATCAAACACAAGCAGAACTTGCCGTCAAATGCCAGGCAATAAAGATGGGGTATTTTTGTCTTGGAATTAAAATAAGAAAAACTCCTTATAATGGGAAGTGGTGCCAGATGATATGGGAATTAAAGAGTTATAGTCTGTGGGCATAGACTAGGCATTTATTCTCTGCATTGTTGAATGTGAATCTAGTTGATACATGAGAATTGGTGTAATGCTGGAACAACATGTCTCATGCTTCAAGGAAAGGGTGAAAATTTTAGGCTTGGGGGAATAAGAAATAGCAAGCAACCAGAAAAAATGAGTTATTTTACAATTTTATAATTCTTACAATCCTCACTATAACAGAAGTATGTTATAATAATATATTGGTTTATATTTTACTTTTTAACAATAATATGTGTGCACACAAAAAAATGTGAAATTATAATCTGGAGTTTTATCTTTTGGTAAATGCAGTCCCAGTGAGCAAAGCCTGCAACATCGTTTGAACACTGTATTAATTTCAACTGGAGCATTTCGACTAATTTTAATGGGTGCTGGAGGGTTCACATTATAAATTTTGGGTGGAGTGCTTTGCAACAGGGTACAGCCCATGCGGGAGAAAATCATCTGAAGATCAAGACCATGGGGAAGATGTTTGTGAGACTGGAGTTAGCACCTGTGCCTGGGCAGAATACAATGGGTGAATGAATGGTCCAGTTTACCCACCCCCAAAGGTTTAGAGAATCACACTTTATCATACACCACAACAACCCCACATAGCCCATCTCTGACCATCACCACACCATACACCCCCATTCCTCAGCCCAACAGCCCATCCCGTATCCTGCCAGGACAGAATGAAAGCAGCAAGCCTTCAGCAGTGGGGAAGCCATGTCACTGGGGTCTCTTGGATCATCTTTCCTGAAAATAGCACTCAGCAGGTTTTCAGTTCCATCTCATCCCCATTAACCAAACACCACCATCCCCTCCTAACAACCAGCAGTGCCCAAACAATAATTGAAGATTCAGCATTGACCTGTTTCTCATGGAGAATGTGAGAGTGTGATTTGATGAGCTGGACTTCACTGACAGAGTCTGCTGTCTGTTGTTCCGTGTAGGAGATGTTCTCCCTGTACATACCAATACTAAAGGAGGAGCTAGTGGTTTCCTGCAGCACCAATTCAATGTAATATCTGTGGAGTGAAAGAAGATATCCAGTTTGTGGCATATAAACGTCACACGCACACAGAGCTCAGTCTGCAAAAAGGTTAATTAAAAAGTTCCAAAGGTTTAGGATTACACCATATTTCATAACATCTCATTGAGTCGTTGTGGTTCTGTTGGCCGAGCTGGAAGTTTTTGTTGCAAACGTTTCGTCCCCTGGCTAGGCGACATCATCAGTGCTTTGGAGCCTCCTGCAAAGCGCTTCTTTGATGTTTCTTCCGGTATTTATAGTGGTCTGTCCTTGCCGCTTCCGGTTGTCAGTTTCAGCTGTCCGCTGTAGTGGTTGGTATTTTGGGTCCAGGTTGATGTGTTTGTTGATGGAGTTTGTGGATGAATGCCATGCCTCTAGGAATTCCCTGGCTGTTCTCTGTCTGGCTTGCCCTATGATAGTAGTGTTGTCCCAGTCGAATTCATGTTGCTTGTTGTCTGTGTGTGTGGCTACTAGGGATAGCTGGTCGTGTCGTTTCGTGGCTAGTTGATGTTCATGTATGCGGATTGTTAGCTGTCTTCCTGTTTGTCCTATATAGTGTTTTGTGCAGTCCTTGCATGGTATTTTGTACACTACATTAGTTTTGCTCATGTTGGGTATCGGGTACTTCGTTCTAGTGAGTTGTTGTCTGAGCGTGGCTGTTGGTTTGTGTGCCGTTATGAGTCCTAAGGGTCGTAGTAGTCTGGCTGTCAGTTCAGAAACGCTCCTGATGTATGGTAGTGTGGCTAGTCCTTTTGGTTGTGGCATGTCCTCGTTCCGTGGTCTTTCTCTCAGGCATCTGTTGATGAAGTTACACTAATGTAGTGTACAAAATACCAAAATACAATGGGTGAGTGGGGGAGGGGATGAAGGTGATAGGTCAGGGAGGAGAGGGTGGAGTGAATAGGTGGAAAAGGAGCTAGGCAGGTCGGACAAGACCCTCCCCCACTCACCCATTGTACTCTGTGCTACTTTCTCCCCACCCCCACCCTCCTCTAGCATATCTCTCCATGCTTCAGGCTCACTGCTTTTATTCCTAATGAAGGGCTTTTGCCCGAAATGTCGATTTTGCTGCACTTTGGATGCTGCCTGAATAGTTGTGCTCTTCCAGCACCACTGATCCAGAATCTGGTTTCCAGCATCTGTAGTCATTGTTTTTACCTCGATGATTTGAATGGAGCATTGAGATTCTAAGTGTCTTGGTCATTGCTCAAAGTAAATCTCAGCACAGGAAGAAACCACTTGGCTCTTTGTGTCTTTCACCTAGGAACGCTCCAACCACAAGGGATGAATGCAGATTTCTCCAGCTTCCTCATTTCCTCTCCCCCCACCTTATCTCAGCTCCAACCGTCGGACTCAGCACCACCTACTTGACCTGCAATCTTCTTCCCAACCTCTCCGCCCCACCCCCTCTCTGGCCTATCACCCTCACCTTAACCTCCTTCCACCTATCGCATTCCCAATGCCCCTCCCCCAAGTCCCTCCTCCCTACCTTTTATCTTAGCCTGCTTGGCACACCTTCCTCATTCCTGAAGAAGGGCTTATGCCCGAAACGTCGATTCACCTGCTCATTGGATGCTGCCTGACCTGCTACGCTTTTCCAGCAACACATTTTTCAGCTCTGATCGCCAGCATCTGCAGTCCTCACTTTCTCCTCTTTGTGTCTTTACTCATCTTATTACTAGAAAAATGCAAAACTTCTGGCTGTATAGGTCATGCACCATGCCCCTGTGCATCTTCGAATGTGAATATTTATCTAACTTTCCCAATTTATCACATTTTGCCAATTTTGCTTGACAAAGTTTCCGGCTTAACCTATGGCAGAGCAATCCATAATTTACATAAAAATACATTTCTCTTAATGCAGTTCATAGGAACATTAAAAAAGATGGGAGCAGGAGTAGGCCATTCAGCCCCACAAACCTGCTTCACCATTCTATATGATCCTGGCTGATGCTCAATCTCAATCCACTTTCTACTTCTGCTCTCTTTTCCAAAGATTTGATTCCGAGAGACATCAAAACCTAACTTCTTTAGAATACGCTCATGGGGGAGTGTCCACTGGTTCACAGTCCTCTGGTTTATGGAACTCCAAAGATTCAGAACCTCATTGAAAAAAAAATCTCTCCACATCTCATCTGAAATAACTAAACCCTGATCCTAAGATTCCAATCCTGTGCTCTACATTCTTTAGTCCTGTTTCAGGATCCACCCTATCTCCTCAATATTTTACATTTTCCTCTGATTCTTCTGAACTTAATAGAGTACTGGTCCATTGTACTCAGGCTCTCCTTATACAACATCCCAGGAATCAATCTGGTGTAACTCCTTTGCACCTCTTAAAAAGCAGAACATCCTTCAGTACTCCAGTTAAGGACTCACCAAGTATAATTGTCAGAATATTTCCTGATTCCTGCACTCTCATATCCTAATGAGGTCGACGTGCCATTTGCTTGCCTGAAGGCTTTGTGTGGCTGTTCATTAACTTTCCTTCTTGGTTTTGTGTACAAGCTGTTTTGAGCCAACCTCCCTGACTGACTCAGTGGCAAAATTTGAATGAATGACTCCCTGGCTGTGAATTTATTCGGGATGCTCTGGATTTGTTGCTGTAACTTCGGTAGAATTCACATTTATGCTCATTTTGGAGGGTTTGATTGACCATCAATCCACTAAAGGTGAAATGGTGAGAAGGGGTGACATGGTAGCTCAGCGGTTAGCACTGCTGCCTCACAGCACCAGGGTCCCAGGTTTGATTCCAGCCTCAGGTGACTGTCTGTGTGGAGTTTGCACGTTCTCCCCGTGTCTACGTGGGTTTTCTCCGGGTGCTCCGGTTTACTGCCACAGTCCAAAGACGTGCAGGTCAGGTGAATTGGCCAGGCTAAATTGCCCGTAGTGGATAGGTGCATTAGGCAGAGGAAAGTGGGTCTGGATGGGTTACTCTTCAGAGGGTCAGTATGGACTGGTTAGGCTGAAGGGCCTGTTTCCACACTGTAGGGAATCTAATCTGTTCTGACAAATTTGACATAATCTTTTGATTGACTTATTTTATAAACAGTCACTTTTGAACAGTATAAATTGACTGTTCATACAACTTATCTTTCCTTTCCTATATTCACCCCATGGAGCCATTTAACATCCTTCCTCATTGTCCTTGAAAAGATGGTGATGAACTACCATATCAGAGACTAGTCTGGCAAGAACAGTCACAGTCTTGGCAAAGGTCACAAATATCACTTTATTATTGGAGACTCTTGATGTGCTGCATGGAGAAGTTGCAGTCACCATCTCTACCATTAAAGTACAGCAGCTGTATATTTTACACTGATACATAAATGGTACAGGCATTTTCCTGTACAAAATAAAAAACTATCACTTTGCAGTGGGTCCAGAATCACATAAGGATGGCTGATTTATGTTCTGAAAGGGCATCAGCAAAGGAGTTGATTTTTTTTTGCAACAGCTCAGTCATTTAATGGTGATTATGATTGACTTTAATTTTCACTTCCAGATGGAGATAATTAATCAAATTTAAATTCCCCAATTGCTGCGGTGGGATTAAAATTCATGGATTATTCACCAAACAGTACAATTCCAATATGAACAAACTCTACTGAGAGGTGCTGCATTAAAATGTACCTTCAGCATAATATCCACACTCATGCTGTTTTCTTCTTAATTCATGAGTAAGACCTTACTATCAGCATATAACCCATTAAATCAGTCTTGATTTAACAGTTTCCTAATGAACAGTGTCAATTTCACTATCAATGGGCAACATGTGAAGCAGCTATTAAGAAAATATTGCTAATATTCACATTAACAAATGTACAAATATTTGGTCAGAGATTTGTGTAGCTGTTACATTCATCTAAGTACAGAGCTGCAGCGAGTATAAATGGACTGATGCTGAAGTATCTCATCAAATATATTTTGTTGATTTAATTCATTTTGTTACCTGTCATTGTTATAATTTGATTTTTTTCAACCAGTCAGGCATTAATTTTTGTTTCATTGTGTAAATTGCACGTGTAAATTTATAATTCAATGTAAAACACAGATGTAAAGTTTCATTGGCATACATAGAATGTGTTAGTAAATGTAAATATGTAATAAAACACAACACTGTCCAATTATCTAGGTAAAATAAGCATGAAAATTTCCATTTAAACAAATAAATTAACATATAATTGCATCTGTAGATTTGATATGTATATTTTCAATCATAAAAGTAAAGTATAAAAATCTTGAAGGTTTGTTCATATGGATGATACTTACGCTTTCCCTTTCTGAAGCTGCATAGTGTCAAATTTTTGGTTACCATATCTCCGGAGATTCTGAGGCCTAGAAGCAATGTTCACCTAGGAAATAGTACAATGACAGAATGTGTGAAATTATCAGCTGATCTGCCAAAATGTCTTCTTTATTCGTAATTACGCCTAGTTTCTGAGACCATTATCAAAATGAATTGTATGGCTTCATCTGTTTTGCTTGCTTTCCTATCTTCAAAAATTGTAATTGATCAAATCTGAGTTCCCTCTTCTCCAAAACACTTGATATTAATCTTGTTTATCTCAGCTTGCTGCTGGATCCTGGATCCCTACACTTTCCAACTGCTAGCCCACCACCATTTGATGCCAAGTAGCTTGTGTCCCCTATACAGTGTTCCCTAGATCTCTCAGAATCATTCTATAGAACATCTTTTTTCTTGGTGATTGCAATTGAAACCTAAAACAGGCTAAAGGCCAATACCTTATTTGGTATTAAAGGATTGTTTTCTCCAAATGATTATTGTCAGAATTCTCAAGAACAAACTATTGTTAAATTTAATTCAATCATTTAAGATGTTGGAAAAGATTTTCATAAGGTTAAAGCACTATACTGAAGAATTGAAATCTTGCACTCCATTTCTGTTCCAGATAACTCTATGTCTGTATACTGTCTCCATGTTCACAGCAGATAAAGGGGTGGTCTGTACAATATCTTCTTTTATTACTGAAATACTTTACACTTTTTATGACACTTTTTACATTAAATTTTCATGAAAGTTGTGACTAGCCAAGTCAGTAAACAATCAAATACACTTGCATGTATTGGCTTACGCACCTTGTCCTGAGGTATTCCAGTTAAACTGAAATACAATTGGAATAAACCCCACTTTTTGATATAGAAACGGTAATTATCGGTCTCTGGAGCAACGAAGAACCCACTTAAGCGTGTTACAGATGGACTCTGTGACGTGGAGGCTGGAGATAAAGCTTCATCAGTCCAAGTTACTGAATACCCTGGAGTATTTTCATCGTAGTCTGGTAAATCATCCAGTTTGCCACCTTGCCATGTTTCTATCTTCAATCCTCTTCCTCCTAAACCAAGAGAAAAATAACTCATTAACTAGCAGTAAGAATAAATTAGCGTAATATTGTTAACTCTTCCACTGACAATTCTTCAGATAGGAGGATTATCTTACTTAAGCACAATGAATGTGACTACATTTTGAACAAAATCCATCAATTAGTTTTGCAAACGTCATTGGTATAGTTGATTCAGACCCAGATAGTTTTTTTAAAAATGTATTCATTTTGTGGGATACAGACGTCACTGGCTGGCCAGCACTTATTACCCTTGAGAAGGTGATGGTGGGCTGCCTTCTTGAACCGCTGCAGTCAACTTGCTGTGGGTTGACCTACAATGCCATGAGGGAGGGAATTCCAAGACCTTGGCCCAATGACAGTGCAGGAACGGCAATGTATTTCCAAGTCAGGATGGCGAGTGGCTTGGAGGTGTTCCCAGATATCTGCTGCCCTTGTCCTTCTAGATGGAAGTAGTCATGGGTTTTGAACATGGTATCTGAGGATTTTTGATGAATTTCTGCAGTGCATTTTGAACTTCTGCTACTGAGCGTCAGTGGTGGAGGGAGTGGATATAGTGCCAATCAAGCAGGCTGCTTGGTCGTGGATGGTGTCAAGCTTCCTGAGTGTTGTTAGGGCTGTACTCATCCAGGGAAGTGGGGAGTAAGCCATCACACTCCTAAATTATGCCTTGTACATGGTAGATAGACTTTGGGAAGTCAGTAGGTGAATTACACATCGCAGTATTTCTAGCCTCTGACTTGCTTTGTGGCCACAGTGTTTATGTGGTGAGTCCAGTTGAGTTTCTGATGAATGAAAACCCCAAGCATATTGATAGTAGGGGATTCAGTGATGGTAACACCATTGAATGTAAAAGGGTGGTGCTTAGATTGTCTGTTGTTGGTGATGGTCATAGCCTAGCATTTGTATGCCGCAAATGTTATTTGCCACTTGTTAGCCCAAGGAGAAAGTAAAGACTGCAGATGCTGGAAATTGGAGTTGAAAAGTGTGGCACAGGAAAAGCACAGCAGGTCAGGCAGCATACAAGGAGCAGGAGAGTCGATGTTTTGGACGTAAAGATGTTTCGGCTTATGCCCAAAACATTGATTCTCCTGCTCCTCGGATGCTGCCTGACTTGTTGCACTTTTTCATTGCCACACTTTTGTAGTTGTTAGCTCAAGCCTGGATTTTGTCCAGATCTTGTTGCATTTGGACATGGACTGCTTTAGTGTCTGAGGAATCTTGAATGGGGCTGAACATTGTGCAATTATTGGCAAACACCCCCACTTCTGACCCTCTGGTGGAGTGAAGGTTGTTGATGAAGCAACAGAAGATGGTTGGGCCTAAGACATTACCCTGAAGAACTGTGGAGATGAGATGACTAAAGTCTAATAATACAACCATCTTCCTATGTGTCAGGTTTGACTCTTACTACCGGAGGGTTTGCCCCCGATACTCATTGATTCCAGTTTTACCAGGGCTCCTTGATGCACACTTGGTTGAATGCAGCCTTGATATCAAGGCTGTCACTCTCACCTCACCTCTGGAATTCAACTCCTTTATCCATCTTTGAACCAAGGCTGTCATAAGACAAGAGTGGAACCCAGACTGGGCATCACTGAGCAGGTGCTGCTTGATAGCACTGTTGATGACATGTTTCATCACTTTGCTGATGATCGACAGTAGACCGATGGGGTGGTAATTAGCCGGGTTGAATTTGTCCTGCATTTTATGTATAGGACATATTTTAGCAATTTTCCACATTGTGGATGGATGCCAGTGTTGTAGCTGTACTGGAACAGCTTGGCTTAGGAAGCAGCAAGTTCTGGAGCATGTCCTCAATGTCTTACTATTGCCAGAATGTCATCAGGACTCATAGCATTTGCAGTATCCAGTATCTCCAACCATTTCTTGATATCGTGTGGAGTGAATCAAATTGGCTGAAGACTGGTATATATAAGGCTGGACATCACTGGAGGAAGCTGAGATAGATCATCCACTCAGCACTTCTGGCTGAAGATTGCTGCAAAAAATTCAGCCTTACATTTTGCAGTGATGTGCTGGATTCTTCCATCATAGAGGATGGGGGTATTTGTGGAGCCTCCGCTTCCAGTGAGTTTTTAATTGTCCACCACCATTCTCAACTGGATGTGATAAGACTGCAGAGCTTATATCTAATCTGTTAGTTGTGGGATCACTTATCTCTGTCTACCACTTGCTGTTATGCTATTTGGCATGCAAGAAATCCTGTTTGGTGGCTTCACCAAGCTGACACCTCATCTTCAGGTATGCCTGGTGCTGCTCCTGGCACGCTCTCCTGCACTCTCCACTGAACCAGGGTTGACCTCCTGGCTTGATGGTAATGGTTGAGTAGGGTCATGAGGTTACAGATTGTGCTACAATTCTGCTGCTGTTGATGGCTCACAGTGCCTCATGGATGCCCAGTCTTAAGTTGCTAGATCTGTTTGATATCTGTCCATTTAACATGGTGACAGTTCCACAAAGCATGATGGAAGCTACTAATAATGTGAAGGCGGAACTTTGTTTCCACAAAGACTATGTACTGATTGCTCTTACTGATACTGTCATGGAGAGATTCATCTGCAGCTGGTAAATTGGTAAGGATGAGGTCAAATATGTTTTTCCCTCTTGTTGTTTCCCTCACCACCCATTTGCACGAACATTTCCTGTAATACCCTGCTTGTCCATTTTAAGCTGAGAAGATTTTAGTAACCGTATAAATATAATGCTGCACGAGAATTACATGATACATTGACACTGACAGGCCATTCAGCCCAACTAATCAGTGCCAGTGTTTATGCTGTACAGGAGCCTCCCCCTATCTTTTCTTACCTTGCAATTTTTGACCCATTTCTTCCTCACATTCATTCAGTTTCTCCCTTAAATTCTTTTTGATTATATGTCTCAATTACTCCCCATGATGGTGCCATGAGTATAGTGAATGGCAGAAAAGGCTCAAAGGGCTAAGTCTTCTACTCCCCTTTCTATTGTCAATGGTTCCATGTAAGATATGTCTTTCGAATTTCCTATTGTATTTATTAATGACCATCTTCTATTGATAGTCCCTAGCTTTATTCTCACCAACAATTGGAACCTCGATTATCCAGCATTCGATTATCCGAATATTGGATTATTTGGCAACATTCCAAGGTCCCCACGCTCAGCTAAATATATTATCCGGCATTCGCTTATCCGGAATTCAATTAAATGAACAAAATACTCCCTGCCCGAGTCCTGCGGATAATCGAGTTTCCTCCGTATTTATATTTTCACATGTGGGAAAACCTTCAGTATGTAAACCTTTCATAATTTTAAACTCTTCCACCAGTTTCTCGAGGTTAGAGAGATATTGAGGGATACTTGGTGACAGATAACTTACAAGTAAGCTTTGCCGAAAGAAGAGTACCTGAATGGGGTGTGGTGCCTGGTATAAATAGAGCGTGCAGAACAGTTAAATCACAATTGAATTAATCTATTTTACTAACAAGTGTATTAATTAAGACAAATACTAAAAAGGAAGGGTTAAGACAGACAAGGGCCAAATACTGGCCAATAGGACTAGACTAACTTATGATATCGAGTTAGCATGGATGAGTTAGATCAAAAGATCTGTTTCGGCCCTGTACGTCTTGATGACTCGATGACTCAAAGTAGCTTGCAACTTGCTTATCACATTGTGTTTTTATTTTATTGTCTCACATTTGTGTAGTCTTATCCATTTTCATTAACTGGCATTGTTACTTACATACCATTTGACATCAGCAGAACATATAATTTACTAACTGGTTAATGAAGATACAAAATTGAAATTCAGTACTAAAAACGATAAATGAACAACAAAATAGACATCACCTGGAAAAATTGTTCTGAGATGACTGGCTTCCTTTGGGGTCTGACAGATTATCTGAGTTGTGCTGACACTTACAACCTCACAGCTCTGACCTGTGAGAAAAATGGAGAAAATAAGATTTGGAAAAGAAAATCGGGAGAATGGGTTTAATTCTGTGTACAGTGTACAGGCTGTTTTGTGAAATGAAAACAAGCTTTTTTTCATTAATCAGCATGCATTAGATGTCAGATTCATTACTAATGATCAGAGATATGTTCAAATAAAAATAGGCTCACGTCGGAGACTATGCACTGCATTCTCCAGTATTGCATTTATATTTGATGAAAAAATTATAGTTCGTGTTAGAGAATAGGACCAGGCTCATGTGAAGAACCAGGTGGATTTGGGAATTCCCTTCCATTGAGTGAAATTTGCAGATGTCTTGGACTATGCATTGAAGAATAGCTTTTTGCTGTGTTAGCCTTGGATCAATCAGTCTAGCATTTTCACAACTGTTTCAGAAACATTTAGGTTCAAGCCCTAAATCAAAGATGTGAAAACCGAATTTGGGTTAACACTTCCAGTGCAATACTGTGGAATGCTGCACTGTTGTAGGTACCAGGATTGGAAAATAGCAGAAAGTTCTACTTGGTCTTCTGGCTAATATCACATCATTGAAACGGATTGTCTGTTCACTATCACAGTTCTGTTTGCAGGAAGATTGGCTGTGACATGCCCTACACTAAAATGGTTACTACACATTAAAGTACCTCAGTGTCTATAAAGTAAGTTGGGGTGGTGAAAGGTGCGAGAGAAGTTCTTCCATTCTTTTTCGTTTTACATACCTCCTACAGTAACCCTGGCAGGGGCATCTGTTTCATCAAAGAATCGGCCAGTCACAGTCAGGAGGGTTCCTCCTTCCACACTCCCTTCAGACGGATAGATCCCAGTCACCTCTTCAAAGATAGAAACACATATTATGTTTGGCCTTGCAAGTTTCAGGACTATAATGTACTTCAAGTCAATCTCAGGGTCAAACATTTAAACTTCAACTGTTCGTATTTGATATTAAATGAATTGCACATCAATGTTAGGAAGGCTTTAATCTTAATTAATTCACAGGTTTAAATTGCAAGTAGCTGAGGCTGGGAAAAAAACAATAGGTCACATTTGCTGAAATTCTAAAACAGGGTCAGAATATTCTGGAAACACTGCGGCCCAGATTTTCCCACTGGACAGTCATTGTTCCATTTGTAGGTTGGAGTTGCACATGGAGACCCTGCAGAAACCTCAGTGCAGCACACTCCCAAGGAATTCCCTGGGAAATTGAAGATTCCCGCAGAGGGTAGTATGTGTATGGAATGAGCTGCCAAAGGATGTGGTGGAGGCTGGTACAATTGCAACATTTAAAAGGCATTTGGACATGTACATGAATAAGAAGGGTTTGGAGGGATATGGTCCGGGTGCTGGTAGGTGGGATTGATTGGGTTGCGATATCTGGTCGGCATGGACGGGTTGGACCGAAGGGTCTGTTTCCATGCTGTACATCTCAATGACTCTATGATTCCACTAGTCAATTCCCTTGTGCCTGGAACTCTCGGATTTAAATGATACATTCTGAGAGTTCAGAAGGCTCTGATGAAATTAAGTAAAAAAGTTGATTTGGAAAATTTAGCCTATTAAATACACAGTCTAATTCCTGAGTAATTATTCAACTGGTCCCACAGATCATTACATCACAGATCCCCAACTAAACCTCTCTAGACAACTTACACATCCCAGACACTGATCTAACACCTCCCTGGACCTGAGCTCCTTTATCAATTCTGGACCAGAATCCCCTCCATTCAGTCCAGACCCAATTCCGCTCCACCCACTCCAGACTGAACACCCCTCCACCAGCTGCGGACCCGACACCGCTGCACCCCTCCAGACCCAAATCTCCTGCAGCACCCACTCTGGACCTGACTCCCCTGTACCCATTCTGGATCTGACCCCTCTGCACTCAGTCTGGACCCAACTGCCCTGCGTCTGCTCCAGACCCGACTGCCTTCCACTCACTTCAGACCTGACTCTCCTGCGCCTGGTCATGATCCGACTGCCCTGCACCCTCTTTGGACCTGAAGGCCTTTCATCTTTTCTATAAACTACCTACTTGCATCCATCTCACACTTCAGACCCAAAATGTCTTCACCACCTGCAATCTTACCTTCCTTTATCACACGTGACCTGACCCCATCACTCGTTCCAGATCCGATGTGCCAAGTGACTACCCACCCTGGTACCTGACCCCGCCCCCCCCCCCCCCCCCCCCCCCCTTGCCCTGCCACTGGACCTGATCACTCCCACCCCACACCCCAACACAAAACCCACATACCCTTGCTCCTGCCAGACTCATTTTACATCTAACTGACCTTAATACTGCATCATTTACTTGCCCGATTCCTCCCACCAACCTTGTGAACTGCACCTTGGCACCTTACACCATCTAGCTGCTTATGCCCTACCCAGTAAGCAACATACTAACTTGGCACCCCACTCTCTACGCTTCTAGTAACATAAAATTCACACTTAACTCACATACTTTATGTTTGTCAGCAGCTGTCAAAGCTGTTGCCTGTGTTTCTGGATATTTATATCAGAAAACAATGAAAAAAAGGGGCGTAGTCTGCCATCCCTTGACAGTTCTACATTGTCAGAATGGAAGCATTGCTCCACATTTCTGAACAATCTCCGATTGAAACCTTCTGTCAAAAATGTGGACATTTCTTTGTTTTTAGAGGAAAAATGGATGATTTGGCAATTTACGTGAGATTACCGCTCAGAGTCAGAGAGCTGTACAGCACAGGAACAGACCCTTTGATCCAACTCATCCATGCCAATCAGATATGCTAACCTAATTTTGTCCCATTTGCCAGCATTTGGCCCATATCCCTCCAAATACTTCCTATTCATATATCCATGCAGATGCCTTTTAAATGCTATAATTGTACTCCACCACTTCCTCTGCCAGCTCACTCCATACATGTACCACCCTCTGTGTGAAAGAAATTGCCCTTGGGTCCCTTTTATATCTTTCCCCTCTCACCCTAAACCTCTGCTCTCTAGTTCTGGACTCCCCTATCCCAGGGAAAAGACTTTGTCTATTTATCCTGTCCATGGCCCTCATAAACTTTGAAAAGGTCACCTTTCAGGTTCCGACGCTACCGGCAAAACAGCCCCTGGAGCTATTCAGCGTCTCCCTATAGCTCAGACCCTCCAGCCCTGGCAACATCCCTGTAATTCTTTTCTGAACCCCTTCAAGTTTCACAGCATCCTTCCGCTAGGAAGGAAACCTGAATTGCACACAATGCTGTATTCCAAAACTGGCCTAACCAAAGTCCTGTCCTTGCAAAGTCTGGCCCACCCTGTAAGTGTCTCTGGAGAGAATAAATAAGAACAGGTCAACATCTAAAACATCAATTTTTCACTTCTCTCCAAGGATACTGACTAACCAACTAAGTGTCTTCCTGTTCTTCAACATATAGACAAGATGATAAGGGATCTGCACATTCACAATTCTGCCTAGGAAGGAAGAGATCAGGCTAGCTCCAATCCATTGACCTCCATCACCATTTAACATAAAAATGTAGGCTAAGAAAGGGACTGAGGGCAAGACTGAGGGATATCTGTGAGGCAGAGGGAATTTCACTTTGAATCTAGAAATTTACACAGAAATAGTGAGCTTGCGCCAAACAATGTTAATCTCCACATGACATACAATGTTACCGACCCAATAACTATCCTGTTCCCAAATGTCTTTACAGGTGTCTCCTTTTCATTTATCCACATACCAAACCTGTTGACATTGTCTCAGCGAGCAGTGAAGGAAGTGAGGTATGTGTAAATATGAGGAACACAAGAAAGCAGTGTGCATGGATCCAGAGTGAAAGCTTAAATCATGGGAAAGATGAAATCTTTGCACATTTGTAAATTCTTATATACAGTTATGGATGTGGAATTCTCTCTCTGTTTGGAGCCCAGAGGCTTGATCATCCACAACTGATGCTTCAATCCAAATATTCTTTTATGGAAATTCATGTTCTATTGGGATTTCTTTGAGGAAACAAACAAAACTTTTATGCTTTCAACTAAAATACTATTTTTACAGCTTTGCTACAATACTACAGCAGATGAAGATAAATAAAGCAAGTTAATGGGTTTTGCTAAACTTCCATCTCTGCTTTCAGAGTCATCCCACATTGAGGATTCTAGTGAATAGTTCTCAACTGCACTCTAAACTCTAGCCCAGAGTTAGACCTGGTTCCATGTAGCATGGGTTCAATCGAGGCTTGGTGGGATCACAATTAAAACAATAGCTGCCAACAGCTGGTGAGGAGCAGAGTCACCTGGAACAGGAAAAGACGGGTTGGTGCAATTATTTAATTGAAGTTTAAAGATCCGCAGGAAATTGGAGAAAACATTCTCCCTCCACCTAGGCATTGTTTGACTTACTAAATGTCCAATCTGTGGATGAATTGGGATGGGTTGGGGGGGGGGGGGGGGGGCGGAGGTTGGTCAGTCTATGTGCAGAGTGAGAAGGTGGCGGAGGTACATGACCAGATCTGTCCTTGGAGAAAGTGAGGACTGCAGATGCTGGAGGTCAGAATCAAGAGTGTGGTGCTGGAAAAGCACAGCAGGTCAGGCAGCATCTGACGAGTAGGAGAGTTGGTGTTTTGGGCATAAGCCCTTAATCAGGAATGAGTCTTGTGGGCCAATGGGGGCTGAGAGATAAATAGGAAGGGGCGGGGGAGGGGGGTGGAGGCTGAGGTGAAGGTAGGTGGGAATGTGATAGGTAGATGGGGGGGGGGGGGGGGAAGTGATAGGTCGGAGAGGAGAGTGGAGCAGATGGGTGGGCAGGAACATGGACGGGTCAAGAGGGCAGTGCTGAGTTGGAAGTTTGTGACTGGGGTAAGTTGGGGGAAGGGGAAATGAGGAAACTGGCGAAAGCCATATTGATCCTGTGTGGTTGCAGGGTCCCAAGGCGGAATATGAGGCTTTCTTCCTCCAGGCATCAGGTGGTTAGTGTTTGGCGACAGAGGAGGTCCGAGGGGGGAGTAAAAGTGTTCAGCCACGGAGTGGTGGGATTGGTTGGTGTGGGTGTAACAGAGATGTTCTCTGAAATGATCCACAAGTTGATGTCCTGTCCCCCCGATGTACAGGAGACCACTTCGGGTGCAATGGATACAGTAGATGACATTTGTGGAAGTACAGATAAATTTCTGTTAGATGTGGAAGGATCCTTTGGGGCCTTGGATGGTGGTGAGGGGGGAGGTGTGGGTGCAGGTTTTGCACTTCCTGTGGTGCCAGGGAGTGGGGTGTGGGCTGGTGGGAGGCATGGATCAGACAAGGGAGTCGTGGAGGGAATGGTCTCTCTGAAACGTTGATACGGGTGGGGAGGGAAATATATCCCTAGTAGTGGGGTCTGTTTATAGGTGGCAGAAGTGGTGGAGGATGTTGTGATGTATACAGATCGCATTATCCTCCACCACTTCTGCTGCAAACAGACCCAAAATGTCAATTCTCCTGCTCTTCAGATGCCGCCTAACCTTTTGTAATTTTCCATCACCACACTCTCGACTCAGATCTCCCCTTGGTAGAGTAGGAACATGCCATCACCATTCTAAGCCCATGATGTTCCCCTTACCTCAAAGCACACTTGAACAATAGAGATCCCAGGATGGCACATGAGCCCATTCCCCGCGAGACCAGGTCTCACCATAGAATATTGATGCCAAGGGTGGAACTTTCCACTCCTTTAGTGACAAGGGCAATGGTAAATATGTTGGGAAAATACTGTGAAGATGGAAAAGTCAGATTCTTGATGTGGAGAAAATAATTCAGATTCTTTTTTCCTTTGTGTTTAACCAGATTCAGAACTCTCTGTTTAATGAGCAGTGACTACATAATTTCCATTATGTAATTCTCCAATCTGAAAAACAACCCTCCATCATCATCCTCTTTTACCTTTGAGCCAGTTCTGTATTCAAGTGGCTAGTTCTCCCTGTATTCCGTGAGATCTAACCTTGTTCACCAGTCTCCCGTGGGAAACCCTGTCAGAAGCCTTACTGAAGTCCATATAGATCACGTCTACTGCTCTACCTTCATCAATCCTGTTTGTTTATTCTTCAAAAAACTCAATCAAATTTGTAAGACATGATTTCCCACGCACAAAGCCATGTTGATTATCCCTAATCAATCCTTGCCTCTCCAAATACATGTGCATCCTGTCCCTCAGGACTCCCTCCAACAACTTGCCCAGCACTGGTGTCAGTCTCACTGGTTTATAGTTCCCTGGCTTGTCCTTTCCACCTTTCTTAAATAGTAGCACCACGTTTGCCAAACTCCAGTCTTCCAGCACCTCACCTGTGACTATCAATGATACAAATATCCCAGCAAGAGGCCCAGCAATCACTTTGCTAGCTTTCCACTGAGTTCTAGGGTACACCTGATCAGTGCCTGAGGATTTATCCACTTTTATGTGTTTCAAGACATCCAGCATTTCATCCTTTGTAATATGGACATTTTTCAAGATGTCACCATCTATTTCCCTATATTCTATATCTTCCATGTCCCACATCTCCTGCAGCACCACAGAAAGGCTGCCTTGCTGAGCTTTGAGGAGCCCTATTCTCTCCCTAGTTACCCTTTTGCCCTTCATGTATTTGTAAATTTCCTTTGGATTCTCCTTAACTCTACTTGCCAAAGCTATCTCATGTCCCCTTTTTGTCCTCCTGATTTCCCTCTTAAGTATACTCCTACTGCCTTTATACTCTACTCTAAAGATTCACTCGATCTATCCTATTTATACCTGACAAATGCTTCCTTCTTTTTCTTAACCAAACCCAACATTCTCTATACCTACCAGCCTTTCCTTTCACCCTAACAGGAATATACTGTATCTGAACTCTCGTTATCTCATTTCTGAAGGCTTCCCATTTTCCAGCCATCCCATTACCTGTTAACATATGCCCCCAATCAGTTTTTGAAAGTTCTTGCCTAATATCATCAAAATTAGCCTTTCTTCGATTTATAATTTCAACTATCCTTTTCCAACACCATTTTAAAACTAATAGAATTATGGTCACTGGCCTCAAAGTGCTCCCCACTGACACCTTAGTCACCTGCCCTACCTTATTTCCCAAGAATAGGTCAGGTTTTGCACCTTCCAAAGTAAGCATACCCACATACTGAATCAGAAAATTGTCTTGTACACACTTAACAAATTCCTCTTCATCTAAACCCTTAACACTATCGCAGTCCCAGTCTATGTTTGGAAAGTTAAAATCTCCTACCATAACCACCCTATTATTCTTACAGGTAACTGAGATCTCCTCACAAATTTGTTTCTCAATTTCCCTCTGACTATTAGGGGGTCTAAAATACAATCTCAATAAGGTGATCATCTCTTTCTCATTCCACCCAATCCCTACAAGGCTATTCAGCCAATCGAGTCCACACCAACCGTCCGAACAGCATTCCACCCAGAATCACCCTCTTACCCTATCACGATTACCCTGCGTTTCTCATAGTTAACCCACCTAGCCAACACATCCCTGGACACTGTAGCATGACCAATCCATGTAACTTGCATATCTTTCGACTCTGGGAGGAAACTGCAGCATTGGGAGGAAACCCACGCAGACACAGGGAGAACGTGCAAACTCCACAGTCACCCAAGAGTGGAACAGAACCTGGTCCCTTGTGCTGTGGGGCAGCAGTGCTAACCACTGAACCCTCATGCCCCCTACACTAACTTCTGCCCCCGATTCTCTTGAATTTCTGGTATGCCGGTGGCGTTTCCCAGTGTGAAGACTGATGCAAACTGCTTCTTCAATTCCTCTGTTATTCCTTTGTTCCCTATTCCTAATTCTCAAGCCTCATTTTCCACCAGTCCAACATCTACTCCTACCTCTTTCTTACCTTTTGCATATCTAGAAAACCTCTTGCAACTATCTTTTATATGACTCACTCCCTTACACTCATTATTTCATTTTGTCCCTTATTATTGATTTTTAGCTATCCTCTGTTCACTTTTAAAAGGCTTCCCAAAACTGTAGCTTCCAACTAAACTTTATCACATTGTCTGCTTTTTCTTGTGCATTTATTCTGTCCCTGACTTCCCTTGATTCTTCTTCCGTGGGATAAATTTATTCCATGCCTCTCGAATTACCCCCAGAAACACCTGCCATTGTTGCTGCACTATCTTTCCCACTAAGCTGTCCTTCCAATCAACTCTGGCCAGCTCCTCCCTCATATCTTTAGTTACCAATTACATAATTGGAAAACTGTGACATCTGATTCCAGCTACTCCCTCCCAAACTGCAGGGTGAATTCTATCACATTTTGGTCACTGCTACTTATGGGTTCCCTCACCTTCAGCTCTTTGAACAATTCTCCATCATTATATATCACCAAATCTGAACCACCTGTTCCTAAAGTGCTCTACCACAAGCTGCTCCAAAATATGCCATTTCGGAGACATTCCACAGATTCCTTTTTCTACTATCAACCTGATTTTTCCAGCCCACCTCCAAATTGAAGTTCCCATGATTATTGTAATAATACCTTTTCTATCTCCTAATTTATTTTCTGCCCTACGTCTTAACTGTAGCTAGGAGGGCTGTATGTAACTCCCATCAGGGTCTTTTGTGATTCCTCCACTCTACTCACACAGATTCTATACCTTCTGACGCTAAATCACTTGTTGCAATCAATTTAACTTTATTTCCTATTAACAAGGAATCCTCATTCCCTCTGTTCAGCTGATTGTACTTTCAATAGGATAAGTACCTTTGGAAATTTAGATCCCAGCCCTGATCCCCTTTCAGCTGCAGTCCCCTGAGATACCCAAAATGTCATACCTTCCATTTCAATCAGCAATAGAAGCTAATTTATCTTGTTTTGTGTACTGCTTGCATTTAAGTACAACATCCCCAAGTCCAGCAACGACCACCCCCTTCTCATAGTTTACCCTTGTCTGTTGTACCTAAAGTTTGATTCTTGACCTTTTCAATGGACTCTGTCCAATTACTTGTTCTGGAAACTTTAATAATCTCTCCCTACTTGAACCAGTTTAAAGTCCTTATGAACACCTTGTTCAGCCTTTTCACGAGGATCCTTCTCCTGGATTGGTTCTGGTAGAATGTGTCACAATGGTCCAGTTCCCTCCTGTCACACGAAATGGAATCCCTCTTTCCCACACTATTCCTTTAGCCAAGTATTTACTTCCTATCTTATCTCTTTGCCAATTTAATTCCAGGATAGCCTAGTGGTATTATCGCTGGAATGTTAATCCAGAGATCCAGATAATGTTCTGGGACTGTAGGATTGAATCCTGCCATGGCAGATGGTGGAATTTGAATTCAACATTTAAAAAATCTGGAAGTAAGAGTCTAATGATGACCATGAATCCATTGTCGATTGTCAGAAAAACCCATTGGTTCTCTAATGCTGTACAGAGAAGGAAACTGCCATCCTTACCTGGTCTCACCTCCATGTGAGTCCACACCCACTCTTACCTGCCCTCTTGGCATTTAGGGATGGGCAATAAATGCTGATCTAACTAGCAATGCTCATATCCCAGGAATATTAAAAAAAAGGATATTATGCTTATGTTGTTGGTGCTAATATAGACCACAACAACTAAATCTTGCTCCTCCCTCTCCTGTATCCTTTCAAGCCAACTCCGGGTGTCCTTTATCTTGGCACCAGGTTGGCTTGATCCTGCTCACAAAGGATGCTATCTGTCCCCATCATTATAAAATCCACTACCACTGTCAGTTTTCATTGTGCTCCCCCTCCTCTCCCAACCCCCTTCCCCCACCTGCCTGCTTGAATGGTTTTCTGGATCATGGTGTAGTGATCAGAATGAACATCCCCCAGCTGATTCTTTCCTCATCTATACGGGAAGCAAATACCTCACACCTGTTAAACAAGGTCAAGATCAAAGGTGCCTCCAATGCTATGTTCAGGACCCCTCTACCTCACTTGTTATACTCTCCTGTCCCTGATCAGCAGTCAAATTTGACATATTTAAGCTATAGGGTGTGATTGTCTGAAACACAGAATCAAGAATCTTACGTTTCTCAAGTCCCAGAGACTGATGTCATGGAGTCCACTAGCTCCCACATCATGCCACAGCAACACATCGCCTGACCAACCATTTCTAATGTAGTTATTTAGATTTTATTTATTTGTTTAAAAATATTCTCATACAGTCCCTAAATTACTGTACTCATTTCTGAATCTACTACAATTTATTACGATGATGAGTTCTGAAGAAGGGTCACTGGATCCAAAATATTAACACTGCCTTCTCTCCACAGATGCTGTCAGGCCTGCTGAGGTTTTCCAGAAAATTCTGGTTTCGTTTTTGATTTTCACTGTCTGCTGTTTTCTCGGGGGGGTTTTTTTGTCTAGTATTAGTTTAGGTTAGTCCCTAATGTAAGATCCTTACCAGGCAACCAGGCATGGCTTCTCTGTGATGCCTTGCCCCCACTCACTCAAATCTGGACATAGTCTCTGTTCCTTCCCGGAATGCTTCATGGTGACACCAATTGCCAGGACACTCTTCCCAGAATGCTTCATGGTGACACTAACTGCCAGGATACTCTTACCAAAATGCTTCAGTGATAACCACTGCGAGGACATTCTTCCCAGGTGCAATGAATTTTCTCTTCCTAGATCTCCTGACTAACTGTTGTGGTTCAGCGGAATGGCTTCAGTTAGAATCTAGGTTGGTGTGTAAGTACAGTGTACCTAACTATGTGGGTTGCAGTGGTTCAAGAAGGCTTTCCTCTACCTTTTGAAAGGTAGTTACGGTTGGATAATAAATGCCATTTTGCTAACAACAGCCACCATCCCATGAACCAGAAAAAGCAACTCAACGCAATGAATTCATTCAGGAATACCAAATTTGAGATGGATCCATCAGCTCTGTACAAGCTCAACCAATCAGATACGATCGCTTCAGTTTGAAGTACACCAGCTTGTAACCAAACATGTAACAAAACAAGCTTGTTATAGTCACTGAGATTGTACCCAAATTGTTTATCCATCAAATCCTCATTAGCAGCCAGTAATAGGGTACAGACTTCCGTGGATAACGAAAAACGCTGCTACGGTGTAATTCTCACATCTACTGTGAAGGACCGCCAGATCAGACCAAACCACTCAATGGGAAAAGAAAAAATGGGGTTGACCTTGCGAGTAAGTGGATCTGCAGGTAAAGAATCCATGAATAACAAGAGGTGAATAATTTGATTTACAACATGTTTTAACAGAGTAGAGAGTTTTTAACAACAGAGGCCCAGTGGCAGGAGGGAAGGTAAACAAATGCACGCAAACGTAAGATTATTGGTAATCAGAGGAGAAAATGGGATTTTTTTTATTGCAGTGAGTTGGGATCAGGAATATATTGCCTGCAAGACATGGCAGAAGCAAACTCAATAGTAACTTCAGGAGTATTTTGGATCAGTACTCAAATTAGCACAAAAACAGCTATGGTGAAAGGGCTAGGGAAATGGGATTAATAGGATGATGATGAGCTACGTGGTCTTCTTCGAAATGATAAGATTTGATTACATAGTCATATCTAGACAACAACATCCCACTTCAGTAACACGCAATACCTTTCTTTTTGTTCTTTTCTTTTTCTGCAATTATTGCTAAGCCAATAATATCCTTTGAACACCAGGAATTTTATGGATATATCTTGAAACAAACCCTGCACCCAGATAAGAACAAAGAACAAAGAAAATTTACAGCCCAGGAACAGGCCCTTCGGTCTCCAAGCCTGAGCCGATCCAAATGTACTGTCAAAACCTGTCGGTCAATTCCTAAGCATCTGTATCCCTCTACTCCCCATCTACTCATGCATTTATCCAGACGCATCTTAAATGAACCTGCCTCTACCACCTCTGCTGGCAATGCGTTCCAAACGTCCACCACCCTCTGTGTGAAGTTCTTGTCACGTGTATCCCCCTTCAACTTTCCACCTCTCACCTTGAAAGAGTGACCTCTCATTATTGAATCCTTCACCCTGGGAAAAAGCTTGTCTCTATCCACTCTGTCTATACCCTTCATGATTTTATAAACCTTAATCAGGTCTCCCTCAATCTCCTTTTTTCTAGTGAAAATAAACCTAACCTACTCAACCTCTCTTCATAGCTAGCACCTTCCATACCAGGCAATATCCTCGTAAGCCTTCTCTGCACTGTCTCCAAAGCGTCCACATCCTTTTGGTAATGTGCTGACCAGAACTGTACACAGTATTCTAAATGTGGCCGAACCAATGTCTTATACAACATTCACATGACTTGCCAGCTCTTATACTCAATACCCCATCCAATGAAGGCAAACATACTATTTGCCTTCTTGACCACTCTATCCACCTGTGCAGCGACCTGTAGGGTACGATGGACCTGCACTCCCAGATCTATCTGCACATCAACTTTTCCCAAGGCTCTCTCTTGTATAATTCGTTTTAGAATTAGTCTTGCCTAAATGCATCACCTTACATTTGTCTGAATTGAAAACAAACTGCCACTTTTCTCCCCAACTCTCCAGTGTATCCACATCCTCCTGTATTCTCTAACAGTCCTTTATGCTTTCTGCTACTCCATCAATCTTTGTGTCATCTGCAAACTTGCTGATCATACCAACAGTGCCCTCTTCCAGATCATTTATGTATATTACAAACAACAGTGGCCTCAACACTGATCTCTTTGGAACACCACTGGTCACCTTTCTGCATTTCAAGAAACTCCCTTCAACTACTACTCTCTATCTCCTGTTGCTCAACCAGTTCTTTATCCACCTAGCTAGAACACCCTGCACACCATGTGACTTCACTTTCTCCATTAGTCTATCATGGGGAACCTTATCAAACACCTTACTAAAGTCCATGTATATGACATCAATAGCCTTTCCTTCATCTAACAACTTGGTCACTTCCTTGAAGAACTCTATTAAGTTGGTAAAGCACGATCTCCCCCACACAAAACCATGTTGCCTATCACTGATAAGCCCATTCTTTTCTAAATATAAATAGATCCTATCTCTCAGTACCCTCTCCAGCAACTTTCCCACCACCGACGTCAGGCTCACTGGTCTGTAGTTTCCTGGAATATCCCGACTATCCTTCTTGTACGGGGGGACAACATGAGCAACCCTCCAGTCCTCCTGCACCTCACCTGTGTTTAAGGATGCCACAAAAATATCTGTCAGGGCCCCAGCTGTTTCCTCTCTCGCCTCCCTCAGCCACCTGGGATAGATCCCATCCAGTCCTGGGGATTTGTCCACCTTAATAACCTCTAGCCTACCCAACACATCTTCCCTACTTATGTTAACATGATCCAAACAATCAAACTTTTATCTCTAATCTCAACATTCATGTTCCCCTCCTCAGTGAACACTGATGCAAAGTAATCATTCAGAATCTCACCCATTCTCTCAGGTTCGATACACAGCCTTCCTTCATTATCCTTTAGTGGACCAATCCTTTCTCTAGTTACCTGCTTGCTTCTTATATAAGAATAAAATGCTTTGGGATTCTCCTTAATTTTGCTCGCTAAAGCTCTTTCATAACCCCTTTTAGTCCGCTTGATTCCTCATTTAAGACTTGTCCTACTCTTCTGATATTCCTTCAGAGCCCGTTCTGTTCTTAGCTGCCTAGATCTTATGTACGCTTCCCTTTTCCTCTTGGCTAGTCGTAAAATTTCTCCTGTCATCCACGGGTCACAAATCTTGCCCTTCCTATCCTTTGACTTTAATGGGACATGCCTATCCTGCACTATCTTTAACCTATCTTTGAAAGCCTCCCACATCTTAAATGTGGACTTTCCTTCAAATAGCTGTGTCCAATCCACATTTCTGAGCTCCTGCTTAATTTTGATGTAATTGGCCTTGGCCCAGTTTGATACTCTTTCCTCAGGACCACTCTCTTCTTTATCTACGAGTATTCTAAAACTAACAAAATTGTGGTCACTGCTCCCAAACAAATCCCCCACTGCAACTTCTATCACCTGTCCTGGCTGGTTCCTCAGTACCAAGTCCAATATGGCCCCTTCCCTCGTCGGACTATTGACACACTGCTCTAGAAAACTCTCCTGGATGCTTCGTACAAATTCTACCCCAATCAGACTTCTGACATTAAGTGGAACCCAGTCAATGTTGGGAAAATTAAAATCTCCCATCACCACTACCCTATTGTCTCTACATCTTTCCATAATCTGTTTATCTATTTGTTCTTCTACTTCATGCTCACTGTTGGGAGCCCCAACAGTGTGACTGCACCCAGTTAGTGCAAGTTAGTGCAAGACATAGTATTAAAGTAAAGGAATGCAAATAAAGATCTCAAGCAGACCTCAGAGATCTCACTGACCCTTCACCATCTCAAATCCAGTCTCTCAATAGACTGTGGGGCTAGGTTTATTTATTCTGCTGTTCTGAACATGGAGTTACTCAAATGAAATCTGCATTCTAACTGGAACACAGAACACCAATATATCCTTTGGGTATAATACCCACTAGGAAGGTGAGATCATTGGATTTGCCGTGTGTTGACCATATTCTCAACATTTTCTCTACTCCTTTTTATGGCCATCTGCCCTCATATCACTTTTTATGACTCAGTAACAGCTTTTGTTTGTCAATACTCCTTTGAAATGCCAAGGGACATTTCACTAAGCTAAAGGTTTTATGTAAAAACAAACTGTTGTTGTTATTGTTGACTAACGTGAATCATGTCAATCACTAAGTGTTATGGAGACAATGCTGATGGATCATCCATGCAATGTAGTACCACCTAATGAGGTAAACATTCACAACTAGTTCCCCAAGTAAATTGTGATGCTCTTACCTGCATAGGTTTGGAACATGCTGAGTTTATTCAGGGAAGAAATGAAGTAAGTGTTCAAATTGGGCAAAGACCTGCAGTAAGAAAAAGTCAGGGAATTATTAGAAAGAGAAAAGGACATCTATCAGATCTAAACAGTACAGGGCTACATGTCCAGTATTGTCAATTTGAAAACAGTTTTAATCTAATCTTGTGAAATAGAGCAAATACAAAGTAGTTTGGAATATATAGTTTGAAAGTGAACATTCTTTAGATGCTTGAAAAACATCAGACTATATATTGCACGTAAATACACACAGACATGTCATTCTTGTATGCTTACCATCCTGGATATATGTTATATATCAAACAAAAAAATAAAGAACTGCTGGAAATCCGAAACAACTCGGGATAGATAAAATAAGCAAACTATTTCACTACCAGCTCTATGTTAAAAGTTGAAAACCTTCACTGAAAATTAAATTCTATGCTTTGTCCACAGCAATAATGTATGTGGGGCATGTGAAAAACAAGTAGTAACTGGCACTTTGTAATTTCTGCTGTACAATAGCTTACTGGATATGTACCCTAGTGCATCAACGCACAACACTTGTTGCCATATAATTACTATTGCAGAAACTTTAAATTCATACCTTATTACTTTCACTCTATGTCTTACCTTCCATGGCCATTGTCCAAAATAAAACTCACATTGTGGTGACCTGGAACAAACATTTATAAGATGACATACTATACCAGATACTGCATTTAGAATATAATATGGATCACAAATGCAATAAATATGAAACTTACCAACATATGTTCCAGTCATTTTACAAGTCATCATGCCACTGTCACTGTACACATGGTCAAGTTTCAAACCATACCTACAGTTATAAAATAAAATCTTGCAGTTATTCAATAATTATATAAATATTGCTAATACAGCTCTTTGTACAGTTCATTAATTTAATTTAATGACTGAGTTTATGAAGGAGACCATTTACTCATGGAGTATGCCTTATAACATGTTGTATCCTAAACTTCCAGAAAGCCTCTGCCAATGTTCCAGGTGAAATGCTGCCCATCAAACACAAAGGGCTAAATTTTACCAGAAGTCAGCTGAGTATTGATTTTGTTCAGGTTTTCTTTCCATGACCTCAGGCAACTTATTCATAGTGACACAGCACAGAAACAGACCCTTTGGTCTAATCAGTTCATGCTAAACTGAATCCCAGACTAAACTCATCCCACCTGCCTGCTCCTGGCCCATATCTCTCCTTCTGATTCATGTACTTACCCAAATGTTTTTTTAAATGTTGTAATTGTACCTACATCCACCATTTCCTCAGAAAGTTATTTCACATACGAACCACCTGTGCAAAAATTTGCTTCTCATGTCTTTTTAAAACTTCTCTCACCTTAAAAATGTGTACCCTAGTCTTGAAATCCTCCATCATAGGGGAAAAATCAACTACCATTAATGCTACCTTTACCCCTCATTATTTTATGAACTTCTATAAGTTTTTCTTTGAACCTCCTACACTCCAGTGGAAAAAGTCCCAGCCTATCCAGCCTTTCTTTTTAACTCAAACCTTCAATACCCAGCAACATCCTGGTAAATCTCTTCTGAACCCTCTCCAGCTTAATAATATTCATCCTGTAACAGAATTGGACACAGTATTCCAGAAGAGGTCTCACCAATATCCTGTACAACCTCCACATGATCAATTAGCACTGCTGCCTCAGTGCCAGGGACCCAGATTCAATTCCATCCTTGGAGGACTGTCTGTGTGGAGTTTGCACATTCTCCCTATGCCAGCTTGGGTTTCCTTTGAGTGCTCCAGTTTCCTCCCACAGTCCAAGGATGTGGGGTTAGGTAGATAGGCCATAATGTCCAGGGGGTGTGCAGGCTAAGGAAATGTACGGTTGTAGGGATAGGGTAGTGGGGTGGATAGGGTGGTGTCCCATTCAGAGAGTCGGTGTGGACCCAATGGGCCGAATGGCCTGCTTCTACACTGTAGGAATTCTATGACAAACTCAAAGGACTGAGCAATGAAGGCAAGCATGCTAAATGCTTTTTTAACCACGCTGTCTACATGAGACTTCAAAGATTTATGTCCCTTGAAGTTGATCTGTTCTACAACATTCCCCATCACCCTACCATTAATTGTATAAGTCCTATCCTTGTTTGTTGTACTAAAATGCAATATCTCACACTTATCTAGATTGAACATCATCGACCATTCTCAGCACATTGTCTCATTTGATCAAGATCCTTTTGTAATCTTAGAAAACTGTCTTCACTTGAAGATAGTAAGAACTGCAGTTGCTGGAAAGTCAAACTGGAGCTGGAGAAAGCACAGCAGGTCAGGCAGCATCAGAGGTGAGGGGGAGTCGATATTTCAGGTTAGAACCTTTCATCTGGACTCTCTAGTATGCCACCAAATTTGGAGTCGTCCGCAAACTTACTAACCACTGCTCACCTCAACTTGAATGCACCATGCTGCTAAGGAGCTGCTCTTGTGCTAGTTTCTGCTCACCAGTGGTCAGAGGTACTTGCCACTGCTGAGGCTGCCTGGGATTTCTGCTCCGAGTGAAAGTCCAGCTATGCACCATGTGAATCAGTGCCAGCCAGCAATGACCAAACTGCAATTTCTCTGTCTTTTAGAGCCAGGTAGATAGAAAGTGCAGATCAGGTTTCAATACTGCGTAAGAATGATTATTTGTAATGGTTTCAAGCTACGCTTGTTCTTAGAAGGAAAGGCATTAAGCAGTTAAGTGAAATGCTTGTTTTCAAAGGTGATTCATTGAAAAAATTTCAATATATTGAATGGCTTTGTTGTCAGTAAATATGTTTATTTAATCAGATATCAGTATCAAAATACATCATTTTGATTCATGTCATCTTATAACTTATGGTCTGTGAAGCTGGATACTAGGTCAGTTGGCATGGAGGAGATAAAGGCAACGGATAGTGATTTGGCATTGAGGTTACATAGGGGAGTGTTTTGGGTGAGAGGCCGTGAAAGGTGTGAGCTGTTTTAGTTTCAATTGTATTTTAATAACTTCAACACCGTGCCAAAGTACTGAGGCAGGCCTTCCATAGTTTGCCTTTGCATCCAGAAGTCCACATAGTCATGCCAGTGTTGTCCGGCCCAACTCCTAGGGATTCCGTCATCCTGGATGAAAAGCTAAGCTTTTAGGGCACTTTTTCCCAGACTGGCTTGGAGAGCTGGAATAGGTCCTGCAAACATTTCAGGTAAAACTTGGGCATGGATAAAAAATTAAGGGTGTTAATGAGTTTAATGCTAGAACACAAAACAAGTTGATGTGAAGCAAGTTGATTGAAATGAAAAAATGGGTATGATGCTGCATAGGTTGCAAATTCAAAATCATTAATTTATGCTGCTGCCTAGGGCAAATTGATGCCTTTTGGCTGAAGGCTGAAAAATAACAGAAGACAGATAGGGTACGAACAGGCAGAATATTGAACAGAGTGCCTGAGGGAGAATTGTTTTGTTTATAATAACAATGATACATGTACAGAAACCCAGACAAGTAACATTTGCTGATAGCACTAAGTAATGGTATTAAAATTGGAAAGAACAAATCTGGAATTATAGGAGTGATTACACTTTAGTGTCAGATGAGATGAGTGAATTAAAACACGCTAAATGGAACCTGTTGATCTATAATAATTTTGCAATCTGTGTTACAAACTCACAATGTATCAGAATCAGGATGAAGGAGGTCACACAACATCCCTCCAGCGTAGACCCTGCAGTTGAACACATTACAAGCTGTTATTTGCAGTTTCTGTTACTTTAATTATCAAAGCTTTTCATTCTAATTATAGAAGGACCACATTTTGAAAAACACATGTAAGTGATCTTTAAGTGTAACAGTTACCCAACCTACAAAAGCCACTCGACTCCACATCTTAAAAGTCGGGAATTAAGATTCTAAATAGAGAGCTCTTAGAAAAGCATTGATACACTGAGCACTCTCTGATGTGCTTAAAAAAATCCCTATTGTGCTATTTTAGCTTGAGAATTCTCAAGGACATGAACAACCCAAAATATAACTGCCTTAAAAGCAGATCATTATATCCTGATTATAAAGGCAGAATACTGGAAGTTGGAATTAAAATAGAAAGTTGTGGAGAAACTCAGCAGGTCTGGTAGCATCTGAAAAGAGAGGCAAACAGTTAATATTTCAAGTCTGATAGTTCTGAGGAAGAGTCCTGTCGTATTGCTATTTATGGGATTTTGTTGAGCATAAACTGACAGCTGTTTTTCCTGCTTTGAAAAGGGACTAAGTTTTACTAAGTGCTGGATAGTGCTCTGAGATGGCTATGCAACTGATCTTGCTATCTCAACAAACTCTGCAACCTATAATCTTATTAGTTAACAAGTTCAAGGACATCAACACAGCCACGATGAAGGTCAAACATTTAAAAGGCAAATCATCATAATTTATTTAAGTTGAGTTTTTTGGCAGAGCTATGTCCAAATTCCAGTTTGAGAGTTTGCTTTTATATAAATGACAACATGGGGATAGGAATAACCCACTGAATCACTTGAGTCTGATTCAAACTGTATTGTATATACAGCAGGACTGTGACTACAGACTTTACTCAAAGGTATATTTTTACCTCAAAATCCTGGTTTTTCTGAGATTGGAGTCTATCGGTTTGTTACTGCCATAAATATCAGTAAAAATATCTCCAGAGATGTGAATGAGTTGACCTAATTGTGAAGAGAAAATTAGAATGAATGAAGGAAATAAAAAAGTGAAACGTAGTACACAGGTAGAACACTTCACAATATTAATACAGGAACTATTTTAAATTTGTGAGTTCAGCCCCAGTCTTTGGCTTTGAGCACATAGTTGAGGCTGAGACCAAGATCATGGCACCTTTCAGATGAGATGGTAGATTGAGATTCCATCTGATCCCTCATAGATATGAAAATATCCCACAGCAGCTGGTGAAAAACCAATTGAGTGGGACTGGAGAATTAGTCATTTGGGATGACCGAGAAGCTGCAAAAGATGGAAAATGCTGGAAGATGCACAATGGTCATCTCCATCAATTTATCAGTAGTACAAACAGCTGTAAAGAAACAAAAAATGCACTCTGAAAGACAAGAAACAGATCAGTAAAGGACTGAAATAAAATGAGATGAAATAACACAGAAACACAAATAACACAGGAAGGAGTGAAAAGGTGCTTTGGAAGATGGTAAGGAGACCATTAATGTAAATGGGAAGGACAGCTGATGTATGGGTGTGTGGAGGGACAGCTGCGATGTATGGTGTGTGGAGGGACAGCTGCGATGTATGGTGTGTGGAGGGACAGCTGCGATGTATGGTGTGTGGAGGGACAGCTGCGATGTATGGTGTGTGGAGGGACAGCTGCGATGTATGGTGTGCGGAGGGACAGCTGCGATGTATGGTGTGTGGAGGGACAGCTGCGATGTATGGTGTGCGGAGGGACAGCTGCGATGTATGGTGTGTGGAGGGACAGCTGCGATGTATGGTGTGTGGAGGGACAGCTGCGATGTATGGTGTGTGGAGGGACAGCTGCGATGTATGGTGTGTGGAGGGACAGCTGCGATGTATGGGTGTGTGGAGGGACAGCTGCGATGTATGGTGTGCGGAGGGACAGCTGCGATGTATGGGTGTGTGGAGGGACAGCTGCGATGTATGGTGTGCGGAGGGACAGCTGCGATGTAGTGCTACGGAAACCATTGGCTCAGAATTCCCAAGATGAGGGAGCTGCATTGTGAAGGAGTTTATTGACGTTGCAGTGTTTCTCCCGCAAGAGATCACAGAAGTTCTGTTTTGATGGTTCTTCAAGCTGCTAAACTGCGAAAAGTGAAGACAGAGGTCATCAACCTGAAGAGGCACAGGTCCCAGCAGTACACCCTGTCTTTTAGTTTAATGAACATCTGTGATATTTGCGAGATAGTTTATGATTTTACACTGGCAAGACTGACTCCTGCACTCTCCACCAGCTTTGATACTTACATTGCGATGGGTATTTTAGCTCGATGAGAGTCGGAAGCTATGAGTCCTTCACTGTCACATCTCTGCAGCTGGCTGAGTAAAAAAACCTCCTAGGTCACTGGCACTTGGAGGACTGCAGGAGACCAGGAACTTGTTCAGCTTCAGGGAGGGTGGGTGGCTTTCTGGTGTTGGCCAACCATGACTTCAGAGAAATTCACAAGCAGAGGCAAAGGGTCAGTAGCTACTCATTTCATCCTTTCGTCTATGGAAGATGAGTTAGGGATAGCGGTGAGTGGCTTCAGTGCCTTTAACCGCACTGGTTGGCAGCACAGAGACTCACACAGAATATAGTGAAACATTTAATATTTTATCTATATAATGTATCCACTGGCAGATGTCATCCATGCCAACCATGTGCCCCCAAAATATTTCTTCTTTCTTTTCCTCTCTCTACATCACAGAGCAGTCGTGGATTCCATAACTGGTGTGTGGAGTGAGGCTACCTGACAGTGAAGCCAGTTGGCCTTGGAGCTTTGGTCAAGGAACCCAGGGCATATTTTGTCATTGCCAGAGGGAGCTGCACCCTTCTCAGCTGAAATTCCTGCAGCGCTGGGATTAGCAGATGAGGTGAAGGTGGAAGACACAGCTATATCTGGAGTGACCCGAGAGGAGACTTCGAGTGGCCTGGGTGTGATTCTTCCACCGGCTTGTGAAGAAGGAGCATCTGCAGTGAAGTCAGGGTTCTCTGTCCCCCTGTGACCTTGCCATTGGTTCTGGGGACCACCAGCAAGGCCGATGAAGCCCTTTAGATTGGTGGATCCAGGTCTCCCTGGCGGCCCTATCACTGGAGGCATTCCTGAGGCAGCAGGATTGTTGTGACTTTGCTGCACTCCTGCAGTGGTTGTAGTATCATAGCCATTGCCTTCCATAACCTGCCTGCTTCCCTGTGTGATTGCGACTTCTGTAATTACAGTCCATCTCTGAGAGATGCACGGATTATTCCTATGCATCACAAGCATAAGTGAGGTCCACCTAGCAGCCTGTTTCAAATCATCAGTAGGGCCCGAATTGAGGAATGGGACTCCACACTGGAGACTAATTAGTCTATTTGTCACTGAAAAAACTGAGTTTGCACATGTATTTCACCCTCAGTGTCTGGGGGTGTGTCTACTGGTGTTGTCCTTTTGAAGGGCTGCACACAGCTATGAACTACAGACCCCTCCATCACAGACCAGCTGGTCTGACCATAGCCAATGCCTTCAGGGACTTAGCTGTACAGCCCCAAACAATGTGTGACCAGACCTCTGACTGAGATTTGGGCAACACTTGACTGTATTCCTATGACTCCCAGGATTGGCTGATTGTAACCCATTCTCTGAACTGTGGAGGTACAGGCCACTGACTGTGCCTTGATCAGAGCCTAGCTGTGTTCAAACCCCTAGACTGATAGCAGAGGCTTATCCTTGACTTACTATGTTGAGGTGCCTTCCAGAGACAGATGCCTCCCGCAACATCAGTGAGGACTGTTCCAGTAAGATTTTGAAATTTGGCCTTTTGCTTGAAACACAAGATGTGTTTTTGACACGTATGTGGCTGGAGAGATTGACATAGCACAGTGCCGTACACCAAGGTAATCACTTCCTTGATTGTTGAATGCTAATAACAGGGACAAGCTGCCTGGTTTCATGTCAACAATAAACAGTAAGGCAATACATCAGTAATGCTCTGGCTGAGGGGCATAGCACAAAAAAACAAAGCAAGGCAAGACAGAGATGCTGTGAGCATCCAGGTAGATGCAAGGAGAATGTGTCAAAAAGTGTGGCGCTGGAAAAGCACAGCCGGTCAGGCAACATCCGAGGAGCAGGAGAGTCAATATTTCGAGCATAAGCTCTTCATCAGGAACTCATTCATTCCTGATGAAATGCTTATGCATGAAACATCAACTCTCATGTTCCTCGGATGATATCTGACCGGCTGTGCTATTCCAGCGCCACACTTTTTGTCTCTGATCTCCAGCATCTGCAGTCCTTACTTGCTCCTTTGCAAGGAGACTGACTGTTCAGAGAGTAAGAGAAAGAGCCCTGAGGTGAGTGAACTGGGCACTACTGCAATGACAGTTGTTGGTACAATGCAAAGTTTGAAGTACAGAATTATTGTAAATAGCTCAGAGAAGTGTCATGGTGGCACAGAGAGGCTGGCATGTGTTGGATGCAAGTGCTTGTGTAATAGGGTGTGTGCAGTCATGGAGAACAGCTTGAGACGGTGCCAGATGTCCAAGTTGGTAGTCTGAAGTATCAAGCAGCAAGCTGGGGTCATCAAGTATCTGCTCTGACTGTCATGTTGAGAATTCTTGGCATATTTGTTCTATTATTCCAAGATCCAATTAGAAGCTGCTTATTAATAAGGCAAGATTTACTGTTAATGAGATGAAATGAGCAATGATCCACTTGAATAGGCCTTTTATCGCTCCCTCTCATGAGAATCTTGTCTCGATGTCCAGAACTCTGTTGGAAAATGCAACTAGTCACTCCCAACTTTGGGAAGGGTCTCATTGGACTTCTTGCACAAGTTGTCAAGCTTTCTAGTCATAAACCATGTCACTTCAGGGCTGGCAAGAATGTTGTTAAGAAAATAAAGAGTTGTCAATAATGAGAAGGATCTGCTGGTATGAAATGAAATGGCAAACCTTATTTAAGAGGAAAGCTGGCTACTTTGTTGAACCCCAGCTGTATAGCTCTTACTCCACTCCTGAACCATACAGGTTTGTTAATCAGTCTGTAAGTTTCATCTATTCATTCCTAGTATTCCCTATGTCAGTAGCATGTTGTGTATTTGAAAAGATATTTCCCTCTAACACATTGTGAATGAATTATACAATTAATTAGAACAATACGGTCGTTGTGGCACAAATGATGCATTTGTGCTGGTCTGCTGTAGGAACAATTCATTGGTGCCATTCCCCTGCCCTTTTCTCATAGACCTGAATATCTTTTCCTTTTCCTTTTGAATGCCTCAAATGAATCTGCCGCCAGTATATTCTCAGGCAAGTTAGAGTAGTGCTGGAAAAGCACAGCAGATCAGGCAGCATCCCTGGAACAGGAGAATCGATGTTCTAGGCAAAAGCCCTTCATCAGGAATGATGCCCGAAATGTTGGTTCCCCTGCTCCGGGGATGCTGCCTGACCTGCTGTGCTTTTCCAGCACAACTCTAACTTAACTCTGATCTCCAGCATTTGAAATCCTCACTTTCGCCTATTCTCAGGCAATGCATTCCAAATCCTAAGCACTTGCCGATCATTTAACTCTGTGCCCTCTCATTCTTGAGCCTTTGATGAATGAGAACCATCTGTAAAAAAAAATTTCCTAAAAATCTAAGAACATGATTCCAGCACAAACCTGGTAATCCAGACGAGGGTGAAATCCTCTCAATGGTTGGTGTATAATGGTCTTCTGACTGTTAAAAGACAAGTCAAAAATTAAATACCAACAATATCATAGTGTTGACAATGATTTGGATGGTAGCCCATCTATTCATAATAGTTAATTTTGTCCTGAACAGATTGAGGAAGGAATGTCTATGATCGGAATGAAAATTGGGTAGATCTACAAATGGGAGAATGAATGACTCCTTCAGATCATAACTGAGACAGCAAGATTATAAAATGTAATCTTTAAGTAAGGAATGGAACATGAGTTGATGTCTACTGGTGAGAGATAAATGGGGAAGGAAGAACTTTTATGAGCCAACAGTGACTGCAGCTAAAGTCTCAAATTTCAATGTAATTTTACATGGCAATATCATTGTGTGTTTTGTATTTGGTTGATGCCTTGGATTATATTTATCAATCAACAACATTAAAGTATGAGCTGCACACTAAAGGCCAGGTCTGTGAGAGCTCCATCTTGTAAATAATGAATGAAAATGTGTTCCACTTACATTAAATACCATCATCTTGTTGGCATTAATCGGAACCCCGTCTACGCTCACTACAACCTGATAGCTGTCTTTTGGTAGTGGTCTAAAAAGAAAGGAAAAACATGCATGAACACCAAAGGAGCACAGATTAACAGTGTGTTTTGAATAGAACATCAGAAAAATTCTCACCATTGTTTGCGACTAGTCCCTGGGTGATGCTGCCCAATTTGGTTTGATTTCAGATGGGATAACCTAGATAGTTGAGACCCATCTAATGAGGATGAACTGGCTCCGCTTCCTTATTCACCTGTGCCCTTTGTTGGTCTCGAGAACATTTATTTAAGAAAAGAATCCCTTCCCCTTTCTTCCAGTCCTAAGGAATTTAGATTTTAAAGGGAGCCAATTTAATCAGACTTTCTCAAATTAATAAAAGAATTAGATTTGAAACATGAGGATAATGGGTTATCTCCTCCATTTTAATATTTCTGGTTGAAGTTTCCCTGATTCCCTACAGGAATGACATTTCAGAATTCCACACCAGACAGTCACTGAATTTACATCATATAACCCTATGGTTGCATGTATTTCTTAACAACATCACATGTTGAAATTGAAATTTAGTATGTCCCTAGATGCTGCCAGTTGATCCACTGTCATGATACTTGCCCTTGTCTTTTCTCCCACTGGATGAAGAATGACATTAGATTATCCAGGCATGGTGATGGTGGTGTTGGGGAGATGTTCTGTCAGTTATAATTCCCTGAGTGTGACTATGTCAAGCTGTTGTTTGACTAGTCTGTGAGACAGCTCTCCCAATTTTGGCACTAGCCCCCAGTTGTTAGTGAGGTGGTCTTGCAGGGTTGACACGGCTGTTTCTGCCATTGTCTTTTCCGGTGCTTAGGTTGATGCCAGGTGATCTGTCCGGTTTCATTTCTTTGAGAAGTCGTAGCAATTGGTACAATTGAATGGCTTGCTAGGCCATTTCAGAGGGCAGTTGAGTCAACCATAGTGCTGTGGGTCTGAAGTCACACCTAGGCCAGACTAGGTAAGGTTACCAAGTTTTGTTCCCTGAAGGACATTAATGAACCCGATGGGTTTTTTCTGTCAATTGACAATGATTTCATGGTCATCATTGCATTCTTAATTCCAGAATTTGTTTTTTATCATTGAATTCAAATTCCACCATCTGCTGTGGCAGATTTCAAATCTGAGTCCCCAAAACATTACCTGCGTCTCTAGATTAATAGTTGAGCAATAATACCAATAGGTCAATCACCTTCCCTTTATCTCTTTCCATTTTAGACATTTTGTTTCAGGTTTCTGTAACTCTGCACTGATGTGACATTCTAGAATTTCTTTCCAGTCAGCCATTGAACTTGCATTTGCAATCATCTATTGATTGTAACTCCTTTTAAAAAAAAATGCAGGTTGCAATGAAAAATTCAATATTTCCCTAGGTGACCGGAGTTTATGATCCATTGTCATGACATCATGAAAGAAAAGCAACATTTAAAACTCCTGTTGGATTGATTGGGTGTCGAAGGGATGGACAATAAATACTGACATTACCAGAGATGCCCAGATCCCATGAATGAATTAAAATGAATTTAAATCAAATCTATCTTGCTGTTATATTAACAAGAAAATTAGTTATTTAACCTTTAGTCATCCAGTTCCTTATGAAATGCAGTATGATCCTGCGTAGAGAGACTGAATATATTTACCTGGTGTAGCAAATAATCTGTGTTTCGTGGCTGGAATCTTTCTCTACATCGCAGGGGATGGACCTGGATTCTGATAGGAGCTGCACTTTATTGCCCAGTTGTCCATTTCCTCCTGTGTAGTCAAATGGCCTTGGTTTTAAGAAACCTGTGAAGACAGCCAAAGTATATTAGACATAGCAAGAGTAAGAATCATCAAAGAGGGAGAGTAACCTGCCTTACCTTTTCCTTTAATCGTCAGCCTGGTTGCTCCATTGACACTACCATGGTAAGGAGTGATGTCCAAAACAATAGGAGCACTTTGGGAAACTAGGAAATAAATAAATACATAGATATTATGGGAAGTGGTGATGTAATCACTGAATCAGTAATCCAGAACCTGAGGTGAATGCTCTGGGAACATGGGTTTGAATCCCATCATAGCAGATAGAGAAATTTGAACTCAATTATTGTAAAAAACACAGGGGGAGAAAATAAATGGCATTTATGTAACCACATCTGCTTCACTAAAACCATTTTGCAAAGGAAATCTATTCTCCTTACCCAGTCTGGTCTAAATGGGAGTCTGGGCCCACAGCAGTGTGGTTGACTCTGAACTGCCCTCTGGGACAATCCTAGCCAGCAGCACCCACATAGAAACAATTAAATAAATAAATAACGGGGGGAAGGTGGAAAGGTAGAAATGCAAAGGATAGTTCATACAGGTGGATATGACAGAAACAGAAAGATAGGAATAGCAGGCAGACTGATAGATAGATACTTATTGGGGAGGAGAGAGTAGATAATCGATACTTCAACAGTGAAGACTCCCAGTCAAATTTCTTCAAATTCAGATTTAATTCAAATTCAGATTTAATATTTTGATAAAATACAGATTAATAAAAATGTTTTAAAAAACTGAAATCTACTTGCTAAATACCAGCAGTGATGTGTGATAACATTTGGCTGTTTTGAGCTGATTCTCAATTACCTGCATTGGTCAGTGACCAGAGACTCAGTACAATGGCCGCGCCCCATTGCACTGACTGGCCCTTCATGTTATCGCACAGCTCCCGTTCCTCCTTTAGGATCTGTCTGTTGGGAGGAAAAAGAGTGCATCAGGCTGTGTGTTGACAGATTACACAACTGTAGTTGAATTGCTTCCTTCTACTTAATCTCTAACATTTCCCAGTTTGCTATCCCCTTCCTTCCCGGGGGCCCTGTACTTGCTAATAAACTGTTAAACCTCCAGATTTAATCAAATCTGATTAACCTGAAATGTTCAGCCTGTTTCTTTCTCTGGATATTGACAGATCCACTGAGTATTTTCTAGTATTTTATCATTCCAGAGCTAGATGGCTTTAAATAAGTTTTTTTTATTAATAAGTAGCTTTTAATTCAAGGGTCAGAGTTAGTTAATTTCTTGTATTTGTCCTGAATTTGTGAAAGAAAAATCATGTCTCACCAGTTTGCTGGAGTTTTTTTGAAGAGTTAACAAAGAAGATTAATGAGTTCAAGACTGTTACTGTGATGTATATGGACTTCTAAAAAGCTTTGTTATAATGTTACACAAAGATTTATGAGGAAAGTATAAGTCATGGACTAAGAGGAATTGAAGCATGTGGATTTGAATTTGGTCAAGGGATAGGAAACAAGGAATAATCGTTAAGGAGTATTTTTTGGGCTGGAAGAAAGCTTGCAGTGGAATTCCTTAGGATCTATATTGGGATCCTTGCTTTTTCTGATTTAAATAAATTATCTAGATCTTGGCCTGCAAAGGACAATTTCAAAGTTTGTGGATGACACAAAATTTGGAAAAGTTGACCTGTGAGGAGGACAGTGACATTGACACACCGGAAGAGTGGGTGGATAGGTGACAAATGAATGCAGAATGCAGAAATGTAAGATGACACACTTTGGTCCAAGGAACATGGAGTGACGGTACAAAATAAAGGCCACTGGCTAAGTGATGCGGAGCAGCAAAAATACCTGGACATTTAAACCATGAAAGGTGGCAGGACTGGCAAAGAAATGTTTAAAAAAAACACAGTATGTTAGGCTTCATTATTGGAGGTGTAGGATACAAAACAAGGAGGTCATGCTGAACTTATATAAACCAGTTGTTAGACCTCACCTGCAGCATTGTATACAGGCAATTCCCGGTTGGAAATGGATCTGTTCTGGACTACATTTGCAGGTCTCTTTGTTTGTAAGTTGGAACACAATGCAGGACATTAGAAAGTAGCTGTTGTAGCGAAAGGAAATGTTCGTATGTCAGGTCTTATAAAATTAAAATCCATGTATGGGATCACACTTGGAAGTACTGGCACTTGTAAGTTGGACTTTCAGAGATTGGCCACCCCTGTTTTTTTTCTGGGTGCCACACTATAAGAGGGATGTCTCACAGACTCAGACACTTACAGCATATTTAGTCCAATATATCCACATTATTTAACAAAGAGCTGATTACAGAAATCCAATTTTCCAGCTCTTGGCCAACACCCCTGTAGACCATGGCAACACAAGTGAATACCTAAATATTGCTAAAATGTGAACAGTTTCTGACCCAAGCACCCCTTCAAGCAGTGATTTTCAGACTCCTTCTACCTTCTAGATGAAAAACATGCTTCTCAACACTCAGCTTAGTCTTTTACTCAACTTATATCTATGCCCTCTGGTTATTAACCCCTCTTTTGATGGAACTGGTAGGGTGGCACAGTGGTTAGCACTGCTGCCTCACAGCGCCTGTAGACCCGGGTTCAATTCCCGACTCAGGCGACTGACTGTGTGGAGTTTGCACGTTCTCCCCGTGTCTGCGTGGGTTTCCTCCGGGTGCTCCGGTTTCCTCCCACAGTCCAAAGATGTGCGGGTCAGGTGAATTGGCCATGCTAGATTGCCCGTAGTGTTAGGTAGGGGGTAAATGTAGGGGTATGGGTGGGTTGCGCTTCGGCGGGTCGGTGTGGACTTGTTGGGCCGAAGGGCCTGTTTCCATACTGTAAGTGTAATCTAAAAAAAAATTTCTATGAACATTACCTTTGCCCCTCATGATCTTATACAGGCAGTCCCCAAGTTGCAAACATCTTGAGTTATTCATAAGTCGATTTGTATGCAAATTTGGAACACAATACAGTAAAACAGCCATTCGTAAGTGTGGAAATAATTTGCATATTAGATCTTTAAAATTATTTTAAATTGCATTTGTATGTACGAGTGTTCATAAGTCAGACATTCATATATCACCCTATAAACCTCATATTAGGTCCCACTCAACCTTTGCTGCTCCAAGGAAAACAACCCTAACCTTTTGAATCTTTATGCATAGCTCAGACTTTTCAGACAGTGTCCTGGTAAATCTTCTATACTGTGATGGAATGAAATCAATCTTAAAATGTGGTGACTAGAACTACACAGAGTACTCCAATTGTAGACTAATCAGCATGTTATAGATTTAGGCATAACCTCAGTGCTTTTGTACTCTATGACTCAGTTAATAAAGGGCAGTGTCCCATATATCTTTCTATCACCTTGTCTAATAGCCTTGCTGCTTCTGGGATTTGTGTATGTACACACCAAGACCCTCTCACCTTCAGTACTTTCCTGGGTCCTAACATTAATAGTGTAAGCCCTTTCCTGGGATCTCACTTCTCGGAGATGAATTCCATTCACCACTGTCCTGCCCAGCTGATCAGTCCATTGATATCCTCCTGCACTCTACAGATATCTTCCTCACTATTTACCACCTTACCAATTTTCATGTTATTGCAAACTTCATCATATTAAAGCCCCAATCATTAATGTGCACCACAAAAAGCCAAGGTTCCACCTCCAAGCCCTGCACAACCCACTGGAAATTGAATTCCTGTCACAGAGACATCCTCTACCATCACTGTCTGTTTTCTGTTTCTTAATCAGTTTTGGATCCAAATTGTTGCTTTGCCTAGAGTCCCACAGATTCTTATTTTCTTGACTGGTCTGCCATGAAGGATCTTATCAAATATCTTACTAAACTCCATGTAGAACACATCAAATGAATTACCCTCATCAACAATCATTGCTACCTCCTCAAACGATTCCGTCAAATCTATCAAACATGATCTTCCATTAACAAATCTATGCTGACTAGTCCTGTCTTATCCATGTCATTCCAAGTGCAAGTAGCTTCTGCTCTCTAGAATTTTCTCACAATTTCCCCCCACCACCAAGTTAGATTAACTACCCTGTAATTTCCTGGTCTGACCCTTCCTCCCTTTTTATTTATGTGAATGAATTGAGAGAATGCAGTTTTCAAGAATGATTCCAAGCTGAAACACCAGATGCAGTGAAGATGTTGGAACATGTTTGCCTTGGAAAAGAGAAGACTGAAGGGAGATTTGAGAGATGTTTTCAAAATCATTAGGAATCTGGACAAGAGTAGATGGGAAGTAATTGTTCCTGCTAGTAAAGGGACCGACAGCCAAAAGGCCCAGTTTTAACTGAGTTTTGACAAAACGTTTTGACCCTAAAAGTTAATTTTCCTGCTCTTTGGAAGCTGTATGACCTGCTGTATTGGCCCAGTTTTAACTTTTTTCAGAGAAAAAGAAGCAAATGCGAGGTGAGAAAAAACTTCCATACTGAGTAAATAGTTAGAGACAGAATTACTCTGCCTGGAAGTGTTGTTGGGATAAGTTCAACTGAGGTCTTCAAGAGGGCTTCAGACAGAATCATCGAGATGTACAGCATGGGAAACAGACACTTCAGTCCAACTAATCCATGCTGATCAGATATCCTAAACTAATCCACTCCCATTTGCCAGCACTTGGCCCATATCCCTCTTAAAACCGTCCTGGTCATATACCCGATAACTATTTATAAAGGAAGTTACTTAAACCATCAAGTCAAAATACAGAGAAAGCTATGTGGTTTCGTTCTGCATTATACTGGTTCTGTGGAATTCTATCAGCATTTAGTTTACAAACACTTCAAAAGCTTACAGCCTTTCCAACTACATTTCAAAATGCTCCTTTTGAAAGCAGGCTGGGGTTTGAGGCACAAGATATTAAAGGTGGTACAGGTAGTTCAGATTTTGCCTCTTTATTTTGAAAGTGACATGATAGGATGCAAACATATCCACCCAATCCTGTTACAATCAAGAACGTCAGGTCACAGCAACAAAAATGTAAATTATACAGTGGTGCAGAGATATGTGGGAATTTGAATAACAACCATGACACCCTGCTGCTGAATTATGTAATCTCTATGTAAAAATACACTGTTGCAGATTTACATAATCAACAATACAGTACACTGATCTGGATTTGGTCAATTTGTATGTTAATATACATCATTCCTGATCTATCCAGTCTATGCCTTATTGCGCATGGGGCTGGATTTGCTCCAGCTAGATGTTATTGTACATAATTTTTGATTTGCTTTTCTCTTTATCGCATGTAATTTCTTGTAATCAATCTACTAAATAAAAACAGAGTACTGAGGAAAGATTACTCGACCTGAAATGTTAACTCTGATTTCTCTTCATAGATGCTAAGTTTTTCCAGCAATTTCTATTTTTGAATCGACTCAATAAGACTTGTTCAGAGACCGAGTTGAGGAAGACAATCGATTTTACTTAAAATAAATTTAACAAACCTAATAATGAACAAACACCAATCCCCCTGATCTTTACCCAGTCCTGCTTTGAACCCCCAATTCAGGGTGTTGCAAATTGTACTTTGGTTGAATCCAAGATTGGAAATAGTAAAGACTGAACCAGAGAATGAGACATTATCCAATGAATATATGAATCTCCTGGGTCACACAATGCCACTTACCTTTCCCCAGACACAGGCTTTAATCAAATACTCCTTTCTGTTCGTCTGTGTTCCGAACGTGAGATGATTACTGTGAATATTTCATATCAGTCACGCTTCCGTCACTATTAACAACTTGGCTGTAAACATCAGTGTGAGAGGGGTGAAACATAGAAACCTGAGTCTGACTCTTCTGCCCCTTGCTGTATTTACCTAAGCTCAGGAACAGAATGGACAATGGCTCATTCAACCCCATGGAAACCACTTCAAAATCTGAACTATCCAAATGTTACTACAATACTTTCTGAAATTCTGTCTCTGTTTAATTGTGTTTATTGCTTTCATGACTCTGAATGGCAAGGTGTTACCACGCCTCTCTTACAAATCTCCCTTTATAAAAATTCTCCGGTGAATGTGATACCTCCCAGTACTTCCTTTTGCCTCCTGGATCATTGATAAGTTGATACCAAAGCACGGAGATGTTACTCAATGTATTGCGGAGTTGGCATAATATCAACTAAAACCCAGAGGCATGAGCTGCTAAAGGGATAGCAAGCAGGAGCAACACCACATCTCCTTACAGAGAAAACCAACTCACTGCCAAGGTCCAACACATACAGAAGGAACAAGAGTGGGCCACTTGGTCCTTTAAGCCAGCTCCACCATTCAATAAGACCATAGCTCATCTCCACATTATGCCTTTCCCTGATGATCTTTCATCTACTTGGCAATCAAGACGCTATTTACCCCGCCTTAAAATCTTTAAAGATTTTTCATCCGTTGCCTTTTGAGGACTCAAATTCCAAACGCTCGAGAGAGAGAAAAAGTTACCTCTTCTCTGTTTTAAATACCTGTCTCCTTATATTTATTGCTTTAAAAATACTTCTTGACTGTAAAGCACACACCCTAAGGTCACTTAAAGGTTGGGAAATGTGATAAATCAATGTAAGTTCTGACTTGTTATTGAATTATTCCGAATATAGTTAGAATAGATTCATAGAACCTCTATAGTATGGAAGCAGGTCATTCAGCCCATCAAGTCCACATTGACCATCCAAAGATCATACCACCCACCAACACCCTCCCCACCCCCCACCCCCAAAATTATCCCAGTAATGACCCTGCATTTCCCATGTTTAATCCATCCAGCCTGCACATATTTGGACACTATGGGCAATTTGGCACAGACTATGGGCAATTCAGCACAGACAGTGTGGAGGATGAAATCAAATCCAGGTCCTGCACTGCGAGGCAGCAGTGCAAACCACTGAGCTACTGTGCCAGTTAATCTATATCACAAATATAGATTTCAAATTGGTTTTCCTCTAAATCAGTTAATCTCTGCTACCATTCTCACTACTACAAAACAAATGTTCTATCCTTTCTTCAAACAAAGTTCATGGCCTCTACACTTGTTCATAACTTCCACTTGTCTGACATTTTCTTGTTATGACATAAAGTAATTCAACTGAAATGTTCTGTTTCCTTTGCCATTGATGCTGCCTGATGTGCTGAGCATTTCAAATATTTTCTCTTTGTATGATTGCATTAAGTTGTTACATAAGAGGACATCAACTAATTTGGTAACTAGCACAAACATATTGAGAAACAAGGGCAATCAGAAACTTTGGTAACTAGATCAAGGATAATTATCTATTACGGTAATCCTTAATAACATTACACGTGTATACATGATCCTATCCCAGCTTCTGGTAACCAGATACTGATTTAAAAGTGGGGAATTGATGTATATTTATCATTATGCAAGTATAATAATAATTGATTAAACTAACATATTATTCTGCCTAAGATTAAACAATGTGGAGATTTGTAATTTAATACTTGACAAAGAAACACACCATGGCTTTTCACAGAGATACATTGCAAGAAGTTTGAAGCTTCAAGACTGTTTGGGCCCACATCTTCTTAACTTGTTAAATACTTTGGTGTTAAAATTTCTGGTGATATCAGTTAGAGAAGGTTTGATGAGTTTTATTGTAAGAAGAGGGGAAACAAATTTAGCAGCTGTGTACTGCATTAGTTTTATTTTAATTTGTCATGCTTTAATAAAGAATCAATTACACTTGGTTGAACGTAATAAGCTTTGTGTTGAAGTTAACTTTGTAAAAGTGCATATTTAAATATTTAACTGTCTAATCCTTGAGAATTTTATCAATGAAGACTATGTAACATCAGAATCTCATTATCTGACTCTTTGTACACTCTAACTTTTGCTATTTTTATACTTTTGTATCTGTAGCTTGCTTGTTGGCTTCGTACAGTTTGAAGTTTATGAATAACCTTCTTACTGTATCATCTATTTTAAAAGTTAAGAAACTCATTCCACACAACAGCCACCACAGAAAATCACTTGGTAGGTGGGCTTCAACAACAAATAATGATCAGTGTTCCCATATAGAGAGACTTTCTATCACTTTAGCAAACAAAAATGAGTCAGAGTATCAATCAAGAGAACATAAACTCCACCTGAACAAATTGGCAAGGAAAATATCAGGAAATATCCTGTTATCTTAGCTCAGAGTCAAAAAGTAACAAAATAGATGACAATGAAGCATCTCCAATCAGGAGATAGGGGGAAGTAGTCAGTATCCATCACCCTTAAGGCCAAGCAAAATATAATGATGTAATTGATCATGCTTTGGCCAGAAGGAGTTATAAGGATCAATTTTCAGTGACCAAGGTGTGGCACCAAGCATGAAACTGAAGGTAGTAGTGCTCTGATCTGTCAGAAGCACAAGATGAGTGTAGGTGCTGGAGAGACCAGAGAGTAAGTGTTGACCACATGTCCTAAGCTGAACCAGGAAGGAAGAACCAAAGTGAGCTTATAAAGTCACTATCCTGCTTTGATATTATTACTTTAAGTATCCTGAGTTACTCACCAGACTATCTCCTGCTGACTGAATGGTTAAAGTCTGAAATGAACAAAATAGGAATTGGGATTGGGGTTTAAATCACAATCTGAAATTTATATTGCTGTTAGTCTCTGTAATGCGAACATCATCAAGGACTGTTCAATGTGTTTGCCATTGCTTAGTATGGAATCATGAGTGCAGACCACCAGACCAAAGTAACAAAAAATGTAAATAATACTGTGGAACAGAGGGAGTTAGGAATCTGAATATCAATCTCAACATCCCACTACTGGATGTGTGTGTAAACATACACTATTCCAGATTTACTGAATCAAACATTATAATACACTATACAGGATTTGGTCAATTTATATGTTAATATGCATCATTCCCAATCTATCCAGTTGATACCTTTATTGCAAATTGGGCTGGATTTGCTCCAGCTAGGTGTTACTGTATACAATTTTTGATTTTCATTTTCCTTTGTTGTTGCATGAAATTTCTGGTAAATTAATTTATAAATAAGACTTGTTCAGAGACAAGCTGAGGAAACCAATTGAACTTACTTAAAATAAACTTAACAAACCCAATCATCAACAAACAACGATTACCCTGATTTTTAATCAGTCCCACTTTGAACCCCCAATTCAGGATGTTGCAAATTGCAAATTTGGTGCATTCTAACATAGGAAATAATAAAAGTTGAACCAAAGACTGAGACATCGTTGAGTAGATGTTTGAATCTCTTGGGTCACACAATGTCCCTTACCTTTCCCCAGGCACAAGTTTCAATGAAATGCTCCTTTCCGTTCGACTGTGTTCTCAATGTGAGGTGATTACTGTGAATATTTCACATCACTTACACTATCGTCGCTATTAACAACTTGGCTGTAAATATCAGTGTGAGGGGGGTGAAACATAGAAACCTGAGTCTGACTCTTTTGCCCCTTGCTGTATTTACCTAAGCTCGGAAAGAGAATGGACAATGGCTCATTCAACCCCATGGAAACCACATCAAAATCTGAACTATCCAAATGTTACTACAATACTTTCTGAAATTCTGTCTCTGTTTATTTGTGTTTAATTGCTTTCATGACTCTGAATGGCAAGGTGTTACCATGCCTCATTCGAAATTTCCCTTTATAAAAATTCTCCTGTGAATGTGATATCTCCCAACACTTCCTTTTGCCTCCTGGATGACTTTAAGGTTGATACCAAAGCAGAGATATTGCTTAATGAGACTCTCGAAGGAATTGCGGAGTTGACACAGGGTCAACTGAAACCCAGAGGCATGAGTTGCTAAAGGGATAGCAAGCAGGAGCTACACCACCTCCCTTCACAGAGAAAGCCCAGTCACCACCAAGGTCCAACACATGAACAAAGAACAAGAGTGGGCCACTTGGGCCTTCCAGCCCGCTCCACGATTGAATAGGATCATGGCTGATGTGATTTTAACCTTATTTCTGCATTATGCCTAACCCTGATGATCTTTCCTTTACTTGCTAAAATGACTGCTTTCTTACTTTTAAATTATGACCCCTAATTCTAGAATCTACCACAAAAGAAAACTTCCATTCCACATTCCCCTGGTCAAGTCCCCTCAGGGTCTTGTATGTTTCAATTAAGTCAGCTCTGACTCTTCCAAACTCCGAAGGATGCAAGACTAGCCTATCCTCATCAGACATCCACTCAGTACAAATATTAGTCGAGTCAATGTTCTATGAACTGCTTCCAATGCATTAACATCCTTCTGAAAGTACAGGTAATAAGTACTGTGCACAATACTCCAGATGTGCTCTCACCAATGTCCTATCAAACTGAAGGATAACCACCTTATTCTTGCATTCAATGCCCATAGCAATAACATAAAACATACTATTAACTTTCCTGATTGTTTCTCGTATCTCCAGATTATTCTTGTGTAATTCATGCATGAGGACAGCAAGATCTCTCTGTATTTCAGAGTTCTGAATCCCTCACCATTTACATAACATAATTCATGTCAGTTAAAGATGGACAATAAACATTAGTCCAGTCAGTGATTCTATGATACCCACATTGTGTTATTTGCAGCAATTTGGTCCATCCACTCAATGCTTGCTTTTTTTTTTCAATTTGACCACTCCACTGTCTAAATCTCAAAACTTCTATATCCTTAAATATGTTAAAACAAGGCCAATCTCAAGTGGACATGAAGCATCTAACTGTGCTATTTCAAAAAAAAACTGGAGAATTCTCCCTGGTATACTCCCAACATGTATCCCTTAATGAAATTCCCTAAAACAGGCTGTGTTCATTATTATAATATGGTTTGAATCAGCATTTTGTACACAAATTGATTGCTGGTTTCCGTCTGTATAACAGCGATAGCATTTCAAAAATACTTCTTGACTGTAAAGCATACATTCTAAGATCACTTAGGTTAGGAAATGAGCTACATAAATGCAAGTTCATATTGGTTATTGAATTGTTCACTGTATAATTAGAGTAGGTTCATAGAATCTCTACAATGTGGAAGCAGGTCATGTGGCCCATCAAGTCCAAACTGACTGTGTGAAAAATCATTCCGCCCCCCCAATAAACACTATCCCTATAACTCTGCATTACCATGGCTAATCCACCTCTGAACATAATGAGCATTTCAGCATGGCCATTCCACCTGACTTTGGACTGTGGGAGGGACTCCAGAGCACCTGGAGGAAATCCACACAGACACAGTGACAATGTGCAAACTGCACACAGACTTGTCCTTGTCTGAAATTTTCTTGTCACGACACAAAGTAATTCAACTGAAATGTTCTGTTTCCTTTGCCATTGATACTGCCTGATGTGCTGAGCGTTTCTAACATTTTCTCTTTGTATTATTGCATTAAGTTGTTACATAAGAGGATGTCAACAAATTTGGTAACTAGCACAAACATGTTGAGAAATAAGAGCAATCAGAAACTTTGGTAACTAGATCAAGGATAATTACCTATTACAATAATCCTTAATAATATTGCATGTGTGTACATGATCCTAACCAATCTGATAATAATGAGGAGATTGGCATTTCATGATTGGCTTAGCTTACTTACAATTATGCAAGTGTATTAATTGATGAATCTAATATATTAAATAACCAAAAGAACTGTGAATGTGTAAATCGGAAAGAAAAACAAAAATTGCTGGAAAATCTGGCAACATCTGCAGAAGTTCTGAGAAAGGGTTACTTGACCTGAAATGTTCACTCTGATTTCTCTTCACAGATGCTTTTCCAGAAATTTGACTTCGAACCAAATATGTTACTCTGCTGAACGGTAAACAATAATAATTTAATATCATGCAACTATTTAGCCTCACCTGACAAAACACACCATGGCATTTCACAGAGCTACATTGCAAGAAGTTTTAAATTCAAGACTGAATGAGGTGACATCTTGTTAAATACTTTGTTAAAAGCTTGTTGAAATTTTTGGTGTTAGCAAGAAAAGAAAGCTTGATGCAGTTTTACGGAGCTTTATAAAAGTTTGGTTAGGCTGCACTTAGAGTATTGCATTCAATTCTGGTTGTCAGACCACCGGAAGGATGTGGAGGGTGTAGAAGTGGTTCTTCAGAACACTGCCAGGATTAGAGGGTACGAACTATGAGGAGAGGCTGGGCAAACTAGGATTGTTTTCTCTGGAGCAGCAGAGACGGAGGGGAGACCTGATACAAGTTTATAAAATTATGAGAGGCATAGGCAAGGTTGACAAAATACTTTTCCCAGAGGATGAAGGGCTTATGCCCGAAATGTTGAATTTCCTGTTCCTTGGATGCTGCCTGACCTGCTGCGCTTTTCCAGCAACACATTTTCAGCTCTGATCTCCAGCATCTACAGACCTCACTTTCTCCCCAGAGGTGAAATGTCTAATACTACAGGGTATGCATTTAAAAGGTAAGAGGGGGAAAGTTCAAAGGAGATGTGAGGGGCAATGCATTTTTAAACAGAGAATGATAGGTGCCTGGAACACACTGGCAGGGGTAGTTGTGGAGACTGATAGAATAGGCGCACTGAAGGGGCTTTTAGATCAGCACATGAATAAGCAAGGAATGGAGGGATAAGGACCATGGGCAGGCAGCTTTGTATTAGAGTTAACTTTGTAACAGTATGTGTTTAAGTTTGTCTAATCCTTAAGACTTTTGTCAGTCAAGGCTATGTAATTGTCGAACGTCATAATTTCACTACCTCACAATTTAGTCATTCTAACTTGTACTATTGTTATAATTTGTAGCTGTACTTTGCAATCTTCTTTGTTGGCTTCATATGGTTTGAAGTTTATGAATAACCTTTTTACCGTATCATCCTTTTTAAAAGTTAAGAAACTCATTCCACATAATAACCACGAGGGAACAATCACTTGCTGGTCCTTTGGAAACAAATAATGATCAGTGCTCGGTTTAATGAGGGACTTATTTCAATTGAGCAAAAAATAAAGAGAGTCAGAGTATCAATTAAGCAAACATTGCAGCATAAACTCCATCTGAACAAATTGGCAAGGAAAATATCATGAAATATCCAGTTATCTTCGCTCAGAGTCCTAAAAGTAACAAAAGAAATCAACCAAATGAAGCAATGTATATTTGACTCAAGAAACCAGTCAGGAGATAATGGGAAGTAATCCATCACTCTTCAGGACCAATCACAGATTGCTCATACATCCCTTGAGCCAATTAAAGGTAAGCATAGCAATAAACTTAGGTCAACCAAAATTTAGTCATGCAATTGATTGGCTGGAAAGTGTTAATAAACACCAGCTTTCAGTGACTAAGGCCATAGATCATAGAGTCTTTACAGTGTGGAAGCAGGCTATTCGGTGTATCTAGTTCACACTAACCATCTGAACAGAATCCTATCCAGGCCCACCCCTCTACTGTATCCCGGTCACTCTGCACCTCCCATGGCTTATCCACCTGGCCTGCACATCCCTGGTATCTTTGGGCAATTTAATATGGCCAATTAACTAACCTGCACATCTTTAGACTATGGGAGGAAAACAGAGCACCCCGCACCAAGCTTGAAACTGAAGGTAGTAGCACTGTTCCGTCAGAAGCAGACCAGGTGCTGGGGATCAGAGAGCAGGTGTTGACTACATGTCCCAAGCTGAACCAAGAAGGAAGAACTGTTGCAAGTCCTGCTTTGATACTATTACTTCATAACTTATCTATCCTGAGTTGCTTCATCAAGCTATCACCTTTGATTGAATGGTTAATGTCTTAAATGAACAAATAGTGCTTGGGGCTGCAAATGTGTTGCTGGTCAAAGCACAGCAGGCCAGGCAGCATCTCAGGAATAGAGAATTCGACATTTCGAGCATAAGCCCTTCATCAGGAATAAGAGAGAGAGAGCCAAGCAGGCTAAGATAAAAGGTAGGGAGGAGGGACTAGGGGGAGGGGCAATGGAGGTGGGATAGGTGGAAGGAGGTCAAGGTGAGGGTGATAGGCCGGAGTGGGGTGGGGGCGGAGAGGTCAGGAAGGAGATTGCAGGTTAGGAGGGCGGTGCTGAGTTGAGGGAACCGACTGAGACAAGGTGGGGGGAGGGGAAATGAGGAAACTGGAGAAATCTGAATTCATACCTTGTGGTTGGAGGGTTCCCAGGCGGAAGATGAGGCGCTCCTCCTCCAGCCGTAGCGTAGTTGTGTTCTGCCGGTGGAGGAGTCCAAGAACCTGCATGTCCTCGGTGGAGTGGGAGGAAGAGTTAAAGTGTTGAGCCACGGGGTGATTGGGTTGGTTGGTTCGGGCGGCCCGGAGGTGTTCTCTGAAGCGTTCCGCAAGTAAGCGGCCTGTCTCACCAATATAGAGGAGGCCACATCGGGTGCAGCGGATGCAATAGATGATGTGTGTGGAGGTACAGGTGAACTTGTGGCGGATATGGAAGGATCCCTTGGGGCCTTGGAGGGAAGTGAGTGTGGAGGTGTGGGCGCAAGTTTTACATTTCCTGCGGTTGCAGGGGAAGGTGCCGGGGGTGGAGGTTGGGTTGGTGGGGGGTGTGGATCTGACGAGGGAGTCACGAAGGGAGTGGTCCTTGCGGAACGCTGATAGGGGAGGGGAGGGAAATATATCCTTGGTGGTGGGGTCCGTTTGGAGGTGGCGGAAATGGCGGCAGATGATACGTTGTATGTGGAGGTTGGTGGGGTGGTAGGTGAGAACCAGTGGGGTTCTGTCTTGGTGGCGGTTGGAGGAGCGGGGCTCAAGGGCGGAGGAGCGGGAAGTGGAGGAGATGCGGTGGAGGGCATCGTCGATCACGTCTGGGGGGAATCTGCGGTCCTTGAAGAAGGAGGCCATCTGGGCTGTGCGGTGTTGGAATTGGTCCTCCTGGGACCAGATGCGGCGGAGACGAAGGAATTGGGAATATGGGATGGCGTTTTTACAGGGGGCAGGGTGGGAGGAGGTGTAGTCCAGGTAGCTGTGGGAGTCAGTCGGTTTATAATAGATGTCTGTGTTGAGTCGGTCGCCCGAGATAGAAATGGAAAGGTCTAGCAGGGGAGGGAGGAGTCTGAGACAGTCCAGGTGAATTTCAGGTCGGGATGGAAGGTGTTAGTAAAGTTGATGAACCGTTCAACCTCCTCGTGGGAGCACGAGGCAGCGCCGATACAGTCATCGATGTAACGGAGGAAAAGGTGGGGGGTGGTGCCAGTGTAGTTGCGGAAGATGGACTGTTCCACATATCCTACGAAGAGGCAGGCATAGCTGGGGCGGCAGAACACAACTACACGACGGCTGGAGGAGGAGCGCCTCATCTTCCGCCTGGGAACCCTCCAACCACAAGCTATGAATTCAGATTTCTCCAGTTTCCTCATTTCCCCTCCCCCCACCTTGTCTCAGTCGGTTCCCTCAACTCAGCACCGCCCTCCTAACCTGCAATCCTCTTCCTGACCTCTCCGCCCCCACCCCACTCCGGCCTATCACCCTCACCTTGACCTCCTTCCACCTATCCCACCTCCATTGCCCCTCCCCCTAGTCCCTCCTCCCTACCTTTTATCTTAGCCTGCTTGGCTCTCTCTCTCTTATTCCTGATGAAGGGCTTATGCTCGAAACGTCGAATTCTCTATTCCTGAGATGCTGCCTGGCCTGCTGTGCTTTGACCAGCAACACATTTGCAGCTGTGATCTCCAGCATCTGCAGACCTCATTTTTTACTTAAATAGTGCTTGGGGGTTGAGTTCATAGTCTGAAATTTAAATTGATGTTAGTTTCTATAGTGCAACACCATCAAGAACTGTTCAAGGTATTTGACGTTGTTTAGTACGGATATGTACCAAGTTTAATGCTCAAAAATAAAGCTATCCATCCATTTTAGAGACCAAATTCTTCAAAACCTAAAGTGATCCAATTCAGTATTTTCAGTGTATACTGTGAAGTTTTGATATCAAATTGATTCAGCAAACCATTGAGTGAAGAATTTGTGGGAATAACATTTAAAACAAATGTGAATGACTGGTATCGCACCAGTTCCATCACTTAAGTTTAGATTACAATTGTTAATGCTTTAGCCCTTTTATCAGTATCACAGCTGAAATAGATACTGGCAAATAAATGAACACAAAGCTAAATAAAAATTGTAAATGGTAAACACCGGTGTGTATTTTAGTTTTAAGATAGAGACTCTGCTCCCGACCGGTTACCTACTTTGCTGATTGATTCATTCTATGTCACAATCAAAGTCACTACAATGACTTCAAGATTCCAGCTGTTGATGGCCAAGAATCAGGATTGTCAAAAATCAGGAGTTTGATTCTCAGGAGTTTTGCATTTTCACTATCGAGATACGTCAAATTTAACATCTCAGTGAAATAATATCGATGCATTGAATCAACATAAATTACACAAGTTTCACACTATTTATCATATTAACCTTTGATAACCAGTATCTCAACATTTCTATCACCGTGTAATGTAGATTTATCAAGATGATAATCTCCATGATGTTAAAAGTCCTTTGTTCAATGGGATATCCAAAATTTCTCTCAATGCTTCAACTGTAGACTAGCCAATACTTGGCAGATTTATCATTGCTGTTATAATGCAGCCGATTACGGTTTTTCACCAAACCTCTGCATTGAAGAAATACATGCATGCACTCTACAGCTCTGGCCAAGTATCAGCATTCCTGGTGTGTGCAGAATCCAAGGCAAATACCTTTGATATGAGAGGGTCAGTTTTATGGTTATTGATTATTCATATTTAAAAACATCCATTCTTTCAGACAAAGTCCGAGAGAATAAAGGACCAGTGAACTATTTAAATCATGTGGATTTCATTTTTCAAACCAATCAAAGATATCCACAGGGCCAACTAGTACTCAAATAAATCTCTTAACCCAAAGTATCAACACAAAATGTATTGTTACAGAGCAGAAAGGCTGTTCGTGCATTTCCAGCGAGAATTGAAATCAGAAATAAATTCTGGAAAAACTACAGGAAGTCGGAAAAGAACCTCTTAATCTAAAGTTTTACAATTAAAGAAAATTTACACCAGAGTGTAAAGTTTTCCAACTTCCCCAAATTCTCAAGATACTTTGTCAACCAGTCACAATTGGATGCTAATAAGTTCATAATCTGTAGAAATTAGTATCTCCATTATGCATGGCTTCCCAGTTTCCCCGAAAGATCTCAATAAATTAAATCCCTTTGAATTGCATTCACCATTGTAATGTATGAACATTGCACACAATTTGCACAGCAAGATAATAAATAATTAGCAAAAGGTCAAATTACAAAGTTAAGTTTCAAATACAAAAACTGCTGGATGTAGTTAGGTCACACAGCATCTGTGGAGAAAAAAAATAACAATTGACAAGATAGATTTTGCTACTCTGTTTTGATGAAAGGTCATCAACCTAAAATGATGTTTCTCTCTCTACAGACCCTCTTCAATATCTCCAGTATTGTCTATTTTTTATTTTAAATTTTCCACTACCTGCAGTACGTACTTTTCTTTTGACAACCTGTTTTATGGTCTAATTTGAGAGATGAATATTAATTAGAATTCCAGAACTTCCTCCTTTTTCTCCAAACATAGCCCTGACAGAATTTATCTCCACTGGAGTCAGATCTCAAAAAAAAATACACCTTAATATTCATGTTCAAAATTGACAGGTAAGTGGCTGTTTCCAGAATAAGAATGATGAAAAGTGTTCATGGACACCTGAAGGGAAAAAAGCAAAGTTTCTCACAGACTCAAAGAAATATTGCACTTTCACATAGTAGCTGCTTGACAACTAAAAATTTCCATTTACTAACTGCTCTTGAACACCGATAAACTGCATGCACATGTCAATAATTTTTGTTCAAGAAGAGGTTATTGAAAATTACTTCATAAAAACAATTCAAGACAATAATCATTTCAAAATAATTTTATTTAAACACCTTAACATATCAAGGAAAATACAGAAGTGGGTAGAAAAGCTGCTTGTGAATTACATTCGTGAACTTAAAAATTTAAGACAAATGTATAAAAAAAAGTCACAAAAACTTGTCAAAAAAAAAAGCCATGTCCAGTTTCATCTAGGCATTGGAGCTGATCTGATGATCAATTAAACTGCAAAGAAATGGCATTGTAATTTGCTCATCACATACTTAAAGACTGGCATGTTGAGAAAGGAAGGTCCTTATCCTCTGCAAAAGTTCCTTCTTTACACTATCTGGCACTAGGGCTGAAAGAAAGAATAAGAACTAAGTTAGCACAATACATGTAAACAGGTTAGAATATTGTGCTAAGAGCATACTAGTCTGCATCATAGATGCACGAAGATTCAATGAACTACATTTATTTAAAAATCAGTCACAATATGTATGTTAAAGCAAGATTACACCAAGCCACATTTCTAATGGACTAGATTTTTTTTGCACTTGAACCAAGGAACAGAGCAATTGGTCAAAGCATAAAAGTAATAGAGTGCAGGTATGAGGTTGCAGCATGGGGCAGAGTAAGACTGATTTCTTTTTACCCAGCAGCTGGGAGCACCCAATCTTAGAGCAGGACCTTTCTTTAGAACTTAAAATCAGACTGGACTGGAGGCTTGGCTTTGAGTTTGAGATGACAGCTAAGTGAGGCAGTGTTACCTCAGCTGTAAATAGGGTGTGCAATATTAACTAAGGGAAAGGAAACCCGATGATAAAAGACTACCTGCCACTTGGAAGGGTTTTTCAGTTGCTGAGGCAGGCAGAAAAATTGTTGCCAATTAAATGGTAATTTGAATGGACAAAATGAAGTTTTTGTTTCACTCCAAAATGACACTTAACAGTCCAGCTTCAGTTACATTTGGGGACAAAATAAAGCCACCGACGACAGGGTTATACCATATTCTTATACTGTCTCTTTCACACTTTCAGCTTATGCATTACTCTCTCGGAATGGCCAAACTCCCACATTAGCATTTAAATTTAAGTGCATGGGATTAGGGATGCTGTAATGGCATGGAGTGAAAATTGGTTGGTAAATAGAAGACAGGAGTAGGAATAAACAGGTCTTTTTCTGACTGGCAGGCATTGACTAGTGGGGTAACACAGGGATCAATGTTTGGACCCCAGCTATTCACAAAATATGAATGATTTAGATGAGGGAACTAAATGTAATATCTCCAAGTTTGCAGACATGACAAAACTAGGTGAGAGGATGAGCTGTGAAGAGATTTCCACTTGTGTGGGAAATTAGAATAGAGGACAGTTTAAAAACAAATGGCCTCTGATTTAAGATGGCGAGAAGAATACCTCTCTCAGAAAGGCATTATTCCGTGGAATGTTCCTCTCTCGACAGCAGTGGAGGCAGGGTCATTGAATACTTTTAAGACAGAGATAGATTCTTCATTGACAAGAGTTGAAGGCATCAATCCATAGAATCCCTAACAAATCCACTGATCCTCTGAAGAGTAACCCACCCAGACCCATTCTCCTACCCTATTAGTCTACATTTATTCCTGACTCATGCACCTCACCTACACATCCCTGAACACTATGGGCAAGTTACATTGGCAATTCACCTAACCTGCACATCTTTGGACTGTGGGAGGAAACCGGAGCACCCGGAGGAAACCCACCAGACACGGGGAAAATATGCAAACTCCACACAGTTGTCTGAGGCTGGAATTGAACCCAGGTACTGGTGCTGAGAGGCAGCAGCGCTAATCACTGAGCCACTGTGTCATCTGAGGGAGACAGAAAAATGGAGTTGAGTCCACTGGTTTAATATGATTTAGATATAAATACATCATTTATTTAGAAATGTTTGTATTGATTTCTGGTCAGCATGGACGAGTTGGACCGAAGGGTCTGTTTCCATGCTGTACACATCCATGACTCTATGAAAGAGTTTTATGAATACAGAAAGCACATATTAAAAAGCAATAGCTGGTTTTTGGGTCAGTTCATAGAAGGACCTCACAAGGGTTGGATGTAAGTATAGTTTCTCCTGGATAAAGAAGCTTGTTCAGAACAGTTATGAAATATGTTAACTCAGTGTAAGGGTTTTTGTTTGAAATTTCCAGATGAGAAGTTTTCGATTATAGCCCTGAATATTTGAAACCAAGAAGGTTTAAGCTCAATTGTGTGAATCATCATAGAAAAGACCAACAAATTCTCTATACAGTGATTTGAAAATAATGGATAAAACCTACTGATGTGATAAAGAATGGGATTCTCTCTGGTATTTGAGTATTGTAAGTGATAGCACTGGGATAAATGGAAATTGTTTCTGCCCTTGAATGTTTCAAAATCACTCAAGTTGTGTTTTATGTAAGTAACTTTGTTTGTTCTATTTGATCTTCAGTTCTATTGCTTATTATAAACATTGTTAAAACCAAATGTGCAGCATAGCGTTCTTGTGTTTCATTGAAAAAACACCTTGTTCAATAAAAAAAATTACAAAATATAATTGATCAAGCTAGATTGCAGTCTGGGATCTGACTAGCCCTATTGTATCATCAACTGGAATCATACCACTACAAAGAGATCAGCCTTGAATTTATCAAATGGTGGAGCAGATTTGAGGGACCAAATGGTATATTCCTACTCCTCACTTGTTTCAATGAATTTATGTAGGAGTTACAAGCAGGCTAGGTGATGGATGCAATTGGATATCGGGTTAAAAGTATTGAAAAGGAAAACTGGAATAAATCACGTGCTTAGTTACAGATTTTGAGCAACATCAGATCACGGTCAGAAGTACAAAAGCTCCTGAATAGACAGGTTTGGAACATCCAACTTACATAAAACATTGAACGGTCCAGCACAATACAGGCCCTTTGGCCCTCGATGTTATGCCAACCTTTTGTCCTACTCTAAGATCAGACTATCCTACATACCCTTCATTGTACTAAATTCCAAGAGTCGCTTAGAAGTCCCTAATGTATCTGACTCTACTACCACTGCTCAAAGTGCATTCCATGCACCCACCATTCTGACATCTCCCCTAAACCTTCCTCCAGTTATCTTAAGTTTATGCACCCTTGTGATAGATATTTCCACCATGGGAAAAAGTCTCTGGCTATCCACTCTATCTAGGCCCCTCAACATCCTGTACACCTCTATCAAGTCACCTCTCACCCTTCTTCGCTCCAATGAGAAAAGCCCTAGCTCCCTCAACCTTTTTTCATAAGACATGCCCTCTAGTCCAAGCAGCATCCTGGTAAATCTCCTCTGCACCCTCTCTCAAGCTTCCACATCTTTCCTATAAAGATGAACACAATATTCCAAGTGTGATCTAACCAGGACTCTATAGAGCTGCAGCATAACCTTCTGGCTCTTAAACTCAAATCCCCTAATGAAAGCCAACACACCATGCGCCTCTTTAACAAACCTATCAACCTGGGTAGCAACTTTGAGATATCTATGGATCCCTCTGTTCCTCCACATTGCCAAGAATCCTGCTTTTAATCCTGTATTCTGCATTCATATTCAACTTTCCAAAGTGAATGACTTCACACTTTTCCAGGTTGAGCTCCATCTGCCGCTTATCAGTCCCGTTCTGCATCCTGTTAATGTCTCATTGCAATCTACGTCAGCTTTCCACAACTCCACCAGCCCTCATGTCATCAGCAAACTTACTAACCCACCCTTTCACTTCCTTATTTATAAAAAAAATCCATAAAAGAGCAGAGGTCTCAGAACCGATCCCTATGGACTTGGAGTTGGAACTGTGACATTGGAGATAAGTCCAATAATATCAGTTACTCTTAAGGCGGCAACTGTCAATTGATTTACAGTTTTTTAAAAAAAGTAATTTCATGAGATGGTGACATCGTCACTGGTAAGGCCAGCCCTTGTTGCCCACCCCTAATTTGCCCTGGCGAGGTAAAGGATCAACCACATTGCTGTAGGTCTGGGGTGACATGTCAGGTAGATGAGGTAAGGATAGCCAGATTTTTTCCCCTAAAGGACATTAGTGAACCAGAATTGTTTTCACAACTACGATAATTTCATGGCCATTATTATTGAGACCGGTTTTTCAATTCCTTATTTATTGATCTATATCTCTCTCTCTCTCGTATAGAATCACCATCCTGTACATTCCATATAAGTTAACAACAGACATACCTCTTCCTTTTGGAGTAATTTCTGCCACCAAATCATCAACTGTAACATGTTCCAAGCCTTTTTCCCTGATCACATCTGAAGGAAATGGAGGAGAAAAAAAATTTCAAAAGAAAGGAAGCTTGAAAGCATTTGAATCAAAACAAATGACTAAATACTTAGCACAAATCTTCATCACTTGAGATATATTGAGGAATCGACAATTGCATGACATTCAATTTTTCTTAGTTTTTAAAGTCATCTGAGGTTATCACACTCCGTACATTTTCCTTAAACTTTTTTACTATAATAGTATTCATATATGTGTGTAAGTTAGCTCACTGAGCTGGAAGATTTGTTATGCACACACTGAATGGATAGAAAATATCAGAACTTAATAGTACATGCAAATATCAGTGCTGTCTCGAAGGACATTTTTACTGTATGATGGTACGATTCTACATAATTATAAGCACACGCTTCAATGAATTAGTGCTACAACCTTGTGTCCAGAAGTCTAACCACCAAAGCAGCACTCAAACGCATTGGAGGACAGTGAGCTGAATTGATACTCAAAGTTAATGAACTAGAGCTGGAGCACTATACTTCCATACATGTGGACTTACCACTGTTCTTAAATAACTTACTTTTAATCTGGCTGCTCCTAATTGAATAATCTTTCAAAAGAACGAGCTTTTCTGGATGATATTATTGTATGATTTGAGTATCCCCTAATTCAGTTTTCCTATATTGACCTCCATTTCACAGTGAATGTTGAGAACACAAAGGTGGGTATTTATGTAACTAGTTGAGAGATATAGCTCCATTTTCTTTGGAGTTGTCTTTAATTATGCTAGTTAAAAAACACTGCAACAAATATTTCTTATTGCTTCTCCTGGAGGAAAAGTAATGCAGTCAGGTAAAACTGCATTAACATTTTATAGTAATTCTATCCAAAATTCAAAGTGCTGCAATGTTCGCTAGTTGAGGGAGTCTTCAAATCAACTGACATATATTGCACAAACTCTCTCCAAGACCATCTTGGAGATTTAATGGAACTCAAAATTTTGGGCAAGGAGTAAGGAATCAAAGCATATTGTCTTGGTGATTCCAGGTTCCACATTTAATTCCTTTGCCAAAGGTATTTAAAACACCAAAGTGTGACGATGCTGCCCTTTTAACGTTAAATTGTCTTTGGTTTTGTTCAAGAAGTGTTGTAAAGGCAGAGGTTCTGATTGTGTCTGGAAGTATCTACTTCCAAACGCTTTCAAGTCTTTTGTTTTAAGAACACTTGGACAATAAAAAGGGAGTGGTCAGTTCTCCCAGTTCAGGGTTTTGTTTTGGGTTTAGCAAGCAGTCTGTTTGAAACTGCTGGTCAAGTCTTTAAGCTGGGGATCCAAAGAAGCATTCCATGCTAATCCTCTCTCTCTCTCTGACATCTCTCCTGGAAGAACCGGTGTTTGATTTTACCTTTTTGCTAAGGGGATGTTTATGGGGGTGTTGCAAGTTTAGGTTAGATTCCCTACAGTACAGAAACAGGCCATTTGGCCCAACACGTCCACACCAACCCTCCGGAGAGTAACCCACGCAGACCCATTCTCCTACCCTATATTTACCCTTGACTAATGCACCTAACACCATGGGCAATTTAGCATGGCTAATACACCTGCTTTGTACATCTTTGGATTATGGGAGGAAGTGGGAGCACCCAGAGGAAACTCATGCAGACACAGGGAGAACGTGCAAACTTCACACAGTCGCCCGAGGCTGGAATTGAACCCGGGTCCCTGGCATTGTATGGCAACAGTGCCAACCACTAAGCCACTGTGCTGCCCACGCAAGTATTTGGACCAGCATCATTAAGTTGCGATAGAGGCGACTGGGTTTTCAGATAGCTTAAGTTACTCTAAGTTTGGTTCTCTTTTGTTCATGTCTCATTCAGTTTTCTGTAAATAAATACTGTTTTGTTAAGACAGTGGTTGGGCCAGCTGCATCAGCCCTGGAATATTGACGTTACACCAACTAGAAAAGTTAGGGTCTGGGCTACCTTCTTGGATTGTTTTGAGGTGGTCTGACCTGGTCCATAACAGACTGGGGGCTCTTTGCAGAATTTGTTCTATAGTTCCAAATTGAGATTATGGTTGCTGGACTCAAGGGCAGCGAGTGATAGATGTTAATGTCTTTTTTCCCAGAAGTTGGTTTAAACAGGTGTGGTAAATGAATCTTTAAGTCACTAAGTTTTCCGGGGGTGGAAGTAGTAATTTTGGGGGCTTCACAAAAGGTGAACAAGGCAAAGCCGCTGGAATTGGCAGTCAAGCCGGAGTTGGAGTTACCTTTGTCCAAAAGAAAAGGAGAGACAATTACAGCAATAGCTCAGCATTTAAATATGCTGTAAATGCCATCGGAATCTTTGGAGATGGCCAAATTTCAATTGAGAATGAAGCAGCTTGAATTAGAGGCAAAAGATAAGGGACGAGAAAAAGAAAGGAAGGGAGGGAGGGAGACAGGGTTTGAACTTCATAAGTTGGCACTTAGACAGGAACATCAGCTTAAAAGGATGAAGATGAAGGCAGCTTAGTGAGGAAGACAGTAATGACGAGCAAACTCAGAGCAGCCAAAGGCTTGGTGAGAATTTGTTTAAATACATTCAAGCATTGCCTAAATTTGATGAGAAGGATGTAGAAGCCTTTTTCATCTCATTTGAAAAGGTGGCTAAATAAATTAAGAGGCCAGTGGCCATGTGGGTTTTGTTGATCCAAACAAAACTTGTAGGTTGACCTTGTGAGGTATTTGCATCAATATCAGAGGACGTATCTGGGGCATATGACGAGGTGAAGAAAGCCATTTTAAGTGCATATGAGCTTATGCCAGAAGCCTACAGACAATGTTTCAGGAATCTAAGGAAGGACCCTGGTCAAAATGGAGTTTGAAAGGATCAAACAAAGTAATTTTGGTAGGTGAATAAGGCATTAAATATATAGAGCAAATCTATGACTCCGTTAGATGATTATTTTGGAGGAGTTCAAAAATTCACTTCCTGAGGTAGTAAGAACTCCTGTGGAAGAGCAGAGAGTTAAAAAGGCAGGATTAGCAGCTGAAATGACTGATTATTGAGTTGGTTCCTAAATCAAAGTTTGGCTTCCAACATCAATTTCAATCCAGGAGGGATAGAAATTGGGTAAAAGAGAAATCCTCACACAATAAGGGAAAGGTAGATCTTGGTGAAGATCATAAGGATAACTTACCACAGGGTAAAAAGGCAACCCATGAAGGGGAAAGAAAAGTTAAAATGCTCTGATGTTTTCACTGCAGTAAAGTATGCCACAAGGAATCGGTGTTGGTGGGTTAGAAAACATTGGAAAGCCAGATGAAGGAAAGTAGGAAAAGCCAGTGCATTTTGTTGGGAGTGGTGAAGGAACGCACAGTGGAGGCACCACTACCAAATCTACACCAGAATGTACAACCTGGTCGCAGTTTGCTTAAGGAGGAAGTGCCTGATCTTCTTAAACCATAAAATTGCGAAGGTAAAGTTTACTTGCATTGATCAGGAGCAGCAGGTAAAGAGGTTACAGTATTAAGAGATAAAGAATCCTCTCAATCTTTGATGTTGAAAGACAGGAAGATATGTACTTCTGAAGGACTACTGCCAAAAAACATGCTAATAATAGGAATTCACAGTGAGACAAGAAGCACTCAATTATGTAAAATGAGGTGAGAGTGTCCAGTGAAGAGTGAAGAAGTTGTGGTGGGATTAATGGACAAAGTCTCAGCTCCATGAATGCAATTTGTCCTTGCTAATGATATAAGTGGCTCACAGGCAGGAGTATGGTTGAAAAGCCATATTCTGGCAACTGTGGAATTGCAGGAAACATATCCTGGATCTTAAGAGCGAGTATATAAATCCATATGATTGTTGGGTTGCTTCACCTTTATCCCCAAACAGAAGAGATGACATTTATCACAGCGGTGAATTTGAAATTCATGACACTGACAAAATTACCAATATATTGGTTCAGTCCCTTCTTCTTCATTCCCATTTCCCCATTTGATGGGACAAGAGATAGTGTGGACTCAATGGGTTAAATGCTTCCCATTCTGTATCATTTCATGAACCCCTAATAATTGTTTTGCATTCTTCAATGGCCAACTAAAGTTTCTGTTTTTCATATTTGAATTATTTTATTTAAAAGATCTGGTTAGATTTAAGAGCTGAACTGAAAATTCCACTGATGCTAAGCCAGACATGATTTTATGTAAACTGTAATGAACGTTTCACCCTAAAAATTATATTAAACTAGTGTCACTTCACCTGACGAAAAACAGCGCTGAGACCTTTCAATTTCAAAAAAACCTCGTTAACTATAACCTGGTGTTGTGTGATTTCTGACTTTGTCCACCTTAATCCAACACTGGAAACTCCTAATCATAAACTTGTGAATGATCAAGATTGAGCATTGGGATTGTTTGGCCTGTAGTCACTTTTGATCATTGTAAAATAGAGCATTTTTCAATAGCTCACAAGTTGCAAACTGGACCTGAAGGGCTTGCAAGCGATGTCATCCCATGAAAGTTTACCTTTACAGTGCGCTTTCAACTGATCTTTCCATCCACATTCAGTCAGCTTAGCTCGGAGCAATTCCTTCAGACTGTAGGGAAAAAGAGAGACTAGGAAGAAGTGACATCCCAATTGTTTAGAACTTGGAAAATATATTTAAAGTGGACACTGTCTCACCGTTCTCGCTCTCCTGTTTCTATCAACTTCTGGTTTATGGTTGCTCTGAGTTGTGCGTCTTTATTCATTTCAGAAAGTGAGCAACTGCAACAAGATGAAAACAGCAGCATTTATCAATGTGAAAGGAACAGCAATGCTTTGTTTTGACAGTCAGTATTTCTCCAAATGCTTGTAAAGCAAAATTATTAGCTGACTGCTTTGTGCATCTGAACTTTTCACAACTGACTATGTTCATGTGATGGCACACAAGAATATAACAGGCAAATGTGAGAAGCACTAAGTGCTTATAATAAAGTATATCTTGATATTAACAAAACAGAGTTTTAAAAAAAAATAGAAGTTACCAAAGCACTATGATAGCTATACAAAATTCTCATTCTTTAATGAATAGGGGGTGGTACAATATCTCAGTAGCATTGCTACCTTACAATGCCTAGGATCCAGGTTCGTTTTCAGTCTTGGATAACTTCTGTGTGGAGTTTGATTAGACCTTACTCTCCAGATTACTTATAACCAAAAATCATTGCACTCTTGTGCTCATAATCAAATCTAGAGAGATAAAGAAAACATCAGCTCCAACAGCTCAAATACACAGTTGGTAAATTCTACACAGAGAAGAGCAAGACAGCATACCTCTCACTCTCCCACCAAACAAAAAAGGGGGCCTACAGTGGTTAGTACTGCTGCCTCCTAGTGTCAGGAACCCAGGTTCAATTCCACAGGTGGCTATCCTTGTGGAGTTTGCATGTTCTCCCCATGTCTTTGTCAGTTTCTGCTGGGTGCATCTGTTTCCTCCCATAGTCTAAAGCTGCGTAGGTTAAGTGGAGTGACCATGCTAAATTGCCCTCTATGAAGGTTAGGTGGATTTACCTTGGTAAATGAGGGGTTGGGGCTGGGTGGAATGCTCTTTGGAGGATAGGTACAGGGCTCAATGGGCTGAATTACCTCTTTCCACACTGTCGGGATTCTATGACTTTAGATGGGTACATAAGATAGAAAATGAACAAGCTGTGTTACTTGCAGAAGATTCCCTTAATTTAGACAAAATACCCATTTCCAATCTATTTCTCAGTCTTGAAGCTAATTGTTGGCTTCTTGCTAGCCTTTAGTCTTTATTCCATTTTTACTTCATGCTAAGCTTGTTACATCACATAGTATTTGGGTTACAGTAACAAGCAGAAGGAAAAACAACAAAAAAAGTGATAGTTGTTCATTATTGAAACATATTGATATAAAACAAAGAAGAATAGTACAAGAGCTTTTATCACCAACTGCTCCCAGACACCAGTCCCCTTCAACGTCTGCTTGCTGGATACGATGCTGTACAATCCTTATGTCCAGTCCCACACTAAGCTAAGTTTCAGATACATTTCACACCAATTATGAATGTCTGTTCCTATCACACCCTGAATGCCACTGAAAGTCTAATTCATATTATTATCCTCAGAATGGACATCCCTCAAGATGCCTCACCATGTTCAATTTCATGCAAATTACCCACACATCTCAACTAAAAATGTAAACAAACCAAGGAAAATGCTGGAGAATCTCAGCAGGTTTAGCTCTTGTGGAAACTCATATTGGATTTAAAATGTCAATTCTATTTTCTCTCCTCAGACACTGACAGTCCTGTCGAGTTTGTCCAACATTTTGTATCTTTGTTTTAGGTTTCCAGCAATTGCAGCATTTTGCTTTTACGTAATAAAAGTGATACTGATAATAATTGTGTATGTGCCATAATAACTGGTCTCTAATCTTCCCTTTGTACACCTAGCACACTAGATAAGCACATCACAAAAAGGAGCTACATTCACTCCAATAAATATTGCAGCTCCAAGGTTTTGAAATCTGGCATTTTCTATTTACTAAATACTGTTATAATAGGTGACTACCCTCTAGTGGCTGCAAACAAAAACACACAGTAAATTACATTTAACTTACACTTGAGATGCAAAATTCAAACATCCTCATTTGTTAGATATACCTGACTGAAAATAGCTTCATATTTATCAAAAGCCTGAAACAGACCATCCTTTCAGTAGAAATACTCATCAAATCATCCAAGAAACAACCCAGTAATTATCATTGGTATTGTTTTATGACCAATACCAAAATCACACTTGTCTATTCAATCATTCTGAAAATTGAACTACGACGATTTTCTAGTGGTAACCAATTTAACTATAAGACTCTTCAATGTGCAGCCCATGTTGATGCCTTGCATCCTGATACTATTACATGACTCTGTTAAAGTGCATTGCTGGTTAATTATGACCAGCTAAGATAGCTTTCACCTGTTATGATCTCCCACACTCCACCTTCATCCTCTCTACTCTCTTTTATCTTACCCAACCACATTTCTCCTGATCCCATCCTTCTTCATAGACACCCTCCCATACCCCTTTGTCCCTCCAAATCCCACTCCCTCTCTATCTTGCCTAAAACCCTCCCTCTCTTTTCCTCACTCCAAACCCCCTTTCTGCTCCTCCAAACAGCTCCATCAATCCCTCAAAACTCCCCCTCAAAGTCATTCCCCATACCCTCTCCAATCCTAACCCCACTTGCTCCTCCTCTCCAATCACAACCCTCCTTCCACCCACCCTCCTCCACAATCCCCTAACATCCTCTCCAATCCCCCATCCCCTCCCTGATCTCACCCGATTCCCATTTGCAATCCCACCCTCGCCTCCACTTCAATCCATCCTTTCCCCAATCTCACTCCACCCCGTCTCTACCTCCAATTCCACGCCCCCCCCCACCACCGCCACCGCCACCCTCTCTCCAAACCTCTCACCCCTCCACTCCAATATCCCCCACCCCCTCTCCAATGCCGCCACTCTCTGATACCCCACCCCCTCTCCAATCCTTAGACTCCCATCTTCGATCCCCAAATTCCCCACCCACTCTAATTCCCTATTCTTCACCCCTCCCTCCCTCTCCCTCTCTCTCTCTCCCTCTCCAAAATAGTCCCAATCTCTCTCCTTTTCTCCCTCTGTCTCCAATCAGCCCCATCTCACCTCTTTGATCCTCCTCTCTGCTCACGATCTCCCCTGTCTCTATCTTACATACAACAAACCCAGGCCCGGCGCGGCTCCAAGGAAATGCCCGCGGTAACAGCGCTCCCCCGGCCACCTGCACTTTCACAAAATGGTTCCAGACCGTAAGGAACGGGGATACGACCTAGGACCGGAGTGAATAACGAACACCGACCACTAAAAGAATGTGTGTGTGTGTGTGTGTGAGAGAGAGAGAGACGAATTTAATTCTAAATAAATCCCTGTCAAAATGTGATTGAAAAGTGAGGAAACGGAACGTGCAACACATTCATTCCACCCCGCGACCGCCGAGCAGTGAACCAAACAACAGCAAATCCTAATATTAAACCAGAATTAAATTCGTGTTGCAAATACACAATCTATTTGACAGCAAATATTAATTAATGGAGACATATCGAAGAACAAAGATCTTCATTTATCAAACCAGTGACAGGACTACAATTCCCAGCCTGCCCTGCGATGTTACCGGAAGTGCGTGGCGGACGGCGTGATGGCGGCGGCTAATTGTTCTCTGACTGTGTCCCGGCACCTTCTCGACCCCAAGTTTGACAGTTACAAACTCTCCTTGGAAACGCTGCCCATTTACACTGTGGACCTTGATGGTGGTGAGTTACCCGGGGCAGCAACTCCTTCCCGCAGCACCAGCTATTCCCGCTTCACTCCATGAGGCAGAGAAAACCGCGTTTCTTTAGCGCCGTTCACATCCTCAGGTTGCTTTCAGTTATCGCCGTAGTTTATTTATCATTTTATTTCATCGTTTAATCTATCACCAGGATTGTTGAGTTTCGGTCACCACATTAATAAACACATTAGCCAATCTGTGCACATTGCTGTTTGGGGCATTACTTGATAATCCGGCGGGTTTCCACGTTTTGGGTAAGGGTTAGGCATTGGCCCCAGACACAGACACTTTGGGGGCACCTCTTCCCTTCGCCAACTCCTTCAAAGTCGTGGCTGCTGTGTCTTTTAACGACTACCTTGAAAGGGCAGACAGGACCTTGGGTTTACTGTCTTATTCAGATGGAGTTTCTGCACTTTCTCATTACTGTATTGGATCAGTCCATCTGTGCTTTTTTTTTATTCCCCTCGAGTCCCAAGAATGGGATTTGTATACACAACCTTCTATCTCAAAAGCGAGCATGAACCAGAGCTGATATCTGCTCTGTTCAGCTTTCTACCTACCTGACTCCACCACAAGAAAATTTGTATCTTTTGTTATGACTTCTGACGCTTCCACATTAAAAATCCTCAATGCATCATGCAGAGAGGCTTGGTCTACAGTACAGTCTCATTGCAATGGTCAGTTATTATGGAAATATTATAGGGCTGGGTTTGTTTGACTCAAATGGCAGCACTCATCTTGAGTGAGAAGATTGTGTCTCCAAGTCCTGTTGCTGATTTTCAGCAAGTAATCTATGGTGAACCTCAGCTGGATTGTTGGATGAGTAGAGCTTACAACGTTAAATTGGTGATCTGCCTACTTAATTAAATGGGGATAAGATAGTGTAGGGCAATATTCTGAATTATGGAGTTCTTTCAATGTTCAGCTTAAAAGCAATGCCATAAACATACCAGGAGAACAGATTATAGATCACTGTAATATTGTTGGAGGGTCTTTTTATGCTTAAGTTGACAACCCCCTAATTTCTTTCTTGACAATGAATGCACTTCAAAAGGACAGAACTGACTGGTACTTCATCATGTGATAAACGCCTATGTAAATACAAGTAGATATATTGCTATATGAACTGATTTTTTTAACATAAATTTACTTTATTTCAAGTGTAAACTTTAGTATCCTGTGGGACTCAGCTATGCAGACCAGAAATGTTTTGATCTCAAATCAGACCTTGTTGACTACCTGATTCAGCCATTGAGATTTTCAAAAATCAAAGAGGCCATTTAGTCTGACACGTTTGTGTTGAATCTTTTTTAGTGCAGAAACCCTCAACTAATTCTGCTCGTCTCTCTACTGTTCCCGGTCTTTGTGTGTTGCATTTCTTCTTTGTCGCACCTGGTTATGGAAAAACATTTCAACCTCTTACAGCTGTTACCAAAAAAAGTCATAATTTTAGGAATTGTGTGCCATTTAGCACCCTCCCTCATGAGATAGTGGCTGGTCTCCACTTACTTGCCTGCCCTTATCACCTTTGACTTTTTTGTTGATTAAAGAGGAAATGTATTTAAAGATACCTCTTTCTCACAATCTTGCTCTCTTATTCTCTCTCTCTCCACTCACTAGGTCAAACAATTCTAAAAACGTATGTCCCTGTAAAGATGAAGAAATTCTTTTGTCTTAAATGAGAGACTCCTTATTTTGAAACTGTGTTCTAAACACCTCATCCTCCCAGCATCTACCCTGTGAACCTCCCTCAGAATTTTGCATGTTTCAATAAGGTAATCTTTAATTCTTCTAATCGGCAATGCATGTAGTCCCAACCTTCTCATTCTTTTCTCATAAGACAAGCATCTCATCCCACGAATTGGCCAAGTGGGACACTTCTGAACTGCATTGGATTCAAGTTGATCTCTGCTTTAAGTAAGGACACTAAAACTGCACAGGATACTTTCAAAACTTCTTACAACTTGCTCATTCTTGTGATTTTGAATCGATCCCTTTTTGTTGATTTGCAATCGTAGTAAACTGTCTTTCCTGACTAGCTTCTTAAATTTCCTTTTGGGCTTTTCCATGGTACTAGTTTCAGTATCTCTAGTATCATTAGAAAATGGAACCTCAAGATAATAACAGTAATGAGGATCACAGCAGCAGCTATCCCACTTGTAAAACATTAAATTCAATGCCTGCATTAATCTTTTAAAAGTACAAAGCCAGTACTGGCAGATCTAGGTGCATCCCTTCCTTCCCCTCAACCCTCCATAGCATTACATCTATCACTACCTCTTCGCTGACCCCATGCCTGTCTGTATCACAGTGGAGAATCTGTCATTTGGCTGTTATTATTTTAAGCATGAAAAGTTGAAGGATCTTGCAAATTTTATTTTGGCAAATTACAGATAGCAACCTGTTCTGTAGTAGAATTAACAGAAGTGTAATCTTAAGAGCATTCGCTGCCAAAGAATTTAGATGTGTAATTGGAGAAACAAAAAGACTTTGTGAAGACAAATTGAAATTGCAAGAAAGATTGAAGAGTAAACAAGAAACTGAGAGTAAATTATATTTGCCCGTTCTCAGTATTGAGTTAAAAATAATTAACAGTTCATAGCCAGAAGAGTGCAGTATGTTACAATTCCACTGGGCAGAGTCTGCTGGTTATCAAGCCACGCTGCCTTGCAAGAGGTACAAAACTGTACCAGAAAACGGTCAATTTGTTTCTTTCTTGTACTATGATCTAGAATAAAGCATCTGCTAGAAATTTGTAATTAACTCAAAACTAACTTATTTATTAGAAGATGGCTCTGGAACTCGGGCCTCCTGTGCCATACCAGTCCTATTTGTTAGAAGTAAACTTATTCTAAGAGTAAGTGGCACAACTGGTGAGCAATTAAGTTACTATGTAGAATTAAAATATATCCATATATCCCCTTAGTCTCAAGCACACCATCACATGACAAACAAACAATGCAACTTTGAAATTATTTGGGTTTTTAAAAAATGGCATCTAGTTATTGACCTCTCCACCCTTGGAAAAAGTCTCATACCTTTCACTCTATCACATGATTGAATTATCTGAAAATGTATCAGAACAGAGAAAAGTTTATAGCAGATCCAATATATTTAAGTTCTTAATGGCCTTCAGTAAGATATTATGAACTCAAGATCTGTCATGACACTGACCATGTCTCAATTTAAACCTAATACGGTTTACTAATCAAACCTACTCTGACCAGTAGTTGCTGATCTGATTAGATTACCTACAGTATGGAAACAGGCCATTTGGCCCAACAGATCCAGAGTAACCCATCCAGACCCATTCCCCTACATTTACCCCTGACTAATGCACCTAACACTATAGGCAATTTAGCACAGCCAATTCATCTAACCTGCACATTTTTGGATTGTGGGAGGAAACCCATGCAGACACTGGGAGAATGTGCAAACTCCACACAAATTCGGCCCAGGCTGGAATCGAACCTGGGTCCCTGGCGCTGTACTAACCACTGAGCCACTGTGCTGCTAATCAAATAATGTTGCAGTTTTAAAATTCTTGCCCTTGTTTCAATCTTGTTGAATCTCTGCCATCTCCTTCAGCCTTGCAAATCCAATAAATATTTGCAGTCCACAATTTTTGATCTATATGGCAGTCTAAATTTTAACCACTCCACCATGTGTGACCATGTGTTTGTGCTGTTGAGGTAAATGGAGTGCATATTTAACAAGACTATTTGGCAATTCTTTTTGCAATCAGGAGCTTCTTGTGAGCTGCTGATTAAATATGAAAGGAATAACAAATTTTAAAGAGACAATGTAGTGTGGCCTTAGTTTGTGTTTGACTTTGTTTTTGGCTTGAATTTTAGGTGTTAAGACTATAGACTCTGGAAAAGTTTGTACAGATCGAAGGGTGGAAAATCTAATTCCACTATTTAAAAAGGAACGGAGAGAAAAAACAAATTTATGGATCCAGTTAACCTACCATCAGTGGTGGGAAGAAGTAACAAAGAGGATTGATGAGGGCAGAGCTGTAGATGTGATCTATATGGACTTCAGTAAGGTGTTCGACAAGGTTCCCCATGGGAGGCTGGTTACCAAGGTTAGATATCACGGAACGCAGGGAGAACTAGTCATTTGGATACAGAACTGGCTCAAAGGTAGAAGACAGAAGTGGTAGCGGAGGGTTGTTTTTCAGAATGGAGGCCTGTAACAGTGGAGTGCCACTAGGATTGGTGCTGGGTCCACTACTTTTCATCATTTATGTAAATGGTTTGGATGCGAGCATAAGAGGTATAGTTAGTAAGTTTGCAGATAATACCAAAGTTGGAGGTGTAGTGGACAGTGAAGCAGGTTACATCTGTTTATAACAGGATCTTGATCAGATGGGCCAATGGGCTGAGAAGTGTCAGATGGAGTTTAATTCAGATAAACGCAAGATGCTGCATTTTGGGAAAATGAATCTTAGCAGGACTTGTACACTTAATGGTAAGGTCCTAGAGAGTGTTGCTGAACAAACAGACCTTGGAGTGTAAGTTCCAAGCTCCTTGAAAGTGGAGACGCAGGTAGATAGGATAGTGAAGAAGGCATTTGGCATGCTTTCCTTTATTGTTCAGAGTATTGAGTACAGGAGTTGGGAGGTCATGTTGCGTCTGTACAGAACATTGGTTAGGCCAGTGTTAGAATATTACGTGCAATTCTGGTCTCCTTCCTATCGGAAAGATGTTGTGAAACTTGAAAGGGTTCAGAAAAGATTTACAAGGATGTTTCCAGGATTGGAGGATTTGAGCTATAGGGAGAGGCTGAACAGGCTGGGGCTGTTTTCCCTGTGGTGTTGGAGACTGAGGGGTGATCTTATAGAGGTTTATAAAATCATGAGGAGCATGGATAGGATAAATAGGCAAAGTCTTTTCCCTGTAGTGGGGGAGTCCAGAACCAGAGGGCATAGGTTTAGGGTGAGAGTGGGAAGATGTAAAAGACAAAAGGGGCAACTTTTTCATGCAGAGGGTGGTACGTGTATGGAATGAGCTGCTAGAGGAAGTGGTGGAGGCTGGTGCAATTGCAACACTTAAAATGCATTTGGTAGGGTATTTGAATAGGAAGAGTTTGGAGGGATATGGGTCAGGTGCTGGCAGGTGGGACTAGATTAGGTTGGGATATCTGGTCAGTGTGAACAGGTTGGACCGAAGGGTCTGTTTCCAAGCTGTGCATCTCTATGACTCTGACTGTAAGATAACATAACATTTGGAAAACAGTATCCTGATTATACATGACCAGCATATACCAGTGCTTTTTGAGGATGGAACTAGCAGGATAGATAAAGGAGAACCAGTCGATATAGTAATTAGATTTTCAGAAGATTTTTAATGTCGCTCATATGAAATTAGTGGCTAAAATCAAGGCACATAATATAGGAGATAATTTTCATCAAGGCACTCGTTAATGTGAATGATTGTCCACCTCAGAAATTCCATGTCATGAGTTTTTGCATGACTGATGAGCCTGATCCTAGAACTGCATCTTCAACCACACATTTGGCAAATATTTCTGGAGATGGAATTGGTTCTTGGCTTTGAGATTGTTGGTTTTCCTTTCTCTGGCTCCTTTTCTGTACAGCCTGTTGTCGTTGGGTATTCTCAAAGCATTGTGTCTCTTCATACAGGAGATTCCTCCAAATGGATTCTGATGAACAAAGGTCTCCCGTTCATTGACGTCTATATTGCATTCCTTGAGAGAAGCCTTCAGGGACTCTGAAATGTTTTCTTCTCATTGAAATGCCTTCCTTTACCTGGTGAAGAAGATTCCCTTTGTATTTGGAACTCTGGCATGTTAAGCATATAGCTGGTCCGACAGAGTTGGTTTTGGATGATCAAGGCCTTGATGCTAGTGCTGTTGGCTGTTCCAAGGCTACCTGTCTCCCACTTGAACAGAGAAAACGTCTCAAACGACATTGGTACTTCCCAAAGTCTAGAGGTTGTGTCTGTATGTAGTCCAAGTTTCAGAATCGTATAGACAAGAACAGAGTTTGTTATTCTGGGGCCCTCTTGTGGTGCAATGGTAGTGTCTGTACCCTGAACCAAGAGACCTGTATTGAAGTCCCACCAGCCACCGCGGTGTGTAAAAGCATCTCTGAACAGGTTCATGAAAAAAAAGGTTAAATTTTTAAAAAACACAGTAAAGTCAGAAGCATGACTGCTTTATGCACAGTAATCCTGATATCAGCAGGGATTTCACAGTTGCCAAAGACACTCCTCAGGTGTACAACGACAGTGCAAACAGATCAAATGCAATGTTGAATCTCCACATTGATGTCAGCCTTAGATGAGAGACAGGTTGCCAGATAGTGGAAGTGTTCCACATTTGGGAGAATTTCTCCATTGATCTTAATGGAAGGATGGACTAGAACATGACCTTGGTCAGATTTGTAAAGGAGTGGAGTTGTTTTGAAGTTAAGGTTGATACAAATTCTTCGGTATGTTTCTGCAGAAGTATTAAATGAGGCTTAAAAGTTTTCTTCCGAGGGGGCACACTTGACATTATCATCCACATACTGAAGTTCCACAACTGAGGTCAAAGGTGTTTTCTTTATGGATTTCAACTGATTGAGGTTGAAAAGTCTTCACACCATCTTGTAGACAATGTCCAGACCATTGAAAAGTTTGTTCTTGGCAAGATGAAGAGTGGTGATGATGAAGATGGAGAAAAGATGTCATAATACCATTGGTGAGGACTGTCACCGATATCTTGTTGTGGAGGCGATGGAGGATGTTGATTAATTTCTCTGGACAGCTGGCCTTTGGCAAGATCTTCCAAAGCACTTCCTGATTAATCCCTCGAACTCAGCACCGCCTTCCTAACCTGCAATCTTCTTCCTGACCTCTCCGCCCCCACCCCCACTCCGGCCTATCACCCTCACCTTGACCTCCTTCCACCTATCGCATTTCCAACGCCCCACCCCCAAGTCCTTCCTCCCTATCTTTTATCTTAGCCTGCTGGACAAACTTTCCTCATTCCTGAAGAAGGGCTCATGCCCGAAACATTGACTCTCCTGCTCCTTGGATGCTGCCTGACTTGCTGCACTTTTCCAGCAACACATTTTCAGCTCGTAATTGAATCAAAAGCCTTGGTCAGATCGATGATGGCCATGTAGAGTGGTTGATGAAGTTCCTGACATTTCTCTTTGAGTTGCTGAGCAGTGAAAAGTGTATGTCAGCAGTTCCACAGTTTGGTCAGTAACGACACTGGCTTTCATGACGCGTTTTCTCAAGATGATGAGAAGGCATCTAACAAGGATTCGGATGATGATCTTGCCCCTGTGATGGAGAATAGGGAGGTTTCTTGGTAGTTTCCAAAACCACTTTGTCTCCTTTCTTGAAGATGGTGGTGATGACAGCATCTCTGAAATCAGCAAGGATGTATTCTTGACCTCCGATTTGCTGGAGTGTTTGGTGACATGACAGGTAGGCTATGCTTCTCTAAGTTTGTTAATCTCTGCTGAAGTCCTGTCTACTCCAGCTTTTCCATTCTTCATGTGCCTATTGGCAACTTTAACTTCTGCCATGCTAGATTGTAGTCAAGATCATTATTGGGGAGTTAGCTGATTTCTTCATTCATGTCCTTATCAATTATTGTATCACAATTTAGGAGTTATTTGCGTATTCTCTCCATCGGAGGCTGATATTTTTACTGTCTCGTAAAAGATTGTCATCCTTACTCCACACTGGTTGAGGCACAGGGTGTTTGGTCATGTGTTGAAATGAAGAAACCCCAGGTGTCATGCTTGTCAGCAGGGAGTTGCTGATCCTTAACTTTTTTAGTTCACCGATAGTTTATGATTTCCTTAGATGTTTGTACCTCTGCCTTCACTTTTTGATGAGTCTTTGTCTCAGTATTTTTATTTGTCAGACACAAAGCTTTCTTCTTATTGACGTCTTGGATGATGTGCTAATTCTTGTTGATCTAGTCTTGGTGTTTCCTGATCTTTATAGTTAATAGTTTCTTCACAGCATGAAATGATAGCTATCTTCAACTCTTTCCAGATTTCCTCTACTCCATTAAAATGAAGCCTTTGGAGATTTTGGTGAAGATGCAGTTGGAAATTCATTGTTCAGCCTTGCTTTTGAAGCTGCTCAACATTGAGTTTTTTTTTAATAGTTTCTTTTTCTTCGGGTGCTTCTGGTGGACATTGAGGAGGGATGAGCCAATGCTCACTCCAGCAGTTATCTGCATTGGTCATCACATTGGTAATGTGGATATACTTTTGGTCTCAGGCACAAATGATGATTTAGTCGATCGTGCCAGTGCTTTGATTATGGATGCCTCCAAACAATCTTTAACTTTGTATTTTTAGCAGGATGGTACGTTGATATTGAGCAACTGGTTTCTGCAATTTGGGGAGCAGGAGTATGCCATCGATTTTGCAATTCCCAGCCCCTTCCTTTCCAGTGGTTCCTTTTCAGAATTGCATATCCTTTCCAACTATGGCACTGAAATCTCCAAACAAGATGATTTTTTTCTTTCTTGGGGATGTTGGTGAGTAGCATGTTCAAGGTGGACTGGAAGCCTTTGAACTCCTCTGTGGTATCAAGAGTTGGAGCATAGGCACTGCTGGCTTAAGTCAAGTTGTACTCAGAGTCATAAGGTGACTGTTAATGCCAACAAGGAGCTCCAGGAGTCAGTTGAGTTCATTTGACTTGGGTTGATCCTCTGGTTTTCCTGTCCAGAAGAAGGTGTAACCATCTCTTCATCCCTTAGCTGCCTTTTGTCTGCTCTTTGGTATTGCTGCCCTGCAGGAGACATTGAAGTGCCTGATGTCAGGGGAAAAAGGGCAGTTCTTTGTTTTTGAAGGGATGGTTTTGCTTGTTGTCCATGAGGGTTTGTACGGCTCAGGTTCCGAGATTGAATTTCACTTTGGTTTTCAGATTGTAGATAGATGAGATACGGCTTTCCAGCCAGATTGGTGACACAAAAGGCTATTTTTGGGACGCCTATTCTTGCCTCTTCCCCATACACTGTTAACAGAGTGGATCCTGAAGTGAGCTCATAGAATCCCTACAGTGTGGAAACAGGCTCTTCAGCCGAACAAGTCCACACCGACTCACCAAAGAGTATCCCACCCAGACCCACTCCCCCTACCCTTATACTCTGCATTTACCCCTGACCGATGCACCTAACCTATGGGGTCTAACTCTATACATTTGTTAATGGAGTTCCTGGTCGAGGGCCAGGCCTCCAGGAATTGTCACGCAATACTTGTTTGGCTAGTCCTAGGATGGATACGTTGTCCCATTCGATTTTGGTGTCCTCATTTGTCCGTGCATATGGGCACAAGTGACAGTTGATTATGTCTCTCGGTAGCTAGTTGATGTTCGTTTACCCAGATGGTTTGTTTTCTTCTGGTTTGTCCTGTGTAATGTTTGTGGCAGTCTTTATATGGTATTTTGTATATAATATTGGTTCTGTTAGTTGTGAGTATGGGATCCTTTTATATCCATCAGTAATTGTCTTAGCGTAGTTGTCGGTTTGTGGGCTACCTTGATACCTAGGCGTTGGAATAGTCTGGTGATCATTTTTGATATGTCCTTGGTGTATGGCAGGGTGACCAGTGTTTCTGGATGTGTTGTGTCTTCCTGTTGTGGTCTGTGGTGTAGGTAGGCAGACTACCCTTTTTGGAGACTTGGCGCTCAACCCGGTACTCCATTATCCAATGTAGAGTTGGACCCCATATACCAACCATTAAGAAACAAAACCAGAAATGATGCCATATACATCAACAAACCAAGACATATAGCAAGTGGGACAGAACACCAACACTTCACTGGAGGCGCACTGATGATGTTACTTTGTATGGTGCCGAAATGTCTGCAAACAAACTTAAAAGCTCAGCAAGCAAGACACCAATCTTGTGACCAACTGGTGTCACTTGCTCGTGGCCACAGTATGTAATTTCCATGTTTAAATCAGCTACTTCACTTTCTTATGCTTGATCAAGATACTTCTCATCAGTTATTCCTGTTTAACATGATTTCTGCAAATGTCAGAAAGACAATTAACTCCAACCTATTCTGTTCAACTTCAGTAGTCACAGATAGTACACCCATGCGATGCTATAGAATCATAGAACATAGCTGAAGGCCCTTTGGCCCACTGTGTCTATGCCTAACAGACACCAAACTACATTGTGTAAGAACATAAGAAATAGGAACAGGAGTAGGTTATCTGGCCCATGGAACCTGCTCCACCATTCAATAAGATCATGACTGATCTTTTTGTGGACTCCATTCCACTTACCCACCTGAACACCATAAACCCTTAGATTTTTGAAGAGTAAAGAAATGATCTGTCTCTGCCTTAAAAACATCCAGTGAGGTAGCCTCAACTGCTTTACTAGGCAGGGAATTCCACAGATTCACAATCCTTCCGGTGAAGAAATCCACATTTCTCATATGCTTGCACTTGGTCTGTAGCCTGACGTCTTAGGTACTCATCCAAATACTTTAAGTGTTGCAAGAGTATCTGGCTCCACCACACTGTCAGGCAGCATGTTCCAAATATCTATCACCCTCTGGATAATTAAAAATATATCCTTTTTAAATCTTCTCTAAACCACTTGCTCCTCACCTTTAAACATATGTCCTCTGGTTTTAGACATGTCCTTATGCATGGAAAGAGATGTTTCACTACCTACTATGTACCTCTCATAATTTGTATTCCTCTCAATGAGATCACCCCTCAACATCCAGTGCTCCAAGGAAAACAAACTTAGCCTCTCCAATCTCTCTTCATTACTGAAACTTTTCATCTGAGACAACATCCTGCACACTCTCTAGTGCAAGTGTGTCCTTCCAATAGTTTCGTGAACAGAACTGTACATAATATTTATCTGTGGCCTAACTAATATTTTACAAAGTTGTAGGAAGCCTTTCTTCTACCATCTACACCATGGCTAACTAAGGCAAGTGTCCCATTAGCCAGCTTCATCACACTGTCCATCTGTGCTGACACTGTCAGGAATATATGGACTTGTACATGAAGGCCCTTTTGACCCTCAGTATTCTCTAGGGGGCCTCCCATTCGTAGTATATAGCATTCCCTATTCGATCTCCCAAAATGTCTCACCTCTCTCTAATCAGGATGAAACTCCTTTCCCCCTTGCTTTGACCAGTTCATCAGGTGATCAATATCAGACTGTAACCTGAGATCAACCTGCTTGTATCAACATCACCAATTTTCGTGTCGTCTGCAGGCTGACTAATTATTCATTCTACACTCACATCCAAGTCATTAATCTAAATCACAAAGAGGCTGAAATATGAAAATAGCATAGTAATTTATTGTCACATACACTTGAAAAATATACTAAAAGGTTTTATAAGTTGCCACACCATGACACCTACATCAATGACAGAAGTCATACGTAATAATTAAAAAGTAAAATTAAGACACGGTACATCTCCATTCAAGTAATGCTCCCGGGCTCAGGTAAAGCCTATCCTCTGCAGTTATTTCAGTATCTATATCCCATTGCACTTTTTCTACATTTCCATGGTTTCTTCCAGCTGTGACTGCTTGTGTTTTGAAGAAAAAAAAAGTAAGGATGGAATACTCTGAAGACACAGCCAGGATGGAACGGCCATGATGGATCTCCAGTACTGGAGTACTGGACCAGAAGCCTCTGCTGAAGAAGACTGCCATGCCAAACTGAGGTTGCCACTCCTGAACGAGACTGCCTTCCGGGCCTCTGGAATACCTAGACACTGAATACAAAAAAAAGGCCTCCATGCTGGAACAAGACTGCCACGTTGGGCCAAGAGTGCCTTTGTCCTCTTCCAGGCATTGGGCCTAGCTGCCGACCTGGACCCTCTGCCTAGTCTGCAAGTCTCGGCTGGGAGAGTCAGCTTGGGCCTGTTTTTTGCTTGGTGTGTCTACCTGTGCTGCCAGAGGCCTTCTTCACTGGCCACTTTCTGGCTTAACCTCTAACACTTCTAACACCCATAGCCAAAGTGTTTCAATATAGCTATAAGATTGTCATCCACCCAACAATGTAGAAAATTGCTAGATAGGTCCTGTACACAAAAAGTAGGTCTAATCCTACCTGGCCAATTAAATCCCCCAGCCCCCCCCCATCTCTCTTCCCACTACCCCAATTTTTCTACTCTCAATTATTTTTAAGGTGATGGAAAGTGTTCTCAACAGCACTTGTTTAGCAATAATTGACCATCATTTTGAGTTTCACCATGGTCACTTGCTGCCTGACCTCGTGACAGTCTTAGTTCAAACATAGGCAAAAAAAGCTGAATTCCAGAGATGAGGTGAGTGTGACAGTCCTTGGTATCAAGTGTGGCATCAAGGACTGCTACTAAAACTGGAGTACAAGGCAATATGAGGGAAAGCTATCTGTTGGTTTGAGACATACCTTGCACAAAAGAAGATGGTTGTGTTTCCGATCAATCATCTCAACTCCAAAACCTCTCTGCAGATGTTTCTCAAGATGATGGCTTCAACAATTACCCTTCCTCAGAAGGTTAGAAGTGAGAATATTTGCTGCTGTTGCAGAATGTTCAGCACCATTCACAACTTCTCAGATACTGAAGCATTCCATTTCCAAATGCAGTAGAATCTGTGCACAAGTGCCAGGCAATGAACCATCTCCAACCATAATGAATCTAACTATTGCCTTTGTCATTCAACGACGTTATCATCACTAAATCACCCACAGTCAACATTCTAGGGGTTATAATTGATCAAAAACTGAACTGAGATAGCTATACAAATAAAATGGCTCCCCAAAGCCTGTCAGCCATTTACAAGTTAAAAGACAGGAGCACAGTGAAATACACCCCACTTGTTTGGATCAGTGCATTTCCTACTTGAGGACTTTAATATCATCCAGTATAAAGAAGCCTTCTTGTTTGGCACTCCCTCCAGCAGTATAGTGTACCATTTACAAGATGACCTACATGTACCAGGCAGCAAGTAAAGAGGAATATGACCACCTGCAAATTCCATCCAAGTCTCTCAATATGTCAAATGTATCACTGTTCTTCTAGCATCACTGGGTCAAAATCCTGAAACTCTTGCCTCACCCAGTGATGGATATAAATGGATGCTCAACTGTTGGTGTCCACATTCCCACAAATAAAAGAGCTTAGCAGTGAGAGTGCAAAACATGAACAAAGACTAAACACCTTGAAGCTTGGAGAAAGATAAACAGACAAAACTAAAGAGATTTGAAAACATAGCTCAGTTAGTTTGAAAAATATGGGAAAGGGATCACACTCTAACCTCATTCCACCAACCATCATCTTATGTAGAAGAAATATTGATTCAGTGGGTCCTGGGTTCGGGTTCACATACTATAACACAATCTACATTGATATTCCCAGTGCAATAATGAGGGAACACTACATTGTCAGACATGCTGTCATTCAGGTAACAAGCTGAGACTTTTTCCTTCTGGAAGAGTGTATGAGATCTGACAGGACTATTTCTGAAAAGAACAGGCAATTTCTGGCCAGCGTTTATCCATTTACTAATGGTACATTCAAAAGTGCTTCATTGGCTGTCTACGACTTTGTAAAGTTTAAGGTGATATATGAATGCAAGGGTTTTTCTTTTCTTCATTGTCCCTTCTCTTTCCAGACATATGACCAGATTCTGTGATTGCAGTACTGTGAATGAACACAGTATGGTGTGCATGATCTTGAAGTGAATGCAGGATCCTGGACCAACGGTATCCCTTCATTGGAATTGTTCCTGCAATAGAGTTGCAATGTGATATTACATCAGTAATAGTCATCTTTATAATATAGAATTCCTTTCAAAAAAGAGTTTCTATAATTTCTTACAAGACAGCATGGATTTAAGATAATTGGCAAAACAGTTGGGTAGGATGAGAATTGATTAGACAATGTGTTGTGATCTGATATTGTCAGAAAGGGTGATTGTACAGAACTGCTTTCTTGTTTCATTATTGACTAGTTTTCTTTGCCACTTTCCTTCTGCATTCTCTTCCTCCTCTTCTGTAGGTATTGGATCTATATTTCCCCTTGCAAACAAAAACTTTTAATCATCGTTCATAATTGAATTTTCAGTGTGACTGTGATATAGAAGCTATGGCTCTTTTTTAGTTTATTTTTTCGATGTCTTGCTGGTTAGCTGGTTTTGTTTGAGATTTATCATCTTGAGGTTTGGAAAAAAATGTCACCATTGCTTTCTTATTGATGGACAGATCATACAACAGAACATGGAGATCGGTTAGTTTCAGCAGTTTATGAACATAAAAGTACACACTAGTGGGGCTGTGTTGGTCACTTAAGTGGCCTGTGAAATTCAAAGGTTGGATGTTGCTACTAAAAGCCTCTTAGCATATCAGTGCAGCATCAAGTACTCCTAAATATTTAATGCAGTATTTTCAGATATTGAGGTACAATAAAGCCATACAGTTATAACAGTTCAATAGTTATCTTGTGTGACCTATCTCAGGATGATGTATGTTGCCCACTTCTGTTGAATAAGTTACTCTGTCAGCTTTCTACCACCCCCAGTCCTCAACTTCAGTATTGAACTTTCATTTTAATCTTTCTTTTTAAATGCACAGCACTGTTGTAACTGTATGCCTCAGGCATGGACAAAGCACATTTGAGTTCAGAAAACTCTTAAGCAAAATTGTACAGTCGCCAAGATGGTTTCCACTTCCCTAATGTGGCATCAGTCTGCCACAACATCAACTCATACATTGCTGAAACCTTCATGGATGTTTTCAACTCTCAATGTGACTATTGCTTTGCATACCTGCTGAGCATGGTGCATTCTCCCCTTTAAAAATCTGAGCTCATCAAAATCTCAGCTACTTGTGTCCTAGGGTGAATCAAGATCCATGTGCTTATACTCCTGATGGCCGATGTTGGCTTGTGGTTAAGTAATGCCTTGATTTTAGCATACTCAACCTTGTTTCCATATCCTTTAGTGACCTCAGCCCTCCCTAGCTGTAATCTCTGTCAGCTTCCCTAAGAGATATCTGCACTTACCTAATTTGACCCCTTGAACATCCCCAATTTTAGTCATTACATCTCTGTTGGCCATTCCTTCCCAGCTGCTAAGACCTAAGCTCTGGAATTCCTTCTTTATCTCTAGTTCTCTTCTTTTAAATTGCTCTTGAAAACCTACCTCAATCATAAATTCAAATCTTCTCCATGTGATATACATGAAAATGGATCATTTTGCTCCAGCACCAATATTTGCTTATGTGCTTCGTTGTTGAATTTAATTTGATATTTATAGCTGTTAAATATCTTGGGACATTTTACTGCATTAAAGGTGCTATATAACTACTTGTTGTTCCTTAGGCTGCCAGCATGAGGGAGTGTTTCTATTTCAACAGCAGAGCAACAGTTAGTTGAAAGTTCTTATGCTCCTTTAGCACACTGATAATTAAATGGCACTTTTTTTTATCATCTTGAGTGGAAACCTGGCTCCTGACGGTGAATTTGAAACTTAAAAGACCAGTTTCAGGTTAGCAATAGAATCGAAGATTTCTCCAGTGCCGTCAATACTTAAATCATAAAGCTCTCTCTGAATTTTAATCCTGCCTGTTTGATCACTAAATTTTGGCAAAATCTTTATCCTTGGCTGTAACATTAATCTGTGTGTAAAATCTGAGTTGAGATTTGTTCAACAAACAACTGTTTGATATCTGTTTTGTTTGAGTTGATTTCTCAGTAGCATTTTTTTAAGAGAGACATCACAATAGATTTCTGTTTGAGTAAAGCAGTTGGCTGATTTAAAAACAAGTGCAATTGATTTAGTATTTATGACCTCGCAAAGTAAAGATTACCTCCATATAATCTGACCAATGGTTTATACACACTGACAGACATATATGTTTGCACATGCAGAGGTTTGTGCTCATCACTGCTTGCAAATAGCATTGGCACTGGCATATTTCTTTCCATACCATGGACAGTCGCACTTGTAGTCCCAAGTCTGACCTTTCTTCCCTGATCTTATAGTTATCTGGACGTGAATGTGCACAGACCACAATAGATATCAGGTTCCTTCTTTGACCAGATACTGCGGTGCAGTTTGACTTTATATTTTAATAACAGAATATTTTCTTTCCTTACTTTGATTATTAATACACGCCTTTAAATTTAAATGAATAAATGGAATTCCTGTTTTTGTTTGACAGCTCACTGGGGACAGATTTCCAGCCAATACATTTTTATGGACAGATGCACTGTTTGAGCAGGATGCTGATTTCCAGGAGTCCACTTAGGTTTGATTAGTTGCTTTATCCTGTTGTGTTTGTCAGCCAACAGCCTAATCAATCTAATTGGCATGGGGTATAGGAATTGTTAATGGGCGGTGGTACTTAATCCATGCTGTTCGGCTTGCATTCCAGTACAAATTGCATTTGTCTGTTTTGCTTGAACCAATAACACATCATCATTCTATCAATTATACAAAGTAACTGTCGGTTATCAGCAAATCTCTGAGGACTCTGAGTTATTTTTAATCAATGTGTTCATGACACACTGTGGTAGATGGACTTGAACCTGCGGCCACCACACTATGCTAGAAGAGTCTTTTTTTGAGGAACTGATTACAGATACTGCCAAAGTTGTGAACTTAAACAAATAGGAATGTCAGGTGGAGCCTGGCTCATCAACTGTTAATAATTGTGTGTTCTTAGAGACAGGTGACTGTAGAACAGATTTTTAAAAAAGTCATGGTGATTTACACTCTGCTAGGGCAGCCAGCTACATTTTATCAGATTGAAATACAGAAATATGAAATGCTAGAAGATTGCTGTCCTTCAAGTTTTAATTTTTTATTTGCAATTATTTTTTGTTTAATTTTCCATTTTTACTGCTGTCTTCTCTGCTCAGTTTATTCCATGTTTTTGTCTTAATTCTTTCCTGTACTTTTTAATAATACCTACCTTCCACAGTTAGTTCCTGTGCCTTGATGAGACCAATTCAAGTTGTGATTACCCCCAGATATAAAACACAGAAGGAGCCATTCAGTCTGTTGTGCCTGTGCCAGTTCTTTGTCAACGAGAATCCTTTAGTCTCAACCCACCAGTATATCACCTATTTTTAATTTTTCCACTTCAAGCATTTGTCCAGTTCTCTTTCTGAAAATTATTCTTGAATTTGCATTCACTGGGCTTTTAGCAATGCACTTCATAACAATTTACTGGGTAAAACAAATTGTCAGCTTGTTAAATTGCTTATTCAAAATGGCTCAGGGAATCCCTAATGCACTCGATCTATAAGCCTCTCTTGGTTCATCCTACAGATCGTATCCCATGGTAGTCTGGAACATAAAACTCTTACAGACAATTTAGTTTAAATTATTACCTTTATTTACCAATGGCATCGATGCTACACTATAATATAGATTCGTACAAGCCAGGTTTGAGCTAAGGTTTTAAAACCTTTAGCAGAGTAGCGGTACCGCCTCTTACCCCTAAGAGCTCTCTCAGACTACTCCCTTAATGCTGTAAACAGGCTGTCTTTATACAGAAATTAGTACTGAGGTTACAAAAAAAAACTACATGTCCTTAATCAGATAAGTAGCAATAAAATGGCAAACATTTGTAGAGGAAGAGAAACTAATTGACAAGTCTGAGTATGCTTGAATAATTAAGCTAAATGCACTTTAAAGAAGGAAACCCTGATCAAGCCAGGCCAAATGCCTTAGCTAGACAAGCTCCCTTTTACCATAATCATACAGAAAGACTAATCTAAACTATGTGGAAAAGGTCATGCGGTGACCTCGCTCAGCTAACATGTCCAGTACCATCGTCCTACTGAGAATGTGTATAGGGTTTGAGCAGGTAAGGAAAGAGTTAAATTCTGAGTTTTGTAGAAACAAAAGGTTCAGCGGAGCATGACTTAGTTGAGGTAAGAACTTGCAGTTAACAGTGGGGTGCTGGAGGCAAGGGTAATGGGTTAGCAAGGTGGAAAAGCATTCATTATGTAAAGCCATTTAACTATATTGGAAGCATTCAGTTTGTAAAGTCAGTTTAACAAGATGAAAAGTATTCATTATGTGAAGCCAGTTAAGGTTAACAACATTCCTTGTGTAACACAGATGGTTTAATCTTTGCTATTGACACTCACTGATTCTAATGGTGACCCAATCAATATGTGTGTTGCCTTATCCGGATGTTCCTCCCTGTAAAATGACTATATAATTCATTAAGAACCTACTGTTCCAGAGAAGACAGACAACTCATGTCCTGTGCACATGGGTGATCGTTCTGCCTCCCTCCAGGGCCCAGGGCAAAGATGGAGGAGGTAAAACTATGCTGTGTCTCTGACCATTTAGCTTTGACTGAGGCGGGAATGGGACTACACTACAAAATGCAAATTAAATTCAGATCTCGAGCTCTAGCCAACAACATACAAACATTCATTCCATGACAAGCAAGTGTACACACAAATCAGGTCACAAAGAGTTAACCTTTGCACCAGCTTTCTCTCTTGCTCTCTCTTTCACAGCTAGTATCCCTTGAACCCTTAGGTCAGCGAATGTAATTTATAGAAGAATGTTTTCTCTCTCGTGTATAAACATCTTCCAAAATTCTTACTATCTCAGTTTTATTAGGTGCATATTCCACTCAGCTTATTAAATTACAATTTCTTCTCCTGTTGAAATTGAGTTTTATTAAGAGTTTTCAATATAAACCAGCTATTCAGTTATCCAACATCCAACTGTAAAATATGCACAGCTTCTAGCTCAAAAGGAAGCACTGCGAAACATTCCACAAGTGAAAAAATGTTATGATCTTATTTACACTGATCATTGACACTAAGAACAGATATCCTTAATTATTCTGAGCAAATCTTAAGAGAATCCTGAACTAGGGCTTCCAAATCCTTTGTGCTTCAGATTTCCGAAACCTTTCCCAATTTAGAAAGTAGTTTGTGTCTCTATTCTTCCTCCAAAGTGCAAAACCTCACACTTTCCGACTTATTCCATGTGACGCTTGTTTGTCCATTCTCGGAGCCTGTCCGAGTGTTTCTGCAACCTTCCCACTTTCTCAAAACTGCCTGCCCTTCTACCTATTTTTGTGTCAGCTGCAAATTTAGCAACAGGGACCTCAGTTTCTTCATCCAGATCATTAATGGACAACATGAATTGTTCTGGTTCCAATATAGACCCCTGCAGAACTCACTAGTCAGCTGCCATACTGCAGTTGCCAATCACCACCATTGAAGAAGTTGTGCTGACTCAGCCCTATTTTATCATTCACTTCCCAAGTACTGTGCAATCTCAACCTTTTAATAATGGACTTTCAAATCTTACCATCTAACCAAGGTCAGGCCAACTGGCCTTTAGTTTCCTGTTTTCTGCCTCTCTTCCTTCTCATTTTCCAGTCATCTTGGACCCTCCCTGATTCCAGTGATTACTGAAAAATCACCGCTAATGCATCAAATTTCCTCAGCTATCTGTTTCAAAACATGTAGTCCATCCAGTTCTGGTGATTTATCCACCTTCAGTCCTTTCAGTTCCCCCACCACCTTTTCCTTAGTGAAACCGACTACACTCACCTCTGATCACTGAACTTTCTTGAAGTTCTAGTCTGCTGCTGGTGTCTTCCACTGTGAAAACTACTGAAAAGAATCTATATGCTCCTATTCTGTAGATGTGCAAGATATGCATTATTGTGGTTCTGTTTGCCGAGCTGGGAATTTGTGTTGCAGACGTTTCATCCCTGTCTAGGTGACATCCTCAGTGCTTGGGAGCCTCCTGTGAAGCGCTTCTGTGATCTTTCCTCCGGCATTTGTAGTGTGCAGGAACCGGAGTTGTTCATATATGACGCTCAGGGGGTTGGCACAAGATTCCCATTTCCTGGCTTGTCTTCGCGTCTCTCGCCCGTAGCTGTTCAAAGTTTGGGAGAAGATTTGTAGCTCGGGTGCTCATTGTTGTGGTTCTGTTCACCGAGCTGGGAATTTGTGTCGCAGATGTTTCGTCCCCTGTCTAGGTGACATCCTCAGTGCTTGGGAACCTCCTGTGAAGTGCGTCTGTGATCTTTCCTCGGGCATTTGTAGTCACTACAAATGCCGGAGGAAAGATCACAGAAGCGCTTCACAGGAAGCTCCCAAGCACTGAGGATGTCACCTAGACAGGGGACGAAACATCTGCAACACAAATTCTCAGCTCGGCGAACAGAACCACAACAACGAGCATCCGAGCTACAAATCTTCTCCAAAACTTTGAATATGCATTATTTCAAGTCCTGCCATCTAATATCCAAGTGTGGCTGGTAAATGTACTGAACTAATATTAAAATCTAGATGATTGGAAGCAAGCTGTTAGAACAATGTGAGAGTATTCTATGCAGAAGAAATGTTTCCAGTACTCCTGTGAGTGTGGAGGAGACCAGTGCCAGACCTCAAATCTAACATATGTGCAAGTGGAAGAGGGGAATCCATCTGTTTCTCTCACCCTCCAAGGACCCATAATGTGAAAGGGCTGTCAGATAGACATTTTCATTGTCCACAGAGACACAGTGAAAGTTGTAATCGCTTTCTCTCACCATCTTTTGGAAGCAATAGCCAAACTTGTCACTATTTCAGATTCTATGCATTATTTTAAAATGTGGGTTAGCTACAATTAATTTTAATTTGTTTTGAACCACGGTTTTCAACTTGATCATGGGGGTTATTTGATTGTTACAGTTTTAGAACTGATAAAATTTGCAATATCTCAGTCTGTTATGTATGCATCAATTTTTGCTTCCTCATTAAGTTTCTATGATTGTAATGGCAATGCTCTCTTAAATTTCCAATGCTCAGCTGACATGACCGTTCTTCACCCATTAATGTACTCCTTGGAAGAAAAAAATAAACAGAGCAATTTCAATAGCTTGGAAGAAAATTCATAAACGTACCCATAAATGTAGCTGAACCATCTAATAACTCCCACTGACTACACTTTACATTCCATGACTGGCTGTTGATGATTGCACCGCCTTTTACAAATATAATCATCTCAGTAAATGGGCAGACCTGGTATACTCAAGCCTCAATTCATACTCTGATGCAAGTGAATAGAAAAAGACCTCTGCAATCTCTGCAGTTAATCTTTTATAGCCCTAATCCCTCCTGTCCTTTTGCCCAACCTGACTGGTTCAGTTTTTCTGTCTCTTCATTCTCTAAGTGTGCCTTATTGCGTTCACATAACAAGCAGGGTAGACAAAGGGGAAACAGTAGATGTAATATATTTGGATTTTTCAGAAGACATTTGATAAGGTATCACACGTTAATAAAACAGCCCATGGTATTGGAAGTCATTTATTAGCATAGGTAGTGAATTGGCTAACTAATAGAAGGCTTGGTGCTGGAAAAGGGACAGCAGTTCAGGCAGTATCCAAGGAGCAAGTAAGTTGACATTTCGGGCAGGACCCTTCAGGCAGAAGGCTCCAGCCTGAAATGTCGACTCTCTTGCTCCTCATGCTGCCTGACCAACGTCATGCTTTATCAACTGATTTCTCCAGTTTCTGCAGTCTCCAGTGTTTCCTAACTAATAGAAGGCAGAGAGCTGGGATAAGATGGAAACCTGTTAGTAGTAGAGTGCCACAGAGATCGGTGTTGGGGGCCACAATTATTTGCACTGTATATTCATGACTTGGATGAAGAAAATATATGTACTATAGCCATGTTTGTGGATAGCACAAAAGTATCGGAAAACAAATGGTGAGGATAACAGTCTGCAGAGATATAAATAAGGAGGGGAAAAGTCAGGTTATGAACTTTGGCTGGAAGAATACAAGAGTTGAATATTTAGCTCCCCACCATTTCAAGGGCAACTACGGATGAGCAATAAATGCTGGACAGTCAATGGCATCCACCTCCCACAAGTGAATTAAAAAATGTGGAGAAAGATTGTTGAAAGCTGTAGTACGGGAGAGATTTAACAGTCTTTTACTAAATGTTAGCATCCAAATTCAGCAAATAATAGGGAAAGCAGGTGGAATATTGGCCTTTATTTCAAAGGGAAAGGAGTACCTGGCATTAGTCAGGTAACAGATGGAATATTTTGAACAATTTTGATTCCCTTATCTCTGGAAAGATATCCAGACACTGGAAGCAGTCAAGTGAAGATTCATTGAGTTGATCCTAAGTATAGAAAGGCTGTCTTCTGAGAGGCTGAGTAACTTGAGCAGGTATTCATTGGAATTTAGAATGAGAGGTGCCCTTACTGAAGCAGGAAGATTCATAGGGGACTTGACACGATGATGTTGAAAGATTGCTTCCTCTTGTTGGAGACTCTAGGACCAGAGGGTGTAATCTCAGAATAAGGGGTCACCCATTTAAAACAAAGTTGAGCAATTTCTCCGAGGGAAGTGAATCTGTGGAATTACCACAGAGGGCTGTCAAGACTGGGTCATAAAGTACAGGCAGTTCCTAGTTTCCATTCTCAAGTCTGTTCACAAGTCAATTTTTAAGCAAGTTGGAAAACAGTGCAGAACAGTGTCAGTAGCTGTTCATAAATGCAGGAAATGTTCATATATCGAATCTTTATATTCTTGACAGAGAGATTTTTAAATCAATAACGGAATCAAGAATAATGGAGAAAAGTAAGAAAGTGAAGTTGACAATTATCAGACCAACTATGATCACATTGAATGGCAGAGAGACTCGATGGGCTGAATGGCCTACATCTGCTTCTAAATTTTATGGTCACCTCAATCCAAGTGTACGCCCTCTTCTTCCTTCACTGATGTGTTCCAGCTGACCTTGACTCAACATCAGATCCTGACAAAGGGTTTTAGCCTGAAACGTTGACTTGCCTGCCTCTCAGATGCTGTCTGACCTGTGCTTTTCCAACTTCAGATCTATTGACCACATCCTCCAATGTAGCTTCACTTTTGGGCTCGGATGCAAATTAGTATCTTACACACATACTGACCTGAGAATTGCCTTCCTGTTCTTTCCTTCCTTAATGTCCTCATTATAAGTACTCAACTTTATTGCATTAATGCTTTCTCAATTCGCCTCCAGCTCTGTCTTATCAAAGAAGGGAAAGTCTCTGATAAAAGTGAGTTTGATTTTCTGAGGTGTCGAAGCTACGTTTGAGTACACTTTTTATATTCATATTTTTAATGCAGGTAAGGTTTGAATAATCAAGTGTGAATGTCATAGATTTGTACATTGTGCAGCACTTTGCCTCCATAATCTCTGCCATGTATACACAGGGGCATAGATTCTTGGCACCCACTCTTCATGTGATGGCTGAGTATCTTGTGTGTACGTTTTGGTGGGTTAACAGCTTCCCTCCAAACTGTAATGATTGGTGCAGTTGCAGGTTGTGCTCAGAAGAACTACTAACCCTTTACAATTCAGTGAGTAGTGCTGAGATTGCTGTAGGCTTTGTTTAGCCATGGGACAAGATGCAAATACAAAATGCAACATTCTTTTTCCTAACAAGAATTCTGGGTAATCCAAGATGGAGGACGGGAAAAATTTCTGGCTGTAAGAGCTGCTACTTTTTTTTTGAGGTATTTTAGGTGTTGGAAGTGATTTCCTCAAATTCCAGGAGCAGCAATTACTATTTTATATGCTGATGCATTGTTTTGGAACTTTGGAAAAAAAAAGTCAAAACAACAACAGTTTAAAAGGGAGAAGAGCAGACAAAGGAAGCAAATGGTGAGGGCAGTGCAGGAGAACGAGAGAGAGAGAGAGAGAAAACCTGCACAGTTACCGCCTTTGCTGTTTGAATTCATATATCGCTGGACATCGGAGTGCATCTGGAAAAATGAACAAACAGTGAAATTTACAACTAATCTTGGAGGAACTGTTGGGCAAAGTTCACAGCACAGAATCAGATAAGTTAATTGTTGTTTTAAGTCTGTCCAAGAGAGAGGCTGCAGTAGTGGGTATAGTGGATTCTTTCTTGATTGCATGTTTTTGGGGATAAGTCTCTTGATTAACCTTAAAATATAAGCCATAGCCAATAATTTAACCTGGGGCAATGTATGTAGAGGAATAAGACGGTGTTATTTTCTGGCCTGGAGATTGTGAAGGAGCAAAAATGGCCTTTGCAGTGATATGTACTTCTTGTCAGATGTGGGAGTTTAAAGAGAGAGTTCAAGGGTTACTGTGGATTATATCTGCCATAAATGCTGTTGGATGCGAATCTTATCAGATCGAGTGGATCAGCTGGAGAGACAGATAGAAGCGATGAGGAATTTGCAACAGCAACTGTATGTGATGGATGGCAGTTATAGAAATGGGGGGGAGTCTCCGATACAGTCACATAGATGGGTTAACTCAAGGAAGGGTAAGAGAGATAGGCAGCTAGAGCAGGAGTCTTTTGTGGATATATCCATTTCAAACAGATATGCTGTTTTGGAAAATGTAAGGGGTGATGGATTCTCAGGGGAACGTAGCACAAACAGTCAAGTTTCTGATATTGAGACTAGCTCTAATGTAACGAGGGGTACATTAGCTTCCAAAAGATCAATTGTGTTAGGGGATTCTGTAGTCAGAGGTACAAACAGACGTTTCAGTGGCCAGCAGAGAAAAAGCAGAATGGTGTGTTGTTTCCCTGGTGCCAGGATCAAGGATGTCTCAGAGAGGGTGCAGAATGTTCTCACGGGGGAGAGGGGCCAGCAGGAAGTCATTGTCCATATTGGAACCAACGACATTGGAAGGGAAAAGGTTGAGACTCTGAAGGGAGATTACAGAGAGTTAGGTAGAAATTTAAAAAGGAGGTCCTCAAAAGTAGTAATATCTGGATTACTCCCAGTGCTTTGAGCGAATGCGGGCAGGAATAGGAGGCTAGAGCAGATGAATGCATGGCTGAGGAACTGGTGTATGGGGGAAGGATTCACATTTTTAGATCATTGGAATCTCTTTTGGGGTAGAAGTGACTTGTACAAGAAGGACGGATTGCACCTAAATTAGAAGGGAACTAATATACTAGCAGGGAAATTTGCTAGAACTGCTTGGGAGGATTTAAACTAGTAAGGTTGGGGGCAGGGGAGGTGGGTGGGACCCAGGGAGATGGTGAGGAAAGAGATCGATCTGAGACGGGTACAACTGAGAACAGAAGTGAGTCAAAGAGTCATGGCAGGCAGGGACAAGGTAGGACTGATAAATTAAACTGCATTTATTTCAATGCAAGGGGCCTAACAGGGAAGGCAGATGAACTCAGGGCATGGTTAAGAACATGGGATTGGGATATCATAGCAATTACGGAAACATGGCTCAGGGATGGGTAGGACTGGCAGCTTAATGTTCTAGGATACAAATGCCAGAGAAAGGATAGAAAGGGAGGCAAAAGAGAAAGGGGAGTGGTCTTTTTGATAAGGGATAGCATTACAGCTGTGCTGAGAGGATATTCCCGGAAATATATCCAGGGAAGTTATTTGGGTGGAACTGAGAAATAAGAAAGGGATGATCACCTTATTGGGATTGTATTATAGACCCCCCCAATAGTCAGAGGGAAATTGAGAAACAAACTTGTAAGGAGATCTCAGCTATCTGTAAGAATAATAGGGTAGTTATAGTAAAGGATTTTAACTTTCGAAACATCAACTGGGACTGCCACAGTGTTAAAGGTTTAGATGGAGAGGAATTTCTAAAGTGAGTACAAGACAATTTTCTGATTCCGTATGTGGATGTACCTACTAGAGAAGGTGCAAAACTTGATCTACCCTTGCGAAATAAGGCAGGGGCGGTGACTGAGGTGTCAGTGGGGGAGCACTTTGGGGCCAGCGACCATAATTCTATTCGTTTTAAAATAGTGATGGAAAAGGATAGACCAGCTCTAAAAGTTGAAGTTCTAAATTGGAGAAAGGCCAATTTTGACGGTATTAGGCAAGAACTTTCGAAAGCTGATTGGAGGCAGATGTTCGCAGGTAAAGGGACGGCTGGAAAATGGAAAGCCTTCAGAAATGAGATAACAAGAATCCAGAGAAAGTATATTCCTGTTAGGATGAAAGGGAAGGCTGGTAGGTATAGGGAATGCTAGATGACTAAAGAAATTGAGGGTTTGGTTAAGAAAAAGGAGGAAGCATATATCAGGTACAGACAGAATAGATCTGAGTGAATCCTTAGAAGAGTGTAAAGGAAGTAGGAGTATACTTAAGAGGGAATCAGGAGGGCAAAACGGGGACATGAGATAGTTTTGGCAAATAGAATTAAGGAGAATCCAAAGAGGCTTGACAAATATATTAAGGACAAAAGGGTAAATAGGGAGAGAATAGGGCCCCTCAAAGATCAGCAGGTCAGGCAGCATCCAAGGAACAGGGAATTCGACGTTTCGGGCACAAGCCCTTCATCAGGAATGAGGAAAATGTGTCCAGCAGGCTAAGATAAAAGGTAGGGAGGAGGGACTTGGGGGAGGGGCGATGGAGATGTGATAGGTGGAAGGAGGTCAAGGTGAGGGTGATAGGCCGGAGTGGGGTGGGGGCAGAGAGGTCAGGAAGAAAATTGCAGGTTAGGAAGGCGGTGCTGAGTTCGAGGGAATCGACTGAGACAAGGTGGGGGGAGGAGAAATGAGGAAACTGGAGAAATCTGAGTTCATCCCCCACCAACCCAACCTCCAGTCCCGGCACCTTCCCCTGCAACTGCAGGAAATGCAAAACTTGCGCCCACACCTCCTCCCTCACTTCCCTCCAAGGCCCCAAGGGATCCTTCCATATCCGCTACAAGTTCACCTGTACCTCCACACACATCATCTATTGCATCCGCTGCACCCGATGTGGCCTCCTCTATATTGGGGAGACGGGCCGCCTACTTGCGGAACGCTTCAGGGAACACCTCTGGGATGCCAGGACCAACCAACCCAACCACCCCATGGCTCAACACTTTAACTCTCCCTCTCACTCCACCGAGGACATGCAAGTCCTTGGACTCCTCCATCGCCAGAACATCATAACACGACGGTTGGAGGAAGAGCGCCTCATCTTCTGCCTGGGAACCCTCCAACCACAAGGGATGAACTCCGATTTCTCCAGATTTAACCAGCAACACATTTTCAGCTCTGATCTCTAGCATCTGCAGACCTCACTTTTTACCCCTCAAAGATCAGCAAGGCAGCCTTTGTGTGGAACCACAGAAAATGGGGGAGATACTAAATGAATATTTTGCATCAGTATTTACTGTGGAAAAGGATATGGAAGATATAGACTGTATGGAAATAGATGGTGACATCTTGCAAAATGTCCAGATTACAGAGGAGGAAGTGCTGGATGTCTTTGTTGAGACGGAAACCGAATGGTCTCGTCTCTACGTGTTCGTTGGAAGGAGAGATCAAACCGGCTAGAGTTTGGAGCAAAAACACCGTTTATTACAGAATCAAGACTGGCAAACTATACAACGAATTCAAAAGCATGCAAATTCGTTGGAGAAGGCGTTCTCTCTCTCCCTTCGGATCTGGTGCAGTTATACTTCGCGCTCCCTCGAGTTCCCGGTCAGGTTCCCCTTGTTCGGCTCTTTCATTGGTCGGTTCACCTGTCTGTGAAGGGATTAGTGTCTCTATTGGCTGCCCCGAGATACCTGTCCCACTCCTGCTGTGCCGAACAATGGGTAGACATCCTGGGTTCGGCAGTTTCCGATCTTGTAAATTAAAAGTTTATTGTTGGAAGGGTTTCCTCATTGCTATGCGCCTGGCTGTCTGGGTGTTCACAATAGTTCTCCATAGTTGAATATACAGATATTATCATTTAACATAGGACCCGAATGAGTTTGACGTCAGCGGAGGCATTAGCAAGTACTTTATCAATCAAGTGTAGTATCGGTGCGATTTACACTATCCGATAGTTACCGGTTTCCTTTATTAACAATGAGAGTGTAACAGGATGATCTGAAACTGACGGACATGTTCTAATCCCCCAGGAATGTGGCCCCAGGCAGACAGTCCTACAGTGGCTGGGTTTACTTTTACATGGCTGTGTTTTAGCTGGTATCTGACAGTGTCTGCTTTAATAATGGTGCTCCCCTCCCTAGCCCCAATGTAGGTACCCCGATAGCAGATTCTCCCCAACATCTTGAAATGGTTAAAAGTGGATAAATCCCTAGGACCTGATTAGGTGTATCCGAGAACTCTGTGGGAAGCTAGAGAAGTGATTGCTGGGCCTCTTGCTGAGATATTTGTATCATCGATAGTCACAGGTGAGGTGCCGGAAGACTGGAGGTTGGCAAACGTGGTGCCACTGTTTGAGAAAGGTGGCAAAGACAAACCAGGGAACTATAGACCGGTGAGCCTGACCTCGGTGGTGGGCAAGTTGTTGGAGGGAATCCTGATGGACAGGATGTACATGTATTTGGAAAGGTAAGGACTGATTTGGGATGGTCAACATGGCTTTGTGCGTGGGAAATCATGTCTCACAAACTTGTTTTTTGAAGAAGTAACAAAGAAGATTGATGAGGGCAGAGCAGTAGATGTGATCAATATGGACTTCAGTAAGGTGTTCAACAAGATTCCTTATGGGAGACTGATTAGCAAGGTTAGAACTCATGGAATACGAGGAGAACTAGCCATTTAGATACAGAACTGGCTCAAAGGTAGAAGACAGAAGGTGGTGGTGAATGGTTGCTTTTCAGACTGGAGGCCTATGACCAGTGGATTGCCACAAGGATCAGTGCTGGGCCCTCTACTTTTTGTTATTTAAATAAATGATTTGGATGTGAGCATAAGAAGTATAGTTAGTAAGTTTGCAGATGACACCAAAATTGGAGGTATAGTGGACAGCGAAGAGGGTTACCTTAGATTACAACAGGATCTGGACTAGATGGGCCAATGGGCTGAGAAGTGGCAGATGGAGTTTAATTCAGATAAATGCGAGGTGTTGCATTTTGGGAAAGCAAATCTTAGCAGAATATATACGCTTAATGGTAAGGTCCTAGGGAGTGTTGCTGAACAAAGAGACCTTGGAGTGCAGGTTCATAGCTGCTTGAAAGTGGAGTCACAGGTAGATAGGATAGTGAAGAAGGCGTTTGATATGCTTTCCTGTATTGGTCAGAGTATTGAGTACAGGAGTTGGGAGGTCATGTTGCGGCTGTACAGGACATTGGTTAGGCCACTGTTGGAATATTGCGTGCAATTCTTGTCTCCTTCCTGTCGGAAAGATGTTGTGAAACTTGAAAGGGTTCAGAAAAGATTTACAAGAATGTTGCCAGGGTTTGCGGATCTAAGGGAGAGGCTGAACAGGCCGGGGCTGTTTTCCCTGGAGTGTCGGAGGCTGAGGAGTGACCTTGGAGGTTTACAAAATTGATGGGCATGGATAGGATAAATAGACAAAGTCTTTTCCCTGGGGTTGGCGAGTCCAAAACTAGAGTGTATAGGTTTAGGGTGAGAAGTGAAAGATATAAAAGGGACCTAAGGGGCAACTTTTTCACGCAGAAGGTGGTGCATGTATGGAATGAGCTGCCAGAGGATATGGTGGAGGCTGGTACAATTGCAACATTTAAGAGACATTTGGATGGGTATATGAGTAGGAAGGGTTTGGAGGGATATGGGCCGGATGCTGGCAGGTGGGACTAGATTGGTTTGGGATATCTGGTCGGCATGGACGGGTTGGATGGAAGGGTCTGTTTCCATGCTGTACATCTCTATGACTCTGACTGTAACTCATCCGAGCCATTAAATAATCCCAACTATCAGGTTAGCTTGAGACAATCAAGGCATTTAACAGAAAAAAGTCACTAAATCAGTTCACAACAGAATTCCTAAAGTTGAATGGTGGAAACTGCAATAGCAATACCCAATAAATTAAAGTGGCAGTCTGCATTTTTAAAAAAAATCCTTTCTTAGTGTTTTAAATAGTTTATAACGATGATTGTCTTCGACAAAAATGCATAAATGGAAAGCTGGACCAACTTGCTTTATTATAGGAAATCAATATGTTTTCAATGAGGTATGATTTTTAAATGTCAGTTTCAGGTTTCATGATATGATTTCACTTTACAAAATGCATGTGATATCTCATCCTGTATAATTTTGGTTTAGATTGCAAATATTATATTGGTTTCCAGTCTCGTTCATGAGTGACTTCTAACTATTTCTGTTTTCAGTGTTGGTCACAAAATCCTGACATCAGATCAGGTGTCTTATCTCTCAGGTCAGTCAGGGTGCTGAAGCTGCAGCTCACTACTTTCCTCATCAACATCAGCTTTCTGAGCTTTCTGCTACCCCACAGTATTGTCGGCTTGATTTTTCTTTTGTTTTTAATTCAATCGTGGGATTTGGGTATTGTTAACTAGGTCAGCACTTATTGTCGATGTCTAATTTTCCTGCTGTGTTTCTTGAACCACTGTAGTCTGTAGGGTGGTTGGAGGTATAAGGCAATACATGCAGTAGTGCTGTTAGAAATGTTATTTGAGGACTTTAACTCACTGACAGTGAAAGAATGGTGTGTTGCTTGATGGGGATTAAATTATACTCCCTTCAAAGACCCAAATATATAAAAAATATACACACACACACAATCATTGGACAGACAAAAAAAACGAACTGTTCAACACATATCTAATGGTGCAAAAAGAATACAGAAACAGGGAAACAAAATTCTGATGATCAGCATTCCAGGCCACAGGTGGAAAGTTCTCTTTTCAGACCTTTTTTATTCTACACATGATTACTGTTACCAGCAAGGTGACAGTTGTTCTTCAATCTGATGATCGATCAGGTGGACTTGGGCCTTGCCTTGTATGAATTCTTTGTTATTTTGAGCTTTCCCATGTTTTTTTGTTCTGGAGAATAAGAGAGGGAGAAATGGATTCTTTCTGTCTGCTGGCACTGGATGTTTCTCCATTTTAACATTCTTCATCTCAACGAATGAAATAACTGTTGTCAGGCCGAATTTCCTTAACTCAAATCATTCTTGGTACCACTCGGCCTTGAATTGATCTTTGAACTGCTTCAACATTATATCGCACAGCTCAACAACATATACAACAATTGATTTTTTTTCAAGTAGCAAAACTGTCTTGGTATTTTAGTTATGGCAGTTCAGGTTCATTTCCGTTTATTATCCCAAAAAAGAATTTATGTGACTTCTGCCAGCAGCTCGGAGAGAAACCTGCAGGAGGTGGTGTGCCTGTGTTCCTTTTGTCTTTCTAAGTGGTTAAGGTCATGGAATGCCAGGTTTGCAAGCAGCCTTGGTAAGTTGCTACAGTGAATGCTTGTAAATGGTACATGCTTCTGTCACTGTGCAATGGTGGTGCAGGGTGAGTGTGTTAAAAGTGGTGCATATAGTGCAAATCAAGTCATCTGTTTTGTCCTGGGTGGTGTCTAATTTCCATAGTGGTGGTGGAGCTGCATTCATCCACGGAAATGGAGTAGATGGTACCACACTCCTGACTGGTGCCTTGTACATTGTGAACATGGATACTGTATTGGTCAATATTTATCTTTCAATTGAAACAGGTTATTAGCTCAGTAGGAGAAAGTGAGGACTGCAGATGCTGGAGGTCAGAGCTGAAAATGTGTTGCTAGAAAACTACAGCAGGTCAGGCAGCATCCAAGGAGCAGGAGAATCGATGTTTTGGGCATGAGCCCTTCTTCAGGAATGAGGAAAGTGTGCGAAGCAGGCTAAGATAAAAGGTAGGGAGGAGGGACTTGGGGGAGGGGCATTGGAAATGCGATAGGTGGAAGGAGGTTAAGGTAAGGGTGATAAAGTGAGGGTGATAGGCCGGAGTGTGGGTGGGGGCGGAGAGGTCAGGAAGAAGATTGCAGGTTAGGAAGGTGGTGCTGAGTTTGAGGGTTGGGACTGAGACAAGGTGGGGGGAGGGGAACTGAGGAAACTGGAGAAATCTGAGTTCATCCCTTGTGGTTGGAGGGTTCCTAGGCCGAAGATGAGGCGCTCTTCCTCCAGCCGTCATGTTGCTATGGTCTGGCGATGGAGGAGTCCAAGCACCTGCATGTCCTTGGTGGAGTGGGATGGGGAGTTGAAGTGTTGAGCGACGGAGTGGTTGGGTTGGTTGGTCCGGGCGTCCCAGAGGTATTCTCTGAAACGTTCCGCAGGTAGGCGGCCTGTCTCCCCAATTTATTAGCTCAATACCACATTGTTGTATGTTGGAACTTGCTGTGTACTAATAACTACCATGTTCACTGTATTGGTTATAAAATGCTTGAGGGCACTGACAGATGCCACAGAAATGCAAGTCCTTTTTGTTTGTAAATACTGTGCCTAGATTAGTATGTTTCTGTTTATTAAGTCATCTGATTCTTCTAGCATAATAGCAGTTATATTGTAATTTTTATGAAAATTCTGTTGATTTAAGACATGATAAATAGCATGGCATGTAAACTGAAATGGAGTGAATGCTTCTTGATGGACTAGCGAATAAAGGACGCAAACATTCATCAGCTTTGCAGCCTGGAACTTGCAGAGTCAATTCCTGATCTGTGCTGTTATTCTCACTAAATTATCATAGCATAATGTTTCCTTTTGTTGGAAAGTTCATAACTGCTGGCCACCAATTTAAGATTGTTTCCAAAAAATTCCATAGGGAATTCAGGAGAAACCAGTGGTGAGAATGTGGAACTTGCTATCACAGGAAGTGATGTCAATAGATGCATGTAAGGGAAGGTGAGGCAACCAGGAAAATTGGGATGAGGCTTGAATAGAACATAAACACCAGTATGCGTTGGTTGGGCTGTATCCCGCTGTATGCCCAATCTAACCCTATGTAGCCATTCACTAAGAGAAAGGAATGTGATGATGCATTTCTTCATTACTCACCTTTTATGAGAAAGAGGGAGCCCATTATGCTGGTGCATCTTCATCATTGCCATCCTGTGTCTTGTGGTGGATAAGGCATAAATGCCAACATTGGATGAGAGTGGGATCTTCACGGTGAAGTGGGTGGCTTTGACAGACCCATTTTGAAACATGCCACTTGGGGAGAGAGGACAGGAGGAAATTGGCTCCAAAGGAAAAACCATGTGGGAGTACAATTATTTTGTAATTTGAGATCAATCATATGAGATGGTATTATAATTCAAGACAGTGACACCTTATTTTCAGTGTCTATGCTAATACATTTTGCCTCTTATATTGAGGAAGTGTGGAGTATCTTATAAGCAAATATTGATAGAATTTTAGGTAATGTCTACATGTGACTGATAAATGTAGAAAATTGTGGCTGAAATCATGAAACAATTGTGGGCGGCATGGTGGCACAGTGGTTAGCACTGCTGCCTCACAGCGCTTGAGACCCAGGTTCAATTCCTGACTCAGGCGACTGACTGTGTGGAGTTTGCACGTTCTCCCCGTGTGTGCGTGGGTTTCCTCCGGGTGCTCCGGTTTCCTCCCACAATCCAAAGATGTGCGGGTCAGGTGAATTGGCCATGCTAAATTGCCCGTAGTGTTAGGTAAGGGGTGGGTTGAGGGTCGGTGTGGACTTGTTGGGCTGAAGGGCCTGTTTCCACACTGTAAGTAATCTAAAAAAAAATTGTTGCCAAACATCACATTAATATTAAACTTTGAGATTTTTGTCAGTAATTTATACCTAAATAATAAACCAAGACTACTTTAATTTCGGATTGTATTATAAAATGTGCATACAAGGACCAAAACAAGAGAGAAAGTATCAAACCAAAACTTTAAATATAACCAACTTTCTTATTTCAGCACAGCCTTCTAGAAACAAACTTTGCCTTTTAAAAGCCAACTTCAGTACATATTAATGCTTTTTGTCTGCTACCTGTAGACAACCAATAGGTTGAAAAACACCAAGCCAGGTAGCATCAGGGGGTGGAGAAGTCAATGTTTCAGGCATGACACTTCTTCAGGAAGGGTTATGCCTAGAATGTCGACTTCTCCACCACCTCTTGCTGCCTGGCTTGCTGTGTTCTTTCAGTCTCCTGCTTTTTGACTTAGGATTCCACCATCTGCAATTTTTTTTGCCATAAACTATCTGCAAACATAGAAAAAAAGAAATTAATTTATGTATTATCATTCACTATCTCATGGTATACACATGGACTAATTGTGGTAAAAACAATGACTGCAGATGCTGGAAACCAGATTCTGGATTAGTGATGCCGGAAGAGCACAGCAGTTCAGGCAGCATCCAAGGGGCAGCACAATCGATGTTTCGGGCAAAAGCCCTTCATCAGGAATAAAGGCAGAGAGCCTGAAGCGCAGAGAGATAAGCTAGAGGAGGGTGGGGGTGGGGAGAAAGTAGCATAGAGTACAATAGGTGAGTGGGGGAGGGGATGAAGGTGATAGGTCAAGGAGAAGAGGGTGGAGTGGATAGGTGGAAAAGGAGATAGGCAGGTAGGACAAGTTCGGACAAGTCTGGGGACAGTGCTGAGCTGGAAGTTTGGAACTAGGGTGAGGGGGGGAAGGGAAATGAGGAAACTGTTGAAGTCCACATTGATGCCCTGGGGTTGAAGTGTTCCGAGGCGGAAGATGAGGCGTTCTTCCTCCAGGCATCTGGTGTTGAGAGAGCGGCGGTGAAGGAGGCCCAGGACCTCCATGTCCTCGGCAGAGTGGGAGGGGGGAGTTGAAATGTTGGGCCACGGGGCGGTGTGGTTGATTGATGCGGATGTCCTGGAGATGTTCCCTAAAGCGCTCTGTTAGGAGACGCCCAGTCTCCCCAATGTAGAAGAGACCGCATTGGGAGCAACGGATACAATAAATGATATTAGTGGATGTGCAGGTAAAACTTTGGATGTGGAAGGCTCCTTTAGGGCCTTGGATAGAGGTGAGGGAGGAGGTATGGGCGCAGGTTTTACAGTTCCTGCGGTGGCAGGGGAAGGTGCCAGGATGGGAGGGTGGGTTGTGGGGGGCGTGGACCTGACCAGGTAGTCACGGAGGGAACGGTCTTTGCAGAAGGTGGAAAGGGGTGGGGAGGGAAATATATCCCTGGTGGTGGGGTCTTTTTGGAGGTGGCGGAAATGTCGGCGGATGATTTGGTTTATTTTTGTGTCTCAAAGGTATTGATTTTATTTTTGTATGCCAATGCATTTTTTGGGCTGAATGATTCTGTTTCAAACAATGAAAAAAATTCAGCTAAGCAGCCAGCTAGAAATGAATTGAACTCTCGAGTGTGGGGGAAAGAATTGTGTCAGTTCTGATGATTATTCTGATCATGCTTTTGGTGTATTTTTGTTTAGCTGTAGCTGAAGTGAAACTTCGAGAAGATCAGTACACCTTGGACCATATGTGTGTCTTTGGCATGTACAACTATCTGCACTGTGATAGGTGGTACCCAGACAGTGTCTATTATATTGATCAGCATGAGAGAATCATGCATCTGGACATCACTTTGGTAAGTTTGTCTTATTGTACTTCCAGTTAGCCTCTTTAAAATGATAAATATTGCGAACTTGTGAAGGATTGAGAAATTAAACTTTTACCACCTTGATGGAAACTGCCAGTTCAAATATCTGCACTTTCTGTAGGAACAGTTTTCCGGAAAGAATTGAATTTGAATTGAGAGGAAATTGTTGAAAGAGATTTGGTCTAAAACTTCAGTAATTTTCCATCTTTAACATTGTTTGCTTTCTCCCTTGGGAATTATAAGCCTGCAGTCCATTCACAAAGCCAAGGAGCAAGTCTAGAGCATAGTGCCTTGAGCTTGCCATTCCATTCAACCATTGTGGTGATTATTGGCCTTAACTGTGCTTTCCCGGCACGGTGGCACAGTGGTTAGCACTGCTGCCTCACAGCGCCTGTAGACCTGGGTTCAATTCCCGACTCAGGCGACTGACTGTGTGGAGCTTGCACGTTCTCCCCGTGTCTGCGTGGGTTTCCTCCGGGTGCTCCGGTTTCCTCCCACAGTCACAAAGATGTGCGGGTCAGGTGAATTGGCCATGCTAAATTGCCCGTAGTGTTAGGTGAGGGGTAAATGTAGGGGTATGGGTGGGTTGCGCTTCGGCGGGTCGGTGTGGACTTGTTGGGCCGAAGGGCCTGTTTCCACACTGTAAGTCTAATCTAATCTCCCCACGTTCCTTTGTGAGGGACTTTTCTGGTACAGTGGGTGTGCCCCTCTTGATTTAGAAACAAATATAGTGAATATTTGCAGTACTGCTTTCAGTAGAGATATATCCTTTCTAAATTATTGGGATAAGATCTGCACACACTAATTCTGGTGGGTCTCACTAAAGCTGTATGGAACGGTAGCAAGACTTCATTATTCTTGTACTCCGATCCCCTTGCAGTCAGGGCTAATTTGCAGTTTCCTACCCTGATTACTTGCTGTACCAGTGTGCTAACTTTTTGTCACTTGTATGAGTATGCCAGTCTTTTGGAACTTCAACATTTTTCGAAATTTCATGCCTTTATACAAACAATTCTGCTTTTGTATTCTTAATATCGAAATGAATAACTTTGTGCTTTCTCATACTCTAGTCCATCTACTATCACCTTGCCCATTTGCTCAACCTTCTAGATCTCTTTGCACCTTTTTTCATAGAATCCATACAGTGTGGGGCAGGCCATTCAGCCCATCGAGTCCACACCAATGCTCTGAAGAGAATCCCACCCAGATCCATATCTCTACACAACCTCATGACTGCTTTCCCCAAGACTAACCCACTAAGCCTGTACATCCCCAGACACTATGGGCAATTTAGCATGAGCAATCCACCTAACCTCTATGGTCCATCTATGGACTGTGGGTGGAAACCGGAGCACCCAGTGGAAATCCATTCGGACACGGGGAAGATGTGCAAACTCCACACAGACAGTCATCTGAAGGTGGAATTGAATCCAGGTCTCGGTCATTGTGAGGCAGCAGTGCTAACCACTGAGTCATCTCTGCTTTTATGTCCTTACTGAAGTTTATATGCACCTAACTATATATTGTCAGCAAACGTGGGTACACCCTATTGGGTCTTTTTGTTCATGTCATTAATATAGATTGCAAATAGCTGAGGGCCCAATACTGATCCTTGTGGAACTCCGCTTGTTTCACCTGCAAGCTTGAAAATGTCTAGTTTATCCCTGTTTTTTGCTTCCTGTGCACTAACCAGTTTTCTATCCATGCAAATATATTGTTCCCAACTTTTTAATAGCACTTGTGTATGAACATTTTGTGTAGTATGTTTTGAACATTGGCAGAATATTTTGAAAACCATTCTTGATTTGTGTATTTGGACAACTTGTGGGGATTAGAATCAACGTGCATTTGTTCTTTTGATATTATAACAAACACAATTCCTCACTTAGTCTTGACAGTACATCCAGAAGTTCATTGATGATTCTTTTTTTAAATACAAGAGAGTTGCTGATGTTGCCTTTAACCTGAATTGTGTGCTTTTACCTTGGAGCTTTCTCATATCTATTGCGTTCTAAAAATCTAAATAAACCGGAGCATGGGATTTGGTTTACTGAAACATTTTGCAGTATTCTCAAAGGAGGCAGTTTTTTTTTGTCATTGAAGGTCTTTCCTTTTAAATCAGTGTTGGCTATTTCATGCTCTTTTGTTCTAATTCCTAAATGGAGTATACGCATTGCAGGTTATGAACAAAGGAACTACAAGCAGAAGTAGGTCATTTGTCTCTTTTGAGATTGCTCCACCATTCAATAAAATCATGGCTGATCTGTTTGTTTTGAACTCCACATTCTTGCCTATCTGCAAAACCTATTGCCGAGTAAGAATTTATCTACCTCCACCTTAAAATTTTGATGACTCTGCCTGTACTGCCTTCTAAGGAGATGAATTTTGAAGTTGCACTACCTACTGAGAAAATGTTTTTCCTATATGTGTTCTAGAAGGAAGACTTTTCAATTTTAGCAGTGCCCTCTAGATCTCAGAACGCCTTCATGTTGAAATATTCTTACCATTTCACCTTGTCAGGGCATTTCAGGATCTTGTATGCTTCAATCAAGTTATCCTTCACTCTTCTAAACAGTATTGGAAACAGCCCAGACTATCCATGAATCATCAGGACAACCTGCTCATTCCAGCTATCAATTTAGCAAATCTTATTTGGACTGACTCCAAAACATAACCTTCCTTAAGTAAGGAGACCAAAGCTGTTCACAGTACTGCAGATAATGTATTAAATCCAGATTCATCTACCAGCCACTGCTTGAAAATTCCATGGCACTTTTTATACAGCAAGAGTATTCCTTAAAGCCCTAGCCATCATTCTTTCTTAAACAGTCCTGCCAGAAAATCACTCAACTGCCCATTTCCATCCTTTGGTTTTTTTGTGGGATCCAAATTCTTAACTACAAATGTCACTGTGCTTCAGAGTCAAGCCTTAACACCGAAAACAATGCCTTTTTTTAAGAACCTGCAGCGAGTGTTAATGTTACAAGTGTTATGGACCATTGAGAATGCATGAGTAGGTGTAAAAGGCACTTTGAGTTTGAAAGGAATATTATTTGAATAAGATGTTAATAGACTGTCTGCTGCAGATGTTGGGGGAAATAATTGACTTCGTTATTTAGGTTAATTCTTCTGTATTTGTGAGAAAAGGCTCATTGAATTCCATTTGTCTAGAATTTTTCAGGTTTTTTTTCTTGCAACTGTAGAGTCCACTGAGATTAATCTGCCACACTGACTGAATAGTTTGCAGCATAGTTGTTAAAATAGCAAGTACAAAGCTAAATGCTGGACTCAAATGACACATCTAAAGGCAATCATTTAGCTAGCTTCTAATGCACACACCTTTTTGGGATTTCTTTTCCCTAAATCCTTCATGTCCCTCCCTATCCCCAGCCCCCTGCCACACCCCCAAGTTATTTGTCTTCATCCAGTTGTAGCCACTTAAGCATCCTCAATTTTAATCACCTCCAGCATTTATGGTCTTTAGCTACTTAGGTTGTCTTATCTCTAGAATTTTCTATCTACGCCTTTTTGTCTGGTTTCCTCTTTTAAGACGTTCCTTAAAACCTACCTCGTGGACAAACTTTTGGTCATCTGACTCACCGTATCCTCACATGGCTTTTGTTTCTATTAAGCGTTTTAGGATGTTTGACTACATTCAGTGTTTTGCTATGTTGAATGAGAGCCATTGTATAGAATTCTTTTTCTACTGTTGATCAATTTTAATGGGCGCTCAATCTTATCACTCTAAATTTGTAACAGATTTTTTAGTTTCTAAAATAATTTTCCATATGAATTTATCTTGCATTACATGTATCAGAATCAGTGTTATGATTTAAACACTTAGTACTGTAGCTAAATCCATTAACAGTTTGATATATCTTTAAGGGAATTTGTGTTTTCCAATAAACAGGTATCAGCCCACAAGTTTCAAAATATTTGTTTACTATTTTATTCTTCTGGTTTTTATTTTGCGTGTTCCAATATTTTTAAAATCTAATATCTGTTTTGACATTCTTCAAAATGACTCCACACACTTTTTAGCATGTGTGGAATACTGAAGCATGAGATCACTCATTGTTAGTATAATATAAGAATACATGCAAGTCTTATTCAATACAATGCAGGTCAGGTGGATTGGCCACGATAAATTGCCCATAGTGCTAGGTGCATTAGTCAGGGGTAAATATAGGGCGGGGGAATGGGTCTGGGAGGGTTACTCTTCAGAGGGTTCGTGTGGACTTGTTGGGCTGAAGGGCCTGTTAAAAAGTGGGCGGCACGGTGGCACAGTGGTTAGCACTGCTGCCTCACCGCACCTGAGACCCGGGTTCAATTCCCGCCTCAGGCGACTGACTGTATGGAGTTTGCACGTTGTCCCCGTGTCTGTGTGGGGTTCCTCCGGGTGCTCTGGTTTCCTCCCACAGTCCAAAGATGTGCGGGTCAGGTGAATTGGCCATGCTAAATTGCCCGTAGTGTTAGGTAAGGGGTAAATGTAGGGGTATGGGTGGGTTGCGCTTCGGCGGGTCGGTGTGGACTTGTTGGGCCGAAGGGCCTGTTTCCACACTGTAAGTCTAATGTAGGACTTTCACCCACTTTTAATGGCATAGAAGGCCTGTATACTTAAGGATAAATGTTAGACTATGGTTCACCATAGAAAAAGCTCTCCTAGTTATGTTGAGCTGCCTTAAGTAATGACATTGATTGCTGCAAGTAGGCCCATTTATTTGGCTAAAAACTGCTTTTGTGGTTAACTCATAGCTTGATTTTTTGTAATGTATAAAATCATGTTTCCACTGGCTGTTGAAGTAAATATTGAGAAAGGAGGTGAGAGCAGACTAATTTTAGCCTGATATCTGGAAGTAGTTTTGCATTCGATGTCACTTTTACTTTTGACAGCAGGGAAAAGCTTTAAAGAGGGAAAATTATTTTGACTGGTTGAAAGTAGGGGTCAAAAGCTATTGAAGTGATATTTTGTACTTTGATCCTTTGTGACATGAAAAGAGGCAAAGAGAAACTGAGAAATCATGTGAAGGAAGAAGATAAATCAGGGTTATGAGAAAAGAAACTCATTTAGAATGCTGTTTCAAGAACGGGAAAATTACTGAGAAATATTTAAGTGGAGAAGCTAAACAGACTCACCGGCACTGAACATTTAATTTTATAAGTGAGAAGTCTCATTCTTTCAAAACGTTAATATTTGAGATGTGCTTGTTTTTTTGCTTTGGCTGTCTCTTTTATCTTTTGTTTTCTCTAACTCCACCTGTGTTCCCCAATCTTTATCTCGATTTTTTTGATCATAATTTGAATCTTATATGTCCTGTCTACTTTATACCTTCTGGTTTAGATTCTGCATGACTCAGTGAGGATTTTGTCATTGATTAGTTGATGAGTCATGCTGATACTCATCCCACTCTTAACATACGTTATGCTGGATAAGAGCAGTTTTCTGCTGAGAAACCTGCAAAGACCTTGTGTGTCAGCAAGGTGGCCAACAAATGCCATTTAATTTACCACTGATCAGAAAATCCCATCCAATGTACATGATTGACTGGACTTTCACCCTTTTGTCCTGATTGCCCCATCTACTCACCCACTAAAATAAATGTAAGGAACAAGTAAATTGTTTTGCTTGAGATATTTTGGTGGATTTCTATTCTGGGAATAACTCATTGGTAACTAGAATCTATCTGTGAGCAACACTAAGTCCAAAACAACAACTGCTTTTCTTGAACTACTGATGCTGCAATCTGTCGATCTTGATGGTTGAATATATTAGATGATCTGGACTCTGAAATCTTTTTAGGTGAAGTTTTACAAAGTTGTAAAGGATTTGTTAAGAAACAGTATTGGCATCATCACACAGAAAAAAATGCCAATGTGGGGTGGGGGTGGTGGGGGCAGGGTGGTGGGGAGAATGTGCGATTGCATTGTCCAATTAAAGGAGAGTGGAAAAGTTAGGAATATATCAACAGGGGTAGGCCATTCAGCCCCAACATTCAATGCCATCATGACTGCAGAGCACTTCAATACTTTTTACCCGCTCCATGCTTAAAAAGCCTGTTTGCCACTGGGAATCAGAAATGTAACACTCTGTACCTTAAACTCAAAGAATGAACTTCCACAATATAGAGAAGTCCAAAATTTCATAGTCACGAGTAAAAGAATTTCTCCTCATCACAGATCTAAATGACATCCACCTTATTTTTAAATAATGGCCCTAGTTAAGATTCCAGAGAAGGAGAGATTTTACCTGCATCTACCCTGTCTACCCCTTTAATTTTTTTTTAGGTTCAGTGAGATCACCTCTTATTCTTCAAAACTTTAGAAAATATGGGCTCAGTTTGCCAAATCTCTCTTTGTAGGGCAGTTTGGGCTGAAAAATAGCAAGCAACAATTGTGCCACATGACAGGCAATGACCATCTCCAATAAGAGGCTAGCTAGCTACTGCCCTTTGATGGTAAATGTAATTGAATTCCCACTATCAACATCCTGCAGTTTACCATTGAGCAGAAACTGAACTGGAATAGCCATATTAAATACCGTGGCTACAAAAGCAGGTCAGAGGCTAGGAATACTACAGTAAGTGACTCACGTCCTGATTCCCCAATCCTATCCTCCATCTACAAGGAACATATTGGGAGTGATGGAATGCTCCCCACTTGTCTGAATGAATGCAGCTCCAAGAAGTTTGACCCCATCCAGAACAAAGCAGCACACTTGGTTGGCATCACAACCATCAACTTCCACTCCCACTGACACTGAGCACACACTGCTGATATTATCTACAGGATATGCTGCAGAAATGTGCCAAAGACAACACTTTCTAAACCCATGACCATCTAGAAGGACAAGGGCAAAAAATAAACCACCTTCAAGCCACTGACCATCCTGATTTCAAAATGTATTGTCGTTCCATCAGTGTCATTGGGTCGCAATCTGGAACTCCCTCCCTAACTGCATTGTGGGTCTACCTGGTTGAAGAAGGCATCTTCCCACCATCTCAAGGGCGAAAGTGAAGACTGCCGATGCTGGAGATCAGAGTCGAGAGTGTGGTTCTGGAAAAGCACAGCAGGTCAGGCCACATCCGAGGAGCAGGAGAATCAATGTTTGGGCAAAAGATGAAGGGCTTTTGCCCAAAACGTTGATTTTTCATTCTCCTCGGATGGTGCCTGACCTGCTGTGTTTTACCAGCACCACACGCTCGACCACCTCAACGGTACCTAGGGATGGGCAATAAAATACTGGTTCAGTCAGTGCCCACATCCCACAAATCAATAAATCAAAAGTTCTCCTGGGGACAAGTCTAATGAGCATTTTGTTGTGCTATGTGCATTCAGAATGTCCATAACTTTGTCTTTTGACATCCCCATCCTGCTTTTGAAATGCACTTAATGCTTGACTTCATTTCTCCTATCTTGTAGTCTCCCAAACATCTTTTCGATTTCCTGTTTCCATGTTTATATTCTTATAATTAATTTGCAGAATAACATTGTCATAATTAAGAGTTAACTCAGTGCTCCAATAGGCGAAAGTGAGGACAGCAGATGCTGGAGATCAGAGTCGAGTGTGTGGTACTGGAAAAGCACAGCAGGTCAGGCAGCATCCGAGGAGCAAGGGAATCGACATTTCGGGCAAAAGCCTGTTTCCTGATGAAGGACTTCTGTCTGAAATGTCGATCATTCTGCTCCTCGGATGTTGCCTAACATGCTGTGCTTTTCCAGCACCACACAATCAATGCTCCAATAGTTCATTGCATGCACACCACAAGCTTTGGATTAGTAATGACATTTTGAATTTCCCCTTTTTTATGTATTCTGGTTGTAATTTTTTGCAGGAAAGTAAAGTTTATGATTCACTTGTCTAACACTTGTGCAGTGCAATTAGTCAGTACCTGTACAAGCAGTATATACATAGACCATTCATCAATATAAGCCATAAAAGGGAGGCTTTATACATTACCCAGTGTTTCCAACCTTTCTCCACGCATCCACTTTGGATGCCTGATAATCAGTCACTAATAGTGGCCTCAATACCCATATTCCTACACTTTTGGGAGGCATACTTAGGTCGAATAGTTTTAGTGCAGCTTGGACTCACTAGGACTGTTTTTCACGGTTTGGCATGTGGACTGTAACTATATGTTTTGTCTGGCTGTAGGAACCAAGAAATGATCCCTATGTTTTTTCTTCGATGTATGTTTTGAGGAGGATTAATTCCTACTGATTCTGGAATAATCTGAGATTTTCAACTTTATGCTAAAAGCATTAAATCCATTTATATAAATGATTTGGATGAGAATATTGGAAACATGGTTAGTAGATTTGTGGATGACATCAAAATTGGTGATATAGTGGACAGTGAAGAAGATCAAGTGCACCAGTGGGCAAGGAATAGCAAATAGACATTAATTTAGATAAATGTGAGGTATTGCATTTTGATAAGACAATCCAGGGCAGGACCTCCAAGGTAAATGGGGAATGTTGTTGAACTGGGAAATCTAGGGGATGCAGGTACATAGTTCTTGAAAGTGACGTCACAGTAGACAGGATGGTGAAGAAGGCATTTGACACACTTGGCTTCATTGGCCAGAGTATTGAGTACAGGAATTGGGATATCATCTTGTGTCTGTACAAGACATTGAGAAGGCACTTTTGGAGTACTGCATACAATTCTGTTCACCCTGCTATAGGAATAATGTTATTAAATTAGAAAGGTTTACAAGGATGTACTGGAGGGTTTGAGTTATAATGAGAGGCTCGACAAGTTGGGAGTTTAGAAGGCTGTGGGGTTTATAAAATCTTGAGGGGCATTGATTAAGTGAACAGCCAAGGTTCCTTTCTCTGTATTAAGGAAAAACTAGGGGACACAGGTTTAAGAGGGGAGGGGAAAGATTTAAAAAGGACACTAGAGGTAACTTTTTCACGCAAAGGGTTGTGCGTATATGGAACGAGTTGCCGGAAGAAGTGGTAGAGGTGAGTAGAATTAGAACATTTAAAAGACCATTTGAACAGGTACTTAGATCGGAAAGGATTAGATGGATATGGACCAAGTGCAGGCAAATAGGAGTGGTTCAGTTTAGGAAACCTGGTTGGCATGGACTAAAGGATCTGTTTCCCTGATGTATGACTCTGACTCTGACTCGTAAGTAGTCTCCACCTCACCTCATGTCTGGGTCTGTTGTAGCCTCATTAAGAAATTGATTGCTGTGATTGATCAACAACTCCATATTTGTCACTTGACAATCAGGGTGTTAGAAGGTGAAGTAGATGGCCCTTCATTTTTGTTAGTCTACAATTCCTATGTTTTTCTTTGTCAGGCTGGTTATCCAATTTTTTTTAAGTTGCTAAACTGTAGTTGCATATTTATCTATCTTTCAGTACCATTTCAGAATACTTATGCTAAGGTGAAAATGTGATGCATGAATTTGGTTTAGCTTTCTTTTCTTAAAATCTGGTTGACCTAATCTTCTTTTATGTCCTGATTTTTAAAATGCATATAGGATACTGCAATAAGCAAACCCCGAGAAGTATTCCGTCTATCACCAGAGATTAAATCTTGTGATACCTTAGTCTGCGCTTCTATGCATTTTACATCACCTTCGTGGGTATCCTTGTCAGATGGAACAGGAAAACTTTATCTCATCAGAACCGGCAAACGTGGAGCAAATAACATTGAGAAATGGGAGGTAAGTTAATGTTAAGCAGGTGAGCTATGAATATTTATGCACTTTTATTACTTTGCATTATGGTTTGGTTTTTGTTGTTGGAGGGAACATAGTAATCATTTTCAACTGTTGAATGGGAGAGCAAGTGCAGGAAAAAAGACATTAACACCCCTGTAGGATTTGTCACACTTGACTTTTTATTAAACCTATGCCCTGAATTTGATCAAACAAAAATATTCAAAAAGGGAATACCTTGAAATAGAATTTCAGTAGAGATTTCCCAAATCTCCCATTGCAGTTAGGATACAAGATCAGATCTGGTTGTGCCATCTCTGAGGTATTTTGCTGATTTTAGTGGGACTGAATGCATAAGCTGATGGTGGGATTACATAATCACAATTTACTGGTCACAAACAGAGCTCCTTTTAATGTGAAAAGTATTTTCAAATGGCTTGTCACTGAACAATGTGAACTGTTCCTATTGAGACTTGTGGCTGGTATTACAACCACCTCAGCTGATTGTCACATCTTACCGATTTCCCTATCTACAATATAGATTCCCTCAGTGCCTCACCCATTGCTAAATCCTCTCTCTGCGGTGACAGAGAGGAATGATCAGTTTCTATAATCCATTTGTGTTTTAGCTTGCAATCAAACTGTTGAATGTTAAAAGATTTCTGGTCACATGGAATTTCTTTTGCCCAATATTTGAAAGATAAATCTTTGCCAGAACATCACCAAAAAGATTCCAGTGCCTTAAAAGATCTAGTGGACTCCGCCTGAGTTAGTCTTTGTGTCAAAGCAACAACTTTGTATAAAGGAAATTTTCTATCCTGTCATGAATACTTAAGAAGTCACTTGACCAAGTTGGTCCATGCTGGTATAATACTACACACAAGCCTCCTCCATTCGTCATCACCTCAGCTAATGAACATATTTACAAACCTTTCTCTCAAGGTAAACTTGCAGGTTGAGTCAGTAGTTAGGAAGGCAGATGCAATGATGGCATTTATTTTGAGAGGGCTTGAATATTAAAGCAGCAATGTACTTCTGAGGCTCTATAAGGCTCTAGTTAGACCACATTTGGAGTATTGTGCCCAGTTCTGGGACCCATATCTCAGGATGTACTGGCCCTAGAGCATTTTTGGAGAAGGTTCACGAGAATGGTTCCAGGACTGAAAAGCTGTGTTCCTCATATGTTCTCTGGGTTTATTCTCCATAGAATTCAGAAAGATAAGAGGGTATATAATTGAAGCATACAGAATACTGAATGGCCTGGACAGGGTAGATGTTGAAGAGATATTTCCATTGGTAGGAGAGACGGCATTAGAGTAAAGGGAAGACCTTTTAGAACGGAGATAAGGAGAAACTTCTTCAACCAGAGAGTGGTGAATCTACAGAATTCATTGCTACAGAAGGCTGGGGAGGCCAAGTCATTCAGTACGTTTAAGTCTCAGGTCCTTGAGTATCAAGGGTTACAGTGAGAAAGCAGAATAAAGGGGTTGAGAAACTTGTCAACCATGATTGAATAGTGGAGCAGATTTGATGGGCTGAATGGCCTAATTTATACTCCTATGTCTTATGATCTCTCCTCCTTCCCTTTAACATATCCTTAAATCACATGAAACCGTTTACTATGGGTGACAAGTTCCACATTCTAACCTCTTTTTGGGTAAAGATGTTGCAGATGACTTCCCTAATGGATTTGCTATTGACTGTTACCTTTTATTTAAGACCCATAGTGTTTAATTGCCTCGCAAGTGGAAACATTTTCTCTCCATTTAACCTGTCAAACCACTTCATAATTTTAAAATCTTGTATCAGATCATCCTTCAGCCTTCTGTATTCTAGGGAGAAAGAGCTCTAACTTGTTTAGTATTTTGTTGATAATACAACTGGGAGGTTATAAGTATCATTTAAGTAAGTCTTTTTTTTGTATCTTCCCCAGTGCTTCTTTATTCCTTTTCTAACACAGTGACCAGAACGCTGCACAGTGTTCAGAAAGGGCACAATCTTGCCTTATTTAACTTGTGACAACCCTCCATAACTTAGAATTTTGCACGTATTTTGTTGCACCTTTTACAATTTTGCTGACATTTATTTGATCCTTTTTATTAAAAACTGTATGGTTCAGTTGGTACTTTGTTCTGATTTAAAATAAAATCCTGGCCTAAAGCACTTAAGTTGCTTTCACACAAAAGCTCAAACTGTTACTTGTCTACAGACATGCTGGAACATTACATAGAATCTATAATTCAGAAACAGGCTAATTGGCTTATCCAGTCTGTTGGGTTTATTTGTGTTGTTTCACAACGTTAAGGCCAGGAGCTAAGTTTGACATTCTGATCTTGAGGGTTATGTTACACAGAGCCTGTGCCACGCCCTCCACATGTTGATTCCATATTTATAAAAGTGTTCTTTTTATACTGATATTTGCAAAGTACAGTTCCCAAAGATTTTTCAGAGGAAAACTACAACGTCGGGAACTCTGTGAGAGTATTTTAGTTCTTCCAGATTCTGCTTGCAAGGAAAGAAAATCTTGATGTTTCTGTACATAATGTTTCTGACCTCTGTGATATTAATTTGTGACTGAACTCTCAAATCATTGCAAAACCTTCAGCAAGAATCTTATAGTTTCCACCTTAATGGGACTGTTAGGATCTCAATGAAGAAGTCTGAAAGCTGTCATGGAATAACCCAGTTTTAAAGTAGGGTTTTTGAAACTTGGAGATTTATCTTGTAATGTTTAGAATATCTAAATCCAACCTTTTGTACTTTTGACCACTCTCCTCTTCCAGATAATGTACCAGCAAGAAATTGGAGAGCCCTTTGTGATAGTCCATAGCCATTCTTACCTTAAAGATAGCGCCCACTCAATAGATGTTGTTTTACTCAGGACAGAGAAGGATGAGTCAAACATCAGAGGAAGTGGGTTCCATTCGGCTGTAGATTGGCTGACCATCACTAATGCAAATAATGGTAAGTTATCATCCATTTCTTTACTGAAAGTGATTGTTTTAAATTTGTATTCAGTAATATATTTGCACAGTGAGGCAAAACTAGAATGTTATGAGTCCACTACTTCAAACCCTTTTCCACAGATGTTAAACAAAATAATTCGATACAATTTCTATTAAAACCTCCAAAGATTAAAAATGACTTAACTAATGGTGTATACATTATTTATCTTTGTCTTCATCCATAATTTTAGGGATTAAAATTTATGCTCGTTATTGTTGGGCTCATTATTCATGAGGTTTTGTTGAGTTTAATAGATATCTGCTTACAGGTAAGTAGTCTGGTATTTGTGTGTAGATTGTTAAGCTACAAGAACCAAATCATGAGTGGTTTACAGCAACCATCTAAATCCTGTGATTAGATCAGTATCTTGGAAAGACTCCAGAGTACTTGTCATTTTTTTTAAACGTAGAGGTTTTATGAGTTGGATTGATTTTGTTGTCAAATGTTTATATGCCATCATCTGTTGGTACAGATGTTAAATACCAGCAGGCTAGATGACATTCAAGCTGAAGCATCAACAATTGTGTGAGGTCGAGCAACAATTTGCAGCTGGTATTGTCAGAAATTATGCAGCCAGTATGTCATCTACTTTAATTCAAATTGATTTTCACGCATCAAAAAATTCAAGTTTGCCTGTAGTACACACTTAAAAATTTGAATGCAGCAGCTCACCAAACCTTCAGTGGAATTAATGGAATGTTTGTTAGGAAGGTGGCTCAGTGGTTAACACTGCCTCACAGCGCATGGGATTCGGGTTCAATTGTGACCTTAAAGTTTCATAAAATCATGAGGGGCATGGATAGGGTAAATAGACAAGGTCTTTTCCCTGGCATGGGGGTGTCTAGAACTAGAGGGCACAAGTTTAGGGTGAGAGGGGAAAGATATAAAAGAGGCCTAAGGGGTAACTTTTTCCACATAGAGGGGGGTGCATGTGTGGGGTGCCAGAAGAAGTGGTGGAGGCTAGTACAATTGCAACATTTAAAAGGCATCTGGATGAGTATATAAATAGGAAGGGTTTGGAGGGATATGGGTCGGGTGCTGGTAGGTGGGACGAGATTGGGTTGGGAAATCTGGTTGGTGTGGACGAGTTGAGTCTATTTCCGTGCTTTACATCTCGATGACTCTGGCTGCATAAGTATGCAAACTTCACAAAGACATTCTCCCCGTGTCTGTGTGGGTTTCCTGCATGTGCTCCGGTTTCCTTCCACAGTCCAAAGATATACAGGTTGGGTGGTTTGGGAAATGCAGGTTTAAAGGGATAGGGGAGGGCAATGGTCTGAGTGAGTTGCTTGATGGGCAGAATACCCTGCTTCCACACTGTAGGGATTCTGTGATTGTAAGGAGTTTACTTTTCTGTGGCATTTTTTTTTTGTTTTTAACGTTCCACTTCAAATGATTGATTATGCATTTAGCTTTGGTGACCAGTTCTGGGATGTTTCAATATTGCTCAGGCTCCAATGCAATTAGTTGGAGAGGATTGTCCTACCTAGCTCCTGATATTGATCAAGAAGTTGAATGAATGCTGAATTTTAAGGATTCAATTTGCGGGAGTTTCCAATTAGTCAATTTTTAAACATTTGTTGAGGGGGTTTAGGTTTTGTTGGCTGGGCCAGGCCATATTACTCTACAATAGGTGGATCTTGGAAGAGAGGAGTTCCAGGACCTTGACCCAGCAGAAGCCATACCTTGGCTTGGAAGGGAACTTGCAGTTGGTGTTGTTCCCATGTAGCTGCTGCCATTGTCCTTGTAGATGTTAGTAGTCATAGGTTTGGAACATGCTGTCTGAGGAGCACTGGTAAATATAAATTAAGATGTGAAATAAGCAAAGGATGAACAGCATATTGAATAATTTTTTTAAATTAACAGACAATTCAAGTTTAACAACTTGTTCAATGTTTTAGTTTTGTGATACACTGTTAGTAGAATAATGGCTGATTCATAACAAATGCAGACTCCTGGTTTCAATTTTTGTTTATATCCGGAATTTACATCGTTGTGGTTCTGTTCGCCGAGCTGGAAGTTTTTGCTGCAAACGTTTCATTCCCTGGCTAGGGAACATCATCAGTGCTATTGGAGCCTCCTGTGAAGCACTGCTTTGATGTTTCTTCCAGTATTTATAGTGGTTTGTTCTTGCCGTTTCCGGGTGTCAGTTTCAGCTGTAGTGGTTTGTATATGGGGTCCAGGTCTATGTGTCTGTTAATGGAGTTTGTGGATGAATGCCATGCCTCTAGGAATTCCCTGGCTGTTCTCTGTCTGGCTTGTCCTATGATGGTAGTGTTTTCATCACTCCATCTTTGGGGAAAAGGGAATAAGAAACACAAAACAGGCCAGATGCAAGAAAATCAGAGTTCTCAGGGTTACAGGGTTGGAAAATGTTACAGAGAGAGCGGGGAAAGGCCATACAGGAATTTAAGCATAGAATTAATATTTTAAAACCAATACTTTTGCTGAGCTAGGAATCAATGATGACCAGTGAACATGCAGTTCTGAGGAGGTGAAACTTGATGTAAGTTGGTTCAAGGATACCAGAGTTCAATATGAGCTTAAGTTCATAGGTGAAGGATGAGAAACCAGCCAGCGAACATTGAAATAGTCAGGTCCTGAGGTAATTAAAATGTTTGAGGTTTTCAGCAGCAGGTTGGTACATGTAGGTGTAATGTTTGGCAGTGCGACGTGGTGGATTTGCGTATGCATTTTGCATTAGGAGAGTAGGGAAAGAATACTAGGGGCAAGTAAAGAAGTTGCCAAACTTTACAATCCTCTGTGAATGCTGCTGCTCCTTTTGCTGTATTGCAGTATCATTGTTTGGTTATATGCTTTGGACCTTTGTGTTCTATCTCCTCTGAAATAACTATATTGAGCTGCGAATTCTTCAACAAAGTCTTGCTGTCAAATGTATTAAATCTAGATGACAGATGCTTCTGTACTTTAATTGAGTAGCCTTTGAAAGGAAGGACATATTGAGTGATGATTGCTCCTTTGAAATGGTCAGGAGCATTTGAGCAAAATGCCCCAAATGCTGGGCTCATAAGTGGTCTAAATGGTGTAATTGTTGAATTCAAGTCCTTCTTTGTATAAGGGTCTTCAGACTTAACACGTGAACTCCTTTGTTTTTCTTTCCAAAGATGCTGGCAGAACTCTTGCATTTCTCTAGCAATTTCTGTTTTTATTTCAGTTATCCGGCATTCTTAATATTTTGCTTTTGTGGGAAGTTCCTTGCTTGTGGCAGTAGAGCTAGTCTCAGACAAGGTGTTGATTAGCCACACTTGGTTCCTGTGTCCTGGGATGGGATAAGAAAAGAAACCAAGTGAAGATTCCCTTTCTGATTGAAGTAACATGACTTCTGAACACAGGTGAAATTGAAATCACGGTAAGATTCATGAGGATAAGTTGGCTGAAGTGCCTGAATGATCTAATAGCTTGCCAGATAATTTGCTGGGATCATAATTGAAGAATGGTCCCTTCAGCAAGGCTGCAGAGGGTGGTTGTAGAAACACTTTCCTGAATTATTTAATGTAGAAGTCGAGAAAATTTCTTCATGTTCAGTGGTCAATGGATTTTCTCACTTGTCATGTTAAAAAATGTTATTCTTTCCTTGTGTATTATATGCTTTTTTTCTTATGTTTTTATTTGCAGAGAGCAACAAATATGAAGTTTCAAGGCACCGAACTCTATGTGGGAAACTAGCTCCGCATTATGCAGCTGTAGAGCAGGATGGCACTGGCCTGATGATAGCTTCTGACAAACCTTTCAAGTTTGTCCAGATTGACGGAAAATGTGTAGAGGAACAGAAAGTGGAGAAAATGGACACCAACCAGAAAAAAGGTCAGATTTCACGCCGGTGCGGCCTTTAATTCTTCATATTCCTGCTTTAGCAGAATATAATTTTTGAAAATTCAAAACTGAAGAAACTACATAGCAGTTCAGCCAGTATCTGTGAAGTGATGAGGTACATTATTAATGGTACCTGTTCTTTCACTTTATGATGCTTTGTTTTTTTGTTTTTGACATTTTTGATTTCCTGTATGTAATTGCAAATTCCAACACAGAAACAAGCCATAAGGTCAAACTGGTCTATATCCTCCTTTTATATTCGACATGAACCTAGAGCCAAAGAGTTGTACGGAATGGAAACAGACCCTTCAGTCCAAGTTATCTATAGCAACCAGATATCCTAAATTAATCTAATCCCATTTGCAAGCATTTGGCCCATATCCCTCTAAAACCTTCTTCTTCTTATACTCATTCAGATGCCTTTTAAATGTTGTAATTGTACCAGCTTCCACCACTTCCTTTGGCAGCTCATTTTATACATGCACCACCCTCTGCATGGAAGAAGTTGCCCCTTAGGTCCCTTTTAATCTCCCCTCCCCCTCCCCCTTACATTAAACCTACGCCCTCTAGTTTTAGACCCCCCCCCCCATCCAGGGGAAAATACCTCAGCTATTCATCCTATCCATGCTCCTCATAATTTTATAAACCTCTATAAGGTCTCTCCTCAGCCTCCAATACTCCGGGGAATGTAGCCCCAGCCTATTCAGCTCCTCCATATAGCTCAAACCCTCCAACCCTGGCAACATCCTTGTAAATCTTCTCTGAACTCTTTCAAGTTTCACAACATCTTTCTACAGCAGGAAGATTAGAATTGAGTGCAGTATTCCAAAAGTGGCCGAACCAATGTCCTGTACAGTCGCAACATGTCCTCCCAACTCCTATATTCACTGCATTGGCCAGTAAAGATAAGCACACCAAACACCGCATTTACTATCCTATTTACCTGAGCCTCCACTTTCAAGGAACTATGAACCTGCACTCCAAGGTCACTTTACCATTAAGAGCATAAGTCCTGATTTGCCTTTCCAAAATGCAGCATCTTACATTTATCTAAGTTGAACTCCATCTTCCACACCTCCGCCCATTGGCTCATCTTATAAGATTCCGTTATACTCTGAGGTAACCTCCTTCACTGTCCACTACATCTCCAATTTTGGTGTCATCTGCAACCTTACTAACCATACCTCATATGTTCACATCCAAATTATTTATATTAATGACGAAATGCAGTGGACTCGGCACCGATCTTTGTGGCACACCACTATCCGTTGGTCCCAATGTGGTCTCCTCTACATTTGGGGAGACTGGACGCCTTCTAGCAGAGCGCTTTAGGGAACATATCTGGGACACCTGCACCAATCAACCACACCGCCCTGTGGTCCAACATTTCAACTCCCCCTCCCACTCTGCCGAGGACATGGAGGTCCTGGGCCTCCTTCATTGCCGCTCCCTCACCACCAGATGCCTGGAGGAAGAACGCCTCATCTTCTGCTTCGGAACACTTCAACCCCAGGGCATCAATGTGGACTTCAACAGTTTCCTCATTTCCCCTTCCCCCACCTCACCCTAGTTCCAAACTTCCAGCTCAGCACTGTCCCCATGACTTGTCCTACCTGCCTATCTTCTTTTTCACCTATCCACTCCACCCTCCCCCCTGACCTATCACCTTCATCCCCTCCCCCATTCACCTACTGCACTCTATGCTACTTTATCCCCACCCCTACCCTCCTCTCATTTATCTCTCCACCCTTCAGGCTCACTGCCTGTTTTCCTGATGAAGGGCTTTTGCCCGAAACGTCGATTTTACTGCTCCTCGGATGCTGCCCAAATTGCTCTGCTTTTCCAGCACCACTCTAATCTAGACTCTGGTTTCCAGCATCTGCAGTCATTGTTTTTACCTGGCACACCACTAGTCACAGGCCTCCAGTCTGAAAAACAATCCTCCACCACCATCTTCTGTCTTCTACTTTCAAGCCAGTTCTGTATCCAGATGGCTAGTTCTCCCTATATTCCACAAGTTCTAAAGTTTGCTATACCCCAATTTCCTCTGCACAAAACCATGTTGACTGTGCATAGTCAGTCTTTGCCTTTCCAAGTTCAAGTAAATCCTGTCCCTCAGGATTCCTTCTAACAATTTGCCTACCACTAGTGTCAGACTCACTGGTCAATAGTTCCCTGACTTTTTTTTTAACCACCTTTCTTAAATAGTGCCACCACTTTAACCAACCTCCAGTCTTCCGGCACCTCACCAGTGGCTATCGATAATACAAATATCTCAGCAAATTGCCCAACAATCACTTCCCTAGCTTCCCAGAGCCCTAAGGGCATACCTAATCAGGTTTCAGGGGTTTATCCACTTTTATGCATTTTAAGAAGTCCAGCTGCACCAGCTCTGTAATATGGACATTTTAAAAGATGTTACTGTTTATTTCCCCATCTTCTCCACAGTGAACCCATTTCCTGCAATTCCACACGTAGGCAGCCTTCTCTTTCTATTCTCTTCATCAAATTCTATCAGCATATCCACCTTTTCTTTCTCCCTTGTATTTATCCAGTTACTCCTTAAAATGTATTCATATGATTCACTTCAACCCTTCCTGTTGTGGAAAATTCCACATTCTAAGTACTTGCTTCTCCTGAATTGTTCGTTAGATTTATCGGTAGCTGTCTTACATTTGTGGTTCCTGATTTTGCGATCTTTTACCCCAGATTTAAACTTGAGTGTTTTATAATTTATAAAGAAGCTCAGATCACATTAGGCTTTTAATTACTTTAAGCTCTCCCAAAACAAATTAAACAACCTTCAGCGAATGTCAGAGAGTACTTCTACACATCATCATGACTGTTTCAATGAGTAGTTCCGCGAGGAATGTTTACTGAGACTGGGTTGAGGAAATATTTTTGCAGTAAAATCTCATGATGAATTTTTGTTGCATGAAATTAGTTTCCTTGTAAAAACACATTCCCAACGATAAATTGTGATGCATCCTTTTGTTTCTCATGAGTTTGAAGACAAGGACATAAAAAATAATTTTGATGGGAGGAATCATATTTTTATGAAATACCAAAGATGAATATGCCCTGGGCACAAAACATCAGATTGGAATTTCACACTTCAGAGCACCAGCTCATTGTCTAAGCTCGCATTGGAAGAATGTGAAGTTTACGTGAGAGTGTATTCCTTGAGGAACAAGCTATAGTGGGTGGTAGCAGTCTTACATCTTAAGCTACATGTTCCTGCAGTAATGTAATTTTTCCTATAGCATATCGGAGCCTGACTTTGTATTGCATGCAGAATAAAGTCTTTACAAGAATAGTAGTTTAACTAATAGCATTGCCAATCCTTGAATGCATTTACTGTAATCAATGAACCAGCGCCAATTGCCTTTTTTGTTGTTGCCTCAAATTGTTATTGATGCCTGTTCTGCTTCACATGAGTTTCCCCATAGGATTATCACTGCAGCTTTGCATACATCTCAACATAAAACCCTGTGCAGTTAAAGATAATAGGGAGCATTGACAGCAAGAAAGACATATGCTTTTGGATATTGAAAGAAAACTTAACAGTATATTGTGAACCTTTTGTATTAGCATGATGTGATGTCCGCTTCGATTTACAATTTTAGCTGAACCATAGGACATATAGTACTGAATATAAAGGCTGCAGTTTGTGCGAAGTATGTCTGACAAATTGTACACTGATGAAATGTCCACATACAAGCTATTTAATGTTCTAAAACCTAATTCAAAATAGGGATATTTCAAACTGGTTTTCCATGTTAATACTCAAAAGGTTTGGCGCTGCAAAAGCACAGCAGGTCAGGCAGCATCCGAGGAGCAGGAAAGTCCTAGTTTCGGTCATAAGCCCTTCTTTAGGAATGTTAATAGCTGAACACCGAATTATGTGAGATTTTCTAAATCAACCATTACTTAAAATTGCAGCCTGTTGTGTTTGATTTGTGGCCATTAGCAGTTTAGGTTGCCCTCCTGTTTGGCAGTTTTAATGGAACTTCATGTGACATCTGTCAATATTTTTGGTATCTTGCCAAATGCAAATTAATGCCACGCTTAGCACATTTGTAATGTTATCAATAATATAGTTAGTTGCAAGTGTTTGAAATCTCTTTAACTTTTTAAAAAGGTTTTATTGACTTGCTGATCTGAGCTGCTCTTTTACGTAGAAACATTGGTTATCGTCTCAGGTATTTTACAGCAGATGAAATTGAATTTTAAAAAAAAGTCAGAGGATCAGTACTAGACTTCTGTCCTCAAATCCAAATACCAGTGGATATGTCATAGAGCAAGTAGGCACCTTTGCCTCAGCTGTAGGATCTATATATCCAAAGAGAGAGACAAGATGGAGTCCTACAAGCACACTTTTCTTTCAAATAAAAACATTCTTCTATCTTTAAAAATATCCTGTATATTACAGCAGTCATTTTATTAATTGGCACCAATGGGGTCAAGAATGTGCCAGTTGATCAAATATTCCAGTTGATGAAGAGGTCTACATAATCAGTGTAAAAACATCTAAGTAATAGAAATGAAATGTGGGAGTATTCACTTAATGTGGGAGAAATCACTTAAGTAATAATGCAACTTTGCCAGTAAATTTTATTTAAGGCAGAGAGCTTTCTCACTCAACTGACTACTTTGCTATCGGAGATTGTGATGATGTAATCAACATCTAGTATTTCAAGTATTTAATTTTTTGCCAACTTAGAGTATGTTGGTTCATAAAATGCCAGTTAAACCAGTTTGCTAGCGTAAGCCTTTCAATATGGAACAAATTATGACTTATTCTCTTTGTCATATTGAAACAAAATGCAGCAAATCTTACTTTTTTCCTCTTTCTATTACTACACCTTGTCTACCTTTTCTTTGCTCCACATTTCCTTAATTTATTGTTTTCTTACTAATGTTATAAATATTTAATTTTAAAGATTTTTTTGACTGAAAGAAACTTCACTCTGAATTTTGGTTAGAAAAGTCCAGTTTACATTCTTCAATTTTCTGCTTGGTTGCCAACCAATCCACCATATTAAGCATCTACTCCGTTCACCAGTAGAACATAGTGGCTGCGATATGCACTACCTACAGAATGCACTGAAGTAACTTGCCAAGATTTTCTTGCCAGTACTCCAAAACCTGCAACCTTTAACAGCTTGAAGGACAAGGGCAGCATGTCTGTGGGAAAATCCCCCTCTACAAATTCCCTTCCAAATCGCACATCATATTGGTTTTGAAATATATTGCTGTTGCTTAATTGTCAACATCCAGAACTCCTTTTTGTAATGGCTTTGAGTGCATCTAGACCACATACACTCAATTCAAATTGACAGCTCACCGCCACCTTCTGAAACTCAACTCAAGGTGGTCAGTGAGTGTTGATACCGTCAACAGTGCCCATATCCCAACAACGCTTAAACAAAATTGTCATCTTTTGAAGGATTTCTGCAAGATTCATATGGAAATCATAGAGAAAAATGATCCTAAATGCACTGAACATATTGAGTTAATTTGGCCTTCGATATTTTTCTTTTTTTTCAATACCTTCATCTACAGAATGATTAATGTGTCCTGTGATAAAGAAAAAAAACAAACCAATGTCCATTTGTATCCTAGGTTACTAAGACATTTCAAAAAAGATTTTCGAGAAATAGCTAATAGTGTTTAAACTATAAGACTGAGCTGAAGGAGAAACCACTAATGACTGGCTTGAAGGCAGCCATTCATCAATGCCAGAAATTCCAAAAAGAAATTTAAGATTTGAGAACACGTGCTAAAGCCAATAACTTCAGTTGCAGTTGTAATTGTTTTTACCATTGATTTGCATTGTACAGTCTTCCTCCAAAGGGTTTTTCTGTTGTTGATACGGACTTGCAGTGGCAGCTCTTTTGGTAGGAAAGGTTAGAGTTTAAATGATAATAGAGACATGCTGTTGAAGTTTGGCATCTTGCATTTATCAGAGGAGATGTCAGCACACAACATGACATTCAATGAGGCGGTTAGGGCGTTCTGATTAAGATAGTTTGCTGTATATTGTAAAAACTCATGAATGGATCCAAGGCTGTCACTTGCTTCCTTCTTTTAAAAAAAAGCCTCACCTCTCTCAAATTATCCTGGAAAAGAAATTTGAGCAATGTTTTAAGCTAGCTATTTCATGTTGCTGTTTTGCAGTAAGTTCACAGGTGCTATTTTTCACCAACTAGGTGCTAGTAAAAAGTTATTTTTTTGAACAATTCTGCCTACCGTACAGATAAGTAATATGGCATGTGGGAATTTCAATACCAGCGTGGTGCCAGGTATGTCAACCATGCATCACAAAGACTGGTGGATCATATCAACTGACACGTCTCTTCAGTTAGTCGCAGTGGCTAGAGTGTTGACCGCCCTCAACCAGCCTGCAAAACTCTAAGCAGAATTCCTGATGTTAAGTGTGATACCATGCATGTAAAGCATTTGTTGAATAATCCCAAGTGTGTAAGATATTGATTTACGGCAACCAGTTGGATTCACAGAGTGGTTAACTTAAGCTTACATATAGGGTACATATATTGGTATGCAGGACGCAGACCTTTGCAACAGAGAGGCATTTGTAAAGGCACAATCCCTATGCAATTAACAAAAACTTGGCGGACATTGTTCTCTAGTGTATTTTCCCATGGCATATCTTAACCAATCAGAACCAGTTTTTCTTTTTTTGAAGTTAAAAAACCGGTTACGACTAACTGTTCCCTTGCACATTCTCAACGGCAATGCCTCAACCAATCAGGGTCTGCTTGCCAACCAGTCAATGTTCTTTGAAATTTGTTATTCTTGTCAATCCTGATGTTGCAAGACAAAATTCTTCCAACAGCTCATCCCTTTGTTCAGCATTTATTTAGTATTATTTAGTGGAATGTTATATTTACACAATAAGTTGTTAGAATTCAGAATTGGTGGCTATAGATCTTTCAAAAATGAATTAAATACCCAAAGGGGGGAAAAGGGGTACAGAGAAGGAGAGCGGGATAAAATCTGTTGTTTTTTTTATTGAAACTGGCCATGCGGCGTTGGTTGGCTGTATGGTCTTTCTCTGGACTGTATAATTTTACAATTAAGAGCAAAACGTCATGGTAAAGGGGAATAGTTTATAGTTGTCAGCTTGGCTGAAACCAGTGTGTGATGATATTTGTTTGCTGTCATCCATTATTCCTTGGGAAAAACTTCCCATGTTTTGCCTTTGGGGATAAGGTGCAGAATAAGCAGAGAATATTAAAAAGCCGACAATAGTGAAATGGATTACTGCACTTTTTAAAAGCAGTTTGTTCAAGCAATGGACCAAGATTTATGAATAAATGAATGCTGGAGAAACTTAGCAATCTGGCAACATCTGTGGAGAGAGGAACAGTTCATGTTTCAAGTCCATTGTGATTTTTTTGCCAGAGCCCTGGACAGATTTAGTTGTAGATAAGCTGGAACCAGAAAATATGTACAAAATGAGTTTCAGTTTGCATTTTAATTGACTACATTTTGGAATGTTGTCCAGTTGTCAGTGACAAAGGCCTTCCGCTGGCTAGCAACTCTTAAGTAGAAAGGAGATGAATGTGGGAGTGGGTGTTTGGTCAGAAGCTGTTGGACCTCCAGAAAGGGAATGCATTCTTTCAATTTCTCTGCAATTAAAGGCACAAGCCTAGAAAGTAGTGTGCTGTAAGCTATTAGTTTTAATTAATAAGTTAGGGATTTAAATTATGAACCAGTTTTCTGGACCTCCTGTAAGCAAGTGCAAGTATTTGGAGTAGGAAGATCAAGGAACAACCACAAAGACCATCTCTGAAAACCCTCTTGACCAGGACCATTAAACTGCCTCCAGTCTTTCCCATCTTTCCCAACATCCATAGCACCCATGTTTTAGATTTATGTTTGCCTGTGTGAGGGAAATTTCATAAGAGAGTTACATTTTAGCAGTAGAGTTATATGTTGACTGTTTATGATTGTTTACTTGGAGTTAGAATTGGTTTCTTTTTAATAAATAGTAATATTTAAGTAAAGAAACCTAGTTTGTACTTGTCAACCTGGGTGAATGAGGAACTTAACATAATTGTATAACATCTTTAAGTCCTGTGGCAACTACGGGAGTATCAGGGCTTTGGATTTCAGTGTGATGTCCCAGAGAGAATAATAACGCAAAGAGCCATTTGTAGTTGTATTTAGGAGAATTACATGCAACATTGGAACAAGCCAGTGTAAGTGAAGACCGTCTATAACTCTTAAGAAAAGGACTTGATTCTCTGGTAAAATCTGATGTGTTCGAAGGTAGATTGATAATTCTTTAGTGTGAAATAACTCCAATATCTTGTTTGTTCCTTGAAAATTCCTACTTTGACACTTTCCTGTAACTCCAGTTACAGAATAAAGTGCCTTTGTCAGCCTAATCCTGGGTATTATCCAGGTCTTGCTGTATTTTATCATATATTACATCAGTATTGGAGGAGTTGCAAATAGTGCTGACCATCATGCAATCATTGCAAGGATCCCCACTCCTGACCTTTGACATTCCATTCATCATAGTGAAGCAGCAGAATATGTTTGGCTCAGGATACAACCCTGCAGTGATGACCTTGATCTGAATCACTGACCTCCGACTACAGCCATCTTCATTTGTGCTAGATATGAATACAGTCAATGGAGAGCTTTCCTCCAATTTCCATTGCTTCTAATTTTGCCAGGTCTCCTTGTCCTGTATTTGTTTACATATTGCCTGGAGTTTCATCACCCCTGGAGTTCCAAAGCTGTAATGAGGACAAGCTGAGAGGCCCTGGCAGAATCCAACTGAGCAACAGTGAGCAGATTATTAATACACAAGTAATGCTTGTTAGCACTATTGATGGCACCTTTCATCATTTCACTGATGATCAAGAGTAGATTGATGTGACAGTAATTGGCTGGGTTGGATTTGTTCTAATTTTTTGTTTACAAGGTATACCTATTTTCCACATTGCTGGATATGTGCCACTGTTGCAGTTGTACTGGAACAGCAGTACCTTCAGTCATTTCTTTATATTGCATGGAATAAATAGAGGTTTTTTTGAAGAAGTAACAAAGAGGGTTGATGATGGCAGAGCAGTGATCATGTCTGTATGGTCTTCAGTAAGGCGTTCGACAAGGTTCCCCATGAAAGACTGGTTGGCAAGATTAGGTCTCATGGAATACAGGCAGAACTAGCCATTTGGATACAGAACTGGCATAAAGGTAGAAGACACAAAGGTGGTGGTGTAGGATTTTTCAGACTGGAGGCCTGTGACCAATGGAATACCACAAGGACTGGTGTGGCGTCCACTACTTTTCATCATTTATATAAATGATTTAGTTATGAACATAGGAGGTATAGTTAATAAGTTTGCAGATGACACCAAAATTGGAGGTATAGTGGACAACGAAGAAAGTTATCTTGGATTGCAACGGGATCTTGATCAGATGAGCCACTGGGTTGAGGAGTGGCAGATGGAGTTTAATTTAGATAAATGTGCGATGCTGCATTTTGGGAAAGCAAATCTTAGCAGGGCTTATACACTTAATGGTAACGTCCGAGGGAATGGTGCTGAACAAAGAGACCTTAGAATGCAGGTTCATACCTCCTTGAAAGTGGAGTCACAGGTAGATAGGATAATGAAGGTGACGTTTGGTATGCTTTCTTTTATTGGTCACAGCATTGAGTATAGGAGTTGGGCAGTCATGTTGCGGCTGTACATGATATTGGTTCGGCCACTTTCGGAATATTGCGTTGTGAAACTTGAAAGGGTACAGAAATGATTTACAAGGATGTTGCCAGGTTGGAGGATTTGAGCTATAGGGAGATGCAGAACAGGCTGGGGCTGTTTTCTGTGGAGCGTCGGAGGCTGAGGGGTGACCTAATAGAGGTTTACAAAATTATGAGGGGCATGGATAGGGTAAATAGGCAAAGTCTTTTCTCTGGGATGGGGGGAGCCCAAAACTAGAGGGCATAGGGTAAGAGGGGAAAGATATAAAAGGGACCTAAGGGGCAATTTTTCCGCGCAGAGGGTAGTGTGTGTATGGAATGAGCTGCTAGAGGAAGTGGTGGAGGCTGTTACAGTTGCAACATTTAAAAGGCATTTGGATGGGTATATGAATAGGAAGGGTTTGGAGGGATATGGGCCGGGTGCTGGCAGGTGAGACTAGATTGGGTTGGGAAATCTGGTCGGCATGGACGGGTTGGACAGAAGGATCCGTTTCCATGCTGTACATCTCTATGACGTGCTTCAACTTTATCTTTGGTCTGTGCTTGGCTGTCCCTTCATTCAAGGAAGGCTTATTGGCCAGCAAGTTATTTAATTGTCTACCACCATTTACGACTGGATATGGTAGGACAGTAAAGCCTGGATCAGATCTGTTGATTGTGGAATTGCTTAGCATTGTTTTTTATTAGCTGCTAACAGCGTAGTTCTGTGTTGACACTTTATCAGGTTGACACCTCAATGTTATATATGCCTGATGCTGCTCCTGGCATTCCCTCTTGCACTCATCATCAAACCAGGATTGATTCCCTCCTTTGATAGTAAGGTAGAGTGGGGAAATGCAGGGCCATAAGATTGCAAAATATTTGAATCCAATTCTATTGCTTTAGTTCGATGTCACCTATTTAGTACGATGGGAAAACAAAATGATGCATGTTATCCTGAAAGTGAAGACAGGACTTTGTTTCCACAAGTGCTCTGCTGCAGTCATTCTTGCCGATACTGTCATGAGCTGATGTCTCTGCAACAGGTTGATCTGTGAGGATGAAGTCAGTTTTTTTTAGGCCTAGGTGTTATCCTGAGGAAGTTGTGCAGCAGGAGCTAAGATTATTGGCAACTTGTATTGTTCAAATTATGACTCCAACGGTGAAGACGTTTTACCTTGACTCTAACTGAGTTTTCCTTAGGCTGTTTGGTATCACACTCAGTCAAATACCTCCTGAATGTCATGAATGCAATTTAAATGATGATTTGAATAATATAAACTTCTGACAGTTCCCCCTCTCTTAATCCTTTAACAATTGGTTTTGAGGATTTCAAAGACTGATCGCTGACATAGCAAACCCCAGGTCGAGCTTGGCTTATACCTACAACAAGTGAGTCTCATTTTGAGAGTCCACTTAGCCTTTTGAGGGAAGCAAGTTGTTTATTTTTTGTTCAAAATACCTTGCAACATCTTTCAAAACACAGTGAGCTTCTACAATGTCACAATTCTGTAATCCTATATATAGTGTTTGTGTATGCAGTTTTATTAAAAAAGTGGTTTAAATGTATTAATGGATGACCGTTTCAAATTTGGCAGTTTATTTTTGGTTGTATTAAGGTCCATAAAATATCTGTGAAAGGTAAAATAATATAAATGCTGGATATCTGAAAGAAATAAATCTGCCTAATTGCTTAGGTCACTTAATGTTTCTGGAGAGCAGAGCAGAATTAATCACAAGGCTTGATGACTTTTATCTTGATTTCTTTAATTTATTTTTTGGGTCTTTTGAGGGGTTGATTTAAGAGAAACTCGTGTACACGTTTTGGAAGTGCTTTGTGATGTACTTGGTTATGGGCTGTATTATATCCACTAAACTTGACAAAACAGCAAGTTTCTGTTTTAATACACATTTCGTCGACACTAATTCATTTGAAGAATTGGGAATGCTGTTTCTACAGTACAAACTTTTAAAACATGTTGGCTGTAATGCATTGTGCTGCTTCTAGAGTGTGTTTTTTTAGAATGCGGGGTTGCATTAGAACACAATCAATGAGTCATAAATAGTATACAGTAATTTGGCTGTGGATGTTTTCCATTCTATAACTGGCTTAAATTTTTGGTTGTAACACTGGATGAACACTGGTATTGTTCCCTCATGATTCTTAGTTAATTTGTTTGTTTACCTAATGTATTGTCTTTAATATTTTAAGATTTAAGCAGGATAGATTGTTTAATTGCATAATAAGTTGCTGAAATTAAACTTTTTTCTGAAACAAAAAATATTATCCTTAATGAAGTTTTAAAATGGACAGAACCTTCTGGGAAATGAATCATGAGAAAAGATTTCCTGTGAAGCTTCGATTGATTTTAAGCACCTTGCATGCTTGCAGATGTTCAGACTAAACTAAAAGCGTTGCAGTATTGAAGCATATTAGTGTTGCAAAGACAGATATTCCGTGTTATACTCTAGAATTTATTTGTCATAATTTGAGCTGACCAAACCTATATAAATTTAAAATTTAGCCATGTTCTCTTAATTATCGTTTGTAATTAGAAAAAAGCTTTGAGTAAAAAGTGATTTGTACGTACAGAGTTTCAGAATATTTATATGGAGCACTGTACAGCAAAGTGACATTTTATTATCTTAAAATATTAGATTCATGAAACATTTGCTACCTTTTTATAAATTTTATTCCACAGTAATCCACAAAAAAAAGGCTATATGGTTATGTGAATGGGAAGAGAATAGGGGAGGTAGCTGGTGGTGTTTTGTTTCAGTTAGTAATGGTGAGAAATGGATTTTAATTTCACAGAACCGGTATATTATTGGCAGCAGACAGATGAAGATCTTACAGTAAACATGCAACTACCAGATAACACCACAAAACAGAACATAGACTTCCAGTTGTCAGCAGGTCATTTGCAAGTTGGAATGAAAGGAGAAGCTGCTATCATAGAAGGCAATTTGTACTCTTCAGTTGACCATGGTCTCAGCAAATGGACAATTAATGGCAATAGGCAAGTACTTTTCCATTCTCTATCTTCATGATTACAACATACTGCAATAATAACTGGGAAAAAGTGTGCCATGAGGTATTCTGATAGAGTAGCTAAAAATAAACTGTCTTCATTGACAAGAAGGCCAGTAAACAAAGGTGTTTGCTAAATAAGAAGACAGGCATAGATGAGAATTATATTATGCAACATGTTATTGTGATTGAAAATCTACTTCCTGAAAGGGTGTTGCAAGTACATTTGATAATAACTTTCAAAGAGAATCAGAAAGAGAAATTTGCAGTGAAATGAGGAAAATGCAGGTAAGTAAAGCTAATTGAGGCAGTGGGCTGAATGACATCTTCCTGGGCTGTATAGACACCTCTCCACAGAAGGAAGCTCGTTATGCTTGTGTTAGCTCTTTCAAAGTGCAACTATATTTAGTCCCATGTCATCATCAATCTGGTTGTATTAGCTATCAAGCAATAGAAACCAGGAGTACAGTTATCCAATTAGAGTAGACCTTACTTCAAGACCCTTTTTTTTAAAAAAGACTTGTGTAGTTACAAATAGATTCCCCAGCAATAGTGCTTCGAAGAAGGAAATAAAAGTACTTTAGGATATGAGAATTTGGATTCATGGGCTACAGGTACCTGAGAGAAGCAGTCAACTCGTTGCACATGTATTTAAGGTGGTTTGTTTGTGATTGTTAAGAAGTAATGGATTAGATATGATACTTTGTCTAAATAGACAGAAAAATATATAACTTGTGATAGTTGTGTTGTTCACTGATATCAGAAAACAAATGGATAGTTGGCACTGTTACCTCATGGCGACAGTCAATCAAGTCAGCCTTTTTACTTCTGTATTCATGACACAATAAAATTAAAACTTTCCAAGACCCTCAAAGTTGACTCCAGCTGGTTCCTAATCAAACTTTTTGAATATCCAATCCCAGACTCTGCAAATATATATTGTTTATATCGATTTGTAACTTGACAATTTATTAACAATACAGTAACCTTAGCAGAGCAAAATTAAACAAAGCAGTCAAATAGCTACCCATGTTTAAACCCAATAACCTGTTTTCACACAAGAGAGACAAGCAAATAAATACAGTTAAGGGATGAATTAAAGTGGGTAGCACAGTGGTTAGCAATGCTGCCTCACAGCGCCAGAAACCTGGATTCAATTCTCGTCTCAGGCAACTGTGTGTGGAGTTTGCACATTCTCTCCGTGTCTGCGTGGGTTTCCTCCCACAGTCCAAAAATGTGCAGGTTAGGTGAATTGGCCATGCTAAATTGCCCCTAGTGTGAGGTGAAGGGGTAAATGTGGGAGAGTGGGTCTGGGTGGGTTGCTCTTCGGAGGGTTGGTGTAGACTTGTTGGGCCGAAGGGCCTGTTTCCACACTCTTAAGTAATCTAATCTAATTTTTTTAAAAAAGCCAGGTTACTTGCGTGGTTTTCATGATGCATTGTTCCAAAGACATAGATGATTGACAACTTCAAAGTTCAATCAACAATCAGGATCACCATTTCAGTTCCTTTAGAGGAACTCTGTGATCCTTCTAATTTAGTTTCTATTCTCTGAACTGCCATTAGTAGATGGGAGATTAGGCAGGGAGCGTTCAAATGTTCATGCTATCAACTGCCAAACTCCTCTTTCTGGAAAACAGTCCAAAACCCATTTCGAAACTCTGGCCTCTCCATGTCAGACTGACCATCTCTCCGTTGGTTCCAGTTACCATTCAACACCTACCATTTGCTGGAGCATAAGGTCCCTCCTGGACTTGCTGAACCAGTTCTCAGGTACTTGCCAACATGTGCTATCTGCTTAAATGTTCTGTTCATCTGCTACCTGTTTAAGTGTACTGCTCTCCCCTGGTATCGAAGCATCTGTAGAACCTTTTGATCAAGATCCAATTAATCCAGGCCTGGTCTCTCAGACAAACCGCAGCTCATTTCTTTCTTTTTCTTTGATGCAAGTTGCTGTCCACAATCAAAAGGTCATTTTCCACTCAGTTTTCAATTCACAACTTCAAACCAAAATTGATAAAAAGAATAAAATCCCTTAGTCTTCCTCCATCTTTCCTCATCTCCCTCATTCTTCCATCCCGCCCTGCCCATCCCAGATCCAATCCTCCAACTTTGCAATGCCGTCTTGAACTGTCCCACCTGTCCACCTTTCTTTCTTCCTACCTATTCACTCCACCCTCCCCACTGACCTATCAATATCACCCCCCCACCTGCATCTATTGCCTTCAAAGTTACCTTCCCCTGGCCCCACTCCCTCTACTATTTATCTCTCAGCCCCCTTCTCTCCCTCTGCCCCCTCACATTCCTGATGAAGGGGGTTATGCCTGAAATGTTGACTCTTCTGCTCCTTGGATGTTGCTTGACCTGCTGTGCTTTTCCAGCACCACACTTTTTTCGACACTGATCTCCAGCATCTGAAGTCCTCGTTTTCTCCATCTTTCCTGGCCCATCTCAGGAAAGTAGGTATCTGACAAGTCCTGCCACTTAAAGAAGTCACTTAAACATATTTTATTGCTAGGGGCTGTTATTTTATATCAAATCAATCAATGGTTTCAAACATTCTCATGAATTGGAGGGCGGATGTCAAGATGGTAACCTCTTTCACTTTCCGTCTGCCACTTTTTAAGTTTGTTAACCTGAAATTCATTTGCTAGCCCTTTCTCAATACTTGCATAAAAAAGGAAACTCAGAATGCACCATCCTACAACTTAGGAATGTCAACATGGACACTTGAGATATAAGCCCTTGATATTTCCAAAGAGACAATGAAAACCGTTCCTCTGCTGAGGTGACCTTGTGATATAAAAATCCATTTTTATGAAGTGTTTCTACCTTTAATAAATTATGACCTTTAGAATACCGTCCTGTTTCTTACAAGAGCTATATTAACTGGGTGGTTTTGTTGCTAGACTAGTAACGCAGAGACCTGGACCAACTGCAACTGGGTGATTTAAGTTCAGGTAATTAACTAAGCTTGCAATAATAGGCAGTACCAATAACGTACAATTAACAACTGGATTGTTATCAAAATTCTAGCTGACATGTTTGTATTGTGAAGGGCAGGAAATCTGCTGTTTCTTACCAAGTTTCGCCTATCTTTTACTACAGACCCTCAGCAATTTAATATTGTGTTCTTTGAAATGGCTTAACAAGCCACTAAGGTGTACTCTCTAGAAGACAGCTCACCATAGCGTTCTAAATTCCAATATTTGTCTTACTAGAAACATGTATATCCTATGAGTGTATGGAAGAAAGGTAAAACCTGCATGGTGGCTCAGTTGTTAGCATTGCTGCCTCACTGTGCCAGGGACCTGGGTTCGATTCTAGCCTCGGGTGAATGTCTGTGTGCGGTTTACACATTCTCCCTGGGTTTCCTCCAGGTGCTCCGGTTTCCCTCCACAATCCAAAAATGTGCAGGTGAGCAAATTGGCCATGCTGAATTACCCATAGTGTTCAGGGATGTGTAGGCTTAGGTGCATTTGTCAGGGGAAATGTAAAGAAATTGGTAGGGGAATGGGTCTGGCTGGGATGCTCTTCGGGGATCAGTGTGGACTTGTTGGGCTAAATGGCCTGTTTTCACACTGGGGACTCTATGATGGAAACCTTTGTAAAAGTGTTAACAAAAGCAATCGAATTATGCCAAGGTGTCATTAAACATAGAGTCCCAATTAGTGTTTTGTCCAAGACTTAAATTGGACATTAATTTCACTCATAGACATCTCCAGGGTGATAGTGAGGAGAGAGATCAATCTGAGACTGGTACAGTTCAGAAAAGAAGCGAGTCAAGCAGTCAGGACAGGCCAGGACAAAGCAGAGAACACGGTAGGACTGATCAATTTAACTGCATTTATTTCAATCCAGGGGCCTAACAGGAAAGGAAGATGAATTCAGGGCATGGTTAGGAACATGGGCCTGGGGTATCATAGCTACGTTTCTGTAATTGCTCTGGGATGGACAGATCTGACAGCCTAATGTTCCAGGATACAAGTGTTTCAGGAAGGAGAGTGGCATTTTTGATAAGGAATAGCATTACATCTGTACTGAGGGGAGGATATTCCTGGAAATATATCCAGGGAAGTTATTTGGGTGGAACTGAAATAAGAAAAGGATGATCACTTTATTGGGATTATATAATAGACCTCCTAACAGTCAGAGGGAAATTGAGAAACAAATTTCTCAGAAGATCTTTGTTATCTCTAAGAATAGTAAAGGATTTTAACTTTTCAAACATAGACTAGAACTGCCATAATGTTAAGGGTTTAGATGGAGAGGAATTTAAGTGTGTACAAGAAAATTTTCTGATTCAGTATGTGGATGTACCTACTAGAGAAGGTGCAAAGCTTGACCTACTCTTGGGAAATAAAGCAGGGCAGATGACTGAGGTGTCAGTGGGGGAGCACTTTGGGGCCAGCGACCATAATTCTTTTTAAAATAGTGATGGAAAAGGATAGACCGGATCTAAAAGTTGATGTTCTAAATTGGAGAAAAGCTAATTTTGACAGTATTGGGCAAAAACTTTCTAAAACTGATTGGAGGCAGATGTTTGCAGGTAATGGGATGGCTTGAAAATGGGGAGCCTTCAGAATTGAGATAACGAGAGTCCAGAGACAGTATATTCCTGTTAGGGTGAAAGGAAAGGCTGGTAGATGTAGGGACTGCTGTATAACTAGAGAAATTGAGGGTTTGGTTAAGAAAAAGAAGGAAGCATATGTCAGGTATTAACAGGATAGATCGAATGAATCCTTAGAAGAGTATAAAGGAAGTAGGAGTATACTTAAGAGGGAAATCTGGAGGGCAAAAAGGGGACATGAGATAGCTTTGGCAAATGTGGTTAAGGAGAGTCCAAAGGGTTTTTATAAATACATTAAGGATAAAAGGGTAACTAGGGAGAGAATAGGGCCCCTCAAAGATCAGCAAGGTGTCCTTTGTGTGGAGCAGCAGGAGATGGGGGAGATACTAAATGAATATTTTTCATCAGTATTTACAGTGGAAAAGGACATCATGAAAAATATCTATACTGCAGAGGAGGAAGTGCTGGATGTCTTGAAATGCATAAAAGTGGATAAATTCTCAGCCCTGATCAGGTGTACCTGAGAACTCTGTGGGAAGCTAGAGAAGTGATTACTGGGCCGCTTGCTGAGATGTTTACATCACCAATAGTCACAAATGAGGTGCTGGAAGACTAGCGGTTGGCTAGGGATTGTCAGCATGGCTTTGTGCGTGGGAAATCATGATTCACAAACTTGATTAAGTTTTTTGAAGTAGTAACAAGGTGGATTGATGAGGGCAGAGTAATGGACGTGATCTATATGGTCTTCAGTAATGCATTCGACAAGGTTCCTCATCAGAGACTGGTTAGCAACGTTAGACCTCATGGAATACAGGGAGAACTAGCCATTTGGATACAGAACTGGCTCGAAGGTAGAAGACTACGAGGGTGCAGGGTTGTTTTTCAGACTGGATGCCTGCAACCAGTGGAGTGCTACAAGGATCGGTGCTAGGTCCACTACTTTACATCATTTATTTAATGATTTGGATGTGAGCATAAGAAGTATAGTTACTAAGTTTGCAGATGACACCAAAATTGGAGGTTTAGTGTACGGCAAAGAAGGTTACCTCAGATTATAATGGGATCTTGATCGGGTAGGCCACTGGGCTGAGGAGTGGCAGTTGGAGTTTAGTTTAGATAAATGTGAGGTGCTGCATTTTGGGAAAGCAAATCTTAGCAGGACTTATACACTTAATGGTAAGGTCCTAGGGAGTGTTGCTGAATAAAGAGACCTTGGAGTGCAGGTTCACAGCTCCTTGAAAGTGGAGTCGCAGGTAGGTAGGATAGTGAAGAAGGCATTTGGTATACTATCCTTTATTGGTCAGTGTATTAAGTACAGGAGTTGGGAGGTCATGTTGCAGCTGTACAGGACATTGGTTAGGCCACTGTTGGAATAATATGTGCAATTCTGGTCTCCTTCCTATTGGAAGGATGTTGTGAAACTTGAAAGGGTTCAGAAAAGATTTACAGGGATGTTGCCAGGGTTGGATGATTTGAGCTATAGGGAGAGGCTGAACAGGCCAGGGCTGTTTTCCCTGGAGTGTTGGATGCTGAGGGATGACCTTCTAGAGATATATAAAATCGTGAGGGGTATGGATAGGATAAATAGACAAAGTCTCTTCCTTGGAGTGAGGGAGTCCAGAACTAGAGTTTTAGTGTGAGAGGGGAAAGCTATAAAAGAGACCTAAGAGGCAGTTTTTTCATACAGAGGATGGTACATGTATGGAATGAGCTGCCAGAGGAAGTGGAAGAGGCTGGTACAATTGCAACATTTTAAAAGGCATCTGGATAGGTACATGAATAGGATGGGTTTGGAGGGATGTGGGTCAGGTGCTGACAGGTGGGACTAAATTGGGTTTGGATAGCTGGTCGGCATGGACGAATTGGACTGAAGGATCTGTTTCCGTGTGAGAATAGATTTGAGACAAACACAATTATTTGTTGTGGTATGGTGGCTCAGTGGTTAACACTGCTGCCTCACAGTGCCAGGGACCCGGGTTCGATTCCAACCTTGGGTGAATGTCTATGTGGAGTTTGCACGTTCTTCCTGTGTTGCATAGATTTCCTCCAGGTGGTCCGGTTTCCTCCCACAGTCCAAAGTTAGGTCATAGGGATTTGTAGGTTAGGTGCATTAGTTGGGGCAAATATAGTGTAGGGGAATGGGTCTGGGTGGGTTACTCTTCGGAGAGTTAGTGTGGACTTTTTGGGCCGAAGGGCCTGTTTCCCACACTATGGATTCTAATTACGACACATCAAATTCCTGAAACTCCTGTTGAATTCCTTTGCTAACTTGCTCAGATGCTTTCTCGGCACTGCTAAGTATCTGTCCTTTTCCTGCCGTTTACAGCTCAGCTCATTTTAGTTTTGATGTCTGTAAGGAACTTGAATTCGAGCAGCCACATTGTCTGACAGCTCACTATTCCTTGACATAAGGAAAGTGATAATTGCAGACATCAGATCTGAAAATTTTTACAATTCTTTCTCAAGACTTAACTACCTAATCAGTCAGCAGGATTAGTTTACCATGGGTAGCATCAAGTTCAACTAGGTAAAAACGATGACTGCAGATGCTGGAAACCAGAGTCTAGATTAGAGTGGTGCTGGAAAAGCAGAGCAATTTGGACAGCATCCGAGGAGCAGTAAAATCGACGTTTCAGGCCAAAGCCCTTCATCAGGAATACAGGCAGTGAGCCTGAAGGGTGGAGAGATAAATGAGAGGAGGGTAGGGGTGGGGATAAAGTAGCATAGAGTGCAGGAGGTGAATGGGGGAGGGGATGAAGGTGATAGGTCAGGGGGGAGGGTAGAGTGGATAGGTGGAAAAGAAGATAGGCAGGTAGGACAAGTCATGGGGACAGTGCTGAGCTGGAAGTTTGGAACTGGGGTGAGGTGGATGAAGGGGAAATGAGGAAACTGTTGCAGTCCACATTGATGCCCTGGGGTTGAAGTGTTCTGAGGCAGAAGGTGAGGCGTTCTTCCTCCAGGCGTCTGGTGGTGAGGGAGCAGCTGTGAAGGAGGCCCAGGACCTCCATGTCCTCGGCAGAGTGGGAGGAGGAGTTGAAATGTTGGGCCACAGGGCGGTGTGGTTGATTGGTGCGGGTGTCCCGGAGATGTTCCCTAAGGCGCTCTGCTAGGAGGCTTCCAGTCTCGCTAATGTAGAGGAGACCGCATCGGGAGCAACGGATACAATAAATGATATTGGTGAATGTGCAGGTAAAACTTTGATGGATGTGCAAAGCTCCTTTTAGGGCCTTGGATAGAGGTGAGGGAGGAGGTATGGGCGCAGGTTTTGCAATTCCTGCGGTGGCAGGGCGCGGTGGCAGGGCAAGGTGACAGGATGGGAGGGTGGATTGTAGGGGGGCGTGGACCTGACGAGGTAGTCACTGAGGGAACAGTCTTTGCGGAAAGTGGAAAGGGGGTAGGAGGGAAATATATCCCTGGTGGCGGGGTCCGTTTGGAGCTGGTGGAAATGTCGGCGGATGATTTGATTTATGTGAAGGTTGGTAGGGTAGAAGGTGAGCACCAGGGGCGTTCTGTCCTTGTTCCAGTTGGAGGGGTGGGGTCTGAGGGCGGAGGTGCTGGATGTGGATGAGATGTGTTGGAGGGCATCGTTAACCAAGTGGAAAGGGAAATTGCGGTCTCTGAAGAAGGAGGCCATCTGGTGTGTTCTGTGGTGGAACTGGTCGTCCTGGGAGCAGATATGGCAGAAGTGGAGGAATTGGGAAAATGAGATGGCATTTTTGCAGGAGATAGGGTGGGAAGAGGTGTAATCCAGGTAACTGTGAGAGTCGGTGGGTTAGTAAAGAACGTTGGTGTCAAGTAGGTCATCGTTAATGAAAATGGAGAGATCCAGGAAGGAGAGGGAGGTGTCAGAGAAGGTTCAGGTAATGTCGATTGCCTGAAACGTCGATTTTACTGCTGCTCAGATGCTGCCTGAACTGCTGTGCTTTTCCAGCACAACTCTAATCTGACCCAGCATCTAGTTCAAGTAAGGATTTAAACAAGCAGTCCTAAAGGACTTTTTTTCAAATCATGTTTATGATCTTGAACTTTTCTCATATAATAAAAGTTATAACTTTACTGCTAATGCTTGTTGATGGATTATATAGTGGTAATTTGACCAAAGAGATTTCTGCAGAATGCCACAAACTTTGCATTTATGCCTGGCATGCTTCATGTGTTATCAGTTGTGTTGGAAGCTAGTTTCTTGATTGGAAGAGTTTTCTGAAGCATCTGCCTTTTGAATTTGTTGTGAATATCTTCACCCCCTTGTTTTCTCTTTAAGTGGCAAAAGGGTGAGAAGATCCTCTTTGCTTTTGTGTGCATGGATTTGAAGGAAGTAACCAATCAGCTGGGTTCTGTTAGTCATGTCTATGAAATCAATGAACTGCAGTGAGAAGTATTCACAGTCCATCAGGTCCTACAGTAATTGCTGAAAGATATCTTTGGACAAAAAAGTCCACTCATCTTGCTACTGTGGAAGTACCAGGTTGTTGTGTATTAATGTAAGTAATGATTGTCACCTGGAGTCCCATCATGTCATGTGATTACGTCATTGTCGATTTTGGAGGCACATGGTTTAGTCTAACTTGTTGCCTTGTAGAATGAACACCACTGTAATAAAGCTTTTTTGTTAAAATGCTGCGGTCCCGAGTCCTCTGTGAAACTTCACACTAGATGATAATTGATGACGAGGCTAAAACCTTAGTCTTAAAAAATAAATTCACACCAAGGAAGAGGTGAAGGGCGCAGAAAATGCTGTTGACATGTTCCACCCTGAGTAACAAGTGCCCTGTGTGGGGGGAAATGTTTTACATTAGGGATGTAGATGAAGAAACAGGCAACTTAAAAACACCTTGTAAGTGGGGGGAAAAGAGCAAATAGTGCTAAAATGGTGGTGCATCCCATTTCCATTTTAAAAAAAAGGTTAAAAAGCAGCAAGCGATTTTGTTGCCATAGGACTGTATGATGAAAACAAAGTGGTGGATCTCCTCCACAGAAATTCCATTATTTTGTTCATGGTAATAAAATTGAAGTAGATCGGGAGGTGCACACCAGAGAGGCGGTTTCATTATTACCAGCAAGTGTATCAAAAGCAACTGTGCTGCATTGTGCTGCAACTCTTTTTTTTTAAGAAAGCTTACAAGAAACGTATACAATACTGTTCTTTTAAGGTGTTGTATTAATGTAAATGTTCAGTTATTCAGTCAGACTGAATATTTGTCCTTGTATTGTTGAAGGACATCTTCCAGCTTTAATGGAAATAATGTGGTTTGAGAAAATGAGATTCAACTGGGCTGAAGTAAATGACTTGTCAGATTCTGAGACACATCTACCATAAATTCTAAAGAAATAGCATTGTTTTCAGTGGGGATCTGGGAATCATGGAAAATATTGCTGTCAAATTGAAAATCAAGGATGATAATTAAGCAAATTGTTACAAGGCTTTACGGAATCCGTTCAAAGGTTGAGGCAGAATTAGAGACACTGGTCAAGACCCCTGGAACAGATTTTACATTGGATTATAAGCCATGTCATTTGAAGCTAAGTCACCTTCAAAAGTGAAAGCCATAATAACTAAGGCAGCAACACTAAAAATGTAAACTAATTGTGATTATGCTTGGACTTGCCAAAGTAATTTAGCATGTTTGTTCCAAATCACGCAACCTTTCTCAAGCTGTTGCCCAATTTATGACACTAAAACAAGAATTGAAAATGGGAAGATCAGTGTGAATGAGCCATCACACAAGCCAAAGAGGTTTACTAGTGTCAGATGTCCTGACCTATTTTGACCCCAAGTTATATTTGCAACTAGCAATGATGCTAGGAATCAATTTTGGCATTAGATGATTCCTCTGATACTTGTAAGGCTGGAAATTTATCCTACTAACAGACTACAGATCGTTCACCACAATATTTGGGTCTCACACAGGAATACTTCCTCTAGAGGTGAGCTGTATGCAGAGGTGAGTGTTGTTGCTGTCAGCTCACACGTAGACAATTAAGTATCAGCAATCCAACTTGCATGGGCAATGTTTGCATAATATTTTACCACCGTCAAAGAGTGAGTACTCGCCATTATTGTAGCACAGACTGGGCCAGTTTCCTACATCATTACAGACGAGAGCTGATCCAGTGTGGAAAAGACATGTAGATCACCTCTTGGCAACCAGCACGATTATGCCAGAGACTACCTTTTTTTTTACAACCCACATATAACTGCCGTATGGAGACCTGGGGGGGATGACTTACCAGGGGCAAGCAACGAGGTTCAGGCCTCTGGCACGGAGCCTGGCCCCGTTGCTCAGAAGGGTAGGGTGGAGAAAGGTAGAGCAATTGTTCTTGGGGACTCGATAGTGAGGGGTACAGACAGACGGTTTTGTGGGGGCGACAGGGACTCACGTTTGGTATGTTGCCTCCCAGGTGCAAGGGTACGTGATGTCGCTGATCGTGTTTTCCGGGTCCTTAAGGGGGAGGGGGAGCAGCCCCAGATCGTGGTCCACGTTGGCACCAACGATATAGGTAGGAAGAAGGGTGAGGATGTAAGGCAGGCTTTCAGGGAGCTAGGTTGGAAGCTCAGAGTTAGAACAAACAGAGTTGTAGTCTCTGGTTTGTTACCCGTGCCACGTGATAGAGAGTCGAGGAACAGGGAGAGAGAGCAGTTAAATGCGTGGCTACAGGGATGGTGCAGGAGGGAGGGATTCCGGTTTCTGGATAACTGGGGTCCTTTCTGGGGAAGGTGGGACCTCTATAAAAAGGATGGTCTACACTTGAACCTGAGGGGCACCAGTATCCTTGGGGGGAGGTTTGCTAGTGCTCTTTGGGAGGGTTTAAACTAACTCCGCGGGGGCATGGGAACCAGGACTGTAGCTTTAGGGTACAGGACCTTGAGTGTAGGGAGGTTAGGAATAATGCAGCGATCTCTAAGGAGGGTGACTGTAACCAGAAAGGTGGATTGAAGTGTGTATACTTCAATGCCAGAAGTATAAGGAATAAGGTAGGTGAACTTGCAGCGTGGGTTGGTACCTGGGGCTTCGATGTTGTGGCCATTACAGAGACGTGGGTAGAACAGGGACAAGAATGGCTGTTGCACGTTCCAGGGTTCAAATGTTTTAGTAGGATCAGACATGGGGGTAAAAAAGGGGGAGGCGTGGCATTACTTGTCAAAGACAGTATCACAGCAGTGGAATGGACGATGGAAGAGGACTTGCCATCTGAGGTAGTTTGGGCTGAGGTTAGAAATAGGAAAGGTGAGGTCACCCTGTTAGGTGTTTTCTACAGGCCTCCTAATAGTCCTAGAGAAGTAGAGGATAATATTGCGAGGATGATTCAGGAAAAGAGTGAAGGTAGCAGGGTGGTTGTTATGGGGGACTTTAACTTCCCAGATATTGACTGGGAGAGCTATAGCTCGAGTTCATTAGATGGGTCGGTGTTTGTACAATGTGTGCAGGAGGGTTTCCTGACACAATATGTCGACAGGCCAACAAGAGGGGAGGCTATATTGGATTTGGTTCTAGGTAATGAACCAGGCCAGGTGTTGGACTTGGAGGTAGGTGAGCACTTCGGGGACAGTGACCACAACTCGGTGACTTTTACTTTAGTGATGGAGAGGGATAATCGTGTGCCGCAGGGCAAGAGCTATAGCTGGGGGCAGGGAAATTATGATGCAGTGAGGCATGACTTAGGATGTGTGGATTGGAAAAACAGGCTTCAAGAGAAGAACACTAATGAGATGTGGGGAGTGTTCAAGGAGCAGCTACTGCGTGTCCTCGATAGGTATGTACCAGTCAGGCATGGTGTAAAGGGCCTTGTGAGGCAGCCGTGGTTTAGTAAGGAATTGGAGTCCCTTGTGAAAGGGAAGAAGGCGGCATATGTAAAGATGAGGCGTGAAGGTTCAGTAGGGGCGATTGAGAGTTATAAGGTAGCCAGGAAGGAGCTAAAGAGGGAGCTAAGAAAAGCGAGAAGGGGACATGAAAAGTCTTTAGCTGGTAGGATTAGGGAAAACCCAAAGGCTTTCTATAGGTATGTCAAGAATAAAAGGATGACTAGGGTAGGTATCGGTCCAGTCAAGGATAGTAGTGGGAAGTTGTGTGTGGAGGCGGAGGAGATTGGAGAGACATTAAATCAGTACTTTTCATCAGTATTCACTCAGGAACAGGACACTGTTGCTGATGTGAATATGGAATCACAAATAATTAGAATGGATGCCCTGGAAATATGCAGGGAAGAGGTTTTGGGAATATTGGAAAGGATGAATATAGATAAGTCTCCTGGGCCTGATGGCATTTACCCCAGGATCCTATGGGAAGCTAGGGAGGAGATAGCAGAGCCATTGGCCTGGATTTTTATGTCATCGTTGTCAACAGGAATAGTACCAGAGGACTGGAGGATAGCGAATGTGGTCCCATTGTTCAAGAAAGGGAGTAGGGATAGCCCTAGCAACTATAGGCCAGTGAGTCTGACTTCAGTGGTGGGCAAAGTCTTAGAGAGAATGGTAAGGGATAAGATTTATGAACATCTGGGTAGGAATAACGTGATCAGGGATAGCCAGCATGGTTTTGTGAAGGGCAGGTCGTGCCTCACAAACCTTATTGAGTTCTTTGAGAAGGTGACCAAGGAAGTGGATGAGGGTAAAGCAGTAGATGTTGTGTATATGGATTTTAGTAAGGCGTTCGATAAGGTTCCCCATGGTAGGCTAATGCTAAAACTTCGGAGGTATGGCATTGAGGATACATTAGAGGTTTGGATTAGGAATTGGCTGGCTGGAAGGAGACAGAGGGTAGTAGTTGATGGATTATGTTCATCTTGGAGCGCAGTTACTAGCGGTGTACCACAAGGATCTGTTTTGGGACCATTGCTTTTTGTTATCTTTATAAATGATCTAGAGGAAGGACTTGAAAGCTGGGTAAGCAAGTTTGCGGATGACACAAAAGTCGGTGGAGTTGTGGATAGTGAGGAAGGAAGTGGTAGGTTACAGCGGGATATAGATAAGTTGCAGAGCTGGGCGGAAATGTGGCAAATGGAATTCAATGTAGCTAAGTGCGAAGTCGTTCACTTTGGTAGGAATAACAAGATGATGGATTACTGGGCTAATGGTAGGCTACTTGGTAGTGTGGATGAGCAGAGGGATCTTGGTGTCCATGTACACAGATCTCTGAAAGTTGCCACCCAGGTAAATAGTGCTGTGAGGAAGGCATATGGTGTACTGGGCTTTATTGGCAGAGGAATTGAGTTCCGGAGTCCTGAGGTCATGTTGCAGTTGTATAAGACTCTGGTGCGGCCTCATCTGGAGTATTGTGTGCAGTTTTGGTCGCCATACTATAGGAAGGATGTGGAAGCTTTAGAACGAGTGCAGAGGAGGTTTACCAGGATGTTGCCTGGAATGGTAGGAAAATCTTATGAGGAAAGGCTGAGGCACTTGGGGCTGTTCTCATTGGAGAAGAGAAGGTTTAGGGGAGATCTGATAGAAGTGTATAAGATGATTAGGGGTTTAGATAGGGTAGATACTAAGAACCTTTTACCGCTAATGGAGTCAGGTGTTACTAGGGGACATAGCTTTAAATTAAGGGGTGGTAGGTATAGGACAGATGTTAGGGGTAGATTCTTCACACAGCGGGTTGTGAGTTCATGGAATGCCCTGCCCGTATCAGTGGTGAACTCTCCTTCTTTATGGTCATTTAAGCGGGCATTGGATAGGCATTTGGAAGTTATTGGGCTAGTATAGGTTAGGTAGGATTCGGTCGGCGCAACATCGAGGGCCGAAGGGCCTGTACTGCGCTGTATCCTTCTATGTTCTATGTTCTAACAGTAACTGAAGCACCTGAGGGAGACATTACTTTAGTAGAGGCTACCATGATGTTATGCAATACTCTGAACATATAGTTGTCTCAGGAAAAGACAATGGCAGATGATGTTCCCAGTGTGCCTAAACACTAGAGGTTAAATTGAATGAGAAACCGAATCAGAAGCCTGAAGGATGTCAATAGCCACACAAAGTTTAAAAAAAAACACACAACACCAGGTTATAGTCCAACAGGTTTTTTCGGAAGCACTAGTTTTTGGAGTATTGTTCCTTCATCAGGTAGCTGATGAAGGAGCAGCACTCCAAAACCTCATGCTTCCAAATAAACCTGTTGGACTATAACCTGGTGTTGTGTGGTTTTTAACTTTATCCAACACTGGCTCCTCCACATAACAGCCACACAGGAATCTTTGCCCTCTGCAAATCTTACCTACTGACTTATGTATGTGTATGATTATAAATGTTTTAATTGCAAGAACCACACATGTAAAAAGAGAGGAATGTTGTGTACATGTATTTGTATAGCTATGTTAGACTCTCACTTTTACAGTCTTATGTGAACTGATGACAATGTGATTCGCCATAATGGAGGGACACAATTTAGTCAAGCTTGCCTTGTAGAGTGAACACTTCCTTCATGAAGTTCTTGTTTGATGTGCGTGTCATGACTAGCTTGGCATTTATTGGCCTTGAGAAGGAGGTGGTAAGTTGCTTTCATGAGCCATTGCACTCCATTTGCTACAGGTACACATACAATACTGCTCGGGAAGGAATTTTAGGATATTGATTTGGTGATACTGAATGTATTTCAAGATGAATTTGGGAGAATTAAGGGTTCTGTAAACTGGACATGCAGAGTGTCTGATCGGTGATGATCTATTGTCCACTTCATCTACTAATGTGTGTTTTAATGGACGATTTCCTAACTGTTGCTGTTGCTCCAACTGTTCTATACCCTGGATTTCTAGATCCATTTTGGTGACCGGTTTGCAGTCTCCAATGCCCCTCATGAAGTACTGTTCGTTGCGTGATCGCTATTTTTTTCTGATTCCAATATTTAGCCTTGGCAAAAACCCCTGATTTCTTCACTGTATGGCTTATTTGTCATATATTGATGGACTGAAGATCTTTAAGTTGTAAACATTGGAATGATAGACTATTACTATGATACATGTGATACACGGAATGGAATTCATTATCAGACTTCAACCTAACCTGATGTTGAGTATTTAATTCTATCCAGATAGTTATATGATTTACTGGTTCAAAGATTTACAGTGATTGCCTAATATAATTCATATTGGGCTCAATACAATTAGAATTTTTTAAAAATAGTTAATTTGCCACCAGAAAGGTGAAATAATCACTTAATATTTCTATAACGTATTAATAATCTTGACCAGAACATCATGATTCTGGCATTAGATTAGATTAGATACCCTAGAGTGCGGAAACAGGTCCTTCGGCCCAACAAGTCCACACCGACCCTCTGAAGAGTAACTCATCCAGACCCATTCCCTACTAATGCACCTATCACTATGGGCAACTTAGCATGGCCAATTCACCTGACCTGTACATGTTTGTACTGTGGGAGGAAACTGGAGCACCCAGTGGAAACCCACGCAGACATAGAGTCATAGAGATGGACAGCAGGGAAACAGACACTTTGGTCCAACCCGTTCATACCGACCACATATCCCAACCCAATCTAGTCCCACCTGCCAGCACCCAGCCCATATCCCTCCAAACCCTTCCTATTCATATACCGATCCAAATGCCTCTTAAATGTTGCAATTGTACCAGCCTTCACCACATACTCTGGCAGCTCATTCCATACACGTACCACCCTCTGCGTGAAACAGTTGCCCCTTAGGTCTCTTTTATATCTTTCCCCTCTCACCCTAAACCTATGCCCTCTAGTTCTGGACTCCCTGACCCCAGGGAAAAGACTTTGCCTATTTATCCTATCCATGCCCCTCATGATTTTATAAACCTCTATAAGGTCACCCCTCAGCTTCCAACGCTCCAGGAAAAACAACCCCAGCCTGTTCAACCTCTCCCTATAGCTCAGATCCTCCAACCCTGGCAACATCCTTTTAAATCTTTTCTGAAGCCTTTCAAGTTTCACAACATTTTTCCAATAGGAAGGAGACCAGAATTGCAAGCAATATTCCAACAGTGGCCTAACCAATGTCCTGTACAGCCGCAACATGACCTCCCAACTCCTGTACTCAATACTCTGACCGATAAAGGAAAGCATATCAAACGCCGCCTTCACTATCCTATCTGCCTGCGACTCCACTTTCAAGGAGCTATGAATCTGCAGTCCAAGGTCTCTTTGTTCAGCAACACTCCCTAGGACCTTACCATTAAGTGTATAAGTCCTGCTAAGGTTTGCTTTCCCAAAATGCAGCACCTCGCATTTATCTGAAGTAAACTCCATCTGCCACTTCTCAACCCATTGGCCCATCTGATCAAGATCCTGTTGCAATCTGAGGTAACCCTCTTCGCTGTCCACTGCATCACCAATTTTGGTGTCATCTGCAAACTTACTAACTGTACCTCTTATGCTCGCATCCAAATCATTTATGTAAATGACAAAAAGTAGACATAGGGAGAATGTGCAAACTCCACACAGACGGTCACCTGAGGCTGGAATCTAACCCGGTCCCTGGCGCTGCGAGACAGCAGGGCTAACCACTGAGCCACCGTGCCACCGCCCCTGACTCAAGAGCTGGTGGCAATCATGCTGCAGCTATTTCCAGACCTCCCAACAGGATTAAATCTCATACTTCCGTCAGGATACCTGGTTCTTGCAGGAATTTCTCACCTCTGAGAGCTACTGGCCACTCGGCAGGTGCTGCAGCACATCCAGGAGGATCATTGTTCCAGCGCTGGAATACAGGCAGTTTGGATGGGCAGGCCCTCATGAGGGTAGAGGTTGATCAGTGTGAAGCAGGGAGTTGTCCTCTTGAAGGTGCGGCCCTTGCCATGTCGTTCATTGGGTCATAGTGCGTATGCAGGAGGGGCATCCTCTTCCAGCAGATGGGAGACAATCAAATGAAGCCTGGGGGACTTGTTTGCCCATGGGTTGGAACCCCCAACTGCTCCTGGTTGATCTCAGCACCTTTAAGTGGTTATTTAAGGGCCTCAGTTAGTCTCCAGGATTGAAAGCTGACCTTGGCCCTTCCTATATGAACTTCATTGAGGAGAAGCAGAAAAGCAACAAGCTATACATCTTGAAAATTTCTGTGCCATTATAACCCTAATCCCTCCCAAACTCAAATCTTCAAGTGTGTGATTTGTGCTGCCTCTCTGTACACACTGTCATTAATATAGACCAAGACATCTAAAATGGAAAAACCTTGAGTAAAAAATATCGCTTTATGGCTTGTGACAAGGAGATAGATGTGGGATAATGGGTTTTGCTTCACAATATATTTCACAGTGCAGTAAACAAAATAATTTCACAGCTTCAAGGCACCTTTAACATTCAAGATTAATTTGAAGTTTAGCTTCTGATTTTGCTGTATGCAGTTGAATATCCGTCATGCAATTGATGAGGGGATGAATACAGATAATTTTTTGTAAAGCATTTTGAACTTTACTTTTTATTTTACTGTGGGAGGTTTCATATGAATAGACCCTCGAGTCAGTACAGTATATGGAATAAGGTGAAAATAACTCACATTTTAGACATTAAAATGTTTATCTTTTGCTGAATTTTATTCTAAAACTCTATCACTCTTATTCGTACTTTATTTTGCATTAGATGTATGTTTATAAATGTATCGAGAAAATTTTCTAGTTATGGATGACATTGGTTCTTGGTTCTAAATTTTGATTATTCTTTATACTTTGCTTATAAGATCAATTGGAGTGTTGCATCCACTTCCGGGCACCACACCTATGAAATATATGAAGCCATTAGTAAAAGTGCAGAAAAGATTTGAGAGGATTGCTTCTGGGGATAACGAACTTCAGATACATAGAGTGGAGAAAATATAATAGAGGGAAAATTTGAAAGGAGCATTCAAAATCATGTAAGGTCTGGACGAGTAGATAAGAAAATGGATCAAAAATCAAATGGCACGAAGTTAAGGTCAACAGGAAAAAGAATCAACAGGGTCAGAAAATTTTTGTTTTAACAATGTAAAGACCATATAGAGTCATACAGCATGGAAACAGACCCTTTGGTCCAACTAGTCCATGCTGACCATATTCTCAAACTAAACTAGTCTCACTTGTGTGAGTTTGGCCCATATCCCTCCAAACCTTTTCTCGTCATGTACTTATCCAAATCTTTTTTAAAATGTTCTAACTGTACTTGCATTCACCACTTCCTGTGGCAGTTCATTCCATACATGAGCAACTCTTTTTTTAAAAAAAAAAGTTGTCCCTCATGTCCTTTTTAAACTTTTCTCCCCTCACCTTACAAATATGACTTATAGTTTTGAACTCCCCAATCCTTGGTAAAAAGCCCTTGCTATATTCACCTTATCTATGCCCCTCATGATTTTATAAACCTCATAAGGTCACCCCTCAATCTCCTACACTCCAGTGTAAAAGTCCCAGCATACCTAGCCTATTTTTATAACTCCCATCCTCCATTCCTGGCAACATCCTGGTAAGTCTTTTCTGGACCCCCTCCAAGTTAATGATACCCTTCCTATAGCAGGATGACCAGCATTGTACACAGTGCTCCAGAAGAGGCTGCACCAATGTCCTGTACAACCTTAATGTGACACCCAAATTCCTACATTCAGTGGTGTGAATTGTGAAATATTTCATACTTTGAGAATTGTTAACCATTTTGCTGATGAAGCACAATTTACTGCATTTTATGGAATACAAAGTTTCCATCAGCATGCCTGGGGTCAATCTGCCATGCACTGTTTTTATTTGTCTGTAATTTTGATTGTAGACTGAAGGGGGGAAAGGTCTGTTTTTAAAATGAAGGATTGTGCAAGGTATTGCTGCACTTTTTTAAAAATTTACAAAAGCTCATTTGAAGTGGCATTTACTCTGCTGCTTTGTTGAAGTCACAGGGGAGGTTAGTTGCAGATGGGTTAACATGGAGTCTGTGTAAAGTGAGATTTGATTGGCAACATGTAGCTGATAGGAATGTGGAATTGTGACCAGCTGTGATGACTAAGACTGTCTACCTGCCAGCAACTATGTGATTGGTTCCTGGGGAGCTAAACAGCTTGAGTGTGAACAATATTGCTAGAAACTATTAGACCTCCAGTATGAGAGGTCATGCATCTGTCAGCAGTAGAAAATACCTGAAGCCTAAAGTCCATTTACTTTCCTTTACTAACTGATGTAAGCTGTTGTTTTTAATCAAATAGTTAGAAACTTTATTATTTGTGAACCAGTCACTCTATACATCTAAGGAAGTGCAAAGTACCTGGAGCAGAGAACTTGAAGAGCAGCAAGTCCAGTGCTGACAAACAGTTAGATGATCTCAGTAAACCCTGTAGTTTGGGATCATTCCCAGCTTCCCAGCTTTTCCCTCCCTTAATACTAACATCTTTATGCCTGTTTCTGTCTGTCTGTCTGTATGTACTTTTGGAGAGTTTCATTAGGGGGTTGGAGTTTTAGCAAGTAGATTTACTCTTGTTCTTTTGCTCATTCAATTTTTCCTGCCTTCAGTGAAGTGCTGAAATGAGGAACTTCAAATGAATTTCACTTATGCCAATAGACTAGAATTTCACATTTTGCCTGAGGCATGTGAAGGTCCAGAATAGTTATTTTCTTAGCCTGTGGTGCAATTGAACCTTATGTCTGTGTGAGCCCAACTTCAAAACCGTGGTTTTGGCAAATTTACTTTTAGCCAGAATGACCAAATTAGCTGTTCATAACCAATCAAGCAGTTCATTCAAGTGGTGTGAATGTTTTACTTAGGCTTGGTTCAGAACGACTAAATCTCTAGACAATACCATTGTTTCAGTAGTTAAAAATCACACAACACCAGGTTATAGTCCAACAGGTTTAATTGGAAGCACACTAGTTTTCGGAGCGACGCTCCTACATCAGGTGATAGTCGAGGGCTCAATCGTAACATAGAATTTATAGCAAAAATTTGCAGTATGATGTAACTGAAATTATACATTGAAAAATTGATTGTTAAGCCTTTCATCTGTTGGAATACAGTGATAGTTTCACTTCTTTCATGTGTAAATCACAAAACTTTTTTTTCCCTAGTAGGTTGTTTCAGTAGGTTGGGTGGTTAATTGTTGAAAGTCCAGTGGTGAGATGTCATTCTAAGCAGCACGACTTTACATTTGTAACAACGGCAAGCCTTATAGAAATGTTTATATGGCTGTATAAGTCAATAGATTTTCCCAATAATTTATGAACAAATCAGTTTTTGGAATGAGTCGATGCAGTTCTCAAATCATGGAATGCAAGAATCCTACTAAGTAGTTATTGAAAAGTTGAAAATTATCAATTAAATGTGCAGTTTTAATAGTTGGGGTTCCTCCATCTGACATATACGGCAATCTGGCAAAATATAATTGTATCTTTAAGTAATCTTGGGCAGTTAAAATGACTTATTGTTAGGAAAACAGCAACTATTTCGTTGGAATTTCATGAGCTAATTATGAACATTTATTACGATACTAAGATGGAACTACCACCTGGTGAGCTATTGTTCTTTCATTATTTGGTATTTGAGGTGGTCTCCATTTCATTATTAATACTTGTCTTTAAATAATACCACAAGTGTTGTTTCCAATTCAGCATCGAAGCAGGATCTTTGATACAGTTTTCTTAATTCAGAATCCATTTGTTGCATTTTTATTAAAGAAAGTGGGCTTAACATGCTAACCTCATCCTCTTTATACTTGTTTCAATTTTTGAGAATTTTGAGAATGCTGCCTGAGAACCAAATTTTCAGATCCTCTCCATTTTACATGGATTCCTTCCCTTTCCATCTAATTGGTTGGATATGTGATCCAGTCACAAGTCAGCAAATAATCTAGGATGATCCTTCCTGTAGCATTTCACTTTTACGTTTGGTTGGTCAATCGCCAATATTTTTAAACCCAGCCAGGTTATTCCCCAAGATAAAATGAATTCCTTCCTTGCAGGTTTGGCGATTATGTATTTTTGCAGTTGCAGTTGACATTTTTAATAAAATACCTTCTCAGAATTGACCAAATCAAAGCTGATCCATCTATCTGTATTTTAAAATCCAAAACACAAATGGTAATATATGTTCTCCAACTTGTCAATCGCAACTGTAACTAAGGAATTGTTAAAGAGGGAAAGGCAGCCCTTTTGTCATTTCTTATTGTATTATACATGAAAGGTATTGCACTTTCTATAACATGAACAACTTCATGCATTTCAAACTGCATGACATTTGTGTGTTTGAAGACTGTAACTCTTGTTTACAAATGCCACTAGACGTAATTACTTCTTAGTTCATGCATCTGCCTGTCAAAGTTTGAGTGCCTCTTGATTAAAATGGTAATTCTCGTGCAGTGGTTTTGTATATTTAAAATTAAGTTTTGTGGAATTGTCAGATGACCACAGCAGCTATTTTAAGTCAGTAGTGACCTTTTTAATTAAAATACTTGTTTTTGTCCATGAAAGTCTCAGGTATTGAAATCAAATGAGGAAAGTTGAATATTGATTGTCCATTTTCATTACAATTGTAACAGTGTGATTTGATATTGGGCAAAATCAGAAACTGAGTTTTTATATCGTTGAAAATTTTTTTTTGATTTAGTTCAGTAACAGTTCAGCCTTTGCTACATCCCTCCCGTCTGTAGATTGTTTGTTTCCTGTCTAAGATTTTAGGAAAAGCATCTATTTCTTTTGACACTCAAAATTATTTACGAATAAGTTGGAGGGCATTCTAAGTATATGCCTCTACAATGTTACGTTAATACATCGTCATGCATCGTTAATACATCCTCCTTTCAGCTTTTCCCCTGTCTAGTCGATGCTTTGTAGCTGAAAAAAAAACCCCTTTTCTATTATTAATAGTTTCCATTTCACTGAGAAGCTTCAGTTCACATCCAACAACCTGCACAACTGTCACCACAGTAGTTGAGACAATCACCAACATTCTTAAATAACCAATAAAAGTCATGCCCTATCCCAATGTTAACATTCTTTTTGGAAAAAATCCAGGATTCTGATCTATACCTTCACCAAAATAAAGCAGTTTGTTTTCTTGTGCTCTACTCTAACTGTGTTACACAGTTGCATTGTAATCCATTAGTTTTTGAGGAATATTGTTGAGGGACTAACGAGTTAAAGCAATTCTGATGAAGGGCTCATGCCCGAAACATTGATTCTCCTGCTTCTCTGATATTGTCTGACCTGACGTGCTTTTCCACCACCACACTCTCAACTCTGATCGCCAGCAGTCCTCACTTTCTTAGAGTTAAAGCGTTACCCCTGCTCATCTTCATCAGTGGAAGTAAAATAATTTTTTAAGGATGCACCCTGTTTTGTAATTCGTGGCAAATTCATTTTAGTTTGAGAATTAACTGTTGTTAAGTACATAATTCTATCCAAAGGAAGGTTTTTTTTTTGCCTAAGGTTGAAAATTCAGAGATGGGGCTTCAAATGTTTGTGCACTCTGAATGTGACAACTGATAACTTATTACTTTGGTCTAATGGAGGTTAGGAGTCAACAATCTAAGGAAGCCACAAACAGACATCTGATGGCGTCCTGTGTGAGGATGATGAATAATCGCCTGAATTCAAAAGTAATATATTTGATGTTGCACTACTTTGTTGGGAATAAGTTGTTCACTTTCAAGAAAACTATGATGTTGTATACTAATAATTCCTCTGTCAAAGGTGGAGCATGCTCTGTTCTCTACTTGATTTGACCTTAATTTGTTTTCCTTAATCTGTAATTTAAGAGCTTCTAAAATAGTTACCTGTACACTTTTTGTATAATGAGCCATTAACTCTGGCATCAGAAATTTAAAAACTGTCTGTGCAGCCCTTTCAAGCTAAGTGCTGTTTAAATTAACACACCTAATTTTGCAGTTAGCAATGAAACACTAGTGCTTACCATCAACCACAAATTGAGATATGAACATATCAAGTGCAGTAATGGTTGTGAAAGTTTTACATGCAAGGAAAGCATATTCCGAAGGGTGACTGTGTAGCATTATTTAAGGAAGATGAAAATGACAGAGCATCTGATATCATGAACCATGCTGATAGAATCTGCCAAAACTAAGCTGCTACATTGTCTGTTATCATAGATTCATGTTTTTAAAAGTTATCAGCCCAGCTATTCTGATCAGAGTTGCAATTTCTATTTTCTGCTACGTACCTCTCCTTGAATTTTGAATCCACCAGTAAAGGAAATCTCCATTATATCTGTGATGCTCACCTCCCTTTTCGTGGCAGTCAGTTTCCATTGTTCCATGATTTAAACAGCCAGCAGCATAGCCAGTCACTTGGATAGCTCCTGTGAAAGTTAAGTGTGGAGTTAATATTATAGGCTTTTTAGATTAGATTCCCTGCAGTAGGGAAACAGGCCCTATGGCCCAACAAGTCCACACTGACCCTCCGAAGAGTAACCCACCCAGACCCACTCCCCTACGTTTACCCCTGACTAAAACACCCAACACTATGGGCAATTTAGCATGACCAATTCACCTGACCTGCACATCTTTAGATTGTGGGAGGAAACCGGATTGAAGAAATGCGTGTCTTATGATGAAAACTGTGAGATTTATATGTGCTGTTACACTTTCTTTTACAGTTTGGATTTTAAGCTACCAGTATAAGTCTTTTTTTTTGGGAAGGAGTTTAAAAATTAAATAAATAAAAACCAAAAGAACTGCAGATGCTGTAAATCAGGAGCAAAAACAGAAGTTGCTGGAAAAGCTCAGCTGGTCTGCCAGAATCTGTCCAGAAAGATCAGAGTTAAAGTTTCCAATCCAGTGACCCTTCCTCAGAACTGATGGTAGCTCGGGAAATGTTGGTTAATATGCAGTAGATAGGGTAGAGGGAGGGGCTAAAGAGTAAAATATGGGTGGCGATAGAGCCCAGAGAGAGAGAGAGAAGGACAGTTAGACAGACAAAGAAGTTGATAACAATTTGGCTAGGCGGGTGAATAATTGTTAATGGGGACTGTTAGTGACGAATAATAGGTAATGTGTAATGGCAAGCTACATGATAACAAGGCCTGGTGTGTGGGTAGAGGGCTAGGACATGAGAGCGCTTAGGCCTTAAAATTTTTGAACTCAATATTGAGTCTGGAGGGCTTCAGGGTCCCTAACTAAGCCTTTCTTTCTATAACCATGACCTTAAACAAATAAGTCACAGCAGATGACTGCAAGGCCTCCTTTACTGTTGATGAAAGCTTGTTAATGTGTAGCATGTGTGACTAGAGAAAGAAAACTTTAAGCAAATTGTTTAGTAGAATCCAGGATGAATACTTTTATTTAGTTCAAATGTTTTTGAATTCAATTTTAAGTGATCTGACTGGAGTCTCTTACAAAAAAACGTTTGTTCAGATCATTTAGGCAGTAAATTGCATCAGTCGAAGAGTATGGTCCTGGAAAAGCACAGCCGGTCAGGCAGCATCCGAGGAGCAGGAGAGTCGGTGTTTCAGGCATAAGCCCTTTGTCAGGAATGAGGCTTGTGGGCCATTGGGAACATGCTTCCTGTATTTACCCTATCTATTCCTGTTCGAATTTTATAGACTTCCAAGATGGCCCCTTGCATTCTTCCAACGGCAGCAAATATAATCCTAACTGATGCGGCCCCTCTTCATATGTCATTCCTCCCATCCCAGGAATCTGGTAAACATTGCTTGTACATCCTCCAAAGCCAGAATATCCTTCCTTCAATTAGGAGACCAAAATTGTACACAGTGCTTCAGATGTACAATCATCAAGGCCCTGTACAATTGCAGCAAGACGTCTCTGCTATTGTGCTTTAATCCTTTTCGAGTCATAGAGGTATACAGCACAAAAACACATCTTTTGGTTCAAGTCGTCCATGCCGATCAGATATCCTAAATAAATTTAATCCCATTTCCCAGTATTTGGTCTATATCCCTCTAAACCCATCCTATTCATGTACCCATCTAGATGCCTTTTAAATGTTGTAATTGTACCAGCTTCCATCACTTCCTCTGAAAGCTATGTCTATTTACACACCACTCTCTGCATGAAAAGGTTGTGTCTTAGGTTCCTTTTAAATCTTTCCCTTCTCATCTTAAACCTGTGTTGGATTCTCCCACCATGGGGAAAAAACCTTGTCAAATTACCCTATCCATGCCCCTCATGATTTTTTTAAACCTCTATAAGATCACCCCTTACTTCTACCACCCAGGTAAGATATAACCCCAATCTATTCAGCCTCTCTCTATAGCTCAAACGCTCCAACCCTGGCAACGTCCTTCCTATGGCAGGGAGACAAGAATTGAGTGCAGTATTCCAAAAGTGGCCTAACCAATGTCCTGTTCAGCCGCAACATGTCCTCCCAATGTTTATACTGTATGCACTGGCCAATAAAGGCAAGCATACCAAATGCCGCCTTCACTATCCTATCTACCTGTGACTCTACTTTCAAGAAACAATGAACTTGCGCTCCAAGGTCTCCTTATTCAGCAACACTCCCCAGGACCTTCCCATTAAGTGGATGAGTCCTGCCCTGATGTGCCTTTCCAAAACGTAGCACCTCACAATTATCAAAATTAAATTCCATCTGCCACTCCTAGGCCCGTTTGATCAAAATCCCATTGTACTCTAACCTTCTTAGCTGTCCATCACACCTCCAATTTTGATGTCATCTGCAAATTTACTAACTATACCTACTGTGTTCACATCCAAATCATTTATATAAATGGCGAAAAGCAGTGGACTCAGCACCACTGGTCACTGGCCTTCAGTCTGAAAACCAATTCTCCACAACCAACTTCTGTCTTCTACTTTTGGGCAAGTTCTGTATCCAAATAGCTAATTGTCTATCTGTTCTGTGTGATCTAACCTTGCTAACCAACCATGAGGAACCTTGTCAAATGCCCTACTGAAGTCCATATAGGTCATGCCCTCATCAATCCTTTTCGTTACTACTTTGAAAAACTGTCAAGTTAATGAGACACTATTTCCCACACACGAAGCCATGTTGACTATCCCTAATCAACTCTTGCCTTTCCAAATACGTGTAAATCCTGTCGCATAGAATTCCCTGCAACAACTTGTCCACCACTGATGTCAGCCTCACCGGTCTATAGTTCGCTGGCTTTTCCTTACCACATTTCTTAAATAATGATACTACGTTAGTTAACCTCCAGTCTTCCAGCACCTCATTTAGAGCTATTGATGATACAGGTATCTCAGCAGGGGGTACAGTAATCACTTCCATAGCTTCCGACAGAGTTCTAAGATACACCTGATCAAGTCTCCAGGGATTTATCCATCTTTGTGCGTTTTAAGCTGTCCAGCATCAGCACCACCATGACATGGGCATTTTTCAAGATGATGTTATTTATTTCCTCACATTCTTTATCTTCCATCTCCTTCTCCATGGTAAACATTGATGAAAAATACTTGTTTAAAATCTCTCCCATGTCCTGCTGTTCCCCTCGGAGGTGGCCTTGCTGATTGTTAAGGGACCTTATTCTCTCCCTAGTTACCCTTTTGCCCTTAATGTCTTTATAGAGTCCTTTTGAGTCTCCTTAACTCCATTTGCCAAAGCTATCTCATGTCCCCTTTTTGCCTTCCTAATTCCCCTCTTAAGATTCTTCTACTGCCTTTATACTCTTCTCGGGCTTCAGTCTATCTCTGCTGTTTGTATCTGACTTATGTTTCTTATTCTTAAGCAAAACCTCAATTTTTCCAATCATTCAGCATTCCCTACCAGACTTGCCCGTTACCCTGGTGGGAAATACTGTCCCTGGGCAGTCTCTCATTTTTGAAGGCTTCCCATTTTCTAGCCATCCCTTTACCTGCAAATCCCCCCCACTCCACCCTCCAATCAACTTTTGAAAGTTCTTGATTCATCCTGTCAAAATTGGGTACCTTCCAGTTTAGAACTTTAACTTTTAGATGTGGTCTATCCTTTTCCATCACTATATTTTAAAACCAATAACATTATGATCACTAATCAAAAGTGCTCTACCACTGATACCTCAGTCACCCTGCCCCGCCTTATTTCCCAAGAATAGGTCAAGGTTTACACCTTCTCTATATACTCTATATGTAAATCCATATATTGAATCAGAAAATTTTCTTGAACACAATTAATGAATTCCTCTTCATGCAAGCTGTTAACACTATGGCAGTCCCAGTCTATGTTTGGAAAGTTAAAACCCTCTTTCATAACCACCCTGTTATTCTTACAGTTAACTGAGATCTCCTTATGAATTTGGTTCTCTCTTTCCTGCTGACTGTTGGGGAGTCTTATAATACAATCCCAATAAGGTGATCATCCCTTTCTTATTCCTCAATTCCACCTACATAACTTTCTTTGACTTATTTCCAGGAATATCCTCCCCAAGTACAGCTGTAATGTTATCCCTATTCAAAAAGGTCAGTCCACCTCCTCTCTTGCCACTCTTTCTATCCGAGGCAAAAGTGAGGACTGCAGAAGCTGGAAACCAGAGTTTAGATCAGTGTGGTGCTGGAAAAGCACAGCAGGTCAGGCAGCATCAGAGGAGCAGGAAAATCAACGTTTTGGCAAAAGCCCATCATCAGGAATAGTCCCGATGAAGGGCTTTTGCCCGAAACATCGATTTTCTGTTCCTTGGATTCTGCCTCACCTGCTGTGCTTTTCCAGCGCCACTCTGATCTAAACCCTTTCTATCCTTCCTACCCTTCTGTCTATAACCTGGAACATTAAACTGCCAGTTTTGTCTATCCTTGAGCCACATCTCTGTAATTGCTATGATATGCCAGTCCCATGTTCCTAACCATGCCCTGAGTTCACCTGACGTATTTGTTAGGCCTGTTGCATTGAAATAAATGCAGTTTAATTTATCAGTCCTACTTTCTTTGATATGAAGTCCAACATACCATTTGCTTACTTCAACACCTGCTGCACCGGAGACCGGAGACCAGTGGAGTGCCACTAAGATCGGTACTGGGCCACTACTTTTCTTCATTTAGATAAATGATTTGGATGTGAGCATAAGAGGTATAGTTAGTCAGTTTGCAGATGACGCCAAAATTGGAGATGTAGTGGACAGCGAAGATGGTTATCTCTTACTAAAATGGGATCTTGATCAGATGGACCAATGGGCTGAGAAATGGCAGATGGAGTTTAATTTAAATAAATATGAGGTGCTGCATTTTTGGAAAGCAAATCTTAGCAGGACTTATACACTTAATGGTAAAGTCCTAGGCAGTGTTGCTGAACAGAGACCTTGGAGTGCAGATTCATAGTTCCTTGAAAGTGGAGTCGTGGTTAGATAGGATAGTGAAGAAGGTGTTTGGTGTGCTTTCCTTTATTGGTCAGTGTATTGAGTACAGGAGTTGGGGAGGTCAAGTTGCAGCTGTACAGGACATTGGTTAGGCCACTTGGAATATTGCGTGCAATTCTGGTCTCCTTCCTATCAGAAAGATGTTGTGAAACTTGAAAGAATTACAAGGATGCTGCCAAGGCTGGAGGATTTGAGTTAAAAGGAGAGGCTGAATAGGCTAGAACTGTTTTTCCTGGTGCGTCGGAGGCTGAGAGGTGACCTTATAGAGGTTTACAAAATCATGAGGGGAATGGATAGGATAAATAGAGCAAGGTCTTTTCCCTGGGGTGGGGGAGTTCAGAACTAGACAGCATAGGTATAGGGGGAGAGAGGAAAGATATAAAAGAGAGCCAAGGGGCAACTTTTCACTCAGAGGGTGATACATGTATGGAATGAGCTGCCAGAGGATGTGGTAGAGGCTGGTACAATTGCAACATTTAAAAGGCATCTGGGTAGATATATGAATAGGAAGGGTTTCAAGGGACATGGGCCAGGTGCTGGCAGGTGGGACTAGATTGGGTTGAGTTATTTGGTCGGCATGGACGAGTTGGACCGAAGGGTCTGTTTCCGTGCTGTACATCTCTATGACTCTATCTGCATGCTTGCTTTCAGCAAATGGTATGCAAAGACTCTCAGGAATTGTTGTACCTTCCCTTTTCCCAGCTTCCTCTCTCATTCTGTACCTCCCTTCCAATTTCAAAACCTCTACCACAAAAGCCTTCGGCACTGCATGGCAATTTTATTTATACTTTGGTCATCTGATCAAATTGTTACATTCTTGAAGTCACTGACATATATGTTATTAGAAGTTGTTTTCTGTTTCTTCTCTTCAACACTTAAATGTAATGTCAGTGAATCTGAAAAGCAATCATCTTTGTGTCTGGCATATGGCTAACAAACTTGACTAATTTGGTCAGTTTAGACCTATGAGGCGTTGTATTTTTGTATGAATTCTTTTGCATTTGAGGCTGGATCATACCACAGAATCATGTTTATTTTGTGTAACATTTGTCCATGTATGCACAAAAGAACTCTATTTCAAAGGCAAATTGTAATCAAAGTGCAAATTAAACAGTAAACATTGTCAAAGAAAACAATCTACAAGCTTCATTGATTATTTTGGACTCAGCTGTGTTCAACACTGAACAAATAAAGTCTGGACTTGAGTTTCTATAGCATTTTCCACAATCACTGGACATTACAATGTTGTGAACAGCCCACGAGTTCCTTCTGAACTGTAGTCGCAAGCAAAATGTAGAAATAAGGCAGCCAGTATGGACATGACTGTGCCACAGAAAAACAACTTGATAATGACTAGATAAGCTGCTTTTATGATGTTGGTTGGATGTTAAATATTACTTAGAACTGTCGGTTATAACCCTCTTACTCTTGTTTAAAGTAGTTCTATGGAATGTTTCAATTTTATGATACTAAAGCTGTATATGCTAAGTAACTTGGTTGACATGGATGAGTTGGACAAAGAGTCTGTTTCCATGCTATATGACTTTCTGACTCTATAATTCTAAGGGTGATCAAAAGCTTTGTGAAATGTAATGGTTGATGGAATGATAGGATATGGAAGTAATCTGGTTTTGTTACTATAGATTGTCATGTTTGATCATCTGAAGTTGCGTTAGATTGCTGGGGACAGATCAAGGAGAAATGACACAGAACATCAATGTGTTGGAGGTTTTGCTAGTGATTACTTCTCGCCTCAGGTTTAATAAATGGATTGGAGTCTACGGTAATAAAGATTGTTTGTATTCAGGGTTTGAAGAATTCAAGAGTCTTTGCTTAAAAGCAGAAAAGTGTTAAAGTTTGAGTTTTCATACAAGTAGTTTCAGCTTAAGCTTGCTTTTTCCACAAATCGTTCAACATGTGACGTTTACCACATGCCGTGTCTGAGATTAGGTGCCATAGGACTAACAACTATAATGTACCAGAGATTTCTCAAACTGATCAGCATGGTGTCCTATCTTTAAATATGTAAAATACCTAATTATTGGACCCATTATATTCAGCTTGAAGTGGATAGCTTTACTTGCCAAGATCATGCAAATTAAGAGTCTGCAAGAAACAAGTACAACATTCAAAGCAAAAATAAATTTAGTCCGAAGAGGATTCATTTATCTTCAAGATGCAGTATTTGACCCTGTATGAATCTCCTGAAAAACTTTGGATTAAATTCATTTTCTAAGCTTCCTGAGGCTTTGTTGTTTGAAAGTAACAGTTTCTGTGTTGACCTGTGGAAATGGTTAGAACTGGGCATGAGAACTGTCACCAGGAATTGATTAGTCTACCAATACACAGCAAGATTTATGCTACACAGGTGCATAAGGCCTGGGAGTGGAGAAGATTATGTGCCTTGTCAAACCTGTTCAATCATTCACTGGTGGCTTCCTTGGGCTTCAGCTTCACTTTCTCACTGACTCCCCACATCTGTTGATTCTCGTAATGACCAAAAATCCATCTACCCCATCCTTGCATATTTTCATGCACAATCTTAGGGTGTTGAATTCAACGGGTTCGTAATCCTCTGAAATGTTGACCCTAAGTGCCAAGCGGAATATCCTCCTTGGCCTTCTCGCGGGGTTCCTACCATAATAGGTTATTTCATGGAACAATCACAGGCTATGTGTTCTAGCTCCATAACTTTTGTGCCCAACCAGTTGTCTCTTCCACCAATCCATAGTCAACTCTTCTAATGCACCCTTTGCTTGGGTGTATTGTCAAAATATGGAAAAACCTCCAGATACATTGCAACAGCAAAATAATCCATTTAACCATCTTGGCAATTTAGTAAAACTCTGAAATGAGTCACTTCACCCACTCACTGAAATCCTTCTCATCACTGATCAGTTCAGGTTCTACCACAATTGCATGCCTTGAGACCTCATTTGTCTTGATGCAGATAAAAATGCAAGAGTTGAATGGCAGAAGAGGAAAAAGAGTAACTGCCTTTCACTGTGAGACAACAAAGCACCCAAGCAAACCTCAGGACGTGGAATCAAGGAGGACTTTAGCAACAGGAGTCCTACCAGATACAACAGAAAAATGGTTGGGTTTAAGTTCAGTTGTCAAAGTCCTCGACATAACTGCAACAGTTTTTCAGTTTGATCAGAGATGATAATGTGCATTTATTTTGAATGTGATCTCTCAGCTGGTAGGTTCTGTGGAGTTTTATGAATCTATGCTTCTTCGTGCCTGTCTCTGTTATTTAATGCAGATTTTCAAACTAATTCTCAAGTTCACTTAGGTGGAAGGCTCGTTCATATCTTCAAAATCCCATTGAGGTTTATTTGGAATTAATTTGCGTGGTGACATCGTGATGCCTGCACACAAAGTAGTTTTGGTAATTTTGAGGCCATAAGAACAGTTTATCTGTACAAAACAAGGCAGTTTACTTGATATGATTTATATTTTGTTCTTCACTTGATGCTGTTCAATTTTGCCTTATTGGTTTTGAGCTGTAAAATAATGTTTGCTTCATAATTTGTGTTCTACAGTTTCTTTTGCTTTTAACATTTTGGTCTGCAGCTTTGCTCTGGCTTTGATCCTGATTTTCAATATTGCAACCAAATGAAGGATGTTTAGTTGTGATGCAAAAGATGGTGTAGGAATGCTGCCTTGATGAAGGTGAAATTGACAGTTTCATTATACTGCAAAAATATGGATAAGAAATTCTGCTTGAGCTTCTGGAATGCTTGTTTATTGATACAGCAGAAAACAGTGATTCCATTGAGAGGAAGAAACATGGGCTAATTACTGCAGTGCAGGAGCTTGGGTTAGGCAGTGTGTGACTGTGAAATTACAGCCTGTGTCACATTTTAGCTAATACCTTCAAAAACCAAATGTTCTGACGAAAAGACAGTAGCTGTTTCGGTGCGTGAAGCTGCTATTCACTTAAAAATCAAAAATGGCAACATTGACATCCTGGGCAAAATCGAAGCAAGATTTTGGAGACAATTAATTTCAGTTAAATTTTAAAGATTTTGCAGCCAGCAGTGGTCACCATTTAGCATCCGTGTATGGAAATCTTCATATTTTGCTTCTGGCATAAACATGAATCAGAGAAATTAAGATTTAAGATGGCCATAAAATAAGTTTGATTTGTTCAGCTCTGTGTCTTATTACCTAACTTGCTCTTACTTATAAGTTGTAGCTTTGAAGTGATTTGTGTGCAATATCATTTTTTATAATTTCTGTGACATTCATTGCTTTTGCTGTCATATAATTCAACTTTTGGTTCAAAATCTTAGGTTCTATAAATGTAATTTGCATTTGCCTTGTATGCGTGTTTTTAATTTTGTACGCTAGTCACTATTCCTGATTTACAGTAGGCAGTATACTTCATTTATTTTTCTGCCACCGAGTAGTAAAACCATATATTGTGCGTATTATAATTAATTAATTTTGGTCTCTACTCGTCCTTACTTTTTTGTTCTGATTAATGACTTAATTCGAAAATGCATTTTCTAAAATGAAGTAGTTGTTTATATGAGAAGATGGTAGCATGGCTATTATGTCACTGGACTAGGACTTCAGATGCCTACAAAGAGGGAACACAGATTCAAATCCCACCAATTTGCTAGTGGAATTCAATTAATAAATCTGGAATTGCAAAATGGCCATTAGTAATGGTAACTATGATGCTGTAATTGATTGTTGTGATCACATATGATTCACTAATGTCCTTTAGGGAAGGAGATCCACCATTCTTCAAATGTCTGACTTACATTGATTGATTGAAGGCCCACAGCAGTGTGGCTGACTGTTTAAAAATATTTTTGAGATGTGGGTGTCACTGACAAGACCAGCATTTGTTATCCTTCCACAGGTAGAGAAGTGTTGATCATATTACTATAGGACTGGAGTTACCTGGAGGCCAGACCATTGCTGGTCACCATCACTGAAGCAAGCTTTATATTCTAAATTTATTAGTTGAATGTTCAATTCTACCACCTTCCATGATGGAATTCATACTTGTGTCCCTAGAGCATTAGCTTAGGCCTCTGGATTGCTTGCCCACTTTCATTGCCACAATGCCACCACCTTCCCCCACTGCTGTCTGAAATTTACCTAATTAGCCAATAGATGGGGAAAAACCCACATCCAAATAGGAAAATTCTAAATCGTTATCGACTTGTGCATTTTTAAAATTTTATCTTTGGGTGTCTTGACTGGGCCAGCGTTTGTTGACCATCTCTAATTGCTCCTTGAACTAAGTGGGTTGTAGTGCCATTTCATAGGGCAGTTAAGTGTCTGCTGCAGGGGGCATATTTTTAAGGTGAGAGGAGGAAGATTTAAAAGGGGCCTGAGGGGCAACTTTTTCACAGAGCTGGTTCGTATGTGGAATGAATTGCCAGAGGAAGTAATAGATGCAGGTGTAGTTACAACATTTTAAAGTCATTGAGCTGGGTGCGTTCATAGGAAACATTGAGAGGGATTTGGGCCAAACAAGGGCAAGTGGAACTAGTTTAACTTGGGAACTTGGTCTGCATGGACAAATTGGTCTGAAGGGTCTGTTTCTGGATGATTCTGTGATTTTACATGTCGGACTAGGTACGGAAGAAAACAATCGGAGCAAAAATGAAAGATACTGGCAGATCAAATTACATATAATACTGAAATATTGTGTATGTATGGCAAGAGGATAACCAGCGAAAGAGTATTGGGAACCACTGAGGCAATTTCTATGCGTCTGTGGAGCCGGAGGACATTTGTTGGTTGTAATATGACTAATGCATATCTGTCTTCACTTAAGATAAAGTAGATCTAGGTAGAATTTGGGAAGAGGGACTGTGATGTTCTTGAGCAGCTTGATAGAGGGAGTAAGGAGGTTGTGGCAGGCTTAAGAGTGGACAAATCCTTAGGCTCGGATAAGTTGCATCCCAGGTTGCTTTCATGGGAGACCAGGGAGGAAATTACAGTGTCTCTGACCCAATTTTTTAATTCTTCTCTGGCTACAGGAGAGATGCCGGCAGACTGGAGGACAGCTAATATAATTCCAGTTCTCAAGAAGGGTGATAGAGATAAACTAGTGAATCACAGTCCAGTGAGACTCTTACGAGGAATAGGGAAACTTTGGAAAAAATTCTGGAGGAGAGAATTAATCTCCAATTGGAGAGAAAAGGTTTGATCATAGCATGATTTTGTTAGAGGAAGTCATATCTAACAAATTTGATTGAATTTTACAAGTAGGTGACCAGGCTAGTGCAGCTAATGTAGTTCATAAGAATTTTAGCAAAGCCATTGACAAGGTCTCACATGGGTGACTGAAGGTCATCTCGGGTAAAAGTACAAGGGATCCATGGTAACTTGGCACGTTTGATCCAAAATTGCTTTCTTGAGAAAAGCCAGAGGTGGTGGAAGAAAGTTGTGTGTGTAACCAGAGGCCAGTGTGCAGTGATGTACCACTGGGGTCAATACTGACTCCCTTATTGTTCGTGGCATATATAAATAATTTATAGATGAGAACGAGAATGAAAATTTGCAGATGACACAAAGATTGTTTGAGTGAGGAAGTAGGTCTTGGGTTACACAAAGATGTCGATTGGCCAAATGGGCAGATCAGTGGCAGATAGAAATTAACCTTGATTGGTGTGAGGTGATGTACTTTGGAAGGAGTAATTAGACAATGGAGTACTCAAAGAATAGCAGGACACGAGGAAGCTCAGAGGAACTGAGTTTTGAATGCTTGTCCACAGATCCCCGAAGGTGGGAGAACAGAGCTTAAGCCTGAGGTTCTGAATTGATAACAGCATTACTAGCCTGCCATGCCTGCCTTATTTGTGTATGCATGAAGTATAATGTTTGCTTATTTAATCCCTGTAGCTTGGAGGTCTTCTTATTAAAGAAGAATAAAGGAGTGACATGGCCACAACTCATTGTTGGTGACAACAGAGGTGAATTCATCATGGACCCTGATCAGGCTTCTCAGATAAATGAGTGTTTGCTGAACCTAGCCTCCGAAGAATTGGTATGCAAATCTCTTTAAAATGATTCTGCAGTTCCCTTCTGAATGATCAAGTTAATGGAATGAAATAAGATACTCTCTTTTTGTGAGGACGAGCATTATGCACTCATGGTTTCAAACCTGTGTTATTTGCAACATTGCTTTCGAAGCAAGATCTCGATTGTCATTAGTTTTGACTCTTGACATTTGCACGTTTATAGTTTCTTGAATGTTGGTTTTATACATGTTCAACTTACTAATGCAGGAAAGTCAAAGGAAAGGGCATGCTGTATTTTTGTGGGTTTAGATCTTGTGGGGCATATGGAACTATCAGAAACTCATTAGCAGTCTATTAATAATCCTACATGAATTCATAGGCTGCAATGGAACTGTTCTCACCTGAAACAAATCATCACCAGTTCTTAAATATAAATTGTTGTTTTATTTTCTCAGGCTGATATTTAAATCCACAGCCAATATTACACTAAAAAAATGTAAATTCACTGTACCAGTGGGAGGTGCTTTGTTAATTTTTTGTTGTTGTTGGAGCAAATCATGATCAGTAAGAAAAATAACTCTTTCCAATCAAAGTGTTCCTGTCAATTGGCTCCAAAGTATCATGGCCTTTTAAGAACACGAGTAATCAATTGAGATATGAAAGGTTGAGGTTTTACTTTGCAATGACACTCCACAGTAACAAGGAAAATCCAACTTAAACCCAAAGTAAACCCTGACCTCATTGTTGAGGACAGAGGGAATAGGAGCAGGATTAAGTTATTCAACCCTCTTAGCTCGCTCTACTGTCCAACTAGATCATGGTTGATCTTATGCCCCAGTGCCATTTCCTGTACTATCCCGATGTCCTTTGATATCATTATACCAAATTTTATTTATCTGTCTTTCATATATTCACTGCCTGAGCCTCTATAACCAAAATCTCATCATTCCTTTAAGTGAAGGAATTCTGTCTCATCCTAATTCAAAACGGCTAATACTTTTATTCTGAAGTTGCATCCCCTCATTCTAGACCACACGCTATCCAGCCAGCCAAGGGAAGTCTCCTTCCTGAATTTACATAATCGAGCCCTGTAAGAATCTCATATACTTCAAGATGTCAACTCACATTCATCTAAATTTTAGACCATATTCTCCTCAAGCTCTGCCAATGAAGAATCAGGCTGATGAACCGTTGATGTGCCCCTTCAATGACAAGCATATCCTTCCTTCGGTAAGGAGACCAAAACAAAACAATACGCCAGGTAGGGTATCACCAAGGCTCTATACAATTGCAGCAGAAATTCTTTACTCTAGTACCAAATATCTTTGTCCCTAATTCATCTCATTAATTACCATGTATCCAAGTTGTCAACCATTTGCTCGCAAAGAGACTTTATCAGTAACTTAAGTAACACACAACATCTGTCTGCATGAAAAATAGCCACCTTAGTTGTTTTCTGATTGCACCATGGTAACTGTGTGTTGAGCAGGAGCTAACAAGGTGCAGGAATAAACAGAGCCTGATCAGTGCAGTTCTGCAAAATTCTGGTTTGCTTCTATTATTCCTCAGCCTGTGATTAATTCAGGGGTAGTCTAAGCCTGTGACCGGGTGTTAGCAGAAACAGTTTGCATAATCAATCTTGATTTAGCTATCAATGAGTAAAAGTTCCTGGTGAGATTCTTTCTAAAGTTTCCAACCACAACAGCACCTAGAAACCTAAAATGTTAAAGAGTAGTAAGCACACAATTCAAAAAGGACAGTTATACTTGACCAATGTTCTAGAATTCTTTGGAGTAACATTAAGTAGATTATAATGTATATGTGAAGTACTTGAACATTACAAAAGGCCTTTAATCATGTAATGGCAAAGTAAACACAGATCAAAGTAGTCGGGGACAAATAGCAATATAGGCAACAGGCTGGCCAGAAAACAGACTAGGGGTTGAAGATAGTTGCTGAGACAGAAGTGTCAGGTGTGGAATAATGTTCCACGTGGATCAGTGCTAGGGTCACTGTTGTTCACTATTTACATAAATGATTTAGACTCAAAAGGACAATTTCAAAATGTATCCCCATCCTGTATTCTGCTTTCTTACTTAGATTAATACAATCTGAATTAATTTCTAAAATAAAGATTAAAATAGACTCTAAAATAGAGTCATAGAGATGCATGCCACAGAAACAGATCCTTTGGTCCAACTCGTTCAGGCCAACTACATATCCTGAATTAATCTAGTCCCATTTGCCAGCATTTGGCCCTCTAAACCCTTCCTATTCATATACCCATCCAGATATGTTTTAAATGTAATTGTTCCAGTCTCCACTACCTCCCCAGGTAGCTCATTCCATACATCTGTGTGAAAAAGTTGCCCCTTAGGTCCCTCTCACCTTTAAACCTGTTCCAACCAGTTTTGGACTCACCCACCATTGGGAAAAGACCTTGTCAATTTACTTTATCCGTGCTTCTCAATATTTTATAAAACTCTATAAAGTCACCTCTCTTCCTCTGACATTGAAGAGAAAATGGCCCCAGCCTATTCCTATAGCTCAAGCCCTACAACCCTGGCAACAGCCTTGTAAATCTTTTCTGAACCCTTTAAAGTTTCACAACATCATATTTTTAGCAGGAATACCTGAATTGAATGCAGTATTCCAAATATGGCCTAGCAAATATCCTGTATAGCCACAACATGTCCTCCCTATTCCTATACTCAATGCACTGACCAATGAAGGTGAGTGTACCAAACTCCACCTTCACTGTACTGTCTACCTGTGACTCTGCTTTTATGGAATTATGAACCTGCACTCCAAGGCCTCTTTGTTTGGCAACACTCCTCAAGATCTTGCCATTAAATATATAAGTTCTGCTGATGAAGGGCTTATGCCCGAAACGTCGAATTTCCTATTCCTTGGATGCTGCCTAACCTGCTGTGCTTTAACCAGCAACACATTTTCAACCAAGTTCTGCCCTGAGTTGAGTTTTCAAATAAAGTCACAATTGCAAAGTTTCTCAGATGCATTTTGGAATTTTATTCCACTGTGAAAGAAATGAGGGCATCCTAGTGCGATACTGTGTCATATGCTCCCAAAAGGTACCATTTTCAGTCCCTGTGCTGTTCTCAACTCACATCATTCAACCAGAGTGAATTTGGAAAAAGTATCAAAGATGAGAGAGTGAAGTACTAGTTTGAGTTTAGCTTCTGATCACATTCTGGTTATCCTTGTTGGGAAGTGCATGTGCACATGTTAAGGATAAAGTAGGATTTTGATGTCACGTTCAAAGAGTTGTGTTCCTTCATGGATTATTGAAATATAGTAAGGAGTAGGCCATTCAGCCCCTTGAGCCTTTTCCCCATTCACTGAGATCATGGCAGATTTGTGGCCCAACCTACCTTCGATCCATATCCCTTGATACCTTTGTTAGCAAAAGTGTATCTACCTCAGATTTAAAATTAACAATTGATCTAGCATCCATTAACATCTGATAGAGATCCAAAAATATGAATGTATGAATAATTTAAGTTAATAATTTGATTTATTAATTGTCACATATATCTAGGGCAATACAGTAAAAAGGTGTTCTGATGCTACAATCCGGCACCATTTTGAGGTTCAAGAGAATAAAATACTTAGGTAGCATTCATCTTCATCAGCCAGGGTTCATTGCCATCCTTTCTGTGTAGACATGTTTCTTAATATCTCTCCTGAATGATCTGGCCTTAATTTTCAGACTATGCCCCTTAGTTCTAGAATCCTCAACCAGTGGAAATAATTTATTTTTATCTATCCTGTGTTTTCTTCTTAATATCTTGAAAAGTTTGATTAGATCACCTCTTAATCTTCTAAATTCTGGAGAATACAGGTCTAATTTGTGTAATCACTCCTCATAACTTCACCCCTGAGGTCCAGACATCATTCATGTAAACCTTATGTTGTACTCTCTGAGACCAACATATCCTTCTGTAGGTGTGTTGCCCAGACCTGCTCACAGTACTCTTAATAGGGTCTAACTGGGCTTTTGTATAACTGCAATATAACTACTGCATCCTTGTACTCCAGTCCTATAGATATAAAGGCCAGCATTCCATTAGTTGACTTGATTCTTTTCTGCACCTGGTCAGGACATTTTAAAGATCAATGCTCTGAACCCCCAAACTCTCTTTAGATGTCCCCACTGTATTTAACTTCAAACCATCTAGAAAGTACCTTGATCTATCCTTTTTTGGTCTGAAATGGATGGGGTGTATACAGTGTGAATGCATTGCTTGCAGAATTGTACCCAGTGTGAGTCAGCAACACTGGGAAAGAAGGTAGAAAGTAAACCGTACAAGGTTGTACAAAGATGACCCTGATGCCTAAATAGCTTGCGTTTTGGGCTGTCATATCATTTACAGAATGCAGACCCTGAAAAAGACAAGCCACCATGCAATACCAGCGAGCTAGAAGAGTGTGATCGCTTTCCTGATGATACTGCCAGTTTAACTCGATTTGATGCCAACACGTCAAAAGCTACTCACGTGGTAAGAGGTACTCTTTGGTTTAAGAAAATATAGAAAAATGGTGCCGTAACCACCATGATAACTTTGTTTCACATTAATGGCTGAAACAGTGGTTGCAGTTGTTGACATATTATTGATACTTTATTATTATTATTATTATTTTAGGGTTTTAGTTTTCTAAATAAGCATCTATTTTGTAAGGTTGCCAATGTTTTGATCTTTGAAATTATCATTTGTTAATCCTGTATCAAATGCAAACAGAGCCCATCCTGACCAGAAAGTTTGGATATGTGGATATTGTTGCTAGGCCAGCATTTACTGCCCATTCCTAAGGTGTGGTGAGAAGGTGGTAGTGAGCTGCTTTCTTGAACTGCTGACGTTTATCTGTTGTAGGCACACCCACAATGCTGCTAGGAAAGCCTTTCCAGTATTTTGATCCAACTCAAGTTGGCAAGAGTATATACCATTTACAAGATGCATTGTCACAAAGCACCAAGGCTCCTTCCACATATTCCAAAGCTACAACTCAACCACAGCAGGTGCATGGGAATAGTACCAGCTGTCTCTGCATCTGTTCTGATTTTTTTCATTGTCCAACATCGGCACCTCCACATCATGTTTAAATAAGACATTTTATAGCTAACAAATTGACTTCCACCATGTCCTCTGCTTCTCCTTTCTTACCTTTTGGAATCAATAATCTAAGATTACTTTAACTGTACTGTTTTGATCATTTATGTACTCTGATATCTTTCTTTAATCATTTGCCTTTCAAGACTGTGAAAATTAAAATTCTGTAATCTCTCTCGTAGTTCATCCTTTTTGAGTTCACTCTTGTTGGTCTTTTCAGTGATTGACCATCAAATCCACATTACTGAAGTTAAAGATTTTCAACTTTCAGAATCCTGCTCCAAGTTGTCATGTCTTTGTTCCTGTTCTCATATGTGCTGACACCTGCTGTGTTATCATCCCCAGAATACTCTTTGAAAAGCCAGTTTTCAGCTGAGTTTGGTCAATTATCTCCCAACTTGCAACCCAGTTACTATGTTGATATATCTGCTGAGCGAACTTTGGACACTTTACCACTTAGTGGGAAGCGTGGTGTATACCAAAAGTCAACCCCCAGCATGGTGGCTCAGTGGTTCGCATCGCTGCCTTACAACGCCAGAGTTCGATTCCACCCTGTGCGGCGTTTGCACATTCTTCCTGTGTCTGCATGTATTTCCTCTGGGTGCTCCGGTTTCCTCCCAGAGTCCAAAACTGTGCATATTAAGTTGGTTAACCATGCTAAATTGCCCATAGTGTCCAGGGACATGCAAGCTTAGTCAATTAGCTATGGAAAATGCAGAATTACATGGATAGGCTAAGGGGGGGGGGGGGGAGGGTGAGTCAGAATCTGGTGCTCCTCTTTGAAGGGTCGGTATGCACTCGATGGGCTGAATGGCCTGCTTCAACACTGTAGGGATTCCATGACAGCAGCATAGGATGGCAAGGTGCATCCAGTGAGAGAGAAACTCTGGACTGCAAACAGGTTTGGAGAAAAGAAAATGAAATACTTTAAATTTAACTAACAGTGTGACCTCAATGTTCCAACACATTTCACTTCAGAAGATCTTAAACCAGATGTATTGTTGTGAAGGAAAAGTGGAAATTTGGATACAGCAAACCCCTACAAACAATAAAATAATAATTATCTGCTCATTATCTTTTTGAAGTGCTGATTAATGGATAAATTTTGACCACCCAGCCATGAAGTATTCCCCCTCTTTTCTGGGATAATGGCCACCTCATGGCGACTACTTCCACTAGAAATAGTAGAATCTTTTATGTCCACTTGAGAGAACACAGCTGGAGCTTTGATTTAATGTTTCATTTACAAGACAACATCTCAAACAGTGCAGAACTCCCTTGATACTGCACTGGGTACGTCATCCTTGACTGTTGTGTTCAAGTCTGCGGAATAAGACTTAAAACTACAATCTTCTGACTCTGGTGAGTATGCTACCAACTGAGTCTTTCACATTATTGCACTTTGTGGCCTGGAAGAAGCTAAAACAAAGTTTGTGTAACTAATTTTGTGGACCTTGAAAGAACTCAACACATCGTGTGGCATGCACTCTATTCACGTCAGTTGAAAAATGGTTAGCAATATTGATGACAGAATGCAAATAAGCATTGGAGCAGATACCATTGCTTGAAGCAATATTATTGTAGTCTCTTGGAATAGGATGGCTGATAATTGCATCCAGTTTTCTGAGTGTTTTTTTGTTCCTCCCTTAACCAGCTATTGGGCTAAATGTATCAAACTCATGATAGAACAGGTTGAAATAATGTCGCCTCTCATGTAACAGCACTGTTCACATCCATCAATATCAACCTGTCCAAAGAACCACTGACTATGCTATTAGAACCAGACACCACCAATTTCATCAGAAAGGACATCATCATCAAGCTAGTGGACCTATGCCTTACCATCTATTTCACTTTCAATAACAAAACCTATAGACAAACCAACGGAATACCCATGGGATCTCTGATATCAGGGTTCTCAGCAGAGGCACTAATGCAGAGACTCGAACAAATAGCTCTGCCAACCATCCAACCCAAACTTTGGGTCCACTACATGGATGACATATTAGTTATCACTAAACAAAACAAATTAGAGGAAACCTTCAAGACCATAAATAATATCCTTACAGACATAAAATTGACTAAAGAGGAGGAAAACAACAACAAACTGCCATTCCTAGATGTCACAATAGGGCGAACAGTCAATGGGCACTTCAAACCAGTGTCTACAGGAAAACAGCACATACAGATCAAATACTGAACTACAGAAACGTGCATCCCAACATCCACAAACGAAGTTGCATTCGAACATTATTTCAACGAGCAGCCTCACAAAGCAGCGCAGAGGAAAATCACCTATATAGCGTATTCAAAAAGAACGGGGACGCAATGAACACAGTCCACTTATTTCTCAGCAACAAAATGTGCCCAGAAGCCCTAGCCACTCTCCCCTACATCAGGCACCTCAGAAATGACTGGCAGATTACTCAGATCTCTTGGCAACATGGTTGCCCACAAACCCACCAACACATTAAAACAGCAGCTAATGAACTTAAAAGACCCTGTACACACAACAAGCAAAACAAACAACATTTGCAAAATACCTTGCAAGAACTGTAACAACCATTACATTGGACAAACAGGCAGAAATCTAGCTACCAGAATACATGAGCATCAGCTACCCACTAAACGACCTGACCCACTATCACTAGCGTCCTTACTTACAGATGAGGAAGGACACCACTTTGAGTGGGCAACACCTCCATCTTAGGACAAACCAAACAGAGACACGCGCAAGAATTCCTAGAAGCGTGACAGTCCATACAGAACTCTATCAAAAAACACACTGATTTGGACCCTATCTAATACTGTAGTGAACTTATTGATAAATATTCCTGACTTCCTGTGTTTGGAATTCAAATGGAGCATTTGCCATATAACATCACTGATTCCAAATGAATTCACTTGAATCTTCCATTTATTATGCAGCTGTTGAGCCATAATTTGTTTTCTAATATTCATTCACAAGATCAGGGTGTCACCGATTAGGACAGCATTTATTGCCTGTCCATAATTGCCAAGAAGGCAGTTAGGAGTTAAGAGTCAGAAAGTGTGGTGCAGCATCCGAGGAGCAGGAGAGTCAACGTCTCGAGTATAAGCTGTTCATCAGGAATGTGGGGGTGGGTGGGTGTCAAAGGAGACTGAGACATAAATAGGAGGGGAGTGGGACTGGGGGAAGGTAGCTGGGAATGCGATAGGTAGATGAAGATGGGGAGTGATGGTGATAGGTCAGATTAGAGGGTGGAGTGGATATGTTGGAAGGAAGATGGACAGGTAGGACAGTTCAGGAGGGCAGTGCTGAGTTGAAGGGTTGGATCTGGGATAAGGTGGGGGGAGGGGATATGAGGAAACTGGTGAAATTGACATTGATCTCGTGTGGTAGCAGGTTCCCAAGGCGGAAGATGAGGTGTTTTTCCTCCAGGTGGCGGGCGGCTTGAATTTGGTGGTGGAAGCGGCCCAAGACTTGCATGTCCTTGGCGGAGCGGGAGGGGAATTGCAATATTTGGCCACAGGGCAGTGGGGTTGTTTAGTGCTCGTGTCCCAGAGGTGTTCTCTGAAACATTATGCAGGTTGGCGTCCTGTCTCCCAGTGCACAGGAGATCACGTTGAGATCAGTAATCACAATAGATGACGTGGGAAGGTGCAGGAAAATCTCTGCCAGATGTGGAAGGATCCTTGGAGGAGGTAAGGGGGGAGGTGTGGGTGCAGGTGTGATACCTCTTACAGTAGTAAGGGCAGGTGTGGAGGGTGGGTTGGTGGAGAGCATGAACCTAACAAGGGGGTTAGTAGAGGGAATGGTCTCTACAGAATGCAGATAGGGGTGGGGAAGGAAATATATCTGTGGTGGTGGGGTCTGTTTGTGGGTGGTGGAAATGGAGGCTGACGCATTGTATCCGGAGGTGGAAAGTGAGGGCCAGGGGTGTTCTGTTCTTGTGATTGGAGTGGTGTGGTTCTAGGGCGGAGATGCAGGGAGTGGAGAAGATGTTCTTCAGCACATCATTGATGACGTGGGAGGAGAAATTGTGGCTTTCTGGCATGTTGTAGAGCGGAATTGGTCCTCCTGGGAGGGGATGTCGTGGAGATGGAGGAATTAGGAGTAAGAGAGAGTTTTTACAGGAGGGGGTTGGAGGAGCTGTAGACCAGGTAGCTGTGGGAGTTGGTAGATTTGAAGTAGATGTCAGTGATGAATCGATTGCTGGAGATGGAGAGGTCCATGGGAGGTGTCTGAGATGGTCCAGGTGAACTTGAGGTCAGGGTGGAATGTGTTCATAAAGTTGATGACCTGCTTATCCACCTCGTGGGTACAAGAGGTGATGCTGATACAGTCATTGATGTAGCAGAGGAAAGGTTGGGGAATGGTGCCAGTGTAGCTGTGGTGAGTGGACTGTTCCATGTAGCCGACAAGGCAGGCATAGCTGGAGCCCATACGGGTGCCCATGGCTACCCCTTTGGTCTGAAGGAAGTGGGAGGAGAAATTGTTGAGGGTGAGGACCAGTTCAGCCAATCGAATGAGTGTCAGTGGAATGGTACTGCTTGGGTCAGCAGGAGAGGAGTAAACTGAGGGCTTGGTGGCCTTTGTCATGGCGAATGGATGCGTACAGGAACTGGATGTCCATGGTGAAGATAAGGCATTGGGGGCCGGAGAACTGAAAGTCATGGAGGAGTGGCGGGTGTGGGTGGTGTCCTGAATGTGTGTGGGAAGATCATGGACCAAGGGGAACAGGACGGTGTCAAGGTATGTGGAGATAAGTGCGATGGGGCAGGAGCAGGATGAGATGACAGATCAACCGGGACAGTCAGATTTGTGAATTTTGGTTAAGAGGTAGAACCTGGGTGTAGGGTTCCTGGACTGAGGTTGGAGGCTGTGTGTGGGAGATCCCCTGAGGTGATGAGTTTGTAGATTATCTGGGAGATTGTTTGATGATGAGAGGTAGAGTTGTGGTCAAGGAGGGAAAAGGAGGAGGTGTCCATAATTTGACACCTGGTTTCAGTAGTGTACAGATCAGTGTATCAAGCTACCACTGCCACCCCAACCCGCCCCCATCTGCTGCTTTGGTGAGGTTGGGGTTGGAATGGAGGGCTACGCGTTGCAAGGGTGAGAAGTTGGAGTGGGCGAGAGAGGTGGACAGGTTGAGGCAATTAATGTCACAGATCAAGGGAGGGTAACAGACCAGTGAATGGGTCCTCAGCGGGTGGGTGGGAGTTTTGATGGAAAAAGTAAGGGCAGAGACGGCAGAGGAAGAGTTCAATGTCACGACACTTGTTGAATTCGTTGATCCAGGAGTGCACAGGGATGAAGGTGAAGCCTTTACTGAGGATTGATTGTTCATCCTGAGTGAGGGGAAGGTGTAGGGGAATGGTGAAAACACAGCAGTGCTGGGAGCTAGGACCTGGTGTGGAGCTGGAGTTGGGAGTGGGGCCAGATACTGTCTTTGGAGTGGATGTGGTCCCGGTATAGTGGGTAACATCACCCACGGAAGTGATGCACACCATGGGGGTCACGGCGGTGGTGGTGGTGGAATTGAGGTTCCATGAGGTGTTCGCAATGTCGTCGGCGGTGTTCCAGTGAGTGATGTCATTGGGGCAGTGGCAATTATGGGGGCAGAAGTGACATACCATGTCGTCTTCGCAGTGGTTTCGGCAGCGGTGGTTCTGACAGCAGTCATAGAGGCAGTTGTCTTGACGGCGATCATTTTCTGCATTGAGACCCTCCAACCACACTGGATCAATGTCGATTTCACCATTTTCCTCATCTTCTCCCACTTTATCCCAGATCCAACCCTCCAATTCGGCATCACCTTCTTGACCTGTCCTACCTGTCCATCTTCCTACCCATCTGTCAGCTCTGCCCTCCACTCCAATCTATCAACATCATCCCCCACCTTCATCTTCCTATCACATTCCCAGCTACCTTCCCACCAGCCCCACTCCCCTGCCATTGATCTCTCAGCCCCCATCCATCCCCACATTCGTGGTGAAGAGCTTGTGCTCAAAACATAGACTTTCCTGCTCCTCAGATGCTGCCTGACTAGCTGTGCTTTTCCAGCACCACACTTTTTGAATCTGTTCTCCAGCATCTGTGTCACTTTCTCCCATCTAAGAGTCAACCACATTGCTGTGCCTCTGGAGTCACATGGCAGCCAGACCAGGTATGGATGGTAGTTTCCTTCTCTAAAGGACATTGGTGAGCCAGATGGGCTTTTCCGCAATCAACAATGGATTCATGGTCATTATTAGATTCTTAATTCCAGATACTTATTGAATTCAAAATCCACCATCTACCATGGCAGAATTCAAACCCACGTCCCTGGAACATTACCTGGGTCCATGGATTAACATGATTCCTGATGAAGGGCTTTTGCCCGAAACGTCGATTTTCCTGCTCCTCGAATGCTGCCTGCCCTGCTGTGCTTTTCCAGCACCACTATACTCTTGACTCCATGGATTAACAGTCTAGCAATAGTACCACTAGGCCATTGACTTCCCTACTTTGCAAAATTGGTGAAGCTGGAGCAATCCTGTCAGCCCTACTCAATCCCCTGTCCCTACAGCTTTTATACTTCACTTTTTAATGTCACTTTATGGAAGTATGAAGATTGGAATATATAGGATTGAGGTAGAATCTAAAATGTAAACTTTTTAAAAGTGTGGAAAATAATTATAAGGGGAAAAAATAAATAGTCAAATATGAAATTAGTTTATCTGGGTCAGGGAGTGGATGTCTGTTCTCAGTAGTGGATGTGAGCTTGATATACAGTTAAAAACACAGCTGCAGCTCTTTCAGTAGGGTGCAGTTTATTCAAGTATTGTAAGCTAGTAGTGTAAAAGGACAAGTTGAGTGATTGTCCATGTCTGTTCAGTGGATTTGTAATTGCAGTTCACAGGGACTTTGATTATGCATCGAACAGAGACACAAGTTTTATCAGGAAAATAGCATTCCAACTTTTTGGGACATGCTCAGTTTACTGTTAGCATCTGCACATTGAGCAAAAACTTTGGTATTAATATGTTTTTAAGATTGTTAAAATAGTCCCTGAATTCCATTGGACCTTAATGCAACAAGCTGAAGTCTCCCTGACAACACCTGAATATCTATCAGTATACTAAAAATACTGAAAATTGCAAACCATTAACATCGTTCTTTTGTGCCTTGAGAAGTAAAATAGCATTATTTGTCACCCTATTCATATTTCCTGGCATGTAGCAGTTCTCAGGAGCTGATCAATATGTGTACGCATTTTAAATGAAAGCTAATCACTTCTGCTGCAGTGGTGAGGGTTTGTATGATGGAGCACGATGAATCCATATTCCATAGAAATATCATTATATAGAAATTGAAATATGATTGTGTCATGCATTTTAAGAATGTCTGATGGAAGCAGTGTGACAAAACTATTAATGCTTTGTCTTGCAGAGCAAGAACTGATCTAGAATATGCAAACTCAGATACATTGAAACACAGTGATTTAGTTGTTAAACTAGATTCCTTGCTGTTTCGTTACTGTGTTTCTACTTCAGTGAAGCACTTCTAGATATGAGATGCCAAATTTATGCAGCCGTTGAAACTTCTGAAAAATTAAAGTGGTTTATTTGAACAGTCATAGCTTGTAGTCACAAATCGAATGTATAAGTGTGACTATCACTTAGTTGATCAGTGTGCAAGGAACCATTTACTTTTTTCTTAATAACTAAGTGATAAATTTAGAATTGGCTCGTTTTAAGGAGGAGTACTTGGAAGCTCACGATAAACCTAGCATTCTATAGCCATTTGAAGAGCTGATTCATTTTTGGTCAGTGTTCAATTTGAGGTGGACAGTTTGAAGCTGCACACCTTTCATTTCAATTCAGTAGTAACTTTTAGAAGGGAATTGGAGATACCAAGAAAATAGCACTAGAGGGAAAGAAATGGGGAATTGAAACAAATCATTCAGAGAGACTGCGCAAGCATCATAGGCTTTCTGTGCTCTGCAATTCAGTGAATGCTCCCACATTCCTACCCTGTGTTAATGGATAATCATCCATTTCTGGCTCATAAAGTTCCACACACTCAATGATAGCAACAGAGCAATTACCCCATTGAGTATCAGTAACGTAGGTAATCTCTTCCAGTTTAGCGATTATTCAGTAATTTGCATATTGAATTAAATCTACACCTCCCTGAAAAATGACCATCCTTCTTCTATTTCTAAGTTCTCAGATTAGCTCAGTTGATATTTCTTGTACCAGCGTATTAATTAACTTGTCATGCTAATACTCATCTGATTTTTATTTTTCCCCTCTTGATCACACGTCCATCTTTCTTTAAAATATTTAGTGTGTTTACTATTGTTGGAAAGCACAATATTTAAGTCATATTTCTGTAAAGGCAATTTATAATTTAATCTCTAAAAGACAGATAATGGACTTAACTCTGAAAAGTTGTGCCTGCATGGAATACTTTTTTTGATTGCACGTGAGGGTATAGTTCTGAGGCTGTTCTGCATTGGATTTTCTATCCACACACTAAATTGAAGAGTATCTAGAAATGTACAGATATTAAATTGCTAATGTTAGTCCTGGCTGCCATCTTCATGTTTCATGCTGTGAAATTGATGTGCAGAGACTGTTAGTAATCATTTTTGAATTGAAGGTTCATAGTATGGTTCATTCTTCTTGTTCAGAAGTACTTTGTTTTGTTAATAATAAATCAGAAAGTAGTAAGAATGCTTGTTTATTTTAGTCCTCGTTTTTAATCGTGCTGAGTTATCCAGAGTACTTGAAGAATTTTTTTCACATTGTGTGTTTTTTTGTGTTCAAGTGGCTATATAATTCTTGGTTTACTTCTAGCAGCCATGATGTATTTCCTACAACTCAGTGGGTATGCTATTTTCATGGCAGCGGTTCCTCTAGATTTTATATTTCAGCACGCAGCCTGTTTAGTTTAATGTGTAATAGCTTCTAAATTTTTAATGCAGCTGCACATGTATGATAACTTAAGATTGCTGTATGGTTGTATGCACACACAACTTAGAGATAGCAGTCATGCGTGGTTTTTATTCTGTTTTATATTTGAAATATCTAATTATCAATTAGATTCCATCTGCACATGCATTTAAGGTTAACATTGCGCAGCCCCTTCTCCCCAGTATAGGTGACCAATAACCTCAGCCTTGAAGAACTGATATTGATTTCGTATAGAACATCATTCATATAGACAAAAAGAAATTTTCAAATTGAGGTAAAACACAAATAAAGAGCTCACAACTAATAATCAGAAAGACTGTGCTATCCTTTGATTGTTGAGTCATTCTTTGTCAGATCGTGTTTAAAATCTTTTATTCTGTTATTTTTGCCTTAAGTTTGGGAAAGCAAATTACAGTCTGACAATGAAAATGTTTCATGCTGCCCAAGACCAAAAATATTAATTTGCGATGCCAAAGAAACCACTGCCTTCTAGCCATTTTGTATTTGGCTGTTTTAGTTTCCCTACACTGACAGTCACAACTATTACCTTTCAGCTTTCCAATGATCCTAAATTTTGTCTTATTCTCAACATTAAACAATGCATGAAGTTTAATTGTTAGAAATTCAATTAATTTTTAATTAATTCATTAAATTATTTACCTGAGAGAATTTTGCAAAATTACGTCATAACCTTTTTACTGTACTTTTCAAATATATCAATCCGCAAACTTATTAGTCAATAATGAGGCTTGTCTTATTAAAAGCATTAAGCAGAACCTGATTTAGCTGAGAAGAAATATACAGGTTGGTTGGTTTAGTGTAAAGTGCCAGATTTGGCTCAGTTGGTAGCTAATGGCATCTGAGTCAGAGGCAGTGAGTTTAAGCTCTGCACCAGAGATTTGAGCACAAAGTCCAGGGTGAAACCATCTTGTGAGATGCTACCTCAAGATGTGAAATTTTAAGGATATAAAAGATCCTATTGCACTACTTCAAAGAATAGCTATGCCTTCCTCTCCATCCTCATTTAATACAGATCTCGCAAACAATGTTGCTAAAGCATTATTTGATCATTTATTTCATTGCTTTTTGTTGGAACTTCCTGTGTACAAATTGCCGACATTTCCTATGTTATGACTGACTACATTTCAGAAGTACTTTATTGACTTTAAAGCAAGTTTTATAACATCTTGAGTTTGTGAGAGGTGCTTTCGAGTTATTTTCTTTCTAGATATGCTCATGTATCTGAGCTTGAAGTGGAATAGTTTACATCTTAGTAGGCAAATAAAACTGTTTTACAAAGTACGTTGTTGTCCTCCTAAGATAAAACGAAGTCAGAATATTTCCCATAATTCAAACTTCCTGTTGTGTGTTTTTGTAACTGTCTTTATTTTAGACAATTAGAGCAGGAGTAGGCTATTCGGCTCTTCGAGCCAGCACCACCATTCATTATGATCATGGCTGATCATCCTCAATCAGTATCCTGTTCCTGCCTTATCCCCATAACCCTTGATTCCACTATCTTTAAGAGCTCTCTCCATCTCTTTTTTGAGAGCATCCAGAGACTTGGCCTCCGCTGCCTTTGGGGCAGAGCATTCCATACACACACCACTCTTTGGGTGAAGAAGTTTCTCTTCAACTCTGTTCTAACTGGCCTACCCCTTATTTTTAAACTGCGTTCTCTGGTTCTGGATTCACCCATCAGCAGAAACATGCTTCCTGCCTCCAGAGTGTCTAATCCTTTAATAATCTTATACGCCTCAATCAGATCCCCTCTCATCCTTCTAAACTCAAGTGTGTACAAGCCTAGTGGCTCCAATTGTTCAACATATGATAGTCCCACCATTCCAGGAATTGACCTCGTGAACCTATGCTGCACTCCCTGAATAGCTTGAATATCCTTCCTCAAATTTGGAGACCAATACTGCATACAGTATTCCAGGTGTGGTCTCATCAGGGCCTGTACAGTTATAGAAGGACCTCTTTGCTCCTGTAGTCAATTCCTCTTGTTATGAAGGCCAACATGCTATTAGCTTTCTTCACTGCCTGCTGTACCTGCATGCTTGCTTTCATTGACTGATGTACAAGAACACCTAGATCTCATTGTACTTCCTCTTTACCTAACTTGACGCCATTTAGGTAGTAATCTGCCTTCCTGTTCTTGCCACCAAAGTGGATAACCACACATTTATTCACATTAAACTGCATCTGCCATGCATTTGTCTACTCACCTCGCCTATCCAAGTCACCCTGTATTCTCATAGCATCCTCCTCACATTTCACCCTGCCACCCAGCTTTGTCATCAACAAATTTGCTAATACTTTTAATGCCTTCATCTATATCATAAACGTATATTATAAACAGCTGCGGTCCCAGCACTGAACCTTGTGATAACCCACTGGTCACTGCCTTCCATTCCAAAAGGGACCTGTTTATCACTACTCTTTGCTTCCTGTCAGTCAGCCAATTTCCAGTCCAAGTCAGTATTATGTCCCCAATACCATGTGTCCTAATTATAGAATGGATCCTGGCCTGAAATCTTTCATATGTTTATTGATTGCTTCGTTGTTTGACTTATTCAGATTTTAAAATGGGTTATCTTACAATTAATGTTTTAATTTTTGTAGTTTTCTCTGTAGCCAAAACACAGAGGGCTGAAATATATCTAATTGTACTTATTCATTTTTAGAGCTCAAAAATGTGTTTGGCATTGAGGAATCTTAAGTAGCAATCCACTACCTAATCTGTATTTTTTTCTGTGCATTAAGTGTGTACGTACCATTAATTCATCAAGACGCTGCTAGTTTTTTCAAACTTTAGTCACCCCACAATCCTAGGGTAATCTGTCTGCTGTTCTTGATTCCTTTTTCTCCTTCATAGTCTTCAAGAAAGATCCTCCCCCTCTCTTCCCCTGCCTCTTACTGTCCGCTTTTCCATATTCCACCACATCATATCAGTGCCACCAACCAACAAGTTACACTGTGCCCCCTCTCTCTTTGAGATCCTCCTTTACCACTCTCAATTCCATCGTCTTTTGCCCTATCCCAAATCAGACAGCCTTTATTTTCACAGGATCTTCTCCTGACAATTCCCGTTGCCCTCTACAATCAACAACAGCAGGTGGTGCTAGGGCTGGTCCGTCTGTCAGATTTAAACATCTCCTACACCAGTTTGCTCAATTTTTAAAATCTATTTGTGTTCTAATTCAGTGGGGGTTTTGTCAGCAGTGAAATGATTGGCCTCACCATGCTGCACACAAAGATCTAGCCATTCCTGTAGACTAGACTCCTTGACATCAGCTTCATCAGTGCCAAGTTCAGGAAATTTCCAGATGCTAGGTAGAAGTGACATCACGCAGGATAAATAGCCAATTGCGTTTTTCAGAGTCAGCAAACCTGGAAGAAAAATAAACTAACAACTTTCACTTTCACAACCTTCACAAACTTTAGATATTTTGTTACAAAAACAAAATAATTGTTTAGGAGACTCAGAAGCGCGATGTGGAGGTGCCAGTGTTGGACTAGGGTGGGCAAAGTCAGAAGTTGCAAAATACCAGGTTATAGTACAAGAAGTTTCTTTGAAATCACAAGGTTTCAGAGCGCTGCTCCTTCAAGTGAAGCGCTCCGAAACCTTGTGATTTCAAATAAACCTGTTGGACTATAACCTAGTGTCATATGACTTTTGACATTCAAAAGATCAAGGTGGAGAATGAAGTATTGATTGTTTGAAATACAAGTTGTACTTCATTCAATGCATTTTACAGTGTAATTAATAACCGTGTCACTTCTTTGATTTCTGTTTGGTTGTATTACACCTTATGGAGAGGCAATGAATTACTGACAGCAACTTCTGGATTTTAACGGGTTTTGTGGAATCTCAAATATGCTGTCACTTTCAGAAGATTGATGAGGGCAAACTCAATGGTTTCACCTGCATTGCCACTGCAAAGTCTGGGCCATTGTGTGAGGCACAGGTATTTTTGTCATTTAGTATGTTAACTTTATCCTTTGAGGTAACGAATGTGGCAGTTTATCTAAAATTTCCTTTGATTTATGAAACTGGTATAAAACAGAGTATAGTTATTAGTGATGGAACTATTAAGTGCTGCTTGGTATCTTGAAGATTTAAACAGTCAATTTCAGGTATAATAATTGTAAATCACTTAAGTACATTTCTCAAGTCAGTCTGGAAAGAAAATTGAATCGCCTGATGCTGACCCTAATGGTAGAATGACTCACCCTGTGTAGAGCTTCCACATCGGTTCAGTAGTCTGCATTACAATGCTTTTCCTATTGCCAATTGCAATGGTACAAGTGCTGGAGGAAAGATTAACCACGTCCATGACTTTTGTTGTATTCCTTAATGTGCGCTCTTAATCATTTCTTTCAAGACAGCTTTTCTAGTTCCTTTCCTGCTGGAGATCAGTCTCTTGGCCGGCTTCTGCATTAATACCATGGTTTCAAAGGTGTTTGCAACTGAAACTGAACATGCTACTCAAGGTGTGATTTGACCCAGGAACTGTATGATAATAGAATGACATTTTCCACTTTAATTGATCTAGCTCTATATTTAAGCATTCCACTTCCTTTACTATCACTCAGCAGTGATTTAATGCCTTTAGTGAATAATCTCACCAGTCCTTATCTCAATCTACTTCACCTACACCATACAAACTATACTTCTGTCATTTGACTTTTTGTTGCATTTAAAGCACTCGCCTCTATTGGATTTCACATACCATTGATTTATGTCATTGTAAATTTCATTTAACTCCTTTTAAACGTCTCTTCCTGCTTTGTTGTCCCGCTTTTATTCTCATCTATAAGCTTCACTGATTTGCATTAAATTTCTGTACCTAACTTATGAGCATAGATTTGGAAAGTAGCATTATCCATCAATGATTATCCTGGAGCACACTATCTCTGGTTATTATGTTGCAATGTATAAGAAGTTAATAGGATTGCGTTTTGTGGGAGTGGGAGGTTGGGAGTAGGTCGGGCATCATGTGGCCTGCTCTGAATTCTGCCTATCGACAAACATGGGTAGTGTGCTTGCTGTGGGGATAAGTCAGGCACGAGTTAAGAGACATTGTGAGAAGGACAAACTGATGCAAAATGATAAGAGCATGTGCTGACTGTGGGGTGACTGTTACCCTGCTTACTGAACTGCTCAGCGCTATGTAATCTAACATGTGTGAATCTTTTTCTTTATGTATGTGCAGGTAGTTCTCCTACAATGCTGTAGTTGCGTTCCAGCAACATCTCGCTTAATAGAAAATCGCTTAATAGAAATAATGATAATGGGAAAAATAGGGTTGGGGCAGATCAGCAAAAAAAAATCACTCTGTCGCTCAAACATCACCCAAACTTCTAACGCAAAGTATTGCACAGTCTGAATGAAGGTTGAAATCGTTTATTAACAAAACAAAAGTAAATTTAACACGGTGTATTTTAAAAATGTAAGAAAGCTGCTACCTATACACAGTACCTTTCACAGAAAGCTACCATCAGCAGTTGATATCAGTGCATGCACAGAAAGGCACAAAGACTGGTGCTGATACCACACCTGCTCAGAACAGTGCGGAGACTTAAACACTGACATCGGCATATGCGCAGCATGGAGCAGACTTTGACATATGCGCAGAATGGTGCGGACATTTTGGTGTATGCGCAGAACAAAGTGCATGAACTGATCCCTGCTGGAATTGCACTATTGTCAATGGAGGTAAGTGTTCTTGAAAATACCGTTCCCTAATTCTTCAGAGAGGTTATAGGCGAAACATGCATCATCCCGGAACTGCCTATATATTATATATTTTTTGTTTTAGAGTTTGGATTTAGGTCATATGTAGTGTGTTTAAAAATTAATTTATCAGTTCAGGTAAGGACCAATGAAGGGAATTTGTTTGCATTGTCAGTTTTATGATTGGGCAGAGTAAACATTGAAAAGTATTGGCTTGCTTTCAGTTTAGAAGAATCGGGAATAGATTTTCTTAGTGGATTAATCTATGGGTTGGAAGGTTTTTGGTTTTAGATTGCAAAAGTCTTGTTTGAAGCCAAATGTAAGAACTGTTTCTCTGGAGAAAAGAGTTAGTTCATAACAGTTAAGAAATAAGTTAACATCAGTAGAAACAGTTTTAGTTTGAAAGGTCAAGACTAGAAGTGTTACGTTCGAACTCTGAAAGGGTTATTTGAAGCTGAGAAAGTCTCTAAACTCCATTGTGTGAATAACCAAAGAGAAGGTTATGAAATTTTCAAGACTGGGAAGTGAAACAAGCCTCTAGGTGTTAGAGTCAGGAATTCTTTCTGGTATTTTGAGAACTGTGAAATGTGGTACTGGATTATACTTTGTTTTGGAATCTTTCAAATTATATTTTATGTAAATTGCTTGGTTTCTTCTATTTTACATCATTTTAATGATTAAAACCAATTCTGCTGCATTGTGTGCTTGAAACATCACCTTGTTAACTAAAAGGATTACGGAATATTACAGGGCAATCCATTGTTGAAGGTTAAACAGCAAGAGATCATTGTCTACATTGCTACCAGTGACCTAGTTAGGAAAGACAATATGGCCTTGCAATTTGAATTTAGTGAGATAGATAAAAATTAGTCAGCAGGGCCTCAACTGTAGTAATTTCTGGATTACTCTTAGTGCTATATGCCAGTGAGTACAGAACAGTAAGATGTATCAGATGAATATGGTGATGGAAATATGGTGCAGAGGGTAGAATTTTGAATTCCTGTGATACTGGAACTGGCTCTGAAAAATCTGGCATCAGTACAAGTTAGACAGGCTGCATCTGAAAGGAGCTGGGACTCAGTTCCTTGCAGGACAGTTTCCTAGTGCTGTTGAAATAACTTCAACTAACTCGGCAGGGGTATGGGAACCAAGGGAGGATTTAGAAACAAATCCTTTGGTGCACAAAATACCACTGCACTAGTATAAGAGAATAGAAAGTCAATGGGTAAAGTTGGAATAAGAGATAAAGTAGTGATGTCTAAATCATGGTTATTGTGCATCTGTGAGAATGTACAGAATATAATAAATAAGATTAAAGAGGCCAAGATTGCCCTGTGGAAATGCAATGATATGCTGTTCGCAGATACCTGACTCAATCAAGGGCAAGGCTAGGTATAAGAAAAGATTAAAATAGGAAGGAAAGGAGGAGGGGGAGCTGTGTTGCTTAGAGAGAGCATTACATTGCTGGAGAAACTGGATGTCTGATTGATTCTATCTTTGAATTCTATCTAGCTGGAGCTAAGAAACATAAAGGGTGCAATTACATTGCTCTGTGTGAGCTACAGATCATCAGCTAGTTGGAATGCTGTAGGGGAACAAATCTACAGAAAACTTGCAAGGACATACCAATGTTTTAGAGTAGTTGAAATGAGAGACTTTACCTGAATTTAGACTCTGCAATGTAGTGTAAAGGATGGAAAGAGGCAAACATTCCTAGATTGTGTTAAGAAAAACTTTGTATAGCAGTATGATTCCAGTGCAACAAAAACTGATGCACTGTTGGACCTGGTTCATAGAAATGAGCTAGGTCAAGTAGATCTGTTATTGAGGGTGGGGGGGGCAGGTGTGAGCATGTAAGAGACAGTGATCATTGAACTGTTGAGTTTTATAATGACAGTAGAAAAGGACAGGAGGGGATCCAGAATAAAACTAATAAAGTGGGTAAGAGCTGATTTTCGAGTCCTGATGAAGGGTCCTACCTGAAACGATGACTCCCCTCTTCTGATGCTGCTTGACCTGCTGTGCTTTTGCCAGCTCCACATTTTATCAACTCTGATTTTCCAGTAGGGCAAGTATGGAGCTGGACAGGAGAGACTGGAGCAATGGTTTAGCAGGAAGACTTTAGCTGAACAATGGGCTGCATTCAATCAGGTCCAGTCATTAAGATATGCAGGAGCAGAGTGTGTAAGTGTGTGCAGGGCTGGTGCAGTAAAATGTACAATATGCTGGAATTTGTAAATCGGGACATGGAGTACAAGAACAGTTGCTTATTTGGAACTTGCACGCGATACTTGTTAGACCTGAGCTGGAGTATTGTGTGGAGATCTGAGTGCCGCAATTACTGAAGGAGTGAAGGTATTAAAGAGTGCAGAAGAGGTTTACAGGCTTGGTTGCAAGGAATTTAGTTAAGATGATAGATTGGAAAGGTTTGGATGCTCTCCTTGGAGAGAAGAAGGACAAAAGAACTAGGAGAAGGAGTAGGCCATCAGTAAGATGGCCAATTTCCTGTGCCATTCAGTAAAGATCATACCTGATGTTTTCGTGGCCTCAACTCCACTTACCCACCCTCTGACCATAACCCTTAATTCCATTACTGTTCAAAAAATTACCTATCTTAGCATTGAAAGCATTCAATGAGGAAGTCTCAACTATTTCACTGGGCAGAGAATTCTGCAGATTCACAACTCTCTGGGTGAAGCAGTTCTTTCTCAATTCAGTCCTAAATCTGCTCCCCTTAATTTTGAGGCTATGCCCTCTTGTCTTAATTTCACCTGCCAGTGGAAACATCCTCTCTACTTCTGTCTTATCTATTCCCCTTCATAATTTCATATGCTTCTGTAAGATCCGCCCCCCCAACTCCAAATAATATAATCCCAATCGACTCCGTCTCTATTCATAAGCTAACCCCCTCAACACCAGAATCAACCTCCTCTGCACCCCCTCTAGTGCTAGTACATCCTTTCTCAAGGAAGGAAGCCAAAAATGCATGCAGTCTTCCTACTGCATGTGGCCTCACCAGCACCCTGTACAGCTGCAACATAAACTGCTTGCTTTTAAACTCAATCCCTTTAGCAATGAAGGACAAAATTCCATTTGCTTTAATTACCTGCTGCACCTGCAGGCCAACTTTCTGTGATTCACGCACAAGGACACCCAGGTCCCTCTGCACATCTGCATTTGAATAATAGTTCTTTTTAACTGTTATTTCTACCAAAATGGATGACTTCACATTTATTAACATTGTGCTGCATCTGCCAGACTTTTGCCCACTCACTATGGCCCCCTCCAAAGTTTCACAGTTCTCTGCTCTGCTACTAATCTTAGTGTCATCTGCAAGCTTTGATACACTGCATGTGATCCCCAATTCCAAATCATCCAAGTAAGTTGTGGTCCCAAGACTGATCCCTGAGGCAAACCACTAGTCATTGATCACCAACTAGAAAAACACTGATTTATCCCCACGCTTGGCTACCTGTTAGTTAATCAATTCTCTATCCATGCTAATACATTACCTGTAATGCCTTGCATGTTAACTTTACACGGCAGCCTTTTATGTGGCATCTTGTCGCATGCCTTTTGGAAATCTCTGGATCCCTGTTGTCCACTGCTGGTAATTGAATTTCAGTAGATTAGTTCAACATCACCTGTCTTTCATGTACCCATGCTGCGTCTGCCAAATGGAACAATCTCTATCTAAATGTCTTGCTATTTCTTCCTTGATAATAGATTCAAGCATTTTACCCATTAAAGAAGTTAAGCTAACTGGTCTATAATTCCCCATCTTTTGTCTACCAGTTTTTTAACCAGTGGTGTCGTGTTTGTTGTTTTCCAATCTGCTGGAACTGCCCCAGAGTCCACCGAATTTGATAATTACCACAAGAATATTTGCTATTTCTCCCACCATCTTTTTTAATACCCTGGGATGCATTCCATCAGGGCCAGGAAACTGGACTACCTTTAGCTCCATTAGTTTGTCCAACACTGCCTCTTGTGATAATTTCTAGGTCCCTACCTGCCTTAATCTCCTTGTCAATTATTGGCATGTTATTTATGCTCTCCACTGTGAAGACCGACACAAAATACCTGTTCAATGCTTCACCATTCCCTCATATCCCATTACTAAATTCCACTTCTCATCCTCTAAGGGATCAATGTTTACCTGAACCACACTATTTCATTTTAAATATTTGTAGAAACATTTTCTATCTGTCTTTATATTCTGAACTAGTTTACTCTGATAATCTTTTCTTTATAGCTACCTATAAAGGTGGAGAGCTGATAGAAGTTTTCAATATCATGGGAATTCTGGTTGGAGTAGGTAGAGAAAATCTGCTCCCCTCATAAAAGGATTTAGAGCATGAGGATATAGAATCCCTACAGCACAAAAAAGAGATCGTTCAGTCCATTTGAGTCTCCACCAATCCTCCAAAGAGTATCCAACCCAGACCCACCTCCCACCCTCTTCCCGTAACCGCGCACTTACCATGGCTAATCCACCTAGTCTGCACGTTCCTGGATGCTATGGAGCAATTTAGCATGGCCAGTGCACCTAACCTGCACATCTGTGGACTGTGGGAGCAAATTAGTTTACCCACAGGAACTCTACGCAGACACTGGGGGAATGTGCAAACTCCTCACAGTCACCCAGAGCTGGAACCAAACCTGTGTCCCTGACACTGAGAAAAACACTTCACAACAAATGTTTAGGATCAGGTTACTGTACCTGGGAGGCACGGTGGCTCAGTGGTTAGCACTGCTGCCTCACAGCACCAGGGACCCGGATTTAATTCCTGTCTCAGGCGACTGTCTGGAGTTTGCAAATTCTCCCTGTGTCTGCATGGATTTCCTCCGGTGCTCCGGTTTCCTCCCACAATCCAAAGATGTGCAGGTCAGGTGAATTGGTCATGTTAAATTGCCTATTGTGTGAGGTGCATTAGTCGGGTAAATATAGGGTAGGGGAATGGGTCTGAGTGGATTACTCTTCAGAGGGTCGGTGTGGACTTGGGCTAAATTGCCTGTTTCCATACTGCAGGTAATCTAATCTAATCAGTTGAGACCTTTGAAAGGGCATTTGAATATAAACAATATATACAACAGTGCAGAGAAAATGCAGAGTTAAGTGAGGGATACGTCATAATGCTTATTGGGAAGCCGAATGGCGGTATTCTGCAGTGTAACATGTCTGCAGTTTTGTGATATCAACTCAGACTGCTTCTGTATCTGAGAAGCCATGAGAGGTGTTAAACATTCGCTGTCGTTAGCAATCATCTCCACTTCTGACCTTATGGCGGAGGGGAAAGTAATTGAATTAACCTGAGATGATTGGACCCATGACACCAACTTGAGAGACTTCTGCAGCAGTGACCTGACACTGAAGTGATTGACCTCCTCCAGTCACAACTATCTTTCTTTGTGCTCGATATGACTCTAAACAGTGGGTAGTTTTCCCTCTGACTCTGATAAATGTTAATATTGCTAGGGCTTCTTGATGAGATAGACAGATGCTGCCCTTTTGTTAAAGGCAGTCACTAGCTTCTCTCCTCATCAGTTGAGTTTTTTTTTGTACCATCTTCGGGCCAGGGTTGTGCTGAGTTCAGGAGCTGAGAGATCCTGGCAGAACCCAAATTGAGCATCTGTGAGCAGATTTTTGCTAGGTCAGTGCCAATTGATCACAATGTTGTCAACATTTTCTATTGATTCACTGATGATGAGAATATTCTGATGGGCCACAATTAGCTGGATTGGATTTGTGCACAGGACATACCTGACCAATTTTCCATGTTGCCAGTATAGTCCACTTACTGGAACAGCTTGGTAAGAATTGCAGCTGGTTCGGGAGCAGAGATCTTCAGTACTAGAACAGGGATTTTGTCGGAAGCCAATAGTATTTATTTTTATTGTGTCTACTGTCTTCACCTGTTTCTTGAAATTGTCTGGCTGAAGACTGGCATTTGTGATGAGTACCTCTGGAGGAGACCATGATGAATCATCTACTCAACACCTCTGGCTGAAGTTTGCTAGGTATGAAAGCTATTGATTGATGAGCCTTGCATTTAAAGTATAATAGTTCACAGTAATTAATAAATTCCAAAGACGATATAAAATGTATTCAAAAAACTGTTAGAGAATCAAAGTTATTCCAATGCCAATATGAATATCATATATGGTACTTGAGTAAAGGTTGAGTTTTTGTGGTTACTTTTTAAGGTTAAATTTATGGGGTCACCTATTACATGGGTAGTACTTTTGAGGGGCTGAAATTAATGCCCATCAAAATTCATACTGTGTCATTAGCAGAAGCCCAATTGATCTCTAAGCAAGTAAAGAAAGGAAAACAATTTAGAGTAATCCTGAAAACCCAGAACAGAACACAACAGCCAGCAGGCTGCAAGTCTGGGAGCAGAGCAGAATAACCGGCAAACTGGAAAGCTAGAGTGGGATGTGACGGCCGTCACACTGACTCATAAACATTGATCTGTTATCTGTGAAGAACTGGAGTTGACTTTTACATGAGGTCGACTATTAAATTGAGTGTATGTGGTACCTCTATCAATATTGATGTAAGATGTTTTTTTTCCTCAAAGATTAACGTGGTAATGACTGACAAGTTATTGATATAAGGCATGGACGTTCATGTCTTTCAATAAATATCGAAAACTGGATCAACAAAGCTCCTGGTCATTGCAGAACCTTCCCGTTCTCAGTTTAAAAATGTTTTGAGCATGTTTTAAATTTTGATTTTCAGGTTAATCTGAGCAGTCACCAGTATCTGTTCACAGCAGTGGTGGATCCAGCTGAGATGCCCTGCTTCTGTCTACGCCACGATGTTGATGCACTTCTATGGCAACCACACCCACAACAGGACAACATGTGGGAGCACATTGGGACATTCAATGCTTTAGGTAAGACATGAATTGTGAGCATGCTGCATGTGAACTTTTGCGAGTCAGTTTGTTGGGTAGTATCTGGTGCATGAAGTCTTCACATCTTTTAACAAGCTGTAATTGTTTGTTCATTTTGTTTTCCTCTTCCAGGTGTTGTGTTGCATTGTTATTTTTCCATGTTAGGTTGCTATTAATAGTAAATGCAGTAAAGCTGTGTTTGAGACATATCCTCATGTTCTGTACAATGGGATGTTTGAAATCAGTTCAGAGGGAGGCACCACATTTGAAGTTGCATGACATTAATAAGCATCAGCATTAATAACTCCAGGATTGATAGCCACTCCAGGAAGATGCTTTCTCCCTAGGCCACTGCTGTTGTTTTGGTTGTCAGCTTTGACATTGAGATAAGAATGGCTATTATAGCTTCATGTCAGGGATTGTTTTATTGCTGTAATTCCAAGCTTAGTGATACACTTAAATGAATATTAATGTCCTTTTTTAACCTTTCTTTTTACTTTGTCTAATTATCTTATTGTTTCCCCCAAAAAAAAACCGATTATCAAACTTTTGCTTGCTGCGTTGTTCCTTTGCCCTGTTTCCTTCGTGCACTTTGAAGATCCTTTTAAAAATAAAAAAAAATCCTCACCTGAAGTTTTGAAGTTCTGTCTTGTAGCTGGTCAAAGACTCCGATTGGAATTTTTGACATGGGCACGTCATACTTCAATCGCCTGATTTTGATTGCGTATGGTGCTTGGTCCACTTATCATTGTTCAGTTCATCTGGCCAGCATATCTCTATCATCTTGTAACCTTAGGTTTTCCTCGTTGCTATTTACCACCATCTTACTCTCACTAGTTTGATCATCTGTCTGTACATCTCCTTCCCCCATCCTAATTCCTGTTACATTACACTTCCTTATGCCATTTCTTCTCCAGTGTGCTCATTGTGCTGAAATACAGCATCACCATGCAGTCTCCTGCTTTATTAGAATCCCATAAGAAATAGAAAGAGTAGCCATTTATTCCTTCCAGTCCAATCTGCCATTCAGTGCAATCATGGCTGATCACCTACTTTAACATGTTCTTGAACTTTCTCAATATTCATGATGTATTTTAAATGTAGAAATTTATCAGTCTTAGTCTTGAACATACTCAACTGAGCCTTTACTGCCTCTGAATGAAGAGGATTCATCGGAACCTTGTGAAACTCAACTTGCTCAGTCTTTACTCCCTGCTAGACACCCAAGCTTCGCCTGGTGCAGTGACTGCTACTGGTTTTCCTGTACTCTTCACTGTCGTCCACAATGTGGGCCATTGTTGTTGTTGTTCTTAGCCTTGATTTAAAAACATATCATGTCAATATTGTGAAAGGTTGTGGGTTTAGGTCTCATTCCAGAGACTTGAACACATAATCTAGCTGTGCTAATCTATTTTTGCAATGCTGTCAGAAATCACATTGATTTTAAACAAGGTCTTATCTGACCATTAAAAAAAATTCCCATTGTACTCTTTCACAAAAGGTCTGAGGGGCTCTTACCATTGTGACCAGTGTTTATCCATCCATCAACATCACACCAGAATCATCTGACTATTATCATGTGACTGTTTGTGTGATTTTGCTGTGTGCAAACTGATTGCCATGTTCCTACATTACAACGATGATTACACTTTGGAATGTACTTGTATTGGTAGTGAAAGACACTATTTAAACGTAAGGCTTTTCTTCTAAACAATGGACAGGTTAATAAACTGTAAACCTTGTCTTGTTCTAGGCTATGTTCAGGCATCTAAACGTGAGAAGAAATTTTCAACTTGTGCTCCAAACTATTCCTATGCTGCTCTCTGTGAATGCTTCCGTCGAGTCTTCATTTACCGGCAGCCTGCGCCTGTTCAAACAGTACTTTACAACCGAAAGGAAGCTAGACATGTAGGGCAGGTTGCCAAGCAACAGGTTGCCAGCTTGGAAACAAATGATCCTGTATTGGGTTTTCAAGCTACTAATGAGAGGCTGTTTGTTTTGACAAGAAAAAACTTGTTTATAATTAAAGTGAATACAGACATCTCTGAGTGAATTCAATGCAATAGGTCAAAGGATTTCAGGATGCCATGTAAAATGGTTTATTAATAGTTATAGTTTAGATTAACTTCCCACGAGTTACAAAACGCATTGTGTTACCTGTTTGTACAGTCCTAGTTACCCCAGAATTATAACAGCTTTCTATTACTTTGAACAGATTTCTGCACAGATGTGGCAGATTGTGCTACATTAATAACATGACTTGGCAATGCATAATTAAAAATGGCTTCATACTTTGAGATCTAAGCATAATATTTCAGTTTGTAACAAAAAGCAATATTTGAAATGTTTCTGTGTCAAAGCATAGTTTTCTTCTAGCAATGAACATTAGGCAGCACTTGTGAAATAAGTGCTGATCTGGACATGTTGTGTGCAACCTCCATACAGCTCTGGAGATTTATCAGCTGGCTTTCCTGAGCTCCTGCCCACATGATGCACGTTCAAAATGGCCTCGATCTGCACAAAGGATTATTGGAAGCAATGAAAGAGAACAGCAGAGCTTTCCCTGCCACATAGCCAGGATACTGTCAACTCACTGTCACCTGAACTTCCAACAAAATGCAGTGTTCTACTGATGTATGGACATACAGTCCCCACTGTTTATAGTGGATGTGTTTGTGAGACATTGATATTCTTGTTTTGACCATAATCTGCTATATGACTATGTTGATGATTGCAAATAAACTAAACTACTTATAATACAATAACAAGCAACTAGCTTTATTCAACTACAGTTGGTGTTTAGCACTGACTGTACTCCCAAACCAAGAGTGATCAGAAGGGTTTAACTGCACTGAAGATCCTGGGTGAGGTGTTACATAAGCAAAATAACTGCAGATTGGGAAATCTGAAATAAAAACATCAAGTATTGGAAATTCTCTGCAGATCTATTAGCATTTGTGGAAAGTGAAAGATTTAAGGTTTTTGATAGATGACTGATCAGTTGCAAGTTTCCAGCATTTTGTTTTTATTTATGGGTTTTTTTCTATTTATGTATGTTCCTGACTCAATGCATCATGTTGAGATTTGAGTTGCTGATGTCATAGCCAGCAACTTCAATACTGACCATTAACCATTAGTATTTTTGGACAATAAAGCAACGATATGTTTTAAATGTAGACTGTGTGGACTGTGCTTCTGAAAGCCCAACACAATATTACCCTATGTGTGTATATACCTCGAACACAATGTGGTGTAATTTAACCCAAAAGTATCAAAATGTTTACAGCCCCTTTAAAAGAGTTTTAATTGCTCAAACATTGAATTTCTGATTTCAGCAAATTTGACTCAAGGGAAAGCTTGTGTTTTGTAAGTTTCATAATCTAGATTTATCAATAGTTGGTATATTAAGGGAGTACTGCATGGTTGCTGATATTGACCTTTGGATGCCATATCAACTCAAGTTCTTGTATGCCTATCTCATTGTTTTAATTGAGCACCATAGATCCCAGACCATCAACTGAACAGTTTTCTGGAGCCCTGATGAGAATTTATCCTCCTTCATTGTTCCAAAAACCGGGTCTCTGTTTTATCATCTCATTAACTAGTTTGTAAATTTCACTTGTGTGACCATATTCCAGCATGAATTACCTAGGCTGAGTGTCAAACTAGCTGATTGCCATAAAATTCCTGCTGGTAACTATGGTTCTTTAAGAAAGGAAACCTCTCCGTATATGTTCTGGTTCTTATGTGTATGACTTCATTCCTTCACTAATACAGGTAACTCAGTTTTCTTCTCAAATAGCTCAGCCAGCCAGTGTGGAAAAATAGGAATGGTTATTGTCAGCAAAATTGACAGGATGAATACAGAAAGATAGGGAATATTGACAGTGGTGTTAAGGTTCCTTTACCCACATTGCAGACAGTCAGCATCCACACACTCTTGCATTTTCGAAGTAAAATTAGTAGCAGATAGACTTCTTGACCTCCAATTATCCAAACCATCTGCTTCTATAATTTCATTGAGACATCAGAGCCAAGTTGTTAAATTTGAGAGCTCATGGGCCTCTTCTTGAGGCCAGACATGCACACATCATTTGCATAGATAGTTTTCTCCTGCCTCGGATTCCAATCCACCTGGTCATAAGTTAGCCCCTGAACTTTACAAGTTGCTATTTATATCTTACAACTTTAATTGGTGGAAACATTTTCATTATGTCAGTGTCCACAAACACTTCATCACGAACAGTACAACCTGATAAAGTCAGAATTCTGACAGTTTTTTTTTGGAAAGTCCCAGGCTCCTTTTGCATTCGTCAATCTAATATATTACTTGGCATGCAATTATAAGAGTAACATTACTCTTTGAAAAGTAGATATTTACTTAAGAATCAAAAAAATCTAGGTGTACAGATTTTATTCACTCTTGCTAGGATGTTAGTTAGATATAAAGAAAGGGTGCCATAATTTTAAGAGTCACTAATAAATCTTACAGGGAGGAACTTCTCTCACCTAAGAGTGGCCTGTAACATCTCAAATTGAAGAATTTGGCTCTGATGTTTCACTGAAACCACAGAAGGAGCTGGTTTGGAAGAGTTTAGAGGTCTTTGTCTCACCAATTTTACTTTGAAAAAATGACCGTCTTGATGCCATCTATGTTCTGAGGTTACAGTGTGGATAAAGAAACCTCAATACTAGTGACAACAGTCCCTACTCTGCTGTATACATTCTGAGGATGTCTGTGAGACTGACAATTATTGTCCATTCCTATTTATCCCAATAAGTGCTGGCTAAGCCATTTCAGAGGATAGCTTAGTGTTAACTATACTAGTGAGGGATTATAAATGTGGAATGGTTGACGTGAAGAGTATAGGTACTGTGATGATGCTCCTTGTGTTGCCCTCAGTTTTTATTTCAGAGAGGTCACAAACACTGACTCTGTGAGGTCTAGCTTTGAAAGGTTTTAGGGCCAATTTAGTTCTAACTAATAGATACTTGCTCAAGCAAAGGGTCTTAAACATTTTTAGAAAAAATCACTTGTACAATGAAAGGGGAGTGGCTGGTTCTCTGTTCAGATTTTCTCTAGTTTGGGTTTAGTTTGATTTTAACAAGCAGTCAGTTGTGAAACTGCTGGACCCAAAGAAGCAGATCCATGCTGGTCTCCGTCTCTCTGACATCTCTCCTGTAAGACTCTGTTTGATTTTACCTTTTTTGCCAAGGGGTGTTTATGAGAATTGTCACAAGCATTTGGAACAGCATCATTTAACTAGGATAATCTGCTGGGTTTTTGGCTCGCTAAGTTATTCTAAATCCAGTTCTTTTTTGTGTTTCATTCAGTAATCTTGCAAATAAATTGTTTTGTGTAAAACTGAGTGGTTGGGTCAGCTGCATCACTCCTGGAATATCCACTTTACACCTGCTTAAAACAAGAAGCAAAATAGGGTACAGGCTACTTTCTTTAAATGTTTTGAGGGGGTCTGCCCTGGTCCATAATAGTCTCCCGCATAGGGCTCTCTGCGGAATTTGTGCTATAGATTTAAATTGGGGTTAAGGTTGTTGGGCTCAAAGGCTGCGAGTGGCAGGTGTTTAGTGCCTTTTGTTCCAGATGTTTTGTGCCTTTGGTTGGTTTTAACAGTGCTTGGGATAGCAATGGCTTTTTTAATCCATTTGAATTTTCTAGGGGTGGAAGATGTCACTTTGGGGGTTTTGCAAAAAGTGATTTAAGACCAAGCTGCTGGAATTAGCAGATAAGCTGGGGTTGGAGTTGTCTCCTTCCATAAGGAAACGAGCAATTAATTATGACTAGCTCAACATTTAAATTTGCTGGAAACACTTACAGAATCTTTAGAGATGGCTGAAATTCAATTGAAAATTAAGCAGATTGAGTTAGAGGCAAAAGATAAGGAAAGGGCAACAGAAATGAAATAGTTTGAATTGCGATTAGAAGCAGAGGAATGAGGAAAGGAAGAAAGAGGGAGTTTGAACTTTAGAAATTGGAACTTAGACAGGAGAGGTCAGCTTAAAACAATGGAGATGAAGGCTGATGGTAGAGATAGTGGGGTATTCACAACACTATCCGAAGAGGTATCTGGGGCATATGAGAAGGTGAAGAAAATCATCAGTACGTATGAGCTTCTGCCAGAAGCCTACAGACAGTGTTCCAGGAATCTAAGGAGGGACCTTGGTCAAACCTACATTTGAGTTTGAAAGGATCAAATAAAATAATTTTGATAGGTGGAAAGGGGCATTAAAAATAGAGCAAACCTATGATGCTCTTAGACAATTATTTTGGAGGAGTTCAAAAGTTTACTTCCTAAAGTAGTGCGAACTCCTGTTTCATGTAGAGGGTGGTGGAGGTTGGTACAGTTACAACATTTAAAGGCACCTGGGAGGGGACATGAATAGGAAGGGTTTAGAGGGATATGGGTCAAGTGCTGGCAAATGAGACTCAATCAGGTTAGGATAGCTGGTCAGCTGCCCCACTCACTGAATTGCTAAAGAAAGGCAAGAAGTTTCAGTGGATAGCAGGTTATCAGAAGGCATTTGACAGCCTGAAATCTGTATTAACCACACCTAATTACACAAAAGCCATTCAAGGTGACTCAGTGAGAGTGATGCGAGTGTTGGTGCTGTGCTCTTACAGGTAGACGACAAGAAAATAGAAAGACCTATCGGGTATTTCTCCAGGAAATTGAACATTCATCAGCAGGAATATTCGACATTTGAGAAGACGACTTTGAGCTTCGTGTTGGTGTTACAATGTTCATGTTACCAGTAATGTATCTGAGACCATCGTATACACATTATAATCCATTGAAATTTGTGGAGAAATTTAAGGACAAAAAATCCAGGCTGTTTAGAAGAAGCTTGTTATGATGGCCATTCAATTTGAAAATTGTGCATGTGGCAGGATGAGCAAATGAGATTGCCATTGCCTTATCAAGGCTTGAATGAGAAACCGAGGTGTTTGTTGGCAGGAGTGAAACAGTAGTGCGTGTCTACATGATTATTGGCCATGTAATGTATGTGGGTATTCTAAGAATAAGGGGTTTTAAAATGAAGCTGTCTTTGGATATTGATTTTTTTTAGGGGAAAGGTGTGATGATGATGCTCCTTTAACAAGATTGTGTTGTCCTTGTTTTTTTTTCAAAGGGATCATAAACACAGACTCAGGGAGGTCTAAGTTTGAAGGGTTTTAGGGCCAATTTGCTAAAAGATGCTGCCTCAGGCAAAAGGCTTTCAACTTTTAAAAAAACAACAATGAAAGGGGAGTGACCAGTTCTCTCAGCTCAGCTTATCTTTGTTTTGATTTTAGCAATTGTGAAGCTGCTGGACCCAACGAAGCAAGTCCATGCTGGTCTCCCTCTCTCTAACATCTCTCCTCTAAGATCCTATGCTTGATTTTACTGTTTTTGCCAAGGGGTGTTTATGGGGATTTTTGCTAGTATTTGGAACAGCATCATTAAGTTGCGATAATCTGTTGGGTTTTCGGATAGTTTACTTTATTCTGTATTTGATTCTTGCGTTTCATTCGGTAACCTTGCAAATAAATTCTGTTTTGTGTAAAACTCAGTGGTTGAGCCAGCTGCATCACTCCAAGAATATCCATACTACAATTACTTGGTGACTAGCAAAATTAGGGTCTGGACTACTTTCTTTGAATGTTTAAAGGAGGTCTGGCCTAGTCCGTAACAATACATTTAGGGGGTAACTTGATAAGTTATTGATGATGGATGGAATAAAAGGTGATTTGTGTGGAGTTTAAACACCAGTATAGAATAGTTAGTACAAATTATCTGTTTCTACTTTGAATTCTCTGTGAGACAGCACAGAGAATGTTTGGTTCATCGCATCTATTTTGATGATCTAAATTATTTGGAAACTCCTATCTCTGTACCATTCCGTTTGAATATGTGTGCAATTCATTTTTTAAATGACATTCTCCTTACCTTGCACATAGAGTCACAGATTGATGCAAAATGGTTTTCTGTGCAGGTTTGTTTGACTCTGACTCTGCTTGTAGGCCTTGATATTATACCAATCACATTGAAGAGCAGCAATAGGAGGCAGTCGCGCACAACTCACCAGGTTTATCCCATCTGGCAGCAAGCCAGACATTCAGTGGCATCTTCTGGGAGCTTCATAAACCAATTTTTGACTGCCAGATCATTAAAAGTAAATGGATGCCTAGGGAATAGATCTTTGCAGATGCTTGTTCATGCTTCCCTTTTTGCTGAACACCACTAGTGTATTACCTCTGGTCTGCCCACCTGCATATAGGTATCAATCTGCTCAATAGGAACATAGAAGCAGAAAGAGTCCTATTAGCTCCTTAGGTTTGTTCCAACGTTTAGATACATCATGGCTGATCTGCATCTGAACTCCATCCACCCACTGTTATTCCATAACTGTGAATGACCTTGCTAATAAAATTAATCTGTTTGGAATTTTTTCAGTTCACTCTTAATCTTGGCAGCTTTCTGTTGGAGAGACTTCCAGATTTCTATTACTCTGTGCCAAGATGACCATTCTGACAGCCTGGCTCTAATTTTAAGATTGTCCTTTTGTTTTGCAGTGCCCACACCAGGGTGAATAGTTTGTTTACTGATCAGACACTCTATCATATTTATAGTAAAGCTGTTTCTGTAAAAGCAAATTGTCATGATTTTATGTTCAATGCATATTGAACTACTTGAGTTTGTATTCTTGTAACTGTTTTAAAACAACTGAATACTTTGCTAGGCTGTTTCAGAAAGAATTGAAAAGTTAACCATGTCAATGTGGGACTGGAGTCACATAGGCCAAGTTTACTTCCTTCAAGAATTAGTGAACCAGAGGTATCTAACAATTTTGGGAAAGCACAGTATAGGAATCTATATTTGAAAATGGAGCAAGTTGGTTAACATATTTCAGAAAGAGCCTTAGTCAATTTAGAGCAGGAATTTCTACTGAAAACCATAACCTACTTCTCTCTTAGGCACAGGCAACACTGTAATATTGTTGTTTGTATGCTTTTATTGCAGATGTCCAATATTTGCAGGTCTTTTTTTGTTTACAAAGGCTGACCTCTCTAGTATCAAAAGGTGGGTTTCAGGATACCCATTTAGGACTGTTGGAATCTAGCCTGACTGCTTATGGCTATACATGCAGCACAAATTTAGTAACAGTCATCATGCTAAATAAGAAAAGACAATATAATGAGCTAAGAGATCACAGCTACACCTTGTGGTGAATATATTGGAGACAACCACTGGAAAATTACCATGTGTAAACTCTAACATTATTGCACTTATTTCTCTTATTGTGTGAATAAGACCATAAGACATAGGAGTGGAAGTAAGGCCATTCGGCCTATCGAGTCCACTCCGCCATTCAATCATGGCTGATGGGCATTTCAACTCCACTTACCAGCATTCTCCCCGTAGCCCTTAATTCCTTGTGATATCAAGAATTTATCAATCTCTGCCTTGATGCCATTTAGCGTCCGGGCCTCCACTGCACTCTGCGGCAATGAATTCAATAGGCCCACCACTCTCTGGCTAAAGAAATGTCTCCGCATTTCTGTTCTGAATTGACCCCCTCTAATTCTAAGGCTGTGTCCACGGGTCCTAGTCTCCTCGCCTAACAGAAACAATTTCCTAGCGTGCACCCTTTCCAAGCCATGTATTATCTTGTAAGTTTCTATTAGATCTCCCCTTAATCTTCTAAACTCCAATGAATATAATCCCAGGATCCTCAGCCGTTCCTCTTATGTTAGACCTACATTGTGACTCAGTGGGTGCTTCTGAATAATGACAGTTCATATCTGCTCCAGAGATGTGAGACACAGTCTAGGGTGACCTTGCAATATTGTCATGATGCTGTCACTTTAACAAGGTTATTTTGTCCTTGTGTGTTTTCAAGAGAGATTGTAAAGACAGAAGTGACTAAGATTAACAATGGCAGGGGAGTAGCCAGTTCTCTCAGTTCAGGTTTATGTTTTCTAGTTTGGTTTAGCTGTCGCAGTCAGAAGATGCTGGAGTCCAGGAAATGTTCTGATTGGCCTTTCCCTCTGAAAACTCTTTCTAAGTTGTTCCCTCCTGCCTATAAAATCTTTGTTTAAATTTACCTTTTGCCAAGGGGTGCGTTTATGGGATGTGTTAAGGATTGGAACAGCTTCTTAGTTAAGTTGCTGTATTGAGGCGGTTAAGTTTTCCAATAGTTGTTATTCTAAATTCCATTTTCATTTGTTCATGTTTCAATTATAGTGTTTAAATAAATCCAGTTTTGCTTAAAGCCGAGTGGTTTGACTAGCTGCCTCACACCTGGAATATCAAAGTTTATGCCTCCCTTTAAAATAAGAAAAAGTTAGGCTACCTTCTTAGAATATTTTGAGGGGGCCTGGCCTGATCCCTAACAATGTATTATCAATAAAATTGGGTAATGTCAGACCTCTGGTCTCTTGGATGAGACACGCAGTACAGTAATGAAGGATAATATTGGATTTACAAAACAAGCTTTTAATTTAGCCAAAACAGTAGCAAGTTCGATGGATTGGTAGAGCTTTAAGAATTAGGAAAGGATAACTCAGAAAGAGGAAGAAAGTAGAATATGAATGTAATTAGCAATTTTTTAAAAAGTATTCAAAAGGTATCTATAAGTGTATAAAAATGAAGAGATTAGCAAAAGTAAATTGGGTTGTTTAGAGCAGAGAGATTATAAAATGAGGAAGAAGGAAATGGTGTTGACTTTCAATAATTTTTTTTGTTTTTTTTCCTTTGTGAAAGCTCTTCATGTAAAAGTGAAACTATTGGCAACTTAACTTGCCATCAGTAGTAGGGAAAGTGCTGGAGTCTGATATTAGGTACATAGTCAAGCGCCCCTTGATAATCATATAATTAGGCAGAGCCCATGCTGCTTTATGGAAAATAAATTATATTTACAAATATATTTTTAATAATGCAACTGACTAGGAGATAAAGGGTAACCAATAGTTGTAGTCAGTTTGGATTTTCAGAACAAATTTGATTGGGTTCCCAAGTAAGGTTGTTACACTAAATTAGGGCTTGTTGACTTGGAGTGATATAGAATCATGAAGACATACAGCATGGAAACAGACCCTTTGGTTCAACAGGTCCATGCTGACCATAATCCTAAACTAAGCCAGTCCCACCTGCCTGCTGCTGGCCCATATCCCTGCAAAACCTTTCCTAAAGGTGCACTTGTACAAATGATTTTTAAATATTGTAATTGTACCTGAGTCCACCACTTCCTCTGGATTATCCTGTACAACCACAAAATGACTTCCCAACTCCTATACTCAAAGGACTGAGCAATGAAGGCAAATGTGCCAAACACCTCTTTAATTACCCTGTCTATATGTGACACAAACTTCGAAGAAGCACCTGAACTCTTATGTCCCTCTGCTCCACAACACCACCCAAGGCCCTACCATTAATTATACAAGCCCTACCCTTGTTTTACCAAAATGCAATGCCTCACATTTATCCAGACTGAACTTCATTTGCCATTTTTCAGCCCACTGACCCTTTGTAATCTTAGAAAACCTTTTTCACTTCAGGGAGGAAGAAAGCTGGAAGGGAGCAACATTTTTGAAACCCAGCCAGCAATTTCTGAGTCACACCAGTTGAGGGAAAACTCAGTAGAGGACTCGACAGGGTAAATACAGGAAGCATGTTCAGAGCCAGAGGGGACATGGAGGACCGTTTAGGAAGAGGGTGAGGAGAAGTATCTTCAGCCAGAGAATGGGTGAGTCATGTCTGCCACAGAGAGTGGGTGAGGCCAAAACAGTGAATCTTTTCAAGAAGGAGTTAGGTGTAGCTCTCAAGGCTAAAGGGATCAAAGGTAATGAGGAGAAAATGGGATTGGGTACTGAGTTGGGTGATCAATCATAATCATACCAAGGTATACAAGGCTATGAGCCAAGTGCTAAAAAATTAGATTAGAATTATTAACTGCTTGCTTTTGACAGGTGCAGACTCGAAGGGCCTTTTTTGCTGTGCTGTTAGACCTCTACTGAATGAAGGAGCACACTAGAAGAACCAAATGCCCTACTCCTACCCCTAATCCCTATGTTTTTAGATTTTTGACAAGAATCGTGTCAGATTCCCATGGAAATCTATGACGGAAATAAAAACACTCAGCTCCAACTCGGTCTGTCATGTTAACATGGATTGAGAGTTGATAAACAGAAAACAGTAGAAATAAACAAGTCACTTTAGAATCAGCAACTTGTAACTTGTGGAATGTCACAAAGATCAGTACTTAGGCCTAAGTTATTTATAATCTGCACCAACAACTTTAGCAGAGCGAGGAGCAACCTACGTATAGCTGACATACAGCTTACTTTTACAGCTAGCTTTGTGTGGAGGACACAAAATGACTGCAATGAGATGTAGAGAGGTTAAGGTTGGATAAGAAAACAGTTTGAGAGTAATGTGGAGAAGTGTGAAATTGTTCATTTTGCCAGGAAGAAATGAAAGCACAACTTTCTTTAAGCAGTGAGAGATTGGTAAATATTTATACACGCAGGTACTGTATCCATAAATCACAAAGTTGGTATTCAGTTATAGTAAGTAATTAGGAAAGTAAAAGGTATGTTACACTTAATTGCAAGGGAATTGAAGTATAAGAGTGGAGAATTCTTTTGTAATTATTTCTGTGACAGCTGAACTACTGGATGCAGTTTTGATCGTACTTTAGACAGAATAGAGTGCGATAGAGCTGCAGGTAATAGATTCCTGCATGAGAGGCAGAGATTTAGGACCTATATTCTCTGGCGTTTTGGAGATGAGAGGTTAAAACAGGGTCTTTTACTCCATCAAGTCCATCCAAAATCTTCCATAGTATTACTTTGAAGAACAGGAATGTTATCCCTAATGCCCAGGATGAATGTTTACCCCACCAACAACATTGTAAAAATACGTATCATCTGGTCATTATCACATTGTTACTCGTACAGGCTTCCCCTGCACTAATTGGCTGCTTTGCCTTTTATATTACAACAACGATTGTACTTCAACATTGCTTCATGCATTGCTGTTGAAGCACCTTTGGATGCTTTGAGGTCAAAGACACTATTCTTTTAGAAACCTTTAAAATTCTTAAAGGGTAAAGTTCTTAGCGGGTTTGACAGTGTTGTTGCTGAGGATCTGTTTTTCCCAGGCTGGAGAGACGGAACCAAGGGTTTATAGACTCAAGATTTCTTCTCATCTCATTTGTGACTGAGATAAGGAAAAATTCTCTACTCGGAGGGTTATGAATCTCAGGAATTCACTGCTTCAGAAAGCTGTGAATGCTCAACTATTGGGCACATTACAGAATAAGATCAACAGATTTTGGGGGACAATGGCGTATTGCAGGAAAGTGCTCTCGATGTAGAGCTTCAGCCATTAACTTACTGAATTGCAATGCCAGCTTGATAAGTAGGTGCACTTCTCGTTTCTGTATACTGAGGCCTTTTTATACTCCCTTTGAAAGAAGAAATTCCTCCTCATGTTTAAGATATAGATTGGGAGGAATTTCTTCTCCTGAGGGTTGTGAATCAGGAATTGTTTCACACAGAAGGCTGTTGAGGCTAGATTATTAAGTCTTTCGAGGCTGAGGTAGGCAGATCTTTAATCAGTAAGGGAATCAAAGGTTATGGGGAAAAGACAGGATAATGGAGTTTAGGATTATCAGATTAGCCATGGTCCTATAGAATGGTGAACAGACTTGATGAGCTGAGTGGTCTGCTTCTGCTTCTATGCTTTATGGTCTTAAGTAAAATAACTATTTCACTATTTAGTAGAAGAGTTCTCCCTAGTGTCCCACCACAGAACACACAGATGGCCTCCTTCTTTAGAGACCATAATTTCCCTTCCCACGTGGTTAAAGATGCCCTCCAACGCATCTCATCCACATTCCGCACCTCCGCTCTCAGACCCCACCCCTCCAACCGTAACAAGGACAGAATGCCCCTGGTGCTCACCTTCCACCCTACCAACCTTCGCATAAACCAAATCATCCGCCAACATTTCCGCCACCTCCAAAAAGACCCCACCACCAGGGATATATTTCCCTCCCCACCCCTTTCCGCCTTCCGCAAAGACTGTTCCCTCCGTGACTACCTGGTCAGGTCCACGCTTCCCCTACAACCCACCCTCCCATCCTGGCACCTTCCCCTGCCACCACAGGAACTGTAAAACCTGCGCCCACACCTCCTCCCTCACCTCTATCCAAGGCCCTAAAGGAGCTTTCCACATCCATCAAAGTTTTACCTGCACATCCACTAATATCATTTATTGTATCCGTTGCTCCCGATGCGGTCTCCTCTACATTGGGGAGACTGGACGCCTCCTAGCAGAGCGCTTTAGGGAACATCTCCGGGACACCCGCACCAATCAACCACACCACCCCATGGCCCAACATTTCAACCACCCCCTCCCACTCTGCCGAGGACATGGAGGTCCTGGGCCTCCTTCACCGCCGCTCCCTCACCACCAGACGCCTGGAGGAAGACCGCCTCATCTTCCGCCTCGGAACACTTCAACACCAGGGCATCAATGTGGACTTCAACAGTTTCCTCATTTCCCCTTCCCCCACCTCACCCTAGTTCCAAACTTCCAGCTCAGCACTGTCCCCATGACTTTTCTGGACTTGTCCTACCTGCCTATTTCTTTTTCCACCTATCCACTCCACCCTCTCCTCCCTGACCTATCACCTTCATCCCCTCCCCCACTCACCTATTGTACTCTATGCTACTTTCTCCCCACCCCCACCCTCCTCTAGCTTATCTCTCCATGCTTCAGGCTCTCTGCCTTTATTCCTGATGAAGGGCTTTTGCCCGAAACGTCGATTTTGCTGCTCCTTGGATGCTGCCTGAACTGCTGTGCTCTTCCAGCACCACTGATCCAGAATTCTGTTAATACTTGCATAGGCTTGAGAGGTGCTTTAGAAATGCAGGCATTTGTTAAACTGCAGGTGCAAGTCTCGCACCAACAGTTCAGTGCTAAATCCATCATACTACAATTCACTTGCCAATAGAAATGTCTCGAAAGTTCATTTCCAATAGTATCTGAAGATAGGAAAGATGTCTTCAGGTTGAGACCTATTTTCAAACATATGAATGTGATCAACCTAACAAGCGCAAGACTTCTCAATTCTTTGTCTCAGAATGCCTTGTCTCCCTGGGGTACGTTTCTGGAAATCTTGAGCTTGCTCTGTTATGTGGGTGCACTGGAAACCATACTTCCAGCATTATTTTTATTTATCTTTTGTTTATCTTATACTTTATTAATCTCACCATTTTTCTGTTTCTCCTAGAATTGGGCATGTCTTCTTCACTCATGCAATGAATGAAGTTCTAAAGGATAGTGGGAAAGTAGACTGTCCTTGTTCTTCAAGGTTTCTTTTGGTGTAATTTGCCCCTTTTCCTTTCCTTAACATGCAGGTACAGCAAAGATTTTGTGCAAAATAATCCTAAGGTTCCTAGCTTAACTCTGACATTTTGTATCATTGTATGCTCATAGTAGCTTCCAAGAATACTGATTCCCTGCTTTGTTGCTTCATGACTTTTGGACTCAAGTGTCCTATTTGTGCTTTACGGCTAAGAAACCTCATTATCCTTCCTGTTGCTTATTACCTCCTTGGTACAGTTTCATCAAATAAGTTTGTCTCCTGCTCTAATATGTTGCTGTTTCTGGAAGAGGAAATTACTTATGCCTGTTCAAGACACACGAATTATCAGCAAATGCTGCCAGTAAGTGAGCCAACTGTCTAAGCCTTGAATCCCAGTGCATCACCTGCTACATTACAACCAACTAACTGCAGAAAATTCACCAGCTCTTTCAGTAGATTGACTCATTGATTTCATTGTAAATATGCCTTTTTTACCTCTGGTCCAGAGATCTCTTGCATGGTAAACGCAATTTACAAGAAGTTTCACAGAGTCAACAAAAATCTCAAGAAGGGTTAAGATAGAGTCAGTAGTGTTCCTGCTAGAGGGCGAGGTCGGAGCTGACAGGGCAGGTCCAGAGTGGGAGGTCAGAGCCGACAGGGCGGGTTCAGATGGAAGGTTTTGGCAGGAGAGTGGAAGTGAAAGTCTGGGCATATTAACCTAAGGTACAGATGTCTGTGAAACGGAAAGATTTCTGTCAATTGGGAACCTCCATTAGATCTTTCAACAGCAAAACAAAGGAGAAAATGATTTTATAATGAATAATTATTAAATTATGTAAGGATCAAATAAGTACAAGTCACCAAAGATTGTTCCTCATACAATATTTTACATTTTTATAGCATCCCATTTTCTTTTGGCATTTCCCATTTTAATTGGGATAGTAAGAATGCTGATTCACCTTTCTCTCTCTCCTGCTGAACATTTCTGGGAAAACCAAGGACGATTGTAATGTGAAATGAAATCAGTCATTCACGTGTTGAATATCTCACATCTGGTTTGCCACACTGCTATGGCATCCATGCCAGAAGCACACAGTGATGAAGACCAGACCTCCCAGTGTACGACAAAGGCCCCCCAACTCTCTTATCAGCATTGCTTTCCAGCACTCATTGAGCAGGAAGTATGTGTGTGTCCCACAGCTGAATATCCAACATAACTGTTGAATATGATATTCAGAGCAGCAAGAATGTATGTGTCAAGCTAGATGTAGCGAACAGTTTTCCTCTGCGTAATATATATGTGTGTGACATGCAGACAAAGAGACTATCAGTCTAGCTAGGAACACCTTGAATTGGATGAGAATCAGACATCTAGGAAACAGACCCTTTGGTCTAAACAGTCCATGCTGACCATAATTCCAAACTAAACTACAGTTGTTCCACTTACCTGTGTTTGGCCCATATCCCTCCAAGGGTTTCTTATTCATGTACTTATCTATATGTCTTTTAAATGTATCTGTACGTGCATCCGTCACTTCCTCTGGAAGTTCATTTCCCCTCACTCAGGAAAAGACACCTGACATTCACCTTACCTATACCCCTCTTGATTTTAGAAACGTCCATACAACCTCTTACATTCCAATGAAAAAGGTCCCAGCCTATCCAGCCTCTCTTTATAACTCAAACCCTCCATTCCCAGCAACTTCGTGGTGAATCTCTCCTGACCCCTCTCCAGCTTAATAATTTCCTTCCATTAACAGGGTGACCAGAACTGGACACAGAAGCACAGCCTCAACATAATGTTTGGCTATGACTGTTTAATTATTATTTGATTGTTTGGTGATCCTTCATTATATGCAGTCACGTAATATTCGAGGTGCACTACAGCATTGTTCTAGCCAGGGAAATGTCAAGGTGCCACATATATCAGTGAACTGTGGCAGACTAATCTAATTTCTAACAGTAGCTATTTTCATGCCACTTGTTTATGGTCTGAAACATACTTTGGGACATAGATTTATCCCATTCCATTAAGTCTCTGCTTTTCAAACCTCCAGCACTTCACCAAAATGTTTCTGCTTGGAGGCAAAAGAGACTTATGACAAAGAAGACCAGATGGTGCCTTTGCTACAAGCTCAGGCACAAGGGACAGCCCTAAGTAATGAAATAGGGCTGGGATCAGGTGGGAGATTTTGTACAGGGAAAATAAAAATATCCATTTATGTAGCTTTCATGACCTTAGGACATCCCTAACAACTGCACAGTCAATTTTGTACTTTTTGAAATGTAGTCACTGCTGTAGTATAGAAACCCCCAAATGGATAAGGAGCAGAAAATCTGTTTTAGTGATTGTTGGGAGATCAATATTGACCTGGTGACCAAGGTGACTTCTCCTGCTCTTCATTGAAACAGTACCATGTAATCTTTTACACCCACCTGAGGTGGCAGATGAGACCTCAGTGCATGATCGTATCCAAAAGACAATGCCTCAGAAAGTGCAGCCTTTCACTACTGTACCACAGTTCAAAGAAAGGAGAAAACCCTTTTGAAGAAAACTGGCCAATTAAAGTCAAATCAGGTACAGTATGATACGAAAAGCGAAATACTGGACTATGAGAAAAATAGCACAAAGATAGGAAGGGAAAATAAGTTTTAAAATTGGCATTTTAAACATCCCTAACAACAATTTACTATCTACAGGAATGAGATTGAACAGCCTAAATTGTTCACTTTCCAGGGCAGGAAGTTTGACTGGCACTGCATTAAGAATGATCACATTGATAAAAGGAACTCATGCTATTAATTATCAACCCTGACTTTATGTGGCAAATTTAATCAGCAATTAATGTGTATGCATATGTAGCAGTCCCTTAAAACCAGCAGAGTGGCCGACAGCAGGAGGAGCGAATTAAACTGTGTATCGAAGTAAATCAATATAAACAGGTTCTGAAGATTTGTGCTCACAATATTGCTCTTTATCCATGGATGTTGCAGATTGTTTTAATAATGACATGCATTGTTTACACTTTTCTTACTTTTCTAGCAAAGTAAGACATGTAGTCCTCCAAATCCAAAGATGTGCCGGTCAGGTGAATTGGCCATGCTAAATTGTCCACAGTGTTAGGTGCATTCGTCAGGAGTAAGTATAGGGCAGGGGAATGGGTCTGGGTGGGTTACCTTCGGAGGGTCTGTGTGAACTTCTTGGGCCAAAGGGCTTGTTTCCATACTGTAGGGAATCTAATCTAATCTAATTAAGTGTGTCTGAATCGTTGTATATTATCTCTACCACTAGGATCTGGTATTGACGGTCAGGCTTTAATTGGCTGCTTTCTTTCTTTAATGTTCTTCCTCCCACTCATGGCCATTTGTCTGAAACAACCTTCTCCAACTGAGATTTTCTTTGTTGAAATGCAATTGGTACCAATTGTTTCTAATCACATGCAACATGTAGAGGTTATTAAAGAACCAGGGTCACAACAAAGAAAAATAAATCCTGTTGCAAATCAAAACTACTTGTTGCTGCTTGTAAAATAAAAAGCACGTTACCTTGTTTGTGAAAGCAAAATGGCCCGACAGCTAAAGCAGAGGAATAGAGATCAACCAGACCTTGATAAAATATATTCTTTACTTGGTTCTCAGGACTCCTACACGTGAAGGAAAACTAGCTGGAAGCCCTTGGATTGACATTCATTACTACACAGAATGACAGAGAGCTAACTCATAATGCTCCAGCCTGTACCTCAACACACACAAACCGAAATGGCACCAAAGGGAAATGAAACCTACTATTTCAGACTGCCTTTCAAAATCTCAGCCAACCAGCCAATGCTTATCTTTAGATAAGGCTGTGGGATATTTTACATTCAACTGAGAAGAGAGCTGGACCCTCACTTTAACATTTCAACCGACAAAGCTCCCTCAGTCACAACACAGGAGTTGCAGCTTGTGTACAGTTTATGTTATATCATTAAGGTCCAACCAACTGTTAAATTCCATAAAGAACAGGTTGTTTCAGAGAAATTAACAGCTGAGAAGAATGGGAAATGTGACTTCTTTGTCTTGAAGTTACTGTAATAGATCTGGGGAATCTTCCAACTGTGGAATTGCTATTAAGCAGAATATAGATAGTTAACACGACTGAGATTTGGTTGGCTGAATTGGTGTTGCTATAGTGACAGTTTATTTCCGTTATGATGCAGCTTTACACCTTTTCGTTTCTTCAACAATTTCATCTGGGACTCAGATACAAGACTGTAGGCTAATTGCTTTTGGATAATGCTAATGATCACTAAGGAGGGCTCAAACAATTTAGAAGTTTTTTTTTCCAAACCTTATACCAGATTATAAACTTTAACTTACTCAGAGGTAATCATTTCTTTCTACAGAATACATGCTCTCTAATGAAATATTGAAAAATAAAATTGCGACACAGTTTCATTTGGATTCCTTCAGTACACAGAACAGTCTAGTCAGCTTTCAAACATACCCCAATCTCATGAGGTAGTAACAGGCATCCCAACCTCACATCAAGAGCAACTTGGTAACATTATTCTGGTTTTAAAGGTCATATCTGCTAGACTGAGGCTCTAGGGAAAACCTATTTAATCTCATGCACATAAGTGTCCCTGTCACAGACACATCTGTCCAAGGAGACAAAGTCCCACTATCACACTGAGTGTACCCTCCATTTTAACACATGATACTACTATGCTGTCTAATAAGATGGCTTCAAAACAGATCTAGCAGCTCAAATCTAGATATCCAGAGGTACTGAAAGTATCAGCAGTAGCAGAATTGTATTCAAGCACAATTTGTAACCCCATAACATGCCTCCTACTCTACCATTGTCATCAAGCCAAGGGATCAGTCCTGGTTCAATGTGGAGTTTAGAAGAGCAAATCAGGAGCAGCAGCAAGCGTAGCTAAAAATGAGATGTACTACATGCATTCTACGCAATGGAAGCAGCAGGCTACAGAGAAAATCACGGAAAACACCCTGCTTAAATTGAGGCTGGAGGGGTAGATTTTGAGATCTGATTGTGGATGTGGGAATATTCTCATTTCGGGGTGGGGTGGGGTGGGGGGGTGTGGGGGAGGCTGGTGGTGGAGGGCGGGTGGTGGAATCAATCTTCCTTATCCTGGAGGAGACGTCACTGCTGAACAATGAGGATATATACAAAATGGTGAAGTTCATCTGCACTGACCACTCCTGAATGGCAATGCTGAGCCTGAGAGCTTCGACCAACAGAAAAACCATTTTTGTTCTCCTGCTCTGACATACCTCACTCCCCTGATCTGACCCTGCTCCCACTTGTCTCTGACCTCCCCCATCCACTTCCCAAATCAGAGTCGGACCCCTTACTCCACCCCTACTGTATTGCCTGACCCTTTCTGTACTCCCTCTCCTGCTGTGCTTAGATCTCTTTCTCTTCATCCCCAGCTCTAACCCTGCCTTTAACTGAAGTGGCTGATTAGAGTTAATACTGTCATCAGAATTTGCCAAATTGATGCCTTCAGGAAGACAGTGAGATTTTAACAGAAACACCCAATCTCTCTGGTTTCCACTGTCAGGGGAAGGGATAGGGAATTAAAGGGAAAGGGAGAATTTAGTCACAGCTACAGGTGCTTTCATTCTTGCTGGATATAGTCTGAAATCTATCACAAGTTTGGGGAAAACTTACTTCAGGGTGGTACATGGTATCAAAATCATTCTTTTGAAGATTTACACATTTTAGCTCTGTAATTGCACAACAGAGACATGAGAGATATTGTTATAACCAGTTTTTTTCTGCGATTTTGTTTATAGTGCCAGGTTTTCACTTGTACTAACATTGCTGTCACATTCAGTATCAAGTAATGAATATGTAAAACTCCTGCCGTGTGTTCAGAATACATTTCAGGAACTGTTGCTCAGTGATAGATTACTAAAAGAACATTCCAACTTACTGACAGCTCTATGATACTACTTTCCAACTCTATGCCTCCTGAACACAATGCCTTGCCTTATTCATTGGCGCATATCTCTTCCTCTTTATTCAAATTTTCCTAAGATATAGGCAGACAACATTCAATCCTTTTGAGCTGTCTGATCCATCATTCAATGTAATTATGACTCATCTTCATATAATCTTCTATACTCAGAGATAAGGCATGCACAGCACTGTAACATAAAGAATCCCAAGCCCTCTAAGTGAAAAAAATTCTCCTCATCTTAGTCTTAAATAGAATCTCAACAATAGAGGACCATTGAGCCCATCGACCCTCCAAATAGCATCCCACTTAGATCCCCATAATCACACATAAGGTTTTTACAATGCCTAACCCACTTACCCCTGGATGAAACAGGGCAATTTTTACCATGGAATAGGAAATTCGACGTTTCGGGCATAAGCCCTTCATCAGGATGAAGGGCTTATGCCCGAAACGTCGAATTTCCTATTCCTTGGATGCTGCCTGACCTGCTGTGCTTTAACCAGCAACACATTTTCAACTGTGATCTCCAGCATCTGCAGACCTCATTTTTTTACCCCAATTTTTACCATGGTCAATTCACCTAGTCTGCACATCTTTAGACTGTAGGAGGAAACCGGAGCATCTGGAGAAAGCTCACACTGACACGGGAAGCAAGTGCAAACACCACACAGACAGTCACCTGAGGCGGGAATTGAACTCAGATCCCAGTACTGTGATACAGTAGTGGTAACTACTGAGCTACCTTTTTGTTTTGGTGCTATTCTCTGTGGAAAGATTACCCAAGAGCATTTGGTAGTTGTAGCTAATGGGGGTTATAGAGTCATAGAGCATGGAAACAGACCCTTTGGTCCAACTCATCTATGCTGTCCACTTGTTTGCATTTGCCTGATATCCCTCTAAACTTTTCTATTTATGAGTACCTATCCAAATATCTTTCAAATGTTGTATCTGCACCCGCATCTACCACTTTCTGTGACAGTAGATTCCACATATGAACCATCTTCTGAGTGAAAAAGTTGCCCCTCAGGTCCCTTTTAAATCTTTCTCCTCTCACCTTAAAAACATGTCCCATGGTTTTGAACTCACCCACTTGAGGGTTTGCTATTCACTTTATCCATGCCCCTCATGATGTTATAAACTTCTATAAGGTTACCCCTTAACCTCCTATGCTCCAGTGAGAAAAATTCTCAGCCTCTCCCTAAAACTCAAACCCTCCAGTCCCAGCATCATCCGCGTAAATCTTTTCTGAACCCTCCTCAATTTAATAATATCCTTCCTACTGCTGGGAAACTAGAACTATACACAGTACTTCAAAAGTGGTCTGGCCAATGTACAACCTGAACATGATGTGCTAACTCTTATACTTAATGATCTGAGCAATGAAGGCACGTGTGCTAAATGCCTTCTTAACCACGCTATCTACCTGTGATGAAATGTTCAAAGAACTATGTATCTGAACCACTAGGTCTCTTTGTTTAACAACACCACCTAGGGCCCGACCATTAACTATATAAGTCCTGCCCTTGTTTATTTCACCAAAATGCAATACCTCACATTTATCCAAATTAAACTTCATCTGCCACTCCTCAGCCCACTGGCCCAATTAATCAATATCCCTTTGTAATCTTTGATAACTTTCTTCATATATTTACCACTGCAGATTGGATTATGAGCACCATTGTGCAATGGGCTTCTCAATGCGTTTCTATTTTGATGGTGAAGGAGGTATAATAGCAGGCTAAATTGGAAAGCAGTTTAACCAAAGCAGATAAACTGGGCTAACCGTAGATAATCACCACAGTAGTTCATTTGGGGTAACACTCTGCCCAACCCACGTTCCACTTCAGAGACTTGATCAAAGAGGTCAGCTGATACTTCTAATGCCATACTGAAGGAGTGCTGAGCTGTTGAAAGTGTTGTCTTTCAGATGAGATATTTCAACAAAGCCTTGCCCATCTGGTGAGCATCAAAGATCAACTGCTCAGGCTTGACCACTAGCAATGTGCATTGGGGCACACATCCAGTGGCTAAGAATCTGTCCATGTTGAGGCAAAAATTCTGAAAAGGTCTGAGACTACTTCTAAGCCTCTGAGATCTCTGCAGTCTTCCATATATAAACACTTGTGCAGCCCTCACTTCCTTCACTCTACCTTTGGTGGCTATCTACAGTGCTAAGTTCAGAAGTTTCCTCCTTAAACAACTTTGTATTTCTTTTCTCATTCTAAACATTGCCTAAGGTATTTGACAAAGTTTTTGACGTGCACTAATGTTTCCTATTCTAGGAGGGGGGAGGGAGGTCCTTATTTTTTGTCTGATTATGTTTCTGTGATGGCATTGGGATGTTGTAATGCCTTGCCAGATGCTATATAAATGTACTTTATTGTTGACAGACTTAATTTAATACATCTTCATAGTCCCATACAATTGGAGCTACACTGACATAGGACTGGGACACAAAATGATGACATTGATTTGTTCGAATTGCAGACAATCATGTGAAAACCCTAGGAGGCCATTCTGCCCAGCTATTCTGTTCTGATTTGCAAAATATTTTCTTCTATTCTCTCCAAACTGATGCTCAGTATATTTCCCATTACTACAAGCTTCAGTTTGAAGACATTTATAATGAATTTCAACCATGATCAAGACCATAAACTCATGCTAGAAAAGGATTAGATGGAGAACAAGGAGAACATGGGTGGCATGGTGGCTCAGTGGTTAGCACTGCTGCCTCACAGCACCAGGGTCCCAGGTTCGATTCAGCCTTTGCACATTCTCGCTGTGTCTGTATGGGTTTCCTCCGGGTGCTTTAGTTTCCTCCCACAGTCCAAAGATGTGCAGGCCAGGTGAATTGGTAATGCTAAATCGCCCATAGTGTTAGGTGCCTTAGTCAGAGGGAAAACTGGTCTGGGTGGGTTATCCTTCGGAGGATCAGTGGGGACTGGTTCAGCCGAAGGGCCTGTTTCCACACCGTAAAAAAAAATTTTGGAGATAGCTTATCCAGCAGGTTCATGTCAGGAAGGATCTTGTGGGAGAGAGTTTCTGTGACAGGTGGAATTGACTTTGATGTAGAAGCTAACAGTGCTGAAGTCTTACTTCAGGAAACATCATTCAAGATTAATTAAGATGGTCAAGCCTGTGACCACTTTAACGGCACCACTGACCATTCTCAGTAATCTTTTTTTCGAAGATTAAGGGATGAGCTGATTGAGGGTTTTAAGATGATTGAAGGATTTGGTGGTGTAGGTGGAGAAAACCTGTAAGGCACACAATCTTAAAATTAGAGCCAGGCTTATCAGGGATGAGGTCAGGAAGCATTTCTTCACATACAGAGCTGTGAAAGTCTTGAACTCTCTTCCTCAAAAAGTTTCTGAGGCTTGGAGTCCATTGAAAATTTTAACATTTTAAAACCCAGAGCTTGACAGATTTTTGTTGGCTAAGGTGATGAAACCAAGGTGGATAGATGGAGTTAAGTAATAGATCAACCAAGATCTAATTCAATGGCAAACTAGCCTCATAGGGATGAATGGCCTCCTTCTTATAATTCAGTTTACAAATGTGAAGCAATATTTTACAAGAGCGAAAAGCAAAGTGTCAAAGTCAGCTCATTCAAGAATCATGGGATCTCCATATACTGCACCAACAATGCCAAACCTGCCACAATTGTTAACTAGTACAATGTGTGAGATTCAAGAACAGAAAGAGAAGAATATATGGTTGATGGTGTAGATTCAGCATCTGATAAAGTTCAAATTTCAGACCATGAATTGATGATATCAGAAATGTTTGCTTCTACACTCTGGATGAGCTTGTCCAGCAAATTCAGCAGACTATTTCTGATGAACAAGTGAAGATTGAAGTTCTACAGCACTATCCCTCCCTCCCCTTGAGATCTTATGATGATACTTCATTCAGCTATCAAGTTATCAAAGGAACTATTGGTAACATTTTCCCTGAGGTAGCCATTGCTCCAGGTAAAAGAAATTCCTGAACAAAGAGACCTTGGAGTGCAGGTTCATAGCTCCTTGAAAGTAGAGTAGCAGGTATATAGGATAGTGAAGAAGACGTTTGGTATGCTTTCCTCTATTGGTCAGAGTATTGAGTACATGAGTTGAGAAGTCATGTTGCAATAGAGAAAGTCTCTTCCCTGGAGTGGGGGAGTCCAGAACTAGAGGGCATAGGTTTAGGGTGAGAGGGGAAAGATATAAAAGAGACCTAAGGGGCAACTTTTTCACGCAAAGGGTGGTACGTGTATGGATTGAGCTGTCAGAGGATGTGGTGGAGGCTGGTACAATTGCAACATTTAAGAGGCATTTGGATGGGTATATGAATAGGAAGGGTTTGGAGGGATATGGGCCGGGTGCTGGCAGGTGAGACGAAATTGGGTTGGGATATCTGGTCAGCATGGACGGGTTGGACTGAAGGGTCTGTTTCCGTGTTGTACATCTCTATGACTCTATAACTGTTCAATGATTTTGTGAACAGTATCATGGGTTCATTCATACATAGCATTTAAAAGACATATGGCACAGGAAGAGGTGATTCTGCCTATTAACTCCTCATCACCATTACCTGAGAATACAACATTAGACATTCCATAGTTACTGACCACACCAACATCACCCTCATCACCAGCTCTCTCAACAACTGAGATAAAAAAGGATGAGTTTGTGGAAATGATTATCAAAACTCTCAACCATTGTGGGGTCTTCCTCCACTCACATCAAGACTGTTGCAGACTCATAGTTTCATTGATTTGTCAAGAAGTCTATTGTCCGTGTATCATGGGATTACCAGAATGGAAAAGGCAAATCAGATAGATTCTAAACCTTCTGGTAGAAAGTTATCATTGCCTCTTAGGTGTGGTGCTCTATACAGTAATATTAAACTGGAGAAATGGGAGAGACAGAATGAAAACAAAGTTCAATCTCCAATAAGTGCTTAGACAATGACTTTTGCTCACCATTGAGTTATAAAGTCGTAGAGGTATGTAGCAAGGAAACATACCCTTCAGTGCTACTCTTCCATGCCCACCAGATATCTTATAAAAGTCTAGTCCTATTTGCCACCATTTGGCTAATATTCTTCTGAACCCTTCCTAGTCATTTACATAAAAGTTATAATTGTACCAGCCTTCATCAATTCCTCTGGCAGCTCATTCTATACACACACCACTCTGTGTGTGAAAAGGTTGCCCCTTACGTCCCTTTTATATCTTTCCCTTCTCGCCTTAAGCCTATGCCATCTCATTTTGGACTCCCCAGTCCCAAGGAAAAGTCTTTGCCAATTTACCCTATCCATGCCCCTCACAATTTTATAAACCTCTATAAGGTCACCCCTCAGCTTCTGATGCTGCAGAGAAAATAGCCCCAGCCTATTCAGCCTCTCCCTTTAGCCTTGCAAATCTTTTCTGAATCCTTTCAAGTTTTACAACATCCTTCCTATAGCAAGAAGACCAAAACTGCACGCAATACTCCAAAAGTGGCCAAATGTCTTGTACAGCCACAACATGACGACCTAACTCTGATACTCAATGCACTGACCAATAAAGGCAAGCATACCAAACGCCGCCTTCACTACCCTAATTAACTGCGACTCCACTTTCAAGTAACTATGAATCTGCACTCCAAGGTGTCTTTGTTCAGCAACACTCCACAGGACCTTATCATCAAGTAAAAAAGACCTGCTCCTATTTGCCTTTCCAAAATGCAGCACCTCACATTTATCTAAATTAAACTCCATCTGCCACTAGTTTGGTTTGAATACAGTGAAAGCTAATCTTCAATGAAGATTAGTCATTTGATTGCCTCTGATTGTGTAATTTTTTTTATTCTTTACAGGATAAAAACAAATAACAGTTGTGAATTGTTATTTGTCGAGTCATAAATCAACCTGTTCATGGTGCAGTCAGTTATGTTATTAATAGCATCTATCGATATTTACTACATACAAATGACATGTGACAAACAACTAGTGGCATTGATATGAAGAGACATCTGCTGTTTATTTGACAACAGGTTCTAACTGATGCTGAACAAAAGGATAACAACAACCTCCCATTGACAACCTGAGCTTGACTTGCTCTAAAATGAGGTATTTTATTTTATTTCCATCCTTTAGAAGCACAACCGAAGCTATTCCTGCTGGGGAGGTGTATCACCCTCATTTGAATTCCCAGCATGTATTGTTTGTGCAGTACTAAAGGTGAAGTGTATAAAACTGTAACCCTCATCTTTACCCCATCCATTCTCACCAACCAGAACTGACACCCTCGCACATATAAATTAATGGATACAGAAGAGGGATGGTCAGCTACTTCGTGAATAATCCTGCTAAGATTTTGCTTTCCCAAAATGCAGCACCTCGCATTTATTTGAATTAAACTCCATCTGCCACTTCTCAGCCCATTGGCCCATCTGGTCCAGATCCTGTTGTAATCTGAGGTAGCCCTCTTCGCTGTCCACTACACCTCCAATTTTGGTGTCATCTGCAAACTTACTAACTGTACCTCTTATGCTCGCATCCAAATTATTTATGTAAATGACAAAAAGTAGAGGGCCCAGCACCGATCCTTGTGGCACTCCACTGGTCACAGGCCTCCAGTCTGAAAAACAACCCTCCACCACCACCCTCTGTCTTCTAACTTTGAGCCAGGTCAGAAAAAGACCATTCAATCCATTGTCACTCTCCTACATTTTGCCACTAACCCTGTAAAGAACAGCCGGGGAATTCTCCAAGTGTGTTGATCAACATTTATTATTTCAACCAACAGCACAGTGATCCTCTATGTCTCTGGTTTTGTTTGGATCCTTCTGTGTACAACTCGACAGTGGCAGCAACGCAAAAGGAATTCTTACATTGGGTGTTTATGGAATTGAGCACAAAAATTTATACCAAAGTTTTCTACTGACTGCAAGTTGGATATTAACGCTGCACTTAAGATTCTGTCCTGTGTATTGAGTGATTGGGAATTTGGTTTCCTGAGACACTTTGTGTGCAATCGATTTGAAAGCTTACTAAAGTAAAAAAAAACACTTTGCTCTTCCAATCTTTCCTGTCATTCATTACAAAAGGTTAACTTAGAAACTCTAGATACAGAGACAGCACAAGATCCTAAGGGAGCGCACTGTGATTGATCGAGGAACATTTTTCATCGAGTTTTAAGTTGGAGTGAAGATGCTTTCAACAATTGATTATCTGAATCATGTCCAAATTTTCACATTCAACCCTTTCTTCCTGGCAATAACTTTCTTATTCAAGTGGTGATCTATGCTGACAGAGATAATTTCCTGTTCAACTATCATTTGGGGGGCAGCACAGTGGCTCAATAGCACTGCTGCCTCCCAGCACCAGGGACCCAGGCTCAATTGCAGCCTCGGGTGACTGCGTAGAGTTTGCACATTTTCCCCCTGTCTGTGTGGGTTTCCTCCGGATGCTCTGACTTCCTCCTATAGTCCAAAGATGTGCAGGTTATTGGTGGATTGGCCATGGTATATTGCCCATAATGTCCAGGGATGTGCAGTCCAGGTGGATTAGCCATAGAAAATGCAGGGTTACAGGGATAGGATAGGGGTGTGGGTCTGGGTGGAATGCTTTTCAGAGGGTCAGTACAGACTCAATGGACTGAATAGCCTCTTTCTGCACTGTAGGTGCTATGATTCTATGATCTAAAGTTATTCATCTCAGCACCTACCTCAAAAGTATTAGGTAGATGAAATAAAATTCTGAAAATGAATAAGAATGATTATAAGAAAGATAAAATAAATAAATAAATAAAATGACAGTTGTCCATGAGAAATGGAAGGGTTTCTTGGCTATTCCTGATTGCTGTCGATGAAGTCAACTATTAATCACGGAGGAGAGTGTAGTCTTAAACTTGGTCCATAAAGTTCACAGCCTGAAAATGTGATTATGCAAGCAGTGCTTAACAGGCCTCCACCGTGGCCAGGAAGAGTATGCACATTACTAGCTGGAGTGTTTCCTATAACCCTCCAACTCCATCCTCACCCCCTTCTTCTCTCTCCCAGAACCTTGCCCTCACCTTCTAAACCACAGGTCTCCGTATTCAACGATTTACCCTCTGCCATTACTGCCACCACCAAGCATATCTTTCCAAGCCTTAACACCCTTTTCAACATTCTGAACTTCCTTCTGTGACACCCTGGCCCACTTCCCTGTAACTTTCAGCACACATCCCTCTCCCATTCTTGTAGCTGGTACCGTGGAGATAGTGAATGCTATGACTGGTGGTGGAGGGAGTGAATATTTGTGGTGGTGGATCTGGTGCTAATCAAGCAGGCTGCTTTGTCCTGGGTGGTGTCAAGATTCTAGTGTATTATTAGAGCTGCAGTCATCCAGGCAGGTGGGGAGTATTCCATCGCACACCTGACGTGTGCCTTGTACATGGACAGACTTTAGCGGAGCAGGAGGTGAGTTCCTCACTTCAGAGGTCTTAGCCTCTGACCTACTCTTGCCCCCATGTTATTCACATGATACATCCAGTTATGGTCAATGGTAATCTCCAGGATGATGCTTACTTGCTCAAAATCTATTTTGAAATGTCACTTCTAAAAAATGGTCTTTACCTGAAATGTTAACAGCAATGCTTACCTCATTGATGCTGCAATGAGTTGTTGTAATAGAGTAACAAAGTCTGAGGGCAAGTGAGAATACATTTGGAGCACTGTGCAGAAGTTTGCTCTGTGTTTCGCTAAGGAATAATATACTTCCCTTAGAGGCAATTTGACAAAGATTGACTAGATTAATTTTTGAGATGATAGGCTGTTCGAGTGAGAGAGATTGAGGAATATAGATTTCACTCTGGAACTTAGAAGATTGAAAACTGATATCTTGAACATTGAAAGATTGAGTTGGCTTGATATGGTAAATGCTGAGAGGCTGTTTCCCCTAACAGGAGAGTCCATTGATAGGGTACAAAGCCTCAGAATAAAAGATTGACCATTTAGAACTGATATGAGGAGGAATTTTCTTCACTCAATGACTTTGAAAGAAACTTTGGGGAATGGCCTACCCGAGAGAGTTGCCAAAGCTGTCACTGAGTATATTCAAGGCAGAGATTCATGTATTTTCAACTATGGGGGAATGGAGGTAAGTAGAGATCAGGCAGGAAAGTCGAGTTGGGTTAGGAGATCAGCCATGATATTATTGAAAGTGCAGCCTGGAGCGGCTGAACAGCCTACTAATATTCTGTTTCTTATGATCTTATTCCCTTTCTTTTCAACGTATTAGCTTGACAGTTGTCTTGAGTCATTCTTTGTAACTCAGACACAGTTAGGAACTTTAACATATAATCTGTTATGAATGAACTGGGAAGAAGAGCAGCCTGTGAGAGGTTAATATTATCTTGATGTGAATACAGTAATGCAATAATCTGAAGCTTTAAAAAATATTGTCAATGCAACGTGATTGCATCGTGAATTTTGATTAGGATGCTCTCTCTGAGACTGTTCATTTTTATCCTGGCACAGCATCTGATTAAGGGCAGCAATTGACGACTACTGTATTTTGAGCTGTTAAATTAAATTGCACTTCACATAACTACTCTCAACATCTTGGTGCTCTCATGAGTTGATAGACATGTTTCAATATTCAATGCCACAGAAGGGAATACTTCCCACCAGATGTTGACACGTGTGAGATATAAACCATTTCTCCACAACGTTTTTTGCATAAAAATTTATGAGGCTCTATGTGGGAGGTGAGAGTGCTAGATTGCACTAGCTATCAACTTAAGGAAAAAATGTTACAAATATTTGCTTAAAAATTACAGTTAAGCACCCACTCCAAATTCTGTTGTCTACACTTGTCATCCTAAACCAGTTTTTTAGTGGAGACTGAAAGTCAATATCCTCACTGTCCTACTGAGTGAATCTATCTCTACAGTTACTGTTAATTGGAAAACCAATCATTTTTGTACATCAGTTGCTACTCCCTAGATACCTGTCAGTTTCTTAGTAAAATACTTCACTCCTGCTAATTGACTGATGAATACCTATACAGATTTTATTTTCAGGTTGTGGGCTTCATTACATTGTTCAATTACTCTGATGACTGGCTTGCTAGGCCATTTCAAAGAGTTAAGAATCAATTACATTGTTGTGGAACTAGACTGCTATATCAATCAGAGGGATTGGGGATAAAAGACATTAACGAATGAGATAAGCTTTAATCACAATCTGACACATAATCACTTTTTTGATGCTGCCATTTCATTTCTAGGTATTTCAAATTCTAGTGAGATTTGAACTTGTGTTCATTGGAGTGTTAGAGTGGCCATTGTATAACATTATCTAGCCCCTGATGCTTTAATGATTCGGAGTAGTAATTAGTCTCCAATAACCAGTTGGTAAGATATCAGTCTAAATGGAGTAATGTTTGGTGAAGATGTTAGTGCTTCATCATATATCTGGATCACTTTGGGTGTGTAAATCAATGATCCAGGTTGAATCTGGGATCACATGAAGGAGGCAGTTGATGCTGCAGTAAGAATATTACAAAATCTTTTGGATCCTTTCCCAATCGTCAAGCGGGTTGTTTTTCTAGATGTGAGGAATGAACTCATGCCCCTACTGCTATCAAACTGGTAATGTGATGCAGAGCATATTGGTCTTAAGCTGAGCTCTCAGCCATTCTCCAAGCTTCTGTGACAGGACTAGTCAGAACTGGATGGTTACTGCCTTGAAAGTGGGGTTGGTTGCCATGACAAAGCAATGGATGCTGAATAAATCTCACCGTTTCCCATATTGGCCGTTCCAGCATCCTTCTGAACTCTGTTGTGTGCAAAGTAGCTCAATGCACTGGGATAGGGCAGACTAAACAACTGAGTGCAATGGGAACACTCAATCTCATTTCTGGCTTGGGAGAGAAAGCCCCATCCACAACAACCACGCATAACCATGATAGAGGTGGACATTAAATGTTGCCCTGGCAACATCAACATTCCATGTTGATGCTGAGTTGAGTCATCTCAGCAGGCAATGCAATGAACCTCAACAGTACGTGTAGACTCAGCTTCTCCATCACAAACTCTTCCTGTGTTTTAAAAATTTTTTTTGCTGTGTGACCACTCACCTTTTTTTTAAACCCCCACACTACTGCCTAAGTGCGGTAGTGTTTATTTTACCTCCAGCACCCATGTTGTGTGTGTGCAGGTGTGAGACACAGTGAAAGACACAAGGTGCAAGAATCTTTATTCAGTTTCCACCACCAGGAAGAAAAGAAACACCTGAGTGGCCAGTGACAAGCAGTGCCCTTCACATCAAAGGGCAATGCTGTGTGATCAAACAGTGAAAGGGACTAATTCAAAATAGAGTTGGAGGGGGAAACAATGCACTCCCTCCTCTGCGGCACCCACCTCCCCCTGAACAACTCTAGGGTGTTGGTGGACACCCCGTGCTCCTCCTCCAAGGACACCCGGGCTCTAACATAACCGCGGAAGAGGGGCAGGCAGTTGGCCCTCAAGGCCCCCTCTAGGGCCCGCTCCTGGACCTGTTTATGGCCAGTTTGGCCAGGCCCAGGAGCAGACCCACGAGGAGGTCTTCAGACCTGCCCTCCCTCTTCCGTACCAGGAGCCCGAAGATCAGGAGTGTGGGACTGAAGTGCAACCAAAAGCAGCGAAGGAGGTTTTTGAGAAAATCAAAAAGGGAGAGCAAACGCACACACCCAATATACACGTGGTTCTAGGACTCCACAGCATCACAGAACAAGCAGTTGGGCTGGGAGTCTGTGAACCACCGCAATCTGCGGTTGCAGGGTACTGCTGCATGCAGCACCCTCCACCCCAAATCCCGAAGAGGGAGGGGGAGGACTCCCACGTAGAGTGCCCTCCACTGGGGATCCCCACCGCCCGGTTGCAAATGGGCACGCCAAGGCATGTCCAGACGGTGGATGAGGGAGGGAGAAGAGGTGGACGGCGTGCAGCAGCAGTCTACACAGGGCCCGTCTTTTTACCCCCCGAAAGGGAACAAAATTAAAATCAAACTCTTCCTGTTAAATGACAGCAGGTGGTGCAATCATTAACATCATTAGTTTGAAAGAGTGAATGTGCATGCGTTTAAATAAACCCCTTTCCAAATTACCTTGTTCTCAGCCGTAAACCAGAAAGCTGTGGAAATATTCATTAGTTCATCCAGGTGCACCAATATCTCATATCCCCATATCCCATGAGCTGAATGTTATTTGTGGCTTAAATCAAACTTCTACACAGTGGTGTCAGCACTTTGCACCCTTTTGGAAGCTCCTGGTAAGACATTATGTAGAACATTCTGTCTTTTGAAAAGACTTGTCTGTGTGTGTTGTGACGACCAATGCTGAAGGAGTACATTATTACCATCAACCCACTTTTCCCCTGGTCCAATTACCAGTATAGCTAATTACATCCCTTACTTATATCATGTTTTAAACATCAGGATCTATCAACCAGGTTGCTTAATGAACATAGATATTGGTTTAACATTCTAATAAAACTTGTTCAACAAAGATGAATAATTGGTTAACATAAGTAGTAATCTGAAATATTGCTTTGCATAAATGGGCTTTCTGGAAGAAAGGAACTTTGGTTGATGGGTTGCAACAAGATAAAACATAGAATGTTCCGGAATCTGTTGCTCTGATATTCTGGCACGTGTGGTCAATTCATTAATCATCAGCGATTATCATTGAAGTCTTGCAGATACAGTTTGCTGAGGAAATGCAATCTTCATATCTTTCTTCGATCATTCTTTTAAAAGAACAAATAGATTTCGCTCTGAGTCAACAAAAGCATTTTCATTTCAGAAACGGGCAGCTGGGCAGTTTGTTCTTAGCAGGTTTTCCTGGAATTCCAGCTTGAACCTGGCAGGCCTCTCTCCAACTGAAACAGATCAAACCAGTACCTCTCCAAACCGGTCATCATTCAAGACAATCCCAACAGGGGTTTACAGCAAAGCTAGCAGCTATCACAAGACATCTGAATAGCAGGGGATCTTGTTGAAAAGAAATCTCCAATGTTCACAGTAAACTTTCAATGGCTGCTTTCAAAGCAAACACTTCAGGTATTTCCACAAACCTTGAAATTAATATATTTTCCACAATCCTTCAAAACTTAAGTCCTCTGAGCAATTTGCAATATTAAATACAAAGTGTATTCATGCCAGTGAATAAGACTGTGAGTTAGTGTGTGTTTGAGTTTGTATAAATGTAGTGTTTCTGTTTGCGTATGTGTGAATGTGTGTGTTGGGGTTACAATGTGAATATATATGTGTGTCTATGTATGTGAGTGTGTGGATTAGCATATATGAGTAATGTATGTGTGGGTGAGAATGGGAGTGTGCGAGTGAGTAGTGTATGTGTGTGTGAAAATAGGAGTGTGTAGGTGAGTATGTGGTGTGTATGTATGATGACTGTGTGAGAGTGTGCGTGGGTGTTTGAGTGCGGGTGTGTATGAGTGTTCAAGTGTGCCTGTCTCTGTGTGCGTGAGTGTGTGAGAGAAAGAGAGAGAGAGAAAGAGAGTATATTTGAATGTCTCCTTTTCTCTTTCTCATTTCTTTAGCCCATGTGTTCCTCTCTTACTGTCTGCAATACATCATTCCAATACTGTCACTTATCACTTTGTCAGTGGAACAGACTGTCAGTGATGAAGGGCTTTTGCCCGAAACATCGATTTTGCTACACTTTGGATGCTGTCTGAACTGCTGTGCTCTTCTAGCACCAATAATCCAGAATCTGGTTTCCAGCATCTGCAGTCATTGTTTTTACCAGATTGTCAGTGAGCCATGTCCAACAGTCAGTTAGATCATGGCTGCTCTATATCTCAATTCCATTGCTCAGTCTATACACGAGATCCCTCAGGACCTTATCTAAAACTTGATTCCCAGCAAACTAATTCCCAGCCTCAATAGTTTTATTGAAGGAGAGGTTTCCAGACTCCAATGCCCATTGTGTGAGGAGGTGTTTCCTAACATTCCTTCTGAATTACCTGAATGTTATTATAATAGACTGATCCAGCAGAAGAAAGATGTTTGTCTCTATTAGCCCTATCAAATCATTTAATCCTCCCCACTTTGATTGATCACTCCATAACCTCCAAAATCCCACGGAGTAGAAGTGAGGTTTGTGCAAACTTGTTTTTTTCACCCATTCCAGAATGAAACAGTAAAGCAGCCTTGAATCCAAGAGTCCTAAGAGTGTGAAACCTTCAAAAGATGTATTAACAATCTTCATGTTCCTCATCTTTCCCTCCACAGCAGCGACATCAAGATATTTACTTGAGAGGCTCACCTCCTTAATCTAACATGTGGCTGTTTCAAACCTCTGTGTGGAAATTATTCCCATGCATTATTCCCATGGGAAAGAGCAATAATGTTTGGAAGTTAATGTACTGGGTGCACTAGATCTCCATTTTGAAGTATATAGCTGTACAAGTTGGCCTAGTATGAGTTATTCATCAATTTCACCACTTTTCTCTTCGGGGTATAATTGGACTTCAGATGACCCCATCCCAGCCATCAGTCTACATCTTACTCTTTCATTCCAGAAGTTTGTTATTTGGTCCAAACTGATGCATTCTGACCTCTCACTTGCCTCTCTAAACTCCTGACCTCTCATCTATCTCTCTGACCCTCGCTTACCCCTCACGTGTCTCTCTGACCTCTCACCTGTCTCTCTCAATACCCTGGCTGCTTTCCTATCTTTCTGCCCAAACTTTACTCCATGCCCATCTTACTGATCCACTGTGACTCCTCGCCTGTCTCTCTAATCCACTGTTGACTCCTCGCCTTTCTCTCTGATCCATTGTTGACTCCTCACCGGTCTCTCTGATCCACTGTTGACTCCTCACCCATCTCTCTGATCCATTGTTGAGTCCTTACCTGTATCCCTGATCCACTGTTGACTCCTCACCTGTCTCTCTGATCCACTGTTCACTCCTCACCCATCTCTCTGATCCATTGTTGACTCCTCTCCGGTCTCTCTGATCCACTGTTGACTCCTTACTGGTCTCTCTGATCCACTGTTGAGTCCTTACCTGTATCCCTGATCCACTGTTGACTCCTCACCTGTCTCTCTGATCCACTGTTCACTCCTCACCCATCTCTCTGATCCATTGTTGACTCCTCACCTGTCTCTCTAATCCACTGTTGACTCCTCGCCTTTCTCTCTGATCCACTGTTGACTCCTCACCTGTCTCTCTGATCCACTTTTGACTCCTTACTGGTCTCTCTGATCCACTGTTGAGTCCTTACCTGTATCCCTGATCCACTGTTGACTCCTCACCTGTCTCTCTGATCCACTGTTCACTCCTCACCCATCTCTCTGATCCATTGTTGACTCCTCTCCGGTCTCTCTGATCCACTGTTGACTCCTTACTGGTCTCTCTGATCCACTGTTGAGTCCTTACCTGTATCCCTGATCCACTGTTGACTCCTCACCTGTCTCTCTGATCCACTGTTCACTCCTCACCCATCTCTCTGATCCACTGTTGACTCCTCACCTGTCTCTCTAATCCACTGTTGACTCCTCGCCTTTCTCTCTGATCCACTGTTGACTCCTCACCTGTCTCTCTGATCCACTTTTGACTCCTTACTGGTCTCTCTGATCCACTGTTGAGTCCTTACCTGTCTCTCTGATCCACTGTTCACTCCTCACCCATCTCTCTGATCCATTGTTGACTCCTCTCCGGTCTCTCTGATCCACTGTTGACTCCTCGCCTGTCTCTCTGATCCACTGTTGACTCCTCACCTGTCTCTCTGATCCACTGTTGACTCCTCACCCATCTCTCTGATCCATTTTTGACTCCTCACCGGTCTCTCTGATCCACTGTTGACTCCTTACCGGTCTCTCTGATCCACTGTAGACTCCTCGCCTGTCTCTCTGATCCACTGTTGACTCCTCGCCTATCTCTCTGATCCACTGTTGACTCCTCGCCTGTCTCTCTGATCCATTGTTGACTCCTCGCCTGTCTCTCTGATCCACTGTTGAGTCCTTACCGGTATTCCTGATCTACTGTTGACTCCTCACCTGTCTCTCTGATCCACTGTAGACTCCTCGTCTGTCTCTCTGATCCACTGTTGACTCTTTACCGGTCTCTCTGATCCACTGTTGAGTCCTTACCGGTATCCCTGATCTACTGTTGACTCTTTGCCTGTCTCTCTGATGAAACCTGATGCTTCAGCTGTTTCCCTGACTCACGCTGACCTCTTACATGTCTCTCTAATCCACTCTGACCCTTCTCCGATCACTCTGACTCACCTTGACCTCTCACCTACCTTTTTGACCTCTCAACCTTCTCACCACCCTGAACCCTGACCCATCTCTCTGACTCACCCTGACCCTTGAGTTGTCTCTTATTTTAAGGATTGTATTGGATAAGCTTTTACTAATCTTCATGATGATTCAGCTTGCTCACAGGGTGAAGTATTTGTGTGGCATGTGCATGTTGGATGGCTGTTTGCTATTTCACAGCTTCTCTAAGCTTAGTCATCCTCTGCTTGTCTCAGCACTTCCTGGGTTAATGCAATGATTTCTTGATTGATTTGAAGAGTTAGCATGAGGCTGGGCATTGGGGTACAAGGATTCTCTCCATTATATTGTCTTCATGTAATTTAAATATAACACAGATGAAGTAGTAGGGTTCTTTTTACTTTGATATCTAAGTAGGTTCATTTACAGCTGAACTACAATATACTGTACGAAGTATTAAGACCATAAGACCATAAGACATAGGAATGGAAGTAAGGCTATTCGGCCCATCGAGTCCACTCCCCCATTCAATCATGGCTGATGGGCATTTAACTCCACTTACCTGCATTCTCCCCGTAGCCCTTAATTCCTCGAGACATCAAGAATCTAGACGCAGCCTGGGTATTCTCCAGACACAGCCAGTGCCTCAAATGTTACAGTGCAGAGAACCTGACACATGTGATTATATGACTCATTTTATGTTATCTCCTTACAGGACGTCAATGTGTGATAGCACAAGTCTTTGTAACTGCAACATATAGCTGCCTCTCTTATTTCTCCAGAGATTTTTCCTAATCGCCGCTAGAATTACAGAGGTTAGGAACCTTTTAATGTCCTTGAAATCCATGAGATCAGACATTCCGATACATAACAAGCTTCCTCCAATTCTCCTCAGCAACAAACATTCTTTGTTTTTAGCATTGGAATGGGTTGTCAATGCTCCATTTGACATAATTTATGAGGGATATGTGCAAACTCCTTGACCTTCTATTTCTCTACAGTTACCAGGACTTTAAACTCAGCTGTGCGTTAAATCAGTTTCAACATTGAACAGTTTAGCCGTTGAGCAGGAATTAGATTGTGTAATGTTCTCTTTCAAGTTAAAACTGCAATTTTAGTATATAAAAAAAGCAGGAAAGTATACTTCCAGAAATCTTCTGCATCTGACAATACAATAACAACAGCAATTTCCAAGATTATATTTCTTCTATTGTCATGATCTTTGGAAAACATTGATTTCCTGAATGAGAGTGGGGTGTTCTAACTGCTGGTACAGACTTGCAATCCACAAATAACTCTTTTTCTATTAGATCTCACTGTGACATTGAATCGATTTTATCAACTGAATTAGATAAAGTCTCAATCCACATGTTCAATATTTAATGGCCTCTCCTTTCTATTTTGAAAGAAATCATTGACAACTTTTTCTCGGAGACTAAGATCCAGACAATGAAACATCCATTCCAAATTCAAGCCATGTTCATAAGTTTAATAATTGCAGATGATGATAAGCTTGTGGAAAAGATTCTTCGGTTTGTATGTTACTGCCAGTAGGGAAATTGTTTTATAATGTTAACCCAGAAATGTATAACAGCGCTTATGTATTTCAAAATTTGAGTCAGGCTAATTGAATCTTTAAAGACTGATCTAAGCTTTATATGTAATTTAGCTCAACCCACGCTGCTGGCTTTCTCCATTACTCAATAGCTTTGTCCAGTTGCACACTGGGCCTCCCTGCAGTTGTATACGCAGCTCTGCAGATGTCATTTATCTCAAAGCGTACCCCATGGAGATCGATGGATTGCACTCAGAGTCAAGTACAGCATGCCCCTCTAAGCTTCTTCAGATGCAATGAGATAAAAATGTCTTTTTTCACAAAACCTTATCAGTTAATTGTGGAGAAGCAATCTCCAAGAGGCTAAAGCTTATAACATTACTCTGTGCAATTTTCCTATGCAAACTCATTTATTTGTGGTTTTAAGAGAAGTACAAACCTGTTTAAAATGAATGGATTGATGCCTCTGTTAATGTAACAGATAGAGGAAGAAGACACAATATTATACCTCCTTCAGTTTCCTCTGTGAATAAGATTGCATTGTTCACTCATTTATTTTAAGAACAGAGGAAGGCTTTCATTCATATAATGTCTCACAGAACTTCTACATGTCTCAGTGCTTTACAATAAATTAAATACTCATCATAGTCTCTGTTACAATGCTGGAAACATAGTTGACAATTTGTGTACAGTAACCTCACACAAACAGCATTATGTTCAATACCATATAATCTGTTTTAGTAATATTCACAGAGAAGCATATATTAATCAGGACACTGGAGAGGACTACTCTGTTTTGTTTGTAACAATGTTTTGCGATCTTTTACATTTGCTTGTAAGGGCAAGTGACCTTTTGGTTTAAAATCTCTGTGCAGAACTACCCCAGTAGTGATCCTCAGACAGTGTAGAACTCCCTCAGTACTGAGCTTATACTGAGTACAATGTCGCTCTTGGCCAAAAGCAATGTCACCTGCTCTGAGAGAGACAGCCAGTAGATGTTTGACCTGAGGGTTACCTCAGCTAAAGCAAACGAAGAGGTTGAGAAGGAAAATCCTTCATAGTCCCCTCAGCTAATGCAAGAATTGAACCCACATTGTGAGCATTACAGACCTGCCATCCAGCCAACTAAGCTAACTAGGTATCCCGAAGTAGCCAGATAAATATGGCATTATTCTACATCTTATGTGTGTGAATAAAAATGTCTTTTTTAATTTAAATAATCCTAACATCCAAGCCAGGCTGTTCTGGCCAGGTGGCAGGAAGCACTTTTTTATACAAAAAGGCATGTGGAAATCTGGAACTCTTTCCCAGAGAGATTGTGGGGGCTGGGAGGTGTTTGAAATTTTCAATACAAAGCCTGATGGATTTTTGTTGGGTAAGGGGTACAAGGGCAGAAAGGAAAAACAAATAGCTAAAAGTATCAGCTCCTAAAGTCTGTGTGGGTTCTGACAAAAGAGACAGCATAGTAATAGATCCACACAGTAATTGAAAGGCATGAGTTGTCATTCTGATGTAATGCACCATCTGAACCCATTGAGTCTTGATCAGCCATCCAAAATTACACTTGATCCATTTTAACTCCACTCCTTTGCAACCTACCAGATTTATATCCACCCAATTTACATCCAATAGATACGCACGTACCAGATGTACACCCACCTGATCTATACTCACCAGATGTACACCCACCAGATTTCCACCAATACAATTTACAGCTGCCTTTAAACTAACTTTATACTTTGTTTCTTTTGATTCTTTTCTGTTTTCCACTTGCCTGATTTATGCCCATCAGATTTTTTTTATATATTATCACGTGAGCAAACAGTCAGAATGTGTCTTTGTTATCAACACACAGCCAATTTTTCAGACGCTGCAGTACAATAACAGTCAGGTGTATAATAATTAACATCATGTTGATTCCAAACCAGAACAATCTCCAGCTATTATTCTGTCTGACACAATATTATGGACTTGACAATAATACAATCCACAGAATTGATATTATTTTCAGTCATTCTCTGGTTTATTTATTAGCACTTGTATATGATTGTAACACCACTTCAGAAAACAGACTAGGATAACCAGACATGATCATTCGACGATTCTATATAAATAAAATTTCCAATGAAAGTTAAGCAAATACAATCACCATTTTCCAAATATCCTCTCCAGCACCAAATAACGAAGTGAATTTACAATTATGGTGTCAACAAAATCACATTTAAATATGACAACATTCTCCAATGAGGTGTCAGCCATGGCTCAGTGAGAATATTCTCACCATTGAGTCAGAAGAATATAGATTTAAATGTCACTCCAGAGACTGGAGCATAAAAATCTGGCTTACCCTCTGAGTGCAGGGTTGCATGCATGATGTACTGATGAGGTGTCATATTTTGGATGAGGCATTATATTGAAGACCCATCTGTCCTTTAAGGAGCAGACTAAGAAATTTCAGAGCCAACATCATATGATGAAGGGGAAGTTGCCACCAGCACCCTGAACAATATTGAATCCTCAATCAATGTCACCTAACAGATGATCTGGTCACTACATCTCCATTGTTTGTGAGACCTTACATGTTTCCTACATTTCAGCAAGGACTACATTTCAATCGTATTTCATCAGCTTTAAAATATTATGGACTAAATATTGACCAGGAAGAATGCTCTGCTCTTCACTGAATGAAGCATTGGCTTAACCTCTGATCCAAAAGTCAGCACCACTGACAGCACAGAGTTTTCTCACCAATTAGTAGCCTGGATAAGGGGGTGAGATCTCTGGGTTCTCACATTGAAGTACATCCTTTGATCTTCTCACTCAAGAGCAAGAGGGCTACCATAAGGTCAAGGAAGATGTGTTATGGTGGTTAGTCCCAGATGATGGCAACATAGAGAAACACTCAAGTTAATACTATGCACAAATTCACTCTGAAAAACAAATCTTCAACTTTTACTTGAGTTGCCAACTCTGTTTGAACACAGTTCCAGCAAGTTTCATCACAACACCTTTCACCTCCAAACCACATTACTCATTCAAATCATTTCTTGCCACCTCCATATTTTAATAATTTATAAACCTCCAAGTTCAAAGGAAATGGAAAGGAAATACTCATTTACTTGGAATTTCCCAGGTCATTTGCTTCCGTGATTGTTTGCTGCAGTCCTTGAGTCCTGGAGGCTCAGCTTGTGAAGGGTTAGCACCTCTCTCCAATTGCCACCTTCATCTCTGTTGCAACAATTGGTAGAGTATGTCTTTGTGTTCTCAATTTCTCAACCAATGGAAATTATTTTTAATTATTGACTCTGACAAAATCCTTTCACAATTTGGAAAATCTCTCTTGGATTAGCCCCTCACATCTTCCCACAGAAATGACAAATGGGCCAATATTTCTTCTTCCTGATGAAGGGCTTATGCCCGAAATGTCGAATTTCCTATTCCTTGGACGCTGCCTAACCTGCTGTGCTTTAACCAGCAACACATTTTCAGCTGTGATCTCCAGCATCTGCAGACCTCATTTTTTACCCCAATATTTCTTCCAACCAACAATCCTCCATTCATTTCTCACCCCCCGGCTCCTCACTGCTGCTTATTCATGGCTCTACTTCTCTTCCTGTACACTATCCTTCCATTCCTTCTCCAATTCTCCATTGTCATTACTGTTTCCAATAAGCCAGGCTTACAATCAAAATTGTACACAGAAACTTTGAGACTTGAAATTCCAAGTGGGTAGGTTTGGAATAAGTCTACTGAACATTGTACCAGATAGCGTGGGCATTGCAGAAGGGTGTTAGGAAACATTGATTATTTTTCAGAACGTATTTTAAGACTTCCTGAGTTGCGTAAATCATTAAAAAATAAAATCTGCACTAAGAATTGGAATTCACATGATTGAATTGTAAGCAAACCTGAAATCTTGTTAGGACAGTGTCTGAAAGAAATGAACTCAGTTCGAATGCACTGTAACAACACCAGTTCCCTTAACTCCAAATTAATTTGTTATGTTGTTTGCCCAGTTTGAATTATCTGAATCCTTTTTTAACGTTATTGGAATGATCTGAAATGTTGATTATTTACACATTCTAACAGTTATTGGCTCAGGAAATCCACGATACCCTAGAAAAGACCATGTTAACCTGGAAGAACACATCACAAGTCATAATTAGATTGACTATACTCTAAATATTGACACAGAATTCAGAATGAATATAGTTACTTTTACTCATTCATGGTATTTGGCATCACTGGCTAGACCAGCATTTATTGCCCATTCCTAATTTCCAGAGACAGTTAAGTGTCAGTGACGTCACTGTGGGTCTGGAACCACACGTAGCCCAGACTGGATATTATGGTAGATTTCCTTCCTTAAAGGATATTAGTGAATGTAATGGATTTTTATGATAATCATTGTTGGTTATTTGGTCACTGTTAGGCTAGATTTTTATTCTAGAATTTTTAATGAATTCAAATTTCATTATTTGCCATTGCGGGATTTAAACCCACATCCCTAGAAGACCACCCTCCCCAATAATACAAATGAAGTGACCTTCCACATTTCACTGGCGAGAATGTTTTGGAGTCTTGTATAGTACTGAATACAACCATGTATATATTAACATCTTCCTTTGTGTCTTGGTCATTACTCATCTGCAATTAATAAAATGTAAATTTATTTACATGTCAAACTCGTTTATCTGCTGGATTTCAGGCTTGACTGAACACCACCTTCGGTGATGCAGCAGAGGAGATGTTGTAGGGCAGAAACTGATCTGTGATGTCTTCTAGTTCTGTGTTGAAGTGGTCAGGGCTTCCATGCGAAGGCTCCTTAAGGCTGTTATTGAGAGCCACATCATAACTGGCTTGTTTTTCTGACAATTTCGCCTCACACGTGTACAGCTTCCTGAAGGCTGCCCGGAACTTCTGAGACATCAGATTGTAAATAATGGGGTTGACAGCACTGTTCAGGTAGATACAGACTCGACAGAACAGCAGAATCCAGGGATTGGTGAAGGGCTGGCTGAGAAAAGAGTTGATGACCACAAGAGTCCTGTAAGGCATCCACAACAGAGCAAAGAGAATGACCACCACAGCCAACATCCTGGTCACCTAAGCAGCCAAACAAGAAGAATTATTTTGTAATCATTAATACTAACATAAAAAATACAAACTTCTATCAGTTTTTAATTTTCCTTTAACAGTAAACTATTTGCCACTGCCCAAAAGTCTTGCTAATGTGTTGTACACCTGGCAGAACATACCCGAGAGCTCCACACTATATACAGCCAGGCAATCAGGGCATGTCAGTGCTTGTACATTTCGATGCCCTCTGAGATTGTGCCCTCTGGTCCCAGTTCTCATCCAGGTCTTGCTGCATTTGGATGTAGACTGCTTTGGAATCTGAGGTGCCAAACATTGATCAATGCAATGATTGTATTGAGGACTAATAATCCAAGTCGTTGCGTTCAATTTCTGCCAGGTCAGTTTCAGAATGTGAATACAAAATTGGCACTCGTGGGAGTGACCATGAAACTTCTGAATTGTCTGAATAACCCATCCAGTTCACTGGTATCCTCGAAGGATGGATATCTGCAATTATTGCCTAGTCTGGTCTACATTGGACTCCAGTCCTCAGCTGTCTGAAGTGGCCTTGAAATCGCCCAGACATATCAAAAGGACTCGTAGTCCAAGAAGGCAATTCATCAACATCTACAGAAGGGAGGAAATGCCAGCTCTAGCACTGTTCATTTCATAAGAATGGCTGATGAGAAAAAAAGGAAGCAGTGGGATTAAAGTTGCACAATTGTAGGAAATTGTAGGAAAACTGTTACTTGTTTAAAAACTAAAGGGCCTCAGCACAAATAACTGATTAAGGCAGATTTCTGATACTAATCTCCACAGTGAACCACAAAAATGGTTAGCCATGAAACTTGAATGCTTTTATAGTAAATAATTGAATTGTATCAGCAGTTTGACAATCTATGTAAATCACAAATAATAGCAATGAAATCAATTTCTAGTCAATAAGAATAAACAATATATCTTAATTAAAGAATAGAAATTTATCAGCAAACTGTGAGAAAAGGGAATACGTGACAGTACGAGGACAATACAGAAAATGTGATAAAGTGTGATAGAGAATCAGTGTGAAGGGGAGAGTGTGACAGTGAGAGTATGTGACAGAGGAGTGTGACAGTGAGAGATGTGACAGCTATAAGTGGATGAAAGGTGGAACCTCAAATCAGGCAGTCACCAGCACCTAGAGGAGTGGACGAGATGAGGATTCTAAGGCATATAGTCAGCAGAATGCAGATGAATGGGCAAGAGGAAGAGTGGAAGGCAGGCAGCCAGCCACACCTTGAAGAAAAGGGGGGAGGAGAATCCTGAGTCAGGCTGTCAACACAGTCGAGTACACCGCCTGTCCCTTTTGGAGGCATTTAAGTGAAAAAACAATTTTAACCACAAGTTCATCAAGCAGTGATCAGCATGTAATGTCCTAGAGGTCATGCAAGAACAGGAGATGGTAAATTCTGTTGGATTGTCCTCTGGGCAGACTATCAAAGTCATTTGAAAGAACTCTTTATCAGCAAAATTTACAAACTAGGAGCAAGATATGGCTTGGGTGCTGGTGAGAAAGATCTTCCTACCAAATCCTTCCTACCTGACAAGAGTCTCATCCCTTAGGTAGGCTGTCTTTGAGGTGGCTATGGTGGGAAAGACACCTTTATTCACCTATCTTGTGAAACATGCCTCTGCAAAAGAGAGAGATTTTTGTTTAGGTTCATTCCAAGTAGCTCTGTGCTCATTGGGCTGTTCCTAGAGAACGCATACCAAGATAAACATTAACTATGGCTGGAGAGATAAACTCAGTGAAAGATGTTATTTGATCTCCCTGAAATTTGCTGGTCTTCCAGTGCAAAGAGTTATCCTCAATCAAGTGTTACAGACTGGCAGATTCCATGGTCCAAGACTACATGCTGAGATACGCATAAAAGCCTGGGAAAGCCATTGCAGAGACAGAATAGGGAAAGGTTACTGTTTAAGATTTTTTAAATTAATTGTGTACGAAGGAACTGGAAGTTGAATAACTTCTTTGACTGCATGCCTGAGAAGGAATTGACACTGTAAGCATCTAAGAACATAAGTTTGTATTAAGCTACCTCAGACTGGAGCACAGTTTCTTGTGAAGAGTTTGCTTCTATTGTGCTACCTAAAATTTTCAATCAAATTGTTTTATCCTCAGGCTGTATGGCTGACATGGAATGTAAGTATTAAGATCATTACAATTGTATTGAGACACCTAAGAATGGAATATGATATATGGAGACAAGTTGAATTGTGTTGTAAATTCATATAATGTACAAGTGAAATGGTTTGTAATGTACTTTTACAGATTTTATGAATAAAATTTTTGCAAACAAAGACATCGGTCCAGTCTTGACTGAAAAAAATCAATGTGAAGTCACAGGGAAACCAGTCAGTGATCGATGAGTACTTTGTTAATTATATTGTAAAATCAGAAGATTGTATTAGTATATGTAAGCTTATTGCAATTTGTTAGCTTTACTCGTAGTCATAAAAGCTTAACGGATTTATTTGTAACAATTAATTAACACAAAATAAAGCAGGCAGGGCAGATGGTGTGTTGCATCTGCAGAATATGGGACTTTCTGGACACTAAGTGTGAACCGGGGAAAACATGCCTGTAGTGAGGCTCCACTGCTAGAGAAGCTTTAGCTCAGAGTCACTGAGCTGGAGATTGGTGAAGTCGTATTTAGAACACTGTGTCATTTTTATTTAAGAAAGGATGTGAATGAGTTAGAAGCAGTTCAGAGAATGCTCTAATATCTGGGATGAAGAGGATATCATACTGGGGAAGTTTGGATAGACTGGGTCTGTATTTATTGGAATTTAAAAGAATGAGGAGTGAACTTATTGAAACACACAAAATCCTGAGGGGGCCTGACAAGGTACAAGCTGAAAGGATGTCTCCAGCAGAGAAGGATTAAAATTAAGGAGTTCTCCATTTAAGGCTTAGACATGAGGAGAAGTTATTATCTCAAAAAGTCATGAGTCCTTGGAACCATTCCAAGCAAGTGGTGCAGGTCATTGAATCAATCTTTGAATAATTTTGAGACAGAGTTAGATCAATTCTTGACCTGGAAGGGAGTCAAAGCTTATCAGGAGCAGGCAAGAAAATGCGGTTAATGCAATATCAGATTGGGTATATTTTATTGAATGGTGGAGAGATTCAAGCAGGCTTCCTGCTTTTCTAAGTCCAATGCTTTATGTTTGTATAATAGTGTGTGTGAGAGAGAGAGATACTGTGATAGAGACAATATGACAGAGTGTGATAGAGAGAGAGTGTGTGACAGTGAGAGATACTGAGTAAGACAGTGATAGTGTGACAGCAAGACTGTATGACAGAAAGTGTGAGACAGAGACAGAGTGTGTGACGCAGAGAGGGAGAGACAGGCAAACAGACAGCATGTGAGACAGACAAACAGAGTGTGGCAGAGCAAGAGGGAATGTGGTAGAAAGAGAGAAAAGAGCATGAGGGAGAGAGTGTGTGAGATAGAGAGTGTGAGAGATAGAGAGTGTGAGAAAGGGGGAGAGTGTGTGACAGAGAGAGTATGAGACAGAAAAAAGTGAACGTGAAACAAAGGAAAGGATCTTGTGGCAGAGAGGAAGGGTGTGTGATAGAGGGAAACTATATGTGTTGCAGGGAGAGAGAGAGAAAGCATGTAAGACTGAGGAAGTGTGAGACAGAGGGAGAGTGTATTTGACACAGAGAGAGAAAGAGAGTACGTGTATGAGACGTAGGAGAGTTTGAGACTGAGAGACATAGAGTATGGGACTAGGAGAGAGAGAGAGAGCAAGAGAGAAAGAAAGAGAGAGAGAGAGAACGAGACCAAGAGTAAGAGTGAGACAACCAGACAAAGAAAGAGATGTGACATAGTGTGTGCTACAGAGATTGTCTGGCAGATTGTATTAGTGTATGAAAAGGTAAGAGAGTGTGTATGTGAGAGGGAGAGAATGTGAGACAAAGGAGAGTGTGTGACAGTGAGAGGCACTGTGCCAGGGAAAGTATTTGTGAGGCAGAGAGCATGTGTTACAGGCCAAGAGAGAGAATAATGGAGAGGGAGAGGGAGTGAGACAGAGGGAGCATGTGACACAGAAAGAAAGAGAAAGAGAGAGAGAGATTGTCAAAAAGTGCGGGTGACAGAGGGACCAAGTGTGAGACAGAGTGAGTGTGTGACAGCTAGAGAGAGCATGTGTGAGAAAGAGAGAATTTGGGACACAGCAAGACTGTGACAGAAGGATAGGTTACAACAAAGTGTGTGTGTGAGACAGAGGGAATGCGCGTGAGAGTGTGTGACAAACAACATATATGACAGACAGACTGTGACACAGAGTGTGTGGCAGTGAAGAGAGAGGGTGAGAGAAAGAGAGAGGGTGAGAGACAGAAAGAATGTATGATGTGGAAAGAGTGTGTGATAGAGAGAGTGTGTGACAGAAAAATAATGTGTAACAGTGTGACAGAGGGAGCGAGAGACTGTGTGACAGTGAAAAATCATATGTGACAGAGCAACAATTACATTTAGAAGGACAAGGGCAGCAAAAACATTGAAACACTGCCACTTGCAACTTTCCCAACAAGCCTAAGTCAAAAATATATTCTCGTTCCTTCGTTGCCACTGGGTCAAAATCCTGAAACTCTCTCAACAGCACTGAGTCTACCTACATCAAATGGATTGCAGTGGTTCAAGAAGGCAGTTCAGCACAATCTTCTAAAAGACTACAGGATGAGCAATAAATGCTGGCTGACATTCCAGGCATGAACAATAAGAGACAGAGTGTAATAATGTGACAAAGAGAGAGAATGCGATGGAGGGGAAGATTTGTAACAGAGAGGTAGAGAAAGTGAGACAGAATAACGAGTGGTATGGAGAGTGCGAGTCAGCAAGGCAGAAATATCAGTGTGAGAAAGATCAGGGAGTGTGTAACAGAGAGAGAGTGTGAGACTGAGAGGGTGACTGCAACACAGAGAGTCGATGACAGAGAGAATGTGAAGCAAAGGCAGGGACACTGTGTGTTTGACAGTAACGGGAGAGTGTGTGACAGAGATAGTACATGTGTCAGAAAGAGAGAAAATATCAGAATGAGGGAGTCTGAGAATGAATGTTTGACAGTGAGAAAGTGGGTGTGACAGTGGGGGAAGAGTGTGTGATATGGAAAGAGTGCGGAACACATAGAGTATGTGTGAGAGAGAGAGAGAGACTGTGACAGAGCGACTAAGGTAAAAAAATGTGACAAGGTAAGTGTGACAGAAAAAGGGTATTGTGTGACAGAGAAGCAGTGAGTTGTTGAGTGAGAAAGTGTGTGATGGAGGAATAAATGTGTGACATCACGGTTAGTGAATGGAGATAGAGAAAGTGTGAGACAGAAAGTGTAAGTCTGGCTGGGCGGATTATAATTTACGTTAAGGTTAGATGTGTTCCACCCTTTCACAGTTTATGTTCAGTTTTAAAAAGCTGGAATTGTACCAGGGGTTTGCAGGGCTTTGAAAGCTCAGGTCTTCCCTCCAACCTCCACTGAAGGTCCAGAAGCTCAGTAGAAAAAACAAAATACAGTGGGTGTTGTAATTCTGTAAGAATGACCCTTCAGGAAAGCAGCCAAAGGAGGAGTTACCTCCAGAATGATCATGTCCAGTAGCTGGCCTGAGGTGGCCTGGTTAGTGTAACTCATTACACAGATGGTCAGCAACTTTGACTATGCCGGACAGACAGGGAGGGAGAGAGAGAGAAAGACCACTGCAGTATTGTAGGATGAATATGGTTATTGTCCCATCTCCAGCAACCTTGGAGTCACCAGCTTCCAGCAGGTTCTTGGTGCTGTGAAAGCCTCAGCCAGTGGAGGGTAGCAGCCACGCCATTTTGCACTTGTCAAGTTTCGATAGAGCTGACTTTGCTCTGACCTCCTGTGAACTGCCTGAGTCTGTGCTGAGAAAGTTGCTTTGTCACTGGAAATGATCTACCTGGTCAGACATGTTATGACACACCTCCTGGGCAGAACCTTCTGAATCTGGACCTTGTGGCTATGTGATAGGGACACTACCACCGTATCAATGGAAGCTGGCAGTCCGTTTGCTAGTTATTCAGCTACACTGCATCCCTGCTCATGACTCTACCCCCATTCCCCCCATCACCACACCCACTCTAGTTACGGGTTCCGCCCCTACTCCCAGCTCCACACCCACACCAGATCCCAACTCCCAGCCCTGCTGAGTTTTCACCATCCCTCGACCTCCCCCTCACTGAAGACGAATGATTAGTCCTCAGCAAAGGCCTCACCTTCATCCCCCTCCACCCACGCATCAATGAATTTAATACACGCCGTGATATCGAACACTTTTTCCACCGTCTCCACCTCCGAGCTTACTTTCACAATCAGGATTCCTGCCCATCTTCCGAGGACCCCTTTGACCACCTCCAACTCACTCCATCCTCCTGGTCACCCCGCGCTGGCCTATTACCTGCCCTCGACCTCTTCATTTCCAACTGCCGCCGGGACATTAACCGCCTCAATCTGTCTACCCCACCTCCCCCACCCCAACCTCTCACCCTCACAACGCGCAGCCCTCCAATCCCTCTGCTCCAATCCCAACCTCACCATCAAGCCAGCAGATAAAGGGGGCGCAGTGATAGTCTAGCACACTGACATCTACACCGCTGAAGCCAAATGCTAACTCGAAGACACCTCCTCCTACCACCCCTCGACCATGACCCCACCTCCCATCACCAAATTATCATCTCCCAGACCATACAGAACCTCATCACCTCAGGAGATCTCCCACCCACAGCTTCCAACCTCATAGTCCGGGAACCCCGCACTGCCCAGTTCTACCTCCTTCCCAAGATCCACGAGCCTGACCACCCTGGCCGACCCATTGTCTCAGCATTCTCCTGCCCCACTGAACTCATCTCTACCTACCTCGACACTGTCCTATCCCCCCAGTCCAGGAACTCCCCACATACAGTTGAGACACCATCCATGCCCTCCACCTCCTCCAAGACTTCCCTTTCCTGGCCCCCAATGCCTCACCTTCACCATTGATATCCAATCCCTCTACACGTCCATCCGCTATGACCAGGGTCTCCAAGCCCTCCGTTTCTTCCTCTCCCGACATCCCCAACAGTACCCTTCCACTGACACTCTCATTCGTTTGGCCGAACTGGTCCTCACCCTTAACAATTTCTCCTTCAAATCCTCCCACTTCCTCCAGACCAAAGGGGTAGCCATGGGCACCCGCATGGGCCCCAGCTATGCCTGTCTCTTTGTTGGCTATGTAGAACAGTCCATCTTCCATAATTACACCGGCACCACTCCCCACCTCTTCCTCCGCTACATTGATGACTGCATTGGTGCCACCTCGTGCTCCCGTGAGGAGGTTGAGCAATTCATCAACTTCACCCCGACCTTAAATTTACCTGGACCATCTCTGACACCTTTCCTGGACCTCTCCATCTCCATTAATGACGACCGACTTGACACCGACCATGCTTTACAAACCCACCGACTCCCACAGCTACCTGGATTACACCTCTTCCCACCCTACCTCCTGCAAAAATGCCATCCTGTATTCCCAATTCTTCTGCTTCCACGGTATCTGCTCCCAGGAGGACCAGTTCCACCACAGAACACACCAGATGGCCTCCTTCTTTAGAGACCGCAATTTCCCTTCCCACGTGGTTACAGATACCCTCCAACGCATCTCATCCACATCCTGCACATCCGCCTTCAGTTCCCACCCCTCCAACCATAACAGGGACAGAACACCCCCCCCACCAACACCCCCCCCCCCCCCCCCCCCCCCCCCCCCACCCCCGGTGCTCACCTTCCACCCTACCAACCTTCGCATAAACCAAATCATCCGCCGACATTTCTGCCACCTCCAAACGGACCCCACCACCAGGGATATATTTCTTTCCCCACCCCCTTCCATCTTCCGCAAAGACCGTTCCCTCCGTGACTACCTGGTCAGGTCCTCGCCCCCCTACAACCCACCCTCCCATCCTGGCACCTTCCCCTGCCACCGCAGGAACTGTAAAACCTGTGCCCACACCTCCTCCCTCACCTCTATCCAAGGCCCTAAAGTTCTACCTGCACATCCACTAATATCATTTATTGTATCCGTTGCTCCCGATGCGGTCTCCTCTACATTGGGGAGACTGGACGCCTCCTAGCAGAGCGCTTTAGGGAACATCTCCGGGACACCCGCACCAATCAACCACACCGCCTCGTGGCCCAACATTTCAACTCCCCCTCCCACTCTGCTGAGGACATGGAGGTCCTGGGCCTCCTTCACCACCGCTCTCTCACCACCCAATGTCTGGAGGAAGAATGCCTCATCTTCTGCATCCGAACACTTCAACCCCAGGGTATCAATGTGGACTTCACCAGTTTCCTCATTTCCCCTTCTCCCACCTCACCCCAGTTCCAGTCTTCCAGCTCAGTACTGTCCCCATGACCTGGCCTACCGGCCTATCTTCTTTTCCATCTGAAGAAGGCTAATAGCATGTTGGCCTTCAATACAAGAGGGATTGAGTATAGATGCAAAGAGGTTCTTCTGCAGCTGTACAGGGCCCTGGTGAGACCATACCTGGAGTACTGTGTGCAGTTCTGGTCTCCAAATTTGAGGAAAGACATTCTGGCTATTGAGGGAGTGCAGCGTAGGTTCACGAGGTCAATTCCTGGAATGGCAGGACTACTTTACACTGAAAGACTGGAGTGACTGGGCTTGTATACCCTTAAGTTTAGAAGACTGCTTGAGACATATAAGATTATTAAAGGATTGGACACTCTGGAGGCAGGAAACATGTTTCAGCTGATGGGTGAGTGCCGAACCAGAGGACACAGCTTAAAATACGGGGTAGACCATTTAGGACAGAGATGAGGAGAAACTTCTTCACCCAGAGTGTGGTGGGTGTGTGGAATGCTCTGCCCCAGAGTACAGTGGAGGCCCAGTCTCTGGATTCATTTAAGAAAGAGTTGGATAGAGCTCTCAAGGATAGTGGAATCAAGGGTTATGGAGATAAGGCAGGAACAGGATACAGATTAAGGAGGTGCAGGCTTGAAGGGTAGAATGGCCTACTCCTGCACCTATTGTCTATTGTCTATCCACTCCACCCTCCTCCCCGACCTTCATCCCACCCCCATCCACCCTTTGTACTCTTTGCTACCTTCCCCCACCCTCCTCCCTGACCTATCACCTTCATTCCCACCCCCACTCACCTATTGTACTCTATGCTACTTTCTCCCCACCCCCACCATCCTCTCATTTATCTCTCCACCCTTCAGACACTCTGCCTGTATTCCTGATTGCTTGAAACGTCAATTTTCCTGCTCCTCGGATGCTGCCTGAACTGCTGTGTTTTTCCAGCGCCACTCTACTCCAGAATCTGGTTTCCAGCACCTGCAGTCATTGTTTTTACCTGGTTGTTCTTCTCGAAGCCAACTATTGTGGAAGGTGGTTGAAAGAAGGAAGCAATAAATGTTCTTGTGGGAACCTTCCAGCTCATGACAAGAGTGAGGCTAGTCTAAGCAGGACCCAGGAGGGACCCCAATGAAATGACAGGTGATAGCTGTTTGTACTTGCCTGTTTCCTGGAAGTGGCTGTGCTGTTGGGCGTAAAGGTGTCACTTGTTTGTTGGTGGCCCATGGATCCGCCCCTCTGGTGTTTGTTGCTTTCTGTTGGATCAGTGTGGATGGGATTCAGAAACAAAATCCTGCTGATCATCCAGTATAGGACAGTGGCCAGGACCAGGGGAGCAATGTAGAACAGAAAGAAATCAAGAAAATAAATGGGCAGATAAAATTTTCGGGAGACTTTATAGTCACAAACCACCACTGTCATACCCTTGTAGCTGGTATGTTTAATATCTAACAGGAAAAGCCACATCATGCAATAGAGAGAAGTGGAAGTCCACACTAACAGGATAATCTTTTTAGCTCTGGATGTAGTGCAGATAAACTGGGCTTTCATAGGGTGGCAGATTGCGATGTATCTCTCAATAGTGAATGCAGTTATTGAGCAGGAAGACACATTAACGCCCAGGTATTGCAGGTACGTGATTGTCAGGCAGCCCGTGTAACCATAGACCCATGATCCGTAGATGGTGTTGGTGATGTTGGGGAGACCAGCAGCTATCAGTACCACCAGGTCAGCCACTGCCAGGCTCACCAGGTAACAGTTTGTCGGGGTCCTCATGTGCTTTGTGCTGAGGACCACAAAGACCACCAGCACATTTCCCACAATCCCAACTCCACACACCAGCAGGATGAGAGCCACGCTCGCCACTCGGTACTCGCGACTCTGCTCTGTCCTGTTGCCAAAGCTCTCGTTCAGCTGCTCCTCATGGTGGGAACTCAGGTTCTCCATGGCCAGTTGAAGCTGCATCTCTCTGCGTCCCTGGGATGGTGCTGCTGTTGAGCAGAATCAGCAACTGTCCACCTCTGACCTGAAGTGGAGTGAACATAAGGATAAATGAGTCTCCACTGAAAAGAAGATTCAGTAAGGATGGCATGTGGCTGTATCATTCTCTTCACTGACTTCCAAAAACATTTCTACAGAAAGCGTATTTACTTTTATTTAAAAAAAACCCTTTGGTAATTAGATGTACGGCACTGTGTCTCAATCCAATGATACCTGACTGGATGCATAATTGAATTAAATTATACAGCCATCCATTTTCACATTTATACCCAAAGTTGAAAGATGAGTGACAGAGTAATCGTTTTAAACAGGAGGGTGATAAGACAGTAAGTCTTAACCAGTCCAAGATACTCACAGTTAAGATTAAGCCCTCCTAGAACCTCCTGAATGGGCTCGACTCTACACAGACTGACTCTTCAGAGGAAATACCGAGGGCAGGCTCCAGCACTGACAAACTGCTGTTAACATTTCCCTGCACGTACACCATGCAGATTTAGTCGAAAAATGTCACCCCGAACTGAACCGAAACCGTGCTTGGAAAGTTGTAACCACGTCTGGAATTCAGAACCCTTTCCCAGCACCGGCTGCAGAGAGCTCCTTAAAAGTCTGCACTGCCCCAGTTTTCTGAACTGGGAAGGATTCCCATCGATCCGTCTCGCTCTCTCCAACTCCCCCTCAGTTACGAATCCCCTGACCTGGCCACACTCCAGCAGCTCCTGTTCCCAAATTACTCCACACAGTCACATAACTGCAACCAGCCTTCCTCTTACTCTTATTATTCCGCTCTCCGCTGTGCCTTTCCCTGTGATTTTTGCCCTCCAGCAGGCGGGCTGAGCTGGTGCAGTCTCCCACCCCATTACCCCCTGTCGACTTGTCACTTCTCCATCTTCACTCAGGCCTGCGTTCTGAAGAGGGGGGCGCTAAATTCGAAACGTTAACTCTTGCCAGAACTCTTCCAGCAATTTCTGGGGGTTTTTTTGTTTCGCAAGTCCCGTCCTCACCAGAGCAGGCAGGGCTTGAACCCGGACCACTGTGCCACAAGAGTCCTCTGTACAGGGCTGTCTGAGACAAAGTTAAAAATCACACAACACCAGGTTATAGTCCAACAGGTTTAATTGGAAGCACTAGCTTTCGGGGCGACGCTCCTTCAGCTGGTTGAGGAAGGTTGATGAACCACCTGATGAAGGAGCAGCGCTCAGAAAGCTAGTGCTTCCAATTAAACCTGTTGGACTATAACCTTCTGTTTTGATTTTTAACTTTGTACACTCCAGTGCAACACCGGCATCTCCAAATCATTACTGCCTGAGACAGGTCTTTATCCACTTAAGGTTTTAGTTTACATACCATTCCTCGGGCTGAGGAACAACTGCTCGTTTGGGATTGGGGCAGAACGTGTTCCTTCACATTGACAGCTCTCTAATTGCATTTATATTCTTTATTTTGAATCCATTTGTATGGATACTCTTCATGCCTATTTCACTTCAGTTGAAGTGGGTATAGAAGATGAATTTAGCCTCAGTCAAGGATTTGAGCGCATTATCTCCCCTGAGGATAATGCTGTCTTAAATTTAGGTTCTGCCCATATGTGTTTTTAAAAAAAATCCATTAGCACTACTGGAGGAAAAGTAGAGTGTACCCAAAAATTTACCCTCAAACAACGTCACCAAGGAAACAGATTATTAGGTGTGTTATCGTCTTATTTGTGAAATATTGCTGTACGGAAATTGTTGTCTTCATCTCCATATCAGAAGTGACTGCTTTTCAGAAAAGTATTTTGTTGGCTGTGAGGTGGTTTGGCAAACGCTGAGGAAAAAATGGTGCTATATAAAGCAAAGTCTTCCTTTCTGCAGGAGAATGTTTGCAAGAGAATTTTCCCATTCTTCTTTTCAAATTCCAAAATAGCCTGGGCCTTTCCCGATCTCTTGTATTTCCTCCAGCTCTATATACATTCCAAAATCTCTGCACTTTTCCAATTCTTGCCTCTTGCACATTTTCAATTTCCTTCTCTCCACCATTGGAACTCCTCCTTAACCTCTCCACCTTCCTCTTTGAAAAGAATCTTTCAAATGTTGATTTTCAATCAAGCTTTTGATCAATGTCCTAATATCTCCTTCTATAACTCAGTATCATTCTTTCTTTATTTGATAATTGCTCATAGGAAGCAACTTGGGACAGTTTATTTTGTTCAGGGTGCTATATAAGTGCAGTATTTCTACTATTTAATTGGCACTAATAAAACTAGGAGCATGTGGTTTTGGATTCTAATGCTCTGTCAGTTGATTCAATTATCTGAAAACAGATTTCATGACCTACCCTGACATGATGACGTAAAATATGAACTATTGATTTTTGCATCCAAATACCCAAATTAATATCTGGGACTTTCATGGACTGAAATGATTTTAAAAACTGGGCCAAAAATACTTAAAGTGCTGCAAACACCACCTGACTACAAGTAGCCAAATTTCTGAAGTAGAATCATCCTGGACTCAAAATGTTAACTCTGTTTTTGTCTCTCTATACATGCTGCGAGACATACTGTGTTTCTCCAGCATTTTCTGGTTTTTTTACACCAAATTTCAATGTGAATTTGACAACAATCAGACTGAAATTAACACGTTACTGAAAAGCAACGAGCCCAGCCCTCTAACTTCCTGAAAAAGTGTAGAAAGGCCTCCATCTCCTTTTTTGATCTATACATTTAAGAGAATGTTCATGTGTTGGAGGTGGAACCTTTTACACAATTAACAAGCCTACAAACATAACACCTGCAGGCAGAATACGCAGCAAAATGTTGACAGCAAGATACTGAAATGAAGGCTGTAGCACTGTATACCTGCTAGGAACTCTCTCTCTCTCTCTGTCTCAAGAAAGAAAAGCACCTGGTGATAATACTGATTAAAAAGGCACAAGAACTACTTGCAGTCCTATTATTAAAATTCAAACGTTCTTTCATGATATACTACCATGCTTATTTCAGTTAAGTGAAAAATATTTCAAATGCAGTGAATTTTATTTGGAAAATAAGATAGAGACATAAAATAAGGTCATTTTGATCAATACTAGAGGACAAGGCAATAAAAATTTATTCTGTGCAGGTTATCAGTTACAGAGTCTGACATGAAATCCCTGTGTTTTTTTATTTGAATTTTTCTCTGGAATCCAGCAAGAGCTAATTAAAAAAAAACTTGTAGATAGGATTGCATTTACCAATTTTTTTAAACAATAAATAAACATACAAAGTTTAATGAAGTATTTAACAAAAGTACAAAAGGCTGATGTGGCTTGGCAGTATTGTTTGACCCAACTCTAGAGTCTCAGTCTGCAGTCTATCTTTCCCTCTCCCTCTTCTCTCTTTGACCCAAAATCTTGATTAAGCTGAAACAGTGACTTTTTTTTTATAAAAAGCAGCTGTGCAAATAACATCACGAATCAAAAAGATATGAAAATATTTTTCAAATGAGTTATTTTTCAAAAGACCCAAAACAGTCCACTTTGGTTTCTATTGAATCCATAATTTGATTCAAAGTAATAAAACATGCCTGAGCTTTAAAACAACATGCATATAGAATACTGAATCATTACTTGGATAATGGTGATGGAGCTACAGTTGTAAATGCCAGACATGAAAATGAAGAAGGATAATATTGGTTATTTCTTTGGCCATTTTAGTCCTGATTGCAAATTATATGTTCAGCTTATTGAATTATTGATCAAGAAATAACAGTACCATGGTATAATGTCACAAAGAAATCAATTACAGTAATTAGAGAAATTGTTCCAATACAGAATCATTCCAATAATTTTTACATATAGCTTTCTGCTCAGATGCTGGAAGAAGACGACAGAGATCAGAGGAAAAGAATCTAGAGTGGAACAGCCATTCTTTATGAATTCTGAATCTTTTTATAAAATATGAAATATTGCAAGGAATAAACCAGGCTGTTCCTGCCTGGCCATGAGTTGGAGGCTTGTTAAGTTTACACACGTGCAATCCCAGTGAGTTTGTTAATGGCTTCGTTGGCAGTAAAACAAATGTAACTCTCACCACAGTGCTGTCAGAGGCAAGGGCTTAACTTTCCAGCATCACCAACAAAGAGACAGGCAATACTGTTAAAATTAATGGTGCTGGTTCTAGGCAATGTCACAGAAACATTACTAAATAGGGTTCATGGCCTCTTTCTATGCAGTAGGTTTCTGTGGTTCTGTAATTGAATAAATTATCAGAGCAGGAGAGAGAAGTTAAAAACAAAGAACTGAAGAATAAAATTGTGAGTAAATGCCTGCAACATTGTCCATAGTCAATTCATCATTATCAATCTAACATACTCACAGGACCTTGAAAGAATTGGAAAATCCCTCAGAAACTAATTTTATCCTATGGCCAGTACAGGCTTTACTGTCATTACAGGCAATTGTTTGTTTTCCTTTGATGAGGACTATGGTCACTGCTACCAAAACTGACACGGATAGATGCTCCTTCGAGTATGAGGTCAGATAAGACATTACTTCCAGAGTGCTTCACAACCAATGAATTGCTTCTAAAATGTGGTCACTGTTGTACTGAAGGAAGCAACCAGTAGTCAATCTGTTTAAACGTTGTTAGTTGATTCTAGCTATTTGCCAGGAAAACCAATTCACTACCATATCTGAAAGACTCATAGAATCCTTATGGTGTGGAAGTAGGCCATTTGGCCCATTGAGTCCACACTGACTGTCTGAACAGTATCCCACCGAGACCCTCTTCCCCCCAAAACACTCTGTGCCTGTAACCCAGCATTTCCCATGGCTAACACCCCTAGACACTTGGACAATTTAGCATGGCCAATCCATCTAACTTGTACATCTGTGGTCTGTGAAAGGAAACTGGAGCAACTGGATGAAACCCATGCAGGGAGAATATGCAAACTTCACATAAATAATCACCCAAGGCTGGAATCAAATCTAGGTCCCTGGCAGCTGAGTGGCAACAGTGCTACCACTATGCTACCATAGCACCGCTAGTAGTGGTTTGGTACTAGCACTAGGGCATCAGTCATAATGTTTGTGCTTACATCTCTAAAGGGTGACTTGAATCTAGGACTATGTAACTTGGAGGCAAGAGACAAGGCTAATACTTGCATGAGTGTGCAAGCACTGAGAGGTGCTCATGAGGAGGAAAACAGGAAGGCCTGCTATGATAGGCATGGCTCAGGAACATAGCCATTGCAGAATAGTGCATGTTTTCATTGAGTCCGTTTGCTTAGAGGGGTGCCTGGGCCTCCCAGAAAGAAAGAAATAGATCCCACATGAAAAGGCAGCCATGAAACCTGTCCAACGCCTTCCCTTTCTTCATCAATGGCATTGATGAAAGCACCAGCAACAACTACTGCAGATGGCTAGAACCCGGTGTATCTCAATCCTGAATGGATTTATGACTTACCTTTTCCTGTTCACTCACTCATCACATGAAGTACTACAAGTGTTTGGATGGCCTGGGGAATTTGAGCCCCAGATGTTTAAGGGCTTCTTATATGCAACTTCCTATCCCCCACAAATAGGCTTCCAATTTCAAGCTCAGTATTCAGGCTCTGAAAGGCTGAGTAACTCATTCTGTGCTGTACCATTCTATGTTAGGAGCCAAAATGCTGACCCTGCAGAAATCAGATGGGTTCAGCAAGCAGAAACCTAGTTAGTTAGTGCACAGAATGCATTGCTGAGGTCACAACTGCTTAGAGACTAACCAGAAAACAGACCTTGAGACACCAAATGCTTTAAATGGGGACAAACATTGGGTTTTTATTCTTTGCCATTTTTATATGTACTTCCAAAAATTTATCTGATCTCATACTTGAAGGAGCATCTATCTGTGTCTGTATTGCTAGGAGTGATCATAGTCTTAGGCAGGTGAAGTCTTCGTCCTGAGGACAACTAGGAGAAAGTGAGGACTGCAGATGCTGGAGTACCAGAGTTGAAAAATGTGGTGCTGGAAAAACACAGCAGGCCAGGCAGCATCCGAGGAGCAGGAGAATCGATGTTTCGGGCATCAGCCCTTCTTCCTGAAGGTTCTTTTCTGGCCTGCTGTGTTTTTCCAACACCACATTTTTCAACCCTGAGGACAACATCCATTGTATTATGTGGCACAACAACCATGCTAAGTGGGATAGGTTTATAGTAGCTTGAAACCTAAAATTTAAGAGATACTGTGGTTATCAACAACAGCAGAATTACATTCAATTATAATCTGTTGCCTCATGACCAAGCATGACCTCCATCTTCTATCATCATCAGGCCATGGGATTCCTGAAAAAGAGTCACTCGATCAAAATGTTAACTCTGCTTTCTCTCCATAGATGACACCAGACCTGTTGAGTTTCTCCAGCTATTTCTGTTTTTGTTTCATATATTCAGCACCCACAGTTCTTAGTTTTATTATATAAGCCAAGAAATTAATCCTGCTTCAAGGAGGAGTGATGAAACACGTGCCAGGAGAACCATCAGGCATGCCCAAAAATGAAGTGCCAACCTGGTATAACTGCAACACAGAATAAAGTGTATGTTAACAACTGAAGTAGCATCTGTAATATGTAACTGAGCAATCCCACACACCAGTGGATCTGAACGAAGGGCTACCAGTCTGTCACATCTGATGTGAATGAGGCTGCTCAGTGAAGCATCTAACTGGAGAAGGAAGATCAATGAATATTCCCATTCCCACAGGGGATCATAGCACATTGCACATATTGGTGAAGGCAGTGGTATCTCAGGGGAGTGCAGCTAGACTCATGCCTATGGCACCACAAGGATAGAGGAGAAGGAGAACAGAACAGCAATAATTATAGTGATTCAATAATCAGGGATCAGACAGGCATTTTCATGCTGGTAAATGTGACTCTAGGTTTGGAGTTTTGCCTCCCCAGTGCCAGGTTTGAGAATGCCAAGGTGTGGCCAGAGGACTTCTTTCTGGAGAAGGGCTTGAAGTCATGGCCCGCACTGGTACTGACAACATAGATAGGAATGGGAATGAGATCCTGAAAGCAGCTGTCAGGGAGTTAGGACAGAAGTGAAAAAGCAGGACCTCAAGAGCAGGATTATTCCCTGTGCCATGTGTTAGTGAGTATGAGGACACAAGGATTGATCAAATGAATGTCTGGCTGGGGGATCAGATTTCTGAGGAATTGCAACCAGATCTGGTGCTACTGTGACCTGTACAAGCTGGACAACGTACATCTTAACAGGACTGGAATTCAAACCAGATAAATGTGAAGTGATGTACTTGGGCAGGACAAACAAGGCAAGGGAATACAGGATGAATGGTGGGAACTTAGGAAGCACAAAGGATCAGAGGACCTCGGTGTGCATATTCAACTGACTCTTAAGATAGCAGGATAAGTAAATCAAGTAGTTATGAGGGTATATGGGACACAACATTATTGGCTGAGGCAGAGTTTAAGAGCAGAGAGGTAATGCTGGAATTGTTGGTTAGGTTACAGCTACAGTACTTGTGTGCAGTTCTGGAACTAGGAGCATGTGTTAGTACTGGAGAGGGTGCAGAGGAGATTTTTCACAATGTTACCTGGGTTAGAGAGTTCTAGTTATGAAGAGATATTGGATAGATTGGAGTTGTTTTCATTGGAGCAAAGGAGACTGAGGATGGACATGAGTGAGCTGTGTAAAATTATGAGGGGAAGAGACAGAGTAGACAGGAAGGAACTATTCCCCTTAGTGAATAGTTTAATGACTGAGGTATAGATTTAAGGTAAAGTTCAGGAAGTTCAAAGAGTATCTGAGGATATCTCTTTTCATTCAGCCAATGGTGGGAAGCTGGAAATCACTGACTGCAAGGGTAGTAAAAGCAGTAAATCTCATAACATTCAAGATGTATTAAGATGTACAATTGTATGCCAAGACAGACAATGGTATGCGCCAAGTGCAGGAAAATGGAATTGTAGGTGTTTGTTTTTGACCAGTACAGACTTGATGGAGCTTCTGTGCTGTAGACCTCTATGACCTCCTGACTGGGACTGATATCCTCACAGGGAAATTTGCTGGTGCTGTTGCGGTGGGTATGAACCAACTTGTCAGGGGGAATGTGAACCTGAGAGGTTACTCAAATTGTAAGGGAGTAAAGTTGATAAGAGAATGTCAATAAGATTCTAGGGAGACTAGAAGACCGAAGAAACAAACTAAACATGCTTCGACAATGGAATGATGTCGAAAAGAGAAAGTTAAGGGCACTGTGCCTGGATGGAGCAGCAAGGGAGATGATCTAACAGCAGAAGTAGAGATACATGAGTGTGATCTATTTGCTATTACAGAAACATGACTGCATGGAGGAAAATATTTAAGGACATCTAATGGATTGAATCAGATTTTATTAAAAAGGCGTATAAAGTTGCCAGAAACTGCAGTATATCTAGGACCTGACAGATTTTTGAATGCAGCAATGGAGGCCCAAGAAACTGCTAAGGAAAGGAAGAATAGAATATGAATACAATCCTGCAAAAAAAATAGAAAAGCTGACTGTAAAAGCCAACAGAGATATATAAAAAGGCAACATTGGGCTAAAACAAATGTGGATCCATTCGAGGCAGAATCTGAGCTCTTTCTGGTGGGAAATAAAGAAATGACAGACAAGCTAAATGTCTGTTTTCACTAGAAAATTTAAATAACTCTCCCAGAACTTGAGACACAAGTGGTTGGAGAGAAACTCCATAGATTCTGGTCGAATTCCTGTGGATCGGAAAGTGGAAAATATCCCCCATTTTTAAAGAAGGCAGTGAGAGAGAAAATGAGGAATCTTAGCCTGACATATGATGTAGGGAAAATGCTGGAATCTTTTGTAAAGCTCCCATGATAAATAGACACTTGGATGATAATGATCTGACTGGGTTAGCTTGGATTTGTAAATGGAAAATTATATTTGATGAAATTGATGGAGATTTTTTGAAGACGTTAGTAGTAAATTTGATAAGACAGTTGATGAACATAGTATACCTAGATTTCAGAAGGTTTCTGATGAAATCCTCTTCATGAAGCTGTTTGGAAACATTAAAACATATAGGATGGAGATAATGTACTCAGATTGGTTACTGATTAACTATAGGATGGAGATAATGTACTCAGATTGGTTACTGATTAACTAACAGACAGAAACCAGAAAGTAGGAATAAGTGAGTAATTCTCATACTGGCAAGGTATGACTTGTGGACATATTTGGGCCGCAGCTATTCTCAATATATATCATTTACCAAATGTAATATTTCCAACTTGGCAGATAAAATAAAGAAAAGTGGGATACTGTGTCTTGAGGAAGATGTAAAGTGCCCTCAGGATAATCCGGACATGATTGGCGAAAGGGCAAGAACATGGCAGATGGAATTTAATGTGGAATGCAATAAGAGATCATCCATTTTTGGCAGGAGAAACAAATATTCTGAATATTTCCAAAATGGCAAGAGGTTGGAAAGTCCTAGAAAGACACCTTGTCAAAAAAAACTCTGAAAGCTAACATACAAATGTAGGAATTTATTAGGAAGGCCAATGGAATGTTAGCTTTTATTGCAAGAAGATTTGAATTCAAAAGTAGTAATGTCTTACTTCGATTGTATAGTAGCTTTGTTACATCACACCTGAAGTACAGTGTGCTAATTTTGCCTTCTTATCTCAGGGAAAGTACTATTATTATTAGAAGGAGTGTAGCAAAGGATTCTCAAGCTGGCAGATCTGTCCTAACAATGAGAGATCAGACAGCTTGGGGGAGGGGGTGCTACTTATGTCTGAAATGAGGGAAAAGTTTCACTTGGAGGGTTTCGAACATTTGGAATTCTCTACCACAGAAACTGCAGAAGCTCAGCCTTTGAATGTCTTAAAGATAGAGATTGATAGATTTCTGATTATCAATAGCATAGAGGATTATGGAAATGAGATTGGTAGAAGGTATTGAATTGTTTGATCAGACATGATAATGTGGAATAGTGAGGCAGGCTCGATGGGCTAAATGGCATATTCCTGTTCCTATCAGTTTAAAAGACAAGGTTGAAACATTTGCAGCTATTTTCAGTCAGATGTACTGACTGGATGTTCCATCACGGCTTCGTCCAAGATGGAACTCTTCTGCCAATTTGGTTCACTCCATGTGGTATTAAGAAACAGGTGCAGATGATGGATACTGCAAACATCCATACTGACAATATCCCTGCTTTGATACAGAAGACATGCTCTAGAACTGCTTACACTCCAACCAAACTGTTCTAATACCACTACAACACTGGTACATACCTGGCAATGTGAAAAATTACCACCTGTGTGCTGTCTGCAAGAAGCAAGCCAGATTCAATTAGTTAACACCTCACCACTCAACTCTTAGTCATCAATGACGTGATGAAAGTGATCATTGACAATGCTATTGAGCACCATTTACTGACCAATTATCTCCTCACTGAAGACATACTCAGCGCAAAAGAAGATGGTTATGGTTGTTAGATGCTATTCATCTCAGCTCCAGAGCACCAAACTAAGTATTCCTCAGAGTATGTTCTAGGCCCTATTGTCTTCAACTGCTTCATCAATAATCTTGGCCCCATCATAAGATCTGAAGCTGGAATAGTTGCTAATGATTGCACAATTCTCAACACCATTTGCAATTCTTTGATACTGACATAGTGTCCAAATGCTGCTAGACATGGACAACATTCTGACTTGGGCTGTTAAATGGCAAATAACATCCATGTGAATCTAATAATTTATTTTTCTTATTCAGTGGCATTGCCCTCCACCATCCTCACCAATTGACCAAGAATTTAACCTGTCTAGACTTGTCAATACTAGTGGTACATAAGCAGATCAGAGGCTGGGAATTCTGTGGTGAGTGACTAATTTACTGACTCACCAGATCCTGTCCACCATCTATAAGCCATGAGTTACGCCTGTGATAAAATACTCTTCTGAATGAGTCCGACTCTAACAACACATAAGCCATTCACAAAACTCACCTAAATGGCACACTGTCCACCACTGGGCTACAATGGTGGCAAGAGTCTTTTACCAGCAACTTACAAACCCTTTGTGATATCTCACAAACTGAAGCAGTCATGTCGGAATGCAGCAAGATCCAGACAATAACCATTCCTGGGTTGATAAGTGGCAAATAGCATGCATGCCACTAAAGTGCAGGCAATGACCAACTCCAAAAAGAGGGAATACAATGTAAAAACAGCATCTTTTCATTTTGCTATTTTAAAATTGTGAATTGAATTGGAAAAGTGACAGTTTTACAATTGGGCGGCACGGTGGCACAGTGGTTAGCACTGCTGTCTCACAGCACCTGAGACCCAGGTTCAATTCCTGACTCAGGCGACTGACTGTGTGGAGTTTGCACGTTCTCCCCGTGTCTGCGTGGGTTTACTCCGGGTGCTCCGGTTTCCTCCCACAGTCCAAAGATGTGCGGGTCAGGTGAATTGGCCATGCTAAATTGCCCATAGTGTTAGGTAAGTGGTAAATGTAGGGGAATGGGTGGGTTGCGCTTCGGAGGGTCGGTGTGGACTTGTTGGGCCGAAGGGCCTGTTTCCACACTGTAAGTAATCTAATCTAAACAACTGTGGAAGAAATTGCTAAACATTTAAACACATACTACTGAAACACATTGTGTGCAGTGTTTACACTGCTGCTTTGGTTAAGAAGTGGGGTAAACTGTTTGTAGGTGGACTAACACCAGACAGTGTGTGTGGTGAGATTCAGAGGCTGATTGGTTTGGGATGTTGTGACCAGTTGTAGATGCTTGATAACCATCTGACTGGGTCCTGGGTAGCTGAATATCTTGAAGGTGTGACTGATACTATGAGAAGCTTTTGGGCTTCTGGAAGGCAAACGTTCTGTCACACTTTCTCTTCAGTAGAATACCTAAAACCCAAGGTTAGCCAATTTAGTTTCCTTTACCAGTTGCTGTTGCTTTTAACCAGAAATAAGAGACTTTATAATTTGTGAGCCCATTGGTGTGTGCCTTCTGTGATGAGATTAAAAAAACCTGAAGGAAATGCTCAGTTAATTAAAGGATTTAGGAGACAAAAGGAACATTCCATTGAATCACCAAATTCAGAAGACTGGTGCTATTGAACCATTTTCCCAGTGTTTATTTTCCTTCCACCCATAACACCAATGTTGCTTTGTCTATCTGTATCTCTTTGTAGGTACAGGGGTTTCTTAGAAAGGTTTTAACTAGTAGGGAAATGAGTTGACAGTTTACAGTCTCTATTGTGTACTTATAATCTCCTTGTTTGTAATAAAAAGCAGTTCTTGTTTCTTACATAAACATGGCTCGAGTTTTCTGTTAACATGAATCTTTCTGACAGCATAAACTTTGATAAAATTCCTTAACGTTTGTGTTAATGCCAGAAATAATGGGTTTGATTTCCAGCATTCCGCCCCACTGCAAAGTTACACGATGCATTGCCCCTTGATGTTCAATGGCATTACCAACACCGAATCCTTCACTATAAAGATCCGCGGATGGGGTGGGGTGGGGAGGTATCATCATTGATCAGAAAGTGGACTGGCTATATAAATATTTTGGCTACATAAACAAATTAGAGGCTAAGAATTTTACCATTATCATTCAACTCCTAACTCCCAGAAGCCTATCTCCCACCTACAAGGAGTGTGATGGAATTTCCCCAATTGCCTGGATAAGTGTAGCTCCAACAGCATTCAGTAGGTTTGATACCATTCAGGATGAAGTAGCCTGTTTAATTGACTTCACATCCATCACTTGCAACATTTACAACATCGCTGCTGCATGGTGATATGTGTATCATCCATATGATGCATTGCAATGACTCACCAAGGGTCCTCCAGACTAGAGACCCTGCTATCCATAAAGGCAAGGGCTGCATGTTAGCACCACCATCTGTAAGTCCTTCCCCATTCTGACTTGGATATATATCACCATACCTCAGTGTCCTTCGATCAAATTGCTGAAATTCCCTTTCGGACAGAGCATGAGTGTTCCTATGCCCTGAGGACTGCCAGTTCAAGAATCAACTCACCATCATCCTCTGAAGAGCAATTGGGGATGCAAAATAAATGCCAGCAACACCCACATCACATGCACTCATTACAAAAAAGCTGGATATTATAGAAAATGTCATCGAAGTTATTTAGTGCTCATTTATTCATGATTCCTTTCTTTTGAAATGCCGAGATAATTATTCCATTTCCAGATTTCTTCTTATGAATGAAATCTATGATTAAGAATAGCTAATCATTATAATTTACACAATTCCACCCCCAGATACATTGGTCATTAAATAAATAAATGTTCATGATAATGATAGTTGGTTATTTCAAAAACGCATCTGGAAAAGTGGTAGTGACAGAGTGATGAGGATAATTTAATTGGTTGGTGAAGATGTTATGAATTCCTATCCCATTAAGAACCAAAACACTTCATCTTGAAGCTTGAAATGTCAGTGAAAAAAAGATCATCTGAAAATTATAGCACAAATATTCAAGGTTAATCATATCTTTTGGTTGCTCATCAGAAGCTTAAAATAACAATTATTTTAGGATGACAGTCTAGGAAGCTGACAGAAATTGATATAATATATAGTCAGTGAAGTAAGCCTCACACAAAATGTTTAAACAAATTCTGCCACGTGTCCCAGGGTATCATCTGTATACAAAGCCAGCACAGATCATCTTTGCACTATCTGATGTTGGAAGCCAGTGATGCCTAGCCATCTTTGGTGCAAGTGGAAATATGAGTTCCTTCAGATTGAAATTATGTTGGAATTCCATATTGGAGCATTATTGTACTGAGCATTGCAGTGACTCCATAACTTCTTCCATACGGTGGTCTCAATTTAGCCAGATAAAACAAAGATTTCCACAGAGGAAAATATCAAAAAAGCTTATTTTTAAGAGAACTCCCTGTGATCAAGAAAGCTTGGACATGTATTTTGTGTGTGCGTATGTGTACGTGCATGTATGTGTATCAGAAAGATTTGTGTTCAAGAAAGGAAGGGTTCCACTTCATGGGACAATGTCACCAAATACTGGGACAGAAGAAAGCTGCCCCATTATGATGGCTTCCTCCTGAATTGCCCTGGAAATAGATGCTAGGTCAAAGCGTTTATATAATGACGGAATGATATGGCACTAAGAAGGCTACTTGGGTCAATAGATCTGTATTGCCTCTTTGAAAGACTCTCCAATTAGATCCACTCTTCTGCTCTTTCTTCATAGTCTTGCATTTCCCCTGAATTTTCTAATTTCCTTTTCAAAATTCCCATTGAAGTGATGACATTTTCAGGCAGTGCATTCCATATCACAATTCACTGTAAAAAGATTTCTTCCCATGTCCCTCTCTTGTCCAATCACCTTCAATCAGTGAAATCTGATTATCAAACCATTTGCCTGTGGAGGTAATTTGTCCTTATTTACTCAGTGAAACCCTCATCCTGATTGCCTCTAATGGCACTTGATGATATCTTGCCATCTCTGCCAATTTGTAGTTCAGTTGTTCACTGCCACTAATCGTCCTTTGTCTAGGACCTGCCAAATGATCAGTTTGGCAGAGGATACACCACTTCTTTATGAAAGAGGCAATGTTGTCAGTTAATATGATAGCTTTTGCATGGTAGCAGAAAGCAAAAGAACTTAGTTAATCAGACATATTTACCGGATTCTTGGGAGCTGTGTTGCTAACATCTGCACCCGCTGAAAGCTAGTGTCAAACTCATTGTCTTTATTAAGGACTGAATGTAATGTCATACGAAGGGGTTGGGTTAAATATAATCCAAACATTAACTCTTTCATGCCCATTCCAGTAAATATTCTCTGCAGCTGCTCCTAGCCTTGACACTTTTCTTAATAGGAGAAAGCGAGGACTGTAGATGCTGGAATCAGAGCCAAAGAGTGTGATGCTGGAAAAGCACAGCTGGTCAGGCAGCATCAGAGGAGCAGGAGAGTCAACGTTTCTGGCATAAGCCCTCCATCAGCCTCATTCCTGATTCTCCTGCTCCTTGGATTCTTCCTGACCAGCTGTGCTTTTCCAGCATCACACTCTTCAACACTTTTGAAATCGTAGAGATGTACAGCATGAAAACACAAACCCTTCTGTCCCACTCATCCAGGCTGACCAGCTATCTCAACCCAATCTAGTCCCACCTGCTAGCACCTGGCCCATCTCCCTCCAAAACCATCCTATTCATGTACCCATCCAAATGCCTTTTAAATGTTGCAATTGTACTAGCCTCCACCACTTCCTCTGGCAGCTCATTCCATACACGCACTACCCTCTGAGTAAAAATGTTGCCCTTAGGTCTCTTTTATATCTTTCCCCCTCTCAACCTAAACCTATGCCCTCTAGTTCTGGACTCACCCACCCCAGAGAAAATACTTTGTCTATTTATCCTATTCATGCCCCTCATGATTTTACAAACCTCTATAAGGCCACCCTTCAATCTCCCTGAGGTAACAGTGGCTGAAGGACCTGAACTTAAGGGAATCTATATTTGCCAGGATTTGGTGTTGGAGAGACTGTTAGGTCTGAAGGTTGATAAGTCTCCGGGGCCTGATGGTCTACATCCCAGGGTCCTGAAGGAGGTGGCTCGGGAAATCGTGGATGCGTTGGTGATTATTTTCCAGAGTTCGATAGATTCGGGGTCGGTTCCTGAGGATTGGAGGGTGGCTAATGTTATACCACTTTTTAAGAAAGGTGGGAGAGAAAAAGCAAGAAATTATAGACCAGTTAGTCTGACCTCAGTGGTGGGAAAGATGCTGGAGTCTATTATAAAGGATGAAATTTCGGCACATCTGGATAGTAGTAACAGGATAGGACAGAGTCAGCATGGATTTATGAAGGGGAAATCATGCTTGACTAATCTTCTTGAATTTTTTGAGGATGTAACTCTGAAGATGAACGAGGGAGATCCAGTAGATGTAGTGTACCTGTACTTTCAGAAAGCTTTTGATAAAGTCCCACACAGGAGGTTAGTGAGTAAAATTAGGGTGCATGGTATTCGGGGCAAAGTTCCGGCTCCATTTCGGAATGGCAGGCAGTGACCAGTGGGGTACCGCAGGGATCCGTGCTGGGACCGCAGCTTTTTACAATAAATTTTAATGATATAGAAGATGGTATCAGCAATAACATTAGCAAATTTGCTGTTGATACAAAGCTGGGTGGCAGGGTGAAATGTGATGAGGATGTTAGGAGATTACAGGGTGACCTGGACAAGTTAGGTGAGTGGGCAGATGCATGGCAGATGCAGTTTAATGTGGATAAATGTATGGTTATCCACTTTGGTGGCAAGCACAGGAAGGCAGATTACTACCTCAATGAAATCAATTTAGGTAAAGGGGCAGTACAGAGAGATCTGGGTGTTCTTGTACACGAGTCAATGAAGGCAAGCATGCAGGTACAGCAGGCAGTGAAGAAGGCTAATAGCATGCTGGTCTTCATAACAAGAGGAATTGAATATAGAAGCAAAGAGGTGCTTCTGCAGCTGTACAGCACCCTGGTGAGACCACACCTGGAGTACTGTGTGCAGTTCTGGTCTCCAAATTTGAGGAAAAACATTCTGGTTATTGAGGGAGTGCAGCGTAGGTTCACGAGGTCAATTCCTGGAATGGCGAGATTACCTTACACTGAAAGACTGGAGCGACTGGGCTTGTATACCCTTGAGTTTAGAAGACTGAGAGGGGATCTGATTGAGACATATAAGATTATGAAAGGATTGGACACTCTGGCAGCAGGAAACATGTTTCCGCTGATTGGTGAGTGCCGAACCAGAGGACACAGCTTAACCATACGGGGTAGACCATTTTGGACAGAGATGAGGAGAAACATCTCCACCCAGAGAGTGGTGGCTGTGTGGAATGCTCTGCCCCAGAGGGCAGTGGAGGCCCAGTCTCTGGATTCATTTAAGAAAGAGTTGGATAGAGCTCTCAAAGATAGTGGAATCAAGGGTTACGGAGATAAGGCAGGAAGCGGATTCTAATTAGGAATGATCAGCCATGATCATATTGAATGGCAGTGCAGGCTCGAAGGGCTGAATGGCCTACTCCTGCACCTATTGTCTATTGTCTATTGTCACCCCTCAGCCTCCGATGCTCCAGGGAAAACAGCCCCAGCCTGTTCAGCCTCTTCCTGTAGCTCAAATCCTCCAATCCTGGCAACATGCTTGTAAATCTTTTCTGAACCCTTTCAAGTTTCACAACATCCTTCTGTTAGGAAGGAGACCAGAATTGCACGCAATATTCCAACAGTGGCCTAACCAATATCCTGTACAGCCGCAACATGACCTCCCAATTCCTGTACTCAGTACTCTGACCAATAAAGGAAAGCATATCAAACACCTTCTTCACTATCCTATCTACCTGCAACTCCACTTTCAAGGAGATATGAACCAGTACTCCAATGTCTCTTTGTTCAACAACACTCCCTAGGACCTTACCATGAAATGTATAAGTCCTGCTAAGATTTGCTTTCCCAAAATGCAGCACCTCACATGTATCTAAATTGAACTCTGTCTTTTCTTAATGTATGCTGTACAGAATTGTGTACAATGATCTAGCTGAGACATAACCAACATATCACATTCCGCATTTTTATTCTTTCTCTATTGAAAATGTCATGGATCGCATTCATCTTTTTAACAGCACTCTCACCTTGTTCTTCCAATTTCAAAGAATTGCACAGAAAGACATTTCGACTAAGAACTTAAAGTGAAAAGTATAAGCTGGGGAACACCATTTGTCCTTTTAACCATGCTTCCCCATTCAACAGAATCTTAGTTGATCAACTCTCTCAATTTAGATCTAGTGACCCTATCCTGAGAAACCAAACCAACAAATTAATAGCTGGCGCATTGTGTATAAGGGGTAAGGGGGGGATCTTAATTACCAGCAGACTTCAGGAAGGAAGTTTGTCCGTTGGTAGCCTGCTAACCTTTGAGGCAGAAAGGCATGAGTTCAAGTCCATTCCAGAGATTTGAGTACAGAGTACGGGCTGATACTCCCTGTGCTATTACTGAGTAAGTGCTATGCTGTGGGATTCTTGGCGCTGAAGGAAATTTGCAGTGTTAGAGCTGACATCTTTTAAATGAGACATTAAGCAGAGATTCCATCTGCTCTGTCAGGTGGGCATAAAATATCTCACATACTATTCAAAGTTGAGCAGAAGAGTTCACATCGGTATCCAGGTTAATATTTGTTCCATCATGAAAACAGATTCTCTGGTTGTAATCATACTTTAGAGAGCTTGATGTGGACAAATTAGCTGCTGCAATTCCTACATGATAACAGTGAAGGCACTTCAAAGCCACTCCATTGGCTATGAAACACTTTTGATTTTTCCGAGGCTGTAAAAGGTGTTATATAAATGTCTTTCATTACAAGACATAAATCCTAACACTTTAATAAGAAAAATGGAACTGATAAGCAGCAAATTGCCTGATCGTCCAACTCAGATAATCTGTCGCTTCTATTAACAAATGTGGGTTTGGTATTTTCAAATATACTTGTTTCACTTTAGGGAACTAACAGGATGATCATCAATCTGATTGAAGTGCATTACAAACACTTCTCTTGTGACCAGACCTTCTTGGAGCTGAACTTAAATTCAGAGCTTCGAGTTGCTGAACTGCAAGCCCTCCTCAAATTAATTATCAATTGTGCCTAGGGTTAGCAGTGCTGCCTCACAGTGCCAGGGACCTGGGTTTGATTGTACACTGGGACAACTGTTTGTGTGGAACCTGCACATGCTCCCTGCATCTGCATGGGTTTCCTCTGGGTGCTCTGGTTTCCTCCCACAGTCCAAAGATATGCAGCTTAGGTGGATTGGCTGTGCTAAATTGTTTATAGTGTCCAGGGATATGCAGGCTAATGGGATTCGTAATGGAAAGTACAATAGGGTTGGGAAATGGGTCTAGGTGGATTGCCCTTCAGATGGGTCGATGTGGACTTGATGAACCGAATGGTTTGTTTTCACATTATAGGGGTTCTAAGATTCTATCCTCAGCAGGGACATCCAAGATGTCTTGAAAACACATTAAACATCTTATCACGTGTTCAGAAATAAGACCGCAATTTCAGACATAAGAAAAGCAAAGACTGAATAGGTCATTGTCACCAGCTGTTGAATTGTGGATGATATTTTCTCAGGGTCATAAGTTTTGGTAAAGGATTTTTATGTTACTGAGCAGGTCATTCCATGATGTGTAGATGTTTGGTTGCCTGAGGTAGGACATCCCATGAGACAACAGAATGTGGTGATCAGGATTCTTTTCCTTTCCCTTCCTTCTCTACCATCATTCCGTCTCATCATTAAGGCAATGTGACTCAAAGTGTGATGCTGCTTGAGAAATAAGTTGCCACCATTTTGAATAACTGGTAGCAAACTCCTCCCAGTCATTAATGTCAATGCAGCTGCACTTCAAAGAGAGGTACAGAGTTTTTAAAAATGTTAAAATGTACTTTATTCATAGTCACAAAGTACAGTTTGGTTCTGTACAGTAGCATATCAAGGAAACAAACAAAATTTGGAGTTTGACTCAATCCAAACACACAAAAGGCATCTCTCACTTGAACCAGACCATATTTACATGCACTTGAGACACCAGGAAGGTGGAATAACTGCTTAATGTCAGCAGGAAGGCCTCATACCATGGTCTTTCCCCACTGCGTCTTCATGGAACCTGCCCCAAGCTTTAGTGCGTCCCTCCACATGTAATCCTGGACCCTGGAATGTGCCATCTGCAACACTCAGTTAAGGTTAATTCCTTGTTCTGGAAGATCAACAAGTTTCAGGTAGACCAAAGAGCCTGAGCCTCCATGTGCAGTCAATGTTTGTCTTGGTGTATGTCCGGGGGAACAGCCGTAGAGCACAGACTCAGGCGACTGACTGTGTGGAGTTTGCACGTTCTCCCCGTGTTTGCGTGGGTTTCCTCCGGGTGCTCCGGTTTCCTCCCACAGTCCAAAGATGTGCGGGTCAGGAGAATTGGCCATTCTAAATTGCCCATAGTGGTAAGGGGTAAGGGATAATGTAGGGGTATGGGTGGGTTGCGCTTCGGCGGGTCGGTGTGGACTTGTTGGGTCGAAGGGCCTGTTTCCACACTGTAAGTAATCTAAACCTCAACAAAAGCTACTGAATCCTTCTCCAGACTTCCTTTGCAAAGGCACATTCCATCAGGAGATGTGTGATCGTCTCAACCCTCCCCCACCGCCCCCCCACTACCGCTGCAGCTGCTTTGAGGGCAGTGTGTAGTGGCACAGAATGACCGGTGTACAAGATAGATTCTCACCATCAACCAAACAATGTCTTGGTGCTTGTTGGAAAGTTCTGGTGATGAAGATTTCTGCCAAATGATTTTGATACCCTGCTCAGGAAACCACATGACAGGATCCATCCCCTCCTTTTCAAGAAGGGTATCAAGGACATTACATACTGACCACTTGCTGATGGACTCATGGTCAAAGGTGTTTTGCTTTGCAAATTTCTGCGTGAAGGGCAGGTGATGCGAAATGGTCCAACTACTTGACGAATTCTGCAGCAACAAAGCCAGACTCATCCTTCACAACACTGGGGACAGAGAGGGCTACAGAGTGCCTTTGTCGCGATTCCTTTGTCCTTCCCTGGAATAATAGCCATTTGAAAATTGAGAGATCAGGACCTCGTGGGGGATACACTTTTCAGTCATGTGGACACAGAGTCCAGTTCAGCATTAGTTGGTTTTGTGGGTGCGCTGATTGAATGTTTCATGAAGGGCAATCCTCCCGCTGAATCTGGAGAATGAGGTGACGACATTACCAGTGGAATTTGTCTAGCATTCTTTGTGTCAATGATATACAGTCCAGATCTCAGTATAATATAGGAGTACACGTGCAGCACTAAATATGGATGGTATTTTGAACAGGGTTAACATTTCTTACTTAGTGTCAGTCAAGGAGAAACTTTTGCAATATTGTCAATTAAAGGATACAAACCTGTCAGATAACTATGTAAAATGTGATGCATTTGAGTGAAAGCTCAAATGGAATGGACTGTAATAACAGGAAATATTATGGTAGATGTGGGAATGTTCACTGAGAATTATCCCCATGCAGAGAGTATAGGTTGTTGTGGGCAAGACCACCATTTAACGTCCTTCACCTTTCAACTACAGATGAGGGACTTGCATCGGTCAGGAGTGAATCATGCTGCTCTGGGACTGAACACACACTGAATCATGCTGCTCTGGGACTGAACACACACACACACACACACACACACACACACACACACACACACACACATAAAACTGTCTCAGTCACCTCCGGGGCTCTGAAAGATAATTCAGATTAATTGTCAGAATAAACAGCACCATCATCACATGCCTCACTCCCTGATTCCATAACCTCTGATATGTCCATTGATTCAGAACAGTCACTCATTGATTCCCATATTCCAGTGAGCTGTAACAGTGAATGGGGTGTATGTGGAGGTTGCACCCACATGGGGGAGGCATGGTGGGTGGGTGTAAGGAGGTACAGGGATGTGGAGATTGTTGGAAGCTGAGTCAGCAGGGCCTCAGCTGATAGTGAGGGTACAGGAAAGTCCACTGCGTATCTCATCAATTTGACTTGCAGTCCGGTTGTACAGGATGGAAGTTAGAGTTAGTGTATCACTTTCCGTATCCATTTAGGGTGTTTAATGCAGTAAAGGACTTATCGTTGTCACAGCTGTGATTTCATTCAGCTTACTTCATTTTGAAGCAGATCACTCAGCTCACAATCTCAATAATAAAATCACAGCCCGTCAGCTCTATAACATAATCCACTTCAACATTTCTATTTTTCACACATGCCATATGTTTATTCACAATGTCATGTGTTGGTACCTGCTGTATAAACTCTCTTAATTTAGGATGATTCAATTTAGACTGAAGCTACTCATTGTCCTACTTGTCTCTGAGTTGAGCTTCTCATGTCCTTTCTTATCATCCTGTCCCAATTATCCTTGTGTTTGCTGATCTTCATTGTCTCCTGATGTACCAATGCTTCTAATTTAAAATCTTTGTTCACAAATCCCTCCATGGACTCATCGCCACCCCCTCTGAGTTACTCTTTGTCTCTCCCACCACCATCTCCAATTTTGATCACTTCACCATTGGTGGCTATTCTTATAGCCCCTAGGCCTTATGCTCAAGAATTCCCTCCCTAAACCTTTTCACTTTGCAATTCTCTCTCTCCTTCTTTAGGATAATCCTTTAAACCTCCCTCTTTGACAAAGCTTCTGATCAATTGTCCTGACAGGTGGCTTGGCTCACAAAATTTGATAACATTCCTGTGAAGCATCTACAGACATTTTTGTTATATTAAAAGCACTAATAAATACAAGCTGTTGTTCCTGTCATCTTCAGAAATTTTAAAATTATTCATTAATGAGAAAGCAAACAGCTCAAAGCCTCACAGAGGATTCTCAACAGATGAATGTTTCCAAGGTAACAGAGTCTGTGATGATTTTAGTTGCTACCCAATACAGCCTAATGGCACCTATTAATATCTTACCATATTTGCATAATATTATTTTATGATAATGAATTATGTGAAATTATTTGAGATCTTTGAATTTCTTTCCTTTATTTTAAATCGTGTTTTAACAGATGGATTAAATTAGCAATAACTAACATTTAACATTGGCTCTAATTCTTAGAAGGGTTGAATGTGCATTTATACAGTATATCCCTTTTTTGGGGCATCCCAAAAAGCATCACTAACAGTGGAGAGTTTATGGAAGTGTGGCCTCTGTTTTAATGTAAGAAAATGCAGTAACCAATTTGTTCACACCAAACTGCCACTAATACAAGTTAGGAGAAAGTGAGGATGGCAGATGCTGGAGATCAGAGCTGAAAATGTATTGCTGGAAAAGCGCAGCAGGTCAGGCAGCATCCAAGGAGCAGGAGAATCGACATTTCAGGCTGAAACGTCAATTCTCCTGCTCCTTGGATGCTGCCTGACCTGCTGCGCTTTTCCAGCAGCACATTTTTCAGCTCCAGTTTCTTATGCCACGGGAGATAACATAAGCGCTACTATATAAGGTAAAAATATCCTGTTTGTATCAAACACATAACATGGTAACAGCGGTAGTCATCTATAATCGCCTCCACTATTTTTTGGTGGTTGATATTTGGAAATCTAATTGAAAATCAAGCAGACTGCATCTTTGGTGAAAAGTGAATTCTTAAGTAGCATCATTTGCTGTGAGTACAAACAGCTGTACAGATTCAGAGATAAGGCATTAATGACCAGGAAATCAGAATCAATTTCTTTTTGGTTAGAATATATATTACTTCAAGACAAATGAAATTTCCAAGATTGCTTTCATTAAAACAAAGGAAAATAAAGCTGCGGTGTACTTTTGAGCTGAAACACACAGCCAGGGAAGTGAAGTACAAAATACAGAAACACATTTGCTGGACAAACATTTGTTCCTGACAGTCAATATATACGTTTCTCATGGTAGTCTGTTTTCTTAAAGACTCTTCAAATTCTCACTGACATAAAGTCAGTGATACATGGTTTTAGGTGGTTCAGTTCAATTTTTTAAGGGAATCATGGATAACAGAAACTTCAATATAGATTGAGCATCTAGCGACACATTTACTGAATAGAATAGGATATTTTGTCCTTCAAAAATGCTCAGTCATTCAATACAATCAGGGCTAGTCCTCTATCTCAATGCCATATTTTCCTTTCCTTATAATTAAAATTGCATGCAGTTTTATTTTCCAGATCAACAACAGATAAGCCCATGAAAGTAGTTCTAAAAATGTTGCTTGCTTTTGCAAAGGAAGGTCTTTGCAGAATTAACACATCTGATCTTTCCAAGAATGACTAGAAAAGAAATAGAATGTTCTTGAAGACCAGCATTAGTTAAGAATTAACTTCAGAATGAATAGACGATAACTCATTTCATAAAGTCGGTAGATGCTGCAGTGAAGGGTATGAGTGTGAAATTTCCAAAGGGGAACTAACTCAGTCGCCCATTGAGTCATCATATCTACACCAATTAGAGTATTTTAGGCAGATCTTTTAGATAAGAAAAATGGCCAAACCACTGGTGGATACAAATAATCAGCATTCCCTCTAAGCTGCACTGAAAGTAAATATGAAGTCATACTGACAGGTCAACGACAATTACATGCTTTAGGTATAACCAACACCATTGCTAAGGTCAGCCAAGTGTACTAAACCAACAATATCTGTAACAGGTGTGATTTGTTGCACCTACCACAATATTCTTGATATCTGTAAAGCATGTGGTACCACGGGACATTAGGCACTTATGTGCAAGAAATCTGGTTCTAAAGGCCAAGCCATACCCCAAGAGGTTGACCAACAATACAGTAGAATATTATAACACTGACAGCAAAAAAAGTGTTAAGATGGTGCACAAATGCAAATATTTCAATGAGGTTCAGAGTTACTATGTCAACAGTATGAGATTCCCAGAAACTTTTACAATCATTAGTATTACACTGTGCTGAAAATACAGGATGATGCAGGATAATTTTGTGACTGAGCAGAAACTTGCCTGCAGCACAGTCATCCTTTTCCAATACCATTCAGCTCAGCTAACTTAATTTGAACAAATGGTATGGAAGCCATTGATTACAGTGTGCTGTGACATGCAGAATATTCCAGTTTGGTGACCATTCTTATGAAGTAAATACTGTACATTCTTTGGGGAATTAATTAGTGCCACGGCAAATGTTCCTCATAAATAAATGTTTCACTCGGCAGGACAAAGCATCTGGTGTATCATTTTAAGCAGAAACGAAACAAGATCTTCAACACCTGTAGTATTTTCATTTAATTCTTTATTAAAATTTCCTTGCCAGTTAACAATTTGATGTTTGATGCCCATTGCATGTGGCACTGTCATTCTTAATACCTGGTACACAGGCTTGTTACTGCAAGTGACCTTTCGTAACATAGTGCTGAGATAGATATTACTTCACGGTAACTTTATATCTACTGCATCCTAAACTGGTTAAGGAGCAAGAGCTAAATGCTAATCAGTCAGAATCTGGTATCTGGTCAGGAGGGAGGGATGATCAACCAGCCTGAATTCTGCCCATCTCAGACACCTTCAACCTCTTCATTATCACCAATTAGTCACCAAAGTCCCCAACCACAAAGCTCTTTATGCTGTCAGCAAAATGTGATTTAACAGAGAATGGATTTCCTGACACCTTGTGGTGAATATTCCACTCTTCAACCCATGCAGTTATTGCAATGAGGCAGAGGACTGACTGGCTTTGAAGAGCTGTAATGTGTACTGAGCGATATGGGGTAATATTTTCCCTAATATTCGACATGCCTCACAGTGCCATGTCAGAGTTACATTTTGCACTGGTTTCTGAAAGGGTATATATCTGTAAGGCTCTAGTATTGGTTCTATACAAATTACCTACATCAACAAACAACTAAAACAGATATTTGGCCTGTAGGTTTTGATGTGACATCTTTTCCAGTTTTGTTGAGCCCGGAGAGGGAACGATTCATTTCCACACTTTCCCCTGAGCGCTGTTGAAGTTAATGATCAATATAAAAGGAGAATCTTGAGCAGCACAGGCAGAATATGGCATATCATTATATCTCACTGCTTTAAAAACCTCTTATTTCCCCTTTGACTCTTTTGTCAATGATTTTAAATTTGTGCCTCACTGGTAACAAACACATCTGCCACTGGAATCAGTTTCTCCCTATCTATTCTAACAAAACCCTTCATGATTCCTGCAGTACATCTCTATGACTCTATGACTTTGTCAAAATAACCACCTAACTTTCTTTCTTTGTAGACAATCCCACGTTTTCAGATTCTCCACGCTGAAGTCCCTCAGCCCTGGGAATGCTTGTTTTAAAATGTCCCCTGAAATCATCCCAAAGCCTTAAAATCCAGTTTAAAGTGTGATGCTCAGAGTTTGGATCAATACTTTTGCTCAGGTAACAGTAGATCATTGGTTAACACAGCTACCTCACAGCACTATGGATCCAAGTTCATTTCCAACCTTCAACAACTGTCTGTGTGGAGTTTGCATGTTCTCCCTGTGTCTGCGTGAATTACTTTTGGGTGCTCTAGTTTCCACCCACAGTCCAAAGATGCATAGATTAGGTGGATTGGGCATGCTAAATTGCCTATAGTGTCCAGGTATATGCAGGCTAGGTTGGTTAGCCATGGGAACTGCAGAGTTATAGAGGTGAGTCTGGGTAGGATTCTTTTCAGACAGTTTGTGTGGCTGAATGGTCCACACGATGGGCTGAATGGCCTGCTTCCAGAGTAAGGATTCTATGACAAAGCAGTAATTTATTAAGCCCTTCATCCTGATGAAGGGATTTTGCCTGAAATATTGACTCTCCTGCTCTTTGGATGCTGCCTGACCTGTTGTGCTTTTCCAGCATCACACTCTCAACTCTAATCTCCAGCATCTGCAGTCCTCACTTTCGCCTAGTAATTTATTAAGGCTTAACATAACTTCTTTGTTTTTATATGCAATATTTGTCTTTATAAAATTAAGTATCCAGTTAGAAATCGATCGCAAAAAGGATGCACTTGCCAAAAAAAGTACTTTGCAGGGCACATTGTTTATTTGCAACAATGCCAAAAATGGCAAGGAAAACTTCGGCCATTTTAACTATTTCTGGTTGCGATCCTGACCAGAGCAAGTCCTTGATCTTCCTTGACCAATATTGTGGGATCATTAAAATCTACCTCACCAAGCTCCATTTACCATCCGATTGCAAAGACAGCACCTCTGACAGTATAGCATTCCCTCAGTACTGAACTGGGGGGTCAGCTTAGGCTGTGTCATTAACTTATAGGAACTTGGGGGGGGGGTGTGGCTGGACTAACAAAACATCCCCTGGAAATAAATTAGATTTTCAGGCCAAGCATTTCATAAAACAAAATGGTTGTATGAAAAATAAATATCATATGTAAAATGAAATATAACCATCATGGTTTGGTTCCATGAAGTTTTATATTACTCCAGCACAGTCTGGTCCTCTTTCTGATTTGTAGTTTCTGTTTAAATTTACCAATGTTAAGAACAGGTTAAATAGCTGGATTGAGAGAAAGATGAAATGAAGAGATGTGGGCACAAAATTGGGCATTTGGAATTAGAACAATTAGTGTAGTGGTGAATGCTGTGCATGGACTTCAAGACGATGGAATAAACTTGTGATGGTGTTATGGCTCAGCTCTTCCCTGGGCATAAATAACAGAGTATGGGCAGTTAAGGAGAAAGAGAAAAACAAATGAAGACTTGGCAGATGTCTAAAATCTTGCTATGTGAGTGTTAGAAATGCAAACAGAGAAGCATGTAGAGGCAGCTGACTAACACTAGGTCATAGAGTCATAGAGATGTACAGCATGGAAACGGACCCTTCAATCCAACCCGTCCATGCCAACCGGATATCCCAACCCATCTAGTCCCAACTGCCAGCACCCGACCCATATCCCTCCAAACCCTTCCTATTCATAAACCCATCAAAATGCCTCTTAAATGTTGCAATTGTACTAGGCTCAACCACATCCTCTGGCAGCCCATTCCATACACATACAACCCACTGCGTGAAACAGTTGCCCCTTAAGTCTCTTTTATATCTTTCCCCTCTCACCCTAAACCTATGCCCTCCAGTTCTGGACTCGCCCACCCCAGGGAAAAGACTTTGCCTATTTTCCCTATCCATGCCCCTCATGATTTTATAAACCTTTGTAAGGTCACCCCTCAGCCTTCAATGCTCCAAGGAAAACAGCCCCAGCCTGTTCAGTCTCTCCCTATAGCTCAAATCCTCCAACCCTGGCTGGTAGGGTTCATGAAATAATCTTTCAATAATGTGACAATAAGATAGGAACCAGGTTCCTTGAATACTATTTTTAAAGCAGTTTTAAATCTTAATATGTAATAAACAGTGTTTAAAGAAGTCCAAGCCTGAAGACAGTTCTTGACCTTGCATTCTCCTTGATCAGTCCGTCTTGAACTCAAATTTGTAGATATAGGCGTAAAACCACAAAACTATATATAGTGATGGTGTTGGGAACAACCATTTGGAAGACAATGGCAGCAGTGAAGATCATGAAACATACCTGGAACCATTTGGAGAAGAAAAGAACTAAAAAAACTTTTTAAAAAAATTTAATACCAGTTAGCCAGAGAATGACAGCACTATATAACACTTTTCATCATGACAATAAACAATTAAATCAAAGCAGCAGAAAAGTCACAGATTTGAACAGCAGCTGTGAGGGAAAGCAAATCGCTGAACAGAGAACCCCTACAGAGAAGCTCATAATAGCAACTAAGTCTCAATAAAAGCATTTTACAGCCTGTAATAAGGGAAACAAATCTTTAAGAAAAAGCAATGAGTGCAACTAAGTCTATGAGCAGCCATGAACAAACCTGGATTGACCGTTCACAAAAACAAGCCAATTACTGGGCACATAAAGCAGATTTGGTCCCTTCGAGGAATTAATAAAAAAGTTTCATTTGCAGACAGAAAGCTAGTCTGGGAAACAGAGCTAAGACTTCTAACAGCGATTTAACAACTTTTGCGCAATTTATCCAAGGCCAAGTTAACAACAAGCAAGTTTAGAAAATTCTTCAGAAACATGCTGAAAGCAATTATTCTGAACAAAAACCAAGAATGCAGATTATGTGTTGGAATTCGAAGTTTCAGAGTCTAAACAGTGAAGTTAGTTAAATCTTCATAATTTCAACAGATGAGTGAGAAATGGAACTTTTATTCCCAAAGAGAAAGATGTGTCGATTTTAATTACTGTAAACAACAAATTAGGGATGAAGACAAAGATCGTCAATTTGACCATGGCAGTGTAGAATTTGACATGAATATACATGTGATGCAGAAAATATTGGTGCCATCAATGTCATGGCAGCCATCTTTGATTTATTTTTTTTAAAAACAGCATTGAATTTTATTGATTGATTTCACTTTGAGGTTTCTACCCACAGATCTTTTAGAATTCTTTCAGACATCTTGGAAAAGGAATATCTTCATTCTTGTCTTGAATATGCTGTATTGGTAAAGAAAATAACAAACTCCACATTGAAAACATTTAGAGCAGCAGAAACTTTAACAGCTTACCGTTCAGTACTACAGCGCTAATCTTTTCAACAACAAGATTCAGTGACAATTTTAATTAACTAAGCTTATAACAAGACAACAAAATGAGTGTTGTTCAGCAACAACTTTAATTAACTAAGAATGCAGCAAGACAACAAAATGAGTGTTGTACAAGAAGTTCAAAATCCGAGCAACGATAATTCAAATCAGGAAAATAATCAACAACTTTAATTGTCTACAAACAATTAGCCAAAGCAGCAAGATTCACCTGTACTGATCTTTCCACCAGAATAATTCACACCATCAGATCCATTTGATCAATCACAAAATAGCAAATGTGCAAAGTTCAATTCCTACAATTGCAAAAAACTTTAGAATTGAACATTAAATCAAATACAGAGCAGATTAGTACACTTCTCTCTAACACAGGAAGGACATCAGCTTACATAGGCAACAAATCAATGAAAAATAAGTACATTTGCCAACCATAGAAAGCTGATGGATGGGAGGATGGGAGGACATGCCAGGAGCAGCAGCTGGCACACCTGAAAATGAGGTGTCAACCTGGGAAAGCTACAAAACAGGGCTGCTTACAGATGGAGGTAAGCAATCCCACAATCAATGGACCTAACCTTGCAAGTCCTGACAAACCCAGATATTGTAGACCATGAATTCACTCACTGGAGAAGAATGCACCCATCCTCAATAATGTGGGAGCTCAACTAATCAGTGGAAAAGATAAAACTGAAGCATTTTTAGTATTCTTCAACCAGAATGCAGATTGGATGATCATCTCAGCCTCCTCCTGAGGCTCCCAGCAAAAGAACCAGGAGCTGCAGTAGGCAGCGTTCAGCCCCATGAGCTTGCTCTGCTGATTGAAACAATCGTGGTTGATTTCATCTCAGCCTCAACCTCACTTCCCTGCCTGTTTTCCACAGCCCTTGAACCCCTTGCTAATTAAAAATCTGTCTATTCCCCCCCACCTTAAATTTGCTAAATATCCTGGCATCTGGCCCATCACAGATGCCTGTCCTCAGTAAATTCAATTCACTCCACATGATATCAAGAAAGGATTGGTGGCACTGGATACGACAAAGGGCCCAGTCACCATTTGGTAATAGTCCTGAAGGCTTGTGCTTCAGAACTTGCTGAACCCAAGCTAAGCTGTTTCAGTACTGTACAACAATGGTCTCTGCCTGACAATGTGGAAAATTGCCCAGGTATGTCCTATACAAAGCAAAAGCAGGACAACTCCACAAATTACTGCCCCACCAATATACTGCAATCATCAATACAGTGATGAACCAAGATCACTCAGCTCCTGACCTCATTACAGCCTTAGTTCAAATAAGGACAAAGGAGGTGATTTCCAGAGAGGAGGTGGGAGTAGCTGTCCTTGACAACAAATCTGCATTTGACCAAGTGGGATATCAAGGTCTAAGATGGCTGTGGAGAAGCGGGCAGCTCCTGGGCGCTGTGCCTGGGGATTATCCTCTCTGTCGGCTTTTATTTCTATTTGCTATTTTATTTCTTCTATTTTAAGTCATTTTCTTTTCTCATATTTCCTTTATTTTCTTCTTCTATCATTATATTTGCAGAAGGTGGTATGAAGTCATTTTCATCAGGGTCCAGAGTGTGCCTGTGCCTGGTGAGTACAGAGCAGGTCTCTGGAGGATAGCAATGAGGCAGGTGGTGAGAGTGGACGGGTGTCCGGAGGTTGGCAGTGAGGCGGGTGGTGAGAGCGGGGTGGGTCTCTGGAGGATGGCAGTGAGGCAGGTGCGGAGAGTGGAGTGGGTCTCTGGAGGATGGCAGTGAGGTGGTTGGTGAGAGTGGAGCGGATCTTTGGAGGGTGGCAGCGAGGAGGGTGGTGAGAGTGGAGTGGGTCTCTGGACAACAGCAGTGAGGTGGGTGGTGAGAGTGGAGTGGGTCTCTGGAGGTTGGCAGTGAGGCAGGTGGTGAGATTGGAACGGGACTCTGGAGGATGGCACTGGGGAGGGTGGTGAGTGTGGAGTGGGTTTCTGGAGGATGGCAGTGAGGTGGGAAGTGAGAAAAGAGTGAATCTCTGGAGGATGGCAGTGAGGTGGGTGGTGAGAGTGGAGTGGGTATCTGGAGGATGGCAGTGAGGTGGTGCTGAGAGTGGAGTGGGGCTCTGGAGGATTGCTGTGAGGTGGGGAGTGAGAAAAGAGTGAATCTCTGGAGGATGGCAGTGAGGTGGGTGGTGAGAGTGGAGTGGGTCTCTGGAGGATGGCAGTGAGGAGGGTGGTGAGAGTGGAGTGGGTCTCTGGAGGATGACAGTGAGGTGGATGGCGAGTGCGGAGTGGGTCTCTGGAGGATGGCAATGAGGAGGGTGGTGAGAGTAGAGTGGATCTCTGGAGATTGCAGTGAGGTGTGTGGTGAGAGTGGAGTCGGTGGGGGGGAGAGTGCAGTAGGTCTCTGGTGGATGGCAGTGAGGTGGGTGGTGAGAGTGGAGTGGGTCTCTGGTGGATGGCAGTGAGGTGGGTGGGAAGAGCAGAGTGGGTCACTGGAGGATGGCAGTGAGGTGGGTGGAGAGAGTGGAATGGGTCTCTTGCGGATCGCACTGAGGTGGGTAGTGAGAGTGGATTGGATCTCTGGAGGATGGCAGTGAGGTTGGTGTTGAGAGTGGAGCATGTCTCTGGAGGATGGCAGTGAGGTGGGTGGTGTGAGTGGAATGAGTCTCTGGAGGATGGCAGTGAGGCAGGGGAGAGATTGGAGTGTGTCTCTGGAGGATGGCAGTGAGGCGGATGCTGAGAATGGAGCACGTCTCTGGAGGATGTCGGTGAGGTAGTTGGTGGGAGTGAAGTGCGTCTCTGGAGGATGTCAGTGAAGTGGGTGTTGTGACTGGTGTGGGTCTCTGGAGGACGGCAGTGAGGCGGATGCTGAGAGTGGAGCGGGTCTCTGGAGGATGGCAGTGAGGTGGGTCGTGAGAGTGGAGTGGGTCTCAGGAGGTTGGCAGTGAGGCGGGTGGGGAGATTGGAGTGGGTCTCTGGCAGATGGCAGTGAGGTGGGTGGGGAGAGTGGAGTGGGTCACTGGAGGGTAGCAGTGAGGAGGCTGGTGAGAGTGGAGTCAGTCTCTGGAGGATTGCAGTGAGGTGGGTGGTGAGAATGGAGTGGGTCTCTGGAGGATGGCAGTGAGGTGGGTTGGGAGAGTGGAGTGGGTCTCTGGTGGATGGCAGTGAGGTGGGTGACGAGAGAGGGGCAGGTCTCTGGAGAATGGCAGTTAGAAGGGTGGTGAGAGTGGAGTGGGTCTCTGGAGGATGGTAGTGAGGCGGGTTGGTGAAAGTGGAGCAGGTCTTTGGAGGATGGCAATGAGGAGGGTGGTGAGAGTGGAGTGTGTCTCTGGAGGACGGTAGTCAGGCGGATGGTGAGAGTGGAGCGGGTTTCTGGAGGATGGTAGTGAGGCGGGTTGGTGAATGTGAGTGTGTCTCTGGAGGATGGCTGTGAGGTTGGTTCTGAGAATGGAGCGGGTCTCTGGAGGATGGCAGTGGGGAGGGTGGGGAGAGCAAAGTGGGTCTCTTGACGATGGCAGTGCGGTCGGTGGTGAGAGTGGAGTGGGTCTAGGTGGATGGCAGTGAGGCAGGTGGTGTGATTGGAAAGGGACTCTGGAGGATGGCAGTGTGGAGGGTGGTGAGAGTGGAATGGGTCTCTGTAGGTTGGCAGCGAGGTGGGTGGGAGAGTGGAGGGGGTCTCTAGAGGATGGCAGTAGTTGGGTGGGGAGTGTGGAGTGGGTCTCAGGAGGATGGCAGTGAGGTGGGTGGGTGTGAGGTGTGGATCTCTGAAGGATGGCAGTGAGGAGAGTGGTGAGAGTGGAATGGGTCTCTGGAGGTTGGCAGTGGGGAGGGTGGTGAGTGTGGAGTGGGTCTCTGGAGGATGGCAGTGGGGAAGGTGGTGAGTGTGGACTGGGTCACTGGAGGATTGCAGTGAGGTGGGTGGTGAGAGTAGAATGGGTGTCTGGAGGATGGCAGTGAATTGGGTGGGGAGAGTGGAGTGGGTCTCTGAAGGATGGCAGAAGTTGGGTGGGGAGTATGGAGAGGGTCTCTGGAGGATGGCAGTGAGAAGGATGGTGAGAGTAGAGTGGGCCTCTGGAGGATGGCAGTGTGGCGGGTTAAGAGAGTGGAGTGGGTCTTTGGAGGTTGGCAGTGAGGAGGGTGGGGAGTGTGGAGAGGGTCTCTGGAGGATTGCAGTGAGCAGGATGGTGAGAGTGGAGAGGGTCTCTGGAGGATGGCAGTGAGGAGGGTGGTGAGAGTGAAGTGGGTGTCTGGAGGATGGCAGTGAGGCGGTTGGTGAGAGTGGAGCATGTCTCTGGAGAATGGCAGTGAGGAGGGTGGTGAGAGTGGTGTGGGTCTCTGGAGGATGGCAGTGAGGAGGGTGGTAAGAGTGGAGTGGGTCTCTGGAGGATGGCAGTGAGGAGAGTGATGAGAGTGGATTGGGTCATGGTGGATGGCAGTGAGGTGGATGGGGAAAGGGGGCAGGTACCTCTGGAGGATGGCAGTGAGGTGGGTGATGAGAGTGGAGTTGGTCTCTGGAGGATGGCAGTGAGGCAGGTGGGGAGAGTGGAGTGCACCTCTGGAGGATGGCGATGAGGTGGGTGGTGAGAGTGGAGCATGTCTCTGGAAGATGGCAGCGAGATGGGTGCTGTGAGTGGGGCAGGTCTCTGGAGGATGGCGGAGAGGGGGGTGGTGTGATGGAGTGCGTCTCTGGGGGATGGCAGTGAGGCGGATGCTGAGAATGGAGCCGGTCTCTGGAGGACGGCAGTGAGTCGAATGCTGAGAGTGGAGCGGGTCTCTGGAGGATGGCAGTGAGGTGGGTGGTGAGAATGGAGTGGGTTTATCGAGGATGGCAGTGAGGCGGGTGGTGAGAGTGGAGTGGGTCTCTGGCAGATGGCAGTGAGGTGGGTGGGGAGAGTGGAGTGTGTCACTGGAGGGTAGCAGTAAGGAGGCTGGTGAGAGTGGAGTCAGTCTCTGGAGGATGGCAGTGAGGTGGGTGGTGAGAGTGGAGCAGGTCTCTGGAGGATGGCAAAGAGGCGGGTTGGGAGAGTGGAGCAGGTCTATGAAGGATGGCAGTGAGGAGGGTGGTGAGAGTGGAGTGGGTCTCTGGAGGATGGCAGTGATGTGGGTGGTGAGAATGGAGTGGGTCTCCGGAGGATGGCAGTGAGGTGGGTGGTGAGAGTGGAGTGGTTCTCTACAGGATGGCAGGGAGATGGGTGGGGAGTGTGGCATAGGTCTCTGGCGGACGGCATTGGGGCGGGTGGTGAGAGTGGAGTGGGTCTCTGGAGGATGGCAGTGAGGTGGGTGATGAGATTGGAGTGGGTCTCTGGTTGATGGCAGTGAGGAGGGTGGCGACAGTGGAGTGGGTCTCTTGAGGTTGGCACTGAGGCGGGTGGTGAGAATGGATTGGGCCTCTGGAGGATGGCAGTGAGGTGGGTGGTGAGAGTGGAGTGGGTCTCTGGAGGATGGCAGTGAGGTGGGAGGTGAGTGTGGAGTGGGTCACCGTAGGATGGCAGTGAGGAGGGTGATGAGAGTGGATTAGGTTATGGTGGATGGCAGTGAGGTGGATGGGGAAAGGGGGCAGCTACCTCTGGAGGATGGCAGTGTGGTGTGTGATGAGAGTGGAGTTGGTCTCTGGAGGATGGCAGTGAGGTGGGTGGGTGTGAGGTGTGGATCTCTGAAGGATGGCAGTGAGGAGAGTGGTGAGAGTGGAATGGGTCTCTGGAGGTTGGCAGTGGGGAGGGTGGTGAGTGTGGAGTGGGTCTCTGGAGGATTGCAGTGAGGTGGGTGGTGAGAGTAGAAAGGGTGTCTGGAGGATGGCAGTGAATTGGGTGGGGAGAGTGGAGTGGGTCTCTGAAAGATGGCAGAAGTTGGGTGGTGAGTGTGGAGAGGGTCTCTGGAGGATGGCAGTGAGGAGGGTGGTGAGAGTAGAGTGGGTCTCTGGAGGATGGCAGTGTGGCGGGTTAAGAGAGTGGAGTGGGTCTTTGGAGGTTGGCAGTGAGGAGGGTGGTGAGAGTGGAGTAGGTCTCTGGAGAATGGCAGTGAGGTGGGTAGGGAGTGTGGAGTGGGTCTCTGGAGGATTGCAGTGAGCAGGATGGTGAGAGTGGAGAGGGTTTCCGGAGGATGGCAGTGAGGAGGGTGGTGAGAGTGAAGTGGGTGTCTGGAGGATGGCAGTGAGGCGGTTGGTGAGAGTGGAACATGTCTCTGGAGAATGGCTGTGAGGAGGGTGGTGAGAGTGGTGTGGGTCTCTGGAGGATGGCAGTGAGGAGGGTGATGAGAGTGGATTGGGTCATGGTGGATGGCAGTGAGGTGGATGGGGAAAGGGGGCAGCTACCTCTGGAGGATGGCAGTGAGGTGTGTGATGAGAGTGGAGTTGATCTCTGGAGGATGGCAGTGAGGCAGGTGGGGAGAGTGGAGTGCATCTCTGGAGGATGGCGATGAGGTGGGTGGTGAGAGTGGAGTATGTCTCTGGAGGATGGCAGCGAGATGGGTGCTGTGAGTGGGGAAGGTCTCTGGAGGATGGCGGAGAGGCGGGTGGTGTGATGGAGTCCGTCTCTGGGGGATGGCAGTAAGTCGGATGCTGAGAGTGGAGCGGGTCTCTGGAGGATGGCAGTGAGGTGGGTGGTGAGAGTGGACTGGGTCTCTGGAGGATGGCAGTGAGGTGGGTGGTGAGAGTGGACTGGGTTTCTGGAGGATGGCAGTGAGGCGGGTGGTGAGAGTGGAGTGGGTCTGTGGCAGATGACAGTGAGGTGGGTGGGGAGAGTGGAGTGGGTCACTGGAGGGTAGCAGTAAGAAGGCTGGTGAGAGTGGAGTCAGTCTCTGGAGGATTGCAGTGAGGTGGGTGGTGAGAGTGGAGTGGATCTCTGGAGAATGGGAGTGAGGTGGTTGGTGAGAGTGGAGCAGGCCTCTGGAGGATGGCAGTGAGGAGGGTTGGGAGAGTGGAGCAGGTCTATGAAGGATGGCAGTGAGGAGGGTGGTGAGAGTGGAGTGGGTCTCTGGAGGATGGTCGTGAGGCGGGTGGTGAGAGTGGAGTGGGTCTCTGGAGAATGGGAGTGAGGTGGTTGGTGAGAGTGGAGTGGGTCTCTGGAGGATGGCAATGATGCAGATTGGGAGAGTGGAGCAAGTCTATGAAGGATGGCAGTGAGGAGGGTGGTGAGAGTGGAGTGGCTCTCTGGAGGATGGCAGTGAGGAGGGTGGTGAGAGTGGAGTGGCTCTCTGGAGGATGGCAGTGAGGAGGGTGGTGAGAGTGGAGTACGTCTCTGGAGGATGGCAGTGAGGACGGTGGTGAGTGTGGAGTCCATCTCTGGAGGATGTTAGTGAGGATGGTGGTGACAGTGGAGTGGGTCTCTTGAGGTTGCCAATGAGGTTGGTTGGGTGAGTAGAGCAGGTCTCCGAAGGATGGCAGTGAGGTAGGCAGTGAGAGTGGATTAGGTCTCTGGAGGATGGCAGTGAGGGAGGTGATGAGTGTGAAGTGGGTCTCTGGTGGATGGCAGCGAGATGGGTGGGAAGAGCAGACTGGGTCTCAGGAGGATGGCAGTGAGGTGGGTGATGATTGTGGGGCAGGTCTCTGGAGGATGGCAGTGAGGCGGATGCAGAGAATGGAGTGGCTCACTGGAGGATGTCAGTGAGGTGATTGGTGAGAGTGGAGTGGGTCTCTGGAGGATGGCAGAAGGTGGATGGTGAGAGTGTTGTGGGTCTCTGGAGAATGGCAGTGAGGTGGGTCGTGAGAATGGAGTGTATCTCTGGAGGACGGCAGTGAGGTGGGTGGTGAGAGTGGAGCGGGTCTCAGGAGGATGGTAGTGAAGCGGGTTGGTGAAAGTGAGTGGGTCTCTGGAGGATGGCAGTGGGGAGGGTGGGGGGAGCAAAATGGGTCTCTGGAGGATGGCAGTGCAGTGGGTGGGGAGAGTGGGTTGGGTCTCTGGAGGATGGCAGTGATATGGGTGGTGTGAGTGGGGCAGGTTTCTGGAGGATGGCAGAGAGGTGGGTGGTGTGAGTGGAACATGTCTCTGGAGGATGGCAGTGAGGCGGATGCTGAGAATGGAGCGGCTCTCAGGAGGATGGCAGTTTGGTGGGTGGTGAGAGTGGGGTGGGTCTCTGGAGGATGGCAGTGAGGTGGGTGTTGAGAGTGGATTGGGTCTCTGGAGGATGGCAGTGAGGTGGGTGGTGAGAGTGGGTTGGGTCTCTGGAGGATGGCATGAGCTGGGTGGTGTGAGTGGGGCAGGTCTCTGGAGGATGGCAGAGAGGCGGATGCTGAGAATGGAGCGGCTCTCTGGAGGATGGCAGTGAGGCGGGTGGTGAGAGTGGAGTCAGTCTCTGGAGGATTGCATTCAGATGGGTGGTGAGTGTGGAGCACATCTCTGGAGGATGGCAGTGAGGTGGTTGGTGTGAGTGGATCATGTCTCTGGAGGATGGCAGTGAGGCAGATGCTGAGATTGGAGTGGGTCTCTGGAGGATGTTGGTGAGGTAGTTGGTGAGAGTGGAGTACGTCTCTGGAGGATGGCAGTGAAGTGGGTGTTGTGACTGGTGTGAGTCTCTGGAGGACGGCAGTGAGGCGGATGCTGAGAGTGGAGCGGGTCTCTGGAGGATGGCATTGAGGTGGGTGGTGAGAGTGGAGTGGGTCTCTGGAGGATGGCAGTGAGGTGGGTGGTGAGAGTGGGTTGGGTCTCTGGGGATGGCAGTGAGATGGGTGAGAAGAGCAGACTGGGTCTCAGGAGGACGGCAGTGAGGTGGGTGATGATAGTGGGGCAGGTCTCTGGAGGATGGCAGTGAGGCGGACGTTGAGAATTGCGCGGCTCTCTGGAGGATGGCAGTGAGGTGATTGGTGAGAGTGTTGTGGGTCTCTGGAGAATGGCAGTGAGGTGGGTGGTGAGAATGGAATGTATCTCTGGAGGATGGCAGTGAGGCGGGTGGTGAGAGTGGAGCGGGTCTCAGGAGGATGGTAGTGAAGCGGGTTGGTGAAAGTGAGTGGGTCTCTGGAGGATGGCAGTGGGGAGGGTGGGGGGAGCAAAATGGGTCTCTGGAGGATGGCAGTGCAGTGGGTGGGGAGAGTGGGTTGGGTCTCTGGAGGATGGCAGTGATATGGGTGGTGTGAGTGGGGCAGGTTTCTGGAGGATGGCAGAGAGGTGGGTGGTGTGAGTGGAACATGTCTCTGGAGGATGGCAGTGAGGCGGATGCTGAGAATGGAGCGGCTCTCAGGAGGATGGCAGTTTGGTGGGTGGTGAGAGTGGGGTGGGTCTCTGGAGGATGGCAGTGAGGTGGGTGTTGAGAGTGGATTGGGTCTCTGGAGGATGGCAGTGAGGTGGGTGGTGAGAGTGGGGTGGGTCTCTGGAGGATGGCAGTGAGGTGGGTGTTGAGAGTGGATTGGGTCTCTGGAGGATGGCAGTGAGGTGGGTGGTGAGAGTGGGTTGGGTCTCTGGAGGATGGCATGAGCTGGGTGGTGTGAGTGGGGCAGGTCTCTGGAGGATGGCAGAGAGGCGGATGCTGAGAATGGAGCGGCTCTCTGGAGGATGGCAGTGAGGCGGGTGGTGAGAGTGGAGTCAGTCTCTGGAGGATTGCATTCAGATGGGTGGTGAGTGTGGAGCACATCTCTGGAGGATGGCAGTGAGGTGGTTGGTGTGAGTGGATCATGTCTCTGGAGGATGGCAGTGAGGCAGATGCTGAGATTGGAGTGGGTCTCTGGAGGATGTTGGTGAGGTAGTTGGTGAGAGTGGAGTACGTCTCTGGAGGATGGCAGTGAAGTGGGTGTTGTGACTGGTGTGAGTCTCTGGAGGACGGCAGTGAGGCGGATGCTGAGAGTGGAGCGGGTCTCTGGAGGATGGCATTGAGGTGGGTGGTGAGAGTAGAGTGGGTCTCTGGAGGATGGCAGTGAGGTGGGTGGTGAGAGTGGGTTGGGTCTCTGGGGATGGCAGTGAGATGGGTGAGAAGAGCAGACTGGGTCTCAGGAGGACGGCAGTGAGGTGGGTGATGATAGTGGGGCAGGTCTCTGGAGGATGGCAGTGAAGCGGACGCTGAGAATTGCGCGGCTCTCTGGAGGATGGCAGTGAGGTGATTGGTGAGAGTGGAGTGAGTCTCTGGAGGATGGCAGTGAGAACGGCGGTGAGAGTGGAGTGGGTCTCTGGAGGATGGCAGTGAGGTGGGTGGTGAGAGTGGAGCGTGTCTCTGGAGGATGGCAGTGAGGCGGGTGGTGAGAGTGGCGCGGGTCTCAGGAGGATGGTAGTGAAGCGGGTTGGTGAAAGTGAGTGGGTTTTTGGAGGATGGCAGTGAGGTGGGAGGGGAGACTGGAGTGGGTCACTGGAGGGTAGCAGTGAGGAGGCGGGTGAGAGTGGAGTCAGTCTCTGGAGGATTTCAGTGAGGTGGCTGGTGAGAAAGGAGTGGGTCTCTGGCGGATGGCTGTGAGGTGGGTGGTGAGTGCGGAGTGAGTCTCTGCAGGATGGCAGTGAGGTGGTTGATGAGTGTGGAGCATGTCTCTGGAGGATGGCAGCAAGATGGGTGGTGAGAGTGGAGTGGGTCTCTGGAGGATGGCAGTGAGGTGGGTGGTGAGAGTGGGTTGGATCTCTGGTGGATGGCAGTCAGGTGGGTGGGAAGAGCAGAGTGGGTCTCTGAAGGATGTCAGTGAGGTGGGTGGTGAGAGTGAGGCAGGTCTCTAGAGGATGGCAGAGAGGTGTGTGGTTTGAGTGGAGTGTGTCTCTGGAGGATGGCAGTGAGGCTGATGCTGAGAATGGTGGATGGTGAGAGTGTTGTGGGTCTCTGGAGGATGGCAGTGAGGCGGGTGGTGAGAGTGGAGCGGGTCTCTAGAGGACGGCAGTGAGGCGGATGCTGAGAGTGGAGCGGGTCTCTAGAGGACGGCAGTGAGGCGGATGCTGAGATTGGAGCGGGTCTCTGGAGGATGGCAGTGAGGTGGGTGGTGAGAGTGGAGTGGGTTTCTGGTGGATGGCAGTGAGGCGGATGGTGAGAGTGGAGTGGGTCTCAGGAGGTTGGCAGTGCGGCGTTTGGTGAGAGTGGAGTATCTGTAAAAAACACAAGTAGCAATAAATGACTATTCTATTCAAAAAAGAAGTCTGAGAAAATCTAGAGTCAACTGGAATTGGGGGAAAACTTTCCAGTGATTGGAGTCATCCCTCGCACAAAGTAAAACTGTGCAGTTTTTGCAAGTCTGTCATCTCAGCTCTAGAATATCTCTGCAGGAGTTCCTCAGGGTAATGTCCTTGGCCCAACCATCTTCAGCTCCTTCATCAATGAGCTTCCCTCTATTATAAGCTCAGAAGTGAGGAATATTGCAGATGAATGCACAATGCTCAGCACCATTTGTGACTCCTCAGATACTAAATGCAGCCAGACCCAGGCAATATCCCGGACTTGTCTGTCGAGTGGCAAGTAACAGGGGCAGGTACAGTCATGTCACACAAATCCCAGGCAATGACTATGTCCAACAAGAGACAATCCAAAGTCACCCTTTAACATTCAAGTGTATTACTATCTCTGAATCCCCCCGGTATAAACATTCTGGGTGGGAGGATTTGTGAGGGTGTTACCATTGATCAGAAACTTTACCAAACTAGCCATATAAATACAATGGCTACAAGAGCAGGTCAGAAGATAGGAAACTTGCAGCGAGTAACTTGCCTCCTGACTCGCCAACGCCTGTCCAAATTCTACAAGGCACAAGTCAGGAGTGTAGTGGAAGACTCCCCACTGGCCCGGATGAGTGCAGCTCCAATATCATTCAAGAAGTTTGACAGAGGCAGCTCGCCTGATTGGCATCACATTCACAAACAATCAGTTCTTTCCCCACAGACAGTGAGTAGCAGCAGCATACATCACCTGCGAGGCAAACTGCAGAAATTCATCAGAGCTTCTAAGACAGTGAGTGCCCCTTGAACCCACAGGAGATTCTGGAGATAGCTTTATTAATGACCTGTTTGTATTGTTTGAGCCATGCAACTACAGAAGCTTATAGCAAATGCTAATTCATAACAGAATTGTCAATTGCACTTAGATAAATCAAATTTTGAGCTTCTTCAAACAAAATGGGTTCTGATTCTAAAATGATCAGTTCTAATAGCAGTGGGTACAGCATCAAAAAATTGTTCAAGATGCATTATGCTGCAAAAATTCATTTAATGTAGAACAATTTATTGAGAGTGAAGTACTTGAAATACAATAAACCACCTGACCAGAGTAGACAGACCTCTGATCTGAAAAAAATTACTACAAAGTGAAAATATTAATACAAACGCCGAAACAATCTACAGTTTCTTGAGACAGGTATGGTTCCTAGCCTTTACATCTGTGAATACAAAAACTGGTTAGACTTGCACTGAGAATGTATTCATTGTAGGAAAAGAAAACTTAATTCTTGAAGATGTGATACGATCTAAAGAACAAACCCTGCAACAAACCAAACCATTTCCAAGGCAACTTGTATATTGCACTTTGAAACAGAATCTTGAAGAACAGGTCAGGACTATAAAGGAATAAATTCCTTTTATGGGGAATAGCTACTATGAACAAAGAACATCACTTTTTTCTTGGACAATTAAAATTGTTATCCATTCCAGGTGCCAATAGAGTCATAGAGATGTACAGCACGAAAACAGACCCTTCAGTCCAACTCGTCCATGCCAACCAGATATCCCAACCCAATCTAGTCCCACCTGCCAGCAACTGGCCCATATCCCTCCAAATCCTTCCTATTCATATACCCATCCAGATACCTTTTAAATATTGCAATTGCATTAGCCTCCACCACTTCCTCTGGCAGCTCATTTCATACACATACCACCCTCTGCGTGAAAAAGTTGCCCCTTGGGTCTCTTTTATATTTTTCCCTGCTCACCCTAAACCTATGCCTTTAATTCTGGATTCCACCCCACCCACCCCCATCCCATCCCAGGGAAAATATTTTGCCTATTTATTATATCCATGCCCCTCATGATTTTATAAACCTCTATAAGGTCACTCCTCAGCCTCCGACACTCCAGGGAAAACAGCCCCAGCCTGTTCAGCCTCTCCCAATAGCGCAACTCCTCTCACCTTGGCAACATCCTTGTAAATCTTTTCTGAACCCTTTCATGTTTCACAACATCTTTCCGATAGGAAGGAGACCAGAAAGCCAGCATCTGTATGCATCTCTGCAGCTGCATTAACATAACAGCCTTCGGCAAATATTGATCGTAAGGAATATCCTGAGTGCTGAAACTACCATCACCTTTTCTTATTGGTCCAGCCTTCCCATTCAGTTTATTTACTTTCCATCCCTTTATCACAGGAACCACCTCCTTGGCTGGAACAAAACCAAGTCCCATTGACACTGTCTACAAAATACTATTCCCTTTGATTGATCCCTAAGTTCATGCTACCCATTCAAGGCTTATGGTCAGACCACTAAATAGATTAATTCTCTGATCTAGTGGAACCCAGCAGAGTAAAAGGCAAATCATCAAGTTTGCTTCAAGTGTTTCTACATCTTGACATAGACTTACTGTACACATTTATCAACACAGCTGGGCGGCACCGTGGCACAGTGGTTAGCACTGCTACCTCACAGTGCCAGAGACCCGGATTCAATTCCCGCCTCAAGTGACTGACTGACTGTTTGCACGTTCTCCTCGTGTCTGCATGGGTTTCCTCCGGGTGCTCCGGTTTCCTCCCACAGTCCAAAAATGTGCAGGCTAGGTGAATTGGCCATGCTAAATTGCCTGTAGTGTTAGGTGAAGGGGTAAATGTAGGGGAATGGGTCTGGATGGGTTGCGTTCCGGCGGGTCAGTGTGGACTTGTTGGGCCGAAGGGCTGTTTCCACACTGTAAGTAATCTAATCTAATCTAAGTCGAAGAGTGCGTAATACAAGGAACAATTTGTACTATACGCTTTACAAAGTAGCAACTAGTTAACTAATTTGAATACGCACGTTAATCAATGTTGATAATGGGTGATAAAAAGGAGGGCAATTTTGCAAGCACTTTAGGACCTTGGAATAACTCTATGATGATGTCAAGGAGCTACTCCTCACTGAGTATATATAGCACATTGTGGGCAGAGTGAAGAAGAAGAGAAATACATCGAAAATTGCGCAGAAACCTCACGTCCAACTGTGCAAATGTTAGAAAAATGCAGCATCGCATGTGGAGTAGAGCCACTAGTATTTGATAGTTAAGTAGATGGAATAATCTTTAAATGTTGTAACAATACGATAAGGACCTGCAATAGATAATGTTGTAAAGAAGGCTGAGCATGAAGATAGCTCTTGGCCTTACCTTGATCCCAAGCCTTTGGCGATGCACATTAAACCACACAACCAAAGAATGAATAAGCACCAAGATGGGGCCACTGGATTGATCCAGTAATATATTTCTAAATTCTGCTTTTAGTCAAAATTCCTCCGACAATTAGTTCTAAGTCTCTGTTCCTTGTGCTTACACTCTGGAAATATTTCAGTGCTGTTGGACAGAATCTGGGTCAGGCATCTTGATGTGTTTGCTTCTTTCCTGCTGCAACTTCAAACAAATCCCTGGGTCTGACAGACAAGGAGGGTTTGTCTGTCGAAAGGCTGTGGTTGTCTTTTTCTGTCACACGCCTGAATTGGATTTGAGATGAATAGTTACTGCACCCTTGTATATGCCTCACTCATCAACATTTTCTTTGCAGTTTAGATCTGATGGTGCTATTCTTCAGTTTGTTTATTTGATGTGTTGGAGAAATGATAGGCAGCTCCCTCCCCCCAGCCCCCACTAGCTACCCTCACTGAGATTGTTTCCTATCTGTATCATGAAGAACTCCAATAACAGGAACCTAAGAAGGAAATTAATTCCAATGAAAGGAAAGCTTTTAGGAATCAAAAATTAGACGGTGTCGATTTAAGGTGAGAGAGGATAGATTTAAAGGGACCTGAGGGGAAACATTTTCACGCAGAGGGTGCTGTGTGTATAGAATGAGTTGCCAGAGGCAGTGATGGAGTTTGGTACAATTACAACATTTAAAAGAGGTAAATGAATAGGAAGGGTTTAAAGGGAGGTGTGCAAATGCTAACAAATGAGACTAAATAAATTTAGAATATCTGGTTGATATGAAAGAGTTGGACCAAAGGATCTGTTTTTGTGCTGTACAACTCTACGTCTCTAATCAAACAATAACACTTCTAAGATCCACTGATCATTGCCTGCAGTGACATCCTCCTTGGTTTTGAAAGGTTCCCGATGCCTGTTCGAAGGACCAGGCAAATTGCAAATAAAATCTTCATCGCGATAAGGACTGGCTGGAAATTTCCACAGATATGCTTCCATTCCTTAACTTCATTATAAGTGAAGGGGAATACCTGCTCATGTGCAAAGAAAAATACTTCTCTTCCTATGAGGTGTCTCTAGAAGCTGCACTCCATGCTCTAACACAGTTCATGTGTTCAGTGATTTATTAAAACTTACTTTTAGATATGAATCCTTCAAACAGACCCCACAGACGGAGCCAGGCTGAAGGAAGTGTACGTACTGTGTGTGGGAGATGAAACTCCTGTCTGTAGTTGTCTCCTTCCTGCTCACTGGCCATGAAACAAAAAGTCCCAGTATAAATGGAATGGTTTTTAATCAATCTGCAATGGAAAGCATGATATTGTGTTTGCGTGATGAATGGAGTATTGAATGCTGTAGTAAACAGGCTTTTAAATATTGATCTTTAAATAACTCATTACCTGATCTTGGGTCAGTGACGTGCAATATATCAACAGAGAATCAAATTTTAATGGCACACATAGCAGAAACCTTTGGAAAGAAATTGTAATCATTTATACAGCACCTTTTAGATCCTCAGGATATCACATACATTAAATAAATGCTTCTGAAGTAAACTCACTCCTGTTATGTAGTGCAGCCATTTGTGCACAGTTAGCTCCCAATAAATATGAGTGATCTATGCTTGCTGAGGAATAAATATTTGGTTGGACATCTCCACTGCTCTTTGGCAACAGTGCAATGGATTTTTTTCCATCCACCCAAGAGAGCAGACAGGTCCTCAGTTTAACATATTCTCAGATCACATTTCCAACAACACAACATTCTGTCAGTACAGCAGTGAACAGTCTTGAGCCCTCACTTTCTGACACACAGTGAAAATGTTACCCATTGACCACAATTGACATCTGGTGAAGTTAGATTGGAAATATCAGGCAAATGTAGTATGTGGTACTGTGATGAGCTGTGCATTCAACCACTTGTTGGAGCTTTTATGTAAGATATTTCCTGACTTTAAGCCCCCTGCAGTTGAAAATGTGTGTCTTGACCTAGAACGTTTATCTTTGCCAGACCTTTGACTTTTTCCCCTGATGTATGACAATACATAGCATGGTAGGGTTTAACTGACGACTTCAACAACTTCTCAGCCTAGGTTATGGGGTGTCTTATCCTTATTTTGCTAAAATGTCGGCCACCCTCCCATCCCAATCTTTACCTTCTGCACCTTTTTCAAAGAACTCATCGTTGTGCAATGGTCACTCAGATACTCTCCTGGTTCTGAATCTGAACACTATGGATACTAGTTCACTTCTAAAGACCAGAAGCCAATATCCAAGCTAAAAATCACACAACACCAGGTTATAGCCCGACAGGTTTAATTGGAAGCACTAGCTTTTGGAGTATTGCTCCTTCATCAGGTGATTGTGGAGTGTCTTACAATTGTGTCCTCCACAACCGCCTGATGAAGGAGCAGCGCTCCAAAAGCTAGTGCTTCCAATTAAACCTGTTGGAGTATAACCTGGTGTTGTGTGATTTTTAACTTTGTACATCCCAGTCCAACACCAGCATCTCCAAATCATATCCAAGCTGCCACTGTCAATACAGTAGTGGGAAAGTCTTTAACTGTCAGAGATACTGTGTTTCAGATGAAATATTAATCCAAGATCCTTTCTGCTTCTCAGGTGGATGCACAAGATCCCAAGGCACTATTTGAATAAAAGCAGCAGAACTGACCTTGGTGTTGTGACCAAAATTTCAGCCTCAACCAGGATCATTAAAGAAAAAATATGACTAAGTCATTATCATGTTGCTTTTGATGGTTGAGTGGTTAGCACTGCTGTCTCACAGCACCAGGGATCTGGGTTTTATTCCAGCCTTTGGTCACTGTCAGTGTGGAGTTTGCACATTCTTCCCATGTCTGTGTGCATTTCCTCCGGGTGCTCCGGTTTCCTCCCACAGCCTAAAGACGTGCAGGTTAGGTGGATTGGCCGTGCTAAATTCCCCATGGTGTGTCCAGGGATGTGCAGGCTAGATGGATTGGCCATGGGAAATGCAGGTTTTCATGGAGGGTGTGGATCTGGGTGGGATGCTCTTCAGAGGGTTGTTGTCAGCTTGATGGGCCGAATGGCCTGTTTCCACACTGTGGGGAGTTTATGATTCAAGTTGACTGCTGCATTCCCTATATTATAACAGAGGTTGCACTTCAAAATACTCATTACCTGTGAAGTACTTCAGGCCATTCTGAATTGTCAAATGATGCCATTTAACTGGAATTTCTTCCCTTATCGACTTAACTTGTTCCCCCACCCCCCCCCCCCAGCAAATAAGAAACAGTATTATGCAGGCTAAGGTCGCGCTGGTGGAGAGTGCTATAGGCAGAGAATTAGGAGAAAGTGAGGACTGCAGATGCTGGAGATCATAGTCAAGAGTGCAGTGCTTGAAAAGCACAGCAGGCCAGGCAGCATCCGAGGAGCAGGAGAATCAATATTTCAGGCATAAACCCTTCAGCTGAGGAATGAAGCTCACTGTATTGAGACTACGTAATCCAAAGTACTCATGGGATTAGTGGTGAAGTCAAGTGGGTGATAGTCTGACTGGTAACCTGATAACAAGAACAGATTCCTGCTTGGAATGGTTTGTTGTTACTGCCTGTCAGTCCTGTTGCCTTCCCTGTTGTGAAAAATACTTTCTGTAAGGAGAACAGATGGTGCATTGTTAATATTGCACTAGGGTTAATTAAAATCTGCAACACTGCCAAAATAAACCGTGTCCTTGGTTCCTTCATCAGTTTGTGTGTCATCAGGTAATTACAAACACTATCGCCAATGAGGTACTACACTAACAACCCATCAACTAAGTGCTGTTCTCAGACAATGTGTTTCCAATATCCTGCTTAGCCAAATCCCATGTCACAGCCCCTTGTAAATGGTGAGAGTTATGAATTAGGGCAAGATACAGTCCCAGAGAAGAGCTAGTTTTCCAACAGCTCAAGGATGACATGGTGCTGAAAAAAATGATTAAACTTTGGATGACTGGAACATTTTTGACGTATGTTCCGGAAAGTAAGTACAGCTTGTTTCACAGACAGCTGAGTTAATTTCCATGGAAGCATTTCGTTTTTGGAGGTTGAGACAGTGGCCGGGAAATACAGATTTTTACTTATTGAAGGAAATCAGCAGAAGTTATTGATGGAGAGGGATTTTGTGAGAATGTAGAGGAAGAAGCTGTAAGTGGGAAATTAGTATTTTTGGTCAGCAATTCTTTACATTGAAAGCACTGGGCTTTCGTTCTCTGGATGCTGCCTGACCTGACCCTATTCCCCTTTTTGATACAACAACAGTAATTTTGCTCTAAGTTGTGTGTGCAGTCGCTCTGATACTTGTGCACAGCAATTAGTGTTGCCATGACAATCATGACGCTAACTTCTGGTTCCGGAGGTCCCATGGGCCTTGGAGTCCCACACAGCTGGGAAAAAATATTAGAGGCAACACTGCCACCAACACACAGCCCCACAGCCCCAGACTGTGAAGGGATAGTTCTTCCCATACCTTTACCATCACCTCTTGCAATGTGGATTCAGCAAGACTTTCTTCCCTTAATTTTTAAAACCGGGTTTACATACATGCATTTCACAAAGGTCATAAAAAGAGAGATCTTTTATTCAGCACTCAATGAATCTTTGTAAACATTGGAAAATGGTGGGTTAACCATGAAAAGTTATGGGGTGCGACCGGGTAGATGCTCTTTGGAGGGTTGTGTGCTTCCACACTGTAGGGATTCTATTAACAATGCCTTCCATCCCCCTCCCCTCATTGAATAGTCTTTGAACAGTTCTTTCTTTCTCTTTATCCGCTTCCTTGGGAAGGGTACAAATCAAACAACCACCTGAGAAGCATCAGTTCTCTTTTTGATGCAATTATGAATAGCTGCTGAACTAATGTAGCAACTTTCATGTGATGAAAGGTATGTGATTTATATATTTTAGTGTTTGGATTTCAAATTAGTCTGTTTTTGTGAAGTAATTTAAAAATTAAGTCAATCTTCCAGAAGCATGATTTTAAACCAGAGTGTGTTAGAGAGAGCAAGTAACGGTAACAACTGCTGAAGTGTTAATGGAAGTTTGTTTATTCTGTGGGAGTTTATGATTGGAGGGAGAAAACGTTTAACCAATAGTTGTAGCAGAATGTATCATGAGGAAGCTTATTCTGCATTTAGTTCAAAAGGTATTGGGTTTAGTTCAAAGGAGGACGTCAAGAAGGGTTTTGAGACCTCTTCTGGGGTACTGTGTGCAGTTCTGGTCACCCTGTTATAGGAAGGATATTATTAAACTGGAGAGGGCTCAGTAAAGATTTACCAAGATGTTGTCAGGAATGGAAGGTTTGAGATATAAAAGTAGACTGGAAAGGCTGGGAGCTTTTTCATTGGAGGGCAGGAGGTTGAGGGGTGACCTTAGGAAGGCTTTATAAAATCGTGAGGGGCGTTGATGGAGTGAATGACAAGGGCCTTTTCGTTGGGGTTAGGGAGTTCTAAACTAGGGGCATATTTTTTAAGGTGAAAGTAGAAAGGTTTAAACAGGACATGGGGGCAACCTTTTTACACAAGGAGTGGTTTGTGTATGGAATGAACTGCCAGAGTAAGTGGTGGATTCAGGTACAGTTACAGTGTTTAAAGGACATTTTGACAAAGACATGAATAGGAAATGTATGGATGGATATGGTTTGAGAAGCATGACACAGGAAAAGCACAGCAGGTCAGGCAGCATCTGAGGAGCAGGAGAATCGACATTTCAGGCATAAGCCCTTCATCAGGGATATGGGCCAAGCCCAGGCAGGTGGGACTAGTTGAATTTGGGATTATGGTCTAGTTGGACCAAAGGGTCTGTTTCCATGTTATATGACTCTCTGATTCTATGAGACCAGATTGGGATCAGAAGCGTATATAATCTCTCCTCAAAAAGGAGATTGTTCAGAGCAATTAATAAAATAAATTACCTCAGTGAAAGGGTTGTACTTTGTGAAAACTTCCAGATCTGAAATGTTTGATTAGAGCTCTGCAGCTTCTTCAAAGCTGAGAAAATTACAGCTCTCAGTTTTATGAGTTTTCAAGACAAAAAGCTTCATAGCTCATGGCATCAGAACTGAGAAGGTTAAGTCAAATCTTCAGATTTGGTGGGGAAGGAACATTGCTATGGATTGTGATTAATTATAAAGTGATTATGTTGGGGAGTAGATGGGATTAAGTTTTGCTATTCATTCAAAAATCTTTCAAACAATGTGACATTTAGGTAGTTTAATTTGTTTTATTCTATTTTTATTTCTTTTGATAAACAGATCTGCAGCCTTACCTACTCATATTTCACTAAAACAAAATCACCACATTTAAAAAGATCTATCACGCCAGCTTTCACTTTGGGATTTAACTTGTCCAGTAGGATTCTTAGCTGGGATCATAACAATAATTGGATGCTGAATAGTAGGATCTAGTGGCAAGGAAGTTCAAGGGCACCATGATGATCTTGACTGGTGTAGACATTTCTGTCTTCCTAAGGGAGCTGATCTACAGCTCAACAGCCAAAAGTTGCCATATTACCCAATCACCTCTTCAACCTTTCAATGAGGCATTGAATGTTAGTAAATGCTGAAGGTGTCTTGGTCTGTAGACAATGCTAACTGAGTGTATGTACAGGGGAGATTCCTACTTTGAATGGAGTGGAACTGCTGAAAGGTTCCCACCTGGAAGAGATGAATCTTCAGGTAAGGCAACATTAATCTTCGGTGCTGGGGTGTTACATTGTCTCCTCATTATAATATTGACCTCAGAGATATGTTTCTCCATCCTTTATCATGACCAGGGTTACCAAACCTCCTCAATTGACCCAGAGCCTTCAGGAATTGTAGATTAATTTCCTGGTCACCACTGCAAAATCCTGGGAAAAGAATCAAAATGGTAAGAGGTAAATTGGAGGTGGAAGCTAAGGCTTTTAGACTTGCAATCAAAAATCTCTACTTGAGTGATGAAGGCCTTTCCTGTTCTGATGGGAAGTTGGAGCATCAGAAGGGTGGGCACTTTGGATGGCCATTTGCAGGAGCGTAAGTACAGAGTGGTTAGAGACAGGAGGCTCACTCTGGGAAACACTTCGGAGTATTCCTATCTATAAGTTAGTAAACCCACCTGTCACTCAAATATTGGACTAATAATTTGAGATTGATTTGATATTCAAGCCTGGTGAAATTGAAAGGTTTACTACTGTACATTTGTATAAAACACCTGGCTCTCCATGATTAACAAATTATTTTAGTTCATTACCAAATGCCTCATTACTATATTACAGGAGATATCTGAATTCAGTTCATCTGTTATTGATACTTCATGAACTGAAACGTCAGTGCAAAAATATTGCATCCTTCATCTGGTGAGGCAAATTCTTCAGTTCCAATTTCTGAAATGAGATAATTGATTTCTTTTAGGCTCTGTTTGTGGAACAGAGTTAGACAAGATGGGGCCACCAGATTTGTCCCCTAATTTAGCAATTACCATTTTTTGTGCAAGTTAAACTTTGCACCTAAACTTCTTCAACTCGAAACATTTGAATATCCCTTGATTTTCATTGCCTAGCTCTGGGTAGACTTGCCTTCAGCTGCTTGGGCAGAAGTGGGTACTGCAGGTGCTGGAGATCAGAGTCAACATTAGAGTGGTGTTGGAAAGCATCCGACGAGAAGGAAAATCGACGGGCATTTGCCTGAAACATCGATTTTCCTGCTCCTCGGATGCTGCATGTCCTGCTGTGCTTTTCCAGCACCACTCTAATCTTCAGCTGCTTGGGTTCTAAGCTTTGTAATTCTCTCCCTGTGCCTCCCTAATGTTTTCTCCTATTTGTAAGGCATTCCTTAAAAATCTTTGATCAAATGTTTGACCATCTGCCCCATTATCTCTTTATATGACTTTGGTTCAAATTTTCTCATTCTTCAAAATGCCTTAGGATATTTTACTACAGTAAATAGGTTTTATAAATGGAATTTGTTGCATCAAGTTCTCTTTTCAAAGCTCCATCTTAGGATGGCATGACATTGAAAGCAAAATCTCAAAAAGGTTACCCCAACTTTTTATTTGGACAATAGCAGGGAACTCCAATCTTCTCTGTTATGGAGTACAGTACTGTACACTTAGGAAATCAAGTAAGAAAGAACTAACACAATATTACATAGCATAATCATCAGCCCACATAATTTATCCTCAGACTGCCATTAGCACAAGGACAGGCTATCATTCCAAATGATTGAGAAAATGTATAATATTGTGATACATGCTTTGCTGAATTAATCTGATGATTGCCATGTTAACAGTCTATTAAATGTTTAATTTCCAGCCCTCTTGACTAAACGAAACACATTAACAGTTATTACAGAATGCCAGAATAACAAAATAATTAATAACCTATTACAGTGCTTTCTTTTAACATTGAGTTGCTGCACTATATGAAAGAAAACACATTGGTTTGGATTTAATGAATATTTTATTTGAAAACATTTAATTTTCCTTGAAGCAATTCCCAGCAGTACATTGGATTTGAGATGGAGATGTTTTACCCTTGAGCCATTGTCACTTTTGATGCAATCTAAACTCAATAGTTTTCAAATCAGTAGCCCCGTCATTCTGAGCTGGTGAGAAACTGAGACTCCCAATGGATAGTTTAACCTATCAGGATAGGTCTCCTGATTCTGGAATGTGGAGCAGGTAGCAATACAAAACCTGCTGCTTTCAAAAACTCTGACGTAATGGCACAAAAACTACAGAAGGTAATAGCTTCACTGAATTGAAAGGGCCTCCGTTATCAGTCACGGGGAAAGGCACTATTTATCAGATGGAAAAGTAAAGGCTATGTTTAACAGTCATTGTCAGTGAGAAAACTGGGAAAGAGCTTTAAATGCATATTTCAACCGTATGACCTTAACAGTCTGGAGAGACAGGAGTACAATGACAAGAATGACCACAGAGTCTAAGCCTCTCAGCCTCATTTTCCTACCCCTTGACCAAACATTTGGCCATTGCCCTATCATGGCCCATTGTCTTGGTGTCAGTCTTCATTTGATTCACACTCTGGTGAAGTACCTTAGGTTATTTTGCTATGCTATCAGCACTGTATAAAAGAAAATTTGGTGTTGAATTTAGAGGCTTTAGTTAGGACAATACCAGAAAGCTTGTGAGGTTTTAGGGTCAATATGTTTGTAACATGATGAACATTCAATTTTACAAGTTAATTTCCGAGCGCAAGCTTCAACCAGATGGGAGGAAAAGCCAGAAAACTGCTCATAATTCACAAAATTTTCTGTTCATTCATAAAAATCTGTTGGCAACAGCTGTATGGTTCCACAATCTATATTAGCAGTGTAGCACCTCAAAAAAATCCATCAAAGACAGTGGTGGCATGTGCAGTAAAGTTAGAACAGGTCAGTCTCATCCTCTCCAAATGTTTGGAAGGATGTGATGGCTTGTCTTTTGAAATTGTTCATCTCAGTGATCCACTCCTAAAACTCCTGGAGGAGTAAGCCCCTGCATCGAATACAAAACAAACACAATGGAAGGTTTGGAAATGGGATTATGCTTCCAGAAGGCTTTCAGGAGAAATGGGACAGAGGAGTTTCTTGAGTCAATGAATGGTTCAAACTTTTGTGAGGCCTAAAGGACCTATTTTATTCCTCCTAGCTGACATTTAACCTTGTCAAAAAACAAGTGGTAATGATTCATTCTTCGCCTGGCCCCTCCCAGCTTTTGCTCCAGGGCCTCTACAAGTTTGATCCAGCTGAGAATCTATCACCATTCGCCTTGCACTAAGCTAGAGTTAAAATACCAGCCACAATGAAAATGGCACTCTCGGAACCTAATCTGAATTGAATCTGATTTGCAAAGAATTTCACACAGGTCAGGAGGGGTATATTCCTCAGCTATGATTTAAGATTGAATGTGGCTCAGATTGGGGCAGGAAGGAATGGGTGACAACTTCCCACAAAGGACCGCCCCCACAATCCACTGCATTTTAAAAAAAAATCTATTCCATTCAAGAGGGCTAGAGTCAAAAACAACCCTTCAGCATCACATTGTGGAAAAGAGAATTGAGGGATATGAGTTGCAGATCAGCCATAATTCAATTGAATGGTGGAACAGGCTCAAGGGGCAGAACAGTATTGTCCTATTCTTTATACCTAATGACTGTGATATGCATCCATGTCCGGCTTGCTGGACGCTATTATTTTGTCTTTGGGCTGCTGGTCACAGCTTCTCATGATAAAAATGCTTCCCCGGATCTTCTCTGAAATATTTCAGTAACACTTATGAGGCTGTTGGGATTTTCATTTGAAGTAGCACAGTGTCATGAATTCGCCCAGTGCCAGGATTCAGATTTTCTAAGTGTGTTCAGCTGGTATTAGTCACTGAGGTCTGTGACACAGGGCTACCAAACCACAGCTATGGAGTCTTCCCCACTTTATTGCTTCAGATAGAATGATGCATACAAAAAAAGCCCACAGGACAGGTTTGCTTTACTGCGTTACATGATCAATGAGTTGTTGTATAAGGGAGCTCACTATGATGTATTACGTTAATTATTACTGTCAAATAATACAAATTGCTTCTTAGTTATTTTACATCCACTGGATAAGTGAACAGAAGCAATGTGTTAATGCTTATGCTTCGAGCTTTGTGTCAGTCACAGAAACAGACTGAAATTTTTAGCCACAGAACATTCTGTACATGATTAAAAAACTTTAAAACGTGGTCTCTGCTGTGATGCAGGACATAAAGCAACCATATTATATTAATGACCGCTGTCCAATAATCAATTATTTGTCAGAGATTAATTAACTCCATGTGTTAGTTTATTTTAAACAGTAAAACATATTAGAAGTTAGGAAACAGACATTAGAGCAAACCCAAAGCAGAATGTTAGCGGCCACCATTCTCCAGAGTTTTCCCAGCCTTTGAACAAGGTGGTTAACAGTGAGATCAGAAAAATTAGGTACCCGATGTCAGGGAAAAGAAATGTCCAATTTTCCACCCAAGGTTTTTACAGCAAGCTGAGAAGCTTGTTCATGAGCAGCTTGGGGCCTATTTGCATGTGTTAACATCTCATTATTACCTAATCTCACCTCATTTATATGTAAGTTGCTATTTTCCCAGGAGTGGAACGAAACTAGACGGGGCCAATTCCTGCCATCCAAGTCTGTGGGTATTTGGCAGCTTCTTCGATGCTACACTTTGAAGCTGAACAACATGTTACATTGCAATGCAGCTGCCAGATCACTTTGCAAACAAGGACAGGCACTCATCTCATGCATTAGAACAGAATGCATTGCAAGGCTCTTAGCTTGCTATCTTAGCACTCATACACTGTGCATCTACCCTTTCATTTGGATGCTCACAGCAACTTTGCCTTGGCTTACCTTCCTCGTTTGCATTTTGTTGGCTGATTTGGAACTTACAGGCTCACATTTTTTCTGCCTTGCCTTATATTTCAGTGCAGATCCAAAGCTAGGCACCTGTCATGTTTGCCAGCAATGAACAGTCAAGGGGGTGGACATGTTGTTATACAGCACTGTGCTACCTCAATTTCACACCCACACCATGTGCCAGCACATATGCAGCAAACCAAGTACTTCAACAAAATGGCCATGTCTCAAATTCTAAATCCTCAATCAAGTAAGGGGATTAGTCATTAGTCAGGAGGCAATGCCATGGTCAGACTAGGGCAGCGCATGGTGTCAGTGCAGGGGTTTTGAACATAGTCAGTTAGCTGCTTGGGGTATTCACAGTCAGAGATTCTATATCATTATAGCTCAGGGTGCATGTGCCATAGATACTTTTCCAGATCCAGTGCCAGAAGTGCAGGGATTGATGGTGTCAGCTGGGGAGCTGCATAAAGACCAGTCAGGGCTCTGATCCTTCATAAATTATAGAGTCATGGAGTTGCATAACACGGAAACAGACCCTTCGGTCCAACCGGTCCATGCTGACCATATATCCCAACCCAATCTAGTCCCACTTGCCAGCAACCGGCCCATTTCCCTCCAAACACTTCCTATTATATTCCCATCCAAATGCATTTTAAATGTTGCAATTGTACTATCCTCCACCATTTCCTCTGGCAGCTCATTCCATACACGTACCACCCTCTGCGTGAAAATGTTGCCTCTTGGGTCTCTTTTATATCTTTCCTTAAACCTATGCCCTCTAGTTCTGGACTCCCCCATCCCAGGGAAAAGACTTTGTCTATTTATCCTGTCCATGCCCCTCATGATTTTGTAAACCTTTATAAGATCACCCCTCAGCCTCCGACGCTCCAGGGAAAACAGCCCCAGCCTGTTCAGCCTCTCCCTATAGCTCAAATCCTTCAACCCTGGCAACATCCTTGTAAATCTTTCCTGAACTCTTTCAAGTTTCCCAACATCTTTCCGATAGGAAGGAGACCAGAAGTGCATGCAATATTCCAACAGTTGCCTAACCAATGTCCTGTACAGCCGCAACATGACCTCTCAACTCCTGTACTCAATACTCTGACCAATAAAGGAAAGCATATCAAACGCCTTCTTCACTATCCTATCTACCCGTGACTCCACTTTCCAGGAACTATGAAACAGCATTCTAAGGTCCCTTTGTTCAGCAACACTCCCTAGGACCTTACCATTAAGTGTATAAGTCCTGCTAAGATTTGCTTTCACAAAATGTAGCACCTCGCATTTATCTGAATTAAACTCCATCTACCACTTCTCATTGGCAGCCCATTGGCCCATCTGATCAAGATCCCATTGTAATCTGAGATAACTTTCATAGCTGTCCACTACACCTCCAACTGTGGTGTCATCTGCAAACGTACTAACTATACTTCTTATGCTTACATCCAAATCATTTAGATAAATGACAAAAGGAAGTGGACCCAGCACCGATTCTTGTGGCACTCCATTGGTCACAGGCCTCCAGTCTTTCATTCCAAGTCAGTCAGGGGGTGGGCCACATTGCATTCTGGCATTTGTTCTTTGAAAGGCAAGGGAAGTCATTGGAGAAGTCAATTGGGGAGAGGCAGCATGCTGAAATGCAAGAGAGGACAATACTTGAGAAGAAGGGCAACTCAATGTACAACGGTTGGATATCATAGAACATTAGAGAGCACGGGTTACTGCAGTGAGGGTGGGAAGAGGATGGGGTATTATCAACTATCACCATCATGTTGGCCACAATGGTATCAAGAGGTGGCAAGATATACTGATGATTTGTAACCTGTCACAAGGATGTAATTTTCCCTTTGCATTGTGAATATTTCCATTTCTTTTTTTATAAAGAGTGGACAGATCATCCTTTGCCTATAGAGGCTTTCTCTGCTGTTAGAGATTGGTAGGTTTGGTATGCCTCACGGAATTCTAGAGGTTCTAGATAACCTGATTCATTTTGGGTCAGTGTACAGATTCCTATGCTAGCTGCCTTTTGTGTCGGATGCCCATGTGGTACCTGGATTAACATGAACATGATATCTTGGCATAACCTTTTGGTATTAGCATCTTTTGACCTTGAAATTTACTTGCTACGATATGCCAAGTCAGTCTCTGTGTGACAAAAATGCACAAATGTTCTCAGGGACTTCCTTAATACTGTCAGGCCATCCTTGGACAATAGCTTTTTGCAGCCCCTGGAGTTGCTCATCTTCAGCAGTTGCTACTTCCAATTCTTCCTACCGACTCTAGCCAAAGTGTAACAGGTCTATCTTAAGAACACCTTCAGTTTCATAGCTTACAGCATCCGTGTTTATAGGAAAGGTACATCTCAGTCATTGTGTGTGTTGGGTAATCTGCTCAGTGCATCATACACAATCATCCAGGTTCCTGGTTTGTATTTGACTTCAAACTTATATCCTTACAGTCATCACCTTCATCATGATAGAGTGGTACATCTTTGACACAATAACCCAGACAGGGCTTAATTGACTCCCGCTTCCAAAAGATCTGAGTTGGGTGAACTCACCATTTGTTGACTGTAAATGTATTCCTGCTCAAAGTACAGTTAAACTCTATTTGATCCCAGAACAAAAACAAGACTTTTGCTTTGTTCTTTTTTTGCTTTTCTATTCTTTATTAGAAGTTAACTTTAAGAACTGAATGAACATGTAATCAATGTCATCTTTACCTGGTCTGGCCTACATGTGTCTCCAACAGCAATGTGGCTGATTCTTAACTACCGTCTTGACATTAAATGCTGTCTTAGACAAGACACCCACATCCTGTGAAAGGATAAAACAAAACAGTACAGCCTCCCCAATATTTTTTGTTTTCTTTTAAGCCTGGTCCTCTTCCACTGGCTGCTATAATGATTGTTTGAAATTCTCAATATCCTGCTTGAGTTCTTTCCCGAGAACACCATTCCTTGTACTTATTTCTGAAAGGACTGTCTCGTAAGTGATGTACAGCTCCTTGCTGTCTGTGCTGTATATCTCTACCTGTTTTTGTAGGCCTTTCATTTCCTCCAGCATTGCTTTGGGCTTAAGGTGATGCTTCTTTAGCTGCTCTTGTCAAAGCATGATCTATTTTATCTGTGAGATGTTTCAGATCTTCTTGGAAACTGGTAATCTTTCCATTCAATTGATGATATAGAGCTGGTAGTTCATGCTATTCTTTCAGTTCTTCATTCATTTTAGTGATCTGAATCGAGCATCCTAAAGACTTGATTCCTAAAGTGGAATTCTCAAGTTAGGTTTTATCCTGAGTTAGATGTTCAGCCTTTTTATACTGGATTTTCACTTTTTTTCTCCAGAGCAGAAGGTAGAGATTTTAGCTCAACGATTCTGAAGAACATGAAGTGTTTCTTTCTTTTGTCACATTCAGTTCTGCCAGTGTTCTTAGACTGGTTTGTCGCGGTTTCTGCTGCACCTCTGATATTTGACTGATTCCACGGATTGTGACTGATACAAGGTCATGGCATGCTAGTGTCTATCTGATTTCTGATCCAACAATGTGGTGTAAAACATGAGTGACATCTAGGCAGATTGACTTTACTTGCACACCAGCACTATTAATCATACACAGGGAACTGGTGAACTGTTGGATGCTGAAAGCTTTACATTTTGTGTGTTTGGTCATGCATCTCCATGTCTGAGGGTAAATTTGTTTCAGGATTTGCAGGGGCATTATTTTTGACACTCAGCTTTGTCAAACTTAGTCAATAAAAAATGGTCACCAATTTTCTGAGGACAGGTAATTTGTGTTTTTGCACACACGTCAAATGGCATGATGACATTAATGCTTTCAATGAGATTGACGGTGTGTAATATGTGTTCATCACTCTTTCTGGTTTGCCAACCACTTCTACAGTACACATATACCTCTGGCAGGATACCAGATGGTATTTGCTATAGCTTTAAGGTAGTCATTGTATGCAGCCTGTTTGGTTCAGTGCAAAACGTTTTGTAGCTGTATCTGTCTCTGCTCTAATTAAAACCACTGCCAGTGTCCTTTTCTGCCATATATTTTGTAAAATTGATTGAAAGCTTGTCATTTCTTTGTCAAATGCAGAAGGTCACAGCCTCTACATGTCCTGCTATGTTTGGGTGTTCTAGTGATTGCATCAATTGCTGTGTTTGTAGTTAAGACTTGTGAGGAATGTTTCATACTTACATCTAGCCTTCAGTAGCTCTTCAATGTTCTACATCTTTGGTTTGTCCAGCCAATCTTTCTAGGAAGTTTCCATGGAGGTGGATGCAATCGTTAACAACAATTTTGTTTGCTGGCTCTCCATCTGAAATATCAGTCAGTGAATCCTTGCCCATGTGTATGCTCACAAAATGGTCTATGGATTTTTATCTAAATATCTGAATCCTAGCTAATGGATGTGGAAATTTAATGTTGTACAGAATTGACCTTCTAATGTGGTCCACAACATTGTGGATGATTCTCAATTGCCCTCTGGAATGGCCCAGCAAGCCATTCTATTGGATCGCTTGCTATGAAGTCTCAACAAAGAAATGAAACTGGATGGATCACCTTAGTTACGAAACAACAACAGCAAAAACATTTTTGTCAAATCTGCAAAATCCTTTTTAGTAACATCTGGGGTTAAAACCAAAATTGGGAGAACTATCTCACAGACTGGTTAAGCAACAGCGTAACATAATCATACTCACAGAATCATACCTTATAGACAATGTCCAGACATTACCATCACCATCCCTGGATACATCTGTCCCCTTGACAGAAAGAACCAGCAGGTGACACAATGATACACATTCGAGAGAGAATTGCCCTGGGAATCCTCAATATTTGACACCAAACCTCAAAGTCTCATGGCTTCAGGTTATGGTCAACCTCCTGCTGACTACCATGTAACAAAGAGGATTGATGAGGGCAGAGTGGTAGCTGTGATCTATATGGACTTCAGTAAGTCATTTGACAAGGTTCCCCATGAGAGACTGGTTAGCAAGGTTAGATCTGATGGAATACAGGGAGAACTCACCATTTGGATACAGAACTGGCTCAAAGCTAGAAGACAGAGGGTGGTGGTGGAGGGTTGCCTTTCAGACTGGAGGCCTGTGACCATTGAAGTGTCACAAGGATCGGTGCGGGGCCCTCTACTTTTCATCATTCATGTAAATGATTTGGATGTGAGCATAAGATGTATAGGAGGCAGATGGAGTATAATTCAGATAAATGTGAGGTACTGCGTTTTGGAAAAGCAAATCTTAGCAGGACTTATACACTTAATGTTAAGGTCCAAGGGAGTGTTGCTGAACAAAGAGATCTTGGAGTGCAAGTTCATTGCTCTTTGAAAGTGGAGTCGCAGGTAGATAGGATAGTGAAGGCGGCATTTGGTATGCTTTCCTTTATTGGTCAGAGTATTGAGTACAGGGGTTGGGAGGTCATGTTGCAGCTGTACCTGATATTGGTTAGGCCACTTTTGGAATGTTATGTGCAATTCTGGTCTCCTTCCTATTGGAAAGATGTTATGAAACTTGATAGGGTTCAGAAAAGAGAAATAAGGATGTTGCCAGGGTTGGAGGTTTTGAGCTATATGGAGCAGCTGAACAGGCTGGTGCTGTTTTCCCTGGAGTGTCGGAGACTGAGGGGTGACTTTATAGAGATTTATAAAATTATGAGGGGCATGGATAGGAAAAATAAACAAAGTCTCTTCCCTGTGGTGGGGGAATTGAGAACTAGAGGGCATAGGTTTAGGGTGAGAGAGGAAAGATATAAAAGAGACCTAAGGGGCACCTTTTTCACGCAGAGGATGGTACATGTATGGAATGAGCTGCCAGAGGATGTGGTGGAGGCTGGTACAATTGCAACATTTAAGAGGCATTTGGATGGGTATATGAATAGGAAGAGTTTGGAGTGATATGAACCAGTTGCTGGCAGGTGGGACTAGATTGGATTGGCATGGATGAGTTGGACTGAAGGGTCCATATCCATGCCATACATCTCTATGACCCTATGTACCATCCTCCCTCAGCTTATAAACCAGTATTCCTCCATGTTGAACAACAGTTAGAGGAAGTGCTGAGGGTGATAAGGGCACAGAATGTACTTGGGGTGGGGAGGGGGGAGGGTCGGGGTGGTGTTCAATGTCCACCACAACGAGTGGCTTGGCATTAGCACTACTGATCGAGTTGGTCAGGTCCTAGATTGGACCTGCGGCAGGTGGTGAGGGAACCAACACACTTAGCCTCATCCTTATCAATCAGCCGACTGCAGGTGCATCTGTCCATGACAGTATCAGTAAGAGTGCCCACTGTGCAGTCTATATGGAAATGAAGCCCCACCTTGCATTATAACCCTGCTAAATGGGACAGACTTCAAACAGATCTATCAATTCAAGACTGGGTATCCATGCAGTTCTATGGGCTATCACAAGCAGCAGAATCGTACTTCAGTGCAATCTGTAACCTCTTGGCCTGGCATATCCCCCACTCAACCATTACCATCAAGCCAGGAGATCACCCCGGTTCAATGGAGAGTGTAGGAGGGCATGCCAGGAGCGGCATCAGGCATACCAAAAACGGAGGTGTCAATAGGACCACCTGGATGTAACCAGCAGAAGCAGCAAGTGATAGACAGAGCTAAGCAATCCCACAACTAATGAATCAGATCTAAGCTCTGCAGTCCTGCCCAATCCCAATGGTAGTGGATGATTAAACAACTCATTGGAGGAGGAGGCTCAACAAATATCCCCATTCTCAGTGATGGAAGAGCCTAACATATCAGTGCAAAAGATAAGATTGAAACATTTGCAGCAATCATCAGCCATAACAGTGGAATGGATGATCCATCTCTGCCTCTTTCAGTGGTCCCCAGCATCAGAGTCATAGAGATGTACAGCACAGAAACAGACCCTTCGGTCCAACTTGTCCATGCCGACCAGCTATCCCAACCTAAGCTATTCCCATTTCCCAGCACTTGGCCCATGTCCCTCTAAACCCTTCCTATTCATATACCCATCCACGTGCCTTTTAAATGCTGTAATTGTACCAGTATCCATCACATCCTCTGGCAGCTCATTCCATTCATGTACCACCCTCTGAATGAAAAAGGTGCCCCTTAGGTCCCTTTTATATCTTTCCCCTCTCACCCTAAACCTATGCCCTCTAGTTCTGGACTCCCCCATAACAGGGAAAATAACTTGTCTATTTGCCCTATCCATACCCCTCATGATTTTATAAACCTCTATAAGGTCAACCCTCAGCCTCTGACGCTTCAGGGAAAGCAGTCCCAGCCAATTCAGTGTCTCCCTACAGATCAAATCCTCCAACCCTGGCAACATCCAGCTAAATCTTTTCTGAACCTTTCAAGCTTCACAACATCCTTCCGATAGGAAGGAAACCAGAATTGCACGCAATATTCCAACAGTGGCCTAACCAATGTCCTGTACAGCTGCAACATGGCCTCCCAACTCCTATACTCAATACTCTGACCAGTGAAGGAAAGCACACCAAATGCCTTCTTCACTATCCTATCTACCTGTGACTCTACTTTCAAGGAGCTATGAACTTACACTCCAAGGTCTCTTTGTTCACCAACATTCCCCAGGACCTTACCAATAAGTGTATAAGTCCTGCTCTGATTTGCTTTTCCGAAATGCAACACCTCGCATTTATCTAAATTAAACTCCACCTGCCACTCCTCAGCCCATTGGCCCATCTGGTCAAGATCCTGTTGTAATCTGAGGTAACATTCTTCGCTGTTGACTACACCTCTAATTTTGGTGTCATCTACAAACTTACTAACTATACCCCCTATGTTCACACCCAAATCATTTATATAAATGATACCAGTCTTTAGCCACATGATATCAAGAAATGGTTGGAGACACTGGATACTGTAAAGACTATGGGCCCTGACAGTATTCCAGAAATAGTTACTGAAGGCATGTGCCCCAGAGTTTGCCTCTCCCCTAGCCAAGCTGTTCCAGTGCAGCTACAATACTGGCATCTACCTGACAATGTGGGAACTTGTCTACATATGTACTGCACATATAAACCAGGGTGAAGCCAACCCAGCCAATTATTGCCTGACGAGTCTACTCTTGATCATTAGTAAAGTGATGGAAGATGTAACCAACTGTGCTATCAAGCAGCACCTGCTCAGCAATCACTTGCTCAGTTTGGGTTCCGCCAGGGCCACTCAGCTCCTGATCTCATTACAGCCTTGGTTCAAACATGGACAAAAGAGTTGAGAGTGACATCCATTCCAGAGGTGAGGTAAGAGCGACAGTCCTTGACATCAAGGCCACATTTGATTGAGATGGCATCAAGGAATCGAACAAAATTGGAATAAATGGGGATCAGGGGCAACTTCCTGCTGGTTGCACGTATACCTGACACATAGGAAGATGGTTATGATTGCTCATGGTCAGTCCATGGTATCTCTGTAGGAGGTCCTCAAGGTAGTGCCCTGGGCCCAACCATCTTCAATTGCTTTTTCAATGACCTTCCCTCTATCATAAAGTCAGAAGTGGGGATGTTTGCTGATGATTGCATTCATGACTCCTCAGATTCTGAAGTAGTCAATGTCCAAATGCAACAAGATCTGGACAACATCCAGGCTCAGGCTGACTTCTGCCATACAAACGATACCCATGCTATCTCCAATAACAGACAATCTATCCATCACTCCTTGACATTCAGAAGTTTAACCATCACTGAATCTCCCAATATCAAGAGCCTTGGGTTACCATTGACTGGAAACTCAATTGGCGTCACCACATAGTGGTGACAAGAGCAAGTAAGAGGCTAGAAATGAATAACTCATCTCCTGACTCTCCAAAGCCTGCTGCCCATCTACAAGGCACAAGTCAGGAGTGTATTGGAATACTTCCCACTTGTCTGATTAAGTACACCTCCAATGACCCTCCAGAAGTTTGACACAATCCAGGATAAAGAAGCCTGCTTGATTGGCACCACATCCAGAAGCATCCATTCCCTCTACCGCGGATGATCAGTAACTGCAGTGTGTACTATCTGTAAGATGCACTGCAGACATTCACCATAGCTCCTTACGCAACACCTTCCAAACACACGACCGCTCCCATCTAGAAGGTTAAAAATCATATGACACCAGGTTATAATCCATCCGAGTTTATTTGGAAGTACAAGCTTTCGGAGCACTGCTCCTTCATCAGTTAGCTAGTGGGGCAGGATCATAGAACACAGAATTTATAGTGAAAGATCAAAGTGTCAAACAACTGAAGCAATGTATTGAACAAACCTAGATTGCTCTTAAGTCTTTAATAATTTAGAAATGTGCAACCCGTCTGAGCTGAGATGTCTCCTTTTTTTTAATAAAACCTTACGTTATCTCAGGAATGTGACTTAAAAGAAGTTCTGGGATTTACATATTAATGAATCAAAACCTGCAACCCATTCCAAGTGACAAAAGACTTAATAGCAATCTAAGTTTGTTCAATATATTGCATCAGTGTTATGTCACTTTGATCTTTTACTATTAACTCTGTGTCCTATGATCCTGCCCCGCTAGCTTCCTGATGAAGGAGTATCGCTCCAAAAGCTTGCACTTCCAAATAAATCTGTAACCTGGTGTGGTGTGATTTTTAACTTTGTCCACCTCAGTCCAACACCAGCACCTCCACATCATAGCTCCCATCTAGAAGGAAAAAAGGAAGCAGATACACAAAAACATCAGCGCCTGCCAAGTTCCCCTCCAAGCCACTCACCATTGTAACTTGGAAATATATTGGCGTTCCTTCACTGTCACTGGATCAAAATCCTAGAATTCCCTCGGTAAGAGCATTGAGCACCTACCCACCTGGTGGTTCAAGAAGCAGCTCATCACCACATTCTCAAAGGCAACTAAGGATGGGCAATAAATGCTGACCCAGTGACACCCACATTCCATAAGTGAAGAAATTGGATGGAACTCTTTTAGGGATCAATAGGCCCTTTGTCCGTTTATGTGGATATGTTAAATCTGTGTTGACCTTTGTTCCCAATTGCTTTGGACATCCACAAATCCAGAAACCATAAATCTGAATCCTGTCCCAATTTAAACTGGGGAATTTTGGGCACATTCTTTGTTTATTATTGATCTGGCTCACACCATGATCACTGGTCTTTCTCAAATGACATAAACTGGACTTACAATAGGAATTTTTATGCTTACCATCAAGTTGCATTCTCAAGGGATGTCTCAAGGTTTTTCACACAATTTTGGACTGCCGACCATGGAAAGAAATATCAAGGATATTTCAATTCCAATTCTCTGTGAAATGTTATTCTTGCAAAGCTCCTGGAAAAGCAGATGATATTAGAGAAATCAGTTCATTTGCTACTTAGGCTGTGCTTTACTGTTGTAAATAATCTACCCTTCAGAGTTAATCCCTGATGTGTGATTGATTATTAGGCCATTATCATTAACATGGATAATGAACAACATATGAAAAATATCACATTAATGAGACCATTCGTGCTTGAACAGTTACCAAGCCATTTTTCTACAGGTGAAATCCGTCCCAATAATAGTTCAATGCACAGTGCACAGTTGAAGAATTCATACTCAATGGAAAAAAGGCTGTAGTGCTGAACTTGCAGCAAAACTCAGGGATAAGTCAATGAAACAGAGAACACCTGCTAAATGACCATTCTGTACAAAATAACCATAATCAATATCAGTTCTCGGTTAAAACAAATTCCAATGAGTGAAATTTTTATTGTTGCAATTTGATGAATTTACCTTTAGCTACATGCATACAATTAATTTCACGCCTGTTTAATGAGCACTCAGCTAATCAATCTTAAACCAGAATATGCATCATTTTCTAAAATCAAGATTGTTCATGCTCAATAAACATTCATTGTTAATCCATTAAAACTGGTGATGCACCGCCTTACATTTTGTTTGATTCAATACAGTGGAAACAAGGGAGGCTGGGATTGTTTTCCTTAGAACAGTAAAGGTTAGAGGGAAATTTGATAGACCTGATCAAAAATTATGAAGGAGTTTGTTAGAGTAAATACGATCAAACTAGGAGGGTTGATAACCAAAGGAGACAGTTTTAAGGTAAATGTCAGGTATGAATGTAAGAACCAGAGTGAGAAGGTTTGTTCAGGTCATGAGTTGTTGCGACCTGCAATGTGTTGCCTGAAAGAGCAGTGGAAACAGATTCAACAGTAACTTTCAAAAGGGAAGTGGATGCATCATTAAAAAGGAAACTCTCTCAAGTCTATGGGGAAAGAACTGGGGAATGGCACTTGTTTTCTAGCCCTTTCAAGAACTATATATAAAAAAAAACTGTTGAAGTTGGGAATCAATAGGGAATGTAAAAAGTGAGATTGTTAGACTTCTGTTGGGTAATGTTGTTAAGGGGTGACAAAATCAAAATGGATAAATAGAGTTCACATGAAGATCAGCTATGATCTAATTGAATGATAGAACAGTTTTGAAGGGCTGAATGGTCTCTCACTCCTAGGATTGGTTTTATGAGGCTAATTATAGCTGCAGTACGCACTCTGGCAGATGTCCCTGACATCAATTTGCCAAAAATCTCTTAGCTGCGAAAGAAATCCTAACTAGAAATCCATGGGCTGTCTGGATTTTCCATAGTGCACAGGAACACAAAGCCCACGCATATGTGAGAACAGGTGCAATCAGCAGGAATGCACAGTTTCATGGTTAGTGAAGATTTGTGTTCTGTGAATGAGCACGTGGCCTGTGCTGTTTGACACATTATTGTCAGTGTCTGCCAATTCCTGACTCCTACAATCTGTCACAAGTGGCATACCCTATTTGCTTAAGCCAGGAAGGTTTGTAAAAACAGTGCACAAGAAATCATTACATACTTAGCAAACACAGTGGAATGAACAAAGAGTCTGGGGATGTTTTCCCAGCTCTGAGTCAGAAGGATTGGGTGGGAGCCCGAATCCAATAAACAGAGACCAGAGACTGGAGTTTTGCCTCTCAGTGTTGGATTAACATCCATTGGATGACTTGGAACTGATAGGTGGAGATGGCCCCAGACCTTAAAGGGTTGGTAAGTAACCTTTGCTTTGGTTGCAGCCAATGGAAGGGGGAAGGTCCTCTGAAGATGAAACCACAAGGAAAACAATAGGTTCCCAGCTCAAGTAGTCTATACTTATGACTAGCCAAAGGCTGCAAAACCTGTTCCAAAGCAGAACAGAAAGAGACATCTTTGTAAAACCTCTTAACAAAATAGATAGAATCTGCAAATCCTGGAAATTAGAAATAAATAAATAAAAGACCAGGCAGCTCAGTTGGCAGCTATAGAGAGAAAATAATACTCCAACTCAGGATCCTTAATCAGAATTACAGCAGTATTCCAAATATGTGTAGATCTACACTATCTTTCTTTTGGTTTTGTCTGGAGTATTGCATAGATTGCAATTTTCCGATCTCTCGTGGGGTGGGATGACAGATTAGATGGGAGGCATAAAATTAGTTGCAATGCCAACAACACAGTTTCTGATACCTCTCTGCATGACTGCATCTGCTGTAATTTCAGAATGGTGGCCCACCTGAATGGAAGAATCTCCTTCCAACAAGGCTGAGATTTTACCAACAGCAAGTGGTGCAAACTACGCCAAGAGTATCACCTACTCAGTGAAACAGGACAGAATCTTAGTGGGGAAGTAACAGTGCCAGAAGCATTTTTGCGACTGCTCTGGCAATTGGAAACCAAGCCACCTCCCAACGCACCCACCACCTCCTTCCATTACCCCTCCCACTTTTCTGCCCTCCCCAAACACCTACCCATTCACTCATCCTCTGAGGTTTGCCAACCTGTCCCAGTCAAGATGCCAAATCTCCCTCAGCAGTTCTCTTCTGTGACTTTTGCAAATCCCAGCTGCTCCCTGTTGTTCTGCTGGAACCGAAGAGTTGCTGCTTGATTAATTGTCTTGTAGACCTTGGAGTAGCAGGCGGCATGGTGGCACAGTGGTTAGCACTGCTGCCTCACAGTGCCTGAGACCCGGGTTCAATTCCCGACTCAGGCGACTGACTGTGTGGAGTTTGCACGTTCTCCCCGTGTCTGCGTGGATTTCCTCCGGGTGCTCCGGTTTCCTCCCACAGTCCAAAGATGTGCGGGTCAGGTGAATCGGCCATGTTAGGTAGGGGTAAATGTAGGGTTATAAGTGTGTTGCGCTTCGGTGGGTCGGTGTGGACTTGTTGGGCCGAAGGGCCTGTTTCCACACTGTAAGTCTAATCTAATCTAATACGGCTTTCTCCCCAACAAAGCAATTAACACCCCTTGGCTCCCAGTGTACAGTTCACCCACATGGCTCCAGCACCCTGTGAGTTTGTGAGAAAGGGAAATTGTGTTCAGAGGCTTGAGGGATCCACGAGAGTTCATGTTAATATCCTTCCTGGAAGGAAATCTGGCGTCCTTACCTGGTCTGGCCTATATGTCACTCCAGTCACACCTTGAAGTTATTGAATCTCTCAGATGGTCCCCTCAGTACATGATCAGTGCAACTAAGGTTGTACCTGAAGCAAAAATAAAACAGAAATTGCTGGAGAAACTCAGCAAGTCAGGTAGCACTTGTGGAGAGAAAACAGTAACCTTTCTTCAGGAGCAGAAGCAGCTGAGAAAGGGCAGTATTTAAGCTGATAACATGGAGTTGGGGGAAGAGAGTAAGCAGATAGGTGGAGACAGAGCCCAGAGAAAGAAATGGTTAGGTAGTCAAAGGGATTGTTGATAGTAGGCCAGAGAAGAAGAGAAGATAGATAGGTGGTAATGGGGAGTATGAGTGGGCAAACAAAAGGTTGCTTCTACTGAAAAGCAACCCATTCCATGACAGAGCCTGTTAATCAATTTTAGAGTATAAACAGCCTCTTTCTTGTCTACTATCTACCCTCACAGTCCCAGGTCCATGAAATGGGTTTTTAGTACAGCAGGGTTGAAGAGTGTGGCGCTGGAAAAGCACAGCAGGTCAGGCAGCATCCAAGGAGCAGGAGAGTTGACGTTTCAGGCATAGGCCTTTCATCATGACTATTATCTCCAGCATCTGCAGTCCTCACTTTCTCCTTTTATTACAGCAGGTACCAGTGTGTGAGTGGGGCGCAGATGTTGGTGAGTGAATTTCAAAAGATAATGCTTGACACATTAGAAAACAGGAACTTCATCAAAACAGTTTCAACAGAATAATAAGATAGAAATTAGCATCAAAAGTGCCAAGCAGCAAAATTTAACAATCAAACCAGCTTTTTTTGCCTTTTTGGTTACAAGTAGAGCTGGGAACAAAAAGAATTAGCCCCAGTCAGTGATCAGTAGAGGCAAGAGAATGGTGACTGGGGCTGAGCTAGAGTTAGGTTGAACTAATGCTGACTTCAGGTTGGCTCCAGTTTGAACCTCTTTAAGTGGCTTTGGCAGAATTCTGATGAAAGTTAGCTTGGAAGTGATTTTCATTGGTGTTTGTTCCTCCTTCAACTTGCTTTCCCTCTCACTCTCTCCCACACTTTGATTCCTTTCGCTCTTTCTCTCTCATTCCTTTCTTTTTCCCGCCACTTCAGCTCTCCCTTCACACACCTCCATTATTTCTTACCCCTCTTTTCCTGTCTGTCTTATTCTGCCCCCTTTAACTTCAAGAAATATTCCAAACGGCTTTACACTTCACAAGTTGCCAGCACACTTACCCCACTTACAAACATTTTGTGTTGAAGTGAATGCAGACACATTTTGGATTTTCAGGACAGACTTAAATACAATTTGGTAAAAGTCAATTTCCTTTTTAAAACATGCGATGGAAGAAAAATTAGTAGAATTCTCCAGTTGACAGGGTCCACCAGGCCTCGGGATGCTCATGGCCCCTGGCCTAGAGATGCTCCAGGCTTTGGAATTCTCCCGGCCTCAGGATTCGTCAGGCTTCGGGATGCTCCGGACTTCAGGATGCTCATGGCTTCTCCAATCACAGACTCCCACGTTTGCTCTTTCCAAAACCTTCCACTCTATATTGATCTGTATTTGAAACTCTGGCTTTGAATAATAAAACAAATGAGCTTTTCTTTACATCATTTTTTCTCCTGATCTACGATTGTTGTTGCATAAGGTGATATCATTTTTAATTCTGGGAACCCTATGAATGAACAGTCAATGTATCTTCACAGTAAAGTAATCTTTGGGATGTATGAATTGTTTTGGGAGGTCAAATGTCAAATGCCTTTGGTCCACAGGTCGGGCACTCTGGTCTAAAGGGACAACGCAGGGATATCTTTTAATAATAAGTTGCAAAGAACTGGAATGCATCATATGTAAAGATAATGAAATTGGGTTCTGTAGGAACTTTGAAAAGGAAATTGGATATGTGCATGAAAAGGAGTAACCTTCAAAGTTGTGGTGGTGAAGCTGTGTTCTGGAAGTTAACTGGGCAACTCTTTCACAGAGGTGGCACACATACAATGGGACAAATGGCCTCTGATGTGCTATAAGGTTCATTGAATCTTGAACAGCTATACCTGTTTGTATTTACTCCTTTGCACTTTTCAAACCAGAATGAGAGTTCAGGAGCATCTGTTAAGAGACTTATGCAATGTTTGCTGGAAGCTGCATCAGATTATTACAAGATCAGAACATGGATATTTCCCACATACAGGCTTTGTAATACTGATCTCTTCTATCTCCTGCTGGTATTCATGCTGGTTACTAAGCTAAAGGACATCTGCTTAGAGAACCTTGTGATGTTTTCTCCTTAGACTGGCCAGCTCATAACGTGAGTATTTACCATGTAAGGACATTCTATTACTAACCCCTTTTCTGAAGTAAACAAATGTACCCATCTGGTCATTAAAACACAGGTCGGGACAAGAACACTGCGGTCACAGTAGCTGGATCAATGTCTAAAAATGACATGAGTTGATGCAACTTGGTCAGAATCCAATTGAACAGCAGAACAGGCTGGACGGCTGAATGGCTTCCTTGTGTATCCATGGTACAAACTGACAAATTTATATCCAGGTGATTCATTCAATACTCCCTAAAATTACCGATACACTAATCCATTACTTTCCCGATTGGCAGCTCGTTCCACACAATAGCTATTTTCTAAACAGTGGACCCTAAATTTAAGTGCTCCCCAAACATAATTTCTCCAACGACCTTTGGTCCTGATCCAATGGGATGAATACTAGAAGATTTGTATTAAGTAATATTTTCTAGGGCTTGACCTCTCTCTGTAAGATACTCTGCACCCCTTGGAGGGTGATACATTTCCTAATGAATGGAGTTAGCAAACTGCAATCTTCCTCTGGGTCCCCATGAGTTTGGAGAATGAGGAACTCTGAAAGTTGTGCCTCCTATCACCTTGAATCACTGACCTGTTCTGGGTGGGTGAAGGCTGTCTGAAGATTGAGAATGAATAAAAAGCTCAGCGTGGACCCTGGTATATCCTGTTTCCAGCTGCAAATGTGTTGCTGGTCAAAGCACAGCAGGTTAGGCAGCATCTCAGGAATAGAGAATTCAACGTTTCGAGCATAAGCCCTTCATCAGGAATAAGAGAGAGAGAGCCAAGCAGGCTGAGATAAAAGGTAGGACCAGCAACACATTTGCAGCTGTGATCTCCAGCATCTGCAGACCTCATTTTTTACTCGAAGATTATATCCTGTTTCCAGCCTATTGTATAGACCTCTATTCACCAGAGGTTCAATGGGAGAGTCAAGCTCGGCAAGAGCAAGTTAATCCTCATAAGATACGATCTGATTTAATTTCTTTGTTTCTTCTATCAAATCAAAACTTTTAATGTTTTAAAAATATGAAGTTTATAGGTCGGTTAAATTTTAGGATTGTGCTTTGTATTTAGGTTAGAATGGGGGAACTGATACAAATCTTGGGCCCTTTTCTGAATTTTACCTGAAAATTTGAGTGGCCATGTTATAAGGGAGGTCCAGGTTATCCTACTGGGAAAATTACCGGCAAGCAATGATCGGGGAAGTTCTGAGGGTGGTGGATTTACTCTTCATCTTAAAATCCCAGGAAGGTGTTAGGAATGCTTTAAACTGTTTATTTAATTCCACAATATAATAAAGTTGGGAATGTAAAAGATGCCTTCATCTCCCACATCTCCCCCTCACCTCCATCCAAGGCCCCGAGGAGCCTTCCACATCCATCAAAGTTTCACCTGCACATCCACAAATGTCAGTTATTGTATCCGTTGCTCCCAATGTGGTCTCCTTTACATTGGGGAGACTGGACACCTTCTCGCGGAGCGCTTTAGGAACTTCCCCAGGACACCACACCACTCAACCCCACTGCACTGTGACTGAATATTTCAACTCTCCCTCCCACTCTGCCGAGGACATGCAGGTCCTGGGCCTCCTCCACCTCCACTCCCTCACCATCCGACACCTGGAGGAAGAACATCTCATCTTCCGCCTTGGAATACTTTAACCCAGGGCATCAATGGGGACTGCACCAGTTTCCTCATTTTCTATCCCCCCACCTTACCCCAGTTCCAACCTGCCAGCTCAGCACCATCGTCATGACCTGTCCTACCTGCCAATCTTCCTTCCTACCTATTCACTCCACCCTCCTCTCTGACCTATCACCTTCATCCCCACCTCTATCCACCTATTGCATTCTTAGTCACCTTCTCCTCAGCCGCCCTCCCCCCCCATTTATCTCTCCACCCCGGAGGCTCCCTGCCTCAATCCTGATGAAGAGCCTTTGCCTGAAACATTGATTTTCCTGCTCCTCAGATGCTGCCTGACCTGCTATGTTTTTCAGCACCACTCTAATCTTGACTCTGATCTCCAGCATCTGCAGTCCTCACTTTCGCCCAATTAGTATTTTTACCAAGATACGAGATCCATGTGATTCACGTTGCCATGGAAATGGGCTCCGAGAGGGGAAATGTGATCCATTGTCAGATCAGGTTGAGAGTATTCCTGAAAAGTCACTGAGCTTCATAGACAACGGTAACCTACAAGAATCTGAGAAAGAGTGAGGAGAGAACAGAGAAAGATAATGGTAGGGACAGGAAACATTACACTTCAAGCAAATAAATATTTTCAAACTGTGTTGGCAACCACGTGGAACAGAGTTGGGTGTTCACACTCAGATTGGAAGATTCTCTAGCTTGACTAGAAGGAAGAATCTCTCATTTGTCTTTCACTGTGAAAGTCCATTCTGGGATTAGGAGCTTTCTGGCTGGGAAAGGGAAAAGGAAAGAAGCCCATGTTGGTAAGAATCACTATGAACTAATTTCTGATGCATAAGGAATCTTTATACTGAAGACGTAAGGAATAAAGGTAGAAGGGGATTTACAGGCAGTTCACGATTAAGGGGAATACACTTTTCTTATGTTTAATATTTCTGCTGCTAAGGAAATTAATGTTTAGTCAACATTGTTTTTCATTTGTTAATTAAAACTTAAAACTTGAAATCCTCTTTTGTAACTACTTCAGACGGCCACCATATATGTGAATATCTGTCTCTAAGTATTTGATCGCTATAAGAAGTGTAACACATTTTTGTTACCTTGAACATTCTCTGGGTGCCACAAGGGCCTTTACAGTCAATATTGCTCACAGCTGAGATCCTATAGACAGTAACATGATAATGACTAGGTTATCAGTGGATATTAACTGGCTGAGACCTTGATGTTGGTCAAATCATCTGGAATTTCAAATCCAAGTTGCTGTTAGGTTTCAAGCTGGCTTTCAATCATAAAATTATTTGCAGTACAGACGGAGGCCATTAAATCTAGCATAACTGTGCTGTCTAATTAGTCCTACACCCCGCTTCTATCCACAGGTCAGACTAGAGGAGTTAGCTAAGACAAACTCATAATCAATCCACCCACTGGTCACAGGACAGCACTGGCCATGGAGAAATAGCCAATTTAAATCATTGCAATCTCCGAAATGAAGAAGTTGGCATGGCTGCATGCTACAGGAGTCAGGGTCTAACGCTGTTGATTAAAATTTGGAGAATGGCTATTCAACATAAAGCAGTTGAGTGTCAGGGAGTCATGCTGCTGAAAAGCTTTAGTCATGTGTGAAGCATTTCATTTATACAGTGGTCTTCTCTCTTTATATTATGGTACTTGGAATGCAGCCAGATAGTCCATTACAGTGAAAAGAGGAAGTCCCATTCATTGAGACTCTGAAATAAGCTTGACGGTGTGTATTCAAAACCATAACCTCACTCAAAATATATACTGCACAAGGGTTGTTTGACAATGTTCTCAATTGTGTTTCAATTTGTGAAAGGTACAAGATGTGAGCTATTGTTTTATACTTCCTACATGTTTAAGGTGTCATTTCTGAACTGTCTTTTCTATTGCTAAAAGCAGGTCAAAATTAAATGGGGGTTGAACATTGCATTTTTTTTGGCTAAGAGTGCATTGTATTGAGTTTCTGAGAGTATTGTTCACTGTGAAGCCAAGCAGGTTTTCTTGCCATGTCCTCCCAATGCTGCCTCGTTAAGTGCCTACCCTACTCTTGACGTGTTCAATTCTATCCCCATTTTACCTCACAATGCTCCTAGAACAACTCATCATTAGTGAATATCTGCTGAAAGACTAGCATTCCTGGCACCCATGCCAACTTTGAAAAGCCACTGCGTACCCAGGCAATTGTTGGAAACCCAGTGTTGCCCCTCACTGCCAGTGTAATGGTACAGCATCCACAGAGCCCGTTACTTTAGCCACATTAATACAAGATTGACAAGAATGGTTCAAGGATGAGGAGCATCACTTCTAAGGATAGATTGAAGAAGGTGGGACTGTTCTCCTTGGAGAGAAGAAGATTGAGAGGAGATTTGATAGAGGTCTTAAAATCATGAGAGAGTAGATTGGGAGAAACTGTTCCCACTCATAAAAGAAAAAAAATTGAGATAGTATAGACTTTACGTGATGTGCAAATGAGCAAGAGTAATGTGAGAAAAGTATTTTTCACACAGCGAGTTGTTAGGGTATAGAATGAACTTGCTGGAAATGTAGTAAAGGCAGGTTGAGTTAAGGCATTCAAGAGGCATTGGATGGTGATTAGGATAGAAGTAGTATTCAGGGGTACGGGAAAAAGGCAGGAGATTATTACTAGGTAATAGAGTCAGTGCAGTCATGATGGGTATGAGTGGCCTTCTTCTGTGCTGTGACAATTCGGTGATTCTGCAAATTAGCCAGCATTGCAGACACTCTCTCGCACCCTGTCCTCTCACACTAGTCACTGCTTAACCACGATCCACACAGTTTACCTTTCCTTCAACATATCCTATCTGAACACCTTCTCTAGCTCACCAGCACTCTGTGCCCACTGGGTAGCCAGAGCTTGTCATTTTTGATAGGGGAACGTTATGTACAAGTAAGCAATCAGACAATTCCAAATGCAAGCTTTTATTTACAACTAGCACAGCAAGCACAAACAAAGAGACTGCAGTTCACCCCAACAGTACAAATGTCACGATCAACAACTCGTCTATAGTCTGTGATGGTCTGCAGGGTGCAGTTCTCATTGATCGGAACTGCGTGTCATTTAGGTCCTGTCTGCCTTGTAGCATCCGAAGCAACTGAACTCTGTTATGCAAAGGGAGAGATTCCTCCTCCTCAATGTTCTCCTCCTCTTTCTTGGAAGACATTTTCTGTTCCCCAGTTCTTCGGCATCTGTCACATCACCTTGCTGCCTGCTTCAGTTGTACAGAACACAGAATGTCAGGATGACACACACGCTTTGAGGAAGGGTCACTGGACCCGAAATGTTAGCTCTGATTTTTCTCCACAAATGCTGCCAGACCCACTGAGATTTTCTGTTTTTTCCTTCAGATTTCCAGCATTTGCAATTCTTTGGTTTTTTTTTGCTTTATGCACACACACCCTGTCTGGACCAAACTGGAGGTCCCGCAAGGTTGGTCTAAACAGAGGAAGCACACCTTCAGCAGCACCATCATGTGATCCACCACAGATCTAGTCACAGCATGTTTACCAACTTGGTGAAGGTGCCTTGTTAATTCAATAACTACTACAGTGCATTGAAAAGGGAGTGGCTGCTATCCTCCTATCTCTTTCCATCCCAGACCAATGTCAATTGTTTGACGTATCATTGAATTCAGAGAGTTCATCATCTATTTACATGACATTCCATGCAACAGTGATCCCCAAGACCTGTGCAAGTTTCACCAGTGAGCGGACACTTCTGACCAGCATTCACTTTCCATTAACTCATTACCACTAACATTCGGAAATGTCAGATTTGCAAGCGCCAATGTTTAGGGAAATTTTCTTTTGACCAACATTTAAAGATGAAATCCATTCACTACATGCATTCCAAATGGGCAAAGAAATGATTGCAAATATAGTGTAGCTGGAGTTTGCAAATGCCTGCTTCGTGTTTTTACCTCTTCAATGTTCAAGTGTCCAGCAGACGTGGATCATGTGCTTTCACCATTGAACTGACACCGATTCCACCTACCCTGGGCGTACTTCTAACCATTTTCCAGGTACATTTTTGCATATACAGAGCAGCTTTAGGGAACACAGCTCATAGTGAACTTTGCTTCTAACTTTCCTCCTCACCCCTAGAGGATCAATATTACACATCTGGGTGATGCCGATCCTGCTTAGCTTGTGCAGCCCATGGTAGGTGTCACTGCTGATATACCCGCCCCTTGTAGCCTATTTTACACGCCATTGCTTTTCCACAAGCTCACCATACACATGCCACCTCTCCTCATGCCACATACCTGGGCTTTTGTCCCCACCCACACCCTTCAATCCCCATCCATTTTGACAGTATTCCCTCCTCTGTATCTGTTGGGCAACAATCAATGGTCAGACCCTTAGGATTGTACTTCCTCCAGACCTCTGAACAATTTCAATGAACAGTTCCTAGACATGACCACTGCTCCTGCAGTTCCCTGACTGATGAGACATGACTCCCTTGACTGCTGGTGTTCACCTTACAGGATGGATCTTTGCCCATTTCTCAGATCCCTGACCACGAATGCTTGAGGAAATGACCAACCAGGTCGGAGCCCCTGCTCTGTGAGCAGACTGTATTGGGATCCCTGTGATAATCAGTGGCCTCCCTTAATTGGAAGTACTTAGTTTCTGGCATGGCTATTTGTTTAAATAAACATAGAGTGTGTTTGTTGCGCAGGCAGGTAGCACATATTATGGGTATTAGATTGAGTCTTGATGTGAAATACAAGATGTGCTCCCCTCCCTCCCAATCCCACACTGCACAGCTTCCACACAACTATGACAAGCAGCCTGCTTTTGTATCTGTGCTAAAAGGACCATCATTGGCTCTGGCCAAAACATTAACAGACATAGCACAGCCACCAAGGCACAGCTGTAGCTAATATGCAGTTATGTGGCAATGAGTGAGCACTAGCAGGGCAAGTAATCTGCCCTGACATGCAGCCTGGTCCAATGTGTGAGCTGGAAGCCTGACTATGCCTGCAAATGTTCCTTGCAATAGTCTTTCAATGCTAGTGATTGGTTCATCTTGTAATGCAAGTCCTGTGTGGTGAAAGTGAGGACTGCGGTTGATGGAGATCAGAGTCAAAAAGTATGCAACCTATGTGGCCTACAATTTGAGTGGGGCAGTGCCATGATGGATATAAGGGATTGCCAAAATGGTGGATGCCAATGTCCATAGTTAGGGGTGTGTGTGAGACTCATGCCCATTCACCATGCCCTGAGATACTTGTTTGGCGCTGAGCAGCTTCTAGCCAGTGCAAGTTGAAGTCGCCAGGTACCATCGCTGAGTTCCATGTCGTGAATTCTCAACATCTAGCTTGTTCAAAATGTTTGGTAAGATAGAAAGCTGAATATGAATGGAACAAATTGTGATGTAAGTAAGGTTTTTAATGATCTATAATTCACCTTAATTGCCAACTTGCCACTGCCTAGCGAGAAACACATCTCACTGCCTGGTTAATGCATAAAAGAGCCTGTGAGTTGTTCCCAATGACATGATGGGGTTCATTGGACTACTCACCTGCTTCTGCCACAAACCTCATTATAGCCAACACTGCTCAGGCCCTTATACGATTTGGCTCTTAAAGAGGTTACCATTTGGATACAGAATTGGCTTGAAGGTAGAAGACAGAGTATGGTAGTAGAACGTAGAACATAGAAAAATACAGCGCAGTACAGGCCCTTCAGCCCTCGATGTTGCACTGATCCAAGCCCAGCTAACCTACACTAGCCCACTATCCTTCATATGCCTATCCAATGTCCGTTTAAGTGCCCATAAAGAGGGAGAGTCCACCACTGTTACTGGCAGGGCATTCCATGAACTCACGACCCGCTGAGTAAAGAATCTACCCCTAACATCTGTCCTATACCTACCACCCCTTAATCTAAAGCTATGCCCCCTCGTAATATCTGATTCCATACGTGGAAAAAGGTTCTCATGGTCAACCCTATCTAAACCCCTAATCATCTTGTACACCTCTCTCAAGTCACCCCTAAACCTTCTTTTCTCCAGTGAAGAGTAAAAAATGAGGTCTGCAGATGCTGGAGATCACAGCTGAAAATGTGTTGCTGGTCAAAGCACAGCAGGCCAGGCAGCATCTCAGGAATAAGGAATTCGACGTTTCGAGCATAAGCCCTTCATCAGGAATGAGAGAGAGTAGCCAAGCAGGCTAAGATAAAAGGTAGGGAGGAGGGACTTGGGGGAGGGGCGATGGAGGTGGGATAGGTGGAAGGAGGTCAAGGTGAGGGTGATAGGCCGGAGTGGGGTGGGGGCGGAGAGGTCAGGAAGGAGATTGCAGGTTAGGAGGGCGGTGCTGAGTTGAGGGAACCGACTGAGACAAGGTGGGGGGAGGGGAAATGAGGAAACTGGAGAAATCTGAATTCATACCTTGTGGTTGTAGGGTTCCCAGGCGGAAGATGAGGCGCTCCTCCTCCAGCCATCATGTTGTTATGTTCTGCTGGTGGAGGAGTCCAAGGACCTGCATGTCCTCGGTGGAGTGGGAGGGAGAGTTAAAGTGTTGAGCCAGGGGGTGGTTGGCTTGGTTGGTCCGGGCGGCCCAGAGGTGTTCTCTGAAGCGTTCCGCAAGTAAGCGGCCTGTCTCCCCAATATAGAGGAGGCCACATCGGGTGCAGCAGATGCAATAGATGATGTGTGTGGAGGTACAGGTGAACTTGTGGCGGATATGGAAGGATCCCTTGGGGCCTTGGAGGGAAGTGAGTGTGGAGGTGTGGGCGCAAGTTTTACATTTCCTGCGGTCGCAGGGGAAAGTGCTGGGGGTGGAGGTTGGGTTGGTGGGGGGTGTGGATCTGACGAGGGAGTCACGAAGGGAGTGGTCCTTGCGGAACGCTGATAGGGGAGGGGAGGGAAATATATCCTTGGTGGTGGGGTCCGTTTGGAGGTGGCGGAAATGACAGCGGATGATACGTTGTATGCGGAGGTTGGTGGGGTGGTATGTGAGAACCAGTGGGGTTCTGTCTTGGTGGCGGTTGGAGGAGCGGGGCTCAAGGGCGGAGGAGCGGGAAGTGGAGGAGCCCCGCTCCTCCGCCCTTTCACCCTTTCCAGAATTTCCAACACCTCTTCCCTACATACTTCAAAGCCATCCATTCTAATTAATTGTGACTCAATATTCACATCGGCAACAATGTCCTGCTCCTGAGTGAATACTGACAAAAAGTATTCATTCAGTGTCTCCCCAATTTCTTCAGCCTCCACACGCAACCTCCCACTACTATCCTTGACTGGACCTATTCCTACCCTAGTCATTCTTTTATTCCTGACATACCTATAGAAAGCTTTTGGGTTTTCCCTAATCCTACCAACCAAGGACTTTTCATGTCCCCTCCTTGCTGTTCTTAGCTCTCTCTTTAGATCCTTCCTGGCTACCTTATAGCTCTCAATCGCCCCAATTGAATCTTCACGCCTCATCTTTACATAGGCCACCCTCTTCCCTTTAACAAGGGAGTCCAATTCCTTATTAAACCACGGCTCCCTTACACGACCCTTTCCTCCCTCCCTAACAGGTACATACTTATCAAGGACACTCGATAGTTGCTCCTTGAACAAGCTCCACATATCGATTGCACCCTTCCCTTGAAGCCTACTTTTCCAAGCCACGCATCCTAAGTCATGCCTCACCGCATCATAATTTCCCTGCCCCCAGCTATAAATCTTGCCCTGTAGTACACACTCATCCCTCTCCATCACTAGAGTAAAAGTCACCAAATTGTGGTCACTGTCCCCAAAGTGCTCACCTACCTCCAATTCTAACACCTGGCCTGGTTCGTTACCCAGAACCAAATCCAGTATGGCCTCACCTCTTGTTGGCCTGTCTACATATTGTGTCAGGAAACCCTCCTGCACACATTGGACAAACACTGACCCATCTAACGTACTTGAGCTATAGCTTTCCCAGTCAATATCTGTGAAGTTAAAGTCCCCCATAACAACCACCCTGCTACTTTCACTCTTCTCCTGAATCATCCTCGCAATCCTTTCTTCTACGTCTCTAGCACTATTAGGAGGCCTGTAGAAAACTCCTAACAGGGTGACCTCACCTTTCCTATTTCTAAGCTCAGCCCAAACTACCTCAGATGGCGAGTCTTCATCCATCGCCCTTTCGACTGCTGTAATACTATCTTTGACAAGCAATGCCACACCTCCCCCTTTTTTACCCCCACCTCTGACGCTACTAAAACATTTAAACCGTGGAACCCGCAACAGCCAATCCTGTCCCTGTTCTACCCATGTCTCCGTAATAGCCACAACATCGAAATCCCAGGTACCAACCCACGCTGCACGTTCACCTACCTTATTTCGTATACTTCTCACATTGAAGTATACACACTTCAAGCCACCTTCCTGTTTACAGGCACCCTCCTTCGAGATTGATGCCATGTTCCTAACCTCCCTACACTCCAGGTCCTGCACCCTAAAGCTACAGTATAGGTTCCCATGCCCCTGCAGAGTTAGTTTAAACCCCCCCCCCCCACAATGAGCATTAGCAAACCTCCCCCCCAAGGATACTGGTGCCCCTCAGGTTCAGGTGTAGACCATCCTGTTTATAGAGGTCCCACCTTCCCCAGAAAGAGCCCCAGTTATCCAGAAACCGGAATCCCTCCCTCCTGCACCATCCCTGTAGCCACGCATTTAACTGCTCTCTCTCCCTATTCCTCGACTCTCTATCACGTGGCATGGGTAACAAACCAGAGACAACAACTGTTTGTTCTAACTCTGAGCTTCCAACCTAGCTCCCTGAAAGCCTGCCTAACATCCTCATCCCTCTTCCTACCTATGTCGTTGGTGCCAATGTGGACCACGACTTCGGGCTGCTCCCCCTCCCCCTTAAGGACCCGGAAAACGCGATCAGAGACATCACGTACCCTTGCACCTGGGAGGCAACATACCAAACGTGAGTCTCTCTCGCCCCCACAAAACCGCCTATCTGTGCCCCGAACTATCGAGTCTCCAATAACTATTGCTCTGTTCTTCTCCACCCTTCCCTTCTGAGCAATGAGGATAGGCTCCATGCCAGAGGCCTGAACCCCATTGCTTACCTCTGGTAAGTCATCCCCCCCACAAGTATCCAAAACGGTATACTTGTTCTTGAGGGGAACAGCCGCAGGGGGTCCCTGCACTGGCTGCTTCCTCCCAGTCCCCCTCACTGTCACCCATCTGTCTGCAATCTTTGGAATTACTAGTTCCCTAAAGCTCCGATCTATGACCCCCTCTGCCTCCCGAATGATCCTAAATTCATCCAACTACAGCTCCAGTTCCCTAACACGGTCTTAGAGGAGCTGGAGGTGGGTGCACTTCCTGCAAGTGTAATCAGCAGGGATGACCATGGCATCCCTCACCTCAAACATGTTGCAAGAGGAACATTGCACTGCCGTCACTGCCATCCCGCTAAAAGTAACCTTTAAAAAAAAAGCTAGGTCTAAACACTAGAATAAGCAAAATGCAGCACTTACCTTAATACCACAACGGGTCTTATTATTAGGTTAGAGGAGGAGGGCGGGTGGGAGGAACTACCTCTGTAGTGCCTCGGGTTCCTCTCCTGCACGCCTTTATAGGAAAAAAAACTACTTACCCAGGTAAGCTTGCGCTACACCAGCTCCCGGGTCCGCTCCGCGCTTTTTTTAAAAAGAAACTTTCAAATTTAAACCGTTAAACAAACGTCACCGAGCCTTCAAGCAGCCACTGCCAAACAGCCCTTACCTGCTCTGCTGAGAGAGTGGAGGATTGCTTTTCAGACTGGAGACCTATCACCAGTGGTGTGCCACAAGGATTGGTGCTAGGTCCACTGTTTTTCATCATTTATATAAATGATTTGGATTTGAACATAGGAGGTATAGTTAGTGAGTTTGCAGATGGCACCAAAATTGGAGGTATAATGGACAGTGAAGAAGGTTACTTCAGAATACAATGGGATCTTGATCAGATGGACCAATGGCCCGAGAAGTGGCAGATGGAGTTTAATTTAGAGAAATGTGAGGTGCTGCATTTTGGAAAGGCAAATCAGGGCAAGATGTATACACTTAATGGTAAAGTCTTGGGGAGTGTTGCTGAACAAAGAGACTTTGGAGTGCAGATTCATAGTTCCTTGAAAGTGGAGTCACAGGTGGATAGGATAGTGAAGGCGGCGTTTGGTATGCTTTCCTTTATTAGTCAGAGCATTGAGTATAGGAGTTGGGAGGTCATGTTGCGGCTGTACAGGACATTGGTTAGGCCACTGTTGGAGTAATGCATTCAATTCTGATCTCCCTGCTATAGAAAAGATGTTGTGAAACTTGAAAAAGTTCAGAGAAGATTTACAAGGATGTTGCCAGAGTTGGAGGGTTTGAGTTATATGGAGAGACTGAATAGGCTGGGGCTAATTTCTCTGGAGGCTGAGAGGTGACCTCATAGTGGTTTATAAAATCATGAGGGGCATGGATTCATTAAATAGACAAGGTATTTTCCCTGTCATGGAGGAGTGCAGAACAAGAGGGCATGGATTTTTTGGTGAGAGGGGAAAGATTTAAAAGGGACCTAAGGGGCAACATTTTTGCGCAGAGGGTGGAGGGTGCATGAAATGAGCTGCCAGAGAAGGTAATAGAAGGTAGTACAATTACAGCATTTAAAAGGCATGTGGATGGGTATATGAATAGGAAGGGTTGAGAGGGATATGGGCCAAGTGCTGGCAAGTGGGACTAGATTAATTTAGCTGCACATCTCTATGACTCAATGATTTTTCAGAAATCCAGGAGGAAGATAATTGATTAACTAATCAAAATTAGTGAATATAAAGCTCCTGGAGATAGGTGAATTGTTTCCAGATATATTAAATGAATTTAGAGAGGGGATAGCAGAGACATGATTACATTTAGTTTAAAATTCATTAGCTAAAGGAATAGGACCAGGGGACTAGTGGGCTGCTAATACCATGTTTACATTGGAAAAAGGCAAGTCAAACAAATCCAGAGAATGAGAAAAGACCAGAGAACTTAACATCTCTGACGGGCAAGATAATGGAATCTTTACTCAAAGTTGTAACAGAAAAACATTCAGAAATCAAAATCAAGCTAATGTAAATACAAATTTCAAAAACAAAGCTTGCACTTTTTGAGCTTGTTGAATACTTTGAATAATCAACCAAAAGAGTTCAGAAGAGTAACATGGAAGATATATTTGGATTTTTATATAGTCCTTTGATAAGATGTTGTTGACTCATGACCAAGGCCAAAGCATGAGGAATCAGGAGAAGTAGTAGAATGGATAAAATATCTGGCTCTAAAACATATAACAGGGTAGAAGTGAAAGTCAGTGATACAGACTGCAAAAAAATATATAAATAAGTGTTCCACAAGGTGCTGAGACCACTGTTGCGGCCATTTACGGCAACAAGTCAACATTTTTGGTGATACCAAATGGATTATACTGTTAATACAGCGGAGGACAACAATGAAATTTAAAAGGCACAAATAAACTGATGGAATCAGCACGTAAGTGAAAAATTAACTTGATTACCAATAATCGCATGATAGTTCATTTTGCTAGGAGCAATAATGAAACCACATATTCTTTGATTAGAAAGATTCTAAACAGGGTGAACTTTATTTAGTAATGGCATAAAAATAAGAGCAAGAATCAACATTTGTGTCTGGAGGAACTGAAAAGCAGGGAAAATCTGTTAAATTTGTGTTAGACCACATTTGGAGCAATTGATCAGATCTGATCTAGAAATTACAAAAAGAAACGCAGGATGAATGGGCAGAAATTACTGAGAAGCATGATGGGAGAATTGAGATCCCCCCATGGCAGAATCATCCAAACCCAGATTCAGTTTCCATGATTTCACTGCCCAGTTCTATGTCCCTTCCAGTTCTCTCTCAATTAATTCTAAACAGCCAGAATGCTTGACTGGGTGAACAAAGATTTCTGTGATTAATTCTGCGAAGGGCTGAAGATATTGGGTTGAATCTTACCAGAAATCTGTCAATTTTGGTGAGTTTCATGGAGGGTTTATCTCAATGAAGCTGGGTGGAATTTTTTCATGACATCTTCTCAACTCACCTCATTAATTATACATCACACCTCTATGGAACCCTACTTCTTGTATTCTCCCGTTTGCAGTGAGCAGAAATATTTACCACTGCAGTAATATGACCGGATCCCTATTTACGAAACCCATCTCTGCAGCCAATCAAGCTGCCAGTTTAGAGTTGTCCTTCGTTGTGTATAGACTAAGAGGTCAACCTCAAACCAACATCTCTCAGGGCACATAGGGAGCACGCAGACACCTCAGGGCACATGCAAGTGCACATTCCTACAGCTATTGCTACTTAAGAACCAAGCAACACGGCTTACCCATCCTTAGCCACGTCACATCTTACAACCCTACTTTTTCCCCTATATCCAGTGTAGCCTAATATGTTTTCCTTGTGCAATGTGGGATTCTCAATGTGGAAAGTCTTCAAATGCTTCAATACATTCAGTTTTATTCAGCAACAGCAAAAACAAACAGAAGCTATGTTTGCCTCTGGGAACAGAAACAGACTGCTTGCCTTTGAGCACCAGTAAATTTAGAGTCAATGAATAATCACTGGATCCAGCTCTCATCTATGAGAAATGGGTGACAATTACATCCCGTCTGGCTTGTTGGGCTTGGCACCATTACATTCTGTCATGCAGAAGGTGATTCTCCTCCTGCTCAATGTCCTCATTTGATTTGGTTTGATTTATTTACTGTAACATGTACTGAAGTACAGTGAAAAGCTTTGTTTATGAACAGTATAGGCAGATCATAACAAGCAGAGATGTACAGGTCAAAGGTTATAAAAAAAACGTAGACAGAGGCATACAGGTTACATTGCAAGGGGCATGCACTAGGCAAGATCAACATTAGCAGATTAGCATTATTTGAGGTTAGAAAATCTATTCCACAGTCTAATAACGACAGGAAGAAGCTGTTCCTGAACCTGCTGGTACATGTGTTTAAGCATCTGTATCTTCTGCCTGATGGAAGAGGTTGTAGGAGACCATTACCAGGGTGCGATGGGTCTTTGATGATGTTGGTAGCCTTTCTGCGGCAATGAGCCATGGATGGAAGGTTGACTTTCATGATTGTCTGGGCTATGCACACAACCTTCTGATGTTTTGTATGGTCTTGGGCAGAGCATTTGCCATACCAGACTGTTATGCACCTGGACAGCATGCTTTCAATGGTGTATCTGTAGAAGTTGGTGAGGGTCCTTATGGACATGCCTAATTTTCTGAGCCACTTGAGGAAGAGGAGGCATTGTTGTGCCTTTGTGACCGTTGCATCTATGTGGGAAGCCCAGGACAAGTTGTCGGTTATCACCATTCCGAAGAACATGACGCTCTCCACCGTCTTAATCTCAGTTCCGTTGATATGCATGGAAGCATGTTCTCCTCCTTTCTTTCTGAAGTCAATCATTAGTTTTGCTGACATTGAGAGAGAGGTTGTTCTCACTGCACAACACCACAAGCCCTCTATCTCCCTTCTTGTTGTTAGATATCCGTCCGTCTACCATGGTGTCATCAGTGAACTTGTAGATGGCATTCATTCAGAATTTGGCAACACAGTCGTGGATTTATAGAGTACAGTGGGGAACTGAGGACGCATCCTTGGGGGCTCGAGTGTTGAGTGTTATTGTGGAGGAGGTGCACTTATCTATCTTCAGTGATTGCAGTCTGTGGGTCAGAAAGTGAAGGATCCAATTGCAGAGGGCGGAGTGGAGACCAATGTCATGGAGATTTGAGGTCACTCTGGAGGGGATAATTGATGTTGAAGATGGAGCTGTAGTCAATGAGCAGGAATCTGACAGCGATGTCCTTGTTGTCCAGATGTCCCAGGTATGACTGCAGGGCGAGGGATGTGACATCTGCTGTAGACTTGTTACTTTGTTTGCCAAATTGTAGGGGATTGAGGTGGGCTGGGAGACTGGTGCTGATGTGGGCCATGGCCAGCCTCTTGAAGCACTTCACAATTATTGAGGTTAGAGCAGCTGGGCGGTAGTGATTAAGGCACATTGCATGTGCTTTCTCAGATATGGGAATGATGGTGGTCTTCTTCAAGCAGGTGGGGACTTCAGCTTGTAGGAGGGAGAGGCTGAAGATTTCAGTGAATACCTCCACCAGTTGGTCTGCACAGGATCTGAGTGCTCAGCTGTGGACACCATCCAGGCACAGCGTTTCACTTGGATTGACTGCCAGAAAGAGCAATCTGACATCTGCAGTGGTGACTGAGGGGATAGGTGTGCCAGGCACTGTTGGGATAGGCATCACCTCGCTGCTTGCATTCTGCTCAAACCGAACACAACATAGAAAGCACTAAGTGCATCAGGGAGGGATGTATCCTTGTCTGCCAGCTTGTTCTGCTTCACTTTGTATCCTGTAATGTTGTTTAGGCCTTACCATGGGCAGCGGGAGTCTGTTTGGTAGGGTTTTGGCCTCTAGCACTGCCTCTTGGCGTCCCTGTTGGCTTTGTGATGTTCATATCTGGATTTTCTGTATTGGTCTGGGTCATCCAACTTGAATGATGCATGTCTAGTCTTCAGTAAGGAGTGGGTCTCTTGGTTCATCCAAGGTCTACGGTTGGGGAACACTCAGGTTGATTTCTTTGGTACGCAGTTCTCTACACGTTTGCTAATGAAGTCTGGGATGGTGGTGGCATACTCGTCTAGGTTTTCAGCTGAGTACTTGAACATGGTCCAGCTCACCAATTCCAAGCAGTCCTGGAGACGGTCTTCCATAGCCTCGGACCGGCATTGTACTTTCTTTTGTAGAGGGTCCTCCCGTTTCAGCTTCTACTTGTAAGCTGGGAGGAGGAATGCCATACTGTGATCTGATTTTCCAAAGTGTGGGCAGGGGATGGAGTGGTAGGCTTCTTTGATGGTTGTGTAGCAGTGGTCCAGGATAGTTGGTCCTCTAGTGGAATAGCAGATATGTTGGTGGTACTTTGACAGCATCTTCCTTAGAAGACTGCTGTCACTCTTCCAGCTTTCAAACCTTCATCACAGCACATGCTTCCCTTCTGCAGTTATGCAGGACACAGGATGCTAGAATTATGTGGCACGCTCTATCCAGAGTATACTGTCAGCACCCCACACATCCATCCAAGCATCATCTTCAGGAGGTCTGTCATCTTCTCCAACCATCACCCTGGTTGAAAATGGGCTTCATTGTATCTACACTCAGCCTCAGTCAGGGAGTTGTGTATTGGAGTCAGCAAGCATTGTTACAGTGGGCAGCCCTTTTCTCCCAGTAACCATCCTTGTAAGGCATCTGAAGCAGACAGGAATATATGTTCTCAAGGAAATAGGCATCAGGACAACTTCTAGGGTGAAAACCTCAAAGACCAATGATGACAGATGGCCTGTACATTGATGGAATGGAACCACTTTCTGTTGATAAATTCGGGTGCGTTATAACCTGGGCCTCGCAAAATGGCATGTGTATATTCTGTTGTGCTCTGCACTTGGGGAAAGCCAAAATTTACTGCCCACGTTGCAGCACCAACCTTGTCAGGCAGATATGTGATGAAGTGGTGAGGATCCGGCAGCAACAGCGTGAATACCACCCCTGATACACCTGCTATTTGAGGATTGAGTTCTCCCACACAGTTCCCCAATGGCTCCTTGGAAGTAACCAATTGCATTAAGGTTTCATGCAGCTGTCACTTCAATAAACATTGGGATATGATGGTCACCCAACCTTTCAGATTGTAGCTCCCATTCCCGCAGTTGGCACCGTACCATGACAGTTAGAATGATAGATTTGGAATCTCCTTCACCTCCTGTGTTTCCTGGTGAGACCTTTAGCTGCAACCATTTTGCGTAGGGGCTGTTCCACATCTGCAGGAAGTTACTGCTGGCCCTGGGCTGACCAGTACATCTGATTCCCCCTTCATTTGTCTGTGTCTTCCTGGTATCACGGCAACAGCAACGATGACCTCCTCTATGGTTACATCCATTAGTCACGCTTGCAATAAATCTTTGAGGGGAGCATTAAAAAACAGAATAGGAACTCATCCATATGAGCATTCAGCACATACATCATTCACAAACAACAGTTTCCCAGTGTCCTCTATGCACTGGGAATTGGAGCACTTTGACAAAGAAGGTCATGGAAAACCTCTAGTGGAACTTTGATTTTGGAGGTTATTCTGGTGAATGCAGCATTATTCATGTCACAAAGAGATAGGAGGGGATTGTAAGTGCTGCATGGGATCAGAGGATTTCCCTTCTCAACTACATATCATACAAAAAGTATATTGTTGCATACAAGAGCACTTTTGAAGATGTAATTTCAAGTTGAGAGGGAATAAATTCCTTTTCCTCATGCAGCCGGGGAAGTGTTTCTTTTTAAATCAACCTGTTTAGAGATCTTACTACACACCTCTGGTGCAAGTGGAACTTGAACCAGAATCTCTGGGTCAGAGGTAGGGACACTGTTTGCCTGTGATTATTTTTGCTTCACACTTTTGCAATCTGCAATGACATTTGACGTGGTGAAGATTGCTTGCAACCAGCACTTAAATGTAACACAATACATTTTGTGTGCATTTCACATGCATTATGCTATGATTACAGATGCCTTTGACCTGTACTGTGATATTCACCCTATCCATTAGACTTGATTATTCCAATAAAGTTCTGGCTGGCATCTCAACTTCTAGTTTCTGTAAACTTGAGGTCAGCCAGAATATTTCTACCGGTGTTTTAAGACCGAGTCTCATTCTCCAATCACCCCTGGCTTGCTAACCTATGATGGCTCCTTATCAAGCCGTATTTTGCTTTTAAAATGCTCATTCTTGTTTTCAAATCTATCATGGAACTAGCTTAATACTGTAATCTCCTGAATCGCCATAAGTTTCTGTAATATCTGTTCAATTCCAATTCTGATTTCTTGGGGACCTCTAATCTCAGTGCCATTGGTGATGGCAACTGGTGTACCATTGGTGACCATGCTTTCAGTTGCCTAGGCCTATCTATCTCTAAAATATTTCACTTCTCAATCTGTCTTTCCTCCTTTAAGATGCTCCCTACAATCTACATCGTTGACCAAGCCTTTGGTCATTAGGTTTTATATCCCCTTATGTGGCTGTATATCAAACTTTGTTTGGAAAAACATCCTGGAAAGGGAGCACTTTGAGTTGTCTGACTAACATCAACCGTCCTGTGTGGTTCTAAGCTCTTCATGTTGCTAAATAGCAACTGGAAATATTTGTAATATTCAGCAGGTCAAATAGCTTCTGTGGAGAGACAAATTGAATTAATATCGTAGTAACATTGATGACATTTTGTATCAGTTCTTCTGATTCCAGCAACTCAATCATGTTAGCTGCTGTGCTTCTCTAACCTATAACATGTTGTATTGTGTAATTAACCACAGCATGAGAGTTGGTTGTTAACTCCTTCATCAGATATTTAAAAAGAACAAAGTCATACCAAATGTAATGAATTGAGTTAAAGACTGCAGCAGGCTGCTCAAAGCACGTGCTGTGATGAAACAATCCATAAAGTGAGATGCCGAACTGGCTTTAAAATCAAATAGTGATGACCACCACTTGAACAAAAAAATGTCCAACATCTGGATGTCGCCCACAGCTGTGCATTCGCCCTCTTGTTTAAGCTTACATTACTGTCAATTTTCAGTGACAGTGAAATAGATGATTGTTGAATGCCATTCTGCATTTAGCTTAAAGAAACAATCACAGATTGTGACAGTTCTTCATCATGCTTCACATCTGCTAAAGATCTGATAAAATCCAAGTAACAATATCTGATGGACAAATAAGCAAGGAATGACTCTGAGCTGGGTTTTCTGAATATATTTATTAAGGACCTTTGATGAAACATGATAACATTACAGAAGTCTTGGTTATATTGTCTTGAGTTTTGCTTTCGAACCTATTTCCTGTGGTGGGGAAAATCAGGGACAACAAAAAGAAATATTTTCATTTATATAGCACCTTTGAAAACATCAGGTATGTCCCAAACTACTTAGCAATATTTCATAAGCATTTAATTTGCTGTAACGTAGAAGACATTGCAGGAAATTTTCACACGGCAAGATTAGTGAGCTGCTTGTTCAACCAATCTGTTTTCATGGTGTTGGTTGAGTGATAAATATTGGTCAGGACCCCAGGAAGAGCTCATGTACTTTAGTGCAATGGCATATTTTATACACACCTGAGAGCAGGGATGAGGCCTATGTTTAATATTTCATCTAAAAGACATTGCCTCTGACAGCACAACACTTCCTCAGTAGTATACTGAGAATGTCAGCTGAAGTAAAGTGCATTGAAATTGGAGAAAGAGTTAGATCTATCACAGCCTTTCAAACTCAATATTAAATTCAACAATTTCAGATCAGTTTTCTTGAACAGCAACTGCTGGGAATGGTTTTGTGGTTGCCATTTACACCTCCTTTGGATCAATCTTGTATTTCATTACTTAGCTCACTGACATTTCCTGTTGTTTTATATGGTCATCCCCTTCATCAGTTAATCCTTCCTGCCTTTCACCCCATCATAAACCTCTGCATTTGTTGCTTGCCCATTTCTTCTTTCCCTGCCTCTGTCCTTTATTACCACCTGCTACAGTTACATTTTTTGTACAGTTCTACTGCAAAACATTGACTTGAAATGTTAATTCTGTTTTTATCTTTATTGCTATCAGACCTGCTGAGTATTTCCGGTGTCAGATTCTTAGAGTCATATAACATAGAAATTGACTTTCCGGTCCAATTTGCCTGTACCAACCAAACATCCCAGTCTGACGTAGTCCCATTTGCCAGCATTTGGCCTATATACCTCTAAACCCTTCTTATACATATACCCAATCTGATGCCTTTTAAATATTGTAATTGTACCTGCCTCCACAACTTCCTCTGACAGCTTGCTCCATACATACACAACCCTCTGCATGAAAGTGTTATCCCTCAGGTTCTTTTTAAATCTTTCCTCTTTCCCCTTAAAACTATGCTGTCTAGTTTTGGATTTCCCCGCCCGAGGAAAGAGAGTGTTTTCTGTTTTGACTTTAGATTTCTGACATCTGCAGGCTTTTGACTTTGTTGTGACAATAGATCCTCACTGGCCCTCAAGAGGTACCCTGAAGCGAATTGTGAATAACACACACCTTGGTGTAGAATTTCAATGTGCTGCACTGGAAACTTCTTGTTTTTATATTTACACATGGAATATGATATCACTGGCAGGGTCAACTGTTTGAGAAGGTGTTGGGGGGCTTGTCTTCTTAAACTGCTGCAGTTCATAGGTTATCCTTGTTTTGTTGAGATGGGGTCATAAACGCAGACATTTTAGGGCCAACTTGATTATAGCTAACAGATACTGCCTCAGGAAAAAGGCTTTCAAGTTAAAAGAAACACTTGTACAATGAAAGGGGTGTGGCCATTCTCCCAGCTCAATGTTTCTCTGGTTTGGTTTGGTTTGGTTTCAGCAAGCAGTCAATTTTTTGAAGCTGCTGCTCAAAGAAACAGCTACATGGAAGACGATGTTCTCTCTGCCATCTCTCCCTCCTGTAAGACCCTATGTTTGGTTTTACCCTTTTTTTTGCCAAGGTGTGTTTATGGGGATTGTTGTAGGAATTTGGAACAGCATCATTAAATTGGGATAATCTGTTGAGTTTCTAATAGGTTAAGTTATTCTGTAAGGAGAAAGTGAGGACTGCAGATGCTGGAGATATCAGAGCTGAAAATGTGTTGCTGGAAAAGCGCAACAGGTCAGGCAGCATCCAAAGAGCAGGAGAATCAATGTTTCGGATTCCTGAAGAAGGGCTCATGCCCGAAACGTCGATTCTCCTGCTCTTTGGATGCTGCCTGACCTGCTGCGCTTTTCCAGCAACACATTTTCAGCTCTAAGTTATTCTATACTCTGTTCTCTTTTGTTTATGTTTCATTCGATAATCTTGCAAATAAATTCTGTTGTTTTAAACTAAGTGGTTGGGCCAGCTGCATCACTCCTGAAATATCCACTTTAAACCTGCTTAAAACAATTAGAAAAGTTAGGGTCCAGGGTACTTTCTTGAAATATTTTGAGAGGTCTGGCCTAGTCCATAATATAGGTGGACACACAATGCCATTTGAGAGTTTCAGGATTTTGACCATGACAGTGAAGGCATGGAAATATATTCAAAGTCATGATGGTGAATGACTTGAAGGGGAATTTGCAGGGAATGGTGTTCCATTATATCTGCTGCCTTTGTCCTTCTAGATGTTACTGGTTGTGGGTTTGGAAGGTTCTGTCTAAGGAACTTTGGTGAATTTCTGCAGTGTATTAGGTAGCTAGTATACACCACTGTTCGGGAGCATTAATGGTGGAAGGACTGAATGTTTGTGAAAATATTGCCAATAAAAAGGGTTGCTTTATCCTGGATGGTATCAAGTAGATTGGAGATGAACTCTTCCAGGCAAGTGGGGACTATTTCATCACATGTTTCTTGGAGATGGTGGACTGGCTTTGGGGAATCAGGAGGTGGGGCTATTTGCTTCAGGGCCCTTAGTTTCTGAACTGTAGTTGTGGGCACAGTATTTGTATCATCAATTCATTTTCTGGTCAATGGTAACCCTCAGGATGTTGATTGTAGGGGATTTAGCAGTACCGATAAATGTCAAAGGATAAAGGTTAAAGTCTCTCCTGTTAGAGATGGTCATTACCTGGGACTCGTGTAGTGTAACTGTTACCTGTTACTGTTAGCCAAACCTGGATATTGTGAGTTCCTGCTGCATTTGGACGTACACTACTTCAGTGTCTGAATAGTCACAAATTGTACTGGATATGGTGCAATCATCTGTACATTTCTGTACATCTGAGCCATATGATGATGGAATATCATCGAAAAAGCAGTTGGTTGAGCATAAGAGTCTCTACTGAGGAACCGAGGGGCTCTTGTAGCACAGTACTGGTGCTCCTATGTCTGGGTCAAGTCCCATTTGCTCAACAGGTATGTCATCACATCTTTTAACATATTGATTGAAAACCATCTCCAAAAGACAGCAAACATTTGCAAATTATCTAGACAGCAAGGGTTCTTGTCATGAAGTGGTAGTGACCCTACATCTGAGCCAGGGGGCCTGGGTTCAAGTCCCAACTGCTTCAAAGTTGTAACAACATTGCTGAACAGGTTCATTAGAAAACATCTACACAAGGAATTCCTGCAGAAGTGTCCTTTTGCTGAAATGACTGACCACCAACAGACACATCTTGGTGCGAAATATGACTCTAACATGCAAGGAGTTTTCTCCCTGATTCCCAGTGGCTGCTATCTTGTTAGGGCTCCTTAACTTTGTCAAACGTGGCCATAATATCAAGCGCATTCCCTCTCACCTGTGGAATTCTTTGGTTCATGTTTGAACTAAAACTATAATGAGGTCAGGAGCTGAGTAGACCTAGTAGAATGCAGGCTGAGCAGCAGCATGCACATTGTTGGTAAACAAGTCCTGAGGCACATGAGCTTCACAAACAAGGCCTGTATTTATTGCTCATCCATAAATGCCAGAGGGAACTTAATTGTTAACCACTTTGCTGTGAGTCTGGAGTTACATGTAGGCCAGACTGGGTAAGAATGACAGCTACCTTCCCTAAAGGGCATTAGTAAACCAGATGGGTTTTTCTGGCAATTAACCATGATTTTATGGTGATTAATATACTCTTAATTTCAGATATTTTGTTTTATCAAGTTCAAATTTCACCATCTGCTATAGCAAAATTTGAATATGAGTCTCCAGAACAATACCTGGATCTCTAGATTACTAATCAGTCATAATACCACTAGGTCATTGGCTTACCCCAGATGTTAGCCAAAAGTCCGGATTAATAAATTTAACAGCATTACTGCCATGTCAACCCCTCACCCTAATGACATTGTTGATGACAGTTCCCATCACAATACTGATGATAGAGAGCACAATAATGGGACTAATGGGGTAGTAATTGACTGGATTGGACTTGTTCTGCTTTTTGTGTACAGGACATACCTAGGCAATTTTCACATTCCGGGGTAGATGCCAGTGTTATAGCTTGACTAGAATGGTTTGGCTAGGGGCAGCAGGTTCTGTGAATGCATATCTTCAGGACTATTGCCAAAATGTCACTGGGGGCCATAGCCTTACTCAGTGACTCCAGCTGTTTCTTTGTACTGCATGGAAAAAAATCCAGTTGTCTGAAATCAGGCATCTGTGATGCTGAGGGTCTCAGCAGGAAGCCAAGATGGATATTTGTGGAGCAACGTCCTCCAGTGAGATATTTCTCAATGGATGTGACAGGACTGTGGAGCTTAGTTCTGATCCTTTGGTAGTGAACTCACTTTGCCCTATCTATCATTAGTTGCTTATATTGTTGGTGCACAAGTAGCCCTGTTTTGTAGCTTCACCAGGTTATCACCTTATTTTCTTGATATCCCTGTTGATGCCCCTGGCATGCCTCCTTGCAAGCTTCAATGATGTAGAGCTGATCCCTAACTTGATGGCAATGGTAAAGGAGGGGGATTATGCAAAGCCACGAGTTTACAGATTGAGTTTCAGTCCAATTTGCTGCTGCTGGTGGCTGATAATGCCTCATGGGCCTCAGTATTGGGTTGTGAGGTCTGTTTGAAGTCTATCTGATTTAACACAGTGACAGGGCCACACAACATGATGCATCTGTTTCTGAAAGTGATTCTGCTTTCCAACAAAGATTCTGCGGTGTTCATTCTTACTGATTTTGTCATGGACAAGAATGAGGTCAAGTATGTTTTTCCCTCTTTTTGGTTCCCTCACCAGTCCAACAGCTATGCCCTTCAAGGTTTGACATGCTTGATCAGTAGTGGTTCTACTGAGTCAGTCTTTGTGATGGATATTGAAGTCCCCACCCAGAAAATCATATTTTCTCTTGCTACCCTCAGTGCTTCCTGCAAGGCAGAGCAGTACATGGTAATGAGGTTAGTTTCCTTGCCCATGTTTCATCTGATGCCATGAGACTTCACGGTGCTCAGAATCAATGTTAAGCACTCCCATGGCAAATCCCTGCCAACTGTATACCACTGTGCTGCCTGGCTCTGCCCATTCTGGTGTTAATGCCCAGATGTTGATGAGGAGGACTTCTCAGGATCAACAGAGCTACATCTGTCATGGTCATTTATGATGCCTAGGTCCATCTGGTTTAATTTCTTTTTCCCACTGTCTAGTCATTTCAGGCAGTTTAAAAGTTAACCACATTGATATAAGTCTGGAGTCACATTCAAGGCAGGTTAGATAAGTATGGCAATATTTTCTTCTCTGGAGGACATTAGCAAATCATATGGTTTTTTAATGAGAATCAGTAATAGTGGCATACTCATTGTTAGTGTTTTGATTCCAGACCCTTATTGAATTCAATTCCACTGTCTGATACTGAGGGACCTGCGTCCACAGCTCCAAGTCTTTTGATTACGAGGCCAACAACTATACCATTGTGTCATCACCTACCTCAATAGACAAAGCAGTTAATGGACTATTTTAATTTCCTTTGAGTTAAATGGTGGATTGAATTTGTACAATGGATAGACAATCTAATTCATAATCTAAGATGGACCTAGACAAGTAATGTTAAAATTTGCCATTTCTGGGAAAATCTTAAGGGAGAATTCTTGTTACAGTTCTGATTCTTGTGGTTCTGTTCGCCGAGCTGGAAGTTTTTGCTGCAAACGTTTCGTTCCCTGGCCAGGGAACATCATCAGTGCTATTGGAGCCTCCTGTGAAGCGCTGCTTTGATGTTTCTTCCGGTATTTATAGTGGTTTGTTCTTGCCGCTTCCGGTGTCAGTTTCAGCTGTAGTAGTTTGTATGTGGGGTCCAGGTCGATGTGTCTGTTGATGGATGTTCTTGCCGCTTCCAGGTGTCAGTTTCAGCTGTAGTGGTTTGTATATGGGGTCCAGGTCCATGTGTCTGTTAATGGAGTTTGTGGATGAATGCCATGCCTCTAGGAATTCCCTGGCTGTTCTCTGTCTGGCTTGTCCTATGATGGTAGTGTTTTCCCAGTCAAATTCATGTTCCTGGTTGTCTGAGTGTATGGCTACTAGGGATAGCTGGTCGTGTCGTTTTGTGGCTAGCTGATGTTCATGAATGCGGATTGTTAGCTGTCTTCCTGTTTGTCCTATATAGTGTTTTGTGCAGTCCTTGCATGGTATTTTGTAAACTACGTTAGTTTGGCTCGTGCTGGCTATTGGGTCCTTTGCTCTAGTGAGTTGTTGTCTGAGTGTGGAAGTTGACTTGTGTGCTGTTATGAGTCCTAAGGGTCGCAGTAGCCAGACTACTGTAAATTAGATCAATACAGCTGTGCGTGCGAAGGTCTCAATGGAGGGAGATATCTGCATCTGGATGACATTGAATGTCAGGTAGTATTCCATGAGAAAATGAGATCAGCCACATTAGTTCAAGAAGCATCAAACAGTTAGAAAGTTGGTGAGGAAACCTGAATTCAAGCTGAATATTAAGGCTGTGAATCAAGTTTCAGATTCAGCTTAACACAGTGTTTGAGTGCAGTGCTCAAGAATAAAGCACACAGTCGATTAGCCTTTGTGAATCTCTCATTGATTTAGCTCAGGCCAATCTTAACTCACATCATCTTAGTTTATTTTCTTAGAATTTAAAGACAGATTTTCGTGTATCATTTCAGTTATTAGGATGCTCGCTGGCGTGGAAACCACAAAAGACAATTTGTCATATTTGCAGCTGCAGACATTGAGATAGAAAGAAGCAATATCTGGAGTATGCTTATAATGTAATTTAAAGAGACATTGCATAGAGCTGAGGGCTATTTGCCTACTGTTCACTGAGCACAGGAACATTAGCTACAGAATCAAATCATGGCTCATCTGCAAATCAAATCCAGTTAGCTGTCTTTACTCCACATCTCTTATCCAACAAATGTTCAATGATCTGAGTCTTGAAAGCTCCAATTAATCCCCAGGATCCAGAGGTGTGTGTGTGTGTGTGTGTGTGTGTGTGTATTGCAACTTAATTTTTCTACTAGTCCTTTGGTTCTCATTTTAAACTGATGACCCCCACCCCCATCCTCATCTTTAATTTCTATTACATCACAAACAATGGGCTGGAAATTGAATCTTGAGACCCCTAAAAAAGGGAGCAGGAAGGCCTGCACACATTTTTGTCCAGGATATACTGACTGCTCTCTGTTCTTTATACACACCAGAAGCAGCAATAGACCTAATGAATGTGCAAGTAAGCAATGAAGGTATGGTTCAGGTCCCTGAAACTAGGGTAATTTGCTTCCAAGCAATCATATTTCACTGAGGTCTACACTCAGTGAAATTCACCCTCCTGCTATGCAGCCAGCAATTACTCTTACCCCACTCCTTACCAATCACTATCATAACCAGCTGTCTGATCTCCACTGCCTTAGGTTATTAATCATAGAACCTTTTCTAATCATTGAATCCCCACCGTGTGGAAGCAGGCCATTCGGCCCATCGCGTTCACAGTGACTGTCCGAAGGGCCTATCCACACTCACTCCATCCCTGTAACCCTGCATTTCCCATCACTAATCTATCTAACCTATTCATCCCTGGACTCTACAGAGCAAATTAACATGGCCAATCTACCTAACCTGTAGGAGGAAACCAGGGGAAACCCATTCAGATGCGAGGGAATCAATCTTCATAACATTGGTGGCCCACTATCAGGGGCACTTCAGAGATTGTTGTTTAGATATCAGGCAACAAACTCTGTCCCACTGACTTTCTCAATTTTCTAGATGATGTTATTGACATCTTTTCTGTCAGGTCCTACTAACATTTTAAATATTTCAATAATTAAGGGACATTGTCATAAAAGCAATCTGTAGCAAATTTAGATGGGAGATCAGTGAAACATCTTGCATTCAGAAGGTGGTGGAGGATTGAAAATATGGAGTGAGAGAAATCCTTACCACATTTCAAAGGGACAAAATCACTTGCAGTGCACAAAGCCACAAAACGAAGAACTGGAAAGTGTGATTAAGCAGAGTCGTTCTTTGTCAGCTGGCACCAACACAATGGAGAGAGTGAGGACTGCAGATGCTGGAGATCAGAGTTGAGAGTGTGTTGCTGGAAAAGCACAGCAGGTCAGGCAGCATCCGAGGAGCAGGAAAATCGATGTTTCAGGCTGAAGCCCTTCATCAAGGGCTTCAGCCCGAAAAATTGATTTTCCTGCTCCTCGGATGCTGCTTGACCTGCTGTGCTTTTCCAGCAACACACTCTCAACACAGACACAACGTGTCCAACTTACACTCAGTGTGCTCCATTTGAGCCTCTGTGTACACCATTTCAATTTACTCCATCATCATATCCTTCTGTTCTATTGTCTCCCTTGCGGCTATCTATCTTGCTCTTAAATGAACCTACACTATTCCCCTCACCCAAATGCCTTTGGTAACGTGTTCTACATTATTCCCACTCCTTGTGATAACATGTTTTCCCTGAACTTGATGTCGGATTTAGCATTTACAATTACTTGTTCATAGAATGTAGAAACCTAGAAAATTAAAGCAGAGTAGGCCATTTACTCCATCTAGCCAACTCCACCATTTGACACAATCATGGCTGATCCTTTATCAAAATGCCATACTCCAATCTATTCCCATACACATTTAACTTCTAAAAAATGATACATTTCTCTCTTAAACATATTCAGAGTCTTGGCCTCCACCACCCTCTGTGCAGAGAATGCAACAGGGTCACCAACTGCTGGGTGAAGAGATTTCACCACATCTCAGTCTAAAATGGCCTATGATGCATCATAAGACAGTGACCTCTTAGTCTGGATCCTCTGACCCCAAGGAAAACATCATCCCTGCACTCTGTGTGTCTAGCCCTGTCAGAATTCTGTATGTTCCTCTAAATTCCAGTTGATCAATCTCTCCTCATATGACAAGTCTGCCATTGTAAGAATCAGTCTAGACGATCTTCACTGTATGACCTCCATGTCAAGTATAATTTTCTTTCAGTAGAGACCAAAACTGCATGCTGGACTCCAGGTGTGATCTCACCAAGGGTTGTTATAGCTGCATGTTGCATTTCTAACTTTCTCCAGGCCCATGGAAATGTTGCAGTTTGACATGGTAACTCTGTTTTTCTCTCTGCAGATGCTGCCAGGTCTGTGGAACTTTTCAGTATTTTCTGTTCCTATTTATTTCACTTTAGGTTTTGACTGCCCCATCAATAGAAACACAATCTCCATACCTATCCTATTATAACATTTATAATTTGTAAAGCCCCATCCTATTTATTCTTTCTTGATCACACCCATGCTTCAAAACTTTACATCTAATTAGAATACGGAACAGGCGCAGACCACAAGAATGATAAATAATATTTTGTCTTTTTTTAATTAAGAAATTAGGGTCTAGAAATGTTTTTTTTTCATGCTGATTGGATTATAATGATCCTTATTTGTTAGTCAAATAGACTTTGTAAGTTGGGATCATCAAGAAGTCTGAGATCATTGGCTCAGATGCAGAATGCATTATACAGTGCAGGATTAAAAATAACAGGAGCTGTGTAAAAACAGATGATCTCTTCGATGACGCTTCTGTTGGTTACTGCAAGGATTCAGTAACACAGAAATTCAGTGGGCATCTGACTGTCAATTAAATCAATAGCAATGTCTGGCTGTTGATCCTTGACTAAGAGTTGGAATGAGTTGATACCTCTTTCATTCACTGTTGAATTACAGCTACTGCATGTGCTATTGGCTACTTCTGTTCAGGCATGTATACTGTATGTATTCTGTATTGAGTACATTTGAGTTCTAGTGGACTGCTTCACAAGACTGTAACCTTTCCACAACCCAACAACTTGCCTTCTCTTTTTCTCCCTGCTCCTTCTGCTCCTTCTGATCCAAGGCATCCAGTAAGTGTAGACTTTATTCTGTATAGAGCATGTAGTGTGAACAGACTCTATCCTAATGCACATGATTGCTCCAACTCTTCCTGCACTCTTACCTCATGGCCCTGCATTTCCCTTTCTTCTCAAGTATTTATCGAATTCCCTTCTGAAAGTTACCATTGAGTCTGCTTCCACTGCCCTTTTGGGTAATGCATCCTGGATCACCATTGTGTTAAATTCTCTGTATCTCTCCTCTGGCTCCTGTATCGCTTGCCTTAAATCCAGTTATGGGCCATTTGATTATACTATGATGCTCTGTATAATTTCTGCACAGGGGCTGTGTTTGCTGCCTAGCTTGATACCTGCACTGGACACAAGGAATGTATTGTTTAACCTTTTAGAAAATAGGTTACTGGAAATTTAGGCAAGCAAAATATTGTGGATGCAGAAAACCAAAAACATTGTAAATATTCAGCAAGGCTAGATCATCTGGGTACAGACAGCAACTGTGGAGAAAACAGAGTTAATATTTCAAGAAGTTGGGTTTCAACAGAAGTTTCATAGAGTAGGGTCAAGAAGTCAATCACAGAAATTGCTATTCATACATTTTTCAATTCAGTCAGGAGGTGAGCATCGTTGGAAAGGGCATAGTTTACAGTCTTGTATTGTCCTTGGTGGCTTTTGAAAAGGTGGCGGTGAGCTGCGTTCTTGAAGCACTGCAACCACCTGGAGTGGAGTGGGGGGGCGAAATGAGGATGATATTCGAGTTCCTCAATTTTGACTCGGTATATTATATTTCAAGTCAGACTAGTGAGTGGTTCGGAGGGGAACTCGCAGGTGACAGTGTTCCAGTGTAACTGCTGTCATTATCATTCCAGGTGGTAGAGGTCGCGAGTTTGGAAGGTGCTGTTGAGATGGGTTATTTCAAGAACGGAATAAAATTGCTTTCATTAACATGTAATTTTACAATCCCACTACGCGTGTGTGTGCTATCACTGACAGATGGATTCATTCCAGAGTCTGTGAACCCAGGATATCCTGCAATTCATTCTCAGAAATGCTCTGTAACTGTGATCGGAAACTGAAGGAGGAATAACATCTGGGGGAGTTTACTTATGAGCTGAAGTGTTGACAGAATTCATTGGTGTGACGGGCCACTTATTTCAACTTCTAGATCTTTCTTGCTATAAAATGGTAGTTTGATGTAGGGCCAGATTTTACTCGACAGGGAATAAAATGGTGTACGAAACTTGCTCACTAACTAGAAGATGAAAATGAATTCGAAAGGAGGTCTGAGATTAATGCTGTCGACTCAGAATATGTTACACCATGCAGCATTATCCGTGGCACTAACTGTAAAAATAGTCATTATTGCACATTAGCATTCTCTTAGGAAACTGCACACTGTACTCTCGTGAACTAATGCAACCCAATGGTATGTGTCGAATATAAAACAGCACAAAGAGGGGATAGCACATTTGCATACAGGAATAAGTGAGTGTACAGTGACGGTAAAATGCTAATGGACACTTTGACAAATGTAACTCCCCGGGAGGACTGTGGCTCTTATATTTGACAGGATGTTATCAAAGAGATGGTTATTACGACTTTATCCCCAGTTCGACTGGCTTGCCATTACAGCGAGAACATATATAAACACCTTTCAGCAATTTACTCAAAGCGTGAAATGATGAAAAGCCAAGGCACAGATGGTAAAGAAAATGATCAAATGATCCCATCAATCCGTCCTCCCAGCTTTAATACTCTATTGATTGAAGGGAGGCCTTGACATTTAGGTGTGTGGCCCAGGTCAAAGCGATCCGTTTTTTTGACGGATCCATCATTTCATTCACTGAATTGGGGTAGGGTTGAATCTTTAGCTGCCAGCAGCGATTTCACCTCCCTCCCCTCCCCCCACGCCCTCTTACATGGCAGTTTCTTCCTAAAGTGAATGAAAGCTTGACTATTCCAGGAAAATCTTACGAACTGTTCGGAGCCACGCTTAACGTTAGCTGCGGCCCTCTCGCCTTTGATTCAGAAAACTGTGGCTTCCATGCCGAATTCAGGACTTGAACACGAAAATAAACCAACGGTCCTGCAGTACCAAACCTGCCAAAAGGAGGCGCCTTCTGTCCTATTCAGTAGAAGTAAAATATAGTACCACATGGAAGAGTGTTTCTTGGAAGAGTCGGGGAGGTCTCCGCAGGACAATATTTATTGTTCAATCAACACACACACACACACAAACTGGTCATTTACTTATTACTGTTTGTGGAATCTTTTTTGCACATTGTTACCATTGACCAGAAATTAAACTGGACTCGCCAAAAGCAGGCCAGAGCTTAGAAATGCTAGTAACTCACATTCTGACTACCAAAAGCTTGTCCACCATCTACAAGGCACAAGGCTGGAGAGTAATGGAATGTTTCCCAACAGGATGAGTGCAGCTCCAACAACATTCAAGAAACTTAGCGCCATCCAAGAAAAACAACGGGCTTGAATGGTAACAAACTCACAAATATCCATTCCCTCCAGCACTGATGCTCAGTAGCTGCAGTGTATGCCATCTTCAAATTGTACTGCAGAAACTTATCAAGGCTCCTTAGGACTTTCCAAACCTATGGCTATCACCATCTAGAAGGACAAGGGCTGCAGATACATGGGAACACCACCACCCTCAAGTACCCTCCGTACCATCCTGATTTGGAAATATAATGCAGTTCCTTCAGATTTGATGGTTCAAAATCCTGGCACTTCCTCCTGAATGGCACTGTGGATCCATTTAATAGACTGTGGTGGTTCAAGTTGTCAGCTCACTGGCTGATAAATGCTGGCCTGTCATGATGTCCACATCCAATGAATGCATAAAAAATATGTAGAAAGCACACTGACTGGTGCATATATTATAAATTACTAGCCGAACTTCTTGGATGCAAAATATTTTGACGCATTCTCTGGTCACAATAGGTGTTATAGAAAATCAAGGATTTTGTTAATGGGGAGGTAAATGAAACTTCAATGCTATGTGGCTGTGACAAAATACATTCTTATATTGTCTCAATAACAAACTAGACTCTAAAATCAAAGAACACCCATCTACACAAAGTTCCTACTATGTTTTAAATAAAGGTTATTTTATTCATTTTAGGGCACCATCCTTGTGACCAGTCTCGTGACTATCACTCTGCCTCTGAGTTGAAGGCTCTGACCAACCTCACAGACTTGAGCACAAACTTTAGGCTTGTGCTGACATACAGTACCGAGGGACTGCAGCACTGCCAGATATGATATTGAGAAAAGGCATTATCAATTGTCTCAAGTTGATACAAAAGATTCTGTGCCAAAATTCAATGGATACGAGGAACTCCGTGTTCTGAAAAACAAATCCCCAAGCATGAGGAATGAGAACAGATTATCCAATTACTTCTCACATCACTGATCTTGGAATCTCTCTATGTAAACTGCTGTTGCATCTCCTAGAGTACAACAAAGCCTCCAGTTCAGAAGTACTTAATTGTTTGGAAATAATGGAAAGTGACAGCATAGATACAATGTGGACAAGTGATAGAAAACTACTGGGGATGAGAACAGATTCCCCAGAAGTTGTTATTAGGGCTATGGCTCCCTTGATCTATATTGCTGACAGAGACTTGGGTGTAAAGAGCACAACTTCTAAATGTGTGCATACTACAAAGCTTAGAAATATTGTGAACTGTGAGGTTATTAATATAAAAGACAAAGCTGTCAAAGTACCAGCAGACCATAGGGCAGTTTTCTCAGTAAAGAGAGAACCATGGTGGTTTAACCTGAGGGTCAGTACACTTCTGGTGAGGACAGAGTTTGAGAAGGAGAGTGCTTCACAGTAACTTAAACCAGTGTGGAAATTGAATTCATGATGTTGGGCTGCTCTGCATCACAAACTAGCCATTCAATCACCTAAGGTAACCCACCCCTATAGACTTCAATCGAACATGAACAAGTTAGAGGACAGACGTGTGCAGGTGAAATGTAATGGAGAGAAGTGTGAGATGGTACATTTTAGTAGAAGCAACATGGAGTGACAATATATCAAAATAATTTTTAAAAAGTGCTTTTATCGTGTAAGCCACTACCATGTGGAGACATGAGTGCGCACGTACAGGAACACAATGCTGCTACCCAAAACAGTAGCAACAAGCAGCAGTTTCCTTCACAAATATAAATCTGAGGGATCTTTGTGATTGAAAACTTCCCTGCCTTCTGGAAATTGACTTCTCCCTCTCCCCTGGCCATGTATGAATGAGTATCAGGAGCCAGGCAGGAATGAGAGAAGTCACTGAGGCAGTATGAGGGATTGGTCATTACTTGTTAAAAAAAACAACTAATTGCTATGAAATAAAAGTAAACAATTCTGCATATGTACTAGTGGCCTTTTTTGTTGCTGAAATAATTACTTTGATAAAGCCAAGGATGCAACATTAAAGGAGATGCAGGAACAGAAGGCCTTTGGATTATATATGTATAGGTCATCGAATGTGAAGGGGTAGGTGTGTTAAGTGGTTAAAAAGGTATGCGAGATCCTGAGCTTTGTGAAAAGAAAGGGTGTAGAATACCAAAGCAAGAAAATTATGCTGGATGATTCTAAAACACTGGTTCAGCAACAGCAGCATTTGTATGGGCAGTTCCGGGTGGCTCAGTTTAGGAAAATTATGAAAGTATTAGAAAGAGTGAAGAAAAGATTTATGAAATGGATCCTTAGATCTGGAACTTTGGTTATATGGATAAATTGGAAATAGTTGGGTGTGTTTTACTTAAGAGGTGAAGTGGAGATTGGATGGATGTATTCAATATTATAGGGGGTCTGGACAGAAGTGATAGAAATTCTATTCCTATTGGTGGAAGGATTTAGAACCAGAGGATAATGATTTATTGAGATTGGCAAAAGAACCAAAAGCAACATGAAGGCAAGCTTTTTCACACAATGGGTGGTTAGGGTTTATGATGCAGGACCCGACACTATGGTGGAGGTAGATTCAATCAAGGCATTTCAAAGGGGGAATTATGACACCGCCTGAAGGGAGTACATTTGCAGAATGGACAAAGGTCGGGGAAATGGAATCCATTGATTTGCTCTTACGGTCTCCATTGGTATGACGGGCCGAATGGTCTCCTTCTGTGCAGTGACCATTCGATGATTCTGTGCCGAAGCGGTCTGGAATGGAAAGGCTTTAATAACACGCAATTCTCTGTAATTACGAATGACTGCTTGCGGTTAAGATGAGATCCAGACTGCTTTTTGAAGCTGCTTTATAGAGCTGAGTGCGTTGGCTCCAGGTGTCGCTTGCTGCACGGGCAGCCGGGAGGGAGGGGTCGGATTGCGGAATGGTAAGACTCCAGTTCCCAGAGTGCTCCGCCTGTTGGAGATCTGGATTCCCGAGTTTCCGCTGCGAGTACAATCCGGGATTGACACATCATCAGGTCCAGAATGTGAGCGGCGCAGCCCAGTGCAGGCAGGGATCTCGGTCAGACACTGATCCGCTTTCAGTTACACAGGGAAGGACAAGCCTGGAGCGAAATATCGCAGACAGCCTGGACCAGGTATGTCAGGAGGGAAAGAAATGCTGGTTATGACTGCATTGCCTTCACCGGTGCGAGTGAAGGATCAGTGCTAGTTATTTTCAGAGGTATCCTCACACTTTCCTGTTCTTCGGGGGCACAGAGAAAGAGAGAGAGAGAGAGAGATGAATAAATATAAACCGGCGCGTGTGACTAAACTGAGCAACGTTTTGTCTATGATATGGAGAGTTCTTGGCAAGGGTTTTGTTGGGCGTTGGTTTGAAGTTTATTCGCCTTTGACTGGTAACAATTCTGTGTTTCTTTTTCAAAAATGCACAGTTTGGCAGGAGGGAAGAAAGTTTCGGTTCTCAATTTTCTGATGTATTTATACCTGGGGATTGCTATGCACAGGCTTTAAAATCCCAGCTCGCAGAAAACACAGGATTTAAGAGAAGTGAAAGGGAGTTCACCATCTGCTGCCCAGGGGTAATTTGATTTTATGCTAATGGATTCTATTCCTGACTGCAAAGAATTTAAAGCGGCGCGATCATGGGAATGAGGTTCATTTGTTAAAAATACAGGGCTCTGAGATTCAGGCAAGTTAGAACACTCTAAAATATAACACATTCTCCGCCTCTTGCCCTGAGCAACCAGAGAAGCGTTAAATGAGACTACAGAAGCGCGCCCAATGTGCAGTCTAGACTGATGCACTCTTTTAAGTAGCGCATCTATGAGTTTTCGAAATTCTTATGTTATTTTAATAAACTTGCCTTTTTTAAAAAAAATCAACAGATATGTGTCTCCAACTGGCTAATTCCTGACTTAAGCTCCAGACCACAGACGCAAATGAGAAGCTATTCCCTGAGAGCAGGAAGCTGTTTGTGTTCCAACGACGAGAGACAGAAGCAGAGAGATGGGAGAGGCATTGAAACACGTTGACTCTGATGTGACTTTGAGCTTCATGAGGAGGTTGTGGCGCTCACTGGAGGCTATTGCTGCCTGAGGGGTTTTTTTTTACAGTCTGTATTAAACTGGAGAACTGTGTGCTTCTCTGTGCAGGCAGCTGCTTTCCATCAGAGATGCCTTAAAAGGACACCCCGTGGCCGGGAGGTGGAGGGAGAGACCTCGCTTTGTCAAATGGCTTCCGTGGAATTGGTTTACCTGGGCGAAGGCAACAGTCAACCGTGTGCATGGAAGGAACTGGAGTGGGGATTGCACGCGTCGTTCCCGCGCCTGTCCGGTTCAGCACCAGGGACAGCTCCATACGAGTGCTACAGCTACAAACACGGGCAGCAGCAGCAGCTGCAGCACCCGGCCGGCAAGGACAGCAAGGTGTGCTACTGCGACCAGCAACTTGAAACATCTTTCACTTATGTGGACGAAAATGTCAACTTGCAGCGTGCCAGCCCGACTCTGTCCGACAAAAGCTACACCATGCAGTCCTACCACGGCTCTTCCGGCGACATCAGGGCTATCCCCGACGGGCTGCAGGAACTCTCGACGGAGTCTGATGATGACAGCTCGTCCGAGAGCTCGGACACATCCGTGGACTACGGCTTTATCAGCGCCCTGCTCTTCCTGTTCAGTGGGATCACGCTGGTCATCATATCCTACGTGATCCCCCGCGACGTGACTGTGAACCCAGACAGTGTTTCAGCCCGGGAGATGGAGAACCTTCAAAAGGAGAGTGCCCGGATCGGGGCTCACCTGGACCGGTGTGTCATCGCGGGACTTGGCCTTTTGACCCTGGGGGGAATCCTCCTCTCCACTTTGTTAATGATATCAATTTGCAAAGGTGAACTGTATCGAAGGCAGAGGTTCGCAGCTGTGGGAAGATCGGGAAAAATCTATGGGTCTTTTAGCTTTCGCCTGAAATCTCCAGGTCCCAACAGTTCCATCCAGCGGTTTCCAATGGATGGAGAGGACACTATGACCATTGATTAATGGCGCTGTACGTTGTAAACTTGAAAAGTGTTCACACAGGTTAATGTTCACAAATTGTCCAGCGTGAAATAGTCCACAGCATTCCGATTCCCCGCAAGGTCTCATGCAACACTGACCGAGTGTCAACAATTTCACCACATACATTTCTAAACTTGGTAAGATTCACAATCCGACAATCCACCCCGGCCTCCTGTCACTTTATGCATTCGGATCTGTTTATAGGAACACAGAAATAACAGAAAGCCATCAAATCTTTCCAGCCTGTCTCGTGATTGAAGTCAATCGCCTGTACCTCAAGTCCATTCCCGCCTCTGACCTCGCTCCCCTAAAAATCCACTATATTTGCATAAACTTCAGTTGATTGCCAGCAGCCGCAGGTTTTTGTGGAAGAACATTCAGATTCCCACTGCTTTTAGTCTAAGGAAATGGTTCCTGATTTCAATTCCTGGCTGTAATTTTAAAGTTTTACCCCATTTTCTCGCGATCCCCAACAAGAAACATACCGTCTCTGTATCTATTCTCGCTACAAATCCTTTCTGAATTGAACTGCAATTTGGCCAACCCTCAAACTTCCTAATTTATGCAAAAGCAAAACGGTTATTTCCTCTTGTTACTATTTAGAGGTTTTGTTTGTGACTTATCAAAAATGTTTAATTCATCAAGTGCATTTATATCTGGTACAAAAAGGAAATGCTGAAATCACTCAACAAGTCTGGCAGCATCTGTGAAGGGAGTGGGTGAGTTAATGGTTCACTATTGATCTCTATACTACCCATCCAGCCCCCAACACAAACTTTGGTGCCTTGGTCTAATCCAAATGATATCCAGCAACTCTCCAACATTTTATGAACTCTGGATATATAAAAAAGTTAAAAGCCACTCGATGTAGTGACATTAAGCCATTTATTGGATAGCTCGTTCAAAGAGCCTGCATAGATATGATGGGCCAAATGGTCACTTTCTGCTCTGTAGGATTCTATGATTCATTTTACAGACTGCAATGTCCTGGTTTCTCAAGGATGACTCGTGCACCACTGATTTGAGCTAGTCACACCATAAGTGTCTGCAGTACCTCTGGTGCAAGAGCAACAGATTAATTCATTCATTCTAGTCGACCGAAAATATAACCTTTACTAACAGGGATCTTGAATACATTTGATTGTGTTTTCTAAACACATTTTACACTACATCACTCCAGAAAAGCCATTGCTACTTGATCAGGATTGCACCATTAGTATGCTGTTTTGTTCTGAATTTGTGCTTCTAGGTTGCTGTCCTTTGTTAGGACAAATATACAAATTAATGTTATCTGAAACTTGCAGTATGTACATTTGTTTTTAGAGATAAAACAAACTGTTCTTAAAATGCAAACCAATGACTATGCTGTACCTTCTCCATTATCTTTACCTAATCAAATGTCAAATATCACATTTGTGGATTGAATCCATTCAAACAGCACAATGACAGAAAGATGGCATTTGCAACAAGAAAAATCTGTCAAATCTTTATTATGTCACCCCATTCTAGTCATGAATTTTCCAAGCGGTTTTGATTTTCTTATGGCCTCTTGGGTGACACATTAGCTATAACCAGCAACAATAATGTGAGGGCTTTGAGGACATTGGGTGAGTTTTGCATTATGTCTTTAATAGAACAACTTGCATCTCAACATTTGGAATCCTAAAAGAAGAGTGACACAATAATATTTAAAAACAAAATTTTGTGCAAAATCTAAAAAAATTCACAATATTTTTGTTATTCTAATAAAACTTGCTTCCTGACTCTCCTCCATTTCCTGTTTTACCTCTACATTTCCTTGTCCTTTTTCTTCTTACCCATAACTTCCAGCTAGTATTCTAAGAGTTGGTCATTTTGCAGATACCTCAGCTCCAAGCTCAGCCTCCCAAATTTGACAGGACCTGCTCATTTTCAATTCACATCTGCTTCTATGCCTGCTCCACCAGAGAAGCTGCAACTGGACACTTGTCCAGCACCCCCTGTGTGGAATTCATAAATTTCTTCAGAAAGCTGTTTGAGGAATGAAACAGATTTAAACTTGTTTGTGATTTCTACTCTTTATGTTCTGTACCATGGCAGTGCATTGGCAGATTAATTACACAGAGCCTTTATAATTACACTGAAACTGCAACTTGTGCCAGCTCTGAAAAATTATTAACTCCACCAATTACATTGTATAAGTATTAATTGTATATTGACTTAATTAGTGTAAGTATTTAATGCCTTATTCAAATGTATCATGTTTATTCTACTGATATGTTCAATAGTTTAACAAAAAAAACAATTGGTTTAAAATAAAGTGCTCTTTCAATGGTATTCAAATTGCTTGCAAAATATAAGTGTCTTAATTTCAATAGCCTTGAATTCAAAACAATGCTGCCTTACTCCATAGTCAATAGGCAATAATTAGGTTTCATTTGGAGTTCTATATTTAATTGCTCTGCACTACAATCAGGCCAGTATTTTCCTGCTTAAATCCTTCAGGCAAAATTATTAATAATATAGGACTTGCTTTTTTGACCTCAGAATATCTCAAAGCATTTTACAACCAAGGAAACATATTTAAACTGCAATTAGTTTATTATGCACACAGTAAGATCCCACAAGCAACAATATTATAATTCCCCTGTTCTTCTTCCAACATTAGCATATCTTCCTATGAGACAGCAGATCTGGCCTTGGAATAATACTTCTTCTAAAGGCAACATCACAGAATTGAACTGGAGTAAATGATATGCTCAAGTTTCTGGAGTGAGCCTTGAACCCATGACTTTCTGATTCAGAGGCCAAACTGTTAACAACTGAACATAGCTATTATATTCATTTATCTGCCAATGACTAGAACATAAACAGAAAATGCTTTTAAAATGATTTTCTAAAATATAGACTCCTACTTTGATGGAGAATTATGCTGCTGGATAAAGTTATAAAAATAGATCAGTTTACTCTAGTGTCCAATTGCTTAACAATAATTTACCAAATCTGATTTTACATTGCTCTTTAATATTCTAGATTGAGATCACCACTTGTTTTAAACACTGTCTGAGAAACATCTGTCCACATTCATAGGCAACATTGGTTTTAAAATTTACAACTTATTTTACAAAGTATGCATGAATAGAAGAGACATTTTACTGTCTGATTTACAAGCACAAAGCTGAGCTCTTGTGACGGATTGCCTTAACATCACATACGCATATCTTTATGGTACCAACAGATGCTCAAGCCAAAGATTCAGTGGATAATGTAATGGGAGATTCTGCCAGTCAGCATATTTTCATTACTTTGATACCTAAATTATGTTGTGTAAAACTGTCGTCATAAATAATATATCATATGGAATGACAGTTCTACAACATAGAATATTGCTCTTTTTACAGTGTGCAAATCATACTACTGTTTTTTTCACTTAAACAATATTGTATACTATTTAACTGATTAACCCTTGCATTACCGTGGAGCTGGATGTATATGAATAAACCTTTAATTTGGAATTGCTAGAAATAGTTTTATCTACATAGTATTGCTCAGAAATTTTAAATATTCTCTTTTTTTAACTCTAAGTTTACTCTTTTCATAGTTGATATAATATGCTTCAACTTTGCTCTACTTTTAACGGTGTCATTTTTATGGTGCTTTTTTTCATTTTTTTCTTTGTTCAAGTTGTTTAGTTGAGAAATGAGAGGCACCTTCAAAATATTCACAGAATCTTGGCATGGTTAGAACCCAAAAAGAGGTAATTCAGTCCTTTGAGCTTGTGCAACCTTGCTGCAGGGGCAACTTAGTAATTTTCATTTCTTGCCATAGAGCTACACATTTATCTCCCTTCAAGTCATGATCTATTTCCATTATTAAGGCCTTAATTACAGTTACTTTCACCACACTCTGGGCAATATATCCCAAAATGCTAACTGCTCAGTGTGTAGCAAAACCTTTCCTCATGTTAATTTTGGGGTTTTTTGACAATTATTTCAAGTCTTATATTCTATCCTGACCATTCCAATAATTTCTTCCTATGCCCTCTGTTTTTTAACTACCTTTATTTTGAACACCTCTGCAAAAGCCCTCTCAACCCTCCCTATTCTAAGGAGGACATCCATGGTCAGTGCAAATGCTTCCACTGATCCTCAATCAATGTTCAGTCTGGCACTCCCCTCATCACCCAAAAATACTTCAGAAAATGCATACTTTAGAATAGTCACATACAATCACGAAAATATTTGATTCCCAAACATCTGCAGCCTGTCCTGCCTCCAGCCTCCAATCTGGTTTTAGCAGCCTCCAGTGGCACTGCTTGATGCTCAAGCTGCTTCTCTCAAATTTGTACAATCCATTTCTGTCACACTTCTTGTGAGACCTCAACCTTCATCACAAGATTTTGATCAGGACAGCCTGCGCCTAGTTTCACCCATTTTCTCCCCCACATATGCCAAAAAGAAATTCACATTATTAATCATTCTAATCTACATTAGTTTATGATAAAGCTCATGAAGAATAAATATCCATATTCTGCATTCATAGATAAATTAGATCTACATACAAGAAAAAAGAATATATTACTGAAAATGAGTTTCGTATGATTATCTCTATTGCTCCACTCTTCGCAACCTTTCATTTTGCAACAATGCACATATATTAATGTGTAGTTTAATACAGATGGCTCACATGACTTGATATTGTGCCATATTGTCTGCATTTTTCTGCAAGTTGTTATCAAGAAGATTTAGAATGTAATACTTTGTAATTTCAGTTCAACAAGTACAGAAGCAAGTTCTTTCAGGATAATGTTTCATGGAATTTCATGTTTTATTAAGATGGTGGCTAATCTTTCCTGCATCATTGAAGAATTAAGGTAAGTCTTGATCAATTTTAGCTTAGAAATGTTTTGCTGTCTACTGGCCATAGAAATGTGGAATGTCAAGAGAATGCAGAGAGCCATAAGTGGGTTAAAGACATTTACCTCATCCTGTTCTTGCAAACCAAATTCAATGCATCTTGCGGCGATGAACACTATGGAACTCATTTTGACATGATTCATTGTTCAGCAACAAATCTGAAGCATCAATAACCTGAATCCTCACATCTGAGTAGGACTCCTTATTTCAGGCCCAGATCTGACAAAAGTTGTCCATCTTAGTGCAATTTTCTGGATGAACAACTGTGTCAAGAGCTTTCCCGGCTGAAGCAGTGTAGTCAAATTCAGGATACAATATGGGCAGTGATAGAATGGAGATCAATGCTGAAACCACAACCCAATTTTGTGGCATTATGTGTACAATGCTCCAGAAAGGTCCAAATGTATTTTGACAGTTGCTGAGAAAAGACAAGTGAAGGAGTAGAGAGACAGGACAATGGGGGAGAAACCGTGCCAGGTGTGTAAGGTGGTAGGGTAACTGGTCAGTGAGGCAGTACCTACCGGTTGGGAGAAGGGGTAGGGTGCAAAATGGGTGATGTGATTATGGTGTCACATGGGTGAGGGAGGGGCTAGGGTGGATAGGACGTGAGGCAGAAAGGATGTTGAGCTCAGAAGATCTGAGTGGAAGGGGAAGTAGGAGTTCAGATTTGAGTCAAGGCCCAGAGTGTGTGGGGAACCAGGGGCTGTGGGTAAAGGAAACACGAGGGTGTCAGTTCTGGGGAGACTGTCAAAGAGTGGGGAGCATTGGGTCATGTGGGAAGGGATGGGAGTTATCTGATTAGATTAGATTACTTACAGTGTGGAAACAGGCACTTTGGCCCAACAAGTCCACACCGACCCTCCGAAGAGCAACCCCCCCCCCCCCCCAGACCCGTTGCCCTACATTTACCGCTTCACCTAACACTACGGGCAATTTAGAATGGCCAATTCACCTAACCTGCACGTCTTTGGATCATGGGAGGAAACCAGAGGAAACCCATGCAGACACGGGGAGAGTGTGCAAACTCAACACAGACAGTTGCCCGAATTGAACCCAGGTCTCTGGTGCTGTGAGGCAGCAGTGCTAACCACTGCGCCACCATGCCGCCATGGGAAGGTTTTTTTTTTAGATTAGATTAGATTACTTACAGTGTGGAAACAGGCCCTTCGGCCCAACGAGTCCACACCGACCCGCCGAAGCGAAACCCACCCATACCCCTATATTTACCCCTTACCTAACACTACGGGCAATTTAGCATGGCCAATCCACCTGACCCGCACATCTTTGGAATGTGGGAGGAAACCGGAGCACCCGGAGGAAACCCACGCAGACACGGGGAGAACGTGCAAACTCCACACAGTAAGTCGCCTGAGTCGGGAATTGAACCCGGGTCTCAGGCGCTGTGAGGCAGCAGTGCTAACCACTGTGCCACCGTGCCGCCCACTGAGGTGTGGGGATTTGGGGCAGATTTGGTGTTTGGGGGTGTTTGGGATGTCGGAGATCAAGGTGGGGTGGAGGAGCAGGGTGATCAAGATTGGAAATGGAGTTGGATCCACAAGAGGGTGTTGGGTATTTGTGGTTCATGGTGATTCAGGGGTGGGGTTAGTTTTATAGTTAGCCAGGTGGTAAATTGGATTTTAATTCTCTAAACTAAAACAAAGAATTGCGGATGCTGGAGATCTGAAACAAGATTCATATGAGAAATGCTTCTTCCTCCTTTAAATATGGACCAGATCTGGTTCAGTGTGTCAACATGACCAATTCCTCAGCATGTGCACATACATTCAACAGTGTTTTCTCAAACCCTTTTTCACGCCTGTAGCCTCCAAGAAATATCTTGGCTTCTCTCAGTTGTTTCATGGAGCTGTGAATGCCCAATTCATTCAGCTGAAGCTGAAGTTTCAAATTAACCTTAAGGATGAAGTCTTATCTAACAATAAGAGAAACCACAAACTTGAAAATAGAAATGCCTTTTCAAAGAATTTGTGCATCTATTAATGAGCTATTGTCAGTTGCTCTTTTAGGATAATCTCATCACTGTTTTCCATTAGTGCATCGTGGGTATCAAACAAAAGATGGCAAAGAGCTGACAAGGTTTCATTTTGACTTTTTCATCCTGTTTCGCCTAAAAGATTCACTCTAAGATTAGGCACATGGTGCATCAGAATTTCCTAATGACATGTTGAAGGTGAGAAATACACATATACACATTGGACCAGGTCAAAGAGCACCATTGCCTCCAAGTAATACTTGGCATCATTCTTAACAACTTCATTCAAACAAGGTTCATGGATCCAGAGATCTATATTGCCCATGAATTTCTTTTCCCTTCTTTTACTTCCATTACAGTGGCCTTGCTGCACCGATGGGCTGAAAATACACAGAAACCTGACAGTGCAGAAAGAGTCATTCAGCCTATGGAGTCTACACCCACCCTCCAAAAAGCATCCACCTAGACCCATCCTATCGCTTTAATCCCACAATTACCATGCTAACCCACCTAGCCTGCACATTGCTGGATATTATTGGCCAATTTAGTATGACCAATCCAGCTCCCTGCACATCTTCAGACTGTGGGAGGAAACCAAATCACTTGAAGGAAACCCACATGGACACGGGGAGGACATGCAAACTCCATGCAGACAGTCGACCACAGCTGGAACCAAATCTGGGTCCCTGGCACTGTGAGGCAGCAGTGCTAACCATATGCTGAATTTCCATTTTGTAACGACTGCAGTACTTTTCCAACCTTCAAATCAGACTGAGAAACAAATTCAATGGTCTCTGTGTGACAGCACAACAGGACAGTTCTCACAGACAATTCTGAGTCACGTGGTAACCACCCAGTCAAAGCAGGCTGTATTAGGCCTGTTCTTCATGTACCTTTCCACATTCTTTCAATTGCAGAGGATATGGTGGAGGCTGGTACAATTGCAACACTTAAGAGGCATTTGGATGGGTATATGAATAGGAAGGGTTTGGAGGGATATGGGCCGGGTGCTGGCAGGTGGGACTAGATTGGATTCGGATATTTGATCAGCATGGATGGGTTGGACCGAAGGGTCTGTTTCCATGCTGTACATCTCTATGACTATGACTCTATGCTCATTGTCATATCCAATTAATCCTTAATGTTTAACCTTTTACCAGCCTGGTTTGAAGATACAATTTTTAAGTTCAACACCACACTTGGCCACTTAAGTTTTCAATAGATGATAACATCTCTTCTAACAGGAGTAGGATAATGTCTGTCATGGTGTTCTATGGTGTAAGGAGTGAAGTGAGCAGTTTCTGTGCCATGCACAGAAAATGGTTAAGTGACAGGTTATTGTTATTTTGGCAACTTGGTTGCACCTTTCCAGATGGATAAAAGTTGCTGTTGCATCACAGGGATCACTTGTTATCTACAGCATGACATATTCAGGAGTGCTTGGGGCAAAGATCTGGATTTCACACTTTAGGTTAATGCCCAAGTATCACAGAGAAGGCATGTTTCAGCTTTGGCAAATATTTGTCTGTGTAACGCTGTGACACTTTGAAGAATGGCTCATCACTTGAAATCAAAGCTATTCCTCCCCATGGAAGGAAATAGTTAATGGCAAGCATTTTCATCTCCTTTGTGGACTTGTTTCTACAGCATGGTGAAAGGCAGTAGCAGTCACTCCGCAACCACTGAAGCTAAGGCTCAGCCTTCAGCATTGTCATATCCCTAAATGCAAATATTCCCTTCCTGGTAGCCCTTCCTGTCAACCATGGAGGCTTTGAATATCCCCTAGTTTGCCATAACCAACAATTGCTGACAACTATGATAAGCTGCCTGGCTCAGTGCATTAAACAGTAAGGCAAGTGAGAAATACTGAGATCCTCTGTGATCTAATTGAGGGTCCAAAGCACAAAAAAGCTAGGCAGGAATGCTGTGAGCATTGAAGTAGGCACACATTGAGTGATCCTTAAGAGAGCAAGTGAGGATCCCTGAAATGTATGACCAGTATGTTTGTCCCTGTGTGCAAAGTCCTCAGGCAGCAGCAATCCAATGAGAGGTGCTGATGTACTCCTAAGTGCAGCACTCAAATGCAGAAACATTCTGTAAGAGGATTGGAGATGTTCCATGATGATGTGGTGAGATTGACACTTCAGACCGCAATAACTGTTGATGGGGAGTGTGCATGACCTCTGCCCTTGGAGATGTTGGTACAAAGTGCCCAAGATAGAGGTTCAGGAGAGTAAGCAGTGAACTGGAATCGCCAGGTACCCCCCCCCCCCCCCCCCCCCCACCGACTTCCATGTCATGAAATTTCAGCTTCTAGTTTATTTACGGTGGGTGGGAGCATCAAAATGACACATTAATGAGGTGAGATTTAATAATAATGAGGGTGATAATGAGCGATAATTCCTGTTTATAGGCATCTCACTGCTCACTAACAAGAATCTTATCTTTATACCCAGAATATGACTGGAAAGTATGACTGTTTGGTCTCAACATAGGAAAGGGCCTCAAGCAACCTCTTAGGTGATTTTTCCAAATTTCCCATATCATTCATGGGGCAGCACAGTGGCTCAGTAGTTATCACTGCTGCCTGACAGCACCAAGGACTCTGGATCAATCCCCGCCTTGGGTGACTGTGTGGAATTTGCAGATTCTCCCTGTGTCTGTGCGGGTTTCCTCCGGGTGCACCAGTTTCCTCCCACAATCCTAATGTGTGCAGGTTAGATGAATTGGCCACGCTAAATTGCCCATAGTGTTAGGGGTAAATATAGGGTTGGGGAATGGGTCTGGGTGGGTTACTCTTTGGAGGATTGGTGTGGACTTGTTGGGCCGAAGGGCCTGTTCCCATACTGTAGGGATTCTAATCTAATCATTCAAAGGCTGGAAATATTCTGTCTATAGATATATATTGTTGCACAGTCTTGCATACACATATTGACACAGACACACACATACAGGTACACACAAACATTGATGCATACAGACAGATTGACACACACACACTTCAATAATCAGTAATGTGCAGTCGCCTTTGTGTGAGTTTATTGAAGCTGATTGGTCAAAGCTGAGTGTCTTTGTGAAGGTATTCCTAGCTGAAAATTTAAACAGAAACATGAGTAGGTGGTGGTGACACAACTCTGAATTTCCATATTCCACCAATCTATTTTAACAATAACTGAAGGAGATAGACAGTAAGTTTTGTAAAATTGAAGGTATAACTTCACTCACTGGAAATTTATATTCATCACAAACACAAAAAATATACAATTATAGAATCTGAGAATCTGACAGTACAGGAGACATCAGTTGGTCCATTGCGTCTGTTTCAACTTGTTTAAAGAGATATTCATAGACTCTATTCCCTACACTTTCCCCATAACCCTGCACATTTTTTCCTTTCAAGTAATTATCTAACTCCCTTTTGAAACTTACTCTTGAATTTATTTCCACCACCTTTCAGGCAGCACATAACAGGCCATAGCAACTGTCTGCATTGAAAATATGATCCTCATTTCCCCTTTGGTACATTTGCTAATTATTTTGAATCTGTTTCCTTTGGTCAGCACCGCTCCCACCAGTGGAAACAGTTTTTCCTTTTTCACTTTGCAAGAGTACAGCCCTAACAACACTCACAAAGTTTCGCATCATTCAGAACAAGACTTGCACTTGATTGACATCACTCCAACACCTCCAACGCTAACTGTCTCTATCATTGATGGTCAGTTGCAGCAGAGTCTATCATCTGCAAGATGCATTGCAACTTCAATAGCATCTCACAAATCCAGAAACTTTGCCACCACAAAGATAAATAATCACTTTCAAGTTTTCTTAAAGTGACGCACCATTGCGACTTGAACCTAAATCACCAATCCTTCACTACTGCTGGTTCTCTCCCTAACAGCACAGTGGATAAACCTAAGCCATATTGACTGCAGCTTTCAAAAAGGCACCTTCTCAAAGGTCATTTAGGGATGGGGAAAAAAAAATGCCAGTTTTGCTAGCAATGCTCACATCGCACGAAGCAACGAAAACAAATAAACTATCAAACCACTCACAATTCGGAACAGCTCTATTTAAGTCTCCCCTTAACCTTCTTTATTCAAAGGAGAGTTTCCTCAGTTTCTCACATCTCTCTATATAACAGAAGTCTCTCATCCTTGGAACCATTCCAGGAAATCTCATCTGCATCTTCTCTAAGGCCTTGACATCCACCCTGAAGTGTGGTGTGCTGAGACTGATCCCAGTGATTTATAAAGGTTTTGAATAATGCCAGAAGAAATATTCCTGATACCAGAATCAAACAAAATAAATGACTGGTTTCTCCCCTTTGCATGACCAATGCTGATGGAATCTACATTAGACAGATATTTAAGTGAAGCATACTATTTTCAGAAATAAATTTATTCCTTCTTTCATCCTTAGTGATACTAAGCAGCTTGCAGTCTGAAAAAAAATAAAAGACTTGATTAATGTTTGATTTGAAATTGATTTGATGTCAAGCCTTTGATCTGAGGTAACTATATAACAGATAAGATAATGTGCTGAGTAGCATTATTTGTAATGGTATAAATGAAGTGATTATCAGAAGCATAATACAGGTTACCTTACAGATCCTTCATTAACATTTGACACAGAACAGCACGGTCCCTGATACAGCTAATCAACTTACATCAGAACAGCTGAAAACAAAATTCCAATCAATTGCAAAATAATAGGAAAAGGTACCAGCCAAGAACTGAAAACAGTAGAACGTTTACAACAGAATTTACCATAGAGTGTAATGGCGGTTGTGCCAAATAAAATAATTGTTCCGATCACAAATTAATTTTGGATCTTTAACAAAATCTCACACTCCAGTTCCCTAACAGCTCACTGTGAAAGTGTGCTTGTGTATCATTCTGATTCATTTGGAGTGTGCAGTTTGAATCTCTTTATACATGGTCTCAAGAAAGGCACAAGAAGCTTCAAAATTCCGGCTGAAAGTAGTAGCAACCACTTTGGTGCTGATCATCACTTCTCACCTTTACTGGAAGAAGCATCTGCAATATCAGTTCGAGACCAGGATCAGGCTTGGGTGTGAAGATGATTATGGTTCAATATGCATACATGAGTGAGTATTGGCCCATTTCAAAAGAAGATGAAAGGCATCCACTTCTGCACATCCTGCATCACAGTGATAGAGCAGAGGAAAAAAATAACAGAGCGGAAAATATTTTTAAAAATGTGCATCATCTCAGGTAAACTAACAGAACCAAGAGAATAAAACCACAGGTTATAGGACGGAACACAAATAGGAATTCAAAACCAGTTAATGATTATAACACAGAAGGAGGTCCTTCAGCCTGTCATGTTCCTGCAGGTTCTCCAAAGGCAACGTCTTCTGCTCTTAAGTTATGGACATCGGAGTGCATCTGGGAAAAGTAACAAACAGTGAAATTCACAACTAATCTTGGAGGAACCGGTTTGGGCGAAGTTCACAACACAGAATCAGATAAGTTCATTGTTGTTTTAAGTCTGTCCAAGAGAAAGGCTGTATTAGTGAGTACTGTGGGTTCTTTCTTGATGATATGTTTTTGGAGATAAGTCTCTTGATTAAACTTAAAATATAAGCCATAGCTATTAATTTAACCTAGTGCAGTGTTTTGTAGAGGAATAAGATGGTGTTATTTTCTGGGTCTGTAGATTGTGAAGGAGCAAAAATAGCCTTTGCAGTGGTGTGTACTTCTTGTCAGATGTGGGAGTTTAAAGAGAGTTTAAGGGTTACTGCGGATTATATCTGCCATAAATGCTGTTGGATGCAAATCTTATCAGATCAAGTGGATCGGTTGGAGAGACAGATAGAAGCGATGAGGAATTTGCAACAGAACCAGTATGTGATGGATGGCAGTTATAGGAAGGGGGGAAAGTCTCAGATACAGCCACATAGATGAGTTAACTCCAGGAAAGGTGAGAGAGGTCGGCACCTAGGGCAGGAGTCTTTTGTGGATATATCCATTTCAAACAGATATGCTGTTTTGGAAAATGTAGGAGGTGATGGACTCTATGGGGAATGTAACATGAACAGCCAAGTTTCTGGTATTGAGACTGGCTCAAGTGCAACAAGGGGTATATCGGCTTCCAAGAGATCAATTGTGTTCGGGGATTCTGTAGTCAGAGGTACAGACAGACATTTCAGTGGCCGGCAGAGAAAAAGCAGAATGGTGTGTTGTTTCCCTGGTGCCAGGATCAAGAATGTCTCAGAGAGGGTGCAGAATGTTCTCACGGGGGGAGAGGGGCCAGCAGGAAGTCATTGTCCATATTGGAACCAATGATACAAAAAGGGAAAAGGTTCAGATTCTGAAGGGAGATTACAGAGAGTTAGGCAGAAATTTAAAAAGGAGGTCCTCAAAGGTAGTAATATCTGGATTACTCACAGTGCTATGAATTAGTGAGGGCAGGAATAGGAGGTTAGAGCAGATGACTGCATGGCTGAGGAGCTGGTGTGTTGGAGAAAGATTCACATTTTTGGATCATGGGAATCTCTTTTGAGGTAGAAGTGACCTGTACAAGAAGGACGGATTGCACCTAAATTGGAAGGGGTCTAATATACTGGCAGGGAAATTTGCTAAAACTGTTTGGGAGGATTTAAACTAGTCAGGTGGGGGGGTGGGACCCAGGGAGATAGTGAGGAAAGAGATCAATCTGAGGCTGGTAGAATTGAGAACAGAAGTGAATCAAACAGGCAGGCAGGGACAAGGTAGGACTAATAAATTAAACTGCATTTATTTCAATGCAAGGGGCCTAACAGGGAAGGCAGATGAACTCAGGGCATGGTTTGGAACATGGGACTGGGATATCATAGCAATTACGGAAACATGGCTCAGGGATGGGCAGGATTGGCAGCTGAATGTTCCAGGTTACAAATGCTACAGGAAGGATAGAAAGGGAGGCAAGAGAGGAGGGGGAGTGGCATTTTTGATAAGGGATAGCATTACAGCTGTACTGAGAGAGGATATTCCCGGAAATACATCCAGGGAAGTTATTTGGGTGGAACTGAGAAATAAGAAAGGGATGATCACCTTATTGGGATTGTATTATAGACCCCCAATAGTCAGAGGGAAATTGAGAAACAAACTTGTAAGGTGATCTCAGCTGTTTGTAAGAATAATAGGGTAGTTATGGTAAGGGATTTTAACTTTCCAAATATCTACTGGGCCGGCCATAGTGTTAAAGATTTAGCTGGAGAGGAATTTCTTAAGTGTATACAAGACAATTTTCTGATTCAGTATGTGGATGTACGTACTAGAGAAGGTGCAAAACTTGATCTACTCTTGAGAAATAAGGCAGGGCGGGTGACTGAGGTGACAGTGGGGGAGCATTTTGGGGCCATTGATCATAATTCTATTTGTTTTAAGATCCGGATGGAAAAGGATAGATCAGATCTAAAAGTTGAAGTTCTAACTTGGAGAAAGGCCAATTTTGACGGGATTAGGTAAGAACTTTCGAAAGTTGGTTGGAGGCAGATGTTCGCAGGTAAAACGACGGCTGGAAAATGGGAAGCCTTCAGAAATTAGATAACAAGAATCCAGAGAAAGTATATTCCTGTCAGAGTGAAAGGGAAGGCTGGTAGGTATAGGGAATGCTGGATGACTAAAGAAGTTGAGGGTTTGGTTAAGAAAAAGAAGAAGCATATGTAAGGTATGGACAGGATAGATCGAGTGAATCCTTACAAGAGTATAAAGGAAGTAGGAGTATACTTAAGAGGGAAGTCAGGAGGGCAAAACGGGGACATGAGATAGCATTGGCAAAGATCAGCAAGGTGGCCTTTGTGTGGAGCCACAGAAAATGGGGGAGATACTAAATGAATATTTTGCACCAGTATTTACTGTGGAAAAGGATATGGAAGATATAGACTGTAGGGAAATAGATGGTGACATCTTGCAAAATGTCTAGATTACAGAGGAGGAAGGGTTGGATGTTTTGAAATGGTTGAAGGTGGATAAATCCCCAGGACCTGATCAGGTGTTCCCGAGAACTCTGTGGGAAGCTAGAGAAGTGATTGCTGGGCCTCTTGCACCGACATTTGTATCATCGATAGTCATAGGTAAGGTGCCAGAAGACTGGAGGTTGGCAAACGTGGTGCCACTGTTTAAGAAGGGCAGTGAAGACCAACCAGGGACGTACAGACTGGTGAGCCTGACCTCAGTGGTGGGCAAGTTGTTGGAAGGAATCCTGAGGGACAGGATGTACATGTATTTGGAAAGGCAAGGACTGATTAGCGATGGTCAACATGGCTTTGTGCGTGGGAAATCATGTCTCACAAACTTGATTGAGTTTTTGAAGAAGTAACAAAGTGGATTGATGAGGGCAGAGCAGTAGATGTAATCTATATGGACTTCAGTAAGGCATTCGATAAGGTTCCCCATGGGAGACTGATTAGCAAGGTTAGATCTCATGGAATACAGGGAGAACTAGCCATTTGGATACAGAACTGGCTCAAAGGTAGAAGACAGAGGGTGGTGGTGGAGGGTTGATTTTCAGACTGGAGGCCTGTGTCCAGTGGAGTGCCACAAGGATCGGTGTTGGGTCTTCTACTTTTGTCATTTACATAAATGATTTGGATGCGAGCATAAGAGGTACAGTTAGTAAATTTGCAGATGACACCAAAATTGGAGGTATAGAGGACAGTGAAGAGAGTTACCTCAGATGACAACAGGATCTTGACCAGACGGGCCAATGGGCTGAGAAATGGCAGATGGAGTTTAATTCAGATAAAGGCAAGGTGCTGCATTTTGGGAAAGCAAATCTTAGCAGGACTTATAGTAAGGTCCTAGGGAGTGTTGCTGAAGAAAAAGACCTTGGAGTGCAGGTTCATACCTCCTTGAAAGTGGAGTCACAGGTAGATAGGATAGTGAAGAAGGCGTTTGGTATGCTTTACTTTATTGGTCAGAGTATTGAGTTCAGGAGTTGGGAGGTCATGTTGCGGATGTACAGGACATTGGTTAGGCCACTGTTGGAATATTGTGTGCAATTCTGGTCTCATTCCTATCGGAAAGATGTTGTGAAACTTGAAACGGTTTAGAAAAGATTTACAAGGACGCTGCCAGGGTTGGAGGATTTGAGCTACAGGAAGAGGCTTAATAGGCTGGGGCTGTTTTTCCTGGAGTGTCAGAGGCCTTATAGATTTTTACAAAATTATGAGGGGCATGGATAGGGTAAATAGACAAATTCTTTTCCCTGGTGTCGGGGAGTCCATAAGTAGAGAGCATAGGTTTAGGATGAGAGGGGAAAGATATAAAAGAAACCTAAAGGGCAACTTTTTCACACAGAGGGTGGTACGTGTATGGAATGAGCTGCCAGAGGAGGTGATGGAGGCTGGTACAATTGCAACATTTAAGAGGCATTTGGATGGGTATATGAATAGGAAGGGTTTGGAGGGATATGGGCCGGGTGCTGGCAGGTGGGACTAGATTGGGTTGGGATATCTGGTCGGCATGGACAGGTTGGACCGAAGGGCCTATTTCCATGCTGTACATCTCTAGGACTCTATGAATCTATGAGCGTTGGAATATTTCTGGTTTGCAACCCTGCACAGCCAGTCCTAGTACCTGCCTGATGAATCTTCCCAGAGTTAGCAGGTTAAGAAACCATCTCTGAGTCTGGACTGAACTGCAGACTATAGTCAGACAGCTTGCAGCTTGGAAGGATGGGGCTACTGCCCCTATCATAGGGGACATATAAGGGAGCCACCACTTTTGAGACACTCTTTTATGACATATTAACTTTAATAAGTTCAACTTTGTTAAGGTGAAACGTGAAGTAGGAACAACTGATGGAAAGGAGGTGGTGGGGAGGGATATGTTAGTTGGTGAGAAATGAGGCTACTCAGTTACCACCTACTAGCCAGTTGCCAGGAATCTAACCCCAGGCACTTGCCACAGTATGGAGCCCATCCATCATTGGGAAGGTGACAGTCATGTCGTCAGGCAGTCCACTAATAGACATTCATTATACCGATTGCTAACTGTAGCTGCCAGGTAGGCAGGCAGTACCAGATGGCTAGCATCTGTGAGGCAGGTAGCCACAATAAGCTTGACCCATCTCCATGAAGATTGCTGACAGATAAGAACATGGTTAGACTCTCACCAAGAAGCCCTCCTCTGAAATGTCTGAAGCTTCTTGAAGCCTGATGCTTTGGGTCTACTATAATTCTCCCTGTGTCTGCGTGGGTTTCCTCTGGGTGCTCCGGTTTCCTCCCGCTGTCCAAAGATGTGCAGGTCAGGTGGTTGGCCATGCTAAATTGCCCATAGTGTTAGGTGCATTAGTCAGAGGGAAATGGGTCTGGGTGGGGTACTCTTCGGAGGGTCGGTATGGACTTGTTGGCTCAAAGGGCTTGTTTCCATACTGTAGGGAATGTAATCTAATCAAAGTTCTCCACTACAAGAGCTTGTATTCTGGTCCCACTCTGGCCCTTTCTCAAAAAGCTTTGCAAATCTTTTCTCATCAGATAATTGTCCAGTTTTTTCTTGAAAGTTATGATAGGATCTGCCTCCACCACATTCTCAGGTTGTGCATTCCTGATGCTAACTGTTGTCCATACTAAAGCCGTTTCAGTCATCTTCCCTTTGCTTTCTTTTTGCCATTGACCTTAAAACTGACGATCTCTTGATCCCTTCACCAATGTGAACAGTTTTTCCTCATTTATTTGGCCCAGAACTCTCTTGATTTTGAAATCCTCCGTCAGGTCTCCTCTCGACATTCTCTTTCCGAAGGAAAGCAGCCCCCACTTACCTAACAAAAGCCAAAGTGAGTCATAGAGTGAAACAACATGAAAACAGACCCTTCTGTCCAACTCATCCATGCCAACCTGATCTAGTCCCATTTGCCAGCATTTGGTCCATATCTCTCTAAATCCTTCCAGTCTTATATCCATCCAGCCTCCACCACTTCCTCTGACAACTTGTCCCATACATATACCACCCACTGCGTGAAAAAGCTGCCCCTTTAAATTTTTCCCCTCTCACCTGAAACCTATTCCCTCTAGTGTTGGACATGCCCTGTCTTATTCCTGCTATCCTTGCCCTTTAAATACTGTAAATGCTGGAAATCTAAAATAAAAACAAAGTTTTGGAGAAACTCAGCAGGTCTGGCAGCACCTGAGGAGAGAAAAATAGTTCTGAAGAAGAGTCAAACTGGACTCACAACACTAACCTGTTTCCTGCTCCAGAGATGCTGCCAGCCCTGCTCCTCCAATCCATTCACGTAAGTGAAGGCCCTCACAGTTTGTGAGAAGATTTGTAGCTCGGGTGCTCGTTGTTGTGGTTCTGTTCGCCGAGCTGGGAGTTTTTGTTGCAAACGTTTCGTTCCCTTTCTAGGTGACCTCTTCAGAAGGCCCTCATTGCTGGAGTAAGCTTCACAAATCATTTCTACAACTTGCACAAAATTATGACATCATAATTTTGTAAATTCCAAAGAAATTTATTAAATGTTATAGGATTAACTCTTATTCTTTCCCACCTGCTCCCCACACCCTCTCTCTGTCAACAAGGAAAGTTCCCATTGTATTTTCCGGGGCTGTTCAGCCAGCAACTCCTTCTGCCAAGGACACTTCTTGAGTGCAAATGTTGAATCCAAACATTGCTAATGTTGACAGGGAAGTGTGATGTGACCTCGTGACCCATATGTAAAGCAAAATTCGGAAGCTAAAACAGTACGTTTTAACAGGCAATAGAACAAGATGACTAATCGATCTTCTGATGGTAGGTGGGGGGGCGGTGGCCAACACATAATTGAGATTATGACTGGCTCAAGCCTCTCACAAATAAGGTGTACAAATGGACTCTTGGGAGAGAAAAGCAGCATATCAATGGAAGATAACTGCATGAGGTCAACAGATGCTGGCTCCAATCCAACCAGCTGCCCTCTCGGGGGCGTTCAAAGATGCTGCGTTCCTGGAGCCTGCCTTACATATGTTCCTCAGCATTCTGAGGAAGAGTCACCGGATCCGAAATGTTAACTCTGATTTTTCTTCACAGTTGCCACCAGATCTGCTGAGCTTTTCTAGCAGCCTTTCTTTTTGTATCTCAAAAGAAACTGATTTCTACCGTGTGATCTTGCACTGCATTGATTACCAGGTTTCTTATATGTTAACAGCAAACACACTTCAGAAGTATTTAATTGGCTGAAAGGAGCATTGGGGTGTCCCAAGCTCTCAGGAGGTGCAATATAAACATACATTCTTCCTCCATTTAACAGAAGAATACTAATGAGCTCCAGAACCTTCCAGATTCAATGTGGGAAGAGGTGTAGAAATACTTTGTTAAACAGAAGAAGGCATTTGGAGCTAAATTTTCTTCTGGCAGGCAGTTCTGGCTCCCAGCCATCACCACATCTAATCTGTACTGGCAAAGCCATTAAATTTATATTTCAATTTTCTTGTCAGTGGTGTTTAGCCGTTGTAATACCTAAAACAGTGATCAGAACAGGGTTAGAGGAGGATAAAGAGCACGAGCCTCAAAGCTGAAATATGAGCCAGATGTGAAAGTCTCCCCAGGCACAGCTGAAATTACATCCCACTGCGAACAAAAGGAAATGAGTTTATCTAAACTAAATTAATTAGCACAGCAATAAATCAAAATGGCTTCTCCTCCCTTCTTATCCTCCTGTTTGAAATCAAGGTCTGATGGTAAATACCGCTGACTATATTAACATATTTAACCCATAAGCTGCTGATTTCTTGGTAGGCAGAGTGTATTAATAGATAACCTTCTGCAAACAAAAGCCACCAGGAGGCTGCTTGCAAGATAACAAAATCAGTTAAATAAGAAACAGAAATGCTGGAAATCCTCAGCGGATCAAGTAGCCTGTGTGGTGAGGAAAACAAAGCCAATGTTTCAGGCATTCTGTGTTTAAATTATACAACAGCTGAGTATCGTTCACTGCTGTTTGGGGTAGAAAATTCCAAAACATCACAAAAGTCTGAGTGAAGAAGAATTCTCTTCAGCTTGGTCCTAAATGGTCAGCTTATGATTATGTCCCCCATGTTTTATACTCTCCAGCAGAGGAAACCACCTCTCAGCATTGACCCTGCAAAGTATCTGATTGCATTAAGTTTATCTCTCAATTTTTTTGAACTCCAAGGAACATATTAGGCTCAAATTTGCCTAATAATAAATCTTCTCATCCCAGGAATCAATCTGACAAACAACTTTAAGCTGAGTATATCCCTCTTTAAATCAGAAGTACAAAGCAGTACACAAAACCTCACGTGCATCAAAGAAACACTAAAGCCCTATAAAGTATCAGAAAAACTTCCTTTTACAATCTAACCTATTAGAGCATATGAACCCACAGGCAAAAGTATTCTGTAGAATCCCTACATTGTGGGGACAGGCCATTTGGCTCAACACGTCTTCACTGACCCTTCAGAGCATCACCCCTGCCACCCCTGTAACCCATGGCCAACACATTTAACCTATACATCTCTGAACACTATGGGTAATTTAGCATGGCCAAAACATCTAACCTGCACATCTTTGGATTGTGGGAGGAAATTCATGCAGACAGTTGCCCAAGAGTGGAATTGAACCCAGGTCCCTAGTACTGTGATACAGCAGTGCTAATCATTGAGCCACCATGCCACCCAGCTGTATGCACTATAACAATAATACATCAGTAGCTCCCCTTGCTCCCTCAACATATAAAATGATCTATTTTACATAAGTTTCAACTTCAACTTTATTAATGCTTGTTTGATTTATTATTATCACATGTACCACGATACAGTGAAAAGTGTTGTTTTGTGTGCTAATCACACAGATCGTACCATACAAAATGCTTCAGGATAGTAGAACAGAGTGCAGAATATAGTGTTGCAGCCACAGAGAAGATGCAGAGAGAGAGATCGACATTAACATTTGAGAAGTCTGTTCCAAAGTCTGATAACAACAGGGAAGAAGTGTTTCTTGAATCTGTTCAAATGTTTATATCTTCTGCCCAACAGAAGAGGGTGGAAGAGCATGTAACGGGGGTAGGAGGCATCTTTGATTATTAGATTAGATTACTTACAGTGTGGAAACAGGCCCTTCGGCCCAACAAGTCCACACCGACCCGCCGAAGTGAAACCCACCCATACCCCTACGTTTACCCCTTACCTAACACTATGGGCAATTTAGCATGGCCAATTCACCTGACCCGCACATCTTTGGACTGTGGGAGGAAACCGGAGCACCCTGAGGAAACCCACGCAGACACGGGAAGAATGTGCAAACTCCACACAGTCAGTCGCCTGAGTCAGGAATTGAACCCGGGTCTCTGGTGCTGTGAGGCAGCAGTGCTAACCACTGTGCCACCGTGCCGCCGTGTTGATTGCTTTCCTGAGGCAGCAGGAAGGATAGATGAAGTCAATAGATGGAAGGCTGGGTTGTATGATTGACTGGGCTGTGTTCATGAAACTCTATTGTTTCTTGCAGTCTTGGGAAGAGTAGTTGCCATACCAAGCTGCGATGTATCTGCATTGGGGGCTTTCTCTGATGTAGCTATAAAAATGGGCAAGAGTGTTTGTGGGCATGTCAAATTTCCTTAACTGCCTACAGAAGTGGAGACGCTGTTGTGCTTCCTTGACCATTGCGTTGGCATAAGTGGACCAGATTAGAGTGTTGGTCAACATCACTCCCAGGAACTTGACACTCTCCACCAACAGCATCATTGATGTAGATAGGGGCATGTCCTCCACTTCACTTTCCGAAGTCAATGACTAGCTCCTTCACTTTGCTGCCAATGATGGGGAGATCTTTGTCTTTATACCATGTCAATAAGCTCCCAATCTCTTTCCTGTATTCTGTCTCATTGTTGTTTGAGATAAGACCTACGACAGTGATGTCATCAGCAAATTTGTAAATGGAGTTGGTGTGGAATTTGGCCACACATCGTGAGCATATAAGGAATATTAAGGGAGTGGAATACATATCCTATTGTAAGAATTTTCAACGACTGTGGTAAAATTCTAAGTAATTCTTTACTTAGTAGGTATTTTATTTGAAAATCTTAAAGACACAGGTGGAACATGGACATACGGTCTGGCATTCCTCCCTCTGTTTCTTTAAAGCTTCATTAGAATCTCTCCACAATAACTTTGGAATGAGGTACCAGGAACTGAATGAACAGAGAAAGAATTAGCTATTATGCATGGTCTTAGGACATCCCAAAGTCCTTTCCAGCCAATGAACCATAATCACTGTTATAATGTAGGGATTATTAGATTAGATTACTTACAGTGTGGAAACAGGCCCTTCGGCCCAACAAGTCCACACCGACCCGCCGAAGCGCAACCCACCCATTACCTAACACTACGGGCAATTTAGCATGGCCAATTCACCTGACCTGCACATCTTTGGACTGTGGGAGGAAACCGGAGCACCCGGAGGAAACCCACGCAGACACGGGGAGAATGTGCAAACTCCACACAATCAGTCGCCTGAGTCGGGAATTGAACCCTGGTCTCAGCCACTGTGAGACAGCAGTGCTAACCACTGTGCCACCGTGCCACCCACGGTGGTAGTCAATTTATGGTAGTCAAATTATGGTAGTCAATTTACACACAGCAAGCTCCCACATACAGTAATATCATCTTAACTGGGCCCTCTGTTTTAGTGATGGTGGTTGAAGGATGAATATTGGCCAGGACACAGAGGAGAACTCTCCTGCTCTGCTTCAAATAGTGTCATGGGATCTTTTACATTGATTTCTCTAAGCAGTGCAGACGGATGCGTGCAATTACTGCGGTAAAATTCCCAATGCACCTAACTGTAAAAGCAGATTCTAAACAGGAACACAAATGGTTTCAGGCAAAGACAAACTTGCCAGCAATTATTTGTCAAATAATATTTTAAAGCTCTCTGTAATTCTAATTGCAGAGCTAAAATCTGCCATGCACCTCAAGTTGTTGGGGAGAAGGAGAAATTTTGATAATCATTGGTTGAAATGAAATACATGCTGTTTAAATTTCAAATAAACATGTTGGAAAAACAGACTTAATGAAGATGACTCTGTAATAAATTAGGAAAGGGCATTTTAACTTTAAATTGAAGGACAACAACTTACAAATGATAAAGGAAGTCTTATATTTCTATCAAGCGACTCAGTTTCTCTCTTTTCAAATGCTGCCTAAACTGCTAAGTATTTTCACCATTATTCTGTTTTAATTCCAGATTTCTAGTAATTGTAGAATTTTTCTTCAGTTTTTTTTTGTTGCATTTCCTGTAGCTTTGTTTACAACCTTAGGATGACTCACAGCAATGAAATCTACTTTTGTAATGTAGTTCCTGTTATAATGCAGAAAAGATGGAGCCAATTCATCAATCAGCTCTCACGAATAGCAGTAAGGCAGTGACGAGACAATCAGCAACAATCGTGTTGAGGTTGAAGGGTTGGCCAGGATAGGGAGAAGAACACACTGCACTTGCTCAAATAGTGCCATGGGGTTTTTTTAGATCCAACTGAAAAAGTAGATGGGGCCTCAGTTTCGTTAGAACGATGGCAGCTTTGGTAGTGCAGCACAGGATTTTCAATCCAAATAATAGGTTGACGTCTGCACTATTTGACCCAGAGGCAAGTATGCTTCTACTGTACCTGAACAAAGCACACAAATATCTCCCTTCTGGAACCTTGCATTTTCTGTGAACTTACCGGTACTTATCAATCCTACAAGCTTTGCATTTTTATGTGTTAAAACTAAAGCAACAAGGAACTAGATATTTTGTGTACATTTCCATCACTGAGTGGGCAGCATATTTAATTCAGTAGAAACTGACTGTCTTTGTCCAGCAATTTGACATTATAAAGCACCGAAACTCGGAAACATGTGAAAAGGAATGTGTAATTATCTTCTTGGTATAAAATTTAGGATAAGACGACAGTTCAGAGAAATGTTTTCAAATCTTTAAAACTACGAATGAAAATGTGAATACTTCACCAGCTAGAGAACGCAATGAAAAGCAAAAAGGCTCAAGGACATGTTGCATAACAGTCGGCATACAATAAAGCAATCATTTCACAAAGTACTTACTTTTACCTGCACACAATGAAGTCAAACATAGCACTAATCTGAATCACACAGCTGCCTGGGCATGTACAAGGCAGGACGAGAGACTCCAACCTCTGTTCACAGCTTCACCAGACGTGAGCACGTATTGTAAATAGAGCAACAGCACCATGAGCCCCTTATACTATGCATAACATTCCAATTAATTTGCCCAGGCTCTCTGACAATTTGTGATTTTAACAAAATGTATTCACATAGCACCTTTAATGGAATAAAACTTCCCAAAGTGCTTCCTGAAACAAGACAAGAATAGAAAGTCAGATCAGGCCATTGTGTTCTGCAAGCCTGCTCTATTAGTTATGAGTCACCTGATTGTGGCGTCAAGTCTGCTTTCCTGTCTGATCGTCTGAGCACTCTTGACTCCAATTCTGTTCAAAGATTTTACAATTTGGTTTTGAATATATTGAATGCCTTTCAGCCTCCATTTTCAGAGGCAGAGAATTCCACAGAACAACAACTGCCTGAGTGAAAATATTTCCCCCATCGCCATTTTAAATAGGACACACCCAGTTTTTAAACCACAATTTCTTGATTCTAGGCATCTGCAAAGGGTTTAACATCTTTGTTAAACCTTTCTACCAAGTCTCCTTGAAATCTTATATGTTTCAATCAGATCACTTCTCATTCTTCTGTTGTCTGAGCCTTTAGGACCCATCAGATACTTGGACCAAGAGGTCATAAATTCATTTACCCAGGTATCCCACAAGACCAGAACAGTCAAATCCCTTCAGACACAAGTTGGACACAAACTGTTGCAACTTTTGTAAAGAACAAGTAACAATAAGACTTTAATACTAAAGAAAGTATTCATAATCCCGGCCGATCCCCTCAATCGTACAACAGTTTCTAGAGTCTCCTATAACTGAAGTCGGGTTTGTGAAGCTCTTGTCCTCTGTCCCTCTCACTCTAGGTGGTCAGTCAGTCTGCACCTTCACCTCCAGAAGGCCCAAGAGATTGATCTGCAGGTAAGCCCCATTTTTATGCTTTTTTTTATGGTTTTCTGGAACTTTCTATAGTACTGGGAAACTCCCTTAATGGTTCCGAACATTGTCATTTGTTTGCATGGCTTGTTAATGTTTGTTTCTTTGTGTAGCAGAGCCTGGCTGCCCTTTTGTTTGGTTTTTGGCAGAATATATGCATTCCTCTTTTATTTGATTGACATTGTTGGAGTTATGTATGTCCAGCATAACTGTTGACGAGAAGTGTCCTTTTACACAACGCTAATGTCATTAGCACTTGACTGCTATGTTTGCACTGTTTGTAGTTTTAGGTTTTGCAATTTGCAGAGCTTTTCTTGGTCAATGTCTCCCTTACCCAGCATCCCTTGCTGTTTTGTCAATTTGGCACCCTATTTGTGCTTTAGCAGCCATGAGGCTGCTACACATCTAAACTCCAGGAAAACCAGTCACAGCCTGTCCAACTTTCCATCATAAACTACATCCCATTCCAGCAATCAGCTGAATGAACCTTTTCTGGATCTTTACACTGACTTCAGAAGAATCAAAAATTGACTTCAAACTGCATAAGGAGATGTAAGTGACCAAAATCTTAGTCAATGTGATAGGTTTCAATGAACATCCTGAAGGAGGTGAGAAATGGAAAGATTTAGGAAAGCAATTCTAGATCTCAGAGCTCAAGCAGTTGGAGGCATGGCCATCAATACAGAATTGATTAAAATCAGAGCTGTTCAAGGGTTCAGAATTGGAGAATCCAGATATCCTTGGAGGCTTGTGAGGCTGGAGGAGGCAGGATTAGATAGCAAGATTGTCAACAGATATGAACAAAAAAAAATTAGGGACTAAGATCAAGGCACTGCTGGTTGGTAATGTTGGTCAACGAGTATATAAATTACTTGGAAATGAGACTTGGTCCTTACTAACACACGAGCAACATGAGTTTTAGACGATCTCAAGTTTATCGAAAGTACAAAGTGGGAGAGGCCAGCCAGAACAGATTTATCAAAGCATAGTGATTCAAGGAACTGCAGTTCTCATTTCTCACCACCTCCTCTAAAATCTCAGCAGATTGGAATAGCAACAGGCCTGTAAACATTGGGAAGTCTGTCTGGGACAGTCACTGTCTGCTATAATATTCATATGATAAAAAGATGCGTTTTTTTAATCTTATTCATTCAAGAACATGTGTCCCATAGGCAAGGCCATCATTTGTTGTTCATCTCAATTACCCTTTACAAGGTGGTGATGAGCCATTGTCATGAAGAATTGAAAATCATATGGTGTAGTTACACTCACAGTGATGTCAGGAATGGCGTTCCATGATCTTGACACAGAAACTGTAAAGGAACAGTTATATAGTCTACAAGTCAGAATGGTGTGTGGCTTCAAGGGGATTTTGAAGGTGGCAGTCCCATGCAATTGCTATCTCTGTCCTTCTGAGTGGTAAAGACTATGGGTTTGGAGAAAGGTGCTGAAGGATTGCCCACATCTCTCATCTGCTTTGGTGAGATTATCACTTCTGGGATTAAGTTCTCCTCTTCTGGAATCAGCTATCCTGTGTCAAATCCCATTAACTAGTTCAGCCTTGTACCAACTTCCTGGATAAAGGGTCATTCACTGCATGGAGAAAAGTGAGGACTGCAGATGCTGGAGACCAGAGTTGAAAAACGTGGTGCTGGAAAAACACAGCAGGCCAGGCAGCATCCGATGAGCAGGAGAATTGACGTTTCGGGCATAAGCATTCCTGAAGAAGGGCTTATGCCCGAAACGTCAATTCTCCTGCTCCTCGGATGCTGCCTGGACTGCTGTGTTTTTCCAGCACCACGTTTTTCAACTCATTCACTGCATGTAATGAGTTGCAGATGGAACCATTTAAAATATGATCCCAAAGACAGATTAAGGCTCACAGCTGAGTCCTTAAGATGAATCTTCACTACAGCACATCAATGGTGCAAGATTCATCTGGTGGGTTCACTGCCACCATTGTTTTTCAGCGTAGATACCGATAGGATATGTTTGGCCCAGTGTGATAGAGTATATCTTCTTGGTAGTCTAATAAGAGGAGCTAGGCAAAAGTGAGGACAAAGATGCCGGATATTAGAGTCGAGAGTGATGTGCTGGAAAAGCACAGCAGATCAGGCAGCATCCGAGGAGAAGGAAAATTGATATTTCAGACAAAAGCTCTTCATCAGGAATGTCATCCTCTTAATAAAAGGAGCTGTTGTCTTAAATGAGATTTAGTTTATTACCTGTTGGCAACAAGTATCGTTACCTTGGCTACAGACATTACTACTGAGATAATGAGGATTAATTCCAGGTTAGACTTTACTGCTCTGAGATCCTGTTCTTCCAGCAAGTTCATGGGACATCATCACATTCAGCAGCGTTGAACACACTCCTCGGCATTATCCTTTCATCTTTATACAATACAACTAACACCCAGGTAAGTGCAGAATCTGACGCAGAGGGAGTGGTCTTTAGAATACACCTTCCTCCATTCCTTCATCATCACATACATCAGGTTATTAACCACATGGTGTTCATGGTAAGCTGTAGAAACAAGGCTAATGTGTTTCCCTGCCATCATTTAATGGGTGGTGAAGGAGGAGAGTCTAAAGGTCCTAATGGATGGGCTGAGGGGGTCCAGGTTAAGTGGTGAGATAGGTGTAGGCCTTTCTCGTCAAATGTCTCTGCTCAGCTCTGTTGCTACTTCATCTTCATGCCAGAACTAGGTGGAACAATCTCACAATTGGAGCATATTCCCATTTTGGTGGAATACACGGTGGCACAGTGGTTAGCACTGCTGCCTCACAGCGCCTGAGACCTGGGTTCAATTCCCGACTCAGGCGACTGACTGTGTAGAGTTTGCACGTTCTCCCCGTGTCTGCGTGGGTTTCCTCCGGGTGCTCCGGTTTCCTCCCACAGTCCAAAGATGTGCGGGTCAGGTGAATTGGCCATGCTAAATTGCCCATAGTGTTAGGTAAGGGGTAAATGTAGGGGTATGGGTGGGTTGTGCGTCGGTGTGGATGTGTTGGGCCAAACTGTAAGTTTGCACACTGTAAGTCATCTAAACCAGGAAGCACTTCTTTTCATAAAGGATAGTAGAAATATGAAACTTCTTTCATCAAAGGTTGTGGAAGCTGGACATCAATTGACGTTTGCTAGAATGAGCTTTACAGACTTTTGTTGGGGATCACAGCTTACGGGACAAAGATGGGGAAATAGTGAATTGCAGACCAGTAATGATGGAATTCAATGCTGGAACAGAATTGAGGAACTGAATAGCCTCCTCCCCTTTTGAATTAACGGGAGAAACACAGACACAATTTGGGAAATGTGTATAAAATGTAATTATTTCTTATGAGGTAATTAAAATAAGACTACAACTCAGGGATACCTTCGGAAGGACCATCTTCAAATGATCCGTAATTGTCATGGTAGAATAAGTTTTAGAGCAAGTAATTTTCCTCAACTATGGACAAATATCAGTGAGCCTGAAACAGTTAAGAGAACAAGACAATTATAAGCCCGAAATCTCCTCCACTTTTATACAACCCAATTATTTTGAAATAAAGCATAAGGGTAGTGGTTATTTTTATTGCAATGAAAATTTTACAGTCGTTCAGACTTAAATTAAGCTCATTGTGAAATAAATGCCTTGTACATGCAGAGTTGGAAATGATGCTACGGTTCTGATGATTCTTATAGTTATTGAAACAGCCCTCATCAATGTGTCATAGCAAATGACTATTTAGACACTTGACAATTTACTTTGATATTAGTGTGGACTATCTATGAAGTGCTCATTGTGCAGCCAGGCCTTGTGCTGTCAATTCCTAAGCTCTGGAATTCCCTCCTTGAACCTTAACACCTCTCTACCTCTTTTTCCTACTTAAAGATCCTCCTTAAAAATCTAACTCTTTAAACTCAACTGCCTATATACCTACTCACATGGTTCAGTGTCACATTTTGTTCGAGAATGGTCACATGAAGCACCTCAGAGTGGATTACCATGATCAAAGGTGCAATGCAAATGCAAGTTATTGCTGTTGAAACAGGAAGAAAATGCCATCATTTATTTTTTAGCTCTCATGAGTTAAGACTGAGTAGGAACCAATTTGAAAAGGTTTCGTTCATTATAACTCCAGTATCAGTGCCTTTAGATATTCACTTAATACAAAATGTCACCAAATTATAAAGTTTGCCGGTCAAGCCTTACAAAAGGTGCAGCCCATCACCGTGAGAATGGAGGAACTTCATAACTTTTTCTGGGGGGCACTTAGAGTCGTAATTTCATTCTAGCATTTATTGAGCTGCCTTTTTGGGTACAACCAAGTGGCTTGATAGGCCATTTAACAGTACATGAAAGGTGCAGGTGAATTTGTGGTGGATATGGAAGGATCCCTTGGGGCCTTGGTGAGAGGTAAGGGAGGAGGTGTGGGCGCAAGTTTTGCATTTCCTGCGGTTGCAGGGGAAGGTGCCGGGAGTGGAGGTTGGGTTGGTGGGGTGTGTGGACCTGACGAGGGAGTCACGGAGGGAGTGGTTTTTTTGGAGCGCTGATAGGGGAGGGGAGGGAAATATATCCCTGGTGGTGGGGTCCGTTTGGAGGTAGCGGAAATGACGGCGGATGATATGCTGTATACGGAGGTTGGTGGGGTGGTAGGTGAGCACCAGTGGGGTTCTTTCCACACACATCATCTATTGCATCCGCTGCACCCGATGTGGCCTCCTCTATATTGGGGAGACGGGCCGCCTACTTGCGGAACGCTTCAGGGAACACCTCTGGGACGCCCGGACCAACCAACCCAACCACCCCGTGGCTCAACACTTTAACTCCCCCTCTCATTCCACCAAGGACATGCAGGTCCTTGGACTCCTCCATCGCCAGAACATAACAACACGATGGTTGGAGGAAGAGCGCCTCACCTTCCGCCTGGGAACCTTCCAACCACAAGGGATGAACTCAGATTTCTCCAGTTTCCTCATTTCCCCTCCCCCCACCTTGTCTCAGTCGATTCCCTCGAACTCAGCACTGCCCTCCTAACCCGTAATCTTCTTCCTGACCTCTCCGTCCCCACCCCACTCTGGCCTATCACCCTCACCTTGACCTCCTTCCACCTATCACATCTCCATCGCCCGTCCACCAAGTCCCTCCTCCCTACCTTTTATCTTAGCCTGCTGGACACACTTTCCTTATTCCTGATGAAGGCTTATGCCCGAAACGTCGAATTTCCTGTTCCTTGGATGCTGCCTGACCTGCTGCGCTTTAACCAGCAACACATTTTCAGGCCATTTAACAGGCCAGTTCAGAGTTCAACCACATTGCTGTGGATCAGAGTCTAAGGTAAGGACAGACCAGAAAAGTGTAGTAAACTTCCTTCTCTAATTGCAGCCTTCAATCACTTTTAAACCTCTTATTTATTCATCAGCACCTGGGCATGAGAAGTATTTATATCTAATGAGGACAACGTTTGCGAACACCAGCTGAATGCAGCCACTCACAGGACCTCGGTTAATCTCGAAGATTATTGCATTTGAACACAGAGAGATCTTTCACCTTGGCGTGCAAGCACTTACAGGGGTGACAGTGAAACAAATCACCATTCCTTTAACATTAATTTCTGTTCCTGCAAAGGAAAAGAAAATAACTGTGACTGAGAACTGTGATCAGAGAACAATCTGCACAGCCTGCTGCACTGAATTGGCATGGTCAGTAAGCATGCATGAGAGGCTATGGACAATAGTGGAGTGGAGTTGAATAAGCCTGGCACTGCAAGCAGTGAATGGTAGGCTGGGGAAAGCTGGGGTTAGAGGCTGCCAGATTTAGGGGAGGTCAGATATCTTAAAGGTTGGTAGGATCGGAACAGTGATGGAGAGACAGGGCTCAAAGGAATTTGAAAATGAACATGAGAATTTTGAAAATAACAGCAATGTAGCATTCTAACACTGAAGAGAAAAGACAGCTATAAATTGTCATTGCCTGATCTTGAGAACACAGAATTGCTGTTGCAATCTGACAAGGCTATCACACTCTGCTGTGGTGAATGCAGCAAAATTATCGTGCGTTTTCCATTTCAAATTTAAAGGAAGCATAATACTTGCATTGATAGCCTTTAAATAAAAACAACCTATACTGGAAAGGCTCATAACTGACCCTACCTTTAACAAAATTACTTACAATCCCTCAGAGATCTGAGATGCAATATCAAGAAAAGCTCACCCATCCCTATCCAGAGCCACTAGTTTATTAAAGAAGACAGTCTCATCAGCAGAGACCATGTGAGAATGATCTATTAAAAAAAATGTTCTCTGTAGTTATTGCAAAAACCCTCCAACTGAACATTCAGTTCCACCTGGGAGAAATGTGACCAAATTAACTGCATGCTCCTCTGAAAATATGTTCACATCACAATATAATTCCATGTCTAGAATTAATATCGACTTGACAATTTATGCAGCTGTGCATCTGAGAGCAGGACTGAACAGAGAAGAGTAGATGCACGTTTAGACTCCTCCAGAACAATTGGTATAACCTACCAGAAAATTGATCTCCTGAAGCAGCATTTGTTTGTGGAAAGTGTAGCTAATGCGATTTAACAGAAAGATTGCAAAATCAAGACTTCACACATAAAATGGAAAAAAATAGGGAATGACTGCTGAAATGAATACCCAACCGTTGCCCTGGATCCGAGTAATGAGTAACTGACTCAGTTATTTCAACCTGAACTATCGAATCAGGTGATTGATTCGGCTCAAGTGGATTGTCAGTTTGAGGTGTTATTGAGCGCAAAAACCAAATAGCTCCTGTCGTTTCACAGTTTCATTGTAGCTGAGCCCTAGTTTCAGACATGTGTGTTCTCTATTCTTAATGCTCTACTGCTGATGGGTCTAGGGGTGATATACTCTGCACCAAGCTGCCTGATGAAAATATCAAGCAAAATCGAATGCCCTTAAATAACATGTTAGAATGGCCGGGAATTAAGATTAGCTAAGAGATCAATTCCATTTTAATTAAGTCTGAGTTGCTGGATGAAGTATTCATCTGGAAAGAAATTGATTGGGTGCTATTGTGCCATTTCTATCAGGGTGAACAGAATTCTTTATTACAAAATTGTCAATTAGACTAATGTTATATAATCCTCACTATAATCTTTTATATACAGCAAATGAAGAAAAGAAAAAGAGTCTAAATTTTTTTGCAGTGAAATCATTTCTCCAAAAGTTTACAGGGATACAGGAACAAGTTTTTGGTTAAGATCATAGGGAACATTAAGAGGCCATTCAGCCCCTTGAGCTTATTGTACTTTTTAATTGTATCATGGCTGATCTGTTTTTCAATGTCTTTTACCACTTTGATGTGTTTAATTTTCAGCTGATTGTCAGCCTCAATATTGTTTTGGGGAGAGAGTTTCAGATTTCCATTACCCTTTATGTGTTTCCTTAGATTATGTCTGAACAGCTTGACTTTAATTATAAGGCTCTGTCCCCTTGTTCTGAACTCTGATTCAGTTTCCATCTAACTGATTAACTCTGCTGATCATCTTAAACTCTTTAATTAGATCATCCCTTAATCTTCTTTACTCAACAGATTACAAGGTCAATAACTTTTTAACTGATTTGCTTTCATCAGAAGCATGCATCTTTTCTTAAACCGTGACGGCAAAATGTGCTGAGTTTAAAGAGTGCTGCAGATCTCAGCTCTAATTCTGAATCAATTGGATAGGCACTTGTGGAATAGCCCCAGAGAAAAGATTGTAGTCAAGCAAATAAAGAGCTCCTGTGTGTGTACGTTTATTTAACACAAGCAAGAGGTTGTGTTGTGCTCCCGTCTCCCTGAGGTTATTCACACAGTTATTGAATTTTTGCAATGAGACAGGAGACTCTGACAAAAACAAACTCCTGGCTTCAGTCTAGAATTTTAAAATTAAAACAAACATGTTACATAATGCAATGCCTTTTTAGTGCATTGACTGTGGCAATGCTGACATCGAGGCAAAGGTTATCAGGAGCTGTTGTACTGTTGCAATAAGATTTACAACAGTGTTGTGGGGGTGGGAGTGGGGCCAGTTTGTGTGATGCAGTTGGGGAGTGGGTGGGGAGGAGTTGCAGATAGGGCGGAGTCTGAGGAGAGCATTGGGAATTCAGAGTAACAGAATAAGCTCTCAAGGCTCATTAATAAATGGAATTTATTAAAGAAATGCCACTGAGGTCAGTCAGCATGGGAAGTGGGAAACCCAGTGGTGTGGTAATATTAGACAGAGCAGTATTCGGAAGACCAAAGTACTTTTCAACATCCATATCACTGGCAGAGGATTCCTGGAACATGGGATTTTTGGGAGAGGACATGTTGGGGGTTTGGATCATTCAGGTGTGATTGTTGAATACTGATAATGCAGTTCAGGAATCTGTGAACTGATACATATAAAGTCCCCTCAGAATTGACCAAGGGCAGAAGGAAGTTTGAAGTCTCACTAAAATATAATTAGAGTTTTGGAGCAGTGAGTAAGGTTGGTATTTGGTAGGATTTGGGAAAGCAGCAATAGAACTGAGGGAGGGATGGCCCACGAAAATAGAACCCAAACTGCTTGTGATTTTGTTGAAATGCTAGTTCTCTATTATTTTCCCACCATCCTTCAGTCAACTTTCCCAACATTCACCAAGCTGTTTTTACATGGTCAGGTGACCCTACCATTCTTCCTATCACCAATCAGTTTTCCCCCACATACTCGGACTTTCCACAACAATAAGTGCCTGCATTTTTAAAGCAACTTTGGCTTAGTAAAACATTCTAAGCAGCCTCACAAGACTGATTGTCAAACAAAGTCAGGTACCGAGCAACATGGGGAAGTCTTAAGATAAATTACCAAAAGCTTGGTCAAATAGGTTTTAAGGAGCATCTTAAAGGAGGAAAGAAAGGTCGAGAAATTTGGAGAGACAGTTCCAGAGCTTGGGATCTAACAATGATGGAATGTTGAAGTTGTTGAAAAGCTGGATTCTGGAGGCTGAACAGATGTTAGATAGAGTTACATAGAAACATAGAAAATCGAAGCAAGAGTACGCCATTCGGCCCCTCAAGTCCTGCTCCACCATTCAGTTTGATCATGGCTGAATAATAAGCTCAATACTCTAATCTCACCCTCCCCACACATTGCTTGATCCCTTTAGACACCTCCTTCTTGAAAACACTTAATGTTTTGGCCTTAGCCACTTTCCATGGTAGTGAATCCCACAGGTCCACCACTCTCTGGGTGAAAAAAATCCTTATCATCTAAATTTTTTTTTGATTAGATTACTTACAGTGTGGAAACAGGCCCTTCGGCCCAACAAGTCCACACCGACCCGCCGAAGCGCAACCCACCCATACCCCTACATTTACCCCTTATCTAACACTACGGGCAATTTAGCATGGCCAATTCACCTGACCCGCACATCTTTGGGTTGTGGGAGGAAACCGGAGCACCCGGAGGAAACCCACGCAGACACAGGGAGAATGTGCAAACTCTACACAGTCACCTGAGGCGGGAATTGAACCCAGGTCTCTGGTGCTGTGAAGCAGCAGTGCTAACCACTGTGCCACCGTGCCGCCCGACTGTGCCACCGTGCCGCCCACTGTGCCACCGTGCCGCCCTAAATCTTAATCCTTAAAGTATGATCCCTGATTCTAAACTCTGCTACCATCAGGATCATCCTTCCTACGTCTAAAATATCTAGTCCTGTCAGAATTTTATAGGTTTCTATGATATCTGGTATCATTCTTGTAAATTCCAATGAATATAATCACAATTGAGTCAATCCCTCCTCATATGCCAGTCCTGTCATCCCAGAAATCAATTTTGCAACTTTTGCTGCACTCCCTCTACAGCAAGAACACCCTTCCTTAGATAAGGAGACCAAAACTATACACAATATTCTAGCCTCACCAATGCTCTTTATAATTGCAGAAAGACATCCTTCTTCTTAGAGTTGAATCCTCTTGCCATGGAAGCCAAAATATAGATTGCCTTTTTTACTGGCTATTGCATCTCTGTGATTACTTCCAGCAACTAGCACACAAGGACACTTAGGTCTTGTTTAACATTCCCCTCTCTCAAATTACAGCTATTTAAATAATAACCTGCCTTCCAATTTTTACTGCCAAAGTGGATAACCTCGCATTTATCCACATTGTATTGCGTATGTCTACTCACTCAGCCTCTCCGATGGATAGCACTCTTGCTTTTAAATCAGAAGGTATGGGTTCAAAGATCTGATCACAAAATCCAAGAGCATACTTCCACTCTGGCAGTGAGGGAGTGTTGCATTTTTGGGCGAATTGTCTCTTTAATAAGTTGTTAAACCGAGGTCCTGCCTATCCTGTTAAATAGGTACAATACATCCCAAGGTGCTATTTTTTTTTTGAAAAGCATCATGAAGTTGTCCCTGGTATCCTGGTCAATATGTACCCATCAATTGACACTAAATTCCCTTGCTTTGCTGTATTATTCTGTCGAATGGGTTCTTTACTACTATTTACCAAAAGCTCACCGTGGGCGGCATGGTGGCACAGTGGTTAGCATTGCTGCCTCATAGCACCAGAGACTCGGGTTCAATTCCTGCCTCAGGCGACTGACTGTGTGGAGTTTGCACATTCTCCTCGTGTCTGCATGGGTTTGCTCCGGTTTTCTCCCGTAATCCAAAAACATGCAGGTTAGGTGAATTGGCCATGCTAAATTGCCGGAGTGTTAGGCGAAGGGGTAAATGTAGAGGAATGGGTCTGGGTGGGTTACGCTTCAGCGGGTCGGTGTGGACTTGTTGGGCCGAAGGGCCTGTTTCCACACTGTAAGTAATCTAATCTAATCTCAAATTCACTGGGATTCCTACTGTCTCACCCATTACAAGATCTGTAGTGATTATACAAGGTCAGCCAGATGGACCTCATAGAATATGAGTTCCCCGATTGGGGATGCTAATCTGGTCCAATTAGGGAGCCCTGGCTGACAGATAGTCTCTGGCACTCCTGTTTCTATCTTCATTCTGTTAGCTGGCTGTAACGAAGCTGGACTGGTGTCAAGTACTATGCACGTGTGAATAAAGGGTGACTTGGGAACTGGATACTGGCCTCTGTGGAGTTATATCAAGAGTCAATCTTATTTGCAGCCTGGTGAATAGGGCCGTAGCCATCTGCTCACCATGTGAGCTTGATGCTGAAATAGGCTGTATTAAAATTCCCCTGCATGATTATAGCTGCCCTGATTATACTCTCATTGACTTTGTATCACAGGACCCTCTCTGCACCTTCTCTGTAGCTGTAATAGTTTATTCTGCATTCTGTTCTATTGCCCTGATGTATGACTTGTTTGGTTAGCACACAAAACGATATCTCAGTACATATGTCAATAATAAATCAAATCAAAAATACATTAAAAGGAGCTATGTAAACCACCTCTAGCATTGAACAGTGTCTAGTCTACCTCAGATAACCCTGTATGGAAAGGTGGTTCAAAGGTTTGAACAATGGAGTGAAGTTAATCACCTCACGCTGCTACCTTGCAATAAAGATGAGTACTTTCTTCAGTAACTGGATGCTGTCTTCTAGCTAAAAAGTTGTTTTGCCTTTTACATAAATGCATAAAATGAAATATGATTTTCAGTGCCAGTGTGATGCCTGTTATACAGGTAATATGTCAACAATTGGTGGACTGTGTAAAATTATACATTTCACTGATCATTCACAGTTGGCAGCATGCTCATCTCACTCAATCAATTCATGCTTCCATGTCTCAGAACAACACGACCACCATCAGATTGAATTCTTCAACTAGAAAACATTTATTGAATAATCCAGACTATGCTAAGAGATATGCAGGCTCCATACATCAATCCAGAGTTCATGGAGAAAATAAAGGAATCATGGAGATTGCCAATTTCTGCTGCATTCCCATAGCAACACCCTGACAAATCAGTGTCTATCTGTCTAGTCTGAAAATTGAACTTGACAGTTAAGTGTTCTTGCCATATATCCATGCCAATGATGTCCCAAACAATTAGCACCCTTTTCTCATGCTGGGTACATTTTTGCCTCTTTGTTCAAGTCTATTCCTCCTGTCCCTAGTCCGGATGTATGTAAGAATGTAAGCTTCAACTTCTTATCTCCTACTGACAATGTTTAATTTCTGCATTACCAAGCAATTATTTAGAACCTAAATCAACCTAGCTCTGGAATCTGTCCAGAACAGAATTTCAAAGTATAATGGTTTCAGAATTTCCAGATGCAATAATGAGACACATGTCTTCAATTTCCTTTTGTTTATCCTCCTCTTTCCTGGAGTATTCCATAAATTCCATCACATTTTATTTCTCTCAGTTCTAAAGAAGAGCCATATTTGACTCAAAATGCTAACTCTGTTTCTGTTTCTACAGAAGCTGCAAGACCTGTTGAGTATTTCCAGCATTTTCTGTTTTTATTTCACGTATTGGTAAATCTGCCAAATATGAGATAAGATAATTCAGTGTTGGAGGAAAGCTCAGCTAGTTTTTACTCCAACAGCACTAAAAGCTAGGAAGAATCCTCATTGATCCATTCAGAAGTCTTTGTCAATCACCAATGATTATAATCCAGGAGACCACTAGCTTGTTGAGGAGGTGAACTCTGCTCTTGCCTTGACTAATTGCAACAACGTGGCACTTGGGGCAATAGTTCAGGGCAATATTTTAGATGAATCATCCTGGTCTAGACCTGTAAGGAATTCTTGTTTAAATGTTCATCCCAAAACTTGGGATGGAAAAAGTCATTTATTTTCTGCACATTTCCAAACGGTAGAAGTTAAAATGACACAATCTTTCTGCTTTTTCACAAATCGAAAGGGCCATATCTACTATTACTGTCCCCATGTCCAATCCCTACCAATTGTATGTCTCAGTAAGTTAGTTCCAAAATTATTATCTGTTTCTTTCAAATCTCCAGTTGGCATTGGCTCACCTTACTTGAGTATGCATTCCTTCATCGTGTGTTGTCTGGCTATTTCCCTGTCTTTAGTTCCTGAATTCCACCGATGGAAACAATTGTATCAGCCATTATGATTCTGTCATCATGCAGCTCTTTCCCTTTCACGTTATTATTTGATTGTGAAACTCACAATGGATCTGCTCTTTAAAAGTGGTTTGCCCTCCCTACCCTTATCTCTCCATTTTCCTTTCCAGCTCCTATGCTGATGTTCACTCTTCCCCCATCTTAATGAGTCATCTCTTCAAAACAGCTTCTTATTTGAGCAGAAATTAGCAAAAATAAAAGTTTGTTGTTATTCTGTCTTGTAACAATCCAATTTTAAATGACTTTCGCTGAGGCTGTAGGGAACAGAAAATACTAATGATGGTTATGTTAGCAATGAAATGGGAAACAATCATTACATGTGTTACTTATTAGGACTGTTGCATGAGGATGATCCAAATGACTCACATAATTTGCTATAAGTCAACAGCAAGAAAATGCTTTTCCTCTTGCTGCTGAAATTCTTTCTTTGTTAGTAGAGAAGGTAAGTTACAAAGAGGAAAGAAAGAGAACTTGCATTTATATATCACCTCTAATCACTTCAGGACTTGCCAGCATTTTACAGCCAATGACATGTGCTCTAATGTAGGAAACATAGCAGTCAATTGGTACAAAGCAAAATCTCACAAACAGAAATGTGATAAAGATCAAATATTCTGTTAATTGATGAGTTAAAGACATAAAGTTTCAACTTCTCATCTCCTTCTCACAATGTACATCTGGATTCTATATATTTCCTAATCGGTAAATAGATTCAAGTGAATTGTATTTTCCCATATGGGTTAAGCTGATATAGCTGTCTTTCAAACAGTGGAGTTAGTGTGTGGTACACACTATTTAGTGTGTTATATCCCACACTTGGGGGATAATTGTGAGCCACAGCACAGTATTACATGAATAGTATATGATGCATGTGGCCTCTTAGATACACTAGCCTCTATTGCTTCATTCGTTTACCAACATCACTGAATCAATATGTTCTGCGTTGTTTGTTGAGTCTTGCTGTAATTCTCCATTACACCAGAGACTACACTCTGAACATGTTTCATTGGTGTCTTGAGGATGTCAGAGGTGCAATAAATATGCAAGTTATTTATTTCCATTTTTTCTGCATTGGTCGCAGTTTGACATCTTAAAATATTAATAAGAGAAATTCTTGAGTTCACAGCTCAGGGAGAACCAGACTTGATGAGTGACAGTGAAGTACCTCATATATGCCACATGTGCGAGAAACATTTGCAACCTTCTCAGAACCCTGCCACTGATAATGCAGCTTTTCCTTACTCATATGCCAAATTTAGCCCTCAACAATTCTATATGCTGTGTGACTGGAGCCTGCAATTCTTTAGTTCAGGGGTGTCATAATCAACTGTAACAGATAGTTTATTAACTAATTATGGCTGAAAGTCCTGAACAATCAATGGTTTTCACTTCTTACACTGGAGATAATTAATCTCTGCAGCAACTGTAAAGTGACTTCAGTTTCTTAATAATGAGAATCATACAGCATTCTTGCTCTCACCTCTCTGTATTTTTTCAGTCACTCATATAGAATCGGCTGGGGAAACTCATTAAACCTTAACATCTGGTTGCAAGAGACAAGGCAAAAATGCTATTGGAATCATTTTTTTTCATTGAAAACGGTATAAAATTGAAATTATTTAAAAGCCAAAAGGGTAAATTTTTAAGTGGTAGTATAAAACTCATTCTAAGCTTCAGCATAGCTTCAAAAGGCCCTTTGCTGATCTCCCTTAATTCTGATTTTGGAACATAGAGATCGTGAACCTGAGGCTGTCCTAAAATTGTGGTTCAGGCGAAATGTATATAATTAGGATGAGCTGCATCACATTTCATACCTCCCATAGCATCTCAGACATTGTCAATGCTGCAACTTGCATTGAATTATTTTGACTCTGCAACACAGAAATAAAACATTCAGCTTGACTGGTCCTTGCTGGTAATTCTGTTGCACCTCAGCCTCATTCATTTCACCACCTCATCATCTCTGTCAATTACTTTCTTCCCTATGCTCTTTGCAGCTTCTTCTTAGAGCGCAGTGAATCAGCGGATAGCGCTGCTGTCTCACAGCGCCTGGGACCCGGGACTGATTCCAGCCTCAGGTGAATGTCTGAGTGGAGTTTGGACATTCTCCCCATGTCTGTGTGGGTTGCCCATGGGTGCGCCGGTTTCCTCCCACATTCCAAAGATGTGCAGGTTATGTGGATTGGCAATGCTAAATTGCCCAGGGATGTGCAGGCTAGATGGATTAGCTTTAGGAAATGCAGGGTTACATGGATAGAATGAGATGGCCTTTGATGGGTTGGTGCGGACTCAATGGACTGAATGGCCTGCTTCCACACTGTAGGGATTCTAACAAATTTCTATGTCTCAGCAATGCCTTGTGGTGTCATGGGCCAGCTGCCTCACTGACTATTGACGTATAAGTCCTGAGGTAGAGGTTGGGGTGTTTAGGAGAAGGTATCGGAGACAATGGATCTTGCTGCCAGTCCTGCTGCTCCTGACTCCACATCAAGATTTCAAAGATACTATCACCACCTTGTTTTCTTCATCCCAAGCCAAGGTTATCAAATCATAGAATCAGGAGACCTTTCAGCCCTTTGAGAATATTCCACCCATTAATTAGGTCATGGCTGATTTGCACATGGACCACAATCACAGGCCTGTGCTTCATATTCTTTGATAGCCTACCTTTCATTTCCTTACCTTATCATGCATTGCTCCCTCAACCATAGTCATGCTTATACAGCTGCTGTCTTGTTTTATTTAGAACAGAGACATAACGAGGAAGCTTACCACAGTTGTCAGCAGGCCTCAGTTGCAGTCAAAGAGATCCTGGCACAGTAAGCCAAACCAGCCTCTCTTACAAGTCAGACCCTGCTCAGGCCAGTCAGAGTCAGGGACCATTCCTCTTAAGGAGTGGAGAGCTGAATAACAGGCAACAAACCACCAGTCTTAACTCTTTTTGCCCCAGTGTTGGCTCCTGGAATGAGAGAGAGGCAGGTATTATGGGAGATGAAAATGGGTGGCTCATTACTTTTGGTGCTGGTGGAGAGGTTGCCTCAGTGAATGAGTAGGCTGTAGAGAGAGCATGCAATGTTCATGGTGTGGCAGGTCAGTGTGGGTGAGGGCAAATGGGAAAATTCTCCAGGCAATCGGAGAGGTGATAGTCTAGTGGTAATATCACTGGACAATAAATTCGGTGACCCAGAAAATGCTCTGGGAATTGGGTTCAAATCCTGCTGTAGCAGCTGGTGTAATTTGAAATCAGTGAGAATCCTGGAATTAAGAACCTAATGATGGGTGGTATGGTGGCTCAGTGGTTAGCAATGTTGCCTCACAGCGCCAGGGACTTGGGTTCAATTATACTCTCATGCCGTCTGTGTGGAGTTTGTACATTCTCCATGTACTGCATGGGTCTCCTCTGGGTTCTCCGGTTTCCTCCCAAAGTCCAAAGCGTGCAGGTTAAGAGGATTGGCCAAGCTAAGTTATTCCATAGTGTGGGTTAGATATGGTAAATGAGGGGTTATGAGAATAGGGAAGGGGTGCTTTTTGGGGGGTTGGTGAGGACTCGATGGGCTAAATTACATTTTTCTGCACTGTAGAAGGGGATTCTGTGATTCCGATAGAGTGTAAGCCTTGGTGAGAGATGTAGCCAGTAGTAGAGACAGAGCGAGTATGGTGCCTTCAGGCTCTCTGCCTGTATTCTTGATGAAGGGCTTTTGCCCGAAACATCGATTTTCCTGCTCCTCGGATGCTGCCTGAACTGCTATGCTTTTCCAGCACCAGAGTGAGTATGGCGTACTGGAGAGAAGATGGCAGAGTGGATAACGTAATTAATCTTTCTCTTACATTCTCCAGATGGCTATCCCATCACCAAGTCACCTTTATTTGCACGTGGAGAGTCCTTGACATTGATGCAGCTTCCTCAGAGCTAATTGTCAGTGTGAACAGACAGCTGATTGGACGAGATGCACAGGCCCAATCAGGGAAGTCATTTTCTATGAAGTTCACCTGGATGATTCTACTGTAAGATTGGAGCAGGCCAGTATGATCTAGTGCCATGACCTCCACTGCTGGTCCTGGGGAATTAGGCTGGGATGGCATTGCGGATGACAAAGAGGAGGTTTTAGCAATTTTGGAAAATCTGAAAATAGGTAAGACCTCTGGCCAGATGGGACTCTCTGGGAAGCCAGGGAAGAGATTGCAGAGCCTTTGGCTTTGATCTTCATGTCATCATTGTCGACAGCAGTAATGCCAGACGTCTGGAGGATGGCAAATTTTGTTCCCTTATTTAAGAAGGGGGGTTGGGACAACTCTGGTAATTATAGGCCAGTGAGCCTTACTTTAGTTATGGGTAAGGTACTGGAAAAGTTCATAAGAGATAGGATTTATAATCATCTGATTAGGAATAGTCAACACGGTATTGTGAAGGTGAGGTTGTGCCTAACTAACCTTATTGTGTTCTTTGAGAAGGTGACAAAATAGGTGGATGAAGGCAAAGCAGCTTATGTGGTATATAAGTAAGATGTTTGATAAGGTTCCACACGGTAGGCAATTGCACAAAATACAGAGTTTCGGGATTGAAGGGAATTTAGCAGTTTGGATCAGAAATTGACTAATTGAAAGAAGACAGAGGGTGATGGTTGATGGGAAATGTTCATCCTGGAGCTCAGTCACCAGTGGTATGCCGCAAGGATCTGTTTTGGGGCCACTGCTGTTTGTCATTTTTATACGTGATCTGGATGTGGGCATAGAAGGATGGGTTAGTAAATTTACGGATGACAATAAAGTAGCAGTGTTGTAGATAGTGCCAAAGGATGTTATGGGTTACAGAGGGGCATAGATAAGATGCAGAGCTGGGCTGAGAAGTAGCAAATGGAGTTGAATGTGGAAAACTGTGAGGTAGTTCACTTCGGAAGAAGTAACAAGAATGCAGAGTACTGGGCTAATGGTAAAATTCTTGGTAGTGTAGATGGACAGAGACATCTCGATGTCCAGGTGCACAAATCTCTGAAAGTTACCACCCAGGTTGATAGGATTGTTAAAAAGGCATATGGTATGTTGGCATTTATTGGTAGGGGGATTGAGTTTCAGAGCCACGAGGTCATGTTTCAGCTGTACAAGACACTGGTAAGGCCGCACCTGGAGAATTGAGTACAGTTCTGGCCACCGCATTTTAGGAAGGATATGGAAGCTTTGGAAAGGGCTCCAAGCAGATTTACTAGGATGTTACCTGGTATGGAAAGAAGATTTTATGAGGAAAAGCTGAGGGAATTGAGGCTGTTTTCGTTGGAGAGAAGAAGGTTGAGAGGTGAGTTAATCAAGACGTATAAAATAATCAGAGGGTTAGATAGGGAGGACAGTGAGAGCCTTTTCCCTTGGATGGGGAAGGTTAACATGAAGGGACATAGCTTTAAATTGAGGAGTGATAGATTTAGGACAGATATCAGGGATAGTTACTTTACTCAGAGAGTAGTAGGGGTATGGAACGGCTTGCCTGCAACAGTAGTAGACTCATCGACTGTGAGGGTATTTAAATGGGCATTGGACATATATATGAATAATAATGGAACGGTGAAGGTTAGATGGGCATCAGATTAATTTCGTGGGTCGGCACAACTTTGAGGGCCAAAGGGCCTGTACTGTGCTGTAACATTCTATGTTCTATGTTCTAGGCAATCATGCCGGTGCACTACCACATCCAGCACAGCTTCAGGAGCCTGCCCACAAGGTGAGGGGCCAATTTCCCCTGTCTATCATATCTGAAGCAGAAACTGTCCAGGACAGTTCTGAATTGACTGTGCTTGTCCAGGTACATAATAGATTTTTAAGTATGGCACTGGTACCAGGAATGCTTATCAATTCTGGGATATCTGGTGAGTGGCAAGTTGGTTTGGGAACAATGTCTTGTCAATGGGGTGGAAATCAGACGTGAGTCCAACCACAAAAGCTCAAACACCAATTGATGCAATGGGTTTGACGGGGTGAGAAAGCTCGCTTGGCCTCACATCAAGAATCATCTTGTCAAATCTATGCAATTCACATTTTGCTAAAAAGCTGTAAGATGCAGTCCTCTGACCTTTCCGAATTCAACAAATCTCTTTAGTGATTCACTCCCCTTGGCACTTCGCCTGTTATTATTCTTTCCTATCCAGGAGATCATGTCCATTCTCCTTCAAAACACACTTCAAAGCTATTTAACAAGTTGATTCCCCCTTTGCATAAGTTTCAAGTTGCAAATCAACATTCCAAATTAAACTCTTTGTAAAACATTTCTCGAGTTGTCTTTTTCACCTCCTCTGTCAGCAGCTGTCTCTTCTTATTAAATCTGACCTTTCCATTTGCTATCCTTGTTTTTATTTCCTTATTACTTCAAAGCTTCTGCAGAAACAATGATCAAATAAGCATCTGAAGACACAGAATCTGACATTAGGATGTGGTGTGGGGGAGCAAAACAAGTACAGAGAAAGGATTCAATGAACTAGTACATAGACTATTAAAAGCAAGCATAAGCTTTGATCTAAAAGTGAACATTGACAAAAACAAAGTGATGTTTATCTCAAAAACAAGAAGCATTGATCCACCTATCCAATAAAAATCTACCTCAGTCTAAAAAGTTTCAATTGAACCCCAACTCCAACAGTTTTTTAAAAAAAAATCATTTGTGGGCTGTGGGTATTGCTGGCTGGCCAGCATTTATTCCCGGTCCCTAATGCTGTTGATAAGGTCATGATGAGTTACCTTCTTGAACCACTGCAATCCCATGTCTATAGGCAGACTCACAATGTCATTAAGGAGTCTTTGACCTAACGGTACAGTAGGAATGATGATATAGTTCAAGGTCAGGATGGTGAATGACTTGGAGGGGAACTTGCTGGTGGTGGTGTCCCATGTATCTGCTGATCTTGTCCTTCTAGGTGGAAATTGTCATGGATTTGGAAGGTGCTGTCTAAAGATTCTTAGTGAATTTCTGCAATGCATTTGTAGGCAGTACACATTGCAGCTACTGAGTGTTATTGGTGGAGGTAGTGTATATTTGTCGTGCCAAACAAGCAGGCTGCTTTGTCCTGGCTAGTATCACATTTAATGAGCAGTATTGGAGCTGCATTCATCCAGACAAGTGGGGAGCATCCATTATATTTTTGAAGGAAAGAGTTTCAAGTTGTCCTTTGTGAGAAAGAAATGTTTCCTGATATCACCCTTGGATGGGACAGTTTTAATGTTAAGGTGATGTCTCCTTTTCTAAACTTCCCTACAAGAGGAACTAATTTCTCCCTATCTAACCTCTCAAACACCTTTATCAATTTAATTCTATTCTTAACCTTCCTTCATTTTCCCACTACTGTTTCATTTAACTGTTGGTTATATAGCCTGTGGAAGAAGTGTGAAATACACACACACACACACACACACACACACACACACACACACACACACACACACACACACACACACACACACACACACACTTACCTTGAAAGGACAAAGTTGAAGTAATTCAGCATGTATCCAAATTGGGGGGGAAATTCAAATCTTGCCCATAATGTGGGGAAGAGGATTGATGTGACTTCTTTATTTATTTCTTTACTTTTCTAATTTTTCCTTTTGTTTCCTAAGAATATGATCTTAAGTATCTGGACTTAGGTACATTTATACCTCAGATAGCGCTGTAATGCGACGACTGTAAACTTTTCACTGTACTCATTTGAGTACATGTAACAATAAAGCTAATTGAATGGAATTAAAATGGGCCACAGAATTTCCATGCAGCTTTGAATCTCCATCCTAGCCGGAACCCGAGGAAGTATTTGGCGTGGTGCATCATTTCAATGTTGGCAGCATGGGTTTGCGGCACCCCAGGTGAATTATGACTTTGCTTCCTCTCCCACACCCAACCCACATTCAATATGGAGAGAAGTAAGGAGTCTAGAATTATATCTGACTTTTAAAGCAGAAACAGAAAGTGCTGGAGAAACTCAGCAAGTTTGGCAATAACTGTGGAGAGAGAAAAAGAATTAATGTTTTGAGTCCAGTATGATTCTTCTTCAGACCTTTATCTTTAGAAGTTCACTCCTTCACTGGCAGCTAATTTAGTGCCCTTAACGACTTGGATTGTATGTAACTACCTAGTTTGCCTGTAGGTCAAGCTGGCCCTTGGTAGCAGTGCATTGTAGGCGTAAAGCAGGCACTATATTGCAACAATCAACTATGTAGGCCTCTGATCTGGGCCGTAATTCACAATTCATATGTTAGAGAGCATGATGCCTTAAAAACATGGAAAATTCACCACATAAATCTGGGAGGCCAGAAAGCGAGATAACGTTATGTTGAATTGTCCTAGGCTAGAAATAACAACAATTTCAGCATTGAGTTCTCCCAAGTTCTTTTGTAGATAACAGAACATGTTGGAAACTCATAGCGCACATGGGTAATGCTTTTTACAAAAGAAAGGACTTACGTTGATATAGTACTTTTCACAGCCTCGGGCAATCCCAAAGTGCTTAACAGTGAATTAATTAATGTTAAAGTGTAGGCATGTTTCAAGAAATATGGCAGTCAACTTGCACACAGCAAGCAATATGATAAAATAAGCAGATCATCCATTTTTGTTAAGAATATTGGTCAGGACACTATGCAAGACTCCTCTTCAAATATAATTCTGAGATCATTTACATCAACACGTAAGAGCAGCTGGTTTAGCACTTGAAAATGATGGCACAACCAGCACTTTCTCAATACTGCACTGGGTATATCAGCTTACATTTGTGTAGGAGAGTCTGGACTGGGACTTGATCCAGAACATTCTGATCTCAGAGCTACTCGTTGAACTACAAGTGATTTTCAGCAAAGCAAGTCACATGCAAGATGAATCTGATTAACCGGAGTAGGTAAAGCTTCATGTGTGCTCCAGCTCTGTATCGATTAGCCCCCTCCCTCCTCCTTACCTGTCCCTCACTTTAGATAGTTTGCATTGCCCTTAATGAGCGTTGCATATAAATTATTCAATTGGAAACATGGGTGATTTAATGGTGGTGGTTAATAGATGAAAAAAAGCACCACAGGTGATTTGGTGATGGAGGAGAAATGATGTTCTGTTGGGTGTAAGAGCACTTCTGGATAATAAAAGGCTCATGTGCGCAGCTTGTTACAAAATTTAGCAGCTTTCAAATCTGACTTGGTGAAGTGCTTCAGCTCCAAGCTCCAAGGGCAGTCCAGTTATGACAGTACTTCATAGGCCCTCTATCACAAAGCTGACAGACTGTAATAACTCACTCATATCTGTGGCATTCAAGAGCTATAACTCTCTTAAAACTTGCAAAAGGACTGTAATAAATCCCATTTGGTTGGAAGCCATTCATTGGTTGTGCTGAAGTGGTAGAGATCAGGCTTTGCCTGGATGAGATGGTAGTCACGAGTAGCTTTATTTAGCTAATTCTCAACTGACTGCCTCTCTGCCTTCTCATCTTTCAGGTTGAATGTGATCCAAGTGAAATAGGCAGGGAAGTCGTTAGGCAGCAGAAGTATTTAGTCAATATCTGGCGAATACCCAAGTGTTTAGCTGGTGCAAAAATCCCTTTGGCAGATTGTTGCAGACCAAACAAAATCTACATTTATTGCAAAACCAAAATAGTGCAGATGCCTGAAATAAGTGCAAAAATACTCAACAGCTCAGACAGCATCTGTGGAGAGAGCAACAGAATTAATCTTTCCAATCTATGACATTAATCTCAACAGGAAAAAAGCTAGAGCTGTAATAATATTGCAGCAGGTACTGAAGTTGGGAAAGGGAGGAGGGAGAAGAATGAGCAGTAGGGTAGGTCAGTGATAAGTTGTAAGGTGATAGTTCAGTGGTTAGCACTGCTTCCTCACAGTGCCAGGGACCTGGATTCCATTTCAGCCTTGGGTGACTATCTGTGTGGAGTTTGCACATTCCCAGTGTCCGTGTGGGTTTCCTTTGCGTGCTCTGGTTTCCTTCCACAGTCTGAAGATGTGCAGGTTAAATGGAATGGCCATGGTAAATGTGGGATTACAGGGATGGGGGTGTGGCGTTGAGTCTGGGTCGGATTTCTTTGGCGGGTTGGTGCAGACGCAATGGGCTGAATAGCCTCTTTGTGCACTGCAGGGATTCCAAATGAAAACACAGATGATGGTTCAAGAGGAAAGAAGATGGTCATGTGGTCATGGGATAAGTAAATGCACAGAAAATGGGCCGAGAGAGGTGGAAATGAGATTAACAGAATATACACCAACAGCTGCTGTCAGAGGAAATGGGGCTGGTGATTATTATCTGAAATTGTTGAACTCGATGTTGAGATTTAAAGGCTGCAAAGAGCCTCATGGAAAGATGAATATATTTTGTTCCACTGCTTGCTTGATGTTGAAATAAAAGTTGTGGAAGTAGTAGCTGAAAAAAATAACCTATAAATCCACCGTTGCTTTCACACTTTAGACATTCTGGGACAAAATGGAATCAGCCTTGGAATTGACTCAGAATGGGTAATTTTCTCTTTGGGATGGAACATAGGAACAGAGAAGGCCATACAGATTCTTGAACCTGATCAACAACCTGATTGTGTTTCGTACCTTAACTATATTGAATCAGCTTGGCTCCATAACATTTACATCTTTAACCAACAAGGGAACATCTTCCTACTCCTACTCGAAAGCTAAGATCTCCCCCACTTCAGCATTTCTTTCATGAGTCACCCACCTCCACCATTGGTTTCTCAAGGTAGAGGTTCCATGGTCGAGAGCTGAGTCAGGATTTACCATAGAAAATTTGGTCACCTTTTTAGATGGAAGTTCAGCAAAACAAATTGGAATGAATTTTATTTTAAGACGTAAGCGTTAAGTGAAATTAAGAGAGAAAAGTATCTCAGGAGTAGTCATAGATTATTAACAATCATTGCCTTGAAGGTGATACAATCCCTAACATTTAAGCCATCAGTGTTTAAAATGGGCATTTGATTTTATTGAATAAAATGTGATGACCATTATCCATTAAAATTACTGTCAGTTTCAGAGTTTCTACTTTAGTGTCTTCAGTGCTCTGCTTATTTCAGGCAGAAACTGTGTTCCAGGAATTAATTACTTCCTACATTTCGTATTGTTCCGATAGAAATCTAGAAATAGGCGGAGACCATTTCAACCCTCAAGTCTGATCTGTTTTTGATGAGATTATTGATCCGTGACCTAACCGTACCTATCCTCATTCCTCCCATATTCATTAATACCTTGAGTTTGCAGAAATGTATAAATCTCAGATTTAAAATTGACTGCTATTTGTTCAAGGGAGTTCTAAATCTCTACAACCATTACGCGAGAAAGAATGTCCTAATTTGATTCCTAAAGATCTGGCTTCAATTTTCTTTTTGTTGTATTTGGCAGAAACAATCAATTTCATGAACTGTTCTGCACTTTGATCAACACATTATCATAATCTGGATACAGCAGAAAAAAAAAGGAGAACACATTCCCATCTACATCAACAAAACTGAGGTTGAGAGGGTGGACACTGTCAAGTTCTTTGGAGTAATGATAAGCGACAACTTGCCCTGACCGCCCACATAGATGCGACATTTACGAAGGCACAACAATGCCTCTTCTTTCTCAGGGGACTCAGGAGATTTGGCATGTCCATAACGACCCTCACCAACTTTTACAGATGTACGATTGACAGCATACTGTCCAGGTGCATAATGGCCTGGTATGGTAACTGCTCAGTCCAGGACCATAAGAAACTACAGAAGGTGGTGTGCACAGCTCAGACCATCACAGAAGCCACCCTTCCATCATGGATTCCATTTACACAACTTGCTGCCGCAGAAAGGTGCCAACATCATCAAACACCCATCACACCCTGGTAATGATCCCCTACAACCTCTTTCATCAGGCAGAAGATACAGAAGACTGTACACATTCCCCACCAGGTTCAGGAACAGCTTCTTCCCAGCTGTTATTAGACTGATGAGTGGACTCTGTAACCTCAGATGATGCTGATCCTGTTAACGCTGATCTCACCTAGTGCATGCCCTGTGCAATGTAATCTGTATGCCTCTGTCTAAGTCTTTGTACAACTTCTGATCTCTACATCCTTGCTTACTCTGATCTGCCTGTATTGCTTGTAAACAAAGCTTTTCACTGTACTTCAGTACACATGACAATAAATCAATCAATCAAACAATGGTTTGGGTACAGTTTCTTTTAAAAAAAGGCTCCGCTCTAATACTTACACTAACTCTCCTAGGCCCAAGCTCCCCAACAAATGAAAATAGTTTGATCCTATCTATTCTATCAGTTCCCTTTAATATCTTGAAAACTTTAATCACATCTCCCTTCTATCATCTAAATTCCAGGGAATATAATCCTTTTTTGTTTAAATTTTTTTCGTAGTAAAACCTGAGGAGTTCAGGTATAATTCTGGTAAATCTACACTGCACATCCTCGACCACCAACACATTTTTCTGAGGATGGATGCCTGGACCTGCTTACAGTATTCCAGGAGTGAACTAACCAGGGTCTTGTATAGCTGGAGCTGTATTAGTTAATTGATCTGTGTTTGATTAGCTGAGTCTTAATTAGTTAAGCCTGGATTCAGACTGAGAGGAAAGGAAAGAAACTGTGGGAAGTGTTGAGAGCAACATGGAGTCAGGATTTTGAAACAATGTTAACTTTGAGCAGCAGCTGGACTGTTATCTCTGCATATTTCTGAACTATAAATTATGCAACAGCAGTTGTGGGTGTAATGAATGTCAGAAGGGCTTGGACAGGCTAGGAATGTGGGCAAAGATCGAGCAGGTAGATATAATGTGGAAAAGTGTGAAGTGATGCATGTTAGTGAAAACTATTTTCTAAACGAAGACAGGCTTTAGAAATATGAAGCATATGAGGAGTCTAGTTCAGGGTTCTTTTAAGGTTAACATGTAGGTTCAGTTGGTAGTAAGGACGATAAATGTAATGTTAGTGTTCATTTCAGGAAGGCTAGGATACAAGAGGAGAGATGTACTGGAGAGGTTGTATAGCCTCTGGTCAGACCACATTTGGAATATTATGAGCTGTTTTGGACCTCCATGTAAGGAAGGGTTGGCTGGCATTGGAGAGGGTCCAGAGGAGGTTTACAAGAATGATCCGGGGATGAAGGACTTGTCTCCATCTGTACTCGGTGGAATTTAGAAGGATGGGGGGGGAATCTGATTGAAAGTTACAGAATACTGAGAGGCCTGAATAAAGTGGAAAAGATGTTTCCATTAGTAGCAGAGACTAGGATCTAAGGGCACAGCCTCAGAGTGAAGGGACAACCCTTTAGAGGAGGGATGTCTTCAGCCAGAGCATGGTCAATTTGTGGAACTCAATCCATAGAGGGCGGTGGAAGCCAAGTCATTGAAGGCATTTCAAAGAGAGTGGGCGGCACGGTGGCACAGTGGTTAGCACTGCTGCCTCACAGCGCCTGAGATCCGGGTTCAATTCCCAACTCAGGTGACTGACTGTGTGGAGTTTGCACATTCTCCCCGTGTCTGCGTGGGTTTCCTCCGGGTGCTCCAGTTTCCTCCCACAGTCCAAAGATATGTGGGTCAGGTGAATTGGCCATGCTAAATTGTCTGTAGTGTTAGGTAAGGGGTAAATATAGGGGTGTGGGTGGGTTGCGCTTCGGCGGGTCGGTGTGGACTTGTTGGGCCGAAGGGCCTGTTTCCACACTGTAAGCAATCTAATCTAATCATTGATTCTTGATTGGTAGAGGAATCAAGAGTTATGGGGTGAAGGCAGGAGTTGAGAACATATCAAATGGTGGAGCAGGCTTGAAGGACGATATGGCCTAATTCTGCTCCTTAAATACTCATAGTTTTATAAATACTCATGAAAGGTATTTTCATGCCCGAAATACAGAATTTGTTGAAATCTTGTAAGAAAGTTTAGAAGAGTATGTTTCGTCCACGGGAACATTCCACAGCTGTCTCTTTGTCTGTAAATCACTTTGGGATGTCCTGCATTGGTGAAATGTGCTTCAGAAAATCAAGATCCTTCTTTGCCTTATGCTAAGCATAGCAATAATCCAAAGATCTCCCTGGTTCTCTCTGAGCTTCTCCCTTTTAGCTCAAAAATCTTAACTGCTGCCCAGATATTATTTAAACATCCATATCAATATTCAATGCTTCATGTGTATCAATGCAATGTTGCAAAACAAAAGTGGCAGGAAAGGAGACTTGGTCACCACGTCCATTGAAAGCGACGACACATTATTTTGAATAAAAGAACCTAATGGAAGTCTGATTTCCTAGTTTGTTTTTCCCAAAATAAATATACTACCATAGCAACAGACTGAAGAGTAAGAGAATACCTGATTGATGAACTGGAGACTCACCAAGAAAATTGAAATTATATGATTAATGGTAGGACTTGTCTCAGATCCAAACAGAATGAAAACATTAGATACAGAAATTTATTTAGATTTTAAAAATGTCTCCTTTATATGATTCATCATACAATATGAACCTCACCACACTGAATAACTTAACATAGCCTGAAGGAACATTGATTTCCCTCACTATTATCTTAGATTCTTCCTTAATAAATATATATATATATATATATATATCCATATACACATTATAATTTTTAAATATTTTATGTATAGTAAGTGTACACATGTTCATGATTAAAATCAACATCTTAATATTACAGTGACAGAGTGGAGAGAATGGGAAATGTTAAGCCCCCTCCCCCAGCATCTGCTAGAAACTAGATGGGGAAGTGAGAATGGAGAGGGAAAGTGAAACCTGGCATATTGACCTCAACTGCTTTAATAGGACACTCACAGCGGTCTTCCTATGATCGTAGCCTTGATCATTAATTGATCATCAGGATCCATCCTTTGAATCAAAGAGGATACTTTATCATAAGTTAGGGAGGTCATAGATGCATCCCGGTCAATTTGTTTTATGTGTTTAAGGCATGCAAACATTGGGAAGTTCTAGGATTTTGACCCAGCAACTGTGAAGGAATGGCAATTTATTCCCAATTCAGGATGGTGAGTGACTTGGAGGGAAATTTGTAAGTTTTGGTGCTCCAATATATCTGCAGCCCTTGTCTTTCTAGGCAGAAGAGACTGTGGGTTTAGATCAGAGTGGTGCTGGAAAAGCACAGCAGGTCAGGCAATATCTGAGGAGCAGGAAAATCGACGCTTCGGGCAAAAGCCCTTCATCTGGAATCATTACTGATGAAGGGCTTTTGCCTGAAACGTCGATTTTCCTGCTCCTCACATGCTGCCTGACCTGCTGTGCTTTTCTATCACCACTCTGATCTAAACTCTGGTTTCCAGCATCTGCAGTCCTCACCTTTGCCTAGGAGAGACTGTGGCTTTAGGTGATAAGAAATAAATTAGATTGAGTTAGCAGCATTGCTGAGAAGTTGAACATTAATAAAATATGGGCTTTTTTAATTTATAAAAATTATATGGCTGTCATATGGGATTTGTGTGGTACATGCATTCTATCAATTGTTCCTTATGGAAATAAGAATATGTTAATCTATAGAATTTGCTATCACTCTTTGCATGATTTAGTTGGAAAATATACAAATTGCATGAATCTACTGAAGAGACAATCAGTCACTCTCTTCGTACAATGGTGCATTTCATTAATGTGATAAAGGACTCAATATGCTGTTTTGTGGGAGCCGGTGGCAAAGAAAATCAAGGTGTCAGGGACTTTGATTGGACTGGACATTATTTCTGCTATAAGGGAAGTAGGCTGCAGCCAACACTTTCTATATCTCACCACAATCCAGAGTTTTAGCAGAAGGGTGGACTTGATGGTGGATTGGCAGGATAGTATACTGAGGTATTGAAAATGCTAATAGTGTCTTCTTGCTGTGTGCACCTTGATGAATATGCCTTGTAAAGAGACACTGACCAGGAATTTTAGGACGGCTGGGTTTCCCTATTCACCATCCAAAAAGTCAGTAGTATATATATTGCCACTGATACCAGCTACTTCACAGTAATTTAATGCCCCATGGAGTGTTAATTGAATTGAACTGAAGGGAAGTTATATTGGGCTGTTAGGTCTGAAGGCTGATAAGTCCCTGGGACCTGATGGTCTGCATGCCAGTGTACTGAAGGAGGTTGCTCTAGAAATCGTGGATGCATTGGTGATCATTTTCCAATGTTCTATAGATTCAGGATCAGTTCCTGCAGATGGAAGTGTGGCTAATGTTGTCCCACATTTTAAGAAAGGGGGGAGAGAGAAAACAGAATTATAGACCAGTTAGTCTGACCTCAGTGGTTGGAAAAATGCTGGAGTCAATTATAAAGAACGAAGTTACGACGCATCTGGATAGCAGTAACAGGATACTTCAGAGTCAGCATGGACTTATGAAGGGGAAATCATGCTTGACTAATCTTCTGGAATTTCTTGAAGATGTAACTCTGAAGATGGACAAGTATGGATGTAGTATACCTGGACTTTCAGAAAACCTTTGATAAAGTCCCACATAGGAGGTTAGTGAGCAAAATTAGGGAACATGGTATTAGGGGCAAAATACAGACTTGGATTGAAAATTAATTGGCTGACAGGAAACAAAGAATAGTGATAAACGGCTCCCTTTCGGAATGGCAGGCGGTGACCAGTGGTGTGCCGCAGGGATCAGTGCTGGGACCGCAGCTTTTTACAATGTACATTAATGATATATATGAAGGTATTAAAAGTAATATTAGCAAATTTGCTGATGTCACAAAGCTGGGTGGCAGGGTGAAATGTGAGGAGGATATTAGGAGAATACATGGTAACACGGACAGGCTAGGTGAGTGGACAGATGCATGGCAGATGCAGTTTAATGTGGATAAATGTGTGGTTATCCACTTTGGTGGCAAAAACAGGAAGGCAGATTACTACCTAAACAGAGTCAAGTTAGGTAAAGGGGCAGTACAACGAGATCTAGGTGTTCTTGTACGTCAGTCAATGAAAGCAAGCATGCAGGTACAGCAGGCAATGAAGAAAGCTAATTGCATGCTGGCCTTCATAACAAGAGGAATTGAGTATAGAAGCAAAGTAGTCCTTCTGCAGCTGTACAGGGCCATGATGAGACTGCAGCTGGAATATTGTGTGCAATTTTGGTCTCCAAATTTGAGGAAAGACATTCTGACTATTGAGAGAGTGCATTGTAGATTCACGAGGTCAATTCCCAGAATGGCAGGACTATCTTACACTGAAAGATTGGAGAGACTGGGCTTGTATACCCTTGAGTTTAGAAGACTGAGAGGGGATCTGATTGAGATGTATTAGATTATTAAAGGATTGGACACTCTGGAGGCAGAAAGCGTGTTTCCGCTGATGGGTGAGTCCCGAACCAGAGGACGCAGTTTAAAAATAAGGGGTAGGCCACTTAGAACAGAGTTGAGGAGAAATGTCTTCACCCAGAGAGTGGTGGGTGTATGGAATGCTCTGCCCCAGAAGGCTGTGGAGGCCAAGTCTCTGGATACTTTCAAGAAAGAGTTGGATACAGCTCTTAAGGATAGTGGAATCAAGGGCTATGGGGATAAGGCAGGAACAGGATACTGATTGAGGATGATCAGCCATGATCATAATGAATGGTGGTGTTGGCTCGAAGGGCAGAATGGCCTACTCCTGCACCTATCGTCTATTGTCTATTGACATTAAATTTGATCTCCCATCCCTTACTCCAGAGGAGATCCCACCTCAGAGAGATGCAGAAAAATTTGATTGAGTGGCAACTGAAGTAGGAGGGGATTAGGGTTCTTGATGGATAGTTTGGGAAGCAGCATCTCAATGGAGGCAGACTTTGTTGAGTGAGGAGTGGGGTGGTTTCCTGACAGGGTTATAGAATCATTGATTTCTCATAGCACAGAAAGACACCCTTCAGCCCACTATATCTATGCTGGTTATTAAATATCCATTCACTCTAATCCCATTCTCTAGCACTTGGCCTGTAGCCTTGAATACAATGATGTTTTAAGTACTCATCTCAATACTTCTTAAATATATTGAGGATTGCTACTTTTACCACCCTTTTAGGCAATGAAATCCAGGTACCAATAATCCTCTGGGTGAAAACACTTTTCCTCAAATCCCCTCAAAGCTTCCTGTCCTTTATTTAAATCTATGTCCCTGGGTATTGACTGCTTTACTACAGGGAAAAGTTTCTCCTTATCTATCCTGTCTATGTCCACCACAACAGTGTGCACTTCAATCAGATGCTACCACAGCTTTCACAACTCAAAGGTAAACAGCCCCAGCCTATCTAGTCTCTCTTCATAGCTGAATTGCACCAGCTAGGCAACAATCTTGAGAATTTCCTCAGCACCCTTCCTATTGCAGTCACATCCTCCCTATGGTGTGGTGACCTCACCAACTTGGTAAAGCTGGCTCTTGATGGAGGTGTTCCATTCCCCAACTTCTGGCCTGAGAAGGGTCACATTCCGGGCTTGCTCCCAGACCCTGACCTCATCCCACCAGCCAAGAAATTGAGGCCTAGTGAGAAATAGCCTTAACCAGACATTAATTTGCCACATAAGAGCCTGAACTGTGGTAAAGATGCTATTGTGTAATTGAGGAGGGGTTGGGCTAGCTGGGCAGATGGGCAACAGGAAGGGCATCGAGGAATTTTATCGCTCGACTTATTGGCGTAATGCAGAATTCTGCCCACTACCTCTGATACAAATCAGTAAAAAGCTCTGATCTAGCCTTTTCATCTTCCTCCTTTGCATAAGAAGACAACAGGAAGATTCCTATTATGCTTCCAGTGAAAAGCAGGGGTTTGAGTAAAGCTGAGTGAAACTACAAGACCAAGCCCATCTACGTGCTGAAAGGAAAAAAAAACCGACATGAGTTTCAAAAATGCTTTTCAAGACCTTGGGGCTAATATTGTAACTGATTTAAAGGCAAACATTAACACATTGACTACAATAAAGATCCCTGTTAACAGGGGCAGATAATCTCAGTCTGAAGTTATCTCTGCACTGCTTGACGGTTCATGCCAACTTTCAAAGTCATACCCTTCCATTGTTGAAGGTTGATATGAATTATGAATCACATACAATCAGAAAAATTGATATTGCTTCTCTATTCACTTAGACCTGCCTAAAGGGGAGTGAAACAAAGCCAACACTAACAGTCTCAGCCTGATTAAAGTGACTAAATAGATTAATATGCTTGTCTGGGATAAATAATTCAATGAATCAAATAATTTCACAAGATATATGAAACAAACCTACTGTTTAACTTTCTTTTCTAGTGAAATAATTAGTAGTAAATGATGCTATAAGCTTGATGCCTACTAATTTTTCATGGAGATTTTAGAATTCTACTTATTTTTCTATTGTGTATTATCACAATTCTCAGTAAGGTCTCAAAATTATATATTTACAGTAGCTTTGCAATAAAATGACCGTTTTGCAGGTAAATATGGGTACCACGTAATGCACTGCTAGATCCTGCACAAACAGCACCATGGTAACTAGCCAGTGTTATGAATTAATTCTTAGTTACAACACAAAAGGAGGCCATTTAGTCCACAGATCCATGTCAGCTCTCTCCAAGAGCAATGTGATGAATGCCGTCCTTGTCCTTTTATCTTCAGGTGCTTATCCAATCCCCTTTTGAAAGCCACTATTGGATCTGCCTCCACCATGCTGACAGACAGTAGCTGTTCTATCATTCGTTTTAAACTTGTGTCCTCTGATTATCAATCTTTTCACAAATGGGAATTGTTCCTTTCCATCCACCTCTCATGACTTTGAACATTTCTATCAAATTTGCTCCTAACCTCCCTACTCTAAAGAAACTATCCTTAGCTGCTGCAATCAATGCATGAATGAAGTAATTGTAAGATGAATGCTGATGGGAACATATTGGCCACAAAAAATCTCTGGTCTTCTTTGAAAAGTGCTAAATGGGAGATTTAGGATTTTCTGAACTCCTGAATTATGAGGCAGACAGGCATTAAATAGCCAAACATTAAGCACCTTTGAACATGCTGCATCTCTACAATGTAGTCCTGAATACCAGTTTACAGATGATGAAGGAGATCTAACTCTCCCACCAGAGGGTAACATACCACAGGAGGTCATGGCCTCAGCTGTGATCTCACACATTTCTGATTTCCTTTTTGCCATCAGTATTGGCTGTGCCTTCAGCCATCTACATTTTTAACTGTGAAATTCCCTCACTAATCCACTCTCCTTCACTCCATCTCTCTCCTCTACCTCATTGGCTAGACATTTGGTTCTTAGCCTTCTCTCTACTTACATGGCTCAGTCTCAAATTATATTTGATAGTTGATGATATAAAGTGCCTTAGTATTTTAGTATGAAGGCACAACGTAAATATAAATTTTAATGGAATGAGTAAAAAGAGTTGTGGTTTTCCAGTTGAGCTCTTCTCTCAAGTTTCTGAAAATCATTCCTGATGGAATAAAATCAATGCGAATATTGATTCGCCATTTATGCTTCTATGGCCACATATCATAAATGGGGACTGAACCCACAATTTTCTGTCTCAAAGAAGACAGTGCTCATTCAAACCTCGGCTAAACTCTAAAACTGACAAAATAGTGGGTTATGGGCTTGAAATCAGGTGCTGGCACTGTGAAACCAACTCTAGTGCCATAGGTTGCATTTATAAATTAAAATCAGAAGTGCATTATTTTAAATCTGGTCTGGAGACAAGAGCACAGAAATTAGGCTGATACTCAGCTAAGTTAGAGGTGTCATCTTTTACATGTCATCTCAGGTGGGGGTAGACATGTTTTATAGAGCAAAGCAAGTTCTCGTCAATCTATTGGCCAAAATATATTCCCTAATCACATCTCTAGGACGTTCGTTATCACATTGCTATTTGGAGGAACTTACTCTGTACAAATTGGTTTCTGTGGTTCCTAAAATATTCTAGTGACTACACTTCAAAGTATTCCATTGGACTTTGGGATGTTGTTAAAGGTGCTTTGTAAATCCAAGACTTTATTTTCCTTATTTTAAATCTTAGATGGAGGTGAAGGATTCATTTTGCCAAAATTACTTGCAAAAATGCTGCTGTTAAGATTGTGAATAGAGATAGTGCCAGGATAACTAAATCAGAACAGAAAACATATTAACTAATCAGAAATAAAATAATCTCTAAATTGTGTTTGGCTGCAGTGATTAGCTTATTGTTCCAATAATTTGTTGTTTGACATATTCCATCAACAGTTTTCAGAGCTTCAAATACTAGCTAGAAATTGTTAGTTAGAAGTGGTAGTTGAATTGAACATGATTATTGGACCATTTTTAAATTATCAAACTTATTGTTTCTCTTTTCCAGTATTTGTCTCTGGAACTAGTAACATCTTAATGGGCATCTATCAAAATAGACTTACTAGTAGCCCATCCAAAATGAATGTACTATTATTATCCCTGTCTTCTCAATGAGTGCAGGGATAACAATGCAGCTTATCCACTGATAGGGGCACCCTGAACTGACAGAGATTCAATTCCAATAACTTTCAAAAGATTGCAATCAGGAGCAGGATCAGAAGTGTTTCTGTCTCTCTAATTCAGCATTGCTGAAGTTGTTTGGACTCCCTTATTGCAGATTTGTCTGACATTACACAACTTTACAATACCAGAGATTATATGTAGGCATATCATTTCAAAAGGGACACATTGGCCTTAGAAGAAGTGCATTGCAGGTTCACCAGAGTGTCACCATTACTGTCCAGGTTAGATTTTGAGGAGACTTTACACAAAATAAGCTCGTCTTCCCTGGGTGATCGGAGATTAAAGGATGATTGGATTGAGGTTTTTAAGATTTTGAATTGATTTGATAGGTGTGGAGAGAGAGAGAGAGAGAGAGAGAAAAACATATTCCATCAACAGTTTTCAGAGTTTCAAACTGGAATTCCATTTACAAACGCATCGATTTGGATCCCATTTACCATCCTCTTAGATAAAGAACCGGAAGTGATATCACCCACCAAAACAGACCAAGACAGATAGATAGCAAGTGGAACAGAACACCAGCGCTTCATCGGCCACTCACTGGTGATGCTACCTAGCATGGTGATGAAACGTCTGAGAACAAAGCTACCAACTCAGCGAGCAAACGTACAACCTGATCCACACCCTGAGATACAAGTCTTCTCCAAAATCTTATAGAGAGGGACAGTTTCCACTGATGGAGGGGGAGGCTCAAAATCAAAGCATTCCATTTAGGAGAGAGGTTAGAGGGCAATGGAACTCTGGCCACAAGATACAGTACAAATTAGCACAATTAATCATTTCAAATCAGAGGTTAATAGCTCTTCACTTAAGTAAAAGAAGACTGAATGCTCTCTTCACATCCCTCTGCTGCCAAGGACCAACGCTGGATTGTCTGCTTAAACTCACTTAGAAATGTTGCCCTATCATTGGGGATATCTATTAAAATAACGTTTGAGAAAATGAATTATTTTACCATTTATTCAGCAAGGCAGTATATGTACCTGAGAGATCTGAACACAAATAGGAATGACAATCAGAGAGATTCTCAGTTACCAGAATGATGTCTCAAGGTGTTCAATTATGGTTGCTTTCTATTGATTTTGGGAACAATGTATTTAAAAAGTTAAAGGGATTCAGTAAGGTAAGAATAGAGAAACTGTGTTCTCTTATGGAAGAATATAGAACACAGGAATGTAAATCTTAAAATTTAAAAGTGCGTTCACGCAGTAAATCAGGTAGCACCTTAGCACATGTACAAGAGTGGGACTCTCTCCCCACAAAAGTCTGTGTATGCTTTGGAGGTTTAAAAACTGATTTGGAGCAAAGGTGGATAAAATGGAATTGAGATACAAATTAGTCAGGATCTAATTGAACAGCATAAAATGGTCAAGACGCTAAATGGTCTCCTCCTGATTCAACATTTCCAACTATGATGTACTTTTTATCTCGAAGGACAGGAGGACTCCTGAGCCCTAGCTCATCTGCACCATCCATTTTCTTTCTATTACTTGTCTCTTTTTGTGTTTTCTTTTCTTTTTCTCTTTTCCTCCTATTTGGTGGCATTGGCAATGTCTGGGGTGAAAGTCACTGTGGACCTCTGGCCTCAGCGAGGATTCAAACTCCTGGCTTCAGCATGGACTAGAACTCCCGGTCTCAGTGTGGACTCCAACTCCTAGCCTCAGTGTGGACTCCAACTCCCAGAGTAAGCGTGGACTCCATCTCCCAGCCTCAGTGTGGACTCCAACTCCCAGAATCAGCGTGGACTCCAATTCCCAGCCTCAATATGGACTCGAATTCCTAGCCTCAGTGTGGATTAGAACTCCCAGCCACAGCGTGGACTCCAACTCTCAGCCTCAGCATGGACCAGAACTCTGGGTCTCAGAATGGACTCTGACTCCCAGCCTCAGCACGGACTAGGTCTCCCAGCCTCAGCATGGACTAGGACTCCCAGCATCAGCGTGGACTAGACCTCCCGGTCTCAGTGTGAACTCAAACTCCCAGCCTCAGCTCAGAGGAGACCTCCCAGCCTCAGTGTGGATTAGAACTCCCAGCCGCAGCGTGGACTCCAACTCCCAGCCTCAGGGTGGACTCCAACTCCCAGCCTCAGCATGGACTAGAACTCTCGGTCTCAGCGTAGACTCCAACTCCCAGCCTCAGTGTGGACTCTAACTCCTGGCCTCAGTGAAGACTCAAACTCTCAGCCTCAGCGTGGATTCCAACTCTCGGCCTCAGCGTGGACTCCAACTCCCAGCCTCAGTGTGGACTCCAACTCCCAGCCTCAGCCCGGACTAGAACTCCCGACCTCAGCATCGACTCCAACTCCCAGTCTCAGCATGGACTCCAACTCCCGGTCTCAACATGAACAAGAACTCCCAGCCGCAGCGTGGACTCCAACTTCCAGCGTCAGCGTGGACTCCAACTTCCAGCGTCAGCGTGGACTCCAACTTCCAGCGTCAGCGTGGACCCAAACTCCCAGCCTCAGCGTGGACTCCAACTCCCAGCCTCAGCATGGACTTGAACTCCCAGCCACAGCATGGACTCCAGCTCCCAGCCTCAGCGTGGACTAGAAATCCCGGCCTCAGCGTAGACTCCAACTCCCAGCGTCAGGGTGGACTCCAGTTCCCAGCCTCAGCGTGGACTCCAACTCCCAGCCTCAGTGTGGACTCCAACTCTCAACCTCAGCTTGGACTCCAACTCCCAGCCTCAGTGTGGACTCCAACCTCCAGCCTCAGTGTGGACTCCAACTCCCGGTCTCAGTGTGGACTCAAACTCCCGGTCTCAGTGTGGACTCCAACTCCTGGTCTCAGTGTGGACTCAAACTCCCAGTCTCAGTGTGGACTCCAAATCCCAGCCTCAGCGTGGACTCCAAATCCCAGCCTCAGCGTGGACTCCAAATCCCAGCCTTAGCATGGACTAGAACTCCAAACCTCAGCGTGGACTAGAACTCCCAGCCGCAGCGTAGACTCTCCAACTCCCGGTGTCAGCGTGGACTCCAACTCCCAGTCTCAGCGTGGACTTGAACCCCCGGCCTCAGTGTGGACTCCAACTCCCAGCCTCAGTGTGGACTCCAACTCCCGGCCTCAGCGTGGACTCCAACTCCCAGCCTCAGTGTGGACTAGACCTCCCGGTCTCCACCCGGGAGAGAACTCCCAGTCTCAGCATGGACTAGAACTCCCAGTCACAGCATGGACTCCAACTCCCGGTCTCAGCATGGACAAGAACTCCCAGCTGCAGCGTGGATGAGAACTCCCGATCTCAGCGTGGACTCCAACTCCCAGCCTCAGCATGGACCCCAAATCCCAGCCTCAGCGTGGACTCAAACTCCCAGCCTAAGCGTGGACTCCAACTCACAGCCGTAGCGTGGAGTCCAACTCCCAGACTTAGCGTGGAGTCCTACTCCCAGCCTCAGCGTGGACGCCAACTCCCAGTCTCAGCGAGGACACCAACTCCCAGTCTCAGCGTGAACTCCAACTCCCGGTCTCAGCGTGGACTCCAACTTCTGGTCTCAGTGTGGACTCAAACTACCAGCCTCAGTGTGGACTCCAACTCCCGGTCTCAGTATGGACTCAAACGCCTGGTCTCAGTGTGGACTCCAACTACCAGTCTCAGTGTGGACACCAACTCCCAGTCTCATCGTGGACTCCAACTCCTGGTCTCAACATGGACTCCAACTCCCGGTCTCAGTGAGGACTCCAACTCCCGGTCTCAGTGTGGACTCAAACCCCTGGTCTCAGTGTGGACTCCAACTACCAGTCTCAGTGTGGACTCCAACTCCCAGTCTCATCGTGGACTCCAACTCCTGGTCTCAACATGGACTCCAACTCCCGGTCTCAGTGAGGACTCCAACTCCCGGTCTCAGTGTGGACTCCAACTCCCAGTCTCAGTGTGGACTCCAACTCCCGTCGCAGCATAGACTCCAACTCTTGATTTCAGTGTGGACTCAAACTCCCGGTCTCAATGTGGACTAGAACTCCCAGCCGCAGCATGGACGAGGACTCCCAGCCTTAGCGTGAATTAGAACTCCCAGCCTCAGAGTGGACTAGAACTCCCAGCCGCAGCGTGGACTCTCCAACTCCTGGTCTCAGAGTGGACTCCAACTCCCAGTCTCAGCGTGGACTAGAGAACCCCCGGCCTCAGTGTGGACTCCAACTCTTGGCCTCAGTGAGGACTCAAACTCCCAGCCTCAGTGTGGACTCCAACTCCTAGCCTCAGCATGGACGAGAACTCCCAGCCTTAGCATGGACGAGAACTCCTGGCCTCAGCATGGACTAGAACTCCCAACCTCAGCGTGGACTCCAACTCCCAGCCTCAGCATGTACTAGAACTCCCAGTCTCAGCATGGACTCCAACTCTCAGTCTCAGCATGGACTCCAACTCGCGGTCTCAGCATGGACAAGAACTCTCAGCTGCAGCGTGGATGAGAACTCCCGATCTCAGCGTAGACTTCAACTCCCAGCATCAGCATGGACACCAACTCCCAGCCTCAGTGTGGGCTCCAACTCCCAGCCTCAGTATGGACCCCAACTCCCAGACTCAGTGTGGGCTCCAACCCACAGCCTCACCATGGATTAAAACTCCCAACGTCAGCGTGCACTCCAACTCCCAGCCTCAGCGTGGATTCCAACTCCCAGCCTCAGCGTGGTGTCCAACTCCCAGCCTCAGTGTGGACTCCAACTCCCAGCCTCAGTGTGGACTCCAACTCCCAGGCTCAGTGTGGACTCCAACTCCCAGCCTCAGTGTGGACTCCAACTCCCAGGCTCAGTGTGGACTTCAACTCCCAGCATCAGCATGGACTCCAACTCTCAGTCTCAGCATGGACCCCAACACCCAGCCTCAGTGTGGGCTCCAACCCCCAGCCTCACCGTGTTCTAAAACTCCCAACCTCAGCGTGGACTCCAACTCCCAGCCTCAGCGTGAACTCCAACTCCCAGCCTCAGTGTGGACTCCAACTCCCAGCCATAGCATGGAGTCCAACTCCCCGCCTCAGCGTGGACTCCAACTCCCAGTCTCAGCGAGGATTCCAACTCCCAGCCTCAGCGTAGACTCCAACTTCCAGTCTCAGCGTGAACTCCAACTCCCGGTCACAGCGTGGACTCCAACTTCTGGTCTCAATGTAGACTCAAACTCCCAGCCTCAGTGTGGACTCCAACTCCCAGTCTCAGCGTGAACTCCAACTCCTAGTCTCAGCGTGGACTCCAACTCCCAGTCTCAGCGTGGACTCCAACTCCCGGTCTCAGCATGGACTCCAACTCCCGGTCTCAGCTTGGACTCCAACTCCCAGTCTCAGTGTGGACTCCAACTCCCGGTCTCAGTATGGACTCAAACCCCTGGTCTCAGTGTAGACTCCAACTTCCAGTTTCAGCGTGAACTCCAACTCCCTATCTCAGCGTGGACTCCAACTCCCAGCCGCAGCATAGACTCCAACTCCCAGCCTCACCGTGGACTAAAACTCCCAACCTCAGCGAGGATTCCAACTCCCAGCCTCAGTGTGAACTCCAACTCCCAGCCGCAGCTTAGACTCCAACTTCCAGTCTCAACGTGAACTCCAACTCCCGGTCTCATCGTGGACTCCAACTTCTGGTCTCAGTGTGGACTCCAACTCCCAGTCTCAGCGTGATCTCCAACTCCCGGTCTCAGCATGGACTCCAACTCACGATCTCAGTGTGGACTCAAACACCCGGTCTCAGTGTGGACTAGAACTTCCAGCCGCAGCATGGACTAGAACTCCCAGCCTCAGTGTGGAGTCCAACTCCCAGCCATAGCATGGAGTCCAACTCCCAACCTCAGCGTGGACTCCAACTCCCGGTCTGAGCGTGGACTCCAACTCCCAGTCGCAGCGAGGACTCCAACTCCCAGCCTCAGCGTCAACTCCAACTCCCAGCCGCAGCGTAGACTCCAACTCCCAGCCTCAGTGTGGGCTCCAACCCCCAGCCTCACCGTGGACTAAAACTCCCAACCTCAGCGTGGACTCCAACTCCCAGTCTCAGCATGGACTAGAATTCCCAGCCTCCGCATGGAGTCCAACTCCCGATCTGAGCGTGAACGCCAACTCCCAGTCTCAGCATGGACTCCAACTCTCAGTCTCAGCATGGATAAGAACTCCCAGCTGCAGCGTGGATGAGAACTCCCGATCTCAGCGTGGACTCCAACTCCCAGCCTCAGCATGGACTCCAACTCCCGATCTCAGCGTGGACTCCAACTCCCAGTCTCAGCATAGACTCCAACTCCCAGGCTCAGCATGGACCCCAACTCCCAGCCTCAGTGTGGAGTCCAACTCCCAGCCATAGCATGGACTCCAACTCCCTGCCTCAGTGTGGACTCCAACTCGCAGCCTCAGTGTGGAGTTCAACTCCCAGCCATAGCGTGGAGTCCAACTCCCAGCCTCAGCGTGGACTCCAACTACCAGTCTCAGCGAGGACTCCAACTCCCAGCCGTAGCGTAGACTCCAACTTCTGGTCTCAGTGTGGATTCAAACTCCCAGCCTCAGTGTGGACTCCAACTCCCGGTCTCAGCGTGAACTCCAACTTCTGGTCTCAGTGTGGACTCAAACTTCTGGTCTCAGTGTGGACGAGAACTGCCAGCCTCAGCGTGGACTCCAACTCCCGGTCTGAGCGTGGACTCCAACTCCCAGTCTCAGCAAGGACTCCAACTCCCAGCCTCAGCGTGAACTCCAACTCCCAGCCGCAGCGTAGACTCCATCTCCCAGCCTCAGTGTGGGCTCCAATCCCCAGCCTCACCGTGGACTAAAACTCCCAACCTCAGCGTGGACTCCAACTCCCAGCCTCAGCGTGAACTCCAACTCCCAGCCTCAGCATGGACTAGAACTCCGACCTCAGCGTGGACTAAAACTTCCGACCTCAATGTGGACTCCAACTCCCAACCTCAGCGTGGACTCCAACTCCAAGCCTCAGCGTGGAGTCCAACTCCCAGCCTCAGTGTGGACTCCAACTCCCAGCCACAGCGTGGAGTCCAACTCCCAGCCTCAGCGTGGAATCCAACTCCCAGTCTTAGCGAGGATTCCAACTCCCAGCCTCAGTGTAAACTCCAACTCCCAGCCGCAGCGTTGACTCCAACTTCCAGTCTCAGCGTGAACTCCAACTCCCGGTCTCAGTGTCGACTCCAACTTCTCGTCTCAGCATGGACCCCAACTCCCAGTCTCAGCATGGACTCCAACTCTCAGTCTCAGCATGGACTCCAACTCCCAGTCTCAGCATGGACCCCAACTCTCAGTCTCAGCATGGACTCCAACTTCTCGTCTCAGCATGGACCCCAACTCTCAGTCTCAGCATGGACTCCAACTCTCAGTCTCAGCATGGACTCCAACTCCCGGTCTCAGCATGGACAAGAACTCCCAGCTGCAGCGTGGATGAGAACTCCCGATCTCAGCGTGGACTCCAACTCCCAGCATCAGCATGGACCCCAACTCCCAGCCTCAGTGTGGACTCCAACTCCCAGCCTCAGCATGGACTCCAACTCCCAGGCTCAGCATCGACCCCAACTCCCAGCCTCAGTGTGGGCTCCAACCCCCAGCCTCAGCGTGGACTAAAACTCCCAGCCTCAGTGTGGACTTCAACTCGCAGCCTCAGTGTGGAGTCCAACTCCCAGCCATAGCGTGGAGTCCATCTCCCAGCCTCAGCGTGAACTCCAACTACCAATCTCAGCGAGGACTCCAACTCCGAGCCGCAGCGTAGACTCCAACTTCTGGTCTCAGTGTGGATTCAAACTCCCAGCCTCAGTGTGGACTCCAACTCCCGGTCTCAGCGTGGACTCAAACTTCTGGTCTCAGTATGGACGAGAACTCCCAGCCTCAGCGTGGACTCCAACTCCCGGTCTGAGCGTGGACTCCAACTCCCAGTCTCATCGAGGACTCCAACTCCCAGCCTCAGCGTGAACTCCAACTCCCAGCCGCAGCGTAGACTCCAACTCCCAGCCTCAGTGTGGGCTCCAACCCCTAGCCTCACCGTGGACTAAAACTCCCAACCTCAGCGTGGACTCCAACTCCCAACCTCAGCGTGGACTCCAACTCCCAGCCTCAGCGTGGACTCCAACTCCCAGCCTCCGCGTGAACTCCAACTCACAGCCTCAGCATGGACTAGAACTCCCGACCTCAGCGTGGACTCCAACTCCCAGTCTCAGCATGGACTCCAACTCTCAGTCTCAGCATGGACTCCAACTCCCGGTCTCAGCATGGACAAGAACTCCCAGCTGCAGCGTGGATGAGAACTCCCCATCTCAGCGTGGACTCCAACTCCCAGCCGCAGCATAGACTCCAACCCCCAGCCTCACAATGGACTAAAACTCCCAACCTCAGCGTGGACTCCAACTCCCAGCCTCAGCGTGGACTCCAACTCCCAGCCTCAGTGTGGGCTCCAACCCCCAGCCTCAGCGTGGACTCCAACTCCCAGCTGCAGCATAGACTCCAACCCCCAGCCTCACAATGGACTAAAACTCCCAACCTCAGCGTGGACTCCAACTCCCAGCCTCAGCGTGGACTCCAACTCCCAGCCTCAGTGTGGGCTCCAACTCCCAGCCTCAGCGTGGACTCCAACTCCCAGCCACAGCGTGGACTCCAACTCCCAGCCTCAGTGTGGACTCCAATTCCCAGCCACAGCGTGGAGTCCAACTCCCAGCCTCAGCGTGGACTCCAACTCCCAGTCTTAGCGAGGATTCCAACTCCCAGCCTCAGTGTGAACTCCAACTCCCAGCCGCAGCGTTGACTCCAACTTCCAGTCTCAGCGTGAACTCCAACTCCCGGTCTCAGCGTCGACTCCAACTTCTCGTCTCAGTGTGGACTCAAACTCCCAACCTCAGCGTCAACTCCAACTCCCAGCCGCAGCGTAGACTCCAACTCCCAGCCTCAGTTTGGGCTCCAACCCCCTGCCTCACCAACCCCCAACCTCCCAACCTCAGCGTGTACTCCAACTCCCAGTCTCAGCATGGACTAAATCCCAGCCTCAGCGTGGACTCCAACTCCCGATCTCAGCGTGAACTCCAACTCCCAGTCTCAGCATGGACTCCAACTCTCAGTCTCAGCATGGACTCCAACACCCGGTCTCAACATGGACAAGAACTCCCAGCTGCAGCGTGGATGAGAACTCCCGATCTCAGCTTTGACTCCAACTCCCAGCATCAGCATGGACCCCAACTCCCAGCCTCAGTGTGGACTCCAACTCCCAGCCTCAGCATGGACTCCAACTCCCAGGCTCAGCATGGACCCCAACTTCCAGCCTCAGTGTGGGCTCCAACCCCCAGCCTTAGCGTGGACTAAAACTCCCAGCCTCAGTGTGGACTCCAACTCGCAGCCTCAGTGTGGAGTCCAACTCCCAGCCATAGCGTGGAGTCCAACTCCCAGCCTCAGTGTGGACTCCAACTCGCAGCCTCAGTGTGGAGTCCAACTCCCAGCCATAGCGTGGAGTCCAACTCCCAGCCTCAGTGTGGACTCCAACTCGCAGCCTCAGTGTTGAGTTCAACTCGCAGCCACAGTGTGGAGTCCAACTCCCAGTCTCAGCGAGGACTCCAACTCCCATCCGCAGCGTAGACGCCAACTTCTGGTCTCAGCGTGGATTCAAACTCCCAGCCTCAGTGTGGACTCCAACTCCCGGTCTCAGCGTGAACTCCAACTTCTGGTCTCAGTGTGGATTCAAACTACTGGTCTCAGTATGGACGAGAACTCCCAGCCTCAGCGTGGACTCCAACTCCCGGTCTGAGCGTGGACTCCAACTCCCAGTCTCATCGAGGACTCCAACTCCCAGCCTCAGCGTGAACTCCAACTCTCAGCCGCAGCGTAGACTCCAACTCCCAGCCTCAGTGTGGGCTCCAACCCCCAGCCTCACCGTGGACTAAAGCTCCCAACCTCAGCGTGGACTCCAACTCCCAGTCTCATCGAGGACTCCAACTCCCAGCCTCAGCGTGAACTCCAACTCACAGCCTCAGCATGGACTAGAACTCCCGACCTCAGCGTGCACTCCAACTCCCAGTCTCAGCATGGACTCCAACTCCCGGTCTCAGCATGGACAAGAACACCCAGCTGCAGCGTGGATGAGAACTCCCGATCTCAGCGTGGACTCCAACTCCCAGCCGCAGCATAGACTCCAACCCCCAGCCTCACAATGGACTAAAACTCCCAACCTCACCGTGGACTCCAACTCCCAGTCTCAGCGTGGACTCCAACTCCCAGCCTCAGCGTGGACTCCAACTCCCAGCCACAGCGTGGAGTCCAACTCCCAGCCACAGCGTGGACTCCAACTCCCAGTCTTAGCGAGGATTCCAACTCCCAGCCTCAGTGTGAACTCCAACTCCCAGCCGCAGCGTAGACTCCAACTTCCAGTCTCAGCGTGAACTCCAACTCCCAGCCTCACAATGGACTAAAACTCCCAGCCGCAGCGTAGACTCCAACTTCCAGTCTCAGCGTGAACTCCAACTCCCGGTCTCAGCGTCGACTCCAACTCCCAGCCTCAGTGTCGGCTCCAACCCCCAGCCTCACCGTGGACTAAAACTCCCAACCTCAGCGTGTACTCCAACTCCCAGTCTCAGCATGGACTAGAATTCCCAGCCTCAGCGTGGACTCCAACTCCCGGTCTCAGCATGGACTCCAACTCCCAGTCTCAGTGTGGACTCCAACTCCCGGTCTCAGTATGGACTCAAACCCCTGGTCTCAGTGTAGACTCCAACTTCCAGTTTCAGCGTGAACTCCAACTCCCTATCTCAGCGTGGACTCCAACTCCCAGCCGCAGCATAGACTCCAACTCCCAGCCTCACCGTGGACTAAAACTCCCAACCTCAGCGAGGATTCCAACTCCCAGCCTCAGTGTGAACTCCAACTCCCAGCCGCAGCTTAGACTCCAACTTCCAGTCTCAACGTGAACTCCAACTCCCGGTCTCATCGTGGACTCCAACTTCTGGTCTCAGTGTGGACTCCAACTCCCAGTCTCAGCGTGATCTCCAACTCCCGGTCTCAGTGTGGACTCAAACACCCGGTCTCAGTGTGGACTAGAACTCCCAGCCGCAGCATGGACTAGAACTCCCAGTCTCAGCGAGGAATCCAAGTCCCAGCCGCAGCGTAGACTCCAACTTCTGGTCTCAGTGTGGATTCAAACTCCCAGCCTCAGTGTGGACTCCAACTCCCGGTCTCAGCATGAACTCCAACTTCTGGTCTCAGTGTGGACTCAAACTTCTGGTCTCAGTGTGGACTCAAACTCCCAGCCTCAGCGTGGACTCCAACTCCCGGTCTGAGCGTGGACTCCAACTCCCAGTCTCAGCGAGGACTCCAACTCCCAGCCTCAGCGTGAACTCCAACTCCCAGCCGCAGCGTAGACTCCAACTCCCAGTCTCAGCATGGACTAGAATTCCCAGCCTCAGCATGGACTCTAACTCCCGATCTCAGCGTGAACTCCAACTCCCAGTCTCAGCATGGACTCCAACTCTCAGTCTCAGCATGGACTCCAACTCCCGGACTCAGCATGGACAAGAACTCCCAGCTGCAGCGTGGATGAGAACTCCCGATCTCAGCGTGGACTCAAACTCCCAGCATCAGCATGGACCCCAACTCCCAGCCTCAGCATAGACTCCAACTCCCAGGCTCAGCATGGACCCCAACTCCCAGGCTCAGCATGGACCCCAACTCCCAGCCTCAGTGTGGGCTCCAACCCCCAGCCTCAGCGTGGACTAAAACTCCCAGCCTCAGCGTGGATTCCAACTCCCAGCCTCAGTGTGGAGTACAACTCGCAGCCTCAGTGTGGAGTCCAACTCCCAGCCATAGCGTGGAGTCCAACTCCCAGCCTCAGTGTGGACTCCAACTCCCTGCCTCAGTGTGGACTCCAACTCGCAGCCTCAGTGTGGAGTCCAACTCCCAGCCATAGCGTGGACTCCAACTCCCAGCCTCAGCGTGGACTCCAACTCCCAGCCTCAGCATGTACTAGAACTCCCAGTCTCAGCATGGACTCCAACTCTCAGTCTCAGCATGGACTCCAACTCGCGGTCTCAGCATGGACAAGAACTCTCAGCTGCAGCGTGGATGAGAACTCCCGATCTCAGCGTAGACTTCAACTCCCAGCATCAGCATGGACACCAACTCCCAGCCTCAGTGTGGGCTCCAACTCCCAGCCTCAGTATGGACCCCAACTCCCAGACTCAGTGTGGGCTCCAACCCACAGCCTCACCATGGATTAAAACTCCCAACGTCAGCGTGCACTCCAACTCCCAGCCTCAGCGTGGATTCCAACTCCCAGCCTCAGCGTGGTGTCCAACTCCCAGCCTCAGTGTGGACTCCAACTCCCAGCCTCAGTGTGGACTCCAACTCCCAGGCTCAGTGTGGACTCCAACTCCCAGCCTCAGTGTGGACTCCAACTCCCAGGCTCAGTGTGGACTTCAACTCCCAGCATCAGCATGGACTCCAACTCTCAGTCTCAGCATGGACCCCAACACCCAGCCTCAGTGTGGACTCCAACTCCCAGCCTCAGCGTGAACTCCAACTCCCAGCCTCAGTGTGGACTCCAACTCCCAGCCATAGCATGGAGTCCAACTCCCCGCCTCAGCGTGGACTCCAACTCCCAGTCTCAGCGAGGATTCCAACTCCCAGCCTCAGCATAGACTCCAACTTCCAGTCTCAGCGTGAACTCCAACTCCCGGTCACAGCGTGGACTCCAACTTCTGGTCTCAATGTAGACTCAAACTCCCAGCCTCAGTGTGGACTCCAACTCCCAGTCTCAGCGTGAACTCCAACTCCTAGTCTCAGCGTGGACTCCAACTCCCAGTCTCAGCGTGGACTCCAACTCCCGGTCTCAGCATGGACTCCAACTCCCGGTCTCAGCTTGGACTCCAACTCCCAGTCTCAGTGTGGACTCCAACTCCCGGTCTCAGTATGGACTCAAACCCCTGGTCTCAGTGTAGACTCCAACTTCCAGTTTCAGCGTGAACTCCAACTCCCTATCTCAGCGTGGACTCCAACTCCCAGCCGCAGCATAGACTCCAACTCCCAGCCTCACCGTGGACTAAAACTCCCAACCTCAGCGAGGATTCCAACTCCCAGCCTCAGTGTGAACTCCAACTCCCAGCCGCAGCTTAGACTCCAACTTCCAGTCTCAACGTGAACTCCAACTCCCGGTCTCATCGTGGACTCCAACTTCTGGTCTCAGTGTGGACTCCAACTACCAGTCTCAGCGAGGACTCCAACTCCCAGCCGTAGCGTAGACTCCAACTTCTGGTCTCAGTGTGGATTCAAACTCCCAGCCTCAGTGTGGACTCCAACTCCCGGTCTCAGCGTGAACTCCAACTTCTGGTCTCAGTGTGGACTCAAACTTCTGGTCTCAGTGTGGACGAGAACTGCCAGCCTCAGCGTGGACTCCAACTCCCGGTCTGAGCGTGGACTCCAACTCCCAGTCTCAGCAAGGACTCCAACTCCCAGCCTCAGCGTGAACTCCAACTCCCAGCCGCAGCGTAGACTCCATCTCCCAGCCTCAGTGTGGGCTCCAATCCCCAGCCTCACCGTGGACTAAAACTCCCAACCTCAGCGTGGACTCCAACTCCCAGCCTCAGCGTGAACTCCAACTCCCAGCCTCAGCATGGACTAGAACTCCGACCTCAGCGTGGACTAAAACTTCCGACCTCAATGTGGACTCCAACTCCCAACCTCAGCGTGGACTCCAACTCCAAGCCTCAGTGTGGAGTCCAACTCCCAGCCTCAGTGTGGACTCCAACTCCCAGCCACAGCGTGGAGTCCAACTCCCAGCCTCAGCGTGGACTCCAACTCCCAGTCTTAGCGAGGATTCCAACTCCCAGCCTCAGTGTAAACTCCAACTCCCAGCCGCAGCGTTGACTCCAACTTCCAGTCTCAGCGTGAACTCCAACTCCCGGTCTCAGCGTCGACTCCAACTTCTCGTCTCAGCATGGACCCCAACTCCCAGTCTCAGCATGGACTCCAACTCTCAGTCTCAGCATGGACTCCAACTCCCAGTCTCAGCATGGACCCCAACTCTCAGTCTCAGCATGGACTCCAACTTCTCGTCTCAGCATGGACCCCAACTCTCAGTCTCAGCATGGACTCCAACTCTCAGTCTCAGCATGGACTCCAACTCCCGGTCTCAGCATGGACAAGAACTCCCAGCTGCAGCGTGGATGAGAACTCCCGATCTCAGCGTGGGCTCCAACTCCCAGCATCAGCATGGACCCCAACTCCCAGCCTCAGTGTGGACTCCAACTCCCAGCCTCAGCATGGACTCCAACTCCCAGGCTCAGCATCGACCCCAACTCCCAGCCTCAGTGTGGGCTCCAACCCCCAGCCTCAGCGTGGACTAAAACTCCCAGCCTCAGTGTGGACTTCAACTCGCAGCCTCAGTGTGGAGTCCAACTCCCAGCCATAGCGTGGAGTCCATCTCCCAGCCTCAGTGTGAACTCCAACTACCAATCTCAGCGAGGACTCCAACTCCGAGCCGCAGCGTAGACTCCAACTTCTGGTCTCAGTGTGGATTCAAACTCCCAGCCTCAGTGTGGACTCCAACTCCCGGTCTCAGCGTGAACTCCAACTTCTGGTCTCAGTGTGGACTCAAACTTCTGGTCTCAGTATGGACGAGAACTCCCAGCCTCAACGTGGACTCCAACTCCCGGTCTGAGCGTGGACTCCAACTCCCAGTCTCATCGAGGACTCCAACTCCCAGCCTCAGCGTGAACTCCAACTCCCAGCCGCAGCGTAGACTCCAACTCCCAGCCTCAGTGTGGGCTCCAACCCCTAGCCTCACCGTGGACTAAAACTCCCAACCTCAGCGTGGACTCCAACTCCCAACCTCAGCGTGGACTCCAACTCCCAGCCTCAGCGTGGACTCCAACTCCCAGCCTCAGCGTGAACTCCAACTCACAGCCTCAGCATGGACTAGAACTCCCGACCTCAGCGTGGACTCCAACTCCCAGTCTCAGCATGGACTCCAACTCTCAGTCTCAGCATGGACTCCAACTCCCGGTCTCAGCATGGACAAGAACTCCCAGCTGCAGCGTGGATGAGAACTCCCCATCTCAGCGTGGACTCCAACTCCCAGCCGCAGCATAGACTCCAACCCCCAGCCTCACAATGGACTAAAACTCCCAACCTCAGCGTGGACTCCAACTCCCAGCCTCAGCGTGGACTCCAACTCCCAGCCTCAGTGTGGGCTCCAACCCCCAGCCTCAGCGTGGACTCCAACTCCCAGCTGCAGCATAGACTCCAACCCCCAGCCTCACAATGGACTAAAACTCCCAACCTCAGCGTGGACTCCAACTCCCAGCCTCAGCGTGGACTCCAATTCCCAGCCACAGCGTGGAGTCCAACTCCCAGCCTCAGCGTGGACTCCAACTCCCAGTCTTAGCGAGGATTCCAACTCCCAGCCTCAGTGTGAACTCCAACTCCCAGCCGCAGCGTTGACTCCAACTTCCGGTCTCAGCGTGAACTCCAACTTCTGGTCTCAGTGTGGACTCAAACTTCTGGTCTCAGTATGGACGAGAACTCCCAGCCTCAGCGTGGACTCCAACTCCCGGTCTGAGCGTGGACTCCAACTCCCAGTCTCATCGAGGACTCCAACTCCCAGCCTCAGCGTGAACTCCAACTCCCAGCCGCAGCGTAGACTCCAACTCCCAGCCTCAGTGTGGGCTCCAACCCCTAGCCTCACCGTGGACTAAAACTCCCAACCTCAGCGTGGACTCCAACTCCCAACCTCAGCGTGGACTCCAACTCCCAGCCTCAGCGTGGACTCCAACTCCCAGCCTCAGCGTGAACTCCAACTCACAGCCTCAGCATGGACTAGAACTCCCGACCTCAGCGTGGACTCCAACTCCCAGTCTCAGCATGGACTCCAACTCTCAGTCTCAGCATGGACTCCAACTCCCGGTCTCAGCATGGACAAGAACTCCCAGCTGCAGCGTGGATGAGAACTCCCCATCTCAGCGTGGACTCCAACTCCCAGCCGCAGCATAGACTCCAACCCCCAGCCTCACAATGGACTAAAACTCCCAACCTCAGCGTGGACTCCAACTCCCAGCCTCAGCGTGGACTCCAACTCCCAGCCTCAGTGTGGGCTCCAACCCCCAGCCTCAGCGTGGACTCCAACTCCCAGCTGCAGCATAGACTCCAACCCCCAGCCTCACAATGGACTAAAACTCCCAACCTCAGCGTGGACTCCAACTCCCAGCCTCAGCGTGGACTCCAATTCCCAGCCACAGCGTGGAGTCCAACTCCCAGCCTCAGCGTGGACTCCAACTCCCAGTCTTAGCGAGGATTCCAACTCCCAGCCTCAGTGTGAACTCCAACTCCCAGCCGCAGCGTTGACTCCAACTTCCAGTCTCAGCGTGAACTCCAACTCCCGGTCTCAGCGTCGACTCCAACTCCCAGTCTCAGTGTGGACTCAAACTCCCAACCTCAGCGTCAACTCCAACTCCCAGCCGCAGCTTGGACTCCAACTCCCAGCCTCAGTGTGGGCTCCAACCCCCTGCCTCACCATGGACTAAAACTCCCAACCTCAGCGTGTACTCCAACTCCCAGTCTCAGCATGGACTAAATCCCAGCCTCAGCGTGGACTCCAACTCCCGATCTCAGCGTGAACGCCAACTCCCAGTCTCAGCATGGACTCCAACTCTCAGTCTCAGCATGGACTCCAACTCCCGGTCTCAACATGGACAAGAACTCCCAGCTGCAGCGTGGATGAGAACTCCCGATCTCAGCGTGGACTCCAACTCCCAGCATCAGCATGGACCCCAACTCCCAGCCTCAGTGTGGACTCCAACTCCCAGCCTCAGCATGGACTCCAACTCCCAGGCTCAGCATGGACCCCAACTTCCAGCCTCAGTGTGGGCTCCAACCCCCAGCCTCAGCGTGGACTAAAACTCCCAGCCTCAGTGTGGACTCCAACTCGCAGCCTCAGTGTGGAGTCCAACTCCCAGCCATAGCGTGGAGTCCAACTCCCAGCCTCAGTGTGGACTCCAACTCCCTGCCTCAGTGTGGACTCCAACTCGCAGCCTCAGTGTTGAGTTCAACTCGCAGCCACAGTGTGGAGTCCAACTCCCAGTCTCAGCGAGGACTCCAACTCCCATCCGCAGCGTAGACGCCAACTTCTGGTCTCAGCGTGGATTCAAACTCCCAGCCTCAGTGTGGACTCCAACTCCCGGTCTCAGCGTGAACTCCAACTTCTGGTCTCAGTGTGGATTCAAACTTCTGGTCTCAGTATGGACTCAAACTCCCAGCCTCAGCGTAGACTCCAACTCCCGGTCTGAGCGTGGACTCCAACTCCCAGTCTCATCGAGGACTCCAACTCCCAGCCTCAGCGTGAACTCCAACTCTCAGCCGCAGCGTAGACTCCAACTCCCAGCCTCAGTGTGGGCTCCAACCCCCAGCCTCACCTTGGACTAAAGCTCCCAACCTCAGCGTGGACTCCAACTCCCAGCCTCAGCATGGACTCCAACTCCCAGCCTCAGCGTGAACTCCTACTCACAGCCTCAGCATGGACTAGAACTCCCGACCTCAGCGTGCACTCCAACTCCCAGTCTCAGCATGGACTCCAACTCCCGGTCTCAGCATGGACAAGAACACCCAGCTGCAGCGTGGATGAGAACTCCCGATCTCAGCGTGGACTCCAACTCCCAGCCGCAGCATAGACTCCAACCCCCAGCCTCACAATGGACTAAAACTCCCAACCTCAGCGTGGACTCCAACTCCCAGTCTCAGCATGGACTCCAACTCCCAGCCTCAGCGTGGACTCCAACTCCCAGCCTCAGCGTGGACTCCAACTCCCAGCCACAGCGTGGAGTCCAACTCCCAGCCACAGCGTGGACTCCAACTCCCAGTCTTAGCGAGGATTCCAACTCCCAGCCTCAGTGTGAACTCCAACTCCCAGCCGCAGCGTAGACTCCAACTTCCAGTCTCAGCGTGAACTCCAACTCCCAGCCTCACAATGGACTAAAACTCCCAGCCGCAGCGTAGACTCCAACTTCCAGTCTCAGCGTGAACTCCAACTCCCGGTCTCAGCGTCGACTCCAACTCCCAGCCTCAGTGTCGGCTCCAACCCCCAGCCTCACCGTGGACTAAAACTCCCAACCTCAGCGTGTACTCCAACTCCCAGTCTCAGCATGGACTAGAATTCCCAGCCTCAGCGTGGACTCCAACTCCCGGTCTCAGCATGGACTCCAACTCCCAGTCTCAGTGTGGACTCCAACTCCCGGTCTCAGTATGGACTCAAACCCCTGGTCTCAGTGTAGACTCCAACTTCCAGTTTCAGCGTGAACTCCAACTCCCTATCTCAGCGTGGACTCCAACTCCCAGCCGCAGCATAGACACCAACTCCCAGCCTCACCGTGGACTAAAACTCCCAACCTCAGCGAGGATTCCAGCTCCCAGCCTCAGTGTGAACTCCAACTCCCAGCCGCAGCTGAGACTCCAAATTCCAGTCTCAACATGAACTCCAACTCCCGGTCTCATCGTGGACTCCAACTTCTGGTCTCAGTGTGGACTCCAACTCCCAGTCTCAGCGTGATCTCCAACTCCCGGTCTCAGTGTGGACTCAAACACCCGGTCTCAGTGTGGACTAGAACTCCCAGCCGCAGCATGGACTAGAACTCCCAGTCTCAGCGAGGAATCCAAGTCCCAGCCGCAGCGTAGACTCCAACTTCTGGTCTCAGTGTGGATTCAAACTCCCAGCCTCAGTGTGGACTCCAACTCCCGGTCTCAGTATGAACTCCAACTTCTGGTCTCAGTGTGGACCCAAACTTCTGGTCTTAGTGTGGACTCAAACTCCCAGCCTCAGCGTGGACTCCAACTCCCGGTCTGAGCGTGGACTCCAACTCCCAGTCTCAGCGAGGACTCCAACTCCCAGCCTCAGCGTGAACTCCAACTCCCAGCCGCAGCGTAGACTCCAACTCCCAGTCTCAGCATGGACTAGAATTCCCAGTCTCAGCATGGACTCTAACTCCCGATCTCAGCGTGAACTCCAACTCCCAGTCTCAGCATGGACTCCAACTCCCGGTCTCAGCATGGACAAGAACTCCCAGCTGCAGCGTGGATGAGAACTCCCGATCTCAGCGTGGACCCCAACTCCCAGCATCAGCATGGACGCCAACTTCCAGCATCAGCATAGACTCCAACTCCCAGGCTCAGCATGGACCCCAACTCCCAGGCTCAGCATGGACCCCAACTCCCAGCCTCAGTGTGGGCTCCAACCCCCAGCCTCACCGTGGACTAAAACTCCCAGCCTCAGCGTGGACTCCAACTCCCAGCCTCAGTGTGGAGTACAACTCGCAGCCTCAGTGTGGAGTCCAACTCCCAGCCATAGCGTGGAGTCCAACTCCCAGCCTCAGTGTGGACTCCAACTCCCAGCCTCAGTGTGGACTCCAACTCCCTGCCTCAGTGTGGAGTCCAACTCCCAGCCATAGCGTGGAGTCCAACTCCCAGCCTCAGCGTGGACTCCAACTACCAGTCTCAGCGAGGACTCCAACTCCCAGCCGTAGCGTAGACTCCAACTTCTGGTCTCAGTGTGGATTCAAACTCCCAGCCTCAGTGTGGACTCCAACTCCCGGTCTCAGCGTGAACTCCAACTTCTGGTCTCAGTGTGGACTCAAACTTCTGGTCTCAGTGTGGACGAGAACTCCCAGCCTCAGCGTGGACTCCAACTCCTGGTCTGAGCATGGACTCCAACTCCCAGTCTCGGCAAGGACTCCAACTCCCAGCCTCAGCGTGAACTCCAACTCCCAGCATCAGCATGGAGCCCAACTCCCAGCCTCAGTGTGGACTCCAACTCCCAGCCTCAGCATGGACTCCAACTCCCAGGCTCAGCATGGACCCCAACTTCCAGCCTCAGTGTGGGCTCCAACCCCCAGCCTCAGCGTGGACTAAAACTCCCAGCCTCAGTGTGGACTCCAACTCGCAGCCTCAGTGTGGAGTCCAACTTCCAGCCATAGCGTGGACTCCAACTCCCAGCCTCAGTGTGGACTCCAACTTCCGGTCTCAGTGTGGACTCCAACTCCCGGTCTCAGCATAGACTACAACCCCCGATCTCAGTGTGGACTCAAACTCCCGGTCTCAGTGTGGACTAGAACGCCCAGCCGCAGCATGGACTAGAACTCCCAGCCTCAGTGTGGATTCCAACTCCCGATCTCAGTGTGGACTCCAACTCCCAGTGTCAGCATGGACTAGAATTCCCAGTCTCAGCATGGACTCCAACTCTCACTCTCAGCATGGACTCCAACTCCTGGTCTCAGCATGGACAAGAACTCCCAGCTGCAGTGTGGATGAGAACTCCCGATCTCAATGTGGACTCCAACTCCCAGCCTCAGCATGGACCCCAACTCTCAGCCTCAGTGTGGGCTCCAACCCCCAGCCTCACCGTGGACTAAAACTCCCAGCCTCAGCGTGGACTCCAACTCCCAGCCTCAGTGTGGACTCCAACTCCCAGCCTCAGCGTGGACTCCAACTACCAGCCATAGCGTGGAGTCCAACTCCCAGCCTCAGCGTGGACGCCAACTCCCAGTCTCAGCGAGGACTCCAACTCCCAGTCTCAGCGTGAACTCCAACTCCCGGTCTCAGCGTGGACTCCAACTTCTGGTCTCAGTGTGGACTCAAACTCCCAGCCTCAGTGTGGACTCCAACTCCCGGTCTCAGTGTGGACTCAAACCCCTGGTCTCAGTGTGGACTCCAACTCCCAGTCTCAGTGTGGACTCCAGCTCCCAGTCTCAGCGTGGACTCTAACACCCAGTCTCAGCATGGACTCCAACTCCCGGTCTCAGTGAGGACTCCAACTCCCGGTCTCAGCATAGACTCCAACCCCCGATCTCAGTGTGGACTCAAACTCCCGGTCTCAGTGTGGACTAGAACGCCCAGCCGCAGCATGGACTAGAACTCCCAGCCTCAGTGTGGATTCCAACTCCCGATCTCAGTGTGGACTCCAACTCCCAGTGTCAGCATGGACTAGAATTCCCAGTCTCAGCATGGACTCCAACTCTCACTCTCAGCATGGACTCCAACTCCTGGTCTCAGCATGGACAAGAACTCCCAGCTGCAGTGTGGATGAGAACTCCCGATCTCAATGTGGACTCCAACTCCCAGCCTCAGCATGGACCCCAACTCTCAGCCTCAGTGTGGGCTCCAACCCCCAGCCTCACCGTGGACTAAAACTCCCAGCCTCAGCGTGGACTCCAACTCCCAGCCTCAGTGTGGACTCCAACTCCCAGCCTCAGCGTGGACTCCAACTACCAGCCATAGCGTGGAGTCCAACTCCCAGCCTCAGCGTGGACGCCAACTCCCAGTCTCAGCGAGGACTCCAACTCCCAGTCTCAGCGTGAACTCCAACTCCCGGTCTCAGCGTGGACTCCAACTTCTGGTCTCAGTGTGGACTCAAACTCCCAGCCTCAGTGTGGACTCCAACTCCCGGTCTCAGTGTGGACTCAAACCCCTGGTCTCAGTGTGGACTCCAACTCCCAGTCTCAGTGTGGACTCCAGCTCCCAGTCTCAGCGTGGACTCTAACACCCAGTCTCAGCATGGACTCCAACTCCCGGTCTCAGTGAGGACTCCAACTCCCGGTCTCAGCATAGACTCCAACCCCCGATCTCAGTGTGGACTCAAACTCCCGGTCTCAGTGTGGACTAGAACGCCCAGCCGCAGCATGGACTAGAACTCCCAGCCTCAGTGTGGATTCCAACTACCGATCTCAGTGTGGACTCCAACTCCCAGTGTCAGCATGGACTAGAATTCCCAGTCTCAGCATGGACTCCAACTCTCACTCTCAGCATGGACTCCAACTCCTGGTCTCAGCATGTACAAGAACTCCCAGCTGCAGTGTGGATGAGAACTCCCGATCTCAATGTGGACTCCAACTCCCAGCCTCAGCATGGACCCCAACTCTCAGCCTCAGTGTGGGCTCCAACCCCCAGCCTCACCGTGGGCTAAAACTCCCAGCCTCAGCGTGGACTCCAACTCCCAGCCTCAGTGTGGACTCCAACTCCCAGCCTCAGCGTGGACTCCAACTACCAGCCATAGCGTAGAGTCCAACTCCCAGCCTCAGCGTGGACGCCAACTCCCAGTCTCAGCGAGGACTCCAACTCCCAGTCTCAGCGTGAACTCCAACTCCCGGTCTCAGCGTGGACTCCAACTTCTGGTCTCAGTGTGGACTCAAACTCCCAGCCTCAGTGTGGACTCCAACTCCCGGTCTCAGTGTGGACTCAAACCCCTGGTCTCAGTGTGGACTCCAACTCCCAGTCTCAGTGTGGACTCCAGCTCCCAGTCTCAGCGTGGACTCCAACACCCAGTCTCAGCATGGACTCCAACTCCCGGTCTCAGTGAGGACTCCAACTCCCGGTCTCAGTGTGGACTCCAACTCCCGGTCTCAGCATAGACTCCAACCCCTGATCTCAGTGTGGACTCAAACTCCCGGTCTCAGTGTGGACTAGAACGCCCAGCCGCAGCATGGACTAGAACTCCCAGCCTCAGTGTGGATTCCAACTACCGATCTCAGTGTGGACTCCAACTCCCAGTGTCAGCATGGACTAGAATTCCCAGTCTCAGCATGGACTCCAACTCTCAGTCTCAGCATGGACTCCAACTCCTGGTCTCAGCATGGACAAGAACTCCCAGCTGCAGTGTGGATGAGAACTCCCGATCTCAGCGTGGACTCCAACTCCCAGCCTCAGCATGGACCCCAACTCCCAGCCTCAGTGTGGGCTCCAACCCCCAGCCTCACCGTGGACTAAAACTCCCAGCCTCAGCGTGGACTCCAACTCCCAGCCTCAGTGTGGACTCCAACTCCCAGCCTCAGTGTGGACTCCAACTCCCAGCCTCAGCGTGGACTCCAACTACCAGCCATAGCGTGGACTCCAACTCCCAGCCTCAGCGTGGACTCCAACTCCCAGCCTCAGCGTGGAATCCAACTCCCAGTCTCAGCGAGGATTCCAACTCCCAGCCTCAGTGTGAACTCCAACTCCCAGCCGCAGCGTAGACTCCAACTTCCAGTATCAGCGTGAAATCCAACTCCCGGTCTCAGCGTGGACTCCAACTTCTGGTCTCAGTGTGGACTCAAACTCCCAGCCTCAGTGTGGACTCCAACTCCCGGTCTCAGCTTGGACTCCAACTCTCAGCCTCAGCGTGAACTCCAACTCCCAGCCTCAGCATGGACTAGAACTCCCGACCTCAGCGTGGACTCTAACTCCCAGTCTCAGCATGGACTCCAACTCCCGGTCTCAGCATGGACAAGAACTCCCAGCTGCAGTGTGGATGAGAACTCCCAATCTCAGCGTGGACTCCAACTCCCAGCCGCAGCATAGACTCCAACTCCCAGCCTCAGCGTGGACTCCAACTCCCAGCCTCAGCGTGGACTCCAACTCCCAGCCTCAGTGTGGACTCCAACTCCCAGCCACAGCGTGGAGTCCAACTCCCAGCCTCAGTGTGGACTCCAACTCCCAGCCTCAGTGTGAACTCCAACTCCCAGCCGCAGCGTAGACTCCAACTTCCAGTCTCAGCATGAACTACAACTCCCGGTCTCAGCGTGAACTCCAACTTCTGGTCTCAGTGTGGACTCAAACTTCTGGTCTCAGTGTGGACTCCAACTCCCAGCCTCAGCGTGGACTCCAACTCCCAGCCTCGGTGTGGACTTTAACTCCCAGCCATAGCGTGGAGGCCAACTCCCAGCCTCAGTGTGGACTCCAACTCCCAGCCTCAGCGTGGACTCCAACTCCTAGCCTCAGCATGGACTAGAACCCCCGACCTCAGCGTGGACTCCAAATCCCAGACTCAGCATGGACTCCAACTCCCAACCTCAGCGTGAACTCCAACTCCCAGCCGCAGCATAGAATCCAACTTCTGGTCTCAGTGTGGACTCCAACTCCCAGTCTCAGCGTGGACTCCAACTCCCGGTCTCAGTCATGGACTCCAACTCCCGGTCTCAGCATGGACTCCAACTCCCAGTCTCAGTGTGGCCTCCAATTCCCGGTCTCAGTGTGGACTCCAACTCCCGGTCTCAGTATGGACTCAAACCCCTGGTCTCAGTGTGGACTCCAACTCCCAGTCTCAGCGTGGACTCCAACTCCCGGTCTCAGCATGGACTCCAACTCCCGGTCTCAGCTTGGACTCCAACTCCCGGTCTCAGCATGGACTCCAACTCCCAGTCTCAGTGTGGACTCCAACTCCCGGTCTCAGTGTGGACTCCAGGTCCCGGTCTCAGTATGGACTCAAACCCCCGGTCTCAGTGTGGACTCCAACTCCCGCCGCGGCATGGACTAGAACTCCCAGCCTCAGTGTGGATTCCAACTCCCGATCTCAGTGTGGACTCCAACTCCCAGCCTCAGCGTGAACTCCAACTCCCAGCCTCAGCATGGACTCCAACTCTCAGTCTCAGCATGGACTAGAACTCCCGATCTCAGCGTGGACTCCAACTCCCAGTCTCAGCATGGACTCCAACTCTCAGTCTCAGCATGGACTCCAACTTCCGGTCTCAGCATGGACAAGACCTCCCAGCTGCAGCGTGGATGAGAACTCCCGATCTCAGCGTGGACTCAAACTCCCATCATCAGCATGGACCCCAACTCCCAGCCTCAGTGTGGACTCCAACTCCCAGCCTCAGCATGGACTCCAACTCCCAGCCTCAGCATGGACCCCAACACCCAGTCTCAGTGTGGACTCCAACCCCCAGCCTCAGCGTGGACTAAAACTCCCAGCCTCAGCGTGGACTCCAACTCCCAGCCTCAGTGTGGACTACAACTCGCAGCCGCAGTGTGGAGTCCAACTCCCAGCCATAGCGTGGAGTCCAACTCCCAGCCTCAGCATGGACCCCAACTCCCAGCCTCAGTGTGGGCTCCAACTTCCAGTATCAGCGTGAAATCCAACTCCCAGTCTCAGCGAGGATTCCAACTCCCAGCCTCAGTGTGAACTCCAACTCCCAGCCGCAGCGTAGACTCCAACTTCCAGTATCAGCGTGAAATCCAACTCCCGGTCTCAGCGTGGACTCCAACTTCTGGTCTCAGTGTGGACTCAAACTCCCAGCCTCAGTGTGGACTCCAACTCCCGGTCTCAGCTTGGACTCCAACTCTCAGCCTCAGCGTGAACTCCAACTCCCAGCCTCAGCATGGACTAGAACTCCCGACCTCAGCGTGGACTCTAACTCCCAGTCTCAGCATGGACTCCAACTCCCGGTCTCAGCATGGACAAGAACTCCCAGCTGCAGCGTGGATGAGAACTCCCAATCTCAGCGTGGACTCCAACTCCCAGCCTCAGCATAGACTCCAACTCCCAGCCTCAGCGTGGACTCCAACTCCCAGCCTCAGCGTGGACCCCAACTCCCAGCCTCAGTGTGGACTCCAACTCCCAGCCACAGCGTGGAGTCCAACTCCCAGCCTCAGTGTGGACTCCAACTCCCAGCCTCAGTGTGAACTCCAACTCCCAGCCGCAGCGTAGACTCCAACTTCCAGTCTCAGCATGAACTACAACTCCCGGTCTCAGCGTGAACTCCAACTTCTGGTCTCAGTGTGGACTCAAACTTCTGGTCTCAGTGTGGACTCCAACTCCCAGCCTCAGCGTGGACTCCAACTCCCAGCCTCGGTGTGGACTTTATCTCCCAGCCATAGCGTGGAGGCCAACTCCCAGCCTCAGTGTGGACTCCAACTCCCAGCCTCAGCGTGGACTCCAAATCCCAGACTCAGCATGGACTCCAACTCCCAACCTCAGCGTGAACTCCAACTCCCAGCCGCAGCATAGAATCCAACTTCTGGTCTCAGTGTGGACTCCAACTCCCAGTCTCAGCGTGGACTCCAACTCCCGGTCTCAGTCATGGACTCCAACTCCCGGTCTCAGCATGGACTCCAACTCCCAGTCTCAGTGTGGCCTCCAATTCCCGGTCTCAGTGTGGACTCCAACTCCCGGTCTCAGTATGGACTCAAACCCCTGGTCTCAGTGTGGACTCCAACTCCCAGTCTCAGCGTGGACTCCAACTCCCGGTCTCAGCATGGACTCCAACTCCCGGTCTCAGCTTGGACTCCAACTCCCGGTCTCAGCATGGACTCCAACTCCCAGTCTCAGTGTGGACTCCAACTCCCGGTCTCAGTGTGGACTCCAAGTCCCGGTCTCAGTATGGACTCAAACCCCCGGTCTCAGTGTGGACTCCAACTCCCGCCGCGGCATGGACTAGAACTCCCAGCCTCAGTGTGGATTCCAACTCCCGATCTCAGTGTGGACTCCAACTCCCAGCCTCAGCGTGAACTCCAACTCCCAGCCTCAGCATGGACTCCAACTCTCAGTCTCAGCATGGACTAGAACTCCCGATCTCAGCGTGGACTCCAACTCCCAGTCTCAGCATGGACTCCAACTCTCAGTCTCAGCATGGACTCCAACTTCCGGTCTCAGCATGGACAAGACCTCCCAGCTGCAGCGTGGATGAGAACTCCCGATCTCAGCGTGGACTCAAACTCCCATCATCAGCATGGACCCCAACTCCCAGCCTCAGTGTGGACTCCAACTCCCAGCCTCAGCATGGACTCCAAATCCCAGCCTCAGCATGGACCCCAACACCCAGTCTCAGTGTGGACTCCAACCCCCAGACTCAGCGTGGACTCCAACTCCCAGCCTCAGCGTGGAATCCAACTCCCAGCCTCAGTGTGGACTACAACTCGCAGCCGCAGTGTGGAGTCCAACTCCCAGCCATAGCGTGGAGTCCAACTCCCAGCCTCAGCGTGGACCCCAACTCCCAGTCTCAGCGAGGACTCCAACTCCCAGCCTCAGCGTGAACTCCAACTCCCAGCCGCAGCATAGACTCCAACTTCTGGTCTCAGTGTGGACTCCAACTCCCGGTCTCAGCGTGAACTCCAACTTCTGGTCTCAGTATGGACTCAAACTTCTGGTCTCAGTGTGGACTCAAACTCCCAGCCTCAGCGTGGACTCCAACTCCCGGTCTCAGCATGGACTCCAACTCCCAGTCTCAGTGTGGACTCCAACTCCCGGTCTCAGTGTGGACTCCAACTCCCGCTCCCGCTGCAGCATAGACTCCAACTCTTGATCTCAGTGTGGACTCAAACTCCCAGTCTCAGTGTGGACTCCAACTCCCAGTCTCAGCATGGACTCCAACTCTCAGTCTCATCATGGACTCCAACTCCCGGTCTCAGCATGGACTCCAACTCTCAGTCTCAGCATGGACTCCAACTCCCGGTCTCAGTGTGGATTCCAACTCTCAGTCTCAGCGTGGACAAGAACTCCCAGCTGCAGCATGGATGTGAACTCCCAATCTCAGCATGGACTCAAACTCCAAGCCTCAGCATGGACCCCAACTCCCAGCCTCAGTGTGGGCTCCAACCCCCAGCCTCACCGTGGAATAAAACTCCCAACCTCAGCGTGGACTCAAACTCCCAGCCTCAGCATGGACCCCAACTCCCAGCCTCAGTGTGGGCTCCAACCCCCAGCCTCAGCGTGGACTCCAACTCCCAGCCATAGCGTGGAGTCCAACTCCCAGCCTCAGCGTGGACTCCAACTCCCAGTCTCAGCGAGGATTCCAACTCCCAGCCTCAGTGTGAATTCCAACTCCCAGCCGCAGCGTAGACTCCAACTTCCAGTCTCAGCGTGAACTCCAACTCCCGGTCTCAGCGTGGACTCCAACTTCTGGTCTCAGTGTGGACTCAAACTCCCAGCCTCAGCGTGGACTCCAACTCCCGGTCTCAGCTTGGACTCCAACTTTCAGTCTCAGCATGGACTCCAACTCCCGGTCTCAGCATGGACAAGAACTCCCAGCTGCAGCGTGGATGAGAAGTCCCGATCTCAGCGTGGACTCCATCTCCCAGCCTCAGCATGGACCCCAACTCCCAGCCTCAGCATGGACTAGAACTCCCGACCTCAGCGTGGACTCCAACTCCCAGTCTCAGCATGGACTCCAACTCTCAGTCTCAGCATGGACTCCAACTCCCAGTCTCAGCATGGACAAGAACTCCCAGCTGCAGCGTGGATGAGAACTCTCGATCTCAGCGTGGACTCCAACTCCCAGCATCAGCGTGGACCCCAACTCCCAGCATCAGCGTGGACTCCAACTCCCAGCCTCAGCGTGCACTCCAACTCCCAGCCTCAGCGTGGACTCCAACTCCCAGCCTCAGCATGGAGTCCAACTCCCAGCCTCAGCGTGGACTCCAACTTCTGGTCTCAGTATGGACTCAAACTTCTGGTCTCAGCGTGGACTCAAACTCCCAGCCTCAGCGTGGACTCCAACACACGGTCTCAGCATGGACTCCAACTCCCGGTCTCAGTGTGGACACCAACTCTCGGTCTCAGTGTGGACTCCAACTCCCGGTCTCAGTGTGGACTAGAACGCCCAGCCGCAGCATGGACTAGAACTCCCAGCCTCAGTGTGGATTCCAACTCCCGATCTCAGTGTGGACTCCAACTCCCAGTGTCAGCATGGACTAGAATTCCCAGTCTCAGCATGGACTCCAACTCTCAGTCTCAGCATGGACTCCAACTCCTGGTCTCAGCATGGACAAGAACTCCCAGCTGCAGTGTGGATGAGAACTCCCGATCTCAGCGTGGGCTCCAACTCCCAGCCTCAGCATGGACCCCAAATCCCAGCCTCAGTGTGGGCTCCAACCCCCAGCCTCACCGTGGACTAAAACTCCCAGCCTCAGCGTGGACTCCAACTCCCAGCCTCAGTGTGGACTCCAACTCCCAGCCTCAGCGTGGACTCCAACTACCAGCCATAGCATGGAGTCCAACTCCCGGTCTCAGCGTGGACTCCAACTTCTGGTCTCAGTGTGGACTCAAACCCCTGGTCTCAGTGTGGACTCCAACTCCCGGTCTCAGTGTGGACTCCAGCTCCCAGTCTCAGTGTGGACTCCAACACCCAGTCTCAGCATGGACTCCAACTCCCGGTCTCAGTTAGGACTCCAACTCCCGGTCTCAGTGTGGACTCCAACTCCCGGTCTCAGCATAGACTCCAACCCCCGATCTCAGTGTGGACTCAAACTCCCGGTCTCAGTGTGGACTAGAACGCCCAGCCGCAGCATGGACTAGAACTCCCAGCCTCAGTGTGGATTCCAACTCCCGATCTCAGTGTGGACTCCAACTCCCAGTGTCAGCATGGACTAGAATTCCCAGTCTCAGCATGGACTCCAACTCTCAGTCTCAGCATGGACTCCAACTCCGGGTCTCAGCATGGACAAGAACTCCCAGCTGCAGTGTGGATGAGAACTCCCGATCTCAGCGTGGACTCCAACTCCCAGCCTCAGCATGGACCCCAACTCCCAGCCTCAGTGTGGGCTCCAACCCCCAGCCTCACCGTGGACTAAAACTCCCAGCCTCAGCGTGGACTCCAATTCCCAGCCTCAGCGTGGACTCCAACTACCAGCCATAGCGTGGAGTCCAACTCCCAGCCTCAGCTTGGACGCCAACTCCCAGTCTCAGCGAGGACTCCAACTCCCAGTCTCAGCGTGAACTCCAACTCTCAGTCTCAGCATGGACTCCAACTCCTGGTCTCAGCATGGACAAGAACTCCCAGCTGCAGTGTGGATGAGAACTCCCGATCTCAGCGTGGACTCCAACTCCCAGCCTCAGCATGGACCCCAACTCCCAGCCTCAGTGTGGGCTCCAACCCCCAGCCTCACCGTGGACTAAAACTCCCAGCCTCAGCGTGGACTCCAACTCCCAGCCTCAGCGTGGAGTCCAACTACCAGCCATAGCGTGGAGTCCAACTCCCAGCCTCAGCTTGGACGCCAACTCCCAGTCTCAGCGAGGACTCCAACTCCCAGTCTCAGCGTGAACTCCAACTCCCGGTCTCAGCGTGGACTCCAACTTCTGGTCTCAGTGTGGACTCAAACTCCCAGCCTCAGTGTGGACTCCAACTCCCGGTCTCAGTGTGGACTCAAACCCCTGGTCTCAGTGTGGACTCCAACTCCCAGTCTCAGTGTGGACTCCAGCTCCCAGTCTCAGCGTGGACTCCAACACCCAGTCTCAGCATGGACTCCGACTCCCGGTCTCAGTGAGGACTCCAACTCCCGGTCTCAGTGTGGACTCCAACTCCCGGTCTCAGCATAGACTCCAACCCCCGATCTCAGTGTGGACTCAAACTCCCGGTCTCAGTGTGGACTAGAACGCCCAGCCGCAGCATGGACTAGAACTCCCAGCCTCAGTGTGGATTCCAACTCCCGATCTCAGTGTGGACTCCAACTCCCAGTGTCAGCATGGACTAGAATTCCCAGTCTCAGCATGGACTCCAACTCTCAGTCTCAGCATGGACTCCAACTCCTGGTCTCAGCATGGACAAGAACTCCCAGCTGCAGTGTGAATGAGAACTCCCGATCTCAGCATGGAGTCCAACTCCCAGCCTCAGCATGGACCCCAACTCCCAGCCTCAGTGTGGGCTCCAACTCTCAGCCTCAGTGTGGACTAAAACTCCCAGCCTCAGCGTGGACTCCAACTCCCAGCCTCAGTGTGGACTCCAACTACCAGCCATAGCGTGGAGTCCAACTCCCAGCCTCAGCTTGGACGCCAACTCCCAGTCTCAGCGAGGACTCCAACTCCCAGTCTCAGCGTGAACTCCAACTCCCGGTCTCAGCGTGGACTCCAACCTCTGGTCTCAGTGTGGACTCAAACTCCCAGCCTCAGTGTGGACTCCAACTCCCGGTCTCAGTGTGGACTCAAACCCCTGGTCTCAGTGTGGACTCCAACTCCCAGTCTCAGTGTGGACTCCAGCTCCCAGTCTCAGCGTGGACTCCAACACCCAGTCTCAGCATAGACTCCAACTCCCGGTCTCAGTGAGGACTCCAACTCCCGGCCTCAGTGTGGACTCCAACTCCCGGTCTCAGCATAGACTCCAACCCCCGATCTCAGTGTGGACTCAAACTCCCGGTCTCAGTGTGGACTAGAACGCCCAGCCGCAGCATGGACTAGAACTCCCAGCCTCAGTGTGGATTCCAACTCCCGATCTCAGTGTGGACTCCAACTCCCAGTGTCAGCATGGACTAGAATTCACAGTCTCGGCATGGACTCTAACTGTCAGTCTCAGCATGGACTCCAACTCCTGGTCTCAGCATGGACAAGAACTCCCAGCTGCAGTGTGGATGAGAACTCCCGATGTCAGCGTGGACTCCAACTCCCAGCCTCAGCATGGACCCCAACTCCCAGCCTCAGTGTGGGCTCCAACCCCCAGCCTCACCGTGGACTAAAACTCCCAGCCTCAGCGTGGACTCCAACTCCCAGCCTCAGTGTGGACTCCAACTCCCAGCCTCAGCGTGGACGCCAACTACCAGCCATAGCGTGGAGTCCAACTCCCAGCCTCAGCGTGGACTCCAACTCACAGTCTCAGCGTGGACTCCAACTCCCAGCCTCAGCGTGGACTCAAACTCCCAGCCTCAGCATGGACCCCAACTCCCAGCCTCAGTGTGGGCTCCAACTCCCAGCCTCAGCGTGGACTCCAACTCCCAGCTATAGCGTGGAGTCCAACTCCCAGCCTCAGCGTGGACTCCAACTTCCAGCCGCAGCGTAGACTCCAACTTCCAGTCTCAGCTTGAACTCCAACTCCCGGTCTCAGCGTGGACTCCAACTTCTGGTCTCAGTGTGGACTCAAACTCCCAGCCTCAGTGTGGACTCCAACTCCCGGTCTCAGCTTGGACTCCAACTCTCAGTCTCAGCATGGACTCCAACTCCCGGTCTCAGCATGGACAAGAACTCCCAGCAGCAGCGTGGATGAGAACTCCCAGTCTCAGCGTGTACTCCAACTCCCAGCCTCAGCATAGACTCCAACTCTCAGTCTCAGCATGGACTCCAACTCCCGGTCTCAGCATGGACAAGAACTCCCTGCTGCAGCGTGGATGAGAACTCCCAATCTCAGCGTGGACTCCAACTCCCAGCATCAGCATGGACTCCAACTCCCAGCCTCAGTGTGGACTCCAACTCCCAGCCTCAGCATGGTCCCCAACTCCCAGCCTCAGTGTGGACTCCAACCCCCAGCCTCAGCGTGGACTCCAACTCCCAGCCTCAGTGTGGACTCCAACCCCCAGCCTCAGCGTGGACTCCAACCCCCAGCCTCAGCGTGGACTCCAAATCCCAGCGTCAGTGTGAACTCCAACTTCTGGTCTCAGTATGGACTCAAACTTCTGGTCTCAGTGTGGACTCAAACTCCCAGCCTCAGCGTGGACTCCAACACACGGTCTCAGCATGGACTCCAACTCCCGGTCTCAGTGTGGACTCCAACTCCCGATCTCAGTGTGGACTGGAACGCCCAGCCGCAGCATCGACTAGAACTCCCAGCCTCAGTGTGGATTCCAACTCCCGATCTCAGTGTGGACTCCAACTCCCAGTGTCAGCATGGACTAGAATTCCCAGTCTCAGCATGGACTCCAACTCTCAGTCTCAGCATGGACTCCAACTCCTGGTCTCAGCATGGACAAGAACTCCCAGCTGCAGTGCGGATGAGAACACCCGATCTCAGCGTGGACTCCAACTCCCAGCCTCAGCATGGACCCCAACTCCCAACCTCAGTGTGGGCTCCAACCCCCAGCCTCACCGTGGACTCCAACTCCCAGCCTCAGTGTGGACTCCAACTCCCAGCCTCAGCGTGGACTCCAACTACCAGCCATAGCGTGGAGTCCAACTCCCAGTCTCAGTGTGTACTCCAACTCCCAGTCTCAGCGAGGACTCCAACTCCCAGTCTCAGCGTGAACTCCAACTCCCGGTCTCAGCGTGGACTCCAACTCCCGGTCTCAGCGTGGACTCCAACTTCTGGTCTCAGTGTGGACTCAAACTCCCAGCCTCAGTGTGGACTCCAACTCCCGGTCTCAGTGAGGACTCCAACTCCCGGTCTCAGTGTGGACTCCAACTCCCGGTCTCAGCATAGACTCCAACCCCCGATCTCAGTGTGGACTCAAACTCCCGGTCTCAGTGTGGACTAGAACGCCCAGCCGCAGCATGGACTAGAACTCCTAGCCTCAGTGTGGATTCCAACTCCCGATCTCAGTGTGGACTCCAACTCCCAGTGTCAGCATGGACTAGAATTCCCAGTCTCAGCATGGACTCCAACTCTCAGTCTCAGCATGGACTCCAACTCCTGGTCTCAGCATGGACAAGAACTCCCAGCTGCAGTGTGGATGAGAACTCCCGATCTCAGCGTGGACCCCAACTCCCAGCCTCAGCATGGACCCCAACTCCCAGCCTCAGTGTGGGCTCCAACCCCCAGCCTCACCGTGGACTAAAACTCCCAGCCTCAGCGTGGACTCCAACTCCCAGCCTCAGTGTGGACTCCAACTCCCAGCCTCAGCGTGGACTCCAACTACCAGCCATAGCGTGGAGTCCAACTCCCAGCCTCAGCGTGGACTCCAACTCCCAGTCTCAGCGAGGACTCCAACTCCCAGTCTCAGCGTGAACTCCAACTCCCGGTCTTAGCGTGGACTCCAACTTCTGGTCTCAGTGTGGACTCCAACTCCCGGTCTCAGCTTGGACTCCAACTCTCAGTCTCAGCATGGACTCCAACTCCCGGTCTCAGCATGGACAAGAACTCCCAGCTGCAGCGTGGATGAGAACTCCCAGTCTCAGCGTGTACTCCAACTCCCAGCCTCAGCATAGACTCCAACTCTCAGTCTCAGCATGGACTCCAACTCCCGGTCTCAGCATGGACAAGAACTCCCTGCTGCAGCGTGGATGAGAACTCCCAATCTCAGCGTGGACTCCAACTCCCAGCATCAGCATGGACTCAAACTCCCAGCCTCAGTGTGGACTCCAACTCCCAGCCTCAGCATGGACCCCAACTCCCAGCCTCAGTGTGGACTCCAACCCCCAGCCTCAGCGTGGACTCCAACTCCCAGCCTCAGTGTGGACTCCAACCCCCAGCCTCAGCGTGGACTCCAACCCCCAGCCTCAGCGTGGATTCCAAATCCCAGCGTCAGCGTGAACTCCAACTTCTGGTCTCAGTATGGACTCAAACTTCTGGTCTCAGTGTGGACTCAAACTCCCAGCCTCAGCGTGGACTCCAACACACGGTCTCAGCATGGACTCCAACTCCCAGTCTCAGTGTGGACTCCAACACCCGATCTCAGTGTGGACTGGAACGCCCAGCCGCAGCATCGACTAGAACTCCCAGCCTCAGTGTGGATTCCAACTCCCGATCTCAGTGTGGACTCCAACTCCCAGTGTCAGCATGGACTAGAATTCCCAGTCTCAGCATGGACTCCAACTCTCAGTCTCAGCATGGACCCCAACTCCTGGTCTCAGCATGGACAAGAACTCCCAGCTGCAGTGCGGATGAGAACTCCCGATCTCAGCGTGGACTCCAACTCCCAGCCTCAGCATGGACCCCAACTCCCAACCTCAGTGTGGGCTCCGACCCCCAGCCTCACCGTGGACTCCAACTCCCAGCCTCAGTGTGGACTCCAACTCCCAGCCTCAGCGTGGACTCCAACTACCAGCCATAGCGTGGAGTCCAACTCCCAGTCTCAGTGTGTACTCCAACTCCCAGTCTCAGCGTGAACTCCAACTCCCGGTCTCAGCGTGGACTCCAACTCCCGGTCTCAGCGTGGACTCCAACTCCCGGTCTCAGTGTGGACTCCAACTCCCAGCCTCAGTGTGGACTCCAACTCCCGGTCTCAGTGTGGACTCAAACCCCTGGTCTCAGTGTGGACTCCAACTCCCAGTCTCAGTGTGGACTCCAGCTCCCAGTCTCAGCGTGGACTCCAACACCCAGTCTCAGCATGGACTCCAACTCCCGGTCTCAGTGAGGACTCCAACTCCCGGTCTCAGTGTGGACTCCAACTCCCGGTCTCAGCATAGACTCCAACCCCCGATCTCAGTGTGGACTCAAACTCCCGGTCTCAGTGTGGACTAGAACGCCCAGCCGCAGCATGGACTAGAACTCCCAGCCTCAGTGTGGATTCCAACTCCCGATCTCAGTGTGGACTCCAACTCCCAGTGTCAGCATGGACTAGAATTCCCAGTCTCAGCATGGACTCCAACTCTCAGTCTCAGCATGGACTCCAACTCCTGGTCTCAGCATGTACAAGAACTACCAGCTGCAGTGTGGATGAGAACTCCCGATCTCAGCGTGGACTCCAACTCCCAGCCTCAGCATGGACCCCAACTCTCAGCCTCAGTGTGGGCTCCAACCCCCAGCCTCACCGTGGACTAAAACTCCCAGCCTCAGCGTGGACTCCAACTCCCAGCCTCAGTGTGGACTCCAACTCCCAGCCTCAGCGTGGACTCCAACTACCAGCCATAGCGTGGAGTCCAACTCCCAGCCTCAGCGTGGACGCCAACTCCCAGTCTCAGCGAGGACTCCAACTCCCAGTCTCAGCGTGAACTCCAACTCCCGGTCTCAGCGTGGACTCCAACTTCTGGTCTCAGTGTGGACTCAAACTCCCAGCCTCAGTGTGGACTCCAACTCCCGGTCTCAGTGTGGACTCAAACCCCTGGTCTCAGTGTGGACTCCAACTCCCAGTCTCAGTGTGGACTCCAGCTCCCAGTCTCAGCGTGGACTCTAACACCCAGTCTCAGCATGGACTCCAACTCCCGGTCTCAGTGAGGACTCCAACTCCCGGTCTCAGTGTGGACTCCAACTCCCGGTCTCAGCATAGACTCCAACCCCCGATCTCAGTGTGGACTCAAACTCCCGGTCTCAGTGTGGACTAGAACGCCCAGCTGCAGCATGGACTAGAACTCCTAGCCTCAGTGTGGATTCCAACTCCCGATCTCAGTGTGGACTCCAACTCCCAGTGTCAGCATGGACTAGAATTCCCAGTCTCAGCATGGACTCCAACTCTCAGTCTCAGCATGGACTCCAACTCCTGGTCTCAGCATGGACAAGAACTCCCAGCTGCAGTGTGGATGAGAACTCCCGATCTCAGCGTGGACTCCAACTCCCAGCCTCAGCATGGACCCCAACTCCCAGCCTCAGTGTGGGCTCCAACCCCCAGCCTCACCGTGGACTAAAACTCCCAGCCTCAGTGTGGACTCCAACTCCCAGCCTCAGTGTGGACTCCAACTCCCAGCCTCAGCGTGGACTCCAACTACCAGCCATAGCGTGGAGTCCAACTCCCAGCCTCAGCGTGGACTCCAACTCCCAGTCTCAGCGAGGACTCCAACTCCCAGTCTCAGCGTGAACTCCAACTCCCGGTCTCAGCGTGGACTCCAACTTCTGGTCTCAGTGTGGACTCAAACTCCCAGCCTCAGTGTGGACTCCAACTCCCAGTCTCAGCGTGAACTCCAACACCCGGTCTCAGCGTGGACTCCAACTTCTGGTCTCAGTGTGGACTCAAACTCCCAGCCTCAGTGTGGACTCCAACTCCCGGTCTCAGTGTGGACTCCAACTCCCGGTCTCAGCATAGACTCCAACCCCCGATCTCAGTGTGGACTCAAACTCCCGGTCTCAGTGTGGACTAGAACGCCCAGCCGCAGCATGGACTAGAACTCCCAGCCTCAGTGTGGATTCCAACTCCCGATCTCAGTGTGGACTCCAACTCCCAGTGTCAGCATGGACTAGAATTCCCAGTCTCAGCATGGACTCCAACTCTCAGTCTCAGCATGGACTCCAACTCCTGGTCTCAGCATGGACAAGAACTCCCAGCTGCAGTGTGGATGAGAACTCCCGATCTCAGCGTGGACTCCAACTCCCAGCCTCAGCATGGACCCCAACTCTCAGCCTCAGTGTGGGCTCCAACTCCCAGCCTCAGTGTGGACTCCAACTCCCAGCCTCAGCGTGGACTCCAACTACCAGCCATAGCGTGGAGTCCAACTCCCAGCCTCAGCGTGGACGCCAACTCCCAGTCTCAGCGAGGACTCCAACTCCCAGTCTCAGCGTGAACTCCAACTCCCGGTCTCAGCGTGGACTCCAACTTCTGGTCTCAGTGTGGACTCAAACTCCCAGCCTCAGTGTGGACTCCAACTCCCGGTCTCAGTGTGGACTCAAACCCCTGGTCTCAGTGTGGACTCCAACTCCCAGTCTCAGTGTGGACTCCAGCTCCCAGTCTCAGCGTGGACTCTAACACCCAGTCTCAGCATGGACTCCAACTCCCGGTCTCAGTGAGGACTCCAACTCCCGGTCTCAGTGTGGACTCCAACTCCCGGTCTCAGCATAGACTCCAACCCCCGATCTCAGTGTGGACTCAAACTCCCGGTCTCAGTGTGGACTAGAACGCCCAGCTGCAGCATGGACTAGAACTCCTAGCCTCAGTGTGGATTCCAACTCCCGATCTCAGTGTGGACTCCAACTCCCAGTGTCAGCATGGACTAGAATTCCCAGTCTCAGCATGGACTCCAACTCTCAGTCTCAGCATGGACTCCAACTCCTGGTCTCAGCATGGACAAGAACTCCCAGCTGCAGTGTGGATGAGAACTCCCGATCTCAGCGTGGACTCCAACTCCCAGCCTCAGCATGGACCCCAACTCCCAGCCTCAGTGTGGGCTCCAACCCCCAGCCTCACCGTGGACTAAAACTCCCAGCCTCAGTGTGGACTCCAACTCCCAGCCTCAGTGTGGACTCCAACTCCCAGCCTCAGCGTGGACTCCAACTACCAGCCATAGCGTGGAGTCCAACTCCCAGCCTCAGCGTGGACTCCAACTCCCAGTCTCAGCGAGGACTCCAACTCCCAGTCTCAGCGTGAACTCCAACTCCCGGTCTCAGCGTGGACTCCAACTTCTGGTCTCAGTGTGGACTCAAACTCCCAGCCTCAGTGTGGACTCCAACTCCCAGTCTCAGCGTGAACTCCAACACCCGGTCTCAGCGTGGACTCCAACTTCTGGTCTCAGTGTGGACTCAAACTCCCAGCCTCAGTGTGGACTCCAACTCCCGGTCTCAGTGTGGACTCCAACTCCCGGTCTCAGCATAGACTCCAACCCCCGATCTCAGTGTGGACTCAAACTCCCGGTCTCAGTGTGGACTAGAACGCCCAGCCGCAGCATGGACTAGAACTCCCAGCCTCAGTGTGGATTCCAACTCCCGATCTCAGTGTGGACTCCAACTCCCAGTGTCAGCATGGACTAGAATTCCCAGTCTCAGCATGGACTCCAACTCTCAGTCTCAGCATGGACTCCAACTCCTGGTCTCAGCATGTACAAGAACTACCAGCTGCAGTGTGGATGAGAACTCCCGATCTCAGCGTGGACTCCAACTCCCAGCCTCAGCATGGACCCCAACTCTCAGCCTCAGTGTGGGCTCCAACCCCCAGCCTCACCGTGGACTAAAACTCCCAGCCTCAGCGTGGACTCCAACTCCCAGCCTCAGTGTGGACTCCAACTCCCAGCCTCAGCGTGGACTCCAACTACCAGCCATAGCGTGGAGTCCAACTCCCAGCCTCAGCGTGGACGCCAACTCCCAGTCTCAGCGAGGACTCCAACTCCCAGTCTCAGCGTGAACTCCAACTCCCGGTCTCAGCGTGGACTCCAACTTCTGGTCTCAGTGTGGACTCAAACTCCCAGCCTCAGTGTGGACTCCAACTCCCGGTCTCAGTGTGGACTCAAACCCCTGGTCTCAGTGTGGACTCCAACTCCCAGTCTCAGTGTGGACTCCAGCTCCCAGTCTCAGCGTGGACTCTAACACCCAGTCTCAGCATGGACTCCAACTCCCGGTCTCAGTGAGGACTCCAACTCCCGGTCTCAGTGTGGACTCCAACTCCCGGTCTCAGCATAGACTCCAACCCCCGATCTCAGTGTGGACTCAAACTCCCGGTCTCAGTGTGGACTAGAACGCCCAGCTGCAGCATGGACTAGAACTCCTAGCCTCAGTGTGGATTCCAACTCCCGATCTCAGTGTGGACTCCAACTCCCAGTGTCAGCATGGACTAGAATTCCCAGTCTCAGCATGGACTCCAACTCTCAGTCTCAGCATGGACTCCAACTCCTGGTCTCAGCATGGACAAGAACTCCCAGCTGCAGTGTGGATGAGAACTCCCGATCTCAGCGTGGACTCCAACTCCCAGCCTCAGCATGGACCCCAACTCCCAGCCTCAGTGTGGGCTCCAACCCCCAGCCTCACCGTGGACTAAAACTCCCAGCCTCAGTGTGGACTCCAACTCCCAGCCTCAGTGTGGACTCCAACTCCCAGCCTCAGCGTGGACTCCAACTACCAGCCATAGCGTGGAGTCCAACTCCCAGCCTCAGCGTGGACTCCAACTCCCAGTCTCAGCGAGGACTCCAACTCCCAGTCTCAGCGTGAACTCCAACTCCCGGTCTCAGCGTGGACTCCAACTTCTGGTCTCAGTGTGGACTCAAACTCCCAGCCTCAGTGTGGACTCCAACTCCCAGTCTCAGCGTGAACTCCAACACCCGGTCTCAGCGTGGACTCCAACTTCTGGTCTCAGTGTGGACTCAAACTCCCAGCCTCAGTGTGGACTCCAACTCCCGGTCTCAGTGTGGACTCCAACTCCCGGTCTCAGCATAGACTCCAACCCCCGATCTCAGTGTGGACTCAAACTCCCGGTCTCAGTGTGGACTAGAACGCCCAGCCGCAGCATGGACTAGAACTCCCAGCCTCAGTGTGGATTCCAACTCCCGATCTCAGTGTGGACTCCAACTCCCAGTGTCAGCATGGACTAGAATTCCCAGTCTCAGCATGGACTCCAACTCTCAGTCTCAGCATGGACTCCAACTCCTGGTCTCAGCATGGACAAGAACTCCCAGCTGCAGTGTGGATGAGAACTCCCGATCTCAGCGTGGACTCCAACTCCCAGCCTCAGCATGGACCCCAACTCTCAGCCTCAGTGTGGGCTCCAACTCCCAGCCTCAGTGTGGACTCCAACTCCCAGCCTCAGCGTGGACTCCAACTACCAGCCATAGCGTGGAGTCCAACTCCCAGCCTCAGCGTGGACGCCAACTCCCAGTCTCAGCGAGGACTCCAACTCCCAGTCTCAGCGTGAACTCCAACTCCCGGTCTCAGCGTGGACTCCAACTTCTGGTCTCAGTGTGGACTCAAACTCCCAGCCTCAGTGTGGACTCCAACTCCCGGTCTCAGTGTGGACTCAAACCCCTGGTCTCAGTGTGGACTCCAACTCCCAGTCTCAGTGTGGACTCCAGCTCCCAGTCTCAGCGTGGACTCTAACACCCAGTCTCAGCATGGACTCCAACTCCCGGTCTCAGTGAGGACTCCAACTCCCGGTCTCAGTGTGGACTCCAACTCCCGGTCTCAGCATAGACTCCAACCCCCGATCTCAGTGTGGACTCAAACTCCCGGTCTCAGTGTGGACTAGAACGCCCAGCCGCAGCATGGACTAGAACTCCTAGCCTCAGTGTGGATTCCAACTCCCGATCTCAGTGTGGACTCCAACTCCCAGTGTCAGCATGGACTAGAATTCCCAGTCTCAGCATGGACTCCAACTCTCAGTCTCAGCATGGACTCCAACTCCTGGTCTCAGCATGGACAAGAACTCCCAGCTGCAGTGTGGATGAGAACTCCCGATCTCAGCGTGGACCCCAACTCCCAGCCTCAGCATGGACCCCAACTCCCAGCCTCAGTGTGGGCTCCAACCCCCAGCCTCACCGTGGACTAAAACTCCCAGCCTCAGCGTGGACTCCAACTCCCAGCCTCAGTGTGGACTCCAACTCCCAGCCTCAGCGTGGACTCCAACTACCAGCCATAGCGTGGAGTCCAACTCCCAGCCTCAGCGTGGACTCCAACTCCCAGTCTCAGCGAGGACTCCAACTCCCAGTCTCAGCGTGAACTCCAACTCCCGGTCTCAGCGTGGACTCCAACTTCTGGTCTCAGTGTGGACTCCAACTCCCGGTCTCAGCTTGGACTCCAACTCTCAGTCTCAGCATGGACTCCAACTCCCGGTCTCAGCATGGACAAGAACTCCCAGCTGCAGCGTGGATGAGAACTCCCAGTCTCAGCGTGTACTCCAACTCCCAGCCTCAGCATAGACTCCAACTCTCAGTCTCAGCATGGACTCCAACTCCCGGTCTCAGCATGGACAAGAACTCCCTGCTGCAGCGTGGATGAGAACTCCCAATCTCAGCGTGGACTCCAACTCCCAGCATCAGCATGGACTCCAACTCCCAGCCTCAGTGTGGACTCCAACTCCCAGCCTCAGCATGGACCCCAACTCCCAGCCTCAGTGTGGACTCCAACCCCCAGCCTCAGCGTGGACTCCAACTCCCAGCCTCAGTGTGGACTCCAACCCCCAGCCTCAGCGTGGACTCCAACCCCCAGCCTCAGCGTGGACTCCAAATCCCAGCGTCAGCGTGAACTCCAACTTCTGGTCTCAGTATGGACTCAAACTTCTAGTCTCAGTGTGGACTCAAACTCCCAGCCTCAGCGTGGACTCCAACACACGGTCTCAGCATGGACTCCAACTCCCGGTCTCAGTGTGGACTCCAACTCCCGATCTCAGTGTGGACTGGAACGCCCAGCCGCAGCATGGACTAGAACTCCCAGCCTCAGTGTGGATTCCAACTCCCGATCTCAGTGTGGACTCCAACTCCCAGTGTCAGCATGGACTAGAATTCCCAGTCTCAGCATGGACTCCAACTCTCAGTCTCAGCATGGACTCCAACTCCTGGTCTCAGCATGGACAAGAACTCCCAGCTGCAGTGCGGATGAGAACTCCCGATCTCAGCGTGGACTCCAACTCCCAGCCTCAGCATGGACCCCAACTCCCAACCTCAGTGTGGGCTCCGACCCCCAGCCTCACCGTGGACTCCAACTCCCAGCCTCAGTGTGGACTCCAACTCCCAGCCTCAGCGTGGACTCCAACTACCAGCCATAGCGTGGAGTCCAACTCCCAGTCTCAGTGTGTACTCCAACTCCCAGTCTCAGCGAGGACTCCAACTCCCAGTCTCAGCGTGAACTCCAACTCCCGGTCTCAGCGTGGACTCCAACTCCCGGTCTCAGCGTGGACTCCAACTTCTGGTCTCAGTGTGGACTCAAACCCCTGGTCTCAGTGTGGACTCCAACTCCCATTCTCAGTGTGGACTCCAGCTCCCAGTCTCAGCGTGGACACTAACACCCAGTCTCAGCATGGACTCCAACTCCCGGTCTCAGTGAGGACTCCAACTCCCGGTCTCAGTGTGGACTCCAACTCCCGGTCTCAGCATAGACTCCAACCCCCGATCTCAGTGTGGACTCAAACTCCCGGTCTCAGTGTGGACTAGAACGCCCAGCCGCAGCATGGACTAGAACTCCCAGCCTCAGTGTGGATTCCAACTCCCGATCTCAGTGTGGACTCCAACTCCCAGTGTCAGCATGGACTAGAATTCCCAGTCTCAGCATGGACTCCAACTCTCAGTCTCAGCATGGACTCCAACTCCTGGTCTCAGCATGGACAAGAACTCCCAGCTGCAGTGTGGATGAGAACTCCAGGTCTCAGCATAGACTCCAACTCCCAGCCTCAGCATGGACCCCAACTCTCAGCCTCAGTGTGGGCTCCAACCCCCAGCCTCACCGTGGACTAAAACTCCCAGCCTCAGCGTGGACTCCAACTCCCAGCCTCAGTGTGGACTCCAACTCCCAGCCTCAGCGTGGACTCCAACTACCAGCCATAGCGTGGAGTCCAACTCCCAGCCTCAGCGTGGACGCCAACTCCCAGTCTCAGCGAGGACTCCAACTCCCAGTCTCAGCGTGAACTCCAACTCCCGGTCTCAGCGTGGACTCCAACTTCTGGTCTCAGTGTGGACTCAAACTCCCAGCCTCAGTGTGGACTCCAACTCCCGGTCTCAGTGTGGACTCAAACCCCTGGTCTCAGTGTGGACTCCAACTCCCAGTCTCAGTGTGGACTCCAGCTCCCAGTCTCAGCGTGGACACTAACACCCAGTCTCAGCATGGACTCCAACTCCCGGTCTCAGTGAGGACTCCAACTCCCGGTCTCAGTGTGGACTCCAACTCCCGGTCTCAGCATAGACTCCAACCCCCGATCTCAGTGTGGACTCAAACTCCCGGTCTCAGTGTGGACTAGAACGCCCAGCCGCAGCATGGACTAGAACTCCTAGCCTCAGTGTGGATTCCAACTCCCGATCTCAGTGTGGACTCCAACTCCCAGTGTCAGCATGGACTAGAATTCCCAGTCTCAGCATGGACTCCAACTCTCAGTCTCAGCATGGACTCCAACTCCTGGTCTCAGCATGGACAAGAACTCCCAGCTGCAGTGTGGATGAGAACTCCCGATCTCAGCGTGGACTCCAACTCCCAGCCTCAGCATGGACCCCAACTCCCAGCCTCAGTGTGGGCTCCAACCCCCAGCCTCACCGTGGACTAAAACTCCCAGCCTCAGCGTGGACTCCAACTCCCAGCCTCAGTGTGGACTCCAACTCCCAGCCTCAGCGTGGACTCCAACTACCAGCCATAGCGTGGAGTCCAACTCCCAGCCTCAGCGTGGACTCCAACTCCCAGTCTCAGCGAGGACTCCAACTCCCAGTCTCAGCGTGAACTCCAACTCCCGGTCTCAGTGTGGACTCAAACCCCTGGTCTCAGTGTGGACTCCAACTCCCAGTCTCAGTGAGGACTCCATCTCCCGGTCTCAGTGTGGACTCCAACTCCCAGTCTCAGTGTGGTCTCCAACTCCCGCCGCAGCATAGACTCCAACTCTCGATCTCAGTGTGGACTCAAAGTCCCGGTCTCAATGTGGACTAGAACTCCCAGCCGCAGCATGGACGAGAGCTCCCAGTCTCAGCGTGGACGAGATCCCAGTCTCAGCGTGGACGAGAACTCCCAGCCTTAACGTGGATTAGAACTCCCAGCCTCAGAGTGGACTAGCACTCCCAGCCGCAGCGTGGACTCCAACTCCCAGCCTCAGCGTGGACTAGAGAACCCCCGGCCTCAGTGTGGAATCCAACTCTTGGCCTCAGTGAGGACTCAAACTCCCAGCCACAGTGTGGACTCCAACTCCTAGCCTCAGCCCGGACGACAACTCCCAGCCTTAGCATGGACTAGAACTCCTGGCCTCAGCATGGACTAGAACTCCCAACCTCAACGTGGACTCCAACTCCCAGCCTCAGCATGGACTAGAACTCCCGACCTCAGCGTGGACTCCAACTCCCAGTCTCAGCATAGACTAGAACTCCCAGTCTCAGCATGGACTCCAACTCCCGGTCCCAGCATGGACAAGAACTCCGAGCTGCAGCGTGGATGAGAACTCCCGATCTCAGCGTGGACTCCAACTCCCAGCATCAGTGTGGACTCCAACTCCCAGCCTCAGTGTGGACTCCAACTCCCAGCCTCAGCGTGGACTCCAACTCCCAGTCTCAGCGAGGACTCCAACTCCCAGTCTCAGCGAGGACTCCAACTCCCAGCCTCAGCGTGAACTCCAACTCTCAGTCTCAGCATGGACTCCAACTCCCGGTCTCAGCATGTACAAGAACTCTCAGCTGCAGCGTGGATGAGAACTCCCGATCTTAGCGTGGACTCCAACTCCCAGCGTCAGCATGGACCCCAACTCCCAGCCTCAGTGTGGACTCCAACTCCCAGCCTCAGTGTGGGCTCCAACCCCCAGCCTCACCGTGGACTAAAACTCCCAGCCTCAGCGTGGACTCCAACTCCCAGCCTCAGCGTGGACGAGAGCTCCCAGTCTCAGCGTGGACGAGAGCTCCCAGTCTCAGCGTGGATAAGAACTCTCAGCCTTAGCGTGGAGTAGAACACCCAGCCTCAGAGAGGACTAGAACTCCCAGCCGCAGAATAGACTCCAACTCCCAGTCTCAGTGTGGACTCAAACTCCCAGCCTCAGTGTGGACTAGAACTCCCAGCCGCAGCATGGACGAGAGCTCCCAGTCTCAGCGTGGACGAGATCCCAGTCTCAGCATGGACGAGGACTCCCAGCCTTAGCGTGGATTAGAACTCCCAGCCTCAGAGTGGACTAGAACTCCCAGCCGCAGCGTGGACTCCAACTCCCAGCCGCAGCGTAGACTCTCCAACTCCTGGTCTCAGCGTGGACTCCAACTCCCAGCCTCAGCGTGGACTCCAACTCCCAGTCTCAGCGTGGACTAGAGAACCCCCGGCCTCAGTGTGGACTCTAACTCCCAGCCTCACCGTGGACTCCAACTCCCGGTCTCATTGTGGACTCCAACTCCCAGTCTCAGTGTGGACTCAAACTCCCAGTCTCAGTGTGTACTCCAACTCCCAGCCTCAGCATGGACTCCAACTCCCAGCCTTAGTGTGGACTAGAACTCCCAGCCTCAGCATGGACTAGAACTCCCAGCCTCAGCGTAGACTTCAACACCCAGCCGCAGCGTGGACTCCAACTCCCAGTCTCAGTGTGGACTCCAACTCCCAGTCTCAGTGCGGACTCCAACTCCCGCCGCAGCATAGACTCCAACTCCCGGTCTCAGTGTGGACTAGAACTCCCAGCCGCAGCATGGACTAGAACTCCCAGCCTCAGTGTGGATTCCAACTCCAGATCTCAGTGTGGACTCCAACTCCCAGCCTCAGCGTGGACTCCAACTCCCAGTCTCAGCATGGACTCCAAATCCCGGTCTCAGCATGTACAAGAACTCCCAGCTGCAGCCTGGATGAGAACTCCCGATCTTAGCGTGGACTCCAACTCCCAGCGTCAGCATGGACCCCAACTCCCAGCCTCAGTGTGGACTCCAACTCCCAGCCTCAGCGTGGACTCCAACTCCCAGCCACAGCGTGGACGAGAGCTCCCAGTCTCAGCGTAGACGAGAGCTCCCAGTCTCAGCGTGGATAAGAACTCTCAGCCTTAGCGTGGACTGGAACACCCAGCCTCAGAGTGGACTAGAACTCCCAGCCGCAGCATAGACTCCAACTCCCAGTCTCAGTGTGGACTCCAACTCCCGCCGCAGCATAGACTCCAACTCTCGATCTCAGTGTGGACTCAAACTCCCGGTCTCAATGTGGACTTGAACTCCCAGCCGCAGCATGGACGAGGACTCCCAGCCTTAGCGTGGATTAGAACTCCCAGCCTCAGAGTGGACTAGAACTCCCAGCCGCAGCGTGGACTCCAACTCCCAGCTGCAGCATAGACTCTCCAACTCCTGGTCTCAGCGTGGACTAGAGAACCCCCGGCCTCAGTGTGGACTCCAACTCCCGGTCTCATTGTGGACTCCAACTCCCAGTCTCAGTGTGGACTCAAACTCCCAGTCTCAGTGTGTACTCCAACTCCCAGCCTCAGCATGGACTCCAACTCCCAGCCTTAGTGTGGACTAGAACTCCCAGCCTCAGCGTGGACTAGAACTCCCAGCCTCAGCGTAGACTCCAACACCCAGCTGCAGCGTGGAGTCCAACTCCCAGTCTCAACGAGGTCTCCAACTTCCAGCCTCAGCGTAGACTCCAACTCCCGGTCACAGCGTAGACTCCAACTCCCGGTCTCAGCTTGGACTCCAACTCCCAGCCTCAGCGTGGACTCTAACTCCCAGCAGCAGCATGGACTCCAACTCCCAGCAGTAGCGTGGACTCCAACTCCCAGCCTCAGCGTGGACTAGAACTCCCGGCCTCAGCGTGGACTCCAACTCCCAGCCTCAGCATGGACTCCAACTCCCAGCCTCAGTGTGGACTAGAACTCCCAGCCTCAGTGTGGACTCCAACTCCCAGCCGCTGCATGGAATAGAATTCCCAGTCTCGGCATGGACTCCAACTCCCAGTCTCAGCGTGGACTCCAACTCACAGCCTCAGTGTGGACTCCAACTCCTGGCCTCAGTGAAGACTCGAACTCCAAGCCTCAGCCTGGACTCCAACTCCTGGTCTTAGTGTGAACACATGCTCCTGATCAGCGTGGACTTCAACTCCTGTCCTTAGTGTGGACTTGAACTCCTGGCCTCAGTGTGGACTCAAATTCCTGGCCTCAGTGTGGACATGAACTCACGGCCTCAGCGAGGACTCAAATTCCTAGCCTCAGCATAGACTCGAACTCCCTGCCTCAATGTGGACTCAAACTCTTAGCCTCAGCACAGATTTGAGCTCTGGGCCTCAGCATGGACTTGAACTCTCAGTCTCAGCATGGGCTCGAACTCCTGGTGTCAGTACGAATTCGACTCCTGGCCTTGAGGTGAAACCTGGTGTGGTCTGGGTTGGAAGGGCTGTTAATTTGAATTCTGGTTTATTTATTTTTTAATTTATTGCTGGATTTTTTATTTCTTTATTTTTGCTCATTTTTCCCTAAGAATTTGTACTTAAGAATCTGTACCTAGTTACCTTAGCAGCTAAGATGGCGCCATAAGTGGTGACTTGTAATCTTTTCACTGTACTCATGTGAGTACATGTGACAATAAAGCTAATTCTAATTCTAGAATTCTCTCATTTAAGAAAGAAATCGAGAAATCAACAGATACTTGAGAGTTCATGGTTTCCTACTCTCTCAATTAAGGAATGGATTATTGAGGATCAGTGCAAAATTGGGTAGAGATTAGAAAAAGGTTGGAAATAAAAAATAATTACAAACTTGTGGGTGGAAAATGATTTTGAGGCTGTGACCTTTTGGTTGCACTTTTATTTTTTAACTTTCAACTTTCAAAGGCATACTGCCCACATACATATAACACAGAACACTTCAGCAATTCTAGTCAAAAGATACTTTATTCCAATGCCTCTTTTGGTAAGTGAAACAATTAAAGCAATTATCCATCTTCAGACTCTTGCTGGATGTAAATTAATAAAAGAGCAATAGTGCAGGAAGCCTATTCAATAGAAACAAATGCTATTTGAAGAGGAACAATTAAGATGCAGTATTAATCAAAAGTTTAGGAGGAAGTTCTGGTGTGAAGTAACTCATATTTACAACAACAATGACAATAATTTATGCACTTATATAGTGATTTAATGCAGTAAAACATCCCAATAAAATTCACATAAAATTTAACACTATACCACGTCAGGAGATCTTAGGGTAAATGACCAAAAACTTCATCAAAGCTGTAAGTTTTAAGATGTGTCTTAAATAGGGAGGGGGAATTGGAGAGACTGACAGATTGAGCAAAAAAGAGTTCCAAAGCATGGGGCCATAGCAGCGAAATGCTTGGGCACCAATCATTGAGTGATTGAAATCTGAAATGCCAAAAATGCTAGAGGAGTGTAGATGTATCAGAGAGTTGTATGGCTGGAGGAAATTACTTAAAGTACCGGTCATAGTGGGAATTTGAAAACAGAATGTATGTGCACTACAGTTGCAATTTACTTTATATCTGTCTGTGCATTCTCATTCTTGATTCTTTATAAGAGGTTACAGTTTCTCCCTATCTACCCTATCCAACATCCTTATGATTTTTGAAGTTTCTATCAGATCTTCTCTTAGCTTTCTTCTCTCCAAAGAAGACAATGCTAATTTCTCCAATCTATCCTTGTAACCGAAGTGTAACTCCTCCCTGAAACCATGCTTGCAAAGCTCTTTTGTACTCTATCCAGTTTGTTCACATTCTTCCTAATATATCAAGAACAAACACAATATTCCAGCTGACGTCTGACAAATGTTTTATTTAAGTTCATCAGAATGTTCCTGCTCTAAATCCTGAGTAATAAAGCCTAAATTACAGTATGCTTTATTAACAACTGTCTCGACCTGTCCTTTACCTTTAATAATTTATGCAGAAGTACACCCAGGTCTTTTTGCTCCTACACAGCCGTTATTTTATTCTTACATCTGTGTTCTTTCCATCAAAATGTATCGTCTGAAACCTCTCCACATTCAATTGCATCTGTCCATTCCACCAACATGTCAATGTCCTTTCGTAATTTTACGTTGTCTACCTCACAGTTTACAATGTTTCCACATGTTGTTTGCTTTCTGTAAATTTCGAAATTGTCCCCTAGATACCAAGATCTCGAACACTCATACATATCAAGAAAAACAAGGGTCCAAAAACCAACCCTTGAGTAATTGAATTACACACCTTCCCCCATCCATAAATATTCATTAACCATGACCTTTATTTCCTGTCCCTCAGTCAATTTTGTATCTGTCTTACTGCTCTCTTATTTGTTCCTTGAGCTATATCATTTCACAGGAGTTTGTGATGTGGCACTAATTCAGATTTCTTCTGGAAGTTCATGAACAGCATTACCCTCATTAGCTCTATTTGTTACCTCTTCAAAAAAATTCCTGCAAGTTAGTTAAGCACAATTTTCCCTTAAGGTATACATGCTGGCTCTACCTAATTAACCCATATTTTTCCATGTGATTATTAATTCTATGCTGAATAATTGTTTTAGAAATGGTCCCGACCACTGAAGTTAACCTAACTGGCCAGTCATTGCTCAACTTATCTTTACAATCATTGTATTCTAATTCTCCAGCCTGTTGGTATCACCCTGAGTCGAGGGAAGATTGAAGGATAATGGCCAGTGCCTCTGTCATTTTTTCCTTCTGTCACAATGGCCTGGACCTCATCACCTTCTGCGTAAAGACAAATTTACTATATTTATTTAACACTTAGAGCCATAGAGATGTACAGCACAGAAACAGACCCTTCGGTTCTACTCGTCCATGCCAACCAGATATCCCAACCCAATCTCGTCCCAACTGCCAGCACCCAGCCCATATCCCTCCAAACCCTTCCTATTCATATATCCATCCAGATGCCTTTTAAATGTTGCAATCGTACTAACCTCCACCACTTTTTTTGGCAACTCATTCCATACACGTACCACCCTCTGTATGACAAAGTTGCCCCTTAGGTCTCTTTTCCCCTCTTTCCCCTCTCACCCTAAATCTATGCCCTCTAGTTCTGGACTCCCCAACCCTCCCAACAGGGAAGAGACTTTGTCTATTTATCCTATCCATGCCCCTCATCATTTTGTAAACCTCTATAAGGTCAACCCTCAGCCTCCGACACTCTGGGGAAAACAGCCCCAGACTATTCAACCTCTCCCTCTAGCCCAAATCCTCCAACCCTGGCAACATCCTTGTAAATCTTTTCTGAACCCTTTCAAGTTTCACAACATTCTTCCGATAGGAAGGAGACCAGAATTGCACGCTATATTCCAACCGTGGCCAAACCAATGTCCTGTACAGCTGTAACATGACCTCCCAACTCTTGTACTCAATACTCTGACCAATAAAGGAAAGCATACCAAACGCCTTCTTCACTATCCTATCTACCTGTGACTCAACTTTCAAGGTGCTATGAACCTGCACTCCAAGGTCTCTTTGTTCAGCAACATTCCCTAGGACCTTACCGTTAAATGTATAAATCCTGTTATGATTTGCTTTCCCAAAATGCAGCACCTCACATTTATCTAAATTAAACCCCATCTACCACTTCTCAGCCCATTGGCCCATCTGGTCCAGATCCTGTTGTATTTTGGGTAACCTTCTTCGCTGTCCACTACACCTCCAATTTTGGCGTCATCTGCAAACTTACTAACTGTACCTCCTATGTTCACATCCAAATCATTTATATAAATGATAAAAAGCAGTGCACTCAGCACTAATCCTTATGGAACTCCACTGGTCAAAGGCTTCCAGTCTGAAAAACAGCCCTCCACCACCACCCTCTGTCTTCTACCTTTGAGGCAGTTCTGTATCCAAATGGCTAATTCTCCCTGAATTCCATGAGATCTAACCTTGCTAATCAGTCTCTCATGGGGAATCTTGTTGATCACCTTACTGAAGCCCATATAGATCACGTCCACTGCTCTGCCATCTTCAATCCTCACCACCTGCCATCTCATCTTAACCCTGATTTTAGTCCTTAATTATCTGTATTCCTCTTTTACTACTATTTTACCGTGCATCTGCCTAAATAACATGTTGTGATATACATTGTGATAAATTAGCTGCCAGTCTTTTTTTCATAATCCCTCTTGTATTCTTATTTGTTTTTTCACCTCCTTTCTGTCCTTCCAGTATTTAGCTTGGTTCTCAACTATTTTTTAATTTAATACTTGTTGTAAGCACATTTTTTTCTCTTTATCTTAATCTCTATCTCTCTTTCATCCCATCAACTCTGGATTTGTTTGCCCTATCTTTCTTTTATTTGGGAGTATACCTTATCTGGTACCCAAATTACCTCTCATTTGAAGCTAGCCCATTGAACAGTTAGGTGTTTCCTACCGAATTATATTTACAGTCTATCCAACTCAGCTCTGCTCTTGCTCCATTGAAATCCACCTTCAGTCAGTTATTCTTATTCTGGATTAACCTTTGTCCTTTCCCTCACATCCTAAATGATATAATATAATGATAATTATCTCCCGAATGTTCCCTCGCAGATACTTGATCTACTTGATCCACCTCCTTCCAAAGAATCAAGTCTAGCTTTCCTTTCTTGTTGGGCTGGTTACATACTGAAAGTACTTGTCACTCACCGCTCTTTACACTATCAGTAATGGAGAACGGCAAGTATTCAAGTGAATGGAGCCTGATGGAAGTTAGGATCCAGGCAGCAGGGTATCTTGTGTAGTCTTAAACCAGGGTAAGTAACACATTTAAATACTCTGGACTTGGGCAAGAGGGATAGTTCAGTCAGGAAGGGGATTCACAATTCTCAATCTGGCAATTTCAGTCCACAGAATGATAATGGCCTGGACTCTGTGTTCAGCAGTGGACAAATAGTCCTAAGCAGTCACATAACTTAAAATGGACAGGTTGTAACATTTTGTTAGAATCCCTACAGTGTGAAAACAGGCCATTTGATCCATTAAGTCCAAACTGACCCTCTGAAAAACATCTCACCTTGACACAACCCCCTCACCTTTCACCCTCATTTCCCAATGCTAAGCCACGTAACCTGCACATCCCTGGATACTTGAGGCAATTTAGCATGATCAAACCACCAAAGTTGCATGTCTTTGACTGTGGGAGGAAACCCACGCAGACATGGGGAGAACGTGCAAGCTCCATACAGTTGACCGAGGCTAGAATTGAACCTGGGTTCCTGGCACTGTGAGGCAACAGTCTAACCACTGGGCCGCCACGTCACCCCATGGCCTGTTTAATAGCTATATAAGGGTTGAGTATCATAACTTTATACCCTTCCTGTAATTGAATACTGATTCTCTTCATAATGCATCATTGTAGCAAAGGTTTTGAAAGAGAAGGACAAATTCTTTTGTCTTTGGGTTAATGTGATGGCTGGTGTTGTTTTCTGTTCAATAATTTTGTAACAGTCCACCTACACTGGAACAATGGATTGACCCCACATCCAAACAATGATCTCCACATATTCAGAGTATCACCTCCACTATATATCTCTCCAACTCTTTCTCTCAGTTTTGTGATGTTACATCATTATAGCATGAAGCCATAGGCTCAGACTAATAAGCATTTGTTGCACTCAAACTGGACATCAAATTAACTGTACATGTAGAACTGAAATGCTGTATAATAATAATAATGGGCCCAATAACCTTTCTTTTATTCTTAATAAAAGGTCCGCACCATTATCTCTGCATTTTGGGCTGTGCATACATCTCGTACAGCCAAACCTACACTCCCCACATTAAGCATTTGACTCATACTGGTTAGAAAGAAGACATTTAGCCCATTGAGTCTGCACCAACTGTTTTCAGGCAGTGCTTTCCACATCACAACAACTCGCCAGGTAAAGAAAAGGGTTCCTCCATTCCCCCTCTGGTTCTTTTGCCAATTATCTCCAACTGGTGTCTCTGTTTACTGACCAAGCTGCCACTGAAAACCATTTTTCCCTACTTACCTCATCAAAACCCTTAAATATTTTGAAAATCTTGATCAAGACTACCCTTTAGCCTTCTATGTTCAAAGGAGAACAACTCCAGAACTTCCTGTTTTTCCATTCCATCAAATTCCATCAAAGTTTTGTCTCAATCAGGATTTCTGTGAGGGGATGTAAATCTTTTAATATCAGCTCTGAAATTACCATCATGAAGCTGCGTTCCCTTTTTTTATTCACACATAGGATCAGGACGCTGAAGACTGAGCCAGCATTTATAGCCCATTCTTCAGGTCCTTGAGAAGGTGGAGGTGAACTGCCTTCTTGAACTGCTGCAGTTTATGAAGCTTAGGCACACTTATAGTGCTGTTACTAAGGGATTTTGACCCAAAGATCAGTGAAGGAACATTGATATAGATTCAAGTCAGGTTAGTGTGTGGTTTGGAGGGGCCCCACAATAATTTTTCAGATTCACCTTTGCTAGACTCCATTTTTCCAGCATATAGGTCTTCCACCATAGAGTCATAAAGTCATACAGCACAGAAACAGACTATTCAGTCCCACCAGTCCATGCCGGACATTATCACAGGGTGACTACTCTTTTATGTAAATATTAATAACTTGGACTTGGATGTAATGGTTACAATTTCATAATATGTAGAAGATACAAAACATGGAAGGATAACAAACAAAGATGAAAATATTAATTGACTTAAAGAGGTTGTCAGAAAGAATTTGAAGCCTGGCCATTGCACTAGAGCCAGGGGCTATTGCTGGTTGTCAGATGTAATTCTCAGCTGCGAGAAGGGAATCTCAATCAGGGAGAGAAGTCTGGAGCAGTGAAGTGTTCTGATCATAGTGAAAATGGATGGTCATTATTTAATTTTCACCATTTGACTATAATACCTGAGTCTTTCATGGAGTTAAAATGACACTACTGACCTAAAATGGCTGCCGTGACCATCTAGGAGAACGTGAGGACTGCAGTTGCTGGAGAGTTAGAGTTGATAAAGTGTGGTGCTGGAAAAGTACAGCAGATCAGGCAGCATCTGAGGAGCAGTAGAGTCAACATTTTGGGCATAACCCTTCTAAGTGTCCTGCCTGAAATGCCGACACTTTTGCTCTTCGGATGCTGCCTGACCTGCCGGGCTTTTTTCACACTTTATCAACTCTGCTGTAATCACCTGACAAACCCAGGCTGTTGAGGTTGTACCTTGCTTATCAGAGAGTTTACCTTCAAGGGCTCCATGTATATATGATGTGCATATAAAATGTCACAAATCTGCCTTCTAGTTAGTCTGCTTAGTGTCTGCAAGCTGAATACACAGAAATCAGTTGATTGCTGTAACATCTGCTTCATAACTTGTGATTTGTTTCACTATTGAAAATAAAGTAATCCATCGTGCTAATCAATCTCTGCCGAGTGATTAATCATTAGGCCATTATCTTTAACATTACACTCGACACTCAATGGCATTTGCATTAGAATTACCGTTTCAGTCAAGAGACACTGATACTTGAGGAGGTGTCAAGAAATGTGCTTCTCTTCTTTTATTCACAGTTGCATGATAAATTGACAGATTGGGGAAAAAAATGTCTACAACTATCCAGCATGAAATAGGCTGATAATACAGATGACAGAATTAACAAAGGAACTGGATATCAACTGCTAGTGAACAACAAAAGAAGCAGAAAGCAATATAGACTGATAAAAGCAAGGATACTGAGAGTTCTTCTTTCCCTCTTAGTTTCAAGAAGAACTTTCCTGCTGCTCTTGGTTAATGAGAAACCAAAAAAATGGAAACAGACCTTTATGCAACTGAACTCTTGCTGATCCAAGTGGCTGTTTGCTGGAAGTTGGATTTGGGGAGGAGGGTTTCAGAGAAATCTCCCCAGCTCACATATTGGGTTAAAATGGCAATGAGATCCCAAAGCCGTTATTGGAGAGCCATTATTATTCTCATATTTGAAGAGGACGTTACACTGGCTCAGAGAAAGTTACCCTGTTAACTGCAGTTTCATCTTTCATTAACTCAGGTTGGGGCAGGAAGAGAAACCTCATTCCAATTTAACAACTCCTGCCCCCAGTTGGTTTTTATCAAATGAGGCACAGGCAGGGAATTAAAGACTTTCAGTATTTAAGGAACAAAACATATGTGAAATTTTGATGGGGATCTGAAGTATAGATATTGAGAGGATTCCCTCCCTCATGACAGAGTCTAGATCCAGCGGTGATAACTTCAGAAATGTATCTTATTTACAGAGCAATGAAGATGATTTTTTCTTCTTTCAGAGAGTTGTGAGTCTTTGGAATTCTCTACCTCAACAGAGTAATGGATACTGAATCATTACAATAGGGGATTCAAAGATGATGGAAATGCAAGCAATAAAGTGGTGTTAAAGCTACAATAAGCTTTAATCAACTTATTGTATGGCAGAGAGGCTTGAAAGGATATGTGACCTACTCCTGCCCCAGTCGCTGAAACGTTTTGGTCAGAAATCACATAAAACCAGGTTATAGTATAACAGATTTATTTAGAATCGCAAGCTTTTGAAGTGCTGCTCCTTCATTGGGTGATGAAGGAACAGTACTTCAAAAGCTTGTGATTTCAAATAAACCTGTTGGACCCTAATCTGGTGTCATGTGACTTCTGACCTGGTCCACCCCAGTCCAACACCAGCACCTCCACATTTTATGCTCTTGGTTAAATTTTTCATCGTTCTTTAACATGCATTCTCTGTAGCTGTCCAGTTGAACATTCTGTGTGCTTTTACCATTCCTGTTTCTGTTACTAAACCCCTGAGATCCATTTCAAACTTCACTCTTAGCCATTTCGCCAAACTTTGTGAAGTAGTCTTGTTGCCTGTATCTGCTTCCCATGTGTAGTGTTTTACACTTGCCACTGCTTCAGCCCACTCACATCATTTGTAGAAATGATACTGAAATTCCTGCTTTTGATTCCTGTGGAAGGGCTGATTCGAATTCCTGAAGAAGGGCTCATACCCGAAACGTCAACTCTCCTGTTCCTTAGTTGCTGCCTGACCTGCTGCACTTTTCCAGCAACACATTTTCAGCTCTGATTCATGTGACAGCAAGTTCAGACATGTGAGTTAAGCTATAGATTTAGCTCTTATTCAGAGAATAATGTCACAGTGCATTCTATGAGATAATCAATAAATAACAGATGGATGCTGCAATTTGTAAATGCACCGTAGAATTTTCTTTTATTCTCCCTTGTGTGTTATTTGTGTATCTTTCAACAGAAGTTTCCCCTCTTTCCAAAATCACTGCCAGTTCACTTCTAGAAAAGGCACTTGTCTTTGTCAATATTTTTGCAGGGAACAGACTGTTTCTTTAAGGAGGTTTTAAAAATACAATTAACTGTGAAATGATTGATGGTTATGATCAATGAAGGCATGTTTAATCTGTGAATTGAATTCTCCCTCACTGTGCAGAGTACCAGGTGATCTTGACTCGAGCACAAATTACACGGTTGATATCAGCAATGAAGAGCTTATTTGCTGTGAAATGTTGTACATGATTGGAATGAGCTAAGGACTAATAAGGTGAAGTTTACGCTTGGTTTCTCGCACTTTAATATCACACTGATTCTTCGGCTCAATCGGAGCAGTGGGAGAAAGGAATTGAGGCAGGGAAGGAGTTAAAAGCCCAGCAGACACCTCCCTGCTTGAGTCTGGTTGACCCATAATATTGGACAAGACCTGAGTGTAGGAATCCCTGATGAAGGGCTTTTGCCTGAAATGTTGATCTTTTGTATCCAGGCTAGCACATAGTCTGGGCTTTAGTATCATATCTCAGCGGGAAGACAGTGATGCTTGGGATGGATAGTACACCATCAGTGCTGCACTAGATTGTCAACTGATATTCTTTACTAAATCTCTGGAGTGGAGTTTGAGATCTGAGAGAGGAGGGAACACCACCGTGGAATCATGGCTGTTGGCATCACAAAGAGAATTTACAAAATGCTACTCATAGTTTGCTCACCTGGTGTCACAGTTTACCACTCTCTTCGAATGATCTTTGGGAGGTTTTTAGCAAATCTCTGTTTTTTTCTCTCCCCCAGCTATGCGATAAACTCACTTCTGCATACAATGCAAATGAATTTACTTGATTATGTTTGCTTATGTGAGTGGCTGTAGTTCAAAAGTAATTGAGTGGGTGTGGAGTGCTCTTTGATGTTCTGAGGATAAGTTTGCTTTGATTAGATGGGCTAACGGGCTGAGGAGTGGTAGTTGAAGTTTAATTTAGATAAATATAAGGTGTTGCATTTTAGTAAAGCACATCAGGGCAGGACTGTCTGCAGTTAATGGTAGAGCCCTGGGAAGTGTTGCCAAACAAGTAGACCTTGGGGTGCAGGTGCATAGTTTCTTGAACATGGGGTCGCAGGGTGGTGAAGGCAGCATTTGGCAGGCATACCTTCATTCGTCAGAGCATTGATTATAGGAGTGGGGTCGATATTGTGGCTGTGCAAAACATTGGTGAGGTCACTTTTGGAATACTGCATATAATTCTGGTGGCCCCTCTACAGGAAGCATATTGTTAAACTTGAAGGGGTGCACAAAAGATTTACAAGTATGTTGCTGGGCGTGGACAGTTTGAGTTATAGGGAGAGGGTGAATAGGGTAGGGCTTTTTTCCCTGGAGTGTTTGAGGCTGAGGCATGACCTTATAGAAGTTTATAAAATCATGAGGGGCATGGTAAATAGAAAAGATCTTTTTCCTTGGGTATGAGGGTCCAAAATAGAGAGCATAGGTTTAAGGTGAGAAAGGAAGGATTTAAAAAGGACTTGAGGGCTAACTTTTTCATACAGAGGATGGTGCGTGTTTGGAATGAGCTGCCAGACGAAGTGGTGGAGGCTGGTACAATCACAACATTTAAAAGACGTCTGGGTGGGGTACATGAATAAGAAGGGTTTAAAGGGATATGGGCCAAGTGCTGGTAAACAGAACGAGGTCACACTGGGATGTCTGGTCGGTACGGACAAGTTGGACCAAAGCTCTGTTTCCATGCTATGTGACTCTATGACTAATGGATTCTTGCTGTGTTTGATAAGGGTTTGGAGAGGCCACACTCAAAGCCACAGGTCTGCTCTCCCAAGCACCGTCAGGATGACACTGCAATGGAGTAGATTTGAGTCACAGTGCTCAGACAATCTAATCTGTCATGAACAAGCACACTGCTTCTAATAATCTGCTGTTACACCTACCCCCTCAGACAGAGACACGGTTTATCTTCCCCTCCCTCACTCTGCAAGAGGGTGAGTTACCATTATGGCAGAAAAGAAAATCAGAGGCATGAATCACAGCCTCATTAATGATTATATTGTGACATGGGTGTATGATAGACGCTGCACCCTAATTGTTTAAAGAGAGATGCATTCCTCTACAATAAGATTTAACAGGCCTATCTTATGTTGGGAGAAACAGAGAAATTAATTCAAGATCACTAATCTTCAATAATAATGTACCTTTGTTTGCTCTGAAATTGATGCTTTTTCAAGTGTTTGCATACGGCTTCACATTATTCGTATTAATATTGCTTTTCTCTCAGTACAAAGATAAACTCTTACATTATTACATTTATGTTGAATGAGCTCTTTCATCTGCCATATTATTGTCACAACTAGTCAGTGAGGAGAATGGAAGCAGCCCCAGAAGTGACCTCCATCTCATCCAATAATTAAAGTACTAATATATCACTGTGTGGTAACACCACTAAACAGTCCCATATTCACTTATTGAACTCAAGTGCACAATAAAATTAAATAGATATCACCATAAACCTGCACAATTTACAGAACATTGGCTTTCTCAGTAAGATTTACATACTGGTTTTTATAGCCATCAGGAAAACAAAATTCTGCCTTTCCCATTTGAAAGAATAGAAGGATGTAGCACAGAATGAGGCCGTTCAGTCCATAATGCCTGAGGCAACTCTTTGAAAGACCAATCCAGTTAGTCCCTCTGCAAATTAACTATGTCACCTTTGGAAAGTTACTTGAATCTGCTTCCACCACCTTCTCAGAGGAAAACTGGATCAAAAACCTCACTGTAAAATAAATTCCCAAACCCTCACCTTTCAGGGTTTTTTTCCCCATGAAATAATCCAACGTGTTTGCGAATTTCTTGGGTGTCAGTTACCTTGCACCTGCCTAGCCAGTGAATCAGGAGTCAGTTTCACATACCCTTGACCATGAACAAGGTGCAGAAGAAATTCACCAGGATGTTGCCTGTCACCAGCTATGAAGAGAGACTAGATTGGCTGGGGTTGCTTTCGATAAAGCAAAGAAGGCTGAGGGGGACCTTGTTGAATTATAAATTCTGAGAGACACAGACGGGTTGGATAAAGAGAAACCTTTCTTTTTAGTATAGGGGTCAAGAACCGGGGGCACAATTTTAAGATAAGCAACAGGAGGTTTGGAGGGAATTTCAGGAAAATGTTTTTCACCAGGGTGCTATGGGTATCTGGAACTCACTGCCTAAAAGAATGTTAAAGATAGGAACCTTCAAGGCATTTAAGAGCTATTCAGATGATGGCTTGAAGAGCCAGAGTATCTAAAGCTGTAGGCCAAGTGCTAGAAGATGCGATTACATTAGTTGGATGTTTGATGATGGGTGTGGACATGATGGGCTGAAGGGTCTCTTCCCATGTTGTAAAAACTCTATGACTCAACAGTTGTAAAAGTGAACCAATGATTCTCCAAGTTGTCCAGTTAGCAATTCCTGTAGCTCGTAGACTTCCTGGCTTCCCAATTATAACCTCACTTCGAAGACTGTGAACTGCTTTACTCTTCACATTTTAAAAAATTACAGCGCAGCAATGGAAAAAAAAAATGACTTCCAGGGATGATACCAGAATGTACATGGTTAAAACAAATAGGAAGGATTCAACTGATTAGGGATGTAAATCTCCAGAAAAGTAAAGACTAGGGTATGACCTGATAAAATTTCTTAAAACTGTGAAGGAGTTCAATATGGTAGACAAAGAGATGTTTCCAGTTGTTGCAGAGAGCAAAACTAAATGCCATTTGATAGTCACTAATATGTCCAATAGGAAATTCATGAGAAAAACATTTATTCAGAGAGTGGTTATAATGTGGAACTCACTTCAACAGGGAGTGGTTGAGGTGCAGTTTTAACAAATACTTTTTCTTGGGATGTGGGTATCATTGGCTAGGCCAGCATTTGTAGCCCATTCCTGAATCGCCCTTGAGAAAGTATGCTGAGTACACTTTTTTGAACTGGTCCAGACCTGTTGTAGTTCACTCATAATTTTGAACGGACTTCACACAGGAAGTAATGGCCTAGTGGTATTGTTGCTATGCTATTAACCGAAGGACCCAGGTTCAAGTCATGGCAGATGGTAGAATTTGAATTTATTAAAAATATTGGAATTAATTGGCTAAAGGTGTAGTTCCAAATCAGTATTGTAAAGTCAACAAACGGGAAAACTGCTGAAGACAGCATTAAACTTCACCTAATCTGATGATGCCATGTAGGCGTGGTTGGAGATAAAGCAGATACATCTTGGGAGTTCAGGAAAGTGCAAACTTATATCTAGAGGTCTCCTCATTGTCATCGCAATGATGTATAGTAAACGAATGAAACCCAGACCTAATTGCTATCATGCATTAAGCTATACCTTGTTTAAGAAAAGAAACTCATCTTGTTAAAACTGTTCCTCCCTTTGTAAACCAGGTAGCCCCTTAGATACAGTCAAAGGATGAGGAATGATGGTTGCACACTTTTACCACAAATAGCACATGGTGCTCCACATTGGGCATCACTGCTTAACACCACACATCAGAAGTCACATGACACCAGGCTGTAGTCCAACAGGTTTATTTGAAGTCACAAGCTTTTGGAGTGTAGCCCCTTCATCAGCTGAAGGGGTTGTGCTCCGAAAGCTTGTGATTTCAAATAAACCTGTTGGACTATAACCTGATGTCATGTGACTTCAGACTTAGTACACCCCAATCCAACACTGGCACCTCCACATCATAATACCTCAAAGTACAATGATGAAAAAATCCATTGGACTCAGCATAAAGAAATTTCCAGAAGACCAAGCGAGTTTACAACTTCAGGGAATTTACCAATTTAAGAACTATATATACAGACTATCAGCAGCTACAAGTCCTTGAACGACCAAGTGCTCAGCAGGAACTCATCGAAACAGGGAGAAACAACACATCGGCCTTCATATTAGACCTGTTAAGAAACACAGAGGAAGCAGCACAGGCAAGAAAATGTTCAGAGTATTCACACGTGGCAAGTGAAGGTTTTATTGGAAAGCAAGAATCTGCAGGAGCATTCCTAGGTATTTGGTTAGCGAGGAAACAAACATATCCTAATCATTAATTGTGTCATTAATGTTAAAAAAATCTTTGTTGGGCAAGGGGTAAAGCTTTAAATCAATGATAGAATTAACTGGCTAAGAAGGGAGATCAAGTGTCATCCAAATACTTTCTGCTGAGGTTGCAATATTGAAACATTGCAATGCAGAATTAAGCTGACAAAACAGATCGTTTAAGAGCCCAAGCAGACAGAGTCTAACAGAAGATAGTTAGAATATGTCTGAGGTCATGGTAAGAATGAGTTTCCATAACGTACACTGTGGTTCGGGAGGAAAGCGTTTATTAGAGTCACAGACATAAAACTTTATTGGTGAGGTCATGGAAAAGGATGTGTATTGTGCATCAGACTGTGAAAGGCAGGAAATAATCTGTTTATTGCTGATGAGTAAAGCAGAACATCTGAATTTTGTCTGCAGGAAATCTCCATTCTGACTGGAATCATGAAACTGCTTACCCATAAGCAGGTAGTACAGCTATATGAGATGACTATTCAAAAGCATTAAAAGCTTTTTAAAGTAGAAAAAGAATTCAGCAGTACTATATAGTGAGTTTAAAGCTTTAAGATGAGGAAAGAAAAACTGCACTGCTATTTACTGAAGTAAAGGCCTTCACAAAAAGAAATTGCAGCTGCACTGAGATATTGCTGATTTTAACAGCTTTAAAATAAGATGAATAAATAATCACATTAGGAAGACACAACAGAAGAAACATGCAACCAGCAAGATGGAATATCAGTCACAAGTCAAACAGAACACAAGATTTGGACATCTTGGACAAAACAGTTTTTAGGATACAGATTTGTATCTAACTTAAATGCTAAATCACAATTTGAACAAGTAAATAGACTAATATATTCAATAAGACACATAATTGTGAATGTTATAATTTGCCAAAACAAAAAAGAAGTACTTTTGACAGAGCTGTAAAAATATTTGATGATAATTTTAATCTAGGGACGAATACAATTGTTGAAAGAGGAAGATCTATGATGAGTTCAATTTCCATGGGAATCCATAAATAATTTCATTAATGATTTCTTCAGATTCGTGGAAAATTTTGACAATGAGCTTTAAATCGTAATTCCTAAGAGACAGACTATTGTTGGAATTGAACAGAAGAGCCATTGTCAAACATTTTATAGTCCAAATAAAGACCTGAATTTAGAGAAAACTATTCAGGTATGGAGAACCAAAAACCAGGAAGAAAACAGACAAATCTTGAGAGAAGAAGGACAACCTTATCATAGGAAAGTAATACATCCTTTCTAACATTTAAGCTAAGCACAAAGATTAGGCCAAACAGCAGATACTAAGGTTTCAATCTTTCATTTCTTTGGGTAAATCCAAGTTTCTTTGAGTTTTTCTGATGGTCTTTTTGCCATGTGTCCTATGGAGTTTTCTCTTCATGGAGACCCTGCCAGTCTGGTCTGAGGTCACCACCTAGGTCAGTGTCCTCTCTAAAGGATGAATGGCCAGCAATGCAGAAAGAAACATTAATATCCTTGTCCATTATGTCAGGGTAAATGTTATATTTTTCTCTGTCGCCTTGTACTCACTTTATCAGCACTATTGCACACATTTCCCACCAAGGCTCATGCCCCATCACTCTCACTGTTGCCTGCAAAATCTTCGTTCACCTGTTTTACCACCTTTGTCTCCTATGCCCCTAACCCTATACACCCTCTGTGCTGGCTACTCACTCTTTCAGTACACCTCACCCCTTTTGTCTGACATGCACCTGTACTAATAGCCATGCCACTCAGTGCCATCTCACTCATTATAGGAGAATACAGTCCAGAACACGACAGAGAGTGCCTGGACCAGTAGAGGGGTACCTCACCACCTCTGAGGAGAGAATCCTGGCCCTCACAGGAGAAGACTGGGACCACTCCTGTGGGGTTGCCGAAACATTATTACTCTGAATGCCTTAGCTACTCTCCAATTAACACCAATGTCAGTCTCAATCATTGTCGACCACTTCTAACCACTGGCCATGACGCCTCTTTTTTTTCTCTTGGCTTGCAAGTTTCATAAGCCTACCCTCAATGTCTGTGCAGAAAGGTTGGCTGCAGTAAAACTATGCACTGCATTTGAAGGAGCAACAGCAGCAGCAATCAGACATCTGGGTCACAACAGCCTTCATTACCCAGAAGCTGTTGCGATGTAATCAGCCTGACTGCCTCTATGGATAGCTTAGTGGCTGACACAGACAGGCAGTCAGGCCAAGCACCTTCTGGAGATGCAAATGCACTTGTACTTCATTGCCTTAGCATGACTGAAGGCATGGCAACAAAAGAGAGAATCTTGATTCTGCTCTACTTGACCACCAACAAAAAGAATCAACTTTCTTTATGCCAGGAATGGCTCCAATTAGTGGACAGCCTTCTGGCAATTCTCATTGTCTATAGTTTTACTACAGTTCCTTGATAGCGTTCTTGACCAACTGCTGTCTTGACGTCAATCTCTTTCACCCCACCTTTTCAGTGCGCAGACTCAAAGTGCTCAGCAAATTATTGAATGTTTGAGCAGTAACAATCATGGCAAAGAATGTGTTTTTGGAGCAATTTCCTTTTTACAATTTGAGGCCAAACTGTAAGCCACAGAGAGATTTTATCCCAACTCCTAACACTTCCCCACTGATTGAGCTTCATGGCTATAAGTAAGACATTGACATTTGGCATGTCATTGGGTGACATTAGCATGAGGTTGAGTGAGGAGATGACCGTGATATTTGAAAACATTGCTGCTGAGTTGTATATTCTACAACAGAATGGATTCATGAAACATGAGTCAACATTTGGGCAAGATTTATACCTCAGAAATTAACCCTTGAGTCAAAACAACTGCTACAGGCAGTAGGCAAAAGTGAGGACTGCAGATGCTGGAAACCAGAGTTTAGATCAGAGTGGTGCTGGAAAAGCACAGCAGGTCAGGCAGCAACCGAGGAGCAGGAAAATTGGCGTTTCAGGCAAAAGCCCTTCATCAGGAATTCCTGAAACGTCGATTTTCCCGCTCCTCGGATGCTGCCTGACCTGCTGTGCTTTTCCAGCACCACTCTGATTCCAACTGCTACAGGCAGTGTAGAGCTGTGAAAAATTGTGAGAAGCTTTATTCAAAGATCCTGTACCAACTACATGGAGATGTGCAGGCACAATTAACTCCAGAGCTCTACCTGTGGTCATGAACGCCACATTTACACTGATGGTTTAATGGAGCAGTTTGGGCAATTCCAAGGATTCTCTTTTAAATGATCAAGAGATGCCTTCATCAAGTGAATTGTAACCTTGTTCACAGACGTGAAAATTCATCAGCTTGATGTCAAGCAAATGAGCTGGACTCATTTGCTTTTAGGCAGTCCATGGGCTTCCCAAAGTTCAAGGTACAATTGACGGCAGTTGCATTGATTCAGGATCACCTGAGGGAAACCTCATAGACAGTTTATACTTCAATTCCTGAAATACATAGACAGACTATGTGTTATTGTTTGATATCACCCTTACCTTCAAGTCAGAAAGTTATGTGTTCTAAGTCCCTGATGCCACTCAAAATTGCACATCAATCATAACAGTGTGAAAGTGGTGTGTGTAAGGTCTACCCCTTGCTCCAATTTAACAGTCCCTATCTACCACTGCATCACCCTTCCCCTCACTATCCCACCCCTGAGCCCCTCACTACCCCAACCCCAGCCCTTCACTACCTCATATCTGACAGACCAAAGCCATTGTTCCCACTGCTTGGATCAAATACAATGCGTTACACTATCACAATGGGACAATTGAAAAAAAGCACAATACTGATAAGGACATGGAAAAATATTCTGTTACTATGGCAACACTCGTGAGCAGAAATATGAAACATCTACAAAATGGCTATGACTTTTTGTTACTGCAAACTTAAAATAAAATCAAACGATTTACTGGTGGAAATAGCATTCAGAAACACATTGTGATTGTATAAGGCTCTAACTACTTTGATCAATTTTCAATAAAAGGCATCATATTCATCAGGACCTTTTATAATATAACCTTATTAAAATCATTCATCTTCATTACCAGTTGGTCACAAGCAGAGGCATTAACCTTTGGCCCATTTGAAAGGTTCCCACTTCTCGTGGAATAAATCATTCAGTCCTAACTCCAGACTATCCCAGAGATTGGAGAACAAACCTCTAACTCTGAATCGTGAGCTTCCCCTCCCCACCTCCCCAACCACTTCCCTGTTCTTACATCCTGTGAAGTTTTTAAAAAACATACAGTGATCAAGACACAGCCACAACACCTGGGATAAAATTTTGAAAATGAAACTTAGCAGAGATGTATGGATGGACAATCTAATGGATAAGACTTGCAGCACCTCTGCTTTTCCTCTCATCATCCATTTCAACAACAAAGTTCATATTGTTATTATTGGGGTCGCAGACCTAGTGATGGTGTCTATTGTTGATCATTTACGTCCTGAGGCTCAACCAACTGCTTCATCTTTCTTCATCAGTTGCTTTATTTTCATCAGAACTGGAGTTTTTGACTGATAATTGTCATGTACTCATTTCCATTCTCAACTCCTCAAATAAGCAAACCCCAGTGGGACCTGGGCAACCCAAGCTTGGGTGACTAAGTTAAAAGTAATACTCACAAAACATAAGTACCAAGCAATGGCCACTATTATATTCTGTGTATAGGGTTTAACCAACTTTAGTCTCCCAAGTGCTGCTTGTTGTGTTTAATGTATTTCCTTAAAATTCCTTATTTAAAGTGCAGTAGATATTTACAGTCTCTTGGCTCTGGTAGATCTCCTGCATCCTTCCAAATCTTTTTACAGAATCATGTGACACCGATATCATTAAACCAAACAAGAAACGTGGATTTTCAATAGTGCCGCAGACACCAGAAGTTAGCCAGGAAAATAAACCCTATTTAAGGCTGGTGTCATTACCCTGGCCGCCTATCCTAGCATTCATTAAGCAACTCATTAAAGAAAAGGAAATTATTTATGAAGGCAGTGCAATACTTCCAATGAAGTCATGAACAGGGTGGGAGTTATACACTTTAGCCACTAAAGGCGGGATACATCCCTTTTGACCACATCAATCTGTGAAACAACTTCAGGGGATCTCCCATCCACCGCCTCCAACCTCATAGTCCCACAACCCCGCACCGCCCGTTTCTACCTCCTGCCCAAAATCCACAAACCTGAATGCCCCGGCCGACCCATTGTCTCAGCCTGCTCCTGCCCCACCGAACTCATCGCCGCATACCTTGACACAGTTCTGTCCCCTTTAGTCCAAGAACTCCCCACCTACGTTCGGGACACCACCCACGCCCTCCACCTCCTCCAGGATTTTCGCTTCCCCGGTCCCCAACGCCTTATTTTCACGATGGACATCCAGTCCCTGTACACCTCCATCCCCCATCACGAAGGACTCAAAGCCCTCCGCTTCTTCCTTTCCCGCCGCACCAACCAGTACCCTTCCACTGACACCCTCCTTCGACTGACTGAACTGGTCCTCACCCTGAATAACTTCTCTTTTCAATCCTCCCACTTCCTCCAAACTAAAGGAGTTGCCATGGGCACCCGCATGGGCCCCAGCTATGCCTGTCTCTTCGTAGGATATGTGGAACAGTCCATCTTCCGCAACTACACTGGCACCACCCCCCACCTTTTCCTCCGCTACATCGATGACTGTATCGGCGCTGCCTCGTGCTCCCACGAGGAGGTTGAACAGTTCATCAACTTTACTAACACCTTCCATCCGACCTCAAATTCACCTGGACTGTCTCAGACTCCTCCCTCCCCTTCCTAGACCTTTCCATTTCTATCTCAGGCGACCGACTCAACACAGACATCTACTATAAACCGACTGACTCCCACAGCTACCTGGACTACACCTCCTCCCACCCTGCCCCCTGTAAAAACTCCATCTCATATTCCCAATTCCTTTGTCTCCGCCGCATCTGCTCCCAGGAGGACCAGTTCCAACACCGCACAGCCCAGATGGCCTCCTTCTTCAAGGACCGCAGATTCCCCCCAAACGTGATCGACGATGCCCTCCACCGCATCTCCTCCACTTCCCGCTCCTCCGCCCTTGAGCCCCGCTCCTCCAACAGCGACAAAGACAGAACCCCACTGGTTCTCACCTACCACCCCACCAACCTCCGTATACAACGTATCATCCGCCGTCATTTCCGCCACCTCCAAACGGACCCCACCACCAGGGATATATTTCCCTCCCCTCCCCTATCAGCGTTCCGCAAAGACCACTCCCTTCGTGACTCCCTCGTCAGGTCCACACCCCCCACCAACCCAACCTCCACTCTCGGCACCTTCCCCTGCAACCGCAGGAAATGTAAAACTTGCGCCCACACCTCCTCCCTCACTTCCCTCCAAGGCCCCAAGGGATCCTTCCATATCCGCCACAAGTTCACCTGTACCTCCACACACATCATCTATTGAACCGCTGCACCCGATGTGGCCTCCTCTACATTGGGGAGACGGGCCGCCTACTTGTGGAACGCTTCAAAGAACACTTCAGGGACGCCCGGACCAACCAACCCAACCACCCCGTGGCTCAACACTTTAACTCTCCCTCCCACTCCACCGAGGACATGCAGGTCCTTGGACTCCTCCACCGTCAAAACATAACAACACGACGGTTGGAGGAAGAGCGCCTCATCTTCCGCCTGGGAACCCTCCAACCACAAGGGATGAACTCAGATTTCTCCAGTTTCCTCATTTCCCCTCCCCCCACCTTGTCTCAGTCGGTTCCCTAAACTCAGCACCGCCCTCCTAACCTGCAATCTTCTTCCTAACCTCTCCGCCCCCACCCCACTCCGGCCTATCACCCTCACCTTGACCTCCTTCCACCTATCACATCTCCATCGCCCCTCCCCCAAGTCCCTCCTCCCTACCTTTTATCTTAGCCTGCCTGGCACCCTCTTCTCATTCCTGATGAAGGGCTTATGCCCGAAATGTCGAATTTCCTATTCCTTGGATGCTGCCTGACCTGCTGTGCTTTAACCAGCAACACATTTTCAACAGTACCACAGAGCAGCAAGGGAAAAAAGTAGTCATACTGCAGCTTGGTGACAGAGGTTGGGGTGGTCATGATTCTGGGCCAAGGGGAATCACTGTTTGACCTGCTTCCCACTCATCCTGTGAGGACATTCCTCGCCCGTTGGAAGCTTCATGGATATGGGATAGATGGTTGCTGCAAGGAAGATGGAGACTAGGACAAGTGTAATCGGACAGCCTTGCCTGCCTCCAGTTTGTGCACACATTGGGTTTGTGGTAGATCCATTGGTGAGGCTCAGGGCTTGCATGCTTTTGAGCAGCAGGAAAAGGACTGTGACAATTTTCTTTGGTTCAAAAGCCATCGTGAGGTCAAAGATGGCTATGTATTGTTGCTGCTCTGCACTTTTCTTAGAATTGTATTGCTGTGAAGACCATGCCCATGCTGCCCCTTGATGGACAGAATCCACATTGTGACTCCAGTGGATGTTCTTCACCCTCTAGGAGGAAGTGATTGAGGAGTATTTTTGCAATGTCCCCTCCTGGCGGACAGCAGGGTTATCAGTCCTGTCTCACCTCTTGAACATGATCACAATGACATTTCAGATATCTGCTGCTTTGCTCTTCTCCTTCCAGATGATGGAGACAAAGTCATGTACACAAGTCAAGTCAAGAATAGGATTTGCTCCTGAACATCGGTTCTCAGATGTCAGGTGGCCTTTTGAACCTGATGTTGGGCTGGGCTTGTGCTGATTTGGTGGGATGTGATTGAAGGCAGCCATATGAAGCAGGTTGGTGGAGGAGATCCTCAAAGCAGTCCTTTCAATGGGCCCTGACTGCCTCCATGTCCTCAATGACCACCACATGTGGGCGGCACGGTGGCACAGTGGTTAGCACTGCTGCCTCACAGCGCCAGAGACCCGGGTTCAATTCCCACCTCAGGCGACTGGCTATGCGGAGTTTGCACGTTCTCCCTGTGTCTACGTGGGTGCTCCGGTTTCCTCCCACAGTCCAAAGATGTACGGGTCCGGTGAATTGGCCATGCTAAATTGCCCATAGTGCTAGATAAGGGGCAAATGTAGGGGTATGGGTGGACTGCGCTTCAACGGGTCGGTGTGGACTTGTTGGGCTGAAGGGCCTGTTTCCACTCTGTAAGTAATCTAATCTAATCACACTACACTTGGCTCTCCGTGGACTGCTTGGCCTATGAATACTTTGATTACGCTGAAGAATCCATGCTGTTATGGTTGTAGATGAGTTACTGGATTTCCTGCACTCTTTTCATTTATCATATGCTCTTTAGCCCATGACCTTTTCTGGATTTCAGTCTGCGTTTGTTTATAGATCTACATCCTTCCTTCGGGTTTTGGTGGAACTCTCATGTCAGGAACACCTTGACCTTGTGATTCATTAGTTCCTGGATCTCCTGATTATTTCCTTTAAACCAGTCTTAATACTTCCTAGTGGAGAAGCAAACTGCCACCTCACTGCTTATGATGAATTTGAGAGCAGACTATATATTGTGGACACTTAATGGTTCCTGTAATGAGCGCTGCTACTTTGGCTGCGAGGCACTGACTGAGTTGACCTGTCTTTGCACCGTCAGAGAGTCCTCAACATGCATTTCATGTGGCAGCAATTCTGGACAATTTTGGAGGCAAGTTGATTGAGATAGTAGACCAAATTCAGTGATGATCATTCCAGCAAACATCATCTTCTGTCCTGTCACAGATAATCTGCACATCCTTGCAGTCCCAGGTGCAAACAATGATGTAATCAAGAAGGTACCAATGTCCAGAATGAGAATGTTGGCATGAGTTGTTGTATTTGTCTTTGATGAATTCCAGTGTAAATTACAAACATGCCATGCTCTGGGCCTTTGTCCAGTGAAGGACTCCATTTGTGCCTGTCATCTTTAGGCATGCCTTACCAATCATGTCTTTTCAGAAATGTGTCTCCCTGACTCTGGCAAAAAAATACCCAAGGAGAACCAGCTTGTCTCCATGAGGACAGGACAACTGAAAAATGTCAAGGCAATCAGGAAGAGTTCACATGTTTTCATCGATCCAAGTTAATGACTTGGATGCAGAGATGTAGGTAAAATAGCCAAATGGTGATGCACATGACATTAATATAGGTGGCAAAGTAAATTGCAATAAACAAAAAAGAAATTTCAAAATGGATATAGATAAGTTGGGTAATCAGCCAAAATTTGGCAGATGGAATACAACCTGGATAAATGTGAAGTTATCAATTTTGCTCAGAATAGAAGGGCAACTTCTTAGCTAAATAGAGAGAAACTTCAGACTGTTTCAGTGCAGAGGGATGTGTGTGTATGAATTGCAGAAAACTAGCATGCAGACACAGCAAGTAATAAGGAAGGCTCATGGAATGTTGACATTTATTGCTAAAGAAATAGACTACTGAAAAAGGGAAGGATTACAGCATAATACAAGGCATTAATGAGACCATGCACAGTTATTGAAGTTATTGGTCTCCCTATTCAAGCAAGGACGTGGTTACATTGGATGCAGTTCAGAGGAAGTTGGCTCGATTGATTCCAAAGATGAACGGCTTGTTTTATGAAGCGATACTGAGCAGTTTAGGCCTGTAGGCTCTACAGTTTAGAAGAATAAGAGGAGATCTAATTGATGTATTACGGATGCTAAAATGGATTAACAGAGTAAATGCTTTCTCTTGTGGGGCAATCTAGATTATAATTTTAGGATAAAGGGTAACAGATTTGAATTAAAGATGAAGAGAAATTATTTCGCTCAAAAGTTCATGAATTTGTGGAATTCACTATCCCAGAGTACAGCAAATTCCAGGACACTGAGTAAATTTAAGGAGGAAAAGGACAGATTTTTAATTCATAACATGTTGAAGGGTTACAGAGAGCAGGCAAAAGAAGGTTGAGTTGAGGTTGAGGTGAGATCAGCCATGATCGTAATGGATAACAAAGCAGGCTTGAGAGGCTGAATTGCTTACTCTTGTTGCTGGTTCTAATGTTCTTAAATCATGTTTAACCAATTTATGGGAGTTCTTTGAAGGATTAACATGTACCATGGATAAAGGGGAGCCTGTAGATGCACAGGACCTGGATTCCCCAAAGACATTTGATAAGCTGCTGCTTCAAAGGTGATTGCAGAAAAGAGAAGTTCACCATACAGTGTATAACATATTAGCGCAGATAGAAGAGTGAGTGACTTGTAGAAAACAGACAACACAAATAAATTGTTTTTTTTATCTGATTGGCATCATATGACAGGTGGCATCCTGCAGAGTTTATAATAGTTCCATATAAAATCACAATAAGATCACAGTTGGAATACTACAAGCAGTTTTAAACCTCATATTACATCATTGCCCACGAGAGGTAGCTTGGAAATCCAGATGAGACTGATTCATTTTTCTATTCTTCCATGGGATGTGAGCATCACTGATTAGGTCTGCATTTTTCACCCTTGAAAAGGTAATGTGAGCCGCTATGCCGAGCTGCTGGTGACCCCCACCCTACAAGAACAGCAGTGGGGGTCTTGCCACCATCCCATCCAGGGCAATCAGGGAGGGGCAATAAATGCTGATCTAGCCAGCGATGCCCCCATTCCATGATTGAGCAATAAATATTTGCTCCATGCCATGATAGAGTCTCAATCTACTGTCTCCTCTCAAATACAGCATCACTGACAGTGTAGAACCACCTCAGTACATCACTCAGAGGGTCCGCTAGGAGCTATACTTGAATCACTGAAGTGAAATTTGAATCCACAACTTTTTTCACTTAGAGGCAGCAGTGTTACACATTGAGTCACAGCTGCCAGTATCAACTGCTGGGGAACATGCTGCTGTGAATATTTATATTGAAGCATGTCAGAGCTAGTGCAAGTATGGAAATCCCAGAATGATTTTGTTTTACTAAAATTACCAGCATAAGACTTCATAGGTCATAAAACCGAACATACCTGCTCCTGAATTATTCAGAGTTCACAGGAACATGTAGCTGAAATGTTTAGGTAGCAAGACACCTCATTTAGCTGAAGAATTAAAGGAAATTCTCTGACTCACATATAACCTTGAATTCCATGTACCCTAGCAACCTCCCTCCTATAGTCAAACTCTGGATTATTTATACTCACCAATCATATCCTTGTGCTGAAATCAATAAAACATCCACACACTCACCACTTTCTATGTTCTTGAATACAGTAATGAGACAGCCCAGCATAATATTGCACAGACATGAAATATAACCACGGGCAATATTTTTAAGTTTCAAGGAATATATTTATATTTACAAATAGGTCTCAAAGCTGTCTCCACTCAACAGCATATCTTGGGACATAGCTGTGTCAGTTAATGCCCGCTTGGTGCAATAAATCTTACAGCCTGAGAGTAAAAAGAATCATGAGCGGCTGATAAAAAGGAAGCAGTTGGGGTTTAAAATTCACCTGGACCTATTAAACAGGGCTGAACCCAGCTGAAAATTGAGAGGGCTCTCCCTGTTGACATCAGCATGTCTCCAAGGTCAACTTTCCGAATAAAAATATTAGTCAGGCACACTCGTCAATCTCAGCAGTGGGAAATATAGGAGAGGGATGCAGAGAAGTGGGGGGAGTGGCAATTGCAAAATCTTTCAGGTGTCCTTGAGGTGCAGTGTTCTGATCTCTGAGGTTGTGACTCATCGCATTTTACAGGATTTAATTCCCACATTATTTTATTGCAGATTAACAGTGAGTTAGATTTGAAGAGCAGGCAAGTTATGTTAAACTTGTATAGGATGTTTGTGAGTGCTCAGTTGAGTTCTATGCACAATTTTGTTCTCCAAATTAGAAAAAGGATACAGAGGCAGTGCAAAAGGTGCAAAATATATTTGTCAGTTTTATACCAGAGCTGAGACGTTACTACTGTGAGGAAATATTGAATAAGCTATGTCTCTTTTCTCAAGAAGAGAGCAGGCTGAGGGGTGACAAAATTTATGTTTTCAAAATTATCAAAGGGTTCAATCAGATAAAATTAGCAAAAGAATTTCTGATTGTGAAGAAAATCAAAACTGGGACAACTCATATAATCCAGTTATTGATATATCTATCACGAATACAGGAGAAATATCTTTACCTAATTGGCATTGACAAAGTGGAACTGACTACCACAGGGCATGGTTGAAGCAAATATTTTCATTTAAGGAAACTGGATAAATGCTTGAGGAAGAGAGGAGTAGGAGATATGTTGATACAGCAAAATGAAGAAGGGTGAGGGGAGACCCATGTGATGCTTAAACACCAGTATGCTCCAATTAGACCATTACGACCGACTGGCCTGCTTCTGTGTTGTAAAATTTGTTATTTAGGGTGGATTAGATTGTTGCACTTGAGAAATGCACATAGAGTCACAGAGTCGCACAACATGGAAACAGATCCTTTGATTGAACCAGTTCATTCCAAACTAAACCAGTCCCATTTGCCTGTACTTGGCACATTTCTCTCCAAACCTTTCCCATTCATTAACTTATCCAAACATCTTTTAAACGTTTTAACTGTACCAGCAACCACCACTTTCTCTGACACACAAATGACTCTCAGTACGAAAAGATTCTCCTTTTTAAATCTTTCTCCTCTCTGCTCAAAAATATGTCTCCTAGCTTTGAATTCACCCACCCTAGGGAAAAGACCCTTTTTGTTCAGCTTATTTATGCCCCTCATGATTTTATAAACCTCAATAAGGTCGCCCCTCAATATCCTGTGAAAAAAAGTTTAGTCTTTCCAGTCTACTTTTATATCTGAAACACTCCATTCCTGATAACATCCTGGTAAATCATTTCTGAACCCTCTCCAGTTCTATAATATCCTTCCTAAAAAGGGCTCTTACGCCATGACATTTAATCAAAAGAAAGAAAATTTTGCTTTCTATGTGGCTAGATTTTCTAGAAAGCAAAAAAAAAGGATCAACACAAAAAAATTTCAGGAAAATCTGACAAATTGCTAAACTACTAGCATTTCAGGTTCTGGAAATAGCAAGAGATAGTCTGCCACCTTTACACAACTTCAAATGAAAATCATAAATTATGACAGCAACCAAGGCAAAATATAATATTCCATGTCGGCTGCCTGGAAACTTTTTAGACTTTAGGTCTTACATGTTTTGGAAACCATTTTCCTCAATTGAGGTGCAAAACTAGAAATAAAAACAAACGGCATATAAATCTGTTCAGAAATCAACAGTTGCAGTACATAGTAGCCAATTCCTTGTGCCAGAACTGGATTCATTTTTATGTAAGCTGCTCACAAGTCATTTGCATGTATTATTGTAACATATGTAAATTGAAAATATATTTGAGGTGCTATTCACAACTACAAACATTGGAAGTTCAGGTGACATTAAAACAAATTTATAAAATGGATCAACAAAACACAATTCATAGAACATTGTGCATGTGTTGGAAGGCCTTCACACACAGAACAACAAATAAAGGTCTAACTGGCATCAATCCTTAGGAGAGTTATATTTGCTTACAAATACCCAACAATGATTTTGACTAATACAATAATGGAAGTAATTTTTTGTTTGCACATCTCTCTCCTCCAATTATCATTATTCACCCTCCTCTACTGAATGCAATAGGGTAATTATTTCCAATCAACCTGTTCAGATATGTTAAGACTCACCTCCATTAGTCCCCACAGGTGAAGTGTGTAAAGATGGCATTTTTTTCACTTGTTCGGTATTTCTGAATGTGGACTGAAACTAGGAAAGAACTGTTGAAAACCAAGGTTTGCTGGAGGATTACTGCGTGTTTCTTTCTAAAGCAAGTACCCTGACACTCATTGGAAGCACTGTTTACACAGCTGCTGGTTGAAGCAGTAAGAGGAGAAGGTAGGGACAAGCCGGAGTCAAATGGAGCAAATGGATGCTGCTAACAAGGAGCCGATTGTTTTTTGGATCAGTTATTGGTTATTGTTGACAAATACCTTCTGCCTGCCAACAACTATGCATTGAGTCCCCTGTAGCTGAACAGCTTGGGATTATGAACAAGATAGTGAGAAGCCATCAGATTTCTACCACCTCAACATCCCTCTCTGTTTTCTCCAGTAAGAGCTAATTTAAGCCTGGAAAAAAAAACAATTCATTTTCCTTCAATGGCTACTTTAAGCTATGACTTTTAATTAATAAGTCAGAGACCTTTCAGAAATTTGAAGCAGTCACCCTGTGCCTCCTGCAAACAAGTGAAGACATCCTGAGAAAGAAGACTGAAAGCAGCATTTGGATCAGCATAAGTATCATCTCAGCAGATCCTGTGAAGCCATACAAGTGAACTGATTCCCAGTCTTTTGCTCTACCCATAACATGGATGTTTATTTCCCTCTCTGTGTGTAAGGAGGAGTTTATATGGAAATGAGAGTTTTAATTAAAAGATCATATCCCAATGGTTAATAATTATTTGCCTGTAGCTAGATTCTGTTTATTTATCATTCATGTTAAGTTTAGAACCTGGTCTGTGATGTCCGACAACCTGGATTATCCAAGATTATAGCATAAAATTACAAATTTATCAGAGAATAAAGTGAATGGGCACAACTGAGGCAGATGGAGTTTAGTGTAAGCAAGTGCAAGGGTATCTCTTTTGGACTGAAGAAGGATAGATCAGGGTACTTTCTAGCCAGTATGAAGATAAATATTGTGAACATTCAATCTGCCCTGATGGTTCATGTGCAATGATCTTTAAAATGTCACAAACTAGTGTAAAAAACAATCAAGGTATCTAATGGAATGCTGGTCTTTATAACTACTGGAGAACTGGAGAACAAGAATTCAGAGTTACACTGCAGCTTTTCAAAAGCCTGGTCAGTCCCCATTTGGAGTACTGCAAGCAGGTCTGGGCACCGCATCTTAGGAAAGCTGGATTGACCTTGGAGAGAGTACAATGCAGGTTTGCAAGAATGATACCTGGACTTCCGGGATTAAGTTATGAGGAGAGATTATACAAATGAGACCTGTTTTCTCTAGAATTTAGAAGGCTAAAAGTGATCTGATCAAGGTCTTGGTGGTACTTAAGAAAACAGAGTAGATAAGGATAAACTATTACCACTGTCTGGGGATTGGAGAACTAAGGCATAGTTTGAAAACTGAGGCCAGACCATTCAGGAGGTATGTTAGAAAGCAATTCTACACACAAAGGGTGGTAGAGCTTAGGAACTCACTTCCACAAATGGCACTTGCTGCAAGTTTATTTGTTAATTTTAAATCTGAGCAAGTTACATTTTTCATAAACAAAGGTATTAAGGTGTATGGGAAGGTGGGCCACAGATCAGCCAAGATCTCATTAAGTAGCAAAACAAGTTTGAGGGGCTGAATGGCCTATTCCTGTTCTTATGTTCCTGTACATTGCAGTGTGGGTTGTGGTGTGGGTTGCAGTGTGTGTTGCAGTGTTGTTTGCAGTGTGGGTTGTAGTTTTTGTTGCATGTGTATTGCAGTGTGGGTCTATTGTGTGGGTTGCAATGTGTGTGGCAGTGTGGGTTGCAGTGTGGGTTGCAGTGTGGGTTACAGTGTGGGTTGTAATGTGTGTTGCAGTGTGGCCTGTTCTGTGGGTTGCAGTGTGGGTTGCAGTGTGTGTTGCAGTATGGGTCTGTTGTGTGAGTTGCAGTGTGTTTTGCAGGGTGGGTTGCAATGTGTGTTGCAGTGTGTGTGGCAGTATGGGTCTGTTGCGTGGGTTGCAATGTGTGTTGCAGTGCGGTTTGCTGTGTGGCTTACAGTGTGGTTCTGTTGTGTGGGTTGCAGTGTGGTTTGCAGTGTGGGTTGCAGTGTGGGTCATTGTGTTGCAGTGTGGTTGCAGTGTGGTTTGCTGTGTGGGTTACAGTGTGGGTCTGTTTGTGGTTTGCAGTGTGGTTTGCAGTGTGAGTTGCAGTGGGGATCTGTTGTGTGGGTTGCAGTGTGGGTTACAGTGTGGGTTGCAATGTGTGTTGCAGTGTGGTCTGTTGTGTGGGTTGCAGTATGGGTTGCAATGTGTGTTGCAGTGTGGTCTGTTGTGTGGGTTGCAGTGTGTGTTGTAGCATGCGTTACAGCGTGGGTCTGTTGTGTGGGTTGCAGTGTGGGTGTGTTGTGTGGGTTGCAGTGTGTTAAAGTATGGGTTGCAGTTTGGGTCTGTTGTTTGAGTTACAGTGTGAGTTGTAGTGTGCGTTACAGCGTGGGTCTGTTGTGTGGGTTGCAGTGTGTGTTGTAGTGTAGGTTGTAATGTGGGTTATAGTGTGGGTCTGTTGTGTGGGTTACAGTGTGGGTCTGATGTGTGGGTTGTAGTGTGGGTCTGTTGTGTGGGTTGCAGTATGGATTGCAGTGCAGGTTTATGTGTTGGTCTGTTGTATGGGTTGGAGTGTGGGTTGGAGTGTGTATTGGAGTGTGGGTCTGTTGTGTAGGTTGCAGTGTGGGTTTAGTGTGGGTCTGTTTTGTGCATTGTAGTGTGGGTGTGTTTCGTGGGTTGCAGTGTGTGTTACAGTGTGGGTCTGTTGTGTGGGTTGTAGTGTGGGTTACAGTGTGGGTCTGTTGTATGGGCTGCAGAGTGGATTGCATTGTGGGTTGTAATGTGGGTTAAATTGTGAGTCTGTAGTGTGGGTTGTAGTGTGGGTTATACTGTGGGTTGCAGTGTGGGTCTGTTGCATGGGTTGCAGTGTGTGTTGTAGTGTAGGTTGTAATGTGGGTTACAGTGTGGGTCTGTTGTGTGGGTTGTGGTGTGTGTTGCAGTGTGGGTTGGAGTGTGGGTTACACTGTGGGTTACAGTCTGGGTCTGATGTGTGGGTTGTAGTGTGGGTTACAGTGTGGGTCTGTTGTGTGGGTTGCAGTATGGATTGCAGTGCAGGTTACAGTGTTGGTCTGTTGTATGGGTTGGAGTGTGGGTTGGAGTGTGGGTTGGAGTGCGGGTCTGTTGTGTAGGTTGCAGTGTGGGTTGCAGTGTGGGTTTAGTGTGGGTCTGTTTTGTGGGTTGTAATGTGGGTGTGTTTCGTTGGTTGCAGTGTGTGTTACAGTGTGGGTTGCAGTGTGGGTCTGTTATATGGGTTGCAGTGTGTGTTGCAGTGTGGGTCTGTTGTGTGGGTTGTAGTGTGGGTTACAGTGTGGGTCTGTTGTATGGGCTGCAGAGTGGATTGCAGTGTGGGTTGTAATGTGGGTTACATTGTGGGTCTGTAGTGTGGGTTGTAGTGTGGGTTACACTGTGGGTTGCAGTGTGGGTCTGTTGCATGGGTTGCAGTGTGTGTTACAGTGTGGATTGCAGTGTGTGTTGTAGTGTAAGTTGTAATGTGGGTTACAGTGTGGGTCTGTTGTGTGGGTTGTGGTGTGTGTTGCAGTGTGGGTTGTAGTGTGGGTTGTAGTGTGGGTTACACTGTGGGTTGCAGTGTGGGTTGCAGTGTGGGTCTGTTGTGTGTGTTGCAGTGTGTGTTACAGTGTGTGTTACAGTGTGGGTTGCAGTGTGGGTTGCAGTGTGGGTTACAGTGCGTATTATAGTGTGGGTGTATTGTGTGGGTTGCAGTGTGGGTCTTTTGTGTGGGTTACAGTGTGGAGCTGTTGTGTGGGGTGCATTGTGGGTTGCAGTGTGGGTTGCAGTGTGGGTTACAGTGCGTATTATAGTGTGGGTGTATTGTGTGGGTTGCAGTGTGGGTCTTTTGTGTGGGTTACAGTGTGGAGCTGTTGTGTGGGGTGCATTGTGGGTTGCAGTGTGGGTCGCAGTGTCGGTTGTAGTGTGGGTTGTAATGTGGGTTATAATGTGGGTTGTTGTGTGGGTTGCAGTGTGTGTTGTTGTGTGGGTTGCAGTGTGTGTTGCTTTGGGGTTGCAGTGTGGGTTGCAGTGGGGATCTGTTGTGAGTATTGCAGTGTGGGTCTGTTTTGTGGGTTGCAGTGTGTGTTGCAGTGTGGGTTACAGTGTGTGTCTGTAGTGTGAGTTGCAGTGTAGGTCTGCTGTGTGAGTTGCAGTGTGGGGTTTGCAATGTGGGTTGCAGTGTGGGTTACAGCGTGTGTTGTGTGTTACAGTGTGTGTTGCAGTGTGTGTTGCTGTGTGGGTCTGTTTTGTGGGTTGCAGTGAGTGTTGCAGTGTGGGTCTGTTGTGTGAGTTGCAGTGTGTGATGTGTGTTGCAGTGTCTGTTACAGGATGGGTCTGTGGTGTGTGTGGCAATGTGTGTTGTGTGTTGCAGTGTGTGTTACAGTGTGGGTCTATTGCGTGGGTTGCAGTGTTTGTTGAAGTGTGGATGTGTTTTGTGTGTTGCAGTGTGTGTTGCAGTGTGTGTTGATGTTTGGGTCTGTTGTGTGTGTTGCAATGTGTGTTGTGTGTTGCAGTGTGTATTACAGTGTGGATCTGTTTTGTGGGTTGCAGTGTTTGTTGAAGTGTTGGTCTGTTGTGTGGGTTGCAGTGTGTGTTACAGTATGAGTCTGTTGTGTGGGTTGCAGTGTGTGTTACAGTGTGGGTCTGTTGTGTGGGTTGCAGTGTGTGTTGCAGTTTGTATTGAAGTGTGGGTTTCAATGTGGGTCTGTTGTGTGGGTCGTAGTGTGGATTACAGTGTGGGTCTGTTGTATGGGTTGTAGTGTGGGTTACAGTGTGGGTCTGTTGTGTGGGTTGTAGTGTGGGTTACAGTGTGGGTCTGTTGTGTGGGTTGCAGTGGGGGTTGCAGTGTGGGTTAAAATGTGGGTATATTCTGTTTGTTGCAGTTTGGGTTGCAGTGTGTGTTACAGTGTGGGTGAGTAGTGTGTGTTGCAGTGTGAGTTGCAGTGTGGGTCTGTTGTGTAAGTTGCAGTGTGGGTTTTGCAATGTGGGTTGCAGTGTGAGTTAAAGTGTGTGTTGTGTGCTACAGTGTGTGTTACAGTGTGGGTTGCAGTGTGTGTTGATGTTTGGGTCTGTTTTGTGGGTTGCATTGTGTGTTGCAGTGTGGGTTACAGTTTGGGCCTGTTGTGTGGGTTGTAGTGTGTGCTACAGTGCGGGTCTGTTGTGTGAGTTGCAGTATGTGTTGTGTGTTGCAGTGTGGGATACAGTGTGGGTTACAGTTTTGGCCTGTTGTGTGGGTTACAGTGTGAGTTGTAGTGTGTGTTACAGTGTCGGTCTGTTGTGTGAGTTGCATTATGTGTTGTTGTGTGGGCTAAAGTGTGGGTATGTTATGTGGGTTGCAGTGTGGGTTACAGTGTGGGTCTGTTGTGGGTTGCAGTGTGTGTTGCAGTGTGGATCGGTTGTGTGGGTTGCATTGTGGGTCTGTTGTGTGGGTTGTAGTGTGTGTTACAGTGTGGGGTCTGTTGTGTGGGTTGCAGTGTGTGTTACAGTGTGGGTTTGTTGTGTGGTTTATAGTGTGGGTTACAGTGTCAGTCTGTTGTGTGGGTTGTAGTATGTGTTACAGTGTGTGTTGTAGTGTGGGTTACAGCGTGGGTCTGTTGTGTGGGTTACAGTGTGGAGCTGTTGTGTGGGGTGCATTGTGGGTCGCAGTGTCGGTTGTAGTGTGGGTTGTAATGTGGGTTATAGTGTGGGTTGCAGTGTGGGTTGTGATGGTTGCAGTGTGTGTTGCTTTGGGGTTGCAGTGTGGGTTGCAGTGGGGATCTGTTGTGTGTATTGCAGTGTGAGTCTGTTTTGTGGGTTGCAGTGTGTGTTGCAGTGTTGGTTACAGTGTGTGTCTGTAGTGTGAGTTGCAGTGTGGGTCTGCTGTGTGAGTTGCAGTGTGGGGTTTGCAATGTGGGTTGCAGTGTGGGTTACAGCGTGTGTTGTGTGCTACAGTATGTGTTGCAGTGTGTGTTGAAGTGTGGGTCTGTTTTGTGGGTTGCAGTGAGTGTTGCAGTGTGGGCCTGTTGTGTGAGTTGCAGTGTGTGATGTGTGTTGCAGTGTCTGTTACAGGGTGGGTCTGTTGTGTGTGTGGCAATGTGTGTTGTGTGTTGTAGTGTGTGTTACAGTGTGGGTCTATTGCGTGGGTTGCAGTGTGTGTTGAAGTGTGGGTCTGTTTTGTGGGTTGCGGTGTTTGTTGTAGTGCAGGTTGTCATGTGGGTTATACTGTGGGTCTGTTGTGTGGGTTGCAGCGTGTGTTACAGTGTGGGTCTGTTGTGTGGGTTGCAGAATGTGTTGCAGTTTGTATTGAAGTGTGGGTTTCAATGTGGGTCTGTTGTGTGGGTTGTAGTGTGGGTTACAGTGTTGGTCTGTTGTATGGGTTGTAGTGTGGGTTACAGTGTGGGACTGTTGTGTGGGTTGTAGTGTGAGTTACAGTGTGGGTCTGTTGTGTGGGTTGCAGTGTGTATTGCAGTGTGGGTTACTGTGTGGGTCTGTTGTGTGGGTTGCAGTGTGTGTTGCAGTGTGGGTGGTAGTGTGGGTTGCAGTGTGTGTTGCAGTGGGGGTTGCAGTGTGGGTTACAATGTGGGTATGTTCTGTGTGTTGCAGTTTGGGTTGCAGTGTGTGTTACAGTGTGGGTCTGTAGTGTGTGTTGTAGTGTGAGTTGCAGTGTAAGTCTGTTGTGTAAGTTGCATTGTGGGTTTTGCAATGTGGATTGCAGTGTGAGTTACAGTGTGTGTTGTGTGCTACAGTGTGTGTTACAGTGTGGGTTGCAGTGTGTGTTGCAGTGTGGGTTACAGTTTGGACCTGGTGTGTGGGTTACAGTGAGGGTTGTAGTGTGTGTTACAGTGCGGATCTGTTGTGTGAGTTGCAGTATGTGTTGTGTGTTGCAGTGTGGGATTTAGTGTGGGTTACAGTTTCTGCCTGTTGTGTGAGTTACAGTGTGGGTTGTAGTGTGTGTTACAGTGTTGGTCTGTTGTGTGAGTTGCAGTGTGTGTTGTTGTGTGGGCTATAGTGTGGGTCTGTTGTGTGGGTTGCAGTGTGGGTTACAGTGTGGGTCTGTTGTGGGTTGCAGTGTGTGTTACAGTGTGGGTCTGTTGTGTGGGTTGCAGTGTGTGTTGTTGTGTGGGCTATAGTGTGGGTCTGTTGTGTGGGTTGCAGTGTGGGTTACAGTGTGGATCTGTTGTGGGTTGCAGTGTGTGTTGCAGTGTGGATCGGTTGTGTGGGTTGCAGTGTGGGTCTGTTGTGTGGGTTGTAGTGTGTGTTACAGTGTGGGTCTGTTGTGTGGGTTGCAGTGTGTGTTACAGTGTGGGTCTGTTGTGTGTGTGGCAATGTGTGTTGTGTGTTGTAGTGTGTGTTACAGTGTGGGTCTATTGCGTGGGTTGCAGTGTGTGTTGAAGTGTGGGTCTGTTTTGTGGGTTGCAGTGTTTGTTGTAGTGCAGGTTGTCATGTGGGTTATACTGTGGGTCTGTTGTGTGGGTTGCAGCGTGTGTTACAGTGTGGGTCTGTTGTGTGGGTTGCAGAATGTGTTGCAGTTTGTATTGAAGTGTGGGTTTCAATGTGGGTCTGTTGTGTGGGTTGTAGTGTGGGTTACAGTGTTGGTCTGTTGTATGGGTTGTAGTGTGGGTTACAGTGTGGGACTGTTGTGTGGGTTGTAGTGTGAGTTACAGTGTGGGTCTGTTGTGTGGGTTGCAGTGTGTATTGCAGTGTGGGTTACAGTGTGGGTCTGTTGTGTGGGTTGCAGTGTGTGTTGCAGTGTGGGTGGTAGTGTGGGTTGCAGTGTGTGTTGCAGTGGGGGTTGCAGTGTGGGTTACAATGTGGGTATGTTCTGTGTGTTGCAGTTTGGGTTGCAGTGTGTGTTACAGTGTGGGTCTGTAGTGTGTGTTGTAGTGTGAGTTGCAGTGTAAGTCTGTTGTGTAAGTTGCATTGTGGGTTTTGCAATGTGGATTGCAGTGTGAGTTACAGTGTGTGTTGTGTGCTACAGTGTGTGTTACAGTGTGGGTTGCAGTGTGTGTTGCAGTGTGGGTTACAGTTTGGACCTGGTGTGTGGGTTACAGTGAGGGTTGTAGTGTGTGTTACAGTGCGGATCTGTTGTGTGAGTTGCAGTATGTGTTGTGTGTTGCAGTGTGGGATATAGTGTGGGTTACAGTTTCTGCCTGTTGTGTGAGTTACAGTGTGGGTTGTAGTGTGTGTTACAGTGTTGGTCTGTTGTGTGAGTTGCAGTGTGTGTTGTTGTGTGGGCTATAGTGTGGGTCTGTTGTGTGGGTTGCAGTGTGGGTTACAGTGTGGGTCTGTTGTGGGTTGCAGTGTGTGTTACAGTGTGGGTCTGTTGTGTGGGTTGCAGTGTGTGTTGTTGTGTGGGCTATAGTGTGGGTCTGTTGTGTGGTTTGCAGTGTGGGTTACAGTGTGGATCTGTTGTGGGTTGCAGTGTGTGTTGCAGTGTGGATCGGTTGTGTGGGTTGCAGTGTGGGTCTGTTGTGTGGGTTGTAGTGTGTGTTACAGTGTGGGTCTGTTGTGTGGGTTGCAGTGTGTGTTACAGTGTGGGTCTGTTGTGTGGGTTGTAATGTGGGTTGCAGTTTGGGTCTGTTGTGTGGGTTGCAGTGTGGATTGCATTGTGGGTTGTAATGTGGATTACAATGTGTGTCTATTGTGTGGGTTGTACTGTGGGTTAAAGTTTGGGTCTGTTGTGTGGGTTGCAGTGTAGATTTCAGTGTGGGTCTGTTGTGTGGGTTATAGTGTATGTTGCAGTGTCGCTCTGTTGTGTCGTTTGCAGTGTGGGTTACAGTGTGGGTCTGTTGAGTGGCTTATAGTGTGGGTTACAATGTGGGTCTATTGTGTGCGTTGCAGTGTGGATTGCAGTGTGATTTGGAGTGTGGGTTACAGTGTGGGTCTGTTGTGTGGGTTGTAGTGTGTGTTGCAGTGTGGGTCGTAGTGTGAGTTGTAGTGTGGGTCTGTTGAGTGGGTTGCAGTGTGGGTTGCATTGTGGGTTGCAGTGTGTATTGCAGTGTGGGTTGTAGTATGGTTCACAGTGTGGGTCTGTTGGGTGGGTTGCAGTGTGGGTTGCATTGTGGGTTGTAGTGTGAATTGTAGTGTGGCTTACAGTGTGGGTTGCAGTGTGGGTCTGTTGTCTGGGTTGCAATGTGGGTTACAGTGTGGGACTGTTGTGTGGGTTGCAGTGTGGGACTGTTGTGTGGGTTGCAGTGTGGGTTACAGTGTGGGTCTGTTGTGTGGGTTACAGTGTCGGTCTGTTGTGTGGGTTGTCGTGTGTGTTGCAGTGTGGTTTGTAGTGTGGGTTACAGTGTGGGTGTATTCTGTGTATTGCAGTGTGGATTGCAATGTGGGTTACAGTGTGGGTCTGTTGTGTGGTTTATAGTGTGGGTTACAGTGTCAGTCTGTTGTGTGGGTTGTAGTATGTGTTACAGTGTGTGTTGTAGTGTGGGTTACAGCGTGGGTCTGTTGTGTGGGTTACAGTGTGGAGCTGTTGTGTGGGGTGCATTGTGGGTCGCAGTGTCGGTTGTAGTGTGGGTTGTAATGTGGGTTATAGTGTGGGTTGCAGTGTGGGTTGTGATGGTTGCAGTGTGTGTTGCTTTGGGGTTGCAGTGTGGGTTGCAGTGGGGATCTGTTGTGTGTATTGCAGTGTGAGTCTGTTTTGTGGGTTGCAGTGTGTGTTGCAGTGTTGGTTACAGTGTGTGTCTGTAGTGTGAGTTGCAGTGTGGGTCTGCTGTGTGAGTTGCAGTGTGGGGTTTGCAATGTGGGTTGCAGTGTGGGTTACAGCGTGTGTTGTGTGCTACAGTATGTGTTGCAGTGTGTGTTGAAGTGTGGGTCTGTTTTGTGGGTTGCAGTGAGTGTTGCAGTGTGGGCCTGTTGTGTGAGTTGCAGTGTGTGATGTGTGTTGCAGTGTCTGTTACAGGGTGGGTCTGTTGTGTGTGTGGCAATGTGTGTTGTGTGTTGTAGTGTGTGTTACAGTGTGGGTCTATTGCGTGGGTTGCAGTGTGTGTTGAAGTGTGGGTCTGTTTTGTGGGTTGCGGTGTTTGTTGTAGTGCAGGTTGTCATGTGGGTTATACTGTGGGTCTGTTGTGTGGGTTGCAGCGTGTGTTACAGTGTGGGTCTGTTGTGTGGGTTGCAGAATGTGTTGCAGTTTGTATTGAAGTGTGGGTTTCAATGTGGGTCTGTTGTGTGGGTTGTAGTGTGGGTTACAGTGTTGGTCTGTTGTATGGGTTGTAGTGTGGGTTACAGTGTGGGACTGTTGTGTGGGTTGTAGTGTGAGTTACAGTGTGGGTCTGTTGTGTGGGTTGCAGTGTGTATTGCAGTGTGGGTTACAGTGTGGGTCTGTTGTGTGGGTTGCAGTGTGTGTTGCAGTGTGGGTGGTAGTGTGGGTTGCAGTGTGTGTTGCAGTGGGGGTTGCAGTGTGGGTTACAATGTGGGTATGTTCTGTGTGTTGCAGTTTGGGTTGCAGTGTGTGTTACAGTGTGGGTCTGTAGTGTGTGTTGTAGTGTGAGTTGCAGTGTAAGTCTGTTGTGTAAGTTGCATTGTGGGTTTTGCAATGTGGATTGCAGTGTGAGTTACAGTGTGTGTTGTGTGCTACAGTGTGTGTTACAGTGTGGGTTGCAGTGTGTGTTGCAGTGTGGGTTACAGTTTGGACCTGGTGTGTGGGTTACAGTGAGGGTTGTAGTGTGTGTTACAGTGCGGATCTGTTGTGTGAGTTGCAGTATGTGTTGTGTGTTGCAGTGTGGGATTTAGTGTGGGTTACAGTTTCTGCCTGTTGTGTGAGTTACAGTGTGGGTTGTAGTGTGTGTTACAGTGTTGGTCTGTTGTGTGAGTTGCAGTGTGTGTTGTTGTGTGGGCTATAGTGTGGGTCTGTTGTGTGGGTTGCAGTGTGGGTTACAGTGTGGGTCTGTTGTGGGTTGCAGTGTGTGTTACAGTGTGGGTCTGTTGTGTGGGTTGCAGTGTGTGTTGTTGTGTGGGCTATAGTGTGGGTCTGTTGTGTGGGTTGCAGTGTGGGTTACAGTGTGGATCTGTTGTGGGTTGCAGTGTGTGTTGCAGTGTGGATCGGTTGTGTGGGTTGCAGTGTGGGTCTGTTGTGTGGGTTGTAGTGTGTGTTACAGTGTGGGTCTGTTGTGTGGGTTGCAGTGTGTGTTACAGTGTGGGTCTGTTGTGTGTGTGGCAATGTGTGTTGTGTGTTGTAGTGTGTGTTACAGTGTGGGTCTATTGCGTGGGTTGCAGTGTGTGTTGAAGTGTGGGTCTGTTTTGTGGGTTGCAGTGTTTGTTGTAGTGCAGGTTGTCATGTGGGTTATACTGTGGGTCTGTTGTGTGGGTTGCAGCGTGTGTTACAGTGTGGGTCTGTTGTGTGGGTTGCAGAATGTGTTGCAGTTTGTATTGAAGTGTGGGTTTCAATGTGGGTCTGTTGTGTGGGTTGTAGTGTGGGTTACAGTGTTGGTCTGTTGTATGGGTTGTAGTGTGGGTTACAGTGTGGGACTGTTGTGTGGGTTGTAGTGTGAGTTACAGTGTGGGTCTGTTGTGTGGGTTGCAGTGTGTATTGCAGTGTGGGTTACAGTGTGGGTCTGTTGTGTGGGTTGCAGTGTGTGTTGCAGTGTGGGTGGTAGTGTGGGTTGCAGTGTGTGTTGCAGTGGGGGTTGCAGTGTGGGTTACAATGTGGGTATGTTCTGTGTGTTGCAGTTTGGGTTGCAGTGTGTGTTACAGTGTGGGTCTGTAGTGTGTGTTGTAGTGTGAGTTGCAGTGTAAGTCTGTTGTGTAAGTTGCATTGTGGGTTTTGCAATGTGGATTGCAGTGTGAGTTACAGTGTGTGTTGTGTGCTACAGTGTGTGTTACAGTGTGGGTTGCAGTGTGTGTTGCAGTGTGGGTTACAGTTTGGACCTGGTGTGTGGGTTACAGTGAGGGTTGTAGTGTGTGTTACAGTGCGGATCTGTTGTGTGAGTTGCAGTATGTGTTGTGTGTTGCAGTGTGGGATATAGTGTGGGTTACAGTTTCTGCCTGTTGTGTGAGTTACAGTGTGGGTTGTAGTGTGTGTTACAGTGTTGGTCTGTTGTGTGAGTTGCAGTGTGTGTTGTTGTGTGGGCTATAGTGTGGGTCTGTTGTGTGGGTTGCAGTGTGGGTTACAGTGTGGGTCTGTTGTGGGTTGCAGTGTGTGTTACAGTGTGGGTCTGTTGTGTGGGTTGCAGTGTGTGTTGTTGTGTGGGCTATAGTGTGGGTCTGTTGTGTGGTTTGCAGTGTGGGTTACAGTGTGGATCTGTTGTGGGTTGCAGTGTGTGTTGCAGTGTGGATCGGTTGTGTGGGTTGCAGTGTGGGTCTGTTGTGTGGGTTGTAGTGTGTGTTACAGTGTGGGTCTGTTGTGTGGGTTGCAGTGTGTGTTACAGTGTGGGTCTGTTGTGTGGGTTGTAATGTGGGTTGCAGTTTGGGTCTGTTGTGTGGGTTGCAGTGTGGATTGCATTGTGGGTTGTAATGTGGATTACAATGTGTGTCTATTGTGTGGGTTGTACTGTGGGTTAAAGTTTGGGTCTGTTGTGTGGGTTGCAGTGTAGATTTCAGTGTGGGTCTGTTGTGTGGGTTATAGTGTATGTTGCAGTGTCGCTCTGTTGTGTCGTTTGCAGTGTGGGTTACAGTGTGGGTCTGTTGAGTGGCTTATAGTGTGGGTTACAATGTGGGTCTATTGTGTGCGTTGCAGTGTGGATTGCAGTGTGATTTGGAGTGTGGGTTACAGTGTGGGTCTGTTGTGTGGGTTGTAGTGTGTGTTGCAGTGTGGGTCGTAGTGTGAGTTGTAGTGTGGGTCTGTTGAGTGGGTTGCAGTGTGGGTTGCATTGTGGGTTGCAGTGTGTATTGCAGTGTGGGTTGTAGTATGGTTCACAGTGTGGGTCTGTTGGGTGGGTTGCAGTGTGGGTTGCATTGTGGGTTGTAGTGTGAATTGTAGTGTGGCTTACAGTGTGGGTTGCAGTGTGGGTCTGTTGTCTGGGTTGCAATGTGGGTTACAGTGTGGGACTGTTGTGTGGGTTGCAGTGTGGGACTGTTGTGTGGGTTGCAGTGTGGGTTACAGTGTGGGTCTGTTGTGTGGGTTACAGTGTCGGTCTGTTGTGTGGGTTGTCGTGTGTGTTGCAGTGTGGTTTGTAGTGTGGGTTACAGTGTGGGTGTATTCTGTGTATTGCAGTGTGGATTGCAATGTGGGTTACAGTGTGGGTCTGTTGAGTGGCTTATAGTGTGGGTTACAGTGTGGGTCTGTTGTGTGGGTTGTAGTGTGGGTTAAAGTGTGGGTCTGTTGTGTGGGTTGTAGTGTGTGTTGCAGTGTGGTTTGTAGTGTGGGTTACAGTGTGGGTGTATTCTGTGTGTTGCAGTGTGGGTTGCAGTGTGTTTTACAGCGTGTGTTGTAGTGTGGGTTGCAATGTGTGTTGCAGTGTGGGTCTGTTGTGTGGGTTGCAGTGTGTGTTGCAGTCTGTGTTGCAGTGTGTGTTGCAGTGTGGGTCTGTTGTGTGGGTTGCAGTGTGTGTTGTGTGTTGCAGTGTGGGTTACAGTGTGGGTCTGTTGTGTGCATTGCAGTGTAGATTGAAGTGTCATTTGGAGTGTGGGTTACAGTGTGGGTCTGTTGTGTGGGTTGCAATGTGTGTTGCAGTGTGGGTCTGTTGTGTGGGTCGTAGTGTAGGTTGTAGTGTGGGTTGTAGTGTGAGTTACAGTGTGGGTCTGTTGGGTGGGTTGCAGTGTGGGTTGCATTGTGGTTGTAGTGTGGATTGTAGTGTGGCTTACAGTGTAGGTTGCAGTGTGGATCTGTTGTGTGGTTTGCAATGTGGGTTACAGTGTGGGACTGTTGTGTGGGTTGCAGTGTGGGTTACAGTGTGGTTTGTAATGTGGGTTGCAGTGTGTGTTGTAGTGTGGGTTGTAGTGTGGATTGCAGTGTGTGTTGCAGTGTGGGTTGTAGTGTGGGTTACAGTGTGGGTCTATTCTATGTGTTGCAGTGTGGGTTGCAGTGTGGGTCTGTAGTGTGGGTTGCAGTGTATTTTACAGTGTGTGTTGTGGTGTGGGTTGCAGTGTGTGTTGCAGTGTGGGTCTGTTGTGTGGGTTGCAGTGTGTGTGTTGCACTGTGGGTTGTCGTGTGGGTTACAGTGTGGGTCTATTCTGTGTGTTGCAGTGTGGGTTGCAGTGTGTGTTACAGTGTGGGTCTGTAGTGTGTGTTGCAGTGTGAGTTGCAGTGTGGGTCTGTTGTGTGGGTTACAGTGTGGGTTGTAGTGTGTGTTACAGTGTGGGTCTGTTGTGTTGGTTGCAGTGTATGCTACAATGTGGGTCTGTTGTGTGGGTGGCAGTGTGTGTTGTAGTGTAGGTTGTAGTGTGGGTTATAGTGTGGGTCTGTTGTGTGGGTTGCAGTGTGGGTTGCAGTGTGTGTTACACTGTAGGTTGCAGCGTGGGTTGCAGTGTGGGTCAGTTGTGTGGGTTACAGTATGGGTTGTAGTGTGTGTTACCGTATGGATGTGTTGTGTGGATTGCAGTGTGGGTTGTGTGTGCAGTATGTGTTACAGTGTGGGTTGCAGTTTGGGTTACAGTGTGGGTTGCAGTGTGGGTCTGTTTTGTGGGTTGTAGTATGAGTTACAGTTTGGGTCTGTTGTGTGGGTTGCAGTGTGGATTGCAGTGTGGGTTGCAGTGTGTTACAGTGTGGGTCTGTAGAGTGTGTTGCAGTGTGGATCTGTTGTGTGGGTTACAGTGTGGGTTTTAGTGTGTGTTACAGTGGGGGTCTGTTGTGTGGGTTGCAGTGTATGTTATAGTGTGGGTCTGTTGTGTGGGTTGCAGTGTGTGTTGTAGTGTGGGTTGTAGTGTGGGTTGCAGTGTGGGTCTGTAGTGTGGGTTACAGTATGGGTTGTAGTGTGGGTTACAGTCTGGGTCTGTTGTGTGGATTGCAGTGTGGTTTGTGTGTGCAATGTGTGTTACAGTGTGGGTTGCAGCGTTGGTCTGTTGTGTGGGTTGTAGTGTGTGTTACAGTGGGGGTCTGTTGTGTGGGGTGCAGTATACGTCACAGTGTGGGTCTGTTGTGTGGGTTGCAGTGTAGGTTGTAGTGTGGGTCTGTTGTGTGGGTTGTATCGTGGGTTACAGTGTTGGTCTGTTGTGTGAGTGGCTGTGTGGGTTGCAGTGTGTATTACACTGTAGGTTGCTGTATGGGTTGCAGTGTGGGTCTGTTGTGTGGGTTACAGTATGGATTGTAGTGTGGGTTACAGTCTGGGTCTGTTGTGTGGATTGCAGTGTGGTTTGTGTGTGCAGTGTGTGTTACAGTGTGGGTTGCAGTGTTGGTCTGTTGTGTGGATTACAGTGTGGGTTGTAGTGTGTGTTACAGTGGGGGTCTGTTGTGTGGGGTGCAGTATATGTTACAGTGTGGGTCTGTTGTGTGGGTTGCCGTGTAGGTTGTAGTGTGGGTTATAGTGTGGGTCTGTTGTGTGGGTTGTAGTGTGGGTTACAGTGTTGGTCTGTTGTGTGGGTGGCTGTGTGGGTTGCAGTGTGTATTACACTGTAGGTTGCTGTATGGATTGCAGTGTGGGTCTGTTATCTGGGTTACAGTATGGGTTGTAGTGTGGGTTACAGTCTGGGTCTGTTGTGTGGATTGCAGTGTGGTGTGTGTGTGCAGTGTGTGTTACAGTGTGGGTTGCAGTGTTGGTCTGTTGTGTGGATTACAGTGTGGGTTGTAGTGTGTGTTACAGTGGGGGTCTGTTGTGTGGGGTGCAGTATATGTTACAGTGTGGATCTGTTGTGTGGGTTGCAGTGTAGGTTGTAGTGTGGGTTATAGTGTGGGTCTGTTGTGTGGGTTGTAGTGTGGGTTACAGTGTTGGTCTGTTGTGTGGGTGGCAGTGTGGGTTGCAGTGTGTTTACACTGTAGGTTGCAGTATGGGTTGTAGTGTGGGTTACATTGTGGGTCTGTTGTATGGATTGCAATGTGGGTTGTGTGCGCAGTGGGTGTTACAGTGTGGGTTGCAGTGTGGGTCTGTTGTGTGGGTTGTAGTTTGTGTTGTGGGTTGTAGTGTGTGTTGTGTGTTGCCATGTGTGTTACAGTGTGGGTCTGTTGTGTGGGTTGCAGTGTGGGTCTGTTGTGTGTGTTGCAGAGTGGGTTGCAGTGTGGATTGCTGTGTGGGTTGTTGTTTGGGTTGTTGTGTGGGTTGCAGTGTGAGTTGTCGTGTGAGTTACAGTGTGGTTCTGTTGTGTGGGTTGCAGTGTAGGTTGCAGTGTGGATTGCAGTGTGGGTTGCAGTGTGTTTTGCAGTGTGGGTCTGTTGTATGGATTGCAGTCTGTGTCTGTTGTGTGGGTTGCAGTGTGTGTTTCAGTGTGGATTGCAGTGTTGGTTACAGTGTGGGTCTGTAGTATGAGTTGCAGTGTGGGTCTGCTGTGTGAGTTGCAGTGAGGGTTTTGCAATGTGGGTTGCAGTGTGGGTTACAGTGTGTCTTGTGTGTTACAGTGTGTGTTACAGTGTGTGTTACAGAGTGGGTTACAGTGTGTGTTTCAGTGTGGGTTACAGTGTGTTTTGCAGTGTGAGTCTGTTGTATGTGTTGCAGTGTGTGTTGTGTGTTGCAGAGTGTGTTACAGTGTGGGTCTGTTGTGTGGTTTGTAGTGTGGGTTACAGTGTCGGTCTGTTGTGTGGGTTGCAGTGTGTGTTACAGTGTGGGTCTGTTTTGTGGGTTGCAGTGTGTATTGCAGTGTGGGTTGTAGTGTGGGTTACAGTGTGGTTCTGTTGTGTGTGTTGCAGTGTGGGTTGTAATGTGGGTTACAGTGTGGGTCTGTTCTGTGTGTTGCAGTGTGGGTTGTAACGTGGGTTACAGTGTGGGTTGCAGTGTGAGTTTCAGTGTGGTCTGCAGTGTTGTTTCAGCGTGAGTTGCAGTGTGGGTCTGTTGTGTGGGTTGCAATGTGTGTTGTGTGTTACAGTGTGGGTCTATTGTGTGGGTTGCAGTGTGTGCTACAGTGTGGATTGCAGTGTGGGTCTGTTGCGTGGATTACAGTTTGGGTTGTAGTGTGTGTCACGGTGTGGTTCTGTTGTGTGGATTGCAGTGTGTGTTGCAGTGTGTGTTGCAGTGTGGGTTGTAGTGTGGGTTACAGTGTTAGTCTGTTGTGTGTGTTGCAATGTGTGTTACAGTGTGGGTTGCAGTGTGGGTTACAGTGTGGGTCTGTTGTGTGAATTTCAGTGTGTGTTACAGTGTGGGTTGCAGTGTGGGTCTGTTGTGTAGGTTACAGTGTGGGTTGTAGAGTGTGTTACAGTGTGGGTCTGTTGTGTGAATTTCAGTGTGTGTTACAGTGTGGGTTGCAGTGTGGTTTGCAGTGGGGTTGTAGTGTGGATTGTAGTGTGGGTTGCAGTGTGGGTTACAGTGTGGGTTTCAGTGTGAGTTGCAGTGTGGGTCTGTTGTGTGGGCTGCAGTGTGGGTTGTGTGTGCACTGTGTGTTACAGTGTGGGTTGTAGTGTGGGTTGCAGTGTGGATTCTAGTGTGGGTCTGTTGTGTGGGTTGCAGTGTGTATTGCAGTGTGGGTTGTAGTGTGGGTTCCAGTGTGGGTTACAGTGTGGGTCTGTTGTGCGTTTTGTAGTGTGGTTTGCAGTGTGTGTTACAGTGTGGGTTTAAGTGTGAGTTGCAGTGTGGGTCTGTTGTGTGGATTGCAGTGTGGGTTGTGTGTGCACTGTGTGTTATAGTGTGTATTGCAGTGTGGGTTGCAGTGTGGATTCTAGTCTGAGTCTGTTGTGTGGTTTGCAGTGTGTATTGCAGTGTGGGTTGTAGTGTGGATTCCAGTGTGGGTTGCAGTGAGGGTCTGTTGTGTGGGATGCAGTGTGGGTTGCAGTGTGGGTCTGTTGTGTGGGCTGCAGTGTGGGTTGCAGTGTGGGTCTGTTGTGTGGGCTGCAGTGTGGGTTTGTTGTGTCAAGTGTGTGCAAGGAGTTATTATTTGGAAACTCGGATTCAAAAAGAGAGATAAAATAGATTTTGGTTTTCAGTCTCCTGTTATTAACAAAGATCAGGAAGTCATTCTGAGAAGTGATCTAAAAATAACTTTGCAAGAAAGCTATTGAGTTAAGTTACATAATTTTATCAACTGCCTGTGGAGTTAAATGTAGAATGTTTCAAAAGTTGAGCTTTTTAACACAAATATAGTCAGGAGCCCTTAGTGAATTATAATCATAGAAGAGACGTCATCCTTGAAGAAGAGCAATTGATTAACTTGTGCCAGTCTCCAGACTGTGAGAGTTTAGTTTGTGTACATTCTGCAGACTGTGACAGATTAGCTTGCATAAGTCTGTAGACTGTGAGAGTTTAGTTTGTAGAAATCAGAGCTGAAAAAAATGTCAGCCTGTTTCAGCAGCGTAACAAGAAGGGCGGGTAAGTGTCACTTGAGTACAAACATATTAAATTGGAGCCAAAGTAGACTCTTCATCCCCTCATGCTTGTTCCACCATTCAATTAGATTGTGGTTGTTTGTGTTTCGAATTCCACATTCCCATCAGTCCCCAGTAATCCTTGATTCCCCTACCTAATGAGAATCTATCTATCTCTGTCTTTAAAATATTCAATGACTGTACCTCCATAACCTTCTGTGGCACAGAGTTCCAAAAACCTTGAAAGGGTAATCAAAGTTTCAAATTGTGCTCGCTACTTTTGGACTGACCCCCAGGAATGGATGTGCAAATATCCTTTCCGTGTTCCCCTTGTCAAGGTCAGTCTAGATCTTATAGACTTCAATCAGGTTACCCCTCACTCTTCTAAACTCCAATGTAAAAATAGTGTAATCTGTTCAACCTTTCCATGTGCTTTACACAGATCGTCAATGCCTGCAAGGAGGAAATACCAGGATTTTGACCCAGCGACAGTGAAAACAACAGTGATGTATTTCGAAGTCAGGATGGTGAGTGGCTTGGAGGGGAATTTGCAGATAGTGGTGCTCTGATGCATCTGCTATCCTTGTCCTTCTGGATGGAAGTGATCCTGGACTTTGAAGGTGCTGTCTAACAACCTTTAGTGAATTTCTGCAGTGTGCCTTGTAGATAGTACACACAGCAGCTACTGAGCATCTGTTGTGGAGGGAGTGGATGCTTGTGGATGTAGTGTCAATCAAGTGGGTTGTTTTGTCCTGTCAAGCACCTTGAGTGTTGTTGAAGCTGCACCCATCCAGGCAAGTGGCGAGTATTCCATCATACTCCTGACATATGCTTTGTAGATGGTAGACCGGCTTTGGGGAGTTAGAAGGTGTGTTACTGATTGCAGTATTTCTAGCCTTTGTGATTTTGTAGCCATTGTATTTGTATGGTGAGTTCAGTTGAGTTTCTGGTCAATGGTAGCCCCAAGGATATTGATAGTGGGGAATTCAGTAATGGTAACACCATTGGATATCAAGGCATATTGGTTGGATTGGCTCTTGTTGGAGATAATCATTATCTGGCATTTTGCATGGTGCAAATATTACTTGCTACTTTGTCAGCCCAAGCCAGGATATTGTCCAGAGCTTGTTACATTTGAACATGGATTGCTTCAGTATCTGAGGAGTTGCAAATGGTGCTGAACATTGTGCAATCATCAGTGAACATCCCTACTTCTGACCTTATGATTGATGAAACAGCTGAAAGTGGGTGAGCCTAGAACACTACCCTGAGGAACTCCTACAGAGATGTCTTGGAGCTGAGATGACTGACTCACAGCAACCACGATCATCTTCCTATGTGACAGGTATGATTCCAACCAGCAGAATGTTTGCCCCTGTACCCATTGATTCCAGTTTTGCTAAAACTCCTTGATGTCACTCTCGATCAAATGAAACCTTGATGTCAAGGGTTTATACTCTCAACTCACCTCTGGAATTCAGAGGTGTAACCAAGGCTGTAATGAAGTCAAGAGCTGAGTGGCCCAGGTGGAACCTAAACTGGGCGTCACTGAGCAGGTTGTAGCTGAGCAGGTGTTGCTTGTTAGCACTGTTAATGACACCTTCCATCACTTAACTGATGATCAAGAGTAGACTGATGTGGCAGTAAGTGGGCTGGGTTGGAATTTTCCTGCTTTTTGTGTGTAGGATATATCTGGGCAATTTTCCACATGGTTGGGTAGATGCCAGTGTTGTAGCGGTACTAGAACAGCTTGGTTAGGAGAGCAGCAAATTCTGGAGCATAGCTCTTCCGATTTATTGCTGGAATGTTGTCAGGGTCCATCGCCTTTGCAGCCTCCAGTTCTTCCAGCCACTTCTTGATACCATGTGGAGTGAATCAAATTGGCTGAACACTGGCACCTGTGATGCTGGGGATACTGAAGGAGGCCAAGATGGATTGTCCACTTGGCACTTCGAGCTGAAGGTACTTCAGCCTTATCTTTTGCAATGATGTATTGATCTCTTCCAACATTGAGGATGTGGAACCTCCTCCAACAGCATGTTTAATTCTCCAGCTCCAATCATAACAGGATGTGGCAGGACTGCGGAGCCTAGATCTGGTCAGTTGGTTGTGGGTTGCTTAGCTCTGTCTGTTACTTTCCGTTTATGCTGTTTGGCATGCAAGTAGCCCTGTTGAAAGCTTCACCAGACTGACACCTCATTTTTAGGTATGCCTGAAAATGTTCTTGGCATGCTCTCCTGCATTCTCCGTTGAACAAGGACTGAACCCTTGGTCTGATGGTAATGGCTGAGTGGGGCACATGTCAAGGGTTTATACAGTCAACTCACCTCTGGAATTCAGAGGTGTAACCAAGGCTGTAATGAAGTCAAGAGCTGAGTGGCCCCAGTGGAACCTAAACTGGGCATCACTGAGCAGGTTGTTGTAGAGTTCTGGACCATGAAGTTGTGCAGTCAATCTAATACACCTCTTCTGAACTGCCTCCAACTCATCAATCCTTCCTTTAATAAGGAGCGTAAACTAAACACAGCCAAAAGGTGTGGTACTGGAAAAGCACAGCAGGTCAGACAACATCCTAAGAGCAGGAGAGTTGACATTTTGGGTGTAAGCCCTTCATCAGGAATGGGGGGGGGCAAAGGGGGGTTGAGAGATAAATAGGGGGCTAAGGGGAAGGTAGCTGGGAAGATGATAGGTGGATGCAGGTGGGGAGTGATTGTGATAGGTTCCTGAGAAGGAAGATGGACAGGTAGGGCAGGTGAACTTGGCACCACCCTCTTGTTCTGTAGTTTGAACTCCTGGAGGTCTGACGGCATCATGAAGGTGGAGCTAGAAGGTCCAGCCATCTCTGGAGTGTCCTGGGAGGAGACTTCTTGGGGACATGACTGTACCTCCACCTACTGCTGCTTACTGGCACTGCCCTATCTCCTTGTGAGGAAGGGGCACCTGGAGTGAGGTCAAGGATCCTTGTCACCCTTCACCAAAGGCTAAATCAATGAAGTGCAGATCCTAAGACTGCTGAAACTGGATCTAAATGACAGCTACTAATGTGTTATTAGAGGCAGTCAAGTGCTTGAATGCCTGAGGCAGCAGGCTCTCCAGTGTATTGCTGCAGTTCTGCGCCTTTAGTGTTCACTTGCTCAGTGCCTCTGACAGACCTGCTTGCTGCTCTTGTGTCGCCTTGTGCATGTCAATGCAATCATGAATTGCCACCACCTTTCCTTTCCTGCCTGGGGCTGAGCAGGAATCCGGTCTCTGGCAGTCCGCTATGTGCCAGTGCCCAGGCTGTGCCTTTAGCGATCAGCTGCAAAGTGAAGTGAAGTGCTTACCAGCAGTTGTTCCCAATCCCAATCCAGTAATGTACCCACCGAGGTGTCAGTATCTGAGCTGGTGGGTGGCTACAGGAGCAGCCTTGCCTGTGCTATCTCTGAAGTAGCTGCACTCTCTTCCTCTGACATGGTGATGGGGATATGCTGCAGCACAGGCCTCTTGACCATGGAGGCTGTGGACTGGTACCTGCAGAAGACAAAAGAGAGAAAGTATTGTAAACAAAAGGAAGAAATTGCATCATGGCAACAACAGATTCCACGCGTAGGATAATGGGAGATTAGTACAAACATGTGCAGGTTAGGTGGATTGGCCACATTAAATTGCCTATAGTGTCTAGGGATGTGGTGATTAGGTGGATTAGCCAGGGGAAGCACAGGATTGGGGGATAGGGTAGGGATGTGGGTCTGGGTGAGATGCTTTTCAGAGGGTTAGTATGGACTTGATGGGCTGAATTGCTTGCTTCCACGCATTAAGGATTCTATTGTTCGATTAGAAACAATGGACAATACTTCTTATTTGGTTAGCAGGTCAAGGATTTTTCAGCATCTCCACAGGAATGGTCACAGTCTTCACCTGCAAGGGCCATGATCATCTCCTTATAGAGAGTGAGAGGCCCAATGGCAGGCACTCCACTAACCACCCTAGCACTCTTAGTCCTACTCTGGGCCATATTTTCTTGCAAAGACAGAAAGAAAGGAATTGAGTGCAATGAAAGTGGATAGTGTGGCTGTTAGTGCTGGCAGAGGTGGAGGGAATGTGGTGAGGTGTTCCAAGTGTGTGAGTGAGCAGGCTAGAGAGGCCATGCTGGGTTGGTGATGTGAGAGAATAGGGTAGGTATTCTACCAATGTTATTGATATCTATATGGAACAACTGAATCTTCTCCTCCCACGAGAATTCCTTTTCAGCCCTGAGCAGATGTCCAAACCCTTGACACCAGACATGCAACACAGCTACCTGGACTCCCATGCCTTGCTGTAGAGAATTGTATCAATCCCCCTTACAGTACTACTACCTTATGCTATTACATTCCTTATTGTTTCCCCTCCCTTCCCATTTGAATGATTTCCTATACCATGAAGCCATGGCCAGTTTGCACTTTCATTCTGCAACACCACTCTCGTGCAAACAGGCACTTATTGCCTCAAACCAATTGGATAATTGGAGAAGCTGACCCTCCTGCAATTATACCCTCTAGGAACCCCTTACCTGCTTCATTTACAGTCAGACCTCCTGTCCCTGACCAAATCAAAAGATCCAATCCAAAGTGAAGTAACTGACACCCAGTACAAAAAATCCAGGTCACCTTCCTGCTCCCTGATATGTCACAGTAGTTCAGCCTCCAGCTCATAGACCCTATATTAAATGTATTCAAATGTCAACCATTTGCTGCAGATGTGTTTGCCCTGGATAATAATGGTGTCGAGGAATACCCATACGATGCAGTTTTGTTACGTCACCTGAACTGCCATCCTTATGAGTTTTAATTATTTAGTTATATTATTCTTAACTATTTATTCTTTGGCAGTCTCGTGTGAATATGTTCAGTGACTGAAAACCTATGGTAACCAAATTCAAGAATGAAACATGCCCTATCCAGCCAGGTTTCACTCATGGAGCTAGTAGTATTATCAGCTGGGATCATAACAATGTGCACTAACTTGTGAAACAGAAGCTTCTCAAGTTATTCTCAAGTTATTCCCTGTTAGAGATTCAGTTGACCACATAACCTTGCATTAGCAAGGTTATGGTTCAGTATTGGATATCTGAGGACACAGAGAGAGCATAGAAAGGGAGAGGTGGGTGAACATTCACTGAGAGAGATGGAATATACTGGAGTTTGGCAACATGGGTTAATATGATTTTCCTATAGATTATTGACAACATTGGAATGGCTATACAGTAAAAGGATTAGCTGAAAATGTGTTGCTGGTTAAAGCACAGCAGGTTAGGCAGCATCTCAGGAATAGGGAATTCGACGTTTCGAGCATAAGCCCTTCAGGATTAGCAAATCTGGAAATATTTAGCAGATTAGGCAACTTCTGTGGAAAGAAAGAAAATGTTAATGTTTCAGGTTCAGCATCTTCTATCAGAACTGGGAAGGAGTTAAAGAAACAACAGGTTTTAAACAACCACAGAGGGATGGTGAGGGAAAAGAGCAAATGTAAGGGTCTATGATGGATTGGAAGGCAGGAGAAATTAAATGACAACAGGGCTGAATGTACAAAGCAAAATGTGATGATAATGAGACCGTAAACAAGTAAAAGATAGACCTAGAGGAGGTTTGAATGGTAATAGCAGAATCAGTATACAATCAACTGATTAAAAGAATGAGAGCAGTACTTACCCTTTGTCATTGTTGAACATGATGTTAAGTCCAGAAGACAGTAAAATGCCTAATTGAAAAATGAGGAGCTTTTCATTGAATTTGCTTTGAGCTTTACTGAAATCACGGAGAAGGTCAAGGACAGAAAGGAGTGAATGTGAATGGAGCGGAGAATTAAAATGACAAGTGACAAGGTGATCAGTCTAGTTCACATCCTGGGTAATCTCATCATTTTGGACCAATTGTTAACTAATCTTTGTAGTGAATCAGTTAATAACAAAATGACTTTACCAAATTGTCATGAATTTAAATTTGTTGGCGGGTGAGGTTCCAGTGGGAATCACAATGGGTGAAAGTTTTAGTCAAAGAACGTACTAATTTCACACAGGGAACAACATACTCCTTTGTTTATCCAGCGCTGACATGCTTCGATGTGAAAATCAACAACTTGAAATTCCCCGTTAGGTGAAATCCACCTTCAATATTACAAATAGCAAATGCAGTTTTACATTTCTAAGCCTGAGCAGCAGTTGCGTGGGATGGCATTAAATGCTACCCATGATCAGTAGCTCAACCTCATCATTCTTACATTAAACCAGGATGGTTACAAAAGTGTCTAATTTTTTTCAAAACACACAAAGAAAGTTGGACTTCATTATTGAGAATTAATAATGACTCATTCGCTAATAAATTGAGTTTGCCAATGACTTGTCTTGACTATTTCGAGGGGGATTATACCAGCCAGCTCGATGTGTGTGGGAGTTGATATTTAATGAATTGTTTCTGGCAAAGAGGATTCTCAGAGTGACAAAGTTGTTCCACTTACTCATCCCACAACTTTAAGACAAGTAGCATTGACCAAAGGAAATGCTTATTAATAGTTTGAAAGGACATAGTTAAAATTAAATCCTTAGAATTCTTCAGATTCATCTTCCACCAACATATAAATCATACAGAATTGGAGTTTAATGCAATAATAATCACTTGGGTGTCATGGGAGGAAAAGAATTCTGCAGTCCATTTGTATCAATTATCAAAAGAGATTGAATACATATCATTTTCTGGTTGTTAGACATACATTTCATTTCAGTATAACTATACAACTGATATAGAATATAACATATTAACCATTATTATGTTCTCTAAGATAAAGAGCAATTATTCATCACTCAGTCCAACTTCTGCTAACAGTTATTGTTTATTGCCAGACCATACTTTAATTGTTTTAATAGCTCATATTCAAAATAACATAAAAGAATTAGGTTCTGTTGGGACTGACCAGGTTCTGTTTCCAAATAAGGTGAGTAAAGCTCATTCTCTGGACAGATTCCAGAACAGTGCACAGATACAGAGCCCAGTGAGTAAACCATGAAAAGTATCAACCTAAGTGTGTTCACTTGGTCTAAATGTGAACAATAACATCACATGAGGTTTCTTCAGTCTGCTGAATTTTGATTCTGCACAATGAAGACCAAATCTGCTACATACATTGATTATTAAAATGTCATGAACAAATACAGAAAATGATCAAAAAGATTCATGGAATGTTGACCTTTATAGGCAGTGGACTAGAATACAAAGTGAGTAGAAATCCAATGTCTGTTACACAAATTTCTGGAGGAAATGTGTGGAGGAAGACCTCAAGTAGAGAGAGCAGTTCTGAGCACCACACATTAGAAAGGATTCATTGACTTCGGAGGGATCGCAGTGTAGATTTACTACATTGATGACTGGACGCCAAATGTTTAACTATGGGAGGGTTTACCAACATTATGGTTCATATTCCCTGGAATTTAAAAAGTTAAGCAGAATTCATTAAAAGTTTCAACTATTAAGGGAAACACCGCTATTTTTTTCTTATTCACTCATGGAATATGGGCATTTCTGACTGGATTAGCATTTATTGCTCATCCCTAGTTGCCCTTAAGAAGGTAGTGGTGAGCTGTATCCTTGAGCTGCTGCAGCGCGTACTGACGGAAAATAAGTTATTTCTGCTAGTTAGAGTCTCTCAGACAAGGGGACAAAATTTAAACAAAACGGAGCATAAAGTTCAACACAAAGTTTGGAAACACTTCTTCATACCAAGGATGGTGCAAGGTTGGAACTCCCTTTGGTAAATGGTAATTGGTGTTCAATCCACTAAGATTTTACATCTGAGTTTGGTGTATTCTTATTCTCAAAAGTATTCAGCAACATGAAGTTATATCACAGATCAACCATGGTCTCACTGAATGGCAGAATAGACTCAAGGAACTAAATGGTTCCCAAAATTCTTCTGGTCTGGCATCTTGGTGGCTTTCATCCTATCTGGATGGCCTTTATACTGACAATAGAGAAGTCAACATGTTCCTATATCAAAATGTCAGGGCAGTAGTGTTCTTCGTTGTCACAGCAGCTGTACCACCAAAGTGGAAATTGCCTTTATGTTTAATTGCAGAAGATAATTTCTATACAGCACTGGATGGTGGGATTATTCCCACTAACCTAATTCAATATATTCTGTAAGGTATCTGACTATTGTATATCCCATGACAGTTTAGGAAGACAAAAAGTATAATTGAATCTTTGAAATCTTGAAAACCAGAGAGAGAATTAAAAGATTTTTTTTGTAAAATGAAGTGTCAACCGCTGTCATTAAACGGTAGAAAGAGATGTTGATTAACCCAGATTGCTCCATGAAATGTCAGGGATATTAATAATGATGAGGCTGTTAAATCAGAAATCAGGACACCTTGTGCAGCTTCCATCAAACAATCACAAGGCATTGAAGATTCAGGATTTATTTAATGTTCCAATAGCATAGCTTTCCTCACCCAGCCTCTCCTTCCCTCCCTAGCAATCACTGGCTGTAAGGTTAGAAACCCTGACAGAAGTCTGGGTGGGCATTGGATTCTTTGGCCTGTGTCAGTTATATATTAACAGAGAGCCCAGAGAAGGATGTGCCGTGTGAACGTCTGACCCCCAATGCCCTCTCATCTCACAGGACCTCATTCCACAGGAGATATCGTGAGTGAGATTGATCTTGGGAAGGAGTGAAAAACAGATGAATGAGCAGTCAACTTAACAGCTTGGCCATTTTTCATGGTTTAAATAAACAGTGTCTAACACACGGGGAGGGGGGACTTCAATGGCAAAAATAGGTCATGGGTGAGGTTTGGCGGTGAATTAAAATGTAAAAGATCTCAAACTCAAATACAATCACTCTCAGACTGTCCTTTGAATTTGGCAGCAGCTGCAAAGAGCTCATTCGAGCCAAATGTAAAAGTAAAATACAGGATGCTGGAAACCTGAAATATAAGCAACCCTGGAAATTCTCAGTGGGGTGAAGATAGTTTGTGTGGAGGAAGACATCATACTCAAAATATCAATTTTGTTCGAATCTCCTCTGATGCTTCCAGGTCAGCCAAATATTTCCAGAACTTGCTGTTTTTTCTTTACTTCTGTTCTACACAAAACTGCACCCTCCACTCCCTGCCCATTAATATAAAGGTCAATGAGACAACAAGGAGAGGTAAGCTGAACATATTCTTCCTCTGCATTCCTCTGAGGGTGTTTCAAGCTGTTTTCCTTCAGAAACAACTAGACTTCAACTTGCATTTGCTCATGACCTTCCCAAGGTGGTTGAGAGAATGAAAGAAGCAGAGGGTAATCAGCAAGTGTGTGCTGGTCCAAATGAAATGGCATGTCACATTCACCGAAGCCTGCTCCTTTTATTTCTGATAACACTCTATTTTTCTTTCTCTCTCTGAAGAAACACAAGTCTGTACATGTTTGCTATTCAGTGCCTTGGAGCCCTGGGAGCTCCTGCATTGTGAAAGCAGTGCAGTTATTGTATTCGCTTCTCACTTGTACAGAAACAGATGTGTCTCCTTATTGTCGTCAATCTGCTGCAGACAGATCTTCAGCCAATGAATGAATAAAGGTTAAGGAACCATTGACAGGAACTTCAAATATGCTATCAAATAAAAATCAAGGACAAATTGAAAATCAAGTGCAATCTACTAATGAAAGGTTTTTAAAGTTTGGTGTGTTACATAATTTATATCCTATTTTGTAATTAATCACCCTTCGTGTTAGACTTGTATTTTAATTTAAATGCCCAGATATCCCGAGTCAACATAGCATACTGTACCTATATTCTCCTGTCAGTGACCTCCCAGAAATATGGTGTTCTAACAACCGCCTTTCCCCATTACTATGAAGATCTCCATCCCCACCACCATGTACAAGAATGTGAGTGCGCAAGAAACAACTATCTCTCATGAAGCGGATGGCTGTATTTTTTCATTATTTTGTTCTGAGATTTTTAACGCAAAAATAATTATTTTTAATCTCTTTGTACTCAGATTGAATGACATAAAATCAGCTTTACAAGAATAGGCCATTCAGTCCAACTAGCCCATGCTGTTATTTACTCTCCACATGAAAAGCCTGCAACTACTTTTTCATCTCTTACTATCACTATATGCATCTATTCTTTTTTCTCCCTTGTGTTTATTCAGCAGCTTCTCGAATATCCACAGTTCGGCTCAGGCACTCCCTGGAGTAATTGTTTCTACATTGTCCCCACTCTCTGAGTTAAGATGTATCTCTTGATTTATCTGATTTTGGCTATAATATTCAGAATAGAAGTGTGCAGAACATACTAGTTTCTTCAGATGATACATGAAGAAAATGAGGTGAATCTTTTAAAGGGATGCAAAAACCTTTCAGTGAAACACAGGCTTACTAACTGCCAGAAGTGATAGGCAGTGTTACAACTGAGGCTGGAAGAGTCTATTCTCACTGTAGTTCCACTACTTGCCAGGTATAAACATAAACACATCAGGTTAGAGTTAAAAAGATCTTTAAAAAACATATTTCTCAATAACCATACTAATAATTTTAGTATCCAAAGAAACTTATTTAATGAAGATGTAACAATTGTTTAACTGCCCACATGGTAATGTAGACATATACATGTCAAACATATGCAAGCACCAATAAAACCACACGCGCACACACACACACACACACACACACACACACGCGCGCGTGCACTCTAGGAAAAGAGAAAAAAATGGACATCTCTGCAATGATGGGCTTTTTGAAAATAACAACCACTTTTGTCAATAGTTTGTTCTTGAATGCCAAAATGCAGTATGTTCTAAAGTCTGTCACTGTGATGTCCTTGCACGTGATCAAGTCACTAACCATAAATAGTGATATCTGAGCTTTCACTGACACTGCTTACTCATGAAATACAATATTGAGAAGTTTACTCCAATCACTCTTTCTGAGGAACATATAGGTTTCACCCAAAACTCACCAAGAGAGTTCTTTTCAGAAATGGGAGAGATTAGCTAGACAGCACTTCCTTACATGATTCTTGTCCCCGAATTGAAGACCTGATAAAATAAGAACCTCTTCAAGCCAGTCACTGCAAGGTTTATAGTTATCAGTAGTCCAAAATAGAAATTGCTGAAAAAGCTCAGTAAGTCTGGCAGCATTTGTGGAGAGAAATCAGAGTTAACGTTTCAGGTCGAGTGATGCTTCCTCAGAATTTCACCTTGAACTTAACCTTGAACTGCAACATTAACACTGATTTCTCTCCACAGATGCTGCCAGACCTGCTGAGCTTTTGCAGCAATTTCTATTTTTGACTCTGATTTACAGCATTCGCAGTTCTTTCCATTTTGTTTTAGTTATCACTAATCATTTGATTTCTAGGCAGCCTTGTTAAAAAAAATCCCCAATTTGCTTTCAACAACCTCTTTTCAAGAAACCAGTCTAGAACTCTCTACAAAACTTGAAATAAATCTATTATCCAAATCCTTCAAAGTGTCAGTCCTCCAAGAAATTTGAAGCAGCTTCTTTACACCATGACCAGATTAAATGGTCGAATAAGCTTGCCCAGACAATTCATGATGGTTGGAACAGTAGGATAGATCATTTCTACCTCACAACCACCACCCTCCACCCCTTACCCACAGCCATGGAATTTTTAGAGTAAAGAAAAATGCCTTTCAAAGAAAAAATCCAGTAAATTCTCTTACAATTTCCTCAAGCGATTGAGACCAACCAGATGGATCAGAGGGCCTATTATCAATTAGTCCACTCACCTACAATATCTGCCCCCTACAGGCAAGAACTGGCACAGCTCCTTCTGAAAGGGATACGAAGAGTCAGCAGCCAGCACACCATTCAGCAACATATTCCAAAAGTCTCTGGGGATCGAAGGACTGTCAGTTCTTACTTCTACGCAATTTAAGCTCCTAAACACTGCTTCACCCCCAATCAGTCAAACTGGAGTAGTCTCTTATAGACACACAGACCAGCCCTTTCATTAATTCATAATGGATTCAGCAAATGTCCAGTGGCACCTGTCAGAGAGGCAGCTCGACTGAAAGATCTAAGTGAGACAGGAGGGAATAATCAAAGTGGCTTCAAGCTGTAACTGCTAGATGACCAGATTAGAAGAGAAGTTGCAGAGTGTGCACTTAATGAATTTTGATTTGAGAATTTATCAAGCTCACCAGATTTTGTATTGCTCATAAATATAGTATTATCAACCATGAGCATGTACAAATTGGATTAAAGATCAAACACTCTGCACCCAAAGAAAATTAGATCATAATTAATTACAGAAGGGCATTTCATGATGTATAGTGGGTAGACACAATCATTGTTTTGACTCAATAAAACACATCAAATAACATAATACAGCTTAACAGATAGATACTTCATCTTTATTCAAAATAAAACTCCAACTAAAAGGTAGTGATGATTATGACAAAATTAGGTGTGATATTCAGATCAGGAGATAATTATAGTACACCATTTTTAATATGTACAAGTAGCATGTGGTATCTCTCCAAAGGACAGACAGGATTATATTGGTTTTAATTTGCTTTTCACATTCACAGCTCACACAGTTGTCATGTCAAGACTGTATTCAGCTACAATTCATTTGTTATTAATTTGCTTGCAATTTTTTAGTGTCTAAAGATCATTGGACTTGATGAGGAGACCACAGGGGATTGTTCGTGCAGGTCTGCGTTGGTTTGTTTGCATCTCTGCCCCATTCCAACTTTCACCCCTTCAGAACTCACTCACTTATATATTCTGTCAGATCCAGCCTTGCTGAAGAGAATTTTCCTCCAGTCATGACCAGACAATTAAAACAGTTACATCTAGCACCTCTAGTCAACCTGTTCTTTATTATAGAATCTCTACAGTGTGGAAAGAGGCCAATTCAACCCAGCAAGTCCACGTCAACCCTCTGAAGAGCATCCCACCCAGCCCAACACGTCACCCTATTCCTGTAACCCCACATATTACCATACCCAATCCACCTAATCTGCACATATTTAGACATTGGGAGTAAACTAGAGCACCCAGTGGAAACCCACACAGACATGGGGAAAACACGCAAACTCCATATAGACAGCTGTCCAATACTGGGATTGAACCTGGGTCTGTGATACCTTGAGGCAGAAGTGCTAACCACGGAGTCACTGTGCCACCCCATATTCTGAGATGTTACTTCACACCTCTGGAGCAGGTGGGACTTGAACCTGCGACTCCCGGTTCAGTGCACCACATGAGCAATGGAACCTGTAGTGGCATTATTGCTGAACTCATCTGTCAGATGAAATGTTAAAACCAAGATCCCATCTGCTCTTTCTGTTAAAAGATCCCATAGTACTATTGAAAACAGAGCAGGAAAGTTATCCCTGCTGTCTGATATATGTGTCCCTGAACAACAGTAACACTGATTATCATGTTGCTGTTAATGGGACCTTGCTATGTGCAAATTAGGCTGTTGCATTTTCTACATTACAGTAGTGCAGGGGGTCCACTAAGTAAGAGCTTGGTGCAAGATTATGGTTCAATCCCTGAACTGACTGACTGTAGTTCTTGGAGCTCATTTCCTCACCTTGACCCATGGTGGGACCACTGCATAAGGCGTGATTCACAATCTTGGATGGACTGCAGCAGAGATGAAAGAAGTGCTCTCCTCTGTCATTCATTGTGGCTGCCAAGCTATCCAGATGTCTTGGATCCTGTGTACCTCTGGGAAAGCAACTGAGAGAGTGGGAGCAGCCAGCACACACTCTTTCTCTACTAGACTCAATCCTTCAGTGGGAGTTTAGCTGGCAGAGGTATGACCTTTGAAATCATTTACAGCATGGATGTATTCAAACAACCAGGGGTCTACCACTGTGACGATAGTGTAACAAGTAACTACATTGGCTGTGAAGTGCTTTGCGGCATCTGGAGGCTGTGAAGGGTGCTATAGAAATGAAAGGGTTTTTTAGGGTTAGGATTTGAGTCAAGTAAAATTGCTTCTCATTGTCTCACTAGTGAACCTGAACTGTTAGTATTGGTCACACCCTCCACAGATAGTTTACCGCTGTGCAGAGATCAACCTCCTCCTGGCTGGCTCTCGCTGGGCAATAATCACAGGTATATCTGAGGAAGGGGGACTGGAGAGGGCTGGGGGTGGGGGGTGGTTTCTGATCACAACTTCAGTGGAAGGGGCAGTATCACTTAGAGTCATTGAGTCATACAGCACAGAAACAGGCCCTCCACCCCACCTTGCCCATTCCGACCGGGTTTCCCAAACTACAGGTTCCATTTTTTTTTGCATTCGGCCCATCTTTCTTATCCATGTACCACCCAAATGTCTTTTAAATGCTGTAATTGTCCCCACCTCTGCCACTTCCTGTGGCAGCTCATTCCATACACAGACCACCCCCTTTCTTCTCTCACATATGCCCTCTAGTTTTGTACTCCTCTACTTGGACACATTTCTTGTGTGTCTGGCCTCTTCCACACATGGTAGAATATTTTCAGCATGGTCTTCTGCAACTCCTTTGGCGGTTAGCTACCTACTAATTGTGCTAGTCAATTATTAGGTAGCTGTTAAACTGAAGCCGTCAAACTGGAACCTTCTGCAGATTGATATAGTTTGTTCCAGATCTTTACACTTGTGTTATGCAAAACATTTATAATAGTGCAATTTCTACCTCATCAAATCTCACCATTACCTGGTAATAACAAATATTGAGCTTAAATAGTTTAAAAAAAAAGGATTAGAGAAAATTGGTAGGTCAGTTAGCACCTGCAGACAAGACAATTCTGGTCAGTTCACAGCTGGAGTACTGTGAACAATTTTGGGCCCTTTATGTAAGGAAAGGTAAACTGAAATTGGAGGCAGTCTAGGCAAAGTGCACGAGGCTGTACCAGGTATGGAAGTACTATCTTCTGGAGGAGAGGTTGAGTAGATTGGGATTGTACTCATTGGATTATGAAAGAATGAACAGTGATATTATTGAAAAATGCAAATATCTTAGGGGACTTGACAGGGTTCGTGCAGAAAGGTTGTCTTCCCTTGAGGGAAACTCTAGGATCAAAGTGCATGAGTCCAGAATAAGGGATCGCCATTTAAAATAGAGGTAAGGTTGAATTTTGTCTCTCAGAAACTTTGGAATTCTTTACTACGCAAGGGTGTTATGGCTAGCTCATTGAAAAATCAAGGCAGATTTTTAATCAGTAAGGGAATCAAGGGCTGTGGGGGAAAGGGAACAAAGTGCAGTTGAGGTTTTTCAGAGCAGCCATGATCTCATTGGAGTAAACTCGGTTAAAAATCACACAATACCAGGTTATAGTCCAACAGGTTTAATTGGAAGCACACTAGTTTTCAGAGCGACGCTCCTGCATCAGGTGGTAGTGATGAAGGAGCGTCACTCCGAAAGCTAGTGTGCTTCCAATTAAACCTGTTGGACTATAACCTGGTGTTGTGTGATTTTTAACTTTGTACACCCCAGTCCAAGACCGGCATCTCCAAATCATGGAGTAAACTCAGTAGACTGAATGATCTACTCCTACTCCTACACCTTATCGTCTTTTACAGTCTAAAAAACAGAACTAACGCTTCAATGTGATCATGAACCGAAGGCCAGTTTGAGTTGACAGATCAGGCAACAGGTTCTGTCTTCAAACCCCACTCCTCATTCTGGACTACCTAGTCTGGGATTTCCCTATCGTACTGAGGGAATGCTACATTTAAGATAGGCCAGACTGCAGGCTCCAGAACGGAGATTCCTGTGATGTCCTGGGCTCAATTTCTCACTCCATGATCACCAGGAGAGACAGATTCACTCATCACTTCACTTTTGCTACCACATTCATGGATTCTGAGCAAACGGTTCACCCTTGCTGCATGGTCCCATGCAATTGTTCTCCATCTATAATGGCATAGGTAAGGTAGACAGGAGAAAGTGAGGACTGCAGATGCTGAAGAGTCAGAGTTGATAAACTGACCTTGGAAAAAACACAGTAGGTCAAGCCACATTCAAGGAGTGAGAGTCAACGTTTCGAGAGTAGTCCGTCTTCAGGACTGGGGAGGGGGAAGTGGCTGAGAGATAAATAAGGAGAGGGGATGGAGCCAGGGGGAAGGTAGATGGGCGAAGGTGGGAAGTATGGAGCAGATACGTGGGAAGAGGATAGATAGTTATGTCAAGAGGGTGTATCTGGTTGTAGGGTTGGATCTGGGATGGGGTAGGGGAGGGGAGATTTGGAAACTGGCAAATTTAATGTTGATGCTGTTAGGTTGTTGGTTCTTGAGGCGGCAGATGAGGTGTTCCTCCTCCAGTGTGCATGTGGCCTTGTGTGGGTGGTGGAGAAGGCGATAGCCAATGGCTTTTCCACTATGGTATGAGAGTCTAAGCATACAGGGCATAGGTTTAAAGTGAGAGGGGAGGAATACAAAAGGGCCCACAGAGGCACTTGTTTCACATAGGAGATGATGAGTGTCTGGAACGGGCTACCAGAGGTAGTAGTGAAAGCAAGTACAATTTCATCATCTATGAAACTTTTGGACAGGTACATGGATAGGATACGTATGAAGGGATATGGACCAAATGCAGGCAAATAGGATTAATTTAATTGTGAAAACTGGGTGGCTTGGGCAAGTTGGGCCGAAGGGCCTGTTTCCATGCTGTAGACTTCTATGACTCTATGCCTGTTGCAATATGTCAGTTCCCCTCTCTAACCACAGTTGTTGTATTTCAGTTGTCAGCCCATCTGCTACTTTTGTTACCTTCAGTCTAAGCTATTCCATCGCTCACCTGACCGCCACCTGTATTACATCCTCTGTAAACTAGAGTTTATCCAAACCACTGTCTGTTTGCTAATTCACACCAGGTTCAGTTCAATTATCACCCCATGTTTTCATTAGATTTCACTGCCTTCTGACCTGGTAATGCCTTGATTTGAAATCATCAGCCTTGTTTTTAACTCCCTCATGGCCTTTCATCCCTCTCTATCTCTTTAACCTCCTTCAGACCGAAAACTCTCTCTAATCCAGACTCTCGTGACTCCCCACTTTTTGTTCCTCCCCTATGGATGTCTGTGACTTCAGCTGCCTGGCCCAATGCTTGGAAATTCCTTCTTTAAACCTCTCGACTGTCCATCCTCCTTTCAGTCTCTCCTTAACATCTCTTTGACATCGACCTCTTTCACCAAAACCTAAATCTATTTAGATTTGAATTGCAATTAACTCTGTTTTTTGCATCCAAGTAATGTACACTCTATAGCGAACCTGTTGCAGGAGGATGAGATCTATCAGCTTCCCATTAGTGGACACTGCTAAGTACAGTAATGCAGATCATAAAAGACAGCATGTCACAGCATTTAGGGGAGGGACAATGTCTAGAATTCATCTTTATTCCCCCGGATATACATTTACACACAACTCACCAAACTCCATTTATTGCATTTTTTTTAATGACATCACTATTGATAAAACACTAAGAGGTAAACCTTTGTCACCTTAAGAGATGAAAACCAATATTTTCTCCTGACAGGATGCGAGGGATTAAAGATTACATGTGAAACACCAAAATCAGTGGAGCGTTGAGCAAGTCCCAGGAGGGGAAAGCTGCTGCTGTTGAAAATGAAGGCTTCATACAATTACTAGTCCGACACTTTGCCTGACAGATGGCTGGATTTCATCTTAAAGCGTTCCCATCAGCTAATATATTCCGAGAAAGGTCAAAGCATGCAGCGGATTGCAACGCTATCACCAGGGAACGATAATGGATCATTGCTCAACGCCAAAGGGAGAAAGGAAACATGCCTTGCAATGGCTGGTCGATCTGCTGACTGCCTCATTCCTTGGGACAAGTTGGGTCACCCTCTGGAATTGGTTTCTGATATCCTGCCGGAGATGCTGAAGGAGATAGGAATATCTTTGCAAATTACTGTGCAGCATTGATGTATGGGATAACAGTGAAAACAAGGAACTCCTACAGAATGCAGCAGCCATGCTGATCAAGTCCCCTGACATTGGTCAGAGATCCAAACCTATACAGGAGCCGCCCAGCAACCCCCTGCCTTTGTCCTGTGCCATCAGACAGCATACTGAGGCGTTCTGCAGGCATATAATTGTCTAGGGAGGCTGCTCTGATTTTAACCTCACCCCCCAACATTGGGAAATGAGTTGAATTTAATCCTCTTCTGTGCTTCCTAGAAGTTAACTCTGATGTAAAATGTGTTAATGTGGTAGCATCAGCTAAAATCAGATCTTGCATCTGTTCCCAGGTTTACAAAGTGGTAATTGTGTCCTAAATATTAAACAGAAAATGACAAATATTCAGTGTGCCTATGCATCAAAACTTGCTAAATAACATAGAAACAGGAGTAGGCCATTCAATATGATCATGATTAATCATCCAAATCAATACCCTATTCCTGCCCTTTCCCTCTGATCCCTTTAGTTCTAAGAGGTGTGTTCTGGTCAGAACAATAAAGCAATAACTGATTCAAAAATGGTCACACAAAATAACAGTCACAAAACACTCCCATTTACTTCAGAGGATCTTCACCAGTAAAATATGGCACCAAGCAATATAACAGGATGTTACCACATGTGACAAAAAACCTTGGTCAAAGAGGTCGATGTCAAGGAGATGTTAAGGAGAGACTGAAAGGAGGATGGACAGTCGAGAGGTTTAAAGAAGGAATTTCCAAGCCTTGGGCCCAGGCAGCTGAAGTCACAGACATCCATAGGGGAAGAACGAAAAGTGGGGAGTCACGAGAGTCTGGATTAGAGAGAGTTGTCAGTCTGAAGGAGGTTAAAGAGATAGAGAGGGATGAAAGGCCATGAGGGAGTTAAAAACGAGGATGATGATTTCAAATCAAGGCATTAACAGGTCAGAAGGCAGTGGATTCTAATGAAAACAGGGGGTGATAACTGAACTGAACCTGGTGTGAATTAGCAAATGGACAGTGGTTTGGATAAACTCGAGTTTACAGAGGATGTAATACAGGTGGCGGTCAGGTGAGCGATGGAATAGCTTAGACTGAAGGTAACAAAAGCAGCAGATGGGCTGACAACTGAAATACAACAACTGTGTTTAGAGAGGGGAACTGACATATGGCTGTAATGATATTCCCACAAGTAAATGGGAAGTCTTCATAAGCAGAGATACCTGAGGTCTCGGCATGTATGCAGTTTACCATAAGTTAATTAGCTTGTAGGAGTAAGAATGTTGTAATTTATTACACATACATCTAGAAAGTGACAATTTCTTAAGTAACAGAGAGTTGCAAATTAAATACAAAGACTTAGCATTTTTGAGGCAGGTGTATTCTGTTGCATATTGAGAAGACCACAGATTTCATGAAGATTGTAATTTTTGACAGGATTGGGAGTGTCAGTTTTTGTGCTAGGAAATATGATTATGTTTATGATCGATTCCTGACATAAAAGCTCATTTGACCCATCAACTGATTACTAGCTAGAAGTGGTTAAATTGAATCCCATTGTCATCCCCTTTCCCCCTGTGATTGGTATCTTCCTTCATTTAAATGAGATGGAATGGTCACTGCCTCAGTTATTACTGCATCAAATCATTCTCCAATAATCTTTGTATAATGATGTTTACCTTTTCTCATGGTACCTATGAGTCACTCACTCCCCAGTCAATCCATTCCCACTGTATCAAATTCTTTATACTTTTTAATAGATCTGTTGTCTGTCTTCTGTAACCTCATGCTGGGAAATAGTGTCATTATCTCAAGTCACTGCACATAACAATGGTTTCCTTTTCTTGGTATCTTGATGGTGAATCTACAGTTTGCTATGGATTTTTAATGTGCTTTGGATAACAATGCAGCCAGGCCGTACGCAGCTTCCACACTCTCATTCTGGATGCTGATATACAATGATCTCATCAAATCGTAGAGTGGGTTTCAGGGTCAAATGTCCTACTCCTATGTCTAAACCAATGTCTTATCCTCTCCCAGAATGAGGTATTCTTGGTGCTTGACCAGCTAGGGTCAATGTATTGGTCAGGGCACTGGTGTCTGTACACATATGGAGTGACAAGATTCTCTGTCCCCGGTAGCTGTTTCCTCATTCTGTCCCATTTGTGAACTAGGCTGATGACCGAATTAATAAATAGAGCTCCTGCCTGCTGGGGTACCAAGTTACCAGGTCTGCTGTAAAGGATTAGCGTGGATCTTAACTTTACCTGACAGCACCTCACTCCCCTGCTGTTTCACCATATACACCACAATTCTTTCCTCCTTCCAATATTTATCCAATTGTCTTTTGAAGTTTAACATTGAATCTGTATTCACCATTCTATCAGGCAGTGCAATCTAAATTCCAACTTGTCATTGCAGCCAAAAGTTTGTCCTCATATCATACCTTGTTTTTTTACCAATTACTTTAAAATCTCTGCCCCTTGCTTATTGCCCCTATTGGTCATGGAAACAATTTCACTTTATTTATTCCACCAAAACCGTCCAAATCTTGACACGTCAATCAAATCTCTTTTTAATCTTCACTGTTCAAATAAGAACAGTCCCACCTATTCCTGTCACTCCCATACAATTGCAATCCTTCACCCTTGTCACCATTCTCATTCAATTTAACATTTGATGAGATTCATGAATACATCAAGCAGAGCCTGAAAATTGTCTGTGTAAGGTGACGAATAACATTTGCAATAGGTATTTCAACTTAAAATAATACAGCTTTGTAAGCAAACAATGAAGGTGGCTGTTTAGTTTCACAAAACATCTTTACATTGTGAAGCATGAAGTTGTCACCTGTACAAAAGGAAAGACTGCCTGCGTTTTATACAGCACACCATAAATATGACACCAGTGGTACAGAGAGCCTGACTACATCCATCCTACACATGCAGCTCCGCAAGGAAGAGTTATTTGATCATAAATTTTGAACATCAGGCCATTGTTTTGCCATGTAGCATAAAGACAAACTGCTGCTGAGAAAAGGCCAAATGTTAAGTATTAACTTAACCTATCATTGGAGAGATAGAATCTTTGAAAGGTTCACTCATGGTACAGTGATTAAACCTCTAAAAGGCAGACTTAAATTTCTATGACACCTTTCATGACCTTAGGACATCCCAAAATGCTTTACAGTCAATAAACAACTTTTATAGTATTATATGAATGCAATGTGGCAAGCTGCCATAAACAGCAATATGTTTATAATCAGATAACCTGCTTTTAGTAATGTCGGCTGAGCGATACATAATGGTCCAGCACACCAGGGATATTACCCTGCCTTTCCTCAAAACTGGGAGTACTACCCACTCAGCCACTGTTAAAAACAGTCCTTGCCAAGGCTTGCCTCAGCACACTGCCTCAGGGTGCACTGATTTATAACCAATTCTATAAAGACCCTGACCTTCCTACCATTTGTTCACAATTTCAAATCAGCAGAACTCTTCATAAATTTTGATTTACTGTGGAGTGTGGGATTATGTGGGAACATCACAAAAGAGAATAGAATGAGAAAAAGGCTGTTCATCTATCTGGCTGGTATTTCCATAAATGCAATAATTCTCGCTGGGCATTGACCCCACAGCCCTGATCAGATCTCTTTTGGAAGGTAATTAATAATGACCAAATCGCTTTGGATCTAGAGGTACAAATAGGGCAGAATGATTAAGGATGATAGATTACCTTCCCTTAAAAGACAATAGTGAACCAGTTGGGTTTTACAACAACCCAGTGTACTCCCTGGCTCCCCAATCTATTCCTCTATCAATGCTAACACTCTCTTATCCCTCCATGAAATTACTGAAGGTGTAACACTTGTCCTTTTACCTCCTCCTACCTGATTGTCCAAGCCTCTAAACACACTTTCCATGTAAATCAGCAGTTTGCTTGTATTTCTTTCAGTCTACTCTACTGCATGTGCTGCTCACAATGCATTCTGCTTTACATGGCTGAGACCAAATGCAGACTGGCTGACTGCTCTACAGAACATATATGCTCTGTTCATACCAATGATGCTGAACTTCCAGTTATTTGTCATTTCATAAACCATGTGCTCCCAGACTATCATTTCCATGCTGGGCTTGCTGCAGTTCTTCAGTATGGAATAAAAAACTACAGAAAGTTGCAACACCAAGAGATTTGGGGGTAATTTTACATGAACACAGTACACAGGTGCAGCAGGTAATTGAGAAGGCTAATGAAATATTGGCCCTTATTTCAAGAGGGTTGGAGTATAAGAGTAGGGAGGTCTTACTGCAAATGTACAAGGTGCTAGTGAGACCACATCTGGATTACTGTGAGCAGTTTTGGTCCTCTTATTTAAGGAAAGATATCATTTCGTTGCAGGTAGTTCAGAGAAGATTGTCAAGGCTGATTCAAGGTATGGAGGGATAGTCTTGTGAGCAATGGTTAAACAGGTCGGGACTTTACTCATTGGAGTTTAGAAGAATGAGAGGTGATTTCATTGATGCATACAGGATTTTTAAGAGTCTTGACAGGGTAAATGATAAGAGGATGTTGCTCCTCATGGGACAGTCTAGGACCAGAGAGCACCATCTTTGAATAAAGGGTCACCAAATTAAGATTAAAATGAGGAGAATTTCTTCTCTCAGAGGGTTGAGTGTCTTTGGAACTCCTTGCCACAGAGAGTTGTGGGGTCAGGATCCTTGAGTATATAGAAAGCTGAGATGGATAGATTGTTGATAGCTGGAATCAAGGTTACAGGGAAAATGCTGGAAAGTGAACATATGTTTTAATGAAGGAGGAATGTATGATCAGCTTCGTTTCTAATGCATAGTAGAGCAGGCTTGAAGGACTGAAAGGCCTACTGTGCTCTTATTAGGTACTTATGAACATAAGCTGGAGGAACAACTCCTAATTTTTCAGTTAGGGTTCAATATTGACATGGACAATTTCAAAGTGTGAACATTATCCTCCATTTTGAATTCCGCACCTCCCCAACAACCCAACCAGCGTTACTTGCTTTGCTCTCAGTCAAATGGACCCATTTTCTCTTTTTCAAACTGAACAATCAGCTTATTTTACATCTCACATTTCTTCCTTATCACCATTCATGCTCCCTTTTACAGTTTCTTTGGCACCAAAGTCATTTGTTTCACTCTCTCCTTCTCCCTCTTTGTCAACAACATAAATGCCAATATTTTGCAGCCACCTTCAGTTCCAAAGAAGAATCTTTGGACTCAGAGCATTACCTCTGTTTCTCCCCCCACAGATGCTACACTTACTAAGTTTCTCCCACACTCTCTGCTTTTATTGCAGTAGTTTCATATACTTCCATTCTCACCATTCGCGATACAAGCTTTTTATTTGCAGATATTTAAGACTGAATCAAATTCTCAAACTTCAAGAATACAAATTTAGGTTTCTGCAAGGAAGAGAGAATTGCTGTCTTTCTAGCATCAAGAGGGCTGTCCATCTGCCCAGAATCTAATTAGGAAGTTTTTGTCATGCTGATAACTCCTGATCCACACAACTGCCTTGATGGAAAAGCCAATTAATAGTCTGGGTAAACTGTTTGAACAAGGCAACTGCATCAATACAACTCACAATGAGTTACAGTAACTTGTTTTTAAAACTGCAACATCACCTTCCTTGGTTTAAAGCATCATCCTTTTCCCATTTGGTCCACAAGCCAAAATAAAGGGAAAAATAGAACGAGCTGGTGTTATGACGGACCTGCGGGGTCCCGTCTTTGCGTGTTCTTTTGGAAGGAGAGACCCACACTGGCATCTTTAGTTTGGCGCAGACTATCGTTTATTCACAGAATCTTAACTGGGAAACGATACAACGAATTATCAAGCATGCATTCGTTGGAGAAGGCATTCTGCCCCCCCCCCCCCCCCGTTCGGACTTGGCACAGTTATACTTCGCGCTGCCTGGAGTCCCCGGTCAGATTTTCCTTGTCCGCCTTCCTCATTGGTCCGTTCATCTGCGCGCGATGGGATCCGTCTTTCCATTGGCCGCATCGAGGTGCCTGTCCAGCTCCTGCTGTGCTTGACAATGGCACAGACGTCCTGGGGCCAGCGGTTCCGATCCCGTAATCAATAGTTCATTGTTTAGAGAGTCAACTCTCATTACTATGTGTCTGACAGGCTAGTCGTTTTCCGTGATTTAATCAATAGTTTCAGCAAGTAAATTAACAAGTACTTTTATCAACTATGAGTTCCGATAGAGCAATTCACACTGTCTGACAGTTACAGATTCCTTTATCAATCATGAGTTTCGATGGAACAATTGACACTGGCTTGCAGTTACAGGCTCCATGATTTAATTAACAAAATGTATATCAATTGCGAGCTCCAGACAGGTAGTCATGCAGTTGCCAGCTTCAGCCCGCATGGCTGTTATTAACCGTTTCAGGGCTGGAACTAGAAGTGTCTGTTGCAGTAATAGTATTACCCTCCCTAGCCCTACATTAAACACCCTAGTAGTGTAATCACCCCAACACTGGTGTGGGAGGGAGGGCTTCCAATTTCTGGATCATTGCATTCTCTTCCAGGGCGGGGGGATCTGTATAGGAAGAATGGGTTGAATTGAAACTGAAGGGACACCAACATCCTAGCAGGGAGGTATGCCAGTACCATTCAAGAGGGTTTGCAAACTCGGACAATAGGTCAACTTGTGGAGTGATTGAGGAGAACATAGAGATTAAGTCAAATAAGTCTAGTAGGAAGAATAGGCAGGGCCAGGTTAATGAACATGGAAGATCTGGCAAACTGAAATGTATTTATTTCAATGCAAGGAGTATAATAGGTAAGGCAGATGAACTTAGAACCTGGACAAGGAGCTACAAAATTCTTGCCATTACGGAAATTTGGTTCAGAGAAGGGCAGGGTTGACAGCTCAATGTTCCGGAGTTTAAGTGTTTTGGACATGACACAGAGGGATGTAAAAGGGGTGGGGGAGTTGGCTTACTGATTAAAGAGAATATCACAGCTGCAAAAAAAAAGAGGATATCTTGGAGAGCTCATCTGGTGAGGCTATATGGATCGAACTCATGGAGTTTGTGTTTGTCAAGTTCTGATCTGCAGAGCAATCTTTTTACTTGTGACAAAAAAAAATGATTTAAATTATTACGTGAAGAAGGTGAGATTGCTTATCTCCAGAGCTTGTGGAGAGGCCTACATATGGAGGGCTCTGGAGAGAGTTTCTTTTTAATCTGGAGATTGAAAACTGAATATTGGATTATTCCAGGAGGAGCCATCTTATTGCTTGTTCAGCTAAGTGTTTGATTTCTTTTTAATGCTCATATGTTTAACATTTTTTTTCCATTTTTGTATGCTTAGAATTAAATCTGTGCGTAAGGACAGGTAGTTTATTTTTATATTTAAGGTGCTATTGAGAGCTTCTTCGTTTTAGGCTTAATGTCACTGAGGATATATAAAAGACACTGAGTGTGATAACTAGAAGATTTAGAGAAGTGATTGCACAGCAGGATCAGTCAGATAGATGGTTGACTGTCCGGAATGGTAAGAAAATAGTTCAGAAATCTCCCGCAGCTATTCCTCTCTCAAACAGATATTACATTTTGGGTACTGTTGAAAGAGCTAGTCTCTCAAGGGAAAATAGAAGTGTTAGTCAGATCCTGGGCACGAAGAATGAATCTTAAGTTAAAAAGGGTGTGTCAAGATTTAAAAGAATAGTTGTTATAGGGCACTATCCTGTCAGGGGCAGAGACAGGAGGTTCTGCAGCAGTGGGCATGAATCTAGGGTAGTCGATTGCTTCCCTGGTGTCAAGGTCAAAGAGATCGCAAAATGTTTGATGCATATTGTCAAAGGGGAGAGTGAGAAGCCAGAAGTTGTTGTATACATTGGTAAGAACGACATAGTTAGGGAAAGGGTTGAGTCTTTCCAGAGGCAATATAAGAGGTTAGGTAGAAGTTTTAAGAAACAGGACATCAAAAGTAGTGATTTCTGGTCTACTTCCAGTACCAAGTTCTAATAAGGGAAGGAATAAAAGGATAAGGGAGATAAGTCAATAGCTGAAGATGTGGTGCAATGTGGAGGGATTCAGTTTCTTGGATCATTGGGATCTCTTCTGGGAGAGAAAAGACCTGTTCAGAATGGATGGGTTTCACCTGATCTAGAAAGAGATCAATATTCTGGCATGAAGATTTGCTGGTTCTATTTAGGGAGTCTGTAAACTTTTTTTTTTGCAGGGGGGCTTCCTAGGTAACAGTGAAAAGACTAAAGAAAATAAAGATGGACTGAATCAGGAAAAAGCAAGTTAATTAGAAAAGACAGACAGGACCAAGTCAGAAATCGAAGTGACTCTGAGGAATGAAACTGCATTTATTCCAATGCAAGAGGTCTTACTGGTAAGGCTGATGAACTCAGGACATGTGGGGAAGATGAGACTTAGATTTGGAGCTTTTACAGAAACTTGGTTGGGGTAAGGACAGGACTAGCAGCTAAACGTTTTGGGTTTTAAATGTTATAGGAAAAACAGAAAGAGGGGCAAGAGAGGAAAGAGAGTGGCATTTTTGATGAAGGAAAACAGTTGTACTGTAATTAGAGAAGATATTTCTGAGTGATCATTTAGAGAAAATATATAAGTTGAAATTAGAATCTAAAAAGGAATTATCACCTTAATGGGATTACACTATAGTTAGAGGGAAATTGAGAAACAAATAGGTAGAGACATCTCAATTATGTGTAAGAATAGTAAGGTTGTAACAGCAGGGGATTTTAATTTTCCAAATAATGACTGGGACTGCTATTGTGTTAAAGGATTAGGTGGTGAAGAATTTGTTACATGTGTTCAAGAAAATTTTCTTTATCAATATATGAATGTTCCTGCTCAGGAAAGAACAAAACTTGAACTTCTCTTGGCAAATAAGGCAGGGCAAGTGACTGAAGTATTAGTAGGAAACACTTTGTGACGAGTGATCAAAACGCCATTGATTTTAAAATAGTAATGGAAAAGGATAAGTCATCCATAAAAGTTAAAGTTCTTAATTGGAGTAGGGCTTATTTTAAGAGTATGAAACAAGGACTTTCAAAAGTTGATTGGAGTAGATATTTCCAGGTAAAGGAATGTCTGACAAGTAGGACATCTTCAGATGTGTGATCTGCCGGTTTAGAGTTCAGAGCCATTATATTACTGTTAGAATGAAAGGTAAAGCTGGTAAGACTAGGGAACAATGGATGAATAAAGATATTGGGGTTCTAGTCAATAATAAAAAAGAATTATAATTTAGATATCAACAACTGGGATCAATGGAATCTCTTGAAGAGTACAAAGAGTGTGGGCATTCTTTAGAAGAAAATTAGGAAGGCTAATAGCGATGATATGAGGAAGCCTTGGCAGGTAAGTTTAAAAATAATCCAAAATGATTCTACAAATACATTAAGAGCAATCAACTAGAGAGAGAGTAGGATCTCTTAAAGATCACCAAGGTTATCTTTGTGTTGAAACTCAGGAGATGGGAGAGATATTAAATGAATATTTAGCATTAGGTTTTACTATTGAGAAAGAAATAGAGGCTAGAGAACTCAGGGAAATAAATAATGATGTTTTGAAAACATTACAGAAAAGGAAGTGCCTGTACATCTTAGAAAACATAAAGGTAGATAAACTTCAGGACCGGATCAAGTGTATCCCAGGACATTGTGGGAAGTTAGAGAGGAAATTGCGGGGCCCCTAGCAGAAATATTTGCATCATCTATAAACACGGATGAAGTAATAGAGGGTTGGAGAGTGGTTAATGTTGTGTCATTGTTTAAGAAAGGCATTAAGAAGCCTGAAAACTATTGGCCTGCAAGTCTGACATCGGTGGCAGGTAAGTTGTTAGAGGTGATTCAGAACGATAGGATTTACATGCATTTGGAGAGGCAAGGATTGATTAGGAATAGTCAGCATGGCTTTGGTACTGGAAAATTGTGTCTCACAACCTTGATTGAGCTTTTATTGAAGTAATCAAAAGATTAATTAGGGCAGAGTGGTAGATATTGTTTACTTGGACTTATGTAAAGCATTTGACAAGGCTCCACATGCTAGACTAATTAGTAAAGTTAGATGATATAGGATTCAGGGTGAGCTTGGCAATTGGATACAAAATTGGTCTCTTGGTAGCAGACAGAGTGTGGTCATGGTGGGTTGTTCTTTTGGACTGGAGACCTGCTCTAAAGGGATTGATACTAAGTCCACTTTTGTTTGACACTTAATGAATACTTTGGATGAGAGTATAGGGCGCATAGTTATTAAGTTTGCAGATGACACCAAAATTGGTGGTATAGTGGACAGTGAAGAAGATTATCTAAGATTATAAAGAAACATTGATCAACTGGGTCAATGGGCTGAGGAGTGGTAAATGGAATCTAATTTGGATAAATTTTAGTAATACAAACAAGGATAGGACTTATACAATTAATGGCAGGGCCCAGGATAGTATTATAGAAAATGGAGACCTCCTGGTTCAGATACATAATGCTTTGAAATTTGTGTCACATGTAGACAGGATGGTTAAGGAGGCTTTTAGCATGTTTGCCTTCATCGCTCAAACCTTTGAGTATAGGAGATGGGACGTCATATTGAGGTTGTACAGGATATTGATGAGGCCTCTTCTGTAGGACTGCATGCAGTTCTGGTTGTCCTGTTAGAGGAAGGATATTATTAAACTGAAGAAGGTTCAGAAAATATTTACCAGGATGTTGCCAGGAATGGAGGATTTGGGACATAAAAATACACTGGAAAAAATTTTTTTCACTGGAGTATAAGAGGTTGAGAAGTGACCTTAATGAGGTTTATAAAATCATGAGGGCCATAGATAAGATGAATGATATAGGTCTTTTCTCTAGGGTGGGGGTGTTCAAAACTAGTGTCATGTTTTTAAAGTGAAAGGAGAAAGATTTAAAAAGGACGTGAGGGACAACGTTTTTACACAGCGAGTGGTTTGTTTGTAGAATGAACTACCAGAGAAAGTGGTGGATGCAGGTACAGTTAAAAAATTTAAAAGACATTTGGTTAAGTTGATGAAAAGGGAAGGTTTGGAAAGATATGAGCCAAGCGCAGGCAGGTGGGACTTGTTTAGTTTGGGAACAAGATCAGTGTGGACTGATTGGACTAATGGATCTATTTCCATGCTGTATGACTCTGTAACAAAGTGCAATCACTATGACAGGATTATATTCGAGGCCTCCCAATAGCCAGTGGGAGATAGAGGAACAGATGTACAGGTGAATCATGTAAAAACAACAGGGTTGTTGTCGTGGATGATTCTAACTTGCCCTATATTGACTGGACTCCCTTAGTGCCAAGGACTTAGATGGTGCAGAATTTGTTAGGTGCACCCAGAAGGGCTTCTTGAAATGGTATGTAGATAGCCCAGCTTGGGAAGGGGCCATATTAGACCTTACACTGGGGAATGAGACTGGCTACGTGATCAAAGTTCCAGTGGGGAACATTTTGAGAACAGTAGTCATAATTCTGTAAGTTTTGAGGTAGTTATGGATAAGGATAAGATTGGTCCTTGATCGAATGTGTTAAACTGGGGAAAGGCTGATTACAACAGTATTAGGCAGGAACTAAAGAAATCAGATAGGGGCAGTTTAAGGTGACTATGGATAAGGATATGACTGGTCCTTGAGTGAATGTGCTAAACTGGGGAAAAGCTAAATACAACACAATTAAGCAGAAACTGAAGAAACTAGATTGGGGTGGCTGTTTGATTGTAAATCCACATCTCACATGTGTGAGTCTCTAAAAGGCCAATTGATTAGAGTTCAGGGCCAGCATGTGAGGATGAAAGATAGAATGGCAAGATTCAGGAACCCTGGATGATAAGAGATATTAAAAGTTTAGTCAAAAAGAGAAAGGCAGTATATGTAAGGTTTAAGAAACTGAAATCAAACAAGTCCCTTGAGGAATATAAAGGAAGCAGGAAAGGATTTAAGCAAGATATTTGAAGGGTTAAAATGGCCATATAATGTCCTTGGCAACCACGATTATGGAGAATCCCAAAGCATTTTAGATGTATATTAGGAGCACGAGGATAGCTAGGGAAAGGATAGATTCACCCAAGGACAAAGCAGGGAATTTACACGTGGAGCCAGAGGAAATAGGTAAGGTCCTTAATGAGCACTTCAGATTGTATTCACCAAAGAGAAGCATTTAGATGATGGGGTATGTTGATATTACAGGACATGTCAATGTTGAGAAGGAGAAGGTGTTGGTTGTCTTGAACAATATTAAGGTGGATAAGTCCCCGGGGCCTGATGGGATTTATATCAGGATACTGACGGAGGCAAGGGAGGAGAATCCTGGGGCCCTGACAGAGGCTTTTGTCTCTTCTTTAGCCACATACAAAGTTCCAGAAGGCTGGAGGATTGTCAGCGTTGTTCCTTTGCTTATGAAGGGCAATTGAGATAATCCAGGAAATTATAGGCCAGTGCGCTTTACATCTGTGATAGGAAAATTTTTGGCACTCATTCTTAAGGACAGAATTTACTCTCATTTAGAGAAAAACTGACTTAATAGGGATAGTTAGCATGGGTTTGTGTGGGGGAGGTCTTGTGTCACAAATCTGATTGAGATTTTTTGAGGAAGCGACAAAGATGAGTGATGAGGGCAGGGACGTGAGTGAGTTTCCATGGAGTTTACTAATGCATTTGATGAGGTCTCATGGTAGACTAGTACAGAAATTTAGGTAACATGGGATCCATGCTGTGTTGGTAAATTGGACACAAATTTGTCATAGAAGACAGAGAGTAGTTGTGGAGGCATTTTTTTTCTGATTGGAGGTTTGTGACTAGTGGATCAGAGCTGACACCTCTATTGTTTGTAATACATGTAAATTATTTGGATTTGTAGGTGATCTGATTTGTAAGTTTTCAGACGACATGCAAATTGGTGGAGCTATGGTTTTGGAGGAAGTTTGTCAAAGGATACAGCAGATATAAATCAGCTGAAAAGTTGGGTGGAGAAATGTGTGATGATGCTGCTCCTTTAAGATGTTTATGTTGTCCTTGATTGTTCTTTCAAAAGGGGTTGTAAAAGGCAAAGGCTCAGATTTGTCTGGAATTGGGCCACTTTCATTCTGCCTAAGGCAACAATCAAGGGAAAAAGCTTTTAGGTTTGGTTTTTCTAAAAAAAAACACTTGTACAATGAAAGGGGAGTGGCCAGTTCTCCTAGTTCAGGAATCTTTCTAGTTTGATTTAGTTTTTAGCTGGGGACCCTGTGAAGCAGTTGGGGGGGAAAAAGAAGGTCCTATGTATCATCCAACGGTCCCTGGCTGATCCTCCCTGCAATCTCTCTCTCTCCTGTAAGAACCTAGGTTTGAATTTACCTTTTTGCCAAGGGGTGTGTATATAGGATGTTGCAGGAAATTGGAACAGCTCTCTGTTATAATTGCAGGGGATAGCAGGTTGGTTGGGTTTTCAAACAAGGTGTTATTCTATATCCTGTTTTCTTTTGTTTGTATTTTATTCAGCAGTCTGTAAATAAATTCTGTTTTGTTTAAAACTGAGTGGTTGGATCTGTTGCATCCCTCCGGGAATATCCACTTTACACCTGCTTAAAACAACTAGAAAAAGTTAGGGTCTGGGCTACCTTCTTGAAACGTTTTGAGGAGGACTGGCACAGTCCATAACAAATGGCAGATGGAGTTCAATCCTGTCAAGTATGAAGTGATGCATTTTGGGACATCAAATGCAAGAGGAGAATATACAGTAAATGGGAGGATGCTTAGGAGCATTGATATATAGAGAAATCTAGGGGTGCAGGATCATTGCAAGGTGATAAAGAAAGCATATGGCACGCTTGCCTTCATCCATTGGGGCACTGAGTATAAAAGTTGGCAAGTCATGTTGATGTTGTCCAAAATTTTAGTTAAGCCACATTTGAAACTTTGTGTACATATCTGGTCACCATACTATAGGAAGGATATGGAGGCTTTGCAATGGTGCAAAAGAGGTTTATCAGGAGGTTGCCTGGAAAGGAGTGTATTAGCTAAAAGCTGAGGGTGACCTGATAAAAATATATAAAATTATGAGAGGCATGGAAAAGATGGAAATGTTAAGATTAGGGTGCACAGGCTTAAGGTGAGAGGGGAAAGTTTAAAGGAGATATGCGAGGCAAGTCTTTTACACAGATGGTGGTAGGTGCCTGGAACCCACTGCCAGTGGAGGTGATAGAAACAAGGGGCATTTAGACAGATACTTGAATGGGCAGGGAATAGAGAATATTGACCTTGTGCAGGCAAATGGGATTAGTTTAGAATGATATCGTAATGGGCATAGACATAGTGAACTGAAAGGCCTGCTCATATGCTAAACTGTTCCATGGTCTTTTCTAAATATCTTCAAACAGAAGTGCTGATTGGGATGGTCCACCATGGCCTCTTCCTCAGGACCCCAGTGTAACTAATTAAAGCTTTCGGCTAGTTCAATTCTCTTCACACGATATCATGAAATGGTTGAAGATACTGGATACTGCAAAGGTCATGGATTTGGGCAACTTTTTAGCAACTGTATTGGCTGTGTGCTCCAGAGCCAGCTACTCCCCCAAGCTGTTCCAGGACAGTTACAACATTTAAGTACCTGACCATGTGGAAAATAACCTTGATATGTCCTAACCACATAAACCAGGACAAATCAACACAGCCTCTGATCATCCTATTAGTGTATTCTCAATCATTAGTAGGTGATTGAAGTGTCATTTACAGTGCTATTAAGCAGCACTCACTCAACCTGCTCATTGATACTCAACTGGGATTCTGCCAAAGCCACTTGGCATCTGACTTGGTTCAAACTTGGAAAAAAGAGCTCAACTCAAGAGAAGACATAAAGGTGACTGTTCATGTCATCAGAGCTACGTTTCACTGAGAATGGTTTCAAGGAGCCTTAGCAAAACTGGAGTCAATGAGAATCAGGGTATAAATCTCCAATAGTTGGAGTCATTCACACAAAGAAAGTTGGTTTTGGTTTTTGAAGTCAATCATCATAGTCTAAGGACATGTCTGCCAGGGTTTCTCAGGGAAGTGTCCTAGTCCCAACTGTCTTTGGCTGCTCATCAATGACTAACAAAAAAATGATAATCACACCTTGACGTTACCATTGCTGACTCTCCCATTGTCAACTTGCTGGACTTACCATTGGTCAGAAATTGAATTGGATCTATCCTATAAACACTGTTGTTCAAAGAGGAGGTCAGAGGCTGGGACTCCTACAGCAAGTCACTCACTTCCTGACTATTCCAGTGTACCCACCATCTTAACTTGGAATTCCATTTCCATTCCTTCATTGCCACCAGGTCAAAAATCTGGAACTGCCTCCTTTCCAGCACTGTGGGTGCACCTGCACCTCATGGACTGCAACCGTTCAAGATGGCAGGTCACCATCACCTTCTTCAGGGCAGTTCGAGTTGGGCAATAAATACTGGCCCAGGCAGTGAAGCCCACATCCTGAGAATAAATAACAAGATAAAGAACATTCTATCCTTCCTTCTTTCAGAGGTTGATCTATAACTTTTTTTATTTTTTGTTGTATCAGGAATCAGTTTGATTTCTCTGTCTTAGTGCTGAACATGAACTGCATTCAGCTGCAGCTCAAATAAAAACAAATGGCTTAGTTGCAGACTTTCAAACTTTTAATGATATCCCCAGTTCCTCTTTCCTGTATTGACTCTTTAAATCTGTTGATATTGTTATAACTTGATGCTGGTTTTATGTCTGTAATAATGTAAAATGTGACGTTGAGTTGGTACCATGTACTAGCACATATCATTCCCCTGCAGGATCATTCCCTTTTTACATTGAGCCAAGCCTCGTGCAACGATCGACTCTGAGCCAATACCAATGAGGTGTCAGAGAAAGTGAGGACGGCAGATGCTGGAAATCTGAGTTGAAAAGTGTGGCACTGGAAAAGCACAGCAGGTCAGGCAGCATCCGCGAAGCAGGAGAATCGACTTGCAGGCATAAACCCTTCATCAGGAATGTATGGGGAGGGGGGTGGGGAGAAAGGCGCTGAGAGATCAATAGGAGACTGGGGGTGGGTGTGGGGGTGAAGGTAGCTGGGAAGGTGATAGGTAGGTGCAGGTGGGGGGTGCGGTGATGGTGGTAGGTTGGAGGAGTGGATGGAGCGGATAGGTGGGAAGGAAGATGGACAGGTAGGACAGTTCAAGAGGGCAATGTCGAGTTGGAGGCTGATAGGGATGGGGAGGGAAATGTATGTCTGGTGGTGGATTCTGATTGTATGTGGCAGAAATGGCAGAAGACAATGCGCTGTATCTGGAGATTAGTAGGGTAGAAGGTGAGGACTGGGGGGGGGGTTCTATTCTTGTTGCGGAAGGTGGAGGAGATGTGCTGGAGGGTTTTGTTGATCACATGGGAGGGGAAATTGTGGTGCTTGAAATAGGGGGCCATCTAGGATGTCCTGGAGTGGAATCCAACTTGATACTGCCCTCGTGAACTGTCCCACCTGTCCATCTTCCTTCCCACCTATCCACTTCACCATCTCTCCTATCTATTGCCATAACCGCCCTCCGCATTTACCTATTGTCTTCCCAGCTACCTTTCCCCCAGCCCCACCCCCACCTTCATATTTATCTCTTAGCCCCATTCCCCCCGCCATATTCCTGATGAAGGGCTTATGCCTGAAACATCGATTCTTCTGCTCCTCGGATGCTGCCTGACCTGCTGTGCTTTTCCGGCGCCACATTTTCAACACAAGTGAGGTGTAGCCAACTTACAGAATTGGAGCTTTGGAGGAGGAAGATGATAATGATCAGAGGAGCATGTTTTTCACAACAGCCAGTACATGAATTACACCTAGATATCCAGGAAGATTTCTTTGAATGTGAAATCCACTGAGTGGGTTGAATGGAGTATCAACTTTATATCCATTTATGGAGAATATAGTGAGTTAGCCACAAATCTCACCAACTCTGACTCATTGTTCACTTGTTAATAGGCAGGCTGCTACATTCTGACCTTTTAGGAATGCAGTGAGTGAGTTCTGCTCTTTGTGGGATAGTAGGCCTCACCCATCTAAGTGAAATAAGAAAAGGGGGGTGTATTTAGAGTCATAGAATCATAGAGATGTACAGCATAAAGGTGCCAATTACTTAAGGAGTTTAGGATTCTGAAAGGATTCTATGGATGATTTTCTGGAGGGAGGGTTTGCATCACAGGAACATGACTTTAAAATCAGAGGCAGACACTTCTGGAGAGAAATTAAGAATCACATCTTCACACAAAGAGTCAAAATATGTCCCTTAAAAAGGAGGAGATGATGGAACTTAGCAAATCATTTTAAATATGGGATTGTAGATTTTTGCCAGTCAAGGGTATTCAGAGATACACAACCAGGGACCTTGTAGATGTCAGAAAATTAGCCTAGCCTCAATGAGTAGCAGAACAGGCTCGAGAGGTTGAGAGGCCTCCTCCAGTTTTTATGGGCTGAATCTTACTTCTTTTGGTTACTTCCATTGAGTCTCACAGAGAGCTTCTCTCCACAAGGCTGAGCAAATTTTCTCACCATATATTATATCTGTATGTAGCTACCCCAGCCATATGGTGGCCCACTCACCTGATTCTAGCCCCCTTCATGTTGAGGCAGCTGGGTCCCCATACCATCACTGCAGTCCTGGCAACCTCTGCGTCAATGATAACCATTAGTTAGCAGATACCTGCCTCTTGGTTTTAAAAGCTGCTTGTGGATTCTGAAGAATTCCTTGATTGCTGGTTCCACTGGGTCCTCTTCTGCCCAGGTCTGAGCATTGGCCTGCCTGTCTCTGGTGGTCCTCCGAGTTCCAGCAGTCTGAAGCTTTACTTCTTCAGCTGCCTTGGTGCTGTCGCAGTTAGGTGCTCACCAGACTGTACTTCCAAATGTACACCTGATATTCACATCAACAGGTCAGTATCTGAGCTGTTGGAGGTGCAGGAGGCAATGTTGCTGATGCTTCCTCTGGGGCCTCATTCCTCTCATCCTCAGAGGTCAAGGAGGTGCCTTTTGGTTGAGGAGACTATTTCCCAACCTAGGTCAAGGACATCTCACTGGTACCTGCAGGACACAAAGAGACAAGGTGTCATGGCCAATGGTTCATAACAGTGTGTAATGAATGACACTGGCAGCAGCTTACTGTGAGAGTTGTGGTGAAATGAAGATTGGTACTTGGTCAGTTGACTGGATATGGATACCTCCGCATCTCTCACAGAGCTGGCTTCAGACCTCTCCTACAAAGTCAGGTTCTCATTTCTGATAAGGAGAGGACCCTAATGTTAGGCAACCCTCCACTTATCTTGGTTGTTTTCTCCTGCAATGGGAGGAAGGGAGGAATTGTGTGAGGTGAAAGGGGCTGGCGGAGTTCGCAATGGGTAGGCAGTGCAGAGGATATGCCATGTTCGTGGTATGGGACGGTGAAGAGAGTTGGGCGGGACAGGGGTAATGAATGGGATTGTTGGATGCTGACTGCAATAGTGAAGTGATAAAGCATGAGCCTCGGTGGTCAGTTGGGTGCAGTGGCAGAGATAGATTAAGTGTGAGGTAGCAGAGAGAAGAGAGGGGCATTTATGCTGGCAGAATGGAGTAGGGCATTGACCTTTTATGAGACAGCTGGCTGTTTCTTCACTCAATGGAAAGGCCCTGACCTGGGTGGCAACCTCTGACCAGGCATGGCTTCCTCTGCCAGTCCTTTAGGAAGAGGATAGCCCACCTCAGAGCACCATAACCACCTGAAGGGTTACATCCAGGAACCCGTTGGAGAGCCATGGCACCATTTTCCCCTGTTCCAACAGCTTCCAAATGACTGTCCAACTCAGTGAGGGGCAGCTTCAGAATGCAAATGATCTTTCAGGGACACAGCAAGATAACTATCTTTTGATGGCTGCCCAGTGAATGGCAGGTTCTTCTAGGGAACAATGGGTGGTAGAATGGGCTGGAATCGGGTGAATGGGACTCCATCCGGGTGAGGTAGGTACATACTGAGACAGGTTTGATGAGATATGATGAGGAACTTTGTGAACATGTGTCTGCTGCCATGGACAAGTTGTCAGCTGCTTTGAAAAGTCAGGTCCAGCAGCATCAGAATCTCTGGGAAATACACACAGGTGTGCACTCCAGCCACTGGTACTCAGGACCGAATGCATGATGACAAAGGGTTGGGGAACCTTGAGGTAGGTAGCCCATCCTCACCAGGATGTACATAGTTGAAGGGAGAGCCACACAAAGACCTCTCAGGAGTTACCCCTCAGGTAATTCCAGAGGTGGGGTTCAAACCAAAAAGGGTCCACATCCCTCTGTAATGGAGAACCTCAGCATGTACATGTCCTCTCGACATTGACATCTTTGGGGTCACCCAGAATAATTTCCCTGGAATGGGATTAACTGCTGAGAAGGGTCTCTCTACCCCAGATGCAAAAGCTGGATGTAATCAAATAGTGTAGGAGGGAGAGAACAAAGGGAACCTGTTAAGGGCACGGTGGTGGCATAACTGATGTTGCATTTTCTATCAATGTTCAATCTTTCCATAATTGCTGATTGTTTTGTAATACATTGGATTCTTTGAGTCTCTGTTCAGCCCTGAATGTAATTGTGCCACCATAATGTGTAACTTCATGTTCATACAGGATGTCTGTGCTGACCCCATTGCCTCGCAGACCCCAGCCAATCCCTTGAGGCCCATATGCTTTGCACTTGCCCTGGTCCATACGAAACACATCTGCAGGAGCCTTCACCTGCCCACCTTTTCCCCGGTTCCTTTCCTATGAGCTGATCATGTAAGATGTGGTTATTCACTGTACTCCACCTTGAGACTAATATTCTCTTGAATTGGATAAATCCCCTTCAGTCTTACCTTTTCCCTTCCATTTTTTCCCATAACCCCCTATGAGTGGGCATAGTTTCTCCTTATCCAAACCTGTAATGCTTTTTAACATTTCAACCAGATATCCTCTAATCTATCTCTTCTCTATGGAATAGAGCTCTAAATTCTCCAGTCAATCCTCACAACTGAAGTTCCTCAACCTTTGACACATTTTCATGAATCTGTTCTGTGTACTCTGTGCGCATAAATTTCCACCTAGAATTACCCAAGCTTTGTGTCAGTCATCTCTCCAACAGCTCCTGTCTCAGCTCAAGCTAATCCTGTAAGAAACAGTGGCCTTGCTGTGCAGTCGGATGACTCCACAAACAGCCAGGACTGAGATGGAATACTTTATAATGGGATGGGTTCAGCTCCAACAAAGCCAAAGCACTCAACACCGCCCAGGGCAGGGCAACCTGCTTGATTGGCATCTCATTCACCAACTTCAATATTCACTCTCTCCAGCGCTAACACAGCAGCAGATTGTCAGGTTTGCAAAATCCACTGCAGGAATTTACCAAGCCTCTTTCTACAGCACCCTTCAAATATGTGACCTCTACCATCTAGGACAATGCCAGCATGTACATCAGAACGCCACCACCTACAACTTCTGTTCCAAGCCGCAGACTATTCCGAGTTGAAACTATGTCACCATTCCTACATTGCTATTGTCTCAAAATCCTGAGACCCCCTTCCTCATAGCACTCTGGACCACACAGACTGTAATAATTCAGAAAAGCTACTCAACATGACCTTCACCTGGACAATTACCTGTTAGAATAAATGCTGGCCCAGCAATTGATATACATATCTTGGGAATGAGTAATTAAACCATTTTATCAGAAAGGCACATGTTAGATTAGATTAGACTTACAGTGTGGAAACAGGCCCTTCGGCCCAACAAGTCCACACCGACCCGCCGAAGCGAAACCCACCCATACCCCTACATTACCCCTTACCTAACACTACGGGCAATTTAGCATGGCCAATTCACCTGACCCGCACATCTTTGGACTGTGGGAGGAAACCGGAGCACCCGGAGGAAACCCACGCAGACACGGGGAGAACGTGCAAACTCCACACAGTCAGTCGCCTGAGTCGGGAATTGAACCCGGGTCTTCAGGCGCTGTGAGGCAGCAGTGCTAACCACTGTGCCACCGTGCCGCCCACGGTTCAGCAAATGGCAATGGTGGCAAATAGGACTAGGTCAGAGTGGGGTGTCTGGTCGGCATAGAATTTGCCTGGAAGGTCTGTTTCCATGCTGCATGACTGTATGACTCGAAACCCCCAGCTCCCACTTGAGTTAGGAAGTAAGTCTCTCCAGAATCAATGGGCTGATGTAGAATGCTGCTGTTACCAGCTCGTTGAGTAGCTGTTGTGTTCCCTTTAAGGCCACAACTTCCTCAAGCTCATTAGATATAAGATAATTGCAAAAATGTGAAGGTAGCAGCGGAGAGCAGATATATGTGGAAGTAGTAGACAGGTTATAACCAGCAAGATTGGTAGAGGAGTCAACGGTGAGTGGACATATCCACCAAGAGTTTATTGATCATATTTTGGAAGGGTAAAAAAAGTAATAGATGGAATTCAATACCAATTGGTGTGATGATATGTGTGTTGGTAAACAAAAATGAAAACAATAATGATTAATTGAATGAGGTAGCTGTTTGGTGTAGAACAACACGAGGATTTGGGAGTTCACATTCACAAGACTTTAAAACACTGGAAGCAGACAAAGCCAAAAAAAATAGAATGTTGGATTTGTCATGAAAAGTCCAAAAAATACACTGTTATAAAATTTAAACACCCGGAGACCAGTTATTGTAGTCAAGTCATGTCTTTTTTATGCATGCAGGGAGCCAACACCAGACATCCCAGGCATCCAAGGTTCAAATGAGCACAGTTTATATGTGTTTTCATTATCAGTTGCCAGTTAACTGTATAATTAGGCAAAGGCCACAACATAATGGCCTCTGGTATGTTGATAATTGTGTTCTTGCACAGTAATTGCGATGCCCAGAATTGGTATCATCGTTCTAGAGGTCAGGAAAAAATGTGTGTATTCTGTATATTCTCCCTTTTTTTAACCAAGTTATCCTGCATTATTTTTGTGTATGCTTTGGCACTGTCGCTACTAGTCTTAACTGACACTCGAAAATAAATGTACATTTTGCACCTTCAGTGACAAGGGGCATAGAATATAAAAATCAAACAGCAGTGAACCTGGAGCAAGTCTCAGCAGGTCCACGGTTGATGATTGTGTAAAGTTTTGGATTTTATTCCAGAGGAAGGTTGTTGAGACATTACAGAGGGTACAAATATAGATTCATTAGGATGCTTCCTGTTGTGATGAAAAGCTTCAGTTTGATTAGTACTGAGCAGATTACTGAGCAATTTGATAGGTTTGCAGCGATACAGGTAACTATGGACTAAAGCCAAAAGAACATCATGAGGCCAATATGTTTGTGAACAGAAAGTGCTTGCCCGAGGCAAGACCTGATTAGATAGACAGAAAAACTGCCTTAACCTTGCTAAACATTGTTCATCTTGGTAATTAATCACACCCTTGTAGCAATGTTTTGTAATTTGGTTAACAATTGAATGGCAATTTATCTTTTGCTTCTTTCTTATTAACAACGCACCATTCATAGTGAAATTGTTCAGTGTGTAAGGTGCTGTGTGAGATAGGGAAGAATAGAAAACGAGATGAGTGAAAGTGATACTTTTTTAAAGTTTTGATGAAAATAGTGTCCATAGCTGCAAGGAGACTTGTCTGTTGAGCTCAGAATTGTCTATTATGACTGTGAAATTAGAAATCCGATACAGCTCTCAGGTCTCTTCCTTCAGCTCAGTGCCCACTGACTCTTTCATAAGATCTAATTACCACAAGGGTCTCTAATGCAGCACCTCTCCAGAACTGTGAGACAGTAATTGACTCTCTGATCCAAGTGTTTCCCGGCCTTCAGTGACTCCATGCTCCCCACCAATCTCCCCTTCTCTGTACTGTTTGCAAGCCTACAATATATTAAATTACTTGGAGGAACTCTGGTTCTACGTTGCCCTGACGGTTAATGATCTTGCAGCATTTTCTTTCAAATAAAATCCTTTATCTTCCTGGACTTTTCTATTTCCGTCCTTGAAAGTGGGCATTCCAAAAACTATTTCAAACTCTCTGACTCTCATGAGCACTACAACAACAATTTGCATTTATATTACACCTTTAACATAGTAAAATGTTCCAAGGTGCTTAACAAACAAATTTGACACTGAGCCACATTAAGATAAGTGACCAAAAGCTCGTTCACAGAAGTAGGCTGTATGAAACCTCCTAAAGAAGGAGAGAAAGATTGAGGTGCAGAGGGGTTTAGGAAGCATTCGTCAGAACTTAGACAGCTGAAGGTATAATCATCAATGGAGAAGGAATTAAAATGAGGAACCATAACTAAGCTCCTGTCTGCCTGGTCTGTTGTAAGGACTCCCATTTCCGTCCTCACAATTTCATGACTCCTTCTCATTTGTACTGACAATTCTGATTTTAGCACCAGCATTTCTGAAATATTCTCCTTTGCCTCAGCTAGGATTTCCAGTTGGCAATGGTTATCGGAAGCCCCGAACATATGTGACATCCTTTCTTGTGCTTCTGTCTACCACAGTAGTGATGATAGATTCTTTCTCCTCTCCTTTCCTCCCCTCTCCATACTCATCACCCTCTCTGTATATGTATTGTGGGCCATCGCAGAACATGATATGGCTTTCCAGTCTCATAACATCAGTACAAAAGTAGCAGTCTTGTGGCAACATTGCACTTCATCTATACACTCCACCCTAACTCCACAGTCCACCTCACGTACACTGCACCTCACCCATATACTTCAGCTCAACCTGCACATACCAACTCACCCATATACATCTCTACCTATTCCACCTCATCTGTACACTCTAGTTCAAATGTACACACCCTACCTGCACAGCCCTGTGCACTGGTCCTTACTTGTACACTCTACCTCACCTTTATATTCCATCTCACCCATAATACTTCATTTGTACATTCCATTTCTATGCATGTTCCACACCTGTACAGCTCTGTTCACATGTACATCTCACCACACCTGTACACATCTAACCTGTAAACTCCATTTCACGTATACACTCCTCACCTGTACAGCCCACCATACTTGGTATACCTCAGCATGCCTCTACATAACTCACTGTACATCTCACCTCATCTCTACACTCCAACTCACTTTATGAATACACTTAAAGTTTATTAACCATATCCTCACAAACTATCTTTTCAACCAAGCTTTTGGCTAGTCTCCTTGACCAGCTAGGGATGCCAGAATCTCAGAATGGCTATTTAAAAATGCAGTAATTTTACTTCGGCAGCTCAAAAGCTATAAATCCCACTTGGTTTGAGCTATACAGATGCATTCAACGCACTGAAAAAGTGAATGGAGCTAATGTCATAGTTTAGATAATCAGAAAGAGGGTATGTGATTGAACTGCTGTTACTGAAGGAGCTGTGGGCTGGATTAGCATAACTCGATAATGCTGGCATAATGGGTGTTACACTTATCCCTTGAACTGCTGATAAATATAGTATCTGGCTGCCATCCTTCTACTCTTGAAGAATGAACGTGCAGGGCATGTCCTCGTCCCTATGTATGTACTGACCACACTCCTAAATGGCACCTATGAAACTGGACACAGTAGTTTGGCAACTTAATGGAGAAAAAGACATTCAGAAAACTGAGTACGTGTTAAGAACACAAGAAGACGTAGACTTTCAGCTCCATGAGGCCGCTCGCTAATTAAGTTAGATCTTCGCTGGTCTGCATGCCACCTCAATTGACCCACCTTTGCTTTGTAATCCTCAATGCCACTTACTCAATAGAAACTAACAATGTCAATCTGGAAATGCTTGGGAGTGAGTTCTACATGACCGCTAGCCTTTCTGTGCAAAAAACACCTCCTGATCTGAATTTTTGAAGGATGTAATCAGTCCTGTTCTAATGTAAATTCAGGGTGCAAGTTATTACTTTTCTTGTACTTGAAAGCTGAAAAGATGTTTCAATATTTTGCAGGATTAATTAGAAAAAAGATCTATTGAGTTGGTTTTTACACTATTCCCTAAATGTATTTTGTTCTCGTTTGCTTTGTTGGCAACTAGTTAGCCTCTTGATTGATTTAGTGATTCCTCCTCAATCTTCTGAGTCTTCCCTTGTTACCTACTTGAACTATTAACAATTTAACTGCTTCTTTTAAATTACTTTATGTGCTGGTTAGGCCACGCTGGAAGGTCCTGACTCTGCTGCTCTCTTGTGTTTGGAACTGGAAGTGCAGGCTGCCTGGAGCTCTTCGCAAGATTCATTGTGAACAGTTTGGACATGCACATGCTCAAAGAATCAAGATTTGATTTGATTTGATTTATTTGTTGTCATGAGTACCTAAATATAATGAAAAGCTTTGTTTGTGATCAGTACAGGGAAATCATCGTAAGCAAAGACATACAGATCATAGAGTGAAAAAAGAAACTTGAACAGAGTAAAACATTCAGATTATGCCAAGCACTAGGCAAGGTCAACATTAGCAAGATTAGCATTATTTGAAGATAGAGAGTCCATTCATCAGTCTAATAATGGAGGGGAAAAAAGCTCTCCTGAAACTGCCGGTATATTTGTTCAAGCTTCTCTAGTTTCTGCCTGATGGAAGAGATTTTAGGAGAGCTTTACCAAATGCAAGGGGTCTTTGATGATGTTGACAGCCTTTGCGACAACAAGAAGTGTAAATGTAGTCCATTGATGGAAAGTTGGCTTCCATGATGGTCTGGGCTGTGCGCACAACCTTCTATCGTTTCCTTTGGTCCTGGGCACAACAATTGCCATTGCAGGCCGTTATGCAACCAGGCAGTATGCTTTCTATGGTGCATATGTATAAGTTGATGAGGATCCTTATGAATATGGAAAAGCACAGCAGGTCAGGCAGCATCCGAGGAACCGGAGAATCGATGTTTCAGGCATAACCCCTTCATCAGGAAAGAGGCTTGTCCCTGATGAAGGGCTTATGCCCGAAATGTCAATTCTCCTGCTCCTCGGATGCTGCCTGACCTGCTGTGCTTTTCCAGCACCACACTCTCAACTCTGACCTCCAGCATCTGCAGTCCTCATTTTCTCCTAGTCCTTATGGATATGCCAAATTTCCTGAGTCAACCTGAGGAAGAAGAGGCATTGTTGTGCCTTCTTGTCCGTCACATCTACGTGGGAGGTCCAGGACAAGTTGTCAGTTATTGTCACTACTAGGGACTTGATACTGTCAACCCTCTCAACTGCATCTCCATTGGTATAGATTGCGATGTGTTCTCCTCCTTTCTTTCTGAATGATTTGGAAATGCCGGTGTTGGACTGGGGTGTACAAAGTTAAAAATCACACAACAGCAGGTTATAGTCTAACAGGTTTAATTGGAAGCACACTAGCTTTCGGAGCGACGCTCCTTCATCAGGTGATTGTGGAGGGCTCGATCGTAACACAGAATTTACAGCAAAAATTTGCGGTGTGATATAAGTGAAATTATACATTGAAAAATTGATTGTCTGTTAAGCCTTTCATCTGTTAGAAAACAGTGATAGTTTCACTTCTTTCATGTGTAAATCACAAAATCCTTCTTTTTAAGACACTCTGCACTCACTACACACACACACACACACACACACAGACCCACATGCACACATATATTTTGTGGGGTGAATTTTTATTGCAGTTACATTGTACTTTGCTCAAAAACTGCATACATTCATGTAGAACTCTGAGCTCAAAAACTGCATGAATTTATGTAAAACTCTGTTATCTCACTTTTTAGATTAGAAGCAATCTAAACATCAGGTCATAGGCAGAGAACACAGGGGGCTAACACCTTCAATATATTGTCCAGCTATCACCATTGTTAACAGCTAACCCGAGAATGCAACTTTAAAAGAAAGGGTTTTGTGATTTACACATGAAAAATGTGAAACTATCACTGTATTCTAACAGATGAAAGGCTTAACAGACAATCAATTTTTCAATGTATAATTTCAGTTATATCACACTGTAAATTTTTGCTATAAATTCTGTGTTACGATCGAGCCCTCCACTATCACCTGACGAAGGAGCGTCGCTCCGAAAGCTAGTGTGCTTCCAATTAAACCTGTTGGACTATAACCTGGTGTTGTGTGATTTTTAATTTTCTTTCTGAAGTCAGTGATCAGTCCTTTAGTTTTGCCAACATTGAGAAAGACATTGTTATCATTGTATCATGTTACCATGCTCTCTATCTTCTTTCTGTATTCTGACCCATCATTGTTAGATATCTGTCCTACCACAGTGGTATCATCAGCAAACTTGTAGACATCATTTGTTCAGAATTTAACAAGACATCTGTGGGTATACAGGAAGTACAGTAGGGGCTGACACCACATCCTTGGGATCACCAGTTATTGTGAAGGACATGTAATTGTCTGTCTTCACTGATTGCAACCAGGAAGCTGAGGATTCAGTTGCAAAGGGCGGAGTTGAGACCTAGGTCTTGGTGTTTTGAGATCAGTCGGGAGGGGATAATGTTGAAGGCGGAGCTGTAGTCAATGAGCAGGAGTCTGATGTAGGTGTTTTTGTTGTCCAGATGCTCCAGCGATGAGTGCAGAGCTAGGGAGATGGTGTCAGCTGTAGACATATAGACATTAGGCAAATTATAGGGGTCAATGCGGGCTGGGAGACTAGAGTTGATGTGGGCTATGACCAGCCTCTTTAAGCACTTCATGATTATGGAGGTCAGAGCCAGTGGGAGGTAGTCATTAAAGCACATTGCTTTCTTAGGTACATAACAATGCTGCTACATTCGTCTGGCTGGCATTGAAATGCCCAACAAGACAGCCATCAAATCTGAATGGCAAGGAGCAATAGCATTCAAGAAACCCCATACCGTCAAGAATGATGCAGGGTATTTGATTGACAGTCCTGTCATCCCCTTAAATATTCACTCCCTCCACCATTAGCTCACAGCTGCTTCTCCTATCTCATAACATCACAAAAGGAGTCTCTTTGACTCATCACGCTGGTGTTGGCCGTGGGAAAAAGCCATCCAGTTCATCCCTGCTCATTACTCAAAGCCTTGAATACGTCCTTCCCCTTTAAGAATCTGCTTCCACCACCATCCCCTTGGGCAGTGCAATCCAGATCAAAACCACGGTCTAAAGATCACCGCTCATGTTCTGGCAGTGCAGGTTCATCCAGCTGAAAGGCTACAGGTAAAAGTCACCACCAATCACCAATTCCAAACTTGTCTACCTCCATTGAAGATTGACAGGAGCATCACGGAGATTTGTTGATTGCTCCTCTGTCGGATGGTTCACACACATCAAGCTTTTGGATCTCAATGCAGTGGCATTTATCTCAAATCTCAGGAAATTGAAGCTTGCTGTATGACATTGTGAGACATTGTGAAAGTAGGAAAATAGCTACTTTCCAGTCTATGTCCTCCCTCTGATCTTCCCTTAACCACAGATGAGGAAAATGCTGTGACCCTCTCTCTCACCATATTGCCAGCATGATGGTAAAAGACTGAACATTTAAGAGGGAGGAGTCTTTATAATGGGATCTCCAGACACCAATCATCTCCAGGGGACAGAAAAATAAAACAATTATTTCTCACTGGAACGCCTCATCAGTTCATGCTGTTCATTAAACCTTGCATACAACCCGGAAAGGATGTGCAACATCTTGGTATAATGCTGTGCCCTTCCCAATTGGGAGTTGACAAAGGGTGTTTATTGCAAAAGAAGTAGGAATCAAGAGCAATCCTCTAAGGATGATGGAAAAGATCAGAGTATTGAAAAGGAAGGAAATCCTAGAGAGCACGTTAGAGCAATGCACTGTCAAGCAGGAGAAGCCAGAGAGAACTACATTTTCACCTACTTCCAGGAGAAATTAGTTGTTAGTAAATGACAAGCAGCCCCTGGTCTGTCAAAAGGATATGTGAGCCTGATGATTTCTGCACTCCTGGAATTTTTCTGCTGATGAATTGTTTTTCATCCCTATAACTATTAACTCGGTATTTTAAGGTAATCCTACTTTCACATATCGACACTTTACAATGCCTGTTCAACATTAACGACAAAGCAGCAGCCGCTGAGACAGAGGAGTGACCTGTCGTGACATTGAGATTAGGTTGCTGTCATGGCTTCAGTCAGTCTCTCTCTCTATATATATATATATATATATATATAGTGCAATACAGTCTCTCATAAAGCCAACAGGTTAAGAGTACTCCTGAAGCACATCCTTTTCATTCTTCCAACATTGGTTAGCCTTCAATGTTTCATGGAGACCGCTTTATCACCCTGAAATATTGAAGCATCTTGTGGGATGCAGCTTACTGTGGGAGAGTCAGTACTTTCTGTTTTTCTCTGGGTAAACCACTAAGTTATGAGTGCAACTAGGAAATCCCTACAGTTGACCTCCCAACTGCAATGACAGTGTACTTCCTTGAAAACTGATAGAAAGGATCTTTGGCTCCACAGATGTGGAGCCATCACTGATTCCACATTATCACTCATAAAGTGGGTATAAATGTAGATGACTTCTGCAGGACATATCCTACCACAATTATTTGAAGTCTCAGTGTTGCCCAAATGCAACGTCTTGGCTACTGTCCTCGATGTCATGGTTCAAGGATCTCTAACACCTGTCTGCGCTCAATGAGTTCGCAGTTTGTGAGAGGTGAGGAATGCTTGGCAATTGTAATTTCTTTTTATGTGTCTGAAGAGACTGCTCTTTTGTCAAATGGTTCCCTTTTCATCAAGTCCAAAAATGACAATGTCACTAGAGCTAACAGTTTGAGAGTACATTGAATGAATATTTACAGATGTCTAAGAAACATTACAATAATGTGTCACCAGTGTCACCCATGTGTTCTCAGTCTGATTATTTTCCTCTCCCTCTCATTGTGTCTTAATATAGTCCTAATTTCAATATTTGGGGTGATGGGAGATGCCCTATAATTGGCCCTATTTGTTTAGGCTAGTTGTCTCCAGGCATATTTGAGCTATGAGGGCCCAGACCTACTAACAGTGTCTACCCAGGGACAGGCTCACCCTCCTGTCTTTTCCTGCTGCAGTGTTGGAATCACAGATGGTGGAGAAGGTGGAGGGACTGGGTTCCTCTTGAGTATCCCGCAAGAACATTTCTTGGATCCTGTGTGGGGCTCCAACTTCCAACAGTTACTCTGTTGTGGTGAGCATTAGTTTGCAGCAGCTGATGTGAGGGGCAGTCCCTAACTTACAGCAGCTGATGTGAGGGGCAGTCCCTAACTTACAGCAGCTGATGTGAGGGACAGGTCCTAACTTACAGCAGCTGATGTGGGGGACAGGTCCTAACTTACTGCAGCTGATGTGAGGGGCAGGTCCTGACTTACAGCAGCTGATGTGAGGGGCAGTTCCTAACTTACAGCAGCTGATGTGAGGGGCAGGTCCTGACTTACAGCAGCTGATGTGAGGGGCAGGTCCTGACTTACAGCAGCTGATGTGAGGGACAGTTCCTAACTTACAGCAGCTGATGTCCTGTGGAGCTGGGGTTTATACACAGCGCCTACGATGGTCAATGTTCGAGAGTCCAGCAGTGTTGAGCAAACACACCTCTCCTGCTGCATCATTCGACAAGATGGGTCCCAAACTGAATAAATAGTGAGGTGAAGAGTGGAAGGCTATGTAAGAAAATGTAACATGGACCATGGTGTGCCAGTGTCATAAATCTCTCTGAAAGAAACATGTTGCTAACTGAGGTGGAGGTTCAGCCCTGTAAGCCATCCAGAATGACTACATTTTAAATCGTCAGGAAGAAACCAACAGATCCTGGCTCAGAGACAACAATACATTAAGCAAATACATGCAGTAATGCTTATGTAGGAAACAGCTTGAGTAAATGCCGATGTATAAATGGGGCATGTTCAAATCTTTATGCTTAGGTGTTTGCCTAGTCTGTATAATGTGAAACTTCGTGCAGTCAAGAGATGTAACCTCCACTTGGAGGCAGAACAAGCATCACTCTAATGCTTTACTTCCACACTGTTCCAAAAACTAGGGGGAGGATTTCCGTGGGATTGATCTCACACCTTTCCCTCTCTAGGGAAAGCAGAGCAGTGGGGTGTGAATCAACAACAGGGATAGAGAGCATGGGAGGATGCCAATATCCCCACCCTCCTAGGGGCAACTACTGTGCTGGGTCAAGCATTTTGTGCACACAGCCACTTTCAGAGGGTTGAACTTAATCTTCAGGGACTAATGTAAAGTGGGTAGTTTACACAGGAGGGATGGGGAGGATGCTTAAAATGCCCCACAACACTATTGGAAGAAACAGCTGGTTGTCCTCCCAGTGCCCTCAGAACCAAAATCATCCCTCCAGCAAAAGTCACCAAAATGCACCATCCAGTGACTTATCACATCAAAGCATTGCAGCAACTTGCTCAGGTTTCTTCAGCATTACATTCAAACCCACATAGAGAATAAATGCAAGGGAGCACCACCCACACGCAAGTTCCTTGCCAAGGCGCACAACGTGTTGACTTGGAACTATATTGCCATTCCATTACTGTCACTGGGTCAAAATCCTTGAACTCCTGACCAAGCAGCCTGTGGATGCACTGACTCCCCAAGGACTGCAGCAGTTCAGGAAGGCACACTTCACCTTCGCCTTCTAGGTGACAATTAGGGATAGGCAACAAAGTAATGTTCATATACACTTTTAACACAGCCCAAACCTCGTTTGAATCTTAAACATGTCACAATTTACACCTAGTATTGGCCTGAAACTGTCCACTCAAAGTAGGCACTTCTTTTTTATTGTTTGCTCTGACTTTGCAATAACAAATGTAACTGATCTCAGCTCGCAAAGGCTTAAGTTCTTCAAATTACTTGAAAGTAACAGCAATTTCATGTTTGCTTTGCATTCACAACTTTGTTGAAAACACTGGGAAATGTGATAAATCACAAACTAAATCACCAAGTCTAACATCTCCACTTCCTCACAATAACTGATCGGCTCTGAACATAACACCATTTCTATTTAAAACATCAGAAGGTGTGTAACTTCAGTCTTAATGTTATCAGGCAAAACTATGAACATATGACACGAACATTCACGCAAACTATTAAAACTTAACGCAGAACATCTTCACAAACTGTTAAAATAAAGAACAGAATATTCACACAAATTATTAAAGCATAGCAGAGAACAATCACACAAAATGTTAAAAATAGAACACAATATTTGCACAAACTGCTCAAATATAATAGAATTATCACACAATTTGTTCAAGCAAATTGGCCAACAATCTCCCAACTAATAGAATATTCGCACAAATGAGGATAATATATTCTTTGAAGAGAAAGATTAATGTTGGATCACTGCTGTCAAAAGTGAAATAGCTTCAATAGATCAATGTTCACCTTTTTGCAGACGATCTGATGATGCTGGTCACCTGTAATGATCATTTTTTTCCAGCAAGAGGCAGCAACATCTCAGCAACTGAACCCTGCAAATAACAAACGCCCTATTTAAAACTTTTCCTTATCAAATTGAACCATGTCAAAGATAATCTGGAGGAGTTTTTCCCTTTCTTTTTGCTTACTGGGTCTTAGGATAGGAACTATCTAAACTGATTCTTTTTCAGAAGTCTTTAACATGTTTGGGTACAACATCTATGGATAACGCAGTGTCATAGAGTCATAGAGATGTACAGCATGGAAACAGACCCTTCGGTCCAACCCATCAGTGCCGACCAGATATCCCAACCCAATCTAGCCCCACCTGCCAGCACCTGACCCATATCCCTCCAAACCCTTCCTATTCATATACACATCCAAATACCTCTTAAATGTTTCAATTGTACCAGCCTTTACCACATCCTCTGGCAGCTCATTCCATACACGTACTACCCTCTGCGTGAAAAAGTTGCCCCTTAGGTCTCTTTTATATCTTTCCCCTCTCACCTTAAACCTATGCCCTTTAGTTCTGGACTCCTCAACCCAGGGAAAGACTTTGTCTATTTATCCTATCCATGCCCCTCATAATTTTGTAAACCTCTGTAAGCCACCCCTCAGCCTCCAACGCTCCAGGGAAAACAACCCCAGCATCTCCCTGTAGCTCAGATCCTCCAACCCTGGCAACATCCTTGTAAATCTTTTATGAACCCTTTCAAGTTTCACAACATCTTTCCAATATGAAAGAGACCAAAATTGCACGCAATATTCCAAGTGGCCGAACCAATGTCCTGTACAGCCGCAACATGACCTCCCCACACCTGTACTCAATACTCTGACCAATAAAGGAAAGCATACCAAACGCCTTCTTCACTATCCCATCTACCTGCAACTCCACTTTCAAGGAGGTATGAACCTGGACTCCAAGGTCTCTTTGTTCAGCAACATTCCCTAGGACCTTACCATTAAGTGTATAAGTCCTGCTAAGATTTGCTTTCCCAAAATGCAGCACCTCGCATTTATCTGAATTAAACTCCATCTGCCACTTCTTAGCCCATTGGCCCATCTGGTCCAGATCCTGTTGTAATCTGAGGTAACCTTCTTCGCTATCCACTACACCTCCAATTTTGGTGTCATCTGCAAACTTATTAACTGTACCTCTTATGCTCGCATCCAAATAATTTTTGTAAATGACAAAAAGTAGAGGACCCAGCACCGATCCTTGTGGCACTCCGCTGGTCACAGGCCTCCAGTCTGAAAAACAACCCTCCACCACCATCTTTGAGCCAGTTCTGTATCCAAATGGCTAGTTCTCCTTGTATTCCATGAGATCTAACCTTGCTAATCAGTCTCCCATGGGGAACCTTGTTGAACGCCTTACTGAAGTCCATATAGATCACATCCACTGCTCTGCTCTCATCAATCTTCTTTGTTACTTCTTCAAAAAACCTATCAAGTTTGTGAGACATGATTTCCCACACACAAAGCCATGTTGACTATCCTGAATCAATCCTTGCCTTTCCAAATACATGTACATCCTGTCCATCAGGATTCCCTCCAACACCTTGCCCACCACTGAGGTCAGAATCACCAGTCCATATTTCCCTGGTTTGTATTTACCGCCCTTCTTAAACAGTGGCACCACATTTGCCAACCTCCAGTCTTCTGGCACCTCACCTGTGACTATCGATGATATAAATATCTCAGCAAGAGGCCCAGCAATCACTTCTCTAGCTTCCCACAAAGTTCTCGGATACACCTGATCAGGTCCTGGGGATTTCCCCACTTTTAACCGTTTCAAGACATCCAGCACTTCCTCCTCTGTAATCTGGACATTTTGCAAGATGTCACCATCTATTTCCCTACAGTCTATATCTTCCATATCCTTTTCCACAGTAAATACTGATGCAAAATACTCATTTAGTATCTCCCCCATTTTCTGTGGCTCCACACAAAGGCCACCTTGCTGATCTTTGAGGGACCCTATTCTCTCCCTAGTTACCCTTTTGTCCTTAATATATTTGTAAAAATCCTTTGGATTCTCCTTCATTCTATTTGCCAAAGTTATCTCATGTCCCCGTTTTGCCCTCCTGATTTCCCTCTTAAGTATGCTCCAACTGCCTTTATACTCTTCTAAGGATTCACTCGATCCATCCTGTCTATACCTGTCATATGCTTCCCTCTTTTTCTTAACCAAACCCTCAATTTCTTTAGTCATCCAGCATTCCCTATACCTATCAGCCTTCCATTTCACCCTAACAGGAATATACTTTCTCTGGATTCTTGTTATCTCATTTCTGAAGGCTTCTCATTTTCCAGCCGTCCCTTTACCTGCAAACATCTGCCTCCAATCAGCTTTCGAACGTTCTTGCCTAATACCGTCAAAATTGGCCTTTCTCCAATTTAGAACTTTAACTTTTAGATCTGGTCTATCCTTTTCCATCACTATTTTAAAACGGATAGAATTATGGTCGCTGGCCCCAAAGTGCTCCCCCACTGACACCTCAGTCACCTGCCCTGCCTTATTTCCCAAGAGTAGGTCAAGTTTTGCACCTTCTCTAGTAGGTACATCCACATACTGAATCAGAAAATTGTCTTGTACACACTTAAGAAATTCCTCTCCATCTAAACCTTTAACACTATGGCAGTCCCAGTCGATGTTTGTAAAGTTAAAATCCCCTACCATAACTACCCTATTATTCTTACAGATAGCTGAGATCTCCTTACAAGTTTTTTTCTCAATTCCCTCTGACTATTGGGGGTCTATAATACAATTCCAATAAGGTGATCATCCCTTTTTTATTTCTCAGTTCCACCCAAATAACTTCTTTGGATGTATTTCTGGGATATCCTCCCTCAGCACAGCTGTAATGCTATCCCTTATCAAAAATGCAACTCCCCCTCCTCTCTTGCCTCCCTTTCTATCCTTCCTGTAGCATTTGTATCCTGGAACATTATGTCCTGCCCATCCCTGAGCCATGCTTCCGTAATTGCTATGATATCCCAGTCCCATGTTCCTAACCATGCCAAGTTCATCTCCCTTCCCTGTTAGGCCCCTTGCATGAAATAAATGCGGTTTAATTTATTAGTCCTACCTTGTTCCTGCTTGCCCTGACTGTTTGACTCACTTCTGTTCTCAGCTGTACCCATCTCAGATCGATCTCTTTCCTCGCTATCTCCCTGGGTCCCACCGCCTCCCCACCACCACCCCCCACCTTACTACTTTAAATCCTCCCAAGCAGTTCTAGCAAATTCCCTTGCCAATATATTAGTCCCCTTCCAATTTAGGTGCAATCCGTCCTTCTTGTGCAGGTCACTTCTACCCCAAAAGAGATTCCAATGAACCAAAAATGTGAATTCTTCTCCCGTACTCCAGCTCCTCAGCCATGCATTCATCTGCTCTATTTTCCTATTCCTGCCTTCACTAGCTCGTAGCACTGGGAGTAATCCAGTTATTACTATCCTTGAGGACCTTGGTTAGCACTGCTGCCTCCCAGTACTGGAGATCCAAATTTGATTCCAGCCTTGGGTGTGGAGTTTGCACATTTTCATCATGCGGGGTATGGGCACCCTCTGTGTGTTCCAATTTCCTCCCACAGTCCAAAGATGTGCAGGTTAGGTGGATTGGCCATGCAAAATTGCCCATTGTGTCCAGGGGTCTGCAGGCAAGGTGGATTAGCCATGAAAAATGTGGAGTTTTGGGGGCAGGGTGGGATTTTTTGGAGAGTCAGTGCATATTTGATGGGCTGAATGGCCTCTATCTGCATTGTTTGGAATCTATGACCTACTTTGGTAGACTTCCCAAATATTTTCATTTGTGATTCCCTTTGGCAAGGCAAAAGACACGCCCAAATAATCCCACCGCAAACATATTTACTTGCTGTCATACAAAAATCTCTTCAGGGTTCATGGGAATCTAGGTATTTTCAGGGTTCATGAGAAGATGTGTATTTTTATTAACCATCAAAATTAATATTTTCACAATATATGCTTAATACTTTATGAGAACACATCTATTTTAAACATTCTAATGTGTGTTATAAAATCATCTTATGAAAAATAAATACTTATACCTATCCTAATGAAACAATGGTAACATACATCTTGCTAACAGAGGTACATGTCATTCTGCAGTATTTATAGTGACTCATGCTACACACGCAGTTCCAATCTGGTTGCGTGACATCTCATGAGTGATTAGGTTGATGGTTCTGACCTGTTCCCTCAGCCATGGTAATGTGTGTGAGTGACTTCTATTTTGGACCAGCCCGTGAACCACAGGAGGGCCCTCAAGGACGAGTTCCACAGGCCACACTTAAAGAAGTATTCCCCTATAAATATTCATCTATTTGGATAACAACAGAACAACAGCGCAAACACAAACTTTGAGCCTGGTTATTCGCAGTTGGTGTCAGGATGCACTTCTTCACAAAATGGGCAATTGAATTTTGAAACTCTCTCCCTGCTGAGGCTGTAGATCAACTGAAGTGGGTCTATGACAGATAAAAATGTTACTATTGGTGTGTAGCAAGCAGGCGCGTCATATTAGGGATGTTCTAGTAACAGTGCAACAGGTTGGGGTGTAATAGCAAGGTGTGTGATTGGCCAGTGTGCTACAGGAGAGTATAATATACATGGGAGTGCAATAGCAGGTGTGTAATTGGTTAGTGTATTTCATGATAGTTTGCAATAATTGGGTGTGTAAGATGTGAGTGTGTAATGAGTGAATGTGTTATAGGCAGGTGGGTTACAGGTACAGGTGGGTGTGTTATAAATGGATATGTTACACTTGGGTGACAGGCAGGAGGTAACAGGTGGGTGGGTTATAAGTGGGTTTTACAGGTGAGTGAGTTACAGGTGGGTGTATTGCAGCTGGGTGTGTTACAGGTGGTTGTGTTAGATGCTGGTATGTTACAGGTGGTTGTAACTTGGGTTATAGGCAGGAGGTTACAGGTGGGTGTGTTATAGGTGGTGTGTTACAATGGGTGTGCTACAGGTGGGTGTGTTAAATGTTGGTGTGTTACATGCTGGTGTGTTACATGCTGGTGTGTTACAGGTGGTGGTGTTACAGACGGGTGTGTTACAGGTGGGTGTGTTATAGGTAGGTGTATTACATGCTGGTGTTTTACAGGGTGGTGTTATAGGTGATGTATTGCAGCTACGAATGTTATAGGTGGGTGTCTTCCAGTTGTGTGTGTTACATGCTGGTCTGTTACAGGTAGGTGTGTTAGATGCTGGTGTGTTACAGATGGGTGTGTTAGATGCTGGAGTGTTACAGGTGGGTGTGTTAGATGCTGGTCTGTTACAGGTGGGTGTGTTAGATGCTGGTGTGTTACAGATGGGTTTGTTAGATGCTGTTTTGTTACAGGTGGGTGTGTTAAAAGTGGATGTGTTAGAGGTAGGTATTACAGGGGCATGGAACATATGTGTAACAGAGCTATAGGACATCTCTGCAGGAGTTCCTTACAGTAAGGTGCAAGGATCAAATGGCTTCAGTTGGTTCATTAATGGCTTCCCTCTATGATAAGCTCAGAATTGGGAATGTTCACTGATGACTGCACAATGTTCAGCACCAGTATTCCCTGTAATTCTTTTGTGCTGTTTTATAGTCCACCGAGATCTGTATGAGTCAGGTCTGGATACCACTTGTTGAAATATTGATAAAAGCACACAGAGATTCCCACCAGACACACAACTTAGAAGGAATGTTTTTCAGCACTATTTATTACCATTGCCACTACCATCTGAAAGGACAAGGAACCCATCTCCTATAATTCCCCTTCAAGCCACTCACCATCCTGCCTTGAAGCAATCTCCCTGTTCCTCCAGTGACATTAGGTCCAAATCCTGGAATTCCTTCATCAAGGATGCCACCACATAGATTGCATCTGTTTGAGAAGATTGCTGTAACACACGTCTGTAACACACTCATCACAACCATGTCAAGGGCAACTAGGGATGGGTAACAAATGCCTGGATTCCATGAACGAATAAAAAAAAAGTGGGTTTGTAACAAGCAGATGTCTAATAAATGAAAGCATCATCTAACACATCTACCTGTAACACACCAGCATGTAACACACCGACCTGTAATACATCAGCATCTAACATACCCACTTGTAATACCTGTAACATACCAGCATCTAACACAACCACCCCTAACACACCCAGCTGCAATACACCCACCTGTAACACACCCATCTGTAAAACCCACCTTTAACCCACCCACTTGTATGGATATATAACAGACAGCATGAAACAGACAGGTACATAATAATGATGACAAGGAGAATTGTTACCTTGAATGAATCAACACTGTGCAAGGAAAACAGCGGTAAGGATGAATTTCTCTTGACACCATCGCAAGTATTAGTTCTTCAACAGTGAATTTTGTAATCTCCAGATAAAATAAAATCTTAATTAAAACTGACTCTACAACAAAGTTAATTACTTTACCAATTCAACTTTTCAATAACTGTTACAAAAGAACAAGAATTTTCAGAGACAAGTGGAGAATTGATGTGGCTGTTCCTTTACCTTTGTGTTTTTACAACTGTTTTAAATCTTCCAGCACATTTAGCCAGTTCGAACAGGACTGGCTGTGTAAACACATTTGATGGAACATCAAATTGATATGGAAAGGTGTGATTCAACACTGCTAATAATAGCCAGTGCACATGCTGCGGTTTTATAGAATCACACAGCACAAGAAGAGGCCATTTGTACAATTGTGGCTGTTTTGGCTCATTAAAAGAGCTCTTCAATTAGTTCCATTTCCCTGCTCTTTCCCTTTCTAGTATCTATTCAAGTCTCTTTTGAAAGTCACTAAAGAATCTGCTTCAATTATATTTTCAGGCAGTGCAATCCTGATCATAACAATTCACTGTACAAAGTAAACAACTCAACTCCCCCTCTGTTTTTTTTAGATGATCATCGTGGATCTGTCTCCTTTTGTTACCAACTGTCCTGCCAGTGAAAGCAATTTCCACTTATTTGCTCTAGAAAAGCTGTACTTAATTCAGAACCCTACTATTTGATCTCTCTTTCACAGTCCGCTCTAAGAAGATCAATCCCAGTTTCTCTGGTCTCTCAGTTTAATTGAAGTCCCTTTTCCCTGGTCCGATTCTCATAAATTTCCTGTGCAGTCCAAGGCCTTGACATTCCTGCTCAAGTCTGATTGCCAGAATTAGATGACATACCCCAGCTGAGACCTAATATGTGAGTTACAAATATTTAGGATAACTTTCAAGCTTTTTCATTCTAGAATTAATAAAGCTGAGGGCTCTGCATGCTGTTTTTAAGACTCTAACCCTAATCCTATGACAGCTTTATCAATTAGTTCTGCAACCTTCAAAGATCAGTGGCCATTCCCAAACTTTGTATTAGAGTCCCTGCAATTGCTTAGATAAAAATCAAATTTGAAACATGACAATAACAGTCTGCTATTTCAACTAATCTATGTGTATATGCTAGAATTATTGAGCATAATCTTACAAATATGCTAATTGTTCCAGTTACATCAACGGCTCAGTTAAGGCAATTAGGAACAAATATTCAGACCATTAATCAGAAAAGACCTTGCTTTCTTTTCATTCACAAGATGTCACTGGCTGGGTCAGGATTTGTTGCTCATCTTGATGGTAATGAACTACCTTCTTGACCACTGCAGTCCACAATGGATTAGGGCATCCATAATACTGTTAAGGAGAGAATTCCAGGAGTTTGACCAGGTAACACTGAAGGAATGATGATATACTTCCAAGTCAGGTTTATGTTTGATCTGGATGGGAACTTGTTGGTAGTGGAGTTCACATGAATTTGGTGCTCTTGTCCTTCAAGGTGGTCAAGATTGTGAGTTTGGAAAGTGCTATTGAAGAAATTTTAAATTGAACAGAGGTTCTGCATCAAGTCCCATTTCAGAGACTTCAACATGGGATCTAAGATGACATTGCAGGAATGCAGCACTATATATTCACATAAAGCATCGTGACAAAGATGCTACCATTTAAACTCAAGCTCCATCTAATTGCTCAAATGGATGCAAGAAAGAATTCCTGTATCCTGGCCAATATATAAATCACAAAAAAAAACACACAAAATCCGATTATCTCATCATCATTGCATTGCTTTTTGCAGAATCTTGCTGTGCACCAATTGTCAACAGTAGTTCCCAAAACACAACACTTCAAAAGTACTTCAATAGATGTAAAGAATTTTGAGATATGCTTATACAAAATGGAATCCATGTTCGCTTATGGAGGAATAAATTTAGTTCAGAACACCCCTACTCTGTATAGTGCTATGGGATCTTTTATGCTTGTTCAAGGAGCAGAGAGGGCCTCATCCAGCATCTGCAACAATGCTCCTTCACTAACTGATCAGATTTGGCACCCTTATAATTATGCTCAAGTATCTAGACTAGGACTTGAACTCCCAACCTTCTAACTCAAAGGCAAGGGTATTACATGACTGATATTCATGTTTATCCTGCTGCAAACATATCATAAAATATTTTCAATTAAATTGTCTCAACTATATTTTGCAAAGCAAAGAAGTGAAATCAAATACATTTCATATTCTGATGTTTAGAGACAGAATTTTTTTTCTGATGCGTGACATTTTCTGCTTGCTTGGTTAAACAACTTCTTTCTCACATTTCAGTATCCAGAGCTGATGTTTTACTCCTTCCTGAATAATTGTATACAAATATAAAACCTGCAGCAAGTATTCTTGGTACATCTTACGTTAGTGGAATAACCTAGCGCATATGGTAGTTGCATATCCTCTGCATTTCTCTTTCAAAAAAAAATTCACATAAAATATGTCTTGGCTTGTTGCCGAATTACATTTTTTTGTGAAAATGCTGTTTATTCATCCTAAAATTTTAGATTTTGTGATCCAGAATGTGCTGCCTGAAAAGGCAGTGGAAAAAAAGTAACTTTCAAAAAGCAGCTGTATAGCTACTTGAAGACAATTGATTCATAAGGCTATGAGGCAAAAGTAGATTTAGTGAAACTAATCAGTTAGCTCTTTGAAAAGGGCAGGATCATCTTGATGGGCAAAATGGCCTTGATCTGAGCTGTGTGATTAAATGGCTCTAAGTAACACAGATTGAATAGAGTTCACAGCATGAAAGTGAACACAAACACTTTTCATTGGTATCAAGCCATGATATTTCAATATAGTTTGATACTTGATGTGAACTATAAATGTAGGGGGAGAAAATTAATATTAAACAAAGTCTGTTAGCTCTATATCAGACTTTGATTCAGCTGTGATTTAGATCAATACTGGTCAAAGGATTTCCAATATTGGAATGTGAAGGACTTATTTAAAATTGATGGATCCTTGACCTTCTAATTGCCTCATCAGTTGTCCTTAGTTAATTTACTGCTTTGTCAAAAATCACAGTGATTTATGTGGTGTGATATTAGCAATGGTGAAAATACTTTTGAGTTTCTGTTTTGCTATTTCCTGGTCTTCGATAGCTAGACAATAAAATTATGATCAGTCAAATTATTTAACTCTGTGTTCTTGACTGGCATAAATCTAAAAAACAGTGTCTTTAAGTGTGTAACCAGAGAAGACAAAGTCATCGATTATTAATGCAGATTCATTCCATGGAGAATGGCACTGTACGCAAAGGACTCCATGATTCAGCTTTGCATGTACTGAATTGTAAGAAAATTAAACATTTTGTCATGAAATAGGATGCAGCATTATTACAGTAGGACCACATCTTAGTGCCTTTAGCTTATTAGCTAAGTTGGTTAGTCTGTGGTGATGAAAATGTGTTGCTGGTTAAAGCGCAGCAGGTCAGGCAGCATCCAAGGAACAGGAAATTCGACGTTTCGGGCACAAGCCCTTCATCAGGAATTTTCGGGCAAAAGCCCTTCATCTGTGGTGATAATAGCACACAGATCATTGGTTCAGTCTGCTTTTCGAAAGAATCAGCTTCTCATAGTCTTTCATGGTCTAGTGGGTAGCATTCTCACCTCTGATTCAGAAAGTTATTCGTTCAAGCTCCAATCCAGAGTCTGAAACCCTCCCAATATAGGCTGGTAATCCCTATGCAATACTAAGGAAGTTCTCTATTATTGGAGGCTAGTTCAAATCAGCCAGCAACCTTTTTCCCATCTGCCAACTCAGATTGACATCACATGACCCAATTTGGCTGTTTTGAAGATGAGGGGGTTCTCGCCAGTGCCCTGGGGTCAGGATTTAACCCTCAACTAATACCATTAAAAACAACAGATTTTTCCAATTATTATTTCTGTTTGTATGAACTTGTTCAATGCAGATTGGCTTCCTATATTACAAGAGTGATTCCACTCAAAAATACTTAATTGGATGTAAAGTGCTTTGGAGAATTCTGCAATAAAAACAGAACATACTGGAAATGCTCAACAGCATCTGTGAAAAAAGAAATTGAGTCAATGGGTGGAAGCTTTCTGCCCAATCCTTGTGTAATGAACTTTTGAAGGGCAGCTGGAGGAACTCATTTAGACGGGAGGCAAGCATTCAATTTCCTAACAGCAGGTTTGAATATTACTTTTGCTTTCAGGAGGGTTGGTTTTATGGCTCAGATGCATCTTTTGCATTCATTAAAATTCTATGGATAGTTATTAATAACACCCAGTCTGTTGGAATTGTATTCATGGGAGCAATCTTTTTTGACAATAATAGAAAATACAAGTGTTCACAAACCTAATTAATATAATGTATGTATGTATGTATGAGGTATGTACCCAATGGATAGACTTCTTTCTCCAAATTCTGGTGAGTATAGACTTCTTCAGTAACTTGTCTCCTTCACAATCCAGCCATTTATTTGAACAAATGCTTACAGTGTAAGGTGTGAAGGCTCTCTAGACCAACCAGCCTGTTGTTGCATGAAAGGCAGTACTGGACACATCTTTGTATGATTGTGGACACTATCACCTACATCTATTATCTCCTGCTGGCAAATCTGCAACTGCTCAGCTGGGGAGGCAGAGCTAAGCCTGTGGAACTGTAGATCACAGCAGGATTGAATGTCCTCACCACCAGCTCCTTTCAAAACTCAACTGGGGAGATGTCTCCCAATCAGCATACCCTGAAGCACATTTATGAATTAGTCAATGCCCTCTATACAGGAAAGCATTAGTTTGTCCAGTTCACCCTGGAATTAGTCAGCTAAGGTGCCCGGGTCATCCGATTTATGGCTTTTTGCTAGGTTCCCTCAGTCACAATGAGTTGTTGAGCACATGTAGCACTCAGGGCTCTCTAGCATCATGTAGCCATACTCCTGAACAGGAAGGGCTATCAGTCCTTAATGTTCAGCTTGTTGGTGACTACAGGCATAACTCCTGCAGGTATGAACTCATTATCCAAAGAGTAGCCACGATACTTATATTCTGTACAACTCCCAGGTTCCTCAAATATTCTCTCACACATCAAGACTGGGGTTGGCTAATGGATAACAAGGTATAACCCCCAATGCATGGCTAATGATGCCAATGTGAGAACTTCTGAAGATGAACTTCTATTTTCTGGGTAGCTCGGGGGGAGCACTCCAGTTGTCACTAAACAGGATCTCCAGAAAAATGATTGGTGCAGCATCCTCCACAACTGAATTCAACAACAGGGATAGTTGGAACAACAGCCTGTTTCTCAGGTGAGGAAATTAACGCTAATTCTGAGGGTAAACAAGTCATCCCAGACTGAGTATTGTGCAATGAGGAAGGAATAATTAGCAATCTAGTTGTGCGGGGCCCTTGGGGATGAGTGGCCACAATATGATGGAATTCCTTAATAAGATGGAGAGTGATGTTGTTGATTCTGTGACTATGGTCTGAATCTAAACAGACAAAACTACAATGATATGGGGTGCGAGTTGGGGCATGTGACTTAGAAGGATGATGATGTAAAGCAGTGGCAAACATTCAAAGAGCACATGGATGCACTGCAACAATTATTAATTCTTGTCTGACACAAAAGTGAAACAGAAAAGGTGACCAAACCATGGCTTAGAAGGAAGAAGCATACAGAAGTGGCCAGGAAAAAAAAACTCTTAAGGAATGGGAACAGTTTAAAATTCGTTGTAGTGGTTCTGTTCGCCGAGCTGGAAGTTTTTGTTGCAAACGTTTCGTCCCCTGGCTAGGAGACATCATCAGTGCTCTGGAGCCTCCTGCGAAGCGCTTCTTTGATGTTTCTTCCGGTATTTATAGTGGTCTGTCCTTGCCGCTTCCGGGTGTCAGTTTCAGCTGTCCGCTGTAGTGGTTGGTATATTGGGTCCAGGTCGATGCATTTGTTGATGGAGTTTGTGGATGAATGCCATGCCTCTAGGAATTCCCTGGCTGTTCTCTGTCTGGCTTGCCCTATGATAGTAGTGTTTTCCCAGTCGAATTCATGTTGCTCATTGTCTGAGTGTGTGGCTACTAGGGATAGCTGGTCGTGTCGTTTCGTGGCTAGTTGGTGTTCAGGTATGCGGATTGTTAGCTGTCTTTCTGTTTGTCCTATATAGTGTTTTGTGCAGTCCTTGCATGGTATTTTATAAACTACATTGACAACAAACAACTTACTAGAACAAAGGAGCCAATACCCAACATGAGCAAAACTAATGTAGTTTATAAAATACCATGCAAGGACTGCACAAAACACTATATAGGACAAACAGGAAGACAGCTAACAATCCGCATATATGAACACCAACTAGCCACGAAACGACACGACCAGCTATCCCTAGTAGCCACACACTCAGACAACAAGCAACATGAATTCGACTGGGAAAACACTACTATCATAGGGCAAGCCAGACAGAGAACAGCCAGGGAATTCCTAGAGGCATGGCATTCATCCACAAACTCCATCAACAAACACATCGACCTGGACCCAATATACCAACCACTACAGCGGACAGCTGAAACTGACACCCGGAAGCGGCAAGGACAGACCACTATAAATACTGGAAGAAACATCAAAGAAGCGCTTCGCAGGAGGCTCCAGAGCACTGATGATGTCTCCTAGCCAGGGGACGAAACATTTGCAACAAAAACTTCCAGCTCAGCGAACAGAACCACTACAACAAGCACCCGAGCTACAAACCTTCGCACAAACTTTGAAGTTTAAAATTCAGACATAGGATTGATTAAGAAAGAGGAAAATAGAGTTTGAGAGTAAGTTTGCAGGGTACAGAAAAATGACTGTAACATTTTCTACAGGTACATGAAGAGAAAAAGGTTGGAGAAGACAAATGTAGATCTCTTATAATCAGAAACAGGGGAATTTACAATAGGGAATGAAGAAATGACAGACCAACTAAATACACACTTTGGTTCTGCATTCACAGAGGAGACATGAATAACGTACCAGAAATATTGATGTACACAGGGTTTAGTGAGAGGGGAAACTGAAGGAAATCAAGTTATTAGTATTAGTAGGGAAATGGTGTTAGAGAAGTTGATAAGATTGAAGGCCCTTAAATCCCCAGGGCTTGATAACCTACATCCCAGAGTACTTGAGGAAGTGACCTGAGAAATAGTGGATACATTGGTGACCATCTTCCAAGATTCTATAGACTCTGGAACAGTTCCCATAGACTGGACGGTAGCTGATGTAATTCCTCTGTTTAAAAAAGGAGGCAGCGAAAATACTGTGAACTTTAGACCAGTCAGCGTAACATTGATAACAGGGAAAATGCTAGAATCTATTAAAAGAAGATTTAACAGCTGAGTGCTTGGAAAATATTGGCAGGATCAGACAGAGTCAGCATGCATTTTTGAAAGGAAAATCATGCTTGACAAAGCTATTAGAATTCTCCAAGAACATAACTTGTAGAGTTGATAAGGAGGAGCCAACGGATGTGTTTTATTTGGACTTTCAGAAGGATTTCAACAAATTCTCACATAAGAGATTAGCATGTAAAATTAAAACACATGAGATTGGAGGTAGTGTGTTGAAATGGATAGAGAACTTGTTGGCAGGTAAGACACAAAGATTACAGATTACTTACAATGTGGAAACAGGCCCTTCGGCCCAACAACTCCACACCGACCCGCAACCCACCCAGACCCCATTCCCCTACATTTACCCCTTCACCTCACCTATGGACAATTTAGCATGGCCAATTAACCTAACCTACACATTTTTGGACTGTGGGAGGACACCAGAGCACCCAGAGGAAACCCACGCAGACACGGGGAGAATGTGCAAACTCCACACAGTCAGTTGTTCAAAGTTTGTGAGAAGGTTTGTAGCTCGGGTGCTCGTTGTTGTGGTTCTGTTCGCCGAGCTGGGAGTTTTTGTTGCAAACATTTCGTCCCCTTTCTAGGTGACATCCTCAGTGCTTGGGAGCCTCCTGTGAAGTGAATCAGTACAGAAGCGCTTTACAGGAGGCTCCCAAGCACTGAGGATGTCACCTAGAGAGGGGACGAAACGTTTGCAACAAAAACTCCCAGCTCGGCGAACAGAACCACAACAACAGTCAGTTGCCTGAGGTGGGAATTGAACCCAGGTCTCTGGCACTGTGAGGCAGCAGTGCTAACCACTGAGTCACTGTGCCGCCCACGTGAGCCACTGTGCCGCCCATGGACTAGGAATAAATGGGTCTTTTTCTGAATGGCAGGCAGTGATTAGTGGGGTCCTGTAGAGATCTGTGCTGTTCGCAACATATATTAATGATTTGAATGGTGGAACTAAACGTAATAAGCCAAAACATCACCAGTTCTCTTTCTCTGTCTCTCTAATGAGAGAACAGCCCTATGGTCTAGTAGGATTATAACAACTTTACCTTTACCTTTCAGTATAATATCTCCAATTTTGCAGATGACACAAAGTTGGGTGGGAGGGTGAGCTGTGAGGAGGATGCAGAGATGCTTCAGTGTGATTTAGACGAGTGAGTGGGAAAATTCATGGCAGACATATTATAATGTGGATAATTGTGAGGTCGTCTACTTTGGGAGCAAAGGGAGGCAGATTATTATCTGAAGGGCTACATTTTGAGAGAGTGGATTGTGCAACAAGACCTGGGTGTTCTCTTTCACCAGTCACTAAAGGTAAGCATTTAGGTACAGGAGGCAGTACAGAAGGCAAATGCTATGTTGACCTTCATAGCGAGAGGATTTGAGTACAGGAGCAAGGATATATTGCTGCAATTATACAGGGGTTTGGCCAGACCACACGTGGAATATTGTGGAAAGTTTTGGTCTCCTTATCTGAGGAAGGAACTTCTTCCTATACAGGGAATGCAGTAAAAATTTAACAGACTGATATCTGGGATAGCAGGACCAAAGTATGAGGAGAGGTTGATTCAGTTAGGATTATTTTGCTGAAGTTCAGAAGAATGAGAGGAGATCATTCTAAATTCTAACAGGATGATACAGGTAGGTGAGGGAAGGATGTTCCTGATGACAGGGGAGTCTAGAACCAGGGGTCCCAGTCAAAAATACAAAGTGGACCATTTTGAACTGAGAGGAGGATAAATTTCTTCCCCCAGAGAGTGGTGAGCCTGGGGAATTCACTACCACAGAAAACAAATGAGGCCGAACTATTGTATGACTTCAAGAAGGGGTTGTATAAAGCAATTGAGACTAGAGGGATCAAAGGATATGGGAGGAAAAGGGGGAACAAATTATTGATGATCACCCATGGTCAAAATGAATGGTGGGGCAGACTTGAAGGGCCAAATGGCCTAATGTTTTTGCTATTTTCTATGTTTCTATGATACAAAGGAAGCCAGTATAATAGTGAAGTAAAGCAGACAGGTTCTAGAGAAGTTGATAGCAGGCTAGATTTGAGGGAAAATTACCTCTCTCCATATGTTAAGGAAATCAGAAATATAAGTTAGTTATCAAGTAGACAAATTCCTGGCCTGTAGAAGCAAAATATCAAGTTGGGGAGACGCTTCTACTCAGAGAGTTATCTCAAGCACCCACAACAGTACTTCTTCACAAGTGTAGGGAAAACAGCTGATTGGCGAGTAGGATTGGTCAATATTTCTAATCTTTAAGATTAATATTTAGTTTGTGTTTTTCTCATGTCATTTTTTTCTCCAGGATAGTGCATTGCCTCCCTGGAGCCAGGATCAAGGATGTCATGGAGTGGCTGCAGGGCACCATTCTAGGGGAGGGGGTCATCCAGAAGTTGTGGTCTAAATAAAAATTGATAGGAAGACAGATGAGGTCCTGAAGGCAGATTTCAAGGATTTAGGACAGAAATTAAAAAGCAGGACCTCAAGAGCAATAATTTCAAGATTATTCCCAGTTGGACAACCAATGAGCATAGGATAGGGAGGATTGATCAATTAGAAACATGGCTGGAAAACAAGTGTAGGAGTGAGGAAATGAGATTTCTGAGGCATTGGGACTGGATTCAGGGGTAGATGAGATCAGTATATAATAGAGGGATTACATTTTACTAGGACAGGGACTGATGATTAGGGGTTTAGATAGGGTTGACAATGAGAACCTTTTTCCACGTATGGAGTCAGCTATTACAAAGGGGCATAGCTTTAAATTAAGGGGTGGTAGGTATAGGACAGATGTTAGGGGTAGATTCTTTACTCAGCGAGTCGTGAGTTCATGGAATGCCCTGCCAGTAGCAGGGGTGGACTCTCCCTCTTTATGGGCATTTAAACGGGCATTGGATAGGCATATGGAGGATAGTGGACTGGTGTAAGTTAGGTGGGCTTGGATCGGCGCAACATCGAGGGCCAAAGGGCCTGTACTGCGCTGTATTTTTCTATGTTCTATGTTCTATTATGTTCTTCCAGGGAGATTTGCTAGTGCAGTTGGTGTGGGTTTAAATCAGCTTGTCAGAGGGGTGGGAATCTGAGGGGTAACCCAAATTAGAAGGAAATAAAATTGGTAACAGGAATTCAAAAAGATGCTATGAAGGTTAGATGACAGGAGAAACAAAGCCAGGCACCGAGCATGCTTCAACAGCAGACGTATGGGCACTCTACCTGAATGCATGCAGCATTCACAACATGGGAGATATTCTATTGTACAAATGGAGATGATCCAATTGCCATTTCAGGATCATGGCTGCATGGAACTGAATATTCAAGGATGTTTGACGGTTAGATAGGGTCAGATACAAAGGAAAAAGAGGTGCTATTACACTGGAAATAAGAGGTAGGGCCAGTACATTACTAAGGGACGATCTCAGATCAACGGAACAATGAGTGGAAATTTATTTGGTTGGGGCTGAGAAACACTAAGGCACAGGAGATATTGGTTGGAGTTATTCATAGGCCACCAAGTAATAGTGATAGTAAGGGGCATGGCATTAAACAGAAATTCAGAGAAGCATGTAACATGGATGACACAGATGTTATGGGCAACTTCAAACTACCTGTAGACTGGGTAGACCAATTGAATACTAAAGCTGTGGCGATTATAGTTTAAAAGAGTATCTGGGTTTTCTTGAGTAGGGATGAATGACCACAATATGATAGAATATAACAGCATATTTCAAAATGTGGTCATTCAATCTGAAGAAAAGATGTTAAATTTGAATATGGGAAATAATGAAGGCATGAATCACAAACTGGCCAAGGTCAATGAGCAAAATGGACAATAGATAACATTGTAAGAACAACTACAAGAGTTGCAGCAACTATACAGGTTCAAGGTGCAAAAACTGAACAGAGGTCAGCCAACTGTAGCTAACAAAGAAATTTCAGAATTGTGTAAGATTAAAGCAGTATGTCTGAGGCCAGGGGTTTTTTTGGAATGCACCAATGGAGGACCAAGAAACTAATAGGGAATGGAAGAATGTAATCCATCAAAAAAAACATAAAAATAACTGTAAAAGCTTAAACAAAAACTGAAATTGCTGGAAAACTCAGCAGGTCTGGCAGCATCTGTTGAGAGAAAGCAGAGTTAACATTGCAGGTCTTACATTTGGAGAGAAACACGTAACATGGATGACACAGATGTTATGGGCAACTTCAATTTAACGATAGACTGGGTAGACCAATTGAATACTAAAGCTGTGGAGAGTATGGTTTAAGAGAGTGCCTGGGTTTTGTTGAGGACCCACTAAGGAGCATACTGCAGTTCTTTGGCTTTTTGTTTTGCTTATATAGATATGTAAAAAGGAATATTTGGCTAAAATGAATGTAGATCCATTGCAGGCAGAGTCAGGGGTATTTATAATGGGGAATAGAGAAAATGACAAAGAAGTTAAATGATTACTTCCTGTCTACTTTCACTGAGAAAGATATTTTTAAAAATCTCCCAGAACTTGAGACCCAAATGGCTCGGGAGAACTTCCAGAGTTTCTGGTATGATTCCTATGGATTGGAAAGTAGAAAATATTACCCTATTATTTAAGAAGGGAGTGAGAGAAAATGGGCAACTACAGATCTTTTAGAATTACATAAGATGTAGGGAAAATGCTTTTATCTTTTATAAATGTGATAAATAGACTGTTGGTTGATAATGATTTAATTGGGCACTGTCAGCACACATTTGTGAATGGGAATCATGCTTGATTAACTTGTTGGAGATTTTTTGAAGACTTTACTAGCAAATTTCAAAAAAGAGATTTGATGAACCTGGTATACCTAGTTTCTCAGAAGGCTTCTGATGAAGTCCTCTCTAGGAGGCTGTTTAGAAAAATTAAAGCACATTGGTTGGAGGTAATGTACTGGCATGGATTACTGATTAACTAACAGACAGAAACAGTGAGTAGGAACAAATGAGTCATTCTCATGCTGGCAAACTGTGACTTGTGGAGTACCGCAAGGATCGGTACTTGGGCTCCAGTGGTTGATATATATCAATGACCAAATGTAATATTTCCAACTTTGCGGATGATGTAAAGCCAAGTGGGATGCTGCATCACAAGGAAGATACAAAGTGTCCCCAAGAGAATCGAGACAAGGTTAGTGAATGGGCAAGAAAATGGCAGATGGAATATAATGTGGAAAACGATATGAGGTTATCCACTTTGATTGGAGAAACAAATTTGCTGAGTATTTCTTAAGTGGCAAGCAATTGGAAAGTGTAAATATACAAAGGGACCAATGTGTCCTTGTCACTGAAGGCTAACATACAGATGTAACAAGTTGTTAGGAAAAGCAATGGAATGTTAACCTTTATTGCAAGAGAATTTGAGTACATACCTCATAAAGTCTTGCTTCAATTGAACCTGGAGAATTAAGTGTAGTTTTGATCTCCTTCTCTCTGCAAATGTGACAAAGGTTCGTCAGACTCATTCCCAGGATGGCGGAATTGTTCTATGAAGTGACATCATGCAAACTGGGCCTGTATTCTCCAGAATTTCAAAGAGTGAGAGGTGGTCGCTTTGAAACTTACAAAATACTTAAAGGAATGGAGAGGGGAGATGCAATTAAAATGTTTCTCCTGGCAGTGGATTCGAGAACCAGAGAGCATAACTTTAAAATTAAGGGGGATACCATTTAGGTCTGATATGAGGAGATTAATTTTCACTCAGAGGTTGTGAAACTTTGGAATTCTCTACCACAGAGGGTTGCGGTAGTACAGTCCCTGAGTATGTTTAAGGTAGAGATTGATAGGTTTCTGATTGCCAAAGACATACAGGGTTATGGAGATGGTGTGGGTAAAAGGTATTGATGTGTTTGATCAGCCATGATTGCATTGAATGATGGGACAGGCTCGATAAGCTACATGGCCGAGTCCTATATCCCTATTATCATCAGTTCTGTTTATTCTTTAGCGAAGAATGTTGATATGGGTTTTGGTAGTCATTGAAGAATCAGTTTGTATTATGAACTCCTGAAAATAATCAACATAATTATTCAGTCAGGGCTTCCCCCTTCAATAGGCTCTTTACATAATTACAGAAGTATTGTCTGATATTGGATACCATTATTCAAAGAATCACTGATGCAGGGCTCATGGGCCTATGGTTACCCGAAATAGATTTATCACCCTTTCTCTAAATGTTAGCTGACTTTAAGAATATAAGAACTAAGAGTAGGAATAGACAATTCCACCCCTACGCCCCCACCCCACTCCTCCAAATCTGTTACGCCATTTAGTACGGTCATGGCTGATCATATCTTGGTCTCAACTCCACTCTCCTGCCCGCTGTCCTAATACTTCAATAATTAAAATATGTCAATATCCTCCTTAAATTTACTCAATGTCCTGACATCCACCACACTCTGGGTTAATGCCTTCTACAGATCCATGACCCTTTGTGAGAAGTAGTTTCTCCTCTGTTTAAATCTGCTGTGCCTGATCCTAAAACTATGACCGCTCATGTTACTTTAGGAAACATCCTTTCTACATTACTTTAACCATCTCATATACCTCAATTTGATGAAAACTTAAGCTGCTCAATCTAGTTTCGCAAGACAAGTCCCTCAACTCTGGAAACAATCTAGTGAAATCTCCTTTGAACTGCCTCTATTGTTATTATATCCCTCCTCAATTAAGGGATCAAATTTTTGTGTAATATTCCAGGTGTGGTCTCACTAATGCATGGTACAGTTCTAGTAATACTTACAGAGTCATAGATCATAGAGATGTACAGCACGGAAACAGATCCTTTGGTTCAACTCATCTATGTCGACCAGATATCGCAACCCAATATATGTCAATGCTCTGGCATTGTTGCTAAGTTTGCAGATGAAATAAAGCTTCTCTACTTTTATACTCAATTGCTTTTTTTTTATCTTTAATGTCAAAAATTCCATTTGCCCTCCTTATTACCTGCTGTGATTCATGCATGTGGTCATCCAAATCCCTCTGCACTAAAGCACTCTGAAGTTTCACTACAATTGGGTAATAAGTTGCCTTTCTATTTCTCTAATCAAAATGGATTACCTCACACTTAGCTACATCAAACTTAATCTGCCAAATTTTAGAGCATTCACCTATTCTATCCATATCTAATTTCTTATTTCTTCATTGCAACTTTTTTCCAACTTATTTTAGTGTCATCTGCAAATTTGGCTACAGTACTTTCTATGTCTACATCGTATTAATAGGATAGATAGTAAATACCTTGTGCCTGTGGCACCCCATTAGTTACATCTTGCCAGCCAGAAAAAGACACATTTAACCTAACTCTAATTTTTGTTGGTAATTCAATCCTCTATCCAAGCTAATAAATTACCCCTAACCCATGTGATCTGACCTTGTCTATTAATCTTCTGTGGGGCATCTTATCAAATGCCTTCTGGAAGCCCACATATACAACACCAACAGGATCCCCAGTAATCACTTTGCTTATTCCATCTTCAAAGAACTGGAGCAAATTAGTCTCACGATTTACCATTCATAATACCACACTGACCCCAATAGATTGCTTTTCCAAATGACCTGTTATTGCTTCCTCAATAATGGATGCTAACAACTTCTGGTGATATATTCTGTAGTTTCCTACTTTCTACTTCCCTCCCTTTTTGAATAAGGGCTTTATCTTTGCATTTTTCCAACTGCCTGAAACCTTTCCCACATCCAGGGAATTTTGGAATATTATAACCAATGGATCAACGGTCTCTGCTACCACTTCCTTTAAAACTCTAGCATGTAAGCCACCAAGTAATGGGCGCTTGTCTGCCTTCAATCCTAATAGTTTGCTCAGTACTTTTTCTGAGGAATGATTACTGCTCTTAGTTAGCATCATAGAATCCTTACAGTGTGGAAGCAGGGCATTTCCTCATCAAATCCACAGTGACACTCAGAAGAACATTCCACCAGGCCTACTCCCCTACCCTATCCCTGTAACCTTGCATTTCTCATGGCTAATCCACCTATCCTGCACATTAAGAGCAATTTATCATGGCCAATCCACCTAACCAGCATATCTTTGAACTATGAGAGGAAACCCATGCACACACACAGAGAATATGCAAACTTCATACAGACAGTTGTCCAAGGGTGGAATTGAACCCAGCACCCGGGCCTGGCACTGTGAGGCAGCAGTGCCTTTCTTTAATCTCTGCATTACCTATTACTATTGGGATAGTACTAGTGCCCTGGACTATGAACCAAAACATTGATTCAGTATCTCTGCCATTTCTGCATTCCCCACAATTAAATCACCAGGGATTAACATTCCTCCAAAGTAACGTTCAATTTAGCTACTCTCTTCCCTTTTGTATACTTATAGAAGCTTTTGTGGTCTGTTTTTATAAGTTTGTGAGTTTTTGTTTGCTTGCTTAACCATCGAAGCTGTTTCCTGATTGAATGTTTCCTGTTGCTCTCAACCATAATGGATTAGTTAGATTAGATGGTTGGATAGAGTGAAGACTGCAGATGCTAGAGATCAGAGTCTAAAAGTGTGACACTGGAAAAGCACAGCCGGTCAGGCAGCATCCGAGAAGAAGGAGAGTCGGTGGTTCAGGCATAAGTTCTTCACCAGGAATGTTTGAGCATAAGTTCTTCATCAGGAAGCTCTTGCTCCTCGGATGCTGCCCGACCAGCTATGCTTTTCCAGTGCCACACTTTTAGATTTACAGATTGATGAATGGCTAGCTGCAATAAAGAATGACATTAATAGCACAAGTATGATACCTGCACAAGCTGAGGTCACTATGAAGTCCCTACCTCCTTAACCTCACCCTTTACCTGTGATATGGTGACTGCTGGATTAAACCACCACCAGTTTTCTCTCTCTGCTGTTAGAGCAGGATGATGGTGACTTTTTACCTGTCTCCACAGAATGTGCTGCTCCCATGGACTCAACTGTTTTATCCTCGTGGATTCTATCTCCCATAAGTTTTGGTTGTCTGCACTGCATTCCTGAGCAAGTTCTACTTAGTTAGATTATTTCTACTCTGAGCTTGCTGTATCTCTGTCTAAAAATAACTTTTCTCACTCTCAGTAAACCCTATAAACTCTATATTTATGTTCTAATAAACAGTCTGTATCTCTCAGTATAGTTCTTCCATTTATCTCTTCTTATGGTCTCAATAACATGAGTTACTCTGCCATCATCACAAACATATTGGTTCCCTATTATGCTGGTTTATTGGTCTTGGCACTAACCACATTTGGCAATTTCCAAATTTTCTTCACCTAAAATACATCATTTGGACCATCATCACTTATGCACTGTTACTAATCTTTGCTTTCAGGAAACTAGCGTGAGATATTTAAAGATATTCAGTATTTCACCATTTCCAAACTCTCATCAACCTTTAGAGTGACTTGCAGAGAATGAAGCAGCAGTTAAGTCCACAGTGTGATGCAGTGTGACTTAAAGGGACTTGAGATGATAAAATTACAGTAATTCTGCCTTAGTTAAATATTCTTTTGTTCATTGTATGGGATAATAGGAACAGGAATAGGTCATTCATCCCTGCCATCTACACAATCATGGTCGATCTGTCCCAGGCCTCAAGTCCTCTTTTGTGCCAGTTCCTCATAGCCCTCAACTCTCCGATATTTCAAACATCCATCTACCTTCTCTAAATAATTTCAGGGATCTAATCTCCACAACCACCTGGGTAAAAGAATTCCAGACTTCCACTACCCTCAAGGAGATGTAAATCCTTGGCATCTCAATCCAAGTGACCCCTTATTCTGAAAGTATGCCTATTAGTTTGAGATGCCCCACGAATGGAAAACATTTTCTCAACATAGAACATAGAACATTACAGCGCAGTACAGGCCCTTCAGCCCTCGATGTTGCGCCGCCCTGTCATACTAATCTGAAGCCCATCCCACCTACACTATTCCATGTATGTCCATTTGCCTGTCCAATTACGACTTAAATGCACTTAAACGTGGCGAATCTACTACTGATGCAGGCAAAGCATTCCATACCCTTACTACTCTCTGAGTAAAGAAACTACCTCTGACATCTGTCTTATACCTATCCCTCCTCACTTTAAAGTTTGTCCCCTCGTGTTTGCCGTCCCCATACTTGGGAAAAGGCTCTCCCTATCCACCCTGTCTAACCCACTGATTACCCTGTCAAGCCACTTCAGAAGATTATATGTTTTAATAAGATTTCCTCTTGTTCTTCTAAACTCTAATGAGCAAAGCTCTAACATGTTTTGCCATTCTAGAAATGTCAATCCCTTAGTGCCAGGACTCAGTCCAGTGAAACAGCAACATAAATCGCTGGGGAAAAAAAATCAGCAGGTCTGGCCGCATTTGTAGAGTGATATCAGTTAATGTTTCGGGTCAAGTGACCCTCCCACAGTCTAGTGAATCTCTTTTGAACTATCTCCAGCGGTGGTGTAACCTTCCTGAACCTTCCTGTCTGTTCCGAATCCCTGACAGCGTGCTATCCGCATCCCTCTAAAAATACCTCTCCCCATAATGATCCTTTCCTAACGGCAGCAGTTGACCTCACCCTCCCATACTGCCCCACCGCTGCCAAATAAAAACCACTTGGGCCCACCTCAGACCACTTCACATTTCAATTCCTCGGCCCCCTAAAACAATCCTGACCACTAAACCCGTGAACAATGATGAATAGTTTTTCTTTTCTCGCCCAACCCAAACTCTACCCCCACTTCCTTACCTTCCTCCTGCAGCATGATGACTCAGCAGTTAGCACTGCTGCCTCACAGTGCCAAGGATCCAGGTTTGATTCCAGGCTAGGCCAACCATCTGTGTGGAGTTTGCACATTCTCCCCGTGTCTGAGTGGGCTTCCTTCACGTGCTCTAGTTTCCTCCCACAGTCCAAAGATATGCAGGTTAGGGTGGATTGGCCATGCTAAATTGTCCATAGTGTCCAGGGATGTGAAGGTTAGGTGGATTAGGTATGAGAAATGCTGGGTTACCACGACAGGGTAGAGGCGGGTCGGGGTGAGATGATCTTCAAAGAGTCGATGCAGACTGGATGGGCTGAATGACCTGTTTCAACACTGTAGGGATTCTATGATTCTGTGATCCTAAATTTGGTGTGAAAGTCCACAAATGCTTGAAAGCATTAGGACAGGTGGGTAAGGTGGTTAAGAAGCTGATGGAGCTGTATATAACGTCAGTTAGGCCGCAGCTGGAGCCTGGTCAGCAAAGTATAAGAAGAATGTGTTTGCACTAGAGAGGGTACAGAAAGATTCACCAGGATGTTGCCAGGGCTGGATAGTTTCAGCTATGAAGAGACATTAGATAGGCTGGGGGTGTTTTCCCAGGAGCAGAGAAGCTGCAGGGGGAGATGGATGAGGGGCATAAAGCAAGTGGATAAAATAAAGTTTTATCGTTAGCAGAGTGATCAATGACCAGGGACATAGATTTGGGGTAACGTGCCGGAGTGTTAAAGTGTTTTACAGAAGAATTCTTCCCCTAGAAGGTAGTGGTGTATTACAGAGTTTCTTGGAGCCAATGTTTAACCTTAATTGCAATACCATCTCGACTACGTAGTTGCATTGCAATCGGCTGTAAACAAGGGTCCTTCAACCATTTGACTATCTGCTTGCTTAACGTTGGTAAGATGCCCATTGACATAAATATTCTTTTGTCAAAAAGCTTGGCCTGGATGCCCTACTTCACCTTGGAATATCTTTGCCTTTTCTTCTGTTGTAGACTGTTCTACCTCATTAACTTCTTTGCTGAGTAACCCGTTATCTTCTTGCTAATCTATAACTATGTCCACTTTTTCTGAAAGTGACCGATTGACTTACATATGAAGCAATATTTTTAATAGCTGGGTGCTTTGTGTGTGTCTTTCCTTGCTCCACAGCATGGGCACTAGCTTTTAGGATCTAGTGTGTGCCCTATTCTCTGAATTGGCTTCTCATGTACACCCTGAGGAAAGTTACGTGTTAAGAACTGATTTCTTGTATGTATTGATCCTTGTTGTATAAAACATTGCTTGGATGTTAAAGCTCCATTAGCTTTAATCAATTTGATGATGTCTCACAGTCTTTTAGTGGAAAAGAAGGAGTTTTGTATGAGATCTCAATAAAGACAATTAATAAAGCCTGGTAGTCTTTGTACTTATACCCAATTAGTCACTATCATTTTTATACATTGCTGCTACTCAAAGAAACACATTGATAAGTCAAATGCCATTCCTCATTAAGACTTAATATTAGTTTCTTCTATACCATTGCTAATTAGATAAGCTTTAGACATAACATAAGACAGAAGATTTTTGAGAGGTCTTGTTGTGCAGTGGTAGTGTCCCTACCTTTGAGCTGGAAGGAACAGCTTCAGAGAGTCATAGAGTTGTAGAGATGTATAGCATGGAAACAGACCCTTCAGTCCAAACCATCCATGCCAACTGGATATCCCAACCCAATCTAGTCCCATCTGCCAGCACATGGCCCATATCCCTCCAAACCCTTCCTATTCATATACCCATCTAGATGCCTTTTCAATGTTGCAATTGTACTAGCCTCCACCACTTCCTCTGGCAGCTCATTCCACAGACATACCACCCTCGATGTGAAAAGGTTGCCCCTTAGGTCTATTTTATATCTTTTTCCTCTCACCCTAAACCTATGCCTTCTAGTTCTGGACTCCCCCACCCCAGGGAAAAGACTTTATATATATTTATTCTATCAACGCCCCTCATGATTTTATAAACCTCTATAAGGTCACCTCCTCAGCCTCCGATGCTGTAGGGAAAACAGCCCCAGCCTATTCAACTTCTCCCTACAGCTCAGATCCTCCAACTTGGGCAACATCATTGTAAATCTTTTCTGAACCCTTTCAAGTTTCACAACATCTTTCCAATCAGAAGGAGACCAGAATTGCACACAATATTCCAACACTGGCCTAACCAATGTCCTGTACAGCTGCAACATGACCTCCCAACTCCTGTACTCAATACTCTGACCAATAAAGGAAAGCGTATCAAAAGCCTTCTTCACTATTCTGTCTACCTGTGACTCCACTTTCAAGGAGCTATGAACCTGCACTCCAAGGTCTCTTTGTTCAGCAACACTCTCTAGGACCTTACCATTAAATGTATAAGTCCTGCTAAGATTTCTTTCATAAAATGCAGCACCTCGCATTTATCTAAATTAAACTCCATCTGCCACTTCTCAGCCCATTGGCCCATCTGATCAAGATCCTGTTGAGGTAACCCTCTTCGCTGTCCACTACACCTCCAATTTTAGTGTCATCTGCAAACTAATTAACTGTACCTCTTATGCTCGCATCCAAATCATTTATGTAAATGACAAAATGACAAAAAGGTCCTGGGGATTTATCTACTTTTATGTGTTTCAAGACATCCAGCACTTCCTCCTCTATAATATGAACATTTTTCAAGATGTCACCATCTATTTATCTACATTCTATATCTTCCATGTCCTTTTCTACAGTAAATACTGGTGCAAGATACTCATTTATTATCTCTCCCATCTCCTGCGGCTCCATAGAAAGGCTGCCTTGCTGACCTTTGAGGGGCCCTATTAGACAATAGACAATAGGTACAGGAGTAGGCCATTATTCCCTTCAAGCCAGCACCACCATTCATTATGATTATGGCTGATCATCCTCAATCAGTATCCTGTTCCTGCCTTACCCCCAAAACCCTTGATTCCACTATCCTTAAGAGCTTTATCTAACTCTTTCTTGAAAGTATCCAGAAACTTGGCTTCCACAGCCTTCTGGAGCAGAGCATTCCATACACCCACCACTCTCTGGGTGAAGACATTTCTCCTCAACTTTGTTCCAAGTGGCCTATCCCTTAGTTTTAAACTGTGTCCTCTGGTTCAGGACTCACCCATCAGCAGAAACATGCTTCCTGCCTCCAGAGTGCCCAATCCTTCAATAATCTTATACGTCTCAATCAGATCCCCTCTCAGCCTTCTAAACTCAAGCGTATACAAGCCCAGTTGCTCCAATCTTTCTGTGTAAGATAGTCCCGCCATTCCGGGAATTGACCTCGTGAACCTACGCTGCACTCCCTCAATAGCCAGAATGTCTTTCCTCAAATTTGGAGACCAAAACTGCACACAGTACTCCAGGTGCATTCTCACCAGGGCCCTGTACAGCTGCAGAAGGACCTCTTTGCTTCTATACTCAATTCCTCTTGTTATGAAGGCCAGCATGCTATTAGCTTTCTTCACTGCCTGCTGTACCTGCATGCTTGCTTTCATTGACTGATGTACAAGAACACCTAGATCTCATTGTACTGCCCTTTTACCTAACTTGACTCCATTTAGGTAGTAATCTGCCTTCCAGTTCTTGCCACCAAATAGGATAGCAACACATTTGTCCACATTAAACTGCATCTGCCATGCATCCGTCCACTCACCTTGCCTGTCCGTGTTACCCTGTATTATCCTAACATCCTCCTCACATTTCACCCTGCCGCCCAGCTTTGTGTCATCAGAAAATTTGCTAATATTACTTTTAATACCTTCATCTATATCATTAATGTACATTGTAAAAAGCTGCAGTCCCAGCACTGATCCCTGCGGTACCTCACTGGTCACCGCCTGCCATTCCAAAAGGGAGCCGTTTATCACTACTCTTTGTTTCCTGTCAGCCAACCAATTTTCAATCCAAGTCAGTATTTTGCCCCTAATACCATGTGCCCTAATTTTGCTCACTAACCTCCTATGTGGGACTTTATCAAAGGTTTTCTGAAAGTCCAGGTGTATTACATCCACTGGATCTTCCTTGTCCATCTTCAGAGTTACATCCTTAAAAAATTCCAGAAGATTAGTCAAGCATGATTTCCCCTTCATTAGTCCATGCTGACTCTGACCTATCCTGTTACTGCTATCCAGATGTGTTGTAATTTCATCCTTTATAATTGACTCCAGCATTTTTCCCATCACTGAGGTCAGACTAACTGGTCTATAATTCTCTGTTTTCTCTCTCTCTCCTTTCTTAAAATGTGGGACAACATTAGCCACACTCCCATTCACAGGAACTGATCCTGAATCTATAGAATATTGGAAAATGATCACCAATGCATCCACGATTTCTCGAGCCACCTCCTTCAGTACCCTGGGATGTGGACCATCAGGTCCTGGGGACTTATCAGCCTTCAGACCTAACTGTCTCTCCAACACCATTTCCTGCCTAATATAAATTCCCTTCAGTTCAGGTCCTTCAGCCACTATTACATCTGGGAGATTGTTTGTGTCTTCCCCAGTGAAGACAGATCTAAAGTACCAATTCAACTCTTCTGCCATTTCTTTGTTCATGTAATAAATTCACCTGTTTCTGTCTACAAGGGCCCAATTTTAGTCTTAACCATTTTTTTTCTTTTCACATACCTAAAAAAGCCTTTACCATCCTCCTTTATATTTTTGTCCAGTTTGCCTTCGTACCTTACTTTTTCTTTGCGTATTTCCTTTTTTGTTATCCTCTGTTGTTCTTTAAAAGCTTCCCCATCCTCCAATTTCCCACTCATCTTTGCTATGATATACTTTTTTTCTTTTGTCTTTATATGGTCCTTAACTTCCCTCGTCAGCCACGGCCACCCCTGCCTCCCCTTAGTATCTTTCTTCCTTTTTGGAATGAACTGATCCTGCATCTTCTGCATTATACCCAGAAATACCTGCCATTGTTGTTCCACTGCCATCCCTGCTAGAGTATTGTACCATTGAACTTTGGCCAGCTCCTCCCTCGTAGCTCCATAGTTCCCCTTACTCAACTGAAATATTGTCACTTCCGATTCTACCCTCTCCCTTTCAAACTGCAGATTAAAAGCTTATTGTATTGTTGTCACTACCTCCTAATAGCTCCTTTACTTCGAGGTCCCTGATCAAATCCGGTTCGTTGCACAAAACCAGATCCAGAATTGCTTTCTCCTTGGTAGGCTCCAGCACCAGCTGTTCTAAGAATCCATCTGAGAGGCACCCCTTTCTTGGGGGTCCCGTACCATCCTGATTCTCCCAGTCTACCTGCATGTTGAAATCCCCCATAACAACTATAGTAACATCTTTGCGACAGGCCAATTTCAGCTCCTTGTTCAACTTACACACTACATCCAGGCTACTGTTTGGGGGCCTGTAGATAACTCTCATTTGGGTCTTTCTACCCTTAGAATTTCTCAGCTCTATCCATACTTACTCTACATCCCCTGATTCTAGGTCCCCCCGTGCAAGGGACTGAATATCATTCCTTACCAGCAGGGCCACCCCACCCCCTCTGCCCGTCAGTCTGTCCTTACGATACACGTATAGCCTTGAATATTCATTTCCCAGGCCCTGTCCACTTGAAGCCATGTCTCAGTTATCCCCAAAACATCGTAACTGCCAATTTCCAAATTCAAGCTCATCCACCTTATTTCTAATGCTTCATGCATTCATATATAATATTTTTAATTTGTTACTCCCCTCACCCTTCCTATCAATCCCTATTTTACTTGACCTTACGGCATGATACATTTTTGAGTTTTCTGCTCCATTGATTCCGTTGTCTTTCTTGACTTCTCTTGTTCTAACTTTCCCATTAACTTCCTTCTTAAACTTCCAGTTTGTTCCCCCCCCCCACAACCCCACTATTTAGTTTAAACACAGCTGTGTTGTAGTGGCAAACCTGCCTGCCAGAATTCTAGTCCCCCACCTATTAAGGTGCAACCCGTCCCTCTTGTATAATTTATCCTTACCGCTAAACATACCCCAGTGATCCAAGAATTTAAATCCTTGCTTCCTGCACCAGTTCTCCAGCCACACATTCAAGTCCATTATCTCCCTGTTCCTGTCCTCTCCAGCCCAAGGAACTGGAAGCAAACCGGAGATAACCACCTTGGATGTCCTGCTTTTCAGCCTTCTTCCGAATTCTCCGAAGTCCCGCTGTAGTATGTTCCTCCTCTTCTTCCTGACGTCATTTGTGCTGACATGCACCACCACCTCTGGCTCTTCACCTTTGCCCTTGAGGATGTCCTGCACTCTGTCTGTGATGTCCTTAATTCTGGCACCAGGAAGGTAACACACCATCCTCAAATCCCACCTGTTGCAGAAACCCCTTTCAGTCCCTCTCATTATGGAGTCCCCTATTACCACGGCTCTGTGTGATGTCTGACTCCTCAGCTCTGCCTCCACGCCAATTTATGATTGGCAGACCTGACCACCTCTCGGGCTGACATTGACGTCTCTACGGTTTCCAAGAGATTCAACCTGTTCCTGACAGGTACTTCCCCCGGGGTCTCTTGCACTTGTCTCATCTCTGCCTTATTCATCGTTTTCTCCCTTCTATTCTCTTCTGGTATGGTCGGTGTAATAACCTCACTGAAGGTCCTGTCCAGAAAGATCTCGTTCTCTCAGATGAGCCTGAGGTCATTTAGTTCTTTCTTCAGTGCTGCAATATGCTCTGTCAGAAGCTGAATGTGTACACACTTTCCACAGTTATACGAGCCAGCTACACCAGAGTCCCTGACCTCCCACATCATGCACGCAGTACACTGAATCAGCTTGGCAGTCATGTCATCATCCTCTTCAACTGTGGCGTAATCACTTCTCTCAACTTTTTTGTCGAAGACTCCTGAGCCAAAAACTTGCTCTTTTCTCAACAGAAGCTTCCCTCGCCCCCCCCCCCATGTTTTGTTGCAAGTCTGTGGACTTTTAATTTAGGTAAGAGGAGGAGGATGGGAGGGAGGCCCTACTGTGTAGGACCTGGGGCCTAGAACGCACCTACTTAAATAACACTCACCCACCTTCCCAACAGCCTCTGCGCTCCAACTTCACTTCCGCCCAACTCCCGCCGCTCTCTATTGCTATTCTCCTAGATATCTTTTTGTCCTTAATGTATTTGTAAACTCAAGTCCAACCTTGCCCAGAGAGGTGTTATAATATATCTGAATTAAAATATATCGAGGTTTAAGGGTAGTGTTCCTGCCTGTGGGCCAGAAGGCACCGGTTCAAGTTCCTGTTGCTCCAGCAGCATGTTATAACTTGTCTGAACAGGCCAATTACCCCAACTACAAGCCACCAGTGATAGGCATCATAACATGTGAAAATCCTCTCCTCTTGAGATTAATTTGTCTTGCTTTCTAGAGTGTTGCTTCACTCTGCATATGAATAGCTTTTGCCAGAGTCCAATCTTCTCTTGACTCTAATTGATCAGCAATTCTAGCAACAATTCTGTCTCATGAAATCTGACTTTAAAGCTCCGTTATCACATTTTTTCCAATAATCTGTCATGATCATTAATGAAATTCCTTATGACTGTCCCTAAATGCTGAACTCTTTCATTGTCTTTCTGTTTCATGCATTTTATTTGAGGTAAAAATAATTGGTAATGTCTTACATAACATGGTCAAAAGTATTCATCATATCTTTTATCCTTTGGCAAAGTATACCATCATCAGTCATAGTCCCAAGTGAACACAGAAGTGAATTTATATATTCAGCTTCTAATTTAGCATCTAATTTGAAAGCAACTCAGTTTGTTTTTTTTTCAAATATGTCTGTTTCTATGTTTTAGTTAGTGCATATCTGAAATTAAATTTGAGGTTTAAAAAAATTGAATTGATGGCAATCTTTCTCATGCCCCAAACATTTCATTGTGCATATCCATTAACCTTCTTCTGTAAGCTGTCCCATCAAAGTGCTCATCTGGGTCCTCTGAAACAGAACTAGTGTGTAATCTCACCTGCCAGTGAACTGGGACCTATACTATCCTTGATTCCCCCGAAAGCTGAGGGACACTCATACCCGATGCAGATCCCATTTCTAAGCTATCTTGCCAGTTATGCAGAGTGTCAGAATGGGAGTTGGTGGCTACTGCAACTGTAAGTGAGAGACAGTATTTCTCCATCATCATATTTCTACTTTCTCACCTGTCCAGGTGGCAGTTCCTGGGAGACTGAAAGGGAAATGATAGGATCATGGTGAGGGGTGCAGGCTGGCTTTAAATACTGTGGGATATTAAATGATAAAGACCTCTCTTAGTTTTGGGCCCATCGCTGAGATGCTCAGACATTCACTCGAACTTTGTAAATATATTCATTAGCAGGCAGCTCGAGGCTATATCTACAACATTATCTCCAAGTCCATTTTCAGGAGCTTGTGTTCCCTTTTGTTTTCAGTATCGATATTACTGTTGTGCTTTTAAATGCAGCCTTTAATTCAACATAAACGGTGCTGGCTAAAACATTAAAATGAACAAAAGCAAGAGGTTGAAGTGGTAGGAGTAGAAAGAAAAGCATAAGTGCCATCTTAATGACAAAGTCACTTCAGTGCACAACGAAAGGAGAATCAAGTAACAATGATCAGACTTCACGTGATGATTGCAGACATATTCCAAGCAATCCACGTCTGTCTGACAGTCACATGTCACTGATACAAATGGATATTGATTTTTCAATGAGCCAAAAACCTTAAACCAGTGTCGATGCAGTGATACCTTTCCTCAAGAGAACACATTTCTCGCTCATACTTGGCACTCGATCCATCTCCTGCATTACAGATATCACAGCACAGCAGGAACAAAACACATGCTGGAAAACTGATGTCATTCTCTAGTCAGGTAAGTGATTCACAAGCATCATCTTTATGCTGTGGAAACACAGGAATAAACTGGCTCTTTTCGATAGTTTTTTTTTTGGTGTGATTACCCATCTACAGTTGTGACCTGATCTCTGCAGTTGTTGTTTATCAGATAATCAACAGACTCTTAAACTCTTAAAAATAGGCTTCAGCATACAGTCCAGGTTGGCATTCCATGTCAGAACTGAGAAACTAGGGTCAGCATTGAGGGAGCGCAGCTTTGTCAGAAGTCAGCACTGAGGGAGTTCTGTGCTTTCATGGGGTCAGCACTGAGGGAGAGCTGCACTGTCTGAGGGTCAGTACAGAAACAGTGCTGCATTGTCAGAGGATCAGTACTGAGTGAGCACTATACTGTCAGAGGGAAAATACTGAACTGGTACTGAATATGAGAGGGTTGTTACTGAGGGAGCATTGCATGATTAAAAAGGGTCAGCACTCTGGGATTGCTACAGTTACGAAAGGTCTAAACCAAGGTAGCACGGGAATACTGTGGGATGGGGGTACCAAGGCAGTGTTGCATTATGATAGCTTCAGCACTGAAATAGTCCTGCATTGCCAGAGGGTCCTGAGCTATACCAGTATTTTTGTGGAGTTCATGGACCATTCCTTGTTTCCGCCGTATTTGGGCAGCCTCCTACAATGCTTCCTCCAGTACATAAAGATTGTTGTGGTTTTTCATCCTAATCTCATTCTGAACTGGAAAATGATAATCAATTTGTTTCCATATTCTACCCCACTCTCACTGTCTCCTGGTCCATCTCTGACTTTTCACTTCCTTACATTTGAATACTCATGGCAAGCCCACCAACTCCCAGAGCAATTTCAACTACCCTTCCTCATATCCTGTAAGGAAACTATTTCAGTTTCCCAGTTTCTCTCCCTCCATAGGGTGGCATGGTGGCTCAATTTTTAGCACTGCTGCCTCACAGCACCAGGGTCCCAGGTTTGATTCCAGCCTCGGGTGACTGTCTGAGTTTGCATTTTCTCCACATGTCTGCGTGGGTTTTCTCCAGGTGGTCCGGTTTCCTCCCACAGTCCAAAGATGTGCAGGTCAGGTGAATTAGCCAAGCTAAATTGTCCAGACTGACAGGTGAATTAGTCAGAGGGAAATGGGTCTGGGTGGGTTACTCTTTGGAGGGTCGGTGTGGACTGGTTGGGCCGAAGGGCCTGTTTCCACACTGGAGGGAATCTAATCTAATCTAAATCATATCTTCTGTACTGAGGACAACCATCCATCATTTGTCTTAAACATGTCTTCCTTTTTCCTCAGTTGAGGACTTTCCACCTACTGTGGTGGACAGAACCTTTAAATGCATCCAATCCATATCCCTCGCTTTTGCCCTCATCCTTCCTCTTCCTCCCAAAATCACCAGACATTTCTCTTTGTTCATTAATTCCATCCCAGCAGCCTTCATAATCAAAGGTTCATCTTCCATCCTTTCTGCCACCCCCAACATGATATAAACCACATCTTTCCCTCCCCTTCCCAATCAGCATCCTGAAGGGACAGTTCCCTTTGTTACATCCTGCTTTGTTCCTCTATCACCTCACCACCTCATCCTGCTCCCATGGCACCTTCCTACTCAATTGTAGGAAGTGTCCTTTTTCCTTTTCCCTCCCTTCCATCCAAGGCCCAAAACACTCTATTCAGGTGAAGCAGCACCACAAATACTTCTTTCATTCTCATCTATTATATTCACTGCTCACAAAAGTGGTCTCCTCTGTACTGGGGATTCTAATTGCAAACTAGGTGACTATTTTTACAACATTTTTCACTCAATCCATTAGCATGGGTCTGACCTTCTGGTGATTTGTTATTGCAATGCTCACACTCCTGTCCTCGGCTTTCCTGGTACTTCAGTGAAGCCCAATGTAAGCTGGAGGAACAACGCCTCACTTTTCACTCTAGAACCTAAACGCCTTCTGAACTCAACATTAAGATCATAACTGTGTCTATTTTGTTTCTCCAATGCACACATGACTGGACACACGCGCGCGCGCACACGCAGACACACACTTTTTTGTCAGATTTTCTTGATTATGCATTCAGTATAGCTGACCTAAATTCTGTCATTAACATCTATTATTAACACTCATGATGGACAATCATTCTTGACAATCATTAACAATTGTCTTTGCCATCTGGCCTGTCACACTTGTGATATCTAATCTCCCTCACCCTCTAACCTTCCCCTGACCTTCTCTTCTGTTCCACTAGATCTCCCACCCCCTCTTCCATAGAACAAAGGCCTTCATTGCAGAAATAAAATTTCATGGTGTAAAAGATAGCATTTGGACATTAATAGGAGATTGATGGCTAACAGGAAACAGAGAGTAAGCATAAATGACTCTTTTTCAGATTGTCAAATTGCAATAGGTGGTGTGCCACAGCGATTGGAATTTGGCCTTAACTGTTTACAATTTGCATACACAACTTAGCTGAAGGATGGATGTTATGGTTGCCAAATCTGCTGATGATTCAAAGATAGGTTAGAAAGTGAGGGGTGAAGAGGACATAAGGAGGCTACAAAGATAGAAGTGAGTGGCCAAAGGTGTGGCAAATGGAATACAATGTAAGAAAATGTGGAATTGTTCATTTTGGCGGGGGAAAAAAAAACATATTATCCTCAGCTAAATGGTTGAAGTTGCAAAGCACTGTGATGCAGGGAGATTTAGGTGTCTTAGTGCCCAAATCGCAAAAGGTGGTAGAGGTACGGCGAGTAATCAGGAAAGCTAATCGAATATTACCATGATTTGGAGATGCCGGTGTTGGACTGGCGTGTACTAAGTTAAAAATCACACAACATCAGGTTATAGTCCAACAGATTTAATTAGAAGCACCAATAAAACCTGGACTATAACCTGGTGTTGTGTGATTTTTAGCCAAGTATTACCATTAATGGTGAGGAGAATAAAATATAAAAGTAGGGAGGAATGCTTCATTGTACAGTGTGCCAGTGAGACAATATCTAGGTTTGTCAAACTGAACTTCTATGTATTGGAATTTCAAAGAGTTAGCATGACTTGATTGAAATATGTAAGATTGTGAGGGGCCTTGACAGGGAGGATGTGGAGAGGATGCTTTCTCTCATGAGGGAATTCAGAATGACAGACCACTGTGTAAAACATCAGGGCTACAAAGGACCATGATTCTTTGAAACTCTCTTCCGGGAAAAGAAACTCTCTTCTCTGGTAGCAGAGTCATTCAATATTTCTAAGGCAGAAGTGGACTGATTCTTGTTAAGGTGATCAAGGATGAGTGTGACTTTGGATTTGAGACTACTTTAGATTAGCCATGATCTTATTAATTACAGAGTGGGCTCAAGGGGTAGAGTAGCCTCTTCCAGTTCAGTTTTTGATTGTTTGTAATCTTCTTTACCACTTCCCTTCAGTTCTGAAGAAGAGTAGTATTAGATTCAAAATGTTAACTCTGTTTCTCTCTCAACAAATGCTGCCAGGTCTGCCGAGTTTCTCCAGCACTTTTCACACTTTCATTTCAGATTTCCAGCATTTGCAAATATTTGATTTATCCCAACCGTGTCTTCACAAATATTTATCCATCAGCCAGTATCACCACAAAAGACCTCCTTTATTTAATTGTTCTTTGTGGAATCTTGGTGTAAGAAATTGCCTTTTCTTGCATAACAACAATGATGATGCATCATTGGCTGTAGAGTGCTTTCAAATGTCTTGAGTTTGTAAAAGAGACTATATAAAAGCAAGACTTTCTTTCATTTAAAAAGCACAATGAATTTCAATTCATAATTGATGCAAAAATATTGTTCTATCCATTAAATTTCACCACTCAGTGATAATCATTTTCAATTCCTACCCTTTTACATGCAGATTGCATTACGTGAAGAGAAGTGGGACATTAAAGCTGCTGACTCAGCATCAACAACAATCTGCATCTCTGTAGCACCCTTAGTGCCTCACAGAAGCATAAAGCAATAGAATTAAGCACCACGCTAAATAAGGCAAGTGTTAAGAATGTTGCATCACATCAAAAATTTCTGAGACCCTAAAGTCATCTCTGCTCACCTATTGTTGAGCTATCTTTTGGTAGTTAGACTTTATTGTTATGCAACCACTTCATTGGTTACATTGGATGACACATTCATCCTCTGTGTTTCTTTGGACACAAGGTATTTGTATTGTTGCTCCAGAATTCCCTTACAATGTTTCTTTTGCTCTCAGAGAGAAACAGAATTAACTTTTCTGAAGAAGAGTCATTGTGGACCCAAACCTCTCTCCACAGATACTCCCTGACCTATTGCGTTTCTCCAGCATTTTCTGGTTTTATTGTAGATTCTCAGCACCCAGCGTATGTTGCTTTTCTTAATAACCACACCATTCCTTACATAAACTTTGGTCAGCAAGATAGCTTCAACAATGACAGGGAATTGGAGGCTGGGACAGGATCAGTCATTTGTTACCCTGATACAGGGGAGTAAAAAATGAGGTCTGCAGATGCTGGAGATCACAGCTGAAAATGTGTTGCTGGTCAAAGCACAGCAGGCCAGGCAGCATCTCAGGAATAGGGAATTCGACGTTTCGAGCATAAGCCCTTATGCTCGAAACGTCGAATTCCCTATTCCTGAGATGCTGCCTGGCCTGCTGTGCTTTGACCAGCAACACATTTTCAGCTGATACAGGGGAGACTACCTGATCTACACTGATTGCTAAAAATCACCGAACAAAAATACGAGGTGCTGCATTTTGAGAAATTTATATCTTAGCAGGCCTTTTACACTTAATGGTAAGGTCCTAGGGAGTTTTGCTGAACAAAGAGAGCTTGGCGTGCAGGTTCTTAGCTCCTTGAAAGTGGAGTCACAGGTAGATAGGATAGTGAAGAAGGCGTTTGGTATGATTTCCTTTATTGGTCAGAGTATTGAATTCAGGAGTTGGGAGGTCATGTTGCGGCTGTACAGGACATTGGTTACACCACTGTTGGAAAATTGTGTGCAATTCTGGTCTGCTTCCTATTGAAAGGATGTTGTGAAACTTGAAAGGATTCAGAAAAGATTTACAAGGATGTTGCCAGGGTTGGAGGATTTGAGCTACAGGGAGAGGCTGAACAGGCTGGGGCTGTTTTCCCTGGAGCATCGGAGGCTGAGGGGTGACTTTATAGAGGTTTACAAAATTATGAGGGGCATGATTAGGATAAATAGACAAAGTATTTTCCCTGGGGCGGGGAAGTCCAGAACTAGAGGACATAGGTTTAGGGTGAGAGGGGAAAGATGTAAAAGAGACCTAAGGGGCAACTTTTTCATGCAGAGGGTGGTACATATATGGAATGAGCTACCAGAAGTGATGGGGAGTGGTACAACTACAGCATTTAAAAAACATCTGGATGGGTATACGAATAGGAAGTAATTGGAGGGATGTGGGACAGATGCTGGCAGGTGGGACTAGATTGGGTTGGGATATCTGACCAGCATGGAAGGGTTGGACCGTAGGGTCTGTTGCCATGCTGTACATCTTTATGACTCAATGACCTGATGAAAGAGCGGCACTCCGAAAACTAGTGCTTCCAAATAAAATCGTTGGACTGTAACTGGGTGTTGTGTGAGTTTTAATATTGTCCATCCCAATCCAACACTGATACTTCCACATCATTACAGTGATTACCACAAAACAATAGAGAGAGAATCAGTTAAATCCCTCTGTCCGTGCTGACTCTTACAGTCTAGCCATTATTTCTACACGACTTCAAAGCAGAACTTTCTCAGGTTAGAGGAGGTAAGTGTGCGAGTATTGGGATGAAAATTGCAGAAAAGGGACTTAATACTGGAATCCCAATGTGATCTCACCCCTGCCTGATTTTCCTGGGGTAGGTTGAGAAGTCAACAGGGAACCTTGGGACTATGGAAGGAAGCCAGATGAAGCACTGAAGGAGGTAACAAGGCATACATGGATTCCCTCTTTCCCAATAGTGAAAGAGTTCCTTGCTGTGTCTATAACTTGGCAGGTTGTGAGAAGACCTTTCTCAGTGAAACGGACAGGCTGGAAGGTTTAGATCAATTACACTAAAGAGCTCCAGCTTTACAGTCACTGAGAAACTCCTCTGCAAAATGCCCCTTCCCTCAGATATTAGTCTCATTGCTAACCCTCATTGCATCTCTCTAGATTCACTTCCAATTGCATATCCCTGCTATCAGTTTGCAGAGTGGCGTGTGAGAACTTTATTCAGGTCTATTCTCCAACTCTGCGAACAGCCAAATGACAGTACAATGGCCACAGCCAGCACTCCAGCAGCAGCACTCTGCCTTCTCATCAACCACACAGCCCTCTGCTTGTTGGAAGGGCTGGACATTGACACGTGGCTGGAAGGAGATGAGAACGGCAATACAGGATCGACAGGCAGGGGCTTAACCCTCTCACCAGTGTTTCACTCTCCTAAGGCTGGTCACTATTGACATCTGCATTAATGGAGCTGCTGTGCATGCATTGCCACTGGCTAGCAGAATTCCAATCACTGTAAGCCCACAGCTCCCCAGAATGCAGTCCCTCCTCTCCCCAGGTCCCTGCCTCTTATTCTCCTCCTACAAGGAGAAAAAGCAGATAGGTGTGACTATTCATAATGGCTTGACCTCGGGAAGGAAGGAAGAGGTACTAAGCCCTCATTCTAACTTGATCTCCATCCTTTTGCACTCCTGAGAACAACACATCTGACAACTCCACTTATTCCTCTCAGTGCAAACAGCTTATATCACCCATCCAAGCAGTCCACATTCTCACTCGCTCTGATCACCAACACATAGGCCTCTCCCCTCCTCTCCACATTAAACATTTAAAAGAGGAATGCAATTATCTCTCTGTACTACCTCTGGCTTCTGTACCTTCCTCGGCTCTTTGGCAGGAACCTTCCACACAGAACCCATGCTGGGAATTACAGTCAGGTATGCATTTTCCAAATATGAACTTTATCCATTATTCAGGGGCATTATTTAGATGTAAACAGAATGGGCAGTTTTGCTTGCTGCTAGTGAGAGCCAGGGATAGGGGAGCCACTGGCTTTGTCAGATGGGCTACATATACCCTGGTTGGTACTAACTACCCAGCAGCAAAATGCAGGATTCACCAAATTCCATCAATTGATGCTTTGGCAATAGAGGGAATCCCTGGACAAGAGGCCAGCACCCGGTGACTGTAATCAAACCCTGGGTGGTCTGCTGGATTAGGGTGGATTTGAAAGGGAGGGGCAGTTTTGGGGGATGTTACTTCACAAAGTACTCAGACATTTGGAAAACCACTTGCACAGCTACAGGTGGTGAAGCTGTAATTACAATAAATGCACAACATCATCATTGGAATAGACTATCAGCTCTTTACCAGGTTCACTCAGTAAGGTATCACACATAAAGGATTCCCATTTTTGTACTATAAGTCAACTTCAGCCAGGATTCAGGATTCAAAACAATAAAGGAGAGAGTTTGAAGTTGCTGACTCTGTGTTGATTCCTATTCATTGACCTTCAGCACAATGGTAAAGTTGTGGAGAAACTTGAAGTCGTTTCAAGAGATTTTTCTCATATATAGGCTAATCAGAGGGTTACATAGGGTGGACAGTGAGAGCCTTTTTCCTCAGCTGGTGATGGCTAGCATGAGGGGACATAGATTTAAATTGAAGGGTGATAGATATAGGACAGATGTCAGAGGTAGTTTCTTTACTCAAGAGAGTAGTAAGTTCGTGGAACGCACTGCCTGCTATAGTAGTAGACTTGCCAACTTTAAGGGCATTTAAATAGTCATGGGATGAACATATGGATGAAAATGGAATAGTATAGGTTAGATGGGCTTCAGATTGGTTCCACAGGTCAGTGCAACATCGAGGGCCGAAGGGCCTGTACTGCGCTGTCATGTTCTTAAAAGTGAAATGGATTAGGACATGGAACTAAGAACTCATAATGAGTATGGAGACTATTATTAATAACAAAGTTAGCTGTAAGTCCACCTACTCTGTGATTAGAACAAATGGAAACACATGTCATTCCTACAATATGTTCAAAACTAAACTGATGGGTTAACTCCAGAAGGAAATACAGAAATAAGAAAAGGTTTGAGAAATAATCACTTGTCAGCTGGCATACACAATCCTTTTGTCAGATTTAACTTATTGGAACTGACCTTAAAATGGAAACCAACTGGGTCTGACTGTTTCAAGCTTCTGGGAAAGTTTCCTCAATCTCTCTCCTGCTTCAAACAGCTGTTTTGTAAGTTTTGCTGTAAAATTAATGTAACGTGTTTCAGTGACCTTTGTGGATTGTTGAGTGTTTTACAGTTTCATATCATATAAAAGATTCTCAGGAGAGTGAAAGCCAGTAAAATGCATTATCTCCAATGTCATAATGGGCTCAAAACATTAAATACCTTCTTCTTTCTACAGATGCTGCCAGACCTCCTGCATTCTTCCAATACATAATGTTTTTCTCCTTGGAAATTTTGCCTCCTGTTTACTGAGTGGGATCCAAGCCATTCTGGTGCCTGCAGCGTACTTCTTGCTAGCAAAGGCCCCAAAGACCTGGCACATAGAAGGTTGATTGGGTGCCTCTGTGTGACTCATGCCTGTACCAAGGTTTCTCCTTGCCCAACAGCACTGAGACCTTGAGCTCCTCAACACCAGCGCTGCCATTGATCAGAAGCGAGATGGGAAAATCAACACCACTACTTTCAGAGGCAATGGAAAATGGCTGCAACACGAATGTTGGACATTTAGATGGCAACAGATTAATCTGTTGCAGACTGGATTGTGGAAGTGTGTCACTGTGGGAATCTTGAGGTGCCATCCATCAAGATAATAAAATGAAGAATAGCAGATGCTGAGGTTCTGAAACAAAAACTGAAACTGCCAATGAAATTCAGCGGGCATGACAGCATTAGTAGAGGAAAAGCAGAGCCAATATTTCAAATCCTGAGTCATTGGACTTCAAATGTTAACTCTGCTTTCTCTGCATAGATGCTGCTAGGCCTGCTGAGTTTCTCCAGCAATTCCTGTTTTTGCATTAAACCAAGATACCATATTCTCAGATGGGAAAGATTATGCTCTTTGCAGCAAGAATAAAGAAGCTCTCAGTTTCCTGGGCCAATATGTATCTCTCAATCACCTTCATATGAAAAATACCTGCTCCTTATCATGTTTCAGCTTGTGCAAACTTGCTGCTGTGCTTCCTACATCACAACAATGACTCAACTTCAGAATGTGGTTCATTACTGGTGAGACATGTTGGGAGATATTGAAGCAAAGTTTCACCCTGGATTTTGTGCTCAAGTTAGTTGGCAAACCATTTCAAGATGTGTGTTAAGTGGAAAATGTCCAATATCACATCACACCCATATTCGACTGTCCTTCAGAATATGTAACACGCATTATTAAATCAGTGAACGTTAAATGTCCAGAGACAAGCAAGATTGGAAAGGAGATTACCAAACTAGTGCAACTGATGTTCAGAGGACAAGTGGTGCTTGACCTGCTGTGCTTTTCCCAGCTCCATCAACAGAAGACAAGTGCAAACAACCTTGCTCACCCACCAATTGTTTCACCATTCCAAGACACAGGACATTCTTCTTCGAAGACAAGGAAGGTTGAAATAGACCACATAGGCAGAGAACTATCAAAACTGTGCAAGGGGACAGATTGCAAGATTGAAATCCACACACAAAAGTTTGGATACTTAAGTTTATAAACTATCCAACCACCCAGATCTGAAGTCATTATTGTTAATTATGCTACATTGTGAATAAACGTAAGCCAGCTCAGATCAAAGTATTTCACATCATCATGTATAAAGCAAGTGAGGAAGAACACTTCATCGATTGTGATTGTGATGACGTTGAGTGACAGCAACAAGACAATCAAGTTGTCAAACAAATGCAACAGAGAAAAGCAAAGGTATCTCTCCAGATGGGTACACAACAGCCAGATCAGGATGAGTTGTCAAATGCAAAGCATTGTCTTCAAGTTTGAAATGTTTGTGTTGTATTTTGTTTTGCCCATTCATATAATTATCAAATTGACAACATGTGCCTATGTATAAACTTGTGTATCTGCTTGGTATGACTTTTCATCTGTTCTGTCCCACATTCAGTATGTCAGTAGACTTTACAATACTTGTTCATGATATCTTCACTTTACCATAGCATTTGATGTGAGAGTATAAAGAACTCATCCTTCAAATGACCATGGATAACTTGAAGAATGTTACTCCACTGGGAACATGCTCTTTTATTGTAAACTAATAGTTTGAAACTAACCCAGACACTTACATGATTGAGGAATGTAATGTTTGTACATGAGAGTCAGTTGTTATAAACGTTGGATTCTTCAATTCCACAATATAAATGCCCAGTTTCTTAAGTGACAGGAGATAACACAAGTATTGCCACATCAGGTAAAATACCTGCTCATTATCATGGTACAGCTTGTGTGAACTTGCTGCTATGTTTCCTACATCACAACAATGACTCAACTACAGAATGTGGTTCATTGCTGGTGAGGCATGTTGGGAGATATTGAAGCAAAGTTTCACCCTGGATTTTGTGCTCAAGTTAGTTGGCAAACCATTTCAAGATGTGTGTTAAGTGGAAAATGTCCAATATCACATCACACCCATATTCGACTGTCCTTCAGAATATGTAGCACGCATTATTAAATCAGTGAACGTTAAGTGTCCACTGCCTGCTTTTCTTCCCACTATCACTCTATTCCTTTCTCCATCACATATTTATCCAGCTTCCCCTGTAAATGAAAATCTTAAAAGGACAATGGCTAAGTAATGATAGAGGGGTAGAACCAATCCTAAGTAACAAACTAATATTTGCTTTTCTATGTTTCACTATTATACATGTTTTACTATATCATAATTGATCATCTTATCAGGATGTAATTTGAACTTGGGAAAAGAGAGGTTCAAACTCTTTTGCCATGCGAGACTCTTCCCACGTTCCAATCTGTCTTTCAAGTTTCTCAAATAGACACGCATTTCTGATTTTCTGCAAACGTTCAGTTACGACTGACTGAAAATTGAAACAACAAACTGTTCGATTCACTTCTGCCCTTCAGCCATTTCTGGTCTTGCATTTCATTTGGAACAGTGGATCTCACAAGGTTTTGGTCTGTACAGTGAGAACAATTATGTAACCCCACTGCTTCTCAAGGTGGTCTTACATAGCATAACCCCGAGATAAAGTGTGTTACTTATGGCTGTCAAAGTGGAGGAAACTCCAGTCAAGTAATATTAGTCTCAGCTCAAAATATTCTGAGTTTGCTTTCCTTCTGCCACCCTCAGGGTCTGCATTGCACATGTAGCTCATGTTTCCTTCTCAAAGTAAAAGATCACTGAGAGAGGCAAGTTACTTCACAGTTAAATGGACCACTGCATCAATGTAATCACACTCAATGTTCACTAAAATTGGAAGAAAGGACCATAAGACAGAACTAAGCTATCCATACCATCAAGTCTGCTCCAACATTTGATCATGGCTGCTATGTTTCTCAGCCCTATTGTCCTGCCTTCTCCCTGTAACCTCTATTCTTCATATCAAAGTGCATAACCTCACGCTTTTATCTGCCACTTCTTTGCTCACTCTCCGAACCTGTTACAGATCTGCTAAACTATCAGCTTAGGTCAGATCAGTGGAAAAGTAAGTACACTACTAGGATTTCTGGCCTCTCAAGTTATCAGTTATGGTAGACATGCAGTCAGTTGCCTTGGGGCCTAAGCTCTGCAATTCCCTCCATAAATTTCCTTGCCTCTTTCTTTGAGATATTCCATAAATTTACTTCTTTGACCAAGCTTTGCATTATTATTCTAATATGTTGATAAAATTTTGTTTGATAGCCCTCCAGTGACATACCTTGCGTTATTTTACTCACTTGAAGGAATTCATACAGGTGGAAATTATTGTTGTTTTGCTTCGAAATATGCCATTTTAAAATTCTGTACTAGCAGATGATTTGATAGACGAGAAACTCAGTCATGTTAATACATGCAATCACTCAAGGAGATGGCCAATTCTGATTTGAAACAAGTGGACTGAGTTTCGCCCAGCTCATCTTCCAAGCTGTGAAGATCGATTGTGGTCTTGTTGTATCGACAGGATTGGTACACTAGATGTCACCCTGGAGCTGTCTCTCACCCAAGGCTGCAAATGGTTACAGCCACAACTGGCAAAGAGAACAAGGTCACATACAACTTACCTGCTACAGCCCACTCCTTCCCAGCTCCCGGGGGCAACTTCGGAAGAAGTGCACAGGGCCTATGTGTAGAATGATCTCTTAAAGCAAAATAGGGGCTGTTCTACAACCACATTGGGAATAAGACAGGGCGTAATGCTGAAAGAAAAGCCATTTTTTAATGGTGTTTTTCCTGGCTATTAATCTCAGTGTGCTTCAAAGCCAATTAAATACTTATTGAAATGTGGTCATTGTTGTGGTATAGGACATATGTCAGCCAAAATGTAGCTCTCATAAAAGACAATGTGATTATTAATGACCAGATAATAGGCTTGGCTGGTGCTGGACAAATATTGGGAGAAAACGCCTCTAAAACTTTTTGGAAACAATGAAATAGGAAATTTTACGTCCATTTAAGTAGGGTGATAGGGCCTCAGTTTTATACTTCATCCAGAAGACAACACTTCCAGTAGTGCAGCACTCCCTCAGTGCTGCATCAAAGTGTCAGCCTCGATTCTGATACTCTGAGCCCAGAGCCTTCTGACTCAGAAGCAGGGGTGCTCTTGCTGATGCACATGCAGTCATACTAACAGCCCTATTTTATCACAAAATTAGGATTGAAGAGGGGCAGAAAGCTTCTGCTTTAGCTTTTTGCCTGAAGACAAGTCTGACCCACAATGCCACAGACAGGGAAAAGAGGCAAGTCCCAAATTCTGTCCAACGTAACAGGGACGAATCCTGTGCTAAAAGCTTTCATCTGACTCACAACAGCAACCCAGCCAACTGAATCAATCAGTAGCCCAAGGAGTTGTTTTGGAAACATACCACTCAGCATGTACATTGTAACCTGGACAATGAAAACATGGACTTAAATTTCTTTCTGATCGGAAATCTTCTCCATGCTTACTATCTGCCATTATGGTACACTAGAAAGCATTTGCAAGTTGACACTCAATTTCTTTGGCCATGTATGAGCACACATTTCCGAACAATCAAGTCCTAGAGTAGAGCATGGACCTGGAGACCTGGCATAAAGGCAGGGATGTTACCCACAATGCCACAAGACCATTGTGAGAGAACATGGTGGAACTCACTCCATGCCCACATTAACAGTTGGAGGAAAGCACTAACAATGTTGTTGCCATTTGGTGAACCTATGCTCCAAACCAGCGAGCTGAAAATTTTAACTTACAAAGATTATGCTACAACCTTATAAACCTGAACCAATTTAGTATCATTTATAAGCAAAACCAACAAAAGATAAACTTTCCTAAATATTAGCCCATTAACTGGACGGATCTGTCCCTCATTCCTGAAGAAGCGCTTCGGCCCGAAATGTCAATTCTCCTGCTCCTCGGATGCTGCCTGACCTGCTGTGCTTTTCCAGCAACACACTCTCAACTCTGACCTCCAACATCTGCAGACCTCACTGTCTCCTGTCATACTATATGCAGAGTTCAGGTACAGTCCAAGACATCATCTTAACTCACACTTTGAAAGTGTGTACACCCCCAGACCACTACAGCACTGCCCCTGCAAACATCTCTTCTGCAGTTAATTTCTGTCGAATTCTTTCCTTTCTGGCGTGCTTGACATCAGAGAAAGAACTGTAATTTGAAATGTCAGGTAAAAGTAGGAATACTGAAACCGTAGCTGGGGTAATTAGAGAGGAGGATTTTGTTCCAACATTCGGCCGGACTTCAATAAAATACCTAGAGGCTGCTTTTACAAGCATCAATTCTGACACAAATTAAAAAGCACTGAGCAATTAACAAAAATCACTGCTAACTGTTCGCATGTGGCAACATTCTTTTGAATGGAGTAAGAAAAAAAATACCTTTGCAAAGGAAATCGCCTGGATGTTGTTTATTTCATGGTTGATTTAGAGTTATAGGAACAATATATTTCATAAAGACATAACTTAAAATTTAGCTTGTATCTTTACAGTAAATCTTCTTTAAGGTCAACCTCCCATGTGCTACGCAGCCTTAGTGCAGAGAAGCAGAAACACATTCAATCATAACTTTCAAAAGGGAATTGGATAAAAGCTTGTAAAGGAACATTTTGAACGGTGTTGGAAAAAGAACGAGTGGGACTAGTTGGCCTTCAAAGAAATGACACTGGCACCATGAGATAAATGACCTCCCATACTCTACAAGATAACTCCTCAGAAGCATTCCAGGATTGTGGGCTTTAAAAATGTTTCACTTTGCTTATGCTGTAGGCATTGCAATTCACCAGTCCAAACTAGTTACAGCTCTAATTTACCAGACCTGTAACCTACCACCACCCCCCCCCCCCCCACACCCCTTTAAGTGACACATCAAACCATAGCTTTGTGAGTTAACACAACCATCTTATACAATGTCAAAGGAACAAAGGAACCGAGGGCAGCCTTTTCAGACTGGCAAGAGGTCTGTAAGGCATGTGGCAACATCCTGCTCCCCCTCCCAATGCCACAGGATGCTCAGCTGACCAAGTAAAACCAAGTAAACCCAGGGGCCAGACAGTACCATTTCACTGAGTTGTCCCCTACAGAGCATCCACTACAATGGGCCCAAAGAAGTTAACCCTCAAGATTCAAGGTTCCATATTGGGATCTCTCACACACTTTCGGTTTTTTCATTTTACTTTGATTGTTTTAGTTAGGTCCACTGGTGGGTTTACTCAGATTTATTTTAGGGTCAGAAACTCAACGATTCAGGGTCTTGCGTTATTTGTTTAAAAGTCCCTCCAAATGCCAGATGTTGCAAAGAAGGAAAATAGAAAAGACGACAAGACTGAAAAGCATCACAGCTCTAATAATAAAACCAAGGGCGTCATGAGAAACCCCAAATGAGACAGTCAACTATCATTTGAAAATCCTGCAGTATTAATTATGACTGTGGTACTGTTTGGGACAGTTAACAGGCTTGCGTGAGGTAAATTTATTGCCAAATGTATTCAAAGGAAGCCAGCTTACTCTTTTATTATTTCTTTTCTGCAAAGACTGTGATGTTTTGTGAAGCTTCGGTACAAACTCTTCAATCCATTGATCATGCCAGATGTTTTAAGAGCTAGGAGCTCACTGCATTTACAAGGAGCAGTATTGACAGTGTGGTTGCTTTGATGAAGGTTTAGCCTCAGTCCACCGACAGTGTGCGATTACGGACTGCCTAATTACAGATTACTGTTGACCAACAATACAGTGAAAATAGAGATTGAGTGAGTCCCAAACTGATACCATAGGTTTGAAAATAGCTGACAGCAGAGGACAAAAGATCAGGTTTTCCAGTGACTTGTCTGTTAAATATAAAAGGACAGAAAGATAACTGGTGGAAAACTCTTTGTTGAAAAGTTACATAATTATAGTACAGACTTTGTGGGTGGCACGGTGGCACAGTGATTAGCACTGCTGCCTCACAGCACTTGAGACCCGGGTTCAATTCCTACCAGTCTGTGTGGAATTTGCACATTCGCCCTGTATCTGCGTGGGTTTCCTCTAGATGCTCCAGTCTCCTCCCCCAGTCCAAACATGTGCAGGTTAGGTGAATTGGCCATGCTAAATTGTCCGTAGAGTTATGTGAAGGGATAACTGTAGGGGAACGGGTCTGGATGGGTTGCTCTTCAGAGGGTCAGTGTGGACTTGTTGGGCCAAAGGGCCTGTTTCCACACTGTAAGTAATCTAATCTTTAAAAAAAATGACAGTCATTGGGAATTGTCTCTTTAGGATAAGGGGAGATTTGTTAGGGGTGTCCAAATTCACTTAGTGCTTTGATAGAGCAAATAGGGAGTAACTTTTCCAATTGGTGAGAAGTGTTTCTAACCAAAGGACATTGATACCAGATAATTTGTAAAAGAAACAGAGGGCTCATTTTTTTAAACAATACATTTTGAACATCTAACGTGCTGCCTGAAAGAGCTGAAGGAAATTCAATGATTACTTTCCAGAAGGAAATTGCATGTATACTTGAAGAGGAGAAATCTGCAGTGATGTTACTACAAGAGAAAAAAAAGCAATGGTGGGTGGCATGGGGGAGGTGGATGTGGTGGGACTAATTATCCTATGAAAGAGGTCTTGGAGGTGGGCGGCTATGGAAATTTGGAACACTGTGCTTCGGCTAAGCTCCCTGACCAGGAGATTTTCTCGAAGGCAGGCTCCAGGGGGCAGAATTACTGTTCGGTTTCTAATCAAGGAAGAGAAATGAGCCCCTAACCGTGCTGCAGCAGAAACCTGCAGAGTATGGGCTGCCTGCTGTGTGTTCCCACCAACATGGGAGAGGAGGCAAGAGCTCAGACCCTCAGCACTTCTGAGCTGACTAGTAGTCGATGGTTAAAAAAAAAGTTACTGTCTGCCCGTGTTACAGTTTTGTTATTGAATGAAGAATCATAGAGATTGGTCAGTGATGAAGAATAAACAAGACAAGGACTGTCCTTACAGTGCTGCCTTGCAGTGGCCAATATTCCCACTTTGAGAACTGATAAAACTGTAAAACTGGCACCAGTTGTATAATAGCAGCGAGTACATGGTTCGGAGGAACTTCACACTAGTAGTCCGAATGCATCCCTAATCTATGATCCCTAGTAACAATTCAAATTTATAGTTTCATCCGTCCAATGAAAGCATGGTTCAAAATAAATGTTTTCTGTTTATCTACTATCAGTGATTTAAATGGCTTGAGAAGATTGTTGGCAGATTTTGTTTTACTAATGATATTATCACAGAGCGTTCTGATTACTTTCTGGCCTACATTATGGAACTCACAACAAGTGCATTGAGATCAGAAATTGATTGCGCTGCAAAGCTTTCCCAGGATAATTCATAATTTCAGAACCCACATCTGGTGTGAGTGCTGGGAAGGTATAATAATGAAGGCGTACAAGGTAGCAAGATAGAGTGATACCATTTGTACTACATTCTTTACGTTTTGAGGCAGTGTAACATGCCTCCACATTTAGATTGAGATCTATTCTGTATTACGCAAACGTCAATGATATTAATACGAATTAACAAATGCTCAGTGGAACGGTTCAATCTCTGTTAAACTGGTGGAATTTCTCTTTGCCACATCTCACACATCAGCTCCCTCTGGCACCAGGACCTTTGCATTCCCCTGAATCACATGATGCAGTTGAAAACTCAAAACCAACTCAGGGCAGAGAAAATAGGACCAAGGTAGACCATTCAGCCCCTTGAGCTTATTCTACCATCCGATTTGATGATGGCTGATCTGTAACTCAACCCCATCCACAACCCTCCCTCCATATTGTTTGATATCTTCAGTACCTTAAATTATCCATTCACCTCAGTTTTAATGGCTCCAATTTCCCTAACATTCACAGTTCTTTAGGTAAAGAGTTTTCCAGATTTTCATTTCTCTTTACATGAAGTAGTGCTTCCTGATTTGGCCCCTAAATGGTTAAGCTCAAAGTTTAAGGTTCTGCTCCTTCGTTGTGAATTCTCCCCTATCAGAGGAAATAAATAACAACTTGATTAGATCACCCCCTAATCATCTAAATCTCAAAGGAATGCAAGATTAGTCGATGTAATCCAAGTCATAATTTAATCCTTTTAGTCGTCATAGGAGGAATAGTTAGTAAGTTTGCAGATGACACCAAAATTGGAGGTGTAATGGACAATGAAGAAGATTATCTCAGAGTACAATGGGACCTTGGTAGATGCGCTGATTGGCTGAGGAGTGGCAGATGGAGTTTATTCTAGATGAATGAGAGGTAAGACAAATCAGAGCAGGACTAATACACTTTAATGGCAAGATCTTGGGGAGTATTGTTGAACAAAGAGACCTTGGAAGGCAGGTTCATAGTTTCTTGATGGTGGAATCGCAGGTAGATAAGGTAGAGAAAAAGGTGTTTGCTATGCTTACCTTTATTGTTCAGTGCATTGAATACTGTATAGGAGTTGGGAGGTCATGTTGCAGCTGTGCAGGACATTGGTTAGGCCACTTTTGGAGTACTGTATTCAATTCTAGTCTCCCTGATATAAGAAAGACTTGAAAATGTGTTGCTGGTTAAAGCGCAGCAAGTCAGGCAGCATCCAAGGAACAGCAAATTCGACGTTTCGAAATTTATCATGAAGGGCTTACCACAGAAGAATACATAAGAAAGACTTGAACATGTTAAACTTGAAAGGGTGCAGAAAAGGTTTCTAAGAATTTGCTGGGGTTGGTTGGTTTGAGCTATAGGGAGAGGCTGAATAGGTGGAGGCTATTTTCCCTGGAGCGTCAGAGGCTAAGGGGTGACCCTATAGTTTATGACATCATGAGGGGCTTGGAGAGGATGCATAGCTGAGGTCTTTTTCCAAGGGTAAGGGAATCCAAAACGAGATTACGTAGATTTAAGGTGAGATGGACAAGATTTAAGAGACATAAGAGGCAACTTCTCATGCAAAGGGCGGTGCGTGTATGGAATGTGCTGCTAGAGAAAGTGGTGGAGGCTGGTACAATTACAATATTAAAAAGGCATCTGAATGCTATATGAACAGGAGAGGTGAAGGAGGAAAGGAGCCAAATGGGATTAGATTAATTTAGGATATCTAGTCGTCATGGATAAGCTGGAAAAAAGGTCTGTTTCTGTGCAGTACAACTCTATGACTCTATTAATCTGGCGAATCTACATTGCACCTGTTCCAAGGCTAATCTGAGGGTGGGTGTCCAAAACTGAACACTGTCACGCCACACGGGCTCTAATCCCAACGCTCCTTATCCCACCACTCAGTATTTCCCATTGACTGGTAAATGGATTCTTCAACATCCCCAGGAAATTGAATGCTTAACTTTTCATTCATTCAAGTTAAAATGCAGCCATTAAAGACACACATTTCTTAAAGAAAATTATATTGCAATATTAGGACACAAACTGCAGATTATGAAACAAGTAAAATTTCTGAAGTATACATTAGAACCAGTCCATAAATGATAGTCCACAAATAGGATTGGCCCAGACATTGATATTAAACAAGGTCTTGAACCTGCTAGTGTCTGCACAGTACCTTCAAGTCTCAGAGACTGACGAGGGGACTTTCTTACAGAAATCAAATGTTATAGCAGCTATTTGAGAAGGACACAAAACAACAATCCAAAGCTCACAGTCCAACCTCAGGGATCAGGTAGCAGAAGTTCAGATGAACTGAGAAGTAGTACAGAATGTAGAAGACCTCCCTTGCTTCAAAAACATGAAGAGTTGTCACTGCAAGAAAGGGGTTGGAGGAGAAAAAGGAACTCATAACTGAAAAAGAAAAGCTCACAGAAAGTTGCCGCAAGTTCAGTGCAGAGACAGCCATGATTCTGAAGGAATTGACAATAAAATGCCCTGAAGGTAGGAACTGCTTCTATTTAATGATGGATTCCAAGCTCAGAGGTCATTGTGAATTATCAGCTGAGGAAAACATTGCATTAAATCAATACATGATAATATTACATCTGAAAAATAATCATTTGAGAGAGAGGAAACCGAGATCTTTTAAGTTTGCTGATGACCATCATGGAAAAACAAGCCCTCATGAATAGGCAAGATTAAATTCAGAATAAAATGTATTCTTCAAATATGAAGGGGAATGTAGACCTTTAGCTCTCAGCAACATTTCAGTTCAAATTCCTGGATTAGATTAGGACTGGAAGTGGGGTGAGGGGAGTGGTGGGGATGTTGATAAACTCCACTGAACAGTGTTACTGTTCAATCTTCTGTCAAGTCTATAGAAGCCCTTCCTAGGAATCTCATCCTGACAAAAGAATCCCAGAAGATCCACCTTCAAGGTCTTCTATTGTTCATGATGGCAAGATCTACATTTTCCAGGCAGCCCAGGAATACCTCTCCATAAAGAAGAGGCCTCAAGCTCATGACAGCAGGAAAATCATGGGATATTTGGAATGTTATCAGTGGCTAGAACCCCAATCTACTGAAGTTTTGTCTTCCCACGTACATCAATCATCAAAAATAGCTGACATTATCACTGGAGATTGATGCCTTGGCTAGAAGAAACTATATTTGAGGTTGGGGTGTAGTATTAAAGTGTTAAATATTAATGGATAATGTTAATTGTTCGGTGAAAAAAACCTGAGGGGTGTGGAGAGATATGGTGAACCACATCGTTATACTAAGAATAGCTACACAGCATGCGCAAAAGGAATTACATCATCATCCTGTGACAACAAGATGGAACTGGGCCCTGAGTATGTAACATCTCAGACAAGATCTCCCTAATCATTCCTTGTGTAGTGCTATGTTCACTAAACCTGTTAATGTTCATTCACTTGAGTGTACGTTCATATATTTACGAATTCACGAATAAAAAGTAAACAAATCAAACTTTTTAGAAAAGTTTCGATGATATGGAATTAAACTTGCACTAACCATTTTAAATGTGGCTTTTATTTCATCGAATAGCATAAAGGAATACATATTGGAATTAAATGCATCCATTAGTGAAGACAGAGCAATTAATTTGAAGAAACATATAAAGAAATGGGCCATTTTCATGAGAACAATGCAGATTACAGTGCGATATGATTGAAGTGTTTCTTTGTATCCATTGATGAGATTAGGCTTGGCCAGCATTTGCTGTCCACGTCTAATTGATACACTTCAAATATCGTATCTAATTAAATCAGATTTTAAGAACCTGGCAAATCAATAATTAGGACTCTCAGCTTTCACTCTAACCACAACCAAGATTCAATGTTCTTTGGGAACTGGTTTTATTCCCAACCTCAACTCTGGGATCTTGCCAACTCCACCATCACAAGGCAATCAAGTTCAGCTGGCAGTCAATCTACTATGAATTAGGATGGTTTATTTCTGATAATAGACCAACAAAATCTGTAATACTCTGATCAGAAAGGTTGCCTTGGATGGACTTCTACTCTGCTTGTCACTGTTGTGTTTTATGCATCAAAGATACACTGAGATGACATACCAGCTTCTATATGGGCAGAGGAGCTTTGTATACAATGCTTTAAAATGCCTACAGCAGGTCACCTTAGTTCAGTCTCTCAATCTCCATGTGTCTGCCCCCAGGTTTAAGTAATCACACCAAGTGAGAAGTTATCAGACACACCTAACCGAAAAAACATATTTTTAAACAACCTGTTCAGAGATGCTGTGACACATCTGGACTTAATCTATACTGCAGTCACTGTACAATGAATACAATAAGCCTACCCTTTAGATTATCTAATTCTTTCGGCTAAACCCTGACAGCAGAACAATCTATGTTAGTTTTGTTTATATAATGAGAGCGTTTCTCACTTTTGTCAAATAATGTCATTTCTTTTCCGACAGAGGGAAAGAGGTAAGAAACAAAAGAGAAGCAAAGGGAAGATGGGAAGCCAAGTGAGAGAAATGAAACCAAGAGAGGTGAGAGAAAGGCTATCGGGGAGAGTGTGAAACAGCAAGAGCAAAACGAGTAAAAAAAAAGAGGAAAAGTGAAAACAAGAGACAGAGAAGGGGAAAAGGAACAGGGAGGATAAATCAGAGGGCCTGAGGTTATCACCAATTTTTGCCTACCCTAAGATGGTAATGATAGTGGTAGTTGTGAGCTACCTGTTGAATCACGTCTTTCCTTTTGGCACAGGTAGCCCATTAGGTTGTGAGGGAGTTCCAACATTTTGATGCAGTGATAGTGAAGGAACAGCGATACTTATATTGCTAAACAGTTTGAAAGGGAGCTTGCAGGTTGTGGGGTTCCCAAGCATCATTTGTCCTTCTCAATAGTTGGAAGCTGCCCTCCCTGGAGCCTTAGTGAATATCTACAGTGCATCTTGTAGATGGTACATACTGCTACTACTGTGTATCAGGGAATGAGTGCATATGAACATGGTATCAATCAAACAGGGTTCTTTGTCATGGATGGTGTCAAGCTTCTTCAATGTTGTTGGAGTTGTACTTGCAAGTAATTTTATCACATTCCTGACTTGGGTCTTGAAGATGATGAAGAGCTTTGGGGAGTCACAAGACAAGTTACTCACTGCAGGATTCCTAGCCTCTGCCCTACTCTTGTAGACACAGTATTTCTATGTGGCTGTCTAGTTCAGCTTCTGGTCAATGCTAACCCCAGGGATGTTGCTTGTGGGTGCTTGTGATGGTAATGCTGAGGGGAAATGGTGAGAGTTTCTTGGATTGGAGATGGTCATTGTGTAGTATAAATGGTACTTGCTGGTTGTTGGTCCATGTCTGAATGCTGTCCAGGTTTTGGTGTATTTGGACTGCTTCAGTATTTGAGTTGTCATGAACATTGGGCAATCACTTATGAATATCCCCACTTCTGACCTTATCAGTGGAGGGAAAGTCATTGATGAAGTGATTGAGGGTAGTTTTGGCCGAGGACACTACCCTGACAAACTCCTGAACTGACATCCTGAAGTAGAGAAAACTGACCTGCAGCAACCAAATCTATCTTCTTATGTGTTAGGTACATATCTAACCAGTGGACAGTATTTCCCAATTCCCTGTTGAGTCCGGTTTTGCGAAGGCTACTTGATGCCACCCTCCATTAAATGCGGACTTAATGCGACTCTCTCATCTCATCTCTGGAATTCAGCACTTACATCCATGTTGGAACCAAGCTGTGATGAAGACAGGAAGTGAGTATGCCTGGTGGACCCCAAACTGGGCATTGCCGAGCAGGTTATTGCTGAGCAAATGCTGTTGACCGTGATAGCATTGTTGATGACATCTTCCATCACTTTACTGACGATTGAGAATAAACAGATGGGATGGTAATTGGCTGGGTTGGATTTGGCCTGCTTTGGTGTGTAGGATATATCTGGGAAATGTTCCACTTTGTCAGGTAGACACCAATGTTGTAACTACTGGAACAATTTGGCTAAGGGGACAAGTTCTTTTATTATCAATGATAGAAACCTGGTCTGTAATGAGAAATACCTGAATTAAGGGATAAAAATAATATTGCCAATTTGATGGTTTAATCAAATTTTCACATTTGTGATGACTCAGGGAAGAGAGGGGCTTATTTTCTAACGCACTACCTCAGTGAGTGGTGATACTACAGACAGAAATAGAAATAAGGATAAGGTGACAGATTAGTGTCACCAGAAAAATGATCGCGTTCTTTTTCAAACAGATCCATGGTATTTTTTTAAGTCCACGTGAGATAGAAGATGAGGCCTTGCTTAAATGTCTCATCTGAAAGGTGGCACCTCTGACAGTGCAGCATTCTCTCAGTGCTGCACCATATATTAGTCTACATCAAGCTCTGAAATCTGAGGGCCCAGAAGCTCCAGCCCTGTAATTCAGAAATAAAAGTACAGATTAAGTGTTAGAAAGAAAGGTGGAAGTCAAGGGAAGAGGAGAGTACAGAAAGAAAACAAATATACAGAGAAAGCAGGAAAGTGAAGTGGGGGTAGGGTGGGGGGGTGAGTCAGAGAAGGGTTATAGGTGTGATAGGGATTTCAACTGTTACTTTTCTCTATTGGCCTGTGGATTATAGACTCCCAATGGATTGGCATGAGGGCAGAGGTGGAACTTGGATAAGTGCTAACAAACGTTGCTGGAGACCTCCCACAAACATTAAACACCAGGGAACAGTCAATCTATAGCCTCAGATATTCCCAGAGCAAACTTACCTGATCTGATGTCAATCATACCCTGATGTCATAACCTTTCCTCGTAGTAAAAAAACACAAAGCAAGGCATCTGTAACATATGTTTAAAGTGTAGTTAAAGAAGACTCTTCCCCACCCAGTGTGACATACAAGGTATTAAATATAGTCATTCTGAATCGTGGATGAATGATAAGACGATGAAACATGTACCACTAATTGCAATCATATTAAATATTAGGATTCATAAAGTTTCAGATTAATATATTAGCAAGACAGATGGATATTCATTCAAAACAAATCCTTCTGAATACAAGTTTCCCTTGATTAAAGTACAATAACTAGAAATGGCTTTGTTTTTCAAAATAAAGCAGTTTTTAAAAAAAATTCTTTAACCCTCTGTATATTCATCACAACAGTTACCTCCAGCCACCTGTTGTTTCATTCATTATATCCACACCACAGCAAGCAGACCAGAGCAGTAACATAGATTCCTCAAAGAAAACTGAAAATAAAAGAGAACGTTTACAAATATGCAAAACTAAAATGTAGCAAAGGAAGCATAAGCAAACTGAATTTGATTTCAGAAGATGTTAAAACATCATGCCTAATTTGATTTTACTGTATTCAAGGTCTAATGGAGTTTAGCTTGCGACCAGAACTGAAAGAGTTAACTTGCAAGAAGTTGGTGAAAATTCACTTGCATGCCTTTCAGGCTGAGTGGTTGGTGGTAATCTAATCAAACTGTTTAAATTGGGAAAGTATTCAATTTGATCTGGAGAGAGAAATTATTTTCTGTTGAGAAAGTTCAGTATAATTCCAGGCCATCCAGGGTTGAAAGCAGGAAGCATGTGTTCACACAAAGAATGGTAGAAACTTTAATCACTGTCCTCACCCTCGAGATGCTAGGGTTAATTCAAGGATTAGATCAATAGATTTTTGTTGAATAAGGGGAACAAGGTTAGATCTTGTGGCACAGTAGGGAGTCATCCCTTCTCTGGCTGAGGCAGAGACTACAGGTTCAAGTCAAACTCCAGGACCTAATGGCTAAGGTACATATGTTCATAGCAGGAGCGAGACAGACAGACAGAGACAGACAGACAGAGAGAGATTCCTGGTCTAACACATTGGCAAGAAATTGGAGTCTCTCCCATCATTATTCATAGCTACAACATGCATGTCAAAGTGCAGTTGCTATAGCAACTGGCTTCTTGAAGGGTGAGTTGGCCGGATCAGGTGGATCAGGTTGGTGCCAACAACATGGGGTTTAATACCTGGTTTGGCTGAGGTGGATACTTCCAATTTTTGAGTCATCATGCAAATTTTGAAATTGTGTCATGCACTCAAGTCATAAAAGAGCATGAGGGGAGGGCAAGAGCAAAAAGAAAATTGAGCATTAGAGAACAAGAGAGAAATTATGAACACAGGAAAATATCAGTATAAATAAACTCTTGGGCTATAGTTTCTATGAAGTAAAGTCCAATGACAGACTAATGTCATGGCCACATATAGATAATTGTGAATTTCATTATCAACAGTTAACAATCCGTTTTTTAAAATGGAAATATCAGATTGAACACTACAAAGTAATTTACTTAATTGGTTTAAAGAGCCCAGAGGTCTCCATTATATTTGTCCTACTGAAGTTAGTTTAATAAACATGTTACCTCAATTGTGTATTAAATGTTGCTCATCTTACTAATTGGTGTGCAACAAAATGAGTTTAGATACTTGCTTCTGTAAACAAAACAGGTCTAGTTTTGATGAAATGTCAAAAAGCTAAAATATTAATTCTATTTTTCACTTCACATCAGATGAGTATTTCCAGCTTTTATTTCAAAAGGCCAACATTGGATTACCTTCAAGAGTTAGCACTTTCCCTCCAGCCTGCTGTCATTCAGTAATAGTATGGCTGATACATATCAATGCCATGTTCCCGTCCAATTCCCATATGCTTTAAAACACCTTGCTGCACAAAAACCTATCAAGCTCAACCTTGGATAAACTCAATGACTAAACACCCATAGCAGGAGCATTCCAAAGGCACAGAATCCCAAGTGAAAATATTTCTCTTTGTTGCAGTACTTAATTATTTATTTGTTTGCATCGAATGCTTCTCTAATTCATTGTTCATGTCTCCTATTATCCCCCTGAATCCTATGATTGTTACCTGCTTTTAAAATAAATTATCACCTAATTGCTGATCTCATTTTAATAATATTGAACTTTAGTCAAAGGTGGATGTGTCCAGTAATTTGACTATTGGAGTTCTTTTAAAGTAAAGTAAGCCTGCCTTAAGTATTTCCTCCAAGTAACAGTTACTCCTTCATCAAAACTTCATCAGAAGATTGGAGGAGTGAGACAGTGACCACTATTTCCACTGGCCTTCCTGTGAAAGGGGAACATTGCTGAGGAAACTCCTGCAGCCATTATGCCACAAATTATACTTTAAGAACAGTACAAAACCGTGAAAGGTTTTGTTTCAAGTTTCTCACTGCCTAGAATTTGAGAAGTTCCTGCTGTCATGTCTTATTTTGATGATGTTATTGAAAAATGCTAACAAAAAAAAGATTCAAATTCAATTATTCATAACAAGATTCAGCCTACATATTGAAGGGCAAAGCCATCATTGCACATCTGGTAGGTTCATAACACAATTAAAACAATGATTATATTACGTGAACAGGAAATTGTGAAGATTAAAGGATTTATGTATTAACCAAAATTAACAATGTCACTTTCTATTTAGTTTTCCCCATAATTTCTGATTTTTTTCTTTTCATGCAAGATTCACAAATGACAACATCTCTAATAATGTAATACAACCTCAATACTACATGTGGTCAAATCTGTGGAATTAAATCTACAATCTTCTGACAGAGGGGAGAGCTCTATCCACTGAACCACAGCTTGATCTGAGGTAGTGTTAAGGAACTATCTTTTTCAAGGATTGAAAGCAGGTTTGATATAATTGAGTATCTTTTTAGGCCATTGCAAAAGGCAGTCAAGAATTAATCATTCTGTTACAGGACTAGAGTCACACATAGGCCCCAGCCAGGTATGAACAGCAGGTATTGTTCCTTAAAAGGACCCCTGAACCAATTTGGGGCTTCATAGTAAAGATCTACCATCACTTCAAGAGACTAACTTCAAATTCTCAAACTGCCAGAGTGTGAATTGACACCATAATCTCTAGATTGTTCGTCCAGACCACTGGATTGATAGAGCAGCAATATCACCACAACACTATTGCATCCTCCATTTAAGCATCTTCTTAAAAAATAATCTAGATATTTTGTAAATGTCAGCCCTCAATATGAGTTCAGTAACAAAGCTGATGACATTTCATGAACAAAGATGGTATGCTATTTTTAAATCATTTGCCCATAAGTATAGAAGGTGACAAAAGCATTGCTCTGTGCTTCAATCTGGATCTCATCATTAAGCTATAGTGTCCTATCTGACTGAAAGTCCTGGTGTTCTATTAATATCATTATTAACCCACAGCACCCTCAACTGATCAAGTCATATACATCAAAATAAATTTAGATTGAAGAACAATAAATGCAGCTTTTTTTTAAAAAACTCCATCTTTCGCTCAATCCATTCTTTTTTCGGAATGGATTGAGCAAAAGATCAATGGTTTGGGGTTTTTGTGCAATTGTAGAGCTTTTAGTATATTCATGGAAAAATATAACATACTGCAATGTTTTGCTTCAATCTAATTAGTAACATCGAAGCATAACTCAGGATCTGGGTCACTCAATTGATTTCTCAAGCTTCTTCTCTGCAGAGCCAATTTGATAACTTTATGCTGTGCTTGCTGAATATCACTCACTCAGACACTAAATAATCTGTAACAGGAAGGCCTCAAGTCAGGATGCAGAAGAATTCAGGTCATTGCAAAAGAGACAACTTTGAATCACTCTACTGAGTAAAAGATTTAAGGTAAATCTTATGCGTGCTTTAATACAAAGATGGACACATTGATAGAAAGGGCTATTATCAATGCAAATTGGCATGGGATTAAAACCAAAACTGAGCCAGATTCTGAAGAACAAAGCCAATAATTTAATTCTGTTATGCTTTGGGAATTCTTAAGATAGTGAATATAGGGGATCTAAGATGACGGCGATCTGAGAAGATCACACTGCAGAACTTCGCATCGCAGCAGGAGCAAGACGGTCCTTTAACCCACCCAACCCAGGTCAACAGGGGTGTTGGAAAGACTGTGGAGCCCCAAGAAACATTTGACTTACTTGTATTTTCAGCTGTCCAGAAATGCCTAAAAAGCCAGGAGGAGCATTTGAGGCCGGGCCTGCAGCTGCCACAGAGCAGATTACTCCCCAGGACCTGGTGAACCAGCTCTCGAAATCTCGCGAGATGTTGGGGAAACAGATTGAAGATAAGCTGGCTCCAGTCTCTCTCATGCTGCAGAAGCATGAGCAGCAGCTGGGAGACCTGGAGAAGAGGACGGATGAGGTGGAGCACAGGGTCACAGTGGTGGAAGCTGATGCCAGTTCATTCAAGGAAGAGATCCAAGCCCTGAATACACAGGTTCATAATTTGTGTGATCAAGTGGATGATCTTGAAAACAGGGGCAGGAGAAAAAACATTCGGATCATCGGTCTGCCTGAGGGTAAGGAAGGTGAGCGGCCTGCGGAATTTGTTGAAGATTGGCTTCCGAAATTCCTCGACTTGGAGACTGGCATGAGAGGATTGAAGATAGAGAGGGCTCACCGGATCGCAGCATGGAAGTCGGGTCTGAGCCAACGCCCTTGTCCTTTTCTGGTGCAGTTCCATCATTACCAGGATAAGGAAAGAGTCATGGAGGCTTCCAGAGTCCAGGGGAAGGATCCAAAGGCCCTAATTTACGAGGAGTCTAAGATCATGTTCTTTCAGGACTTTTCAGCGGCGGTGATCCAGAAACGAAAATCATATGATGGTGTCAAGGGAAGATTGAAGGAGCTTGGGATTCAGTACTCCCTGAGATATCCGGCAGTGCTTTGGATCACCTTAGATGGATCCATGCATCTCATTGACACATCGGAGAAGGCAAGAGACTTTGTGGACAAACTAACCTAAGTTAAACAATTGTAGTATGTATAAATATCGTTGCTTGGGTATGCGTTTATCATTCTGTAAAAGAAATGGAAGAAATCCGGTTGGAGCTTTGTTTTTCCCCCTTTTTTCCCCCTCTATTGATAATAATTTGGTTCAAACTATGTCTGGCGGTGGTTAAGATGTACATTTTAAATTTCCAAGTTAGGACATACCAAAGGATGGGTGGGGTATTTACTCCTTTTTTTATAATTTTTTTTCGTATTGATATTCTATGGGGCGTTTATTCTTTTTAGCTTGTGCTTGCGATGTGGCTCTAGCTGGGAGAAGTGAAGGTGGTTGAGATAGTTAGATGCCTATTTATGGGTAGTTTGGGATGGGTAGTTGCCCCTTCTTGGCAGGGGGTGAGTCTCCCTACTCTGTGCTATTGGCACTTTATATGTTGGTTTGTTTTCTGGTTTTTGTTGTTTTTTATTTTTAATAATTTTGTATGTTTGTTAAATGTAGTGGTTTTAGTTTATGTAGTTTTTTTTATATATGGTGGATCATGCAACACGAAGGCTCAGAAATTTGTCGTTTGGGTTCCTCCTCTCTGGAATTTAAATGTAATTGCAGAAGATTATGGCTAATGATGTGATTAAATGGTGTACCTGGAATATTAAGGGAAGTCACTCACCAATTAAGAGGAAGAAGGTACTTTTGAGTCTTAGAAAGGAGAAGGTGGATATTGCTTTGTTACAGGAGACACATTGGGATGACAAGGAGCATCTGAAATTAAAGCAGAATGGCTTTGCCCGAGTTTATTTTTCATCATTTAAAACCAGAAGTAGGGGAGTGGCTATATTGGTTAGGAAAAATTTCTCATTTAAATTGTTGGAATGTGTTAAAGACACCTACGGAAAGTTTATAATTCTTAAAGCCTTGATAAGTGGGGAAGAAGTGGCATTTTAAATGTTTATTGTCCCCCAGCTCATCCTCTTAAATTCTTGGTAGATACTTTTTCTAAACTGATAAGTCTCAAGTCTCGGCACATCACTATAGGGGGAGATTTTAACTGCCTCATGGACGCCACAGTAGACAGGTTGCCTAAAGGCCCCTCGATACCCTCTGCACAAACTAAACTATTATTGGGTTTGTGTGGGGAATTAGGATTGGTGGATGTCTGGAGGTGTCTCCACCCTACAGGTAGGGATTTCACATTTTTCTCCAATCTGCACAGATGTCTCACGAGAATTGATTTTTTTCTGACCCCTGTGGTAAACCTGTGGCATCCTAAATGATTGGTAATATTGCCATCTCTGATCATGCTCCATGGTTAAAATTAAGGATGTTACAGTGGATTCAAGGTACTGGTGAATGGACCCCTTTATTCTTATGGACAGCAAGTTTGTGGAGTATTTCTCTAGGGAATTTCGGGCATTCCTAGACATCAACATAGGCTCGGTTGATAACTCATCTGTTCTCTGGGAAACTGCCAAAGCATATGCCAGAAGGTTAGTTATTTCATATTCCACAAGTAGAAAGCAGCAGAAGGGTGAGCAGCAACGTCTCCTTGAAGCACGGTTGAAGGCAGCCAAGAAGGTCTATTTTGACAGACCCTCGTTGGTCAAACTACAGAGGATTACGGCACAGTGGTCTGCACTAAATTCCGTGCTCACGCAGACGACAAAGGAGGAACTGGCTTTTGCAAAGCAATGGTTACACGAGCATGGTGACCAGCCAGGCAAATATTTAGCATACCTTGCCAGAAAGTGAAGTGCCCCACAAACCATTACAGCGATTAGGGAAGGCTCTGAGAACCTAACATATGATTCTAAAAAGATTAATGTGGCGTTCCAGAGATTCTACTCTAAATTATATCAGTCTGAGAATTGTGAGGAGGGGCAGGCCAAAATGGAATCCTTTTTTAGAGATCTTAAGCTCCCGAACAACAGTCCTTTCTCAAGGCCCCATTATCAGAGCAAGAAGTGCAGGAAGCTGTGAGACAGCTTCAGAGTGGAAAGGCGCCCACTCCTGATGGACTTCCCAGTGAATTCTATAAGGAATTTATAAGCATACCGTCAGGCCCGATGCTGAACATGTTTAATGATTCATACAGTCATGTTTGTTTCTCACCATCTCTGAGAGTGGTCAATATTTCACTCATCCTTAAAAAAGGGAAGGATCCAGAAGAATATGCTTCATACAGGCCCATCTCGCTCTTAAATGTGGACTTTTAAAGGCTGGAGACTGTGTTACCTTCTATTATTAAAGAGGATCAGACAGGCTTCATTATTGGAGGATCTGTGACCCTTTATGTTGGGAGGCTGCTTAACATAATTCAAGCATGCCAACAGCAGTCAATACAGGGATTAGTGATTTCTTTAGATGCAGAGAAGGCATTTGACTGAGTTGAGTGGCCGTACCTTTTCTATACTCTAGATCGGTTTGGTCCGGGCGAAGTTTTCATAAAATGGGTAAAGGTTCTCTCCAGTGTACCTCTCGCTGCGGCCATTATCAACGGGTACGATCAAGCAATTTTAATATTTCTAGGGGCAGCCGGCAGGGCTATCTTCTTTCGCCATTACTTTTTACATTAGTGATTGAACCGTTGGCAGAGGCCATTCGTGGGGATCTCAATATATCAGCTCCAGAAATGGGGTCAAAATTACATAAGATCTCGCTGTATGCAGATGATGTTCTAATTTTCTTGACAAATCGAGCAGTTTCAGTGCCTGGCCTGATACAATGCATTCACATGTTTGGCGATTTTTCAGGGTAGAAGGTTAATTTTGCCAAATCAGAAGCTATGCCTATGGGGGAGTCTTACGAAAGAGTTGGCTTGAGTGACTATAGATTCCCATTTAGGTGGGCACAGGGGGGTTTTGTGTATTTGGACATATTCATTACTCCAGTTCTGGATTGGCTGTTCAAAGCCAATTTTACTCAATTATTTGAAAAAATTAAACAAGATCTCCAAAGATGGGAGGCACTTCCAGTCTCATGGTTGGGTCGGATAGCGCTTATTAAGATGAATATTCTCCCTCGTTTGCTATACCCTATACGGACGCTCCCGATTTTCAAAAAACAAACACTCAGGAGACTGAACAGCTGGTTCAGCTCCTTTATCTGGCACCATAAATGGCCCCTCATTAAATTAGCCAAATTGTAGTTGCCTCACAGATTTGGGGGTTGGGGGGGGGGGGGGGGGGGGGGGGGGGAGGGGAGGGGAGTAGACATTCCAGACATTAAAAATTACCAATTAAGCTTGCTTTTGACCTACATAAGTGATTGGGTTTGTGGGGACCCTCCTTCAATATGGTTAGATATCAAAGTCTCCCAGGCAAGGTGCCCTCTTACCAATTTGCTGTTTTTGGACAAGGTGAGGATAGTTAAGGAATATTGCCATAACCCAATAGTCATCAATACTGTTAAAGCATGGAGGGCAATTCAGCAGAGGGAAGATAATATTGGCAAAATATCTTTGTTTACACCTTTAGTGGGTATGCCGAGTTTTCAACCATGTCTGATAGATTCAGGATTTAAACGTTGGGCAGTTAGGGGTATATCTTGCATGGGTGATTTATTTGAGGGAGATGTAATGATGTCCTTCGATCAGTTAGTACAGAAGTATGAGTTACCTAATAGAGACCTCTTTCCATTTTTTTCAAGTTAGGGATTTTATTCAAAAAAAAAGACCACACTTTTGACGGATTCCCTACAAATCTGACATAGAAAGAGGGGTACTAAGGGCTAAGAGTACACTCTGTCAGTACTCTATATCAGCAATTGGGGGGTGCCACCTCAGATGAGTCTGATCGACTCTGCAATATGTGGGAAAGAGAGCTGGGTGTTGAAGTTTCTTTAGAGGCATGGGAGGATATTTGGGAGAATGCAAGGAAGATATCAATTTGCAGTAGGACCCATGCTTTACAGTTGAAGATTCTCCACAGGGTCCACTTAGCCCCAGACCATTTGTCAAAATTTAAACCAGGGGTATCTTCAGCATGTCCCAAGTGCAAGGTCTGTATGGGTACTCTTACCCATTGTCTTTGGTCTTGTGACAGGCTTCAAACATATTGGAGTGCTGCAGTGGATGAAATGGAGAAGAGTTTAGGTGTAGGGGTGGAGAAGGACCCTATTTCGCTCCTTTTGGGCCTATCCATTATATTTCCTTCAGACTCACATAAAGGCAAAAACTTTTCAATATTATTACATTCTGTGCAAGGAAGAATATCTTGCTAGGTTGGATATCAGAAAACTCCCAGGCCTGTCGGGTTGGCAGAAGATTATATGGAGCATATTCCCCTGGATTTTCTCACAAATATGGTACACCACAAAACTGAGAATTTTTACAAGACATGGCAACCCTTTTTGAAATACCTGGACACAGATTTATCTGCCACACTAACAAGGGCTTTTATATAGCTGCAACGATTGTGTTTCACGAGTCCAATATCCAGGGAGGAGGAACTGTGAATGTATGAGTGTTTTGTTTGGCTGGGCTGAGTTATTACTATTTGTTTGTTTGTTGTTACGTATTTAGTTAGTTAAATAGCTAGTTTAGGTTTTTTTTAAAAATTTTATACTTCTCTACATATGTTCCTATTCGAATGTATATAAAGCTGGGTTGGGGAATTTTTTTTATTATTTGGGTTTAGTTTTGTACTGTTTTGAATTGCATTGTTTTGTATTTGTAATATTTAAAAATCTATTTTTTCTTAATAAAAATATATTATATAATAAGATAGTGAATATAAATTGCTCACATAATTGGGACTTAGAAACTCTCTTTTAGGATTACAAAAGGACATAACCAAGGAAGTATTGATGATTTTAATGTGAATATAGGAAGCAACAAATTCAATTTGCAAACAACTTTAACATAAAACGTTTTGTGCAAGACGTCATTGTATAAAGACAAATGCTTTAGTGGTGTGAACAGACTGGTAGCAGATGCAATAAATGTGAGGGAATTGAGTTTAGGAAGAAAGGAATGTGTATTTAAGGGAAGAGATTCTTTAAAATGTATGGAAGAGGAGAGATTAAAGGTCAGGAGTTAAAGCCCCTGAATGTTGAAGCTAAAATGGTTTTAAGGGTTTTTATATACAGCACAAGAGATAAAATTGAAATATTGAAGGGGGGTACAAGTGGAGGACTTTGTACTGACTTAAGGACCTGATTTTTAAAAAAAAGACATTAAAAATCAGAGCATGCAGTGTAGATTCACCAGGAAGGGGTCAGTGAGGGAAACAATAATAATGAAGAGTGACTCCAGATGCTGGGATTATTTGCAATGCAGTAAATAAGGTGAAGATGAGTGTTTTCTTTGTTTATTATGAAGGATTTTGAGAGGGCAAATAAGGAGAGAATGAGTGTTTCCTCTTTTGGAGAGTCTCAATTTTAAGTCATCTCTGAGAAAAAAGGTTCATGCCTTCACATACAGGTTTGCTGCAGCACGAGATGAAAGCAGTGACAGAGATATAGATAAATCCAATTTTTAAAGGTAAAATAAGTACATCAGGCAAAGAGATTCAGGGTTATGGAGAGAGCAAGGCAGTAATGTTAGCTTGGAATTGATTCATGGCTTTGGAGGAATTGGAATGAAGGGATTAATATAATTACAATGTGAAAAAAAGCAGTAAGATTAGTATGGAATCAATACAAGGTTATGGGAAGGGAGAAATGAAGTGGTTTTAGTTTGGAATTGATGCATGGTTTTAAGGGGAGTAAGGCAGAGGGATTAGTTTAGGAGTAATACAAGTTTGTAGAGAGAGAATGGGACAGTGAAATTAGTTGCAAGTGAGAGTTAGTTTTGAAAGAGTTTAATGAGGAATAGTCAAACAAATATTTTCTTTTTTTCCATAAACTGGTTCTAAAAAAATGATCAAGTAGCAAATAAAGAGTAATAGTAGATTCTGCCTGATGTAAAATGACACCAATACATTCCAATTTTCCTTACAACAAATAATTGAGATCCCACTTTATTTATCAATGCAAAACCAAGGTTAAAAAAATACATACCTTGGAACAATCCTCACTGTAGGAAATAATATGTAAATAAAGCTGTGTATGCATAGTTAACAGGGAACTGGAAAACCATTTACTCAATTTTCACAATTCATTTAGGACTTAACCACACAATTGTATAAAAGGTCATAGCTGAGTTTGCTAATAGTGGTATTAGATTACCTTTCAACAGGGATCCACAGTGTAACCTAGGACCAGCAATCCCAAGTTATACTGTTAGTTCCACATTCAATTCACACTTGCCAAAATAGATATCAAAGAGGCAACTGGTAAGTCAGTCAGTTTGCTGTTCACTGGTGACAAAGTTCTCTTCATGTCAGTTGCAGCTAATTTGGAGGCAGTACAAAAGGTATAAGTGGTGACCAATTACTATCATTGCAGTGGAAACCTTACCAATGAAAATGCCAAGGTAAAAGCAAAAGAAATCACAAAATGACATTGTATAGCAAAAGCAAACTTTGATGAATAAACATGCCCTACAGGACCACAATTTGAAGTTAGAGATTAGGTTTGCATTAACTGGCCATATCACAACCACAGACTTGCATCATCTTTAATAGGACCAAAGCAAATCAAATGGTTGTCGAGGACCGATGCTTATCTGTAGGATGACAACATGAGACACTTGATAGTGAATAGATCCAAATATTTCAAAAGGACAGCGATTTTGAGATCACATTTCCTTTACCAATCAATGACTGTAGCTGGTCTTCAGCCTCTTGGAACTAATCATGGAAGCACAATGTCACGTTCACAGATCTCAGAGTCACTACTTTTGTATTGTATAGATTATAGTTGGAGAAAAAGGACAAGTCAAGCTCTTGATGTATTTTTATTGTTTAGAATGATGGGATTTAAAATAAAGGTAATTGGTATTTCAAGGGAGACAAGATACAGTGTTCACTTGACTATTCCTTTGAAAGGCTTATCTTAAGGGTGAATGAGTTGGGTCTTTACCCATTGAAACTTAGAGGATTGACAGGAGATCTCATTGAAACAAAAGATCCTGAATGAAGGGGACAGACTGAATATTACCCTTGGAGGAAGACAGTTTTAAGATGGAGATAATGAGAATTTTTGTTTGAGGATAACTTGTCTGTGGAGAAGATAATTGAGGCTCTCATTGAATTTATTCAAGACTGAGATTGAAAGATTTTTGATAATTAAGAGTTATGTGGGCAGAGATTAAGGTAGAAGCAATACCATAACCAGCTCAAGGATGATTGCCTGAACATCTGATACTGTTCCAAGGGCACAATAGTTGACTCTTGTTCCAATACTCAACCACATTAGAACATTTACTATTGATCCTCAAGTGCTTGCTTGATAAGCTTCAATCTGAAGAAAAGTATAGCTGAGGCATGGAGTAGAAATTTTAGACCATAGTGTATAAAACCTGTTAGTACACACATTGAAACAAATACCATCATTGCATAGTTTGGAGACACAAAATATACAACAGGTTTGGTTATTAAAGATTCATTAGCTTTTAAGGTAGGATTCAAACTATAATTTTGATGTGTGGCATTATAATTCTTCAAAATATAAATTTTCACAAGCTAAGAGATCGAAGGAGGTATCTGGTATCAACTACAATAAAGTAGACTGTTGACACGTTAAATTTTTACATGTTCAGTAAATAAGTTTATTATAGGTAGATTCAGCTTTGTGTACATGCCAGTCAAACAATGAGATATTCATTGCTTGTAGATATACAGATACAGCCTTTGAAGCATTTTATTTCAGCAACTGTCAATAGAACCTGTGCTGAGGATTATATACATTGTAGCTCCGCTTGTAATCACACATCATAGGGTTGGTCTTTTTGGAATGTACAATAAAAGAAAACAAAAATGCATTAAATGAACAGTCCTCTTCCTGTATTAGAAAGTCTTCTTTCATATAAATAGTTGGACCAAGTCCCATTCTCCACGTGTTTCTGCAACTGTTCAAGCAGGGATTGGTGGGGTTTTTCCTGTCTTTTTCTGCATGCTGCTGTTGTTTTAATCTGTGTTATCATTTTAATGGCAGCTTGCTGGGCCAACCTATTCCCACGGGCCTTTGTAAAAGTCATTGACACACCAAACTCATTCCATTCAGGTCAAAAGGAGGCAACAACAACAAAAAAAAGTATAAATAAAACAAAGCTTGTGGATTCTCTTTCTCTCATTACTCGCCACTGATATTGTCAGAAGCAGCAGAACTGTCAAATGTGTGGTGTGTAGGAGGGTGGAGGGGCTTGACGTACTTTGTGTAAATAAAGGGGTTTGATCTTTTACTGGTCAGTTTTCTCTGTAGCTTGAAGGACAACGTACTGTTTGCGATCCTTATGCCTGATCCTCTTGCCCTTCCTCTTGTTAGCACTCTTGCCTTTTTGTTTCTTTTGCTTCCTCTCTGTAGGCAAAAGACAAGAGTAGAAAATGGTTAGGATTACCCTTTCTTGAAGGCCTCCAGACAAATCAAATAGATTAAAGCAATCTAGAATATGGATGAAATTGGAGCTTCATGGTCTCTTTACCCCAAAAAGGAATAAAGTCACGCTCTGTCCAGCCAACATGCTCCTTCAACATCATATACCACTAAAGCTCTAAAGACAATGACAGCAAGATGCATGACACCACCGCCAACTTGGACCATCCTGACTTCACTATCACTGGGTCTGAAAGTCTCTCCCTAACAGCACTGCAATGTATTTACAGTATATGGACTGAAATGCTTCAAGGCAGCAGCTCACCATCTTCAAGGGCAATTAGGGATGGGAACAAATGCTGGCCTTGCCTAAATCCTGACAACCAGTTAGAAAAGGCTTCTATCTTAAACCACAATACCTTCTGCTGCAGAGAAACAGTTCTATTCCCAGGTGAAGACTATAGATGTCTTAGCAAGAATTATTTACTGAACTTTTAATTTCAACATGTTTTGTCTAAAAGTAGGACATCCAGCCAAGGCTAACTGCACATGGAAATTCACTGTCTGGCCAAGCTCTGCAAATGCCATAGAATGTTATGCATTAAAAAAGGTGCCAAGTAAAGTCCATGCAGTAACCTTTCAAAAGGGAGAAAGGCAATTCAAAGCACACTGAACTTTAATCTCCTGTGGCTACAGAGATAATGAGGGGCTGACTACCCACCTCAGCAGAAAGCCATCTCCTCTGGATCATGTCACAATTACAGAATGCAGCATTATTTGTATTTTACACTTCCAAGAATATACAGAAAACCAAGTACAACCTTGGTCTGTACTTACTGGCCTAGCGAGAGACTGTGTACTGTGAAGATCACACCTCGAGGAGAGCCGTTAGATACTCCTGCTCTGCATGTGGAGGAAGACTCTCTCCCAAAAGCAGGAAATGGCACCAATAGGTATACAGGACAAAAGTCTTTCAGCTAAATTAGAGAGCCATGGATTGCAAAATCAACTGCTTTGCTACATACAGTGTATTGGTACCATCCAACTTCACAAAACCCAGATGCTGGAGTGGTGTGCTTTTTACTCAACTCACATTTCTAATACATGCATGCATGTCATGTTTTGTTATCTGTTTTATGTTTAGAGACTGAAACTCACTCTTTCTCCAAGAAAGCCTGCTAAAATGACTCATTTTTAAATACTTCGATTGGGAAAAGTCAAAGTTCAGAAACAGACTTTTTGGTTCAACTCATCCATGTCGACAAGACATCCCAATCTTAGAGTCCCATTTGCCATCATTTGCCCCATATTCCTCTGAGCCCTTCCTATTTATGAATCCACCCAGATGTTTTTTCAATGTTGTATTTGTTCCCACCTCCACTTTCTCTGGCAGCTCATTCCACACACACACCACATTCTGCATGATAAAGTTACTCCTTGGGTCCTTTTTAAATATTTCCCCTCTCATGTTAAACCTATGCCCTCTTGTTCTGAACCCCCATCCCCAACCCCAAGGAAAAGGGATACTTTTGAAACATTAACCTAGTTGTGACAGGGAGGGATTCAAGGAAGAGAAGATCATTCACCCATCCTCACCTAGAAGCATAACCATTGGGGTATCTTCTCTGGAATGATGATGAATTGGGTACCAATCACAGGATGCATTGGATATTGCAACTTGTTAACCAAAACCAGTTTCTTGCCTTCCTGTCCCAATGACTCCATCATCGTACTTACAGATATTAACCCATTTCCCCAAAAGTCAACCTGCAGTCCTCTACTTCAGCTTGCTTGGGGTACATGTTACAGGGGTAATCAATCCAGTAAGCACCATCTTACAATGTATGGACCACATCTGATTAACAATAATGTTTGTACAGTAACTTTAGCACTAAATACTATAACTTGTATTAAATCTGTAGTGTACCTATATCATAAGATACTCTCTGACTAACTCTTTGTACCTTTGTTTCCACATTCCTATCCCTACAGGCAGTATCAATCCACTTCAGCTAGGGGCATTTAATACCCAGAAGTGCAGAGAGGGCTTTTGTTTAATGCCCGAGTGCTTGGTCTTATTAGACTGGCCAGCAGCTCCCAGTTCCAACTGATGTATTTGCTTCTGTTGGAAAACATTTGTCAGAAGAGGGTTCTTTTCCACAAAGAGGAATTCAATATTCATCAGCTCAAATGATGAGCTTTGTGAAATCATTGCCCTTTACGTACAAACTGGAATGCATTAGCCAAGGAGTGTTTTTTCAAAAAAGCCAGAGTAAACACTACCCTAGGACTGTAACAAAGCAGCTATCTGTCACAAATGATTAATTATTAATATATTACACTTAATATATAAAAACTCTCTTGCAAGACAGACAGTACATTAAAGTGAACTTTAAACAGACATCAGACAGACAAATTGCTTTAAAGATCTGACTACATACTTCCCATAAGTGGACCGTCTCGGTGTCAGTTTTACAAGCACTGTAAGATGGCCCCATGTCTAAACAGTAGGGGTCATGCATCTCAATGCTGGAGCCTCAGAATGACAGCACATTCTTGAATGTACTCCTGTGCTACCACTCAAGGTCAGTATCTCAACACAGGGGGTGCATCCATATGGGACAGAAATGAGGATGAATTTCTCCACTAAAGGTGGTGGCAAATTTTTGGAATTCTTTACCCCAGAAGGCAATGGAGATTCAACCATTGATGTACATTCAAGACATATCAGTTGATTTGTGTATGAAGGGGCTCGAATGGGAAAATGGTGTTGAGGTCAGAGACCAGTCATGATCTAGTTGAATGATTGAGCAGGCCCGAGGACTAATCACTGACTCCAACGCCTATTTCCTACATTCCAAAGTAAACCAAGGAATCATGGTTTGATGATAGGTCACTGATTTTAAACATTTTTCTTTGTTTCTCTCAAACGATGCCACCAGATCCACTCAGTATTTCCAGTCTTCTTTTATTTCAGATTTCTAGCATCTGCAATACTTTAATGTTGCAAAGCAAAGCATTTGTTCATAGATTAAAAAGATAAATGTTCAGTTCCTTTGCAATGCTGATTTATCAAAACTTGTCAAACAAAAAGGATAAGGTAAATTGGAAGAATTCTACCCACACAATGATTTACTACATTACTAGTCATGAATGATTAAACAAGTCATCATCTCATCCTCAAAACTATTCCAACATTACTCAACATTTGATTGAATGAAGTTCGTTGACGTTAGCAAATCCTTTATAAAGAAACAAACTAAACTGAAGACAGAAACATGACAGCAGATATTTTAGGAGTACGGAAGTAAAACTTTACATTAGCTAGTATCAAAATACAGTTAACATTCTTCCATTAAATTATCTCAAACTACCACCAGTACTGACTGCAGTAATGTTCCTTTGCAAAGGGACTTTATAAATTCAACACAATTCACAGCTCCATCGATCCTGAAGCAGTCAGCTTCTAGGCGGAGTGGTAGCAAATAACATTCGGACCAAACAAGCACTAGCCAATGTCCACTTCCAATGTTTGATATTCCATGTCAATACTATTATGAAGCTCTCCTCTCAATTATCAACATCCTGAGGCTTACCAGAGATCAGAAACTTGACTGTATCAGCCACTTACATACAGGGCAAGTTAAAGACTTGAAATTTTGCAGTGAGTAACACATCGCCCCAAAATCTGTCCACCATCTACAAATGCACAAGTCAGGAGTGTGATGGAATACTTCCCACTTACGGTTCCAGCTCTGACACAGTTTGATACCATCCAGGACAAGGCAGACTGCTTGATTGGCATACCTGCCGTGTCCATGTGGCACTCTTCCATAAAGATTAGTAACAATACAACTTGACTGGACATCTGAGAAATTCACAGGGTCAAATTCCACCAGGCCATTATTTATGCAGCTGCTCCTCACTTCAGACCTTAGGTGGTGTACCCCCAAAACATGTGAAAAGCTGACAACAGCTTGTCCACATGGAAGCTAATTTGAAGTGAACTGCTTATTGGCTTTTAGTATTATGCCAAGTTATTTCAGAAAGAATTGAGATTTGCCACCTTGCCTGAAGGTTGATGAATCCTTTGACACACAATGAAAGCCTAAATTGAGTCACCAAGCACTATGTCTAATCTGTTTTACATATATCAGAAGGAATTGGTACCCCAAGATAACCCATGTTGACACAGATGACTACATTGAGCAAAACTTCTAGATGGGAGTATACGCAGATATAATTACTGCACATTAGAAACAGACCACCTCAATCTAACCACTAAGCTCCACATTAGTTTCTGCCTATCCTCATCCTGTATTTCCCCCTCCATGGTGTGTGCATCAAGTTTCCTTGGAGCACATCAACCTTCTGCACCAATCACTCCATGTGCAGTGCAATCCACATCCTCACCATATTCTGGGTAAAGCAAAAGCTATTGACTTCACAAGTGAAAATCTGTCATCATGTAAGTGCAAGCTATTTCAATCTGGACACAAGCAGCCCAAATTACAGCTTTTAAACAATTCTCTTCACACCATAAAATTTAAAATAAAATACTGGAAACATTGAAACTTGGAAAACAAAATGACATTTATTGGAAGACATGGAAAGAGAGAGGCTTTTTTAATGTTGCATTATAGATTGAATTGGTTATCTAGTTGAAACAAACAAAACCCTTCCCATAAAAACTACAACTATACTCCATGCAATTCTATTAACTTTGGCAGTCTATGGTTTATTGGAAACATAGAAAACTGGAAAATAGTAATCCAAAGTGGTCTCTCTCTTATCCTTAGACAGTGACCTCTAGCCCTGCACTCCCATCATCCAGAAAATTCTTCCTGCAACTACCCTGTCTAGTCCTGTTAGAATGTCATTAGTTTGATGTTCCTCTTCATTCTCCTGAATGCCAGTAAATATTATCCTAACATATGTCAGTAATGCCTTCCCAGTAAACTTATGATCCCTCTATAGCCAGGACATCCTTCCTCAGATAAGGAGGCTAAAACAACATACAATATGACAAATGTGGTTTCACCAAATCCCTGTATAGTTGTAGTAAGAAGCCTTTGCTCCTGTATTCAAATCCACTTGCTATGCAGGCCAACATACCATTGGTCTTCTTGACTGCCCACTATTCCTGCATGCTTACCTTCAGTGACTGGCACATGACAACACCTAGGTCTTGCTGCACAATTGCTCGATTAATAGGCAGTTAACAACCTTCTTTCCTGTTTTTGCTACCAGTGGATAACCTCACATTTTCTACATTACCTGCATCTCCCAGTTTGCCCAAATCACATCGAAGCATCTCTGCACCCTCCCCACAGCTCACTCTCCCACCCTCCTTTGTGCCATCTGCAAATTGAGATGTTACATTTAGTTCAATCACTGAAGGGTCTGTTTCCCTGCTGTACATCCCTATGACTCTATATTAGAAGAACAATTATAAAGTTAGTATTGCAAAGTGAGGATCAGACCCTCACTACTCCATCACCATGCACAAGGCAAGTACAACATTGTCAGAGACTGATCAAGGACAGTGTCTTCAAGCGAAACCAAAAAAAGGTTTCGGTTATTCAGCAGGATCTTAGTAGATTTGCAACATCAGTAGCAGAAGACTAGTATGACATCAAATGCAGAATAAAATTTTATCCTTAGTTATTCACTCAAACTTGAAAATTATCCAAATGTCAAATCTGCTTTGAAATTGAAACAAAGGGGTGTCAAGAATAGGAGGACATCCAACTCCTTAAGCCTGTTCCACCAATCAATCAATCTAAACCTTCACTCCTCTAATTTCACTCCATTGACCTGACTTTGTTCCATATCCCTACATCTGGTCAAAAAGAAAACTCTTGAAATCTATAGCTCCTCTAGGAGCTTGGGTTGATGGAAGGAGCATATATTATTTGCCACGTAAGTACTAACAATGACCATCTCCAGAAAGGGAGAATCTAACAGTTGTCAATTAGCTGGCATTGGTATTGCCATGGCTGAATCCCACACTAAAAGCATCCCAGGTGACACTACCAACCAGAAATGGACTGGAATAGCCATATAAACAAGAGCAGGTCAGAGGTAAAGAATTCTGCAGTGAATAACTCACCTTCTGACTGGTGTCAGGTAGATGATGGACAGGCATTGGGGAGGTACACTTCATAAATACACTCAATTTGTCTGGATGAATGCAGTTCCAACACTATCAAGAAATTCAACACCATCCAGGACAAAGCAGTGCACTTGATGGGCACCCTTACTGCTTTCATCATTCACTCCTTTCTTCAAAAAGGCACAATGGCTAGAGGGTGTACTGTTAAAGAGATGTTATGCAGTAACTCACCAAGCACCCTTCAACAGCACCTTCCACCACCATTTAGAAAGACAAGGGCAGCAGACGCATGGAAACCTACCATCTGTAAGTCATACACAAATCTGACTCAGAACTATATCCCTACTCCTTCACTGTCATGAAGTCAAATTTTAGAACTCCGTTGTTCAAGCAATATGGGGTAAGGCTACAGCAGTTTAGGAACTTGCCTCATCACCATCTCACAAAAACATTAGGATGGCTTACAAAATGTTGGCCCAGTCAGCAAGGCTCTTAGCTTGTGATTGAATACAATAAATAAGAAAAATCAGATGGAAAGAGATCAGTGAAAAATCAGAGAAAGGGATGCAGTTACTGCTGTCCTCAGCTGAAGAAAATGTGAAAGGAAACTTTCACGGGCTGAATATTAAAATGGATTTCAGTGTTTGACCCAGTTTTAAGGTTTAACCAGCCTTTGAGAATGGGATGCCTAATAAATTTGTGCTTTAAGTTACAGTAGCCAGTAAAATTTCTGAATCAAAAGTTAAGGCAAGCATTTCCTTCATTGGAACAATTGTCGAGATCAGTCATAATGACAAAGGTAAACTTTCAGGCACGTGAGGAGTAGTGTCTCACTGCTTATTCTTAAGACAAAAGACAATTATGGACCTTAGCAACATTGAACCAGAGCTTAGCAGCATAGTACAGAACCAAAATTTTGGGCTACTTCAATACAGAATAATAAAGTGCAACTTCGCCAGCTTAAAGAGACAAAGGTCAAAGAAATGTTCAAATTTACAGCTTTGTATTTTAAAATTCAGAACCATTTTAAATGCGGGACAACTTATTTAAGAAAGGCAATCCAAGACAATTAATTCAGTAATTTTTGTTGAAAAAAATATTTCAACTCTGACATGTTATTTATTTCTCTTAATTCAAACTACTGGATAATTTAGTGTTTCTTCACAAAAAAATATTTTGAAGTATCAGCAACGCATAGGGTTCAAAGTTGTCAAAATTTGGAATGCAGTTCTTAAACATAACCATGAACTTGTCACCATGATATCTAAACTGAAAGGGCAAAGACTAGTGTTTGAAGGGTTAAAAGTACAGCTGCAAGGACACATTGTCAACGCTGGAAAATAAAGCTGAATGCCGCAGTCGAGGAGTCACACGTAGGCAAGAGTAGAGAAATAGAAAATGCTTGCTCCTCCTCAATTGGAAACGGATATAAAAATAAAACTTGCTGTGAAACCATGGCCTTATAAAGGAATAAAATAATGATTCCAGTGCCCCCACCCCTTCCCTCATCCTGAATATTCTTCTTGCAGCACACACTACAGGGAGGATGTGTGCCAAATGGATGTTTTTAAGGGAAATACTATCCCTGGTTTTAGTTTGAATTATAGTTCAAGGTCCAATAAGAAAGGGAAAAATATAGTTTCATCTTTGAGCTGTTAACAGACCCCTACCGTTATAGAAATGTCTCACTTTCTACAGTTACAAAACCAACCTCAAGGAATATTTAATGGCTGTTTGGCATGGAGCTATTCATACTTTCAGTACACTCGATTGGCCGTATGTCACGCAACTTTCTCTTTTGCAAATCAGACCCACATTCGGCAGCGTATGTTTTTTTTTGGAAGACTGAGCATGAGAGAGAGGGGGATAAACAGTCGATGTTAATACTATGGGTCAGAAGTCGATATCACAGTGGGATTCATGAAACAAAAGCAGTGTAGGGATTTGTCAAGAGGAAATACTGTCAGAAAAGACTGAGAAATGGATGGAGTGATTCAATGTTAGGGGTTCAAGACACTTGGGAATGGGAGAATAAAAAGAAGAAAGCACACGTAATATTGAGTGGAAAACAAGCAAGCAGCCAACAACCACAGCAGGGAAGAGGACAGGGAAATGTCACATGGAATCATCGGAAAAAAGCGGTTGCAGCAGTAACGCGCACACAATCCATAACTACAAGAGTCAGTAATCAAACAGAACAGGCTCAGTTATATTTGAGGCCCATATTCCTTTCCTACCAGTTCCAAATTATTCATCTTTTGTCAGTAGGATAAAAGAAAAATCAAAAACTCAACAGCTCTTCAGGTGGCTGATAGCAGGCACTAGAACAGTGTATCTGCATTCATAGGAACCAGAGGAGGCCATTCAACCCATCTGGCCTGCCAAGCCATTCAACTTAAATCATGGCTGATCCTTACTTCATTGTCATTCACCAACCTTTATACCTCAAGTTCAAACAACGTAACCCATTCAACTGAACAGCTGCTACAGATCAAGCTGAACTCTTTTTGCATGATTAAAGAGGTTGTCGCACTTCAGAGTCAGGTGACAGCAGCTTGAAATCCCACTCAAGAGACTTGGACACAAAGCTGTAAATACTGGCACCTTCCAACACAGTACCACAGAAGATAATATTCCCAGGCAAAAAAAGTGACAAAACAAGGTCCCATCTACCCATTTGAATGTTTCTTGAAGAAAAGTCTACGGCAGTAATAATGAGTAAAGTGTTCTCCCCAATGTCCTGGCCAATATTTATCTCTAAATCAATAATTCAGACTATCTGGTCATTATCACATTGCTGTTTGTGCCTGATGTACACAAAATTGCTGCTAATCAGCTTTCTCAGAGACCAGAAATGGTAGCACACCCAATGGCAAATGTGTAGATCAGCTTTCCTGCACAATTCTATTCCTCATAGCTCATTTACATATCAATGGGTGGGAAAAGCACCAGACATACAGTCAGGCTGTTCTAGAGTCCACCAGGATTGGGCCACAAACATCCAGGCATCACATTTAAGAGATGTTTATTTCTCAACTTCAGAGATATAGTGATCGTTAGGTAAAGCTCACCACCAGTCATCTCTCCCTCTCTCTCATTAGAGAATCATCTATGGGCAACTGAAACTATAGTGACATTCACCATTTCATAAATGTAGAATGGTGTTGTACAAACCAATCCACAGAATTAATCAATCTCTGGCAAGCAGTTGGTTACTAGATCATTATCTTTAATCACTCACGATCCCGACTGATGGAGGAAGCCTGGTGGCTGGAGGTCAGTGTCCGTGGGCACCTCAAGAGAACCTGGCTCCAATGCTGCAAGATGAAGAATGACAAGGCAAGTGCTAATGTCTACACCATGCTTCATGATAGATAGCAATGAGTGTTATTGTTGCACTATTGCCATTGCAGAGCACAGTCTCCAAGAGTTAGATGCCAGGCATCTCCAGATACTTCATGCACAGCCAATACTTGCCACATCATTGTAGTTACCAAAGTAATATTTACTGGCACAGTGATGGCACTGTCTCTCACATCATACAAGATAAAACAGCAGAGGAGCTATAGTACTCAGCTCATACACCATCACTTCACTGACTTTGCATCACAATTAGGTCTTCACCCACAAAGGTTTGCATGGGACAAGGATTTGAGTTTATCATGACTTTATTTATCTGGGTAAAGTTAGCCACTTTCACTGCCTCGTTTGGGTAGGTTTGTTGACCTGATCAGGCTTCACTTAACTAAAAGCCAGACTTTAAGAGCTGTTCAACATAGAAAGGCTTCACCCCTTACTTCAACACTAAACATTTATACAATTAAACAGCTTGGTTATGCAGAAGCAACTGACCGAAGTAATAGTTTGTACTTAGAACTTGGAGGAATAATTCTTCCTTATCAGAATTGAGTTTGTGATCGCATTTGCACCCCATTTCTGCCCAACACAATTGCATCATGAACTGTGGTAAGCCATCCTAATGTTTTTGTGATATGCTAACGAGTGCAAAATAAGCTCCTGACCACAAAAAAGGTCACACCCGACCACACCTGAAAGCTTTATAATAAGTGTTTAACCTGTTGGGTCTCCCAATTATACCTCTCTGCCCAACCTTCTAAAAGCTCTGGGTAGGCTCAGATAGCCATTTAAATAATAGCTATACGTCAAACATAACTCATCCCCTTTTGATCTCCGGAATTTTCAAACCAGTGGACTCTACCACCAAGAGAACAAGGGTAGTAGACACATGACAACACCACAACCTCACCTCTAAACTGTGCACCATTACAACTTGGTATTATATCATTGTTCCTTTACTTGTCACTGGGTCAAAGTCCTGGAACTCCATCCCTAACAACACTGAGTACACCAACACCACATGGACTGGATCAGCAATTCAAGGCAAAGGGAGACAGCAAAAGATGTATTATTGAGATGAGATTGGAGACCATCTCACAGGATCATGCCCAAAATATTTCTCCAAAATCAAAAATTTTGCTACATGATATTACCCACAAAAGTGGCATTTGATTTGAAACACTTATCTCTAAATTGTTTCACAAAGAACTTAAAATCCCTCTTTTTGATGGCTGCAGCAATAGAAAGGGACGAGGGGAGCTCCTGATCTGACTTAAGTGCAAATACCCATTCCTGCAGGACCTCTCCTGGCTGTGGCCCTAGCCACACCCAGGAGGGTGACTACACACTCATTGAAGAGCCAGTTTCAAACCTGGAAACTATTAGAATTAAAATACACCTTTATCAGCTGCAAGGATAAAGTTAAGGGCAGCACAGTGGTTAGCACTGCTGCCTCACAGTACTGGGGACCCAGGTTCAATTGCAGCTCATATCCATGTGGAGTTTGCATGTTCTTCCCCATATCTGCATGGGTTTCCTTCCACAGACCAAACATGTGCAGGTTGGGTGGATTAGCCATGCTAAGTTATCCATAGTGTCCTGGGATGTGTAGGCTAGGTAGATTAGCCATGGGAAATGCAAAAGTACAGGGATGGGGTTGATGGTGTCTGGGTGGGATGCTCTTTGTCGTCGGGTCGATGTAGACTCGATGGGTTGAATGGCCTGCTTCCATATTTTAGGGATTTATGATTTTATAATGAAGGACATTAAATTCCCACAAAGCAATGTACCCAGCAATCAGACAACTCAGATTTGTGAACCAGAGGCATTGAATAATTCTCTTCAATTTGAATAGTTTCTCAATAACTCAATCCAAGTATTTCGGAATTGATCAATTTTGTAATTGTAGTGCTCTCATTTTGGAATCAGAGTGTTGTCTACAGACAAGTCTGACTACGGACACTTGGAGGCAAAGTTCAGACCAAGTCTCCTAGCGCAGGACTAAGGGAGTGCCACACTGTCAGCAATGCCAAACCAAAGCATTGACCACCTTCTTCAGTGGGTGTAAACAATCCCATTGTGAAAAAGAGCTGGAACATTTTCTTGGCTCTAAGTAGTATGCTGACCTACAGCATATTTGCATCAACTTATATTCAAACATTACGGTCTCTATACATATACAGATGCACCCCACACTCTGCAATTATTCAGACTCCGAGGCACCTAGGACAGAAAGGGATTAAAATTGATAGCTTGTATTTATGAGGACTCTAATGAAGTATTTCACACTAGTGTCACCAAGCAAATTTGATACAGAGCCACATTGGGAGATAGGTCATCAAATGCCAAAAGCTTGGCCAAAGAGGTAGATTTTAAAACAGCATCGGAAATAAGAGACAGAAGCAGAGTTTTAAATATGGGAGTTCCAGAGCATGTGCATTGCCATTGATAGTGGAACAATTTTTTTTTAAATGAAGAAGGTGGGTGATACTTAAGAGGCCAAAAGTGGAAGAATGCAGAGATTGCAGAGGGTTATAGGGAGGGGCAAAACCTCAGAGGGATTTGAAGACAAATTTTCAGAGGCATAAATAAGAACCAGCCAAGAATTAAAATATTAAAGAATTACAAGTAGTTATCTATTAGAACTTCTGTTAGATGTGCTTCAGAAATGTTAAACTCTATAGTTGATCTACCTATCCCCAGCTAAGTACTCAATAGCAACAAACCCCAATAGAAAGAAATAACCTAATGCCTTTCATACAGTATAAAAAAGGAGCCATGCTAGAAGTGGTGAGACAGACTTCACATGACATCCAAGACTTAATGTACTGCTGGAGTTCAGCTTGTTACATTTTGGTTTTCCATATTTATTGAAAGGAAATGCACTGCAGTTGGAACCAAACTAAATCACATCCATCAGGAGCTACACAGACTTATTCGTTCCTTTTGAAAGTACCTTAAAAAAACAGCTTTTTTTGCAGGATTGATTTATTCCATAAGGATGGAGGCTAGGAGTGCTAGACAATTAAATAAATTCAACATGCACCTCCAGCACAAACAGATCAAAGCTCAACACATGAATGAATCAACTTCACAAAGACAAATGTTTCCTCTTGCTAAGAAAATCCGAGACTTCAAAATTACATTGAAGTTTTTACCCAGAAATCCCATAGTTAGTAAGTTGTTATGCCTGTTGCTTAAAAATGTGTTGCTGGAAAAGCGCAGCAGGTCAGGCAGCAAAGGAACAGGAGAATCGACGTTTTGGGCATAAGCCCTTCTTATGCCCGAAACGTTAATTCTCCTGTTCCTTTGATGCTGCTGGACCTGCTGTGCTTTTCCAGCAGCACATTTTTAAGCTCTGATCTCCAGCATCTGCAGTCCTCCCTTTCTCCCTGTTATGCCTGTTGGTCAGTCTTTGCCTAAGTCTTAACAATTTCAAAATTTGACCAATTTATTGGTTCCCCTGTTCTCACACCATGAGGATAGACTTTCGCTGCATGAATTTCTTCTTCTTCACTGATGCTAGCTGCCTTTCTCAGCTCCATTTGCTTCTTGAGGTCTCTCTCACATCTCAAATCATTGCAGGTCAGTATCAAATTCTATGGCATACAGGGCAGTACTCCCAGACAAGATGCAAAATAAACTCCATGTGCATTTTCTGGTGATCACTAAAGATTCTATCGTATAATTAGGAGAGCAGTATAGGAGCTTATCCTTACCCAATATGTGCCCTTTAACCAACATCAACAAAAATTCCCTGGTCATTATGTCTACCAGTCCCTCACATTGTAGTTAAAAAAGTGATAAGGAGAAAGATGGTGTCTGCAAAGGAAACATAATTATTTAACTTACCAGGAAAAGAATACTCAGCTGCTAGGGAGCCAGGAGAACTGGACTTTGATTGAGATAACAAAATCTTGCAAATGAATGTGGATTCCCTAGTTTAAAAGGATATATAGGTCCAGAAGCTACTGTATGGGCATAAAACATATGAATGTTCTTGTGGTGAGCAGTGTGTCAATTATTAAATTTAAATTGGAGATGAGGTGCACAAAAATGGGCATTGTTTGGTTAAAATATTCCAAAATATTTTAAATGTACATACAATTTATATGAATAAATTCAGAAAATGAGACAAAATAGTATGGAAGGTGAATTTGGTGATGATACAAAGATAGGTAGGAAAGGGAGTTGAGAAGAGAACATAAGGGTCCCTACAAAGGGATACAGATTGGGTTAACTTAATGGGCAAATATTTGACAAGTGGAGTTTTTTTTCCCATTCATTCACGGGATGACAACAACTCTGGCTAGGCCAACACTTATTGCTCATCCCCAATTGCCTAGAGGGCAGTTAAGAGTCATCCACATTGCTGTGGGTCTGCAGTCACCTGTAGGCCAGACCAGGTAAGGATGAATGTTTCTTTCTTTAAAGCGAACCAGATAGGTTTTTCTAACAATCGACATTGGATTTGTGGCCATTAGATTCTTTATTCCAGATATTTATTGAATTCAAATTCCACCATCTGCCATGGCTGAATTTGAACCCGGGTCCCCAGAACGCCACCTGAGTCTCTGAATTAACAGTCCAGCGACAATACCACTAGGCCATCGCCTCCCCTTATTGTGGGAGGATGTGAAATTATCCATTTTGACAATAAAAGAAAGTGGTGAGAGATCAAAGATCAAGAGAGAAGCAGAGATTGGATGTTCTCTTGAATGAATCACAGGAAGTTAGTATGCAGGTGCAGCAAGTCAGCAGAAAGCTAATAGAATCTTCTGAGTTATTGAGAGGGAGGAACTGAATGCAAGTGTAGACAGCTCATGCTTCATATTTGTATCCGGAGTACCGAGTACTGTAATGGTCACTGCTTTTCAGAAACAGATCAGTTCAGACTAGACGAACACCTGGAATGAGCTGATTGCCTTATGAGGAAAGGTTAGATCGGCTTAGTTGACATCCTCTAGAGCTTTAAAGACTCAGAGGGATGCAAGATCCTCAGGAGCTAGACTGAGTGGAGTCGAAAAAATGTTTCCACTTGTGGGAGAATCAAACTCTAATTTAAGACCGGGGATGAGAAAGAAATAAAATTGATGGGTTGAATGCCTTTGGAATGCCCTACTTCAAAGAGGCAGGGGATGCAGAATCTTTAGCTACCTCTGCCTTAAAAGCATTTAGATTCTTGCTTACCAAGGGATTGAAAAATTATTGGGGATATGCTGAATATAGAATGGAGGTTTTTAAAAAAAAAATAAAATCAGTACAGCCATGATCTTATTGAATGGCAGGAGTAAGCATGAAGAGTAGAGTAGCCTACCCTTGTTCTTTATTTATATGCGGCAGTACTTGACACAGGGAATAGAAGTAATTGGTTATATTGCAGCTCTGGCATGGAAACAACTCATGCAGATTACTCAGCAAGAAGTTATGTCAACTCGTGATTGAATTCATCAGAAAAATTTGCACTGCATTTGTTTGGCAAAACATGGACAGTGGGCATCCAAAATGTATAATCTGTTTCCATGCTTAATTATTAAATGCAGAGTTTTTGCACCCCATTGCTGTCTGATGGCCTTCAGTCAGGGAGGAATAAGACTTTTCTTTTTACTTTCAGTCACACTTGAAATAAGCCAAATAGATTTTGTTCTTTGATGCATTTTATATATTTTTCATACAGTTTTTAAAAAATTCTTTAAAATCCTTTCAAGACAGCACAGTAATTATCCAAATCACTGTTTTCTACTGTATTCAACCCCATTCCCCCCCTCCTCATCCACCACCACTATTAATGTTTGGGTTGAGTATTTCAGCCCAACTGCTCCATGCTATGGTTTATGAATCATACAGTACAGAAGAGGTCTTTGCACAAACAAACACAGCTACTAAAGCTATACTAGCTCTCCTGCTCCTCTCCTTCCCACTGTGCTGCATCTGACCAAAATATTTTTCATTCCTTTCTCCTGACTGTACTTCTCCAACCTCTCTTTAAATGTATCAACCATGTTATTCACCTCAACCACTCCATTTATTAGCAAGAATCACATCCTCACCACATTAATTTAAATGATTCAATAGTAGAATTGAGGGGCAAATAACTTTGAATGTACTGGAGATAAATATAAATGAGAATTCCAGGAATGCATAGTTCAGTTGCTTGCTGGTTTCTGTGAGTTTGGGAAAGGACAATTTAACAATGTCAGGAACTTAAGATTTCAAATAAAGTAGTATTTTACCCATCAACTACATTTACCTATAAAGTTTCTATTTTCCCTCTAAACCTTGGTCTTGATCTCATTGTCAAATCTGGAAAAGTTTCTAACCATACAGACAGATAACTCTAAAAAGAATAGTTCTATTTTATGCCAACTCCCAAATCCAAGCTCCAAGGCAAAGCCTGAATCCAGAATTCATTCTTCAGAACAGATTGTTAAACACAAAGACGAAGAAAACTTAAACGTTTGATTTGATTTGCTTCCTGCTGACATGTTTTCTTTTAAAAACTGATCAATGTAATGATTTCTTATTATACCACCAATGTCAGTTTACCCAAATGCTATTCTCTAAGAGTACAGTCAATTCCTGGGCTTCAATGTTTGACACATCAGTGGATTGGGAGCAAGTGAGGACTGCAAATGCTGGAGATCGGAGCTGAAAAATGCGTTGCTGGAAAAGCGCAGCAGATCAGGCATAAGCCCGAACCATCGATTCGCCTGCTCTTTGGATGCTGCCTGACCTGCTGCGCTTTTCCAGCAACACATTTTTCACATCAGTGGATTGAAAAATTTTTCTACTTTATCAGACATAATAGAATTCTATGTTTCATATTCTCTTGATCAACTCTCCCTCCAACCTTAGCTTGTTTCTAAGTCACAACATTGCAGGTTCCAGACTCTCTCGGCTTATGACAAGCTTATGGCTGCTAATGGCTGCTAATCTAGATTTGTTGAATTTGTGCTGATTTTCATTCCTAATTACTCAGGAAATCTTCATGGCATGTTTTTCTGTATTGGGCACACCTGAGTCTACAAACCATAACTCTGAACACTGTTTCAACATTTAGGGGGTCTGCTGTGTCCCAATTTAAGCTCAGGAACTTGCTGGCTGACTGTTACAGCACTATTTCATGCTTTAAGATAGTTTAATGATCAAACACTTGTCAACAATCCATTATGGGTTAGTTTATTCATAATTTACCGTTTTAAAGCAAATATTGCAGCAAGCCCTTCTGTGCACGTGCAGATTACAAGCCTAAAGGCAGACTAACAACTAGGTAGATTCATAACATTGCATACACAGCACCCATGTTTGGAAGGCTGTAATATGCCTAATAAAAAGAAGAAAAGTTCTGTTCCTCAAGCTTCCTATAAAACAAAGACTCTAAGAGACGGTGGAGCTGGAAATAGGAGGCGTGTAGTAACGCAAAGATGTAAACAGCAGTAATACTGCCAGCATCCAGTATCAATATCCCACCAGTAAATACACGGCTGTCTGATGCAAGAAGTCTCTGTTTTACAGGGAGCAGAGTATAGGGAGGTTTTAGATTGACATCAACTTGAACTTGGACTATGCATGGAATGTCATCTACTGACCCATTTCTGTTACCCATTCAGGAGGTTGATGTATTGTAGTGAAGAGCTAGGATTTCAACAGAAGCACAGGCTGAAACTTATTTAACACCAAAAACAAGACACAAAGCTCAAGACCTCTCTCAACGAATACACAGAACTTTAAGTAACAGAACAATCCTTTTGCTTATTTGTACATGGGTATGTTTGAACAATTGAGGAGTTAGCGCAGTAGCTAAGGGGAAAAGCATGGTGAGATGTAGGCAGTAAGTTGGACTAAGGAGTATAAAAGGGTGAGTACTGAGCCTTGGGTGGTATGCAAAGGGGAGTGGCGAGCAAGTGGTACAGAGAGGAGGGGTCATTCACATTTTAATGTTTATTTTTAAATTTTGACTACAGTCTTGGAACTCTCCCACTGTGGTTTAATGCATTTCCATCGAGTAGAAGATACAAAACAAAGTTTGAAAACACATACCAACAGATTCAAGAATAGCTTCTTCCCGGTTAACAGACTTATGAACTGTTCTGTCTTAAGAGTTGATCTTGCTCTGCACCTTCCTTATTGCTGTAATGTTTTGCATTCTGTTCTGTTACCCTGATGTATTTATGTAAGGTATGATTTGTCTGGTTAGCAGTATCTCCGTACACGTGACAATAATAAATAAAATAAATTTGCAGCAGCCTTCATGGCTCAAATAGGACATTCAGCAGAGACACAATAAAATTCAAAAAGTCCCAAATTTGGGACCATCCAGAGGTTGAACACAAGCCTCAATGTGAAAGAATTCTAAAAGGGATGATGATAGACACACTCTTGGCAGCCATGACAGATACATGGAATTGGGCACTACAAAAGGGAACACCACAGGAACGCATGGGACATGACCTACCAGTGTTTCACTTATGATTCTAATGCCATTATGCAATAAAGGTGTCAGAATTTTGAAGTGATGCTCAATACAGAAGGTTCAGAAAGGAAAGAAGGGGAGAGCAATCAGGGAGAAGAAAGCATCGGGAAAAAAAAATTCACAGGAGGAAGGGTTTTGCTAGCTGGGCTAGCAATAATTGCACTAAGTGTCTGACAGAAAGTGGTGGTGGTGGGGCCCTTCTTGAATTACAGCAGTCCACGTATAGAGGTATACCTTCAATGCCATTAGGGGTTTCAGGATTTAAGGGCACTAAAGGAATGGCGATATCCTTTCAGGCCAAGATGGTGAGTGGTTTGGACAGGAACCTGTAGGGCAGTGGGATTCCCGTATATCTGTTTGCTCTTCTCCTTCTAGATGGCAGTGTTCAAGTATCTGGAACTTTCAAAGGCATCTTGGTGAATTTCTGCAATGTATCTTGTAGATGGTGCCCACTACTGTTACTATGTTTGTGTGGAATATAATTATCTGTAGATACAGGGGCCAAGTGGGCTACTTTGTCCTGGACAGTGAGTTTACCTTGCGAAGTTCTTCTTACTGGGACCCTCTGAACTGGTATGTTCATATGTTACAGATAATATCTGTAACTATCAGACCAGATCATCAGATCAGTCTTCTTGGGAGTCAACCCAAGGAAAGAGGAGGTCAGGTGGTGTCCCTAGCCAAGCACTCAGATCCTGTGCACACCAATTGGCAGAAGTATTCACCCACATCTTCACCTTCTCCCTCCTACAAGCTGAAGTCCCCACCTGCTTCAAGATGACCACCATCATTCCTGTATCTGAGAAAGCACATGCAATGTGCCTTAATCACTACCGCCCAGCTGCTCTAACCTCAATAATCAAAGTGCTTTGAGAAGCTGGTCATGACCCACATCAGCACCAGTCTCCCGGCCTGCATCAAACCCTACAATTTGCCTAACAACGTAACAGGTCTACAGCAAATGCCATCTCCCTAGCCCTGCACTCATCGCTGGAACATCTGGACAACAAGAACATCTACATCAGACTCCTGCTTATCGACTCTCTACACCATTATCCCCTCCAGACGGATCTCAAAACTCCCATGACCTCTGCCGTCTGCAACTGGATGCTCCACTTTGGCCCACAGATCAAAATCCATGAAAATGGTAACTGCACCTCCTGCACAATAACACTCAACACTGGAGCCCCAAAAGATGCATTCTCAGCTCCTTGCTGTACTCCGTACATACACAACTGTTGCCAAATTCCAAACAAATGGCATCTACAAGTTTGCTGACGACACCACCGTGGCAGGACAGATATCTATCAAGTCAGAATACAGGAAGGAGATAGAGGGCTTGGTGACATGGTACAACATGAACAACCTCTCTCTCAATGTCAGCAAAACCAAAGAACTGATCATTGACTTCAGAGAGGGAGGAAGACATGCTCCCATCTACAATTTTAGTGCTGAAGTTGAGAGGGTGGAGAATGTTAAGTTCCGAGGTGTGATGATAAACGACAATCTGTCCTGGACCTCCCATGTAGTTACGGCAGTCAAGGCAACACAATAATGCCTCCTCTTCCTCAGGAAATTTGGCATGTCCACAAGGACCCTCACCAACTTCGACAGATACACCATAGAAAGCACACAGTCTGGGTGCATAATGGCCTGGTATAGTCCTGGGCAGAGCAGTTGCTATAAGAAACTACAGAAGGTTCTGTGCACAACCCGGATCATCAAGGAAGCCAATCTTCCATCCATGGACTCCATTTACACAACATGTTTATGCAGAAAGGCTGCTAATGAAGACCCATCACGTCCCGGTAATGATCCCCTACAAACTCTTCCATCAGGTACAAGTTACAGAATCTTGAAAATGCACCAGCAGCTTCAGGAACAGCTTCTTCCCTGCTGTTATTAGATTGATGAATGGACTCTCACTGCAAATAATGCTGGTTCTCCCTAGCACATACCCTGTATGATGCAACTTGTATGCCTCTAGTGATTTTTTCCACCCTGTGATCTGTATGTCCTTGCTTACTATGATCTGCCTGTACTGCTTGCAAACAAAGCTTTTCACTGTGCTTAGGTACATATAACAAATCAGATACCAGACAATTTTGGGAAGATTACAGACAATAAAGACTTTACTATCTTCTCAGTTGAGGTGACAGCATGGTGATATACACTTGGGAGGGAGGTGCCCTGGGAGTTCTCTGCATAGACTCCAGACCCAAATAATGTTTCAGGTCCAACATAGGTAAGGAAGCTTCCTGCTGATGACCCAAATTAGCAAAAGACCTGAAGATAGGAGATAAGGAAAAGTCTTGACTTATACTTTGTAGATTTAAAAAAATGATTCAGCCAGAGCTCAATAAAGTGAGAGCAAGAGAGTGTTTATGGACACAATAACAGAAATAGGTAAGGGACACAAACTAAGTTCCTTTAAATGACAATTGTTCAGGTAGGTGGAGTAGTTTGCCAATAAATGATTTTAAACATGTATCAAAATAAACATTAGCAGTGACACAGCAGCAGAAAGTCTCTTTCATAACAGAACGTATATAAGACGTTATGCAGCAATAGATTACATGACAACCAATCTTGAATCAGTTATGTCTTTCACAAAATCTTAGTGCATCAAGCAATTTGTAAACTAACATCTGCCCTGGCATGGCAGCCCATGTAAATACTCAGGGTTGTAGTTCATGTCTACTCTTTATTGGACAGAAATGTACAAATGAATTCCCAAGCATGGGAAGGGGTGATTGTAAGCTCCAGTTTTTGAGCATTTGAATGTCCAGCATGCAGGAAGGAGGACATTCATTAGGGTGGGGATTTCAGTGTAAATTTGGTTAGCATTACAGCATAGTACAAGGCCATCTGATATAAATCTTAATTCAGGGAACATGGTATTTAACAAAAGCAAAAAGATTACAAAGGTCCAGGTAAAATTATTAACACTGATAATATATTTACAGAATTAGAACAGATAATGTAGAGTTCCTTATCACTATCTCACATGCACATATATTGGATAATTACAAAGGAGCACGTAATGGCAAATGAAGGGCTGACTAAATATGGACATATAGTCCTATCCTGTGAGAGAGTATCAATTTCTCATGGACAACTGCTACAAGTTCAGACTAAAATTACATACAGAAGGGGCCAATGGACAGAGGGATTTCACCATTATTAGGAGAGCAGGGAAAGCCACTAGCAAAGACAGATATTAGTTATATATACAAGATCAGGGATAGAATACAAAAATCAATGGAGGAAGCCAAGATGTGGAAGGTCAGAAAACACAGCAACGGTTCTTGTCCTGAACATGTTCATTCAACAAAAGGTGTTGTCGATGAAAGGAGAGGAAATGACCTTACTTGTGTGAAAGAAAATGCTGTAAAGAAGGATTTCAAAAATGAAATGGGTTGCCACAAGTCACATTTATTGAATTGTTTTACAAAGCAAAATACTTGCCCCAAGAAATTATTAGATGTCAAAACACATGTCTTGTGCACGCTTGCCTTCATTGTTCAGTCCTGAGTATAGGAGTTGGGAAGTCATGCTGAGTTTGTACAAGTGAGGTCTCTTCTGGAATTGTATGCCCAGTTGTCAGACGGATATTAGGTTGGGGGGTGGGGGGGGGGGGGGGGGGGGGAGCGGTGGTGGTGGGGTTCGGAAGAGATTTACCAGGTTGTTGCCATGTGTGGAAGGTTTGTGTTAGAAAGAGAAGCTTAGAGACTTTTCCCCACTGGAGCATAGGAGGTTGAGGGGCAACCTTAAAAGTAGTTTATAAAATAATGAGGGGTATATGGTAGATGTCTTATCCCCAAGGTAGGGCATTTCAAGACTAGGGACACATTTTTAAAGGTGAAAGGAGAGATATTTTTCTTAAAAAAAAGGACACTGGGGCAATTTTTTTTAAAAAACAGAGGGTAGTTCATAAGTGGAATGAACTTCAACAGGAAGTGGGGAATGCTAGTACAATTAAAACATTTAAAAGACATTTGGAGAAGTATATGAATAGGAAAGGTTTGGAGGGATATAGGTCAGGAGCAGGCAGGTGGGACTAGTTTTATTTGAGATCACGGTCGGCAAGGACTGGTTGGACTACAGGGTCCATGTTTTACAACTATGACTATTGTTTGTTTGGATTGCTCAATAATTGAAAGGATCTAGAACATGAAATTGTTTTCTTATAACAAAGAATGTTATAATAAAGTATATTCCCAATATTTTAAAAAGGGGACATCTGTTAATATAGCACGTACTTAAGGAAATAGGTGTTCACCGTTAGTATCTAAATATATAAAAAGGGAGAATAACATATCTGAAAAGGTTAATTAGAAAAATAGATTCTATTAAAATAAATTGAAAATATGAAGGGAGAACGAGGGCCCTCTTGTAGTACAGTGGTAGTGTCTCTACCCCTGATCTGAGAGGCCCAGAATCAAGTGCCACCTTATCCTGAAGTGTGTAATAACATCCAATAGATGATTAGAAAAGTAGGTTTAATAATAAAAAAAAGTAGCCCTTTGAGAGGAAACATGCAGTATCCATCAATGATGCCATTGTCTTGAGAGAGGGGTGAGCACCGTGGGGAATAGAGTGCTTTATTTCCCCTTCCAACTCCATTTTGATTCCTTTCCTTCCCTTTCTCCTGACTTCCCCATCACTTTTAAATGGTTTGGATTGCCCCACAACAGATTGTGTGTGTAAACCTTCAATCGGCTACATTGGTGTTTTTACTGGTGGTGGTTATTGGTTTATAACAAAGAAAAAGCAAAAATAAAACAAGTCGTGATGATCTTGGTGGTGGAAAGGTGGCTCAGTTGTGCAGAAGGGTAATTCAAAGTTAAAAATATGGAGAATAGCTACGACTGGGAGAGAGAACAGTTGCAATGGGAGAGAGTCAATAAGCCCTCTGCAAAATGACTATCTCAGAGTTCCTTTTGATCAGCCTAGTATCTATTAATGTAGCATACATCTGACTCCACACCCAGAGCAATGTGGCTGACTTTTAACTGCCCTCAGAAGGGGATTAACAGCCCATACAGTTCATGGAAATTGGGATAGCAACAAATGCTGGCCTTGGAATTGAAGCCTACATCCCATGCAAGAATATCAAGAAAATCTGACAACTCATTTATGCTGGAAAGGAGAAAAAGGAGAGGATGTAGTTCAGCCTTGGATTTGAAGTACCTGGAAATGAATCCTTATAAAGTACTTTGCAGGAGCGGAAATAAAGCAGATAGTAGCAGGGGATGGACATCAATATTGCCAACTATTTCATCAGGTTGGAAAAGTGATTATCTCCTTAGGCAAAACTTGGAGATTGAGCCAAAAATTCATCAACATCACACCCAATTCTGCTGGTATGAAGGTAGGCAAGAATACCTTACGTCATTAAACTATAGCCTGACTTGAAACAAGTGTTTAAACAATTAAGATCCCAAGAAAAAAGTGAAAATATATGTGTATCAGATGGAGCATGTTCAAGAATCTGGAGTCAGGGAGAAGTCCCTGGTTCAAGTCCCATCCCCTCCCTTCCAGAGGTGTGTAATAACATCACTGAATAGGCTGATTAGGAAGCATCTCAATTTTTAAATGGGATTTGTATTTTGCCAGAGAAAAAAATAATTCTAAGAGGAACTACACAACAAGCTTTTGACAAGTTACAATAGTCAGTCAATAAATTAGTATTAAATAGAATTAGTTTTTCTATGCCCGAAAGCTTGGCTGCAATCATAAATAATCTAGTGCAGAAGGAGGCCATTCCAGCCATTGAGTTTGTGCCAGATTTTTGATACAGCTTTCCAGTGAACCACATTCTGCAACCATGTGTTATTTCCCTTAAAGTACTTAAACGGGAAGGTACAACTGAATTGCTTTCCGTTTGTTAGCCAGATCAGGCACCCACTGGTTCTGGTACCAATTTTCTTAGATCCTCTGGTTGCTGACTCTACTTGAAATTGTATGGTTAATTGACTATCAAAACACTACATGCATTTTTAGACTGCTATTTGCCCCCTCCCCTTGCCCATTTCTGCTCCAAGGAGTATCAGCTTCCAAATACCCTGAAGTTCTCAGATCAGTCTGGTAAATCCCCTTTACACCGCAACCAAAGCTTCAATATTTCTAAAACTGGGACACTCAGATTGGGCTCCACCGACCCAGGTGAGACCTAAGCAACTTATAGAAGGATGTGCAATTCTCAGACATCAATCACTATTCCCTATAAAACTCCAGCCCTTGATGGAGAAGTATAATTGGGAAAAGCTTTCTTTTGACAGTTGGGCATATAGTCTGCGGTCAGACAGTGGGGAGATAGCCCAACAAAAAAAAGGGAGAAGCCTTTGGTGGAATGCAGTAAACCCCAGAACTCTCTCATTCAAGTACACAATCATGGAGGTTTTTTGCATCTTTGGAAGTACCACTTGGCTGCAAACCTCATGTGAAATGAGTTTATGCCATCTCAACCTCATGGCGCGGGGGGGGGGGGGGGGGGGGGGGTGTAGAAGAGAACAAGTGACAGCATACCACCCACCTCCCCCACCTCACATGACATCTGCCACAGCCCTCCTGATCCCCCATCACTCTGTACATCAAGCTTGCTCCAAACCACCACAGAAGGTACAATGGGTGCAGATACAAGCTCATAAAATATAGATTTACTTACTCTCCAGCTAAATAGAAGTGCCCAAAGTGAACACACATCTAAAATAAGGTGGTGGTTACCACAGTCTGTATAGTACTCAGATTTAACCTTTTCCCAAATGAGCCACAGTTTCTGGTTTTTACAGTCTCTTGATATGGTAACTGCCTCAAAACAGCAGGAACAGCAGGCCAGGTTCTCCGTTCTCTGGGAGTTCAATTTATATTTATAAGCTCTTTTAACCAATTAAAAAAAAAGTATTTTTGCTCTCCTGTTTGGAAGCTCTCATTTTATTCAATAAAGATTAATTGAAATATGTTTTGCTAAGCAGCTCTCAAGTCAGAAGTCTTCAACCAGTTGTGCAGGAATTAAAAAACTTCAAACTGCATAAAACAAAACAGTTTGCAGAGTCGATTAAGGCATCAGAGAGTCATTAAGGATGAGAAATTTGTGCTTAAAAGCAAATGTTAATGAATGGATATGTAATTAGAAATGGGAGGATGGCTAATTATCAGTGTATCAACCACGTCAAACTCAACATTGATCTGTCTTGGCTATTATTAGCATAGAGGTTTTGGTTTTTATGTCCACAGGGTCTAAAGAAATTGGTACAAAAAAATCTACAACTTCTGGGTTCAGAATTTTCATTAATCTCTAAAGACTTATCAAGCTGCTCTTCCATTGCACACATTGTAACGAAACAATTGCTTACACACCAAGTCAAGAATTCACAAAAATCAATTGCTTGGAGTTGTTGCAGTGCTTTTGTAGATGGTGTTCACTGCTGCCACTATCCCCAGGGGGAGTGAAGAAATTGTCCAAGCTGATGAAATGGGGTGCTTATTTACTGGATTGCTTTGTTCTGTATGGAGGTGAGCTAGAGTGCTGATAGAGTTGCGCTCATCCAGGAAAAAAAAGGAGTATTCCATCAGTCTCTGGACTTCTGGCTTGTAAATGGTGCACAGGCTTGAGAGGATGAAAGTCCCTTTTACTCGTGCATCTGACATGCCCTTGAGCCCACACAGGTGGTCAAATTCAATATCTGGTTGATACTCATAGTAGCAATTCAGTGATAGCAATGCCATTGAATGTCAAAGGGAGATGGCTCAAATCTCTCGAGATGGTCCTTAGTTGACACTTGCATGGCATGAATGTGGGCACCATAAGGGAAGGTGATGAGTGGGACTGATTTGAAATGAAAGGAGAGATCTGGAGTGAGAGAGAGATGAAAATAAGAACAAACTGTAAAGTCAGCAAATTAAACTCACTACCCTCAGTTCTTTAAATGCAGAGTTCCTCAATGCTTTTTGCAAGCTTATTTCACTAGCTAGCGAGTTTTGAGAAGATTTGTAGCTCAGGTTGAGGTTCTGGATGATTGCTGAAAATGTGTTGCTGGTCAAAGCACAGCAGGTCAAGCAGCATCCAAGGAACAGGAAATTCAACGTTTCGGGCCAGAGCCCTTCATCAGGATGATTTCACTAGTCACGATCTTAGTTGTGTTATGAAGGTGTAGAGGTGTACTGTACCTTTTGAGAGTTTAAAAAGTTACATGACACAGCACCAAGTGTTCTAAACAAGATAACATTTGGTCAAACAACTAGCTAAGAGCTGTGTTGCCTGGATACAAAACAAATTCAGCCAGTTTAAATTTTATCCCAAGATATCAAACTCCAATCAAGACTGACTTTAGTATTTTGACCATATTAAAACAAATGAAATGATTCAATATTTTGGGGTAGAAGTATCCGATATTTTTAACAGTTACCCAGAGCGGCAACGAGCAGCCAAGCACCAAAAACTAGAGAGAGACTGCTTACAGAAACATCTGCTCTCAAAAGGCACCTTTCTCTATCAATGACCTGTGAAACAGAATCCCTAAGAAGAAGAAACAAGACAGAGGAAAATCTACAGAGGACACTCGGCTGAGCTGATTGGTTTTGAAATGTGATTTTTTTTGGTGTCAATCATAATTGAGTTTTTTTTAAAAAATCGGATCAGTATTGTAGAGGGGAAGGTAAGCGATTTGCTTAGGAGAAAGGAGTTGTAAATAGTTGTTAATTGTTCTGTTACTCTTCAGAAGTTGTTAATTTTTACTTTAAATAGTGACTTTGGGATAGTTCTTTGCCTCTCAAATCTTCACAGATTACAGCATGGGGTGAATCTTTCCTGTGCTGCTGGATTAAATTAGTAGAGGGGTTTGCCCTATGTCGTAACAATTGTAACTCCAGCCCCTAATCCTGATTAGGAAAGTGTATTTGGAGGGATGACAGTGTAATGGTAATGTCTCTGGATTTTTAACCCTGTGGGGAATGTAGATTCAAATCTCACCGTAACGGCAGATGGCAAATTCTTGTGGCCCCTTGCCTCTGTGCCAAAAGGTCTGGGCTTATGTCCCACCCCTTCTAGAGGTGGGAGTCATAACATCTCTGAACTGGGCGATTAAAAAATAATTTTGCCAACAGCCATGTTCATAAAGAAACATCGGAGCTCCATTGATCTAAGCAGCTTAACAGACTCTAGCCTGGTTACTAACTGGATGGGAAACCACCTGGGAATTCTAGGTGTTATAGACTAGAGTCATCTTGTAGTGCAGTGGTAATGTCTCTGCCTCTGGACCAGAAGGTCTAGGTTCAAATCCTACCAAAATTAATTACAATTTATTAGCAAAGATGGTTTCAACAAAAGTGGCCATTAAGCTGCTAGGTTTTTTGTTAAAAAAAACAAATTCAACAATTTCAATAATGCCCATTCAGGAATGAAGCCGGTTTTCCTTTTCCCCAGTCTGACATACTTGTAAATCCAGTCTCAGACGGATGCGAGTAACCTGTAACTCCCCAAACTGACCCAGCAAGTCTCCCATTGAGCTGCATTAAATCACTACAATCAGTGATTCAAGGCAGTGCATCACCTTCTCTGGGCAATTGAGCTTGGTAATAAACGCCAACAAAAACACACCTTTTAAAAAAAAAGTGAGATTAGAAAAGTGGAAAGTTAGATGTAAACAAATCAGAGTTGCAACATGTGGATAAACAGACCACCCACTATAACTGGCCTGCATCTGACATTGCTCAATGTCATATGAACCTTCATAGGGATTTATACTCTTATAACTAACCATCCCAAGCATGAGTGAGTTAGGTAGGTTAGTGTGGGGAGGAAAACTGCAGGGTCTGTGGGGTCACAGATTTCACCAGGGCATTTAAAATGGGGGAAAATGTGAAGTTATTATGTCGATTGGAATCCCATATTAAATAGGGGCTTCGAATGGAGACTGGGGAAACTTGTGATGAAGATTTATAGTATGAACCAGAGTTCTAAATTAGAGGAAAATGTGTTTTGGATTTTCAGTACGTGTAGGTGACTTGATTTGTTAAGGGCTAACTTTTTACAAAAAATTAAAAGTCATGTTTTAAAACAGCACCTTCAAGAAATCATGAAACTTATAGATAAGGTACCTAATGAGATATTTACTAGTTTAACTATTTATATTCCAGAGAGATAAAAATAGAGAGAGACCATAAGCAGATCTAATTCAGAAAAGAAAACATTCATAACAGAAGTGCAGTTTAGTTTTGGCAGGCTCCAGGCTGTCTCGAACTAGAAAGTCTTAATCCACTTTAGTAGACCAAATATAAAAGACTGGGACGGTCTTAGTTTTATTTAAAAAAACCTCAGTGAATTAATTTATCTGTGCTTCGGAGGGGCAGAAATGGAATGAATTACATATAATGAACGTGTAAAAAATTGCCAAAAGGAAAATGTTTTAAACTTCCTCAGCGGATTAAGAAATTAAAAAGAGGGAAGGTGTGAGAAAACCTTCACTGAGATTGAGAGTCTGTCAAGGATATTGCTGGGAAACAAAAAAAAAGTGTTGAATTTTCCTTTATGCCTTTTGCAATAAGATTTTTCCAAACATTTACATATTAAACAGATACACGCCCATAGCTTTTGATTTTCTCGGTCATAAACCTGTCCTTCCGTTAAAAGTACATCGGCAGCCTCCTTTCAATATAATACGGGAACCAATCTGCAAAAGCAAGACTTCTGGTCTTTATAGCCAGGTTTGACTCAGATCTGGCTTGTGCAGTATTACAAATCAGTGAGCATAGCCATTCGTAGACAGTCAGACATCGAAAGGTCACAGTGCAAGACTTTGGATCAAAAGCTGGAAAGTGGGGATAAGCTGGATGACAACTTAAGTTTGAAGGCCCCCCCCCCCAGAGGTTGCTTGGTTTGTAGGACTGCTGCCACAAACCCCTTTAAGCAGAGTTCATAAATCCAATCTATTGGGAACAGGCCAGAAAGGGATGCCAAAAGTACAGAAGTGGCAACTTGATGGTTTCAATAGCCTGTTCTGGCTCTGGAGCAATTTACAATTTTTGTACATTAGTGACAGCTTAAGGACAAATAAATGGTGAAGTTTCAGTGTAACACGTTTATAGCCCACAGTAAAACAGAGAAGTCACAAGTTTGAGTGTGACAGGCAATATGAACAAATTCAAGATTGTGGTGCTGGAAGAGCACAGCAGGTCAGGCAGCATCTGAGGAGCAGGAAAATCAATGGTTCCTGATGAAGGGCTTTTGCCCAAAACAAATCAGGCAATATGGACAGTGTTTTAAAATGTTTTCTCCATCTTTTAAGCTCTGGCTTCTAGTTCTTTCAGTTGAACCAATTTTGCTTATATTGACATGTGGATTCAGAGCAATGAGCACAAACCAGTTATCAGATTTCAATTAAAGGTAGAATGATAGAGTAGGTACTGACTATAGCATTCAATCTTATAATGGACAATGAAACCCTGACAACTAACCATAGAGATCTACTGATCTAGAAAGGTGGACTCCAGAATGGATGAATTAATTCAGTTTACAATCGTCATGCAAGTTCCTCCTCTTACGTTTGCATGAAACCAATATTGGCAATTGAATCTGGAAAGACGTTGGCTAGTGTGCGTGCAATTTGAAGCCCATTTTTCTTGTTTTAATGTCACACTTTTGAAAACTTGCTTTCCATGAATTTCCTACAGTTGTGGCTTCCATATTCTCACCACCAGCTCTCCCCAATCCCATAACATGGTCATGTTTACAGCATTTGATTAGATTCCCTACAGTGTGGAAACAGGCCCTTCAGCCCAACCAGTCCACGCTGACCCTCTGAAGAGCAACTCACCCAGACCCATTTCCCTCTGACTAATGCATCTAGCACTATGGGTAATTTAGCATGGCCAATTCACCTGACCTGCACATCTTTGGACTGAGAGAGGAAACCAGAGCACCCAGAGGAAACCCACACAGACAATGTGCAAACTCCACACAGACAGTCGCCCCGAGGCTGGAATTGAACCTGGGACCCTGGTGCTGTAAGGCAACAGTGCTAACCTCTGAGCCACTGTGCCTTTAAATGCAAACGCTCAACAGAGAAAGCTCCAACAACTCAAATCAAATTTTGGACTGAAAAACAAAAAAAAAATCACCTGCAGTTTTCACCTCATCACTGAATACAGTTTGTATGCAATAAGTAGAAAGGTATGTTGTCATGAAAAACGACATCTTGTTGAACATACATGATGAAATAGATTTCCTTGAAAGTTAAGAACAAAACAGTACTGGAGAGAAGAATGTAATGTTTTTGAGACATCACAGAAGTAACTGAGCAGAAATTAAGCATGAGCAAAGGAAGTGGTTTTGCTGTTGCGAAAGAATGACCCACCACAACCCAGTTAAATGCCTCACTATCCTAAACGGAGGCAAAGTGAGATTCTTGCTGGATCTTTAGCGAGCAGACAAGACCCCAACTGAACATTCTTTCTGGTTGTAATCTCACTATCTGGTATGAGAAATATGGAGATATTAAACCTGTAAACTTCAGAAAAGCTATGCCTTCTTGCTGCAAGTTCAATAATTAAGTTGAGAAGAAATGAGACTTAACCAGGCCAGTGTTCCAAACCATCCCTGATAACTCACAGGAGCCATGATCTCCATTTTCCTACATTTGTCTACCCTCTGGGGCTGCTATTGCAAATGGAACTGGGTCAACCTATCCCAGATTCAACCTACAGTGTCTTCTGGCTTCTGAATGTAGATCAAAGCTCCAGAGATCGAACTACAGAATAATGCACAACAATGTTGTGATAGTGTGAATCCAGGTCTACCAATTTCATTGGACTGCCATTAACAATAAAAATGTAAAAAAAAAATTGAACCATAAGCATTGCCCAGCATTATTTTGAAGCGATCTCTAGTTATAAAGAGCTGCTTGGAATTAACAGTACTGAAATGTTTGAACAAGCAATATGTGAAGGGTTTTGGCCAGAGTCAACCGTGTGAACACAACAGGTCTGTACCAAGCAGCTCTCCCTACATTCCAACAATATTAATTACCATTACTGCCTGTGGGGAGACCACAGACATGTGGGCTAACCTTGAGCAATGGAAGTTCTGAGAAGTATGGCCTAAATTATATGGATACACAAATAAAACACATGGTAAGTCTCCTGCTTAAAAGGCTCGTTGAAGTACTAAAGCAATTGAGGAAAAAAAAAGGTTTAACTGCATGTTAGAAAATGCAAATGGCTAGTGCTTAACCTCAGTTAGGCTCTCATTATTTTATCTTGCTCCTTCATCTGCTCTCTTATGCAGTTAAGATGTGGAAGATTCAGTCAAATCTTTGTAAAGTTGAAACATATGGGCCATAGTTACCAAAACAGTTGAGAGAACCCCTCTTAGGGCAGCACGGTGGCACTGTGGTTCGCACTGCTACCTCACAGCAATTCCCACCTCGGGCAACTGTCTGTGCGGAGTTTGCACATTCTCCCAGTGTCTGCGTGGGTTTGCTCCGGTTTTCTCCCACAGTCAAAAGATGTGGGGATCAGGTGAATTGGGCATGCTAAAATTGCCCGTAGTGTTAGGTGTAGGGGAATGGGTCTGGGTGGGTTGCTCTTCAGAGGATTGGTTTGGACTTGTTGGACCAAAGGGCCTGTTTCCACACTGAGTAAGTGGTCTAATCTTCTCATTGTCTGAACACATTTTCATTCTTTTCATCTTTCATTTTCAGGCTTAAATTTGTATCACAAAGACTTAGGTGGGAGATCACAAAAATCCCTCTGCGATCCTATTCTAGAATTATAAACCGAAAGCTTTAGACTTGCAAATTCATCAGTTTAGAGGACCTAATAAATAGGATTCTGAATCATAGAAACTCTACAGTGTAGACGCAGGCCATTCGGCCCATTGAGTCTGCACCAACCTTCCAAAAAGTATCCCATCTGGACCCACACCCCTCCCCTGCATTTCCCAAGACTAATCCACCTAGTCTGCGCATCCCTGGACTCTAGCATTTAGCATAGCCAATCCACCTAACCTGCACATCTTTGGAATATGGGAAGAAACTAGAGAACCCAGAGGAAGCCCACACAGACACAGGACAGATGTACAAACTCTACACAGACAGACAGTCACCCTAGGGGGAAATATTTAAAGAGTATTGTTGTGCTTAAACAATTCATGCAAAAAAAATCTAATAATTTGGGTTCAGTACACATTGATTTGCAGAAGATGAGGATTGCAACACATTAGAGCTACTGCAAACCACAATTAAAGATAATCCCGCGACACTGAACGCTCAAACCGTGTAAAACACAAGAATTGTTGCATTCCCTTTAACTTGTGGGAAGAAGAAAAAAAATCTAGTACAAGCCAAAAGATTTTCAGAAAGGTGATTTGTATTGTAAGGGTATAGAAATAATCTCCAGCAAATGTCAGTACGTTGACATCACTGTTCCTGCTTAGAAAGTTACTATCTTTTTGGAAAGTGACCTGGCATGAAAGATATATGGGCAAGGTGAAGTCTGCTCAGGTGAATTTTCATTCTACCTTTGCCAATGCGATGCAAAATACTTTCCATACAATAATGGCCCAGTTTGAAGCAGCAATTGATCCTTACTGAAAGGAGTAGCAAATCAGAGAAAAATTAAATATTCAAAATTATTTCTCAAAAAAATAAACATGCATTTGATTATGAATAAACTTGGATGAAAGGAGATTAAAAAAGAAATCAAAGGAATAATTAATTGCATTCTCCAGCATCGTTCAACACCTCCGGTTGTCCCAAAATATATAGATAAGCTGCAGAGCTGGGCTGAGAGGTGGCAAATGGAGTTTAATGCGGACAAGTGCGAGGTGATTCACTTTGGCTGGAGTAACCAGAATGCAAAGTACTGGGCTAATGGTAAGATTCTTGGTAGTGTAGATGAGCAGAGAGATCTGTGTGTCCAGGTACACAGATCCTTGGAAGTTGCCACCCAAGTTGACAGGATTAAGAAGGCATACAGTGTTTTAGCTTTTATTAATAGAGCGATCGAATTCCGGAACCATGAGGTTACGCTACAGCTGTAGCGAACTCTAGTGCGGCTGCACTTGGAGTATTGTGTAGAGTTCTGGTCACCGCATTATAAGGAGGATGTGGAACCTTTGGAAAGGATGCAGAGGAGATTTACTAGGATGTTGCCTGGTATGGAGGGAAGGTCTTACGAGGAAAGGCTGAGGGACTGGAGGCAGTTTTCGTGAGAGAGAGAAGGTTGAGAGGTGACTTAATAGAGACATATAAGATAATCAGAGGGTTAGATAGGGTGGACAGGGAGAGCCTTTTTCCATGAATGGTGACGGTGAGCACGAGGGGGCATAGCTTTAAATTGAGGGGTGATAGATATAGGACAGATGTCAGAGGTAATTTCTTTATTCAGAGAGTAGTAAGGCTATGGAATGCTTTGCCTGCAACGGTAGTAGATTCGCCAACTTTAAGTACATTTAAGTCGTCATTGGACAAGCATATGGACGTACATGGAATAGTGTAGGTTAGATGGACTTCAGATTAATATGACAGGTCGGTACAACATCGAGGGCTGAAAGGTCTGTACTGCGCCGTAATGTTCTATCTCCAATAAAATGTTTACAGACAGTTAAATACCTATAAAGCATAGTTTCTATGCCAGATAGAAAATGCAGTGTTCAATTTATACACAGCATGATCCCATATCAGCAGTCAAGCAATAATTGACATCTGTAAACTGGTATTCATTTTCCAGGAGTAAAACATTGCCCAGGTTACTGGTTTGAACTCCCCATCCAGTGTTGAGATCCTTTACACTCACTGGAGATAAACAGATGGGGAAACAGCTTTATATCATTCAAAAATAGGTACTCCCTCAGTATAGCAAGTTCTTACTTAAAGTTGTGTACGTTCCTGAAAGTCACAACTTTAAGTGAAACATCAATTCACAAAAGAACCAATGATAAAAGTTGAATTAAGTTGTATATGACTTTTTTTTTACATAGATCAAGACTAATATTGAAATGTTATGCCTTCTAGGCTGAAAATTTAATGTCAAATTCTTAGAGGTAAATGAAATTACTTGTAAAATGTCTAAGACAAACTATGTAAGTTGCTACTTACAGTATCTTTATCTTGCCAACAATCTGGTTCACTTATCCTGCTAGTCACTGCAGACCCTCCCCACTGAGTTGCATTTACTTCCCCATTCCCCAAGCCACCCTCATGTGCTTCCTTCTCCTGGACTGGTGTTCCTGTTCAAGATTCAGCTTCAATCTGAAGCTGCAAGTCCAATTGTTTCATTATTGCATAGATGCTATAACTTTAAAAACAAATAAAATGATTTGTGAAAAGTGTATGAAAAAAACTCTCCCCTTTACTGCCCATATAGTCCGTTAAGCAGCCAGTCAGCGACGTACCTAATGCAACACAAGGAGGCATAGAGTCCAGCCAATATGCAACCCTGAGATGGCATATTAGTGTATATCATTAGCGTTAATAAACTTCCAAATATCAGTCTCAGTAAGAACCAGACACAGATATATGTTACATAAGCAAAATGTAGAAAACCACATCTGATCATTGCAGCAGCAAATGAGCACTAGATTCTGGTAAAAGGAAATGGTTGCAAAAAGCTAGTCACAATAAGTTGGTACCAAAGATTGAAGAGGCGACAGCAACATTAGCAGTTAAGAAAAGTCCTTAGCTTAATTGCCAGTCAGCAATTCGAGTTCAGAGCTGACATGCGCATCAATTAAAACAATGTTGCAACCTGAAGTACAGTAACCACAAGGAAGAAGCAATTGTTAGTGCACCTTCTCAAGAAAAAGACGTGGCCAATTCAACATTGACAGCTTACAAGAGACCGGAGGACAGTCATCCTGGAATAAAGAACAGCTCAAAAAGCAAGAAAAATAAAACGTTTGTATAACTTTTACCCCCCTACCTTTCCACAGTTGATAGCAGATTCTGCCATTTTTTCCCTTTGGATACTGGGCAAAAGGAGAAAAAAAGGCAGGTGTGACATTACTCCAATACTTCTTTGGCACGAGCATCACATACAGGCACTGCTCAGTCATTGCTTTTAAAAACAAAAATAAAGCAGCAACCTCAAACAACAACACGAAAAAGGCAAGAAGACAGAAGTCACCAAAATAAGAAAAGCATTCTGCTGATTCTTGGTATACTAGCAATTTCTAAAAACAGCACAAAAATGAGCAGCAAGGATGGATTGTCACTCAAGCTCAATTATTCAAACAAACACTGACTTCACTTTAAAGACCAACAGATGAACAACACAGAAATATAGGACATCAAAACTCTTATTGCTTTGGGAAACTAAAGATTAGGAAGAATCAAATTCTCAAACATTTCAAGTGATGCCAGCAGATACCCTGACAAAATTCTTCCATTTTATAGAAGAGCAGCTTAAAGTCCAAATCAACTTTAGGATACAGAGGCTTGAGTTCATGTCACATCACCAACAACCAAGGGAAAATATAATTCCTGATGAAGGATTTAAGCCCAAACCGTCGACTCTCCTGCTCCTCAGATGCAGCCTAGCCTGCTGTGTTTTTCCAACGTCACACTTTTCACCTCCGATAGTGAGCATTTTCAGTCCTTACTTTCTCCATGGGAAAAATCTCTACCAACACAAACCAATAGATACCTGCCTCAAAAATGTACAAACACGATTTCACCAACTTCACCTTTTCTAAAAAGAGTTCTGGAACTCATCTTTGCTTGTATATTAATCAACTCTTCATGAAGTGCACTTCTGGACAATATTAAGGAGCATGTAATTGATGCACTGCTAGGTGTAGGGCACAGGTTTGAGGCAATTGTAGCAGGGTTGCAGCATCTACAGCAGTTCCAATCTGTAGCACTATAGCAGTTGTCAACAGGGCCAGTAAAACATTCAAATCTTGTAGAAAATGTATATTATATCATCTGATAAAACAACATGCAGCATTGTGTGAAACGGGAGCTATGGTCTGTAGAGGACACTCGGCTAAGATATGCAAAATGTCCGAGTGCTTGGAAACATTCAAGGAACGACACAATGTGAGGAGGAGACAACCAGGAAGTATGCCAAAGCCATTTCCAAACTTTCATCTCTAATATGCAATCATAGTAACAAAGTCTAAGAGATAACCTCAGCTCCATAGATTATAGACACCAGCTTACAGATAGTACAAATGGGCAACGTGATATATCACTTAACACCAAATGACATGAAGTCTCTAACCTCAATCCAAGTGATATCCCTAAAAAGGATGAACAACATGCACCAAATTCCAAGGTGGACATGGATTCAAGCGTAACGATCATCCAAATTTGCATCTTACAAAGAGGTATATATTCAGGAAAAATGAATGCGGTCACTCGTCACAATGTGGTGCAGTCCACACAATGTAAGCCAAGTGCTTACAAAGTTACCTCATACAATTTGTGGGCGGCACGGTGGCACAGTGGTTAGCACTGCTGCCTCACAGCGCCTGAGACCCGGGTTCAATTCCCGACTCAGGCGACTGACTGTGTGGAGTTTGCACGTTCTCCCCGTGTCAGCGTGGGTTTCCTCCGGGTGCTCCGGTTTCCTCCCACAGTCCAAAGATGTGCGGGTCAGGTGAATTGGCCATGCTAAATTGCCCATAGTGTTAGGTAAGGGGTAAATGTAGAGGTATGGGTGGGTTTCGCTTCGGCGGGTCGGTGTGGACTTGTTGGGCCGAAGGGCCTGTTTCCACACTGTAAATCTAATCTAATCTCAAAAACTATCCATCTTAAAATGCCAATATGGCTCCCTCATGATAGACATGTGAAATCCCCTACATAGTTGATGTAACAGGATCTTGATTCATTTATTTATCAAATAAAACAAGACAAAAGACCTGAAGATGCTGGAGATAAGAAACAAACAATAACAAACTGCTGGAGAAACTATAAGGGTCAATGGACTTGAAACATTTACACTTTTTACTTTTCACAGATGCTAACAGACCAGCTGAGTTTCTTTACTGTACCAATGTGCAGACATGCACATACTCTGACAAATATGTTCCTTATTTTTCAAAATGGAAAATAAAAAGAGGATGTTGTATTATTGCACGGATTTTGAAGCCTCTATACCATAGAGAGTTAGATGACATCATGATATGTGGCACTCCAGTGCGAGTGGTCTCGATTTTAATCCCTATAGTCAGTTGGTCAATTAAGCAAGTAGCTAAGCTGAAAGTCAGCCAGATAACGATATATCAAATAATATGTGATTTTCTACATATTATCCAGATAACATATACCACAGAGAGGCAGGTTGTTTGGACATATCTTGCATTGTAATAATAGGATTACAATATCAAAGATTTACACACACAACCAATGTGGATTCTGTGTTTACTGATGTTGTTGTACATTATATACACACAGCTGACTGACTACACTAACTATTACACAAAGACGGAGTGAAAGTGAGGCGGTATAATGCCATGTCATGTAACTGTCCAGACCTGTCCAAAATTGAATCTCTGCTATATAGAACTCTGGTAGCATAAGTAGACATAGAACCCTAACTATGAGCAAGTTTGAAATGCCACATTTATGTACACCTTCACCTTGTTAATAAGCTTCCAAATAAAAGAAAAAAAAATCGGTCTCAACAATAACAGAGTCTTGGTATACGTTACATTGGTTAATGATAGAAAAACCTCTCATCTTCAGTACTGAAGAGTCACTAGATCTGAAGTGCTGACTCTACTTTCTTTCCTTAGATGCTGCCAGACCTGCTGAGTTTCTCCAGCAATTGGTTTTTCTTACATTAAAGTAAACTGATGATGCCTAAGATTACAGGACCCATTTAGACATGAACGTTAAAACGAGACACCATTTAAACAGGCATTTAAAAGAGAGACCTTACTGTACCCCAGCAGAAGTCTAGCTTTCATGGAAAGTAGATGGCATAAAGCCACACCTTCTGATTTATAACTGAGTGCTGACAAGTGAGCCACAGCTGGCAACATATCCCCCACTCTACCATTCTTTTTGAATGTTTCTAGCAACCACAATTAAGCCAGATGTTTTTGAAACAAATATGTGCATTATGTTTCTATAGTAAAGAAATCCCCAATAAAAGTACCCCACTCACAGGAATCAGGCCTTATCATAGTGAAGCCTGTGCAGACTCAGTGAGAGTCCCAAGCCGATCCCCAAATACATATCATTCACAAATACCTCCCACAGCTATAACATTCAAAGATACACGTATGTAACCCAAGCTTAGCCCAACAGTTCTGCTTAAATACTGCATTATACAGTTCTAAACTAGTCTGAAAATCATATCTGGCATGACAGTCAAGATAACCAGCTAAGTTTTCAGTTGCAACACACAGTTACCAAAACCATTACGTCAAATTAACGACATATTTAACTCAATATGGCTTCACTTCGATCTAGTTGCATTGTGGCATTGTCTTGGCCACATGTCACTGTTCCTAGGGAGAGTAATCAAATTAAAATTTGTTTATCAGATTACAGGAATACTGCAGCAGAATTGGTCGCTGAGCATTTAAATTTCATTTCTATAGAGTCATTGATCAGATAAAAATCTGAATGGAAAAAACTCAAAAAAAAAACTGGTCTGCTGACTGCATCACAGTCACTCAATTTTCCTCTTCACCAATACCACCCCACCCTCATGCAAGATTCACACAGCTAGTAAACACAGGAGCAATATCAATACATAGCAATGAAACCATGGCACTCAAACATTTCCAAGACAGAAACAGTGGTTTATCCATCCTGCACCAAGCACTGAAAAACAAGAGAGTTTCTTTTTGAGACAGCACAATTTCCAGAGGGGCCAGTGAAGGATATAATTCAAAACAAAGTATTAACTAACACTTGCTCATGAGATTTTGTGGCATAATATACTTAATGTATATTTAATGTGAATTATGCAATTTGATGGCATGACTAATTAAACTTACAAGTCTATTTGGCCTGTATTTGTAAGAGATGGCCATCTAACAAGGATATTTATATCCACAGACTGGTCCCAGCTGCTGAAAGTGCCCCTGCTCCTGGACAATTACTTTATGAAAAATTCATTCATGGGATGTGGGAAGCATAGGCTCAGCCAGCATTTAGTGTCCATCCCTTGCTGCCTCTGAAAGCTTTCTTGAAACACCATAGTTCATTTGGTGTAGATAGACCCACAATGCTTTGACTCTGTGACACTGAAGTAACGGCAAAATATTCATAAATCTGAATGGCAAGTAGCTTGGACGGAACTTGCAGATGGTGGTATTTCCATGTACCTGCTGCACTTGCCCTTGCAGTGGCCAGGAGTTTGGAAGTTGCAGTTTAAAGGGGCCTTGGTGAATTTTTTTTCTTTTTTCCCATGGGATGAGGATGTTGCTGGCAAGGCCAGCATTTATTGCCTCTCCCCAAATTGTCCAAAGGGCTATTAAGAGTTAAACACATGGCTGTGGGTCTGGAGTCACATGTTGGCCAGACCAGGTAAGGATGGCAGTTTCCTTCCCTGAAGACATTACTGAACCAGATGGGCCTTTCCAACAATGGAATTATGGTCATTAGACTCTTCATGCCAGATTTTTTGCTGAATTCAAATTCCACCATCTGCCATAGCAGGGTTCGAACCCGGGTCCTCAGAACATGACCTGGGTCTCTGGATTAACAGTCCAGTGATAATACCACTATGCCATTGCCTCTCCTGCAGTACTATTAAGCAAAATAACAACTTCACTATCAAACGTTAAAGTTTTAAATAACGGTATGGTAACTCTAGTCAATGCATTGCCCAGAAATATCAATGAACCAGAGAATGACTGTCACCTGTTATGTTGCATTGAAACAAATGCAATGTGTACCTATTCTGTCTACATTAACACACACAGCTTTGAAATTCCAAGCCCAACCTGTCCAAGCTTTCCTCTTATGACAACCCACCCAAAAGTACTACTAATCTAGTGAACTTCACTGAACCATCTCCAATGCATTTACATCCTTCCTTAAACAAAGAGACCAAAATGACAGAGTACCAAGATGTGGTCTCACCAACCTTGTATAACTCAAACAGGACTTCATCTTTATTTTCAATTCTGAACAGAACTAGGGGACATAGTCTTAAATCTTCTTTCGAGACTGAGTTGAGGAGGAACTTCTTCACCCAAAGGGTTGTGAATCGGTGAAATTCCCTGCCCAGTGAAGCAGTTGAGGCTAACTCATTGAATGTTTTTAAGGCAACGATAGATAGATTTTTTGAGAAGTAATGAAATTAAGGGTTATGGTGAGTGGGGTGATGGTTATGGTAAGTGGAGCTGAATTCACAGCAAGGTCAGCCACAATCTTATTGAATGGCAGAGCAGGCTCAATGGACCAGATGGCCTGTACAGGCAGATGTTTGCAGGTAAAGGGATGGCTGGAAAATGGGAAGCCTTCAGAAATGGGATAACAAGAATCCAGAGAAAGTATATTCCTGTTAGGAATAAAGGGAAGGCTGGTAGGTATAGGGAATGCTGGATGACTAAAGAAATTGAGGGTTTGGTTAAGGAAAAGGAGGAAGCATATCAGATACAGGAAGGATAGATCTGAGTGAATCCTTAGAAGAGTACAAAGGAAGTAGGAGTATACTTAAGAGGGAATCAGGAGGGCAAAACGGGGGCATGAGATAGCTTTGGCAAATAGAATTAAGGAGAATCCAAAAAGAGGTTTGACAAATATATTAAGGACAAAAGGGTAACTAGGGAGAGAATAGGGCCCCTCAAAGATCAGCAAGGAGGCCTTTGTGTGGAACCACAGAAAATGGGGGAGATACTAAATGAATATTTTGCATCAGTATTTACTGTCAAAAAGGATATGGAAGATATAGACTTAGGGAAATAGATGGTGACATCTTGCAAAATGTCCAGATTACAGAGGAGGAAGTGCTGGAGGTCTTGAAACGGTTACAGGTGGATAAATCTCCAGGACTTGATCAGGTGTACCCGAGCACTCTGTGGGAAGCTAGAGAAGTAATTGCTGGGCCTCTTGCTGAGATATTTGTATCATCTATAGTCACAGGTGAGGTGCCAGAAGGCTGGAGGTTGCCAAACATGGTGCCACTGTTTAAGAAGGGCGGTAAAGACAAGCCAGGGAACTATAGACCGGTGAGCCTGACCTCGGTGGTGGCAAGTTGTTGGAGGGAATGCTGAGGGACAGGATGTACATGTATTTGGAAAGACAACGACTGATTCGGGATAGTCAACATGGCTTTAAGCATGGGAAATCATGTCTCACAAATTTGATTGAGTTTTTTGAAGAAGTAAAAAAGATTGAGGGCAAAGCAGTAGATATGATCTATATGGACTTCAGTAAGGTGTTCGACAAGGTTCCCCATGGCAGATTGATTAGCAAGGTTAGATCTCATGGAATACGGGAGAACTAGCCATTTGGATACAGAACTGGCTCAAAGGTAGAAGACAGAGGGTGGTGGTGGTGGAGGGTTATTTTTCAGACTGGAGGTCTGTGACCAGTGGAGTGCCACAAAGATCGGTGCTGGGTCCTCTACTTTTTGTCATTTACATAAATGATTTGGATGCGAGCATAAGAGGTACAGTTAGTAAGTTTCCAGATGACACCAAAATTGGAGGTGCAGTGGACAGCGTAGAGGGTGGCCTCTGATTACAACAGGACCTTGATCAGATGGGCCAGTGGGCTGAGAAGTGGCAAATGGAGTTTAATTCAGATAAGTGAGAGGTGCTGCATTTTGGTAAAGCAAATCTTAGCAGGACTGATACACCTTAATGGTAAGGTCCTAAGAAATGTTGCTGAACAAAGAGACCTTGGAGTACAGGTTCATAGCTCCTTGAAAGTGGAGTCACATGTAGATAGGATAATGAAGGCGGCATTTGGTATGCTTTCCTTTATTGGTCAGAGTATTAAGTACAGAAGTTGGGAGGTCATGTTGTGGCTGTACAGGACATTGATTAGGCCATTGTTGGGAATATTGCATGCAATTCTGGTCTCCTTCCTATTGGAAAGATGTTGTGAAACTTGAAAAGGTTCAGAAAAGATTTACAAGGATGTTACCAGGGTTGGAGGATCTGAGCTACAGGGAGAGGCTGAACAGGCTGGGGCTGTTTTCCCTGGAGTGTCAGAGGCTGAGGGGTGACCTTAGAGGTTCACAAAATTATGAGGGGCAGGAGTAGGATTAATAGACAAAGTCTTTTTCCTGGGTTGGGGAGTCCAGAACTAGACGGCATAGGTTTAGGGTGAGAGAGGGGAAAGATATAATAGAGACCTCGGGGCAACCTTTTCACGCAGAGGGTGGTACGTGTGTGGAATGGGCTGCCAGAGGATGTGGTGGAGGCTGGTACAATTGCAACATTTAAGAGGCATTTGGATGGGTATATGAATAGGATGGGTTTAGAGGGATATGGGCCGGGTGCTGGCAGGTGGGACTAGATTGGGTTGGGATATCTGGTCAGCATGGACAAGTTGGACCGAAGGGTCTGTTTCCATGCTGTACATCTCGATGACTTTATGCTCTCTATCCACCCATATCATCTTCTCATCCCAGTCGTTTGAGTGCTTCTCTTAGCTCTCTAGGGGTAGAGGCCTGTATTCCAGGCTTTATAATTATTTTCTGTACATTATTGCATTTTAATGATCTGTGTACCTGGACCTTCTTTATTCTTTGGTGGTACAAGTTACTGTTTGCAAGGCCAACATTTGTGGCCCATCACTAATTGATTTTGAACAGACTGACCAGCTAGGACCATTTCAGAGGTTAGTTAAGAATCATCCACATTGAGGGTTTGCAGTCACAAGTAGACATTTCCACGTGATGAAAAGTGAGGAATAATGGGGTAACATGACAAGATGATAAAGTACCCTGTCCAATTAGAGTCACTGCATCACAGCATAGAAACAGATCCTTTGGTCCAATTCATCCATGCTAACCAGATATCCCAACCCAATCTAGTCCCATTTGCCAGCATTTAGCTCATATCCCTTTAAACCCTTCCCATTCACATATCCATCCAGATGCCTTATAAAAATGTTGTAATTGTACCAGCCTCCTCCACTTCCTCTGGCAGCACATTCTATACGCGCACCATCCTCTGCGTGAAAAGTTTGCCCCTTAGGTCCCTTTTAAATCTTTCCCCTCTCACTCTAAACCTATGCTCTCTAGTTCTGGACTCCCCCACCCCAGGGAATTCTTGAGTCCAAAAGTTAATCATGTCACATTTATTTATGTTGAAATTGATCTATGACAGTTTTGCCTATTCACATAATTTATTACATGTATACCCAGCTCAAATATCACAACTACCTGAGGTTTTTTTTTTGAAAAAGAATGAAAACCCCCAGACCATTGGCAGTGAAAAACAGGCACTTGTTTTAACTACACAAAAATGACGACAAATTATTTCAAATTATTTCCAAATGGTGCAAGGCATGATGTGATCAAGAGGAGTGCCATACATTCCCCACTGGACATATTACAGTGTGGGAGGAAGGAAAGGAATGGAAATGGATCTGTGCAAAGGGAGAGAGCAAAAGTATGCTGCAGATGAATACAAAAAGACAAACAATAGAGTAGGAGAGCGCAAGTAGTTATTGACAGGAATAGTCTCAAAATGCACGTGAAATCTAGGTGCTTCAGGTGGGTACTATTAAAAATCATTTTAGGGGGTTGGGGAAGTGATGCTGGGTACTTTAAACTGTTTATAGGATTGGAGCAACTCTTTACAAATGCAAAATACTTCTTCCATTCAATATCAGAGGTTGCTTCTTGCTCAGTATTCCAGCAATTGCAGCAAAGAGGCTGCTTCGAGGTTTGTGAAGTTGAGAGAAGTGATCAGTTCCTGAATGAGAAATCAGAAATGAACCCAAGGCATTTCTGCAGTTGGAGCACAATGAAACGATAAAGTACTTGGAGGAAACAGTACGTATTTGGATTTATGCAACTTCTTTAAGTAAGGAAAACATCCCAGGACACTTTCTAACCAAAATGTTGGAGCGAGTCTCTGACACTGCCTTCAGGTGGATGTTAAAAATTTAGTGGAGGAGGAGGGTTCTCCCAGTGTCTTGCCAATATTTATCCCTCAAACTAAAAACACAGACAACATGAATTCCTGTTGAGTTGCCACGTTGTAAATTGGCTGCAAGGTTTCCTACATTATAACCAAGTAAAGCACTTTGGGGGTTCCAGAAGTTGTATGCATGTGTGTCACTTATCTTTCCACGTACTAGTTTGTCAAACCACCTTCATAAAGGTAAGAGAGCTAGGAGCAAAGAGAGCTTTCAGTAGCTTTGTCCTGATAGAACATGGCCCACTTCCAGGAACACATACAGTCCATATTCCCAATGCTCATGCACAATAACCTGATGTTCAGAACCTACTTCTCAAAACTCCTACAAGTCAACATTAATTTATTCACACATTTCAAAGCTGGCCCTAGGTTGGTGTAACGTACGAGTGAACTTCCATTTAAAATTTCCAATACGTGAACTTCCCAACTATGGTTAGGAGTCCTTGCTCTTGGAAGTCAGTAATAGACAGTGGAGAACAGTACTTCCAAATGCCACTCATGCAGGTTGATCAACCACCTTGCTCAACACGCCAGTCTTTGGAGAAGAAAGCAGCTTAGGAGTTGCCCACTACCAGAAACAGCTGAATTTCCTGTTGTATGCCGAGCACTATTGCATGTCCATCGCAAGGTGACAGAAACTCGAGGCATCTGACTTCAGTATGTACACCTCATGCTAGCATCTCCCATAACTTGGCAAACATAAAGGAAATGCTTACATTATAGCATTTCAATTCAAACAAACAACACATGTGCAAAGTGCATACAAGTTTTTTTTTATCATATCACTTCCATTGTGTTACCCAAGTTAACAAATACACACATTTACGCTCATGCATCAGCTGTTTGCTATTCCAGCATTATTTGTATATGCATTGCAACAGTCCTGAAAATTATTTTGGTATGGTAATGGTAGGCAGGCATGTTGTCAATGGCTGTTCATCTGTTCAATACTGGCACTGCAGTAATCCATTGTTTGATTTTGATGTGGTTTCTTGTTCTATGCCCCTATACCACTGCACATGCTTAGCCATGATTTGGAGTACAGATTCATGGCACATTGACAAATTGGACATTTTTATGCCAAATAGTTGATGAAACTGATAAATTGATATATGCCATCACATTTTCAGGATGCAAGTGAACATCTATTGTTGTCAGTACATAGCTCATGTATTTGTGTGAGCACCTTTAATCTTTTTTTTGAGCTTAATGCTCTCCTAGACCATTTTGCTAAGCAGTAACGTTATTGGATTGAATGATGCCATTGTTAATAATATTGTCCCCTACATCCATGAAGCAGCAGATCTGCCACTATCGCTTCTACTCCACAAAGATCACTATCTCATGTTGCCTGTGTTGATACTCTTTTGGAGCAGTGGTAATGCCAAATCACTCGAGCAACGATTATCTCCTGAAAGGTATGTAGAAAGTGGTTAGAAAGCGATTTATCATCTGTATTAATTATTTGCATCTTGGATGAGCTAGAATTTTGAATTTGCAAATTATAGCAAAAAAGTTTGTCAACAGTTTGCATGGAGTTGAAATCTCTGCTCAGAGCTTTTTCAGATTCTTGAAGTCAATGGTGTTTCCCTGCTACTTTTTGTTAACAGGCCTGGTACACAGAGGATGCAGAAGGTGAGATGTGGATAGCAACATGCTCCTGATCAGATTTGTGACCAGCTATGAAAGTAAAAGGTCATCTGCTTACCAACAACTAATTGGTTCTGGAGGAGGGAAGGTGTGAACAACATGGCCAGAAGCCTTTAGGGCGGTGGAAGGGGAAGTGGCATGTCCCTCAACAGTAAAGATACCTGAAGACTGAAGAAACCTGCTCATCGGTTGTTGCGAGTTGTGTAACTAAGAAAAGTCAGAGACTTTACAATGTTTGAAACAGTCACTCAGTGCCTCTTGCAACAAAGTAAAACTACCTGGAGAAGAGAAATTAAAGAACAGGTCGTTGCAAGCAAAAGGATCATTTTCATGAATGCAGACAACAGGATTAGAGATTGTTCCCCCCAGTTTATCCCTGCACTGAAACACTATTTTGTCTGCATGTAGGTAGTGTTTATAGAAGCAAGTAAGAGTTTTAACTATAACTGTACATCAACAATTTATAATTGTTGACCTGTACATGGAATCTATTCATTTCTAATAATAATCCTGGTTAAACATAGAAAACTGGTCAGCACTTTCTATTAACCAAGGTGTACAAACATAGGTGAATTGGAGACTTCATATACTTTGATAATATCTAACTTTTTATGACAACTGTGGAAATAGTGGAACTTAATTTCCTGTGCACTGCCCCAGAGAGACGGGGCAATTCCCTTCTCTTCCTGTTTTTCGGTTATCTTTTCAGCTAGCCTTGTGAATAACTTTGCTCAGCAGACATGGAATTGATTTACTTTGAGAGGTTCTCCAGGAAGACATCGGAACCCTTTTAACACAGTGCTGTATTCCTTTTGGATCTGTTTCGTGGTCAATCTGTGACATATTACAAAACTCCTCTGCTGCAGGGAGGGTTACCTTGCAATCTTTAGACTTGCTCCAGCCGAGTGACATTCAGTTGCCATCTATGATCGGCAACTCCAGACCTTCACTCGCACTGGGCTTGCAGAGTATACGGTCCTCTCAGCAGGAGTATGCAATCACTATATAGCCTTAAAAATAAAGCCCTTGAATAAAGTTAAGATGAATGCGACACTTCACTCAGGTCTGTGACGTTTGTGACATTGCATGATGTAACGTGTCTATCGGACACTTTACATTGCAACAATGTAAACTGTGGAAGGAGATCAGCTAATTGCCAACCATGCCCCTTATACAGTTAATGGCACCAACCTATTCAAAGATATATACCAATTCATCAGAAACTTCAGCCCATTTCTCTTATATGTACCCGCTTGTTGTGTTTTCTTATAATCAAAATAATTCACTGTCTTGCGGTGAGAACATTACTTTTTGTACGCTTAACATGCTTTCTTCTGTTTTCCATGATGTGCTCCAGAGTATTTGCAACTTCCACTTTGTCTGCGATTGTTCTACCATTTATGCCGAGAGGATCGCAGCATAATGTAAGACAATTCTGTTCTGCCATGAACATGCTAGAGATATTGTTTGACAAATTTTAGCATTTCTGTGCATGTCAAATACTCTCCAGAGCAAACGTGTCCTCAGTAGATGTGCTCTCACTGCTGAATGCCTTATGCCTAATACATTCCTGACATTAACTCGATCATGCTTTAAATGTACTAATTCACAGGTTGGTATGAGCTCAGTTAGGGACATTACATTTGGTCAATGGACTCTTTCACTTTGATCCCTAAAATTGAAAATCTAACTTCACATTGAGGGTTCAAAGCCAGTTTAATTTTTGCTTTCCAGAGAGATCAAGAGAGGAATATACTTAAAGATTCTTCCCAATGTTAAAGGTTTGACAACTTGTAACTGTTCTGGTTGCAGAGGAAGTAGTGATGTAGAGGTAACGTCACTAAAACAGCAATCCAGAGTTCCTCTTATATTTGAGGGAAAAAAAATTGGAGGACAACGGTGGGTCACTTGCAGTCAGTAACAGAGGAATTTATAAATGAAGCAAAGAAATGGCTGACCTACAAAATGCATACTTTGGTTCCGTCTTCACCAAGGGAGGACACCAATGACATACCAGAACTATTGAGGAACACAGGATTTAGAGAGAGGGAGAAATTAAAGAAACGAGTTATTGGTACAGAAATGATATTGGAGAAACTGGTGGGACTGAAGGTCCATAAAGTCTCCAGGGTCTGATAATCCACATTCCAGAGAACTTAAGGAAGCAGCATCAAAAACAATTCATGCAGTGGTGGCCATCATTATTCAGATTCTATAGGAGCTGTTCAAGCCTACAGATGGGAAGGTAGCTAGTATAATCTCTTGTTTAAAAAGGGAGGCAGAGAAAAAGGGGGTGGAGGTGGGGGGAGAAGAGAGAAAGAGGGAAACATGGTTGTATCAGATAGAGTCAACATGGATTTAATGAAAGGAAAATCATGTTCGACAAATCTATTGTAATTCTTCAAGGATGTAACTCAGTTGCCGTTGGGAAGCCAGTAGATGAGGCTTATTTGGACTTTCAACCACGTACCAGATAAGAGTTTAACATACTAATTAAAATGCATAGGATTGGGGGTAATGTACTGAGATTGATAGAAGATGGTTTAGCAGACAGGAAACATTAGGAATAAAACCGGTCTTTTTCCTAATGCAGGCAATGACTCAGGAGTACCACAACGACTAGCTTTCACAATATAATGTTCCCGATTTAGCTTAAGGAACTAAATATTATCTCAATTTGCAGATGACAAAGCTGGTTGGGAGGGCGAGAGGATGCAGAAATGCTTCAGCATGATTTAGATCCACTGCTGAGTGGGCAGATGCAGTTTTCCGTTAAGTTAATTGACAGGATCGGGGTACCACTGGCCAGGCCAGTATTTATTGCCCACCCTTAGAGGACAGTTAAGTGTTAATCACATTGGAGTGGTCACAATATATGCCAGACCAGATAAGGACAGCAGCTTCCTTTCCCAAAAGGCATTAGTATAAATGTAGATTAATCATTTTGGTGGGAAAAACAAAAAAGGTGGATTATTATCTGAAAGGCAATAAATTGAGAGAGAAAGGGGAATGTGCAAAGCGGCCTGGGTCGCCTTGCACACCAGTCACCAAAGGTAAGCATGGAGAAGGCAAATGCTATGTTGGCTGTCATAGTGAGGACTCGAGCACAGGAATGTGGTGTCTTACCCAGGGTATTGGCAAGACCATTCCTGGAAAAGTCTGTGCAGTTTTAGTCTCCTTATATAGAGCAAATGCAATGAAGGTTTACCAAATTGATTCCGGTGGTGACAGGACTGCCATATTAGGAGAGTTTGAAGCAGTTAGAATTGTATTGCTGGAGTTCAGGAGAATAAGGTGAGATGGGTGCAGGGAAGGAAGGGAAATCTCATGGAAACCTATAAATTTGTAACAGGATTAGACAGGGCAGATAGATATTTCTAAGGATGGAGGAAATTCAGAATCAGAAATAGGGGTCACTTGCTTAAGAGTATGAAGTAAACCATTTTGGACAGAGCAGGAAAAATTTCTTCACTCAGAAAGTGGTGAGCCTGTGAAATCACCACAACAGAGAGTAATTGACGTTATATGATTTCAAGGAGGATTTGGATATAGCACTTGGGACTAAAGGGATCAAAAAAAGATTATGGGGGAAAACAGGCTGATTTGGGTGATCAGCCATGATCATAATTAATGATGAGCAGGGTTGAAAGGGTCAAATGGCCTACTCCCGCTCCTAATTTATACCTTCCTACATTTCTATGTTTGAATAGTCTATTGCTATTTAATATTTCAGCCATTGTACATTGAATAAATTCCAGTTTTGCTTATTGCCCACTATTTGAACAGGTTTTGATAGGGGAAAAGTTGCAGTCAGTCATTTTCTCTTAACTAATGATTTAACTATGGCTTGCTTCTTTGATTTTTAAATATAGAAAAAAAAAGTAGCTCTGCACATACCGGTGTCTGTCTATAGCTGAAACTTTCTTACAGCTCAGCAACCCTCACTTCACTATTACTTTTGACACCATGCATACAATGCAGATTTAACAGAAAGCCTTCATTGAAGTGAATTTAAGATGTCACCCCATTAGTGAACTTACCTCATGGCAGAAGCCATATGGTTACAGCATTCTAGGAAGAATATTTTGCATGATTTGATTTCAATCCAAACAGCTCATAGTAAATAGTTTCCAATAAATCAAGTCTGTCCAGATTGGAGCTAATGACATGAACAAGAGCAAAATTGTTTGATGTTTTAGCTGAAAGCTGCCCAGAATTCAAGTCACCAAATCACTCTCAACCAACTATTATCAATTGCTTCACCTAACTCGCACACTCCATATTCTAAACGTACAAAAAAAAGGAAAATACAGGAGAGAAACCATGGAGAAAAGTTTTTTTTTAAAAAGAGAAAAAGAAAAATCACCATGGCGTTCTCTCAGAGCGATTGGCAATGATTTAAACTAGGGGTTGCCACACCTCAAGTGAAGAGACATTGAGGGAGATTCCTTCCTGGTCACCTCAGCCAGTGCAAGAACCAAATTCACACCGTTAGCATCAATCTGCATTGCAAACCAGTTGTCCAACCGACCATATAAAAGGGACGAGCACATTTTATACTATGGCACTAGGTTACTGCAAAAATCACATAACGCAGAATTTCTTTTATATTTTAAAGTCATTTATTAATTGCAAATCATTTTTACCATTTACTGCCAGACTTGCAAAAAAAAAATGCAAAGATGATAGTGCACTTTAGGTTTTCAGGGAATACCTTACCTCCTGGACAATGCCTTTTTGCCATTTTACATCTCCTGGATTCTGCAATAGTTGGACAAGGGATAGTGTCCTTCGCTGGCTTTTTCACAATTTGACGTGTCCTGGTTTCTAGCCCCCATTTGTAGCCACATGTTTTGTTGTTTTTTATACATGTTCCCCAGTTGCTCCATGGTCCTACGTCACAACCATCTGAACATTTAAACACAAACAAGATGTGATTGATGCAGTCAAAAAAAAAAATACAACTGTATATAAAACAATTGAACAACCACTTTCTCTATTAGATAAGGTAATGACAGTTTCTGCACTGCTGGTCTGACAGGAGAAGACTGAAGCATACAACCCTTCTCTCATTTTAGCCTTGAAGAATCACAAAGTATAAATTTTCCAATAAAATTTTAAAAGAATGAACTTCAGAGAAGATACATATTTGTAGCAAGTTCAAAGTAACTTTGACATTTTTTATCTAATATAATGGAATTCAAAAAGTGCAGAAGGGATCTTTCAGTTGCAGGGCAGATTGGTCAGCCCAGTCTAGAATCTAGTGTTCAGTCCTTCCACATTATAAAGCTCTAAAAGCATTTGGCCTTGGAGTGTGTGCAACATAGGTTCACCAGAACATTGCTGTCACATAAATTTGCAGTTTTCATAAACTTAGCTTGCACTCAAGTTTAGAAAATCAAGATTTGATTCAAGCGACGTGTCTGAAGTGATTATTGGATCTGTGAAGTTAGTAAAAAGTTTTTGGGGTAAGTAAACAAGGGATATAATTTGAACAAACCATTTCAGGAGTGAAGTCAGGAAGCACTTCAGACAATGAGCTGCGAAACTCTGGAATTATCTTCCCTAAGAAATTGTCAATGTTAAGAGTCAACTGGAGCTGTCAAAACTGAGAACTATATATTTTGTTTCTCTTTAGCAGCTCAACACATTTGCAAAATGGATTTGTTCCAGATGTCCATTCTGCTGGTTGAAAAAAAAATTTCCAACAAATTTTTGTGTACAAATTTCTGTCATTGCTGGCAGTTTCAGGCAAAAACACCACATGTCGCACCATTGTATGCACTAATTTCCAGATAGAGAAGCCAGCAACACACAGTCACAGACACACAAATTGCAAGAAAACAACTCAATTTATTAAACTGGGCACGAGGTATCAATAAGTCTTAAACAGAACCAATTGCTCAAATAGTTCACCACTCCTTCTGTAAGGGGTGTTGCATGAAATTACTTACCAACGCATTCCATGTGATCTTGCAGTAGTACAAACCCTTCAGGGCAATCTTCAAAACAGCGGCCTTTGTGCGAGTAAAAACCAGCTTTGCACTTTGTACAAAAGTCTTTGCTGAAACATGTATCACAGTTATCTATTTTACATCCTATAAATAATAAAAAGAGAAAAGTGTCTTTAGAAACACGCTAGTACAGTACAGAAGTTCAAATTTCAGAGGAATGTTGTTAGTTTTCACAATTACGTAGATTTCTTTGCCAAAATCACCTCAGAAGTTTCACCAGGTACCAGTTTGCAGCTGCTTCCCAATCAGCTGTCATCTCCTACATGTTGCAAATCAAAAATGATTCATCCTGCAAAAGGAGTTGAGAGCTTGCTGCTACATTATATTAAACATATTCTCGGGAAGATTGCAATTTTTACTACCATGACCAACACAATAGCAGCAGCTTGGTATTATTGTTTTTGTGAAGTCATTTCCCTACTCAGGTATTTGTATTTTTAAAAAAAAACCTTCAAATATGGTAATTAAGTCCAAGCTGTATCACGGGAGCATCGTCAATTGACATGGGGAGATAATAGGACAGGTACCTGATGAAATGTTTGGCCATAAAAAAGGTGGAGATATTTCTTCTAAAATCATAAAAACACTGGTTCCCAGTTGGGCAATCAGGTTCCCAGATGGGCAATGCCTTTATGATTCAGAATGGGACATGTAGCACAGAGATCACAACAAAACCTCCTTTGGCAGACGGAGTGATTTACTGCCGAAAGCTTCTGGAGCCGGTTCTGGACTGCTGCTGCTTATTTTAATTGGAGCCAATTTCAACCTCACTGCTCCCAAGCTTTTCATTTTGCCGTTACCTCCAGCCCAAGACACAGACATTGGTCAGTCCCAATCTGTTCGCTTTAAAACAGCCGCTGCCCATCTAAAACAGCACATCCAGGAAGGCTAGTCACTAAAATCAACCTATCTATAATTTCTCTAACAATTTCAGAAATTCCAGTTCTATCATCTTATGCAGCACAACCTCAAGCACTCCTGAAAAATTCAACAATGACCCACAGCGTCTCCTCCACCTGGCTGGATTAGTCATCTAGAAAACCTCATTCTACTAAAATGCTCCAGACTAAAAGAAATCACTACGGGAACTTGCATGGGCCCCTGATGCAAACTTTTTTTGTCATGCATGATGATTACTGGAGTACAACTTGAACACAGTTATCTCCAGGAGATGGTCTGCTGCTTCTTACTCTTATGCAGAAGGGAACTCACCACTTCTGATTTACACTGATCCCTCATCTCCAGTTCTGCTCTTCTTACTAACTGGATTTCCATAATTATGCAGTGAAGATCCACCTGCTTCTGAAAGAGCTAGTTTCTGCCCCTACACTATTGGGCAGAACATCAAGCGTTGAAGTTACGAGGTCACGTTGCAGCTGTATAGAACATTGGTTGGGCCATTTTTGGAAGATTGCATTCAATTCTAGTCTGCTTACTACAGGAAATAGGTTGGGAAACTTGAAAGGGTTCAGAAAAGATTTACAAGGATGCTGCCAGGGTTAGAAGGTTTGAGCTACAGGTAGAGGCTGAATAGGCGGAGGCTATTTTCCCTAGAGCGTCAAAGGCATTATTGCAGTTTATAAAATCACAGAGCATGGATAGGGTAAATAGGCAAGGTCTTTTCCCGGAGGTGGTGGAGCCCATAACTATTGGGCATAGGTTTAGGATGAGAGGGGAAAAGATATAAAAGAGACCCAAGAGGTAACTTTTTCACACAGTGGTCACACATGGAATCAGCTGCCAGAGAAAGAGGTGGATGCTGGTACAATTACAACATTGAATAGACATCTGGAAGGGTATATGAACAGGAAGGGTTTAAGAGGGATACGAGCCAAGCGCTGACAAATGGGACTAGATAGATTTAGGATATTTGGTCAGCATGGATGAGTTGGACCAAAGGTCTGTTTCCATACTATACATCTCTGACTCTAATTGCTATTGTCTCTCCTCACATTCCCAATCTCCTATGGTCAGTAGGATCATTAACTATATCTATCCATTTCCTAAGCCTTTATTGACACTTTTCCTCCCCCCACCCCCCACCTCAATAATTATATTAGCATTCTGGCTTCAGCCGTCAGTGTTCAAGAGTTCACACTGCCCAAATTTCAGTTTGTAAGTCCACTGAGAAAGTTCTCTTTTGGCAATATATTTTTTTAACCAAGTGTGGTTTGGTCATCTACCCCAGCATCTCCTTCCTGCATTCTACATCAATTCCTTAATTGACTAATCCTCTTCATAAAGCTCCTAGGGAGGACATTTACAGCACATTTTAAATGTTTGTAGGTGTTGTTGACAACAGTGATAGAGTGCAAAATTCAGAAAGTACAGAAACTAAGGAAATCGGCAAAAGGTGATGAGTGTGCTTGGAATGGAAATAGCGCAATGTATTTCAGACAGGAAAAACATTGTTTGCAAGTCATGAGAACACATGAAGCAAGTCAGAGAACAAGTGAAAAGACACTGAGGAGCAAAGAAGTGATGAGCAGTATTGCTTTTGGGCTGAAATTTGTCTGACAAATCATGTTGTAGCTGCACAGGACAATGGTGAGGCCACTTTGGGAATACAGTGATTAATTCTGGTTGCCCTGTGTGAAGAACGTTGTTAAACTTGAGAGCGCAGAAAAGATAAAGACTATTTTAAAGGACTGGAGGCATTCAGCTCAAGAGAAGCTGAATTGGCTGAGGTTTTATCCCCTGGAATATTGAAGGCTGACCTTAGAGGTTTATAAAATCATGAGGGGCACGGACAGAGTGAAGAGATAAGGTCTTTTCCCAGGATGGGAGAGTTCAAAATAAGATGGCATAGGTTTAAGTTGAGAATGGAAGAAGACCCAAAGGTAATGTTTTCATGCAGAGGATGATGCATGTATAGAATGAGCTGCTAGAAGTAGTGGCGGAGGCTGGTATGATTCTAACACTTAAAAAGGCACCTGGCTGGGACATGACAGATGTGGGCCAAATGCTGGCAAATGGGACTTGGTCAGATTGGGATGTCTGGTCAGCATGGATAAATTGAACGGAAGGATCTGTTTCCATGCCGTATAACTCTAAAGTCACATGGTAGCTTATTTACTTAATAAAAACAAAAAAATTGTGGGAAAACTCAGCAAGTCTGACAGCATTTGTGGACAGAGAAACAAAGTTAAAATGTATCCAATGTGAAGAATCACATCAGATGCAAAACACTAACGTGGTTTCTGTCTCCACTGATGCTGTCAGTTCTGCTGAATTTCTCCAGAACTTTGTTTTCATTTCAGATTGCCACCATCCAGACCTTTTTGTTTTTTTTTAAAAAAGCTCAATCATTAAATCAGGTCACATCCAGGAATGTTCTGTTAAATGCAATGAACTGAGAGCCACAAAAAAAAAAGCTGGTAGGATTCTGGGTAATCCAAGATGGAGGATGGGAAAGTGTCTGGCTGTAACAGCCTGCTCCTTTTTTGGACATATTTTAGGTGTTGGAGGGGATTTCCTCGAATTCCAGGAACAGCAATTACTGTTTTATATGCTGTTGCAATTGTTTTGGAACTGGAGGAAAAGTCAAAACAACAGCACCTTTAAAAGGGAGAAGGACTGACAATAGGCAGCACATGGTCTGTCTGGGAAAGTGGGAGCGCCTCTCTGCAAACTGACACAGCAGATGCAGTTACTGCCTTTGCTGTTTGAATTCATGTATTGCTGGATATTAGAGTGTATCTAGGAAAATTTAAACAGTGAAAATCACAACTGATCTTGGAGGAACCTGTTTGGGAGAGGTCACAGCACAGAAACAAAGTGAATGGTTTTAAGTAGAACCTTGCTATAAATCTACAATAGTGAGTGGATTCTTTCTTGATTATATGTTATATTGAGATAGGTCTCTTAAGCCATAAGTATTAAGTTAACCTGGAGCAGTATTTTGTAGAGGAATATGATGGCACTATTTTCTGGGTCTGTAGATTGGAGGAAGCAGAAAAAAAATGGCCTTTAGTAGAGTGATCTGTTCTTGTCAGATGTGGGAGTTAAGAGAGATTATATCTGCAATAAATGCTGTTGGTTGCAAATCTTATCAGATAGAATGGATTGGTTGGAGCGACAGTTAGAGGCAATGAGGAATTTACAAAAACAAGGAGATATAATGGGTGGCAGTTGTGGGAAGGGAGAAAAGTCACTGATACAGTCACAGATGGATCAACTCCAGGAAAGGTAAGAGAGGGACGTAGGTAGTGCAGGAATCTATGGCTATCCCCATTTCAAACAAGTACGCCGTTTCTGAAAATGTAGGGGATGATGGATTCACAGGGGAATGTAGCACGAGCAGCCAAGTTTCTGGTTTCAAGACAGGCTCTAACGTAATAAGGGATACGTCAGGTTCCAAACAATTGATTATGTTTAGGGACTCTCTAATCTGAGGCAGGGACAGACGTTTCTATGGCCAGCAGCAAAAAAAATCAATGGTGTCAGGATCAAAGATGTCTCAGAGAGGGTGCAGAATGTTCTTAAAAGGGGGAAAAAAAAAAGAGAGACCAGCAGGAGGTCATTCTATACATTGGAGCCAATGACATAGGAAGGGAAAGGATGAGATTCTGAAGGTAAAATATAGAAAGTTAGGCAGGAATTTACAAAGGAGATCTGTAAGGGTAGTAATATCTGGATTACTCCTGGTTCTATGAGCTAATGATGGTAGGGATAGGGGTACAGAACAGATGAATGCATGGCTGAGGAGCAGGTATGTGGGAGAAGGATTCACATTTTTGGATCATTGGAATTTCTTCTGGGGTAGAAGTGACCTGTACAAGGACGGATTGCACCTGAATTGGAAGGGGACTAATATACTGGCAGGGAGATGTGCTGGAGCAGCTCAGGAGGATTTAAATTAGTTAGGTGGGGGGGGGGGGGGGGGGGGCGGCGGGGTGGAGAGAGGTGTTCCAGGGAGACAGTGACAAAAGAGATCAATCTGGGACTGGTACAGTTGAGAAAAGTAGTGAGTCAAACAAACACAGTCAGGGCAGGCAGGGACAAAGTAGAGAAGAAGGTAGGACTGACATTAAACTGCATTTATTTTAATGCAAGGGGCCTAACAGGGAAGGTAGATGAACTCAGGGCATGGTTAAGAAAGTGGGACTGGGATATCATAGCAATTACAGAAACATGGCTCAGGGATGGAAAGGACTGGCAGCTTAATGTTCCAGGAAGGATAGAAATGGGGGCAAGAGAGGGGGGGTAAAAAGGTAAGTGGCATTTTTGACCAGGGATAGCTTTACTGCTGTATGGAGGGTGGATATTCCTGGCAATACATCCAGCGAAGTCACTTGGATGGAACTGAGAAATAAGAAAGGGATGATCACCTAGTTGGGATTGTATTATAGACCCCCTAATAGTCAGAGGGAAATGGAGAAACAAATTTGTAAGGAGATCTCCACTATCTGTAAGAATAATAGGGTAGTTATGGTAGGGGATTTTAACTTTACAAACATTGACTGGGACTGCCATAGCGTTAAAGGTTCAGATGGAGAGGAATTTCATGTGTGTACAAAATAATTTTCTGATTCAGTATGTGGATATACCAACGAGAGAAAGTGCAAAACTTGATCTACTCTTGGGAAATGAGGCAGGGCAGGTGACTAAAGTGTCAGTTGGTTGGTGGAGGGGCGGGGGGGGTGGTTGGGAGAGGGGAGAGAGAGCCATAATTCTATTAGCTTTAGAATAGTGATGAAAAAGGATAGACCAGATCTAAAAGTTGAAGTTCTAGATTGGAGAAAGGCTAATTTTGACGGTATTCGGCAAGAAATGTCAAAGCTGATTGGGTGCAGATGTTCACAGGCAACATGTTACAGCTTTGGAAAGTGGGAAGCCTTCAGAAAATGAGATAGCAAGAGTCCAGAGACAGTATATTCCTGTTAGGGTGAAAAAGGAAAGGCTGGTAGGTGTAGGGGATGCTGAATGATGAAAGAAATTGAGGATTTGGTGTAGAAAAAGATGGAGGCACATGTCAGATATAGACAGGACAGAGTGAGTGAAGAGTATAAAGGAAGGATGAGTATACTTGAGAGAGAAATCAGGTGGGCAAAAAGGAGACATGAGGTAGCTTTGGCAAACAGAATTAAGGAGAATCCAAAGGGCTTTTACAAATACATTAAAGGACAAAAGAGTAACTAAGGACAAAAAAAAAAGGCCCTTCAAAAATCAGCAAGACAGCCTTTGTGTAGAGCCGCAGGAGATGAGGAACACACTAAACAAATGTTTTGCACTAGTGTTTACTGTGGAAAAGGACTTGGAAGATAGAATGTAGGGAAATAGAGGATGACGTCTTGAAAAATATCCACAGTGAAAAAAGGTGGTAGTGCTGGATGTCTTGAAATGCATAAAAAGGTAGATAAATACCCAAGACCTAATCAAGTGTACTCTAGAACTCAGAACCAGGGAAGTGATTACTGGGTCCTGAGATATTTATATTGTCGACAGTTACAGGTAAGGTGCCGGAAGACTGGAGGTTAGCTAACATGGTACCACCATTTAAGAAAGAAGATTAAAAGAACAAGCCAGAGAATTATAGACGAGTGAGCCAGATGTTGTCAGTGGTGGGCAAATTGTTGGAGGGAATCCTGAGGGACAGGATGTACATGTATTTGGAAATTCAAGGACTAATTAGGGATAGTCAACATGGCTTTGTGTGTGGGAAATCATGTCTCAAACTTAACTGTGTTACTTCTTCAAAAAACTAAGGGCAGAATGGTAGATGTGATCTATATGGACTTCAGTAAGGTGTTCAACAAGGTTCCGAATGGGAGACTGGTTAGCAAGGTTGGATCTCACGGAATACAGGGAGAACTAGCCATTTGGATACAGAACTGGCTCAAAAAGGTAGACAAGGTTGGTGGCAGGGTTGTTTTTCCAGACTGGAGACCCGTGACTGGTGGAGTACCACAAGGATCAGTGCTGGGTCCACTACTTTTCATCATTTATATAAATGATTTGGATGTGAACATAGGAGGTATAGTTAGTAAGTTTGCGGATGGCACCAAAATTAGTGGTGTAGTGGACAGTGAAGATGATTATCTCAGATCACAAATGGGATCCTGATCAGATGGGCCAATGGGCTAAGGAGTGGCAGATGAAGTTTAATTCAGATAAATAAGAGGTGCTGAGTTCTGAGAAAGCAAATCTTAGCAGGACCTATATATTTAGTGGTAAGGTTCTAGGGAGTGTTGCTGAACAGAGAGACCTTGGAGTGCAGGTTCATATCTACCTGCGACTCTACTTTCAAGGAGCTAAGATGGCTAAAGGTGTCTGGCATTTGGTATACTTTCCTTTATTGGTCAGAGTATTGAGTACAGGAGTTGGGAGGTCATGTTGCAGCTATACAGGATATTGGTTAAGTCACTGTTGGACTTGGGTAATTCTGGTCTCCTAGTGGAAGAGTGTTGTGAAATTTGAAAGGGTTCAGAAAAGATTTACAAGAATGTCGCCAGGGTCGGAGGATTTGAGCTATTAGGGAAGAGGTTGAATAGGCAAGGACGGTTTTCCCTGGAGTGGAGGCTGAGGGGGTGACCTTATTGAGGTTTATCATGAGGAGCATGGATATGATAAGTAGACAAACTCTTTTTCTTGGGATGGGGAAGTCCAGAACTAGAGGGCATAGGTTTATGGAAGAGGGGAAAGATATAAAAGAGACCTAAGGAGCAACTTTTTCATGCAGAGGGTGGTGCGTGTATGGAATGAGCTGCCAGAGGAAATGGTGGAGGCTGGTACAATTGCAACATTTAAGAGGCATTTGGATGGATATATAAATAGGATGAGTTTAGAGGGATATGGGCCGGGTGCTGGCAGGTGGGACTAGATTGGGTTGGGATATCTGGTTGGCATGGACAGATTGGACTGAAGGGTCTGTTTCCATGCTGTACATCTCTAATGATGCTGAAGAAAGAGGTGAGTGATAATGCTTAGAGAGAGTTGGGAACAATTTCTCTATGGAACTGAAACAATTAAGTTTTTAAAAAGGAGGCACGGAAAAAAGGCCTGGGATGTGGGTGTCACTGACACGATTGGCATTCATTGGCAACAAAGTGCCTCCTTTTTGAACGGCAGTCCTTATGGTGACACCACTTTTTCTGCCAGTTTGCTCAGGCTCAAGAGACAGAGTCGCATGTCGACCACATGATAGTCAGGATACATCCAAGCTTAACCCTTGAATGAGGACATCTCGAACCAGGTGAGTTGGTACACAAACCAGAATAATTTTAAAACCGACTGGAAAGGAAACAAGGTCTGAATTCACAAAACTCCCAGAGTGAAATTTGAATGTCTGTTTTGTGGATGATTGACCAGGACCATGTGGATGTTTAGAGAAGTAACAGAACCAGATGTCATCGTTGCAGGATTAGCAGTTAACTCTTCAATGGGCCAGGGCCTCAATTACTTCAAGCTACATACTTTCTGCAATAGATTTTATGATTGTAGGTTTTTGGTAAAGGTGCCCAACTTAATGTCCCATTGCTTAATGACATGAAGAAATCTGGAGTAGCCATCCAATGTGTTAACATGATGCTCCCTCCACATTTCCCTAAATTGGCAACTTGCCCATCAGCAGCCTGCCAATATTTCTACTAAGTCCAGTCTATGGTCGATTCCCAATTTCCTTCACTCTGTCATTACCACATGCTTGGCCTCTAAGACTTGGAATTCCTTCGCTGAACCTCTCTCCCCCTCCCATTCTTTCAGATGCTCCTCTAAACCTGTTTGACCAAGCAAACTGTGTTAATGTCTTTTGGAGATGGCTGTCCAAGTCTTGTATCCCAGCGTAAAAGATTTGGGTTTTAAGAATTTAAAAAAAAAAGGTACTATATAAATGCAAGTTATTGTTGACTTCCAAGAATTTATTTTCAACCCTTCAGGCAATTCAAAACTGCAACTAGCTGCTTCACAAAGCAAAGCAAAATGATTAACAGGAAAGAACTTCACGAGAAATATAGCTGTTTATGTTTCATCTAGGAGATAGTTTATTAAGTGTATATAAACTGTAGTTGGCACCACAATTAATATTAAATTGATTTTAAAATCACATCAATAAATTAAAGATTGTTTAAACAAATGCTCATGTTTCTCAAGGTGTCACCTGTGGGATGATAGTCAGGATATATCCAAAGTGAACTGTTGGCAAGTAAAAGGGACAGGGTAGAGAGAACAGTTCCACCCACACAAAAAAAAAGGCATTTTGATAAGTGTTTTAACTAGGACTTGATAAAAATACACATCTGAACAACAGACTTACAATGCAACAGCAAAAAATAAAAAAAGAGTCTTCCCCAAATGAAACAAATTGCTGGAACATTAATTTGCCACTCCTACAATTATTGACCATCCATCTCCCACATGAAACAACTTCAGCAGGAATTACATATACTAAGTCATGGCAATTGAAGTGTTAAATCCCATCATCTCCAAGATTGCTCCCAGATTTTCCCTGAAAATATTTCTCACCTCACATCCTCTTCCATAATTTGTCCATTCAATCACTGCCAGAAACCTCCCTGCATCTCAATGGTTTATGTTACATGGTAAAGCTCAATGCTATAGGAGCATGAAGGAGCAACTCTCCTGCAACTCAAACACTGATGCATTGTCTGAGCACCAAATCCTCAGGGGTGCGTCCAATCCAGTATAAATCAATTCTCAATTTAAAGCCTCTACTTCTCCCAGAGTTTATTTTGAAAACTGGTCTCTAAACTGAAATTACCCAGAGGGAAATAAGTTTATTTTGAATATTGTTGAAAATTAAAATGAAGTACGTACTTCTTTGCAAAGTCCCCACCAGCTGTCTGACATGACCTATGCAAGTGTTTTTTTTTTAAAATGTAAGTATTCACAGGATTTCAACATTGCCAGCAAGGTCAGCAATGATTTCTCATCCCTGGTTGTGCCACCTTGGATTACTGCAGCCCAAAGGCAGAGGAGCAAGAACAGTACCAATAGTCCCAAAGCTGGACTACGAAGAGTTGGGAGAGAAAAATGATGGTGGTAGAATTTGCCTGCATTTGTTGTCCTCCTACTTCAAGGTGGTGGAGATTGCTGGGTTAATGGATGCTGCTGAAAGCCTTGACATGTTACTGCACAGCTCAGTGTAGATGGTTCACTGTATTGATTGGGGAGGGAGCACAATGTTGGAGGTGGTGAATCAAGAATGTTGCTTTGTCCTGGTTCACACTGGACTTACTTAGTATTGTTGGACCTCATCCAGGTGAGTGGGAGCATTCGATCACACTGTATAACTTGCAGACAGTCAGGAGGGAGTCACTCACTCCAGCCTCTGACCTGGTAGCATGGATGAGCACAGAGATTTCGTGTATTAGATCCCTGCAAGTTGCCACCCAGATTGATAGGGTTGGCAAGGCATACAGTGTTAGCTTTTATTGGTAGAAGGTTTGAGTTTCAAAACCACAAGGTCATGCTGCAGCTGCACTTCGAGTATTGAGTGCACTTCTGATCACTGCATTATAGGATGGATGTAGAAGCTTTGGAAATGTATTGAAAGAGCAGGTTTACAAGGATGTGGCCAGGTATGGAGGGGAGATCTTACAAGGAAAGGCCAAAGGACTTGAGGCTGTTTTCATTAGAGAGAAGGTGGAGAGGTGACTTAATTGGAGGCATACAATGATAATCAGAGGGTTAGATAGATTGGACAGTGACAGCCTTTTTCCTCAGATGGTGATGGCTAATGTGAGGGGACATAGCTTTACATTGAGGGGTGACATACACAGGACAGATGTCAGAGGTAGTTTCTTCACTCAGTAGTAGAGGCGTGGAATGCACTACCTGCAACAACAGTGGACTCGCCAAATTTAAAAGGGCATTTAGATGGTCATTGGATAAACATTTGGACGAAAGTGGAATAGTATAGGATAGAATTCTGTGAGCATGATCTTAACTTGCACAACCACCTGATGGAGTAGCGCTCTGAAAGCTAGTGCTTCCAAATAAACCTGTTGGACTATAACCTAGTATTGCATGATTTTTAAACTTAGGCTTCAGATTGGTTCCACAGGTCAGCACAACAACAAAAAAAAAGGGCCAAACAGGCCTGTACTGTGCTGTAATGTCTTGTTCTACCTGCTCTTGTCGTCAGTTTTTACATGGCTAGTCCAGTTCAATTTCTAGTCTTTGATAACCTGCAGGATGTTGACAGTGGAGACTTCAACAATGCCAAAGTCAATGGGCAATGGTTGGATTCTCGATGGAACTGATCATTGCCCGACACTATGAAGGTTACTTGCCTCTCATCAACTCATGCCTGGATATTGTACGAATCTCGTCAAATGCAGGCATGATTACTTCATTAGATCGGAGTAATCATAAAACAGTATAATCACGAATAGTATGTACATCATACATTCATCAATGACCTCCCGTTTATCATCAGGTCAGATGGAAGAATCAACTGAAGATCTTTGAACCTTGGATGCTACCTATAGGAACTCCAGCAGAGATGACTGACTAACAACCACAGGCATCTTCCTTTGTGCTAGGTATGACTCCAAAAAGTAGAGAGCTTCATTGAACTTTACAAAGGCTCATCAATATCACATTCTGTCAAAAGCTGCCTTGATGTCAAAAGGCAGTCACACAACCTTCTGAACTGTGGAGATCAGCTTTCATCCGTGTTTGAACCAACCCTGCAATTGGAGGCCAGGAGCTGAGTGGCCCTGGTTGAACACAGTGCCAGTGAGGTTATTGCTGAGCAAATGCTGCCCGATAGCACGGTTAATAATCCTGTCATTTTACTGATGATTAAGAGTTGACTGGTGGGACAGTAATTGGGCAGGTTTTTCTTGCTATTTGGTGTACACGACATAATTGGGCAACTTTCCACATGGTCAGGTAAATGTTCCATTACTGCTTCAATATTGACATCTTAGCTAGGGGTGCAACTAGTTCTGGAGCACGCGTCTTCAGTAGTATTGCCAGAATGCTGTCAGGGACTATACAGTATCCAGTGCCTCCAACAGTTTCTTAATATCATGTGGAGTGAGTCAAGTTGCCTGAAGCAAGCTACAATACTGGCCAGGCAACACTCAACTCTTTTGGGTGAGGATTGCCACAAGTGTTGGGCACCCCCATCGTTCTAGACGTGATTGCTTCTTGTTAGTTATTTAACTGTACACCAAATTCACGACAATAGAGCAGGACTGCAGAGCTTTTATCTGATTCACTGGTTGTGGTATTGCTCAACTCTATATTAGAAAACAGCAGCACCAACATGCAAGTAGTCCTGTGTTATAGCTTCACCAGGTTGACACCTTATTTCTAGCCATGCTCTCCTGCACAATTTATTGAAATAGGATTGATGTTAATGGTAGAGTGAGGGATATGCTGAATCACAGTACAATTCTGCTGCTGTTTATGGCCAACGGAACTTCATGTAAGTTCAGTCTGAAGTTGCTAGATCAGTTGTAAATCTCTTTTAGCATGGTGACTGTGCCACACGGCACAAAGCAATTTTTAACAAGATGGAATTGTCTCTACGAGGTCTATGCAGTGGTCACTTTTACCAGATTGGTATGGGTCTGGAGTCATGTAGCCAGACCAGGCAACAATAGTAGATTTTCTTCCTCAGAACAGGCATGGTAAATACTCATCTATTTGGCGAATTTGGAATGATTTACAGTCACCATTAATGAGATGAGCTTAACGAGAGCATGGGGGGGGGGGGCGGGGGGGGGGGGGGGGGGGGGGGGGGGAGAGAATGGGAGGCAGAGGGGAGAAAGAACATGGATACAGCAACTTTTTTTTTTAAAAAGGCTATAGGGAAAATAAAAAAAAATGGTAAAAACTGCAAGACACACAACTGAGGGGCAAAGATAGATCTCATTAACTCCTTTCTACTGCTTAGCAAAATGTAAACCAAAGGGATCACATTAACAGCAAAAGCAGCAAATGCACAGTAGAATTTAAAGAGGATAGTAGTCTTTATAAAATGCCGAGTAAAGAAAATTTAAACATTACACAGTAATATCAATCAAAATTAGAAAAAGACAGCATAAATGCCCAAAGATATTACATTCCTTAATTATTTAGGAGAAAATATGAATCGATAACTTTCCAAACTCAGTGCTCCTTCAAATGACAGCATGAGCAATTCATCAAATAGGACTTCCAAAATATTTCAGATCAAGAAATATTACAGTTGTTCAAGGAAGAAAATAAATCTGAATTTTCAAACTCGTTTGATCAGTGAAATAAAAAAAAAGTGTTTTGCAACATGTTTCCAAACAGAGTAAAAATAAATTCCAATTAAATGTTTTTAACCTTCAACATTAGTCATTTTGCTCATTATTAAATTCTGCCTGAACTACTGGGTATTGTTCATTTGAGATTTCCAACATTGTCGGCATTGACTAAAAGTTGTATTTAAATTTGTCCCAAAAAAACAAGAAAAGTATCAGGGCAGGTTTGGAGAAAAAGTCTGAATATTGGCTGGGGTAAACAAGAAAATAAAAGCTACCCTTCATCCAGTGTCAAATATAGTCAAGCAAAACTTACTTGCACATCTGTTCATCTCAGGTGCACGCATGCCATAATATCCTGATGGACAAGAGTGCAGGCACTCTCCATACTGCCGCATGCCTTGTCGTCGAAGGAAGAAGAATAATTTCTGCTGGCAGCTAAGACACCCATTATCCTTGGAACAAAGCAAGCAGCCCTTACAGATTGGGTATGGTCCAGTGTTTGCTGTGGAAAACAAAAGGAATAGGATCATGAGGGTTACAGCACAAAAAACAAAGTAGTCTTTAGCCTGTCATGTCCCATCTTTTGGGAGACTCTCACCCAGGACTGCTCCTCTGTTTTCCCAAAACCCTACAAAAATTCTTTCAATTATCCAATTTCCTTTTGAAAGCCAAGATCAAGCCTGCAGTCACAACACTCTGTATTCCAGATCCTAAACCACTCATTGTGTAAAAGGCCAATAGAGAAAAAGGTATTTGAACACAAGTTCAAAGAAAAAAAACTACCAAAAAGTTGAAGATAAATGCTTTTCAGGTCACTGTATACAGTAACTTCTTCCATTTACATGATTCACAGGGTCAAATCCAGCAGAACCACAAGTAATCGAACAGACTAAACTGTTGCCTTAACACTAACCATCAAAATGAACTTCATGTTGAATATGCGGAACCCGCTACCACATTGAAGTGGTTGAGGCAAATTGCACATGTTTTAAAGATAAAGCTGGATAAACATCCAATGCAGAATGGAATCAGGTTGGGATTAGATAGAGTGGAGTGGGAGGAGGCTTGTGCAGAGTGTGATCATTAGCATTAAAAATGTGTTAGACTGAAATGACCAGTTTCCAACACAGAAATCTTTACATAAGATCACAATCTAATGCCTTGACATTTTACCAAGAACAAATACTAGGTCAACAAGGACTGCAGGGCAGGGATTGGTCAGCATCAACTAGGCTGCAGAAGGCACAGGATGAGGAGAACAGAAACTGAAGTAAAGGACTAAGAGGGGATGATCAAAAGTAAGTAGCTGAATGATTGAAATGACAATACACTAAAGCAACAATACAGATTCAAACTGATGCCAAGGGGGTCACAATCTCTCATCAGCACAAGCTATTTTGCATAACAGATGCTGAGCAGGAGCATGGTAACCCAGGACTATAGACTCAATGGCACTTGGCTGGTCTGGCCACTTGTTTGAGCCTTTCTGACATGATAGCTGGGACATTGACAATCATTTCCTGCAGTTGTTCTGTAACATTGCTCTGGGGAAGGGGTGGACAGGCATAGGTTGCAGTCCATGATGGTAATAAAGATTTTAGATAGGAAAGGGCAAGAGATCCTAACCTCAGATTTCAAAAGAATTAGTAAGGAGATTGAAGAGAGTGATCTCCAAAGCAGTAATCTTATGATTATTCCCACATACTGGTAAACATAGGAACAGGAGAATGGAGTGATTAAAACACAGCTGCTAAACTAGTACAGAAGAATATTCAATTTATGAGGCATTGGGATCATTTGTGGGGCAGGTTGGACTTGTAATAGGTGGACATGACAAATAACGTCAGACAGTAAAAACGTTTCTATTGATAGATGAGAAGACAGTGATTAGCAGTGATAAATGTGGGCATGTTACAGGTGGGACAGAAGAATTTGGTGAAGTACTGTAGAGAGAAAAAAAAATGGAGGAGAAACTAGATAGTGACTCTGCATCTTCAAAAATGACGGTGGGAATGTAGGTTAGCAAGAAGGTGCAAGGCGGTTTTAAAGAGGGTATGGACTGACTAAGTGGAGTGTAATGTAATTAAATGAGAAGTTATTCACTATTGTACAAGTAAAGTGAAAAGGGGTGGGAAATGCAGATGTCCAAAAGGTGTCTTCATCCAGGTGTCAGTAAAAATTAACTTGCAGGTTCAACAAGCAACTAGAAAGGCAAATTGCAATTTGGTATTTCATTTTCATGGGAAATGAAGTACAGGAATACAAAATATCTTGCTGCAATTGTATGCAGCTTTGGGCAGACCTCACCTGGAGTACTGTGTATGTAGTTTGATCTCGTTATCCAAAGGTCAGGAGTACAGGCTATCAACTATCGATTGAGTCCAAATCGAGGTTCACCAAGAGAATCCATAAATTGCTTGGATTGTTTTACCAGAGATTCAAGAAATTGGGTCAATATTCTCTCAGATTTTAAAAGAATGAGTGAACACCTCATTGAAACTTTACAGAATGTAACAGGGTGGATATTAACAGGACATTTCCCAATAACTGCTGATTCTGGAGCCACGTGACAGGCCATTAAAAAAGGTAGAAAGAGAAATCTCTTCAGGCGAATGTTTGAATCTGCTACTCCGGAATGTGTTGTGGAAGCTCAACAATTGAACAGATTCATAAAGGAAATTTATACACTTGTAGTTACTAATGACAATAAAAAAGATGGAAATAATACAGAGAAATTACATTAAGATGACTAACTATGATCTAGAATGCAGGCAAACTCAATGGGATTAATAGGTTATTCATTTTCTTATATTCCATTCATTGAGATCTGCCATCTGGATTTCCCACCAATTTCTCTCTAACAACATTCAATCTTACCATTGCTATCCCTTCCTATTCATTCATTGTCATGTGATTATGAAATAGGAGTCGCTCCATTTTCCCACAAGACCAAAGAATGTTTATGTCCTCCATTTGAATTCCAATGAAATCTGTACCCATGGTACAATTCCTGCTCAAGAACAGAATAGAGGCTTGCATTTCTATAGAACCCTTTCATCATTTCTTTTAAAAATAGAGTTTATAGTCACTGTTATAATGTAGTACACACAAATTTGTATAGCCCAAAATTCCCATGTACAAAAAGGTGATTATATCCAGTTATTCTATTAGTGATGCTGGGTAAGTGATAAATATTGGCTCCAGGACCACACCCCTATTCTTCATATGGTGCCATGGGATTACTTTACTGTCTCAGCCAGAAGTGAGACCTCGGACAGGGAAGCATTCCCTCAGCACTACACTGAATTACGCATTTAAGTAAAGGTGGTGCAAATTTCCATTTTTGGACCTTCCCCCGAAACTTTCACATTATGCTTCCACAGCATTTCCTTCATCCTTTCTTCTTTTGAAAAAAAACCATAAAACAATGATTACAGACAGAATCTCAAAATATCCTTGAGGGAAGGTGTATAGTTTTGCACAAAACTCTGAAAGAGTCAGTACTGAGGAATGTTAAAGGCACTAGTCCCAATGATTTCATGTGGAATTGTGGGCAGAACGCCTAAGGATTGAAGGAGTAAGACTCAACATCTGGTGGTCCTCAGTTTCTGTAACAATATTGATCAACATAATCTGTAACTACTTGTTAAATCACTATATCTTTAACAAAAGGAGACTCTTCAGAAAATGGTTTGCCTGTGACCACATTACAGGGCCGATCTGGTTTCGTTTCCTACACTTAAGATCTTGGCAATGACCAGCATCATGCACAGCAGCTCACTACCATAGCGAGCTGGCACATCCATATGACTGATTTTCTCAGCAAGAACTAAACAGAGTTGCTCCACTATTGCCCAAATGCTTCAGATGGCAGGGGTAGTCAGTCAGTCATCACAGCTATGCACAAGAGTGCTGCCAATGAACCACCAATCTCCTGGGAATATGGAATAGCCTTGCAGCACTGTTGTTATTAGTGTTTACTTTGAAGCGGCTCGCTGGATTTGACTTTGCTATGGTTATTTATTGCACCAATTCAGCCCATCTTGGACATTCAAATTTATCCCAGTCCACAGAAGTGACAAAACATTTTGTGCGGACTTAGTACACGAAAAGTGCTAGTGTACAAAAGATAATCATGTGATCCAGCCTGCCCCACAAGACTACAATACCCTTAATATCAGAATCTCTCTATTATTCCAGTAATTCAAGACATACTGTTTAGATTTCCTGAGGTCAGTATTTTAAGCACAAATAGGGAACTAAATGCTTCATCCCAGAGAGCCATTCTAGCCGGCTTGCGGTGGATTAAAAAGCCAAATAAAAGCTGCCACCCATGAAAAATACCTTAGCAAAATCAACACTTCACACTGCAGGAAATAAGTATTCCAACAGCAGGTTAAAGTTAAGAGTACTGTTGTATTTCAGCAACCTGATGTTAATTCTAGCCTTGGATAAAGACTGGAAAAGCATTCAGAGCCAGGCAATACAGGCAGTTTCAGTCTAGTTCCCAGCAGTCTAAGATTAAGTTACCAATCTCCCTTGACACTTGTAATTAAATTGAAAATAAAAAGTTATATTCATGGAGGTAAAAGATTTAATCAAGAATTGGAATTTGGCATTTTGTTTTGGAGCAGGATAAGTGTGGTGTCACCAACTGGAAAATTTATTTATTTTTTTTTTAAAAAAGGCCCCCAAATGACACCGGTCACAGATAATGTGTTTGTGATTTAAACCATCAATACAGTTTCTCCTTCAGGACTTGTTACTAGCACCTCATGATATTCACAGGCCTGTGCAATGCTCATATTTTGCTGGTTTACTTTAGACCAAAAACTTGGAAATTTGCTCACCACAATTAACTGAAGAACATACAGCACCTAGATAACTTCTATTCCTTTCAAACTCTGCTACTTTCTGCACAGTGTGTCAAAGCATCAACTTATGCATCTAGATACCATGACCACTACACACCCACCTGGAAGTCTGTAAAAGCAGAAAAAAAAGTAAATCCCTCTAATCATGAGTGAACTATAGACTTCATAAAAACTGTTTTCTTAGTTTACATGTAAGTGGCAAATTATAGTTAAAGAACTGATGCCAGTGGAATCCCTGCTTTATGATCTTCAAGCTCAGTGTGCTTACATTTTGCATTACACGAGAGAAAATCTGGTTGAAGATTGCTGCAAATGTTTCAGCCTTATCTTTTGCACTCGTGCTGGGCTCTTCCATCATTGAGGATGGGGATATTTGTGGAGCCAGGTTGCTGCATATTGTTTTGGATAGGATGCTTTGCTGTTGATGGCCCACAGCACCTTATGAACATCCCAGTCTTGAGTTACTAGATCTGTTCAAAGTCTGTCCCATTTACCATGGTGATAGAACCACACAATGGAGAGTTCACTAAAATGAGAGCGCAGGACTTAATTCCCACAAGGACTCTTACCACTTCAGTCATGGGCAGATACTTCTCTGGCCAGCAGATTGACGATGATTAGCTTAAATGTTTTTTTTTCCTTCTTGTTGATTCCCTTACCACTTGCCAACAAACCCAATCAGGTCAAATCAGTAGTACTTGGGAAATAAGACAGGGCAGGTGACTGAGGTGTCAATGGGGGAGCATTTTGAGGCCAGTGACCATAATTCCATTAGATTTAAAATAGTGATGGAAGAAGATAGACCAGATCTAAAAGTTGAAATTCTAAATTGGAGAAAGGTTAATTTTGACGGTATTAGACAAAAACTTTCAAAAGCTGATTGGAGGCAGATGTTCGCAGGTAACAAGACAGCTAGAAAATGGGAAGCATTCAGAAATGAGAAGCCTTCAGAAATTAGTTAAGAGTTTAGAGACAGTATACCCTAACAGGAATAAAAGGAAAGGCTAATAGGTATAGGGAATGCTGGATGACTAAAGAAATTGAGGGTTTGGTTAAGAAAAAGAAGGAAGCATATGTCAGGTATAGACAGGATAAATCGAGTGAATCCTTAGAAAAAAAAAAGTACAAAAAGGCAGTAGGATTATACTTAAAAGGGAAATTAGGAGTGCAAAAAGGGGACATGAGATAGCTTTAATTCTATTTTAGCAAAGGAAAATCCAAAAAGGGTTTTTCACAATACATTAAGGACAAAGGGTAACTAGGGAGAGAATACGGCCCCTCAAAGATCAGCAAGGTGGCCTGTGTGTGGAGCCACAGAAAATGGGGGAGATACAAAGAGTATTTTGCATCAGTATTTACTGTGGAAAAGGACATGGAAAATATAGAATGTAGGGAAATAGATAGTGACATCTTGAAAAATGCCCATACTACAGGCGTAGTGCTGGATGTCTTAAAATGCATAAAAGTGGATAAATCCCCAGGACCGGATCAGGTGTATCCTTGAACTCTGTGGAAACTAGAGAAGTGATTGCTGGGCCTCTCACTGAGGTATTTTATCATCGATAGTTACAGGTGAGGTGCCGGAAGACTGGAGGTTGGCAAACATGGTGCCACTGTTTAAGGTGGCAAGGACAAGCCAGGCAATTACAGACAAGTGAGCCTGATGTCGGTGGTGGGCAAGTTGTTGGAGGGAATCCTGAGGGACAGGATGTACCTGTATTTGGAAAGGCAAGAACTGATTAGGGATAGTCAACATGGCTTTGTGCGTGGGAAATCGTGTCTCACAAACTTGATTGAGTTTTTTTGAAGTAACAAAGTGGATTGAGGAGGGCAGAGCAGTAGATGTGATCTATATGGACTTCAGTAAGGATTTGACAAGGTTCCCCATGGGAGACTGATGAGCAAGGTGTAATCTCATGGAATACAGGGAGAACTAGCCATTTGGATACAGAATTGGCTGAACAGTAGAAGACAGAGTGGTGGTGGTGATGGAGGGTTGTTATTCACACTGGAGGCCTGTGACCAGTGGAGTGCCACAAGGATCGGTGCTGGGTCCTCTACTTTTCATCATTTACATAAATGATTTGAATGTGAACATAAGTAGTATAGTTAGCAAGTTTGCAGATGACACCAAAATTGGAGGTATAGTGGACAGTGAAGAAGGTTACCTCAGATTACAACAGGATCTGGACCAGATGGGCCAATGGGCTGAGAAGTGGCAGATGGAGTTTAATTCAGATAAATGCAAAGTCCTGCATTTTGGGAAAGCAAATCTTAGCAGGACTTATACACTTAATGGTAAGGTCCTAGGGAGTGTTGCTGAACAAAGAGACCTTGGAGTGGAGGTTCATAGCTCTTTGAAAGTGGAGTCGCAGGTAGATAGGATAGTGAAGGCGGCGTTTGATATGCTTTCCTTTATTGGTCAGAGTACTGAGTACAAGAGTTGGGAGGTCATGTTGCAGCTGTACAGGACATTGATAAGGCCACTGTTGGAATATTGTGTGCAATTCTGGTCTCCTTCCTATCGGAAAGATGTTGTGAAACTTGAAATTGGTTCAAAAAAAAGCTTTTACAAGCATGTTGCCAGGGTTGGAGGATTTGAATTATCGGGAGAGGCTGAACGGGGAAAGGCTGAACAGGCTGGGGCTGTTTTCCCTGGAGTGTAAGAGGCTGAGGGGTGACCTTAGAGGTTTCTAAAATCAGGAGGGTCATCGATAGGATAAATAGACAAAAGTCTTTTCCCTGGATTAGGGGAGTCCAGAAGTAAAGGGCATAGGTTTAGGGTGATAGGGGAAAGATACAAAAAAAGAGACCCAAGGGACAACGTTTTCCACGCAGTTGGTGGTACATGTATAGAATGAGCTGGATGGGTATATGAATGGGAAGGATTGGGAGGGATATGGGCCAGATGCGATTAGATCGAGTTGGGATATCTGGTCAGCATGGACGGGTTAGACAGAAAGGTTTGTTTTTGTGCTGTACATCTGACTCCATTACTGTCAAACAATTCTTGGTAGTGGACATCAAAATCTCCCACCCAGAGTACAACCCCTGTTCTTACCATCCTCAGCACTTTCCCCCCAAATAGTTAAACATGTAGGAATACAGATTCATCAGCCAAGGGAGGACAGACAGTATGTAGTGATCAGATTTCTTTACCCACATTTACACAGAAACCATGAAACTGCAGGTGGTCCAGAGTCAGAGTCAATGTGAAAGTCTCCCAGCCAACCATCTGCTGACTGTATAACACTGTGCAGCCACCTCTGCTGAGTCTGTCCTGCTCATGTGACGGGACATCTCTAATGATGGTAGGTGTCTTTGTACATGCAGTCAGTTTGGATTTAATGCAATAGTCCCATTCCCGTACAACCGCACGCTACACAAAAATCACATCGTAGCAGCATCATTTAAACCAAAATTGGGTTAGAGCCAATGTAGGTAAGGAAAGTTAATGTTCTACAAAAAAAAAAGACTAAGTTCTTCAATCGTGTTGCAGCCAGTTGGCATTGACGAAAAGCCTGTTTTAGCAGAACCAATTGTAGTTATATTCATGGATTTTATCTCAAAGTCAGGCTCTAGCTTAACTAGTCTGTGAGACAGCTCGCCAGTTTTGGCACTAGCTCTCAGGTGTTAGCAAAGACAACTTTGCAGTGTCAGACTGGAAAATCCTGGCCATTTCCAGTGCCTAGATGCCAGGTAGTTGGTCCAGTTTCATTTCTTTGAAACTTCATAGAGATAATACAACACATGGTTTGCTGGGCCATTCTAGAAGGCAGTCGAGAGTCAGCCACAGCCATAAATGTAGGCCAGGCCCTGAACCAGATGGGTTTTCCCAAAAAAAAAAATTAAAAACCCGACACTGCCTTCATGGTGGAATTCTGACCCAGATCCCCAGAACATTAGTGGTATTATCACTGCTATTAATCCAGAAACTCCAGTAGAGTCAAAAAATGTGGTACTGGATAACTGCAGCAGGTCAGGCAGCATCCAAGAAGGAGAGTCAATGTTTCAGGCATAAGCCCTTCAAATCAGGAATAACACAACTGCTTCCCCCATGGATAAACCAGTGATATAGGTCACCAGCTCAAACTTCTATATTAAAAAGCAGGAGACTAACATCTCAGGTCAATTGTTGTTTCAATTTTACATGCAATTTGCCCAAGCTTTGCTGCAACTGATCAAAGAGAGAACATTTGAACAAAACGTAGCTATTCCTTCCAGCTCCCAAACTGTTTTAACAAAATGGCCATGATACAGACATCAAGTTAGTCAGTGCCACTTTAATTTCAGTCTGTTATTACAATCTTGTTCATTTCGACCCAAATCACATCAAAAAGCTGGTTGTGGGACATGTACAAAAACAGCATTATACCTTCCTGAACACAAACAATATGATTAAAAACCAAAAAAAGGTTAGACAAAATTTGGCAGTGGACTATGTAGGGAGAGTTTGGGACAGGTGACAGCAAGTTTGCTTAGAAGGGTAGGTTTTAAAAAGGAACATCTTAAAAAAAAAGAGGAGGAGGAAAAAAAAGGAGGGGAAGGTTTGGGGTGAGCAGTTGTTTAGGGAGAGGCTTCCAGAGCTCAAGGAGCCAGTCAGCCGAACACAGCCACGAGTGATGGAGTACAAGGAGGAGGTGGTTCATAAAACTACTCTTGCACAAAAGCTAAATTCCAAAAATGGCAACAGGCTATTTTTTAAAAAAAACAAATATCCAACTTTCTAAAAAATGTTTGTCCCATGATATAGATCATCTCCTGGCAAGCGATACTTAACAGAAGAATTGCAGAAAAAAAAACAAAATCACAATTTTTTTTATATAGTGAAACTATAGTCTACACAAATTTATCATTTAGAATGAATGTATTTGAAAATTAAACCAGAGTAAACCTTTAATTATTCCAGAGACTATGTTCAATAAACAAAAACAAACTTTACATATTCTACATATCACCAGCACTCAGAAGGAACCTAGTTCCATAACTTGCACTTCAGTTCCATAACTTCAGAGTTCACTGCTGCCAACATACTCCTCCACTTTATTTAGAACTCCAAGATATCCCCAACTTTAATCAAAGACTTGCCACAACATTTCTTGCATTGCTTTTTAACAAAAGTTGACAGCAACTTGATTAAATGTTGAAATAAGTTTAGATTTTTTTTAACAAAGTCAATTAGTATGTGAGAAATTTTTTAAGGGGTCAAATTCTTGGCAAATAAAATACTGGGAATAATTCAAATTCAGGAATGGGACAAATCAGGATTGACAAACCCTAGGATTGCATATCCTAGGCAAAAGAGATCTTTTAATACTGGAATGCACAGACACAAGTTTTAATTCCTGTAAAACATGAAATTCTCTTAACATAAGCATTTCAATGTTGAGCTGTGGTGTTTCTTCAAGTCTGAAGTAGACAAGTGTTCATCAAGATATGGGCCGTGCTGGTCTAACTAGGGGAGTCTAGTTGAGCAACATGTGAATTTTGTTGCATTACTACAATATTACCGCACAGAAACCATGAGTAATACACTCTCCCCAGTTCAGATATCAGTGGTGCTTACTGCATTCACTGTCGTCAGGCCCATGTACATCAGTTTAACCCATGGAACAGCAATCTTTTGGAGGGTAGGAGGGTGGTGGCAATGTTCACTGACACACTGTTCATTTGGTCATTATCATGTGACTGTTTGAGACTTTTGCTGCTATCACACTGTTTCCTATCATACAGTGACAACACTTCAAAGAAATTTTACATTTGTTGTGAACTAGCTGCAGATGTGAAAGGTGACATACAAATGCAAGCAGTTTCTTTAAAAAGTGCCTCACATTCTGTTGCTGGAACTGATCTTGGGTGGCTTTTTGTTTTTAAAAAATGGCCCAAAGCTCCAACTGAGTTTAGTTACCAGAGGTACAGCAAGGACAAGCTGTGAAAAATGAATCACAAGGATGTTCAGTGGATGCTAGTATTTGCCCGGAGCAGGGAGAAGTTTAAATGGCTAATTTATGTTTTGACTCATTCGTTACCAAATCAAGCAAAATTGTTCACCTCATTATCCCTCAGCAACCAACAGAACATGTTGGGTCAGATATGAGATCTCCAAAAGGGTATGGTGTCATCGTTACTGATCTGGTAATCCAGGAAATAAGCTCAAAGTCCATGACACACAGCAGGAATGGGCTTAAAGTTCAGGTGATTAATGCAGAATAACTGGCATCAGCAGCTGTACAGTGGACTGGTCATAAAAAGGTGGATGGGTTAATACGAAGGAGTGCTGAAAGCACCAGTACGATGTGAGACGCACTTGTGAGCACAACACCTTAAGATTTTGCAAGTGTGATACCTAATGTCTGGTCGTCCTCAGTCTAAGTGTGTACTGTACCCATATAAACCTCCAACTGCTCACTAACATGTAACTAATTAACTACTACTTGCTCAAAAGCAAAAGCCTTCAAGTTTAGAAAAGGGACTGTTTTCCCCACAATACTGGGAAGGTGCTTAGCTACCTACATTCAGGGATGAGGTAGCAATCCCATCCTGTGGTATGGTGCAGACTTGAACTACACGTACAATGAACAGCAGTGAAGATTTCATTTAGCAGCCTGATACCATGACGGTCAGTAAAGGTTGATCAGCTACATCCTTTAGGAAAAATAAAAGGACATGTGCCATCCTTCCCCACTCTGGCTCGAGACCCACAGCAACATAACCAATTCCTAACTGCTCTCTGAAATAACTGGGAAAAAAGCCACTCTGTTGCATCAAATCACTACAGACAATTGTTAAAACAAAGAGCAAATAAAAAAAAAGGATGGACCACCTGACATTAGCAACAAAATGTATCTTAAAACTGCAGATCATTTTCCAAAAAAAAAAAATTCCAATTACAGTAGAGGGGTCTGAAGTGTCTGTCTGTGGAATTTGCTAGCAATGAATAAGTTGAACGAGGAGCAGAGTCTAAAGCAGAATTAGATCTCTAGAATCGCCTTTGAAATCCAAATTTTGCAAATAGCTTTCAGAAGGTAAACATCAAATAAAACTTAAAGTAATTATAAATGAAGCAGGGAAACAAATGTCAAAATAGTTTATAAAGAAATTGCAAAAGCACATTCTTTCCCAAATATAAATTTACCCTGTAAATACACAGAACAAGCTCCAGCAGACTTAATGGAGTCACAAGATCATTATTACTTCATTATATTAGAGAGAGATGTAAAAAATATTCAGTTTCAAGTGTTTCATTGAGAATAAGCAGGACCCAATGAAGTCACACAATTAACTGGTAGGTAAACAGATAGATGCGAGTGTCACACTGCAGTGGGAGAAAAATCAGTCAAATCTTTCTTTCAGCAGAAATACAACTAAATCAGACAATAGGCTGAAGGGCTTAATCCACCTCCCCCAATGAGGGCATGCAGACACAGATAGCATAGATGACAGACCTATGGCTAGTACAAAAGAATGGGCTCCTTGTCCACTCATGTATCGACACCTGGAGGAAGAACGCCTGATCTTCCACCTTGGAACACTTCAACCCCAGGGCATCACTGTGGACTTCACCAGTTTCCTCATTTCCCCTTCCCCCCCCCCCCCCACCACCTCACCCCAGCTCAGCACTGTCACCATGACTTTTCCTACCTGCCTATCTTCCTTTCCACTCCACCCTCCTTTCTGACCTATCACCTTCATCCCCACCCCCATCCACTCATTGTACTCTATGCTACTTTCTCTTCATTCCTACCCTCCTCATTTATCTCTCCACCCTCCAGGCACTCTGGCTGTATTCCTGAAGGACTTTTGCCTGAAACTTTGATTTTCCTGCTCCTCGGATGCTGCCTGAACTGCTGTGCTTTTCCAGCACCAGTCTAATCCAGAATCTGGTTTCCAGCATCTGTAGTCATTGTTTTTACCATTCATGTATCTGTCTAGAATCGATCATCTAAGATATATAGTGCCCGTCTCTACCACCTCTGCTGGCAACACATTCAAGGCAACCAACCACCCTCTCCGTAAAGAATTTCCACACCTATCTCCCTTAAACTTTTCCCCCCTCACCTTGAACTAGTGACTGCTAGTAATAGCTAGTTTGCCCGAACAGTCATTTATATAAGACGGGTGAAATAGTTGCAATAAATCACGGGCACAGACATTACTGGCTGATTAAGTATTGGTCATCTTTAGTTGCCCTTGAGAAGGTGGTAGTTTGCTGCCTTCATGAAACATTACCACCTACGTATCTGTAGGTTGACCCACAATGCCATTAGGGAGGGAATTCCAGGATTTTGACCCAGTGACACAAAGAAATGACAATATAAATCCAAATAAGGATAAAGAGGGGTTTGGAGGGGAGCTTGAAGGTGACAAGTGTTCCTATGTATCTGCTGCCCTTATCCTTCGAGATGAAAAGTAGCTGTGGCTTTGGAAGGTGCTGTCTAAGAAAAAAGGTACGCACTGCTGCTACTGAATGCAGTAGCATGACAAATGTTTGTTAATGTGGTGTCAATCAAATGGCTGCTTTGTCCTGGAAGGTATCAAGCATTACTGGAGCTACATGCATCCAGGCAAGCGGGAAATATTCCTTCACACTGGTCTCAAGAATGGTGGACAGGCTCTGGGGAGTCAGGAGGAGACTTATTCACTGCAGTATTCTTAACATCTGACCTGCTCTTGTTGCTATGTTTTTGTGCAATGAATCCAGTTGAGTTCCTATTTAAATGGTAACCCCAGGATGTTGATAGGAGAACTCATTAATGGTAATGCCATTATGTCACAGGATGATGGTTAGATTGTTTGATGTTTTATTGGAGATAGTGAAAATATTACTTACCAATTCAAACCTAGATAATGTCCAGGTCTTGTTGCAATTAAGCATAGACTGCCTCAGTATCCATCAGGCTGCAAATGGTGCTGAGAAGTCTGCCAGTGTACATCCACTTCTGACCTTCTGATAGAGGGACAATCATTGATGAAACTGCTAGAAAAAGGTGGTTGGACCTAGGACACTATCCTGAAGAATTTTTGCAGGAATGTCCTGCAGCGGAGATGACTGGCCTCCAACAAATGAGAGCATCTTGCGACGTGCTCAGTGTGACTCTAACCAGTGGAGAACTTCCAGCCCTTCCATCCCAACCTTGACATTGAAGGAGTCACTCTCACCTCATTTAATCTCAGAATTCAGTGCTTTGATCAGTGTTTGAACGAAGGGTATAACGAGGTCAGGAACAGAGTGGCCCTGGTGGAACCCAAACTGGTAGTCACTGAGCAGGTGTTCCTTGGTAGCATTGATGATGACACCTTCCATTGCTTTACTGATGGGGTAGTAATTAGATTTTGCCTGCTTCTGTACAGCTCATACCTGGGCAATTTTCCATATTGCCTGGTAGATGCCAATATTGTAACTATACTGGAACAGCTTGGCCAGGGGAGTCTTGAGTAACAATTATTGGCTAGTGGAGCAGCAAGTTCTGGAGCACAAGTCTTCAGTACTGTTGCTGGATCATCTCAGCCCATAGCCTTTGCAGTATGCAGGGCCTTCTGCCCCTTTTTTGATATCACATCGAATGAATCAAATTGGTTGAAGACTGGATAAAAACTGGAAAAAAGACACTGCAATTGCTGGAAATTGAAAACAAAGAAATTGCTGAAGAGGCTCTGCAGATCTAGCAGCATCTGTGGAGAGAAATCAAAATTTCCCTCTACCAAAGGGTCATTGAACCCAAAACATTAACTGATTTCTCTCCACAGATGCTGCCAGAGCTGCTGAGACTTTGCAGCATTTTCTGATTTTGTGGCTGAAGAATGGTATCTGTAATGCTGCATACCACCAGAAGAGGCCACGATGGATCATCCACTCGGCAATTCTGGCTAAAGATTGCTGCAAATGACTCAGCTTTATCTTTTGCATTGATGTGCTGGGCTCTTCCACCATGGAGGTTGGGTATACATGTGGGGCTTCCTCCTCCAGTGATTTATTGGATTGTCTGTCACCGTTCACAACAGTTGGACTATAGAGCTCAGATCTGATCCATTTGTACTGGGGCGGCTTTGGGGATTGTTAAATCAAGACTTGTCAAGTTAGATCTGAAAAAAAAAAGGTAGCTACCCACATTCACATCATTTTGGGATTGAAAGCAACCCAACCTGCACTAAGCCTGGAGATAGCCAAACAACTGAAGGAATTACCAAATGAAGGGAGGTAATGTATACAAGGCCTCTGTTCCCTGAAGTTTAAATAAAGAAAAAGGATTTCAATGAAAGACATAAATTTCTTAAAAGGGGCTTGATCAGGGTCAAGGTTCAAGGTTCAAAAAAAAACTGAAGAGAATCAGAAATAAAGGGGTCAATTTAGGATTGAAGAGAAGATTATTTCTTCATCTAGAGGGTTGCAAATCTTTGGAACTTTGTAACTCAATTAAATGAATGCTCTAATTGAAGCCAGACGTCAATAGATTTTTGGATATTAAAAAGGAACTTGGGGACTGCGAGCAGAAAGTGAAAACTCAAGTTAAATCTAAAGTCAGCCATGGCCCAGCTGAAGAACAGAACAGGCTCCAGGGGACAAGTGGCTCGCTTCGTGGGTTTTAACAGCATTCCCCGGTTTGAAAGCAAGACTCCCACAAGTGCCAATGGTAGCATCAGACATATTGGAGAACTGCCCATTATATCAGTCTGGATTGAAGTAAAAATGAACATTTAATGAAGCCTTAAAAAAAAAGGTAAGAGGTCATATCCAGCAGCAGACTTAGTAAATAAAATGTTTTTCAAAAATCAAGTCAGGAGAGAGAGGAAGCAAGCCAGTTGTCATGGATACCATATATTGCCACAGGTATCAAATCACAATGCAATTATTGATCAATTATGCAATTCCCAACATAGCAAGAACTTAAATATTGGAACATACAAGTTTTCAAATATTTAAGAAATAAATCAGACTTTAGCAATGACAACATTGCCCAGTTAAAATTAGGAGTCGACTCGGCAGCTCCTAACTTACGGAAAAACGATAACTAGTACATTTGATCTTACACACTGATTATTCCTAGAATCAGTATCTAAATAAGAGCACGCACACAAGATGTTTCACAAAATTTTATCCATTTGAATCAAACAATATTGGTTGAAAACAAAACACACGTGCACATGTTTTACAACAGAAGTGACTTTAAGTGCTGTAGTTAAATTAGGAAATTGGTGTTTGTGTGCAAGGAGATAAATCCCTATTTGATTGAGCTTGAATGTTGTTTTATATCTGCAATGGAAACCACTTTTCCCCAATGCCTCTCATTCTTAACCTCCGTGCACACAGGCCTAGTCTGTTCATTCACTCCTTGTAAGGCACTCTTTATTGGAGAAACTAGTTATTGAATTCCTCCTTATGAAAGGAAAACAAGACAACTATACACATTATTCCAGGCATAGCCTCATCAGTAGTAGTTCTTCCCAAAGGCAGATAGTTTGCGGTTTTCTCTATACCTCACCTGTTACACATGGATTTGCAAATGTCAATACAAAGCAGAGCCACAAAGCACCACTCGCCATAATGTTATATAGATTGGTTGGGTTTTCCTCTCTTGCTACCCAATGAGTGTCCTCAAATTTTCAGCAATAAAAGTCTAATCAATTTCAAGGAAACCTCTAACTTGCTGCTAACAGGCAAAAACATCTTCCAGTCACTGCTAGATAGACTAGTGATTTTTCCTTGACCATACTAGACCAAGCTGGTCCTATACTTTGGAGGGGATAGTGGCAGCAGCCTTCATCCTGAACAGTAGTACATTTCTTTCAAAAATATATGTATTTCCATTCAGTTGCATGGAGTACCTCCCTCGGAAGCTCAGGTTTTCAAACAGCATTCTCTTCCTCCCACTTTAGTTGGCATCTCTCTCATATCTTTTGCAAGTTCACTTGCTTTAGAGCAACACCAATCAACTAGAGTCATGCAGTCAGATGTATGGAAAACAGACAGATCGGTCAGTCCAACTCTTCCATGTTGACCAGATATCCTAAATTCATTAGATTACTAGATTAAATTCGTTACAGTGTGGAAACAGGCCCTTTGGCCCAACAAGTCCACACCGACCCGCCGAAGCGCAACCCACTCATACCCCTCCATGTACCCCAATTACCTAACACTACGGGCAATTTAGCATGGCCAATTCACCCGACCCGCACATCTTTGGACAGTGGGAGGAAACCGGAGCACCCGGAGGAAACCCACGCAGACACGGGGAGAACGTGCAAACTCCACACAGTCAGTCAGTCGCCTGAATCGGGGAATTGAACCCAGGTCTCAGGCGCTGTGAGGCAGCAGTGCTAACCACTGTGCCACCGTGCCGCCCATCTCGCCCCATTTGTCAGCACTTGCCCCAATCCCTCTAAACCCTTCCTATTCATATACCCATTCAGGTGACTTTTAAATGTTGGGATTGTACCAGCCTCCAACTACTACCTCTGGCAGCTCATTCCACACATACACTACCCTGTGAGAGAAAAAGTTGCTCCCAGGTCCCTTTTAATCTTTCCCCTTCCTTAAACATACACCCTCTAGTTCTGGACTCTCAGGGACAAGACCTTGTCTATTTATCCTATCCATGCCCCTCCTGTTTTTATAAAACTCGGAGGTGACCGCTCAGCCTCAGACATTGGGAAAACAGCCCCAGCCTATTCAGCCTCTCCCTGTAGCTCTAACCCACCAACCCTGGCAACATCCTTGTAAATCTTTTCTGAACCCTTTCATGTTTCACAAATAAAATGGCCTAACCAATGTACTGTACAGCTGCAACATGACCACCAACTCCTGTACTCAATAAAGGAAAGCATGCCAAAAGCCGCCTTCACTATCCTATCTACCTGCGACTCCACTTTCAAGGAGCTATGAACCTGCACTCCAAGGTCTCTTTGTTCAACAACACTCCCTAGGATCTTACCATTAAGTGTATGTATACATCCTGTTAAGATTTGCTTTCCCAAAATGCAGTACCTCGCATTTCTCCATCTGCCATTTCTCTTGCCACAGTCTCAGTATTCTGGAGGTAACCTTCACAGTCTACTAGACCACCAATTTGTGTGTCATCTGCAAGCTTATTTACTATACCTCCTATGTTCATATCCAAATCAATTATATAAATGACAAAAAGGCAGTGGACCCAGCACTGATCCTTGTGGCATTCCACTGGTCACTGGTCTCCAAAAGGTAACCCCCCACCACCACCTTCTGTCTTCTACTTTTGAACCAGTTCTGTTGCCTCCTCTGGAAGGTATTCACTAACGAGCTATCCTCTGGGAGGACGAGGACAAGGAAAAATAAAATCAACATTGCTCATGTGTTCTCCAACTCAGAAGTCCTCCAGAAGGTTGTTCACAACCTTTAAATGGAAGTGTTGTCCGCCCTCAGAGGTAAATGCAAAGCATCCTGTGGCAGTATTTAGGAACTGGAAATATTCTTAAGAGTCATGGCCAACATTTATCTCTCTACTAATCATGAAAATAAACTCTAGTCATTATTGTAATACTGTTTGCGGGATCTTGCTTCATTTAAAATTTGGGTGCTACATTTCCTTCATTACAACAATAGTTACACAAAGTTCATTCACAGCTATGAAGCGATTTTTAATACAAGAATAGAAATGACACTATAGAAATCCAAATTCCCATCTTTCCTTTCTAGTAAAGGATCTTCTTGAGCATTTCTCCTTGCCAATACATGGTTACATCTGATCATCAGCGTTTCCTTCTCCCCATACTCCAAAACAATTGCCAACATACCACTTCTACTTCTGTCGCACGTTCAAAACAGAATAAAGATATCACAAGGCATTTCACCCAACCATAACCAAAAAAAATAACACCAGGCCACACAAAAAGGCAATATTAGCTCAGAACTCAAAAGCTTCAAGATGCATTTTAAAAAGAAACAAAAGTAAGGCAGAAATGTGGATAGCTAGAGTATGGGGAAAAAAGAAAAACGCTCATGACCAGACACAAGCTGTGTACTTGCAAGAAGTGCTCAAGAAGATTGGTTACTAGAAAGGAAAGATGGAGCAAATTCCAGAGCTTGCAGCCTAGGCAGCTACAGCCATGAAACAATGAAAATTGTCATGCCACAAGAGAGTGTAGAGTACAGGAAATTTAACTGAGTAATCAAACTAAGTAGCATACCATTAAATAGGATGGAATATTTAGCTTAGATAGATCACATTAACTGGTTTGTTGCCCTGTTAATTAAGCTCAGAACAAAACTCTGATGAAAAAAAGAACAATCAACCTGAAACATAAACCCTCGTTTCTTTCCCTTGCAGATGCTGCCCAATCAAATGAAAATAAAACAGACATACAATTGTGGAAAAGATTAGTAAGAACAGAGGACTAAAAAAGTTTTAATAACCAAAAGATGACTAATAGAAGACAGAGACAAATTACACAGGTGGAGAAAGCTAGCAAGTAATATCAAAACAAAATGGTAGAGGCTTCTTTAAATATAGAAGAAACAGGGACCAAAGTGAACATAGGTCACCAAGAGAATGAGCCTGGGGCGGTGACATGAAGAACCAGGAAATGGCAAAGGGTTTGAATGAATATTTTGTGCCATTATTCATGATAGAAGTGATCACTAATAGCATTAAAAATACTAAAATGACAGGGCTAAGATGGAAGAGCCAGGAAAGGACATGAGCAGTCATTGGCAGATAGGATCAAGGAAAACCCTAAGGCTTTCTATAGCTATATCAGGAATAAACGAATGACTAGAGTAAGATTAAGGCCAATCAAACATAGTAGTGGGAAGTGAAAGTGGAGTCAGAGACGACAGGGAAAGCACTAAATGAATGTGTTTCATCAGTATTCACACAAAAAAAAGGACAAAGGTTGAGAAGAATACTGAGATACAGGTTACTAGACGAGAGGAGATTGAGGTTCACAAGGAGGAAGTGTTAGCAATTCTGGAAAGGGTGAAAATAAATAAGTCCCCTGGGCCGGATGGAATTTATCCTATGATTCTCTGGGAAGCCAGGGAGGAGATTGCCAAGTCTTTGACTTAGAGCTCATGTCATCATTGTGTACAGGAATATAGTGCCAGAAGACTGGAGGATATAAAAAATGTTGCTCCCTTGTTCTAGATGGGGAGCAGAGACAACCCTGGTGATTATAGACCTATGAGCCTTTCTTCAGTTGTGAGCAAAGTGTTGGAAAGGGTTATAAGAGATAGGATTTATAATCATCCAGAGAGGATTAAGTTGATACAGGATAGTCAACACTGTTTTGAGAAGGGTAAGTTATGCCTCATAAACCTTAGAGTTCTTTGAGAAGGTGACCAAACAGGTAGATGAGGATAAAGCAGTTAATGTGATGTATATGGATTTCAGTAAAGCATTTGATAAGGTTCCCCACGGTAGGCTATTGTACAAAATATGGAGTCATTGGACTGAGGGAGATTTAATGGTTTGGATCAGAAATTGGCTAGCTGAAAGACAGAGGGTGGTGGTTGATGGGAAATATTCATCCTGGAGTTCAGTTATTAATGGGGTACTGCAAGGATCTTTTTTGGGTGCACTGTTTGTCATTTTTATAAATGACCAGGATGAGGACATAGAAGGATGGGTTAATAAATTTGTGCATGACACTAAGGTTGGTAGAGTTGTGGACAGTCATGAAGGATGTTGCAGGTTACAGAGAGACAAATAAGCTGCAGAGCTAGGTTGAGAGGTGGCAAATGTAATTTAATGTGGAAAAGTGTGAGGTGATTCACTTTGGAAGGAGCAGCAGGAATGCAGAATACTGGGTTAATGGTAAGATTCTTAGTAGCGCAGATAAGCTGAGAGATCTGTGTCCAGGTATACAGATCCTTGAAAAGTTCCCAAGGTTGATAGGTTGTTAATGTGGCATATGGTGTTAACTTTTATTGTAGAGTGATTTAAGTTTCAGAACTCACGAGATCATCCTGTAGCTGCACAAACTTCTGGTGCGGCCACACGTGGAGTATTGTGTAGAGTCCTGGTCACCACATTATAGGAAGGATGTGGAAGCTTTGGAAAAGGGTTCAGAGGAGATTTACTAAGATGTTGCTTGGTATGGAGGGAACATCTTATTAGGAAAGGCTGATGGACTGGAGGCTGCTTTCATTAGAGAGGAGTCGAGAGGCGACTTAATTGAGACACAAGATAATCAGAGTTAGATAGATTGGACAGTGAGAGTCTTTTTCGTCAGATGGCAATGACGAGCATGAGGGGACATAGCTTTAAATTGAGGAGTGATAGATATAGGACAGATGTCAGAGGTAGGTTCTTTACTCAGAGCGGTAGGAGGCAGGGAGCAGACTGCCTGCAACACTAGTACACTCATCAGCTTTAAAGGACATTTCAATAGTCCTTGGATAGGCATTTGGACAAGAATGGAATAGTGTAGGTTAGATGGACTTCAGATTGGTTCCACAGGTCAGCGCAACATCAAAGGGCTGAAGGACCTGCACTGCGCTGTAATGTTCAACATTCTAAATAATAACAGAAAATATTGGGAAGCTAAATAGGTGTGAAGGCTGATTAATTCCCAACCTGATCAGTTGCATCCCAGGATATTAAAGTATAATTACAGAAGTAATGCATGTACTTGTAGTCTTCTAATAATCCTTGGATTCTGGAAAAGGCACAAACCAATGGGAAAATTGCCCATGTAACACCTTAATCCAAAACTTGAAGGAGGATAGGGCAGGTGGGGGAAAGAGGTTAGTGAGCTTATTGTGTTTCATTGAGCAAAATGCTAGAGTCTATTATATAAAGATGTAACAGCAAAACATTTGAAAATGCAGATGATCAAGTCAGCATAGTTCTGTGAAGGATAAAAAAAAAGACAGACTGGCAAGTTTATTAGAATTTTTGAAGTCGTAGCAAATGGGATTGATAAAAAAGGAGCAGGGGATGTATCATATTTGAATTTTCAGAAGGCATTTGATAAAGTACCACAGTCAATAAGAGCCCATTGCATTGGAGATAGTTATTAGTATGGATAGATAACTGCCACTTATCAACTAGCCAGAGAGTTGTAATAACATGTAGAGGAACACGTTCTGGATGGTAACATATAACCAGCAAAAAGTACCACAAAAATCCTGGCTGGGGCTGGATTTTGTAACATATCCCTGACTTGGAAAGAAAAAGGAGTGTACTATCACCATGTTTGTGGAGGATTACATTTTCTTTTTTAAAAAAAAAGGTGTTAGAAATAAGGAGCAAGGATAACAAATCTAGAGGAACACAGACTGGTCCAGTGAAAAACTTGGCAAATGGAGTCTAATGTGGGGAATGAGGTTATGGACATTGGCAGGAAGAATAGGAGGAGGAGGAGTGAATACTATTTAAATGGAGAAATGCTGCAGGGTATTGCAGGAGAAATGCAGTGGGATGTTACTCATGCCTCCTTACACAAGAATAGCACAGGGTGGAAAGAGTGGAGAGGGTCAAGCTCCTGGGAGTGGTCATCCACAACAAGCTTTCTTGGACCCTTTGTGTGGATGCACTAGTTACAAAGGCCCAACATCACTTCTTCCTCAGGCAACTGGAGGAAATTCGGCATGATGGTGAATACCCTTGCCAACTTTTATAGGTGCACTATCAAGAACATTCTGTCTGGATGTATCACTACCTGGTATGACAGCTGTACCATTCAAGATCAGAGATGGTTACACAGTGTTGAATTCGGCCCAGACAGACAATCACAAAGGCCAACCTCCCATCTATAAAATCCATCTACCAAGCCGGCTGTGAAGGAAAGGCCACCAACATTCTCAAAGATCCATCCTACCCTGACAACGTTCTTCTACAACCTCTACCATTGGAGAAGGTACAGAAGCCTGAACACGAACCAGCCAGTTCCAAAACAGTTTCCGGTACCGATCTTTGTTTTTGTTGCTGTTTACCTATTATTTACTTAGCTATGCTACTTAACTCTGATCTGCCTGTATTCCTCGCAAGACAAAGCTTTTCACTGTACCTCAGTACATGTGACAATAAATTCAATTCTCGTGTCTGTGGGGGTTTCCTCCAGGTGCTCCGGTTTCCTCCCACAATCCAGAGCTTTGAAAGTCAGGTGAATTGGCCATGCTAAATTGCCCATAGTATTAGATGCATTAGTCAGGGGTAAACATCGGGAAGGGGAATGGGTCTGGGTGTTACTCTTCGGAGGGTCAGTGTGGACTTGTTGGGCCAAAGGGCCTGTTGTTTCCATACCGTAGGGAATCTAAACAAATCTAAAATTCAATTCAAAAGCTGCAAGACTAAGGATTTGGGGATCCTTCTACAAGAATCACAAAAAGGCAACATCCAAGTTCAGCAAGTAATAGGGAAGGCAAATGGCATGTTGGCTTTTATTTCAAAAAGGAAAGTTTTGCTAAAACTACACAAAAATCAGCTGGAGTGCTTTAGTAACGTAGAAGGCTATCCAGAGAAGGTTCACTAGGCTGGTACCAGGCATGGAGGGACTCCATGACGAGAGGTTGACTCTGTACCTTTTAAGAATACAGAAGAGTAGAGGTAGGTTAATTGAAACACATAGGTTTCTTGGAAACTTAACAGCGTTAAGTGTAGAAAAGTTGTTAACCCATGAGAGGGGCTAGGACCAGAGGAGAATCTCAGAGCAAGGGGTTGCAGATTTAAAAGCAAGGTAAAAGAAAACTTTTCTTCTTTTGAGGGTAGTGGAGCTGTGGAATTCTTCACCACAGAGGCCTGTCAAGGCTGGGTCATTAAATATACTCAATGCTGAGGCAGACAGATGTTTCCAATCCATTCGGAAATCAAGGGTTACGGACAAAAAAAACTATAAAAGAAGATTATTAGATGACCCATGATCTCACCAAGCAGTAGTGCAAAATCAAAAAAGGGTGAATAGCCTATTTCTATTTCCATGTCCAATAGTGTTATGGGTTGATAGATGGTGACAAGTAGAATATTATAAGGATCCATACTGAGGGCTGTATTTTGTGTAATGGGCATCAGCAAGTGAGGGAGCCACAGGGAGGGAATAGTCAACGTTAGTTAAGCAGACTCTCTTTGGAGGAAAAAACAGATACCTTTATCTGAAAGTGACCCCAGAGAATTGGAGCCTGTATCCATTGGAATTTAGAAATCATAGGACGTAACTTGATTGAAACACAATAGAAGAGACTTGATAAGGTGGAGGTGATATTTTTCTTTATGTGGGAGAATATAGAATAGAGGAGTCACTGTTTAAATATAAAGAGAAATTCTTTCAGAAGGTAATAACTCAAATTCTCTTCCCACTGAGCATTAGGAGGTTTCTTCAGTGAATGTTTTGAAGGCAGGACTGAATAGAATCTTAACTAAGAGAAAGGAGTTGTAGGCTCAGGTACAGGAAGACTTAAAAAAAAATTGAGTCCGTAATTAGTTCAGGCATGATCTTATTGAATGGAAGAGGAAGCTAAGTGGCCCCCAGTGGCCTACTCCTGCTCTGAACTCATTTGTAGGTCTGCTTTTATGGACACTTGGAATTCATTTGCACTGCCTTTGGTGTGGAGAGAAGTTCCCCAAAACTTCAACTCAAAAAAAAGGACGACAGGAGAGATAGAGGGATGTATGCCAGGATGTTACAGATGCTACGACTGAGATAGGCTCAAAATTGACCAAAGTATCATTCACACTGAGTTTCCTACATGTATAAATTTAATATTCCTGAAATAATCAATCCCTGAATTTGAAAGAAGCGTGCACAGGATATGGCGGTCATTGGCAAAGCCAGCATTTGAATCACATTAAAAAAGGTGATTAGCCACCTTCCTGAACCCCTGCAGTTCCTCTGGTTCGGGTACAACAAAACTACTATCAGTTTAGCACAATTGATGGGCTCACAAGGCCATTGCAGAGGGCAGTTGAAGAATCCACTATATTGATGAGAGTCTGGAGTCCCACATGGCCAGAACAGGTAACGATGGTAGATTTTCTTCATTTAAGGAGTTGTGATCAGTGAGCCAGATGAGTTCTATAACAACTGATTTTTTAAAAAACCAAGAGAAAAGCATTCAATTCCAGTGCTTTAAATTAATTGAATTAAATTCAATTCCACATATTGCTGTGGTGGGATTGGTACCTGGTAGTCCAGAGCATTAGCTTTTGATCAATAAAATAGAGCTGGTTAATAACTTCAATATTTTAAAAAGCCTATTTAAAAATAAGAAAAACTACCAAGAGACTGCAGATTCTATTATTGTAAAACTTCATTTTAAAAACAAAATGTAGAATACACAACTAACATTTCTAATTTTCCACAAGGGTGAGAAGAGCTGATCTGAAATTATTCAAATGGTCAGGTAAATAACAGATAAATCAGTTTGAAAATGCAGTAGAAAGCAGATAAACTCAGGCAAATGTTTAAGCAGTCCATCCTCATTCAAACTGCACCTTTTGCTCAGTGCATCTGCAGCGTCATAGACATGTATAGCACGGAAACAGACCCTTTGGTCCAACCCGTCCATGCCAACCAGATATCCCAACCCAATCTCGTCCCACCTGCCAGCACCCAGCCCACATCCATCCAAAACCTTCCTATTCATAGTCCCATCCAAATGCCTTTTAAATGAAAAATATGGAATGCTTCACAAATTTGCATGTCATTTTTGTGCAGGGGACATGCTAACCTTCTCTGTATCGTTCCAATTTTAGCGTATGTGCTGCCGAAGCGAGGACCAGTGCATCCTCATGTACCCCACAAGCATTATCACAAACTCAAACTAACACCAGATTAAGATTTTAAATTAGACTGAGCACTTGAAATAAAATCCCCTTGTGGAGGTCACCCATCATCCAGTTTTAGTGTCATCACTGTTCACTAAAGTGAAGTGAGCACACAACAGTGCTCAAAGCTGGAGCTCAACATCACACTGCCAAAATCAAAGTTAGACAGTCCGCAAACTTTAAATCAACAGTGCAAAAATCATGTTGGCTTCCAGCTGTACTCCAACTGTTCTTGGAACAAGTTGAAATAGATCTTTATTTCAATTACTTTCTTGTCTTAATCCAAACCTTTTTCAAAAGCTAAAATGTCATTGCATATTGGATTTTTGGGAAGTTGAAGTAAAGACAGTTAATCAAAAAATTCTGATAATATTCTTGTTAAGACAACCTCATACTTTGAGAGATATGTATATAGATATATCTCGGCACTAATTCCCTTTCAGGGTAAAACATTCTTAATGGCATCCAGGCCATTTTAGAGAGCAACTGTGCAGAGCATTAAATCAATCTTTAGAATTTTATACATTAACACATTCATGACTCTAAAAGAATGTATCTTCAACTGAATAAACCAAAATACATACTGAGGAATTTTTAAACATCAAAACAAATGTATGCCTGCTCTGAAAAGCAGAAGGTTAGAGACAAAAAAAAAACCTGCAGATGCTGGAATCTAAATTGAACAGGCAGGAGGCTGGAAGAATACACCACCTGATGCTGCCTGGCTTGCTGTGTACTTCCAGGCTCCTGGCTGAAACACATTAGAACAGTGACCACTGGAGAAACTCAGCAGTTGGATTTGGTGTCAGCCCTGGTTTGATGGGCATACCTTTCAGGGTCATGAGATTGTGGTTCAAAGTTCCTCTCCAGAGCCTGATGCACAGAAATCTGGTTGGACACTATTGCAACTACAGAGGGGAGGGTTGCCATATCAGTTGGAGATGCTATATTTCAGTTTAAATAATAAACTGAAACCTCATCTACCCTGGGGTGGTGTAGTGAGAAGATCCCACGATGCTAGTTCAAAGTAGTGCAGGAATATTCTCCCTGGGGTCCTGATCAATCTTTATCGCTCACCCTACAGCAGGTTACTATCATTATCGCATTGCTGTGGAGAGTGCCATCTATACATAATAGTGGAAATGCAGCAGCTGGTTCATGTAATCATGACAGAAGAATTAAGTTATTATTGGGGCATTTTGAAGTGATGCTGGGTTTTATATAAAGGCAAACCTCTTAGCAACTTCTAGAGACCTTTTCGAAGTCATGGCCAAACTGTTCAACTTCAATCTTCCTGTTTCATTCCATGTTCAAATATTGGTGGGGTAGATTTCTGTTGACTTCAGTCCTTGAAGTTATAGCTTGCTCTGACTTTTTGGAGAAAGAATTCTCTATTTTCATTACTATTTATGAGAAAATGTTCCTGACTGCAGCCCAAATTCACCCAACTGCAATTACAGTTATGCCCTTTCAGTTCGGGATTCAACCCCAAAAATCTTTGAAATCAATCCAACTAACATGGTTAATGACTTGCTCAGATCACTGCTTAACCTTCTCAACTTTGAGTACAGCCGATTAGTTCAAACAAAAAAAGGTGGAGCCAATTTTAAAAAAGTGACCATACCCAAATTACATTGATGACTAGGGTGACAACTGGGCAATACCTGCCAAAACTGACCACATACATTTCAGCTCAGCTTCTGTTGTCAAGTGCATTTAGTACTCAACCAAGACCCATGCAATTGTCAACAACACGGACTGTAAATTTAAACTCCAGTGGATGAAGTACTTTTTTTTAAAGCTAAAAAAAAGGTCAATTATGAGTCACTGAATAGTGCACACTGGAGTCCAAGGGCACAATTCAAGTTCCACTTCACAATCTGGTTGGACTAGTTAGTGATAGTCCTTCGAACTAAAAAGGGATTAAGGTACAGGGAGAAACCAGGAACAGGGCACAGAGTTGGATGGTCAGCCATGATAATATTGAGTGGCAGGATAGCATTATAATGGCCAGATGATTTACTATTTTCTGCTTTTCTAGTACTCCATTGCAATACAGAATTGAGACTGCGTGAGAGAGTGAAGAGGATGAGTGCACAATTAGAGAAATCCATGTTTGATGGGGCTGCTGCAGAAATCAGCATTAACCTTTACCTTACATACCATGAGTGTTGGGACAAGCTTCTGCACAACTATCACAACTACCTATCTCTCTCATCTCTCCCCATCCAAGATTCTGTTATTCTTACGATTTTACAATTCTTTCATTTTATTCAGAATTGGAAGATTCACAGGTCATAGGCTTGAGAACTATTGACCTAGACACCTCTTCAAATTATTACTGAAAATGTGTTGCTGGAAAAGCGCAGGTCGGCAACATCCAAGCAGCAGGAGAATCGACATTTCGGGCATGAGCCCTTCTCCTGCTCCTTGGATGCTGCCTGACCTGTTGCGCTTTTCCAGCAACACATTTTCAGTTCTGATCTCCAGCATCTGCAGTCTTCACTTTCTTTTCATCTCTTTAATTATTACCTCCTCCAGTGGGGTGAACCGAATCATGCAACGATGGACAGTCGATCTCAAGTGGGACCATGTTCCCGTGTACAACTTCCTCAGTTATGTGGACTATACATTGCATGCTGCTGGTCTGAGCTCCTTGAATGACTGTTCTTTTCCAGTTGAGGTCCTGTATTTATACATATTGCACTTGGCCCAAGTGTGTCAACCATTGTGCATGGCAATGTTCAGCTTTGGGTAAGGTCTAAGAACTGGCTTTTTGTTTTTATTGTCTTTAAAAGAAAAAAACTGGAGGCCTGCAACTTATAAAAAAAAAATTGATTTTTCATGCATAATTTCACAGCGAGGGAAACAAAACAGTGAATTTGTTTTGTGGCTTTGGCTTCCTGCAGTATGATCAAAGGAGTTGCTTATTTAAGAACCAATCCATTTCTAACTAGCAAGCTAGAACCGGGAACAAATTGCAGACAAAAAAAAAAGTGTACACTGTTGTCCTCCCCAACAGAAGCTGTCCATTCTCTGGAGTAAAACCAGTTCCTTTTCCTGGAACAGTTTCTGTGACTGGTCTCTGATTTGTGACTGGTCTCTGATTTGTCACTTCAGAAGTGACATTTTCTGTTCGAGAGTCAGTCAGTGTGTACTACTAAACTAGTGGAAGCTTTCAGAGAAAGGACAACTGAATACAAACAGCTTGACTAGCTGAAGTGAAGTGATCATCTCAATATGAGAATCTGCAAATAAAACCACTAACTTGGCAGTTTTCCCTACATCTGCCAATAATTCTGTTCTGCGTCTCCATGGAAAAGGGGACTCAGACAAAAATTTTGCTCAAATAATATTTATTCTAGTTCACTTGTAGCTGATGTCCAGTGTATTTATAATGGACAGCAATTCCTGCTTAGTCAGAAACTTGGCCCTTGCTTTCTATCAACTTTGGTCTGAAAATCAGGTAAATGACGTTCGTGTGTTACTTAATTTGGCACGAGTCTAAAAAGAGTTATGGGGCTCAGTTTACGATGTGCTACAGACTCCTATCATTTCTTAAAATGCAGATGTTGTTTAATCCCACAGATGAAACCATGGGTACCTTTGTGAGCTTATACATGTTCAAATTCAGACTGGTGAATAGCATAGGTATCATAGTTGACTAGGAACCTGTAATCTCAGTCTCCAAGAATGAACCAGCCTCTGCACTACACTAAGTGAGAAACTGGTCTAGGATGCTCCTCTACCAAAGATGGAATGATGAGTCTTATATAAAAGCTAATGCTGCCAATGATAGAAATCCAAAAGAAAATGCTGGAAATACTCCATGGGTCTGGCCCCAGTGAAGAGATCTGTTATATTTTATTGTTTCTCTCTTCAAATGCTGCCAGACCTGCTGAGTTATGACCAGTTTTTTCACAATTTTTAATTTGAACCTTGGTTAAAATTTTAAGTTTTCATGGACAACCCTTTTGGCTTTATGTCAGAGGGTGTGAAGTCCAAGAATCAGCAACAGATGACAGCCAGACTACTGAGACCCCTCAGAATCCTAGTAGCACATAAACCCACCAACACTGTCAAACCAAAACTAACAAACTTAAAAGACCCAGTACAACCCATAAACAAAACCAACGTCGTCTACAAAATTCCATGCAAGGACTGTCACAAAACACTACGTAGGACAAACAGGAAGAAAGTTAGCCACCAGGATACATGAACACCAGCTAGCCACAAAAAGACATGACCCTCTCTCCCTCGTAGCCCTACATACGGATGAAAAAAACCAATTCGACTGGGACAACACATCTATCCTGGCACAGGCTAAGTAAAGACATGCCAGAGAATTCCTAGAGGCCTGGCACTCCAACCACAACGCCATAAACAAAACGCACAGATCTAGATCTATCAACCCCTCAGAAAACGAACAGGAAATGACATCACCACAAACCCCAGGAACCCCATCCAGGACAAACATAAATAGAAAGGAGACAACAGCTTCACTTGGAGGTCACCACTGATGTTACCTAGCCAGGTAATGAAACGTCTGGATATCAAACCTACAGCTCAGCGAGCAAACCTATACCCTAAACCTCAACCTGGAGCTACAAACCTTGCATCAGCAACATACTTGTTCCCTTCTCTAGGGTATTTGTTTGAGCTTTTTTTGAGTTGTGGTCATGTATTACTGCTACCTGAGTGCATGAATCAATTTCATACAAGATATGAAAAAGGACAGTTTAAAAGACTGTTGACAATTATGCTGGAGAGCACATCCACCAATGCCTGCATCTTCCCCAAGCACATACTTCATCGCACATAAACCTCAAAAGGCAGAGTCAGAATCTTCAGATCCATGGGAGGCATTATTGCAAACTCTTTCCCATCTAATAGATAGACAACTGTTTATGGTCCATTTTTAATTAGTGCCAAGCAACATGGATGTAGTCTGAAAATCTCTTGCAATCCTGTGGCCAAACAAGCCTTCATCTCTGTAACTACATTGCCAGATGTGGAATCTCGCTGTGGCTTTGAAGCATAATACACCGGTTTCTGACACCTAACTGGTTTCTGGTGAACAAGCACTGCTCCTTTGCCTGTAGCCAAAGCATCTACATGCTATAAAAAACAGAAAGGATGGATTGTACTGGTTAGAACCACCAATTAAAAGGCTTTTTTTCTTCAAAGTGCAGAGAGTTTTGGAAACTGTCAATTTGCACGCAAACCCAAATAGCAATGCTATAACAATCTGATAATGGTTTTTTTAAAAAAATACAAGTGATGATGATTGCACACCAGCAATATCTATCTTTACTTTGGAGGTGTACTGGCATCTTTTATGATACCCGTCCTCAGCAGCCAGAGAGGGGTACAGTTTCATCTGAAAGACAGCACCTTCGACAATGTAGCATTCCCTCAGCACAGCACTGGCATGTCAGGCTGGCGTTGTGTTCAACTTTGTTGCAAAGACTTAATTCAAAGCTTGTTCCAGGTTTCTTGTGTCACAGAGCATTAATAGCAACAGGGATGGAGTTAAAGATTTTCTACAAGAATAAACTAGACCCCTAGAATGTGCAAGAAAGTGTACAGAAGGGGACACTAATACACAAAAGGTAGATTGTTTACCTAATATCATTAGGTAAGGACTAAAGTTTGACTTTTAAGATTACCACATACAGCCCCATTAAGGGCAAAAGTATTGCTTTGAAGTCTAATCCTGAAGACAGATGGTTCTTAGATTGGAGGAGAAGGCCAAGTTATCTTCCATCCAAATTCTGACAGAGTTACATGGAAAAAAATTTTAAGCCCTGAAGTATAGCTTTAATCTAGTACCTTGCAATTCAGAGACAAATATCTTTCACTATTTCTGTTATGGCTCCAGTGTAAGGAAGGAAGCATTTATCAAACTACAGGTGCTGTGACTTCGAGCGCTAACAGATTCAGTCACTTTTCTCCTCATCACCCACAAAAAAGGAAAAAAAACAGGTCACCCTGCATTGATACTTTTACCAATGAGCAACGGTAGTCCTTTTAAACAGCTTATTCCTGTATTTTCAGACATTTGTATTCCTATAGTTACAAATAATTTAACTCCTTTTTTTAAGGACTTCTGCTTGGTTCTGGCTCTCCCTACATAATGACCCAGAGAATGTGGTGAAGTGTTCCCAGTCAACTTCAATCATTATGGAGTAATGAAGCATCAGTTAACGTGTAACAATCATCATAACATTAAATGTGACCATGACATTACTGATGCCTCACTACTCTGCAGTGCTAAAAAAGGTTGACTGGGAATACTTTACCACATCTTGAGAGAGCTATTGCTTAAATTTACATGAACAACCTAAAACTCAAGTCCTAGAGCCACTTTAGCATCAAAAATGTAATGTTGCATCCTCAGAGCACAGATAACTTTTGAAAATCATTTGCTGAAGCAAACAGCTGGGTGTTGGGAGAGCAGTTACAATAGAACATATTTTAGGCAGCTTCCATATAAAACATGGACAATGGAATTTATAATAAAAATATTCATTGAAAAGGCAAATAGAATTGGATAAAAACAAACCAAACCAAACCATTCAGCCCCACTCATCCATGCTCCAGAGGAGCCTCTTCCTTTACAGATATCCTCTTTCACTTTAGACATATTTAATTTTACAGAAAATCTCAACTATGCTTCCACTTGCACCAAGACAATAAATACAAGAAAAACAAGGATGGAATAATTTCTGGATAATTGGCAAGCTTTAAATGTTTAAATTAAACAAAGATGGATTTGTTTTTTGGACTGTGGCTTATGTCTGAAATCTATTCAAAATCACATTATCTGCACACAGTCCCAGTTCTTACACCTTTATCTCAAATTCAACCCAAGAGTCTGGGTCCAAACCCTTTATATATTAAAAACCTGCATTTTTACTTTTACCTATCACTTAATTTCTCACCTAACCTCAAAAACACCTAAAGAAATTAGAATGGCTATTTGAAATAGCAAATGTACAGCCCTATTGTGGGATAACTCCATATTTTTGTGGTTCTGTTCGTCGAGCTGGGAATTTGTGTTGCAGATGTTTCGTCCCCTGTCTAGGTGACATCCTCAGTGCTTGGGAGCCTCCTGTGAAGTGCTTCTGTGATCTTTCCTCCGGCATTTGTAGTGGCTTGAATCTGCCGCTTCCAGTTGTCGGTTCCAGCTAGCAGACAGCTGGAACTGACAACCGGAAGTGGCAGATACACATCACTACAAATGCTGGAGGAAAGATCACAGGAGGCTCCCAAGCACTGAGGATGTCACCTAGACAGGGGACGAAACATCTGCAACACAAATTCCCAGCTCGGCGAACAGAACCACAACGAGCACCCGAGCTACAAATCTTCTCAAACTTTGAATAACTCTATATTATCGTGGAGTTTCATGTTAAATGTTTATTATGATCCTGTTAAGACCAGAGGGTTAAGGATTCAGTTCACAAAAAACAGTAGAGAACAGTGTTCTCTTTTGGTTTGGGAAAGGTTGATTTGAATGACTTTCAAAACTTTGCAAAGGTCCGAGATGGATTATACACTATGGTCAGAGACTAAATTGATATTGTACAACATGAAGATCTAGCCTACATAAATTACCTTCTCAACTGTTATCTCTAACATTTAGCATCTCTAAAAGATCAAAAACTTTGACATTTATCCAAGCTAGTAAACTCATTTGCCAACAATACAAAGTATTCCATAAGAAAACTGAGAAGTGAGCAAGGAATTCAATCTCATTAACAAAAATACTGAACTATTCCAGAGCGTCAAGTGAATAATTGACTGATGTCTCAGTAAATGAACCTAGAACTCTAGGGAGGAATGTGCTATCCAGTGATATCTGATAGATACTCAAAGATTTGTTACATGTCATACCAGCACGAGAATGAGCCAAACAAATTGTACAGTTTTAGTTCTCCAATATGCAGATGGTGAACACAAGCACTAGAAACAGCTTCAGGGCTGGATACCCATAGACTACTTCCCTGCAGTAATGGTCTGTATTCACAAGTGATCAACCCAGGCACCAAAAGATGACAATATAGACACTACTTATGTGTCTGGGGCAGAGATAGTCTAGCAGCTTATAAAATCACTGCAGTAACACTTAGTAGAAATATAGACATAAATGCGCTAATTCAGTCAAAGTCAGAGAGGATTCGCAACATTTGCATCCAAGACCAAAAAAAGTCAGAATCCAACCATACAATAGAAAAAATAAAATTATGCTTGAAAAGGGAAAGTGTTTTGTTTTAAAATAAATCTTTTACATCAAAGACCAAGCAAGGCACACTAGGAGGCAGAGTAAAGGCCAGTAATGTATCGAAGAGCAAGCACCATTACCGGTTCCCTTCACAATGGCAGAGAAAAGTACAGGACTAATTGATGGATGATTGAAAAAAAAGGAACAAATCCGAAGTGGAGACTCTGGTTTAGGTCAAGCAACAACAAGCACTAATCCTGCTCAGGTGACAGTGCTTATATTCAAACACATTCAGTTGATCTCCTTAAATATTTTCCTTATTTGTCCTTAAGCCTCAATGTTTAAGTAGCACAGACTAATATTATTTCAAATAAAACTCAGATTACACTAGACAGACTGCTATTGCATTGTGACCACCTTGGAGAAATGCCATTTGTTATTCACTATTAAACAAACCAATTGAATAAATTTTAGGAGCATTCAAACCCAGTCTGCTTGAAGCATGAAATGAACCTTAAATATTCTCAGCTGAAGTGCACACGAGAACTTAATTTTTAGACTTTCACATGCAGAATATGCACAGGTTACAGATATAAAACCATCAAAACTATACACTTCACCAGTTGTAATGGGAGTAATGGAGTAAATTTTAGCCCTGAGGAGGTCGAACAAAGCTGGACCAGCCTCTTGCAGTGTCAGGGGAGACACAGCAGTTTACCTCAGAGGACCACCTGAATAAAGCATTCCTACACTCTGACCAAGTGGAAAGGTCTGAAGAGTAAACAGATTTGCACTTCTATCATCTTTCTTATCTTATCTTAGGGCACACCAAAGCACTTTACAACTAATTAACAACTATTTAGTCACTTATGCTGCAAGAAATACAGCATTAAAATTTACACACAGCAAGCTACCACAAAAAGTTAGGATAGTGACCAGATCATTATTTTAGTTTATTGCTGGATAACTGACCAGGGGACCAATTAAGGGACTTTGAGCTGCCGTGGTAATGATTCCAGCAGGTCCCATTTCCTAGCCCAACTCATCTCAGGAGGTGCATCACATTAAATGAAACAAAAATTTAAGAACCAGAACTCCATTATTCTTCAAATACTTGTCTCAGGATCCTTTACATACAAAAATGGGTAGACAGGATCACAATTTAAAATGTCTCATCTGAAAGATAGTACCCCTTAAACAGCAGTATTCCACTAGGATGTCAGTCTAGTTATTGCAATGTAAGAAATAAAACTGTCAAAATTACAACCTGGATACCAAGGGATTGAATTCCTTATTTAAACACAAGAGGCACAGATAAATAGGAGTGTTTGTTCTCATTTCTGTTTTGAAAGGATCATGGTGAACATAACATACATGAGAATCCAGATACTACTCGGTTTCATTAAGGGAAACCATGGTCCAAACAAAATCTCTAACAAGACTTTTTAAAAAGGCAGACTGCTCAGAAGAGATGGCAGCCCTCGCAGAAGTAATGCAATGGATTCACCATCTCAAATACCTACAGATTGACCCATTTGACCCACCAAAATCTTAAGTATTTAAACATGCAATGTCGCTCAGGTGAGGAGAACTGTAGTAGACTTAAAGCACAAACACACGTAAAGGCAAAGACAAATAAAATGGTTTGGCTTTAAACATGATGTTTAGTTAATGAACAAAGCAAGCACAAATGATATGTACAAGTTGAAACGCTGTTTCCCCGAGTTACTTACTACTCAGTAAATCCTGCCACCTACTTGAAAACATTTTAGCACCTTCGGGATAGCACAGTGGCTCAATGGTTAGTACTGCTGCCTCACAACAGGTCCCAGGTTCGATTCCAGCCTTGGGTGACTTCTGTGTGGAGAGTTTGCACATTCTCCCTGTGTCTGCGTGGGTTTCCTTTGGGTGCTCCAGTTTCCTCCCACAGTCCAAAGAAATGCAGGTCAGATGAATTGGCCATGCTAAATTGCCCGTAGTGTTAGGTGAATTAGTCAGAGGGAAATGGGTCTGGATGGGTTACTATTCGGAGGGTCGGTGTGGACTGGTCGGGCCGAAGGGCCTGTTTCCACACTACGGAATCTAATCTAATCAGCAATGTCAACCAGGATAACTACGTTCAGACTCAGGAATTGGGATTCCACTTTGGATCTTGGAGCAGGATTGTCAGATTAGAGCCAAATACACTATTGCAATAAGAGACTGAAATTCTTATTTTTAAAAATAGACTTCTGTAACTTATTTTTGCTTCTCTCTCAAGCCAACAGTTTATAGTTTTATGTTCCCAGCCGATTTTTCTATCGGAAAAAGTCAGTTCCCGAATGAAATCTAGTTTGATAAATCATTGGTCTTGATTAAAGATGGGAAAATGATGAAACCCTTCTAGAAGAGAGAGATTATATTTGAACCCCCATCAAGTCTCCTTCAAACTGCACCTAATAAAAAAAAAGAGCGTGCTAAATTAAAAATAAACTTGATCCTCAGATTCTACCACAGCTAATGACTAAATGCTTTAAGACCATGAAGATGTTGGAGCAGAGGTAAGCCATTTAGCAGGATCATGGAAAAGTAATGATCAGATCAGCCATTATCCTACATTCCTCCACCTTTCTCCTCCTCCCCCCCCCCCCCCACTAACACAATTCCCTCAAGTGATTAAAATTATCTGTTTTCTCCCTTTCCTCGTCAGCTGCAATACAAAATAAACTTCTAACACCAGAGTTCCTTGCAATCGTTTGCCCTCATATATACTGGCTTGAAATCATACCTCGAAAAAGACAGACCTAAATTAATGTTTTAATACCTTTGCAAAACAGGCCAACACCCACGGTTTGAAATAGACTCAAAGTAAATAAATCACACACCTTTCATCACAATTAAAAAGACAGGTTCAAAGTTGGAATTAGAATCTTTCTCAACAAGGAAGAGGCTATAGCATTGTTATTGTGCACAATAACATTTAGGTTAGAAAGCTATGCATATTAGGCCTAAAAATGTAGAATACCAGAATGTGGTGATTGTACCAGTGTTAATGTGACTGGACTAAATGCTCCAGAGACAAGTTCAAGTCTCATCACACGGAAGTTAAATTCAAAGCTGATTAAACCCCATCTGGTTAGCAAATATCCTTTAGGTAAGAAAATGTGCACCTTACTTGGGATCACCTACATGTGACTCTAAACCCACAAAGTGGTTGATTCTTAAATGCTCACCAAAATGGCTGTAGTAAAAAGAAATTCCCACAGAAAGTTAGTATAGTGGGTACACCTGCTATCGATGGACTACACATTTCACCCTCACTACCATCTTCAACAGCAGCAATATTAGCAAAGCCAAAGACTTTCACATTGCAGAAATGAGGCTTCATGGGAAGAATCATCTCAGGCCTTGAACAATACACTCAGAAAATGTTGGGAAAACCACGTGAGAATGATCAGCAGTAAAAGAGCTTCTCGATGTTGGAGCAGAACAGAATTTTCCAACCAAACTGCTGAATGGCAAGACAAGATGCTCCCCAATGAGAAGATTCATAGCTCAGGTTGAGGTTCAGGGTGTAAGTTTGCGTGCTGAGCCGGAAGATTTGTTCTCAAATGTTTCGTCACCATACTAGATAACATCAGTGAGCCCAAGCAAGCGCTGGTGTTGTCCTGCCCTCTGAGAGTCTCGGTCTGTTAAAAGGTGGGTGATATCAGTTCCGGGTCATCTCCAACACCTTGGCATCATGGTAGGCCACAAACCTACTAAGACACTGAAACAACTACTGATGAACCTAAAAAATAGGACCCTATACCAACCAGCAAAACGAATGCCATTTACAAAATGCACTGCAAGGACTGCAACAAACTCTCCATCAGACAGACAGGCAGGAAATTAGCCACCGGAGTACAGAGTGTAGTGGATATATGGAATGCTCTGCCCCAAAAGGAAGTGGAGTCCAAGTCTCTGGATACTTTCAAGAAAGACATGGATAAAGCTCTTAAGGATAGTGGAATCAAGGGCTATGGGGATAAGGCAGGAACAGGATACTGATCGAGGATGATAGGCCATGATCATAATGAATGGTGGTGCTGGCTTGAAGGGCCAAATGGCCTACTCCTGCACCTATTGTCTATAACACCAACTGGCCACTTTAAGACATGGCCTACTATCAATAGTATCCTTACACAAAGGCAAAGAAGGACATCGCTTCACCTGGGACAACACATCCATGCTGGGATAGGCTAAGAAAAGACACACATGGGAATTCCTAGAGGTCTGGCATTCAAACTGGAACTCCATCAATAAACACATGGTTCTGAACCCCATGTACCAACCCCCTGAGAAAAAGTACCGAATGGATATCACACTCCTTAATGGACCAAGACAAATAGAAAGCAGGACAGAACACCAGCGCTTCACCAGAGGCTCACTGACGTTACCTAGCATAGTGGCCAAATGCCCGAGAACCAACCCTCCAGCTCAAATGAGCAAACTTATGACCTGAACACAAACACCTCTTTCAAATGCTGCCTGGACACTGTTCACAGGGACAGGCATCAAACCCACTCTTTCAGTGTCTACTTGAATCTCGAAACTCCTTCCACGACAGCCGAGTGGACCTACAGTAAACTCCACAAAAGTGCTTTAAGCAAGCTGCTTGTCACCATCGAGTCCAGGAAAGTCAACACAGATCCAGTCTATATCCAAGGCCGTATCCTTTGAAAGAAAGCACCTCATTCCAAAGCCTGTTGGAAAAAAGGGTAGGTAGGCTGGTTCCAAAAAGACATTCCCAGTACACCTAGATGGCAGCAAAAATGGTACTGTTTCTGCATGTAGCCCCCAATCCACACATGGAGATTATTGGACATGCAAGATAGCCAGACCCTGCAAGGCAAGCTACAAAACACTATCCCTCACGAGAAGCCTACACAGTATCCTCCACTGTCTAAAATAAACCCATTTATCTCAAGTAACAGGATGTATTTAATCATATGACTAGCATTTATTGCCAGTCCCTAGTTGCCCTTGAGAAGCTGGTGGTGAGCAGTTTACCTGCTGTGGGTTGACCCCCAATGTCATGAGGGAGAGAATTCCTGGATTTTGACTCCAGGACAGTGAAGGAATGGCAATATATTTCCAAGTCAGAATGGTGAGTGGCTTGGAGGTAAACTTGAATGTAGCTGCTGCCCTTGCCCTTCTAGATGAAAGGGACTGTGGGTTTTGAGGTGCTGCCTGAGGATCCTTGATGAATTTCTGCAGCACACGTTGTGGATTGTACATACTGCTGCTACTGCATGGTGGTGAAAGGAAGTGGAAGTGGATGTTGCTGGGTGTGGTGCCACCCAAGTGGGCCTCTTTGTCCTGGAAAGTGTTAAGCTTCTTGAGTATTGTTGGGGCTGTAGTCAACCAGAGACCATACATCAGCAATAAACAAGATTGCAAATTCTGTAGCCACTCCCATTTACAAAAAGGCAGCTCCCTTCAATTGAAAAAAAATAGCCCATTGCCATCTATAATCTGCCCAGTGAGTATGGTTTCTTCCCCCATCCCCTTCAACCCAATAGACCTTTTAAAATTAACCTGTTCACATTTGACATTGAATACCTCTGGAAGCAGGTGGGACTTAAATCTTGTCCTTTAGCATCTCAGCTAAAACAAACCCTTAATTACCCTATTGGTGTTTAGATAAAAAAAAAAACACTTTACTGTAGGTGTGCTAACAGTTAGCATAAACAACAATTTGTTACTGGGTCACAAGACTATATTAGAATTAATTATGCCCACAGTGGTTATACACATAGTGCCTGTATCTCATTATTGGTTACAGAAAAATATTTTTTTAAAAAATGTTGGAACCCAAAGTAAACAGATCCATTCCTCCCATTGAACAAGCAGGTAAGTACCCTCTGCCTGACTTCACCTATCCCCACTTGACCACACACACACACACACACACACACACACACACACACACACCAAAACATCAACCTCTTCACCTCCTGATGCTGCCTGGCTCCCTGTGTTCTTACAACCTCCTGCCAATTTTATCATTGGTCTACATTTCCTCCCTCAGCTTCAGACTCTTACACAACTTACTAAAAATGGTTGGTTTTAAAAGGTGCATCTTGAGGGCGAGAAAAGGAGAGCAGTTTATGGAGACAATTCCAATGTGTGTTAGCAGATTGTTGAACATTGGCACTGAGAAACATTGGGTGTTCAGTGGATGAGTGAGAATAGGGTCAGAGGAGGATGTAGGCAGCATGGACAAAAATGAGATGGAGTTGAAATCAGGGCGATGGGAAAGAAAGATAAAAATTCTGGCTAGGAAAGGGAATTGCAAAATAACTTCAAAATATCCAAATCTTAACCGAACTCAGTTTAGAGAGGGTTTGGTGATGTCAGACTTTTAAAAAAATTCAGAGGAGAGAGTACTGGCTAAGCCAGCATTACCTATCCCTTCTTACCCAGAGAGCAGTTAAAAGTCAAATCACATTGCCTTGGGTATGGAGTCACATACAGGCCAGACCAGGTAAAAGATGGCAGTTTCTTTCCCAAAAAGAACATAGTGAAACAGATGGGTTTTTCCTGACAAATTGACAATGGATTTGCAGTCATCACGGAACTCTAATTCCAGAGTGTAACTGAATTCAAATTCAACCATTGCCACAGCAGGTTTTGAACCCAGGAATAAAAGTACACTGGTAATACCACTAGGCTCTTGCCTCTGCAATTACTCTAGTATTGTAAAGCAGAAACTGATGAGCTCTTTTCTTACAGAAACATAATGATGCTAATTATCCAAAAAACACTAGAGGGTCAATGTTCATTACAAACATATGCTACATGTTACAGTAAGTCTACCACCTGAGCCTGGAACCAAAGTCCAAAAGGATCAGGGAAAGGAGCAAGACAGATGATTTAGTACTGGTGCAAGGCAAAAACTACTTTCTACCAACACAGAATTTAAACAGCATAGAATACATTCAGCTGAAATCAAGTTTAAAAAGATATATGTCAATTGACATTGCTCTCCCTCATTTACTGCTAAAATGGACAGTCCCCATACAGATGAGAAGACTATAGCAAGTGATGTATTAGAGAGATGGAACACTTTCACATCATTTGTCACGCCAACAAAACCAAAGTTATTTTCCAAGCTACTACCAAGAGATTCCTCCAGAACATGATACCCTACACACAGTGTCTGAAAAAAAAAGCAGGGGAAAAGTATAACAACCAAACGAAATAGCAGAATGATGGTCACAGCAGGTGTCCTGCTGTATTGTTTCAATTCATAGCAGATGTAAGCCAGAAAATGCAATTGTGCAATCTCCAGATTGAGCTCAGAGTGGTCCCTAAAGGGTTAGGGAAAAGCAGATTCACTGCTGTATTGGGTTGATGTTCATACATGGAGATATTTGAAATGGCTTTTTTTTTAAAAAAGAGAGTGGATTAATCTAGTTTTATTTCCTTCCTATAGCAACCATTATGTCCCTCACCCTCACAATGCACAGGGAAATTGGTCAGTGAAAATGTGGGCATTTTCTAAAAATCAGAGTAGGTTATTTATTAATTCATTTTTTAAGTTAGATTCATAATTTTTAGAGGAATACAGTCCAAGAAAGGAATGTTATGAAAAATACTGTGTATGCTGGAGATCTGAAATGAAAGCAATGTGTTGAAAAAGCTCAGTCTTGGCATAGAGAAAAGTCCAATATGACTTTTCTACATAACTGATCTGAAGGAGGACTCATTAGATTCAACAGATACTGCCAAAACCTATTGAATTTCTTCATAAGAAGAAAGCAGAAAAAGTGTTGAAGAGTTCTCTAAAGAAAGGAGAGGAGTGGAAAGATTCAACAGCCTCAAAAAAGAAACAAGACATTGTTACGGAGGGTAAAGAACTAAAAACGTGAGACTCACAACAGCCACCAGATCAATTCAAGCCAGTAAATCAAGGAGACTCCCAGACAGGGTCTGCTAGAACCCAGGTTGTGTCTTGTGGGTCAGTTGCAGCCATTGAGTATTTATTGTATGTTATTTAAAATATTGAAGATAACTTCAAAATGACAGGGCATGACGAGGCAATACTGATCTACCACGCATCTCCATGTCTCGGTCAGGCCCCACAAGACACCAGAGTAAAAAAGTTTTCATTCTGGTGTTCAAATTGCTCAACAATCTCATCCCTCGCCATGTTCTCCCACTTCACCTTACACATCCATTATTGTAACACGGGCAGCTCCTTCAGCATCTAGATTTGGATTTTCCTTCCCCAAGTCTCACACTCCCTCACTCCCCCCTTCATTAAAAAGCACGCCCATAAAATCTGCCTCCAAAAACAAGCTTCTACGGACTTGTTCAAATCTCGCATTACATGGCCCAAATTCCAATTTTCTGACAAACAATTCCAAGCTGCTTCATACAGCAGCTAGTTTAAAAGAAAAACTTAGCAGGGAAAAGGCCTTACTACAAAAAGTAAGGCAACACCGGTGGCTGGATTCAAGGCTCCCCTTGCAAAGGCTTCCCAAAACCAGAGAACTTTTCCAGAGGTTCCTGTAATTCACAATCTTCTTGAAAAATCAAACATTTGCCATAACTCCACAGGCCTCCAGACATATAGTGCTGTCACAACCTGACAGTTCTGGTGTTGCTGAACGTTGAAGGTACCTCCACATTGAGCTTTATCTGTAGGTTAGTGTAGAACACACTTCCCTTAGAACTAGCTGATTGTGGGTTCAAGTCCCAATTCGTTCATACATTTGAACACAAGGCTGGCAAACTTAGTTAACTGCCATACTGAGGGAGCGGACACCCCGGTCTGATCTGCCAAAAGATCAGAAAAAAGGCACAGATGGATACAAAAAATGACCCCATAGTCAAAGAGCAGGAGTCTTTTGCCCAGAATCCTTTTATCTTTACTCATTGGAAGTCAGCATTCCTGCTTGGCCCAGCATTCATTGCCCTCAACATGATGGTGGTGGTGGTGTTAAGTTGCTTTCTTGACCCACTGCAGTCAATGTGCTGTGAGTTGACCCACAATGCTGTTGGGGTGGGTGAGCCAGGATTTTGACTCAGCGACAGGAAGGAACTGTGGTATTTCCAAATCAGGATGGCGATTGGCTTGGAGGGAATCTTGCAGGTTGTGGTGTTCCCATGAAAGTGAATTTCGGCAATGCATCCTGTAAATGGTACATACTGCTGCTACTGTGCATCAGTTGTAAAGAGAGTGAGTGTTTATGAATGTGGTGCCAATCAAGTGGGCTGCTTTGTTCTGGGTGATGTCAAGCTTCTTGAGTATTGCTGGAGCTTGTCTCATTCAGCAAAGTGGGGAGCGAGCATTCCAACCGGCTTGTGCCTTGTTTTGGGGAGCAAGCACTCCAGGCTTATGCATTGTTTGAGAGTCAGGATGTCAGTCAGTTACTCACTCAGACCCGCTCTGGTAACCCTCCCACACCTCAGATTTCAACTGACTCCAGCTTTGCTAGAGCTCCATGATGTCACCCTCACTCGAACGCTGGCTTACTGCTGGGGGGCAGTCGGGCAGTGACCCTCTGGAATTCCGCTCTTTTGTCCGTGTTTGTACCAAAGCTGTAAAAAGGCTCAGGAGCTGAGTGGCTTTGGCAGAATCCAAATGACTAAACAAATGCAGCTCGATAGGATACATCTCAACACCATCACGTTGCTGAGGAGGCAGAAACTACCCAAGTTGGATCTGACAGATATTTAACATTCAAGCCAACATCAAAAACCTACTTGTTACACTGCTGTTTTTAGAAACTGGTTTTGCACAAGTTGGTTTCAACATTTCAATATTGACTGCATTCTGAAAAATATTGCTGTTCACAGCTTCTAAACTGTTATAGGAATGCAAGCCTTTCTTTATCAAGTTTGCAAACCCCACAACTACTGGGGCAACAAGATGCCATTCATTAGGAAGAGCAGCTTACTGTTCTGAAAGCCAGTCTTTTATGGACAGGCAGCTATTAATTTCCCTTTCTCCCACATGGAGTTAGCACTAGACAGGATAGATAGATCGAGTGAATTCTTAGAACATTATAAAGGAAGTAGGAGTATACTTAAGACAGAAGTCAGGAGGGGGAAAAAAAGGGGACATGAAATAGCTTTGGCAAAGAGTTAAGGAGAATCCAAAGAGTTTTTTGTAAATACAGTAAGGACAAAAGAGTAACTAGGGAGAGAATAGGGCCACTCAAAGGTCAGCAAAGTAGCCTTTGTGTGGAGCCATAGAAAATAGGTTGGGTGGGGCGTAAGGTACTAACGAGTATTTTGCATCAGTATTTACTGTGGAAAAGATATGGAAAATATAGTAAATAGTGAAATAGATGGTCACACCTTGCAAAAATGCCCAGATTACAGAGGAAGAAGTGCTGGATGTCTTGAAACGCATAAAAAGGTGGATAAATCCCCAGGACCTGATTAGGTGTACCGTAGAAATCTGTGGGAAGCTAGAGAAGTGATTGCTGGGCCTCTTGCGGAGATATTTGTATCATCGATAGTCACAGGTGAGGTGCCGGAAGACTGGAAGTTGGCTAACATCGTGCCACTGTTCAAGAAGGGCGGTAAAGACAAGCCAGGGAACTATAGACCGGTGAGCCTGACCTCAGTGGTGGGCAAGTTGTTGGAGGGAATCCTGAGGGACAGGATGTAAATGTATTTGCAAGGGCAAGGACTAATTAGGCATCGTCAACATGGCTTTGTGCATGGGAAATCATGTCTCACAAACTTGATTGAGTTTTTTTGAAGTAGTAACAAAGAGGATTGATGGAGGGCAGTGGATGTGATCTAGATGGATTTCAGTAAGGCATTCGACAAGGTTCCCCATGGGAAACCAATTAGCAAGGTTAGATCTCATGGAATACAGGGAGAACTAGTCATTTGGATACAGAACTGGCTCAAAGGTAGAAGACAGAGGGTGGTGGTGGTGGAGCGTTGTTTTTCCAGACTGGAGGCCTGTGACCAGTGGAGTGCCACAAGGATCGGTGCTGGGTCCTCTACTTTTTGTCATTTACATAAATGATTTGGATGCGAGCATAAGAGGTACAGTTAGTAAGTTTCCAGATGACACCAAAATTGGAGGTGTGGTGGACAGTGAAGGTTACCTCAGATTACAACAGGATCTTGATCAGATGGGCCAATGGGCTGAGAAGTGACAGATGGAGTTTAATTCAAATAAATGCAAACTACTTCGTTTTGAGAAAGCAAATCTTAGCAGGACTTATGCACTTAGTACGGTCCTAGGGAGTGTTGCTGAAAAAAAGAGACCTTGGAGTGCAGGTTCATACCTCCTTGAAAGTGGAGTCGCAGGTAGATAGGATAGTGAAGGCGGCTTTTGGTATGCTTTCTTTTATTGGTCAGAGAACTGAGTGCAGGAGTTGGGAGGTCATGTTGCGGCTGTACAGGACATTGGTTAGGCCACTCTTGGAATATTGCGTGCAATTCTGGTCTCCTTCCTATTGGAAAGGAGTTGTGAAACTTGAAAGGGTTCAGAAAAGATTTACAAGGATGTTGCCAGGGTTTGAGCTATAGGGAGAGGTTGAACAGGCTGGGCTGTTTTCCCTGGAGCAGAGGCTGAGGGGTGACTTAGAGGTTTACGAAATTATGAGGGGCATGGATAGGATAAATAGATAAAGTCGTTTCCCTGGGGTCACAGAATGCAGAACTAGAGGGCATCGGTTTAGTGCGAGAGGGGAAAGAGATAAAAGCGACCGAAGGGTCAACTTTATCATGCAGAGGGTGGTACATGTATGGAATGAGCTGCCAGAGGCAATGGTGGAGGCTGGTACAATTACAACATTTAAAAGGCATTTGGATGGGTATATGAATAGCTGAAAAAGCGCAGCAGGTCAGGCAGCATCCAAGGAGGATAATCGACATTTCAGGCATAAGCCCTTCCTGAAGGGCTTAAGCCCAAAATGTCGATTCTCCTGCTCCTTGGATGCTGCCTGACCTGCTGTGCTTTTCCAGCAACACATTTTTCAGCTCTGATCTCCAGTCCTCACTTTCTCCTGGGTATATGAATAGGAAGGGTTTGAAGGGATTATGGGCCAGATGCTGGCAGGTGGGACTAGATTGGGATATCTGGTTGGCATGGACGAATTGGACTGAAGGGTCCATTTCTAAGCTGTACATCTCTATGACACTGACTCAAAAAGAATGATAGAGTTCAAAGCTCCCTGTGACTTTAAGAATGTACAATCAGATAATAAAAGTGGATTTTGGCAAGAAAAAAAAAATCAGGGAACTATTAGAGGGACATTTAATCCTCCCAGTTCACCAGTGTCTTAAAAGGAGTGGGGGGGGGGGGGGGGGGGGGGGGTGGAGAAACCTAACAACCTCCAATCCCTCACCAACAAATGATTAACTGCCTTCTGACATGGTCTAGTCAACTAGCTATATAGAAGGCTCAACACCATCTTCTCAAAAAGAGGGAAAGATAAAACATCAACCTTCTAAATGGAGTTTAGATGAATAATCTAAAATTAAAAAAACAGGGATTTGGCACAATCATTACCCAGTGAGCCATTGTCTTCCAGGGATGTAAAGCATTGTTCACAAACTGGAGGATTACAGATATAAACAATCGTTACTGAACTCTCAAACTGCTTATACAGAAGAGTTTTCATTATAGCCAGTTATATTAGACACCAGTGTAACAATCTCCCGAGCACACTGCAAATCCCAAGAGTTTGAATAGACTGCTGCACTCCAAGAGACATGTTCACCAGCCTGAAAAACCAACTTGGCCATTTAAAGACAAAATTAAACTATTGAAAAATGGTGCAATGTGAAAACATTCACAATTATTGAAACAGAATTCAAAGTCACAAATCCCAGTCACCAACAGCCTGACCCCGGGGATCTCTGCCTTCCAGCTACATAGCAGCAATAACCATTTGGAAGTTAATGTTTACTTAAATGTGCTTCACTTTGCCATTATCTTAGCACAAAAGACCTGCATTTTATTAGAAGAATTAAAATTCCTACAGTGTGGAAACAGGTCCTTTGGCCCAACAAGTCCACGCCAACCCTCCAAAAAAGGTCCAACACTCCAAGACCCATTCCCCTACCCTGTATATACCCCAGACTGCATGTCCATGAACACTATGTACAATTTTTAGCATGGCCAATTCACCTAACCTGCACATCTTTGGATTATGGGAGGAAATCAGAGCACCCAGAGAACACACACAAGGACACAGAACATGCAAACTCCACACAGACAGACAGACACCCAAGGCTGGAATTGAAACCTGGGTTCCTGATACTGTGAAGCAGCAGTGCTAACCACTGAGTCACTATGTTGCCAAAAACAGGCTGAGGCTGTGGAAAGTAGATAGTAGAAAGCTACATAGCAAAGTACTGGAGTCACTGAAGTAGGTTTGAAATATAATCACTGTAGTAATGTAGGAAATACAGTAATTGACTTGCACAAAGCAAGTGCCCATAAACAAGGGAATACTGACCAGATTATCCACTCTTGGTCGTGTTGGTGAAGGATAAACATTCACCAGGAAGCCAAGGAGAACATCATTGCTGTTTTTCAAAATGCTGTAGTCAACCATTCTCACGTGCTAAGGAGACAGACTGTGCCCAAGATGAGCATCTCGTCTGAAGTTTGACACTTCTGACAGTAAAACACCCACTTAGTACTGCAAAGGGTGTGGCAGCCTGAATTGTGCTCTCAATTGGGACAGGAATACATAGGCTTCTGGCTCAGGAGAAAGTGCTACCAACTGGATCATGATAAAAATAGCCACTGAAAATAAAAATCATTATTCAAGACAGTTTGTTCCTCTTGTTGAGATTACATCGGGATCAAACAAGATCCAATACTGGCTCAACCAGAAAGTTTATTCAAATTTGAAAACGCCCTTTTTGATTCAAAAAGCCAAAAGAGTGTATGTTGAAATGTAACATACCAACATATCGTTGTTGTGGTTCCGTTCGCCTAGTTTTTGTTGCAAACTTTTCGTCCCCTTTCTAGGTGACATCCTCAGTGCTTGGGAGCCTCCTGTGAAGCGCTTGTGTTGATTCCTCCGGCATTTATAGTGGTTTGAATCTGCCGCTTCCGGTTGTCAGTTGCTGTCCGCTGCAGTGGCCGGTTTATAGGGTCTAGGTCGATGTGTCTGTTGATAGAAGCATGGCACTCATCCACAAATTCTAGGAATTCCCTGGCTGTTCTCTATTTGGCCTGCCCTATAATAGTGGTGTTGTCCCAATCGAATTCGTGTTGTTTGTCATCTGCGTGTATGGCTACTAGGGATAGCTGGTCGTGTCGTTTCGTGGCTAGTTGATGTTCGTGGATGTGGGTTGTTAGCTGTCTTCTTATTTGTCCTATGTAGTGTTTTGTGCAGTCCTTGCATGGGATTTTGTACACTATGAGCAAAACCAACAGTGTACAAAATCCCATGCAAGGACTGCACAAAACACTACATAGGACAAACCAGAAGACAGCTAACAACCCGCATCCACGAACATCAACTAGCCACGAAACGACACGACCAGCTATCCCTAGTAGCCATACACGCAGATGACAAACAACACGAATTCGATTGGGACAACACCACTATTATAGGGCAGGCCAAACAGAACAGCCAGGGAATTCATGGAATTTGTGGATGAGTGCCATGCTTCTATCAACAGACGCATCGACCTAGACCCTATATACCGGCCACTGCAGCGGACAGCAACTGACAACCGGAAGCGGCAGATCCAAACCACTATAAATGCCGGAGGAATCAGCACAGAAGCGCTTTACAGGAGGCTCCCAAGCACTGAAGATGTCACCTAGAAAGGGGACGAAATGTTTGCAACAAAAACTCCCAGCTCGGCAAACAGAACCACAACAACGAGTACCCGAGCTACAAATCTTCTCACAAACTTTGAATACCAACATATCTCAATTAAGTGTAAACAGCAAACATCCATGTTGAGAGCATGATCACTTAAACCCATTTTTTATATAATTTGGCTGTTTGGTTGCATTTAATGGTTTTCAGTTTAGCATTGGGATAGTCACAAGGACACTTACAAGAAATGCTGCCTCCTACTGGCAGCCACCCAAAGCACCAGTTGTACAATTTCTGAAACCCTTGAATTGAGATTAGAATTTTCCACGGGTTACAGAGTCTGGCAAAAGAAAAAAAAACAGACTACTAGGAAGATTAAATTTGTCCAAATCAAGTGGAAACCACATGGTGATGTTAATGTATGGGTTACAATTATAGGCTTGTGCTATTTAATCTCAGTATGTTACACATTAAGATTTCAGATGAAGTGATTGATACACGTACAACTAAAATGCAAACAGCAAAATGTCATCCTTTTGCAAATCCAACCATGGAGAGATTATAAACTGGAATCAAACACTCAAACCACTTCACTTAATCCATCCCAAAACAATTGGGTTTTCATTCTCGAACACCAGACGATGACGTCGTAGAGGTTTATAAAATCATGAGGGGCATGGACAGGGTAAATAAACAAAGCCATTTCCCTGGGGTGGGAGAGTCCAGACCTAGAGGGCATAGGTTTAAGGTGAGAGAGGAAAGATTTAAAAAAGGGACCCAAGGGGAAATTCTTTCATGCAGAGGGTGGTACGTGTATGAAATGAACTGCCAGAGGTGGTGGGGGAGGCTGTACATTTACAACATACCCAACCAGATGCCTTTTTAAATAGGAATAGGAAGGGTTGAGGGGGATATGGGCTAAGTCTTGGCAAATGGGACAGTATGGAAGAATTGGACTAAAAGGTCTGTTGCAGTTTTGTACATCTAAGACTATGACTAGATGTATATCTTCATGGAGGTGCTTTTAAAATTGTTGGAAAAGGTGAAGAATTCTTCCCCCACTCACTTCCTTCCACACCCCCCGCCCCCCCCCCCCCCAAAAGGAGTCAGTCAAATCATAATTACTGCTAATCAAACTCTTACACAAACCTGATTTCACATACCATCAGCTCTAGCAAATGGAAATAACATTTCTCACAAATAATTGCACTTAACCCCCACAAATAGGAAAGCAGAATCATAGCAAAAAAAATGCTAAACTAGATAATTGCATCAAGATTAGTTGAACTGCCTGCATAATACAGTTAGGGAGCAAAACTACAAATTGTATCAGTTACATTTAGAAAAAGCAATAATGGTTTTGATAAATAACTTTCAAAAATAAACCATGTTACACAGCTTGTTTTGAAGCAAACAATACCAGGTTATATTAAAAGCTAAGTTGGATAGTCACACACTCTGGAGCAGAATCTGCACCCAACTGGATAAGGACAGAATGAGGCCACTTCACAGTCCAGCTGAAACCTCAACTCACACAGACTAAAATTGGCTTATATCAAATGATTAAAAGATTTTGGCTCAAACTGGCTTTGGGACATTAAACCTTCCAACAATTCACACAGTCGATACCTTTTCTGTGGAAGGTGCTTTTAATACCATCAGCATCACATCATTAGCTCTTCTCAGAACTTGCTCCAGACCTAGAATGTCTCAACAGGTCACATCACTTGAGATGCAGTCCAACTAGAATTCTGACTTCCTGGTGTTAACACTGAAATGACGCTCAGGATATATTTCTGATTGTGGGGTGTGCATAAGGTTGTAGAGGCAGCGATGTTGTGTTTACTCGCCAGAATATTTGAGACAATGCAAAAGGGATTGCAGAATGTGTGAAAGGAAGTCTTGCTGTAATTGTACAGATGAGACTGTTCCTAGTTTACAATGTACAGTTTTGATTATCTTGCCCAAAGGAGAATATACTTGCCTACCAACAGAAGGCACAAGCATTAATGAGATGGGCTGTTCAATGAGGATTAGTTGATCAACATGTGCTTGTATCCTCTGGCTTTTGGCAGAATTCAATGCAATTTTATTCAATCAAGTTTAAGTTTAGAGATCATTTAACTGTTCTGACTCCATTCCATTGAATTTTGTATTGGTCAGGTATGCACAGCACTATCATCAGCTACATTCCTAGTGGATACAGCATCCATTTCTCCTTCCCATGTGAAATATTTCATTCCAGCCATTGTTCTGAATTGATACCCTTGAAGTTTCAGAACTAGGTGATGGCAGTTCTACGACCTTAAGCCTACTTGAGCTGAAAGCACCCACCTCAATTCCAAGTTCATCATCATCATCTCCAGAGATTTCAAGCCCATTTTACTCAACTAATCCTCATTTGAATGGCTCATTAATCCAGAATACTTTCTGACTGGCATTTTGTGGTCCCTTTGCCCAAGAGAGAGAATGCAACAACCAGACATTGTAAACCAGGAATAGTGGCAAAATTCTACACAGCTACCCCAAGATTTCTATTCACACATACTTGAACTCTCACATTCTCTCAGAGTGGACTCTGATACCCTACTGAGCAAATATAAACATACTGCTGCCTGTTCTGCTGTCTGCAGACAGTATTTTACCCAACGTCTGATAACCTAAAACTTGTCTTACATTGAACTCAAATCACACTAGTCTCGTAGAATGTTATTCCCACTTCGCAGACAAGTGACCACCACCCTGGCTTTCACATAGAACTCAGCAGGAAGGCCCTGCAAAGACTGGTGGAGTCATACCTAACTGGATGAGAAGTTGAGCAGGTCTTTTGCAGATACACTGAGCAGTTCAATGAAATACTTGGGCTTCTAACTAGGTTTCACAATCTACTGAACGCACCTGGCATAAAGAATATACAAGTCTACTAATAAAAGGTGACCATCCGAATATAGTAAAAAAAAAAATGAGGTCTGCAGATGCTGGAGATCACAGCTGAAAATGTGTTGCTGGTCAAAGCACAGCAGGCCAGGCAGCATCTCAGGAATAGGGAATTCGACGTTGAGCATAAGCCCTTCATCCTGATGAAGGGCTTATGCTCGAAACGTCGAATTCCCTATTCCGGAGATGCTGCCTGGCCTGCTGTGCTTTGACCAGCAACACATTTTCATCCGAATATAGTTACAACTGTATCTTTGCATTGTGCAATGTGACTCTGTTGGATACCTCAATGTTCACTTGATCAAGCTTCCACTTTCCCCAGAAATCTTAAAGATCAGCCAAAATTCCACCCAGGGTCCCCCAACTCTTGGCAAGTCCCATTCACCCTTCTGTGCCTGATCAGCACACGAGCAATGATTCAAAAGACTTAACCTCATTTCAAAAATAACTTCCATGATTTGTCCCTCTGCATCTCCAAATTCTTCCACTACAAGGCAAGAGAATTAATTCCCTTTATATTTTGGTGCTTAAAATTTCCTTTTTTTTGACAATCTTTGTTGTCTGTTAAGATATCTCCTTGTGAGTCAGTGTCAAGTTTTTTTTGACCATTTCTATAAAATGCATTGGGACTTATTTCTGGGGAAAGTCGAGTATGGCTGTGACAATCAAACTCTCAGACTAAAACAGCCACCTTCACACTGACATACAGATGAAGCCATTCCGCGTCAGTTTGAGTTTTCAAACTTAAAAGCATTTTATTTTCAAAATAATTAATTATTGCTCATTTCCCATTGTCGAAATGTACATCACAAGGAGCTGCCTTAAACAATGGGGCAGTATAATGCCGTGTGACATAAGGTCACTTGAGGGCAATTGTTCAGGGTTAGAACACATGTGGGTCTGGAATCTCAGATCGGAGCAGGTAGAATGGTTGATTTCCCAAGGAACCAGTTGGAGTCTGATACCAATCTGAAAGTGGGATGATTTAAAAAACACCAATGAAGAACGGGTGGCACAGTGGTTAGCGCTGCTGCCTCATAGCGACAGAGACTCGGGTTCAATTCCCGCTTCAGGCGACTGTGTGTGAAATTTGCACATTTTCTCCCACAGTCCAAAAATGTGCAGGTTAGGTGAATTGGCTATGCTAAATTACCGTGTTAGGCGAAGGGGTAAATGCAGGGGAATGCGTTGGGTTGCCCTTCGGCGGGTCGGTGTGGACTTGTTGGGCCGAAGGGCCTGTTTCCACACTGTAAGTAATCTAATTTTTTTTCAGACTGCCCACACTTAAGATTGTTAGTGCAGTAATAGAATAGTATCCAACCGAATACAGAATTTTCTAGCACGTTACAAACTGAATGCGCGGGGTTTAATCGATCACATTTGGGGACATTGGATCATTCCACATCTGGACGAATGAACACAATCGAGAAGTGGGCCATTGGGTCCATCAACCCCGCTCTGCCATTCAATAAGATCAAGGCTGTGGTTTTCAAATTTGCCAATTCCATCCATCCCTGATCACCTTTATTTCATGTGAGGCCGGAGAATCAAAACGAGTTTACCTCAACTTCCTGAGGCAAATGTTTTCAAAAGTTGGGGAGGGGGGAGTGCAAAACAATCCCTCCAAATCTCCATTAGGATTTAGGGCAATACCACCTAGGAGCAAACACCCACCCCCCAGGAGCAAACACTTTCTACATCCACCTTCTCAAGACCTTATTTCACTCAAATCACGCCTTGCTCTTCTGAAACTCGTGTGCAAACACAAGCCTGGCCAATCTTTCCCCATAAAACCCTGCAGCTCAGTGCACATGGCAACCTGGGAAGCCTACACTGAACCACATTTACATCCGTCCTTAAATAAGGAGACAGAAAGATGTGGGGGAAGAACTGGAGTTGTCCCACCCTTCCTTTCATGTTCGTCAGGAAGGCTGGGATCACAAGTTTCCCCAGATTCCCCCGGACCTGCATTCGGCACTGACAGACGGGAGGAAATCCGCGCCCCCCACCCCACACACAGCTTCTCCCACACAACAAAACAGCACGATGGGAAATTCACTCTCTGCTCATTCTCACCGAGTGTGTTAATATTCCGATTGAGTGTAATTCTCTAGAGCAGCACTCCCAGAGCCAGAATCGAAATGGAATTGGAGGTTAACCCCTCTCTCGCCGCACTGAGTGGTTTTCAACCGAATTCCCCCTTTCTGAACCCACCGCAATGGACTGACACAATCGACCCCCTCCCAGTGAGAGGGGGGAAACTTCCAATGTTGGATTCCTCACTCCCGGGTAAGTGTCCAACTAGAATCTTCGAGTTTAATTGTTAACCGTATTGCAAAGGCTTCTTCGCTTTACTATCGAGGTAAGACCCCTTAAGCAGAAGGCTTATATTTTGATTGAAATCATTACTGACCAACAAACTGAGTGCGCAGCCTTTAACCGGTATCACCTGTTACTGAGAGACCAGCCGATCACTAAACAACAGCTCAGTTAGTGTTATCTGCCCTTCTCCTGATGGCTGGAGAAATTATTTCCCCCCTATTCCCCAGTATCTTTAAACCGAGCCCCCACAAAGAAACTAAAAGGTTGGGTGGTCTACAATGTAAATTGCCCCAGCCATTTCTCAGCTGAACACGGGCACTCAACCCACCTTCCTAATTTACACATCAGGGGGTGTGTGTGTGTGTGTCTGGGATATGTTCGGAAGGTGGAGGGAGAGAATTAGCTCCAACACAAAACATTAGGCGGTAGATTTAAATAGAATTAATCTAAAAAAAATCATAGGCAGAAGTACCGGAGCGCACCGGGACAGAGAGGGACAGACAGACCCCCCACACCCAGGGACAGACGGGTCCCCATACACAGACACGGGGGCAACAGTCCTGGGCGGTGAAGTGGAGAAAGAGGAAAAACAACCCCCACGGTTTCACTAAGTTGGGGGTTAGGTCCGGCCCGCTGCTGGTCCAGGAGCACTCCGTTTCACCCCAGGATTGGAATTGGTTAGAGTTTAAAATTCTTCAAAATACAACAAACCCTACTCGGGACGTAACTAACAATCTGCTCTGGGTTAAATTTTCAATTCCCTAACTTTTTAAAACAAACAAAAAAGTTGATTTAAAGTATCCCGAGTGGTGTGTTGTTGAAGTCTCTCCCCATCACTGACCTCTCCTGGTCCGCTTCCCTCGGTTACTCAGGCTGTGCCCATCATCCACACAGTTTAGAAGAACGAGCGCAAGTGAAACGAGTCGAAAATGCATCTGTGCTTCTGGGATGTGAAGGGAGGGGGAAGCAGACGGTTCTCTCGGGGGATGTCTCCGGGCTGGGGGAGAGACCCAGGCGGCTTGACTCGGATGTGAGGGGGGGGGGGGGGGGGTCCAAATAACCACACAGATGATGATAATGAAACAGCAGCACCGCTTCTAGCCACTGGCCAGACCAAGGCTTCAGACAGAGAAGGCGAACAGCAGCAGATTCAGCCCGACCTGCCCTCACACTGGGGACCAGAGAATCGGCAATCTCACAACGTGGAGTCTCCACATCTTCAGGACAGCCAGGCGGAACCCAATCCCAAAGCTCTAGAGAAGGAGACACAAGTCACAAGATAACGAGCTATCAATAATCACATTAAACTCTCATTTGCATCATCAATAAACAAGTCCGCTTTTAAACAGGAACCACCACTAAATCTGGCTCTAGATTTAAAAAAAAAGACAAACCGAGATTACTGCCCCGAAAGCAGGATTGTTTTCTTTTAAAAAGAAAGAGAAAATCTATTGCAACGCACTCAATAAATCACTTCCAACTTAATTACCTCGAGAAGTGATCACAGCAACACTTGGTCTAGTTTCTTTCTCAAATCAACCAGTCCATGAAGAGCGTGTGATACAGACAGCCCTGCAGGACATGATCCCATGGAAACTGAAGTTGCCTCTTGCTGTTTCTGTCTATGAAAGCGTAGTCCAGAGGTTTCGCTGTCTCTCCAGTGACTGCACTGTGAGCTCGGACTGCACACAGTCAACTACCTTCTCTCTCCCAGATGATGCTGCAGTCCCCTCCCTCTTGTAATCGTTCCACGGATGACGCTCCGAGCTGTGGTACAAGGACCCCGGTGGGTGGGGAGAAGGAGGAGAGACCCAGCCAAACATTCCGGATTTTTTTTTCCCCCTGCAAGGTGCAAAAGGGATTGAGAGCTAACAGGGGGTGCTGTGCTCACGTCTTACACCAAACTCGCAGCAGATCTTCCCTCTGCCTTCTGCAGGGTCCTACCGCCGGGAGTGGTTTTTGTCCTCACACAGCCAGCGAAAACCCTATCATTTCTCTCATCCCCGCCCCCTCAAACTTGTGCTTCTCTGGGCACGGAATCGATACACTGTCGGCATGTTGTTTCATGTGTCCAAGTGTGACAGTTAGAAAAGGACAAGATCACAACTGTTAAAATAGATATTCTAAAGAATGAATAAAAATAGGTTTAAATTTAATTTCTATTTAATAGCTTGAAGCTGATTAAGGAACAAATCTGGGACTGTGTACACAGATTTCAATTATTTATGCACATCTGAATTGTCTGAAACTCTGTACATGGAGCAAGAATTGAATAATCTACTAGTGTGTGCATGCAGGTCCGAATTTGAATAAACCGGAACTGGTGTGTATGGATCACAGTTTGTATTACCCACGATCCTGTGTACAGGATTAGGATCTGATCAATCTGAGACTGTGTGTACACATTTCTGGATTTGGAACTGTGTAGATACAGAGCAAAATCTGGATCTGTGTGTATGCAGATCGGGATTTGAATAACCTGTAACTATGTGCATGTGGATTGGGTTTTGAATAATCTGAAACTGGCATTTCTTTTTCAATTCGACCTTTTCTCAATCAACCTGATTCAGAGAAATTATTCCACGCCTCAAGATCAGGGTTTGCTTACTCTACACAAGAGGGCCCTTTGGAACTGTGTTATAAAGCAAGTAACTTAATAAGTTATGCTAATTAATTAATTGATTGATTGACTGGGTAGGTATAACGGGAAACAGTTTTATGTACCATCAGACTGAATAATTAATAAACTCTCTCCAGAAGGAAAATGTTTGACATCTGTTTAACCACTGCTTTGCATCCCAATGAACGCGGGTGGTAGAGTTTGCTTGCTTTATGATGAAAGCTCAAGACAAAATGGTTGGCCCTGCAGGAGAGGGAAGGACATTCATTAAGTCTGAGATTTCAGAGGAAATTTAATGAGCCTTTCAGCATTCTATCAAACCATCAGATATAAATTTTAAATCAGGTGTCATGACAGATTACAACAGAGTAGAATGGTTTGGGTAAGTTTATAGATGGGTGTGCTGTTGCATCACTGGTCATGGTGCATCCCTTACATACTTACAGAAGCTGACCACGTCATAGAAAGTGATGAGGTACTGTACACTTAGCACACATGTATAGAGTTAGACAGTCATTCAGCATGGCAACAGACCCTTGGGTCCAACTCATCTGTGCCAACCAGACATCCCAATCTGACTTAGTCCCGTTTGCCAGTATTTGGCTCATATCCCTCCAAACCCTTCCTATTCATATGCCCATCCAAATGCCTTTCAAATGCTGTAATTGTACTAGCCTCCACCACTTCCTCTGGCAGCTCATTCCATACATGCACCATCCTATGTGTGAAAAACTTACCCCTCCGGACCTTTTTAAAATCTTTCACCTCTCACCTTAAACCAATGTCCTCTAGATTTGGATTCCCCTACCATTGGAAAAAAATCTTGACCATGTCTTGTATTCATGACCCTCATGATTTTATGAATCTCTAAAAAGGTCATCCCTCAGTCTCTGACATTCCAGGGAAAGAAAGGCCCAGCTTATTCAGCCTCTCCTGATAACTCAAACTCTTCAATCCTGGGCTAGCATCTTTGTAAATCTTTTCTACACTTTCTTAAGTTTAATAACATCCTTACTATAGAAGGGTGACATCTTCATCTGCCCATTGCATCCTCAGCTACCTTCCCTCCAGCCCCACCCCCACCCATTTATCTCTCCGCCTCCCACCCCACGCCCCTCCCCCCAACCATAAGCCTCATTCCTGATGAAGAAGGGCTTACGCTCGAAATGTTAATTCCCCTGCTCCTCGGATGCTGCCTGACCAGCTGTGTTTTTCCAGCACCACACATTTTGAATTTAATCTCCAGCATCAGCAGTCCTCACTTTCTCCTCATTAGCAGAGCAACTCAACTTCTAACATCACAAAATAAGCCAGCTCCTACATGCTTTGGATTCTGATATGAACAATGGCACTGATGATATCGCTCCCATTCTCCTCAGGGTCTGTGCTTTCTGACTTATTCCAGTTCCTTACTATCTCTTAAATCTGCGTAATAAGAATTATTTTTACCTTGAAAGTGTGGTCATGTTCTTCTTCGCCTTCAGATTACTACCCTTTTCCTCAACGATTTGTGTTGAATACAGAAACTTTCAATTTACCCAGTGGCTTGAAAGTACTGCCTTAATCCATGATCATAAATTTTTCCGTATGACTGTTGAACAGATTATAGAGTCATAGAGATGTACAGCATGGAAACAGACCCTGTCCATGTTGCCCATATAAATCCTTGCCTAAAAATCCTGATGAACCATCAATTCCTGACTTATCCAACTCCAAAGTGTATAATGCAATTCAATGTCATGCATTTTGGAATAAGATCACATTTCCCTAGTTGTGCGAGACAAGGAATTATGAAGGAGGGAAAGGATTTGAGTGTCTTCAGGTACACAGATCACAAAAATACTAGAATCATGGTGTTAAAATAAGCCAAAAATGTTAATGGAACATTGGTCTTTATCTCAAATTGCCTGGAATCAAAAGGAAGATAGTTACATATTAGTTGTATTTAACTTCAATTAAGCCCCATTTCAAGTAACTACATTCAATTTTAGGCACTGTACCTCTGGAAGTATAGCCTTGGAGTGAATACCAATGGATTCACCAGAATTATTCAGGACTAGAACATTAATTTGAGAGTTGAGTGTGGTGCTGGAAAAGCACAGCAGTTCAGGCAGCATCCGAGGAGCAGGAAAATCAGCATTTTCAGGCAAAAATCCTTCATCAGGAATGAGGCGGGGAGCCTTGGAGGTGGATAGATAAATAGGAGGGGGTGGGGCTGGGGTAAGGTAGGGGAAGAGGAAATGAGGAAATCCACATTGATGCCCTGGGATTGGAGGGTCCCGAGGTGGAAGCTGAGGTGTTCTTCTTCCAGACATCAGGTGGTAAGGGAGTGGTGATGGATGAGGCCCAGGACTTGCATGACCTCGGTGGAGTGGGAGGGGGAATTAAAGTGTTCGGCCACGGGGCAGTGGGGTTGATGGGTGCAGGTGTCCCGGAGATGTTCTCTGAAGTGCTCTGTGAGTAAGCGTCCTGTCTCCCCAATGTAGGGGAGGCTTGATTTTATAAATTTCCTTGTGATTACATGAGATGGGTGTTTATTTGATTCACGGATAAAATACTAGAGACAAAGATATTACTTCCTCTGATGGGAAGAATTGAGAACAATCTTAATATTAGAGACATACAAGAAAGTCCTTCTTCACACAATGGGTAGTGGAAATCTGAAATTCTCTCCCTTGAGAGGCTATGCGAAATGATTATTGGTACTAAAGAATACGGAACAAATACAATTAACAAATGAAGTCAAAATACACATTAACTTTGATCTATCTAAATGGAAGAAAAGGTTTGAATAGCCTTATCCAGATCTAATGTTCCTAGAAATCTGAGCCAAATTATTTGGCATCATTAGTTTTCTATCTCAGCTCAGTGCATCTGTATTCCATCAGCATCTCAGAACTTATTGCACTAGCTTCTCCTCCACTGATCGTGATTTACCTCCTTAATCCAGCAAAAGATAAGCCATGAATGTCGTTATGTTAAGTTATAAAGTTCCAGGTCTAAATCTACAAAAAGTGAACATTGACATGTATAATGAATGAAATAATTTATAACTTGTCTTTGTATGTGCACCTACTAGCTGACAACCTTGCTGCAAGTATTAGCTCAGCTATGCAGAGAATGTTGGATGGTTACTTTTGAACAAATGAAGCTGACTAGGTGGTCTATTAAACTCAAATACTCATTTTATACTAAAATGTCAACACACTATAGAGGATGGTCAATTGATGTTTCAAGAAAAAGCTATTCTGTATTAGTTCAAAATGCTCTGCCAAATACAGATCGTTAATCTGAAGAACTCAATCTTGTTTGTTTTTTGACAATCACATTGCCTGAACCCTCTCTTTTATATGTGAATATTTGAAACCAGTTTTATCGCACCTTGCTAAAACCGATCCATCCATTATGCTATGGAAAATCCAGAGTTACCCACACACGATAGCACTGATCCATTTTCAGAATATACAAAATATGAGCAGTAGACTATTCAGCCTCTTGAGTCCACTCCATCATTCAATGAGATCATGGTTGGTCATCGATTTAATACCATTTCCTTGCACAGTCCATGCTTCCCGTGATGTTTTTACGATGTAGAAATCTATCGATCTTGGTTTTGATCATACTCAGCAGCTGAGCTTCCACCACCTTCTCCAGCAGAGAACTTCAAAGATTAACTGCCCTCTGAGTAAAGAAATCCTTCCTCACTTCAGTCCGAAACGGTCTGCCCTTGAGACTATGACTCCTCGTTCTAAAGCCCCCAACCAAGGGAAACATCTTTCCTGAAACTACCCAGGTGATCCCTGTGAGAATTTTGTGTGGTTGGATCAGATGACCTCTCATTCTTCTAACCTCCAGTAAATGAAGGCCCAATTATTTCATGTTTTCTTACAGAACAATCACTCCATTCCAGGATTACTTTGGCTAATCTTCATTATACTCTATCTATGGCAAGTAAATTTTTCCTTGGTTAAGGAGATCAAAGTTACAGATAGGGCCCCTCTAAGGTTCTATGTAATTGAATTAGACATATTTACTCTTGTACTCAAACACTTTTGAAATAAAGACCAACATATTATTTGCCTCCTTAATTGCTTGCTGTCCTTGCATATTAACTTCAAATAACTTGTGAGCTTGGACGTCCAAGTCGCTTTGAAATTAAAAATATTTCCCAGCTTCTCATCATTCAAAAATTACATTATTTTTCCACCAAAATAGAATTCACGTCTCTGCAGATTGTATTGCGTTTTGCCAAATCTTCGAATCCCCTTAAAATATTTTTGCATCATCCTCACAACTTGCAATCCCACTAGTTTTTTGTCATCTGCAAACTTGGAAATCTTACATTTAAACCCCATGTTAAAACTCATTGATGCAGATTGTGAATAGCTCGGGTACAAACAATGATCTTTACCCCATTACCCACAGCTATTATTTCTACTGTCTGTTTGCTGCAAATGAATCAGTTCTCGATTCAAGCCATTGTATTCTTTCAAATCCCTGTGGTCTAATGTTTACCAATTTCTTGTTTGGAGCCTTATCAAAAGCCTTTTGAAAATCTAAATGTACCCTCCCACCAGTTACCCTTTACCTACTGTGTCAATTACATTCTCAAAAAAATTCTTGCAGGTTTATCAAACATGATTTCCCCTCTATGAATTTATGTTGACTTTGCTTAATCCTACCATTATTTTCTGAATGTCCTGTTATCACATCCTTCATTGTAGATTTTAGCACTTTCTCTACAACTAATGTTAGGCTAACAGGTCATTAGTCTCATGTTTTCTCTCCCTCCTTTCTTAAATAGCAGTTATACATGCTACCTTCTAATTTGGTAGGAACACACTGGAGTTGACACAATTTTAACAGATGATCGCTAACGTATCTACTATTTCTACAGCCCTGTCTTTCAACACTATGGGAGGTGAATCATCAGGCCAAAGGGATTTATCCATTTAAAATCCCGTTAATTTCTCTAGTATTAATTTCGATTTACTAATAATATATTGTCGTCCTTCAGTCATACTAGTCCCTAGATTCTCCATTATTTCTGGTAGGTTTTTAGTATTTTGTTATGTTCCCAGAATCTGAGAATCAATTAACAGAGCTATATTCCAATGATCTCTCCAAAAGAATAAAATAACCTATTAATAAAAATGGCAAATTTTCATTCAAATCACTCCTGAAATGTACAGCATAAAGAAAACTTGCATTTATATAGTGCCTGTCAAGACTAATGCATATATCAAAGAAATGTAACTGTTTTGGACTTAGATTAGATTAGATTACTTACAGTGTGGAAACAGGCCCTTCGGCCCAACAAGTCCACACCGACCCGCAATCCACCCATACCCCTACATTTACCCCTTACCTAACACTACGGGCAATTTAGCATAGCCAATTCACCTGACCCACACATCTTTGGACTGTGGGAGGAAACCGGAGCACCCAGAAGAAACCCACGCAGACACGGGGAGAACGTGCAAACTCCACACAGTCAGTCGCCTGAGTTGGGAATTGAACCCGGGTCTCAGGCGCTGTGAGGCAGCAGTGCTAACCACTGTGCCACCATGCCGCCCATGGTGATGCTAATGTTGTAAAATTGTAAAGAAGGAAACGCTCAGTCCATTGCATTCAGCAAACTTTCACAAACTGTAATGTAATAATGGCCAGGTAAACTGATTATTACTGATATCGATTATGGGATAAATACTCATCAGGGCACCAGGACAAACACCCCCACCCCATTCTTATTGAAAGTCACTGCATTTATTACACATGCAGCCAAAGTATGCATCAGTTGATGCTCTAATGTGCGAGAACTTGATTTGGTCAGCAAGGGATGCAGCCAGCACTGAGGAGCAAGTGGGGATATGGCCAGCAGCAAGAGGTAGGGCAGAGACGGGGGCGAGGAGGGCACAGGCAGCAGTGAGGACTGGAAGTGAACAGGCAGATGGGGTATCTCATCTGAAAGACTGTACCTCCAACAGTGCTGCACTCCTGCAGTATAGTATTGCCAGGGGAATGCCTGTTTGGATTTCTATTCTCAAGTGGAACTTGATCCCAGAATCATCTGATTCAGAGACATGGGAATGACCAACTGAGCCACAGCTGACACAATACAAGAAACATTATAATATCCCACATTCATAGCTTAATATAATCTTCTAGATACTGACCAAAACTTTCATGTGTTGGCTAGTACTTTGTGAGACAATTCATAACCAATCCCACTGCCCAGCTGTCCATACCACTCTTACCCCTTCATAGCTCCCTCTGTCCTCAAGAATTGAGGTACACGTTCCTTAAGAAATAAAACAGCGCTGCCTCAATGATCTTTCCCTCTATGAAGCAGATGCCCCAATATGTCTTTTACCATCTATGCTCATTGATAACCTCCAACCAGAAATGAAAAGTTTTCCATTTTCAAAGCCACCCTGAAGCATAATACCCTCCCAGTAAATCCCTTCAACTCACTCTCTGTTCCTGTATAAATAATCCCTGTACTTTCAGCTCCTTTTGGTAACTATTTTCAAATCTTGCTGTCATCATCTACTCTTGCAGTTTTTCAAAACCAATTTCTTTTGAATGAGTAAAAGTAAGATTTCCAATTCGATAGCAACTTTCACAAACTCAGGACACCCCCAATTACAGCCAACTAAGTAATTTGGAAGTACAGTAACTACTGTAATGTGGGAACTGTGAAAACCATTTTGCTCATAGCAAACTCCTTCAAAGTGCCATGTGTTAATGACCAGATCATTTTTTTGTAATTGAGGACAAAATACTGATCCGGGGACAACAGGGAGGGCTCCCCTACTCTTATTCAAATAGTGCCATGGGATCTTTTACATCTGAGGGCAGATTGATCATTGACTGAAACCAATGATTGCTGCCACCAAAAGACAGCAGTTCCTACACTACAGCACCTCCTACAGTATGCATTGACACAGCAATAGATCAAGGGCTCAGAATGGGTCCTGAACACACAACGTAAGCTGAAATCTCAATTAATTTAATTACAGGCTGCTGGAATGAAAGAGCACAGTAGGAGGCTATTCCAGTTCAAATTATAAGTCCACCATTAACATAGTTTTGTCTCCTGATTCTCTCTGTGGATGCCTTTTTCTTTTAAAATTGAGGAAGATATCAGCAAACAGTGAGAACAGAAACACCCAACAGTAGGCATCAAGCATACAACAGGAATTGGATGATGTGACAAATTATGGAAACAAACCTAACATGGTTTGTACAATGTCATCTAAGTTTGTCAATAAGTTTTGGAAATACATGTTCACTTTTTAGGTAACATATAACTGATTTGACATGTCTTTTTAAGGTTAAATCTTAACATTTCATAAGTGGGTAAATTGATCGGTCAGATAACTTGTAAGTTTGACAGGGATTCAGACAGACTGTGTGTCATAACATGCAGCGGATTAATTGCCAGAACTTTATATGCTTGATACATTGGGTGTTACAGATACCGTAGTTCAGTAGCTGTCACTCTTGTCTCAGATATTACCTGAAGTAGCACCGCAAAACATTGGTGCAAATTATGGGGAAAAGAGTTGCATCATAGTCATCTGAGACTTTGAAATCTCTCTCAAAGTAACTTGCTCATGAGTGAAAAATAAATCTGACTTTTGCAAATGGGGGAGGGGGATGGCGAAGTGGTGTGATAGAAGGGGAAGATTTGGTGAAATGGAAGTAACAGCAGCAGAAGCTTTTCTGTCTTCAGAAAAATTCTGCAATTAAGTAGGCAGGAATCGAAGGATATATTGATGGGTTAAGATAACAGGGAGAAAGTGAGGACTGCAGAGGCTGGAGATCAGAGCTGAAAAATGTGTTGCTAGAAAAGCACAGCAGGTCAGGCAGCATCCAAGGAGTAGGAGGATCGATGGTGAAGAAGGGCTTATGCCCGAAACGTCGATTCTCCTGCTCCTTTGATGCTGCCTGACCTTCTGCGCTTTTCCAGAAACACATTTTTCAGGTTAAGATAGCAGGAAGGTTGTGTGGAGCATAAATACTGGATCAGTTTTTGTCTTGTAGATTTACATGGAATATGCAAAAACAAAATGTTTGTTATTATGAAAGTTTAAGTGAAAAGGTCAAAGTTGATTTGCATGGAAAATGTTAGACCATAACTGGGCCAAACTAAGGAGCAGCAAAAGGCCTAATAAATATCGAACGCCTTGCTGAAATCATCACCTTTCCAAGTAGGTCCTGATTTCAAGGCTACAACCAGACATTGTTAATGATCCAATCTATTCATGAAAACATATCCAAATTGATGACCATGTTAATGAGGCTCTGCTCATGGCAGATTGTTGATGGTTTTCTGGGACAATAGATGAATATAACAGTGTTCACACTTCAAAAGATCTTCATTGCCTATAAAGCACTTTGTTTCATCCTGAGAGCATGAATGGTACTATGGAAATTAAAACTTTACTTCTATCAATTTAAATATAAGCCAGCTGTATTGTGAAATATTTTTAAAGTTTACTTAGGAACAAGAGTTTAGGTATTGTTAATCACCCTGTTCAGACATGTTACTACACACCTCATGTGGGACTTGAACCTGGGTCACAAGGTAGGGACATCGTCACTGCACAAAGGACAACAAATCCCCAAGAGTATAGGCGGGTGGAATGGATGGATACAACACAGAAAAGTTTTTGAGCTGCTACATTTTGGTAGATAGGATGAAGCAAGACAACATGTGGTGATGATAACAATCTGAAAGCATGTGCAAGTTTAGGGAGACTCAGAATTACTTCTGAGTGGTGGTGTGACAGGTTAACAAAACAGCTAATAAAATGGCATAGAGTCCAAAGCCAGGATGTTGGGCTGAATGTCTACAAAATACTGGTTCAGCCCAGATGGAACTGCACACATCACTTTAAGAAGAATGTAAAGAAGAGGATTCTTCTGGGGATGGTACAGAAGAAATTTACTCAAGTGGTTTCATTAATGAGGCGCTTCAATTAGCTGGATCTTGCTGAACAAAGAGACCTTGGAGTGCAGGTTCATACTCCTTGAAAGTAGAGTCGCAGGTAGATAGGATAGTGAAGAAATCATTTGATATGCTTTCCTTCATTGGTCAGAGTATTGAGTATAGGAGTTGGGAGGTCATGTTACGACTGTACAGGACATCGGTTAGGCCACTTTTGGAACATTGCATGTGGTTCTGGTCTCCTTTGTATTGGAAGGCTGTTGTGAAACTTGAAAGGGTTCAGAAAATATTTACAAGCATGTTGACAGGGTTGGAGGATTTCAGCTACAGGGAGAGGCTGAATAGGCTGGGGCTGTTTTACCTGGAGCTTTGGAGGCTGAGGGGTGACCTTTATATAGGTTTATAAAATCATGAGAGGCATGGATAGGAAAACTAGACAAAGTCTTTTCCCTGGGATGGGGAAGTCCAGAACTAGAGGGCATAGGTTGAGGGTGACAGTGGAAAGATATAAAAGAGATTTAAGGGGCAACTATTTCATGCAGAGGGTGATGTGTGTATGGAATGAGCTGCCAGAGGAAGTGGTGGAGGCTGGTACAATTGCAACATTTAAAAGGCATCTGGATGGGTAATAGGAAGGATTTAGTTGGATATATGAATAGGGAGGGTTTAGATGGATATGAGCCAAGTGCTGGCAAATGGGACTAGATGAATTTAGGATATCTGGTCAGCATGAACAAGTTGGACTGAAGGATCTGTGTCTGTGCTGTACATCTCTATGACTCTATAAGAGAAGCAATGATCATTCCCATAGAGCAGGGAAGGCTATGAGGAGATTTCACTGATGTGTTCAAAATTGGCACAGGTTTAGATAGAATAAACACCCACCCATTGATTACAGGAGCTGAAGAGTACCTATTTATAAATTTAAGATAACTGGTAAAAGAACCAGAGGTGACATGAGAAAAAGTGTTTTTTAACAACTGATTGGAAGATGGAATATACTGCCTGAGAGACTGGGGGTTACAGATTCAATAGTTGGCTTCAAATGGTAATTGGATAAATATTTTGAAGGTAAAAATACTGCAAGGCTCTGACAAAAGAGCAAAGAAGTGAAACAAACTTGAATGCTCTTTGAAAGAGCTGTTGCAAACTCAATGGGCTAAATGGCCTTCCTCTACGCTGGACTGTTGCATGATTTTGTTAACTATGAATATCTTTAAATTGCTATGTTTGAGAATTTCTTCCACTTGTGAAAAGGGTGAACTGACAACTTAAGTAAGTTTTAATAGGTTTAGAATATCAGATTGATAAACATTCTACTTGAAAGTGAAATAAATTATTCATTATCCCTATCTGTTGTATCAATGATTCCATTACTTATTTCTGAAGCCATTACAGTATAAAATGACATCTTTGGGAAGGAGATTAGTAAGTACAAACTTGTGCCAAAGTAAATTTACTTACGGTTAAATGTAACCAGATCTTTTAAAATTACAAGCCCATTTTTATGTTGCTGTTTCGTAATTCCACAGTATGACTGCAATATTGATATTTCTAAATGTGCAGTTTATTAAACCAATATTCAAATTTGTTTGCATGCTGAAAGTAAAATGTGGTGAATGTCATTTCAATAAGGATTATATATATATTAGCTGTCCAGACCATCTCCAGGAATAAAAAATTTATGGGATTTGAACTATTAATAGATGATCCAAAAATATGAAAAGTATTTGAGACTTACAATGGTCAAGTCCTTGATTAATATGTACAAAGTAATATGCATAATTGCTAAGGTCCTTTTGATTAAAAACAGCCTCTTTAATGCTAAGGGTGCACCATTACTCAGAGGCATAGACCTTTCCCCTGATTTTGAGCATCATAATTCAGCTGTTATATGAAAAGGTAGATGAGTTGATTCGAGAGAGAGCAGAGAGGTCAGTTAATTTTATTCCGTACCATGAGGTATATGCTGTGCCTGTTACTGTATTTCTAAAGTACACTGTCTTCCTTGGCCTCCCACATTATGACAGAATTCCAAGATCAAGTCAAATAAATGTCAGTGAATGATGCCTACCTAAAACTTATACTTGTTACTATATGTTGATTCAGTGGTGAATTATACTCGAGGGATTAATATTAAAATATTTTCTCGACAAGGGGAAGAACAACGCATTAAGGTCAGTTTCTTTGCAACACTTAGATGTTTAATCAGTCATCTGGTTAAAGTCATACATCTGAAATAAGTAGTATTCAATTATAGAGGAAAAAATGCAAACTTAAATGATTCACTCCTTTAACTGGTGAGAATATTGATTGCAATTCATTTTTAAGAGGTGTGGAATGTTTCATAAAGTGACATTACTAATGTATAAAACCACACAAGGTCAATTGTACACATTCCATCGAGTTAGAGAATTGGAAAGAATAATTAATCATTACTCACTTGCTCAAGATTTCCCTTTACAATCTCTTCTGCTTCAATAGAGTATTTTTATATTATTTTGTTTCTGTAGGTGCCAAATTGTAAAACACCTAATGTCATGGAATGAATTTATTGATATAATGGTTTACTGAAGCTCAGCAGGTCATAAAAATCAGCCATAAAAATCCAGAAGGTTGTACGCTTCAAGAACTTAAGGACAAAAAGCTAAGCTGGATCTCCCAGGACAGTACTGAGGGAGTGCTGCATTGTCTGAGAGGAGATGTTAATCTCAGGCTGTCTCTCTGCTTTCTCATGTGGACATAAACCAATTCCAAATCACGACAGAGTTTCTAGTCATTATCACATTGCTGTAAGAAATTTGGTGTGTACCAACTGCTGTATTTTCTTCAATGGTGACAACACTGCAAAATGAATTGGATGTGAAGTACTTGGGGTATTCAGAGATTATGAATGGTATTGTACATTTTTGTTTTACAATTTACTAAAATTGTCTTACTAACACACAATACACTCACTCCCCACTATCTGTTGACTCACATCCTATGGATCTACATACATCCCAACATTCAGCCCCAGATCCTGTATTCGTTTCCCCATTGATTCGGCACTAGAAAAAACAAAGCGGGTTGAGAGTTTATGCTTTGGGCTTGACCCTTCTTCAGGATTGGGGATGGGGAAGGGGCAGCGAGATAAATAAGGAGCGGGGAGATGGGACTGGGTGTAGGGAGTTAATATGGCTGTATGTAGGCGAAGGTAGGAGATGACTGTGATAGGTTGGTGGGAAGTGTGGCGCCGATAGGTGAGAAGGAAAATGGACAGGTATGTCAGATCAAAAGGGCGGAGCAGAATCAGGTGCCACCGTGAAGAAATTTTCCTCCTCCCTCTACAACAATGCCATCTCAGGTCCAATCCTCTGACTCGGCTCTGCCCTCTTGACCTGACCTACGTGTCCATCTTCCTTCCCACCTATCCACTCCACACTTCCCACTGACCTATCACAATCACCTCCTTCCTTCGCCCACCTATCACCATTCCAAATACCTTTCCTTCAGTCCCCTTGCCCGTCCCAAGTCCTGATGAAGGGTCAAACCCAAAACATTGACTCTCGTGTTCCTCAGATGCTGCCTGACCTGCTGTGCCTTTTCCAGCGCCACACTTTATCAACTCTGACTGCTCCACATCTGCAGTCCTCAATATCTCCACATTGACTCGTCTGGTCTGATTGTGTCATCCTTTGTGCTACATAAGACTACAACAAAGGAGTGGTCATTGTATGTTTTGTTATCCTTGGGAAGTCTATGTCCAATCTCCTATGGATAATGAGGATTTGATGTAATAGGTCTAAAAAGGCCAAAGTGGGCACAGAGCAGATTCTCAACTCTGTATGTGTGAAAGAGAGGACAGGTTGTATGATTTGAGTTTGCATTCCCTAGAATTTGGAATGTGAGCAATAAAACCAAAAGCAGTCATGTGACCTCACTCAACCTGCTCCATCATGAATAAGATCATGACTGATAGAGACCTCAAATTACATTTCCCATCTTATCCCCTTCTTGATCAAAATAAATCTGTACATCTGTTTTGAATGTACTCTGAGCTGAGCACCCCATCTCTCTCTGGGGTAGAGAACTCCATCAATTTGCAAGCAACAGAATGAAACTTCGCCATTCTCAGAGGGAAAACCGCTTATTATGGGACTGTGATACATACCTTTATGTCTATCAGGCAGGATGTACAAACTTAAAAATCACACACCACCAGGTTATAGTCTAACAGGTCTAACTGGAAGCACTAGCTTTCAGAGCGCTGCTCCTTCATCAGGTGGTTGTGGAGGACACAAGTGTAAGACACAGAATTTATAGCAAAAGTTTACAGTGTGATGTAACTGAAATTATACATTGAAAAATACCCTGATTGTTTGTTGAGTCTTTCATCTGTTATATTTCCATTATAGTTTCACTTCTTTTATATATAAATCACAAAACGTTTTTAAAAAAGTTACATTCTCAGGTTAACTGTAACAATTGGTGTCAGCCACATAATATGTTGAAGATGTTAGCCCCCTGTGTTCCCTGTCCGTGCCATAATGTTTAGACTGATTCTAATCTAAAAAGTGAGTTAACAGAGACTTACATGGATTCATGCAGTTTTTGAGCAAAGTACAATGTAACTCTGCAAGTACAAATTCACCCCACAAACGTATACATATGTGTGTGCATGTGGGTTTGTGTGCGTGTCTGGGGTGCGGGGTTGTGAATGTGAGAGTGTATGTGAGTGTAGAGTGTCTAAGTCTGCGAGAAAGTGCATGTGTGAATGTGTGTCTGTGTCTGTCTGTCTGGGGTGGGGGGTTGTGACTGTCTGTCAGAGAGAGTGTATGTGTATGTGTGTGAGTGTAAAGTGGTCAGGCAGGAAACACCCACTTAAAGTCATGGAGTCACAGAGATGGACAGTGCGGAAACAGACCCTTCAGTCCAACTTGCCCATGATGACCAGATATCCCAACCCATTCTAGTCCCGTGTGCCAGCACCTGCCCATATCCCTCCAAACCCTTCCTATTCATGTACCCATCCAAATGCCTTTTGAATGTTGCAATTGTACCAGCCTCCACCATTTCCTCTGGCAGTTTATTCCATACACGTACCACCCTCTGCGTGAAAAAGTTGCCCCTTCGGTCTCTTTTATATCTTTCCCCTCTCACCCTAAACCTATGCCCACTAGTTCTGGACTCTCCCCACCCCGGTGAAAATACTTTGTCTACTTATCCTATCCATGCCCCTCATGATTTTGTAAACCTCTATAAGGTCACCCCTCAGCCTCCAACTCTCCACGGAAAACAGCCCTTGCCCTGTAGCTCAAATCCTCCAACCCTAGAAACATCCTTGCAAATCTTTTCTGACCACATTCAAATTTTACAACATCTTTCCAAAAGGAAAGAAACCGGAATTGCACACAATATACCAAACGTGGCCTAACCAATGTCCTGTACAGCCGCAACATGACCTCTCAACTCCTGTACTCAATATTCTGACCAATAAAGGAAAGCATACCAAACGCCTTCTTCACTATCCTATCCACATGCAACTCCACTTTCAAAGAGCTATGAAACTGCACTCCAAGGTCTCTTTGTTCAGCAACACTTCCTAGGATCTTACCATTAAGTGTATAAGTCCTGCTAAGATTTGCTTCCCCAAAAATGCAGCACCTCACATTTATCTAAATTAAATCCATCTGGCACTTCTCAGCCCATTGGCCCATCTGATCAAGATCCCATTGTAATCTGAGGTAACCTTCTTTGCTGTCCACTACACCTCCAATTTTGGTGTCAACAGCAAACTTACTAACTGTACCTCTTATGCTCACATCCAAATCATTTATATAAATGACAAAAAGTAGTGGACCCAGCACTGATCCTTAAGGCACTCCACTAGTCACAGGCCTCCACTCTGAAAAACCTCCATCACCACCCTCTGTCTTCTACCTTTGAGCCAGTTCTGTATCCAAATGGCTAGTTCTCCCTGTATTCCATAAGATTGAACCTTGCTAACCAGTCTCCTGTGAGGAACTTTGTCGAACGCCTTACTGAAGTCCATATGGATCACATCTACTGCTCTGCCCACATCAATCCTCTCTGTTACTTCTTCAAAAAACTCAATCAAGTTTGTGAGACATGATTTCCCACATACAAAGCCATATTGATTATCCCTAATCAGTCCTTGCCTTTCCAAATACATGTACATCCTGTCCCTCAGGATTCCCTCCAACAACTTGCCCACCACCAATGTCAGGCTCACTGGTCTATAGTCCCTTGGCTTGTCCTTACCACCCTTCTTAAACAGTGGCACGTTAGCCAACCTCCAGTCTCCGTCACCTCACCGGTGACTATCGATGATACAAATATCTCAGTAAGAGGCCCAGCAATCAATTCTCTAGCTTCCCAGAGTTCTAGGGTACACCTGATCAGGTCCTTGGGATTTATCCACTTTTGTGCGTTTCAAAACATCCAGCACTTCCTCCTCTGTAATATGTACATTTTTTTAAGATGTCACCATCTATTTCCCCACATTCTATATATTCCATGTCCTTGTCCACTGTAAGTATCGATGAAAAAAACTCGTTTAGCATCTCCCCCATCTCCTGCGGCTCCACACAAAGATCACCTTGCTGATCTTTGAGGGGCCCTATTCTCTCCCTAATTACCCTTTTGTCCTTATAACTACTTGTGTTACCTTTAATTCTACCCCTTCCCTTTTCAATGTATGGATAGAATATGCTGACAGAATTAGAACAGTCCAGTCAACACACAACCAAACTGTTCTCTTCTAATGTGTAAAGCTTGCAAATGACAAGGTTGTGTTCTATACGCATTTATTAAGATTCCACTCAGTGTGATTTGAACAATGTTTTAGGGCTGCTACCATACTGGAAGGAAAACACTGTGTTGCGTTCCTATGGTATGCTACCAAGGCATTCAGGGTATAGTTTCATTCTTATGAGTCAGTGAAAGAAGCAATCTCAATAAAATGAGAAAAATTATGAATAAACTGAAGATCATGAAAGCCTGTTCTTCTTTTATCTTAACATTCAGATCACAGCATGAAATTCATTTCTGAACAACCCCAACATCTTTGGGGCAAATTGAGGGCAGAATGGTAGATGTGATCTATATGGACCTCCGTAAGGCGAACGACAAGTTTCCCCACAGCAGACTGGTTAGCAAGGTCTGATCTCATGAAAGGAGAGAGTGAGGACGACAAATGTTGGAGATCAGAGCTTAAAGCGTGTTGCTGGAAAAGCGCAGCAGGTCAGGAAACTGAAGAAGGGCTCATGCCTGAAATGTTGATTCTCCTGCTCCTTGGATGCTGCCTGACCTGCTGCGCTTTTCCAGCAATACATTTTCAGCTCTGATCTCATGAAATACAGGAACTAGCCATTTGGATACAGTACTGGCACAAAGGTAGAAGACAGAGGGTGGTGGTGGAGGGTTGTTTTTCAGACTGGAGGCCTGTGACCGAAATCCGAAGCTCCCAGGAGTCATTCGGATCGGAGTTGAGAGTGCAGTGCTAGAAAAGCACGTCTCCAGCATCTGCAGTCCTCACATTTTCTCCGAGGAGTCATAAGGACACCATCCCATTCTCCCAGTTTCTCAATCTTAAGTCATATCTGTACTGATGATAGAACCTTCCGCGCTGAGGCCCCCCCAAGAAATTTACATCTTTTACTGCAACCAAGGATTCCTTGTTACTGTGGTGATAGGCCCCTTGGCTGAGTTCGACCCATTGCCAAATTCTGTTCTTACCTCTTCCCATCCCTCCTTCAACAGCGACAGGTTTACCCTTGTCCTAAATGAATACCCCACCAACCTCCACACTGAAAGGGTTATAAGTTGCCATTTCCGTCACCTCTAATGGGATGCCAGGACCAAACACATGTTCCCCTTCCCTCCTTTATCAGCATTCCACAGGGAATGTTCCTTCCAGGACACCCTAACCATAAGACCATAAGACATAGGAGTGGAAGTAAGGCCATTCGGCCCATCAAGTCCACTCCGCCATTCAATCATGGCTGATGGGCATTTCAACTCCACTTACCAGCATTCTCCCCGTAGCCCTTAATTCCTTGTGACATCAAGAATTTATCAATCTCTGCCTTGAAGACATTTAGCGTCCCGGCCTCCACTGCACTCTGCGGCAATGAATTCCACAGACCCACCACTCACCGGCTGAAAAAATGTCTCCGCATTTCTGTTCTGAATTGACCCCCTCTAATTCTAAGGCTGTGTCCACGGGTCCTAGTCTCCTCGCCTAACGGAAACAATTACCTAGCATCCACCCTTTCCAAGCCATGTATTACCTTGTAAGTTTCTATTAAATCGCCCCTTAATCTTCTAAACTCCAATGAACACAATCCCAGGATCCTCAGCCGTTTCTCATATGTTAGACCTACCATTCCAGGGATCATCTGTGTGAATCTCCGCTAGACACGCTCCAGTGCCAGTATGTCCTTCCTGAGGTGTGGGGACCAAAACTGGACACAGTACTCCAAATGGGGCCTAACCAGAGCTTTATAAAGTCTCAGTAGCACAACGGTGCTTTTATATTCCAACCCTCTTGAGATAAATGACAACATTGCATTCGCTTTCTTAATCACGGACTCAACCTGCATGTTTACCTTTAGAGAATCCTCGACTAGCACTCCCAGATCCCTTTGTACTTTGGTTTTACGAATGTTCTCACCGTTTAGGAAGTAGTCTACGCTTTTATTCTTTTTTCCCAAAGTGCAAGACCTCGCATTTGCTCACGTTGAATTCCATCAGCCATTTCCCGGACCACTCTCCCAAACTGTCTAGATTCTTCTGCAGCCTCCCCACTTCCTCAGTACTACCTGCCTGTCCACCTAACTTCGTACCATCGGCAAACTTCACTAGAATGCCCCCAGTCCCTTCATCCAGATCATTAATATATAATGTGAACAGCTGCAGCCCCAGCACTGAACCCTGCAGGACACTGCATGTCACCGGCTGCCATTCCGAAAAAGAACCTTTTATCCCAACTCTCTGCCTTCTGCCAGACAGCCAATCCTCAATCCATACCAGTAGCTCACCTCGAATACCATGGGCCCTCACCTTGCTCAGCAGCCTCCCATGTGGCACCTTATCAAAGGCCTTTTGGAAGTCTAGATAGACCACATCTTCTGGGTTTCCCTGGTCTAACCTACTTGTCACCTCTTCAAAGAATTTCAACAGGTTTGTCAGACACGACCTCCCCTTACTAAATCCATGTTGACTTGTTCTAATCAGACACTGCTCTTCCAAGAATTTAGAAACCTCATCCTGAATGATGGATTCTAGAATTTTACCAACAACCGAGGTTAGGCTAATTGGCCTATAATTTTCCATCTTTTGTCTTGATCCTTTCTTGAACAAGGGGGTTACAACAGCAATCTTCCAATCATCCGGGACTTTCCCTGACTCCAGTGACTTTTGAAAGATCTCAACCAATGCCTCCGCTATTTCCTCACCCACTTCTCTCAGAACTCTAAGATGTATCCCATCGGGGCCAGGAGATTTATCAATTTTAAGACCTTTTAGCTTTTCTAACACTTTCTCTTTTGTAATGGCAACCATACTCAACTCAGCCCCCTGACTCCCTTTAATTGTTGGGATATTACTCATGTCTTCCACTGTGAAGATTGACGCAAAGTACTTGTTAAGTTCTCCAGCTATTTCCTTATCTCCCATCACTAGGCTTTGTTTGTTTTTGTAGCCTTCCCAATCTTCTGATTTCCCACTGCTCTTGGCCACTTTATAGGATCTCTCTTTTTCTTTAATAGATTTCCTGACTTCCTTTGTCAGCTATGGCTGTCTAATCCCTCCCCAGATAATCTTTATTTTCTTGGGGATGAATTTTTGTACAGTGTCCTCAATTATACCCATTAACTCAATTAACTCCTGCCATTTTTGCTCTACTGTCTTCCCCGCTAGGCTCTGCTTCCAGTCTATTTTTGTCAGTTCCTCTCTCATGCCCTCATAATTACCTTTATTTAACTGTAACACCATTACATCTGATTTTGCCTTCTCTCTTTCAAACTGCAGATTGAACTCTACCATATTATGATTGCTGCTTCCTAAGTGTTCCCTTACTTTAAGATTTTTTTATAAAGTCTGGTTCATTACATAGCACTAGGTCCAGAATAGCCTGCTCCCTTGTGGGCTCCATGACAAGCTGTTCCAAAAGGCCATCCTGTAAGCATTCCAAGAATTCCTTTTCTTTGGATCCACTGGCAACATTATTTACCCAGTCCACCTGCATATTGAAGTCCCCCATGATCACCGTGACCTTGCCTTTCTGACATGCCTTCTCTACTTCCCGGTACATGTTGCGCCCCTGGTCCTGACCACTGTTAGGAGGTCTGTACATAACTCTCATTATGGTTTTTTTTGCCTTTGTGGTTCCTCAATTCCACCCACACAGACTCCACATCATCTGACATTATGCCATTCAGTGCCATAGATTTAATTTTGTTCTTAACTAACAAGGCAACTCCACCCCCTCTGCCCACCTCTCTGTCTTTTCGATAAGTTGAAAATCCTTGGAGGTTTAACTGCCAGTCTTGACCCCCCCCCCCCCCTTAACCACATCTCTGTGATGCTTACCACATTATAATCATTCACTATGATCTGTGCCATTAGTTCATCTACTTTGTTACGAATGCTACGAGCATTCATGTAAAGTGCCTTAATGCTAACATTATCATTAGAGATATTGGAAGTCATAAGATGTCCTCAGTTATCCTTCCTTTTTGATGCATTCCTAATCTGCCTCAAGGTTAAATCCACTTGCATACATGCTATCCTCCTGCTTATCTTTCCATTTAACTCCATACTCCCTGCAGTTTTCACTTTCCCTTCCCTCCAACTCAGAAGTTTAAAGTCTACTGACCTCTTCGCTAGAACATTGGTACCAGATTTGTTCAGGTGGAGACCGTCCCAATGGTACAGATCCCCCCCGGTTCCAAAACTGATACCAATGCCCCATGAAGTGGAATCCCTCTTTCCCACACCAATCCCTTAGCCACGTGTTTACTTCCCTAATTTTCTTATCCCTATGCCAACTGGCACGTGGCTCGGGCAATAATCTAGGGATTATGACCCTTGAGGACCTGTACTTCAATTTCCTTCCTAGTGCTTTGTAATCCCCAAACAGGTCCTTCACCCTAGCTTTGACTATGTTGTTAATCCCAACGTGGACCACAACAACTGGATCCTCCCTTCCCGCTCCAATATCCTTTCAAGACGTTCGGAGATGTCCCGCACCCTGGCACCGGGCAGGCAACACACCATGCGAGACTCCCGATTCGGCTTGCAAAGGATACTATCTGTCCCCCTAATTATAGAATCCCCTATAACAACTACTTGTCTTTTTGCTCCCCCCTCTTGAATGGCCTTCTGTACCATGGTGCCGTGGTCAGCTGGCTCATCCTGTCCAGAGCCCTTTTCGTCATCCGTACAGGGAGCAAGGACCTCATACCTGTTGGACAAGGTCAAGGGCTGAGGCTCCTGCACTCCTGAACTCAAGTTCCCCCTGCCTGCCTCACTTACAGTCACACTCTGATATCCCTGATCACTAACTGAATGTGAATTACTTAATCTCCCAGGTGTGGCTGCCTCCTGAAACAAAGCGTCCAGGTAACTCTCCCCCTCCCGGATGTGCCACAGTGTCTGAAGCTCATATTCCAGATCATCAACTCTGAGCCGGAGTTCTTCCAGCAACCAACACTTGCTGCAGATGTGGTCACTGCCATTCACAATGGGATCAGCCAGCTCCCACATCATACTCCTCCTTCACTCCCAACACCTTCTCACACCCCCCAAGGCACTTTCTCATGCAATGACAGAAGGTGTAATGCCTGCCTGTTTACCTCACCATCCAAGGCCCCACACGTAGCTTTCAGGTGAAGCAGCAATCTACCTGCTCAGTGTAGTCTCCTTTACACCGGGGAAACAAAAGCCAAACTGGGTGACTGCTGTGCAGAATGTTGCCTGTGTGAATGAACCTGAGCTTTCAGTTACCTACCACTTCAACACACCACATCTGTCACAGGTCTGCTGCAGTGTTCCAGCATGCCTTTGTGCAAAGCTTGGAGAACAGCATCTTATGTTCCACTTGGCGACCCTGTAATCTCTTGAGCGCAAAGTTCAACAAGTTGAGAGACTGATTCCATCCTTCAATACTTTTGGAGTTTAAAACCAAAAAGTTGGTTTAAAAAAGTTTTAGAACGGTCAACCCATTCTTACTTACTCTCAGACTTATCACATTGCTTTTACCACAGCCTACCCATTCGCTCCTGCTCTCATTCACTTATTCAGCTTCTCTTCTGGCCTGCTACACTCCCAGTAATCCCCTTGTTTGCCTACCTCTTTCACATATCCCTCACTTTGGGCTTCGTCTCCATCTAGTCGCTCAGCATCCATTCTCCTCCCTCCCAGCCTCAACTTCGGCCTAAAAACCACTTTTTCCCAGCTGTTATCAATTTTGATGAAAAGTCAACTCGAGACATTAACTCGTTCTTCCCAGGGTTGCTGCCAGACCTGTTGCGTTTCTTCAGCAATTTGGTTGTTTCATATCTGCAGCACCCACAGTTCTTAGCTTTATTTACTACTCATTTAATTCAACTCCCTCTGCCCGATTTCCATATCCCCATAACTTGTTTAAAGTTTGTGAGAAGATTTGTAGCTCGGGTGCTCGTTGTTGTGGTTCTGTTCGCCGAGCTGGGAGTTTTTGTTGCAAACGTTTCGTCCCCTTTCTAGGTGACATCTTCAGTGCTTGGGAGCCTCCTGTGAAGCGAATCAGTACAGAAGCGCTTCACAGGAGGCTCCCAAGCACTGAGGATGTCACCTAGAAAGGGGACGAAACGTTTGCAACAAAAACTCCCAGCTCGGCGAACAGAACCACAACAATACGGGCGGCACGGTGGTTAGCACTGCTGCCTCACAGCGCCAGAGACCTGGGTTCAATTCCCGCCTCAGGGACTGACTGTGTGGAGTTTGCACGTTCTCCCCGTGTCTGCGTGGGTTTCCTCCCACATTCCAAAGATGTGCGGGTCGGGTGAATTTAGCCATGCTAAATTGCCCATAGTGTTAGGTAAGTGTATATGTAGGGGTATGGGTGGGTTGCGCTTCGGCGGGTCGGTGTGGACTTGTTGGGCCGAAGGGCCTGTTTCCACACTGTAAGTAATCTAATCTAATAACTGGTTTCCTTTTCAAACATTGTTTTGAAAATTACCATTGAACCAGTTTCCACTAATTTTCATGAAGTGCATTTTGGATTGCAACTCGGTTGAACTTTTCAGGAGGTTACATCAATCACTTGTCTCCATTCTCTCTTGCCTTCATTTGCCTGACATCCCCTCCTTATGGCCATTCCAAAAATGAAAAGACTCATTATCCACTGGATGATCATTATTCGTCAGTAAAAGGAGCCTGCATGCTGACTAATCTTCTGCAGTACGTTAATTATTAACAGGTAAATGTGTTTATCATAATATTTTTGTGACTTGTCTCTGGGTTAATTGGCAGCATGTTTCTCCATTCCCAGAGACTCCAGCTCAATCCTGGAACACTGGTAGCCTTTTCAGTGCATCCAAATCATAACTTGCTGCATTGTAAAAAAAAACTTTAATTGTCTTTTCCAACCATTTTAAGCCTATAATCCTTTGGTTGGAAACTCTCCTGCTACCAGAAACAGTTTCTCCTCTTCATTCTTTATTGAAAGCCTTGCTTAAATTTTGAACGCCCCTATTAAATTTCCAATTAACCTTTTCTGCTCTAAGGAAAATGATCCCAACTTCACCATGTAACATAAAGCCCTCATCTTTGGAACAATTATGGTAAATCTCCTCTGAACACTTTCAAAGGCCTCAACATCCCTCCTAAAGCGAGGAAAGCACAATTGGACAGAATAATCTAACTGGCACTTAAAAGGGTCAATAATGCATCAACAGTCCTCATCTAAACTCTGCAGCACGTCCAATTTTGTTTCTCCATGTCAGCTGCTCATTTTAAGCCAGTCCAGAGGAAAGGCTGATCACCTTGCCTTCCTCGCTCTGAAGATGCTGACATTTTCCACCATCTGTTTCTACTCCAGATTTCCAGAATTTACAATATTTAGTTTTCTTGCTCCATGTGGTTGGATTTAATGAGTTCTTTGAAACATTTGGATATAATCAGCCACTAATTTACAAAAGTGAAGGAAATACAGAGTCTGGGACTTCTCTCCTTGGAGCAGAGAAGTTAATGTGAGATTTAATGGAGGTATTCCAATTTTAACATTTTGACAAGAGAAGACAGAGAAATGTTTCCCGTGGGTTAGTAACCAGACAGGGATAAATTTAAAATAAATGGTAAATGTGCCAGAGGAGAGAAGAACTGCTTTCTTTACATAACAAGTTCTCATAATTTAGACAGCATTGACTGAAAGGGCAGAAGGAGCAGATTCAAAAGTAACTTTCATAAAGGGAATTTGATAAATACTTAAAACGAACAAAATTGCAGGGCCTTAGGGAAGAAACAGGTACATAGAAAGAGATGACACAGACAAAATGGACATTTTGATACTGATACTGAGCAAAATGGTGAGACGATTTCTTGGCACTCCTGTCATTTCTGCTCCACAGGTTGATTTTGGAATATTTAATGATATAAAACAAGAGTGGAAGAGCATTAACTCAAATTGAATTTAGTAAACTGATTAATCTCATCAATTTTTTCTCAGGTTAAGATAAGAGTTCCTTAGTAATCACAGCTTACAGCTGAAAAAAATTTAAAAAGCGTGAAATTGCATTCTGATAGCATTTCATGGCATCCAAAAACACTTTACAGCCGCTTACACATTTTTGATGTTCAGTCATTGTTATATTATGGGAATCACAGTTTACTTGAAAATGGTAATATCCTAAAAGAGTAATTATTTTTTCTAATACTTTTGATTGATTAGTAAATATTAGTCAGGACAGGGGGAGATCTGCCTACTCTTTGAAGCAATGCTATAGCATCTTGTACATCCACCTTAAAAGGCAGATGGCTTTGATTTAACATCTCAGCCAAAACACACTGCTACATTTCTTCAGTACTACGCTGAGTGTCAAGCAGAATGTTGAACCCAAGTTTCTGGTGTGAGACTTCAGCTCATTCCATTCAGATTCTCAGGCAAGTGTGTTACCAAATAAACCATACTAAAATAAAGAAAACTGAGAGGGATAATTACATTTCAGATGGTAGGCTGGAGCTAGGAGTCTGTTCAAACTAATAACGCAGGTACATTCCCAGTCTAATAGCAGACTGGTAGGGTAATGATGTGAATATCTGATTGTTAAATGAGATAACCGTGCCTTAAATGACGAGTAGTAGCTGTTGTGTATACATTACTCTCTGAAATCAAGCAGTTGAAATCACCTGAATGACACAGATCATGGTTCGAGTGGTGCTGGAAAAGCACAGCAGGTCAGGTAGCATCCACGGAGCAGGAAAACAGACAATTCGGGCAAAAGCCCTTCATCAGGAAACTTGCCTAACGCTATCTTTTAGTATTGCCCACATGACGGTTTTTACATACTTTCAAACATTTTACCAACTCTTGATGGCGCAATACATCATTTGCAATCAGCTCACTGCAGAGTATAACTTAACATAAATAGAGTGATTTCTCTTGTAGTCCTAACACTCAACAGGAACAAGTTTTATTGAGTGATAAAAGGATTGACAGAACTATAAATAATCCTAAAAAAATACAAAAGAATGAAATGTTTAAAAGTTAACATTTTATTTTTTTCCCCACTTATATGGACTTCAAAACATGACAATAATGTCTTGCACTTAAAAAAAATTATTGTTAAAGATGAATGTCATACGACTCAGCACTGATGGAAACTTCAATCTGCTCACATTTCTGTAGTTCTGGTCAGTAAAAACCAGAGTCTGTCGTGGTCCAGTTCGGAGCCTGGAAAACAAGAGTGAAATCAAAACCAGGAAAAACACAAAGTTTATTTAGCACATCTTATTAAGTGACAATATTCAGAGTTTAAGACCTTGTTAGAGTCTACAAGTATTACAGACTGTAGCTTACTGAATAAGGAAATCTGTATCTTAATTAATATTGAGCAGCCATTACACTGTTTAGAATATGGTCTCAGGAGTTCCAAAAACAGATGCCCAAAAACAACTGAACTATTAAGAGTCTGAAGTGTGAAGCATAGTCATTTCAACTTTTATAAGCTGAATTCCATCACACTGCTTCAGTTAGAGTCCAAAAATGGGAAATTCAGCATTAACTTTTTACGATTTACCAACAATAAAAAAGATTCTGCAGTGTCCTGCTGAAATGGAAGAGATCTGGTGGTTATGGAACAAGCACATCGGATGACCATAGCTTCTACACCTTGGAATAAGAGAAGCCATTCAATCCTTTTAGCCTGTTCCACCACTCAGTTCTGTAATTCAACTATTATCCATCAAACCGACCTTAATATAATCAATCAATAAATAAATAAATATAGTGCTGGCCAGACTGTGTATACAAACTAGACTTTAGCTCCTTCAAGTACTGTCCCCTAAAAAGAATTGTTTTTTTTTCATATCAATGAGACAATTTCCCAAAATATGTACATCTTATGACAAAATATATAGAAGACAATCCCATCAAAATAAATCATTTTATTCGTCCTTGCAACATTCCAACTTAATTTTATTTCTAAACTGAAGACCATGTTTCAACAGAGCTGGTAGAAAACTCATGCACAAAAATACATTGTGCATGATTTCTTGTACAGAGCTAATCACCACCCATCTGAAGTGACCCTCTCTGTCAGCCACAATAGCTAACTTGCGAATTTTCTCTCATCTGAGGGAAAGGCAACAGAGCTTGAAATTTTTTTTTAAGTGTTCCTAGAGTGGTAGTAGCAGCAGTCTGGGATCAAGGAGCTGCCTGCTACCATCCAAAGCTGGAAACTGCAGCCGTGACCACAGATTGGATTGGAAGTCAGCGAATCCAGAAAGGAGAGAAAAAATAAAATAAAATTAGGGAGAAGAAGTTTGAATAATGCAGAAATAATGGTTGTCAACAGAAACCTCAAATATCTGCAAGTTATCCCAACACAATTTCTATGAATGCCATGCGTGTGCCAATTACAAATCCTCCATTAATGACATTATTTAGTATGATTTCAGTTTTCTAAAAGGAAAAGGAGTAAGTTTTAGCTCAAACATTAAAGGATTTGCATAAGCACATTTATAATAAATTGGTCTACAAATGCACTATGCAGATTTTCTAAGTTCAGCGATTTTTACGCCTAAACACATTCCAATTAAACAATTCAACAAAGGCAAGGCAAATGGCAGATAATATTCTTGGTCAATTAGGGACTCAACTCCAGAAGAGGAAACATTTCCTGCTTCTCAACAGGGGAATACCTGAACAGATCTTAAAAGTGGCCTGGCTTTCAGAATTCTCCCTCTTGGCAAAAAAAAGCCATCTGATAGTAGAAAAGCAGTAGAGGACACTTGGTATGAAATAAAATAAGGCAGGATTAGCCAAAAAGTTATGTTACCCCAAATCTTCAATAGAGTTAGAAATCAGGATAAACAAGACCTTTATAAATAAGTGTAAAATCTTTCACAGTAAAGTCACCACTTTCAATGGATACATACTTCAGTAAACCCAGTATAGAACAATCCTGACTTATTTATAAAGGAATGCCAACCTCAAAGTTCAGACTGGAGTTGGAAAAAAAATGTCAATGGTGCTTTTTCCATGTTAGTTATAAAGACAGTACATCATAATAGAAAGCCATAAACCACCACCACCTTTCCATAACGCAGTCAGTATTGCTCTAATCGGTGAGCAGTAACATACTGCATGAATTAAATTAGTACTGCAGAGCATCAGAAGCTTGATCTGTTAAGCCAAGGAAAACTACTCAGTTCAGTAACAAAAAATTGTAATATATGAAAGATCATTTGCACTTTGTCATGAGGCCTAGCTATCCAGATGTTGTAGGACAGGCAAAGCAATTGTATCAAGTGCAAATTCACTGCCATAAGCATTATAAAACCTTCATGAGAAAACAGGTCTACCCCTCCACATCCCTCATTGACCATGTAACAACAACAATCATAAAATGGGGAGTTGACCAAATTATTGTAGCTCTCCAAGACTTGATTCATTGGTAACAATCCTTGTTTGCGTCTATTAGATAGAAATAAGCCATTCAGACCTATCACGCCCTATTACCATTTATGGTCCACTCAAACCACCTCACAACCTTCCACTGGACCCTTGCAATTTTCTTCTATTCATTTCTCCCGCAGGTATAAATTCAACTTCCTCTTAAATACAATTATACTATTCAATCATTCCCTGTGTTAGCAAGTTCCATCCATAATCTCATTGTTTGCATAAAGACTTCTTTTTGGAATTCACCAATGGATTTCTTTGCTGTTCTCCACAAGGAAAAACAATCTGACCCGTACCAAACTCCGTTGAAGACTCAATTAGCTCACCATCAGCCTTCTCTTTAGACAAGAAAATAAATCCAGCCTGTTCAATCTTTCCTGTATGAAAGTCTGTATGAAATAGAAACAGGAAAGAGTAGTCTACTTGGATTCTTCAGCCTGTTCAACCAGTTAATAAGATCATGGCTGATCCAATTAGTTCACTTTCCCATCTCCTCCCAAAAGCATTTAACCACCTTGCTCATCAAGAATCTACCTAGACCTACTTTAAAAATATTCAGTGATTCTCTTCCTCCAAAGATGGTGAACGTAGAGTTCTAAAGGCTTACAATACACTTGAGAAGACATTTCTTCTCCTCTGTATCTTGCATGGGTGACCCCAAGTTTCCAGATTATCCAGTGGAAACATCTTTTTCCACATCCAAAAACATCAAAACCTGACAGAATCACACGTTTTAATATTCTACTTCTAAATTCTGGTGGATAACAGCCAAGCTGCTTGTACAAACTTTTTTCAGAAGAAAGCAAATTCATTCCAGGTACAGTAAACCTTTGAAATGCTTCCAATACATCCATATCCTTCTTTAAATATTACTGCACACAATGCACCAGATGTGGTCTCACCAACATTCTCTATAACTTGTCTCAATTTATTCAATTTCCATCTAAATAATCAATAAACATTCTACTAGTTTCCCCAATTATTTCTTCCACTGAATACTAACCTTTTCAGATTCATGCATGCAGACATCCAGATCCATCTCTAAACTTTGCAAACTTTCATCATTTGGATAACATTCTTCTTGTCAAAACTGACAACTTTATATTGTCCCACAAATAGATAAATGTGAGGTGCTGCATTTTGGAAAACTAAGTCAGAGCAGGACTTGTATACTTAATGGTAAGGTCCTAGGAAGTGTTGCTGAACAGACACCTTGGAGTGCAGGTTCATTGCTCCTTGAAAGTTGCAGCTGTACAAGACATTATTCTGGATCAGTGGCGCTGAAAGAGCACAGCAGTTCAGGCAGCATCCGAGGAGCAGTAAAATCGACGTTTCGGTCAAAAGCCCTTCATCAGGAATAAAGGTAGAGAGCCTGAAGCATGGAGAAATAAGCTAGAGGAGGTGGGGGTGGGGAGAAAGTAGCATAGAGTACAATAGGTGAGTGGGGGAGGCATGAAGGTGATAGGTCAGGGAGGAGGGTGGAGTGGATAGGTGGAAGATAGGCAGGTAGGACAAGTCATGGGGACAGTGCTGAGCTAGAAGTTTGGAACGAGGGTGAGGTGGGGGAAGGTCTGGTAGCATCTGCAGAGGAAATAAAGTTATTTCTGATACATATTCCCAACATTTACAGTTCTTTAATTTTATTTTGCTGGACTTTGGCCCAGTGATACTGAAGAAACAGCAATCCACTTCCAATTACGGACCGTATATAAATTAGAGGGGAATTTGCAGGTAATGATGTTGCCATTCATCTGCTCCTCCTATCCTAAGTGTAGATGTAACAGGTTCAGAAGACACCGGTGGAGGAGCGTTTGTGAGTTACTGCAGTGCATTGTATAAATGGTACACATAGTTGTCACTGTGCATTAATGATGAAGACAGTGAAAGTAGTAGATGATGTGCCAATCAAGTAGGTTGTCTTGTCTTCAATAGTGTTAAGCTTCCTGAGAATTAGAGAAGCTACACTTATTACGGCAAATGGGGAGGGTTCTATCACACTCCTGACTTGTGTTATAGTTGATGGTCAGGCACTGGAAGTAGAGGAGGAGAGTTATGCTTGGAAGGGTAAAATCTGTTATGGGCAGGGTTACATTTTACATTGTAGTCCAAGATCTCTAACTAAAAGCTGTTTATTTTGAAAACTTTCTCATTTCGATGGAAGATCATATTTGGTTTTTTCCCCAAAGACTACCTAATCTGCTGAGTATTCTGGTTTTTTAAAAATCTGTTGGCCAGTACAAGAAAAATCTTGGAATATTTCTCTCCGATTCTTGGTGACCAAGCAAGTTCTAGCAGTTGTCAGGTAAGCAGCAACTGGAAGTATTTCTGAACATCACAATAGGTTGTCTTAAAGGAATTTCAGTGATTCCATTCTCTTTAGCATACTTCAGCACTCCATTCCAGAAAGCGCTGGCCCTGTAAAGTAAAATATATGATTTTTTTTAAATAACCCATTTTCGGGTTTAAAGATTTCATGGCATGTGCTCAACTCTTCCTATCCTCAAACAATTGATGCGGGGAGATCCAAGATGGCGGCGACTCAGCAAGTCTGAGTTTACAGTGCTCTTCCCAAAACCTGGGTAAAGTGAGTTACTCACCCCCACCACACTTACCAAACCACCCAAAAAATTTTCTAACCTTAACTAGCTGTTTACTATTATATTTAAGCAGTTCAATATTAAGTGGATAATGAGTAAACCAAAGGGATCCCGCAGCTCTCAGAAAACAAAGACCCCTCCCCCACCCTCCTCTCCTCCTCCGGCTGCAGCTGATGTAAAAACAGGCCTTGAAGAGATGATTGCCAGGCTGGAAACGACACTCGTCAATTTCATTGTAGAATCCAGACAGAGATGGAATGCATTCGAAGAAAAGCTGCAGAAACACAGCCAGGCTCTCGAGGAATTACAGGGCCGAGTGGAGGGGGCGGAGCTAAAGGCCACGACCTCCGAGGCTGCAGCACAAACAGCTGCAGAACAGGTGCGAGCTCTGGAGCAGAGAGTCCGGGCCTTTGAAATCTACATGGATGACCTGGATAATAGAAATCGGAGAAAGAATATCCGTCTTCTGGGCCTCCCTGAACAAGAAGAGAAGGGACAGTTAGTAGTATTTCTGGAGCGATGGTTGCCCCAGCTTTTAAACCTGGGGGCTGAAACTGATCGGGTAAGGGTGGAGTGGGCCTACCGGGTCGCAGTACGCGGATCTGGCCCAAACCAGCGCCCACGCCCGGTCCTGTTCCGGCTGCAGAGTTATAGGGAGAGGCAGATACTCCTGGATGCCTCCAGAAAGCTTGGAAAGGATCCTAAAGCCATGATCCATGAAGGATCCAAGATTATGTTATTTCAGGACTTCTCCCCGGCTTTGGCACGAAGGAGGAAGGCGTTTGATGAGGTGAAGAAATGTCTAAGGAACTTAGATATTCAATACACCTTACGCTACCCTGCGACGTTATGCTTTACCCACGAAGGATCCGAGTATAATTTTAGATCACCAGAAGAGGCTAAGGAACTTTTAGACTCGTTTAAATAAATCGTAAGAGACAATTTATGTTGGCTTGCCTCTTCCACACTCTGTGGGGAGAAGTGGATACTTTACTTTAGCTTCTGGGAGCAGGGTTGTCTTCCCTTGCTATTTTATGTTATTATACTTAATCGTAATCTGTTGGAGTTGTAATTTTATAGTTATGTGTGTTTGTACGTGGCATTGATGCTATCAGATATACTCAGGTATGGGTGGGGAGGGGTGGGGGTGGGGCGCTCACTGTTAACTGTAGCTCGGTATTATATCTAAATCCTATTAAGGAGCGCCCGGGTCAAGGGTGGGACACTGTTTGGGAGAGGATATGGTGGACCTTTAGAAAGGAAGTAAGGCCCCCTGAGAACAAGGGGGAGGATCTCCATTCAAACATGTTTTTTTTTGTTCTTATTGTTTGGAAATAGTTTCCTTTTTATTATACTGTTATGAGTGTATTAGAGAACATTTTCTCTTGTTTGAAGGATGTAAGTGACTCAACTATACACTCTGGATAATTGTGGATTAGATTAGTAGTTAACTGAGTTTCATTGTTTTTCTTTCTTCTTTAGTATCATTCCTTTGAATTTTGATGATTATATATTTAAGATCTATTTTTATATTAATGTTTGTGCTTGAAAGTTCTGTTTATTTTTGTAAATCTGTCAAAATATTAAATTTCTAATAAAAATATCTTTAAAAAAAAACAATTGATGCAAGTCAGTAATTCTTCACTTTCTCTAAAACTAAACCAATCATTTTTCCTCTGCAATATTCCAAAGTAAAACGCCCCGAGGTTTAAAAATTTTAGCAACAGCCAGAGAACTATGAAGAGGGAAGGTGTGATAAAAGTTCATAACACATTTATTAGTGGGAATGTAGAGCTTAACATTGAAGTAAAACAGATTTGTACCTTGAATTGTGAAGACCTTTTTAACAAACATCAGAAAGTCATTCCAAATAGTGAACGGAGTATACTATTTCCAAGAAAGCATGTGACTTAAATGAAATGCCTAGTAAGATATCTATGGAATTAATTAATGTGTCTACAATGCTGAGTTTTGTTGTTCAGTGTATCATAAATTGGTAAGGGGTCACCAGTAGTTTGAGAAGAATCAGATTTCAGTTCAGAAAAACAATTTGCATATCAGGTGGTTGGTTTATTAGTTTGTAAAGTCTCTAGGTTGAGCACTTGTAAAAGTTTCCTAAATGTCAGAATTAAAAGTAAGTTTTCCAGGCCATCAGAGCTGGTGACAGAAGTAAGAAAGAAATTAATGAGTCAAGTTAGAAGTGAAACCTCAATGGGACTTAGTACCTATAAAGGAGAAGATACTTAGAGGTACCTAGAAGAAGAACTGTCATAGTGTATTCAAAAGAATGCTTAAAAATTATGTTCCCTTTTATTAAAGAACATTAGGAACCTGTGTGAATATGTTCAGCAACTAACGATCATCGTAACTAAACTGCAAAAATAAAACCTACAATCTATTAAACCAGGTTTCACTCTGGATCAGACTAGTCCAGTATTACCAGTCTAGTTGAGATCTTGACCCAAAAACAAAATTATGCAGTGAATTATGATGATTTGGAATGCTCTGTCTGAAATGCTAAACGATTCAACAATTTTTAAGATCATTAAATGCATACTTGGGAAAAAAAATTGTAGAGTTACAGCAAAGAACAGGGTGATAAATCTTTCAAGAGCTGACAGAGGCACAACAGGCTAAATGGTCTTCTTTTGTGTTTTAAGATTCTATAGACTCTCTGAAAAATTGACCCCACCACCCCACTGTCCGAGAGGCTCGTTTGTCCCCTTATCAGTATTTACACTTCGTGAAACGGTGCAAAATTAGAATTCCCTTGACAGGAGATGCAAAGAGGAAAAAGCAGTGATGTTGAGCAAGGGACCAGTGTTGTTTGGCAGTTCCTGATCTAAAAAATGCCCATATTAAATTGGAATGAAATCTAATATTTAAATAATCCAAAAAACCTCCCTTGATACTAAAAGCGCAGACATTTAAGAGCAAGATAATTGTGATATGCACGGTTACGTTTGGCAGAATTGCACAAATTTAGAGGCACAGTAGGTACAGACTGTTCAAGGTTATCTGCTTTAAAATTAAACATGTTGTGGATCTACAATGTAAAGATTATATTCTAAATGTTGTCCAGAATTCAAAGCTTACAATACACAGCAAATTAACTGGATGTTAGGATATGAATGTAATCAAGATAATTCCTCGATTTGCACCCGATATATCAAGCAGTCACTGAGGTACACTAGCTACTTGGTTTTGAAGGACCACTTGTATTTGCAAATGATGGTAACATTTATTTTTATTAATTGTGATATGCTCAGAACGTGCATGCGCCTGGTCAGACCAGCATTTTGCCCACCACTCGTTGCTCTTGAGGTTATGGTGAACTGGGAGAAAATAAGGACTACAGATGCTGGAGATCAATGTCGAAAAATGTGGCACTGGAAAAGTGCAGCAGGTCAGGCAGCATCCAAGAAGCAGGAGTGTCGACGTTTAGGGCCTCCCTGATGAAGGACGTATGCTCCGAAACATCGACTCCCCTGTTCCTCCGATGTTGCCTGACATGTTGTGCTTTTCCAGTGCCACACTTTGTTATGGTGAACTGCCTTTGTACATCACTGCAGTCTGTGGTGGAAGTGCCCTCACACTATTAGGAAGGGAGTTCCTTTATAGTCAAAATTCAGTTCTCAGTCAGAATGATGTGATGGACTTGGAAGTGGTGCTCTAAATATCTCAAGAAAAATGACAAAAAAAGCTTAGAACAGAAAGACAAGAAAAACAAGAATTTCATTTCCACACAGTCTCAGTACCAGAATGTTCATCTTTCCCACCATTTTAATAGGCAGAAATTGCCTGACATATAGCTTTCCCACAGATACACAGCAAGATATCAGGGTATTTGATCAGTGAAGTAGTAAATGCAATTATCTCTTTAGAAAACAAGTGGGGAGAGTGGATTTGGAGGTGAAGTAAGGCAAGTTTGCCCCTATTTATTACTTAATTAAATCACTATGGTTTGTCCTGACGAGATACACAAAATAGATGTAGTCACCAGATTCTAAAATCAGCACTGTTGTGACTGATACTTGGTTAAGAACCTTCTGTAATCCATCAGTGGCTGTTTTGCTCAATTCACTTGCCAACTTTTATTGAAAAGGAATGGCACTTAGCAAATTTTGTTCTATTCAGAACTAAATTAAGCCAAAGAACTTCCATATTTGGAACTGCAAAGAAACTTATTCCTCATTACTTAAAGCTCAAGTATTATCATGAAACATGGTATTACTTGTTCTTATGACATTTGAAGCCTAAAATGTTATTTAGCCACTTTCTGGTGAGGCAGATCCCAATACCCGTCTTATATCAGAGCACCAAAATAATTTTCACAAATTTTTTTTTGTTCCTTCCTAGGGGAAAACTCTGAACCTCTCCAACTTTGGGCAATTGAAACCAGTCTCTTTGTGACATTAGGTGTTAAGATCACCAAGAATTGTCAAACAGAGAGGCAATAATGAATACAAACAGTAAAGAATTACCAAAAGTGTTAACAGTGTCCCTTCCTCAACAAATAGGCACAAATTATAATCTGAAATTTAAAGTTGATAATAAAAGAAGCCAAACACACAACACAAAACTTCACAAACGTTTTTAAAAAGGTTGTAAAAAAGCTATAAATGGCACACATGATGAAAGGAGGAATAAAGTGGAGGTAACCTTTGGGTAGGTCCTTGTGAAAGGGTTCTGCTTGCAGAACAGATGCAGTGTTGTAGAGTATTTCCTTAGTATTGCATGTCAGCCTTTTGATTGGCTTACCAAGATCGAATGAATGAGGAGGAACCACAGTTGCAAGCTGTGTGGACATGGTGTTGAGCATGCCCTTTCTGGCTGCACTTGGAAATACAAGGCAAAGAGTGTTCCTTCTCAGCATAGCTGGAAGTTCTTTCATTGGCATACAGCTTGTCCATATGCTTCTCTCCACCCAAACTATATTCCCACCATGACAGAGAAAGAAGAAAACAACAATCAATGACTGACAACAGTGTTTAATCAATCTTGAACAATTCTTTCCCTCACCGATGGCGAATCCTATTACTGTGTCACAGCTCCACTGGAAAGGCAGACTCGGAATATCAGTGCTTCAATTAAAATACAAGGACCACATCGACAAATTCATTATACTCACATCTACATTTCCTTTTTAATACTTGCCTTTCAAATAAAGTATGTAGTCCTCTCAAATTCTACAAAGATTACAAACTTTTAAAAAAATATTCACAATAATTTCATTATAAAGTACAAAATGAATGACAGCAAATTAACTTTACTTAAAACTATGGAGCTCAGTTTTGTTACTGTTTGTTAGAACCAGACATAAGAAAGAAACTGTTAATATGGTCAGAGAATTATACTGAGCTCAGTATTTCGGGAAAACCTTTAGGTAAACACTGCATCATATTTCTAAATGTATCTACTAGTTGAATCCTCATCAGTAGTCAAGTTTTCTAATTGAAGCAGAGGAAATGCAACTGGTTCACAATTCGCTGATCTGTGCAAGCACTGGGAAAATAACCTAAGTCTATATGAAGCACCAAATTTACATGAGCGGACTTGAAAACTCCCACAGGTAAACTGTCTTTTCACCCCAGTGGACAGTTTATTTCTCCCCAATACCCGAGAAATGAAATACTATCATCACTCCACCCATACAGGTGTAATAAACAGAACCTAAATCAGAAACTTTGCCCTCGAAATTATTTTTAAAATATAAAATGGATGCATGTAAAAAACCGCAACTGAAACAATAACGAGCTGACAAACTTAAAAACCATGAAGTTACAATATACTATCTGCTATATTGTGTTACAAATTGTTTAGGACCTCTTATCCAACTTGCACATATGTGGTAATGCAAAGTAATTTGGAGTTGTTTGGATAAAATTAAGCAAATATAATTATCAGTATTCATTATCATTTGCAAATTGCAAGAGCCATTTTTAGCATTGAACAATTTATTTCATTCTTAACTTTATGCTAATTTATGAAGGTGGATTTAGAATAATCTAAACTCATTTAATCAGAGATTGGTGGTTTAGAATGACATTCAATTTCATACTTATATTTAACTATTGTACAATGTGTCACTGAGAAATGGTCACAATTTTTAAGTTTTAGTTAGCACCCCATCTTAAATAAAAGCAAAATACTCTGAATCCTGGAAATCTGCAACTTAAAACCTGCAGATTTCCAGGATTCAGAGTATTTTGCTTTTATTTAAGATGGGATGCTAACTAACCCCAATTTACCGAATTTAGTACAATACAAAGTCTTCACTCGTCATACTGCACTGCTGTCCAACACAGATGCTCATGTGGGGACTCTGTGGTCTAGAGGCTATGCTTAAACAAGTCCACAGATCTTACCTCTGTCCTATTGTTTTGATTCATTTTCTTCTCTATGTTCATGGCTAACATCTGACTCCGAAAAGAGAGGCTCTTTGTTTTCTCAATGACCTGCTGATATGGGGACACAGCATTGTTTCCCATGACGACATGCCCCTAAAAACAAAAAAAAAGTAGCTCCAAGATCATTGAAAATTTTCAATCAAGTTCAATGAGTTTAGATACCATATATACTTGAGTAATAGTCAAATTTTCTGACTACTTTTTAAGGTTTAATTTATAGGGCGGCTATTACATAGATACTACTTTTGAGGGGCGGAAATTCATGCTCGTCAAAATTCATACCGCATCATTAGCGGAAGCCCAACTGATCTAGAAACAGATGAGAAAAAAAACCCAATTGTGCGTAATTCTGAAAACCCGGACTGGAACAATAGCCAGTGGACTGGAAGACTGGGAGCAGAGCAGAACAACTGGCAGACTGGAAAGCTGGAGCACGACGTGACAACTGGCACACTGACTCATAAACATTGATTTGTTATGGTGTGAAGAACTAGGGTCGACTTTTACACAAGCTATATGGAAAATTCCAGGTTATTTGGCCAAAAATAGGGGGTTGACTTTTACATGAGATCAACTATTACTCGAGTACATACGGCACTTGCGAGAAAAATCACCTGCCACTGGAAAAATTAGTATAAATTTCTGTTAAATCTTTAACATGAAACCGGCATACAAGAAAAACTATAATTGCAACGATGCTAACATTTTGTAGGATTACCCATCCACTTAAAATGACAGAATACATTGGCTACGGCATATATAAACACACACCTTTGCCTTTAAAACAAAGGTCACAGAGGAAAACATATCCTTTCAATATGGCATGAAACAGCATTGTTAAGACAATACCTGTCAATGAACTCTCACATGTATTTGATTTCACTCAACCTTTAAACTTGAAATACACTAAATACAGAGTATGAACTTTTATAAACATTAATCACCACTGTAGCAAATGATTTCTTGATAAGCTCTTGTATTTTTAAAGCACTTTTAATGGAGCACAGTGGCAAATTTCCAAGGAAATGCCTTGGAGCAAACAAATTTGACACTGAGCTACATCCAAGAGATAGGTTTTAAGGAGTGTCTCTAAAGGGTTGAAGCATTTGGGGCCTTGATGGTTGAAAGCATGGTGCCAATTGTAGAATGATTTAATTTTGGGGCATTTAAGCAGACAGAATGAGAGCTGCATAATCATCTTGTAGAACTGTAGGGCTGGAAAAGATTAGAGATAGGAATCGGAAGGACATGGAGGGATTTGAAAACATTGGCTAACCGGGAGCAAATATTGATCAATAAGCACAAAAGTGATGGGTGGATAGAGCTATCGCAAATTAGGACATAGGCAGAATTTCAAATGACCTCAAACTTATGAATAGAAGTTGGAGGTCAGCCAAGAGTACATCGGATTTGTCAAGTTCAAAGCAATAAAAGCACGGATGAGAGTTTCAGCAGCAGGTGAGCTAAGGTAGGGAGTGAGGAAGGTGGCAATGCTGCTTAATGGGAACAGTTCTTCTTCGTGTTGATGTGCATGTGTGCTTCGAAAGTCATTGAGATTAAATATAGCAATGGCTTTGGTCTTCCCCATACTTAATTGGAGAAATGGCAATATCTTAATAAGCCTAGCCCAGGGTTCAGAACCATAAAGGTTGTGGCATTCAGAATCAGTTTACTTATGTACATAGTGGATGTTTGACAACATACATTTTCATAAGAATGAAAATCAGATTTGCTGTTCAATAGGCAAAAAAAGACACATGAACTAGTGTTAAGATGTCAGAAAATCTATGACCATGAGGGTCTCAGGCAGAAGGAATCTCTGAAAAGTCACTACAAGTGCTATCATAGGAATAATTATTTTATTATAACCTAATGAGTGAAAAAGAAACACCTATTGTACAACCACATGAAACAATGACCCTTGAATCATTATTCAAAAATTTTTTTAAACCGTAGCTCTTTCTGAAGTTTGTCAGCCAGACAACAGTCATCATGTTCCAAAGTTAGCAAAGATGGAAACTGTAAAGTTGCCATGAAAAGATGGCGACAAATCAATCACTCAACTCTTCAATATGTAAAACTAAAACTTTCCTACAAGTTACTGTAGCAACTTCACTGCTCTAAATATAAATGACAATGAATGACACTCCAGTCCACAGATTCACAAAAAGGTAATCAGATTACTTTAATATCAGATAAGGTCATCTGGTTAACTCAACACGAGTTACAAATTTGAAAACACAGCCATATGAAAAATCTTTACTCCTCTTTCTATAATTTGCCAGATGCATAAAAAAAAGTTTTAAAAACATGGTATTTGCCCAAAGACGTGGTGATAAATCCATCTATAATCCCCAAATTTGGAGCCACGAAGAAGCCAACAATTCAAATACACCTAAAGAAACGTGCACCATCACACTGAAGGACAGCGCTGGAAGCTGTGGATTGTATCAAGAGAATCTTTCTGTTTGGATCAGTGCAATCAAATTGATTTTTAGTGTCTAGAGAACACAAGGAAATCAATGTATTATTTTGTTTTGTTAGAAGGTCACATCATGAGCCCCTGCGCTGGCTAAATGAAGCTCTTGCCAGACACCGAACTCTTATTTTAGCATTCAGTGGTCACAGCTGTCCAAAAGGTATGGCAGCGCAGTTAAGAAAGTTTCAGTCATATCCAAAACAAGAGGTGAGGATTGGTGGACAGACAAAGAACAGTAGGAATGACTGGGTTATTTTCAAGATGGCAAGGTGCAAATAATGAAGGTCAAAGATCAGTGCTCGCCTCTCAGCTTTTTAAAGTCGAGGTTAATGTTGGGGGAGGCATGTGATATAGCTAAGTTTGGAAGCAACATAAAGCTCTGTGGAAACACCAACTGTAAGACACTGCACAGACATGGCGAAAAGTATCTACAGGTTAAGTATTGGTTTTTTAAAAAAAAAATCAGCTAAATGAGTATAGTGTGGAGAATTGTGATACTACTTTGGGCAGAATAAAAAATATGTATTTGTTTAATCATGAGATGTGGGCTTCATTGGCTAGGCCAATATTTGCTGCCCACCCTGAATTGCCCATAGTCAGTCAATCACATTGCTGTACCCAGACCAGATAAGAATGGCAGTTACCTAGACTCAAATACATTGGGTGAACCACATGGGCAATTTCCAACAATTGCCAATGGTTTCATGGTCTTCATTAGATTCTTCATTCTTCAGATTTTTTTTTATTGAATTCAAATGCGACCACCTACCATAGTGAGATTTTAAAATCCAGATCCCCAGAACATTAGCTGGATTAATATTCTGGCGATAAGGCCATCACCTCCCTGTTTTAGCAAAAGTGAAGAGTGGTAAATGCTAATATTCAGAGCACCCTTGTATATAAATCTCAGAAAGTTAAATATGTAGTAATAGCAAGCAATTAGGAAGACAAATGGCATGTTATCATTTATTGAAAGTGGATTGGAAGCAAGTTCAAGTCAGTTGTGCTTCAATTGTACAGAACTTTAGTGAGACCATACTGTTAGAAGCTGAAACGCCATTTCTCTTGGCTATAGACCAGGCGAAAGGTCAATGTCACTGGATTAGGGGATCAGCCATTTAAGATAGAGACGAGAGACTTTCTTCCCTCTTAGACAAGTGAATCTTTAGAATTCAAAACTGCAGACAGCAATGGATGCTCGTCCTCAAGTATTTTCAAACCTGAGACTAACAGATCTTGGGCCATCCAAGCAAGGTAAAGAATCGGAAGATTGCGAGAAAGTGCAAGTCCAATTATGGCTTCATTGAATGGCAGAAATTCAAAAGGCTGTATACTACTCCTGCTCCGAACTTTTGGTGTCCTGATATGAATAAGTGACTACACATAGCTTGGATGCCTAACATTTGGAAACAAAAGATCTGCAACAAACCCACAAAAGAATAATAAAATACTAACAGCACAGATCTAATACTGTTGCTTTGAGACATATTACAATGTTAAAAGGTTCCTACTATACAGATCCAAGTGGTTATTATGTACTGTGAAATAGAAAGCCACTCTCCCACTCAGGAGTTTACACTATTGGCAGGAAGAACATCGATAGAGGTTGTTGCTGTGCATTAATATGTTATTTCACTTTTATTTAGAGGGTTAGCAGCTGAGGAATCTTCTGGAGACAAACAATGACAAATTCAAATACTTGAGTTATTAAATACTCAGCCTTTATAACTTCAACATTTGGTAATGACACATTAGATCATATTCTAACAGAGCCAAACACAACCCAAACAAAAAAGCTCTTACCAGCTTTGAATCTATTTTTGCGTCCAGCCTTGCATTTCGAATTAGGTTGACAATCCATCTCTCTGCTTCTTCAGGAGTCATATTTAGTTTCTCTGCAAGCATGCTGCATTGAAAAGGAAAAACAATATCTTAAACAGCACAGTTCCATCACATATCTTCATACAACTTCTAATAGATCCGGATATTGTTCTCTGGCTTGGTAAAAAGGCATATTGTAGAATCCAAAAGATATGACCAAAAGATCTTCAATGAATAGGACTTAATTTTGTTAACTTCAACTATCTGAAGTATTACTGAAACAATTTTGCAAACTTCTGATTTCATATGCATGATTTGTAATAATTAGGCTTTAAATACAAATAAACACTTCCATAAGCAAAATTTTAATATTTGTTTTAAGTTTTAACATTGTCAAGTCATAATAGCGAACCAGAGAAATAAGTTATCCAAATAACCATCATAAAAAGTGCTGGTTCTTCAAAACATCAGGGTTAAGGGTCCTTTTCAATGAAAGGGAAGTGAAGGCCAAACTACAGTATGAAATGAAGGGAGAATGCACCAAATAAAAGGGAACCATTTCTAATGTTAGCTACAGGGCATCATGAAAAGAAATTAGATGGTGAGGATTAGTAGAACTGGGAGCCCAGGAAAACTGGCACTGAACAAACACATGAAATAGGGAGAAAGTGTGGATGGAGGAGAAATAAATGAGGAGTGTGTTTGTGGGGGTGGGGGAAGCAGTGTGTGGGAAGAAAGAGAGCGAGAGAGAGAGAAGGGTGGGGTGAAGAGGGAGAGAGGGGAAGGGGGGTGAAGAGAGAGAGGTGGGGAAGCAGGGGGAGATGGCAGGGACAGGAGAGAGAGGCAGAGAGCAAGAGAGCGACAAGAGAAAGTTAGGACGGGTGGGAAATAAACAGAAGGGAGAGAACTGAGGAGGGTAGAGAGCAAGAACGAGAGAGAGTGTGCCAGACAAATATAAAGTGGGAATGAGTGAGTGAGTTAGAGTGAGTGAGTGAGTGAACACAAAATCATAAAGATGAACAAGTTGCCAATTGTACTGGTAACTGAAACAACAGCGGCCTGACATTGGTCAGTTGAGAGCGAGAAAAGTAGACAGACTTCCTCTCCCCATAGAATTTTAAAGTAACTTAGATAAAGTAAGGATGCCATTTAACCCCTTTTTTCCTTTGGATTGTTTTGTAGATGAATCCACACTGGTCTTGTTGCCCTGCTTGATGGTTTCAGCTACTGTTTCAAATGCTATGCAACTTTTCTTTAGAATATGCCATAGTATCTGCCTTAACTACTCTTAGCAACCAAGCACCACAACAAGTTCATTGAACAGCAAATTCAAGCCTTTACACTTGGTCTGGCTTGAAACAGTCTTTCCAGCATTACACGCCCAAAACCCAAGCAAACCTCTGGATGAACTAATAATTGGATTTCAAATTTCCCATTATTTTGTGGCTTTTGCAGTAAACGCCCCTGCTTATTTAATCAATATCATTCCTCAATAATAACAATAATTCCATTAATAATTTAGCTACAGTACTTAAACCAGAGGTTTATGGATATTGTTCTCTGATGAAAAACATACAGCCAAAGGGCTTTTAGTTGCAAGGGAGTGATGGGGCGGCTGCTTTAGCTCTTTACTATAAATCCAGGATCAGCAAATTACTTCAGTCATCACTGGGAAATATTATTCACTTCCTAATGTCACAGAAAAGGAAAACATCAATAAAAGTTCTGCAGCTTTTTTTATTAACACCCTTTTGAAAGGTCTTGAGGGCTTAATTATTTGAGGCCCAAGTACACTTCAATCCCTAGCTGATTTGCCTGCTGCATTTCAAAGGTAGCAAGGTTTCTTGCATCAATGATACAAGATATTCGACTGGAAATAGGTAATGAGACAACACCAGAGGAGGGTTAATACCAGCAACTTCAGTCTTTTTGTTGTTTGCTATTGGAACACAAATAAGACAGAGAAAACTGTTTGAAAGAAATGCTTCATACTGATTCCTTTATTAGGTATAAAAGATGCTCAGTTCACAAAATCACTTTGATCTGTTTTTGTGGTGTTTGTCTGTTCAAGATCAGAGAGATTCTAATGCTTTGTAAATGTGATTGCAGTGGTCAGTGTGCTGACTGTTCCTATTAAAGTCCAGACTCAAAGGCCAGTCTCTATTACATTTTCTGCCTAAAATGTGAGATGTGCCACTTTTATTTCTTTAGAAAAATCTGAGATGCATTCCTTTGAGTAAGCATCATAAATGCAGATGGTGTTTCCTGTGGTTTTTCAATAAACTTATTGCACATGCCGCTGCTGTGTGGCTAGTTTCAGGGACCAATAAATCCCAGCCTATCATCAACTGCAAGTCTCCAGGAACTCTTGGCATTCTACTGCAGCAGCCAACTGTGTTTACCTGCCAGTAAATCACATGCACTAAAGCCAAAGACTGAGAACCTCGCAGTTTCCCACTACTTCCTGTAATTAAATTTCTTCTGAAGTCAAGCAACTTTCTAATGCATACACTAAACTGAAACTAGCAAGCCCAATTAGGAAGGGTTATCACGCTTTTAAGAAACACATCTAGATTCTTCAGCATGAGTTTATATGAAGTGTGCAAGCACAACCGTGTAAGTAAAGTTGAATGACAGAAAATAATATGAGATTTCATGGAAAAAGAGTTAGAAACTTACAATAAGCCCGGCCAAACATGTGCACATACAGAAAGCTTAGAGTATTCCAGCATTCAATCCAACACACATCTGTCTTCCAAAACCACTGACAAACGATCTGATCATTTACTTCCATATGCTGGAATATAGACTCATAAATGACAGACAAGCTAGTCCAACATGTTCAAGTCCACACTTATCACGTCAGAACATCAGGATGAAACACTGCCTATCCACCTCACCCAGCTAATCATCCAGGGAGAGGCAACTCACAACTATTAAGGGGGAAAGAGATAGTGAGGGATTAAAAACCTCTGGAAAGCTTCTCAACAGCAAATCACTTTGGCAATAGGTACAAAAACTGCCACTAAGCTGGTATACAGTGTAATTGTTGCTCCAATCAGCAACATAGCTCCTCCTTGAAGGCAGAGCGTCAGCACCCACTATGCCAACTAGTAACGTACTGCAGAGCTTCCCTACTCTCTGGGTAAAGTACTCCCAAATATCCAATCTACTTTCACTTCTATAGAATTTGGGTCACTTCATTTCCAAGCCCCCAAAAACAAACTTAAAACTAACCAATCAACAGGCCTCTAATTCTGCCGTTTTTATCATTGATCTCTATCAGATTATCTCTAATCAAGTCCAAACAGCTCAAAAGTAAATAGTAGCTCCTCAAGCCTGAATATTTGTGTTCAAGTCAGGAGTCGTTCTCATCATTCCTCTTCTAATCTTTCTAGAGGCCACTATACAGTTGACCTATATTACAATAACAATACAATGACCATGATGAATGTTTTAGCATCCTGAAGATGGAAAAGGCACGACATAAATGCAAGCTTCTTTTATCAATTGTTTCTGTCTTAAAATGTTGCATGAAACTCTGATACAAATCTTTTAAATGCTTCAGGTGAAGGATTTATTGTCAGCCAAGCCCTTGTTTTTGGGCTCATGCTCCAAAGTAAGTGCTACAAAACCCAAGCACCAAACAAATCAATCATAAATCTCACAAACACAGAAATACCAATCCATGTCAGGATCATCATGGGATAAATGTTCAGGCGATTTCTTCAATAGACTATAGAAAACTGCTTTCTATCCATATCCCTTGATCCCCTTAGTTGCAAGGCCCACGTCCAGCTTCTTCCTGAATATATGTAATGAAGTGGCTCCAACAGCTTTCTGTGGTAGAAGTTCACAAGTCTAAGTGAAGAAATTCTTCCTCATCTTAGCCCTGAATGACTCACCCCTTATTGTTCAATTGTGACCCCTAGTTTTGGTCTTCCCAACTTCAGGAACATTGTTCCCACATCTAGCTTGTCCAGTCCCATCAGGGTTTTATATGCTTCTAAGAAATTTTTTCTAAATTCCAATGATTACAAACCTAGGCAATCCGCTCTTTCTTCATATGTCAGTCCTGCCACCTCCGGCAATGGTCTGGTGAACCTTCACTGAACCCTTCACTAGCTAGAATGACGTTCCTTAGACTAGGAAGGCCAAAACCGCACACACCACTCAAGGTGTGACCTCGGCAAGGCCCTATATTATTTGCCAAGCATAAATGCAATTGATACACCTAGGTTTCAATTGGTCACAGATAGTTAGCATCTAACATATTAAACATTGAATTATAACATTAGATAACTGATAAATGCCTACAAGCTTAAGTTTACATATTCTAATGAGTTGACATTGCTCATGTACACCACATGCTCTCGAAACGTCTTACGCTTTGGCAAAACACACTCCTAATGCAGTCGTGTTGAAACCTCAAACACATTCATCTAGAACATAAAAAGTGACACATCAATTCTTGGGTACTTTATCAAGTGAACAATTTCACTCTAGATTGAATCCTAATTTATTGCCATGTCTTTGCAAACAGCAGTAAACTTTAACAAATACAATAAAATTGTCCCTTTCTCTTTCTCAGTACTCTGTCAGTGTTTTAAACTCAGGTCCTTTTAAAAAAAATTAAACAGAACAGCTTCAGAGCTGACCGAGGAGTGAAGCTCTTTGGGCTTTGTTCTTAAGAATCTGTTCAGAGACATTTTGTTACACACCTAGGACATGAATCCTTAAAAACTAAATTCCTTTTTTAGTTCAGAGCACTTGTGGATTAGTGGTAGTATTCCTAACTGTAAGTCAGGAGGCCTGGGTTCAAGTCCCACCCCTGCTGCAGAGGTGTGTTATTAAATGCCTGAACAGACTTTTTAAAAAAAAGACTATTTTTATTCAGAGTTGTATTCGGGGGCTGTTGAGCCAGGAGGCCCAACTTCAAGACCTGCTTGCTCCAGAGATGTGGAATTACAAGCCTGACAGGTTAATTAAAAAATATCTACAAAGCAAAATACTGCATGAGAAATCTGAACTAAAAAAAAAGATACTTAGTTTTTAGGGATTCATGTCCCAGGTATGTAACAAAATCTCTCTGAACAGGTTGATATAGAGAATATCTGAAGAGTTGAGTTCTGTGGCTATTGTGATTGAGTGCTAATGTCCCTAGCTTTGGGTCAGAATACCTCCAGTGTTGCATCATAATGTGTCTGGATAGGTTATTTAAAAATATTACCTGGATTCTAAAGGAGCTCTCACATTGGACCAAGTAAGTTTGAACCTGGGCTTCCTGGACCAAAGGCAAGGACAATACCAGAGCTGTGTCATACATACCTGAATGGGTTAATTAAAAAATTTAAGAATCAGTGGCAGTAATTGGTTGATTTGGTGGTGTGTTGCTACAAAGATAGAAAAGCTGGCCCCCTTCTTCAATGTAGGACTGGCATTTTGGACAAGAGCCCTGATGGAAAAGGTAGGAACTGGTGTTTGTGCTATATTATAGATTTACAATAAAACCTCAAGTCATTAGTTGCATAATTTAACATATCGGACTGTTACACATGTTCTACAGTCAGCTAATTAAATGTATAGGCCAATATAAGCATCCAATTTATGGGGAGGTATACCACGACTATATTGTGGAAAAACTGGAGGTAAAAGTTACTAAAAACATCAAATAGTGGGCATTTGATAAAAGATTTTTCTGTCTGACACGATAATCTGAAAAGGTTCTAAACTTACTAGGGACATGCACTAATTAGCTGGGGGAAATGGTGACATAACGGTAACTCAATTCCTTCACTGTTGCTGGGTCAAAATCCTGGAATTCCCTTCATAAGGGAATTGTGGGCCTACCTACAGCACATGGACTGCAGCGGTTCAGGACAGCAGCTCACAATCGTCTTCTCAAGGGCAACTAGGACCAGTCAGCAATGCCCATTTCCCACAAATGAATAAACTATCTGGAATAAAGTTTCAGCAATGGAGACTTAATAGGTGTAAAAAAAACCCATCTGGTTCACCAATGTCTATTAAAGATGGAAGTGTCATATTTACTTTGTTTGGCCTACAATATGACTCCAGGTCCTCAGCAATGTGGGTTGGCTGTTAAATGCCCTTTGAAATGACAACAAATCAATTGAAGAGCAATTAGAGATCAGTAATAGCAAATCTTTCATCAGCCAAGACCACTTTGGCAAATTCAGATACCAGCAATGCGTGAGTGCTTTGGTCAACTGGTACAATTGGGAGATTATATTTGATCTTATTAGAATGAATGGTCTATCTGAGGATTTGGAAGAGTCTCAAGGTAGGAATAGAGGAAATAAACACAGGCACTGAGTCAAATTTATTGATCAAAAGTTACCTATGGATTTCAAAAAAATATACTGAGCCCCTCAACCAGCAAAATAAAACTAACAATGAACGACAGAAATATACAGCAATATGTAGCCTCATTTCATGCTACCACATCATTTTTTTTCATAAAAATGTTTGTGCATTGCACCTATAATCCACACCCAGCCCCCAAATCCTCTGATATGTATGGAGTGTACTGGATACAAAAGGGATATCTTCATCTTAATCGCTCATGTCTCCGAAGTTGAAAAAGGCAATTAATCAGATTGTAATGCCTACCACAAAAATATCAATTTAGTTTGCAATGGAGCACGTTTGTCTATTAACATACAGCTCTCAAACCTGTGTTATGGACTGGGCAGTAGTTGAGTACCTTGGAAACTCTCCACAATCCTTAAAAGTAACATAAGACAATTACTTTCTCACTTTAAGTATTTAACTAAATTACATTTGGATATACTGCTGCGCCCTTCCTCCAGCTAACTGCAAGACAAATTACTCCTGCCGTAACCATGACATTGAATTTCTGAACAATCTTTCAATTGCTCAAATTTCAGCGCTGAAATATAAGACTATAGGGCACCCTACATTGTATAAAATGGGTATGGAACCATTTGGAGCAGGAAGATGATAATGAACGACTAGTTTTAAACTCCAGAAAGTCAGTTGAAAACAATTTGGCATGCAATTACCATTGGCAGCTTCTGTGCACCCAGCTGGTTTTAGTGTCTGCTTATGAAGATGGTCAGGTAAAAAACCAAATGCTCTGAAATGGTGCCGGGAATTCAATGAGCAATCCAATCTGGGAGCCAAGGGTGAAAGGAATAAAAGGAAACAAATTTTTCCAGTAGAATGCTCTCATTTTTACTACTGCCTAGAATTGAATCCCTACATTTGGTGATGCAGCACTGACAACCAATTAGTGAAACAGGGCACTATGCAAATTTCAGTGCTGGCTGAACTTATTAATTATTGAATGAGTGAGGTTTGGAGGACAACAAAGGTCAGGAGAAAACACACATTTATTCAATAACTATCTTAACAGGTTGGCAGAGTATTGTATTGAAGGGAGAATCGTTTCATAATTGAATTTTGTGACCTTGTCAGGATTTCATAAGCCAAGGAGGAATTAGTGTTGGATAAAGCATGCAAATTGTTAGGAAAACAGAACCAGGGGTTGGGCAAGCTGACTCAGACTGTAGGCCAGAAGAGGAAATTACACAGAAACCTCAGCTCATTAAAAATCGATAAAACATACCAATTGCCACACATCTCTGGCATGACAGACACAAACAGCACAAATGGGAAGAAGGCCCAGCTGAGCGGCACAGCGCCATAACAATGGAAAAATACATAATTTTAAAGCAGCCGTTTGTTTTAACATTCAGACAGAGAATTTCTCCCTATGATTTCCAAATAAAAAATGTTATATTCATGGAAGTTGATAAACCAGAAAGTCAGAAAATAAACACTTTCGGAGAAATTAATGGTAAAGAGAACAAATACTATAACGTTAAAATAGATATACATGGATAGCCCACAAAATTCAAACTAGATACAGAGAAAGTACCAAACAATATCAGCTGCTCTTAAGAATACACAGGAATGTGCAGTCAGCCACTCAGCCTTTTGAGAGCAGCCATGGTTAACAGTATATTCCTGGGCGATTTCCTTACCCCTTGATGTAATTATGAGTTAGATATCTAATAATCTTATCACTCTCTAAGTGAAAAAGTTTGTCTTCATCTCAGTCCTAAATAGTTTGCCTTTTATTCTGAAATGGTGTCCCCTGATTCCAGAACCCACAGCCAGAGTTGTCTATCCTTTTAAGAATTGCCTTAGTTTCTATGAGATTGTCTAATTCTTCTGAAGTTCAGAGAATATAAGCCTGAAGTCCGCAATCTCTCCTCACAGGATAGTCCCATTATCCCACAAATCAGTCTGGTGAACCCCTGCCGCACTCCCACTGTGGCAGAGATATCCTTAGACAAGGGTATCAGGATCTGCACAAAATATCTGAGGTGCAGTCTGATACAACTGAAGCATGACTTCCTTGTTCCTTTACTCAAGTTGTCCCACAATATAGCTGAACCTTACAATCAATACTGCATCAGTACTTTGAACATTGCACACATCTTACTCTCATACATGACTTAGTAATCTTCAATGATAGTTGCAAAACTCTTGATATTTATTAAACTAACGATTCTCCAAAAGAAGTCAAACACATTTAGTTTTTACAAATTGTCATGTAAAGGCATGTGTCAGTCGAGTGGCCAGGAAACACTCACTCTATAAAGTAAATAACAACTATCTATATTCTTTATTCTGTAAATAGCAAGAAACAAAAAGGAGCCACTACCAACTTTATTTTTTCCAACAAGACCATGGGATAACCTGAAAATAGATTTATTTGAATTCAGAGGAAAAATCTTTAGTATTGTAATTGGCTATCTCAAAAATGGATTAAAGTCAATCATCCATATATTATCACAGCAGAGACAGTAATAAAAATCACTCTGGACAATCTACTCAACACTTGGAACTTTGGACAATGAAGTATCAGACAACAGTCTACTGTTTTCAAATGAGCTTAAAAGATCTGCATAAGAGTATGATTTCATTCATATTATCAGCTCATCTCACTGTCCTCAAGCATATTTGAGAGGAGTGTGAACAATAAAAGCATTAGTGAAGATAAACAACAATGTAAGTACCATGCTATTAAGTAATTCATTCTCATCACTGCAGAATGGACCATCATAGTCAGAGTTACTGATGGGGTGGAGACTGAGAACATAGTTTCTATATCTGTTTCATATGATGATCACAAAGATTATGGTACAGGAGGCCATACAGCACATTGTGTTTGCACCAGCTCTGCATATGAATATCATGACTTGGTGCCTTCTTCCCCATACTCTTTCAGTGTTTCTATTCAACTAATCATGTAATGCCCTTTTGAATGCCTCAACGTTTTCACACAACACATTTGCTTCTTTTGCAAATCACTTCAAATCTGTCTCTTCTGATTCCTGATCCTTTACAAGCAGGAACAACTCTTCCCAGCTCCCTCATGATTTTGAGAAGTTGCATTAGATCTTCTATCCAAGGAGAACAGTCCCAAACCCTCTAATTTATCCTCATAATTGAAATTTTTCACTCCTGGAAGTATTCTTAAAAGCCTCTACTGTACTCTCTCAAATTAATTCTCATCCTTCCTACAATGTAGCACCAATAGTCCATAACATAGAACATTACAGTGCTGTACAGGCTCTTCGGCCCTCGATGTTGAGCTGACTGTAATTCAGCGGAGGTCTAACAAGTGCCTTGTACAAGTTCAAAATAAGCTCTTTGCTCTTGCAGAGTCAGAGTCATAGAGATGTACAGCATGGAAATAGACCCTTTTACATTCTTATTAATAAAGATCAGGACGCTGCACATTTATTAATTGGTCCTCTTCCTTTCCTGCTACCTTCAATAAATTGTGCATATATACACAGGTCCCTTTGCTGTCACACTCCTTTTAGAATTTTGCCCTTCATTTTATTGTCTGTGCATGTCCTTCAAACCAAAATGCATACAAAAAAATCTAGCATTAAATGAGAATGTCTACAATAGAGGGAAACATTGTAAAAAGTCCACAAGACTTAAAACTTAGGGCTCAAGATTTACCTACGCTGCAGCCAGAGGACAGAATATTAATCAAACCAACAGAAAGGTGAAACAATTATAGCAAGAACACCACACAAAAAGAAATTTTACATAGCTGAAACAGATCATGGGATTATAGGAGTAATCATAATACACTGATAGCATTAAACAAAAAAGCAATAGAAATTTGAAATCATTCCAAGAGAAAAAAGCAAGCTGTACACCACCACCTCCCCACCCCACCCCCACCAAACCCCCCAGAGAAGTACAATCATCATACAGAAAAAGGCATGCAGAACATCCTTGATTTTAACAAGAATTTGGAACAAGGTTAGCAAGAGTAGCCAAAGCATCACAAAAGGCTAACCTTCTGAAGCTTGATTTTTTTTTTGGGGTGGGGAAGGAGGGAGAGAAGAGAGGTGATAGCTGAAAATGTGTTGCTGGAAAAGCGCAGCAGGTCAGGCAGAAGAGAGGTGATGTCTGGAATACCAATACAGTGGGGACAAAGGCACAGAGTCGGGAGGAAGGGAAAGAATGTGAGAGCAACAGCATGAGCGAGAGGAGCGGCACACTGATGGAGTTATCAGAAGCATACATGATGAAAATGCAATAATTGTCAGTCACATGATTAAGGACTAAGATCCAGAATAAAGCAGAAGCTCCGATCCTATGTGAAGTTAACTTGTGTATGGATAAAGCTGTAAATAAAGAGTTCTAGCAGAAAATTTCTCAGAACAAGCAGCATGAAAGGTCCAAAACAAAAAAAAACAATATATGTGAAATAAACTGCTTGTAAATATGAAAACATGTGTAAATTGCTGAAAGTAGCTGCCACAATACATTGAAAAGTAATTAAAGATAAAATAATTAAAATGTTTTCTTTGTACATTAATTACAGAACCAGAGAACTTTGCTTGATTTTGTTATAGTTTGCTTAACAGGATGCTATCAATCCTAAAGTCTGAGAAACCTGTTAGTGCTTCAAACATTGAGCGTTTCTGTTTAAGACCAGGTTTAACTCTTGAAGAATGAACAACAGATGTCCAAACCATGCTCACACAGTCTCATTAAAGACAGAATTATTTGATTTATTTTATGTTAAATTAACATGAACCAGGAGAGGCCTTCTGCAAACACATGCATCTGACTACTGAAAATCTCCCACTGATAAAGGTAACAAGTTGACAGCAATTTGTTGATAATGCAGAATGTAAAAGTAAAATGCCAAGCAGATTACAAAACACAAGCCTCTGTGACATATGGTAATAGCATGTTTCCTTAATGCTTTGCTTTAAAAAGGAGGCCTTCGAATATGTTGTTAATCTTGATCTTTGACACTATGAAATTTCATCAGTATGGCGAATTAAAACTTAATTGAATTCAGATTTGAATTATTCTCCACTAACCATTCTACGCTTGTTGATATTTGAAAATGTCTCGAAACATTTCATGCCCAAGGTATAACAATGGTATCAGTGTTACATTGATACTAGTTTAGAAATATTGTAGATGGACAATGAAAAGCATTATTTTTTAGAATGTCTTTGTAAGAGTGCATAGAGGTATTTCTATAGGAGACTGGACAATAGAGGAGAGCGCATGCAGGGGAAGTTGTAGTAGTTTTCGTATTTTATGTTCTGGATTGCCAGTGAATTTCTGTTAACTTGTTAGCGTATCAATGGGAGATTTTGAGTCATCAGATGGAGAAAGGAGGAACTAATTACTTATGCAGTTGAAATTAACACATTCAACATCCTGGCAAAAGGCAAACTATTTCAGAGCTTCTTGTGAAATGATTGAAAAACCAAGCCAATGTTCATGAAATTAGCAGGGACTTGTAAAACATCTGTACTGAAATTAGTATCGTCATTACAACAGTACTTGGTTAAATTTCCATCCTTTTCATGTTATACTCACCCTATTCTTTTCATCCCTCACCACCACCACCACCACCACCACCACTCCCTCCTGCCAACCTGGAAAACACTTCTTGGTCTCCCCTGATCTGCCACTGTTTGGTTTCTTCAAAAAAGTCTTGTTGCATAAACTGTCACAATGTCAATTAAACTTCTGGCTACTTGATAACATTGAGAGATATCATTTTGTAGTGGAGTTCATTCATTAAGATTCATGAATTTTAAAAAACTGGTTTGCCAATAACTACCAATGCCATTGACAAGTATGAAGCACAGGAATAGAATAGATTAGATTAGATTAGACGCCCTACATTATGGAAATAGGCCCTTCGGCCCAACAAGTCCATACCCAACCTCTGAAGAGTAACCCACCCAGACCCATTTCCCTACCCGATTTACCCCTCACTAATGCACCTAACACAATGGGCAACTTAGCATGGCCAATTCACCTGACCTGCACATCTCTGGATTGTGGGAGGAGCACCCAGAGGAAACCCACGCAGACACAGGGAGAATGACTGTGTGGAGTTTGCACAGTCACTCAAGGTAGGAATCGAACCCAGGTCTCTGGGAAGCATGTAAAAATGTTAAATGTCTGTCAGGTAACATCATAGTAGTTAGTTTTTGATTAATGATTCAAATGCTGGTTCCATTTCAGTGTTACTTACATTCTACAACTTTGTTCTGTCATTATGATTGCCTACAAAAGAACTGCAGAGACAGTAACAACAAGAGACAGAACTCCACGAAAGCTTAGCAAGTGATGTGACACAGAACAAACAAGTACCAATGGGTAACTAATCAATTTTTGAAGAATTGGTTGGATAACTCGCTGAATTGCTTGGTTGTGTTATTGCTACCATTTACTGAGATACACAAACTTCCTGTAATATAGCCTTCATCTTTAACATGCCGTAAAAAGCAGCTTTATAATCTACAGCGAAAAGCAACAAAAAAAAAGTTGGTGTTACATGTCTGAATTGAAGTGACTGGTTTAAAGGGTGGGGTTGCATTGCATCGTCCACTTGGGCAACTTCTCATGCTCGACCTTGCCTAAACTGCTCAGAGCTCTGTTGCTTGTGTTCGCTATATACAATTTCCCTGTTGTGTTGATTATTTCAAGTTTTAGTGTAACCTCCTGCCTCAACCTAGAATTGCAGTTTACACTTCAGCACTAGTCATCTACCATCATGGTAAGATTATAAAAATCCCAGCTGTCAAAATTGTTGAGGTGCTGAATGACATACACTGTCCAATATGCCAGTGGAATCGATTTCTTCCAACACCTAGCTTACCGCATGCAGTCGTGCTGTCGAAAGGTGCGTTAATATTAGAAAGACTAAGACTTCAAGTTATGTATTCTTTCACTTAACTCTAGGGGAAAAGAAGTGACTAATAGCATCCTTGTGCTTTTTTTTAAGAATAGCACAAAGCACGTCTTGTAAAAGGCCATTTCTTCCAGTTCAAAAAGAGGTCATCCACTTCTGCTTGACTGCTCAAAGAAATTGCTATTTATAGCCATTTACAACATCAAGAAATGTGACAGCATTGGCAATGGTAAGATGCACAGTAGTTTTCTATTTTCTCAAGTTTTATATCTTTCTTAGCATCTTATGAAATGTTAAGTTAAATAGCATGAGAAATTTATTCAGCCATTATTTAGTTATTTTCACTGGATCAAGGAACAATTATTTGCTAGGAACCAAACAAAATTCAGAATGGAATAAAGTGAAACAGGATGTGAAAATAAAGCCTTAGATTTTTATTGGTTGGTCAGCCATTGACATTTAACATTAAAAAGTTGCCAACTTAAAGAAAGCAACTTCGGATAATTTCTTTGGTATTACATGTTGCAAGACTCCTGCCAAAGTTCCTTTCAATGGACACCAGCAATGTGACGGGAAATCCACCATCACAAAATGCATCAAGAACTCATGAATTCCAAACTTTGCAAAGAAAAAATGCTCAAGATCTACACAGCTAGCCACAGTTGAGAAAACGTTTTATGTAAAACATGGAATTTAAAATAAAAGTCTCTTCTAAATGTGTCCAAGAACAGTCAATCACATTTTTACCCTTAGAAACGTAGAAAATAGGAGAAGAGGCCATTTGGTCTATTGAGCCCACTCCAAATTTCAACATGTTCATGGACGATATTCTATCTCAATGCCAAAATCCCAGTGCCCCGCCAAATCCCTTACCATCTTTCGCCTCTAGAATTTTTTTTAAAAAACTTAAATATATTCAGCGATTTTTGCTTCAACAACCTTCTGCAGTACAGAATTCTACAGGTCACCACCCTCGCCTCAGTCCAAAATGATCTACCACATATCATGAGGAGTGATCCCATGTTATGGTACCCTTTGGCCAGGGTAAATATCAGCCCAGCATCTTGTCCAGCGCTGCCAGGATTTTGTACGTTTCAGTGAAATTTCCTGTTGTTCTTCTCAACGGCAAGAAATACAGACCAATTCTCTCCTCACAGGACAAATCTGCCATCCAAGGAATGAAGTCTGGTAAACGTTTGCTGCATTCCTTTTATGGAAAGTATATGTTTTTCTGAGGTGAAAGTAGGTACTGCAGATGCTGGAGATTAGAGTCAAGCTTACAGTCGTGCTGGAAAAGCACAGCAGGTCAGGCTGCATCTGAGGAACACGAAAATTGACGATTTGGACATTCCTTATGAAGAGCTTTTGCCCGAAACGTCAATTTTTCTGCTCCTCAGATGCTGCCTGACCTAATGGGCTTTTGCCAGCACTACTTTAATCTTGACTTTTCTTTTTTACTTAGGTATGGTGACCAAGACTACATGCCACATGTGAGGTGTGGTCTCATCAAGGCCATGTACAGTTGCACCAAGACTCCTTTAATCCTGGACTCATACCCTTTTGTACTGAAATTCATTTGCTTTTCTAACTGCTTGCTGCATTTGCACACTTACCATGCACAGTGGACAAGGACACTGTACATCAATACTTACCAATCTTTCACTATTTAAATAACACTGTCACTGTTTTTCCTCCAGAAATGGAAATTTTCACATTTACCCAGCTTGTACTACATTCTACCATGCATCAGCCGACTCAATCAACTTGTCTAAAATCAACCTGACGCCGCCTTACATCCTGCTCACCACACTCATTTCCTCAAAATTAGTTGTCATTGGAAATATTACACTTGATATTCTCATACAATTGGTTGACATATATTGTGAAAGTTGGGTCCAAACACTGATCCAATTCCAAAATGAAAACATTTTATAGTTTAGAAACTCCAAGCTCTAGGGTGATAGAATAGTTCTTATGACCAGCAAACAGGCATCTTGGCACTGAAAAGGGGCCTGGATTGTACAATTAAAATTAAAAGGATCCAGTTGCACAGATTAGTCTCCTCACAGTTCGTAAAGGCTACAGCGTAGGCCGTGCAGACAACAAATTCTTTCAGATACTAGTTGAAATGCTTTCTCTTTATAAACTGCCAATCACCTGCCCCAAACTGTGCAGTAAGTAACATGATGATTTTGTTCCATTAGTCACTGTCGCCCATTTCGCTCCAAACAAGGTATTGACACTTTTATAAAGTTTGACGTTTTCTACTTCTACACATTCTGCCTAACACTTTGAAGAACCTAATGATTTTCCTCCCTGAAATGAAGGCTAACAAATGAGACAGAATCCATTTTATTTGTTTCATCAGCTAACAAATAATTGTGACTCCAAGTGCATAATTAGCATGGGTTTAACAGTTGCTACTTGAAGACAAGTTCAAATGATCTATGCATCCGGTGGTGGTGAACACTATTAAATCAAGGCAATCTGCTTCCAATAGTAGACCAGACCAGTAAACTGACCTATACCAATTATTATTAATAGCTCACAAAGACATCAAGATCACACTTCGTAAACAGCTCCAAGAAAACCAAAGCATACAGATGACTCAAATATTCGGCTCACTTCTTTCAAATGTATCCATCAAACAAACCCAATTGATAGGAAGCAAGGGCAGGGGTGTTAAGTGGTATCTTTGCATAGCATTAACATTCTGGAAATTTGTTGAACATTTTTAAAAGGATTTCACATACTGAGTGATGGCGCAGTGCTTCAAATATCATAAAAAGATTCAAAACCAAGACAAAAATGCTCACACATTATTGTTTTCAGGATTTCAGTCATTGTTCGAACAATTATTTCACTGCCCTCCAACGCATGGTGTAAAGGAGGAGAAACACATGTTAAACCAAATTAGTCTGTGTACCATATGTTCTACCACTTGATTCTCTACAAAGTGGTCCTCATCACCACCAGAAGTCACAATTGACTTCAAGATTGGATTTCCCTCTTGTGCTGATTATTTCAAGTTTTAATGTAACCTCCTGCCTCATACTAGGAAGAGAAAAATATCCAAATTCCACTTCACCAAATACCATGCAAGTAACACAATCAATCATTCAATTTAAAACAGTGTACTTGTTGTATGGCTAATTTATACACAAGCCAGCTCATCTCAAACCAGCTTCAGGAGAAATCAGAGCCAAGTAGCAACTGAAACAGCATATTCCTTTCAGCTGCATGCTCATTTCAAACAATATAAAGACAGCAAACATGGTCAGTTGCATCAAACAACAAATCACCACCATCTGGCTTCAAGTCAAATCCAAACCATGAGTTTGAGTGTTCTCAAACTCCCAACATTCCATTTGATCCTCAAGTTGAAAATAGATATTAAAGAGAAGTAACATTCTGAATGCATACAAATGTTGGGAGATAAAAATCACCTAGACACAAAATTTATACACGAAGTGTTTGATGACCACTGCTCTGCCTGTCAAGGAATAGATTCTTGAGGAACTACCAGGAATGACATTATCAACACTTTGTTTGTTATGAAGCTCCAGTAGCAGCACAAATTGAGAGCATTATAAATATCTATACCTAATGCTAATGCACTGATGAATGCGACAAAATGTCTCGAAGATGAAGAGTCGAGCATTCTCGATAAAGTCCTCGAGGCAGGCCACCAAGAAAAAGTCATTCACAAGCACCTGGAATGAGAACAGAAGTGATCATAGAAGTGTATAAATTATTCAATACCATGCTAAACCATTGAACTAGCAATACACCACCATTCACTATTACAATATTAAAGTTACATACATTCCAATGATCTTACAAGTAAATGATGATTACTGGACAACATTTTTTCCCCAATGTTCCTGAATGGAACATTAAATATTTTCTAGACACTGCCATGTGTCAGGATCACAAGTGGGAAAATAAGACTACTTTATTTTTTTGCAAGGGGTATTCACCACTGACAATGCAACATAATTGTGTAAGTACTTCAATTATTATACACTCCTGCAATTACATCTAAAAGTTCCTTCAGTCAAATCAACTGAATATGGTATAATGAAATTATCACCAACTTTTACTCAAATGTTTCTATACCTAGTCACATACTTGCCTTATCCACCAATCAACATAGATATATGCATCGAGTCATATATTGGAGGGGTAGGAGAGAAAGGACAAAATGTGCAGTAAATGTTTTAAGATGAAGTAAATAGATAACTCTTATGACAGCATCTATAACTAGTAATCAATGTTTGTGACAAGGAGGAGGAATATTGTGTAAGAGTTTTAGGATCCTGATGCAACCTTGCGATAATGCATTGGTGCCTTACATCATTGAGCCTAAATGCCACAATGGTGGGCAGAGTTAGAACACTCTGGAAGATCTCTACACTAGAAGGAACACTCAAAGACACTATGGCGAGACTCTCCAAGAAATAGAGCAAACCTCCTAGACAGGAGGACACACAGTGAGATGAGTCCTTAAATGACATAAATATGTCATAACCTGATGTACCAATGATTAATACTAAATGTTTCTGTATGTTAATCTAGAGTAGGTTGTAACTTTGAAGTCTAAGACCTTAAGACAGTCCTTGACTTTGCCATCTTCTCAACCAATCCGTAAAAAAAATCAATGTGACATCAAACCATATGACAAAGCAGTCTTATATTAGAAATCTCTTAAAATAAAAAGAGCCACTCGCCTTTTCAGACCACAATACTCCCAATCATTCGGCTTTGTTACAGTGGAATGCTTGAAAAACAAATGCACATGTTCCAGTTTGGCAATCCCTTATTCATAATCATAAACACAGGTTCCTCAATACACAAACGTGCATCAACTATGCTTCTGAAAAGGTAGCAAAACATATTTGTTCATTTTCCATTATAAAATGCCCATGAGATTAGAAATCAGAGAAATGAAAATGTCATATTACCCATAATCTCAATAGCATCATTAATATTTAAAATCTCATGGTAAGCAAAAGCAGCTTGCGAGAGAAAATCATGAGCCAAAGTTGCTGGAGCCAACTTCAGGGTCTTACATATCTGCTCATTCTGGTTACAAAAAATCAGACAAGGCTTCACTGGTTAGACTAGATGGAGCAGCTTTTCTCAGCTTCAAATCTTGGTCTTTGTTGACAATTCTCAGAACTTCCAATTGGATTAGAAAAAAAAAAGAGTTCTCTCAACATAGATCCTTCCCAGATAAGGGAATTTACACCACTCAGTGTCCCTTGCGTTTCACAGCCAAATTTGGCTCAGATGTAGCTTTCTTGTCCAAGGTTGTGAATTACAGGTCCAAAACTCAGAATTGGGTCCATTTAAGTGGAAATGTTAGTGCGGTTTTAAGTATATGTGACATTGTTAGAGTTGCTATCTTTCAGATGAGGTGTTAAAAAGAAACCAGCCCTACCTTTCAGTGCAGATACAAGGAAGCCATGGCACTGTGTGAAGAGCTTTTTTAGTACCCCTCATTGCCATCCGAAATATACATTATTAATTTTGAAAGGCCCTAAAATCGTGACAGCCATTGCAAAATTCAAGTGCCTTGCTACCATGGCAAATATTCCTTCAACTCAGTGATGAAAAAGCCTATCAAAGGGAAGATTGATAATTGAACCAAGTATATGCCCCAGGTCAATCTCAGTCAGGTAACTGAGAAACAAATTACTGACAAGCAGCATAGCAGCAAATCATATTTCTAATGTAGCCCAAAGAGAGTGAGAGATTTATTCAGTTAGGATAAGGAATGTATAATACTGTACAAATCTGAAAGTGATCAGAAAAATAAGTTTTAGTGGCCAAGATGACATTACTATCCACAGAAGCTGAAAATGCTAGAAACATTTTGCATCACCAAAGACAAGAATGAACCTTTCGAGTGTAGGTCATTTTTGAAAATGGAAGAATCTTTGAAGAGAATGTTTCTGAAATAGTGATTCCCCACAATCATGCAGTGCTTCTAGCATCTTCTGTTTCTGGTTTCAGGTGGAGGGACTGCCTTGGTGTCAATGTTTAAATCCATTCCAATTTTGCTTTGAATAATACAGTCAATCTTTGTTGTTGTTATGGATACAGGCACAAGGATGCAGACTGACCCTGATACTAGAGGAACTATAACTTACTGGAAAGCTTAATTTATTATTTTCCAAAATAGTGCTCCAAAGCTATTTATGTACTGATGCACATCACCAAAATGATTTCTTGAGTTTTAATATAAAAGTGCAATTATATTTGCTTGGTAGGAAAAATTGTGTCTTCCTCTGTTGTGATAACGATCATTTATTAATTATTTCTTAGATTACCTTTGAACAGAACCTCACAATTACACATCTATGAATCTGACACAAGGTTAACTCTGCGGCGTATTGCTCAAACAATAGAGGCCTCAAATAAAGCTCAGTGCTGTGGTCCCACCAAAGCCACACTAGCAACCATCATAAATTATCATCATCCACATGGCAGCAGAGCCCTCTCCAACCTCTGATTTGAGCAGTTGATTGACTTAACATTGACTGGACCAAATTAAGATAATGATAACTTGTGTTCAGAATTTACCAAGGCCTAAGTCACAAAGTTTCAAATCAATACAACAGCTCTCGGTAGAATGTTGATCTATACAATAGAGACAAAAATGAAAAAAAGTTGCATACAAAGAAGAAATCAAAGAGAATGCAAAAGAATGGAGTAAGTCACTTAATGGAAGCAGGCCTGAATATCTAATGACTCAATGCACCACGCACTGAATGAATAATTGAATAAAAGTCTAATTTAAAAACAATACTTGGGCACATGTAGCACTTTTCAGGCCACCTGAAGTCTTTAAAACACCTTACAGACAATAACATGTTCCTAGAGTGCAGTCACAAACGTGGTAGCCAATTCACGTCCAGCAAGTTCTCACAAACAGTAAGTTATGTGATACCAACCAGATAATCTGTTATAGTGATGTTTATCAATGTATAATATTGATCAGGACAAAATGGACAAGTCTTCTCCTCTTCAACAGCAATATAACATGGGAACTTTCATTCAAAGAATGGACAGGTAGGACTTTTGTTTAACATCTCAACCAAAATACAGCATTTGCAACAGTGCAGCCCTCACTTCACATTGCAGTAGTGTGGCAGCCTTTTGTTTTCTACCCTTGGAAAGGCATTTGGACCCAGAATCTTGTGACTCAGAGGCAAGAATGCTTCCAAATGAAGAACATCTCACACAAAGTACTATTTACATATTTTTGTAAGGGTCAAATCTAGCACTTATTTTTCAATTGTTTCCAAAAACAAATTAAATGGAGCCAAACCACCAAAGGCCACAGCACACAGCAAACATTTATTTTTTAACAGATCCACTAGACAGTTTGTGGTTTTAGCAAATGATTTGATATAGTAAAATTACCCAAAATGATGGGGAAATTCTTTCCTTGTAAGAAATCAGCCAGAGTCAGTTCCTCTGACAGTTTAATTTCTATCAGGAGTCTGATTTAAACTACAGCTGTTCCATTTCTTAACTGATGAGCAAGGACAGGTTCTGTCAGCAAATGATAAAGGTGATCAGCACTGCTTAAGATTAATCTGAATTAAAAATGACATGAGGTGGCAAGAATGCCTACTGATTTCAACAGCAATGCTGCAGTCACCAGTTGATGCTGGACTGAAGACAATTCCTCCCTAGAATTCAGAAAACAGGAACCAAAGCTCGGTACAGACATTAGCTTTCTTCTAATACACTATTTGTATACTTCTGCTTTGCTAATAGGTGCATGACAGAGAGGGTGGCTGCTCAGGAATTTCTCAATTACAGCATTGTCCATCATTTGGTGCAGAACCTGGAATAGAATGCCATGGTAGTTTTCATAAGACTCTTGGTGTTCAAGTGGTCGCAAGGAGAAAATCTGGAGAGCCAATGACATCAAATGGTTGCAAGTTGGTCACAGGTATTTGCACAGCACTTAAATATAATCTCTAATTTTAGTTAGCTTCAATGAGCCAACAAGAAGCAGTTGAAAAGTTCCCTTAGCATTAGGTGGGTCAACAGCCGAAAAACTAGGACTTCAACCAGCCCACTCAAAGCACAAGAGCTGGTGACTGGTGACACTGACCAGGGGTTACATGTTGAGCATTGGCGCTACAGGGTCTGGTGCTACAAATCATCTCTTGCTATAACTGTTAGTGTACACAACACCTATTTTGAGAAATAGAGCAGTGTAATGAGAAAACAACATCCAATTAAGTCCCTTAAGTGTCCCGAATTTGCGGGTTTCAATTTAGTCTTCTGTGGTACATGCTAAAGAGAGGTGGGACGAGCAAAATGTAAGCTGCTGCAAGGCCTCCAACAGCGGAATAGCGAGATGCAGTAAAACATCACAATATTGACAGGGAACATCAGGTGTTGTTGATACTCACCTTTTCACTGCCCGTCTAAACGACATTAATTTGGGGAAAAAAATGAAGATTGTGTACAAGTTTGCAGATGTTAAGCTGGAAGATATAATTAATGGTCAGAGAAAGAACAAAGTCAAAGTTATGTAGGCCACATGATGACAGATGTAATTTAACATTATGAAGTGTGCAATGAGAACAGTGTGTAGATAGGACAACAGAATGAAGAGATTCAGGAGATCAGCTTTACATGTCAATATTCTGGATTTCATCTAAGCAGCAAAGATGTAGCATTCATCACTGGCTGGCCAAAAATAAAAGTTATTTAACTCGTCCATAGATTGTAGTGGAGACTTCCTCTTCTTCTTGCAGGACGGTTAATTGTTAGGATTAGCAACGATGGATTCTTCAGCAAGATATGCTGCTGATGAAGCCATGGATCTGAGCATTCTGAGTTGAAGACATGCCCCTTGAGGTTAGCCTTCAGTTCAATAACAGCCATCTTCAATTTTTAATTAATTGTTTATAAAACATTTTCAAACACTTTTAAAAAGTACTAAATGGTTAAATACTTAGACACCTCCAACAACAATTGTTAGAAGTACACTCTGAATTGTTTGGACACCAAATGCCCCCAAACTCAATAAATTCTCCATTTCTTTCCACTCTTACTCTGGCTGCATTCTGGCTCCTAACTCTCCTCCACAGATTAATAGAATATAAGGTAGCAGAGCAGAATTAGGTCATTCAGCCTGTTGGGATCCATTATTAAGGTTAGGTAGTGTAAGAAACTTTATTGTTAGGTAGTGCTCACGTAAGGTAGTATTAGCAAGTCTGGAACTTGTTAGCTTCACTAGACAACAGTAAGCCATTATGTTACACTAAGAACAGACTGAAAAGCTGATGGCATAGCCTAAAGAGGCTCCAGGGAGGGTGAGAGATAACAGGACATTGGAGCCGTGTCTAAATGCACGTAGCTCAAACTGAGGTAATAGAATGTTATAAGGTGAGAACCAATGACATACTAAAATTCTGCATTTTACCAAATAAGGATGTAACTCTGGAATGTGAGAGAACAAAAGGATAGACAAATTAAAAATATAGTCAGAACGTGCCTTCTCCAGTGAGCTACACACCTCACTGTACTGTGTACGATTCTCTCTCATTAAACCTGTTTATACTTTTAATCAGACCCGGTGTCTCTCTCCTCCAAACGAACACGGGGACAGAAGATCTGTCTCAACAAGCCCATCAGAGCTCCTCCAGCATTTGATCATGGCTGATAATGTTTTACAAGTCCATTCTCCTGCTTTCTCCCTGTAACCCTTGATCCTCTTACTAATCAAGACCCATCAATCTCCATCTCAAAGCCACTCAATTGACTTGGCCTCCACATCTTTCTGAAGCAATGAATTCCACAGATTCAACACACAATGGTTAGCACCGCTGCTTCACAGTTCCAGAGACCTGGGTTCAATTCCGGCCTCAGGCAACTGTCTGTATGGAGTTTGCACATTCTCCCCGTGTCTGCGTGGGTTTCCTCCGGGTGCTCCGGTTTCCTCCCACAGTCCAAAAATGTGCAGGTAAGGTGAATTGGCCATGCTAAATTGCCCATAGTATTAGGTGAGGGAGTAAATATAGAGGAATGGGTCTGGGTGGGTTGCTTTTTGGAGGGTCGGTGTGGACTTGTTGGGCTGAAGGGCCTGTTTCCACACTAAGTAATCTAATCTAATCTAAAAACAAAACACCCTCTGACTGAAGAAATTCCTCCTCACCTCAGTTCTGAAGGATCATCTCTTCAGTTGGAGACTGAGCCCTTGGGTACTGGTTGCTCCGACAAGTGGAAACACCTTCTCCACGTCCATTCTATTCAGGCCTCTCAGTATTCTGAAAGTTTCAATGAGAAGTTCCTTCAACCTTCTAAATTCCATGAAGTACAGATTGCGAATTCTCAACCACTCCTTTAAAAACAAGCCCTTCATTCCTGGGATCATTCTGGTCAAGCTCAGCTGTACTCCCTCCAATGCCGGCACATCCTTCCTTCGGTACAGGCTCCGAAACTGCTCACAATATTCCAAATGTGATCTGACCAGGGCCTTCTACAGCCTCAGCATGATCTTTCTGTTCTTACTCGCTCTCTCAAAATGAATGCTAACATTTCATTTGCCCTCCTAACTGCCAACTGAACCTCCACATTAATTTAAAAGAGAATTCTAAACTACGACTTCCTAATCCCTTTGTGATTCAACTTTCAAAACCTTTCCCCATTTAGAAAACAGTCTACACCTCTATTCTTCCTACCAAAATGCAAAACCTCATACTTTCACATATTGTATTCCATCTGCCATTTCTTGATCTTCTTTCCTCATCTGCCCAAGTCCTTCTGCAGCCTCCCCTTTTCTCAACAGTACCTGTTCCTCCAACTAGCTTTGTGTCATTTGCAAACTGGTACAATGCTCTCAAATTCCTTCTTCCAGATCATTAAAATATGAGAGTCGCCATGACCCCAACACAATCCCTGCGTCACTCGTCACTGCCTGCCATTCTGAAAAAGACTCCTTTATCCCCACCCTTTGTACTCTGCTAGTCAGACAATCCTCTATCCATGCCAACTACCTTGCCCCTAACACTTACCAGACCTTATTTAACAACTTCCTGTTTTGCACCTTGTCAAAAGGACTTCTGGAATCCAAATAGATCATATGAGTCTCTGTTGTCAAATTTGCTTAATACCTTCTAGAGAATTCTAACAGATTTGATCAGGTATGACCTTCTCTTGAAGCAGCAGTGCTGGTACAGTGCTATTTTATCATGTGCTTCCAAATACTCCATAAACTTACCCTTAATAACCAATTCTTAAATCTTACCAACTGAGGTCAGTATAACAGGCCGATAACTTCCCTTTTACTGCGCCCTTTCCTTCTTAAAAGGAGGGTATTATACTGGTCATTTTCCAGTCCTCTGGGACCCTCCCTGACCCCAGTGATTTCCTGAAAGATCACTACTAATGCCTCAAAATCTCCTCAGGTATCTCCTTCAGATCACTGTAGTGTAGTTCGTCCAGTCTGAAGGATTTGTCCACCTTCAGACTTTTCAGCTTCCCCAGCACTTTCTCTTTAGTGATCATCACTGCACTCACTTCTGCCCCCTGACTGTCAAAGTTGTGGTATGCTACTGCTGTCTTCCACCATGAAGACTGATGCAAAGTTCCTACTCAATCTCTTGACCATTTCTTTGCTCCCCACTGATAGTTCACCAGCCTCATTTTACAGCAGCTGAAGTTTGCCTCTTTTATGTTTTGTATATTTAAAAAAGACATGCAATCTGGTTTTATATTACCATCTTACTTGCCCTCATATTTCATCATCTCCTCCCGATTGCTTTTTTTGTTGTCCTCTGTTGGTTTTTAAAAGGTTTTTCACTAATCTTCATGAGACTACATGCTTTTTCTTTTTCTGTTACACTGCTCCTGACTTCCTGTGTCAACCGTGGTTGCCTGGCCCTCCCATTAGTATATTTCTTCTACTTTGAAATGAATTTCCGCTGTAGCTCACAAATTCACCATCTTCTGTAGGTTTCTCATTCAACTGAGTTCTCAGGAGGGGCCAGATAGGGTGGAACACTTTTCAATGAAACATAGGAGGTTGAATAAGGTGAACAGCAGGTGTCTTTTTCCTAAGGTGAGAGGTTTCAAAACTAGGAGGCACATTTTTAAGGTCAGAGGAGAAAGATTTTAAAAAGACATGACAGACAATTTGTTTACAAGAGAGTGGTTCATGTGTAGAATAAAGTTCCAGAGAGAGAGGTGGATGCTGGTACAGTTACAATTACAATATTTAAGAGACATGTAGATGAGTGCATGAATCAGAAATAGTTGGAGGGGAGGACCAGAGCGACAGACAGAGAGATATAGGCCAGCTCATCCCTCATGTCTTTGTTGTTATCAATTAGTATAATTGTTATCAGTATAATATTACAAATGATTCCTACTTCTACCTCTCAAACTGCAGAATCATTCTGTCATAGGGCAGCATGGTGACTCAGTAGTTCGCACTGCTGACTCACAACAGGGACCCAGGTTCAATTCCACCCGTGGGCAACTGTCCAGGTGGAGATTGGATATTCTCCAGTGTCTGCGTGGGTTTCCTCCAAGTGCTCCGGTTTCCTCCCACAATCCAAAGATGTGCAGGTCAGGTGAACTGGCTTTACTTAATTGCATACAAATGTTGAGGGAGTGTTGGTTAGGTGCATTAGTCAGTGACAAATGTAGAGTAATGGGGAAAGGGTTTTAGTGGGATACTCTTCAGAGGGTCATTGTGGGCTTGTTGGGCCAAAGGGCCTTTTCTACACTGTAGGAATTCTATAATATTATGATCATTGCCCCCTCGGGGTTCCTTCAGCTTAAGGTCCCAAATCAAATCAGTCTCATTACACATCACCAAACCCACAACTGCCTGTTCCCTTCTGGGCTCGACTACAAGCTAATTCAAACCAATGATCTTGTAGACATTCCACAAATTCCTTTTCTTGGGATTCATTACCAATTTGATTTGATGACTCCACCCACACACAAACTCCCATTATAATAGCTTTCTTCTTAAGTGTCTTTTCTATCTCCCCCTCAATGACTGTGACGGTCAGTGCTACTGATGCTGTCATGGATGAATACCTTGCAACATGTCGATTTGTTGAAACTTGTTAAATTTTAAAATTAGTTACATTTAGAACATTTTCCAGCTTTAATGAAAACTCATCAATCTAAAGTTTTAATAGTTTCAAAAACCTGACATCAGTGGTGGAGCAAGTTGCTGGAGGGGATCCTGAGGGGCAGAATTTACATGCATTTAGAAAGACAAGGATTGATTAGGGATAGTCAACATGGATTTGTGCATGGAAAATCATGTCTTATGAACTTGATTGAGTTTTCTGAAGAAGTAATGAAAAGGATTGATGAAGGCAGAGCAGTAGACGTGATCTATTTGGATTTCAGTGAGGCATTCTCCATAAGGTTCCACATGGGAGACTGGTTAGCAAGGTTAAATCGGTTGGAAAACAGGGAGAACCAGCCATTTGGATCCAGAACTGGTTCAAAAGGCAGAAGACAGAGGGTGGTGGTGGAGGGTTGTTTTTCGGACTGGAGACCTGTGACCCGTGGTGTGCCACAAGGATCGGTGCTGGGTCCACTGCTTTTCATCATTTATATAAATGATTTGGATGTGAACATAGGAGGTTATGGTTAGTAAGTTTGCAGATGACACCAATATTGGTGGCGTAGTGGACAGCAAAGGAGGTTACTTCAGAATTCAACACGGTCTAGATCATTTGCGCCAATCAGCCAAAGAGTGGCATTTAGATAAATGTGAGGTGCTGCATTTTGGGAAGGTAAATCAGAACAGGACTTATACACTTCATGGTTGGCCACTTTTGTAGGCCACCCTGCTACAGAAAGGATGTTCTGAAACTTGAAAAGGTTCAGAAAAGATTTACAAGGATGTTGCCAGGATTGGAGGGTTTAACCTACAGGAAGAGGGTGAATAGGCTGCGGCTATTTATCTTGGAGCGCTGGAGGCTGAGGGGTGACCTTATAGATGTTTATAAAATCATGAGGGGCATGGATAGGATAGTGGGGGGAACTACAGGACATAAGTTTAAGGTAAAAGGGGAAAGATTTAATAGGGGCCTAAGGGGCAACATTAGAGTGTGATACATGTACGAAATGAGCTGCCAGAGGAAGTGGTGAAGATTGGTACAATGACAACATTTAAAAGGCATCTGGCTGCGTAAATGAATAGGAAAGGTTTGGAAGAATATGGGCTGAGTGCTGGCAAACGGGACGAGATTGATTTAGGATATCTGGTCAGCACAGATGACTTGGACTGAAGGGTCTGTATCCACGCTGTTCAGGTCTATGACCAATAATTTTCTGCTATTCCATAATGTTGGCAACAGGCCTTAAAAATGGAGGAGCAAGGGATGCTAGGGAGAGTTCAGAGGATGCCAGAGCAATCATGAAAAATATTTTAATTGCAATCCCAACAATTTAGATGGGGACAAAAGCATTTAAAGCCGATGGTGTACAATCATGGTTAACAGGACCCTGAGCAGTGTCCAACCCATTTCCTGCACTTCTGCCCTCATCCCTTCTCCTTCCCTCCCACAACACTGACAAGGCTCCGCTGATCCTCATTTTCCACCCTACCAGCAGTCACATCCAAATGATCTTAATCGGCCATTTCTGCCACTTTCAGCAGGTCGCTGACACCATCAGACACACAGTTCCCACCTCCTCCCTTGTCAGCCTTTCACAGGCACCATTCCCTCAAGGGCATTCTGAACCATGGTTCATCTACTCCCAAAACAACATCACCTTCGCCTGCAATTGCAGGGGATGCGATAGCTCGCTGTTTACTTCCTCCCTCTTCACTATCCAAGGCCGAGATAGACCTTCCAGGTGAAGTAGCAATTCACTCAATCTACAGTATTCACTGTTCACAATGTGCTCTCCTCTATATCGAGGAGAGGAAACAGACTGAGTGACCATTTAGCAGAAAACCTACTATGTGCAAGCTGGAGGAAGAGCAGCTCATTTTCTGCTTGTGGAACCTCTGGCCTTCAGGACTCAATATTCCGTTGCATCATTTTAGGACCTGAATACCTTTTTCCAGGCCCTTTCCCCACACCTACACCCATAGCCTTGTCATCATATGGGCTGGTTTCATCCCCGCCAGCCCATCTTCACCCACTAATGATCTTCTTTAGCAGCTTTTCTTTCTCCCCCACACATAGTTATCCATTCCTTTGTCTGTCCAATTGCGGTTTTCTCCCTTTATGTGCTATCTCTACCCATCGTTTACTCTTTCCCAAGTATTATCTTCAACACATATACTACTTTTTCCTCAACAATCAATCAATTCTGAAGAATGGTCACAGGATCCAAAACATTAATGCACTTTCTCTCCACAGATGCCACTAGAACCATGGAGTTTCTCCAGCAATTTGCTTTTGTTTCAGCTTTCCAGCATCTAATCCAGCGATTGCTTTGTTCTGGTTCAGCATTTAGAGGGATTTGGGGAAAGGGCAAAGTATTTAAACTAAGGGTCCCTGCGACTTGAAGAATGAAAACAATGCCACTGAAGAAGCCCATTTAGCACACCAACTTTCACATTCCAATCAAAGTGAGCTTGCCAGAAATTGCAGATCCCAGTGCACTTTTCAATTTTTGTCACTGCTCAGGAAAGAAAATCCAGGCCAGAGAAACTAACAAACAAATAGTAAAAGGAGTGGAAAGGAAATAGCTTCAAATATCTGCCTACCATTGGAATAAATTCAGCAACTTGTATTTTCACATTCTAATTCCTTTTACGAACTCTGTCACTAAGTCACAACTGATATCAGATTTGTTGCAATAATTGACATAATAAGCCAATTTCTGCCTGTACAAGAAGGACGGATTGCACCTAAATTGGAAGGGGACTAATATACTGGCAGGGAAATTTGTTAGAACTGCTTGGGAGGATTTAAACTAGTAAGGTGGGTGGGGGGTGGTGGTGGGGGGCAGGTGGGGACCCAGGGAGATAGTGAGGAAAGAGATTGATCTGAGAAGGGTACAGCTGAGAACAGAAGTGAGTCAAACAGGGCAGGCAGGGGACATGGTAGGACTAATAAATTAAACTGCATTTATTTCAATGCAAGAGGCCTTACAGAGAAGGCATATGAACTCAGGGCATGGTTTGGAGCATGGGACTGGGATATCATAGCAATTACGGAAACATGGCTCAGGGATGGGCAGGACTGGCAGCTTAATGTTCCAGGATACAAATGCTACAGGAAGGATAGAAAGGGAGGCAAGAGAGGAGGGGGAGTGGCATTTTTGATAAGGGATAGCATTACAGCTGTGCTGAGGGAGGATATTCCCAGAAATACATCCAGGGAAATTATTTGGGAACTGAGAAATAAGAAAGGTATGAGCACCTTATTGGGATTGTATTATAGACCCCCCCAATAGTCAGAAGGAAATTGAGAAACAAACTTGTAAGGAGATCTCAACTATCTGTAAGAATAATAGGGTAGTTATGGTAGGGGATTTTAACTTTCCAAACAGCGACTGGGATTGCCATAGTGTTAAAGGTTTAGATGGAGAGGAATTTGTTAAGTGTGTACAAGACAATTTTCTGATTCAGTATGTGGATGTACCTACTAGAGAAGGTGCAAAACTTGACCTACTCTTGGGGAATAAGGCAGGGCAGGTGACTGAGGTGTCAATGGGGGAGCACTTTGGGGTCAGCGACCATAATTCTATTCATTTTAAAATTGTGATGGAAAAGGATAGACCAGATCAAAAAGTTGAAGTTCTCAATTGGAGAAAGGCCAATTTTGACGGTATTAGGCAAGAACTTTCGAAAGCTGATTGGAGGCAGCTGTTCGCAGGTAAAGGGACGGCTGGAAAATGGGAAGCCTTCAAAAGGGAAGGCTTGTAGGTGTAGGGAATGCTGGGTGACTAAAGAAATTGAGGGTTTGGTTAAGAAAAAGAAGGAAGCATATGTCAGGTATAGACAGGATAAATCGAGTGAATCCTTACAAGAGTATAAATGAAGTAGGAGTATACTTAAGAGGGAAATCAGGTGGACAAAAAGGGGACATGAGATTGCTTTGGCAAATAGAATGAAGGAGAAACCAAAGGGTTTTTACAAACATATTAAAAGGACAAAAGGGTAACCAGGGAGAGAATAGGTCCCCTCAAAGATCAGTAAGGTGATCTTTGTGTGGAGCCGCAGGAGATGGGGGAAGATACGAAACGAGTATTTTTCATCAATACTTAGTGGACAAGGACATGGAAGATATAGAATGTAGGGAAATAGATGGTGACATCTCAAAAAAAATGTACATATTAGAGGAGGAAGTGCTGGATGCCTTGAAACAGTTAAAAGTGGATAAATCCCTAGGACCTGATCAGGTGTACCTGAGAACTATGTGGGAAGCTAGAGAAGTGATTGCTGGGCCTCTTGCTGGGATATTTATATCATTGATAGTCACAGGTGAGGTGCCAGAAGACTGGAGGTTGGCAAATGTGGTGCCACCCTTCTTAAACAGTGGCACAACAAGCCAGGGAACTATAGACCGGTGAGCCTGACCTCGGTGGTGGGGACGTTGTTGGAGGGAATCCTGAGGGACAGGATGTACATGTATTTGGAAATGCAAGGACTGATTAGGGATAGTCAACATGGCTTTTGCATGGGAAATCATGTCTCACAAACTTGATTGAGTTTTTTGAAGAAGTCACAAAGAAGATTGATGAGGGCAGAGCAGTGGATGTGATCTATATGGACTTCAGTAAGGCATTCGACAAGGTTCCCCATGGGAGACTTATTAACAAGTTAGATCTTATGGAATACAGGGAGAACTAGCCATTTGGATACAGAACTAGCTCATAGGTAGAAGACAGAAAGTGCTGGTGGGTTATTTTTCAGACCGGAGGCCTATGGCCAGGGGAGTGCCACAAGGATCGATGCTGGGTCCTCTACTTTTTGTCATTTACATAAATGATTTGGATGTGAGCATAAGAAGTATAGTTAGTAAGTTTGAAGATGACATCAAAGTTGGAGGTGTAGTGGACAGCGAAGAGGGTTACCTCAGATTACAACAGGATCTGGACCAGATGGGCCAATGGGCTGAGAAGTGGCAGATGGAGTTTAATTCAGATAACTGCGAGGTGCTGCATTTTGGGAAAGCAAATCTTAGCAGGACTTATACACTTAATGGTAATGTCCTAGGGAGTGTTGCTGAACAAAGAGACCTTGGAGTGCAGGTTCATAGCTCCTTGAAAGTGGAGTCGCAGGTAGATAGGACAGTGAAGACGGCATTTGGCATGCTTTCCTTTTTTGGTCAGAGTATTGAGTACAGGAGTTGGGAGGTCATGTTGCAGCTGTACAGGACATTGGTTAGGCCACTGTTGGAATATTGCATGCAATTCTGGTCTCCTTCCTATCGGAAAGATATTATGAAACTTGAAAGGGTTCAGAAAAGATTTACAATGATGTTACCAGTGTTGGAGGATCTGAACTACAGGGAGAGGCTGAACAGGCTGGGGCTGTTTTCCCTTGAGCGTCGGAGGCTGAGGAGTGACCTTATAGAGGTTTACAAAATTATGAGGGGCATGGATAAATAGGCAAAGTCTTTTCCCTGGGGTCACAGAGTCCAGAACTAGAGGGCATAGGTTTAGGGTGAGAGGGGAAAGATATAAAAGAGACCTAAGGGGCAACGTTTTCACGCAGAAAATGTGTATGGAATGAGCTGCCAGAGGATGTGGTGGAGGCTGGTACAATTGCAACATTTAAAAGGCTATTGGATGGGTATATGAATAGGAAGGGTTTGGAGGGATATGGGCTGAGTGCTGGCAGGTGGGACTAGATTGGGTTGGGATATCTGGTCGGCATGGATGGGTTGGACTGAAGGGTCTGTTTCCACGCTGTACATCTCGATGACTCTAAATGGTAACAAATGTATGACTCTCGAAAACGAACACAATTAGGTCTGCACCTCATACTTTAGCTATTCCATTTCTCATCCCAACAGAACCCACAGACAACTGGGGGATCAACTAAATGTTTAAGATATTGAATTTCACTTGAGCAAGGTGAATCCTGAAAAGTAGAACAAAATGGCAAATTATACTAATGGTGCAGAACCACCCCAGCAATTGAATTTGGATATTTACTTGGGTAATACAATCTTAGAGGATAAGGAAGGAAGGAAGGAAGGATGAGATAGATCTTTCATGACTAACATGCACATGAAAAGGTTCAATGAACTGAATGACCAACTTGGTTTCTGACACACAAAACACGTCATGTCACATTTTTATGTCTAACTTTGTATAAATATCACAAAACATCTTCGGGTGAAACTATCCATAAATAGACTACAGCATATTCATTTATACAACCACTGCTGAAATACCATGAGCCTTAGAATGAATAGATGTCAGCATTTAACACTATGCAAAGGGTACAACTGCAACAATACCACCCTGCAATCAAAGATGATTCATTAGAATATTCAAGCATTTGAACAATAAAAGCCTTTAAAATACTTTGAAAACAAAAATTAAATGCTTACTCATCGCAGCTCTATTTTTTTGGAAACCGAATAGAAATACCATATTGTCTAAGTGAATGGAGACTCTGATATGAATCAAACTATATACATAAAATACCACTGACCCCACATGAAGGCACAGATGCAGATCAAACTCACCACTACATAATGAGCGCTTACAACACTGAACTTCACTAATACACTTACATATAAAACATTAAAAAAAATCAGAGAAACAACCATCAATCTACCTGATTCATTTAGATCTTCCACCAATTTTTCCGAAAGAGAGAATCATGAAGGCATTATTTCAGCCTCTCTCAACTTTTGTCAGCATAATAATTAGTTACTATCAAAATTAAAATCAGCTGAATTCAGTACAAGTTAGAGTGCCAATTATAATGAATTAAAATAGAAAACTCAGTCCCATTAAATTAGCTTAGCACACATTTCAGTTGTGTTCTTTTAGACAGTGCTTTTAAGATTAAGTAGACTTGCTTCTGGGCACAACAAAGTAACCACATTATTCTCAATCACAGCAATATATATTTTTTGGTATATAACAGTACTTCTTCACTGACAGCTTAGTAATTGAGACTGGTTCTTTTCCCTTGTGTGCAATGTTATCTGCACATCACTAGTACATGACTTCATTAAGCATAGAATGATTGTGGAAATACAAAATTTATTTACGTATCTTTATGTCATTGGAAGAGAAGTAATCAGCAAAATTGCCCTTTTTCCACATTCCCTTCATCACAGAGAGCCTCTTTTCACAGGTATTGGCAGCCCTTCCGTTTCTCAACCAATATGCAGTGCCATTAAAAGTTTCTTTTTGCACACTATCAGGGGGACAACTCGTAAGCATCCTGCCAGGTAGCTCCACAAAAGGTGAAAGGCCACATGTGTGCACGTGCTTGAGAGAACATTGCACGAGAAAACGTCACTCATACATTTTCAGGGAAAAATAGATAAATATCTTGGTAGAGGAATGGAATGAAATTATCCTGGATGGGAAGAGGTTGAAAATACATTGTGGAGATTGAACAACCGGTCTTTCTGTATGGAAAATACAGTGTAAAGTGAAATATTTAATTTTGCAGCGAATTATACCATGAATATGCCAAAGAACCCTGTTAGTTTTTGTTAAGTTTCATTCTTAACCAAATTCTTAATTTACTGATTGCTTTCATTAAAGATATGAACACAGGAAATTTATAACACCATTCTAAACACTGAAACAGAAAATAAACTTGAAAATTTTTGAGCTGTGATTCAATTGTTTATGCACTCTGATCCTATTTCAGTTCAAGTTGGTATTTGATCTCCACCCCCTTTGTGCATTACCACAAGAGAATGACTAGCTGAAGATTGGTACGAGCAATCCCATAATTAACAGTCCAAAGACTGGACTGCAACACAGGCGTGTGAAGCTAATTTGAAAATATAGAATTCAACATTACATGGATTACAAGCAATATAATACTATGGAAAGTATAAAATCAATACAGCTGTAAATATTAATGCACGCTTGACACCCTGTGTTTATTTACATCAAAAGGGATATCTGACTTTATTTTAAAGAAATAAGTGGCTGAATACTTTGGGGTTACTTTCCCTGGGGTGTTGGAGGCTGCGAGGTGACCATACAGAGGTTATTTCAGGAAAGTGTTTGATCAGGTTCCCCATGGTAGGCTACTGCAAAAATACAGAAGCATGGGATTGAGGGGGATTTAGCAGGTTGAATCAGAAATTGTCTAACCGAAAGAAGACAGAGGGTGGCGATTGATGGGAAATGCTCAACCTGGAGTTCAGTTAGTAGTGGTGTACCATGAGGATCTGTTTTGGGGCTATTGTTATTTGTCATTTTTATAAATGACCTGAATGAGGGCATAGAAGGATGGGTTAGTAAATTTGCAGATGACACTAAAGTCAGTGGAAGGATGTTGCAAGTTACACAGGAACATGGATAAGCTGCAGAGCTGGGCTGAGAGGTAACAAATGGAGTCGAATGTGGAAAAGTCCGAGGTGATTCACTTTGGAAGGAGTAACAGGAAAACAGACTACTGGACTAATGTGTCCATGTGCACAGATCTCTCAAAGTTGCCACCCACATTGACAGAGGTGTTAAGAAGGCATATGGTGAGTTAACTTTTATTGGTAGAGGGATTGAGTTTCGGAGCCATGAGGTTATGCTACAGTTGTACAAAACTGTGGCATGGCCACACTTGGAATATTGCTTACAGTTCTGGTCACTGCATTATAGGAAGGATGTGGAAGCATTGGAAAGGGTGCAGAGGAGATTTACCAAAATGCTGCCTGGTATGAAGGGAAGGTGTCATGAGGAAAAGCCTTATGAGGAAAGGCTGTTTTCATTATAGAGAAGGAGGGTAAGAGGTGACTTAGTGAATCTTTCGTCAGATGGTGATGGCTAGCACAACAGGACATAGTTATAAATTGAGGGGTGATAGATATAGGTCAGATGTCAGAGACAGATTCTTTACTCAGCGGAGTGGAATATCCTGTCTACAACAGCAATGGACTCACCAACATTAAGGGCATTTAAATGGTCATTGGATAAACAAATGGACAATAACGGAGAAGTGCGAGTTAGATAGGTTTTAGGGTTTGTGCGAAGATTTGTAGCTCGGGTGTTCGTTGTTGTGGTTCTGTTTGCTGAGCTGGAAGTTTTTGTTGCAAACGTTTCGTCCCCTGGCTAGGCGACATCATCAGTGCTTTGGAGCCTCCTGCAAAGCGCTTCTTCGATGTTTCTTCCGGTATTTATAGTGGTCTGTCCTTGCCGCTTCCGGTTGTCAGTTTCAGCTGTCCGCTGTAGTGGTTGTATATTGGGTCCAGGTCGATGTGTTTGTTGATGGAGTTTGTGGATGAATGCCATGCCTCTAGGAATTCCCTGGCTGTTTTCTGTCTGGCTTGGCCTATGATAGTGGTGTTGTCCCAGTCGAATTCATGTTGCTTGTTGTCTGCGTGTGTGGCTACTAGGGATAGCTGGTCGTGTCGTTTCGTGGCTAGTTGATGTTCATGTATGCGGATTGTTAGCTGTCTTCCTGTTTGTCCTATATAGTGTTTTGTGCAGTCCCTGCATGGTATTTTGTATACTACATTAGTTTTGCTCATGTTGGGTATCGGGTCCTTCGTTCTAGTAAGTTGTTGTCCGAGCGTGGCTGTTGGTTTGTGTGCCGTTATGAGTCCTAAGGGTCGCAGTAGTCTGGCTGTCCTACTACAGTACTAAACAGTCCTACCACAAATTCAACCCAAACTCTGGGTCAGATATGTCGATGACACGTTTGTAATCATCAAAAACACAGAAATAGAAAAAACACACCGGATCATCAACGCCACACTCACAGGAATACGATTCACGAGAGAAGAAGAAAAGGATAGCCAACTCCCATTCCTAGATGTGATAGTACAAAGAACACCGAACGGAGAATTCACCACAAGGGTATACAGGAAAGCAACACACACAGACCAAGTCCTAAACTATGAAAGTAACCACCCCAACACACACAAACGAAGCTGCATCAGGACACTATTCAAAAAGGCCACAATACACTGCAGTACACCAGAACTGCAAAAAGAAGAAGAGGAACACCTATACAAGGTATTCGCCAAAAACGGATACCCACGCAACTTCATCAACAGATACCTAAGACAAAGACCACGGAACGAGGACATGCCACAACCAAAAGGACTAGCCACACTACCATACATCAGGAGCGTTTCAGAACTGACAGCCAGACTACTGCGACCCTTAGGACTCATAATGGCACACAAACCAACAGCCACGCTCAGACAACAACTTACTAGAACGAAGGACCCAATACTCAACATGAGCAAAACTAACGTAGTATACAAAATACCATGCAAGGACTGCACAAAACACTATACAGGACAAACAGGAAGACAGCTAACAATCCGCATACATGAACATCAACTAGCCACGAAACGACACGACCAGCTATCCCTAGTAGCCACACACGCAGACAACAAGCAACATGAATTCGACTGGGACAACACTACTATCATAGGCCAAGCCAGACAGAAAACAGCCAGGGAATTCCTAGAGGCATGGCATTCATCCACAAACTCCATCAAACAAACACATCGACCTGGACCCAATATACCAACCACTACAGTGGACAGCTGAAACTGACAACAGGAAGCGGCAAGGACAGACCACTATAAATACCGGAAGAAACATCAAAGAAGCGCTTTACAGGAGGCTCCAAAGCACTGATGATGTCGCCTAGCCAGGGGACGAAACGTTTGCAACAAAAACTTCCAGCTCGGCGAACAGAACCACAACAGATAGGTTTTAGATTGGTTTCGCAGGTTGGTGCAATATCAAAGGCCAAAGGGTCTGTCTGCGTTGTAATGTTTTATGTTGAAAAAAATCATTATGGGCATCAATATGGCACATTGACAAGGGCTTTATCCCAGGGTAGGGAAGTCCAAAACTCAAGGACATAGGTTTCAGATGAGCGGGGAAATATTTCAAAGGGACCTAAGGGGCAACTTTTTCTACACAGAGGGTGGTGTGTGTACAGGATGAACTGCCAGAGAAAAAGTGTTAGAGGCTGCTACAATTGCAACATTTAAAAGGCATCTGGATGGGTAAATGAACAGGAAAGGTCAGGGGGATACGGGCCAAATGCTGGCAAATGGGACTAGCTTAGTTTAGGATAAGGAGTTGGACTGAAGGGTTTATTTCCATGCTGTACAGCTTTACAACTCTAAATAGTCAGACATGGCACAAAATGTGAAGTGGTCTTTACAAGTCCCACATAGGCAGCTTATTTCAAGTGCAAAGTTTCTTTCCTGCTCCCAATTAGTATTTCTGTAAAATTAGTTTCTGTAAGAAAAAAATAACCATATATCATTTTTAATAGTCAATCTATCTGCCATGTTTTACTCCTCCAATTCTGCCCGACAGAACAGACCCAACTTAATTCGCTCTATCGCAGGCAGACATGTGTTCAGCTATCTTGGCCCCCAAGTTTTGGATTTTTTTCCTCAAATTCAACCTCCAACAAGGAATCTTATTTATATAGTGCCTTTGATATCCTCAAGACATTCCAAAGCATTCCAAAACAACTGAAGCCTTTTCAAATTTAGTCACTGCTCTTGAAATAACTCCAGTGTCCTGTCACCACTTCACCTTCTGTTGACATGTGGAAAGTCCTTGACATTAATCCAAGTCCCTCAGAGCCAGCTCTTAAGAGTACATAGCACACATGGCACTCTTGTTTTTACCTGTCAGCCAAGGCTCCTCGATTAGGGCTGTTAATCTGGTCCAATCAACAAAGTCATTCTGTGAGGTCCCCTCGCTAACTTTGTTCCAATCACAACAACTATAGTGTTGGGAACTAATTTGTATACAGCAAAATTTTACAAATGGAAATTGGATAATGGCCAGATCATCTGTTTAACAGTGTTGACTAAAAAATAAATAATGGCCACAACTCCACTGTTCTTTTTTTTAAAAAAAAGCATGTTTGACATTCACCTACATGGGCAGCAAGAGGTTTGCTTTAAATGTTTCATCTCCAAGACTGCACCGGTTCAATGATGTTATGACACATCTAGGACAGGTTGAACGAAACTGGACCTTATAAGGGCTAGGAACAATACCAGTGGGTGACAAGAGCACAAGGGACTGCATAAATTTGGTATTCGTACAAACATTGGTAGGAAAATAAACAGAGCTCAAGGATTCCGTGAAGCGATATAAACAAGCATGTGAGTAACAACAAACTGGTTGATAGAATCTAATGTAGAAAAATGTGAACTTGCGTACTTTGACAGAATGAATTGAAAAGTAGTACATTATTAATGTGATGAGAGTTTATAGAATTTGGGCAGCACGGTGGCACAGTGGTTAGCACTGCTGCCTCACAGCGCCAGAGACCTGGGTTCAATTCCCGACTCAGGCGACTGACTGTGCGGAGTTTGCACGTTCTTCCCGTGTCTGCGTGGGTTTCCTCCGGGTGCTCCGGTTTCCTCCCACAGTCCAAAGATGTGCGGGTCAGGTGAATTGGCCATGCTAAATTGCCCATAGTATTAGGTTAGGGGTATGGGTGGGTTGCGCTTCGGCGGGTCGGTGTGGACTTGTTGGGCCAAAGGGCCTGTTTCCACATTGTAAGTAATCTAATCTAATCTAATCTAATTCGGAGGTGCAGAATTCTCCCTCAGCAGTTAAATTGCGTAAAAGCACAGATTTCTGTGCACAATCCCTCAAATAGGATTCAAAATCAAAACACTGGTTTCTGAGGGGTATGCTACTCAATGAGCCACGCCTACTCCATACTTGAAATGCAAGCCTGTTAAACATCTACCAGTACGATATACAAAGTAGGAGTAGGTCATTTAGCCACTTAAGTTTTCTCTGTCAGCTGAAAGCTGAAATCAAAGCAATACCATTGGGTGACAAGAGCACAAGGGACTGGATAAATTTGGTATTCTTACAAAGATAAGTAGGAAAATAAGCAGAGCTCAAGGATTCTGTTAAGTGATATAAACAAGCAAGTGAGTGACAACAAATTGGTAGATGGAATATGATGTAGAAAAATGTGAACTTTCCCACTTTGATAGAATGAATTGAAAACTGGAAATACTCAGCAGGTCAGGCAGCATCAGTGGAAAGATTGGTTACATCACCATTTCAGGCTGATGACTTCTCCAAATCTGCAAGATGTTAAACAGAATCTGTAAGGTCACTGGCCTGAAATATATTGCTACCCTCCTCTCTTCATATAATACACGACTTGCTGGACATATTCATGGCTGGTCCAATTGTGGCCTCAACTCCACATTTGTATTTCCACACAATATCTTTTGATTTACTTGATAGTCAGGAATCTATTAATCTTGGTCATAAAAATTCAGTGATCCAACCCCCAGTGTTCTATGGGGAAAGAATTTCACAGACCTGTGACATCTCCTCACCATTTCCACACACACAAACAACTTCTCATCAATACTTCTCAAGTGAAACCCCCCTCATTTTTAAACTGTGTCCCTTGTTCTATCTATTAGGAAAAATATTCATTCAGCATCTACCCTGTCAAATCCCTTCAGGATCTTATGCTTCAGAAAAACTAAAAGTTCGTGAACAATAAATGACAACATTACATTTGCCTTTCTAAATCCTTGCTGTAGCTGTCTGCCATCATTTTGAGATCCTTCTGCACCTCAGAATTCTGTAACCTCTCCTCACATTAATAATATACAACCCTGTAGTTTTCAATTCATCCTGTCAAAATAGGCAAGTTCAATTTTTCCCACATCATAGTCCATCTACCGATTTGTCATCACTCACTCACCTGTTTATATCCCTGAACAGAATCATTGTGCTCTGCTTATTTCCCTACCTATCTTTGTATCAAATTTATCCAGTCCCTTGTTGCCCGATGATAGTGTTCCTAATCCTTAGAAGATCCAGGTTCGTCTAACCTGTCTCAGAGTGTCATGACATAGCTGAACAGGTTGATCAAAAATATTTATAGCCAGTCTCTTTCACCAAAGTGATTAATATAAATTGTAAGTATCTGGATGAGTATATGAATAAGAAGGGTTTGGAGGGATATGGGCCAGGTACTGGCAAGTGGGAGTAGATTGGGTTGGGATATCTGGTTGGCATGGACGGGTTGGATGAAGTGTCTGATTCCATGCTGTACCATCTCTATGACTCGCTATGTATTAAATGGAGAAAAGTATTTAGCTGGGCGTATTTTATGAGCTTCTGAAATAATGTAGCACAACATAATTGTTGCATAAAAAGCATAACATTTAGTAGAACTGTTCCAGCACAACACAGCTTTTAGTATTAACCAGCTGATTAGAATGCTCAAGTCCCAAATTTCCCACTGCAGCACTTGAATAACTTAACCTGCAGTATTTATAATTGGCATATTTCTCAAACATACTGTTGGGTGTTCAGGATCACTTGGGTTCTGAAGTAGAGAAAATCAATTCTCTGCTTTCAGCAATGTCCTCTTACGCATCATATGCTGGTGATATAAGACCTCACACTTCTCTCCTCAACCTTCACTCCCAGTTGCCACCATTTATTGCACTAATGTCTCAAAGTGATCATTTCCCACAAACATGCATTATTTACGTCAATCCCATTGCCTCTTGAAAAACGAGAATGTCAAAGAGATTAGTGCTATGATTGTACCCTGTCATGCACAGTGTATTTGATCATACAGTAGAAAAAGTACCTCCCTACCAAGTTTAACAGAAGGACGTCTTCATTCTAAGAATGAACCAGTTTTGACAATCCAGTAAGTTGGATCCCAAGGATCCTTATGTCCAGGCTGGAGCAGCCTTCGCCTTTTATCAAGCTGTGCAGCAAAGAGGTCAGTCAAATCAGATTTGATAGGAGTTGCTCGCAGAGCTAAAATTACAGTACCCAACAAAAATTTTAAGCCAGCAACTTGCCAGTCCACAGGATTATGACAATGTGGTGTGTGTAGTGGTTAAGAAAATTGACAAATGCAGACATTATGTTTTGTACTACCACGACTGAAGCAGTGGATAAAAAACTCTAATCTTTTAACTATTTGGGATCATGCATAGTTATATATCACAATGTGAAATCAATTTAAAACCAGTTAGCTGATAGAAGACTTTTTTCTTGGAAGAAAGCAGAACTAACTTTTAAAATTGCACGGAGAGTGGATATATACACCAGCACTGCAAGCTTTTGTGGAGGGGGAAAGGTGCATCTGAAGAACATTTGACTCTGATCAACATGTGTGACTAATTTTACCAACTCTCTGGGACTGTGGTGAAGTCATGAAGATGGATTAGACAGACAACAAGATAGAAATTCAGCCTTTTTGGTTCATTATGGGCAATAGGGCACCACAGCTTCGCAATTTAAGACATCTCATTCACTCACCAATACCCTTATTTTCCTCCCACAAAACTAATTTTTTAAATTACTCCACAGAAATACATTATGCACAGGAGCTTCTAACTGAAAGCAGATCTCAGCATAACCAGGCAATTTGCAGTTAAATCTCTCAATTCCTGACAGGTTCTGTTGACGTTCTGAAGGTTTGGAAAAACTTCTTTTTGGTTGTGTCAGATATACTTAGCAGGGCAGGGTGAACTGTACAGTGATGTGCCCACACTTGAAATGTCAACTCATCCACTCTATCTGAAAGCCAACCAGCCAAGCCAATTTTCTGCTTAATATTTTCAGCATCTATCATTATTTTTTTCCATGTGCACTTAATGCTCTTAAGATTTATCTGCCCATGGTTGAAATCAGAGCACTTGTATGTGTGTACAAGCAGACAGTGAGTGACATGCTAAGGAATGGGAACATTGTTATGCTTAATGAGCTGCACAGATGCAAACAATATAAAAAGTTTCATATGAACCAACCTTCCCAGAATTTGGGACTAAAGGAATGGAGTGGGTAAAACAAATTTGAGCCTTAGTTACTGGAGCATATTGAAGTAAACAAAATGAGAGAAATGTCTATCATTCACTTTTTTTAGTACCCAAAAATTCTTAGTGATACTGCAATGTTAATTACTACATTTTATTTCTAATTATGACTGGTAAATATTATCCTGATTGCAACATTAGCGTAACTGGATGGGGAAAAAGATTCCATAGGGCAAAAATCACTGATTTGATCAGTGACACCTCTATTCTGATGAAGGGAAAATATGGTGCCCGAGACTGCCGTATTAATATCACAGCAGTTATTTAAGAATCAGCAGGATTCATAGCTCCAGTCAGATTTCTCATGAGCTAGTGCACCATTCCCAGGATCCTATTATACAGGATTCTAAGATTTTTTTTGGAAAAAGTGTTTGGGATTCATTTTGTATGCTTCACTTGTAAATTGCACCAATGGCTCCAGTTAATGGAATTACATGAAAGCAGAAGATTTTCCTGGTTCATACACACGCACATGCCAAAGAGCAGGATAGGTCATTTGGACCCATTTGCATGGTCTGCCGCTGGACAATATCATGCCTGATCTAAATGTTGTCTCTACTGTCCATACTCTGAGCAACACCAAGAAGGTACATCAAGCAGCTAGAACTCTTCATTTAGATAACCACCTTATTAAAGAAAAATGCCTGATTCTGCATCATGCATGTAAGGTGGACTTTGCAAACAGATTGTTGTTGGGAGTCTGTTCTTTAATCCTAAATGGATTAAAGTTTGCCACAAATTCAGTTGGACATGTCAGCAGATAACTGAGTGACCTTGATACAGCAGTACTCAACACCAGATTTTCCACTCGTCCACTCTTCCAGTTGCAGATTCAACGATAGAAAAACTATTTTACTGAATATCAGATCAGGCACAGAATAAAGCTGCCTTCACTTTGTTCCAACATGCTGTAATTCTAATCGAAGACCAATTATCCCAATTAATGAGCTCATGTGAATTTCTTAATTTTTTTGAACACTTTATGTCAATTAACCACTTATGTTCTGCTATTATTACATCCAGACTGGCAACCCATTGTAAATGATGATGATCAATGACTCAAGCCCCACCTAAGCTGATTTTACAACCTTGCTTAATGACATGTCAGATCCCCAGGCAAACATATTGCTCATTTTCATTTGCCTTCAGCTGGATAGTATTTAAACAGTCACCAAATTCAAACAATGAAAATAGGACTCGGGAACAATGGTAATGTCATCATCTCTCAGCCATATTCAAGCTCCAACTGTAACCAGCGGTGTTCCACAGGTCTCCAATAAAAAAAAACCCTCCACCATTACTCTATGTCTCCTATTGTTAAGCCAATTTTGTATCCAATTCGCAAGCTCATCCTGAATCCCATGTGACCTAACTCACTAATTGGTCTACCATGTGGAACCGTGTCAAAGGTTTTACTGAACTCCAAGTAAAACTCTTACCCTAAATGTCTCTCTCAGGCTATTGATCTCTCTCCAAGTGGATGAAGTGCCTTTCTATCTTTCTTATTTACACCTCTCATAATCCTATACACCTCTATCAGATCCCCTCTGAACTTTCAATGCTCTTATGAAAACAACCCCAGCTAATATATTTTTTCCTCATAAATCTCTAGCCCAGGCATCATTCAAGTAACACTTCTCTGCATCTTCTCTTGAATGCAATCACATCCTTTCGATAGTGTTGTGTCCAGAATTGCACACAGTAGCCCAATTGTGTCCTAACCAGTGTTTTGTGTGTTTCTGGTGTAATCATCTTGCTCTTGTATTCAATGTGAAGAGTGTTGTGCTGGGAAAGCACAGCAGGTCAGGCAGCATCCAAGGAGCAGGAGGATCGATCTTTCAGGCATAAGCCCTTCATCGGGAATCATTCCTGAAGAAGGGCTTATGCCTGAAACGTCATTTCTCCTGCTCCTCGGATGCTATCTGACCTGCTGTGCTTTTCCAGCACAACACTCTCGACTCTGATCTCCAGCATCTGCAGTCCTCACTTTCTCCTCTTGTACTCTATGCTTTGGCTATAGTTTATTCAAAGTGGAATCCCAGGTAGACAGGGTAGTGAAGCTGTTATTTAGGTTGCTTGTCCTTACTAGTCTGTGCATTGTCTTTAGGTGTTGGGAGGTCATGTTGCGGCTGTACAGGAATTGGTTAGCATTATTTGAATGCTGCATGCAATTCTTGTCTCCCTGCTATAGGAAGGATGTTGTGAAACTTGAAAGGGTTCAGAAAAGTTTTACCAGAGTTGGAGGATTTCAGATGTACGGAGAGGCGGAATAGACTAGGGCGACTTCCGGGAGTCTCGGAGGCAGAGAGTGACCATATGGAGGTTTAGAAAATCATGAGGGGCATAAATATGGTGAATAGCCAAGGTCTTTTCCCCAGGGTGAGCAAGTCCAAAACCAGAGGGCACAGATTCAAGGTGAGAGGGAAAATAGTTAAAAGGAGCCTAAGGGGCAAATTTTTCACACAGAGGACAGTGTGTATGTGGATATGGGCCAAGTGCTGGCAAATGGACTAAATAATTTAGGATATCTGGTCGGCATGGATGAATTGGACTGAAGGATCTGTTTCCATGCTGGACAGATCTATGGTTAATAAAGGCAACTAGCCCATATGCTGTAACTACTTTAACGAGCTGCCCTACCTTCAGGAATCTGTGGATACACTCACCAAGGTCCCTCTGATCTCCAATACTTTCCAGGGTCTTACCACAAAAACATACATGGTGTAATCCCATGCCCTATCAGCCCTCCCCAAGTCCATGACCGTAGGCTTTTCCACGCTGAGTTCCATTTGTCACTTGCCCACCTGATCAGTCCATTGATGTCTTTGTGCACTTCACAGCTGTTTTTTTTTAACCATTCCACCAACTTTGGGTCATTGTGGACTTCTTAATTACATCCCTAGATTAGAGTTTAAATTATTAACAAACATCACAAACAGCAAAGACTCTAGCAACAAGCCTTGTAGAACCCCACTGAAAACAGACTTCCAGTCACAGAAACAACACTTGATCATCAACCGCTGCTTCCTGCCTGTCAGCCAACTTTGGATCCAATGTGCCACTTCGTCCTGGAATCCATAGGTTATTACTTTCTTGACCAGTCTGCCATTATAGACCGTATCCACACCTATGATAAATTCCACATAGACCACATAAGATATATTATCCTCATCAAACACTCCCTTCCCCTAACAAATCCATACTGACCATCCTGATTAATCTGTCTCTCTCCAAGTGCAGATACATTCTGTTCCTCAGAATTCTTTTCAATAACTTCCCCACCACTCAGGTTAGATGACTGCCTGTAATTTCCTTGCCTATCCCTCCCCACCTTGTATTATTTTTAAGAACAAAATGTTACCAGTTATCTAGCAGCTCACCTGTGGTCAGAAAAGATCTGAAAATTACTGCCAAAGTCCCTGATATATCCTCACTTGCCTCCTTCAACAAGCTAAGATTCATCTCATTCGGATCTACATATTGGTCAACTTTTAAGTTTGCTAAACCCAATAGTCAACTCTTTCACTAGATCAATTCCTTTCAATACTTCAAAAGTTGTCCATTCTAATGTATATTCTGGATTGTCCTTTCCCATTGTGTAAAGTAATACAAAAGACTTGCTGAAGTCTGCATCCACTTATTTTGAGTCCACACAAATTATCTCTATGGTCCCCAAAAGGCCCTACTATCCCTAGTTATTCACTTGCTCTATTACACATTTTAAAAATCCCATTGTGTTTTCCTTTATTCTACATTAATACATTTGATGCATTCCCTCATTTTTCCTAATTTCCTTATCAAGTTTTCCCCAACATTTTTAATAATATGTTGGTACTCCACCATACTGAGCCCTCAGTACCTGCCAGATTCCTTCCTCCTTCCCCCACCACCACTGCCAATCTTAACCTTTACGGGCCTTGATATCTCTGGTCTTGATCCCACCTTTGCCCTTTATGGAACATATTTGCTCTGTACTCTTACTTTTCATCCTTGAATGTCTTCACTTCTCAGACAGGAGGTGTTCCCAGTCAACTTGGGCCAAATTGTAAACTTTCTTGGTAAAGTTAGCTTGTCCCCAGTTTAGAACTTTTTCTTTTTCTCAGTCTATCCTTACCTTCTCCAATAACTAGTCTAAATCTAATTGAGTTATGGACCCATCTCACATACCTAACTACCTCCATCCCTTCTTTGGCTTTTTATGTACGAACTAAGAAAGTCTGCTTGAATACAGTTTCAGAGCTTTGCTCCCTCCCTATCCTACACAGTAAAACTATACAAGTTAATACGTGGAAAATTAAAATCCCCAGTTACTCCCTTATTATCCTTGCATGTCTCTGAAATATGATTACATATTTTATCTTCTATTGCTCCTTGGTTGTTTGGGGCCTGTAATACACGATCTTAATTCCAATTTTGTTGTCTCTTAGAAAAGGATGCAATCTCACCTCCTGACTCTTCAAAGTGTGTTCTCAATCGGCAAGGCACATGTGTCAGAGGTGTGAAGGAATGCTTTCTACTGGTCTTGTTCCAGTACTCAAGAAACTTGATACCATCAGGACACAGCATAGATGGCTTGATTGATCAATATTAACATTCACCACATTAAACATTCATTCTCTTCAGCACCAGTGCATCCAGCCAGCAGTGTGCATCATCTACAGGATGCATTGTGGCAACTCGCCCTCGGGTACTTGAAAATACCTTTCCAAACTACTGGCCTCTCCTTAAAATAAATGAAATAATCACTATATGCATGTTCCTCTTTACATGTCACACCATCTTGATTTCTATAATAGCCACTCCATTGCAAACCGGGAGTTGTTTTGATTACAGATCCAGACTGAACATTCAGGAGATGAGATTGCAGCCTTTTATATCCTGTTTCCAAGAGGCAACAAAACAAATTAATATCAGTCACTTTCCAGAAATGTAACCAGCCCAACCATGTTTCATTTTAAATTCTTACTATAAGGCTTCTGCTGCCCCTCCAGCTCATGCATTTAATAGTTCCTGAAAGAAGAACGCATCAAGTACTTTTTGAAGAAATCTTTCTACTAATTCAGCGTACAAGCATTTGAAGATTTTATTCAAATTGTACCTCTGATTAATTTTTAAGACAGGTAATTAATTGTCGGCTAACAAAGGAATCAAAAGGATATTGGGATAGATAGGAAAGCGGAGTTGAGGTCACAATCAGATCAGCAACGATTTTATCAAGCAGAGCAAATTTGAGGGGTTGAAATTTTTAAAATTTATTCAAAGGGAAATGGGCATGGCTACATACATGAGCAGTTTGTTCACATTCTAATTGACCTGGAGAAGGTGGTAGTGAGCTGCCTTCTTGAACCACTGCAGTGTAGGAACACCCAATACGCTGTTTGAAAGAGAATTAACACTTTCAAACGTACTGAAGAATGCAACATAGTTCCAAATCAGGGTGGTGACTGACTTGGGGGGGGGGGGGGGGGGGGGGGGACAGGTGGTGTGGTGGGGGTTCTATACATCTGCTGCTCTTGTTCTTTCAGGCAGTAAAAGCCATGGGCTGAAGTTTGCTGTTGGATGAGCTTTGATGAATGCTGCAGTGCATCTTGCTGACACTATGCATCAGTGGGGAAGGAAGTGAATGTACAACATAGAAGGTCTAGTTACTGAGTTTGCAGATGACACCAAAATTGGAGGTGCAGTGGACAGCGATAAAAAGGTTACACCAGAGCACAACGGGATCTTAATCAGATGGGCCAGTGGGCTGAGGAGTACCAAATGGAGTTTAATTCAGATAAATGTGAGGAGCTGCATTTTGGAAAGGCAAATCAGAGTAGGACTTATACACTTAATGGTAAGGTCCTGGGGCACGCTGAACAAAAAGACCTTGGAGTGCAAGGGAGAAAGTAGAGTCATAGTCAAAGGATAGTAAAGACGACGTTTGGTATGCTTTCCTTTATTTGTCACAGCATTGAATAGGAGTTGGGAGGTCATGTTGCGGCTGTACAGGACATTGGATATTGCAGCAATTCTGGTCTACTTCCTATCAGAAGGATGTCATGAAACTTGAAAAGGTTCAGAAAAGATTTACAAAGATGTTGTCAGGGTTAGAGGATTTGAGCTATAGGGAGAAGCTGAATAGGCTGGGGCTGTTTTCCTGGAACATTGGAGGCTGTGAGGTGACCTCAGGAGGTTTATAAAACCATAAGGGGCATGGATAGGATAAATAACAAGGTCTTTTTCCTGGGGTGGGGGAGTCCAGAAGTAGAGGGCGTAGGTTTTAGGGTGTGAGGGGAAAGACATAAAAGGGACCTAAGGGGCTACTTTTTCCACACATAGGGTGGTGCAAGTATAGAATGAGCTGCCAGGGGAAATGGTGGAGGCTGGTACAATCGCAGTATTTAAAAGGCATCTGGATGGGTAAATGAATAGGAAGAGTTTAGAGGGACATGGGACAAATTCTGGCAAATGGGGCTAGACTAGGTTCGGATATCTGGTCGGCATGGAAGAGTTGGTCCGAATGGTCTGTTTCCATTCTGTACATCACTATGACTCTATGACAAGGTGATGGATGAAATGCCATCGCAACAAACTGTTTTATCCTTAATGCTGTCAAGCTTCTTCAGTATTGCTGCTGCTGTAACCTCCCATTCAAGTGGAGAATATTCTATCATACTCCTGATTTTTGCCTAGTAGATGGTGGATAGATTGTGAGCAGTGAGGTGGTAAGTTACTCATTGCAGAACCCATAACTTCTGACCACTCTGATCACCAAAGTACTTAGACGGCTGGACCGGTTCAGATTCTGGTCAACAGTAACCTCCAAAATTATGATTTCTGTTCATAATCCAATGTAACGATATTGCCAAAGAAAATACAGGTTGTGTTTCAGCTATAAATTCCCTTCCTAATTTTAAAATATAAATGTTGCACCTTCTTCCCCTCTGAATGAGAGCTAACAGAAATGCTCATGAATCAAAGGGTCCCTGAGGGTGAATGCTTCATGTTCATCACAAGAATAAAGAGTGAAGACGACAGGTCATTATCATTATGGCAATATCTGCATGGTCAGTAATGCCCAATCCTAAACTTTAGTTTGTTTTAATGTTGTAGCAGGTAGCCCAATCTCACTGAATGTCAAGAACTTCTATGAAATTCTAATTATAAATTTAATCATTCCTCCTATTTTCTGAAGAATTACAATTCCTGCATCTAGACCATGAACAAACTTTCAGGAGCATGCAGTGAAGATAATAAATAAGCACAAAGCACCTGCAAATCAAATGCTACCGGTCATGCAACTATCGGCATATACGTCTATTGTCCCCTGCCTTGTACTTATAGGCCTTTCCCTCTAATATATCTACACTATTCACTTCAATTATGTCCTGCTGTAGTGAGGTCCACATTCTCAACACTCTAAATAAAGAAGCTTCTTCTGCATTACCTGGTGAATTCCAGTTCACAAAACAGAAAGATGGGAAATGCTTGCGTGTAGAGCAAGTTATAAAGGGAAGAAATCATTGCATACCATAACACAAACTGGAAACACTAAGAGACAGCACGCACGAGAGAGGGAGAGAGCGCACATGCAAGAGAACACAAGAGAGCACGGGAGAAGAATGCAGGTAGGAGGAATAAATGATCAAGCCTGATTAAGTAATACATAATTTCATGGTACTACAGCCAAAGTGAATGGTAATGGATATTGTATAAAACTATTATCATTCACCCATAACTTTCCACAAAACAATCATTGAAAAGTTAACATCTGCTTGAAAGATCATGATTCAGATGAACCAATAAAAGGATTTTCATAAACATATTTTATGTGAAGTACTCATGACAAATACTGACTTCATATAAACCCGACAACACTTATTGCATTTAGGCTTAAAACAATATCGTAGACACCACCACCACAGCTTTGTACATAATTACAATTACAGCACTTCTCTCATACCACAAACTGCAGCTCCCACTAGAAGAAGCCCAAGAAAAAACAACTTCTAGCAGATACTCAGTTGGCAAGAGTTCCAAATCATGTGCAACTTCATCTCATTTTCAGCCAGTTTTCAAAAATGATCATGCTATATCACATTTGGTTTACTTCTCCATTTTAATAAAGAAATAAAGCCTGCATTTATACAGCATATTTTACAACTTCAGGACACTGTCCAGTGTTTCAAAGCCAAGAAAACTGTTGTAAAATAGGAAATGCCCCAGTTAATATGTTCACAAAAAAAATCACAATGAACAAGATAAAGATCAAATAATCAGTTCCTGTGATGTTTGGCTGAGTATTAATTATTAGTCTGGAGATCTCACTACTCTCTCTGGGTTTTTTTTTAAAATCCACCTGAGATGGTTAACAGAGCCTTGGTTTAATGGATCACCTGTAAGATGACATTCATGACAATGCAGCTGTCCCTCAGAAAATGAGAATGCCAACTTGAAGCAAAACACCATTTGAGTAGTTATTGGGCCCAGTAAATTAGTGTACAGTAATTCAATTTACAAAGACATGTACATTACTGTGCTGGGAAGTATCCACATAAACTTTGAATCTGTTATCCTTTCCAAAGTTACTGGCTACTGTAGATAATTTATATTTTATAACCTTTGGATGACTTGCCTGAGGCTGCTGGATGAAGCACAGTCAGGTTATTAAGAACTCATTTGTGGACAAGGAATTGGCACTGCCCATTCTGGCCAAATTGATAGATACCGGCATCACTGACAACAGCCGAACTCCAATCCGAATCATTTGGGGAGGTAAGGAACTGAAAACTAAAAGGCAGATTAAAGCATTTCCTGAACATTAACACCCTGCAAATGTAACTTAATTATGCACCTTTGACATCATTGAAAGATGCAATTTTTTTTTTAAAAAGGGGGATGTACTATAGCTGACACTGAAACATATCATAAGCAGCATGAAGATACAATAGAGCACCAAGTACTAAAACAAACTCACCGACTCACACTCACGCAGCTTCTTCTGAGCACCATCAAAATCAAAATTCACGTATAGGCATTCCACAAACTCTGTGATGGGGTCCTTGTAAGTATAAGATTCCTGTAATAATAATCAAAAAAATCAAATCACTGGAGTCATGATTTGGAGATGCCAGTGTGTGATTTTTTTAACTTTGTAAATCACTGGAGACGGGACATAAAAATGTGATCAACAATAAAATTATTCAGATCTTTTAAGCAGGTTTGAAATTAAAATTCCCAAACTTAAGAATAGTGTCAAAGATTGCATTTGGCATGACAGACATTGCAAGGTTCTTTGAACAGAACAGAATCCTTTTCAGATCCATTAAGTACAACAAAAATCAATTGATCTAGTTCATATGAAATCTACTGAGATTCATTAACTCGCAGTACATACAGTAAAGTTTATCTAAGTAGGCTGATAAACTAATAACCAATACTTCAAAACTAAACAATTTACACAAGGTTCAGCAATCACTTATCACAGCAATCACGTGTCAATCCCTTCCAACAGTTCAGCCCAATGAGCAAAAGCGTCCAATTTGTTTGTATTTAAGATCATTCCGAATTGCACCATTATTAGTCAAAAAATGCTTAAAATAAAAAAAAAGAGTGCCACACAAATTCAGTTCTGGTTCTCTAAAACTGATCATTTATACAAGTTTGCCCAGTGAGTGAGTAACTGACCCAGATGAAGTTCAATCAGATAGTTAACTGCTTCATAACTGTGAAAACATGGAGAAAAGATGACATGTAATACATGCACAATGGATTGAATGGCTTCATTCTCCTCAGTGTAATTTTGTGCTCTAACAATTTCACGAAGAAAAATTAAACTTCATGTATAGTTTTAATACAACATGAAGCAAAAGCACTAACTGGATCAAGTGATCCAAGTACTGTGATAGTCCTATCGACAAAAATAGATTTTGTCATTGCCCAAATGATAACTGTTCTCCAGCAGTATCAAGCTCTTTTCAATTTTTCCCATCAAGCTCTTTGATGGGATGCAAAGCATCATTGGCATGGTCAGTATTTGCTACTCAACTTTATTTTCTTGAACAGAGTGACTTAGTAATTTACGTTCAAGTCAACCTCATTGCTGACCTGTAGTAGATTTCCTTCTCTAAAGCATATTTGTGAACTAGATCAATTTTGACAACAATCGATGATTGCTTCATGCCCATTATTACTGAGACTAGCTTTCCATTCCAGATTTTATTAAGTGAATTTAAATTCCACCAGTTGTAGAATTAGAACCACAGCATGAAACTGGTCCTCTGGGTTATTATTCCATTGGCATTCCCATTACATCACCATCTCCCCTAACACAAATACAATGAACTCTCTGCTTAATAGTCACATTCTAAATACACCAATGCAAATAAATTATAATGTTTCCCAGAAAAAGAGCCAAAGCATTAAGAGGTTCTGCATTCCACTTATGCAAAACCGTAGCTTTATTCTCCAACTCCTGGATTTCATTGAGTTGTCCTACTTCATACCACATTGCCCCTTAACCTCATCAGAAACGGTTATTAACTTTCTACAAAATCATAAATGCAATATCAGTAAAGTGTGACTTCAAACAAAACTCCATAGTTATGCTAGAATATAAAGTGTTACTGCAGCTGCAATTCATCAGTTCAGATATTTTGCGATATAGCTGTATCAACGCAGGAGACGACTTAGTTTTGCCTATATCATGCAAGAGAAGTCAGCAACGAAAGTCACAGTAACATAAAGCCCTGTCAATGATTAATAACAACCACTATCTTTCCACAATTTCCAAGATATCAAAGAAGCAGAAAAATTCGGAACAGTTACAGATGAGCTCAACTGTAATGTAAACGTTGGTCGACATTTGGCCAAAGTCATCCCTTTCTTGTCCCAGCCCAAGCTTGGCACTGAAATTGTTGTCCAGCATATCAAAAAAGCTATCCAATTCTTCATTGTTGTCTGAATGCAAGCTTCATAAAGTTGTTCTTCCTGTTTGTCTTTAAAAGTACAGGGAAATATGCACAGCAACAATCAATCAAATGGCAGACCAAAAAAAATTCAAGGAAAAATATTAGGACTGTTCAGAAAAATCTTGGTCCAAAATGTGCATTAAGGAAGGTTATAAATTGTGTGTTTTATAAACAGTTGCATTTTTAAAATGAAATTACCTACTTTATTCCATAACACAGGCCTGCTCAAATTACCCAGCAGGCACCTCAGTTGCAACAAACCACTACAAAGTCTAAAAGGAATGAAATCAGACAGACCACCTGGCACTGGACACAACAATGGTAATTCCAGGCTTTTACTAACATCTGGAAGCCTGAGCCAAAATTGAGAGAGCTGTCCCACAGACAAGTCTAGCAATAGCTTGACAAGTCAAACTCAATGAATCATACATTGCATGTAATGGCCCAGACACTATCACCATCATCTATGGGGAGGACTTATCTTAATGGTTGGTCATGCGCACAAAGGTTGTGACACAGTGGCATACAACCAGACTGGAGCTGCCCTAAGAGGCATCAATATTAATTCTGGACTCCTTGTGGGTCTCATGGCAAAGGATAAAACATAGACAACGAAACATGCGAAAAACTAACCCATCCCCTGCCTCCTTCAGCTGATGAAATCAGTACTCCTCCACATTAAATATCACTAGGAGAAAGCACCAAGTGAGGCCTTGAATATTCTCTGCTGGGACCCTTCCAAGAAATCACCAAGAGTGGTTCTAGTGGCACCATTATTCCTCCAGATGTCCCCAGCATAATAGAAGTCAGCCATTCGACAATTCAACTAACTCCACGAGATCAAGAAATGGCTGAAATCACTGAACACTACGAAGATCTTGGATGCCAACGATCTTCCAGCAACAGTACTGAAGACTTGTTGCAATTCTAGCCAAGCTGTTCCAGTACAGTTTCACTATTGGCACCTACTGGACCATGGGGGAAATTGTGCAGGTATGTCTTGTGCACAAAAAGCATGACAAATCCAACTCCGCTAACTACTGCCCCATCAGTTTGCAGTCAATCATCAGTAAAGTGAAGAAAGGGTAAACCGTGGATTCAGAATTGGCTTGCCCACAGAAGGCAGAGGGTAATGGTAGAAGGCTGTTTTTCTGGCTGGGGGATCATGACAAACAGTGTTCCGCAGAGATCCTTACTGGGTCCTCTGCTTTTTGTGATATATTGGATGAAAATATAGATGGGTAGGTTAGTAATCCTGCAAACACCACAAAGATTGGGAGAGTTGTGGGTAGTGTAGAAGTTGTCAAAGGATACAGCGGGATATAGATCCAGTCCATACATGGGTGGAGAAATGGAGATGGAGCTTAATTCAGATAAGTGTGAGGTGCTGCAGTTTGGAAGATCAAATGTTAAGACAAAGTGTACAGTCAACAGGAGGACCCTGAACAGCATTGATGTACAGAGGGATCTTGGGATTCAGGTCCACAGATCTGTGAAAGTGGCGATATAAGTAGATAAGGTGGTAAAGAAGGTCTATGGTGTACTTGGTATATATTAATTGGGGAACTGAGTACAAGAATCAGGGTGTCGTGTCGCAGCTTTGTAAGACTTTGGTTAGGCCACACATTTGAATTTCATTCACTTCGGGATTCCACATTACAGGAAGGATGTGAAGGCTTTAGAGAGTGTGCAGAAGAGGTCTACCAGGATGCTGCCCAGATTAGAGAGGATGAGCGATAAAAGAGGGGCTAAGAAAACTCAAGTTGTTTTCTCTGGAGGAGTGGAGGCTGAGGGGAGACTTGATAGAAGTCTATAAAATTATGAAATGCAGAGATAGGGTTGACTGTCAGAATCTTTTTTTCCCAGAGTTGAAATGCACAAGACGAGGGACCATGCATTTAAAGGTGAGAGGGGCAAGTTCAAAAGAGATGTGAGGGGCAAGTTTGTCGGGAACACACTGCCAGGGGGAGTCATGGAGGCAAATACAACAGGAGTATTTAAGTGATTTTGTAAGGAAGGGAAGACAGGCCAAAGGCAGAGGAGATCAATTTAATTTGGCATCACTTTCAGCACAACGTCATGGACCTAAGGGCCTATTCTTGTGCTGTACTGTTCTATGCTCAATGAATCAAGTCGCACTTGCTTAGCAAAAACCTGCTCGCTGGTGCTCAGTTTGAGTTCTACCAGGGCAATTCAGCTCTTAAGCGCATGGCATCCTTGGGTCAAACAGACAAAACAGCTTAATCCCAGAGTTAAGGTGACAGTGACTACCTTTGACGTTAATGTTGCAGTTGACCAAGTGCAGTATCAAGGAGCCCTGACAAAACTGAAGTCCATGGGAGGAAAAAAAAGGAAAAACTCTCCAGTCATAACTAGCTCAAAAAAACGTGGTTGTAGTTGAAGATTAATCATCCCATTCAAAGATATCACTGCACATGTTCCTCAGAGTATTAATGCCTTAGGTCAAACAATCTATAGCTGTCTCAATCACCTTTCCTGTATTATAAATGCCATATGTTGGGATGTTTACTTATGATTGCACAATATTCAACACCATTTGTCATTGCACAAGTAATGAAGCAGTTCATGTCCACATGCAGCAAGTTCTAGACAACATTCAGGCTTGGACTGACAAAGGCACCACAAATATTTCCTAACTCAAGAGCAAATAAACGACCAACCCCCAACAAGAGAGAACCTAAACTATTCCTCTGGGCATTCAATGGTGTGACAGTGACTGAATCCAGTGTGTTATCATTGATGAGAAACTGAACTGGACGAGTAATCAATATTCAGGCTACAAGGGCAGGTCAGAGGCTAGGAATTCTGCAGCAAGCAACTCGCCTCCTGACTTCCTAGTACTGGCCCTCTATTTAAAAGGCACAATTCGGGAGTATGATGGAATACTCCACAGTTGCCTAAATGAGTGCTGCATCAAACAACACTCAAGCAGCTTGATCCCTTGAAGGACAAAACAATCTGGTTATTGCCTTTCCATTCATAAAATTTAATATTCACCCCCTCCTAGACTGATGCGCAGTGTCAATGGTGCGTATGATCTCCAAGATACACTGAAGCACTTAACACTCTTTCACAGCATCTTCTCAAACTGCAATCTTCTCCTACCTCAAAGGGCACTGGCAACTGACACAAGATACCAAACTGAATTGTAACTTTATCACTTTTTCTTCACTGTCACTGGATCAAAATCTTGGAAATACCTTCCTAAGATCACAGTAATTGGTTACTTTAAATCAACCTGTTTGGATAGGCTAAGTCATGCTTGAGGCAGGTGGTACTTTAACCTGGACCTTCTGACAGGGACACAATCACTGTACAAGACTGTACAGTGCAATGGATATACTTATACCAAATGGAGTGCAGAAATTCGTAAAGGCACCTCACTACTATCTTAGAGGTCAATTTAGGGGTGAACAATAAATGTTATAAAATTAAGTCAAAAACTTTAGTCTGCTCCTGCTGAACTGAAACAGATCAGTTATGGTCCAATTTACCTATATTTGGCCAGATGTCTAACATACTTGCTTAAAATGTGTCAAAGCAAGCTGCAAAACTTGGTTTCTTTTCCTGTCTGGGATTATCCATTGCATGTCAGGCAGATAGAAACTATGAAACATGTGCTGAGAGTTAGGACTTAAAATTGTCAACGCCAAACCTCTTGATATTCAGGAGATCACAGGAGGGTGCAACTGAACCAGTCAAGGCAAGAATGGCCTGGGGGGGGGGGGAGCAATATTAGACCACGTAGACTTTCAGCAATCACACCCAACATTTCCTACCACTCTACAGCCATGATAATGCTTTCGGAATTTCAATTCAAAAAGCATTTAATGCAGGGTGCAAAGTTGGTGGATTAACAATGTCCTTGAAATATCCAAAGGTGGAGGGCATACAGATGAAACTCAACCTGTATTTTCTCTCAACAAACGTTCACTATCCTACTGCCCATTTTCAAATTTCCTCTTGTTTTCATTTCAGATTTGTATTTTTCCTTTCACTTTTGAGCCAATTCACATCAATCAAATACTGCATCTAAGCCAATAGAAAATTATATCTCAGTTACGATACATTGTAACCAAGCACTATCAGAAAAGTGAATTCAGAACAGGTGAAAATATCCGATTTGGACCACTTCACTTAACCACACTTTCTGACAAAAAAAGGAAGCAGTTTTCATTGTCTGTGGAAACAGTGATGTCCAAAATAAACTCCAGGACAAGACTCGAAAGTTCAATTATTAACAGAACAGATCTACTCAAACAGTTTCCCCAAATCTTTTTCCACTGTGACCCAATTGGGGGACCTGAATATTGTAGTGACCCAAAAATGAAATCAGAGTGGAGGTCTGTTAAGAGTAGGAATATGGCTGTTATAACTCTGACCATTCCACTAACCATTGCTGTCTCGGAACTTGTGATGCCAAGATTTCAGCTTGCAACCTCACTTGGGATCCTAACCCCACTTTGGAAAGTCCTATGCTACAAACAGTTGTATAGAAAATGGTGTTAAATCTCTCCCAAACTGTTTGGTTCTTGTGTTAAATATATTCAGTTTTTTGCTCAATTACAAATTTTCTCCCAAAGGCAACAACACATTTGGCGTACGTTCCAATTATACCAGCAAACCTTTAGTAAAATGCATTTGGCACACTTGCCTTCACTGACCATTGCATTAAGTATAGGAGTTGGGACATCATGTTGCGGCTGTATAGAACATTGGTGAGTCCACGTTTAGAATACGGTGTTCAATTCTGGTCTCGCTTCAATGGGAAAGATTTTGTTAAACTTGGAAAGGTTTACATAAGATTTACAAGAATGTTGCTGGGATTGAAGTATTTTAGCTCTAGGGAAAGGCTCAATAGACTGGGGCTATGTTCCCTGGAGTGTCAGACATCGAGAGGAGATCTTCTAGAGGTTTATAAAATCATAAAGGGCTTGGTTAGGGTGAATAGCAAAGGTCTTTTTTTCCCCCACGATAAATGTAGAGGGCATAGATTTAAGTTAAGAGGGGAAAGATTTGAAAGGGTCCCAAGGGGCAACTTCTCATGTAGAGGGTTGTGAATGTGTGGAATGAGCTGCCTGGGGAGGTAGGTACAATTACAATTTTTTTTTAGATTAGACTTACAGTGTGGAAACAGGCCCTTCGGCCCAACAAGTCCACACCAACCCGCCGAAGCGAAACCCACCCATACCCCTACATTTACCCCTTACCTAACACTACGGGAAAATTAACATGGCCAATTCACCTGACCCGCACATCTTTGGACTGTGGGAGGAAACCGGAGCACCCGGAGGAAACCCACGCTGACACGGGGAGAACGTGCAAACTCCACACAGTCAGTCGCCTGAGTTGGGAACTGAACCCGGGTCTCAGGCGCTGTGAGGCAGCAGTGCTAACCACTGTGCCACCGTGCCGCCCACAATTAAAGGGCATCTGGATGGGGCCATGAATAGGAAGAATTGAGGGGGATAGGGACCAAATGGTGGCAAATGGGACGAGATAAGTTTAAGCTATCTGGTCAGTGTGGTCAAGTTGGGCTGAAGGATCTGTTTCCATGCTGTATAACTGTGATTCTATAAATGGGCATCCTTAAGTCTGTCCCTGAGAAACAAAGGCACCCAAGGCTTCTGGAATATGAATAACATCAAATCTCTAATCTATATCCTTTACAGCAAGCAGCTACAGGATCCATGGCTAAGTTTCCTTCTTGGGGAAGAGGTTTACTTGACTTCAGTGAACAGTGCAGAGGTCAGGGAAAAGAAAGATCTTATTTTCATGTACAGAATGGGCTTATTCTCTTGTTCACTTAATAAAAATAGACAGTACAAATGTAACCAAATTAACCACACAAGATTGTTGCCAGGTTTGCAACTAAAACAACAGTAAAATGATCATGATACTTGGAGTGATTACGACTCAGACATAGAAGTAATCTAAACGACTGCAGATGATAATAACAGCACATGGCATAGGTTCAACTCTTGGTTGAATACACAGTTTTCTGTTTGGGCAGCAGGTGGGCCAGACAGTAAGCTACACATTACTTTAAAGAAATGCAGCTATATTAATTAAATTACGTAACATTACATTGCTGTTTCTGGAAGACCAGAATTAAAGCTTTGGGATTAACTGAGTAGGTATTAATAGTCATGCATCAATTTAAATAAGAGGGCAAAACAAGTTGCCGTTTTAAAAGCATAAAACTTTGCAAAGGCCAGAAGGTCTGAGCTCAAGTCCCATCTGGCCCCAGAGGTGTGTATTAATATGTCCAAATAATTAAAACAGTGTTCTCAACTTGTATGCCAATCATCTTGGTGCAATAATTTAAACAGAAGGGATTCGAGCCAAATTTTAAGCTGGAACACACTGGTAGAATGATCTAAGAAGGGGCTGATGAATACCGCATCAGATGAAGGTGAAGGACAGAAGTGTGGTGTTACAGGGGATCAGCACAATACCACAAGTGATGTAATGAGGACACATTATTTCTTGTAATATTAGCCAAATAATTTAATACTCCAGTTGCTGCAGAACAGATTGACTAACACAGACAGTATTGTTTTCTAACCCTTTCACCATTTCTGATACACTATCTGCACATAATATAAAAGCTTGATAGGCATGTAGCGAAGCAATGTCACCAAGACACAAAGACAAAGGTCCTAAAATTAAGAAATCAACTGAAATGTGTGTTCTGGGCAGAGTACAACAATATTTTCCGTCAACAGGTCCTTAGTCTTTCTCAACTATACCTCACCCAAACCTCTAATGCCAATGTCTTAATTTGCACCAAGTTCCATTCAACCATTGTTCCCCTTTTCTCAGATCTATTCAAGTATCTGGTCCAGCAACATTTTAACTTTAAATTCTCATCTTCCTTGAATTTCCACATTCTTCTCATCTCTGTAACTTCTCCTCCCCCCATATTCGAGTCAGCCATACAGTACAGCACAGAAAGAAACCCTTTGGTCCAACTCGTCCATGCCAACCAGATATCCAAACCTAATCTTGTCCCATTTGCCAGCACTTGGCTTATTTCCCTCGCAACCCTACCTATTCATATAGCCATCCAGATGCCTTGTAAATGATGCTATTGTACCAGCCTCCACCATTTCCTCTGGCAGCTCATTCCATACACGCACCACACTCTGCATGAAGAAGTTGCCCCTCAGGTCCCTTTTTATATATTTTCCCTCTCACCCTAAATCTATGCCATCTGGTTCTGGACTCCCTCACACCAGGGAAAAGACGTTGTTTAATTACCCTATCATCATGCCCCTTATGATGTTTATAAACCACTGTAAGGTCACCCTTCCTCCAAATTCTTGTTTTCCTCTGATTTTGATCCTCTTTGCAACCCAATTTCCAATGCCACAACAGTAGTGGTCATGATTTTAGTTGTTTATGTCATAAGCTCTAGATTTCCTTCTCGAAAGTTTTGGTCTCTTCCACTTGTCACAATATCGGCTTCTGGAAGATCAGATTGAAAGCTTTGGGATTAATTAAATTAGTATTAATAGCCACACACCAATTTAAATAAGAGGGCAAAATAACTTGCCGATATAAAGGCATAAAACACTAAGCAGTTATCTTCCTTTGCAGCTCCTTCAGATGATTAACTATGTTACAAAGCTTTGGAGGGTTGTAGAGCTGAAGTAATTTGGAGTGGACAGGCCCATGGCTGATTCATTGTCAGTCATTAGTAAGAGAGAGGGATTAGATTACTTACAGTGTGGAAACAGGCCCTTCGGCCCAACAAGTCCACACCGACCCGCCGAAGCGAAACCCACCCATACCCCTATATTTGCCCCTTACCTAACACTACGGGCAATTTAGCATGGCCAATTCACCTGACCCGCACATTTTTGGACTGTGGGAGGAAACCGGAGCACCCGGAGGAAACCCACGCAGACACGGGGAGAACATGCAAACTCCACACAGTCAGTCGCCTGAGTCAGGAACTGAACCTGGGTCTCAGGCGCTGTGAGGCAGCAGTGCTAACCACTGTGCCACCGTGCTGCCCACCAAGTGGAATCAGTGGCCAGGAGACAGAGTTTGTGGTTGGGATGAAACATGGTGATGTTGGTCTTCCCAATATGAGAGTTAAGGAAATTCTTGTACATCAAATACTAAAGGCAAGACAAGCACATCAGCAGAGACATCGCCAGAGTTGTGAAAAGCATCTTGGAGGTTGAAGAACAGTAATTTAAAAATGCAGAAAAAGGACATATGTTTTTTTTAAAAAAAAGAACACTATCAATGGATAATGTTTCATACTGCAACAGATTTGGGACAAAACAGGAATGCTTCTAAGTGGGTTTCTGCACTTGCGAAATTTGAAGTTTTCCATTTTTAATTTTAAAAAGGAGATGGAGATGTGGTATAGCAAGAAAATGCCAAGTTGATCCACTTAAGGCTTCATTTTGATAGCGAAAATAAAATCAATATGATCAAAGTTTGATCTCATGTGTGAATACCTCATTGGCACAATAGACAGTGCCACCTAATTATCATGGACTTTCCAGATGCATTACTGCTAGAACGTACTTTAAGTCTTCCTGCACGTTAAACATTTTGCAACATGAAAAATGATATCTAAAGATGACCTCTTACATCATCCAAGATTTCACAAAATAATCTAGACTTGATAGATGAAAACATTTGCAGCTGTATTCCTTCTGTATATTCGCCTGAAAGATTTGGAACTTTGTCTTTTATCAAAATGCCCTGTTGAGTATTGTTCTTTCAGCTACATGATCACTCTCAAGTGAAATATCTGACATATCAAAAGAATAATGCTGTTGCTCCCATTCCCAGTTTAAAAACTTGGACAATTTAGGCTATTGCTCTGATTGAAAATGCAAAGTATACCTCTGATGAAAAACTAGTTTTTTGGGGGGAGAATGGAAGGATCTCAAATCTCAAGGTAAATTGACTATAATAATACAAATGTGAAGTCCCCTTTCTTGTGTCTGCATTCTGGTGCTGTACCATGTGGAACATGTGAGCATACCTAGGGGCATAGAATTAGCAAAGAAATATTTGACATATCAGAAAAACATGATACATAAAGTTTGACCACTCACTAAAGTACATTAAAAAAAGAGATTTACCCCCAAATGGATTAACTTCATTTTTGCTTTGTACTCCTTGTATTCTTTACTGCCTCAGTATAACTCAGCATGTAAACAGATGTGACTATTAGTTGTAGCCAATGCTCAATGGTCACCATTTGCTTTCCAATAGGACTTGTAAGGTAAAGTACATACAAAACTCCAAGCTTCAGGTCATAAATTGCCTGATTATTTTGAAAAATATCAAAGCATTCAGCAATCTCAAACCTTTTCCTAAAAGTGCAAATAAAGTATTAGAATTCTGGAATTATAGTGCTTATGATGCATCCTTCTAAACAGTGATTTCAGTAAAAATGAGAGATTGCTAAAACAAGACAGAAAATAACAACGAAGGAACAGAACTAGAATCAGGTGGGTAGTGAGAGAGAGTGGGCAATACAACATTTTGAAGCATTGAGAACAAATTATGAGAAATTGCCCTGTCTAGCAGGAAGCTGGACACTACATGTGGCAATAAGATAATCCTCATAGTTGAGCCATGGGCACATGCTTTTTGGGGTCTTTTATTGGTGCATTATGTAAACTCTATACCCCTAGGTGCTGCTCACATACTCCACACATGGTTCAGCACCAGAATGAGTGCATGAGAAAGGGGATTACACACATGAAATATTAAAATCAATTTATCTTGAGATCTGACATTCTTTCTTCCCAAAAGAATGATTCTAGTTTTCATCAGAAATAAACTTAACATTTTCAATCTAAGTGGAAATCTAAAATTTTCAAAATTATTCACAGGAAATGGAAGCAACAGCATTATTCTTCAGATTTATCAGATAGTTGGTTTGAGAATTAGAATGTGGCTGAACAAACAATACTTAACAGGAAGTTTTGATAAGAGACACAGCTCTTGATTCCAAAATGTGAGCGTTTTCTTTGTACCACATCTTTCAGGCAAACATGCAGAAGGAATGCAACTGCAAGTGTTTTCATCTGTAAAATCTCCAGGTTATATCTGCCACATTTTAATCCTATTACATAAGTAAGGCCATATGCATAATTTCCCCAACACCACTGCTCCAGAGTTCAAACTATCTTCTTTCCTACTGAAGCGATTACATTTTCTGCTTAACACTACCTATTCACATAATGGATCTTTAAGAACGTAATGGCTATGTGATGAGCCTAACTTCAAAAATATGAAAAACTTCTAAACCAAACTCCTTAAAATTCCCACCCTTTTTCTAAAAGCTTCTTAATAACTTTGTATTTTAGAACATTCCGTTCTGGTGAATTTCAGCCTCCAATCTTTTCACTCCCTTTACCCCAGACTAGTGGTGATTACACATTGAGCAACTTAGACTCCAAACACTCAATCATCACAAAAACACACCTAGCTTTTGCTGTTACAGACCATCCTTTTACCCCACATTTAACCTTCTGTTGAGATCTTCATTATTTTTAACCATTTTTGGTTTGGAGCTGGGAACTGTGAGATGACAGCAGAGGTGACCTGTGAGCAGCAGCTCGTTTCTTTAAAAAAATAAACAAACTGATATTTGTTTCAGGTCAAACTTGGAAGTTAATCACAGGTTAATCATAGCTGTTTGAATGTTAACAAGAATCTCACAGGGAAGTTGGTGCCAAAGAACACTGAAAAGAAAATCAGAAAGAGAAACCAATGTTTTCATTGGTTTTGAATTGTGTGCTTTTTTTCCAAAGGAATATGGCTGCCAAAGCTACAGCACAGAGGTTTGATTGTTCCCTTGTTTATTCTCCAATTATCAGCTTATTCAAAATTTGGATTATCAGATCTTAGTCATAACAATTAAGTGAATATCCCTGCATTTACTGGAAGTTATCTGTACTGACCAGAATCTTCAGAGGCCGAGCAAAAAACAATCCCATTTATATTATGGATTATGGACGATACTTAAGTGAACTGGCCAGTTATATCTCATTTAATTTTATTTTGATTTATCCCTTAATTCTGTCCGCTTGGGTCTCTGCCTTTGCCCATGTGTGGGCTAGAATCAAAGAAAATCAGGTTGAAATCATAGACATCAACAAGATTACCTTGATCATTTTTCTCTGCTAAAGCTACTATTTATGAATCAATTGTTAATTCTTTTGTTTAAGCTACAAACTTGGTGTCTTGTACTGATTATTCACAAAATTCAGTACTGATTATTTATAAAGCCTAGCAGGGAACCATTGAGATAACTTTGAGGGTCATTGACTATTTTAATTTTACTGTGAATACAGGCATAAAGATGCTGATTTCATTTGGTTGTCTGTGTCATAACACTTCAGTTACAGAAGTGCTCAAACTTTCTGTTCACCTCAATCTATCCTGTACCACCCACGTTGACGTGAGAGTCAAGGAGGTACAAAAATACCTCTACATCCACAGGAGTCGAAGGAAATTCTGCATATCCAACCTATATAGATGCACCATAGAAAGTGTTCTATCTGGATACATCATGGTTTGCTATGGCAACTACTCTGCACAGGACCATAAGAAACTACAGAATAGTGAACACAGCCCAATCCATTACGCAAGCCAACCTTTCATCTATTGACTCCACCTACACTTTTCGCTGCCTCAGAAAGACAGCCAACATCAAAGATCTCTCCCATCTGGTTTTCGTGTCTTCCAACCTCTTCAATCAGGCAAAAGATACAAAAGCTTAAACACACATACCAACAGGTTTAAGAACAGCTTCCTCCATGCTGTTTTAAGACTCCTGAATGGACCTCTCAGATTTCAACTCTAGTGCCGATCTTGCTTTTTGTGCACGTTCTCTACAGCCATAACATTGTACTCCTCACCCTGTTCTAAGACCCAATGAATTTTGTACAATATGATTTGCCTGTACTGTAAGCAAAACAAAAAACTTTTGACTGCACATGTAACAATAATAAATAAATCAAATAAGTGTCATGGTTTGGACAAACAGGCATCATCACGGCATGACTTGTAGATTTTCCATAATGAAGGACAGCTGTTGCCAGGTTAACTTTGTTTGTACAACAGCTGGTTCCTATGGACAAGCATCATGCCAGGCAAATTAACATCTGACTACACTTTTCTGACAACAGCCCTTTGTTACCCAATAGTTAGGAATATCACTATCCAAAGAAATATTATTGCCCAAGATTTGACAAAGCTATATTTCTACATTTTTTTTTTGGAAACCGGAAACTCAATTGAACAGCTACTATATTGGAGTGCACTAAGCTTTAAGTGAATAAAATTATTCAAGAGCTGAGCTTGGATTTGAAAAGTTGAAAGATCAGGCAAAGAGGAGGACAAGGAAAAACAAAAGTTCAATGTTGGAGAACTACTGGAAAAGTGGATATTTTGTGAGAGCAACAAATGAACGATAACTTACTTGCTGGATAACCTTCACTAAATCCTTCAGGACCTGTCTACGTTTTCGCACGTCCTTGTTCGTGATGACAGCTGTGGTCAGGTAACGGAGGATGTGTGGACACATAGTCTGGATGGCGTTTAAATATCTAGACAAGAGATGAGATAGTGGGATTATATTGGCTCACAAGAATCCAATTCCATCACACCAACAACACAAAGAGGACATTATGATTTTGTAATGGCATTATTGCTTGACGAGCAATTCAGAGCACCACAGCAGAATTTGAATTCCACAAATATCTGGAATCAAAAGTATAATGACAAATATCAAACCACTTGTCAATTGCATCTGTCCTTTAGTGGAAAAAAAATCTGCTGTCCTTGCCTGGTCTAGCCTCCATGTGACTCCAGTCCCACAGCAATGTGGTTGACTCCTGTGTGCTCTCTGAAGTAGCTCTGTAACTACACCATTGTATCAAACCACAAATGGCTTAAATAAGAAAACAACAAAACTAGACAGACCATTTTGTACACACCTAGGCACGAGAAAGAAAAAGTGGCACACTCAATTGTGCAAAGTCTTTCTTACTAACATCTAAAGGCGAAAGCTAAAATTGGGGGAGCAGTCTCAGACTACTCAAGCAACAGCCGAACACAGCCTCTTGCACGTCCCAGACAAAACCATCACTAACCTGAGATATATCCTGCCCACACAGCAGCTAAGGGATACAGCCATGAGGGAGTTGCATGCAATGTTCTTAACACTGGCTCTCCAGCCCATAAAGTCTCATAGCATCAGGTCAAATACGGCAATGAGTTACTGCTGATAACCTCCTTCCTTCTTGGCTGATGAATTCATGTTAAATTCCATTCGCAGGAAGCATTGATGGGGACAAGTGTGCAGAGTGTATTGTAGGTGAGGGAATTCCAAGTCTACCACAGTGACACAATGGCATGCTGAGCTGGTCAAACCCTAAAGGGCAAAGCTGTTAGGTGGGTCTATGGCAAGTGCAAGAACAAACAAGATAGAAAAACATACTTGGCTTCATTCTCACCAATTTGCTTGCCACAGATTCACCTATCCATGACAGTAACAGCATAACTGACCATCACACAATCTTTGGACTGACACACGGTACCTCCCGACCTTCACGGTGAGGATCCTCTCCATCGTAGTGCCATGCGACACCATTCCACTAAATGGATAAGTTTTGAACAGATCGAACTCTCCCAAACTTAGCATCCATGAATGCTGTAGGCTCAATGCAGTAGACTTATACTTCAATAGAATATGGCACATCCCCACTATTACCATCAAGCCAAGGAATCAACTCTCATTCAATGACGTGCAAAATGGCACGACAAAACCTAAAAATGAGGCATCTACATGAGATGCAAGTGACAGACAAGCAATTCCTCAATCCATGTATCACACCTAAGCTCTGCGTTCCAGCCACAAATAGTCACGAATAATTGTGGACTCCAGTAAGCTGTTTGAGGAGGCAGTTGCATAAACATCCCCATCCTTCATAATGGGAGAGCATATGATAAGGCTGAAGCATTTGCAACATCGGTTCTGAGTGACAAATACAAGTCAGCCACTTGCAGAGGTTCCCAACATCACAGGTACCAGTCTTCAGTCAATTTAATTCAATCCACATTATATCAAAAAATGGTTGAAGGGATTGGATGCTGCAAAGATCATGGGCCATGACAACATTCCAGCTATAACAGTGAAGGAGCTCAAACAAAACAAGCATCAATGGGAGTCGGGAGAAAAACTTTCCACTCATTGGAGTCAGACCTAGTATAAAGGATGATGATTTTGGTTGTTACAGGCCAGTCATCACAGCTCTTTGATGTCTTCAAGTCATCGAGATGTACAGCACGGAAACAGACCCTTCGGTCCAACTCGTCTACATCGACCAGATATCCCAACTCAATCTAGCTCCACCTGCCAGGATCCGACTCATATCCTTCCAAACGCTTCCTATTCATATACCCATCCAGATGCCTTTTAAATGTTGCAATTGTACTAGTCCTCACCACTTCCTCTCGCAGCTCATTCCATACACGAACCACCCTCTGCACGAAAACGTTGCCCCTTAGGTCTCTTTTATATCTTTCCCCTCTCACCCTAAACCTATGTCCTCTAGTTCTGGAGTCCCCTATCCCAGGGAAGAGACTTTGTCTATTTAACCTATCTATACCCCTCATGATTTTATAAACCTCTATAAAGGTCACCCCTCAGCTTCCGCCACTCTAGAGAAAACAGCCCCAGTCTATTCAACCTCTCCTTACAGCTTAAATCCTACAATCCTGGCAATATCATGTATGGGATAGAGATTTTCTAATTAACATCGAGTTTTTTTTAAACACATCTCTGGAGCAGGTAGGACTTGAACTCGGGCCTCCTGGCTCAGAAGAAGAAGGTGTTCCTCAGGATAGCCTCATAAGTCCAACCATCTTTGACAGCCTCAGCAGGACTTCCCTCCATTCTAACCTCAACAATTGGGAGATACAATGGTGACTGTGCAATACTGAGTACCATTTGCGACTTCCCAGATACTGAAGCAGTCCACATTCAAATGCAACATGACATGGACAATATCCAGGACTGACAAATAGTGCACCCCATATGAGCCAGGCAATAATTGTGTCCAACAAGACAGAATCAAACCATCATCCCTGACAGTCAATGACATGACCACTGCTAGCAACACCCTGGGAGAAGAGTTATCACTGAACTGAAACTGAACTAGAACAGTCATAAATACTATGGCAAGAACAAGTCAAAGACTTGAAGTATGGCACCCCTCAAAGTCTACTCAACATCTACAAGGCTCACGTCAGGAGTGTGATAGAACACTTGCCTGAATGACCACAGCACCAGTGTTATAAGAAGCCTGACACCATCCAGGGATTAGATTAGATTACTTACAGTGTGGAAACAGGCCCTTCGGCCTAACAAGTCCACACCGACCCGCCGAAGCGCAACCCACCCATACCCCTACATTTACCCCTTACCTAACACTACGGGCAATTTAGCATGGCCAATTTACCTGACCCGCACATCTTTGGACTGTGGGAGGAAACCAGAGCACCCGGAGGAAACCCACGCAGACATGGGGAGAACGTGCAAACTCCACACAGTCAGTCGCCTGAGTCGGGAATTGAACCCGGGTCTCAGGTGCTGTGAGACAGCAGTGCTAACCACTGTGCCAAACAGCCTATGCAATTCACATCCCCACAAACATTCATCCTCACCATCATTGCAGGGAACAGCAGTGTTTATCATCTACAAGATAGACTACCTGAATTACCAAGTTTCCTTAGGCAGCATCTTCCAAACCCGGGACCATTATCACTTCGAAGAACGAGGGCAGCAGATACACCACCACACATTAGGTCCCCTCCAAACCATTGATACATTTCCAAGTCAGAATGATCAATGTTCCTTTGGTGCCTGTGGGTCAAACTTCTGGAACTCACCAACAGCACTGTGGGTCTACACCTAAAGGACTGACGCAGTTTAATAGGGAAGTCACCACCACCTTCTCAAGGGCAACTAAGGATGGGCCATCAATGCTGGTCCAGTTAGAGAAGCTCACATCCCATTAATGAATTTTGTAAAAAAATTCATTAAAAAAATTAACAGCCAACAACTGCAGTTCACTGAGCTACTAACTCAGGTCCTATTATTGACAGTCATCAACTTGCTTGGCATTAAAAAGAAAAATGACAACACTGCTTGGGTTACTGGATGAAGCATTAATCCAATACTAACTTGTTTAATCACCTACAATTACTCACGATTATTTATGGCTGAACTGCAGAGCTTATATGTGATCCATCAATTGTGGAATCGTTTGTCTGTCACTTGCTTCTCATGCAGTTTGGCAAGAAAATAGTCTGTGGTGTAGCTTCTCCAGATTGGTGTCTCATTTTGTGGTTCTGCCATGCCATTCTGCACTTCAGTGAATAAGAGTTGATTCCTTGCCTTGACGGAATTAGTAGTGATGTGCCAGCCATGAGATGGCATATTCTATTGAAATATAACTCGGTCACAAATACCCATCAAAAGCAAGGTCCCACTCCTCTTCCATAAGAGTGAATCACCCATCAATTAAAAAACTGCACTGTCAGCTGCTTATCTCAGCCTTCTCCCAGGCTTGAGAGAAAGGATGTGGGAAACATTAGAGCAGACACTCACTAACGTACGACAAAATGCCAAAATAAATGCATGAGGCACTGTCAGCTATGGATACAGGCCACAGAATAAATTTACTTCAAAAATGACATTAGCATGCTGATTTCCAACATTTACTCAGCTGCACGAAATAGGTCTAATTTCCTTTTGCAACTCAGATTGCTCTTGAGCTAGTAATCCAAGAATAATACTTCAGTAATTAGTCTAACTTTTTCTCTCCAACTCAATGAAATAATTTTACCTTGAAATCAGCAGTTTGGGAAAAACTAAAGCAAACTGTATGCCTTTTACCAGAGATTTGGGGCAAGGTCATTTTGAGCAATGATAAATACATTCCAAATTGTTAAATATTGAGAGCATTAGAAAGTAATTTAAGCTAGTTCTAACAATTGAAATCCATGACCACTCGAGTCACGATTTGCTGAATTCCAAATCCAAGACTGCTGGAATTTGTATTACCCATCCCAGTTGATTTATTTCTAATGCATGATTACTAGAGCTCGAACAACCACACATCTCAAATCAGTCTAACGTGCAAAATTCTGGTGCCATAAAACTACGACTTGAGCAATGAAATGTGGGTTTGATGAAATACACAGATTTAGTCATTACATTACAAGAAAATACAACCACATTAGAGGCAGCAAGAATGAGATTTAGAAACTGCTGCTAAAACCTTCATTATGAGGAAATATGAGAGATCTGAGCCTGTATTAATTACAGGTTAGAAGAATGGAAAGTGATTTATTGTAATATACAAAATTCTGAGGGAACCTAATTAAGAAAATGTTGAAAACATGTTAAACCCAAGGGAGAGATCAGAATTGGAAACACAGTTTAAAAATAAGAGATCTCCTATTCAAGACGGAGGTGAAATATCTTTTCTCTCAGTTGATTGAAGGAGTTACATTAATTTTCCAATCAACTAGGATTAGGAAAGACAGTTCTTTTTCAACAGATGGGGTGATGAGCCAAATTGCCTCCTCCTCTGGTGTTCATTTTTTTTTTGAGTTTCTGAAGGCAATAAAATCTGCCAAAGCTTCTTTTTAATGAAACTGTATAGCAATACTCACCCATATTTAAATATCTATGTATAACTTGCAGCCCATGCCTTTTTCACTTGCGTTACACAAAATTGTTTTCTGCAAATTCAGATTATGAATCAGAATTAATGGTACCCCAAAGGAATCAAGTGACTACCATGCCCCAATTATAATTTCAAGACTGCTTCATGTAATAGCTGAGAATTGAGTTGAATACTCCAATCTCAATGTGTATTTGATTAATGCCAAGGCTTTGGCAACCTTCCAGTAGTAGTATTTTACAAAAAACAATCCTTATCCAAATCAAACAGATTGCTCTTTTCCTCTCTCAAAATGAGAGAAGTCCTTCCCAACCAGGATCACCAAATTTTACATGAGTCCCAACAAAATATTTACGTTGTAACCTTAACTGACACACACACTCTTATTGGCTGAAATTTTATGCCATTTCAGTCTGACATTACATACCATGAGGTTTTTGATAAAGCAAAGTAATGCAAGAAGATGTTGTCGTAGGACGTGTACAAGATAAAGACAAATTCACAGTGCTGTCGTACATTGTTACTAAAATGGACTCAAGACCAATTGTAGCTTTTAAATTATTCCTTTGTCCTACATTAATTTTCAATTTTGTAGGAGTCATACAGCTGCATGTGACAGTGGAAATATGACACCAGAACACAATATTCTCAAGTTCACGTTCTAGGTGTGGATCCTTTCTGAATTGAGAGATTTGTGGTTATACCTGAAAAAAAACAACTCTTGATTTCTCTATATTTCACTGCATGTCTCACTGAGTGAAGCATGGAATGATACACCTTTGAGCCAATCGTGCCAATTGAGCTATCCAATTAAGTTCCATTCACATACAAGTACACAAGAAATAAGCATACATTATATGCACAATAAGTCAGCTCCTCGATTTAGTGCAATCACGGCTGATGTGGAGCTTTATTTTACTTTCCCACCAACTTCCTTGTATCCAGAGACATCAATACTTTCTCGGTCTTAAACAATGTATTTATCACTGAAGACACTACAACCCACTTAGATATGAAATTTCCAAGACATGCAACCTTTTGTGAAAAGCAATTTCTCATCACAGTCCTAAAACATCAGATGTTCTAGATTCCCTGACCAGCAAAAACATTCTCCCAGCATCTAACCTGTCAATACCCCTCAGAAATCTCACATAATGAACGGACACCATTCTTGCAATCTTTCCTCCTCCCATACCCAACACTAAAGGCCAATTTAGTGAGGCTTCACCATAGCACGCTCAACACATGAAGATGAAAACAGCATTCCAGATGAGAGGCCTCTAAATGTCCTGCACAATTGTAGCAAGACGTCTTTATGTCTATACTCCAACTTCTTGTAATAATGGCCACCAAGCCTTTTAAATGTTTGCTATATTTCTATGCAATATACCCTCCAAGCTGCAGAGCTGTTGGTCAGTTCTGCTCATGCTGAATAATGGCTTCTGCTTCCAGAAGCCGGTAGCAGACGTGGGTCTCTGTTGCCCTTGCAAGAGCAAAAAAAAGTTACAAGGAATATTGACGGCACATTAACTATTAATTACACTGTTTAAAAAAAAATCCTGCTCTTCTAATTCTTGGAACCAAAGTAACTAATTTCACCTTCCCCACATTACATTTGATCCAAAATATTGTTGCCCCTCACATTACCTGTCTTTATCGCTTCACAACACCAAACATAAATGTCCACTCTCTCTTCACCTACATCATTATAGGCTGCCAACAGCAATCTTTCCTATAACCTTGAACATGTTTTCTTCCAAGTATTCTCAAACTCTCTTTCGAGAGAGATTACTGAATCGGCTTCCATAGTCATTTCTGATAACACATTCCAGTCACGATAATGACTGTCTTAATGAAATCTTAACTTACTTTTGTAGTGATTGCAATGAAGTCAGTCAAGTGGACTTCACAAAAGTTCCCCGACTGGGGCTGTTAATCTGGTCTAAGCAAGGAGCACTGGCTGACAGATATAAACAGGAATGGCAGACAACCTGTTCTTCAGAGCTTGCTGAGGGATCTGAATCAGTGTTAAGGATTTTCCAAATGTAAATAAGAGTGACATGGTGACAGGATTTCAGCCTTCTAGTTCCTATGTCCAATTATTTCAAATCCCATTATCACACCTCCTATAAGAGGAAATAATTTCTCATCTTTTCAGTACTTCTAGCAGTTTTTGCTTTGGTTCAAATTTCCAGTACCTGCAGGATATTGCTTTTTGAATAAAATTCTTCCTTTCTGCACTTCTAACACCACATTATAAATGATACTGTAATTACAGATTCAAGCTGCATTTTCTGGTGGAAATTTGTTCTCCTGTTGCAGAATACGCAATATCTTGATCTACTTAAGGTAAATACATCACTACTCACCCCATACAACTGTAGAAAAAGCCTGTGCTTATTATGGATATCACTTGTTGTTCACACAGGAAAAACAATAAAACTCACATCATAAATGTTATTTGCATCATAAACAGAATTCATTTTCTTCTCCCTCATTGAAGCACTCAGATTGGCAAATAAAACAATAATCAGGAATGACTACTAAATTTAAAAACAAATTTTCCAGTCATTTTTTCCATTCCAAAGTGTGAAGATAATAGTGTCAATGGATTTATTAATGTTGTAGAAAGATCAGACTTTTGATACTGTTTTCCCGACTCATAACAGCTAGAACAAGTTCAGCACCATACTCGACAGCAGATATGTTGACCGTAATCAGAAATCTATTATAGCTGCCATTTTTAACCTCCAATTGATCATTTCTAATAAAAAATTATTTGAACAAATTTAGTTCAATGAAAAAGCTTCACTTTTCCCAACATGTGTACTTTGGTCCACCTATGCCTTCAAAATGCTTCCATTTTTATTTTACCTTCCTTACTGAAAGACTTCAGCTCCTCTCAAAGTTTGGACACTGAGGTAATATTGTTCAATCAAAAAAAGTCCAGGCCCTGTTTTAGATTCACATCGATGCCCAGTAACTAAGCACATGCACTTTATATAAGTTAAATCCACACATCAACTGGTACTGGAGTTTACAATTGTAGAACCACCACCCCACCCATCGTCCCTTATTAAAAGATGACTTCTTTATTAATTCTTCTTTTTCATTGCACATACTTACAAATGTATAAGCACATAGTTGAAAAATCCTGAACCACGTGTGGTTGAACAACAGCTTAACTAGAATTTCAGAAGATTAACTCTGCCATTCTTTAGAACAAATGCTCCAAATTCCACAGACAACAGTACACTCAAGAATACCGAACTAATAACAATTTTCAGTTGAAAGGCCATAAGCCCATGCCCTTTACAAGCAGAAATAAGACATTTCACCTGGAATTCAGAGAACCTTTAGGTGGGGATTATCCAAACATAATTTTTTAGCCTTCCAAGCACACTAATTGAACGCATATGGAAAATAAATCTGTAATATCAAGCAGCCACCCAACATTTTCTGAAAAAAGCTCAAACAACTGCTTTTATTTAATTTGTGGTTTCATTTTTCCTTGTATCAATCAAGTCGACAGGTTCTTCATCATGATCAACAAAGTTAATAGTCAGCTTTGCATGTAATGGCAATCTTGTCTGACATGAAGATTATGGGTTTGCATGTGAAAGCAAGGTGACAATGACAAACATTAGAGGTGCCACCTTTAGGATGAAATGCTACACCAAGGTTCCATCTGCTATCATTTGGATGTAAAGATCTTGTTATATTTCTGAGTGGTAAGCAAATGATCTCCTGAAGTCTCAACAACCATACATGTCATCTGTAATTTCAGAGATATGTAGAACAGAATCATTGTTCAATGGCTAATGATTTGACTTGTTTAAAGGAGTGAGGAACTAAATTATACTTTAATTGTGCTATGTTCTAAAACACTTTATATCATAAAGGATAGTTCAGTTCCAGGTCAAAAATAAAATCCATTAGGGTTATTGGTGTTTTCATTGGTTAGAAAATGTGAAAATTCTTTTAAGTAAAAAAAAGTTAATTATGAAGACACAGTTAAGGTTTGTTTAAAAAAACACCAGCTTTATATAGCCTGGTTTTTATATGGTTATTTTGAGCTTCAATTTGTTTCAGGCATCCACAACTATTTAAGTTAACTATGTTGTTAGGTTTTGCGGAATACTTAGACACATCTGTTGGAACATTATGAATGATTGCTAGCAATTGGGGATGTCCCTTTATATTCTTAAATCCACACATAAATTACTTTAGTGGTGCAACATCATCAGTAAAAAGCTGACAGGTTGATATGATAGAGGTGAACTTACCAAGTCAGCATGTCAAAAAGCAAATCTGGTGACAGCAGAAAGTGATTTCACTAAGATGACCACTAATAATGAAATGAACAAAAACTTGGACACACACTGTTTACCTAATCTGAGACTGATCATGTGCTTTTTCATGCATTAGCAAGTCAGTCAGATTTCAGATATCTCTCATCATGTAGACTGTGGTAGCTAGCAAGAGTTAACAAGTAATTCTTAGTGGTTTAGTGCACAAGAAAGGATGTCCAAAACAGAAAGGCTTCAGTCAACAGACATAAGCCCAGTGTCATAACAGTGCCACAACAGAGTCCTTAAATATGTTTAAGGCACTAGTAGATCAATGTACCATAGAAGCCAATTCCAATAACAGAGTGAGTTTGAGACAAATCAATCGTTAGAATCGACTTCCATGGCACAATGATTGACCTTTGCCTGAAACATATTTAAGAACTCTATTTTCACCACTGTCATTTTTTTTTCACAAAGGAAGTTCTGAAGACTTATAACCCAGAGAGAAAAAAAAACCTCATCCTCTCTGGCACAATGATTGTGCCCCTACCTCTGGGCCAAAAGGTCCATGTTGAAGGCCCACCTGCTACATAAGTGTGGTATAACACATCCAAATAATTTGATTAAAAATTGAGAACTTTATAGATGTGAAAAGTATACCATGGTTTGAAAGAATAAATGAGATTTTGAAAAGCCAGATGATCTCAAAATTTTATTTACAATCAGCCTGGTGGTTACTGTGGATTGAGGAAAATATGGGGTTCTCTTCACAAGACATTAAAAGTGGAATATCTAACAATAACCAATGGGGAACAATCACATTTAAACCCATCATACCTTGAAAAACGTGCATTCAATGTCAGTTGAAGTCCAAAGAAGCTTGAATAATCAGTTTAATTTATGTTTTCTCACAATAATTAATTTCTTGACAACAAGCAGTTGCAGCACTGAACTTGAACTCGAGTGATATTAGCTCAGACACATTATCTAAGCCACATACTTGGTGCACTGGGAGAACATCAATATTATAATCTAAATGACGCACTTACTGCATCTATTTATAGTACAACATAGCAGTTACTCAATCATGTTCCAATGAAAAGTTCATGATCAAGCTTGACCCAAGTTTTTAGCCAAAGATAGAACATAATACCTTACTAGTATTGTATTCTATTACAAATATATCAAATGTCATATTAGTACCTATATTACAGGTCAGCTGTGGACAGTTTACTGCCACTAATTGCCTATGAAGCTGGTTTCACTCAGCTTTTAATGCCTACTCTCAGGTATTACTTTACCATCAAATCGCTATCTCAGGTCTCAATATTCAACCTCAAAAGATTCCTTCGATGAGACACAGAAGTCAAGTTGGGCAATGATGCAGCCACTGTAACAGCACAGACATTTTGGCATTGAAATGCAATGACAGCACATTGACAATTCAAGGACAACCAGAGCTACATAATCGTGTCTTAATGCATCTGGTTTGGAAGGAGAACACCATACTTTTCCTTCAATCTCACTGACCAAACTACTGCCAATAAAGCAGTGTCAGTGAACTTGAAGCTTTTGGGATGCTTCCCCAAGTCAATAAATTGCCCCAACCTCTCTCTGATTACAGACCCTCGTTATCCCAACAACTTGTTACAGCTTTCGATTCGTTGCAATTAATGCTCTCATTATTTTTGTCTCGGATTTTAAAACTGTGCGCGACTTGGATCACTGGTTACTCTATCACTGGTGACTACAGCAAGCTGAAACAGGTTTAGTGTAAAAACAACTGAATAAGGGAAAAATGTTGACAGCAGGAGTCACTCTCCTTCAGCGAACAAAAATTATGAGACTTTGCTATGTTCAAAGGTAATATTTGTGATCCAAACACAGTTTGCAGAAATCTTATCCAGAATAGAGAGAACTAAGTGTGGGGTAGAGTCATACAGTAATAGAGATGTACAGCATGGAAACAGACCCTTCGGTCCAACCCGTCCATGCCGACCAGATATCCCAACCCAATCTAGTCCCACCTGCCAGCACCCGGCCCATATGCCTCCAAGCCCTTCCTAGTCATATACACATCCAAATGCCTCTGAAATGTTGCAATTGTACCAGCCTCCACCACATCCTCTGGCAGCTCATTCCATACAGGTATCATCCTCTGCGTGAAAACGTTGCCCCTTAGGTTTCTTTTATAACTTTCCCCTCTCACCCTAAACCTATGCGCTCTAGTTCTGGACTCTCTGGCCCCAGGGAAAAGATTTTGCCTATTTACCCTATCCATGCTCCTCATAATTTTGTAAACCTCTATAAGGTCACTCCTCAGCCTCCGACGCTCCAGGGAAAACAGCCCCAGTCTGTTCAGCCTCTCCCGATAGCTCAAATCCTCCAATCCTGGTAATATCCTTGGAAATCTTTTCTGAACCCTTTCAAGTTTCACAACATCTTTCCGATAGGAAGGAGACCAGAATTGCACATAATATTCTAAAAGTGGCCTAACCAATGTCCTGTACAACTGCAACATGACCTCCCTACTCCTGTACTCAATATTTTGACAAATATAAGAGAGCACACCAAACACCTTTTCACTATCCTATTTACCTGTGACTCCACTTTCAAGGAGCTATGAACCTGCACTCCAAGGTCTCTTTGCTCAGCAACACTCCCTAGGACCTTACCATTAAGTGTATAAGTCCTGCTAAGATTTGTTTTCCCAAAATGCAGCACCTCACATTTATCTGAATTAAACTCCATTTGCCACTTCTCTGCCCATTGGCCCATCTGGTCAAGATCCTGTTGCAATCTGAGGTAACCCTTGTTGTGGTTCTGTTCGCCGAGCTGGAAGTTTTTGCTGCAAACGTTTCGTTCCCTGGCTAGGGAACATCATCAGTGCTATTGGAGCCTCCTGTGAAGCGCTGCTTTGATGTTTCTTCAGGTATTTATAGTGGTTTGTTCTTGCCGCTTCCGGGTGTCAGTTTCAGCTGTAGTAGTTTGTATATGGGGTCCAGGTCCATGTGTCTGTTAATGGAGTTTGTGGATGAATGCCATGCCTCTAGGAATTCCCTGGCTGTTCTCTGTCTGGCTTGTCCTATGATGGTAGTGTTTTCCCAGTCAAATTCATGTTCCTGGTTGTCTGAGTGTACGGCTACTAGGGATAGCTGGTCGTGTCGTTTTGTGGCTAGCTGATGTTCATGGATGCGGATTGTTAGATGTCTTCCTGTTTGTCCTATATAGTGTTTTGTGCAGTCCTTGCATGGTATTTTGTAAACTACGTTAGTTTGGCTCGTGCTGGCTATTGGGTCCTTTGATCTCGTGAGTTGTTGTCTGAGTGTGGAAGTTGGCTTGTGTGCTGTTATGAGTCCTAAGGGTCGCAGTAGTCTGGCTGTCAGCTCTGAGACGCTCCAGACGTATGGTAGTGTGGCTAGTCCTTTTGGTTGTGGCATGTCCTCGTTCCGTGGTCTATCTCTTAGGCATCTGGTGATAAAGTTGCGTGGGTATCCGTTTTTGGCGAATACCTTGTATAGGTGTTCCCCTTCCTCTTTTCACAGTTCTGGTGTACTGCAGTGTGTTGTGGCTCTTTTGAATAGTGTCCTGATGCAGCTTCGTTTGTGTGTGTTGGGGTGGTTACTTTCATAGTTTAGGACTTGGTCTGTGTGTGTTGGTTTCCTGTGTACCCTTGTGGTGAATTCTCCGTTGGGTGTTCTCTCTACTAACACGTCTAGGAATGGGAGTTGGCTATCCTTTTCCTCTTCTCTCGTGAATCGTATTCCTGTGAGTGTGGCGTTGATGATTCGGTGTGTTTTTTCTATTTCTGTGTTTTTGATGATTACAAAGGTGTCATCGACGTATCTGATCCAGAGTTTGGGTTGGATTTGTGGTAGGGCTGTATGTTCTAACCTTTGCATAACTGCCTCTGCTATGAGTCCCGAGATTGGTGAGCCCAATTGAGGTAACCCTCTTTGCTGTCCACTACACCACCAATTTTGGTGTCGTCTGCAGACTTACTAACTGTACCTCTTATGCGCGCATCCAAATCATTTATGTAAGTGATAAAAAAGAGGATCTAACACCAATCCTTGTGGCACTCCACTGGTCACAGGCCTCCATCTGAAAAACAACCCTCCACCACCACCCTCTATCTTCTACCTTTGAGCCAGTTCTGTATCCAAATGGAGAGTTCTCCTTGTATTCCATGAGATTAAATCTTGCTAATCAGTCTCCCATGGGGAACCTTGTCGAACGCCTTACTGAAGTCCATATAGATCACATCTACCACTCTGCCCTCATCAATCCTCTTTGTTACTTCCTCAAAAAACTCAATCAAGTTTGTGAGACATGATTTCCCACACACAAAGCCATGTTGACTATCCCTAATTAGTCCTTCACTTTCCAAATATATGTACATCCTGTCCCTCAGGATTCCCTCCACATTTCAAAGTATTTCTGAAATGTAGTCACTGCTGAAATGTTGGAAATGTGGTGGCAAATTTGCACAACAGCATTATAATCATGATTATATAATCTGCTTTTGATGATATTGACTGAGGGATAGATATTGGCTATGACAATGGATACAAAACATGTATTCCTCTGAAATAATGCCTTGAACTCTTTCGCATCTACCTTAGCTCATGAAGCTTTGGGTTCATGTCTCATCCGAAAGATGGCAGCTTCAACAGTGCAGCACCCCTTAAATGGCAGAGAACCTTGCCAAAGGCAATAATGTCAGCAACGGAGGCAAAGCTAGCATTTACAGTGTACAGAGTAAATTCTGCCCATCAATGTAGTGTTGAAGTGAAAAGCATTACTTCTTTCCCAGCACTAAAATCAATAAATCTTTGCAACTTAAGCAAAAGGAACTACTTGTAGTCAGTTATTCATTGTATATTTTCCCCCTCAGAGTGACAACCCTGATTCCACTTCTTCCTTTTCTCTTTCCAATCCAGTAAAATGGGACACTCTTCAAATCTAGTTTCTATAGAATTCTCCTCTCCGATTTTCAAACATCTAATATTTTTTATAAATGACGATCATGAAAGTGATCAGACTGCATTATTTGCCAACTTTACACTATGAATTCCCATAACATTCCTCTCTGCCTCACTTTTCTCTTTCAAGATATTCCTTAAAGCTACTACTTTAACCAAAACAGTTGTGCTTTATATATCCTCATGTGGCTTTGTTGTCAGGTTTTGTTTCTTAGCACTTCTATGAAGTATATTGGGACATTTTCTTTTGTTGAAGGTGTTAACTCCCTAATTGTTGTTTCCTGGCTGAGCAGGAGGTTAAAACCAGAAAAGGCTTGTTTCTTTAATAATGATAAAACCAAGGCAACGACTAAAAATCAACCTCATAATTTTATTCATTACAGTTGAAGTGAATTTTTTCCACAATACAAGAAAATAATGCCTTGTGATAAAATTATATTGATGTTACATTTTTGTTTCATAGCTGGTAAAACCAAGCTGCTCAAATCAGCTCCTTTCAGCTGAATATCCCTCCTTCAATAATAATGTTTGAGCCCTCATCCACAGACCAACAATTCAAATAGTGACTGACTCCATTGCACACTACAACAGCAGTTCTTGGAGTCATCTGGTTTCATACAATCCTGAAGCCTCACGTTTTCTGCCCTCATTAATGGGACATGAACATCTCAACTTAACAACTGTTCCATTTATGACTTACCTAATATAACAAATATACCCTAAAATTTCAATGTCCATCACCAGATCAAAATTTTACAAAATACTATTTTTATGTTACATAATAATATGAAGCACAGCTAAGAGAGACATTTCCCAAAGACAATATATACATAGTAAAAAACAGAACCTATACTTAAAAATGCAACTGGTTTCTGACTTCTCAGCTGATTAACAGCATAAGCTGCATGTCAGTGGATAGCCCTCTCATCCGAGTCAGAAGCTTATGGGATCAAGTACCACTCCAGACACTTGAGCTCAAAAATAAACATTCATAGTGCAGTACTGAGTAGATGCTTCAATGCCAAAGGTCCCATATTTCAAATGAAATTTTAAACCAATTTTTATCTGCCTTCTGATGGTCAGAAATCATAGCATGTAATGCTATACAAGGGTTGAGGAGCTATTCCATGGCTCCTGGCCAATGTTTAGCCCTCTAGCATGTGATCATTACTTTGCATATGTAAACTGACTACGGTTACCCCAAATACAAGTGGATACATCTCAAAAATGACTCCAAAGCAATTTATGAAACAATGTCTGGAACCTGAAAAAGGCAGCATGGAAATGCAAGTTTTCCTTTCAAAAAGCGTCATCCATACTTTTGTTACTTCCAGATTTGACTATGTCAACATTCTCTTGGCCAGCATCTCACCCTGCACAAATGTGGCCTTATTTTAAACATTATTTTTCTTCATTCACTAGGGTATGACCATCAATGTCAAGGCCAACATGTGTTGCCCATCCCTAACTGAATGGCTTGCTCAGCCCGTCAGAAGGCAGTTAAGAGTCAACCACATCGGCTGAGCAATCACAGAGCAGTCACTTTAACTTCAATGAACAGGAAATAGTCATTAGGGATAGAAATACAGTCACAAGGATAAATGTGGATTGATTCAGATGAGTCAGTGTGAAATTGTAAAGGAAAAACTTGTACCTAACTAATGCGGAGCTTTTTTTGAAACGACAAGACGTAGTTGCTGAGGGCAAGGCTGTTGATGCGATGTAGATGTTTTTCCAAAATGCCAAATCAGTGCCACAGGTTTGTGAGGAAAATGATAGATCACGGAAGAAAAAGGAAAGTCGCAACACAAATACAAAATAGGCCGCGGGTGGAAGCAGAGTAATGGTTCATGGATATTTTCTGTGCTGGAACTTCCTGGGATGAGTATTGGGACCATTGCTTTGCTGAAATACATAAATGGTTTAGATATAGGTGTGCAGGAGACAATTCTGAAGTGTGCACATGATACGAAACTTGGCAGAATTATAAACGGTGACAAGGACAGCATAGAGCTTCAAGAGGAGTTGACATATTGATGAAATTAGTGGATGGGTTGGAGATGAAGCTCAATGAGGACATGTGAAGTGACGCATTTTGGTACAAGGAACAAGGGCAGGCATTATTAAAAGAGAATTATTCTGAATGAAGAGACACCCTATATATGCAAGTCATGAAAGGAGACAGGACAGGTAGAAAGAGCTGTTACTGAAGTTTACAGTAAACTAGGTTTCACAATTACAGGAATAAAGTACTACATCATAAGGTGGTTATGCTCAACTTACACAAAAATTGATAAAACATAGGTACAGTATTTTGTACAGTATTGGATGCCAGAATACAAAGAGGTTGTGATTGCACTGGTGAGCATGCAGAGAGTTTTATATGCACGATTCTAGAGACTCTCGAGAATTGAGGGAACCTGAGACTGTTTTCCTTTCAGAGGAGGAAGGGATTTGATGCAAGTTTTCCAAATTATGAGGGGTCTGCACAGCGGGAAAAATCATTCCCATTTGTCAACAGACTTAGGAGCAAAAGGCACAGTTTTTGAGTTTTGTAAATGCAAGACAAGAAAGAAATATTTTCATATAGGAAGTACAATAGAATGCACTGCCTAGAAGTGTGGAGAAGGCAGGTTCAACTGAGACATTCAAACCACATTTAGTAATTATTTAAACAGAAAAAAAAGTGTACATTTCTGAGCAAAAGGTAGGAAGTTGGCAGTAAGTCAAGATGCTCAGGGCCAACACAGACACAATGAGTGGAATGGCTTCCTTATGCACCATTACAATTCTACAGTTCAGTGGCTCTGGAGTCAAACATAAACCAGATTGAGTATGGATGTTACATTTCTTTCTCGAGGGAAAACCAGAGGAGTATTTTGACAATTTTATGAGAACACCACTACTGAGAACGACCTCACATTCCAGATTTATTAATTGAAATTAAATTCAACCAGCTGCCATGATGGGTTTTGAACTCGTGTCTCCACAGCATTAACCTGGTCCTCCAGATTACTAATCTAGTGACATCAACAAGTCACCATCTGCTCAAACATCAACTTACATCAAGTTCCATTTTTACATGATTCTTGTGCTTACTGTCCTTTGTTGGCTTTGGCTGCACAAATGTTTTGCTTTTAAAGCCTGCATCCTCATATTCAAAATTACTCCATTGCCACATCCTTTCCCCATCTCTGGTATATTATTACACATTTATTAAATTTACCCACATTATATTCTCTACAGTGTGGAAACAGGCCCTTCAGCCCAACAAGTCCACACCGACCCTCCAAAGAGTAATCCATTTCCCTCTGACTAATGCACCGAACACTATGGGCAATTTAGCATGACTAATTCACCTGACCTGCACATCTTTGTGACTGTGGGAGGAAACCAGAGCACCCGGAGGAAACCCACGCAGACACTGGGAGAATGCTATCTAGCCAGATAACTGCTGTGGAGAACTGAGTTCTTGTAAGTCTGGTCTTGGTCATTTCTATTGCCTTTATTTCATTAATGCATCCAAACTATTAAAACCTAAACCCTGTAATTCCAAAAATCTTACTTAAACCCATCCCACTCTCATCTTTCTTTGAAAAATGTCCTTAAAATCAATGCAGTCAAGCAAGATTGAGGCCTTCACAGACACTTATGCTTGAACCTTAGTTTAGCCTCAATCTTTTGCGAGGACTCCTATTCTGTCAAATTGGTATCAAAACATTAGACAGAAGCTTGGAAAAGAGAAGGAGAAAGCCATTAGGACACTTGACAAAGGCAAAAGTGAGGACTGCAGATGCTGGAGATCACAGTCAAGATTAGAGTGGTGCTGGAAAATCACAACTAGTCAGGGAGCATCCGAGGAGCAGGAAAATAGACTTTTTGGGCAAAGACCCTTCATCAGGAATGAGCCTCCGAGGTGGAGAGATATATGGTGGGGGGGGGGGGGGGGGGGGGGGGGGTCTAGGCAGAAGGTAGCTAAGAGTAAGCAGATGTGGCTGTGGTAGCGAGTCCATCATTCACTATGATCACGGTTGATCTTTCAACTCACTAACCTATTTACATTCCCTTAGATACCATGAGCGATCAGAACTCTAGCTCCTTCTTGAAAACATTCAATGCTTTGGCATCAATCACAGGATCACCACACACTGGATGAGAACATTTCTCCACTTTATACCTAAAAGGTCTACAACATAGCCTTATACTGTGGCCTCTGGGTGTAGACTCCTTGGTCATTGGGAACATCCTTCCCACATTTTCCTTGTTGAGTCCTATCATTGTTAGATTCCCTCTATAGACAAAACATTTTTCTTCAGATAAGGAGGCCAAAACTGTACGCAGTGCTGTGGGTGTGACCTCACCAAGGCACTATACAATTGCAGCAAGACACTCCCTGCACTCTAATCTTCTCACTGTGAAGGCCCACATAACATTTGCCTTCATTGCCTGCATGCACATGCATGTGTCCTTGTACACCAGCTACTGGTATACAAGGACACAAAAATCTTGTAGCACCTACTGCTTTCCCATCTGTTGCCATTCCATGAGCTTAGTTGGCTTGAATGGCTAGCTTGTGATGCAGAGTGATGCCAACAGCACTGGTTCAATTCCCACAACCGCTGAGATATGGTCCCTCCTCCTCAATGTCACCAGAGGCAAGGTGACCCTCAGGTTAAACTCACCAACTAATGTGCCCTTCCACGTGGTCCTCTGGGACTGTGGTGACTTTATCTTTGTGGCTCAGCTGGCAAGACCACTGGTTCATAATGCAGACTGATGCCAACAGCTTTGGTTCAATTTCTGTATTAGCTGAGGTCACCAAGAAAGCCTGCCATCTCAATCATGCCCTTAGAGATGTAGTGATCACCTGGTTAAACTCACCACCAGTCATCTCTCTAATGACAGTTCTGCCTCACAGCCCTCTGGGTCAATAGTGACGATCAATCAGCCTTCCTATTTTTGCTACCAAATTGGATTATCTCCCATTTATCCACATTACACTTGATACGCCATGCACTTGACCATTTAATCAATCGTCCAAATCTGCATCCACCTCACAGATCACCATGCCAGCTTTGTCTCATTTACAAACTTGGAAATATTACATCTAGTTCTCTCATCTAAATCATGAGCATTTATTTTGAATAGCTGACATCCAAGTACTGATTCCTGTAGTATGGCACTTGACACGGTCTGCTACTCCAAAAAGACACATTTATCCATACTCTGTTTCCTGTCTGCCAAGTTCTCTGTCCATGTCAATATAGTATCCCCGACTCCATATACTTTATTTTCACATGCTAATCCCTTATACTGGTCAGTCCCTCAACAATAACTCAGATTTAAAATCCAGACACATACTAATTCTTTGACCAAAAATGCTCTCAAACAACCATGGGAGTGCAGACATCTTGATTTTCTTCGACATTATCCACAGGAGAAACAAGGACCAGCAGAAGTAGTTACGGCCATTTATAGAAGGACGTAGATGAAAGGAGGAGGCTGAAAACACAGCAAGCCAATTTTGATTTTTCAACTCGGTGGGAACTGGCATTAGGTAGAGGTTCATGCCAGCAGAGCTTTTAGTTTCACTGTTTCACAGCCTGCTTTCTCTTAAGATAGAGAGTGAAAGTGAGAATGACTGAAAGCAGAATCTGATTTTAATCACAAGACTAATTTCATCAGGTGGGAGATAAGGGTGAGAAAAGCCAATCAGCAGTGCTTCAGGGTTTCTCCAATCAGAAACCATGCATTGAGACAGGAAACCTTTTAAAACAGGGAGATATCCCATCAACAGAAAGCAGATGTCCAAATGAAGAACAGACAGTAAGATACAAACACTTCACTTGCCGACATCAAACACACTACTCCAAACAACGGAGTAAACCAATCTTCACAAACTAGTAAGCACGGTTGGTATTTACATCAAGGAAACTAACAAATTTAAACTTCATCAAAAGCACAATCTGCTTTTCATATAAGTGAAGGCAACTAAATTCTATCACACAGATGTTATTACATGTTCAGATAGAATAACTGCAAAATTCACAAACTCCACTCAACGTGGGAGGGGAAAGCTAGGTTATGATTCTCATACATGCTTAAAATCCAAGTTCAGTGCGTTTGACAAAGTGGGTCACTCAGTGATCATGGAGAAGAAATCATAAGGAAAGGAAGGTTTCAAAAATAACATGGGGCTTTTTATGTCACTTCAGATCCAAAAAGGTGTTCCTTTAATTTTCTGTTACTATTCCTTATGAGACCCACATGTATAAAATCATCAGTATACTTCAAAATAGGGTACGTCATCATACCCTAATCAACAATCTTTTGAAGGAGGACAAAAAAAAAAGTGACAACTGAGGAAATAATGTCATTGGCTCAGAGTACATGGCAGAAAAGGACACCTGCTGAAAATGATCATGAAGGAACTTTCTGACAGAAAAATAACTTCCACTTTTATAAACTTTTTTTGGTTATTAATTTGTTTGTTGGGAAACTAAAAGATCTAGTGCTCACAAAGTTTGCAAACATTAATAACAAATTGTGTTTCACAATAATAAGACCTACTGTACAAACAGGACTGTTACATTCACTTAAGACTAGCCAGGTCTCCTTCATAGACTAAGAACTGAAAGAACTATGGACCTTGTAAATCAGAAACAAAAACAGAAATTACTGGAAAAGCTCAGCAGGTCTGGCAGTATCTGTGCAGAGAGATCAGAGTTAATGTTTCAGGTCCAGTGACTCTTCCTCAGACCCATTGAGCTTTTCCAGCAACTTCTGTTTTTGCTCCTCAATAAACTGGTCTGGCCCATAATACTAATTCTGAGGTTGTTTTTCCAAAGTATTTCCAGAGAAGCCAATGACAAAAAAGTTCCGGTTAGACAAAGAAAGTATTTGGCAATACAAACAGGAAAAAGGTTATTAAGTAATACCCAATGCAATGTCCATAAATATTGTTCCCAACCTGGAAGTTGAACATACTGACCTCATTACTTAACTCCCTTTATGAATGTCGAATGTGCTTGTCACTTTTGAATTCCCCTTCACCAGCATTTACGGAGTTCTGAAAACATCAACCAAAATGTAATTTCCTCCTTACAATTCTTGGGGATGAATAGAACATCCTGTTTGGCCTGGGTGCACTGATACTTGGCAATGTGAGAATGTTACAATACAGGAGGCTATTCTACTCATAATAATGCTTATGATGGCTGTTTGAAATAGCTATTCAATTGCGTCCCATTCTTTCTCAAAGTTCTATAAATTCTATCTCAAGTGTCCATTCAATTTCCTTTGCGAGCTTTTGTATCCATCACACTTTCAGACACAGCTTTATCACAATCTCCCCAACTTACTGCCAAGTTTCTTAAAAACTTGCTACAATTCTCTTCCTAGCAGAAGTTTCTACTATTTAATATACAAATTCCCACAATTCTGAATGTCTGTATTAAATATCCCCTCAATTTCTCCACTTTAGGAATATCATATAGCTTTTACATAGCACCTTGTTTACTTAACCATAATTAATGTGTGATGGAATATGCTTCACAGAAGTTTACACAAGTTTTTTAAAAGACTAGATCTCATCTCTCCCTCCTGCATACACAAACATGTTAGTAAAAAGGCACTGGAGGTGATCCCTTTGAGTAAAAACACATTACCATGTTGTTAGCAGCAGCCCACTCAATTCGTTCATCCCAAGCCCACTGATAAGTCAGTAGTAAGATCAGTTTGATTTCAGTTAATTCAACTTTAATAAGCATCGAAGTGATTTTTTGAATATCATAGGCCAAGCATACAAAAAAAACCTCCAGACAACCAAAAGCGCAGACAAAAATAAGCAAGTAATTTTCTTTACTAACAGAGTACTGAAAGAAACTGGAGAAATTAACCATCAGTGACACACTCCTGAGGGCAAATTAGAAAAAGTCTGCAACAGGGAAGACATCTTATAATTTGAACAGGATTCATCCACACCACACACTGCAGTAGGCGTTTAGGACTCATGTGGTCTACATTAGAAGCTACCCACATCTCCTCGATAGAACACAGATTAACTAAAGGCCAATCAATCCCTTTGGGCAATCAGATATGTAAGCCATGTGCATACATTCACACTGCCTGAAGATGATGGGCAATTAATTTTAAACTGCAGAAGCTCAACACACCAAAGGATTTCACAATACAGCCCCTGCCCGCTCCCCCCCCACCCCCAATTACTCCTTCAGAAATTGTCAGAAAAGTTGTTCAAACCATTCTTTTCATCTTATGTTTTAAAAGAAAGCAAGCTTCCTTCTTGAAATTTTACATTCAAGGCATGACAGCATTTACAACCTCTCCCTCACCAAGTAAAATGTTTTGAATCATTATTGCAAGAGAAGTTCCATAAAACACACTAAGCACACAACAACAATCTCCATGCTTGCGGAAATGAATAATGATTCAGAATATCCTGGATTAAAGAAATTGTAATCTCTCCAATCACAATGAAGTCACAATGATCAAAATCTTCAAAACTTCACAATTTGTTATATTATATTTTATTTTATTGAAGTCATTCACAGATGTGAATTTTACAGCTTTTATTGCCATTCCTAATCACCCTTCAAGTGGCATACCACCTTCCTGAACTGTAATAGATCAAGAAGCTGAAGTACGAAGGGTGAGGTTCAGGAATTTTAGCCCAGGATGAAGCAGTGTTAATGGAATTTCAAGTTGGGATATTAAATGATCTAGAACAGGGATGGAAATAATAGAATTGTCGCCCTGTCTTTCTAGACATCCCTAGATGGTTTTCAAGAAGCTTTAGTGTGTTGCTGCAGTAATTATTGTGAATGGAACACAGTGCTCAATGTCTGTCAGTGTTGAAAGAAGTTAGCTGCAGTATCAAATAAAGGATTACTTTGCTCTGGAAGCTAAGTGTTTAGGTGTTGATAGAGCCCTACTGATCCACACTCATGGAAAGTATTCGACCAAATATCTGAAGTTGTGAACTCTGCAGTACATAATTCACCTCCTGAGCCTACCATCTACAGAACACAAATCATGGGTGTTATGGAATATGCCAATATGCCATTTGCCAGACTCCAACACCATCCAGAATGAAGCAGACTGCTCAAATGGCAATTCATCCACCACCTTCAACATGTACTCCTTCAAGCACCAGGGCACGGTGGCATTAGAGTAAATCATCTACAAGATGTGCTACAGCAATTCAGCATGGCTCCTTCAACAGCACTTTCCAAACTAGTGACCTTTATCAACAATAGAAACAAATGCAGCAGTTGTATGGGAATGACATTACCTCCAAGTTATTTTGCTAACCATGTGCCATTCTGATTTGGAACTAAACTGCCTGCTGTGTTTACGAGAATCTGCTTTCTTTATTGGGGGTGGGGGTGATTGGGGGGGGAAAGAGAGGAGAACTATGAAATGAAAAGGAATATTGAGTACTATAATTAAGATATCAGAACAGCTTTCCAAATTAAAAATGAAATGCTGCATGTTGCTCAGCTGCTCAACACCATTTTGCTTTTTGAAGCAGTGAGAGGGAGAGTTCAAAACTGAGCATAACCCAAAATTCAGTAAACTAAATTCTATCTGACAACAGCCCTCTAATTAGTTGAGCAAGACAGAGTTGAAATGTAACAGGAGCATGAAAAGAAACTTCCTGAGAATTCTAACAGAAGGTATTCACCTCTCCCTCTCCATGTGCAGAAAAAGACAGAAAAACCAAGGAAGCCTAAAATAAAATCTAAACAAAAAAAAGGTCTAGGTCCACCTGATCAATCTTCAAATCAAAGAAATAGCAACATCCTACAGAAAAGGGTGTCATCCTTTCAAAAATTAAAAGGTAGGTGAGAGAAAAAAAAAATTCTATTCTATGGTCTACTTCCAACCTCCCAAATTTTGTTTACCCTACCCATAATCTTTTTTCCGAACAGAAGATCTCAGAGCAGGAATAGACGATTCAGCCCCTCGAGTCTGCTCGAAAATTCAATATGATTATGGCTGATTTCACCTTGGTCTCAACTCCATTTCCCTGCCCACTCTCTTGAATAACCTTACAACCCATTACTAATTAGAAATCCATGTATCTCCTCCTCAAATTAACTCCGGCATCCACTAGTAAATTTCGAAGATTCACAACCCATTGAGAGAAATCATTTCTCTTCATTTGTGTTTTAAAACTACTACTCCTTGTTCTAAGGCCACGATCTCTAATTCTAGATCACCCCACAAGAGGGAACATCCTTTCTATGCATCATTTGTCAATTCCATTTAGCATTTTATATACCTCAATTAAAACTCTGCATTCTTCAAAACTCTAGGATATTTTATAAACCATTTGTTTTGTATGAATCATGATTGAACATGTGCATATTTGAGGTTGTGAAGTAGCATTTCTCCAGAGTAGCAGTCATAGAATCCCTACAGTGTGGAAGAGGCTATTCGGCCCATTGAACCCACACTGCCCTTCCAAAGGCCATCCCACGTAGACCTCTCTCCCCACCCTATCGCCTTAACCCTGCATTTCCAATCACTAAACCGCTAGCCTGCACACCTCTGGACACTATGAGCAATTGGTCATTTTGATGGTCTAATTGGAATTTTATACATTGATACATTTTGTGACAGCTTCTGAATTAGTGGGGCACAATTATCAGCACTCTCTTCCCAGTTAGGTTGTGGCAGCATCATTGAGACAAAATTCTGAAACTCCTTAACAACACTGTGGGCAGAGAGACATCAAATGGACTGAAGTGGTTCTCAAGGTCAATTAGGGATGAACAAAAAAATGCTGTCTCTGTCACAATGCTATCTTTGCGTGGGATGTGCAATCTGGTCTTTTGCTGTATCGAAGCTGCAACGGCTTTAAGGTGTCAAGAATGCACCACCCAAACAATATCTGGCCTCTGATTAGATTCTGAACCCAAAATAGTTGCGTGGCTGGGTGACAGGGACACCCAGTCCTGGTTTTGTTTTTAAATTCTCATATAATACAGTCAACACCGGCTAGGCCAGCATTTATTGCCTCGCCCTAATTGCGCTTAAGGTGGTAATAGTGAGCTGCCCTCTTTCTTTCACTGCAGCAATCCTTGGAGTGTAGGTACACTATAGTACTTTTGGGAATGGAATTCAAGCTCAGTGAAGGAGCAACAAATAGTTAAAAGTCAGGGTACTGTGTGGTTTGGAGAGGCAATTTCTTGTGGTGGGACTTTCATGCATCTGCTGCCCTTGCTCTTCAAATAGGTCGAGGGCACAGATTTCAAAGATGCTGCCAAAGTCACCTTGCTGAGTTGCTGCAGCAGAACAAAGGAGCAGGAGTAAGCGTGTTTCAGTATTCAGTTAAGTTCACAGATAATCTAGTGGTGGTCTCAGCTACACTTGGCGTCTACCACACCCTGCCCAAAAAATGTGAACCTTAGATTCTGCGTGAATCTATCAAAAAATCTACAAACTCAGGCAGTGATAACTGAATCCCATAACAGAATTTTAAAAACTCTTAAATACTTGAGGATTAACACTAGACACAATTCTTTTTCCTTTTTTAAATACTTGTTGAAACTATAAAATATAGTTTCTTATTCTATTCCTCTATTATTTAAAGATTTTCCTTGCTGATACTTACAATCTGTTAAATCTTCTGATCAACCACTAATCTTTGCAGAATTGCAGTGCTGCTTTTAAGTTGATACTATCCTTAACTCCTTAACTCCACAAATGATGCATCTGTTTCAAGGAACCTGGCTTTCGCACTGCGACATTAAACACATTCTTAAAAAAGTTTGCAACAGCAAATCTACTGTCCTGCCTTTTCACCAATTTTCCAAATTCATCCTGCCTTTGTGCAATTATATTTCCCTTCTCCACTGAAATTTAACCAGAAATGTAGGATCACTGTCACATAGAAATCCCTTTACTAGGAGGTCATCAATCTATCTCACTGCTCACTGTGCAAAGTAACCTGCTCTCAGGTTGGCTCTAGACAATACCACTTGAAGAAATTGTTCCTGATGTACTGGATTGAATCATTGCCTAGGCTGTTGATCTAGTGCCCAATCCACATATAATTATGTTATTTTATGGTTATTGAAGTAGCTAACTTGCAAGCACCATCCTTTTCTCTTCTGTACACTCTATCTTCCTGAAAGTAATATATTTTTACTGAACCAAGATGAAGAATGAGAACATGGAACTATTTGGACATTTTGGATGGAGATTTCTGGGAGTTTTGTTCAAGAGTAATTACTAAAATCAGAAGACTAATGTGGGCTATTAACCAATTTCGGGCAAGTCAAGTAACTTTGTAAAGCAGGCAAGCAAAGCTTTAAAGAATAGTACGACTGATTGAGCTGGTCGGATCCTAAAGGACAAACTGCTAGATTGGATCAAAGCAGCTGGTGAGGGAATCAAGAAGATGGAAAAACATACATGACCTCATCCTTACTAATCTGCTGGTCGCAGATGCATCTGTCCATGCATCTGCCAAAGTGACGACCACACAGTCCCTGCAGAGACGAAGTCCTGCCTTCACATTGAGAATAACCTCAATTGTGTTGTATGGTGTTATCACCTTGCTAAATGGGACAGATTTCAAACAGATCTAGATTCTCAAGACTGGGCATCCATGAGGTATAATGAGCATCAACAGCAGGAGGATTGTACTCCAGCATACTCTGCAACCTCATGGCCCGGCATAACGACCACTCAACCATTACCATCAAACCAGGGGATCAACCCTGGTTATAAGCAAAGTGCAAGAGGGCATACCAGGAGCAGCACCGGGCATACCTGAAAATGAGGTGTCAACCTGGTGAAGCTACCAACCTGGAATACTTTTATGCCAAATGGTAAATGCAGGAAGTGAAAGACAGGGCTAAATGATCCCACAAAAAAACAGATCAGACTTAAGCAGTCCTGCCACATACAGTTGTGAATGGTGGTGGACAATCAACAAACAACACACTGGAGGTAGATGCACAAATACCCCCAATGATGGAAGAGCCCAGCACATCAGTGCAACAATAAAGGCTGAAACATTTGCAGCAATCTCTGGCCAAAACTGCCGAGTAGATAATCCATCTCGGCCTCCTCAGTGGTCACCAGCGTTACAGATACCAGTCTTCAGCCAATTTGTTTGACTCCAAGTGAAATCAAGAAACAGTTGGAGACAGCGGTTATCACAAAGGCAATGGGTCCTGATAACATTCCAGGAACAGTACTCCAGAACTTGGCTCTGTCCTGTATATAAAAAAACAGGACAAATCCAACCTGACTAATCACCACATCATCAGTCTATTCTCGAACATCAGTCAAGTGATAGAAGATTCCATCATCAGTTCTATCAAGCAGGCAAAAGTGAGGACTGCAGATGCTGAAAACCAGAGTTTAGATCAGAGGGGTGCTGGAAAAGCACAGCAGGTCAGGCAGCATTTGAGCAGCAGGAAAATAGACGTTTCGGGCAAAAGCCTTTCATCAGGAATGAGAAACAGATCCATCCAGTTAACGTGCTAAAGTACTAGAGTGTACCTACACTCCAAGGGTTGCTGTAGTGAAAGAGGGCAGCTCACCATTACCACCTTGAGCGCAATTAAGAGAGGCAATAAATGCTGGCCTAGCCAGTGTTGACTGTATCATATGAGAATTTAAAAACAAAACCCGGACTGGGTGTCCCTATCATCTAACAGCACACAAAAGTGAACACAGCAGTCTTTTAAAAAGGAAAAAAATTCCCAAGTATGTTGACACTTCTCACGCAGCATTTTGTTTTCTTTAGCTTGGGGACATTTACAGGATAGAATACATAATTTCCTTACCACTGACATAAGGCCCATCGGCCTGTAATCTCCCAGAATATCTCTGCTGCCCTTCCTTTAAACAAAGGAACAAATCTGGCTGTTCTCCAATTCACCAGGATCTCTTCTATGACTAAGGAGGATACGAAGATTGCACAGAAAGCCCTAGCAATTTCTTCTCCTGCTCCCCCTAGCATAGATCCCATCAGGTCCTGAGGATTTGTCAACCTTAATTCTTTTAAAAACATCCAGCACCACCACCTCTTTTATATTGGCATGCCCTGGAATATCAACATGCTAATCTCGAGACTCACCATCTACCATGTCTTTCTCCTTTCTGAATCCCAACACAAAGTATTTGTTAAGGACCTCACCAACTTCCTCCAGCTCCACACAAATTCCCACCTCTGAGTTGCGTGGATCTACCCTTTCCCGAGCTACCCCCTTGCATATAATATAATGCCTTGGGCTTTTCCTCAATCCTGTTTGCAAAAGACATTTCATGGCCTCTTTTAGCCCTCCTAATTCCTTGTTTAAGTTTTTTCTTGTTATTGTTATATTCTTTGAGGGTTTTTGTCTGTTTTCAGTTTCCTAGACCTTACATATGCCTCCTTTCTCATCTTGACTAAGCTCTCAATTTCCCTTGTCCTCTAAGGTTCAGATTTAATGGTTTGATTTGTTTACAGGCTCTCGCACTCAAACTCCACTTTGCTGGCAAGAAATTAAACTGCAGATACTCGAAGTAAAAATCACTACAACATTGATTAACATAATATTTGCTGTATCACTCTTGGCTGGATTTTAATACAATTCAATATATGAGATAGCAAGTGGCTTGGCCAATTTAAGTTTTTCAGTTGCTGGGTGAAATGTAAAACTAGAGAACAAGTCCATAACGTGTAAAGAACGAGAACAATTTTCAGCCTTCATAAGAAACAGGAGCACAAGTAGGCCATTCGGCCCCTTGAGCTATGTCATGGTTGATCAGACTGTGATTTTGACTTCACTTTGCTGCCTACTCTCCTTAACATTCATCACTCTGGAGACCAAACTCAGTCTTGACCATGTTCATTGAGCCTGCCTCCACTGCTGTCTGGGGACAAGAATGACAGCCCCCTTCGATGATGGTACTTCCATTAATTAACTGTTAAATTCAGTTACACGCAAAGTTTAACAAGTGAAAGCAGTGTGGGTTTAAGGTACTCACTGTGCCTGGTAAAGGAAGAGGTCAATGATATTGTCTCTGCCTTTAGGGTGATTGAAGAATACAAACAGAGACCAGTGGATTAACCATGTCCTCTGCTGAAGAGATTGGAGTGGTGAACTGACGGACTAAGAAAAAAAAAGAAACAAACTTTTAATCTGCAGGTTAAAATTTACTGCAAAGCTCCACATGCACTAAACATATAGAACATACAAAGCATAGTGACGAATTCTTCTGAAATTTGACAAAGGATCACTTTACTTCAGGTTAACCACATTGAATGGTTGAGCAAAAGAGTGCAATGTAATCAAAAGGTGCCTACGTTGTTATCAATGGTTTCTTTGAGTCGGGTTAGGTCCTCCATAGCAGCTTCCCAGTTCTGCATCAGAATTTCTGATGCTAGCTTGCCCCAGAGTGAACTCAGGGCATTCCGGTCTGTCGAAGGAACCTGTTGAAACAGAAAGAAAATACATGAAATTTATTAAGCTCAATCCACTGAACTTGTTGCTTTACCAGAACTAGTGAGGTGTTTCAAACTGTCGCTGATACACAGAAACTACCTGAAGCGAGCACTGGAAAAAGCCCAAATGGCTTGGTTTAATAATGTAGCATTATGGTTTGGGAGTCACAAGTTAAATCTGAACAGTTAAAAATCAAATCAAATATGAGCCAGCCTGCTGGAATTAATTCTGCATCCTCAGATTGCAAACTACACACGACAGCCTTGGAGTGCAGGTTCATAGTTCCCTGAAAGTGGAGTCACAGGTAGAATAGGATAGTGAAGAAAGCGTTTGGTATGCTTGCCTTCATTGGTCAGTGCACAGGGTATAGGAGTTGAGAGGTCAGGTTGCGGCTGTACAGGACATTGGTTCAGCCAGCGTGCGCAATTCTGGTCTCCCCTCAATAGGGAGGATGTTGTGAAACTTGAAAGGGTTCAGACAAGATTTAAATAGATGTTGCCAGGATTGGAGGATTTGAGCTACAGGGAGAGGCTGCGTAGGCTGGGGCTGTTTTCCCTGGAGTGTCGGAGGCTGAGGGGTGCGAGGTTCATAAAATCATGACGGGCATGGATAGGTTAAACAGGCAAGGTCTTTTTCGTGGGGTGGGGGAGTCTAGAAATAGAGGGCATAGGTTTAGAGTGAGAGGAAAAAATTTATAAGGGATCTAAGGGGCAATATTTTCATGCAGAAGGTGGTGCATGTATGGACTAAGCTGCCAGAGGAAGTGGTGGAGGCTGATACAGTGACAACATTTAAAAGGCACTTTGATGGATATATTAATACGAAGGGTTCAGAGGGATATAGGCCAAGTGCTGGCAAATGGAACTAGACTAGTTTAGGATATCTGGATGGCATGGATGAGTTGGACTGAAAGATCTGTTTCCATGCTAAATGACTATGACAGGACAGTTATTTATTGGTTTTAAAAAACAAACTTCTATAGAATCTTATTAAACTTATGCTTATTAATGGTTGCAGCCTTATAACGAAGCACTGATTCAATGGAATTTGCTTCTAACAAATTGAAACCTTACATGTGTATCTTCTCAAACATTTTTTTCCCTAAATACCTGACATAGCCTGTTCTCTGTGAATAAGTAAATGACTACTTCAGCACAGTGTGAACTGGAGCAGACGCTACACATGTGCATGTTTGCAATAACATACAAAATAAAAAAAAGGAAACTTGCAAAGTAAAAAGAGTGGTTGCTCACTTCTATCCAAACACTGGTGCATTTATCTTTCTGGCATTTAGGCATCAAGGCAGAACTGGTAAATACTGCTTTGTACTGTAAAGATTGCTTCAAACGTAAACAACAAAAACAAATTGTATTCGGGGATTCTATAGTCCGAGGTACAGACAGACATTTCTGTGGCCAGCAGAGAAAAAGCAGAATGGTGTGTTGTTTCCCTGGTGCCAGGATCAAGGATGTCTCAGAGAGGGTGCAGAATGTTCTCACGGGGGAGAGGGGCCAACAGGAGGTCATTGTTCACATTGGAACCAACGACATTGGAAGGCAAAAGGTTGAGACCCTGAAGGGAGATTACAGAGAGTTAGGCAGGAATTTAAAAAGGAGGTCCTCAAGGTTGATAATATCTGGATTATTCCCAGTGCTACGAGCTAGTGAGGGCAGGAATAGGAGGATAGAGCAGATGACTGCATGGCTGAGGAGCTGGTGTATGGGAGAAGGATTCACATTTTTGGATCATTGGAATCTCTTTTAGGTTAGAAGTGACCTGTACAAGAAGGACGGATTGCACCTAAATTGGAAGGGGACTAATATACTGGCAGGGAAATTTGCTATAACTGCTTGGGAGGATTTAAACTGGTAAGGTGGGGGGTGGGTGGGTGCGTGGGACCAAGGGTGATAGTGAGGAAAGAGATCGATCTGAGACGGGTACAACTGAGAACAGAAGGGAGTCAAACAAACAGTCAGGGCAGGCAGGGACAAGGTAGGACTAATAAATTAAACTGCATTTATTTCAATGCAAGGGGCCTAACAGGGAAGACAATGAACTCAGGACATGGTTAGGAACATGGGACTGGGATATCATAGCAATTATGGAAACATGGCTCAGGGATGGGTAGGACTGGCAGCTTAATGTTACAGGATACAAATGCTACAGGAAGGATAGAAAGGGAGGCGGGGGAGTGGCATTTTTGATAAGGACTAGCATTACAGCTGTGCTGAGGGAGGATAATCCCAGAAATACATCCAGGCAAGTTATTTGTGTGGAACTGAGAAATAAGAAAGGGACGATCACCTTATTGGGATTGTATTATAGATCCCCCAATAGTCAGAGGGAAATTGAGAAACAAACTTGTAAGGATATCTCAGCTATCTCTAAGAATAATAGGGGAGTTATGGTAGGGGATTTTAACTTTCCAAACATCAACTGGGACTGCCATAGTGTTAAAGGTTTAGATGGAGAGGAATTTCTTAAGTGTGCACAAGACAATTTTTTGATTCAGTGTGTGGATGTACCTACTAGAGAAGGTGCAAAACTTGACCTACGCTTGGGAAATAAGGCAGGGCAGGTGACTGAGGTGTCAGTGGGGGAGCACTTTGGGGCCAGCAACCATACTTCTATTCGTTTTAAAATAGTGACGGAAAAGGATAGACCTGATCTAAAAGTTGAAGTTCTAAATTGGAAAAAGGCCAATTTTGACAGTATTAGGCAACAACTTTCAAAAGCTGATTGGAGGCAGATGTTCGCAGGTAAAGGGACGGCTGGAAAATGGGAAGCCTTCAGAAATGAGATAACAAGAATCCAGAGAAAGTATATTCCTGTCAGGGTGAAAGGGAAGGCTGGTAGGTATAGGGAATGCTGGATGACTAAAGAAATTGAGAGTTTGGTTAAGGAAAAGGAGGAAGCATATGTCAGGTATAGACAGGATAAATCGAGTGAATCCTTACATAAGTATACTCCTTCTTCGTTTATAAAAAAAGAGGGAAATCAGGAGGGCAAAACAGGGACATGAGATAGCTTTGGCAAATAGAATTAAGGAGAATCCAAAGGGTTTTTACAAATATATTAAGGACAAAAGGGTAACTAGGGAGAGAATAGGGCCCCTCAAAGATCAGCAAGGTGGCCTTTCTGTGGAGCCACAGAAAATGGGGGAGATACTAAATGAATGTTTTGCATCAGTATTTACTGTGGAAAAGGATATGGAAATGACATCTTGCAAAATGTCCAGATTACAGAGGAGGAAGTGCTGGATGCCTTGAAACAGTTATAGATGGATAAATCCCTAGGACCTGATCAGGTATACCTGTGAACTCTGTGGGAAGCTAGAGAAATGATTGCTGGACCGCTTGTTGAGATATTTGTATCATCGACAGTCACAGGTGAGGTGCCAGAAGACTGGAGGTTGGCAGACATTGTGCCATTGTTTCAGAAGGGCGGTAAAGACAAGCCAGGGAACTATAGACCCGGTGAGCCTGATCTCGGTGTTGGGCAAGTTGTTGGAGGGAATCCTGAGGGACAGGATGTACATGTATTGGAAAGGCAAGGACTGATTGGGAACAGTCAACATGGCTTTGTGCATGGAAAATCATGTCTCAAACTTGATTGAGTTTTTTCAAAAAGTAACAAAGAAGATTGATGAGGGCAAAGCAGTGGATGTGATCTATATGGACTTCAGTAAGGCGTTCAACAAGGTTCCCCATGGGAGACTGATTAGAAAGGTTAGATCTCATGGAATACAGGGAGAACTAGCCACTTGGACACAGAACTGACTCAAACATAGAAGACAGAGGGTGGTGGTGGTGGATTATTTTTCAGACTGGAGGCCTACGACCAGCGGAGTACCACATGGATCGGTGCTGGGCCCTCTACTTTTTGTCATTTACATAAATGATTTGGATGTGAGCATAAGAGCACAGTCAGTACGTTTGCAGATGACACCAAAATTGGAGGTGTAGTGGACAGCAAAGAGGGTTACCTCAGATTACAACAGGATCTGGACCAGATGGGCCAATGGGCTGAGAAGTGGCAGATGGAGTTTAATTCACATAAATGTGAGGTGCTGCATTTTGGGAAAGCAAATCTTAGCAGGACTTATACACTTAATGGTAAGGTCCTAGGGAGTGTTGCTGAACAAAGAGACCTTGGAGTGCAGGTTCATAGCTCCTTGAAAGTGGAGTCGCAGCTAGATAGGATAGTGAAGAAGGCGTTTGGTATGCTTTCCTTTATTGGTCCGAGTATTGAGTACAGGAGTTGGCAGGTCATGTTGTGTCTGTACAGGACATTGGTTAGGCCACTGTTGGAATATTGCGTGCAATTCTGGTCTCCTTCCTATCGGAAAGATGTTGTAAAAATTGAAAGTGCTCAGAAAAGATTTACAAGAATGTTGCCAGGGTTGGAGGATCTGAGCCATAGAGAGAGGCTGAACAGGCTGGGGCTGTTTTCCCTAGAGCGTCAGAGGCTGAGGGGTGACCTTATAGAGGTTTACAAAATTACAAGGGGCATAGATAGGATAAACAGACAAAGTCTTTTCCCTGGGCTCGGGGAGTCCAGAACTAGAGGGCATAGGTTTAGGATGAGAGGGGAAAGATATAAAAGAGACCTAAGGGGCAACTTTTTCACGCAGAGGTTGGTACGTGTATGGAATCAGCTGCCAGAGGATGTAGTGGAGGCTGGTACAATTGTAACATTTAAGAGGCATTTGGATGGCTATATGAATAGGAAGGGTTTGGAGGGATATGGGCCGGGTGCCGGCAGGTGGGACTAGATTGGGTTGGGATATCCTGTCGGTATGGATAGGTTGGACCGAAGGTCTGTTTCCATGCTGTACATCTCTAGGACTCTAATTTTTTAAGAAGTAGATTGCTTCCCACTTCAAAACTTTAAACACAAGTAGATGGAGGTCCAACAATTCCAATACAACAGAATTGATGCATAGCTGATTTTCAGTGGCTATGTGCAAAAATGTTTCAAAGATCACAGCTTGCAATATTTACTTAGCCACTTGAGTGTGCTGGGTCTAGATTTGTGGACAGTGTGAAAACAGGAAGACTTTGGATCATTTGGACAATTTCTGGATTAAACAGATTTTTCACCAAGGGAAAAGGGAAATCATGAGATTTCAAATCCACTGTTTAATCTAGGCCGAGATGCACCTGATGATTAGAAGTAGTCAAATGGCTTTAGAAACAGCTAATCAAAGCTTTTAAGGAGATAAGGTTTATTACATTTAAATAGTAGACAACCTGGCTTTGGAAGAGACTATGGGCATCAGTGCTGATGGTTGCCCAACAGTTCTTTCTACTCTTGGTTTTTTAGTTTCAAAATCATATGGATGAAGGAAGAAAACCTCCAAAGTTTGCAAGAAAGCTGCAAGCTTCTCTCCCCCTCTCCTGGTGGAAGTATTCCAGAATCTCAAACTTTACACATCTCAGTATTTTGACCATCTTTTAAACTTTGAGAAAGTGAATAGTGTTATAACGCAGAGGTCGAACCCCTCTGTTAATTAAAACCAAACACCCAGAAAAGTTCTCCTTCCAATCTGATAAAATGTGAGTGAGTGATAGACAACTCCTAATTTCCACCATTTAAAGAAAAATAACAATTTATTTTCCTAACTCTAATAGTGAACATGAAACAAAACATTATTTACAAATCCAAGCCCCCTTTCCTTAAGTACTTACTATTTGACCCCAACTATGAAAATGCTGCTCCAATGTCATCATTATTAAACATTACATTAATTTAGTCTCAAGACCACAAAGTCTTGTCGGCACTCTTCAATCTTCCATCTGATGATCTCCCTGGGTAGTCTTCCTTCTTTTTACTGCAAGTATGTTTTCCATGAAAGGGTACGTTTGATAGACAGTGTTCTCTAATTTCTTTAAGAGCCAGATGCTCGATGGGCAGTTAGCTCTCCGGCAGTTCCTTGGCTGCTCGATGGCAGTTGTTCTCTCAGACCAATTTTTAAAATGCCCGCGTTTTTTATATAATCCCCAACATCATATCATCTCATTGCTGTCAAAATAAGACATTCAAACTCGATTGGGGTTCAGTACCCTGGGCATGCTTTAAACTAATTGGGTAAATTTGAATTGCTGTTAAAACAGCAACCAAAACTCAGGTATCCATTTAACAGCCATTTGCTACACGTATCTATTTTGGAACAGCTCATTCTCCCAGCCTTTCCATTCAGGCAGCTGAGCCTGCACTTGAAGTTTACTTCAAAATTCAGAAAACACTTCCTATTTTAAAGTGAACGTATATGCTTTCAACTTCATCACAAATGCAAACACTAAGGACTTGGAATCAGCTTGATTACCATCCAAATTGACATGTGTTTGGAAGATCTTCCACAGTTTTGCAGCTGTCAACGGTTCAGTTCCAACAATAGAAAATCTAATGGCCTGAGAATCTGTCAAAATCTCTCCTTTACTTTTCATAATATTGGCTGATGAGTGTGGGGTTTTTTTGGCCTTTCTAAACTATCATTTCAGCAGAGTCAGGATGTTTCTCAAAACATGCTAACGTGTTTACCGTGCGATTAGAAGGGGCCAAGAGCGTGGTGCCGGTCAGGCAGCATTCAAGGAGCAGGAGAGTGGATGTTTCAAACATATGGTCTTCATCAGAGAGGGGAGAAATGTGATAGCAAGATGAAGATAGGGGTGAAGGTGACAGGAGAAAGTGAGGTCTGCAGATGCTGGAGATCAGAGTCGAGAATGTGTTGCTGGAAAAGCACAGCAGGTCAGGCAGCATCTGAGGAGCAGGAGAATCGGTGTTTCGGGCCAGAGCTCTTCATCAAAAATGAGTGAAGGTGATAGGTTCGCTCCGACAGGTGGGAAGGAACATGGGACAGGTAGGAGAGTTCAAGAGGGCGGTGCCGAGTTCTGGATAAATGGGAAAACTGGTGAAATCTACATTGATCCCATGTGATTGGTGGGTCCCAAAGTGGAAGATGAGACATTCGTCCCCCAGGCGTCAGGTGGCTAGAGTCTGGCAGTGGAGGAGGCCAAGGACTTGAATGTCCTTGGTGGAGTGGGAGGGGGGAGTTAAAGTGGTCAGCCACAGCGTAGTGGAATTGTTTAACGTAGGTGCGTCCTAGAAGTGTTCTCTAAAACATTCCGCAAGTTGGCATCCTGTCTCTCCAACATATAGGAGACCACATCGAAAGCAATGGACACAGTCGATGACATGTGTGGAAGGACAGGTAAATCTCTGCTGGACGTGGAAGGATCCTTTGGGGCCTTGGACAGAGTTGAGGAGGGAGGTGTGGGCACAGGTTTCGCACTTCTTGTGGAGGGAGGGAAAGATGCTAGGAGTGGAGGGTGGGTTGTTTGAGGGTTTGGACCTAACAAGGTAGTCGCGGAGGGAATGGTTTCTCAGGAACGCAGATAGGGGTGGGGAGGGAAATACAACCTTGCTGGTGGGGTCTATTTGTAGTTGGTGGAAATTGCAGAGGATGATGTGACGTATCCAGAGGTTGGTGAGTTGAAAGGTGAAGACTAGGGGTATGTCCTTGTTGTAATTGGAGGGGTGGGCTGCAAGGGCAGAGGTACAGGAAGTGGAGGAGTTGCACTAGAGGGCATCGTCAACCACATGCGAGGGGAAATTGTGGTATTCAAAGGAGGTGGGCATCTGGATGTTCTGTGGTTGAACTGGTCCTCCTGGGTGCAGATGCAGTGGAGGTGAAGGAGTTGGGAATAACTGATAGTGTTTTTTTAAGAGGCAGAGTGGGAGTAGTCCAGGTAGCTGTGGAGTTGGGAGTAGGCGGGTTTGAAGTAGATATCCGTGTTGAGTTGGTTGCCGGAAATGGAGATTGAGGGGTCCAGGAACGGAAGGGAGGTGTCAAAGATGGTCCAGGTGAACTTGAGGTTGGAGTGGAAGGTGTTCATGAAGTTCATGCACCTCCTTGGGGGAGCACAAGATGGCACTAATACAATCATCGATGTAGCAGAGAAAAAAGGTGGAGAATGGTGCCAGTGTAGGTGCAGAAGATGGACTGTTCCGAGGCAGGCACAGCTGGGGCCCATGCGGGTACCCATGGCTACCCCTTTGGTAGGAAGGAAGTGGGAGGATTTGAAGGAGAAACTGCTCAGGGTGTGGACCAGTTCAACCAATCGAATGAATCTGTCAGTGGGTTGGTATTGGTTGGGCTGGCGGGACAGCAAGGAACAGAGGGCTTGAAGACCTTCTTCATGGCGGATGGATGTGTTCAGGGACTGTATGTCCATGTGAAGATAAGGCATTGGGGGCCGGGGAAAGAAAAGTCATGGAGGAGGTAGAGGGTGTGGGTGCTGTCATAAACGTATGTGGGAAGATTCTGGACCAAAGCAGACAGAACAATGTCAAAGATAAACCGGTGAGGCAGGAACAGGCTGAAAATAGGGAAAGTCGGGTTTGTGAATGTTGGGTAGGAGGTAGACCCAGTAGTGTGGGGTTCCTGGAGGCCTTTGGTGGATCCCTGAGGTGATGAGGTCGTGGATGGTCTGGGAGATGATGGTTTGGTGATGGAAGGGGAGGTCATGTTTGCGGGGGCATTAGGAGGAGTTGTCTGCAAGTTGGTGCTTGGGTTCAATGGTGTTGAGGTTGGTGCGCCAAATTACCACTGCACCCTTCATGTCTGCTGGTTTGGTGGTAAGGTTGGGATTGGAGCGGAGGAAGTGGAGGCCTGTGCATTGCGAGGGTGAGAGGTTAGAGTGGGTGAGGGGGTTAGACAGATTAAGGTGGTCAATGTCATGGTAGCAGTTGGAGATGAAGAGATCAAAGACATGTAACAGACCAGCATGGGGTATCCAGGTGAATGAGACGTGTTGGAGATGGGAGAAGGGGTCTGCAGAGGGTGGGTGGGAGTCCTGATGGAAAAAGCAAGCATGGAGGTGGAGGCGGCAGAAGAAAAATTCAACGTCACAATGCCTGTTGAATTCACTGATCCAAGAGCCTAAGGGGATTAAGGTGCAACCTTTACTGAAGATTGATTGTTCCTCCTTAGGTGAGGGGGAAGTCTGGGGGATGGTGAAAACATTGCACGGCTGGGAGCTCAGACCTGGAGTGGGGTAGAGTTGGGAGTGGGGGCAGATAAAAAAGGGGATATAGTTCTAACTCTGGATTATTATTTAGATGCCAACTTTTTTGGCCACAATTTTAAAACTCGGCAAAAAAGTCTTTTATTCTGGATGGAAAGACCAAAGATAAACTCTTGGCTACTTTGGAAATTGAATCAAGAAGTTATATTCATGATGCAACTCCTGGAGTAGTGGGGCTTGATTACCAGCGTTTTCCTCATGTCCCAGTCACAACAAAAACAACAGACTCTCAAACCTGATCAACATCAATAAATTCACAAATAAGAGTAATAGAAGATGATATTTATAGTTTCACCCTCTTCTGATATGGTCTCAACAAAGTTGTTTACATTGTGGAATGTAGATGTTATTCCTTCTCCTAAATTTACTTAACCCACAAAATGGAGATTAAGTCATAATTTGATGCAGAAATTCAAGTTAGAAATCAATTTCCAAAGCCTCAGAAATCGAGTTCAAGCTTCAGTTTTCAACTTATTACATTATAAAAATCTGGTCCATTTCCAGCATTGTATTACATCACAGTGGCATTAGCTTCACCCCACCAGAAGCACTGTAAGGTCTCATGTGTCCTATCAGGTGTCATGGTTTTACTGCATTTACTATTTATGCTGACTATACTACTGTAGTTGAAAGTTATTACAGATTATATGAAGAACTTTGCTTTGCAAATGCAGAATCACATTTTGTGATTTCTTGCAATGCAAAGACACCAGCTGACTGCCCAATAAATCTGTAAACAAGACCCTCTCCTGACTTATGCGTACCACCAGCTGGCACCTCTCCATCACCCACCTCTCTCCTCTGTACCTGCTGCTTTCACCAGCTCACCTACCCCTTTTTCCCACTGCTCCCGCCAGCTCACTCTCCCGCCACCAGCTCCATCCCCCCCATCATCTGCTGTCCTCACACAGTCCCCCACCAGTGCTCTTGCCAGCTCTCTTCCCCAACTCCCACAGCCTTCACCAGCTCCCCCCCCCGCAGCTCTCACTAACGTCCTCCTGCCCCCAGCACCCACTGCTCCCACCTGCTCCCCTCCTCCGTACTCGCTGTTCTCACCAATTCCCCCCCACCCCACCTCACCCAGAACCCGCAGCTCTCACCAGCTTGTACTCCCCCGGCAAAGATATCTGGTGCTCTCACCAGCTCCCCCGCCCCTTCCCACCCATTGTTCTCATCAAATCCATACTCCATGCACCCGGTGCTCTGATCAGCTCCACTCTCCACACCCGCTGCTCATCAGCTATCCAGGATTCCCCCACCTTGCACATACCAATTGCTCATCAGCTCCCCCATACTCAACTATCCAAGATCAAATCTGACTAAGTTATTTGAATTTTTCCGAAAAGTCTCAACCAGAGTGGATACAGGGGAACTATCAGAAGTGTATTTGGATTTCCAAAAGGTCAGTGTCAGAGACATGCACAGCATGAAAACAGGCCCTTCTTTCTTCTTGTCCATGCTGACCAGATGTCCTAAATTCATCTAATCCCATTAGCCAGCATTTGGCCCATATCTCTCTTAAACCCTTCCTATTCATATATCCATCCAGATGCCTTGAAAACGTTGTTATTGTACCCGCCCCCATCATCTCCTCTGGCAAATCATTGAATATACACACCACCCTCTGTATCAAAACATTGCCCCTTAAGTCCCTGTGAAATCTTACCCCTCTCACCTTAAACCTATGCCTTCCAGCTTTGGATTGCCCTACCCTAAGGAAATGACCTTGGCTAGTCATCCTATCCATGCTCCTCAGAACTTTATAAACCTCTCAGGTCCCCTCCCAGCCTCTGACACTCCCAGATAAATAGCCTTAGCCAGTTCAGACTATGCCTATGGCTCAAATTATTTATACATACCACGAACAGCAACAGCCCTAGCACTGATCATTGTGGAACCCCCATGGACACAGGCTTCCAGTCATAAAAATATCCCTCAGCCATCGCCCACTGCCTCCTGGCATTTAGCCAAGTGACCACATTTCCTTGGATCCCATGGGCTCTTGCCTTCGCTATCAATCTCTCCTATCACGTTATCAAAAGTCTTGCTGAAGTCAAAGCAGGCGATGTCAAATGTATTGTCCTCACCTCTCGAAGAATTCAACTTAGTTGGTCAGACATGACCACCCCTTACCAAAACCCTGCTGACTGTTATTCATGAATCTCTGCCTCTTCAAGTGCAGATTAATTCATAACAACATCATAACTCGGGGCATAAGGAAGCAATTCAGCCCCTCAAGGCTGCTCTGCCATTCAGTACGAACATGACTGATCTCATCTGGTCTCAAGTCCACTTCCCTGCCCACTCTCCATAATTGTTCAACCCATAACTAATTAAAAATCTGCCTATCAATTGCTTAAATTTACTCAGTGTCCTATCACCCACCCTACTCCAGGGTACTGAATTCCACAGATTCACTATCTTTGACAGGAATAATTTCACCTCATCTCGGTTTTAAATCTGCTTCAATTTCCTCTATGGCTGCTTAGTGAATCCATGTTGGATGTCAACCATTAGGATTATGACGGAGGTTCACAAGGTAAATGCTGAGAGGATGTTCCCTCTCACTGGAAAGCCTAGGACCAGGGCCTTGTGTCAGACTAATGGGGTGCCAATTGAAGAGTGAGATGAGAAGGAATTTCTTCTCAGGAGGTTGAGTGCCTTTGGAACACATTGCCCCCACAGCTCTCAGTGGCAGAGTCCTTTTGAGAAACTTAAGGCTGAGCTAAATAGATTCTTGACCAGTGGGGGAATCAAGACTTATAGGGAAAGGCAGGAAAATGGACATACGGAATGCCACATCAGCGATGACCCTATCAAATGGCAAAACAGCCTTCGAATGGTCTTTCAAGCATTGCACGAGTCCGAGGCTACATCACCAACAGAATCTTTCTGCTCCCTCTCATTAACTTGAAAATTTGAAGAAGACTTGCATTTTTAGAATGTCTCTTGTACTCTCAGGATAAGGGAGTATCTTCGAGAAGTAATCATGAGAAACGGAGCAAATGTGCACACAGCAGGATCCTCCAATATGCAAAATAATAATGAACAGATCACATTTCTTGGCGATATTGATTGAGTTGTACCAATTGTTCAGGGCACCAAAGTAATCTCCTCAGCTTTTCTTCAATTAAATCCCCTTGGAGCCTTTAAGTACACCGGAGAGCTAACAATTCTTGCCTTACTATTTCACCTGAGATGCTGCAGTTCGGACAATGCTGAATTCCCTCAGTACTGCACTGGAATGTCAGGTCTAACTTGTGCTCAAAACGTGAAGTAGGACATGAACTCATACCTTCTCACTCAGATCTGAGAATGCAAATGAATCTCGACTAAAAACAACACTAGAACATTTTTTTTAAAATTGACTATTCCACCTTCATTTCGACATCAACTATCAATTATCACTCCAGGCGTTCCTGGAGGATTGTTGTCTACTTTATAGAAAGGACATGGTTGCACTGGAGAGGGTGCAGGGAAGATTAACGAGATGCTGTCTGGCTGGGGAGTTCAAGTTGGGAAGAGTGTTTGGATAAACTGGGAACAAAAGAAACGGAGGGGGATCATGATGGAGATATGTAAAATTTTAAAAGAGGCACAGATAGGGTATTCAAGAAGGACCACTTCCCCTTGTGGAGGGATCAATGATGGGAGCAATTAGATTTAAGCTGAAAGCCAGGCAGTTTAGAAGGGTTTGAGGAAATACGTTTTCACCCTTTGGTGGGAATCTAAAACTTACTACCTTTAAGGGTGGTAAAGGCAGAACTCCTCATTAAATTTTAATAATTATTTAGATAGGCACTTATAACATCAAAACATACAAGGCTATGGGGCAAGTGTTATAAAACAGGATTAGAATAGTTAGGTGCTTGCTTTTGACGACTGCAGACTCAGAGGGTTGGAGGGCCTTTTTATTGTGCTGTGGACCTCTCGGATCATGAACAATTAACTTCATTTCGTCACTCATGACTACATACAAAATGGCCAGTCCCCTGGTTGGTTCAACAATTAATGTTCTTGACTAGCCAATGGCAAAGATAAACTAATAGCGTTAAACTCAACTTGAAAATTTTCAGACAAATTCCTCAGAAATTAATTTGCTTTGGATGAGATTTCTTTTGCATTCTTCAGAACTGCACAAGTTTTCAAGATCATGAAAAATGCCTTGTGTGCAGGGTGTAAGGAATTGGAAATGGGCAACCCAAACCATTTCGGCAGCATTACATCTGCTGCTAAACAGTTTCAGGACATTGCCTTGGAAGAGCTCTCAAGGCCCTTGTTCAGATTTAGGATTAGCAGGATCCTCCAAGAGCATATAAACCAATATAAAACTCACCAATAACACAGAAATGCTCAGACTGTGTGGTAAGGCAAAGAAAGAGTTATTAAAGTAAAATAGCCATGAATAAAACCAACATGGAAAAGCATCTTCACATAAAATGGTAAGGATATGGAATTCACAATGACATGGATTATTTGACAACAGGATAAATGCACTTAGGAGGAAGCTAGATTAAATTGAAGGATATATTAGTCAAATTAAATGAATAATGATTAAAGAGACGTGTGCGCAACAACGGAGTCAATTGATCCAGTAAATTCTGTTGTGTTTTTCTAATCTCTGTTACAATTCTGAGTCAATCCCAAGTGTAAATGTTGCTCACTCAATGAACCCTGCTCAGTCTACAAAGATTTTAACCAAACTGTCGCTCCTAAGTCATATCAGCAATTTTGTATAGCAACCACATCACAGCCATGAATACAGTTGTTAAGAAAGAAACTATTTCTGGTAACCATGGAAAATAACCGCAAATTTGATCAGCACATTCAAATTTACCTGCAGGAAATGGTACTCACCAGAACTCTGAAAAAGTAGAGATATTCTGCTGCACCAGAATAATTGCCACATTCATACTGGAATTTAGCATATCGGTATAAGGTGTCCAAATATTCCTGACGAAACTTCAAATAAAAATAAATTTAAAAATAAACAGCATGATAGAAACAAGTTTTCAGAAATGAAAATATTGCGCCTCTTGTTTAATAATCCAGGACAAATTATAGTGTTTAATTACATGTAAACTGTAATACGGTATGCAGATTTTCAAATAGGCCATTTTTCATCAGCTTTCCAAATTAAAGATGGAAAATCTGAGTTTTCCAGTGCATCAACCCAAGTTCTATTTGACATCAGAACATACCATAGGTTCACTATTTGCTAAAAGAAAACATTTTAGCAAACAGTAGTTTGTCACAATATTGGCTGCGCCCATTAAAAATGAAGTCTGTCTACACTGTCCAAAACATACTAAAGAAACGAGCAGCAGTAGATCATGTGTCAAGCCCCCTTCACCAACTAATGATTATGACTGATCTTAGGATTCAATTCAACCTTCCGGCCTGCTTCAATATTCCACAACTCCCTGCCTGAGAGTTGAATGAATTCAAAGATGAAGTATTCACAATCTATTGAGGAACAGAGGTCAATATATTCACAACCATTAGAAGACAGCAATTTTTCAATTCAGTCATGTGATTGACCCCTTATTCTAAGATTGTGACATGTTTTAGATCCCCTAAGCAATGGGAATAATCTTTCAACATCTGCCCCCTCAAGTTGCTTCTTATATATTCCAATGAGCATGCCTATAATTTCTTTAAACTCCAGACAACATGTGCCCAATTTACACAGTCTCTCACAAATGACAATGTTCCTGCTCATTAGGATCAAGTTAGTGAAGCTTTACTGCATTGCCTCCAATTGAAGTATATCCTTTCATAAACATGGAGACCGAAACTATACAGTACTCCAGATGTGATGTCAATTTCAAACTTAACATGGAATTCAGTAGTATTATGATCACTAATTTCCAATTTTTTTATTACAAATGCTACAAATTAACCCTAATTCATTACACAATGCTAGGTATAAAATAGCTTCATGCCAGGAGGTTTCACAGCATCAACAAGCTTGCAAAAAAAATAGCAAACTCAACTTCTTGACCACCCTAGCTAATTTGGTTGTAATCTTCATTTGAGCTATGACAAAGTCCTGAATCAATTATCACATTCTTTTTACTAGATATGCAAATAATTGCCTGTTTAATCTTCTGTCAAATGCTTTAATTACTATTTTGGGGGTGAGGGAGGCAATAATCTGCTAATACCAGTCTTGCCTCTTATTCCATGCGCTGTTGTTGGGCTCCTTCTACGGTTTGGGTATCATGGTGGCTCAGTGGTTAACACTACTACTTCACAGCACCAGGGACCCAGGTCCGATTCTGACCTCCAGTGACTGTGCAAACTCTGCACATTCTCCACATATATGCATGGGTTTCCTCCGGGTGCTCCAATTTCCTCCACAGTTGAAAGATGTACAGATTAGGTGGACTGGCCATGCTAAATTGTCCCATGCTGCCCAGGGCTGTGCAGGCGAGTTGGGCTAGCTATAGTAAATGTGGGAGTATATAGTGTAGGAGGTTGGGTCTGAGTGGGATGTTGTTTGGAGGGTTAGTGCAGACTCGATGGGCTGAATAGCCATTTTCAACACTTTGGGATTCTATGATTCTAGCTTCCACCCATACTGATTTTACATTATGCTGTTCAAAAGTTAGATTCAAGGTCACAAATGTCCTTATGCCATATTTTACTATCAAGAATACTTATTCTTTGCCTTTCCTGTCTGTCCTTTAGAAATACTACATATCCTCAAATACTTCTTTTCCAATCTTGTTTAATCTGTAATCATATCTCTGGCATGGCAATTGGCAACTAGATCCAAAGCATTTATTCCTACTTATACTACTAATTCATCTATCCTATTGCAGATAAGATGGGAGGGGCAGTGGTAAATTCACAGGATTGGTAATCCATCATCTGAGGCTCATGGTCTGGGTTTATGAATTCAAATCAGACTACAGCAAATGGTGAAAATAGTAAATCTAACCACGTAACTCTCAAATATAGCCCATTTGACTCACCATTGTCCTTTGGGAAAGGAAATCTGCCATGCTTAACTGGTCTAGCTTACATGTGATTCCAGACCCACAGCAACATGGTTAACTCTAAACTGCACTCTGAAATGGCTCCAGCAAGCCACACAGTTGAAGGGAGATTAGGGATGGAAAAGAAATTTCACCAGTAATGACCATAAATGAGTAAAAATAGATATATCATGCACTCAGATAAAGAAACCAAATTGCATTTATACATTTCTATTTCCTGCAATTACCTCATTCACTGATTTGCAATTTTCGTTAAACTAACCATCCCTTCCTGTTCCATTCTGCTTGAATTTACTATTCCAGTGCCTCAACCTTTTCCCCGGATTTCAATATCCACCTCAAGCATAAGGGAGAGTATAAATGCTTTGATTCACTAGTTATTCACGGATCATTTCACAGAAAATGAATTACAATATTATACTGCACTCATTATTAAATATTCACAAAAATCAACAAATGCACACTTACTCCATGCTTATCTGCTAGATAATCAAACAACATGCGTCCGTCCCTGTTTAATGGAGAAAAGTTTTTAAAATTAATAATTTGAAATACATTGAGCAATAATTCATTTAGCTATTATTAGAATTAAAAGATATTACAGGAATAATGTTCTATGATGTTAAAAGGCTGTTTTATTTTTAAAAAAGCAATACGTATTTGGAAGCAAGAACAATGCATCAACCAACAATTTCTGGGACTATTAGCATTCTAATGGCAATTAAACCACTGGAAGTTGAAGAAATCTTAACACTCTTTATTGCGTACATGTACACTCATACAATCATCAGCACCAAGACAGATCAGAGTTTGGTGTCATTTCAAATTAGCCCAAATCAACATTTAAATGTTCACAAATCATACCTAACAGTCTATTTTGTTGCACTTTTGGTTGGCTTTTTATTAAAATTCCACCAATTCTGCAAAAACAATTGAATGTGCAGTGTGATCAGAGTGTGAAAGCTTGTCGAGTGCAGGTGACAGGCTCCTAATACACTGAGGTGCACTTTCAAATGAACCTTTTTAAATCCGTGATGAACCCTGATGCAGGAGCATAAGCTACTCAATAAGCACAATATACTTGCAATCTGTCCTTTTTTTAAAAAAATGGAACCATTTTTGCATGTCAAATTTGTTGTAAAGATGTAAAAGATTAGTTGTATCGAGATGGTAAAGCACCCAGGGAAAATCTTGGACTTAAGCAATTTCTTTTAATTGTACTTGGCAAAATCAACTCAAGGTGTTAAAACTGTTTGAAGAATTTGATACAAACTGGCTCAAAAGGAAGGAGACAGAGGATGGTGGTCAGGGATTGCTTTTCAGACTAGAGGCCTGTGACCAGTGGTGTGCCACAAGGATTGGTGCTGGGTCCACTGCTTTTCGTCATTTATATAAGTGATTTGGATGTGAACAAAGAGATATACTTAGTAACTTTGCAGAAGACTCCAAAATTAGTAGTGTAATGAAGCCAAGAAGGTGACCTCTGAGCACAATGAGTCCTTGATCAGTTGAGCCAAGGAGTAGCAGATGGAGTTTAATTTAAATAAGTGTGAGATATTGCATTTTGGCACGGTCGTGGTGAGTGCTGCTTAACAAAGAGACCTTGGAGTGCAGGTTCATGGTTCTTTGAAAGTAGAGTTGCAGGTAGATCAGTAGTGAAGGTGGCATTTGGTATGTTTGCCTTTATTGGTCAGTGCATTGAGTATGGGACTTGGGAGTCGGGAGTCATGTTGCGGCTGTACAGGACATTGGTCAGGCCACTTTTTAGAATGCTGCATTCAGTTCTGGTCTCCCTGTATAGGAAGATGTTGTGAAACTTGAAACAGTTCAAAAAAGATTTAAAAGGACTTTGCCAGGGTTGGAGGGTTTGAGCTTTAAGGAGAGACTGATTAGGCTGTTGCTACTTTCCCAGATGCATCAGAGACTGAGGGGTGACTTAAGAGATTTATAGAATCTTCAGAGGCATAGACAGGATCAATAGCCAAGGTCTTTGAGGTCTTTAGCTAAGGGCATAGATTTAGGTTGAGGGGGGATAGGTTTAGATTGTGAAGGGAAAGATTTTAAAAAGGGACTTCAGGTGCAACTTTTTTTTATGCAGAGGGTGGTGCGTGAATGCAATAAGCTGCCAGAGGAAATTGTTGCGACTGGTACAATTGCAACATTTAAAAGGCATCTGGATGGATATATGAATAAGAAGGGTTTGGAGGGATATGGGCCCATGCACTGGCAAATGATTTGGGATACCTGGTCAGCGTGGACAGGTTAGACCAAAAGGTCCGTTTCCATGCAGTACAGTTCTCGGACTCTGTCTCTAATTATGGAAACCTCTTCAGAATATCTCTATTCAGATTGTTTTCTTCATCACATTTATACACACTACAAAATTACTCAACTCTTAATATTGGGACATTGGAGTAGCTTATTTTGACAGGAATTAGCCTTACACAGAAAAGTTATAGTCCTTGATGGATTGTATCATTTGAAGATGATTTTTCTCAAATATTATCCTTGTTATATATCACATTTTTAAAAATCCCTTTACACTGCACTGCAAACATTTGTTCCACCTTTGACCATATCATCTCTGTGCAAGATCATCCAACTGCATATCCATCTCTTGCCTCAATTATTTTTGAATTTACTTTGACCCAACCAATTTCCACCAATGCAGGAGAGAATACATAATCATCAGCGTACATAATCGCTGACACCATTCACCACTGAGGCAGGAAGTAGTTTGGTCAACTGAAACAAGAAAATAGCTGCCATGGTTGAGACCAGTGTTCAATTTGGCAACCTGCTTATTGAATTCATGAAATGCACAGATCTCATGTATTATCATTTATAATCAACCGCAAACTTTACAACAGTGATATTTATACTGTGGTTTTATTTGAAGTCTGAAAGGTCAGTAGCTTATCCAATTTACAGGTACAGAAATATTTTACTCAGATGTACAGCACGAAACAGACCCTTCGGACCAACTCATCCACGCCAACCAGATATCCCAAACTAATCTAGTCCTACGTACCAGCACTTGGCCCATAACCCTCCAAACCGATCTTATTCATATACCCATTCAGATGCCTTTTAAATGTTGCAATTGGACTCAGCTCCACCACTTCCTCTGGCAGCTCATTCCATACACACACCACCTTCTGCATGAAAAAGGTGCCCCTTCGGTCTCTTTTATATCTTTCCCCTCTCACCTTAAATCTATGCGCTCTAATTCTGGACTTCACATACCAAGAAAAATACCTTGTCTATTTATCCTATCTATGCCTCTCATGATTTTATAAACCTCTATAAGGTCACTCCTCAGCCTTCGAAGCTCCAGGGAAAACAGCCCCAACTTATTCAGCCTCTCCCTGTAGCCCAAATCCTCCAACCCTGGCAACATCCATGTCAACCTTTTCTGAACCCTTTCAAGTTTCACAACATCCGAAGGAGACCAGAATCGCACACAATATTCCAACAGTGGCCTAACCAATGTCCTGTACAACCGCAACATGACCACCCAACTCCTGTACTCAATACTCTGACCAATAAAGGAAAGTATACCAAATGCCTTCTTCACTATCCTATCTACCTGCGACTCTACATTCAAGGAGCTATGAACCTGCACTCTAAGGTCTCTTTGTTCAGCAACACTCCCTAGGACCTTACCATTAAATGTATAAGTCCTGTTATGATGTGCTTTCCAAAAATGCAGTACATCACATTTATCTGAATTCAACTCCATCTGCCAACCCTCAGCCCAGTGACCCATCTGATCAAGATTCCATGGCATTCTGAGGTAACTTGCTTCACTGTCCACTACATTTCCAATTTTGGTGTCATCTGCAAGCTTACTAACTATACCTCCAATGATCATATCCATATCATTTATATTCTCTTAGTATACTTGCATTGCAGGAGCGGGATCAAACAGCAGCCATGGTAAATCTCCCCTCAAAATTTGCTTACAAAGACAATTTCTGTACAAGCAGAGCAGCACTCATTCAGAGCACCAGCGAGAAATACAAGTCTATACAGGGTTTCACGTGCAGTCAGAATAGGAAACGGCCAGTCCATCACCGAGCTCCAAAACCTATATTTTGATAACTTTTTTTAAAAATCTAACATTTTAGCTTTAAACAAAAAACATATTACTATTCACGGGAGGTGGGTGTCACGAGCAAAGCTGGTATTTACTGATCACGTCAAACTCCTCTTGAACATGTGGTGGTGAGCAGCCTTCTCGAACTACTTCAGTCCAGATGGGAGAACTGATCAGTTTGCATTCAGTCAACAATTCACTTCTGACCTTACTATAGATGGAAGGTCTTTGATGAAGCATGTCAAAACAGTTTCACATTAGTACATTAGTCTCCAAAGACCACAACCATCTTCTTGCGATTCAGACTGCAGTCAATGGGAGCATTTTCCCACACAATATGTAACGACTTACTTTTAAAATTATTTTTGGATGCTGCTGTTATTTTGATTTTGAAGACAACAGTGAATGTTTGGTTTGAGATTAAGCTAAAATTTTAATCAGTGTCTTATTGGAACAGCACGTTATAGAGTTGGAGGGAGATAGTATGCATTAATGAGAAAAGGGAGCTTAGAGTTGTGAATAGTTGTTGTTTCATGTTCATTTTCAGAGTTAAAAAATAAATTAATGTTATTTTCTTTAAATAATGGAATCCAGGAGTTCTTTGTCACTCATATTTCTGGGTGTTTGGTTTAATCAACAGAGGGGGTTCACCTCTATGTCGTAACAATAATTAAACATAAATAGGGCTTATTGCAACTTTAGCCATCTTGTCCAAATACAGATTTGGTCAAAGACTTACATTTATTTAAAATTCAAATCCACATGTAAGATTGACTCAATTACATTTCAACTCAAAATATTTAACCAGGGTCACTTATTCAAAAAAAAAAGGCACATCTTTCTTTGAGCTACACAATAGAAAACTATATTTTCTTTAACTCATGTTAAGTGACCAGCAGCTCGGTCACTTTGGAGTAAGTTATAATTTGGATAAATTAGTGTTATATACAGTCAAGCATTGTCAGTGCTCTAACTCCAGAACACTATTAAAGTTCAAAGTCAACTTACTTCAGCCTTGTGGCTCAGCTCCTTAATAAAGCACAATTACACAAGGACTTAACTTCAAACACCCAAGCAGCTTGGGGCACCTAATTACCATTTAACAACAGTAAGAACAACCGGATGAACACAAGTGTTTGGCATACATAAAATAGCTATCATCATTCTATTATTTGTTTTAAAATTTCTACACTATAAGGAGTTTGGTCCATGTGCATCACAGCGTGTAATTTCGAAATATCTTCCAAACATGAAAAAGGGAAATGAGGACCACCTGTTCAGCATCTGATGATCAGCCCACAAGTGGAAGTTGTTGAAATGCATCTCATCCCAATCCTTGCTTACCACATGTTGACTCTTTGCAAATGTGTTTTGTTACAATGAAAAGCAAGGGGAGAAAAAGGGAAAATATTTTTTTTCCTCTGCATCTGTAAAATGCTTTACTGCTTTTTAAGTGAGCTTTACTTTAGATTTGCAACGAAGAGTTGTTGGTATCAAGCATCCCTACAGAATACAACAGTTAGCTGGGATTTTATGAAGATTGAAGAGCGTTGGTATCTTAAAATGCCATCAGGTTCTGCTGTTGAATCTAATCAGCTATTTGAAAACTGTACTGCACCACACAAAGCATTTGCCTGTCACACTGTTCTGTTTCACCTTCACTCCCAGACTCAAATTGTTGCCCTCTGCGTTCTATGTTTTGGCACTGGAACACTAGTTCAGTTTCTGTCCTGTGCCAGAGAACCAAAAGTTAAGAGGACAATGTGCTGGAAATTACTGAAAAATGGAGTATGCAACATTGGTGCACAAAAAGGATACTGCTGATCATTACCAGAGAGGTAATTTACTCTATTATTATACTGTGAACACAGTGCCTCAAGCATTGCACAGGGGTCTGGAGCTGGTAACCTTTTGCCAGGAATGCAGAGGCCAGGAGATTATATGTAAACAGTTCTGTCCACTGATAGGATAGGTGGGAGTTTGAGCTTGTAAGGATGGGATGCAGTTGGGAAAGAAAAAGAGTCAACAAGGTAAAGGAGAGATATTACATAATGGAGATTTAAAAGCAACTGCATAAAACCAGTTCAGGTTAAGTATCAGCACCTAACAATACTCAATGAATAGTCTCTTTACAACAACAAATTCAATAAATCTTGCATCCTAAACGCAAATAGAAAGTGGGCCATACCACCAGCACTTCATCTGGAGGCTCACTGATGTTCCCTAGTATGGTGATGAAACGTCTGAAAACAAGCCTTCCAGCTCTGCAAGCAAACTTCCAACCCAAACCTTGCATCCTTAAGTGGAGGCTCTGTCTTTTGAAGAGCATTTATACACTTCCATAAATATCTGCTTCAGAAAGATTAGAAGTGAATGTGAGCTACAATATTTTCAATATCTAATCTTTTCTGAAACTTACTAAAGCAAGTCACAAAACTGTCACTGTTAACAGCACTTTACCCTTCAAAGACTTGGCTAAGTAAATCCAGAGCTTTCGGCAGTGGCTTTTAATGAAAGCTGTCGCTAACTCTTTCATGCCTTCAATTTTGTATCCTGTGTAGCTCCATGCAGGAAGTACTAAATTCAGATTCAGAACTGAAGACATGAATGGAGAACTGGAAAATGTTAGTTAACAGCTTGTAATGTCAATATTACTCTGCTTTTTGAAGTAATATCTATCATGGGCTAACTGATCTACAAGAGGGCCCATAGTTCATCTGCAATTATACATAAATCTGAAAAATTATAATTTCAAAACAAATGAAGGGGTCACACCATTATTTATTTTTAACAATCAGTTGAAAGTAAATGTATATTTTTGCATATCATTTGTTACATGTTTAAATGAACACTTAAATATATTAGTAGGGTAAGTAGCCTAGAGAAGTGCCAAATCAGGCCACATGAGGAAGTGGACTATCAGTAGAAATTGAGGAGTGAATCAAAGCTGCAGAATACGCTAAACTCATCGTACCAGTGTCAGACACATTAACCATTCAAAACCAATTTCATCCGACAACACTAAATAACAATTCTTTAATTTTATTCCAACTATCAAATTAATAACTAAAGCAGAGAGTGAGCAATTTCATTTCTGTGAATTTGTCCTTCCTCCTCCCCATTATAACATTGAAATAGTTTTGCCTTGATCTGATGCTGTTCCCAGCACACAGTTCAATTGCCCATAGACTTCAATTTCAAATGAGAACTACTCAAAAGTTTAATCAAACTTACAATTCTTCTTCAGCATACCAACCAAATACAATACTTTTTGGAAAGATAGTTCAGGCTGGAATTGGCACAAAAGGGACCACGGTGATAATTTAAATTGAACTAGTAAAACTTATTAAAGACTCTCTTCACAAAATGAACAGAAAACAATACAAGTCCAGTAATAAACTAAACTCAGACAAAACAACATCTACAATGCTCTGAAATCGTATCCCACTGCTGTGCACTCAGAAGCAGATAGGGCCTTTTTTTCTTTATAATTGCAGATTGGATGTCATTGCTCAATATCTTCATTTCAAAAAATATTTGATCAGAGACAACGCACAACAGAATGCTGGTGCTAAAACCTAATTACTGGCCTTTGGGACAAGGGTTTGGATCCAATTCAAAGCGACAGTAGCTGAAAATGTGTTGCTGGAAAAGCGCAGCAGGTCAGGCAGCATCTAAGGAGCAGGAGAAAGGCATGAGCCCTTCTTCAGGAAGGGCAGAGGAGAAGACCTGGGGTGTGCAGTGAGAGGGGGACACACTGAAATCCTTGTAGAGGGAGGAAGAGAGCTTCCTCAAGGAAGGCATCCTTGCAAGAGGATTCGCAGTAGGTTAAAATCTTCTAGGAGAATGTGAGGGCTGCAGATGCTGAAGAAGGGCTCATGCCCGAAACGTTGATTCTCCTGCTCCTTAGATGCTGCCGGACCTGCTGCGCTTTTCCAGCAACACATTTTCAGCTCTGATCTCCAGCATCTGCAGTCCTCACTTCCTCCTCAAAGTGACAGTAGGCAAGTTACCGATTGTTAAGATGATCCATAATAAATGAAACAAATTTTCAACCCAGTTTCTCACGTGTTCCCAGGTAAAGAAGCTGTACCAGCTATGAGCAGACAATTCTCATCATTCATGACAAACAATACTGACACTTGGATTGCCAACACATTCAAAGGCACCACTATAATGACCAAATTACAGTGGAAGTTTTAGTATCACTGCACAAACTATTGCTGTAACAAAGCTATTCAAAAGTAAGAATTTTACTTATGTATAAAACTAGAATGATTAAACATTTTAATCATGATTTGGTGATACCAGTGTTGGACTGGAGTGTGCAAAGTTAAAAATAACAACACCAGGTGATAGTCCAACAGGCTTATTTGGAAACACTGCTCCTTCATTAGGTGGTTGTGGAATATAAGATCATAAGACATGGAATTTATAGTCAACATTTACAGTGTGATGCAACTGAAATAATATATTGAAAAAAAACTTGGATTGTTTGTTAAGTCTCTCATCTTTTAGAATGACTATGTTCTTTCGTATGTAAATTCCAGAACCTTTTTAAAAGTTACATTCTCAAGTGAATTTTCACAAAAGGTGCCGTGTCAGCATAATTAATCATTGAAGGTGTGAAGTGTCCTGTGTGAGGGTGTCGGTGCCCCAGTCTTCAGACCGATTCTATTTCTAAAAAGGGGATTTACGGAATTGTACATAAATTCAGGCAGTTTTTGAGCAAAACAAAATATAATTCTTCAAGTACAAATTCACCCCTCAAACTTATATGTGGATGTGTATGTGTGCGTGTGTGTGACAGTGTAAAGGGGTACAAGTCTGTGAGAGGTGCGTGTGGATGTGTACGTGTGAGCGTGTATGTGGGAGTGTATGAGAGCGCTTGTGCATTTGTGATGGTCTGCGTGAGAGCGTGTGTTGCAGTGGGGTCACCTGTAGTGTGACATGAACTCAAGGTCTTGGCTGAGGCCATACACATGGGTACCGAGCTCGTCCATCAGGCTCAGCTCAGCCACTTTATGTTGTTGCCTGCCCCTAAGTCTGCCTCGGAGGATGGTCACCCAAAGGTTAGAGGTAGAATGTCCCAGACCGCAAAAGTGTGCTCTGACTGGGAGAGAACACTCTTCTGTGTTGATTGTTGTGCAGTGTCCATTCATCCACTGCCATAGAGTCTGCTCAGTCTCATGAATGTACCATGGACCTTCAGGTTACCATCCTTCAAGGCGGACTTCGGGGACAGGCAACAATGCAAAATGGCAAAGCAGAGATTGAGAGCCAAGTTTCCTCGCGAGCTCTCTCACACAGACCACACACACTTACACTAAAAGCATCAATCCGTGTAGAACCAGTCTGTCTGTTTCCCAATATTCAGTCTCAAAGGACACCTCACACCTTCAATGCACTATCTGAGCTGACATGGCACCTATTGTTGAAGTTCACTTGGGAATGTAACTATAAGAAAGTTCTGCAATTTACATATGAGAGAACTGAAACCAACATGCACATTCGAAAAGATGAGCGACATAAACAATCCAGGTCTTTTTCAATATAATTAGAATTACAAGTTACATTATACTGTAAACTTTTGCTATAAATTCTGTGCCTTATAATTTATACTCCACAATTATTCAAACCATCACTAGCTCCGAAAGCTAGTGATCCGAACTCAAGTTGTTAGACTATAACCTGGTGGTGTGTGAATTTTCATTTTAAACATTTTAAATATTTCAGTTAAAAAGTAACAATTTAACCAGTTTTCTCCAGTTGCTCATCAGCATTCTATTCCTCCCATTCCAAGAGCGTTCTAATTTTATTTTTGGTTTATTAGATGCTTTAAGTTTGAACATCTCTTGCTGAGTTTCACCTTTTCCTGGCTCCACTGTCCATTTTAAGAGGCCGCAGCAACTTCACAAAACTGCATAAGAACTGTCTTTAAAACATGTTACAGCCAAATAAAATGGTGTGTATAAGTATCAAGATGAATACATTACATGCTCAATCTGCGTACTGGAATGAGTCATGCACAGAATAGCTCTGACAAGATATGGAAAACCTAGAAGCTGAGAGGAAGCAATGGGATTCAGGTGACCATCTACACAAATCTCTGATGTAAACTATGCAATTTTTCATGACAGTTGCTCTATGCTTGGTTTTCTGAGGTTGAGACCACAACCGTTGGATATTTATATATAAAGTTAATAATAAGCTTGCAAATTAATGTAAGCATAGTGATTTTGTTTAAAAAGCAGTTATTTATAAGCTTGGCTGTAAGAGTGAGTGGGTTTCATGGCAATAAGAGACTTTTGTTTGTGACCTACCACGGTAAATGGGGTCCTCAAAGTTTTGTTAAGAGTTCTGGAATCCATTTCTTTTAGCTTGAGGGAGACCACTTTACTGAGAGAGAAACTTTTAATTTCACTTTTAACTTTGAGTAATGCATTTAAAAAAAAGGATGGCTCGACTGAAGAGTGCTTCTGATAAGAGAAGGAAGTAATGAGTTAAATCCTTACAGTGAAGACTTAGTGTTGGTCGCAGAGCAGTCAAAAGCAGGACATGAGTAACGTAAGGCTCAAGTGTACTATTGCCCCAGGAGGACGATACCACAGTTCCAGTTTAAAAGTTAAAATCCCCAGAAGACTTCAATCAACTTTGGCGTTAGATACAGGAATACTATTGCAAGCATTATACAAGTGGTGTTTCAACTATTGTACCAATGGTGTTTTGGGTCTATCCAAAAAGCCGTTTTGTTTCTTTTGAACTTATAAAGGAGTGTTTTTCAATAACAGAGTCATGTTTCAAAAACGTGGGTTATATTTACCTTCAGTTCAGAAGGTTGAGGGGTGCCCTAATCAAAGCATTCAAAATAATAAAAGCGATTTATTCATGTAGCAAGAAATAATGTCACTAGTCTAGCACCCAAAACCCCTCACTAATGTTCTGGGGACAGAAATTTGAATCTCACCAATGCAGATGATGAAATTTGATTTTTAAAAAACTGGAATAAAAAGCTGGCCCAATGACAACCACTTTGACTGTCATAAAAATTCATCTGTTCTCGAATGTCAATTAGTGAGGGACATTTCCTTGCATATTTTTAGTTTAGTTTAGTCTTCAGCACCACCTCTGAACACCAGCATGTCAACCAAAACAAGTTGAGGTCCCAATGGCAGTGAGTGATTCCCAACGTATTCCCTGACCTCAGCATCTTCAGAGCAAAAGAAGAACAAGGTCTCACCATGTTGAAATTGCTGACCTCACCCCGAAACCTACGAACAACCAGGCACATTGGCAGAATTCTACATCAATGGAATTTGAACTGCATTTACTTAAAACAAGGACGAGAGGTATACTTAGGGCACTAGACAGGTAGCAGAAAAGTCACCAGTTCAACAAAATCACTGCACAGTACCTAGATTTTAAAAAAAGTTAAAACCTTTAATTACTTTTCAAATAGTCATGACAAGACTCATTTGTCTGTCGCCCCTCATTCAACCTTTAGTTCTAATTGCAATCCCTCACATGGAAGAAACTTGGGGTTGTGCATTGCCCTGTATTTGATGTGGTTTGTCAAATCTATTAATGACACCTTCCACAGAGTCAATCCTCCAACTTTGATCTGCAAATATATATCCAAAGCCTCTCATTTGATCTTAAGCTCTCCAATCTGTTGGTACCTCACAGACCCAGGACTTCAATGGAATACTTTCTTTAATGTACCAGTAAAAGTACACTTAATATAATTACAATAAATATATAATTCCTTGGACCATTCATCTACATGCTAAAATAATTTAGTAGCAATACTTATACTGTAATTGGAACATCAATTAATGTTCAGGTCAGAACTATAAAGCAGACACTCAAAACAAAAACTACCAGTATTTGAAATATTCTCCAGATGGAGATTAATACATTTGTTTCATAGAAAAAAAATTTCAAATCTAAAATATAAAACAGTTCTGCTTTGAGTAAACTGAATCAAACTAACTCCATTCCCCAAATTTGAACAGAGATCATTATGAAACCCCTACTCCCACTTGCCCTTTAAACAATAAAAAAATTCTGGAAGATAATTCACAAAGAACTGTTGCCATTGCAAGTGCACAATTTTGCCATAAGATTTGCAGATTAAGAATTTCAGTATTTGCCATACAATATAGAAGGAAACCATCCAGTCTGTGTCTGTCCCAGTGTCTTCAAAGACTGATACGATTAGACGCTCACCTTAGTTCTGTTCCAAGTCTTGCATTTTTTTCCCTTATATCTAGTTCCCTTTTGGATAGTCTGCTTCCATTCCCTTGGGTTGTGCATTTGAGTTTGCAACAACTTGATGTGCTAAAAGGAATGCTCATCTCAACCTCACTGGTTCGTTTACCTATTAATTTAAAGGGTTCTGTACCTACATATCTTTTATTGCAAGATTATGCAAGATGAGCAACAAGAGAACTAGTGACACAGCTTCCATTCAGAGTTTTGAAGTGTAATGAAATACACTTCAGTAATTGGTGGCATATGTAGGAGTACAAGTGCAGCTCTGCATTTTTGACTAAACAAGGATGGGGAGCTTCAAATCTGCCCTCCCCATTTCTACCTTTGTGTCAACAAGGGAAAAATGCATTAGCCAAGACACTATTGTGTACTTCACAGTTGCTGATGAGCTGGAGAACAGAACTTTACAGTACAGAAGGAAGCCATTCGAACTATCAAATCTGTACAGGTTCTCAAATGAGCTATCAAATGTGTCCCATTCTCCGGATCTCTGTCGCCGCTAAATTTATCACTTCTAAATAGATGTGCAACTCTTCTTTAAAACCTCCTACAGAACCACCTTCACCACTCTCTTAGGCAACACATGCCAAATCCTAACAGCTCCCTGAATAAAGAAATTAGTCCTCATCTCACTCCTAGCTCTCTCTCGCTGACGATCATAAGATTGTGATCCCCAGTTACTGACATACCAATTATTAGGAACAAAGCACAGGATCCTTTCTTCACTGTTAAAATTATTCATAATTATCAACACCTCAATAATGTCATCTCTTAGTCTTCTTTGCTCCAAGGAGAATAACTGAAATTCCTCATTCCTGGTATTATTCTAGTAAACCTCCTTTGCACTCTCTCAAGGGTTTCAACATCCTTCTTTCAAGAAAGGTGGCCAGAATAGAACACAATACTCCAAATGTGTTCTGAACAATGATTTACTGAGGTGTAGCATCACTGACAGAGTCAAAAAAAAAGTTGTACTGCACGGAAACAGATCCTTCGGTCCAAACAGTCCTTGCTGACTATAATTCCAAACTAAATTAACCCTACCTGCCCTGCACTTGGCCCATATCCCTTCAAACATTTCTTATTCATGTACTTATCCAGAATGTCTTTTAAACATTTTGGCTGCACCCACATCCACCACTTCCTCTGGTAGTTGATTCCACACACAAACCACTGTGTAAAAAAAAATCCTCGTCTTTTTTAAATCCTTCTCCTCTCACCTTAAAAACATGCCCCCTAGTCTTGAAATCGCCCACACTAGGGAAAAGATACTTGCAATTCGTCTTATCAATACCCCTCATGATTCTATAAACTTCTATAATGTCACCCCTCAATTTCCCATGCTCCAGTGAAAAACGCCCCAGCCTATCCAGCCTCTCCTTTTCACTCCAACCTATTTGGAATCGTCATGTTTCTATCAAGTGTACTGTAGAATCAATAAAAGAAAACATTGAAGGTGAAAGATTCTACAACCAAAGCTGCGTTTTGGTATTGTAATGGACAGAAGAATTAGCATGAACAATAATTTGAAATGTCTGATCAAATTCTAATAACTGTGGTAAGCTGCCAGGAACTGCAAATCATGATAGTCCAGGTCACTGAACACTTCCAATAGAATGGACCAAAACAGAAATTGCTGGAGAAACTCAGGTGGTTTGGCAGCATTTGTGGAAAAAAAGAACAGTTAATGTTTTGAGCCCAGTGATCCTCCTTCAGAATGGACATTGGCCTGAACCAGAGAAGGAGACTCTGGCATCTACAAATCAGCGCACATACACACTTGCACTGGCAAAAAAAAAGTTTCCACTGAAAAGAAACCCAAGGAAATCCCTGGCCAATGGCGCCTTAAGTCGAGGGGCTTACAGTGTGACTAGGAACAGCAGAATCTGCAATCAATTAGAGTCCTATAAGCCTTCTTTTAAAAAAAAAGTATTTCAACGTGCCTGGCCACTTTCAGAGAATCATGCACATGAATCTTGATACACACTGCTTCGGTAATCCCCTCAAAGTTGTACCATGGAATCTGTATTGACCCTCCGTGTTACTTCTTCCAAAATGGATTACCTCATTCTCTCTCCATACTGAGAAATATATCACTGAGCTAGTAGATTAAACATGAAATAATAAACTTCAGCTCATTAGTTCCAGCAAGGTAGCCCATGTGGTTCACAAATGTCCTTTAGCAACGGAAATCTGATATGCTTCCTTGGTCTGGCCTACATGTAACTGCAGACCCATAGCAAATGTGGTTGTCTCTTAAATACCCTCAAAAAACATTCAGCTGTATCTTACTACTTAAAAAGACTGAAGCAAAGGAATGAAACTGGACAGATACCCAACTTCAACGTAGGCACCAGAAAATACAAGAGCAAACACAACTCTGACCATGAGAGAAATCCTCCTAACTTCTGAGGACTCTTGCCAAAAGTGGCAGAGCTATCTCACAGGCTAGTCAAGCAACAGCAATCGTACCTTACAGACAATGGCCCAGGCAACAACATCATCACCCCTGGTTATGTCCTGTGACACTAGCAGAGATGGCCACATAATGACATATAGTCAAAGGAGAATTGCCTTGGAGTCCTCAACTTTAAACCTGGACCCCATCCTAGACCCATGTCTAATTGTACCATGTCAAACAAAATCTCCTGTTATTACCCCTTCCCCTTGGCTGAGTTAGTACTTCTCCGTGGAAATACCATCAGTACTTCCTCCAATTCCTAACAGCACAAAATGTACTTTGGGTAGAGAACTTCAGTGTTCATCATCAAGATTGACTAAGCAGCATCAATGACATGGCTATGAGATTGGATCTACGACAGGTGGTGAAAGAAATAATTAGGAGAAACTGAGGACTGCAGATGCTGGAGACCAGAGTTGAAAAGTGCGGTGCTGGAAAAGCACAGCAGACCAGGCAGCATCTGAGGAGCAAGAGAATTGATGTTTTGGGAAGAAGGGCTTATGCCCGAAACATCGATTCTCCTGCTCCTCAGATGCTGCCTGGTGAAAGAAATATTAAAAGGAAAAATAAAATCACGAATCTGCATGCCACTGATCCATCTGTCTTTTACAGGATCATTTGGCATGACCACCACACAGTCCTTGTGGAGATCATATCCCATCTTCATATTGTGGATACCCTTCATCGTGCTCCATGGCATCATCACTGTCCTGAATATAAGTGGCTTTGAACCAATCTAGAAACTCAAAACTAGGTACCCAAGTGCTGACGGGTATCTGCAGCAGAACTGTAGTCAAACACAAACGGCCTTGCATTTCCCTCACTCTCAATATTACCATTAAACCAAGGGACCAATTTTGGTTCAAGGAAGAATGCAGGAGGGTATGCCAGGGCCACCAGACACTTAAAAATCCAGGTGGAAATCTGGTGAAGCTACAACACAGGACAGAATAGACAGGCTTAAACAATTCCCGAACCAACAGATCACATTTAAGCTCTGCAACATCTAATTGTGAACAGAGGAGAATATTTAAGCAGTGGAGGAAGCAGCTTCAAAAGTATCTCCATCCTCAATGATGCAATAGCCCAGCACACCTGTGCAAAAGATACAGCTGAAACATTTGCAATAATCTTCTACCAGAAGGGCTGATTCGATAATTGATCTGTCTCCTCGAAGACAGGTAATTCGATAATTGACAGGTGATCTGTCTCCTCGAAGGTCTCCAGTATCATAGATGCCCAGCTTCAGACAATTTGATTCATTCCACATGATATCAATAAATGGGTAAGAGATAAGCTAAAGTTGTAACAATGTACAGCAATAGTACTGAAGAGATTGCTCCAGAATTTGCTATATCCCTGCCCGAGCTGTACACTACAACATTGGTGTCTACCCAAAAATATGGAAAATTGTCCAATATCTCCTGTACACAAAGCTAGACAAATTAATCCAGCCAATTACCACCCCATCAGCCTACTCAATCATTGATAAAGTAATAGAAGATGTGATCAACAGTGCGAACAAGCAGAACTTGCTTAGCAATAACCTGCTCATTTATGCTTATCTTGGGGTCCATTAGGATGAACTCAGCTCCAGGCCACATTACAACCTTGCTTCAAACATGGTTTAAGAAAAAAAGTGAGTGAAATTCAAATAGGAGGTGAGAATGACTGCCCTTTAATGTCAAGATCACCTGTGACCCAGTGTGGCATCTCCTGAATCAATACAAATAAAGCTTACAGTTTGCATGGACATCAAATTTAAATTACCTTCAATCATTAAGTGAAAAACAAATAGAACCTCAAAAATGCTCCAATCCTTATTATTGCTCATTCAAGAACTCCTGGATATTAAGCAAACATTGCAATTCAACTCCAACATGTTATTATTAAAATATATAGATATATTTTGATACAGCAAACTTTATTTTAAATAGCATCTTACGAACTAATACTCCAGACAAACCAGCAAATAATAAATACCTCCCTTTGGGGCAGCACGGTGGCTCAGTGGTTAGCACTGCAGCCTCACAGCACCAGGGTCCCAGGTTCGATTCCAGCCTCAGAAGACTGCCTGTGTGGAGTTTGCACATTCTCCCAGTGTCTGCATGGGTTTCCTCCAGCTTCCTCCCACAGTCCAAAGATGTGCAGGTCAGGTGAATTGGCCATATAGTGTTAGGTGCATTAGTCAGAGGGAATGGGGCTGGGTGAGCTACTCTTAGGAGGGTCGGTGTGGACTGATTGGGCCGAAGGGCCTGTTTCCACACTGTAGGTAACCTAATCTAATTCAAATACCACAAGTTTACTGTATTATCATGATCTCCATGATATCAAAGTAGTCGGTTGAGGATGCAAGTGAGAAGACTCTCTGCCAGTAATTTTTCTTTAAGACAAAGTTGCATTATTACTTAAGTGATTTATGCCGTAAATAAAGTATAACAGTGATGTGTGGACTTCCTGCATTACATTTCTATTAATTTGTGTTTTTACACTGATTATGTGGATCTCTTGATCAACTGGAGTATTTGATGAACCAGCACACCTCTGGTCCCATAGGTGGTGATTAAGAAAATGTTTGCTGTACATATTGGAACAGAAAACAAACATTCAACCTCTAACAACAATATGAAACTTGGAGGTGCAGTGAACAGTGAGAATAATACAAACTGCCTGCAACAGGATATGACATAGGCTCACAGAAAGGGGAGACAAATGGCAGATGAAATTTAATACGGTTACGATCCTGTCGTGTTAGTGCGCCACAAACCAGGTCCCAGCTGTTCCAGATGTTATTTGCACTGTCTCCCAATTTATCTGACTTTCAGACCAAGGTTGATAGGAAAACAGAGTAAAAAAATTTTTCAGGACATAAATCTGGTCTAAGTAACTAGATGATAGCCACAAGTAAACAGACATAAACCAGTGGTACACGTCTGCTCTACAAAAATACTCATTCTCTTTTAAACACCCTCTGTACACACAAACAAATGGGAAAAATAAGATTATTGGTAGATGTAGGGAAAAAAAACTGCAAAGTCAGTTCAATGGTCAGCTTCACTTGGAAGCAATTCCTTGACTTGTCATAGTCTATATGTTGCAGGAACTCACAACCACCACAAAAATAGTTCACAACAGATATCGAATTCTTTGCTGTGAAATTATACAGCTATCGTGGTAAATCCCTATTTTTAAAGTAGTTCTTTTTGTTGTAGTCTACATTTTTTTCAAAAGACAGAAATAAAAAGACACTGAAGTGGGAAGCGAGATGATACATTTCAGCTGAGGTAAATGGGATCAGCAATATGGACTTAATGCTACAATTCCTAAGCATTTGCAGAGTTAGAGGGACCTCAGAGTTCACATAAATAGATTTTAAAGGTGACAGGTCATAGTGAGAAACTAGTTAGCAAAGCAAAAAGATATTTGACTTCATAAACGGAGATAATGGATATGATTGCAAAAACATTATGCTGAACTTTTACAAAGCACTGGTTAGGCCACCACCACAGTACTGCATCCACTTCTGGTCACTGCACTTAAGGAAGGATGTGTGGGTCCTTGAGAGGGTGCAGAGGAAATTTACCATGATGATAGATTTTAGTTACCCAGTTAGATTGGAGAAGCTTGGGTTGTTTGCCTCTGAGACAAAGGAGATTGTTCAAAGTTGACATAATTGTGTTCTAGGAGAAAGTGAGGACTGCAGATGCTGGAGATCAGAGCTGAAAATGTGTTGCTGGAAAAGCGCAGCAGGTCAGGCAGCATCCAAGGAGCAGGAGAGTCGACGTTTCGGGCATGAGCCCTTCTTCAAGAATGTTAACACAGGAACACATAATTGTGTTCAAATCTATTGAGTTTATATAAAGTTTAAGGACATAAATCGGAGGTTCAAGCAAAACACTGACCTCTTGCATGCTACAGTTACATTTGAAATATTACAAAACCAAATACTACAACTGTAAATTGCACCATTCACCCATTTAACTCTAGCAGTGCCAAGAGTGAGTTTGCCCACCTAGGTCTGCTTCAATGTTGAGAGCTGCTGCAGGGGTAGGGACGTCACCCTGCTATTTTGTAGCCCCCAATGCAAAAATCACAACTCACAGCAATTGCTGCAGCAAAATAAGTAGTTTCTTCAGGTACTAGAAAGAAAACCATTCATGGCACTAGTCGTGAACAGACTGGAACAGCTATCTGGAATATATATATAAAAAACACAACTGTAACATAGCATGCCCAAATGAAAAATGAGATATCTCAAACAGGAAAACATCTTGTGCAAATGTAATCAATTCTGTGCAGCAGTTTTCATTTTGGAGTGCCTACTAATAAATTTAAGGCATGTTGACATGTGTCAAGTAGGACAACATCTAACCAGAGATTACAAGTGGAGCAACTTATTACAGAGTACCCTTTTCAGTACAGCAACAATTTTAAAATCAGATCAGACAATCCGCACAGCTTACCACTGTTGCTGTCCACGAATGACATCAAGATAAACATGAACTGAAAATGCTGCTTCTAGTTATGAAATCAGAAGTCACACAATACCAGGTTACAGTCCAATAGGTTTATTTGAAATCACACGCTGTCAGAGAATTGCTCCTTTGTCAGGTGAAGTGACGAAGAAACAATGCTCCAAACGCTTGCAATTTCACATAAACCTGTTGGACTATATCCTGGTGTCGTGTAACTTCTGACTTCAGTCCAACACCGCACTTCTACATCATGTCTAATCATGAATGCATTGTACGAATCGTATTTGCTTACCTGGTCGATTGCATTTGCCTTGTTGTTTCTGGATCCTCAAACATCTTGACAATTGGTTCAGTTTCTGATTGAAGCTGTTTCAGCTGAGCAACAACAGTCGTTCGCTTTTCTCGTAAGGCTGTGAATTCAAATGGATCTGTTTCACACAAATGATTATGGGTGTGGGCTTATACAAGGCAAAGTGTTCAAGCTAACCCAGAATTTTAATTCCTCTTGAATTCTCTTTAAAGATTACATATAAATGATAGTTAATTGTACAAATACAGTTTTATTCCTATTTTGAGAATGCGAGCATTCCACATTAACTTCCCACTTATATTAAGTTAGCACGAGTTCTCAATCAATGTTGGCTTTAAACATCAGTTTGCCATCCGGATTTCAGAACAGTACATAGTAATTCGTCTTTGATCTACTCACTGACACTGTTTAGCTATGACTCATTGCACTGTTGCCTCAAAGTCAGAAGGTTGTGGGATCAATGCAATGCTCAGGGATCATTGCACTCCTAGTACAGTTTTTCTGATGAAGCCATTAAACCAAAGCTATGTCTACTCTCTAAGGCAAATGGAAAGGATTCCACAGACCTTTTGAATAGAGTGTACTGGACTTCTCCTATTAAAGCAAACGCACTTAACACATCAACTGGTAATTGTCACATTGGTGTGTGCAGCTGGCACCTTTCCTACATTACTAAGAACTACACCACAAAAGTACTTCATTGGTTATGAAGTGCTTTGAGATGCCCCAAAGCCATGCACTGCAGAATTGCAGGGCATGACAGAAATCAAAGATGCTACAGAATTGCAAAGTACTCCAGAAATGCAAGTTTATAGTTTCTTATTGCAGACAACATTCATTACAATTCATGGATATTAACAAGGTAAGTTATGGTGACCCCAGCCATAATAATTACAGCTACTTTAGGAGAATTCTCAAAAATTGTGTTTTTTTCCATATCTACCTTGTACTCAAGACTATAAATTTCCACCACCCCTTGTTTATAATGGGAGCATCAAGGTTATCAAACTGCATTCCTATACATGGATGACAAACATGCATTTTCTCGTTTCTCACTGCAACTTAGAATTCAGAAATGTTATTACTGTGCTCAGTGACCGTGTAATCAAGTCAAGTAAAGTGAGAGCTCAATTATGATTCGAACTGTTTGCAGCATCTGTTAATGTAGAGAAAACCACTCATACTATTTACTGATTCTGAAATAGATTAAGAAAACATTTACGGCATTTTGAATGCCTGTTTTGCATAGGTTTCTGGCACTATGATTAAACATTTAATGCTGAATACTTTTAAGCCTTTCTATCTTCAACAGTGATCAAATTTAACTTGAACAGCTGAAAATCAAGATCTGATCCCTCTAAGCTATTGATTCACAGACCTAGCAACTTAAATGGTGAGAATAACAAAACGATGTGCTGCATAAAGGCAGATACAGTCTACGACTAGAACTGAAATTTGTTTCAGTAAACCCACACAACAGAAGGGAGGATTAGGAAGAACACAGCTCAAACCTCAAACATGGTGTCAGAGAATTACAAAGCTGGCATTTGTCCATTATGGTACAGAAACAAGAAGAAAACCATGAAACAGTGTGGCATTAGAATTCCAGCCCAGAGAAGTCACAGGGAACTTCCTCACAGCTCTTCACCTTTGGACAGTTTGGGTCAGGAATGAAAACAAATCAAATATGGAAGTCTCCATCATGAATATGCAGATGCTTTTCCTTACTATGTGTGGAAAGTGGATTCGAAGATCACCAGAAAACAGAGAAATTCAATGCAGATTCCATCAATGTCCACAGCTTGTTTGAAGAACATGAAACTTAACTGATATTAGCTAAGGTATTAGGTTAAGTCAATTTACTTTTCTGCTTTGGTTTATCTGGTCATTGTTACTGTTGATGTTTGTAGGAACAGACTGTGTGCAAAACCAGTGCTGCATTTTCTACATTATAACAGTCCAATCGTTATAAAGTACTTTGTTATTTCAAGTGCTTTACAGCAAGTGAGTGGTTCAGAAAGATGCGAGATAAATTAAGTTCTTACTCTCTAGCATAGATAACATTCACCACAAAACTGGCTTAAGGGTTTGTCTGACACATTCCTTATCAATTACTTTTCTTCCTTCAATCTTCGAATCAGCAAATGACACCTGACATCAAATTTTCGACAATATTCTTCAAGGTGAGAACAGGTAGTAGTTCGTGGTTCATAAACAAAAACATTTCACAGACTTGTATACTTGTGTTGAACATTAAGAGCACAACTGAAATGGGGTTTGGGATGTTGAAGCATGCTGGGTGAGAGGATAGTTAACTGTACTCTGAAATATGCTATGAATTGAAAGTACATAGCCATAGAGTCATAGAGATGTACAGCATGGAAACAGACCCTTTAGTCCAACATGTCCATGCTGACCAGATATCCCAACCCAATCTAGTCCCACCTGCCCACACCTGGCCCATATCCCTCCAAACGCTTCCTATTCATATATCCATCCAAATGCCCTTTAAATGTTGCAATTGTACCAGCCTCCACCACTTCCTCTGGCAGCTCATTCCATACACGTACCACCCTCTGCACGAAAACATTGCCCCTTAGGTCTCTTTTATAATTTTCCCCTCTCATCGTAAACCTATGCCCTCTAGTTCTGGACTCCCTGACCCCAGGGAAAAGACTTTGTCTATTTATCCTATCTATGCCCCTCATAATTTTGTAAACCTCTATAAGATCACCCCTCAGCCTCTGACGCTCCAGGGAAAACAGCCCCAGCCTGTTCAGCATCTCCCTATAGCTCAAATCCTCCAACCCTGGCAACTTCCTTGTAAATCTTTTCTGAACCCTTTCAAGTTTCACAACATCTTTCCGATAGGAAGGAGACCAGAAGTGCACGCAATATTCCAAGAGTGGCCTGACCAATGTCATGTACAGCTGCAACATGATCTCCCAACTCCTGTACTCAATACATCAACGGATAAAACTTTCTTATTGTGGTGTTAAACACATTTGCAAACAACTAGGTTATTTCATTTGAATTCATATTACGGAAAACATCAGGATTATGTTAAGGATATTTATGAATATTGATCAAGGGTGGAAGAAAGTGGGGTTAGGATGCAGACCACCCATACTCGATTGGTGAAAAAGATGCATAGAGTGAACAATCTCTTTTAAGCAAATTTCAAGATTGCCGCTACCTATACTGCCTTTTCAGTAATGATACAAAGGATGTCCCTGCTCTGTTTATCTACAGTGAACTTCCTGAGTGGGCCCATAAGTGACAATATTCTATGGCTTTCAGACAATCAACAAGATCAGAAATAATATTGGTGACTCAAACTGCAAATTATCTCTGGCTTGTTGTAACACTTCAACAGCATATTCAGGAAGTTCTACTGTACATATTCTACTGTATATATTCTTTGCAGCCATTAAAGAATAAGACAAAAATGGGTCGCAAGACAGGGATATAGAACATACAAATAAAAAAAGCTTTGCAAGCAGTTATTCCTCAATGAGAGAAAAACATGCCAGAAATGGAGGACATTGTTATTGAGGGGTTCATGGGCATCACAGATCAATTATTTGTTGAGGGGAAAGATATCTGGTTGCTTGAACAAGGCCTTCAGGACATCTGACATGCTCACTTTTGTTTGGTAACTCCAGCACAGAACTGCTCAGGTACAATCAACTTCAAGGTTTACCACGGAGCACAGTCTCTGTTCTCCAGCCTCCAACTCCCATTTTATACTATTCCTCTTTGAATTGAATAATATCTGCTGCAAATGGCAAGGGAAGCACCACAGCAGTCTACAAGACAGATGGCATTAAAATATACTCCATTCACTGTGCAGAAACAGCTTTATGTTGGCTATTTAATCTTTGTAGAATTATAAAAGTTGTAGTTGAGAAGCACATATCTAATCTAAATGCTAACTTAATGGAATAAAATCTACACATCCATAAAAGTCCATTTCTACAAGGCAGATTATGAATCAATGTTTTCACTTTTTGAATTGTGAAGATTTTACATTCTAAATACCAAATTACATTTAAATGCATCATGTACAACTAACCTTGTGGAATTTCCTTATCAGGATAGAGGTTTTTGTACACATCCATAGCAAAGTCAACCATGTTCGTGTCACTAAGAAGATCCAGTTTCCCTTGCAGGAGTTCCTTTTCATTGTAAATCTGTAAATAAAATGGGTCAAATAATTGTAAAAAAATTATTCAAGGGCCACGTGGTATGTTGGTCAGACAACAGCTTGAAGACTGCATCAGGTTATGGTCAGACCATAGAGGAGTATCATGCCCAGCTATGGTCAGATCACACCTTCTACGTTCTGATTACAGCTCAAGTACTGTGTTCAGATCAGGTCAGTCTATCTCAAGTACGGATTTTCATTCTGATCAATCAATTGATCAAGTACTATGTCCAGTTCTTACCACTATTACCAACTTATTAAGTCCTGAATCCATATATGGCAGGATCAAAATCGATCATCAACTTCCCTGAAAAACCATACGATGCAGAGAACGTAAAGGGAGCACAAATTCAGTTATGAGAGCTGGATTAGCTGATTTCAGGCAGGCAGTAGTTGGTTCAGTCAAATTGACTGGAGTGCCTACGGGTTAACAAAAACAGCAAAAGAGGAGCAAGGCATCCATCACTATTAACAGCAAAGCAAAGGTCCCTGCTCCTTGACACGGGGCAAGTAATTTGTGTGAGGTGGGATGGGAGATAGTACAGGGGCATTAAGATATTTACCAGTCAGACAGCATACAAATATTCAATGCAGGTGGGAGCATAGTGAATTGGATAGGCCAATTCTTGCCTCATCCTTCTCTGCTCTGAGATGATGTTAGCTTCTTCGGTTTCCCCACAAACTTAACGCTCCATTAATAGCATCTTCTGAGTATATCTTCTCTGTGACCTCTCCAAGGATCTTGAGAACTCTGCCAATATGGATTACTTCAAATTCTACACAAACTTGACCAAAGTCAAACCAACATTTTTGTTTTTGAATTCACTTTTCCTATTTTAAAAGCCACACAATCCACTTAAAGGTATTTTTATGTCTCATCAACAAGCCTCATTACTTTTGAGGATTTGTGAATATATTTTGCTTTCTGTAATTGTGATCTAGTCTATAGTTATTGCAATGGTATACTGAGAATAGGAGTATTCCTTCCATTCCTCAACTCTACCTCTAGAATTCTGTTAGTCGTGTCTGATCAAGAACTCACTCATTTCGCCACATTTGCTCCATAGACTTTTGTAGCTCACAATCGCCCAACTGCACTCTATCGTCCTCAGTCATGAAAACATCAACCAACCCACAACATCCATGGACTTTTGGGTACACTTTTCAAATTAAAATGTACGTTGAAAATGCTAAACCAACTAAGGATTCCATCAGACATTCATAAATATGATGCAATACATAATTATATACTGGACACAATGAAGCCAGTTTTCACGCTACCATTGCTTTTCTTGTCAGAAGTCTGAAATTAGGCCAGTCTGCTTATAATCTCAGTGACATCTTTGACCTAGAGGCAGGTTTCCAATCTCATGCTCACACCATATTAAGAGCATCTATTCTACTTTTACATAGCTACCTCATTTCACATGCTGCTGAATCAGGCTCATGCTTCTTCACATCTAGACTGGACATCACAACGAGTAAGAACTGGACAAAGTACTTTATCAGTTGATTGATCAGAACTGAAAACCGTACTTGAGGTATGGACTGACCTGATCTGAACACAGTACTTGGGCTGTAATCAGAACATACAAGGTGTGATCTGACCAGAGCTGGGCATGATACTCATCTATGGTATGACCATAACCTGATGCAATCCTCAAGCGGTTGTCTGACCAGCATACCAACACACTTCTAGTCACTCTTCAACTGTCTACCTTCCATATAACTTAAAATCATCCAAAACTCTGATCCCCCCTCCCCCTGCTCTAATCTGTCCTGTCCTTGCTAGTCTTCTGTGTCCCAATCAAGCCACAACTCCACATTAAAATCCTCATCTGTTGTTATGATCTCTCCATAGAATCTTATTTCTCTTTACCTCTACAATTATCTTCAAATCCACAATCCTCCAAAGTCTCCACCCTTCTCTAATTCAAGTCTTTTACATGTGCCCAATCATTATTAATCCACTACCAATGGCCACATTGTGATTTCCTGGGTAATGATCTCCACGCTCCTATATATATCAAAGATTTGGACAAGCTGATGCAGGCATCTCAAAGTTCAAGAGAAATACTACCAGTGGTGCCTTTGCGAAACCTGACAAAGCCAGTGGCAAGAAAAATGTTCAACAGCAGCATTTGTTCCGAAGCGAGCATCAAGGCACTAGTCATTCAGAAGCAGCTCTCCACTGAGCAGGACATATCACTTGCCAGACTCCCAAAGCAAGTGCTCCCCTCATAACTCAGTTTTAGAACACTCCAAGGAGGACAAGAAATGCTTTAAAGAGGTCCTTTACGCATCCCTGAAGAAATCAAAAATCCCCATTGACTGAAGAGTGTGCCTGGCTTGTGATGGATCAAAAGGGAAAAACTTCACTCAAAAGATACTGTCAGGAATGTGTATAAGCGAAGTTCAGGCATCAGAGTACATGCACACAAATCTCCAAACTTCACCTGCTCAGAATGTGGCACAGTTCCTGCAGATCGTACATTGGATATTTCAGCCATGCCAGAAACCGGAGTTGAAGGAAACCACCGGTGATCTCCAGAAACTGCAGAAGCAGCTGATGGTTATACTTTCAGCTACCGATGTAGTAAGCTCTAAAATTTCCTCCCCAGTTTTTGGCCCCTCTATAACTTACTTTTCTCCATTAAAATTAATGCATTTAAACAAACGGTTGGTTATCTGATCAAGGTGACTAGGGAATATAGAAAAGCAAGAGAGGCGATCGGTAAAACCAGATAACCTGATGTGGGAATCAGAACTCCTCGGCCTCAACATTGCACAGCGCTGGAGGCGGACTCCTCACGCCAAGGCCAGGCGCGGCCTTGGGCCTATTTCACGTGCCGGTGCCTGAGAAGCCTCGAGCTCCGTTTTGGTACCGTTATCGTGCTCCCCGAGCGTGATGTGCGCACGGAGAGGAGATCCGAGACCTTACCTCTTTAACTGACAGGAACTCGAGCAGCGGGAACACCAGATGCCGATCCAGGAAATTAGCGATCCGCATCGTTAGATCATAATCCGCCATCTTGGCAAATGGAGAATTCAAACGGCAGCAACTTTATTGACAGCGATTGATGCCGGGATAGCTCCGCCAACTGCCCCATCCAGCTCCGCCCACTACCCTCCCGGCTCCGCCCACTACCCTCCCGGCTCCGCCCACTACCCTCCCGGCTCCGCCCACTATCCTCCCGGCTCCGCCCATCAACCAACCAGCTGATGAAGGAGCAGCGCTCAGACAGCTAGTGCTTCTAAATAAATCTGTTGGACTATAACCTGGTGTTGTGTGATTTTTAAGTTTTTTTTTCTATATTCGTCTTGCATTTCTCTCAATTTAGTGTGTTACAAAGTCTAGGTTGTTGCAGTAACGCAGATTTATAATTTACAGTTTGTACTCTGGATTGAGATTGGAGAGGCTGCAAGTTTCTTTCATCACATGGCTGATGAGGAATCGCTTCCAATTTGACCACCAGCCATTGGCTTTTGATGGAAGGATTTGCTGGTTGACCTGTTCAGTCATCTTATAAATGTACTTTTCTTGGCCATCAAGTCCTAGGGCAAACATTTGTGCCACTTCCAGGCAGAGGCAATATATTCCTGTTAGGGTGAAAGGCAGGTGGTGCAGGAAATGCTGGATAACTAGAGAAATTGAGGTTTTGGTTAAGAAAAAGAAGGAAGCATATGTCAGGTATAGACAGCAGAGATCGAGTGAATCATTAGAAGAGTAGAAAGACAATCGGAGTATACTTAACAGGGAAATCAGAAGGGCAAAAAGGGAACATGAGATAGCTTTGACAAATAGGGTTAAGGAGAATCCAAAAGGATTCTATAAATACATTAAGGACAGAAGGATAACCAGGGAGATAATAGGGCCCCTCAAAGATCAACTAGGAGAAAGTGAGGACTGCAGATGCTGGAGTACCAGAGTTGAAAAATGTGGTGCTAGAAAAACACAGCAAGCCAGGCAGCATCCAAGGAGCAGAAGAATCAACGTTTCAGGCATAAACCCTTCTTCAGGAATGAGGCTTGGCAGCATCCAAGGAGTAGGAGAATCAACATTTTGGGCATACGCCCTTCTTCAGGAATGAGGCTCTAGCAGGAGAATTGATGTTTCGGGCATAAGCCCTTCTTCAGGAATGAGGCAAAGATCAGCAAGGCAGCCTATGTGTGGAACCGCAGGAATGTGAAACGTTCGACTCACAAGATGATTTTTGTGCACATTTATCAAGGCTAATGGTTAAAAAAAGTTTCACATTGGATACAAGGGTTAGGCAGCATGGTTGAGAAAATGAGTCTAAGGCATCCATTGAAAGTTAAGGCTCATGAGGTGGTGAAATCAGAGTAAAAAGCAAGATCCATGCTTTAGTTTGCAACCATTGAAGAGAGGTTTAAGAAACCATGTATATCATTCCCAACTAGTATTGCTACTGCAATGGTCTTGAACCTCCATTCTGCAATAGCTACAGCAGAGATTGAAATCAATTTGTTATCTAGTCCGTCAGACTTTGTTGTTGAAGTGACTTCCCTTGGAATACAAAAAAAATTGCAGATCTTACATTTTTCTTTGAAGCATGACTAGAAGGAATAGCAACATGATTGCACCAAAGATGACAGTATCCCACTGCAAGGTGAGTATGTAGACCCTAATTTCCTTTTTGAGAAAGCGATCTAAGTGAAAGAAACTGCCAAAGGTGCAGAGGATCCATTGGTTACTACACTCTTTTACTTTTAGTGCCAATGATGATGAATTCTTAGCAGTTTCTTTTGATGTGGCTCACTTCTTTGCTTGAAAAAGAAGAGGCAAGTTGGTCTACTTATTTGACTGAACGGGACAACATGCAGTAATCATTGCAAGGAGTAGAAGAAGTCTGGGGGAAAAGGGACCCATAATTCCAATGACAAAGTTAAACTACCAGATCTGTAGTCCCCTAATTTCTGCTTATCTCCCTTTTGAATAAGGATGTTATGTTAGCATTTTTCCAATCCACTGGAACCTTTCCTGTAAACAGGAAATTTTAGAATATTATAAAACACTATTTATGCTTATCACTTCCTTTAAGACTCTCAGATGTAGACCATCAGGCCTGGGAACTTGCCTTCAATCCCAATAATTGGCTCAGAACATTTTCCTTTGTGATGATGATCCTTTTAATTTCCTCCCTTTCTGTCACCTCTGCATTACCTGTTACAATTGGAATGGTACTAGTGACCTCCAATGTGAAAACTGAAGCAAAATATTGATTTAGTGACTCTGCGATTTCTGCGTTCCCCACTATTAACTCCCCAGTCTTATCCTCCATGAGACCAACATTCACTTTACCTACTCTCCTCTCTTCCATATATTTGTGGAAGCTTTTGCGATACATTTTTCTATTTTGTGCTTGTTTGATTTCACAATTTACCTTTGCTCTTTTTATCACATTTTTAGTAACCCTTTGTTGATCTTTTAAAAGTTTCCCAACTTTCCTGCCTGTCACTCATCGTTTGTACACTTTATGGCTTCAAATGTTGTCTTTGTATTATCTTTAACTTCCTTGCTTAGCCATGGATCTTTCCCCCTCTTATGAAAGTTCTTCCTTTCTGAAATATATTTTAGTTGGGAGCAATTGAGTATCTCTTTAATCATTTGCCAATGCTCATCAACTGTCCTACCTCTTAGTCTTCCCACCCAATCCACTATGGCCAAATCTGTTTTCATGTCTACATAGTTGCCTCTGTTAAACACCAGAATGCCAGAATGGAACACCAGTTTCTCACGCTCCAACTGAATTTGAAATTCTAGAATGCTATGATCAGTCTTCCATTGAGGATCCTTAACTATGAAGTAATTAGTTGATCCTATCTCATTAAGCAATACCAAATCCAGAATAACCTCCTTCCTGTTTGGTTCCCCAACATATTGCTCTAAGCGACAATCTCAATGAAGTCTCCATCAAGACTTTCTTTGCAAATTTCAAGAATCCAGCTTATCTGAATATTAAAATCACCCATGGTTATCACCTTAACATTTCTTACAAAGTCCTATTTCCTTTATATTGTGCCTGACTACAGGTTTACTGTTTGGGGACATAAAGATGACTCCCACCAGAAACTTCTTTTCCTTGTTATTTTTATTTCCACCCAGACTGATTCTACATCTTCATCACCAAGGCTATTATAATTTCTCACGACAGCACTGATTTCATCCTTTACTAACAAAACTACACCACCTCATTTTCCTTCCTGCCTATCCTTCGATAACTCGGAGTACCCTCAAATATTCAGTTCCAAAAACTGGTCTCCTTACGATCACGTCTTAGTAATCACCACCAAATCATATCCATTCCGAAAGAGTTTATAAAGGTGTCATCTTGTCAATGCAGCATGAATACTGTTGCTCCATCTGCCTTCTAAAGTGGATGTAAATGATCTCAAAGCGCTTCAAAAAAGAGCAGATGATTCCTAACCAACAATACAGAAAGAAAGCAGCTGTCATTACATTGCTGATTGAGCTCATACTCAAATTTACTGTCATGTTTCCTACATTACAAATGATTACAACTCAGGAATACTTACTTCATCATAAAGTGCTTTGGGACATCCTGAAGTTGTGCAAGGTATAATATCAATGCAAGTTCTTCTTTGGTTTCTGATAGGATCAAATTTAGCTTTAAAGGAGATAAACTATGGGTCACTGTTGTTCCTTTATTGTTCTGAACAAACACTCAGTCGTAAGATCAACTTTCTGCCGTGTTTATGGACTGCATATCTCATGTGGCCAGCTCCTTCAAGGGGCTAATGGTTCAAACCTGGAAAATGTGTTTCCAAATCCCACAGTATAAATCAAATATTTCAGATGAAGACATCCAGGATCCAGGTCAGTGAGGAGTTTGTCAGTAACTTGTGAGAATTATGTCAAATTCTCGAACAGGCTCAATCTTAGTTCTTTAAAATGGCATATAAGGGGAGATCCAAGATGGCGGTGACTCAGCAAGTCTGAGTCTACAGAGCCCTTCCCAAAACCTGGGAAAAGTGGGTTTCCTGCCCCCACCACACTTGCCAAACCACCCAAAAAATTTCTTTAATCTTAATTAGCTGCTGATTATTATATTTAAATAGTCTAATACTGAGTGGATAATGAGTAAATCAAAGGGACCCCGCAGCTCTCAGAAAACAAAGACCCCTCCCCCACCGTCCTCTCCTCCGGCTGCAGCTGATGTAAAAACAGGCCTTATAGAGATGATTGCTAGATTGGAATCGACACTCGTCAATTTCATCGCAGAATCCCGACAGAGATAGAATGCATTTGAAGAAAAGCTGCAGAAACAGAATCAAACTATAGGAGAATTGCAGGGCCGAGTGGAGGGGGTGGAACTAAAGGCCACAACCTCCGAGGCTGCAGCTCAAACAGCTGCAGAACAGGTGCGAACCCTCGAGCAGAGAATCAGGGCCTTTGAAATCTACATGGATGATATTGACAACAGAAATCGGAGAAAGAATATTCGGTTGCTGGGCCTTCAAGAACAAGAAGGGAAAGGACAGTTAGCAGCATTTCTGGAGCGATGGCTACCCCAGCTTTTAAACCTGGGGGCTGAAACTGATCGGGTAAGGGTGGAGTGGGCCTACCGGGTCGCAGTACGCGGATCTGGCCCAAACCAGCGCCCACGCCTGGTCCTGTTCTGGCTGCAGAGTTATAGGGAGAGGCAGATACTCCTGGATGCCTCCAGAAAGCTTGGAAAGGATCCTAAAGCTATGATTCATGAAGGATCCAAGATTATGTTATTTCAGGACTTCTCCCCGGCTTTGGCACAAAGAAGGAAGGCGTTTGATGAGGTGAAGAAATGTTTAAGGGACTTAGATATTCAATACACCTTACACTACCCAGCGACGTTATGCTTTACCCACGAAGGATCCGAGTATAATTTTAGATCATCGGAAGAGGCCAAGAAACTTTTAGACTCGGTTAAATAAATCGTAAGAGACAATTTATGTTGGCTTGCCTCTCCCACACTCCGTGGGGAGAAATGGATACTTTATTCTACTTTACTTTTGCCTCTGGGAGCGGGGTTGTCTTCCTTGCTATGTTATTATACTTAATTGTAATCTGTTGGAGTTGTAATTTTATAGTTATGTGTGTTTGTACGTGGCATTGATGCTATTAGATATACTCAGGTATGGGTGGGGAGGGGTGGGGGTGCGGCGCTCACTGTTAACTCTAGCTCGGTATTATATCTAAATCCTATTAAGGAGCGCCCGGGTCGAGGGTGGGACACTGTTTGGGAGAGGATATGGTGGAACGTTGGAAAGGTAGTAAGGCCCCCTGAGAACAAGGGGGAAGATCTCCATTCAAACATGTTTAATTTTTTTTTGTTCTTATTGTTTGGAAATAGCTTCCTTTTTATCATACTGTTATGAGTGTATTAGAGAACATTTTCTCTTATTTGAAGGATGTAAGCGACTCAACTACACACTCTGGATGATTGTGGATTAGTTGAATTTTGATGATTATATATTTAAGATCTATTTTTATATTAATGTTTGTGCTTGAAAATTCTGCTTATTTTTGTAAATTTGTCAAAATGTTAAATTCCCAATAAAAATATCTATATTAAAAAAAATGGCATATAAGATGCCTTGGCAGAGGGTCAGACAAAATTTAACATTCATCCTGTCTTCACAGGCAAAGAATAATGCGCAGTAGCAATGGAAGCAAGAAAAGTAACTTACAGCATAGCAGTGGAAAGCAAGTATTAGAATAACTGTTGGCTTCAAATAAAAAAAACACAATCAAAATGACTGAAGTGTTTCATTTGTTGTTTGCTTACAATCATATAAAACAAAATATTCTAAATCTGCAAAGCATCTGAAGATGAAAATTAAGTTCAGATCTTTCTCTTCCTCAAGGAGTGAAAGATTCCCAAATATCTTGTTAAAACAAAGTAAGCGTTAGAAGCGCCTCTGAAGTCTGAAGCTCACAAACCCTTGAGTTTTATGGTGTTGAAATTTAGTAAGTTGGGAGCAGAAGGACAGTAATTTTTCTTTTGCATTTCCTTTAACAGAAGCTGTAAAGTGCTTTAGGGATGTATTATTCTGAGACACAACAAATGTAAGTTATTTTTGTACTATTGCTCACCAAAAGGTAAGAAATATTACCGTGATTGGAATATTTTTGTTCTTTACATACAAAATTAATTGAACTTATGAAAAATTTTTAACTTCATAGCCATCAAATGGTTTTAATAAAATTTTAATCGGGATAGATCTTATATTGCAGCATTTCTCTGTAAAGCAATTCCCACTACTGTTAATATCACTGCTTCATTTCGAAGTGCTCATTTCTACAGCAGTGATAAATGGTAGTAGTTTTTCATTATCAGGAGATTTGCCAACACTGGGACCATGAGCAGAGTCAAGATAAATAGTTCAAACAACTGCTCATGTGTGTGTGAGAACTTCACACCTGCATTGGTATTTTGTTGAAAAATGTTTCTTTACATTAGCTTGGAAAGTTCTGCAATGCTTGGAAAACTCTGTCCACATCAATAATGACTGTTTCTTTCCACAGAGGAGATATGGAAAAAGAGTTAAATTTAAGTGGTAGGTCTTTAAAACAAAGTGTATTCACTTCCAAAAAGCGGTCTAAGACAGAGGTGATGTCATGTTTACCCAATAGACTGAGTTAATCTGACTCGGTATTCAATAATCATCTCATGCCCATTGTGCTGGGGTGTCAATGGCTTGAGATGCTTGATATAGACCAATTTCATTTAGCCAGAGGGAGATAATAGAATATATCATGCAGGCAGAAAGGTTTCATTGGGTATGGAGTCTGAGAATAAAGGGAAATCATCAAGTTATTCTGTTTACTCAAATGAGGTGAATTGAATTGAATTGAATTTATTGTCACATGTACCGAGGCACAGTGAAAAGCTTTGTCTTGCGAGCAAACAGGCAGATCACAGAGTTAAGTAGTATAGATAGGTAAAAATAAGCAAACAGCAAAAACAAAAACAGATACAGGCGAATGTTAAGAGTTTATGAGTCCATTCACTATTCTAACAACAGTAGGGTAGAAACTGTTTTGAAACCGGCTGGTGCATGTGTTCAGGCTTCTGTACCTTCTCCCCGATGGTAGAGGTTGTAGAAAAACATTGCCAGGGTGGGATGGATCTTTGAGAATGTTGGCGGCCTTTCCTTAACAGTGGGCCTGGTGGATGGATTCCATAGATGGGAGTTTGGTCTTTGTGATTGTCTGGGCAGAGTTCTCCATTCTCTGTAACCATTTCCGATCTTGAATGGTACATTTGCTATACCAGGCAGTAATACATCCAGACAGAATGCTCTCGATGGTGCACATATAAAAGTTGGCAAGGGTATTCGCCGTGATGCCAAATTTCCTCAGTTGCCTGAGGAAGAAGAGACATTGTTGGGCCTTTGTAACCAGTGCGTCCACATGAAGAGTCCAAGAAAGCTTGTTGTGGATGACCACTCCCAGGAGCTTGACGCTCTCCACTTGCTCCATCTCTGTGCTGTAAATGCGTAGGGGGGCATGAGTAACATCCCGCCAGAAGTCAATAATGAGTTCCTTGGTTTTGCCGGCATTGAGAGCGAGGTTGTTCTCAGTGCACCATTTTTTCCAGGTGTTCCACCTCCCATCTGTAATCTGTTTTGTCGCCATCTGAGATTCGAGCGACTATGGAGATGTCATTAGCAAACTTATAAAATGGCATTAGTCTGGTATTTGGCGACGCAGTCATGGGTATACAGTGAGTACAGTAGGGGCCTGAGTATGGACAGTGTTGAGTGTTAGTGAGGATGAAATATTGTCCCCAATTCTCACTGATTGTGGCCCATAGGTCAGGAAACTGAGATCCAGTTGCAGAGAGTGGGGCTTAGTCCGAGATCACTAAGTTTAGTAATCAGTCTCGAGTGGATAGTGTTGAAGGCTGAACTGTAGTCAATGAGTAGGATTCTTACGTAGCTGTTCTTAGTGTCAAGATGTTCCAGGGAGGAGGTGAAGGGCAAGTAACATGGCATCTGACGTGGATCTGTTGGTCCGATAGGCAAATTGGAGTGGGTCAAGAGTAGACATGTACAATTTTTATTATTTTGTATTGTTACATGAAAATAAATTTTCTGGGTTGAACTAAGCCTTTCCAGTCAAAACTCTTACTCATAGAACATAGAACATTACAGCGCAGTACAGGTCCTTTGGCCCTCGATGTTGCACCAATCTGAAGCCTATCTATCCTGCACTATTCCATTTTCATCCATATGTTTATCCAATGACCACTTAAATGCCCTTAAAGTGACGAGTCTACTATTGTTGTAGGCAGTGCATTCCATGCCCCTACTACTCTCTGAGTAAAGAACGTACCTCTGATATCTGTCCTAAATCTATCACCCCTCAATTTAAAGCAATGTCCCTTCATGCTAGCCATCACCATCTGAGGAAAAAGGCTCTCGCTGTCCACCCGAGCAAACCCTCTAATTATCTTGTACCTCTCAATTCAGTCAACTCTCAACCTTCTTCTCTCTAATGAAAACAGCCTCAAGTCTCTCAGCCTTTCCTCTTAAGACCTTCCCTCCATACCAGGCAACATCCGAGTAAATCTCTGCTAAACCCTTTCCACAGCTTCCACATCCTTCCGATAATGCAGTGGCCAGAACTGTAAGCAATACCCCAAGTGCGGCCACTGAAGCATGACCTTGTGGCTCCGAAACTCAACTCCTCTACTAATAAAAATTAGCACACCCCTGTATGCCTTCTTAACAACCCTGTCAATCTGGGTGGTAACATTCAGGGATCTATGTACATGGACACTGAGATCTCTCCTCTCATGCACACTACCAAGAATCTTACCATTAGCCCAGTACTCTTAATTCCTGTTGTTCCTTCCAAAGTGAATCACCCCACACTCTTCTGCATTAAACTCCATTTGCCACATCTCAGCCCAGTTCTGCAGCTTACCTGTATCCCTCTGTAACCTGCAACATCCTTCAGCATTATCCACAACTCCACCAACCACAGTGTCATCCGCAAATTTACTAACCCATCCTTCTACGCCCTCATCTCAGTCATTTCTAAAAATGACAAACAGCAGATCCTCATGGTCCATCATTAGTAAATTAACTCCAGGATGAACATTTCCCATCAACCACTACCCTCTGTCTTCTTTCACCTCGTCAATTTCTGATCCAAACTACTAAATCCCCCTCAATCCCATGCCCCCATATTTTGTGCAATAGCCTACCATGGGGAACCTCATCAAACACCTTACTGAAATCCATAGACACCATGTCAACCGCTTTACCCTCATCCATCTGTTTGGTCACCTTCTCAAAGAACTCAATAAGGTTTGTAAGGCATAACCTACCCTTCACAAAACCGTGTTGACTATCCCTAATTAACATATTCCTCTCTAGATGATTATAAATCCTATCTCTTATATCTTTTTCAACACTTTACCCACAAACAAAGTAAGACTCACTGGTCTACAGTTAGCAGAGTTGTCTCTACTCCCCTTCTTGAACAAAGGGACAACATTTGCAATCCTCCAGTCTTCTGGCATTATTCCCCTCGACAATGACGACATAAAGATCTAAGCCAAAGGCTTTGCAATCTCCACCCTGGCTCCCCAGAGAATCCTAGGAGAAATCCCATCCAACCCAGGGGACATCTATTTTCACACTTTCCAGAATTGCTAACACCTCCTCCTTGTGAACCTCAATCCCTCCTAGTCTAGTAGCCTGTATCTCAGTATTCTCCTCAACAATATTGTCTTTTTCCAGTGTGAATACTGACAAAAAATATTCATTTAGTGCTTCCCCTATCTCCTCAGTTTCTTGATTGGCCCCAATCTTTCTCTTGCCATTCTTTATTCCTGATGTCCCAACAGAAAGTTTCAGGATGTGCCAACGACTTCTCATGTCCCCTCCTAGCTCTTCTTAGCTCTCTCTTCAGATCTTTCCTGGCTAACCTGTAACTCTCAAGTGCCCTGACTGAGCCTTCATGTTTCATCCTAACAAAAGCCTTCTTCCTCTTGACAAGAGATTCAACTTCCTTAGTAAACCACGGCTCCCTCGCTCAACCACTTCCTCCCTACCTGACAGGTACATACTTATGAAAGACACGCAGTAGCTGTTCCTTGAATAAGCTCCACATTTCAATTGTGTCCATCTACTGCAGTTTCTTTCCCCATCCTATGCACCCTAAATCTTACTTAATCGCATCATAATTGCCTTTCGCCCAGCAATATTTCTTGCCCTGCAATACGTACCTACCTTTTCCATCGCTAAAATAAACATAACTGAATTGTGGTCACTATCACCAAAATGCTCACCTACCTCCAAATCTAACACTTGGCCAGGTTCAATACCCAGTACCAAATCCAATGTGGCCTCACCCCTTGTTGACTTGTCTACATACTGTGTCAGGAAACCCTCCTGCAAATATTGGACAAAAACTGACCCATCTAAAGTACTCAAACAATCGTATTTCCAGTCAATATTTGGAAAGTTAAAGCTGCCCCATAACAACTACCCTGTTACTCTTGCTCCTATCCAAAATTATTTTTGCTATCCTTTCACTTACATCTCTGGAGCTATTCGGAGGTCTATAGAAAAACTCCCAACAGGGAGACCTCTTCTTTTCTATTTCTACTTCAGCCCATATTACCATTCAAAAGTCCTTTCTGCCCTCAACCCATGCTGCAAGTTCACCCACCTTATTCCAAATGTTTCTGGCATTGAAGTAGGCACATTTCAAACCCCCTTCCTGCTTGCCAGTGAATTCTTGTAACCTTGCAACCTCATTTCTGACTTTATTGTTCTCCATCTCCTGGATGCTGAAACTACAATTCAGGTTCCCATCCCCCTGCTGAATTAGTTTAAACCCTCCCAAAGAGCATTAGCAAATTTTCCCTCCAGGATATTGGTACCCTTCTGGTTCATCCTGTTTAGAGGGGTCCCACCTACTCCAGAATGAGCCCCAATTATCCAGGTATCCGCTCCTGATGCGGTCTACACTAGGGAGATGGACGCCTCCTAGCAGAGCGCTTTAGGGAGTATCTCTGGGACACTCGCACCAATCAACCACACCACCCTGTGGCCCAACATTTCAACTCTCCCTCCCACTCTGCTGAGGACATGGAGGTCCTGGGTCTCCTTCACCGCCGCTCCCTCACCACCAGACGCCTGGAGGAAGAACGCCTCATCTTCCGCCTCAGAACACTTCAACCCCAGAGCATCAATATGGACTTCAACAGTTTCCTTATTTCCCCTTCCTCCACCTCACCCCAGTTCCAAACTTCCAGCTCAGCACTGTCCCCATGATTTGTCCTACCTGCCTATCTTCTTTTCCACCTATCCACTCCACCCTCCACCCGCCCCCGCCTATCACCTTCATCCCCTCCCCCACTCACCTATTGTACTCTATATTACTTTCTCCCCACCCCCACCCTCCTCTCATTTATCTCTCCACCCTTCAGGCTCTCTGCCTGTATTCCTGATGAAGGGCTTTTGCCCGAAACGTCGATTTTACTGCTCCTCGGATGCTGCCTGAATTGCTGTGCTCTTCCAGCACCACTAATCAGGTATCTAAAGCCCTCTCTCCTGTGCCACTCCTGTAGTCAGGTGTTCAACTCCCCTCTCTCCCTATTCCTCACTTTACTCACAAATGGCATGGGCAATAAACCAGAGATAACAACTCTGTTTTTTCTAGCACTAAGCTTCCATCCTCACTCCCCAAATGTCTGCCTTAAATCCCCATCCTTTTTCCTACCTATGTCGTTAGCGCCTATGTGGATCACGACTTGGGCCTGCTCCCCCTCCCCTCAAGGATCCCAAAAACACGATCTGAGACATCACGAACCATGGCACCTGGGAGGCAACAGAATCTCCTGTCTGTCCTCCTAACTATGAACTCCCCCTTCCCTTCGGAGCAATAGGGATAGATTTTGTGCCAGAGATCCCTGGTAAGTTGTCCACCTCAACAGTATCCAAAATGGTATACTTTTTATTGAGGGGAACAGCAATAGGGATTCCCTGCACTGCCTGCCGGTTCCCTTTCTATCCCCTGACAGTAACTCATCTGCCTTTTTCTTGCACCTGAGATGTGACTACCTCTCTGTAACTTCTCTTAATAACCCCCTCTACCTCCTGAATGATCCCAAGTTCATCCAGCTCAAGCTCCAGTTCCTTAACATGGTTTTTGAGAAGTTGGAGTTGGATGCGTTTGCCGCAGAAGACATCAGCAGGGACACTAGTGGTGACACCTACCTCCCACATTCTGCAGGAGGAACATTCAACTGTCCTAACATTCCCAAACAGACTGTAGAAAAATCAAGAATATTTTTTAAAAAGAACTAGTTACCTTATCAATCCGGTGCACAGAATTATTTTTTTGGTTAGAGGTGGAGAATGGGTGGGAGACATTACCTAAGTAGTGTTTCGGGTAATACAACCACACAAATGTATTACTTCACTTACTCAGTAGTCCTGTGTCAGCACCTGGTCAGCGTGCTCTCCACCTATTCATGAGGTAAGTTTATAAATCAGTGATTCACTGTCCCGTCAACCCCTGGTCGACTCTGCTGAAAAAAAAATTCTTTGTTTATTTTCAATCAAATAAAGCAGTTTAATTATTTCATCTGGATTTTTCTTGCAATTATATTTTCAATCTGCCTTCAAAGAGCTAGCTAGAGAGCATGATAGAAATGGTATCAAATTATTTTATTACAAAAGCAGAGGGTTTGTCATTGTACTTAAGGATGGCCAATAAATGGTGGTGTAGCCAATGATTTCGTGCTGTGAATGACTTAAAAGAAAAGACAGTATTGACACACTCCTGAACATATGATGTGTAGATCACTCAGAGGAGTTTGCAGCATTGCTGCACTGAACTGCACATCTAAGGCAGGCCCTACATGCTACTGAGAAACCTACACAGGACAAATTTATCCTTGCCTACCAAGGACACTACACTCTCTCTCCAATAGTCACCAAACTGCAAGAAAGTAAAAAGGAGCTAACAGATGAATTTATTTCAAATCAATGAAGCTCCAGCTTACCCCAATTGTCACAAGGACCCGAGAGAATAATGCAGCATTTTAGCCCCTTACCCTGGCAGCAGATGTCCTGTAATGATGCTATTATGCCACTTCCAACACCAGGTACAGTGCATAAGAAATAGTGATTGAAAGTATTACCAGTCATGTATTTACATAGTACACCGGATGCACCAATGCACACAATACACACTGGGAAATTTCTGGTAAATAAAATTCATTTATACAGGTATATTCCATTCTTGTTCAACTTTTGTACACTCAAGTTTATTGCTGTTTGATCAAAACTGTGGTAGACTGTGGCTTTATTTTCTTAGTAAGTCCTCTGGATCTCACATTTTATCAATAAAAAATTGGAGGTCTGATCTGAGATCTAAACAACAAAGCTTGAACATTACAAAATAGAGACTAGAAATTGAAACCTTTTGTCTTTCACTCATTATAATTAGTATATGAGAAATAGACTTTTTAAAAATGACACCTTTTGATCAAGAATGAGAAGTGGATGCTGAATGTTTAAGCTATAATTGACATGGAGATACATGAAAAAGTTAACTTTTGTTGATTTTTGGGGGTTACTGATCACAGTTACCTAATATAGGCAGTTGACGACTTACAAGCAATTTGAAGATAGTTTATTGAGTTTGTAAAGAAGCAGCAGGTTAGGTATGATACATTAATTTGTTGGACAAAGGAAGTATACAACTGTGATAGTGAGGATGATTCGCTAATAGCAGAAGACAAACAGGCTGACGGCACGGAACATGTTGATCTCACTAAAGTTGCAGAAGCAGCAAGCTGAAGTGTTCTTCCCTAGGTCTTCCTCCTTTATTCTGGTCCATCTTCCATCTGAAGAAGACAGCTCACTGATGAGGACTGCTGCCTACAAAGGTTGTCTGACAAGGAATCCCCTCTGCCTCTGAGCACTTGATATACCCTATTTCATGAGGCTGGTGGTTTACACTGTGTTAATCAATTGTCTGAATCCTTTTGAACAATGGCCTTGGGGCACCTACTCATGATGTCAGATGTTCTTTGTCCCCTTGCCCACTTCCATTTGAAAGTTAGTTTTCATCCTTTCCAGGAACTAAAACTTCTCAGTTCCCAAATCTCTACATAAATAACTCTGTCCAATAAATCTTTCATTTACATTTGTGGAAGGCTGGTTTTGATTGCAACACAGTTAAATGAGGTTTCATGCTATAGAGAAAAAAAACTAATACTAAAAGAATTCAGTTTTAAAAGAGATCCCAATTTCCAAAACTGTCATCTTAATTCTCAGCCTGGCAGGTCGTCTCTGATCCAGCAGAGATTGGCTGTATTCAATGACTCCTTTTTTTTTGAGAAAGGTGCAATGTATGTACAAATTTGTTTTGTCTACAAAAGACAAACTACTCATGTTTAACCCATGCTTGCAACCCTCAGGAAAATAAGTACACCATTAGATCTGATTCTGCTTTGGAAATCATTTATTAACCAACCCTGTTCCTAACCCTAATTCTAATAATTCCGGCTATGTTAAGAATTACACATTTTAAGATCATCAGTCACAGGGGAGAAGTTGGGGCAGTGATAAACCTACTTTATTTATTTGAAGTAATTGTATAAACAATGCAATCATTGGGAAAAAAAATCACTTAGGGATGGGGAGATGTTTTATAAAATGGTTAACATTTTAAAAACTTAACTGATATGACATGTTTAACTTCTTCTAACAACAGTCCTTTATAACTTCATGGTTGGAACTTATCACGGTGTGTCCTAAGAGTTCTGCACATGTTCACCAGAAAGGGTATTAACAACATATAGCTAAAGTAGAGATTTAATTGTTAGCCTCTTGTAAGACTATCTTCTTTTGTCTCAGGTGAACATTCAATATAATGTAACTAGCTACTAAGAAATATGTATAAACCTGGAACAGAAACAGAAAATGCTGGAGAAACTCTGCAGGTCTGATAGACCATAATACCATAAGAACATGAAATATACGAGTAGAACGAGTCTGAAGACGATTCTCCTGCCTTCTCCCCATAACACATGATCCCCTTACTAATCAAGAACCTATCTCTGTTTTAAATATACTCAATGACTTGGCCCTCACAGCCATCTGTGGCCACTGAAGAAATTCCTCTGGCTGAAGAAATTCCTCCTCATCTCAGTTCAAAATGTTTGTCCCTTCACTCTGAGGCTGTGCCCTCAGATCCTAGGCTGTCCTACCCGTGGAAACTTCTCCATATTCACTCTATCCAGGCTTCTCAGTATTCTGTAAGTTTCAATGCGATTTCACCCCCATCGCCATCTCCCCCCGCCACCCCCCACTTCCCCGTCCCTGACACCCTTCTTCTAAACTCCATTGAATACAGACCCAGAGAGTCTTCAACTACATGTACCAAGTTCTTCGTTGCTGGGACCATTCTTGTGAACCTCCAATGGACCTCCTCCATATCCTTCCTTAAATATAGGGCCCAAAACTGTTCACAATATTCCAAATGCAGTCTGACCAGAGCCTTAAACAACCTTAGCAGTACACCCCTCTCAAAATGAATGCTGACATTACACTTGCCTTCCTAACTGCCAAGTGAACCTGCATGTTCACCTTAAGAGATGCCAGAACTAGCACTCCCCAGTCCTTTGTGTGTCAGATTTTCAAAGCCTTTCCCGATTCAGAAAATAGTCTATGCTTGGGGCGGCATGGTGGCACAGTGGTTAGCACTGCTGCCTCACAGCGCAAGTGACCTGGGTTCAATTCCTGTCTCAGGCGACTGACTGTGTGGAGTTTGCACATTCTCCCCATGTCTGTGTGAACGTTTCCTTCCACAGTCCAAAATATACAGATTAGGTGAAGAGGCCATACTAAATTGCCTGTAGTGTTAGGTGAAGGGGTAAATGCTGGAGGGTCAGTATGGACTTGTTGGGCCGAAGGGCCTGTTTCCACACTGTAAGTAATCTAATCTATTCTTCCTGCCAAAGTTAATATCCTTACAATTTCCCACATAGTGTTCCACTTGCCACTTCTTTGCCCATTCTCCTAATTTGTTCAAGTCATTCAGCAACCTCCCCCAACACAACCTGTCCCTCCACCTATCTTTGTGTCAACAAACTTGGCAACAATGCCCTCAGTTCTTTTGTCTAGATCATTAATATATAACACAAATAGTAATGGTCCCAACACTGACCCCTGTGCAACTGCATAATTCACTGGCTGCCATCCTGAAAAAGAACACTTTACCCCCAGGATTTGGAGATGTCAGTGTTGGACTGGAGTGTACAAAGTTAAAAATAACACAACACCACATTATAGTCCAACAGGTTTATTTGGAAGCACTAGCTTTCGAAGTGCTGCTCCTTCATCAGGTGGTGGAAGAGCAGCACTCTGAAAGCTGGTGCTTCCAAATAAACCTGTTGGACTATAACACGTGTCATCCCCAGGCTCTGCCTTCTGCCAGTCAGCTAATTCTCTATCTGTGCCATTACTTTGCCCTTAACAGTATGGGCTCTTAGCAGCTGCCTCCTGTGCAACACCTTGTCAAAGGACTTCTGGAAATCCGAATAGGTCACTGGCTCTCCTTTGTCTTACTTGCTTGTACCTCAAAGAATTCTAACAGACTTGTCAGGCGCAACCTCCCCTTGACAGACCTACACTAACTCAGTCCTATTTTACCATGTTAAAAATCACGCAACACTAGATTATAGTCCAACAGGTTTATTTGAAAGCACAAACTTTCAGAGCACTGTTCCTTTGTCAGGTAACGAGTGGTGCAGGATCATCGACAAGATCGAAGTGTCAGACAACTGACGTGATGCATTTAAATAGCCTAGATTGCTGTTAAGTCTTTAATCACTTAGAATGGGGGATGCGGGTTTCGACTGATTAATATACAAATCCCAGAACTTCTTTCAAGTCACAGTCCTGAGACAGCATAAGGTTTTATCAGTACAAAAAGAAGGTGACATCTCAGCTCAGACAATGCATTAAAGGTGCGAGGTTAGAGTCTGACTGGATCCCAACTTTGAGCCAGACTGGTTCTATTTCTAAAGTAGGAATTTATAAAATGTCACATAGACTAACTGCCTACAGATTGTGTGCTTTTTGAACAAAATAGAATTTATCGGCAAATACAAATCTGAAAATGCAAATTCACCCCATAGACTTATACATGTGTGTGTGCATGTGTGTGTATGCTTGATAGTGTGCATGAGTGCCAGGGTGTATGTGTGTGTGTGTGTGCGCATGCATGCGTGTGTGTGTGACAGCGAGAGAGAGTGCATGAGAGAGGGTCTGTGAGAATGTGTGTGATCATGTATAGGAGTGTGCTTGTGTGAGTGTGTATAGTGTAGTGGGGTTATCTGAAGTGTGACATGAACCCAAAATCCCGGTTGAGATCGTCCTTAGGCTTGGAGGGCAGAAAGGCCTGTTCCTGGGCTGTTCATTTTCTTTGTTCTTTGTTTTATGTTCATGGGTACCGAACTTGGCTTTCAGCCTCTGCTCGGCAGCTCTGCATTGTTCACAGTGCACTTCCAAGTACTCTGCAATCTCATTCTTAAAATCTTACCAACAGCCAAGGGTCAGGCTAATTGGCCTATAATTTCCTGTCTTCTGCCTCCCTCCCTTCTTAAACAGGGATGTTACATTGTTCATTTTCCCAATCCTCTGTGACCCTCCCTGACTCCAATAATTCCTTAAAGATCACTGCCAATGATTTCACTGTCTACTCAGTTATTTCCTTCAGAACCCTTGGGCTATAGTCCATCCAATCAGGTGATTCATCCACCTTCAGACCTTTCAGCTTCCCATCTTCATCTCCTTAGAAATGGCCACTATATGCACCTCTACCCACAACTTCCTGAAGCTCTGGGATGCTGCAGGTGTCTTCCACCATGAAGACATGATTCTACTCAAATTCATTTGTGTGTCACCAAATGTAAAATTTCCAGTGAGCTAATACAATGAAGCAGTATGTATGATGTTAGATTTTTTTTAACATCAGAATGGTTGTATACTGCAAGTTTACTAGTACAGCTAATAATGGGTTCATAAAGCATTTCTGAACTCAATACCTCTAGTTCTCCAACCCCGAATAACCCAATTTGAGCATTGCGGTGTTAGTTCACAGTAATCAGTTTCTTTGTAAGTTTATCTCATAGTATTCAAAATTTAAGTTTAATTTAAGACCCTCCTGGAAATGCTGTAAATGAGTGCACTGCTGTGAAATTTTGTTTTGGTAATTAATTTAATTTGAGGTGCAGTTAGTTTTGTTGGCACAGCCAACTTTCAATGCAGATTTCTTAAAATAGAGTGAAAGGTTGCATTGGGTGTAACTTATGCTCGGTGATTTGGGACAATTTTGGGCGATAAACACTGAACTTATCAACTCAGCCAAATCCAAACTCCAGTCCAGAATTTTGTAATAAAAGCTCTGGGTTGCCATACCAGTTGTAAACAGAAAAGCCAATGAGTCCATTAGCAATCCTACTGTTCGAATGATTCAAATTGGATAATATCCCCTTTGAGCCAAATTATTAAGGAAGTCCAAGTGGAACAGTGGATAGCAGCCTCACCAAAAGCTCTAGGTTTGAGTCCCATCCCAGAACTTGATGCCAGGATAGGTACATCACTTGCCAAGCGAAACAGGTTAAGTGTGATAATAAGAAAATTGGAATGTCCACCACTACTATCCACAGTCAAGGAGTGTGGTGCTGAGAAAGCACAGCCTGTCAGGCAACATCTGACGAGCAGGAGAATCGATGCTTTGAACATCAGAAATTCCTAGTGAAGAGCTTATGCTCAAACTTGATTGAGTTTTTTGAAGAAGTAACAAAGAGGATTGATGAGGGCAGAGTAGTAGATGTGATCTATATGCACTTCAGTAAGGTGTTCGACAAGGTTCCCATTGGGAGATTGATTAGCAAGGTTAGGTCTCATGGAATACAGGGAGAGTTAGCCATTTGGACACAGAACTGGCTCAAAGGTAGAAGACAGAGGATGGTGGTGGAGGGTTGTTTTTCAGACTGGAGGCCTGTGACTAGTGGAGTGCCACAAAGATCAGTGCTGGGCCCTCTGCTTTTTGTCATTTGCATTAATGATTTGGATGCAAGCATAAGAGGTACAGTTAGTAAGTTTGCAGATGACACCAAATTTGGAGGGGCAGTGGACAGCGAAGAGGGTTACCTCAGATTACAACTGGACCAGATGGGCCAATGGGCTGAGAAGTGGCTGATGGAATTTAATTCAGATAAATGTGATATGATGCATTTTGGGAAAGCAAATCTTAGCAGGACTTATACACTTAATGGTAAGGTCCGAGGGAGTGTTGCTGAACAAAGAGATCTTGGAGTGCAGGTTTATAGCTCCTTGAAAGTGGAGTCACAGGTAGATAGGATAATGAAGAAGGTGTTTGGGATGCTTTCATTTATTGGTCAGAGCACTGAGTACAGGAGTTGGGAGGTCATGTTGCAGCTGTACAGGACATTGGTTAGGCCACTGTTGGAATATTGCATGCAATTCTGGTCTCCTTCCTATTGGAATGATGTTGTGAAACTTGAAAGGGTTCAGACAAGATTTACAAGGATTATGTCAGGGTTGGAGGATCAGACCTACAGGGAGAGGCTGAACAGGCTGGGGCTGTTTTCCCTGGAGCATTGGAGGCTGAGGGGTGACCTTATAGAGGTTTACAAAATTATGGATAGGAGGGGCATGGATAGGATAAATAGGCAAAGTCTTTTCCCTGGGGTCGGGGAGTCCAGAACTAGAGGGCATAGGTTTAGGGTGAGAGGGGAAAGATATAAAAGAGACCTAAGTGGCAACTTTTTCAGGCAGATGGTGGTACGTGTATGGAATGAGCTGCCAGAGGAAGTGGTGGAAGCTGGTACAATTGCAACATTTAAGAGTCATTTGGATGGGTATATGAATAGGAAGGGTTTGGAGGGATATGGGCCAGGTGTGGGCAGGTGGGACTAGATTGGGTTGGGATATCTGGTCAGCATGGACAGGTTGGACCGAAGGGTCTGTTTCCATGCTGTATGCCTCTGTGTCTCTATGACTTTATGTTGATTCTCCTGCTCCTCGGATGCTGCCTGATCTGCTGTGCTTTTCCAGCACCACCCTCTTCGACTCTGATCTCTAGCACCTGCAGTCCTCACCTTCTCCCATTACCATCTACAGCTCTACACTACAGTACGTATATAAAAAGTGCATGTTGCTACATCAACTCGGAATCCTTCAGTGAACTGAAACACAGTATCACCATTGCCCTATTCATTAAAGTGTGCAGGACCTTGCTAAGGATCTTAACCTATTTATTTGAAATTGCATGATGACAGTTCAGGTATCGCACAGAAAATGAGCATGTAGACAACAAAGTAAAACTCAGAGACGGTACACACCTTAAAATTGAGGGCATAGGAGAGAAAGGAAGTGACTTTACCTGTAGATGGAAGGATCACTGACCAATTTTATACATCCCAATCATGTCTTGTTTCAATTTCTTCTGCTCCCCCAATCTCTCCAATCTCTCTTCATCACAAACTCTTCAGTCCAGGCAACATCCTGGCAATCTCCTCTGCACCCCTACCTGAGCAATCACATCCTTAAAGCTTCAAGAAATTTACTGCATTTAAAAAAGCAGTTAAATATATTTATAACAAAAGCTGATGACATGTTTGCTAAATGCATGTCAAAATCAAGTTCAAGATCATAATTCTAATGAAAATGTGTGATATTAATGTGTGAGGAAATGAAAGCAATCTGCCTATTGAGTCTTATTCTGATTATAAAATCTTATGAATCCTACAATATTTCGGCAAACAGATTATCTGCTTTTGCTGTTTGTTTCCCTCTGATTTTATGCAGTAACTTACATCAAAATAGTAATACCCTCCCTACCTACAGCACATGCAGCATTTTAAGATAATCAGTAATTGGATTATCTCTTATAGGAGATGGTCATTGCCTGGTTTGTGTGGCATGAATGCTACTTGCTACTTGTCTATCGAAGCCTGAATATTGGGGGTTGAGAGTGTGGTGCTAGAAAAGCACAGCATCCGAGGAGCAGGAGAATCGATGTTTCATCCATAAGCCCTTTATTTGGCCTTCCTGTTAAAGGACTTATGCTCGAAACATTGATTCTCCTGTTCCTCGGATGCTGCCTGACCTGCTATGCTTTCTCAGCACCACACTCTCGACTCTGATCTCCAGCATCTGAAGTCCTCACTTTATCCTTCTTGAAGCATGGATATTGTCCAGATCTTGTTGCGTTTGAACATGGACTGCTTCATTGACTGGAAAACACTTTAGGACATCCCGTAGATGTGAATGATGCTTTAGAAAAGCAAGTCTTTCTCTCTTTTACACAGATTTGCATTGACTTTCTGAGGGAATAACTTGATCAAGAGTGTGAGGGGCAGGCAGGCTACGGAGCAGCAATAGCAAAAAATGGCAGGGATCACCTCAGGCAATTATTGTCACACACTTGTAGACAGTTCTAAGGCATTGGTGCAGTTACAGTATTGATAACTATCTCTGTAACCTCTTCGAAACTTCTAAAACCAACTTTAACATGTCTGATTTCAACTACACCAAGGCAGTGGTGCCTTCAGCTACTAAGGCACTCGTTTCTGCAATTTCTTCCTTAAACATTTCCACATCTCTCTCCCTCTTATTAATATATCATTTGAAGTTTTACTGTGAGGTTGTTCATTCAAATCTCATAGCCCAAATCACAGGAATGATAAGTAACCTCAGTGTTTACTATTCACTGGATGCAAAGGAAATGACTGACCATTGAATTGCTTATATTATATCAATAAAAACAACTTGCATTTATATAGTGCCTTCAGCTTAGGGAAAAATTTAAAGATTTTCACAGAAATAGTATCAAACAAAATTTGCCATTAAGCTTCATAAGAAGCTACTAGGTCAGATGATGAAAAGTTTAGTCAAAGATTTAGGTTTTAAGGAGTGTTTTAAACTAGATGGACTAGTTTAGTGAGGATGTGGAGGAGCTGGTGTTGTTCTGGGGTGGACAAAGTTAAAAATCACACAACACCAGGTTATAGTCCAACAGGATTATTAGATCGAAGTGGGTGGCACAGCTGCCACTTTCCATATAGATGGTGAAGTGTCCTGTGTGAGTGTGTAGGCCATCCAAAGTCATGCAAGATTATTGGGATGGGCTGTTGAGTGGGTGAGGACAAGTGAGGGAATATGTTGTAAGCATTAACGGTGGACCATGAGTCTTGGTGGACATTGGGTACAATCACAGAGTAGTGCGGGTGTGACATATTCTTGGAGAGAAGACGGTGCCACTTACGCTGGCTGAGTGGAAGTCATTGAATTTTCCTGACAGTGCAGGACATTTCTCCAGACTGCTTTAATCAGGTGGCAAAATGAGAGCAGGCTGGCATGGTCTGGTGTCATGGTGTCCACATCTGGTCCTGGAGGAAGAGGAAGCTTTGCATTTGCACCACCCCATCCAGCAGGACATCCGAGTCCCTGCTCACAAAGCGGGGTGCCAACTTCTCTACATCTGCCATGTCGGGGCAAAGTATATAGGGCAGCTCTGAACTGATACAGTTTGTCCAGGTACTCAAAGGCTATTTAGAGAGGGCATGGGCACAAGAGATGCCACATTTTCAGTGGAGATCTATTGAGGAGTGAGTTGTTCTGGGAGTGGTGTATAGACAGATAGGGATAGAACTGGATATGAGGGACACATAAGGGTAGTGTATGAGGCATGTTGGATAAGAAATGGTGAGAAAGTTTGCAGTGAATCCTTCCAAAAAAAACTCACTTCACCAAAAAAAAATTCAGAATGTGTTCTTCTCTCTGGTTTTGAGTATGGATATTAGTTTATTAGGAGAGGCAGTGGAGAAAGATGGTATGGCCAATCATGCTAAAGGGTACAGACAGGTGGAAAATAGAGTAATAGAGTTGTAAAGCATGGAAACAGACCTTTTGTCCATGTCAATCAGATATTCTAAATTAATCTAATCCCATTTGCTAGCGTTTGGCTAATATTCCTCTAAATCTTTGCTATTGAAGTACCCATCCTGGTGCCTTTTAAATGTTGTAATTGTGCCAGTCTCCACCACTTCCTCTGGCAACACATTCCATGCACGCACCACCCTCTGCATGAAAAAGTTGCTCCTCAGGTCCCTTTTAAATCTCCTATCTCACCGTAAACCTATGCTCTCTAGATTTGGACTTCCATTACCTAGGGAAAGACGGTGAGTATTCACCTTATTTGTGCCCCTCATGATTTTATAAACCTGTATAAGGTCACCCCTCAGCCACTGATGCTCCAGGGAAAATAGCCTCAGCCTATTCAGCTTCTCCCTCAAGCTTAAATCCTCCACCTTGGCAATGTCCTTGTAAATCTTTTCTGAATCTTTTCAAATATCACAATGTGTTTCCTAAAGCAGGGAGACCAGATTTGAATGCAGTATTTCAAAAGTGGCCTAACCAATGTCCTGTACAGCCACAGCATGTCCTCCCAAATCCCATAGTCAATGATACCAAACACCTTCTTCACTACTATCTGGATTAGTGGTGCTGGAAGAGCGCAGCAGTTCAGGCAGCAGCCAACGAGCAGCGAAATCGACGTTTCGGGCAAAAGCCACTTTTGGATGTTCAGGATGCTGCCTGAACTGCTGTGCTCTTCCAGCACCACTCATCCAGAATCTGGTTTCCAGCATCTGCAGTCATTGTTTTTACCTACCTTCTTCACTACTATGTCTATCTGACTGCATTTTCAATGAACTATGAACCTGCACCCCAAGGTCGCTTTGTTCGGCAACACTCCCTCAGGCCTTACCGTTAAGTGCATAAGTCCTGTCCTGATTTGCCTTCCTAAAATGTAGCACCTCACATTTATCTAAATTAAATTCCCATTCTCTGGTTCCCTCTGAAACTGAATACTTTAAGGTTGGATCTCAATTTTGTTATCCATATGACGTTTTTTTCTCTCCATTTCTTTTGCCATCCAAACAGCTCAAAAAAAGGCAGTCCGTTATTCCATTGCAGTTTTGGCTGCCGATCTTTGACACTAAGTGACTTGTTACTGATTCGCTCTGACCTCATTGATGGTTTCCCTTTCTCAAACAATTAATTTTACTCTGCATTGCTCCTTGTCCTTCTGTCATAAAGACATACATTAGCTGTTCCAGCCCCTTTCTCCCACATCCCGCCCGAAACTTGAACCACTCACTGGATTGGAAACGTAATGCTGCAGATAATTCCCTCTGCTCACACTCTGGAAACTCTTGCCAATGTCAGCCCTTTCCATTATTACTTTCCCAGTCTATGTATATGATTAAAGTTTGCATTATAATGACTTGATAATTGCTGCTCATCTCTGACAGTTTCCTTGCAAATTTGTTCCACTTTGTCTTTTGCCCTGGATGATGGTGTTCATCACACTCAGAATAATGTAGTGGTGCCTAGTGTTTCTTCATTCCAACCAAATAGATTCTCACCATGAAATGATGGAAAGTTCACCTTTGTCATATTCATTTGGATGCTTTGGTAAGAATCTATGATGAGGAGAAAAACTAAAGGGATTTAATTATGGAGTTTCAGGAAAACTGAAAGGAACTTTGGAGGTGGGATGTTCAGTTGCATTGACAATGAGGTTAATGAGATTGCATTCAAATAAGATTGGTGAGAAACCGAAAGGCAGAGGAACAGTACCTGAGGAGCCAGACTGTTAACAATATCGGCTAACACAGTGCCAGGACTGGAACCTGGATGATCAGTAGTTAGTGGAAATGGTGGGAGAGAGAGATCTAAAAAGACACAAAGATATATCACCTTTAGTTGACCATGGTAGAGAGTTCAGGAGATTTTCTGATGCCATATTCGTGTGATATGGAATAAATGACCACTTCAGCAGAGGTTTGCAGCTGTGAGCAGGTGTTCATCTGCCAGCCATTTGGAGAAGCTTCCAGCCAAGTGCAGCTGCTAACTGGACCATTTCTAACAGGTTCCACTGATCTTGTTCTCCTGACAAGCTCATGGCATTGCACACAGCACTTGCTTACTGCAGAATAAAGCAATGTGTCAGGGAAAACAGTGCCTCCCTTGTTCACATGTGATCAAACATCTGAGCGAAAGCTTAGCTGAATTAAAGTTAACATGTCAAAAGGTGATTTATATGATACAGCTACTGAATTCAGATGAAGTCGGTACTGTTAACTGAACCTTTGCTTTGCAGTCTTTGGTTCTGCGTTCTGTCATGGATTCCTATGTCTAGTTCATCTGATCAACATAAAAGATAAAAGTCCATGCTTAATTATTGCTATTACCATTGACGTTAATGCTGTTTCAAAAAGCAATTCAATGAGGCATGGCACAACCAACATATTATGTTTGGCAGTGTTGTGTAGAATTAAGGCCACCAGATGGAAAACAAGATTCAAACTTCAAATTTTGTTTTACAGAAGTGAGGGAACTTTGAGAGCAAAAGACTCCCATTCTGATTCTAATTCATGGAACAATGGAATCATCCAGTATAGAATGAGGTTTCTCAGCCCCTTGTGCCTATTCTGCCTATTTGCACGAGATCCCATGAGTCGCATTTTCCTCCTCTTTCCCCCGTAGACCTGCAAATAACTTTTTTCCCTTCAATTATTTATTCAAGTCCCTTTAGAAGGCTGTGATTGAATTTGTTTCCTTTCAGGCCATGCAATTCAGATCGCAACTCTGCACATAAAATGTTCTGAATTTTCTCTCTGGTTCTTTGGTCAATTTTCTGAAATCAACATCCTCTATAAAGCTTCAATAGAATCCCTGCAGTGTGGAAACAGGCCCTTTGGCCCAACAAGTCCACACAGAACTTCCAAAGAGAGGCCTCCACTCAGACCCATTCCCCTACCCTATATTTACCCCTGACTAATGCATATAACCTACATCATGGGCAATTTAGCATAGTCAATTCACCAAACCTGCACGTCTTTGGACTGTGGGAGGAAACCAGAGAACCTGGAGGAAACCCACGCGGACATGGGGAGAATGTGCAAACTCCACACAGTCACCTAAGCTGGAATCAAACCTGGGTCCCTGGCGCTGTGAGGCAGCAGTGCTAACCACTGAGCCACTGTGTCTCCACGCAACCCCACCGCCCCCAAACCAGCAACCTTTCTGCTAATGAAAACAGCTGAAAATGTGTTGCTGGAAAAGCGCAGCAGGTCAGGCAGCATCCAAGGAGCAGGAGAATCGACGTTTTGGGCATGAGCCCTTCTTCAGGAATTCAGCCCTTCCTGAAGAAGGGCTCATGCCCAAAACATCGATTCTCCTGTTCCTTGGATGCTGCCTAACCTGCTGTGCTTTTCGAGCAACACATTTTCAGCTCTGATCTCCAGCATCTGCAGTCCTCACTTTCTGCTAATGAAAACAGTTGCTCAAAACTGGAATGATCTTGAGCACCTCTAATTAAACTTCCCAACCCTTAACATTCACTGTTCGAAGGAAAACAAACCCAGTTTCTCTAATCTCTCCATGTGCTTGAATCCTCTCAGCGGTGGTAACATCATAGTAAATTTTCTCTGCATTGCCTCTGAGACCTTGAGACCCCTCCATAAGGGTGATGGCCTGAAGTGATTACAATATTCCAGTTGGGACCTAATCAATGTGAGGTTTCTATAACTTCTTTGTTTTTGCAGTCCATTCCTCTCTGAACAAAGCCAAGATTCCTGTGTTGAGAATGTGATGCTGGAAAAGCACAGCAGATCAGGCAGTATCCAAGGAGGAGGAGAATCGACATTTCGGGCATAAGCCCTTCAACAGGAATGAGGCTTGTGGGCTGAGAGGGGTGTGATGAGAGATAAATAGGAGGTGGGTGGGGCTGTAGCTGGGGGAAGGCGGCTTGGAATGTGATAGGTAGATGAAGGTTGGGTGGGTGAAGGTGATAGGTCAGAGAGGAGGGTAGAGCAGATAGGTGGGAAAGAAGATGGACAGGTCAAAAGGGTGGTGCCGAGTTGGTGGCTTGGGACTGGAATAAGTTGGGGGGAGGGGAAATTAACATTATCCCTGTCCAAAGCCTCCAACTTGGCGGACCCCAACTTGCAGATCGTTTCAGAGAACATCTGTGGGACACCCACACCAACCAACCCCACCACCCTGTGGCTAAACTTCAACTCCCCCCTCCCACGCCACCGAGGACATGCATGTCCTGGGCCTAATCCATTGCCAACCTCTAAACGCCCGACACCTGAAGGAAGAACACCTCCTCTTCCGCCATGGGACCCTGCAGCCACAGGGGTTCAATGTGGATTTCACCGGTTTACTAATTTCCCCTCCCCCACCTTATCCCAGTCCCAAGTCTCCCATTCGGCACCGCCCTCTTGACCTGTTCATCTTTCTTCCCACCTATCTGCTCCACCCTCCGGTCTATCACCTTGTTTCCCAGCCCCCCCCCCCCAATCTTCATCTACCTATCGCATTCCCTGCTACCTTCTCCCCAGCCCCATACCCCCTCCCATTTATCTCTCAGCCCACAAGCCTGTTACTTGAGGAAGGGCTCATGCCCAAAACATCGGTTCTCCAGCTGATTGGATGTTACCTTTTCCAGCATCACACTCTCAACTCTGATCTCTAGCATCTGCAGTCCTCACTTTCTCTGACAAGAATCCTGTGTGCCTTGTTCACAAAGTTCTCAATTTGTCCTGCCACCTTCAAAGAGAGTCGATTGAGTTGGGATATCTGGTCGACATGGACAGGTTGGACTGAAGCGTATGTTTCCATGCTGTACATTTCTATGACTCTATGATTATTTAGCCTGAACAGCCTCGGTTTTTCATGTTCCTGAAGCCACTTTGAAATTATTTGATTTGATGATGTTTCCTGGGGATAAAATGCTTCGTGCAAAATTATTCCTTTTCAATCTGGGAGGAACTTTCTTTAATATTTAAATTCACTCTCAAGATGTGAGAAGGACTGGCAGTATTTATTGCCTATCCCTAAGCGCCACTGAGAAGGTAGTGGTGAGATGCCAAAAGAGAAAATGCTGGAAAATCTCAGCAGGCCTGGCAGCATCTGTAAGGAGAGAAAAGAGCTGACGTTTCAAGTCTAACTGACCCGTCGTCAAAGTGGGGAGGTGCCTTCTTGAACACTCTGAATTCTTTGGGGTGTAGGGACACGCGCAGTGCTGAAAGGAAGGGAGTTTTAAGATTTTGACCCAGCGACAGTGAAGGAACAATGATATCATTCCAAGTCAAGATAATGTATGGATTGGAAGGGAGCCTATAAGGTTCCCATGTGTCTGCTGCTCTTATCCTTCTAGGTTGTAGAGATATGAGAGTTTCAAAAAATCCTTTTAGAAATGTGGGATTAGTTTTAATATTGGCTAGGGCAACATCCTTTCTTTTGGCACACACAATACAAAACTGGCCAATATTGTGATCCTGCTCCTCAGCCTAAGTTTGAGAATGAGCTGACCTTCTGCTGCTTCTTTACCCAGGGAACCCATCATTCAGTTGTCAAATGAGGTCATTATGTGCATCTGTTTCCTGTTCTCAACAGAAACAAGACATTTGTCTGTACGTGCCTCCCTTGGGCAAGTAACCAAACAAATGGACCATAAATTAGGGTGCTGTGCTATCTGCTGCTGGACGACCCATCCACCCGCATTTCCACCATACTTTTGCAAGGCATGGGGGAGGGGGTCAGGTGGTTGCCCACTTTTCATGGTCAATTAATACTTGTCTCCAGTGGGGTCTCAGATGTGTCTGAATATCTGTGTCCTTTGATGAACATCGCCCCCCCCCCGGTTTCCCAGCAGTACCAATTGTGGCCATTATTCTTGCTTGGGGTGACCTGTCCAACCCATATTAATTCAAAAATTAAAGTGGAGCAAGCAGACTAGATAGGCCCAGTGATTCAGGCCATTTTAATCATTATTCCAATATTATGCCAAATCAACTCTGTCCCTGAGCTGAAAAGATGCCAATTGGGGAAGGTAGCCTGCAATGGTTCAAGAAAGCAGCCCACTACTACCTTCTCAAGTGATGAGCAATAGATTAGATTAGATTAATTACAGTGTGGAAACAGGCCCTTCAGCCCAACAAGTCCAAACCGACCCGCCGAAGCGCAACCCACTCCCAACTTTAACCCCTTCACCTAACACTATGGGCAATTTAGCATGGTCAATTCACCTAACCTGCACATCTTTGGACTGTGGGAGGAAACCGGAGCACCTGGAGGAAACCCACGCAGACACTGGGAGAATGTGCAAACTCCACACAGTCAGTCGCCTGAGACGGGAATTGAACCCGGGTCTGTGGCGCTGTGAGCTAGCAGTGCTAACCACTTTGCCGCCCATAAATACAGCCCAGCCAGTGAGGTCTATATCCCATGAGTGAATGAAATGAAAGTCACTCCACAGATAACTCTCAGTCTGGTAGGGTTGGGTTGGGGGGTGAGGGACACAACAATATCATTTAGTCTTTGTCAGGAGTAATGATCATCCTGATCACCCAGACTTCTAGACCGGTGAATGGGTTGCATCATACAGGTTATTGTGGTGTAGTGATCATATGAGTGGACTAGAAATCCAGAGAACTGACCCAAGAGTTCAAGTGAGTTCAAATCAGACCACAGGTCAGTGGTCAGTTGAATTCTTAATCCATTGTTCAACTAAATAATTGAATTATTTTCATCAGTAAAAGTGAACATGAAATAGTCAGGTTATTTGTTTTTCATTAATTTATGGAATGTTTGCATGGCTAGCTGGCTACTACTTATTACCGATTGCCCCTTAATCTGAACAGCGTGAAAGGGCCATTTAAGACAGTGGTTAAGAGCCAACCACAATGCTGTGGGTCTGGAGTCACATGTAGGCCTGGCCAGATAAGGCTGACAGATCGCCTTCTCTAAAGGACATTAGTGGACCAGATTGGATTTTGTAATAATCGACAATAGTTTCACGGTGATCTTTAAACTCTTAATTCCAGACTTTTATTGAATTCAAAATTCACCATCTGTTATGAGTCTCTGGTTATGAATTACTAGTCGGGTATATGGCCACTGCCTCCTCATATATTGTAAAAATTCAAATGGCTCAATGATGTAGTTTAGGGAAAGAAATTTGAAATCCTCATCCAGTGAAAAAAGCAAAGTTGCTGACCCTTAAGTACAAGCCATCATAGCTGTAGAAACTCCTGGCCTTGCCAGTGACATCCTGAGGAATTCTCATCCTGAAGGATGTAAGATGACTCAACACCCTCTTAAATATGGATTCGTGAGGGCAAGTTACTTTCCCAATAATCCTGGAACAGTTTTATTTTTATTGACATTAATGCACTGTTTTGATCAATTTTGCATCAGAACTTTCCTCAAACATTGGTAGTAAAATTCACTCCTTTGTTAAAAAAACACAATTTTCTTGTTATCGACAGCTTGATTTTGGAGTTTTATAAGGAGGTGAAAGTTTTCTGAGACAGAAAGTGGGAACATTTTCATCTTTTCAGCCCATCATTGTCTAATAGATATCAATGATTAGCACAGCAACACACATAACAACAGTTTGGGACATCCCAAAAACAGTCATAGACTGTCAAGCACTTTGGGACTTCCTGAGGTTGTGAAAGGCACTACAGAAATGCAAAACTTTTTTCTAATCTTTCTTACACAAACACATAAAATGAATATTAATTTGATAAACTTCACAAACAATTCAGTAACCAAGGGAATAAAACACTCACAATGATTAAAAGGTTCCTGCATATTTTGATTTTCATTTAGAGTTTGCCAACAAATGGACAAAATAGTTAAAGCTCACATGTTTATAATGTGTGTATCTTAGTTTTGAGGTTAGAGTCCTATTATTCTTTGCTCATTTACTAATCAGGCCTGTAGTTAGCCACATCTGGATTCCCAATTATCTACATGTGGCTAGCGTATTGACCAACACTGATCCAGACTACAGCATAACAGACTGTCTCTTAGAGATATTCATTGCAGTGGCTGTACCTCCTGTGTGCTTGTAAAGATCTTATTAACTACTGTTCCACTCCAGGATCAACTCATGTTTCACCTTGTGACAGTGAAACATGAAGGTTGTCCAGTTTAATATCTATGTTGCTCAGTTACTGACAGCAAGTTCTGAGTGAAGCAATCATGCAGCATGAGACCCAGCAAGTCCATATATAACTGCAGTAAAGTAATGCTTTCCATCCCCTCATGTGTTTTGTTTTAAATCAACTCCATGATTCCAAACAAAATTCACCAAGGAAAAAGGAATATTGAAATTCCCATTCTTTGGAGGCTGCTCACTTTGTGATTCGAACAGTTATTGACAGCACAGTCTTCCATTGTTTTTCGGGATCATCGCCAGCATCTTGCTAGCACGTTTTGCATCAGTTGGCTAGTTAGTTTCTGGTTATTAAGCTGATTTATCACAATTTCACCTTACATACTTGTACAACAGAAGTTTCTATTTAGTTAGCTTTTTTAATACACGAATATGTCCCAAGGTACTTCATAGAACCAATTATCAAACGAGTTTGACACAAAGCCAAATAATTATATTGCGATGGTTGGTGTAAGTTTTAAGAAGTTCTATAGCGAGAGATAGGTTTGGGGGAAGTTCACGAGCTTAGGGCCTCCATAGCTGAAGACAAGACTTTCAATGGTGAAACAATTAAAATCAGGGATGGTCAAGAGACTAGAATTGAAATAATGCAGAGGATTATGAGGAGTGGTTCGCAACAGAAGGAGTTTGAATCTCTCATTAGCATATGCAAATAGCTTGATCTCCAATTTATGAAGTCATCATGATGCCTGAAAAACCAGCCAGCTCAGGATGGGATTAGACTTCGTTCAGGGACCTTTCAAGCCTGGGATATAAGTCTGCAATGTGAAATGTTTTCCACCCACTTTGTACATCTGTGAACTTTAAACTTTTGCTTATTTTTAAAATGCAGATGAAATACAGAATATGCCAGCAACGTTTTATCATTCTGAAAGCTTTTCTCCTTTGGTTCCATCATGATGGGAAATGTTTCTTAAGTAAATGACCACAAGGGAATAAATTTATTGTGTGTAGGAAATTTCTAACTGAGTGAGTGCACATGGTTAAAAAAAAGTGTTGTCCATAGCAGCATCTGTTCTATGAATTAGTCTAAGATTTCTATTGGAAATAACAGGTTGAATCAACTTCTCAGAACTTTCAGTATGCACTCAAGGCCATCTTAACACTGCCCATCAGGGTACTCCTCTGATAAGAAGATGACAGCTCACAGAAGGTGACCATTCGGCCCATCATGTTGTGCAGACACTACCTGTCCTGCTCCCCGTGCTTTTTCCCTAAAACACTGCACATTTCACCTTTTGACGCATTTTTCAAATCCCCCCTTTTGAAAATTCCTTTTGAATCTGCTTCTGCTGCTTCATCAGTAATGCCTTTCCAGATCACAACTCACTGTGTAAAGAAACAATGCTCCTCATCTCCCAGAAGCAAGCACAATATTCCAGCTGGGACCTAAACAGTGATGTGGATAAATGGTTTGGCATGAAAGTCATTTCTGTTTTCATCGCCTTGATTAAAACATTGAGATGCTAGAAACTGGTGAATTTGAGATTGCTTTGAGTGTCTTACAGGCAGATGAATTGACTGAGGCAGAAAGCCCAGAAAAGAAGTGGGTGCACTCGCATGTAGCCCCCAGTATCACTCATGGGGTAAAGTCATTGCTGTGTAAATTAATCCACGGGATGTGAGTGAGTAAAAGGCTGCAACTTAATCCCAGGTTTCAGATAATGTCTGTAAACCACATGACATCATCTGAAGCACTTATTAAATTACAGCCTTCTTACTGACTCCCAACTCTCCATAACCTCTATATCTCACACATCAGTTAAATATGATATTGATTTCAGCATTTGATGCCAGAGGTAACTCATTATTGTTACTAACATCCCCCGTGAGCTCATTTAAAACTGCATACAGCTACAAGGACAGCAATCTGAAAATCAACTCATCTTTTAATTCCATATAGATGAGAGAAATTATTCTGTATTGTATGCAGAACCCCAGGGGTAAAAAAAAATGAGGATCAGAAATCTTTTCAGAATCCAATTTACATTCCCCTGTCCTCAGTTGAATGTTTGATTCACCAAACAACAGCAATTTGCCTTTAGAAAGCATTTTTAATGTAGCAAAATGCTCTCAAGAAGCTTCATAAAAGTCTTGATAAGCAAAGCTGTATATTCTAACAGGTGACCAAAGCTTTGTAAAGGAGGTAAGTATTAAAAAGCAACTTAAAGGAGAAAAGGGAACTAAAGAGATTAAGGGAATGGGAAAAATCAAATTTGAAAAATTAGCTGTTTGGCAACTGGAGTGATTAAAACTAGAAATGTTGAAGACCATGGATGGATTTGAAAATGTGAATGAGGGTTTTAAAATTGAGACATTGCCATACTGGCAGCAAATAAAAGCTGCAGATTTAACTGTGTACTGTCATGTACATGCCTGATATTTGCACATACCTGGATTCTACTGGTAGAACAGACTTTCCATAATATACGAGGGAAACATGTTGGCTCAACAGACTCATTCCATTCCATATCTCAGAATTTGATCCCATCAAGTAGGGGGAAACTGTTAACATTAGCAGAATATTCAAAGAGAAGACACCAATTTTGTGTTTTTGGCAAAGGGAATAATGGTGATGGGGTGATGAGGGTGAAATGTTTTCACAGAGAACGAGTGATTTAGATCTGGATGCACTGTGTGAGAGTGTTATAGAAGCAAATTCAATCATGAATCTCAAAAGCAAATTGAATTAGATTTCATGATTCCACCTTGGAGTGTCAGATGGAGTTTAATTTAGATAAATGTGAGATGCTACATTTTAGAAAAGTACATCAGTGCAGGACTTATACACTTAATGGTAAGGTCCTAGGGAATGTTACTGAACAAAGAGACCTTGGAGAGCAGGTTCATAGCTCCTTGAAAGTGGAGTTGTAGGTAGATAGAATAGTGAAGAAGGCGTTTGGTATGCTTTCCTTTATTGGTCAGAGTATTGAGTATCGGAGTTGGGAAGATATGTTGTGGCTGCACAGGACATTGGTTAGGTCACATTTGGAATATTGTGTGCAAATCTGGTCTCCTTCCTATCGGAAACTTAAAAGGGTTCAGATTAGATTTACAAAGATGTTGCTAGGGTTGGAGGATTTGAGCTATTGGGAGAGGCTGAATAAACTGGAGTTGTTTTCCCTGGAACGTCGGAGACTGAGGGGTGACCTTACAGAGGTTTACAAAATCATGAGGCACATGGATAGGGTAAATAGACAAGATATTTTTCCTGGTTGGGGGGGAGTCCAGAACTAGAGAGCATTGATTTAGGGTGAGAGGGGGAAAATTTAAAAGGAACCTAAGGGGCAACTTTTTCACACAGAAGGTGGTGCATGTATGGAATGCGCTGCCAGAGGAAGTGGTGGAGGCTGGTACAAGTACAACACTTGAAGAGCATCTGGATGGGTAAATGAATAGGAAGGGTTTGGAGGGATATGGACCAAGTGCTGGCAAATGGGCATAGATTAGGTTAGGATTTCTAGTCGTCATGAATGAGTTGGACTGAAGGATCTGTATCCTGTGCTGTACACATCTATGTCTCTATTTGTAGCAGTTTTGATGATTTTTTTTAATATTAAAGGCTTGCCATAGAAGCCCTCACTTGTTAATTTATATTTGTTATCTACATTTAGGTTAAAGAAAATAGATGAAATTATTTAATTGCTGTGCTGTCACCTTCCAGGTTGATTTTGAAGCCCTGGCTTAAAGGAGGAAAGAGCACTATTTTTCATCTGTATTCATCCTGCACAGGAGAAACTGCTGACTGACTGGTCCAATTGTTTCAGCTCAAGCACTTGGAAAAGTTAACATATTCCTTAAAACAGCACACGTTTCAGCAAATAGTCATCAGTCATGGCCATGAAATACACTTGTTCATTTCTTTTTTCAAGGGATTGGAAAGTAGTTTTTTAAGACTCATGTGTCCACTCATTCTCCCAAACAATATTGTTCCAATACAAATACCCTCCAAGTGTTTTTACTCAGAGTTTCCTTCTGCGGCTTGGCTTCGTACTCAAGAGGACAGTGAGATAAGCTGAGCCAGAGAAGCACTGACGTCAGAGATCCCTGAGTGGAGGCCTAGCTCAGTGTGCAGCTTGCCACAATAATCTTTGCCATTGATGGTGCCAGCAGCTGAGAGACTCCCGGCCTCTTGGTGAAGGCTGTGATTATTTTTTTTGTGGTTCTCATTTTATTTGGAATGTCTAACCAGCCTGACCACATATTCACTTGGAGGCCCATTGCAGGCTTGAAGATTAAAAGTCAAGCAGTCCAACGGAGCGTTCAGAGAGACGGAATTCGCACAATGCACATTTGTTGCTCTAAGTGCCACGACGGAATCCCACTGGCCCCCATGTTGATTATACTCTCGCTGCTGCACAGCATATTGCACTCATTCTCTCTTCCATCAACACTCTCTTTTTCCAACACATAAATATGTATCCAGCCATTGGGATTCTAAAAGTCCCCATTGGTTCCCAACTCTCTAGTGTTTTCTCTGGCAATTGAATATGAATCTCCCAGGAGTCATTTACCAGTAAAAGAAAATCAATTTTTAAATTTTCTTTCCATACAAAAAATATTAATGAGGTTGCAGTGAGAAGAAGAGGGAAGCTTGTTTGTTTGGGAGAGGCAATAGGTGGCAAGATGTGATGTGATGAAAACTCTAGGAATATTTCAAACTCAATTTGGCAACATGAGATGCAATAGTGATTCAGATCAAAGTCACCAGGGAAATGGAATAACAACGAGAGGGGAGTGAAAACCATGTACAATCTCTGCACTATTGTATGTTATCCTTTTTAAATCAGATGGAAAAGTGAAAGTTGCACAATGTCACATAGTGTATTGTGAAGGAGGTCTTAGTAATGGAAAGGTAAGGAGTTAAAAGCTCAGCTCAGGCACAAGCAGAATGACAAGGTTGCAAACAGTTTGGTTTGGCCTCAGATATTGGCTTATCATCCTATTTCTTGGAAAAGTCCATAAACTGGTGATTTACCAGGTAGGGAATGAACAGACTGAGCCACTTATAAATGAGGCATAGATTTTATGATACAGCTTTGTTTTTGTGCCAAGTCTGTTCCTGATGATATGAGACTGTTGATGGGCAACACACTTTATTCATTATTCCCTAGAAAGATTTTATGATTTAATTCTGATTTTCAGACACGCAAGTGTTTCTCTTCACCATTAAACCTACTATAGTTTCCAGTTGTATTGTGTTTATTAATGAAGAGATCAATACAGATAGACAGAAGAGACAGAGTTTTAACAAATCAGCTCATTTCTTTTCTATTTAGGAATGCTTTATAGCTTTATCAGTGGCTTCACTCTCTTTTGTCGATCTCCAACACAGCTCAATAATTTGTCTCCCTTCATATTCCCGTACATTGTCCAGACTATATTAAGAGCTAATTGCTGGATAATTTAACTCACAGCTGAAGAATTTTTGAAAATGCAGGAACAAATGTTTCTTTAAATTCATTCTGGAAGAATCCAGAGTTTATTCTCAGTTACTATTACATTCTGTTGTAGAAAGCTCTTAATGATAGTGCAATTGCAGTGAATGCAATATATTTATCTTGTTAGTTAATTGAGGTCTTCAAAGCAAACTAACATTTTCCCCAAATATTTCCAAGCCATATCTTTAAAGAACTTTATCTGACCTAAATCACTGACATTGATTTTTATTAACTCATGGAAGTTTGCAGCACAGAATGAGACCATTTGGCCCATCATGCTTCTGTAGGATCTATGAAAGAGCTTTCTATCTAGCTGCTCTTTCCAGATAATCCTGCAAATTGCTCCTTTCTAAATGTTAATCCAAATCCCTTTTGAAACCTGGGACATGATTTTCTCTTCCTAGGAGCAGGGTGAACAGAATGGTTCAATCAGATGAGAGCTCACAAATCAAATTCCTGACTGTTGAGAAAAGCTGTTGCAGCGAAGTTCACCCACCTCAAATGGTGAGATCAAAATCATCAGGTGACAAGAAGCCCATGTACATGCATTAACATTTTGTTAATTACCCAACCAACTGCATTAATTTCTCTTTCCTATTAACCTTGCCAACCAATGCTCCAAAAACATAAAAGCAGTAACCAACTAGGTATCAGTTAAGTTGGTTCTGAGCCTCCAGTCCAGGTGAGTACAGGGCAGTACCTGCCATCTTCCTTCTCTGCAGTCAATTGGCACAATGGGCTAAATGTCAACTTCATTGAGTATTTTGGAGGGCTTCTCTCCTCAAGGTCTAGTGAGACCTTTTGCCGATTTCTTACCTTAAATTACGTCTTTAACTAGTTTCTCCTCCCCTTCGGTGCCTTTCTTACGCAATTCTAGTCCCATCTTACCACGCACTGTTCCAAAAACACCTGGGCTGGTTTGCAATGCAGAGCAGTACAAACAGTGTGGATTCAATTCCTGCACCAGCTGAGGTTACCATGAAGACTCCCCTTCTCAACCTCTCCCCTCGCCTGAGGCATGGTGATCCTCAGGTTAAACCACCAATAGTTGCCTCCCTCTCTCTCTCTAATGAGAGAGCAGTCCCATAGTCTGTTAGGTCTATGGTAACTTTACCTCCGCAACTTCATACTATCTACTTCACCCACCTCCCACCCAAGGGTCATGCCCTACCACTGTCACTATTGTCTGCAACATCTTCCTTCATTCAGGTTAATCATCCCTCAGCCTCCCACACAACTAACTCTGCATGCCCTCAGCAGTTGCTACTTACTCGCTCAAGACATTTTACCCACATTTTGATCTCCTGCGCCAGCACTAATAACCATCCTACCCACTTTTATATCAATTGCTCCCTTTCTCTCATTCTAGAAGAAAACAGCTCATAATTGACCAGAGAGGGTCCTGCTGGATGGAGGGATGCCTGACATCAGATTCCTCACTCCCTACAAGTAGAGAATCCTGCTCCTCAAAGGAGAAGACAGGGATCGTTTCTTTGAGGATGCCGGGACAGTCATGTCTCACTAATAAAGTAAGCACCACTCTTCATTCCACTGTTACTCTCATTTTAACTCTGCTATTGGTGCTGTTTGTCCACTTCTAACCATTGGCTGCTCTGGTTCTGTCCCTTGTGTCTCACAGGTTCCAGGGTGACATCAATGACACTGGTGGAGCAGGGGCTTCCTCTGTCAGAAGCCACCACCTCGACCTCAGGAAGAGTGCACCATGACCTAAGGGGAGGCATTGGCAGTTTTGCCTCCTGCACTCCCCCCAGCCCCACTAACTCAAGTACTCAGATGTGGGAATGCCACTCTTAGAAAATTTGAGAGTACACAATCTGACAGGCACTTAACTACAGCCAACCCCTAGTGGAGACTAGGCAGCTGCTCATCCTCAGGCAGAGGAGGACCCTGTGGTATTGGCAACCAGGGATATCATTCACATACACAGGAGTACCAGGCAGGTATGTGGTAACTAATGTGCATCATTGCCCAAGGGTTGCAAGGCTGAACGGATGCTTTTGGGACCCAGCTGTCATCTAGTCATCTCCAGGACAGTTTGTTGGTTGCCATGGAAAACCTCTGGCTGAATTCCATTGCCTTAGGAATGAGGGCATGGTAACAAGGGGGCAGGGAATCTGGCACAGATTCCAAGTCCTTCCTCACAAAGAGAAAGGGAGGATCCAGGAGGTGCCCAGCCAGAGCAGGAACTACACACAGACCTCTCAGACGTCACCTCTGAGGACACTTCAGAGGCAGCTAAGCCCTCAGCCTCTACCTTACTTGCCCCCTCCAAGCATAAAGAACCTCCGCACATCAGGCCCATCAGACTCAAATGCCCCAGGGTCACTGACATGAATGCAAAGTTGGATCCTCACAATAATGATCTGAAAAATCAACTGCACAATAACTTCGACAAAACACCCACAAAGTGGGAAGAGTAAATAAATGTTTCTTTCAAAGGAGGCAGAGTTCAGCACTGGAATGTAAGGCTTTTTCGGGGTCAACTGCAGTTATCAGGAATCCAGTTTTTATCAAGTTACAATTAAGTAGCATCTCGATATTCCTCATATTATGTAATTCTGAACTGCTCATGGAGAAAGGATTAAGAGAATATTGTTCTGAAAAAGGGTCACCGTACTCAAAACATTAACTCTGATTTCTTTTCACAGATGCTGTCAGACCAGCTGAGCTTTTCCAACAACTTTTATTTTTTTTCTCTAATTTAAAGCATCTGCAGTTCTTTTGATTTTTGTGGAGAATATTGTGCCTTGGTTATCATCATGGGATTTCTGATGTCAACATGACTCAATGAATCAAGATAAATGCACTCATTACCTTATCTTCCCAACAGGACATTCCAAAGTGTTACAACAGCAACATCCTCACACAAAACACAAAGCCAACTGGGATATGGCTACTGACTTGGGGGTTGTTGGTTGGAGCTGAGAATGGGATGGGATAGAAGTGGGGGAGTTGGTTGCTGACAGCTTCCAAGGAAACATGGATGCCTTATTGGGCCAACTTAAATTAGTTATGAATGACTAACAGGAAGGACTATTGCCAGGGAAATCCTGCCTCCATGCTCTTGTGAGGTTGGAGAACCAGTTATCAGTACATAAGTAGAAATGTTGAATTGATCAGAGCACATTCTATCTGGTTCTTTGTGCAGGTGCCACACTACCTCTATGTGGGTGTAATCTGGAGCTTCATAGGAAAGGATGTTGGAGCTGAAGGACCCTTTACTAAGATTGTATTTTCTCTTAATATTCTCATAGATTTTCTATAACCATGACACAATGGCAGAGGTAAATCAAGTTGTTGCTCCTGCTATGCTGCAACTGCAATGAAACCAGTGCAGAAGTCAACACAGAGTACAGCTTTGGCAACAAGAACTGTGGCTGCCAGACAGCTTATAGAGGGAAAAGCAGTAGGGCAAGCTCCACCATGGAGAAAGAGAGTTCTGGTGGGGAACTAAATGGATAAGCACAAGTAAGTGCAGCTTAGTGCAGACGAAGGATATGCCAAGCCATCAAGTCACATCAAAACCAGTTGCTGCATGAGGACTGGTGGTCACAAGGCTTACAGCTGCCAGTAATGTTTTTGTAAGCAGGTTATTTCACAGAACAACTGAGGCCCTCTGTGGCACTTCTCAGCCATCTCGGGCTTTTTGCAAGTGACATAGCTATAAGAACACCCTATCAATGACCAATAATTGAACAGAATAATATCCCACTCCTTCAATCTTAAATCATTTGATAATGCAGGCTTATGCTGTCCAACCTGTCATGGCTTGTACATCCTGAACCCATCACAGATACCAGCTTCTATCAAAGGTCCTCAGCCCACTACAAGGATGGTTGTTGGGGAATAAGGAATACCCTCTCTGCACCTGGCTGATGAAACCTCGAAGAAATCCTCAGTCTGTTGCCAAGGAAAGGTACAATGATGATCACCTTTTGACCAAGTCCATTGTAGAACAGACCATAGCCTCCTGAGGATGATATTCTGATGCTTGATTCTGTCAGATAGAGCCATACAGAATTCCCCAGACAGTGTGTCCCACATCATGATGGTCTGCTGTGCCCACCAGAATTTAAGTCGCTAAGGTTGGAAGATATTGGCTTGGTTAGAGATGCAGGAGTGAGATGATTGGGGTAAGAATAGTGAGATGGTCCAAGTGGAACACTAAAAAGAGGAATTAATGATGACAGTCCTGAGTGGCCAGAGAAATCTAGAGAACTCTTGCTTCCTGGGTGATGGAGCTATGTTGAGACTTTAAAATTGCAAGTAATATTTCGGTTTATGCAGTTTAGAGTAGACTTTCTGCCTGCTGTATTACACATTTCTCAAGGAGTAATGTGTTTTACTATAATGTGTACAATTAAATGTTAGGTTTCTCCATCAACTGTCGCTCTGCTCTGCAGATGTTTCTGTGCCTGTGCACACCTTGCCCTTCATCTATGGTAGCACAAAAGTAGCTGTAATACAGCAAATCTAACCACTACCTCACGTTCCTGAATGTAAATGTGAAAAAGGCTTTTGAATCAGTGGCATATGAGTGACATCAGAGATTGAAATCCCTGGTAAGATTATCAAGCAGTCCCTCATCCTGAGAATGATCCTTCTGAGTGTGTAACTATCACTATCCCTGCAGCAAGCCTTCACTACATACTTGCAATGCCTGAGCTCCACAGTTGCCTGAGCTCCACAGTTGCCTGAGCTCCACAGTTGCCAGTCTGTTGCTGTTGCTTCCTGTGGATGGCTGCTGACACTATCCCGTCACTTCAAGAAGAAGGGGTACCTGGTGAGGTCAAGTTCCCTTACCATCTCATCACTTTTGCCTTCCATTGATCCTGAGTAACCTATGACGAGAGCAATAGTCCAAGCGCAGCCACTGAACATTCTACTAGACCTGGGTTTCCCAAGCAGCTGCCATACTTTCCATGAAGGCAACCAAACACTACATTCTGGAGCCACTGAAACATGAACCTATGCCCCTGACTCCTTCATCTTTCAGGTAAAAAATGAGGTCTGCAGATGCTGGAGATCACAGCTGAAAATGTGTTGCTGGTTAAAGCACAGCAGGTTAGGCAGCATCCAAAGAATATCTTGGATGCTGCCTAACCTGCTGTGCTTTAACCAGCAACACATTTTCAGCTCCTTCATCTTTCAGTCCAGCTCCCAGGGCATCTGGCACAGCCACCTGATGTTCCGCAACTCATGTCTGCAGGTTGAGCATACTTCTTAAAGCTGAGTACAGAAGCATACACTTTGCATAGGGCCAAGCAGGTGCTTGCTCTCTGGCAGTCCTCTGGGTGTCAGAGACCTGAAGTGTTCTTTCCTCCAAAGGCTGCAATAATGTGCTCACCAGAATGTGTCCCTGAATCTTTCCTGAACTGCCAACCGAGGCAATAGTAGAGAGTAACGGAGAGTGACCACCACAGGAATGGCCCAGAACTTCTCCAGGCAGTTCAAAGGCCCTTGCCTTGAGAAGGTGAAGAGCTTGATGTCTGCCACACCCTCCAGCAGTCTTGGCCCTCTCAAACCGGATCTGGGCCAATTTCCCATCCAGTGAGTTAAAGGGGAAGCTTTAAGATTGATGGGAATGTATGCAGCTGTAGTTGGAAAAAGCATAACCATACCAGCTGATGAGATCTGGCCAGTGAATGAGTAAGAAATGCAGAAGGCAAGCATACTTTGTACTTTGCGACAATGTGGCAGTTCTGAGGCCTTGAATAAATATCATGTATGTGATGCTGAGGCTTTGAGACTGTTTGAGTTGTATTTGCCATGGTGAAGCTAGATGAAGTGATGGCTCTGTGATAGTGAGCTAGCTGTGAAAAGATGGTGTATGTTACCCTTTCAGAGCATAGGAGTTTGTTGACATGTTTTGTGAGGGTTGACAGCACTGATCTGTCTGCATGCAAGTTGGATGAGCCTAACGATGTGGCCTCATGATTCTATTCACTGTGAAGATATGCTGTCTTTCTGTGACTCTGGTCCAGCAATATCTTCAGGGCATGTTCCTGGAAGTGCGGAGGCAATGGAAGCTTTTTTTACTGGCATTTCTTCTGCCATTGGAGTGATCACCACAGTCTGTGTTGAAGCGTTTGAAGTACTGATCTACTGACACTTAAATGTAGTGTCAGTAAGTGCAATGTGTGAAGCTCCTGCCTGTGGCAGGAATATTTAGCTCCGTCATTAAGTGATTTCTTGAGTAATTTACACAAGATCTCACTTGCCTAGATGATGAACTGAGAAAATGAGGATATGTCCTCCAGTTACCAATCCTCCTGCTGTTTCTCCTCATACTCTCTTCCAAAACCACCTATAATTTTAGTTAATCTTCCCTTAACTTTTCTTCCCTGAGCAGAACAACTCTCTGGTCTCTCCTCAACCCTGGAGCACAGGGGAACACACACTTTCAGATTAATTCTCCTCAAAGTTGTGAGGCATGAACATATTCAGTATTTTGGAAGATACCATGTCTGGAGACTTGCTCATTCACCTGTGGTGATGGCATACCATCATTGCTTTGGCTCAGCCATCTAAAGGCAATGTCAGTTCGCACTTCGAATGCAACAGGTAAGGAGCTGAGGAGTGTGGATGGGGTTAGTCAATGAAAATGTCAATGCTGAGGTGGACAGATTTTTGCTGGCTAAGGGTACTAAAGGTTACAGAACATTAAAGCAGGCAGATGGAGTCAAGACACAGATTCAAAATCATCTAATTGAAGAGTGAAACATACTCTACGAACTGAATGATTTCCTCATGATCCAATGTTCCTCTGTTATAACACTGAGTAATTATACATTGCAACAGAATATAAATCACTATGGATTCTAATTTGTTTCACCTGTTGTCAACAAAACATGAATAGAGTGCAACAGAGTTAGTTGTCATACAAACATGAGAGATATGCTGACTTGCTCACTGTGACATAAGGATGCGAGGATTCATAGCATTTGCAGTTCGTTGAATATTATCACCTGGAAAGAATTCCTCTCACATAGTTGTGCAGTAGGATAAAGATCATTAAACATTCTACACCCTAAAGTAAACTCCAAGTTGGACCAACTACGTATTGGTATCCACATCAACCATAGCCAATTACTGAAAGCTGAGTATGTGTAATATCACTTAGGGGAGCCAGCCTACCTCCAGACCTCTGCTGAAGTCAAGGCAGATAACTAAAGCAGAGTGGGCTTGTCAGAAACCTGTCTAATATTCACCATGGGATTTACTATTTCACTTCCTTGAGATTTCGCTGAACTTACATTGAGAAACACCATGTCTTAAGACAGGCTCATAATCCAGATTACACACCCTCAGTGCTTTACTGTTGTACTGCCAGAAGTGCTGTCGTTTGCATATGATGTTACTGAATCTCTGCTTGATCTCTCAGGTGGGTGTAAAGTTCTCATGACACTATTTTGAAGAGCAGGACAGTTCTCAACATTTATTCCCCAGCCAACAAAACAAAAAGATTATCCTGTCACGTTCCTATTGCTGTTTGTGGGATCTGGATGTTTGCAAATTACCTATGTTACAACCACTATCACATTTCAGTTGTAGCTCTTTGACTGGGAAGTACCTTGAGATTGTGGAGGGCACTGTGGAAATGAAAGCTATTTCTTTCTGTCTTTTATTTCTTTCACTAAATATGGGACAAGGAGAACCTCCTGTCAAGTTCTTTCAATTGGTTATGTCCTTTACCTATGATACATGAAGCAGTGAGCTCCACAATTCCAGATGTTCCACTGTGGTTTTCGGGAATAATGAACCTTCTTTACTACATTTTTCAGATGTATAACTATAAACCCTTCCACAAGCCCTTTTAAAGGAGATCAAAGGTGGTTTGTTTTAAGCTGTGAATATTAGTTGGGAAGTTAATTAGAAACCTTTGACCACTGGTAAATCCAGTTTCATTTATAGAATTTAAGTGGGCTGTGAACTGCTGATAAACATATGCAGCATTTTAAAGACAATGTGCTTGTGTGTTTAAAAGATGGAATGTGTAGAGAGCAGGTTTTGTGTCTTTTCCTGAACAACTGGTTGGAATTCAATTTTGATAAATTGAAAGGGGAGAAATTTGCAGAGCTTTGTGGAAAGTTCAGTAATAGCTGATGTTTCCTAGTGTGCCTAAGTGGGTTAGTCTTTTATAAATCTTGCCTGATGTTTCTATTAAAGCCAATGGAAACTAAGGATCAGACAGGCATTTGATCAGCAGCCAATGTCCTACTGCCTGTTTTACATGCCTCTAACAAGTGAACTTCAATTCCCAGTGATCACATTTTCCATTTTCATATCTCCAACCCAATCTTACATTATGTCCTTGTTCTCGGCTTCTGCTCCATGGGAATTCAGAGTAAGGAAATGTCATTTTCAAATTAGAGAATGACCATTCAGGAGGGAAATCACAATTCACATGACACTTCGTGGAAATCTGCAACTTTCCTCCTCTCCCCAGAGGCTGGATGCTGGGATTAGAGTTTTCCAGCAGAGGTCATAAGGCCAGAATTGAGGATGTTGCTTATGATTGCACAATGTTCAGCACTATTTAGGATTCATTGATACTGAAGTGATCCATGTTCAAAAGCAGCAGGACCCAGACAATATCCAGGCTTATACTGGTATGTGGCAAGTAGCATTCATGTCACCCAGTGCCAGGTAATGACCATCTCCAAGCAGAGAGAATCTAACTGTCATCCCTTCACAGTCAACGACGTTACTATCATTGAATCCCCACTATCAATATTCTGAGAGGTTCCATTGACCAGAAACTGAACTGGACTAGCCATTTAAATACTGTGGATACCAGAGCAGTTAGTAAGCAAGGAATCCTGCAGGAAGCAACTGCTGACATCTCTAAGCCTGTCCAGCTTCTACAAAGTAGGAATGTGATAGAATACTGTCCAATTGCCTATAGGAGTGCAACTCTGATAACACTTGTGAAGGTTGACACTATTCAAGACAATGCGACCAGATTTGCACCACATCCACAAAAAATCTCTCACTCCACCACTGACACTCAGCATCTGAAAGTGTGTGTACCATCTGAAAGATGCACGATAGAAATTCACTCAGGCTCCTTAGACAATGCGACCAAACTCATGACACTGACCATTTAGAATAACAGTGGAAAACCATCACCTGCAATTTCACCTCTAAGCCACTCAGCATCCTGACTTGGAAATATTTTGGCATTCCTTCAATGTTACTGGGTCAAAATCCTGGAACTCCTTTTGTAATCACTTTGTGGGTGTATCTACATTCCAAGGAACAGTGAATGGAAAAGGCAATTTGCATTACCTTCCCAAGGGAAATTAGGGCTGGCCAATAAATATTAGCACAGCCAGCAATACCCACTCCCACAAATGAATGGAAGTATGATTTTGTTCACAGCTAATAATTTGGTGTGAAATATTTTAGGATTTTAAATCCACTCACTTTAATCATGATCCTTTTATCAATTGTGGAAAAATGGGTGGAATAAAGAAAGCTTCAACTTTATACAATGCTTCTCACAACCTCAGGACACCCCAACACTTCATAGCAAATGAAGTTCTTTTGGTGTGAAGACATTGCAATAAAGCAGCAAACACAAGCACTAATTTGTGCTTATTAAACTCCCAAAAAATACCAGTATGATAGTGACCAGGTAAACTCTCTTTGTGATGTTGTTTGAGAATTAAATCTTGACCTGAACATTGAGCAAAACTCTTCTTCTCTTCTTTTACATCATGCCTTGGAATATTTTCCCACCCGAGAAGGCAGAGCTTTGGCTTAGTATCATATCTGACAGCCCAGCTTTCTCTCAGTACTCCAACATGAGTTCTGGTCTAAATTTTGTGCCCAAGTGTCTGGAGTGCGATTTAAATCTGTGATTTTGTACATTAAAGTTAAGAGTGCCACCCATTGAGTCTCACCAAATGGGGGATTCGAAGATATGAACAATTAAAATGGAAGAATGAATAGAAATGGAAGATGGAAGAAAGGATCTTGTTTCTCTGTTCCTGCTAGCTGGGGTTTCTAGTTCATATAGCTTCCCCTTTATTTTCTAATTGATTACAGATTCTACTGTTCCCAGTCACACTGTAAGGCCATCAACTTAAGATGCTTTTGGCCAGGAGTTTCCTCAGGTTTCTTTTCAGTGGAAACTTTTCTGCCAGTGCCAAGTGTGTACGTGTGCTGATTTCTCCACACCAGAGTCTCATTTCCTGGTTCAGGTTGATATCCATTCTGAAGACGGATCACTAGACTCAAAATGTTAATTCTTCTTTCTCTTCGCATTCTGCCAAACCTGCTGAGTTTCTCCAACAATTTCTGTATTGGCCCATTCTATTGGAAGTGTTCAGTGACCTGGATGATGATGATTTACAGTTCCTGGCAGCTTACCACAACGACTCGAATTTGATCAGACATTTTAAATGATTAGATTACTTACAGTGTGGAAACAGGCCCTTCGGCCCAACAAGTCCACACCAACCCGCCGAAGCGCAACCCACCCATACCCCCACATTACCCCTTTAGCGAACACTATGGGCAATTTGGAATGGCCAATTCACCTGACCTGCACATCTTTGGACTGTGGGAGGAAACCGGAGCACCCGGAGGAAACCCACGCAGACACAGGGAGAATGTGCAAACTCCACACAGTCAGTCGCCTGAGTCGGGAATTGAACCCCGGTCTCCGGCGCTGTGAGGCAGCAGTGCTAACCACTGTGCCACCGTGTCGCCCCAATGATTGTTCATATTAACCACTTCTGCCTATTACATTTCCAAAAAGGAAAAGACGTTTTGTTATAAGTCTCACAAAGTTTGGTTGGTTCCTTCAGTATTTTCTCTTATTAATTCGACAATAAACTTGATAGGAATACGACAACATCAAATACATTTGAGTTAGAAGGAGAGGCTGGATAGGTTGGGACTTTTCACTGGAGTATAGGAGATTGAGAGGAAACTTTACACAGGTTTCTAAAATCATGAGGGGTAATGGGTAAGGTGAATGGCAGGTTTTTTTTCCCTCAGGTGGGCGATTTCAAGACAAGGGGGCATATTTTTAAGATGAGAGGAGAAAGATTTAAAAAACAGACTGGGAATTTTTTTTGGAAAAGAGTGGCTCATGTGGAATGAACATCCAGAGGAGATGGTGGATGGGGGTACAGCTCCAACATTTAAAAGACATTTGGTTAAGTACATGAATAAGAATTCTTGGAGGGATATGGGCCAACACAGGGTAGGTGGGACAGTTACATTGGTACTATGGTCAGCATGGACTGGTTGGACTGAGATATATGTTTCCGTGCTATATGACCCAATGGCCCTATAACAAACAGGCTACATGACTCACTCTAAACATGTCTGATGATTGAATTCAAAACAAAAACTACCAGAATTTTAAAAAGAACATTCTTGAGCTATCTATTCTCAGCCTCAACTTTAAATAGAAATTTGGAGATACAAACCCCTTTCCTGAAACTTGAGCATGTAATGGTGAGATATTGAGGTGGTGCTGTCCTATCGGAGGTTGAACAAGACATTAGGATGGGGCCCGGTCAATTCTCTTTAGTGAACACAAAACCCCATGGCAATACTTTGAAGAAGAATATTGGAGTTCTCCTTGGTGAACTGCTCAACTAACATCACAAGAACATTACCTGGTCATTGTCACATGACTGTTGGTTCGATCTTGCAGTGAGCAACTTGGCAAAATTTAACTATGACTGTACTTCAAAAGATATTTCTTGGCTGCAGAGCACTTTGGACCGGTTATGAAAGTTGCTTTATCAATTCACATCAGTTTTCCCTGTCATCTTTCTATCCTTGAACAGTCCTTACTCTTTTGTATAATATAAACAGCCCAACTTCGCTTATTAATAACTGAATTCACCCATGAATTTCCTTGAAAATAAAACATTCTCGGTGCCAAAGACTATGTCCACAAAAATTTCAAGTTAAATTTGAAACTTATTTTATGAGATGATTCAAACCTCTCCTAAGTCTTCCAGGTGAAATCAAAAAAGGCACTCGTGTTAGATACCATTTGAACCCCAATGGGCTGCGTCCTCCAGACTTTGAAACTTTTTGGCAGTCAGGAGTATTTTCCAATCCCTGTTTGTAGCTGGACTGTGCCTTCCACATTAATTTGATGGGAGGTGACACTGATAAAATGAGGTAGAGTTGGATGAAATCAATAAAATTGATTTTATTGGAGAATTGCTGCTAATTAGTTAGTGATGAACCTCAATTGCTTTTGCCATTGCATCATTGCCAGACAGTTTCCCGTCACTGCTCTGAAGCTGCCTCTGGGAAAAGCACAAAGATGTGGGACAAATTGGAAACAGCAATAATGCCTCTCACTGCAATTCTCCTTGCTCTCCTGCCATTCTGCTGCACCAGACATGCTGCATCAGATAACAGTGTTTCAGAGAGATAATTCAATCAAAGGCTTTTAGCAGCATTATAAACTTTTTGAGCCTCCTTCAACTTGTGAGACTAAATTAAAGCCTGAAGAAGCCTGCCAGATATGTGTTATTCTTTATAATATATGGTAGCTTTTCCAATTACCTCTTCAGAGCTGTGCAGCAGGTAATGTACATGGCACAGAAAAAAAGAAAACAAATTAACTGCAAAGACAGATTGTAATGATGTTGGATCAACTGCATTCAGTTCGACCCATACAACATTAAAACGCCACCATTTTAAAGCTCTGCTATTTCCACTGCTGCGCTTCCAATTCTGGAACATTTTCTCCCAATACTGCAATGCAGAATTCAGAAATATCACAGTTCATCCTGAAATTTGGAATTCTGATCCTTGTTTTTCAAATTCCTTCATGGTGTCAGCTTTTCAGATCTTTGCAATCTCCTCCAGATCTTCAACCCTTCAACGTCTCTGCACTTCTCTAATTCTGTTCTCTCTTGAACATCCCCGATTTTAATCATTTCACCAATAGTGGCTATACCTTCGAGGTACTGGGATCAGGTCTGTGACCATTTTAGTGAACATCAGCAACCTTATTCAGTATAAAGTTATTTACAAGCGTCTCATAGTGGAGATCCTGAGGCAGCATATATACTCAGGTGCCAGTTCTATTTATTTACGTGCTATCATTAATTACCATAATATTGTGCTGTGGACCTCTATGAATCATGTATGAATCCCAGTGTAGTGCATTTAGTCGCGTGGGCACCATGCTGTGGAATTCTCTCTGTATAGTTATTTTCCTTTGTTTCCTAAGACAACCTTAAAACTACATATTTCACCAAACATTTGGTCATCTGAGCTAATGTCACCTTATGTGACCTTGTATTAACTTTTTCTCTGATAACGTTCCTGTGCAGCACCATGGAATGTTTTACTATATTTTTTCTAATTTCAATTTCTTCCATTTTACTTGGAATAATCAAAATGCTAGTTTTTTTCATCTTCTCATGTCAGTCAACCACTCCCCCTTCAATCACACTGAAGTTGTAAAGTTAAAAATCACACAACACCAGGTTATAGTCCAACAGGTTTAATTGGAAGCACATTAGCTTTCACAGCACTGCTCCTTCATCAGGTGATTGACAACCACCTGATAAAGGAGCGCTGCTCCGAAAGCTAATGTGCTTCCAATTAAACCTGTTAGACTATAACCTGGTGTTCTGGATTAGTGGTGCTGGAAGAGCACAGCAGTTCAGGCAGCATCCAAAAAGCAGCGAAATTGACGTTTCGGGCAAAAGCCTTTCATCAGGAATAAAGGCAGACAGCCTGAAGCGTGGAGAGATAAGCTAGAGAAGGGTGGGGGTGGGGAGAAAGTAGCATAGAGTAAAATAGGTGAGTGAGGGAGGGGATGAAGGTGATAGGTCAGGGAGGAGAGGGTGGAGTGGATAGGTGGAAAAGGAGATAGGCAGGTAGGACAAGTCTGGACAAGTCATGGGGACAGTGCTGAGCTGGACGTTTGGAACTAGGGTGAGGTGGGGGAAAGGGAAATGAGGAAACTGCTGAAGTCCACATTGATGCCCTGGGGTTGAAGTGTTCCGAGGCAGAAGATGAGGCGTTCTTCCTCCAGGCGTCTGGTGGTGAGGGAGCAGCGTTGAAGGAGGCCCAGGACCTCCATGTCCTCGGCAGAGTGGGAGGGGGAGTTGAAATGTTGGGCCACGAGGCGGTGTGGTTGATTGGTGCGGGTGTCCCGGAGATGTTCCCTAAAGCGCTCTGCTAGGAGGCGCCCAGTCTCCCCAATGTAGAGGAGACCGCATCGGGAGCAACAGATACAATAAATTATATTAGTAGATGTGCAGGTAAAACTTTGATGGATGTGGAAGGCTCCTTTAGGGCCTTGGATAGAGGTGAGGGAGGAGGTTCTGGGCGCAGGTTTAACAGTTCCTGTGGTGGCAGAGGAAGGTGCCAGGATGGGAGGATGGATTGTAGGCGGGCGTGGACCTGACCAGATAGTCACGGAGACAACGGTCTTTGCGGAAGGTGGAGAGGCGTGGGGAGGGGAATATATCCCTGGTGGTGGGGTCCGTTTGGAGGTGGTGGAAATGTCGGCGGATGATTTGGTTTATGCGAAGATTGGTAGGGTGGAAGGTGAGCCCCAGGGGCGTTCTGTCCTTGTTACGGTTGGAGGGGTGGGGTCTGAGAGTGGAGCTACAGGATGTGGACGAGATGCATTGGAGGGCATCTTTAACCACGTGGGAAGGGAAATTGCGGTCTCTAAAAGAAGGAGTCCGTCTGGTGTGTTCTGTGGTGGAACTGGTCCTCCTGGGAGCAGATACGGCCGAGGCGGAGGAATTGGGAATACAAGATGGCATTTTTGCAGGAGGTAGGGTGGGAAGAGGTTTTATAACCTGGTGTTGGGTGATGTTTAACTTTGTACACCCAGTCCAACACCAGCATCTCCAAATCCTGAATGAATTTATATCTCTCGTAACTACAGTAGTCATTTGGTCGCAAGCTTTCCTCATCTCCTTCTTCCTGGCCATCCAACAATCACCTCAGGACATTGCCTGTCACTCCAATAGAAAGAAATGTAAACATTATTGTGGCTAATTATCAAATGTATGAAACGACAATAGGTCTGAACAGTATGGATAGGAGGGATCTACTTCCCTTAACAGAGAGGTCAATATCCTGGGCAAGATGAGAAAAAAGTGAATGGCAGAAGGACTTAAAGGAAGGTGAGGAGATAGCTTTTGACAGAGAGGGTGGTGGTTGTGTGGAACCCTCTGCCTGAAAGGGTTGCAGAGGTAGATATCCTCAATACATTTTTAAAAATGCTTGAATACACCATTGAAAGAAACAGCCACACAATGCTACAGGTTAAGTAGAATAGGTTGGATCATTGCTTCTGGGCCAAAATGGACACACTGAGCTAAATAGCCCCTTTTGCTCTTTGTTTTGGAAAGTGTTTGTCTCTGTATTAGAAGTCATTTTGTCCTTGTCAATAAGGATGTGTCTTTCATTTATTTGTGGTGCCAGTACTGTCATTATATCAGCCACTGGCATTAACCAGCACACATATGGCCAGACAGACGGATAATCAGCTAAAAAGTAGACTTCTGCTCTTCCCTTTATTTAACATCAAATAGTCTGCATCTGTGTATGGGAACATTCATTGTATCTTCATTATACCCTTTATATCTCTGACAGACCTAATGCACCATACCACCCCCACTACCCCACATTCCTTCTACTCAATCAATCACTTTTTCAAATGTCTCAACAAGATTTCTTGAATAAATTAACTTGAACAAATCCATGTTACATTTCCTTGGACAAATGCATTGACTTTTAAATACTCAGAATTTTATCTTGCATTAGTTGTTTCTAAAGTTCTATCAAAACAGACGTTCAACCATTTGGTCAGTGGTTACTCAGTTTACCTTTCCCTTATTTCATGGCCCAGTGGTTTATTCACCTTGAGTTCTGATAAATCCTGTTCAAAAATCAATTTCCATTTCCAGTGTTACTTCAAATCCTACTATTGTGCACTTACATTCTCACACTAGAAAACTTTTGTCATGAATTTCTAGCGGAGAAATTATTCAATTGAACTGAGACCAGACAAGCACGGATCAGGTGAAATTGACAAGTTATTTATTACAAGCAATATTGCTGGAAGAGAAATTGACTAGGCTGACACAGAACTGACAGTCTGTACAGGTAGATCAAGGCTTCTCTTCCCTTTAAGGGGTACAGTAATATGGTGTGAATTACAGTCCAATCAAGAGTAAAACATAATCAATGGGAGGACAATCAGCCGTCCGGTAGCAACAATCAGTCCATGATTGAGTTTGGTGCTAATGTCTCTCATCCTGGCATCAATAGGTTTCCATTGTGGTTAGTCCACAAGCAAGCTACCTTGGTGCCTTTCAGTCTGCGCACCCTCTGTGGAGTTTCAGTATGTGTGAGGAGCGAGGCTGCCCTTAGGGCTTCGGGAGAGGTTGTGCTTATTGGAGGCTCGGAAGTCTATTATCAGGCTGTCTTGGCATGTGTATTCTCCAGTCTGGAAAGGCTTGAGTCATCTCCGGTTTGCTGTCTAGTGTCTTCATTAGCCTGTTTGGTCAAGGCTGAGGCACTCTGGGTAGTTTCTGTTGTGGCTTAGGCAGACATGGTTCCTTATGCTCTCTGTGGCCATGCTGAAGGTGGACAGGGTAGCAGATTTTCTTCCACAATTTCCATTGTCAACATATTTCATCACAAATGACCATACTGTATATTTTATACATTATCTGTCGGTTTCTTTCCATGTTGTTTTTAACCCTTCTAATCTCATTGGTCCCTGAAACGTTTGGTATTCATAGTTAAAGGTGTCCCAAAGTTCTCCACAATCAAACATGTTCATCTGAAAATTATAACATAGGAAAAACGATTCTCTATTATGCACAAAAACCTCACAGACAGTAATGCAATACTGACCTGACAATCCGTCTTGTAGTTAATGGCTGAGGGTTAAATGTTGGCTAAGACACCAGAGAGAGATTCCCTGCTCTTCCTTGAATATTAATATTGAATATTTTCTATCCAACTGAAAGGCTGTCAATTTACCATAGAATTCTTAGCATGGAAACAGGCCATTTGGCCCAACAAGCCCACACTGATCCTCCAAAGAGTATCCAACCCCAACCCTAAAACCCTGCATTTCCTATAATGTATGAACCTACATAGCCTTGAACACAATGGGCAATTAGCGTAGCCAATCCACCATCTGAAAACCAACACTTTTAAAACTGCAATAATCCCTCAGTATTGATTGTCCAGGAATGCAGTCCTCCCACTGTCATTTGACAGTGCACCACTTCGTAAATACTCCCTTAGTGCTAACCCTGTGATGGTGAAGCACTCCTTCAGTATTGACCCGCTTACCATGCAGCACTATTGACACTGATCTTTGACTACTGACCCTCTGACAGTGCAGCGTTCCCTCATACTGGCCCTCCAACAGTGGAGCACTTTCTCAGTGTTGACCCTCTGACAGTGCAGCACTCCCTTGTTTTATACTGAATGCTTCTAATATTAGTGTATGATGCGGCAGCATTACCTCAGTTACTTAACTTGTGGCTGGTCAGTAATTTCAATTGGCCAACTTGACTCTTAAATGTCATCAATAAAATAAACTAAGATTTGATAAATGAACAGAATTGTAGAATGTATAAAACAGAAAGAGGCCAATATTGCTGCGCTAATAAATAAATTACGTACACTTCTCTTTCTGAAGTTCAGTATGAAGAAATTAGTTTTTCACAAGAGGAAAAGTGCAACTCTTTTTCTTTCACTCTTTTTGTTGGCAAAACAAGTGCAGCAGAATTCTCCTTGATGCCCTGACCAATAAATTTGACTAAAACAGATTATTTAGTCATTATCACAGTTTATGTAAATTGGTTGTCGGGTTTCTTGCATTACAACAGTGACTACCCTCCAAAACTACTTCACTGACGAAAGCATTTGGGAAATCCTAAGGTTGTGAAGGATATTGTGTAAATGCAAGTCTTTCTTCATCTCTGAAACATGGGGTTTGGCTTTAATTTCAGACTCCCAGATGTCTTGAGGACAATAATTATACATGTGGTCAGAAATTAAATCTTTCCAAAACATTTCCATTCCATAATCATGAAGCTGGTGTTTGATGTCAACTGTACAATCTTTAGATTGGTTGTTAATTTTAAAGTGTGTCTTTGAAACTCATTAATTCCAGCTTCTGTGAAAAATTTAAATTCATTCTAAATGAAAGGGATGGTCTGGACAAGTTTCACACTATTTTGTTTCTTCTCTTTTTTTTGAGATTAGTGGATGTCATTGGAGGTCCCATGTTACTCTGTAGAAAATTAAATACTTCTTTAATTGTAATCATATTGTGATCTAGGAAAGACAGCAGTCAAGTTGTGCCTGGCAAGTTCAGACAAATAGCATATTGCTGCTGACCAGACCATTGGTTATCCATGATCTTGATCTATGGATGAGTATTGACCAGGACACTGGCAAGAAATTCCCTGCTTTTCTTTGTACAGTGTTGTAGAATCTTTTAAATTAACCTGAAGGGGTCATTCGGAGACTTGGTTTAATGTCCCATTGGAGCAACAGCACCTCTAACAGTGCAGAACTCCCTCACTACTGCACTGGGAATGTCAGCCTGGTTTCTGTTCTGCAGTCTTTGGCATGGGACTGTAATTTAATTGGTTTATTATATTTTTTTCATGCCTTTGCATACAACACCCTTTGTGCATGAACTGCAGAAAACTTGCATGCAGGTACAGCAGGTAATAAGGAAGACAAATAGAATTTTTGGCATTTGTTGTTACAGAAATAGAGTATAAAAGTAGGCAAGTGTTGCTGCAAGTGTACAGCATGTTAGTGAGACTGCACCTAAAGTATTGCACACAGTTTTGATTCCCTTACTTGAGGAGGGACATTGTTGCATTGAAGGCAATTCAGAGGAGATTCACTGGATTGATTCCAGAGATGAGGGCTTTGTCTTATGAAGAGAAATTGAGCAATTTAGGCCTATAAACTCTTGAGTTCATAACAGTGAGAAGAGATCTAATTGAAGTGCAATGTATACTAAAAGGGATTGACAAGGTAGGTATAGAGAGGATGTTTCTTCTCATATGACAATCCAGAACAAGAGGTGATAGTTTTTGGATAAGGGATGGCAAATTTAAAACAGAGATGAAGAGAACTTACTTTCCTCAAAGTGTCACGATCTGTGGAATTCACTAACCCAGAGCATGGCAGATGCCGGAATAGTGAGTAAATTTAAGGAGGAGGTAAAGAGATTTTTAATTATTAATGGATTGGAGGATCATGGAGAGTGAGGATGAAAGTAGAGTTGAGGTTGAGATAAAATCAGCAATGATTCTGTTTAACGATGGAGCAGGTTCAAGGGGTTAAATTGCTCACTCCTGCTCCTAATTCTTTATGCTTTTTTGACCAAGCTCTTTTTAATACCTACTTCTTTGGCTTGATGTCAATTTTAGACTGTTAATTGTTTTTGGAAAATTTTAGAATATTTAATACAGTCTCCAAAGAAAGGTCATACTTGAAATGTTAATTCTGTTTCTCTCGCCACAGATAATGCTAGACCCACTGAGTTTCTTCAGCACTTTCAATTATTTACTGCATAAGCTTCATGTGTATAGGTCTCTGTGTGAAGTGGCCAACCAGTATGAAGTCGGCCCAAAGTGAAATTTAAAATTTTAATTATTCACTGTGGCAACAAAAACAAAAAAAGCAGAGTATTTTGTAAAGGGTAAGAGATTGTTAAGAGTTGATATCCAAAATGGAACTGTGTATGTTGCTCATAAGTCACTGAAAACTAACATGCTGTATAGCAAAGAGTAATATGTTACTACAGCTGTACAGAGTTTTGGTGAAACCATACCTGGAGTATTGTGTGCAGTTTTGGTCTCCTTACTTTCCATTCAGGAAGCACAACAAAGATTCAACAGACTGATCCCTGGGATGGAATGATTGTCTATAAAGAGACTCATGATTTGTTGTGGTTCTGTTCGCCGAGCTGGGAGTTTTTCCGCATCCATGAACATCCCGCATCCATGAACACCAACTAGCCATGAAACGACACGACCAGCTATCCTTGGTAGCCATACACTCAGATGACAAACAACATGAATTCGATTGGGACAACACCACTATTATAGGGTAAGCCAAACAGAGAACAGCCAGGGAATTCCTAGAGGCATGGCACTCATCCACAAATTCTATCAACAGACGCATCGACCTAGACCCTATATACCGGCCACTGCAGCGGACAGCAACCGACAACCAGAAGCAGCAGATTCAAACCAGTATAAATGCCGGAGGAATCAGCACAGAAGCACTTCACAGGAGGCTCCCAAGCACTGAGGATGTCACCTAAAAAGGGGACGGAACGTTTGCAACAAAAACTCCCAGCTCGGCGAACAGAACCACAACAACGAGCACCCGAGCTACAAATCTTCTCACAAACTTTAGACTCATGATTTAGAGACGCCATTGTTGGACTGGGGTGTACCAAGTTAAAAATGATGAAGCAGCAGTGGTCCAAAAGCTAGTGCTTCCAAATAAACCTGTTGGACTATAACCTGGTGTTGTGTGATTTTTAACTTTATAAAGAGACTGGCTCTGTATTCTATAGAGTTTTGACTGAGGATTATCTGATTAAAACATAAAAAAAAGTTTAAGCATGAAAGAGACGCATACGGTAAGGGAGGTCTCCCCCAGTTGGATAGTCAAAAGTGTAAGTTGGTCATTTAGGCCAGAGATAAGGAGGAATTTCTTGAAGCTTTGTAAATCTTGATATCAGAGGACTTGAGGATCACTCATGGAGTACCTCCAAACAGATTGATAGATATTAAAGATATCAAAGGAATGTGGAGATACTGAAGGGAAGTAAAGTTGAGGCAGATCACCAGCCCTGTAACTGAAACAACAAGCAGATTCATGACCACATTCAGGTGAGATGGGCTGAGCTGCCAGTGACAATGTCACATGGTATGATTGTTGACATCACTATCGGCCAACTGCACCAATCAACTGCAGGTTTTGTGATACCTTGTCTGTCACTCACACGAAGACCCCGCCCCTGGCCCCGCCCCCGCCCAGGCGGATTGCGCAGTCTGGTCCAGCCTGGTCTCCTCTGATTGTACGGGGCCTGGTGGGCGTGTCCATGACGTAACAGACGGGGGGGTCAGCTGACCGTGGAGTCAAGATGGCGTCTGTGGCTGAGATGTACGATGTGACTTGGGAGGGTGAGTGGGCGGCCTGCGGGCAATGGAGCAAGTGGATCGTGGTGATCCGACATCCAGACCTGGGTTTGGGAGGCCTTTCGCTTGAGTGGAGGGAGAACTTCCCGGGTGTTGGTTAGAGGAGTCGGATTGAGTGGGGAAGGGGGCATGGAGTGTGTGTAACGTTAAGCTGGAAGTATGATACCGCTGGGAAACAGGCACACAGGTCCGATGCGAAGAGACTGAGGGGAGAAAAATACTGCAGATATTGGGAGTCTGACTTGAAAGCAGTAAATACCAAAGTCCAGGAATTAGACAATATCTGTGTTCGTCCCATTCTGTTGTTGTGCTTCTTTTTCCATAGATATGTGGGTATTGGCGAAGAGATTAGCTGCTTGTAAATGACAACTCCAAGTAGGAATTGGGCAAGGGCTGTAAAGACCGAAAAATGGTATTCCGATAGCCTGCGGGATTAAGACCTCTGATTGGATGATCAGAGGGTGTAAACTTAATCAATTTGTGCACTTAGGTTTTAAACATCAACTCTAATTAATCGAACGATTTGGTGATGGGTTGTGAGGTAGATTTTTTCTCTTTATATTAGCCTTGTTGACCATTCTGTTGTGGCATTTAAGTTTAAGAAGTTTATTTTGCATAAAAGCTTCTTCCTTCAGTTGACAATATAAATAACAGTAGGGATGCACCAGTAGGCCCTCAATTGCTCAAATTCCATGCAGTTATGGCTAATACTTTGCCTTAATCTTCCTTTCTTGTCTGCTCCCTGTTTCCCTCAATTATGCTACCAAATAACTGCCTAGCTTTAAAAATTATCTATCCATGAAATGCTTATAAGACCATAACAAACAGTAATCCCTTGAGCCTATTCTCCTACTCGATAGGAACATGGCTGATTTGATGTTTCTTAGGTCTACTTTCCTGCCTTTTACCTGTAACTTTGATTTTCCCCTACTGATCAAGAGCCTCTTTATCTCAGCCTTAAATATACACAAAGACTCTGTACCTGCTGCTCTCTCAGCAAGGAGTTCTAAAGCATTCAACCCTCTGAGAAGAAAATGCTCCTTATGTCAGCTTTAAATTGGCACTTCTTTATTTTGAGACCACCTTCTCTAGTCCGAGATACTTTCATCCTCTCACCGTTTGCTTTATGAAGCCTCTTTAATATTCTATGTGTTTCAATAAGATCACCTCATTCTTCTAAATTTGTGAGCGAGTCCAAACCTGTTTGGCTTTTCTTAATAAGACTGTCCTTCCATTGAACCATCTCAAATGAGAGGACTAAAACTGCTCCAAATATGGTCTAACTTTGGACGGTTGTAGTTAGACTTCTCTACTCTTGTATTTTTGAGAGGTACCTTGTTGAATGCCTTCTGGAAATCCAGATGCAACTTATCTACTGGTTCCACTCTATCCATTCTAGTTGAAGCTTCCTCAAAAAGTCTGTTTGATTAATTTATGATCTTCCAAATGTTCTCCTGGTACTTCCCTAATTAACTGATTCCAACATTTTTCAAATAATAGATAGGCTAATTGGCCTTTAGTTACCTATTTCTTGGCTCCATCTCTTTTTGAATAGGGGTCTCTCATTGACAGCTTTTGAATCCTCTGGTACTTCTCCAGAATCTAAGGATTTGTGGAAAATTACAACCAAAGCATCCAACATCTTTGTAGCTAACACGTTTAGAGTCATGAATTTCAAACATTTAATGCCTTGAATGAAGAAAACCCTATATTCACTTATTTTGATCCTAAGTGGCCTCCCAAGTGGCACTGTTCTTGGAATACAAAACAGCAGTCACATTGTTAACTGTTTTAATCCTGGGGTAAAGAGAAAACGTGGTTGAGTCATCTGGTAAGCTTGTCCACTATTTGAACCATAATATTAGGGGTGATGCACAGTTGATAATGAGCAGTTTATTTAAGTTATGATTTTGAGGGATAAGTATTGACTCAGAGCATGATTTACTAGAGTGGGTTATTTTCTAGCCATCCAAATGGGGCCTTCACTTAATGTTTTATCTGAAAGATGTTAATCTGTTAATGCAGCATTCTATCAGTGCTGCATTGGAGTGTCAACCTTGATTTTATGCACAAGTGGCTTGATTGCAACATCTCCCTTGATAAACCGTGTCATAACCATATGATTAATACAGTTGCTGAATGAGCAGAGTTGCTGCTGCTCGGTGTACTCAAAATAAGTATTTCTAACATGGAATATTGCAAAAGGCTGGTTACAAATACAACTACAGATGCTCAGATTTGCGATCCCAATGCGTGAACCAAGCTGACAATGGGAGGTTTGACTGAGTTATTAGTTATGGTGTATATCGTCCTCATTTCTGCAGATTAGTTGTGCTAACAATCCAATACACTGTGCTGTGGAAATAATGCCAGAACAGTATAGTGTTTGGTGTGAAATTTTGGAATAAATTATGATTACACCTGCTTAGTGTGCAGTGGGAGTGATGAGAACATCACATTGTTGTGTTGATTTGAAGATGACTTCATTTTGAATATGTCATTGTGTAACTGACATTAACTGGCAAGTCCCTTGCTGACTGCTCTTTTTGCTTAAAAGAGGATTGTAGTTACTGATATTTGTACCGTGGATGGTATGCCATCATCTTAGTGAAAGCAAAATCAGTCTGTAGAAATAAATATATTCCTGTGCAACCTGAAAAGCCTTAACTTGATAAGTGCTAGTATGTCTGGAATTATTTCTGCTGTCCCTTTCTACACATGTCATAGACTGCTGTGTTTCAAGACCTCACCAGTGATATCAATACTTAAGGAGCTGATTTAATGGAATACAGCATCAAGTAACTGTAATTCGTCAGGATGCCTGCAAAAAAAAATCTCTAATTTGTTCTCAAGGTTGGTTCTTCAAAAGGGCATATTTAAGGATGTCAGACATGGGTACTGCAGTCACATAGGCATTATCTCAAATCCATCAATGGCCAAAGCAGTTGGTGATGAGCTGCTTGGAATAGTTGGATAAAAGTGTCTCACTAGGCCAGTTGGAGTCTGTTAAAATGTAAAATGTCCACCAGACTTGACCAGGATAGCAGGACCTTGCATTCAGTGTGATAGAGAATGTAAGCAAGTGAAAGCTTTTAAGGCTCACACCATCTCCGAGGGACATGAGGAAGGTGCAAGCCTCTGACCCCCACCATTAGACTTTCATTGAGCTTGTGAATGGTGGATTAAGGGCGATGTAAGTGATTGTTGAGAGATTGAGCAGATAATTTTCAGAGGAGGAAGAGTTGAAAATGAAAGGATGGTGATGATTGTTGTTTGAAAGATGAGAGGTTATGGATGTGATGGGAGTGAGTGGTTTGGAGGTGCAATCAGATAAAATGACCGATACTTGATTAAAATAGAAAGCAGAAACTAACGAATGCAGCTATCTTCAGACTCAGATGATGTCAGGAACTTGTGTCTGCCCAGGGGACTGGGTTCATTTTAGTAGGAGGTGTTGTAAAGTGAAAGCGCCATTATCATCATAACATCACCCCACACACTACCTGGGTGGTTGAGGGGATTTCCTGGCTGTTCTCTTGACCAGTGTCCCATCTGCAAGTTAAACTTTTCAAACATGAGCAGGAAGAACAGACAAAGAAGCAGAAAGTATTGGAGAAATGGTAGACACACAGCAATTGCATATATTTATGTTATATTTTTAAACACCACAGAACCAATTATCAAACCAAATTTGACACCAGCTATATGAGATATTCAGACAGATAGCCAAAAGCTTGGTCAATGAAGTTGATTTCAAGGAGAGCCTTAAATGAGTAAAATAGAGAAGTGTAGCAAGAGTATCCCAGAGTAACCTTTGTGACTGAGACACAGACATTGGTGGAACAGATAAAATTTACCAAGCTGCTAGAAATCAAGAGCCCAAGATATACTGTTGGGTTGGAGGCAATTATATAGATAAGGATGAGACCAGGTAATGATTTGAAAACGGACAAAATTTTGAAAAGCAAGGCATTTCTGGATCAAGAGTCAGTGTAGGTCACCAAGTATGGTTGATGTATGAACAAGACTTGGTTCAAATTCAGGTGATTTTTGAAATTTACACAGCAATGGAAAGACAGTAGATATCATATCTTGACTAAGTACAGTATGATAAGAGATCTCCCAGACTACACTTGTAAAACATAAAAAATCCAGTTTTGCAGTGAGAAGTCACAAAAGTTACTAATCCCAGTTTTTGATTAATCCAGCCACAGTTCCATGGAATAACCTCTCCTCTCAGAGGACTGTCATTTGCCTTTGCTTTGCTGCCAGACATTTTGTCCTTGCATAAGTTTTTAGAGGAAAAAGTGAGATCTGCAGATGCTGGAGATCAAAGCTGAAAAATGTGTTGCTGGAAAAGCACAGCAGGTCAGGCAGCATCCAAGGTGCAGGAGAATCAACTTTTTGGGCATATGCCCTTCTGAAGAAATGTCGATTCTCCTGTTCCTTGGATGCTGCCTGACCTGCGCTTTTCCAGCAATAAGTTTTTAGAAACAAGATGACCAATTCTATTAATATGATTTTTCGGGCTCTTTGAGCTATTGAATTAGTCACACTCACCTGGGCTTTCCCGATAGATTTTTAAATGTTTCCCCTTCAAGTATTTATCTAATTCTCTCTTTGAAAGTTACTATTGAATGTGCTTCCACCTCTCTTTCAGTTGGTACATTCCAGGTCTCAATCTGCTGCAAAAGAAGAAATTCCCAACTTGCATTACTTTGTGTCTCCCTGTATGTGCTTGTGTTAATCATTTCCAGGACACATGCTGTCACCACCAAGACCAGCATCCACTGTCCATTTCTAATTTCTCTTGAGAACATTTCCTTGAACCACTGCAGTCTGTGTGATGTAAATCTGCATAGAGTGCTGTTAATGCAAGATTGTTACAAAGATGTAATGAAATTCAGGGAGATTTTAATCTATATATAAACTGGAAAAGATGGACAGAAGTAGCCTAAAAATAATGTTTTCAGGCTAGATTTTTCTTAGATTAGCAACTTCTGATGCCAGCCAGAAAGCAGAGTATACTAGACTTGGTATTATGAACATGACAGGATTAATTAATAACCTCAGTGAAAGTGCCCTTAGATAGCAACAATTAAAGTATGATTGAGGTTTAAATTCAATTTGAGGAACAGAAGAATAGGTCCAACATGATATTTTAATTCTAAATAAGAGCAATTATGAGGACATGAAAGCAGAGATAGCTAAAGTAACCTCGCAAACAAGATTGAGATATTTCAGTGAGAAGCAGTGGAAGGTATTTATGGGAATATTTCAGAATAGATGCATTCTAACAAGAAAGAAAAAGTCCAAGGGGAAGACCCACTATCTGTGATTAAAATCAAGTGTTATATTTAGTTTGTATTATCTTTAATTAAAAGATAAAATATAGCTACGTCAAGATTGACAGCAGGCAACAAGATTGGAGAGAATATACAATAAAACAAAGAATGACTAAAAGATTAATAAGGTGGGGAAAAATTAGACTGAGAGAAAGCCAGTGGTATGTCTGGAAATGAAAGGGAGTGAAGAACTCAAAATTGCAATCACCAGGGAAGTGGTACCTGATCAAACTGTTGGACCAGAGGGCTGTCTAGACCCAAGCCCTGAAGGATCTCCTGATCTGGTTTGAAGAGAAATGACAAGTCAGATAGTTGATGCATTGGTTTTAATTTTCCAGAATTCCTTATTTTTGGAAAGTTCCAGTGGATTGGAATATAATAAATAATGATTTTGTTCGAAAACATCAGAGACAGAAGCAAGAAAACACAGGCCAGTGACTTTAACATCTGTTAGAAGGAAAATGTTAGAAGCTATCGTTACAGATCTTACAGCAGGGCAGAAAAGATCAAGGTAATCAGGGAGAGTCAGCATGGTTTTGTGAAAGGGAAATCATGTTTAATTAATTTTTGGAATCTTGGATGAAGTAATTTGTTCCATGGATAAAAGGGAACTGATGGATGTACTGTACTTGTATTTCCAGAAAACATTTGTTGAGTTGTCACTTCAAATGTTATTGTGGAAAGTGAGCGATCATGGTGTAGAGAGAAGATTGACTATCTAACAAGAAACAGAGTATCTATAAGTGGGTCATGAAGTCATAGAGTCAGAGGTGTACAGCGCGGAAATAGACCCTTTGGTCCAATTCATCCATGCTGACCAGATATCCTAATCTAGTCCCATTTGCCAGCACTTGGCCCATATCCCTCTAAACTCTTCTGATTCATATACCCATCCAGCTGCCTTTTAAATGCTACAATTGTACCTACCTCCACCATATCCTCTGGCACCTCATTCCATATACGCACCACCTTCTGCATGAAAATGTTGCCTTTTGGATCCCTTTTAAATATTTCCCCTCTCACCCTAAACCTATGCCCTCTAATTCTGGACCCTCCTACCCCAATGAAAACACTTTGCCTATTTACCCTATCCATGCCCCTCGTGATTTTATCAACCTCTATAAGGTGACCCCTCAGCCGCCGACCCCTCTCCTAGCCAGCCTCCCTATAATTCAAATCCTGCAACCCTGGCAACATCCTTGTAAATCTTTTCTGAACCCTTTCAAGTTTTACAACATCTTTCCAATACAAAGGAGACCAGAATTGCACACACAATTCTAAAAGTGGCCTAACCAGTCTCCTGTACAGCTGCAACATGACCTCCCAATTCCGATACTCAATGCTCTGACCAATGAAGGAAAGCATACCAAAAGCCGCCTTCACTACCCTATCTACCTGCGAATCCACTTTCAGGGAACTATGAACCTGCACTCCAAGGTCTTTGTTCAGCAACACTTGCCAGGACTTTAAGTGTACAAGTCATACTCTGATTTGCTTTTCCAAAATGCTGTACCTCGCATTTATCTAAATTAAACTCCATCTGCAACTCCTCAACCCATTAGCCCATCTGATCAAGATCCCGTTGTCCTCTGATGTCACCACCTTCGCTGTCCACTATACCTCCAATTTTGGTGTTGTTATCTGCAAACTTACTTACTACACTTCCTATCCAAATCATTTATATAAATGGCCAAAAGCAGTGGACTCAACACTGATCCTTGTGGCATGCCACTGGTCACAGGCCTCCAGTCTGAAAAGCAACCCTTCAGCATCACCTCCTTCTACCTTTGAGTCAGTTTTGTATCCAAATGGCAAGTTCTCCCTGTATTCCATGAGAGCCAACCTTGCTAAACAGTCTACCATGAGGAACCTTGTCGAATGCCTTACTGAAGTCCACATAGGTCACGAGCACTGCTCTGCCCTCATCAATCCTCTTGGTTACTTCTTAAAAAACTCTATCAAGTTTGTGAGACATGATTTCCCATGCACAAAGCCATGTTGACTATCCCTAATCAGTCCTTGCCTTTCCAAATACATTTAAAGTCCTGTTCCTCAGGATTCTCTCCAACATGTTTCCCCCCACCAATGTCAGGCTCACCGGCCTATAGTTCCCTGGCTTTTCCTTACCACCTTTCTTAAATATTGGCACCACATTAGCCAACCTCCAGTCTTCCAGCACCTCACCTGTGACTATCGATGATACAAATATCTCAGCAAGGGGCCCAGGAATCACTTCTTTAGCTTCCCACAGAGTTCTCGGGCATTGATTAGGTGCTGGAGATTTATCCACCTTGATTCATTTTAAAACATCCAGCCCACCACCTCTTTCATATGGACATTTATCAAGATGTCACCATCTATTTTCCCACTTTCTATATCTTCCATGTCCTTCACAGTAAACATTGTTGCAAATTACTCGTTTCGTATCTCCCCCGTCTCCTGCATTCTATGTCGGCTGCCTTTATGTTCTTTGAGCGGCCCTATTCTCTCCCTAGTTACCCTTTTGACCATAATATATTTATAGAATCCCTTTGGATTCTCCTTCAGCCTATTTGCCAAATTAGCTTTCCCTCTTAAGTATCCTCAGATTGCCCTTATAGTCTAAGGATTCATTTGATCTCTGCTGTTTATACCTAATGTGTGCTTCCTTCTTTTAAACCAAAACATCAATTTCTCTAATCATCCAGCATTCACCTACGAGTCTTGCCTTTCACCCTAACAGGAATACACTGTCTCTGGATTTCCGTTATTTCATTATTGAAGGCTTCTCATTTTCCAGCTATGCCTTTACTGGCTAACATCTGCCCCCAATCAATTTTTCAAAGTTCTTGCCTAATACTGTCAAGATTGGCCTTCCAATTTAGAACTTCTGGTCTATCTATTGTCATCCCATTTCCCCCTTCAGTCAAAGCAAAACACTCAGAGATACAGAGTAGTTTTACCTCCTTCATTTTTGTTCCAGGCCCTGGAGGGAGAGAGACTGATCACCTATGTGCACAGGGACATGAGTTCGCAATCTTCTCTGGAATAACAATTTCTCAGTGAATTATATAGTCATTTTACAAGGAGGAGCATCCAGATAAGGCAACATACATATTGATTGGGTGATTGCTACAATCAACAAGCATGAACATTTGAAGATTATATCATCTGCTGTTACACAATAAATGATCTTAATCTTTTTAAATGGTATCACATAATGAATACATTTCACATTGTTAACTGATGTTACATACTGAATGCAACCTCATATTGTTAAACAGCTCTACATAATGAATGCTTTTACACCTTGTTAACCCATTACCCTTGCCTTCAGTACCCTATTGTTAACTGTAAGTTGGTATCTGGTCTGAGTCATGCTCAGCTGAACTTCTTGTTTCACAAAACTCAGAGCTTAACTCTTTCCATGCTAGCTTATACCCTTTACATGTTCTCATATCCTTTTCCATCACTATTTTAAAACTAATAGAATTATGGTCGCTGGCCCCAAAATGTTCCCTCACTGACACCTCAGTCACCTGCCCTGCCTTATGGCCAAGTTTTGCACCTTCTCCAGGTACATCCACATTCCGAATCACACAAGTTTCTGATGCACACTTAACAAATTCCTCTCCATCTAAATCCTTAACACTTTGGCAGTCCCAGTCTATGTTTGGAAATTAAAATCTCTTATCATAACCACCCTATTATTCTTACAGATAACTGAGATCTCCTAGTTTCTGAATTTCCTGCTGACATGGGGGTCTACAATACAATCCAAATACGATGATGGTCACTCTTATTTGTCAGTTCCACCCAAATAACTTTCTTCAATGTATTCCCAGGAATATGCTCCCTAAGTACAGCTGTAATGTAATCCCTCATGAAAAAATGCCACCCCACCCTTCCACACCCCCTTTCTAGCCTTCCTAAAGCGTTTTTATCCTGGAAGTTGCAAGTCCTGTCCTTCCCTGAGCTCTATTACTGTAATTGCTATGATATCCCAGTTCCATGTTCCTAACCATGCCCTGAGTTCATCTGCCTTCCCTGTTTGGTTTCCTGAATTGAAATAAATGCAGTTTAGTTTATCAGTCCAACCTTGTTCTCTGCTTTGTTCTTGCCTGCCCTGACTGTTTGACTCGCTCCTTTTCCCAACACAACCAGTCTCAGATTGATCTCTTTCCTCACTATTTCCTTGGTGTCCCCTCCCCCCGGCCACAATTGCTAGTTTAAATCCTCCTCCACAGCTCAAGCAAACCTCCCTGCCAGCATATTAGCCCCCTTCCAATTCTGGTGCAATCCATCCTTCTTGTGCAGGTTACTTCTACCCCAGAAGAGATTCCAATGATCCAAAAATGTGAACCTTCTCCCCTCACCAGCTCCACAGCCAGACATTCATCTGCTCTATCCTCTTGTTCCTATCCTTACTAGCTTGTAGCACCAGAGTAATCCAGATATTACTACCCTCGAGGGCACATTTTTTAAAATTCCTGCCTAACTACTTGTATTCTCCCTTCAGAATCTCATCCTTTTCCGTTCATATGTCATTAGTTCCAATGTGTACAATGACCTCCTGCTAGTTCCTCCCCCGCTTTGAGAACATTCTGCACCCTCTCTGAGACATCATTGATCCTAGCACCAGGGAGGCAATACACCATTCTGACTTTTTGCTGCTGGCCCCAGAAACATCTATCTGTGCCTCTTGACTTGAGAGTCCCCTATCACAATTGATCACTTGGAACCGACATACCCATCACTACATTAGACTAGAAACTTGTCTGTTGGTGCTACGTTCCCCTGAGAGTCCATCACCCCCTACTTTTTCTAAAGCAGCATACTTGTTTGAGATGAGATAGCCACAGAAGACTCCTGCACGACTTGCCAACCCCATCTACCTGACTGTATCTGCGTCTATTCTCCCTTCCGATAGCACCCATCCATCACATCCCTTAGCACCTGTAAATTCCTTATTCCCTCTAACTGCCAGTCCAACTGCTGCATGCAAGCTAATGGGATTCGCAGTCAAAGACACTTCCTGCAGACATAATCACCAGTAATATGGAAACTCTCTCAAAACTCCTACATCCCACTGAAAAGCACATCTCTATATAAAGGCTATCCTTCACAACCTACAGACCAAGAAAATAGCACCATCTTATTGCTCGAAAACAAAACGCTTGTCCAGTGTTACATCTTTAAAAATTAATCAAGAGACAGCTCTCAATAAAACATAAAATCAAGAAAGAATCCACTGTGCTCACTATTGTAGATTTTCAGTAAGGCTACACTTAAAAGCTATGCACTTATCCGTTCCTATGCTGTGAATGCTCCCACACAAGTTTCTCCAAGGTTAGCTGTGAATTTGGCTGGTTGTTAATTTTTCCCAGACGCACTCTGATGCCCAGAGATGCTTGAACTCAACCAGCAAAGGCAGTAACTATGCAGATTCATTGCTGTGATCAGAAAGTAGCCCAGGTTTCTTTCTCTGACCATGTGCCTTGTCTGTTTTGCTTTTTTCAAGTGCTGTTGTTTTGATCTTTTCTCCCCCAAAGTTCCAAAACAATGCAACAGCACATAAGACAGTAATTGCTGCTCCTACAATTCAAGGAATTCACTTGCAACACCCAAAATACCTCATAAAAGGAGCAGCTCTTTTCCCGTCCTCTATCTTGGATTACCCAGAATCCTCTGATCGACATTATCTAATTCATGGTGTGCCACAGGGACCACTGCTGGGGCTTTGACTGTTTTGCACTTGATATCAGTGACTTGAATGAAGAGACACAGAATGGTTGCTACATTTACTGTTATTGTGAAGATAGGTGGAAAACTAAGTTGTGAAGAGGACATGAAGCATACTATGGAGAGATATAAACGAGTTGCGGACGAAGATCTGGCAAATGGAGTACAGTGTGGGAAAACATGAAGCGACCCATTTTGGCAGGAGGAATTAAAAAAAGGTTTATTTAGATAATGAAAAATTGCAGAAGGTCCAGATGTCCTTATGCATGAATTGCAAAACATTGCTATACAAGAAAAGTAAGTGACTTTTTGTTTGTTTTTGCTATCCAAATTAGCAAAAAAAAATTTTAATTCCATTTTAATCTGTACAGGGCGTGCTGGACTTAATGATTATGCCTACAAATGTGATCTCGTTTAGGGGTGTCATTCCAAAGATCTGATGTACAAATATTTCCTGTACTTATGAATTGCTTTTTTAACAAAAATGGAAATTGCTAGAAAAGCTCGGCAGGTCTGGCAGCACCTGTGGAGAGAAATCTGTTAACGTTTCGTGTTGAGTGACCCTTCCTTAGTTTCACAAGTGCTGCCAGACCTACTGAGTATTTTTCAGCAATTTCCATTTCAGCTTCTGATTTGCAGTGTCTGCGGCTGTTTCACGTTTTCACTAGATCTTTTTTTTTAAATATTGTCCTGTATTGTGCGATCAAATGGACTCCAGAACAGAACCTGTTCACAACCTGCTGACTGCCTAACGTAGTGTTTAAAGTGTATAAATGCTGTGGTCTACGTTATAACATTTAGTGTATGAAATGTCAGTTGAATGCTAAACGAAAATTATTTGATACTTTGAACATAACCAGTTGAAATGTGCAATAATGATTCAATGATGCCCAATTGTAAACTTTTTGTTTTTAATAAGATCATTTAGTCCCACTTGCCTGTCCTTTTTCTGCAAGATGTCTTTTCAGCTCCTTTTTTCAAACATATATTCAGCTCTCTTCTTGAAATGCATCTGCTTCCACCACTTTAAGCTGTGCATTCCAGATCAACATACTTCAAAACAAAGTCAGCTTGGCTCTTTTCCAGCGCTTTTCCCAATGAGCTTCACACTGTGTCATGTGGTGACTGGCCCTTCTGCCAGTGGATCATAGAGTCATAGAGATGTACAGCATAGAAACACACCCTTCGGTCCAACCCGTCCATGCCGACCAGATATCCCAACCCAATCTAGTCCCACCTGCCAGCACCCGGCCCATATCCCTCCAGACCCTTTCTATTCGTATACCCATCCAAGTGCCTCTTAAATGTTGCAATTGTACCAGCCTCCTCCACACCCTCTTGCAGCTCATTCCATACACGTACCACCCTCTGCATGAAAAGGTTGCCCCTGAGGTCTCTCTTATATCTTTCCCCTCTCATCCTAAACCTATGCCCTCTAGTTCTGGACTCCCCCAGCACAGGGAAAAGACTTTGTCTATTTTTCCAATCCATGCCCCTCATAATTTTTTAAACCTCTATAAGGTCACCCCTCAGCTTCCGATGCTCCAGGGAAAACAGCCCCAGCCTGTTCAGCCTCTCCCTATAGCTAAAATCCTCCAACCCTGACAACATCCTTGTAAATCTTTTCTGAACACTTTCAAGTTTCACAACATCTTTCTGATAGACGGAGACCATAATTGCGTGCAATATTCCAATTTTGGGCTAAAACCTGTAGTCCAACAGGTTTATTTGGAATCACTCGCTTTCGGAGCGCTGCTCCTTCATCAGGTGGTGTCCTGTAACATTATACTCCATAACCAGCTGACAAAGAAGCAGTGCTTCCAAGTAAACCTGTTGGACTATAACCTATTATTGTGTGATTTTTTTTAACATTGTTCACTCCAGTCCAACATCGGCTCCTCTAAATCATGACTTATTTTGGGCAATTATGTAATTTTCTCTATTCCCACTGGTGGTAATGAGACCCTATCAAAACATCCATCACATCATGACAGAAGCTCTGGTGGAAGGCTAAAGGACAAATGGAAGGAAGGCATGGTGTGTACAGCTGCTGTGGATGCTGAAAGCTGGCCTGTGGTGTCACAATGTACTCTGCTGCTCATACCTCTGAGGTGTCGAGCATCACCAAGCAATAATGTAGTCACTTAGAAAGTGGTTGATTTAATGGGAAAGGAAGCTAGGCAGTGTGATATAACCCCTCAATATTACGCTGCAAACACCATCAGTGAAGTACATCATCACGGTGGTGGCATGGTGGCTCAGTGGTTAGCACAGCATCAGGGTCTCAGGTTCAATTCCAGCCTTGGGTGACTGTCTGTGTGGAGTTTGCACATTCTCCCCATGTCTACATGGGTATCCTCCGGGTGCTCTGGTTTCCTCTCACAATCCAAAGATGTGCAGGTCAGGTGAATTGGCCATGCTAAATTGCCCATAGTGTTAGGTGCATTAGTCAGAGGAAAATGGGACTGGGTGGGTTACTCTTCGGAGTGTTGGTGTGGACTTGCTGGTCCGAAGGACCTATTTACACACTGTAGGGAATCTAATCTTATCAAAGTACAGTGACTAATTAGGGAAGCTATTAGATTTTTTTTGCAAGGGCATTGAATACAAACATAGGGAGATTATGTTTCAGTTACCAGGTATGCCAAATTTTTAGCATTCTGTACAGTATTGGTGGCTTTATTTAAGGACGGATATAAAAGTGTTGGAAGCAGTTCAGAGACAGGACTAATACCTGGAATGGGTGAGTTGTCTTCAGAGCAAATGTTGGCCAGGCTAGCTTTGTACCTTCGGGCATCAGCCCTTCCTTCTCCTGCTCCTCGGATGCTGACTGACCTGTGCTTTTCCAGTGCCACACGTTTTGACTCTATCTTCAGCATCCGCAGTCCTCACTTTCTCTTAGGCTTGTATCTGCTGGATTTCAAAAGAGTAGGAGACTACTTGATTAAAATATACAACATCCAGATGGATTTTGACAGTGCATGTGAAAGGATGTTTTCACTTTTGGGAAAATCTATAACTAGGGATCATCATGTAAAAATCAGTAGTTGTCCATTTAAGACTGTGATTAAGAAATCATCTGTCTCTGAGTCCTGAATCTTCAACAATCGCTTTCTCAACTGGTGGTGGAAACGGAGTCTTTGACTAGTTAAAAGATATATGTAAATATATTCTTGATTAGCAAAGGGGTGAGCGTTATTAAGGATAGGTGAGAATCGCATCAGGTCAACCATGATCTTATTGAATGATGGAGCAGACTTGAGGGGTGAAATGGCCAACATTTCCGAAATTGTGTGTTCATATGTGAAGGATTGAGTTCTAGAATTTTGACCCATTGACCGTATAGAGGCATCGCCATAGTTCCAAATCAGTTTAGTGTGAGCCTTGAAGGGGAACTTGCAAGTGGTGTTCCCAAGTATTTCCTGACCTTGTTCTTCAAGGTAGTAGAGGTTACACATATGAAAGATACTATCAAAAGAGGCCTTGTGAGTTGTCACAATGCATCATGTAGATTGACATATTGCTGCTAATTTACATTTGTGGATGGAGCGAATGTTTAGATGGTTTGATTGCTTGAACATATAAAGTGGGTTGTTTTGCCATGGATGCTGTTGAGCTTCTTGACTGTTGTTAGAACCGCACTCATCCAAGTACTCCATTATATCCTGAGCCTTGTGGATAGTGGGCATACTTTTTGGACCCAGGATACCACGCAGTGCTACTCCATTTTCTGCACTTCAGTCATGCACATCTATGATTTTAGCTTTTCCATGTGTATTTAATCTCTGCCCGAGAGAGATTGCTTGGAAGATGACTGAGAAAACTGTAAGTTCACTTTCTGGACAATGTAAGGTCAGTTCAGTGTCCAAGTTGAAGCACAGGAGAATAAGTTAATGGAAGGACTATAAGATGCAAAAAGGAAGCAAACAGTTAAGGCAAATAGAGATATAAAACATAATGAGGATGAGGCAGATTTGGCAGGAACATAAAGAGGGAAATAATCTTAACTTCTTAACAAGAGAGGTACAACAGAGTATGAATTGGTCCTGTCCTGATTTACATGAAATATGCAGCCTGAAAATTGGTCATTTGCCCCACAGTCTGTGCTAGGTATTCTGCTCCATTCAAGCTTATTGAGATCGGCAGCCTAAGCATATTTACCTTTAGCTAGTGAAAGCTGGGTGCCGCATAGTTTTATTATTGGAGGCATGGAAGTGACTGGATGTCTTGAAACAGCATCAGTGAGGATTTACAAAGGGTTGACTTGCAAGGTTGGTTGTAATGTATTGTATTTATATAGCACCTGCAATGGAGTAAATTGCTCACTTCACAGAAATTTGGCAGAGGTATTGGGTTAAGTGTCCAAAGACTTGATCAAAGAGAGAGATTTTTTTCTTTAGTTTTTTTTAGTTGATTTATAAGGAACATCTTAAAGCAGGAGAAGTAAAGGTGGAGAGCTTCAGGGAGAGAATTCCAGAGCTTGAGATCCAGGCGGCTGAAGGCATGGCTGCCAATTTTGGAGTAAAGAAAATTGGAGATAGCAAAGAGGCTAGGATTAATTGAGTGAGTTGTGAAAGTGGTGAGTGGGAAGCATTGGAGGACAGTCATAGCGGGTTGTTTTTTGGACTGGAGGCCTGAGACCAGAGTGTTCCTCCGGGATCAGTCCTGGGGTCCACTAGTGTTTGTCAGTTATGTAAATGGTTTGGATGAGAATATAGGAGGCATGGTTAGTAAGTTTGCGAATGACACTAAAATCAGTGGTATAGTAGACAGTGAAGAAGATTATCTAAGATTACAAAGTAATCTTGATCGTTTGGTTCAGTGATCTGAGGAGTGGCAAATAGAATTTAATTTGGAAAAATGCGAGGTATTGCATTTTGATAAAACGAACAAGGGCAGGACTTAGATAATTAATGGAAGAGCCCTGAGTTGTATTGTAGAACAGAAAGATCCAGGGGTTCAGGTACATAATTCTTTGAAATTTGAGTCACAGGTACACGGGGTACTTAAGAAGATGTTTAGCAAGCTTGCTTTCATTGCTTAGACCTTTTGAGTATAGGAGTTAGAACGTCATGTTGAAGTTGTGCAGTATATTGGTGAGGCCTCTTTTGGAGTACTGTGTGCAGTTCTGGTTAGCCTGCTGTAGGACGGATATTATTAAATTGGAGAGGGTTCAGAAAAGATTTACCAAGATGTTGGTGGGAATGGAGGATTTCAGTTAAGCTGGATAGGCTGGGACTTTGCTCACTGAAGTGAAGGAGGTTGCAGGGTTTATAACATCATGAGGGGCATAGATAGGTGAATAGCAAGGGGTTTTTTTCCCTAGTGTGAGGGAATTCAAAACTATGGGGCATATGTTTTAGAGTGAGAGGAGAAAATTTTAAAAAGGACATGAATGGCAACCGTTTTTACACAGAGGGGCTTATGTGTGCAATTCTGGTCTCCCTCCGACAGGAAGGATGTTGTGAAACTTGAAAGGGTTCAGAAAAGACTGACAAGAATGTTGCCAGGGTTGGAGGATTTGAGCTATAGGGAGAGACTGAACAGGTTGGAGGCTGAGAGTTGACCTTATCGAGGTTTATAAAATCATGAGGGGCATGAATAGGATAAATAGACCAAGTCTTTTCCCTGCGGAGGAGGAGTCCAGAACTAGAGGGCATTGGTTTAGGATGCAAGGGGAAAGATATAAAAGGGACCTAAGGAGCAACTTTTTTTACACAGGGTAGTGCTTCTATGGAATGAGGTGCCAGAGGAAGTGGTGAAGACTGGTACAATTGCAATATTTGAAAGGCATCTGGAGGGGTATGTGAATGGGACAGGTTTAGGGGAATATGGGCCAAGTGCTGGCAAATGGGATTAAATTAATTTTGGATATGTGGTTGGCATGGACGAGTTGGACCGAAGGGCCTGTTTCCGTCCTGTATGTCTCTAGACTCTGTGTGTGGAATGAACTGCCAGAGAAAATGGTGTTTGCAGGTACAGTTACAATATTTAAAACACATTTGGATAAGTACATGAATAAGAAAGATTTAGGAATATACATCAACCACAGACGAGTGGGACTTGATTAGTTTGGGAACATGGTCAACGTGGACTAGTTGGACTGAAGGGCCTGTTTCTATGCAGTATGATTCTATGACGGTCAATCTTAGAATGAAACCTGGAACTCTGAATGTTGTGATCGTTTTGCTTGCACTGCCATTTTTATTTTTGTTTCTCTTAAACTGGTATTCAATTGTGACTAATCTCTTCCTTCTGTGCTTTTTTTTAGAAGGTATTTTTAAAGTGTATTTTTTGTATGGTGCTAGTATCATTTTCAAGAGAAGTTTTAAAATCTGTTTCACAAGCCAGATTTTGCAAACCGTATACAATGGTTGATCTTTTAATCATTTTCATGTCAAGCAAGGTGGAAGTTCCTGCAGATTGGTCTTCAATGTCCACATTGTTCATACATTCTTTGTGTTTGAAACTGTAATTGTTTCTGCAAACGTCTCATCAGTGCGCTGAGTTACGGTTCAGCGCTCCAAATTTTTTTTGTCTGAAGATCTCCCATAGTCATTCCATTACTTATTACTCTTTATGTAATTACAAAGCACGATATCATCACAAGCTATTCTCTTTTATGATTTTGAACATCTTGCAAAAGTTAAACAATTTATTGGGAAGCTTGTTGATTCTGCACTAAAATGAATTTGATCAGATGACGTTAGATTAGATTCCCTACAGTGTGGAAACAGGCCCTTTGGCCCAACCAGTCCACACCGACCCTCCGAAGAGTAACTCACCCAGACCCATTTCCCTCTGACTAATGCACCTAACACTTCGGGCAATTTAGCATGGCCAATTCACCTGACCTGCACATCTTTGGGCTGTGGGAGGAAACCGGAGCACCCGGAGGAAACCTATGCAGACACGGGGAAAACATGCAAAGGGATGGAATATTATACGTGTTTGAGCCTAGCCAAACACTTGTTGGATTGAAGCTTAGGCATTGGGTGTGAGGCAAATGGTTTCTTATGCATGTGACACACATGATGCAATTCATCTTTTAGGTCTTGCATGAGAGACAGCACACTAAGGTAATGACTTCCATGTCTACAGTTCCTCTCACAACTTCATGACACTGTGAAGTATTTTTCAGCCAGATAAATATTTTTGAATTTTACTTTGAATTGTAACTTAGAAATCTCACCCATCAATGGGGTAGCACAGTGGTTACTACTGTTGCCTCACAATGCCAGAGACCCAGGTTCGATTCTAACCTCAGGTGACTGTCTGTGTGGACTTTGCACATTCTCCCAGTGTCTGTGTGGGTTTCCTCCGGGTGCTCTGGTTTCCTCCCACAGTCCAAAGATGTGTGGGTTAGGTGAATTGGTCATGCTAAACAGGAACATTAGTAGGGAGTAGGTGAATCGCTCTGGGTGGGTTACTCTTCGGAGGGTCGGTGTGGACTTCGAACATAGAACATAGAAAGGTACAGCACAGAACAGGCCCTTTGGCCCACGATGTTGTGCTGAGGTTTAATCCTAATGTAAAATATAGTAACTTAACCTATGCACCCCTCAACCCACTTCTATCCATGTGCATGTCCAGCAGTCGCTTAAATGTCCCCAGTGACTCTGCTTCCACCATCACAGCTGGCAACGCATTTCATGCATGCACAACTCTGAGTTGTTGGGCCAAAGGGCCTATTTCCGCACTGTAGGGAATCTAATAAAATCTCATCAAATCTCCACAAACAGCAATGAGATAAATAATCAAATAATCATTGTTTTGGGTGCATGTAAGTAGAAGATGAACTTTGAGGAGAAAGTGAGGTCTGCAGATGCTGGAGATCAGAGCTGAAAATGTGTTGCTGAAAAAGCGCAGCAGGTCAGGCAGCATCAAAGGAACTGGAAATTCGACGTTTCGGGCACAAGCCCTTCAAACAGCTGCGGACTTAGCACTGATCCATGCAGAACTTCACTAGTTACAGCCTGCCATCCTGAGAATGATCCATTTTGTCATATTCTCAGCTGTCTGTCTGTTAACCATCCTGAAATTAATTTTTAAAAATGTAATCCCAATTCTGAGCATTATTGCTGTTCAATCAGTCATTAGACACATACAGTGACAAAAGAATTCCTTTTTTGATTGGGAGTCTTCTTGTTTGGAAATTTCTGCTGAAGCATTTGTGGCAGCTTTAAGACTCTTTATTTCAATGCCATGTCCCCAAACATGTCCATTTTTGGAAAGTTGTCTCTGACCATGTCTCTGTTGAGCCTGTGGTGTCTCTGTGGTATCTGTTACTTCGATGTGCAAAATGGCGACTGTAGTTCATGAGAAGGATCAGCTATACCTTGTGGAGATGCTTGTTCAAGTGGGCAATTTGACATTCCTTATGTCTTTAACTGATCTCCACGATGTTTTAATTTATGTTAATAAGAAGCTATCCTCATATTTCACACATCATTAATTCTCCAAATGTTTGATTATATTTGTTTACAAGTTTTTTTCTGTTTCTGTTTATTCAAAAATCCTTTTTCTACTTTTTCAGATATGCGCGACAAGCTGAGGAAATGGCGAGATGAGAACTACCGCAACAGTGAACAGATAGTGGAAGTTGGAGAAGAGCTAATAAGTGACTATGCATCAAAACTTGGAGATGACAGTGAGTATGGAATTACAGGAGAGAGGATAGGAATAGTGCTTCCCTGATTACAGTGATTGAGCACATTCCACACTTGACATTTAAATTACATTAGATTGTAAGGAAAAAGAAAAGACTAATTCTTCTCGAGGCTGGTTGTATGCTTGATGTACATCTGCTTAGTGATCTGTATGTCATATCACGTAAAGTGGCCTGTGTTTGAAAAGCAGATCAGCATTGAAAAATCAACTTGGAGAAGTTTAAATTTACAAATTTATTGACAATTTTCATAACAAATTTTAATTGTGTTTGCAATTCTGAAGGATATTAACAGAGTACGTAAGAAGCTGTCAGATTGGAGTGCAGGCGAGTTTATGACCACAGAGCACCAATAATTGGCTAAAGAACTAAAGGGAAGAAGTGAATTTGTTTTGGAGATCTGGAATGCAGTGCTTAAAGGGGCAAGTGAAAGCAGTTTTAATAATAACTTTCAAAAGGAATTGGATGTCGAGTTGAAAAGGAAAAATGTACAGGACTATGGGCTAACAGAAGGGCCATGGTGCTACTTGGTAGCTTTTTCAAAGAGCAGGCACAGGCCCAATGGGCTGAATGTGCTGCGTGATTCAAGATAAATGCCCAACTTCAAAATTGAATTTTTTTGTCAAGGGTCAAAGTCACATGAATTTGAAGATGGTGACATAATTTTCTCTGTCACTCCTTTTATCTCTCTTGCTCTCGCACACGTTTCTGAGTGACTACTGTGGCATGTTTCTTTATTGAAAAGGAAAAAGGAATGACAAAATGTGACAGAAACGTGACAAGAAGGCAAGGAGTAGCACAGGCAAGTGCGATGTATGGGCATAGGAGTTTTATGTTCTGTGGATGTTCAATGATAAATTCCCTGTAACAGTGAGAACTGATCAATTGTTGGACCACTTTGTAAACTTACTTTCACTTCAGGGAGATCGCCCTTCTCCATTTGCTATCTGTAACAGGTGAATAAGAGCTGCAATTGGCCCTGAGATAACATCTGTATTTAGCCTCTCCCTTAGTAAAATTGTTCTAGTTAGAAATCTCTCAGTTTAAACTAAATTTCTGTAGTACTGCCTGCTTGGAACTTTAAATATATTCATCAATTACAAAGATTTGCATTGAATTACAGCATAGAAACTGGCTATTCAACACAATTGGACCATTCTTTTTATGGTTTATTTATGCTTTGTCTTTTCCACCCCGTTCATCTTACCTGTTTAGTACATTTTCCCCACAAATATTTATTTAACTTCACTTTAACTGAATCTGTATTATTGGCCTCAATTACTCCATACGTGAGCAAGCTCCAATCTCTTGGCATAAAGTGGAGTTTTCTGCATTCCCTGCTGGATTGATTCATAACTGTCTTTTAATTCTAGCCCCTAGTTTTGACTATCCCATTAGTGGAAGCAATTTCACCACATCCTCCTCATTGGAAGGTGAAGTCTTCACTTAGATTACTGTTGTGTCAAAAATTGTGAATGTCAGTTCCTGACTCGGTGACTGGGATTCGGGGATACTTTCATCCAAAAGACAAAGATTTCACCTTTTAAGAGTTAGACGTATTAATTGTGAATTAAAGATAGCCATTCACGGAGAAGCCAGAGTTAGTCACATAATAAAGAGAGAATGGAGAAAGAGTATATTGTTGATATGTACTTATTACTCCAGATAATTTGACTTGTGCAAGGTCATAATGAACTTATTGAGCACTCTCCCCTTTTTTATGGATTAATAGCACATATCTTAAAAGTATTTTTTTAAACTTTTATTTCCTTTTTCACCCAAGAGTATGTCGTTTACCTACTTTAAAAAAAACATTACACTTATAAAGCACCTTCAACCTAGTGAAATATTCCAAGATACTTCACAGAAACATAATTAAACAAATTTAACAGAGCCATGTAAAGAGGTAGTGGGATATGTGACCAAAAGGTTGAGGTTGCTTTGAAAGAGTGCTGTGAGGAGCAGAGAGAGAGAGAGACAATTTATTGTAAAATATTTGGGAGATAAATTAATAGTTTGGATGTTTTCTTGTGTTATTGTGCGGTAGCCAGGCAGGAGTTTCCCCTCAGAATTGTTATTCCCTAAATTGACTTTGTGATAGTGGCTGCTAGTGGGTTTTGGTGTCTCAGGGGATTGTAAGTTGTGGGGCACATTGAGTTGTGTATGATAAGTCTTTTGTCAGGGGAATACAACAGGGCAGATGGAGTGGCTGGTCACCATCCTCTGGCACTTAATTTTTGTTTCTACAAACGTTTGTAATTTTATTCCTTTTCAGAGTCTTTCAAGACTCCAGGATATCCTAAAATGCTTACAATCAATTAACTACTTCTAAACTGCAGCTATTACTGTAGAAAATACAAAAAAAAATTGAGAGTAGCAAACTCCTACAAACAGTGATGGGATCTTGCCAAAACATCTGTTTTGTTTTATGGATGTTGGTTGAGGGGTAAGTATTGGTGAGCACAGTGAAGAGAACTCTGCTCTTGGAAATAGTTACAACAATATACTTTCATGTTCACCTGAGAGGACAAACTGGTCTTGCTTGGCATCTCCTCTGGAATAAACAGCAACTAGAATATTGTAAATGAGAGGGTACAGTGTGATTAAGAACGTGAACCAATTAATTGTGTGGGACAATGGTCTATTTGGCTGTAGTCAAAAATCTCTCAGTACCAGATTACAGTCAAACAGGATTATTTGAAACCACATGCTTTCAGAGCTCCCACGTTTTGCTCAGGCAACAAGAGGAGAGAATACAACGGACACAATTTATGAGTAAAAGATTAAAGGGTCAACCAAATTATGTGAATGTATTGAACAAACCTAGATGGCTATTAGGTCTTTAATCAATTAGAATGGAGATGTGGGTTTTGATTGATTAATATGCAAATCCCAGAATTTCTTTCAAGTCACTGCCCTGAGATAACTTCAGGTTTTATCAGAATAAAGGTGACACCTCTGGTCAGACAATGTATTTTAAGTGCGAGGCCATGTTTCAAGTCTGTTGGTATCTGTCAGACTGATTTTATTTCCAAAGCAGGAATTTGTAAAGTATCACATTGATTAACTGTCTACAGATCACATACTTCTTGAACAAAATAGAATGTATCTGCAAATAAAAATCTGAAAATGCAAATTCACTCCATAGATTTATATACATGGTGGGGGTGGTGTGTGGAGTACATACGTGTAAGAGGATGTGCATGAAGGAGTGTGTGTGTGGGTGTGTGTGTGTGTTTGCTTGAGATGAGAGCATGAGGGAGTACATGCGTATGAGTGTGTGTGCTTGAGAGAGTGTGTGAGGGAGTATATTTCTGTGAGAATGTGTGTGTGTGTGTGTGTGTGTGTGTATGAGAGATGGTCTGCATGAGTGTGTATGTGTCTGTGTGTGTGTGTACACAGTGTGGTGGGGTCACCTATACTGTGACTGAACCCAAAATCCCAGTTGAGGCTGTTCTCCTGAGTACCAAACATGACCATCAGCCTCTATTCGGCAACTCTGCGTTGATTGTTGATCAGTTTATGGGCGGCACAGTGGTTAGCACTGCTGCCTCACAGCGCCAGAGACCCAGGTTCAATTCCAGCGTCAGGCAACTGTCTGTGTGGAGTTTGCACATTCTCCCCGTGTCTGCGTGGGTTTCCTCCCACAGTCCAAAGGTGTGCAGTTTCGGTGAATTGGCCATGCTAAATTGTCCGTAGTGTTAGGTGAAGGGGTGAATGTAGGGGAATGTGTCTGGGTGTGTCAGTGTGGACTTGTAGGGCTGAAGGGCCTGTTTCCACACTGTAAGTATCTAATCTAATCAGTCTGTTGAGATCACAGTTGTGTTCTTTAGTCAGATCAGCCAGTAGTTGCCTGCATTATTTGGGTTGTTCAGTTGTTGGAATACTACTTTGCAGTAGTCCGTTCTATTTTGTATAATAATGGCTCCTCCTTTATCTGCTGGTTTGATACTGGTGGTTGCTCCACCACAGATCTCTCTGTCGACTGTTTCAGTTTATCAGTTGTATCATTGGGCTTGTTGCTGACGTCTTGGAAGAATTCCTAGATACTCAATCGCCTGATGAAGTCCTCTGTGTCTGCCACAAGACCAATGGGGACTATTTTGGTGGTGAGACAAGAATTGAGCCCTCGTCTGAGAATGTGATCTCGTCCTGTTGCAGGGTGTGGTTAGATAAGTTGACGATCGATTTCCCTGTGGTAGTACCGTTTTCCGTTGTCGTGGCTGGGGAGGCTTAGTTACTGCTGGTGGTGAACAGTTTTTTTTGTTCTTGCGGTGCATGTTGGTGGTGTAGTTCCATTGCCATGTCCACTTGGCAGTGTATCATAACTGTACTGCTATATCTTGTGCGCAAGCTGATAAGATGGACTCTATCTCCATTTCAAGGTTATGGTGCCTGCTGAAAAGTTGGTGGATGAGACGATTGAGTTTGCAAGAGGTGTGACGGCAAAGTCTCTCAACGTAATCTGTGGTGTACGTTGACTTTAGTGTTTGTGACCTGTAGTCCTTTTGGCATCTTGTCTGCTTTCTTGCACCTCTGCAGAAACTTGATGTCTGTGCCAATATGCACGATCTTCTTGGAGGTCCTCTCCACTTTGAGCCGGCAGTTGGTAGTGTCAATGCTAGCCGCAATTCAGAGGTGCCGGGGGTGGGCAAAGTCAGAAATGACAATACATCGGGTTATAGTCCAACAGGTTTATTTGAAACCGCAAGCATTTGGAGCCCCTGCTCTGTCGGAAAGCTTGCGGTTTCAATAAACCTGTTGGACTATAATCCGGTGTTATGTTATGTTTGGCTGTAGTTTTTGTTTTTCTTATTTTATGGAGATAAAGTACAGGCAAATGAAAAAACATGAGTTAGCTAAAGCATGAACTGTGAACTCATAAAAGGGTAAACACTGAGTTTCCAAATCCTTTTGTTTCAGTTATGACCCACAGGAAATCCCTGGAAGCGGACATTCCTTTCCATAATTACATTACCTCATCATCTGAATCTTAATTTCAGACTTATAGTCTTTTATAGATGAAATAATTGTTTTCTAATGATTTTTATGTCTACATGAGCAAGCTAAACATCTGGAAGCGAATTTTCTTTTTGGGTTTGTGGGATGACGTTAGGTTAAAACATTATAATTAAATTATACGAGGTAGCTGTACTCTCCCGAGGATAATGGCATAATTTTTGGTGCTGTACTACATTAGAGCACGATCTATGTTATCCTACATATAGGGAAATTAATCTCTGAAAAGATGTGTTCGCATTGCATAAAATAACATATTTTACAGGTGTATACTTTACAAGGAATGGCAGCTGCATTCCGCTTAATACAGTAGTTTCAAATTTATCAAACTTAAAGCTAATGTTTGTGTTGTTTACTGGTTCCAGTAGGAAGCAAATGCACACAACTCATGTTAACTACAACTCTTTCTATTTTATGAATTAAATAGAGTCATAGAGATGTACAGCATGGAAACAGACCCTTCGGTCCAACCCATTCATGCCAACCAGATATCCCAACCCAATCTAGTCCCACCTGCCAGCTCCTGGCCCATATCCCTCCAACCCTTCCTATTCATATACACATCCAAATGCCTCTTAAATGTTGCAATTCTACAAGCCTCCACCACATCCTCTGGCAGCTTATTCCATACACGTACCACCATCTGTGTGAAAAAGTTGCCCCTTAAGTCTCTTTTATACCTTTCCCCCCTCACCCTAAACCTACGCCCTCTACTTATGGACTCCCAACCCCAGGAAAAAGATTTTGCCTATTTATCCTATCCATGCCCCTCATAATTTTGTAAACTTCTATAAGGTCACCCCTCAGCCTCCGACGCTTCAGGGAAAACAGCCCCAGCCTGTTCAGCATCTTCCTGTAACTCAGATCCTCCAACACTGGCAGCATCCTTGTAAATCTTTTCTGAACCCTTTCAAGATTCGCAACATCTTTCCGATAGGAAGGAGACCAGAGTTGCACGCAATATTCCAACAGTGGCCTAACCAATGTCCTGTACAGCTGCAACTCCTGTACTCAGTACTCTGAACAATAAAGGAAAACATAACTTCACTATCCTATCTACCTGTGACTTCACTCTCAAGGAGCTATGAACTTGCACTCCGTCTATTTGTTTAGCATCACTCCCTAGGACCTTACCATTAAGTGTATACGTCCTGCAAAGATTTGCTTTCCCAAAATGCAGCACCTTGCATTTATCTGAATTAAACTCCATCTACTTCTCAGCCCATTGGCCCAGATCCTGTTGTAATCTGAGGTAACCCTCTTCGCTGTCCACTACACCTCCAACTTTGGTGTCATCTGCAAACTTACTAACTGTACCTCTTATGCTCGCATCCAAATCATTTATGTAAGTGACAAAAAATAGAGGGCCCAGCACCGATCCTTGTGGCACTCCACTGGTCACAGGCCTCCAGTCTGAAAAACAACCCTCCACCACCTTCTGTCTTCTACCTTTGAGCCAGTTCTGTATCCAAATGGCTAGTTCTCCCTGTATTCCATGAGATCTAACCTTGCTAATCAGTCTCCCATGGGGAACCTTTTGAACGCCTTACTGAAGTCCATATAAGATCACATCTACCACTCTGCCCTCATCAATCTTCTTTGTTACTTCTTCAAAAAACTCAATCAAGTTTGTGAGACATGATTTCCCAAGCACAAAGCCATGTTGACTATCCCGAATCAGTTCTGGCTTTTCCAAATACATGTACGTCCTGTCCCTCAGGATTCCCTCCAACAACTTGCCCACCACCGAGGTCAGGCTCACCGGTCTATAGTTCCCTGGTTTGTCTTTGCCACCTTTCTCAAACAGTGGCACCACGTTTGCCAACCTCCAGTCTTCCGGCACCTCACCTGTGACTATCGATGATACAAATATCTCAGCAAGAGGTCCAGCAATCACTTCTCTCGCTTCCCACAGAGTTCTCGGGTACACCCGATCAGGTCCTGGGGATTTATCCACTTTTAACTGTTTCACGACATCCAGCACTCCTCTGTAATCTGGACATTTTGCAAGATGTCACCATCTATTTCCGTACAGTCTATATCTTCCATATCCCTTTCCACAGTAAATACTGATGCAAAATATTCATTTAGTATCTTCCCCATTTTCTGAGGCTCCACACAAAGGCCGCCTTGCTGATCTTTGCCAACGCTATCTCATGTCCCCATTTTGCCCTCCTGATTTCCCTCTTACGTATAGTCCTCCTTCCTTTATACTCTTCTAAGGATTCACTCGATCTATCCTGTCTATACCTGACATATGCTTCCTTCTTTTTCTTAACTAAACCCTCAATTTTTTAGTTGAAAAACGTGGTGCTGGAAAAAGACAGCGGGCAGGCAGCATCCAAGGAGCAGGAGAATTGATGTTTCAGGCATCAGCCCTTCTTCAGAAATTCCTGAAGAAGGGCTTATGCCCAAAATGTCGATTCTCCAGCTCCTCGGATGCTGCCTGGCCTGCTGTGTTTTTCCAGCACCACATTTTTCAACTCTGGTCTCCAGCATCTGCAGTCCTCACTTTCTCCTCAATTTCTTTAGTCATCCAGCATTCCCTATACCTACCAGCCTTCCCTTTCACTCTGACAGGATTATACTTTGTCTGGATTCTTGTTATCTCATTTCTGAAGGCTTCCCATTTTCCAGCCGTCCCTTTACCTGCGAACATCTGCCTCCAATCAGCTTTCGAAAGTTCTTGCCTAATATTGTCAAAATTGACCTTTCTCCAGTTTAGAACTTCAACTTTTAGATCCGGTCTATCCTTTTCCAGCACAATTTTAAATTTAATAGAATTATGGTCGCTGGCCCCAAAGTGCTCCCCCACTGACACCTCAGTCACCTGCCCTGCCTTATTTCCCAAGAGTAGGTCAAGTTTTGCACCTTCTTTAGTAGGTCCATCCACACACTGAATCAGAGGATTGTCTTGTACACACTTAACAAATTCCTCTCCATCTAAACCTTTAACACTATGGCAATCCCAGTTGATGTTTGGAAAGTTAAAATCCCCTACCATAACTACCCCATTATTCTTACAGATAGCTGAGATCTCCTTACAAGTTTGTTTCTCAATTTCCCTCTGACTGTTGTGGGGTCTATAATACAAACCCAATAAGGTGATCATCCCTTTCTTATTTCTCAGTTCCACCCAAATAACTTCCCTGGATGTATTTCTGGGAATATCCTCCCTCAGCACAGCTGTAATGCTATCCCTTATCAAAAATGCCACTCCCCCTCTCTCTTGCCTCCCTTCCTGTAGCATTTGTGTCCTGGAACATTAAGCTACCAATTCTGCGCATCCCTGAGCCATGTTTCCATAATTGCTATGATATCCCAGTCCCATGTTCCTAACCATGCCGAGTTCATCTGCCTTCGCTGTTAGGCCCCTTGCATTGAAATAAATGCAGTTTAATTTATTAGTCCTACCTTGTCCCTGCCTGCCCTGACTATATGACTCACTTCTGTTCTCAGTTGTACCCGTCTCAGATTGATCTCTTTCCTCACTATCTCCCTTGGTCCCACACCCCACCTTAATAGTTTAAATCCTCCCAAGCAGTTCTAGCAAATTTCCCTGCCAGTATGTTAGTCCCCTTCCAATTTAGGTGCAATCTGTCCTTCTTGTACAGGTCACTTCTACCCCCAAAGAGATTCCAATGATCCAAAAATGTGAATCCTTTTCCCATACACCAGCTCCTCAGCCATGCATTCATCTGCTCTATTTTCCTATTCCTGCCCTCAGTAGCTTTAGAGCTGAAAATGTGTTGCTGGAAAAGTGCAGCAGGTCAGGCAGCATCCAAGGAACAGGAGATTCGATATTTCGGGCATGAAGAATAGCTTATGCCCGAAACGTCGAATCTCCTGTTCCTTGGATGCTGCCTGACCTGCTGCGCTTTTCAAGCAACACATTTTCAGCTCTGATCTCCAGCATCTGCTCTCCTCACTTTCTCCTCATAGTTTTAGCACTGGGAGTAATCCAGATATTACTACCCTTGAGGACCTCTTTTTAAATTTCTGCCTAACTCTCTGTAATCTCCCTTCAGAGTCTCAACCTTTTCCCTTCCAATGTCATTGGTTCCAATGTGGACAATGACCTCGTGCTGGCCCCTCTCCCCCGTGAGAACATTCTGCACCCTCTCTGAGACATCCTTGATCTTGGCACCAGGGAAACAACACACCATTCTGCTTTTTCTCTGCTAGCCACAGAAACGTCTGTTTGTACCTCTGACTACAGAATCCCCGAACACAATTGATCTCTTAGAAGCCGACGTACCCCTCGGTGGATTAGAGCCAGTCTCAATCCCAGAAACGTGGCTGTTTGTGCTACATTCCCCATAGAATCCATCACGCCATACATTTTCCAAAACAGCAAACCTGTTTGAAATGGGTATATCCACAAAAGACTCCTGCCCTAGGTGCTGACCCCTCTCATCCTTCCTGGAGTTAACCCACCTCTGTGACTGTATCTGAGACTTTCCCCCCTTCCTATAACTGCCGTCCATTACATACTGTTGCTGTTGCAAATTCCTCATCGCCTCTATCTGTTTCTCCAACCGATCCACTCGATCTGATAAGATTCGCATCCAACAGCATTTATGGCAGATATAATCCACAGTAACCCTTAAACTCTCTTTAAACTCCCACATCTGAAAAAGAAGTGCATATCACTGCAAAGGCCATTTTTGCTCCTTCACAATCTACAGACCCAGAAAATAACACCGTCTTATTCCTGTACAAACACTGCCCCAGATTAAATTAATAGCTATGGCTTATATTTTAAGTTTAATCAAGAGACTTATTCCCAAAAACATATAATCAAGAAAGAATCCACTATACCCACTACTGCAGCCTTTCTCTTGGACTGATTTAAAACAACAATTAACTTATTCTGTGCTGTGAACTTCGCCCAACTGTTCCTCCAAGATTAGTTGTGAATTTTACTGTTTGTTAATTTGCCCAGATGCACTCCGATGTCCAGTGATTCATGAATTCAAACAGCAAAGGCGGTAACTGTGCAGGTTTTCTTTCTCTCTCTCCTGCACTGTCTTCACCATGTGCTTCCTTTGTCTGCTCTTCTCCCTTTTAACCTGCTGTTGTTGATGAGTTACTTGCCTGTTTTTTTTCCCTGAAGAATTTAAATGGATGGCATAGTGCTGTCAATGTTTGTTTCATCTGATGTTTATTATTCTTGTTTGTTCTTCAAGGTGAAGATTATGCTCGTCATTGGGACTAAAAGCAGAAAGTGCTTGAAACACTCATTCTCCAGCTACATTGGTGGAAAGAAAAAGCATTTTAGATCTGTGGGGTTAGACATATAAAAAGTGAGTGTGACAAAAGATGTTTTATAGATTTCAGGAGTATTTTGGTAACTGCTGAGGCTGTTGTGCACTTGGAAGGTTCTGCTGCAAATGGAAGTAGGATACCACAGACAGTTGTATTTCGGATGAGTTGCTAGCTTGGAATTTGCCTTATGGTGCTTTCTCTCTGCCTCTAACATGCATTTACTTTCAAAGTGTGCTGCTCCATTTATTATTTTCACATGTCAAGTGCAATGATCCTGGGGAGCTTCTCCCAGGACTCAAAAGTGGATATCAAAATTTTGGAGCCTTCAGAGTGGCCTTGTGGTACTTAAATTTACTGTTCGGGTATCACAGTCAGAGCAGTTTAGTAGGCTGAAGCTCTTCATAAAAGATTCACTTTGATAAGCAAATGCTGGGTACTCTTGAGTACACGACCAGCCTACCTCATAAAATCATAGAATCCTCATAACAGGATAAATCCTGAACTTCCAAATCTTTTTGTTTCAATTATGACCCACAGGAAATCCCTGGAAGTGGAAATTCCTTTGCATATTTACATTTGTCCCAACATGTCCACACCAACCATCTGAAAAGCATCCTACCCAGATCCATCCCCATCCACCTATCCTGTAACCCTGCATTTTCCGTGGCTAATGCCCCTAACCTACACATCCCTGAACACTAGGGCAATTTAGCATGGCCAGTCCACCTTTCTTGTGCATCTTCAGACTATTGGAGAAAACCAGAGCACCCAGAGAAACCCAGGCAGATCTGGGGAAAAGGTGCAAACTCCACGAGCAGTCACCTAAGGTTGGAATTGAACCCGGGTCCCTGGCACTGAGGCAGCAGTGCTAACCACTGAGCTACCATGCTGCATTCAGAGCAGAATTAAGAATCTGCCATCCTGCTCTCGGTCTGGAGTCACATGTAGGTCAGACCAAGTAAGAATGACAGATTCCCTTCCCTAAAGGATAGTTGTGAACTTGATTAGTTTTTAGAATAGGATGAAGGGCTTATGCCCGAAATGTCAAATTTCCTGTTCCTTGGATGCTGCCTGACCTGCTGCGCTTTTCCAGCAACACATTTTCAGGTCTAGTTATTAGAATAGTCAACTGAGGTTACATGGTTGCTATTAGGGAGGCTAGCTTTTGAAAAAGGAAGTTCCTGATTTCTCTTGAAGTCAACCATTTGCCGTGATTGAATTCAAAGCTCCACTCCAGAGCACTAGCCTGGGCTCTGGGTACCAGTGAAATTGCTACTTTTCCTCCACCACCTCTCAGATTTGTGTGGTCGACTTAAACTAATGGATGAAGAGACCGACCCATGAGATGCAGAGTCTGTCACAAATGTAGTATTTAAAGTGGCTTTTATGTTCTGTTGAATTGTTTTGGTTTTGGTATGTGTTGCAATGGCCTTGAAGCCACTGATCAACATGGTGGTACATACTTGCCCAAAGATGATGTACACATTTTCCTTTGTCATGAACTTGTGTCACCCAGATGTGAAAATTGATTATAAGGCCTTCATGTCATGCTTGCAAGCATCTTTGAAGCTGAGCTTTGCATGTTCTATTTGCCTTCCAGCTGTGAATATCTTACTATATGGAAATGTATCCATCTTTCATTTGTGCAAATGTCTGAGTCAGTGAAGTCATTCCTGCTAGATATTTAAATGCTGGTATACTTGGGAGGTTTGTCTTTGAAGACTTGTATCTGAGATTTTGTCCATTCATGTGATGCTGAGAATGTATTTCACACAAGGATGAAAATGTTTGTATTTCCTTAATGGCTGTAAGCCATCCCTATTTCACAATTGTACAAGAAGGTGCTGAGACACAATGTCATAAATCAGCATCCAAATCCTAAGAGTAGGCTTTCTATAATTTTATACAACATCATGTCATGATTGTGACAAAGCTGGTAGCTACTTTCCTTATGACTGTATCAAACCTTGCATCAAGAGAGAGATTGCATGTCATCATTTACCTAAGGAAGCAGAATTTGCTAGGCTGTTGCTGAGTGTAACAAAAGATAGAGACGTGACACATTGTCTGATTATGACAATTTCCTTAATGCTTCTGGCAAAGGAGAACATGGATTGGGAGAGACAAAAAAGCAGGAAAGTGGAGCGGGGGCCATAATTGAATTAACCATAATTTTGTTAAATTGCAAACTAGACTTGAAGGGCTGAATGGCTTACTCTGGCAGCGAATATTTGCGTTCTTAATCCGTGAATCTTTGGAGCTGAATTGATGTGTGACTGACTACATGCTTTGATTCTCATTTATCATGTTTGCTCCTTCACATGGTCTCAACTTGGATGGTCAGCATTGTGACCTGCCCATCAACCTGGTTACGTGTTACATCACTTAGCTGTCAGGTGTCATACCTCAGGGACAATGGCTTCTGACAGTTTCACGACCAAAATTAGATTAGATTGAGATAGTTGGAATGAGCCAGCATTGTGTTTATGATGAGCAGTCAGTCCCAATATTGCATTAGATTTCTACAGAAATAAGAGAACAGTGTTGAAATTCTGCATTCCTGGAACTAACGTTGCCTTTGTTTGCTCTTGCTGACAGTATGAGGCAGAGAAACTGCAAATGGAATATATTAGTTGGATATTCCATTGTAGGGAAGTACATTTCTGACTCTCGCTTAGTCACACTTTGATGTTAGTTGTGTATGCCATGTAGGTTCGTGTGTCACGTTTGAATATGGATGGATAACACTTTGCTAGCAAAGTGATCTCTTATATTTCACATGGAGTACTAAGATCAAACATTTCCTTAAGGTGAACCAGGGGTTAGAAGACAGAGTCTACAATCCAGAGAAGCAGATATAATTGTGCTGTCACCTTTGCTATGATATGCTGGTGAACTCCTCTTTTAATTAAACCAAACACCCAGAAAAGCTCACCTCGTGTCGTAATATGTTAAATTATGAGTGACAAAGTACTCCCAAATTCCAGTATTTAAAGAAAATACATCAATTTATTTTTTAATTCTAAAAGTGAACGTCAAACAACAACTATTCACATCTCTCAGCCTCCACTTTCCCTTAACTGCTGATTGCCTTCCTCCAACTCTATGACAATATGCTGTTCCAATAAGACACTTGTTAAAATTAGATCAACTTAATTTCAAAACCATGTAACAGCTGTCATGTTTGGTGTCTGACGTCTTCCAGTTGAAGATCTCTCTGGGTCATTTTTCTGCAGATGTGTTTCATAAATGATTATTTTGCATCATTATTTACTGTGGAAAAGGATATAGGAGATGTAGACTGTAGGGAAATAGATGGTGACACCTTGCAAAATGTTCAAATTACAAAGAAGGAAGTGCTGGATATCTTGAAACACATAAAGATGGATAAGTCCCCAGGACCTATCAGGTGTACCCTAGAACTCTATGGGAAGCTAGAGAAGTGATTGCTGGGCCTCTTGCTGAGATATTTGTATCACCGATAGTCACCGGTGAGGTGCCAGAAGACTGGAGGTTGGCTAATGTAGTGCCACTGTTTAAGAAAGGTGGTAAGGACAAGCCAGGCAATTATAGACCAGTGAGCCTGACCTCGGTGGTAGGCAAGTTGTCGGAGGGAATCCTGAGGGACAGGATGTACATGTATTTGGAAAGGCAAGGACTGATTCGGGATTGTCAACATGGCTTTGAGCGTGGAAAATCATATCTCTCAAACTTGATTGAGTTTTTTGAAGAAGTAACAAAGAAGATTGATGTGGGCATCCCGGTAGATGTGATCGATATGGACTTCAATAAGGCATTCAACAAGGTTCCCAATGGGAGACTGGTTAGCAAGGTTAGACCTCACGGAATACAGGGAGAATTAGCCATCTGGATACAGATCTGGCTCAAAAGTAGAAGACAGACTGGTGGTATAGGAGGCCTGTGACCAGTGGAGTGCCACAAGGATCGGTGTTGGGTCCTATACTTAACATAAATGATTTGGATGCGAGCATAAGAGGTACAGTTAGTAAGTTTGCAAATGACATCAAAATTGGAGGTGTAGTGGACAGCAAAGAAGGTTACCTCAGATTACAACAGGATCTTGATTAGATGGGCCATTGGGCAGAGAAGTGGCAGATGGAATTTAATTTAGATAAATGCGAGGTGCTGCATTTTGGGAAAGCAAATCTTCGCAGGACTTATACACTTAATGGTAAGGTCCTAGGGAGTGTTGCCGAAGAAGGGAACCTTAGAGTGCAAGTTCATAGCTCCTTGAAAGTGGAATCACAGGTAGATCGGATAGTGAAGAAGGCGTTTGGTATGCTTTCCTTTATTGGTCAGAGTATTGAGTACAGGAGGTGGGAGGTCATGTTGCGGCTGTACAGGACATTGGTTAGGCCACTGTTGGAATATTGCGTGCAATTCTGGTCTCCGATCTATTGGAAAGATGTTGTGAAACTTGAAAGGGTTCAAAAAAAAATTTACAAGCATGTTGCCAGGGTTGAAGGATTTGAGCTATCGGGAGAGGCTGAACAGGCTGGGATGTTTTCCGTGGAGCGTCGGAGGCTGAGGGATGACCTTATAAAAGATGAACAGAATGTGAGCATAAGTTGATATTTTAAGAAAATGAAGGACGTGGATTCATATTACACCATGGACAATTTTAAGCCGTCCAAATCTGTTCACATCCAATGAAGTACTTTTGAAGTGTTGTCATTGTTTTTTTTTGTAGATATTTTTATTGAAATTTAACATTTTTGCAAATTTACAAAAATAAACAAAACTCTCAAATACAAACATTGATGTACAATTAAATCATATATACAATAGTCATAATTTAACAAAGAAAAGAGAAAGAAAGAAAACAAAAAAAGAAAAAAAAGAAACGAAAAAAGAAAGAAAAAAAAACTCAACTTTCTACTAATCTAACCTATAACTAACCAGAGTGTATACCTAAGTCTCTTACATGCTCGGAATGTATAAACATCAAATATAATAAAACCCATATTCGCGCAGGATTCCTCTCCCAAGGGGCCCCGGAGCAGCCCGGTCTGAAATCTTCACTAAATAAAAGCCCTTGTTAGGATAGCCGAAATATCTGCATTTATATAATTCAAAAAGGGCTGCCATATTTTATAAAATAATTCAGTCTTTCGGTGCACCATATTTGTGAGGAAGTCAAGGGGGATATATTCCATAATTAATCTGTGCCAATTTGAAAGTCCAGGGGGGCCCTCAGCCACCCAGTTCACCAAAATATTTTTCCTTGCACAGAAAGAGAGAATAGAAAATAGTCTCTTCCCATGCATATCCAGAGATGAGAGGTTCGAAAAGCCCAAAAGGAGAGATACAGGGTCCACCCTAATTTCCGTTAGGGTATTTGCCACTTTAGTCCAGTATCTGCGGATTTTCTGACAAGTCCACAGACAATGTACAAGAGTACCCACCTCTATTTTGCATTTGGGACACATTGGAGATGCTCCTGCCTTAAATTTTGCCAGTCGAGCCGGAGCTATATGGGCCCTATGAAGTATCTTTAGTTGGATAGCCTGAGTTCTGTTACAGATAGCAATTCTTCTAGCATTTTCCCAAATGTCATTCCACATATCCTCAGAGATTTCTAGCCCCAAGTCCTGCTCCCATGTTTTAAGCAGGTCATCCATGTCTCCTGAGACTCCATCATGTAGCAAATGGTATATAGTACTAACGGAGGATGCCCCCGCTGGTCGTAAGACATTACGTTCTCTGTCTGATTTATAAAGACTATCTATTAATGTAGTCTTCCTCTGTATATAATCTCGAACTTGGAAGTATCGAAAGAGATCCCCATTAGGTATTCCGAATTTCAGACGCAGCTGCTCAAAGGACATCAGGATCCCATCTTTAAATAGGTCCCCTAAGCATGAGATGCCCCTGGATCTCCAGAGTTTAAAGGTGGCATCTGTAATCCCCGGTTGGAATCCCCATGCGCCTACTATTGGTGCATGGGGGGATGTTTTATGTGAGTTACCCTCATTTTGCCGCATTATATTCCAGGCCTTAATTGTGTTTAATATTATGGGATTTTTACAGTGGTCTGTAATGATTTTCCTCTTATCTGAAAATAAAAGGTTAATAAGTGGGTACTTTACTTGGGAGGCTTCGATATCCAGCCAAATTGATTGTGGATCAGATGAAACCCAATCAGCTATGTAACTTAGTAGGGAGCTTAACTGATATTTCCTAAAGTCTGGGAAGTCCAGTCCTCCCCTTGCCTGTGGAAGCTGTAGCTGCTTCAGCTTAATAAGGGGCCGTCTATGGTTCCAAATAAAGGAGCCCAACCAGCCATATAATTTACGTAGGGCTAGCCTTGGCAGCATCAGCGGGAGCATTCTCATAGGATATAAGAGACGGGGCAGAACATTCATTTTAATTAATGCTATTCTCCCTAGCCAGGAAATCGGAAGGTCTCTCCATCGCTGGAGGTCCTGCCTTATCCTTTCCATTAATTGTACAAAATTAGCCCTATACAGCTGATCAAATACTGGCGTGATAAAAATACCTAAATATAAGAAGCCCTCCAGGGACCAACAGAAGGGAAAAGGGGATCCGTCCATTAAGTGGGGTATCATAGCCAGACCACCCATTGGCATGGCTTCCGATTTTGAAAAATTAATTTTATAGCCTGAGAATGCACTAAATGTATTAATAACTTGAATTAGACGAGGCACTGACATTAAAGGATTACTGAGGAATAAGAGAACATCATCTGCATAGAGGGTAATTTTGTGTTTACCTGTACCAATCCTCGGGGCCATTATATTAGGATCAGTCCGGATGGCTTCTGCTAATGGTTCGATTATCAGTGTAAACAACAATGGTGAGAGAGGACATCCTTGACGGCAGCCCCTACCCACACTGAAGCCATCCGATCTTAACCCATTAGTAATAACAGCTGCTTTGGGGTCATTATACAATGTTGAAACCCATTTGGTAAACACCTGTCCAACGCCAAACCTTTCCAATGTGTAAAATAAATATGACCATTCAACCCTATCAAATGCCTTTTCCGCATCCAATGAAATTACTACTCCTGCTATCTATCCCTGATGACAGGCTTGGATCATATTCAAGACCCTTCTGATATTATTGGATGATCTGCGGCTCTTAATAAATCCCGTCTGGTCCTCCTTTATAATATATGGCAGTACCCTTTCTAGTCTTAGTGCTAACATTTTTGAGAGAATTTTAAAGTCTACATTTAGTAAGGATATTGGTCTGTAAGATGCACAATCTTCTGGGTCTTTTCCTTTTTTAAGGATAAGAGAAATATTTGCTTCTTTCAGCGTGGGCGGGAGACAGACCTGACTATGCGCAAAATTATACATATCCATAAGTGGGTCAACCAATATTCCTGTAAATTCTTTATAGAATTCAGCTTGAAAACCATCCGGGCCCGGTGCTTTTCCGCTCTGAAGTTGCCTAATTGCCTCAAGTATTTCTTGGACTGTTAAAGGGGTATTTAGGGCCGACACCTGTTCCGGAGTCAGGCCCGGGAAGGTCAAATTTTTAAAAAATGACTGCATCCTCCTAATCCTATCTTCACAATCCTGCGATCTATATAGTTCAGAATAAAATTCTTTAAAGGTCGCATTGATCTTTTTATGATCATGAGTCAGGGTACCTGTACTTTCCTTGATGGTCGGAATAGTTTGAGGGGCTTTCTTTTTCTTTGCAAGAAATGCTAAGTATCTACCCGGTTTGTCGCCATATTCATATAATCTTTGTTTCGCAAATAATATTTCCCTTTTAGCCGTTTGAGTAAGCGCGGTGTTTAAAGCTGTCCTAAGAGCTGTAATCCTCTGCAATTTTGTGATAGAAGGTCTATCAGCATATGCTGTTTCGGCTGCTTTTAGGCGAGCTTCGAGCAGACGCTGTTGCTCTCCCTTCATTTTCCTCTGGGTCGCTGAATAGGAGATGATCAAACCTCGTGCATAAGCTTTGATGGTCTCCCACATCATTGACGGATTGCTAGCCGTACCAGTATTAATTTCTAAAAAAGTTTTAAGTTCTTGGGAGAAGTACTTTAAAAATTTGCTATCTTTTATCAGGAAGGGGTCCATACGCCAATGCCGAGCAGATGTCCCATTGTTCTTTACCTTAGTTTCCATGTATACAGCGGCATGGTCAGAGATTGCTATAGTACCTATTTTACAGGTTGCTATAGAGTTTAGAAAAATCGATGGGGCAAAAAACATATCAATTCTTGTGTGACATTTATGTGGATTAGAGTAGAAAGAAAAATCTCTACCCTGTGGATGGAGACATCTCCATACATCTACCAATCCTAATTCTTTATTCAGGTCCGCCAGTTGTCTAGATCTGGGAGATACTCCAGCGGCACTCTTGGGAATCCTGTCTATTTCCGGATCCATAATACAATTAAAGTCTCCCCCTATAATTGTATGACGGGCACCAAAGGCCATCAGTTTTGAAAAAGCTTCCGTTATGAATTTAAAGGGGTGTGCCGGGGGGCAGTATACATTTAAGATCCCATATTCCTCTCCATTTATGAGGGCTTTAATCAAAATATATCGTCCAGATTCGTCTTTTATCTGATTTAGAATTTTCAAAGGGAAGTTCTTCCGGACAAGGATAACGACTCCCCTGCTTTTTGAATTAAAAGAGGAAAAAAGGCCTGATCAAATCCGCCCTGTCGTAATTTTAAGTGTTCTTTATCCGACAGGTGTGTCTCCTGTAGGAGAGCTATATCAACTCTCTCCTTCTTAAGATTTGATAATATTTTCTTCCTTTTAACTGGCGAATTACTCCCCCTGACATTCCAGGTGCACCACTTAACCGACTGTTCAGCCATAATCATCTGGACAGATCCAAGACCCCTCGGGAGGGGAAACCCTATCTAGAACATCCCGAGCATGGAGCATACAAGATTTACAAAAGTAAAGATTCTCTGATACACTCAAAACAATATAACAAAAAACTCTTTCTAAGTATAAAAAATATAAAACATTCCGAATTGGAGATTTTCTCCCTTGTTCCCAGGGAGCGTCACTTCCTCTCCCACAGTCCATCTTACCCTCTTCCAACCAGTGCCCCACCCTTGACCCAGGTGTTCCTCAATAAAATGAGGAGAATTCAAATATAATATAAAGCTAGAGTTAACAGTGAACACCCCACCCCCACCCACACCCACATCTAAATATATTTGGGAATATTAATACCATATATAACTATAAGATTACAATCTCAACACGTAATACTTAAATATAATACCACAAAATAACAGGGGAAAGAAAAACAACCCCGCTCCTAAAAACAGAAGTAAAATAGAATAAGGTAACCACCTCCCCCCATCAACATTAACCAAACGCCCCAACATATATATATATATAGACATACACACATAGGGGGAAAGATAAGAAAAGATGAAGGGATGTAAACCAAAATAATGGGAAAGGCAGACCAGCGTCCACAATCTCTTACAGTTTATTTAAGAGAGTCCAAGAATTCCTTAGCCTTCTCCGGTGATCCGAAGTTATATATGGATCCTTCGTGGCTAAGGCGTAGCGTCGCTGGATATCGTAAGGAGTACTGGATATTTAAGTCCCTTAAACGCTTCTTCGCCTCATCGAATGCCTTCCTCTTTCAGACCAAAGCTGGGGAGAAGTCCTGGAACAGCATGATCCTGAATCCTTTGTGGGTCATAGCTTGGGGATCTTTTCCCAGATTTCTTGAGGCTTCCAGGAGCATCTGCCTCTCCCTATAGCTCTGCAGCTGGAACAGGACCGGGCGTGGGCGCTGGGTTGAGCCGGGCCCACGTACTGTGACCCGGTAGGCCCATTCCACCCTTACCTGGCCTGATCCATTATGCAGATTTAAAAGTTATGGCAGCCAATGCTCTAAGAATGCTGTCAGCTGGCCTCCCTCTTCCTGCTCGGGAAGGCCCAACAACCGAATATTTTTTCTACGACATCGATTTTCGAGGTCATCAATGTGGTTTTCTAGGTTCTGGACTCGATTCTCGAGAAAACGGATGTGGTCGGCTGTTGATTTTATCGCAGTCTCTGAGGCTGCGGCCTTCGACTCCACCTCTCTGACTCGGCACTCCAATTCCTGTATGTCTCTGCCCTGCTTCTGCAGCTCGGCTGATAGTGCTTCTCTGCTCTGCCGAGACTCATCGATAAAAGCATCAATCTTCGCCACCCACCTGGCAAACATCTCCTCAAAGCTCATCTTCATTGGTAAATCTCCTGAAGTAGCTGAAGACACCTTTGTTGCAGCTGAAGAGGGAGAGGGTGGGGGAGGGGTCCCTGCTTTCTTAGAGCCGCCTGTTCCCTTCCCTTTACTCATTTTCCAGCTAGTATTAGACTATTTAAATGTACTAATAGGTAACTATTTAAGGTTAACAACTATTATAAATGGTTTAGTGAGTGTGGTGGGGGTGGATAGCCCACTTTTCCCAAGTTTTGGGTAGAGCACTGTGGACTCAGTCTTGCTGGGTCGCCGCCATCTTGGATCCCCCGTTGTCATTGTTATAATAGAAGTGATGTGGCAGCCAATTTTGCGTGTTAAGGTCACCGACAGAAGTACTTTGATTTGATTTAAATGGAAGTATTGGTCAGGATACCTGGAGAACTCAACCTACTGTTCTTCAAATAGTACAGAGGGATTCTTTATATCACCTGGGAGGGCAAACAGTGCTGTGGTTTGATGTCTCAACTTAAAAACCTGCACCTCTGATGTGTACCAATGCTCAGGAGAATCAGAATAGTTAATGTACTCATGTTTTTGGAGTGGGACTTGTAATTTAACCATTGAGTTCGAGTTTGCATCCACACTGAGTCCAGACTGACTGCTAAGTTTGGGCTTTAATCATGGAACAATCTCAAATCCATTCAGTCTGATTGATAAGAGGGGTATTTGAAACGAGAGTTGGTTTCTAAATTGGTTGCGATGGGTTAGCAGGTTTTCTAAACTGTTACATTGTAGGTATTGTTTAAATTATCTAAACATGTGGTCATATTTAATAAATTGCTGATAAGTTACATGTGTTCACAGTCAGTGTTATAAACGGCTTTTTTATATATACATTTATAGTATGTAAAACCACTTAAATGTTGGGTGTGTGACCTGAGGTTAAACTAAATTATTTTCACCGTTACTATAATGAATAACAATTCTGTCCTACTATTGTGATTCTTCTCGCAAAAGGGCAAGATTCTTTCCTCTGATTTTATTGTTTTATGAAGTTACTTTGGCTGATGGCTAAGTAAGATTAATTAACATTGACACAAAATATTATGATGGGAATTTCTTGTAAAGCTCCATCATTGCATAGATAGATGTCATGCAAGTCAAGCCAGTGGTAAGTTGATAGAAGTGTCATTGACATGAAACATAACTCAGTTTTTCTGTTCACTGAAGCTGCACAGACCTGCTGAATATTTCCAGTACTTTTTATTTACTCCTTTTTAGTGCCCAGGATTAAATCAAATTGATAATGAATGTCTGTTGATGACAGTGTAGTGGACATCAAGTTACCCTTTATTAACTGATGAATTGGAGGAAAGGCAGATTTTAGCAACAGAATTGTAGCAATTAGTCTGTTTTAGGGCAAAGTATATTTACTCAACAAATGGAGTCTCAAAACAAATGCACCAATATCGCCTGATTCAATCAAGTTCATTTCTCCAGCAAAATGTAATGAGTGGAGGATAGATGTGTGATGATATACACAGTGTTCTACACAAAATAATCCAAGGCATTTGCAGTGATAAAGCCTCCAGGCGTAACTGGGATATTACCTTGACTCATTTGAATAGATCAGATCAATTAGCTGTAGAATTTAGAATAATCTGGCTCTTGTGACTAACTGAAGCTTGAAACACGCACCATTTACACGGAAATTGATAAACATGTCTACTGTCCATATTTTGTTTCTAACCCACATTCACGCACTTACAGTTGTTCTAAATTAACAACGTTTCAACGTTTAAAATTCTCATTCTCAGGTTTGAATTCTTCCAAGGTCTCATAACTTTCCATCACTGCAATCTGCAGTGCACTCGTCCAGTTCCAGTCTGTTGTGTATTTTTTCACCATTGATCATCATTGAGAGAGCAACAGCACAGCCATTTATTTTTTGCAGTTTTTGGTGTCACCTGCTGAAACCAGTACTGTTTTATTTGTTAAGTGTCGACCAGATTATTAACTTTGCTTTTAGTCTTAAAGCCGGTCTTAATCTTAAATCCAGACTGCTTCAAAATACCCGTCCAAGTGGTCATGTCTCTTGCCTGGTGGCATCTTCAAACTGTAGTTTCATAATTCTATTCTCATTGGATAAAATGCAGTTGCCACCTGAACTTTTAACAGAGCTTTACATTTTAAATTTATCTTGCTGAAGGTCAGTCTTCATTAGATAAAGCCTCGATAATTATGATTTGTGCCCCTCTCAAAATATTGGGCTGGGTGAATCTGTTGGTATGGAACAGCTCCTAAATCTCTCAGGTTAATTTTAATACTCATGATAAACTACAGAATCGTACAAATCCTTTCACAATTTTAGCACATCCCAAAGTGTTTTAAAGCAAATGAAGTACTTTTCAAACATATCACTGTAAGGATCACATAACATCAGGCTATAGTCAACATGTTTATTTGGAAGCACTAGGTTTCAGAGTGCTGCTCCTTCATCAGGTGGTTGTGGAGTATAGGATTATAAGACACAGAATTTATGGCAAACATTTACAGTGTGATGCAACTGAATTGATTTATTTGAAAATACCTGGATTGTTTGTTCAGTCTCTCATATTTTAGAATGACCATGTTGGTTTCAGTTCTTTCATATGTAAATCCCAGAACTTTTTAAAAAAGTTACATTCTCAAGTAAACTTTAACAATAGGTGCAATGTCGTCTCAGATAATGTATTGAAGATGAGAAGTGCACTGTGTGAGGCTGTCCATGCCCCAGTGTTTAAACTGATTCTATTTCTAAAAAAGGCATTTACAGAATCTTGCATGGCTTAATGCAATTTTTGAGCAAAGTAAAATGTAATTCTGCAAGTACAAGTTCACCTACAAACTTATATGTGTGTGTGTATGTGTGTGTGTGCGCGCGCGCGGTCGGGGTATGTGTGTCTGTGACAGTATGTGTATGTGAGTGTAAAGTGGTATAAGTCTGTGAGAAGATGCATGTGGGGGTGCGTGTATGTGTGAGTGTATGAGAAAGAGTCAGTGTGTGTATGTGTCTGCGCGTGTGTATGAGAGGGAGTGTGCATTGGGGTCACCTGAAGTGTACATGAACCCAAGGTTCTGGTTGAGGCCATGCCGATGGGTACTGAACTTGGCTATCAGCCTCTGCTCAGCCGCTTTGTATTGTTGCACATCCCAACGTCAGCATTGGAGGATGGTCACCCAAAGGTCTGAGGTCGAATGTCCCGGACCGCTGAAGTGTTCCCTGACTGGGAGGGAACACTCCTGTCTGTTGATTGTTGTGCAGTGTCCATTCATCCATTGTCATAGCATCTGCTTGGTCTTGCCAATGTACCATGCTAGCGGCTTTTGAGAAGATTTGTAGCTCGGGTTGAGGTTCTGGATGTAGGTTTGCTCACTGAGCGGAAGATTCATTTTCAGACTTTTCTTTACCATACTAGGTAACATGTTCAGAGAGCCTGAGGATGAAGCCCGGATGATGTACCATTCCTCAGAGCATCCTTGCCTACAGCATATGAGAGAGAGAACATTGGCCGAGTCACATGAGTACCTGCCATGTACATGGTGTGTAGTGTCCCCACGTGTAACGTGGTATCCGTGTCGGCACTCTGACACATCTTGCAGTGTCTACCATGACAGGTGTTGTCCCGAAGGCTGGGAAGTTTGTTGCGAACAATGATCTGTTTGAGGTTTGGTAGTTGTTTAAAGATGAGAAGTGGAGGGGTGGCTGCAAATGTGTTGCTGGTCAAAGCACAGCAGGTTAGGCAGCATCTCAGGAATAGAGAATTCGACGTTTCGAGCATAAGCCCTTCATCAGGAATAAGAGAGAGAGCCAAGCAGGCTGAGATAAAAGGTAGGGAGGAGGGACTGGGGGAGGGGCGATGGAGGTGGGATAGGTGGAAGGAGGTCAAGGTGAGGGTGATAGGCCGGAGTGGGGTGGGGGCGGAGAGGTCAGGAAGAGGATTGCAGGTTAGGAGGGCGGTGCTGAGTTGAGGGAACCGACTGAGACAAGGTGGGGGGAGGGGAAATGAGGAAGCTGGAGAAATCTGAATTCATACCTTGTGGTTGGAGGGTTCCCAGGCGGAAGATGAGGCGCTCCTCCTCCAGCCGTCGTGTAGTTGTGTTCTGCCGGTGGAGGAGTCCAAGGACCTGCATGTCCTCGGTGGAGTGGGAGGGGGAGTTAAAGTGTTGAGCCACGGGGTGATTGGGTTGGTTGGTTCGGGCGGCCCAGAGGTGTTCTCTGAAGCGTTCCGCAAGTAAGCGGCCTGTCTCCCCAATATAGAGGAGGCCACATCGGGTGCAGCGGATGCAATAGATGATGTGTGTGGAGGTACAGGTGAACTTGTGGCGGATATGGAAGGATCCCTTGGGGCCTTGGAGGGAAGTGAGTGTGGAGGTGTGGGCGCAAGTTTTACATTTCCTGCGGTTGCAGGGGAAGGTGCTGGGGGTGGAGGTTGGGTTGGTGGGGGGTGTGGATCTGACAAGGGAGTCACGAAGGGAGTGGTCCTTGCGGAACGCTGATAGGGGAGGGGAGGGAAATATATCCTTGGTGGTGGGGTCCGTTTGGAGGTGGCGGAAATGGCGGCGGATAATACGTTGTATGCGCAGGTTGGTGGGGTGGTAGGTGAGAACCAGTGGGGTTCTGTCTTGGTGGCGGTTGGAGGAGCGGGGCTCAAGGGCGGAGGAGCGGGAAGTGGAGGAGCAGTGACCCTCTCGTGGGGTCCAAGTTGACTTCTCCTTTGGTCACCCGTCTACGGATCCCTGTGATGACTGGTCCGGCTCCTCAGTGGGCTCATTGGGATCACTGCTGGCATCTTGAAAGAATTCCTGGAGTCTCATTCGTCTGATGAATTCCTCCGTGTCTGCTGCATTTGGTGGTGGGGCAGAAATTGAGACCCCAGCTAAGAACTTCAATCTCTTCGGGTTGAAGGGTGTGGCCCAATAAGTTAACAATTGACTTCCACGTGGTGGTGATGTTTTCCACTGTGGTGCTTGGGTGGCCTTGGCTACTGCTGGTGATGATGCCAAGCTTCTCCAGTTTCTTGTTCTTGTGCATGTACGTGGTGTAGTTTTGTCACCTTGCCTGTTTGGTAATGTCCCGTAATTGTACTGTTGCATCCTGCGTGTGGACTCCATCTTGGTTTAAAGGTTATGGTGCCTGCTTTAGAGTTGGTGCATGAGATGATTGAGGAGCTTGCGAGAGGTGTGGCACAATCTCTCCGCGTAATCTGTGTTGTAAGTCTGTAATCCTTTTGGGATCTTTCCTGCTTTCCTGCATTTCTGTGGAAACTTGACATCTATGTCGATATGTGAGATCTTCTTGGAGATCCTCTCCACTTTGAGCTGGCAGTTAGTGGTGTCGATGGTAATCATGATTTGGAGGTGCCGGTGTTGGACTGGGGTGTACAAAGTTAAAAATTACACAACACCAGGTTGTAATCCAACAGGTTTATTTGTCTTACAGTCTTATACTCCACAACCACCTGTTGAAGGAGCAGTGCTCCGAAAGCTAGTGCTTCTAAATAAACCTGTTGGACTATAACCCTGATGTGTGATTTTTAACCTTTCAGATGTGTTTCATTGGGCCTAAGACACATTTGGACACTTGAGTTCCTGATAGTTGCTGCATAAGTACAAGGTTTTTTTTCTTTGAATGCTTTGTTCGGTTAATTGCTGGTAAGCCACTTCATTCTTTGATTAATAGGCACTTGGAAGTTTTTCACTTGTTCATGTCATGTTTACAACAATGTTTCCAGGCCTCATCTGTCACAATTGATTGTCACTATCCATTGTTTAACTTAATATTTCATGTAAAGAATTAAAATATATTGAGAACATAAGCAGGGATGATATTGTCAGTGCAAGGTGGTAATTTACTCTCTTGTATTGTGAAGATTTCCATAACCATTTGAAGATACCTTTCAATGGTTTATGATGTCCTCTGAATTCCCAGGGCAAAGCCTTATCACTCACTCACCATCTATAACTCTGTTCCTAGTGTACTTAAGAAATAATGAGCAAGTTGCTGCCCATTTCTGGAGAATTGATGATAAACAGATCAGCCTGAAGGATGAACCTGCCAGCTGAGACTTTCCACTCTCAAAGCCATGACCTTGTCTTTTCAGTATTCTTCAATAATTATTGACTGCTATCAACTGTAGCAGAAATTTTACCTTTCTTCGCATGCATTGAGTCAGTTGACATTCTATCATCTGTTAATCTATCTCAGCAGAATATCTTCAACCAGCCTGAAGCTGCAAGTCTTATGTGGAATCCACAGCAACAGCTGAAATACTTAGTCATATCCTCCCTCACTCTCTACATCCCTCAATTTTCTCAGGCACACTGCAGTCAAGCTAAGAGTCCTGAAAAGTTACTGTTGTGTATGGTGTTGAGAGTATTTTTTTGTGAATTCATTAACAGTTTGAGAGCCTCATTGGCTAGGCCAGATTTATTTCCCATCCCAGAGGGATTGCTGGATGTCTGGAATCAGATATAATCCAGACCAGCGAAGAATAGCAGTTCCTTCCCTCAAGGATATTAATGAACCAGATGAGTTTTTCTGACAATCGACAATGATTTCATGATCATCATTAGAGTCTTAATTCAACTTTTTTATTGAATTCATCATCTGCCGTGGGAGAATTCGAACCCAGTTCCCTGGAACATTTCCTGGGCCTATGGATTAATAGTCTAACAATACTACCCACTAGTCTATTGCTTCCTCATTATGCAGTGGAGTTTATTCAGTGCCACCTAACGTGATAATGTCCTAATTACTTGGATGAGGAAAACAGCTTTATATTTTAAAGAAAGTATCCTCCTAACCTTAGGAGCTATCATCCCAATATAATCTGTACCTGATCTCTATCATGTGATAAACTCCTTCTTGTTTAAGAGTAGAGCTTCTTCTCATTAATATATGTAGTGGTTTTCCTTTACTACAACAGGCAAAGGACAAAGCAGAACCCAAAAGAAGGATGGTGTCAGCAAATCTATTTTATGTTCTATGAACACTTAAGTCATAGTGAGCAATGCGAAGCGTCAATGTGAATTAGGAGCAGGGATCGGTCACTCGTCCCTAGAATCCTGTTCCACCATATAATAAGGTCATGGGAGATCTGCTAGTATTTTGATTTCCACATTCCACATTCCAATCGACGCCAACAGTCTTTGATTCCATAGCCTAACAGGAATTTATCCCTCTTAAAGGTAATCAGTGACCTCACCCACCCATTGTGTTGCTTTGTCTTCACTGGCAGGTCAGTCTCCTATTCTGCCTGCTATTGCTGTCTGCCTCTGTGTCCCTCACTTTTCCTTCTCACCACATCTAATTGCTTCTGTTTTGGCTTCCATTCTGTTTGTTGTGAAATACCCTGCTTTCCCCCCCCCCAGCACCCATGCTGTGTGTGTGTAAGTGAGAGACACAGTGAAAGACACAAGGTGCACAAATCTTTATTCAATTTCCACCACCAGGAAGAAAGGAAACACCCAAGTGGCCAGTGACAAGCAGTGCCTTTCACATTAAAGGGTAATGCTGTGTGATCAAACAGTGAAGGGGAGGGCAGGGATTAAATCAAAATCGAGTTGGAGGGAGAAATGATACACTCCACTCCCTGCAGCGCTCACCTCTCCCTGAACAACTCCAGGGTGTGAGTGGACACTGCGTGCTCCTTCCCCAGAGACACCCGGGCTCTTACGTAACCACGGAAGAGGGGCAGACAATCGGCTTAATGACCCCCACCACGGTCCGCTGCTTGGACCTGTTTATGGCCAATTTGGCTAATATCCTGCCTTTACTGTGATAAATGACTAGCTGTACAAAAAATAATTAATTAATTGTCTGATCATGATTGTCAGTCAGAATTACAAATTGAGGACCCCTGAGTTAAGAACACTTGAGATTAGATTAAAAAGCTAGCTTCCTTTAAATGATACTTATTTCATCACTAGAACCAATTTTGTAATAATCAATTACTTGTGTTTCAGTGAAAATAAAACTTAAGAATTTTTTTTCAAATATTCATGTTTAACCTATGTTTAAAAAAACATTTGCCTGATTTCTTTATCTAATTAATTATGTTGTGTCATCTGGAGTTTCCTAACACTTGTGATTTTGTTACATAGTGTATTTAACTATATTCCACAAGTGGATTGTATGCCTATTCTGTATGTGTGATGATTGTAAAATAAAGTCCAGATTCCAGGAGAAGGCATGCAGCTCTCGGCATGAATGTTCAAACCGCACTTTGATGTTGCATCTGTAAGTGATGTTGGCAATGTTGGTTGAATATGAGAGTAGCAGGTTAATTGACAAACAAAACTAAAGGTCTTGGGGTCCTGGTGCACTCAATTAGATTCCTCATTATTGTTAATTCCAAACATTATGTGTTTTAAAGTAACCCTTTTCATCTGTTTTCTGTCTGCCTCTGAGATTAGGGACTAAAAGTGGGCAGCGAGCACATTTTATTCTTGGCTGTAGAGCATATGGGTTACACAACAGGAAAGGAGGATTGTCAACTTGTGAATTGGTTACAGTGATCCAGTGTGTTTCAGCATACAAGATTGTTTTTCATAATCCACACCCTCCTCTAAGGTCCGGCTTTTTCTAAGAATTTATTGTCTTCAATTTGTTTTAAATATTGAACCAGTAAGTCGACTTGACACGACATAGAGAAACTGTGGTGAATGCTGTTTCCCTTTTCACACTGGCAAATACTGCAGTCTTTACAAGACTAACAATGTAAAGCAGCTCCCATTGCCTCTGGTGTAAACAATGGTTCCACAGTAACCACAGAATTTGAGTGAATTTTATGCACTGTGCTCTCAGCAAAGGTAGTGCTCTGATATCATTACTAATATGGTAATTATTCCAAGGTGAAGGTTGAACAAAGACCCACTGTCGTGATAAAATCTTATTGTGGAGCACCCTTGTTTTCTACTCTGTCACAGTAACTCTTCTCTGCACAGTAGCAGTCTTGTTTGATCTGTGGCCACTGTTAAATTATCTTAAATTTTAGAAATATTGTACGTTTAAGACATTTGCTGAAAATATTTCAAAGGAGAAGTAATAGTTTTAGCTGTACCAACATGGAGCAAAAAATAATTGTTTCTGCACTTATGAATTGTCTGGGAAGTATTTGCGACACACAGTTACTCCCAGATGGATCGTCATAATAGGCCTGCCTGCCTTCCTTTTCTCATCTTTCTGAATTTCCTCTTTCTCTCACTTCATATATTTTTCTTTCTTCTCTCTTGCTTTCTCCTTTCCCATTCTCTCTTCTGATGTTTCTCTTCCTTCCTCCTTCCTCATCCTCCCTCCCTCCTGATCGTCCACTCACCCTCCTCCCCCCCTTTCCGTTTCCTCCCCCCTTTCCGTTTCCTCCCCTCCCCCCCCCCCCCCCCCCCCCCCCCCCCCTTCCATTGTATGGTTTTACACCGATAATAAATGACTTTTTTTGAATTTAAAATGTGATTTCATTGAGAAGATACAACATTTTAATTGCTGTCATAATTTTTTTCTCCTTTCAATTTCTGTTGCATTTAGTTTGGATAATTTACGAACAAGTGATGATTGCTGCCCTTGACTGCAGCCGTGATGACTTGGCAGTGGTAGGTAATTATAACAGATACATTTTTATAGTTTCTTACGTTGTTTTAGCTGTGAATTTAACATGCATACTGTCATTAAATTCATTGAAATGCGTTTTGCTTAAGAATTGAAGAAAATGCTTCGATTCATATAATTAATAATGTTTTCTCACTATTTCATGCCTAGCCAAATTATGACTAAGTATTTTAGAGAGATAATTCAGTACAAAATAGGTCTGAATAGACCACCTGCAAAGCATTTTCAGCATCTCCTGCATGTATTTCAGATTTCTAGCATAGATAATATTTTGTTTTAGAATAAAGCATACTGGAATAAAGAATCTGAGGTTTAAAGTTACTCGTAGTCCGAAATTGACTGAAGTGATAAAAAATTGTGGGCTTTCCCAGAAAGAAGCCACACAGTTCCTTTAAAGATCGTGTTGTATTCACTTTCCTTTGTTGAGTTGCTGCTTTTGCTTTCCCCCAAGTTACTTTATTCACTATTCATGCAGTTTTGTTGGTCATGTCCAAGCTATAGCCAGTCAGGCATACCTAAGAGTGAACCTAGTACTTGTTTAATTCCTCCTACTCACCTTCCTTCCTAATTGGTCTGTACTGTCTATATCTCAGTAATCTGACAACTCAACAGGGTGACAGGTTTCAAGTACTAGCCCACCCGTTGACACACTACTGTGTTTGACAGCTTTAACCATATGAGCATTTTGTCAACTTGTACTCATCTGATGATTCTAATCCACATCTTAATCGCCAAGAGCACCAATTTCAACTTGAATTGATATCATCCATCTTTGTCCTACCTTATTCCATTTCCTGTTCAAATCCTCATCTATACATGCAGACTTGGCTGTTTAGATACAACATCTGACCATCTGCTATAACGAGCAAGTAATTTTTCTTGTGCTGTTGATTGAGGGATACTGGCTAGAGCTCCCCTGCTTCCTTCAAATGTGCTCTGGGCAGTAGATGAGACCTTAGGTTAATTTCTTATCCAAAAAACGAGTCATTCGATACTGCAGCATTCGGTCAGGGCTACAGTGGAGTGTCAGTCTTGATTTCTGTGTTTAAGCCACAGCGTGAGAATTGAACCCACCATTTTGTGATTCAGAGCGTACATGCGACCACTTGATCAGAGCCTGCAAGCAATTAAGTGCACTATTTCTGCTGACCAAAACAGATTCCTCTTAGAGTCATAAAGATGTATAGCATGGAAACAGACCCTTCGGTCCAACCCGTCCATGCCGACCAGATATTCCAATCTAGTCCCACCTGCCAGCACCCAGCCCATATCCCTCCAAACCCTTATATACCGATCCAAATGCCTTTTAAATGTTGCAATTGTACCAGCCTCCACCACTTCCTCTGGCAGCTCATTCCATACTCGTCTTCTATCAGCATCTTTAAGGTGCTCCATGTTTTTCTCCAAATCTTTCTATAGCCTTCTTCCACCTTTGTCACCACCTCCTCCAGGTCTCCATAATCGCTGCACTCTTCCAAATCTGTCCTCTTGAGCATTCTGGTATCTTTTACTCTTTGGTTGTTGTGCCTTCAACTGTCTGGTTTCCAAGTGCTTGAACTACTTCAACCTCTCGCCTTTTTTTAATCCTTCTGTTTGGCCATGCTTAAAATTACCTCTTTGACCAACCTAATATCTCCTGCATTGATTTGATCATAAATTTTGTTCGATATTCCTGTGATGCACTGTGGGACATTGTACTGCATTAAGGGTATCATATAAATGAGAGTTATTGTTGTATAGCTATGCACTTTGCTTTATTTTGCAGGAGATCATTTTTCATGATCTGAGATAGCTTGAATAAATATGGATCAAAGTAAGATTGAAACTCATCTTTTGTGATATATTGTGAATGAGTCATCAGTGAAGTGCACAAATCAGTCTAATGATTTTAGTTATGAATTTCAGCACAGTTGGCTGGACATGTGAAGTCCACTGAATATCAATTGGTTGTTATCCGTCTGAATTGCACTTTGAAAAAAAAACTATGATCAGGAGACCCAGGATCAAGTCCCACTTAGATTCATGGAGTTATAAAGCACGGACTGAGACCCTTTGGTGCAACTTGTCCGTGCTAACCATGCTAGCCTAAACTGATCTAGTCTCATTGGCCAGCATTTGGCCCATATATCTCTAACCCCTTAGTATTCATGTATCCCCACACAGATGCTTTTTAAATGTTGTAATTATACCTGCCTCCAGCATCTCTTCTGGCAGCTCCTTCCATTCAAATACCACTCTGTGTGAAAAAGTTGCCTGTCAAGTCCCTTTTAAATCTTTCCCCACTCACTTTAAACCAATACCCACTCGTTTTGAACTCCCATATCCTAGGAAAAAGACCTTGGCTGTTCACCCTATCCATGCCTGTAATGATTTTATAAATCTCTGCAAGGTCACCCCTCAACCTTTTCTTCTCCAGGGAAAATCGCCTAAGCCTACTCAGCCTTTCGCGAGAACTCAAACCCTCCAAATCCCAGCCATGTCCTTATCAATCTTGTCTGAACTCTTTCAGTTTAATAACATCATTCCTATAGCAGGGAGACGAGATTGAATGCTGTATTGTAAAAGTGGCCTCATCAATGTTGTGTGCAGCTTGTGCCAGAGGTACAAATTTAAACCAGAGCCCATCCAATTTCTTTTCCAAGTCATTCGTCATCTCCACTTATTCCTAGATTGTGAGGTCCAGAACAATACTATTTGCTGCCTTAAAAAAAAATTCATCCTGACGGTTCCCCCCTCAGAACTTAGGCTTGAATTCTTGAATTTGCACGCCTGGTTGTTGTATCATCAGCTAAAGTTTTCTTTTTCCCTCCTATTCAGCAGAACATTTTGGAGCGTACCTAGTTTTTACGTAAAACGGAATGGAAATGCGCAAACTCATCACTAACAGTGTTAACGGACCAGAGCCCCAAATCTAGTCCGAGTGGTCAATTTCTAAGAGTTTTGAATTAATAAAAGTCAATAAAACACCTAACATGGTTCTTGTGTGATTGTGCCAAAACTAGTGGCACAGACCTCAACACAGCTTTGCAGGAGATGGGCATGCTCACGCTCATTCATTCCTTGGATTTAGGTAATAAATAAGAGCAATTTTAAATTGGAAGTGAACAGTGCTTGCCAAGTGGTTCTGATTTGCAACATACTTGCAGTGCATAATGTTCTATCCATTATGTACTCTGAAATGGATCAGTATTAGAATGCTACCTTGTTACACTGCTTCAAGTTTAACAAGAAGCACCTGGACATTTTAATACTAAATGTCAAGTCAAAGAAGCACTGAGAAGAAAATTCCCTTTGCTTGGATCAGATTGTTTTAACAGATGGAGGTTTGCGTTTCCCTATTCAAAACAGCAATCCATTCCAAAGCACCACACTGATTTTAAGTTGGTTTACATTACTGATTGCTCTTCAGCTCAAAATGCTGTTTGGGCATTTTTAAGAAATTTATGATAGAAATCTAAGCTATTTTTCATTGGTACTTATATTAAAGTACAGATATCAAAGGACAAATTAAGAGCGAATGCATGTAATTTGGCTCTGACAGTTGTTCTATCTGGCCCCACTTGACAGCGTTTTTAACATTTCTCTCATCCTTCATCTTCCATCTTACCTGGCAACTTACTCCAAAAACTGAAACTTCTTTTTAGGAACAAGAGACCACTCAGCATCTCAAACCTGTTATGGCTTTGATGGCTGATTCATACCATGACTCTATTCATCTGTCTGTGCTCTTTGGCTTTATATCCTTGTCCAATAAAAGTCCATTGATCACCGATTTGAAAGTTTCAGATGGCCCCCACCATTGATCGCCTTCTCATCTTGAGAATTCTAGCATCTACTCTCCTTTTCATGTAGATGTGGTCTCCAGTCTTGCTTCCAAATGGCCTGTCTTGAATTTTAAGATTTTTGTCTTTGTTCTTGATTCCCTCCCATCAGAGGAACTAATTTTCCTATACCAATTGTACCAAATCCTGCTAACATTTAAAGTACAATTATGAGATAATGACTCAATTTGTATACTCTAGAAAATGCAAATCAAACAAAGTTCCCTCCATTTAACTCACTAAGCCCCATTATCAGTATAATGAATCTGTGCGACATCTCCCATGTTCTTAATGTGGGAACTCATGAAAGGATTTCTGAAAATTTATGGAGTATACCTTTGTAAGATAGTAGTCTCTAGGGCTGTGGGACTAACATCAATAAATGCGACATGGTCTAATGAAATGGCAAAACAGCCTAAAAAGGCTGCAGGCACTTTTCCAAGTCTGACAGGTAACAATCACAAATTGAAGTTAAAAGTTTCAAGGCTCTTGCCCATTTGACATTTTCTCTGTCTGATCCTTGTCAATGTTTTCAGTACTTTACATAGATTGATGTTAATTTTCACAAGCTGATTTTGTGTCCCTTTTAGACTAAAAATCTGTTAATTTCAATGCCCTTGTGCAGCTGAAAGGCCTGAACAAATGGAAAATAACTCATGCAAACGCAAAATACTGCAGATATTGAAAATCTGGAATAAAATCATAAATTGTCAATATTCATCAGGTCTTGATAGCATCTATGTAGAAGGAAATTGTTAACATTTCAGGTTAATCAACTTTTGGTTTGAACTGATTTGGTGTAACTTATTTCAGTGGCAATTTTAACAGCTCTGACATGGTCAGCAGGTCATTTACAACTGTGTGATTCAATATGAATCACATGATGTTTGTTCATTTGTTCAGAAACAAAGCAGCCTGTCTAATGTTCATATGTTAATATAGCATTGACATATTGCTAGAACCATGTTGAGTCTCCCAAGAAGGTTTTCAAAATTAGGAAATACTTGCAGCCTGCACTGGATTAATGGTAGAGGAACTAGGTAAGGAAATATACTGGCTTATCTTTGACCAGAAACTCTCAGTTGGATTTCACACTGTTGGTTTTAAGTGCAGCACTTTACCATCACATTTTTATAAACCAGTGATATATTATATCATTATACTGTAAGTAATGAATGGAAAAGCATAGTGTAATGATGCGACTTTATTCACCTACATGATAAATGTGCATGTATGGGACATTTAAGTGTCAAGACTTCATCCATGCAGCTGCACAAATTAGAAATTTATGCATTTTGCTTATTTGGAAGAAATTGCCAAGCATTATTGGACTTTGTTCACAAAGCAAACTTACTGGCTTTATTTGTGAAATGAAAATCTGTGTTTTTGGAATGTTGTGTTTCCATTTTCAAACCTAGTTACATTGTGCCATGAAATTATTACAGTGATTTGAATTGACGTGGTCATAGGGTGATTTGATCCAAGTTTTCAAAGTATTAATGCAAATATATTCTGCAATACTTGTTAGTTGACTATCAGTATGTTGTAAGTAGAATGAAAGTGTGAATGAGAGGCATATAAAACTTACACTAATGTTACTCCATCCATAGCTGTGTCTGCACGAACTACGTAAACAATTTCCAGGCAGCCACCGAGTGAAGCGATTGACTGGGATGCGATTTGAATCCCTCGAAAGGTATGTGAGAACGTGTTTATTTTGCTCCAGGAAGATAAGAGTAGAAATTATGAAAGGCGTATTGAAGGTGTACAGATCATTTTCAAAATATGTTTGCATGCCTTGTCCTACCATAACATTTACTATTTAATGGTGCTATTATTGGTTTTCAACACTTTAAAGCAGGTAATTGGCAAATGAAAGGAATGGTGTTGCACATTTGTCATCTCATGCATTTTCATGTATTGATACATGACAGGAGCCTGCCATTTGATAATGAAAGAACATTTATTGCCCTTAAGCACTTGATCATATAAAAGTCAACTATTCCATGCTTTGTTCTTCCACAAGGTATGAAGATGCCAACAGGATGTATGATGCAATTTTGCAGGAAGATGCAACAAACACAGTAAGTAAAAATGTTTTCAGTGCATTTTGATTCAAAGGGTCCTGATATGGTCAGCAGCTGATGTCAGCAGCTGAATAAATGGTTAATGGAAATGAGAAACACCTCTGTTAATTGAGACCTATTCTGTTCAACTAATGTTTGTTTCTACAAGACTGGAATAATTAAATAACTTGAGGTTAGATTCAGCCTTCATTAATATTTTTGTGGTTTTGTTTGATCAATTGATGTTGAAAGTGAGAGCTTTTAATGAAGCTCCTGCCCAAAGCCTGACCACTCATAATAGCATTCAGTGACATTAATGAAGGTTCATACAGTTGTAGCTGGAATAAGAACATGGGGCAAGATTAATTTTATGATCAAAAGAACTTGATTCACAATACAATTACTCAAAAAAAAATTGAAATACATTTGATTCCTCATGTGTTTATAACATATGGCGCAAAGTCTGTTCCTAACCAGAACACCTTGGAAGTCAGGATTCCCCCCTTCTAGCCTCTCACGTTCACGTTGTTGGGTTAAAACTGCTGGAAAATAGAAAGAATCTTATTCTATAACAGAAATAAGGGTTTGTTTCTCCCCTCTCACTTCCTGAGATTGCAATAATACATGATTGCTGATTCATATACTGTTTGCGTAATTTGTGTTCATGTTGTTATCTCTTTCAAGTAATTAAAATTCAGCTTACTTGAGTGAATTTGGGTTCGAGAAAGAGGGCAGTCATGTTGTTTGCAAGTGAACAGTTCATTTTTTAGTCATCATTTGTGTCTCATTGGAGAGGGTCAGGAAGTGATTGTGCTTTGCATTCTTGGATCAGCTTGCTTACCTGTCGGATTTGTGGAGTGTAGACTGATTGAATAGATGCGAAAAGATGTAGAGATCAAACCAACTGTCAAGTAAGACATAGTACTTCAAAAGTGGCATGAAATGCATGTTATCAGCCAGGAATTATATGAAGATGGATTGTGTCTTTGTATTCTTTCTGATCTGCAGTTGGGCAACATCTGTTGTAATAGTGTGTCAACTACCTTGTGGATGTACAGCAGACAAAATGATCCCTTATTTATTCGGTCTTGTCATTATAACCTGTAAAATCACAGTCTTGTGTATTGGAAATTGTTGAGATGTTAGGTACCTGCTCGTAATCATTTCCATCAGGGCCGTGAAGCCGTTGCAGGAGTATAACATAGTGCATGATTTTAAACAGAGATCTTTTGCCTTGTTTGCTTTGGCACAGTGAGGAATTTGTAATGGTTTCTTTTGATGAGTCAGTTTGCCAGTTCATGGTGTTGCCTCAGAATATATTAAGTTTCCATGTTGGCAGCTGCTGCAAGGTAAACAGACAGATTTGAGAGGGAATAAAAAAAAGAGCTGTGCTCCAGGAAACGAGCAAAATGTCACTAATAAAAGCCATTTGCAGGCTGCACTCTTAATTATATTTCGGCAAGCCACCTGCCAAAAACAAGGAGTCTGTAGATGTGTTAATGCAGCTACTTTTTGGAGTTCAGCAAATTTTAATCTCACCAGAGGTCAATAAATCTGTTGGAAACTCCGAGTTGATAGGAAGTTTTCCCTTTTAATGTAATTTTGCACACAGTGAAGAGCTGCCTTACACAGGCTGCTTGAGACCGGTATCTTGAGCTGAGGTTGTCATTTCTTTCACTGTGCACTTTGAAGCATTAGCATTATTAGTACTAAGTCCTGAAGTAATTTCAACTTAAAATCCCCCGATCTTGCTGTATCCGAGTAGTGGTATAAATAAAAGGAGAAAGCTTGTTTCTGATCATGGTAATGATTCTGTAACTTATGATTTGAGCAAAAAGTAATGTTTTTGTACAAGGAACAAATGAGAAAATACACGAAGTTAAGGGTGTGCAATAGAGGTTCACCAAATTGATCACTGGGATTGCAAGATTTTCCATGGAGGAAAGGTTGAGGAGACTAGGTCTGTACTCCTTAGAGTTAAGAAAAATAGTGACCTCATAAAAACTTACAGAATTCTTGCAGGGCATGACAGAATGGATGTAGATTAGGTGTTTTCCATGGTTAAAACAAGGACTGCAGATGCTGGAAACCAGAGTCTAGATTAGAGTGGTGCTGGAAAAGCACAGCAGGATGCTGCCTGACCTGCTGTGCTTTTCCAGCACGACTCTAATCTAGACTCTGTTTTCCTTAGTTGATGAGTCTAAAATAAGGAATCATAATATCAGGATAAGGTTAGGTCAGTTCTGAATAAGAGGAGAAGGGATTTCTGCTCAGAGGGTGGTCAGGCTTCAGAATTCTGTGCCCCAGAGAAGCTCAATAATGAATAGGTTCAAGACACAAATTGATAGAGTAGGCAAAAGTGAGGATTGCAGATGCTGGAAACCAGAGTCTAGATTAGAGTAGTGCTGGAAAAGCACAGCAGGTCAGGCAACATCCGAGGAGCAGGAAAAGCGACGTTTCTGGCAAAAGCCCTTCATTGGGACTGAAGGCAGGGAGCCTCCAGGGTGGAGAGATAAATGGGAGGGAGGTGGGGAGAAGGTAGCAAAGAGCACAATAGGTGGATGGTCATAAGGGTCATCTGTCCTACCTGCAAATCTTTCTTCCTAGCTAACCGCTCCACCCTCCTCTCTGACCTACCACCTTCATCCCCACCCCCATCCACCTGTTGTACTCTTTGCTACCTTCTCCCCACCCCCCACCCCTCCCGTTTATCTCTCTACTCTGGAGGCTCCCTGCCTTCAGTCCTGATGAAGAGCTTTTGCCCAAAACGTCAATTTGCCTGCTTCTTGCAGGCTGCCTGACCTGCTGTGCTTTTCCAGCACCACTCTAATCTAGACACAGAAATTGATAGACACTATTGTCATCATGGGATATGAAGGAAGTGTAGAAAAGTGCTATAGAATTAGATGATCTGTGATTTTACTGAAAGGTGGTGCTATCTTGATGGACTGAGTAACTTCTCCTGTTCTTGTATTCTGAATATTCAGCAGGTCGATTATAATTAATGGAGAGAAGCAGAATTTTGTCAGAGCTGGGAAATGTTACAGGCAAGAGGACGGTGGGGAAAATAACAAATTATAAGGTTGTGATGGGGAGTAATGCAGGACAGATGAATTACGATACCAATACAATAACAATGCCAAAGAAAATGTAATAATCAAATAAAAGATACTCAAGAAAATTCCATCAAAATATGCGGTTATAAGCGTAACTTCTTTGAGGGAAATGGCTGACTTAGAACTGATTGCCAAAGTTGTCATCCACAGGTATTTTCCTCACCAAACCTTCATCTCCCAGACCATACAGAACCTCAACACCTCAGGCGATCTCCCACCCACAGCTTCCAACCTCATAGTCCGGGAACCCTGCACTGTCCGGTTCTACCTCCTTCCCAAGATCCACAAGCCTGGCCGACCCATTGTCTCAGCATGCTCATGCCCCACTGAACTCATCTCTACCTACCTTGACACTGTCTTATCCCCCCAGTCCAAGAATTCTCCACGTAGGTTCGAGACACCACCCATGCCCTCCACCTCCTCCAAGACTTCCGTTTCCCTGGCCCCCAACGCCTCATCTTCATCATGGATGCCCAATCCCTCTACACCTCCATCCACCATGACCAGGGCCTCCAAGCCCTCCTTTTTCCTCTCCAGATGTCCCCAACAGTACCCTTCCACCCATACTCTCATTCATTTGGCCGAACTGGTCCTCGCCCTTAACAATTTCTCCTTCGAATCCTCTCACTTCCTCCAAACCAAAGGAGTAGCCATGGGCACAGTGTGGGCCCCAGCTATGCCTGTCTCTTTGTTGGCTATGTAGAACAGTTGATCTTCCGTAATTACACCGGCACCACTCCCCACCTCTTCCTCCACTACATTGATGACTGCATTGGCGCCACCTCGTGCTCCCGTGAGGAGGTTGAGCAATTCATCAACTTCACCAACACTTTCCACCCTGACCTTAAATTTACCTGGACCATCTCTGACACCTCCCTCCCCTTCCTGGACCTCTCCATCTCCATTAATGACGACAGACTTGATACTGACATTTTTTTACAAACCCACCGACTCCCGCAGCTACCTGGATTACACCTCTTCCCACCCTGACTCTTGCAAAAATGCCATCCCGTATTCCCAATTCCTCCACCTCCGCCGTATCTGCCCCCAGGAGGACCAGTTCCACCATAGAGCACACCAGATGGCCTCCTTCTTTAGAGACCACAATTTCCCTTCCCAAGTGGTTAAAGATGCCCTCCAATGCATCTTGTCCACATCCCGCACCTCCGCCCTCAGACCCCACCCCTCCAACCGTAATAAGGACAGAACGCCCCTGGTGCTCACCTTCTACCCTACCAACCTTCGCATAAACCAAATCATCCACCAACATTTCTGCCACCTCCAAAAAGACCCCACCACCAGGGATATATTTCCCTCCCCACCCCTCTCCTGCTTCCACAAAGACCGTTCCCTCCGTGACTACCTGGTCAAGTCCACGCCCCCCTACAACCCATCCTCCCATCCTGGCACTTTCCCCTGCTACCGCAGGAACTGTAAAACCTGCACCCACACCTTCTCCCTCACTTCTATCCAAGGCCTTAAAGGAGCCTTCCACATTCATCAAAGATTTACTTGCACATCCACTAATATCATTTATTGTATCCGTTGCTCCCGATGCGGTCTCCTCTACATTGGGGAGACTGGGTGCCTCCTAGCAGAGCGCTTTAGGGAACATCTCCGGGACACCCGCACCAATCAACCACACCGTCCCATGGCCCAACATTTCAACTCCCCCTCCCACTCTGCCGAGGGCATGGAGGTCCTGGACCTCCTTCATTACTGCTCCCTCACCACCAAACGCCTGGAGGAAGCACGCCTCATCTTCCGCCTCGGAACACTTCAACCCCAGGGAATCAATGTGGTCTTCAACAGTTTCCTCATTTCCCCTTCCCCCACCTCACCCTAGTTCCAAACTTCCAGCTCAGCACTGTCCCCATGACTTGTCCGAACTTGTCCTACCTGCCTATCTCCTTTTTCACCTATCCACTCCACACTCTCCTCCCTGACCTATCACCTTCATCCCCTCCCCCACTCACCTATTGTACTCTATGCTACTTTCTCCACACCTCTACCCTCCTCTACCTTATCTCTCCACGCTTCAGACTCACTGCCTTTAATTCCTGATGAAAGGCTTTTGCCCGAAACGTTGATTTCGCTGCTCCTTGACTGCTGCCTGAACTGCTGTGCTCTTCCCGCACCACTAATCCAGAATCTAATTTATTGAGGTTGATGGTTGTGACTTGTCAACAACTCCAGTGTCTTTGCAACATGAATTGTTACACTGGTTGAAGGTAATCTAGGTAGGACCTTGAACTACTCTTGTCTCAATTCCTGTTTTACTGTGGATGCAGTTTGTCATGGCACAGAGTATTGGAGATCCAAGAGCTGATTTCCATGTCTGTCAGGCTGATGTGCAGTTTGTCTCACTGTTTTTTTTCCCTACCACAGTTCAAAATATTTGTCCATGCAGATCACAGAATCTTCGATTCTCCTTTCTATGTTATAACTTGTCCAAGTGCAGAGTTCTTGTTTTCTGAGGACACCGAATTACGTTCTCTGACAGGAGTAGATTTAGAGCTGCTGGTGATTTAATTGCTTGCACAATTAACTGTGAAAACAGTTAAATCATTACCACTACAGAAAGAAAGAATGTTTGCTCCTTGCATATGTCTCCATTTCTGTGTGTTGAGTGCTCGTGATCTCTCTTGGATATTCCCTGACCCTCTGGCATCCTGCACATACAGCTGTTTGATAAAATTTTGGTGGGTGATGTCTCGTGTTCACTCTTAATTTTCATTTGCTGTATGTAGCAGGCTTGCTGTACAATCTGGTCGCGTTAAAGTTGGTGCACATCTGTGCATGGGTTTATCTTAAGCAGAATGTCGCTATACACCACTTTGTCCTTTACTTGGCAGATGTCTTTTTCTGTGCAACCACATCGTTTGGAAGCAGCATTGGAGATGCCTCCTTTGCATTGACTGATGGCAGTGGATAATAAAGGCCTACTATATACTTCATGTTCACAAATCAAAAGCCTTTTTCCTTATCATTCTTTGTTTCAACTTGAGATGATTTTCAGGGTACAATGGCCTGGAAAGACCACATATTTCTCCTTTGCAGTCTGGGATCTACCAAGTCTCTTTATGCAAGCAACCTTCTCTTTAAAATGCTTGCTTGCATGTTGAGAGTCTGTCTTAAAACACAGCATAAAAATTAAAGGAAATATTTGGCATTGCCATCCCCAAATGCCATTGAAAAGGTGGTTGTGAGATTCCTTGAAATACTTCAGACCCCTATGCTATAGGTACATCTACACTATTCCTTTTAGAATTCGTAGCAGTTTGATGCACTCAGAGGTATGCTATGCCATTTTAGTGGCTACTTAAGCTTAATTGCATTGCTGTACATTGGAAATCACACGTAGGCCAGACCAGTTGAGCATGTCGGATTTCCTACCCGAAAGGACATTGGTAAACCAGATGAGTTATTGTAATGATTGATGATTACTGAGTGTAGCTTTTATTTCATATTTGTTAATTGAATATAAATTCCATTATCTGCTATAGTTGGATTTGAACCCATTTTCTCAGAGCATTAGCTGCATTGAAAATAGGAGCATGAGTAGGCAATTTAGCTCATCAACGCAATTTTCCACACTATTGCCGTATCCCTTGATATCTTGAAATCTATTGATTATCATTCTGAGACTGAGCAATGAATTCTAGAACCACCAGCCATGGAAGTATCTTTCCTGCATCTACCCTTCCGCCATCCTGAGATCCAGTCAAGTAAACCTTTGTTGCACACACTAACACAAGTATATCCTTACTTAAAGACATCAGAACTAAGCATAATATTCCAGTTGTGGTCTCACCAAAAGTCTGCACAATTGCAGCAAATTATCTTCACTCCTGTAAAATTGTTATGGACTTCTCGATTCCTTATCTTGTGAAATTACTGGTCTGCCATCTTCACCTCATACAAGATGAGAGTTTGAAGGATGCTGAATATTTTTATTTGTTCATGGGATATGGACGTTGCTTCCTGTGCCAACATTTATTGCCCAACCCTAGTTGCCTTTGAGAGGTGGTGGTGGTAGTGAGCTGCCTTCCTGACTCAATATCTTTGATTTAGATACACCCTCAATGCTGTGAGGAAGAGAGTTCAAGGATTTTAACCCAGTGACACTTAAAGAATGGTAAAATATTTCCAAGTCAGGATGGTGAGTGGCTTGGAGGGGAACTTGCAGTTAGCGGTGTTCCCATGTATCTGCTGTTCTTGTCCTTCTTTTGTCATGGATTCAAAAGGTGTTGTCCAAGAAGTGATTTTTTTTTTCAGTGCATCTTGTAGATACTGGTGGAGGGAGTAGGTGTTTATGGATGTAGCGCCAACCAAGTCGGATGCTTTATCCTGGATAGTATCAAGCTTCTTGGAACTGCATTCATTTGGGCCAGTGGAGAATAATACATCACTTTGAGGAGTCAAGAGGTGGGTTATTCTCCGCCTCTGACAAGACCTTTATATGGCCAGCCCATTCCAGTTTCTGGTCAGCGTTAACCCCAGGGATGCTAATAGTGGGGATTCAATTATTATAATGTGTTGAATGTCGAGGGGCAATCTTTAGATTCTCCTTTGTTCAATGCGGTCACTGCCTAGCACTTAATTTCTATGAGTGTAGCTTGCCACTTATCCACCCAAGTCTGGATATTGCTCAGGTCTTGCTACATTTGTACATGGTCTTCTTCGATATATGAAGATATCTCTGTGAATGGTGCTGAATATTCTGTAAGCATCATAGAACATCACCATTTTTGACCTTAAAATGGAAGCAAAGTCACTGAAGCAACTGACTATAGTTGGACCGAAGACACTCCTCTGTGGAACTCCTGCAAAGTTGTTTTGGAGCTAAGATGACTGATCTCGACTGTTTTCCTTTGTGCCAAATATAACATCAACCAACATAAAGCTTTTCCCCTGATTCCAGTTCTGCTAGGCCACCTTGATGCCACATGTGCAAATGTAACCTCAATGTCAAGGCCAATCACACCTCACCACAGAATTTGAATATTTTGTCCATGTTTGAACTAAGGCTGTATTGTGGTCTGGGGATGAGAGGCCCTGACTAAAAACCACACTGATCGACAGAGAACAGGTCATTGGTCAGAAAGTGCTGCTTGATAGCACTGTTGATGACACCTTCCATCACTTTACTGATGATTGGTAGGGTTGATGGGCGACTACTGAATAGATTCCATTGTTGTAACTATACTGGAGGCTTGGGTTAAGGCAAAATCTGGACTACATAACCAGGACAACTGCTGGATTGTTTCTGGGCTTGTGGCCTTTGCAGTACTAGGTTCATTGTTGCTTGAAGGTAGACAGGGTAGAGGAGATGGCTTTTGGTACACTTGCCTTCATTTGACAGAGTCTAAGAATTGAGAAGACATGGTGTGGCTGTACAGGACTTTAGTTAGGTCATATTTGGAATACTGTGTTCAATTCTGATCTTCCTGCTATAGTTGTGAAACTGTTGGGCATAGACATGTTTCTCTTGCCATGAGACTTTCTGGAGTTGGGAGTTGATGTTAAGGACTCTTAGGGCAACTCAGTACTGTATATACCACTGTGCTGCCATCTCTGTTTGGTTTGCATATCCCTCTAACAACATGCAGATTAACAATATAATTTTTGTTGTTGTCAGGGACGTTGTGTGTAAGCTTTGATTCCATGGGTATGACTCTGTCAGGTTATTGTCTGACCAGTCTGAGAGACGATGCTCCCAATTTTGGCACGAGCTCCCAGATGTTGGTAGGGAGGACTGTGCAGAGTTGACAGTATTCTATTTACCGCTGTTGTTTTGGTGCTGGAATCATAGAGATGTACAGCACGGAAACAGACCCTTCGGTCCAACCCATCCGTGCCGACCAGATAACCCAATCCAATTTAGTCCTACCTGCCAGCACCCGGCCCATATCCCTCCAAACCCTTCCTATTCATATACCCATCCAAATGCCTTTTAAATGTTGCAATTATACCAGCCTCCACCACTTCCTCTGGCAGCTCATTCCATACACGTACTACCCTCTGTGTGAGAAAGTTGTCTTGTAGGTCTCTTTTATTATCTTTCCCCACTCATCCTAAACCTATACCGTCTAGTTCTGGACTCTCCGACCCCAGGGAAAAGACTTTGTCTATTTATCCTATCCATGATCTTCATGATTTTGTAAATATTTATAAGGTCACCCTTCAGCCTCCAACGCTCCAGGGAAAATAGCCCCAGCCTGCTCAGCCTCTCCTGATAGCTCAAATCCTCCAACCCTGGCAACATCCTTGTAAATCTTTTCTGAACCCTTTCAAGTTTCACAACATCTTTCCAACAGGGAGGAGTTCAGAATTGCATGGAATATTCCAACAGTGGCCTAACAAATGTCCTATACAGCTGCAACATGACCTCCCAACTCCTGTACTCAATACTCTGACCTCAATGCCACGTTGTCTGTCATTCCTTTCTTCAGACTTTGTAGAGGTTGACAACTTAGTGGCTTGCTAAGTCCATTTCAGAGAGCAATTGAAAACCATTTAAATTACTGTGGGTCTGGTGTCACACCTAGGTAGACCACGAAAAGATGGCAGTTTCCTTCCCTGAATAAAATGAATGAATCAGGTTTTGATGACAATTGACAATGAATTTCACAGATGTAAGGAGATTTTTCATACCAGATTTTTAATAAATTCTGCAATGATGCGATTCGAAGCTGTGTCCCCCTAAGACATTACCTGGATGTTTAGCACCAATACCACTAGACCATTGCCTCCCCCAATGTATCTGCGCCACAACAGAGAATCTCAAGTAGTCCATTCACTATGAATGAGGTTGGTTAGTTCTCTTGTCATTTACTAATTTTCCCATCCCGGGGCAGGATGTTAGTTAGTGCACAACTCATTCAGGAAGCACACAAACTATAATCTCTCTACCAACATACACATTGACCACATGGGCATAATGGTTTTCTTTGCTCATGTACATACTTACTACAGTACCACCAGCTTGTAAACAGTTCCATTTTACCAGTACACAGCAGGACTTGAGCTTTCATGAAGTCTGTTAAGTCAGCTACTCAGTTGGTTAAACTTGCTAAAAACTGGCGTAAACTTTGAAGATGATGAAACTGCCTTTAAATGATAAGTATGACAGTCCAGATAATATTCCAAGATAATTATTATTGCATTTCTCTCCACTAGTAATGTATTTTCAGTATCCATTTTGTAAAATATGTTTTGCAGTAATGAAAACATTAATAAAACCACATGTCTTGCCTTGGCAAATATATTAAACTGTTATACCGCAGAATGGAATAAAATGTAAAAACTGATAACATTTGTTTTATTGCATGAATATATTAAATATGTAATAAATTAATATTTGTCTAGACATCTTGGAATACAAGCACAATGGTGCATCTTCACGGAATAGTGAAAGTGTTGTGTTTTCTTCAGTTAGCCAAACCACCGATAAACGTGTGGGGAGAAAAATGTGCTTAAAATGTGGAGTTTGCAGTTTCCAGTGTATGGGAAAATTGTTGGCAAAGTTCAAGAATTTCTGCTTCACTGGAATATGTAAGGGATGCCAGCTTCAAAAGATCTAAATGTTGGTTTTATCAGTGGGAAAGTATTGAAAGTGTGATTGGAATACTGTCTTGTTTTAGGTGGGCAAATTGAGTGCTGCCTTCATTGGACTCTTGTCTCATAAAGGGTATGAGACAAGAGATCCAAAGTCAGAGAGCTTGAGCTTGGGCTCATTTGACTTATTTCTGTGAGCTTGAAATTGAACTTTTTTTTTTGCTAAATAGCTATTTAACAGTGTTTTAACACAAATTATGTACTGCTTCACATGACTGAAATGCACCCTTGTGTGAAGAAATATTCCTTTGAAAGTGCTATGAATTAACTATGTTTCAGTCAAAACAGGATGAGTTGCAGGAGGTAGATAAATGCTCTCAAATGAATGTAGAAACCTAAGAGAGTGTAGGGCATAAGAGGTTACAAAAATATTAAAAAGACAGAACAAAAGGCTCTGTGTCTGAGTTGCACAGTATTTTCAACAAAATTAATTAATTGAAAACTCAAATAGGAATAGGTAGCCGTTGCAGATGTGACACCTGAATTTTCAAATGTACAGTTCGGAAGGGCAAGAAGCTAGCAAAAGGTGAAGGATTACCTCTGTTAATTCAGGATGACATTGATATAATAAAAAGAGATGACCCTGCTTCAGAAACTCAAGATGTAGAATCGGTTTGGGTAAGATGAGCATTCGCCAAGGTGAGAAGTCACTTGTATGAATGGTTACTGCCACACTGAAACATAGGTATACAGGGAGAAATATTGGGAACTTGTACAAAAGGTTTGACAACAGTCATGGATGTTCATCTATGTATAGCCTTCACAAAGATGATTAGCAAAGTATGCTTAGATTGAGAGTTGATGGACTGTTTTTCAGACAGTCTCTTGGTCAGTAGTGTGTTCTAGAATCGACCAGAGAACTATTGTTATAGATCTGTAATGTACACTGGGATAGGTCTCTATTAGTTACCTCATAGTGAAGACAGCCCTCCGTTACAATGAATACGTCCTATCTCAGATTGCGCTCAAAATCAAACTCCATTATTTCATGAGTCATTTCAAGTATTAGCCATGAACAACTTAATCACAAGTAGGTAATATGTGTCTGCAACCACTTCTAATGTAAAAGAAACTCTCTCAAGGTTTCCTCAATTAACAAGAAGTATAATTGATTTATTGATAACCTGTTTTTCTAGCATATGTTGAAAGGATTATTTATTCCTCATGTGCAAACTTCAGCTATACTCCATTTAAATCCAAATGTGTACAGATGAATTCACAAATAATATGGACAGGACAAATGAGACAAAGTCTGTGGATTAACCTTTCACCTTTTAAATTTTTGGCAATGACATCACATTGTAAATTGCAATGATCCTCAATTTGGTAGCCTGTCACTTGGGCTCTTGTTAGCTAGAGTAGAAGTTTTCTTTCTTTGCAGTGTTTTTGAATATTGTTTCTTCCAGGGAGAGTGTAAGACCTGGCTCATTGGTGAGCTTCTGAAGGTCTGAGTCCATTTGCTGTCACTGCTTTCAGTTCTATGTTAAGATGCCACTTGAAACCAGTTCAAAAAATGTTGGTTCTTCCTTTTGCTTCAACCCAACAACACCTAGTACCAGTGTTCTCACAAAAAAGTATCAAATCAGGTTTTAAAAAAAAAGACTGCTCAGGATGGCTTTTCCTTTGAGATGTAATTTTTAAAAAAAGGTTTTATTCTCTGAGCATCTAAACTATCATTTTCCTGTTTACGTTTCAATTTAAAATGATGTAGTGCTTATACAAGTGGATCAAACACACTTGTTTAAAACTTAAATGATGGTATGAAAACACACCTTGGTAAAGTGAACTGTTTGGCTAGCTTATGGGTAGGTCAATCGAGATGCAGTGGCAAAATTATTTTGCAATATTCAGTAAAGATGCATTGAAGTGAGAAAGAAAGACTCCAAAGGTAGAATGTCACCGTGGGTAACTAAAGAAGTTAAAGATATTATTTAATTGAAAATGTATAATTCTGCAAAGATTATTAGCAGGTTTAAAGATTCATCAGGTAGCTACTAGGATTGTAACCTGGTGTGTGATTTTTTTTAAACATTTATATAAGACACGGGTAATACTGTTGGAGTACGATGTGCAGTTTTGATCCACTTTATTAAGAAAAGATATGTGTATTTGAAGCATATTTTAAAAAAGGTTCAGTTGACTAATATGTGTGGTTGACTGGGTGAAGTGGGGGAAGCAGGATGAAGAGCTTACCCTGTGAGGAAAAGTTGGATAGGTAGGTCCTGTATTAATTTGAGTTGAGAGAAACAAGAGGTGATCTTACTGAGTTGTAGAAGATTCTGGGTGGATTTGACAGAGTACATTCTGAGTGTGCGCTTCCCTTTGGTGAGGAATCGAGGATGCACTGTCTAAAATTAAGGGCCTCCCATTTTAGTTTGAAATGAGAAATTTTCTTTCAGAGGGTTGAGAGTCTTTAGAACTTTTCTCTGAGTGCAGTGGAGGCCAGGTCATGAATATTTACAAGGCAGAGGTAGATAGGTTCTTGGTTGACAAGGCAGTGAAAGATTTTGGGAGGAAAGTGGAAATGTGAAGTTGAAATCCCAATCAGACCTGCCATGGTTGTGGAGCAAGTTTGAGGGATTGAAAGGCTGATACTTGCTCCTTATTTTTATTTCATAAATGCAGTAGTTGTTGTTTCCTTTTCTGGAACAGATACACGTGTCCTTCCTTTTATGAAGCTACGTCTCTTTCACTTACATTGTTTTAAGGCAACTAATTTCTGAGTGTTGTCATTAGTGCTCCTCAAATGGTCTGTTTTGGATCCATGGCGTAGAATTGCTTGGTCGAGTTTATAGTTGAAATTTACTTGACAACAGTGGCCTGCTAGACCATTTCAATAATTAGTTAGGAGTTAGCAACATTATTATATCTCTGATGTCGCATGTGGGCCAGATTGGGTAAGGATGGCAGAGTCTGTTCCCTAAAAGATGCTAGTGAACTAGTTGGGTTTTTACCACAATCCAGTAGTTGATTCCTGAGATTATGTTTTTATTTCAGATTTATTTAATTTGTAATAAGGACATTCTCTCATTTTGTGAAGATTTAAACTCCTGTCTCAGGATAATTTATCCAGCCCTGACTGTCTATAATTGGGAACAACTCACTGTATACTAGGCTTTAAACTTGAGTATTTTAAATAGAAGATCAGTGTTTAGCTTAGTATCCATGGAGAAGAGAAGTGCATTGACCAGCATGTTCCTGTGAAGATGAAAGATAAAGCTGGCAAGGTTCAGGAATCCCGGGTAACGAATATTGGAAGTTCAAAAGAAAAAAGAACCATATGTAAGGTCTAAGAAATTGAAATCAGACAAGGCCCTTGAAGAACATAACAGTAGCAGAAAATAATTTACACAGGCTAAAAGGGGCCAGTACAATTAAAAGCATTTTATACATACATCAGGGAAAGGGTAGGTACACTGGAGGACACAAGAGAGAACTTTTGTGTGGAATCCGAGAAAATCGGTGAGATTTTTCATGTGTACTTAGCAACTATACTCAGGAAGGAGAAGGACGTGGATGATGGGAAGATTAGGGAAGGGTATGTTGATATTTTAGGGCATGTTAGTATTAAGAGGATGAGGTGTTGGATGTCTTGAAAAATACAAAATCGAAAAGTCCCCAGAGCCTATTGGGCTCTATACCAGGATACTGAGGGAAGTAAGGGAGGAGGCTGTTCAGATCCTCTGTCACAGGGTGGTCCCAGAAATCTTGAATAGCCAGAGTTGTCTGTTTGTTTTAGATGGGCAACAAGAATAATCCAGGACATTATTCAGCCGGTGGCCCTTAGATCAGTGATAGGTAAATTATTGGAGAAGATTTTTAGGAACAGGACATACTAGCATTTGGAAAAGAATGGACTTATTAGAGATTGTCAGCATGGCTTTGTGTAAATTATATTAGGTTTCCTTAATGTCATTTAGAAAATACCTAGCAAGAACTGTAACATACACTACACTGGACAACCGGGCAGAAAACTAGCCACCAGGATACATGAACATCATCTAGCCACAAAAGAACATGACCCACTCTCGCTCCTATCTTTACATACAGATGAGGAAGGACACCACTTCGACTGGGATGGCACATCCATCCTAGGACCAGCTGAACAGAGACATGCATGAGAATTCTTAGAAGCATGGCACACAAACCCCTGAGAAAAAGAACAGGAAACAACATCACAGGAATTTACATCACCGATCCAAGGAAACCTAAACACACAAATAAAAAGCAAGCCATACCACCAATGCATCACCGGAGGCTCATTGATGATATTACCTAATATGGTGACAAAACGTCTGAAATTGAACCTTCCAGCTCAGTGAGCAAACTTATATCCGCAGTATCTTACTTCTGTTTTGTACTCTTATACCATGGATGTAACATATTGTAACCAAAGGACAATATTATAATAAGGAATCAAAATATCCCAGCATTTGCACCCAGATGAGGTTGGAATTGATATTGTCTCGTCTGGACTGGCAAGATTAAAAGTAGATAAATCTCTAGGGCCAATGAAATGTATTTCCGTTTGAGTGAGGCAAGGGGGGAAACAGCAAGAGTGGCTTGCAAAATTTTCAATCCCTGTCTGGCCTCAGAGATGCTAGAGGACAGTCAATGTGGTTCCGTCATTCATGAAAGGAGCAAAGTATAAACCAGGCGATACAGGCCTGTCCGTCTAACCTCACTGTTGGGGAAACTATTGGAAGCAATTCTGAAGGACTGAATTAATCTGCATTTGGAGAGGCAGGGATTAATCAAAAACAGTCAGCATGGTTTTTTTAAGGGGGAGATCATGTCTGAAACCCGATTGAATTTTTCAGAGAGGTGGCCAGTCTGTGGGTGGTGATAGTGTTTTTGATGTAGTCTACTTGGACTTCACCATGGGATTCAATGATTATATGACGGCTTTTGCTGAGGTCCTGCATGAGGGTTTGCTATGAAAGGGAAGAGCTCATTGGATCCGAGGAAATTTGGCAAATAGGGATCAACAATTGGCTGAGAGGCAGAAAGTGGAGGGTAACAGTTCAGGGGTATTTTTCTGACTGGAAGTCTGTGTCCAGTGGCATCCAACAGCGGTCATAGAAACATAGAAGATCGGAGCGAGAGTAGGCCATTTAAACCCACAAGCTCGCTCCACCATTCATTTTGATCATGGCTGATCAGCGAACTCGATACCCATGCCCGAAACGTCGATTCTCCTGCTCCTTGGCAGCTGCCTGACCTGCGCTTTTCCAGCAACACATTCTCAGCTCTGATCTCCAGCATCTGCAGTCCTCACTTTCTCCTCCAATCTTACTAATCCACCCATTTTCATTTTCATCCAAGTCATTTGTAAATATCACAAACTGCAATAATTCTGCCTTCTGTCTCTCCCTCCTATTTTGAAATCACAGTCCCATTCGCTATCCTCCAACTTGTACAATGTTCCAGAGTCTAAAGAATCTTGGAAGATGACTACTAATACATTCAGTATTTCGAGGACCACAGGATTACCAGGCTCTGATGTTTTATCAACCTTCAGTCTCATCAATTTCTTCATGACTATTTCTCTTTTAATACACATGTGTTTCAGTTCCTCCCTCCCACTAACCCCTTGCTCCCTGTCATTTCTTGTACATTTTTCATGTCCTCCTTTGTGAAGGCAGAAATGAAGCACAAATATAGTTTGCTAGCAGTTTCTTTGTTCCCCATTATAAATTCTTCCATTTCTGATTGTGAGGGACCTACATTAGTTTTCACTAATTATTTTCTCTCCACACAGCGAGAGAAACTTTTGCAGTCACCTTTTCTGTTCTGCAAGCTTACTTTTATACTCCTTATTCAATGCCTTGGTTCTCCTTTATTAATTTCTCAACTGTTCACAATACTCAGGTCTTTTTTTCTTGCCAATTTTTATGCATCTTTTTTGCAAATTGTCTCCAAAGTCCCTCATAAGTAATGGTTTAGCTACTGTTCTCTTTGTGTTCATGCCAGACAGAAATAAGTAATTTTTGTAGTTCACCCATTCGCTCTTTGAATATTTGCCATTGCCTTTCCACTGTTATTTCTTTCAATAACATTTCCTAATCTGCCACAGCCAACTGTCATCTAATGCCATCACAGTTTCCCTTATTAAGTGTCAGTGTCGGGCTCTTGCTGTTTATGGTTTATAGGAATAATTTAGATTTGACTGCAGGAGGGTTGTTCAGTAAGTTCACATATGATACAAAAATTGGGGTTGGAAATAATGAGAAGGATTTCCTTAGATTAAAGGATGATTATAGGCAGCTGGTGTTTTGTGCCGATCAGTGGCAAATGCAGTTTGGTCCACGTATAATTCACTTGGGCAGGACAAGCAAGGCAGGGGAATACAAATTGAAAGGTATGACCCTGGAAACACCGAGGAACACCAGTATGCACTCTGGTTCCTCAAGGTAGCAGGACAAGTAGATAAAGTGGTTAAAAAGACATTGAATATACTTACCATTATTAGCTGAGGCATAGAGTTTAAGAGCAGGAACATTTTGCTGGAACTGAATCCAAAGTTGGTTAGGCCACAGCTAGAGTATTGTGTGCAGTTTTGGAATCCACATTACAGGAAGGATGTGCTAGCACTGGAAAGGTTGGAGAGATTTACTCGTATGTTGCCTGGGCTGGAGAGTTTCAGTTATGAAGAGAGATCGGACAGGCTGAAGTTGTTTTTTCTCAGAGCAAAGGAGATTAGGAGGGGACATGATTGATATGTATAAAATTGAGAGGCATGGATAGATTAGACAGGAAGAGACCTCTCCCCTTTATCAAGTGATCAATAACCAGTGGATACAGATTTGAGGTAAATGGCAGAAGGTTTAGAAGAGATGTTAGGAACATTCTTTTCACCCAGAGGATGGTGGGAATCTGGAACTCGCTGGAGGCAGAAGCCCTCCTAACGTACAAGATGTATTTAGATATGCATGCACGCCAAGGCAGACAAGGCTATGGGCCAAGTGCTGGGAAATGGGATTAAAATAGATGGTTGTTTTAATCAGTGTAGACACAATGGGCCTTTTTCTTTGCTGTAGATCTCTCTCACTCACTGCCTGTGCTGATGCATTTTTTATAATCTGACTGATTGTGATGTGTGAGAAGAAATATTCGAGAAGAGCACTTCAAACATGGTCATTAAGGATTGTCAATTTCTGAAACTGCTCATCACTGATGTTTGTGGACAGACTTGCAGATTTTTCAGGTGCAAAATATGAAATAGGAGCAACTGAATGTGGCCTGAAATATAAATATAGATGTATAGTAGGAAACCGGTTGGAGAGCGTGAATTCAGAAAATTAATTCATATTAAACCACTCAGTGAAGGTAGGTCAAAAGGGCACAAACCTCACAGTATCAAAATTGCAACAATTTATGATCCATGTGGCTAAAGTACTAATACCACGCTGGCTACTCTTAGAAACCTAAAGAAACCTCATTCCTAGTACTATCTCTCTAGCCATTTCTCTCTCATTTCTGCATTTCATGGGTCTGCTTAGGAAAAGTAAAATTGAGGACTGTTGTGAGAAGAAGTTTTCTCACAAACTGGCACACAGGCTGGGATGATCAGTGAGGCAAATACCCTGTAACTGTTTAAGAAATAATTAGACGCATGATCAAGTAAGGAACTATTGGATCTATCTGCATAACAGGAGCTAAAATATCCGAAGAATCTTCCTTATCAGAACTGGTAAAAGAAGAGATTTGGGAAACTTGATAAAATTAACAGAATTGCTGGGAAAAGAGGGAATTGAAAGCTCCCATCACTTGTAGCTATATCTGTTTAATTTAAGAAAAGTAAAGGAGGTGAAAATATTTTGACAATAAAGGATTAATGCTGAAGGTAAATATTTGATGAGCTCCCAAAAGAATTGTTTTGTATAAGTGTACAGTGCTATAGTATTATTTATCGTATAAGTGTACAGTGCTATAGTATTATTTATCGTAAAAGTAATCGGTGGTGAGAGGAAATTGATATTCCGATGCTTAACAGTTCCTTCTTTCCTCATTTCCGTTATTATTTTATTGTGCCACATATCCAGTGTGCTTTTTAAAAAAAAAGGTTAATACTGTTGTTGCAGCCTTGTGCAAGTTTTATTTTGACCTTGCTGTGCTGTATGTCATTACTTAACTGTCCATTAATTTCTGAACCCTTAAACAGATTGTCACCATGTATATTTCCATTAACGTTAGAGACTTTGGAACAATTATCTCTGTTGAGAAGAGCTTTTTAACCTGAACGACTTGAGGTTATTGCCTTGCATGGATTAATATACATCTACATAAATTTGGCTTGTGTTTAATGTGCACTAACGTAAAAGTCTTATCCCACACACTTTGTTCACAGTCCATTGTTGAAAAACAATTTATCATCTGACTCACTGAGCACTGTTATTGGAGGGGTGCCAGAATGAGAATTAAAGTGGTATATAAGTTTACATTTCATGCCAATCACATTTGTATTATTGTCACATTTATTCTAATCCATATTTCTTCCAGATAAATGACATCCATGCAAATTCCTTTCATCTTTTCTAATAAAGGAAAATACAAAATCTTTGGACTGACACCAACTGATGCTCCTTAACTCATGAGTCTACTTGTTTAGTCTTTGACTCGTTAAATGCTTGTAATTCTTCTAAGAAAAGAAAATGAAAGTTGAATGTTTTCTTTTCAGGATTTTTATTTGTGTTATGAAGTGCAGTTAAACCAAAGTGATTTGGAATTGTTGCCATGTCAAACAAATATGTTTGAATGTAAGACGTACATAATAGAACTGCAATTAAACTTCGCACAAAGTGTCTCGGTTTCAACTTTACTGCAGAATACATCCTCTTGAGAGTTTTTTTATATACAGCATGTTGTAGCAGCTAGGCGTTAAGCTATTGTTCCTCCCAATGCTCCAATCTTTTCAAAGGTGAGTTCTTTATTTTCTCTGTTGGTTAGAACTCCGCTTCTGTATTCAGTGGTCGTTTACAGCAAGTTATATGTGATGAAGCGCTAATGCATGACAGGTTTCAAAATTCACAAAGTGCCACGGAACATCATAAATCAGCGAATAGCAAAAATGAAGGAAAACTGCTAGTTACACAGCTCAGGAGAAAAGTGGTTATCAGTAGTTGGCAAACAGCTATCAACTTTATACTCAAAAGGAAACCGATCAAATCCTTCTAGGTGGAATGTCATCTCTAACACAAAAGCACTTTACATTTTGAAAACGTATTTTGAAATGTTTCACATTTTGTCAGAGGTGCATCCACTTTGAGAACAAAACCTAGAAGCAAGATACACTTCTCCAGTGTGTACCTGTGTACTCTGCTTTCTTGTCAATAAGACTGACCATTCAAATAGCATGCCCTGGACAAGCCTCTTGTAAATGCTGGCCCTTTGACTAAATGTTTGAAAATTATATCTTCCAAAGCAATTTTAGATTTTTATTTGCCTGTCTTTCATTCCTTCCTAGAATTAGCTTCAAACAGTTAGAATAGCTTTCCCTCACTGAATTCACCCCAAGTTGTTCACGGGGATGGTGTGCTGAAAAACTGGCTGATCTAATAGTTTGAAATTTTTTCTGTGGGCTTGAGAGAGGCCCATTTAGTGCCAATATTTAAAAAGAACTCAAAGCCAGAAACAGGAAACTTAACCACATTAAGCAACTTGTCCATATTCAAAGTCAAACTAAAGTGGAAATGCTTGAAAGAGAGAGATTAAGAGTTACAGTTCATAAGTTTGCAGATGACAACAAAATTGGAGGTGTAGTGGACAGCAAAGAGGGTTACTTCAGATTACAATAGGATCTGGACCAGATGGGCAAATGGACTGAGAAGTGGCAGATGGAGTTTAATTCGGATAAACGTGAGGTTCTGCATTTTGGGAAAGCAAATCTTAGCAGGACTTATACACTTAATGGTAAGGTCCTAGGGAGTGTTGCTGAACAAAGAGACCTTGGAATGCAGGTTCATAGCTCCTTGAAAGTGGAGTCACAGGTAGTTAGGATAGTGAAGAAGGCGTTTGGTATGCTTTTCTTTATTGTTCAGAGTATTGAGTATAGGAGTTTGGCCACATTGGAATATAGCGTGCAATTCTGGTCTCCTTCCTTTCGGAAAGATGTTGTGAAACTTGAAAGGGTTCAGAAAAGATTTACAAGGATGTTGCCAGGGTTGGAGGATTTGAGCTATAAGAAGAGGCTGAACAGGCTGGGGCTGTTTTCCCTGGAATGTCGGAGGCTGAGGGGTGACCTTATAGACATTTACAAAATCATGAGGGGCATGGATAGGAGAAATAAAGTCTTTTCCCTGGGATCGGGGAGTCCAGAAGTAGAGAGCATAGTTTTAGGGTGAGAGGGGAAAGATATAAAAGAAACCTAAGGGGCAACTTTTTCACGCAGAGGGTGTATGGAATGAGCTGCCAGAGGATGTGGTGGAGGCTGGTACAATTGCAACATTTAAGAGGCGTTTGGATGGATATATGAATAGGAAGGGTTTGGAGGGATATGGGTCGGGTGCTGGCAGGTGGGACTAGATTGGGTTGGGATATCTGGGCGGCATGGACAGGTTGGACTGAAGGGTCTGTTTCCATGCTGTACATCTGAGATTATTTGGGAATCGTGGCAGGTTTTCTGGAGCAGAGGGTCCTGTTTAGCCAGGTCGATTGACATAGTTGTTGTAGTTGCAATTTTGGTTGACATTGCGTATCTAAACATTCAAAGGCAGTTTGACAAGCTCCTATAAGAAAGCTAACAAAGCATTTCATTTCTCACCTCGATGACCTCCCTTAATCAGAGGCTGTGTACCCTAGTTATAAGCGCCCCAGCCTGGAGAAATATCCCTTCTGCGTTTTTCCTCCCTATCCCTGGCAGAACTTTATATGCTTTCATGACAACACTTCTCATTTTTCTAAGTTCTAGAGAATAAAGGCTCAGTATCCTCATTGAACAATCCCACTATCCCTGGAGATCAGCCTGGTGAAGATGTTTTTGCACACCCTCTCCCCATGGCAAATACATCTTTCCTTGGGGAAAATTGCTAAAAATATACACAATGCTTATGGTGCAGTCTCAGCAATGTTCTATGCAATTTCACCAAGACATCTTTATTCCTGCAGTCAAATCCTGTTGCAGTAAAGGCTAAGAACTTATGTGCCTTCACAATTGCTTTCTGTACCTATATGTTGGCTTTCAGTGATTTGTGAATAAAAACACCCAAGTCCCTTTGAAAATTGACACTTCCTCATCTTTCTTCATGCATTTTTCCTACCAAAGTGGATAACTGCACATTTTTTGTATTATATTATTTATCGTAATGTTCTTGCCCGAGCAGTTAGTCTGTTTAATTTCCTCTGAATCCTCCTCCGAGCCCTCACTTCCACGTAGTTTTGTAACATCAGCAAACATGGAAACATTGTTTGGTTCCTGCCTCCCAAATTATTGATGTGGATTGCGAATAACTGGGACACCAAGCTCTGTAGTGGTTCTGTTCGCCGAGCTGGAAGTTTTTGTTGCATGTGTTTGTTGATGGAATTTGTGGATCGACCTGGACCCAATATACCAATCACTACAGCGGACAGCTGAAACTGACACCCAGAAGCGGCAAGGACAGACCACTATAAATACCGGAAGAAACATCAAAGAAGCGCTTCGCAGGAGACTCCAGAGCACTGATGATGTCTCCTAGCCAGGGGACGAAACGTTTGCAACAAAAACTTCCAGCTCGGCGAACAGAACCACTACAACAAGCACCCGAGCTACAAATCTTCGCACAAACTTTGAACATCAAGCTCTGATTCTTGGACACACTACTGGTCACTGGCTATCAACCTGCGAATAACACCTTTATTCCTGTTCTCTTCTGAAACGATTAGATTATAAAACCATGCTAAGATCTTTACCTTCAAACCTATGTGCTGTAATTTTGTTTGCTAACCTCTTATGTGCATCCTTATTAAAACTCCTACTGAAAATCCAATGCACATTCTGCGAGTTACATCTAAAGAAAAATGACAACAGATTTGTCAAACATGATTTCCTTTTCATGAATACAGCTGACTCTGCCCAATCCCACCACTATTCTACAGGTCTCCAGTTATCACAACCTTTATAATAAATTCCAGAATATTTTCTTCTACAGGCTAACAGATCTAGAATTCCCTGTTTCCTCTTTAAAGAGTGAGGTAATGTTTTCAGTCTCCCAATCTGCGTCTGTTACAGCATCTGTAGAATTTTGGAAAATAGTAATCGATGCATCCACTATTTCCAAAGACCTTTCAATTAACTAGGATGTAGATAATCAGAAACAAGGGATTAACCGCACTGTTCCATTAAATTCTCGAGCACTCTTTACTGTGACCAATTTCTTTCAGTTCTCCATACTTACTAATCCCTTGGTTCTCTGGTATTTTTACAAGTTACTTTGTTATTTCCTCAGAGAAATCAGACACAAATCTTTGCACAGTTTTTATTGCTTTTTCTTATTTTCCTTGATAAAGTCTCCTGCCTGTGCCTGTAATTGACCTGTATTTATTTGCTAATCTTTCCTTTTTTTAACATAGCTCTAGAAACTTTCATAGTTTGTGTTTTTGACGAGTTAATTTTCATATATTGTTTTCCTTTTCTTTATTAGATGCTTGTTCCACCTCTTCAGGATTCTAAAATGCTTCCAGTTGTTAGGCTTGCCTTTTTTTTTGGCAAATTTGTCAGCCCTCTCCTTAGATTTAATACAATCTTAAACGTGTGTTGTTAACCATGGTTGGCTCACTATTTCTCTTGGTTTTTTTAATGCCTCAAAGGAATGTTTATTTGTTCTAAACTAACTGTTCTGTAAATACTGCAATGTAGCAGTAATTTAAAGTAGTTACTCAATCTGTTATAGCTAACTTGCTCTTATAGGTTCATAGATTGTTTTGTTTAGGTTTTGACCCAAGCTTCAGATCGATTTACTGCATTTTCAAGCTTAATCTAAAATTTCGTAATATTATGATTACTCTTTCCTAGAGGCTCTTTTGCAACAAGATTAATTTCCCCTTAATGCTCAATGCTAGATCTAAAATCCTACATTGTGGAGTTAGTTCCTCAACGTACTGTTCTAGAAAACCATGTCATTTGTGTATGTGTCAGGAGTTTGTCCTCCAGAGCATTAGTGCCACTTGGATGTGCTCATCCTCAACATAGATTGAAGTGCTGCATGTTACTCTGTTACTCTTACACATGCACTTCCAATTTTCTGATTTGTACTCTGCTCTACATCAACACTACTTTTTGGTGGCTTGTAAAGAAGTCACACCAGAGTCTGTGGTTCCTTGCTGTTTCTTAGTTCTATCTAAACTGATTCCACAGCTCTTATTAAAAACACCACCTCACATTCCCAGATTTGGTCACCTTACTGTCTCCAAGTGGCATTTATTTCATACCTATATATTGTATCTCTATTTGTGCTGTCAGTTCATCGACATTATGAATGCTGTCTGAATTTAAATAGTGCCTTCATTTTTGCCAATTCAATATTTTTCCAGAATTTGACTCTGATGGTGAGCCTTTGTTTCTGCTGCCTTCCAATTATTTGAAATGTTTATTTTGAGCATTGCCAACTTGGATTTCTTCCTAAATGAATTTTCTGCCAAGCTTCCAATCCCTGCCAAAATTTTAGATAAGAAATTGGCTCTTTAAAGGTAGTTATTCATGATGGAGGCTGTGGGGGGACTGGTCACTCATCGGGCCCTGCGAGCATCAATGTTCAGCTGTTTCTCTTCACTTTGATCAATGATCTAGATGTTGCAGGCATTTCTTTTCACAGAGAACTGTAGGCCTTTGGGTCAACTTGCAGGCTTGCATAGTGACTATATCTTCATAGGGGAGCTTCCAGTGAGGCATACGATGTGCAAAAGATAGTTTGGTGACAGTGTTGGTACCCTTTCACTTCCTGAATCTTGATTATCTGTGTGTGTTGGCTGTGGGGATAGCAGGAAATATAAAGAGGACTATCTCAGTACTGGGTAAGATTGAGTGAACCAACACTTTTTTGTTCCCTTGTTCTTTTCAAGGACAATCGCGGTAATGGGCAATTAACGTCAATGTTGTCAGTGATGCTCACATAAGGAAGATGAATGTAAAATGTTGAAATCAAAAAATTCCAATTAATACTTGAGTGCAATTGATTGTGTTTATTGAAAGGTATATTTTTAATCACCTAATTGGCTGAGGATTTTTGTTTTAGATCCTTCAGTTAGATTATAAATAAATTATTTCAGTTTTTTGGGTTAAGTTTAGAAATGTTATGGCCAAGGTTGGAGCTGTCTGTATGGACACAATTAATTTAAATATAGTCAGGTATTTTTCGAATCTCTTGGAACAAGTGCATTGTAAGTAAAGTAGATAATGTTCAAAAGGTTCCAGGCACTAAATAGCTAAGGAAGAGCTTTTGAGCAATTTATAATGGAGTAATTTATTTTAAATAACTTGCATCTGAATCTTTTATTTTTATGTTTTTAATCTTGTCATTCTCTCATCACTGTCCCATTTCTGAGTTGTTGCAACATTTCCTGTCGAAGGCTTCCATTTACCCCGCTGTAATTTTAAAGTTAGCACTTAGTCAGAGACGAAAACATCTGTGTAAGTTTTTCTCAGGCAAACAAAATCAACCAGACTTTTAAAGTGTAGTTAGGAACACTTACGGCCAAGGAAACCGCAGCTTGAATGGCTGTAATACAAACTTGGAGCATAAACTGGGATGGAAGTGTTTGTGTTTGTTTATTGCAAGGATGGAACACAATTGAGATAATTTAAGTTATATCTGTCTGAGTAAGTCTGAACTCCTGTGAGGACAAAGAAAGTGTAAGCCTGCTTTGCTGAGGCCCTGAGCTCATGACCCACTAAGAGAAGATACGTCAGTCGCAACATATTAAGAATGCTTAATGAAACCTACAAATCTTTTTCTCATACAACAGCTTTATTACATAAGTCATTTAAATGTCATGATGGACAATACTTGTTCCTTCTGTTATATATTTTACAATAGAACTAGGAAGAATCCTGAATGATTTTAGACACCGAAAGGTGCCATGATAGCTATTGTTGGAGAGAAGGCAAGTTTGTGGTTGACCTTATAAATATCAGCTGTGTGGGAAAGGATTAGCAATATAATTAAGCTCTGTTAGTCCTTTTTTTTTCAAAAATGCTAAGATACGGCACTACAGATTGAAGTTACACTTAAAAAGGGAACCTTGGTGCACTTTTTGCAGAAAACAGGCATGTAGAAATATAACTTAACAGCCCTGTCCTGGAAAAGAATGTCATTAGCTGTTGGCCTCAAACTTCCTTGTGGTTTAGGAGACTTTCCAGAGGTGTGAGACCTCCAGAAAGTCCACTGCTAGTAATGGAACTTGCAGTTAGTGAGTTGACCCAACGGGGAAATGCTAGATCTTAGAATTTCACACAAAGACGCCATGAATTGGAATCTTGTAAATATATAGCATGGTATATACTTCCTCTTGATTTGAATCTCCTTCAAGTGTTGCTTTGTCTACTTAATCAGGAAGAGATTTCACTGCTCCAGATAATGTTGTCTCATCCTAGCGTTTAGCTCCATGGTTGCTACCTTGCTTTTGGTCTGGTGCCATGAGTGAAGCTTTATCCATGGGCCTTGTTCTGTCTGTTGCCTCACATTGGTTGCTGTTACACCCTTGGGGTCTTGCCATTAAACCTTGTTCCATGGGTTCTGGTAGGTTTCTGATTCTTTGAGCAAGTATCATTCTTGCATGATCCTAGGTGGTGAGTGTGCAAAGGTAAATTGCCGTGGACAGTGTTGCAGTCTCTGTCATATTCACTCTCGTGCACTGTTAATGGGCAACGACTATACATGCCCTCCAACTCCACTCCTCCACAGCCACCATTCCACGCTTGACTCCATCTAAAATTGACTAACATTTGACTGACAAATAGTTAAATCTGAGACCTTATGGTCCAGCTAGCTTTACACTACATTGGTTAAATGCCTTCAAGTATTGACTACCATTGCGCCCTAAAGAATAGCTTTTAAGCATCATTTTAACTTTACATATGCTCATTTGGAGTTGGCACGCTATGTTCCTGACCCTCCTTTAGTGAAGGTGTGTGTTGTTATACCTGTAAAGAGTCTCTTATTTACTGCTGTGTCTTATGCCAAGAAAACCATGGCAAAAGAAAATCCATCTGAACTGCTGTTAGAAAGATTGTTTAGCTAACAAGGAGGTAACGCAGTAGGTGCTTTAATCCTTCATTACGGTTTATCCTTAAAAAGACAAATCCTGTGAATGACAGTAAACATCTGATGGGTACAGATTCAGGGATCCTGCTATTCTTCCCTTATGGAAAGCAGTAAAATCATTTATCAGAATGAAATGATGCATGCATTGTTTGCACCAGAAGCAAAGCGCAGTATGAATGTACTGGCAGGTTTTGAATTCACAGGGGGATGTAGATAAACTCTAGTCATGCAATCACTCTGCAATGGAATTTTCTGGCTTTGAGATAATAATTTGCACAGTCAAATTACCTTCTTTGCAAACACTTGAGGAATTATGAGACCATAATCCTCCATTAATGTCAATCCACAGGCAGCACGGAAGCGCAAGATTGCCATTCTTAAAGCCCTCGGGAAAACCACTGAAGCCATCAGAGAACTGAATGAGTATCTGGAACAGTGAGTGTTTTACAAGGGGATTGAGCTATGCCCTGTGATAAACCATTTTTAATTAAAAGGGAATTTGCATTCTAATTCAAACCACCCCTCTTTCCCTCATACACTCGTTCAAAAACTACCTGTTCTCTTATCTTCAGGTTTGTTGGAGACCAAGAGGCTTGGCACGAACTAGCAGAGCTTTACATCAACGAGCATGAGTAAGTATGTTATCTGTTTGAAATGTGCTGTGTTTCTTTTACAAGTTACTGCGCTTCATTTTATCACAAGAGTAGACAGCATGACCTATTGAGGTTCCAAGAGGATCACAATGGTTCACAAAATGCCAAGGTCTCCTGGGGCAAGATTGAACATTGCTGTTGTTTGTTTCGTGGAATCAGACTTTAATAGGATTTAACTGTAAGCCCCCCTCACTTGTGGGAGAAGAAAGCACTTCCATATCCTCGCCGGTGGCTATGTTGCTAGGAGAATAGGCTGTGGCGCGAGGGTGATGGAAAAATCATTTGGTTTCTGTCACATCCATGCCATATTATTGTTAAGGGATGAGAATTAGGAGTTCAGACTCTGCAGTCTGTTGTCAGGGTGAAAAAGCAGCTGGCCTAGGAATCCCAGTCATAGCACAAAAACTGTTTATTGGATATTTATGGTTTTGTTAGCTGCATTTGTTGTGGCAGTGGAAAAAGGAAATCCCAATGTGAGAGGATTAGGTTCAAGCTTAATAAGTCTTTTAATATCACGGCATTTTCCACCCCTTTCTAAAAAGCTCATGTCACTTTTGTCACAATTTTTTTTCTATACAGACTCCTAGATTCTGTCACCTCGTTCCTTCCCTTTCACACTATAGCCAAGAAACAAACTATGCCAAACTCAAATACCCATTAGATGGTGATGAGTTAGCAAGTCGAATGGGTTTCTTCAGCATCTGTGTGAGGAAAAGAAAAGAGAAAAAGAAAGAAAAGGTTATTTCTAAATTGTAGTAGTGGCAAATGTTGCATGCGGTTGTTTTGTCATATCCCTTTACACTAACTTTTAAACAATATTTTCGAGGTCTGATCAAAATTGCCATCCTTTCCAAAACAATTTCTTTTTGATCATGAAAGTGTTCTTTTGACAAGTTTCTCAGCAAAACAGTTGTATAAACATGAAAGAAATTAGAGGCCAGTATTTCCTTTCCTATGGTGCATCTGCCAAACTCTAACCATGCTATAATTGAATATTTACCAATGATTGTGATGAATGCTCCATATCTTTGATGACATCTAATATAGTGCAGTGGATGTCGACGAATGCTTTCAACCTGGCTTAATTGGAAGTGAATTTTACTACTGAGCTAAGTTGGAACGTTCTGGACCATTTAAATCCACGACCAACTAAATGGATTTTTAGATGTTATATTCCATATGATGTTAGATCACATTTTAAGATAGCACTGGGATTGTTGCAGAATCTCTTTGTGACTTGGATGATGTGGAGCTGAAGAGCAGACACATGGTCCAGCTGTTGCTGTATGGCATGCTCTCCCATGTGACTGCTCCCGGATTTTCCTTTCACCAGCGTCATGGATTCGTCAATGACACAACCATGTTAATTTATCTGACATATTTCCAGACTGGTGTGCAGTCTGGCATTGCCAGGAGTGAATATTTTTGCCTAAAGGCAAAACAGAATTTGACGTCACACCTCTGTGGGTCAGCTGCTGTATGATTGAAGTCACATAGCACCTTCAAGGAATTTGTTACACGGTTGTTAAAGCCTTCTCACCAAAATAAACTGATGAATGGGAACAACATTCTTAGACTTTCATAAGCTTCAATTTAAGAATGTACAAAATCTTATGTTTGTGCAGCTGATGGCAATTTTGATTCGTATTATTTGACACCAGATTTGAATTTCAGTTTAAGTTAACTTTCAAGACCATAGCGCAGTCCAAATATTGCTAGGTTTCTATGAGATTCCAATAATCCTTACATTTTGATCAGCCTTCAAGAGCAAGAGGTGTCAATGTAGCCAAACCACCTCATTATGAAATCTGAAAGGAGCAGTTAGAGTAATTCTTTAGATTTGAGCCCCTATGCTCATGAAAGTGCCACTGTAGGGCATGAGAGAGATCTGCCTCTGAGAAATGTCTGGTAATTATTTAATTTTAGGATGAAACAAGTGAAGAATACGTGGCCATTTATTAACCATGTTTGGATTATTAAGTAAAATAACCTTATTAACGTTTCTGGATATGAGAAATGATACCGGAATCTTTAATTTAGTACGTGGCATTTGAACCCCCCTCCTCCCCCCCCCATTATTCCTGGCAGAAATATTTCAAACGGTAGTTTTATTTGGAAAAACTGTTTGTCTCGACACATGATTCCCTGTTTGCAATTAGTGCGAGTGTTAACCTTATTTTGGCCTCACAGGCAGAACTTGCACAAAGGATTACTTGTAGGTCAGTGCTCTGTTGGATTTGGTCTCCTTGGAGAAACTGTAATATGTAGGGTTTTGGAAGAGAAATTAATACAACAATTTGTCAAGCTGTAATTTGAATAAGAGTTCATAGCATTGGCTTTCCACTGGGGAAAAAAAAATCTCCTCTTACCCTTCCACCCACTGCACCAAAAGTCAAGGTGGAGTAGACATTGCATATTTGAAAAAAAAGGATGCCAACTGCACACGTGATGTAGGAAGTATTTTAGATTTATTTATGTTTATTTCTGAAAAGGGCAAATCAATCTTGAAGGAACTGTTTATCATGTACAGGTGTTATACTCTACTTATATTCAAGTACCTCAAATATCAAACTCAGTGACCTTAATGTAGGGTTGTTTGCCAGCTTTTGATTGAATGACATAATTCCAAGCAATGAACTACTTAATGACCTACAATAAAGCCATTTAATCTGCTTTTTTAAAAAAAACAGGGTATATTTTGTTACTTACACATATTTAAACAGGAAAAAAATAACCAGACATCGTAAAATTTGCAATTGTGAATGAAGTTTTCACATAACAAGGGACTGTGGTTAACTCACCTTTTGTAAAATTTGCTTCTTGAAATAATTCATTCGAGAGTTTGGTTAGAGACTGAATAATTAAAGCTTCAACAAGCTGAATAGACTGGCTCTGATTTTACGATTATCTCCCCATGTTTTAGACACCCTCACCATGGGAAAGGTTTCTACCCTGTCCTGCAGTACAGATCCATTAATTGCTGCTTCACTCGCTATAATCCTGGAATTCACTCCTTAACTGCATTGTGGGTACTCCTACACACTATAGACTGCAGAAGTTCAAGAAACAGCTGTTGTAATGGTCTCTGAGTGATGCTAGCATCCCATGAAAGAACATTTTTAAAATGTCCTGTTGCCCTTGCTCTTGATTGAGGCTGGTGTCTCCTCTCCGATGCTGCAGTTTGTTGCTGGTTCACTTTTACTTCAGGCACCATAGGAACTTGACTTTTTTTTACCTATTTGTTCCGTTATCTAGTTGAAAAATTACTAGGGCAATAATTAATATTTTAATAAACTCAGTATTAATTACAGTATAAAGGAAAAGGTGCATAATTTGCAAACAGGTCACTGACTTCATGGAGTACAAAGTTGAATTTAATTAGAAGTAACTAAACATTACAGAGCAAGAGAAAACATTACAGTGCAACAGAAGGTATCATAAAGGATAATTATATTGAACGCACAAATTAAATGAAGATTGCAAGCCAGTATTCCAAACGTTTTTTTAACATGTCTGGAGATCAAATAAGTAATTAGGGGCTTGATTTTAAAGTTAAGTTGTGAAATTATATTTAGTTTTCTGTCAATGCTCAGCCATGAGTTGATCATTAAAGCATTTCTTCCTTCATCTGTTGTGGTGTGCTTTGTATGTTGTTTCCTACTGCTGTAGCTCAGTGATTTGCAGTGTGCACAGTTTATTTCAGCAGACTGACAGAAATGTTGGAGATGACCTAGTTAGCCAGTGGGCTAATGAAATGATTAGCCAAACAATTGGCTTCCAGCATTTTATGACTGGTCGTTTTCAGTGGTGAGCACTTTCCATGTTGAGATCTGAGGCGGGCAACAGCTGATGAGTCTTAAAAGGTTTGTGATTTTAACCATTGCATTGATATGGTGAAATTAACTTACGTTGTTTAAACAATCTCATGGCTGTCATTACTCGCAGAGGCATGAAAGAACAGAAATGGGCAAGAGTGCCCAGGTGCTCCGATTTACCCTGCCATTGAACTAAATCATGGCTGATTGGTAGCTGAAATTCAGTATTATACTTTTACTCCATTTTCTTGTATGTCCCTAACTGATGAGAAGCTATTAACTTCTTAGTTTTTAATTTTTCTTTTTGTTTTGGAGGAATGGAAAAGGCTTAAAGTTGTTTTAGACCAAAGTCACATTGCAAATTATAAATGACAGGCTTATAGCCCTTTCACTCCTAAATAGAGAGTAGCATACAATTTGATGGATCCATCAAGTTAATGGTCCAGGAGTGTTGTAAACAGTTGAAAGGTGCTGTGTGATTGGTAATGAATATAGCACAAAACTTCCTTTAAGACTACAGCATAACTTAATTTTCCAATATACCAGTAAACACTAGATTTTATTAAATGTTGTATCGTATAAGGCATTATGGTGTTGCAGTCTAGTAAGTCTGTTCAAAACACATTGCTGTTCACAATCTCAGCAGATGGAAACTTCATTATTTTACAAGCCTTTTGAATTACAGTGAATTTCAAAACCACAATGTAAATTTGTGGAAATATCCAGAACATAAACATAACTGGCACAAACTGGTTGTAATGTGAACTAGATTCGAAATGAAATTGACTCTTGTTTTTGTCTTCTTTACACAGTTATGGAAAAGCAGCATTTTGCTTAGAGGAACTTATGATGACTAACCCTCATAATCATTTGTACTGTCAACACTATGCAGAGGTAGGAGAGGAAGAGAAGCATGGAATGTTATGGGATAAATCTGAGCTCTTTCTGTTTCACAACCTTGACAAATTTAAGAGGGATATGTGTTAGCTGCGGCTAAGATTGCACTCTTATTCTGAGTCAGAAACTTGAGAGTCAAATTCCACACAAAATACTTGAGCAGATAATCCAGTCTGCCACTTCAGTGTTGTACTGAGGGAGCACTGTGCTATTAGAGGCGCTGACTTTCAAATGAGACATTCATCCCAGGCTGCATATGTGCTCTGAAGTAATTGTAAAAGATCCTATGGTAACAATACAGTGAATGCTGGAGAAACTCAGCAGGCATGGCAGCATCTGTGATGAGAGAAACAATTAATACTTCCAGTCCAGAATTATCTTCAGAATTGAAAGATGCTGAAAGTTTTTTATATACTTTTGACAGAGGCAGAGGAGGGGTGAAAGAAACAGATGGTGTTGGGGCCTAGTACAAAGGTAAAGGGGTTGTTAATGATGGTGAAAGAGAAAAAAAGGTATAAAATGGCTATAAATTGATCTGTGAAAGGGAGAGTATGGGACTTCATGACAATTTTACAAAAGTGCAGGATTTCTCCACAGTGTTCTGGCAAATATTATTCCCTCAAACAACATCACAAAACAAAGATTATATGGTTAAGATCACATTGATGTTTACTGAAGCTTGCAGTGTATAAATTATCTCATGTGTTTCCTAAACTAAAACATCACAATCGTAATGAGCATTAGGATATCCTGATGTCACGAATGGTGTTATAGCAATACAGTGTTTTTCCCCAATAGAAGGGAAGACTGGCGTGCATTTAGATTAGATTCCTTCCAGTATGGAAACAGACCCTTTGGCTCAACAAGTCCACACCGACCCTCCGAAGAGTAAGCCACCCAGACCCATTCCCTTACCCTATATTTATCCCTAATGCACCTAACACAATGGGCAATTTCGCATGGCCAATTCATCTGACCTGCACGTCTTTGGATTGTGGGAAGAAACTGGAGCACCCGGAGGAAACCCACACAGATACACTTATAAAGTGCTTTTCATGCTTTCAGTGCATCCCGTGACACTTTGCAGCCATTAAGAACTTATGGAATGCAATCATTGTTGTAATGTAGGAAATGCTACAGGAAATTTGCACTTAACAAAATTCCTTCAAACAGCATGTGGTAATAACTAGTTAATGTTTTTGTCGAGTTTTGCCACACACAAGTCGCCTGTCACATTTAAGCATCAGAACTTGCTGGTAACATGAACCTCGGAATTGACGTAAACGACGAGGAGGGTAGTAACTAATTTTAGAAAGATTTTTTAAAAATGGTAATTCTCAAAATACTTGTGGCCCAGATGCATTTGTGGAGAGAGAAGCATTTAATGTTTCATTTTGATGATCTGTATCATAATTAGAAAGCTTTAGAGATATATCAGATTGATTGTGTGTTTTTTCTTTCTATGATTGTATCAAAATATGGGACTTATGCTGTGCTTTGTGAGGCTATAGTTATGTGGATTTTTGGGTTGAGAAAGTAGCCAACTCATAATGTGAAAGACAAAGAAATGCTAAGACTGAGTATGAAAAAAATACAAAAACTTCAGCTGTCAGCAATAACATCCATACTTTAGATTAGATAGTCACTACTAATTCCAATAAGAAATTCATGAGTGATTTATTTAGATGATGGTGTGATTACAATATGGAACTTGTTACCATATGGCCTTGTTAAGAGAACATTAGCTAAACATATGCGAGAGAATGTGATCGAAGGTTATATGCATAAGATGAGATGAAGTAAGGTGGAATGAAATGTAAAACAAGAATACTGCATGAAATCCAGCATTTACTCTATTCTTATAAACCTCTGTGTCTTACAGGTGAAATATACCCAAGGTGGACTGGAAAACCTGGAAATCTCTCGGAAGTATTTTTCTCAGTCCCTGAAACTAAACAACAGAAACATGCGTTCTTTGTTTGGGCTTTACATGGTAAGCTGAGGGAATTTCTGCCAATAATATCATGTAATTAACTCACTGAAGATAGTTAAAAATCATACAACACCAGGTTATAGTCCAGCAGATTTATTTGGAAGCACTAGCTTTCAAAGCGCTGCTTCTTCATGTGGTTGTGACAAAAGCTTTGAAAGCTAGTGCTTCCAAATAAACCTGTTGGATTATAACCTGGTATTGTGTGATTTTTAACTTTGTCCTGTCCAGTCGAGTTCAACACCGGCTCCTCCAAATCATGGCTCACTGTAGAAGTTAGATCACTATTTATTTATCGTCATTGTAACTCTGACTCATGAATGATAGTGATGCAGAATAGTAGGAACTACTTGACCCATTATATCTGTGCTAGCGTTTTGAACAGGCTATCTGATTAGCTCCATTCCCCAGCTCTTTCCCCATAGCTGTGCAATGTTTTTTCCCTTTTTTAAACTAATCATCAAATCTTGGGCATTACTGTTGAATGCTTCCATTATGCTTTCAGGCAGTTAATCCCAAATCACAATGATTTATTGTAAAGGAAAAAAAGACCTCTCCTCTTGTCTCAAATCCGTGTCCTGTAGTTAGCAAACTCCTGCTGATGATAACATTTGCTAAATATTCTCTAATTTTAAACATGTTAAACTCCCTTTAATCTTGTGATTACCTGATCTGAAGAGCAATCTATCATGATGTGCCACCTTCATTTATTTCTCTAGGCTAATGCACATTTTGTTTTCGTTCAGCTGATGCTGTTCAATACAGTAGATTCTTCATGCTGCTGTTTTATGTTGTTTCTGTTTGCCAGTGAAAGTTTGAGGTTCTCAGAGGTAAACTCCATGCAAATCCTTACCTTGTTCTAAGATGTACCCTAATACAGTAAGAATGGAATATACTATTTTGTATGGTTAGCACCCCATTGGAAGTTGATTTTTCTTCCTTTGCATTTTCCTTCAGTCTGCAAGTCATATTGCGTCTAACCCTAAAGCTAATGCTAAAATGAAAAAGGACAACATAAAGTATGCATCTTGGGCAGCTACACAGATCAACAAAGCTTATCAGGTGAGTAAGAAAATAGTGCTGCACATGAATTGTATAAGGTTCGTTCCTAGTTCCATTTTCAGTTAACTGGTTAGGCTACTTCTACACTCTCGAATAGGCTATGAATCTTTGGCTGTCTGGAATGTGCATAATCAAGGGGTCTTCACTGAAGCATCAAAGCTTCAGCGGTTTGCAGTCTTTCACTAGGGCATCGCTTGTTTGCATGAAACAAAGAACTGCAAATGCTGAAGATTTGAAACAAAAACTGAAAATTGCTGGAGAAACACAGTCGGTTAGGCAGCATCTGGAGAGCGAAAATATTTAAAGTTTCAAGACTAGTGATCCTTCTTCAGAATTGAGTTGTCTTCTGAAGAGTTCAGAACCGGTTGTGAAGAATCGTGATCAGTTGTTTACAATTGAGCTCTGTAAACCACAACTAGTCAGCCTGTATTCTTGTTAAATTCTCCAGCTTTATTGGGATGGCTAGGCACTCTGCATCGCACTGCAGTGTGTGATTGCTGGAAATTTCAATTTATTAGCAAACCTTTCCAAAATGTACATTGCCACTTTTTCTCACACAAGTGGGATCATAACCCAAGTTTTAGAGGTTAATCCACATCTGAGTACAAATTATGACATCGCATGAACTCTCAAATGGACAGTCTGGTTTGCTGTGTTTGTGGCATCTCTTCTTGTGATTAAATTTTAATCATAATTATTTCTAAATTTTATCCTCAGATCTCAAATCGATTTGTGAATTTCTGAACATTTGTTTATATCCGTATTATTGACAAGCTTGATAGACTTATCAGCATTTAATTTCTAAACACTCAATTCCACTTTTATTACTAACTGCCACTAGTTTCTGCAAATAATGCAAGAGAACGGCTGTTAAATAGAATTGCAATTGTCATGGCCAGATTTACTAGATATCTTGAATCTGTTTCACAACTTGCGTATTTGGACTTGAGTTTACAACTTCTGAAGTGTTAACAGGTCTAGTACGAGAACCTCGAGATTGCTGTTCATATAAATGCTTGCAAGCAGATTTACTGAAAAGAGAAGGTTCGGTTCATACTAAAGTCTTGACATTAAGTGCTGACATTCAACTCTTATGAAGTTAATCGGATAGTTTTGTGACTTGGATTGCACCTTGAGTAGCGGAGAATGCATTGCAATTTTAATTTCTTTTCAACAGTTCTCCCAGAAATCCGATATGATCTGTCTTACTTTGCCATTGATCTTTTAGGATTACGGCATTTAGTGAGGTTACCAAAAAAAAGACTGCAGGATTATTTTGAAATGTAAACAGAAAATACTGGAAATGCATAGTAAGCCAGGCCCCTCTGTATACGGAGAAACAGTTAATATTTAGATCAATGATTTTTCACCTCCACGGACGCTGTCAAACTTGTTGATTGTTTCCAGCATTTTTTGTTTTCATTTCTGATTTCCAATATCTACATCATTTGGCTGTTGTATTAGATTCTTTGGTCTTTGTCTTTTATGTTTTGTCCAGATATCCTGTCGTTTTCTGAAAGCAAACACATGGAAACTATACATACAAGCTTCTAGTAAAGTACTCCAAGTTTGGGAGTGTGTTTGTGTGTTTTGGCGGAAAATATATTTTGACATGGTATAATAAGATCACTGTCAATTGCTCATTCTCAGTTCTGAATAATTGTACAATTGCCAACCAGAATTGTTCTTAACGTCTGGAGGTCTGATGAACTGAAAAATGTAACTTCTCCTGAAATTTTTAATACACAAAATTTTGGCATGTTGTCCTTGAGCAGCATTCCACTTTGCAAACTCATCACATAGATATGCAACCTGAGATCAAAGTGAAGAGAGCTGATACATCCAACACACGCTTCTTTGAACAAATACTAAGCTTCAGTTCGCCTTAATCCATCACAGCCACACAAGTTTGTGTACCACTATATAATTTGTATGAAAAACTTTTTGTGTAGTCGATAAATTGTTGTTTATGAACAGTTTTGTTCATTTGTGGGATTTGCTTTTGCTGATATTTGTTAGCTATTGTTAATTTCTCCTCAAAAGGTGGTGGTGAGCCATCATCTCGAACTGCTGCAGCTTGTGTGATGACGCGAGCCCCACAATGATAAAGGGGAGGGAGGTGCCAGGATTTTAATCCAGCATAGATGAAACAATGGTATTTTTCAGAATCGTTTATGATTTGGAGCTGGTGGTATTCCTGTATCCCTGCTGCTCTTGGCCCCTAGATAGTAGCAGTCACAAGTCTGACTTGAGTTGAATTATTGCATTATATCCTGTTGATGGTACACACACTAAGCATTGCATCCAAGAGTGAATGCTCAAGTTGGTGGATGGAGTGCCAATCAATAAGGATGCTTTATGCTGGTTGGCATTATGCTACTTCAATATTATTTGGAGCTGCACTCAACAGGCAAATGGTGTATATCCCATCGTATGCCTGAAGGCAGTGAAAAGACTTCTTGTGATTCAGGAGTTAGTTATTCATCACAGATTTCCAGCCTCTGACCTGCACTTGTATCCACAGTAAATGTGATTGATTCAGTTCTGTCTCGGCATTTTTTTCACACACAAAGATTTTAGGAAATTTGTTTTTATCAGTTGCTGGCCTGCTGCTAGCCCATCAGGTTTATCCGTGACTGTCAGATTCACCCACAGTCAGTAACAATGAAAGGATAATCTAGAGTGTACATGATTACAGTACAGGACATGCTATTCACTCCATACAGAGAGGCTGTGAGGACTACAGTTTGATACATTTGGAGCTTGGTGCCTGGTTCAAGGCTGTGGTTATTCCAAACTAGCTTGTCGAGATTGCTAAATGTGCTGTTTAATGTTGAAACCCTATTACCCACTTCCTTTCCTGTGGTGGTATCAAATGAGATTACTTTCCCAAATAGTAAAATTCCTTGACAACATTTTGCTCAGTTCCCTTGATGACAACAGTGGCTGGAGGGTCAGTCACAGGAGGGCATATATTTAAGATCATTGACAAGGCAATCACACTGAAAGGAAATGTTTATCTGTAGTACAATGCCAGAAGGGAAAGTAGAAGCTCATTGAAAAGTAATATTCGAAAAGGAATTGGATAATAATTGAAAACCAAACATTTTCTCATACCAAGCATTTTCTCAAACCAAGTATTTGTAGTATTATCAGAACAGACCAGGAGAGCTCTTCCAAAGAAGTATAAATAGCTTGAAAACAGAAAGAACTGTGGATGCTGTAAATCAGAAACCAAAACACAAATCACTGGGCAAACCCAGCAGCGTCTATGAAGAGAAATCAAGAGTTAATGTTTTGTGTCCAGTCTTTCCTTAGTTAAGTGATTAAATCTGAATTCAAGTCTGGAATTAAGAGTCTCATGGTGACCAGGAATTTATTGTCTATTATTGGGAAAAACCCATCTGCTTCACAGATGTCTTTTAGGGATGGAAAACTGCCATCTTTACCTGGCCTAGCTTACTTGTGACTGCAGACCCACAGAAATGTGGTTGACTCTTAACTGCCGTCTGGCCAATTAGGGGTGGACAACAATTGCTGGCCTAGCTAACACAGCTCTCAACCTATGAATGAATAAGAAAAAGAGAGATTTCAGGACTCAAGGTGGAAGCAGCAGAAGGCATTGGCACCAGAGTGGAGCTGACAAAAGACGTGAATTAGTGAAACCTATTAAAATCATATTTGGATTGTCCTCTGATCATGATTTTTGACACTTGTCAGCTTTATGAAGACTGGCTGTTCAATTCATATTATGTGAAGATATGTTTCATTTATCTTTGATGGTTAATAATTAATTTAATTATGAAGTTGAGCTTGCTTTGGCAGCAGTAAGATAATTACTGTGACAGATGTTTATTGCTTAAATTGACTGCTCCAAAGAAACTTAAATTCTTCAAGAAATAAACACAAAGCTTTTGTCTTTTTGACCATTCATACTAGAGTCCACAAGGTAGCTCAGAATTTCATTGTTTGCAATTATTTCCTCTTTCCAGTTGCAGTGAAAAATTTACAGAAGGAGACACTTCCACTGAGTGTTATAGATCAATTTGAGGGTATTAGTGTCAGTATTGTTCAAGATGATCTTAAAGGTGAGCATTGCAAATGCCCTTAATTTTGTAATATCAGCCACTTTTAAGGAGCTTTTGATTTGTTTGGATTGTGGCACTAAGGATATCATTTCTTGAGGGAATGTTTGCATTCTACCACATTGTGATTTATTGCCAAATTCAATGTCACATTTCTCCATGTGATCACATGAGTATTTGATCCCCTTTTCACTCACTCCAGGGAATGAAGGGACTGTGAAATGGTATCGTGTTGTTTAATGTAAGGTCAACCAGATAAATTATAATGTAGTGGTGTGTGTGCAGCTACCTGGAAAATACAAAATCTTTTTCTACTCTTCACACTAGAATGAGGAAGAAACAAACCACTGGACAGTAGTTTAACCAATTTCTTTTATTCACTCATGGGACATGGGTGTCACTTGCTTATTTTTTCTGTACCTAGTTGCTCTTAAAGTGCTTTTGAGTTACCTTCTTGAACTGCTAAAGCCTATGTGTTGTAGTTTAGCCTACAATGCCCTTTGGAAGGGAATTCCAGGATTTTGACCCGGCAACTGTGAATTTAATTTTGATTTGATTTATTATTGCCGTATGTACTGAGGTACAGTGTAAAGTATTTTTTTGTTTGGCATACAGTACAGACAGATCATACCATGCAGAGTGCATAAGGATAATAGAACAGGCGAGGAATACAATATTGAGGCTGCAGAGAAGGTGCACAAAGAGTGAGGTCAACATTAAGTTTAAAATTTGAGAGGTCAATTAAGAAGTCTCACAACAGCGGGGGAAGTAGGTGGTCTTAAATCTATTGGCACGTGTTTAAGCTTTTGTATCTTCTGCTGGATGGAAGAGGTTGGAAGAGATTATAACTGGAATGGAAGAGGATCTTTTGATTATGTTGGCTGCCTTTCCAAGGCAATTAACGATATAGATGGAGTCAATGGATGGAAGGTTGACTTACTTGATGGACTAGGCTGTGTTTGCAATTCTCTGCACTGTCAGTCCTACTATAACGTGATGGTTGTGTTCTTATGCAACTTCATATTATAGAAGAAATGCACTTTAGAAACAGTGCTTAAAGTGTTGGTGCTATGATCAAATTACAGCCAACACACATTTTAAAAGTTTGCACTGTTGGAACAGTGTCCCCAATTCATCAGTCATGTTACAGCAAACTTGTGTTGACAAAACACACGTTATAACAGCATGACCAGTAGATTCTTGAGGTCCTGGGCAGAGCAATTGCTATACCAAGCAAGGATGCATCCCGATAGAATACTTTGTATGGTGCATCTATAAAAGTTGGTATCTTCACGGCCATGCTGAATTTCCTTAGCCTCCTGAGGAAGTAGAGGCGTTGTTATGTTTTTTAAATCATCATATCAACATAGGTGAATCAGGACACGTTGGTGATTTCACTCCTAGGAATATGACACTGTGAACCATCTCCACTTTAGCTCCATTGATGTAGATACTGGCATATTCTTTACCTTGCTTCCTGAAGTCATTGAGCTGTTTTGTTCTGCTCATGTTGAAGGAGAGGTTATTGTCTTTACAACATGCTAACAAGCACGCTATCTCTCTTCTGTCTCATATTTTTCTGAGATCCGTCCTACTACCATGGTATTGTCAGCAAACCTTTAGGTGGAAGGAGGATGAAATTTGGCCATACAGTCATGTTGCTGTTGCTTGTTCTCACTGATTGTGGTCTGTGGGTCAGGATGGCTTGGAGGGCAACTTGGTGTTCCCAAATATCTGCTATCCCTGTCCTTTTGGATTCACGTCATCATGCTTTGGAAGGTGCTGTCTGAGGATCTTTCAATTTTTGTAGTGCATCTTGTAGCTGGTACATACTGCAGCTACTGATTGTCAGTGGTAGAGGAAGTGGGCTGCTTTGTCCTGGATTGTATCAAGCTTGTTGAAAGTTGTTGGAGCTGCAGCCATCCAAGCAAGTGGGGGAGTAATCTGTCACACACCTGAGTTGTGCCTCGTACATGGTGAACAGGCTTTAAGGAGTCAGGCAGTGAGTTATCCGCTGCAGTATTTCTAGCTTCTGACCAGCTCTTGTAGCTAGTGATTTTATGTGGAGAGTGCAGTTTCTGATCAGTGGTAACCCCTGGATGGTGATATTGGAGACAGTCATTGCCTGGTATTGTGTGGTGCAAATGTTACTTGCCATATGTCATCTGAGTCTGGACATTGTCCAAGTTTTGCTGCATTTAAACATAGACTGTTTTAGTCTCTGAGGAGTCACGAATGGTGCTAAACATTGTGCAATCATCGGCAGACAACCCCATTTCCAACGATATAATGGACGGAAGGTATTGATGAAGCTGTTAGAGATGGTTAGGCCTCAGACACTACACTGAGGAACTCGTACAGAGATTTCCTGGAGCTGAGATAACTGATCTCCAACAACCAAACCATTTTCCAACGTGCCAGGTATAATTCCAGCCATTCAGGGGTTTGCCCCTGCTACGCATTGATTCTAGTTTTTCTAGGGCTCTTTGTTGTCACATTTGGTCAAATGCAGCCTTGATGTCAAGGGTTATCACTTCCATCTCACCTCTGGAGTTCACCTCTATTGTCCATGTCTGAGTCAAGGCTGTGATGAGGTCGGGTGCTGAGAGACGCTGGCAGAACTCAAACTGGGCATCACCAAGCAGGTTCTGTTTGGTAACACTGTTGATAATATCTTCCATTTCATTACTGATGACCGAGTGTAGACTAATGGGGTGGTAATTGGCCAGGTTGGATTTGTTTTGCTTTTTGCGTAATGGTCAAAGCTGGGCAAATATCCACGCTTTCAGGTAGATGCCGGCATTGCATCAACTGGAAGAGTTTGACAAGGGCAGCGGCAAGTTTTGGAGCACAAGTCTTCAGTACTGTTGCTGAATGTAGTCAGGGTCTGTAATCTTTGTAATATCCAGTGCCTTTGACCATTTCTTCATATCAGGTGGCGTGAATTGACTTAGCTGAATACTGGCGGCAGTAATGCTGGAGACCACTTGGAGGAACGAGCTGGATCATTCACGTGCCCTGGCTGAAGATTGCTGCAAATGTTTTACCTTTTGTATGCATGTGTTGGCAACTTCCATCATCAATTTGTTTCATCCACATTCTACTTTAAAGAATGTAAAAATGTTTGTATTTTCCAGGTAATTGCATGAATCAAGATAGATCATTTAAAATACACATGGTGCGTTAAGTGCTGCAAAGTCTATGTCAGTCGTTGTGTAGTTGCATTCAGTTGAACTCACTGTAAACTAGTCTGTTCTATCAACTTCATTATTACTGATGTTATGGTAACTTCCATCCATGCTTATGTCTGTAAATCAAGAGTCCCATGAAGAATGAAGATATGCTACAGGTAACAACTCACAGGATTGTGATAGTTTTCAAAAGGGTCTTAGATGTAGACAGATCAGATCTTGTTTTACTGCTACTGGTGTTTTCAGGATGACCTGGTGAGCAACTATTTAGTTGAAGTAGTCATACATTTCTGTATTGTTAGCATTGTTTTGTTTTGAAGAATGTTAGGAAATATATAGAATCATTGTGTTACACAGCGCGGAAGAAGACCCTTCGGGTCAACTCATCTGCGTTGATTAGATATCCAAAACTGATCTCGATCCATTTGCCAGCAGTTGACCCATATCTCTCTAAACCATATAGTGTGGAAAGCCAAGTGTCCCCATTAAAAATTATTTTTTTCACATGGTCAGTTTTTAAAAAAATATGCAGTAGCATGAAACTATTTGCACAGCTATGGAATAGGGTGTTCAACCATGAGCAAGGTCTGTGTGTGACCTTCCAGGCTGTTGGAAAACCAAGCAAACCATATTCCCCCTAGCAGTTTTGTGGGAACATTGATAAACCTTTGAAATTTATGAACCTGAGTCTCCAGCCCATATCAAGAATTTCTTCACGTCAAAAATAATAGCTGAAAATCTAACATCAAATACTTGTGTTATTGAGAGAATTTGTGAGATTTTACTAGTGGGTTATCCACTTGGCTCCTAAGAAATGTGGCCCAGTTGTTTGTAGTTTCCAGAGCTTAAGTTAATCTTTATGTCACGTGTTCATAGTTAGGAGCAGATTGTTATTTTTATCTGTAAATAAATAGTAAAAAAAAAAATTGATGAATGGCGCTGTGTTGGGAACATGGCAAGGACAGTGTGTTGCTGCTACAATAAGAAGACAATGTGAGCAAATTTATGAGCTTTTTCATTGAATTGTTGAGTAACTCCTCATTGGTGACTGGTGGCCAGCCTGCACTCTCCTTCCCACCCCACGCTCAGATGTAAGAATGTTCTCTCTCTTCCTCTTCTGTGGAGTGTTGGCCTAGCCCCTTCTTGTTCTTGTGCTTTTACCAGCAGATGAGCTGAGGTAGGGTGCGGGTTAAGATGACGGGAGGGTTATACCGGAAAAATGGGATGAGGCAGTCTGGCAATGGCAAAGATATGGAATTCAAATCTCATTTGTGGGTTAAATAAGACATTCAAGTTGAGAATAGTCTAGTTCTTCCAGTGTTAGTGATGGGTGGATTGCTGGGTTGGAATCGGTGGTTATGCGACGGAATTCATCACTTAGATCGAAGGCACTGGCTTTAATCCTCCCAATATTTAATAGGTGGAAATTGCAGCTCATGATGGATTGAATATCTTGACATGCAGTGTATCATCACAAAAGCATTCGAGCAGTCGAGACAAAGGATGAGATTGGAGCCTGATGTGCTTTCAGATCATTGCGATGAAGGCCAACATCAAATGGGTTGGAAGGAGCCAAAGACTGATCACTGAGGATTTATCAATGCCTTTGAGAGGCGTCACTCTGTAGCACGTTAGGTTTTGTAATATAACTGGTATTATTCTTTTCTTCCTTTCCCTGCTTTCAGATCCTTTCCAGTGTTTTCAGATGTTGGCATCAATTCAAATATGAAATTAACTTGGCTGCACAGTATGTCATAATGTCTTCAGTTATGTGGGAGACTGTGATATTATCAAAGAGGATTTGACGATCTAGCTCATCCGAAATAAATAGTTTTCAACAGAATGTCATGACTCAACGGTTGGGAAGTTAAATACATTTTTAATATCTTGTTAACTAATAGCACATAACTTCGCAACTCATGAGAAACTGTCATGCCCAAGAAACTGGAGAGCTGAGATTTAGGGTAGTGACTGAAAGACACAAGATCAGTGGTCCATGGGCTGCACAGTAATCATGCTCCACTGCCAGGAACACTGCTGATAGGTAAGTAGTTAAACTCTGCCATTAGATTGAAGAACTTCCTCCACCTGAATTACGGTGGTGTTTTACAATATATATCATATATGCAATGGTTGGATTGAATGGTGGAGGGGGAATATTAGTATGTGTATATCATTTCACGGGTTTTGCAATTGTTTCCTGTCCAGACATAGTTGCATCTGATTTCTTTGATGAGTTATTAGGAGAGGCATGGTCGGGTTTGATAGGCTAGATGTACAGTTGATGTTTCAATGTGTGATCTGACACCAAAACTACAGGCCATATTTCTAACATAATAACCGATAAACTGAAGAATGATTTCAGGAGAAACTGCTTGACCCTGCAAGTAGTGAGATTGAGAAATCTGTGATAATATGAAATGGTTGATGAAATTATTTTAAATGCATTTAAGGAGAAACTCGATCAATACTTGAAGTAGAATGAAATCAAAGGTTATACTGTCGTAGTGAGATATAGTGTGTCTAGAGTATAAGCTAGTATTGACCAGTTGGACCAAATGCCTGGTTTCTGTGCTGTAGATACTGTGAAATTCTTTTTTCCCCTCCTTGAGATTGTTCTGTCCGTGCCAGGATATACTGCTCCATTATCTTGCCCAAGCAGCACCTCCTAATATGAACTGTAAAGCTGATGGACCATCCAACCATGGAAGTTAGATAATTGTAACTGGCTTTCTCCTCTCTTGAAGAGTTTAAGATAACTGAGTTAACATTTGAGTTTGATAACCATTTGCTTCTGAAATGTTAGCCTGCCCCCTCCATTCTCCACAAGCACTGTCGAAACTTGTGATTGTTTATCCCATCTTTTGGGATTTTTAAAAATCTCAAAATGCTGTATATTTCTTTCTGGTTCTAGCCTATCCTGACCTGCCTGTCAAATTGTAGCAGGAGTTTGCTAGGAACGTCACAGTTTTTGCCACGATGCTTTGACATCCCTGCTCCTGGCATGCCAATTATTGAGCATCCATCACTTGCTTGGCTGTGATCAGTGGACTTGGCTAGGGACTGGAAATCAAATATTTAGCATGACTATAAATTGGCAAGAACCATCTGAGAGTAGTTTTCTTTTGAGAAAAGGCTGACAGGATTTGTTTCTTCAGGTTTCTCTTCAACATAAGACAGCATTCAAAATGTGGGTAAACAATCTGGCAAGTATTTGCTAAAGCATAACAAATAATTATCATGAGCTTAAGGGTAGTAGAGGGGTGTCTTTTGAACAGCGAATGAATTTTTATGTAGACTCTTCAAATGTTCAACAGTGATATGAAGTGCATGTGCTTTGGCTGATCCACTTGTCATTCTGTTCTTTTGAAATAATTGAATCTCACAGCGCAAAAGGAAGTCCATTGTGCCTATGCTGGCTTTTTGGTAGAGCAATTCGCCTCATTCTGTAATCTTTCCTTGTCCAATATTTATCTAACTCACTTTTGAACGTTGTTCTGAAAAAAGTTGAGTGTTTTCCCGATAGCGAACTGCAGTATATTTCAATCATAAGGATGTACCTAAACTATGAGGACATATTAAAACTAATCAATTAAAATGGATCTTATAATAAATGTTGGAAATGAGAAATGGAAATCAAATGCAGGTGGATTTAGTTTAAGACCAGAAGAGAGCATTTCAGGTTCTCTTAAAACCCTCATCTCTTTTAGAAGCTAAAAAGACTTGCTGTGCATCTAGGATTTCATGTGTTTTACACAGATTAAATGCTGGCAGTTGGGTGAACCTTTTTAGGACTTTATGGCAGGCCACAAGCTGAATGGGTGTTCAGAATTCAAGCAATGTCAGAAATATAACTCCTCTTTCAGTTGCTGTCTAGACAGCTATCAAACCTGAGTATGGTTAAAAGAAAAAGATGTGCCATCAAAGCTTTTTGTATTTGTGGCCATTCCTGATGAAACCTTCAAATTTATGTTGTGATCTGAATAGGGATCAGCAGTGTTTTTGTTTAATGTTTGGAGAGAGATGACATCACATTAATGTCCCTGAAATAGTAAACCAGGCACCCAGATTAATGTACTGTGGCCGTGTGTTCAAATCTTATTATTGAAGCTGAAAGAACTTAATTCTGATAATAAATCTGAAGTTGAAAGCTAGCTTCAATAATGGTTGCAAAAGCCAGCCTGGTTTGCTGATGTCCTTTGAGATGGAAATCTGCTGTCGTTACCCAGTCTTGTCTACCTGTGACCTCCAGATTCACATTTTGATTGACTCCTAACTTTCCTCTGAACTAGCCTTTAAGCTAGTCAGTTCAATAGCAGTTAGGGACATGAAACAAATTCTAGCCTCACCAGTGATGCCCAAATCCCATTTAAAAAAACAGTCAAGAGAAATGAAGCATTTCAAATTTCAGGTACTGAGAGAGAATGATGACTCAAGATTCCATGGTTTTGCAAAATGAAATACTCCTTACCGTGTTAAAACAATAGCTTCTGTCTCTCTTCCACTCGCTCACTCTTTCACATTCACTCACTCACACTCACTCTCTCTCTCTCTCTCTCTCTCTCATACACACACATGCACAGAGAGAGCAAGCACTTACTCCCTTAACATATGTTCTTCATGTTCAGAATTCACATGAGGGAAATATGATTTAACAAATCAATGTGGTCTCACACCACAGAGCACATCAAATAGCAGATGCAGTCATGACAGATCCCCTGATTACTCAGTAACCTATCCAGATGTTAGTGACGTTGTGAGCTACCAAATCTTGCTAAACATCACCTATTTTGCAGGGGATATCAAGGTTTCATTTTCAAAAATCTCGACTCTGAGTATACTCAGAAACACCTGCTCACATCCTGATAGCTTAATCTCTCTCCCAAGAAGGCATTTCTCTGGATTTCTGAGGCTGCATGTAAATTACCAGCATCATTTCAGCTTTTTACCAAACAGCTAACTTCAAGCTGGTTCTGATTTTGAATTTCCCTGTTCGCTTGCGCACAGCCTAATAGGTGGACTTGCCTGCTGGACTAGCCAATTGCTGAGGCTGTCTCTCACTGGACTTTTAAAGGCTAAATTCCAGCATCTAATCTCTATCACCGTTCAGCTCTGTATCTGCTCTGACCAGAACCCTACTGCTCACAGGTCAACTTTTTCGCCAGTGCAAGGAGCCAAAAACATTTCAGCAACCTTCTCTGATTGATTCTTCTCACTAACATTTCTGCTCAGTGACCCTTGAGCTAATTTGAATAACTTATTGAAAACCTTGCACCAGACACATGAATAGGAGTGGACCATTGAGCCTGTTCCACCATTCAATGAGATCATGGTTGATCTGGGAGCCAAACTCCACAGAATTGCCTTTGACTCATATCCCTTTGCTTAACAAAATAAAACTGTCTTCGAATTAGAATTAATAACTGATCATCTGCCATTGTTTCAAGAGCAGTTTCCTAACATTGGGGCGGCATGGTGGGTGAGTGGTTAGCACTGCTGCCTCACAGCATCAGGATCTCTGATTCGATTCCAGCCTCGGACAACTGACTTTGGGGAGGTTGCACATTCTCCCTGTGTCCGCGTGGGTTTCTGCCGGGCGCTCCAGTTTCCTGCCACAGTCCAAAGATTTGCAGGTACGGTGGATTGGTCGTGCTGAATTGCCCATAATCTACCCATAATCTGGGTAGATTAGTCATGGGAAAGGGTTAATGTAGGGGGTTGGATCTGTGTGGGCTGCTCTTTGGAGGGTCAGTGTGGAATCAATAGGCTGAATAGCCTGCTTCTGTAGTGTAACGATTCTATGATTCTGTTTCCTGAATGGTCTGGCTCCAATTGTTTAGGCAGTGCCTCCTAGTTCTAGAGTCCTAAATCAGTGGAAATAGGTTATCTACTCTTTTCTCTTAATACCTTGAAGACTTCAATCAGACCATCCCTTAACCTTCTAAACTCTAGAGAAAACATGGCTAATTTGTATAATTTATCCTCAGCTTAACCCCTAAACTTCAGGTAAATCATTGTAAATCTACATTCTACTCCTTCTAAGGCCAAAATGTCCTCCTTAAGGTGTAGTGCCCAGATCCGCATATAGTACTCTAATTGGGGTTAGATTTTACCCTCTCACTCTTGTTCCCAGGTAAGATCAAATGTAATTGGCATTGGAACCCCAAGTGTTTAAATGTTAGTTTTGGCAAGGTGCAAGTCCACACAACTCAGTTAGGTACAGAAGATGTATTTCCTCGCATTTTCTACTTCATGAAGAATAGTCAAGTTTTGTACTATCAAATGACTACTAATCAACTCTAAATTATTCTTAAGTTCCTTGTTTCTATAAACCCTGCAGAAAGATTCAGACTTTGGTAAGCTGAATTGGTTTGGGTGAATGCTGAATTGCAAATCCTAATCTCAAGTAAAAGAGGAAAGTGCAGGGTAAATGCCTCCCTGTCCATGAGCAGACTTGTTATAGATGTTGATAATTCGGTCATTCTGCTGCTGGCCACTCCAAGACCATTTGCAGCAGAATGCATTTACAAGTAAATTGGATGTCCATTCAACAGAGACCAAATTAACTGACCAAATATACCTCGTAATAATACAGCAAATGTTTTCATATGTACGTGGTAGAGCATTGCATGATGTTTCAAAGGAGTATCTTCAAATAAAATCTGATTGTTATAAAGGTCATATCAGAGCACTGAAATTATATTCGCAACTTGTTTGCGGAACAATATTTGATTTCAAGTCTTAAATCCCACTGGAGGGACAAGCCTTTAGTTGATGGCTAAAAAATCTTGCTATGTTTTTGTTTTTAAAAGCTTGGATTTTAATCAATTAAATTATTCCATAACCTTGTATTTTATCCAATGTTGCAACAATGGGTTTCCTTCATAATCGTTGTAATAATCACTCAAATTATTATTTTGCACGCTCTGGGTTATCTTTGAATTCAAGTATTTCACTGTTCAGTGAACATGTTGTATACCTTAGACACTGAATGCAGGCTTCTGATGTAGCTTTCTTCATAATCACTTCCGTCAAGTACAGAAATCTGCATAATTCTTTGTGTATTGTTGAGATATACAGATGTGAAATTGTTTATTGAAAGTTTTCAACAGCAGCTTGTGTCTTTCTCATATCTTTAATGTAATAAAATGCCCCAATATGCAGTTTGGAAATCTTTTCAATAGCTTCCCCATAAGTGTTAAGGAAATATATATACATTGCCAGTGGGAGCACTGCCGTCTACTTAAAACTTGCAGTCGTTTTGCATTGTCTTCGGTTTTTGTGTGGTTTGACTATCAGTTATTCTGATGTGCTTTCAGCTGAGGGTGTTATGAATAGCCTGAAATGTAAGACACCATAGTTAAATATGTTTCATGCCGTTGTGCTAGTGAGAATGCTGCTATTTATTATTTACTTCAGAGGATCTTTCACCAATAATTTATCACAATGCAATCTGCAGTGTGCTGTAATAAAAATATGATCATCAGTGAAAATTGGTTTGATAGTTTGACATCAATACAATCATGTTAAACCTAGTTTATTCAGCACTGAAGTGAACCATATATGATAATTTCTGTTCTTTTTTTACGTTGCAAGTTATTTGTTCACAGTATTTAAACTGCATGCATATATTCAATCTCATATTTATTTGAACTATTATCTAGTATTAATGAAGCTGTTGGATTGATGGTTTGCTCACCTTTCATTGCCAATTGGCAGTTTGATGGGACAGATCACTAACTACAACTGTAGGTTTATATTCTACTTGAACACACAACTACATAGTCAGAAAACATCTTCTAATGTTAGATGGAGTTGTCACAAGTTCAACAAAGTCATCCTGCATTCACCAAGTAAATGGAGTAAAATGGCATCTTATTAGCTGGAACTCAAGAAATATTGATTGTGGTTTTTATGAGCAACAACATAAAAACTAATTGCTGCTATGGTATTAGCAGCCATTATTGATAAGTCCCTTTGAAGAAGCTTAAATGGCAACCACAATTTTCTTGTTAAATAACCACATTGGATGGCCTGGGATTCAGGTAATCGTCCTGAGATTCACACTTCCATGATCCACCTGCTGTTTGTAGCTGTAGTGTCATTCAGTTACATTGAATAACTTTTACTCGGCGTCTTGGTTTGATTGGTCGGAAGATGACCCAGGCAGAAAAAGGGAAATTTCACTGGTGTATTTTCTATATCATTGTAGTAGGGTAACCTTCACCTTCCTGACTGGACACACTTATTCTGGCTGTTGCAGACATGATTAGCTCCATCTGGAAACTTTGTTTCTTTCAATACAAACTTTGTCCATTGCTTTGTTGTGTTCCTTTCCATCATCATCTCCATTTACAAATATTGAAACTGTCTTTCTGATTTGGTGTGTGTTTGTATCAGAAGGTCCCCTCCAAACTTTCAAGTATCCAACTCTGAGTGGCATTGGAGTGTAATCCTGAAGGAATATTTTCAGAGCAAATATTAAAATGATGTTCCCAACTCCCCTCTCAGGTTATCATCTCACGGTGTTACTTCTCAAAAAAGTGGGAGAGCTGTCCTGTAGTTGTTCTTGGGCAGTATTTATTTCTCAACCACCACCATCATAAAAAATATATTTGATCATTATCAGAGTGTTTGTTGTGGGAGTGTGTTGATTGTAAGTTGGTTTGTTTGTTTTTCCTATATTACAATAGTGACTAACCCTTGAAAAGTATTTAAAATGCTTTGGAATGACCTGGTCTTTGTTGAAATTTAAAACATACCTGATTTTAAAAAAGTAAGCAGCTACACAGTAAAGTGACAGAATGGTACCAATTGCAATAAAAAGTCATTCTCAATGATATCACCACTAGTTTCCTGCCCCCTGAGGTCTGTGGCAGGAACCAAATTGCCAAAGACAACTTAAGGAGACAAGACAAAGAGTGTTCGGACTATCTGCTTGCTGAGCTTCATATCAGGTCTGAACCCTGGCAGATGTACAACCCTCTGGCAATCCTGACTAGTCCTTTTTGCTCCTTTGTGGGTTGGTGGAAGGAGTGGGTTCCAACATGGGCAGAATGGCATGTGGTTACTTCTCTGATCCCTTTAAGTTCCAGGCTATACTAAATGTGTTTAATTGTTGCCTCATGGTTGGCATATGTTGCTATCTGCTGCCTGTTGGTTGATGAGTATGTACTTTATTCCCTGTATGGAAGGTGACATTAATGCTTCAAGTTCAGAAGCTGTCCATGTATTTGACTCAGCTGCATTGTTCCAAACATTGGAGTTTACAAATTGCACAATGTGGCTTCTATCCCATGGCAAAACTGCTAACAGTATTCATTATCAGTAACTCGGCAACCTTTAGGTTTAGGAACCTAATTTAATTTGTTTATTTCAGAGAACTTGACAGAATTGAGCTGCATTCTGGATGGATATGCCTGTTGTAAAGGGATAAATTATAATAGCCATCTGTTTAGCATTAAGGGCATCACGCAGTCATCATGCACCATTCTATAGAATTGCTTACACTTTGGATCTGCTGCTTTGCTTGTTTGTCTAACGCTGCTAAATTGTATTTCTCAATATTAAACTTCACCTCTTCAATTAAACTTGATTCAAGGACATCCTTCTCTAAGTCAGAATTTTGTTGTGGTATTTGGATGTTGAATATCATTTAATGTCCCGATCATCCAAAATATTGTTCAAGTTCATTTAGTAGTCAATGAATTAATGATCATTCTGAAAGTTAGCTGCCTTACATAATGTTAAAAACTCTGACGTTGCGTTCCTCGCCATGCAATTTCTGCTTCATTGCAGTTCTTTTCACTTCTAATGCTGGTTTTGTAAGTCAGCAATTCTAGTTATGTTCTAGTTTGCCTGATGGTTATCTCTGGGTTCCCAAGAGCTGACATCTGCAGCCAAGTTAAAATGCACTCTGCATCAAAGCTGTTCCTTGAGGGACTGGGACTCCCCTGGCATCTGATTAGGATTGTTTTGGCTTGCACAGGAATGGGAGGCTAGTGAAGAAAGGGCTTCTGTTCTCCTCGAACACAAATGTAACTTTTTTTTTATCAGCCAGGGAAAGGAAGTAACAAGTAACCTCCTCGACTGCTTCTAACCCCACTTGAAAGCTTTTATCACTCTCACCAGTTGTGGGAACTGTGTGTGAGAAAGGTGCCTACACCTACCGGCAAATGGAAATTAAAGGACATTTTTTTTGCCCTTTAGGCTCACCCTAATGTTCCATTTCTTTGAAACCACCATCATCTTTGGCTGAAATACACTGCTGGACAGGGCGTGCTGATTGATTGACTGTGACAAAGGGTTACCTCCTTTGCAGGATTTGGTCATTAGAACATCAGTGCCATTGCTACCTGGTGATTATCATCAGTATTCTGCGGAGGTGTACACTTAGAAGATATTCAGGCATATGTCATTGGGGGCTGGGGTGGGGAGGGGGGGGAAGGATCCGCGGCCTGGGTGGATCAAGAGTCAGAGCTGAACTGAGAGTTCAGCTGCAGGCCAACAGCTGGTATTTGTGTACCCACATGGGCCATTACTGAAAAATACCTCCAAGGTACTGTCACATTAATCAAGTCAGGAAATGATAGTTTTAAACTGACTGCAGAAGAGCACAGCTACAGAAATTAATTTCAAAGCATGCCAATAATACCACACGGAACTTTAAAAACCTTTCTTATCCAATGTATCCGTATTCAGCTAATAGGAATTGGATTACTCGTTTTAAAAAAAAATGACCAAGTCTTTCTTGTGAAGGGAAGGAAACAATTACAGAAAGCATAATAAGATGGTAGTTAAGGAGCCATGATTTGAATAGTCTTAGAATGTTTACTTAAATGTTTTTGAAAGAGAACTCATTCCGTTTTTGTTAATCTGATTAGGATTGAAGAGAGGCATGACTTTGCTCTCACTCAAAACTGGTATTAAAAATTGGCACTGCTTATTCAGGAAATAGACTCTGCATAGTTAGTCCATAAAAATAAGTAGTTAACTAGCAAAGTGCTGCTTCTGTCATATAGCCTACTTTAATTAAGCTAAATGAGAATGATTCCAATTGGGCTATGGATTTGGAAGAAGTGATCATCTCTTATTTAAACACACACTCATGTCTTGAACTGTATCAGTTCTGGTTTTATTGAGAAGTGCAGAACATTGGGTGATGTTTGAACCTGAGGGCCACCACGTATTAGGCAAAGGGAAAGGTTGGCAAGGTTGATGGTAACCTCAGCTGTTACGGGATATTGACCCATGCTATTGACATCACTCTGCATTGCAAATCAACCGTCCAGCCAGCTGAACTGAATGACTTTTGAACCCAGCAGATACTGGGTACTTGTCTGTATTGCCTTGTATTTGCAAATATCAACTGATGTTGATCCAAAGACAATCCCTAACCAATTATCCACTATTTCATCCTGGAAATGGCGCAAAAAACAAGACATAAACTTTAAAGAGGGGAACTAAGTTTTACTATTACTGCCAAAACCAGTTTTTAAAAACAGCTGTGAAAGTAAGTACACTATTTGGGGCACTATGGTAAATGCACTATCTGTATCATGCAGATCAGATAGATAGCTGATTCCTTTGAAATAACACACAGGGATGCATCACCCATCTCAAAATGGCTGAAGTGTTTTACAAGAAATGTAGCTGTTTTTGAAATGTGCCATCTTTGTAATGTCAAAAACATTGCAGTCAACTCGTACAAAGCAAGCACCCACAAACAGCAATATGACAATCATCAAATAGTTGTCTTTTGGGTGTTCAAATAAACATTTGGTTAGAGAGGACATTTCTATTTTACTCTGATATAATGCTATGGAATGTTTTCCACCAATATATGAAAGCTGACGGCATCAATTTACTGAAAGACCACATTTTTAACTGGGCAGCTGTCCCTTCAACATTGTAGTAGAGTGTCAGCTCAAGACCCAGGAAGTGAAGGCTCAAATGAGACTTCTCCAAGAAAGAGAACTTCAACTCTTAATTGTGATGCTTCCATTGATTGCTTCAGTGAGGTGGCAAACTCCTTCCCTGAAGTTCATTAAGTGGATCAGATGAGTTTTCACAACCGTCAGTGATATTCGTCAGTCACCATTACTGAGATTCAATGCCACATTTTCTTTAAATATTGTTTGGGATGTGGGTGTCAGCATTTATTGCCCATCCCTAGTTGCCCTCGAGAAGGTGGTGGTGGTGAGCTGCCTTCTTTAACTGCTGCAGTCCTTGGAGTGTAGGGAGACCCACAATAATGTTAGGAAGGGAGTTCCAGGATGTGACCCAGTGACATTGAAGAAACAATTGTATATTTCCAAGCCAGGATGGGGTGTAACCAGAAGGGAAACATGCAAGTGGGAACGTTCCCATGCACATGCTGCCCTTGCCCTTTTCGATGATGGAGGCTGTGGGTTTCAAATCACTGTTGAAGGAACCTTTGTGAATTACAACAGTATATCCTTGTATTTGGAGCATGCTCTTGCTGTTGGCAGTAGTGGAGGGAGTGAATGTTGAAGGTAGTCGACATTGTGCCAGTCAAACGGGTTGCTTTGACCTGGATCATGTCACGCTCCTTGAATGTTATAGAGTCATAAAGATGGACAACACAGAAAAAGATCCTTTGGTCCAACTTGTCCATGCTGACCAGATATTCTAACTTACTCTAGTCCCATTTGCCAGCACTTGGCCCATACCCCTGTTAAACCCTTTCCATTCATATACCAATCCAGATACCTATTAAATGTTGTAATTGTACCAACCTCCACCACTTCCTGTGGCAGCTCATTCCATTCATGCACCACCCTCTGCATGAAAAAGTTGCCTCTTAGGTCCCTTTTAAATTTATCCCATCTCACCCTAAACGTATGACCTCTAGTTCTGGATTCCCCACCCCAAGAAAAAGGCCTTGCCTCATCCATGCCCCTCATGACTTCATAAACCTCTATATGGCCACTCCTCAGCCTCTGACGCTCCAGGGAAGACAGCCCCAACCTATTCAACCTCTCCCTATAGCTCAAATCCTCCAACCCTAGCAACATCCTTGTAAATCTTTTCTGAACCCTTTCAAGTTTCACAACATCCTTCTAATAGAAAGGAGACCAGAATTGCACATAATATTCTAAAAGTGGCCTAACCAATGTCCTGTACAGCCACAACATGACCTCCTGACTCCTATACTCAATGCTCTGACCAATAAGGGAAAACATACCAAACGCCGCCTTCACTATCCTACCTGCCTCAACTCCACTTTCAAAGAACTATTAACCTGCACTCCAATGTCTCTTTGTTCAGCAACACTCTCCAGGACCTTACCATTAAGTGTAAAAGCCCTGTTCTGATTGGCCTTTGCAAAATGCAGCACCTCACATTTGTCTAAATTAAATTCCATCTACCATTCTTCAGCCCATTAGCCCATCTGCTCAAGATCCCATTGTACTCTGAGGTAACGTTTTCGTTGTCCACTGCACTACCAGTTTTGGTGTCATGTGCAAACTTGCTAACTATGCCTCCTAGGTTCACACCCAAAACATTTATATAAGAATGCAGTGGACCCAGCACTGATCCACTGGTCACAGGCCTCCAGTCTGAAAGGCCGCCCTCCACCACTACCCTTTGTTTTCTGCCTTCAAGCTAGTTCCGTCACCAAATGGCTAGTTCTTCCTGTATTCCATGAGACTTAGGAGAAGATGAGGACTGCAGGTGCTGGAGATCAGTGTCAAAGAGTGTGGCGCTGGAAAAGTACAGCTGGTCAGGCAGCATCCGAGGAGCAGGAGAGTCGAAGTTTTGGGCATATTCCTGATGAAGGGCTTATGCCCAAAACATCGACTCTCCAGCTCCTTAAATGCTGCCCGACTGGCTGTGCTTTTCCAACACCACACTCTTTGACTTCCATGAGATTTAACCTTGCTAACTAGTCTACCATGAGGAACCTTGTCGAACACCCTACTGAAGTCCATATAGATCATGTCCACCCCTCTGACCTCATCAATCCCCATCAGGATACACCTGATCAGGTCCTGGGGTTTTACCTATTTTTATGTATTTTAAGACATCCAGTACCACTACCTCAGTAATGTGGACATTTTTCAAGATGTCACCATCTATTTCCTCACATTCTATATCGTCTGTCTCCTCCACAGTAAACACTGATGCAAAATACTTGTTTAGATTCTCCCCCATATCCTGCGGCTCCACACACAGGCTGCCTTGCTGATCTTTGAGAGGTCCTATTCCCTCCCGAGCTACCTTTTTGACTTTAATGTATTTATAGAATCCCTTTGGATTCTCCTTAACTCTATTTGCCAAAGCTAACTCATGTCCCCTTTTTGCCCTGCTGATTTCCCTCTTAGGTATACTCCTACTACCTTTATACTCTTCCAAGGATTCACTCGATCTCTGTTCTTCTATACCTGACGTATGTTTCCTTCTTTTTCTTAACCAACACCTCAATTTCTCCAGTCATCCAGCATTCCCTACACGTATCAGTTTTTCCTTTCACCCTGACAGGAATATACTGTCTCTGGACTCTTGCTATCTCATTTCTGAAGGCTTCCCATTTTCCAGCCGTCCCTTTACCTGCAAACATCTGCCCCAATCAACTTTTGAAAGTTCTTGCCTAATACCATCAAAATTGGCTTCCTCCAATTTAGTATTTCAACTTTTAGATCTGGTCTATCCTCTTCCATCACTACTTTAAAACGAATAGAATTATGGTTTCTGGCCCCAAAGTGCTCCCCCGGTGACACCTCAGTCACTTGCCCTGCCTTATTTCCCAACAGTAAGTCAAGTTTACACCTCTAGTAGGTACATCTACATACTGCATCAGAAAATTTTCTTGTACATTCTTAACAAATTCCTCTCCATCTAAACCCTTAACACTATGGCAGTCCCAGCCTATGTTTGGAAGTTAAAATCCCCTACCATAACCACCCTATTATTTTTCCCGATAACTGGGATTGCCTTACAAAGTTGTTTCTCAATTTCCCGCTGACTATTAGGGGGTATATAATACAATTCAAATAAATTAATTATCCCTTTCTTATTTCTCAGTTCCACCCAATCAACTTCCCTGGATGTAATTCTTGGAATACCTTTGTAAGTCCAGCTACAATGCTATCCCTTATCAAAAACGCCATTCCCTGTCCTGCCTTGCATGCCCCCCGCCCCCAATCTTTCTATTCTTCCTGTAGCAGTTGTATCTTGGAATATTGAGCTACCAGTCCTGACTATCTCTGAGCCATGTTTCTGTAATTGCTTTGATATCCTAGCCCCATGTTTCTAACCATACCCTGAGTTCATCTGCCTTCCCTTTAGGCCTCTTGCATTGAAATGCAGTTTAATTTGTCAGTCCTACTTCTTTAGTGATGTTGGGTTTGCACTCATTCGGACAAGTGGTGAGGATTCCATCACAGTCCTAACTTTATTCATTAAACTTAATTGAACCAAAGGCTGCCACGGTACAGGTGCACTCTCATGCAGACACACAAAGACTGTACAGTTGGATCTGCGACCACTGAACTTTCATGCTGAAATTTGTATAGCATCATACGTCAATAATGTTTCCCTTTGCAAATTGTTTTCAGTTAGAGGGGGCAAAAAAGCCCATGTTCCGTAGTGTTTCCACATAATGATACAAACTTTCTTGCTCTGTCCGCACCCCCCTCACCCCAGCTTGCTTTCTTTTTGCTGTTTTAAGCTTCCTTTCAGCCTCTGCATTCACTAATTGGTACTGGCAATTTCAGAGGATTTGCATGTTTTATTTCAAAATTGCTGGTCTTACTCGGTCTTTACAGGTCTAGAGTGTGAGGCACAGGTAGGAATGTTTCTTGAACCACACCTTGGTTAACTGCCTTAGTTGACAGCAATGTGGACATACCTTCTTGCTTGGACCAGATGTTCTGGCTGTTTATCGCTGATCCAGGATGGGACTTTCACTGGCTAGCTTGTGAGTTTAATCTTGCAAGGAATTAAGAGAGACAGGGAGAGTGTGGGTAAACAGTGTTGAAATGCCCATTAGCCATGATTGAATGATGGAGTGGACTCAGTGGGCTGAATGGCCTTACTTCTACTCCTGTGTCTTATGATCTTCATCACCTTTGGATTGCCAGACCCGTGTTACGATTAATTTGGGGCACAGTGCACCAAAAATATTCAGTCTTTCTGTTCCCCAGCCCGGAAAGGTGGCTGGATGTATATTACAGTGAACCTGTTGATTCTGCCTCAACATTTGACATTAAATGCTAGGACAAGGACTTGACCAATATCTGTCCCTCCAGCTACATCAATAAAATAAATTATCTGGTCGTTGTCACATTGCTGTTTGTGAAATCTTGTTTTGTGAAGTTTGGTTGGTGCATTTATATTATAACAGTGACTACACTTCAAAAGTATTCCTTTGGCTATAAAGCTTGCTGGGATGACCTGAAATTGTTAAAGATGCTTTAAAAATGTAAGGTAATTTCTTTTTCTCTAAGGAGCAGCTCTTCCGTGCTTTAATACTTTAATTTTAGTCCTCAGTGAGGAAAAGGTCACCTTGAATGATTGCCAGCCCAGTTTCATGTAGCTTTGTTCTTTTATTTGGTCCTACTTGGCCTATGCTACTGAAGCTATAAATTAATTCACCCTTGTCTGTAAAATCCATGTAAGGAATTGCTCAATCAAAGTTGTTTAGATGGAGAAGATTTGGTCGTCAGATGGAATGATGTCAGGAATACACATAAATGTTGCTTGCCGCCTTGTCCTGTTGAATTCAGCCCTTCACTCCATGGGCTGACCCTGTGGCTGTAGGATTTACCTATCATAAAACAGCCAGTGCTCATTCAACAACTGGTGAATGTCTATTGTGGAAGATTCGTGAACAAAGAGGAATGTGAGTCAGATGATCAAGGTGCATACTACATTCGAAAGATCTGCTTACTTTTTGCATAAAACTCTGAAGTTCGCATGTGTGTTGCAGGGAGTTGAAGATCTAAAGTAATGTTCAGGTGGAGCAGGGTGAGAGGTGGAGAGTAATTGTGCTAAGTCAATTTGGTTTCTTTTTTGTGTCTTCTTTGCTATTTTTTCTAATTTTATTATAAACCTGTATCTACATTAAAAATAGTAACTGCCTGTAATGCCTGTAAGGAGTGTGTATAGTTACAGAATTGCCAGTTTTTAACAGGCAGATCCCATTTTACATAGTCAACGAAGTGCTTTTTGAAGCATAGTCAATATTTATTGCAGGAAATGCAGTTGTCAGTTTACAAAAACACCAATGAATAATACCCAAATAATCTGTTTTTATGTTTTGGTTCAGGGATAGCTTTTGGCCCCAGCATCCCTGACATAACCCTTTGAAATGATTCTGTGGGATCTTTTCCATGTACCTGAGGGTGCAGGCAGGGCTTAGCATCTCTTCTGAGAAAAGGCACCTCTAGCAATGCTGCATTTGAGCATCAGTGTGGATTTTTTTATGCTCAAGTCTGTAGAGTTGGGGTCATACTCTCAGCTTTCTCTCACTCAGTAGCAAGAGTGCTTTCAACTGAGCCACAGTTCCCAAGTAAAACTTGAAGTCAATTGCATACAGACTTGGAACTTGATTGTTAAGATATGGATATTGGGATTCAGGTGACCTTAATAAGTTGCTTCATCTTACCCACGTGCTTATAATATTCTACTGAGCTCATAAATTATGATGCACTCTTCTAAATTAGACAAATTTCAGACTTCTTCAAGAATAGAAGAACTCACTGTTTCTGGTTGCAAATTAAGAGCTTTGCAACCAGGCAACGGTGGTATAAGAGGTCTTGTAAATTGTGAAATGCTTTATACTGTATGATGTAATTTTCCTAACTTTAATAAATGTCTAAAGTCATATATGTCTCTGGTAGTAGGGCTTAGTATTGTAACCTGCAGGTAGAATTGTATTTTATCAGATCTTTATTTCAGTTGCATCAAGGTTTAAGTACACGGAATACTTCTCACAGTTGTAAGGAAGTAAAATAATGCCTAACATACTTAATTATGTAAAATGATTTGATAAAATGTGCTGCAGGATTTAATTCCAGCATTCCATTTTAAGTGCCAGAGAAATTATTGAACATTTGCCCTTTTAGTACAAGAAGTAATGCTCTGTCTCGAAAAAAATAATTATCACCCATTCTTCTCCAACTGATGAATCAGAATCTTAAGCACAAAACGATGCCATACAACCCATTTGTTCTTGTGTTGGCATTTTGCCTTTAGCCCCATTTCATGTGTCTTTCTCTGTTGTCCTGCAAAACATTTCTTTACAGATATTTTTCTCATTCCATTTGAAATATATATGATTGCATCTCCTTCCAGTACCTTCTCATAACTCAGTAAGTGGGAAAAGAAATTCTCCTCACCTCCCTTTTAGATCTTTTGCCAGCTACCATAAATCTATTTCCTCTGATTACCAACACTGGCTGCAGTGGAAACCATTTCTCCTTATTTACAGAAGATAAAGTATTGCTGATTTTGAAACTATCATATAAACATAAAAAGCCAGAGATATTCTGAAGCTTGGCAGAATCTCTAGACAAAGACAGACCTCATGTTTTAGGTCTCTGACATTCTTTCAGAATTTGTCTCCATGTTTCCTCTCCCTTGTTAAATAAGGAGAAGAGTATTGAATCTTTGTGGGTTGTGATTTTTTTTTTGAATAATGGTTTCCATGTGAAGAAAGAGTTCCATTGAATTTAAGGGTAGGGGTGCAAGTCGTGGGCAGATGTCAGCATGAAATGCCTGATGCCCTTTTAATGCAGAAAATTGTGTGGAGTGAAAGCCTTAATTGCTCATCCTACCAGATACTCTTGGAAAGGAGTATTCCTGATTGAGCCACAGTGAAAGCCAGCAACATCACCTTCAGTACTAGTTTGTCATCATTATGCCACAGCATTAAACAGTCCTTCCTTAAATGCCCTGGATGGTTTTCACAGTCGTTTTCAATCACTTTAACAGCTTTGAAGAGTAATTTTCTGTAAAGGTATTTACTGCATTTTCATTCATTGCTGTGATATTGATACCACTGCCTGTTCTGGTATTTGTCACGCACCTTCTCCTTGAACTACTGATGCTCGCAGTTTGATACAACCAAATGGATGGCTTGAAATTTCAGAGGGTAGTTAAGAATCAAACTTGTTAGTCTGGGTCTTTGGTCTCAGGCTCAGACCAGATGAGCATGACAGGTTTCCTGGATGCGAATGAATCTTTGAAAATGAATTGTCAAGAAAAAGAAACAATTGATGGAAAATGTTTTTTTTTGTAAGTGTTACCTAAATAAACATTTAGAATGGGACATATGCAGAAAATACTAGCTTCTGTGAACAGAAAAACATTTTTAATATTCTTCGTTTTTTTCTGCACCTCATGAGTTTGTGGTAAGTCAGTTGTAATTATGCATATTTTAGATAATGAATGTAAATACAAGAAAAAGTAACACATTCTGGAAGTTCTTCCTTAGCTGTGAATTTTGTTTTAATATAATGTGTTTTCTATTAAATCACATTATTGAGAGCTTTTTTAAAACTGCTCAGTCCACCATTCTCTCTGCAAAAAAAAGAAAAGAAATCATACACAAAATGTCAATATCTATGTCAACACAGACATTTAATAGCAATGGATTAAGTTTAGGAATGCAGCCAAGATTATTTTTTTCAAACTGATGGCAGAGCAAGCTTGCTGTCTAAGTCAGCTACAGTCTTCTCTCACTCTGTTACTGCCTCTCCAGTGCTTTCCCAAGCTTGAGAGTATTGAGTCAGCCTGGATATTCGAATGCCTGTGATTTTGGGCACAGCTATCTGAACAGTGTTTAAACCCAGTGACCAATTTAGACAGCAGGAGTGTAATCGAAGTGCTTGATAGTCTCACTTCATCCATCCAAAGAGCAGTGAAACTTTTGAAATTTAATTAAAATCCACTCCTGTGGTCCATGGGTACTTAACATTCGAATACAATTTGGAATTAAATTTGATGACACATTGATGGATGGCAAGTGCTTCAGACAAAGTGATGAGCTTTACTGAGCTCATAGCCTTTTCCTTTACCCTTCGTTTCTGCTTCTGTTCAGTAGGGCAGTGAAACCCAGCTAGAGTGAGTGCAAATTATTGGATGATTGCCATCAGAAGTGTCAAAGAGTTCCTCTTCACCATATTATTAGAATACTCGAACATTTTAGGAATTAACATTAACCTTTTCCATTCCTCCCACCAAATCTCAATTAAATATTTCCTTTCTCACGTGGATAGAAACCAGTTGCTTAAAATTTTGAGTGCAAAGTGAGGACACATTTACATTGAAGTTTGTGGGAAAAGCGTTGTATTGAAAAGATGTCAAGTCTCTTGGATTCAAGTAAAGTCTCTGTAGTTTAATTGTCTTTTGAAAGCTGCATTAGAAGTCATTTCAGCTGTCAAATTTGAGTGATTCTGATGCTTAATGGCTCAACATCATAAACTAAAGCAATGCGCTGGCTAAAGGTATATCTAATTCTTCCTCCCCTCAATTTTCAGCTTGCAGGTCGCAGCAGAAAGGAGACCAAGTACTCGCTAAAGGTTGTGGAAGATATGCTGGAAGCGTTGCAGATCACACAGTCGTGAAGCCATTGTGTTTGTGTGGATCTGTCGCATTCGACCCTGCAACTTCGCGCTCTCTTGGGATCTGGCTTCAGCACACCTCCTCTGTCCTCTTCAATGCTGGCACAGCTGCAAACTTTATTTTGTGAACTTAATACAGAGATTGACTACCAATGTGACTGCTACTTCACATCAGGGGCAATTAACCAATGTTTAATTAGAGACCGGTTGATAGCTTGTAATGTTGGAGTTATTAAATATTTATAATTCTATGGAAAAGCATATTCACCAATAAAGTAAGTGTTTTACCAATCACTAGTGAACTCTGTGATCTCTGACTTGCAAACCTTCCTTATACAGTGTTTAGATACCTTTGTGATAAAAGATACAATGATTATGTTACCCCCTTACCTAAAATATAAACAATACGCCACGCCAATATTGTCCTATCCAGTTAGTGTAGTTGTCTAAACTGAGGCCACATTCATCAAGAGTTGGTGATGTGTACCTCACTGGCGTATATCAGATGTCACCCACACCAGCCCAGTTACTGTAACAAGGTCACTAATGCCGCTTGTTGTGCATATCAAGACCCCAATGTTTAAGTGTCTGATCACTGCTTGATAAAAGACCTTTCTTTAACTTTCGCATTGGCTTGGGCATAAATCCTAATACACTCCAATAATGATGCTGTTGCAAATTTACAGTTTGTAAAGTTTCTGGATTTTGCATTAGTTCTGTAAATAAGCCTTTGCTTATTGTACCTATTTTCACACGTGGGCAATGACTATAAGTCTGATCTGTTGTAATTGTAACTTTGTAACAAAAACTTGCAGTGGTACATATTGATCAGCAAGATTACTTGTGCTTAATCTGAGATCCGTGCCCACATTGGCAATGTCTGCCTTTACATGAAAGCAGTTGTGGAACATGGTCGGATTGTGGCTCAGGTTCAGAGCAGTGTGAGGTGTGATTTCCTGCCTCTCATTTAGTGATATGTACTGTGGTAAACTTTCAAACATCTGGCTGCATTGCAGAAGTAAATGTCCATGGGGCTTCTCTGGACTATTGCCATTCTCTTATCTTGTGATACTTCACACTTTTAAAAACATTGGGATGAAGAAAATGGTGTTGAAATAATGTTAAATTCCCTTGTTCCTCCAGAGAGGTCACCAGGGTTTGAGAAAGTATTTTGGCACAGTCTGTGCTATAAGCAAATAAGATTAAAGGAATACTTAAATGGTCTGGTAGAAATGTGGAGATTATTTCACTAGGTTTCAGTGCATTTTGAAGAATTGAAACTATTTGCCTCCACTAAAATAATCTACTGTGCTAAAACCGGTGCAGAGAATAAGAGTAAAAAGCAATGGAGCTATCTAGCAGCGCCATCTACTGCATGCTGATTTTAAAAGCTGCCAATATTATTTATTCTTGGATACACCAGTCATTAAAAAAGAAAGCTCATTGATCAGCTCAGTTATAAGAAGAAAAATGAGAAAATTATGTTTTGCTGATACTGAAGACAGACACATTGAGAACGTGCAATGAAATGTATCTGTCTCTAACATTTTCCACAATGATGTAACTGTTAACCAATATAAAGTGTACCGAACTTTTCAATGACAAATTTCAAAATCCAGAATATCGGTATGAGGTTGTCCTATTTGAATTAAAATTTGAGCTTTTCAGATATCTGCTATTAATTGACCTGCTTTTTAGACCCTCTGCTCTGATCTCTCTCTTTCGCCATCTGTCGTTATGCACTCCACTGGTTGAAGTTGTACCTAGCACAAAGAGAAGATAGTTGTGATTATTGGAGATCATTCATCTCAACTCCAGCTTATCAATATAAGAGGACTTCCTAAGGGTAGTGTCCTTGGCCCCACCAACTTCAGCTGCTTCATCAATCACTTCCCATCATGATGTCAGAAGTAGGGATGTTCGTTGGTGATAGAACAATGTTCTGTACCATTTGCAACAAAGCAGTCTGCTTGATCTGCACACCATCCACCAACTTAAACTTCCACTCTTTCTCTTTCCTTCACTGTTGGCAAAGAGCAGCAGCAATGTGTACTCTCTCCAAGATTCACGACAGAAACCACACCAAAACTCTCTTGGCAGACACTTCAAAACCTTCAAACTCTACTGCCTAGAAAGAAAAAGGGAGCAAAGCTTTGAAACAATAATTTCTTTTCAAGCCGCACATCACTCTGAATTATAACTACATCACTATTCCTTCACTGGGTCAAAATCTAGAAGCCTGCCACTAGCACAGTGTGTCTCTGTACCAACTGATCTGCAGTGGTTCAGGAAGGTGATTCAACCAGCACCTTTCCAAGGACAATAGGATGGGAAGTCAATGGTGTTCTTACCAAAGACACCCTAATTCTTTGAAATAATTTAACTTTTGTAATGATGCAGTGCTAACCAGGCATGAAATAACTTTTGCAATACACTGCCTATTCATGTAGGCTAGTAGCAATGAGGGTGGGCTATACAGGTCATGTCACCACCCAACGCACCTTGTGCCAGTTAAGTATATGCGTAGAGTCATGAACTGTGCCTGCATGGATTGCTTTTTCCAAGCCTTTATCATCAGCTCTTTGCCACTGAGAATAGATGATGGGGCTGCAGCAGAAGTTGAAATGTGACTTACTCTACAGCCTCTAATACACAAAACCGTTAAGGGTCCAATTCGCAGGAACGTAACTGGGCATAGAAAACTGAAATTACAACAGGTAATAAAAGCTTAAGCAATAAAAACGGTTTCAAGGAGTGTCAATGTTGAGGGAGTTCTAGAACTTCAGGCCCAGCCATCAATAATGGAATCAAGGGATTGGAGATGTTCAAAGAGGTCGTGATTGATGCAGCTGAAGCCAAGGACACTACCCTTAGGAAGAGGTTACAAAGGTAGGGAAAGGGCAAAGCCATGAGTGGGATTTGGGTAGATGGTGGAGAATTTTTAAATTATGGTGTCAATGAATGTGACTGGATGGCAGGACATGGGTAGCAATGTTTTGGTTGAGTTTACATTTATGGATCACAACAAAAATACTTGGTACTAAGGCCAGATTTAAAATGTTTGAGGCATCTTGAACACCTATTTATAAATATGATTGTCCACCTTTGTTGCAATGCATTGCTAACACACAAATATAGCATACAGTCTAAATCTAGCATCCTTCCTCAGTACTTTCAGAATTGAGACACCTTAGCTCCTGATATAGGGAACAGCAGAGTGCTTTATAAATTGTGTTGTGAAAATCTGCATGCAATGTATATTCTCTGTTCACTCGGTGTGTATCACTGAATCAGCTGTGTTGGTGTCCTGTGGATTCCTGATTTTGTCACCTGAACAGTGAAAGTTGTTTCATTCATATGAGGTAGGGTGTGATCCGGGTACGCAGACCCTTTTGAGAAGGCTTAGTTCTGAGATTCTGATGACGAGCCAATGCAATGAGCTAAAAGTGGGAATCCGATTTAGAAGAATGCCTGTGGGTCAGCTTCAGTGAGGACATGATTTACTCAGAATTGGGAAGCAATTATCTGTAAGTTCAAGGTAATTAGGAGCGATAACACTTCTGTATTCTGAGTAAGTTTCAAAACTGATGTATTAAAGTTAGACATCCTTAGACAATAATCTAACCCGTATAACCTAATGTTAAAATGTTTTTCAGGGTATTTTGGATTTGAAATGTTAACTCTGTTGCTGACTCCACAGCTGCTGTCAGACCCCTCAGTTCGTCCAGCGAGTTCTGTTTTTATTTTCGATATCCAGCATCCAACTGATTTTGAATATGCTGTGATGACAGATGATTGCAAAGTGGGAGAGATGATGGAATGGTTACATCTTTCAACTTGTTGCTAATGGAGTGCTGGGATTTGAGCATGTTTTAATGGGTTTTTTTCAGAATTTCAGCACTCGATGTGTGCTTGATTAGCAACATGCTACAGTGCACTGTGCTCACATTCAGAATGAATTGCCCAGGTTTACTAAAAAAAAAATTAACAAGTAAAGAAAGTGGAGGAGAACAAAACTGGAGAGCCATAAATAGTTTACAGCACAGAGGGAAGATCTTTCAGCTCTTAAGTCCATTCTGGTTCTCTGTGGCTCTGAATGTTTATTTCCCTCAAGTGCCCATCCAATTTCCTTTTGAAATAACTGATTTTCTCCCCTTGCACCCCCCTCCCAGGCAAATCCAAAATATTAACACATATTGTGTAAAAGAAGTTCTTCCTCAAATTCCTCTGCATTTCTGGTGCCCATGAACCTGAATCTCTGCCCCCTTGTCTGCTCAGCTAATGGACGGCATGCTCCTTTATCTTCCTTCTCTAAACCTATTGTTATCTTGACAGCCTCTATTAAATTTCCTCCAGAAAGCCTGAAACTTACAGGCCAGTTATCCAGACAATTGTTGGAGGCGAAATGCTTGAATCTGTTATTAAGGATGTTAAAGTAGGGCACTTAGAAAATCTTAATGCAATTGCACCTTTGAAAAGGTGTCACATCAAAGTTTGAAATAAGCAGAAAAGGAGATTTTTTTTTGTGACTATACTGAGGATGAGGAACATCAGTTATGTGGAGAGGCCAGAGAAGTTCTGATTCTTCTCCAAATAGTGTGTTTAAGGTGAAATTTGACAGAACTTAACAGAAATTAGTAATATTAAGTGACTACTGTGTTGCCAGCTTGTTGTGACGCACACATCAGCAGATGGGAAGGGGATTTGAGTTGACTTGAGAATTTAATCCCTCCAGACCTCCCCAAATATTGTAGGCAGTTAAATGAAAGCTTAAATTATTGCAAAACTCAAAAGATTTGTTAATCACAGATAAAAATCATAATTTTTGCTTCAAAAAGCAAGTTTTAAGTGAGCTGTTTAATGTTATACATCCTATAATTTATTGAGACAATTATCAATTACTCCTTTACACACTTCCTCAGATGCACCAGGCATGCAGCATTATTACAGTAACAATATGCTTTAATCTCTAACGTAGAGTACTTGCATGCAATGTGGCAGTTTTATCACTCATTTGAAAGAGAATAGAGATGTGACGTTGATTTTGTTTCTAAAAATGCATTTTATATGGATTTTCAGCAGGACTTTGACTTACACACATGCAGATTAATTGTTACAATCTGTGAGGAAGTTTACATCTGCTTCTGTGGTATTGTGTAGGTGTGTAGATGATGAGGTGAATGGGTATATAGGGGAAATGAATCAACCACAACACCAGTGGAAGTCAAGGTTCTAACACATCTGGAATAAATGACCTGTGCTTGCCAAAGTGATTGAATTAATATTGAAGGGAGAAACATTCATGTTAATAGGCCAGGCCATTTGACTTCATACCTAAAGTATGAAAGCTGTTTAGCTGCTCTATGCTTTAATAAAGTACATATTGTAGGCAACGGATTTTTTTCTAATAAAACATAGGGTTGCCAATTCTGCAGGAGTGACCTGGAGTCTGCCCAGAGTTTAAGATTAATCTTCAAGCAGGTGAAAACCTAAGAGAAAAGTCACAAATGCATTTAAAAATATGATTACTTTTCATTTACTGTGCAGTCTTTTTGATTTGAGTCAAAGATGTGACAAATCTGTTTGACAGGTAAGAGTCAACATGTTTGATTTCTGGATCACTGAGTATGAGGTGGGCATGTTAAGTGACTAACAGCTGAGGGTCTGAAGAAAGAATAGTTCAAGTCTAAGTGGGGGGGGCATTGTGTGTGCATGTTGGTATGGCAGTGAGACAGCAAGCAGAGTGCACAGAAAGTTTTTCATCATTGAGAACACTTTGTTTCTTTACTCACAGACAGTCGGGGGGAGGTGGGAGATACCAGTACGTATCCACAATTGAAGTACTGTGGCTCAGTGGTTAACACTATTGCTTCACAGTGCCAAGGACTCAGGTTTGATTCCAGCCTCAGGCAACTGTCTGCGTGGAGTCTGCACGTTCTCCCTGTGTCTGCATGAGTTTGCCCCGGTTACCTCCCTAGTCCAAAGGTGAGCCAGTTAGGTGGACTGGGCATACTACCTTGCCCCATAATGTCCAGGGATATGCAGGCTTGGTGAATTAACCAAGGGAAATGTAGGGATAAGGTGGGAGTGATGTGGTGGGTTTGTGCGGGTGTTCTTTGGGTGGTCTTGATGGGCCGAATGGCCTCTTTACGCACTGTAGGGATTCTAAGATTTAGATTTACCTGCTCTGTGTGAGTGCATTACAATATAATGTATGCATTTATACTGTTTCTTTCACAAGCTCAGCTCACCCTAATATGCTTTGCAACCAATGAAGTCTTTTTTAAGGGGGTGATTGCTGTTGTGATATAGGATGTATAGCCAGACAGTCACTACTTCAATGTAAGGTGGGTTTGTACAAGGGGACTCTGCAGAATCCCCATTGTAGCATACCCTGAAGCAATTGCCTGGGAAATTGACGATTCTGCTGGTCAATTCTCCTGTGCCTGGAACCCTCCAAAAGTATCTGTTTAAATCAGAGAATTCAGAGGGTTCTGCTACACTTCTGTAAATAATGAGGAGAAAGTGAGGACTGCAGATGCTGGAGATCAGAGCTGAAAATGTGTTGCTGGAAAAGCGCAGCAGGTCAGGCAGCATCCAAGGAGGAGGAGAATTGACATTTCGGGCATAAGCCCTTGCTGCCTGACCTGCTGCGCTTTTCCAGCAACACATTTTCAGCTCTGTAAATAATGACTCAAGATAGTTAGAAAATTAAAAACCACACAGAATTCCTGAGCCCTAACTTACCTATACCTTTCTCAGACCTCTCATGCCCCACAGATCCTAACCTTATCAATCCTCCAAGGACCCAACCTCCCTGCCCTGCCGCTGATGCCCCACAATGCTGTGGTGTAGATCTCCTAATAATCCCGATCCCTTCATTCCAAATCCATCAGTGCCAGACCCTATGACAGCCATACCCCACCCTGCCCTAAACCTAGCAACCCCTTGAATACTCCAGAACTGACTCCCTCCCCCAAGCCCTCCTCCAACCACAAAACAGCACTCCCATTCTCCCTCTCCCTCACCCTGTTGGGCCGAAAGGCCTGTATTTGTGCAAGAAATTCTCTTAATTGAAGAGGCTTAAGTTGTTCCATCCACTGGGATACGAGTTGGGCATCAGTGTAAATGTCCAAAAGTGCCATCTGAGAGGCCTGGTCACACCCACCTGACCTCCACTAAGCATTCCACTTACCTGCCCCATTGCCACCTTACACCCTGGCACCCTATGCTGTACCCTCTTGGTGTCATAACTTCACACCTTAAGTACTTACTGTTTGACAACAGCTGTCAAAGTGACTGCCTGGGATTCAGGATCTTTTAATGTCAGAATTCAGCAGCTGACTGCCATGTTAAGTTTTACACTATGGGACACTTGTTAGAATAGAAGCACAGCTCTGCGTTTCTGAAGGATGCCTGATTGGAATTTCCTCTCAGTGAGAATTGCAGAGCTCTTTTGCTGCACAAAGAAAGAGTGGAGTGGCGATCTGTGTGAGGGTTGGATGAGCTCCATTATATAAAAGGTGCATGGTAGGAGGCTGGTTAAGTGAGCATTGAAATGGTTCGTGACCAGCCAGTGGGTTGAGTCTTGGGGCAGCATTTGAGCTGAGAAAGGACCCAGACAGGCAACATTGCAGAAGGTTATGGAAAGGGTTGAATGCTCAGCTTGAGTCCAAAGGTGAGCTGTGGTCGTCAACCTCCTGGCAGAGCCTGGGGGAATGGCCAAGGAGAGAGTTGGGCATCAGTGTAAATGTCCAATCACTCATGAAAGAATAAGCTCTGTGGTGGGGACAAAATTAGTTACCTATCAGGTATTTCAGAATTGAATGTTGGGCAACTAGTATGGGTAAAAAATGAGGTCTGCAGATGCTGGAGATCACAGCTGCAAATGTGTTGCTGGTCAAAGCACAGCAGGTTAGGCAGCATCTCAGGAATAGAGAATTCGACGTTTCGAGCATAAGCCCTTCATCAGGAATAAGAGAGAGAGAGCCAAGCAGGCTGAGATAAAAGGTAGGGAGGAGGGACTAGGGGGAGGGGCGATGGAGGTGGGATAGGTGGAAGGAGGTCAAGGTGAGGGTGATAGGCCGGTGTGGGGTGGGGGCGGAGAGGTCAGGAAGAGGACTGCAGGTTAGGAGGGCGGTGCTGAGTTGAGGGAACCGACTGAGACAAGGTGGGGGGAGGGGAAATGAGGAAGCTGGAGAAATCTGAATTCATACCTTGTGGTTGGAGGGTTCCCAGGCGGAAGATGAGGCGCTCCTCCTCCAGCCGTCGTGTAGTTGTGTTCTGCCGGTGGAGGAGTCCAAGGACCTGCATGTCCTCGGTGGAGTGGGAGGGGGAGTTAAAGTGTTGAGCCACGGTGATTGGGTTGGTTGGTTCGGGCGGCCCAGAGGTGTTCTCTAAGCGTTCCGCAAGTAAGCGGCCTGTCTCACCAATATAGAGGAGGCCACTCGGGTGCAGCGGATGCAATAGATGATGTGTGTGGAGGTACAGGTGAACTTGTGACGGATATGGAAGGATCCCTTGGGGCCTTGGAGGGAAGTGAGTGTGGAGGTGTTACAGACAATTGAGAGAGGTGATGATAATGATGCAGAACTGGATCTCACTGAGGTGCATGTGAAATCTGACAGTTACCTCATTTAGACCATCAGAATGTTTACAGGTAAGTACAATTGAACTTGTGTATTATTTGTGAATCCACCATCAGACCAGTAGGCAGTAACTATATTTAAATTCAGTATATCACATACCAAAATGGTTAGAATCCCACCACAGCAGATGATAAAATCTGAATCCAATATCTTACACCAAACTGAGCAATACAAATCCTGGCCCCCTTCCTTCCACAGATGTTCTCATCTTATCAATTATCTATTGATAATTATTATCAATAATTACTGGTGGCATAATTGATTTAGATTTCCTCCATGGCCTCTCGAACTCTCAACCTCTGTGACTTCTTCAGATTTCTACAATCAATTCAGAGCATTCACATATTTCTCTCTCCATGGATGCAGTCTGACCTGCTGAGTTTCTTGAGCACTTTGTTTTCAGATTTCTAGCACCCACAATATTTTTGCTTTATTTCACCATCTCTGTAACCATCTTTAGACGTACCACTCTCTGTGCTCCTCCAGCTCTGCGTTCTCACAGGTTGAGGGTGGAGTGGATGGAGAAAATTGTTCCCATCAGTGAAAGGACCAAGAAGCAGTGGTCACTACTTTAAGGTGACGGCTCGAAGAGCAATCGTAACACGAGCAGAAAACATTTTCACATCGTGAGTGATTATGATCTGGATGTGTTGCCTGCAAATGTGAAGGAGGTAGATTTGACACTGGCTTTCAAAGGGAAATTAGATAAGCACCTGAAAAGAAAAAGGAATGCGAGGCTATAGGAAAAATGTGCGAGACTAGGCTTAGCAGAATTTCTCTTGCAAAGAGCACGCCAGAACTGAATGAGCACTTGTGCCATAACCATTCTGTGATTTTATTTACAATCCCTGATTGTCTTTACCCTGCCCTGCCATCAGCGCTCCCTGAGGAAATTCTCCCCCTAAGTCCCCTCACCGCTCCTGCTTTCAGGTGCTCCTTAAAATCTGCCACTTTGATAAAGATTGCTTTCACTTGTTCTCATAATTTTTTTACGTGACTTGGTGTCAAATTTTGTCAGATTGCTGCAGTGATGTGCCTTTCGAGACATTTTACCATGTGACAGGCACCATGAAATGTAAGTTATTTTTTAGAATCACAACTTGTTTGACTTAATAAGAATTCACCATTTGGTCAACATATCTTCTCTTTAAATAAATAAGACAGGAAAACAACATCAAATGGAGAAACAGGGTTGACTTCAAATCCATGAGAGAAACTGATATGTTTTTTTTAACATCATGGTGATTGATAGCAGAATCTTTTCCATATTTTAGACTGATTGTTTTTGAAGAGTTGAAATTCTGTAATTTAATGAAAATCCTTAACTTGTAAAGGCTTATTATAAGCTAATATTTCAAGCTATCATGTCAGAGAAGACAGACCTGGATTAAAAAGTTAATATTGAACTAATTTAAATCTAAATAAGCAGCTGCACTGTACTTCTCTGTGTTAATTGAATGTCTGTCTTATATATTTGAGGTATATTTTTTCATTTTACTTTAATAAGTTTCAGACGCTTTGAATGACAAGAAAGGATCTTTCTGTAATTGTAGAAGTTCTATTCAATAATTGTAATTGCAGAGGGTTTCTTAGATTGGCTGTTATGAAAATGGAAGTTATGAGCTATAATTCCCTAGTCATTGATCTTATTGTCTGGAATTTTGTTAGTTCCAGCAGATTTACTTCTCATATCAAAGCAGGAGAATGTAGTTGCACCTCAGTTTGTGGCTTATTTCGGTCAAGACTATTACAACCCATGACTTGATGTTCTATCTGCTCATAAATGAGGATTTTCTGGTTTCCATATCCCTTGGTTAAACTGCAGTTGGTGAACTGTACAAAGCTCTGGTCTCCATATTCCAAGAAGGATACAGAGGCATTGGAGCGGATGCAAAGAAGAGTTATAAAGACGATACCAGAACTGAGAGGTTACATCTAGGGTCCTCTTTTCCAGGAAAGAGGAGGCTGAGGAGTCACTTTATAAAAGTCCTTAAAATTGGTAGGGGGTCAGCAGGGTAGATTCAGAGAAACCATTGCTAATTCTGGCGAAACCAAAACCAGGGCCCATAAATAAAAGTTGGCCTTTAGGAAATCCAATAGAACCCCAAAAGAAGTTACAATTTGAATCTCACTCCCACAGGAGTAGCTGAGGGTCATAACATTTATTGGAAAGGAATTGGCAGGACAGCAAAATAAGCTTATGCTGACGGGGTGAAGTGATGTGTGGTTTGAAAACGCTCATCTGGCACATGGATGGCAGATAGATGTTGGGCCGAAAGGCCTGTTTCTGTGCAAGAAATTCTCTTAATCGAGGAGGCTTAAGTTGTCCCATCCAGTGGGATGCATCAGTGCAAATGTCCAAAAGTGAAGGCTGGTGGAGGAGACTGGGCTTTAACTCAGTAAAACTAATCCGCATTCAAATCAGCCTGTCATTTACTTCACTGGATATTAAAACATAAGCAAGTAGTCTAAATCCGAGACAATATAATTAATTGCCAAACTTCTTGCAGATCTCCTTTAGGGTGGTTGGCTTTAATGGATCAGCCCCCAGTTTTCCTCTGTAACTGGATTATTGTAAGCTGCTTGTTTATCCCCTCACAGTGGCCACGCATCGAATTGAAAGCAGCTGACACCAAACAATATCTTGGAATTCATCTGTGAGGTGGTGTTCAAATGCATTTAGGTTTTCCAACAGTTTGCCTGCGAGTCATAACCAGTCAACCGATTCCTGCAATTTATGATTGTTGCTTGTCTTTCCTTTAGAAAAAAGGGTCCAACTTTTTATTAGCCTCTTCACCTTGTCAAATCTCAAGTGAAGCAACTTCAAATGACGAGGCAGCAGGAAAAGGAATATCTGTCAGAAAGCAGAAACAGGTGAGCTAGATTATTGTCTCATAGCCTTGGGTGGGAAAGCTTTCGAGTATCCTGTCTGATATCATGACAAAGCCAAGAGCTGATGGATTCATCGTGAGAAACCCTCATTGACAGATGAAAACTCAACATCAGCCTACATGTTTATAACCATGGTGCATTTCAGGATATGAGAAAGTCAACTTTAATGATCCGTTCCCTAGTTGCCCCTTGAGAAAAGGGTTGTAAACCTTCTTCATCAACTGCTTTCAGCCCAAATAGTATCATTTAAAACTAGGCCCAATTGCATGAAGTATCAAATTCTTATTGGCTTTGCAGGGTAGATGCTCTAGATTAGATTAGATTAGATTACTTACAGTGTGGAAACAGGCCCTTCGGCCCAACAAGTCCACACCGACCCGCCGAAGCGCAACCCACCCATACCCATACCCTTATATTTACCCCTTACCTAACACTACGGGCAATTTAGCATGGCCAATTCACCTGACCCGCACATCTTTGGACTGTGGGAGGAAACCGGAGCACCCGGAGGAAACCCACGCAGACACGGGGAGAATGTGCAAACTCCACACAGTCAGTCGCCTGAGTCGGGAATTGAACCCGGGTCTTCAGGCGCTGTGAGGCAGCAGTGCTAACCACTGTGCCACCGTGCCGCCCACTGCTATTTCCTCTGAATAAGGGTCTGATCCTTTACTCTAAGATGAGGAGAAATTTCTTCACGTAATGAGCTGAGATTCTTTGGAATTCTCTCCGTGGATGTTCAGTATTTGGGTACATTCGAGGATGGAGTTTTGAGCACAAAGGTGATTGGAAGATGGGAATAGTGCAGGAAAGTGGTGTTGAGATTGAAGATCAGCCAAGATCTTTGCTTCTTAAATTCATTTGTGTAATGAGCCGTGGAGAAAGTGAATGCCTTTGACATCAAAGCAGCATTTGACATAGTTTGGCATCAATGAGCCTGAGCAAACCTGAAGTCAGTGAGGATTGCGAATAGTTTCAGTAGTTACAGTTAGCAGATAGTGTGGCTGTTGGAGGTAAATTAATTCAATCCAAGAAATTGCTACAGGACTCCCCCAGGGTTGTGTCCTCTGCCCAGCTCCTTCATCGGTCTCCTAACCTTCAGCATAAGGTCAATGCAGGATGTTCAGTCCCATCCATAAAACTCTTCAGGTACTGAAGCAGCCTGTGTCCATTTGGAATAAGACCTGGAAAATATTCTGGTGCGGGCCGATGGGGGGGAAGTAGCACTTGTGCTTCACACGTGCCAGATAATGACAATCCCTAAAAGAGAAAACATAATCCTGTTCCCTTGATATTTAGTGGCAATACCATCACTGAATCGTCCACTGTCAACAGCCTGGGGAATACCATTGTCAGAATCTGCTTGACCAGCCACACACACACACATGTTGACTGTGAGAATGGGTCAAAGTCTGGAAATTCCAGGGAGAATAACTCACCTCCCTACTTGCCAAAGACCATTCACCATCTACAAAATGCATGTCAGAAATATGAATGAATACACTCCATTCACTTGGATGAATGCAGCTCCAACAATATTCATGAAGTTCAATACCATCCCTCATTGCCGTTTAGCAATTGGGGTTGAGCTGCTTTCTTCAAACACTACAGTTCAGTTGGTGCTAGTGCATCTTTAATGCTGTAAAGGAGGGAATTCTGGGCTTTTGATCCATAGAAAAGCAGCTTGTTTGATTGTCACTCAATCCTTCAGTATTTATTCTCTTCACTCCAATATACTCCGGTAGCAGTGTGCACCATTTACAGTATGCAATACAGCAATTTGCCTTGACTCCTTTGACAGCATACTTCAAACCTGTGACCTCTTATCCCTCAAAGGGCAAGGATAGCAAATGCATGGGAACACCCAAGCATTCCCCTCCAAGCCATACACTATTCTGACTAAAACTATATCATTATCCTTCAATATCACGAGGTCAAAAGCATGGAGTTTCTTCCTTAACAGCATCGCAGATGTACAAGAATCAAATGGACTGCAGGGTTTGAAGAAAACTTCTGATTGGCAATGAAGGATTGACAGAAAATAGCCAATGATACTCACATCACAAAAGGAAACCAAAGAGCCTCACTAGCAAGGCCAGCATTTGTTGCCCGTTCATAATTGCCTTTTAGAAGGTGATAGGGAAGCGGTTTCTTGAATATATCTGAGTGGTTTGCTCGGCCACTTATGACAACAGTTGAAAGTCAACGTATTGCTATAGCCTGGAATCACACCGAGACCAGAACAAATGAGCATGGCAGATATTTCCCCCTAAAGGTCATGAGTGAACCAGGTGATTTTTTATGATAATTGGGCACCTTCATGATCACTATTACCAAGATAACTTTTTTATTCTCAACTTTATGCAATGTAAAATTTATAGTTGGTCTGGATTGGTTATTTGCAGCCTCAGTCTCGAATCGATGTTGTGGTATAAGATGCCCATTCTACAAATTGCAGCAAGGATGTACATCACACCAACCTGTTCACAGGAACAGTACATTGTATAATGGGATTCCTCAGCATTCCTGAAACTTACTCACACTAAAAGAGGCTAATAGGACACTAGCAATAGACCTACAATTAGTGAAAGATGAATAGTTGTGCTTGGAATGTCAATTGATGTATTATTAGCACAAAGTAAGGCGAAAGAGTAAATAGTTATTTGTAACTGTTCATACTCTGTAGTCAATACTTTATGGTTGTGCCTCCCGCCCCCATTCCAACACACCTGGGACATGTATAATTAGTGTCCTGGGATCAATGTATCAGACCAGCAGCTATCTCAGTCACAGTTATCTACCCTACAATTAAATATTTCATTGTACTGTTACAATAGATGATCCCTGACATTAGGTGCCTTACCTGACCATTATTCAAAGCACAGCACTACAATCAGAACTTCCATCGTTGGACCAATATTAATTGGCAGTTCCCCTTTACAAGGTGGATACCTGAAACTTCTGGCCAGAGTGTAACAATAGCTGGAATTGTGGTCTGCACCTGGTATGTTATTCATTGCCAATGTCCAAGTGCTATTTGCCCACCCTTTTGTCTTTTACTCACTTTTATCTCTTTTGCTGTAGTCTGGTTGGGTATGTAGGAGCCTGGAAATATTTTTGGGAGTTAAATTAATCTATTTGAGTCAGAATACAATTCTCTCATAAGATCATAACAGACAAAGTAGGCACAAGATGGATACAGACTGACTTGGTTATAGAAGACAAACATTAGTGATAGAAGGTGTTTTTCTGACTGGAGATATGTGAGCAGTGGTGTTCCACAGGGATTCGTGCTAGGGCTCCTGTTGTTTGTAAAATATATATAAATATATTGAAGGAGAATGTAGAGAGTCTGATTAGTAAGTTTGCACGTGAGACAAAAATAAGGGAAACTGCAGCTAGTAGGAAGGATTGTCAGAGAATACCAAAGGGTATAGATAGACTGGAGACTTGGGTGAATAACTAGCAGATGGGCATTTAATCTGGACATTGCGTTTGGGCGGTCTGATGCTAGTGGGGATTATACAGTAAATGGCATAACCCTTAGAAGAATTGACATGCAGAGAGATCTCAGCATACATGTCCACAGTTCCCTAAAAATAGCAACTCTAATGGATAAGGTGGTCAAGAAGGCATACGCCATGCTTCCCTTCATTGATCAGGGCATACAGTATTGACAAGTTTTAGTCAGGCCACATTTGGATTATTGTGTTCAGTTCTGCTCATCATACTGTCAGAAAGATGTGAAGGTTTTGGAGATGGCAGAGAAAAGGTTTACCAAGATGTTGCCTGGTTTTGATTAGCTATGAGGAGAGATTGGACAAACTCAGTTTGCTTTCACTTGGCCATTGGAGGCTCAGGGGCAAGCTGAAAGGTTTACAAAATTATGAGAGACATGATAGAATGGATTGTTGGAGTCAATTTCCCAGGGTAGAAATGTCAATTACTTTGGGGTCATGGGTTTAAGGTAAAAGGGAGAAAGTTTAAAGGAGATCAACTTTTTTACAAAGAGGGTGATAAGTGCCTGGAATGCACTGCCAGAGGAGGTGGTAATATCAGATACAATAGCAAAGTTTAAGAGGCATCTTGACAGATACACGAAAAGGCAGGGGATAGAGGGATATGGACTGTGTCAAGGCAAAAGATTTTAGTTTCAGAAGGCATCATGTGTTGGTGCCTACTTGGTGGGCCAAAGGGCCTGTTCCTGGGCTGTACTTGTCTTTGTTCTTTATTCAAGTAGGTAATTCAACCTCCCAAGTGAGGACTGCAGATGCTGGAGGTCAGAGTCAAGATTAGGGTAGAACCATTCCTGATGAAGGAAACATCGATTTTCCTGCTCCTTGGATGTTGCCTGACCTGCTGTGCTTTTCCAGCATCACTCTAATCCTGAATGCAACCTCCCAGGTTACCATTCAATAAGATCATGGCTGATCTGATTGTTGCCTTAACTCCACTTTTCTGCCATCTACCCATATTACCCATATTTGTAGATCAAAAATATACCTAATAGCTTTCAATATATTCAATGACCCTGCCTTCACTATCTCTGGGTATTGAATTCCAAAGATTAAAGTCCCTCTGAAAGATGAAATGCCTTCTCATCCAAATCTTAAATCAAAGATCCCTTGTAGCTGCGCCCCCTAATTCTCTGACTGTAGGGTATGTATTAAGAAAGGACTTTAAACCCTACGATAATCTTGGTTCGAACAGGTGCCCTTGGGTTTCACTGCTGTTCAGATTTTAAAAATTCAGTTGAAATGCTAGGACTTAGTATCACATTGAGATTGAGTTCCTAACACATTATCTCTAGGAACAAGTGGACATTATCCAGTCCCTTGAGTCTTTTCCAGGATTTCTGTGCCTCTAATCTTTTTTGCAGTGTAAGTAATTCTGTTAGATCACCCCATCCACAGTCCTCTCAATGGAAGAGAATATTCAGGGTGATATGTTGTGGTTTTGTGGGTCAAACTCTGCCTGTGAGTCAGGGGTTTCCCCGAGATCCATCCCAGGACTTGATGACCAAGAAAGGTGCATTCATTACATTGCCAAATAGGGTGATTGTCAACTTTTTTAAGTTCTTGCAGCACATGCCAATGGCTGGCATTAAGACTGGGTGAGATTCCTGGTCAATCATGTGATAGGAAGAGTGTTGAGCCTTCACGGTCACCCTCCAAAGCTCCAGAACACCCCATACATGAAAATAGTGCATATTGCTGCAGCAACTGGGACTCCCTGCTGTTACGTCACCACTTAGGGATCGTAGAAGAGAAGACCTTGCTGTGTGAACAGATGGATCTCAGAAGCATGTAAAGGATAAGGGGTTGGATGCTTAGTTCAAGGCTCAGACCTCTCACTGAAGCTTTTCATTCATTCGTGGGACAATGGTGTCACTGGCTAGGCCAGCATTTATTTCCATCCCTAGTTGCCCTTTGAGAAGGTGGTGGTGAACATGCCTTTTTGAACTACAGCAGTCCATTTGGTGTAGGTAGGCTGACAATGTTGTTGGGGAATTGCAGGATTTTGACTCAATGGCATTGAAGGAATGGCAGTACATTTCTAAATCAGGATGGTGTGCAACTTAGAGGCGAACTTAGACAGTGATATTCCCAATGATTTCCTGCCCTTGTCCTTCTAGATGGAAGTCCCTGAGGGTTTGAAGGTGTTGTCTAAGAAGCCTTGGTGAATTTCTGCAGTGCGTATTGTAAATGAGACAACCTGTGATGATTCCATGCTACTTGACTAGTATTTGAGACTGCTGTCCTAATTTTGGCGTGAGACTCCAAGTATTAGTAAGGAAGGATTTGCAGGGTGGACAGGGCTGAGTTTTACAGTGCCTAGGTCGATGCCAGTTTCATCCATCAATTTTCATTCCTTTGGGACTTTTTGGCAATTTGTTACAACTGAGTATTTTGCCAGGCCATTTCGGAGTGCAGTTAAGAGTCAATCACATTGCTATGGGTGAGAGGTCAAATGCAGCCTATAAGAGGTAAGGATGGCAGATTCCCTTCCTAAAGGCCATTGGTAACCAGTTGTTTCTATAGCAATTGTGGAAAGCAAAACTCAACAAGAGATAGTGGCCATGGATTTTGTGGCAAGAGTAAAGAGTTTACAATGGGGGCGAAAGCTTTGATCATCCCTGTGGTTTCCTGAGTTAAACAAAATGACTTCCACAAATACTGCATCCCAGTCAAGTCAGTTATGTGGAGAGATTGGAGGAATGAGACTGTTCTCAGAAGAGAAAGGCTAAGGAGATATTTAATAAAGGAGGTTTCAGTGGAACAGCTGGGAGAAATTGTTTTCTCGAAGGATTGGTTTGATAACTAGAGTTCCTAGATTTATGACAATTGGCAAAAGAATAGGAAGTGAGAGATTTTCACACAGTAAATTGTTATGATTCGGAACACACGACTTGTCTGAAAAGGTGTTGGAAGCAGATTTAATAATAAGTGGCTTGTTAAAAGGAGTGGTTAAGTGATGTGGCCGTGGAGTGGAGATGAGTTTTCTCAGCCAACTCTGCGCCAGTAGGCCATAGATTGTTGGAGGTGTGAAATTCATGCGAATGTCAGAGACCTTGGTTCACCTCCCCTCCCCAACCCCCCCCCCCACCCCACGCCCCCCCCCCCCCCCCCCCCCCCCCCACTACATGGGGCCATTTGCAAAGCAAGCACTGCCTGGGCTATTAAATCATTACCACGTGGAGATGGGGAAGAGAATCCCAATAACAAATCTAGGCAAGAAGTCAAAGCTAATTCTGCAGAAGCAGAGTAAGAAGCCATTATTGGAACTGCTGTTGCTATGATTGAATGAGCATGAATGTGAGTGGGTGAGGGCAGTCTCACAGGACTAGATGATAGAGAGAAGCATTGAGGGTGGGATCAATTCTGTGGAAGGCTGTAGAGAAGGTGAAGAGGGAACACATTTACAGAGGATGTCATCTGTGACTCCTTGTAAGCACCTAATGCCATGGTTGGAGATACAATTTGAATGTGAAGTCAAACAGACTTGAATGTGCAGTTGGGAGACGAACAACATGTATAATGGACCTAAGAGAGGAAAATATAGGGATGATTGGCTGAGATGATAAGGTCAGTAGGAGAGGGCCCAAGGGTGCATTTTCTTTTGATAGTGACCATGATATAAAGGGCAGGCAGGATGCCTGAGGAAAGGGTATCATTTACAATGTCAGCTAAGAGAGTTTGAGGCGAGGGCAGAAGTATCGTGGAATTGGTTCTGGGAAGGTTGAGGGATGCATGAGTGTGAATCTTGGGTGAACGGTTTGGAGAAGGAGGTGGTTGGGACAGAAACTAACTTGTCTGATTTCTCAGGGCTAAATAGAAGGGATTCCGGGTGGGACATGTTTGATTTGTTGGGAAGTAAAGGAACAATCAAAAGAACTTGGAATCCCTAGAGGTTTGAGCTGGGGCTCTTGTCCTGAACCCAGTTTCAAGGAAGATAAGGCAAAGGGCTTTTCATCCCATTAGAACTCAGCAAAATCTGAACCCATGACCCAGAGGTGTGAGAATGGTAGACTAATCTCCCCTGCCTTTCAAGCAACCACCACTTTTTTTGTGTGTGTTTCACAACTGAAGTTACATTTCACTGTCTTCATGTCTAGATGTCTTCAATTTCTTTTTTTAAAATCAAAAGTGTCTTGGCAAGGCTCTCGCAGCTCTGTAAATGGTTTCCAGTTTGTTTTACTTGTAGCAGCAGGTCATGAAGAATTGAGCTGTCACTTTTCAGAATGCACACATGCTTCCAATCACCTTCCTGGTTTGGCCAATTGATGGCGGGCTGATGCCCCTCTGTTTACTGCACTGGAAATATTTTCTTTGCAATGGTCTGACCGAAAAGAAATGAATGACAAAATTGTCAGAAATCTTGGAGCTGCTGGCAGAACTGTACGGTAAACCCGTATCATTCCTGATGATCAGCACACAGCACCTTCTGAGCTGAACCAGATGTGGAGTGGTTCCCACTGCTCTTGGCATCCAGTGAGATACTGAGGACAAGATTTCAAACATCAGTTGCAGAAAAGAATTTAAAAGCAATAAAGTTTATTTTCCTCCATGGAATCCATACCACCTGTTATATCTGCAAGGAGGAGAGGAAGTGTGCAGGACGGAGCTATGCGATCTAATACATCTTTATTTAAAAAAGGAGACAGCTTGGTATTTACTTCAAATCAAAATATTATTAAATTCTTTATTGGGACAATGGGTACCAGCTGAAAGAAACAGCAAGTACATTTTAGCAAGCTGCTATGCCAAGTAAGAGACTTGTACTGATTTGTGTGAAATAGCAGGGATCATGCCTCAGAGTCGTGTGGGAATGACTGAGGCAGCTGTGAGGGAGCAGTGCGAGGTCACACATTCTCCTGTGAAATCCAAAAGGGCCACAAAATCCAAACTGCCGTTGCAGAGTTCCAATTCTGAACTAGCTCATGATTGAGTGGGAGCCATTTGCTGGGGCACTGAAACTTTTGAAAAAAAGGAGATGCATTTGTTTGCTTAAGGCCTTTCACAAGCTCAGGATTTCTCAAAGCCTTTTACAACCAATGAAGGACCTTATAAAGGAAGGACCTTATAAAGTGTATTCACTGTTGAAATGTAGGGGACTGTGACTATGCATTTATATACAACACACTCCTGCAAATAACAGTATGTGGTGACTAGCCAATCTATTTCAGTGGTGATTGTTAGTGGCTAAATATTGGCCAGGACACAAGAGACTACTCAAATAAGAGCAAAATCCTGCAGATGCTGAAAATCTGTAATGAATTGACTTGATCCCAGAGAAACTCAGCACGTCTGGCAGCCGTGGCTAACAAATTCGACTCCCGCTCTCATGCCCGTAAGGACATGCAAGTCCTGGGCTACCTCCACCACCAAATCCAAGCCATCCGACAACGAGAGGAAGAACACCTCATCTTCTGTCTTGCGATTTTCAACCTCATAGCCTTGACTTCACCTCCCCTTCCCCCACCTCATCCCAGATCCAACCCTCCAACTTGGCACCATCTCTTGACCTGCCTGATCTGTTCATCTTCCTTCCCTCCTATCCACCTCACCCTCCCCACCAACCTATCACCATCACCCTCCACCCGCATCTACCTATAGCCTTCCCAGCTGGCTTCCCCTCAGTCCCACCATTACCCCCCTATTTATCTCTCCCTCCACAATCTTGATGAAGGGCTTATGCCCGAAATGTTGACTCTCCTGCTCCTCGGATGCTGCCTGACTGGCTGCGCTTTACCAGAGCCATCCTTTTCAACTCAGCATCTGTGGAGAGAAAAGCAGAGTTTTGAGTCCTATAATACTCTTCTTCATAGCTAGAGTCAGACAGTCAAACATTATGGAAACAGACCCTTCAGTCCAAACTCAGCATTGCCAACCAGGTTTCTCAAACCGTACTAGTTCCACCTGCATACATTTGGCCAATATCCTTCTAAACCTTTCCTATCCATGTACATGTCTAAATGTCCTTTAAAGGTGATAATGTAAATGCATCTACCATTTCCTTTGGCAGTTCATTCCATTTGCGCACCACCATCTGTGTGAAAAAGTTGCCCCATAGCTCCTATTTAGATCTTTCCCCTCTCACCTTAAAAACATGCCCCCTTGTTTTGAATTCCCCTACCCTAGGGAAAAGGCCTTCACTATTCACCTTATCTATGAGTGATGATTTTTATAAACCTCGATAAGGTCACCCCACAGCCTCCTACACGCCAATGAAAGAAGTCTCAGGCTATCCAGCCTCTCCTTGTAACTCAAACCTTCCAGGTTCAGTAAATCTTTTTTGCAGCCTTTCCAATTTAATCCTTGCTGTAACAGGGCAACTAGAGCTGCATGCAGCATTTCAAAAGAGGCCTCACCAACATCCTGTACTAACGTAACTTGACGTCCCACCTCCTGTACTCATTGCTCTGACCAATGAAGGTAAGCTTTCTTCATCACTCTGTCTACCTGTGACGCCACTTTCAAGGAACTGTCCACCTGAATGTTAAGTCTCTTCATTCGTTAACACTCTCAGGGCCCTACTATTAACTGTGTAAGTCCTGCCCTGGTTTGTCTGACCAAAATGTAACACCTTGCGTGTATCTAAATTAAACTCCATCTGCCACTCCTTGATCCATTGGCCCGACTGTTTAAGATCCTGTTGCACTCTTAGATAAGTTTCCTCACTGTCCACTTTATCACCAATTTCTCCAGATGTTGCCTGATCTGTTCAATTTCTCCAGCATTTTCTCTTTTTATATCAAACATTGACTGCCCTGTTTCTCTTTGAAATCGTGCAATATATTGACCAAAGAGGCAACGGTTTAACATCTTGTCCGTGGATACAGTGCCTCAGACACTGCAGCACTCTCTCAGTATTGCACTGAGATAGTCAGTCCCTGTGTTTAAGTCTCTGGAGCGAGATTTGATTTCACAACCTTCTAACTCAGAAAACAGATTCTGAGTTCACAGAATTCCATTGCACAACCCATGAAGTTAAGATACTGAGTAAAGCAGAAAATGTCTTAAATTTAATAAGACCTGGAGTGTAGGTTCATAATTTCTTGAAAAGGGACTCCCAGGTAGATAGGATAGTGAAGAAGATGTTTGGTATGCTTTCCTTTATTGGTCAGAGTATTGAGTACAGGAGTTGGGAGGTCATATACAGGACATTGGTTCGGCCACTTTTGGAATATTGCGTGCAATTCTGGTCTCCTTCCTATCGGAAAAATATTGTGAAACTTGAAAGGGTTCAGAAAAGATTTACAAGCATGTTGCCAGGGTTGGAGGATTTGAGCTATAGAGAGAAGTTGAATAGAACATAGAAAAGTATAGCACAGAACAGGCCCTTAGGCCCACAATGTTGTGCCAAGGATTAATCCTAATTAAAATAAAATAACTTAACCTACACACCCCTTAATTCACTGCTATCCATGTTCATGTCCAGCAGTCACTTAAATGTCTCTAATGACTCTGCTTCCACCACCACCGCTGGCAACACATTCCTTGCATTCACAATTCTCTGACGTCTCCTCTATACCTTCCTCCTAATATCTTAAAACTATGACCCCTCGTGACAGTCAATCCTGCCCTGGGAAAAAATTTCTGGCTATTGACTCTGTCCATGCCTCTCATTACCTTGTACACCTCGTTTGGTCACCTCTCTTCCTTCTCCTCTCAGAGAGAAAAGTCTGAGCTTAGTCAACCTCTCTTCATTAGACAAGGCCTCCAGTCCAGGCAGCATCCTGGTAAACCTTCTTTGCACCCTCTCCAAAGCCTCTGTATCAGCCCAGCTCTGCACCCTGTCTATGTCGCGCTGCAGCCTGCAATAGCCCTTGATACTATCAACGCCACCTCCAGCCTTTGAAGATGACACAAATTTACTAACCCACCCCTCAACCTCCTCATCCAAGTCATTTATAAAAGCTACAAAGAGCAGAGGCCCAAGAACAGAGCCCTGTGGGATATCACTCAACTCTGACTTCCAAGAAGAATGTTTTCCATTTACAACTACTCTCTACCTTCAGTCAGCCAACCAAATCTGAATCCAGATAGCCAAATCTCTGCGTATCCCATACCTCCCGACTTTATGAATGAGCCTATCATGGGGAACTTTATCAAATGCCTTGCTGAAGTCCATATACACCACATCCACTGCTCGGCCTTCGTTGACCTGTCTTGTCACCTCCTCAAAGAACTCAATAAGATTAGTTCGGCATGACCTGCCCTTCACAAAGCCATTCTGACTGCCTTTAATCACGCTATTTTTCCAAATACTCTTAAATCCTATCCATCAGAATTCTTTCCAAAACCTTGCTGACCACACACATAAGACTTACTGGCCTGTAATTGCCAGGGATTTCCCTATTACCTTTCTTGAAAAGAGGAACAACACTTGCCTCTTTCCAATCCTCCAGTACAACTCCCGTGGAGAGTGAGGAAGCAAAGATCTTCACCAACGGTTTAGCAACCTCCTTTCTCACTTCCCAGAGTAACCTAAGATAAATCTGTTCTGGCCCTGAGGACTTATGAATTTTAATGTTTGCCAAAATTTCCAGCACATCAACTTCATCAATCTTGATCTGGTCATGCCTGTTTCCCGGTCCCTCAAAGTTCTCATTCACAACAAGGTTCCTTTCCTTAGTGAAAACTGAAGCAAAAAACTCATTTAGGGCTTCCCCTATCTGCTCAGACTCCATGCACAAGTTCCCTCAGCTATCCCTGATCGGCCCTACCTTCTTCCTGATCATTCTCTGATTCCTCATGTATGAGTAAAATGCCTTTGGGTTCTCCCTAATCCTTCCTGCCAAGCCTTTCTCGTAACCCCTCCTGGCTCTCCTCAGTCCATTTTGGAGCTCCTTTCTAACAAGCCCATAATCCTCTAAAGCTATACTAAATCTTTGTTTCCTCCACCTTACGTAAGCTGCCTTCTTCCTTCTGATGAGAAGCTGCTCTGTTCTCATCAGCCAAGGCTCCTTACTCTTTCCCCTTCTTACAAATTCTTGCATCACTCGCAACAACTGCTCCTTAAACAATCTCCACATGTCTGCTGTGCCCTTCCTGTGGAACAATTGCTCCCAGTCTGTAATACCCAATGCCTGTCTGATAGCGTCATAGTTTTCTTTTCCCCAATTAAATATCTTCCCATGGTAACTGCTCCTTTCCCTCTCCAAGGCTATGGTAAATGTAAGGCAGTTGTGGTCACTGTCACCAAAGTGTTCTCCCACAGTGAGATATGACACCTGTCTTGGCTCATTGCCGAGCAGCAGATCCAAAATTACCTGTGCCCTTGTCGGCCTGTCTACGTACTGGGTAAGGAAACCCTCCTGAACACACCTGGCACTGCGTTCCCATGAGCATCGAAGGCTGAGTAATGACCTTATAGAGGTTTATAAAATCATGTGGGGCATGGATAGGGTAAATAGACAAAGTCTGTTCCCTGGGGGAGTCCAGAATTAGAGGGCATAGGTTTAGGGTGACAGGGGAAAGATATAAAAGAGACCTTAGGGGCAACGTTTTCATGCAGAGGGTGGTACGTGTATGGAATGAGCTGCCAGAGGATGTGGTGGAGGCTGGTAGAATTGCAACATTTAAAAGGCATTTGGATAGGTATATGAATAGGAAGGGTTTGGAGGGATATGGGCCGGGTGCTGGCAGGTGGGACTAGATTGTGTTGGGATATCTGATTGGCATGGACGGGTTGCACTGAAGGGTCTGTTTCCGTGCTGTATACCTTTATGACTACTGCGCATAATAAAAAGGAAAGTTGCTTTTGTTGATTTTCTTTTCGAGCATCCTGCACCTTTGACATTTGTAAATCTCTAGCCAAGGAATTGAACCTTCATGACTCTGTCTCATACAGGAAGACTACAGAAACTAGCAAATCCAAGAATTCAACTTTTAAGTGAAGATTCCAGCTCCAGAAGAGAGAGAAGGATTATGTGGGGGACCCTTTGTAAATATTTGATGCATCGAAGCCAATTGTATAAGCAATTTGACTTCTTGGAATTATTCATTTCTCCCCAACAATGCAATGTCAAGCTTTACAGACAATGATGATCCAAACATCACCATTGGAATCTGATCGATCATGTGGGAAATTAACCATGCTCAGTTTGGGTTCCACAAGGGCTGCTGACTACATTGCAACCTCGGTCCAAACATGGACAAAATAGCTGCGCATCCGAGATATCGTGATAGTGACTATTGTTGATACTCTGGGCCAAATATGGCATCAAGATGTTGTAGCAAGACCCAAGTTAATGGGAATCAGGGGAATCTGCAAAACTCATTCTATCTTCTTTGACCAAGCCACTTTTGTATCCAACTCACCATGCATCCCACGCTTGATGTTGACATTGCAATTTTCTGACGGTGAAAGTTGTCCAATGGGTTTTAGAATCCAGGGCAGAGGAAATGACCTGGGGGTTGCAGTGAGAGAGAGACTCGCCGAGATTCTTGTAGAGAGGCCTGAAGATACACTTGGCTACCTTCTCCCCAGCCCTAAACCACCCCCCCCCCCCCACCCCCATTTATCTCTCCACCCCGGAGGCTCCCTGCCTTTATTCCTGATGAAGGGCCTTTGCCCGAAACGTCAAGTTTCCTGCTCCTCGGATGCTGCCTGACCTGTTGTGCTTTTCCAGCACCACTCTAATCTAGACTTTGATTTCCAGCATCTGCCTTGTTGAATCCTCTGGCAAGGATGCCTACCTTGAAGAAGTCCTTCTCCTCTCTCTCCAAGAATCTCAGTGAGTCTCTCTCTCTCTCTCACTGCAACCCCCAGGTCATCTCCTCTGCCCTGAAGCTACTCTTGGCTACCTTCTCCCCCTGCAGTCCTCAACTTTAGCCTAGATTTGAGGTCTTGATAAACTGCGGGATGAAATGTTATTAGGAATAGATGGGAATGTGGAGTTAGCATATCTTATTGAAACATGGACCAGCTTGATCGACCAAATGCTCTATTTCAGTTTTTGGTTCCTATACTTGTATTTCCACGAGTTGATTCGAATGTGTTGTTTTACTGATTTTTTTGCATATATACATCAGTATTTCCTTTTGTTATATTTCTTAACACAGAGCATAGATCACAGAATATAGAACAGTTTGGCACAGTCCTTCAGCCCTCAATGTTGTGTTGACCTTTTATTCCACTCTCAGATCAAACTAACCTACATACCCTTCATTTTTTTAAGGATATGTATTTATTGACAAAAAATTATTCTTTTACAAAAAAAAGTCACATAAGTACAAAACTACAGTGTAGGAGTAATAATATCACATGATTGTATTACAGTATTATTAACAATAAATTACCTACTATTCTTTGGGATACAATCATCTCATTTTAACTTAACCCAAGTTAAAATAAACCCGAATTAAATGAAATAGAATTAAATTAAATTACAATTGAATTAAATTAAATTAAATTAAATTAAATTATGTTACATTACACTGCTCCTCTCACTGCACCTCCACTGAAACCCCCGTCCATGGGAGCAACAGTTATTTGTACCCAAGAGCTCTGTGGGAAGCTAGGGAAGTGATTGCTGGGCCTCTTGCTGAGATATTTGTATTATCAATAGTCACAGGTGAGGTGCCGGAAGACTGGAGGTTGGCTAACATGATGCCATTATTTAGGAAGGGGAAAAGGACAAGCCAGGGAACTATAGACCAGTGAATCTGCCGTCGGTGGTGAGCAAGTTGTTGGAGGGAATCCTGAGGGACAGGATATACATGTATTTGGAAAGGTAAGGAATGATTAGGGATAGTCAACATGGCTTTGTGCATGGGAAATCATGTCTCACAAACTTGATTGAGTTTTTTGAAGAAGTAACAAAGAGGATTGATGAGGGCAGAGCGGTAGACGTGATCTATATGGACTTGGGTAAGGCGTTTGACAAGGTTCCCCATGGGATATTGGTTAGCGAGGTTAGATCTCACGGAATACAGGGAGTACTCGCCATTTGGATACAGAACTGGCTCAAAGATAGAAAACAGAGGGTGGTGTTGGAGAGTTGTTTTTCAGACTGGAGGCCTACGACCAGTGGAATGCCACAAGGATCGGTGCTTGGTCCACTACTTTTCGTCATTTAAATATGAGATTTGGATGTGAGCATAAGAGGTACAGTTAGTAATTTTGCAGATGACATCAAAATTGGAGGTGTAGTGGACAGCAAAGATGGTTACCTCAGATTACAACAGGATCTGGACCAGATGGGCCAATGGGCTGAGAAGTGACGGAGTTTAATTCAGATAAATGTGAGGTGCTGCATTTTGGGAAAGCAAATCTTAGCAGAATATATACACTTAATGGTAAGGTCCTAGGGAGTGTTGCTGAGCAAAGAGACCTTGGAGTGCAGGTTCATAGCTCCTTGAAAGTGGAGTCACAGGTAGATGGGATAGTGAAGAAGGCGTTTGGTATGCTTTCCTTTATTGGTCGGAGTATTGAGTACAGGAGTTGGGAGGCCACTGTTGGAATATTGCGTGCATTTCTGATCTCCTTCCTGTCGGAAAGATGTTGTGAAACTCGAAAGGGTTCAGACAAGATTTACAAGGATGTTGCCAGGGTTGGAGGATTTGAGCTATAGGGAGAGGCTGAACAGGCTGGGGCTGTTTTCCCTGGAGTGTCAGAGGCTAAGGGGTAACCTTATAGAGATTTGCAAAATTATGAGGGGCATGGATAGGGTAAATAGGCAAAGTCTTTTCCCTGATGTTGGGGAGTCCAGAACTAGAGGGCATAGGTTTAGGGTGAGAGGGGAAAGATATAAAAGAGACCTAAGGGGCAACTTTTTCACACAGAGGGTGGTACGTGTATGGAATGAGCTGCCAGAGGATGTGGTGGAGGCTGGTATAATTGCAACATTTAAAAGGCATTTGGATGGGTATATGAATAGGAAGGGTTTGGAGGGATATGGGCCGGGTGCTGGCAGGTGGGACTAGATTGGGTTGGGATATCTGGTTGACATGGACAGGTTGGACCGAAGGGTCTGTGTCCATGCTGTCCATCTCTATGATTCTATGACTTGAGCCCTCCCCCCCCGCGGGGTCCCCGGATCACCAAATATGGCTCTCGTGGCTATATAAAGGCCCTAATCAATACCGCCGACAGATCCATGTCTATGTAATTCAGGAAGGGCTGCCATATCTTATAAAATTGCTCCGTTCCATGGTGCACCATACTTGTCAGATAATCTTAGGGGATATGCTCCATCACAAATCTGTGCCACCCTGCAAGGCCTAGAGGTTTTTCTGATATCCAGTTCATTAGAATGTTCTTCCTCGCACAGTGTGTAAGAATGTTAAATAACTGCCTCCCATGCTCACCCAGAGACGGCAGATTCGGCAATCTCAAAAGAAGGGATACCAAACCTTCCTTAACTTCAATTCCCAGGATCTTCTCCAGCTCACTCACTATGACAGCTGAAAATGTGTTGCTGGTTAAAGCACAGCAGGTTAGGCAGCATCCAAGGAATAGGAAATTCGACGTTTCGGGCATAAGCCCACTCACTATGACACCCCAGTATATCCACAAATCTTGTAGCAGCACCAAAAGCAATGTGTGAGGGTGCCTATGCTGATTTTACATTTGAGACACCCTGGAGACGATCCTCAGTTTACCTCTCTAGTGCCATATGGGCCCTGTGAAGGATCTTCAATTGCATAGCTTGTGCTTTATTGCATACTGAGATTTTCTTTACATTCTCCCATCTATCCTCTCATGTTTCCGATGAAATTTGTTCCCCAACTCCTGATTCCAGATCCCATGGAGTGTCTCCATATCCCCCAAGGCGTTCCCTCTCTGCAGATGGTATATGGTACTAACTGAGAAAGCACCCTCACATTGGAGCACTCTTCTGTCTATATCTGACTTGTGGAGCTGACTTGTGCACTTATGCCTGAGACGTCGACTCTCCTGCTCCTTGGATGCTGCCTGACCTGCTGCACTTTTCCAGCGACACATTTTTCTGCTCTGATCTGCAGTCTTCACTTTCTCCTTGTGGAACTGAGCCAAGAGCATGGTCTTCTTCTGTGTATAATCCCTAACCTGAAAGTATCGGAAAAGTTCCCTATTAGGAATTCCGTATTTCTGACTTAAATTGGTTGAAAGACAGCAAGACCTCCCCCTCGAATAAATCTCCCAGACGGGGGTTCCCTTACCCTCCCATGCTCTGAAGCCGGAGCCCATTGACCCCGGCCTAAATCCTGGGACTCCCACTAACGGAGTGAATGGTGAATTCTTAAGCAAGTTGCCCTCACCCTGCCGTATTATCCTCCATGCTTTCACTTTGTTTATGATAATTGGGCTCTCAGAGTGCCCAGCCACGGATCACATCTTGTCCATAAACAGTAAGTTGAAGAGGGGACACCTCGCCTATGAGGCCTCAACATCAAGCCATATCAATCTTGAGTCCTTACGCACCCTATCACCCATGTATGGCAGCAGGGCACCTATTTGGTATCTTTTCAGATCTGGGAGATCCCCCCCCCCTCAATATCCTGCAGAAGTTGCAGTTTGGTAAATTTAATTAGGAGGCACCTATGGCACCAAATAAAGGATCCAAGCCATCCCGCAAACCTCCGCAGCACCTGTCTGAGTAATAACAATGGGAACATCTTCATAGGATATAATAGCCAAGGAAGAACATTCATCTTAGTCAGGCCTATACAGCCTAACCATGACATTGGTGGCCTCTCCAGGTCCTGCTTTATTCTCTCAAACTATTGTACAAAGTTAGCTCTGTGCAGCTGATGGAAGGTAGGGGTAAAAAAAAGTCCCAGGTAGAGAAAACCTTTCTGCGAACACTAAAAAAGAAACTGTGTTCCATCCTCCAGGTTCAGCACTTCCCCCAATCCTCCCACAGTCATGGCTTCTGACTTTGCAAAATTTATCCTGTATCCCAAAAAGCTTCTGAATAATTGAATTTTTTTTGTGTTAGCCAGGGTACAGGCTTTTCCAGATTAGCCAGAAACTGAAGGACATCATTCACATAAAGAGTAATTTTATGTTCCCCCAATTCCCACTTTTGGTGCCACTATTTCAGGGTCTTTTTGGATGGCCTTCGCAAGCGCCTCAATTACCAAGGTCAACAGTAGCAGTGACAGGAGACATCGGCTGCCTTTCCTCACACTAAAACTGGTCCATTTGACACCATTCGTGGTAACTGCTGCCTTAGAGTCTCCATATAACACTGCCACCCACCTGGTGAAGAAGCCACCCCCTAGACCAAAGCAATCTAGAACAGCTAGATGAGGGTAGGACAGTTGATGTGGTACACATGGGCTTCAGTAAAGTGGGGTTGAGAGTGATTTAGCAGTTTGGATTAGAAACTGGCTTTCTGAAAGAAGGCAGCGAGTGGTGGTTGATGGAAAATATTCAGCCCGGATGCCAGTTACTCGTGGTGTGCCACAAGGATCTGTTCATCATTTTTATAAATGACTTAGACATAGACATAGGTGGATGGATTAGTAAATTTGCAGATGATGCTAAAGTCGGTGGAGTAGTGGACAGTTTGGAAGAATGTTACAGGTTGCAGGGGGACTTGGATAAACTGTAGAATTGGGCTGAGAGGTGGCAGATGGAGTTCAATGCAGCTAAATGTGAGGTGATGCACTTTGGGAAGAATAACAGCAAGGCAGAGTACTGGGTCAATGGAAAGATTCTTGGTGGTGTTGTTGTGCAGAGAAATCTGGGAGTCCATGCACATAGTTTCCTGAAAGTTGCCACCCAGGTGGATAGTGCTGTTAAGAAGGCATATGGTGTGTTAGGTTTCATTGGTAGAGGGATTGAGTTCCGGAGCCGCAATATCATGCTGCAACTATACAAAACACTTGTGCAGCCACACTTGGAATATTGTGTATAGTTCTAGTCGCCATATTTCAGGAAGGATGTGGAAGCATTGGAAAAGGGGCAGAGGAGATTTACCAGGATGTTGCCTGGTCTGGAGGGAAGGTCTTATGAGGAAAGGCTGAGAGACTTGGGTCTGTTCTCATTGGAAAGAAGAAGGCTAAGAGGGGATTTGATAGAGACATACAAGATGATCAGAGGATTAGATAGGGTAGACAGTGAAAGTCTTTTTCTCAGAATGATGACGTCAGCGTGTACGTGAGGGCATAAGTACAAATTGAGGGGTGATAGATTTAAGACAGATGTCAGAGGCAGGTTCTTTACTCAGAGAGTGGTAAGGGTGTGGAATGCCCTGCCTGCCAATGTAGTTAATGCAGCCATAATTAGGGAGATTTAAACAATCCTTAGATAAGCACATGGATGATGGGTTAGTGTAGGGGGAATGAGCTGAGAATAGTTCACAGGTCGGAGCAACACTGAGAGCCAAAGGAGCTGTCTGAGCTATATTGTTCTATGTTCTATCAAAGATATACGATCATTCCACCTGATCAAGTGCCTTTTCTGCATCCAGGGAGACCAGCAAGCCTGGAATCACTCTCTGCTGACATACTTGCACTATATTCAATACCCTCCTGATATTATTGGAAGAGTTGCCCCCTGTGATAGCCATTTCCACCCTGGGAAAAAGTTTCTTGACTATTTACTCTATCTATGCCTCTCATAATCTTATACACCTCTATCAAGTCACCTCCTGTCCTTCTTCGATCCAATGAGAAAAGCCTTAGCTCCCTCAACTTTTCTTCAGAAGACATACCCTCCAGTCCAGGCAACGTCCTGGTAAATCTCCTCTGCACCCTCTCTAAAGCTTCCATATCCTTCCTATAATGAGATGACTAGAACTGAACACAATATTCCAAGTGTGGTCTAACAAGGGCTCTATAGACCTGCAGCATAACCGCATGGCTCATAAACTCAATCTGCCTGTTAATGAAAGCCAACACACATCACACCTTATTAACAACTTGGGTGGAAACCTTGAGGGATCTATGAACAAGGACCCCAAGATCCCTCTGTTCCCTCCACACTGGCGAGAATCCCATCTTCAACCCTGTATTCTGTGTTTAAATTCAACCTTCCAAAACGAATCACTTCGCACTTTTTCAGGTTGAACGCCAGCCCAGTTCTGCATCCTGTCAATGTCCTGTTGCAACCTACAACAGCCGTCCACGCTATCACCACTCCACCAACCTTCTTGTCATCAGTAAACTTACAAACCCACCCTTCTCCTTCCTCATCCGAGTCATTTATAAACATCTTCCACCTGAAATAAATCAAAGAATACCTACAGTGTGGAAGCAGGCCATTCAGCCCATTGTGTCCTCACCAACTCTCTGATGAGCAACTCACCTAGACCCACCCCACTACCTTATCCCTGTAACCCTGCATTCCCAATGGCTAACCCACCTCACCTGCATACTTTGTACATTTTAGCATGGCCAATCCACCTAATCTGCACATCTTTGGATTGTGGGAGGAAACCCACGCAGACACGGGGAGAATGCGCAAACTCCACACAGACAGTCGCCAAGACTGGTATTGAACCCAGGTCCCTGGTGCTGTGAGGCACCAATGCCACCATGCTGCCCTGTTTCTCTCTCCACAGAGCCTGCCTGACAAGCCGAGTTCTCCTACATTTTAAAAATCAGGTTTCCAGCAAGACTATGCTTTATGTTACTCTTGTTGGTTTCTCGTTTGCTTTCAGGTAGGAAATCTACCAAAATAAATCAAAACCACTCCAGCCAACACTCAGTGACTAACAAAACTTTAATATATATGTCTTTAGTATATATGTCTTAACTGAAGATTCCCTATTTTTTAAACTGCGCCCCCTAGTTCTAGCACATATCCTCTCAGTATCCATCCCCGTTGAGTCTAATCAGAACCTTTTCTTTCAATAAAGTTTCCTTTCATTCTCCGAGACTCCAGTGAATATTGGGCCTGTCTGCTCAACCTTTCCTCAAAAGACAAGCTCTTTCTCCCTGGGAATCAGCTGAGTGAACCTTCTCTGAACTGTTTCCGCTGCGGGTCTGCTCCTTCTGAAGTAATGTATACTTTGAAAGGTCACCTGTAAATTTGCACCACTCTAAAATAAGTTCTGTCATTTGAAAAATATGTTCTCAAACCAAAATTAATTTACTAGCCATTAACCATTCACTCTGAAATTGTGACTGTCTCTTGTGTTTGGATTTAGAAATGTTTAAAGCAACTGCGACTGTAATAAAATCTATCCATTAGTGCTTCCAGACCAATTAGTTGTTTAAATTGTTTCAGAAACATTGCAAAGAGAATCTCAAGAATGCAGTTGCGTCTTCATGAATCGCTCTAGTGTTTCTCTTGTGTCAATTCTCTGGTGAGGGAACTATCATCACACTAGCTATATAAAGTTTCTATGTAAACTTTATTCTGGTATTTTCTTTACATTAAATTCCTCAAAGGAATCCAAGTAGAAATTGCAAAAGAACTGTCTAATAATTGTTTTCCTCAATGAAGCAAGAGTTGCAAAATCAATTTTGATGAGGAAGGAAACATGTCCTTCATTTATGGCACTCCTAAACACTTTGCAACAATGAAATTCTTTTGAAATGTTGGCACTTCTGTACCATAGGAAATGCAGAAACTAATTAAACCCCAGCAAACTTCCATAAGCAACTGTGTAATAGTGACCAATTAATTTATTTATAGAACCCTGATGTTGGTTCAGGGTTCTATATTGACTTTGAAGACAAATTCCCTGCTCTACCCTGAAATAGTGTTTTGGCTGTCTGAGAGAGCAGATAAGGTCATGGTTTAATGATGTATTGGAAAGGCACCTCTAGTTACACAGCTTCATTACAGGACAGGCCAGGGAAGATGTGTGGTCACTTGCTCTACATGTGGAACAGCTCAAATTGTAACCGTGGTGATCCAAGTCCGACCATTACCCTTATACTGAACGCCAACTCTGACAGACTGATTCCTGGCGGCATCATAACTAATCACATGCATCAGCTGACACCATGGTATGGATTGTTATCTTCAATGTTATACCGTAACTGTTTGCCTAGTCATATGAGATTAGGAGTGTACTGCAACATCAGTCTAGCTTTTGTACTCGATTGTCTGAAGAGGAATCTGAATCCAGAATCTTCTGACTCAGCGACAACAGAACGAGTTATTGAGGTAAAAATAACACATGGTTTATTTGTCTCCTTTTAGTCTTTCATGGGATGCGAATTTCACTCTAAGGCCAGCATTTGTCACTCATCCTTAATGACCTGGTGTAGGTACAAATCAGAACTTTCAGTACTATTTAGAGAAACAAAATATTGAAGATATTTAAACCCTTCGTATGTTTTTTATGGAAGAAAGAATGATATTAGAGCTGTAGGATTATTGCCTATCAAGAAGAGAAAATGGGCTGGGCCTGGGTTGAAAAGAGAAGGTTGATAGCTGAACAAATAGAGGTCTTGAAAAATTGTCAATGTTTATGATAAAGTGGACACAGAATGCATCGTCTTCTGCAGAGGATGAAAAGATGGAAATCCAGCCCTTAATATCCAAGATTGAAAAATGGACAAAGGAAATCAATCATCCTAATGCCGGATAGAATTGTTCCCGGATTCTTTACATCTAAATGTACGAAACTGTTTCCCAGCTCTCTCTTGCTTCCATTTTCACACTAAAGGGGTTAAATTATTCAAGATGGGATTCAATGATTACTTGAATAGAATGAATGTGGAAGGATACAGGAGAGAAGCAGGAGAACAGTACTAAGTCAGGATTCCGGGTTATAATTCCCGTAATCAAAGTCACTGGAATTACCGTAACCTTGAATTCACAGCAATGTGAACAACGTTATGATTCCTGTGAGGTGGAATGTCATGAAAGTCCCCAAATACACAAGTATCAGAATAATACACGATGTGACATGGAAAAAAGGAATAACAAATAGCGACGATCTTTTCCAGCAGTAATTAATTACCAGTTTGAAGTTTTCACTGAGGATATGAAGATGAACACTCCCATCGAAACACTGCAAACTGAGCTCCACTATTGTTACACATTGTCAATTCGCCTAATTCCCATCAGATCCTGGTTGGACAGGAACTGGATCCGGCCTACAAACCTGAAGATCTGATTCTCTTAGTTGTGCTCCCGTTTATGATCACAATTCACCAAGAACTAATGCTCTGTAAAAACCAATTGTTAATCACTTACTCCTGGCTAGGGTTGGGATATGAACTCTTCAACTTGAATGTGGAAGACTAAGATGTGACCCACTTGAGGAGGTCTAGCAAATCCGGAGTCATTAAGAAGTGGACAAAGCTCTTCACTGGTCGCAATCGTACCAACCACAAGGGAAGATGGTTGTTGTTGTTGGAGGTCAACCATCTCAGTCCAAACTATTCAGTGCAGGATTCCTCAGTATAGTGAACTCGGCCCAAACATATTAAGTTGCTTTACCATAAGATCAAACGTGGGCATGTTTGCTAATGATTACACAATGTTCAGTACCATTCGGATCCTGAAGACGGCATCCCTGCATGCTGCAAGACCTTGACAACATTCCAGCTTGGCCACATTGGCAGCAAGTAACATCCACATCATACATCTCCAATAAGAGAGAATCCAATTCTGTTCCCTTGATATTGAACAGCATTACTGTTAGTGGGTTCTCCCATTATCAATATCCTGACTAGAGACTGCACTGGATCAGCTGTATGAGCCAAGAGTGTGGTTCTGGAAAAACACAGCTGGTCAGGCAGTATCCGAGGAGCAGGTAAATCGACGTATCGCACAAAAGCCCAGGATATTGTCAGGGTTGGAGGATTTGAGCTATGGGGAGAGGCTGAACAGGCTGAGGCTGTTTTCCCTGGAGCGTTGGAGACTGAGGGGTGACCTTATAGAGCTTTACAAAATTTTGAGGGGCATGGATAGGATAAATAGACAAAGTCTTTTTTCTGGGGTAGGGGAGTTCAGAACGAGAGGGCATAGGTTTAGGGTGAGAGGGGAAAGATATAAAAGAGACCTAAGGAGCAACTTTTTCACACAGAGGGTGGTACGGGTATGGAATGAGCTGCCAGAGGTTGTGGTGGAGGCTGGTACAATTGTAACATTTAAGAGGCATTTGGATGGATATATGACTAGGAAGGGTTTGGAGGGATAGGGGCTGGGTGCTGGCAGGTGGGACGAGATTGGGTTGGGAAATCTGGTCGGCATGGACGGGTTGGACCGAAGGGTCTGTTTCCATGCTGTAATTCTCGATGGCTCTATGACTCTATGAGGAACCTGGATCAGCTGTATGGATACTGTGACTCTAAGAGAAAGTCAGAGGCTAAGAATTCCACAGTGTTCCGCACCCCCAACCCCTGCCCCCCCAACCACACACACACACACACACACACACACACAGTCCAGCATCCACAAGGTACAAGTCAGGAATGTGTTGGGATACTTTCCTTTGGTTGAGTGCAACTCCAGCAGCACTCAAGAAACCCGACACAAGGTGAAAGTGAGGACTACTAAAGTGAGAGGGTGGTGCTGGAAAAGCACAGCAGGTCTGGCAGCATTCGAGGAGCAGGAAAATCAACATTTTGGGCACAAGCCCTTCATCAGAACCACACTCTTTCCAGCACCACAGTGTAAAACAGCTGGCTTCATTGCCACCCAATCCATCACATTAAACATTCACTCCTTTACCAGAAACGCAATGGCAGCTGCACACAATTTGCACTGCAGCAAATCACTAAACCTCTTTCAACAACACCTTCCAAATTCCCAAGCTCGGCCACCTTGAAGGAGCAGGACTGCAGGTACATGGTGCAGAATCAATAGATGAAGATTGCCACTGGCAAGATGGCCTCTAAATCACACACCATCCTGGGTTGGTACTACAACGCCGTTCACAATGTACATCAATGATTTGATGACGGAATCAAATGTAATATTTCCAAATTTGCTGATGACAAAACCCGGGTAGTATTGTGAATGTTGAGGAAGATGTAGAAAGGCATCAGGGTGATTTTGAATGGAGTGAGCAAATGCATGGCAAATGCATTATGACGAGACTAAGTGTGATGTTGTTCTCTTTGGTAGGAAAACGAAATGGCAGATAGTTGTTTAAATGATGATAGATTGGGACATATTGATGTATAAATGGACTTGGGTGTCTTTGTGCACCAGTCACTGAAAGCAAGTATGCAAGTGCAACAAACATTTAGGAAGACAAATAATATGTTGGCCTTCATTGCATTAATGTTTAAGTCATAGGCAGCACCGTGGCACGATGGTTAGCACTGCTGCCTGACAGCATCAGAGACCCGCGTTCAATTCCCACATCAGGCAACTGTCTGTGTGTGGATTTCGCACCTTCTCCCCATGTCTGCGTGGGTTTACTCGGGTGCTCCAGTTTCCTCCCACAGCCCGCAAATGTGCAGATTAGCTGAATTGGCCATGCTAAATTGCCTGCAGTGTTAGGTGAAGGGGTAAATGTAGGGGAATGGGTCTGGGTGGGTTGCTCTTCAGAGGGTCAGTGTGGACTTATTGGGCCGAAAGGCTTGTTTCCATACTCTACGTAATCTAATCACAGAGATGTACAGCACAGAAACAGACCCTTCAGTTCAACCCGTCCATGCCGACCAGATTTCCCAACCCAATCTAGTCCCACCTGCCAACACCCGGCCCATATCCCTCCAAACTCTGCCTATTCATATACCCATCCAAATGCCTCCTAAATGTTGCAATTGTACTAGCCTCCACCACATCCGTTGGCAGCTCATTCCATACACGTACTACTCTCTGCATGAAACAGTTGCTCCTTAGGTCTCTTTTATATCTTTCCCCTCTCACTCTAAACCTATGCCCTCTAGTTCTGGATTCCCCCACTCTGGGAAGAGACTTTGTCTATTTATCCTATCCATGCCCCTCATGATTTTATAAACCTCTATAAAGTCACCCCTTAGCCTCCGACGTTCCAGGGAAAACAGTCCCAGCCTATTCAGCCTCACCCTATAGCACAAATCCTCCAACCCTGTAAATCTTCTCTGAACGCTTTCAAGTTTCACAACATCTTTCCGATAGGAAGGAGACCAGAACTGCACGCAATATTCCAACAGTGGCCTAACCAATGTCCTGTACAGCCGTACATGACCTCCCAACTCCTGTACTCAATACTCTGACCAATAAAGGAAAGCTTACCAAACGTCTTCTTCACTATCCTATCCACCTATGAACTTGCACTCCAAAGTTTCTTTATTCAGCAACACTCCCTAGGACTTTACCATTAAGTGTATAAGTCCTGTGAAGATTTGCTTTCCCAAAATGCAGCACCTCACATTTACCTAAATTAAACTCTATCTGCCACTTCTCAGCCCATTGGCCCATCTGGTCAAGTTCCTGTTGAAATCTGAGGTAACTTTCTTCACTGTCCACTACACCTCCAATTTTGGTGTCATCTGCAAACTTACTAACTGTACCTCTTATGCTCACATCCAAATCATTTATGTAAATGACAAAAAGTAGAGGACCCAGCACTGATCCTTGTGGCACTCCACTGGTCACAGGCCTCCAGTCTGAAAAACAACCCTCCACCACCACCCTCTGTCTTCTACCTTTGAGCCAGTTCTGTATCCAAATGGCTACTTCTACCTGTATTCCATGAGATCTAACATTGCAATTCGACGTTTCGAGCATAAGCCCTTCATCAGGAATAAGAGAGAGCCAAGCCGGCTGAGATAAAAGGTAGGGAGGAGGGACTAGGGGGAGGGGCGATGGAGGTGGGATAGGTGGAAGGAGGTCAAGGTGAGGGTGATAGGCCGGAGTGGGGTGGGGGCGGAGAGGTCAGGAAGAGGATTGCAGGTTAGGAGGGCGGTGCTGAGTTGAGGGAACCGACTGAGACAAGGTGGGGGGAGGGGAAATGAGGAAGCTGGAGAAATCCCCGCAACTACACTGGCACCACCCCCCACCTTTTCCTCCGCTACATCGATGACTGTATCGGCGCTGCCTCGTGCTCCCACGAGGAGGTTGAACAGTTCATCAACTTTACTAACACCTTCCATCCCGACCTGAAATTCACCTGGACTGTCTCAGACTCCTCCCTCCCCTTCCTAGACCTTTCCATTTCTATCTCGGGCGACCGACTCAACACAGACATCTATTATAAACCGACTGACTCCCACAGCTACCTGGACTACACCTCCTCCCACCCTGCCCCCTGTAAAAACGCCATCCCATATTCCCAATTCCTTCGTCTCCGCCGCATCTGCTCCCAGGAGGACCAATTCCAACACCGCACAACCCAGATGGCCTCCTTCTTCAAGGACCGCAGATTCCCCCCAGACGTGATCGGCGATGCCCTCCACCGCATCTCCTCCACTTCCCGCTCCTCCGCCCTTGAGCCCCGCTCCTCCAACCGCCACCAAGACAGAACCCCACTGGTTCTCACCTACCACCCCACCAACCTGCGCATACAACGTATCATCCGCCGCCATTTCCGCCACCTCCAAACGGACCCCACCACCAAGGATATATTTCCCTCCCCTCCCCTATCAGCGTTCCGCAAGGACCACTCCCTTCGTGACTCCCTCGTCAGATCCACACCCCCCACCAACCCAACCTCCACCCCCGGCACCTTCCCCTGCAACCGCAGGAAATGTAAAACTTGCGCCCACACCTCCACACTCACTTCCCTCCAAGGCCCCAAGGGATCCTTCCATATCCGCCACAAGTTCACCTGTACCTCCACACACATCATCTATTGCATCCGCTTCACCCGATGTGGCCTCCTCTATATTGGTGAGACAGGCCGCTTACTTGCGGAACGCTTCAGAGAACACCTCTGGGCCGCCCGAACCAACCAACCCAATCACCCCGTGGCTCAACACTTTAACTCCCCCTCCCACTCCACCGAGGACATGCAGGTCCTTGGACTCCTCCACCGGCAGAACACAACTACACGACGGCTGGAGGAGGAGCGCCTCATCTTCCGCCTGGGAACCCTCCAACCACAAGGTATGAATTCAGATTTCTCCAGCTTCCTCATTTCCCCTCCCCCCACCTTGTCTCAGTCGGTTCCCTCAACTCAGCACCGCCCTCCTAACCTGCAATCCTCTTCCTGACCTCTCCGCCCCCACCCCACTCCGGCCTATCACCCTCACCTTGACCTCCTTCCACCTATCCCACCTCCATCGCCCCTCCCCCTAGTCCCTCCTCCCTACCTTTTATCTTAGCCTGCTTGGCTCTCTCTCTCTTATTCCTGATGAAGGGCTTATGCTCGAAACGTCGAATTCTCTATTCCTGAGATGCTGCCTAACCTGCTGTGCTTTGACCAGCAACACATTTGCAGCTGTGATCTCCAGCATCTGCAGACCTCATTTTTTAATCTAACATTGCAAACCAGTCTCTCATGGGGAACCTTATCAAACGCCTTACTGAGGTCCATATAGATCACATCTACTGCTCTGCCCTCATCAATCTTCTTTGTTACTTCTTCAACTCATGAGACATGATTTCCCACACACAAAGCCATGTTGACTATCCCGAATCAGTCCTTGCCTTTCCAAATACATGTACATCCTGTCCCACAGGATTCCCTCCAACAACTTACCCAGCACCGAGGTCAGGCTCACCGGTCTATACTTCCTTGGCTTGTCTTTACTGTCCTTCTTAAAAGTGGCACCATGTTTGCCAACCTCCAGTCTTCTGGCACCTCAACTGTGACTATCGATGATACAAATATCTCAGAAAGAGGCCCAGCAATCACTTCTCTAGCTTCCCGCAGACTTCTAGGGTACACCTGATCAGGTCCTGGGGATTTATCCACTTTTATTGTTTTTTAAGACATCCAGCACTTCCTCCTTTGTAATATGGACATTTTTTAAGATGTCATCATCTATTTCCCTACATTCTATACCTTCCATATCCTTTTCCACAGTAAACACTGATGCAAAATATTCATTTAGTATCTCACCCATTTTCTGTGGCTCCACACAAAGGCCACCTTGCTGATCTTTGAGGGGCCCTATTCTCTCCCTAGTTACCCTTTTGTCCTTAATGTATTTGTAAAAACCCTTTGGATTAACCTTAATTCTATTTGCAAATGTGTTGCTGGTCAAAGCACAGCAGGTTAGGCAGCATCTCAGGAATAGAGAATTCGACGTTTCGAGCATAAGCCCTTCAATTCTATTTGCCAAAGCTATCTCATGTCCCCGTTTTGCCCTCCTGATTTCCCTCTTAAGTATACTCCTACTTCATTTATTCTCTTGTAAGGATTCACTCAATCTATCTTGTCTATACCTGACATATGTTTCTTGGTTTTTCTTTAGTCATCCAGCATTCCCTACACCCACCAGCCTTCCCTTTCACCCTAACAGGACTCTCGTTATTTCATTTCTGAAGGCTTCCCATTTTCCCTTTACCTGCGAACATCTGCCTCCAATCAGCTTTTGAAAGTTCATACCGTCAAAATTTACCTTTCTCCAATTTTGAACTTCAACGTTTAGATCTGGTCTATCCTTTTCCATCACTATTTTAAAAATAATAGAATCATGTCGCTGGCCCCAAAGTGCTCCCCCACTGACACCTCAGTCACCTGCCCTGCCTTATTTCCCAAGTGTAGGTCAGGTTTTGTACTTTCTCTAATAGGTGCATCCACATACTGAATCAGAAAAATTGTCTTGTACACACTTAACAAATTTGTCTCCGTCTAAACCTTTAAGATCTTGGAATGTGGAAGCATCTACCACAGGAGACTGCGGAGATTAAGTCACTTCCTAAAAGGTTCACTCGGAAGATCCCCAGGACAGAGGGATTGTCTTATGTGCAAAGGTTAAACAAGTTGAGACTCTATTCGGAAAAGAAAGACAGGTGACCTCATTGATACATTTGCATTCAGGAGGAGCTTGGCCGGGCAAATGCTGAGCGGATACTTCCCCTCACAGCAGGGTCAGAGGGCAGAGTCTCAGAGTAAAGAGACCCATCTTAAGACTGGGATGAGGAGGATTTTCTTCTCTCAGCCGGTGGTAAGTCGTTGGAACTCCTTGTTACAGAGAGCCATGGGGGCAGAGTCTTTGTGTATATTTAAAGCTGAAAATGGATGTGTGCTTGGTCAGTCGGGGAAACAAGGGGGTCAGAGAGCAGGAGGGAGAGCAGATGGGATGGATGTTGAAAGGCAGCAGAGTGAGACATTTCAGTCAGAGCCCCTCTCCTCGCCAGTTCCGTTTCCTTTTTCTTTCTATCTTTCCCACATTGCAGCAGTTTCTCTTCCCCTTCCCCCACAAGCTTCTTGAACTACCCTCCCCTACCTTAACTGGACAATAGAAGCAAGATGAAAGGAGACAAGTCAGGACTGAGGAGCAGAATGAATCGCAAAGAAGTTCCGGAGTGGGGAGCAGAGCAAGTGTGGGCTGAGTCATGGAGCAGGTACCAGACCGTGTGTGGGCCGAGGCCCGGAGTGGGGAGCATAGAGAGTATGGATAGAGCGCCAGAGCGTGGAGCAGAGCGAGTGTGGGCCAAGTACAGAAGCGGGGAGCACAGTGAGTGTGGGTCAAGCACTGGAGCGGGGAGCAGGGTGAGTGTGGGCCGATTCCCGGAGCGGGGAGCAGAACGAGTGTGGGCCAAGCCTGGAAGTGGGGAACAGAGCGAGTGTGGGCCAAGTCCTGGAGCGGGGAGCAGATCGAGTGTGGGCCGAGTCCCGGAGCAGGGAGCAGAGCGAGTGTAGGCCAAGACCAGGAGTGGGGCAGGGTGAGTGTGGGCCGAGTCCCGGAGCAGGCAGCAGAGCGAGTGTGGGCCGAGTCCCGGAGCAGGCAGCAGAGCAAGTGTGGGCCGAGTCCCGGAGTGGGAAGAAGTGTGAGTGGGGACCGAGCCCCAGAGCGGGAAGCAGAGCGAGTGTGGGCCAAGTCCAGGAATGGGGCAGGGTGAGTGGGCCGAGTCCTGGAACAGGCAGCAGAGCGAGTGTGGGCCGAGTCCCGGAGCGGGGAGCAGAGCGAGTGTGGGCCGATTCCCGGAGCAGGCAGCAGAGCGAGCGTGGGCCAAGTCCTGGAGCAGGCAGCAGAGCGAGTGTGGGCGAGTCCCGGAGCGGGGAGTAGAGCGAGTGTGGGCCGAATCCCGGAGCAGGCAGCAGAGCGAGTGTGGGCGAGTCCCGGAGCGGAGAGCAGAGAGAGCGTGGGCCGATTCCCGGAGCGGGGAGCAGAGCAAGTGTGGGCCAAGCCCTGGAGCAGGGAGTAGTGTAAGTGTAGGCCGAGTCCTGGAGCAGGGAGCAGATGAAGTGTGTGCCGAGTCCCGGAGCGGGGAGCAGAGCGAGTGTGGGCCGAGTCCCGGAGTGGGGAGCAGAGGTAGACTGGGCCGAGTCCTGGAGCGGGGAGCAGAGCAGGTGTGGGCCAAGCCTGGAAGCGGGGAGCAGAGCGAGTGTGGGCCGAATCCTGGAGCCGGAAGCAGATGAAGTGTGGGCCAAGCCCGGAAGCGGGGAGCAGAGCGAGTGTGGGCCTAGTCCAGGAGTGGGAAGAAGTGTGAATCGAGCCCTGCAGCAGGGAGCAGAGCGAGTGTGGGCCAAGTCCTAGAGTGGGGAGCAGAGCGGGTGTGGGCCTAGTCTGGGAGTGGGACGCAGAGCGAGTGTGGGTCGAGTTCCCGGAGCAAGGAGCAGAGCGAGTGTGGGCCAAGACCTGGAGCAGGAAGCAGAGCTAGTGTGGGCCGAGTCCCAGAGCGGGGAGCAGAGCGAGTGTGGTCCGAGTCCCAGAGCGGGGAGCAGAGTGGGTGTGGGCCTAGTCCCTGAGCAGGGAGCAGAGCGAGTCAGGGTCGAGACCCCAAGTAGGCAGCAGAGCGGGAGTGGGCCAAGTCCCTGAGCAGGGAGCAGAGCGAGTCTGGGTCGAGACCCCGAGTAGGCAGCAGAGCGGGAGTGGGCCAAGTCCCTGAGCAGGGAGCAGAGCGAGTCTGGGTCGAGACCCCGAGTAGGCAGCAAAGCGGGTGTGGGCCGAGTCCCGGAGCGGGGAACAGAGCGAGTCTGGGTCGAGACCCCGAGTAGGCAGCAGTGCGAGTGTGGGCCAAGTCCCGGAGCAGGCAGCAGAGCGAGTGTGGGCAAAGTCCCGGAGCGGGGAGCAGTGCGAGTGGGGGCCTAGTCCAGGAGTGGGAAGAAGTGTGAGTGTGAACCGAGCCCCGGAGCGGGGAGCAGAGCGAGTGTGGGCCTAGTCCAGGAGTGGGGCAGAGCGAGTGTGGGCTGAGTCCCGGAGTGGGTAGCACAGCCAGTGTGGGCTGAGTCCCGGAGCAGGCAGCAGAGCGTGTGTGGGCAAAGTCCTGGAGCGGGGAGCAGTGCGAGTGTGGGCCTAGTTCAGGAGTGGGAAGAAGTGTGAGCGTGAACTGAGCCCCGGAGTGGGTAGCAGAGCCAGTGTGGGCCGAGTCCCAGAGCAAGGAGCAGAGCGAGTATGGGCCGAGTCCAGGAGTTGGAAAAAGTGTGAGTGTGAACTGAGCCCGGAGCAGGCAGCAGAGCCAGTGTGGGCCAAGACCCAGAGCAGGAAGCAGAGCTAGTGTGTGAAGAGTCCCAGAGCAGGGAGCAGAGCGAGTGTGGGACGAGTTCCAGAGCGGGAAGCAGAGCGAGTGTGGGCCTAGTCCAGGAGTGGGGCATAGCGAGTGTGGGCCGAGTCCCGCAGTTGGAAGTGTGAGTGTGGGCCGGGACCCGGAGGGGGGAACAGCGCGAGTGTGGGCTGAGTCCCAGAGCACGGAGCAGAGCGAGTGTGAGCCGAATCCCAGAGCAGGGAGCAGAGCGAGTGTGGGCCGTGTCCCCGGAGCGGGGAGCAGAGCGAGTGTGGGCCGGGTCCCAGAGCGGGAAGCAGAGCGAGTGTGGGCCTAGATCAGGAGTGGGGCAGAGCGAGTGTGGGCTGAGTCCTGGAGTGGGAAGAAGTGTGAGTGTGAATCGAGCCCTGGAGCGGGGAGCAGAGCGAGTGTGGGTCGAGTTCCCGGAGCAGGGAGCAGAGCGAGTGTGGTCCGAGTCCCAGAGCGGGAAACAGAGCGTGTGTGGGCCAAGATTCTGAGCAGGGAGCAGAGCAAGTGTGGGCCGAGTCCTGGAGCGGGGAGTAGATCGAGTGTGGGTCGAGTCCCCAAGTAGGCAGCAGAGCGAGCGTGGGCCAAGTCCCGGAGCGGGGAGCAGAGTGAGCATGGGCCAAGCCCGGAACAGGGAGTAGAGCGGGTGTGGGCCGAATCCCGGAGCGGGGGGGGGGGGGGGGGGCGGAGCGAGTGTGGGCCAAGTCCCGGAGCGGGGAACAAAGCAAGCGTGGGCCTAGTCCAGGAGTGGGAGACAGAGAGAGTGTGGGCCGAATCCCAGAGCGGGGAGCAGAGCGAGTGTGGGCCTAGTCCAGGAGTGGGAGGCAGAGCAAGTGTGGGCCTAGTCCAGGAGTGGGAGGCAGTGCGAGTGTGAACTGAGACCCGGCGCGGGGAGCAGAGCGAGTGTGGGCCTAGACCCGGAGCAGGAAGCAGAGCGAATGTGGGCCGAGTCCCAGAGCGGGGAGCAGAGCGAGTGTGGGCCTAGTCCAGGAGTGGGGCATAGCGAGTGTGGGCCGAGTCCTGGAGTGGGAAGAAGTATGAGTGGGAACTGAGCCCCGGAGCGGTGAGCAGATCGAGTGTGGGTCAAGTCCTGGAGCAGGCGGCAGAGTGAGTGTGGGGAGAGTCCCAGAGTGGGGAGCAGAGCGAGTATGCGCAGAGTCCCAGAGCGGGGAGCAGAACGAGTGTGGTCCGAGTCCCAGAGCGGGGTGCAGAGCGGGAATGGGCCTAGTCCCTGAGCAGGGAGCAGAGCGAGTCTGAGTCGAGACCCCGAGTAGGCAGCAGAGCGGGTGTGGGCCGAGTCCTGGAGCGGGGAGCGGGGCGAGTGTGGGCCGAGTCCCGGAGCAGGCAGCAGAGCGAGTGTGGGCAAAGTCCCGGAGCGGGGAGCAGTGCGAATGTGGGCCTAGTCCAGGAGTGGGGCAGAGCGAGTGTGGGCTGAGTCCCGGAGTGGGTAGCAGAGCCAGTGTGGGCCGAGTCCCAGAACAAGGAGCAGAGCGAGTGTGGGCCGAGTCACAGAGCAGGGAGTAGAGCGAGTGTGTGAAGAGTCCCAGAGCAGGGAGCAGAGCGAGTGTGGGACGAGTCCCAGAGCGGGAAGTAGAGCGAGTGTGGGCCTAGTCCAGGAGTGGGGCATAGCGAGTGTGGGCCGAGTCCCGCAGTTGGAAGTGTGAGCATGGGCCGAGACCCGGAGCGAGGAACAGCACGAGTGTGGGCTGAGTCCCAAAGCACGGTGCAGAGCGAGTGTGAGCCGAATCCCAGAGCGGGGAGCAGAGCGTGTGTGGGCCGTGTCCCCGGAGCGGGGAGCAGAGCGAGTGTGGGCCGAGTCCCAGAGCAGGAAGCAGAGCGAGTGTGGGCCTAGATCAGGAGTGGGGCAGAGCGAGTGTGGGCTGAGTCCTGGAGTGGGAAGAAGTGTGAGTGTGAATCGAGCCCTGGAGCGGGGAGCAGAGCGAGTGTGGGTCGAGTTCCCGGAGCAGGGAGCAGAGCGAGTGTGGTCCGAGTCCCAGAGCGGGAAACAGAGCGTGTGTGGGCCAAGATTCTGAGCAGGGAGCAGAGCAAGTGTGGGCCGAGTCCTGGAGCGGGGAGTAGATCGAGTGTGGGTCGAGTCCCCAAGTAGGCAGCAGAGCGAGCGTGGGCCAAGTCCCGGAGCGGGGAGCAGAGCGAGCATGGGCCAAGCCCCGGAACAGGGAGTAGAGCAGGTGTGGGCCGAATCCCGGAGCAGGGGGGCGGAGCGAGTGTGGGCCAAGTCCCGGAGAGGGGAGCAGAGTGAGTTTTGGCGGACTCCCAGAGCAGGGAGCAGAGCAAGGGTGGGCCGGAGTGGGAAGATGTGTGAGTGTGAACCGAGCCCCGGAGCGGGGAGCAGAGCGAGTGTGGGCCGAGTCCCAGAGCAGGGAGCAGAGCAAGTGTGAGCCGAGTCCCAGAGCGGGGAGCAGAGCGAGTGTGGGCCTAGTCCAGGAGTGGGAAGCAGAGCGAGTGTGGGCCGAGTCCCGGAGTAGGAAGAAGTGTGAGTGTGAACCGAGCCCCGGAGCGGGGAGCAGAGCGAGTGTGGGCTGATTCCCAGAGCAGGCAGCAGAGCGAGTGTGGGCCAAGTCCCGGAAAGGGGAGCAGTGCGAGTGTGGGCCTAGTCCAGGAGTGGCGCAGAGCGAGCGTGGGCTGAGTCCCGGAGTGGGTAGCAGAGCCAGTGTGGGCCGAGTCCCAGAGCGGTGAGCAGAGCGAATGTGGTCCGAGTCCCAGAACGGGTAGCAGAGCAAGTGTGGGCCAAGTCCCAGAGCAGGGAGCAGAGCGAGTGTGGGCCGAGTCCCAGAGTGGGGAGCAGAGCGAGTGTGGGCCGAGTCCCAGAGCAGGGAGCAGAGCGAGTGTGGGCCAAGTCCCAGAGCAGGCAACAGAGCGAGTGTGGGCCTAGTCCAGAAGTGGGAGGCAGAGCGAGTGTGAGCCTAGTCCCAGAGCGGGGAGCAGAGAGAGTGTGGGGCGAGTCCCAAAGCGGGGAGCAGATCGAGTGTGGGCCGAGTCCCAGAGCAGGGAGCAGAGCGAGTGTGAACCAAGTCCCAGAGCAGGGAGCAGAGCGAGTGTGGGCCGAGTCCCGGAGTAGGAAGAAGTATGAGTGGGAACTGAGCCCCGGAGCGGGGAGCAGAGCGAGTGTGGGTCGAGTTCCCGCAGCGGGGAGCAGAGCGAGCGTGGGCCAAGACCTGTAACAGGAAGCAGAGTGAGTGTGGGCTGAGTCCCGGAGCGGCGAGCAGAGCAAGTGTGGGCCGTGTCCCCGGAGCGGGGAGCAGAGCCAGTGTGGGCCGTGTCCCCGGAGCGGGCAGCAGAGTAAGTGTGGGCCGAGTCCAGGCGTGGGGCAGATCGAGTGTGGGCTGAGTCCCAGAGCGGGTAGCAGAGCGAGTGTGAGCCGAGTCCCAGAGCAGGCAACAGAACGAGTGTGGACCTATTCCAGAAGTGGGAGGCAGTTCGAGTGTGGGCCGAATCCCAGAGCGGGGAGCAGAGCGAGTGTGGGCCTAGTCCAGGAGTGGGAGGCAGTGCCAGTGTGAACCGAGCTTCAGCGCGGGGAGCAGAGCGAGTGTGGGCCTAGACCTGGAGCAGGAAGCAGAGCGAATGTGGGCCGAGTCCCAGAGCGGGGAGCAGAGCGAGTGTGGGCCGAGTCCCGGAGTTGGAAGAAGTGTGAGTGTGAACTGAGCTCCAGAGCAGGGAGCAGAACGAGTGTGGGCCAAGACCCGGAGTGGGAAGAAGTGTGAGTGTGAACTGAGCGGGGAGCAGAGTGGGTGTGGGCCAAGTCCCTGAGCAGGGTGCAGAGCAAGTCTGGGTCGAGTCCCCGAGTAGGCAACAGAGCGGGTGTGGGCTGAGTCCCGGAGCGGGGAGCGGAGCGAGTGTGGGCTGAGTCCTGGAGCAGGCAGCAGAGCGAGTGTGGGCCATGTCCCGGAGCGGGGAGCAGTGCGAGTGTGGGCCTAGTCCAGGAGTGGGGCAGAGCGAGTGTGGGCTGAGTCCCGGAGTGGGTAGCAGAGCCAGTGTGGGCCGAATCCCATAGTGGGGAGCAGAGCGAGTGTGGGCCTAGTCCAGGAGTGGGGCATAGCGAGTGTGGGCCGAGTCCCGGAGTGGGAAGAAGTGTGAGTGTGAACTGAGCCCCGGAGCAGGGAGCAGAGCGAGTGTGGGCTGAGTCCCGGAGTGGGAAGAAGTGTTAGTGTGAACTGAGCCCCGGAGCAGGGAGCAGAGCGAGTGTGGGCCTAGTCCAGGAGTGGGAGGCAGAGCGAGTGTGGGCCAAGTCCCGGAGCGGGAGCAGAGTGAGTGTGGGCCTAGTCCAGGAGTGGGGCAGAGCAAGTGTGGGCCGAGTCCCGGAGTTGGAAGAAGTGTGAGTGTGAACTGAGCTCCAGAGCAGGGAGCAGAGTGAGTGTGGGCTGAGTCCCGGAGCAGGCAGCAGAGCGAGTGTGGGCTGAGTCACAGAGCGGGGAGCAGAACGAGTGTGGGCCTAGTCCAGGAGTGGGGCATAGCGAGGGTGTGCCGAGTCCTGGAGTGGGAAGAAGTGTGAGTGTGAACTGAGCCCCGGAGCAGGGAGTAGAGCAAGTGTGGGCCTAGTCCAGGAGTGGGAGGAAGTGTGATTGTGAACCGAGCCCCGGAGCGGGGAGCAGAGCGAGCGTGGGCCGAGGCCCGGTGCGGGGAGCGGAGCGAGTGTGGGCCGAGTCCCGGAGCAGGCAGCAGAGCAAGTGTGGGCCTAGTCCAGGAGTGGGACAGAGCGAGTGTGGGCTGAGTCCCGGAGTGGGTAGCAGAGCCAGTAGGGGCCGAGTCACAGAGCAGGGAGCATAGTGAGAGTGGGCCGAGTCCCAGAGGAGGGAGCAGAGCGGGCATGGGCCGAGTCCCGGAGTTGTAAGAAGTATGAGTGTGAACTGAGCCCCGGAGCAGGGAGCGGAGTGAGTGTGGGCCAAGACCCGGAGCAGGAAGCAGAGCTAGTGTGGGCCGAATCCTGGAGCGGGGAGCAGATCGAGTGTGGGCCGAATCCCGGAGCAGGCAGCAGAACGAGTGTGGGCAGAGTCCCAGAGCGGGCAGCAGAGCGCATGTAGGACGAATCCCAGAGCGGGGAGCATAGCGAGTGTGGGCCTAGTCCAGGAGTGAGGCAGAGCGAGCGTGGGCTGAGTCCCAGAGCAGGGAGCAGAGCGAGTGTGGTCCGGGTCCCAGAGCGGGGAGCAGAGTGGGTGTGGGCCAAGTCCCTGAGCAGGGAGCAGAGCGAGTCTGGGTCGAGTCCCCGAGTAGGCAACAGAGCGGGTGTGGGCCGAGTCCCGGAGTGGGGAGCAGAGCGAGTGTGGTCTGAGTCCCGGAGCGGGGAGCAGTGCGAGTGTGGGCCGAGTCCCAGAGCAGGGAGCAGGGCGAGTGTGGGCCGAGTCCCAGAGTGGGGAGCAGAGCGAGTGTGGGCCTAGTCCAGGAGTGGGGCATAGCGAGTGTGGGCCGAGTCCCGGAGTGGGAAGAAGTGTGAGTGTGAACCGAGCCCCGGAGCAGGGAGCAGAGCGAGTGTGGGCTGAGTCCCAGAGTGGAAAGAAGTGTGAGTGGGAACCGAGCCCCAGAGTCGGGAGCAGAACTACTGTGGCCTAAGTCCTGGAGCAGGGAGCAAAGCTAGTGTGGGCCTAGTCCAGGTGTGGGAAGAAGTGTGATTGTGAACTGAGCCCCGGAGCAGGGAACAGAGCGAGTGTGGGCCAAGACCCGGAGTGGGAAGAAGTGTGAGTGTGAACTGAGCCCAGGAGCGGGGAGCAGAAAACTGTGGGCCTAGTCCAGGAGTGGGAGGCAGAGCGAGTATGGGCCGAGTCCCAGAGCGGGGAGCAGAGCGAGTGTGGGGCGAGTCACAAAGCGGGGAGCAGAGCGAGTGTGGGGCGAGTCCCAGAGTAGGAAGAAGTATGAGTGGGAACTGAGCCCTGGAGCGGGGAGCAGAGCGAGTGTGGGTCGAGTTCCCGGAGCGGGGAGCAGAGCGAGTGCGGGCCAAGACCTGTAACAGGAAGCAGAGTGAGTGTGGGCTGAGTCCCGGAGCGGCAAACAGAGCAAGTGTGAGCCGTGTCCCCGGAGCGGGCAGCAGAGCAAGTCTGGGCCGAGTCCAGAAGTGGGAGGCAGAACGAGTGTGGGCCTAGTCCAGGAGTGGGACAGATCGAGTGTGGGCTGAGTCCCGGAGTGGGTAGCAGAGCCAGTGTGGGCTGAGTCCCAGAGCAGGGAACAGAGCAAGTGTGGGCCGAGTCCCAGAGCAGGCAACAGAGCGAGTGTGGGCCTAGTCCAGAAGTGGGAGGCAGAGCGAGAGTGGGCATAGTCCAGGAGTGGGGCAGAGCGAGTGTGGGCCGAGTCCCGGAGCAGGCAGCACAGCGAGTGTGGGCAAAGTCCCGGAGCGGGGAGCAGTGCGAGTGTGGGCCTAGTCCAGGAGTGGGAAGAAGTGTGAGTGTGAACCGAGCCCCGGAGCAGGGAGCAGAGCGAGTGTGGGCCAAGTCCAGGAGTGGGTAGCAGAGCGAGTGGGGCCTAGTGCAGGAGTGGGAAGAAGTGTGAGTGTGAACCGAGCCCCGGAGCGGGGTGCGGAGCGAGCGTGGTCCGAGTCCCGGAGCAGGCAGCAGAGCAAGTGTGGGCCTAGTCCAGAAGTGGGAGGCAGAGCGAGTGTGGGCCGAGTCCCGGAGTGGTAAGAAGTGTAAGTGTGAACCGAGCCCCGGAGCAAGGAGCAGAGCGAGTGTGGGCGTAGTCCAGGAGTGGGAGGCAGAGCGAGTACGGGCCAAGTCCCAGAGTGGGGAGCAGAGCCAGTGCGGGCCGAGTCCCAGAGCAGGGAGCAGAGCGAGTGTGGGCCGAGTCCCAGAGCAGGCAACAGAGCGAGTGTGGGCCTAGTCCAGAAGTGGGAGGCAGAGCGAGTGTGGGCCTAGTCCCAGAGCGGGGAGCAGAGCGAGTGTGGGGCGAGTCCCAAAGCGGGGAGGCGATCGAGTGTGGGCCGAGTCCCAGAGCAGGGAGCAGAGCGCGTGTGAGCCAAGTCCCAGAGCAGGGAGCAGATCGAGTGTGGGCCGAGTCCCGGCGTAGGAAGAAGTATGAGTGGGAACTGAGCCCCGGAGCGGGGAGCAGAGCGAGTGTGGGTCGAGTTCCCGCAGCGGGGAGCAGAGCGAGCGTGGGCCAAGACCTGTAACAGGAAGCAGAGTGAGTGTGGGCTGAGTCCCGGAGCGGCGAGCAGAGCAAGTGTGGGCCGTGTCCCCGGAGCGGGGAGCAGAGCCAGTGTGGGCCGTGTCCCCGGAGCGGGCAGCAGAGCAAGTGTGGGCCGAGTCCAGGCGTGGCGCAGATCGAGTGTGGGCTGAGTCCCAGAGCGGGTAGCAGAACGAGTGTGAGCCGAGTCCCAGAGCAGGCAACAGAACGAGTGTGGACCTATTCCAGAAGTGGGAGGCAGAGCGAGTGTGGGCCAAGACCTGTAGCAGGAAGCAGAGTGAGTGTGGGCTGAGTCCTGGACCGGCGAGCAGAGCAAGTGTGGGCCGTGTCCCCGGAGCGGGGAGCAGAGCCAGTGTGGGCCGTGTCCTCGGAGCGGGCAGCAGAGCGAGTGTGGGCCGAGTCCCGAAGTGGGAGCAGAGTGAGTGTGGGCCTAGTCCAGGATTGGGGCAGAGCGAATGTGGTCCGAGTCCCAGAGTGGGCAGCAGAGCGAATGTGGGACGAATCCCAGAGCGGGGAGCATAGCGAGTGTGGGCCGAGTCCAGGAGTGAGGCAGAGCGAGCGTGGGCTGAGTCCCAGAGCAGGGAGCAGAGCGAGTGTGGTCCGAGTCCCAGAGCGGCGAGCAGAGCAAGTGTGGGCCGTGTCCCCGGAGCGGGGAGCAGAGCCAGTGTGGGCCGTGTCCCCGGAGCGGGCAGCAGAGCAAGTGTGGGCCGAGTCCAGGCGTGGGGCAGATCGAGTGTGGGCTGAGTCCCAGAGTGGGTAGCAGAGCGAGTGTGAGCCGAGTCCCAGAGCAGGCAACAGAACGAGTGTGGACCTATTCCAGAAGTGGGAGGCAGAGCGAGAGTGGGCCTAGTCCAGGAGTGGGGCAGAGCGAGTGTGGGCCGAGTCCCGGAGCAGGCAGCAGAGCGAGTGTGGGCCTAGTCCAGGAGTGGGAGGCAGAGCGAGTACCGGCCAAGTCCCAGAGTGGGGAGCAGAGCCAGTGCGGGCCGAGTCCCAGAACGGGGAGCAGAGCGAGTGTGGGCCGAGTCCCAGAACGGGGAGCAGAGCGAGTGTGGGCCGAGTCCCAGAGCAGGGAGCAGAGCGAGTGTGGGCCGAGTCCCAGAGCAGGGAGCAGAGCGAGTGTGGGCCGAGTCCCAGAGCAGGCAACAGAGCGAGTGTGGGCCTAGTCCAGAAGTGGGAGGCAGAGCGAGTGTGGGCCTAGTCCCAGAGCGGGGAGCAGAGCGAGTGTGGGGCGAGTCCCAAAGCGGGGAGGCGATCGAGTGTGGGCCGAGTCCCAGAGCAGGGAGCAGAGCGCGTGTGAGCCAAGTCCCAGAGCAGGGAGCAGATCGAGTGTGGGCCGAGTCCCGGCGTAGGAAGAAGTATGAGTGGGAACTGAGCCCCGGAGCGGGGAGCAGAGCGAGTGTGGGTCGAGTTCCCGCAGCGGGGAGCAGAGCGAGCGTGGGCCAAGACCTGTAACAGGAAGCAGAGTGAGTGTGGGCTGAGTCCCGGAGCGGCGATCAGAGCAAGTGTGGGCCGTGTCCCCGGAGCGGGGAGCAGAGCCAGTGTGGGCCGTGTCCCCGGAGCGGGCAGCAGAGCAAGTGTGGGCCGAGTCCAGGCGTGGCGCAGATCGAGTGTGGGCTGAGTCCCAGAGCGGGTAGCAGAGCGAGTGTGAGCCGAGTCCCAGAGCAGGCAACAGAACGAGTGTGGACCTATTCCAGAAGTGGGAGGCAGAGCGAGTGTGGGCCAAGACCTGTAGCAGGAAGCAGAGTGAGTGTGGGCTGAGTCCTGGACCGGCGAGCAGAGCAAGTGTGGGCCGTGTCCCCGGAGCGGGGAGCAGAGCCAGTGTGGGCCGTGTCCTCGGAGCGGGCAGCAGAGCGAGTGTGGGCCGAGTCCCGAAGTGGGAGCAGAGTGAGTGTGGGCCTAGTCCAGGATTGGGGCAGAGCGAATGTGGTCCGAGTCCCAGAACGGGGAGCAGAGCGAGTGTGGGCCGAGTCCCAGAGCAGGGAGCAGAGCGAGTGTGGGCCGAGTCCCAGAGCGGGGAGCAGAGGGAGTGTGGGCCGAGTCCCAGAGCAGGGAGCAGATCGAGTGTGGGCCGAGTCCCGGAGCGGCGAGCAGAGCAAGTGTGGGCCGTGTCCCCGGAGCGGGCAGCAGAGCAAGTGTGGGCCGAGTCCAGGCGTGGGGCAGATCGAGTGTGGGCTGAGTCCCAGAGTGGGTAGCAGAGCGAGTGTGAGCCGAGTCCCAGAGCAGGCAACAGAACGAGTGTGGACCTATTCCAGAAGTGGGAGGCAGAGCGAGAGTGGGCCTAGTCCAGGAGTGGGGCAGAGCGAGTGTGGGCCGAGTCCCGGAGCAGGCAGCAGAGCGAGTGTGGGCCTAGTCCAGGAGTGGGAGGCAGAGCGAGTACCGGCCAAGTCCCAGAGTGGGGAGCAGAGCCAGTGCGGGCCGAGTCCCAGAGCGGGGAGCAGAGCGAGTGTGGGCCGAGTCCCGGAGTGGGAGCAGAGTGAGTGTGGGCCTAGTCCAGGATTGGGGCAGAGCAAGTGTGGGCCGAGTCCCGGAGTTGCAAGAAGTGTGAGTGTGAACTGAGCCCCGGAGCAGGCAGCAGAGCAAGTGTGGGCCGAGTCCTGGAGTGGAAAGAAGTGTGAATGGGAACCGAGCCCCAGAGTCGGGAGCAGAACGAGTGTGGGTCCAGTTCCCGGAGCAGGGAGCAGAACTAGTGTGGCCTAAGTCCTGGAGCAGGGAGCAGAGCTAGTGTGGGCCTAGTCCAGGAGTGGGAAAAAGTGTGAGTGTGAACCGAGCCCCGGAGCGGGGGGCGGAGCGAGTGTGGGCCGAGTCCCGGAGTGGGAGGAAGGGTGAGTGTGAACCGAGTCCCGGAGCAAGGAGCAGAGCGAGTGTGGGCCTAGTCCAGGAGTGGGAGGCAGAGCGAGTACGGGCCAAGTCCCAGAGTGGGGAGCAGAGCGAGTGTGGGCCGAGTCTCGGAGTGGGAGCAGAGTGAGTGTGGGCCTAGTCCAGGATTTGGGCAGAGCAAGTGTGGGCCAAGTCCCGGAGTTGCAAGAAGTGTGAATGTGATCTGAGCCCCGGAGCAGGCAGCAGAGCGAGTGTGGGCCGAGTCCTGGAGCGGGGAGCAGATCGAGTGTTGGCTGAGTCCCGGAGTGGAAAGAAGTGTGAATGGGAACCGAGCGCCAGAGTCGGGAGCAGAACGAGTGTGGGTCCAGTTCCCGGAGCAGGGAGCAGAACTAGTGTGGCCTAAGTCCTGGAGCAGGGAGCAGAGCTAGTGTGGGCCTAGTCCAGGATTGGGTCAGAGCAAGTGTGGGCCGAGTTCTGGAGTTAGAAGAAGTGTGAGTGTGAACTGAGCCCAGGAGCGGGGAGCAGTGCGAGTGAGGGCCTAGTCCAGGAGTGGGAGGCAGAGCGAGTATGGGCCGAGTCCCAGAGCGGGGAGCAGAGCGAGTGTGGGCCGAGTCCCAAAGCGGGGAGCAGAGCGAGTGTGGGCCGAGTCCCAGAGCAGGGAGCAGAGCGAGTGTGGGCCGAGTCCCAGAACGGGGAGCAGAGCGAGTGTGGGCCTAGTCCAGGAGTGGGAGTCAGAGCGAGTGTGGGCCGAGTCCCGGAGTAGGAAGAAGTGTGAGTGTGAACTGAGCTCCAGAGCAGGGAGCAGAGCGAGTGTTGGCCGAGACCCGGAGTGGGAAGAAGTGTGAGTGTGAACTGAGCCCCGGAGCAGGGAGCAGAAGACTGTGGGCCTAGTCCAGGAGTGGGAGGCAGAGCGAGTATGGGCCGAGTCCCAGAGCGGGGAGCACATCGAGTATGGGCTGAGTCTCGGAGTGGGAAAAAGTGTGAGTGTGAATCGAGCTCCGGAGCGGGGAGCAGAGCGAGCGTGGGCTGAGTCCCAGAGCAGGGAGCAGAGCGAGTGTGGTCTGAGTCCCAGAACGGGGAGCAGAGCGGGTGTGGGCCTAGTCCAGGAGTGGGAGGCAGAGCGAGTATGGGCCGAGTCCCAGAGCGAGGAGCAGAGCGAGTGTGAGCCGAGTCCCAGAACAGGGAGCAGAGCGAGTGTGGGCCGAGTCCCAGAACGGGGAGCAGAGCAAGTGTGGGCCGAGTCCCAGAGCAGGGAGCAGAGCGAGTGTGGGCCGAGTCCCAGAGCGGGGAGCAGAGCGAGTGTGGGCCGAGTCCCAGAGCAGGGAGCAGAGCGAGTGTGGGCCGAGTCCCAGAGCAGGCAACAGAGCGAGTGTGGGCCTAGTCCAGAAGTGGGAGGCAGAGCGAGTGTGGGCCTAGTCCCAGAGCGGGGAGCAGAGCGAGTGTGGGGCGAGTCCCAAAGCGGGGAGGCGATCGAGTGTGGGCCGAGTCCCAGAGCAGGGAGCAGAGCGCGTGTGAGCCAAGTCCCAGAGCAGGGAGCAGATCGAGTGTGGGCCGAGTCCCGGCGTAGGAAGAAGTATGAGTGGGAACTGAGCCCCGGAGCGGGGAGCAGAGCGAGTGTGGGTCGAGTTCCCGCAGCGGGGAGCAGAGCGAGCGTGGGCCAAGACCTGTAACAGGAAGCAGAGTGAGTGTGGGCTGAGTCCCGGAGCGGCGAGCAGAGCAAGTGTGGGCCGTGTCCCCGGAGCGGGGAGCAGAGCGCGTGTGAGCCAAGTCCCAGAGCAGGGAGCAGATCGAGTGTGGGCCGAGTCCCAGAGCAGGGAGCAGAGCGCGTGTGAGCCAAGTCCCAGAGCAGGGAGCAGATCGAGTGTGGGCCGAGTCCCGGCGTAGGAAGAAGTATGAGTGGGAACTGAGTCCCGGAGCGGCGAGCAGAGCGAGTGTGGGCCGTGTCCCCGGAGCGGGGAGCAGAGCCAGTGTGGGCCGTGTCCCCGGAGCGGGCAGCAGAGCAAGTGTGGGCCGAGTCCAGGCGTGGCGCAGATCGAGTGTGGGCTGAGTCCCAGAGCGGGTAGCAGAGCGAGTGTGAGCCGAGTCCCAGAGCAGGCAACAGAACGAGTGTGGACCTATTCCAGAAGTGGGAGGCAGAGCGAGAGTGGGCCTAGTCCAGGAGTGGGGCAGAGCGGGTGTGGGCCGAGTCCCAGAGTGGGGAGCAGAGCGAGTGTGGGCCTAGTCCAGGAGTGGGAGGCAGAGCGAGTACCGGCCAAGTCCCAGAGTGGGGAGCAGAGCCAGTGCGGGCCAAGTCCCAGAGCGGGGAGCAGAGCGAGTGTGGGCCGAGTCCCGGAGTGGGAGCAGAGTGAGTGTGGGCCTAGTCCAGGATTGGGGCAGAGCAAGTGTGGGCCGAATCCCGGAGTTGCAAGAAGTGTGAGTGTGAACTGAGCCCCGGAGCAGGCAGCAGAGCAAGTGTGGGCCGAGTCCTGGAGTGGAAAGAAGTGTGAATGGGAACCGAGCCCCAGAGTCGGGAGCAGAACGAGTGTGGGTCCAGTTCCCGGAGCAGGGAGCAGAACTAGTGTGGCCTAAGTCCTGGAGCAGGGAGCAGAGCTAGTGTGGGCCTAGTCCAGGAGTGGGAAGAAGTGTGAGTGTGAACTGAGCCCCGGAGCGGGGGGGCGGAGCGAGTGTGGGCCTAGTCCAGAAGTGGGAGGCAGAGCGAGTGTGGGCCGAGTCCCGGAGTGGGAGGAAGGGTGAGTGTGAACCGAGCCCCGGAGCAAGGAGCAGAGCGAGTGTGGGCCTAGTCCAGGAGTGGGGCAGAGCGAGTGTGGACTGAGTCCCAGAGTGGGTAGCAGAGCCAGTGTGGGCCGAGTCACTGAGCAGGGAGCATAGCGAGAGTGTGCCGAGTCCCAGAGCGGGGAGCAGAGCGAGTGTGGGCCTAGTCCAGGAGTGGGAGGCAGAGCGACTACGGGCCAAGTCCCAGAGTGGGGAGCAGAGCGAGTGTGGGCCGAGTCCCGGAGTGGGAGCAGAGTGAGTGTGGGCCTAGTCCAGGATTGGGGCAGAGCAAGTGTGGGCCGAGTCCCGGAGTTGCAAGAAGTGTGAATGTGAACTGAGCCCCGGAGCAGGCAGCAGAGCGAGTGTGGGCCGAGTCCTGGAGCGGGGAGCAGATCGAGTGTTGGCTGAGTCCCGGAGTGGAAAGAAGTGTGAATGGGAACCGAGCGCCAGAGTCGGGAGCAGAACGAGTGTGGGTCCAGTTCCCGGAGCAGGGAGCAGAACTAGTGTGGCCTAAGTCCTGGAGCAGGGAGCAGAGCTAGTGTGGGCCTAGTCCAGGATTGGGTCAGAGCAAGTGTGGGCCGAGTTCTGGAGTTAGAAGAAGTGTGAGTGTGAACTGAGCCCAGGAGCGGGGAGCAGTGCGAGTGTGGGCCTAGTCCAGGATTGCGTCAGAGCAAGTGTGGGCCGAGTTCTGGAGTTAGAAGAAGTGTGAGTGTGAACTGAGCCCAGGAGCGGGGAGCAGTGCGAGTGTGGGCCTAGTCCAGGATTGGGTCAGAGCAAGTGTGGGCCGAGTTCTGGAGTTAGAAGAAGTGTGAGTGTGAACTGAGCCCAGGAGCGGGGAGCAGTGCGAGTGAGGGCCTAGTCCAGGAGTGGGAGGCAGAGCGAGTATGGGCCGAGTCCCAGAGCGGGGAGCAGAGCGAGTGTGGGCCTAGTCCAGGAGTGGGAGTCAGAGCGAGTGTGGGCCGAGTCCCGGAGTAGGAAGAAGTGTGAGTGTGAACTGAGCTCCAGAGCAGGGAGCAGAGCGAGTGTTGGCCGAGACCCGGAGTGGGAAGAAGTGTGAGTGTGAACTGAGCCCCGGAGCAGGGAGCAGAAGACTGTGGGCCTAGTCCAGGAGTGGGAGGCAGAGCGAGTATGGGCCGAGTCCCAGAGCGGGGAGCACATTGAGTATGGGCTGAGTCTCGGAGTGGGAAAAAGTGTGAGTGTGAATCGAGCTCCGGAGCGGGGAGCAGAGCGAGCGTGGGCTGAGTCCCAGAGCAGGGAGCAGAGCGAATGTGGTCTGAGTCCCAGAACGGGGAGCAGAGCGGGTGTGGGCCTAGTCCAGGAGTGGGAGGCAGAGCGAGTATGGGCCGAGTCCCAGAGCGAGGAGCAGAGCGAGTGTGAGCCGAGTCCCAGAACAGGGAGCAGAGCGAGTGTGGGCCGAGTCCTGGAGTGGAAAGAAGTGTGAATGGGAACCGAGCCCCAGAGTCGGGAGCAGAACGAGTATGGGTCCAGTTCCCGGAGCAGGGAGCAGAACTAGTGTGGCCTAAGTCCTGGAGCAGGGAGCAGAGCTAGTGTGGGCCTAGTCCAGGAGTGGGAAGAAGTGTGAGTGTGAACTGAGCCCCGGAGCGGGGGGGCGGAGCGAGTGTGGGCCTAGTCCAGAAGTGGGAGGCAGAGCGAGTTTGGGCCGAGTCCCGGAGTGGGAGGAAGGGTGAGTGTGAACCGAGCCCCGGAGCAAGGAGCAGAGCGAGTGTGGGCCTAGTCCAGGAGTGGGGCAGAGCGAGTGTGGACTGAGTCCCAGAGTGGGTAGCAGAGCCAGTGTGGGCCGAGTCACTGAGCAGGGAGCATAGCGAGAGTGTGCCGAGTCCCAGAGCGGGGAGCAGAGCGAGTGTGGGCCTAGTCCAGGAGTGGGAGGCAGAGCGACTACGGGCCAAGTCCCAAAGTGGGGAGCAGAGCGAGTGTGGGCCGAGTCCCGGAGTGGGAGCAGAGTGAGTGTGGGCCTAGTCCAGGATTGGGGCAGAGCAAGTGTGGGCCGAGTCCCGGAGTTGCAAGAAGTGTGAATGTGAACTGAGCCCCGGAGCAGGCAGCAGAGCGAGTGTGGGCCGAGTCCTGGAGCGGGGAGCAGATCGAGTGTTGGCTGAGTCCCGGAGTGGAAAGAAGTGTGAATGGGAACCGAGCGCCAGAGTCGGGAGCAGAACGAGTGTGGGTCCAGTTCCCGGAGCAGGGAGCAGAACTAGTGTGGCCTAAGTCCTGGAGCAGGGAGCAGAGCTAGTGTGGGCCTAGTCCAGGATTGGGTCAGAGCAAGTGTGGGCCGAGTTCTGGAGTTAGAAGAAGTGTGAGTGTGAACTGAGCCCAGGAGCGGGGAGCAGTGCGAGTGTGGGCCTAGTCCAGGATTGGGTCAGAGCAAGTGTGGGCCGAGTTCTGGAGTTAGAAGAAGTGTGAGTGTGAACTGAGCCCAGGAGCGGGGAGCAGTGCGAGTGTGGGCCTAGTCCAGGATTGGGTCAGAGCAAGTGTGGGCCGAGTTCTGGAGTTAGAAGAAGTGTGAGTGTGAACTGAGCCCAGGAGCGGGGAGCAGTGCGAGTGAGGGCCTAGTCCAGGAGTGGGAGGCAGAGCGAGTATGGGCCGAGTCCCAGAGCGGGGAGCAGAGCGAGTGTGGGCCGAGTCCCAGAGCGGGGAGCAGAGCGAGTGTGGGCCGAGTCCCAGAGCAGGGAGCAGAGCGAGTGTGGGCCGAGTCCCAGAACGGGGAGCAGAGCGAGTGTGGGCCTAGTCCAGGAGTGGGAGTCAGAGCGAGTGTGGGCCGAGTCCCGGAGTAGGAAGAAGTGTGAGTGTGAACTGAGCTCCAGAGCAGGGAGCAGAAGACTGTGGGCCTAGTCCAGGAGTGGGAGGCAGAGCGAGTATGGGCCGAGTCCCAGAGCGGGGAGCACATTGAGTATGGGCTGAGTCTCGGAGTGGGAAAAAGTGTGAGTGTGAATCGAGCTCCGGAGCGGGGAGCAGAGCGAGCGTGGGCTGAGTCCCAGAGCAGGGAGCAGAGCGAATGTGGTCTGAGTCCCAGAACGGGGAGCAGAGCGGGTGTGGGCCTAGTCCAGGAGTGGGAGGCAGAGCGAGTATGGGCCGAGTCCCAGAGCGAGGAGCAGAGCGAGTGTGAGCCGAGTCCCAGAACAGGGAGCAGAGCGAGTGTGGGCCGAGTCCCAGAACGGGGAGCAGAGCGAGTGTGGGCCGAGTCCCGGAGTAGGAAGAAGTATGAGTGGGAACTGAGCCCCAGAGCAGTGAGCAGAGCGAGTGTGGGTCGAGTTCCCGGAGCGGGGAGCAGAGCGAGTGTGGGCCAAGACCCGGAGTGGGAAGAAGTGTGAGTGTGAACCGAGCCCAGGAGCGGGGAGCAGAAGACTATGGGCCTAGTCCAGGAGTGGGAGGCAGAGCGAGTATGGACCGAGTCCCAGAGCGTGGAGCTGAGCAAGTGTGGGCCGAGTCCCAAAGCGGGGAGCAGAGCGAGTGTGGGCTGGGTCCCGGAGCGGGGAGCAGAGCGAGTGTGGGCCTAGTCCAAGAATGGGAGTCAGAGCCAGTGTGGGCCGAGTAGCAGGAAGCAGAGTGAGTGTGGGCTGAGTTCCGGAGAACGGAGCAGATCGAGTGTGGGCCGAGTCCTGGAGCAGGGAGCAGATCGAGTGTGGGCCGAATCCCGGAGCGGGGAGCACATCGAGTATGGACTGAGTCTCGGAGTGGGAAAAAGTGTGAGTGTGAATCGAGCCCCGGAGCGGGGAGCAGAGCGAGCGTGGGCTGAGTCCCAGCAGAGCGGGTGTGGGCCAATTCCCGGAGAGGGGAGCAGAGTGAGTTTTGGCGGACTCCCAGAGCAGGGAGCAGAGCAAGGGTCGGCCGAGTCCCGGAGTGGGAAGATGTGTGAGTGTGAACCGAGCCCCGGAGCGGGGAGCAGAGCGAGTGTGGGCCGAGTCCCAGAGCGGGGAGCAGAGCGAGTGTGGGCTGAGTCCTGGAGTGGGAGCAGATCGAGTGTGGGCCGTGTCCCCGGAGCGGCGAGCAGAGCGAGTGTGGGTCGTGTCCCCGTAGTGGGAAGAAGTGGGGGTGTGAATCGAGCCCTGGAGCAGGGACCAGGGCGAGTGTGGGCCGGGTCCCGGAGCGGGGAGCAGAGCGAGTGTGGGCCGAGTCCCAGAGCAGGGAGCAGAGCGAGTGTGAGCCGAGTCCCAGAGCGGGGAGCAGAGCGAGTGCGGGCCTAGTCCAGGAGTGGGAGGCAGAGCGAGCGTGGGTCGAGATCCCGGAGCAGGGAGCAGAACTAGTGTGGGCCGAGTCCTGGAGCAGGGAGCAGAGCGAGTGTGGGCCGAGTCCCGCAGCAGGGAGCAGAGCGAGTGTGGGACGAGTCCGAGAGCAGGGAGCAGAGCGAATGTGGTCTGAGTCCCAGAACGGGGAGCAGAGCGGGTGTGGGCCTAGTCCAGGAGTGGGAGGCAGAGCGAATATGGGCCGAGTCCCAGAGCGAGGAGCAGAGCGAGTGTGAGCCGAGTCCCAGAACAGGGAGCAGAGCGAGTGTGGGCCGAGTCCTGGAGTGGAAAGAAGTGTGAATGGGAACCGAGCCCCAGAGTCGGGAGCAGAACGAGTATGGGTCCAGTTCCCGGAGCAGGGAGCAGAACTAGTGTGGCCTAAGTCCTGGAGCAGGGAGCAGAGCTAGTGTGGGCCTAGTCCAGGAGTGGGAAGAAGTGTGAGTGTGAACTGAGCCCCGGAGCGGGGGGGCGGAGCGAGTGTGGGCCTAGTCCAGAAGTGGGAGGCAGAGCGAGTGTGGGCCGAGTCCCGGAGTGGGAGGAAGGGTGAGTGTGAACCGAGCCCCGGAGCAAGGAGCAGAGCGAGTGTGGGCCTAGTCCAGGAGTGGGGCAGAGCGAGTGTGGACTGAGTCCCAGAGTGGGTAGCAGAGCCAGTGTGGGCCGAGTCACTGAGCAGGGAGCATAGCGAGAGTGTGCCGAGTCCCAGAGCGGGGAGCAGAGCGAGTGTGGGCCTAGTCCAGGAGTGGGAGGCAGAGCGACTACGGGCCAAGTCCCAGAGTGGGGAGCAGAGCGAGTGTGGGCCGAGTCCCGGAGTGGGAGCAGAGTGAGTGTGGGCCTAGTCCAGGATTGGGGCAGAGCAAGTGTGGGCCGAGTCCCGGAGTTGCAAGAAGTGTGAATGTGAACTGAGCCCCGGAGCAGGCAGCAGAGCGAGTGTGGGCCGAGTCCTGGAGCGGGGAGCAGATCGAGTGTTGGCTGAGTCCCGGAGTGGAAAGAAGTGTGAATGGGAACCGAGCGCCAGAGTCGGGAGCAGAACGAGTGTGGGTCCAGTTCCCGGAGCAGGGAGCAGAACTAGTGTGGCCTAAGTCCTGGAGCAGGGAGCAGAGCTAGTGTGGGCCTAGTCCAGGATTGGGTCAGAGCAAGTGTGGGCCGAGTTCTGGAGTTAGAAGAAGTGTGAGTGTGAACTGAGCCCAGGAGCGGGGAGCAGTGCGAGTGAGGGCCTAGTCCAGGAGTGGGAGGCAGAGCGAGTATGGGCCGAGTCCCAGAGCGGGGAGCAGAGCGAGTGTGGGCCGAGTCCCAGAGCAGGGAGCAGAGCGAGTGTGGGCCGAGTCCCAGAACGGGGAGCAGAGCGAGTGTGGGCCTAGTCCAGGAGTGGGAGTCAGAGCGAGTGTGGGCCGAGTCCCGGAGTAGGAAGAAGTGTGAGTGTGAACTGAGCTCCAGAGCAGGGAGCAGAGCGAGTGTTGGCCGAGACCCGGAGTGGGAAGAAGTGTGAGTGTGAACTGAGCCCCGGAGCAGGGAGCAGAAGACTGTGGGCCTAGTCCAGGAGTGGGAGGCAGAGCGAGTATGGGCCGAGTCCCAGAGCGGGGAGCACATTGAGTATGGGCTGAGTCTCGGAGTGGGAAAAAGTGTGAGTGTGAATCGAGCTCCGGAGCGGGGAGCAGAGCGAGCGTGGGCTGAGTCCCAGAGCAGGGAGCAGAGCGAATGTGGTCTGAGTCCCAGAACGGGGAGCAGAGCGGGTGTGGGCCTAGTCCAGGAGTGGGAGGCAGAGCGAGTATGGGCCGAGTCCCAGGGCGAGGAGCAGAGCGAGTGTGAGCCGAGTCCCAGAACAGGGAGCAGAGCGAGTGTGGGCCGAGTCCCAGAACGGGGAGCAGAGCGAGTGTGGGCCGAGTCCCGGAGTAGGAAGAAGTATGAGTGGGAACTGAGCCCCAGAGCAGTGAGCAGAGCGAGTGTGGGTCGAGTTCCCGGAGCGGGGAGCAGAGCGAGTGTGGGCCTAGTCCAGGAGTGGGAGGCAGAGCGACTACGGGCCAAGTCCCAGAGTGGGGAGCAGAGCGAGTGTGGGCCTAGTCCAGGAGTGGGAGGCAGAGCGACTACGGGCCAAGTCCCAGAGTGGGGAGCAGAGCGAGTGTGGGCCGAGTCCCGGAGTGGGAGCAGAGTGAGTGTGGGCCTAGTCCAGGATTGGGGCAGAGCAAGTGTGGGCCGAGTCCCGGAGTTGCAAGAAGTGTGAATGTGAACTGAGCCCCGGAGCAGGCAGCAGAGCGAGTGTGGGCCGAGTCCTGGAGCGGGGAGCAGATCGAGTGTTGGCTGAGTCCCGGAGTGGAAAGAAGTGTGAATGGGAACCGAGCGCCAGAGTCGGGAGCAGAACGAGTGTGGGTCCAGTTCCCGGAGCAGGGAGCAGAACTAGTGTGGCCTAAGTCCTGGAGCAGGGAGCAGAGCTAGTGTGGGCCTAGTCCAGGATTGGGTCAGAGCAAGTGTGGGCCGAGTTCTGGAGTTAGAAGAAGTGTGAGTGTGAACTGAGCCCAGGAGCGGGGAGCAGTGCGAGTGAGGGCCTAGTCCAGGAGTGGGAGGCAGAGCGAGTATGGGCCGAGTCCCAGAGCGGGGAGCAGAGCGAGTGTGGGCCTAGTCCAGGAGTGGGAGTCAGAGCGAGTGTGGGCCGAGTCCCGGAGTAGGAAGAAGTGTGAGTGTGAACTGAGCGCCAGAGCAGGGAGCAGAGCGAGTGTTGGCCGAGACCCGGAGTGGGAAGAAGTGTGAGTGTGAACTGAGCCCCGGAGCAGGGAGCAGAAGACTGTGGGCCTAGTCCAGGAGTGGGAGGCAGAGCGAGTATGGGCCGAGTCCCAGAGCGGGGAGCACATTGAGTATGGGCTGAGTCTCGGAGTGGGAAAAAGTGTGAGTGTGAATCGAGCTCCGGAGCGGGGAGCAGAGCGAGCGTGGGCTGAGTCCCAGAGCAGGGAGCAGAGCGAATGTGGTCTGAGTCCCAGAACGGGGAGCAGAGCGGGTGTGGGCCTAGTCCAGGAGTGGGAGGCAGAGCGAGTATGGGCCGAGTCCCAGAGCGAGGAGCAGAGCGAGTGTGAGCCGAGTCCCAGAACAGGGAGCAGAGCGAGTGTGGGCCGAGTCCTGGAGTGGAAAGAAGTGTGAATGGGAACCGAGCCCCAGAGTCGGGAGCAGAACGAGTGTGGGTCCAGTTCCCGGAGCAGGGAGCAGAACTAGTGTGGCCTAAGTCCTGGAGCAGGGAGCAGAGCTAGTGTGGGCCTAGTCCAGGAGTGGGAAGAAGTGTGAGTGTGAACTGAGCCCCGGAGCGGGGGGGCGGAGCGAGTGTGGGCCTAGTCCAGAAGTGGGAGGCAGAGCGAGTGTGGGCCGAGTCCCGGAGTGGGAGGAAGGGTGAGTGTGAACCGAGCCCCGGAGCAAGGAGCAGAGCGAGTGTGGGCCTAGTCCAGGAGTGGGGCAGAGCGAGTGTGGACTGAGTCCCAGAGTGGGTAGCAGAGCCAGTGTGGGCCGAGTCACTGAGCAGGGAGCATAGCGAGAGTGTGCCGAGTCCCAGAGCGGGGAGCAGAGCGAGTGTGGGCCTAGTCCAGGAGTGGGAGGCAGAGCGACTACGGGCCAAGTCCCAGAGTGGGGAGCAGAGCGAGTGTGGGCCGAGTCCCGGAGTGGGAGCAGAGTGAGTGTGGGCCTAGTCCAGGATTGGGGCAGAGCAAGTGTGGGCCGAGTCCCGGAGTTGCAAGAAGTGTGAATGTGAACTGAGCCCCGGAGCAGGCAGCAGAGCGAGTGTGGGCCGAGTCCTGGAGCGGGGAGCAGATCGAGTGTTGGCTGAGTCCCGGAGTGGAAAGAAGTGTGAATGGGAACCGAGCGCCAGAGTCGGGAGCAGAACGAGTGTGGGTCCAGTTCCCGGAGCAGGGAGCAGAACTAGTGTGGCCTAAGTCCTGGAGCAGGGAGCAGAGCTAGTGTGGGCCTAGTCCAGGATTGGGTCAGAGCAAGTGTGGGCCGAGTTCTGGAGTTAGAAGAAGTGTGAGTGTGAACTGAGCCCAGGAGCGGGGAGCAGTGCGAGTGTGGGCCTAGTCCAGGATTGGGTCAGAGCAAGTGTGGGCCGAGTTCTGGAGTTAGAAGAAGTGTGAGTGTGAACTGAGCCCAGGAGCGGGGAGCAGTGCGAGTGAGGGCCTAGTCCAGGAGTGGGAGGCAGAGCGAGTATGGGCCGAGTCCCAGAGCGGGGAGCAGAGCGAGTGTGGGCCGAGTCCCAGAGCGGGGAGCAGAGCGAGTGTGGGCCGAGTCCCAGAGCAGGGAGCAGAGCGAGTGTGGGCCGAGTCCCAGAACGGGGAGCAGAGCGAGTGTGGGCCTAGTCCAGGAGTGGGAGTCAGAGCGAGTGTGGGCCGAGTCCCGGAGTAGGAAGAAGTGTGAGTGTGAACTGAGCTCCAGAGCAGGGAGCAGAGCGAGTGTTGGCCGAGACCCGGAGTGGGAAGAAGTGTGAGTGTGAACTGAGCCCCGGAGCAGGGAGCAGAAGACTGTGGGCCTAGTCCAGGAGTGGGAGGCAGAGCGAGTATGGGCCGAGTCCCAGAGCGGGGAGCACATTGAGTATGGGCTGAGTCTCGGAGTGGGAAAAAGTGTGAGTGTGAATCGAGCTCCGGAGCGGGGAGCAGAGCGAGCGTGGGCTGAGTCCCAGAGCAGGGAGCAGAGCGAATGTGGTCTGAGTCCCAGAACGGGGAGCAGAGCGGGTGTGGGCCTAGTCCAGGAGTGGGAGGCAGAGCGAGTATGGGCCGAGTCCCAGGGCGAGGAGCAGAGCGAGTGTGAGCCGAGTCCCAGAACAGGGAGCAGAGCGAGTGTGGGCCGAGTCCCAGAACGGGGAGCAGAGCGAGTGTGGGCCGAGTCCCGGAGTAGGAAGAAGTATGAGTGGGAACTGAGCCCCAGAGCAGTGAGCAGAGCGAGTGTGGGTCGAGTTCCCGGAGCGGGGAGCAGAGCGAGTGTGGGCCTAGTCCAGGAGTGGGAGGCAGAGCGACTACGGGCCAAGTCCCAGAGTGGGGAGCAGAGCGAGTGTGGGCCTAGTCCAGGAGTGGGAGGCAGAGCGACTACGGGCCAAGTCCCAGAGTGGGGAGCAGAGCGAGTGTGGGCCGAGTCCCGGAGTGGGAGCAGAGTGAGTGTGGGCCTAGTCCAGGATTGGGGCAGAGCAAGTGTGGGCCGAGTCCCGGAGTTGCAAGAAGTGTGAATGTGAACTGAGCCCCGGAGCAGGCAGCAGAGCGAGTGTGGGCCGAGTCCTGGAGCGGGGAGCAGATCGAGTGTTGGCTGAGTCCCGGAGTGGAAAGAAGTGTGAATGGGAACCGAGCGCCAGAGTCGGGAGCAGAACGAGTGTGGGTCCAGTTCCCGGAGCAGGGAGCAGAACTAGTGTGGGCCTAGTCCAGGATTGGGTCAGAGCAAGTGTGGGCCGAGTTCTGGAGTTAGAAGAAGTGTGAGTGTGAACTGAGCCCAGGAGCGGGGAGCAGTGCGAGTGAGGGCCTAGTCCAGGAGTGGGAGGCAGAGCGAGTATGGGCCGAGTCCCAGAGCGGGGAGCAGAGCGAGTGTGGGCCTAGTCCAGGAGTGGGAGTCAGAGCGAGTGTGGGCCGAGTCCCGGAGTAGGAAGAAGTGTGAGTGTGAACTGAGCTCCAGAGCAGGGAGCAGAGCGAGTGTTGGCCGAGACCCGGAGTGGGAAGAAGTGTGAGTGTGAACTGAGCCCCGGAGCAGGGAGCAGAAGACTGTGGGCCTAGTCCAGGAGTGGGAGGCAGAGCGAGTATGGGCCGAGTCCCAGAGCGGGGAGCACATTGAGTATGGGCTGAGTCTCGGAGTGGGAAAAAGTGTGAGTGTGAATCGAGCTCCGGAGCGGGGAGCAGAGCGAGCGTGGGCTGAGTCCCAGAGCAGGGAGCAGAGCGAATGTGGTCTGAGTCCCAGAACGGGGAGCAGAGCGGGTGTGGGCCTAGTCCAGGAGTGGGAGGCAGAGCGAGTATGGGCCGAGTCCCAGAGCGAGGAGCAGAGCGAGTGTGAGCCGAGTCCCAGAACAGGGAGCAGAGCGAGTGTGGGCCGAGTCCTGGAGTGGAAAGAAGTGTGAATGGGAACCGAGCCCCAGAGTCGGGAGCAGAACGAGTATGGGTCCAGTTCCCGGAGCAGGGAGCAGAACTAGTGTGGCCTAAGTCCTGGAGCAGGGAGCAGAGCTAGTGTGGGCCTAGTCCAGGAGTGGGAAGAAGTGTGAGTGTGAACTGAGCCCCGGAGCGGGGGGGCGGAGCGAGTGTGGGCCTAGTCCAGAAGTGGGAGGCAGAGCGAGTGTGGGCCGAGTCCCGGAGTGGGAGGAAGGGTGAGTGTGAACCGAGCCCCGGAGCAAGGAGCAGAGCGAGTGTGGGCCTAGTCCAGGAGTGGGGCAGAGCGAGTGTGGACTGAGTCCCAGAGTGGGTAGCAGAGCCAGTGTGGGCCGAGTCACTGAGCAGGGAGCATAGCGAGAGTGTGCCGAGTCCCAGAGCGGGGAGCAGAGCGAGTGTGGGCCTAGTCCAGGAGTGGGAGGCAGAGCGACTACGGGCCAAGTCCCAGAGTGGGGAGCAGAGCGAGTGTGGGCCGAGTCCCGGAGTGGGAGCAGAGTGAGTGTGGGCCTAGTCCAGGATTGGGGCAGAGCAAGTGTGGGCCGAGTCCCGGAGTTGCAAGAAGTGTGAATGTGAACTGAGCCCCGGAGCAGGCAGCAGAGCGAGTGTGGGCCGAGTCCTGGAGCGGGGAGCAGATCGAGTGTTGGCTGAGTCCCGGAGTGGAAAGAAGTGTGAATGGGAACCGAGCGCCAGAGTCGGGAGCAGAACGAGTGTGGGTCCAGTTCCCGGAGCAGGGAGCAGAACTAGTGTGGCCTAAGTCCTGGAGCAGGGAGCAGAGCTAGTGTGGGTCTAGTCCAGGATTGGGTCAGAGCAAGTGTGGGCCGAGTTCTGGAGTTAGAAGAAGTGTGAGTGTGAACTGAGCCCAGGAGCGGGGAGCAGTGCGAGTGAGGGCCTAGTCCAGGAGTGGGAGGCAGAGCGAGTATGGGCCGAGTCCCAGAGCGGGGAGCAGAGCGAGTGTGGGCCGAGTCCCAGAGCGGGAGCAGAGCGAGTGTGGGCCGAGTCCCAGAGCAGGGAGCAGAGCGAGTGTGGGCCGAGTCCCAGAACGGGGAGCAGAGCGAGTGTGGGCCTAGTCCAGGAGTGGGAGTCAGAGCGAGTGTGGGCCGAGTCCCGGAGTAGGAAGAAGTGTGAGTGTGAACTGAGCTCCAGAGCAGGGAGCAGAGCGAGTGTTGGCCGAGACCCGGAGTGGGAAGAAGTGTGAGTGTGAACAGAGCCCCGGAGCAGGGAGCAGAAGACTGTGGGCCTAGTCCAGGAGTGGGAGGCAGAGCGAGTATGGGCCGAGTCCCAGAGCGGGGAGCACATTGAGTATGGGCTGAGTCTCGGAGTGGGAAAAAGTGTGAGTGTGAATCGAGCTCCGGAGCGGGGAGCAGAGCGAGCGTGGGCTGAGTCCCAGAGCAGGGAGCAGAGCGAATGTGGTCTGAGTCCCAGAACGGGGAGCAGAGCGGGTGTGGGCCTAGTCCAGGAGTGGGAGGCAGAGCGAGTATGGGCCGAGTCCCAGGGCGAGGAGCAGAGCGAGTGTGAGCCGAGTCCCAGAACAGGGAGCAGAGCGAGTGTGGGCCGAGTCCCAGAACGGGGAGCAGAGCGAGTGTGGGCCGAGTCCCGGAGTAGGAAGATGTATGAGTGGGAACTGAGCCCCAGAGCAGTGAGCAGAGCGAGTGTGGGTCGAGTTCCCGGAGCGGGGAGCAGAGCGAGTGTGGGCCAAGACCCGGAGTGGGAAGAAGTGTGAGTGTGAACCGAGCCCAGGAGCGGGGAGCAGAAGACTATGGGCCTAGTCCAGGAGTGGGAGGCAGAGCGAGTATGGACCGAGTCCCAGAGCGTGGAGCTGAGCAAGTGTGGGCCGAGTCCCAAAGCGGGGAGCAGAGCGAGTGTGGGCTGGGTCCCGGAGCGGGGAGCAGAGCGAGTGTGGGCCTAGTCCAAGAATGGGAGTCAGAGCCAGTGTGGGCCGAGTAGCAGGAAGCAGAGTGAGTGTGGGCTGAGTTCCGGAGAACGGAGCAGATCGAGTGTGGGCCGAGTCCTGGAGCAGGGAGCAGATCGAGTGTGGGCCGAATCCCGGAGCGGGGAGCACATCGAGTATGGACTGAGTCTCGGAGTGGGAAAAAGTGTGAGTGTGAATCGAGCCCCGGAGCGGGGAGCAGAGCAAGCGTGGGCTGAGTCCCAGCAGAGCGGGTGTGGGCCAATTCCCGGAGAGGGGAGCAGAGTGAGTTTTGGCGGACTCCCAGAGCAGGGAGCAGAGCAAGGGTCGGCCGAGTCCCGGAGTGGGAAGATGTGTGAGTGTGAACCGAGCCCCGGAGCGGGGAGCAGAGCGAGTGTGGGCCGAGTCCCAGAGCGGGGAGCAGAGCGAGTGTGGGCTGAGTCCTGGAGTGGGAGCAGATCGAGTGTGGGCCGTGTCCCCGGAGCGGCGAGCAGAGCGAGTGTGGGTCGTGTCCCCGTAGTGGGAAGAAGTGGGGGTGTGAATCGAGCCCTGGAGCAGGGACCAGGGCGAGTGTGGGCCGGGTCCCGGAGCGGGGAGCAGAGCGAGTGTGGGCCGAGTCCCAGAGCAGGGAGCAGAGCGAGTGTGAGCCGAGTCCCAGAGCGGGGAGCAGAGCGAGTGCGGGCCTAGTCCAGGAGTGGGAGGCAGAGCGAGCGTGGGTCGAGATCCCGGAGCAGGGAGCAGAACTAGTGTGGGCCGAGTCCTGGAGCAGGGAGCAGAGCGAGTGTGGGCCGAGTCCCGCAGCAGGGAGCAGAGCGAGTGTGGGACGTGTCCGAGAGCGGTGAGCATAGCGAGTGTGGGCCGAGTCCCGGAGTTGGAAGAAGTGTGAGTGTGAACTAAGCCCAGGAGCAGGGAGCAGAAGACTGTGGGCCTAGTCCAGGAGTGGGAGGCAGAGCGAGTATGGGCCGAGTCCCAGAGCGGGGAGCAGAGCGAGTGTGGGCTGCATCCCAGAGCGGGGAAGCAGAGCGAGCGTGGGCCTAGTCCAGGATTGGGGCAGAGCGAATGTGGGCTGAGTCCCAGAGTGGGTTGCAGAGCCAGCGTGGGCCTAGTCCCAGAGCAGGGAGCAGAGCGAGTGTGGGCCAGGTCCCAGAGCAAGGAACAGAGCGAATGTTGGCCTAGTCCAGGAGTGGGAAGAAGTGTGAGTGTGAACTGAGCCCAGGAGCGGGGAGCAGAGCGAGTGTGGGCCGAGTCCAGGAGTGGGAGGCAGAGTGAGTGTGGGCCAAGTCCCAAAGCAGGGAGCAGAGCGAGTGTGGGCTGAGTCCCAGAGCGGGCAGCAGAGCGGGTGTGGGCCTAGTCCAGTAGTGGGGCAGAGCGAGTATGGGCCAAGTCCCGGAGTGGGAAGAAGTGTGAGTGGGAACCGAGCCCTGAGCTGGGAGCAGAGCGAGTGTGGGCCTAGTCCAGGAGTGGTGCAGAGCGAGTGAGGGCTGAGTCCCAGAGTGGGTTGCAGAGCCAGTGTGGGCCGAGTCCCAGAGCAGGGAGCAGAGCGAGTGTGGGCCGAGTCCCAGAGCGGGGAACAGAGCGAGTGTGGGCCTAGTCCAGGAGTGGGAAGAAGTGTGAGTGTGAACTGAGCCCCGGAGCAGGGAGCAGAGCGAGTGTGGGCCTAGTCCAGGAGTGGGGAGCAGAGCGAGTGTGAGCCGAGTCCCGGAGTGGGAGCAGAGCGAGTGTGGACCTTGTCCAGGAGTGGGACAGAGCAAGTATGGGCCGAGTCCCGGAGTTGGAAGAAGTGTGAGTGTGAACTGAGCCCTGGAGCAGGGAGCAGAGCGAGTGTGGGCCAAGACCCAGAGCAGGAAGCAGAGCTAGTGTGGGCTGAGTCCTGGAGCGGGGAGCAGAGCTATGTGGGCCGAGTCCCGGAGCAGGCAGCAGAGCGAGTGTGGGCAGGGTACCGGAGCGGACAGCAGAGCGAGTGTGGGACGAGTCCCAGAGCAGGGAGCATCGCGAGTGTGGGCCTAGTCCAGGAGTGGGGCAGATCGAGTGTGGGCCAAGTCCCGGAGTGGGAAGAAGTATGAGTGTGAACCGTGCCCTGGAGCGGGGAGCAGAGTGAGTGTGGGTTGAGTCCCAGAGCAGGCAGCAGAGCGAGTGTGGGCTGAGTCCCTGAGCGGGGAAGCAGAGCGAGTGTGGGCTGAGTCCAGAAGTGGGTTGCAGACCAGGTGTAGGTCTTGACCAGGAGTGGGAGGCAGAGCCAGTGTGGGCCGAGTCCCAGAGCGTGGAGCAGAGCAAGCGTGGCCCTAGTCCAGGAGTGGGGCAGAGCGAGTGTGGATCGAGTTCCGGAGTGGTAAGAAGTGTGAGTGTGAACTGAGCTCAGGAGTGGGGAGCAGAGCGAGTGTGGGCCTAGTCCAGGAGTGGGAGGCAGAGTGAGTGTGGTCTGAGTCACGGAGCAGGAAGCAGAGCGAATGTGGGCCGAGTCCTGGAGCGGGGAGCAGAGCGAGTGTGGGCCGAGCCCCGGAGCAGGCAGCAGAGCGAGTGTGGGCCTAGTCCCGGAGCTGGGAGCAGAGCAAGTGTGGGCCGAGTCCCGGAGCAGGCATTAGAGTGAGTGTGGGTTGAGTCCCTGGAGCAGGGAGCAGAGAGAATGTTGGCTGAGTCCCAGAGCGGGGAGCAGAGTGAGTGTGGGCCGAGCCCCGGAGCAGACAGCCGAGCGAGTGCGGGTTGAGTCCCCGAGTAGGCAGCAGAGCGGGTGTGGGCCAAGTCCCGGAGCGGGGAGCAGAGTGAGTGTTGGCAGACTCCCAGAGCGGGGAGCACAGCGAGTGTGGGCCTAGTCCAGGAGTGGGAGGCAGAGCGAGTTTGGCCAAGCCCTGGAGCGGGGAGCAGAGTGAGCATGGGCCGAGATCCAGAGCAGTGATCACTGCGAGTGTGGGCCGAGTCCCAGAGCGGGAAGCAGAGCGAGTGTGGGCCTAGTCCAGGAGTGGGAAGAAGTATGAGTGTGAACCGTGCCCTGGAGCGGGGAGCAGAGCGAGTGTGGGCTGAGTCCTGGAGCGGGGAGCAGAGTGAGTGTGGGTTGAGTCCCAGAGCAGGCAGCAGAGCGAGTGTGGGCCGAGTCCCTTAGCGGGGAGCAGAGAGAGTGTGGACCGAGTCCCGGAGTGGGGCAGAGCGAGTGTGGGCTGAGTCCCGAAATGGGTTGCAGAGCAGGTATGGGCCTTGTCCAGGAGTGGGAGGCAGAGCGAGTGTGGGCCAGGTCCCGGAGCGGGAAGAAGTATGAGTGGGAACCGAGCCCCGGAGAGGGGAGCAGAGCAAGTGTGGCCCGAGTCCCGGAGCAGGCAGCAGAGCGAATGTGGCCCGAGTCCCGGAGCTGGGAGCAGAGCGAGTGTGGCCCGAGTCCCGGAGCAGGCAGCAGAGCGAATGTGGGCCGAGTCCCGGAGCTGGGAGCAGAGCGAGTGTGGGCCTAGTCCAGGAGTAGGGAGCAGAGCCAGGGTGGGCTGTGTCCCTGGAACGGGGAGCAAAGCCAGTGTGGGCCTAGACCAGGAGTGGGAGGCAGAGTGAGTGTGGGCCAAGTCCCAAAGCAGGGAGCAGAGCGAGTGTGGGCTGAGTCCCAGAGCGGGCAGCAGAGCGGGTGTGGGCCTAGTCCAGTAGTGGGGCAGAGCGAGTATGGGCCAAGTCCCGGAGTGGGAAGAAGTGTGAGTGGGAACCGAGCCCTGAGCTGGGAGCAGAGCGAGTGTGGGCCTAGTCCAGGAGTGGTGCAGAGCGAGTGAGGGCTGAGTCCCAGAGTGGGTTGCAGAGCCAGTGTGGGCCGAGTCCCAGAGCAGGGAGCAGAGCGAGTGTGGGCCGAGTCCCAGAGCGGGGAACAGAGCGAGTGTGGGCCTAGTCCAGGAGTGGGAAGAAGTGTGAGTGTGAACTGAGCCCCGGAGCAGGGAGCAGAGCGAGTGTGGGCCTAGTCCAGGAGTGGGGAGCAGAGCGAGTGTGAGCCGAGTCCCGGAGTGGGAGCAGAGCGAGTGTGGACCTTGTCCAGGAGTGGGACAGAGCAAGTGTGGGCCGAGTCCCGGAGTTGGAAGAAGTGTGAGTGTGAACTGAGCCCTGGAGCAGGGAGCAGAGCGAGTGTGGGCCAAGACCCAGAGCAGGAAGCAGAGCTAGTGTGGGCTGAGTCCTGGAGCGGGGAGCAGAGCTATGTGGGCCGAGTCCCGGAGCAGGCAGCAGAGCGAGTGTGGGCAGAGTACCGGAGCGGACAGCAGAGCGAGTGTGGGACGAGTCCCAGAGCGGGGAGCATCGCGAGTGTGGGCCTAGTCCAGGAGTGGGGCAGATCGAGTGTGGGCCAAGTCCCGGAGTGGGAAGAAGTATGAGTGTGAACCGTGCCCTGGAGCGGGGAGCAGAGTGAGTGTGGGTTGAGTCCCAGAGCAGGCAGCAGAGCGAGTGTGGGCTGAGTCCCTGAGCGGGGAAGCAGAGCGAGTGTGGGCTGAGTCCAGAAGTGGGTTGCAGACCAGGTGTAGGTCTTGACCAGGAGTGGGAGGCAGAGCCAGTGTGGGCCGAGTCCCAGAGCGTGGAGCAGAGCAAGCGTGGCCCTAGTCCAGGAGTGGGGCAGAGCGAGTGTGGATCGAGTTCCGGAGTGGTAAGAAGTGTGAGTGTGAACTGAGCTCAGGAGTGGGGAGCAGAGCGAGTGTGGGCCTAGTCCAGGAGTGGGAGGCAGAGTGAGTGTGGTCTGAGTCACGGAGCAGGAAGCAGAGCGAATGTGGGCCGAGTCCTGGAGCGGGGAGCAGAGCGAGTGTGGGCCGAGCCCCGGAGCAGGCAGCAGAGCGAGTGTGGGCCTAGTCCCGGAGCGGGGAGCAGAGCAAGTGTGGGCCGAGTCCCGGAGCAGGCATTAGAGTGAGTGTGGGTTGAGTCCCTGGAGCAGGGAGCAGAGAGAATGTTGGCTGAGTCCCAGAGCGGGGAGCAGAGTGAGTGTGGGCCGAGCCCCGGAGCAGACAGCCGAGCGAGTGCGGGTTGAGTCCCCGAGTAGGCAGCAGAGCGGGTGTGGGCCAAGTCCCGGAGCGGGGAGCAGAGTGAGTGTTGGCAGACTCCCAGAGCGGGGAGCACAGCGAGTGTGGGCCTAGTCCAGGAGTGGGAGGCAGAGCGAGTTTGGCCAAGCCCTGGAGCGGGGAGCAGAGTGAGCATGGGCCGAGATCCAGAGCAGTGATCACTGCGAGTGTGGGCCGAGTCCCAGAGCGGGAAGCAGAGCGAGTGTGGGCCTAGTCCAGGAGTGGGAAGAAGTATGAGTGTGAACCGTGCCCTGGAGCGGGGAGCAGAGCGAGTGTGGGCTGAATCCTGGAGCGGGGAGCAGAGTGAGTGTGGGTTGAGTCCCAGAGCAGGCAGCAGAGCGAGTGTGGGCCGAGTCCCTTAGCGGGGAGCAGAGAGAGTGTGGACCGAGTCCCGGAGTGGGGCAGAGCGAGTGTGGGCTGAGTCCCGAAATGGGTTGCAGAGCAGGTATGGGCCTTGTCCAGGAGTGGGAGGCAGAGCGAGTGTGGGCCAGGTCCCGGAGCGGGAAGAAGTATGAGTGGGAACCGAGCCCCGGAGAGGGGAGCAGAGCAAGTGTGGCCCGAGTCCCGGAGCAGGCAGCAGAGCGAATGTGGCCCGAGTCCCGGAGCTGGGAGCAGAGCGAGTGTGGCCCGAGTCCCGGAGCAGGCAGCAGAGCGAATGTGGGCCGAGTCCCGGAGCTGGGAGCAGAGCGAGTGTGGGCCTAGTCCAGGAGTAGGGAGCAGAGCCAGGGTGGGCTGTGTCCCTGGAACGGGGAGCAAAGCCAGTGTGGGCCTAGACCAGGAGTGGGAGGCAGCGCCAGTGTGGGCCGAGTCCCAGAGAGGGGAGCAGAGTGAGTGTGGGTTGAGTCCCAGAGGAGGCAGCAGAGAGAGTGTGGGCTGAGTCCCGGAGCAGGGATCAGTGCGAGTGTGGGCTGACTCCCAGAGTGGGAAGAAGTGTGAGTGTGAATCAAGCCCTGGAGCGGGGAGCAGAGCGAGCGTGTGCCGAGTCCCGGAGCAGGGCGCTGAGCGAGTGTGGGCCTAGTCCAGGAGTGGGAGGCAGAGCGAGTGTGGGCCGTGCCCGGAGTGGGAAGAAGTGTGAGTGTGAGGCGAGTCCCGGAGCAGGGAGCAGAGCGAGTGTGGGCCGAGTCCCAGAGCAGGGAGCAGAGCGAGTGTGGGCTGAGTCCCGGAGCTGGGAGCAGAGCGAGTGTGGGCTGAGTCCTGGAGTGGGGAGAGGAGCAAGTGTGGGCCTAGTCCCAGAAAGGGGAGCAGAGCAAGTGTGGGCCGAGCCCCATACCAGGGAGCAGAACGGGTTTGGCCAAGCCCTGGAGCGGGGAGCAGAGCGAGTGTGGGCCATGCTCTGGAGTGGGGAGCAGAGAGAGTATGGGCCGAGCACCGGAGCAGGGATCAAAGCGAGTGTGGGCAGAGCCCTGAAGCATGGAGCAGTGCGAGGCTGATCTGAGTCCCGGAGCGGGGAGCAAAGCGAGTGTGCACCAAGCCTCGGAGCAGGGAGCAGAGCGAGCATGTGCCGAGTCCTGGAGTGGGGAACACAGCGAGTATGGGCCAATCCCTGGAGCGGGGAGCAGAGTGAGTGTGGACCGAGTCCCGGAGCGGGGAGCAGAGCGATTGTGGTCCGAGTCCCAGAGCAGGGAGCAGAGCGAGTGTGGGCCAAGCCCTGGAGTGGGAAGCAGAGTGAGTGTGGGCTGAGTCCGCAGCAGCGAGCACAGCAAGTGTGGGCCCAGTCCCAGAGCACAAGCAGAGCGAGTGTGGGCCGAGTCCTGGAGCGGGAAGCAGACTGAATGTGGGCCGAGTCCAAGATTGGGAGGCAGAGCGAGTGTGGGCCAGGTCCCGGATTGGGAAGAAGTGTGAGTGTGAACCTAGGCCCGCAGCGGGGAGCAGAGCAAGTGTGGGTCGAGTCCCCGAGTAGGCAGCAGAGCGGGTGTGGGCCAAGTCCCGGAGCGGGGAGCAGAGTGAGTGTTGGCAGACTCCCAGCGCGGGGAGCACAGCGAGTGTGGGCCTAGTCCAGGAGTAGGAGGCAGAGCGGGTTCGCCAAGCCCTGGAGCGGGGTGCAGAGTGAGCATGGGCCGACATCCGGAGCAGGGATCACTGCGAGCGTGGGCAGACTCCCAGAGCGGGGAGCAGAGCGAGTGTGGACCTAGTCCAGGGGTGGGAGGCAGATCGAGTGTGGGCCGAGCCTCGGAGCAGGTAGCAGAGCGAGTGTGGGCCTAGTCCAGGAGTGGGAGGCAGAGCGAGTGTGGGCAGAGTCCTGGAGTGGGAAGAAGTATGAGTGGGAACCGAGCCCCGGAGCGGGGAGCAGAGCGAGTGTGGGCCAGGTCCCGGAGTGGGAAGAAGTATGAGTGTGAACCTAGCCCCGGAGCGGGGAGCAGAGTGAGTGTGGGCCGAGCCCCGGAGCAGGGAGCAGAGAGGTGGCGAGCCGAGCCCCGGAACGGGGAGCAGCGCGAGTGTTGGCAGACTCCCAGAGCAGGGAGCAGAGCGAGGGCGGGCCAAGTCCCGGAGCAGGGATCACTGCGGGTGCAGGCCGATTCCCGGAGTAGGGAGCACAGCGAGTGTGGGCCTAGTCCAGGAGTGGGAGGCAGAGCGAGTTTGGCCAAGCCCTGGAGCGGGGAGCAGAGCGAGTTTGGCCAAGCCCTGGAGCAGGGATCAGTGCGAGTGTGGGCTGAGTCCCAGAGTGGGAAGAAGTGTGAGTGTGAATCAAGCCCTGGAACGGGGAGCAGAGCGAGCGTGTGCCGAGTCCCAGACCGGTGAGCAGAGCGAATGTGGGCCGATTCCCGGAGCAGGGAACAGAGCGAATGTGGGCCTAGTCCCAGAGCACGAACAGAGAGAGTGTGGGCCGAATCCCTGAGCAGGGAGCAGAGCGAGTGTGGGCCAAGTCCCAGAGCAGGGAGCAAGCGAGTGTGGGCCCAGTCCCACAGCACGAGCACAGCGAGTGTGGGCCGAGTCCCGGAGCGGAGAGCAGATCGAGTGTGGGCCGAACCCCGGACCTGGGAGCAGGACAAGTTTGTCCAAGCCCTGGAGCAGGCGGCAGAGCGAGTGTGGGCCGTGTCCAGGAGCAGGGAGCAGAGCGAGTGTGGGCCGAGCCCCGAAGCAGGGAGCTGTGCGAGGCTGGTCTGAGTCCCGGAGCGGGGAGCAGAGCGAGTGTGCACCAAGCCTCGGAGCAGGGAGCAGAGCGAGCATGTGCCGAGTCCCGGAGTGGGGAACACAGCGAGTATGGGCCAATCCCTGGAGCGGGGAGCAGAGTGAGTGTGGACCGAGTCCCGGAGCGGGGAGCAGAGCGACTGTGGTCCGAGTCCCAGAGCAGGGAGCAGAGCGAGTGTGAGCCGAGTCCCAGAGCGGGGAGCAGAGCGAGTGTGGGCCGAGTCCCAGAGCTGGGAGCAGAGCGAGTGTCGGCCGAGTCCCAGAACGGGGAGCAGATCGAGTGTGGGCCTAGTCCAGGAGTGGAAGGCAGAGCGAGTGTGGGCCGAGTCCCAGAACAGGGAGCAGAGCGAGTGTGGGTCGAGTCCCAGAACGGGGAGCAGAGCTAGTGTGGGCCTAGTCCAGGTGTGGAAGGCAGAGCGAGTGTGGGCCGAGTCCCGGAGTAGGAAGAAGTATGAGTGGGAACTGAGCCCCGGAGCGGGGAGCAGTGCGAGTGTGGGTCGATTTCCCGCAGCGGGGAGCAGAGCGAGTGTGGGCCAAGACCTGGAGCAGGAAGCAGAGTGAGTGTGGGCTGAGTCCCGGAGAACGGAGCAGAGCGAGTGTGGGTCGAGTTCCCGCAGTGGGGAGCAGAGCGAGTGTGGGCCAAGACCTGGAGCAGGGAGCAGAGCGAGTGTGGGCCTAGTCCAGGATTGGGTCAGAGCGAGTGTGGGCCGAGTCCCGTAGTAGGAAGAAGTGTGAGTGTGAACTGAGCCCTGGAGCAGGGAGCAGAGCGAGTGTGGGCCTAGTCCAGGAGTGGGGAGCAGAGCGAGTGTGAGCCGAGTCCCAGAGTGGGAGCAGAGCGAGTGTGGGCTGAGTCCTGGAGCGGGAAGCAGAGTGAATGTGGGTTGAATCCCAAAGCAGGCAGCAGAGCGAGTGTGGGCCAAGTCCCGGAGCGGGGAGTAGAGCCAGTGTGGGCCGAGTCCCAGAGAGTGGAGGAGAGCAAGTGTGGGCCTAGTCCAGGAGTGGGGCAGAGCGAGTGTGGGCCGAGCTCCGGAGTGGGAAGAAGTGTGAGTGTGAACTGAGCTCAGGAGCGGGGAGCAGAGCGAGTGTGGGCCTAGTCCAGGAGTGGGAGGCAGAGCGAGTGTGGGTTGAGTAACAGAGCAGGCAGCAGAGCGAGTGTGGGCCAAGTCCCTGAGCGGGGAAGCAGAGCGAGTGTGGGCCGAGTCCCGAAGTGGGTTGCAGACCAGGTGTAGGCCTTGTCCAGGAGTGGGAGGCAGAGCCAGTGTGGGCCGTGTCCCGGAGCGGGGAGAAGAGCCAGTGTGGGCCGAGTCCCAGAGCGTGGAGCAGAGCAAGCGTGGGCCTAGTCCAGGAGTGGGAAGAAGTGTGAGTGTGAACTGAGCCCCGGAGCAGGGAGCAGAGCGAGTGTGGGCCTAGTCCAGGAGTGGGGAGCAGAGCGAGTGTGAGCCGAGTCCCAGAGTGGGAGCAGAGCGAGTGTGGACTTTTTCCAGGAATGGGGCAGAGCAAGTGTGGGCCGAGTCCCGGAGTTGGAAGAAGTGTGAGTGTGAACTGAGCCCTGGAGCAGGGAGCAGAGCGAGTGTGGGCCAAGACCCAGAGCAGGAAGCAGAGCTAGTGTGGGCTGAGTCCTGGAGCGGGGAGCAGAGCTATGTGGGCCGAGTCCCGGAGCAGGCAGCAGAGCGAGTGTGGGCAGAGTCCCAGAGCGGGCAGCAGAGCGAGTGTGGACCTAGTCCAGGAGTGGGAGGCAGATCGAGTGTGGGCCGAGCCTCGGAGCAGGTAGCAGAGCGAGTGTGGGCCTAGTCCAGGAGTGGGAGGCAGTGCAAATGTGGGTCGAGTCCCAGAGCGGGGAGCAGAGTGAGTGTGGGCCTAGTCCAGGAGTGGGAGGCAGAGCGAGTGTGGGCCGAGTCCTGGAGTGGGAAGAAGTATGAGTGGGAACCGAGCCCCGGAGCGGGGAGCAGTGCGAGTGTGGGCCAGGTCCCGGAGTGGGAAGAAGTGTGAGTGTGAACCTAGCCCCGGAGCGGGGAGCAGAGCGAGTGTGGGCCGAGCCCGGGAGCAGGGAGCAGAACGGCAGTGGGCCGAGCCCCGGAGCAGGGAGCAGAGCGAGTGTGGGCCGATCCCCAAGCAGGCAGCAGAGCGGGTGTGGGCAAAGTCCCGGAACGGGGCACAGCGCGAGTGTTGGCAGATTCCCAGAGCAGGGAGCAGAGCGAGGGCGGGCCAAGTCCCGGAGCAGGGATGACTGCGAGTGCAGGCCGACACCCGGAGTAGGGAGCACAGCGAGTGTAGGCCTTGTCCAGGAGTTGGAGGCAGAGTGAGTTTGGCCAAGCCCTGGAGCGGGGAGCAGAGCAAGCGTGTGCCGAGTCCCAGAGCGGTGGGAAGCGCGAATGTGGGCCGATTCCCGGAGCAGGGAACAGAGCAAATGTGGGCCTAGTCCCAGAGCACGAACAGAGAGAGTGTGGGGCGAGTCCCAGAGCGGGGAGCAGAGCGAGTGTGGGCCGAGTCGTAGTGCGGGGAGCAGAGCGAGTGTGGGCCAAGTCCCAGAGCAGGGAGCAGAGCGAGTGTGGGCCCAGTCCCAGAGCACGAGCAGAGCGAGTGTGGGCCAAGTCGCAGAGCAGGGAGCAGAGCAAGTGTGGGCCGAGTCGTAGAGGGGGGAGCAGAGCGAGTGTGGGACGAGTCCCGGAGCGGAGAGCAGATCGAGTGTGGGCCAGGTCCCGGAGTGGGAAGAAGTGTGAGTGTGAACCTAGCCCCGGAGCGGGGAGCAGAGCGAGTGTGGGCCGAGCCCGGGAGCAGGGAGCAGAACGGCAGTGGGCCGAGCCCCGGAGCAGGGAGCAGAGCGAGTGTGGGCCGATCCCCAAGCAGGCAGCAGAGCGGGTGTGGGCAAAGTCCCGGAACGGGGCACAGCGCGAGTGTTGGCAGATTCCCAGAGCAGGGAGCAGAGCGAGGGCGGGCCAAGTCCCGGAGCAGGGATGACTGCGAGTGCAGGCCGACACCCGGAGTAGGGAGCACAGCGAGTGTAGGCCTTGTCCAGGAGTTGGAGGCAGAGTGAGTTTGGCCAAGCCCTGGAGCGGGGAGCAGAGCAAGCGTGTGCCGAGTCCCAGAGCGGTGAGAAGCGCGAATGTGGGCCGATTCCCGGAGCAGGGAACAGAGCAAATGTGGGCCTAGTCCCAGAGCACGAACAGAGAGAGTGTGGGGCGAGTCCCAGAGCGGGGAGCAGAGCGAGTGTGGGCCGAGTCGTAGTGCGGGGAGCAGAGCGAGTGTGGGCCAAGTCCCAGAGCAGGGAGCAGAGCGAGTGTGGGCCCAGTCCCAGAGCACGAGCAGAGCGAGTGTGGGCCAAGTCGCAGAGCAGGGAGCAGAGCAAGTGTGGGCCGAGTCGTAGAGGGGGGAGCAGAGCGAGTGTGGGACGAGTCCCGGAGCGGAGAGCAGATCGAGTGTGGGCCGAACCCCGGACCTGGGAGCAGGACAAGTTTGTCCAAGCCCTGGCGCGGGGAGCAGAGCGAGTGTGGGCCGAGCCCCAGATCAGGGAGCAGTGCGAGGCTGGTCTGAGTCCCGGAGCGGGGAGCAGAGCGTGTGTGGGCCATGCCCTGGAGCGGGAAGCAGAGCGAGTGTGGGCTGAGTCCGCAGCAGCGAGCACAGCAAGTGTGGGCCCAGTCCCAGAGCACGAGCAGAGCGAGTGTGGGCCAAGTCCCGGAGCGGGAAGCAGACTGAATGTGGGCCGAGTCCAAGATTGGGAGGCAGAGCGAGTGTGGGCCAGGTCCCGGAGTGGGAAGAAGTGTGAGTGTGAACCTAGGCCCGCAGCGTGGAGCAGAGCGAGTGTGGGTCGAGTCCCCGAGTAGGCAGCAGAGCGGGTGTGGGCCAAGTCCCGGAGCGGGGAGCAGAGTGAGTGTTGGCAGACTCCCAGAGCGGGGAGCACAGCGAGTGTGGGCCTAGTCCAGGAGTAGGAGGCAGAGCAATTTCGCCAAGCCCTGGACCTGGGTGCAGAGTGAGCATGGGCCGACATCCGGTGCAGTGATCACTGCGAGCGTGGGCAGAGTCCCAGAGCGGGGAGCAGTGCGAGTGTGGGCCAGGTCCCGGAGTGGGAAGAAGTGTGAGTGTGAATCTAGCCCCGGAGCGGGGAGCAGAGCGAGTGTGGGCCAAGCCCCGGGGCAGGGAGCAGAGCGGCGGTTGGCCGAGCCCCGGAGCAGGGAGCAGAGCGAGTGTGGGCCGATCCCCAAGCAGGCAGCAGAGCGGGTGTGGGCAAAGTCCCGGAACGGGGAGCAGCGCGAGTGTTGGCAGACTCCTAGAGCAGGGAGCAGAGCGAGGGCGGGCCAAGTCCCGGAGCAGGGAT